>NC_133507.1:137807996-143102996 GCF_049354715.1 Callithrix jacchus
AACAATTATTAAGTTCCCTAGAGCAGAGCGTGTTATGTAGAGTACAACTATTTTAATGAAAATGAACATAAGGATAATGATTTAGGGACATGACTTTGAGTCTGTCTACTACTTCTTAGTCAAACATAATGTACTTTATGGCATCATTTGAAGACAACAGCAATAATTTGTCCACTACTTAGAGGTTTGCAAATGCATCATTTCTTCTGCTGAAGGTCTGTTTTCCATCAGCTCTGAAAGGCTTATGTAAATGAAAGTGGATTCTGTCTGTGAGATTTAAATAATGTTGCTTTGTATTTTTTTGACACCAAGTGACTTTAAGTTTATGGCTTTGTTTCATTATTTGCTTTTTTTTCTTCCTGACTTTTTTTGTTTGGAACACTGTAAATTTAGCCTTAATTATTTGTGGTCCTTCCTCTACCAGCTTCAGATTCAAAGGAGAATGCAGACAGTGCATACACTGTCTTGAAATTATTTTTCATAATTCAGAGAATTCCAAATATGGACATTTCTAGGTCTTTTGTGCTGTTGCTACTCAAAGAAAAACATTATGTTCCATTTTTCTTAATACCTTTCTTGATCTTCTAAATTATATCATGCAAAAAATGTCTAGGGTTCCTTGTTCCTTAGTAAGTAAGTACAATTTGATTTTCTTCCAAAACCAGAATCCTTTTTTTCCTAATTAAAATTAAAATCTGTACTAATTTTATCCTTTGTGGAAAAGAAAATAAGCAATAGTAATAAATATGAAACTCATTCAAGTTAAAACAGCCCCCCTCTAGTTTCCCACTTTCACCTTATAAATCAACGGTGAATTCATTTTTCAATTATCCTAGACAAAATGGCAACAATCATAAGTAGCAGCGCTCCCTGCTATAAACGTCTTTAAATATCAGTAGCCCATAGGCATATTTTATTTTATTTTATTTTAAGCTATCTCCTATTGGAAAGAAAACATATTTTATTTAGCTGACATATTTTTTAATTGAGTTATTTTAAAATCTGGACATTTTATATGAAAATTTGGATTTTCAGCTTCTTTTTAAAAGAATGTTGTGGGTCCACATTCTCAACATGGCAAGCAGCTATCTAGAGCTTAACAGTATGCTCCCATTAAAGGCAGTATGAGTTTCTAATGTCATTCAATATGTGGGGTGAAGAGCAGGGGGTTCCCACTTCCCTCACTGATGTTACTGCCTAGTAGTCCCTGGAGAGAGCTGAGATCGCAACCTCTGTTCTCCACCTTGAAATGTTTTTCCTAGTTTCCCAGGAATTAAGTGATATGGTTTGGCTGTGTCCCCACCCAAATCTCACCTTGAATTGTGACAATACCTACATGTCAAGGACAGGGTCGGGTGGAGATAATTGAATCATGAGGCAGTTTCCCCCATACTGTTCTCCTGGTGGTGAATAAGCTCACAAAATCTGATGGTTTTATAAATAGTAGTTCCTCTGTGCAAGTTATCTTGCCTGCTGACATGTAAGACATGACTTTGCTCCTCCTTTGCCTTCCACCATGATTGTGAGGCCTCCCCAGCCATGAGGAACTATGAATCAATTAAGCTTCTTTCTTTTATAAATTACTCAGTCTTGGGTATGTCTTTACCAGCAGCATGAGAAGAGACTTAATACATGAAGCACTGTCACAATTCCAACATTTTGAATGCACATACTTTGATCCAACAATTCTACTGAAAAATCTATGGAAGGTCATATAAATATATATGGATGTCCACTACAACATTGCTTCCAATAGGAAAAAAATTGAATCAATCTAAATATTAATAGGAACTAGTTGAACAAATGATGGTGAATCCATACAAGAGAATACTAGAGTCCCCTAAAGCAAAAAGTAAATCTAGGCATATAAAAATGGAAATATGTCCAAAATATATTAAGTGGGAAAAAAGCAAAATGCAGAACAGTTCATAATATGTGATCCAATCTGTGGGGAAAATGGATTTCAACATTTCAGAAGAAAGCATAAGCAACTTTTAAAAACTACATTACTTTTATACTTTTAAATGAAGGAAGTGTCCAAGCATGGTGGCTCATGCCTATAATTCCAACACTTTGGGAGGCCGAGGCATCCACACAGAAACCCCATCCAAAGGTCACCAACATCAAAGACCAAAGGCAGATAAAATCTACATAGATGAGGAAAAACCAGTGCAAAAAGGCTGAAAAGTTCAAAAACCAGACCACCTCTTCTCCCCCAAAGGATCACAACTCCTCACCAGCAAGGGAACAAAACTGGATGGAGAATGAGTTTGATGAATTGACAGAAGTGGGCTTCAGAAGGTGGGTAATAACAATCTCCTCCAAGCTAAAGGAACATGTTGTAACCCAATGCAAGGAAACTAAGAAACCTGAAAAAAGGTTAGAGGAATTGTTAACTAGAATAACCATTTTCGAAAAGAACATAAATGACTTGATAGAGCTGAAAAACACACCACAAGAACTTTATGAAGCATACACAAGTATCAATAGCCAAATTGATCACGCGAAGAAAGGATATCAGAGACTGAAGATCAACTTAGTGAAGACAAGATAAAAGAAAAAAGAATGAAAAGTAATGAACAGAGCCTCCAAGAAATATGGGACTATGTGAAGAGACCAAACGTACATTTGATTAGAACAAAGTTGGAAAACACTCTTCAGGATATTATCCAAGAAAACTTCCCCAACCTAGCAAGACAGGCCAACATTCAAATTCAGGAAATACAGGAACAACCACAAAAATACTCCTCAAGAAGAGCAACCCCAAGACATAATTGTCAGATTCACCAAGGTTGAAATGAAGGAAAAAATGTTAAGGGCAGCCAGAGAGAAAGGTCAGGTTACCCACAAAGGGAAGCCCATCAGACTAACAGCGGATCTCTCTGCAGAAACCCTACAAGCTATAAGAGAGTAGGGGCTAATATTCAACATTCTTTTTTTTTTTTTTTTTTTTTGAGATGGAGTTTGGCTGTTGTTACCCAGACTGGAGTGCAATGGCACGATCTTGGCTCACCACAACTTCCCCCTTCTGGGTTCAAGCAATTCTCCTGCCTCAGCCTCCTGAGTAGCTGGGACTACAGTCACGCACCACCATGCCCAGCTAATTTTTGTATTTTTAGTAGAGACGGGGTTTCACCATGTGGACCAGGATGGTCTCCATCTCTTGACCTCGTGATCCACCCACCTTGGCCTCCCAAAGTGCTGGGATTATAGGCGTGAGCCACCGTGCCCAGCCTTCAACATTCTTTTGTTTTGTATTTTGTTTTTGTTTGTTCAACATTCTTAAAGAAAAGAATTTTCTGTCCAGAATTTCATATCCAGCCAAACTCAGCTTCATAAGCAAAGGAGAAATAAAATCCTTTACAGATAAGCAAATGCTGAGAGATTTTTGTCACTATGTATCCTGCCTTACAAGAGCTCCTGAAGGAAGCACTAAATATTGAAAGGAAAAACTGGTACCAGCCACTGCAAAAACATACCAAATTGTAAAGACAATCAACACTATGAAGAAACTGTATCAACTAAAGGGCAAAACACCAGCTAGCATCATAATGACAGGATCAAATTCACACATAGTAATATCAACCTTAAATGTAAATGGGCTAAACGCCCCAATTAAAAGACACAGACTGGCAAATTGGATAGAGTCAAGACCCATCAGTGTGCTGTATTCTGGAGACCCATCTCAAGTGCAAAGGCATACATAGGCTCAAAATAAAGGGATGGAGGAATATTGACCAAGCAAATGGAAAGCAAAAAAAGCAGCAGTTGCAATCCTAGTCTCTGATAAAACAGATTTTAAACCAAAAAAGATCAAAAGAGACAAAGAAGGGCATTACATAATGGTAAAGGGATCAATGCAACAGGAAGAGCTAACTATCCTAACTATATATGCACCCAATACAGGAGCACCTAGATTCATAAAGCAAGTTCTTAGAGAACCACAAAAAGACTTAGACTCCCACACAATAATAGTGGGAGACTTTAACACCCCACTGTCAATGTTAGACAGACCAACAAGACAGAAAATTAACAAGGATATTCAGGACTTGAACTCAGCTCCAGACCAAGTGGACCTAATGGACATCAACAGAACACTCCACCGCAAATCAATAGAATATATATTCTTCTCAGCACCACATCGCACTTATTCTAAAATTGACCATATAATTGGAAACAAAATGCTCCTCAGAAAATGCAAAAGAATGAAAATCATAACAAATAGTCTCTCAGACCACAGTGCAATCAAATTAGAACTCAGGATTAAGAAAACCACACAGCTACATAGAAACTGAACAACCTGCTTCTGAGTGACTACCGGGTAAATAACGAAATTAAGGCAGAAATAATAAGTTCTTTGAAACCAATGAGAACAAAGACACAACGTACCAGGATCTCTGGGACATATTTAAAGCAATATGTAGAGAGAAATTTATACCACTAAATGCCCACAGAAGAAAGCAGGAAAGATTTAAAATGGACACCCTAACATCACGATTAAAAGAACTAGAGAAGCAAGATCAAACAAATTCGAAAGCTAGCAGAAGACAAGAAATAACTAAGATCAGAGCAGAACTGAAGGAAATAGAGACGAGAAAAACCCTTAAAAAAAATCAGTGAATCTAGGGGATGGTTTTTTGAAAAGATTAACAAAATATGTAGACTACTAGTCAGACTAATAAAGAAAAAAAGAGAGAAGAATCAAATAGACACAATAAAAAAAATGATAAAGGGGATATCACCACTGGTCCCACAGAAATACAAATGACCATCAGAGAATACTATAAACACCTCTACGCAAATAAACTGGAAAATCTAGAATAAGTGGATAAATTCCTGGATACATACACCATCCCAAGAAAACCAGGGAGAAGCTGAATCCCTGAATAGACCAACAACAAATTCTGATAATTAATAGCCTACCAACCAAAAAAAGCCCAGGACCAGGCAGATTCATAGCTGAATTCTACTAGAGGTACAAAGAGGAGCTGGTACCATTCCTTCTAAAACTATTCCAAACAATAGAAAAAGAATGACTCCTCTCTAACTCATTTTGTGAGGCCAGCATCATTCTGATACCAAAACTTGGCAGAGACATAAAAAAAGGAAATTTCAGGCCAGTATCCCTGAAATTGATGTGAAAATCCTCAACAAAATACTGGCAAACCAAATCCAGCAGCACATCAAAAAGCTTACCTACCACGACCAAGTCAGCTTCATCGCTGGGATGCAAAGCTGGCTTCACATATACAAATAGATAAAAGAAATCCATCATATGATCAGAACCAATGACAAAAACCATATGATTATCTCAATAGATGCAGAAAAAGCCTATGATAAAATTCAACACCCTAAACTGTCGATAAACTAGGTATTGATAGAACATATCTCAAAATAATAGAGCTATTTATGACAAACCCACAGTCAATAGCATACTGAATGAGCAAAAGCTGGAAGCACTCCCTTTGAAAACTGGCCCAAGACAAGGATGCCTCTCACCACTCCTATTTAACATAGTATTGAAAATCCTGGCCAGGGCAATCAAGCAAGAGAAAGAAATAAAGTTTATTCAAATAGGAAGAGAGGAAATCAAATTGTCTCTGTTTGCAGATGACATGATTGTGTATTTAGAAAACCCCATCATCTCAGCCCAAAATCTCCTTAAGCTGATAAGCAACTTTAGCAAAGTCTCAGGATACAAAATCAATGTGCAAAAATCACAAGCACTCCTATACACCGATAATAGTCAAATCATGAGCGAACTCTCATTCGCAATTGTAATAGAGAGAATAAAATATCTAGGAATACAACTGACAAGGGATGTGAAGGACCTCTTCAAGGAGAATTACAAACCACTGCTCAAGGAAGTAAGAGAGAACACGAACGGATAGAAAAACATTCCATGCTCCTGGTTAGTAAGAATCAATATGGTGAAAATGGCCATACTGCCCAAAGTAATTTATAGATTCAATGTGATCCCCATCAAGCTACCACTGACTTTCTTCACAGAATTAGAAAAAATTACTTTAAACTTCATATGGAACCAAAAAAGAGCTCATATAGCCAAGATAATCCTACGCAAAAAGAACAGAGCTGGAGGCATCATGCTACCTGACTTCAAACTATACTACAAGGCTGCAGTAAACAAACAATACGGTACTGGTACCAAAACAGAGGTATAGGCCAATGGAACAGAACAGAGGCCTCAGAAATGATGCCACACATCTACAACCACCTGATCTTTGACAAACCTGACAACGGCAAGCAATGGGGAAATTTTTTCCCAACACTATTTAATAAATGGTGTTAGGAAAACTGGCTAGCCATATGCAGAAAACTGAAACTGGACCCTTTCTTTATACCTTATACAAAAATTAACCCAAGATAAATTAAAGACTTAAATGTAAGACCTAAAACTATAAAAACCCTAGAAGAAAACCTAGGCAATACCATTCAGGATATAGACATAGGCAAAGAGTCCATGACTAAAACACCAAAAGCAATGACAACAAAAGCCAGAATTGACAAATAGGGTGTAATTGAACTAAAGAGCTTCTGGACAGCAAAAGAAACCATCATCAGAGTGAACAGGCAACCTACAGAATGGGAGGAAACTTTTGCAATCTATCCATTAGGAAAAGGGCTAATATCCAGAATCTACAAAGCACTTAAAAAATTTACAAGAAAAAAACAACCCCATCAAAAAGTGGGCAAAATTTAGACAATTCTCAAAAGAAGACATTTATGCAGCCAACAAATATATTTCAAAAAGTTCATCATCACTGGTCATTAGAGAAATGCAAATCAAAACCACATTGAGATACCATCTCATGCCAGTTAGAATGGCAATCATTAAAAAGTCAGGAAACAACAGATGCTGGAGAGGATGTGGAGAAATAGGAATGCTTTTCACTGTTGATGGGAGTATAAATTAGTTCAACCATTGTGGAAGACAGTGTGGTGATTCGTCAAGAATCTAGAACCAGAAATACCATTTGACCCAGCAATTCCATTACTGGGTATGTACCCAAAGGATTATAAATCATTCTACTATAAAGACACATGCACACGTATGTTTATTGCAGCCCTGTTCACAATAGCAAAGACTTGGAACCAACCCAAATGCCCATCAATAATAGAATGGATAAAGAAAATGTGGCACATATATACCATAGAATACTATGCAGCCATAAAAAAAGGATGAGTTCATGTCCTTTGCAGGAACATGGATGAAGCTGGAAACCATCATTCTCAGCAAACTAATACAGGAACAGAAAACCAAACACCACATGTTCTCACTCATAAGTGGGAGTTGAACAATGAGAACATATGGGCACAGGGAGGGGAACATCACATACCAGGGCCTGTTGGGGGGTTGAGAGAAAGGGGAGGGATTGCATTAGGAGAAATACCTAAAGTAGATGACAGGCTGATGGATGCAGCAAACCACCATGGCATGTGTATACATACATGACAAACCTGCGCATTCTACACATGTATGCCAGAGCTTAAAGTATAAATAAAAATAAATAAAAGAAGAAGGAGGAGGAGAAAGAGGAGGCTTCTAGAGGACCCATCACACCGGGCCCAAGGACCAGCACAAAAAGACACAATGGGCCATTTTGGAAGCTGTGCTTTTCAGGAGGGCTTTTAGTTCATATGTTGCCTCTGCTGTCTTTTGAAAAGTAGGGATAAGCAGGCAGAAAGGCGGGAGCTCCTCTAGGGAGAGCTGCCAAACTCAGCTCCAGATACCTTTTCCAGCCCCTTTCACACTTGCATGGGGCCCTAGTGAGAGAGAAAGAGACAGAAAGAGAGACAGAGAGAGAGAGAGACATGATACATTATTTCTGTATTGCCGTTACTGCTTTGGGCAGAGTCAGGGAGGAAGAGGAAGAAAAGAGAAGAACTCTGTTTTCACCAGCAGAAACCTTAATTGGTTAATGTAATACAGGAGTGTAAGAATTTGTTCTTTCCACTAAAGAGAAAACAAGGCCACACATTCCCAGTTATAAGCTCATGCAGCCAGGGAGCGCGGTTCTTGGCAGCAGCTGGCTTTATGACTTGCCTTCAGAGTTGCCCATCACAGAGGGGATTTTGCTGGGGACATGGGCAGCCAGAGGTAGTGGGTGCTCGGCCACTAACAGGATGCTACACAACACCCACTGCGGGACTCCCAGCCCACCCTTCCCCAGGCCTCACGAGCAGAGGCAACTGCCTGCCCTTCCCCCACCCTGTGATCCGCATCTCTAACCCTACAGAGCATCCAAGCCACATCAGAATAAAAGGGACACATGGCACTTCTAAAAGTTATCACCTCCTGCTAAAATGTTTTTTTGGGAAAAAAAAAAATTAACAATGAATTACCAAAAATAAAAAACCTCCATAAAGAAAAGACCAGCTGCACGGCACCCCCCCACAACATACGCACTAAACCCAACTCTAAGTCTCCCTACCCTGCTCAATTCCTCTAGGTACGAAGAAGCATGGAGGGTGTATTTAATACAGGTTTCTCCTCAGAGCTGGCTGATGAACACAGAAGTCAAAAATCCTAACTCAAACACGACATTTGAAAGAAAGGAGGAAGAAAACTATGATCCTCTTTGCTGCTTTCTCTTAATGTCCAGAGTTCTGTCCTTTTTAATATTATAGTGTTCTGAAATCAAAAACTTTGGATGTGGACTTATTGCAAGGGTTCAAGCCTTATCACAAGAAGTATCTCAAATATATAATGGATCCACTGCTGTCTGATCAATATGCACTATTTAAAGACTTGAAACAGGAAAAAAGAAAACTAATACAGGCTTTACTAATTCAAAATTAGCAATAATGCAAAATACCCTTCAAACTTCCATTTGAATCAACTAACTGAAGCTTGCTAAACAACTGGAAAGATTAGAGATGGACTGTTTATACCATTTATGATGATAAACTATCTTCACACTCTTCAACAGCCTTGCCTTGCACGTAATTTGTGCCATTAAGGTAGGAAGTGGAAATGCGTCTTATCTGTGTAACAAGTAGGTCAATGAAGACTAGCTCTAATTAGCAACCAGTGGTAATATACGCTGCTAAAGTACCCGCCCTTCATCACAAATGTCTCATCCCTCATTCTTTTTGTTATTTCAAGCTGATCTTCTGAGGAATTTTGCTAGACAGCATCATCTGCACAAAATAAGACATCAAAAGATGCTCACCTCTGAATCTTTGGCCTGCTGATTACGAATGACTATCAGATTGTACAGAGTTCTGTCGTCATCTGCCTCCGTGTGGGACACATCATGGGGCATACTCCATAAATTCTTTTCATCATCCCTCACCAGAGTTGCTCCAAATGAGGAATATGGGTTGCTGTCACTGTGGTATAAAAAAAGGAAAGATTAGGGTTTTATAATATATATAATGCTATATATCATATGCATGCAACATGCAATATAAATGAAAACTTATATAATACAATATATAACTACATTGTCCAAAAGGTCTGAATTGTCTTTAATAATTAAGCATAACACAACGGAACAGTAAAAACAAACCAAAAATATAAATAAATCACTTTAAAAAGAACAGAGAACAGATGTACCTCAGTAGAGGTAATACAGTTAAATATGAAATTCAGCACCAAGTACCCTAGAAGCTAAGACAACAAAGAAAATCCACTTCTTTTTTTTTTTTTTTTTTTTTGAGACAGAGTCTCACATTGTCACCCAGGCTGGAGTGCAGTGGCACGACCTAGGTTCACTACAGCCTCCACCTCTCAGGTTCAAGTAATTCTCCTGCCTCAGCCTACTGAGTAGCTGGGATTACAGGCACCTGCCACCATGCCTGTCTAATATTTGTATTTTTAGTAAAAACAGTGTTTTGCCATGTTTGTCAGGCTGGTCTTGAACTCTTGGCCTCAAGTGATCTCCCCGCCTTGGCCTTCCAAAGTGCTTGGATTATAGGCGTGAGCCACGGTGCCCAGCCAAGAATAGAATTCTTGTGTGATTAAAAGAAGAAAACCATTAACATGAAGGAATGAATGTTTGGCTCTGAGTTCAAGAAAACACAGTAAACTCAGAGTACAATGATATATAATATCTATCCAATTCCTTACACCAGGAAAATTAAGTAATAAATATGCATACCCAAAGACTTTCAATAAGCAAGGCAGAATGTTGAGTGAGAATTTAAGTAGCCCCATTCTGTACATTTGTTTTACAATTTAACCCTTATAAGGTGGTACCTGGGTGTGGACTTACAGAGAAGATTAGTGACAGAGCATCACATCTTGGGTATGCCTGCACACAGCCCCAGTTAACTTCTGTGACCCCCAGTTGACTTCTGTGAAAAGGACAGGTAGGGTCACACTAAAGCTATTCACTTCATCTAATAATGTGTACAAAGCACTGGCTACATGCTAATCACAGGGCTCAATAAAATTGTGAGCAAAACAGACATGGTCCCAGTCCTTGGACCTCACTAGAGTATAGAAATATGGGAAATACATTCATGAGTGATCACACGACTATATAGTAAAAATTGTGATAACCGGGGGTCCAAAGTGGCTCCCGCCGGAGGTCGTGGCGCTTGCGAAGGTGAGATCATCAGTTCAAGGCTAACCTGAGCAACCTCCTAAGCTCAAACGGATTGGCAAAAAAAAAATAAATAAATTGTGATAACCGCCTTTAAGGGGGAGCTCAGGAGGCCATGAGAACATATGCAAGCTGCTAAGAGAAAATCCTCATGAAGGCAGACATCAGATAGGCATCATGAAGAAGAGGTGCTGGAGATTTCAGTGGAAAAACACCACCAAAGGAAACAGCGTCTTCAAAGGCCTGAGGTGGAAGGAAACCAGAAGTGTTAAGACGTCAACAAATATGGGATGCTCAGAAGCTGGCACTCAGGAAATCTTCCAACAGGAAGCAAAGTGCCAGTCCCCAGATTGGGGTTCAGCAGCAGAATCCCACTCAACCAGGGAGGGGCTCCAACCCTAGAGTTATCGGGTACAGCTCAGACTGCCAATCACAGCCTCAAATTTGGGAAGACAAGGCTGGGGGTGGTGGGTCACATCTATAATCCCAACACTTTAGGAGGCTAAGGCAAGTGGATCACCTGAGGTCAGGAGTTCAAGACCAGCCTGGAGAGCATGGCAAAACACTGTCTCTACCAAAAATACAAAAATTAGCCAGGCATAGTGACACATGTCTGTAATCCCAGCTACTTGGGAGGCTGAAGCAGGAGAATCTCTTGAACCAGGGAGGCGGAGGTTGTGGTGATCCAAGATTATGCCATTGCACTCCAGTCGGGCAACAAGAGCAAAACTCTGTCTCACTCACACACACACACACACACACACACACACACACACACACACCAATCTGTGAGGAAAACCAGGATCCACTTAGGAAAACTAGGGCAAAAGGTGAGGACAGGATGTTGGAACCAAGGCTAGCAGGAGGCCAGCTACCTGAATCGGCATGGGGCTTAGAGACTGAATGTTGAACAATGCTCCTCAAATCCCTCTGGCTGCAGGTCAGAAGTTTAGGGTCTGGGACTGAACAAAGTAACTAGCCCTATGGGGAAAGGAACAGCTGATGGGGAATCAGACACAGCTCAAGCACACTATGCTCACAACCACACTGTTTTTGCTGATTGATACCACAAAGGCTAAAACACAGGCAGCCTGGCAGCCTGGCCTTTCCTAACAATGATGAACCAGTGAAAGAGGAGGGAAATGATGCCTTTGGGCCCTGCCCGTGTGAACTTTAATGAGCATGTCAAATTCATTCATTTCATTCATTCCATTGTTTGTTTATTCAACAAATGGGGAATAAATGCCTGCTGTATACTGAGTACTGGGCTGGGTGCTATGGAGACATGAAGATAAATAGGATATCATCTCTGCCCTTAGCATAATTATAATACAATGAGATCAATACACTTAAAAAAAAGGTATAGGTATACACAGATTGTTGTAGGAACAAAGAGGAAGAAGTAATAAATTATGTATAACGAGAAGGAAGTTCAAGGAAGATGGAGACAACAACATCAACCAGACCTGAGGACTGATCAGGCTTCCACCAGGAAGAGAAACAAGGGCAGAGTTATTCCTTGCAGAAGGATCAGCTCAAGCCAAAGCAGTGTATGGAGGCTTCAGGAACCACAGGGTTGGGGAATTGAAGTATTCCTGCATGACTGCCGCACATGGTGTACGGAGCAGGGGAAATAGAGGGACACGAAGAAGAAAAGGAAATACGGGGTCAGACTGAAAGCAGCGCTGGTGCCCACGCTTCATTCTGTGAACTGCAACATTATCAACAGGATTTTGAGCCTTGTCAGGTCTGGATTTTAGAGGAATAACTCTAGATGAATGAAGAACAAGAAGATGGCTTAGGAGGGTGTCACAATCAACTGTCACATGGGGGTAGGTGTAATTTTCAAGCCATGCTCTTCAAGGTCCTGGTTACAGGGGGCCTTGGGACCATGGTGGGGCAAGAGTGGAGGAAGAAATGGGCAGGGCTTTCCTGGAAGAGACAGAAAGAAGCCCACAACCCAATCACAGCCAGAGCAGCTTCTCTATTCAAGTATTCTTGGTTAGCACTAGAAGGAAGATTGTTTGGGGCACAGGAAAGGTGGGGTTCTATTGCTAAACAAATTCATAATTTTGAACGTTCTGAAATCATGACCGAGATAAAAGTAAGCAAGGTTGAGAGTGAGGGAAATAGCAGTAAGCGTGGAAATGAGGATCGATTCCAGCAGCATCTGAGAGAGGGCGACAGCAGCCCATGGTAGGAGACACAGAGGTGCCCACAGGGTGATGCCTTTAACTGCGGCATGTGGAGCAGAAGCCAAGGCCGACCTTACGAGTCTGCAGGATGTTCAGGGAGATGTCAGGGATCTGGGTTTAGGAGTGAGGACAGGGCCAAGATCTAGAGGTGAGGGCAATACACAGCATTTCATGGCATCACAGAAGCAGGTCAGAGGATCAGAGGAAAGGTCTTAGCAAAATAGGAGGAGGAAGAGAATAAGTGAGTCAAGAAAGAGAGATCAGAGGAATTCCAAAGAGCAGGTGGACACCAGAGACATGCCAATGATGAAGGATGCTGACCCCAATTTCTTTCTGCAGCCAATGATACACACCTACTGCATAATGTATTCAGCTCTTGAGCCAAGGGCTCCTGCATTCCACCCCTCATGTTACACAAGCATCTGAGGTAAGAAGGATGGATGGCATTGACCCACTTTGCAGATAGGGACAAGATTATTGCAGTGCTTGACTTCTTCTGGGCCAGGCAGCCAGCTGACAGTCCCCCCAATATGAGTTCCCCAGTGGGTATCTCAGAGCAGCCACTGTCATATAACTTAACATCCAAATGCTGTGACAGGGATGCACTCACAGCAAAGCAGCTGAGATAATGACTACCTGTGTAGATGCTCCCCAGACAAACCTGATGACTACCTGTGTAGATGCTCCCCAGACAAACCAACAGGTTCCTTCCCCTGGGGCTTGTCCCCAGGATGCATTCTCCTTGAGTCACCCAGACCTGGCGCAGAGCTTCCACCAGGCACTGTAGCCATGGCTTCCGACATCACAATAAATGCACCTCTGGGGCAATGAAACCCCGGTACTTTTCTGGACATCATCGTTCCCAGATGTGTTTCATTTCTCTGTCTTTTCTCCTCAACAGGTAGGTAAGCTCCTCTAAGGCAACGGTTATATCTAGTATTTCTTCTACTCCCCACATCACCAAGCAGGGTCCAAGGACATAGCAGCTGCCTTAAAAGTACTTGTTGAGGCTGGGCATGGTGGCTCACTCCTGTAATCCCAGCACTTTGGGAGGCAGAGGCGGATGGGCCATGAGGTCAAGAGATCAAGACCATCCTGGCCAACATGGTGAAACCCCATCTCTACTATGGTGGTGTCCCAGCTACTTGTAGTCCCAGCTACTCGGAAGGCTGAGGCAGGAGAATGGCTTGTACCCAGGAGGCAGAAGTTGCAGTGAGCCAAGATCACACCACTGCACTCCAGCCTGACGACAGAGCAAGACTCCGCCTCAAAAAAAAAGTACTTGTTGAATGCAGCAAACTGTGCTGTGATCCCCAATTTGCTGAAGGAAATCCCAGACATAATTCATTGTTACCACCTTTTAAAAATTTCTCTAAAGCAGGAGGTTTAGAAAGGAGTCAGTATGTACCTGAAAAAGCAGTAAAAATTACATTAGACCATAAATAATCTAGACACCTTTTACTTTACTAAGCCACAATTTTTTTTCCTATTTTAAAATGACCGCAAATAAAATAAAGTAAAATAATAAAATAATGATCTCAGCTGCCTCCCTGGCCAATTCCTCACTGTCTCACAACCTCTCTCTCTCTGCCTCTCCTCTCTTTAGCTGTCTCTCTTTCCTCTGTCTTGTTCTCTCTAACTTCTGCTTCTTTTCCTCTTTCTCTATTTTTCCTCTCCTCTCTCTAGCTGTCTCTGTATTTGTCTCTCCCCTCTTTCTCTCGCTTATCTCATCTATCCACACACATACATTCATGACTTCAGCCAACATAAAACACTAGCCACTCATCCTTAATCTACAAGTCTAAGTAAAGCTCTGTAGGAAGGTCAACCCCAGCCTGTTTAGAAGTGCCCATGTCTACAGAAGGTGAGTGCCTCCTGGGTTCTCGCCATATCTGGCCCTACCCAAATCAGAAGCAGTGTTCCCCTAACAAGCCTCCACCTCTGCGTAGTCACTGATATTCAGGGGGTGATGTAAACCAGAGAAAAGAACCAACCGCTGTGCCCCTGGCCAGCAATGCCTCCCAGCAATGTGTTCTCTGCAAGCTCCTGGGCCCTCCCCAGCAGGTTCTGACCTGCTCGTGGCCACAGAGCAGCCTCCTCCACTCTGCGCTGCTGCCTCTCCAGACCCAGACCTGGTCCTGCTTTGTTCTTATTCAGTATTTGCAAGTCAAGTTTCTTTGGGGCATAGGAAAGGTAGGGTGCCGCTGTTCGATAAATAAATAAATAAGTTTTTTCAAAATACTCGTGAAAATGGGCCAGGCACGGTGGCTCATGCCTGTAATCCCAGCACTTTGGGAGGCTAAGGAGGGAGGATCACACGGTCAAGATATCAAGACCATCCTGGCCAACATAGTGAAACCCCGTCTCTGCTAAAACTACAAAGAAAAAAAAATAGTTGGACATGTTGGCATGCACTTGTAACCCCAGCTACTCAGGAGGCTGAAGTAGGAGAATCACTTGAACCAGGAGGCAGATGTTGCAGTGAGCCGAGATTGTGCCATTGCACTCCAGCCTGGTGACAGAGCAAGATTCCACCTCAAAAAATTAAAAAACCTGGTGAAAATGCACAGGGGGTGTATGCTCATTCAGCAGCCTCAGAAGCCTCTGTGAGAGTTGGCCTGGCTCACCAGGTCCTGAGTCCCGTTCTCTGGGCCTGCTGCTTTCACTCCTGCACAGCCACCAGGTCACGGTAGCAAGCCACATTGTTCTAAAACTTTCAACTCTTTGAATAGAGAAACTAGAACAGAGAAAAGCATACAGCAAAAGGCCTAAGGAGAAGCAGCTTTGGAACCTCTGTCCATCCCAGACCATGAAAGGCTCTGGGGCCTGTGTAAGGAGAATGTAGTGCCAAGGCCCTGAGGTCTGGGCCCGAGCCCTGGGAGGACAGATGGAGGGAAGTGGAACATAAGTCAGAAGCTTCCCTTTCTCTCCCATATAATGAGTTCTAAAAGGCTCTAAAGAAAGTGAGAGTGAAGGCCAGGCCGGTGGCTCACGCCTATAATCCCAGCACTTTGGGAGGCTGAGGCGGGCAAATCACAAGGTCAAGAGATCAAGACCACCCTGGCTAACATGGTGAAACCCCATCTCTAAAAATACAAAAAATTAGCTGGGCACGGTGGCATGTGCCTGTAGTCCCAGCTACTCAGGAGGCTGAGGCAGGAGAATCACTTGAACCCAGGAGGCGGAGGATGCAGTGAGCCAAATTGTGCCACTCACTCCAGCCTGGGCAACAGAGTGAGACTAGGTCACCAAAAAAAAGAAAGAAAGCAAGTGAGAGTGGTTGTTTTTTCCACCATCTGCTGATGATAAATATTTTACTAACATCAGGCATTTCAGAGGTGGCTCTGTTATTACACACTAAGCTGCTTTTATTCTTAAAAGGAAGGGTGAGAAAAGTCTCAGATTTCACCCTGAATCCCACCCAGGGGCACAAGCCTTAATCAATCCAGAGTCTTTTCTTTCAACAGGATCTCTAGCTTAAAAAGCAACTAGAGGTTTATAAGCATTAACTTCTGCCTGGGGATATGGCTGCAAAGTGCTAGTCAGCCTGGAAGCAATTTACCAAGAGTTCCTCGGGATTCCTCACTACTAACAAGGGCTGCCTGTAAAAGACCTTGGCAGGCTCCACAGAATGCAGTGCGCACAGGCTGGCTGCCGCACCAGCAGTTCCATCGACATTACTGCTCTCCCCACAGGCCATGTGGCAGTGGCCACTAGCTTAAGACTGAAACTCTGAAAACAGCAAAGAAAGAAAATCTCCAGTGTACAGCAACCAATGGTCCAAAAACACAAGCTGCCAGGTCCTCACCCTTGACACTCACAGACTCTTGGTCTGATTTCCTGCTAGGAAGTCGCTGGCCTGCTACCTGCCTGGCTTCAAGACCTTTCCCTTCTTCCCTCTACTAAGACCTCCCTGGGATGGAGCAGGTGAACCTGAGATCTCCCTTGCCAGCCTCACCTTCCTTCCCCCCTCCCTCTCTTTCTTTGTCTTCCCTTCAGTCCTTCCTTTCTCCCCTTCCTGCTTTTTTTCCTTCTTTTTTCTTTTTTCCCCCATCCTATGCTTTCTTTGTTTCTCTCTCTCCCTCTCATTCTCTTTCTCTCTTCTTTCTCTTCCTCTCCTCCTCTTTTTCCTTTCTCTCTTTTCTCTCTGTCTTTCCATCTCTCCTTCCTTCCTTCGTTCTTTCATTCTTTCTGTCTTCACTGCTTCCAGGACACATACTGGCTTTCACCTGTGATCCAGTGTTTAAACATGTCTTATCCCCAGATTTATTTTTTTTAATTTTATTTATTTGTTTGTTTGTTTGTTTTGAGACAGAGTCTCCCTCTGTCGCCCAGGCTGGAGTACAGTGGCGCGACTGTTCCATCCATTCTGGAGCTTTCCTTAGCACTCACCACCTACACTCATGATCTCCTTCAACCCCAGAGATGTGACCTGGCTCAGTGTGAAGGAAGAAGAGCCCTGGCAGCCTTTCCTGGCACCCCTCTCTGATGTGCCCTACCCTTTGGGCTTTCTATTCTCACACTGAGGCAGAGCCCTGTGTGATCCCGCTTCACACACCCTGCTTTCAAGGCTTGAGGACAATCCTGACAGGCACACGGTGAAGCAAGCACTGTTTGTATTAGTGTCACCCAGCTGAGGAAACACGAGGGCTCAGGAAGATGAGACCCAGTCTTTGGTCTCTCCTCTGCTTTCATTCACTCCTGGTCACTTCATCTAGTTCCATGCCTTTAAACATCATCTACATGAGGAGGACTCCCAAATCTGAAATCCCCAGCTCAGTACTCTCTCTCAGATTTCAAATTTCCCATCTCCACTGGGATGTCTCACAGACAACACAAGCTCAGCGTGGTCCAGACCAAGCACCTGCTCTTCCCACTAAACACAACCACAGGCTCCCGACTCAGATGATGGCAACTCCATCCTTCCCATTGCTCAGGCCAAGACCCTGGAAGGCATCTCCCACTCCTTCATCCCTACACCGTGTCCATCAGAAAATCCTATTGGCTCTACATTAAAAAATATCCACCTCTACCACTACACCCTGGGCCAGGGCTTCTTACATGTTGCATACAAATTTCTGCAATTATCTTTGTTACCCACCCATTTCTTTCTAGTCTTAACACAACAGCCAAAGTGATCCTTTTAATACGGAAATCACATCATGTCATCCCTCAGCTCAAAACCTGCCAGTGGCTAACCCATTTGGCCCAGAGTGCAAGCCCAGGTCCTGCAGTGACACTCTGACCACTCTGCCCTCTTCCGTTCCCTGAACCCATCAGTCACACTCTGACCTCAGGGCCCTGGCACTGGCTGATCTTCATCTGCCTAGAAATTTTTCCTCCAGGCAGACACATGCCTCATTCCTCTCTCTCCTTCAAATCTTTGTTTACAGACACTACCTCCTCGACAAAGCCTGCCCTGACCATTTAAAATTGCAAACATGCCCGCATCCTTGCTCTACTTTTGTTTCCCACTGTTTATTGTGCCCCCCACCACTACTGCCACCACCACTAGAATAAAGCCACAAGGACAGGGATCTGTATATACTTTGCTCAGTGATGTGTCTCAAGGGCTTCAAACGGTGCCCAGCAAGAGAATTGTTGACCCTGGGAGGTGGAGGCTGCAGTGAGCAGAGATCGTGTCAACGCATGCCAGCCTGGGTGTCAGAGTTAGACTCCGTCTCAAAAAAGAAAAAAAAAAACGGTGCCTGACACAGAGTAAATGCTCAATAAATAGCTGATGAGCCAATGCACTCTTGTTTCCCAAGTTCACGGGACTCTGTAGAGACGAGTATGGACTCTGTGTCTTCAGGCTCACAGACAAGCCCCTAACATTTTTTAGTGGTTTAAATGTATGAAAATTGGCCTTACAGTCTCGTGGGAGGAAGCATATGATAAGCACATATGTTTATGTCACATGATAATCAGGACTATAAAGAAATACATAGTGAGTAAGGAACACAGTGAAGCGTGGGGCACTGTTTTAAGAGGACGGTCAGGGAAGAATGTTCTGGTAAAACGACTTTGAGCAGAGACCTGAAAAAAGTGAAGGAGTTATCCACACAGGGAATTAGAGAAAGAATCTTGGAGGCAGGGCGGGCAGGAAATGTAAAGGCCCTGAGGCAGGGGTGTGGGTGGTATATTTGAGGAACCAGAAAGAGGCCAGTATGACTGAAGGATGAACCATTAATTTCACCTTATATGCTGACGTTAAGCTGTACTTAATAGCCCCAAACTGGAAATCACCCAAAAGTCCAAGAGTAGAATGGGGGAACAAAATGGAATATATTCTAAAGCGATAAGAACCATGAACCGCGGCTACACAAAACACAGAGGACTCTCAAAAAGCCCCACCAACGAAGTAAGTTATATGAAAACACCGAGTTTGATCCCATGTATGCAAAGTTTAAAGGCAGGCAAAACAAAAGTGCATCTGTAAGGTGCACATATAGGTGGGAAAGCTACGGAGAAAAACAAGAAAAGGACTATCACAAAAGTCTAGCCATAATCAAAGAGGAGATAAGGGGTTGGCAATAGCTATCTCTGGCCATGGGAGGTGTTTACAGGAGTATTCTCTTTCGAGATATTCTTTTTTTTATTTTGAGACAAGGTCGAGCTCTGTCACCCAGGCTGGAGTGCAGTAGCGCAATCTTGGCCCACTGCAGCCTCTGCCTCCCGGCTTCAAGTGATTCTCCTTCCTCAGCCTCCAGAGTAGTTGGGAATATAGGTGCCCACCACCACCACAAGATATATTTTTTTTAATTTTTAGTAGAGACAGAGTTTCACCCCATTGGCCAGGCTGGTCTTGAACTCCTTACCTCAAGTGATCCGCCTACCTCGGCCTCCCAAAGTGCTGGGATTACAGGCATAAGCCAACCGTGCCCGGCCTACAGTTTTTCTTTATACTGAACATATTTGTGTATGGTCTGTAACATCGCACATTTGAGCACAAGTTTTTAAACAATTTTTGTTTTAAAAAAAAAGCTAAGTAAGAGGCAAATCAGGACAGTGTCACACAGTTTAGGGGTTCTTTAGGTGCACCCTATGTCACCAAAATTATTTCCTAAAAGGGCACAAAAGAAGAGAGCATGGTATATAACTGACGCAAAACAAAGATTTATTAACAAGACTAAAAAGGACTTTGGTTGCTAACAGATTAAACTATTTTACCCAGCATTTAAGCAGAGTTTACTTATTAAACAAAGGTATAGCGATAAGGTCACTTCAAGATTCTAGAGAATAAAAAGTTCCAGAAAACTCTCACATGATGTGTAGGAGAAAAGAAATTTCATCTTCTCAGGGACTTCCAACGGCACTAAGACTGACTAATGCAGGTCACAAAAAGAGAAGAGGGATGCTGTGGCTTTCCTGGGAAGAAAACCTTTAGAAGTCATCCTTGTGAATTTCGGACAGCTGACTTCTTACAAAGAGGTTTCCTCCTACTTGTTGGACCTGAAGCCCTGTCACCGAGACAACACTTATGCCCCCTCTGACCCTCTCCTGTCTTTCAGGAAGGCAAAGTGCCAGCCTTGTAATGGGAATCTTCCAGCCAGGGCACTTGCCTTCAGTAAAAACCCTTGGTACCCCTGCAGGAGCTTCCTGTGAATCATTGCCTGGCTACGGAGCTACTGGCTTTGTGAACTGCAGGTTTCTGCAGGAAGCCACAGATGAGGTGTGCCAATCTTCCCAATCTGCTCAGAGACCTGACTCCGGAAAACCCAATAGCATGTGGTGGGAAAAAAGTCAGGCCATCTGGGCCCCGGTCTGAGAAATCTCACTGACATAAACACACCCGTCAACACTTTCTAAAAGCCCTCCCACGAAGAGAAGACTATTTGATCAGCTCCAAGGTCATGTGAGTCCACACTGTAAAATGTAAAATTCTACAAATATAAAAGATTATTATACTTTTAGAGCTGGTGGTGATTCCCTTTTAAATGTTGTAAGCCCTCCCTTACCCTCACCCTTCGTTCCCACTGCACCTGGTTTTTCCAGCCTCGATGCCGGAAAAGGCCCAGTGTTTCTAGACCCCGTAACAATTTGCGGAAAGATTCAAACTTCAAACACAATTTCTAACACACACCACATAAGCCGCTAGTTCCATACCTCTCTGCACACCAGAAGGGCTCTGCTCTTTCTATGACATTTGAAATATACTAGGATGTAAATCTCAGTTCGGCCACGTGTACCTCTAAGCAAGTTACTGAAATTCTCTGTGCCTCAGTTTCTTCAATGGCCAAGTGGGGATGACCGACATAATTACAGCCAATCCTCATTATTTGCAGATTCTCTATTTGCAAATTCTCGCACTCATCAAAATTTACCTGTAACCCCAAAATCAATATTAGCCATGTTTCCAAAGCCATTCATGAACATGGCTTAGAGTGGCAAAAAATGTAGAGCTGCCTGAGAGGCACAACGCTCAGCCTTCTTAGTTCAGCTCTCAGATTGGAAACAAGCATTCTTTTTGTGATCACTTAGCAACATTTTTTTTTTTTTTTTTTGAGACAGAGTCTCGCTCTGTCACCCAGGCTGGAGTGCAGTGTCTCCATCTCGGCTCAGTGCATCCTCCGCCTCCTGGGTTCAAGTGACTCTCCTGCCTCATCCTCCCAAATGGCTGGGATTACAGGCATGTGGCACCATGCCCAGCTAATTTTTGTATTTTTAGTAGAGATGGGGTTTCACCATGTTGTCCAGGCTGGTCTTGAACTCCTGACCTCAAGTGATCCACCTGCCTTGGCCTCCCAAAGTGCTGGGATTACAAGTGTGAGCCTCCATGTCCGGCACCCAACTTAGTGGCTTTTTTTTTTTTTTTTTTTTTTGAGATAGAGTTTCACTCTTGTTACCCAGGCTGGAGTGCAATGGCACGATCTCAGCTCACTGCAACCTCCGCCTCCTGGGTTCAGGTAATTCTCCTGCCTCAGCCTCCTGAGTAGCTGGGATTACGCATGTGCCACCACACCCAGCTAATTTTTGTATTTTTAGTAGAGACGGGGTTTCACCATGTACCTCGTGATCCACCTGCCTCAGCCTCCCAAAGTGCTGGGATTACAGGCTTGAGCCACCGCACCCAGCTGCATTTTTGTACTTTTGGCTGGCAATTTCACTGTTTAGAATATCTCCCAAGTGTAGTGCTGAAGTATTAACATACATGTTAGATAAGCTTCACTCAGACAAGAGATACAGGGTGTTGGCTGTTAGTTCAATGTTAATGGATCAACACTATGTATTAAATAAGGTGTCTTTAGGCAGAAACCCATAAAACAAAGTTATGTAGTGACTGGTTGACAGGGATCTAATCCTGCCATCGGCTCACAGGAACCTAACCCTGTATTTCCCCTAGGAACACTGGTTCAGTATTCACTAATTCTGGGTTCAAGTGACTTTACACAACCTAACTATCACAGACAATAAGAATCAGCTGTGCCCCTTAGGGCTATGGTCACGATTTCATTAACCAATACCGAAGATATGGTTTAGTGTGAGCCACACTGCTTGGGGGAGAGGCTGAGCTGAGGAGGAACATCTCTGACAAGGAAGTTTATCGTCCCTGCCCCCACGCTCCTGATCCTGTACAGGTTGGGCTTAGTGCTTGCAATACACTTCTGTTTCAGTTTGAGTTTGGCCCACACCTGAAGGCCCTGATCAATTCCTTTTTAGAATGACCCTTTGTGTGGGCACCAGATAGTCATCTAGAGCAAACTGAGATTTTATTTTACTTTTCCCTCACAGGAATTCAGGCACCGTAGAAAAATAAAACACTCTGTTCTTCATTTATTGCCTTCAGATGAAGGGATCAAATTTGTTATCATGAATGGAAGCTTCAGGTGGGCATCGAGATGAACAAGGAGCAAAACAGCTTTGGAAGCTCATTATATGGTCCCTTTGGGTAGCTTCACAGAAAGCCACACATGAAAACATAGCTATCGTTGTCCACTCTTTGCATTTCTTCTTTTGCTTTTCAAAAACCAGACAGTTGTAATGATGTTTATCAGTTATTAACAGCTAATAGAAGTTAGAGAGTCACAATTGTAATTCCCTGAAAAAGTTCAAAGTAACCCTTGTGAAAGATGCCTTGGTGCATGGCATTTACACCACAGCCAGATCTTATGTGTTCTGATTCAGCATCTCCCAGGCCTCTGCCGTCTCTATTAGATCCTATATGGCAGTAGACTCCAGAGGACTTGGGATCTCTCTCCTTAAAGGTGACTGCAGCTGTGAATCCAGGAACACAAACATGCTCAGGTAGATTTTTTTTTTCAGACAGAGTCTTGCTCTATCACCCAGGCTGGAGTGCAGTGGCATGACCTCAGCTCACTGCAAACTCTGCCTCCTGGGTTCAAGCAATTCTCCTGCCTCAGCCTCCCCAGTAGCTGTGATTACAGGTGCCCACCACCACACCTGGCTAATTTTTTTTTTTAAATAGAGTTGGGGTTTCACCATGTTGGCCAGCCCAGTCTTGAACTCCTGACCTCAGGTGATTGGCCTGCTTCGGCCTCCCAAAGTGCTGGGAATTACAGGTATGACCCACCACACCTGGCCTCAGGTAGACTTTTATATGGCAAGAGCATGCTCTTATCACTGTTGGAAGAAAGCCATGCTACAAAAGTGAAATAATAACCAATGCTTTGGGCTCACACATTTTTCCAAAAGTACTCTGTAATGGGTTGAACAGTTTCTCTGCAAAAGATATGTCCATGTCCTAATTTTGACCACGTCAAAATTTTGCTATAATTTTGACGTTATTTGAAAACAAGGGCTTTGCAGATAGAATTAAGTCAAGGATCTTGAGATGAAGTCATCCTAGGTTTTAGAGCAGACCCTAAATCCAATGACTGGTGTCCTCATAAGAGAAAAGAGAGGGAGATTTGAGACACAGAGGAAAGACACATTGGAGATGAAGGAGGCAAAGACTAAAACTGGGCAGTGACAAGCCAAGGAACACTGGGAGCCACCAGAAGCTGGAATCAGTGAAAGGATTCTCCCCTAGACCCTGTGGAAGCCAAAATCTTGATACAGAACCTCAAACCTTATACAGATGATTGATAATGTGACTACTACATGACTCAGTCCTAAAATTGGGGACAACAGGAGAAAACAGTGAGTAGATGATTCAAAGATTGAACAAAACCTTTGACTTTCTTTGGGACTAAAGCCTGGGTTAGGATCAAGCCTGTGTGAGAATCAGGCCATGTGTCCTCTCTCCAGACGCAGACTTGTTCTTAAGCTTCCTTCCATAAAAATGATCCACTCAAAATTATTCACTGCTGAGGCAGCCCTGGACAGAAGAATTAGACAAAGGTCAGGATTCACATATCCTGGGTCTTCAGGTTCCTTCCCGGCACTATAGCCAGCCTCACGGCTCTGTATTCCATGTCAGGTCAAACAGTGTCAGCTAACACAAGTCCACAGGCAGAGGACAACCAGGCCTGAAACAACCCTTCAAGATCATGATTAAAGTCTGATCTTCTTATTTGACAAAAGAAGAAACCATGTTCAAGGAAGTTAGGAGACCTCCCAGAATCTCAAAGCTGGCTAATAGCTGGGACTAGGAATCTGGTCTCCTAACTCCCACTGGGCCTGGTTCACAGAGCCATGTGTCTTCCACATCTAGATGAAAAACTTGTAACAATCAAGGAATAAAAAAGGAAAGGAGAAGGGAGCCAGAATGGGCAGGGCTGAGGCTAGTGATAGCCAGTAATTTCTAGTATATAAATACGATGCTACTTTTGGAAAGCATCTGGTAGTTATCTGAATGTTCTGCAAGGTAAGGCGTGGACTTTGAAGTCAGACAAACACAGATTCAAATTCTGGCCCTCTTTTTTTTTTTTTTTTTTTTAATGTTCAGAGGTACAAATACAGGTTTGTTACGTAAGTAAACTTGTGCCATGGGGGTCTGTTGTACAGATTATTTCATCACCCAGGTATTAAACCCTGTACCCATTAGCTATTTTTCCCAGTCCTCTCCCTCCTCCCACCCGCCACCTTCTGAAAGGCTCCAGTGTGTGTTATTCCCCTCTATGTGTCCATGTGCTTTCCAACTTTCAGCTGTGACTTTGAATTATCTAAATTCTTTAAGTCCTGGGTTCCTCATCTATGAATGGAGAGATAACATATATGTCATTTGGTCACAGTGGCAATCAAATGACAAAGTGTGTAAAGAAACCTCACACAGGAGCCTAGATGCCAGTATGCACCATGTTTAAGAAAAATAAACACAGATTCAGTATAAAGGTCACCACTGGAGGTGACAGCTGGATGCAGCTACGGAGAAATATGTGGGTGACTCAAATCTATCTAAAGTTTTCTTTCTTAATGTGAGTACTAGGTATATGGTATTTGCTTTATTACTCTTCACAATGTTTTGCCTTAAATACCATTTAATATGTTACACATAGAAAGCAACTGATAAATGAACAGTTGTTATAATTATTATTCATCAAAAGTATGAGTCAGGTGCAGTGGCTCTCGCCTGTAATCCCAGCACCTTGGGAGGCCGAGGTAAGCAGATCACGAAGTCAGGAGTTTGAGACCAGTCTGGTCAACATGGTGAAACCCAGTCTCTACTAAAAATACAAAAATTAGCTGGGCGTGGTGGTTTGCACCTGTAATCCCAGCTGCTAAGGAGGCTGAGGCAGGAGAATCACTTGAACCTGGGAGTCGGAGGTTACAGCAAGCCGATATCATGCTATTGCACTCCAGCCTGGGCAACAGAGCAAGACTCTGTCTCGGGAAGAAAAAAAAGGATTTATTCAATTCTTATTCAACGTAGAGCACTGTGCTGGGCACCACAGGGGACACTAAGGTAAGATTCAGCCCCCTCTCATTTCACTGGGGCTGTAGCACCCACCTCATAACTGTAATACTAAGCAAAATGCAGTAAGTGACCTGAGGGGTAAAAATAAAGAAATGAGACACCATAACTTCTTGGGGAAACTTTCTTTCTTTTTATTTTTTTAAGTCAGAGTCTCACACTGTAACCCGGGTTGGAGTGCAGTGGCGCGATCTCAGCTCACTGCAAGCTCTGCCTCCCAGGTTCAAATGATTCTCCCGCCTCGGCTCCTGAGTAGCTGGGATTATAGGCACCCACCACCACGTCCAGCTAATTTTTTGCATTTTTAGTAGAGATGGGTTTCATTATGTTTGCCAGGCTGGTCTCGAACTCCTGACCTCATGATCTGCCTGCCTCGGCCTCCCAAAGTGCTGGAATTACAGGTGTGAGCCACCGCATCTGGCCAACTTCTTGGGGAGACTTTCTAAGGCTTCATCAAAAAGGTAGCTACTGAAAAGACAGTCTTTAAAATCCCAGCAGAGTTTTAAGAAGTAGAGAAAACAAAAAGGTATCTCTGCTAATGATTATGGCACTGACAATGACACCAGGAAGAAAACCCACATGATGAGGCTGATCACAGACAAAGAGACTAGAGAAAGCAAAATCAGAGAAGCAGGGCAGCAGGAAATGCGAAAGAAAGGATGAATAGTCTGCACAGAGGTATTCCATGTACACTGAGAAAAGAACATCCAATTTCTTTCTCTTTCAAGAGAGCAATTTTCAAGAGAGTATCTTTCAAGAGTGCAATTTTCATGAAAATACACAGGGGGCAGAAATCAGATTTCATTGCCTGGCAAACAGTGGAGCCCAATAACTACTCACTTAATAAATGGATGCTATGCAAATAGGTTTGCAATCCTTCAGTCCCATCTTGATCATCAGCATTTAGAGCTGTGCTTTTCAAAGGGTGTTCCTAGACCACCTGCAGCAAAACCACCTGGCATGTTTACTGAAATGCAGAATTCCAGGCTCCATCCCAGACCCAGTGAGTCACAATCTTTAGGATGGGTCCCAAAAGCTGCATTTGAAGCAAATTTACCAGGTGATTCTAAGTGGGGGGAAAAAAACAAAGGTGAAGAAGGAGGTCGGGGTACAGTTTACTATTCTTTAAAGACATTTGTGCCTTATACAAAGAACAACGGAGAATAAGAGTTGAAGGGCAGGACCATAGCAAGATGAATTTTTAGTTGGGGGAAGCCTCAGCAGATTTCTAGAGAAAGGGGAAAGAAAAAAGAAAGAAAGAAAGAAAGAAAGAAAACTAGCAGGTCAGAGAGAAACAGAGATGCAAATCAGAAAAAGTGGGCCACGCATAGTGACCCATGCCTGTAATCCCAGGATTTGGGGAGGCGAAGACAGGCAGATAACGAAGTTCAAGACCAGCCTGACCAACATGAAGAAACCCCATCTCTACTAAAAATACAAAAAATTAGTTGGGCATGGTGACGCATTCCTGTAAACCTAGCTACTTGGGAGGCTGAGGCGGAAGAATCACTTGAACCTGGGAGGCAGAGGTTGCGGTGAGCTGAGATCGCACCATTGCACTCCAGCCTGAGCAACAAGAGTGAAACTCCATCTCAAAAAAAGAAAAGAAAAGGCATTCCCCCTCAGACATGGTTCCAGAAAAATCAAAAAAGACCAAGGTCAAAAACATCAGTGGCATTGGCAATCTGGCAAATGAGCTGGGACCAAGCATTGTTTTTCCGGAATGAACAAGAGTCCCTGGTGCATTCTGGAAAAGGACTGGGGTGATCATGCACGCAGGTGACAAATGTCTTCCCTGACTTCACCTCTTCCAGGCACTATTGCCTTAGGGAGTGAAAACATGGAAACCATTCTTTTAAACAGTAAAGAATTTGGTTTGAGAATAAAAGATATCTGAACAAAACTTTTTTATAGATGGAAAAAATGACATCAAGAATGATGTTCTTAATAAAATAATAATTTGGACCATCTTCCCACATGATTTTACCACATCAAGATTTCAAACTAAGCTGGGCGTGGTGGCTCACGCCTGTAATCCCAGCACTTTGGGAGTCCAAGGCAGGTGGATCACGAGGTCAGGAGTTCGAAACCAGCCTGGCCGACATGGTGAAACCCCATCTCTACTAAAAATACAAAAATTAGCCGGGTGTGGTGGCACATGCGTAATCCCAGCTACTCAGGAGGCTGAGGCAGGAGAACTGCTTGAACTTCGGAGGCGAAGCTTGCAGTGAGCCAAGATTGTGCCATTGTACTCCAGCCTGGGTGACAGAGCAAGACTGCGTCTCAAAAAAAAAAAAAAAAAGATTACAAACCAGTCATTTTTGGATAGAGTACACCAGATCCTCAAAAAGTTAGATATACTGTTCCTATACAATCCAGCAATTCCACTCCTAGGTATTTACCCAAGGGAGCTGAAAACGTACATCAATACAGAAATCTGTATGTACCTGAATTTCACAGCAGCACTTATAATAGTCAAAACGTAGAAACAATCCAAACGTCAATCCACTAATGAATGGATAAACAAACTGTGATATAGTCATACAGTGAAACATTCAGCCATAAAAAGAAATGAGGTGCTGGCACATGCTAAAGCACAATGAAATTGACACCATTCTGTGAAGTGAAAGAAGCAGATACCTAAGGCCGCATATTGCATAATGCCACTTACACAAAATGTCCAGAAGAGACAAATCTATAGAGTCAGAAAGTAGACTAGTGGTTGCCTGAGTTGGGGCAGAGAGAGAGGGAAGGGTGACCACTAAAGGATGTGGTGTTTCTTTTTGGGGGTGATGAAACCTGCTGGAATTAGACAGTGGAAACGGTTGCTCAACTCTGTGAATATACTAAAAACTACTGACTTTTAGTTAATTTTAAATCAACTAAAAAAAAAAAAAGTTTTCAGATCCAACCTTCACATGACTTGTATAGGATAGAATCTGCAGATACCCATATACGCACATGCCACTGTTCCACATACCCATTAATAAGATATTCTTCCCAAATATTGTTAGATGGAAATGGTGCCAGAATGACACTAAACCACATGAGACCAGTCCACTAATATCCACATGCTCAGAATAACAATGATAATAACTAGAATTTACTATTTGTCACACTCTATACTAAGCACTTTATATGTATTATCTCCTTTCATCTCTCACGGCAACCTTTTGAAGTATGTACTATTATCATCCCCATTTTACAGATGAGGAAATTGAGGTACAAGTAATTTTAATAACTTGTGCCAGGTCACTCAGATGGGTGAGCAGACTCATTCCAGGCAACCTGATTCACAAGCACTATGCTATTCTGCTCCAGTTGACCTTGGGGCTTCTTAAAATCACATGCAAAATTCACTAACTTTATTCACTGGATATAAGCCAAGACAGGAGAGTGTCTAGATTTTAAAACAATCAGAACTATTACCTGAAACAGCAATCCTGGACAGAAACCTGGAAATACTCAGGCCTCTGAGGATGAAACTAAGCTCGTCTGTATTTCATGTTACTAAGAGCCCTGAGCTTAAAATTCTAGATTGTAGTTACTCACTACATATTAGATTAGAGATAGATTATTCCATTTCTCCCTACCCACAATAATCTAAAAATCTAAGTGGGAGTGCCAGCAACAAGAGCAATAAAAAACACTGTGTATTGTGTGTATGACTTTATATGTACGTAATATACATGAGCCACATGTTTATATACATGTGTGCTCACCAAACAGCAAGGAGTAGATGGTCATTTCTAAGTCCTAAATCCGAGAAGAGGAAGATAAATAAGGGCAAAGTAATCAAAGAAGACTGATTGAGAAGGCCTTGAAAATAGCTTTTAGGAAGGAGGGGCAAGGATAAAGGTCACCACTTGAGGGAGGGTTGGAGCGAATGAGTGGATTATTCCCACGGCCTCAAGGAGTGTACACTGTTTAATGTACTAGAAAATCAGAGTGGACAGGCAGGAAGAGGTTATGTAAGATCTCCAAAGTCAAGGGGGTGTTTGGACATGATAAAGTAAGAAAAGGTTAAGTCATTCCGTAGAAAAAGTTGTGCAAGCTGCATTACATGTGTTGCCTACTTCAAAAGAAAGAAACCCTGGCTTTAGTGTCTGCTTACTCAACCCTGGAATTCCACCTGAAGTACTGTTTCCTAATTCCATTTTAAATATTCTGTTTCTATCATGTCTACCCCTGAGGCATGACCTAGTCCAACCTCTATTTCAGCAAACTCAAGATAGAAAATCATTGCTTAAAATCACAGCCCTGAACAAAACTGAGGTGGTAGTCTCTTCACAAAGCCTCTTAGCTTATTGCTAATGAGCATTTCCTCACACTTCATAGCTTAACCTGTAATGAATCAACATCCTAGTGAATAGGCTGCCCCTTGATGAAACATGCATTTCTTATGTGAAAAATATTTCCTTGTACTCAGTCACTGGAATCGTTTACTTTGAGTAATAAAACTGAATGAGAAATAGACAACTTTTTTGCTGAGTGACACAGAAATCCACAGTCGCCCGTTTCACTGTAATATACCGATTAAATCCCCAGTTACAGTTGCATTATATCAGACTCCTATGGAAACTTCTGACAAACTTCTCTCCCTTACTTCCCTGCCCAGGCAGGTCACCTGAATTCTTGGCACTTGGCATAGTCATCCAGCTAGGTCTTAGGTGTCTCCGAAGATTTCTGCTTTTGGGCAAAAATCTTACTCAAGGAACAAACCCAAAACATCCCATAAGGAACCAAAGGGCTGAAATGGTGCCTCCGCGTGCCCTTACAGCAAGCCCACCTCCCTAATCACACACGCACACAGGTGTCCACACTGCCGACGGCCGGCGGCGGCCCAAGTAAGCCCAGATCCCGGTCCGCGCGGCGCACCCACCTGACCAGGGGCTCCTTCTCAGGCAGAGCGCGCTCCTCCAGACACTTGCACCGGCAGCAGCACAGGTTCCTCAGCCAGTCCCTCAGCCCCATGGAGAGCGAGGGCCCCCACCGACGCCGGGAGCCTGGGAGCGAGTCGCCGCGGCGGGAGATCGAGGCTGAGGTGCGGCCACCGGGCCGGCGTCCAGGTGCTGGGACAGCGGCGGCCCGAGCGTCGCGGGCAGATCCGCGCGCATCACGCCGCGGCCGGGGACGCGGGCGAGGGCTGCAGGCCGCGCGCCCTCCTCTGCTTGCGTTTTGTTTGGGGCGTGAGTTTTCTTGGGGCTTTTTTTTTCCCTCTCTTGTAATTCCCCGACCGCAATTTGGGGCGCATGCGTCCCCGAGACTCCCCGCTGTCGCCCTCTAAGGGGGAAGCAGGGACTCCGGCAAGTCCGCAAAATCCCAGGGCACCGACGGCAGGCGGCCGAGCTGGGGAAGGGCGGGGAGGGGAAAGCCCTGGAGCCACAGAGCACGAGGTTCGGCTGAATCTATTCATACCTTTTATTGGCTTCACTGCTCGAGGAAATTAAAGATCCTCCCTCAACCCCACACGCCTTCAAAGCAGAGTTTTGGGAATGTTTTTGACGTCAGCCCCACACAGAGTAAAAGTTAGCAAAAGACCATGGATTGATGCAGATAGACGTTGGGTTTTTTTTTTTTTAAAGTAATACACTCACAATGATTTGAAAACTTGTTTTCAAACCTCCTAGTCCTTAAATAGCCCCTATATGTGAGGCAACCACTTGAGAGTTTCCAGAGCTGTTTATTTATATAGAGTGCATTTATTTGTGCTTGTACAAACTTGTTAATATATGTGTATATCCTTCTCCCTTTGACCCAAACAGCGGCACACTTCACACATTTCTGCACCTGGCTTGTTCGGTTCAGCGTATCATGGAGGCTGTCCCACGTCCGCGCGTGGGTATCCTCCTCTCATTTTAACAGTTGTATGCTAAGCCGTTTTAAGGATGCCCCCGTGTTAATTACCCAGACCTCTATTGATGGACATATGGGTGGATTCCAGCTTACGTTATTAATGCTGCAGTGAACATTCTTGAACCAACGTATCTGCACACATCTGCAAGAATATCTATTGAATAAATATTTGGCAGTTGAATTGCTGGGTGGTTGGTAAGATGCTTTTTAATTTTGATGGATCTTGCCAGATTGCTCTCCAAAGAAAGAATCCGAATTTGCACTCTGACCAGCAACATATGAAAGTATCTACTTTCCTGTGCCCTCGCCAAATACAAGGTACAATCTAAAGTTTTGTCTTTTCCAGTCTAATTTATTCAACAAATATTTATTGAGCATCTCATCTGTTAGGTGCCGGGCATTTTCTAAGAGCTGAGAATGCAACAGTGAATGAAACAAACACAAATCTTTACTCTCATGGAGCAAACATTCTAGTGGAGAAGTCAGACAAATAAAACATTATTTAGTATGTTAGGAGCTGATATGGACTATGGAGAAAAATAAGGCAGGGAAGGGAATAAGAAGTGCCAGGGAGAGCCAAGTGTGTGTGTGTGTGTGTGTGTGCTCATTGGGATGAAGGGAAGCGGTGCCTGCACTTTTAAATAAGGTGATCAGGGAAGGCCTCGCTGAGACTGTAACATGTAAGCAAAAACTTGAAGGAGGTGAGCAAGCTAGCCATGGTACCACCAGGAAGAGTATTTCAGGCAGAGTGAACACTATGGGCAAAGCCCCAGAGGAGAGAAAATAAACTATAGTGTTCCTGTATGGACTCCAGGGGCCCTAGAGAGAAGGGGGCCATGAAAGAGGAAGAGTCATAGGAGATAGTTGAAGGTGGGACGTTGTAGGACATTGACTGCAAGGACTCTAAATTTTGTTCCACATGAGCTGAGTAAATCTTCAGAGGTTTTTGAGTAGAGAGAATGATATGGTCTGACCGAGATGGTAACAGACTCCACTGGCTGCTGTCTTGAGAAAAACTTAAGTGTCAAGGATATGCAAATGAAGGCCATTCTAATGGTCTAGGTGACAGATGACAGTGGCTTAGACCAGGGTGGTGGGTGATAGCAGTTGAGATGGTAAGGAACAGCTAGGAATTTGAAGGTAGAGCCAACAAGATATGCTGGAGGATTATAAGTAGGGTGTGAAAAGAAAGAAAAAAGTGAGTCCCAAGTTTTGGATTTATAAACATGGAGGCTGAGTCTCCACTGGCTGAGATAGAGGAGTGTGGGAGGAGCCAGCTTGGAGGGGGAGGAGGAGGAGCAAGAGCTTATGAAGGTGTCAAACTCATGGGTTGTGTATTATTTTTAAAAGTGTCTTACTACACACGGGTTTGTTCTGTTCCAGCTACAGTGTGAGGCTGAAGGGACTTATCAAGCACATATTCATTGAGAGGCTACTAAGGGATAAGAAAAAATAACAGAAGGTCCCTGCAGCCTCTGGCCTAGCTGGGGAGACAGGATATGGACCCATCATAAAACATTAACAGGATGTGACAGAGTACCAGCTGTCACCAGACAGCACAGGACTGTGGTGTCAAGCCCACACTATGCCACTTATCACTTGCACCTGGTGCCAGAATGGAGGTTGAGTGTGGTTTTAGAAATCACACTTCCTACTGGCTGGAAAATCCCCTGATAAAAATGACTATATGCTGAAATTGGATTTTGGATTTTGAGATAACCCACCTAGGTTCAAGTAGAAAGTGGGTATAGGAGGTTCCCAAAATGTGAACTCAACTAGCAAGAAAATGAAATCTAGGGACTGACAGCTACTAGTAACCACTGGAGTTGGATTTGCTGAGAATGGAGAAACTGGAACATTCAACTCCTAGAAAAGAGAGTGCTCTGCCCCATTACTAGCTCTGATTTTTAAACATGTCACCTAATTTTTATGAACCTCAGTTTTCTAGTCTGTGAAATGGAGGTGACAAGTCTTACCCTATTCAACACAGTTATGAGACACAAATGAGATAGTTTTAAAACCTTTCTCTCTGAAGAAATATCAGAATTCAATATTATTAATCATATTCAAATAATGGAGGTCCGTTAGGGGAAATGTCTGCTCTACACTACTCAGCTTGCATATGACATTTGTACCTCTGCAGTATGCAGGCATCTTTTATGCTGTTTGTTTCAGACAGGATATTTATAGAAAGCCACGGAGCAACATTTATTTAACAGACTTGATCAAGAGGTTACTGTCCTGCCTTACTACGGATTACATCTAATGTCTGCCAACTCTAACAATTACTAACATTCTTTTAAGATTAATTTTAAGTTGTCGAACTTCTAAATGAAATAGTCCTTAAAAATGTTGGAATATTACAGTACAGCTTTCCTCTATCGACTATCTACAATCCTAATCACCTTTCTACCTCCACCCCCTACATCACCCAGGGTAACCATTATTATCAATATGGTACAAACCTTTTTCTGGACACATATACACATATGTGTACTTGTGATGTACCATCATTGTGTGTGATGTTATTATCAGTAGTGAGTTTTGTTTTGTTATCTAAAAGGCATGCATGCATCTATTTGCAAGCTTTTTCTACTTAATAATATGTCTTGGAGAGCAATGCTTGTTAGTATACATACTACTACCTCGTTCTTATTAACGGATATAAGTATTCTGTTTATTAGCCTTTTAGGGATTTTATCTAAATGTTTTTCTTAGCATTCATCTTCCCAGAATTTGAATACCTTCATGATTTCCTTGTTGATAAATTAGAATTTTGATAGGAATTAAAACATGACCAAACTCTCCAGTTTCACATTCAGATGTGGTAGCTGAGATCACATTTTGGCAATCCCATTTCCTATTTCAGATATCATTCGCAGGGGAGCAGCAAGCTTCCCCTTTTTTAGAGTGGTGCTAGGTGGTTCCTGCTGCCTGAGTTCATGCCGACACTGCCGACCACACGCAGCAGCATCTGACTTTTACCCAGAGCCCCCGGGCACCTGATGTCTAGGGAGTAAGCAGTCCCCTGGGGCACCTAGTGACTCACAGCCCTATCAGCTGCTTGTTTCCAAGGCAGACCTTCTGGCTGCTATTTTCAGATTTCCCCATAGCAGGGAAAACTCTAGAGTCTCGTTTGAAAACAACTAGCACAGTTTGAAGGCCCCTCTCTTTAAGAAATTTTTGACGACTTCTGAGAGTTGGAGGAAAAGATATAGGGAGGAAAAATTAGAAACTCAAAACATTTAAGCTCCGGCTGGGCACGGTGGCTCATGCCTGTAATCCTAGCATTTTGGGAGGCCAAGGTGGGTGGATCACCTGAGGTAAGGAGTCCAAGACCAGCACGGCCAACAGAGTGAAACCCTGACTTTACTAAAAATAAAAATTAGCCAGGAGTGGTGGTGCGTGCCTGTAATCCCAGCTACTCAGGAGGCTGAGGCAGGAGAATTGCTTGAACCCAGGAGACAGAGGTTGCAGTGAGCTGAGATCACACCACTGCACTCCAGCCTGGGTGACACAGCAAGACTATCTTTAAAATATATATATATACACTCCAATGCCACATCATTAACACATTCCATGTGCTTAGATAACATAGCATGAGTTGGTATCATTCAGTTATTCATTCTACAAAAATGTATTGAGCCAGGCACTGGGAATACAATGGTGAACTAGAATGTAGGGTCCATTCATGGAGGCAAAGACTTTGTTTCCTTCTTTGCAATATCCCCAACACCTAGAACACCACGGACCTTGCCATACCACAACATCTAGAACAATCCATGCACATAGTGGGCACTTAACAAATGTGCCGAATATATGCAAGAAAACAGAAAAAGAGCTATTTAGTGTTTGCATGGAGAGTTATGTTTAATTCTGAGGAGTCTATTTATGAGCTGCCCAAATCCAGCAGAGAAAAACTAACAAGTACTGTCTTCCTTAGAGAAAAAGAGAGCTTCTGAAACAAACCAGTACTCTGAGCCAAGCATCATCACTCACCCCAAGTGATCCAAGACAGAGAAGCCACATCAGGGAGTGACATGACTAATGTCACCGAAGTAAATCCAGCCAAAGGTCCTTAAAGAGTCTCTTGTTTCTGCATCTGTAGTATCCCTCACTCTGCCTTTTGATAATAGCATTTTATTTTCCTTTGAAGAGCACCCCGCTCCCAGTGCCATAGGTTGGCTATAACAGTGAAGGAACCCTCCATCCCGCACCCCAACCCCCAACAAGAAAAGAACGTGTGACCGAGAAATTGACATGTGATCAGATGAGCCAATCAAACACTCGTTCTATAATTTGCATCTTAAGGACAAAGACTCGAAGTTGGAAAACAGCTGGAGTTGAGGCATGATTTAAAGAGTAACATCTTGAAGAGCAGGCTTAACCACAATCGCTCCAGGCTTTAGATGCTTAGAGCTTTCCTGATCTTGCATTTCTGAAACAACGTCTATTATTCCAGCTCTTTAGTGTTCCCATCATTCTATGGGTTACTCCATAACTTGTCAATCAATACTATTTTTTTTCTTTTTTGGCTTAAGTTAACCAGTGTTAGAGTCTGTTGCTTTCAGAACTAACCCCATAAAGTCCCCTGAAGTGGTTTAAGGGGCAGGAAAAGGGTAATTATGATAAGAGAGAGAGCTGATCCTGAAAGAACACAACCCTCTTTTAGGCAGGGTACAACACACCGAAGTTTGACTTAGTCAGGTGAGACCTTTATTTCTGTTTCTCTGCTTGGCTTTGCCTTCCTGAAGAGAAACAGACACCATCGGTCTGTTTTTATCTGTCCCATAATGCAAATGACTTTCTAAATTTTCAAACTATTTTTATTGGGTGCAGTTTGTTGGTCAATTTCACTTCCCTCCCTTCCCCAAAACATATACTCTAGAAAACCTTAATAGGCATAATCTTTGCTTACTCTTCAGTCCCAAGCAACAAACATATCTCTACTTCTCCTCAAAATTCAGTAGAGATTATTCTTTAGGCAACTTCATACTCAGGAATAATTCTGCCCTTTTAAGAAGATAAAGTATTTTTTCCCAGGGAGAAAATAAAACACATAAGCTGAGCTGGAAGAGGCAGAGCATGGTAAGATGTTCTTCCTCAGAAAGTTTGGCTCTTTCAGCCCTTCTATGAAGGGATTCTAACTCTGTTGTGTGTCTAACACCTTTTTATGTAGATAGTTATGACCTTTATCCTCTGGATATTAATCATCTCCTAATTAATGACAAAAAACATCACTCAAACTAGTTTTAGCATAAGGAGAAATGTACTGCCTCAAGTAACTAGAAACTTCAGACATAATGCTAGCTTTAGACATAACTGGATCCAGGCACTCAAAAGATAAAGACTGGTCTTGGCCGGGCACAGTAGCTCACACCTGTAATCCCAGCTGTCTGGGAGGCCGAGGTGGGCAGATCACGACGTCAGGAGTTCCAGACCAGCCTGACAAACATGGTGAAACACCACCTCTACTAAAAATACAAAAGTTAGTCAGGCGTGGTGGTACACGCATATAATGCCAGCTACTCGGGGGACTGAGGCAGGAGAATCACTTAAACTCAGGAGGTGGAGGTTGCAGTGAGCTGAGCTCGTGCCACTGCACTCTAGCCTGCGCCACAGAGCAAGACTCCATCTCAAAAAAAATCAATATTGTTCTCTTTTCATCTCTGAGCTCTGAGTTATGGCATTCTCAGGCTCCCACTAGGCCTGAATTGCACCCCCTTTTCTGCTTGTTGTCTTAACAGAAAGAAGATAGCTCCTTCTCAGACAGTTGATCAACAGGCCCAGGCTTGACTCTTCTTGGCCCTAATGGAACCAATTGCTCTTCTCAGAGGGAGGAAACACATCTACCTAGCTGGTTCTAGTCTCATGCACACCCTTGCAGAGCTCAAGTGAAGAGGAACTGGGGAGACAGGAAAGGTAAGCCACTCTCAATTGGGAAAGCTCTCGTTTCCAAAGGAAAATCAACTGGAAACACAAAAAGGGAATGGATACTGGCAAGGCCGAAGAAAACATCCACTGCACTTGGTAATGTCAGCTGCTGATGCACTAGTTTAAACACAGTATGTGTCTCCAAGGAGGACTGCCATCCAGAATGGACAGAAGGAACCCCACAAGGAATAGTCCTGTCAGCCCAAAGCCCTGCAAAACATACTACGGAGATTTCTGCAAGAGGAACATCAGACTCCCACTGCGTCCCTTAAAAAGTCAGATAGAAACCTGGTGACCTCGCCAGCAGCTACTCCCCAAAACCAAACAGACAGAGAGAAATCATTTCACCGAATGTAAGGGAACTCTCAGCTGAGACTGTCAGCAGAAGCAGAGTTTCTCAAAGAGCGATGGTCCTAAACACCAACCCTAGAATCCCTAGGGATGTTTACTGAAACTCCAGATTCCTACACCCTATTTGATATCATCTGAATTGTAAATTCTTTGGTAGGGGCCCAAGAATCTGTGTTTTTAATATTTGTTAGGCTTCAGGGGTTTTCTGAGATCTGGTCTCACTCTGTCACCCAGGTTGGAGTGCAGTGGCGCGATCTTGGCTCACTGCAACCTCCGCCACCTGGGCTAAAACAATTCTCTCATCTCAGCCTCCCAAGTAGCTGGGACCACAGGCATGTACCACCATACCCAACTAACATTTGGGGTTTTTTTGTAGAGATAGAGTTTCACCATGTTGCCCACGCTGGTCTCTAACTCCCGAGCTCAGGCAATCCACTTGCCTCGGCCTCCCAAAGTGCTGGGATTACAGGCATGAGCCACTGCGCCTGGCCAAATCTGCATTTTTAAAAGGCTCCCAAGCAGGGCAGGAACTAGAATGAGACAAATGAGGAGGTTTAGAGTGCCACAAGTAAAGAGGCACTCACTTTGGGGGCCCATTCTGCAACTGTACAACCCCAAAAGTGAGTGTCTCCTTTAATGTTGTTCCCTAGGACCCACCCTCGCCTCTCACCCTCTCACCCCTGTTCCAGAGGCATGGGAATTCTAAGGCATGTCGAATTTATGAACCACTGGCAGGATGGCTTAGAGCATGGCCTTTGGCATCACAGTGCCTCCCTGTGGCTGCTGTCAGGACTGGGTAAAATAATACACAGAAAGCATTTAGGACAGTTTCACGGGAAGCACTGCGTAAACGTGAGCTGCAATTATTAAGTATTCATCCTTTAGTCAGGCTCGACCCCATCACCTTCCATAGCCAACTATGACCATCTGAAACTATTCAACTCAACAAGTCTTTATTATCAACCGTGTAAGCATGGCACTGTGGAATGCAAAGATGAAAAATAAACAGTATTTGGCCAGGTGCAGTGGTTCACACCTATAATCCCAACACGTTGTGAGGCCGAGGCAGGTGGATCACCTGAGGTCAGGAGTTAAAGGCCAGCGTGGCCAGCATGGTGAAAGCCCGTCTCTGCTAAAAATACAAAAATTAGAAAAATCAGCTGAGTGTGGTGGCAGGTGCCTGTAATCCCAGCTACTCTGCAGGCTGAGACAGGAGAATCGCTTGAACCTGGGAGGTGGAGGTTGCAGTGAGCTGAGATCGCACCACCGCACTCTAGCCTGGGTGACAAGAGCAAAACTCTGTCTCAAAAAAAATTAGTTAATTAATAATAACAGTATTTATCCTCAGAGTACTACCCAGAGCCAAAAATAGAAAATTATAAAACTCAAATGTTCTGTATTCACCTGTGCCTTGAGGCACCCATCCTTCAGTTCCTACCATGTTCTCTTCCCCTACCTCACCCACGTCTTTCCCATGATTAACTATGCTGCCATCTCTAAGCAGATTCTTTTTTTCTTTTTTCTTTTTTTTTTGAGACAGAATTTTGCTCTTGTCACCCAGGCTGGAGTGCAATCCTGCAATCTTGGCTCACCACAACCTCTGCCTCCTGAGTTCAAGCAATTCTCTTGCCTCAGCCTCCCGAGTAGCTGGGATTATAGGCACCCACCACCATGCCCAGCTAATTTTTGTATTTTTAGTAGAGACAGCATTTCACCATGTTGACCAGGCTGGTCTCAAACTCCTGACCTCAGGTAATCTACCCACCTCACCCTCCCAAAGTGCTGGGATTATGGGTGAGAGCCCCCAAGCCTGGCCATCTAAGCAGATTCTTACAGCTAACTATGTTGTCATCTCTAACTAGACTCCCATCGCTAACTATACTGCTACATTGAACAATATTCCCACTTGAATTATATCTCCATCTCTAACTATACTCCTATATAGACTCTATTGTCACAGCTAACTCCCCCGCCATAACAAACACTTTCCAGATACCCCGAACAGTCTCAAGTCTCAGCCCTGGAGACAAGATTTAGAATCCACCCTCTTCCTTCCTCCAGAAGACAAGTCCCTCTACAATTCCAAGTATTCTGTGTTCTCCAAAGTCTCTCTATATTATACCTAACCAAAATTAAACATAAGCCTGGACCCAGCTCTTTCCAATTCAATTAAACTCTAAGAAGCATGTATTAAGCACTTGCTCGATGCAAGGTGACTCGAAGTTACAAAATAGGAGAAAAAAAATGCATCAAAAACTGTAGTAGGAGAAAAGCTGAGCATCATTCACATTTGCTATGAAAGGCCACCAAAGGCTTGCCTGAACTTTAAGCCCAGATCCTACCCATCTGAGTGTTAAAGATAACTGAATTTATGCCTGTGGGTTTTTAGTTCACTACTCCTTTATATGGTTTCTTTCTCCACAACACGCAGGAGATACAGCAATAGGCCAGAACCCTGCAACTCTCCCAGACAAGTTCTACAAAAGTAAAGGCAGCAGATAGACTTCCCCACAAAGGTTTTATACAAACCTTCCTGTAATCCTCCGTGCTGCCACCTCCTGGCCTTCCACTGTAAATTCACTGCAGGCTCTTGGGAGATGCAGCTGAGGATCTCAAATAGGTTCTAAAGCTTTCTTTTACTCAACAGATGGAAAGTTACCGTGGCCACATGCCTGTATGAGCCTAGAGCTTAAAGGGCCATAGTAACATTTGAGTGGGAGATTTAAACTAGTTGTAAACCAAAATCTTAACCTGTTGGGGCACTGCTAAATTGAGCAGTAAGTCCTCTCTTCTCTTGGCTACCACGCGCCAAATAGCATTGATTATTGTATTCCTATTTCATTTCATCTTAGTAAGAATTGGTATTTAATTTATCAGCCTGAAAACCATGGGAAAGTGTATAGGCCACTACATATATTTCTTAAATAATATAAGGGAAGAAATTTAAATGAACCATTAAAACTTGTTTTTACATTTTATTTCTGTGTGTGAGATGGGGGGTGGGTGGGAGGCTCACTGTGTTGCCCAGGCTGGATGCAGTGGCACAATCAAGCCTCACTGCAACCTTCGCCTCCGGAGTTAAAGTGATTCTCCTGCCCTAGCCTCATAAGTAGCTGGGATTACAGGCACCCACCACCATACCCAGCTAATTTTTTTTTTTTTTTTAGACAGATTCTTGCTCTGTAGCCCAGGCTGGAGTGCAGTGGTGTGATCTCCATTTACTGCAACTTCTGCCTGCCTTCCAGGTTCCAGTTCAAGCAATTCTCCTGCCTCAACCTCCTGACTAGCTCGGATTACAGGAAAGTGCCACTATGCCCAGCTAATTTTTGTATTTTTAGTAGAAATGGAGTTTCACCTTGGCCACGTTAGTTTCACCAGTTAGGTCTTGAACTCCTAACCTCATGATCCGCCTGCCTCGGCCTACTAAAGTCCTGGGATTACAAGCCTGAGCCACCTTGCCTAGCCTTTTTTTTTTTTTTTTTTTTTTTTTTGAGATGGAGTTTTGCTCTGTCACCCAGGCTGGGGTGCAATGGTGCGATCTCTGCTGACTGCAACCTCTGCCTCCTGGGTTCAAGTGATTCTCCTAGCTCAGCCTCCTGAGTACCTGGGATTATGGGTACACACAACCACATCTGCCTAATTTTTTGTATTTTTAGTAGTGATGGAGTTTCACCATGTTGGCCAGGCTGGTTTCGAACTCCTGACCTGGTGATCCACCTTGCTTGGCCTCCCAAAGTGCTAGGATTACAGGCGTGAGCCACCATGCCTGACAACCCAGCTAATTTTAATTTATTTAGTAGAGACAGGATTTCACCATGTTGGTCAGGCTGGTGTCGAACTCCTGACCTCAAGGGCTCTGCTTCTGCCTCCCAAAGTGCTGGGATTACAGGTGTGAGCCACCACACCTGGCAGTTTTTACATTTTCTTTATTTTATCTTTTATTTATTTAAATAAATCTATCCTGGAATCAGCTGGATAACATAGATTAAAAGAGTAGTACAAATCTCAAGAGAAAGAACTGCCTTTTGTTTGAGGAAATGCATTAATGGACCATTTTGGCTGCAAAAAAAATCCTCTCAGATAAACAGGCAAGCAGGGAAGAAAAGAGAACCTTTTTTTTTTTCTTTTTTGAGAAGGAGTCTTGCTCTGTCGCCCAGGCTGGAGTGCAGTGGCACAATCTCAGCTCACTGCAACCTCCACCTCCCAGGTTCAAGGAACTCCCTGCCTCAGCCTCTTCAGTAGCTGGAATTACAGGCACCCGCCACCACAGCCGACTAAATTTTGTATTTTTTTTTTTTTTTTTTTTTGAGACGGAGTTTTGCTCTTGTTACCCAGGCTGGAGTGCAATGGCGCAATCTCGGCTCACCGCAACCTCCGCCCCCTGGGTTCAGGCAATTCTCCCGCCTCAACCTCCTGAGTAGCTGGGATTACAGGCACGCGCCACCGTGCCCAGCTAATTTTTTGTAATTTTTAGTAGAGACGGGGTTTCACCATGTTGACCAGGATGGTCTCGATCTGTTGACCTCGTGATCCACCCGCCTTGGCCTCCCAAAGTGCTGGGATTACAGGCTTGAGCCACCGCGCCCGGCCATAAATTTTGTATTTTTTAGTAGAGATGGGGTTTCACCATTTTGGCCAGGCTGGTCTTGAACTCCTGACCGCATGATCCACCCGCCTCAGCCTCCCAAAGTGCTAGGATTACAGACGTGAGACACAGCGCCTGGCCAAGAGAGCCATATCTTTCTGTATGGTAATGGAAAAAACTGTGGGTCAATGTAAGGAACCGGGAATGGGAAGAAGCTGGAACAGAGAAGATGAAGCAGGGGAGAGAGAGGTACCAGAAGAATTGAAGCAAACCCTTCTAAAGGAAGGTGGTAGTCAGCCCCGCTGTGACAGAACAGTACAACACCCAGCACTTAGACGAGGGAGAAGACAGCCTTTCAAATTGATAAGTGCTTAATGTCAAATATTTTGCTTGACCAAAGTAGAGGGCCCTTTCAAGTCTATGCCATGAGTACCCCTTTGAGTTGCTTTGTGGAGTTTAAAATGTAAGTCTCGATCCCTACTGGGTGGCAGTTGCAGAGGCGGCGGCAGAGCCGGCCGGGGCTGAGTGCTCGGTTGCAGTGGCGCGGAGGCTGTCTCCCTGGTCCGCCGTGGTCCCCGCCTGTCCCGCCACAGCTGCCATGGCAGGAGCCGGAGGCAGCGGCTGCCCCGCGGGTAGCAACTACTTCCAGTGGTGCTTCTCTCAGGTCAAGGGGGCCATGGACAAGGACGCGGCCGAAGAGAATACTCCGGGTTACACAAGTGGACGTAATGAGAAATCAAACTGCCAGAGTCCCTATCCTCACTGAATTGAAAAATCCTTCCAGCATTCACTTAATTGAACAGCTTGGTGGAATGGAAGGGTCTCTCCAAGAAACAATCCTGCATCTCAGCACTGCCTTTTCTACAGGCACTGTTTTTTCTGGCAGCTTCTTGGATTCTCTCCTGGCCACGGCCTTCTACAATTATCATGTCCTGGAATTGCTTCAGATGCTGGTGACAGGAGGAATAAGTTCTCGGCTGGAACAACATTTAGATAAGGATAAGGTCTATGATGCGTCAGATAGCTGCACGGTGCTCTTGTCTGGAAGAAAGCGGTGTAAGCTGGGGCTTCTGTCTTTACACCAAACCATTTTATTAAACGTTCAACCAAGAGACACCTTTGGACAGCTGTTCTGTGGCTCATCACATCTTTTTGGAATCCTGTGTGTTGGCTTATACCGAATAGTATATGAAGAGGACCTCAACCCGGAAAACAAAAGGGGAATGTGCTAGACTGGAAAGCACCATCCACCCATCCAAGCGTAAGAACCAAGGCTACTTTATCCAATGTGAAAGAGAATTCCAGAGCTCAGGGTCCACAGTGGCAAGGAAGGGTACATGGAAAATAAAGTACTATGTAACAATAAGGAGGGCTGGGTATAAACAAGAGGGACCTGAATAATTATGGTCTAATTAATATTGGCCATGTAAGGAGAATGGAGTTTCTGTCCCCTAATAAAAATTGAAATGTGGAGCTAGATTTTAAATCAGCTCCACATTTCAATTTTGTAATTTACTCCTCATCGATGTCTGTATAGCTTTCTAAAGCTGAACGCCACCAGGCACATTAGAAGGAAAACCTCAGACAAGGAGGTTTATGATGAGGACTTCTTCGCATATTCAGAGCCACTCTGTACCTGCCCATATTCTTCATGTGCTCTTCACTTGCTCCTTATCAATCATCTCCCGAGATGGTAACTCTGAACAAGGAAAATAAAAATGGAAGCATGCCAAAAAAATAAATAAATAAATAAATAAAATGTACATCTCTAAGCTCCACTCTCTCTTCCCATGCCGAGCCTTGCAGGGTCTACTCTCCAGGTTTTCAACTTAGAAAGGCCTTGTCACTTCAGACAGGGAATTTAAATTGAGTCACCTGTACCTATCTCTCATATCTTTCCTTCATATCCTATAAGAAGACCAGGTGCCAGCAGGGCATGGTGGCTCACGCCTGTAATCCCAGCACTTTGGGAGGCCAAGGAGGGTGGATCACCTAAGGTCAGGAGTTCAAGATCAGCCTGGCCAACATGGTGAAATCCCATCTCTACTAAAAATACAAAAATTAGAGCAGTAAGATCCAGCGAGGAGCCCAAGATCGAGCGCGCAGCCGGAAGCTCGAGCCGCCTCCGCCGCCAGACCTCACCTCGGCTGCCGCAGCCGCGACCACCAACCACGCTAACTGCCAACAGCCACCGAAGCTCCGGAGGAGAGCGGAGGAAGACGCATGAGCGAGGCAGCCGAGGCTACCACCACCACCACCACCACCATCCTCCCGCATGCTCCGGCGGAGGCGGCTGCCTCGGGTCCCCAGGACCCCGCACCCAAGAGCCCGGTGGGCAGCGGTGCGCCCCAGGCTGCGGCCACAGTGCCGGCCGCCCTCGTCGCAGGAAACCCTGGTGGGGACGTGGCCCCCACAGCCACAGGCACCGTGGCGGCCGCCTCCTTAGCCACCACTGCCGGCATGCGAAGACGTGGAGAAAAAAGTTCTCGCCACCAAAGTCCTTGGCATTGTCAAATGATTTAACGTCAGAAACGGATATGGATTTATAAATCGAAATGACACCAAAGAAGATGTGTTTGTACATCAGATTGCCATCAAGAAGAATAACACATGGAAATATCTGCACAGTGTAGGAGATGGAGAAACTGTAGAGTTTGATGTGGTTGAAGGAGAGAAGGGTGCAGAAGCAGCCAATGTGACTGGCCCGGATGGAGTTCCCATGGAAGGGAGTCGTTATGCTGTTGATCGGCGCCATTACAGACGTGGCTACTATGGAAGGCGCCGTGGCCCTCCCCGGAATTACACTGGGGAGGAGGAAGGGAGCGGCGGCAATGAAGGATTTGACCCCCCTGCCACTGATAGGCAGTTCTCGGGGGCCCAGGAATCAGCTGCGCCACCCCCAGTATCGCCCTCAGTACTGGCAGCAGCGGTTCTCGCCTTACCACATGGGACAGACCTTTGACAGTCGCTCACGGGTCTTACCCCATCCCAACAGAATACAGGCTGATGAGATTGGAGAGATGAAGGATGGCGTCCCAGAGGGAGCACAACTTCAGGGACCGTTTCATCGAAATCCAACTTACCGCCCAAGCAGGGGACCTCCTCGACCACGACCTGCCCCAGCAGTTGGAGAGGCAGAAGATAAAGAGAATCAGCAAGCCTCCGGTGGTCCAAACCAGCCGTCTGTTCGCCATGGATACAGGCGTCCCTACAATTACCGGTGTCGCCCACGTCCTCCAAATGCTCCTTCACAAGATGGCAAAGAGGCCAAGGCAGGTGAGGCACCAACTGAGAATCCTGCTCCAGCCACCGAGCAGAGCAGTGCTGAGTAACACCAGGCTCCCCAGGCACCTTCACCATCCGCAGGGTGACCTAAGAATTAATGATGATTCAGAAATAAAGGAAAAAGCAGGCCACAACCTTACCAACACCAAAGAAACATCTAAGCAATAAGGTGGAAGACTAACCAAGATTTGGACATTGCAATGCTTACTGCTTTCTTTAAGAAACAACTGCAGGGAGGACTCAAGATGGTGCTGTGAGAACAACCCAGGATTGAAGCTCTCGGTGAATGCGCGGATAGGTGAGTCAGAGCTGCATTTCCAGACTGATCTTTGTTGCCCACAGAACGGGGAAATTCCCAGGTATAAAGGAGATGCGGGACGCCAGGCAGAGGTTTTGGCTGGTGCAGCCGGCAGCCGCGGTGGCGGCGGCCGGCCCTACACAGCGCTCCGCACAGGGCTCGCTTGTCCGGGTGCCCTGTTGAACTGGCAACCTGAGACTTCAGAGGGCTGAACTTGAGACTGAACGGGACGTGGACAGTGGGCCAGCCCAGGGGATTGCAGGGACACAGCGTTTGGGGTAGCGCAGTGGGACGGACAAAACGGCGATTCCAAAGGCTCCTGGTGGAGACGTTCCCTGAGACACTCCGTGGGGGAGGGGCATCCACCATTACCAAGGCAATCCGCCCCTACTGAGATACACACCCACTGCTGACGCAGCCTGCCATTGCTGAGGCAACCCGATACAACAGAGAGACTCCGCCGCAGGGCGTAGCCGGAGACCGCAGCAGAAGAGCAGAGCCTGCAGCCACAGGGCGAACCTCACAACAGCAAGGCGGAGCCTCGGCAGGAAAATAGTGACTAGACTGCCTCCTAGCTGGGCAGGACAGCACAACGGACATCCAAAAATAAAGCCCAAACCCCCCAAGACAGAGCATCTGAGAAAAAAAGGGTTTTTTAATGAGCTCTGTTGCAGCAGAATTAAACATAGCAGCCTAACAGCCCTGAATGAACAACAGAGCTCACAGTTCAGCAATTGAGCTCCTATAGAGTACAGACTGTCTCCTCAAGCAGCTCCCTGACCCCTCTATATACAAAAGACTGACATTTGGTAGGCATCATCCTGGGACAAATATAGCAGAAAAAGAAACTGGTTGCATCCCTCACTGTTCCGCAGCTGCTATAGTTGCACCCCAGACAAGCAGGGCCTGGAGTGGACCTCAGCAGTCGTACAGTGAAGGGGCTAGACTGGTAGAAGGACAGGTGGATAAATCCACAAAGATGGGAAGAAACCAGCACAAAAAGGAGGAAAACACCCGAAACCAGAACACCTCGCCTCCTAGAAAGGACCAAAATCCCTCACCAGCAAGGGAACAAAGCTGAACGGAGAATGACTGCGATGAAACGATGGAATTAGACTTCAGAAGGTGGATAATGAGAAACTTTTGTGAGCTAAAAGAACATATATTAAATCAATGCAAAGAAACTAAGAACCTTGAAAAAAGATTTGAAAAAAGATTTGAGGAAATGATAACAAGAATGGATAACTTAGAGAGGAATATGAATGAATTAAAGGAGCTGAAAAACACAATACGAGAACTTCACGAAGCATGCACAAGTTTCAATAGCCGAATTGATCAAGCAGAAGAAAGAATATCAGAAGTTGAAGATCAACTCAATGAAATAAAACAAGAAACCAAGATCAGAGAAAAAAAGCGCAAAAAGGAATGAACAAAGTCTCCAAGAAATGTGGGACTATGTGAAAAGACCTAACCTACGTTTGATAGGTGTACCAGAAGGGGACGAAGAGAATGAATCCAAGCTGGAAAATACTCTTCAAGACATTATCCAGGAAAATTTCCCCCACCTAGCAAGACAGGCCAACACTCAAATGCAGGAAATACAGAGAACACCACAAAGATATTCTGCAAGAAGAGCAACACCAAGGCGCATAATCGTCAGATTCAACAAGGTTGAAATAAAGGAGAAAATACTAAGGGCAGCCAGAGAGAAAGGTCGGGTCACCCACAAAGGGAAGCCCATCAGACTCACAGCAGATCTCTTGGCAGAAACACTACAAGCCAGAAGAGAGTGGGGGCCAATAATCAACATCCTTAAAGAAAAGAACTTTCAACCCAGAATTTCATATCCAGCCAAACGGAGCTTCATAAGTGAAGGAAAAATAAAATCCTTTGCGAACAAGCAAGTACTCAGAGATTTTGTCACCACCAGGCCTGCTTTACAAGAGCTCCTGAAAGAGGCACTACACAGAAAGGAACAACCAGTACCAGCCATTCCAAAATCACACTAAATGCTAAAGAGCATCAACATAATGAAGAATCTACAACAACTAATGGGCAAAACAGCCAGCTAGCATCAAAATGGCAGTATCAAATTCATATATAACAATATTAACCCTAAATGTAAATGGACTAAATGCACCAATCAAAAGACACAGACAGGCAAATTGGATAAAAATCCAAAACCTATCAGTGTGCTGTATCCAGGAAACTCATCTCACATGCAAGGATACACAAAGGCTCAAAATAAACGAGTGGAGGAAGATTTACCAAGCAAATGGAGAGCAAAAAAGAAACAGGAGTTGCAAATCTCATCTCTGATAAAATAGACTTTAAGCAACAAAGATCAAAAGAGACAAAGAAGGCCATTACATAATGGTAAAAGGATCCATACAACAAGAAGAGCTAACGATCCTAAACATATATGGACCCAATGCAGGAGCACCCAGATACATAAGGAAAGTTCTTAATGACTTACAAAGAGACTTAGACTCCCACACAATAATAGTGGGATACTTTAACACTCCACTGTCAATATTATACAGATCAACCAGACAGAAAATCAACAAGGATATCCAGGGCTTGAACTCAGACCTGGAGCAAGCAAACCTGATAGACATTTACAGAACTCTCCACCCCAAATCCACAGAATATACATTCTTCTCAGCACCACATCACACCTACTCTAAAATTGACCACATAATTGAAAGTAAAGCACTCCTCAGCAAATGCGAAACAACTGAAATCATAACAAACAGCCTCTCAGACCATAGTGCAATCAAGTTAGAACTCAGAATTCAGAAACCAACCCGGAACCGCACAGCTTCATGGAAACTGAACAACTGCTCTTGAATGTTGACTGGATAAACAATGAAATGAAGGCAGAAATAAAGAAGTTCTTCAAAACCAAGGAGAACGAAGACACAACATGCCAGAATCTCTGGGACACATTTAAAGCAGTCTCTAGAGGAAAGTATATAGCAATAAGTGCCCATATGAGGAGAATAGAGAGATCCAAAATTGACACCCTATCGTCAAAATTGAAAGAGCTAGAGGAGCAAGATCAACAAAACTCAAAACCCAGCAGAAGACAAGAAATAACTAAGATCAGAGCTGAACTGAAGGAGATAGAGACACGAAAAACCCTTCAAAAAATTAATAAATCCAATAGCCGGTTTTTTGAAAAGATCAACAAAATAGACAGACCACTAGCCAGATTGATTAAAAAGAAAAGAGAGAACAACCAAATAGATGCAATAAAAAATGATAAAGGGGAAATCACCACAGATTCCACAGAAATTCAAACCATCATCAGAGAATATTACAAACAACTCTATGCACTAAACTAGTAAACCTGAAAGAAATGGATAAATTCCTGGACTCCTGTGTCCTCCCAAGCCTAAACCAGGAGGAAGCTGAAACTATGAATAGACCAATAACAAGGTCAGAAGTCGAGGCAGCAATTAAGAGCCTACCATACAAAAAAAGCCCAGGTCCAGACAGGTTCACAGCCGAATTCTACCAGACACACGAAGAGGAGCTGGTACCTTTCCTTCTAAAACTATTCCAAATAATCCAAAAAGAGGGAATCCTTCCCAAATCATTTTATGAGACCAACATCATCCTGATACCAAAACCCGGCAGAGACCCAACAAGAAAAGAAAACTTCAGGCCAATATCCACGATAAACATAGACGCAAAAATCTTCAATAAAATATTGGCAAGCCGATTGCAACAGCAAATCAAAAAACTTATCCATCATGATCAAGTAGGATTCATCCCGGGGATGCAAGGCTGGTTCAACATACGCAAGTCTATAAACGTAATTCACCACATAAACAGAACCAAAAACAAAAACCATATGATTATCTCAACTGACGCAGAGAAGGCATTTGACGAAATTCAACAAACAGCCCTTTATGCTAAAAACCCTCAATAAACTCGGTATCGATGGAACGTATCTCAAAGTAATAAAAGCTATTTATGACAAACCAACAGCCAATATCATACTGAATGGGCAAAAACTGGAAGCATTCCCTTTGAAATCCGGCACTAGACAAGGATGCCCTCTTTCACCACTCCTATTCAATACAGTACTGGAAGTTCTAGCCAGAGCAATCAGGCAAGAAAAAGAAATAAAGGGTATTCAAATAGGAAAGGTGGAAGCCAAATTGTCTCTATTTGCAGACGACATGATAGTATACCTAGAAGACCCCATCACCTCAGCCCAAAAACTCCTGAAACTGATAAGCAACTTCAGCAAAGTCTCAGAATATAAAATCAATGTGCAAAAATCACAAGCATTCGTCTACACCAATAACAGACTTAAAGAAAGCCAAATCAAGAACGAACTGCCATTCACAATTGCTACAAAAAGAATAAAATACCTTGGAATACAACTCACAAGGAATGTAAGGGACCTCTTCAAGGAGAACTACAAACCACTGCTCAACGAAATAAGAGAGGACACAAACAGATGGAGAAACATTCCATGTTCATGGTTAGGAAGAATTAATATCGTGAAAATGGCTATACTGCCCAAAGTAATTTACAGAATCAACGCTATCCCCATCAAGCTACCATTGATTTTCTTCACAGAACTGGAAAAAACCACCATGAACTTCATATGGAACCAAAAGAGAGCCCGCATAGCCAAGTCAATTCTAAGCAAAAAGAACACAGCGGGGGGCATCACACTACTGGATTTCAAACTATACTATAAGGCTACAGTAATCAAAACATCATGGTACTGGTACCAAAACAGAGATATAGACCAATGGAACAAAACAGAGGCATCGGAGGCAACACAACATATCTACAACCATACAATCTTTGATAAATCTGACAAAAACAAGCAATGGGGAAAGGATTCCCTGTTTAACAAATGGTGTTGGGAAAACTGGCTAGCCATGTGCAGAAAGCAGAAACTGGACCCCTTCCTGACACCTTACACTAAAATTAACTCCAGATGGATTAAAGACTTAAACATAAGATCTGGCACCATAAAAACCCTAGAAGGAAATCTAGGCAAAACTATCCAGGACATAGGAGTAGGCAAGGACATCATGAACAAAACACCAAAAGCATTGGCAACAAAAGCCAAAATAGACAAATGGGACCTAATCAAACTCCACAGCTTCTGCACGGCAAAAGAAACAGTCACTAGAGTGAATCGGCAACCAACAGAATGGGAAAACATTTTTGCAGTTTACCCATCTGACAAAGGGCTGATATCCAGAATTTACAAAGAACTCAAACAGATTTACAGGAAAAAAACAAACAAACCCATTCAAAAGTGGGCAAAGGATATGAACAGACACTTTAAGAAAGAAGACATATATGAGGCCAACAATCATATGAAAAAATGCTCATCATCACTGGTCATCAGAGAGATGCAAATCAAAACCACATTGAGATACCATCTCACGCCAGTTAGAATGGCGATCATTAAAAAATCTGGAGACAACAGATGCCGGAGAAGATGTGGAGAAAAAGGAACACTTTTACACTGTTGGTGGGAGTGTAAATTAGTCCAACCATTGTGGAAGACAGTGTGGCGATTCCTCAAGGCCTTAGAAATAGAAATCCCATTTGACCTAGCAATCCCATTACTGGGTATATATCCAAAGGACTATAAATCGTTCTACTATAAGGACACATGTACACGAATGTTCATTGCAGCACTGTTTACAATAGCAAAGACCTGGAATCAACCCAAATGCCCATTGGTGATAGACTGGATTGGAAAAATGTGGCACATATACACCATGGAATATTATGCAGCAATCAGAAATGATGAGTTTGTGTCGTTTGTAGGGACATGGATAAATCTGGAGAACATCATCCTCAGCAAACTGACACAAGAACAGAAAATGAAACACCGCATATTCTCACTCATAGGCGGGTGATGAAAAATGAGAACACATGGACACAGGGAGGGGAGTACTAAACACTGGGGTCTATTGGGGGGAAAAAGGGGAGGGCCAGTGGGAGGGGGAGGTGGGGAGGGATAGCCTGGGAAGAAATGCCAAATGTGGGTGAAGGGGAGAAAGGAAGCAAAACACACTGCCATGTGTGTACCTACGCAACTGTCTTGCATGTTCTGCTCATGTACCCCAAAACCTAAAATGCAATAAAAAAGTTAAAAAAAAAAAAAAGAAACAACTGCAAAAAGAAAATGTCAACAGATTTTTCCATTAAGCTGAGAACCTGGGAATTCCTGCACAGAAGACAAGAGAGCAACCTCTCCCGTTTCAGCAATCACTAGGTTTATTTTTTTTTTCCTGGTTTTTACTGTTTTGGTAATATAAATTGAAACAAGAAATATTAATACCGCATGGAAAGAATTCCAACCAAAGAAATCTGAAATATATAGTAAATGTTTTTGTTCATTTTGGATGCTGGTGCTAAACCTCCAAGTGTCATGATTTAAAAAGAAATTTTATGTCCTCATTTATTTCTAGGATGAGGGAAGGATAATATTTTTGCTTTCTTATGTGACTCTCTTTGAAAATGTGCAGGAAGAAATTCCTCAAAAATAAAATTTTTACCCTTAAAAAAATACAAAAATTAGCCAGGTGTAGTGGCAAGCACCTGTAATCCCAGCTACTCAGGAGGCTGAGGCAGGAGAATTGCTTAAACCCAGGAGGCAGAAGTTACCGTCAGCCAAGATCCCGCCACTGCACTCCAGCCTAGGTGACACAGCAAAAATCAGTCTCAAAACTATAAAATTAAATAAAATAAGGAGGCCCAGTGTCCTCTCTTTTGTCCCTAGCCTAACTGACTCATAAGGAGTACTCCTCAGTCCAAGGGAGAGCACCCCTGTCCAGCTGTTGTTAAAAAAAATACAGTTTCTTGTCTGTAGAAAATGTATTGGCCAGATGTGATGGCTCACACCTGGAATCCCAACACTTGGGGGGGTGCTAAGGTGGGTGGGCCACCTGAGGTCAGGAGTTCAAGACCAGACTGGCCAACATGGTAAAAACCCTGTCTCTACTAAAAATACAAAAAAAAAAAAAAAAAAAAAAAAAAATTAGCTGGGCATGGTGGTGTGCACCTATAATCCTGGCTACTTGGGAGGCTGAGACAGGAGAATGTCTGAACTCAGGAGGCAGAAGCTGTAGTGAGCCGAGATCATGCCATTGCACTCCAGCCTGGGCGACGGAGTAAGAGTCTCTCTTAAAAAAAAAAAAAAAAGAAACACAAAGAAAATATATTATAAAGATAAACTGGTATAACAGTTTGACTCAAAATCCTGAGTACCCTTTTCTTGATTCCTGGCACCATGATATCCTTGAAAAGCAAGAGAATGTATGAAAACGCACGTCTCATTTTAATGCTTATGCTTTCTCCTATGGCAACATAGGAGAATGGTTTCATAGGAGTATAAAACTTATTAATAAAGGCAAAATCCTTAGCTGCCACCCCACCAATGCCCAAAAGAGATTGATTTAAAGACCTCAAAAGGAAAAAAAAATTGCAAAACTAGGAGAGAAGACCTCTACTACCCAGAGACAGCCCAGTAGCCGAAGCGCAAAGCTTCTCAGCTTAGAGGAGGTGCAGACCTACCTACCTTCCTTCCTTCCTTCCTTCCCTGTAACTCTGCAGAAAATCTAAGAGTGTAGATTAAGTTCCCAGGAAAGCTAACTCTGAGATGGAATTTAGCGTACAGGAGATTTACTACGAGTGCACATGGAACCAACACCTGTGGAAAAGAAGGGCAGAAAGGAACTAACTGGGCCTCAGTCAACCCTACAGGGAGTTCTAAAGACAGAATGACAATTCAGAGCTGTTCTGAGTCAGTGAGGGAGAACTTGCCCTTTCTGTCCCCTCCATGACAATCAGTCTTCGGATGAGGACTACCTGGGAAGGAACATGGCCTTGGCCGAGGCATCCGTCTTCAGCGGATGCTGTCCCGGAAGCAGGCTGACAGCTAGGGCCGTCCGTTGGCAACACTTCCAGCAACACGTCCATTGGCACCACCTCCCTTCCTTCCGGAGGGAGGCTCTGCCTGCCCAGTCTTCCTTCCGGAGGGAGGCTCTGTGTGCGGCATTCCCATTCCAGCAGCCACTGCCCAGCAGTCTCTGCACCGAAATCCATCCTTGTGGGCAGTCACACAAGCTCAGGATTTCCTTCCTCTCAAAATGCCAGGAATTATTTTATCAGATTTCTTTAACATAAGATTAAGTCTTCCAGGCATGATCACTTAAACCTTCAGCTCTTTGGAGGGAACATTCTAGAAATAAGGTCCAGGAAATTGTCCACAAGTAGAAGCAGTCTCACCCTCATAAACATGACGAAAACTCTTCGCTAGAAGTATGGATGTGATATAGCTGGCCTAGAGTTAGAACCTGTACCATGCCATTTTATAAAGGACAAAACTGTTTCCATTCTCCTCACAATGACTGCTAGCCATGGCCTCTGTAAACTGCTAAGTTTACTTTGCAAAATGCAGAGAGGTAAAGCTGCATACTTTCTCTTATCTGTAACTGCCAGAATTGCTGGCCTCTGTTTACCGGTACTGACCAGAGTAAGCACCCCCAGATAATTCCATCCTGGCGCCAAACAACTGAAAAATCTGTGGACCCCACACCTGTCCAAATAATGTATAAACTAATGTTTATCTTAACTTCTGTAAACCTCTTAAGTGGCAATCGGAATGACAAAAGTCCCCTGGCCCTTGGAATGGCCGGAGCCCCCTCACCCTCCTTGCTGCCCAGGAGGTGATTTACAGACTTTCATTCCCATCTCCACTCTTCACCCCCACTCCCAAGGTGGTTTTGCGGGTATAAAAAGGTCTTGTCACCCTTTTTTTTCTGCCACGGGTTGGAGAGATGTGAGTCCTCCGTGGTTGCTGGCAATAAACCCTGCAATTTGGCATACTTTTGTCTTGGTGTTGACTTTCTGTGCTCGGTCCAATACAACACTGACTGACATATGCTACAATGTGGATGACCCTCAAGAACATTATGATAAGTGAAAAAAGCCAGACACAAAAGGTCACATATTATATGATTCAATATACATTAAATACCCATAGAGAGAGACATAATTTCAGCTATTGGTTGCTGGGGACAGGGGTGGGGGACAGAATAAGAGCAACTGCTTAATGTATATAGAGTTTCTTTTCGGGATGATAAAATGTTTTTGGTGTTTTGGGTTTTTTAAAGAACAAAACAGATATATTTCTTTTCTTTTTTTTTTTTTCTTTGAGACAGAGTTTCACTCTTGTTACCCAGGCTGGAGTGCAATGGTACAATCTCGGCTCACCACAACCTCCGCCTCCTGGGTTCAAGCAATTCTCCTGCCTCAGCCTCCTGAGTAGCTGGGACGACAGGCATGCACTACTATGCCCAGCTAATTTTTGTATTTTTAGTAGAGACGAGGTTTCACCACGTTGACCAGGATGTTCTCGATCTCTTGACCTCGTGATCCACCCTCTTCGGCCTCCCAAAGTGCTGGGATTATAGGCGTAAGCCACCGCGCCCAGCCAAAACAGGTATATTTCTATTAGACTACCTGTTACAGAAGATAGTTTGGTATGGATGAATGGTATGAATGACAAATAATACAAATATATTTTATTTGAAATAAAAATGCATACACAGCTCAATGGGTCACTTGGAAACAAACTGTTGCTTGACTAATTACTGAGCAAAAACAAATTGAAGCACAAACACGTTTCTTTTCTGACATGTATCTAGGAATAGGTAGGAAGACACTACTTGGTTTTTTAAAAAACTGACCTTCCCTTAAGGCCTGGTCGTAGAAGTGTAAACAATGTAAATGAATCCACCATTACCAGTTGTGATATCATATCTATGTCACCTGTGTATTCTGAGATTACACACATACCTGCCAATATACCTGGGAAAGGTTATTTTATCACAGTTACACTTGAGTTCTTGGCAGGCAGGACAGAGGAAGAGTAATTTGAAAAAAGGTTTACATCCTATTTGGAGGAAATCACTAGTATTTCCTTAAATAACAGGTTACAACAGAAAGATACTGCCTGGAAGTTATCCTTTTCACTTTGGTTTATTTTTAGTTTTTGTTTATGATTTACATAGCCGTTTAATTCATTTGCTTATAGTACAGTCTTGCCATAAAGTATTAAAGCACAAGATACCTATTATTCCTTCAACATCTGCATTTTTCAGGTTTTATACTTTACATCCACAGTATGTCAGCAGTTCTTGGATGTTAAAAATAAATAAATAAATGGGTAAAACCCTTTAAAAAAAGCAGATGTCAAAAAGAATTTTAAACATTTTTAAAAATAAAAAAAACACAGATGTCTATAATTACAATGGTATTAAAATGGGAAGGATACAATGAGAGAAGGGATAAAAGCAAACATGTTCATGTGCAGGGAACGTGGTTCAAGTCTTTGGATTTAAAAACAAGTTCCCCAGAGAAGCTGACACTTCCTTTGCCCTCCAAAAAGGATCTGAAAAGTCCCAATCCAAACTTTGGAAAATTACAGTTATGAGATGCAATAAATGATGACCAAAGCAGTCAGAGGGAGAAGGATGAATGTGTCTTCCATTTAGCTTCAGACTGCAGCACAGCCTCGTTAGGTGTTCGTGATCAGTAAAAACCACTGAAGTACCAGAAGTGCCTGGAAGGACAGGGGTAAAAAGTAAAGACCATAATACCTTGTCTAAATCAGCAGCAGGGCTTCATGGCTAGGAAACTTTCTTAAACAGTAAAATGTCTCTAGGATAGATCTTTCTCACTCCAACGTTAAATGTGGTAGAATTAACAACAACAAAAAAAAGATTTACATGTAAATATAGCAATAGCAGAAAATTACAAGGCAGAGAACACAAAAGAATCAAGGCAATGCTATAGGTTCCACAGTATTCCCTGAGGCTGGAAAACCAGTTAACTTTAAAAGCCCTAGCAAAATATCGCTCTTGTTTATAAATCACTTATTTATCATATGACCAAACGTTGAATCCTTGTCTTTCCACATACTGGAGAATTCTACATTCAGCCTTTAAGCATTCTGCATTTCTTTGCCAATCTTGTAGCCAAGTATTCTGTTCCAGTCGATTTTGGTGCGGGTAACTGGAAACTGCCAGCACCAAGGCCTTGAATGTGGTATCTTACTTTGTTTGATGGTTTTCACTACTTGCTGTCTTATACTCATTTTCTGCATTCTCTATGATTTTAATAAACTCCTTGGCAGTTTGGGCTTCATTCAAAACAGTTAATGAATCCAATACATCTTTATGACTGACTAATTGAACATTGCCATCATCACAATAGAGAACCTGAGTCTTAAGCACTTCAACCACCTGGGCTGTAGGTGGTGTGATGGTTAACTTCCACTCTGATCTCCAACGACCATTCCAGAAGTCTTTAGGCTGAAACTGGTGGCTTTCAATACATGCAATAATAGTCTGTTGCTCATTGATAGTTTTAGCATAAACAGTACAGAAGCTGTTGGAATAATGGTCTTTCACATAGGCCCTTAAAGCACTATCACAGGATTCTCTCCAAGACTTCACACCTCTATCAACTTCTTCTGGCTGGGGGTCACTTGCTTCTTTCTGTAGGTGATCAAATTTAAAGGAAATTTTGTTTCTTGGATCTAAAAATCTACTATTACCCAGGTCACCGTGCTCTGTAATTAAGACCTGATCTTCATATCCTTCTATCTTCATTGGCGTGAACTGATCCATGTTATACTGGGCAAATGCACGTGCTGCCCCTCCCCTGAGGAGATTGTCATCGTTAGGTAGTAGCCGAACATCATTAAATACTTCATTAAATTCCCCTGGGGGTACATGAGTGATGAACTTAGCAGCTATGCATACCTTCTCATCTGACACACGATCATCAAAGTCGTCCATCGTGGGCTGTTCTCTTGGCATCTGTTTTTGAGATGGAGTTTCACTCTTGTTGCCCAGGCTGGAGTGCAATGACACAATCTCTCTGCAACAATCTCACTGCAACCTTTGCCTCCCAGGTTCAAGTGATTCTCCTGTCTCAGCCTCCAGCGTGGCAAGGATTATAGCCACCCACCACCACATCCGGCTAATTTTTGTATTTTTAGTAGAGACGGGGTTTTGCCATGTTGGCCAGGCTGGTCTCGAACTCCTGAGCTCAGGTGATCCTCCCACCCTGGCCTCCCAAAGTGCTGGGATCACAGGCATGAGCCACTGTGCCCAGCAAAAGCACATGAAAATGTTTTCAAACTAGACAAAGATGATGATTGCACAACATTGTGAATGTACTAAATGCCACTGGATCGTTCATTTTTAAATGGTTAATTTTTTTTTTTTAAGTCAGGGTCTTCTGTTGCCCCAGTTGGAGTACAGTGGCACCATCTAGGCTCACTGAAACCTTCCCAAGTTCAAGCGATCCTCCCGTTTCAGCCTCCTGAGTAGCTGGGACTACAGGCATGCGCCGCCAATTTCTGTATTTTTTGTAGAGACAGCGTTTCACCATGTTGCCCAGGCTGGTCTTGAACTCCTGAGCTCAAGCGATTCACTTGCCTCTGCCTCACAAAGTGCTGGGATTATTACAGGCTTGAGCCACCACTTCTGACTAAATTGGTTAATTTCATATTATGTCAATTTCACCTCAATTAAATAAAATGGAGTAAAACCACACACGCACGCATGCACACACACACACACACACACACACACACCAAACACAAAAAAAATCTCTTCCCTGGGAACAGCCAACTATATGAAAATTAACCCTTTACTATAAGAACTTTAATTTTTTAATAACTAGGAATTATTAAAAGGTTGTTACTCTGTCTTCAGAGTAAACTTACATTTTGTGCTTAAAATCAAGCATCCGATCCATGTAGTCAGCTCTGGATAGCCAAATTATGTAAATCTTTAATTTACATGAGACATAACTTCTGTCTACATGTAAAGAATATTTTCCTTCCAAAGGAGTTTGAAGTGTTATGATCACATACTCTTTAAAGTTTCCTGAAAAAAAATGATGTTCAGAGATTTCAGGGTCTCCAAAATAATTATCTGTTTGGAAAGGCACACTCCAAACTATTCAAAAATACTTGATGAAATCATTCATTTCTTACTGGTAAAATGTGAAAGATGGTATGTGAATAGTTTGTGTTAATACATTTGGTGTTTGGTGACAGAAAGACAAAACAATGTTGTGAATAAACTTGTTGGAAGCTAAAAATTACGTGAATTAAACTATCTTTAAATAATTAATGCTGTCCCACCACCATTTCAGCACTATTACACAGTAGAGTTAGAAGCTCCCCAAAAGAAATTTAACTTTAAAGTAAGAATGATAGTCCAAAAGCCACAAGGTAATCCCAGCACTTTGGGAGGCCAAGGTGGCAGATCACTTGAGGCCAGGAGTTCAAGACCAGCCTAGCCAACATGGCAAAACCCTCATCTCTACTAAAAATACAAAATTTAGCTGGGCATGGTGGCACATGCCTGTAATCTCAGCTACTTGGGAGGCCAAGGCACGAGAATCACTTGAACCTGGGAGGAGGAGGTTGCAGTAAGCCAAGATCACACCACTGCACTCCAGTCTGGGTGACAGAGCAAGAATCTATCACAGAAAAAAAAAAAAGCCATGAGGTAGTTAAGATACTAGGACCTTCAAAAAAGGAAAGAAACAGAAAGTGTAAGTTTAAAATTTGCCTAATATCAAAAATCTCCATTCTGAAAGTAAGTCAAGCCAAGTATCCCTTCCCCAACCCTCCGTGATAAAAAAATCATTTACAAGTTGCATTGTTTTTCTAAACACATTCTAAATCTGAAAATTTTGCATAAATATTCAAACACACTAAATTTCAAAACATACTTAAAGTCTATTATTTAATAAAACTTGCAATTTTCATGTTTAATTCTCCACATTGTAGTTTTCTGAGTTTTCTAATTAAATATAGTTACTTCAGAATAAAAATTTTATCATTTGGGGCATTTGGACATCTACACTAAAACCAAATTGCTAATGCTTCATGTAAATATAATGTAAAACATAGGCTTTAAGTGGAAATAAATGACATTTAAATGGAATGGTTGTAATCCAAAGATGTCTTTTACAAATTTGCTCAAAAAACCCAGATAATCTGAAAATATATACAAATCAATAGGAAAATTTCCATTTGACATTTCTAGGCAGGATTTAAATGTGTGATAGCTGATATATTTTTCCAGTAATTGCATATTTAATTCCTATTTTTCTCGATGTACTCTAGATATTTTTGCAAACATACTTGGATTTTCAGAATTCAAATTTGTATGGTGTTAAGGTAATGCATATTTGAGTTTATCTTGCTGTTTGAGAAATTGAAATTCTACCAATTACAGACAATTCTGTAATTATAATTACAGTAAGAATTGCACACTTAAAATCATTAAAATGGCAAATATTATGTCATATATATCAGTTATACCACAATAAAGAAAAAGAAAAGGGAAGAAAAAAATAAGGCTCTTTCTGTCAGAGAGAGAAAAAGAGAGAGACACAATTTTGATTTTCCCCCCATTGGAATATAGAATTAAGTATAGACCACTCAAATTATGCAAATTTGTGGTCAGAGCACTTACAAGTAGCAATTCCAAAATAAATACCATAAAAAGATGTCATATTTGTCTTTATTTATTTAAAAGGAAATATATAATTTCCTTTTTAAATAAGAGGATAATGGCAGCTTGATGGCAGCGGGTGTGTAAGGAAGAATTGACGCTGCTGAGTTAGGACAGCAAAGGCAAAATGATAAAGACTAGGCAGAAGAGCCAGGCACAGGGGCTCACACCTGTAATCCCAGCACTTTGGGAGGCCAAGGCGGGCGGATCATCTGAGGTCCCGAGTCCGAGACCAGCCTGGCCAACATGGTGAAACCTCATCTCTACTAAAAATACAAAAACTAGTTGGGTGTGATGGTAGACGCATAGAATCCCAGCTACTTGGGAGGCTGAGACAGGAGACTCACTTGAACCCAGGAGGCAGAGATTGCAGTGAACAAAGATGGCGCCACTGCACTCCAGCCTGGGCAATGGAGCAAGAGTTCATCTCAAAAATAAAAAAAGAAAGAATTGGATAAAAGCATCCACTCACCCCAAGTCCCATAATGTCCATACCAGCCTACCTCTACTTCATAATCAATCCTATTAATCCCAAATCCAGATTCAATGTCTCCCAGCTGAATCTCCCAGCAAGGCTCATCTACCTTCCTCTGATGACCGTATCTTCCTCCTTATCTTTTACTATAAACTCAGATTGAACCTCTCTACTTTTCTGTATTTTTGTATTTCTTAAATCATCAAGAATTTTTAAAAGGCTTCAGCAAAACCAGAAATAGGCTGTCCCTCTCTTTTTGGTTTATCTGAGAACAGGAAGTCAAAGAAATCTAACAAAACAGCCTTTGGTAGACAGCTTTTCACGCAGAAGATAAAATTACAGGGTAAGAAATTATGACTTACATCTACTCTGAATCACTTACAGAAATGACTCTTTTTTTTCAAATCTTTGCTATTTAAGTCTGTGATAATCATTTGCATTTGAAAAAGCTGACTCTGTTGAGTCATACTTAGAACTACAAACTCTGACTAAACTGTGACTCAGTCCAGACAAATGAAAACGAAAGCCAAATGGTTCAAAATATGCAAGAGAAACAAGGAAAATTGTCTTTACTTTGCTGATTTGAGGTTGTTTTTTTTTTTCCAAATTTACCAACTGGATATAATTTCCCCACTCGAAGCACATGAACTCAGGTACAACAATGCTATGGAATAATTTGACGGTATTGTCCATTTCTTGTAACCTTCCGTTTACCCGAATGGCTTATGCTGGAGCCAACTAACACTAACCCAGCGTTAGCTGGCTGGGTTAGCTGACCAGGGTTACCGGGGTCTTCGCAGGGCCTGCAGAGCAGAATCCAGGTCAGAAGGCAATCGTTTTGCACCATCAAACGTATATTCTATTTGGGACCTAGTCTTCTTCTCTCTCTGCGACACTCATGAACCCCCATAAACTGTGGGAGGCTCAGTACAAACTCCCTCCTGTCTCTCCCCAGTAGTCAGCTAACTCTTCCCCATGTTACCCCCATCCAAGTAATTCATGAGGCCGTTTTCATTTTACCCATTTTAGACCCTTACACTTTTTAGTTGGGGAACTTCTAAACTTACCCAAAGATTGAGAGACTAGTAGAATTAACCATATAATGTATAATACAGCCGCTTACAGATAATGTATAATATATCTGTCAACCCAGCTTAGACAATTATTACCATACTGCCAATCTCATTTTACCAACCCCTCTTCCTCCACTTTTTTAAGTCGAAATATTTTAAAGTAAATCCTAGACATCGATATTTCTTAATTAAAAAATAATAACTGCCATGCCATTATCATGTCAAACAAAATGACCAGTAAGTCTCCATACAAATTCCTCAGCTGTCTCAATACCCTCACAAGAGCAAGTAAGTGGTAGAAGCTGGGATTCGAACCCAAGCAGCTGGACTCCAGTGCACTCTAAAATCTCTTTCCGTGGAAAGAGAGTCCAACAAGAGCTCTGCAGAAACTGGCAGAAAAGGGCAAAATAAGCAGAGAAACAGGATGCCAGGAAGCAGCAAGCAGAAAGGTTAGCAACCTCAGCAAAGGGTGGCCTGCGTCAAGAAGGGGATTTCAAGATATTTCCTTTTGGGGAACTGACAACCTCAAGGAGAGCAAGTCTGAAGGCTGCAGACAAGAACAGGTGGTGGGCCTACCTATCCCAGGGCGGGGAGGGGATAAGGCAGTATGAATGCTGAGGGCACCAGGACTTGGCAGATCCTAAGACTCTGACTCCTATCAGGCAGAACGCAAGCGTGCCTCTCACTAGACTGAGTCACAGCTGCTTGAAAGCTGGCACTACCCCACAGAAGGGCCTTGGTTACCATACAAATCAGAAACGGTGTTGTCCAAGATAAAATCCAAAATAGCCTAGAGATTTGGCTGTCTTAAAACACGGGCTCGGCCGGGCGCGGTGGCTCACGCCTATAATCCCAGCACTTTCGGAGGCCGAAACGGTTGGATCACGAGGTCAACAGATCGAGACCATCATGGTCAACGAGGTGAAACCCCGTCTCTACTTAAAAATACAAAAATTAGCTGGGCATGGTGGTGCGCGCCTGTAGTCCCAGCTACTCGGGAGGCTGAGGCAGGAGAATTGCTTGAACCCAGAAGGCGGAGGTTGCCATGAGCCGAGATCGTGCCATTGCACTCCAGTCTGTGTAAGAGCGAAACTCCGTCTCAAAAAAAAAAAAAAAAAAAAACAAAAAAAAACCACGGGCTCAATAATCCCTAGTTTTGATGCAGCATACCTTTCTAGAATATGGTTTAGAATCTTCCTGCTGGTGGATCTCATTTCACTAGACAGCTCCTTTGCCGAAATGAAATCCTTGTAAACAAGGAGTGCAGCAGAAATACCAAAGAAAGAAACTAAAGCTCAAGTTGCAGCCGGGTCTTGAATCCTAAGGGGGCACGGCCCAGACAAGCTGGTGTTCCACAACTGACCACAAGGTGGCACTGCTTTGAGCCAAGCCCCAGGTATGTTAAGAAATAAATGAGATCAACGGTGAAGTTTTACAGCTACAGAATAGACAAGTGCAGCCATTCAAAGAAACCCCTTAGACCTGCTATGGGAAACAAAAGTGATTGGCTGTGGGTCCCAGCTGCTGCCCCTCTACATCCACCACGGTCTTCCCCCTTAGGCTGTTCCTGGCCCATGACAAACACAGCCTTGCTGTCCACACCAAGCTATTCCCTTGAGACAAGGGCGGCTCCCACGGGTGACTTTTGCTTGAGGACTTCCCATCTGCCTGGTCCTCCCTTTCTTGGACTATACTGCGGTCTGTGGTTTTTCCTACCCAATCCCTTTTCCTTCTCTCTCTCCACAGTTGTCAGAACTTCGTGATAGCCCTATTGAGGAGTGGCCCTATGATGATGGAGCTGGAAAATCTTTCTTTTCTTTTTGCTTTTTCTGTTTTGTTTTTGCTTTTGCAATGGAGTCACCCAGCCTGGAGTGCAGTGGCATGATCTCAACTCGCTGCAGCCTCCGCTCTCGAGTTCAAGTGATTCTCCTATCTCAGCCTCCTGAGTAGCTGGGATCACAGGCACATACCACCACACCCAGCTAATTTTTATTAGTAGAGACGGGGTTTCACCATGTTGGGCAGGCTGGTCTCTAGCTCCTGACTTTAGATGATCAGCCTGCCTCGACCTCCCAAAGTGCTGGGATTACAGGCATGAGCCACAGCGCCGGACTGGAAAATCTTTCCAATGGGCAGTGTGTGAGGGTGCAACTAGTATCTACAATGGAACAAAAAATGGCTGAGGTGAGAATATATACAGTGGCCAGGAAACAAGGTCTGGGGTAGAAGCCTGTGGATGAACCCAGGGGAGTGGGCACTCCAGGGGAATATCATTTCCACCTCCCACCTTAATGCTCCCAGAATGCAATTCTCATAGAAGAGGCATAGAACAAGCAAGCAGCCAAGAAGACTCGGCGGGTTGATAGCTGGCCTTCATCACCAGCCAGCCCAGAGCTGCTGTGACAGGCACAGGGATGGAGGGAGGCTGCAGACAGCCTATTAGCATGGACTCCCTGTTATCCGAGGTCAACGGAACTGTTGTTGCCTCTGAATGTCCAACCTGTCTGCAACACAGGCCATTGCTGAGCCCTGAAGTTGAGGCCAGTCGACAAGTGGCAGGCTCCAGATGTATTGCTCGTCTGTTCTGTGAAAATGGATCTGGGCCCTCTTAAGTTTTTTCCCTGGGCCAGCGGGTTCTGAAGCTTTGTCAGGAAAGGGTGATGGAGAAATACTGCAGGAGGAAGAGTTTTGCTTCCTGACTGACGCAGCGGGCAGGAGGGTCTTCCCAGCTTCCCAGCACTGCCCTCACAGAGTTTTGCATCAAGAAGCCTCTAGTGGGACACCACTCTGTGCAGTTTTCCCCAGGATCCCAAAGGGAAGTCCTCTGCCCTCTAGGGACCTGGGGAAAACTGCACAGGAGGCAGATTTCTAGTAAGTTCTACGAGCAGAGCACCCCCGTGACTTCTCTGCCCTCCACAGTGTCAGCCCCAGGGGTACTGAGGGGACTCTTCTTCTTTTTTTTTTTTTTTGAGACAGGGTCTTGCTTTGTCGCCCAGGCTGAAGTGTAGTGGCGCAGTCTTGGCTCACTGCAACTCTGCCTCTCAGGTTCAAGCAATTCTCCTGCCTCATCTTCAAGATGCCTGCCACCGGTCTGGATAATTTTTGTATTCTTAGTAGAGATGGGTTTCACCATGTTGGCCAAGCTGATCTTAAACTCTTGACCTCAGGTGATCCATCCACCTCAGCTTCCCAAAGTGCTGGGATGACAGGTGCAAGCCACCACGCCCAGTCAGGGCTCTTCTTTGAGCTCTGTGGTTGGTTGGTTGGTTTTCTGAGACTGAGTCTTGCTCTGTCACTCAGGCTGGAGTGCAGTGGCACCATCTCGGCTCACCACAACCTCCGCCTCCCAGGTTCAAGCGATTCTCCTGCCTCAGCCTCCTGAGTAGCTGGGATTACAGGCACCCGCCACACGCCCAGTGGCTAATTTTAGTAGAAACGGGGTTTTACCATGTTGGCCAGGCTGGTCTTCCAACTCCTGACCTCAGGTGATCCGCCTGCCTCAGCCTCCCAACTTGCTGGGATTACAGGCGTGAGGCACCACGCCCAGACAGGGCTCTTCTTTGAGTGCTCAGTCTTAACCCTAGTAGGACAGGCTACTCCTGGTATCTGCTGTTCTCATGCTCAAGTTCTTTTTACTTCCTACTAGCCAGTCCTTCACTACTCCAGTCTGCTGTGATAATCACTCTGCACATTTAACTTTCCCTGTTCAAATTGCTGTGCGCTTTCTGTGTCACTCCTCATAGTGACAGATACCTCTTCTAAGCGAGAGTTTGCCTTTCCTGCCTGCAGGAACTCAGACGCCATGACTATCTGGGGCTTACAGAAAGCCTGGTCCCTAGGCAAGGTCCCAATCCAATCAGGTGACCTACTTCCCAGTGAAGGAGATGAAAGAGTGAACCCCTGGTTGTGGAACCAATATCGGTCCACACCGCGCACCATCCATAGGCAGCCAGCCTCATGGAAGGCTTGAACTACCAAGACCCGGCTGAAAGGCCAGGATGGAGTGCTATCCTCAAGGATGTGTGTCACCAGTAGGTTTGGGACCGTGTCTGGGGTCCAGTGGGTGAAATCAGGAGTGGCCCTTCTTTCCATCATTTCCAATGACCTGCTGCAGGATTTAAGGAGAATAGCGGCACTGGAAATCCTGGTCCCAAAGAGGGAGGCTCTTGCCAGGGGACATAGGGTCCCAATATGAGGTACAAACTACGTCTTATGCCCTAAGGTCCCATTGAGCTACCAACCGTCTGATGCCAGAGCACTTTGAACTCCCTTTGTCCAGGAACCAGGAGGAGGAGATAGAGTTACCTTTTCACAGTAGGGACAGGGAGCAATACAGGTGGAATCCATGTGATCCGTTGAGTGCCTGCTGCTATTCCTGTGGGCCCCTGTCAATGTGAATGCACACGTTCAGCAAGCCTGTCTTAAGAAAGCATCACTCTGCTGCAATCTGAGATGCCTCCAGCCCAATCCTGTCTCCCCTCTCTTTTACAGGGGTCAGCCTTGCAGCATGGTCTGAAGGCCATCACTGCCTTCTTTGGTTCCCCACAGGCATGGTCCCCAATAAGTGTCATGCAAATCTCATTATGTCTGTGGGAAGTAGAAAAGTTTATTTTTTAAAGTTTCCTTTCTTGTTAAAAAATAAATAGTAAGTGTGCTAACAACTCTTTGTTAAGCCCTATCCCATGTAGCTGTTGGACCTGCCATGCTTACAGGCACATAGTACATTCCATTTCCTTGTACTTTGACCAAGATATCTGTGCTAGACGTGCTCACAGGCATGCCCCAGCTCACCATTGCTTTTACATGTTTAGAAAAGTTCTAAGTTGTTAGCCAATCAAGTTTTGGTTTAAATTGTGAGGTCTGGCTCCAGCCAATGGAGATCAGACACAGCAGTAAAGACAACCTCAAATGCGTAAGGGATAAACTTGTGTGTTTTCCTTTGTTCATTGTATTCTCGTGGCATGATGGCTAGTGGGAATACCCTTCCTGCAGTCCAGGAAGCAAAAGTTGCGTTGCTGAAAGATCCTTTGTCTCAGTGCTAATTTTTATTTGTGGCACCCAGTGTCTATTTCCAACATGTCTGGGCACCTGCTTTTCAGAGGACCTGAACTAACATAAGCCACAAACCAAAAGATTCATGTGTGGGGAGGGATAATGTTGATAAGGGTCATCTTTATCAACAAATTCTTTTAATATATACAATTGTTTTCATTTTGTTTAATATAAATATACAATTGTTTTCCAGATGTCTTTTTCTTTCAGTTATATGCTGTGGACATCATGGCTTGATCATCTATAGCACTCCTGCTCTCTCACTCTCTGTATTGTAAGCTCAGTAAGGCAAGATCCATGTGTATTTTTCACCGCTGCATGTCTCACTTCTGGCATAATCCTAAATACATAGCAGGAGCTCAAAATCACTAAGCCTATTCAAGAACAGTCACAAAGCTCACTAAGCGTAGTGGCAAAAGAATATTATCGACAGGATACTATTATGATAATAAATTCATAATTCCAAAATATCGATAATGACCAGTGATAGTCTAAGAAGAAGCTCTAATAAGGAGTTGTAGCTAAGGTTACTGCTACATAGGCAGTGTCTGTGCCTTAAGCAGAAATCAATGGCAACGTTATGGAGATTTAAGGAGTTGATGGCAGTCATCGACACAGGTTGTGTGAAAGCAAGCCCTGCCTTTTCCATCTTCTCCACCAACCTGTATTAGGGCCACTTTGCCCTCTAACGGGGCTTGTAATTCTCAGTTGTTATGGCATTATTGGTTCCAGTAGGCCACTGTTAAAGAGCTATCTGGGAGGAAAAGAAAGCTTTCTGATCTTCCCACGTTATTAGTATGAGCACAAAATTTAAGAACACACTCACTCTCAAGGGTGATTTTGCATGGGCACAAACCTGACAATGGATAACACCTCCTTAAATGTTGCACCCTGGGTACCTCATTAGCCTCTCCCTCGAGCCAGTGCTGCTTGAGGGCATGAGAAAGCTACAGATTCTGGGTCCCAAACCCCAGAGGTTGGTAAATCATACACTTTAAAATGAGTGTTAAGGACAGGCCAGGCATGGTGGCTCAAGCCTGTAATCCCAGCACTTTGGGAGGCCGAAGCAGGTGGATCACTTGAGGTCAGGAGACGGAGACCAGCCTGGCCAATATGATGAAACCCTGGCTCTATTAAAAATACAAAAATTAGCCAGGCATGGTGGCACAAGCCTGTAAACCCAGCTACTCAGGAGGCTAAGGCAGGAAAATCGCTTGAGCCCGGAAGGTGGAGGCTGCAATGAGCCAAGATCACACCACTGCACTCCAGCTCAAAACGAAATAAATAAATAAAATGAACGTTCATGATAAAAGAAAGAAAATAGCTACTTCACCTCAGACACTTGAAAGAACTTTAAGACAAAGAATGAACCTATTCAGTCTGCTAAAGGCATTTATTAAATAACACTCTAACTACCAGACTGGAGCCATCAAAGGCAGAATATGGAACCCTAACACATCTGCATACAATTTAAATTTTGTTTTTGCCTACAAAAGGAGGTGCATGGAGAAAAGGGAATACTTTGGGTAGGAAATCAAGACACAAATCAGGCACTGCAGAAAGAAACACACATAACTTTTGCTTTGAATTAAGAGAATTTATATAAATTTGACTACATGAACAAAACAAACTACACATCAATAATTACCATAAGGCTTTATTGTTCCAAAAGTATTTGCCACCAAAAATAAGTATATTGTATAATTCTAATTGTAATAATCATAATTATGCCACAATTAAGATTTCTCTTCTACCGTTATTATTTTTTTGTTTTTTGTTTTTGTTTTTGTTTTTTTATTTTTGAGATGGAGTCTCACTCTGCTGCCCAGGCTGGAGTGCAGTGGCGCAATCTCGGCTCACTGCAACCTCTGCCTCCTGGGTTCAAGTGATCCTCCTGCCTCAGCCTCCCAAGTAGCTGGAACTACAGGTGTGTGCCACCACACTCGGCTAATTTTTGTTTTTGTTTTTAATAGAGATGGGATTTCACAATGTTGGCCAGGCTGGTCTTCAACTCCTGACCTCAGGTGATCCACCCACCTCAGCCTCCCAAAATGCTGGGATTACAGGTGTGAACCACCACACCTGGCCTCTATCTTTATAATTAAATAAAATCTTCTGGGAGTTCATGATCCCTAGAATTATTATTGATTTAAAATGATTCCATTTTTCAAATTCTTTTCTTAGAAATAAAAAGTAAAATCATTAAAATATGTTAATGTCTGTTATTTAAACATTTTAAGATCACAGGTTAAAAGATTTTGATTGGGACATAAAAATATATATGTTTCAGGAATAGTTTTTCCATAGATATAATTAGTAACATTTAAAAATCAGAAAGATGCTTTCCATACTAACTGTAGGCTTTTAAAATGTACAGAAGCACATCCTCAAGACGAGAAGGTGCTGGGGGACGAAGGACGCCTTGTTTTCTCCGCTCACAGCTTAGCTTTCTGCTTAAAAGACTCCTTCATCTTTTTGACAACAGAAAGGTCCCCTGCTCCCTCGGGCCAGTTGTCATGATCTGTGAAGGAAATGGAAAGCCTCCTGTCACTTGCAAATCTGTTAATCTCATTTGTCCTGTTGGTTCCCACCAAACCCTCTCATTATTTTCGCTGGCTCACATTCCCTGGTTTATTTTCTCAGCACCAAAAAAGAAATCCTTAGGGCAAACATTTGAGAAAAGACTTGGATTTGAATGTCAGGTCTGCCACGCGTTAACTTTCCTGAATTTGGAGGCATGACTCTTCCTGAGCCTCACTCAGTTCTGTCCTCTATTAAAGGATATAACAATTTCTACCTTTTAAAGTTATGAGGGTTAGGCCAGGTGTGGTGGCTCACACCTGTAATCCCAGCACTTTGGGAGGCCAAAGCAGGAAGATCACAAGGTCAGGAGTTCGAGACCAGCCTGGCCAACATGGTGAAACCCCGTCTCTACTAAAAAAAAAAAATACAAAAAAATTAGCTGGGCATGGTGGTGGGCACCTATAATCCCAGCTACTTGAGAGGTTGAGGCAGGAGAATCACTTGAACCCAGGAGGCAGAGGTCGTGGTAAGCCAAGATCATGCCATTGCTCCAGCCTGGGTGACAAGAGCAAGATTCCATCTCCAAAAAAATAAAAAATAAATTAGCCGGTGGTGGCACGCGCCTGTAGTCCCAGCTACTTGGGAGGCTGAGGCAGAAAAATTGTTTGAACCCAGGAGGCAGAGGTTGTGCGACTGCAAAATTGTGCCACTGCACTTCAGCCTGGGTGACAGAGCAAGACTCTGTCTCAAAAAGAAAAAAAGAAAGTTGTGAGGGTTAAACATGACACCATGTGTGCCGTGCTTGGCATACTGTGGACTGTCAATAGCATCTCCTTCATAATAACAATTTAAAAATAGTGTCCTTATGTACCAGGCACTGCTAGTTGCCTCTCCAGCATCCAGGCCCCCAGGCACTGCTAGTTGCCTCTCCAGCATCCAGGCCCCCATCTCCTCTTTCCAACAGCTTGTTTCCATTTGAGGATCTATGCAGTTCCAAGGAAGCTTGGCACCAGGGCACGTGGTCTAAGCGAAGTTAGTCAGTGCACTCACTATAACCCCGCCACGGTTATTGGTTGGATATGGACATTTGCGTAAGCTGATCTAATACAGAGTGGATCTCAGAATTTTAGAAAATCTGGAACAAAGTCACTACCCCCCCTCCAACTGCCGACCCCAGTCCATCTGGGTGTGAACACAGAAGTATGTAGCCTTACAAACAGAAACAGCAGGTAGCCAACCTGCAATGACAGCTTGCCTTAAGATAAAGCCAACACCATGGAAACAAAAACAGGAAAAAGGGGCCGAGTGCAGTGGCTCATGCTTATAATCCTAGCACTTTGGGAGGCCGAGGCGGGTGGACTGCCTGAGCTCAGGAGTTCGAGAGACCAGCCTGGGGAACACAGTAAAACCCCGTCTCTCCTAAAAATACAAAAAATTAGCTAGGTATGGTGGCATGTGCCTATAATCTCAGCTACATGGGAGGCTGAGGCAGGAGAATCGCTTGAACTCAGGAGGCGGAGGTTGCAGTGAGCTGAGATTTCGCCACTGCACTCCAGCCTGGGCGACAGAGTGAGACACTGTCTCGGGAAAAAAAAAAAAAAAAAAAAACAGGAAAGGGGGAAGAAAATTTTCTTGACGATATCAGTGAGCTGCTCTTCCTTGATGAGTATCAGTCACATCTTACTGTTTTTCAGTTACTTACTATCTCGTCCTTGACAAGATCAGTCAAGTCTTACCTGTTTTTCAGTTATGTGAGCCAGTGAAATCCTTTACTGATTAGGCCATTTTGAGTTGTGACTAAAACCATCGAATTCGACAAAGAAATTTATTTTTTATTTTTATTTATTTTTTAAGACAGGGTCTCGCTCTATCACCCAGGCCGGAGTGCAGTGACACGATCATGGCTCACTGCAGCCTAGACTTCCCAGGCCCCAGTGATCCTCCCATCTAAGCCTCCCAAGTAGCAGGGACTACAGGCACGTGCTACCACACCCAGCTAATTTTTTTCATTTTTTTGCTGAGACGGAGTTTTGCCAGGTTGCCCAGGCTAGTCTCAAACCCCTGGGATCAAGCAATTGACCCACCTCAGCCTCCCAAAGCGCCAAGATTACAGGCATGAGCCAAGGTGCCCAGCCCCTAACATAAGGCTTTAAATGTGCATTATCTAATTTAATCCTCCCAAGAACTCTGTGAAAGAAATACTATATGTGTCCCTGCATACAGGAAAAAAATAGAGGCTCATAGAAATTAACTTTCTATCTATAATAAGGGTAGAGCCAAGTTTCCATCTTAGGCATTCTCACTTTGGAGCTGCCAATCTTAAAGAAAACACCGTAATGAAAGGCTGAATACTCCCAGCCATTATTCAGGGGGCAGTATATTCTTAAATGATAGTTGCAGCTGCTTTCCTCAAAAACTTAAAAAAGCATTTTGTAACGATAACAAAAAACAGTGTTAGAATTATAAAAAGAAAATCATTTCACTGAAGGCCTGAGGAAGCAGCTATTTGAAATTTCTTTCCCTTTCTAAAGGAAAAACAATGCAACCTGCCATAAGAAATACTGACTGAAGCTGGGTGTGATGACTCACGCCTGTAATCCCAGCACATTAGGAGGTTGAGGAGGGCGGATCACAAGGTCAGGAGTTCAAGACCAGCCTGACCAACATGGTGAAACCCCATCTCTACTAAAAATACAAAAATTAGCTGAGCATGGTAGCGCGAGCCTGTAATCACAGCTACTTGGGAGGCTGAGGCAAGAGAATTGCTTGAACCTGAGAGGCAGAGGTTGCAGTGAGCGGAGATCGCGCCATTGTACTGCAGCCTGGGCAACAAGAGGAAAACTCTGTCTCAAAAAAAAATAGTGATTGAATTCCACTGGTGAGGGGAGTGGAAAGATTCTCTCCACCTTCACTACTTTGAATACTTTCAGAAAATAATACTGTATAACCACGTAGGTACTTCTTCTTACAAACTGAGATCCTAAAAACCACAGTATCTTATGGACATCACCACACTGATGTTGTTAGCAATGAAATACATGTGGGAGGGGAAAATAATAAGTAAAATTAAAGTTCATTCTGTGATATTGTGAAATATACATTTGGTCTTCAGCCCCATTTCCTGCATACACAATCATATTAATGATTGACTGATGGCTGGCAATCCCTAGTTAGCTTCAGTATAGGGGCTGGTCACCAGACAGACCAAGGCATGATTAGTGGGTTGGGACCTTTGGCCCATACCCACCACCCAACTTCTGGGGAGGGAAGAGGGGCTGGAGGTTAAGTCGATCACCAATGGTCAATTGTTTAGTTAACCATGCCTATGTAATGAAGCCTCCATAAAAACCCAAACGGACTGGGTTCAAGAGCTTCCAGAGAACTGAGCACATGGAGGTTCCTGGCAGGTGGTGGGGCCTAAAGGGACACAGAAGCCACGCGCCCCTTCTCACACACTTTGCCCTGTGTACCTCTTCGGCTGTATCTCCTGTAATATCCTGTATAATAAACCAGTAAATCTAAGTGTTTTCCTGAGTTGTGTGAGCTGCTGTAGCAAATTACTCCAACCCAAAGAGGGGGTCATGGGAACCCCAACTTGAAGCTGGTCAGTCAGAAGTTTTGGAGACCCAATTTTATGACTGTGTCCAAAGCAGCGGGCATCTTGTGGAACTGAGGCCTGAGCCTGTGGAGTCTGACCCTATCTCCAGTGTCAGAACTGAATGAGAGGATGCCCAGCTGGGGTCTGCTGCAGAACCGCTTGCTCGCTTGCTTGGCGTGTGGGGGAAGTAACCCCAAAATGGCCACAGAACTATTCACTGCTAATGGTCATTGCATCGTGAGAGCAGAGGAAAACCAGTCTGAGTTTTTGCTCACCTCTCAGACACACCCATCATTTATTAATGCAAAAAACGTCTTAGGCCTTGATCAGACTGTCAGCACCTAATAGAGTGGGTAGAACCTGGGTCCTTGATATGAAATTCAAACTTGCCTGGGTTACATCAACCACATGTTAATTTGCTAGTAGCCACTTAATTATCTTTAGCAACAGAAGTTCAAATACATTTGCATTTTATATCCTTTTCTACATTTTTGGAGTGCTTTAGAGTTAATAGCTTGGACAAACTTTTAAACTTCTGTGGATTTGTTTTGTTGTTTATAAAACTAGTATACTGGACTTTCTCATCTTTTAGGAGCCTTCAGACACCAAAGTTCTGTTGTTTAGTAATGAGATACACACACACACACACAGACACACACACATATATAGACATTTGCACGTAATATCAATATTTGATTGAAATTTATAAAACTTCTGGGGTTTTTTTTTTTGACACAGAGTCTCACTTGGTCACCCAAGCTGGAATGCAGTGATGCGATCTCGGCTCACTGCAACCTCTGCCTCCCAGGGTCAATTGATTCACCTGCCTCAGCCTCTTAAGAAGCTGGGACTACAGGCACCCGCCACCATGCCCAACTAATATTTTTTTTAATATATTTTTAGGGCCCAGGCGCGGTGGCTCACACCTATAATCCCAGCACTTTGGGAGGCCAAGGTGGGTGGATCACAAGGTCAAGAGATCGAGACCATCCTGGTCAACATGGTGAAACCTTGTCTCTACTAAAAATACAAAAATTAGCTGGGCATGGTGGCGCACTCCTGTAGTCCCAGCTACTCGGGAGGCTGGGGCAGGAGAACTGCTTGAACCCAGAAGACGGAGGTTGCAGTGAGCCGAGATCCACCATTGCACTCCAGCCTGGGTAACAAGAGCAAAACTCTGTCTCAAAAAAAAAAAAAAAGAAAAAGAAATATATTTTTAGTAGAGATGGGGTTTCACCATGTTGGCCGAGCTGGTCTCAAACTCCTGACCTCAAGTGATCCACCCGCCTCGGCCTCCCAAAGTGCTGGGATTACAAACATGAGCCACCATGCCTGGCCAAACTTCTGTTTTTGTATATCAAAAATGATGAATACAGAAATTTCATATGGTTTCATTCAATATATATCCCAAAGAGAATACAAAATAGCACTACAGCACCCCACCTCAATCAGCAGGTCTGATTCTTCTGCTCAGATATGTAAGCCACTTATTGGAGGAACAAATTGGAATTACATCTTTAAAACTATAGCAAAATCTTGCCTCTTTTCTACCTCCTCTGTAGAAATATATATTCATACTGAAAGTATTTTTCAGGGTTCAAATTCCACCAAACTAGCACAAAAAAAGCTAAGTTCTTTAATAAAGATAGTTCGATATTTTCTATGACTAGGAATGTTTCATTAAAAAAATCACATCATGGGCTGGCACAGTGGCTTATGCCTGTAAGCACGGCACTTCAGGAGGCTGAGGTGGGTGGATCATAAGGTCAGGAGATCGAGAACATCCTGGCTAACATGGTGAAACCCCGTCCCTACTAAAATACAAAAAAAATTAGCTGGGCATGATGATTCACACCTGTAGTCCCAGCTACTCGGGAGGCTGAGGCAGGAGAATCACTTGAACCAAGAGGCAGAGATGGCACCACTGCACTCCAGCGTGGCAGCAGAGTGAGACTTCGTCTCAAACAAAAAAATCACTTCATGAATATAAACATTTTGTACATTTTGATGTTCTATAAGAGAATACCCTTGCCTCTTAAGTAACTATGTACAATACATTTTAAAGCTGGTGACTGCTCACTCCTCAGCTGCTCACCTGGTAACTCACACCAATGAGAAAAGAGACTCTGGCCCCCATCCACATCCACCGACTGTCCAGTGATGAAGGAAGCTGCGGGAGACAGTAGGAAGCAGACCACAGAGGAGATCTGGAAACAGAAACACACACATGCATATGTAAAAGCAAACACTCCCCATTTCTAACAGCTTCACATTCCCTAGGAAAGACATCTCAAAACACATGAGCCAGGTGTGGTGGCTCAAGCCTGTAATCCCAGCACTTTGAGAGGCTGAGGCAGGTAGATCATGAGGTCAGGAGATCGAGACCATCCTGGCCAACATGGTGAAACCCCGTCCCTATTTAAAGGAAAAAAAAAAAAGTCAAAGCACATGACCACAACATGAATACAACAGCGTGCACCACAACCACACAGTACATAGACAACTTCCTTTTTCCACAACTTCCCCTTTCTACCTGAGCATCACTGAAATCAGGTAGGTGACTAGGGTCAAGGTGGCAAAGTATGAGGGAGCCTTAGACGGTGTCAAGCAAGCTACACAACGTGAAGAAGACAGAAGTGAACTCAGTGCTTCAGCTCAGCTCTTTCCCATTTCAAACAATTCACTTCCTTACATACCTTTCATTGTCCTCCACAACCCCATTTTCCAACACTACCTCATGCCTTTTATATTTTGGTTCCTGATAGAGTCAACGTGTCTGTTCAGCAATAAACTAGCATTCTGGTTTGTTCAGTTTGTGGTCCATTCAGGCTAAAAGCTCAGCAACACAAACTCAAAGGAACTCTCTACAAGAGGAACTTCAAAAACTAGCTGGGCGTAGTCGCAGGTGCCTGTGGTCCCAGCTTCTTGGGAGGCTGAAGTGGGAGGATTGCTTGTGCCTGGGAGGCTGCAGTGAGCTGACACAACATCACTATATTCCAGCTTGGGTGACAAAGACCCCATCTCAAAAAAAAAAAGGGCACTTCAGACTCCCACTGCACCCCTTAAAAATTCAAATAGGGGGGCCGGGCGCAGTGGCTCAAGCCTGTAATCCCAGCAGTTTGGGAAGCTGAGGTGGGTGGATCATGAGGTCAAGAGATCAAGACCATCCTGGTCAACATGGTGAAACCCCGTCTCTACTAAAAATACAAAAAAATTAACTGGGCATGGTGGCAAGTGCTTGTAATCCCAGCTACTCAGGAGGCTGAGGCAGGAGAATCACTTAAACCTGGGAGGCTCCAAGTGAAAACTAGAATTTTGGAAAATGTGCACCTGTCACCATGAGCCTACTAGCTTCCTAAGACTTTTCAGAACAGATGGGAGACAGTAACAATGTGATCTTTTGATACTGTATAATGAATTGTGTCAACATTTAGAAGATCTGCCTAACAAAGTGAACCAATAACTTCTAAAAGACCAATGTCAGATGGTACAAAACCATATATGGGTGAAAGATCCCATCAAATTGTAATAAGGACTCTTTTTTTAAGAGACAGAGTCTTGCTATGTTGCCCAAGCTAGGCTCAAGTGATCTTCCCTCCTCATCCTCCCAATTAACTAAGACAATGAGTGCATGAGAAAGATTTTAATGCAAGAGTACAAAAAGTTCATTGGCATGGTTTCAGATTCCATATTGCAACGAATCCTTAAGAAACTGCCATTTGTTGAATATCAAAGAAGATCCACAATTATCCAAAAAGGCTATTAAAATGTTCCTTCCTTTTCCAATTTTATATCTGCATGAAGCCAAAAACTTTTTAGAGGCTTTTACTAAAACAACATATTGTGATAGACTGAATACAGATGCAGAGGTGAGAGTCCAGCTGTGTTCTACTAAGTCATACATTAAAGAGATAGTAAAAAATTTCTTTAGAACAAATGCAGAACAGCGGCTTTCAGCCAGGCTCAGTGACTCACACCTATAATCCCAGCACCCTGGGAGGCCGAGGCGGGTGGATCATCAGAGGTCAGGAGTTAGAGACTGGCCTGATCAACATGGAGAAACCCTGTCTCTACTAAAAATACACAAATCAGCTTGACATCGTGGTGTGTGCCTGTAGTTCCAGCTACTCAGGAGGCTGAGACGAAAGAATTGCTTGAGTCAGAGGTTGCAGTGAGCCAAGATCGTACCACTGCACTCCAGCCTGGGTGACAGAGCAAGACTTCATCTCAAAAAAACAAAACAAAAAACAATGGTTTATGTAGCTATTTTTAATTAAATGTTATTCACGTTAACATGTACTGCTTTATTACTATTTTTAAATGAATTAAATATTTCTTAAAATTTGGTTTTAATTTCTAATACAGCAAATATAGATCATGTAAACCACATAAACAACGTATTCTCTTTTTTTTTTAAATACAAATTTTTCATGCATGCATAGGACATTTCTGGAAAGACATTCATCAAACATAACAAAAGCTAGTTCTAGGAATGAGAACTCTTTTAAAGAGTTTTATGGGTTTGCTTTTATATTTAGCACTTTAATAAATCTGAAAATTATTTTGTATGTGATACAAGATAAGGACTCTAATTTACTACTAAACAGTGAAATGTCCCAACACTTTGCTGAGTGGTTCCTCCTTTCAGGTAACCACTTACCTTTCAGGTAAGATCGAAATGTTACTTTGACTCCATAAACCCCCACATATGGTTCCAAGGCAAGAATCTGTTCTGTCCTAATATTGTTTTGTTTTTCAGTACCAGCACCAGATGCTTTAAATAAATATAGCTTCGTAGTATGTAAACACACAGTAAATAAATAAATACAGCTTTATAGTATAAATACACAGTATGTAAATAAATACATATTTTTGATAGAATCAGCGTGTTAAATTCCCAAAACATATTAAATTTTTAAAATAATTTAGGGAAACCTGGCTTTTTAGTAAAATTGGTTCTCCCCATCAAAGAATATTATATGCCACTAGTTATTCTGGTCTTTCGGCTGCTCCTCAGTAAAAAAATTTTTTTTTTTCATTTATGAAACTGACACACTGCCCTAAGAAGGCAGGTGATTTTTTTTTTTTTTTTTCATTTACTGGTAAGTTTAGTACTGGATATTTTCTTTCTTTTTTTTTTTTTTTGAGAAGGAGTTTCACTCTTGTTACCCAGGCTGGAGTGCAATGGCGCGATCTTGGCTCACTGCAACCTCTGTCTCCTGGGTTTAGGCAATTCTCCTGCCTCAGCCTCCTGAGTAGCTGGGATTACAGGCACGCGCCACTGTGCTCAGCTAATTTTTCGTATTTTTAGTAGAGACGAGGTTTCACCATGTTGACCAGGATGGTCTCGATCTCTTGACCTCGTGATCCACCTGCCTCGGCCTCCCAAAGTGCTGGCATTACAGGCGTGAGTCACCGCACTCGGCCCCACTACTGGGTATTTTCATTTTTATTACTGTGGAAAAGACATCCTTTTCTTATAAAAAATTACATTTCAAGACTGATGCAAGGCAGGTGCAGTGGCTCACGCCTGTAATCTCAGCACTTTGGTAGGCCAAGGTGGGCGGATCACTTAAGGACAGGAGTTTGAGACCATCCTGGCCAACATGGTGAAACCCCGTCTCTACTAAAAATATAAAAATCAGCTGGGTGTGGTAGCACACACCTGTAATTCCAGCTACTCGGGAGGCTGAGGCAGGAGAATCACTTGAACCAGGGGATGGAGGTTGCAGGGAGCCACTGCACTCCAGCCTGGGTGACAGAGAGAGACTCTGTCAAAAAAATCATCATGACCATCATCATCATCATCATCATCCCAGCACTTTGGGAGGCCAAAGTGACAGTTCAAGGCTTCAGTGGGCCATGACAGTGACACTGTACTCAGCCTGCATAACAGAAAAAAAAAAAAGACTGCTGCTGCTCGTATTTTGGAAAGCTGCTGATTTTACAGACTTCAAGCTTACTGAAATCTCATGTGGAACTTCATATAGCCATACTCATCTGACTTGCTTAGGGTCCCAGGGTCCTGTGTACCAACAAATGCCATGTAATAAAATAACGTAGCTGAAAACACAATAAAACAAACAAACAAAAAAAGCCCACTGTTATTAATGTATACAGCATCTACTCTTGAGTACAGATTGTTGTCAGTAATCAAAGTACAACCAGAATATTCCTGAGAGCCAGAAAGAACAGGGGAAATGGTTTAGTGGCAGTGGGAGAAATAATAACACATAAAAAGGACACTGAAGGCCAGGCACAGTGGCTCACGCCTGTAATCCCAGCACTTTGGGAGGCTGAGGCACATGGATCACCTGAGGTCAGGAGTTTGAGACCAGCCTGGCCAACATGGTGAAACCCTGTCTCTACTAAAAATACAAAAATTAGCTGGATGTACTGGTGCACAGCTGTAGTCCCAGCTACAAGAGAGACTAAGGCAGGAGAATCTCTTGAACCTGGGAGACGGGAGGTTGCAGTGAGCCGAGATCATGCCACTGCACTCCAGTCCAGGCAACAGAGTGAGACTCTGTCTCAAAAAAAAAAAAAAAAAAAAGAAAGAAAGAAGAAAAAGGACACTGAATTACAAATTTCAAAGTACAACACACACAGCAATTCTAATCAATGCTAGGAATATACCTTACCTCCTCAGGAACACCAATTCGTTTAGCGGGGATTTTCTGAAAAAAGCTTTCAAATAAGCTTTGCCCAGAAGAACCATAGTTCTCCGCAGCAGTGGGGGAATAAATAAATCCCTATGTTTAAAAATAAAACAGAGACAAAATAAAGTACATTACATTAAATGTTAATTGTAAAGATTTCAAGATAGTCTTCTGGCATTTCAAACATTAAGTAGCTTAAGTCAAAAAAAAGTTAACAGTGCTGATATTAATTTTTCTCAATGCTGTCAAGGGAGTAAAGGCCCCACCATCCACAAATGGATGATCTGAATGGTTATTTTGCAACCTCCTCTTCCTCCTGGCCATACCCTGGGTTTTTTCGTGAAAGACTTGCTTTCTGAAGGGCATAATTATATAGTTGTATATATGAAAGATAATCATATCTTTACTAAATTATAATTATATAAATGAAAGAGGCACTTAACTGGGAACAATGGACCAGGGGACTCTGTCTATTTTACCTTCCACTTGGCCTCTCCGCTTTACAAGAGAAGCCTGGGCAGTGGCTACGTGAGGCTTAGAAAAATGTCATTATTTTTTGGCTTTTCACCAAGATTAAAATCACAAATAAAGCATTTGAATCCAATACCAATAAACTAAAACTGTAATTGTTTGAGAATTTTTAAATGTATCTTTTACTAGCTTTCTGAGATTAGGAAAATTACTCAAAAACTGTATCCCAGGCCAGGTGCAGTGGTTCATGCCCACAATCCCAGCATTTTGTGAGGGCAAAGCAGGAGGATGGCTTGAGCCCAGGAGTTTGAGACCAGCCTGGGCAAAACAGAGAGACTGCACATCTACAAAAATATAAAAAATAATTAGCTGGGCATGGTGGTACATGCCTGTGGTTCCAGCTACTCAGGAGGCTGAGCTGGGAGGATCGCTTGAGCCCAGGAGGTTGAGGCTGCAGGGAGCTGTGATCGCACCACTGCACTTCAGCCTGGGCAACAGAGCGAGACCTTGTCTCAAACATTGAAAAAAAGAAAAAAAAACTGTGTCTCACAGGATACAGCTATTTGTAAATGAATTCAAACTGTTGCACAGATTACGGAGAGAAGGGGGAAAGATAAGTTAAAATAAAATTGGAAATTCTGGCAGTATTAATTACTTCAAATGATACTGGAGAAAAAAAACATTGGTTTCCAATTAAACAATGTGTAGCCTTTTATTTAAAGAGGATAAAATCTAGAAATATTAAAATTTGGTCATTAAACCAAAATGTCTCTGACAAACACGAATTAGTATTAGTAGGAGCGCCTTTGTCAGGGATGAGATTACTAACCTCATGCTTGAAGTCAGTCATGCTTAGGCTTCCCTGAGTGGTACAGACAACACCTACTGATATTACAGAGATAAGACCTACAGATATACCAAAAAATATTATAGAGTTTCCAATGAGGGGGTGATTACTACCTTAGCAATGACCAAGAAACATCCCAGAAGTGGGATTTGAGTTGAGTTATGCCAGACAAGTGAGGCATTTCATTTAATGTCCCTCTTAGAGTACATGGCCAGTATGTAATACCAAAGAAACCTAAGTTTCTTATTTCACAAAAATGATAGTTTTTGAAGTTGACAATATTGTGAGTTTCCCTCCTATCATTTGTATTATTCAGAGAAGCTTTCCCTTGACTTCTAATCCATCTTAAACTACTGGGAGTTCCTTGTTAGAACTCTGACTTTAAGTTTCTCTGTCTTAAAAAAGAGTTAGTAATATGCGAGGAAATAAAGTAATCTGGAAAAATTCCCTCAAGTCTCTCTTAACCTTTACGCTGCATTTGAATTTTCTAGTCTACTTAAAAAATTTAGATGCCTCGACCCTACGGTTTGGGGTAAAGTTCATATATCACTATTGTTTAGACATTTCACAGATAATTATAATATATAGCCAGAAATGAGAATCACTGGTTTAATTTAACATTCTTGACAATCTGGTTGTAAATCGGAGTACTTCCGTAATGTTAATTAGGCTTTCTAGGCTGGGAGTGTTGGCATGGCTCACACCCGTAATGCCAGCACTTTGAGAGGCTAAGGTAGGCAGATCTCCTGAGCTCAGGAGTTCGAGACTACCCTGGGCAACATGGTAAAACCCTGTCTCTACAAAAATACAAAAAATAAGCAGGGCATGGTGGCGTGCACCTGCAGTCCCAGGTACTCGGGAGGCTAAGGTATGAGAATCACTTGAGCCCCAGAGGTGGAGGTTGCAGTGAGCCACGATAATGCCACTGCACTCCAGCTTGGGCTACAGAGTGAAACTCCGTCTCAAGATTAAAAAAAAAAAAAGAAAGAAAATCAGACTTCCCGATTTTATCTGTTTTTAAAGTCAATGTTTAATGCTACAGTTGCATATTCCCAAACACCTCTATCAACACCACAAATGGAATCAGAATAGCATAATTTGCCAATAAATTTTAATATAGAACATTTACCTACAGGGGCAACACAATTGATCCTTACTCCACTGCAGGCCCATTCAAAAGCTAAAGACTTGGTGAGGCTGTAAACACCTTCTCTTGCAGCTCCAGAGTGCCTTTGAAAGATAAAACATAGGACAATCAGCTTCTGTTGAATATTTCTCTTCTGCACCAAGCTGACAGGTATGCCAGCTACCTGACAGAAATCCACCAGACTTCTTGCTATGGAGTCTGTCTTGTTGAGCTTCTGTCTAAGCGACGAAGAAAAAACTATGTCCTTTAATATTAAATCCAAGCCACAGTTGATGATCAAGCAAATCCCATACAGCATAAACCTAGATAAGGCTCCCCAGATCACTATGTAAGAGAAATACTTTGAAGAACTTTGATTATAGAGGAAAACAAATTGGTACTTTTAAGGATTTCAGGCATGTGGTTATTTTTAAAATCAATTTTAAATAACAAATGAGGCTGGGTGCAGTGGCTCACACCTATACACCTATAATCACAGCACATTTGTAGGCCAAGGCAGGCGAATCACCTGAGGTTAGGAGATCAAGACCAGCCTGGCCAACATAGTGAAACCCCATCCCTACTAAAAATCCAAAAATTAGCCAGGCGTGGTGGCGATCACCTGTATTCCCAGCTACTCAGGAGGCTGAGGCAGGAGAATCACTTACACCCAGAAGGCAGAGATTGCAGTGAGCTGAGATCACACCACTGTACTCCAGCCTGGGCAACAGAATTCTCATTCTGTTGAATAAGCTATCTCAAAGATAAATAAGTAAGGATATAAAATTCATATATCAGGCAAGAAATATTATCAATACAATTTCTAGACATACCAAAATTTAAATAAATGTGAATGCATTTCCAGATAAGGAGGTTCAAAACATTTAAGTCTGCATCTGTATGGAGTCTTGTGTAGACAGACACTATGGCTTAGACTTTCTGATTGCAAAATCTTCAAAACCAAATATAGGATAATTCAATGTGAAAAGAGTAACATATAAAACTAATTAGGAAAATTCTTTCAATCGAAGGCATTTGAAATCAGCTGGTAAAAAAACACAGATTATTTAGTAAACTTCTTGGACTTCCTTTAACAGTTATTTTAGCATAGCTCTGCTGGTGATAATTCTTTCACATTTTATATGTAGAAAAAGCCTTTATTTCATCTTAGTTTTTGAAACATATTTCAGTGGATAAAGAATTCCAGGTTGGTATGTTTTTTTCTGTTGGCACTTTAAAGATGTTACACCACTACCTTTTAACTTGCATTGGTGCTGATGAGAAATCTGCTTCTGTACACAATGTCTTTTTCCTCCAGCTGCTTTTAAGGTTTTCTCTTTAGCACTGGTTCTAAGCAATATGATCCTGATGTGCCTCGTACACTTGTCTTCACATTTCTTGTACTGGGGTTTGTTGAGCTTCTTGGATCTACAGGTTTATAGTTTTAACAAATTTGGAAAATGTTCACCCAGTGTCTTCAAATTTTTTTCTGTCCCTGTTTCTCATTTCTCCTTCAAAGACTCCAACTGTCTCACAGTTCACAAATGCTGTTTGTTGTTGTTGTTGAGATGGAGTCTTGCTTTAACACCCAGGCTGGAGTGCAGTGATGCAATTTCAGCTCAATGCAACCTCCACCTCCTGGGTTCAAGCGATTCTCCTACCTCAGCCTCCCAAGTAGCTAGGATTATAGGCGTGTGCCATCAGCCCAGCTAATTTTTGTATTTTTAGTAGAGACGGGGTTTTGGTATCTTGGCCAGGCTGGTCTCAAACTCCTGACCTCAGGTGATCTGCCCACCTCAGCCTCACAAAGTGATGGGATTACAGGTGTGAGCCACTGCATCCAGCTGATGCTCTGTTTTTTGCAGGCTTTTTTCCCTCATTTCTGAATAGTTTCTATTGCTATGTAGTCAGGTTCACTAATCTTTTCTTACAAAGTGTCTAATCTGCCTCAATCCCATCCAGTGTTTTTCTCATCTCAGACATTGTAGTGTTATCTCTAAAAGTTTGATTTGGGTCTTTTAAAAATATCTTCCCTGTCTTTACTTAGCACGTTCCATCTTTCCTCTAGCTTCTTGAGCACATGGGATACACTCATCACAACTGTTTTTGGGGGAGTTTTGTTTTGTTTTGATTCAGACACAGGATCTCAATGTTGCCCAGACTGGAATGCAGTGGCACTGTCAAAGTTCACTGCAAACTCAAACTCGGGGGCTCAAGCACTCTTCCCACCTCAGCCTCCCAAGTAGCTGGAACTACAGGTATGTGCCACCATGCCCAGCCAATTTTTTTTTTTTTTTTTGCAGGGGGTAGAGACAAGCTTTTGCTATGTTGCCCAGGCTGGTCTAGAACTCCTGGGATCCAGCAATCATCCCACCATTGCCTCCCAAAGTGCTATGATTATGAGCATGAGTCATCGTACCCGGCCATGATAACTGTTTTAATGTCCTTGTTTATTAATTCTACCATCTCTGTCACTTTTGATTGACTTTTCTTTTCAACATGGGTTGTATTTTTCCTGTTTCTCTGTACACTTAATAATCTTTCATTGGGTGCCAGGTATTTTGATATTCCTATAAATATTGTTAAGCTTTGCTCTGAGAGACTTAAATTACTTGAAAAAAGTAGGATGCTTTCATGCCTTGCCTTTCATGCCTCCCAAAGTGCTACGATTACTGATGTGAGCTACCACACCCAACGTCTGGTTATTTTTAAAACCTAAAATTTTTCTACTGTCACCTAGAGATAATCTCTAAGAAGTTACTTAAAGAAGGTTTAGTCTGTGAGTGTTTATGTTTCTTATTTTGTATTCAACTAAAGAAGCACACAATACAAAATGTAAAAGTCCCATGTCCTTACCTGGTCTATACCATCCTACTCTCTGAAGTTACAAATTTCAGTCAAGATGGACAAACTGAAGAAATGACAGACATGTATGAGTATATTTATGTGCCTTTTTTTTTTTTTTTGAGATGGAGTCTCACTCTGTCGCCCAGGCTGGAGTGCAATGGCACAATCTCGGCTCACTGCAACCTCTGCCTCCCAGGTTCAAGCAATTCTCCTGTCTCAGCCTCCCAAGTAGCTGGGATTATAGCTGCCCACCACCATATCCAACTAATTTTTGTATTTTTAGTAGAGACAGGTTTTCACCATGTTGGCCAGGCTGGTCTTAAACTCCTGACCTCAGGTGATCCGCCTGCTTCGGCCTCCCAATACAGGCATGCGCCACTGCGCCCAGCTTATGTGCCTTTTTAAAAGCAGTAGTGGAATCATATTTTGAATATTCTTCAACTTTTTAACTTAATATTAAATTTTGAACAAATTTTGAGGCAAAATGTATCAAGATTTCTAACGTAAGTCAAGATGCAGTAAAAAGGACAGAATTTAACCTCCTACCTGAAAAGCTATAGAACAAAAAATATATATATGTGAATTGATGGCACTCAAGACATTAAGACATTAGGCAGGGAAGGATGGTGATCTCTGAAAGCAGGAAACAAATGAGATGAGTTCTGTGATTATTCCAACTGACTGCCTGGAGAAAGGTTCCGAATCACGCCTTGGAGTAGGAGAACTGAGGCAGAGGTTGGCAGTCTCCCTGAGTTGAGGGAAGGCACCAGGAGACCAGACATACCCAGGCAGCTAGAGTTTGCAGGGAAGAACACCAGAGAGGAGAGCACTGCAATAGGAGAGAAGCCTGGAGATGTGCAGAGAGTGTGTATGTAAGAAACTAGCTGAGGCGGAGCTACGAGCTACCTGCAGGGACTGGAGGGGACAGTGCCCAGTATTCACACGGGGCCGAGAATAGTGCCTATTCCCAACAGCAGACTGGAAATCCCCCGCAGAACAATAATGCCAGGAAAACCTGGTTCCAGTACTAAAAAAAGTCTTACTTCAATGGTGGGACAAAATAGTCTTAGACTAAAGGCTGCCCTGGACCTACTAAATACTGGAAGGATCACTTGAAGCCAGGAGACTGAGCAAGACCTGTCTCTACAGGTCTATAGCGAGACCCTGACTCTACAAAAAAAAGAAAAAAAAAATTGATAAGTATTTTTGACCTCTCAAATGAACATTTTATTTATGGGCCAGGTGTGGTGGCTCATAATCCCAGCACTTTGGGAGGCCTAGGCGGGTGGATCACGAGGTCAAGAGATCGAGACCATCCTGGTCAACATGGTGAAACCCCATCCCTACTAAAAATACAAAAAAAAATTAGCTGGGCATAGTGGCGTGTGCCTGTAAATCCCAGCTACTCAGGAGGCTGAGGCAGGAGAATTGCCTGAACCCAGGAGGCAGAGGTTTCGGTGAGCCAAGATCGTGCCATTGCACTCCAGCCTGGGTAACAAGAGTGAAACTCCGTCTCAAAAAAAGAAAAAACAAATTGTATTTATTTATTTATTTTTATTTATTTATTTAGAGAAAGGGTCTGGTCTTGGTCTGTCGCCCAGGCTAGAATGCAGTGGCACGATCTCAGCTCACCATAACCTCCACCTCCCAGGCTCAAGTGATTCTTGTGCCTCAGCCTCCCAAGCAGCTGATACTATACACATGCCCCACCACACCCACCTAACTTGTTTAAAGAGTGGGTTTCACCCTGTTGGCCAGGCTGGTCTTGAACTCCTGGCCTCAGAGATGATCTGCCTACCTCGGCCTCCCAAAGTGCTGGGATTACAGGCATGACCCACTGTGCCCAGGCTCAAATGAACATTTTACAAGTTGAGTACACCTTATTCAAAATACTTGGGAACAGAAGTGTTTTGGATTTCAAATCTGTTCAGATTTTGGAATATTTGTATATACTACCTGGTCTGGCATCCCTAATCTGAAAATCCAAAATCTGAAATGCTCCAAAGAGCATTTCCTATGAGCATCCCATTGGTGCTCAAAATTTTTGAGGTTTTGAAGCATTCTAAATTTTGAGTTTTCAGATCAGGATGCTCAACCTGTATTTGTGTAATTGTTTTTCAGTGCCTGTTTTCTAAGGTTGTAGAAAAAGACCTTCCCTATTGCCTCTTAAAAATGCACTTCCTGGCCGGGGGTGGTGGCTCACACCTGTAATCCCAGCACTTTGGGAGGCCAAGGCGGGTGGATCACGAGGTCAACAGATCAAGACCATCCTGGTCAACGAGGTGAAACCCCGTCTCTACTAAAAATACAAAAATTAGCTGGGCATGGTGGTGCGCGCCTGTAGTCCCAGCTACTCGGGAAGCTGAGGCAGGAGAACTGCTTGAACCCAAGAGGCAGAGGTTGCGGTGAGCCGAGATCGTGCCATTGCACTCCAGTCTGGGTAACAACAGAGAAACTCCGTCTCAAAAAAAAAAATGCACTTCCTTAAAACATGGAAGGAATCAGAACATTGAAAATATACTAAAGAAATCAGCAAAAAAATATATTTATGTATGTATGTATTTATTTATTTAGAGAAAGGTTCTGATCTTGCTCTGTTGTCCTGGCTAGAGTGCAGTGGCACGATCTCAGCTCACTGTAACCTCCACCTCCGAGGCTGAAGTGATTCTCGTGCCTCAGCCTGTTTTTTTGTTTTTCTCCCTGTTTTATTTGGATGGCCTTTAGTCTCTTATGAAAGAAATGACTGGCATACTGTTTTTCTCCCTGTTCTATTTGGATGGCCTTTAGACTCTTATGAAAGAAATGACTGAGATAGGCGGGGCACAGTGGCTCATGCCTGCTGTGCTCAGCACTTTGGGAGTGCTGGGATAGGGGAGCTAGTCAACTGAATATCAGAAAAGCCACTGATTTCATTTCAAAAATGTATTTTAAGCAAAGAAGCTCTCATTACTTCTTACATATAAATGAAGGAGGATAAATTTCACTCATTACAAAGGAACTACAACTTTTCTAAGGGGCAGTTTGGCAACATTTATTAAAATTACAAAGGCATTTGGCTTTGGACTCAGCAACTATACTTCTTGCAATTTAGTCCGCATGCTATCTGACGTACATAAAAGGTGTTTAGTTTGGTTTTGGTAATAACAAAAGGTTGGAAACAACCCAAATGCTCACCAACTGGAAAATGGTTTCATAAATCATACTTTGCTTATGGTTTATAAAGCGGCATATTAGACAGCCATAAAAAATAAGAAGAAATCTTTTTAGATTCAGTTAAGAAAATATCTCCAGGATATTTGCTTTATTTGAGAACATCAAGATATAGAATACTGTTTATAGTATCCTAAATTTTTTGTTAAAATGTAGGAAAAAGATATGCCCCAAAACTATTAACTGTAGTTGCCTGTGAAGATGGGAAATGCCAAAAAGAAGCTATAATCTGAATTATTTCTCCCAAGATGCTAAAATGGGTAAATCCATAAAGAATAATGAGCAGGAGAAGAAGGTACACAGCATTTTTGGCCTGCACAGCATTTTTTTTAACTGTTTTTAGTAACATCACATTGATTTACACTTGAGGAAGTACCTCTTGTCTGTTCTCAGTCCACATCCGAGTAGTGAAAACCACAGTTCCATGTTCCTCAGGCTGACCATGTATAGCAAAGCAATCTCATTTCTTTCTTTCTTTTTTTTTTTTTTTTTAAATAAAGATGGGGTTTCACCATGTTGGTCAGGCTGGTCTTGAACTCCCGACCTCAGATGATCCGCCTGCCTTGCCCTCTAAAGTGCCTGGATTATAGGCGTGAGCCATTACACCCAGCCTTTTTTTTTTTTTTTTTTCTTTTTGAGACAGAGTCTCACTCTGTCGCCCAGGCTGGAGTGCAATGACACAATTGTGGCTCACTGCAACCTCCGTCTCCCAGGTTCAAGTGATTCTCCTGCCTCAGCCTCCCAAATAGCTGGGACTATAGGCATGCATCACCATGCCCAGCTATTTTTTATATTTTAGTAGAGATGGGGGTTTCACCATATTGGCCAGGCTGGTCTCGAACTCCTGATCTTGTGATTCACCTGCCTCAGCCTCCCAAAGTGCTGGGATTACAGGCGTCAGCCACCACGCCTGGCCGAGCAACCACATTTCTACGGTATTTGGTTAATGGCTGGACACATAACCAAACAGGGTAGCTAATGAGTATCCTCTCTGGGATCTGCTGACACCGCTCAATATTATTATTGTTTTTGCTGGCATGACTTGAGGGGCAGTCTCTAATTGGAGAGTTATGAACAGCGACAGTGTTGACCTCTAACTCTTGCTAGTACTCTCTTTTTGCCACACCTAGAGACAGCCTGCCTGAGAATGTAGGCAGACATGAAGAAAGCAAAACCAAAGGGAGAGGCAGCTTCCAACATTGTGGCTGAATCTAACATGCCCTTAGGACAATGGTTCTGCAGGTACCAGGATCCCCTTCGGGGCTTGTACAATTGGCTGCTGCACTCTGCCACCAGAGTTCCTCTTGCAGCAGATCTGGAGTGGCGCTGGATAATTTGCTGTGCAACTTCTCCCAGGTGATGATGATGTGGCTGGTCTGGAAGCCACTTTTGGAGAACCACTGCCCTAGATTTTTACTTAAGTCAGGTTGAATGTTATTTCTATCCTATACATCTGTGGGAATTCTGAATAATATAAGAAATGAGCAGGGTGCTAGAATTTGCATAAAGGAGACACGCCGTCTGCATACAGAGTAGCTAATCAGAAGCACAAAACCTTAGAAACTTTTGGAAAAAAATCCTGAGTTATCTGTTAGGAGCAACAATTTAGCAGTTCTGTCTAAAATCCAGTACCTATATTAATGGTATTCAAATCTAAATTAACACAGATTAGTTTCATTTCTACACTTTTAACAAATAAGCTATTCCCAGACAGTGATGGCCAGTTCAGTGGCATCTGGATTAGAGTTGCCCACCAAAACACAAGACATCCAGTTTAATCTAAATATCAGACAAACAACAAATAATATTTTCCCCTTCCTTGGTAAATCTAGCAGTCCGAATCTGAATGGGAATGTTTTAGAAATACTTTGAGTTTTAAGTTCAAATAAAAGGAAATGCTAGATAGCTATTAGGATCACAACTGATTAAAGGTATTAATGATCTTTTTCTTTTCTTTTTTTTTTTTTTTCTTGAGATGGAGTTTTGCTCTTTTTGCCCAGGCTAGAGTACAATGATACGATCTCGGCTCACCGGTTCACCACGACCTCTGCCTCCTAGGTTCAAGCAATTCTCCTGCCTCAGCCTCTAGAGTAGCTGGGATTACAGGCACGCGCCACCACACCCAACTAATTTTGTATTTTTAGTAGACAGGGTTTCTCCACGTTGGTGAGGCTGGTCTCCAACTCCCTACCTCAGGTGATCCGCCCACCTTGGCCTCCCAAAGTGCTGGGATTACAGGTGTGAGCCACCTCGCCCAGCTTAGTGATCTTAATCTAAGAAATGTTCCCTATCCTGCTTCCCCCATTCAGAAGAGAAAACTCAAAGACATAGGAATAAAACAATACAAAAATGCTTACGCAGCTAATGGAACTCCAGTTTTAGTAACGAGAATGATATTGACAATAGATCCTCCATGCTGTTTCATCCAGGAGTTGTAAACTGCAGGATAGAGACAAACTCAATCGTTAAATGTTTAAACAGTGTCCTGACTCTCCTGATACCTTCTTTCAGCACACTGCCTGTTTGACACATTTTACATGTTCATTTACATTTCTTTATAAAAAGTTTGACTGAAGTAAAATTTACACACTTTAAGTGTGCAATGTAATGACTTTTAATAAATATATGGAGTTGTGCAACCATTACCACAATCCATCTTTAGGACGTTTCCATCATCCCAAAAAGTTCCTTCACACCCATTTGCAGCCCAGCCCATCCCCAAGCAAACACTCATCTTTCTGTTTCTCTAGATTTACCTTTATCTTTTCTAAAAATCTCATGTAAAGTGAATCACACAATATGTGGTCTTTTGTGTCTAACTTCTTCCACTTAGAATCATGTTTGTGAGGTTCATCCATGTTGTCATGTATTAACAGTTCCTTTTTGATTGCTGAGTAGTATTCCATTACATGGATATGCCACATTTATCCCTGTATCAGTTGATAAACGTTTGGATAGTTCCACTTTGGGGCAGTTACGAATATGAATCTTTGTATGGTCATATGTTAACTCTGTTTAGCTTTTAAATAAACTGCCAAATGGTTTTCCAAAGCACCCCCACCATTTTACATTCCTATCAGAAATGCATGGGGGGTATAGTTTCTACACACCATTGCTATCTGATTTTTTGATAATAGCCATTCTTGTGGGTGTGAAGTGGTATCACACTAGAGTTTTTATTTGCATTTCCCTAATGACTAATGATGTTGACCTATACATCTATCCTATGTCAGTACCACACTGTCTAAAAATCAAGAAATAGCTTTGAAATCAAGAAGCATCAAGTCCTCCAACTTTCTTATTTTGCAAAATTGTTTTGGCTTTTCTGGGTCCTTTGCATCTCCATATATAGTTTAAGATCATTTTGTTCATTTCTACAAAAATTGACAGGGATTGCATCGAATCTACAGATCAATTTGGGAAGAACCAGCATCTTAACAATATTGAAACTTCTAACCCCAACACTGAATATCTTTACATTGTCTAAATCTGTGATTTCTCTCAGCAATGTCTGGCAGTTTGTAGAATACAAGTCTTACACACTTTTGTTAACCTCATCGTTAAATATTTTATTATGCTTGAAGCTCCACTTTATTTTTGGTACCAATTCTACTCATACAAATCAAGATAATGCTAGAGATGTATCTCCAGTCTCTCTTCAATAGAAATCTGAATTCTTGGAATTTAAAGATCAGAGAAAATTCAATACTCAATCTTATTAAGGGCTTAAGCAAAAATAAGAATACGTTACCATTATTACTGATTCCCTGTGAGTTTTTACCAATTCATTAAATATAACAGAAAACAATAAGGTAAAACCAGTAAAAAGAAGACATAAAATATAACATATTTTGAATCTAAGACAATTTTTTCACATCATTTTCACATTGCTAAAATTGGGATGCCTTACACTTGGTGGTATCTTACAATTATAAATAGCAGTGTTTTTACTTTCTTAATGGTATATAAAATTATGGTGCATTTCACAATTTATTACGTCTTTGGCTCAATGAAATACAACAGTTATTTTTAGACAGTAAGATCATATACCTAGAAAACCCAAGAGTAGTTTGACAAACTATTAAATAAAGCTGCAAATTATAAGTTAAAGCTAGAAGATAAATTTTGAAGAAATAAGTTTTCAATAAACCAACAACAAGTCCAGCTGAAAGATAAATTGAAAAAAAGAGTCCATTCAAAATAGCAATAGCCATCAAATATATCTAGGCATAAAATCTTTATTTAAAAAGTGACCTATGTGATTAAAAACCACAAACCTTTGCCAAAGGACATAAACAATAATTTATTAATGAAAAGACACGTCATGATGGAAAAATTCAGTATTTAAACATGTCAATTATTTCCAAATCATTAAATTTAACACAATCCCAATCAAATTTCTCCAAGATTTCTGAGGAAGAAGCTTGAATATAAAATTCCTGTAAAAGAATAAATGGTTCTCTAGAGGGACAAAGAATAGAAGAAAAAAAAGAGAAAATTAAAGAAGAAATGGGCCTGATGTGGTAGCTTCCTAGCACTTTGGGAGGCCAAGGAGGATGGATCAGTTGAAGCCAAGAGTCCACTAATAGCCTGGCCAACATGGTAAAATCCCATCTGAACTGAAAATCCACAAATTAGCTGGACATGGTGGTGCATGCTTGTAATCCCAACTACTTGGTAGGCTAAGGCAGGAGAATTGCTTGAACCAGGGAGGCGAAGGTTGCAGTGAGCCGAGATTGTACCTGCACTCCAGCCTGGGCAACAGAGGCTTTATCTCTCAAAAAAAAATAAATGGTCATGAATAGCCAAGAAAATCTTGGAAATAAAAATAAAGTAATATTTACCATATCAAATATTGAACACTATATCAAACCATTTGATTTTAGCACAATAAAGGAGAATAACCATTTATTTACATTATTCTACACAGACTTTCTGCTTCTGGACAAATACCACCATATACATATATTTATTTGTTTCCTATTTCTGAAAATGTCTAGAAGTAATGATTACCCAGTAGTATTGAACACATGTAGTACCGAAGTCTCGCCTTCTAAAAATCATTCCTCACCAGGAGTGGTGGCTCACACCTGTAATTCCAGTACTTTGGGAGGTCAAAGTGAAAGGATTACTTGGGAGGTCAAGGTGAAAGGATTACTTTATTTAAATATTTCTGGGCAACACAGAAAAAACTCTGTCTCTATGAAAAATTTAAAAATCAGCCAGGCATGGTGTCATGAGCCTACAGTAGCACTGCTAAGGAAGCTGAAGCAGAGAGGATTGCTTGAGCCCAGGAATTCAAGGCTGCAGTAAGCTGTGCTGCCTTGAACCACTACACTCCAGCTTGGGTGACAGAGCAAGACTTGGTCTCCAAAACATAAACAAACAAACAAACAAACAATAATTATCATTCCCTACTAAAGGGAATTAGTGCTTCTTGGAGAAACAGGTTGAGCCATGTCAAAAAGACACAGACGCCATACTACCCAGACAATTAGAACATCAGAAAGAAAATGACAATAACGGCTTAGAAATATTGAATAAAAATAAATTCCATTCATCAATAGTAATGCTTAGGAGGTGGGGCTAGGGAGGTGAAGAGAAAAGGAAAAACTCATCTTTATAAAAGAATGCCTATTGATAAATAAATAAGGAACAAATATAATTTTTTAAAAATCATTTTGCAGCTACCAAATTCTGAGACTGAATCGGGCAAGGATCAAAAATGGAATCAGCTGGAAGCAGTGTCTCACATCTATATCCCAGCACTTTGAAAGACAGAGATGGGTAGATGCCCAGGAGTTTGAGACATAGGGAGACCCTGTCCCCTGTCTCTACAAAAAAAAAATTAGCTGAGCATCGTGGCTAGTAGCCAAGTAGGCCCCTGTCCCACCAGTTACTCAGGAGGTGGGAGAATAGATTGAGCCCAGGTGGTCGAGGCTGCAGTGAGTCGCAATCTTTGGATAAAAGTACACAGAAAAACAGAATCTTCACATGGTCTCAGAGTATTGTCCACAGATTACTTATGTTTACTAATAGAAAAAATATATCTTTACAATAGAAGGGTTTGGTGGTCAAAATCTTGGACAAGTGAAAAATTTTAAGATGACCAACAGTAAAACCACCTTAACTGCAGACTTACAGGTGTAATGCAGTAAGAAGTATATACACCATATATGAAGGGGTCTTGCCAGAAATATTTAAATAAATATAATCACCACAAAACAATTAGAGAAATCCCGCCAGAATTTGGGACATTCTATAAGTCACTGTTGTGAAATATAAAAAGTATGGATTTTCTTTTAGATTGCAAGAAGCTAAAGAGACATAAATAAATATAATACATGAATTTGATAACATCTTGGATTTTCAAAAGTGGGAAAACAAGGAAATTTCAATAAGGACTATATAATGAGTGGTTGTATTGAATTATTAACTTTCTTAAGTATAATAATGGTATTCTAATTATACAGAAAACATGTCTTTATACTTGAGATATATAAAGAAAGTACCATAGTATCTGTAATTTCCTCTCAAATTGTTTATTTAAAAAGAGTGTGTGTGTGTGTGTGTGTGTGTGCATACGTGTGTATGCATGTAGAGAGAATGAGAAAGAGAGATCATGTAAATTGAAATGCTAGTTCATGGTGAATCTTTTATTTATTTATTTATTTATTTATTGAGACAGAGTCTTACTCTGTCACCCACGCTGGAGGCACCATCTCAGCTCATTGTAACCTCCGCCTCCCAGGTTCAAGTGATTCTCTTGCCTGAGCTTCCCAAGTACCTGAGACTACAGACATGCACCACCACACCCAACTGATTTTTGTATTTTTAGTGGAGACAGGGTTTCACCATGATGGCCAAGCTGATCCCGAACTCCTGACCTCAAGTGGTCCACCTGCCTCAGCGTTCCAAAATTCTGGGATTACAGGCATAAGCCATCACACCTGGCAATGCTTGGTGAATCTAAATGATAGGTATATAGAAATCCATTGTATTATTTCTTCAACTTTCCCACAGATTTAACATTTTTCCAAAAATAACTTGGGGTAAAAATTCCTGTATCAGTAAAATGAATAATAAAAGTCGATAGGAAAGTACAAAATCATCAGTAATTTATACGCGGATTTTTTTTCACAATTCTTTAACAATAGCATATTGTGTCACAGAGTACAAGCTGAAAGAGACTGGGGACTTTAGGCCAGTCATCTTTTGAATCATTTTAATTACATAGGTAATATATGATCATATTAGCAAAAGTAGAAAAGGCAGATAAGCACAAAGAAAAAAATAAAAATAATATGTAATTTTACCTCCTAGAGATTTCATACAGTCATGTGTCACAATAATGCTTTGGTCAAAGACAGATTGCATATATAACAGTGGTCCCGGTGGCCGATCACTAACATCCCGAGATTGCAGCTCTCAGGGAAGGCGCGGAGAACTAGAGGACGCCACACTTTCAGACAAATTCTGGTCGCTCACAGAGCAGAAGATCCCCCAGTGGAGGAAACACACGGGTGGCCAGCGCAACTCTCGTGGCCGGCGCAGCGGTTCCGCCCGCACTTCAGCGCGGCAGCTCTTGGAGCAGAGTAAACAGGTTCGGAGGACCCGCACGGGTCCCCAGACACCAGAGCCCAGCGCAGTGGCTGTGACACCACCTCGGCGCGGCAGCGCTCAGCGCAGAGTAAACGGGACCGGTTCCCCTTCTGACCGAGGTTTGGAGCCCCGGGAAGGCAGAGTCGCCTACTACGGACACAAGAAGGAAGCCCAACGGGAGAAACCTGGGCAGAAAAGCACCATCAGTTTTAACGCCACTGCTCTGGCCCTGGGAACTAACAACCTGGACGCCCACTCAAGAGACCTAATCTGAAAGTTGGTAAATTCAAAGACGACAGGAGGATAAATTTACAATGACGGGAAGAAACCAGCGTAAAAAAGCTGAGAATACTCAAAGTCAGAACGCCTCTCCCTCTAAAGATGATCACAGTTCCACATCGACAATGGAACAAGGCTTGATGGAGAACGAGCAACATCCTGATGACAGAATCACTCTTCAAGGAATGGATAATAACAAACTTCGGTGAGTTAAAAGAACATGTTGTAGCCCAACGTAAAGAAACTAGGAACTTTGAAAAAAGGTTTGATGAAATCCTATTGAGAATAGACAACTTAGAGAGGAGTATGAGTGAATTAATGGAACTGAAGAATACAATACAGGAACTCAGAGAAGTATGCACAGGTTTAAACACTCGAATTGTTCAAGCAGAAGAAGGGATATCAGAGGTCAAAGTCCAACTGAATGAAATAAAACGTGAAGAAAAGATTAGAGAAAAAAGGATAAAAAGGAATGAGCAAAGTCTCCAAGAAATGTGGGACTATGTGAAAAGACCAAATTTACGTTTGATAGGTGTACCTGAATGCAACAGAGAGAATGAATCCAAGCTGGAAAATACCCTTCAGGATATTATTCAGGAAAATTTTCCTAAACTAGCAAAGCAGGTCAACATTCAATCCCAGGTAATACAGAGAACACCACAAAGATATTCCTCAAGAAGAGCAACCCCAAGGCACATAATCGCTAGATTCACCAGGGTTGAAACGGAGGAGAAAATACTAAGGGCAGCCAGAGAGAAAGGTCAGGTTACCCACAAAGGCAAGCCTATCAGACTTACAGCAGATCTCTCAGCAGAAACTCTACAAGCCAGAAGAGAGTGGGGGCCAATATTCAACATCCTCAAAGAACAGAACCTTCAGCCCAGAATTTCATATCCAGCCAAACTAAGCTTCACAACTGAAGGAAAAATAAAATCTTTTATGAACAAGCAAGAACTCAGAGATTTTATTACCACCAGGCCTGCTTTACAAGAGCTTCTGAAAGAAGCATTACACACAGAAAGAAACAACCAGTATTAGCCTTTCTAAAAATATACCAAAAAGTAAAGAGCACCAACATAAAGAAGAATTTACACCAACGAATGGATAAAACAGCCAGTCAACATCAAATGGCAGCAACCCTAAATTTAAATTGACTAAATCCCCCAATCAAAAGACACAGCCAAAACCCAATGGCATGTTACATCCAGACCTGTTTCACATGCAAGGATACACAAAGACTCAAAACAAAGGGATGGAGAAAGATTTACCAACCAAATGGAGAGCAAAAATAAATAATAAATAAATAAAAAGCAGGAGTTGCAATTCTCGTATCGGATAAAATAGATTTTAAAATAACAAAGATATAGTGATAAAAGGATCAAAGCAACAATAAGAGCTAAAGATCCTAACACCCAGATACGAGACTTAGATTCAATGAGACAGAAAATTAATAAGGATATCAAGGACTCGAACTCAGATCCGGAACAAGTAAACTTAATAAATATTTATAGAGCTCTCCACTTTAAATACACAAAATATACATTCTTGTCAATACCACATCACACCTACCCATAAGTTTAAATGAAGCATTGATTGGCCATTATTAATACCCAATTTTTTTCAAAATAAAGCAGTATTTCCATTTACTCTCCCTCTTTTTCTTCCTCTTTCTTCCTCTCCGTTACTTATTTTTTTTTCTTTCCTTCTCTCAAAAAAAAAGAAATCAACTTGTAAACCTCTAGATCCAGGTCGGCAATGTCTCTGTCATTGCTTGATTTCCTTCCTTCCCTTCCCTCCCTCCCCGCTTCCTCCCTTACTTCCTTCCTTCCTTCATCCCCTCCTTCCTCCCTACCGTCCTTCTTCCCTCCCTTCCTGCCTTCCTCCCCCCCACAAAAAAAAAAAAAAGAAACCCCGTTAAAAAAAAAAACAGTGGTCCCATAAGATTATAATACCACATTTTTATTCTAGTCTTTCTATGTCAAGATACACAAACACTCAACAAACACTTGATGTGTTACAATCGCCTGTAGTATTCTGTACAGCAACATGCTATCCAGGTTTGTAGACTAGGTGTGTAGTACGCTATACCATCTAGGTCTGTTTGGGTACACTCCACGATGTTCATATGACAACGAAATTGACTAATCACACATTTCTCAGAACAAATTCCTGTTGTTAAACAACACGATTGTATTTTGGTATAAATTTTTTCAGAATCATTTCTATTCATATATACGCACACATAAATACATACTATGGTTGGTTTTGGGCTTTTCTTGAGACGGAGTCTTGCTCTGTCGCCCAGGCTGGAGTGCAGAGGCGTGATGTCAGCTCACTGCAACCTCCACCTCCCAAGTTCAAGCGATTCTCCTGCCTCAACCTCTCCTGAGTAGCTGGGACTACAGGCGTGTGCCACCACACCCGACTAATTTTTTGTATTTTTAGTCGAGACGGGATTTCCCCATGTTAGCCAGGATGGTCTCAATCTCCTGACTTTGTGATCCGCCCGCCTCAGCCTCCCAAAGTGCTGGGATTACAGGCGTGAGCCACCATGCCTGGCCCAAATACATACTATGTTTTTACAGAATTGTGAACATGTTGGATAAAATATACTATAACTTGCTTTCTTGCAATGATATCTGGGAGTATTTTTCATGTCAATAATTACATTTTTATGCCAATATTTTTAATGGCTACATAGTTCTTTATCATGCAGATTTATAAAACTTTACTCAACTAATACTTTACTCCAGAATATTTATATAATTTTCAGGTTTTCACTATCATTTTCATGATATAGAAAAATATAACTTATAAAAACTAAAAGCCCTAATATTCCTTTTTTTTTGTTTTTTTTTTTGGAGACACAGTCTCCCTCTGTCACCTAGGCTGGAGTGCAGTGGCACAATCTCGGCTCACTGCAACCTTCACCTCCCAAGTTCAAGCAAGTCTGCCTCAGCCTCCCGAGTAGCTGGGACTACAGGCGTATGCCACCATGTCCAGCTAATTTTTTCTTTTGTATTTTAGTTGAAATGGGATTTTTACCATGTTGCCTAGGCTGGTCTCGAACTCCTGAGCTCAAGCAATCTGCCCACCTTGGCCTCTCAAAGTGCTGCAATTACAGGCGTGAGCCACCACACCCCACCAGCCTTGTATTGTTTAATTCAGTTTGACTAATAAAAGTCATGGCTGAATTTCAGTTCTATAGACTTTTAATTACAGTTGTTAGCAAGAAATCTTGGATTGGTAAGAGACTGCTGATTTGCCTGTTAGAAGGAATGAAAGCATCAAGTTATAAAGCTTGGGTTAGAGACCACTAGCTGTCTCCCAATACTCTCTCCCTTTCTTCCATAGAAATAGAACTTGTATTAGGCACATAGCTGCCGACCTAAGGACTCTTTCCCAGTTTCTTTTACAGCTAGGTATGATCATTTAGCTGAACTCTAGCTGATGAATGTGAGCAAACATCATGGCGCTACCTCCAGATGGTGCCCGTAAAAGGAATAGGTGACCATTACACTTTTTCCCCATTCCTGCTGTCTGGAATGCAAATTTGATAGCAGGAACTTGAGCAGCCTTTTAAATCAGAAAATAAAAATCACAGGTCAAGAACAGTGGTTTATTGCAGTGGAGCAATAAGAAGGATTCTCAGTCCGTAATGATTATGAAACTACCAAATAATCCTTAGACTACCTACCCGTACTTTTTATGTAAGAAAAATAAACTTTTTGTTTCTGGGTTTTTCCACCGAAACAATCAAACCTGTATCACAACTTAGACAGAGCTTCATTCTCCTAGTTAGGTAGAGATGTCTGCAAGACTTGCAGATAGTAAGAATATAAAGCCTAATTCATGTTGGGATGAAGACCCTTTGAGTTATGGTTGTACTTGTTCTGTATTTTTCTTCATAAGAAAGACTTAGGTAGTTTTTAAGGAATTTTCTTTTTTTTTTTTAACAATGGGGTTTCACCATGATGGCCAGGCTGGTCTTGAACTCCTGACCTCAGGTGATCCACCTACCTTGGCCTCCCAAAGTGCTAGGATGACAGCATGAGCCACCACGCCCGGCCTTTAAGGAATATCTTGAGTTACCCAACTCAAGAGTTTAGTACTAACCACCCATGAAACATAATCTTTAATCCAAAGACTATGCACACATGCTAATTAGTTGTTAGAGAACATATACACTCTGTCTAAATTCTGGTATTCTCCCTGAATTTATGAATTGGTCCCGCTAAAAGATTTAACAGACTCATTTTTAAATTTTTTATTATTATTATTATTTTTTTTGAGATGGAGTCTCACTCTGTTGCCCAGGCTGGAGTGCAGTAGTGCGATCATGGTTTGCTGCAACCTTTGCCTCCCAGGTTCAAGCAATTCTCTGCCTTAGCCTCCCAAGTACCTGGGATTACAGGTGCCTGCCACCAAACCAAGCTAATTTTTTTTTTATTTATAGTAGAGATGAGGTTTCGGTTTTACCATCTTGGTCAGGCTGGTCTTGAACTCCTGACCTCATGATCCACCTGCCTCAGCTTCCCAAAGTGCTGGGATTATAGGTGTGAGTCATCACACCCAGCCAATTCATTTCTTAAAAACAAAATGAGGGTGAGAGTTTTTTCCAATTTTATGAACAACTTTATAGCTAAATTTATGTACAGATCATTAATAATTTTCTCATAATTCCAAGAAACAAAATGATGTGAATGAAGGATATCCACATTTTATAAACATTGCCTATATTGAAATGTACCAATTTACATTCCTATGTTATAAGTGAGGAAATCTAGGCAATAAATGTTAATGACCTGGGGCTTCTGAATCTCTAGTAGGATTCCTGAGATTTCTAAATGAAAATATGTTGACTTGTGGATACTGATGGTACTTGCCTGCTTTGCACATGTAGAAGGTTCCCGTCAGGTTGGTCTCAACCACAGCGTGCCATCCCTTAGAACTGATGTGTTCAGCAGGGGAAAAAAACTGGCCTCCTCCATTGTTTACCAAGAAATTGATCTTACCATAAATATCTAAGGTAGATTTGACCAAATTATTCACCTAAAGAAGAACATTGGTTGTGTTAGAAACATTCCAATAAAAAAAAAAAAAAAAGAAGAAGTTGGCCGGGCGCAGTGGCTCATGCCTATAATCCCAGCACTTTGGGAGGCCAAGGCGGGTGGATCACGAGGTCAAGAGATCGAGACCATCCTGGTCAACAAGGTGAAACCCCGTCTCTACTAAAAATACAAAAATTAGCTGGGCATGGTGGTACGCGCCTGTAGTCCCAGCTACTCGGGAGGCTGAGGCAGGAGAATTGCCTGAACCCAGGGGGTAGAGGTTGCAGTGAGCTGAGATCGTGCCATTGCACTCCAGCCTGGGTAACAAGAGCGAAACTCCGTCCCAAAAAAAAAAAAGAAGAATATTGGAAGTCATTAAAAGTAAAAGATTAATAGCCTAACTTGTTACCTCACCTGATTGCCTGCTCTAGACAGAGTCTGCAATCTCTCAGGGTGTGCAGTAACTCCAAGTACCACAACGAATGAATATGCAGCAATGAATAAACCTAAAAATTCTACACCAATTAGTAATGTACCAGCATCCAATACCCATAGATCACAATGCTAAAATTGTAATTTTGATGACAAGATATATCCAATGGCCTGGAACACCCTTAAGTAGGGCAGGCAGGCCTCAGTTATATATTACTTTGTAAGCTACCAACCCAGAATAAACAGTGATGAAATCAGATTAAAATGAACAGTAAAAAAAAAATGATTCAAAGGGCCAGGCATGGTGGCTCACGCCTGTAATCCTAGCACTTGGAAAGGCCAAGGTGGGTGGATCACCTGAGGTCAGGAGTTTGAGACCAGCTTGGCCAACATGGTGAAACCCTGTCTTTATGAAAAATATAAAAACTAGCTGGGCATGGTGGCACATACCTATAGTCCCAGGTACTCAGGAGGCTAAGGCAGAAGAATTGCTTGAACCCAGGAGACGGAGGTTGCAGTGAGCCCATATAGCGCCACTGCACTCCAGCCTGGGAAACAGAGTAAGACTCTGTCTCAAAAAGAAAAAAATAAATGACTTAAAGGGCAAAAGGCCGTCTCTGGGTGAGGCCACATTCTTGCTTCCCTTCCTCTCCTTCTCCAGGGGTCACTGGCTCAGTAACTCATTAACATGAGAATCTCTTTCACAGCCTCTGCTTCTAGTGAACCTCATCTAAGACAGCTACCGTAGAAGAACCTGAAGCATAGCCAGGTTTAAGAACCACTACTGCAAACTACAATGAATGAATAAACGATATAGATATATCTGCATTACCTCCTCCTCTTTCCGGATGTTGCATTGTATGGGAATGACTTGCGCCTGGCTTGTGGGAGGTAGGCTGGCGTTCAGTTCATCCGCCGCAGATTTCAGTCTCTCAAATTTACGGGATGCAATGACCACATTACTACCTGAGGAGAAACAGCCAGAGAGCAAGTAAATAAACCTTCATGGGACACCATGAACACATCATCCCTTGAGAAGTAAGTAGCCAGAGAACAAAAAAATATGACTTCATGAGTTGTCCAAATTCCATCAATAATAATATTGAAAAAATATATCATGTGTTCCATTTTCTAAATGTTTTTATATTTTAGAATCAGGGTCTCACTCTGTTACTCAGACTGGACTGCAGTGGCTTGACATAGCTCACTGTAACCTTGAACTTCTCCCAAGATAAAGCAATCTTCTCACTTGGCCTCCTAAAGTGTTGGGACTACAGGCACAAGTCACTGCCCCTGGCCATGTGTGTTCCTATGCTATTTTAAAAAAAAAAAAAAAAAAGATAAATTAGGACTTTTGCTTCTGGACAAGATAGAGTAATAGGAACTGAATTTGCCCTCAAGCCTGAATCAACTAAAAACTTGGACCAAATATATGAAACAATGGTTTTCAGGCACCGGACGTCAAGTAGCACTTGACAGTCACCTCTGGGAGAGTGAAAACAAATATGAGCCCTTGTTTGCTGCCTGGTGAGACAGTCTAGACTAAAGCAAAAGAAGGAAACACATTCAGAGACCAAAGTCTCCCTGGTGGAAGAGATGAAGTTGGACGTCCCGGCCGTGAGACTGCCCAGGGATAGGGAGAAAAGATACACAGAGAGAGAGGAACTCCAGAGATGTGAAGGGTCCCTCTTGAATATGATACTGATCGCTTTCTATCTTCAACTCAGAATAGTTTATTTATTAAGCACCTTCTTGGTCCCTGGTGTTGGTAACAGACTACTCGGACTAGACCAGAGCAAGAAAAAGTGCTGTTGTGGCTCCTAATTTCCACTTGCATTTCTTAATTTCATTTTATCTACTATACCTACTTTATGTTCTACTGTAGTAACAGAAAGTGAATGATTAACTTGAAGATTAAAAAAAGAAAAAAGGGGCCGGGCGCAGTGGCTCAAGCCTGTAATCCCAGCACTTTGGGAGGCCGAGGTGGGTGGATCACGAGGATCATCGAGACCATCCTGGTTAACATGGTGAAACTCCATCTCTACTAAAAATACAAAAAATTAGCTGGGCATGGTGGCGCGTGCCTGTAATCCCAGCTATTCAGGAGGCTGAGGCAGGAGAATTGCCTGAACCCAGGAGGCGGAGGTTGCGGTGAGCCGAGATCGCGCCATTGCACTCCAGCCTGGGTAACAAGAGCGAAACTCCGTCTCAAAGAGAAAAAAAGGACCTGAAATGAATTCAACTTGATGTCTTAGGCTTTCCTTGATGAAATCAGGTTTCTTTCCACCTAACAGCACCTCTCAACGGTACGAAGGAGATCCAATTCTGCCCACAAAATCCTGCTTTTGTGAGCTAAAGCTTTCTGTGTTCTCTTAGCAAAAGGAAAAGTCAAAATCGTATGGATGTGAAACACAATACAGTAATCATCATTTTAAAAGTCAGGCCTCAAAATTCATGCCAAAAAAACCTAATCCACACCAACAAAAAAAAAACAAAACAAAAACCAGTGGCCTCTGACTACAGGCCAGGCGCAATGGTTCATGCCTGTAATCCTGGCACTTAGGGAAGCTGAGGCAGGCAGATAACTTGAGGTCTGGAGTTCGAGACCAGCCTGACCAATATGGGAAAACCCCATCTCTTCTAAACATATAAAAATTAGCCAGGCATGGTGGTGCACGCTTGCGGTCCCAGCTACTTGGGAGGCTGACATGAGACTCACTTGAACTCAGGAGGTGGAGGTTGCAGTGAGATGAAATCATGACACTGCCCTCCAGTCTGGGTAACAGAGCAAGATTCCATCTCAAAAAAAAAAAAAAAGGTTAACATTTTCTTTTTCGCTCAATTTGGGTTTATATAACAATGTTGTGGAAATAGCCATTAATTCTGGCATAAAAAAATGAAGAGGAGAAAGTCACTATAAAAATGACTTTTATGGCCGAGTGCCATGGCTCACACCTGCATATGGTTGGTTGTTTGTTTTTGAGATGGAGTCTTGCTCTGTCGCCCAGGCTGTAGTGCAGTGGCATGATCTTGGCTCACTGCAACCTCAGCCACCCAGGTTCAAGTGATTCTCCTGCCTCAGCCTTCCGAGTAGTTGGAATTACAGGCATGTGCCACCACACCCAACTAATTTTTGTATTCTTAGTAGAGCTGGGGTTTCACCATATTGACCAGTCTGGTCTCAAACTCTTGATTTCATGATCCTTGGCCTCCCAAAATGACCTTGTAATCCTTAGCCTCCCAAAATGCTGGGATTACAGGCATGAGCCACCACACCCAGCCCTGCATGTATATTTCTTTCTTTCTTTCTTTCTTTCTTTCTTTTGAGATGGGGTCTTGCTTTGTTGCCCAGGCTGTAATGCAGCGGTGCGGTCTCTGCTCACTGCAACCTCCGCCTCCTGGGTTCAAGCAATTCTCTTCCTCAGTCTCCCAAGTAGCTGGGATTACAAGTGCCCACCACCACACCCAGCTAATTTCTATATTTTTAGTAGAGACAGGGTTTCACCATCTTGGCCAGGCTGAGTCTTGAACTCCTGACCTCGTAATTCACCCACCTTGGCCTCCCAAAGTGCTGGAATTAAAGGCGCGAGCCACCACGCCCAGCCTATATATTTCTTATTAAAAGTAAAATTGGAATGCTATTAGGTTTAGAATCCTGCTTTTCCCAATATATAGTATTCATTTCTCCAAATAAGTCTTCAATAGCAAGACATTTATTTACTTAATGAGACGGAGTCTTACTCTGTTGCCCAGGCTGGAGTGCAGTAGCATGATAGCAGCTCACTGCAACCTCTGCCTCCCAGGTTCAAGTGATTCTCATGCCTCAGCCTCCCAAGTAGCTGGGACTACAGGTGTGCGCCACCATGCCAGGCTAACTTTTGTATTTTTAGTAGATATGGGGTTTTACCATGTTGGCCAAGCTGGTCTCGAACTTCTAACCTCAGGTTATCGGCCTGCATCGACCTCCCAAAGTGCTGAAATTACAGGCATGAGCCACTATGCCAGAACCAATAGCAAGATATTTAAATGGTAACATTATATTTCGTTGTTATTGATTTAAATATTTCCCTCATATTGGAGTTTCAGGTAATTCCCATTTTTTCACCACTCAAATACAATTTTCCTTGCATGAAAATCTTTGCTTGTTTCTGTTTCCTTAAATAACTGAGAAAGGAATTACTGTCAAAAAGCATGAACATTGTGAAGGCTTTGGATCTTTTTTTCCAAATTGCCCTCCAGAGAGTTTGTAATAATTAACATTCCTGCCTGCCTTCTCAATTCTGCATCAACACTTAAATTTTTCCCAATGTTTCAAAATTTTGTTAGAAAAATGACATCTTACTGACAGCATTTTATATTTTATTACCAATGAAGTTGATTAATTTTTCACATTTCTTGCCTGTCTGTAGCTCTTCTTTTGGAATACTTAGTCCATATCATTAGTCTAATTTTTCTATCAGTGTGTTTGCTTTTTTTCTTTATTTGTAAGAGCTCTTTATATATAAGACGGTTGGCTGAGTCTAGTGGTGCAGCCTGTAATCCTAACACTTAGGGAGTAAGAGGCAAGGTAGGAGGATCCCTTGAGCCCAGAAGTTCGAGACCAGCCTGGGCAACAGAGTGAGACCCTATCTCAAAACCAACAACAACAATTTATCTTACGTTGTAAACATTTTTCTTCATATGCCCTTAAACTTTACATTTTTTTTAATTCAATGAGGATTTACATCTTCGCATAGGTAATTTACTTATGTTCCCCTTTGTGGTTTATTCTCTCATTTATGTGTTTACAAAGGCCTTCACTCAAGTTAAGGTAAATATTCAGCATATTTCCTTGCTGGGGTTATGTTAAGAGATGTGAGAAGATTCTGTGAGAGACTCCCAGTACGTTTACAACTTTTTCCAGTTAAATGAAGTCTTCCCATGTTTCCCAATCACTCAAATTAAACATATAGAATGGATTCATTTAAATCTGAATATAAAACTAATTGCACAGCATGTTTCTCACTGGTCTTCTAATTGCCTACCTCGGGCACAGTCTCTTTGGCCTCAGTGGTCCCTTTAGTCTTTAACCAGTGGCTAAAAACTAGCTCTTAGGAAGAGCTGCTCTCTTCTGTACCCCCAGAGGTCGTAATTTCGCGCTCACCTGCCCCTACTCTGCTCTGCAGCTCCACATTCCACAAGCCCCGCCGAGAGCCCCTGGCTCCCGACCCCGGGTTACCCCAGGTCACCCCAGCCACGTATCTGCACCAGCGGCCCGCTCACGTACCCAGCTCCAAGAGCTCTTTCACGATGGCCTTTCCGATGCCCGTGGCCCCGCCGGTGACGATGGCCACTTGGCCCTCCAGCAAACCAGGCGCCAGGAAGCTCTTGCCCTTAACCCAGCCCTCCATCCCTGCAGCGGAGGGCCAGAGAACAGGAGTACTGACCCCGCGGGTTCGCAGGACAACTCGAGGCGGGAGGGCGGCGGGAGGGCGGGGCAGGGCCCCAGCCCACGTGACCGCCGGGACCCCGCCCCCTCTCCGGCCCGGCCCCGCCCGCGCGCCGCTGCAGACCTGCATCCTTCCGGACCAGGACCGCTCCCCGCCGGCTGTCCGCATCCTCCGCCAGCGCCGGTCCCTGGGCAGGTGTGGGTGAGACTCCTCATTCGTTTCTTTAAATTTCGATGCCATTGGGGAAAGGGTGGAAGGGAAATGAAAAAAAAAAGAAAGAAAGAAACAAGCAGGGTGTGCTCTGTTTCGAAAATTCAATCCTCAGTGCTGTAGCTCTCATGATTAATTAAAATTAAATCTCCTATGCAGCTGGAAAAAGAAAAGCTGCAGCTCGGCCCCCTCGCTGCGCCCGCCTGCCGGGGTCGGACGTCGGCGATTCTGGGGCTCCAGGTGCTGTGTGCCGCTGTCTGGGAAGGGTAGAAGAGGCAGGCTTAGCTGAGGGGGAAGAAAGCGGCTTCCAGATCCTTTCATTCTTCGGGAGGAAGCCCAGGACAGAGTGAAGGGGAAAAGGAGATACGATTGCAGTTATCCACAGAACCAAGAAAATAAATGATTTAAAAAATAAACTCGGGCCCACCTCTGTCTCATTTCCCACTCCCCACCCAAGAATCAAGGGGAAAGACCATCTTTACCAGAGTTGAGACCTGATCCATTTTAGCCGGGCTGCATAGCAAGTGAAGAAGAGGATCCTTCATTGAAGGGTTCCTGCTTCCTTCAAGATGCATCTGTAGGTGTGTGTTTGAGATCCTGTCCTGTAGTTCGTTCCTTGTGCAGAAGGGCAAGCCCGCACAGGATGGGGAAATTATCTTATCTGTGTTATGGTGCCCAGTAACAGTGATTTATTATTCAGATCTGCTCCTTATTTTTCATCTTGTTTCCTGCTGTCAGCTCACCAGAGTGAGATTATACCTGGACTGGCCTACTGAGACTTCACCTTAAGAACTTGGCGGAATGTGTCAGTTGCCATGGTCTTAACAATCCAGGCAGGATGTTATTTCTAAGGCTGTTGTCAGAGTGTTGCATTTTCCCCTGCCAGGTATTAAAATAATGTAAAGACAAGTAAATGCCATCATCCTTTTGTTGGGGCTACCACCTATGATTCACAAAGCCAGTTGGAAATGGGTCTGGTTGACAAAGGAATCAGACATCACTTCCTCCACCAGGTCCCACCCACCAGCAAGGCGGCAGTTCTTGTTGGACAGCTACACTTTCCTGTTCCTCCATCCTCTTGCCCTTCTCTGATATCCTTCTCCCTCTATCTTTGTTGCCGACAGACTGAAATCCACACTAATTAAAGAAAGGAATAAATTTCTTCTGGTTACCATTTGCTGGATAGTTCATCCAGGAATCACTTACCTCTACTACTTAAGTCAATTCTGTAGTTAGGACCAAATTTTTTTTTTTTTTTTGAGACGGAGTTTCACGCTTGTTACCCAGGCTGGAGTGCAATGGCGCGATCTCGGCTCACCGCAACCTCCACCTCCTGGGTTCAGGCAATTCTCCTGCCTCAGCTCCTGAGCAGCTGGGATTACAGGCACGCACCACCGTGCCCAGCTAATTTTTTGTATTTTTAGTAGAGACGAGGTTACACCATGTTGACCAGGATGGTCTCGATCTCTTGACCTCGTGATCCACCCGCCTCAGCCTCCCAAAGTGCTGGGATTACAGGCTTGAGCCACCGTGCCCCGCCAGGACCAAATTTTTAAGATTACAACACCATCACCTCCTTTGAAACAAAGCAAATTCAAACAGGAAAGCTCAAAGTATTGTTGCAGAAAAATATAACTCCTTTTGGTTTGATCCCAATGATAAAGTATTTTTTAAGGAAAAGAAATACTGATTCAGTTCTGAGGGGTATGTTGTTCAAGAAAAGTCCAGGCTTTCTTTCTTGTGGGTGAGGACACTTTAAATTCTTTTAAATGATAACTTTATTGAAGATATAACTTAACATGATTTATGCCCTGGTCTGGACCTATAGATTCACAGAGGTATGCCAGGGTGGCTCAGTGGGAATCTGGGTGTGCCGCAGCTTCCGTGTAGCTGCTGAGAGCGGGATTCTGATGTCTTCCAGTGAAACAGGCACTGGGGCTGCAAGCCAGTTATGCCCTCTGAGGATAATAAGGTGCCACCCCTCAGCTGCAAGGAAGTTGCAGGATGAGCAGTATTTTTCATGCAGGAAAGCGATTTTTCATGATCCAGGCAGAAGCTGCGATTAAGACAACTTTGGGGTCTCTTTAAGCTATCTTTTGATTAAAATTAGGAGGCATTATCTCTTTGCCTCTGCCTCTGACTTCAGTCAGGGTTTCAAAGTCAGCTAACCCCAAAAGGCCTGGAGACACAGCAGGAGTTCTGCTCTTTGTTTTCAGATTTTCTGCCTCAGGTTGAGGCATCTCTTCCCAGGGCAACCGCGCCTGGCTGCATTGACCACTCCTTTGGTTGAATCAGATGCCGCTCTTCCCTGTGCTCTGCCTCACTGCCCCCTTTGTCCTGGGGAAAAAGGCATTCCTGTGGCCAAGGTCCTCCCACACCCCCCAAACTGCTCCCCCCAGCTCTGTCATATCCCATTAGCAATGACCGCCTTCATCTTCCCACCCCCTCCCCCACCCCATCTGCCTGGTAACTTTATTTTCTCCCCTCTGCAAAGTAGCTGCTAGCTCAGACTGACAGGGGCTTGTAGGATTCTCAACATTTCGACTCCCAGAATCTCAGTGCTGAAGGAATGTCAGTGAGGCATCTGGTCCTGCCCCCACCTTGAAGCAAAACTACCTAGCAGTTGGACCATAACGAAGCATATCAAGGAGCTGATTAATGTTTTTATTAAACTTCTCCTTAGTCTCAGTCTTTGATGAAAATAAGCCAGTCCTGAGTTGCTGCCATTATATTTATTGAACATCTACTTGTTGGCCTACGTCTATGGTACCACATCATAGAGCTTAGAGTCTACTAGAAGAGATATGCAATAAATAAGTAAAAGAAAAATAAATACTTAATTACAAATGTTGATAAGTCTTATACAGGAAACAAGCTGTTATGATAAAGAATAAGAAAGGCAAAGCAGGGAGTCAAGTTTTTGTTCGATGTGTCAAGAATGGCTCAGAGGAGGAGACATTTGAACAAGGACTCTAGAAAACAAAGACAGACATAGGAAGGGGCAGGGGTGGAGAAGCAGAGCAGCAAGGTGGACAGTACTTGAAAAGATCCCAAGCATTTGAAAGCATTTGATGCTCTTGAGGAATAAATACACAGCCAGTGTGATTGGAGCACAGTATATCTGCTATGATGGTATAGAAGGGATGGCAGGATGGGGAGGTCCTTAGGCCACATGGCCTTCCACATGTATAACAGTAGGAAGTTACAGGAGGATTTTAAGCAGCAAACAGCCTGATTTTCTTTATGTTTTCAAAAGATGTTTCTGGCCAGGTACAGTGGCTCACACCTGGAATCCTAGCACTTTGGGAGGCTGAGGTGGGCAGATCACCGGAGGTCAGGAGTTCAAGATCAGCCTGGCCAACATGGTGAAATCCCATCTCTACTAAAAATACAAAAATTAGCTGCGTGTGATGGCACGTGCCTGTAATCCCATCTACTCAGGAGACTGAGACAGGAAAATCATTTGAACCCAGGAGGCGGGGGTTGCAGTGAGCCAGGATCACGCCACTGCACTCCAGCCTGGGTGACAGAGCCACACTCTGTATCAAAAAAACTTTAAAAAAATTTTTTTAATAGGATTTTTCTTTTTGAGACAGAGTTTCGCTCTTGTTACCCAGACTGGAGTGCAATGGCGTGATCTCGGCTCACCGCAACCTCCACCCCCTGGATTCAGGCAATTCTCCTGTCTCAGCCTCCTGAGTAGCTGGGATTACAGGCATGCGCCACTGTGCCCAGCTAATTTTTTGTAATTTTTAGTAGAGACGGGGTTTCACCATGTTGACCAGGATGGTCTCGATCTGTTGACCTCGTGATCCACCCGCCTCGGCCTCCCAAAGTGCTGGGATTACAGGCTTGAGCCACCACGCCCGGCCTTTAATAAGATTTTTCTTACTGCTGAGTGGGGAATTGATAGAAAGGCAGCAAGAGTGGAAGCTGGAAGGTAGGATAACTTTTTTTATAACCACAGTTAAGAGTCAATGGCCTCTTAGACCAGAGTGGAAGCAGTGGAGATGGGAAAGTTGGGTGGATTAATTTAAGGATTATCTGTCCAAATAGGCCCACTAGTTTTTTGTTTTTTTGAGATGGAGTTTCGCTCTTGTTGCCCAGGCTGGAGTGCAATGGCACGATCTCGGCTCACCACAACCTCCGCCTCCTGGGTTCAAGCAATTCTCCTGCCTCAGCCTCCTGAGTAGCTGGGACTACAGGCACACGCCACCATGCCCAGCTAATTTTTTGTATTTTTAGTAGAGACGGGGTTTCACCATGTTGACCAGGATGGTCTCAATCTCTTGACCTCGTGATCTACCAGCCTCGGCCTCCCAAAGTGCTGGGATTACAGGCTTGAGCCACCGTGCCCGGCCTGTTTTTTTTTTTAAAAAAAGAATTATCTGGAGAATTTTCTTCAAGGGTGGCTTAAAAACAGTTATTCTAAGCATGAGTTCCAGAGAATGAGCATGTTCTTTAAAACCTATTTTCCCCACTATAGTGACCAACAGTCCAGAGCTAATGATTGACTGAAGTTAATACTCTGCAATATCACATTTGTTAATAATTTTTTTTTTTGAGACAAATTCTCACTCTGCCACCCAGGCTAAAGTGCAGTGGTGAGATTTTGACTGACTGTAACCTCTTCCTCCCAAATTCAAGCAATTCTCCTGCCTCAGCCTCCCAAGTAGCTGGGATTACAGGTGTGTGTCACTATGCCCAGCTAATTTTTGTATTTTTAGTACAGGGGGTTCCACCATTTTGGCCAAGCTGGTCTCAAACTCCTGACCTCAGGTGATCCGCCTGCCTTGGCCTCCCAAAGTGCTGGGATTACAGGCGTGAACCGCCTTGACCAGCCTGTTAATAATCACACCTATAATCCCAACACTTTGGGAGGCCAAGGCAGGTGGATCATGAGGTCAAGAGATCGAGACCATCCTGGTCAACGAGGTGAAACACCGTCTCCACTAAAAATACAAAAATTAGCTGGGCATGGTGGTGCGTGCCTGTAGTCCCAGCTACTCGGGAGGCTGAGGCAGGAGAATTGCTTGAACCCAGAAGGCGGAGGTTGCACTGAGCCGAGATTGGTCATTGCACTCCAGTCTGGGTAACAACAGCGAAACTCCATCTCAAAATAATTAATAATAATAATAATAATCTTTAGACTGGGAGTGGAAGTGGAAGATGGGCACAGCTTAACTTCCAGAGAAAAAAACAAAGTCCTCCCTCTTCTCTCAAGTCTATGGATTAAAGCCTTGGAGATTGGGTAAAATTTTCTTTTACCCTCTCTCTTGTGAAATCTAAAAGGAAGGAGAGATGTTTAGAACCTGCTTCTCAGATCCAATATTAACAGCATAATAAAGCGTATTAAAATGGGGAAGAGAATTTGCCTTTCTTTCTTAACACTTGTTTGAGCCGGGCGCAGTGGCTCAAGCCTGTAATCCCAGCACTTTGGGAGGCCGAGGTGGGTGGATCACACGGTCAAGAGATCAAGACCATCCTGGTCAACATGGTGAAACCTCATCTCTACTAAAAATACAAAAAATTAGCTGGGCATGGTGGCGCACTCCTGTAATCCCAGCTACTCAGGAGGCTGAGGCAGGAGAATTGCTTGAACCCAGGAGGTGGAGGTTGCAGTGAGCTGACATCGTGCCATTGCACTCCAGCCTGGGTAACAAGAGGGAAACTCTGTCTCAAAAAAAAAAAAAACTTGTTTGTATCGTATTTCTGTCCTATCAAGTCAACAAGTTCATACTGAGTCTGTACTATGTGTCCAGCCCTGGGATTTTCCCATTGGTGGTGAAGATGAGTAAGACAGTTCCTGATCTCTAGAAGTTTGTTATCTACCTGGAAAGATTAATGAAAACTCGATGCCATCTATAATCAATACAATGATATGAAATGCCACATAATTAAGTATTTAGAGTATGGTTCAGGTGACAAGTGCTATTAAATTACAAACAGAAGGAGGCAAAAGAAAGGGAACAGAAATTAGTATTAAGTATCACTCACATATTAGGCATTTTACATTGGGCCATTCATTGAATCTCACCATATTCCTGTAACAATAGGGTTGTGATGGGAGGAGAGGACATGGGGGCTGGGGTAGTCACAGAAGGGGATGTGAGTGAGTCTGTCTTGAACCAGGCTTGAAAGAGATGGAGAAACATGACAAAGATGAAGAAACCAACGTAAGCAGATGTGTTGAGCAACCATGTGGGAAAGGGAAGGGAGAAAATTGCTACTGAATCCTAGGGTGGGGCACAAATACGGAGAGGCTCAAATATCAGACAGGTTGTCAGATATATTTTAGTCAGTAACGGCAAGAAGAAATAAAAATATTGTTTTGTTTTGTTTTGTTTATTAATCACCATTAATATGGTAAAAATGGTAGAGGAATGTCTTCCATTTCAGACTCTTCCAATTTATAGGAAGTAGTATGAGGGCTGTATTCTGGCATATGGTGGTAGTAGAAATACAAATTAACAAAAAGATTTCATAGGAATGACTAGCAGGACTTAGAAACTGATTATTATTAGGTATATGGGAATACATCCTTAATATAGGAAATGAGTTCATCAAAGAGCATTCTAGAAATTTAAGTTATAGATCTTTGGGTAAATGTTGGCAGGGAGTATGGCACAGTGAATAACATGGGTTTTGAAATTAGCAAACCTGGGTGTGAGTTTCAGCCCCACTGAAACTTAATAGCTATGTAAACTAGTAAGTATTCTTGTATGCTTGTATGTAAGCTTGTATGTGTTCTCCTCTCAATCGGAATAACGAAAGTACCTACTTCGTTGGTTTGTTTTGAATATTGAACAATATGATTATTGTAAAGTACTTAGAGCAGCACTTGGCATACAATTAACATCCAATAAGTTTCAGTTGTTACTATTATTAAGTCCAAATGTCCTCTTAAGCAAAATAATACTTGCTTCATAAAATTGTTGTACCTAGGCTGGACACAGTGGCTCACACCTGTAATCCAAGCACTTTGGGAGGCTGAGGCAGACGGATCACTTGAGGTCAGAAGTTCAAGACTAGCCTGGCCAACATGGTGAAACCTTGTCTCTACTAAAAATACAAAAATTAGTCAGGCGGGTGGCGCATACCTGTAGTCCCAGCTACTCAGCAGGCTGAGGCATGAAAATCATTTGAACCTGAGAGGTGGAGGTTGCAGTGAGCTGAGATTCTGCAACTGCACTCCAGCCTGGGTGACCAAGACAGACTCTGTCGCAAAAAAAAAAAAAAAAAAAAAAAAAAAAAAAAATTGTTGTACCTAGAATAACTGTGCAATGTCCAGCACATACTATTGCCTAATAAATATTTACTGAAGCTGGGCACAGTGGCACATGACTGTAGACCCAGCTATTCGGAGGCTGAGGTGGGAGGATTGCTTGAGCCTAGGAGTTCAAGTCAAGCCTGGGCAACATAGAAAGACCCCGTCTCTAAAAATAAATGAATAGATAAATATTTTTTGAATGTGTAATTGAGACAATATATATAATTTCATTATATGTATTATCTATGTAATCAAGTAACACACAACCTACCAAATTACACAATCAGTAAACTCCATAAATGTTGTGGAGTTTCATTCTTCATCCCTTTTTCCTTTCCTTTCCCCCTAATCCTGTCCTCTTGGTAACACTGAGAGGTTGTCTGCTGTAAATAAAGATGAATTTGGTTTGAACATGCTTTGCTAAAATGATGAGAATTCAATTAGAAAATATCCACCAGACTACTGGAGATACAATCTTGAGATCTAGATTTGGGTGTTCTTGGTATTGAAGTGGTCCTACAGCTGTGGGCAGGAAGGCTGTATGTTTCACAAGAGGAAAAGAATGTGCTGTTGAGAATGGAGGACAATGAAATAAGAATTGGGCCTAGAAAACACTGGCAATTATGGGCTGGAGAAGGCAGATAAGGGAGCAAAAGAGACAGAAGGAAGGTTTGAGCAGTAACAGAGAATGAGAGTAGAAAGTTAAAGGAGGTGAGGGAAGGTTCAAGAAAGATTTGGAAATTAGTGGAATCAACAGCTCTGGTGTGACAAGGAGAATAAGAATGGTGAACTGATCACTAATCACATCAGGCACTTTCAAGACTGTTTCTCACCAAAATGAGTGGATCTGTCATCAAATGAAGGAGAAATTGGGTTTTAGACAGCAAACAACAAAACTCAAAAACCAAAAACCATCAGCTGTTCACTGCAGCTACTGACACTTGACTTCTTCTATTTTTTAATTTGGCTTAATTATCTTTATTTTATTTTATTTTATTTTATTTTAATTAATTAATTAATTTAATTTTTCGAGACGGAGTTTTGCTCTGTCACCAGGCAATGGCATGATCTCAGCTCACTGCAACCTCCGCCCCCCTGGTTCAAGCAATTCTTCTGCCTCAGCCTCCCAAGTACCTGGGATTACAGGCACGCACCACCACATCCAGCTAATTTTTGTATTTTTAGTAGAGACAGGGTTTCACCATGTTGGCCAGGATGGTCTCAATCTCCCGACCTCATGATCCTCCTGCCTCAGTCTCCCAAAGTGCTCAATTACAGGCATGAGCCACTGTGCCTGGCCCTTTATTTTATTTTTGGGACAGAACAATTTCAGCTCACTGCAACCTCTGCCTCCCAGGTTCAAGCTGTTTTCCTGCCCCAGCCTCCCAAGTAGCTGGGATTACAGGAACCCATCGCCACACCCAGCTAATTTTTTTTTGTTTTGTGTTGTTTTTAGTAGAGATGGGGTTTCACCATGTTAGCCAGGCTGGTCTCGAACGCCTGACGTCAGGTGATCCACCTGCCTTGGCCTCTCAAAGTGCTGGGATTACAGCCTTGAGCCACAATTTCCAGCCTACCTATGGTTCTTTTTTTTTTTTTTTTTTTTTTTTTGAGACGAAGTTTCACTGTTGTTACCCAGAGTGGAGTGCAATGGCACGATCTCGGCTCACCACAACCTCTGCCTCCTGGGTTCAAGCAATTCTCCTGCCTCAGCCTCCCAAGGAGCTGGGACTACAGGCACGAACCACCATGCCCAGCTAATTTTTGTATTTTTAGTAGAGACGGGGTTTCACCTCGTTGACCAGGATGGTCTGATCTCTTGACCTCGTGATCCACCCGCCTCGGCCTCCAAAAGTGCTGGGATTAAAGGCGTGAGCCACCGCGCCCGGCCTAACCTATGGTTCTTAACTCTCATCTGCTGGTAAGGCTTCCTCACCCAACTTCCTTATACTCTAAACGCTCCAACTAGAGGCTGATTTATACATGAAAACTGGTAACACAAGCAGACTATATTAACTACTTAATGTATGTAAAATAAATAGTAATTGTTGACTTTCATATGAATAAGGAAAATGCAAATTATGACAACAATGAGATATAGTATTCCTATTCCTTCACACGGGTTTTACCTAATACTATATGTTTGTATAAATGACAAAACTATTACTGTAGCAAAAGTTTATTCACTATTCTTATAAGAGATTTCTATTGCACTCCCAAAATAAAGTGTTATAGGCCGGGCGCGGTGGCTCAAGCCTGTAATCCCAGCACTTTGGGAGGCCAAGGTGGGTGGATCACAAGGTCAAGAGATCGAGACCATCCTGGTCAACATGGTGAAACCCCATGTCTACTAAAAATACAGAAAATAAGCTGGGCATGGTGGCGCGTGACTGTAATCCCAGCGACTCAGGAGGCTGAGGCAGGAGAATTGCTTGAACCCAGGAGGCAGAGGTTGCGGTGAGCCGAGATCGCGCCATTGCACTTCAGCCTGGGTAACGAGCAAAACTCCGCCTCAAAAAAAAAAAAAAAAAAAGTGTTGTAAGAAGTAAAGGGAGAGGAAGGCTTCTGCCAAGTTTAGGATCTTTTCCCACGTTCCTGTCCATTTCACCTCATTTGCTTTGCTTTTCTATCTTTCAGGTGGAATGCATCCTTGGGACATCTTTGCATAGCCCCATTTAGGAAGAAGCTCTGTGATATGTGAACTGTGAGTTTGCTCAAACAAGTCCAACTCTTTATAAGGCATAGAGGTAGATGTCAGGGCTGGGATGGAAGAGCCAGCAGCAATAGAAGGCCAGGGCCAGCTCCCAAGCCCCCACCAGGGTCCTCTCAGGAAGGCTGTGGCTGCTGCCCTGGCCCTGGATGGGGAATCTACAATGGGGCACAGGAAGAAGAAGAGGAAAGAGTCTCGCCCAGAATCAATCATCATCTACCGCTCAGACAATGAGAAAACAGATGACGAACTCGGGGAATCAGAAGGTGGAGATCGGCCTAAAGAGGAGGAGGGAGACGATTTCCTAGACTATCCGGTGGATGATGGTGAGTCTCTCTAGGGCCACTTGTTTAAAGCTGTGGGAAGGAAACCAAAAGAGGATCTTCCAGAACAGACAGGCATATGCTTACTGACCTATTTCTTCTTGGTAATACATTTCTTCTTGCAATATCATGGCCATTTATTTATTTATTTGAGACAGAGTCTCGCTCTGTTACCCAGGCTGGAGTGCAGTGGCGTGATCTCAGCTCACTGCAACTTCCACCTCCTGGGTTCAAGTGATTCTCCTGCCTCAGCCTCCCGAGTAGCTAAGACTACAGGCGTGCCACCACACCCAGCTAATTTTTGTATTTGGCCAGGCTGGTCCTGAACTCTTGACCTCAAGTAATCAGCTTCCCAAAGTGCTGGGATTATAGGCCTGAGCCACTGTGCCTGGTGCAATATTACAGTCTTCATTCAACAAATGATTAGTATTTACTGAGCACCTATTATATTCTTTTCTAGATGATACAGAAATCTCCACCCTTTCAAAATTTCTAATGTAATGGAAGAGGCTGATTTAGACACAAAAATTGGTAACACAAGCACACTATGCTAACTACTTAATGTATGTAAAATAAACAATAATTGTTGACTTTCATATGAATAAAAAATGGAACTTATGACAACAATGAGATACAGTATTCCTTCACATGCAGGCTTGCCAAAACTTGGGTAAAATATGATCACATCAATATGAGCAAATGGCTATACTTCATACACTTTAGTGGAAGTGGAAGCTGCTTCAACCACTTGTGGAAGAAATTTGTCAACAATTTATTAAATATTTAGTAAAATTCACAGTTTCAAACAAGCGTACTCCATGATCCAGAAATGTTCAGTATCTACCCCATGAAACTTATGCCCATGGTTATCCTGGTATAAGGAGGCATGTGTAAGAATACTTGTTGCAAAACAAGTATTGTGTGTTTGTATTAAGAAACTATGGGCCGGGCGCGGTGGCTCAAGCCTGTAATCCCAGCACTTTGGGAGGCGGAGGCGGGTGGATCACTAGGTCAAGAGATTGAGACCATCCTGGTCAACATGGTGAAACCCGTCTCTACTAAAAATACAAACAATTAGCTGGGCATGGTGGCGCGTGCCTGTAATTCCAGCTACTCAGGAGGCTGAGGCAGGAGAATTGCCTGAACCCAGGAGGCGGAGGTTGCGGTGAGCCGAGATCGCGCCATTGCACTCCAGCCTGGGTAACAAGAGCGAAACTCTGTCTCAAAAAAAATAAAAAAAAGAAACTATGATGTGTTTGTTAAGAAATATGCTTGTATTAAGAAACTATGATGTGTTTGTATTAAGAATTATTTTGTGTTTGTATTAAGAAATAGGCTTGTATTAAGGAACTATGATGTGTTTGTATTAAGAATTATTTTGCAGGCTGGACACAGTGGCTCACACCCATAATCCCAGCACTTTGGGAGGCCCAGGCAGGCAGATCACTTGGGGTCAGGAGTTTGACACCAATGACAGGAGTTTGAAACTGGCCAACATGGTGAAACGCCATCTCTACTAAAAATACAAAAATTAGCCAGGTGTGGTGGGGTGTGCCTGAGGTCCCAGCTACTTGAAAGGTCAAGGCAGGAGAATCACTTCAACCTGGGAGGTGGAGGTTGCAGCAAGTTGAAATCCCGTCACTGCACTCCAGCCTGGGTGACAGAGCAAGACTCCATCTCAAAAAAATAATTATTGTTGTGATTATGGTGGTGCAGCTGTAGAGAGATGAGGCAGATCTATTTGTGTAGATGGATAGATCTGTAAGACATTCGCTCACAGTGAACAAGATAAGCAGTTTCCCTGCTCTCCTGCAGTTGACCTGCAGGGAAAGACAGACAGTGAACAAGTCAACAAATAAGAGATACTTTTAGGTAGTGGTACGAGTTCCAGAGATGACAAAACCACACTGATTGGAAGATGAGTACTGGTGGAGGCTGGAAAGTGGAGGAGGAGAGATTGCGTGTTGTGAGAGGGTTCTCTGAGGAGGTGACATTTGAACTGATCCAAGTGATGTGAGGGAGCCACCCTGAAAAATTCTAGGGCAGAGCTTTTAGAGCAGATGATACATTTCTTCTTGCAATATTATTGTCTTTTATTTATTTAGAGACAGTCTTTCTCTGTCACCCAGAACAAGGGCAAATCCCCTGAGGTGAGAGCAGCTTTGGCTGGTTTATAGAAAGGCATTATTTCAGTGCAGGGAGTGTAGAGAATAAGAGAGAGGATGGTGAGAAGAAGACAGGAAGGTAGGCAGGGCCTGGATTGTGGTGGCCTTTGCAGGTCTCAGTAAAGAGTTTGGGATTTGTTCTAAGTGAAAGAGGAAGTCGATGGAGGACTTTTAAGCAGAGAGACATCATCTCATTTATGTTTGTAAATGATCACTCTGGCTTCTCTATAAAGAATGGATTACAAGGGTTAAGACTGTATGCTGATGGGAAATTATTGTGTCCCTGCAGCCACAGTAGCACTAATGGAGAAGTTCAAGTGAAGCAGGAGATAGCTGGAGAAGGGAAGCTGAATTCAGGATGCAATCTGAACTTGCTGATTGATCAGAGGCAGGAAGTGAGGGAAAGAGAGGAATCAATAATGACTTCTGGGTGATTGACAGGAGCGATGGGGAGGATAGTTGGTGGTGTTGTTTACTGAGATGAAGACTGAAAAGATGGGGTCTCGGGACTGCACATTCCTTTTTCTGGGTAAGCAGAGTCCCTGCCATTATCCAGGGCTCTGATCTTTAGGTGGCTTCATCTTACCTCTCAGTGTCGGGCAAAGAGGCCACAGGGCCCAAGGGCCATGCCTATCTAAAGCCTGTACTTTCCCATCCCCACCCACACTTCTAGGGTGGCCAGAAGATGGCTATTTGGTTCTATGTAGATGTGTTGTGTGTTTGTGTGTGTGTATGTGTGGTATGTGGTATGCAGTGTCGGTGTGGTGTATGTGGGAGTGTGTGGGCTGTTTTTGTGGGTTGTACAATAGGTGCACGCAATGTGTGGTGTGTTGTGTGTGGGGGTGAGTGTCGGTGGTGTGGTATGGGGGAGTATATGGTGTATGTATGTGTGTGTGGTATGTGTGTGATGTGTGTATGGGTGTGGTATGTGTGGTGTATGTATGGGTATGTGGTGTGTGTGTAGAATGTGTACATATGTGGGGTGTGCATATGGCATGCGGGTGGGTATGTGTAGTGTGTACATGTGGCATGTGCGGGGGTAGCATTTGTGTGTATGTGTGGTGTATGTATGTGTGGTATGTGTGATATGTATATGTGTGTGTGGCGTGTGTGTGGTATGTGTGGTGCGTGTATGTGTGGTATGTATGGGTGTGGTATGTATATGATACAGGTTTGTATGTGTTGTATGTGGTATATGGGGGGGGTGTGTGTGTTATGCATGGTGTTTGGTGTATGTGGTGTGTGTATGGGATAGTGTAGTGTGTGTTTGTGGAATGTGAGTGGGAGATGGCTTGTGTGTGTGTAGTATGTCAGAGGGTGTATGTGTGTGGCATATATGTCATGCATGTGTGTATTATGTGTGCAGCCTCTGGATGTGAGGGCTGGATCAGGCATGTGCCTGGCCCCCTCTTGGGAAGCACAGAACCAGGCATGAGAAGGGAAAGTGGTGGCTGTCCATCAGCCCAGCACATACACATGCAATCTTGACACAGTAGCTGACACACATGAGCAGTATCTTCACAGCACTTGTTACCTAGAAATAGGATCATCATTTGCATCATGGCTGTAGCGAAGTTCTTCACACGCCCCAATGCCACAGAGATCGTGCCAAGATTGAGGCCCCAAAAAGTGTAGAGATACATGAAAAACAAGCTTAACTTGCCTCACAATTTTATCAGGACCCAGGAACAAGGAATGAGAGTTCATGTGGGGGCAATAACACCAGCAGTTGCCCTCCCTAGAGAGACCTACTCAGTCACCCACTCAGGACTATGCCAATGCTGTAAAAAAGGCTACTCTTGTCCTCATCCCCAGCCTCAGGGGTGTGACACGGAGATGCAATGCCCACTCTTCCGATCTTGACTCTCACCTTCTTTGTACCCTGCAGATATGTGGAATCTGCCTCTGGACAGCCGTTATGTCACCTTAACTGGGACCATCACACGAGGGAAGAAAAAGGGTCAGATGGTAGACATCCATGTCACATTGACAGAGAAGGAGCTGCAGGAACTGACCAAGCCTAAAGAGTCATCAAGGGAAATGACACCTGAAGGAAGAATGGCCTGCCAGATGGGAGCCGACCGTGGGCCCCATGTGGTCCTATGGACGCTGGTCTGCCTGCCTGTGGTCTTCGTCCTCTCTTTCGTTGTCTCTTTCTACTACGGCACTATCACCTGGTACAACATCTTCCTCGTGTATAATGAGGAGAGGACCTTCTGGCACAAGATCTCGTATTGCCCCTGCCTCATTCTCTTCTATCCGGTGCTCATCATGGCCATGGCTTCTTCCCTGGGCCTCTATGCCGCTGTGGTCCAGCTCTCCTGGTCCTGGGGAGCATGGTGGCAAGCTGCCCGGGACATGGAGAAAGGCTTCTGTGGCTGGCTCTGCAGCAAGCTGGGTCTGGAGGACTGTTCTCCCTACAGCATTGTGGAGCTACTTGAATCCGACAATATCTCAAGCACTCTCTCCAACAAGGATCCCGTCCAAGAAGTAGAAACGTCCACGGTCTAAACTCCCAACTTACTTTCTTCTCTGGTTCCAGTAGCCTATACATAATCTTATAATTCCAGCACATTCTTTCTTTAAATTACCCCCTACTCCCCCTCAGTTCTTCTGGGAAACTGTAGTTCATACTGATCAGTTTTACCATCTTGAGGGTTCCAGGAGGGCAGGGAACGGAAGAGCAATTGCACCAAAGCAGTTCATCCAATGGACAAACTCTTCTGATTCCCTGCCCTAAAATCACCATGTATCTAGGACAAAGAACTCTGCTGTATGTCATTTTTGGGAGCCTGAAGATGTTACTGGTGCCTGGAACTGAGGGGAGTATGTGACTAAATGTGTCAGGGAGAATAAGGAGCCTCAGGGGTGACCGCATCCACTGAGATAATAGGGATGGAGTGAGACATTTAGGAAGCTGGGCTATCACAGTGTAGCAGAAGGTAAAGATCTGTGTGTATCATTTAGATTTAGCTGCATAGAATTAAAAACCTAAAATATCAGTGGTTTAAACAAGATAGAAGTGTATTCCTGGCCAGGCGCGGTGGCTCACGCCTATAATCCCAGCACCTTGGGAGGCCAAGGCAGGACCTCTTGATCACAAGGTCCTAACCAATATGGTGAAACCCCAGTTCCACTAAAGGTACAAAAATTAGCTGGGCGTGGTGTCACGTGCCTATAGTCCCAGCTACTTGGGAGTCTGAGGCAGGAGAATCGCTTAAACCAGGGAGGCGGAGGTTACAGTGAGCCGAGATCGTGCCACTATCGTCTAGCCTGGTGACAGAGAAAACTCTGTATCAAAAAAAAAAAATTAAAATTAAAATAAGTGTATTTCTTGTACAGAAGCATCCCAGAGGCAGACCATCCTAGGACCCTATGAAGTAATTCAGGTCCCAGGCTTCTTTTATTTCTGTACCATCAGTAGGATGTGACCCTTCTCACCCTTATCTGCAACATCCCAGGGCTGATTACATCTTCAGCCGTCACATCATGTTTCTGATAAAATAGAGGAAGAGGCAGAGAAAGCACACACCCTTCCTGTTCAAGAAGACTTCCCAGAAGTCCCACTCAATCCTTCTTTTGTCTCATTGGCAAGACCTCAATCACCTGATCTCACAAGCAAGAGGCTGGAAATGTAGTTGTTTGGCTGGGTAGCTATATTCTCAGCTAAATATTGGGTTGGTACTAATTGGAGAGAAAAATGAAGAATGGTTATTTGTTTTTTGTTTTGTTTTTTTGAGATGGAGTCTCACTCCTGCTGAGGCTGGAGCGCAGTGGCACTACCTCGGCTCACTGCAACCTTTGCCTTCTGGGTTTAGGTGATTCTCTAGCCTCAGCCTCCCGAGGCGTGTACCACCATGCCTGGCTAACTTTTATATTTTTTTAGTAGAGACAGGGTTTCACCATGTTGCCCCGACTGGTCTTGAACTTCTGACCTCAAGTAATCCACCTGTCTCGGCTTCCCAAAATGCTGGGATTACAGGCAAAAATGGTTATTTTGGTAGGCAAGTCAGAATCTTTGCCTCACAATGATCATTTAAATACATTCAGAATTCCAAACTGCTAATATAGTTTTATTTATTTATTTATTTATTTATTCATTCATTCATTTATTTGGGCCTGAATCTTACACAGAGAATTTATATATAGATATTAGCTATATATATTTCATATATGCTATACATAGATATTAGCACCTCACGTATTTGACAGTTAAACTTCCTTAATGTCATGTGATTTTTTTTTTTTTTTGGAAAGGAATAGTGGAAGGAGAGTACAATGTACAATAGTAGCATAACTCTTTGTCCTGGTGGTGGAGGTGGAACAGGGGTGGTGATATTTAACCTAGATTAAAGACCAGGAAGGGAGGGATTGCATCTGCCAAAGTTTCCTCCAACAGGGATCAGTAGCTCTAAGGACAAAGAAGCCCGATTTTGCCTTCTGTTGTTTGGCAGAAGCTCACTCAGAAGTTTACTCCCTCCGACCTTTCTGAATTTAACAACAGACATGATCTTTGCTGTGCTGAGAAACTTGTGTCTTCCTGGCCTGTAGGGAGTGCAAACCAGATTAATCCAGATTAATAGACTCTGAACTTAAAAAAACAATCATTCTAAGGGTGTCCTAATTTTAAAAGATCAACTCCTAACAGGTCAGCAGAATTTGGAGACTTGGGTCCTTATAAGAATAGCTGGTGCTCTTTTCTTGTTCATGTCTAAGAACAAAGCTGTTGAAAAAACTGCAATGAATCAAACCAGAGTAGCTGGCCATGCTCCCCCACAGAGAGCCCGGGGCATGCGCCTAATGTATGGTGCTGAGCTCCACCTTCAGAGGAACTCTTTTTTTTTTTTTTAAATAACTATTATTAGCTTGCAAGAAAAAAAAGTGCCCAACAGTTTTAAAGTTAACCTTGGTGCTCTATGGTGCATTTGCAGAGATATTAACAGTTAAAATGAAGACAAGGAAAATAAAAATAAAGTCTGACTAACATTTGCTCGTTTTGTCTTTAAGGATCTTCAGAATTGCTTTGAATGCTATGGCTTGCAGAAAGAGGGTGAGCATGGTGGCTGTCCTATATATATGTGATGATCTTAATATGAATCCTATGTCTGCGTTCTTTCCACGCTCCACTAATTTGGGGGGATTCTATTTATGCAGACTGTTTTCACAAACCACATTAGAAACTTGCAACCACATTTGTCCCATTTTTCTAGGGTTGGGAAACCAATGGCAAAAGCCTGAAAGTTATGATTAGGACACAGGTGGCGTGGCTGTGGTATGAGGGAAGAGTGTGGGATGATAATGAGCTTCTTCCCGAGAAACACCTAGATAAAGTCGACATGGCCTTCACTCTAGTTGGGCTCATCATCCGGAAGAAATAGGCTTGTAAATTAAAATCATTTCAAAGAGGTTCTATAGAGGTATGTAAAAGCCTAGACTAGAGGAAGGAAAAACAGAACCAAAGCAGTCTCATCTTTGCTCTCAGCAAACACCTAGAGACCATGAGATGAGAAACTGGAGAGATCAATACCATATTTGAACAATTCTTTTGGCTCACAGTTACCTAATCGTCATGGTGATTATCAAGGAGGAGGACTATATTTTCCAGTTGCTTTGCAGGCATAATGTGCTGAGCTGGATAAACCATTATCTGGCCCATAGGGTGACACTGATGTTTCCAAGCCATCTTGTCTATTGACATTAGGTAGCACCCTTCATTTCACTTCATATCCAAGGGGAATAAAACCCATGATTTCCTGTAAAATAAGATTTTAAATCTTAAAAACACCTAATTTCAGATGATGTGAAAGTTCCATTCTGCTGTTTTGGAATGGCCACCCAGAGCTTAATTTGTGCAGTGTTGAAAAAGATTAGCAGACATCAAAGATTTCTCTTCCTCACCTCAATTAATTTAATTACTAACGTAAACCTTTCAATGTTATGTGAGTTTTAAAAAATGATATTTGATGGAAGTGGTGGAATGTGGTACCATCACTTCTCACATCTGTTTGAGTTTTAAAAAATGATATTTGATGGAAGTGGTGGAATGTGGTACCATCACTACTCACATCTGTTTGGGATATGAACTTTTCTTTTTTTTTTTTTGAGATGGAGTTTTGCTCTTGTCACCCAGGCTGGAGTGCAATGGCACAATTTCCACTCACTGTAACCTCCAGCTCCTGGATTCAAGCGATTCTCCAGCCTCAGCCTCCCGAGTAGCTGGGATTACTGGCATGCCACCACCATGCTCAGCTAATTTTTGTATTTTTAGTAGAGACAGGGTTTCACCATTTTGGCCAGGCTGCTCTAGAATTCCTGACCTCAGGTGATCCGCCTGCCTCAGCCTTCCAAAGTGCTGGGATTACAGGCATGAGCCACCGTACTCAGCAGGGATATAAACTTTTATTTCATATCTGTCCCCTGTTAATATCCTACCTATTTTCTCAGTTACCCATATAACCATTGTAACAGCTCTCTGTCAGAGCACAAAGCCTGTACATTTTAATTCTTTATAATGCTCACAAAGTCATTACTCACATAGTTCACTTTCAAGGTAATATCAAATGCACACATATTCCAGCAATTTAAATTATAATTTCAAAATAAAATTTTTATTTGCCTTTGTTAACTACCCTGAAGGGAGCACAGAGTCTACACCGTAGCAATAGTTCAAAAAAGCTCTGTTGTTTGTTACCTATTGCTGCTGTAACACCTACCACAGTGGTATAAAGTAACAGCATGGTGTGTGCCTGTGATGCCAGCCTCTCAGGAGGCTGAGGCAGAAGGATAGTTTGAGCCTGGGAGGTGGAGTTTGCAGTGAGCTGAGATTGAGCTACTGTACTCCAGTCTGGGTGACAGAGTGAGATCCTGTCTCAAAACAAAAAGAAAACCAAAAAAGCCACCAAAATAGCCATTCAATTCCTTTGCTCACCATTCTGTAATTTAGTCAGAGCTTGGTGGAGACTACTAGTCTCTGCTCAATGTTTCTAAGCTGAGACATTTTCCTAGGCTGCCAAATTGGTGCTGGGTGACATCCAGGTTACTCTTGGGGCTATTGGTGCCCAGGACTTGTATTAGTCTGCTTGGGCTACCATAACAGACTTGGGCTGTCATTAACAGACAATACCATAGACTAGGTAGCTTAAGTGACAGAAATTAATTTTCTCACAGTTCTAGAGGCTGGAGGGATCTCTTCTTGGGTTGCAAGTGGCTGTCTTCTCACTCTGTGCTCACATGACCTCTTTGTGTGAGCAGGGAGAGAGAGAATGAGAGAGGAGAGAACTCTCTAGTGTCTCTTTGTCTCTTGTCTGTTTTCATAGGGGCACTAATTCCATCTTGAGGGCCACCCTCATGACTTTACCTAAGTCCGATCACCTCCCAAAGGCTTTATTTCCAAACATGATCACATTGGGAATTAGAATTACAGCATGTGAATCTGGGGGAGACACAAACATTCCGTCCATAATAGGGCTCCTTCATGTGGCTGTTGGGCTTTCACAGCATGACAGTCTTCATACATGGTATCTGGGTTCACCAGGGTGCAAAAGAAAAACCTGCCAGGTGTTCTGAAGGTTTCAGCCCAGAACTGCCTACTGTCACTTTTGACACATTTTACTGGTTATAGCAGGTGGTAAGGGCAGTCCAGATTCAAGGGGAAGAAACTACATGAGGGTGTGAATGCTGGGAGGTATGGCGTATGGGGGGGATCACCAAAATAACATTTTATCATTTCCCCCTTCCTTTCCCATCTCTTTCCTTTATATGGCACATGGCTCTTACACATTTCTCTCTGTCTAACTTCCCCTTCAGCCCCCCAACACATACATCATTGCCACCACTGAACCTCCTGTCCCACTTTATACCCAATTCTGTATCGTACAAATCCAAAGGGATTTTGCACTGACAGATAGAAACAGAACCAACAAAGCCAGAATCCTTTTGTTGTGGGGGAGGAAGGGAATAGCCATATATGCTGTCACATCATTAATAATGTTTATCCCTTGATTCTTGATTAATGAATGCCCTTTGCCAGGGGAAGCAATGCTTAAAGTCCATATCCCTTCTCAGCATCACAGATGCCTAGCTGCGTAGAGGCGGATGGTTCTAAGGACTTACACAAAAACAGCTGAGATGCAAACAAGCACAGCTACTAGAACTTCTTTCATTTCTTCCAAGAAACAGACCTGTACTGAAGGGTGTGTGGGAGACAGTGGGGAGACAGGGAGAAGGAGAAGAAGAAAGAGGAGGAAGAGGAGCAGGAGGAAGAGGAAGGGGGAAAGCAAGAGGGAGGGAAGGAAGGAAGAAGAGAGGGAGAGAGAAACAGAAAGGAAGAGGAAAAAGAATTAGAGACCATATACAAGATAAAAGCATGGACATAAAGCATCCAAATTTCCTTCATTGTCTTGAGTCTCCAGTAATTCTTTTTACCAGTCATATTAAAAACATTATTTTTTAGGCTGAGCATGGTGGCTCACACCTGTAACCCCAGCACTTTATGGGACTGAGGTGAGAGGATCACCTGAGGTCAGGAGTTTGAGACCAGCCTGGCCAATATGGCAAAACTCTGCTCTCCACTAAAAATACAAAAATTAGCCAGGTGCAGTGGTGGGCACCTGTAATCCCGCCACTTAGAAGGCTGAGGCAGGAAAATCATTTGAGTCTGGTGTGGCAGGGGTGGAGGTTGCAGTGAGCCAAGATCACGCCACTGTACTCCATCCTGGGTGCAGAGTGAGACTGTCTGGAAAAAAAAAAAACCCACAAAACAACAACAGCAAAAGACGATATCAGGTACATTATCTCCAAATGTTGATAAGTTGTTACATAAGTGCCATCAATTCACAGTTTAATATCATATACTCTACACATTCAATTTTTCAGACTTTCACAGCATATTAACAAAGTTACCAGGAAAACTGAACTAGCACAACCAAAGAGGCTTCAGAGTGCAATCTTTTGTTTTGTTTTGTTTTGTTTTTTGAGACAAGAGTCTTACTCTGTCGCCCAGGCTAGAGGGCACTGGCACAGTTTTGGCTCACTGCAACCTCCACCTCCAGGTTCAAGTAGTTCTCTGCCTCAGCCTCCTTAGTAGCTGGGACTATAGACACTGGCCACCACATCTGGTTAATTTTTGTATTTTCAGTAGAGACAGGGTTTCACTGTCTTGGCCAGGCTGGTCTTGAACTCCTGACCTTGTGATCCACCTGCCTCGGACTCCCAAATTGCTGGGATTATTTACAGGCATGAGCCACTGTGCCCAGCCAGAGTGCACACGGTATTGACCTGGATAGCAACGTGATCCAGGAGTGGTTTTCTTCGGGAAACAATTCTAAAAAACCCATGACACTTTGAGAGGCCGAGGCAGGCGGATCACGAGGTCAAGAGATCGAGATCATCCTGGCCAACAAGGTGAAACCCTGTCTTTACTAAAAAATACAAAAATTAGCTGGGCATGGTAATGTGTGCCTGTAGTCCCAGCCACTCGGGAGGCTGAGGTAGGAGAATCGCTTGATCCCAGGAGGTGGAGGTTGCAGTGAGCTGAGACTGTGCCATTGCACTCCAGCCTGGCACCTGGCAACAAAGCAAGACTCCATCTCAAAAGAAAAAGAAAAAAAAAACTATGAAAGTAGAATTAATTTAAAATTTTCAAGTCACATTAAATGCATGACTGTGACTCTATATTGCTATTTAGTATGCTTTATACTATAGGAAATAAAATAATCCCTCCCTAGGGAATGTTAGACTGACTTCAAGGACAGTCAAAGCCTCCCATGATTCACTATCCCACTGTTTTCTGGTTGTACCAAACAATAAACAAGTGAATTATTTCACCTTTTAAAAGCTACACTTTAAGGTTGACATGGGCAGATCACGAGGTCGGGAGTTCAAGACCAGCCTGGACAACACGGTCAAACCCCGTCTCTACTAAAAATTTCAAAAAAATTAGCCAGGCATGGTGGCACATGCTTGTAGTCCTAGCTACTCAGGAGGCTGAAGTAGGAGAATCACTTGAACTCGGGAGGTGGAGGTTGCAGTTAGCCAAGATCATTCACTACACTCTAGCTTGGGCAAACAGAGTAAGACTTCATCTCAAAAAAAAAAAAAGCTACACTTTAAAAAATGGGATGAAGTGGGATTCTCTCCAGAGCTACTAAAAAACTTGCATTTACAAAATAGTTAAGAAATATTCCTCTGAGGCCAGGTGCAGTCGCTCACGCCTGTAATCCCAGCACTTTGGGAGGCTGAAGCGGGAGGATCGCTTGGGCCCAGGAGTTCAAGACCAGCCTGGGCAATATAGGAAGACCCTGCCGCTCCTCCTCCCTGCAAAACAACCCACAAAAATTAGCTGGGCTTGGTGGCACACACCTGTGGTTCCAGCTACTTGGAAGGCTGAGGTAAGTGAATCGCTTGAACCCAGGAGCTCCAGGTTGCAGTGAGCTATGATTGTGCTACTGGATTCCAGCATGGGCAGAGGGAGACCCTGCCTGCCTGTCTGTCCGTCTCTCTCTAGCTCTGGATTGTACAAGGGAGACAGGAACACTGATAAGGTATGGTATGTGACACTAACCAGACCTGACTTCTTTCTGTCCTGTTTCGCCAGAGGCTGGACTCTCCTCGTTTTAGCTTCCCCATTTTCCACAGGTGTATCTTTCGATTCCTGGTTAGCTAGTTGGGCTGTTTGCCCTTTGCTCCCGTTTTTCCCTTTGTTTGCTCTTTGTCTGAAAATTTATGCAGTCCTGCTGCTTTCGTTGGGCTTGGTTTCCACTTTTGCTGGAGCGAATTTAGCTGACAACCTCGAAGATCTTCACCGCATCATCTGCTGAGCTGATCTTTCTCTTGGGCATCTTACCCGCAGGGAAGGGTGAGTGTCAGTGTCTCTGCCTGCAGCAGCCCACGGGAAGCTGAGCAGCCAGGGCGCTGCCGCTCCTTAAAAGTATTTTAAAAAGTAATATTTCAGCTTTTAAATAGCTCCTTGAGTTGGAATCAAAAGCTGGAAGAACCTCCTGGGCTCCATGAGCACGTCTGAAAATGTCTGACTCTACGAGCTTCAATATAATTTTGGCTTATGAATTCTCCATGTCTTTTTCAGCTTCAGTTTTTGCTTTTCCCAGAAACAATTTTCAAGCAGAAGAGAATATTGATTAGACTTGCTTTTCTCAGTTTGGGCAGAGGTTTGCAGATACATTGCAGGTTGCCAGATCTTTCGTTTAGCCACTTGTCAGGCTGGGGTCATTAGATATAGAAAGCAGTTATTTCTAAGCAAGGTACTACTTGGGCCTGTCTCAAAGGGGTAGGGGCTGTGGGCTGGACAAAGCGCTCGTGATCAAGTAAAGCACTGTGATGACAGCTGCTATTGCTATAATATCTCCCTAGACTTGTCTTTTTTTTGATACGTTGTCTTGCTCTGTCATCAGGCTGGAATGCAGTGGTGCGATCTTGCCTCACTGCAACCTCTGCCTCCCGAGTTCAAGCAATTCTCCTTCCTGAGTAGCTGGGACTACAGGTGTGCACCACCACGCCCAGCTAATTTTTGTATTTTTAGTAGACACCGGGTTTCACCATGTTGGTCTGGCTGGTCTCGAACCCCTAACCTCGTGATCCGCCCACCTTGGGCTCCCAAAGTGCTGGGATTCCAGGATTCGTCTTCTAAATTAAACCTCGACTCCTCCCTTCCAACCTGGAGCCACTGCTAACCATTGGCAGCGTCTAATGCCTCCGGGCGTTTGTGCATGCCATTTTCTCAGCAAAGTAGACTCTCCTTTCTGTTCTTGGGAAAGTCTACTCTTCTTCAGCAGTTGGTTCTAAGGTTATCACATTCGTGAAGTCTTTCATTATCACAATTTTTAGAAGAAACTGAATCTTTTAGAGAAGTTAAGTGACTTTCTGCATTCACACTCATACTCAAGGAAATCTAACTTCAAAATAACCAAAAATAAAAGTTAAAAAAAATCCCATAAAAGAGAAGAAAAAAGCAGATTTAAAAAAATGAAAAAATGAAATTAAAAACACAAGATTTTTTTTAAAGTTAAAAAAAGAAAATCTAACTCCAGAGCTCTGACTCAAAATGCTGTGTTATTCTCAATGAGAGAAAAGGGAAGTGAGCCGGGCGCGGTGGCTCAAGCCTGTAATCCCAGCACTTTGGGAGGCTGAGGCGGGCGGATCACAAGGTCAAGAGATCAAGACCATCCTGGTCAACATGGTGAAACCCATCTCTACTAAAAATACAAAAAATTAGCTGGGCATGGTGGCGCGTGCCTGTAATCCCAGCTACTCAGGAGACTGAGGCAGGAGAATTGCCTGAACCCAGGAGGCGGAGGTTGCGGTGAGCCGAGATAGCGCCATTGCACTCCAGCTGGGTAACAAGAGCAAAAACTCTGTCTCAAAAAAAAAAAAAAAGAAAAGAAAAGAAAAGAAAAGGGAAGTGAATCTTTAAGTGCTTAAGTGAATCGTTAAGTGAATCTGCCATACTAGCGTCTCCTGCATCTCAAAAGACCAAAGGGGCCGGGCGCGGTGGCTCAAGCCTGTAATCCCAGCACTTTGGGAGGCCCAGGCGGGTGGATCACGAGGTCAAGAGATCGAGACCATCCTGGTCAACATGGTGAAACCCCGTCTCTACTAAAAATACAAAAAATTAGCGGGGCATGGTGGCGTGTGCCTGTAATCCCAGCTACTCAGGAGGCTGAGGCAGTAGAATTGCCTGAACCCAGGAGGCGGAGGTTGCGGTGAGCCGAGATCGCGCCATTGTACTCCAGCCTGGGTAACAAGAACGAAACTCCATCTCAAAAAAAAAAAAAAAAAAAAAAAAAAAAAAGACCAAAGGTTCCCGACTAGGGCGGAACGGAGGGAAGCTGCGCATGCTCGGCGGAAATCTGCGCATGCTCAGAGCTCCGGGCATGACTTTCCCCGCCCCTTTTAGGCCTAGCAGGAAGCGAAGCGGCTCTTCTCGCTATCTGCCGCTAGTTTACCGGAAGCGAGTTGCGACTCGGCAGGTTCCCGCCCGGAAGCAGCGACCAAAGCGCCTGAAGACCGGCAACATGGTGCGGTCGGGAAATAAGGTATAAAGAAAGCCTTGGGGTTGGGCCTTACTCATGCCGGGGATCCGGAAAGGGAGCTTCGGAAGCAGGAATCGTGGGATCATGGCGGTGCCAAGGAATGGGGCAAGAGAAGATCATGGTGGTGGGCTCCGTCAGGAGGGCCGGGACCGAGAGATGCGCTATCAGAAAAGCTGGGGATTTGAGGTTCCAAGATCTGAATTTAAGCCTCGCTGACTCTCCAGCTTTTCCACTATCCACCCATCCCATCCCTCTTCTCCCTCTCTACCTGCTCTTTGTCTCACCTCCTTCCCCACGCGCCTCCCCCTCTCCCGCTTTATCCCATTCCACCCCCCAACTCCACTTTCTGTATTATTTCTGAGCCTGTGTTCCTGAAATCTCTCCGATTATGAAAATTGGCGGTGGTAAAGCAACTACCCCACAGGGCTTATTGTAAAACTTCAGAGAGGGACTATCTGTGACTTAAATAACTTAAAATGTGAAGTGTCGTATCATTATCTCTATAATAACGTAATATCTCGCATTTATTGAAAGCCTACTCTGAGACACGGTTCTAAACCTTTTATTCCTATCTCATTTAATCTTCACAATCCTTTTAAATGGAAGCTATCCTCATTTTGCAAGTGGGAAAACCGAAGAATAAGGGACTGTTTGGTCTCCATGGGCCTTTCGTGGTGAAATCCGGATTTCAATCCAAACTGTCTGGTTTCAGGGCCCTGGAGAATCTCTGTGATGCTAGAAATCTATGACCGTTGGTGTCGCAGATCGATAGCAGAAATTACAATGAATTTTGAAGTAGCTTTTTTTTTTTCAACATTAAAGAGTGGTAGTTGCCTGTGAAGGGTCACTAGAGGGAGATATGGTTCCAGGGATTAATGAATTAATTCAATCAATACAGATAAACATGATATGAGTTCCAGCAACCGATCCCTAGTTCCCTCAACTCCTCATTGAGAAATGTCGATTAAAACGATCATGAACTCTTAATAATGCCACTCACCTCCTTTGTTCCTCCTCCTTCAGCTGCTGAACACTTTGTAGCTGTAGTGGAGGAGCTGTTTGTGGCAGATAGAGTGGAAGTAAAATTCTAACAGCCTTTATTGGTTCAGTATAGAAATGAAGAGTTGCTATGTTGCTCAGTTTCTCTTTCCCAGTTTTCTTACTGCTGCCAGATAGGAACTCAAATATATAGACCATTCTTCTACTTCCAGACAAGAAGCTCCATATTTGAAACCCTCTGATTCATGACAAAAGTGCTTTAGTTCTCTAGAGTTTTCTGGTTTAAAAGTAGCTTTTATGTATGTGTATCAAATAAGTGCAGCAGCATATTTTGTGACTCTTTTTTTAGGTTATTATGCCCCAGGCATTGAAACTGGGATGTACATTTTACGTTCTCAAAGGAATTTTGTAGTTTATTAGCACCTTTTTTTCCCCAAATCTATTTTTACTTCAGAAATCTTTTAATATTAGTGCATTGTTTATAAAATAGTGAAAAATCTTTCCTCTTAATGTATTGCCTGATATATAACCACATTTAGAAATCATCTATAACTTCCCTGATAGGAATTCATTCAGGTTTTTTAACCATTGCTAGGGTCAAGAGGTCACTTTTAAAAAAGAGTAGTTTCTTTATTGATCACTTCTAAATGTTATTTTTTATCCCTTGTGTGGAGTCACACCAGTCTCCCTGTGACTTCCATCTGTTAATCCGGTTATCTTTCTTGCAGACCAATCCTTTTATACAACAGCTGTCAAATATCTGGGAGGAGGCCAGACACAGTGGCCCATACCTGTAATCCTAGCATTTTGGGAGGCGGAAGTGGGAGGGTTGCTTATGCCGAGGAGTTTGAGACCAGCCTGGGCAACATAGGGAGACCCCATCTCTACAGAAAAATTTCAAGAACTAGCTGGGCACAATGGGGTGCATCTGTAGTCCCAGGTGTTTGGAAGGCTGAGGTAGCAGGATCACTTGAGCCTGGGAGATGGAGGTGGCACTGAGCCATGATCACGACACTGTACTCCAGCCTCGGGGACAGTGAAACCATGTCTCAAAAAAAAGGAAAAAAAAATGATGGAGAGGAAAACTGTTATGTTCCCTTTATTCTTCTCATCTGGCTTAATTAAATATCTAGTTTTTTTTCCACTGTTCTTTACATGATGTATTCTTAAGAATCTTCCCTAACCTGCTCATTTCATGTTTATTTGTAATTAATTTTCCTGGTAACTGTGAGCCCAGAGCTGCTCAGTTTGTTTGATTAGTACAAAGCACATCTGAGACTATCAGTCAGAGTCAAGGAATAACTCCAGAAATGACCTTAAACCTCATCTAGTCCAACAGTTTCCTGCCTTTTAGTATTATTAACAGTGAGATTATAACAGTAACATTCCCAAGGACTCAGAACTAATTGGTAGGAGAGATGGGACTAGGTCCCAGGTCTCCAGATTGCTGTTACCTTTTTTCACCAGAAGATCCTTCTTTTTCTTTCTCGAATTCACTATACTGTTGATACAGACTAACATATTTAGGCATATGAAGTGAGGGGTGTAGGGAATGTGGTGCAACAGTCATATCACATTGTTGATTGATTTTATAATTCACACTGAAATTGTGAGTTGCCATCAGTCCAGGTCTCTTCCAACTTGTATTCAGGTAAAATTCGGAAGCCAGGTATAAATAACTTTACATGTATTCCTTTTTGTTTCTGTTTCTCTTATTTCCTGTATTTTCTACATACATGATTGCTATGTAATGGCTTGTGCCTTTGCTTATGTGACTTCCTCTGTCTGTAACTTCCTTGTTTACTTGATTGACTCCTACTCATTCTTTAAGGCTCACCCAAGAAAATCCACATTCAGGAAACTTTTTCTGCCCCCTTACCACTCTCATATCCCCTCCACCAGTCTTGAGTGGATGGATGCTTCTTTTGTGTCTCTCAGTGTCCACTGCATTTTCTATCATGGAACATTGTTCTGGTATTATTTGTTATCGGTGTCATCTACTGGAGTAGATTTGGTGTCTTTATTTTAGATCACTGGTTTATAAAATGACTCAAATTGTCAGGGTATACCTCTTAGCATATATCTCGATTGTAGCAGTCACCTGTTGTAACAGAAATGCTTCATAACAAATTATGCCCCAAATTAGTGCCTTACAATGAAAACATCTGTTCTCATGTTTGTAGGTCTGCAGATCAGCTGCAGTTTGCCTGATGTATATTGTACATAACTGGGCTTAACTCTGGCCTGTAGGTTGGCTTCATATCTGCTCATCATTGGTTTCTTCAGGCCAAAGGAGTGGCAGCTACCTGGAGCATATTCCTCTCCTGCTAGAAACTTTCGTAGCTTTTAGAAAGTATCAGGACTATTTAAGGGTTTTCCATAGTGAAAATTTATGTCTTAACATTCTTTAAGTAGGACACATCCCTTCCCTTTCTCATACCTTTCCTAAATAACTGACAGAGGTTCATGAATACAATAAGGAAGGGAAAGTCTTATAATCTTTTCTTATGACTTCTTTTCTCAAGTACTCTTTGGAACTTTGTTTCTAGGCAGCTGTTGTGCTGTGTATGGATGTGGGCTTTACCATGAGTAACTCTTTTCCTGGTGAAGAATCCCCATTTGAACAAGCAAAGAAGGTGATAACCATGTTTGTTCAGCGACAGGTAAGTTTCAGATTGACACTGAGCTTGTAACCCGTGTTTGAACTGCTTGTTGCCTCTACCTACTAATGCAAGATACCAGCCTCCTTATAGTGTCCAGCCCCTCTGTTTGGAGGAGTCTGGGGAGTTTCCTTGCATGTACTCACATGCAAGTCCCCTACCACTAAAGTCTGATATTTTTTCTTCCCTCGTTTTGGCCCCTCCACTGGATATTACAGTTTTTATCAGAAACGAGGCAGTAAAAAGTAATGCTTAAAAGCACAATCTCTAGACACAGATGGCTTGGATTTAAATTCTTGCTCTGCCATGTCATTTATTAACCTTGTGGTCTTGAACAAGTCCTTCAACTTCTTTGCCTAGTTCAGGTATCTTTTGCTGTGTAATCAACTACCCCAAAATGTAGTGTCTCAGGTAACATTTTAAAAACTCATCATTCATGGTTCTTTCAATGACTGGGTCGCTCAGTTGGGTGATTCTCTATTGAGGCCTCTTAGGCAGTTGCAATCAGATGGCACCTGGGACTGGAGTCATCCAGAGGCTCAGCTGGACCAGATGTCCAAAATGGCTTACTCACATGGCTGGAAGATGATGCTTTCTAGTGGCTGTGAGCTCAGTTGTGGCTATCCATTAGAACCTCTACCTGTGGTTTCTGTATAGCTCGAATTGTCACATGAAGCAGCTGGTTCTAAGGTGTATCCCAAGAGTGAGTTTTCTATAAGACCCTGCCTATGTGGCTTCTTATGACCTATTTTTAAAAATCCCAGAAAGTCGTTTCTGTTTTCTGTTAGTCAAGCAAGACACTAAGGCTAGATAATATTTAAGGGAGGATAATTAGACTCCTCCTCTTCATAAAAGGAGTGGCCTACAAATACAGGGAGAGAAGGAATGGATGGTGGCTACCTTGGAGGTTAACTACTACAGTGCCTCAGTGTCCCAGGTGTAAAATGAGAAAAATAATACCTGTCACATAGGGTTGTTTTAAGGAATAAAATAATGTAGATAAAGTGCTTAGAACAGTGCTTGGAATATTGTAAACACTATGTAAGTGTTAGCTATTTTCATTTCTGCCCCTTCTACTTGGTATGACTGCCACTTTTGCTGAGTCCAGGAAGTCCTGCTTCATTCACTGTCTACTGCTGCTTCTCCTGGACACTTACTGTTTCTTCTGTGTGTTTCCATTTCCGTTGGGCACTACTACTTCCCACGTGTTATTCTAGATTTTTAAAAATCCTGATGACCTGGAGTTCTTGAGGTGTTGGTGTCAAGGAGGGTGCTCTAACCCTGTTCTTGGTTATAGTTGGGTTTGTGGAATTCGAGTAGCGTGGCTGTGCCCCAGTATGCTGTTAGAGAAGATAGACCTGAGCAGGGCAGGAGAGAGGGCCCCCGAGAATGTTGGGCATTTGTGAAGCCATGGTTAGGCAGTTAAAAATCAGCCGTCTGAAGTGACGAGCAGGGCAAGAAAGGGTCCCCAAAGCTCTTAGGTTCTCATTGAGGGGAGGATAGGCGGGCATAAAACTATCAATCTAAGGTAATAAGTGGCCATGATTGACGCCAAGAATTACAGGAATCTTACAACAGACAGAAAACACCTGGAGTTGAGCGAGCTACAATCCCTAAGGTTTCGAGCATGCCCTGTAAAAGATCAAGATGGTGAAATGTAACCGGTATAAAAGCTTCCTCTGGGGGCGCTCGACCAATAAGGGCGAATTTCCTCTACTGAGCATGCGCATGACGAGTAACCCCAGCTCGCTTGCGGCCTCCCTCTGAGCCCTAGCAGGGCCAGTGCGCATGCGTTAATTAATTAGGCCTGCTCGAGGGAGGAACAAAGGAGACTAGGAGCCCGGGAAAAGACGCGGGAGGAGTCTAAAAACTAAACAAAGAAAGGCGCAAGGCCCTTGATTTTTCGCGTTGCCGTTTGTGTTCTCTTTCGTGTACTCTTCTTTCTCTAGTAAACTCACCTTGCTTAAATAAATTTTTCTCCTGCTTTAAACCTTGCCTGTGTCTGTCGTTTGAATTCCTTACTTGGAGAAGACCAAGAACCAAAATTGTTGCAGAGTCGCCATTCCGGAGTTTCTCGGGAGAACTGCCGACTCATCCCAGTAACGAGAGTATAGGTGTTTTTTTGTTTGTTTTTGTTTCAAAGAGAAAGAGTCAGACTCAGGAAGGCTGGAGGATAAAACCTAGTGCCAGACTGACTGCATTCAGAATTTCCTCCCCTCCCATGACAGATTTTGTCTGGGGTGAGATTACCTTGCTTTAAGATGGATGCTTGACGAGGCGGCAGATACCGCCCAGCCAGTATGCTAGAAATGTTTGAATCTAGTAGCAGGCACCATTACTCCCGGTACAACTGGGAATTGTAGTTGAGTTGTTTACAGACTAAAGGATTAAACAGACTCAACAAAAATTAAGAATGACAGAATGCTGTTCTCTCTCTGTACAGCACTCCTCCCTATCAGTGTAAAAAGGCTTAATAATTAGAATGGGACAGGACTGCCCTTTGTGTCAGATACCATTTTTTGTTTTTATATTATTATAAAGGATTTCATAAAAGGTAAATACAGAGAGTATACAGGAAACCAATTTTCCCATTGAGTTATGCTATAAATCCTAATGTGTTAGCATATTTGTTTGATTTCTTCTTTAAATCAAGTATTACAGATAAACTTGAAGGCCCTTCCTAACCCTTTTTGTTCTCTTCTTTTCTCAGAATTTTGGTAGCTATTACTGTGTATATTTTATACTATTGGACATAAGTATATATTCATAAATAGTATTGTATAAAGCTGTCAAAAGTGTATGTAAATTGTTTTTGTTTTTGTTTTTAATATGGAACGCTTCACGAATTTGCGTGTCATCGTTGCGCAGGGGCCATGCTAATCTTCTCTGTATCGTTCCAATTTTAGTATATGTGCTGCCCAAGCGAGCACTGTAAATTGTTTTATATGGTATATGTAATTCTGCAACATATCTTTTCTCAGCCTATGTTTTTTGAGATCTATTCATGTCGATAATGTGTTGCACAAATTTATTCAGTTTTACTGGAGTATGATAATGCATTGTATAAATATTCTGCAGTGTGTTTTTGCATTCTCCTGTTTATTGATAGTTCGCTTCCAGTTTTTGCCCTATTATAAACAGTGCTGAAATGTAAACTTCCTGTCTATTGTCACCTTGCATACTTGCACAAGGGTATACTATATATGCCTGCTGATGAAATTGCTGAGATATAGGCTATCTCACAATTTTTTTTAACCTCTGGGATATTTAAATCAGGGATAGACATTCTGTACAAACATAAGAAAATCTTTTCAAATTATCCGTGATTGGTTGTCTGAGAATTAGAGTTTGATTTAGTTGGAAGTCATCAAGAGTACTTACCACCCTCCTATTTCCACACACCAACTTTTGCTGAAATGAAGAGTGAGACTTCTAGTCAATTAAAAAAATCTGTTCAGAACCTAAGAATTGTCATTGTCCGTAAGTTTCCCGTTTCATCTCACCCAATGCTATATGGATTCAGGGACCTGCCATGGTTATGCCAGAGGTATAGTGGTCCTGTTCCCTGAAGGTTAGGTATTTTATTGCTTTCAGGTTGTTCTAATACGGTATTTTTCTCTAGGTGTTTGCTGAGAACAAGGATGAGATTGCTTTAGTCCTGTTTGGTACGGATGGCACTGACAATCCCCTTTCTGGTGGGGATCAGTATCAGAACATCACAGTGCACAGACATCTGATGTTACCGGATTTTGATTTGCTGGAGGACATTGAAAGCAAAATCCAACCAGGTTCTCAACAGGCTGACTGTATCCTTTTTCTGCCAGGGAAGACTTTAAGAAATTTCCTTTATTCTGGGAATTGTAATGCAGTTTGATGAGACACCCCAGAATTTCAGCTATGAGTATATGGGGATATTTTGGTCTGAGGAGGGGAAGGTAATGTGATACAGGATTTAATGTGAAGTTAATCAGTTTAGGTGCCTTCCAGCCCTCCACTCACTTGCCTGTTCTCTGCATAGGTGATATTGAGAGGTTGGGAGGCATAGGAAGGGGAAAATCTAGGGAGTATATGTGACTATTGAGTATATGCAGAGGGTTTTGGTGGTGCTTGCTAGAAATGTTTGGAGGGGGATAAAAGATATTTTAAAAAGAGCATCCTCTTGGAGCTGGGCGCGGTGGGTCACGCCTATAATCCCAGCACTTTGGGAGGCCGAGGCGGTGGATCACGAGGTCAAGAGATCGAGACCATCCTGGTCAACAAGGTGAAACCCTGCCTCTACTAGAATACAAAAATTAGCTGGGCATGGTGTTGCACGCCTGTGGTCCCAGCTAATCGGGAGGCTGAGGCAGGAGAATTGCTTGAACCCAGGAGGCGGAGGTTGCGGCGAGCTGAGATTGTGCCATTGCACTCCAGTCTGGGTAACAACAGCGCAACTCCGTCTCAAAAAAAAAAAAAAAGCATCCTCTTAATGTTCTCCACTTTCTTCTGGATTGAAGATATTTTTGTGCCAGAAATCTGATTGATTCCCAAAGTGTGAGATTTCCAGTGTATTCCACAGCTCCCTAATTTTAAGGGATTACTCTTGATCTTTTTCTAATCAATTAGTAGTGCTATCGTGATCACTGGGAAGCACTGTTCTGTTAGGAGCAACTTGCAAATGCTACATTATGGCTTCATATTTATGAATGGACTTTGACCACCAAAAATGGGTTCTAGATACTATTAAATGGCATAATTTTTGGTGAAATGAATGCAGTGTGTTAAGTTACCTTTTGTTTATATTTCTTGGTGGTTTTTGTCAGAATATATACTTTGATATATGTATGAATATATGTTAGTGAACTTTGGAAGAAGGACACTCAGGCAAGTACTTCAAGTCATCACAAAGTTCAGTGTCCACAATTTCTAGCACAGTGGACCTCACTGAAAAGAGTTGCGTGAACGCGAGACTGGTGATATCCCTGTCCTTAACTAGCTGAGTCCTGGATGCACTAATTGTGAGCATGGATGTGATTCAACATGAAACCATGTAAGTGTTCCAAGGAAAAGAACGGGAAGTGAACTGCAAAAATTCTATGGGTTATTGTATTGAATGTATTTTGATTCATTGTTAATCAAGCAGCATGTTTGTATGGTAACAGAAATGTTTTGTAGAGTTGAATGGTTCAGTCCAACCTCTGTTTTTTAAAAGTTTTAAGAGGAAGGGCTATACTGAGTATTTCTCTGGGACAACATTTGGCTTATTTCAGTTTACTTCCTATTAGACATAAGCTGAATTACCAGGAAGTTTTAAAAATCCTAAGTGGTATAATCCATATGTCATTGATATTAAGTGCATACTAATTCTGATCAACTTCCCTTTTTTTGTTGTGTATGTGTATTTTTTTTTTTTTGAGGTAGGGTCTCATTCTGTCACCCAGGCTAGAGTGCAATGGTGCCAGCATAGCTCACAGCAACCTCACCTTGACTGATCCTTGCACCTGATCTTCCCGAGTAGCTGAGACTATAGGTGCACGCCACCAATTCCACCTAATTTAAAAATTTTTATTTTTGTAGAGATTGTCTTACTGTTTTGCCCAGGCTGGCCTCAAACTCCTGGCTTCAAGCAGCCCTCCCATCTTGGCCTCCCAAAGTGTTAGGATTACACGCATGAACCATCATGCCTGGCCTGCTTCCTAATTCATTATTTAATAATTGTGCCTTGGAAATGTATCCCTGGAGATGCCCGTGTGCATGTACACATACCTCTTGCCTGTCAGGAAAACCATTTGCACTAAAATCCCAGGCCTAAATCTGTATAATCATTTCTCAATCTCTAAGCATCCTCTGCAGCATCTTGCCACACAAGGTCTGTGCATAGAATCAGAGCAGGATGCTTAGAAAGTGAACCTGAGCAAGGCTGAAGTTACAGTATGCTGGGAGAATTCTTCGTTTACATTCTGCCTATGTGGAGGCTGGAAAGGGATCTTTTTTTAATCACATTCGATTTAGGAATCCATATTTCTATAATGCTCAGAAATTTTGCCCAAGATGTTCAAAGTATAAAGTATATCAGGGTTGCTTATGAGTTTAATAAGAACATAACTAGACTACTAGAATGTAATCTCATTTATTAACTGTGTCTAGATCCATTGCTAAGCCTCTCTCCTCAGTGACCACGTATATTTGAATTTGTAGAAAATAATTCAGGAGAATGATTTCTTAATATGAAAACTCTCTTTTAGAGGAAAGAAGTTTGAGAAGAGGCATATTGAAATATTCACTGACCTCAGCAGCCGATTCAGCAAAAGTCAGCTGGATATTATAATTCATAGCTTGAAGAAATGTGACATCTCCCTGCAATTCTTGTAAGATCCTAAAAATAATGCATGTATACAAATTCTCCGATTTCCTAATACAGTGAATGGGACTTCCTTATAGAGTACTTGGTTTATGGGAATTTTCACTTTCTGTTCCAAGGCCGTATCTATCATATGACTGACTACTCAGAAAACATATGCTGATTATTCTCTGTGTTCTAGGAACTGTTCTGAGTGTTGGTGACAGAGATGAAAGTCAGTGATACAGAAGAATTGAGCTTAGTAGCAGATTATTTTTCCATGTTCTTAGACTCAAAAAATTGCAGAATTAGAAGAACCCGTTGAGGATATTCAGTTTATCTCCTTCCTATGTAGAAAACTTTACCCAAACGGTTACCAGATTGATGGGTTTTTTTCCCCTTAAACAGCGCTAGAAAACTGTGTCCTGTAGAGAGTGGATGGATGTTTTAGGGTAGACAGGAATGCCAACTTGGGAATCATTCTAAATACACAACATGTTTGTATTTAACTCTTTACAGATCCAAAAGATGTAGATACACAGATAAAATTTAATTTGTTTATGTGTATTCAGAGATGGGGTCCATAACTTTAGGGGAAAAACATTGCACATTCTGTTAGGGAGAGAGTTCCTCCTCACACAATAACTTGAATTCTCCCTCCAGGATTTCCTTTACACTGCTAATAAAAATTTCTTTCACAACGCTAACACTTCCTGTGCATTTGAAACCTAATTTTTCTTGTCCTATTTTTGGTGAAAGTTGAGTGATGGTATAGGATGTTGAATTATTAATCTTCTGTCGTTTTTCAAATTGAGAGCTTTGCCAAGAAGTCTAGTTCAGAGTGGTAAGCCTTTAGCTTCTTAAAGTGCCTGCCAGGGGACATTAAGAACTTGTTTTGCATGTATGAGTAGTCTTCTCTAAGACTGCTGAGCAGCATCTCCTTTTTGTAGGACAGTGGAAAAAGAGTTCAGAATAACCCATCAAACCAATACTTATTAAGACAGTACTTCAGAGAAATTAAGTGCTTTTTAAGTGACACTTCTTATTCAGTTGAGGTTTTTCTCAGTACTTCAGAAGCCCAGCTCAGCTTCTCGTCCCTGTTCATAATCTCAGTATGCCTTTACATGATAGAAGCGTACTGTACTTCTGTGAATGTTACTTGAGAGGGCTACTGATTTTTTCAATGAGCAATACAGAAAAGTGCAGAAGAGGAAGCATGCCCTTTTATTTGCTTTTTATTTGGTTGTATTTTTTTTCTTGGATAATAAGCTTTCTTCCTGTGCTACAAACCTCCAGCATACAAAGTAGTGTTCATAGTTTTTATTGTTCGGTGTATTCCATGTACAATTGATTTTTCTAATTGGACTAAAAAAATACCAGCAGCTCAAAGAAGCACTGTGTTCGGAACAGGCTTGTTCCTTGGACATAGTTATAAATGTATTTTATATATATATTTTTTACTATTTTCATTTTTTAAGAGATAAGGTCTTGTTCTGTTACCCAGGCTGGAGTGCAGTGGCACAGTTATAGCTCACTGCAGCCTAAAACTCTTGGGATCAAGTGAACCTCCCACCTGAGCCTTTTTTATAGCTGAGATTACAGATGTACGTTACCATACCCAGCAGTTCTTAGGTTTTTGGTTTTTGTTTTGACTTGGAGTCTTGCTCTGTTGCCCAGGCTAGAGTGCAATGGCACAGTCTGATCTCGGCTCACTGCAACCTCTGCCTCCTGGGCTCAAGTGGTTCTCCTATCAGCCTCCCGAGGAGCTGGGATTACAGGTGTGTAAAACCACACCCAGCTAACATGTGTGTTTTTAGAGAGGCAGGGTTTCACCATGTTGGCCAGGCTGGTCTTGAACTCCTGACCTCGAGTGTTTTCCCCACTTTGCCTCCCAAAGTGCTGGGATTACAGCCGTGAGCCACTTTACCTGGCATCATTTTAAGTTTCTTCTGCTGACTACTGAGGAAGCTTGTTTCTGATCTAATGCAGAATAGACAGAACTGTTATTGTAACTTCTTTTTCCCTGATAACTTCCTTTCTCTTCACTTCTATGTCATTTGTCCTTTTCTAGTTCATGATAGGGAAACAGCAGTAACGTGATGCAAACCCTGTGTGTCACACTTTGCTCCCTGGAAACTTTTTATCTAATAAATAATGCAGGACATGCAAATTACATCATGTTGCATTTGCTAAGTATATGAAGAAAAAATGTAAATAGAAAGCCCTATTAAGAGTAGCAAATAAAATGAGAAATTGCCTTAAAAACAAATTTATTTCTCACAGTTCTGGAGGCTGGGAAGTCCAAGATCACAGCACTAGCAGATGTGGTATCTGCCGAGAGATCTCTGCTTCCAAGATGGTGCCTTATTACTGTGTCTTCCCATGTCAAAAGAGCTAGCACTGTGTGCTCACATAATGGAAGGACATAAAAGGCAAAGATGACAAAAAGCCTCTTCCCTTCAACCACTTTTTTAAGGTCACTCATTCCGTTTATGAGTTCCCTATCCTTAGGACTTCATTACCTCCCAAAGACCCTCTGTCTTAATACTATTATATTGGTGATTAGGTTTCAATGTAATGATTTTGGGGACACATTTAGGCCATAACAATGTGGAAGAGGCCAGTCTGAGAGAGTAAAGCCAGGGTAAACACAAATAAAGGTGAAATAGAGAGTAATCCTTGGAATAGTTGAGACCCTGGGATTTCCTAAGGCCTTGTGCCACCCTGCCCTTTCAATTGTTTGGTTATGTAGGCCAGTGATTTTTTCCCCTTTTATAAATCAAAGATTTCAGTCACTTGAAACTGGGAGAAATAAGCTAAGATAGGTAAGAGTCATTTGACAGATGAGAAATTTGAAGTTTGATAAGGTTGACTGATATGCTAATTTTTTCATACCTGCTGAGTAACAGTTACAGGATTGGAATCTTAACTACTGTTGATCTTTCTTTAATAGCCTGCCTTTCTCACTTGACAAGGAAGGTGGAAGTGGAGACAGAGGAGATGGCCCCTTTCTCTTGGGTGGCCATGGGCCCTCCTTTCCACTAAAAGGAATTACCGAACAGCAAAAAGAAGGTCTTGAGATAGTGAAAATGGTGATGATATCTTTAGAAGGTGAAGATGGGTTGGATGAAATTTATTCCTTCAGGTAAGAATTGAAAAAATTGCTGGGAATTTTAATTGTATCCACATAAATTTCTTTTTTGATTAGAGGTCATACAAATGTTTTCTTCTTCTAGGCAACTCTTGAATTAGTCATTCCTTAATATTCTGAGTTTTATTAAAGAAATGGTACCCCACTTTTAATTACCCTTTTTAAAGTTTGTGTTCTTGGCATACATTTCTCATTTATTTCTAGGACCTGTATCAGTGAAGTTTAGGAATGTATAGATACTATGAGAAATTAACATGTCAAATTGCAAAAGGTGAAATAGTAGATTTCATCATTATGCCAAGCTTGGGATACATTTCTTGGGCCCTTTTTTTTCATACATGTACAAAAAAAATTCTTAATTATAGAAAGTGGTCTCAGATTTGAGATGGTCAGTATCTTCCTATCATCGATTAGGGTTTTAGAAAGTAACACATTATGGTATAGTGATTTTTTTTTAACTTTTGATCACAAAGTAGTTTAATCAGGTGAGAAAAAAAGAAAAAAACCTACAATGCAAAGAATTCAGAACCTACTTATTTTCCATGGGCTTTGGAAAGGCAAAAGTGAACTCCCCAAAGTACCATATAATGATAAAGCAAACTATTTTCAACCATCCAGCTAGAGACTGGAAGAGACCATCTCCTTTATCCATCTTATTCTTGGTTGGAATTGGACATACAAGCATTTTGAGCAGAGAAACTAAGAAGAATCAGTGTCATCTAGAATAGTATGTGTCTCTGGGGTTCAATTTAGTAAAAGTGGCAATAGAGTACTTTAGATAGCAGTATGACTTGGGTTGTTCAAATTCTCGGTGATAATACTGCTTGATATTCATGAATTATTTACAGATTATCAATCGGTACACAAAATACAGGCTGCTTAAGCAAATTGAAATAATGATTCAACAACAAATTTTTTAAAAAGTAGCTACACTGTATATCTTAAAATATTTTTTCTCAACGACCATTTTAAATATTTCTGATGAGCTGTAATTGACAAAAACTATATTCTGATTTTCCGAGTATAGCCTTCAAAAGTTAGAGGTAAATGGAGATTCAGGAAGCAGAATTGAAATTGCCCACAGTATTGCCGTAGGAATCAGTGAGGAATCCAGTAAGGCAAAGTTTCGTGCCCTAATGTGTACTTGTCGCAGTATGTACAGATATGTGTTCCCAAGTTTGTCTTTCAAATTTGGGAATAAATGCCTTAAGCTAACATATTAATCATGATATCATAAGGAAAATTTAGGCTGGGCACCGTGGCTCACCCCTGTAATCCCAGCACTTTGGGAGGCTGAGGCAGGTGGATCACCTGAGGTCAGGAGTTTGAGACCAGCCTCACCAACATGGTGAAACTCTGTCTCTACTAACAATAGCAGTAATTAGCTGGGCATGGTGGTTCATGTCTGTAGTCCCAGCTACTTGAGAGACCGAGGCAGGAGAATCACTTGAACCTGGGAGGCGAAGGTTGCAGTGAACCAATATCATGCCACTGCACTCCAGCCTGGTCGACAGAGCAAGACTTCATCTCAAAAGAAAAAGAAAAATTAGAGGACAATATAGATAACTCTTTAAAAAGTGTGTGTGTGTGTGTGTTTAATTTTTCCATAGCATAGCAGGCAGGGAAATTATTGACTATGCATTGTTTAAGCAATTTGAAGCTACTTTGATTTTAGGTCTGCCATGAAGATGTAGACCAGAACTTTGCCATCCAATACAATAGCTGTTAGCTAAATGTGGCTATTTAAATTCAAATTAGTCAAAATTAAATGCATTTTAAAATTGAGTCCCTCAGTCACACTAGCTGTTTTTCAAGTGTCTATTGGGCTGGCATGGTGAGAAATAGAACATTCCTATTATTGCAGAAAGTTGTACTGGACAGCACTGTGTGGATCTTAGGAAGATAGCTTGACATCTACTTGGGGAGATTGAGCTGTACTGCAGAACTGAGTCAGTTCTCAGATTTTTTTTTTTTGATCAGAGTCTCAAAGAGACATGCAGTGTCTCAAACAGATCTCAAAGAGATCCTGCAATGGTGTGATCTTGGCTCACCGCAACCTCTGCCTACCAGGTTCAAGCAATTCTCGTGCCTTAGCCTTCTGAGTAGCTGGGATTACAGGTGTGCGCCACCATGCCCCTGCTACTCAGATCTTATGTATTAGATATGCATCTTTAGAATTTCCCCTGAAATAGAATCTAAACCTCATGGTGATTTTAGACCATGAGGTTTAGATTCTCTTTGACTAGTAATGTTGAGTCGGACAGGTTAGATCTTGTCCAGATCCATTCCTCCCTCAATAAATCCAGAGACATGGTGTACCATAGGCTTTGGAAGCTGGGTGTCAGGTAAAACATCTACTTATTCATTGTAAATTATTTCTGAAAATTGGAGTCTCTCGAGACCTCCCTGTCCATAACTCTGTGGATAATGTGAGATAATTCTCTTACCACTTCGTAGATCTGTTTTTTATCTGTACCAAGGAGTTCAACCAGAAAGTCTGGACTGTATGCTTTGAGTGTATTTTGTCATTAATTCCTTTGCTGCTTATTTTAGTGAATTCCACAAATTCCACCTATCCTATCACCTTCCCTGTTGTGTTTCATTAGGGGCCAGATGAAAATATGATTGATCTTCACTTTTGTTTAAATGAAGCAGCACTCCACAACACTGTGTTTACACCTCTCCCCAGCTTTTCCCACCAGTAAGAAACGTAGAGTTACCTGCTTTACCTTAAGACTAAATATGAACTAAATTCCTTTATTCCTTGGATAGTCTTTGTTTAACTTCTCCCTCTGATATATATATAAAAACATACCTTTAATATTCAGAATTGGAATTAATGAATTATAGAGTTGTGAGCAGTGATATTATAGGATGGCACACTCCCTTTGATATTCTAGAGCAGAGGTTCTTATCCTCAGGCCCATGGTTTTCAGGGAGTTGGTAGTGAACCCCCGCCTTTTTTTTGAGATGGAGTCTCGCTCTGTATCCCATGCTGGAGTGCAGTGGCGCCATCTCAGCTCACTGCAACCTCTGCCTTCCTGGTCTCAGCTCAAGCAGTTCTCCTACCTCAGCTTCCCAAGTACCTGGGATTACAGGCACAAGCCACCGTGGCCTATTTTTTGTTATTTTTAGTAGAGATGGGGTTTCACCATGTTGGCCAGTCTGGTCTTGAACTCCTGACCTCGTGATCCGCCTGCCCCAGTCTCCCAGAACCCTTTATATTATGTGCAGACTCATTTGTAAATGTGCTTTTATTACATCCTCAGAGATGTCCTTGGTCCTGAAAAAAATGTTAAGAACCTCTGACAGAGTTGAAAGAAAATACTGAATAAGAGGAAGATAGAGCTGTTGTTTTTCTCCTGTCAGTAAAGTAATTCAGCTCCTGTTTCCTTCTGAGCCAACTCACTCATACTCTAGCTGTCTCCCAACTTGTGGTGGTTGTTTTCCTGCCATCCCCTGCTGTTTCTCTCTATAATTAACAACAGCTCACTTTTCATTCTAGAAAACCAAGGCATCATTCAGCACAAATTAACATTTAAAAAATTATTGCTTTCATTTTATACTTTTTTTTATTAAGTGAGAGTCTGAGAAAACTGTGTGTCTTCAAGAAAATTGAGAGGCATTCCATCCACTGGCCCTGCCGACTGACCATTGGCTCCAATTTGTCTATAAGGATTGCAGCCTATAAATCGGTAAGTGGCAGGCACACATTTTTAACAGATATGTTACCAGGCAGATAAATATGTGTATATAAGGAAAAGACAGTCCATGTGCGTGTTACTCAGAATCATAATTACTGCTTTTCTAGCTGTTCTCCCTGCTCATTTAATCTCTGTTTAGCGTTTTATGTAAAAGGCAGGCTAGGAGAGGAAGTTTAAAGGATTGTCTGTAATAGAGTTTGATTCCCTCCTCTTTTACTTTCTCTCCATTGATAATTGATTGTTAATCATAAGTTCTAGACCTGTCTCTTTTTTTAAAAAGAAAGAAAATGAAATGGCTATGTCACTGTAATATCATAGCAGAAATACAGACAATGTACCAAAGTTAAGTTCAGTTTTGGAGACTAAGTTACATCTAAGTCAATTGTGAATGATCTGATACTAACAACGTCTGAAATGTAAAAAAGAACTGAGTTGTTACTGTAAAATTGCATTTCATAATATATGTACATTATATACAATAGCACACTTTAAAAAAATGAGTTTTTTTTGGTGATTATTTGATAAAATCTAATTTGAGTAGGAATCTGATTCGTGCCTCTACATGATCCTTCTTGCCTTTTTCCTTTAAGTGTTCAAGATAAATATATAGGAATATTTTAGGCAAATAAAATAAATATGCAAAAACATGTTTTTATATATTCAGTTGCTTTTTTGTGTATTAAAGAACTTAATTCCAAAATATATGATATGTCCCTGACAACCTTGGGATAGTTCTTTATTTATTTTGGGTTCCATCAAAGCCTAGAATAGTGTCCCTAGGAATGTGAATACCCTCTCCCCCGTTTCCTGTTTGGCTTCCTTTTCAAATATTTTTGTTGATTTCTGACACAGGTATATTCCTTCCTTTTTTTTTTTCTGTTGGAAACTATGATAAAATGTGTAGTCCTCTTTTTATTAGATAGTCTGGCTGGACACAGTGGCTCATGCTTATAATCCCAGTACTTTGGGAGGCTGAGGTGGGCAGATCACTTGAGGCCAGGAGTTTGAGACCAGCCTGGTCAACATGGTGAAACCCCGTCTCTACTAAAAATACAAAAATTAGTTAGGCCTGGTGGTACATACCTGTAGTCCCAGCTACTTGGGTAACTGAGGCACGAAAATTGCTCAAACCCAGGAGGAGAAGGTTGCAGTGAGCCAAGATCATGCCACTGTACTCCAACCTGGGCGATAGAGTGAGACTCTGTCTCAAAACATAAAAATAAATAAGTAAATAAAAATATCAGACATTCTGAGGTTTTGTATAGGAAAGTGTGAATGTAAAGAATTGTGGATTACCTTTGAGTAATGAAAATGAAGGATTACCTTTGAGGTAAATTGTGGATTACCTTTGAGGAGAAAATGAAATGCAGAGTTATCCAGTATATTTTGTTATGAAATAAACCATAGTTTTCCTAATAGACATGAGCAAACAAAATAATGTAGCTAGAGTAATTGTTCTGGATTTTTGTCTGTGCCAGAGAGTATATTAGGTTTTCATCTTCTGTCAATTGAAATCCTAACTTTCCTTGTTTTCCCTTTGTGTTCTGGAATGTAAGATTCTACAGGAAAGAGTTAAAAAGACTTGGACAGTTGTGGATGCAAAAACTCTAAAAAAAGAAGATATACAAAAAGAAACAGTTTATTGCTTAAATGACGATGATGAAACTGAAATTTTAAAAGAGGATATTATTCAAGGTATTTCAGTAAGAGTTTTCACTGTTGCCTAAAAGACATTTTCTTCAATGTGATACAATGCAGGCTGGGGTTTGTATTATTATTTGTTTAGAGTTATTTCTTTGAGTTATAGAGATATAACTATTTGAGAGGATAATGAGACCTAGGTCGTTGAGCTCGTTTGTTGAGTCTTAGGTAGGTTGGTTCTCAGGAATACACCTCAGTGTTCCATCTCTGAGTTTTAAATGTCTCAAGTACGGTGCTCAATACTTGGCTTTAATTTTAAAGTTTGAAACTCACTAGCTAGGAGGATGTTTAAATTAATATGGCTGAACTAAGGGTTTTCTCTTGTTTATTTTTCATTTTTAACTTACATGTTGATTATTATTCTAAGTGCCAATTTCAGGTTTTATATCCTACCAGATACGCTTCCTTAATTTAAAGGCTGAAAATTATTTTTATTTATTATATTGCTTCATATTAAATAGGAGTTTTAAAGTTGTACTCCTATATTATATCCATTTGGATTGAATAGTGTGTCTAGATGGCATACTTATGCAGAGAACTTAGAAACTAGCTGAGGCTATCTGTATGTTCAAGACCTAAAATTATTAAGATACCAAATGATGGTTAAGATAGAAACCAGAGTCCTTAGATAAATGTTTTGCCAGGCTATTCATTGCCCAGTATGATGTTGATTTGCAAGTCTTGAAAAGGATTATTTTCCTCTGTGGCACTGTATCTCATCTTATGTGTATTTGTGTGTGTTGGAGAAGGAGGTTGTTTAAAGGAGGTGGTGGTTATGATTCTTTCCTTTCTCCTGATGGAATATCTGTAGAATGTAATTAATACGCTACAATTTCTACTAATTCTTTAATTCAATTCTGTAGTATAGAACATGAATTTTGGAATCAACCCTGGATTAGAATCATGGTTTCATCATTGGTTAATCATTTGATCCTAGAATACTGACTGGCTCATAGTAGGAAGAATATAATTAAAGGCACAAGACCAGGAAAGTAGGGGGACTTCTCAGAGATATAAGTAGTCCAGTTGGGTTGGTGTATTGAGCATGTACAGTTTAGTACTTGGGGGTCACATCTAATGGACAGCCTGCATTTTCTCTTTTAATCATCGGCAGCCACCTTATAAAGCATGTTATTTCCATTTTATAGATAAGGGAACTGAGGCTGAAAGACACTTATTCACCTATTCAGTGCCACACAGCTCACAACTAGCAGGACTTCAATTTAAGGCCTGTACTGCTTCGGAGTCTGTGTGCCTGCATACTATTCTGCATTTGGACTCAGTAATGAAGGGCTTTGGATAGTAGGCTAAGAGTTTATGCATAACCTTGAAAACAATGGAACCACTTACAGTTTTGAAAAGTAGAATGTCACTGGGGCTGTGTTTTAGGAAGATTAATGTGACAACTGGTCGTAGGATGAAATGGAAGGAGAAGGATCTAGAGATGATGATGGATGCCAGTTCTTTTGGTTGTTAGCAAAGAAAGCAACCCTGGTTATCTTAGGCAAAAAGGGAATTTATTGCTGGGGCAATGGAGAGGGAAGAGTTAAAAACTGCTTGGGTTTATAAAGAGCATAGAAGTACATCTTTTCTCCTGTACCTTTTTGCGGTTCCTCTGCCTGTCCACTTTCCAACCCCTGATCAGCTAGAGGTTTTTTTTTTTCTTGAACTAAGGGACCAGTATTTACATGTGGGCAAAGGAGTCTTGTTAAATGTTGTAGTCTGTTGTATACTTTTTGCCATGTACAAAAGTTGGAGTTAGGTGCCCTTTAAGTAGATGAACCAGAACATAAAACAGTTTTAATTAGAACCTTCAAGTTACAGTTACACTATTCACATGGTTCAAGTAAGATGACGATGACAGAGATAAGTTAAGGCAGACATTTAGTTTTGGTAGCAGTCTTCATCATGTGCCATACATTTCCCTGTTTTTGTTGGAATTTTTGGTTTTGTCACTAGCTTTTTAAAAAAGATATACATGGAAATAAAAATATGTTTCTTTTTAATAAAATACATATCATCAACAAATTAACAGGAACAAATAAACACTAGATCACAGAATCTGTCCCTGGATATACAAGTTTTATTGTGTCTTGGGGTAAAGATGCATGTGCTTTCCCTTTACATTTATCCAAGGCCAGAATCCTTAGATTTTGATGCTACTTCTTCCCCTTAAACATGTAAGATACTGTGTGTTGAAAAGGCTTGATCTTCCATAAAATACAGGCCACGGAACAGGGTTGGACTTTTTTTTTTTTTTTTTTAAGAGGCCAAGAGCCTGTATTTATATAAATATCCTGTGTAATTAAAAAGAAAAAAAATACAATCAAATCCCAGAAATAAAATAAATATAGAAAAATATGCAACTTATCAATTGAATGTTTCCAAATGGAAGAGTTTTAGATTCTTCTGTCAGGCATTGCATATCGCCAGAATGCATTTTTGAGAACATTTTGTTCTGAAAATTTCCTGTGGGCATTTTTCTCTGTGGGTCTCTAGGTTTCCGAATAATGTGTTCTTATGTTTACAAATCGTGCTGTACTTTAGTCAACCATGGTTTATCTTTGGAGGATAACTAGTACATTATATTTGCCACATTTTTTCTTTTAGGCTGGGTAATCATTAAGGTAACTAGATTGCAAAAGATGCTACTTTAAAAAATGTAATTAGATTTTAATCGTCTCTATATTGTATATGTGGTTTGTGTATCTACTGCTGCTTTTTCACCATGTATCACAAGGGGCAGTAATCTGATTCCAGGGAATAGAAGATGGAGGCTTGCTCTGGCTTGTGTGTGTATTGTTAATGTATGCACAGAGCTAATTTCAGCTTGAAGAAAATGAGGCCCCATATGCTTAACAGATGCTCTTCTCTTTTTTTCCAGGGTTCCGCTATGGAAGTGATATAGTTCCTTTCTCTAAAGTGGATGAGGAACAAATGAAATATAAATCGGAGGGGAAGTGCTTCTCTGTTTTGGGATTTTGTAAATCTTCTCAGGTACAATTGTGAACAAAATAATGAGCTCTTTCCTGTTACTTGAAATGGTGTGCTTTTGATTGGTCATTTTACTTATTTATTATTTTTTGAGTTATAGTTTTTTTCTTGTTGCCCAGGCTGGAGTGCAATGGCATGATCTCAGCTCACTGCAACCTCCACCTCCCGGGTTCAAGCTATTCTCCTATCTCAGCCTCCTGAGTAGCTGGGATGACAGGCGCCCACCACTGAGCCCAGCCAATTTTTGTATTTTTAGTAGAGATGGAATTTCACCATGTTACTCAGATTGGTCTCAAACTCCTGACCTAAGGTGATCTGCTTGCTTTGGCCTCCCAAACTGCTGGGATTACAGGCATGAACCACTGCGCCTGGCTGGTCATTTCATTTATAATGTATATTTTTTTCACTTTTAATTTTTCTAAAATGTAGTCTGGGGGTTAGTGTTGCCATGGTATGTATTTTATACATTAGGAAATTGAGGTTCAGAGCTGTTAAGTAAGTCTATATGAGTCTAGCAAATTAAAAATATAGGATGGTTTTTCAATGGGGAGTGGAAGTGGAGATGAGGGGTATGTAAATTATATAGGCCTAACCCTCATACCTTTGAGACTCAGTCTTCTTGAATTGCCGTTATGGTGAAAGTGCTTATAATGTGTCAACTCTAGAGATGGGAGGACAAAAAAATGTATGAGAAACACTGCCCAATACAACACATGGCGTGTTCTTAAAAATAAACCCCAGGCTCCAGATTTCATGGATCAGACAGAAGTTGATCTTGGTAGATAAGTGCTGGTGGTTATGATTTTCAGAACTCTTCAATACTCATTTTCTAATCTGATATTAGTAGAGCTGTCTTGACCCCTCTTGATACTGTGCTAGATAAGTTAATTGAATTTAAGAGGGTGTGGGGAGAGACATGTAGTCCTTATTTTTTATTTAATTTCTCTTTCTTTCAACCCTTCCCCTCTAATTCTTCACTTTACTATTTATATTACACTTTACTAATACTTCACTGATAAGTGCCTCATCGCTACTCTTAGGAGGAAATGCAAACCACTTAAGTTTTGTTCTTAGGAGACTTCATGATCCGATTGATCTTTGCTAATCTCTCTAATTTTTCACCTCTCCCCTCACACAGTGGCACTGTACTACTCCAAGAGCAGTTTCCCAAATGTACTATGGTTTTATAGCACTCCAGACTACTATTTGTACTGTTTTCCCTGCCCGGAATACTTGTGCCCAGACTTTTCTCTTAGTTCCTATTTGTCCTTTTAAGTCTTGACTTAGGCGTCACCATTTGCAGAAACCTTCCCTGACCCCTCATGACCAGGCTTGGTGCTCTCCTTACATGCCATTAGATCACCATGTAACCCTGGACTGTAGTACTGCACTGCAGTTAATTTCGTATTTATCTATCGAACCTCCTCAAGGGCAGGATTATATTCTGTTCACTGTTGTGTTTATAATACTCAGGCACTGTTGGACACGTGCTCGGTGCTCAGATATTTATTGTGTTGAATTGAATTGAACTTCAGGTAATAAGATGTTTTAGTATCTGTGAATGTTTTTCAGTAAGAGGATTTTGAATGGAATTTCTTAGCAATATGTAGCATTACAGTTATACATGTTACTTATTTTGGATCAAAACCAATTCTTTTCCTCTCTTACTCTTGTAGGTTCAGAGAAGATTCTTCATGGGAAATCAAGTTCTAAAGGTCTTTGCAGCAAGAGATGATGAGGTGAGTTGGCAGCAGGTCTTTGAGGTAGTGCTACAGAATTGGATTGTAATTTTATGAAAGCGTGTTGTTTGGGGCTTTTATAGTTTAAAGTGGCATGAATTCTTGCAGTAGGAGTGGGAAAATCCACTGATCTTTAAAACTGAAAATGGAGAAATGGTAAATAAGTTTGTGTTAGCATGAGCACAAGACCCGATGACATGGAGACCAAGGAAGTATTAAAAACATTTTGAACAACTGCATTTAGGTATGGGAATTTCACAGTCAAATATTAAGGAGGGGCAGGGTCAGGTTGACATTTTGTGTTGTCATAAGCATCCTGGACGTACACTTCAGTGACTCACTAGACTGCTTTTGTCATTGAAGAAATGTGTCTTTCCACTATTCCTTTCCTGGCACTTGTTTCCTGCCTCCCCAAGATACTCTGTTTTCGGCCTGGTTTTTCTCTGGATAACAGCCCATGACTGCAGCATTCTATGCTCACATCTGCCCTTTCTTGTAAATATTTTCTATTTGATCTCCAAGTCAAAACTAACTTTTCTTGGAGATGTTCATCTAAACTGGGAGATTGCAATCTACTATCTCTAAGTCAGCTTATGTAGGTTTCCAAGTTTTTGCATTTGCAATTAATTAACTGGATGTAGAAGGCTTGTTTGTGGTGGGGGCAAGCTGGTGGTATAACTAGTATAGTTCTCTTTTTCTCCTCACTTCTGGAAGGTAGCTGGTTGCTGATGTAGTGGATGGGTATTCCATTATTATCTCAGAACAGTTAAAATTAAGAGAAGAAAATGTTTGGCTTCTACCCTGTACTGAATGAATTATTAGAGCACAATATTAGCATACATGAATCTTTAAATTTGAGAATCCTAGTTCATAGATTTCTCCTGAATCAAATCCTGTTGGGAATCATGCAAGTCTGGTATATTACTGTCAAAGCACGACTTGGCTGAAGTTCTATTTCATTTTGTTTTTGTTTTTGTTTTTTTTGAGACAGAATTTTGCTCTTGTTACCCAGGCTGGAGTGCAATGGCACGGTCTCGGCTCACCGCAACCTCCGCCTCCTGGGTTCAGGCAATTCTGCCTCAGCCTCCTGAGTAGCTGGGATTACAGGCACGCGCCACTATGCCCAGCTAATTTTTTGTATTTTTAGTAGAGACGGGGTTTCACCATGTTGACCAGGATGGTCTCGATCTTTTGACCTCGTGATCCACCCACCTCAGCCTCCCAAAGTGCTGGGATTACAGCTGTGAGCCACCACGCCCGGTCCTCATTTTGTTTTTTAAGAGACAGGATCTTGTTATGTTTCCCAGGCTGGCCTGGAACTCCTGGGCTCAAGTGATTCTCCCACCTCTGTTTTCCCAGTTAGCTGGAACTACAGGTGTGCACCACCATTTCCTGGCTTCTGCTGAAGTTTTAACTTCCACTATCTCTTTACACAAAGAACATTCTGATCACTTCTTGAGACTTGCTGGCTATGCAGTGAGGAATCACAAAGCTGTGTTGAGACACACGTGTTTGGTAATTATGTAGACTTGTTAGCTAAAGGCAGCCTTGTGGATTTCGTGATTCAAATCTGGCCTTATACAAACACTAATTTCTGTATTTCATAGTATTACTTTGAGGTAACTAAGGAAAAAAAAATTATCTCCTAATGGCAAAGGGATGTTCTCTAGTGTTGGTTTTTGATGTTGCAGTCAAAAAATGATAATGCCTAATTAGGGCTTATGAGATAAGCAAGGGAGTAAGGAAACCATGTCATATGAGGACTCCCAGTTTAAAAAAAAAAATGCCTGGAGAAGACTTCTGTAGGTAGGCAGGGGAGTAGGAGGGATGACAGACATAATAGCACTCTTTATGCATTTGGAGAATTATCCTGTAGAATAGAAATGAAACTGCTTCATATCAGAGGGGTGAACTGGAAACAGCAGGTGCTGGTTTTTGTTCAAGTTGGAGAATTATTTTGTCAACAAGGATTACTGTCTCCAAATGGATTGTTTTCTTGTAAGATAGATCTCCATTTCTTAAGTTTTCAAGAAGAGTCTTTATCACCATGAGTCACATGCACATGTAGGTTGTTAAACTACATGAATACTGTTGGGTTTTTTAACGCAGATATTCTGATTCTTTGGATAATTCCCTTGAAAAAGGTTTTCTCTTGTCATTGCCGTATAATTTTTTGTATTGAGAATATACTTTTTTTTTTGAGATGGAGTTTCGCTCTTGTTACCCGAGCTGGAGTACAATGGCACAATCTCGGCTCACCGCAACCCCCGCCTCCTGGGCCCAGGCAATTCTCCTGCCTCAGCCTCCGGAGTAGCTGGGATTATAGGCACGCGCCACTATGCCCAGCTAATTTTTTGTATTTTTAGTAGAGACGGGTTTTCACCATGTTGACCAAGATGGTCTCGATCTCTTGACCTCGTGATCCACCCGCCTTGGCCTCCCAAAGTGTTGGGATTACAGGCTTGAGCCACTGTGCCCGGCCCGAGAATATACTTTTATGTGCTCATTTGCACTGTGTGTAGAAAACAAGGGGGAGAAAAGAAGGGAAGGAAATGGAGCTTTAGTTGAGTTATACCTGGGTGTAGGATTGCCTTATCATGTAGCAGTCATTCACAGCCCCATCTTCCTCTTTTTTTAGGGGGGTTGGCATTTCACTCTTTGTTGCCCAGGCTGCAGTGGCACAGTCTCCGCTCATTGCAACCCCTGCCTCCTGGGTTCAAGCTATTCTCCTGTCTCAGCTTCCCAAGTAGCTGGGATTACAGGCGCCTGCCACTGCACCCAGCTAATTTTTATATTTTTGGTAGAGACTGGGTTTCACCATGTTGTCCAGGCTGGTCTTGAACTCCTGACCTCAGGTGATCCTCTTACCTCAGCCTCCCAAAGTGCTGGGATTACAGGTGTGAGCCACCATGCCCAGCCCCTTCCTTCTTTTAAATGTCCTAATTGGTCCTGTCAAAGACACAAATAAAAACTATCAAACAAATGTTCTGTATTTGCTACATAGCTCATTTCTGCTAGTAAAGAATGTATTAGCTCAGTGAGGTCAACGACTCATCTTTGTTTTTTCACAGGGCTCAAGATAGTACCTGGCAAAGAATAGGCACTAAGTAAAATAATCTTTGAACTGAACTGAAAAAGTAATGATTTTGTTATGAAATCTGTACAGGATTCTAATGGCCACGTCTTGAGGTCATAGGTTTCTTGTTTGTGTTGTTTTTACAGCAGCATGGCTGAGAGGTCATAGTTTTTACTTTGGTAGAGTTAACCATGATACTGAGAAAAGTACATAGTGTTTGGGGAGTTCTGCAGAGAGAGAGCTGACCAAGGTAAATCTGAAATGGAGAGGGTATCAATTTACCTAAGCCTTGAGAAAAGATTAGAAGCTGGAGAGCCAGAGATTAGTAAGGGGCATTCTAGCTAGGAGGAAGTGGTATGAGCAAAGGCCAAGTATGAGTCTTGCCTCAAATCAGTGATCATCTCAGTGAGACCAGAATAGAGGAACCACTGGAAGGGAGTGACATGATGAGCTCTGTGAACAGAGGAGGCTATGAGGAAAGAGATGGATTTGACAGACAGTGTAGAGGTAGAATTGGTAGAGTTTCGTGAACACTTAAAGGTAAGGGATGAGGCTGGGCATGGCGGCTCATGTCTATAATCCCAGCATTTTGAGAGGCCGAGGTGGGTGGATACTTGAGGTCAGGAGTTTGAGACCAGTCTGGGAAACATGGCAAAACCCCTTCTCTACAAAAAATATAAAAAGTTACTTGGGTACAGTGCCATATGCTTGTAATTCCAGCTACTTGAGAGGCAAGAGGCACAAGAATTGCTTGAATCTGGGACACAGAAACTTCAGTGAGCTGAGACTGTACTACTGTACTCCAGCCTGGGGGATAGAGTAAGACTCTTACCTCAAAAAAAAAAAAAAAAAAAAAAGAAGGATGAGAATGATGTGGTGACATTATCAAAGACTGAGGTTCTAGTTTGGTTGATTCGGTGATGATGTTAATGGAAATAGGGAATCCCAGAGGAGAATGAGGGGGAAAGATAGTAAGTGTAGGTGTTAGTTATGTTGTGGTGAATGTGAACAGTTCATTCTGAACAGTTTGAGATACCTGAGGATGCCATGTGAGATATCCATCAGCTAGTACGCAGTCTAAGTCTAGATCTTAGGAGAGTTTTAAAAATGACTATAGATTTTTGATTCATCAACTCAGAGTTTTTGAGTAAGAGGAGGAAAGGCCTAAAGTAGAATTTAAAAATGGGTGGGGAAAAGAGAACAGTCAGGCAAGAATGTTGTTTCTGAAGCCAAAGAAGGGGAAAGTATAGAGACAGCAGAATGGTGAGATACTGCTGTGAAAATAATTGGGAACCAAGGAGTTGGCAATTAGGGGGTGGTGGGTGACTTCAGAGGATAATTTCAGTAAGGTAGTGAGGCAGTAGCTGGACTAGACAGAAGAATAATTATGCACTAAGCAGTGGAAACAGCATGACTATGAGGACAAGACGGGAAAGATACTGATAGCAATTTATTGAGAGGGAAGGACAAAGAGGATTTTGTTTAGAAGAGCTTAGGGTAAGGATATAAATTTAGAGAAGGAAGGTTGAGGCAGTAAGATAGAGGATTTAGTTAATGAGGTTAAGTCCCAGAAGAGTTACAGTAAATGTAATCAAAGCAAGTGTATGCAGTTCCTCTTGGGGGCACCTAAAGAGAGAGAGAGACAGAGACAGAGAGAGAGAGAGAGAGAGAGAGAGAGAGAGAGAGAGAGTGTGTGTGTGTGTGTGTGTGTGTGTGTGTAAAATGGAAAGAAAGCAAATAACAGTCTTAAAGTATTTAGTTCTGTTGTGAAACTCTCACATGTTGACTGTATGTTAATACATCCATCTTTCTTTCTAGGCAGCAGCAGTTGCACTTTCCTCCCTGATTCATGCTTTGAATGACTTAGACATGGTGGCCATAGTTCGATATGCTTATGACAAAAGAGCTAATCCTCAAGTCGGCGTGGCTTTTCCTCATATCAAACATAACTATGAGGTAAAACCCAAAGTCTTAATGTTATTTTTTTCCTTCAGTTCCTTTATTCTAAGCAGTGTTTCTCAGCTGTTAATGTGCATGGTAATTACTTGGGGATCTTCTTAAAATGCAGATTCTGATTTTGTAGTTCTGAGGTAGGGCCCAGATTCTCTGTTTCTCCCAAGAAATGCTGATACTGGTCTGTGAACCATACTTTCAGTTAGAGCAAAAATTATACATAAAGTATTATTAGAATCTTTTTATTATTATGGAAATCTTTTTAAATTAGACTAATCTAATCAATAAAGGTTCACGATGACCTTTTTTTGGTTCTTATCCTTCGTGACTTACTGAAACCAAATGGAAAGAGAAATTAACTTGATTTTACAAATGAGAATTGTGAATAGAGGTTGAGGATGTGGTTTTGTTGTGATTCTTGTGAAACAGTTTATTTAGGGCTCTCCTATGTAAAATACAGCTCTAAATTCCTTACTGTGTCCTCTGTCTTAGAGAACTTACTGTGGCAGAACTGGAAAGAGAAGGCACCTATCTTGACTTCCAGATCAACCTTCTGATCACCCCAGTCTTCTCATGTGTTGTATTCGTCATGCATTTTATAGCAGTCCTTTAGGAGTCATTCTTTCACACATTTCTCTTATGTTTAATATTCTTTATACTGTTTGCAGTTATGAACAGCCAATAGCAGAAGTCAAAACACTTTACTTTTCATGTACCAGAATTGGCTGATTTTTGAAATATTTCTGTTATGCCACTTTCACAGAATTGGGGATCAGTTTTGTATTTTTTTCATTAATTTGGTCGTATCTGTTTTTACCCCCTTTTTTTCTCATTAGTGTTTGGTGTATGTGCAGCTGCCTTTCATGGAAGACTTGCGGCAATACATGTTTTCATCCTTGAAAAACAGTAAGAAATACGCTCCCACTGGTGAGTTTGTTTCCATTTAGATCTCTCATTGGCTCTACACACACTGTTCTTGGGCAGTTACCTGACTGCAGTTGTTGGTTGGGGCCAGGTGTTTACAGGGTGCAATTAGTTGGATTTCCAATCATACACTTATACACAGTAATGATGTAGGTGGTTTACTTGGTGTTTTTCCAGTAGGAGGGATAGGTTTGCCCTAGACTCGCCAAACACTGTGTAGTGTTTGCCTTGGAGCATGTACCTAGGGGGAACCTTGATGGTAATGGATGTCCATCTCTAGTTGTGAGCAGAGCTTGCCCCTGCTAAAGTGAATCTGAGCAGCATCAAACCTTTGGCTTTAGTGTTCTGCGTAAGGTCTGATGTAGCTTTGAAATGAAAAGTGACAGTGCTGAAGATTAACTTTTCTCTTTGACCTGTTTTTGTAGTTTGCAGCAACAGTCCAAGTCTCGTTGTTACTTATTTCTGGCTTTTAGGAGTTAGTTCAGACTTGATGTGAAAGGGCCTTATTGAGCATCTGGCTGCAAATGTCATGGTGTTATACAGAATGATTCTTAGAGCCACAGGTCCAGTCTTCTAGAGAGCCTATCATTTAAAACATTTATTATAAAATATAATAGCAGAAGTAGAAAATATACCAAAAAGAACAACAAATAATGAGTGGATGTTTTTAGTTTACAAGTTTAAATGTACTGTCTGTGTTAATGCAGGATTAGGGAATTGTGAAGTGAGTCTCAGAACTCAGTTCTTTCTGTAATTTTGGCTAGACCCTTTGGGAGTAGTGTGCTGTAAAAAGGCCAAGAATCAGATGGGTCCCTAGGGCCTGTGTCTTTACCTTCCTTCTGTAAATAAATGAGTCTGCATCACAGTGGAGGTAAGCATGGACCTGAGTGTATAGAAGTTGCCACTGTGTTATAGTATTACTCTCTCTCTACTTCCTGATAATTCCAAAATTTAAATGAGTAGAATATTTGATTTAATTATTTGTTTATTTGAGACAGGGTCTTGCTCTATCACCCAGCTGGATTGTAGTGGTGTGATCATAGCTCACTCCAGCCTCAAACTCCACGTGTATAAGCCCATTTCACGCTGCTGATAAAGACATACCCAAGACTGGGAAGAAAAAGAGGTTTAATTGGACTTATAGTTTCACATGGCTAGGGAAGCCTCAGAATCATGGCACGAGGTGAAAGGCACTTCTTACATAGTGGCGACAAAAGAAAATGGGGAAGAAGCAAAAGCAGAAACACTTGATAAACCCATGAGATCTGATAGTGAAGAAGACTTATTCACTAGCATGGGAAAGACCGGTCCACCCCAATTCAATTACCTCCCCCTGGGTCTCTTCCACAACACATGGCAATTCTGGGAGATATAATCAAGTTGACTTTTGGCTGGAGACACAGCCAGTTCTGGCTCAAGCAGTCCTCCCACCTCAACCTCCCAAGTAGCTGGGACTGCAGGCACACACCAGTGCGCCCAGATAATTTTTGTATTGTGTTTAAAGGTGGAGTTTAACCATGTTAGTCAGGCTGGTCTTGAACTCCTGACCTCGTGATCCACCCACTTTGGTCTCCCAAAGTGCTGGCATCCCAAAGTCCTGGGATTACAGGTGTGAGCCACCGTGCCCAGCTCCTATAATGTACTTTTTGGGAACTGCTTACTCTTTTCCACCTTTGATGACTGCAAATGTTCCAAAAATAGTGCCTGAGGTTCAGCAGCTGACTGCTGTGTGAACCAGCAAAATGAAAGTTATACACAGTAGTTTAGAAGTATTTTTGCCTTTCATCCATATTGCTTTGGCCTGTGCCATTTTTATTAACGGGGTAGATTTTTATTGAGGAGCGCTTGCTTTCTGTTAGGTATTAGGAGAGACCTAAGGAAAGAGGATGTCATATTTCTGCTCTCGTGGAGCTTGAGGGTTTGACAGGAGTAGGGTAAGACATGTACGCAGGTGTGATTAGTGTCATGGAAGCTCATTCTGCCTCAGTAAATTGTGAAGGAGTCAGCTCACTCTGATCCAATGGTGTCTTCCTGTTAAGGTGCTGTACTCTGATAAAAGTTGTATTAAGTTTTTACAAGGCTTATGCTTCATTATCAGAGATTTTTTTTTCCTTTTTAATGTTTTTCTTCTTTAGCTAATTATTAGTTTTTAAAATATTAGCCCGATAGATACTAAATACTTTGCTCCAGTGCCATATAGAGATTGGTTTTTATATGGCTGTATTCCTCTGAAATAAACTCTCTTGCTTTTCATCTGATACTCCATTGTCAAAGGTTCACTGAATGGTAGAACTGGAATCTAATCAGTCAGTCAAGATCTTTTCATTGCTAAGAAAATCAAGACTTGGATTAAATATGTGCATAGCTAGAGAATACTTTGGCAGGGCCCTGTCAGTATTACTGTGGATAGCTATACATAGAAAGCATTTGTTTTAGTGGAGAATAATAGAAATAATAATTTTTCTTTCTGCTTCTGTGTTTATCTTTAAGAGGCACAGTTGAATGCTGTTGATTCTTTGATTGACTCCATGAGCTTGGCAAAGAAAGATGAGAAGACAAACACCCTTGAAGACATGTTTCCAACCACCAAAATCCCAAATCCTCGATTTCAGAGATTATTCCAGGTGAGAGAGGAAAGATAAACAAGTCATACTCATTTTAAATCAAAGAGAGCTAAGTGCATAGTTACAGTAATTGGCCAGTCCTAAATAAATGTCTTTATTCTCTGAAGGCCCCATTTGCTCTATTTAATGGAAGAATAACGTCTTCCTCTTTTTACTTCAAAAGGTAAAGAGATTCTAAGCTCTTAGAAAAATAAAGTTAGAATGCTTCCTTTTTTTTTTCTGGAAGATGGTTACTTGAAAAATAAAAATACAGGAAGGCCAGTTGCCCATGCTGTAGTGCAGTGTTGTGATCTTAGCTCACTGCAGCCTCAAACTTCTGTGCTTGAGCAGTCTTGCCTGAGTATCTTGAACAGCTGAGATTGCAGGCATATGCCACCATTCCTGGCTAATTTTAAAAAGTTTTTGTAAAGACAGATTCTTGGCCAGGTGCAATGGTTGACACCTGTAATTCCAGCCCTTTGGGAGGCTGAGGCCAGTGCATTGCTTCAGGTCAGGAGTTCAAGACCAGCCTGGCCAACATGGTGAAACCCTGTCTCTACCAAAAAATACAAAAATTAGCCGGACATGGTGACATGCACCTGTAATCCCAGCTACTCAGGAGGCTGAGGTGGGAGAATTGCATGAACCTGGGAGATGGAGATTGGAGTGAGCCAAGATCATGCCCTGTACTCCAGTCTGGGTGACAGAGTGAGACCCTGTCTTAAAAAAAAAAAAAAAAGACAAGTTCCTAGGTTGGTCTTTAACTCCTGTGCTCAAGCATTTCTCCCACCTCAGCCTTCTGAGTAGATGGCCCTGTAGTTGTGTACCACTGCCCCCAGCCAAATGCCTCGTTTATATTTTTTGAGGTGTTTCTCCTATATTGTATGTAAATAACACTTTTCTTTGTTTTTTATATCAAAATAGTAGGAGAGCTTATATGAACTCTATCATAACTATTGTTAGAGAAGAACTGTTCTAGTTTCTTCTCAAATTTTTGAGAAAGCCACATTTCTCAAAAATTTCATAATTAAAGGTAGCATGGGGTCAATTAAAGAGGTTGTACTGTGAAATTATTAAAGAATAACTAAAATACAGAAAATATAAAAAATCTGTTTCTGTATCTTAGGCCAAAGAAATTGGAAGACAGATTGGATTAAGGTAAATTGGAGAAGTTGACAAGAGAGCTGACTTATGCTGAGGAAGGAGAGGGCTAGATTAAGGTTGAAGGAGAAAGGGATATTTCAGTCCTGGATTAAGTTGATGAAAGCAGGACACAGCCTTCTCTGACCCCATAAAACTGAAAAAAATCTCATAAGCAGCATTTTTTTTTTTTTTTTTGAGTTTTGCTCTTAATTGCCCAGGCTGGAGTGCAATGGCACTATCTCGGCTCACCTCAACCTTTGCCTCCTGGGTTCAAGAGATTCTCTTACCTCAGCCTCCCGAGTAGCTGGGATTACAGGCATGCACCACCACACCCAGCTAATTTTTGTAGTTTTAGTAGAGACAGGGTTTCTCCATGTTGGTCAGGCTGGTCTCAAACTCCCAACCTCAAGTGATCTGCTCACTCGGCCTCCCACAGTGCAGGGATTAGAGAGGTGAGCCATCGCCCCCAGCATAAGCAGCTTTTTTAGGCAAACTGTTGATCACCGAGGAGTAGAAGACTCTCTTCTGCGGGTTGGGGGAAACAGGTCATGTGCTGGAGAGACCATTTTCCCTTTTGATTCACTTCATGAAACATCTGTAACTAACTGAAGTCTCTATTGGGGCTTGTGATTTGAGGAGTCCTTTACTTGAGTGAAACAGCCTTTTTTTTTTTTTTTTTTTTTTTTTTGACGCTTAGAATTTCTTTAAGTAGTGAAAAAATCTTGTTCTAAAATTATAAATATGAAGTTTAACATGTAACGACTTGACTCTGAATACTAGTGCCCCTCAGTTTATAATGGGGATATATGCCTGTAAACTCATCCAGTTTGAGAATATAAATTGAAAATGCATTTACTACACCTAACCTACCAATCGTCAATAGGTTAGCCTCACCACCTTAAATGTGCTCAGAACACTTACATTAGCCCACAGTTGGGCAGAATCATCTGGCAGCATCATGCACTGTAGCGTGAAGGATGTTTGCCCTTGGGAGCAGTGGCTTGATATCACTGCCCATCATTGCAGCTGTCCTACTGACTTCTACTGAATGAGTATCGCTTTCACACTGTTGTAAATTGGAAAAATTGTCAATTGAAACGTCATAAACCAGAGACCATCTGTACTTCAGCATGCTAAGTGTAATGAAGTATAAATTACAGATATAAAAATCCTTTGGTGCTTTTTGGCAAGTGTAATTGAAGACCTAAAGCCTTGTGCCATTTGTAGGGAAGGGAGGAGCAGGCCAATTGAAAGCTTACCAAAATGGTTCACTATGGAGGAAAAGAGAAACTTCTATTAATAATATTTTGCAGACTTATTTAGGTAGGTTGTGTTTATCTCTTAATAAATGTGTCTTGGAATAACAAACAGATACAAGCCATAAATGCGGGCATTTTTATATTTCAAAGCTGCTGCAAGCACAGACTTTGATTTTTATTACTTTGTTTTGTGGGGGAGACTTTAATATGGCTTATCTGTATAAAGAACTGTCTTCACTAGGGTACATAAGCTTTTTTAAAAAAGCAAATATTAGCCAGGTACAGTAGCTCACACCTGTAAGTCCAGCACTTTAGGAGGCTGAGGCAGGCAGATCACCTGAGGTTAGGAGTTCAGAACCAGCCTGACCAACATGGAGAAACCCTGTCTTTATTAAAAATAACAAAATTAGCCAGGGGTGGTGGTGCATACCTGTAATCTCAGCTACTTGGGAGGCTGAGGCAGGATGATTGTTTAAATCTGGGAGGTGGAGGTTGCGGTGAGCTGAGATCATGCCGTTGTACTCCAGCTTGGGCAACAAGAGTGAAACTCCATCTCAAAAAAAAGAAAAGGCAAAAAAAAAAAAATCTCAAAAAAAAAAAACAAAAGCAAACAAATATGTATTAAGTACTAACAATGGACCACATACTGAAGTTACTATAAGCTTGCTTCTTTTATGGACCCCTTTAGAAGAATGAGAAACGTAGAGAGACAAAAAAAAAAAAAAAACAGTAGTTACAACAGTGGTGGGGAAACACCATGAGAATGAGAATAAGAAAATTTACAAATGAGTGACTGAAGGAAGGCTTTGCTGAGGAATTAGCATTCGGACAGAGTTTTAAAAGGAAAAATGAACATACATGCATGTTGTAAGGAGAGTATGCCATGTAAAAGAAATAATGTGGAAAAGCATGAAAATATAAAGAGGTAGATTGTGTCTAGGGATCCACAAATGGTTCTTTTTGGTTACAGAATAAGTTCTCTATGGCAGAATGGTGGAAAAGGTGACAGAAGCTAAGTAGTAGGTAGGTGGTGAATACCTTGTATGCCATACTCAGTCATTCGGATTTTATGGCAGTGGGTAATTATTAAAGAATTTGTAGTGGCCCACTTCAAGCCTTAAAAGTTGAAGCATTGATGGAGAGAATAGAGAGGAGAATCAATTCTTAAGGCGTTTAGAAGGTACAGTAGATAGAATTTGAGTGAGGGATGGAAAATCAAGTGGAATTGAAGATTCTAGCTTGGGTGAGTGAAAAGATGATGTCACCATTCAGTATGATAAGGAATACAGAATGAGCAGTTGAAAAAGATAATTCATTTATTTTCACAAGTGTTAAATTTGAGAAAATCTATTGGATATCTGTAGAGACACTCGATGGGAAGTTGGAAACAGCGTTGCAGAGCCCAGAAGACAAGTCAGGTCTAAATGCATAGATTTGAAAGTCCTCATTGAGGCAGAAAGACAAGTGAATAAGATCGTCTGGGAGAGCACGTTGACTGAAGGGAGAGAAAAAAGTAGCAGAACCCCAACATGCGAGTGAACAATTAGACATATAGAAAAGAGCTGTTAAAAAACAAAACCAAATGCTCCTGCCTCCACCACCCACCAAAAGTCAGTGAGGTAGAAAACTAGGAGAAATGCCTCTTGGAAGGCACAGGAAGAAAAGAGTTGGGAAGGAAAGAATTGCAAGTCAGATGCACAATGGCAAGTAGAGGTGAGCTTAGCAAAGGGTCTTTAGGAATTTGTAGTCCAGTTTGAGGATTTTGAGCACAGACTCTGTTGAGTAATGGTCTGCAAGCCAGGTTACAATGCCTGGATGAGAAAGACTTCCTGATGAAGGGAGATAGAAAGAGAGTACAATAAGCACTGGGAGGATGTGGGACCCAAGAAGGCTTCTTTTTTTCTTTTTGAATGAAATACCTACAGCTAAGGGTACATGAGCTGGGAGAAAGAGAGAGATTAATAATCAATTTGTAAGCAAGAGGTTTAATTTAATTCTAATTTTGAAAAGAAATGCTGAAAATATATCTTTTATCAAGTATATAGTTAAAACCACTTTTTAAATAATTGCTACAATGTTGCTTAAATCAGAGTATTAGTAACTTCTGAGCTAATCTTTTTCAATTTGTAAAAATCACATTCAATAACAGTTGCTTAAAAGAAGTAAATAGGCCAGGAACTGTGATCTCTGCTTCTCAGTTACTCAGAAATGTTACTTTCTCATCCCATTTTTTTAATGCATTGGGAATTTTTACTTGAATGAATTTTATAAGTATTTCACTTAGCTTAATTTGCATAAAATGTGACCTTTCAGGAAATATGAGAGAGATTGGTACTTCAGAACATTTCTTTTAGATCCTTTCTTAATTGACTTATGGATGATGACACTGAAAAGATTGCCTGGAGTTCATGCTGAAAACCTGGAATGTTTTTCAGTAGGAAGGCTGGGTAGGATATTTGTCCATTGGTTGGTCTAGCTCTTTTCCAAGAAATGTCAATTGGATGTCACAGAATCTTCAAGAGTTTATGAGAGGTAGTCTGCTATGTTGGGTGTTTGATTACTGCTTTACATCTTTAGGACCTTCTAAGCTGTTTAGATATTTTAATGAACCAAGGGAGAGCACTGTGGATTAAGGATTATGCATATAAGAAGAAGATGGGGTGTAGAGTCACAGAGTTTGGGATCTTTTGGATTTGCTTAAACAATTTTGGGATTATCTTGCTTTACATTGAATAGGCCTGATGTTATTGATGCTCAAGGGAAAGTCAAGTAATTGGGAAAGAAGCAGGAGTGAAAATCTAAGATGAATGATTATACCATGGAGAAGGAATAGTTGTGGTTGCTGGTTGAAATATTGGGAGGGAGCAGGGAGAAGCACATGGAATTTCTGGAGGAAATTGGTACTTAATTCCTACCTTACGGTTTTCCAAATTATAGGACATTGACTCTTGGATGATATTCACTATTAAACCTAAGCATCTTTAATTTTTTAAGAATAGAAACTTTCAGCTTTCATTTTTTCAATGTAGGAAGGGAATCCATGGAATAGTATAAATCATACTTTGTGATAGGGACAGTATTTTGAAGTTATGCTCTTCAGCTTCCTGGTATTTTGTTTATTTGTTTGTTTAGAATTACAAATTTATAAGTTGTTCAAAAGTGGGAATAGTTAATACCTTAATTTTGGAATTAATATTTATCAAAGGAAGGAAAACATCAATAAACTGATAGTTTCATCTTACTGCTTTGTTTTCCGATGACATCTAATCTTACTGCTTACCCTTCTGTATTCATTCCTTTTAGAGCATTTCCTTTTCTTGCCAGGCCAAGGTCTGGCATAGTATACTCGAGGCAGGATAGGTGGTTGAGTGAAGTGGCATGCTGCGCAGAACTTCACTCACATGGGCAGTGGAGAACCTGCCCTGGCCTTGATCTTGGTGCCTTGGTGTCGCCTCTTGGCACTGCTGTCAACAGCTAGAGCCCTGGAAAAGAGCACTTTATTCCTGCAGCCATTATCCACCAGGTGCTTATTATGTGCCATGTAGTATTTTTGGTGCTTAGAATTCAGCAGTAAAGAAGAGAAGAGCCCTGCTTTTGAGGAGGAGGGTTAGATAATAAAACAAGTAAACCAAAAAATGAATAATTTTAGTTAATGATGGTGGCTGTAAAAAAATATATGGGAAGTGATGGAAAATGACAGGGCAGTAGTATGGGGGCGGAGGGGCTACTTTGTATAGGGTGTCAGGGAAGGCTTCTTGGAGGAGACAGTATTTGAGCAAAGACCAAAATTTTTATGTTTTTTTTTTTAAAGAAGAGCTAATTCTTTCAAGATTTAGGGAAAGACAGGAGGCAGAGGGAGTGTTAGGCCCAGGCTGAAAAGGTAGGATGAACTTGATGTATGAGCAAAGCAGGAGGAGCCCAGTGCATTGTGGTTGTGAGTGAGAACAGTGGCCGGTGACACGATTGAGGAGGCAAGCAGGGCCGCGTCAGGATTTCCTAGGGTATGGTGAGCAGTTCATTCTCGGACCACTTCCAGTCAGACATTGGAATGAGAAGCCAGGAGACCAGTTAGGTGACTGTGGTAGGCCAGGGGCAAGGCGATGGGGCCTGGGCAAGAGTGGTAGCAGTGGGGAGGGGAAAAGGTAGATGGACTCATGGAGAAAAATGCAAACTCAACACTCTTGAAAGTTTGGGGACAACTCAGTATTCTCATCTCTTTTGCAGACTTCTCCCTGGGACTCACGGAGCATGGGCAGCTTCCCTGTAGCCACCTGTTTCATCCACCACATGGCATTCTAAGTGAGGGAGAAAGCACAGTATGATTAAAAGATTAAAGGATTATAACGAGAAAGTTATAATCCCAGATTGTCAGAAGATCTTGGAATTAGGTATTTTAGAGAATCTCGTATAGTCCCCAAGTAGTAAAAGCAACAACTTTGTTTTATAAGGTGAGGCTCCTTTCCAGGAGGTCCAGAGCAGAAGATACTGCTGCTAGGCTTGGATCTGTTTTTACAGTTGGTTTTAGGTATTGACCAATATCCTGCTAACAAAAACAGTTCTGGGTGAATCCTCTTTGTTATCTTTTACATATAGTATGAATCATATAGCCCTTCCACACTAAAGATGGAAGATCCCTGATCAGAAAATATAGAGAAGCCATATATGTCTTCATCTGTATTTTTAAATCCTTACTTTTTCCAACAGTGTCTGCTGCACAGAGCTTTACATCCCCGGGAGCCTCTGCCCCCAATTCAGCAGCATATTTGGAATATGCTGAATCCTCCCACTGAGGTGACAAAGAAATCTCAGATTCCACTCTCTAAAATAAAGACCCTTTTTCCTCTGATCGAAGCCAAGAAAAAGGATCAAGTAATTGCTCAGGATGTTTTCCAAGACAAGTAAGTACTCGATGTTTAACATTGGGGTACATAAGATTTGTGGTCATTTTGGAGTGGCTCTGGAGGTGTCACTTAGGGGTCTGTGGAATTAAAAAGGTGGGAGGAAGAAGCCTTTTGCTATTTGGCCCTTGCATTGCAATACTGATTTCTTATATGTGTCTGCTGTGATATTTTTTTGTTTTGTTTTGTTTTGTTTTTTTGAGACAGAGTTTCGCTCTTGTTACCCAGGCTGGAGTGCAATGGCGCAATCTCGATATTTTATCCTTGCTGTTCACCTTGGATTTAGAGCTAACTTCTGGGTTGATGACTTTTTATCAGCCTCAGATTCTCGGTGAATTATATGTGATATATAATTAGATAAATTTTTGAATATCTAAGGCTAAATGTTACTCTTTAAAGTACTGCGAATGAGTCTGTTGAAGATCATAGGTTTTTTTGGTTGGGACGAGATTAGGTGTTGGGGCTATCATTGAGATTTTTGGAGGAAAAGTGGGAAGGAGAGTGAAAAACTATCATTTCTTGAGCTGTTCAATTAGGGTATCAGTGATGTACTTGGTTGTGCTAATCAGGAGGTGTTTGTAGTTTAAGGATTGCAAAATGCTTTTCATATACCCTTAAATCAAGCTTACAAGTGGCTATTAGGTTTTTTCCCTCTTCTGTTCACAGTCTGTGTCAGTTTCCATTTAAAACAAAACAAAAATAAAACTAACAAAAGGAAATAAAATAGAAATAAAAAAAGAAATTGTTGCTCAGGAAAAAAGAAAGAAATTGTTGTTGTTCATCCAGAATTATTTGAGTGTGTAAAATTGATTTTACCAGGTTTAGGTCAACCAGTTATTGGTGACTTTTTTTCTCAAGCCAGAATAATCTAAAAATTTCTTTTGGCTGTATTTTGAGATCTGGTTTTAAATCATTAATTTTTTCCCTTTTTTCTTTGATTTTTCTCCCCACAACTATCTTTATTGACAAAGCTGCTTCTTTATAAATACCCCAGTGGAGAAGTATTGAATAATTTCCGGAAATCTTCACAGGTTTCTATAAATCATTGATTTAGAGAATTACTGTCTAAATTGAATAGAAATGTTTGCGCATTCTGTGGCATTCTAAAGGTTAACATCCAGGCGTTTGTCAGATCTGAAAAAAACAAAAACAAAAACATGCACTTGGTTTTCTCCCTGCTCCCCCACCCAACCCCTGGAAGACCATTTCTCAAGGAAATTGATAGATTGTTTCTTGATAGATTTTATGATGTGCATTCCTTATATCCTGGAGAGATTTTCGTTTCTGTTTAGTCTGTCATGTGTTCTATGTAAGAACACTGGCCCTAAAAATTCACTTTCCCTCTGCTATCCTTATCTACCTTCTAGATTAGTATTTTAAAACAGTTCAGTAAAAGTCTATGGCCTTTTCTTTCCCTGACACCTCGCTCTAGTCTTAGTGCAATCACAGGGCTGTTCTCTCTGTGTGTTAAAGCTCCAGTCCATGATCTTGATTACCTTGTGGTGTTGTCGAAAGAAATGGACCATTTCTCTTCTTACCTTTGATTAAAATGTAAATTAGCTGGTTAAAACATACCACACCGACCCAGAAGGCTGCTGTTCTGTCATTTGATCCCAGCTATAATTACACTTTTGGCTCTGGTCCTCCTAGTCACTCTTCTGGAAGCTTGGGTATGCTGAACTTCTAGTTTGCTCCCATAATGGTTTGCAGCATAGCTAAGTTAATCTTGCAGAGGCCTGAGAGGTATCTCACACGCTCATGCTCCTATTCTCTACTCTTCTGAGAAAGCTTAGTTTTTAAGAATTGCAGAAATGATTCATTTAGCAAATATTTGAGTACCTCCTGTATTCAAGAAGAATTGATTCAGTCTCTTCTACAAGGTGCTAAAAACCCTCAATTTTTATGATAAAACTCCAGTCAGTTCTAGAGGTAAAGTTTCCCCAAGGAAAGAAAAAATTGCCAACAATTCACAGTGTTTTTGTATGTTTTCATCCTCTCTGGATCCACAGCACATATTTCCAGTGGAGGGGAGAGGAGCTAAGGTCAGGAGTGGACACATGCCTGTTTAGGAAGTTTTGTCATCTTAAGAGATGGGAATCATTCCAGCTTTTTCACTTAATATGATTTTGGTGAAATAATTTTACCTTTATGAGATTTTCTTCATCTAAAAAAAAAATCTCAAGAGATATTAATGAAATCACAGATACTTAAGCACTTTGAGCAACTGTTGGTTAGGCGATTTTGTTGTGCCAGTGTCACAGAGTGTACTTAAAAAAACCCACATGATAGAGTCTACTACACACCTAGGCTGCATGGTTAGGTGATTTCGTTGTGTGAATGTCATGGAGTGTACTTACACAAACCTACATGGTAGAGTCTGCGACATACCTAGGCCATATGGTGTGGCCTATTGCCCCTAAGGTACAAACCTGTGCAGCGTGTTACCATATTGAATACTGCAGGCAGTTGTAACAGAGGTATTTGCATATATAAACATATCTAACAATAGATGCCTAGGGAGGCGGAGGTGGGCACATCACCTGAGGTCAGGAGTTCGACAGTCTGGCCAACGTTTTTAGTAGAGAAACTGCATCTCTACTAAAAATACAAAAATGAGCTGGCGTAGTGGTGTGTGCCTAAAGTCTGAGCTACTCGGGAGGCTGAGGCAGGAAAACTGCTTGAACCTGGGAGGCAGAGGTTGCAGTGAACCAAGTTCACACCACTGTACTCCAGCCTGGGGGACAGAAGGATACTCAATTAAAAAAGAAAGGAAGAAAAGGTAATGCCTTGTACTATGATGTCATGGCAGCTGTGATGTCACAAGGTGATAGGAATTTTTCAGTTTCCTTATAATCTTATGAGACCAAACATCATTTTGGCTCTTTGTTGACCAAAACATCATTTTGTGGCCCATGAATGTATTTGAAGGGAAGGCAATAGTCAAAATCTAAAGCAATAATAATATTATCTATAAAAACATTGAACCTTTGAGATCTGATGTTTGTCTTGGACCTGTTGAATACTTAGTGTTAGAAGTGATTTCTTCATTTTAAAAGGATAAGACCACCATTTGACACTGTAGTCCCAAAATCTACTAAGTATTACTCTTGTCATATAAAAGGATTGCCTCTCTTAATGTTGCTATACACCCTTAAAATGAAAATGTCATCTCTTGGACAGAGAACTTGCATGAGAATGTGGACATCTCAGGTCTAATCCTGCTTGTGCAGCTGATATATACGTGACCTTGATTTCTGTTTATCTCTATGCAGGTGTTCTAAGGCTTTCTGCTCTTTTCATGTCCACTGAGACTTCTCATGTACTCTCAGCAGACATCCTCACTTGGTTAATGGTTAAGACTTCAGTCTCTAGAGTCAGCCATTATGAGTCAGTCCCCCTTGCCCTGCAGTGTGGCCTTAGGCATAGGTTACTTGCCCTTTCAAAGCCTTAGTTTCCTCATGAGTAAAATAGGGATTATGGGAATTTCTGTCTCATAGAGTTGTAATGGGGGTTAATCGAGCAGTGTATGCTGTTCACTGTTGTATCCCTAGGACCCAGCAAAGTGCCTTGCAAATAGTAAGAACACAGTGTTTGGAGTAAATGATTTTAAAAATCCTAGTCATGTGCCTGGCATGTTAGCAGTCACAGTAGTCTGTTCTCACACTGCTGTAAAGAAATACCCAAGACTGGGTAATTTATAAAGGAAAGAGGTTTGATTGACTCACAGTTCCACATGGCTGAGGAGGCCTCGGGAAACTTATAGTTATGGCAGAAGGCGAAGGAGAAGCCAAGACTTGTCTTATGTGGCGGCAGATGAGAGCAAGTGTGTGTTAGCACAAGAGAAACTACCTTTTATAAAACTATCAGATCTCCTGAGAATTCACTCACTATTACAAAAACAGCATGGGGGAACTGCCCCCATAATCCAGTCACTTCCCACCAGGTCTCTCCCTAAATACCTGGGGATTACAATTCAAAATGAGATTTAAGCTGGGCTTCTTTGGGAGGCTGAGGCAGATGGATTGCTTGAGGTTAGGAGTTCCAGCGTAGCCTGGCCAACATGGCGAAACCCCTATCTTCACACAAAAAAAAAATAAAAAAAATTAGCTTGCTATGGTGGCACAAACCTGTAATCCCTGGAGGCTAAGGGACAAAAATTGCTTGAACCCAGGAGGCGGAGGTTTGCAGTGAGCTGAGACCCCTGCACTTCAGCCTAGGCAACAGTGAGACTGTATTTAAAAAAAAAAAAAAAAAAAAAAAAAGAAAGAAAAAAATTTTGGTGGGGACACAAGCCTAACGATATCAGGTGGGAACTCCTTAGTTTTCTGGCCCATCTTATGTAAAAACATGACTGTTTTTGCATTTCTTGTCTCAGTGAAATGGAGTATCTCATCCTGCCTAAAATAAATTCCTTTACCTGTGCCCTGGATCCTTTTTTCTTCTTTTTTTTAATTTTAGTTTTTGAGACAATCTCTCTCTGTCACCCAGGCTGGAGTTGAGTGGCACAATCACAGCTCACTGCAGCTTTGACCTCCTGGGCTCAAGTGATCTCCCAATTTGAGGATCCTCAGTAGCCACCTGAGTAGCTCACAACCGGCTAATTTTTTTATATTTTGTCGAGATAGAGTCTTACTTTGTTCCCCAGGATGGATCCCCTTTTTTTTTTTTTTTTGCCTCATCTGGTACTTTAGGCCACTAATAATTTCTTCTCTCTGTATTTTTAGCTTCTCTCTCTTTACCACTAGCTCCTTTCTTCCCTCATGTTAAATTTCTTTAACACAAAATAAAATAATCCCCCAGCTTATTCCTTCTAATTACTACCTGTTACTAATTACTAATCTAATTATTATCTTTTCTTCCAGAAGCTACGTTCTTGGAATAATAGTCTGCACTGCGGCCTTTCATAGCTCATTCTCACCAGCTTCTGCCGCCACCACATCCCTGAAACATCTTTCAAAAGACACTAACTGCTAAATTCACTTCAGCTTTGCAGTCTTTTTGCTTTCTTGACATCGCTGTAGCAGTTGACATGGTCAATTATTCCTACTTTCTTGAAACTCATATCGTCTTAACTTTGGCTTCTCTAGATTTTTTCCAGTTTTTGGCAACTCCCTCTCAGATTCGTCTGGGGACTGCTTTTGTGTGTTCCAGGGTTGATGTTCTGTAGGATTTGTCCTCAGAAAAGTATTTATTGAACTTATGCTTAACATAATGGGAGGCCATTAAAGCAAGGGTTTTTAATCAGGGTCCAAAGATGGCATCAAGGAATCTGAACTACCTGAAATTATATTCAGACTTCAAGACTTAAGATGTTCAGTGCTTTACATGATGCTAAGTGTTTTACACGCATTATCTGTTTAGACCCACTTTGCCATCCTATGAAGTAGATTCTTTTACTGACCCCCAACTTAAAGCTCAGGAGACTCAGGATTAGAGAAGATGAGAAACTTGCCCAATATTGTAGTTGGTAAGTGTTGGAGTAAGGATTTAAGTGCAAGCAGTCTGACTCCAGAGCTTGTACTTCGAACTCTAATGTCATTTTGCCTTTGCAATGCATGTCCCAAGACCTCTTTTTTTATTTCACATACAGAGCCTCAAAAACTGCTAAATATCTATCTTCAGCTCAGATTTCTATCCCATCCACTAGATAGCTAAGGTGCCTGTAGGTCCCTCAAGTTCAGTATGCCAAAATTCACTTTATTATCTGTTTTCTTCTTCCTACTCCTTTCTAACTCCTCTTCATGCTATTACTCTAGTTCAGTGAATGACACCTGATTTCTTGGGAGTCTTCCTTTTTTTTAACCTTCTATGTCTAATTGGTTTACCAAGTCGTATTACGTTTACTTCAAATCTAACCCTTTCACTTAAGGTTTGTCTGGTGGCTAATGGCATCAATTTTGTGGTCAAATTTGGAGCTAAACTCAAGCATTTCCCCTTAAAAGCAATTGAAATTGACAAGTTGCTCAGTTTCAAGTGGCAATAACAAATGCCTGCCTTCCAGGAGGTTGGATGGGAGAAAGGATGAGTACAGGATTAGTTCTTTCCCCTTACTGTGTTTTAGACAAGGGTTCAAACTCTTGAGCCTTGGTTTGCTCATTCGTAAAAGGATGCTGATAATAGCTAACTGATAGGGCTGTTGCTTAACATTGTGACTAGCACATGGTAAGCATTAAGAAGTGTTAGCTCTTAATAGCATCGCCCACTGCCACCGCTTTTATGTAGGCCTTCTCACCTTAGCCTGCCTCACTGAGATAACCTCTTCACTAATTTCCCTAATTTGTCTTACCCCTTTCTAATCCATGCAGCTACTTGAGTGCCTTTTTAAAAAACAAATCTGATCGCATCACTGTCTTGCTTAAAATTCTTAAAAGTAATGATTCTTAATTGTGTGTGATAGACAGAGAGTGCAGTGGACTCACTTGATATAAAAACTACGAACCCTCTTCCCAGAAGAATGCTCTAACATACTAAGTTTTGAACTTTGGATATAATTTCAGGTAGTTTACAGATTCCTTGATGTCATCTTTGGACCCTGATTTAAAAGCCCTTGCTTTAATGGCCTCCCATTATCCTCAGCATAAGGTCAAACTCTTTTACACAAATGAAGGAATCCAGATCAGCAGAAAGAAAAGAGGCACCTATTCATAATCCAACTATCTAGAGAAAACCATTTTCTTTTTAAAAAATAAATAAAAATGAACTTATTTTAAAAAACCATTTATTATTTTATAACATGTCATTAACCAAGTAGAAAATGAAAAAAGATATATAAAATCTTGGGCAACATAGTGAGACCCTGTCTTTACAAAAAATATAAAAATTAGCTGGGCATGATGGCACACACCTGTAGTCCCAGCTACTCTGGAGCCTGAGGCAGGAGGATGGTTTGAGCCCAGGGTTCAAGGCTGCAATGAGCCATGATTACACCTGTGAATAGCCACTACACTCCAGCCTGCGCAACAACACAGTGAGACTCCCATCTCAAAAAACAAAAACAAAATATACAGGATATAGAAGGAACTCTTAAAAATCAAAAAAATAATTTTTCAATTATTCCATGGACAAATGGGCAAAGATTATAAATAAGCAAATCATCGAAGCAGAAACTCAGCTGGCTTATAAGTGTATGAAGAGGTCTTCAGTCTCAATTAGTAATCAGGTAAATGTAAAACAAACAAAACAGAAAAACATTATACTGGCAAATATTTTTAAACATTAGGTGATACCAGTTGTGGTGAGAATATGGGAGAAATAAGAACTTCTGTGTCCTGCTAAGGGGGAATGTAAACTGTTACAATAGAACAGTAGACTCAACTACTGAACTCGTCACTAGGGAAAATGGTTTGTAAACATGGTGAATCCATATCATGGATCAAACTGCAAGTAACAGCCGTCAAAGCCATCAATTACGTATAAATACAGCCATATGGACAGATCTCTAAGGTCAGCATTGAAGGAAAATTAAGAAAAAGAATGAGATCCATAATAGTACAAAATCACCTTGTGATTAAAAAACAGTATTGGGTAACTTATAAAGATAAATACACATCTAAGATATATCAGTAGGTATAAGAGGGTAAGTGGGGTGCAGAGGGAGTGGGAAAATCACTATGAAGGGGAAAAGTAGTAAAATACAATGAGAAGGGCCTTGTGCAGCCCATATGTGATTATATGCTAAGAAGTGATTAGGAACTTTGAATGACTGAACTCCCTATACCTGAGATCCTCCTTTAAAAAGCTCACCCTTCTTATAGAAGAAGCCAAGACAGTAAGTTACAATGATAGGAATTAAGCTACCAGTGACAAAGTGCTCAGTCAACCTTCTGCCTTCTGTTGACAACACTAACCTGCCCTAGTTATATATAAAGAAAAATTTACTTTCATACAAGTTTCGCAGCTTTTCAACATCCATGTACCTGGAAAGATAAGAAAATTAGTATATCTTTCCATGTGAGTCCTTTTGATTGATTCAGGCTATAGTGTAAGTTTCCTTTCAGTTATTCCAAGGAGAATCAGCATGACCAAGCAAAGCAGGTTCCAAAGGCAGGAAGCAGAAGGAATATGATGTTATGGAGCTACCTTTTCTTTTTTTTTTAAGACGGAGTTTCACCATGTTGGTCAGGCTGGTCTTGAACTCCCAACCTCAGGTGATCCTCCCACCTTGGCCTCCAAAGTGCTTGGATTACAGGCGTGAGCCACCACACCTGGCCCTGGAGCTACCTTTTCTGAAGAGTCTGCTCTGCCATTGTGGGGCCTTGGGGCCACTCGTCAATGTAAGTGCTTGGCAACAAGTCTGCTGAAACAGGCGGACTTTGTGGCTTTTGTAGTCTCTCTTGGACAGCACTGGTCAGAGCTACATAAGCCTCATCGATGCTGGCATGTTCATCACAGCAAAACAAGACATTACCTCCATTACTTCAACACTGGCTTCCCCGTACTTGGCCAGATTAGCTTTCCCACGGGACTCATGAACTTGTGCCAGTAGAAGATCTGGACATAACTTCTTAGCATCATCTGCCTGTATGTAGTGACCCCAAATACATAAGCTTCATAACTCACGGCAATTACTCCGCCACACTTCCATGATTTGTATTGTACAACTGCACAAAGTTTACTCTTCAAATGAGGATTTTGCTGCTGCTCCACTTGAACCAAAAAGAAAAACAGTCCATGTTCATGAGAGCAACCACATGTTCCTCTAGCCATTTTTCAACATAACACCTGGCCACACTGCCAACAGTGGGTGCTACAAATGCTGGGCTCGGTGCCCATTGCAGGGAAAATGGAAGGGCTCTTGAATATCTTCTTGCCTTTCTGGGAGGGGGCCAGAGAGTTTCGAGAGAGATTTATTTCCTGTGATGATGGAGGAGCAGAGAAGGGGTTGTAAAGGATCCTGCCCAGACAGCCGTTCCCACAGTTCGGCAGGGATCAGCTGAGAGCAGTGTGCCCTGCAACGAAGCCACCAGACTGAGGACAGAAAGCACGTGTACTGCCTAGAGAAAACCATTTTCTTTCCTCACGTTTTTTAATGCTCCTACTTAATGTATTTTCTAGCTTTATCTCTCACCTCTTCCCAGCTTGCAGCTTATGTTTTAGCCCAATACAACTATTTTCTATTCTCTGAAAGCGATAGGTTATCACCTATTTTCTATTCTCTGAAAGAGATAGGTTATCACTAACAAAAATAGTATTTTGTTAATTGTCTATATATATACTTTTTAATTTGGCTGAAGGTGTTGATGGTGTGTTAATTTTTGTGTATTGGAGAGTTTAGGTTCTAGCTTAGTGGCAGATAGTATGTATTCAGTAAATATTAGGCTAATTAAGTGAATTGCAAAATTTATACATATTTGTGAAAGAAAATGAGAAAATGAGAAAAGGAGAAAGAACAAATTACCCATAGTCTCACCATTTAAATGCAGCAACTGCTGACATTTATGTCTACAGTGATCTTGTGTGGATAAATTTCTACTTTCTTACTGCCTTCATAGATAACTTAGGAAAGAGAGTCATTCCCCTTTCCCACTTCACATAGACATTATGAATTTAGTATATGCAAAATTTCTAATAATGCTATTAAATGATTTGGCCTGGAGAATGTTAACCATACTAAACTTTCACTATTTACTACGTATGACTGGAGCTGCTTTTTACTTGCCTGGTGCTGGAGAATTGTATATATGCCTCTGTCCTTCCTTCCCTAGAACCTCGTTTTGGAGGGTTTAAGAAATTCTTCATGCGATTCAATTTTATATTCCCACAAAGCTTAGCCTTTTATGTGTAATGCTTAACACTACTATATAAGCTAATCTGTATTTTTGGAAGAGAATGGTTGCTGTACTGATGGTGCTTTTCACTGTAGTGTTTTCCTAAGGAGCAAATTGAAGCTCAGAGAGGTTAGCAGCTTACTACACTCTAAACTCTAGATAGATAAAAATTAATACATACTGAATGCCATCAAGAAGGTGTAACATTCCAGGACTAATCAGTGGCAAAATTGAGACTAGAATCCGGGTCCTTTGACTCCAGCTCTTCAGTAGCTCAATGTTGTTGGTTTGTCGCTTGGGAAGAACTGGCAAAGGTTAATTGAAATGACTGTGATCTTTTTTTTAAAACAGACCCAACTTCTAATGGACTTTTATTCTGCCTTGGATTTCTGCTTTTTTTCTTCCGTTTTTGCCATGAAGCCTTTGCTTTTATTTTTTTATTCTATTTGCAAGATTCTGGGTGACTTATCCCTTGTAATATTTCCTGGTTCCCACCTTTCTGTCTTCTACTTAGCCCTTCTATCCCTCTCAAAGGGAAAAAGTTTAGTGGTGAATGTGAAAGATGCCAAGTAGTGAAAGTTGTAATTCATGGATATATGGCTGTGATGATTACTTTAGTTCTTTTACCTGCCTGTAAGAGGAAATTCATTATTGAAATTGAGGAAGCTGGCCGGGCGCGGTGGCTCACTCCTGTACTCCCAGCACTTTGGGAGGCCGAGGCGGGTGGATCACGAGATCAAGAGATCGAGACAATCCTCCCCAACATAGCGAAACTACGTTTCTACTCAAAATATAAAAATTAGCTGGGTGTGGTGGCTTGGGCCTCTAGTTCCAGCTACTCTGGAGGCTGAGTCAGGAGAATCACTTGAACCCAGGAGACAGAGGTTGCAGTGAGCGATGATTGTGCCACTGCACTCGATCCTGATGACAGTGCGAGACTCCGTCTCAAAAAAATAAAATAAAATTTAAAAAGAAAAGAAATGGAGGAAGCCCAAGTATGTTTTATGTTTCTTTGCTTCATTTTATTTTTAAAATTTATTTTTGCTTCTTTTTTTTTTTTTTTTTTTGAGACGGAGTTTTTCTCTTCTTGCCCAGGCTGGAGTGCAGTGGCACCATCTCAGCTCACTGCAGCCTCTGCCTCCTGGGTTCAAGTGATTCTCCTGCCTCAACCTCCCTAGTAGGTGGGATTCCAGGCATGCACCACCACGCCTGGCTAATTTTGTATTTTTAGTAGAGATGGGGTTTCTCCATGTTGATCAGGCTGGTCTCCAACTCCCAACCTCAGGTGATCTGCCCACCTCGGCCTCCCGAAGTGCTGGGATTACAGGTGTGAGGCACTGCACCTGGCCTCTTGCTTCATTTTTAAGATAACCTCTTTCGAGCCTCATTGTCTGAAGGTTGGGGCTTTGAGCAAAAAAACTAACACATTTAGAAATACTAGTCTTTAAACCCTGAGAAATTTTAACTGTTTTCACCTTAAAAAATGATAAGTAAATGAAGTAATGCATATGATAATTAGCTTAATTTAGCCATTTCACAATAAATGCATAGTTTGTACTTGACAAATATATACAATTTTTATTTGTCAAAATAAATGAATTTTTAAAAATTCTAGATCTTGATTGCTAATTTCTCATATCAGTCAGCCATTTCTGATGGCTGCTTTTGCCCCAGATTGCATCTTTCTCTGGGAGAAAAATCTTCATTTCTTCATATTCGGCAGCTTGAGGGAGAATAGGCAGAGTCTTTGGATTTGATTTTCTTCTCTTTTGCAATTAACTTGACCTCCTCCTGACTTTAAGACAGGCTGTTAAAGCCAGCATGTTACTTGAGACAAGATGCTTGATATACTTTTTCTTAGCACAGAGATGCTATTGGACGGTTAGCATACTGCACAAAATAGAATTAGGTTTATAAAAAATGAAATTGAAAGTTTTTGGGGAAGTTTTTTTTTATAGTTTAAGATTTCTCTAAGAGGGAAAGCTCTTGCATAATTAATTAAGGGTTGTCTACTAAGTTTTGACAGTTGTAAACAGAAGCTTTTAAAGCTCTAACATACATGATGGAGAAAATGGGTTGTTAGACACAAAGGTTTCTGTGTACATGGAACACTAATAGCTGTCAATTCTGAGACAGGAACTAGAATATAATGTCTCTAGAGTAGATGGATTTCATACTTACATGTTAAATTTCCATTACCTGTGCTTGCAGTTTTCATCTTTTGCAAGGACTTTTTGATGTGATTGCTTAATTCTGATTCCCATTCTGCTGTGAGACAAGCCAGGGCTGCTTCAAGTTAGGCCCTTAGGAGCCCAGTGGTTGGGAAAGAGAAGCAGCTTGTTTGTAAAACAACTACATGCACCTGTTGTTTTTCTTGTCGTCGTCTTCTTTTGGGGCTTGGAAAATAAGTTTTAACTTTTCACAACAGACAGCAATTCTGGTTTTGTATTGTTTTATTTTAAGGGAAATGTTTTTTTTCTAGCCATGAAGATGGACCCACTGCTAAAAAATTAAAGACTGAGGAAGGGGGAGCCCACTTCAGCATCTCCAGCCTGGCTGAAGGCAGTGTCACCTCTGTAAGCAAATCTTTCCCAGTGTGCTTCCCCCTTTGCTGGAAGGTTGGGGCTTGAGGGAGAGTGCATCAATTTTTGTTAGTCTGTTCTTATCACTTTCAAGTAAGATCATGATCACTTTCTCTGGTCCTTGCTCTGTATAAGCCGTAAAGACCCATTCCATAATTCTTCCTTTAAGTAATTATTGTCATGAATTACCTACAGAATTCACTATATGACATAAGGTATATAGAGCTCTTTATAATCTACAGAACATGGAACATCTCAGTGTTGAGATTTTACTGTTGGCTTCATTTTGCAGCTTTTCAACTAGTCAAACTGATAGGATAAGTGGGGGTTAGTGATATGTCTTAATCTTCAAGTACATACAATTTAAGTTAGTATAACTTTCCTGTTTTCTAACACACAACTTCAGAACAGGATTCATAAGTTTAGGATTTCCCCAAGCTAAGTATCAGATTTTTATTTAATTAAAAGTTTTTTTCAAACTTTAAAATACTACCTTATTTTATTTTATTTATCTATCTTTGTATCTATCTATCTATCTTGCTCAGCTAGGAGGAAGAATATTTTATTTAGTTTTAGAGATAGGGTGTTGCTGTCACCTAGGCTGGAGTACACTGGGCTCAAGTGGTCCTCCTGCCTCAGCCTTCTGTGTAGCTAGGACTACAGGCACATGCCACCATACCCGGATATTTTTTTGTAGAGGTGGGGGTCTCAGTATGTTACTCCTGGGCTCAAGCTGTCCTCCAGCTTCAGCCTCCTACAGCGCTGGGGTTACAGACATGAGTCACTACACCCAGCCAAATAGTGCTTTCTTTTAAGCAGCATTAGTGTGAATCAACAGATCTTAAAAATTGGCCAAAAACTTTTTAGCAATATTTATTAGGAAGGATAGTCAGGGAATAAAGGGCATGCCTTTATTCTTACCAAAAACAGAAACTCTCTCAGAAAAAATGAATGTGTGAAAAATGATTTAGGTTTCATTTAGATGTTTTATATAGAATAATAAAGGAAAAAGTCATGTTGTTCTGAGAGCTTTTCTGCTTCTTACACCTGAGCAAACTGGAAACTGTAGTGCATTTTGGAACCCCATTGTTTTCTTTCCTATAAGCTAAGTGGTTCTTGGGCCTGGTTAGGGTTGGGGTCAGCAGATTAAAAACAGGTATAATCAGAAAGTTCCATATAATACGGCAGAGTTTCGTTTTTCACACTTCCTCTCCCAGCACTGTGGAACATCTTTGTACATAATCTGTTTTTACTTCGTAAGGACATACTCAGCTTGGATATGCTTGTATATTCTACCAAAACTTTAGTGCCGAAGGGTCAGCCGTAGTCCCACTAATGGGAAGTTTGGCGAATCGGGTACTAAGCTGTGTTTCTCATGTCATCTTAGTGGGGCAAATGTGTTCGGAACGAACCCCACGCTACATAATCCCCCCCTTTCTAATTGGTTGGGTGACAGGATATACAGGCAGTCTGCGCTACAGAAAGCCCTCCAGCTGTGCTGGCTGGTGGCTTGAGTTGTAATACATTTCTGACCCCTCTGGAAAGAAATCAGCTTGAAGAAAGCAAAGTGAATGAAAGCATAGAGGGCAGCTAATTGACTAGTGGAATCTGTCCACCTTTCACAGAGACCTGGAAATGAAAATGAATAGAAAAGCCCTTCTCTTTGTCTTTGGTTTTATTTTATAAGAGCACACTTACTACATTAAGTCATCTTGTATTGCTTGGGGTGCTGCTATAAAGAGAAATACCTGTAAGTTTATAACCTGTTGGTATTTTCTAGGTTGGAAGTGTGAATCCTGCTGAAAACTTCCGTGTTCTAGTGAAACAGAAGAAAGCCAGCTTTGAGGAAGGTGAGTGGTTGGCTTTGCTTTTAAGAGAAGCTGTTTAATTAAGACAACTGATTTAAAGTCTAGATTAAGAACTGTAGCCTTTTGTTGTGACACTTTAGCATTTTTTTTTACTGGCGGATTTGTGGTTGTCCCTTGTTAGGGAGCTCACTGAGGCAACATTATGAGCACATGAAGGTGAACTCAGCATGGATTTTCCCAAAAAGGGACTAATTTGTAGGTCTCTATTAAAAACCTTTGGGCCAAAACCTTGGAGCTTTTAGTTCCACTTCATTTAAGTATTTTGAGATTTTGTGAGTGAGCTATAAGTAAAACACTTTTATTTCACACTTCCTATTTTCTTTCTTTCTTTTTCTTTTTTTTTGGAGACGGAGTTTTGCTCTTGTTACCCAGGCTGGAGTGCAATGGCACCATCTCGGCTCACTGCAACCTCCACCTCCTGAGCTCAAACGATTCTCCTGCCTTAGCCTCCCGAGTAGCTGGGATTACAGGCATGCACCACCACATCTGGCTAATTTTGTACTTTTAGTAGAGTTGGGGTTTCACCATGTTGGTCTTGAACTCCTGACCTCAAGTGATCTGTCCACCTCGGCCTCCCAAAGTGCTGGGATTATAGGCATGAGCCACCACACCCAGCCACATCTTCCTATTTTCAGAGACACATAATTCTTGTTCCATTCCTAAGAGGTTGGGGCGTATTTATAGTAGACCCAGAAAGACCTTGATGCTGCCCCTAAATTTAATCCTCAAAATGGCTACATGGACACTTTCTTTATCAGATGGTACCTAGAATCTCATTAAGGCTGTGGCTAATATAAAAATAGCTTCTAGGGCTGCACAGAGGGTCTGGGACTAACATTCATTCACTTGATTGCATTCAGATTGCTGTTAATTTACCCTTTGAATGGTGGCAACTGGCAGTTGTTAATCCTGCAGGTTTATGTATAAATTGTTAAATTTATTATTGCTACTCCAGGTCTGGCCTGTCTTTGAGCTGACTTCTGTGTATATAAGTGTTTATATTTGTTCATGTGTGTATAGAACTTTCTTTTCCAGCATGTTGCTGGGGGCAGTGAAATGACTTTTTTTTTTTTAAGAGACAGGGTCTCACTCTGTCACCCAGGCTGGAGTGCAGTGGGAGGATCATAGTTCACTGTAACCTTGGACATCTGGGCTCAAGTAATTCTCCCTCCTCACCTCCTGAGTAGCCAGGACTTAAAGGCATGTGTGTCACCATGCCTGGCTACTTTTTAAAGTTTTTGTAAAGACAGGGTCTTACTCTGTTGCCCAGGCTGGTCTAGAACTCCTGGCCTCAAGTAATCCTCCTACCTCGGCCTCCCAAAGCCCTGGGATTACATGTGTAAGCCACCATGCCTGGCCAAAAATTACGTTCTTTTTTTTCTTTTTTTTGAGACAGTCTTGCTCTGTTGCACAGGCTGGAGTGCAGCCTTCACCCTGGGTTCAAGCATTCTCTTGCCTCAGCCTCCTGAGTAGCTGGAACTACAGGCACATGTCACTCCACCTGGATAATTTTTGTATTTTTAGCAAAGGTGGGGTTTTGTAGTGTTGGCTAGGCTGGTCTTGGAACTCCTGACCTCAAGTGATTGCCCACCTTGGCCTCCCAAAGTGCTGGGAATACAGGCTTGAGCCACCATGCCTGGCCCAAAAATGAGGTGCCTAGAAGCACTACTACCTGCAATAGGTCTAATAATGCACCTTACTACTTAGAATCTAGGAATCCTGGCAAGATTCCCACATCTACTGTGCTGTTGCCCAGAGGCAAGCATAAGCAGCTGAGCCTCACAGAGAGCTTACAGTCTACCAAGCTAATCCTATTGGCAGACCACTAAGAATCTCCTGAGGAAGAACAGCTTTATTATCATAGTAATCTGCAGTCTTTAAGTGATGTCTGCAGTCTTTTGAGATGGAAGAACTTTTTGTCCTGCTAAGAGTTGCCATATAGGAGAAAAACTTTCAGTTTTAACACAAAACAAAACTTCATGAAAATAGAAGGAGATCTAAAATTCTCAGTGACAGTTTTCTAGAAGGATTAGTGAAAACAGTACTTCAGAACTTATCTCTTTAATGTGGTGGAGTGATGAAGGGACTTTCACAGTATTACACCTTGTGTCTGTTCAGCTGCATATTGTTACCGAGTGTTTGGAAAGGGGCAGAGATGCTACTGTGACAAGTCAATGAACTCTATTGTCTATCAAGACTACTGTGTTTTTGAAGGAAAATTGAGTCTTTCCTAGCTTTCAATTGTATGTTGACAATTGCCTCAGCCAGTCAAAGTCCAAGGTCCCCCATTTGGGTCTGTGTTCAAGTCCAAGGTCGACCCTGTGGTTGGTTTAGGCATGGTCTCTTCAAGGACTAAATCTAGCTGTCGTCACCATTATGTGGCAACCACTAGTTGTTTCATATCCACTATGTGCAAGGCATCGTGCTAGCACTTTATTATGTTATTCTAATTACCCTGCATAGCAAAAGAAATGAAGAAAATGTTAGCGCTTTAACAGCTTTTGCCAGAATTTCTGAGAGAATTGCTTTATTGGGGAAATAACTTTGATAAGTGCTAGGGTAGAGAATGAGTCTCCATCTCCAGACTTGGTTGGCCAGTACAGAGGCTCTGGAGGCAAGGGAAGCTCCTCAGCATAGAAGTAGAAAAACTATCTAGTTCAGAGAAGAGGGGCTGAGGATAAAAAGGAGGCAGGGAGACAAAGTGGATAAATTTATGCACAGTCACGGCCTTTTACGAAAAACGTTCCAGACTAATGACCATAAATTACTGGGCGTCAGTAAAACTCTGGAAATGCTACGTTTAAGTATTTGGGGAAACTGATGAAAAGTCAGTTTGGTGTCTGGCATTATTTCATGCAGAGCAGAGAAAGTACCTGAGCGCACAGGAAACCAGAGTCTGAAGAGACCAGGAGAGTCAGTTTCTGAAAATTTACTCACAACTGAGGAAAATATACCTTATCCCCGGCTGTGGGCTTGGGGATCCAAAGCAGTCTTGTGAAAATATCAAGATAGATAGCATATTAGTTACAATAAGTATTATCCCCATTTTACTAGTAGATAAACTGTAAAATTGGAGGAGATGCATTCTCCCCAAAGATCACATAGGAATTCAAACACATGTCTCTTTCAAATACTGGATTTTTTCCTTAGCCATAATGTTTCTTTTGATTCCTAATGCCTTCTTTTCCTACACTTTTTAAAACAACATTTATAAGGTTATGTATCTGAAACCTTGTGCCCGTTGATAAGACTTTTGATGAATAGACTGTCTTTTTGTGTTGAATGTGACTTTGAGACCCAGCATGTTGCTAGTATTTCAAAAAAGGATGTCCCGCTCACCTCCGTCTAACTAAGACTTGGTAAATCAGAGCCTTCTGTTCATGTCACAAAACCAGGCTCTCCACAGAGCAGTCAGAAAATGGGACTGCTTGTTAGCAATTAGTTCTCCTTATGGTTCTAACTTGGCTTCCCTTTTCTCCCTTCTGCCTTTCTTGCCAGCTCAACAACTTGTCTCTTTGTTGATGTCCTGTTCTTTGTTTTGGGCATCTTGTTTGTGTGTTCTCCCACTAGGGCATCTTTTTATAAGCCAAGACTCACTTCTCTTGCAGGCCCAAAGAGTTCTTCCCTAGTAGTGATCTTTTAGAGAGATTTCTGTCCAGGGTGGGGAGACAGGAATCCCTTCCCCTTTATTCCAGTAAATTCATTTTTTAAAATTCAGTTGTCAAAAGTGATTAGCAATAGACAGTTGGTAAGATTGTTTGACCCTTAGGTAGAACTTGGCTGTTTTTACCTATCATTATAAACTAAAATATGGGCATAGTTACTTCTTTCTCAGACCTGATAGTAGCATAGTCAAACTGAGAATCTTGTGATTCTCTCCCCGACCTCAGCAGTTTATATATAGTGGGCAGCTACACATTTTCTTAACTTCTGGTTTTCAGTGTGAGGGAGGTATCTTGTTCTAAGCTTATTGGCAGAGGAGATAACCAATGCCCTGAACCCTAGGAAGTGTGTTCTTTCTGGCTGCCCTTTTCTCAGTCCCTTCCTGAGTTGGGAAAGTACCTTTCTTCCATTCTCTCTACCCATCACCATTCTGTCACCACAGTGTTAAAATAGAAAACAATTTTTTCTCTCTCTTTTTTCTTTTTGAGAGAGTGTCTCACTCTGTTGCCCAGACTGGATGCAGTAACATGATCACAGCTCACTGCAGCCTCAACCTCCTGAGCTCAAGTGATTCTCCCCTCAGCACCCCGACCCCAAGTAGCTGGAACTACAGGTGCACACCCACACACCCGACTGATTTTTGTAGTTTTTGTAGAGATGAGGTTTCGCCATGTTATCCAGGCTGGTCTTGAATCCCTGAGCTCAAGCGATCCCCAAAGTGCTGGGATTACAGATGTGACCCACCAAGCCCAGCTCAGAAAACATTTTGACCACAACTCTATGTATAATAATCATCTATCAGTTGTGAAAGTAGTGTTGTTTCCCTGCTTACACTATTCATAAGTGCATTATTGCTGTCATCTGGGATTTGTTATCTGTAGTTTTGGTTTCAGAGAATCTCCAGAGGCTCTTCACATTGAGTTTATCTACTCGTTTGGACATCTTCCACTCAAGTGATCAAGAGTTGCTAAGGAGGAATGCCAGGATTTCCAATTCCTTGCCCTTTCCCAACTTAGGAAGAATGCTAAAATAGTCAAAATATAGCAGGTTGGAGAAGGAAAAGCCACATTACTACTTGCCTCCAGACTATTCCTGTGTGATTATGTCTGAATTTATAAATTCCCAGTGAGTATGGGAGATTATGTAAAATAGCTTGAATGTTCCTGGTGTGTCAAAAACAGGTTTTATGAGGGCCTTAAGAGCCAGAAAGGATAGATATATGGGGACAGATAAAAGGATGGAATGTAACTTAACTTTATAATGAGATGATTCTCTCTTTCAAGGACCTTGTTTTTGCCACTGAAATTGTAGGTTTTCTATTAGGCTTATGTATAGTGACAAGTTAGCAGAGCTCCATGCTACCAAATTGAATTCATGTGAGCGTAACTGGTTTTAAAAAAAAACTCAAAAGAAGGCCTCCTAAGTAGAAACAGTACAGACCCCAAACAGCTTTAACTTAATGTGCAAGAGAGCAGTAATATGTACTTGTCCATTGGATTAGAAGGTGATCATTTCATTTTTTTCCCTTTCACTTTGGATTACATCTCACCCTAGAGTCTTTTTCCTTTGTTCTTCAAAGCTTCTTTAATCTCATTTATCAAAAACATGCTTTCATTTTTAAAAGATATTTTCTAAAATTCACTTTCCAAGCAATTTCAGCACTAGCTAGAATATGGTATAATTAGTAATATGATATTCATCAAAGCCAAATAGTTTTTTCAGTGTTGTTTTTGTATGGTATAGCACTATCACATTTGCATGGCTATTTAGTTACATACATTATGTGATTTTCTGCCAGGAGTCAAGCCCTAAAACAGTGAACCTTCAAGAATTGGGATCTAGAAGAAATCTCTCTCTTTCGTGTGTGTGTGTGTGTGTTATTGTTTTAATTGATCTGATTTATGTAATCTTGGGCATGAATTTTATAATCAATTATACTCTGCCCAGATAAGAAGATAAAAATGTAGCCTTTGTCTGCACAACACTGATAAATTTAAGAAAAATAATCTCTTTCAAATACCTTGAGCATCTTAAAGGAAAGATACCAAATAAGTCACTAAAATTTTAAACATCTTTAGCCCTATAGATTTTTTTTTTAAAGAATTTGACACGCTTTCTTAGTCCTTTCCCAAAATAGCATTGACACATACCTAGTCATGAGAAAATTTATGATTAAGGATTATAGAGGTTTAGTCTGTACTTCATATTTTTATTATATATCTGACTTGTTTTTCACTGATTTTCTTTTTGATTCATTTTAAATTGTTAAACCTCAGAACTTGATGATATAGTTCTGAGGTTTAAGGATTTATTCCTTATTTATCAAGACAAGTGGTCTCATTGTAACACAAAAATCAGTCTGTTTGGAATTATAGAGAATACCTGCTGAGAGGGAGGATGTTATCCCATGTGGTAATTATGCACCATTGGCCTTTCAGGTGTTGTTTTTCTATGAGGCCCAGAGTAGTTAGGATGACTTTTCACAGAATATTGCAAATACGTGGAAGACTCTGGATCAATTCCAGAGAGCCAATTCTTGGCCTCTTGCAACTTAAACCTTTTTACTGGTTATGTATATTTCACTGGATAGCACAGCACCACCCTGAAGTTTACTTTTAATATAATGAAACTCAGCAGCCAAATAATTTAAATGAAATCATTGAAATGAAGATGAAAATAAAAAATAAAAAACACATGACATAGAAACTAAAGACCATTACACACACATAATCATTTTAAGAATTTTCATTTATCAGCGACTCTTTCTAAAAGGCTTTCATCTCTTCTTACCCATCTTCTGAAATCCTTTTAAGTTCCTGTCCATTTGTATCAGAATATCCCTAATTACAGGATATAGCTGTTGTAAAATATAGCCTGGCTATCTTTTAAGAAAGAGAAATGTCTGGTAGTATAAAAATGAAAGTGTGTTTTCTGTAGTTAAGTTCTGTTAACTGAAAAATAAAAAAAAACAAGATCTATAAATTTAGAAAAAGAGAGCTTTATTTCTTGTAAAGGGTTACAGCCTTCAAGGTGGAAATAGCAAAGGGGAAGTGGACCCTAGATAGCATAGAAGTTACATATTACCCCCTTTTTACTGATGGATAAACTAAAATTGAAGAAGATGCATTTTCCCCAAAGATGACATAGGAATTCAAACATCTCTCTGTCAAATACTGGATTTTTTGCCCATACTATTTCTTTTGATTCCTAATGCCTTCCTTTCCTACACTTTTTAAATACAACACTATAGGGTCATGTATCTGAAACCTTGTGCCTATTGATAGGACTTTTGATGGAAGACCGGGAAAGGCTATTCCCAGTCTATTCAAAGGCTGGGAAACATGGCCTGTAGCCAAAGCCCTGAGACAGGACCATGAAGGAGGGTTTGGGGTAGGGGCATCATGCTGACCAGATTGGCTAAACATACATATTCAACAGATTGCAGGAGGATCTATGAATATTCATGAAGGTGGTGCTGATGCATGAGTTTTAAACATGCATGTTACTTAAGACCCATGTTCACCTTGTAGGGAAGACATTTAAATATTACAAGTAGACCCTGTACATCAAGAGGTCTTTTCAGGACATGGCATGCAAATGGGCAATCTTTATACAATCCACTAGAGCCAGTTCATGGCTGGTAGTCTTCTTATCAGGAGACAGTTAACGAAATCATTCTCTTGTCCAATCAAATAGTTGTGGCTGGTAGAACCAGAGTTCACTAAGTCAGTATCTGGTAGAGCTGCCAATTATCTTAAAAACAATATTGTTTATCCCAAGGCCAGTGCTTGGTTAGCTGCTAAAGAAGAAAACGTGGCCGTGCGCGGTGGCTCACGCCTATAATCCCAGCACTTTGGGAGGCCGAGGCGGGTGGATCACGAGGTCAAGAGATCGAGACCATCCTGGTCAACAAGGTGAAACCCCGTCTCTACTAAAAATACAAAAATTATCTGGACATGGGGTGCGCGCCTGTAGTCCCAGCTACTCGGGAGGCTGAGTCAGGAGAATTGTTTGAACCCAGGAGGCAGAGGTTGCGGTGAGCCGAGATCATGCCATTGCACTCCAGTCTGGGTAACAATAGTGAAACTCTGTCTCAAAAAAAAAAAAAAAACTGTGGCAGTTAGAACATAGTTTATTCTTTAAGTGTAGGGATTCATGACGTAACCCTCGCCTGGTATGGCCTTAGATCCTGTCTATAATTTGGTACCTTATTGCTACAGAGTTTGTTCTCTCAGTCTTATGATATCCATTTTAACATTAATGCTGAAAGGTTATGTCTAACCTGCAAAAAGGTGGGGTGCGGGGTATAATGAGATGCACCTGACCCTTTGTCATGTCATCGCCAGAAACTCAGTTAAGGTTTTCTGAGGTCCCCTTTGTCAAGAGGGGTTCCATTTGGTCAGTGGGGAGCTCAGGATTTTTAGTTTACATTTCTCAGCACCTGAATTTCTTCCTGAGAGCTTTAAAGAAAGTCTTTATGAAATAGATGACAGTTCCTGTTTTCTCATGCTACATAGGAAAGTTGCTTGCCTTAAATCTGCTGAGTAATTGTTCTTTTTATATTGAAAATGGAAAGGATAATTTTCCATCTGGCTGAAAATGTGGAACTCATGAAGGCTTTCTCAGCATCAGAACTAGATGAGCCCAGAGTCCATTCAAACCTGAATTTATTGTACTAAACCACTCCTGGTATTAAGCTTCTGTTTTAGTCCATTCCCATGCTGCTATAAAGAATTACTTGAGACTGGGCAGTTTATGAAGAACAGTGGTTTAATTTACTCACAGCTGTGCAGACTTAACAGGAGGCATGATTGGGAGGCCTTAGGAAACTTAGAACCGTGGTGGAAGGGGAAACAAGCACATCCTATCATGGTGGACCAGGAGAGAGCACGAAGCGGGGAGGGCCACACTCTTTTAAACCACAAGATGTGAAAAGAACTCACTGTCACAAGAACAGCAAGGGGGAAGTCCTCCCCCATGATTCAGTCATATCCCACCAGGCTTCTCTAATTCCACATGAGATTTGAGTAGGGACACAAATCCAAACCATACCATTTCAGCTTGCGTTGATGACCTGGGCCATCAGTGCAACAAGGCAAGTGCTCACAGTTGGTTCTGATAGAAACACAGAACTCTTGGGTGCTTGGAAGAAAGGGCATCAAGCTTGCTGTTAGAGTTCACCCTTGCAGTAAATGCTAGAATATGATTTATGAGGCAGAGAACAGTTTTCAAGTACTTACTCATGGCAATTTGGTTCTTTCCGCCTCCTACAGATTCTGCAGTTCTTCCTTCCATGGTAGATATTGTCATGCAGGGTATTGCACTTGGTTCTTCTTGAATGGGGCTGTCGTTAAGATTGCTCCTTAAGCCCAGATGGTTGAAAAAGGAAACTGATTTCAGATTGTGCTGATGTGCAAACTGCTTTAATCAGTGACTTAAAGTGACTGCTGGTGGGAAACAGCAGAAGCTCTTAACCAATTAAGATGTTTAGGAAAGGATGTTTGACTTTTGTTAAAAAAAACGTCACTAATCAACTGAAATGTTTTAAGAGGAGCCAAGAAACAGCTAGGGGTTCCACTTAAATGTAATAAAAGTGTTTGGGTCCTCCCCTTTCTAATTGCATGCCCAAGGCAAAAAATACGCTGACACAGAAAGAAGTGGCAAGTGTAATTTGGTACAGTTAGCCTGTCAGATCCATGTGTGTCTACATAAAATCTAGAATAATGTCATGCTTGCTTCTTTGGCCAGAAAAGGGAAGGGAATTTAATTCCTTTATAGAACAGTTTCAGCAGGGTTGGAGAATATTACCAGCTTAGATGTCTTTGGAAATAGGAGAAAATTTAACTTGTTTTTAGAGCTTCCTTATGGACAGTGGGAGAAAAATCTTCAGTAAATAGTTATAATTAAAGGGCCATTTTCATTTTCCTTTGTCAGATTAAACTGCTGAAATTTATAGTTATCTCTTCATGTCTCTCAGTGATCATGAGCTTCAACCATAACACTCAGGATAATAACTGTATTTCATTGGTTGCCATTGAAGTCAGGAGCCATTGCTCACATAAGGACTACTTTACAATTCCCTTGCCCTTGGAATCCAGTAGTGTTTTCTTGGGGCATTGAGGGTAAGTTATGCTGTCTAAGTTTTCATACTTTGTGATAGAAACATCTAGTTTCTCTCTTGTCTGTGGACAATCTCTACAAGTCTCTTAGATAAATTGTACTTATTAATTCTACTTTTTAAATAGTTTTATTGAAGTAGAATTTTCTATAAAATATACTGTTAAGTATAATTTGATGAACTTGTAAATTATAAGAGTTGTAAAATTATCACAATTCAGTTTAAAGAACATTTCTCTCACACCCAAAAATTCCTGGGAACTGTTCATAGTTAATTTGGGTCTGGAGTGCACACCGGTGGTGGGGGGTTGCCAGTTGATGCCAGCCTAGGTGACATGTTCTGATAATCTTGAGTTATTGCCCTATCTGTTGAATGGGCTGGCACCATCTTGGGCTTGACCAGTTGTAATTTAGCTGCAGCCTTCAAGTAATCACTTGGTGGTGGAGCATTCTGTAAGTGCCTGGATTGTCTCTGGAATGTCTAAGCAAACATAATTAGGCAAGCTAGCAATGCAAGGGAGTATCTGGTGGAAAGGAGGAGAGTAAAGGTTATTTCATAACTAAAAAGTTAATGTGAAGGGCCTCAGAAGGAAAAAGGGCCTAACAATAAGAGTATTCAGATACACTCTTTGTTCTTTTCTAAAAATGTTTTAGCTACTCTAGGTTATTTGCATTTCCCATGTAAACTTTAGCATCAGCTTTCTCTTTCCTTCTTTCCCCCCTTCCTTTTCTTTCTTTTTTTCTTTTTTTTTTTTTTTTTTTTAAACAGAGTTCCACTCTGTCACCTAGACTGGAGTGCAGTAGCATAATCACAGCTCACTGCAACCTCTGCCTCACAGGTTCAAGTGATTCTCGTGCCTCAGCCTCCTGAGTAGCTGGGATTACAAGCGCAAGCTGCTATACCTGGCTAATTTTTATGTTTTTTTTTTTTAGTAGAGGCGGGGTTTTACCATGTTGACTAGGCTGGTCTTAAACTCCAGACCTAAAGTGATCCACCTATGTTAGCCTCCCAAAGTGCTGGGATTATAGGTGTGACCTGCTGCGCCCTGCCCAGCTTTTCAATTTATATGAAAAAGCCCACTGGTATTTTGATAGGGATTTCATTGAGTCTATAGAATAGTTAAGGGAAAGTTGCTGTTTTAATAATACTGAGTTTTCTTATCCATGAACATGGAATAGTTATTCATTTATTTAGATCTATTTACTTTCCCTCTATAATGTTTTAATGGTTTTTAGTGTACAATCTGTACACCTCTTTTATTTATTGCCATGTGTTTTATTCTTTTTGATGATGTTATGAATGGAATTGTTTTTTAACTTTATTTTTGGAATGTTTGTTGCTGGTGTATAGAAATACAATTTTTTGTATATTGATCTTATATCTTGCAATATTATTAAACTTACTAACTTTTGCGTTTTTTTAAATGTACTTCTCAGGATTCTCTACACACAGGATCATGTTGTCTCCAAATAAAGAAAGCTTTACTTCTTCCTTTATAACTCATGATGCTTTTCTTTTTTTTTTTTTTCTTTTGATTATTGTACTGGCTGGAAGTTCCAGCACACTGTTGAAGAGAAATAAGAGTGAACATCCTTGCCCTCTTCTTGAGCTTAAGGAAAAAACTTTGTCTTTCACTATTAGTATGATGTTAGTTTTAAGTTTTACTCAGATTTCCTTTGTCAGCTTGAGGAAGTTTCCTTCTATTTCTAATTGGTTGATAGTTTTTATTATGAATGGATGTTGAGTTTTGTTACAGGTATTTTCTGCCTCTATTGAGATGATTATGTGATTTTTATTTGTCTGCTAATAGGATATATTAATTGATTTACATTTGTTAAATCCACCTTGTATTCCAAGTATAAAATCCAGACATCTAAAAATCCATTTTATATGTACTGAATTCGTTTAGCTAATGCTACAGTTTGAATATGTCCCCCAAAGTTTGTGTTGGAAACAATCCCCATTCTAACAGTGTTGAGAGGTAGGACCTTTAAGAAGTGATTAGGTCATAAAGGCAGCATCCTTATGAAAGACTTAAGCCCATTATCACCAGAGTATGTTAGTTATAAAAAGGATGAGTTCGGCCTTATTTCTTCTCTGTCTCTGGCTTGCAGTCTTGGGTATTCTGTTATAGCAGCACAAAATAGACTAAGACAGTTAATATTTTGTTGGAATATTTGTTTCTTTTCTTGTTTTGTGTGATGTCTTTGTCTGGCTTTGGTAACAGGAAAATACTGGGCTCATAGAATGAGTTAGGAAGTTTCCTTCTCTTCAAGATTTTTATTATTTATTCTTTACGTATTTCATATAATTTACCAGTGAAGCCATTTGAGTTCTTTGTGGGAAGCTTTTGTCTTGTTTTGTTTTTTGAATTTTGAGATTGTTTCATTTGAAGGTAAGCTTAATGCTCTTAAATTCACAAATATGCTAATTTAAATACCATATTCTATTTATCTAAAACACACATTGTAAACATACAAATATCTCTTCTCTTCACATGTCGGTGCCCATTCATGTCATGGTTTGGCAATGGGGACAGTAGATTCACCTTAAGCTACAAGTCAGCATATGTTTCTTTATAGTTAATTTTAGCAAAATTTATACAAAATAGTAATTAGCAATAATCTTCTTGTTAACTCAAAAGAAAATTCCTTCAAAACTGCATTTTGTTAAAGTTTCTGCACTAAAATATAGAAAAACTACACAAATATTGAGAAGTTTAAAATTTCCTTAATTATTTATTCCTGGTACCACTACCACAATTTACAAGGCAATATATCTGATGTAATGAAAAAGAGCAGACAAATCTACAACAGATAAAAGAGCTCAGGAATGTACATCTAATTGACACTATACTGCATTAATTAACAGCTGCACGTTTGCAAACTGTGGCTATGGCAGTCATGCACAAGAAGGGTTTTCTGTTTAAACTGCAGTAACTTTTCTGACTGCGGATCATCATTTCTTCTTTGGCAGATTTTTATAGTTTCTCTAATGCATTTGGGATGACTATCTCAAAGTAACCTGGAACTTTTCTCACAACTTTTTGTTTTTTATCCTGCTGAGAAATTAGCCCCTCTCTGCTGTTTTAGAACCTTCTGCTACCATATTCATCACTTATACTACCAGATCCATAACCACCACCATAGGAACTGCCTGAGCTTCTTCCATCAACACTGTACCGTTTCATGGGTTCATAATTTGATTGCTTTTCTCTACTAAAATTTCCAGAATCATTATAGTTCCAACCACCATCATAGTTACCACTGCCAAAATTTCCTCCTTCAGTGTAACCATCATATCCTTCACCACTACCACCATATCCACCATTGTCGTTTCCACATCTTGATCTACCGTCTTGTCTCCATAGCCCCCTCTACTGCTGTAGGCAGTATCACCTCCACATCCATTATATCCACCATAACTACCTCTGCTGCCACCACCTCTGCCTCCACCCCCATAGCCTCCTCTTCCACCAAAGTTTCCACCACAGCCAAGATTACTTGCACCACTTCAGAGTTTCCTCCACAACCCATAAAGATTGGGGACATATAACTTTTTTGTTGTTGTTAATGGAGTCTCTTTCTGTTGCCCAGGCTGGAGTGCAGTGGCGCAATCTCAGCTCACTACAACCTCTGCCTCCCGGGTGCAAGCCATTCTCCTGCCTCAGCCTCCCAAGTAGCAGGGATGACAGGTGCGCGCCACCTCACCCGGCTAATTTTTGTAGTTTTAGTGGAGATAGGGTCTCCCCATGTTGGCTAGGCTGGTCTTGACCGCCTGACCTCAAGTGATTCACTCATTTTAGCCTCCCAAAGTGTTGGGATTACAGGCGTGAGCCACTGCACTGGGCCCAATTTTTAAACTAATCAATCTAGCCAGTTTTAAAATTTCTTCTTGAATCACTTTTAGTAATTTATCTTCATAAGAATTTGTTCATTTCGTCTAATTTGTTAGTATGGCATTGATTATTATTTTATAATAATATTTTTGAGATCTGTTCTTTGTTTCTGATTTGGGGAATTTGTATCTTCTCTTTTTCTTGGTCAGTCTAGGTAAAGGCTTATGGATTTTAACTTTTTAAGATCCCAGCTTTTAGTTAGTTTTATTGATTTTTCTCCATTATTCTCATTTAATTAATTTCTGTTCTGGTCTTTATTATTCCCTTCCTTCCTCTTACTTTGGCTGTGATTAGCTTTCGTTTTTCTTGTTTCTTGAAGTGGAAGCTTAGATTATTGATTTGAAATCTCTTTTCTAATATAGGCATTTAAAGCTATACATTTCTTGCTAAACAGTTCTTTAGCTGCACATAAATTCCGATATGTCACGTTTTTGTTTTTATTCAGTTTAGATATTTTCTAATGTCTTTCCTGATTGTTTCTTGGGTTATTTAAATATGTTTTTAAACTCCAAATATTACAGATTTCCTAACTTCTTCCTGTTGTTGATTTTTGATTATATTGTGACTGGAGATCATATTTTGAATGGCTTCAGTCCTTCTTATTCAGACTTGTTCTTATGTGGTCTAACGTAAAGTCTGTTCTGACAGTTGTTCCCTATGACCTTAAAAAGTACATGTGTTCTCCTGTTACTAGGTCACGTGTTCTGGAAATGTCAGGGCAATTTGATTGATAGTTTGTTCAAATCTATGTCTGTTGATTTTCTATCTAGCTGTTTTTCATAATGTTTTGAGTATTGAAAGTTATTCACCTTGAGACTGTGTATGCTAGTGAGACCTTTATAATTTTTGTCTTACCTAGCTAAACCAGCTTGGGTCATGAGATCCAAGTGATTTTATCCAATTTTTACAGGATAACACTAAAGAAGACATTGTCAGTTCAGGTAATAGAGTATATTTAAAATAAAGGTCTTCAGGTGTTGGTGTTTTAAGAAAAATAAACTTAGCTATGTGTACTGCAAGATTATATGGGTTTCTGAATCCTGTTTCCAGGGAAAAACAAATTTATGTTAGTAGAGGATGTTTACTAAGTACTAGAAAAATTGTGTACATTTTAGAACTTGTTGGAGCAGAAAGGTGATTAGCTGTGAGAAATAAAAGTCAATTTTAGTGGCAACAGGTATATCAAGTACATCAAGTCTTAGATCAGTGTTTATAGATTTGAAAAATTAATTGGTTCATTCTTTCATTTGTTTCTTCTTTTGTCCCATTTTTGTCAGGCATGCATTTATTTTGTTTAACTCCTTTTTTGTCTCATGTACTAAGAAGAGAATATAACTAAGGTTGAATTATCCCACAGTTGGCCCCATTTCTGATTATTCTTAGGTGGATTGTAATGAAGCCAGCAAGACTTATACATTGGAATTTTAAATGTGTGGGATTATAAGGAGGGTAGAAGCTGCAAACCAAAGATAGACTGCAGATCTACTTCAAATTTCCTGATGACAGTAGATGGAATGAAATTATTTCTAAGGGACTTTTTAACCGCTGCTCTTTAAGTATATGAGTAATAAACAAAAAGAAAAAAGTATGTGGTTTGGAAATAATAAAACAAAAATGAAGTAAAAGGATCAATGAAATGAAGGGATCCTAAGTGTCACCCCGTGAGAATTGTCTTCCCTGGGTCTCACACATATTGGGGGAAAAAAAGAAAATTGTCTTCCTGCTTAGAGCTCACTAGAAATAGAAACAATTGTTCATATCAGAGACAGTAGTCTCCCGATATGGCGACTTGGTTGAGATGGGCTTATTTTATATAGAGGATCAGGGAGGTCCTCACTGTTGAACAGATGATTGGGGACAGTGGGAGACAGTGTCTAGACCATGGGAGACAGCATGTTCTTGAGAAGCTCAGGATGAGTGTGCTTGGCTAGCAGCATTGTGGAGGCCTGTGTGGCTGGAGCAAAGAAAGTAGGAGCTGAGACTAGAGAGCTGGCTGGGGTACATATAACGTAAGACCTCCTTGACCTTTTGCTTTTCTCTGAGTGAAATGTGAAACCACTGAAGAGTTCGAAGTAGCGGATGATTTTATATTTTCTACCATGTTGAGGTAAAGGGCAAGGTTGGGGTAGGCAGATGAGTTAGAAGGCTTCTGCATTAATCCAAGTGATGGGACGTAGTAAGAGGTCTGAGTTTTGATATGTTTTGAAAGTAGAATTGGTGAGTTTGGCTGATCATGTAAATGTAGAGTGTGAGAGAGAGAAAGAAGTTAAAAATAACACCCAAGATTTTGGTCTGAACAACTGGAAGGAATTGCCATTTGCTAAGGGGAACATATAGTAAGTTGGTCTGGACTTCAGGAAAAAGGTCTGAGTTGTGTGTATAAATCATGGAGAAGGAGCCATACAGACGATAAGGCATGAGACTGGAAGAGATCCTTGAGTAGCGGAGAGGCAAGGGATCTAGGGCACAGGTAAAAGGGATAACTTAGATGGCACACAGATAGTTCAGCAAAGACAATAGGACAGAAGGCAGAATATATGGGTGCAGATGCAGGTAGGTGGCTACTTTGAAGAAGAATTTGTGGAGGGGCTGGGTGCAGGCTCATGCCTGTAATCCCAGCACTTTGGGAGGCCAAGGCAGGTGGATCACTTGAAGCCAGGAGTTCAAGACCAGCCTGGCCAACATGGCAAAACCCCATCTCTACTAAAAGTACAAAGGCATAGGCCTGTAGCCCCAGCTACTTGGGAGGCTGAGGCAGAAGAATTGCTTGAACCTGGGAGGCAGGAGGTTGCCGCAAGCTGAGATTATGCCAGTGCACTCCAGCCTGGGCAAAAGAGCAAGACTCTGTCTTTAAAAAAAAAAGAAAAGAAAAGAATTCCTGGAGGAGATTGGCATAACCTGGACCTTTTTGGTAAAGGTGGATAGGACATTCCTAAGCAATGACATGTCCTGATGCTATCAATGGAACTTTCTCCAGAAATAAGGGGCATTGTTGCTGTTGTTTTGCCCTTGAGTATTTTTATTTCTGACCACTTTATGTCTGTTTTTCTTCTAATTTCTAATTGTCTTCTAATTTACTTCTCAGGTCTGTCTCTTCCTTTCTATCTGTAACCATCCTAGTTCAGGCTTTCATAATTTCATCATAGGACAGTTTCAGTATCCTACATTACTTACCTTTAAAGTTCTCCTTTATTTCTGTCCATATGGTTGTACATATTTAACTTCTTATAGCACAGATTTTATTCTGGGTCAGCCCTTCTTAATTACTCCCATTTGAGGCTTGCCACAATCTGGTCCCATTCTGCCACTCCTGACCCATTCTTATACAGATTCTCTCTATGAACCTTGTGTTCAAACCAAATCGTATTCCTGCTAATGCCCTTGCAGATTTGCCTTTCTAAAACCAATGAACTCTTTAAAACAATGTCCATTCTTATCTTTACCCCAAATCCTACTCTAAAGAGATGCCTGTGATTTGAGAACCAGTATATCTTTGGATCCCAATGCCACATTGTAGTTTTATTGTAGTATGGACTCATCTTATATACTGCTGCTGGTCTGCTATCAGTGAGACAGAATGACCTCCATCTGGCTTTTTTGGTTTTCATTGCTGACTTTAATAAAACAGTGCTTAGGAGTAATAAGAATTTGAATTTTTGAATTATAGCAGATTTAATTCTCTGGTTCTTTGGATCAGTTCCTAAGTCTTAACCCCATCAAAGAAGAAGTAGAGAATATAACATGTCTGTATTTTGAGCTCTAGAATATAATACAACTTTCTTCATAAAAATCAGAAAAGGATGAGGGGGAGAATAAAAATAAAAAGAAGAATCTGAGAAGTCCTTAAGGAATGATACTGCAAAAACACAAGGCATTATTTATCATTTTTTAGAAGGAGTTATCACACAGAATACAGTCTTTCGAAAATTTCTGGTACCTAATATTTTCTTTCAAAAAAAGGCTCAAATTCTTGAGGCGTCGTAGAAGACTTGTGTGCTGTCTCCCCCTTGTCCAACTTCCCCAAAAACACATTCAACAATGGCTGCCTGTTTCTCTCCTTGGTGAGGAGTCTGACTCATCACTTTCTCTCTTCAACTGATACATGCATTTCAGTTCCATTCAATTACCAACTTTTAATTGGATCCCATTGCTGGATTGGTTTTGTGTTCCTGTTTCCTCTTGGCTGCACTGTTACTGTGATTACTTGGTATCTTACTTCCTATATTAGTTTGATGACATTTACTCAGGTATGAAGCTAGAGACCATAAAGTTGTTACAGTACCAGTCAGTATTCTCTTGCATTTTTCCTTTCTCCTACTGCCCATGTGGAATGGAATCAAGCATGGTGATAAGGTTCTGGATTCTTCTCTGTCAATTTTATTTTAGTAAGAATCGCCAAGTTTTAGAGTTCTAGGACCTTGGAAAATTGTGGAGACCCTCTTTCTCTGCCCTCCCTAGCCTTCACCCCTGACCACAACACATTCTTTCAAGCATATGGCATATACATTTCCTAAAAATCTGAAAGAAGTCATTTCCTCATTGAATGAGAAAGTCTTCCTTTAGTTTCTTTCTTATGTCAGCATACGTCTCATTATTGTACTTTAAGTGCACTCCTTTGTAGAATTGGGGAAAATTAGTCACACTAGGCAGTGGATGTTCTTTGGTCTTTCATTAACTGCTGTATGCTCTATAAATATTAACTGATGACCTTCAGGCTTTATGGGATATGTTTAGTGCTTTTTAATGGTTAAATTGAATATTTTTAATAAAAAATTACAAGACCATAGAATGCCACCGAACCATTCCACTTACCAGGAAACTTTAAATTTGCCAACTGATCTGGGAACAGATCTGGTCATATACCCAAGCTGTTTAAGATGAGAAATATCATTTATCAGAATAAAAGGTTACATCATAATGCTCTCTTATATAAAATGAACACACAGCCAGTGGGCTAACTGGATATCATTTTTCTAGTTTCTCATTAACTCACACTACCATATTTGTTATACAGAGTGAGCTAAGGCCAAGAGACCTTCCATATCATTCTTCCTGCTGTGGCTACAAAGTACAACTCACAGCTAGCTCAAATAAAAACAGAAATAAAAGGAGAGAAATCTCATAGTCTGCAGGAATGGATTCTGACAATAAAGACTTTACACTTACTCTGTTCCTTGTGCCTGGGGTTTTAATTTAACACATCAATGAAAAGGCAGCATTTAAGAAGGGGGAAAACACCCAGCAGGACTTACTTTTATTAGTGCAATTTGTAAGGAATTACTGCACTTAATGAGAAAATCATTAAGCATAACAAAATGGGCTGTGACTGAACTTGTGGAGCTTAAACGGTGAGGTTTTAATTGAGTTTTTTAGTTATTGGTAATAATAATTTAAAAATACAGGGCTGCATCCATATGTTGAGGTGGTCAGCACTTTACACACCTTAGTCCAATTTCCTGTGCCACTGTTCATGCATGATATTATGGCTGTGGTGTTTTCTGTCATATCTACTGATTTTTCTGTTCTGAGGAGTAGGAAAGGAACTTCTGTTAGATGGGGGGCAAAGAGCTAAAGGAACAATTTCTAGAAGGTGGAAGAAGGGCAGGATAAGGCAAAGGGCAGAGCTGTGTCTGCTTCTCAGTCTAACTGCTTAAAAAAGATGACAAATTTAAATGTCATTTTCAGGTTACTAAAGCTTACGCTTTTTTCCTAGTTCTCTATTTCTTTTGTTGTCATCCAGTGATTTGTTTTTCCTCAATAAGAATATTCCATTAAAGACCGTACAACAAAAAACAAGAATATCAAGAGGAAGGAGCACAAACCTTCAGGGCACATTCTTCCTGGAATCTTAGATCTGAACTCTTTTAGAAGTGGAAGCAGAAAGAAGGATGTTTAAGAAATAAGTCAGCATTTTTTCTTTTTGTAATTTAGAGAAAAAATATTTAAGGTACTTACAATTTCAGAAGTACCTTTCACTTCTGAGAGGACAGAGAGAGTTCCATGGGAAGCTCAGTTGCATCCAGTACCTCTTGTTTATTGTCATGGTCCACACAGTTGCATGTCACAACCATGTTAGACCTGAAGGAAATGGAGCTGTATGTAGCTCTGAAGATGTTTCAAGTAGAAGTGGAAACAATATTTTTTTGCATAGTTTTTTCTAGAAATACAGCTTAAAAAAAAAAACTTAAAATGGCTGGGGAAAGCTTTAAATATGATTTTGAACTTTTTCAGTAACTTTTAATTGAATTTCATTGTATTCTGTCTCACTGCAAGGAAAGAAACCTGCAAATTTTATCTTCCCTTATAATTTAAATGATGCCTTGCTGATTTCTTTTTTGTTTGTTTGTTTTGTTTTTGAGATGGAGTCTCCATCTCTGGCCCAGGCTGGAGTGCAGTGGCAAGAGCTCAGCCCACTGCAACCTCTGCCTCCCCAGTTCAGACAATTCTCCTGCCTCAGCCTCCTAAACAGCTGGGATTGCAGGCATGTGCCACCATACCCAGCCAATTTTTGTATTTTTAGTAGAAACAGGGTTTCACCATATTGGCCAGGCTGGTCTTGAACTCCTGACCTCAGGTGATCCACCCGCCTTGGCCTCCCAAAGTGCTGGCATTACAGGCATGAGCCACTGCACCTGACCTGATGCCTTGCTAATTTCTGTCTTGGAAATATCCAATTCATAAAACGGGGCATCCCCTTGTGAGTTCATAACAGCCTGTGCCCTTAGATCCCCTCCTCACCTTCCCTTCTTTCGTATGCCCTGCATCTGAGGGAAGTGTGGGCAGAGCTGGCTCCTGCAGGTTGCATTTCCCAGGCTCTCGTGTCTAAAGACTTCCTACTGGGTTCAGCATGAGAGCTATTGGTAGGAAGTAGGGAGGGAGAAACCAGGTATCTCTTTCTCTCTCTCTCTGTGTTGGGTAGCATCTTTGGTCCTCAGTGGCTTCAGCTCCCGTAGGAGAGATCCCAGAGTTCTATTTATACTTTTTCTTTTCTTTTGTCTGCACACCAAGGGATGCTAAGAGCTTCTTGCTGTTACCAATCCCTGGGTTACAGTACCATCCTCAGTTGGCTTTAAACTCTTCACAACCTACAAAACAATTGCCTGCCTTAAATCTCCTGATTTGGAGTGATTTATATTCCTTGGGTTGGACCCTGACTGATATACACACAACCTCTACGCACAATGGCCAATTTATATCCAATAGTAAAGAGGCATAAAGAAAGCCTGTTTATATGTTTCTTAAATTGCCTATGTTAAAACAGATTTCTTTTTTATCAGGCAAATATCTTTTATAAGCTTCTGGCTTAAACAATGCAATTTACATGTGGATTTAATTTATGGTTGACTGGACTGCTTGCCTAGAGTTTTATATGCTGATGGGTATTATTCCTGTTTATTCTCTTAATGAATTACTTGACCTTAATTTTGATTTAGGTGCTTGATTTTTAATGTCACTTTAAATTTTGTGTTAGAAAGATGTGATTGTCATTAGCTATATAAATTTTTTTTCTTTTTCTTTTTTTTTGAGATGGAATCTCACTCTGTTACCCGAACTGGAGTGTAGTGGCATGATCTCAGCTCACTGCAACGTTCACCTCCTGGGATCCAGTGGTTCGCGGCTAGTTTTTGTATTTTTAGTACAGGCAGGGTTTCATAGTGTTGGTCAGGCTGGTCTCAATTGCCTGATCTCAAGTGATCTGTCCACCTTGGCCTCACAAAGTGCTAGGAATACAGGCGTGAGCCACCGCGACTGGCCATTATGGCTCCTGGCTATAAATTTGTTCTTAACATTTAGAAGTTATTTAACTGCTGACATTTGCAAAATGTACAGCTTTTCAGTAAGTAACATTTACATGAGGCATTGAGAAAATGAGAAGAATTAAATTGGGAAGTATCCTAAATGATGGCTGAGTTCAGCCAAATCGTTTGAGGTGTCTTTGCAGTCTTTTATATATAATGTGTGACAGATGAGGGAACCTACTACTTTTTGGGCTCTGTCAGATGGAGGAGAAAGTCCCACATCACTTTGTTGGAAATATCTTTGCAAAGAACAGAAGGAGTGAGTAAATGTAATGTCAGAAACAGACGTGCACATGGCCCGGAGTGTTTTGGGAGTGTTTTGGCCTTGGTGACTGTACAATGAGAAGGGAGGTGTAGTCCATTTTATAGGACTTTGGGTGGCGTTGCATGTTTTCAGTAGAGAAGAAGAGTGTGTATTTCAGATTATCAAGAAAACTCTGCCCTTTTCCTCTTCTATAACATTTCTATATCTGGATAACATTTTGAATATGATACTAAAGTATCATTGTATTGAGATTAATTTTGTGTATTAACATCTGTATTCGTTAAGATACTGGGTTAGTATATGACACCCGTATCTAAAGCCTCAAAATCCATAACAGACATTTGAAGTAATCCTGTAAATAGACGACAGCCATTTGCCTAACTTAGTATCCTAAGATGGATGGCCCTATCCAATGGCCATTTTTTAAATTTTAGCTACTAATGAGTTTTATTGAGTCACTGACTAATTCTGAAGAATATTTTGGTGAGTTATAATTGGGGCTGTGATTTACTGAGTATGAAGACTGATAAGCCATTCCTTAGCCCTGTAATTGATGTAGAAGAAGAGAAAAGCATTTTATGTGGGGCAGGGAAGTCAAAAGCACAATCTGGCTAAAGTAGAGTATTATTTTTGTCAGCCATTTCTGCATTTTACTTTTATTAAAAATGGCAGGGAAATGTGAAGTGCCACAAAACTTTGGGAGGGAAATCTCTTGTCTGCATCCCTTCTGATACTGAGTATATTCAAGCGTCATCTATCACAGCTATTCCTGATGTTAAATGCTTCATTATAGTGAGTGAACCACAAAAGTAGTCTGGATAGAGGGACAGAATTTAGAATCATGGACCAAATGTACAAGTCATGCAACTGAGTATTTTTAGAAGGCCAAAATCTGGTTCTTTGTATTCATTGGGTTTATTGTAAGTTTGGATATGTTTATCCACCTGTGTTTCTGAACGTTCTGATGGAAAGAGTCTAACATGTAAATAAGAAAAACTGAATCCATATAGGCCCACAGATACATGAGGACTTCATTTTTTTTTTTTTTTAAACAAAAAAACTTGAGTATTGAGTCTCCTACTACTTCCTTTTACAAAGTGTTTATGGTAGACTGGACTACCTTCTTTCCTATATCATTGCAAATGGATTGTTGGCTTGGGTATTTGCTTTATTTTTTGTTGGTGCTTTTTTGTTTGTTTTTTGTTTAGTATTTTTCTCTGTAAGTTAGCAACTATGTGTGTGTTCTATCATATTTCAGGATACAATGAGTCAGGAAGTTGGTTGTTTTGGTTTGGTTTTTTGCAAAGCAGTTTAGTACCTATATAGTTGCTTCATGGGCTCGAAGCTCTTAGAATTCTCTGCCTTACTATCCTTAATCACCTATGCTCTTTATACTCTTTTCCTTGTATTCTTCATGTAATAATTTGGACACAGCAGATGACTCTTTTCTCTAAGTAATCTCTTCTCTTGGTAACTGTGATGCCATTAACTCCTGATTTTTTTTTTCTCTCTCTCTCTGACTATTCCTTCATAGCCTCCTTCTTCAGCTCCCTTTTCATTATCCAATCACTAAATGTAATAGTTCCTAAAAGGCTTGGTCTTGGATTTCTTGTTTCTTCTATGCTTTCTAAGGAGCCAAGCTCTACCCCTACCTCAGGATTCTCACACATGTTGTTCATTCTTGGAACTCCCTTTCCTCCAGCCATTTTCTGTCTAATTCTCAGTCATTTTTCTTCCCCATTTGTGTCCACATATGTGGCCATTTGCATTTCTCCTAATACACCTTGTGCTTTCTCACTTCTCTTCTTTATGATTAGGCTAATTGTTTCCTGCTGCCTAATTGCCAAATTCTATTTTTTATTGCCTAGCTGAAAAGTCATGTTAATTTGTGAAGCTTTCTATAATCACCAAAGATTTTCTAAAAATTCAGACCAATTAATATATTTCCATAATACTCATAGCCCTCTTCACATTATTTCCCAGTGTTAATTTTATGTATATGCAATATATCCCCTATTTGACTGTAAAATCCTCAAAGGCAGGGGCCTTATCTTTAACCTAATTCTGTCTCCTACAGAACATAACATAGTGTCTTCTACATAGTAATCACACATAAGTGTATACTATCAAACAAAGAGCAACATTTACATTATAGCTTCCTCAGATTTCTTATTCTAATTTCAAAAGAAGTGGAGAATTTAGAGTCTCTAGGATTATTGCCCTTGGCCTGTAAAGGTTTTTATTTGTGCCCAGATATATAACTTAGAGTGAACTTTGTATCAAGCTATCTGGGAAGGTACGCCACTTTCTGTTATCAAACATTTCTGTTATTTTGCTTTTCAAGCTGAAAAGGGGAGATAACTTCTGTTTGCTTTGAGCTTCTTCTTGATGGTTTTCTGCTCTGCCTACTAATCAGGGTTGTATTATTTACCTTGTTTAAAAAGATTCATCTGAACATTCTTTCCCTCCTTTGAATTGTAGTTGGATATTAATTCACTGCTGCGGGATACGTTGGTAAAGATTTCTGAAATTGCAGGGAAATGTTTTTTTAATCCCTTGAGTTTGTTAAGTGCTTTCTTATAATGGAGATCATAATCTCCTAATTGGTAGAAGGGATGAATTGGTTACTGGGGATATTTTTTCCTTACTGGAAAGTTGCTGTATTAGAAAATACTTCATCCAGTTTTTTAATCCTTTCCACATGTGTATAAGGTCCTTAGGAAATAAGGAGATTCTTAGCACTGATTTCATGTTTTTCGTAAGGAAGGCATTGAGTAATGTTCAGGTCACTGTGATTCACAGGGTTAGTGGCCTAGGGCCTTTATTGGTGAAGCTTGAAAGTAATTTTCTTCAGCATTGTGCATACACACATAGCTACTAGATGCTCACAGGAGGCTGTGATTTTGGGAAACATGCAGTCTTAGAATATCTTGAACATTCAGCATAAATTGCCAAACAGCTAGCTAGAGAATGGTGTCAGGAAGAAGGGAGAGGGAGCCTTTAGGCATGAATACCCATATCTCCTTGACTTGTTCTTCCACAGATCTTAAGGGTCAGTTTTGACCTGCGTAGCAAACTAAGTTTCCTCATGACTTCTTGATTTCCATTTTCCTCTGCTTTTTTTTCATACTCAAGAAATTTTTTGTTTCTTTGTAAGTTGTCACCTGCTTTGGAAATGATGACATTATTAATGCATTTTCTCTTTCTATAGCACTTATGAAATTGCTTTCTGACAGTTACTGTTTATTAAACATTTGTGTCTTTTGGAATGGTGAGCAATAGGGAGAATATTCAGGTCCAGCTAAGGGCATAAGATAGTAATGATTTCTCATTTGAAAGGGGTATTTTGTTAAGACTGGGGCTGATCTTTTCTAATTTATCCTTGGATTGGTAGAAGATGGGGTGTCTCTTGCTCATTAGTTTTCACTGCCCAGCACTGTTCCACAATTATCCTGAGTAGAATTAGGGGAGGGACTAGAGGACCTATTTTCTGTAAATATGGTAGAAAGACGGTTTTGAATTATCTAAATGGCCCCTAATTTGTGAGAGAAAATCAAAAGGAACAAAAACAATAATTTCAAAAACAACTACAACCTAGGCTCTGACATCCCAAAGAGGAATATTTCAACTATAATTCTCAGCATTTTAGAAATTAATTTCTTGACAAATATCAATAGATATTATTGAGACTTCTCAAATATAAAGTTTTGAAATCAGAATTTTGTATCTCATCTGTCCCCTAAAAGAAGTATGACAATTGTGCATGCTGACAATGAGGTTCATGAACCATGATACATACTTAATAGGCACAAACACAGAAGCGTACCCCCTCTTAAGCATCACTGAAATCTAAGAAAATTTTTTGTCTTATGTTTTAGCAAGTAACCAGCTCATAAATCACATCGAACAGTTTTTGGATACTAATGAAACACTGTATTTTATGAAGAGCATGGACTGCATCAGAGCCTTCCGGGAAGAAGCCATTAAGGTAATGCTGTCCTAGCATATCTTCTCTTCCTAAACAGTTGGCCACTATCACAGGGAAAGAGGCTTACAGCATCCCAGAAATGAGCTTGGACTTTGGAAATTAACATTCTCAGTTTGAATAGCAGTGTATGCCAGTGGAACTACGAATGACTTAAACTCATATTACTATCACTGTCATTTCTGAGGTGGAATAAAGATGGTTAGGTAGGATGTTTTATTCTTGGAAATTAGCTTTTTATTATACTAAAGCCCTGGCTTTTGCTTTCGTTTCTATTAGGGAACCAAGGAAATTTCCATGGGAACCTATGGTGGCCCACTCGTTATTGTAAAGGATTGGCTTTTAGGGAAATGGATGGAAAATGTATATTCGTTTAATTGTTGAGAAAGATTTTACGAAGATAGGAGTAGGGATCTAAATGTAAGAAAAAAAAGAACACTGAAAATTACTCAGTTCCTCAGGAACTATGCCTTTTCTGTGGGTTTTGTCTGTTTGTTTTTTTATTAGGAATTTTTAGAAAATACTTCTAAAATTTTCCAAATTATGTGTAGGCTTTTATATCACTAGGTAAGAAGTGAGCAAGCTTAAATTGGAAAGCATAATTTTAAAGTAGGCACAGTTGTAGAATATGTTCTTATGTGGATGCTTATTAAATATTTGCTGAATATATGAATGAATTAATGCTTAAATTAGGTGCTTACAAAGAGTGACAAGAAAATGGAAAAACATTAAAATCAAATTAGAATAAAAGATTCAGAAGTGGATAATCTGAATACTCTTAAGGTAAAAGACAGATTTTGGAGAAGTATAGTCAGGACAAGACTGCAGATGATTCAGCTGGGTGGAAAAAGATTGGTTAGATGGAAAGAGATAGTAAAAGTGTATTGCTATTTTTAAAGCACTGCCCAGGCTAGATGGAGTGTCTTATAACACCTCTGTGCATTGCTGCCACCCAATGTCCTTAAAAATACCAGGTCACATTGTGTTTCTTAAAAAAATAAAAGAGAGATAGAGGATACCTCAGTGACGTATCATTCAATCTTAATGGAGGGAATTCTTCTTTCTTCCTCCTCCCCGTCTCCCCCTCCCCCTCCCCCTCCCCCTCCCTCCCTCCCTCCCTCCCTCCCTTCCTCCTCCTCCTCCTCTTTCTCCTCCTCCCCCTCCCCCTCTCCCCTTTCCCCTCCCCCCGCTCCTTATCCTTTCCTCCCCTTATTTATTTATTTGTTTGTTTGTTTGTTTATTTTTAGATGGAGTCTTGTTCTTGTTACCCAGGCTAGAGTACAGTGATGCAATCTTGGCTCACTGCAACCTCTGCCTCCTGGGTTCAGGTGATTCTCCTGTCTCAACCTACTGAGTAGCTGGGATTACAAGTGCATACCACCACGCCCAGCTAATTTTTACATTTTTAGTAAAAATGGAGTTTCACCATTTTGGCCAGGCTGGTCTTGTACACCTGACCTCAGGTTATCTGCCCACCTTGGCCTTCCAGAGTGCTGGGATTACAGGTGTGAGCCACTGCATCTTTTTTGAAGTGTAAAAAATTTTACGTTTTATGGAACAATTAGGGAAATGAGAATACTGACTAGTTACTTCGTTCTATTAAGGAGTCACTAATTTTTTGTATGGTGTTAATGGCATGTGAGTGTGTTTGAGTATATATTTTCTGTATTTCATAGAGATATTTATAAGTGAAATAATTTGAAATTAGCTTCAGAATAGTTGGAGGGTTATGGGAGAAGAAGGTCAGAATATAGATGAAATAAGATTGGTTTAGTTGATAATTATGTTTTTATGTTTTATTTTTAAGACAGTCTCACCCAGTCACCCAGGCTGGAGTGCAGCGGCACAATCTCGGCTGACTTCATGCCTTCTAGACTCAAGCCATTCTCCTGCCTCAGCCTCCCAAGTAGCTGGGATTAGAGGCGCCCACCACCATGCCTCGCTTATTTTTGTATTTTTAGTAGAGATGGGGTTTCACCATGTTGGCCAGGCTGGGCTTGAACTCCTAACCTCAGGTGATCTGCCTGCCTCGGCCTCCCAAATGACTGGGATTATAGGCATGAGCCACCATGCCCTGTCTGAGTTGATAATTATTGAAGCTGGGTTATGAGTGTGTGAGCACTCACTAAATTAGTCTGTTTTTGTTTGAGAGTTTCTAGATTAAATGTTAAAAACAAAGGACTAGGCCATCACAAAAAACTGATTCTGGGAAGCTCTGTGCCTTGCACAGATGGAAGGGTTTTTGGTCCCCAGCGAACACACCTCAGTTTGGAATGCCAGCTTCCCGTGTACCAAAAAAGAACATTTTATTTTTTTGTAATGAAGACCATGATTCAGAATATACGGTACTTTGTTTGGTCTGGGGCTGAATTTTGTTTTTGTGTTTGCTCTGACTTGCCGCCTCCTCTACCCCAACTTGCTACCACAGTTTTCAGAAGAGCAGCGCTTTAACAACTTCCTGAAAGCACTTCGAGAGAAAGTGGAAAGTAAACAATTAAATCATTTCTGGGAAATTGTTGTTCAGGGTAAGTTGCTGTTTTTTTCTAAATATACATATAAATTCTAAATATAAGCTATATTGTGAAATGAGTTATGTGGGGAGCATGATGACTTTCTACGTGGCTTTGGGAAGTGTTTAGTTTTCAGTGAACTCAAACTCCCTTAGTAAGCATAAATACAAAGTGATAAATAATAAATAAATATGTAAATTCCATCTTAGACTCTACACAGCATGACCTGTTTCAGCACTGTGCCTGTTTGTTCAGTGGAGCAGCTGTGTGGGCAAACGTTGCCCTCTCTCTCAGATTCTTAGGCCACTTCGGTCCTGCTGGATCCACAGCCCTTTGGTTGACCTCACCCAGATTTTATCTCCCTGCCACTTTTCAGTTACGGTGTTCTTGGACTTTCCGTTTCAGCAGACCAGCATCTTCTTGCACCAAAGCCATTCAGTTCCTCACTTGTTCACAGCAACCAATGCAAATTAAACTCAGAAAGAAGACAGCACACATTCAATGTTAGGCTTGATCCTTGCTTTTTTTCATGGCCTTTTGCCACCCTCCACCCCCCATTTTTAAACATGACCTGATTTTCTTTTAGAACCCAAGTATAAGATATTACTTGTTTAAAATATATACTCATGGACACAGGGAGGGGAGCATCACACACTGGGGTCTGTTGGGGGGAAATAGGGGAGGGACAGCAGGGGGCGGGGAGTTGGGGAGAGCTAGCATGGGGAGAAATGCCAGATACAGGTGATGGGGAGGAAGGCAGCAAATTACACTGCCATGTGGGTACCTATGCAACAGTCTTGCATGTTCTTCACATGTACCCAAAACCTAAAATGCAATAAAAATAAAATACATATTATGAAAATGATGATGTTTACAAGATAGAGAAACATTTCACTTAAACAGGAGGGATGCAAAATTTATTTCAGTCTGTCTTTCTGTGCAAATTCTGTACAAAAAGAGTTGCATACCTATTTATCCACCTTCTAATGGGCAACTCTTCATCACACAGTTTCCTGACAGTTAATTTTTCAGCCCTTTAATTTCTACACTTGGGAACAAAAGCAATTGGAATGAGTGGTGAATGGGACTTACTCAAATCACTTTTGCGTCTCTGCTGTTGACCCCGTAAATGAAGGAGACTGGTTTTGGTATTTATTGAATGCCTACAACCTATTATTTGCTGAAAAGAAACTTACAGGACATATGCAAAATCCATATTTTTTGATAGCTTGTATGCTGAGAGAATACAAATGACCAAGGCCATTCATAGGTACAAATGGATGTTAAATACATGTGCTTTTTGGACAGTATATCATGTATCAGCCATTTGACGTAGGAAAATGTCTTAGGAAGAAGAGCAAACTAAAGAGTAGATTTTCTTTCCTTGATTTGCTCTTACTGAGCTGAAATTGACAAACTGCTAAATGATAGACATGCCCCTTGGTGAAGACCATATTTTCTTCCTCCCTAGTCCTCCGGCCACTCTATGAATAGCCATGGCTACGAGACAAAATGTATGCATAGTCTCATATTGGGCACCTGATAGCTTGGACAAAAGCATGCAGTCATCCAATTACCATTTATTTATTGCGCTTCTGTGGTGTGCTGCAGTAAGTCCTCTTTTAATGTTGCCCATAGGTTCTTGAAAACCGTGACTTTAAGCAAAATGACACATAATAAAACCATTTTTTTCTCATCCATGTTATAATGAAACAACATTGCTTAAGGAACTATTGTTTCTCTTAAAGCCACAGTTTCCAACATCCTATTGATGATAGTTAAGTAAGGACATAGTGTACATTGAAGGGAATATAAAGATGTATAAGACTGAGTATTTGCCCTTGAGAAAATACAGTCTTAGGAGAGAGAACATGTGTATAAATAGTTATACAAGTTAGGACAAGAGCCATTCCAGCGGAATAAACAAAGTGATCTGAAGATTCTAAAGAAGGGGAGACTAGAGTTGAACAAGGAAGGGTTCATGGAACATGTGGCATTTGACATGTGGCTTTTATTGCGTATTACACAAGCAAAAACTGGAGAAAAGATAATTGATGATGGTCAATGTTAATTAGTTGCCTTTAGTTTTATATTTTTTGTAGAACAGAGCACCTTTATAGTTAAAAATCTCCAGCACAGTCAGGGCACAGTGGTACATGCCTGTAATCCCAGCACTTTGGGAGACCAAGACAAGAGGATCACTTGAGCCCAGGAATTTGAGATCAGCCTGGGCAACATAGTGGGACCCTGTTTCTATAAAAAAAGAAATCTCCAGCTCAAAGGTGGGAGGGGGTGTGGTGGAAAGGAAAATGGGACTTGAGTTGATTCTTTGTGTGTTAGATTTTACTCTGTATATTACTTTTTAGATGGAATTACTCTGATCACCAAAGAGGAGGCATCTGGAAGTTCTGTCACAGCTGAGGAAGCCAAAAAGGTATTGAGGGGTGACTCTCTGTGTTTAGTTGAATTATTTTAGTGGAGTTTATTTTCTTGATGCCCTCAAAGTAAAATTTTATAGATAACTAAATTGGTGTACTCACCACAGCATCCTCATGGGAGAAATTATAATCTTAGTCAGTTTTTTGTAGGCTGTGGTTATATTTGTAAAACTTAACCTATAATCCCCCAGCTTCAGAACCTCTAGAGCGTGCTGTTGAACTCCATAGTGCACAAACTTTGCCTTGGCCTTGGTAAAGGCTATGAAATCCAGTGATTCCACCCTGAACATATCATTAGTCACATGGGGAGCTTGCTTTGTTTTTGTTTTGTTAATACTGATTAAAGATCAGAATTACCCTAGAGATTCTGTTAGTCTGAGATGGGTCTTGGGCACAGTTGGTTTGTTTGTATTTTAAAACCTCTCGGATGATTGTATTGTATAGTGAACAGAGAAATACTAGGATTCTAACATAAGGGACATCCAGGTGTTTTCAGTAAAAGACCCCCATGTATACAATGCTCATGAGCTTTTTATTCACATAGATTGTTGGGCCTAGGTCTCCTTCTTTGGTGTGTATCGAATCTCATTCAGCCATGAGTCAAATACATGTGGTTATTTAGTTCAGTCATTCTTTATTGTACTTCAAGGTCGTGATGAAATTTTAATGAATTAAATTGAATAGCTCAAAAGTATATACTTCATAACATTCAGTTTCAGTTACAGTCACTGACTGATAGAGTTTTTCTGGCCCCTGATAGTTCTCAGTTACTAAGCTTCTACAATATGCTAGGCACTGTGCTGGATGATAAAACAGCACCCCTTCCCTGTAGAAGCTCAGGCAGTTAAAATGGAGCATAGGGAAGCAACGGAGACTCAGAAAATAACTATATACACTAAGGGAGAGCTTGGTCTGGGCTGGTGAACAGGAATCTGTTAGGCAAGTGACAGACGCAAAACTGGAAATGTTAATCAGATGGCTAAATTCAGGCCAAAATTTAAATATCTTTAATTTTCAACTCAAGAAAGGCATTTGGCAGAAACCATAGTATGGTTTGGAAGAGAAATTAAAATATACAATAATTTTTATTAAGCACTTTGCCTAGCAAAAGGTTTTTGTTAAAAAACAGGCCATCCCTACCTTCAGGGAGTAAGATCCTAGAATTTTTGAAGCATACTGTAAGGTGGTGATTATCATCTCAAAAGGGTTTTCATGGTGTCTGTACTGTTTTCTTCCACAGTCAGTACTGAGTACCATGGGCTTGAATATGCCATTTAACTGTTTGGTTTTATTTCTATTTGTCACTTTATACAATGTTTGATAATATCTCCCCCTTGAACTGGGCTGTCAGTCAAGGTTCTCCAGAGAAACAGAACCAAGACAACATACATCTGTGCATGTTTGTGTATGCACATAAGCATACACATATATCTGTATATATAAAGAGATATTTATTTATTGGCTGACTTTCAGAAATTGGCTTATGTGATTGTGGGGCTTGGCAGGTCTGAAATTCATTGAACAGGCTAGCAGACTGGAAACTCAGGCAGGATTTCTGTGTTATACTCCTGAAGCAGAAACCTCAGCTTTTGCTTTTAAGGCCTTGACTTGGTTGGATGTGACCTACAGACATTATTGAGAGTAATCTTTGCTTAAAGTCAGCTGATTGTAAATGTTAATCACAGCTCTGAAATACCTTCACAGCACCATCTAGTGTAGTGTTTGATGGAACAACCGGGAACCATAGCCCAGCCAAGTCGATGTAATATTAATCGTCACATGGGGTGAAGACCTATCAGTCAGTTTTTGCTAAACCAGTAAATCAGGAAAGATAATTTTTGTCATTATTACATTAAGAAAATCTGTTATCCAGGTAAGAGTTGAGTACATATTAAGGGTTTTTGGAAGAAGTGAGGAGCTGTGATCTAAAAAAGCTCATGTTTCCTCCAAGCAGCACATCTTAACCAAAGATGTTCCAACTAAATGAACCCAGAATGTTAGACAGGAACGAAATCTGAAAACAGATGATGTGCTTACAAATTACGCAAGGCTTGTTCTGTAATGCAAATGGGTTGTCTTCTTTGAAATGTAAAGGCACTGAGCCTAAACATGAGGAATTTTAATGTCTGGTGATTAAGCTATAGCGAGAAATTTTAGTTAATGACCAGGTATAAGATGGTGTCATTAGATAATTCTGATGTCGCCAGAACTGATGTCAGTTGTAGTTTAAGACAGCTCTCATAACTTCACCATCTTGGAATAGAGAGAACATCATAAAAACCAAGTGGAGAGAATCTATTCTACTTCAGCCACAGGTTGCCTGGCTCAGACTGGCTGCTTCTTCCTTTTAGAGTATAGTGTTTCCACAGTCAAGGCACAGTGAGTGTGCTTCTCGTACTAACAGCAAAACAGAACTTGACTGTCATGGCAGATAAGAAATTGGAAATTCAACAAAAATGTATTGCATACCAGCTCTATGCTAGGCACTTTGATATATATTATCTCATAGCCTCCAAAAAAAGTACATTGCACATTAACCTAGCAGACGCTATTTCATGCCTAGAAAATGCCATTTCCTTTTTTTTTTCCACATTTATCAGTGCTTTAGCCAATATAGTATGTATACCAGATATCTGTATAACACGTTGACTTCTAAAGAATCATTCACATTGTATGGTGTTTACCTAGAACACTAAATACATCATATCAAGATAATGGTAGAAAATAACCGTAGTAGACTTTTGCTTGTATCCAACTCCAGAACCAAAGAGCCCATCACTATCTCTGTGATCCTCACATTGATCTGCTAAGAATTGACAAGAGCAGGAACTACCATCCCTGTTACCCACTGGGAAGCCAGGCCCCAGAACGGTTAAGTGGGGTTATACTCAGAGCTCACAGAGACAGCAAGAGGATTAAAATACACATTCCTGTGCACCACCCCAGACCTTCATTTTCAAGTGGATTAAGTTTTATAAATGGAATCTTGGACCAGCCATATCTAAAATATAGTAGTCCCTGTCTGCTTCATCTCAAATGACTTTCTGGCCTACAGCCAGGTGGTGGTTAGAATAACCTGGAAAGTCATAGAGTAGAGCCTGTAATTTTGATTCACCTTCAGTATACACTATATTACATTTGTCCCTTGTTAGTATAGTGGCGAGTATCCCCGCCTGTCACTATATCATGTTTAACTGTGAGATTACACTTGTGTGTCTGCTTTAATATCACATGAACCCTTTATTTTGTTTTCCAGAGTGAAAACTTGATCCTTTGTATTAAAAATGCTTTTATTTAATTATTTTATTTATTTATTTATTTATATTTTTTGAGACAGAGTCTTGCTTTGTTGCCCAGGCTTGAGTGCAGTGGCACGGTCTCAGCTCACTGCAACCTCTGCCTCCTGGGTTCAGAAAATTCTCATGCCTTAGCCTCCCAAGTAGCTGGGATTATAAGTGTGCACTATCCTACCGGCTAATTTTTGTATTTTTAGTAGAGATGGGGTTTTACCATAGTGGCCAGGCTGTTCTCAAACTCTTGGCCTCAGGTGATGCACCCAAAGTGCTGGAATTATAGGCGTGAGTCACCATGCCCAGCCTGAAAATATTTGTAAATGGCATCTGTTGATTTTTGGAGAGAAGTGTGGAAGGGAGAGTGTACATGTAGATGATGATGGGGAGAATTGCAGAAGAAGATTCTGGCTCAAGGAAGCTGCTTCTTTGTGGTTTTAATAGAGGAGATGTGCTTTAGCTATATCTCTTAGCCAAGTGAGAGAAGTATAATCTCTTTGACCATGTACTGAAATATTCATTTATATTGCCTTCAGGTGTTCAGTGTGGTCACTTCCCAAATAATCATTTAGGGAAACTTGACTATAATCAGTGAGGTTAAAGAACAATGCTTACAGTCCATTTAAATTCTTTTGATGTATTTTCTGTACGTTATTTAAAGTTAGCAAGCTGTCATATTCTTGCCATTAAATGTTGACATTTGAAAGGAAATAATTATCCAGGGATGTTCATTTTAAATGAAAATTAAATTATAACTTTACAGTTGTATAACATCTTCAGAAGAGCTATTTTCCTCCAGTGTGTTCTAGAAATATGTGAATTGTATGATTCTTTGAGAAATAGAAGTCAGCTCTGCCATAGAAGTAGAAAGTTTTTCCATGACATAAGTTTAGACAGTCACTTTCTTTTAAGTTTCCTGGTACCTCTCATTTTATTTTGAAACCTAGGAATAAATATTATCATTCTTTAATGTTCATTTTTTTCACTTCATTTTAATGTTCATTTTTATTATCATTATAAACTTTCACTTTTTCTATTTCTGGTTTGTTTGATTAGATATGCCATTAGCATTTGATGTTTGGTAGAATCTTTGTGTAGTCTCTGTGTGCCCTTCATCTGTCAGTTCTCACTGCACGGCTCTGTAGTGGGTAGAAGAGGTAAAGTGTTGTCTCTGAGAGCTCACTGTAAGTCACTGGCCAGGAGTCTATTTCTAGCACTGCCCTCGTCCTTTATTTTTCTTCCTTCGTATTGAGAATGCAGTGAGGAAAGAGGATTTATCCCCATGGCTTTGGGATCATTATTATTATTATTTTTTACCAGATTCCAAGAGGCTGAGCTATGTCTAAATAATCATTTGATATAAGCTCTATGAAAAAAAAATTATTGTTTTAGCACTTATTTTTCTTCTAACTGCCTAATTTATCCTTCTTTATTGTTGACATTTATTGATTTTTCCAACTTAGTATCACAGACATTCAGAGATTAGCAGTATGATCATTTTACCAACACCCCGTTTAAAGAGTTAAAGTTGTCTGGCTCAGTGCATCACAGCAAGCTAGTGGCCAGCGGACTTGACTGGAATCCAGACCCACCCATACCCACTGCAGTCATCTTATCACTACACCATGGTGCCAACTCTCCATGCCTTCACCTTATCATGCCACTAACCACATCTACCTAGAGAAAGGATGCTCATACTCCCTCTTTCAAGAGTACATCCAGTTCTGTGTGTGAGAGTGCACAGGGATTCTCCAAAGCTTAGTGGAGGACTGAAGACAAAGGTGTTAGGAATCAATGCTTCAGAGCAGTTTTCTGAAACTGCTGGCCCCTGTTGGACCCTATGACATTTTTCTTTGCTCTTCTCTGTTTTTATTTTTCTGCCTTAATTCTCTGGTGTAGTTTGCTAGTACACGAAAAGCAATAATGAAAATATCACAGTGTTACCCAATATTTATTTAGGGCTTGATACATTTAAGATACAATTTTAAATTTTTTATTGAGGTTGAACATTTGTACAGTTAATGCACAGATCTTAACTATGCAACTTGATGAATTCTTAAACATTCATTTACTTGGGTGCTTACCACCCAGATCAGAAGAACAGAACATTTTCATCACCTCATTAGGCTCCCTAGTAGCTTCCCATTCAGAAGTCCCCATCCCTTGAGGTAACTACTGTTCTGACTTCTGTCACTTGAGAGTGGCCTTGCCTGTTTTTGATCTTCATATACTTGGAATCATGCCTTTTTTGATTCATCCAATTATGTGATTATAGCTGTGTAGTATCTGTTTTATGATTTTACCACAATTTATTCATCCTCCTAATGATGAACATTTGCTTGTCTTTTAGCAATTATGAATAAAGATGCTGTGGATATTCTTGTACCTATCACTTGGTGGACATATATTAAGTGTATTCCTAGGAATTAGAACATAAAATTTAAACTACCATAAAGAATTTTTGCAAACTTCTTTCATCTGATAGTCACCACAACCCCTAAAATAGGTATGATAAGTAGTAGTATTCACATTTTATTTTTGAGAGAAATTAGTTATGGAAAGGTCAGGTGGCTTGCCTAGGGTTCCTGAGAAACTGACAGGGTTACGGTTGTGTTCTCCACACTAGGCTGTAGGATTTCTCTTTTGCATCATATTAGCATTTATAGCATTGAGTAAGCTACAAGTGACATTAAAGAAACCCAAATATATGTCTTTTTAGGCAAAGTACATGCAAACTGACTTGTTCTTTTCGATGCTTTTTACACATCTGGATTGTGAGTGATCCTTTGGAAACAACCTATTGGAAGTCATGTGTTTTTTACTTTGGAGGTCAGTAAGGGTCTCAGCACAAGATGATAGTTTTTAGTCTTATGATGGGATAGGACTGGCAGTTTCTATTTAGAGGTTATTGATTTCATTTCTCTGTTTATAGCCAGGATTATATTTCACTGTATTTGAAAAGTAGTAGGTTATCCATTTCATAAAGTTCTCAAAGTAAGGATGGTAGCTTGAGGAAGAAGAAATATGTCACACAGATGCCCTTTCTATTTAGTCTCTACTTTCTCAGCATATTGCAGAGAGAAAGAACACACTAGAAAAGATGAAAATTGACTCCTACCTCTTTCTGTAGAAGAGATTTGGAGAGTATCTTTCTTTTATTGAGAAAGCAGGCTAGTCATTGAGTTCTCTGCTGTCTTGCTTCCTTGTCACTGCACGGGCTGGAATTACTTGCAATTAAAAACACTGATGATGAGGAGTGATATGTGGAAGAGATCAGCCTTGCCTGGGGCATTGAGAAGGATAATGGATGGCAGCCCAGCTTTTAAACATAGTTGCTTACACAGAAATGTGAAGCAGATCTGTCAGGAAAATCACTTGCAGATGATACTTAGCACTTGATGAAAATGTAGGTTTTTTACTGCTGCTCCTTTCTTCCTAGGAATTTGGCCTAGTCTCAGAGATGTGCTAATTTGTGCTTAAGTATATATACTGTGGTCACACTATGCCAACAGTCCTGTCTTAACTTCTCCTTTAATTGCAGTGTGAAGGGGGCTTTGCAGGTTGGAAGGGAGTGGGAATTTGAGATTTTAGAGGCTGAGTGCCAAAACACATCAGGGATTTTCCAGATTCGTCAGTAAGTCCCTAACTAAGGGGTCATAAAAGATGTAGTAGGCTACAGAACCATTGAGCCCAGGGAGTTTCTCAGAGGTTTGGAAGATACTGGTCATTTGTGCCCACAAGAGATTTATGGCAAGATGCAGCTCTGCTTTTTATTCTCGTGCCCCAACTGGATAAATCTTACCCTGTAACCATATAGTCCTGATAGCAAGAAAATCACTCAGGGGTGAATGATGAGTCAGAGAGGAAAGGGTACAATACAAAAAGTATAGTAATAATCCGGAAAACTCCAGATACCAATTTGAGTACAGTTTATTTAACCCTAACCCATAAATCATATGCCAGCAAATGTATATTTCTTAATTCATTTATCTGTATTTGGCTCTCAGATACCTTTATTCATAATCACTGAGAAAAAATAGAATTAATGAAACAGAAGCTTCATTACAATTCTGTTACAGGTTGTCTGCCCCCATTGCTGAGATTTTCTGTCTCTTTATACCATTGATTCTCAGTTTTGCACATGGTCCAGTTTAGGGTCAACAAAGGGCTATGGAAAGATCCATGAATGTCCTTAAGAGAAGATAAATTCCTTGTTTGCTCAGTCAGAAAAGAAGTTAATGTTTAGTAAGGTGGTTCTAAATGAGGGGGAAAAAAAGTCTAGGAGAGTGGTTGAGTCGACAGACAATTAGGTCCATGGTGCTGACGAAGGCAGTACCTCACAGGCAGACACGGCCTACGCTGTCACCTCTTTGTTACCTGTGTATGTTTTTGTATATGAGGAATGGAAGGACAGGCAGAGCTTGCTTGCTTCTGAAACTTGGCACGTGCAGCCCAGTATTTCATGGTTGACTTTTTTAAGAGACATATTTTAGTTTATTTATAGGGCTTAGGTTTCAGAGGTCAGGATTGTGTCCATTGTACCATAAATAACAGGAATGTAGCAAATGGCAGTTCTTGCCACTTTTTCCATGTTGAGAAAATGAGGAAAGTATAACTATACTTTTTCCTCTTGGGTGGAAGCAACTGCAAGAGAGCATGAGTGCTGGGAGGCTCGCTCACTGCATGCACACTCACCCTGAGGAGTAGCCAGAGAGAGGCATGCCTTTAGGGGCTGGTCAGTTGTGGTATCATAAATGACTCTGTTTAGTTTCTGTGGCCCCCAAAGGAAAATTGGAACTGTCCCACCTTCCACTGTCCCCCTCTAAAACACTCCTATAGGCAAGCATGCTACCAGAAGATTCTCTTCTCGTGTTAAAATAGATAGGCATTGCTAGAACCCAGCTCTTAGAGGCAGTTGCCACATGCCTTGAAGGAAAAGGCTCCTCACTGCTATCCTTGGAGGGACAGGATGGAAAAAGAGTGTTCAGGTAATTTTCATGGACACTCACCTCACTACCCTTCTAAAATCTGAGTGTCATTCCTATATCCTCACAGACTTCGCTTTTCTATGTAGGCCTTTCAGAAGCTCTACAACTAGAACAGTGATGCTGAATGGTTTTCTCATCCATTTGTTTGAAAATAGTCTGTTTTCAAACAATTTCTAACACAAATTGAAAGATTTCCATAAAAGGAATCAAACAAACTTGCAAGCTCACTCAAAAAGAAGTCACCCTTTTACTACTTTTGTCCACAGTGGAATTTAAGAATAGATTATTTGAATCTTTTTTTCCCCCTGATTCTGTATCATTCAACTTGAGATTATTCTAATCTTGACTTGATTCTTACGCTCCTTTCAAAAGAGCATACTAGTTTGGGATGGTTGGTTATTTTCTTAACCACAGCAAGCCAACTAATTTCCTGTGGAAGCAGAACTGGAAACAGCAGATGTCCACCATGCTGATACAGGACCTTACACAGTCACTGTCTTGACAAGTTATGTCATTTTCTCCCTCTTCATGAGTACTTTCTTTGGTGACAAGTTAGTATGGACTACTTGAACCTCAAAACTGGGCCTCTCACCCAAAGCCAAATGAAGGAGCCAGGATGATGTTTCTTTTGAGTCATTTGCAGGAGACTTTGCTAAGCAGGCTGCCTTAGGTTTCCCTGTGGCAATGCTAACAGATTGATCCCTCCTTCAAAGGGGCAAAAATATCATTTTGGTATGATAACTGACTTTCTGTTTACAGTTTCTGGCCCCTAAAGAAAAACCAAGTGAAGACACAGCAGCTGCATTTGAAGAAGGTGGTGATGTGGAAGATTTAGTAAGTACTTTTAATATGCACCTGGTGTTCTGTGATTGAAATTGCTTAAGTTATAAATACAGCCACAAAGGCTGATTATCATAGACTTGTTGCTTTGTGTTTTAATTTCCAATACACTAGAAGTTCCCTACACTATTATTTATTGCCATTATAAATTTAATCAGATAGGTAGTTTCATAATGGAAATTCCTGTGTTCCATGGTGTTAGCTATATTGTTCATTCAGATTAATCCTCTTTTGAAGGGCTGAAAAAGAACTAGGGAGACCATTCCATTAGTAGCAAAATGTTATAATGCACTGAAATTGCTCTTAACCAAAAATAAGTAATACAACATGCAATTTGTGTAGGTTGACAAATAAAAACAGCCTTTAAAATGGCTACTTCTTAAATGTTCTCAATTAATTTAATGTAAACAAAATGGACTGATAGGCATTTGAGGATTTCTGGGCCCCATTACACCATGTTGTTGATGCCTGGGAAGCTGTGTAAATGTTGGCCTTTGTATCTGTCTTTAGTTTGGAAACTTCCCGACTTTAAGCTTCACATGACAACTGTCCCACAAAAATGATATACTATGATGCCAACCTTTTTTAGACATGTTCTCAGTACTAAGAAGAGTGGATACTTGGATGTTTAACTACTAAAATAGTGAGCAGTGAATAAGTGTGCAGGTACATGCATGCCTTCCAATGTAGAGAGTCATTTTCATTAAACCCTCTCTCACCAGAGAAGCAGTGGTATGACATTGGCCTGGTTCCTTTCTAAGTGTGTTGTTCTTGTTTACAGTTGGACATGATATAGGTCGTGGATGTGTGGGGAATCTAAGAGAGCTGCCATGGCTGTGATGCTGGAAGTTCTAACAAAACAAGTTGGAGGCGGCCATTCAAGGGGAGCCAGAAGCTCTGGAGAAATTCCCAGCAGGTTACCCGGAGGCAGATCACCTAATTCTCTTTGGAATGAATACACACATATATATTACAAGAGATAATTTAGACCCCATACAAGTTTATAAAGAGTCATTGTTATTTTCTGGTTGGTGTATTATTTCTTCTTGGTCTTTACTGATCTTTGTATATTATATACATGCTTTGAAGTTTCTGGAAAGTAGACCTCTTCTTGACCTAGCATATTGATGACAGTTGCAGCCCTTGTGATGTGATTAGTGTCTCATCTGGAACCATGGCATGGTTATTGGTGAGTTTCTTAACCCTTTCCAGAGTCCTTTGTCTTATCCTCCAATAGCAGTCACAACTTACATTGAGCAAGCAATAGCGTTTGCTTCCTCTCAACAAGCAGTTGGGTTAGGAAAACCATGGACTCATTTCTCTGTTTAGTTGAGGCCTTTTAATTACCACATTACTTTGGCTCTGTATATAGGTGGTTTTCTTTAAGTGGGATGGGAAGGGGAACACAATTTTCCTTCATATCCCTTTTAAGCAGTGAGTTATGGTGGTGGTCTCACAAAGAAAAGACCTTTTGGCCCAGTCTCTGCTATATGAGTGAACTTTTAAAAATTCAAAAACTGAGAAATTTACTATAGTATGTAGAATTAGATCATTTCATTATTCTCTACTTGCAAGTCTCAGAGAGAGAAAGTTGCATTATATTAAAACATTTATGTTAACTTTTTGGTCTTTCCCATTTCTACCTAAGTCAGTTTTCATCTTTCTAGATAATGTCTCCTTTACTAAATAAGAAAATAGCAAAGCCCTTATTCTCTTTTTTTCTTGTCCTCATTCTTTCCCTGAGTTCCAGTTCCTCTTTGCTTGGTGTACAAACTTCTTGGTCACCTCTGTTTTCAGCACCCTCAGAAGTGGTCACTAATACACTATTTTGCATATGTAAAATTAAAGGTGTAAATGACTCATTTCTCTGTGAATTGCTGCTAATTACTGTCTGCAAAATATTTCTTCCGTGCTGTGCTGAGAATTTAACGCCCTTATCCATTGGTTGAAAATGGATCTGCAAGATAGAACATCATTCATTCAGCTGAGGAGAGAGAGAGGAGAGTGCTTTACTTGGGGCTTCTAGGACATCCTCTCAGTACTATACACAGTTGCATCAAACTTGACATACAGATGCCCATTTAAAGTAACCCCAACAAAGGATGACATATCATAGTTTCTGGTTGGATAGTTAAAGCCCAGGGGTTGTTTGTGACTTGGACGAAACAGACATTCTTAAAACCACAGAGAGTGGAAACTTTGAACTCTGAAATCTTCATTATTCTCATCAGATCCTCCTAGCAATATGAATCAACTCAGTAAGTATGGCTTCATCAGCAACTCCTGTCTTTGGCAGCTTGGGGAATTTCTTCTTGGAAACATCAATCCTTTTGTCATGCCAGGAAAAGTTTAAATCAAGTTAGTCCTTTAGATCTTCTGATACCTTTTGACTTGTATGTAGCAGGATTATTTATTTCCAGATCCATTTCACATAGGCGCAGTATACGTACTACGTAGACTTCATCAGAACATATTGTTTTGAGTAGGAACATCATGTTTTACATGAATACATCAAAGTCCCGCTTCCCTGAAATGAGATTGGCAGATCTACAGAACTCACAGGTGTTCTGCTGAGTGTAACCTTGGAGGACAAGTCCTCATTCCGCTGTGGGCTGCTCCTCAGAATCCCAGCAGTCCTACAAATGATAGGCTTGTCTGTGTCTGTGATTGCAAGTCACTGACTATGGTCCTTGTCACCTTTTTCTTCTATGTCACTAAAATTTGTTGACTTGAAGAGTCATCCTCTTTGTGACCCCTCCCCCGTCACAACTCAAATGACCTTATGCATTTCCAAATACCCTCTTGATGTTAAGTGCTGCTCCTCATTAAGTACCACTATTTTAAATGATGGATTTTAATCCTTTGCCATTAATTTACATAGAAGATTTTGAATCTTGGAAAACTCTTTGAAAAATCGTGTTAGGATTAGGCAGCTTTGTTTTTTTAGAACCAAGTCCAGGATGGCTTTGAAAATGAATGGACACAGATCTACTTCTGTTTTGATTATGTGTAGTGCTAATGACTGACTTTGCAGTTAATTTTGATTCAGGTAACAGATGTCCTGTTTAATCCCCTACCTCCCATGGGCATCATTTCATATTATCCCCTGCCTTCCTCCAGATAGTCTAAGTTCAGGACACAAGATTGTGGCCCATGCAGAGTAGATGCCATGAGGGGTCACAGCATGAGTACGAGAGGAAACGCTGGGCTAACCCAGATCCTGGACTTGAGTCCTGCCTCTGCTACTTGCTACCTGGCTTCTGTCAAGCTGTTAAACCTGTGACCTGCCTCACAGGCTTATTAAGAGCATACCTATAGAAGTTCTCTGTAAACCCTAAAATGCCTTCCATAAATCAGGTGGTTTCATAAAAACTCCAAATAGAGGGCCTGGGCATAACTTTTTTTTTTTTGGAGACGGTTTCACTCCATCACCAAGGCTGCAGTGCAGTGGCACTATCTCAGCTCATTGCAACCTCTGCAGACCAGGTTCAGGCAATTCTCCTGCCCCAGCCTCCTAAGTAGCTGGGACTACAGGGATGTACCACCACACCTGCCTAATTTTTGTATTTTTAGTAGAGACGGGTTTGCCATCCCTGCTTAGACAGTGTTGGCTTTCTGCAGTCATTTTGGAAAGGAAAGAAATGTTCCTTCATTTAAACATAACCGAGGACAAGACTTCCTTTCAAGAGGCACAGTGGCATAGTGCTTCAAAGAGCAACCTGGATTTAGATACTTTTAGGTTTATTAAATCCATGTGTCAACAGCATTTAACAGTTATGTGGCCTTTGCAAGTTCCTTAACCTTTGTAAGCAACAAAATAGATCACTTGCATTTTATCTGTGGTCAGGATGGCCCAGGAAAAGACACGGACATTTCAGCCAAAGGGAACTCAGGAGCTGCTTAAATATGGTAACAGTTGCTGCTTGGAGTGTTGAGAAAGCAGCTCCAGACCCAGGCCCTATCCACAGCCTCCCATTTTACATTTCCCAGGTCCCCCCACCTTTGCACTGCAGCTTGTGTGGGTAAGGATACTGTCAGACTTGGAATGGGGGGTCTTAGCATGGGTAAATGTGAATTTCTCTAAGCCCCTCCCTGGTACCTTTCAGTATGCTGGGAATTACAACAGCCCTCACAAGGTTGTTGTTAAGATTAATGAGCACATACTGCTAACAGCATATATTAATAGCTTGGCAAAATAGGATGAAAACTAAAATTTATTTTGCAGCAGAATTCCCCTTAGGAACGGTTTGTTGGATAAATACTTTGATGAACTACTTGAGGGATTGCAGTGGCACCAAGATGACAGAGAAGATGGCACCCTGGGGGAACTTGGTGGTAGGGGAGATGTTCTGACTGGTTACTGGCTTTGATGTTGATAAAGATCTTTAAATAAGGGCAGAGTTTTAGAGATGGAGGTGGGTGAAGACAACACCAACGGGCAGCTACAGGGGTGGGCAGCTTGAGGGGTTCGGGGAAGCACAAATGTCCATGAGCATCTAGTCTTGTTACCCTGTGTGGGTTGAGTGAATTTTCATCTCCCCACTGAGTATTCAGTGCAACATCTATTTCACTAATGTGCTTGGAGTTGTTATTTTTAGGGGATGCATATAAGTGCTATGAACTGTGCGACCCGTTTCAAGGAGGGTAAGGGTGAAAGCAGACTGCCCAGAGAGTTTGGTCATCTCTGGATTATGTGCATGCCTTGCTGTTTAAACCAGAAATCAATCAAATTTAGGTGATAGCAAACAATGCTCCTTATGTTGAACCTCCATACCTCCACTGTGGCCAAAACCAAGCCTCTGTGTAATTCCCCATTCAGAAATAAGGGGGAAAAAAAACCTCTATTCTTGAAAATAACTGTAGATAACAGCTTGGCCAGGAAAGCACAAAAGGTAGCATATGTGAGACACTTGTCATTGCTCAGAATTTTAAAATTGCATTCCAAGCTGTTGGATTTGAGTTTGATTAAATGAGGCCAAACTGGGGCAAGATCAATCACATCGTCAAAGAATTACACACATACTCCATGTGGCCACGTTACTTTTGTTGTTTGTTTGAGGGATGCTGTGTCTGTTACTAGGGTTAAGACTCTCCATGCTTGGCTGAGGGATCTCCTCTGGAGATGTTGAGAACAGGAAACAGATTTCTCTCTCCCTTCTCTGGTAGTCTTCCTACTTGTGTTACAAACAGTCCTGCTCAGAGGCAGAGGGTGAATCCCTGGCAGGTCTTAACAGTCTTATGTATTACATGCATGACTTTTCTCTGTCTCTGCCACAGTAAGAATTCTAGGCTAAAACATGTTCATTTTCTTACCCATTTGTGTTGACAGAAGTTGGCAGATGGTAGGGGTAAAGGGGAGTCTTAGGGCATTTCTGATGCCAGATGGTAAAATACCCCAGCCCCTCCTGGCCGATAGGAGCTGAGAAAAGAAAAAAACCACAGCAGCTCTCCTGAGTCCATCCTGTCATTTCTGTAGCTTTAGCAACACTCAAGAACCATCTTTGTCAACACTGAGTTCCTGTGGATTGTGTCCTAGAGATGAATAGAATAGAATTTGCTCACCTCCGAGAAAAAGTCTACCTTTTACCAGAAAAAGCTGAGGAATGAGACCCACGCAAAGTGATATAGAAACATAACAGTCCACTCCTGATGTTCTTTTGTGGAAAGAGGGGTGAAATAATCCCAAACCATATGGGACTATGAAAAGACCTAATTTACATTTGATAGGTGTACCTGAATGTGATGGAGAGAATGAATCCAAGCTGGAAAATACTCTTCAGGATATTATTCAGGAAAACTTTCCCAATCTAGCAAAGCAGGACAATATACAACCCCTGGTAATACAGAGAACACCACAAAGATATTCCTCAAGAAGAGCAACCCCAAGGCACATAATTGTCAGATTCACCAGGGTTGAAAAGGAGAAAATACTAAGGGCAGCCAGAGAGAAAGGTGAGGTTACCCACAAAGGGAAGCCTATTAGACTTACAGCAGATCTCTCAGCAGAAACCCTACAAGCCAGAAGAGAGTGGGGGCCGATATTCAACATTCTTAAAGAAAAGAACTTTCAGCCCAGAAATTCATATCCTGCCAAACTAAGCTTCACAATTGAAGGAAAAATAAAATCTTTTATGAACAAGCAAGTACTCAGAGATTTTATTACCACCAGGCCTGCTTTGCAAGAGCTTCTGAAAGAAGCATTATACATAGAAAGGAATAACCAGTATTAGCCTTTCTAAAAATAACCAAAAAGTAAAGAGCATCAACATAAAGAAGTTTATATAAATGAATGGATAAAATAACCAGTTAACATCAAATAGCAGTCACCCTAAATTTAAGTCGACTAAATCCCCCAATCAAAAGATACAGCCAAAACTTAACGGTATGCTGCATCCAGACCAATTTCACATCCAGAGATACACAATGACTCAAAGGGATGGAGAAAGACTTGCCAACCAAATGAAGAGCAAAAATAAATAAATAAAAAGTAGGAGTTGCAATTTTAGCATCTGATAAAATAGATTTTAAAGCAACAAAGATATAGTGGTAAAAGGATCAATGCAACAATAAGAGCTAACGATCCTGGCACCCAGATACATAAGACCCATAAAGAGATTTAGACTCAATGAGACAGAAAATTGATGAGGACAACCAGGACTTGAACTCAGATCCGGAACAAGTAAACTTAATAAATATTTACAGAGCTCTCCATTTTGAATACACAAAATATACATTCTCCACTTTAAGTACAAAATATTGATCGGCCATTATAATACCCATTTTTAGAATAAAGCAATATTCCTGTTCTCCCTCTTTTTCTTCCTATTCCTCTCCACTCCTTTTTTCTCTTTTCTTCTTTAAAAAAAAAAAATAATAATAGAACAAACACTTCAAAGAGTTGACATAAATTGACATTGCCTTTTAGTGTTTTAAATAATTATAACTTTATGGTGTTTAATTGAAATACAATAAACTGTATGTACTTAAACTGCATAATTGGGTACATTTTAACAAATTAATGCATCCTGGAATCATAACCATGATCAAGAAAACAGACATTTCCATCACCCCAAAAGTTTTATTTTGGCTCATATTATAAACATTTGTCCTATACTTACCATCCTCAGGAAGCTGCCGATCTGATTTTTGCTGTGCTTGATTTACTTCCATTTTCTTGAAGTTGTATCAATTGCTCTAATTCTATATACTCTTTTCTTCAGCCTAGTTTAAAAAAGAAAAAATCCCAAACCATTGTATCAAGTGGGAAGAAGTGAGATGGGTATGGTCTCTCCTGAGGGAGAACTCCACTTGCAGTACATCCAAAGCTGATGAGTGGCATGGCACTTTGAAGAGCCTTCACTCCCTGTGGGAACTCAGAGAAACTGCTTTACCCTTACAGACTTCACTTTTACCATATATATGGTAATTGGTATGTTTGAGGTTTAAAATCAATTCATTTAAGTAACACTGCCAATGGAATAAGCCATGTTAACTTTTTAAAATAACAAATCTGTAAGTTTGGAAAAGGAGAGAGGAAACTATTCTTTCCTTTTTTGGGGACGGCATTCCGCTCTTGTTACCCAGGCTGGAGTGCAATGGCGCAATCTCGGCTCACCGCAACCTCTGCCTTGGGTTCAGGCAATTCTCCTGCCTCAGCCTCCTGAGTAGCTGGGATTACAGGCGCGCACCACTATGCCCAGCTAATTTTTTGTATTTTTAGTAGAGACAGGGTTTCACCATGTTGGCCAGGATGGTCTCGATCTCTTGACCTTGTGATCCACCTGCCTCGGCCTCCCAAAGTGCTGGGATTACAGGCTTGAGCCACTGCGCCTGGCCCGGTTAGTTTATTCTTTAAGCATAGGGGTGCGTGACTTACCCTCGCCTAGCGTGGCATTAAGGTCCGGTCTATAATTTGTTATGTTGTTGCCACAAAGAATCTAATCTGTTCTGTCAGTCTTAGGATCTCTATTTTAACTTGAATGCTGGTCAGTTGTCTGTAAACCAGAAAAGGGAGGGGAGTATAATGAGGCATGTCTAAACTCCCTGGCTGGGAACTCCGTCCTTTTTTTTTTTTTTTTGCTGTTTTCTGTTTGTTTGAGATGGAGTCTCGCTCTGTCACCAGGCTCAAGTGCAGTGGCACAATCTCGGCTCACTGCAACCTCTGCCTCCTGGGTTCAAGCAATTCTCTTGCCTTACCATCCCAGGTAGCTGGGACTATAGGCATGCCACTACGTCCAGCTAAGTTTTGTATTTTTAGTAGAGATGGGGGTTTCACCATATTGGCCAGGATGGTCTTGATCCCTTGACCTCATGATCTGCCTGCCTCACCCTCCCAAAGTGCTGGGTTACAGATGTGAACCACCATGCCCGACCAGGAACTCCATTTTTAATAATTTTCTGGGGTCCCCTTGGCTAAGATGGGGGTTCCATTCAATCTGTGGGGGAGAAGTCTTAGGATTTTATTTTTAGTTTACATTCTTCCCTTTTAGCCAAGATGTGCCAGAGACAAGATGACCAAACATTTATTTTGTGTCATATCACTGCCAGGGTGGTGTGGTTACCTGCCCCAGGCTCATTCTGTTCTTTGGTGGGATCCTTATGGCCAGGGGCCTTATATAGCTAATTAAACATTCTAGGCCAGATAAGGATGGAGGTAAACAGGCACTTATTAATGCTTGAAAACCTTTTGAGCAACATAAGAACCAAAAAGCAAGGGTACAAAAGTGACTTGTCTATAAGTTCTATGTGCTCAGCCATCAGCTGTTTAGTATTCTGTATGCCCATCTTTAATTTGGAGGGTCTGAATTAATTTTATCCCTTGAAACGTGGCCCTTACAATCTCATATGCCCACCTCTTCTGTGGTAGTCCCTGGGCCTACTGGGAGGGTGTTTGATCTTGTATTGCTTTATTTAGCAGCAGTGCCTTGGCAATGGAAATCAGATGGGCCTAGGGGGATTGAACATTTTAGAGGTATTAGGTAGTGAGAAAGGTCATCTTTATTGTTTTACCCAATTTCTGTAAGCTGTAACTAGTTTAAAAGAAAAAAGGTTTTATTGACTCTGAAAAAACATGAAGAATTATTAATGTTTATTTGATTTTGAGGACATTTGGCAAAGATGTTCAGAGGTTCAAAGCATTTGATCAAATCGGAATTACAGGTTATTGTAATGTTTAAGTAATAATCAAAAGACTAAACACAATATAGAAAGTCACATGGATGTAAAAATCTTAACCCCTTTAAAACTCAGTTTTCCTAAGTAATCAAAAATCTAATAAAGAAAACATGGGAATTATCTTGATAAAATGTAAAGTCTTTGGTTCTTAGGCCAGTTGCCAAAAAGGCAAAGAAAAACCTTCTACAGTGTGGTTGCTTCTCCTATGAGAAGCCCATTTAGATGACTTAGAAGTCAAACTGGAAAAAGTTACTTGAATTAATCAGATACAGGAAGAGTGTGTCTGGGAAGCACAACCTTCTCCCACAGAAGCCCAGAGACAGGCACTTCAGGAGGAGGAGGGATTGGGTTAGGAGCTTACACTGAACAAGTTGGCTAAGCATACATATTCAGTAGGTTGCAGGAGGAGCTGTGAGTGTTCATGAAGGTGGTCCTGAGGCATGCATGTTAAACAAGCATGTTGCATATGATCCATGTTCATTCCACAGGGAAGACTTGACATTTAATATTACAATCAGGCCCAGTACGTCAAAAGGTCTTTTCAGGACATGAAGGACTCAAGTATGCAATCTCTGTAAACCCGCTAGAACCAGTCCATGGTTGCTGGTCTTATCAGGAGAAAATTACCAAAATCACTCTTGTCCAATCAAAGCTGTAGTTATGGCTGGCGGAGTTCAGTTAGCATCTGGTGGAGCTGCAAGTGTTATGTTTATTTAGAGGCCAGTTTTTTTTAGCTGCTAGAGAAAAAGAAAAACCTTGTGGCAGTTAGAACATAGTTTATTCTTTAAGTGTAGGGGTGCCTTAACCCTCACCTGACATGGCCTTAGATCCTATTTATAATTTGGTATCTTGTTTCCACAAAGAGCATGTTTGTTCAGTCTTGTGACTCTATTTTGACATTAATGCTAGTCAGTTGTGTCTAAACCATAAAAGGGAGGAGAGTATAACGAGGTGTGTCTTTGTTCCTGTCTTGTCATGGCTGGGAACTCAGTTTCTAAGATTTTTCTGGGGTCCTCTTGGCCAAGAGAGTTTCTATTCAGTTGGTGGAGGGGGCTTAGGATTTTTTTAGTTTGCAGCCTGTATCAGTATATTTCAGTTGCCCTCCCAGCCCTCCTGATCCTCCTGTCTTTCCTCACATCCTTTCATTGACAGAGATTTTACAGAGGTAGAGCTGGATCATTTCCTGCCATCTCTTTTAACACACAGGCCTCCCAGATCTTTCTAACCCAGGACCTACTTGGAAAGGCATGCTGGGTCCCTTCCACAGCCTTTAAGCTCTGTCTACAGCAGAATTTAGGTGAGTGTTTTGAGGACATGAAGCTATTCCTCCCACCACCAGTAGCCGTGGGCTGTCCCACGCTTGCCAACTGTGGAGCTGGAGCAGGAGGGAGGAGTACAGACATGGAATTTTAATTCTGTAATTCAGGGCTTCAGTTAGGTACAACATCCATGCCGTTTGATGATTCCACAGCTCCTTTTCCATCTCTCCCAGAAGCCTGCTTTTTAATGCCCACTCAATATTATCAGACTCCAGCCTGGAATCAAATTGCCTCTCTTTCAAAACCTGCCTCTACTATATCCGGGCTTTGTGACCTCAACCAAGTTGCTTGACCATTCTCAGTCTCAGTTTCTGCAATTGTCCAACAAGGTTTAACCTAACTTCCAGGGCTGTCAGGATTAAATGAGCATGAACCACATAAAATGTATGGTGTATAATAAGTGTACAGTAAATACTTCCATTATCAGTTCCTTCAGTTCCATTTTTCTTCCTTCTCTACACAGCCTCTGCCTGGCTTTAAAATGTCCTTCTCTGCTTTTTATGAATGGATACCCCCAACCCTATGTGGATTAGCAAAGTAATGGCCCTCAGAGACAGCTTCATCTTTGTCCTTAACTTGCTCTGTGATCCAGTGTGCATCACTCAAACAGCCTGTTTTCTCCTACAAAACAGACAGCTTGCCTGTCAGAGGATGTTGGGGGCATGGGAGGAATGGGAAGCCCACTAAGAGAACAGAACTCAAAAACAGTTTTGAGTTCTAGACAGGAGGAGCTGTGTGTGTGCATGTTTGTTTGTGTTTTGGGTCTTGGTACCTCAGCAGGTCAGTCACATTGCAGTGTGACACTTCATCTGGCTCCCGTGTTTTCCCTTACCCTCTTTTCAACTCCCTGGGTCCTGGATTCTCCAACAGTGTCAGGGTTAGATGCCTTTTATGGGCCACTTTCATTAGTGTACTGATAGAGGCTTCATCACCGCTCAGAAACTGCCTTCTGCCCACTGGCAAAGGGAGATGGGAAATACACAATTCTAATTAATGGTCCAAGCAGAGAGGACACTCAAGAATTTCAGGACTGAAGGGTGTGTGTGTGTGTGTGTGTGTGTGTGCACGTGCACGCACAATGGTAAATGGGCAAAAATAATCCCTTGGTTTCCCATGCATAATGCATGGGCGCACATAGATTCAAACCTCTCACACACACATACGCATATATACTCTCATTCCACAAACCAGTCATAATCCCAGTGCTCAGCGCACATGCACACATTCCCCTCCTAGGCCATTGTATTGGTTTCCTCGGGCATCTTCTTATAAGGACACCAGTCGTATGAGGTGACAACCACACTCATCTGAGCTTATCAAACAATTACATTAGAAAAGAATGTATTTCCCAATAAGGTCACATCCAGAAGTACTGAGGGTTAGGACTTCAACATAGCTTTTAGGGGCATCATAATTCAACATATAACAGCCACTGAGATTATTGTGTCTCCAGAGAATAAGTGTGTGGAGTTAAAAAGGAAGATACAAGTGGTACAAGGGGTGGGAAGGCAGGGGCAAAGGGGAGGGAGGGGATTGAACTAGACACACACACAGACACATGAGCAGGACTTTGGGGAGTATGTTTATATCTGTCAGATACCTAGAACAGCACCTGAAATATGGGACTCAATCATTTTAGTCCCCTTCTTTCTGTAAAAGTGTGTGTGCACATGTGTGCTAGATGTTCTTGCTGTGTTAGGGTGATCAACATTTGTCCATGTTCTATAGGTGGAAAGGGTCAGACTACTAAATTGTGAAGACATAATCTGCATTTATTGAGAATGTGAATATGAAACAAGCTGCAAGTGTTCTATAAATGTTCGCTGTGATTAGATATTATGTGTCTCTGTGTCCTTTTATTCATGAATTCTTGTGTGTTATGAAGGAGTCCATGTGGTCAGTTTCTTACCTGGTATAGGGTAAATGCACATGTTAGCAGTAACTTAAGCACACCCTTCCAATGACCCTGTAGGGCAGATGCACCTGAATGTGTGTTTCGAAATCTGGGAGAGGCCAATTGGAGATCCGTTTCTTACCTATAATAAACACCTGAGCCCCTGGCCCATGCCATGAAACCCAGGCTGTGGAGAGCATTGAGGCCTTAAGTGTTGGGGGGGGTAAGTGACAGTTGCCAGGTGTCAGTCATTAGGGAGAGGGGGGTTAAGTGAAAATGGTGTATAAACTGCATGATGTTTGCAGGTGGTTATGGTTTCCTGCCCAGCCAGCCACCACTGGGCCGTGTGGGTATGTTGTCCAGCCCAACTCCACCAGACCATTTCTGTATGTAAGGCAGTTCTATCCAGCCCGCCACCACTGGACTCCTCCCACATATGTAAGCCCCCAATAAAACCCTACATCGCTTTTGCTGGCTCTGGGTCTCTTCTTTGGCCTCTTGAACCTTGTGTCTTCTCTATTAAGGTTAATAGGTGTTCAGCACAACACCAGGTCCCAGGCATGTGGCCTTGTCCTTTTATGTTTGTCCTCATGGGCATTATGTGGGCTACAGGGATCTTATCCAACACCAAGCTTAGCAGCAAGAGGTGCCTGTCTATTGATGTTCCAGCTGCCCTTGCAAGCAGGTATGTGCCTACTCGTTCTCTATAAAATTCTATTTAATAAATACTTATCGAACACCTGCTATATCTAAACCTCTCCTGGGCACTCTGCAAGATTAGAGTTTGAAGAACACATCATTCTTTGTCCCAGAAGTTCATAGTCCGGTAGGGACAGAAGGTCACAAACAGCCAGAATCTACAAGGTGAGAAGGGCTATAAAAGAGAGCTAAGAGTTTCAGAGCCACTGACAAGAGATTTCATTTTAGTCTTGGTAATAGGGGATGCTTTCTGGAGTTGGTGGCATTTAAGATGAACCACGAATGGAGCAAGAATGGAATGGAAAGGAAAGGGGCAGGGTGTTCAAACAGAGGACACAGCAGAGTTCAGACCAGGTTCAGGAAAGGGTAAGTGGTTTGGTTTGCTGGGAGGTAAGGTACGTGATGGAAAATGGTGAGCAGTTAGATGACAAAGATAGGTTAGGGCAGTTATCATGGGAGTAGCCCTGTTTTTGAAGAAAGAAATACAATCAGATGGGCACTTCAGCAGCATTATTGTGACAGCAATGTGCAGATAGGTTGGAGAGGCTCTGAAGAGGCAGGATGCAAGAAGAACAATTCAGAGGCAGTTGGAATCACTTGGGAGAGAGGAAATGAGGTACAAGCCAGAGCAGCCCCAAGAGAGTGGAGAGCCCTGTCCTGAGGTTCTAGGGAAAAGGTGCCCGGTATCAACAGCATGTGCCCATAAGCTCCCTCAGCCCACTTGTCAGGCTGGGTCAGCTTGTCCCCCACTCCACCCTGGCTCTCCCTTCTCCTCTCAGAGCAAGCCACCTGCCCTACTCACTGCTCCACTGTGACACACCTGTCCTGCCTCAGCCACATCCCCCTCTGATCTTTTCCCCCTTTTCTGGAAAGTGCTTGCAATTTGCCACCTCCCATTATTTGCAGCCTCCTTCTGCAAAGCTCTCACCTCGTGTCATCTTTGCCTGTGTGCCCTATGGAGGAGGAAAGCAAAGTAAGTGCTGTCTTCCCAGGGCTGTGGGCATGCTGGCCTCCACCTTCATGCACTCAAGGAGCACTGACCGAGCATCCTGCCTCTGTGCTGTCCTCAGAACCCACGCTTTGTGAGAAGTGGGTAAGCGTCACTGAAGCTGGCCATGGGGAGGCTCATGCAGGGCTACAGACCTGCCTCTGATGTAATCTTTGCTGCACATTCACCTCACCTGAGGAGCTGTGAACATTCCCAGAGCCCAGGTCACAGGCCCTGCTAATTAAATCAGAATGTAGGAGCCAGGCAACAATAAATAGTGTTGAAATAGCCCCAGCTGATTTCAGTGTACAGCCAAGTTTGGGAACTGTGTCCTGGTGTTTCCCTCCTATTCTTGCTAATATGTAGCTCTAAATATCTGTGTGGCATGAGACTGGCAGAAAGGCTGTCTGGTTGCTCCTCCCTGTGTAGCTTGGAGGCGATTGGTCTCTATACAGTTCAGGGCTTGAGAGGACAAGGCAGAAATTCTTCCTTTAGCTTCTCCCCTGAACGTGAACCCTTTAGCCATCTCTTGGTATGAGTCACTCAGTGTCCCACAGGGATGACCCACCTCAGTGTCCCACCTGCCCTCTCCTCTCTTAGCTATTCTTGGGCAATGCTCCTGCAGCCTAACTCCTCCCACTTTTGCCTCTGAGTCATTTCCTCTTCTCTTCATGGTACAGAAAAGCACAATCACCTACCAGAAGTACAGAAGCTTACTATGGTATGCACCTGAGTTAATTCAAGGTCCTACTTAATCCCATTTACGTCTTCATTCCTATGATTATGAGTCTCATGTGACAAGCCGAGCCAGACGAGGAATGCTGTACCTCCCTTTCTTCCTGGTGATAACATGGGGAAATCATGCTAACTCCAATAAGGGGTAGTATTAGTGATACAGAAAAAGGACTGGCTAAAACATGATAGTATAAAAGGTCATTTCTAGGAGGTCCCAAAGACTGCAAAGCTCCCTCCCTTCACTCATTGTTCTAAAATACACCTGTCTCACTCCCATAGCTCAAGGCTCTGGCCGTTGTTAAAACAAAGATGCTCCTTGGCTGAGTGTGGGGGCTAACGCCTGTAATCCCAGAACTTTGGGAGGCCAAGGCAGGCAGATTGCTTGAGCCCAGAAGTTTGAGACTAGCCTTGGCAACATAGCAAAACCTCATCTCTACAAAAAAATTAAAAAGTTAACCAGGTGTGTGGGGTGCACACCTGTAGTCCCAGCTACTACAGGAGGCTGAGGTGGGGGGATCACTTGAGCCCTGGAGGTCAAGGCTGCAATGAGCTGAGATCGTACCACTGCATTCCAGCCTGGTTGACAGGGGGAGAGGCTATTTTAGAAAAGAAGAGAATGCGTGCTCCTAATAAGAGAAATAGTTTAACTGTGATCAGCTATTTATATCTTGGGGCGAATGATGGATCTGGTTTAAGTTTTGTTTCAGGAGGGAAGAGCCTGGGGACTGAGATGGGCAGAAGAGGTGATATAAAACACACAGAGTTTGTGTAGATCAAAGGCAAACCTGACAGCTTTTCTGGGTTGTGAAGGCACAAAGAAGTACCTAATCATTTCCTGTGGCTTCATTCCAGTGAGACATCCACTCTGGAACTCACTGTGATGTTCCAGGAGCCTTGGACTGCACAAAAAAGACAGAAGGATGGTGCCTCTCTTTTCCAGAGGTGGCAGAGTTTATTCCCAGAGTCTGAGTCCTTCTTCCCCTTCTGTGTTCTCACTATAGAGATAAGCGAACCATGATCATCGCCAGTGGGGGACCAAAATCACAACCTTATTTACGGCCAGGAAATCCCCTAACTTTTCCCAAAATGCAGGGCTTCTGGTTCTATGGGCTGAAGAGCACTGCTTGGGCCTAAGACCTTATCTAGCAGCTTTGCAGCTCACTGGCAGAACACAGAGAGAATGATGGGAACATCTCTATATCAAGACCGTGATGGTTAATTATATATCACCTTGACTGGGCTAAGTGATGTCCAGATAGCTGTAAAACTTTCTCAGAGTAACTGTCTGGGTGTGTCTGGAAGAGACGAGCATTTGAATCAGCAGACTGAGTAAAGAAGATCTACCCTCACCCATGTGGGTGGCCATCATCCAATCTGTTGAGAGCCTGGATAAAACAAAAGGCAGAGGAAGGATGAATTTGCTCTCTCTCTTCTTGGAGCTGAGACATCCATCGTCTGCCCTCAGACATTGGCACTTCTGGTTCTCAGGCTTTCAGATAATTACGCCACTGGCTTTCCTGGTTCTCCAACTCACAGATAGCAGATCATGGGTCTTCTCAGCCTCCATAATCATGTGAGCCAGTTCCTCTCTATATATACATACATTATATATATATATAGAGAGAGAGACAAAATACGTATATATAAAGTATATATATATAATTTATATATATATACTTACTCTCCATATATAAATATATATATATTTAATATATATATAATTTTTATATATCCTCTTGGTTCTGTTTTCTGGGGAAATCAGAAATAAAAAGATGTAAAGTGGTGAGTTTGCTGTGCTTAAGTACGGGGGTCAAGAAAACAGTGAAACCCCCTTTGAATCCCAATATTCCCCAAAGAAGATGATCCTCCTGCCCCACTAGAGGGTTTGAGGATCCAAATCCCACCAATCTGTCTCTGCTTCATTAGGGTGGGCTTGCCCAGGGAAGGAGACTCTGTAGGAACTATAAAGGAGAGTAAGGAGGCCAGGCGTGTATTTGGGCTCTTTTTCAGTTCCATATTAATTTTAGAGGTGGTTTTTCTATTTCTGTGAAAAATGAAATCCCTATAATCCCAGCACTTTGGGAGGCCAAGGTAGGCAGATTACTTGAGCCCAGGAGTTGAAGGCCAGCCTGGACAACATGGTGAGATCCTGTCTCCACAAAAATAATAATATGAAAATGAGCTGCACATGACGGCACACACCTGTAGTCTCAGCTACTCAGGAGGCTGAGTTGGGAGGATTGATTGAGCCCAGGGGTTTGAGAGTGAGACTCTATCTTAAAAAAAAGAGAATAAGGCACTGAGTTTGACCCACATAGACCTTGCTTTCTGGCATTGGTTGTTCTAGAATCCAATAGAAATGATAGTCTGGATGATGCTCCAATTAATTGCTTTCCAGCCCTGAGATGGCACCTCCATTGCCGAAGTTTTAATTAATCATGCTAGCAGATGGGCTGTCATGGGCCCCAGCAGCCTGCTAATGAACTCATTTATTATCAGGCTCTGTCAGTGGGAGGCTGTTCAGGCTTCTGGGAAAAGAAGAAAGACTTCTGACATCAGAGCCCAGGATATATGCAGTTTGGGAAAATCTCCGGAAATACCTTGGCTTTATACCTTTCATTGGTCCTTAGAAAAGAAGGGAAGGTGTGGAATAGGATTGTGGCTCAGACTGGAAGAAGAGGTCTTGGTATCACAGTTTCTTATCTTAGATGGTGCTAGAGATGGCCTAGCTCTCTGGTACCCCTGGTACCCACTTGACTCATGAGGTTAGGGTGACACATGGCGTATAGTCTTAAGCAGGTGCATGGCAAGATGCTTGGACTCATTAGTTCACAGAGATCATGCATCATGTCCTATGCAAGTTGTTGGTTTTTAAAATGATATGATATTTTATGTACTTATGGGGTACATTTGATGTTTTGTTACATGGTAGATTGTAAAATGATCAAGTCAGGATATTTAGGGTATCCATCACTTTGAATATTTATCATGTCAAGTATTCACTCTGTTGTTTCCTTTGCTATGCAGAGGCCTTTTTTTTTTCTTTCTAACCACTAGACAATATGGAATGCAGAAGCTCGCCTTTTAATTTGCTGAGCCCAATTTGTCTATTTTTCTTGTCTGCTGTTGAAGGTCTTAGTCATAAATTCTTTGCCTAGACCAATGTCCTGCAGTGTTTTCCCTATGTTTTCTTCTAGTCGTTTTATAGTTTGGGGTCTTACATCTAAGTCTTTAATTCATCTCGAGTTTTGTATATGGTGAGAGATTGGGATCCATTTTCATTTTTCTGCATATGGATATCCAATTTTGCCAGCACTATTTATTGAAGAGAGTATCCTTTTCCCAATGTGTATTCTTGATGTCTTTGTCAAAAATCATTTAGCTGTAAATATGTGAATTTATTTCTGGATTCTCTATTTTGTTCCTTTGGTCTGTGTGTCTGTTTTTATACCAATACCATGCTGGTCTGGTTACTACCACCTTGTAATATATTTTGAAGTGAGATAGTATGGTGCCTTCAACTTTTTTTGTTCAGGATTGCTTTGGTTATTTGGACTCTTTTTTGGTTCCATATTAATTTTAGAGATGGTGTTTCTATTTCTGTGAAAAATGGTATTACTATTTTGATAGGGATTGCATTGAATCTACATTGTTTTCAGTCAAATGATCACTTAAGTAACATTCTTCTGACTCATAAGCATGGGATATCTTTCCATTTGTTTGTGTCCTCTTCAATTTATTTCATCAGTATTTTTGTGTTTTTTTCATGTAGAGATCTTTCACCTCCTTGGTTAAATTTATTCTTAGGTATTTTTTGGTAGATATTTAAATGTAATTGCCTTCTTGATATCTTTCTCAGCTAACTTATTATTGGCATATTGAAGTGCTAATAATTTTTGTATGTTGATTTTGTATCCTGCAACTTTACTGAATTTATTGATCATATCTAAACGTTTGTGTGGGTTTTGTTTGTGTTTTGCAGAGTCTTTAGGTGTTTCTAGATATAAGATAATACCATAAGTGAAAAGGGACAATTTTATTTATTTATTTAACTTCCTTTTATTTTGTTTCTTGCCTGGCTCCTCTGGCTACAAATGGGAGTGGTGAAAGCAGGCATCCTTGTTCAAATTCTTAGAGGCTTTCAGCATTTCCCCATTCAGTGTGATGCTAACTGTAGGTTTGTCGTATATGGCCCTTATTATGTTGAGGTATGTTCCTTTTATACCTAGTTTGTTGAGACTTTTTATCATGAAGCAATGCTGGATTTTATCAAATGCTTTTTCTGTGTCTATCCAGATATCATATGTGTTTTTCCCTTAGTTCTGTCAATGTAATGTATTATGTTTATTGTGTTGTATATCCCTTGCATTCCTGGGATAAATCCCACTTTTATGGTGGGTTTTTTTTGCTGTGTGTGTGTGTGTGTGTGCGTGTGTGCTCTGTTAGATTTGGTTCACTAATATTTCATCGAGGACTTTTGCATCTATGTTTATCAAGAAAAGCAGCCTTTTTTGTTGTGTCCTTGTCTGGTTTTAATAGTAGAATAATGTTGGCCTCATGGAATGAGTTAGAAAGAATTTCCTCCTCCTCAATTTTTGGAATTTGAAGAAAATTGGTATTAGTTCTTCTTGGAAAGTTTGGTGGAATTTGGTAGTAAAGCCATCTAGTTCTGTACTTTTCTTTGTTGGGAGACTTTATTACTGATTCAATTTCGTTACTTGTTATTGGTCTGTTCAGGCCTTCTGTTTCTTCTTGATTCAATCTTAGTGGTTGTATGTGTCCAGGAATGTATCTGTTTCCTCTAGGTTTCCCAGCACATTATGGGAACTGTTTCTAGCACATTATGAACAACTGTTCATATTTGTTTCTAGCACATTATGAACAACTGTTCCTAATAGTTCCTGGTGATCTTTTATATTTCTATGATGTCAATCATAATGTCTTATTTTTCATTTCTGATTTTATTTGGGTTTTTCTCTTTTTTTATTGGTTAATCAGTAGTTTATCAATTTTGTCTATCTTTAAAAATGTTTTTCATTTCATTGATCTGTGTATTTTTTTAGTCTCTATTTCATTTAGTTTTGCTATGATCTTATTTGTTTCTTTCCTTTAACAAATTTTTGTTTGGTTTGTCCCTGCCTTTTCAGTTCCTTGAGATGCATTGTTAGATTGTTTACTTGAAATCTTTCTATTTTATTGATGTAAGCATTTGTTGCTATTAATGTCCCTCTTAGCAATGCTTTTTCTGTAACCCCTAGGTTTTGGTATATCATGTTCTCATTTTCATTTTTTTCAAGAAATGTTTTTAATTTCCTCCTTAAATTTCTTTCTTAACCCAATGGTCATTCAGAAGAAGGTATTTTAATTTCCATGTATTTTTATAGATTCCAAAGGTTCTCTTGTTATTGATTTCTAGTATTATTCCCTTGTGGTCTGAGAAGATACTTGATATGATTTCAATTTTTAAAAAATTTCAAGACTTGTTTTGTGTCCTAACATGTGGTCTATCCTCGAGAATGTTCCATGTGCTGATGAGGAGAATATGTATTCTGTAGCTGTTGGATAAAATGTTCTGTAAATATCTATTAGGTTCATTTGGTCTAATGCACAGTTTAAATCTAACATTTCTTTATTAATTTTCTGCCTACGTGATCTGTCTAATGCTGAGAGATGAAGTCCCCAATTATTATTTTATTGGAGTCTCTCTCTCCTTTTAGGTCTAATAATATTTGCTTTAAATATCTGGATACTCCAGTGTTGAGTGCATATATATTTAGAATTTTTATATCCTCTTGCTGAATTGATTCCTGTAACATTATAGAATGACCTTCTTTTCTTTTTGCTATTTTTGACTTAAAATCTGTTTATGTAAAGGTAGCTACTCCTGCTTGCCATTGGTTTTTGTTTGCATGGAATATCTTTTGCTATCCCTTTACTTTCGGTCTATATGTGTCTTTACAAGTGAGACAAGTTTCTTGTAAGTGGAATATAGTTGGACAATGTCTTATGTGTTTTTAATTTTTTTGTATATATTCAGCCAGTCTGTCTTTTAAGTGAAAGTTTAATCCACTTACATTCAAGGTTTTAATTGATATGTGAAGCTTATTCCTCTTATTTCATTGATTAATTTCTGATTGCTTTGCATGTCTTTTGTTCTTCTTCTTATTATTATTATTCTTGTTATTATTCTTTTGAGACAGGGTCTCACTCTGTCACCCAGGCTGGATATTGGCTCATTACGGTATCCACCTCCTGAATTCGAGGGATTCTCCTGCATCAGCCTCCCTAGTAGCTGGGACTTCAGGCACCGGCCACTGCACCCAGCTAATTTTTGTATGTTGAGTAGAGACAGGGTTTCACCATGTTGGTCAGGCTGGTCTTGAGCTCCTGACCTTAGGTGATCCACCCACCTTGGCCTCCCAAAGTGCTGGGATTATAGGTGTGAGCCACCACACCTGGCCTGTTCTTTCTTCCTCTCATTGTTTATCATTGTGATTTGGTGGTTTTCCGTAGTGGTAACATTTGAGTCTGGTCTTTTCCTTGTTTTTGTGTTTCCTCTACCAGTGGCTTTTATATTTTTGTGTATTTTCATAATGGTAGATATTGTTCTTTCATTTCTGGATATAAGACTCCCTTAAGCATTTATTTTTGGGCCAATTTAGTGGTGATGAATCCTCTCAGGTTTTGCTCGTCTGTGAAATACTTTATTTCTCTTTTGTTTATGAAGGATAACTTTGCTGGATATAGTATTCTTGGATGACAGGTTTTTTTTTTTTCTTTCAGTACTTTGAATATAGTATTTCATTCTCTCCTGGCCTAAAAGGTTTCTGCTGAGAAATCCACTGTTAGTCTGATGGGGTTTCCTTTATAAGTGGTTAGGTGCTTTTCTCTTGCTGTTTTTAGAATTCTGTCTTTGCCTTTGATGTTTTACATTTTAACTATAATGTGCCATGGAGAAGATCTTTTTGAATTGTCTCTATTTGGGTATCTCTGGGTTTCTTGTATCTGGATGTCTAAATTTCCTGCTATACTTGGGAAGATTTTTATCTATTATTTCATTAAATAGGTTTTATAGCCCTTTCATTCTCTCTTTGCCTTCTGGGACATCAAAAACTTAAAAACTTGGTTACTTTATGGTGTTCCCGTATGTCATTGTAGGCTTTGTTTATTCTTTTGTTCTTTTTATTTTATTTTTGTCTGGGTTTTTCAAAAGACCTGTCTTCAAGTTCTAAGATCCTTTCTTCTGCTTGATCAAATCTATTGTTGGAGCTTTCAAATGCATTTTGTATTTCATTCAATAAATTCTTCAGTTTAGAATTTCTGTTTAGTTTTTTGTTTTTGTTTTTGGTATCTGTCTTTGGTAAACTTCTCATTCATAGCCTGAATTGTTTTTCTGATTTCTTTGTATTACTTTTCAGTATTCTTTTGTATCTTCCTAAACTTCTTTAGTATCAGCATTTTAAAAATTATTTTCTGGGCTCTCACAAATTTCTTTTTGATTGGGATCTGTTACTGAAGACTTACTGTATTATTTTGGAGGTGTTTTTATTTCCTTGCTTTTTCATATTTCCTGTGTCCTTACATTGATATCTGCACATCTGATGTAACAGTCACTTCTTCCCAGTTTTTGAATTTGCTTTAGTAGGGGAAGACTTTTTCATGAAGATGTATCTATGGTATTGATTGCGAAGGGTACTTTGGCTTTGATTTTGTATGCATGGAGAAATGTAGTCTCTGTATGTTTTCTTTAGCTATAAATAGCATTAGTGGCACTGTGATTTCCTTGGCAGCTTAGGGTGTGGTTGCTAGTAGAGGCTGTGGTGAAATTTTGCTGGGGATTGGGATTCCTGGTAGGCCAGTCTTCAGGCCCCAGTGGCACCAGCAGTGGGATGAGCATACCTGTCCTTGTGTCCCAGAGTGTCATACACTGGCACCAGTGTGAGCAGGTTCAGGCAGGTCAATTCTTGGGTCTTGAGGTGGCTTGTGCAGCTGTCAGGAATGGCAGCAGTGGGCTAGGTGGGTTGTCAGTTCTTGAGCCCCTGAGGAGCAGGTGTGGTATGGATGATGGCAATAGCAGTGGTGGGACAGCCTTTTGAGACCCAAGCAGTCCAAATTGATATTGTTATTGGCTGTGAAAGGCTGGGCTGGCCCCTCCCCAGGCCTGCATTACAGGTGGTACATGGGGGTGGGTTCCAGCTGTGGTGGTTGTGGCAGGTTGGGTGGGCCTAACCTCAGACCCTGGGAGGAATGCTCAGGTGCTAACAGCAGTGGACTAGGCTGAGCAATTCTAAGTCTCCTAAGTAGCATGCTCAGGTACTGGGGGAGGGCAGAGCTGGACTAGGTAGTCTTGCTCTCAGGACCCCCAACAGCACATGCAGGCACTCGCTGTGGTAGGCAGGGGCAGGGTGATCTCCAGGCCACCAGGGAAATGCTTAGGCTGGGAAGCAGTGTCTGTGCTATAGCCTTGCTACTGGGTTGCTTTCAGTGGGAGTAGCCATAGGCAGGTGGCTGGGGGACATGCACTTTGCTCGTGCCTTGGCCCCACAGCAATTCATAATGATGATTGTGGGAAATGGAATTTTTCTCAGCACCCCCTCTATTGGAGGGATGGTCACTATTAGTGGTTCCTGCCTTGGCCCTGGAGGCTGCTACTATAGTTAAGGAATGTCAGTGGGCTCCAGGAAGGATGTGGAAGTGGAGGGCTTTGGGACCCCAGGGCAGGATGCAGCCTGTTGAGGGGTGGTCTCTCAAAATGGTGCCAAACTACAGCTGCTTAGGACTCGGGGGGGTTGTGGGACTCAATGTGAGCTCCCTCTGTGGAGTAATGCCATTGTGGGGTCTCCAGGCAGCTCCCTATGTTAGTCTCAGGGCCTGTGAGGGTTGAGGGGGCTCTCCAGTGGCTAGGACTGTAGAAGCCCATGATGAGAACGTGGACCACTGAAGGCGTCTCACTTACTCTTTCCCTGCATTAAGGAACCTCCAGGCTCCCTGCCAGTCCTGGCTGAGCAGGTTGCCTGTCTTCTCTCTCTCTTTGCTTTTGGTGCCTCCCATCACTTCTCTGCGGAATTCCAGTGTTCTCTCTTAGATGATCTATTCAAGGTGTGATTTTCTGCTCACTATTTTGGTTCCTCTCTGTGGAAGGGGCAAGTACCAGATGCATCTAGTCAATCATCTTGAAACCCCTCTCCAGAACCAAGTTGCTAGATTTTATGTTCCTGGGTTGTCTCCTTCATTCTCCCTAGAGCCAACACCATGTTATGTGTGATAAGTGTTTCATAAATGTTGCTCAGTTAATGAAAGAATGGATGAATGAGTGCATAAGTTTGAATGCCCAGCATGGAAGCCATCACTATGAATCAAAAAGCTTTTATTGAGCTCAGTTTGGGTCTGAGATTCTAAGCAGCATGTGATATAGGAACCTAGATCTTGTTATAGACAAATTATTGCTTTGGAGGACTGCAATATGCCTCTGACATCACTGAATTCTTCCTTTGGAGGATTGCAGTATGTCTCTAACAGCACTGGGACAAACAGAACCTATTACAAGCATGATCACCCAAGAATGAAGCAGGCAATGGCCAAAGGGCATCATAGCTAGAAAAGACTGTGGAGAATGTTTGATCCTGTCCCCTCCTTGAGAATTCTGAAGATCAGCAGGGTAAAGGCCTTGCCTAAGGCTACTCAGCTGGTCAGTAGCATGGGTGGACCTGCAGCCCAGGCCTCCTGTTCATTCCGTGTCTCCAGGCTGCCTAAAACCCTGTCTACATCCTGCTCACCCAGGTACCTCAAAGCAGCCTCCCTTGTGTCCAGTTGGCCTTGCTCCCCTGCTACACCAATCCCGTCCTTTGGGCCATTTGTATTTTCTTCTACAGAGCAGAATCCCTCTTTTTACCTTCTATAGTTGCGGGGAGGATGGAGAGAATATCTTTGCCCAGACCCCCATCTCCTGCTGTAACATGAGCCACACAGTGTAATTGGGCCTGGAGCCAGGCTGCCCACTTGAAGTGTGCTCACACAAGGGAGGAGGCTGATCTCGTCATGTGTGAAAAGTTCTAGATGTCTGCTATACTCTATGGGACACATCTCCTTCTTTGTTGAACAGCAGGCAGAGTAAACAGTGGTTGTTTTGTTGGGCCTGATTTCCTGGTAGCATATCACCATGAATATTTACTGGTAGAAAAGTGACAAGGTTCCCTTAGTCTCTACTGTGAAATCAGAAACTCTCTAAGTTAAGAAGTATGTTCCAGAGTTGACACTCTGTAGCAATGGTACTAAGAGAGAAAACAGGTAATTTTTCTGTCTACTGTGAGCCAGTGAGATGACCTGCTGAAAACTTGGTTTGTCTTTTGATAAGAATAATAGCAATCACTTAACTAGCACCAACTGTGCCAGATACTGACATAAACACCTTATACAGCTGTCTCTCGGTATGTACAGGGGATTGATTCTCCGACCTCTGTGTATACTCAAATTGGCACGTACTCAAGTCCCACAGTAGGCCATGTGGAACCTGCAGATATGGAACCTGTAGATTCAAAAAGTAGCCCTCTATATATGCAGGTTTCACATCTTGTGAGTACTGTGTTTGGTTGAAAAAATCTGCGTAGAAGTGGACTCACACAGTTCAAACTCATATTGTTCAGGGGTCAACTCTATACACTAGCATTCCCATTTGGGAAAATGAAGCACACAGGGAGACCAAGCAACTTTTCCAAGTTCACACAAGTAGTGGGTGGTAGAAGCCAGATTTATACTTAGATAGTCTAGCTTCCAAATCTGTACACTTAGCCACTTCACTTCACAGTCTCCTTAGGAAGACAGCTTGTCAGTGAGGTGTGGTTGATGTTTCCCCAAGCCTTAGCAAAGGTAAAATGGACCCCGGGCATTTTTAAGAATTTCCTCCTTAAAAGCACATTCACACGCTCAGACTGTATTATTGGAGAACAGAATGAAAGCTTAGGGTTTCAAAGGCTCTCCAGAACTGAAAAGAGGCACAGAGGCTGCAGGATGTGCAGGATGGGGACCAGAACCTGCTGTGGCGCCATGCCTTTGGGAAGGTGGATCTTCAGAGGAGAAGGGCTGTGTGTAGAGCTGAAGGAATGGACCCCAAGCACTGGGCAGGTCTTTCAAGGTGCCAGGTAACTAGAGTAAAGCTGCTGGCCTCGAGGAAATACACAGCCTGACTGTGTGTAGCATGACTTCAGGAGACATAACACAGAGAGCTAGGTCTTTACAATGAAAAGCAATGGCACACACGTCATGATAGCCAGAAACTGTATTTTGTTTTTTTGAGATGGAGTCTCGCTCTGTCGCCCAGGCTGGAGTGTGGTGGCACAAGCTTGGCTCACTGCAACCTCTACCTCCCGGGTTCAAGTGATTCTTGTGCTTCTGCCTCCCTAGTAGCTGGGATTACAAGCAGGCACTATGACACTTGGCTCATTTTTGTATTTTTAGTAGAGACAGGGTTTTACCATGTTGGTCAGGCTGGTCTCAAACTCCTGATCTGAAGTGATCCACCTGCCTTGGCCTCCCAAAGTCCTGGGATTACAGATGTGAGCCGCTGCACCCTGTCAGAAACTGTAATCTGCTTTAGTGCCTGAGATGCAGTGGGGTGTGGTGAGGACTGTGACCAATTTTAGCTTGTGTCCCTCTAGAAGAGACAGCTGCTACTCAGTGCCAGCTATTGGTAGCCATGTGGGAATATGCATTTCATGTCACTAGATTAATAACAAAAAATTTTTTTTGTAGACCAGACACGGTGGTTTATGCCTGTAGTTCCAGCAGTTTGGAAGCCCAAGGCGGGCGGATCACTTGAGTCCAGGAGTTTGAGATCAGCCTGGGCAATATGGCAAAACCCTGTCTCTACAAAAAATATTCATACAAAAAAAAAAAAATAGCCAGTGTGGTGGTGTGTGCCTGTAGTCCCAGCTACTTGGGAGCCTGAGGTGGGAAGGTCGCTTGAGCCTGAGAGGTTGAGGCTGCAGTGAGCTGTGATCACATCACTGCACTCCAGTCTGGGTGACAGAATGAGACCATGTCTCAAAAAAATTTTTATTTAGAGAAACCACAGAGCCAGATTTTATGTGAAATGTCCCCCCACCTTTTTTTTTAATGTGGCTCAAAAGCTCAACATTTAAGATTTGATTTGGGGTGGCTGGAAGAACCTACTGTGGGAGGATGGTGCCCTGTGGTTTCACTTCCAGTTAACTTCAGCGTGAACTGACAGCTCTAGCTGGGAAAAGCTCCTTGTCTCTCATGGCCCGGCATGACACACAGGGACAGTGGTAAGTAGTCATGGAGCCAAGTAGGTTTGTTTTTTTTTTTTTTGAGATGGAGTCTCGCCCTGTTGCCCAGGCTGGAGTACAGTGGCATGATCTTGGCTCACTGCAACCACCGCCTCCAGGGTTCAAGTAATTCTCCTGCCTCAGCCTCCTGAGTCACTGGGACTATAGGTGTGCACCACCATGCCCTGCTAATTTTTTGTATCTTCAGTAGAGACGGGGTTTCGCCATGTTGGTCAGGCTGGTCTTGAACTCCTGACCTCGTGATCTGCCTGCCTCAGCCTCCCAAAGTGTGAGCCACCGTGACTGGCCAGGCACATGGTTTTTTAAGACTCTATAAGTCCCAGGGACAGGGAGGACCACAAAAATGTGACATTGATTCCTGCCGATTTACTTATGGGTGGCTTTAACCTAAATAGGAAGAATTAAAGGAATGTGACCATTCCTGGCTTTCTAGGTGAGGTAGAGTAAAGAATTCACTCCACTTAGAAGTTTCATTGTATCCCTCGCCACAGCCCTGCGAGCTAAAAGCAACCACATGCTGTTAACAGATTCAGATGGGCGAACTTGCCCAAAGGGACACAGTAAACATGATGGTGAATACATGCCCAAGTGATGGAATCAGGCAAACTGGGTTCCTTGGCTCACCACTCAGCTGCCACATGGTCTGGAGCAGCTTAGAGTTTCTAGGCCTCTGTTTCCTCATGCAATAAAATAAGTGTAAAACAATACCTATTAGATGTGTTGTAGGTTAAAATTAGTTAATATCTAAAACATACTTAGAGTAATGCCTCTCTCCTAATGAACACTCCCATAAATGTTAGCCATAACAACTGTTATCCAAGTCCCTGCTGTCAGACGTCAAGCCTAGGTAGCTATTATTTGAGCGCTGTGCCTTCACTGCTCCTCACCCTCATCATTACCATTCCACCTCTCAAACTGCCTCCCTCATCAACACTATTCCCACTCAGGAGTGGTGTTGTCCGATACAATCACCGCTAGCTGCTGTGACTACTGAGCACTCAGTGTGAGGCTGGAATTGAGATGCGCTGTAAGTTGTGTTACTAAACTACACACTGGATTTCAAAGTCTTGGTATAAACAAGGGAGCATGTAATATTTTATTGGTACTTTATATATTGATTACACACTGAAATGATAATGTTTTGGATATGTGAGATTAAATAAAAATATAAAAATTAATTTCACCTGTTTTACTTTTATAATGTAGCTACAGAAAGTTTAAAATTACAGCTGAGCACTATGGCTCATACCTTTAATTCAAGGATTTTGAGAGGCCAAGGTGGGAGGATTGCTTGAGCCTGGGGGTTCGAGACCAACCTGGGCAAGATAGGTACTCAGGAGATGGAGGCAGGAGGATATCTTGAGCCCAGGAGGTCGATGCTGCAGTAAGCCATGACTGTCATTATTGTCCCACTGCACTCCAGCCTGGGTGACAGAGCAAGACTCTGCAAGCAAGCAAGCAAGAAAGAGAGAAAGAAGGAAAGAGAGAGAGAGGAAGTTAGTTTGAAAGTGCATTTGTGGCTTGCATTAAATTTTTATTGGACAGCACTTATCTAACATCTAGAGCATTGCCTGACACAGAGTAAGCCTTCCAGAAACATAAGTTGAGTAAATGAATAAACAGCTAGAAAGATATTGAATGTTCCCAACACAAAGAAATAATAAATGTTTGCGAGGATAAATATGCTAATTAGCCTGTTCTGATGACTGTGCATTACATGTATGGTATATTAGTCTGTTTTCACACTGGTGATAAAGACATACCTGAGACTGGGCAATTTATAAAAGAAAGAGGTTTTTTGGCCTTTGGGTTCCACATGGCTGGAGAGGCCTCACAATTATGGCAGAAGGTAAAAGGCACGTCTCACATGGCAGCAGACAAGAGAAGAGCTTGTGCAGGGAAACTCCCCTTTTTAAAACAATGAGATCTCATGAGACTTATTCACCATAATGAGAACAGCATGGGAAAGACCCACCCCCATAATTCAATCACCTCTCACTGGGTTTCTTCCACAACACATGGGAATCCAAGATGAGATTTGGGTGGGGACACAGCCAAACCATATCATATGGCAACATTACTATGTACCTCACTAATATGTACAATTAGTATGTGTAAATTTAAGAATGGCTTAGCATAAATAAATAATGAGTTCCATGGAGTTCTCAGGCCTTTGTCTTCTCACTTGAGCTACAAGCCCTCCCTCTGGCTCTCCCACCCCTGCAATGAATGACCACTACAGAGTCTTAGCTGTCATTCATCACCAGACAACCTCTCGGTCCCACAGTCCACAGAACAGGAGCCCCGAGAGATGGAAGGCCTTGAAAAGATCGCACATCCGTAAATGACAGAGCAAAGGGTGGAACCAGAATGCCTTTTCCAAAGTCTACACACTGAAACACTACCTTGTTTTCCCAGTGTTTTCCTAGATTTCTATAAACATGTCTTCATAAAGGCAGGTGGAAACTCTCAGGGTAAGGCTAAGTGGTCACATGGGTACCAGTCACAAAATGATCCTGCCATCCCTCCCTGTGAAACCCAGACCTCAGAAGTAAGATCAAGCCTAACCCCAACCACCCATCTTGTAGGAGGCATTGAGGATGCAGGTCTTGAAGACAGAAACCAACAGTACTCTCATCTGGGGCATTCTGTGGTGTATTTAAGTAAAAGGGCCTTGGGGTACCTTTGTAATAGTGATAATAATATTGAAAAAAAACAAAAACAAAAAAGTTGGCAGTAGCTCCTTGGAAGTCTCTGGAATAGTTAATATTATTGATCTAGAGAGGCTGCCAGCGGGCAGTTGCTGAGTTGCTTTCTTTCTCTCAGTTACACACACACACACACACACACACACACACACACACACATAATCATCATCATCATCATCACCACCATCACACAAGTGCAGAGTCAGTGCCCAGGAAGCCATGCGCTAGTCAGTAAACGATTTTGGAACAATACGCTTAGAGTCAATTAAATCCAAATGTGAGACAGTTACACAGTGTCATAAAAACATGCACGGAGGAGGAGCAAAAAAGTCAATGAGCCAAATAAGAACGACCGGGGTCCATAAGAGCGGTGATAACACGTTTTTAAAATTAGGCTGTTGACGTTGTTAAAAATGTTAAAGTGTTGATCACTTTCTAAAAACAGCCATGAGTGTCTTTGTCATCTGTTTGTAGAATCTCAAAAGACTTTCTAGGTCACACTCATTGTACCCAAGCCCAGATAATGCAGTAGGTGCGCAGAGGCTGGTCTTTTCATTGAGTGGACAGGGACAGGTGCTGGCCTGAAACTCACAGCGTAGCTAAGACGGAACTAGAAGCCAAGCCTTGCAAGTCAGTGACACATGTCGCTCAACTCCACAGTGGTGACAGGCCATTCCCCCAGAGGCTTGAAGGCCTGAAAAGAGGGAGGAGGCTCCATTTTCATTCTCTTTATTTCTATTTTTAAAAATCTGTTTACTTTTTCAAATGGCTACTCTGTCAACTTGATTCATTCTCATTCTTAACAGTCTAAGGAGGAAGACAGAACAAAACTCCTAAGAACTCAGACCAAAACAAAGTGAACAATTAGCCACCACTGGATGGGACTGTAGATGTAAGTAATGGAGAATGCTGGAAACACTCATCCTAGCAGGAAGTAGGACTGGATTTTAAAGGTTGAAGGGGATGTCATTTGACTAGAAAGGATGGAGCTTCTGATTTGAGGATAAGCATCTGAGGGCTGGAGGCACTGTGTGAGCAGATGGATAAGCTGATTGTCCTTGCTGTGGCCCAACAGGGATGCTGCAGGATCAGAGAGCACCTGGACGGTGAGCAGCCACGAAATTGCTGTTTAGTCTTAGTCTTTGCGAAGATGGTAACAGAAAAGCCAGAAAAAGGAAGTCACTTAGACCGGAAATCATCCTTTCAGTCACGGCTGTTATGGGTGGCTCTGCTGTCTTGCTTAATCAACAGTGTTTTCCAATGAAACTGTATTTACTGTTTTTTCTCAGAACTCCCTGAGCATAGTGTTTTCCCAGAGCCAGGGCGCTGAGCTGTGGGAAGTAGGTTCAGCCAGCTCCCTGAAAGCTTCCACCTGCTGGGAGCTCCAGTTGTCTTCCTGACATCGTGATGAACGCGCTGCAGAGCGCAAAAGTGGGGCAAGTGGAAAAATGAATTGAAGTAAAGGAAATGAAGCAACCTGTAAAAAACCAGCAAACAAGACTAGATCAGCAATGAAAGTCAATGAGGCAAACACCATCTGGCCCTGAAAATGAATGGAGCAGAAAAGGAGGCCTGGCCTCCTGGGGACTCCTGCTCCAACTGGGCAGAGTTACATTCACGCCTGCCTGAGACCAGCCTGGGTTGGCAGCAAGTGTTGATGTGTTTTTGTTTGGGACAGGGGCTTTCTTCCCTTGACAGTATATCAGGGTATATTTTTACCTAATGAAACTCTAATAGGAATGAGTTATGAGTTTCATCAGCACACAGAGCAGAATTCAGGGATTTCAATACAATGGAACTGTCCCGGAGAGTTACAGCTGGTTTGCATCTGACCGCTTGCATTTACTCGTTCACTCCTTCACTCACCTATCCTTCCATTCATCCATCTTTCTCTTCCTCTTCTTTCCACCACCACTGGTCTAGCCCACTCCACAGCACATCACTCCAAATGCTTACCAGGTCCTCCTCTCTGGCCTGCCTCCCTCTGAGCCCTCCTCCACATGCCTCCAGAGCCTATTTTCCAAGCCCAAACCTGCTCCGCTCTCTTGATGTTAGTCCTTTAATGTCCTCCCCCCACCCCGCTGCTCACATGCAATGCCCACATGGCTGAGCTGCTGCCAACTGGCCAACCTCATCTGCTGCCGCATCGTCCCTCCACTCACTCCATTCATGTGGAATTACTTCCACGTCCATTAATGAGCTACATGACTCATGCTTTGGTGTGTTTCCTAATGCAGGTTAGAATGCATTCTCATCCTGGAATGTTTCCTTTTTGTCTTCTCCCATATTTCCTCACCTATATGTCTGCTGATATATACTTAAATATGAAGACTGTGAAGACAAAGCAGCGACCAGGAAAATATGCCACTCAGACCACCGGCTACCAAGAGATCACAGCCAGTGCCTCCAGCTGCTGCTCTCCTGGTTCTGCTGCCATGTTCACACCAAGGCCATGGTGCCAGTGGGCTGCTCCCAGCCAATGACAGAGTACAACAGGAGGCAGCCCCATCCAATAAGACATGAGATTCCTCCAGGGGAGACTTTGGCTCAAGGGCTCCCCATTGGTCTAGCCAAATCTTACTTGGAACTGCTCCTCTGTAAACTGAGGCTTCGCCTACCCTATCCTCATTTAACCCTCTCTTCCTCAGTAGGAGTCAGGCCTGCCTTGTGGTCTGAGGGCTCTTCCTGCCCTCAGACTCTTCCTGCTCCCTGCCCCAATGAATCTCTTGTATGTAACCCTCTGTCTAGTTCATTTTGTGCTGCTATAACAAAATACCGAGGCTGGGTAATTTATAAAGAACAGAAGTTTATTTTCTTACAGTTCTGCAGGCTGGGAAGTCCAAGATCAAGGTGCTGGCATCTGGCAAGGGCCTTCTTGCCACACCATAACATGGCAGAAAGCATCACATGGATGAGAGATGGGGGAGGTTGAAGTCATCTTTTTGCAAGGAACCCACTCCTGAGATAACAAACCCAAGATAATGGCATTAATCCAGTCCTGAGGGCAGTGCCCCCGTTACCAAAACACCTCCCTTTAGGTCCCACATCCCAACACTCCTGTGGAATTGGGATCAAGTTTCCAACACATGAACTTTGGAGGACACATTCAAACCACAGCACCCTCTCTTTGCATCTGCTTTTCTGTAAACCTGAACTAATGTACCAAGTTAACATCACCTGTTTCTTAAAAACCTTCTTAACCTCCCTCAGGTAGAATAGAACTCTCTCTCTTTCACACTCTACCTTGCATGTACTCTCATGATTATAACAATGGTTCTTTACTATAATTATCTGCTTATATGGCTATCCGTATCATCCAGACTGCAGGCTCCTTGAGGCCAAGGAGCGTACTATTTTATTTGTCTTAGTAATGTACAGTGCCTGTCATATTCAGATGCACTATAAATGTTTATGAAATGAATGAATGATTGATCTATTTATTCATTTATCAGTTCTCATCATCCTAGACTATTCAGGTACTGAGAATAGGGAGATTAGTGAACAAGAATCCCTGACTTTAACACTCTTGGGCTGATCAGTGGGATTAGCATGCAGATAATGACATTAAAAGTGAGAGTAGAATGGCTTCTTTCAAAATGGTATAAGCAAAATGAAATAAGAAACCAGAGGAAGGTATAATTGTTCTCACTGGGAATGGAGGAGGGAGGAGGAATCACTGAAGGCTTTCTAGAGAAAGTAGCATTTGGATTGGTCCATGTGGGATCTGTAAGATTAATACGAGGGGTGTAGGAGAGGAAGGGCCTTCCAGGCCAGAGAAACTACATAAACAAGGGCACCAAATAGGGTTGTGACAAGGGCCATTTTGTTAATTTCTATCATGAAAAATTTCAAAGACACACACAAAAAAGAAGGCAATGTGTTTGTTTTGCCTTCTTGTTTTGTTGTTTTAGTTAAATAGGGCTTTATTTATTTATTTATTTATTTTTGAGACAGAGTCTTGCTCAGTCTCCCAGATTGGAGTGCAGTGGCATGATCTCTGCTGACTTCAGGCTCTGCCTCCCAGGCTCAAGCCATTCTCCTGTCTTAACCTCCCAAGTAGCTGGGATTACTGGTGCCCACCACCATGCCTGGCTAATTTTTCTATTTTTAGTAGAGATGGGGTTTTACCATGTTGGCCAGGCTGGTCTGGAACTCCTGACTTCAGATGATCTGCCCGCCTTGGCCTCCCAAAGTGCTGGGATTACAGACGTGAGCCATTGCGCCCAGCCTTATTTATTTATTTTTGAGACAGAGTGTCATTCTGTTGCCCAGGCTGGAATGCAGTGGCACAATCTCGGCTCACTGCAACCTCTGCCTCCTGGGTTCAAGTGATTCTTCTGCCTCATCTTTCTGCGTAGCTGAGGTTACAGGCACTTGCCACCACACCTGCCTAATTTTTGTATTTTCACTCAGACAGGTTTCACTGTGTTGCTCAGGCTGGTCTTGAACTGATCTCAAGCAATCCACCCACCTCGACCTCCCAAAGTGTTGGGATTATAGGGGTTTTATTGATTTAATGTTTGTTTACTCTGTCTGATTCCTTTGGGTCTCCGTCTGCCTTGGAACTCAGAAAGCAGGCTTCAACTTGTTTGTTTCAGTAGCTCCATATTGTCAGTCTCCTTGACTGACTTTCCCAAGTCACATCTGGCAGGCTCTGTGGCCAGGACTGGTGTCTGGGAGGCTTCAGGCATGTAACTGGACAAACAGAAACCTTCAGTGAATATCCCCAGTCATCCCTGGGCAGAGGACTAACTGGCCCCTGAGGGCTGGAACCTGGAGTGGGCACGGGGCATCATATACCTTATCTGCCATCATCTGCTGTTAGAAGGAAAACTCTGGCCTAGGAAGGATTTGGAAGGTGGGAGGAAAGACGTAGGGGAGAGAAGGAGAAGAACCAGCTGCCTGCAGTCTGGATGATCCTGCTTCTGTGCTTGCCAGCCTTGCTTGCAGCTTCGATTGGGCACAGAGGGAGCTGGGCTAGCAGGCAGCCACTCTTAAAGATGCCTGGCTGCATCTGTGTGCGCTGCCTCTCAGCCAAGCAGACTCCTCTCAGCTACATGCTGGCAGCAGAAACTCCAGATCTCTGGTAGTGCCAAAGGCTGTTCTACAAAAAAACCTCTGACTGGAGGACCAAGGCCTAACTGAAGGTACGGGAGGCCACTCCTGCAGTCCAGCACAAGGTCTCCTCCCTGCCCCTGCACTTCATTAGATTAGGAAATAAAGTCTAAAGTGCAGATTTCCTTGCTTTCAGACTTTCCTTATCACAGAACCATAGAGACCCAGCAGTGGGAAGCCTCAGGAGTCCTGTACCCCAAACCCCTTAGGGCCCACCCTGCTGCAAGTTCTCAGGAAAGATGACCCAGGACTTCATCCAAGTACAAGGTCACTATTTTCTAAAAAGATTTTACTCATTGTTATTGTTTTTTGAGACAGAGTCTTTCTCTGTTGCCCAGGGAGTACAATGGCACAATCTCAGCTCACTTCAGCCTCTCCTCCTAGGTTCAAGTGATTCTCGTGCCTCAGCCTCCTGAGTAGCTGGGATTACAGGTATGTGCCGCCACGCCTGACGAATTTTTGTATTTTTAGTAGAGACAGGGTTTCTCCATGTTGGCCTGGCTAGTCTCAAGCTCCTGACCTCAGGTGATCCACCCAGCTTGGCCTCCCAAAGCGCTGGGATTATAAGCATGAGCTACCATGCCCAGCCTACGAATTGTTTTTAATAGTTACTTAATATTCTACCGTAGATATGCACCATAATTTAAAACATTACACAAATATGACATGAATTTACTTTTTTTTTTTTAAGGAAGGAAGATGCCAGTTTTATTTAAACACAAAACGTGCACGTAAGCTGTCTACTCATTTTCTTCGCTGCACAGCCTGGCACTGGGGTTGGTGACTCTGATGGCCAGCTGGGCAGCTCTTTCCACGATGGCTTTGTGGTTCTTGGAGGAAACATTGTGAGCGATCTCAGCACAGTAAGGTTTGTTGCACATCAGCAGCACTTCCAGCTCCTTGACGTTGTGGACCAGGAACTTCCAGAAGCCACTGGGCAGCATGTGCTTTGTTTTCTTATTGCTCCCATAACCAATGTTAGGCATTAAGATCTGGCCCTTGAACCTTCTACAAACCCTGTCATCAACATCTCTGGGTTTCCGCCAGTTCCACTTCATTTTGACATATCAGTCTGACTGGTGCCGGATGAACTTCTTGGTTCTCTTTTTGACGATCTTGGGTTTCACAAGGGGTCTAAGGGCGGCCATGATGCCAAGGAAGAGATAGCTGCTACCTCCATAGGCAGCACCGAGGAAGAGTGGATTCACTTTTATAATTAAAATGCAAACAGTATAAGCAGGGAGAAAGTTCCACTTTCACATTCCTCAACCTCATCCTCTCTCAAAACAAAATCACTCTAATCAGTTTGGTGGCATCGTTCCATATTCTCTTGGATGTGGCATTTTAAAACATGAGATGGAGGTGTGGGTTTTGTCGTCGATGCACAATATGCAATCATTGTGCATCTTGTCCTGCAGATTTCATTTTTCAGTTAACGATAGGTATTTTGAGACCTTCCCTCTCAGTCCTTCCAAGCCTATGGCATTCTCTGATGCTGATGGTGTCCCATGGTTTTGGTATCTCATACTTCATCATTCCCGTGTTGATAGGCATTTAGGTTCTTTCCAATTTGTCTCATTATTACCCTCATACTGCTGTCGTTTCCCAGGTTCTTTGTGAATGCAACATCTGCTACTATCTCTCTAGGAGAATTCCAAAGAAATAGAATCCCTGGGTTGAAGGACATGTGTATTTAGAATTCGATAGAATGCTACCAAATAGCCCTCAAAAACAGCCTACTAATTTATCCTCCTACCCTCAGGGCGGTGCAGATGCCCTGAACTGGGCTACCCCACATCCAGTCCCATCTCCTTTTCCTTTGGTACATTCCATAGTAGTAGCAGAAAAGGGTAAGTGATCACTTTCCTAGCCCGCCCCTCCAGCAGCTAAGTGTGGCTATAAGACACATTTTTGGCCACAGTGCTATACATGGAAGCATCTAGGAGTAAAAACATAGTTCTGGGAAAACTTTACCTTTCCCTTTTCTTTTTTATTTTTGAGATAGATTTTGCTCTTGTTGCCCAGGCTGGAGTGCAATGGCACAATCTCAACTCACTGCAACCTCTGCCTCCCGGGTTCAAGTGATTCTCCTGTCTCAGTATCCAAAGTAGTTGAGATTACAGAAGCGTGCCACCATGCCTGGCTAATTTTTTTTGTGTATGTATTTTTAGTAGAAATGGGGTTTCACCCCATGTTGTCCAGGCTGCTCTTGAACTCCTGACTTCAGGTGATTCACACACCTCAGCCTCCCAAAGTGATGGGATTACAGGCGTGAGCCACTGTGCTGGGCTTCAGAGGATGGCAGAGCGCCAGACTTTGGCCAATGCCCAGGGCACCAAGGTTGCTGTGTTTAGGACTTTTTCCTCTCGAAAGTTATGAGGGTATGGGCACCAGGTGAACCTGCTTCTCTTTTCATCCATAACGATAAACCCTCCTGAGCCACGGCTCCTCCTCTTTACTAAACATCTACTGAGCTGGTGGGCTGCACCTGAGCGTGATGGTGAGGTGTTTTGGTACATATTAAGGGTAACACACTTAAAGAAGAGGGACTCACCTCAACCACCAGTGGTCCAGAGCCAGGAGGATGCTGAATGCTGCAGTTCTCAACCTCAACTGGTTGGCTTGGGCAGGAAGAAAGCCAGTGGATTCTCGATGCTGTGATGGGCTGCATGGGGAGTAGGTGGGGTAGGAGGGAGGACCCATGAAGGCGGACCCATGGTGGGACGTTTAGGTACTGAGCTAGCCCACTGGCCACCAGCCAAGGCAGCTCAGACCCTGGATAAGGCCAGTCCTAGATCCTCACACTTGGAGTCATTCCGGAGTCTCACCCAACTGTCCACAGCACCGCAAGCATTGCCCAGTCCCCGTGTTCTATTTTACCAATAAGGGGAGTGAGAAAGTGTGAGGAAAAGTTTGGGGATTACTGCATCGATGGTGTAGCAGAATAATTTGAGGAAAGGTAGTGAGGAACAATATAATATGTGTTTCTCCTTCCACCGCCACTACCTCTCAGCTCCACAATACAAAGAATTCTGCTTCCAAAGCACATCATTATCCTTAGAAATTAGTTCTGGTCCTATCAAACCATGCCCCTACCCTCTGCCATACATCTGGATCTCACAGGCAAAACAAAGAAATGACAGTTTTCTCATGGAGACTAAAAAAATTCTGTGATTTTGCAGTTTCTGTGTTCTAAGCTGGTGACATCTGATTTTCCTGAGAGGTAGGGACAAGACCTCATATTTGTGGGGTCCTCCTAAATGCTGTGGACTGTGACTAGAACCCCCAATCTGCCAGTCTGTACCACTCATTTGGAACCAATGCCAAAATCTAATCCCCAAAGAGGATAACTTTTTTTTTTAAATCAGTAGACGAGGCCTCTGTGAACCCGTATGAATCTTGGCCCTTTCCCCATAAAAATATGATTGAACTATTCCTACTGACCTTTCAGAATTCCATTGTTCTCAAATATAACCAACCCTCTATTACACAGGCTTCATTCAACCAGGATGTTATCCGGATAATAGCAAGAATTGTCATGTAAACTCAGCTTTTTTTTCTGTAGGAGACACAAATTATTTTTTTTTTTTTAGCCCCAACCTCCAGAGCTTTCCCGTAGATCTCTCACATTCTAACCTCCCTGGTTGATCTGACCCAGATTTTCCTTAAATTGGTTGGTTGCCTTCAGGAAATGTGAGGGAATGGTTATGCTCAAAGCTGGATTGCTGACTGGGCGCAGTGGCTCACACCTGTAATCCCAGCACTTTGGGAGGCCAAGGTGGGCCTATCACCTGAGATCAGGAGTTTGAGACTAGCCTGGCCAACATGGCGAAACCCCATCTCTATTAAAAATACAAGAATTAGTTGGGTGTAGTGGCAGGCACAGGTCATCCCAGCCACTTGGGAGGCTGAGTCTGGAGAATCACTTGAACCCAGGAGGCAGAGGTTGCAGTAAGCCGAGATTGTGCCATTGCACTCCAGCCTGGGTGACAAGAGCAAAAGTCTGTCTCAAAATAAAAACTGAAAAAGCCAGATTTCTGGGGATGGGATCCTGGCTGGTGACTATGGGCAAGTTACTTAATCTCTTGGCCTCAGCATCCACATCTGCAAAATGAAGATAAGAATGGCATCTGTTTCATCATGTTGTTGGACTATGAAGCGAGTTAGTACATATAAAGCATTCCATTACGTGCCTTGCACATAGTAAGAACTTCAGATGTTAGCTAGTATCTTGCCCCATACGTGGGCCATACTTGCAGATGATGTGCAAGGGAACTCTGGGCTGTTTTTCATTGCTCTGCGTTAAATAACTCCACAGGAAATATAGATATTTGCCTGATGGCAGAAGGATGATTCTCACATCTGAAAGGGGGCAGTTACCTCTGGTCATCACGGTGAACTTTTACCTTGCTTCCCAGAGATGCATATAAAATATAAAACCCCAATTTATTCACTTCTGTACCCATACATTTAATTCCCCAAGGAATGGACCATCTTGTTGTGTGGGGCGGTCAGAACTTGACCTTTCTTTTCTACTCTGCCATTGACCTTGTGTGTTACAGTATAAGTTGAAAGAAGAGGAGGCGTGTCTCCTGAATGTCGAAGGTGCTCTTGCTCTCTTCCAAGAGAGTCTTACTCATTCCAAAATTGTCACTGAGCACCCACTGTGTGCCAGGGACTGCTGTGGGTCCTGAAAATACGGCAGTAAACAAGGCAGATGAGGTATTCATTCTCTTGGAGCTTGCATTGAGATCCAACAAACTCCAGCATTCTCCAAAAACATGTTATCAATTGCCTCTTCTTCTTCAGTACCACATATTCAAATGTTGACCCTGAATGACTGTGAGAGTCTGAAGAGCCTTGTGAACCACCAAAGAAAGATAACATGACGGCCACTATAGTTTTGATGATATGCATATTTTGTTGTATTATAATACTTCTTTTTGATACTGAATCTTGCTCTGCTGTCTAGGCTGGAGTGCAGTGGTGCAATCTCAACTCACTGCAACCTCCACCTCCCAGGTTCAAGCAATTCTCCTGTCTCAGCCTCCCGAGTAGCTGGGATTATAGGTATGTGCCACCATGCCAGGCTAATTTTGTATTTTTAGTAGAGATGGCAATTCACCATGTTGACCAGGCTAGTCTCGAACTCCTAGCCTCAAATGATCTGCCCACCTCGGCCTCCCAAAGTGCTGGAATTACAGGCATGAGCCACTGCGCCCAACCTTTTTTTCTTTTTAGAAATGGGGTCTTGCTATGTTGCCCAGGCTGGCCTCAAACTCCTGGGCTAAAGTGATTTTCCTGCCTCAGCCTCCCAAGTAGTTAGGACTAAAGCATGTGCCACTGCAATCCACTCTGTAATCCTTTTTTAAAAATCGTCCGTATAACATATCTATCGCCTCCAAGAATGTTTAATTAAACTGAAAGGCCTGTTCCTAGACTATACTGAAAAATAAACACACTTAATCTACACAGTTTATTTGCACGGTGTGATTGGTTTTTGCTTGTTTGTATGCTTTCCTTGTACGTGTCCTTCAGATTCTCTCCAACTGTGCCTTTCTTAACTCTCTGCATTGTGAGTCTCATCCGGGAGGAAGCTCTCTAAGCCTGTGCACACTCTACTGATGTTGCTGGACCCACAGCCAGCCCCAGGATGGGCGAGCCAGGTTAAGTTGAAGGGAGAAAGATCTTGTCTGCTGCCTCATAATATGTCCAAGCCCTCTCCTGAGGCCTTAACGTGGGTGCCTCCTGATAGTCAAAGGAAACTGTCAGGGCAATTGAGATCCTAACACCCTTCTCCTGGCTGTGGCTCCCCCAGCCTCTGGGAAATGACCGGATGGAGTGGAGCTCTCCAGACTTCCTTCAGCACCAGTGATCTCTGCTTCTAGGATTCCCGGGCAGAATCTTTGGGAGAGCCTGGGACCTGAAGGACTCTTTCTGCTAGGAAGCCAAGAAGAGGCCAGGAGTTCACTGCGGATTCACACACAGGCACACAGAAGGGAACATCCCTGCCTGCCCTGCCCCATCCATACACTCAAAGGAGAAATGAAAGTGTGCTTGATTTCTTGTCATGGAGGAGAATCTAGGGGTGGAGCAGACACAGGGAGAAAGAAGGCTGTTTACACCACAGAGGGAGGATAGGGAAGAGGAAGAAAAACTCGCATATGGAAAGGGACACTACTGGTAGGGAAAGAAAATTTATTTTCAAGCTTTTAAGAGAATATTACAAACAACAGAGAGTTTTAAAAAACCCTAAAAACTAGTTTAAAAAAGTACTTGACAGTGTCCTTTTAATACCCACGGATGACGCAGTCATTGTGCAGTGACAACCAGAAACTCTGCAGGTGACCACCCAGTGGCTTTCCCTGGCAGGGTCCCCAGAGAGAGCGAGGTGGGGGTCCAGGGGTAGTGCTCCCTGCCAGGCACCCCGGGGCCTACCTGGTGGCACAGGAAGGACCAGGGAGCACAAAGCACTGAGCATCCGTCCATCTGCCTCTTTGGGGAGGGTTCCAAGCAGCAAGGAATACTTAGATTGGGCTCTACTCCACTCAGGGCACACTTGCCAAGCTCCTCCCAACCACTGCAGCTGCTCTCTCGAAAGCCCCTAGATCGGGGGTGCCCTACCATGAGGGGACTGGGTCAGTGTGTGTGCCAAGGCAGGAAGGGGCTGGCGTTGCACACGTCCTGGCCATGGTGGGGTTGGGTAGTTGGGAAAGTTGCTCCAGGATTGACAGCTTCCAAACTGAAGCCACAGCAGCAGAACTGTGCTTGAAATACCCACTGGAAATCTGTACTTTTCTCTAGGGGTGTGCGTGTGTGTGTGTGTGTGTGTGTGTGTGCATGTGCGTGTGCGTGTGTGTGTGTCCTGTAAACATCTTTGAGCCAAATCACTATAAAATAAATTAACAAGGGCAGAGAAAGACACCCTTTTCCAAACCTAAGCCCTCTTAGAACCCACTGAAATCGGGAGTTCCAGGTTGGAAGTTCCTTCAGAAAGAAGACACACCTCTCCCTCTGGCTGCTCACACCAGCATCTCCCTCCCTGCACCTCCCTCCCTGACCATCCACCCCATCATCCCCACAGCCATTTGTCAGCGAATCTTGCCCGAATCTTGCCGGAACAAATGAACCCAGGAGCCCCAAAGGCAGTGTGTCCCTGCCAGCTCACACCTGTGCCTCCCTCTTTCCCGGCTGCCTGCAGGACACAGCCCCAGGAGAAACAAAACAAATGAGTGAGAGCAGAGCAGACCGCAGATGCTTTTCCTCTTGGCCCCGCTGGCCTCCACCACTGCCACCAGTCACACAGGCTTCGTCTGCCCTCAGCCTCTGCTTCTCCAGGTACCTTGCCTGCGGGTGCACTGGGGCAGGTTTTTTCTGCTGGGCCAGGTTCAGCCTGTATTGCACTTTGTTGCTGAGTTTGTGTTGGTTTTCATTGCTGTTGTGGAGAGTGGCATTGACTGATTGGAAATCACAGAACTGCTCCTGCGCCAGCCTCACTCCCGCTCTAACCCTGCACCAGGACTCCCACCAGGCCCCCCACCCTCTGCCTGCTCCCTCTGCTGGCTCCAGGAGTGCCACTGCGCCTCCCCACCCTGCTCGGGCCCCCAGTGGCGGTCATGGCCTTCCTTCTGGGCCTCAGCTCTCACACTGTCGTGACTCTCATGACCAGCTCTCGGCTGCTGCCCGGTGGACTCCGCTGTTCATGAGGTCTCAAGTGACTCAGGATGTGCAGGATGGTATAAGCACAGTGGTGATGGGACAGAGGGCCTGAGGGGTGGCCGGCAGCCTGGGCAGGGCCCTGCTCAGTGGCAGGGGTGCCTGCAGCCTCCTCCTCCGAGGAGGGGATATTGGCCTGGGTGGATGAGGAGGTCCGGGGGTTGGTCCTGCCTCCTGCCTTTTGATCCTCCAGGTCTTTTGTCTTGTCATAGTTCAGCACTTTCCACTGCTGGTTGACAGCCTGCCACCGTTTAAAGATGCGGTACACCGAGGGTCCCTCGTGGATGATAAGACCTGAGGCAGCAGAGAGAGGAGAAACAGAGACCAAATGAGAGGAAGTGGGTGACTGCCAGGAGACCACAATCTCTGAACCTACGAAAGGTATGGGCATTGGCTCCAGTGCTGAGCCACAGGAGGGCCATCCCGAGATTCCTAGGTTTAGCAAGTCTCTGGGAGGCAGAAGGTGGAGGAGCCAACACGCCGAGTCCGTGAAATAATTGAGCACCTTCAGACAGTTCCTTCGCCCACTTCCACTCCACCCCACCACGTTCCTGCCTTGACAAAATTCATGTTCATCCACTGAGGCATAATATAAATATCTTTTCCTCCCTCTATTATGTATCCATGGCACCCAGTGCTTAGCAGATGTTGAGTGAATTGTGTGCTTTTAAAGCACCACAAAAGAAAGCCCATAGTTGGTCACTCCATACCTGCTAAAGGTTGCTGGAAACCCCACTGGTTAGCTCTTTGCACAGATACCCCAATGCTACCAAGATGCAAACAGCCCTGGGAGACACCCCAATGCTACCAAGATTCAAAGAGCTCTGGGAGAGATCACTTGGATGCAGTTATATCTGCCAGAGTCAGTGACAGAGGTGGAAACAAGCTACACCAGGCAGCAAGGCAAAGAAATAATCATTGTGTGCCTACTGTGTGCCAAGCACTGGGTTTACTGCAGTCAGCAGGATGCCCTCTGAGAGCTCACGTTTTCTCGGGGACACACAATGGACGTGGAAACAAACCAATGTGACAATTTCAGGTGCTGAAAAATGCCTTAAGGAAGATAACTGGGGTAAAATAGCCACTGGCTGCAGGCACTGGGATCCTATATAACAAGAGGTGGGAAAGGCCTTTTTGGAGGAGACCACATCTGAGTTGAGACTTAACTGATGAACAGGAGAGACCCATGCCAAGACCTGGTGAGAGAGCTGTTTGGTGGTAGAAACTCCAAGTGCAAAGGCCAGGAGGTGGGAATAGAATGAATGAGCTCAGAGAGTAGGGCAGTGTGACCAACACAGTGCAGCGGTGAGGAAGTGGAGGGAGGCGGGGCGAGCAGAGGCCAGTGGTTGGTAGGGCCTTGCAGGCCACGGCCAGGGATTTGCATTCTATCCTGATTACAATGGGAAACCACTGACGGTTTCAATAGCGTGGATGATGTGATCTAATTCACCTCCATAAAGCCCCCTTAGCTCCTGTGAAGAGGGCCAAGCAGGAAGCGGTGACGTCATGCGAGTCGGAAATGGCGACAACACTGACGAGGGTCGTGGCGGCGGAGCAGTGAGAAACTGCCGGAGTCAGGCTGGGAGCAGAGCTGAAGACTTGCTGACTGGCAAGGTGGGAGTGAAGAGAAAGATCTGGACAACTTGGAAGCTCTTGGCCTCAGCGTCTGCATGAATGGGGAACCATTTCCTGAGATGTGGCGGGTACCAGGCGCGGGCTATGGATTTGTGTGGTGGCTGCGGTGACCAGATTTGTTGCCTATTGTTGCTGTGGCAAAGTACCACACATCTGGTAGCTTAAAATGGCACGCATGTTTCTCTTACAGTTCTGGAGACCAGAACTAAAGTCTAAAATCAATCCCACTGGGTTGACGTGCGGTGACAGCAAGGCACCTTCCATTTCTTTCTGGAGGCTTTGAGGGGGAAGAATCCATCTCCTTGCCTTTTTTCAGCTTCTAGAAGTTGCAGTTTCTGCCTCTTCCTTGCATCGCTCCAGCCTCTCTCTTCTGTTCTCACCTCTCCTACTACTCTTCTGTCATCAGATCTCCCTCTCCTTCTTGTAAGAACACTTGTGGCTACATTTAGGGCCCACCTGAGTAATCCAGGATACTGTCCCCATTTCAAGATCCTTAAATTAATCACATTGGCAAAGTCCTTTTCCATATAACGCAACATTGACAGGTTCAGGGGTTGGGACCTGGGTGTCTTGGGGGCCATGGTTCAAGCCTATCAGAGTGATTACTAGCTACATTTTGGTCATGGTTAAAGTGTCTAATAGAAATCTAGCTGGCAGGGTCAGGTGGGCAATTGGACAAATGAGTCCAAAGCCTAAGGAGAGGCCTGGCCTGGAAATAGAAGCCATTGGTGTAGAAGTGGGACTTGAACACCTGGGAATAGCTGAGACCTCGTAGGGGAGAGAAGAAGGCCAGCGACAGAGTCCTGGGCTTCAGATGTTTAGAGGCTTGGTGGAGGCTTTGGTGGATAGGACCAGTGAATGAGCCTCAAAAGAAGCAACCAAGGCCGGGCGCAGTGGCTCATGCCTGTAATCCAAGCACTTTGGGAGGCTGAGGGGGGTGGATATCAAGGACAGGAGTTCAAGACCATCCTGGCCAATATGGTGAAACCCCATCTCTACGAAAAAATACAGAAATTATCTAGGTGTGGTGGCGGGCACCTGTAGTCCCAGCTACTCGGGAGGCTGAGGCAGGAGAATCACTTGAACCTGGGAGGTGGAGGTTGCAGTGAGCTGAGATCGCGCCGCTGCACTCCAGCCCGGCAACAGAGCGAGACTCTGTCTCAAAAAAGGAAAAAAAAAAAAAAAAAAAAAGCAACCAATGAGGTAGAAGCAAGACCAGCAAGTGTGGTGACCCGAAAGCCTAGGCAAGGGTTCAGAAAGAGTGCAGTGACTTTTTTCAATGTTATCAAGTGGTCAGCTTGAGTAAAATGGGAAATGACCACTGGCTCCATGGGCACAGATGGAGGAAGAATGAGAGAAATGTCAGCGGGAGAATCAGGTAGTTCTCTTCCAAGTACATATTTCCCCCCTCACGAAATCATCAGCTAAGATAGAAGAGATAAGGGAGGAAGTGTTAAAGATTTGTGGAGAGAGGAGAAGGTGGGAAATAATTATCTCGGAATGTAGGAGTGTGAATTTACAAGGGGGATGTGGTAGAATTAGCTCACTCTGTTAAATGTCCATTTCAGATAAATCTGAAGTGAATCTCATCACTGATTGTGTGATTTTTCTCCACCCCTTCAAACTGCTTGCTCAGGTGCACATGTGGAAGAAGACACCTGGGTTTCACCAGGGTAGACTGTTTCCCCGGGCAAGCAGACATGAGAATTATATGTGCTTGCAAGAGAATGGTTATCATGCTAGACCACGGAGCCCAGGCTGGGGATGGTGGAGAATAAAAAGGTATAAGGAGTCATGAAAGGTGGAAAGTGAGAGGGTCAAGGCCAGGCGGCCTCTACAAAGTTGGAAGATTATTGGAGTCAGTGAATGGGAGGTAATGGTCAGAGAGTGCGATGTTTAAATCCAGATCTTAGAAGTAGTGTGGTTACTGGTGATTATGATTCTAGGATGTGACCATTTGATTGGGGCTGGAGTGTGCTGGAGGAAAAGATCTTTGGAGCAAGAGCAAAGCCAGGGAATTGGAAAGATTATCTGCATCAGCCATCCTCAATGCCATCAGACCAAACATCCCCTTTTTATAACGACTATATTTTAACATCCCCGTTCCTATCCTGAAATGAAATTCATAAGCTACTATAAGAAACTATATCTTTAAATTAATATAATGTCCTAACAGATAATGTAAAATAAAAATAATAAAGGGAAATCTTTTATAACAAAACAATATAAGTTTCAGTGAAAATGCTGCAGTGCAACTACATTGAAAAACAGACAAACAAACCCCAGGCATTTCCAAAATGCCTCTGGGGGACAGCCCTGTCTCTGCCAAGCATTGATCTATGCAGGTGCTGAGGATGGGAGTGGGAGGAGTGTATGAGCAGGTGCACGAGAGCATCTGAGGACTGAGTAGGCGGCCAGCAGCCGACAGCATCCAGAAGGGAAAATGGGTGGTAAAGAAAGATGCACTTCGGCCAGGCATGGTGGCTCATGGCTGTAATCCCAGCACTTTGGGAGGCTGAGGCGGGTCAATCATCTGAGGTCAGGAGTTCAAGACCAGCCAGGCCAACATGGTGAAACCCCGTCTCTAATAAAAATACAAAAATAAGCCAGGTATGGTGACACATGGCTGTAATTCCAACTACTCAGGAGGCTGAGGCAGGAAATTGCTTGAACCTGGGAGGCAGGGGTTGCACTGAGCTGAGATCATGCTCCTACAGTCCAGCCTGGGTGACAAGAGCGAGACTCCCAAGAAAAGAAACGGAGGAAGTGAGGAAGGAAGGAAACGAAAGAGAAAGAAAAAGGAAGGAAGGAAGGAAGGAAGATGGATGCATGCATTGGGGCTTCTGAAGGATGAAGTAAGAGAAGTAGCTGTGAGTGGTAATGGAAATCAAGAAGGACATGGACCTCACCTCCAGACCACACAGGGTGCAGTGTATCGGAGAAAGAAGAGCCACCACCTGAGAACAGTGTTCTCAGGAGACAGCTATGCTTCAGGTAGGAAAGATGGAGAGAATGTGCAGAGAGGAGGTCGATAATGAAGGACCATGAGGTGCAGGGGGCATGGTGAAGGGCTGGGAAGACAGGCTCAGAGGTAGGAATGAACTGAGCAGGAAAGGGATGCTGGTGCAGAGAGTGAGGCTGCCAGGAGCCGGGCCCTGTGCTGGTGGGTGAGATGATGGCATGGCGGGTTTCATCCCACAGCCACTGAGGATCCAAGGGAGGAGCCGGCTCAGAGCAAACAGCAATGAGTCACCCCAGCCACCTGGTGCAAAACCTCAGAGCCGCTTCAGTTTCCAACAGGCTGAAATTCTCGGAGACCAGAGCCACCCGCACAGCCACTTTCTCTTCCAGTGTTCCAGCTGAGTCTGAACTCATGCATCGCCCAACAAGTCTTCACCGTTCATTGAAAGAGAGGTAGCCTCGGGAGTTTCTAGCCCTTTGTTTGGATCACACCCCTTTGAGGATCTAATGAAAGGAAAGATCATCTCTCTGGAGGGGAAAAAAAAAAACCAGACAAATTGTCCTTGTACTAAATCTCCTGAAGATCACTGGTGGACCCTCTGCTCTGGTCTGACAGATGCTGAACAAAGAGACTTCCTTTCTGTCCCACTTTCTCACCCTCCCCCAACTGTACCAACTCCTATCATCTCTGCCAACCTTTTGAATGTGCACCTGTGCAACCTTGGCACCGAAGCCATTTATCTGTGCATTTATCCCACAGACTTTCTTTGAACGTTGCTATGCTCTTTTCTCCAGACTGTAAGCCTCTTGAGGACAGAGCCCGGTCTGGTTAAGTCTCTAGCAGCTAACACAGCACCAGGAGTCTGGGGAGAGAGAAGCGGGGTCTTCTGAAGCCCCAAACTCACCCTTTCCAGTAAGGGTCATTACATTTGATTCTCAATTAGCTTCTTGATTGAATTTTATCCTGATTGAAGAGTGTGACTTAAATTCTGGTGTGAATGCTGCCTTCCAATTATCTAACTGTCTAGTGTTCAGGAAATAATTAAACCATTTTAATGGATAGGTGGCTGAAGGTGAGGAGGATGCACCTGTTTTTCTAGATAATGCCTGTTTGGCAAAAGAGGGAAAAGCACAAACTACCTCATTCAAATCCACTCCTCGCAGCCCTCCCTCTGCTCCCTGCTCTACAAATTCCTTATTGATTCCTTGGGTGGCGACATGCTGACAAAACAGGGGAAGATAACTGGGGCTCGTCTGATAGGAGCAGGTGACGTGGCCAAGGTTGAAGAAGAGGGAAAAAGGGAAGAGGGATGGGAGATGGCAGTGGATAGAGAAAGAAGCTGGATTCCATTAAGAAGAAAGGCTGCTGGTGAACAGAGGCAGAGAAGTTATAGGAAGAGAAAATGGGAAATGAGGGGGCATGGTGACATCAGAAACCCAAAAAGTTTTGATTAAGTCCTTTCTAGCTTTTTAAAATTTAATTTAATGGTTTTCTAGTGATACCCTGCAATGCACCCAACCCTGGGCTGTATTTGTGGGAAATCCAGTTCTAGAAGTATCGTCTCCTTCGTCTTTCTAATGTCTCTCCACCTTCTGGGGCTCCTTGTCCTCATAAAGCTGCAAGCTCCATGGGTCATCAGAATTCCATACTGACTCCGTGTCCTGTTAGTGGACTGGGTTAAGTGACATAAGAATTGCTAACAAGTCTAGAATAATACTTTTCACCCTTTTTTTGGAGACAGGATATCTCTCTGTTGCCCAGGCTGGAGTGTAGTGATGCATTCATGGCTCACTATAGCCTCCACCTCCTGGGCTCGAGCGATCCTCCCACCTCAGCCTCCCAAGTAGCTGGGCCTTCAGATGCACACCACCATGCCTGGCTAACTTCTGTATTTTTTTGTAGAGACAGGATTTTCTCATGTTGCTCAGGCTGGTCTCAACTCCTAAGCTCAAGTGATTCTCTTGCCTCAGCCTCCCAAAATGCTGGGATTACAAGCATAAGCCACCACACCCAGCTGCCTTTCACGCTCTACTGTGCATCAGAATCACCAAAACAGCTTGTTAAGACAGATTCCCAGGCTGTAATCCTAGAGGCCTCCTGGCTCAGTAGCTTGGGGCTGAGGCCTGAGAATCTGCATTCCTAAGAAGCCTCATTGAGGCTGATGCTGCCTATATGTGGACTGCTAGGCTAGGACATGGTTTTTATCCCTCACAGAAGGCTCTACATTTTGATCACCAAAAGAGTTAGAAGCAATTTAAAAAAGTAATCTACCTCCAGATGTGACAGACATGAAAATGGGAAGAAATGGAAGAAGTAAATACTTCCTCTCCTAGACCCAAAGACCTTTGTACCCCACAACTGAGAGTTAACTTACCAGTGAGTATGTATTGATATTAAGCTTTCAGAGTGTTTGTCACTTACTCATCTTGCAGCTTTAGGTAAGGGACTTCCTCTCTCTGAGACTCAGCTTTCTCATCAATAAACCCTTCCTCAAAGGATTGTTATGAGATTAAAGTAATGAGTCCTGCATGCCAATACCTGGTGCTGTGCCTGGGACACATGTAACAGTCAATGCCACGTGATACGGATTATCATGGGGGAGATGACAGAACACAAGAAAAGCCCACTCGTCTCTCTTCCTCCTTCATTGGCAGCCTCGTCCCCAACACAAGCGCCTGCTCTTTCAACTCCCGACTTCTCTCCTTCCCAACCCTCAGTCGAGTCACTGTTTATAGATGAATGACATGCCAGAGCTAAAAAGTACTCTAGAGTCCAACTGATTGTCACACCCGTGCTTCCTCTCCCGCTGCAGAGAGGCACTCTCCTCCCATGCAGAATTCCCTGCTGTCAGACAGCTATTGAGTGAGACCTAGCAGTGTCTTACTCCGAAGCCCTACCATTGCCAACCACCCATCTTCCAGATTCCACTCCTCCACTGCCCAGCCCTATTGAGAACCTGAGCCAAAGCAAATATCAGGCAAGGGTCAAAAGAAATGAATATATCTGGCTGGATGCGGTAGCTCACACTTGTAATCCCAGTACTTTGGGAGGCTGAGGCAGGCGGATCCTGAGGTCAGGAGTTCAAGACCAGTGTGGCCAATATGGTGACACCTCGTCTCTACTAAAAATATAAAAATTAGCCAAGCATGGTGGTGCATGCCTGTAGTCCCAGCTACTTGGGAGGCTGAGGCAGAAGAATCACTTGAACCTGGGAGGCAGAGGTTGTAGTGAGCCAAGATTGCACCACTGCACTCCAACCTGGGTGACAGAGACTCTGTCTCAAAAAGAAGAAAGAAATGAATATAACTAGCTATTTTTGGTGGGTTCAGGGGGTGCTGCTGGGAGAGGCCAGATTGACAACATCACCACCTGCCCAGTATTCTCCAGGGTGCAGCTTTGTGCTGGGCACAGGTATGGCCAGGCTGCATATCATATGAACTATTATAAAATTACAAAGCTTATTATAAAGTTACCATAAAGTTATGAAAGTAGTTTATTTAAGTAAACATGTCAACACCTCTCTGTATCTAATCAGAGTTGTCTTTTAAAATCCCAAGGATTACCCTTGGAATAGGTATTTACTCCTATTGGGCTACCCCAGTTCAGAACATTTCTGGAAATTGCTCAATGGAGTTGGCCTTCTGTGACAGAGATGGCTGACTATCCACCAAAATTCCTTACTCTTTCCTTGGTATAAGTTGCCACTGAGAAGAAATGACATTTTCTAGCTTTTTGCACCAACGTGAGACCAGGTGACTGGTACTGAATGTGATCACGAGCCAGGCCAGCATTTAAGAGATGGGTCTAGGGAGCACTCGTTCCATTTGATTTTCATAGAAAGGGGCTTGCCTAATAAAAATAAAAAATAAAAAGAAAGAAAAAAGAAATGGGTATTGAGGGAAAATGTGTGCAGGGCTGGGGCACACATTAAAGACAGACTTATTCGTGCTGTCTTTAATTTTCTTTTAGCTGAAGGCAAAAGACTGAGCAGCCCAAGGCACCTGTGGAGCCCAGAGGTGGAAGGAACATGGGACTCCAAATTGCTGTGTGGAAGAGAATCTCCTACTGCTCAGGAACTTCTATTGGGTTAACCATGGATACATAGGGGCTTATTTTTTTTATTTATCTGCAGGAAGGTACCCTAACTAACACACCTTCAGCTCTAGGTTAGGGGGCCACACGATAAAAGAAGTTTGTTGCTTGATGGCATGTTTTATGTTTTCCCCAAATGTGTTAGCGGGCTTGAGCATCCACCGTATGTATCACACTGGGGCTATTTCTAGCCACAAACCCACTGCCAACAGACAGGCCACTCCTGAATCTGTTCTGTGCCAAAGGCAGTTCCCAAGAGATATTCCTAATATATGTTGAGCTTTGTCAGCACAACTGGGATAAATGAAGTGCCTCAAGGGGTCTCCTTGGAGGGGGACAGTGCTTATTTGGCGCATCTGCTTCTAAATTGGTCGTCTTCATCTCTAAGCATCCAGCCACTTGGCTGTGGAGATAAGTGGCCATCACAGGAGGCCCTGGGTAGGTGGGAAGGAGTTAACACAGAATCTAGAAAGCCAGATGAGCCACGTGCAAGTAACAAAACATAAATGGGCATCGTCTCACCAATTTCTGTGGCTGCTGCTTCTTATATAAGTTTTGTTGCCCAGCTCAACATTGCCGGGAATGCCCCACAGCCACAAGTGTCAGCCTCTGCAAGCCCTGACATCTCAGTGTGGAAGTGACATCAAATCCTGGGATGTCAGACCTGGAAGGAACCTGGAGGTTGTCGGGTTCACCCCTCTCATTTTATAGATGAGGAACTAGCTATAGAGAGAGGGAGTAACTTGCCCAAGGGCACAGAAGTGATTAGTGGCTGATACGGTTTGGCTCTCTGTCCCCACCCAAGTCTCATCTTAAATTGTAATCCCGATGTGTCAAGAGAGGGACCTGTAATCCCCATATGTCAAGGGAGGGAGGTGAATGAATCATGGGAGTGGTTTCCTCCATGCTGTTCTTGTGACTGAGTGAATTCTCACAAGATCCGTAAGTGTTTGGAAGTTCCTCCTTCATTCTTCTCTCTCCTGCCGCCTTGTGAAGAAGGTGACTCCTTCCCCTTCCACCATGATTGTAAGTTTCCTGAGGCCTCCCAAGCCATGTGGAACTGAGCCAATTAAACCTCTTATCTTTATAAATTACCCAGTCTCAGGAGAGTTCTTTACAGCAGTGTGAAAAATGAACTAATACAGTGGCTATTTTGGTCTTCAGACCTAGCTCTGCTTCCTAGTTTCTTGTACTGCACTAGGCTGCCTCCACCAACTGTTCCAAGTTTCCTAATCAGGGAATTAAAAGGTTTTACAGGTAGACAGGTAGGGTCATTAATAGCTAGGAGGAGAGGAAGGAATGTTTGTAGCATATATATGTTTTGTAGTTAGCATGGATTAAAATTAGGTTTGAAAGAAAAATGTACAGTCCTGCTGCCCCTGCCCTCTGTTTGCTATAAAGTGAGATTTAAATCTCTTCATCTCAGAGGACAGGGACCAGGCATCTTTAAATCACTGAAAAGAACCTCAGGGGACCACACACAGAGGAAACTTTAACAACAACAACAACAAATTATATAATTTTGCTGATTATCATATTCTACTGTTTTAAAGCTACAGAAAGGATCTCAGGAACATTCCTTTCCTTCCTTCCCCTGACCCCATTTCAATCACAAGTTAAAAGTGAACATGATGAAGAAGAGAGGCTCATTTTTGCAGAGTTGACTATTTGATGTCCAATCTCTTAGGTCTGCGAAGTAAAAAAAAAAAAAAAAAAAAAGAAAAAGAAAAAAGAAAAATGTTTTCTTGGTGCCAAAGCCCTTAATTAATTTGCTCTTGTTAAATCCTAATAACTTGACCCACTGGAGCAGAGAATGCCCCATTTGTTTGCTGGGAGGCTCTGTCAGCTTCTCTGCAGCAGAGGACAGTGTCATTATAGATGACGGAACAGGAGGCAGGTGGAACAAGGACATTAGATGTAATCAGATCTTCTCATTGAGGGGACATGGGTGAGGGAAACAAGAACCTTCAAGAAAAAGCACAGCTCCAAATAAGAGCAGACTTTTAATTACGTGAGGACACAGGTTCTGGTGATTTCTATATCTACGCTGTGGCTGCTTTCAGATTACAACAGTTTTGGCAACCCTTTGTTGAGTGTTCCTTCTGAGGGGAATCTACCTACCTGGTCCCTGATCATTACCTGAGGGCACAGTCCTTTACATGTGCCACAGTGTTCAAACCTCTGGACAGCCCTCTGATGATGGTGTTATTACCCTATTTTATAGACAAGGAGAGAGAAGCAGAGAGAGGTGGCGATTCCTCAAGGTCACACAGTTAGTAAAAAGCTGAGCCCTGGGCCATTCTGTAGCACTGCTGCCACTTGGAAAACCTATCACTCTGGCCTCTGTGACTCAGTCCTTGTTCCTGTTTTCTCTTTCTCTATCTTCACCCATCCCTTACTTGGTTAGTGTCCGCTAGTCCTCTGTCCTCAGCCACCTACTCTCTGAGCACTGCATTATCCCATCAAAACCCACAGCTTCAAACACCTTTTATTGTTCACTTCCAAATATGTCTTCAAGCCTCATTATCCAACTGCCTACAGAAATCTGGGCATGCACCAGAGGACTTCTTTTCTTTCTTTCTTTTTTTTCTTTTGAGACAGAGTCTCACTCTGTTGCTCAGGCTGGAGTGCAGTGGCACAATTTCAGCTCACTGTAACCTCCCCCTCCCAGGTTCAAATGATTCTCCTGCTTCAGCCTCCCAAGTAGCTGGGACTACAGGCACGCGCCACCACGACCGGCTAATTTTTTGCATTTTTAGTAGAGGCGGGGTTTTACAGTGTTAGTCAGGATGGTCTCGGTTCCCTGACCTCGTGATTTGTCCACCTTGGCCTTGCAAAGTGCTGGGATTACAAGCGTGAGCCACTGCGTCCCTCCTCTCTTTTTTTGTCAGACAAGTCTCACTTTGTCACCTAGGCTGGAGTGCAGTGGTGCAATCATAGCTCTCTATGATGTCAGACTCCTGGGCTCAAGTGATCCTCCCATCTCAGCCTCCTGAGTAGCTGGGACTGCAGGTGTGCACCACCAGGCCTGACTAATTTTTAAAATTTTTGTAGAGATGAGGTCTCGCTATGTTGCCCAGGCTGGTCTTGAACTTCTTACTTCAAGTGATTATCCTATCTTAGCCTCCCCAAATGCTGGGATTACAGGCATTAGCTACCATGTCTGGCCTACCAGAGATTTTTAACCCTCTTTTATCACTGCCCTCAACCCCATCAGTCACCATCCCTTGTCAGAATGGGACTAATACCCTCAACATCTTCCTCTACATCACAGGAGGGGACCACCTGTGTGCTATAAAAGGCCTCTTCCTCTTTCCACCCTGAAAAAGAGGCCTCTTCTTGGTACTGCCTTCTCCTTGCATTCCATAATGTACTTCATGAGTTTTGTTTCTCTTCTACAAACTCATGGCTTAGAGAGGCTTTCGCCTTTCTGCCTGGATTTTAGGCTTAGATAGTCCTCTTGCTTTGGTACCTTTTTTTTGAGACAGAGTTTAGCTCTTGTTACCCAGGCTGGAGTGCAATGGCGTGATCTCGGCTCACCACAACCTCCGCCTCTTGGGTTCAAGCAATTCTCCTGCCTCAGCCTCCTGAGTAGCTGGGATTACAGGCATGCGCCATCATGCCCAGCTAATTTTTTGTATTTTTAGTAGAGACAAGGTTTCACCATGTTGACCAGGATGGTCTCGATCTCTTGACCTCGTGATCCACCCGCCTCAGCCTAACAAAGTTCTGGGATTACAGGCTTGAGCCACCGTGCCCGGCCGCTTTGGTACCTTTGCCGAGGACATACTCTTTGGTTGTCCTTTCTTCTATCCATTGCCCATCCCATTCTCAGGCTCCACTATGGTGCACATTCCCCTCTCAAGCCACACCCTGGGACTCTCACTCACCTGGAAGGGACCCAAACAATCCTAACAAATCTACATCCTAAGTACCTGTCAAGGTCATCCCTACACTGCTCCCCCACCGCCATGGTGTTGCCTCTCTTTGTTTCTTGCTTAGCCTATTACGAGCATTTTCCAGTGAAGTCCTTCCCTTCCCTATTCGGTCCAGCTCTGACCCCTCTCTATAGTTCCCAGAGTTCTCAGTTTAAAATGCACATCTGATCATATTTTCCCATTTGAAATTTTATCGATGCCTCCCCACCACCAGTGGGGTCAAATCTGAGTGACTTAGCACAGAACTCATGACCCTGTGGGATTTGACCTGGCCAACTTCTCCAAACCCATTGCCTGTCACCCACCTCCCAGGCTATTTGCATTGAGCCATACAGACTCCCCAATGTTTCCTAAGCATACCTGGCTCACTCATGTCTCTGCACCTCCATACAACGCTAGTTTTTCTGCCTGAAATGATCTTCTCCCTTCTTCTGGATGAACCTTGATTTGTCTTTGGAAACCAGCTCAAGGATAGGGTTCCTTCCTTCAAGAAGCCTTCGGGGACTCCCCCAAGACAGTCAGCTGCTCTCTGCTGTGCTCTACCTTCCCCTGGACCGTGCACAGCCTGTCCTGAATTGTGATTTGTTTGTAGACTATGAGCTCCTCGAGGGCAAGGAACTGTGTCTTAGTCATCTTTTTGTGAATGTTCTCTAGTTTTGGGAACCAAACGAGGCAGCCAACAAAAGCTACTGAAGAAATAGATGTGACCCCTCTGACTCAGGTTCCTCTTTCCTGGACTCATACTCATCCCTATGTTCAGACCTAGTCCCAGCTCTTATTACATAGGGTTCAGTGATTACCTTGTCGCCTCCCCAACAAGAAGAAAGATTCTTGAAAGCAGGTGATTTTCTCATTTGAGTGCATATGTCCAGGTTCCTCTGAATATACACATTTTTTGAGACATGGTCTGCTCTGTCGCCCAGGCTGGAGTACAGTGGTGCCATCATAGCTCACTGCAGCCTTGACCTCCTGGGCTCAAGTGATCCTCCTACCTAAACCTCCCAAGTAGCTGGGACTACAGGCACACACCACCAAACCTAGTTTTTTTTTTTTTTTTTTGTAGAGATGGGATCTCCCTGTGTTGATACAGCTCAGGCTGTATCAAGCAATCCTCCCACTTTGGCCTCCCAAAGTGCTGAGATTACAGGCATGAGCCACTGTGTCTGGCCTGAATAAATATTTTTAAATTAATGAATGAATGGATCTCCCAAGTTCATGTTAACTGGATTTAGCTTCTCCCACCTGATGACCCTTTCACCAGAGTGTCTTATAGAAAGATAAACCATCAAATTTCATCTCAATTCCTCAGGCCTCTCTCTCAATTGATGTCAAAATAGCACGATCAAAAAGGAGATGCAACAATGGCTGACCTCCCAAACCCTGAATATAGGACAGGAGCAGCTGGGGCTCACTGAATTTCTGAGTGTTACCAGCCCTTATCCTGTGGGTCAAACTATTACTGTGCTAATTTCCCCCTCCACCTGCCTCCCCAACCAAGCTCTGTGTTTGCAATTTTACAGAACAATCAGAGAAGAAGTAGATAATAGAAAGAGCCCTAATTAGAGCCGGGGGTTCTTGGTTCAATCTTCTGCTCTACCATTTTCTTAGCTGTGTGACTTGGAGCACAGCTGCTTTCAGCCTCTCCTCCCCTGTTAAATATGCATCCTAATACTTATCCTGCTTATCTTTCGGGGTCATACCCTTAATCGGTTTCCCTCTGTTCTCGCAGGGCTGTCGCAGTTGTTTCCAGCCAAAGCAACTTACGTTTGGCTTTCACAGTGGCATGCATTAGTCTAGAAAGTTAGGACCCAAAACCATGCTTTGTCTGTTGAGGCAGCTTGTATCAGTAAATATACAACCCTGTGATATAACCAAGTCTACGGCCATCAACCTCAACTCTGGAGCTGTGCTGCATCAAATAGGGAACTCAGACTTTTCCGGCAGTCATTTCAGGCATAATCCTTTGGTAAGCCCTGGGCCATCCTCCAATACTCACTGCTCTGGAGTCTTCTCACTGACTGCTAATTGTCCTAAGAGCCAGTCGGGTAGATACAGCTGTGGATGGGGTTGAAGTGGCTCCGTGAGCAGCAAGCAGGCAGTGTCCCACACTGCATCCTCCTGGCTTCCTAGCAGGGCGTATCTGCAGAGCTGCTGTTGGCTTTCCACAGTTTCTCCTTGGAGCCCCTCCCACTCTCATGAGCTGTCCCTCAGCACACCACTCCAATAGGAAAGGTAAATACATTGTTAACGATTCATTCAAACCAGCCATTTTATGTTTACTCATATTCTTTACTATCTGTGGCCATTTGACAGTCTTAGGGAATAAACAAATTTTCCTTGGTATCTGAAATATATAGACAGTCTGGAGACTCATAGTAGCAGATGGTTTTGTTCCTCTTCTCTTACTCAGCCTTTTGAGTCAACCAGATCCATTTTCCTTTCTCCTGAGGATAACATTTTTATCTCAGGTGCTGAACTTCTCCACCCATCCAAGGAGCTTGGGCCTATGGATACTGATGCTTTTTGTCAACATTTTTCTCAACCAGCATTTCTTGAGAAGATGCCCCTCTGCTGAAACCCTTCCACCCACTCTCTGCCAGGGAGCCTCCTCTTCTTCTCCCCATTCATATTATCTTCTCCTACTCTCTCAGGACTTCTGGAAGGAGAGCTTCCCCCTTTTTCGTGGAAGCAAACTAACTTAATCAGGTTTTGAAACCATTGAATGTCTCAAATGTTAGATGCCTCAAATGTAAGATAGATGCCTCCCGTGGCCCTTGCCTTTGTTTCCACCTTCATGCAGCAAGAAGACCACACTGCGCCTCCTTCTGGTAGTCCCAGCCAGGTCTCTGTTCCCTGTTCTAGCTTCTCCATCTCTCCTTGGTTCAGTATATCAGGTTTGGGTGGCCACAGGTCCAGGCTCATGGGCGGAGGCAGGAGGTGGTAGGAGAGGGGTGATGGGGACATTTTCTCCTTCTCTCAAAACAAACTGGACCCTGGATAGGCATTCTGGTTCTTCTCCCCTGGAAATTTGACAGAGGGGGAGTGTGGGCTGTAATCACTTGGATTGTAAAGCACCCCTGGTTGATGGGTGCTTTACTGTGAATGCCTGCTGGGAGCCTGTGGCTTTGGGTTTCCCTAGGCACAGTGGCCTGAACTGAGTTTGGCTTCTGCAGGAACCCTGGAAATGATGCCCTAATGGACCCTATACCCATGGTTGTGGGTCTTATCTTCTTGCTCCTGAGCTACTGTTTGGGAGCCAAGACAATAGCTGGGGACTAGGATGTGGAGTGCGGTGAGGACTCCCTCTAGAGGTGAGCCTGACTTGCCCTACGGGAGGCTGTGGTTCCTGTTCTACATTGCCCTGAGTGAATCTAATGCCAACTGTGCTCTCTGGTAGTCCCCATGAGTCAGAATGTCTAGTTGAGCCTAAAAATAAAGATATCTCTGGCAGGCATTGCAGACTGTACCCAATTCTCCCTCCAGAAAGCCCCTAAAAAGCAGTTACTTTTACACCTACTTGTGAGTATGATGCGTTTTCCCTCTACTGGACAGAATACTGCACAGAAGGAGCAGTTGAATTTCACCCTGAAACCACCATCATCACTACTGGTTATCATCATGTTGCCATCATCAAAATCCCCATCATTGCAACCCCAAGAATCCGTCTGTGGATTCTCGCCATTGCCTGGCACCTTCCACTCTCTTCCAAGATCACATATCACTCCTTTTTATTTCTCCTCCCGGCATTTTCCCCTGTGGACAGTCTCTCCTAGAAAAACACTGAACTGAGAGTCCTACTCTGCTGTGGGAGTCAGAATGCTTCTGTTTCAGAATTTCACAATCTGAAAAATGGGAAGACGAATCCTTGCTCCCGAGGTCATGCTTTGAAATTGAATAGATTATTATTACAACCAATACAATGATAAAGCTGTCTGAACCCCTTAAAGGTGAGATGGTCTGAATGTCAATAGATCTCACCACTTTTGGATGACACTGAAAGCAATTAGGGTCCCTCTGCATTCCCCTCCCATCCTCTGGCTCTCTCCAAGCAGTCACTGACTTCTCAGCACAGAATGGATAAATTATGGTGTGCTTCTGTATCTTAGGCTATTATTTTTTTCTAAGAAAGAAAAACAATGAAAACTCTCAATATTTAGCCCACTCGGTATCTCCCATAAATGAAGGACTGAGTGCCACATGTATATAAGAAATAGAATTAGAGAGATAGAAGTGGGCCAGGGAAAAGGCAGGCAGCTAGAAAAAAGCCAAGAAAGAGGAGGAGGAGGAGAGATGGCGCAGAGCCCTACTCAGAGAGAGACACCATGAGCAGGAGAGACCAGAGCACCAGGCAAGCCTGAGCAGGAGCACTGGGAGGCTCAGAGCCACGGGGAATAGACCTATGTATGAGAGCCCCTTTGTGAGAGGGCCCAGGTGCACTCAAAGTCACAGGTGGCACCTGCAGGTTTCCCATAAGTCATACCATGGGACTCCTGCCATTTGGTACAAGAGGGCTAATGGAATGAGAACTGGGTTGTGAGTCAGGAAACCTCGCTTTTAATCCTAGATAAGAACCTTGAGCAGATTATTTCCTCTCTCTGAGCCCCAGTTCTCTCAGCTGCAAAGCAAGTGAGCTAGACTGGTCGATGCCATGGTCTCTTCTATATTCAATGTGGTCCTCAAATCTGTAGAGCCATCCATGGTGGTGGGTATTTATGCTCCTCTCTCTTGTCCATGCTCCTTCCAGGGAAGGAACATATTTCCCTGCCCTGTTATCCTACTGATGTTGGGCTTACTGATGACTTGTGTTAGCCAATAGGCTATGGGCAGAAGGGACAGTGCACCAGTTCTGAGCAGATGTTTTGAGATGCATTGCATGTTTCCACAAAGCCCTCTCGTTCTCCTGCATTCAATGAGGAAAATAGAGCATCCAGTAGTCCCTGCTCCTTCAGCCTGGGTCCCAGCATGAAGAGACATTCAGAGCAGGCCTGAACCCAATGCACAACCAGAAGCTAAACCCAGCCAAGCCTAGCAGAAGCACAGCCATCTCACAAACCCCCAAATGGGAAATAAAAGTTTGTGGTAAGGCACTATGCTTTTCAGAATTCTTTGTTACTGCAGCCAATACTGACTAGCTGGCTAATACATCATGTGACAAGAAAGCATGTCTCATAGAAGGACACATCAGAGACTGATCTAAAGCCTGCCTGAAGGAGAATGAAGGGCAGCTAGAGGGGCCCCTCCACTGTTTCCCCCTTCCATACCAGAGATGCTGTAAACCTCCATATGGAGACACACCTGGCTTTTGGCATCAATAATCCAGGGCTCAGCAGGAGTAGGAGGAGAGTTTGGTGGGAGGGAAAAGAAAATTAGAATGTGTCAATGTCAAATTGTTCCCCATTCGCAGTCCTCCAAACTGGGCTGTCTGCTTCTCTCACTGCCTCGATGCCATAATTAAAAGACTCTTGAACTTTGAGTTGATGTATTGGTTTAGAGAACGTGGAGAGACAGCAAGATGGCTTAGACAAGTCTACAAGTTCCAGCATCCCTGGTCTCTGGCTGCTGCAACCAGTATGTAAGTCTCCAGGTTTTTCTGACCCCTAATGTTAAAGAACTCTAAAGAAACTCACACAAACATCATCCCAGCCAAATTCTAGCTAATAGATATTTTCCTGCCAAACAGAGAATTGTAGCCTATTTAATACAATATACACACTAATAATGCTCAGAGAGGGCAACTGTGGAACTCTAATGCTCCCAGGACTGTGATGTAGGGGATAACCTGTGAGTTCCAGGGCGGGATGTCTGACCAGTGCTTCCCCACCTCCTTAGCTGCTTGGACCAAGTCTTCAGAGTTAACAGCCACAATCATCTGTTGTGGGAGGGAGGAGAAAGGCCCAGCACTCCACCACCCAAACTACATAGTGGAAGAAAGGAAGAATATAAACTTGGGGGTGGGGTCAGGGAAGGAGCAGGATCTAAAGCAGTGGGTTCCCATTTTTTTTTTTTAAGACTCAGTCTCACTCTTGTCTACCAGGCTGGAGTGAAATGGTGCAATCTCGGCTCACTGCAACCTCCATCTGCCGGGTTCCAGCAATTCTCCTACCTCAGCCTCCTGAACAGCTGGGATTACAGGCACCTGCCACCATGCCCAACTAATTTTTGTATTTTTAGTAGAGACAGGATTTCACCATGTTAGCCAGGCTGGTCTCGAACTCCTGACCTCAGGTGATCTGCCTGCTTCTGCCTCCCAAAGTGATGGGATTACGGGCATGAGCCACTGCTCCTGGTCCAATTTTTTTTTCTAACACGCTGAAACCTTTAAACAAAACCTTATCTGGAACAGAAATCCATGTAAATAGAAGAACAGAAGCCATGAAGAAGCAGGAGTGAGAATCTGAAGCCTCTCTGTGAAGCATCCTTTTCCATTCCCTGGTTGGGATGCAGGAGCCTGGACCTGTGCATGGGCCCAGCACTACACACAGCTGTAAAATCACTGGACTAGAGAAACTCAGGGCATTAGAATGGGCTTAGAGAAAGCTAAAAAAGAGGCAGGGAGTCAGGGCAGATTTGACCATGGCTGTCCCTAGGCATTTTGCTGTGAAGAGAATGGAATGAAACGGGCAGGCCTCCTTGTCATACCTGGCAGTGTAGGGTGCACAATGGAGAGGAAGTCATGCACATCCTGCTTGAGGCATATAGACTAACAACCTTTCTCAAATCCTCCTAGAGGAAAGCCTTGTCTTTATCTTCAACTGTGCGAGACGAACTTCCTTGGGAAAGATGTAGGTCTTCCTTCTCTGCCCTGTCTCCTCCCGCTTCCCATCCACCCCTCGAATCCAAGTCTCTGGCGTCTCCTGAGTGCACAGGTCTCAAGCCTGGGACCATATCTGCTTCAGCCTCCCACAGTGGGGGATCCTGAGGGACCTGTCCATCCCACCAGCACATGGGTCCCCACTTCCCATGGAGACAAGCCCCCAGACCCACCTATGCACACCACATCCATGAAGCCGTACATCCCGTAGCAGATCTGGAAGAGGAGGTCTTGGCGCTGCCATCTTGCCGAGGGGCTGAAAGTGGACCAGATGAGCCAAGAGATACTGGCGATGAGGAAGAGGGAGCCCAGGATGGCGGCTGCAACCTGAACTTTCTCAATGACCGTCAGAGAGATGGCCTGCCACTGTGGGGGAAAGAGTGGCCAGTTAGCAGTCGCTCAGATGCCCTCATCCCATTCCCACCCCTCTTCTGTCTACTGCTCCAATAGCTCACCTCTGATATAGGATTTAAGCCAGGGCTTTTCAACCTGTGGTACAATGGGCATTTTGCAGGTTTCTGAACTTCACATTGAAGTTTTGATGCAGAGGAAATCTCTGTCACACCAAATGATCACAGTTCATTGTAAAGAGGGGGCTCTAGATGGGCATGGCTGGAAAGGAAGACCCTTAGACTTGATTATGATATGGACAGAGAAATGGAGGGAATGTTGAAAATACAGAGCTAGTGTGGGTGGCGTTCTAGGCTCCCAGACGATTCTTTTCAGAGCAACAGAGTCTATTTCTCACTAATCGGTGCTGAGAGTGCACAGGCCTTTTGTTTCTGATCTTTTGGATTTTTTTCTTGCTTTCTACATCACCTTGCATGCCACTTAATGTATGTGCTAGAGATGACCAATTCTGTAGACAAGGGAATGAAATGTGGGGAGAGAGTAGAAAAACAGTTTATAACTTACTGAATGTACATCAACACTGATATTTCATTTTTTAACAGAAAAAGCACTGTGTTTATAGCAGTGTTGACAGAGGGGTTAAAGGCTAGGGTGCTGATGAGTTTCGACTCTGAAATTCTGTGATTCTATGGCTGGTCCAGGCAGTACAGGTCTGAAGGAGCCAGGAGTTAGATTTTTAATGTAGGGTTTATTCATGCACTTACTTAAGGAATATATATTGAGTATTTTCCATGTGCTGGCCACTATGCTAGGCATTGGCAATAAAGCCCTAGGTGAAAACAGACAAGGTGCCTGCCCCTATGGAGCTTATAGTCTAGGGAACTTAGACAACAATGTAATTATTTGCACATGCAATTCATCAAGGGTAAGTCAGGGAGGAACGAACGTGACACAGTGAGAACCTGTGATAGGGGGATTCAACTTCTCAGAGGAAGCAATGCTTGAGCTGACTAAAAAGTGACTAGGCGAAGAAAGGAGGGAAGACTGCTTCCAGCAGAGGGAAGAGCATGTGCAAAGGCCTGTGCCAGAAGAAAGCATGGGGAGGATAAAAAGCCTGGGAGAAGGTGAGAGTGGGTGGAGTGAAGACAGTAAAAGAGCTTGTGGGGTGAGACAACTGGAAAAGGAAGAATGAGAGATCACACAGAATCTTGTAGAACAGGCAGAGACTTTGCAGTTTGTCCTAAGTGTAGATGTGATGACATGAATGGTTTTAAGCAAAGGACTGACAGGTCAAATTTGGGAAGGTTGGGAGAAGGACATCTTCTGATTGGAGAGATTTGCCTAACGTTCTGCCAAGAACACCCCCACAAAGCATTTCACTCTGAACTTGGAGGAAAGGCAGACTACTTTCACTCTGCCAACGGGGAGACCTGGATGGAAGCATTGATTCATTCTGGCTGCAGCTGGGATTGGCCTGGCCAGTGGCCCCCAAGGAATTGTAACTGTTGGGAAATGTGTCACTGGCTGGTCCAGACATAGGACATCAGCCTCTACATTTAATTATACAGATAGCCTCTCATTACAGGTAATCGGGCCTTTACATTTTCCACTGTTTCCCTCAGCCTAGGGTTACACATAATAAAAGGATTTTCCAGAAGATGACTTCATCATACAGACTTCTTTCATGCACAACAAATGCTTTTTCCAGGGCCTGCCCACTGCCTGGAAAGAGGGCTTCTGGCTGAGTTTTTGTTTCTACCATTGAGGCATCCATAATCCTCACTTTCTCCTGCTCCTCTAGACTTCAAAAATGCCAAATATAGAGGCACAGAAAGCTTCTATTCATCCCTAAGCCCCTTCTACCAGCTCTGAAGCCAGCTGTGAAGCCTAAATGGGGCTCCTGACTGTAGTGTGAAGCGTGACGAAGGAGCAGGATGGGGTGCTATGGACAAGGCACTCTCATCCTGTCTTTCCCATATGAAGCTCCACAGAGATGAGGGAGTGAGCGAGCTCTGAAAACTCACAGGAGGGCTGGGAGGGGGAGATGGGCACCCAGGGACCCAGGCTGCCACCAGATTTCTACTGTGATCTCAGTATCATGAGGCTTCTCCATCCCCTGAGCTCTTATCCTGCAGCACCAATGAACAGAGAGACAAGGGGAAGAGCACAGAGACCAGATGTTGTGTGTCTTAGAACAGGAAGGGGCACTGAGCAAGGGATCAGATGACCCAATCCTGATTGGGCTTCCTTCTCTGCCCTGTCTCCTCCCGCTTCCCATCCACCCCTCGAATCCAAGTCTCTGGCGTCTCCTGAGCGCACAGGTCTATGCACTGAGTGTAGCCTGGAAGTCAATAAATCATGAGGACCCTCAATTTCCTTTCTGTAAAATGGAAAGAATTGGTCTTTTTAAGTTCCTAGAGTGTTATGTTAAATGAAATCTTAAACCAGTGCTTTGAAGGGTATTCTTCATGATGTTCTAGCAAAAATACAGATCGCCATGTCAAGGCAGGAAGATCCCCAAACATGCTTGTGCCTGGGACTCCCATCCACAGATCTGCCCGCTTGTGGTGGGGCCTGCCGGCTCCATCCTACACTGCAGATGATGCAGCTGGGCTGGGGCATAGTAGCCCAGAAGTTGTCCAGTGTGCTGAGCAGGCAGCTGTCTCACATGATGCTGGGCCCGAGGAGTGCAGGACACACAACTGAAACAATGAGGACCACAACCACACAACATCGCTTCTAATCCAAACTACTTCCTTCTTCCTGTGCTATCCAGAAATGAGATGGCATTTGCTAAGCACACACCATTGCATTTCCAGGAGCAACAGAATCAGAGGTAGCCTCCAGTAGTGAGTGTCAAGAAACCCACAGTGGAAGACAGAGTAGAAACTCAGGAGTAGACTCACAGATCTGTATTGCTAACACTGCCACTTGCTTACCTGACTTGGGAGATTAGAATAACCTTTTCCTTTTTTACCCCCAGGAAAAACTTATCCTTAAATGCATTTTCAATTCATGAGCCAAGGGTACAGCCAAGGAAGGGTGCTTTGGGGTGGGCTCATGGGTTTGGAATCTGACCCTTCCTTGAGGCTTAAGCCAGCTGAAAAGGAAGGGGAGGGTTAATGCATTCAGATCCCTGCTGGAGCCCAGAGGATGTGGTGGAGTCCGCTGTCTCGTGACACTGCTATTTTAAGACGCTTTGAGATTTTGAAATGAATTGAAGATGGAACCAGCAGCAGGGAAAGCCACCTCTTTATGACTCCTTGGTATTCTACTAAGAGGGTTAAGATGCCTGGGGCTTTTAGTGCCACCTTCCAGAGATGCCCCCCACACAGCACACTTGTGTGTGTGCAACACACACACACATACACAGACACATTCCTGGGAGTGCACCATGGAAAACTCCATGGGGTCCAAAATAAAACACCCTGGACACCATACCTGAGGGTGTTTCTAGTTGCTCCTTCATGCAAAGACCCCACCCCCACCCCTCCCACCCCCACTTAGCCCTCCTGGGCTTTCAGGACTGCCCCCCTCACCACACCACCCCAGAGAGGAGGAGTGAGACTGTGCCAGGAGCTGAAGTCCCCATCCTCCCTCTCATGCTCGCTAATTGATTATGTGGCAGCTTAATTGGCTGATCTTGCATATGTGGAGGTATTTTCAGAAGCAAAATGCTCTCTGTATGTGTGTATGCCTCGAAGGAGAGCTGTTTGATTTGGGGCATTTGTGCGGGTGGTACAGGCCCGCCAGCTCCTCTGGGACAATGGATAAGTCAGGGCAGGAATAGAGTGCTGGGGCAGGCAAAGGAATCCTAAGTTCTGCCTCAATCTGTGTGGCAGGCCCTCATTCCACCCTGGCCCTGCCTGCCTTTCCACAGTAGCTTTTTGATATTATTCTCTCCTCTTCTTCTATTTTTTATTGCTCATATTCCCATTTTTCTCTGCCTTCCTCTCCCGTCTCTTCTGTTTTTGCCTCTGTTCCTTGCCATTGGAAGTGTGGTCTCCAAACCAGAAGCATCAACATCACCTGGTTAGAAATGCAGAATCCCAGGCCCTGCCCCAGACCTACTGAATCACAGCCTGCATTTTGACGAGACTGCAGACGAATTACATGCACATTGAAGTATGAGAAGTGCCACAGAAGCTGTTCTTATTTCTTCTTTGCCAGCCTGTACCTTGATCTCAGTCCTTCTTCTCACCCCTCCTACCTCCTGTCTTTTTGTATCCTGTTCTCTTCTGCCCTCTGGTCTTTCTTTTTTTCTTCTTCTTCCCTCCCTCCTTTATTTCTTTTTTTCCTGTCCTTTTCCTCTCCTTTCTGCATTTATTTATTCATCCATTCACTTACTTATTCTCCCTTTTTCCTCTGCTCCTCCACACTGCTTTCCTTCTGTATCTATTTCTCTTTGCCCCATCTCTTCCTCTTCTTCTTGGTGAAACTTAAGAGAAAACACAAATGTCTTTCCTCCCCTCCTGCCCCACGCCACCCACCATGCTTGCCTACCCAGCCCACCCCCTCCTTTTCCTCACACTGCCCTGTATCTAAGGTGAAGAGAGCCTCCTGCTGAAGCAGGTGGTGTGGAAGCTCCAGGCGCAGCCTCCCCACTGGGCAGCCCTGGGTCGTACCTGCAGAGGATTCTTTGTGCTTATGGCGATGACGTGGTACTTGTAGTAGCACAGCTCGCAGCTCCAGCAGCCCCGCTCGCTGATCCACTTGATGAGGCAAGGCTGGTGTGTGCACTTGACCGAGCCATCGCAGCGGCACGGGCTCAGCAGCTCCCCCTGCAGGGAGATAGCACATGGTGATGAGGCCGAGCCTCACAGTGGCTGGTGGGTGGGCCATGGGCCAATGGGTGACAGCTGCAGCCTGGTTTGGGCCACCCAAGCAGGCCACAGGCTTTGTTTGGGGGCACCAGCATCCCCACCGTGAGAGCCAAGCCATGTCGGTCAGCACAACCAATAGCTCTGAGCCCCTGCTCCTACTTGATACACCTCAGTACTATAAATTCCTAGTATTCTACGAAGATGAGTGGACTAGTGTTTGCAGAAGCCTCTGCTCCTCACAGGGGGTGTCAGGCTCCAGGAGCTGTAAAGGCTCGACCAAGGGTTGCAAACTCAAATGCTCTCAAGGCCAGGCAGGCACCACAGGTGACAAAAGCTAGCTGGTAGGGACTGAATTGGAAGGCTCAGACCCAAGTTAAAGGGACAGCCACCATCAGCTCTAGGCAGTGTAGATGTGGAGATCTAGTGAGAATCTTTATGTAAAACCTCCCAGTAGTCAGATAGTAACAATTGGGTGCAGGCTTTTAAAATACATGGTGATGATCGTTTTGGCTGAATGTAGAGCTCTGAGCTCTGGTCTGGAGCCTTTGCAGTCTCCTGCAGGCCAATGCATAGGGACCCAGCTCTCCTCAGCAAAGCCTCCTGCTCTCAGTCCCCAAGTGAGAAAAACATGGATACAGGTCTGAATCCTGGGGATCTAGGAGATTGGGCAGATGCCCTCACTGAAGGCCTGGGTTTCTCCAGCCACCGTTGGGCCTGGCTGGAGGTAGCTGGGAAGCCCAGCCTGGAGGAATTGGAATCAGAGGCAGAGGACTCAATTGAGCAAGATGGTGTCAGATTTGAAACTCCCTGTGAGTGGACTGCAGCATTGAGCAGATGGCTGTGGCTGAAACCTGCGTTTTTTTGTGTGTTTGGTGTTTTTGAGACAGGATCTCACTCTGCTGCCCAGGCTGGAGTGTGGTGGCACGATCGCAGCTAAGTGCAGCCTTGATCTCCTGGGCTCAAGTGATGCTCTGGCCTCAGCCTCCTAAGTAGCTGAAACTGCAGGCATGCATCACCATGCCTGGTCAATTTTTTATTTTTTGGTAAAGATGGGGTCTCATTATGTTGCCCAGGCTGGTCTTGAAGTTCCGGATCTCCATCTGCCTCTGTAATCATGCTCTTGGCTGGGGACTGTAGAATCAGCCATTCCTTCTAAGAGTCCTGGAATCATCTCTCCTTTTCATTTCAACTCCTGTCACTCGAGGACCTCACTGTGACCTGAATGAGGTCTGGAATGTCCTTTTGCACCTGGTCTACCTGCCGACTGTTATTCTCTGTCTTCAAGATGATTTTAATGTCGCCTCCTACAGGGAGTGGCCCTGACTTCTCCAGGTTCAGCACAGTGCTTTGAGCTCTGAGCACCTTATGCAAAGTGACTTGGGTACATACCTGTTAGCATGCTTGGCATGTCATTATGAGGATCTATGCATATCCCTGTCTACCCATCAGAGGAGCCCCAGAAGGCAGGTAAGGTGTTCATCTTTGCGTACCTTTCCTCCTGTGCCAAGCCCTATACCCAAGGGGCCAGGCCCTAAAGAAGTTTTCATGTTTGAATAAGTACGTGTAAAAATAAATCAAGTGTCTTCTCAGGTTGCCTGCACTGCCTTGAGGAACAGGAATGAGAATGCCCACTCCACGAGAATGCGAACCACATCCATATTATTCACTTTGGGGGCCATCTTGATCAGTGCCTGGCACTCTGTGTGTACTTGTGCAATGAATGAACTTGGCAGAATTGCTCAGTTGCTCATCTGTTGAGAAACATTAACTTTACCCTGCCCCCATGGACCCTTTGTGGAGGATAACGTTTAGTTTGTAATCAGTGGTAAGCAGGTAACAGCTGCCTACCTGGTATATTCCTGAGTTATGTGTCTACATAAAACACCTGTGTATTAATAAGAATCACCTGTCAAAGATCAAATAAATACATGGCTGACTTCAGTCTGGAGAGCTCTAAGTCCTGCAGGCTCTCAGGCTGTTGGTCCCCAGGATAGATCCACTCTGTTGGCTATCTGGGTGTCTGCCTCTCAATACCTTCAGCCCTCCTGGGTGGGGGTCTCCCGACTGAGCTGGTCCTTGGTACTCATCCCCATGAAGCCCTCCTTGGTTCCCCACTCTGCTCCTCCAAGGTCAATGGGCCCCCTTGGCTGTGGCTCCAGGCCCTTCCTATACCCTCTGTTATAGCACGCCCCTATTTGCCCCTCATAGGAATGATATCTCATCCATCTTTGCAGCCCTGACATCTAGTAAAGGGCCTGGTAAAGTCTGATACTCAATTCAACTTTGAGAGCTGAATGCATGCATATCTGTTTGATGAACAAGAGGTTTTGCTTCCCTAGGACATGGCCAGCCTTTGGCTCCAGGTAGGCAGCCATCTCCTGGAGAAGAGAAGAGATGGGAGATGCCAACATTGCTGGGTGCTAGGCACACCCATCAAGGCCTACAGGCCCTTGTACTGAGGTGCTGCTCTTTGGCTCTGAAAAGGAAACAGGAGGGGGTGAGTGGAGAGACGTGCTATGGGAGGGGCGAAATTCCTCATTATTCGTGGCAGCATTTCCTAGGCTCATTAATTCTAACAGGATGAGCTGGGTTTGATTAATCGAGTTGTTAAGCAGCCATGTCAAATTGCCCATCAGGTAAGAGACATTACTTCTGGTCCCTGGCAATGGTGCTGAGCGACAGTGAAGTCTCCACGCCTTGCTTCCCAAGCAGCAGCCAAGAGACAAAGCAGGAAGAGCTGCTGCCTAGGGCACAGCTGATAACAAGACCTGGGCTCCGGTTGTGGGACCATAAGGGCTCACGGGAGCCCCCCAAGCCTCAGCATGCTAATCTGGGTAGAGAAAGGAGGAGCATGACCTGGCCTGGTCCCAGTGCCTGGGTAAGGATCAAGAGGCTGCTTCCCTTCCAGCAAACCATTCGTTTTCCTGTAGGGAGAAGAAAACCCCAAAAGGTACCACAGGGACTTGCTTCTGGCATTACAAATATTAGAAAGCAAGGATGAGCCAAGTGTGGTGGCTCATGCCTGTAATCCCAGCACTTTGGGAGGCCAAGGCGGGTGGATCACTTGAGGTCAAGAGTCCAAGACCAGCCTGGCCAACATGGCAAAACCCCATCTCTACAAAAAGTACAACAATTAGCGGGACTTGGTGGCATGCTCCTATAATGCCAGCTACTAGAGAGGCTGAGGCAGGAGAGTTGCTTGAACCTGTAGCAATAAGAGGTTGCAGTGAGCAGGGATGGCACCACTGTACTCCAGCCTGGGTGACAGAGCGCGACTCCATCTCAAAAAAGAAAAGAAAGCAAAGACAACCAACTGTTAGAAAAGTTTGACTTTAATAAAGGAAGTGATCTGGGATTTTCTGGGGGTTGGGGGAAATCCAGAAACAAGTTATTTTAACTTTGGCATTCAGACAAGTTTTGTAGGTTATGATTTAGGGTATTTCTATGTCCATTTGGGGGAAAGCCCATAATCTTTTTAGTGTTTGGGGCTTCTGTAAAGCTTTAACCGGGATTCTTTGCCAACTTCTCCTGGTCAGACCTGTATGTCGCCAAGAACAACAGAAGTGGAAATGAGCCAGATGGATTCAGGCTAGACTTGGGAAGATGCTCCTTGCAGTAAACTGTATTAAAAGCCAAAATGGTGCTACGTGGACACTGAGATGAATTCCTGCCCACTCTGCCCTGGTAAAATTCTCTTAATATGAGAGATATCCCTAATTGAAGAGAAAGGTTAAATGACTCACACAAGGTCACACGGCTATCAGAGTCTCAGCTGCACCACCCACTCTGCTCACCCCGCTTCCATCCTCAGGTTCCTGCTGCCCCACCTGCACCTGTGCCTGTAAGTCTCCCCCTCTCCAAATCCCACCTCAATTCTTGGTCCAGCTCAGACCCTCAGCCAAGCCTCCCATCATCACCCACAGTCTGGCACTTCACCATCTTCAAATCCTCTGCGATTAGAGCTGCTTCTTCATACTTCATAGAACTGAGCACATCGGCGATGTACAATTAAGGTGTGCTTACTAACTGAACAGGCCCCAAGGTGTGGGAAAGGACAAGCCCCTCTGGCCCAGCTCCTGAGACTGCAGCATTTGGGCTGGGAGGATTACCATGATCTTGTCTGCAGAGCTCAGCAAACTCCACAGATCAAAGGGGCTCATTAAATGTGAAGGGCACCAGATGCTTCCTCAATGATCTGCTCAGACTGTTGGGGCCAGAGACTGCCCTGAGAATAACTGAAACAAGAAAAATGGGATCTTCCCTAATCACCGGGCCCCCAAAGGACACGCTGTGTGGTTAAGAGCATGGTTTTGGGAAACAGCCGCTTTGTTTTTGGCGTCTCTTCACCAGCTGTGCAAATTTAGGCAAGTCTCTTAACCTCTCTGAGGCTCCATTTCTTCATCTCTCCTTTATAAGTAACTCTTACCTCCTCAAGATTTTTATTTTCTTTCCTTTGAAACGCGGTCTCACTCTGTTGCCCAGGCTGGAGTGCAGAGTGGCACGATCACAGCTCACTGCAGCCTTGACCTCCCCAGACTCAGGTGATCCTCCCACCTCAGCCTCTTGAGTAGCTGAGACTATAGTCACATGCCACCATGCCCAGCAACATGTGTTGTATATTTTGTAGAGATGAGATTTTACCATGTAGCCCAGGCTGATCTCAAACTCCTGGGCTCAAATGATCCTCCTGCCTCAGCCTCACTGCCTCAGTCTCCCAAAGTGTGGGGATTACAGGTGTAAGCCATTTTGCATGACCTGTAAGGATTAAATGAGATAATGAATGCAAGTCTTTGACATGGTGCCTGGCACAGGTAAGTCCTCCTGGTAAAATATTACAATTCTAGCTCACATGTCTGTAAGAACTTTAATTTCATAGTTTTTTCTACTACAACTCTATTTCCTACTGTCACTTTAAGACAGGTGAAATAGGTAAGGAAGGTAATGAGTGCCTAAAGAAAAGATTCAATCAAGTCACCAAGAGTGGTAGAGATGAAGGAATTTTCCGCGAGAGTCTGCCCTTCTGGGACAGCTAAGGGACCCTGACTTCTAGCCCAAGATTGTTCCTTGTGTCGTGATGGGGACACTGGGAGCATCTGGAGAACTTTCTTTTCAGGGATGCCAGACAGAAGAGTGCAGACCTCTTGTATGGGTTAAGTGGGGTTGTGCTAGAGGCAGGAGGCAGGCAGTGACCCTCCAGCCTTGGTTGTGATGGAGCTGCTGGGAGGGAGAGCAGATAGATGTATTCCGCTCACTGCTATACGAGACCATAATATGCCTCCCCAAAATACGAAGGTGTGTTGAGCTAAGACAATTAAGAAGCAGCAGATTCAAAAGAACTCTCTGCTCTTTCTCTATTTGCATAAAGCAGAACATAGATTTACAAAGACAAATCTATGTCTTTGCCTCCCCCTTTCCACCAGGAGAACAAAGTAAACATTGAACATAGCTTTAGACCCTCATCAGCCTCCAGATGATACCAGAGGAATATACATATACATATATATACATGTATATATATATATATAAATGGAGAGAGAGAGAGAAAATTTTGGAGATGGAGACAGAGCCTCGCTCTGTCACCCAGGCTGGAGTGCAGTGGCGCAATCTCAGTTCACTGCAAGTCTCACTGTGATAGAGGAATTTATATTAACAAGCTTTACTAACCAAAGTTTTTCTCCCCTTTGTTTTATTTCCCCCTGAGTTGCTGTCCATAGAGACTCAAAGTCCTTTTCTTTTGTCTTGTCACTTCTCTAAAAACATACTGTTTTTGTTGAAGATGCTACATTAACCAGAGTTCTAAGCCAGTGAGTTTCCTTTTGTTGAAGTTTCTCCCGCATGATACACACTGCATACACTAATAAACTTGCTCTTTTTTCTCTTGTCAATCTGTCTTTTGTTACAAGGGTCTGTCCCAGTTAGAAACTTGTGATGGTTGAGGAGAAATTCTATTTCCCTCCCAACGCTGCCGATGACGCAGCAAGCTGCAGGCAGCAGGCTCCGGTTGTTTCTCCATTCATTGATTTCTTTCTGTTTATTTTGAGCTTGTTTTTTGCCTCTTTCAGTCTGAAGGTCTCGCTTTTGGAGTCTCTAGGTTACCTGGTTGCCATGGTAGTGACAGGTAAATCAAAGACTTCCCCTTCTACCCACACAGGTGCCAGGCATCCCTGCCACTGAGTAGAAAGAAAGAAATAACAGTCTAGTGTAGCAAAGACAGTCCTGTGCTGTGCTGTAGTTTGGAAATATGAGAGAACAGAACAAGGAGGCAGGAGCACCAGCCTTGGGATGCAGTTTAGGGACATATTCCTTCAAGAAGACTAATATGGTGGTTAAAAGCTTGGGCTCTGGGGGCCGTGGTGGCTCCGGCCAGTTGTCCTGGTGCTTGAGGAGGCGAGGCTATGAGTTCAGGACCAACCTGAGCAACATAACAAGCTCTCATTGATTAACAACAACAACAAAAAAGCTTGGGCTAATCTCAGGCAGGCTTGTGTATATTCAAGCTGTTACAATTTGTGTGACCCTGGGCAAGTTGCTTAACCTCTCTGGGCCTCGCTCAATCATTATTTATTCATTAAATATTGATCTACTATGTTCCAAGTTTTGTTTTAGGTGATAAGGATACTGCAGTGAATGGAACTGACTAAAGTTCTCTAGTCAAGACAGATAATAAGTATGATAAAAAGTAAAGTATATATACCTAAGGGGCTGCATGTGCTATAAATACCTTCACTCAATGGAGGTATTTGAGTGAAGACCTGAGGAAAGTAGGGGGCAAGCCATACAGTATATGTGGGGGCTGAGCATTCTAGACAGCGGGAATATCAAGGGCAAAGTCTCTGAGGCAGAAATATGCCTGGTATGTTCTAGGGGAACCAAAGGAGCTGGTGTCTCCGGGGTAGTTTAGAGGAAGAGGAGCAGAACATGAAGTCAGAGATATAACAGGGATCAAGAGTCAGGGGACAGATCAGACCTGACCTGTGGATCATTCTGAGGACTTGGCATTTGTGAATGAGATGGGCAATCGTGAGTGTTTTGAGCAGAGGAGAGTGACATGATCTGATCACGTTTGACAGGATTGCTGGTTGCTCTATTGTAAACAGACTGGAGGGAAATAAGGGCTGGTGTCGTGTTCATTGGGTGAGTCCTGATGGTGTGTTTTGGACCACTATGGTAGCAGAGGAAGTCCTGAGAAATGGTCAGTTTCAGGATCTGTTTTGAGGACGTAGATGTTAAGATTTGCTGATGGACTGGATGTGGTAAGGAGAGAAGCAGGAAAGTCAAGAATGGTGCTAATTTTGACCTGCACAACAAGGATAGGGAGTTATCTTTAACTGAGATGGGAAAGACCAAAGGAGATGCAGGTTTTAGAGGAAAGATCGGGAGCTCAGTGTTAGAAGTGTCAACTTTAAGGTGCCTGCTAGATATCCAAGAGATGTCAAATAAGTACTGAGAGCTATGTTAGTCTGGAGTTTAGGGAAAGGTCCAGGCTCAGGATATAAATTTGAGAGTTACTGGTGCACAGATGGTGTTGAAAGCTGAGTCTGGATGAGACAACCAAGCAGTAGGTGGGAAAAGGAAGGGGTCCCAGAGCTGATGGCTAGAGGATGCCAATGTTTAGAGGTCACGAGATGTAGAAGAACCAGCAGAAGAGGCTTAGAAGGGAAACTCAATGAGATGGCAAGAGAACATTTTTCTAAAAGCCAAGGAGAAGACGGTGTTTCAAGAAAAGGGGGAGCAATGGACCTTGTCAAATGCTGCTGATGGGAACCAAGCATTAACCATGGACTTGGCAAGTTTTCTTTCTTGTTTCTTCTATTTTCTTAGTGGAGAGTGAAGATTGGGGAGGAGGTCCTGGAGGTCTGAGGACTGGTATAAAATAGTCATCCAGGAGCGTTCTAGAGTGATTCGACTAGAGAAATAAAGTATGCTTGTGGGCAGCACTAAGTGTTCTTTCTATTATAATAAAATAGCTCATCTGTGAAACCGAGGGAGGAGGATAGTAAGAGACTCTGTTTAGCTTCAGGCCTGGCACACAGTAAGCTCTCAGTAAATGCTGGCTAATAGGTAAGAGTTTATAGCAGATGTCCTCGCCTCTAAGCCTACGTTCTCACCCACCTCAAATGTTGATCATTTTCCTGGCTTCCTTTATTTCTCCTCTCTGTAACATTTTCTCATTAATAATTCTGTTGTTATAAATATTTCACAGGTCTACATACAAACACTTTCACAGACATTATACCACCTACTGCCTCAATAGCTAAATGAGGATAATAACAATTTCCTTCATTTTATAGATGAAAATAGAGAGGTTGTTACTCGCTCAAGAAAAGGGAAAAGGAGGGATCTGGAACCAGTCTGTCCATTAAATTTACCCATATCCTCTCTGCGCACTGCAGGACACCTGCCTTCTGTCTCGACTCCCATCCACAGCAGCCTGTCCATCAGACCCTTGCCTTCTCTGTCCCCATGTAAGAGATGGCCTTGCTGGCTCCCCTGTTATGATATTAACACCAAGCCAGAAACTCTATTGTGCTTTCCCCTCAGTCCCTTTCCTCTGAACCAGTTCCTGGCAGGTAATATTTATTGAGAATTAATTGATGTGTGTTTATGTTAGGGGGTGGAACAGCATAGGGATTACTTCCCCTTCGCTCTTTCTTCACAACCCCACCCTTGGTGAGGGGGAGATATCTGTTAAGACAAAGTTAAGGGACAGAGATTTTTGGAAGCATAGCAACCCATTAAAGTTTGCTCTGAGATGGAGTTCACATTAGCAGGGAAATGTCCAGTTGCATTGTAGTTGTTCCACTGTGAAGACTCAGAGAACCTAGAGTTAAAATCAGAATTTTCCCTCCAGGGTAGAGCTGGAACCTACGTGTACTGGTGTGGGGAGGAATGGGCATAGGAGTAGATAATTCACTAGAGTTGCGGAGGAGACTAAGGAGAGATGACAGAGAAAGTGGGAATTTTCCAGTGTCCTTCTTAGATCCTCTCTCTGATGATAGGCTTGATAGAGGAAATACTGTTTTGTTTCTCTCCTTGGGCTCCCATATTTGGGGGACCAGCTAACAATAAGGCTTGCCAATAACACACACATACCCAACTTTATTGGCACAACCAAACTGTGCGTGATATTGACCAGCTATTTGTGTCTGTAACCTGGGTTGGTGGAAAGGGTTAGGGAGGGAGGAGACAAAAGGGGAGCACCAATGGAGCCAGTGCATACAAAGAAACTAGGAGAAACCAGATGATTCCAGTGTCTTCAGGACACCAGGCAGTATTTCTTCATTCTACAGACCTGTGGGTGGTCAACGTATCCTGGTATCAGGATCAAGAAAAACGACCTATCATGAAGATCTTTCCAGCAAAGATTGTGGAGGAGAGATGAATGGAGAAGGGGTTGACGCCTGCCGCCTAGAGAATGATGAGTGAGTTTCCCCCTTATCTGTGGGAGGCAGGCTGGCTGGCAAGATGACCTTCAAAGATCCCCCATGGCCCTAGAATCCTCTGCTGTTCACAGACCAGCCAGTCTGAATTCTCCGCGTGTGGTGTCGGATAGTGTGTGAGCAGCTCTTTGTTTTCTGGCTGGAGTCCTTCCCAGACAATCCTTTAGCTGCACCACCCATCCAGGGCATTTCACACGCTCCCTTCCCAGACAGCTCAAGCCGGGTTCTCACCTCCCTCCTGACGGCACCAAGGCCAAGTCTTGGCTTCAGGAGACTAACAGTGTTGACACTGGCAAGAGGAAATAAACGATTGTTGCAATCTGATTTGATTAGAAAAAGAAAGAACTCTATTACTGGGGAAAAAAAGATTTAAGGCCTTAATGAGCTGTAGTTAGCTACACTAAATTCAATTAACCACATAATTATTTCTAGTTCTACTCTCCTACAACGAGCTTATTTTCACACACACACACACACACACACACACACACACACACACACACACACTCTCTCTCTCTCTCTCTCTCTTAATTTGCTTCCATCTTCATGGAATATTTTCCAGACTGTCTGCTCATGATTTTAATGTAAAAAAAGAACGTAAAAAGAGACAAGGAAAACAAACAGATCCAAGCTAAACCCTCCAAACTGTGTTTTTCATTTTCACAATAATTATTTCGTTCCTGCAGTGCTTTTCTCCCTATAATTTTACTGGTATAAGACAAATGTACCTATTCCCTCTAACTGCCTCTAAATTTACTCAACTGGTACTAGAAAGAAGAACTTAACCTCACAATAATTGAATTTAAATAACATCCAATTCTGTGAAGTCAAACATGATCTGCATAATAAACAAACCCAGCTATATGGGGGCTGGCGGGAAAAAGGTCACATCGAATATGTATATTCATAATCATATCTGTATGTCTAACGACATAAATGTGTAATATACTGTCTGTCTTTCTGCTAACTCATCATTAGCATCACCACTGTTACCAAACAACTACAATTAAAGACTGATTTGCTGTCACTCCTCCCCCTGGCTAAACAGAAAAACATAATTTAGATAAATCTTGCATGACCAGAATTGGGCTATTTGCATATGGTGGGCTGGGCCTGTTTCCAAGGTTCCAGGCCACTACACTGAAATTTCAGGGATGCCAGGTCAGCATGTTCTCTTTCTTTCCCAGAAGTCAAGCCCAGGCAAAGGCACAGGTCCCCTAGCAAGTTAAGGGACAAATACTCTTGCCTCTTACGAGCAGCCCTCTGTGTGTGATCTCTGCACACAAGCAGATGGATTCCAGCCTCAGCTGTGCAAAACCCTCATGGTGTTCTTTGCAGGAGCTGTGGTGAAATTCTTCAAAAAATAATCTGTAGTCACTGTAATTAATATCATTCGGTATGTTCAGGGTAAACAGCAGATATTGCAAGTGCAAATGAGCTGTGATGGCAAGTTACACTTCACTAATGTTCCGGATCACAGCCTTAGGCACTTAGAACCACTTCTGTGCATCACTGACTCTAACAAAGCTGGGGACCGGGGTGGGAAAGCAAGATCTTTCCTAGGAGCCAATCTCAGCTCTGCTACCCTCTCTGGCTGGTGGCCTCGGGCTTAAGCAATCTAAGCCCTGATTTCTTGGTTCTCAGAGTTTAGCCTGCATAAGAATCACCTGGGAGGCTTCTTAAGCATTCAGAAGCTCAGGCTTCACTCCAGAGATTCTGATTCTATGAAGATGCACCCTTCTCTTGAAGCGAGGTTGGCTGAGACTCATTTTGTGAAACGCTGGACCACATACTCCTCAGCAAACCTTCTGTCTCCTACATTACTTTAAGACTCTTATGTATACAAAGATAAAAATAAATACCAGTAGCTGTAACTTACTGAACACTTACCAGGTGCCAAACCCTGTATGCAAGCATTGACTGCTGGGTTCAAATCCCAGTTCTTCCACTTGCTAGGTGAGGGATGTTACCCACTCCAACCCCCATCCACGCCACCTGTAGCTCTACCGCTCTGCTAGCATGTCTGCTATTGTTGCAGCCTCTCTTGGTAGCTCACACCTTTGAACGTGTACTAGAGGCCAGGTATTGTCTTGAGCACCCGACATGCATGGGGTGATACAGCATGGTTAGTGGGGCCTGTAGACCCAGGCTGGCTGGGTTGAATCCTTGCTGACCTGGAGTGAGTTTTCTCAGGGGTAAAGGGGGACCAAAGATACTTCTTGCCTTCCCAGGTGCTCATGAGGATTCAACGGGTAACACAATTGAGGGTTTTGTTTTGTTTCAGTTTGCTTTGGTTTGGTTTGGTTTTGAGACAGGGTCTCTCCCTGTCACCCAGGCTGGAGTGTGATGGCGTGATCTCAGCTCACTTCAGCCATCAACCTTCTGGGTTCAAGCGATCCTCCCACCTCAGCCTTCTGAGTTGCTGGGATCACAGGCATGCACCACCATGCCCTGCTAATTTTGTTTATTTTTTATAGGGATGGGGTCTCACCATGTTGCTGTGCTGGATTACAGGCATGAGCCACTGCGACCGTAAGGCGTTCTTAGGACCCTGTCTGACACCTAGATAGTGTTTATTGTGGGGTCATTGTTGGCCCTCATGTATGTACCCACCTATCCATACTTCATCTGTTTAGATCCTAGCAAAAGGAGGTAGGGAGAGGACGATGCTCTCTTGCCTTATGGACGAGGGGTGTCTTCAGTGTTCGGCCTTACCAGGCACCTCACTTTACTGCCTTGTAAATGAAGTTCATCAGTCTGAAACCTGAGAGTGTGTAGCTGCCTGGGAGCCTAGATCATGCTCCCATGGGTAATAACTGTGCTGAAAGCCAGGAGTCTCCAGCTGTGGCGAACAGCCCTGTTACATCGAGGGGGGGAAGGACAAAACAGATACCTCAGCCCTCCCTTCACCTGCTTGCCTCCGTGTTTCTCCCCAAGGAGAGACATGTGTGTGCTGCACATGTCTGTGTTTCTACACATGCTTCTAGACATGTTCTTCCTGCACATGTGTGCGTTTCTACCTCCGGTGACGAGGGAAACAAACACGTATTAAGTTGTGAATATTTACAGCCGTCTCCTCTCTTTACCTCCTGGCTTTCAGTTAGGGCTGTGAGCTGGTGTGTTTCTAGGGCCAACTGGGGTTTCGTTTTGCCTACAAAAAGTGAAAGCAAGACCCAGAGGGTAAAATGATCTGCATGGTGAAGAGCTTAGCAAGCAAAGGGGAACAGGAGAAAGACAAAGAAATCTTTGCTCTATCATTTTCTTTGCTCACTTTATAAAGACTTTGCTGTAAACATTTAAATTGTTTTTCAATTCTTCCTCTATGTGGGACTTGTATTTCTTCTTCATTATCAGCTTCATCATTATACTCAATTTAAACTGAAAAAACTGCCACCCAGAGAGGGCCCTGGCCTTTCTGAGGGTGGTGCAGTGGGGCAGCACTGAACTAGAGAAAAAAATTCAAGACCAAACCCTGCTCTGGGCTCAGCGCGCCAAAGGGCAGGTCCCGCACCCGGTGAGATTGATGCCTCCCGTTCTCACCAGGTGATAGCCATGCCAGAGTCTGCTGGAAACCTGGCCCAGTTCTTTTCACACCTCTCAAGGAAACGTACTATTCCTGAAATCTTGGCTCCAGATCCCTGTCAGGAATAAGCATGCTAAGTAGAATCTGAATTACTATGGCGTGTGAATAGACTTCGGTCTGTTGACTCCAAGCTTCTGCTAAGCTGCTCCAAGTGGCTGTAGCTTCTGTCATCTTGGCAATTTTATTTTCTGTTTCAAAGAATTCTGTATTCCTTGCTTCTAGAGCTGGGAAGGGCCTGTTGGGAGGTCTTCATAGGTCTTCCTCCCCTCCCCCCACCTCTGGTCAGACTGCTGCCCCCAGCCCTGGCAGATGGAAGGGAGCCCTGGAGTCTTCCTTGCTCACCAGTGCCTTCCGGTTTTCCCATTCCGATCCCTATATGACAACCAACATGGGACAGGGCCAAAGCTCACAGAATAGCTCACACCTCTGCACTCAGGGCTCAGGGGAATATTTATAGACCAGCATTGTTTCCCTCCAAACAAGAGAGGCCGTAGCCCGTGGTCTTCTTTCAGGAGCCATTCAGCGGCATTGGTTGAATGCTCTGACTCGTAGCCCTGGTGTTGAGAACTCAGGAGGGCTCCTGCCCAAGAGACATTCACACACGAGGACACATTCTTTCCAATCCAGACAGATTCTCAGCTTTTGCCATGATTTTTAGGCCTGCATTTCACTTAATTAGTACCTGGTATATAACATATTAACTTTTTGATTTCAGATGACTAGATAGTTAAGCAATCAATCAAGACCTGCTGTTCTCAGTCATTTTCTGGGATTTAGTGACCCGAGTTCACATTCCCCATCCTCTTATGCTTCACAATTATTTAAATCTTCATTCATCTTCTGCTCAGCCATCATCCATCCACCCCAAAAAGTTCTATTTTTAAATTCTATTCTCATGTCATGGATCATTTCAACTACTTTTTTCCCCAGACTTTTACCAGTCTTTTAGGTGGGGGTCTTTTTTCTGTTTGTTGTTTTGTTTTGTTTTTTTTTGAGACGGGGTCTGACTCTGTTGTCCAGACTGGAGTACAGTGGCACAATATGGCTCACTGCAGCCTTGACCTCTCAGGCTCAAGTGATCCTCCCACCTCAGCCTCCTGGGTAGTTGGGACTACAGGTACATGCCATCATGCTCAGCTAATTTTGTATTTTTTTTTTAGAGATAGGGTTTCATCATGTTTCCCAGGCTGGTCTCAAACTCCTGGGCTCAAGTGATTCACCTACCTTGGCCTCCCAGAGTGCTGGGATTACAGGCATGAGTCACCACGTCCAGCCTCTGTTAGGTTTTTAAGGTATATTTTCCTGCTATGTTCAAGCCATGGCTATATATGCCCAGAGGCTGGGAAGGAGAAATGATTCCCATCTCAAAAATATCTTAAAAATATGTACAGATTTATTATAAATCAAAATTTTCCTTATAACTACAGCCCCTTCCCACACATATAATTCCCCCTAAATCAGGAACATAATGTACAGCCTGTTTTTAACTTGTATTTTTCCATCACACTATGTCACAAAAAAATTCTCATGGTGATCTGTGATTTTGCAGGTCCTGTCCATGAGTTTCCTGAGAAGACAGTCCTGGAATGGAATTACTAATTCAAAGGGCATTTTAAAGGCTGTTAATACATGCTGCTAAATTGGCCTCCTGGAGGGTGACACCAATTTCCATCTACATCATCTGAGTGTGTCACTATCTGCTGCTATTGCTGCTCATTCCAGGTCTTGTCCTTTCTCCTCCTTCTCATGGGCAACTGCCAACAGTACCACCACTGTGACCCTGACAAAAAAGGCTCAGAAGATGTAGACAGTCTTGTTTGTTTTTTTTTTTCTTATCTTTCTTTGTACTGTAGGGAAAGAGTGGGATGTGGCTGGCTGCAGGATTGGGGAAGAGCTAAGTCAGAAACAAGCAGCAATGCAACTGTGGCAATCTTGAGTGGGGGGAGGTCTCAGCCATGAAAGAGAACCAGGGGGTGCCTAGCCCCCTGGAGGCTGCAGAAACTTAGCCTGGGTGCTTTGCCTTCTCTGTGGAACTAGTGGGTGAAAGGAGTGACTTCGAGTACTACTGTCAAGAGTCTCAGCATAGTCGATCCCTGAGATGGTAAACTTTAGGGCAAAGACACCTGGGCTGAAAGGTCCCACATTTAAAACCTGTCAGCCAGATAACTGCCCACCACTGCCCTGTAAGATACCTAGATATGGGAATAACACTCTTCCCCAATAAGACCCCTGTGACTAAAAGACTTTGTGGTTAAAAACATATCTTAATCTAACCTGTATTTTTCCCGCTGCAATTTCAGCCTTTTCCATCTTTTCATGGTGAATGAACAACACACAGGCTTTCAGATCAGACAACTTCTGGCTCTGCCATTTACTAGCTGTATCAGTTAACATCAGCTGCTGACTTCACTTCTGCATATGCATTCCAAAATTAGTGTCTTAAAATAACAACTACTTATTACTTTTCACAAGCCTACAAGTTGGCTTAGGGTTTCGGCTGACCTGGCTTGGTTGATCTTGGCTGGACGCACTTATGCGTCTGTGCATTGTCTGGACACTGTTTCATGCAGGTTAGGTTGATCTTCCTCTGCCTCATGTCTCTTATCATTCAGTAGAATTGCCCAGGCCTGCTCGCCTGAAGGCAGAGGAGTTCCCACGAGAAGGAGAGGGCAAGCACTTTTCAATGCACAAGCACTTGTCAAGCCTCTACCTGCATCAAGTTTGCTAATGTCCCACTGACCAAAGCAAATTATGTGGCTTACTTCAGAGTCAGTGTTGGTAGGCGTTACCCAGAGACAGTGGCTATAGGGAAGCATGAAGTTCTAGAGCCATTAGTACAATCAATCTACCACATTAACTTTGAGATCTTGGGCAATCTCCCTAACCTGGCTGAGCTTTAATTCTGTTATCTATAAAAGTGTAGAGTTTTTGTGGGATTCTTTGCTATATGTAAAATGTCTGCCACACAATACGCATGCCATATTTATTTTTCTCCTCCTTTTCCATCATTTGAATTTTTTCTAAATGCATTATTATATATATATTTTTGAGTTGGACTTCCTCTGTCGTCTGGGTGAGAGTGCAGTGGCAGGATCACAGCTCACTGCAGCCTTGACCTCCCAGGCTCAAGTGATCCTCCTACCTAAGACCCCCAGGTAGCTGGGACTACAGATGTGTGCCATCACATCCAGCTAAATTTTTTTTTGTATATTTTATAGAGGAGGGTTTCATTATATTGCTGAGGCTGCTCTTCAACTCCTGGGCTCAAGCAATCTGCCCACCTTGACCTCCCAAAGTCAAGCGTGAGCCACTGTGCCTGGCCCTTAAATACATCATTCTTATGCATTACTTTCTACATGCAAAGCTCCAAAATAATAATAATCAACATTATTCCCATGGCTTCTGTTGAATTCCCAACTCCTAGCCTGTGCCTAATAAAGTTTGCCCTCAATTCATTCCAATGCACTGGAATTTGGTGACTAAAGGAATCAAAGAGTATCTCCTCCCTTTGTTCCTGGGACCATCCAGTTGTGAAATGATCTCTTGGCTTTGTGATCTGGGTCCACTACCACAAATGAAATAGAAAGTAGTTAACACGTTTGCATTAACTGATGACTCTTAATAGAGGCAATAAGCTGGGAAACCCCCATTTCCTAATTTAAATGTGGCTTTGGGGGTAGGATGAGTATTCTGGCCTCTCCTTAGCTAATCAGGCTCCAGAAGGGACATTAATTGCAGCCAGCTCATCCTGCTGGGGAGACCCAAGGCTGCCAGCTCCCTTGCTGAGAATGGAATAGAATTTTAATTGGCTGTGAAAGCATCATGGCAGGAGGTACAGGAAAGAGTTGGTCTACTCCCCCAAAGAAGGTGAGAGAAGCTCCAAGGGAAAGGACACAAGCAGGTGCATGGCAGCAAGAACCCCCCATTCAGGGGTCTTTCTGGCTGCAGCACCACAGTTCCAATTCCAGGGCTAGACTCCAGCCTAGGTGAAGGACCTTCTCACACAGGGCACTTGGGTGATCAGCACAGGAGCACGGAGCCTGTGAATCTTCTCATCTCTGTGCTTTCCCATCTTCCATGAGAGAAGCACCACAGAGTTACTGTCACTTGTATTGCCAATCTTCAACTTCAGAGAGCTCTCCAAATGTAAGCTCAGCTCCCCAGTGGTCCTGTGTGTGTGCCGTTTGTCAATTTGCATGGTTTGAAGCAATGGCAAGCATTCCTATAGTGTTGTTTCAGAGCAACATTAATTTATTTCACTCAAATAAAGTAATGTAATTATGTTTAGGGAAAGCTCGTTCTCATGGCAGTGAGTATGTCCTTTCTGCCATGGCAATTTCTGGAACACAAATATACAAAAGAATGACATATGAAGGTCAATAGATGTGACTATGAAAAACAAGAAAATGTAGCTTTCTAGCATAAATGTACAATGATGCATGTGGTTTTTGGAGAATGTTGGGCAAATTACTTAACCTCCTGCTACCTTAGTTTTCTCATTATTACAATGAGGGCAGTAGTATTACTGATCTAATAAGGCTTTTGGAAAGAATAATGAGATGTAAAGAGCTTAGAATAGTGCAGAGTCTTAATAAATATGTTTTCGTGACTCCTTCTAGTGAAGTGACATACAGAAGGGGGACTAGTCATTGACATACTCATGCTCTGTTGACCTAGCGGTAGAATAAATCTGTTGATAGAAAGCAAAGCAGAACCATAAAAATATGCAGGCAAAATCATTGCCCTCAGAGAACTATTTTGTGAGACAAAAGCTTGATAAAAATTCAGAATTTGCAGTAAACTCTACTTCATTAATACTTTAAAACTCATGGCAATAAATCATCACTTACAACAACTAAGCAGTTTTGTTTTTATTGTGCATTTTGATTTTTATTTTCAAGGTTTTACTGAAAGTTTATTACAAACTCAGTAAGGAAGGTGAGCAATACACTGAAGAGCACCATTGAAAAATGGCATTTTAGGCTGGGCGTGGGGGGCAGATCACTTGAGCTCACGAGTTCAAGACCAGCCTGGCCAACATGATGGAACCCTGTCAGTGCTAAACATACAAAAATTAACCAAGTGTGGTGGCGTGCACCTGTAATCCCAGCTACTTGAGAGGCTGAGGCAATAGAATTGCTTGAACCTGGGAGGAAGAGGTTGCAGTGAGCTAAGATTCCACCACTACACTCCAGCCTGGGTGACAGAGTGAGACTCCATCTCAAAAAAAAGAAAAAAAAAAAAAAGAAAGAAAAGCATTTTATTTTATAACTTATAAAGATATAAAGGATCCTACTTTGTGATCCTTCCAAAAAACATACCTCAATAATTCAATTTCTTCTCTCATGCTCCCTTCTTCATTCATACTTCCTGTCTCTTCATTGAGGAATAAAAATCATCATTTAAGCTCAGAACATAGGAATGAAAACAGAAAAAAAAAAGAAGCAAACAATGAACAGCATTCTCTTTGAAATTACAAGAACTTCATCTCCAGAAAAAAGCAGACAGAAGTCCTTGGCCTTTGGGAAAAAGAGCTTGGGGAAGATGGTATTGGTTCATATGCTTCAAAGGCAGAACAGGCCTCCCACAATGGGAAACAGCTCATTCCCCTCCACACCTGGTCCTCAGATCACGCTTGGGTACCCCGGCTCCTGTGCTTCATCTCTCTTAACTGGACCATCAATGCTTGGGAAATGAGCAGGACAGCCATTTAAAGAGGTAACTGACTGCACAAATCAGCTCACCCCTTCAAGGGATCACATTTCTCACACTTTCTGGTTCTGTAATAGGTCAGGAGGTAGGTGGAGACAGAGCTGGCTCTTTACCTGATGTGCAGGGTCCTGAAATGAAGCATGGCTGGGCCACTTGACGGGGAGTAGAGATACAGAAGTCAGTGCTAATGCTGCAGAGTGTGCCGATGCCCAAAGCAGGTGCATCTCTGATGGGGTAAAGGATGAAGAACAAGCTCCGAGAAAGGTTGGGTAAGTTCCTGGCTTTCAGTCTGGCCCCTTCACCTGCCAAGTGAGCAAGTTTGTTTGTCTTTCTTGGGCTGCTGTTTTTCTTTTTGGCTAAATGGGATGTTGGATAAATTATCTCTACTAGTCTGACGGTTTTTGAATTTTAAAGATTTTATAAATCATACAAAGGTTCTGTAGATGAAAAGCAATGCCAGATTCCAGGAATTGCTTAAAGGTGAGCTAGGGCAAAGGCATAGAAGCAGGAATTCTTTGTAATGAAAGGGAGCAGCACACTTCATGGGCAGGTCAAGAGGTCATCTGGAAATGGCATCACTAGCTACTGGAAACCTCCTACCCAGCCCAGGAGCCTGAAACAGGGAACTTGGAAAGAGAAATTTAGGGTTGTGCATCTGCAGCACAACAGAGGGTGAGACGCGTGGTCATGGGAGTACTCGGGGTGCTGGAAAGATCTGCTGCCTAGAGTAGAAAAAGGTAGATTTCTATTGCTCACCCCAAATCTTTTTTTTTTTTTTTTTCAGCTTGGTGGTTTCTTCTTTATTGATGTGCCTCTTACCTTCCCCCGACAATTTCAGTCCCTTCCAACTACCCCCAAAAAAGAAGGTAGTGAAAGGAAGGGATTGCTGGGGTTTTGAGCCCCTTGGGCAGTCAGAAAGGGAACAGAAACCAAAACAATCACTAGATGTGACAGAGACTGACAATCAAGAGTCTAAAGCAGAATGGGAAAGGCCGGCAGAGAAAGGGGAAAAAAGGAGAAGGGAGAGGTACAAGATGCCAACTCCACCATTACCCCTCCTAAGAGAGGCTGGAGAGAGAGCCTCAAACATTAAGAAGTGCCGGTCCTGAATAAGGGAGGTGGTATTTGAGCTTGAAGGAGGAAGAAGTCAAGAAAGGGGGGCCACCTCTCTCTTTGTAGAATGAGAGCCCCCTCCAGCTCAAGGGCAGCAGCTTCACAGACCGTAGACACTTTCGTCACTATAGGCAATGTACAGAAAGAAGTCTTCTTCATGGTGTTCCTGGTAAAGTTGACCCATTGTGGCACTGGTGGGTGGAATGACATTGTTGACAAAGAAAAACAAGGCATCCTCAGCTCGGAGATGAATTCGCTTCCGGATCAAGAAGTAGAACTGACCAGCTGTGAGATCAGAAGGCACCAGGTATTTCTTTTTGTCCAGGTCTCCTATCCGAGCTTTGGGAGCCTTTTCTACTATCACCGGCACCCGGTCCGGGTATTTCTTTTGGATCTTCTCGCCCTCAGAGCAGCGCTTCTCGAATGGATGCTCTTCTTTGTACACGAACTTCATCCTCCCGAGAACGGGCTGGACCGGGCTGGGCTGAGGGAACCCGGGAGGCGGGGGGGCCGGACGGGGGACGGCGGCAACAGTGGCGACGGGCGGGCGGAATCAGCCCACCCCAAATCTTTTAAGGTGAAGCTTCTGATTCACTTCTTCGTGCTTCTTAGCTTTTATTTGGCTTCTTATATATGCATATGGATTCTAGAATGCGTTTCCTTGACATAGGGACATAAGCACTCTAGGTATTGAAAAGGAACATCTTCAATTGCAGCTATAAATCATCTTTCTGGTCTTTATCTGGATTTCTTGTTAGCTTTCTTGGCTTGAATTATGACTTTACAGGATATGAATACCCAGGGGGAAAGGGCCATTAAATCAAAGTTTCAGGCTTGCAAAACTGACCCCTATATCCGTCAGTACAGGAAAGAAAAGCCATTTGTAATGAGAACAAATACAAGCGTTTCTCTTGGCCCAAAATTTCTCTTAAGGTCGATCACCTCTTCACTTATTCTAATTATCCTTGCACTCTCATCCGAAAAGGAGACTCATCGCTCCTGAAATGTATGTGATATAAGGCCAACATAATGTATTTTTGTTTTTATTCCATCTTTGTTTTTACTCTAAAATCTCCATCGTCAAGTCTGTCTTAGACCCTAGGGTAGTATAGAAAACATTCATAGGGAGGCAGAGGTAGGCAGATCACCTGAGGTCTGGAGTTTGAGGTCAGCCTGGCCAACATGGCAAAACCCCATCTCTACTAAAAATAGAAAAACGAACCAGGAATGGTGGTATGTGCTTGTAGTCCCAGCCACTCAGGAGGCTGAGGCAGGAGAATCGCTTGAACCTGGGAGGCAGAGGTTGCAGTGATCCGAGATCACGTCATTGTACTCCAGCCGGGCAACAAAGCGAGACTCTGTCTCAAAAGAAAAAATAAGAAAACATTCATAGACTGCATGGAAGTCATTCAATTCAGCATGCAAGTATCCCATGCATGCTGTTCCTAACCACTCACTAGCCTGTCAGTGATAGAGAACTTACTACCTCACAAGGGTACACAGTGCATTAAAAAAAATAGTTCAATCAATAAATCCTTGCTGGAGAATTGAATAAATATTAGATTACAAGCTGCAGGAGGGCAGGACTATGCATAAGGCATTATTAAAGAGGCATTGTTATAGATGTGAAGATAATCAGGATATCTGGTGATGTGTCTGCAGTGGTGAGACCGGTATACATGTGGAGCAAGGAAAGGAGATAGGAGGGTATCAGTTCAAGGTTATAGGATATAGTTCAAGGTTCAAGTATACCAGGTCTGTCTGAATGTTCACGCGGTCATAGTCTATGGCCTGAATGCTCTTTCACAGCAATTTCCTCCATCACCTGTCCCACCTCCATCTTCTGGGATAAATCCTTATTCCTATTCACCTTAAGTTTCATGTTTCTTGCTCTGGCTCTAATGCTGAGACAAAAATGCCAGAGGCAAGAAGAATGGAAGAGAGGAAGAGAAAAAGAGAACATGGGACAAAAGAGCCAGCCTGGGGTGCTAAGGAGCTGCCAAAAGACTCACAAGAAAAGTAGCAGAATGGGTGGGCAGGCCCTCATTGCCTGAGTCACTCCAGCACACGTTCACACCCACCTTAGACTCTGTGGCCAAGAGCACTGAATCCATGAGTTTTTGACCTGCCACTCATCAGCCTAGTGTTGTTCTAGGCCCATGTGGAGATGGAGCAACTTGCATCATCCTAGTCAAGTGAAAGAAATCAAGGGCTAATTGTCCTTGCTAACCATCTCCCTGTACTCAGCCCATCAGAGGAATGACATCACATAAATCCGAAACATAAAGAGGCAGAAGGACTGCACACATCTTGCCTTGGCATCCCATGTATGTAATCTAAACAGTCTCTGTTCCCACCAGGAAATCCCAACACATTACCTAACCAAACCCCACCCTCCTGCACCATCATCATTATTACCGTCATTATTGCCATAATCATCATCATTGCAGAGATTGAGTTCACCATTTCACCTCCAAGGACATTTTGATTCTATATTTATACATGCAAAGTTTTAATTGAAATTATGTCTGCATTGATAAACTCTCATTGAGAACCTATTTTCCAAAGAGAATTCTCTTAAACCAACTTAATCTTTGATCAATCTTTTAAAATGTAAAGCAGTTAAACTGTTTCAATTTTTTTCCATTTCTAATTTAACTTTATTGAAACTTTTCCTTGGGATAAATCATTTTATTTATTTATTTATCTATTTATTTTTTTGAGACAGAGTTTCGCTCTTGTTACCCAGGCTGGAGCGCAATGGCATGATCTCGGCTCACCGCAACCTCCGCCTCCTGGGTTCAGGCAATTCTCCTGCCTTAGCCTCCTGAGTAGCTGGGATTACAGGCACGTGCCACCATGCCCAGCTAATATTTTGCATTTTTAGTAGAGACAGGGTTTCACCATGTTGACCAGGATGGTCTCGATCTCTTGACCTCGTGATCCACTCGCCTCAGCCTCCCAAAGTGCTGGGATTACAGGCGTGAGCCACCGTGCCCGGCTGGGATAAATCATTCTATAAGTAAAATAGGCATTAACCACTTGATTAGTTGGGTCTGTAACAAAACTTACTAATTATAATGAAGGCTTTATTGTGTGGCTTTATAATCTTTCCAAGTCTATTTTTTTCTAGACCAAAGTTTGCAGATCTGAATTTTGTCAAGAAGTTGTCATCTTCTGCCAGATTTTAATAAACCATAGATTTAACTGAGGAGAGTGGTTTTGGCCACTATCAGTTTTATCTTATACTGAATATTTCTAAATATCATCAGAGTGAAGATGCCCTGCCTTATAATAGCAAGGGTACATTACTAACAGCATAATACATGTGGGCCTCAAGGAAACATTGTCTCATTTAATCCTATAGCAATGTTGAGGAGTGTGTATTATTATCCCCATTTTACAGATAAGTGAACAAAGCTAGAAATGTCCAATCTCATACAGAGACTATGTGATAGATCTGGGAATTGAAAACCAGGACTTTGGGTGTTAAAATCCTTTTTTTTCTACTGTACTGTTTTTTCTAGTGTCTCTCAATTCATTCATAAGTATACTGTGTTCAATGGCTGTACATACATCTCATAACACATTTTGCCTTGTTTTTGCCTACCTCCTGTTCTGTCTGTCTCTCTCTTTCTCTCTCTCTCTCTCTCTCACACACACACACACACACACACACACTTTGTGCTTCCAATAAAGCACAACCGATTGCCAGTGTGCTCTTGGACTCACCCCGGGAGCAGCACGACTTCTCTCCTCCCTCCCTGGTAGGTGAGTCCCACTGCCACCCCAGGGAACCACCTGGGAGGAGCTCCCATGGCCAGCATGTTAGGTGGGCCCTCACAGGTGTGCCCCTGAGTTCCCACTGGGAAACCTGAAGGAGGCAGCCCCACAGGGACTCACAGGGGCTCAGTCCGCTGGCTGAGGGAGTCCATCAGTGTTATTTTATTTAGAAAGGAAGAACATGGTTTTCAGTGGAGCACATCCAGACAGTTTCCTTTTTTACAACAAATTACAAGAGGGGTGGGAAGGAAAGGAAATGGAGGAATAGAGGGAGGGAGAGGGGTTTCTATTTTTAAACCCTTGCCAGGCATTAGTTCTGTGGAAGTTTCTGTGAGGAAGGAAGAAGGAAGAAAAGATGGGAGTGAGCGAGGGGTAACTGGTGGGAGGGGTAGGTCTCGGGAAGCGATTTTCAAACATCCTTTTTTTTTTTTTTTGAACTGGACTCTTTTCTCCAAAGGTATCCTATGAAGAAACGCCAATATAAAAGACAAATAAAAGGGAGCTGTGTATCGCCATGAACGTAGGCAGCTTCCTGACCCCTGCCCACTTGGCTTCTCCCCTGAGCACGTGGAGGCTCCCGTGATAACGCTACTGAAAACAGGTTGAAACCATTTGTTGAGCAGGGTAAGGGAAAAGGATCACATTTCCATGTATTTATTCATTAGTTCATAAAATACTTATTGATGCCTAGGTGCTAAGGTGGGAGAATTGCTTGATGCCAGGATTTTGAGGCTACCCTGGGCAACATGGCAAGACCCCCATCTCTACAAAAAAAATTTAAAATTTAAAAATCTTAGCCAGGCATGGTGGTATGCATCTATAGTCCCAGCTGTTCAGGATGCTGACATGGGAGGATTCCTTGAGCCTAGGAGATCAAGGCTGCAGTGAGCTATGACTGAGCCACCGCACTCTACCCTGAGTGACAAAATGAGACCCTGTCTCAAGAAAACAAAAACAAAAACCCTAAAAGTTGGGGAAAATATGTGTTTAGACAAGACAAAAAGGCTGGGTGTGGTGGGTCATGCCTGTAATCCCAACCATTTGGGAGGCTGAGGTGGGCAGATAGCTTAAGCTTAGCAGTTTGAGAGTATCCTGGGGTAACGTGGTGAAACCCCATCTCTAACCCTCAAAAATACAAAAATTAGCTGGGTTTGGTGGTGTGTGCCTGTAGTCCCAGCTCCTTGGGAGGCTAAGGTCAGAGGATAGCTTGAGCCAAGGAGGCAGAGGTTCCAATGAGCTATGATGGTGCCACTCTGCTCCAGCTTGGGCAACAGAGCCAGACCCTGTCTCAAAAAAAAAAAGAAAAAAAGTCAGGCACATGGAACTCTGTCCTGGACTCCAGGCCTTACTCCCTAGGATCTGTTTCCTGTATCACCCACCTTGAATGCTGATGATAGGCCTGTGCAATCCACAAAGGCAGATGGTACAGAAGAGTCCTCCAGTGTGCCTGGTACTGCCTAAGGTGTGGCTTGTGGGCCAGGCTTGCACTCTGCTTCCTGCACCCTGAGTGGTGGTCCTCCCACTAACTTAGTTATGCTTCCCAGCATTTGCCCCTGAAAGTCCTCAGAAAGAGATCTTGCAAACTGATATAGGAGCCCAGACTATGACGTTTGCATGCTGCCCAGACAGTTATATATCATTCATAGCTCATTAACCTGAGCTAAAAATAGAAAGCCACTGCCATAGCCAGCTGCGAATCCTCCAGGGACTGATCCTGGTTTGATTCTAATTATACAACCTGCTTAGCAACTCCCAGTCCCCTGTTCCCAATTTTTCCTCTTCTTTTTGAAGAAGGGTGTGGACATTCAAACCTATTCATGGTTTTCATTTTGCTCCTTGCAAGCTGCAAAAGCAAAGTACTTGGAGAGGGAAGAGAATGGTTATCATGGTCAAAATGAAGTCTTGGGACTAGTTACAGATGTCCATCTATTTGTCTTTTGGTCCGTCTTCACCCCAACCACCAATCCCTTACAAGCATAGAAAATGAAGAACTGGGGCCACGCCTATAATCCCAGCACTTTGGGAGGCCGAGGCGGATGGATCACGAGGTCAAGAGATCGAGACCATCCTGGTCAACATGGTAAAACCCCGTCACTACTAAAAATACAAAAATTATCTGGTCATGGTGGTGCGTGCCTGTAATCCCAGCTACTCAGGAGGCTGAGGCAGGAGAATTGCCTGAACCCAGGAGGCGGAGGTTGCGGTGAGCCCAGATTGCGCCATTACACTCCAGCCTGGGTAACAAGAGCAAAACTCCATCTCAAAAAAAAAAAAAAAAAGAAAGAAAGAAAAGAAAGAGAGAAAAAGAAAGAAAGAAAGAAAAGAAAAGAAAATGGAGAACTCATTCTAATGGCAACGTATCTTCACAAGGCATTTGGTTCTGAAGATCCCACGGCATTTTAAAGATGGTTTCTGGAAAACCTAATTAATCCTCACAGTGTGTCTTTGAGGGAAGAGGTTTTGAGCTGCCTCTACCCTGAAGCTGGAACAGAATAAGACAGGTGAAAATTATAGCAGGAGAAATTCAAGCTAGAAGAGAGGTAGAATTACCAGATGGTATGGACATGAAATAGATTACCATGGCAGCTGGTATAACTCTTTTTCTAAAATATTTTTAACACAGGCACGATCTCCCTATAGTGGACACAGGACAATTTCCTTTGCTTATCCTGTTCAATTCACATGGTCCATGTGAGGCTAAATTGTACTGACCATACCCAAGTTCCTACAGTGTACATATAATCCCAGCCTAACTAATCAGAAGACTCCTACCCTGGCTCACAGCGACTGGTTTAGGAGAGGGTTACATGACCCGAACCATCTAAGGAGGGCTTCCCAGGGATTTTACTCAAGTTTCGTTGGAAAAAACTATTTTAGTCTGAGCTGAGTTTACGAGTTATGGGCTACAACATAAACTTGGAGACCATCTTGCTTCCACATGAAGAGACCTGAGCTAGACCCAGCTACACAAACCAAGGGATGAAAATCGAAAGAGGGCTTGGCTGTAACCATGCTGCAGTCATTCACTTCAGCTTCCCTGATTTTGGTAATTCATTTTTTAAAAATTTTGCATGATGTAGTTCCACTTGGCTCTCTGCCTCTTGCAACCAAAAGAGCTCTGATATAGCTCCGTTTGCCTGATTCCAAAGCCCAATCTCATCCTAGCCATGAACACACACACACACATACACCACCTGTCTAGGATGGCTTTGGTGCCTTCCTGCTTGAAACTGAAAAGCTGGCAGGAAGAGGGGAGGATGACAAAGCAACTCCTCTAGGATTATCTTTCCCATTTTATGATAGGCAAAGCAAAGAACCACTGGCCTCGATGAGACCCTGGAGGGCACCTACCCAGTGCAATCACCGAAATGGTGCCAGGCCCCTCTCAACTTTGCTACCAAGTGGTCACCCAGCCTTGACCCCAGTGATGAGTATCCATCCCTGCTGAGGCTGCTCTTTCACTTTGGGGCAGTACTCATTATTAGTTCTTTCTTTTCTTTTTTTGAGGTGGGGTCTCACTCTGTTGCCCAGGCTGGAGTGTAGTGGCATGATCATGGCACAATGCAGCCTCAACCTTCTGGGCTCAAGCAGTCCTCCCAGCTCAGCCACCTGAGTAGCTGGGACTACAGGTGCATGACATCATGCCCCAGCTACTTTTTCTAAATTATTTGTATAGACATTCTCCTTATGTAGCCTGGGCTGGCCTTGAACTCCTGGGATCAAGTGATCCTCCTGCCTCATCCTCTGAAAGTGTTAAGATTACAGGTGTGAGCCACCACACCTAGCCAGTTCTTTCTTAAACTGAATCAAAATCTAGTTGTCTGTTATTTCCAGTCACTGGCCCTCTCTTCTGGGGTGATGCAGGGCAAGCTTGCTCTCTGCTATATGATAACCTTCAAAGTACTGGTGGGCAGCCAGTCTGGCTTCCTGGTCCTGCCATGTATTCCAGCTACTCTTCATGTCACATGGTTTGAAGTCTCTTTATAAAGTCACCATTTTGTTAACCCACTTCTGGGGGTATGTGACATTAAAGAATTCATCCTTCACAAGACAGGTGTTAGACTGATAATAGGAGTATGGGAGGTCTCTTACTCCCCTTTCCTGGATTCCACACTTCAGCGAGGACAGACTAGGACCACATTAACATCACCAAGTGATGGGAAGGAGTAGGGGAAGGATTCTTTTACATTAAATAGTAATATATTGGATTATAAAGAATTTTAAAAATATTAAGAAAACTGAATATTACTTATAATCCTACCATCTAGAGATAAGCACTGCTAATATCTTATTATCTCTCCTCTAATCTTTTCTCTATACAAATATATATATAATTTTAAAATAAAGTTTAGAATCAAATTCTGAATACTTATTAGATTCAGGAGCATATCCCATGCCATTAAGTAATTCTTGGAAATATTATTGGTGATGGCTCCATAATAGTCCATGGTGTGGCTGGATCCTAAATTTTTAAATCACGTTTTTCTTGTTTTTTATTTATTTACTTTTAGACAGAGTCTCGCTCTGTCACCCAGGCTGGAGTATAGTGGCACGATCCTGGCTCACTGCAACCTCTGCCTCCCAGGTTCAAGCAATTCTCCTGCCTCAGCCTCCTGAGTAGTTGGGATTACAGGTATGCACCACCATGCCCAGCTAATTTTTGTATTTTTAGTAGAGATGGGGTTTCACTATGTTTGGCCAGGCTGGTCTTGAACTCCTGGCCTCAAGCGATCCACCTGCCTTAGCCTCTAAAAGTGCTGAGATTACAGGCATGAGCCACTGCAGTCAGCCATAAATCATGTCTTTATCGTCAAACACTTAGGTTTTCTCAAATTTTTGCTTTAATAAACAACCACGGTTTAAACATTTTTAATAAAGATTGATAGAAATAAGACTAGAATGCTTTGGGAGACCAAGGTGGGTAGATCATGAGGTCAAGAGATAGAGACCATTCCGGCCAAAATGGTGAAACACTGTCTCTACTAAAAATACAAAATTAGCTGGGCGTGGTGGTGCACACCTGTAGTCTCAGCTACTTGGGAGACTGAGGCAGGAGAATCGCTTGAACCCAGGAGGCGGAGGTTGCAGTAAGCCGAGATCACGCCCACTGCACTCTGGCTGGTGACAGAGTGAGACTCCATCTCAAAATAAACAAACAAACAAATAAATAAATAAAGGATTAGAAATCAGTAGGGTAAGAACTTTTTTTATTATTTAAAATTACCACATTTTGGGTTTGCACAAGAGTAAGGATTATTGTAAGGTTCTTGCATCTTCTTAGCAAATTCCAGCCCAGAAATGACTTAGTTATTTATTCTCCCTTCCACAGTGTATGAATTCTTGTCTTATTACTTTCTGCTCAGGATTAATTATTACATTTTTTATACTGTAATCAATGTGTTAGGAGCGAATGGTATCTAATTGCTGTTTTAAGTTGTATCCACTGATTATTTATAAGGTTTTTTTTTTTAGGTTTGATGAAATGATTTTTTATTAAATTTTATTTTAACTTAGATTCAGGAATACATGTGCATGTTTGTTACATGGGTATATTGTGTACTGTGAGGATTGAGTTTCTAGCATACCTGTTTCCCAAATAGTGAACATTGTGTCTATCAGATAATTTTTCAAACCTTACCCACCTTCTGGAGTCCCCATTGTCTATTATTTCCATCTTTATGTCCATATGTAACCATTGTTTAGCTCTCACTTATAATTGAGAACATCTGGTTTTCTGTGTCTGAGAAAAACTTAGGATAATGACTTCCAGTTTCGTCCATGTTGCTACTAAGAACATGATTTCATTCTTTTTATGGCTGTGTAGTATTCCAAGGTGTATATACACCCCATTTTCTTTATCTAGTCAGCTGCTGATGGTCACTTGGGTTGGTTCTATGACTCTGACATTGTGAATAGTGCCTTGATGAACACACAAGTACAGACGTATTTTTTAATATAATGATTCCTTTTCCTTTGAGTAGATACCCAGAGGGGATTGCTGGGTCGACTGGCACTACTATTTTTAGTTCTTTGAGAAACCTCCACACTGTTTTCCATTGAGGTTAAACTAACTTACATTCCCACCAACAGTGTATAAGCATTTCCTTTTCTTCATATCCATGCCATCTGCTGTTTTCTGACTTTTTATTAATAGCCATTCTGACTATTTTAATACGATATCTCATTGTGGATGGTTAATGATGTTGAGGATTTTTTCATGTGTTCGTTAGCTGCTTGGGATGCCTTCTTTTGAGAAATGTCTATTCATGTCGTTTGCCCAGTTTTTAACGGAGTTTTTTTTTTTCTTGTTGAGTTGTTTGAGTTCCTTGTAGATTCCGGATGTTAGTCATTTGTCAGAGGCATAGTTTGCAATTATTTCTCCTATTCTATAGGTTGTCTGTTTAATCTGTTGATTATTTTCTTTTGCTGTGCAAAGTTTTTTGGTCTAACTAAGTCCCATTTGTCTATTTTTGGTTTTGTTGCATTTGATTTTGGGATCTTCATTGTAAATTCTTTGCCTAGACCAATGTCCAGGGAGCTTTTTCTTGGCTTTCTTCCAGGATTTTTGTAGTTTCAGGCCTTACATTTAGTCTTTAATCCACTTCGAGTTAATTTTTGTGGCTGGTGAGAGAGGGGGTCCAGTTTCATTCTTCTGCACCTGGTTAGCCAGTTATCCCAGCACAATTTACTGAATAGGGTGTCCTTTCCCCATTGTTCATTTTTTGTCAACTTTGTCAAAGATCAATTTGTTGTAGGTATGTGGCTTTATTTCTAGGTTCTCTATCCTGTTCCATTGATCTATGTTGATAAAACAATTTTTAAATTGAATAAATTTGGTTCCTCTATGTGACTTCCATTGATTTTAGAGGCAAATGGCATCTAATTTCTCTTCTAAGTTGCATTCCTTTGATTATTAGTAAAGTTGAACATTTTTAGTTCATTAAAACAGGTTTTAAATGGAGTAAAATTGATTCTTTTACTATTTTATTCCTAGTGTGTTACTTTCATAAATTAGAAAAAAAATTACTGATATTAAATTCTAAAGACTAAAAGGTATGGCTTCTCTAGGCCTGATTGTAAAGCTCCCACACCTACTTCACGGGTCAGTTTTGAAGGAGCAAATGGCATGTAACATGAGGTGGCACTTGAAACTTTACAATCACATGCAAGCGAGTGTCCCTATCTTCCTCCTTCTGTCTCTGACAGCTCTCCATCTCTTTCATCTTCGTTCACAACTATTGGACATGATCCCTAGATAAGGAAAGGGTGTAGAGAAATCTCCTTTCTCAGGGTTGTGAAGAGGGCATAGATTTTTCAGGGCTTTCAAAGGCTGATGTGAATATTGTATGAAATACATCAAAGATATCTGATTCTCCTGCCATTTAAATGATTTGAGCCAGCCAGTAAATACCATTAATTAAGGATCCACTCTAGGCTAAGCCCAGAAACAAGCATTATGGGAAGCACTTAGGGCTAAGGCAATAATGGAGAAAGGGAAATCACTGCAGAGAGAAGAGACAGTGGGGCTGGAGAACAGCAATAACAAGAGCCATTGATTCTATTTCCCTCCTGCATCCTAGGTCTCATTTCTTGGTGCCAGGTGAAAGGAGATTATAAAACAGCTAGTCTGCATTGTTGTGTGTTAAATCACAAGATACTGTTTAGAAAATCTTAAATTAGGTCTCTAGTTTACACCTATACCAAAATAAATTCTAGGTAAATTTGTCATGCAATGAATTTTAACAAATGTCTTTTGTACATCTACTGTGTACCAGTTGCTAGGTTAGGTTCTTAAAATGCAAAACAGATATGGCTTTTGCCCTCCACGGAGTGTATGATCTAGTTAGGGGTGCAGATATTAAATAAGCAGACAAATTATGTAACTATAATTTTTATTTCTTGAGACAGTCTTGCTCCATCATCCAGGCTGGAGTGCAGTGATGTAATCTCAGCTCACTGCAACCTCTGCCTCCAGAGTTCAAGCAATTCTCCTACCTCAGCCTCCCGAGTAGCTGGGATTATAGGCACACACCACCACACCTGGCTAATTTTTGTATTTTTGGTAGAAATGGGTTTTTGCCATGTTGGCCAGGCTGGTCTCGAACTCCTGGCCTCAAGTAATCCACCTGCCTCAACCTCCCAAAGTGCTGCGGTTACAGGCTGGGGTTACACTGAGCTCTGCCGGTAACTACAATTCTTGATAAACGTTATAAAGGAAAACAATAGGATGCTAAGAGAAACCTTCTTTAGGTTATATAACCAGGAAAGACTTCTCTAAGCAGATGGTATTTACTTTGAGATTTGAGGAATGAGAAGGAGCCACTCAGTTGAAGAGTAAAGGAAGATCATTCCAGGAAGAGGGGGCAAGTGGTAAGAAGACCATGAGAGTTGACAGAGCTAGAAAGGAAACACAGATAAATATTTTTACAACCATGGAACAGAAAAGCCCTTTCTAAATGTGATTCCAAAAAAAGCTGGAACCACAGTAGTCAGATGACATCAGAATTTTTAAATTCTTCATGGCAGAAACCACATAAAACTAAAGACAAATGGTAAACGGTAAAAATCATTATAACTTGAATGTCAATATGTTATCATCCTTACTAGATTGAAAATACTTATAAAACTAAATATCAGAAAATTAATACTCCCAAAGAGGGGAAAGAAGGTCAAGCAAATTCACAAAACAAGAAACACAAATAATCAATAACATTGGAAATCTTCTTAGCTCTACTAAATAGAGACACAAACCTTAAAACAATGATGACATACTATTTTTTACACCTGAGATTGGCAAAGATTTAAAAGAATGGTAATTCATAGAATCAAGGAGAGTCTGGAGAAGCAAGTATTCTATTCTCTGCTAGTCAGTGGATATGTGCATTGGTATAAACTTTCTAGAAAACAGAGAACAAAAGCCTTAAAAATACTCATGTTCTTCAACTCAGCAAGTCTGCTGCTAAGAATTTGTTGTAAGGAAGCACTCTCAGTTCTGCAGAAAAATTTAACTATCAGGTTATTCATTACACTATATTATGGATTATAATCAGACAACCTCAGGAGACTATATTCATACAATGGGATACAGTGAAATTCTTAAGAAGAATTTTGTTAAATGTATATTTTATTGACATGAAAATGCCTTCAAGATGTTGAATAGAAAAGTGCAGCTTACAAAACAGCACTTTCGATAAGTCTGCATTTTGTTTTAAAATACCGTATATATGCATAGAAATGTCCTTAAAATGTTAAGAATTGATTTCTCTAAGCAATGAGATTTCATGTAACTTTTACTTTTTATATCTTTATATTTTATATGAGCTTTTTAGAATGAGTGTGCATTCCTGTTTATACTATGAAAAAGTAAGCTGTTTTCTTATTGAGGTGGGTACAAAGTGAGTCATCCCAGTCGCCTTAGGCCAGAAGGAACTGGAAGAGGATCCCGTCTATTTTGCTTCCTGGGAGCAGGCCTGTTTGATCCACATCACCAGAGCCCTCCAGAGCCGAGCTAATCCCTAAGGGAGGCGATATGCTCCACCAGGGCCTTTCTATCCCTGGTTTAGACACAGTCGCCGTCCACATAAGCCCCCTGCTCAAGGTTGCCTCTTTTCCTGGGAAACAAAGCCCTTTGCTGCTCTGATTCATCGCCCGGTTGGAGGCCAAGTCAGAGCAGCTCAGACGCAGGTGTCTGGGGGTGACACAGCGCGACACCGCGCCTCCGGAATAAGGGCAGTTCTTCCACCTTCGAGGCTGTGAAATGTCAGGCGTGATTAGAAAGGTCACTTGTCTTGACAGCTCTCTGTGCTTCCCGGAGAGCAGCCTTCCTGCTGGGAACATTCTTAATTGTGCTTCCTGCCGTGGGGTCCCTGTCTGCTCATGCCCCTTTCTAAAACGAAGGCCCTGTCTTCCTCCCAGTTCCTCCTGAACCCTGGAGCGGGGCTGGGGGGCGAGGGGGGCGGGGAATGCCGAGGACTGCAACATCTTGCAAAAACAGGGCAGCTCTCTGATTCAAGGAAAGAGATGAAAGGTGAATTTCTAGAAAGGGGTATTGCATAGCGGAAGAAGGAAACTTCATTCTTGGAGAAATGAAATTGGTCCACAGTCCTGGGAAATGGGAGGCAGAAGAGGGTTGCGGCGACAGGGTCAGAAGAACAGAGGCACAAAAGTTGGCCTACCCGCAAGTTCCAAAATCATACCACTAGAGTCAGGAACTAAGAGTAGTGTCACGGTACTTAGTAAAAACTGAGCACTGAGGCAGAAGTTCCCAAGCTGCTGTGTACTTCTCTCCCCGGCCCCAGAACTTCTGATTCTGCAGGTCCGAGGTGTTGTCCAGAAATCTGCATTTTGTTTTCTGTTTGTTTGTTCATTTTTTTTTTTTTAAGACGGAGTTTCGCTCTTGTTACCCAGGCAGGAGTGCAATGGCGCGATCTTGGCTCACCGCAACCTCTGCCTCCTGGGTTCAGGCAATTCTCCTGCCTCAGCCTCCTGAGTAGCTGGGATTACAGGCACGCGCCACCACGCCCAGCTAATTTTTTATATTTTTAGTAGAGATGGGGTTTCACCATGTTGACCAGGATGGTCTGATCTCTTGACCTCGTGATCCACCCGCCTCGGCCTCCCAAAGTGCTGGGATTACAGGCTTGAGCCACCGCGCCCGGCCCACGTTTGTTCATTTTTTGAGATGGAGTCTCACTCTGTTGCCCAGGCTGGAGTGCAGTGGCAGGATCTTGGCTCACTGTAACCAACACCTCCCGGGTTCAAGTGATGCTCCTGCCTCAGCCTCCCAAGTAGCTGGGACTACAGGCGCACACCACTACAGGCGCACCCAGCTAATTTTTGTATCTTTAGTAGAGATGGGGTTTCACCATGTTGTCCAGGATGGTCTCGATCTCTTGACCTTGTGATCTGCTCACCTTGGCATCCCAGAGTGCTGGGATTACAGGTGTGAGAAATCTGCATTTTGAAAAAGGCACCCCAGGTCATTCAGAAGCAGGTGATCTGTGCACCTGACTTTGAGAATCCTGGCTTAAGGAATGAGGAGAGGCTGACTAGTCACAGGACACATCAGAGGAATCCAAGGGGGAATTCCTTAAATTTTGCTCAATGGGAGTGAGTAGGAACATCTGAGGAATCTAAGGGTAACCAGCATGGGGTGAGGCGGGAGAGGGGACCGCCTGCAAGCGAGGGAAGGGATAAGCACTCTCCACCTTCTAGCCTCTTCAGCCAAGTTGGTCTGGAAGGGGCTCCTGAATCTGCCAAGTCCAAGCCTGATAGGAGTAACTCCCACCTCCCAAAGCCATTCTCTTTCATTGGTGTCTTTATAGAGGACCTGCTCTCCACTGATACAATGCTGGACTATTATCTTATGGCAGAGCTATTGGTTGGTAGTGTTACTTTCTTATCTCATAGAAGTTTCTGGGGTAGTGGGGATTATTTTTGTGTATATTTAGTTTTTATCATGTCTCGTCAGGGAAAAGCAGCAGGAAGGTTGGGCTCTAAAACATTAAATCCAACTTTCCTAACCCCTCTCCTCCCATGAGGAGCCAATTTAGGTGCCCATATGCAACTTCAGCTTCCTAATCTTTTTTTTTTTTTTTTTTTTTGAGACAGAGTCTTGCTCTGTCACTCAGGCTGACATGCAATGGCTCAATCTTGGCTCACCGCAACCTCTGCCTCCTGGATTCAAGTGATTCTCATGTCTTAGCCTCCTGAGTAGCTGAGATTACAGGTGCAAGCCAACACACCCTGCTAAGTTTTGTATTTTTTAGTAGAGATGGGTTTTTGCCATGTGGGCCAGGCTGGTCTCAAACTCCTAACTTCAAGTGATCCACCCACCTTGGCCTCCCAAAGTGCTGAGATTACAGGCATGAGCCACCTCGCCTGGCCCCTAATCCTTTTAAAGCAAACTTCTTTTATACCTCTCTATAAGCAGGTAAAGTCGAGAAAGGATATGACCAAGTCGTGTGGTGATGACGTGAAGGATATGAATGGAAGAGTAAACAACAGACATAGAATAGAATTCTGCAATTCCAGGGCAGTTTGTGCTGATGCAGGACAATAGAAAGATTTCAGCCATTGTGCCAGCTGTCTGACACTGAGAAGGTAAAGGGAGTAGGTGTTAAGATTACTAGAAAAACAAGAGCTCTGCCAAGCAAATGCAACCAGCACTTCCCAGGCTGATCTTAGATACAAGCTGTGGAAATGACAGTGTGTTGCTCATTGAGGAATCTTTCCTTCTTAAAGCTGGAAGCTCGGTTCAAGTCACCGGCAAGAAAACAGAGTGTCCTTCATGTCTTTACTCTCAAAGTTCTGCAGGTTAGTGCCTCAATCTAGGTTTTCCTTACCTTGGCACAGGTCATCCTTAAATGAATGTTACAACAAGGGAAGCAGGCACTTCCTCACCACCTCTGTTGAGCAAAATGGAAGGGAAAGGGAGCTGAAGCAGAAAGCATCCTTCAATGGGCAGACTGCTGCCGTAGGGGATGGGGATGCAGCAGTGAACAAATCAGACAAAGCTCTTGCTCTCGGGGGACTCATTCCAGCAGGACAAGATAGACTTCAATAAAGAAGTACTTTCAAAATATATATGGGAGGGGTCATAAGTGCCATGAAGATAATTAAATCTCAATAAAGGGATGGAGAGCAATGGAAAGTACCAGAAGGGTTCAGGGAAAGCCTTAGGAGATGAAATTTGAGCAGAGACTAGAAGGAAGTGAGGGAGTGGGCTGTGTGAATATCAGAGGGAAGATCAGACAGAGGAGTACAAGTTCACAGGCCCTGAGGTAGGAACAGGCTGATGTGAGAAAAGGTGCAGCCATCAATGAGGAGAATGGCAGGAAATGAAATCAGAGAGGTGCCAGGGGCTCCACTGCTCAGGGCCTTGCTGTCATGGTGGGACTTTGGCTGAACTTACAGAAAGCATTTACAGCTAAAGAGATTCCTCCCACCCCCAACCTTTAATGTGACTAAGAAAAATCATCAAAGCTACTTCCGTAGGGCTTTTAAAGACAAAGATTTCAGAAAAGGGACACACAAGAATGAAAACAGTCTATGTTGGGGAGGTGGGATTATGGATTTTCTTTTTTCCAAAAGAAATAAATTTGTGATTGCTGCAATACTTCTGGAATATGAAATATATTTACCTTAAAACAAACCTACCTGCCGGGCACAGTGGCTCACACCTGGAAGAGGCAGGTGTGATCACTTGAGGTCGCACCTGCCTTTGGGAGGTCGAGGCAGGTGGACCACTTGAGGTCAGGAGTTTGAAACCAGCCTGGCCAACACGACGAAACCCCATCTCTACTATAAATACAAAAAGTAGCCAGGCATGGGGGTGGGTGCCTGTAATCCCAGCTACTTGGGAGGCCAAGGTAGGAGAATTGCTTGAACCTAGGAAGCAGAGGTTGAAGTGAGTCAAAATTGCACCACTGCACTCCAGCCTGGGTGACAGAGTGAGACTTTGTCTCAAAACAAAAACAAATCTACCACCACGGGGACAATGAGTAGAGGGTGCTTCTATATCCCCAGTGCTTGGAATTATACCCAATGCACGGCAGACACTCATAAATGCTCGTGGAATCACTGAAATGAACCTCTTGAGATGGGTTACATGTTCTGCCTAGAACAAGAGAATAAGAAACTCTCCAGGCCCTACCTGAGGCAGCCCAGTATAATCCTTGCCTTATCGCATTCTTAGAGTTTTGCAATTTTCAAATTATTCATGCCCTATGGAAAGTTTGATAATTAAAGAAACACTATGATTTTGAGCAAAGAAGCTATAGAATTTTTATTGGCCTCTTGGGAAACATAATAAGCCTCCTCTTTGACTTCAGGCTCTGGACTTTCTGCTGAAACTGGTAATGGGAGAAACAGAATTGAATAAGGAAATCTACGCTAGAAGCTGGGATTTTTTTTTTTTTTTGAGACAGAGTCTCGCTCCGTTGCCAGGTGCCAGGCTGGAGTGCAGTGGCATGATCTTGACTCACCACAACCTCCGCCTTCAGGCAATTCTCCTGCCTCAGCCTCCTGAGTAGCTGGGACTACAGGCACGCGCCACCATGCCCAGCTAATTTTTGTATTTTTAGTAGTGACGAGGTTTCACCATGTTGGCCAGGATGGTCTCGATCTCTTGACCTTGTGATCTGCCTGCCTCGGCCTCCCAAGGTGCTGGGAATACAGGCGTGAGCCACTGCGCCTGGCCTAGAAGCTGGAATTTAAGTCCCCAGCCCATCACTCACACTGCCTCCTTCCTCAAGGACTGAGATGCCAGCCTTCCCAGGCTCACTACTCTCAGGATAACGGAACTAATACTCTCAACTGCATGGCCTCCCCTCACAAACAGCACTCGCCATTGTCATCTAGAAAGACACATTCCTCATCAGAGCCTTCACTTGCTGCCTGGCTGGTCCTTGACATGTTCTTCCAATCTGGAGGCTTCCATGAGTTTAGAAGCTGAATCATTAGTCAGTGCCTTGGTTGAGTTTTTCTTCCTCTCCCCATTGGGATGGGTAGTGTCAAAGGGAGAATAAAAGATCTGCTGCAGAACTACAATGACTGTAAGACACAAGATGTATTTAGGGGACATAAGGGACTCATTATGTTGAGTCCCAAACAAACCCATAAACGATATCAGCTGTTAAGGTATTCCTCCTTCCATATTCTCTGAGAAGCAAATAAGAAAGGAGGATGCCATGTATTAACTCTTTCTAACCCAGTTCCTAGGGGTGCTTTATTCCCTGTCTCTCTTATGAGGATCCAGTTTAGTGAATAATAAACACTTATACTGACTGAGTCCTTACTAAAGCCAAGGTCCTCTATAAGCATTTCACATTACTTAACTCATTCAATCCTTTGGGAAAGACATTATTACCCCCATTTCCAGACTGAAGTAACTGAGCCTTCGAGACATGAAACCATTTGCTTAAAATCACACAGCTGGCAAATGGGCAACCCAGGTTTAAAACAGAGGTCTACCCAGTTCCAAAGCCCATGTTTGAAGCCACCACCCTATTATGCAGCCTCTCAGAGCAGATAAGGATGTACAGTCATAGCCTCTTTTCTTTTCTTTTTTGAGATGGAGTTTTGCTCTTTCTGCCCAGGCTGTAGTGCAGTGGTGCGATCTTGGCTCACCACACCTCTGTCTCCTGGGTTCAAGCGATTCCTAATTCTCCTACATCAACCTCTCAAGTACCTGGGATTACAGGCACGTGCCAGCATGCCCAGCTAACTTTTATGTTTGTGGTAGAGACAAGGTTTCACCTTTCACCATGTTGGCCAAGATGGTCTCGATCTCCTGACCTCGTGAACTGGCTGCCTTGACTTCCCAAAGTGTTGGGATTACACGCGTGAGCCACTGTGCCTGGCAGTCCTTTTCCTTTAAGTAAGATTTTAGAAAATTTCTCTGAAGTTGAGTAAGAGCGAAGAATAATGATGTTGGAATGCAAGAACTATAATATACAGTTCAAAACTAGAATGTTGAAGTGAGACAAGAAGTTCTTTTAGCCCAGGAAACAGGCTTCCTACTGTCTGTAGGAAAGCCTTAACTCTTCAGTCAAGATTCCAAGGCTTCTCACAATCCAGACTAATTACCTCCCATCCATTCATTCAGTCAAACAAATATTAAATTAGACACCGACTATGTGCCAGACAATAGGAATGCAATGGTACATACAAGTAGAAAGGCCCTCACGGTCATGAAGCTCATCATTTTGAGGTGTATGGATATATATACAATTAATATAAGTATATCAATAACATCTAAAATAACACGAAACTCCAATGGTGGTAAGTTCGATGCAAGAGAGAAATCTCCAATGGTGGTGCTGTCGGAGGGGATTGGTCTATCCTTGAAGGAGTGATGCTTGAGCCAAGATATGAATGATGGCTAGGAATTGAGTCAGCAAAGAGGGGAGGGAAAATGCTAATGGAATCATCCACCCATTCTGTCCTTTCTCTCTCTCAGCTTGCCATAGTGGAAATCTGAATCTTCTGAAATGGAGATGGGCAATATAGGCAATGGATCCTTCAGGTAGCCCTGGGAACACTGGAAGTTTTGCTCATGGAAAAGAAAGAAGAGACGAGGTAACTGGTGTTACAGAATCAGAATAAGGAGGCTGGTATTTTATCCTCTGATACGTCAGTCTTCTGGTCTTCTTGGTTATGCTGCTAATCAGGCAGGACAACCATGGTCCCATATACTGCATTTGTATGACTCAGAAAAAGATGCCCATTCCTCCAGGAAGAACAGCTTTGGGCATCTAGCTTGGGGAGGAGAGCATGGGCTCCATTTCTATTGCAGTGACTAGCTCCTCCAACCCCAACCAGCTACTCTTGTCCAGTAAGCAACCTGAACATCCACACATGGTTGACCTGTGAATAGACCTTTGTTTTACAAGTCGCCGTGACAGAAATGGCTGTGAAGTGAGGACTAAACTGACCACGAGCATTGTGCACAATGATGTACACTTAGGGGTGTGTGTATGTGTGTGTGTGTTTGTGTGTCTGTGTGTATGTCCTGGTAAATAAATGTCAACTGCTAAAGATGTCTACAGAAGTTCAAGGTGGGTAACAAGAATGAGAACCAACAAAGGCAGCATCTCTTAAAATGTGTCTACCAGGACGAACTTACCAGGAGAGAATGAAAAAGCAAGAGGCGGACTTCAAGTCATCAGGAGAGAAGAAAACTAAAACCAGACGATTGGCCCACTGGTGATAAGGTGCCTGGAATAATCAGAATTTGAAAGCTGGCTTGGGGATCCCTGGAATGACCCAATCCTGGTTTACAGCAAATGTTATTAACTAGGGAGTCCATCAATGATCTTCAGAGAAATCTCTGAACCTCCTGAAACTATAGTATTATTTTTCATATATGTGTGCATACATACTTTTGCTCTGGGAGGGTCTTAGCAGTCGTCAGATTATCAGATTAAAAACCGGTCTTAGCTGGGCACAGTGGTTTATGCCTGTAATCCCAGCACTTTGGGAAGCAGAGGCGGGTGGCTCACCTGAGGACAGGACTTTGAAACCAGTCTAGTCAACATGGCAAAACCCTGTCTCTACTAAAAATACAAAAATTAGGCCAGGCACAGTGGCTCACGCCTGTAATCCCAGCACTTTTGGAGGCTGAGGTGGGGAGATCATGAGGTCAGGAGATCAAGACCATCCTGGCCAGCATGGTGAAGCCCCATCTCTACCAAAATACACACACACACACACACACACACACACACACAAATTAGCCAGGCATGGTGGCATGTGCCTGTAGTCCCAGCTACTTGGGAGGCTGAGGCAGGGGAATCACTTGAACCAGAGAGGCAAAGGTGGCAGTGAGCTGAGATGGCCCCACTGTATGCCAGCCTGGCAGCAGAGCAAGACTCCATCTCAAAAAAAAATAATAATAATAATTAGCTGGGTGCAGTGGTGGGTGCCTGTAGTCCCAAGTATTCAGGAGGCTGAGGCAAGAGAATCACTTGAACCCAGGAGGCAGAGGTTGCAGCGAGCTGAGATCCAGTCATTGCACTCCTGTTGCCTGGGCAACAGAGCAAGACTCTGTCTCAAAAAAAAAAAAAAAAGAACTGGTCTAAACATATACAGATGACCTGGCTGGGTGGGTCAGAGTGCATTTTGTTGAAGATGGAAACATCATACTGTAAGATGTCCTGTCAGAAAACAAATCTATTTACTATTAAGGCCAAGAAAGTTGTAATTTTTCTTGGGAAGAAGTTACTAATGCTTCAGAAGAACCTTTTTCCTCTTATACGAAGTTTGATCACCTTGCCCATAAAAATCCAATGGTAACTCTCTGAGTGGCTTGGGTTTTCTCAATGAGTGTACCTAGTATTGAATAAGCAGAGTGTGTTCCTCAATAGATGTTCAAACTGATACCGTAGTAAGTTATATTTACATTCTCTCAACCTCCTTAAGTTTATAGTAATTAATTTTCTCCTTTTTTGCAATCATCCAAATGAGTGGGTGAGAATCTGGACCCTGGAGTCTGTCAATCTGAAATGCAAGATATGGCTCTTCCAGATACCAGTTGGAGAGGTTGGCATGTAATTTTATCACCCAGAACTTCAGTTTCAGCATTTGGTAAAATGGAGATAATGATAGCGTCTACTCTATAAGGTACTGTGAGGATCAAATAATCCAATTAATCCATGTAAGGAACAGTGTTTGACATATACTAAGTGCTGATACAGGTTAGAATGAGACTTTACTCCCTGCCTCCCTTTTTAAGTTTTGTTTTTTCTTTGTATTTTTAAAAAATTGAGATATAACTTACAAACAGTGAAATTCAGGTTTTAACTGAATAGTTCAATACGTTTTGACAAATCCATGCCTCTTTTTGATAAAAGCCTCATGCCCTTCCTATAGCCTATATTCTAAAACTTTTTGTTTTCTAAATACTGGATTATATTACAATATACAATCTGTCCATGAAAAAATCTTTACCCTCTCCTTCCTCCAGCAAACAGATTCTATTTTTTTTCTTTCTTTTTTCCCCCTCATCTTAAAGTCTGCTTCTATAGGTTCTAAAATAGCCCCTCCCCCACCCCAGCCAAATTTAAAACTTAGAAGGACCTTGGTACAGTCATTTTGCCTCTTTCCTGCATCCTGGAAAGTCTATGGATAAAAACCACTTGGTTTTATTTTATCTCCAGGGAAAGCTTTTCTACAACCTCTCTCAGTCACCTGTTTCAGTGCTTAGCAAGACTTAACTAGAAAGCTCTGCCCCTGTGTGTCCCTGGCTTTTAAATGGGTAATAACCACTAATGTTGATATAATGCTTTAGCAAGAGCCATGAGGTGAGATCAGAAAGGAGGCATCGTGGAGTAAACCTAATGCCACGTAAATGAGTGCATGTGTGTCCTTGTCGAGAACAGTGGGATTTGAACCACCTGAGATTGTCCCCAGGCAAAGGGTAAGCACTAGGCAGCTCTGCACTCACTGTTCTACAGGCGTGAAATCATGTCTACAGTCACCAGATCTTCAGATTTGCTTTCCAGGCAAAAAGGCAGAAATTATTATTTTTATGTGAAATATTTTTTAACATTGGCTTGCTAAAAAATAAAGAAAGCAAGAAAGCTCTTTGTAGCTGAAGAAAACATGTCTGCTGCTTACACATAGCCCAGAGCTCAGTTTATAATCCCTGTTGTAGTTTATATAGTGCTTTTACATCTGCTACCTCATTTAATCTTGAATATACCTGTAGGACAGGTAAGGTAAGGAGGTGTACAATTCTGATTTTTTTTTTTGAGATGGAGTCTCGCTCTGTCACCAGGTTGGAGTACAGTGGCACAATCTTGGCTCACTGCAACCTCTTCCTCCTGGGTTCAAGCCATTCTCCTGCCTTGGCCTCCAAGTAGCTGGGATTATAAGTGCACACCATCATGCCCAGATAATTTTTGTATTTTTTTTGTAGAGATGGCGCTTCACGATGTTGGCCAGGATGGTGTCAATCTCCTGACCTTGTGATCTGTCCAACAATCCTGATTTTAAGAGAAAAAAACTGAGGCTCAGAAATATGAAATAGTTGTTCAAACTGCAAATCTGGCAGAACCTAGGACCTATGGTTCTGTTTCACTGTGACTCCCGCTACATCCCAGCTTTGCCCTCCAGGGGTCCTTAGAGCCCTTGTTCACTTCTTAGTGAATGGAGACATCACCCAGAGTTTATCAGTTGTTTATGGAAAATGGAGGAAAAAATGAGGGGCAACCCAAAGAGTAAATTTGGGTATAAATATAATAGAATATTGGTTATACAGAGCAATAACAATGACATTTTATGGGGAATTAAATATCTGTAGAATTAAAAACTATGATAGACTGGGTGCAGAGGCTCACACCTGTAATCCCAGCACTTTGGGAGGACGAGGTGGTTGGACCACCTGAGGTCAGGAGTTTGACACTAGCCTGGCCAACATGGCAAAAAAACCCCGTCTATACTAAAAACACAAAAATTAGGTGGGCATGATGGTGGGCGCCTGTAATCTCAGCTACTCTGGAGGCTAAGGCAAAGAGTTGCTTGAACCGGTGAGGCAGAGGTTGCAGTGAGCTGAGATTGTGCCTGAACAACAGGAAAGGAACACTGTCACAAAGCACAAACAAGAAAACCAACCAAACAAACAAAAATAATAAAAGCTGTGATAAAAATAAAAGCACCCAGAGATAGTTGACAGATTTAAACTTTCTAAGGTCTTTGGATTATTTCAGAAATGGGAAAAGTATCAACTTACACTGGACCATAATAAGCAAGGATGGCCACTATAGGAAGAATAAAAGAATGTATAACTGAGAAGCTAATACAGGGAAAGATACTGGATTAATACAAAAGAGGGCAAGAAAGGAGAGAAAACAACATAAAACAGTAGGACAAATAAGAAAATCAGAAAACAAATCGAAAGACTGTATAAATGTAACTCTATCAGTAATTCCATTAAATGTAAAGGAACCACTTCAATGAAAATACAAATACGGCCATGCTAGGTGAAAAATAAAAACACAACTATATGTCCCTTAAATATAAGGACACAAAAGGTGGAAAGAAAAGGACGAGGTCCAGTAGCTCACACCTGTAATCCCAGCACTTTGGGAGGCCAAAGTAGAAGGATCATTTGGAGCCAGGAATTTGAGACCAGCCTGAGAAGCATAGGGACACACCTGTTTCTACAAAAATAAAACATTAGCTGATGTGGTGATGCACACCTGTAGTCCTAGCTACTTGGGAGGCTGAGGCAAGAGGATTCCTTGCCTCAAATTTCTGCAGCCCAGGAGTTTGAGGCTGCAGTGAGCTATGATCACTCTACTCCAGCCTGGGCAACAGAATGAGACTGTGCCTCATTGAAAAAAATGCCTTGTGAACACGAATCAAAAGAAAACTGTCTAGTTATACTAAGTCAGACAAAGTAGATTTATAGCATGAGGCACTACCAGAGAGATTCATGCTGTAATGAATGAATATGGTCATCCACTTTATAATGATAATGTGATAATGTGGTCAATTTTTCATTGATAATGATCTCATAATGACAATATGGTCAATCTATCAGGAAAATATCACAGTTATTGGTTTATATGTAACTTTCATATAACGAAAAGTATATGAAACAAAGTTTAACCAAACTAAAAGGAGAAATAAAGAAAGCCACAATCAGAGGAAAACTTTACCACATCTCTCTTATTAACTAACAGAACGATCAGACAAAAAATTAATGAGGATATGAAAGATCTAAAAAACAAAATTGACACAAACTTGACCTACAGATACATACAAAATACTGTTCGCAATGATGACAAAAAGTATTAATTCATTCTTTCCAAGTTTACATGAAATGTTTCTCAAATTTGAACATATATTGTGCCAAAAACCTACTTCTAAGAGAATCCCAAGACCTGAAATCAGTCAGAATTTTCTCTGAGTATGTTAACTTAAACTAGAAATCAGTAACAAAAAAAATCCTAAACTAGCACCAAATATTAAGAAATAAATTTCTAAATAATCCATGGGTCAAAGAAGAAATCACAGTGGAAATTTTCATCCTCAATAATAAAAATACGACATACCAAAAATGTGTGATGTGATTAAGGCTTTGCTTATATCTTTATACATCTATACTAGGAAAGAACAAGGCTGAAATTCAAGAATCTAAGTATTGAATTTATTTATCAAGTATTTATTGAATAAGTTTTTAAAAGAATAGCAAATTAAACCCAAAGTGAGTAGAAGGAAGGGAATCATAAAAATAAAATCAGAGTTAATGAAATAGAAAACAAAAGAATAAAAAAGGAAATTAATGAAATAGAAAACAAACGCACTTAGAGAAAGTCAACAAAGCCAAAGCTGGGTCTCCGAAAAGACTACTAAAGATGAATTGACCTCTATCGCCAAGACAAAAAGAAGAAAAGCACCAATTACCTATATCAGATATTAAATTCACCACAAACCTTTTGGACACTAAGCAGTTAATAGATTACACATCCTTATGCCAAACATTTTAGAAAATTTAGGTAAATGGAAAAATTTCTAGAAAAGCACAATTTAAAAAACCAATTAGAAAAATTAAAATCTGAATGGCTGTATATCTACTAAATCAATGAAATGTATAATTAAAAATCTTCATACAAAGAAAACTTTAGGCTCAAATGGCTTCACCGATGAATTATCTCAAATATTTAAGAAACAAATAATACCAACATCATGCAAACTCAAAAAATAGGGAATATTACATTCTATGAAGCCAATATAATTTGGATATCCAAATCTGACGTACACATGAAAAGGAAAGAAGACTTTGGTGAATCTCTTCAAAGAACGTAGCACAAAAGTCCTAAACAAAATATCAGCAAATCGAATCCACTGATACATAAAACAGACAACACATCAGGACTAAGGGGGTTTGTTCAAAGATACAAGAATTATCTAACAAATGAAAACCAATCAACGTAGTTCATGCCATAAACAGAATAACTGAGAAAAATCATATGGCCATCTCAATAAATGAAAGAAGGTTTAGTAATTTAACACCCACGCATGAAAAAGTTATTAGTGAACTAAGACTAAAAGAGAATTTCTAGATCTTTTAGAGTATCTACAAAACTTTTAACGTAAAAATAATACATAAGAAATAGTGAAGGGCCGGGCATGGTGGCTCACGCCTGTAATCCCAGCACTTTGGGAGGCCGAGGTGGGTGGATCACGAGGTCAAGAGATTGAGACCATTCTGGTCAACATGGTGAAACCCCATCTCTACTAAAAATACAAAAAATTAGCTGGGCATGGTGGCACATGCCTGTAGTCCCAGCTACTCAGGAGGCGGAGGGAGGAGAATTGCCTGAACCCAGGAGGCGGAAGTTGCTGTGAGCCGAGATCGCACCATTGCACTCCAGCCTGGGTAACAAGAGCGAAACTCCGTCTCAAAAGGAAAAAAGAAAAAAAAAAATAGTGAAAAATTTCCCCTGAAATCAGAAATGAAAAGATCCTCACATCACCAGAAGTCTTAAGCCACTTAAATAAAACAATAAAAATAAATATGTAACTTGTTATAAGAATTGGAAAGAAAAGAATAAAACTTGCATTATTTGTAGTTGGTATATTATATACATAGAAAAAAAAATCTACGAATTGTGATTAAAAACTGATTTTGGGGCCAGGCACAGTGGCTCATACCTATAATCCCAGTACTTTGGGAAGCCAAGGTGGGAGGATCGCTTGAGCCCAGGAGTTCAAGATCAGCCTGGGCAACATGGTGAAACCCCATCTCTATTAAAAATACAAAGAATTAGCTGGGCGTGGTGGCACACACCTGTAATCCCAGCTACTCAGGAGGCTGAGGCACAAAAATCACTTGAACCTGGGAGGGGGAGGTTGCAGTGAGCCAAGACTGAGCCACTGCACTCTAGCCTGGGTGACAGAGCAAACATCTGTCTCAAAAAAAAAAAAAAAAAAAAAAGAAAGAAAAAAGAAAAGGAAAGAAAAGAAAAAGAAAAAAACAAAAAACCTAAAAACCCAAACCCCAAAAAACCTGAATTTGGCAACTTTTATTAAGGCCAATATAAAAATCACTGCTCTGCATAAGTGCCAGTGCAAAAAAAAAAAGAGTCAATGTATATTATCAGTGGCAAACAGAAAGGAAGAACAATTTTAAATAATTTTATTTACAATAGCATCAAAACTTTAAAATACTTAAAAATAGATGTTATAAAAGATGTGCAAGACCTTTACAAACTACAAAACTTTGCTGAGAGAACTTAATAAAATATAAAGATGGACATCTCCCAAATACATCTGTGAATTAACAAAGGTGTCTGAACTACCAGATATTAAAACTAATGATAAAGCCATAGTAGTTAATTCAGTGTGGTCCTGAATTAAATTGAAAGAGACTAGTGGAATAGAGGAGGGTCCAGACATAGGTCCACATACACAGAAACATGATTACTTGATTTACGACAAGTGTGAAATGGTAGGGTGGTAAGAGAAAGTTAGTTTTCTCAATAAATAGTTGCTGTGTGCCAGGTGTGGTGGCTCGTGCCTGTAATCTCAGCACTTTGGGAAGACAAGTCAGGCAGATCGCAATGTCAAGAGATCAAGACCATCGTGACCAACATGGTGAAACCCTGTCTCTACTAAAAATACAAAAATTAGCTGGGCATGGTGGCGTGCGCCTGTAGTCCCAGCTACTCAGGAGGCTGAGGCAGGAGAATCAGCTGAATCTGGGAGGAGGAGGTTGCAGTGAGCCAAGATCACACCACTGCCCTCCAGCTTGGCAACATAGCGAGACTCTGTCTCAAACAAATAAACAAAAAAACAAATAAGAATATTTTCACGATCTTTGGGATAGGCAAAATTTTCTTACACAACACAAATACCATTAATCATACAAGGGGAAAAAATTGGTAAAATTAAGAACATTAGCTCAGCTAAAGATGTAATTTAGAGAGTAAAGGGGCAAGCCCCAGAATAGAAGAATTTGCAAAATGTATATATGACAAAGAACTGAAATTCAAAACATATAAAGAACTCATAGACACCAAAAAGAGACAGATAACCCTACAAAAAAATGAGTCAAAGGCTTGAACAAGTACTTCACGAAAGAAGATGGCCAAAGGGCCAATAAATTTATGAAAAGTGCTCAGCTTCAGTGGTCGTAAAAAATGAATTAAAAATCAAAATGAGATGCCGTATGACCCCACTGGATTGTCTAACATTAAAGGGATGGAAAATACCAGTGTTGCGGAAGCTGTGGAGACTCTTCACTGCTAGTGGGAATGTAAATTACACAACAAATATGGAAACCTATGTGGTACGTGCCATGAAAGTCAAACATGCATGCCCCATGTCCCAGCAACAGTACAGGAATCATAAAATCAGCTCCTCACTTGCTCCAGGTTTACTCATGTCTCTCTGCTCTAAAATAATCTCTTTTGAGCCCATCTTCTCCTTAAATCTTCCAAGTTTCTTCTCACTTTTCCTCCCTCAGGAGCATGATGAGAGTTTTCATTCTATATTTAGCAGCCCCTGGAAAGACAGCTGTCCCTAGGACACATCTAACACCCTTAGGAACTGACCTCTGCCTGGAACAACTGCCACCTGGAATGTGGGGGAAACTTTTGTAACATGGTACCAAAGCAATCATTGGGCCTCCTATGTCATTCTCCGAAATTAGTGAGGGCTGAAACAGCCTGGCTGAAGTTTTTTTTAGACAGAGTCTTGCTCTGTCACCAGGCTAAAGTTCAGTGGCACAATCTTGGCTCACTGCAACCTCCGCCTCCTGGGTTCAAGCGATTCCCCTGCCTCAGCTTTCTGAGTAGCTGGGACTATATGTGTGCCCCACATATAGTCTAATTTTTTGTATTTTAGTAGAAACGGGGTTTCACCATGTTGGCCAGAATGGTATTGATCTCTTGACTTAGTGATCTGCCCACCTCAGCCTCACAAAGTGCTGGGATTATAGGTGTGAGCCACTGTGCCCAGCCAATTTTTTTTTTTTTAACAATAATATCTAAGGTTGGCTTCATAGGCAGAATAGAATATAACCCCCCACCGGAGATACCATATCCTAAACCATGGAACTTGTGAATACGTTATACTGTATGACAAAGGGGACCTAAGGTTGCTAATCAGCTGAGTGTAGGAAGATTGTTCTAGATCATCCAGGTGGATCCAGTCTAATGACATAGGCCCTTAAGAGTGAAAGAGGAAGGCAGGAGAGTGGATCAGAGATGAGACGTGAGGAGTACTGACTGTTGCTGGCTTTGAAGATGGAAGAAGAAGGCCTTGAGCCAAGGAATGTGGTAGCTGCTAGCCAGCAAGAAAACAAAGACTTTGTCCTTCAATCACAAGGAATCGAGTTCTGCCAACAACCCAAATAAGCAAAAAATGAATTTTTCCATAGGGTCTCCAAGAAAAAGAGATGATATGCTAATATCCTTTTCTTTTTTTTTTTTTTTTTGGTCTTGCTCTGTTGCCCAGGGTGGAGTGCAGTGGCATAATCACAGCTCACTGTAGCCTCCAACCCCTGAACTCAAGTGATCCTCCCACCTTAGCCTCCCACCTTAGACTACAGTTGCATGCCACCATGCCCAGCTAGTGTTTTCAATTTTTGTAGAGATGAGGTCTTGCTCCTTTGCCCAGGCTGGTCTCAAACTCCTGGCCTCAAGCAATCCTCCCACCTCAGCCTCCCAAAGCATTGGGATTACAGGCATAAGCCACCACTGTGCCTGGCCTAAAGCTATCTATTTGTAGCGATTTATAATAGCACAGCAGCAATGGAAAACTGAGACAGTTGTCAAGGAGGCAAGAAAATAGGACTTTCATAAGAAAGCAGGCTGTTTTGTCAGAAAACAATTCACTAAAACATGGATTGTCCAAATAGCCCATAAGTGGAATAAGTCAATAAATGCACCAAATATACTGATTTACAGCAACGCTGAAAGTAGCCTGTGGATTTTGGAGTGCTGTGAGGAAGAATGTGGGAACAGAACTTTCAGAACTACTCCCACTGTTCAAATGGCTGTGTGTCATTTCCAGTAATCATGTGTGACTTATATGTCGCAACAAAAATCCAATAATATCAACTTGGTAGCAATTTTCAGAAAATCTCTATAGCTCACAATCAGGACAAAACTGGTCAAAATATAAAAAAGAAGGTATCAGTGACAGACTGGAACCACCAAATCTGGATATAGATTCACTATAAATATGAAATAACTAAGGGAGTCAAACACTAATTAGCTCCAAAGAGTACCTCAGAAGATGGGCTGAGCAAGAAAAGGGCAGAAACCATCAGAAAGATTTAAAAGAAAAGCTGATATGCCATTGAGAAATTGATAAAAGAAAGCTCCAAATGACTAAAGAATAATAAAAAATGGCATGCCTGAGTCCAAAACAATCCTGTGAATTCTTCACAGGAGAAATGATGAAATTTAACTATTTAATTGCTAGAAATGCGTTGAGGTTAACACACAATCTGAGGAATTAGCAAATAAATGCTAAAAATGCATGTAATGGAATAAATTTAGGAGCCATTGACCAGCATACTAAAGAGATCAGAGGAAACAATCCCATCTGATATGAAATTCTGACATTTTCATGTCTAGCAAGTTCTTGGGATCTGAGTACTTAGTAGCAGTTTGCAGAAGAGTTGACAAAAAAGAGTAAACTATTCCAGGCAGCCAAAAAGGAGTACAGGAATCCAGGAAAGATTATTATAATGAGTAGTACAGTGAGTGCCTTGAATACGACAGACATTAGTAATCAAAATACAATAGAAATATATAAAATACAAAAATATTACGGAAGGCCAAACACAGTGGCTCCTGCCTGTAATCCCAGCACTTTGGGAGGCCGAGACAGGTGAATCGCTTGAGGTCAGGAGTTCAAGACTAGCCTGGCCAACATGGTGAAACCCCATCTCCACTAAAAATACAAAAATTAGCTAGGCATGATGGCATGCACCTGTAATTCCAGCTACTTGGGAGACTGAGGCAGAAGAATTGCTTGAATCGGTGAGGCAGAGGTTGTAGTGAGCTGAGATTGCTCCACTGCACTCCAGCCTGGGCAACAGAGTGAGACTCTGTCTCAAAAAAAAAAAAATAATAAGGAAAGATAACAAGTCAACCGGTTACTAATCCAAAAAATGATAGACAATTGCTAAGCTAAGCAGGGAACTAAGAAGCAGCAGTGGCACCCATATCATGTATTAAATTTTGTTCACTAATTGCTAGAAATAAACTGAGAAACTATGGAGAAATTAGCTGAACACTCATGAAAATTTTAAGCGTGGCAACAGAAAATAGCATTAAAAAAGAATTCAAAACAAATCAGTAAAAACTGAAAGATTCCCATTTAGAATGACAACATTCTGGTATCTAATGAGGAAATATATTTTTTGAATATTAAAGATACCCACACACAAAACCCATCATTTCTACAAACTGAGTAGTCTTAATGCCTTCTGTAAAGACAAAATGAAAACCTGTCCACTCAAACTTGATGGTGATCTCCAAAAACCACATGAAAACATTCCTATGCAGTAGAAATTGTTTCACAGCTGTGTTAATCAGTACATTTATTAGATTATTTGTTCTGTTAATTGGTAGTTTGAAGAATTGGCTTTGGCTTGTTCTGTCTGTCTGTCACTCCATCTTCCTAACTGGCTATTTTGTGAATTGGTTATTTGATGAATTGATTTTTGGCAAAATGGCTTTAGATCGATTCAATGTTGGTAAATTCACCCAAAACCACTTCCTCCATGGCAAATGGGAAAAACAAATAGATTCAAAAAAATAAAAAAGCTTTCTGGAAAGCAATTTGGCAACACTTGTTAGAAACTGTAAAAATGTGCATATTCATTGACTAACAATTCCACGTCAAGGAAATTATTAAAACAGTGGCTCACATCTGTAATTCCAGCACTTTCGGAGGCTGAGGAGGGCAGATCATCTGAGGTTAGGAGTTCGAAACCAGCCTAGCCAACATGGTGAAACCCCGTCTCTACTAAAAATACAAAAATTAGCCAGGCATAGGGGTACATGCCTGTAGTCCCAGCTACTCAGGAGGCTGAGGCTGGTGAATCCCTGGAACCCAGGAGGCAGAGGTTGCAGTGAACCGAGATTGTGCCACTACGCTCTAGCTTAGGTGACAGAGCAAGGCTCCATCTCCAAAAGAAAAAGAAAGGTTAAAAAGAAGTAACAATGTGAAAAAAGATCAGGTTACACTGATTTTATGATAGAATTATCAAATACGGTGAAATATTAAAGACAAGCTAAATTTCAATAACAGGTGTTAGATAAATGGATCAACGGTCTGTTATGAAGCTTTAAGATTTGTGCTGTGAAGGCGTGTTTGATGTCTTGAAAGGTTGTTCAAGGATTATTGTTATGTTTTTAAAAATCTGTGAAACAGACTGATACTACTTTAGTAAAAACAAAACAAAACAAAATGCCATATGCATGTGACTGAGTGGACAAACTCCAAAATATTTAGTTATTTTGGGGATGGCATTATGGATAATTTTTTTCTTCTTTGTGTTTACCTGAATTTTCTAAAATTTCTACAATGAAAATGTGTTATTCTTTATAAAAAGAAAAAAGAATGTTTAATTATTCATTAGCTTAGAAGCCAGGAGACCCTTCCAATGTACATGACCTTGAATAAGCCACTGTGCCTCTCTCCCAGCCTTCACAGTTCTCATTTTCCTTGAATGTCACATCTCTTTCCTGGTCTTTTCCTTCCCTTCTTTGAAATTCGGTTAGTGACTCACTACTTCTAGAAATTCATATCCCACGAACTCTAGCATTGCTTAGAGGCTGTTTTGAACAGTTACATGTTGTATGCCAACATACAGGGTTTGCATCCTCTAATTGTCGAGTGGCAGGCACTCAGAAGAAAAGGACACTCTCAGAAGTTCATACTCTAGTGGAAGAGACAGATATTTGATTAGAAATGGTACCACAATGTGGAAAAACGCACACATAAAAGTATGAGCAAAGTGGTCTAAGATCACAGAGGTCAGCAGTGACTTCTTGAAGAGGTAGGACTAGACTTGGATCCTGGAGGAGGGAACACGATGAGCCTGCAGTTATTGGCTTTGACCTGTGACAGAGACTTCTCATGCCTTATGTCATGTAATTCTCCCCGCAATCATACCAAGCATCCTCTTCCCTTCCCAATTTTTTCTTAAGCAGTTTAAATCACTGAAGTGCAGGAGGGTAAATTACTTGCCCAGGTGCTGTGCAATTGCTCCTTGCCTTGCCCTTTTCTGCTCTCTCTCCCAGATCACTGACCCCTGCAATCTATATTTCCTAGACACCGTTGCCAACTGGTTCAGCCAAGTGGGAGGTAGGAGGACGGGAGTTAGGGAGAAACCATGGAAGTTTCTGCTGGCTTCCTCACAGCTTCAGCAGTGGCTGTTTGCCTCCTAGGTTTCAGCTCCCATAAGCTTTGATATCCCTTCCTCAGTGGTCTCAGTTCCCACCAACCCTGGATTCCCAGGTTCTAGTAACCTACCTCCTTCTTTTATTCCTCCAGCTTAGGCACTGCCTTCCTACATTCCATCTCTGCTCCACCTCAGCCTCTCCTGTGTGGACCCACAGCTACACTGCCACCTCTATAACTAGTTCCTGATGTTAAAATCCCCACGTGAACCATCCAGCATGGCCTGCGTTCCTGAACAGATCCTGACCACAGAGTCACACAGGTAATCATTGGCTGAACTAGCACACTTATGGCTCTTGGGCTCCAAAGTCTTCAAAGATGATAGCTCATATTCACTGAATACTTACTAAGTGTCAAGGTCTTCAAATGGATCATCTCTTTAATCCTCACTACCACCCTACCAAGTGAGTGCTCTTATTATCTCCCATTTATAAGAGAAATAGTTGAGGCCAAGAAACTCCCAACAGGCACAGCAAGCAAGCTGGGGAAGGAAGAGTGAGACCCAGGCAGTTGGAATCCAGGACTTGTATTCCTAGCCTCTCAGCTGTCCCCAGGTTTGACAGGAAGGAGCTGGGAGATGGGAGAGATTCCTAAGAGAGGCGAGAATTAGAAAGAAGACACAGGGAGCCTTGGACCAGTCTTTGACCTCAGCACTGCAGTTCCTGAGCTGTAGTTTGACAGGGTAGACCTAGTCACCAATCCCCTCTTTCCTGGTGCCCAACAGCAGTCTTGTCATTCTGGGCATCTGTGGGAGAAGAGAGTAAAGAAAATACGCCAAGAAATCCAAGGATCAGTGTTCAATGGCCCTGCCCTTCTCTGTACCTCCCTCTGCTCCTCATCTCCAGCCTCCTAATTCCCATGGTCCTCTCCTCTCCATTGGGAAAAGCCCATAATCCCCTGGGGAAATCTACCCATCCTTCAGGCTCCTGCTCCCTTGGCTTTTGCACATCACAGGGAGTGCAGGTTGCTCTGACTCTAATTAGCAGGTGCTAAGCAGTTTCCACATTTCTTAGTAAATATGTCAAAACACAAAATCCATTCATTCTTTCCTCTCCCCCACCCTACCCCTCCTCTTGTAAAACATGCTTTTCTCTCTTTGCTGTTCAGTGGAGAAGTATTTTTCTTCAGCAAGAGTGAAAGTGGCATTAACACAGGGAGTCTGGCAGTTTTACAATCCTTTTCAAATCCTCATTTGCCCTCCTGGTCATTCATCCATCTGTTCATTCGTTCATTCATGTGCCTGCTATGGGGCAGGCACTGACTTAGGGCTTTTGGGTTTCATTAGGGCCTCTCAAGTATAAGGCTGGCATCAGCAAGGATCCCATAGAGACCCTCCAGGAGATCCCATTATCACCCAGCACTCAGCCAGGCCAATAAGGTACCATGGAGCCTCAGGGGACTTGTGCGCTTAATTTCCACCATCTCTCTGGGCCTCCTGCTGGGGTGACTGGAAAACAACTCCTTAAATCAAGTAACAGCTGGCTCCCTCCCTGCTGGGCTCTCCACCCCAGCATCCACCCCCTTTCCCTCAAGTCTGCTGAGTTGGAGAAGCTAAATTTCCAGCCGTTATCCACCTCTCTCTTTCCCAAACCTCCCCTGCAGCCTTTCTTCCCAAGCCCTTGCCCCAAACAAAAGAAACAGGAAGTCGAGAGGGTGGGGCTGCTGTTCAGACCCATCCAATCCCTGGAGCTTCTCCACAAAGCCTGCTGCCAGATTCCTTTGACAGCCTGGGCGCTTGGAACCACACTTAGCTCTCCTGGCCAGAATGAGGGACCTCAGAGAGGGCTGGGAGGTGGAATTCCCCATCTGAGTGTTGTTTGTTATTTAATTTAGGGTGACACATGAATATAAACCTCATAATGATTTTGAAAGGCTGGCAGTTCAGTTTCATCCAGGAACTCACATAAGCCTCCCCGGCTCTCACCCCGCAGCCTTCTGAGGCTATCTTTAGAGAAGGGAGAGGAAGAGGCCTGGGGGCTGCCAGGCTTGAGTCAAGGAACCCCATCCAAATCCAGTCAAGCCAGCAATTTTGACTAATTCCACCAACACCTTCATTTGGCCTTTGTAAGTAGTCCCCTACTCCCTCCCTGGGCTGCTGCTTGCAGCAGTCTTAGCCTACCCTCTGTCCAGCCTTCCAGGGCTGGCTGAGCATCTCCCATGCCCCTAGGACCTCATGGACAAAAAAGGAAAGGAAGTGGTCCCCGCCCTGGAGGAAGAGCTCCTGGCTGTAGGAGACAGAGCTGGATGAGCCAAATATTTCAACAGAGAAAAGAGAGTGCTGGGGTAGGGGCAAGGGAAATATAGGATATAAAACAGTATGTGGGGGTCGCAGAATACGGGCTGGCAGGGCCTCGGATGCTGCGCTAGTCCAGTCTACTCAGTGATATGAAAACTGAGGCCCAGAGAAGTGAGGTGCCTTGGCCAAGGTCACACAGCTGGTCAGGGGTGGACATAAGAGTCACACTGAAGCCCCCTGGCTTGGAAAATGAAATGTCCAGGTTGTGAACTACTCCCAGTTGTCAGTCAGTTCCTCTTCCTCCTCCTCCCCTCACTCTCCTCTGGTCCTCCAGCGTTTACCCTCCCTGAGTGGCCCAGCCCGGGAAAGCAGTTGCTGGAACTATTCGGAGGAGGCAGTGAGCAGTGCCAGCAGAATCCTTTCCATTAATTTACACCATTTTGCCGCTCCTCCAATCTGCCTGCTCCCTGCTGGTCCCTCCATGTCCTGACTGAGATGGCTGTTCTGTTTGTTTCCATTGTCTGAGAAATAAAATGGTTTTGATTACACCCACGGTCTCTCGGTCTCTCGTGAATGACTGTACTCTGGCTACCCGCAACGCAAAAGGCATCAGCTGCATCCCTCAACCACGGCTCCTGGAAGAGGCCTGCTTGTGTCTTCCACAGGGGCTTGAGCCTGAGCCAAGGGAGCAGCGCAGACCCCACCCCACCCATACCGACTGCTAATGCGGACTGAGCCTGGAGAGAGGGAGAACTATAGAAAGGGCAGAATCTGGAGGGCAGTCTTTGGTTAGCCTCAAAGGAAGGGGAGGGTAAGGTCAAGGAGAGGAAACTAATGTTTTAAGGGCATACAGCAAAACTCAGCCCGCAATGTCAAAGTCTGGGTAGGCCTATTACCTACTGTGCATGGGACCCTGTTCTCAAAGCTGAGGACCGAAGCAGTGAATGGAGGACAGCAGCTTCGGTGGGAATGTTATTCTAAATCTTTAACCACTGGATGTGCACAGACACCAACCCATCAGCTACCTAGTAGCCAGGTCCCGGGGTCTCTCCCAATGGGCTAAGCATTAATCCTTTAGGTGCTGAATCCTAATGAGGTGGGGAAGGAGGGGGTCCCAGGGAGGGACTGGGGCAGCCAGGATGTTGGAGTTCAAGGCAGCAGCTGCTCACCAACCAGCAAAGGATTGCAATATTACAGCAGCATTAAATATCAGCCATATACCCAGAGGGTCAGATAAGAAGGTTGGGGATGACTATGGCAAAGTCATTATTAGGGGCAACCACTATTCAGCAGTGGCCCATAATTCCCTCATGAGAAGAAGCGGCCCATTGATTCTGGATCTTCCCATTTTTCAAAAGGAGTCCGATCTGGAGTGTGTACGTGTGTGTAGAACTGTTAATTTTAAAACATTTGTTTCCATGCCCAGACTAGGCCAAAGAAAATGTATCTTTTCCCACAGGCCCCTGAGAGCCCCCGTGTGAGCCCTCTGGGCTTAGGGTACCAGGAGCTGTGCTGAACTTCAACTTCAGTTAATTCCTCTCAGCTGCCCACTGGGTTCATGTTACTCCTTCCACTTGAAAGAGGAGAAAACGGAACATCAGTTTTCTGTGGGGTGATGGGAGCCCACAGGGGAGCTCATCTGGAACAAGAGAAGGCAGCTGGTTGAACCCAAATCTGCCTGTCTCCAAGGAGGAGAAAGGACCTTCTCAGGTGCAAACATGTTTCTGTGCTCCAGTCAGCATGTGTCCTGTTGATGGGGCTGAGGACAAGTCTGCAGAGGGACGGGCAAGGTTGCTGGGGGTGGCTGCCATGGGCCTAGGATGCCTGCAGGAATGGTGGGAAGGGGTATGAATCTGCATGTAGAAGTGGCAGTGGGGTAGATGTGTTAGAGGGATTCTGGAGTCATTCTCGCGGGAGGAATGAGCGGACTTGTGTCTTAGTGAGGACTCAGAGACCCCCGAGGGTGGGCTGAGGTTTGTTTCCCACACTCCTGCAGAACCACCCACATGCTACCTTCTCTGCACTGGCCCAGGGAACTGATTGCTAAGTGTGGTTGCGCCGTACACCCTCCCTTCCAAGATGCCTGCTGCTCCTGGGTTCCAGTCCAGTTCCTTCCCAGGTCCCAGGTGGAGCCATCAGCTGGTAGGTGGGCTCTTGTGATCACCTTCGGCAGGACCACACTGTAGTGATCAGCATGGCAGTGAGGTGGGGCTGCAGGAAGGGTAGGGCAGGCAGAAAGGACTGCCTGGGGAAGAAGCATGGGGACATATCATGCGTGTCTGTAGGAGGAATGGCGACTTGTCCCCCTGTCCCAAAGGACAGGGACTAGTGGAAAGTGAAGGCTGAAATGGCAGGCTGTGACTAAGTTGAGGGATTCTTAAGGGACAAGGACCAGAGCTGAGATATTTCATTCAGCAGACATTTCATTCAGAGAGTCATGGAAGGTTTGCTAATGGGGTATCTCTCTTAGTTTAGGCTGCTATAAGAAAATATCATAGACTGAGCGGCTTAAATAACAGACATTTATTTCTCCCAGTTCTGGAGGCTGGGAAAGCCAAATCACGGTGCCAGCACAGTTGGCTTCTGCTGAGACCTCTCTTTCCAGCTTGTAGACAGCTCCCCTCTTGCTGTATTCTTACACAGCTGAGAGAGCTTTAGTCTCTTCCTCTTCTCATATGGACACTAATCCCATCATGGAGAATCTATCCTCATGACCTCATCTAAACTCAATTACCTCCTAAAGGCCCCACCTCTCCTAATACACCACATCAGAGGTTAGGATTTCAGCATATGATCTGGGCGATGGGGGCGGGGCACAAACATTTAGTCTATAATAGCATCGGACACATTGTGAGGCTGGAAGCTAATATCTGAGCTCCTAACTTGTGCTGGCCCCTTTATGTATCCTTTATCCAGCTACATATATATACGTATGTATATATGTCTTCCATATTCCTCTAATTCCAAGAACAGCCCTGTGAGAAAAATATTAAATGTAGGGCTATGGAGTCTCAGAAATGTCCAACAATGTTCCTGAGGTCATATAGCAGCTGGTAAATGATGGATCAGGATTGTAACTGAAGCTGGAAGCATTTTGTGAAACTAGAGGTCAGAAGAGTAGCTAGAAGTACTGTCTGGATATCAATAGCAATATCTGTAACTGCAATTGAGGCAGGAGAATCACGAGAGGGAATGAATGCTGGAGACTCCAGAGTGGGACCTAGTGATTGATCCGGTATGGATGGGGCCAGAGGAAGAAGACACAGAGGATGGAGCAGGGGAGGGAGGATTGATGGGAACCCTGGCGAAACCATTAGCAATGTGGAGAATTTGGGAGAGAGCTCAGCTTTCACAAGATAGTCTTACTATGATTTTGGAAATGTGTTAGTTACAGAGGAATGGGAAGTGTCATTTTTACTTCCCAGTTTGGCAGTACAGAAGGACAAACTAGAACAGGAACTTCCCAACTTTTTAACTCATCCACCACCAAAAATATATATACATGTAACAATACTTGCTCTTCTTCCACGTAATCTACTCTGACTTTTCCTATCCTAGTCTACTCAATTTCACGGTGGGGGCATGGGTGGAGAAGGAGAAGGCTGGTTGCAACTCAACCACAGAATTGATTTCACGACTCACAAATGGGGAAGGGCCAAAAGTTTGGCTAAGACTTCACCAGAAGCAGGGTGGAGTGGAGCAGCCATTCCTCATGGTCACCACAACATGGACATAATGAAAGGCAGAACCAAGAGAGGAACTCATACTGGCAAGAAGGGGAAATTGAGAATATTTAATGTGCCGAGAAATCAGGGAGGACAGGGCTTCTAAAAGGCCCATTATTTTTACAATGAAGGCACCAGTGACCTTCCAAGGAATAATTTCAGTCAGTAGGGGAGGTGGAAACAAGACTGGAAAATAGAAGTGCGCATAAGGAGATGAAAGAGAGAGGTGTTAAAGACTTGCCTGCATGCAGAGGGGAGGGGGCCAGCAAAGACGAAGTGATTGAAGGTGTCCCATGGTGAGCTGTGTGGGTGCGAGTGCAGGTAGTAATGGATGGAGCCAAGTCCACATGGAGATGGAAATTCCTGGAATTAGCTGGGACAAAGAGCACTTTGGGAAAGAGGGAGGGTGCTTCTTTCTCTGAGAAGGAAGGGGACAGTCTAGGTAAGACATTTACAGCAGTGAAGAGGCAGTGATGGCAAGCAGAAGGGGGAAGAGGATGGAATGTTGGAATGTGAATGGCTGACCTCAATTTTCTCAGTAACATAGAAGTCAAGGTCATTTGCTGAGAATGAGGTTGGCAACTCCATGTGAATGAGAAATGTTGGGAACAGCTGTTAGGAAGCACCAACAAGTAAAGAAACACAAGACAGGCTGAATAGTGGGAGGTCCAGTGCAGACACCTTGGTCTGTGAAACCTGTGGTTTGCTGGTTTGGAGGACCTCTGCTCTCTCCCATGCATGCTGCTAAAGCATGGCCCCTTCTTCTCCCCAAGGTTACATATGCAGCAAAGGTTCAGGGAATATTGTTGATTCCCTGCTAAAAGGCCAAAAAACACAAACTATTACACTCTAATTTTTAATTTTTTTAAGAATCTTGCCTCTAGGCTTTCCAAAATAAGCTACTTCTTTTAGATTTCTGATTCTACTTGCAATAAATCTCTTGACAGCACAGCCTAGCCCATCTGGACCAATCAATCAGCCTTCATCATCAAGCTGTATTTTTCTCCACTTCCCTCTTCCTGGGATTTGCAACCCTGTCTGCACACTGGAATCGCCTAGGGAAAGTTAAAAATGCCAATGCCTGGTCCCACCCCTAAGGATTGACTTAATTGGTCTGGTTTTGTGGCTGGGCATTGGGAAAACACTCCCAGATAATTCTAATATGCCAGCTAAGAATGAGAACCACTGACCCCCTTTGCTACTCAAACTGTGATCTGTGAATCAGAAGTACCCGCATGAGCCTAGATTCCCGTTTGAAATGCAGAATTTCGGGCTCTACCCCAGATCTAAGAAATCAGAATCTGCAATTCAACAAGGACTCCAGGCAATTCATATGCACACTGAAGCCTGAGAAGCTCTATGCTAGATATCTAACATCTTAAATCCGCCCACCCTCTGTAAAATCAAATGGGAGGGTCTCCGAGATCACACCTCCTTATCTCTGAGCAGCCTGGCAAAGTGCTGATGTCTGCTTTTCCCTAGAGTGTGAAAACAGGCACCTATCAACCAATCATGAGCAAGTGCTGCCTGACATCTCAGCAAGCAGACACTCAGTATTTGAGTGTGGTCTCTTGGGCTCAACAGTCTACAGTGTAGTTAGTTGGAGCATTCCTGTAAGATGACCAACTGTCCTGGTTTGCCAGGGACTGTCCCAGTTTTAGCACTGGAAAATCTGTCAGTTCTAGGCAAACTAGAATAGTTGGCCACTCTGTGTCAAGTAACACTTTGAACTGATTTTAAGCCCACCACCCCCACCCACCCACACATGCCCATCAACCCATCAAAGGCAAGCTCTGCTTCTTTGGTACCCACCACCCCCTCATGAATACACATAGCTAGGAGCTTTGGCGTTTTGTGCATATATTTTAAAGCATTTGGTTAATGCTTTAAAATGTTGGTTCATTCATTCAACAAAAATTCATTGAGTGTCCTCAGCATACCAGCCTCTGTGCAAGACCAAGGTAAACACAACACCTGCCCTCATGGGGATTATAGTTTAGAGGGGAACACAGAGTGACGCCATGCAGTGGGGTGAGGACTGTGATCACTGGAATGAGTGTAGGGATCTGCAGAAGCTCATAGGAAGAGCACCACACATGTGCCAGAAAGGTCTGAAGGATGGAAGAAATTAACCAGGTGGGGGCAAAGGGCATAAGTAAGGGGGAAAAAGCTTCTAAGCAGAGGGAATAGGGGTCCACAGGTTGGGACAAAAGAGAGCATGGCTCCTGTGAACCTGAAAGAAGGTCTATATTCCTAAGGAAGGTACAATGAGAGGTAGGAAGTAAGGGTAGGCCATGAGTTTAGAGAGGTAGGCAGAGGGCAGTTGATAGGGTTTGAGTCTGTGTCCCCATTCAAATCTCATGCCAAATTGTAATCCCCAGTGTTGGAGATGGGTCCTGGTGGGAGGTGATTGGATTACAGGGGTGGATTTCCCCTTTGATGCTGCTTTCATTATAGTGAATGAGTTATTGCAAGATCTGGTTGTTTAAAAGTGTATAGTACCTCCCCCTTCTCTCTCTTCTTCCTGTTCTGGCCATGTAGGATGTGCCTGCTTCCCCTTCACCTTCTATTATGATTGTAAGTTTCCTGAGGCCTCCCCAGCCATGTTTCCTGTACAGCCTGCAGAACCACAAGCCTACTAAACCTATTTCCCTTGTAAATTACCCAGTCTCAGGTATTTCTTGATAGCAGTGTAAGGACTGACTAATATGGCAGCCTATGAATGACGCCATAAAACAAGTCGAAGAGCTGTGGCATCATTCTAAGACAAGGGGGTCCACAGAAACATTCAAAGCCAATTTTGAGAAGCAGATTTGAATGAAAAATGATCAATCCCTCTGCAATTCTGTACAAAATAGAATAGAGGAAATAAAAATGAAAGCAGGAAGTTAAAACAACGGCTTAGCAATCCAGGAGCAAGAGAGGACGGTAGCTTGAACTGAGATGGTGGCAGTATAAATATCTCTTGAATTCATTCGTTTCACTGTATCCAGAGAGTAGAAGGCATAGAAGAACATGTTGTTTGAAAAATGCCCTTGATGGAGAAAGGGGGAAAGTAAAGAAAGAGAAGAATTGGGGATTACGCACAGGTTTCTTTCTTTAAAAAAAAAAAAAACTTTTTATTTTGAATTACTTCTAGACTTACCAAAAAATTACAAAAATACAGTTTTCATACATCCCTCATTGAGTCTTTCCTAATGCTAATGTCAGAGGCATTGGAACCAGAGCAACTCCATCTTGGGTAAAATGAGGCTAAGATTTACTGGGCTGCATTCTCAGGAGGTTAATGCATTGTTTTGTTTTTGTTTTTTTTTTTGAGAAGGAGTTTTGCTCCTGTTGCTCAGGCTGGAGTGCAATTGCGATATCAACTTACCAAAACCTCTGCCTCCTGGGTTCAAGTGATTCTCCTGCCTCAGCCTCCCAAGTAGCTGGGATTACAGGCGTGTGCCACCAGGCCTTGCTAATTTTTTATTTTTAGTAGAGACAGGGTTTCTTCATGTTGGTCAGGCTGGTCTTGAACTCCTGACCTCAGGTGATCCACCCACTTCGACTCCCCAAAGTGCTGGATTACAGGTGTGAGCCACCACGTCTGGCCAGTTAAGGCATTCTTAGTAACATGATGAGATGGGAGGTCAGCACAAGATACAGGTCATAAAGATCTTGCTGAAAATAAGTTGCAGTACAGAAGCTGGCCCCAACCCACCAAAACCAAGATGGTGACGAGAGTGACCTCTGGTTGCCCTCACTGCTACCCTCCCACCAGTGCCATGATGGTTTACAGATGTCATGCAAAATCAGGAAGTTACCCTATGTGGTCTAAAAAGAGGAGGCATGAATAATCCACCCCTTGTGTAGCATATAATCAAGAAATAACCATCAAACTGGGCAACCAGCAACCCTCAGGGCTGCTCTGTCTATGGAAAAGTCATTCTTTATTTTTTTACTTTCCCAATAAATTTGCTTTCACTTTACTCTATGGACTTGCCCTGAATTCTTTCTTGCTAGAGATCCAAGAACCCTCTTTTCGAGCCTCGATCAGGACCCCTTTCCTGTAACATTAACATTAGACATATTCCCTGTACAATTATCAGAATCAGAAAATTATGTACAAACTAAAGACTCCATTCAAACTTGATTAACTTCCTACTAACTTCCTTTTTTTTGGTTCCAGAATTTCACATTGCATTTAATTGTTTATCCTTGGCCTCCTGCCATCTATCACAGTCCTTCTGTCTTTCTTGTCTTTCAGGATTTTGATACCCAGAAGACATCAGTGATTTTGCTGACTGTCCCTCAATTTGGGCTGGTCTGGTATCTTGGAGATTCTGTATCTGAGAGCAAGAAGGTAAGCTCCTTGAGAGCAAGGCTCTTGTCTCATTGCTCAGTGACTCATTCCAAGTGTGGGGAGCAGTAACAAATTCAGTGTACACACTCAATGTGCTGAAGAAACGACAGAGAAATTAACATCATGTGATGTGCCAACCACATGATGGTTAAAAGCATAAGTTTCGGGGATCACTCCTCTCCTGTCTTAGCAGAAAGGGGAGAACACTGGTTAGGAAAACAAAAACAAGTTTTTCTTGGATCCTGAAGGTATCTAAATGCCTAATTGGCTTCAAATGCAGTAATTACGTTACCTTTCAGAGCCTCTGCGATTGCTAGACACAGGGCTGTGTAAAGGTGAACTAGACACATGGAACAAGCTTCCTTGAGCTCATGGTTCACCTGGGAGACGGAAATGGAGGTTTCGTAGGTACATAGTGACAACAGGGCAGATGGCCTGCAGTGAGTGCTGCAGGAGCACAGCTAGGGACGATGTGAAGTGCAGGAGGGAGGCTTTATGGGGGAGGTGACATGTGCCAGGCTAGGGCTTGAAGGAGGTTGGGCTTGGACTGGTGAAGGAAGAGAGGCCCCAGGGGGAAGAACAAACATCTTTGAATGGAAATGAATGGCAGAGAGCTATGGAGTCTATTTGGAGATGCAGGCAGTAGGGCTGGCCAGAGTATCTGGTGGGAGATTGGGGTGATGAGGCTGGAGGCTCGACCAAGAGCTTAGGGGCAGAACTCAGGAGTGCCTGGTTGTCACTGTGCTGAGGGCATTTACTATTTTTTCACGGCAACGAGAAGCAGCAGAGTGAACTGCCCAAACTCTTTATTATATAGGGTCACTGGGTCAGGTGGTAGCCTGATGCTTTCCTCCCAATTTCACTGCAAGTGATGGTGGGTGGAGGCAAAAAACTGAACAAGCTCAGGGGCCTCTGGGCCTTGCCCTCCTGTCTCTTGACACTCAGCAAGTGGATTTCCTTCACCTGCCATACCACCTTGCTTTGCCACGCCATAACGTGATGCAACACGACCTTGCTATGCCACAACATAACCATGCTGTGCCACACCAGCACCACACTGTGCCATACGACTGTGCTGTGCCACAACAACACACAATCATGCTACGCCTCACTGCCTCATCATGCCACACCCCCTCACACTGCCACACCCCCTCACTCTGCCACACCCCCCTCATTCTGCCACACCCCCTCACACTGCCACACCCCCTCACTCTGCCACACCCCCTCACTCTGCCACACCCCCTCACACTGCCACACCCCCTCACTCTGCCACACCCCCTCACTCTGACACACCTCTCACACTGCCACACCCCCTCACTCTGCCACACCCCCTCACACTGCCACACCCCCTCACTCTGACACACCCCCTCACTTTGACACACCTCTCACACTGCCACACCCCCTCACACTGCCACACCCCCTCACTCTGCCACACCCCCTCACACTGCCACACCCCCTCACTCTGACACACCCCCTCACTTTGACACACCTCTCACACTGCCACACCTCCTCACTCTGCCACACCTCCTCACACTACCCACCCCCTCACTCTGCCACACCCCCTCACACTACCCACCCCCTCACTCTGCCACACCTCCTCACACTGCCATACCCTCCACACTGCCACAACCCCACTCTGACACACCTCCTCACTTTGACACACCTCTCACACTGCCACACCTCCTCACTCTGCCACACTCTCTCACACTACCCACCCCCTCACTCTGCCACACCCCTTCACACTGCCACACCTCTTCACTCTGCCACACCCCTCACACTGTCACTCGCTCTTACTCTGCCACATACCACTGTGCCTTTGCTATGTCACACCTCTCACTATGTCACTTCACTTCACTATGTCACTTCACTGTCACACCCTCTCACTACACCACACCTCCTCACTGTGTCACACCCTCACTGTCACACCCCTTACTGTAACATTGTGTCACACCCTCTCACTCTGTCACACCCCCTCACTGTGCCACACCCCCACTATATCACACCCCTCACTGTGTCACACCCCTTCACTGTGTCACACCCCTTCATTGTGTCACACCCCTTCGCTATGCCACACCCCCTCACTGTGTCATACCCCCACTATGCCACACCCTCTCACTGTGTCACACCCCCTCACTGTGTCATACTCCCTTACTATGCTACACCCCCTCACTGTGTCAGACCCTCTCACTATGCCATATCCCCTCACTCTGTACATCCTAACATGCCACAGCCCCTCACCATGCCCCACCCCCTCATCATGCCACACCCCCTCACCGTGCCACACCCCCTCACCATGTCACACCCCCTCACTGTGCCACACCCCCTCACTGCGCCATACCACCTCACCCACACAATTATGTGATGTCACACAACCTCACATGTGCCATGTGGCCCTTCTCCCACACCTCTCTGGTCTGCTGTTGCATGTGCTCCTCCCACCAGCTAGAGTCTCTGCTGTCTAGGAAGCCACTGGCTTCTGACTCATGCAATCTGAGCATGCCCCTCCCTGTTTTCTGCCCATGATGTTATTGGAACATGGTTTTTCTCCACATGGTCATCATGGTTTTTATGACAATCATTTGCTCACACTCCTCTCTTGTTAAACCGAAAAGTTATTGAGACAGCAAACCATATTTATTTGTTGGATTCCAAGGGCTAGCACCATGCCTGGCACATCACGGGTATTTGAAAAATAGCTACTGAATTTAATTATGCTTAAATAAACAGTAGAAGGAGCATTGAACTTGGAGCCAGGAGCCCAGAATTCAAACCCGAGCCCTTCCACCAACAAACAGGTTCCCCAACCCTCCAAGTCTGCCTCTTATCCATAGTAGGGGAAAGAGGTGATAATCTCAATTTCATAGTATTCATCTGAAGGACGCTATTATGTTTCTGGAGCATAACAGCTGTACTTCTGCCCATTGTACTTACCTCACCTTTAATTGTTTATTCAGAGTGAATAGTTTCTAGAGTGGAAGCATGCAAAGAAGCATGGTGATGCCTGGCATCGCCACGCGCAAGGAAAAGGATCTCCTGGATGTCTGAAGTGGAAATGTAGTGGAGAGAGGACATGAACGTTGATGAAGAAATTGTCAACATTTTCCAAGAGGCTGGAGGCTTATCCTCAGGGAGAATGCAAGAGCTACAAGCAGAACTACGCCAAGAAGCTTGGCTGATCTGAGTGCAGTGGTATTTACAAGTAATTCACCACAACCAGTTACAAATTTCTTTGTTCCTTCTCCAATCCCACTGCTTCACTTGACTAGCCTTTAAAAAAAAAAGGTAAATAAAATAAAATAAATTTTAAAATAAAAAAAGAAGAAGCCGGTCCAGTTCAGTCCAGGGGTCAAGGCCACCAGGACCACTATCATGAGCTGAGGACCCACAGTTCTGCTGGACATCACTTCTAGGCTATAAATTCCTTGAGGCCTTGTCTGTTTCGTTTGTAATGTGGTGCCCTGGCTAGCACAGCATCTGTGCATGACAGTAACACAGACACCTCACTTAATGTCTCTGGACCTTGACTGACTCATCTCAAAGATGAAGGAAGGTCCTTTTCCCAAAGTGCATTATTCTATAAATAACAAAACCTGTTAACCCTTTCCAGCATGAGGGTAGGTAGTAATAATGCTGATGGCACCTGGGAAATGATAATTTTAAAAAGACTAAAAAAAGGCAAATACAGATTTACTTTGATTGTTCATCTACCAGATCCCTACAGGTATGAGCAAATGCAGAATGATGGGAAGGACTAGAAAATTCCAAGTTCTGAGAAAACTATGGGGTATGTGCTGCATTTCTGACTTTTTTTTTTTTTTTTGGCTCTCTGTATAGAAAATGGCTTCTAGGTAAAGGATCTGAAGTAAAAGTATTCATGGGTCTTGAAAGAGATGAGGTTTACCAACCACGTTGGAGGAACCTTGACACATTCAGGGGTTTGGGGTTTCTCCCCTTCGTCAACCTGTTGCCATCTTCAGCAACCTGACGTGGTTGTTACCATAGTGATCACGCCAAATGGAGAAACTCCTGTGTCCTCCTTCCTCAAGTGGGCTAAGTAAGGCAGTCTCCTGTAGAAGCCAGGCTGGGCTATGTTAGGGCCTGTTCAGATGGACCTCCCAAGTCAAGAGACACTCAGTAGCTCCAGCAGTTGCTCCAGGGAGGTCGACGCAACTCTACTGCCCAGCGTGCGTGTGTGGAGAAAGGAGGATGAGCCGGTGTTAGTGTATGGAAGCGAAGTGGGCCTTTCCCTTCCTCCTGGGGCTGACATTTCTTTCCTCCCTCTGAGCTTTTGCGTTTTTCTTGTTGTTTTTAAATAGAGGCAGGGTCCCACTATGTTGCCCAGGCTGGTCTTGAACTCCTGGGCTGAAGCCAGCCTCCCACCTGGGCCTCCAAAGTGCTAGGATTACAGACATGAGCCTCCATGGCCAGACCCTCTGTGCTTTTGGAAGAGCTTCTTCTTCTACCTGGAGTGCGTTCTACTCTCTTATCTTGCCTAAATTCAGGTTTACCATAGGTATCTCGTCTTATGAGAATCCATCCCTGACCCTCCTCAAGCCTCCCCTCCCATAGCAACTTGAGCAGTCCTCAGTCCTTACCATACAATATCTTAATTCCTGCCCTGCTGTCTCAAGACTGGCAAAGCACCAGGAAGACAGGAGCTGTGTTCCAATTCACCATGGTACCCAGAATCTTCACGCAGTTCTGGCACAAAGCAGCTGCTCAATAAATATTTGCAGAATGGGATGAACTAGGGATTTTATTCCCCTTGCGTGGGAGAAAGATAAAACAAGTTGATATCACAGTTTAAATAAAAGCCACCCACCACCTTCTACAAGATATCCTGTAGTCTGTGAAGCTAGAACTTCATTTCCTGTGCGTTTTCTAACCACAGAGCCTAACTTTAAACAGCAATCCTTTGGTATAAAAAAAATTGAGGTGATGTTCAAATGCCAAATAGCCTGACATTTTATAATGACTTTCAACAAAAAATAAAAGTTATGGGGTTAGCCCCAAATTCACTAGAAAATCAAATTAACCATAAACTTTTGCTCATTCTCTTTGATCTCTTCCATTCTCTAGACATTCTGGTAAATTAATCCTTTACTACCATATATTAATATGTGGGAAGTGAATAGATGAATAGTTCTGAGGCTGGAAAAGGTGTGAAAGAAGGAAGAATTCATTTCTCCTGAAAGGTGCAGATATATTCACTGATATTTTCTAGCCTGAGAATAAGAAATCCCAGCTTAGGGATTTGCCTTCTACCTTGAACATGCCCCCTCACCTCTCTGGATCCTAGTTACTTCTTTTCCTTTCTTTCTTTTTTTTTTTCCCTGAGATGGAGTCTTACTGTCGTCCAGTGCAGTGGTGCAGTCTCAGTTCGCTGCAACCTCTACCTCCCAGGTTCAGACGATTCTCTTGCCTCAGTCTCCCAAGTAGCTGGGATTACAGGCGAGTGCCACTGTGCCCAGTTAATTTTTGTATTTTAGTAGAGACAGGGTTTCGCCATGTTGGCAAAGCTGGTCTCGAACTCCTGACCTCAAGTGACATGCCTACCTCAGCCTCCCAAAGTGCTGGGATTACAGGCATGAAAGACTGCACCCAGCCTCCAGTTTCTCACTTCTAAAGATCAGGAAAACAATGCCTGCTTTTCCCTCCCACCACAGACACATGAGCTAGTGGCTCTGCATGTGTTAAATGATAAGGAAGCGCCTGAATTCACAAGGTTTCTTCCAGACCCTCTGGTGGCTTCCAGATAAAAACTCCATTCAATCAATCAAGATGGCTGGTGTGGAGTTACTGCTCCCAGGCTGGTGGCTCCAAGCACATCCAGACCTCTAGGCTCCTGTTACAGAAAGGCCATTAGGGTCAACCCCAGAAAGGCAGGGCTTAAGAGGACTAGTTGCTATAGAGGAGTAAGCACATCTCTCCCATCTCTGCACCCTACCCTGCATTCTGGGTCTTAAAGCACAGAGAGCAATTGAAATGCAATGAGAGAGAGACAGGACTAGACTGAGGAGGAAGGAATATATTTCTGATAAGGAGAATCAGGGTTCATCTCCTATTGCCATATTTTGGCATACCCTTTGACCTGGAGACTTTCCTTAACTGCCTTGACTCCGCCTACTCATCCTTCCCCCACCAGTTAAAGTCGGTCCCTGGGGTCCTTCCCTAGCTCTCCCAGGCATCACTAGTCACCCCTCCTGTGCGGTCCTTTAGCACAACATATGCAACCCTGGTCCCTGGCACTCACTGTGTCTTGTGGCTGCTCTCAGCACACCAGTCTCTTGCTCTAGACTCTGAGCTCCCCACCTGATCTCTGCATTCCTGAGACCTGGCACCCAGAGGTGTTCACTCAACCTCTACAGAGTGAATGGTTGCTGATCCTTTTACTGCCACCAGACCAGGTGAACCAGAAAGGAAATGGACGATAGGACGTTTTCATCTCTAAATCATGACCGTGGGGGATGGAAGATCCCTTAAGAGGTCATCAAATTGATTCCCCTCATTGAGCAAGACTGGTGAATACCTGGTGGGACCCACTCAGGTCCCCTCTGACTCTGGTCCTCAGCATAATTGTGCCCAAAACTATCTTGTCTACTCTCAGCTAATTCCACCTGCCTGTTTGTGAAACTTATTTAATAATTGTAACTTTTATTTTATTTTTTGAGACTGAGTCTAACTTTATTGCCCAGGCTGAAGTGCAGTGGCAAGATGCCAGTTCACTACAATCTCTGCCTCCCAGGTTCAAGAGATTCTCCTGCCTCAGACTCCCAAGTAGTTGGGATTACAGGTGTGGGCTGCCAAACTTGGCTCATTTTTGTGTTTTTAGTAGAGATGGGGTTTCATCATGTTGGTCAGACTGGTCTCAAACTCCTGACCTCAACTGATGTACCTGTCTTGGCCTCCCAAAGTGCCAGGATTACAGGCATAAGCCACTGCTCCTGGTCCTAATAATTGTATTTTTATAATCTTTTTATTACCCAAACAATATGGAAATTTTCAAGCACATATAAAAGTAGAGAGAAAATTAGAATCAACCCCCCATGTACCCAGCACCCAGCTTCAGCAATGACACGCACAACCAATCGTGTTTTATTTATAGTCACTGGATCATTTTGAAGCAAATTCCAGCCTCCTGTCCAAGGCACACTCTTGTACTTGAATTACATTTGTAGGACGAAAAACAATTAATTTAAATGAGGAGGAACCTCTCTCCAGGGTCACTTCCCAATAAGTGGGCCTCTTCTTTGTTTGGTTTTTGGTTAGGGGTAGAAAATCCTTGAAATCACATCATGTACTCCTTCTAATACTCAAACTGATTTTTTACTTTTTTTGTAGGCTAATGTGTAATGGATGTCAAAAAGCCAGAAATTAGGCAGCAAGTACTGCACAGAATGTCTGCATTGACTGCAAAGACCAGACCCTCTGGGTTCTTACTGTTAAGATACTGTGTGTCTTAACAAAGATACACAAAAGGCTGGAGCAGCCAAATGGGCCAACCCCTGGAGTGCCTTTTTCTTTTGTGTTAAAAAGTTGCATTCCTTGCAGACCCAGCCTACTCCCCCAGCCCCTCAAGTTTCTCCCTCCCTCCCACCCACAAGCACACATCCAACAGAAGGGACACCTCTGCACACCCACTGGCTGCCTACACTCATTCACCTGCCACTGCCCGGATTTGGCAGTTGTTTTCCAAACCAGCTGAAGAACTGAGAACCCAAGGACCAGAAAGCTCTTTTTGCTCCACAGAGGCTTAAATCTGTGTCTCCTAGAGGGATCACCATGGAATAAATCAAAATATACAACCCACATTCCTTCAATGCACAAAAGCACTTCTTTGGGGGTGTCAGGTTAAGAAGTGTTCAAGAACACTGCAGAACGGCCAATGCTGTTTGCGCTGATGATTATTAACTCTGTTTATGTGCTGAAGGGCCCATACTGGGGAAACTTTTCTGCCCACTCAACACTGCACTGTTCAGGTGTCACTCCCGTCAGTCTCAAAGCATGCAGTATACTTATACCTGGGGAACTGTGTGAAGCATGTCTATCATCCGCTTTGGACAGAGGAAGGAGAGACTAGAAAGGGCTCTACAAGCCCTGTGTTCTTATCAACCTTGCTAATTTTCTCCAAAAACACCTCTGACTCCTTGCTTTTATTTTCCTTATGCCAGGAACAGTCTTCATTTTCTATTTCCCCAATTCTTTTCCCTTTTCAGCCTTTAATGTCCAGTTTTGAGGCCATTTTTCTAGGGAGACATTTGCTACTCGTAGAAGGAGGCATTGGATTTATATCAGCCCCAGGTGTGACTAGGGCACCATAAAGCATAAATGAAAACAGCGGAACTAGAAGCAGCTTGGACACTCCAGAGCACAACCTCCTCTTTTTATAAAAGAGCAAATAAGAACAATAACTGGTAATACTTACTGCATGCTTAATATGGGCCAAGAGGTGTTTTAAAAGCTTGCCATGCGTTTTCTTATTCATGCACACACTCTACAATTATTGAGGTAGAGACTTCTAAAACTTACCCATCTCTGGAAAAAAAAAGCTTTCCTCTTTTTGCAAACACCCAGAAGGATTATACTCCCCACCCCTGTTGCTGTTAGGCAGAGCCATATTCCTAGATCCAGCCAGGGACTTGAAGGCAAAAGTGATACGTCATTCCTGAGCTGAAAAACTTCATTGTTGGGACTTAATGAACTGTGAGGGATTGAGCTGTGTACCATCTGTTGCATTGCTCTGGGACTTAGGAGAAGGAAACCAAATGGGGAGAAATGGGAAGCAAGCCCCAGATTTGTCTTCAGTCAAGGATACCCACAGAACGTAATACAGGAGTGAGAATTGATGGTTGGATTAGTTGGGGAAACATCAGCTGGGTAACAGACAAACCCCCAAGCTTCAGTGTCTTAACACAGTAATAGCATTTTCCTCATGTCAGAGCCCATGTTGGTCAGACTTTTCCATCTCACAGCTCTCCCATCCAGGACTTATAGCTCTCAAATCCCTGAGGCAGGAGAGAAGAGAGATCCAAGAGGCATCCCTTCCTACCTCTACCATGGGTGACATGCCACTAGTTCCTAGTCACATGGTCCTGTTGCAACCAAGTACCCTATTTTTCTAAGAAAAAGATAATGAATTCTTATTTTTTCCTCTTCTTTTCTCTTTTCTTGGTTTCCCCCGTTCCCCACTTCCTACTTAGTGCTTTAGAAAGGCAATTGTAGCCTTTGACCTCCCCTTCATCAGACACTCCCTACAGGGCAAGTTCACCTAACGATGTGCTTAGAAGCTCAAGTGGAACTCCTACCCACCAGGTGTTGCCTGGAGAGGCAACAGTCAATCTACAACCCCAAGTACGCACACTACAAAATTCTCTCCCATCTGGAGAGCTTCGAGCACATTTACAGTCTAGTTCTACCCATGAAGGTCCCAGCAATCACCAGCTTGACCACCCAGTAGATTGGCACTAAAATGAATTATGCAGACCTCCACCTGCTTGCTTCCTCCACTGTGTGCCTTTCACGCCAAGACCCTGTTTAAAAGAATCTGCTTTCTGCTCTAAAAATGAAGTGGTATCCTTAAGGCAAGAAGCCTGCACTTCTTCCCTTAAGCCAGCTTTGTAATAAAAAGTCATTTTCTTCATAGCAGATCTTGCTCTTATTAATTGAATTCTGCAAGTGGAGAATGACTGAACTTGCATTTTCTATTACATCATACCCTCCCAATTAACCCTTCTCTCCTCCTCTAGAGCCCACACCTCTGTTTTTTGTTCTGGAACATCAGGTCTGGTGAATACATTTATTCTCCCCATTTGGTTTCCTACTAATATACAGTATTCCTGAAGTAATCACCTACTTTGGAATTCTCTAAGCCAGAGATTGAGAATGTAGATTCCAGGGCACCACCCTGGGATCACAGCCTGGGACTCCATGTATCATACCCTTCCTAAAGCACTTCTTGATGTCCACAGATGTTTCAAAACTACTTTAAAGTACGTAGCCAGGTCAGAATAACTTCAGTCACTTATACTTTTTGATGTATTCATGTACCATCTATACTATTATTTTCTTCAAACTTAACATTTGCCTTTAAATGTCTCACATTTCTATTTCAATAAATTTATTTCTAAAGGAGACTTTTTGTCACTGCCATAAATGAAAAACTGGTACCATTTGCCATAAAAAGAATAGACAAACTCTGGGATATCCATGCGATGGAATATTATTCAGCGCTAAGAAGAAATGTGCTATCAACCACAAAAAGACACCGAGACATGGAGGAAGTTTAAATGCATATTACTAAGTGAAAAAGCTAATCTGAAAAGGCTACACACTGTATGATTCCAACTATATGACATCCTGGAAAAGGCCAAATATTTTGCTGGGAGATTGGGAGTGGAAGTAGGGAGATGAATAGGTGGTACAGCAGAGGGGATTTTTAGGGCAGTAAAACCATTCTATATGATGCCATCATGGGGGATACATGTGACTATACCTTTGTCAAAACCCTTAGAATGTACAATACCAACAGTGAACCTTCATGTAATCTGTGGACTTTGGGTGATAATGATGTGTTAATGTAGGGTCAATTGTAACAAATGTTCCACTCTGGTGGGAGGTTTTTTTTTTTTTTTAAAGAGATGGAATCTTGCTATGTTTCCCAGACTGGTCTCAAACTCCAGGGCTCGAGTGATCCTCCCACTTCAACCTCCCAAAGTGCTAGAATTACAGGTATGAGCCACTGTGCTTGGCCAAAGTAGGGAGGTTGATGGTGGGGTAGGTCGGAGTACATGAGAACTCTCTGTACTTTCTGTTCAATTTTCCTGTGAACCTGAAATTGCTCTAAAAAAAATGAAGCCCATTAAAAAGAAAAAAAAAAAGAATAGACACATATACAAACAAAACAAGGTGACAAATTCTAGCTAAATATAAGTGTGTGTCCAAGACTCTGAGTCTAATACCTTCCCTCTTTGTTTATAAAGCAGACTGACAGCATTAGAAAGGTGTTAAAAACATATTATCACTATGGTGAGATTTTGTCCTAGACAAATCATGAAGCATGAGAGCAAACTGAAAAGGGAACAACATTCTTATTTGGGATCAATGTTATTTAACATCATGTCTATCTGGGGCTGTCTATCCCATCCCAGGCTTTCAGAAAAACTAGTCCAGGGAGGACCCTCAATGCAAATTGCTTGCTGTTGCATATTGGGCAAAGCATTTTCTCCGCCACTTCTTCTGCATGCTCGTCTGTATGCATGGTCTGCCCCTGACCTCTAGGGACTCAAAGTCCAGGAAAGTGTCTTTCTATGTAGTTGCTGCCAAGGAGAGAGTGCTGCTTAATAAAGATCTGTCAGGGACACGGTGATGATGGAGATGGATAAAGACAACTATGTTGGGAGTGAGGGACCCAAGGAAGAGAGGATAGAGTTCAGCTGAGTCAGAAAACACAGAGGCAGAAAGTCTGCTAAACAGAGACTGGGTCAAAACACATCCCTGATTGTCAAGCACAAAAACTGCTTGGGGTTTTCTGTGATGGAAGCATAGCCTAGACATCTCATTTTTTAAAGACTCCAGTGAGAGAGGGTAGTCAGAAAAGCAATGGTGTGATCTGCGGGCTCCATTCCAGGTCTCTGAGACACACTGGTGGGATGGAGTAAATATCACTCCCATTCAATTAGTAGCTGCTGTGTGCCTAGATCTTTAATGCATCTTGTCAATTCCTGACAAGTGTTCAAACTCACTATTTTATCTCTGTATTATAAACAATAAAATTGAGGTCCATGGAAGTTATGTAAGTTGCTCAAGACCACTCAGCTGGGCAGGGCCCTAAATGGGAATGAAATCCATGCCTTTTGGACTTCAAAGCCCATGCTCTTCCCACCATTCTGCAATAGAATAAGGAAATACAAGAAATAAGGCCAAACAGTCTCAAGTCAAGATAATGATCACTATGATCACTGGAACAAGAATCATCACTATTTGTCATTACAGAAACAGAAAATGAGGTTGGATGAGATTGCAAGGGGTCATCCATACCCTGTTGCTTGGCCTTTTAGTGTATACACATACGTGTGCACATGTGCATGCACATACACAAATACGTCTTCTACCACACACATTCTAGGGACCAAAGATGGCACTATTAATCTGGAATGAACATGTGTGAGTAGGGAGGGGAAGGGATTAGCATGATGCTAGCCACTGGGTTGGCTTCAAGAGCGTTCTTTCAGAGACATTGATGTTGATTCTATTCAACTACATCCAAAACCACCTTTCCACAAAGGAGAAAAATAATTTAATCTGTTCTTCTCAACACCTCTATGGACAGGTCCTGCAGAAATCCTCATGGGTACAGTTTGCTGGGTCCAAGACTGGGGTCCTTGTATCCCCCTTTTGGGGCATGAGGTCATTCTTGGATCACAGAGTTGGATAGAACCTATATTTGCAAACTCCCCCCTTTCTTTCCCTGACAATTTGCATCTACCTGGATTTCAAATTGTAACTTACTCAGTTTTGCTCTTTTGTCATGAGACAGTCAGCCCCGGATATACCCTACCTTTGCTTTTATCATACACAGAAGGAGGTATCAAATGTGTTCTATATGCACATGTAAACTCTGGCTTACATATAATATATCTCGAGAGGGGGATGGTATGTAGCTTGGGCCATACAGTATTTACTTGCCAGCTTCTTTACATCCAGGCTCACTTCCAACTTGGCTTCCTTCCCAGCAAACAAGCAGCAGCCTGCTCATTCCCACACTCCTTTGAGTGTCTCCTCTCCCTCCCCCATCTCATAGGCCACAGCTGGGCTTTTCCAACATACCAGCTGGAAAAAAGGGCAGAAAGAGAGAAGAAAGAGTCCCAGTCTCTCTCACTTTTCTCTCCCAGCCTCTTCTAAAATCCATATTTCACAACTTCCTGCCCTGCTGGTCTTAAGTAACTTTCTTGGTGAGGGTGCTCAGCTAGAAGCCACACCCAATAAATTGGTCAACTCACCCCAGGCTGACACTGGTAAGTGAAGGATTACTCCAAAGTGAACCGTGTGTAGAGAATCTACAAACAATTGATTTGAGAACTGCTCCACAACTGTCAAGACACAGGCATCTCCCCTCCTCTCATTCCCAGTTCTGCCTGTGAAAGTGAGACAGATGCATTCAACATTGTATTCGTGTTCATGCGTAACCAAGTGCGTGCATGTAAGATAACTGTATCTGTGAAATAGCCCGTCACCCTGTGATGGGGTTTTAACATCCTTCCCTCATCTCCCAATAAAGAATAGAGCTTTGTTAAGAGCTGAAGTGAGTGAAGAAAAGGTTCTCAGAGCTTCCAGTTTAAGTGGGACCAGGACTGGCAGAAGTAGGAACTGAAAGCTCACAACTCTTGGAGGTAACCAGGCTCCCCTTTTCCCAGGATGGTCTTGTATCCTTGGGCCCATGATGGTATCTGTTGCCTATTGACTGTGAAAGACTTGCTCTTCTATCATGGTTTGTGGGTGGTGAAGATTTGCAATTGCAGCAACAATGTCGCTGGCAACAACTTAGGATTTCTGTGAACACTGGACAGAGACTGTTCTTTCCATCTTTGCTGAAGATACATTTGTAATCTTCATGTAATGTGTATACTGGGGCTAGATGTCCTGAGATGAGATGACCCCTTGAATTGGAGAGGGTGAGGGGATCATCTTTTTTTGCTTAGATTAAAAGTCTCCCTGGACCTCAAAATGATCCTATTTATGAATTCCAGGTCCCAAGCACAGAAGGGATCTTGAGGATTATCTAGTCCCAGGTCCCCATAAGACCCCCCTTTTAAGGCAGTCTGTAAGATCTTGGGACAGCCTTGATAGAAAGTTTCTTCTAATAGCGAAACCCAAGTTTATTTCCCTGGAAATTCTATCACTGTCCAAGGTTCTGCCCTGTGGATTCTTTCTGCAGAGCACAACTTTAACATTTGACACCACTTTTTTCCTAAATGTTCTCTTTTCCCCAGTTCTCCTACCTATGAAGCTGCCCACTGGATGAGCTCCAGAGGCTGGTTCATTCAGTAAATACTCACAAAGCATGAAGCAGGTGCCAGGTAGTGGGTTGAGAGCCGATGATCCAGTAATGAGTGAACATACACAGTTCACTTCCTCCAGGGATCTTATAGTCCCTTTGCAGTGCTCCCCTTAGACCAAGGCAAGAGCACCCCTAGCTTTACAGGACCCCACTCTGCTGCCCCTTCAGCTGCACCTCTCCCCACAGCATGAGGAGTCTGAAGGGTCAAGGAACTTTGCCTCTCTTCTGTAATATGCTCCAATTACTCAGAACCCTGGAATTCCTGTCTAGACAGCCATGAACTTGCTCCCAGAACCTGCAGGACTCTCTTCTTTGGATCCATAAACTGTTCCCTCTCTAGCCCAAGGGCAGAGATTGAGGCAAGGTGCCACTGTTTGGGGGATGGTATGGACAGAGCTTGGACAAGCCAGCTGGACTGTCCATACACATGGGTCCAAGGCTCCTTGGTACAGGAGTCAGCATTGGAAACAGAATCAGAATGTCCTGTAGACCAAAGGACAGTTATCCCCATTTGGCTAGCACAGAATCCAGAGACATCTCAAAGTTCTAAACAACCGGTCTTTCAGGTTGTTTTGAAGGAGTATTTTTCAGGAAAGGAGGAGAGAATATATTTCGTTTAGCAGTTTGTTAGCTGGACTTATTACTTTAAATTTTGGCCCATGGTATGTGAACGTCCATTTATACTCCTGCCCTGGGGCCTGTAAATATTAGGGACGGGTTTCTTTCTTGTGGAGACAGATACTAAAAAACCACACAAAGAAATGTAAAATCAAACCACAGCACAATGATGACTAAGTACACAATTTAAATCTCTTCTAAAATGCTCTACTTGAGCTCCATTCCCAAATTCTCATTGCATCTTAGGGTCTCCAGATTACCCCAGCCCTGTAAGCCATATCTTACTCCCTAACTAACCAAAACACTGACTAGACTAGAACATTCCATACTATTGTTGCCCCTTCTGAATATAAAACTCCAGGGAAGCCAACCTCAGAAAGAATAAAAAGACAGATGAAGCTTGCTACACTTTTCCAGACACATGTCCTACTTTCCATTAGGGTCAAAACAGGTGGCCTCCCACCCTAGCTTCTGACCACCATGGTGGATTTCATCTTTGTACTTACCTCTAGGCACTCCATAGCTGCCCAGCCAGGAGGTGGATTCACCTCTTTTCAAGGTAGCCATGTGTGGAGTGCCTGGAGGTTGCTCCACAAAGATAAAATCCACCATGGCAGTCAGGTGTGGGGGTCGGGGACAAATCTCTTCTGATTCCATCTGTCTAACCTCAGCCTTGCAGCCTAAATCTATTCTCATTTGGTCTTCAGCAGCAATAGAGAAGCCTTCTCTAACTAACTGCAGATAAAGTGGCAAATTCTCCCACTTGTCTTTTTGAACAGGCACCCCGCCCACAAGCTGCTTTTAAACATGCATCTCTTTCTTGTACCTGATAATACTGTAATTCACTCAGCCTCACTGTCTGAGTGTTCTTGATCTCTATCAGCCCCTGTGATGTCTGGGTTAGATTGTGACACTCCCAGAGGGCAGGACCACATCTACCCTACATCTCTGGACCTTGTCTAGTAGAACAGCAGGGAAGAATTAGGTGCTTAATAAAGACTTTGATGATGGAAACAGACAAGCTGTACTCTGTGCCTAGAGCATGATAAGTCTGCAAGAAACAGTCCACATCCGTGCCACAATCATAGTGGCTTCCTGACAGCCTGTGGGCTGGGGCACACTTTTCCTTTTACAGAAGGCAGGAAGAGCACTCTATTGCATCTAAGCTAGTAATAACAATAACAAAACACTATGACGGCACTGCTCTTACAGTATTGACTGATTTGATGCTCAGAATAATCTTATGACATGGGGACTATTATTTATTATTTATCCCAGTTTTACAAATCAGGAATCCAAGACACAGACAGGCTGTATAACTTGTTCAGGCCTCCAACCAGGGCCATCTGGCTTCAGGGAGACCGGCTTAACCATCATGGTACATTGTCCCACAAAGTGGGCTAGTGCAGCTTCAACTGAAAAGGGAGAGTGAGGGGGCTGTGAGCTGGACTCTGGTTCTACAGTCTCATGAGTCCTGACCCCTCTTCAACATAAATGGATGGCAGCGAGGAGAGTGGCTCCTCAGTAGCTTTCAGCATGGAGCCAAGTAGGTTCTCAAAGCAAGTGTTCACGCCTATCCCTCTCTTTTCTCCTGTCTTCTCTTCTGTTTTTCCAGGGTGCTAAGCTGGTTTACATTCATGCTTTTGAACTTGCTAGTTCCTCCACCTGAAATGCTCTTCCCCTAGACCTATGCTGGGCCCTTCTCATCATTTAAATGTCAGCTCAGATGATGTATTCTTAGGAAGGTTTTTCCTGATTACCTGATCTAATGTGGTGGTACCTTTCCCACCGCCTTCCTTTCATTTCTTTCTAACTCATTTTCCTTTCAAAATTTCATCACAGCACTTAAATAACCTTATTTACCTACAAGTTTACTTGTCTATTTCTGTGTCTCTACCAGAATGTCAGCTTCAGGAGAGCAGAAATCTCATCTGTTTTGTTCACTCCCGAATATTCATGTCTGGCACACTGTAGGTGCCCCCAAAAATTTGTTAAATCAATGCATACATCAATGAATGGATGCAAAGTCCTTTGTAGACAGGTGCAAAGGTGAAACTAGCTGTATTCTCTTTTTGCTCCTCACCACAAATATTGCAAGCCCTTGGCAGGAAAAGATCAAATATTCATTTTTTGGAGCCCCTATAGCAGTAGCAGATGATTAGGGTGATGGGGATGGGGGTGGTGGGGGTCTGCTTAATTTCTTTGTTTGGGCAGAGATAAGACCAAGTCATTCAGCTACTAAGATTGCAGACCACATTTCCTCCAGGGCCATGTGTAGATAATTGCTGGACAGCTCTCTCCCTGAACAGAAACTAAAATACAGAAATTTTAGCTTCTCCTTTCTCCTCCTCCTCCTCCTCCTCCTCCTCCTCCTCCTCCTCCTCCTCCTCCTTCCTGTTCTTCTCTTTCTCTCCCTCTCCTCCTCTGCTATTTCCTCCGTCTCTATCTCTCTCTTCCTTCTCTAGAGTTTCCCTTATCTCCTCTCCTTTGTCTCCTTCATAGAAATGCTATGAAAAAAAAGAAATGGGAAACTGTGTTCTTCACATCTAATGTAGTACTCACATTGCTCTTATTACTACTATAACACAACCCCATTAAAGCCTCTTGGCTCCTGCACAGATAAAGTAAACCCCCAAAACATAATAATCATATGGAGGAAGTGCTTAGTTTGATCCAGTCTTAATGCAGACATTGCCCCCAATCCCCCCACATAATAGAGCCCATTCCTTTACTGGTGTTAGCTCTTTTATTTAAAGCTTTATTATGACACATCATCAAAATAATGAACAAGAAAGGAAAGCTTCTAACCTCTGACCAGATCTTGTATCACATGAGGGTATTTCACAATATTGCCAATGATCCTTTTCTTTTTCCTTTTTCAATAAAATACAGCTTTCTGTTATTAAAAACACCTGCACATTATATATAAATCTATTCTAAAATATTTTTATACTTGCTCTCTCCTGGACCCTCCCAACACACCTCTGAAGAAAGGAGGGGCATGAAAAGGTATCTCCAAATCACGTAAGTTGGAAAAGAAGCCAGAGGCATAAAGCTATTTGGAGAAGTTCACACAGCAGGGGAAATATTATCCCAGGGTACCTCCAAGTCCTGCTGTTTTCTAGAGACAAGAGTACTCTTGCCATAAGCCACATTCCCAGCAGCCCCTGTGACATGCAGACCTGAGCTCATATGGGAGATGAAAGAAATGCTTCAGGAATTTAGGAAATATACAAATAATTCTTTTGGAAAGTATGAAGTACTTGATGGGGCAAGATCCTGATATCAAAGTGAGGCACCCTCTTGTCTGCCAAGCCACTCTACCCTATAGCTCTGCCTCAGGCTGGTGCTGGAAGTGGAGAGAAGGACTGAAGGGAAGGGAATCTGGAGCTTTTTGCCTAACAGGAGTTTTCAACTCTGGACAACACTTTATTAGATACTTAGGTAATCTTAGTCACAAGAAGAAAGAATCCAGCCCCCCAGTATCTCAGAGACATTTATTCACACTGAGATCTATACCATTTTCCCTCATAACGCCAGGCTATAGCTCCAGGCATCGCTGGTCCCCAGAGTTATTTGCCTATTGAGAGCAAAGAGAAAAAATAAATGAAAATCCAAGCTAAGCCTGCATCTTACAGAGCACACCCTCAGCAAGAACCAGAGCCAGCTGAAACCTAGCACGGCGTCCTGCTGCACTACCATTCACTCAAGGGTATCCAGAAGTCTTCCTGCTCTTCAGGAAACTACTGAAGAAATGACTTATGGGAACACATAATCTTGCCAACCTTGAAATTGAGTATTCCTTCTCCAGCATCACTAACTGGGTGAGCCTTTCTATCTGGGATTCTTCAGAGTGTTGCCACATTCTATGGTTCTTGAAGAATGTACATATGCCATCCAGCATTGCTGACACCAGATTGTAGGTGAACTTGGGAGAGGTGTCTGAAAATGTGAATGAATATGGTAGGAAAAACCTGCCAGACTTGGAAAAGCTCTGGTCCATGAGAGAGCTGGCATCCCTGATTCTGGATGGGGAACATTTAAGGGACTTTCTAAGTCAATACACTTTATGTCTGAAAAGAGAAATATTGCAAGCCCTTGGATATTGCAAGTCCTTTCCATTTACCTGCCTGTTTTCAACATAGAAAGATTTGAGTCTGCCAAGAAGTGTCTTAACACACCATGTAGTCTTGGACCTAGAATCCCTCTCCATTTCCTCCTCAGTCACTAGAACATAATGCTGAGCATGTCAGTGTGATATGAAAGGAGGTTGCCCAAAGTGAAAGGACAAGCTTACTGGATTTCAACCAGTGAGAACAGGGAAAGAGGACAAGATCTCAGCATACTCTCAGGAAGAAGTTGGATATAGGACTGAAGGTGGGCTGGAGGAAATGTTACTAACGACAAATTAAATAAAAGGATATCTTGGCAACCAGTGTGAATGTACCACCAAGTTTCTTCACTCCATTACTTCTAGATCTTCTATTCTGAGGATGTTTGTGAAATTTGGGGATGGAATCTAAGACACTAGCGTTGGAAGGAAAATGCAAAATCTAGAACACAAACAAACCACCAAACAGCCTCCACCAGGAACCAGACACTCACTGGGCAAACAACCACAAGAAACAGCAATGAGGGGCTCTTAAACACAGAGCCCTCATACCAGAGACAACATAACGGTTCCCCAGAGCAAGAAGGCGAGTAGCAATCTGCAAGACCTGAAAATACCACAGGAAGCAGGAGAAGGGAAAAGGGGACTCACCTGTTCTGGCCCCTGGAAGCAGATGCGGCAGAGTGGGGTCCTCATACCACTGTCCACGCTGCTGCCCAGTGAGTAGCGATCCTCGGTCTTCTCCTTACAGAAGTCATCTGAGGAGGCACTGCTGAGCAGCAAGGCAGGTGGCTCTGTGGCTAGGCCACCCCAGTCATCTTCCACAGAAGAAGGTGGCAAGGGGGGTGGAGGTGGCACAGGAGGGGGCTCCCTGCCCACCACTTCTCGGGGGCCCCTCCAGCCTGCCCACCCCCCGGCGCCCAGAGCCGGAAGGGTGTTGTTGTTGGCCGCCAAACCGGGGGGCTGGGGGTCGCCGTGCATGGGCAGGGGCGCTTGAGGAGGGCGCCGCAGTAAGAAAACCTTCAGGTCATTGAAGAGCATGCGGCAGCGGCACTTGAGGAGACCCTGGTGGCGCAACATCTGGGGGGCTGGAGCACACAATCCACAGCAGTACCAGCCACAGCAGCAGCACCACCACCACCAGAGCAGCCCACACAGGGGCATCAGCATGTGCCCCGTGGAAGCAGAGAGCCCAAGAGGGGCGGTCAGAGTCTTTAAAGAGGGGGGCAGGACAGGTTTGGGGGTCCACAGTGGATCTGTGTTGTGGGGGGAGTCTGCTTTCTCACTGGCTTTTCTTACAACCCCTCCAAGTAGCAAATAAATTGCTCCCAGGACTGAGAACTGTGAGTCACTGATTCTGAACTCCACCTGGAAAGCCCAATAACAAAAAAGTTTTTCTTGCCCTCACACGCCCACCCCAACCTCCAACTTTGTTCAGGGTGTCTCCTTTCTGCCTTTAACCTGAGGACACTGGTAGGAGCAGGGGGATAGACAGAAGTGTGGCAGAGGGGCCACTGGAGCCTTAAGATCAATGTCGAATTGTTTAAAAGTTCCCCAGGAAAGGATTATTGGGTTCTTCTCAAATTCCTAGGCAGTGAGAAATCTTTCTTTTGTATAAAAGGGTGGGGACAATTGTAAATCAAATTTGGAGTGGATTGAGCTGGGCTTAGAGAAAACTAGCTCAATGAAGAATTGAGGACTGCATGTATGAGAGAGAAAAGATAGTTTTTCTCAGGTGATAGCGGTTAGGGGGAGTCAAGGTAGGGGAGGAGAGAAGATTGGGAGAAGTTTTAATTCTCCTGGGCAGAAAACTGGGGCAATTAACCCCCAGAAGCACCAGAGTTGTTTTAAGAGAGCAGTTGGGTGGGGGAGGGGGTTGCAGGTGAAACCGGGTTAGGGGCTTGTGTTTTGCCTTTGCAGCCAAAGGGCTACCCAGAAGAGGCGAAAGCCAATTAGGAGAAGGGAGGTTCAAATACAGGGTTGGGGAGGGAAAAGGATGGGAGAACAAGAAAAGATCGTTTAACCCTTGCAGAGGCGCCTCCTTCCTGAGCTTGAAGATCCTGGCTAGAGGAAGGGTGTGTGTACCGGGGTGAGAGGGCGGTGGAGCAGAGAATAGGGGTAGAGGAGAGGGGCGTGTGGGAGAGAACAGGAGAAAGGAGTGATTACATTATCTCAGCCCCCAGCCCACCCCTGCTGCAGTCGGCAAATCCGTGGCCCCCTCCCCTCGGTTCCATCAAAGGTCCCTTCGGGCGAGTGGCAAGAGCCGCGAGAAGGGCAGGTCCGGGCGGGCGAGTGGCCTCGCCTTCTCCTCTTCCTCCTCTGGGTCGCGGTCGCCCTCCTCCTCCGGCTCCGGGTCGGCCCGCGCCCGCAGCAGCTGCTGCGGCGGCGGCGGAGGCGACTGCTGCTCGGTGTCCGGGTGTCTCCGGGGCGGGGGCTGCTCCGGCTCGTCCTCTAGCTGCTGCCCGCCGTCCGGCGCGGTCGCGACTCGGGCCTTCATGATCCTCCTCCTCCTCCCCCTTCCCTGGGGGCCAGCCCTGAGCCCCCGCGCCCGGGCAGCGCTGCCATGCAACCAGAGGCGAGGCAAGCGTGGGGGTGGGGGCGGCTGGGGAGTGAGGAGGGCGGGTAATAAAAAACGAAATAATACTAGTGGAATAATTCGGTTCTCAATCAGGCAAGAGTGCTTCTGGAGGGTGGGGGCGGAGGAGGGCGGCTGCCGGGTCCTCTCGGCAGCTCTGCCCCCGCTACCCCCACCAAGGGCAGCCTCGGCCCGCTCTCTGCTCCCCCACCCCGCCCCTTCCTCCTCTCCGCCGCCCCTGGCTTGCTGGGCTCGCTGTTGCTACCTCTCCTCGCAGATGCAAAGAGGTAAGGCTTGTTTGCGGTGCCAGCTGAAGGTGGGGAGGGGGGAGCGAAGCAGTGTGGCCAAGGTGGGAGGCAGCCGGCACTTGGTCCCAGCTTGGTCCTCGCGACTCCCCAAAACCGTATATAGATATATCTCTTATAAAAGCCGAGAGGAAGCAAATCAGGTTCCAGGCTGCTGCCAGGTGTTGTCTCGTCTTCCGCCGTTGCTCAGCACCCGCCGCTGCCCCCCCTGGCTCAGTTCCCAAAGGGGTGGTGCTGGAAGGGAGGTGGCGGGGCGGCGAGCTGACCGTCCGAGAACTGGAAACAGGGTTCTTGCAGCGAGGGAGGCTCTCGGCTATCTTCGCCGCCGCCGCCGCCGCCGCCGCCGCTGCTGCAATCAGCACCCCGGGCGAGTGGACAGCTCCCACCCAGACCCCGCGCGTCACGCTAGTGGGGGCCTGACGCAGACGCCGCGGAGGGATGGCGGAGGGAAAGGGGATGAGAGGAAAAGAAGCTGGAGGGAGAGGGAACAAGAGGAGGAGAGAAGAACTGTGCGAGGGAAGGGGATGGGGAGGGACCAAGGGAAAGGGAGGTAACAAGGAGAGGGAGGGATTTAGGAAGGGAGGGAGGGAGCAAAGTGAAGAGTAAAAGAAGGAAAAAGGCCACGGGGAGGGAGGAGAGCAATTCAGGCACTAACTCTTGCCTTTTCCCTCAGCAGGAACGTGTCGGTGTGGAAGGTCTGGTTGCAGACTCTGCCTGCTGTCCACTATCACAGCTTCTCTCATTGCACATACAAGACACAGACACCTCTCAGTCAGAGTCCATTCTCTGTTCACATAAACATTTAAAGTAGATCTCAGTCTGCAGGCTTTCGAGGAGATGAAGTTTTGTGACTTCCACAATGAAGCTGGGACTTGATGAAGATTAAACCCCTCATGACTAAGACCTCATGAGAAGGAAATGCTTCAAATTTTCAAACAGGGAGGAGAATGCTAGTACCATTTGTCAGCTTCTTCATCTAGAATTTAAGCTCCAATTGACAGGGATAATTTCTTCTTTTTGGTCCATTTGATCCCATGTGCCTAAGTCAGTGATGGCATGTAGTAAGTATTCAATGTGTATTTGTTGAATATACATTTGGTGGCTTGTGGCCACCATCGCCACAGTCATCATGACTATAAGTCACAGTTCTCTTTCAATTGTGAATCATAAGAATCCAGAGGAAGGGTGTGTGTACCTGGGTGAAGCAATATTTCTGCTTTGTCTTCACCAGTATCCCTAGGCTCCTCCCTATTCAAGCCTTTCACTGAGCCGCTGACAAGAGGTAATTTGAAATGGATTTTAATTTCCTCTCCTATTTCTTCTTCTGACTCATGTCACCCTACCCCATTTTTCTCGAGGAGTTTCTAGTGAGCAGCAAAGTGCCCCTAAATGTGAAGAGCAGGAAAAAGAAGGAAACTTAAAGTGGTCTGTATAAAATCAGTATTTGCAGCTGTAGACATTGGGCACTGAAAACTTAGAATTCTTTCTCTCTCTCCCTCTCTCTCTCTCTCTCTCTCTCTCTCTCTCTCTCTCTCTCTCACACACACACACACACACACACACCCACCCACCCCTCTAGGGCCATAGAGAAGATATGCCAGTGATTCATCCAAACGGCCGTGGTATGCCTTTAGAAATATTGGAGCCATAAACAGAGTAGCATGCAAAATTTCTGCAGCAAAATATCATTTTGGAATGAAGTTCAGTCCAATGAGTCATAAGAAAACTACCCCTTTGCTGCCATCTCTATGAATGATTCATTCCTCTAAGCTCTATGGAGAAAGGACCTACATCTCAGGCTTGGTTAACCCAGCATGGCTACTCGTCTGAATCATGCCTCAGGACCCACCATGGATACTGAGACCCAGCCCAAGGTGACTGGTTTAAAGATGATACTAATATTCATAATAACTACAAAATAATAGTTATTGATTGATATCAGCACAAAGACTGTGCAGCAACAGAGAACCTCTTTATTTTAAAAATTCTATCTGCTCTTCAAGAAAATATTTTGTGTTCCACGTCACCCTGTATCTGTCTCTGGCATTGCAGAAATCATACTCTATAATAATTATGTATGACTCAGAGCTCCTTTAAGGCTGGGATCAGAATTTATATTTGTTTCACCAGCCTATGGTACAGCGCATGAAGTTTAGTAGGTGTTCAAGAAAATTGACTCTGAATGAATAAATGGCTTTTTTGTTTCAGTGAAGCTACCATATTTCTCCCCTTCGGCCTAGACACATACATGTGAGTGTTCCCACATGTGACTGAATAAAGATATTCTTTATCTTTATAAATATTAAGATATTCTTTATCTAAATAAATCTCTTTATTCAGTCACATGTGGGAACACTCACATGTATTCAGAATATGCTTTACCTAAAATTGAGTGTTAGAGTTTTCTGCTCATTAAATTCTAGTTCCAAGTGTGTTGTGCAAGTAAATTGGGGCAGGAGATAGAACAGCCATACAAGACCTATATTCAGAGTCACAGAAATAGATGATGTCCATAACAAGACTGTCTTTTGCAACCTTCCCATTGAAAGTGAAAAGATTTCTAGAAACAGAAAACTATTAAGGACAAAAAGTGATGACAGAATTGCCTTCAGAAAGATTGACAAGCAGCTGGGTGTGGTGGCTCACACCTGTAATCCCTGCACTTTGGGAGGCTGAGGTGCATGGATTTGCCTGAGGTCAGGAGTTTGAGACAAGTCTGGCCAACATGGTGAAAGCCCATCTCTACTAAAAATACAAAAAAAAAAAAAAAAAGTAGCCAGGTATGGTAGTGGGTGCCTGTAATCCCAGCTACTTGGGAGGCAGAGGCAGGGGAATTGCTTAAACTAAGGAGGTGGAGGTTGGAGGTTGCAGTGTGCCAAGATCGTGCCACTGTGCTCCAGCCTCAGACTCCGTCTCAAAAAAAAAAAAAAAAAAAAAAGATTGAGAAGTGTGAGATGCCTGTTTTGAATATAATGTAAATCTTGTAAAACACCTCACTGAGTTAGAGTCTTTTTACATTATTATCTAATCAGGAGCCCCAAATTAAAAATTCCGTTATTGTCTAATGAGCCCCAGAGTAAAAACAACCATAAAGACCATGTTAAATCAATGGGTTCCTATTTAGACATTCAAAAAATGTTTACTGAACACCCATCATAGGTAAGGCATTGTGTTGGAAGATGTGGGGAGGACAAACTCGTTGGAATTGCATCCTTGAGGGTCTAGAAATAAATATATACATAATCATAATATAAAACATAAAATAGTGTTAAAAAGTATGAAAAGTCTGGGGAGTGTCCAGAACAGGGAGAGAATGCTTGGCGGCAATTAGGAGGTGGGAAGAGTTGGGGGGAGATGGAGATAGATGCCAGAGCTCTGGGGAAGGCTTTTTCAAGAAGTGACACTTGAATTGAGTTGAAATATGTGGAATTTAGAGGAGGGAGGCATATTTCTGGCAGTGGGAGCACTGAATACTTTAGGTTTCCCATTTGGCTATGGTTGAAAGTACTCAAAGGTAAGTAGCTAGAGGAAATGTCAGAAAGGTAGGCTAGAGCCAGATTATAGAAGACCCTGAACGCCACTCTGGGAGAAGATTTAGTCATTGACCAGGTACTTGTTTTAATGGTTTTAAAGATTTGGAGCTGAAAGTGAAGGGGAAAAATAAACTTTATCTCTGAGCAAGTTAATTAACTGGATGGGATTTCATTGCTAACAGGTGGGAAGCAATCAATATTTTTCATTTCACGCCAGAAAGTTCTCAGCTCCTTAATAGATTTATTCTTTAAAACGAGGTTGTTTTCAGATGTATTTCATTACATACAGAGACGCTGAGGTCATAAGAATTAGAAGAGGAATAGAGAATGAAAAGTTCCAAAAAATAGTCTTCAGGAAGAAATATTAGGAGACCCAAAGATTCAGAAGAGGCTCATTATGGAGGCCATTGTACTTGTTTCTCCAACAAAGAGAGCTCGAAAGGGAACCCATGCTAGTTATTATCTCTTCTTTACCTAGACGGAAAGTAACCCAGGCTAGAGGGAATTTTTACAGACCCTTTAAAAAGAGAGGGTTAGCAAAATTGGACAGCTCTTTGACTAAGATCTCAGAGCAAAGTAAGTGTCAGGGGCCAGAACTCATATACAATTTGCCTTCTAGTATATCACATTTGACTTTCTTCAAACACATAGCTCCTCAAGAATAGGTGCAGAATTGTGGTCAATAGGCAAATTAACAGCTACCATGTACTTTCCATATGTACTTAGAAGCACCTGGGCACTTACTAAAAATATAAATTCTTGGGAGCCAATCCAAATTTACTGAATAAGAATTTCTTGGGAAACAACCTAGAAATCCACTTTTTGACAAATGCCTTACCCAAGTGACTTTTGTGAACCTCAAAACACCTTGGATAAGAAATGCAATTCTTCACATTTTTGGGGTAAGAAAACTGAGTCTTAGGGGAACAAAATCCAAGGTCATGCAGTTGATAAATACCAAAGCTGAGGTTCTAACAAAGGCCTCTCTGCACCTGGTCTATGCTCTTCTTACTATCAAACACTGCCTTTTTAATTAGATCTCCGGGTGCCACATGGAATCCCCACATAGTTATCTGTCTGCCATACATGTCCCACGTGAAAAGATAGTTAAATTCAAGGTAGGGTGTGGTAGGGAGCTTCTTAAGTGACTCCCAATGATCCCTGCCTTCTGGCATCCATGCCTTTGCATAATTACCTCCTCTTAAGTATGGCTGGACCTAGTGACTTGATTCTAGTAAACAGAATACAGTGAAAGTGATGGGATGTCACTTCAGAGATCAGGATACAAAAGACTGTGACTTGGCTGGGTGCAGTGGCTCATGCTTGTAATCCCAGCACTTTGGGAGGCCAAGGCAGGCAGATCGTTTGTGGTCAGGAGTTCAAGACCAGCATGGCCAACATGGTGAAATCCCATCTCTACTAAAAATACAAAAATTAGCCAAGCATTGTGGTGTGCACCTGTAGTCTCAGCTAGTTGGGAGGCTGAGGCTTGAGAATCACTTGGATCCAGGAGGCGGAGGTTGCAGTGAGCTGAGATTGTGCCACAGCACTCCAATCTGGGTAACGAGCGAAACTCCGTCTCAAAAAAAAAAAGAACAAGAAGAAAAAAAAAGGCTGTGACTTGCATCCTGCTTGTGCTTGCTCTCTCTAGCGCTTCCCACTTGTTCACTCTGATGGAGACCAGCTGCCATGGTGTGAGCTGTCCTATAGAGAGGCCCATGTGGTGAGGAACTAAGAACAGACTCCAGCCGACAGCCGGCAAGGAACCAATGCTCTTAGTTCAATAGCCCTGTGAGTGAGCTTGTGAGGGGATCCTTCCCCAGTTGAGCCTTGAGATGACTGCAGCATTGGCTGAAATCTTGATTGCAGCCTTATGAAAGCTCCTGAGCCAGGGGTGCCACAAAGCTGTGTCTGAATTTCTAACTGACAGAAACTATTAGATAAATATCATTATGTTAAGCCCTCTAGATGTGATCATAGCTGCTGCCTCCAAAACACATACACAGAGATAACTACCTCTCAACCAAAGTCCACTTCCCTGTTTAAAAACATTTTGAACAAATATCAGTCTGCAAGCCTTGGAAGAGATAAAGTTTTCAGAACCCCTCACTGAACTTCAGAACATGGTGTAGATATCAAATGACCATGGCATGTGGTGAGATGGAAACTAGAGACTTACTTACTTGGTGTAGACCAAGTCCCTAATGACTAAGAACTCAATAATGAAATGTTCCAAACATGGAAGGGGAATCCCCAGAACTATCTTCTGTTTCCTCTTCTAAAATTTAAACTCCATGGGGCGAATGTTCTTGAGGGGATCCATTTTGATCCTATGTGCCTAGATCAGTGATGGGACATAGCAGGTGCTCAGTAAAAATGTGTTGAATGGGTTGTCTCCACCATCACCACAGTCAGCACAATTCCAAGCCTAGTTGTCTTTGACTTACAGATTCCAGAGCAATACTGTAGCCTCATCTTCACCAATATCCCCAGCCTCTTATCCAAGCCTTTCACTAAACCATTGACAAGAAGGTAATTTGAAATGGATTCTAATTTATTCTCCTATTTCTGCTCCTGACCCATGTCAACCTACCCCATAGTTCTCAAGGAGTTTCTGGTGACCATAAGATTGTCCCTAAATGAGAGGAGCACACTAAGTTTTGGTGTAACTTGCTACACAGCAATTGATAACCCATACATATGGGCACTTAGAACACCAATCACTGTGCTCATACTTTCTGTACCTCAAGGTATGCTACCCTAACTTCAGAGTTTGATCATTCATAAGGCATTGAAAGTATAAATGTGAGAGCTCATGGAGGTGAGGAGCAAGGAGTATTTTGATATGCTTAATTGGTGAGCTTGAATTCGTGCCCTAAGATTATCTTAAGGATCACCTGAGGTACTCGTTAGAGGGTCAGATTCCTGGGTAGACTCTCACCTCCAGAGATTCCAATTTAGTACAGTGTAGGATTTTAAACATGCACTTTCAACTAGTTCCTTGGGCAATTCTGAGACAGGCAATCCCTGAACTCCCTTGAGAAAAACACTGACTTAAAAGGTAAAGCCCAGAGCCAGGACCCCACCCTTCAGTTATCAGCCACCATGAGAGCAGAGCCAGCCACTGCCTACCATGAGTTAATATTACTCTCTAGACACGAGTAAAGAGCAATTTCTGGATCAATGTCAGAAAGAAGCAGCATAGAGAAACAGAAAAGATGCTGAACCGAGATTTGTTCATTTAGCACTGGGAGCCCTAGACCCTCCCAGTGATAGGTGTACAGTAGGGAGCAAGACAGGTGATGTCCATGCCCTTACAAAGTTCATAGCTTAGTGGGAAAGATAAGTAAGCAAGTAAAATAAGTTTATTTCCTATGTTCGTAAGTGCCTTAAGGAGACTAAACACAGCAATGTGATAGAGAAGCACCCACTAGAATGTGTGTTGACGAGAGGAAAATAGATGGCAAGGGCTACTACGGCTTCCCTGAATCTAGACCTCAAAGAGAAGGAGCTAATGATGTGAGGATCTGAGGCTGTTTTCAATCAGAGAAGTCAGCAAGCATGGAGCCTGAAGTGAGAGTGATGTGACACATTATGGGAACAGAAAAAAGGCCAGTCGGAGGCAAGGGAACAAGGGGCGGGGTAATGGAAGATGAAATGAGAGAGAAGGGCAGGAATCATGTTATGTAGGCTCCTGTAACAATGAGAAAAGAGACTGAATTTAATTCTAACTGAGCTGGGAAGCCACTGAAAGATTTTAAGTAATGGATTTCTATTTTGTAAGACATCCCTTTGGTTGCTGAGTAGGGAGTGGACTGAAAGTAGGCAAGAGTGGAAACAGCTTGGCCGCTAATTAGCTGTATGGCTCCAGAGATCGAGTACACTTGGAGCCTCAGTTTCCCAATCAGTAAAATGTTTGCTCGGCACCAAAGGAGCGGTATGGTTCCGTCTAGCTTCACTATTCTGTGAATACATCATGGTAGCCTGAATTCGAGCCAAGCTCTTATATGTGAGTGGAAAATAAGTCTCTGGTTTCCATCTCACTGCATGCCATGGTCATTTGATATCAGCTCAGTACTTCCTCTTCCTTTCCAAGGCTCCTGACTGTTGCCTGAAACCACACAGATGGCCTCCTTGCCTGTCACATACCAGCTCAGAGCCATCTGCCGGGGTTTGCAGTTTGGGGATGCTCCTGGGGGGAAGTGACTGGCCAGCCTGCTCTGTATCACCACCAGCCCTGCTACCCACCTCCAGCACCACCGTGCTGCCTACCGCCAGCCTGTGCAGGCTTCTTTGAGCTCTTTTCTGAGAAGGCAAATGGCATTATTAAATATTCAATACGCCTGCAAAAAGGCAGTGGACATGATAGACAGAACCTGCTTTTCAATTGTGCTGAGAGGGCAGCTGCCTACTCAGAGTGAGGCTGGGACAAAGGAGGTGTGGTCTCAGCCCATGCTTTCCAGGGCTCCTCTGATGTGTCCGCCCTATATGTGGTCCCAGACATGAGGGCTTTTATCTTTCATGGGGACAAGTCCCTCTACAGACCATTCCTCATTGGTGACATATCATCTTGTTCAAGTGACATGTGACAATGTATGGAATTATAGATATCTGAGATGTATGTGTACACATACATAGTTCTAAACAGAAATGTAATCTGTATTTTCCTCAAATTCCCCCAGTTCATATGTGTACAACAATACCCACATTTCGCAAACATTAGCCATGTGCATGTAACTCATTTTAACACAGGTATTGCCTCTTGAAATGCCCACATTCTGCAAATGTTAGCCATGTGCACATAACTTATTTTAACACAAGGCCCACTTAATGCAATGCGGCTTTAAAAAGAGCCTGTTTTAAATGGCTACCCAATGGGCACATGTAGCTTGATAGCCAGACAAATAGAAATATTGATTTTTAGATACAGACACTGCAATAATAAAACCTTTCATTTATATACTCTCCTTCTCCTAGGAGTTTGCAGGATGTGTCACATCTCCCGTATGCAGAGAGCCCGAAAGTTTATCTATGCATGAGATGTGAAGCAGAATCAATATAAACACAGAGAATGTCCTGTAACATTCTAGTTGATGCTACCTATGCACCACATGCATCCTAAACGTCTGAATTCACACACTATCCAAAATATAAATTACAACAAGAATTTGCATGTAATATCATACACATGCATGCTATGTGACTATGTCTTAAGTGACATTACCTGGAGATTTAAAAAAATGCTTTGTAAGTGCATTTTCATTTCTACCTTTTGGATTAGGTTTAGTTATTGAAATAGAACACTATTCCATGGTTAGATAATTGGATAAAAATCCTTTAAGCGATTCACTTAAGATTCGCACAATTTGCTATATACAGGTAAATACCTCAACATTAAAAATTAAGAAATAAACCAAGTTGCCTCTTGAAATCCTGAATGCTGTCTCACAACCTGGGCCCAGGCTAATAAAGAGTACAGGCATACCTCGTTTTATTACATGTCACCGTATTGCACTTCACAGATCTTGCATTTCTCACAAATTGAAGGTTTGTGGCAGCCCTCTGTGGAACAAGTCTATCAGTGACATTTCCACAGTAGCCTATGTTCATTTTGTCTCTGTATGTACCATTTTGGTAATTCCCATAATACTTCAGATGTTTTCATTATTATTATATCTGTTATGGGGATCTGTAATTTGTGGCCTTAGATGTTATGATAGTAATTGTTTTGAGGTGTCATGAACCATGCCCAAGTGAGACAATAAATTTAGTTGATACATGTTGTGTATGTCTCCATTGCTCCACTGACTGGCCATTCCCTCATCTCTCTCCTGCTTCTCAGCCCTCCCTATTCTCTGAGTCCAAAACATATTGTAATTAGGTCAATTAATAACTCTACAGTGACCTCTAAGTGTGCAAGTGAAAAGAAGAGTTGCATGTCTCCCACGTTAAATCAAAAACTAGGAGTGACTATGCTTAGTGAGGAAGTCATTTTCAAAGTAGACATAAGCCAAAAGCTCGACCTCTTGAGCCAAACAGCCAAGTTAGGAATGCAGAGAAAAAGTTCTTGAAGGAATTTAAAAGTACTATAGTGAACACACGAACAGGAAAGCAAAACTGCCTCATTGCTGACATGGAGACAATTTTAATGGTCTGAAGAGAAGGTCAAACCAGACACAACAGTCTTTTAAGCCAAAGACTAACCCAGAGCAAGGACCCAGCTCTCTTCAATTCTGTGAAGGCTGAGAGAGGTGAGGAAGCTGCACAAGGAAAGTTGGAAGCCAGCAAAGGTTGGCTTATGACCCTGTCTTCATAACATAAAAATACAAGGCGAAGTAGCAAGTGCTGGTGGAGAAGCTGCAGCAAGTTAGCCAGAAGATTAGCTAAGACAATTAATGAAGGTAGCCACACTAAAATCCATACATTTTCAGTGTAGACAGAACGGATGCCATCTAGGACTTTCACAGCTGGAGAAGTAAGAGAGGTAATTGCCCAGCTTTGAAGCTTTAAAGGACAGGCTGACTGTCTTGTTAGGAGCTAATGCAGCTGATGACTTCAGGTTGAAACCAATCCTCGTTGGCCATTCCAAAAATCCTGGGGCCCTTAAGAATTATGTTAAATCTACTCTGCCTGCGCACTATAAATGGAACAACAAAGCCTGGACTACAAGGCATTGTTTAGAGCAAGGTTTACTAATTTTTTTTTTTTTTTTCGAGAAAGAGTCGTGTTCTGTCATCCAGGCTGGAGCGCAGTGGTGTGACCTTGGCTCACTGCAATCTCTGCCTCCTAGGTTCAAGCAATTCTCCTGCCTCACCCTCCCTAGTCACTGGGACCACAGGCACTTGCCACCACGCCTGGCTAATTTTTTTGTTTTATTTTGTATTTTTAGTAGAGATGGGGTTTCGCCATGTTGGCCAGCCTAGTCCTGAACTCCTGACCTCTGGTAAACTGCCTGCCTTAGCCTCCCAATGTGCTGGGATTACAGGTATAAGTCACCATGCCCGGCTGGTTTACTGAATATTTTAAGCCCACTGTTGAGAAATACTGCTAAGTTCATTCCAAAAATATCACTGCTCATTAACAACGCACCTAGTCACCCAAGAGCACCGATGGAGAGATACACCAGGAGATTAATGTTGTTTTCATGCCCTGTTAACCTAATATCCATTCCATAGCCCATAGATCAAGGAATCATTTTAACTTTCCTGTCTTGTTGTTTAAGAAATACATTTTGTGAGGCTATAGCAACCATATATAGTGATTCTTCTAATGGATCTAGGTACATTGAAAACCTTCTGGAAAAGATTGATCATTCTAGATGTCATGAAGCACATTTGTGTTTCATGGCAGGAGGTCAAAATATCAACATTAAACATGAGTTTGGAAGAAGCTGATTTCACCCTCATGGAGGACCTTGAGGGGATGACTTCAGGGGAGGAAGTCACAGCAGATGCGATAATCATAATTAGAAATTACAGCCTTAAGATACTACTGAATTGCTGTAATCTTATGATACAACCTTAATGAGTGAGGAGTTACTTCTTATGGATGAGCAAAGAAAGTAATTTCCTGAAATGGAATCTACTCCTAGTGAAGAAGCTGTGAACATTATTGAAATGACAACAAAGGACTTAGAACATTCCATACACTTAGTTGAGAAAGCAGCTGCAGGGCTTAAGAGGAGTGACTCCAATTTTGAAAGAAGTTATACTGTGGGTAACATGCTATCAAACAGCATCACATGCTATGGAGAAATCTTTCTTAAATGAGTCAGTTGGGCCAGGCAAGGTGGCTCATGCCTGTATTCCCAGCATTTTGGGAGACCAAGGCAGGTGGATCACTTGAGGTTAGGAGTTTGAGGCCACCCTGGCCAACACAGTGAAACCCCTTCTCTACTAAAAATACAAAAATTACCTGGGTAGGGTGGCGGGCATCTGCAATCCCAGCTATCTGGAGCAGCTATCTCCTGCTGAGGCAGGAGAATCAACCTGGGAGGCAGAGGCACAGTGTGCCGAGATTATGCTACCACACTTCAGCCTGGTGACAGAGCAAAACTCTCTCAAAAAACAAACAAAAATGAGTCAATCAATAAAGCAAACTTCTTTGTTGTCTTATTTTAAGAAACAACCACATGCCAAGTGCAGTGACTCATGCCTGTAATCCTAGCACTTTGGGAGGCTGAGGATTGCTTGAGCCCAGGAGTTGAAGACAAGCCTGGGCAACATAGTAAGATCCTGTCCCTGCAAATAATTTTTAAAAACTAGCCAGGTGTGGTGGCACGTGCCTGGGGTCCCAGCTACTTGAGAGGCTGCAGTGATCTGTGATCGTGCCACTGCACTCCAGCCTAGGTGACAGAGTAAGACCCTATCTCAAGGAAAAAAAAATCCCACCGCCACTCCAACCTTCAGGAACCACCAGCCTGACCGGCCACCTGCTATCAACACAGAGACAAGACCCCCTACCAGAAATAAGATTATGACTCACTGAAGGCTCAGATGATTACTTGCATTTTTAGCAACAGTATTTTTTAATTAAGATGTGTACATTGTTTTTTAGACATAATGTTATCACACACTTAATAGACTACAAGATAATGTAAACATAACTTCTACTGCACTGGGAAACCAAAAATGTGTGTGACTTGCTTTGTCACAATATTCATTTTGCTACAGTGGCCTAAAAGTGAATCTGCAACATCTCGGAGGGATGCTGGGATGCTGAACTTACTACATGGGCCACTTCTCACAACTCTGTTAGTTCAGATGAGGTGGAGCATTGAGTCTGGATCCTGATCATTCCTGGTCATGTCACCTTGGCTACATTATTCCCTGTGCTTGCTTCCTCAACCACAAGCAAAATAGATCAAACCTCACAGAGCTGCAGAAAAATCAAATAACACATTAACGTAAAACACTTTGCATGATGTCTGGCACATAGTAACTCTCAGGAACAGTGAGCTCTTTCCCAGATCATCTGACAGAGCCAGAAGCCACTCAGTTCAAAGCACTATTTATGGGACACAACCTCTGCCCCCCAGAATCGGTGGAAGCAAAAAAGGATTATACGTAAGCAGAGACTTAATGATCCTTAATGTCCTGTTTGTCCAACTCCATTCACAACAGTGGGTCTCCCAACTCCTCAGCGAGTCATCATATTTTCTAATGTCCTCAGCAAACGGCACAACCTTGTTCCGTCACCAGCTTCCCCATCTTGATATGCTGCCACACCTCTGATTGCCTTTCCTAATCTAGAGATTCTACCTCCCTATCCTGTCCTTCCCAGCAATTCCCCTTCTTATACACCCCTGCAGTTACATACGCCAGAAAAACTAGCCCAATCCATGTTCTCTTGCAATTCATTTATGTGGGAAATGAGAGACTGAGTAGGCAGAGTGTGTATGCACATGCGTGTGTGTGTGTGTGTGTGTGTAATAGATACCAGGTATTACCTCTTGGAGCCTTAGTTTCCTCATCTAGAAAATGAGACCATTCACTTCCACACTGAATGGTTGTTGTGAGGATGGAATGAAAACACACATACCAAGTAAGTTAACACAATGCCTGGCATTGACACTACTGAAGAGAAACACATTTGTGGTAAATAACAAGGAGCTTGCTGCAACTTTCTTAGTTAGGAGAAGATCTGCAGTTCTATTGGGCAGGATAACTCCTTATTAGTTAAAATTAAATCTACATACCTCCTTGAGAATTTCCTCTCTGAGTGTTTTCATTGAGAAGTGGTCCTGGCTAGGGCTGGCAGGATTTGTGCGATTTACACATACTTGTGAAATTCAAGCACATTATCTCTTGATGACAGACCATAATGACTGTAATAAACATGGAAACCTCTGTTCTAATAAACAAGTAATTACAGTTGACAATAAATGTGTAAAAATGATTCTAATTAGCAAATCCTCTCATAGCTGTTTCCAGTTTGGGGACACGTGTACACACGCCCAGGAATATGGCTAAGATGGGGCACTCTATGTTCTCATCCACAGGTATATAACGATGTGGGCAATAGGTACCACCTTCTTTGTCAAATCTTTTTTTTCTTCCAATAAAAAGTATTCTCTTTTTCACTCCAGAAAAAAGAGGTCATTTTAGCATCTTGGTTCCCTATGTAATCCCTTTAAACTCAGCTTTTCTAGTAACCTTGGGGGACTGATTTATTACACAAAGTGCCTTTAGATCCGTGAACACTGGCCTCATTACCTGGGTTCTTTCCAAACTTAGATACAAAGACTCAGCCTATAGATCCTTGGGACTTGAGAACAGTAGGTGATGGAGGGCTGAAAGGAGGAGGTGGTTAAGATTAATAAACAGTGTTAAACCAGCAAAAATTGTCTTTATTGAACCAAAAAAAAAAGAGATAAACCACACAGGGAGAAAATGACCCGAATGGAGGCTCTGTCCTGCTTTCCGGCAAAAGGGCTGTTGCTTGAAGCTTCTCTTCTAAAGCAGAAAGAATTTCCACTTCCACTTCCCTAGAGATGGGCTGCAAGTTATTTTCAGTGAGAAGCAGCCACAATTAACTCCCTGGCCAAGAGCAAAAATCCCGGATGCCCTATGTGTAAACATTTTTTTAAAGATTCTTCTCTTTTTATTTTATTTTTTTTAAACTGATAAGGGGAGCAAAGGAAAGATAAGCATGATTTTTTGCTAATCCCTTTTCTAACATTTTTCTTCCTTCAATAATAGTCCTTATGAGTATGACTTTCTTTTCTTTTTCCCCTTTCACTCATCCTTCCAAGGCCACAATTTCCAAGAAATTTCCATGGATTAAGAGACAGGGAGAAGCAGTATTGTCTAGTGGTTAAAGACACTGACTTTTGATTTAGAAAAACTTGGTTTTGATCCCAGCTCCTTCACTGTTTCAGTCAGGATAGGTTAGGTTATGCTGCAGTAATGAACAGCACCAAATTTTCAGTTTCTGAACACAATAAAAGCTTATTTTGCCTTTATACCAACTCAGCACAGGTCCAAGTGACTCCATAGGGCAACTGCCTCCATGCAGTGGGTCAGCAATCCACATATCTTTAATCTTTTGGCAACTCCATTTCAACACATGCTTCCATGACTGTTGGAGCAGAGGAATAAAGTGTTAAAGCCCCACCTGGCAGCTCTTGACATGTGTCAGCCTAGAAGTACCTTATCACTCAAAGTCACAACACAATGGCAAAACTCGTCATAAGACCCTACCCAACTGCCGAGAAAGATGGGAAATAAAGTTTTCCATGTATCTAGGAAGAGAAAGAGAATTGAACATATTGGTGACCACTGGTATTAGCTACCACAGCCACTTACCAGCTGTTTGATCCTGGGGAAGTTTCTTCTCTGAGCCTCAGTTTTCTGATCTATAAAATGTGAGAAACAAGAGTATCTAACATATAAGTTGTTGTGAAGATTGAATGAAGTAAAGTATCTTAAGTGCTTACCACAGTGTCTAGCACACAATGTGTTCAAGAAATGGGAGGTACCTTCCTCAAATGAAGTGTGGTTAGCATACTTCTTACTTGCTTAGAAAATGAGGAAAAGAGGTTGGCAGAGATTGAAAAGAGAGAGAGAGAGAGAGAGAATAACCCTCAAATCCATCATTTTAGCTACTAGGCTTCCCGAGAAGGTGGGGTCCTAAAAACAGGGATGAGTAGACGTTCTTCAGGCTCACAGAGCATTGGGTGTGATCAAAGCACGTGGTACCTGGGCACAGCAGTCTGGCATGAGAGGTTCTTGTGCCTCCCACCTGCCTGCTGGTCAGGATCCTTATAAGAACCAGACAACACACTCAGACACTTTCTTTCTTTCTTTTTTTTTAAAACAGTCTCACTGTGTTGCCTAGACTAGAGTGCAGTGGAGGTCTTGGCTCACTGCAACTTCCGCTTCCCAGATTCAAGCGATTCCCCTGCCTCAGCCTACCGAGTAGCTGGGATTATGGGCACGAGCCACCACCTGCTGGCAATTTTTGCATTTTTAGTAGAGATGGGGTTTCACCATGTTGGCCAGGCTGGTCACGAACTCCTGACCTCAAGTTATCTGCTCTCCTCGGCCTCCCAAAGTGCTGAGATTACAGGCATGAGCCACCGTGCCAGGCCACACACTCAGGGAATTTCTAACGAAGGTACTATTTACAGATGTATAGGTAGAATAAAGAAAACCAATACTGACTCACCCAGGAAGGTTCCATCAGGAATGTAATGTCACCTTTAGACCTAAAGGAGCAAAGGGAGAAAGTGCTGTTATGGGGAACCACCCAACAGAAGCGCTAGTCAACGTGGGATGTAGTGACTGCCAGAACTGTGACAAGTAGGGGAGGAAACAGGAGGAACACACAGCCCAATCTCTTGTTCCTCCTCCCTTTCATTACCTGATAACGCCACCCATTGGCCAGACCCAACTGAAAGCCCCAGGACAAGGAAGCCTGGGTTTCTGGGCCATGGAGATGGCCTCCAGGCCAGAGGAGTCATCTGGGGTTGGAGACAAACAGTATACCTGTGCTCCAGCTCCCCCCTTCTCTGCTCTCTTCTTAGCTGCTGCCTCCTCCTCTCCTTCTTCCTTCTCTGCTCCTCCCACTTTCACTTTGTAGGTTGACTGAGCATCTCCTCAGGTGAAAACTGCCTCCTGGATGGTGATAATTAAAGTCAGTACTTCTCTCTACCTTGTGGAATGAGCAATTCATGGAGCCAGCCCAGAGAGTTTCCTGGACAGTCCCATTAGCCGGCGGCTGCTGCTGTCGCTACTGCTATCCAAATCCAAGTGCATGCACAATTCTTGCCCAGTTTCTCGGTAAGAGCAGTGGGGTAGTGGACATCTGGAGTTTTGTTTTTTGGTGCTCAGCATATATTCGCCTTTTCTTGATGACATTCTTGCTTCTTTCTAGGGTATCATTGGGAAGACTTTCCTTCCCAAGTCTCAGCTCATGTGTTTCAGGTGGAGTTTACTTGAGCCTGGCTCAGAGGTGGAACATGTGACCTAGGCTTAATCCAATCATTGCATCCCATTTTTGGGTACAAGGAAATTGTTCCAGGAGTAGATATGTGATGCAGTCAGAACCAATAAAATGTGGTGAAATTTTGCTAGAAATGCTGTAACAAAGACTTTTCCTCAAACAGACATTGCAGGTCATCATGGCGGGTTGACTTTCCACCAGCCATTCCACTCTAGGTGGTCGTCTAAGCCAGGGTTCTCAACGTCACACTATTGACACTTTGGACAAGCGAGTTTTTTTGCTGTAGAAGGGTTGTCTTGTGAAATCTGGGATGTTTAGCAGCATATCATCTACCCACTAGATTGTGGGAGCACCCCACCCCCCATAGTGACAACCCAAAATGGCTCCAGATTTTGTCAAATGGCCCCAGTGGGGCAACATCTCCCCTGATTGAGAACCACTAGTCTAAGCTATCCATGAACCTTTTATCCTACTTATCAGTGGCTGGATGAGGAATCGGCATGGAATCCAATTCTGTCCCATAAGATGTAAGAAGCCTTCTAGGAGATTCTGGGAAACATTTCCTTTTTCTGACAAAAGAGCAGAAGGAAGAGTTAATTTCACTTCTTTTTCTGCACATTGAAGTGTCTGAATATGACACTTAAAAATTTAACAGCCATTGTGTTACCACGAAGGAAGCCATCCTGAGGGAAGAATTGACACTGAAAATGAAGGGGTGGGAAAAACTTGGCATCTCAGCAACATTGTTAAGGCACATAATCAACCATTCTGGATGTCACCATATCTTTGTATTTCTTGTGTGTAGAGAAAAATTTCTTCATTGTCTAAGCTAATTTGGGTCAGATTTTCTGTTGTTTGCAGCTCAAATTATCCTAACTGACATAGACTTCAATAAGAACATGTGTAGCCCTGGGAGTTACTGGAAGTTCTCTTCTAAACCCAAAGAAAGGCCCTATCTAAGACCTTAGGATGCAGAGCTGAGGAGAGGAGAGGGAAGAAGTGAAACTTAATGACAAATGGTTTAGATTTATGAGACAAAACATTTTCTTTGCTTGGCTTTGGTTCATTAGGGTTGGGGTTTCTGTTGCTTGCAACAAAGTGATTTAACTTATACAGATGAAATAGGAATAGAGCTCCCAGTATCTGAAAGTTACCCCAGTGCAGACAACAGATATAAGTATTTTCAAATTAATCTGAACCCAGCAAATAAATCTAATCTCTACCAGCAAATAAAGTAGAATGAAGCACTACCAAGTCTCTTTCCACCCTGTACCTTTGCCAAATATAACAAAATACTTCTGCTTAAAATATTAATAAAATTAAAGAAAGTATGAGCCTCAAGTTTGGACACTTGTCACAATTTCAAATGCCATTGAATCATTGGAAGTATTGCATGGATGCTTCCTACAGATATTTGGTCATAAGAATCATATTAAATCCATAAAAAGGAAGAGTTAAAAGGAAACCAATACATCCTACCCAGCCTTGTCATTTTACAGATGAGGAAATGGAGGTCCAGAGAAGGAAGTAGTCACCAAGGTCATGCAGTTACAGAGTGGCAGAGCCAGGACCAGAAGCCACATTGCCTCACTATTCCACCCCGGCCCATTTTCCCTCATCTCCTCCCTGATATTGGGTCTCATTTTCTGAAACAGCCCATGCAGAGATTGAGGATTTGGCCTGAAGTGCACTATTTCTGCACCCCAATTTCAGTCCATGACACCTATGAGAGCACATGCTTTCAAATCTTCCTTGTCTAGGTGCAGTGGCTCACACCTGTAATCCCCTTACTTTGGAAGGCAGAGGCGGGCAGATCATTTGAGGCCCAGAGTTTGAGACCAGCCTCAGCAACATGGTGAAACCCCATTCTACTAAAAATACAAAAATTACACTTGGCCTGGTGGAGCACACCTGTGGTCCTAGCAATGCAGGAGGCTGGGACATGAGAACTGCTTGAGCCCGGGAGGTGGAGGCTGCAGTGATCCGGGAGCTGAAATTGTGCCACTGCACTCCAGCCTTGGCTACAGAGTGAGACTCTAACTCAAAATAAATAAATTAATTAAAATAAAATAAAATATTCTTGGAGCAACTGTGTCAGCAGCACTGGGAGGCCCTGGGATGGGTGGGACTGCCACCATCCTCTGGGACAGATGGCCAGTCTAGCAAGGTTAGTCCAGCAGTCTGCTGTCCTTCAAGCTGGGTGGAGCCAGCTGGATGCTGGGGTCAGCGGGGAGGAGAAGGATGGAACATCCAGGGATGGCAGGGTGGGAGAATTGGCCCAACCAGTGTCAGGAGGCTCTTTTGTGCCACCAAAAATTCCATCCAAATTTAAAGCTGACAACACAGGTGGAGTAGGCGGGCCTCTGTGATTTGATGGTTCTCAGAGGCTCTGCCTGCCTAAAAATATCTCCTCTACCCACCTGCCTGGGACACCCTCCCTTCTTACCAAGCCTGAAATTCCTACCATTAAAGTTGCTAAGGTTTTAGATGACAAAGGACGGGGCATGTTTCCCAGCAGGTCACCATTAAAGCGGGCTTCCTGGGAGTGGAAGGGAGGCCCTTGGGTCTGCTCCTTTTAGCACAAAGAGCTAATACGGCCGGAAGCTCAGAGAAGGCAGGAGTGGCCTACTTTACAATTTTGCCTCCTATTGAGATGCCAGTCACTTAATTCATTCATGCTCATATGACCAGGGCCCTGAAGAAATTAGGCAGCAGGCTGTAAAGCAAATAAGGCAATAGGCTCACAAGTAACGCATCATATTCTGCGTCTCCTTTGCAGTTCCATATAAGTTTTGCAATTTCTCCTCATGGGAATCTGGGTTCAAGATGGAGAACTTTTTTATGTGCTTGGGGCAGCCAAGCATTAGGGTGCACCCCAAACCCTGCAGGATCCCCCAGTGATGGTTGTATCTCCCTAAGTTCTTCCCGGATTCTCATCACCACTTCCCCCTGGCCAATCCCAGGAAAAAAATTAAAAATCCAAGTGTGGGCTGGGTGCAGTGGCTCACTCCTTTAAACTCAGCACTTGAAAGGCCAGATGGGCGGATCGCTTGAGCCCAGGAGTTCCAGACAGGCCTGGACAACATGGTGAAGCCCTGTCTCTACAAAAAAATACAAAAATTAGCTGGGCATGGTGGAGCATGCTTTTAGTCCCAGCTACTCAGGAGGCTGTGGTGGGAGGATGTCTTGAGCCCAGGAGGTGGAGGCTGCAGTGAGCTGAGATCATACTGTTGCACTCCAGCCTGGGCAACAGAGTAAGACCCCTTCTCAAAAAAAAAAAAAAAAAACAATCTAAGTGTGTCAGATCATGGTGTGCTATTGAGAAGTAGAGGGATGAAAGGGTGGGAGGCAGGGTGGGCAGCAGGGGAGAGTCACAGCCCTGTTGATTAGTTTTGCCCATTCCATTCTGACAGGCGTGAGCCTCAGCTCTGCTGTCACAGACTGGGGCAAGGGAGAGGGACTGACAGGACAGGTCAGAGGGGACCACGGCTGACAGAAAGGGCCTGGTGGGGGCAGAATGATTAATGATCTTGGGCTTGGGAAGCTGATGATGGCCAGAGGAGAGAAGGATAGTGTTGATTCGTGCTGGGGGTCGTGCTGTGAATTTATAAGCTCTGGTGTGGAGAGGAAGCTGTCTGACTATTTAAGAAGATGCTTGATGTAGGCCTTATTGGTTGGAATTAGGGTGGGTACCTTGATTTAGGTCAAATCATGCATCAATAAGGTGCATATGAATAAGACTAGCCAAGTGAAGAAATTGATTAATGTCAGGCCATTCTGTGGTTGTCTTATCTGGGCCAGACACACCCTGGTGGAGAAATGGGGAGGGCTTGCCCTTGAAGCTAATGGATACTTTCATTGTCCGTCATCCTGGCAAGAATTTGATTTGATGCTGGCTATAAGGACATAAAGAGAAGAGACTTAGAAGAAAAGTATTCATTTTCCCAGAGCAGGGTATCTCTTTATCTGGCATTCCAAGAGAGGAGTGGGATATTCCCAGTGAGTACATTTTGGGGCAAGGTTGCCCTTTGCCAAATGTAGGCAGGCTAGGAGCCAAGCAAGGAAGCAGATCCTTGGGAAGAACTTGATACGAGGCAAGAGTTTTGGTAATTTTCAGTTTTTATATTTCCTTCTACTCATCTCAGACTTAGAGAAAAATCTCTTTAAGATTTACAGCCTGGTCTCAGTGATGCTGTAGGAGCTGAGGGAAGAGTCTGGTACCCACTTGGGGCCAAACAGCAGAGCAGTGGGCAGTTCCCCTCCCTTGAGAGCTGAGAAGTAGAATGAGTGGTAGCAGCAGGGCAGTCATATCCAGTCGAAACACGATGAAGGTCCCTCCTTCATTGGAAGGAGGCGGAGGCTCAGGGATAAAACAACAGGAATCACCTCCTAGACTTGTTTCTGGACAGGTACAAGGCAGCACTCTGGGAAACTCTCAGAAATGGTGTGGGGGTCTCAGAGGACTGGGGCCTCAGCTTAGCCAGTGTGATTTGAGGGACTTCAGCTTAGAAATCAAACATGTCCCGCAAGACCCAGCATTGTGTTGAACTCTAGGGGTACAGGGATGAGTTCAACATGACCTTCCTACTTACATGACTTTACCCTGTCCCTCCAGGTGCCTGGAACCAGAGGACCCTCTACAGGAAAAGGCACTCTGAGTCCCGGCTCAAAAGAACCACCCATTTTCCTGTGCATTGTCCATATTGCCAGGCCAATGGCTCTGGTTTTTAAGATCTCAAAGAGAGGTTTGAGAGTATCCAGCTCGAGTCTCTGTTTGGCAAATGTTGAGACATTTATAGAATACGATCTGTTGGGGAAAGGGGAATCCAGACCTGTCCTTTTTGCAAATTGGTATCACCCTCACTCAGAGGCAGAGGAAAGGAGGGGAGTCCTGCAGCTAACATAAGTCAGGAAGCATTTGTGTTTCAGTGTGACCATCACGGGGTCTAGGCTGAAGACCTGACCCCCAATTCTAGCGAATGTGACTCCATTTGGGAACAAGGTCTTTGTGGATGATTAAGTTAAGGAGAAGTCATTAGGGTACATCCTAATCCAATATGACTCGTGTCCTTATAAAAAGGGGAAATTTCAAAACAAAGAGGTGGACACTAGGGAATGTCATGTAAAGATGAAGGCAGAGCTCACATGATGCAGTGGGAGCCAAGGAATGCCAACGATTTCCAGCAAACCACCAGAAGCCTGACAAGAGGCTTGGAGCAGATGCTCCCTCACAGCCCCTACAAGGAACCAACCCACCAACCCCTCGATCTCAGATTTCTGGGCTCCAGAACCGTGAGTCAGCAGATTTCCATTGCTTGAGCTGCCCGGTTTGTAGTACTTCATTATGGCAGTTCTAGTAAACAAATACAAATTTATAACCTCGTCCACCTGACGAGGATGCCTGGGCCCAAGCTGGCATACTCAGGGTCTTCTTGGAACTTGGAATTGGGACAAGGAGAGACTAAGCCAGGGAAACTAAAAAGCATGGCAGTCTCAGGACAGCCATGAAAACCACACGTGAATTCAGGAGTGAGCAGACTGGAGCAGGTGAAGGGAGGAAGCAGAGACGCCATGGGAGGGAGGTCCTAAGGCCCCACAAGCCAGAGAGAGCAGCATGTTGGCTGGAGTTTTGGTTCCCTTAACCCCCAGAGGTGCTTGCGCCTTGTCCGTTTCTCTAGAGTCCTCTACAGGCTTTAATTTGTCTGGATTAGCCAGAGTGGATTTCCATTTCTTGCAAATCTAAGGGCCTGAATGGGAGCAGTCAAGAAGAACATCTAGAAAAAGGTTAGTATTGGATATTTCCAGATGGTGGTTCTTATTTCGTTCCTAAGGGTTATCATAGTTTCTAATTTTCCTACAAGGAACCCCTATAATGTGCTTAATATTTTGAGCTAACTAGATTCATTCATTTAGTAATTGTTGGAGCTTCCTGCACGCAAAGCATTGTTTTGGACCCTAAGGACGCCATGTACAAAATGCACAAAAAGCCTTGCCCTCCTGGAGCTGACGATAAAGAAGACGGAAAGCAAAATAGATGGGTTGTGAAATGGTGATAAGAGTAATGGAGAAAATAAAACAGGAGAGGAGGGTGGAATTGCCAGGAAAGGAGAAGGATTTTCATTTTAAACATGGTGACCAGGGTAGGCGTTAATGAGAAGGTGAGATTTAAACCAAGTGTTGAAGGAGGCGGGGGAACAAGTCACTTAAGTATCTGGGAGAAGGTGGTTTGGGTAGAGACGCCCACAGATACAAAGTGTCTGAGGCAGATGTGTGCCAGGCAAGTTCCAAGAAGAGCAGGTGACTAGGGCATCTGAAGCAGAATGAGACTGATTGAGAGGACTAGAAGACAGGGTCAAAGATGTAGTTGGTGTGTGTGGGGGGGAGTGGGGGGATGGACAAAAGAAATTGAAAAGAAAAGAAAAAAATAAAGATGTAGCTGGGAAAGGCTGGGTGTGGTGGCTCATTCCTGTAATCCCAGCACTTTGGGAAGCCAAGGTGGGTGGATTATCTGAGGTCAGGAGTTCAAGACCAGCCCAGCCAACATGGCAAAACCCCATCTCTACTACAAAAATTAGCTAGGCATGGTGGCATGTACCTGTAGTCCCAGCTACTTGGGTGGCTGAGACAGGAGAATTGCTTGAAGCCGGGAGGCAGAGGTTTCAGTGAACTGAGATCATGTCACTGCACTCCAGCCTGGGCGACAGAATGAGATTTAGCCTAAAAAAAAATGCAGCTGGGGAAAGAAAGTGGGAAAGCCACCTAGGGTCTTGTGAGGAGTTTGATTGGATTTTTGGACTAAGTGTCTGCTGGAATATAACAAATCTTAAAACACAGTGGCTTAAAACAACAGCAAACATTGATTACCTCACAGTTTCAGTGGCTCAGGGACATTCATGAGATTGTAATCAAGATGGTAGCCACATGCTGCATTCATCTGCAGGCTCTTGACCAGGGACAGAGGACCCTCTTCCAAGGTGGCTCACATGATCACAAGGCTGGCAAGTGGGTGGTACTGGCTGCTGGCAGGAGGCTCTGCTCTTTACCACATGGCTGTCTCCATGGGGTCCTCATGACATGGGGAATAGATTCCCTCCCTAGTGAGTGATCCAAGAGACAAAGTGGAAGCCTCTATATATTTTATGACCCATACATAGTATTTCACAGTATTTTATTGCTCACACAGGTCCACTTTATTCCATGTGGGAAGGGGCTAAACGAGAACGTGACTACCAAGCAGCAGACTCACTGGGGCCCTTGTGGAAACTGGCTATCACACTATTCTACTTAAATGAGAATTTCCAATATCTGCAAAGACATGTGACTTGCCAAGTTCAACTGCCTCCTCCTTTGTACTGTTTATCTAAAAAACAAATTCAGAAACATAATAATTCTCCAATTTTTACTTGCAAAGGACCTAGACTTAAATAATCCACCTTTAATCTGTAAGTCATCTCCTGAAATATTATTTGCCTCCAGAATGAAAGAATCTTGCTAAAATTCTTTCTAATAAACAACAAGCACGAACTTTAGTTGTCTTGGACACAAATAAAGGGAATTTGAGGGAAGGATTCCGTGGTGTCTCACAGAAACCTTGGAAGGACTGGATTTGTAAACCTCAACAAGAGGCCAGGCGTGGTGGATCACGCCTGTAATCCCACACTTTGGGAGGCCAAGGCGGGTGGATCAGCTGAGGTCAGGAGTTCAAGACCAGCTTGACCAACATGGTGAAACCCCATCTCTACTAAAAATATAAAATTAGCTGGGCGTGGTGGCACATACCTGACTTCCCAGCTACTTGGGAGGCTGAAGCAGGAGAATCACTTGAACCCGGGAGGCGGATGTTGCGGTGAGCTGATATGGCGCCACTGCACTCCAGCCTGGGCAACAAGAGTGAAACTCTGTCTCAAAAACAAAAACAAAACAAAACAAAAAAACAAGGACAGGAAATGGTGGCTTTGGAGACCTCAGTTCCTGCAGGACAAGGCTCTTATCCTGGAGTTGCCACCAAGGGACTCAGCTCCCACACCCCAGGCCCCCATCTCTCTTTTCAGAATGGTCAGATTCCTGCGCAAGAGCATCCGATGGGCTTCAGTTAGGTCAGGCATGCTCCAGCCTCACAAAGACCCATCACCTACAGACAGGAGAGTAAGTGACACAAACTCCATTATGAGGTTCCCTTGATTATTGTATTAAGGAAGTTCTCAGAGATGAGTGAGTCTTTGGAAGCTGAGTAACCACCCCAAGAAATACTTTCTGTAAGATGCATAGATATATTGTACTCAGATGGTAGCTATTGAAATTTTATGGTGAGACTGATTTTTTGGTATGAGGATATGCATATTTGAATGTGTTTTTATGTAAAACTATTTCATCATTGCTATGGTTTAAATGTGTCCTCCAAAGTTGGTGTGTTGGAAACTTACTTCCCAAGGCAAAAATGTTGGGAGGCAGAGCCTAATAAGAGGTGATTAGGCCGTGAGGCTCTGCCCTCAAGAATGGACTAAAACCATTATTGAGACCAGTGCTGTGGCTCACACCTGTAATCCCAGCACTTTGGGAGGCCAAGGTGGGTTGATCGCCTGAGGTCAGGAGTTTGAGAACAGCCTGGCCAACATGGTGAAACCTCATCTCTACTAAAAATACAAAATTAGCTGAGTGTGGTGGCGCATGCCTGTGATTCCAGCTACTTGGGCGGCTGAGGCAGGAGAATCACTTGAATCTGGGAGGTGGGGGTTACAGTGCGCTGATATCGTGCTGTTGCACTCCAGCCTGGGCAACAAGAACAAAACTCCATCTCAAAAAAAAAATCATTATTGCAGGAGTGGTTAGTGGTCTTCAGAGTGGGACAGTTATAAAAGCAAGTCTAGCCCCCTCTTGCTCTCTTGTGATGCCCTCTGCCAGATTACAACACAGCAAGAAGGCCCTTGCCAGATGTATCTCCTCCATCTTGGACTTCCAAGCCTCCAGATCCCTGAGCCAGATAAATTTCCATGGTTTACAAATTACCCAGTCTGTGGTAGTCTGTTAGAGCAATACGAATGGACTAAGACAATCAATTATCATATCTAACAAGACAAAAGTTCTCTCATATCATCAGGTATCCATTCAAATTCAAAATTTCTTGATTTTGTCAAAGTAAGGTTTTCTTTTTTTAACATTTAATTTAGTTTGATTCACATTTTAATTTTTAGTTTAGCACAGGATCACCCCCTAGGGAGCATTTTGAAAAAATATGGAGTGCTTTTTGATTGCCCCAGTGAGGGGTAAGGGGCTCACTCCTGGCAAGTAGAGGCTGGGACCCCAGGCAGCTTCAACTTTTATCATCTGTGAGGCAATCTCGCCATCTTGCACATGCTTACCCTGTGCTCCACACAATTTTCAAATATTCTACTAGATATTGTAGAGTTGAGAAACTTGTTTATAACTATCTGAGCTTTAAAAACTAACTTAGTTTTATATATAAACAGAAAGACTTTTAAAAATGATTTTTAATATGCACTAAGTATACACTAATAATGAAACTACTCTGAAAATTAAGAGAATATGACAGTTCGTGTTGTTAATTTCTTTACCAGAGTTCTTACTCTTTTGGAAAATCACATCCTTGACTGCCATGCCGCTCATGATAATTGAGTCTCCAATATGCCTGTGTTAGTTTTCATTCATAGCTGTCATAACTGCAGTGATTTTGCTTTTAGGAAATAGTGTCTGACTATCTCATTATGTATCCCAGCATAAGCCTCCATGTATCCCAGCATAGTCCTCCATGAACTGTTGGCTATTGAAATACACCCCTCTGTGTGATTCCTTAACCTCTTCCTACTCAAGTGTTGCTCAGTCCTTCTCATCATGCCCAAACCAGATACTGTTCTCTCCAGCTGCCTTTCTCTTAGAATAATGTCCCAGCATCCAGGTTTGATTTGGGATTGGGGGAAGGGGTGGGCATGAATTTCCTGAGCTCCCCTGACATTTGCAGGGAGGCGGCAAGGGAATACCTCTGTGGGTCACAACAGAGGGAGAACCAGCTGGGCTTACAGGATGGAAACACTTAGTAGGCTCCCTCCAGCCGTCATTGCCTCTCCTACTGCTGACGCCACTGTCTATAACAAAGCTTCCAATTTGTAGGTTTCAGATTCCGCTTCTGTTTCCTAAACGCCTCCACTATACCAGCCATTGTGCCAGGCATCAAGAAGCCCTGAGGTAGACTTCATCATCCCCATTTTACAGGAGAGGAAAACCAAGACTTGGCTTCTACAGTATAGAAAGGGTGTGGAGGCCAGGAGCTGTGGCTCACACCTATAATCCCAGCACTTTGGGAGGCTGAGGCGGGTGGATCACAAGGTCAAGAGATCGAGACTATCCTGGTCAACAAGGTGAAACCCCGTCTCTACTAAAAATACAAAAATTAGCTGGGCATGGTGGCGTGCGCCTGTAGTCCCAGCTACTCAGGAGGCTGAGGCAGGAGAATTGCTTGAACCCGGGAGGCGGAGGTTGTGGTGAGCTGAGATTGCGCCATTGCACTCTAGCCTGGGCAACAAGGGTGAAACTCCTTCTCAAAAAAAAAAAAAAAAGAAAGAAAGAAAGGGTGTGGAAAAGTCCTCCTAGCACTCTCACCCTGCTTCCAGGAAGGGCTGAACCGTCCTTTCCAGGTCCAGGCAGAAAAGAGTCTCCTCTTTTTTCATTCTCTTTGTCACTTTATACGCCTGTGCAGGCTTGGTTGAGGAAGAAGTGGGGGCCAGAAGGAAGTCTGGCCAGATGGCAGGGTAATAAATGACTCTGATTTAATAATTTGTTACTCTCCTCTTAATTAAAAGGCTTTTCCCTAAATGACTTGCTGATCACACACACAGCACACACTGGTTGGGAGAGGACTGGGGGCCCAGGGAAATCTAGACTGAGAGGAGAAGGCACTGGAATAAAGAGGCAGCAGATGGCAGGAGAAACCCACCCACCAGGCGCCAGGGTGGGCCCAGCTTCAGGAGCTCCCTCCTCCTCAGGTCTGAAACAATTCAATCCAATGGCAAGCGCTTTGGGGGACTGGGTCTTCTTTGGGGGCCTCAGCTTGTCTGGAAGCTGACTTTGCCAGAGGGCTTTTAAATTTCTGGGATGACGATAGATATAGCTTTATTTTATCTAACATATGGCTTTGCATGCAGTTTCCTCAAAGGCCCATGTGGCTTTGGGGAGTGATCAGGTGGCCTTTGGACCATTTTGCATATGAAATGTCACTTGTACACTTGATCTACTGGGGTAGTGGTCAAAGAGGGGTCGGGGAACCCATTGTTCCAAGCATCGTCCTGTCAATATCTGCAGTTGCAATTAAATGACACCAAATAGTGTCAATGGACACACTCTCTATTTCTTCTCTACAACTGCAATTTGTAAGTTCCTGGCATTACAATATGCTTTCCAGCAATTATCACACAAAGGCATATTTTCAAAGCCTCACATGTAATTAGAACATATTATTGATAAAATGCAGCTAAAGATTTAGACTTTGAGTCTGTTCATGAGGGATCGGTTTTGTTAATATTGATACTGTTTTCCCCCTTTAATGCAGTTAGAAGTTAGATGGAGATACCAAATTCAACCAAAGTTCACATCTTATCCCTCACCGAGCGACTTCTGGCTCTCTTTTACTTGTTTAGACTTGCAGAAAGGACCCCAGAGATCATGTCATATAGGAAAACATCCTGCCAATCTATAACTCTGTGTTAAATAATAAACTCTTTTACACATTATTTTGGTTAATTGGCCAGATTTTTTCTCAGCATTTGTGCTTCCATCAGATTGGATCATTTGTCCCATAACCACCTATTACTGTTATATTTCTACTTAGCCTTGAAAGGCCAGCTCAGACACCACTCATCCATGTAACCTTCCTGATTCTGTAGTCCCCATCATCGAGCTCCTCACTAAACCCCCAAGGCAATTTATTTGTTATTGATTGATTGATTTCTTTTTAGAGACAGGTCTCAGTACATTGCCCAGGCTAGAACACAGTATCTATTCACAGGCATAATCATAGCACACTAAGGACTTGAACTCCTAGACTCAAGAGACCCTCTTGCCTCAGCCTCCTAAGCAGCTGGGGCTACAGACACATATCTCTGCATCGAGTTTGTCCACAATTCTTTTTGTATTATATTTTTGACCCACACATGTTCTCTTTTCCCCTAGTCTTTAAGTTTCTTGAGACAAACTCTCTTTTTAGTGTTTGTATTTCATCTTTTTAGTGTGTGGCTTCTACAGTATAAAAAGGGTGTGGAAAAATTCTCCTAGAACCCTCACCCTGCTTCCAGGAAGGGCTGGACTGTCCTTTCTAAGTCTAGGCAGAAAAGAGTCTCCTCTTTTTCCATTCTCTTTGTCACTTTATATGCCTGTGCAGGCTTGTTTTTTGTTTGGTTTGGTTTTTTGCAGAGACTTCTAACTTTGTTTCATCAGTCTGCTAGTATGTTATCAACACCACAATGGTTTTATGACTGTAGCTTTGTAGTATATTTTAAACCTCAACAACAGATTAATGACTTACATTTATTGATCACTTAATGTATTCCAGGCAATGAGCTAAGTGCTTTATATTATCTCAGGCAGTCCTAACAGGAAGTCTATGGGATAGGTACAATTATTTCCATATAATAGATGTGAAAAACAAAATTTAAAGAGATTAATTTACTTCAAGACAAATGCAAAAATGCAGAACAGTGTATATAGCACTGTCTTCTTTTTTTTTTTTTCATTTGTCTTTAAGTAAATTAAGACAAGGGAAGGGAAGATAAACAAATGTTTTTACTTATATAAAATATATACAGAAAAATATGCAAGAAATTAATTATGTAACTGAAATATAATAATTATATACATGATTATTATAAGTCAATTAAAAATAAACAATTTTTTAAAAAAGAAACGGAAATGGATGACATTGGCTTCCTGCTGGGAAGAGAATGGGATGTGGGAGTTAAGGATGGAAGAAGAGCAGAATCAAGTTTTGGATGCACTGAAGCTCATACAATTTGCAGGGAGCACTTTAAAAAAAATACAAAATTAGTTACAGAGCCTTAGAAGGGATATATGCAAATGAGGGTTTCTGATGCTATATCTTATATAGCATTACATTTTAAATCTGCCCTCAGCAGGAAAGAGACATTCCACAGTATATACTTTTGTATGTATTAAATATATGGAGTTTTAACCATGTAAATGTATTGTCTATTAAAGAGACATAGTTTTTAAAAAATTAATATTTTTTGTTTTGTTGGGAACAGTGACTCATGCCTGTAATCCCAGCAGTTTAAGAGGCTAAGGCAGGCCGATTACTTGAGGTTAGCAGTTCAAAACCAGCCTGGCCAATATGGTGAAACCCCATCTCTACTAAAAACACAAAAATTAGCTAGGTTTGGTGGCACATGCCTGTTAGCCCAGCTATTCAGGAAGCTGAGGCAGGAGAATTGCTTGAATCCAGGGGGCAGATGTTTCAGTGAGCAGAGATCATGCCATTGCCTGGGTGACAAAGTGAGACTCCGTCTCCATAATAATAGTAAAAATAATAATAATAATTTAAAAAGCCAATTCTCTAACTTACTGCATAAAGCAGGACTTTAAAATTTTGCAAAAACAAATAACTAAGTTTTCATTTTCCCAGAAGCAGAGGTGTCTGTGGCTATAGCCAGCTGGAGGGGGTGCTGAGGAGGAATTCCAGAGTGACCTGTTTTATGCAGGAGGGGTAGAGGGATGTGGGGATTGACCTTCATAATTCAGAGTAGAGATTTGTGCCAGAAGTCTAAAAGACATATACTGTTGGAACGTGGAAAAATAAAAAAAAATTTAAAACAAAAGGCTTGTACTGCACATATATACACGTAGGGATAAGAAAAAGAGACCCTGCTTTTTCAGAAACATACAAGAGAAAATTAAAGTAAAAGCTCCAATAATATTGCATTGATTGTTAAAAGGGAGTTGATTTCCTGGAAACCAGTGCTGAGGACCAAGGATGTGAGCAGACTGGATGCTAATGCTCTTTCCCAAATGGCTCTGATGGCCCGTGGTTTTCTATTACTGCATCTAGGAGTAGCAGGTCCCTTACTGTAAAGTATTTAGAAAGCATTCAGGCTCTTAACCACTCAATTAGGGTAATTTATCCTTGCAATGAATGGGACCGTTCCTTCTCCCTGATTTAGTCTGGGCTGTGCCTCCATCGAATGCAGATGTATATCGTTCTGTTTGGGGCAGAAAGCCAGCCTTGTATCCTCACCACCCTGTGGTCTGAAGCTGCAGCTTGTAGCCTGGCTCTGTGCAAGGGACTGATGGCAAGTCCTCCAAGTCAACAGGAACACAAAATAGCCAGCAGCCCCTCCATGTAATCTTCCCCCCACGGACAGAACAAATTTGAACTTACAGAGAATTCTAGTGAACACTAAAAAGAATAATCTGACAATAAGAAATGTGAAATGCTGGAGAATGGGGAAGGAAGGAATTGCCCTTTGCCCAGATCCATAGGAATCCCACACTTTGGGTGGTTATTTTGATACCATCTTAGTTACTATAGAGGCAGGATGCAGGCCTCAAAGCCTACTTTTCTCCTACTCAGGAAATTCCTGAAGAACTGATTGGCCTTCTATTTGTGTGTGTTATTTTATTTCAGTCAGACATAGATTCCTCTTTCTTTCTCTATTGAGACAGCTTAGCTATAACAGAGGAAGGTAATTGGTGGCCATATAAGAAAACTTTAAATCAGCATGAAGAAGCTGGGCGCGGTGGCTCAAGCCTGTAATCCCAGCACTTTGGGAGGCTGAGGCGGGTGGATCACGAGGTCAAGAGATCGAGACCATCCTGGTCAACATGGTGAAACCCTGTCTCTACTAAAAATACAAAAAATTAGCTGGGCGTGGTGGCACATGCCTGTAATCCCAGCTACTCAGGAGGCTGAGGCAGGAGAATTGTCTGAACCCAGGAGGCAGAGGTTGCGGTGAGCCGAGATTGCGCCATTGTACTGCAGCCTGGGTAACAAGAGCGAAACTCCGTCTCAAAAAAAAAAACAAAAAAAATCAGCATGAAGACTAGAGGAGAGAAATACGAAATGTTTCACTTGTACCCTTTGAAAACTAAAAACCAGGAGCAATTTAACACATACGGCAAACTGATGAAATAACCTTTAGCTCCATGCTACGGGCAGCTGGATGTGGGGTTAGAGGAGCACAGAAAAAAAAAGAGAGAAAGATAAAAAGTAAATAGATGTAACTTACTATAATAAAATGAAAAAGAATGACCAAAGCATACTGTAGAATTAAGGAGTAGGGTGGGTGTGCTGACTCACGCCTATAATCCTGCACTTTGAGAGGCCAAGGCAGGTGGATCACTTGAGGCCAGCAGTTCTAGAGCGGCCTGGCCAATGTGGTGAAACCCCATCTCTACTAAAAATACAAAAATCAGCCAGGCGTGGTGGCAGGTGCCTGTGATCCCAGCTGCTCGGTAGGCTGAGGCAGTAGAATCTTTTGAACCCGGGAGGCGGAGGTTGCAGTGATGTACCACTGCACTCCAGCCTGGGCAACAGAGTGAGACTCCCTCTCAAAAAAAAAAAAAAAAAGAATTAAGTAGTACAGAGTGGGGGCAGGTGAAACAGAGGGACAGAGGGACACAGGCAGCCTCTCTATTCGCCCCCTTGTGGTCCTCAGGGACATTGCAGTCAGCCAATGACAATCCAACCTTAACATTTCACATCTGCAGACAAAAATGCTCTGTGAACACTTGGGCAATTTCCAGTGGGGTGGGTACAATTATATTAAGAGTAGACTATCTATCAAAGGCTGATTGTGCTCCCCTTGCTGGAGCTACAGGGAGGCCTGCTGGATGAATAGAAGAAACTAGGATGCCTGAGATGAAGTTTGGACTCCAATGTTCTACAAGCTCCTTGGCTTCCCTTTGCCTTCATTCACCCTTTATAATCACAAAAGAACATAAATTTTGTAATCCATGTCTCTGTAAAGAAGCTGCTTCATATGCAGGAAGTCCACAAGAAATGGTCCGCAAGAAAGTCCAGCACAATGTGATGGCTCATACTTGAAATCTCAGCAATTTGAGAGGCCAAGGCAGTAGGGTCACTTGAGCTCAGGAGTTCAAGACCAGCCTCGGCAACATAGAAAGACACCCATCTCTACAAAAAATAATTTAAGAAATTACTCGGGCTTAGTGGCATGTGCCTGTAATTTCAGATACTCAAGAAGCTGAGGTGAGATGATCCCTTGAGCTGAGAAGTTCAAAGTTGCAGTGAGCTATCATCACATCACTGCATTCCAGCTTGGAGTGATAGAGCAAGACCATGTCTCAAAAAAAGAAAAAGAAAGTTTAGTGTATGATCTCAATTTTTTTTTCTTTTTCTTTTTTCTTTCTTTCTTTTTTTTTTTTTTTATTTTTGAGAGGGAGTCTTGCTCTATCACCCAGGCTGGAGTGCAGTGGCACGATCTTGGCTCACTGCAACCTCCACCTCCTAGGTTCAAGCGATTCTCCTGCCTTGGCCTCCTGAGTAGCTGGGATTACAGGATGCACACCACCACCATGCCCAGTTAATTTTTTTGTATTTTTTAGTAGAGACAGGATTTCACCATGTTGGCCAGGCTGGTCTCAAACTCCTGACCTCAAGTGATCCGCCCACCTCGGCCTCCCAAAGTGCTAGGATTACAGGCATGAGCCACTATGCCTGGCCGACCTTGAATTTCTAAAGCCAACTTCATGTCCATTGTGGCCAACGGGAGATGAGCAGGGGAGCTCTGCACGTGCATGTGCTGGACTCAGACATTCAGGCTCCCTGAGGTAGAGAGATGGTGCTGGAGCCACCTCGAAACAGCTTTCCAACCTTCATCTCTTCCTCAGACTCCCGCGATGACTTCCTAAGAGGTCCTCCTGTCTGCACTCTGCCCTCCTCCAAGGCTTTCTGTACATGACAACAAGAGCAAGCTTCCTGAGACACACAAGTCACTCCATCCTGGTGTGCATCTTTTCAGGAGCCTCCTGCACTCAGAACAAATTCTCAATGTCATTTTGCTGGGTACAGCAGAACCCGGACATTCTCTGTCCTATTTATCTTCCCAGCCCCATCTTGTGCCTTTTCATTCTCTGACACCTCCTCCACCAAGCCTACCTCCCTTCCACTTCGCAGACATGCCCAGCTCAGCTCTTCCTTGCCTGAGCTCGATGTGGCTTGCCCTTGTGGCTCATTCAGAACCTGCTTCCTTCTGAGCTCTGCATGGCTGGCTCCTCTCTCCTTCAGGTCTCTCCCCTGGGGACACCTTTCCTGACCACTTTGAAATAGTTTCCTCTTCAGTATCTACTTGGGCCCTCTGTTTAGGTCCTGCACAGCACTTACCATTTAGCTGATTTGTTTCTTTTGTGTGTGTGTGTGTGTGTGTGTGTGTGTGTGTGTGTGTGTGTGTGTTGTGTGGGGGGGTCTGCCTCCCTAACTAAACTATAAGCTTTATTTGAAAAGGATGACATCAGTATTGCAGGCCTGGTGCCTGTGCGGCCCACAGTAGGTCCTTGAATTTTTGTTAAGTGAATGTAAGAATGAATGGATGAGGGCTGGGTGCGGTGGCTCACATACGTAATCCCAGCACTTTGGGAGGCTGAGGCAGGTGGATCGCTATCACTTGAGGCCAGGAGTTCGAGACCAGTCTGGGCAATATGGCAAAACCCTGTCTCTACTAAAAATACAAAAAGTAGCTGGGCATGCTAGTGCACGACTGTAGTCCCAGCTACTTGGGAGGCTGAGGTGGGAAGATCACCTGAGCCTGGAAGGCAGAATTTGCAGTGAGCCAAGGTCATATCACTGCACTCCAATCTGAGTATCTGAGTGACAGACTCAGACCCTGCCTTAAAAAAAAAAAAAAAGAAAAAAAAAGAATGGATGAATATGAATAAAGTGGAATTTGCAATATTAAAGGAACAGAAAAAGTAAAATTTCCTAAATCAAAAAACACAGGAGCAGGGTGTCTAGGTGGATGCTTTTAGCAAAGGACAGACAAAGCTATCCCAGTGGAAAATGCACTGGGTTTCAGAGAGAGGCTTGTGAAGTAATCACAGCCACCAAGACCAGTAAGAGAAATTAAGACACTAGGAGAACCCTCATACCAAGCCATGGAATGCATGATGTAAAGAACTTACACAGAGGTTCTGTCTTCATAAGACATTTGGAGTTGAGGGAGCAGGAGGGCTAGAGACAGGCAGACAAGAGGAGGAAGAAAAATGGAATTGTCAGACTCCAAGCAATTAAGTCCATCAGAACGGAACAACCGCTAAGGAAGGTGATTTCTTGGCTTATAAACCTTCACATTACTCCTCTGTGCTTTGGATATGCAAATAACTTTGCCTACTGACAGCATCTGAGAGGGGAACAGCCTCCTTTTTCCACCCAAAGTCTTGCATCTGCTCCTGAATCTCATCACAGCACTCTAGGTGTAATTAACTTGAGCGATGACATGCCCTAGGGGTGGCTGTCAAAAAAGCTCTCCCCAAAGGGCTGTCAAGCCCTCTCTAGGGAATCCTTGCTGAGGGAAGAGGGAAGCCCAGCACTTACATCACTAGCAGACAAGCTCCAGAGACAGGGACTTAAACGGCTTCAGGTGCCCAGACATACGCTGTCAGGCAAGGGCGAGCATGCAATCACTGTTTGTACATGTAATTAGTTCTAGAAAGAGTCCTAGGAGACTGAGGTGCCCAGTTCCAGCCTGGCCTCTGCCTGGTCGATGACATCAGGCATAGCTAACTTCTGTGGGCTTCCATTTCTTTAGCTCTAAAGAGAGATTAATGCTCTCTAAGGTCCCTTCTAAATCTCACATTATGGGTTAAGAAAAGAAAATGAGACAGATTCTCTGAAAATGTATTTGCAGCGCTGTTATTACACTTTGAGGGCCCCAGAGTGCACGAGGTGGATAATTAAGAGTTAGAGACTGGAAAGAATATGTCTTAGATGCAGCCCTTGTCCTCAAGGGACCCAGAATCCAAGAGAACCTAGACATGATGTTGTGGAATCCTAAGGGACTTGGGTTGAACCTGAGAATGACAAATTCACATTATTTGGATCCTTTTGTAAACACTGCCTTTTGCACCTGTATTTTACACTAAAGTTTCAGCTGATTGAGAATTCAGCATATTTCAGGGAAGGATGGAAAGAAGGAAGGAAGAAAGGGAGGGAGGGAGGATAAAACTCCTTTGACTTGAGAGTTAGAAGTCAGGGTTCTTGGCCGGGTGTGGTAGCTCACGCCTGTAATCCTAGCAATTTGGGAGGCTAAAACCGGTGGATCACTTGAGCCCAGGGGTTCAAGACCAACCTGGACAATATGATGACACCCTGTCTCTACAAAAAATACAAAATTTAGCCAGGCATGGTGGTTCACATCTGTAATCCCAGCTACTCGGGAGGCTGAGGCAGGAGAATTGCTTGAATCCAGAAGGTGGAGGTTGCAGTGAGCTGAGATCATGCCACTGCATTCCAGCCTGGGTGACACAGTGAGACTCCATCTCAAAAAAAAAGTCAGTGTTCTTTGGATGCAAGCAACGAGACTGACTGGTTAATTAGAGTCTCCCCACTCCAAAAACAAAAATAAAGAATTCACTGGAAGGCTAAGGGCAGTTCACAGAATGGCAAAATCAAGGCTCAGGAATAACAGGGTCAGGGTGACTCTGGAAGCTGGGTGGTGGGAACTAAGGAACGGGCTCCATTCAAAGCGACTTTGGGCCATGTCAGTTCAGTTGTCTTCTTCTTATTGTATCACATCCTCATAGATTGAGTTCCCAGAAGGAGGTGGTCTGGTGTTTTCCCTCATATCTTGCACCCATTGCCTTCCCCAAGGGTGATGCCCCCTGATTAACACTTTGCCAAGTCTGCATGAAGTGGGGGAGGGATGGTTACTACAAAGAGAAGGGAAATCGATGTTCTTCTACCTGGGAAGTAGCTTTAACGAAATCAAGGCATTCTTCTAGGGTGGCAGGAAGACTGCCATTTGGTGGGGGCACCCTGCTGGGGACTGGCAACACTTTGCTTGCAGTGGGTCCTGGAGCCAGGCTGTTTCCCTGGGAGAAAGGGGTGTGTTTTCAGAATCCACAAAGGTGCTGCTATGGACTGAACTGTATCCCCCTTGAGATTCATATGTTGAAGCCCTTGCCCCCACTGTGACCATATTGGAGACAAGACCTACAAGGAGAGAATGAAGGTTCAGTGAGAATGAAGGGTGAGGCTCTGATATGACAGGATCAGCATCCTAAGAAGGGACAGCCGAGGGGGCTGTGCTTTCTCGCTCTCTACCGAGTGAGGACATAGAGAGGAAGAGAGTCCACACCAGAAACCAAATCGGCCAGTGCCACCATCTTGGACTTTGGAGCCTCCAGAATTGTGAGAAGATAAATTTCTGTTGTTGAAGCCACCTGGTCTATGGTGTGTGTGTGTGTGTGTGTGTGTGTGTGTGTGTGTTTTTAAGCCTGAGAAGACTAACATAGGTGCCATATGGACTGGCAGCCGATCTGGCCTCTATTCCCTCACCTATGAAACCAGATGGTCCCTAAAGCTCCTTCTAGCTTTAAAATTCAATGTGCCAATATATCCGTGAATCATCTATCAATGCGTATTTGCTCGCTGCTCAACTAAGTCCTGAGTTACTGATAACAGGAGGCTGTCAAGTGTAATACAGTCCACCCAGTTACATTTGAATTTCAGATTTGTTTAAATCCATTTTGAGTATAAGTATGTCCCACACAATATTTGAGACAAATATTGAGACATTTGTTAAATCTGGCTCTTCTAGTTATTTGCCTTCTATTCTCCAAATACTGCTACTTTTGGAGGGAGAAAAACTGGACGTTACTCATCTCTGGATTCCCTTACAGTGGTGTCTGCCAGCTCTTTGGATTTCAGAGACTAAACATTATTGGATTACTTTTTGGAAGAAAAAACAACTTTCTATTTTGCCCAATAAAGGTATTCATAATAATCATCACTTTACTAAAGAAAAACCAGTTAAACTTTGAATCCTATTAAATAGACTCTCAGGATTTTACAATTAATTGTAAAAATTTAGTTTTACAAAACACTCATTACATTGTCCTTTCGTTTGTTGGTTTCTAAGTCAATCAGGTGAAGCTTCAAACCATTCTGGGTACTGCTCAGGTGACCAGTGTTTGGGAGCTTCGCTGTGCTATGTTTGATTGAAGGTCTTACATGACCTCTGGACATTTTGGCTTATATTCTAGGAAGCTCAAAGTCCAATTGGAGCTTGACTGCTACAGCTGTCTTCTTCTCGCCTTTCATTCCTTGTTTCCTGTGTTTTCTTCCAGGCCTTTACACTTTTTTACAAAATGAATTTTCATTATAATCTACCTTAAGAATTGGTGAAATATAGTTTTTTTAAAAAAGATTGCATACAGTAAGACCTCAATAAACAGTGCTATTGACAAAGGAAAATATGTAACTATTGAGTGGGATCTAATTAGTTTTCTAATTAGTTTACTTTCTGAAGATGATTATTCCCCCCAAATGCTTTTTTTTTTTTTTGAGATGGAGTTTCACTGTTGTTGCCCAGGCTGTAGTGCAATGGCACCATCTCAGCTCACTGTAACCTCTGCCTCTGGGTTCAAGTGATTCTCCTGCCTCAGCCTCCTGAGTAGCTGGAATTACAGGCAAGCACCACCACGCCTGGCTCATTTTTATATTTTTATTAGAGACGGGGTTTCACTATGTTGGCTAGGCTAGTCTCAAACTCCTGACCTCAGGTGATCCTCCCACCTTGGCCTCCCCAAGTGCTGGGATTATAGGCGTGAGCCACCACACCCAACCTCAAACGCCTGTTTCAATTTCCTATTCTTAGAATTTTAGACTGTTAGAGCTAGAAAGGTAATGACATCTTCTAACTCAATTCCAGACTTAGTGAATTGGAATTTCTGTGGAATTTCTGTGGATCTATAAGAATTCTAGGATCTAAGATTAGGACCCACTGGTCCACAGGCCCTCTTAGCACATACCAAAGCAGGATATCATTTTACAGGCGAGGCGACGGAGACCCAGGAAAGTGAAGTGATGATCAGGTGAATCTGTGCAGACTTGAGTCCAGTGCACAGCACCTGGCTTTCTTAGCAAACTGACTCTGCTGAGAGACAGGAAGGGCAGGGACAGGTGTTCACTAACTAGTTTATGTTCACTATATGTAGTAGGAAATGAGCACTAGGTATGGAGAAATGAAAGATAGAAGAGGTTTACCTCAAGTAATAACAACATCCCTCTCTTACCTGACCTCAGGTGATCCTCCCACCTTGGCCTCCCCAAGTGCTGGGATTATAGGCGTGAGCCACCTTACCTGCTCTGGCATTTCACAGTTTACTAAGCACTTCCCCTCATGGTACCTTGCTTTGATCCCAAGATGAAGAAGATTTATCAAGGCAGTATTGTTTTCTACATTTACTTTATTCCAAGTGTATTCCATGCTACTTTCTACTACTAAACCTCACTCAAATTCCCTAAGACAGGCAATGTCTTTGTCATTTAAGAAAAATGGGCTGGGCATGGTGACTCACTCCTCTAATCCCAGCACTTTGGGAGGCCAAGGCAGGTGGATCACTTGAGGTCAGGAATTCGAGCCCAGCATGACCAACATGGTGAAACCCCGTCTCTACTGAAAATACAAAAATTAGCTAGGCATGGCAGTGCACACCTGTAATCCCAACTACTTTGGAGGCTGAGGCAGGAGAATCACTTGAACCCAGGAGGTGGAGGTTGCAATGAGCCGAGATGGAACCACTGCACTCCAGATTGGCCAACAGAGAGAGACTGTCTGATAAAAAAAGAGGCCGGGCACGGTGGCTTACACCTATAATCCCAGCACTTTGGGAGGCGGAGGCGGGTGGATCACAAGGTCAAGAGATCGAGAACATCCTGGTCAATGAACGAGGTGAAACCCCATCTCTACTAAAAATACAAAAATTAGCTAGGCGTGGTGATGCGCGCCTGTAGTCCCAGCTACTCGGGAGGCTGAGGCAGGAGAATTGCTTGAACCCAGGAGGCGGAGGTTGCGGTGAGCCGAGATGGTGCCATTGCACTCCAGTCTGGGTAACAACAGTGAAACTCCATCTCAAAAAAAAAGAAAGAAAAGAAAAGGAGGAACAAAAGGAAGGAAGGGCAGGGAAGGAAGGAAAGAATGGAAGAAAGGAAAATCATTGCTTCAAAAGTCACACAAGTTTTATACGATTATTTTAGAAAATTCAAACATTCTGAAAAATAGAGATTAAAAAGTTGAAAAGTGTATTCCATGCTACTCTGCTCCTTAACAGTTTGGTGAGTTTTCAAGTTTCCTTCCCAGATCTTTATGTGTTTACATATATTTAGAGGTAAGGATTTCTTTTTTAAAAAAATGAATCAAACTACACACATTGCAGTGCTTCCTTTTTCTTAGCATGTCTTGTCCATTTTTCCAAATCCTTTAGTAGACATCTGTTTGTTTTTTAAATAGGCCATGTTTGAAAATAGAATTATAGCAACATTCATATGCACACTGATGATAGAGCAATATTATATTTATCACTAATATGGAACAGTGGAATTGACCCTGGAGAGAAAAGGGTGTTGATTTGTTGGTGCTCAGGAGTAAAGTGACTTTTTTTTTTTTTTGAGACGGAGTTTCATTCTTGTTGCCCAGGCTGGAATGCAGTGGTACGATCTCGGCTCACGGCAACCTCCGCCTTCCAGTTTTTCAAGCGATTCTCCTGCCTCAGCCTCCCGAGTAGCTGGGATTACAGGCGCCCACCACCATGCTCGGCTAATTTTTGTATTTTTAGTATAGATGGGGTTTCATCATGTTGGCCATGGCTAGTCTCGAACTCCTAACCTCGTGATCCGCCCACCTCGGCCTCCCAAAGTGCTGGGATTACAGGTATAAACCACCATGCCCTTTCTAAAGTGACTCTTAAAATCTCGTGACTAACCTTCTCTCAAGAGGTGGGTCTATGGAATCAGACTCACAAGCTAGCTTAATAAAGCATTGAGAAACATTACCAAATGGCTGTCTCAGTTTCCCCCTTGTAAAATGGGGACAAGAATGTGTTCCATAGGTTGTAGTGCGGTTAAATGACGTAACTCATATTTATGCTAAACGCAATGACTGATGACTGCAATGATGACGACGATGGCAGACGGGCGCAGCGACTGAGGCTTAAATTGCAAGGATAGCAATACCAGGAATGAATGCCTCGGGGGAATACTTTTTATCAAGAGCCTCCAAGTTAGTCTGGCTGTCTGAGATGCCCTCTGGAGACAGGAGACCACAGGTCTGGAAACCTCAATGTCCCAGGCTTTCAGGACCTGGCGTTTGGCTAAACCTCTGGAGAACTACAATTTCCAGGGTGCACCACTTTCGCCCCGCACTTGACGTTGCAGCTCCCGTTTCTCGCCAGGCTCCCGGCATGAACTACAAAACCCAGAAGACCCTGCAGCCCCGCTGGCGTTCTCGTCTCATCACTCTCACTTTTGGACGCGAAACTGTGGCCGCATTGCCTGCTGGGAAGTGTAGTTCACCGGTGACCGAGCCCTTCAGGCCAGGCCGCTACAATAAGGCGGGCGAACTCGTAGCTCTTGAATACCCGTGGCCTAACCGTCCACCCGGAAGACTAGCCCGACTCGGAAGGCTCTGGAGTCGCGCCTGGGCTCAGAGCCGGGTGCGAATGCGGCTCGCGTTCTAGGCCTCCTTGGGTGAGAAAGTGGTAGACTGGCAGGAAGGCGGCGGAGGCGGACGAGACCAATGCCAGCCTGGAGAAGGAAGTGGGCCAACGGGAAGGGTGAATCCAAGTGGATATCGTAGGGGTGGGAGTGGGGTGTGGCACCCGCTTACCTTGAGGCTGGGTGAGGCGCGCCCCGAAATTCTGGGGAGCAGAGGTCCCTGCTTAGAGAGGAAGAGGGACGTCCATGTGGCGGGATGGCTTTATGGTTTGGGGATGATCAGTGGGTCTTATGGCCTCGTCTCCCTGGTTAGTGGAGATAGCTCACCAGGCCTGGGATCTGGAGTGTCTGGAGGTGCAGGGAACTGATTGGAAACTTAGGCAGGAGTGCGTTACCCAGAGAAACTGAGGGCTTCCGCTGTGCACCTGCAAAACGTTTCCCTAACCGCTTCACCCCTTCCTAACTGCTAACATTTGGAGAAGGTGGAAGTTCTCTGAGGATAGATGCTTCTTGGTCGGGGAGGAGGAGTGGGGTGGGGGGTTGGGTTCTGCCAAAGGGAGCCCCAGCAGGGAAGGAAACCCTTGAACCCTATAGTTGCCCAGAGGCCTAGGCAGTGCTACTGAAGTACTCCTACATCATCATTCTAAGCATTACACAGCGTTACAGTAGATGCAGGCTATTTAATCTGAACCAAGCCAGAGAAATTGGTGTCCCGCCCCCTGCTTACAAACTGTTGTAAAAATGTCTCAGTTAGTAGGAAAATAAATGTTATGGGTAAATTCATGGGAAAAAAATCAGGGTGCAAAATGGAATGTTTACAGTGATCCTATTTTATAATAAATTCTTATGTCTCCTAAATATGTGCCATGTATTACGTGGTTATGGATAGAAAAAAAAATCGGAACTGTATACTCTAAATTATTAATTTCAACCGTGGTTATTGATGGCTGGTGAGAGTATGGATTAATTTTATTCTTTTTGTTTGCTCGTTCACATCTTTATATAGCATCTTAATTTGTACAGTGAACACATATTTCTTTTTTCCACCCCTCTTTTTCCCCGGAGAGTCAGTCAGTTGCTCCGTGTGTTGTGTTTTGGAAATCAGGTGTCAAGGCCAGCTGCTCTGGCTTGCACTGAGCCACAGGCTGACTGACTGCCAGGAAGGATAAAAGGCGTGAATGTGAGGGGAGAATTTCGTGTGCAGTCCATGGGAGGCTAATGCTTTTTTCCTTCTTCTAGGTTGGAAAGAGGCTATTTTAGCAAGTATCACGCCATGGTAAGTGGTTGGTCTATTTCAGTCTAATCTATTATGCTTTCTGGTTAAAAATGTCACCCTTCTCATTATCTGATGGATTTAAGTGCACTAAGGAACTTTCTTGGGTTCTGATAACTCACCTTGTCTGGGGCATGGGAAGGAGAGAAATATTGCAGCTGAAATGCCTTTTTAGCTTTGGGTTTGCTTTTTCTGTTTGTTTTTGAGATGGAGTTTCACTGTTGTTGCCCAGGCTGGAGTTCAGTGGCACAATCTTGGCTTACTGCAATCTCTGCCTCCCAGGTTCAAGCAATTCTCCTGCTTCAGCCTCTCAAGTACCTGGGATTACAGATGTGCACCGCCACGCCTGGCTAATTTTGTATTTTTAGTAGAGATGGGGTTTCTCCATGTTGACCAGACTGGTCTCAAACTCCTGACCGCAAGTGATTTGCCTGCCTTGGCTTCCCAAAGTGCTGGGATTACAGGCATGAGCCACCATGCCCGGCCTGCTTTTTGCTTTTTGATCAGGATCTTTATTTTAGCATATGCTGCCTACTATCTCTGTGTATGTGCAATTATAAAATTAACTTTAATATATCCTTTAGTTGTGCTCATTATGTAGTTTCTGGGACAAAAGCTTGTTAAAATCATGGTTGGAGCATGGCAGCTAATAAATGTAATGTTCATTTCAGTCTTCTTATTTTCTTCCACAGCTTTTGCCAACTTTCCAATTAAAGATTGACTTTCCTGCTTAACTATTTCTCCTGGAAAATGTCCTTGCCTCTTACAGAGGAGCAGAGGAAAAGGATTGAAGAGAATCGACAAAAGGCTCTGGCCCGTAGAGCTGAGAAGTTATTGGCAGAACAGCATCAGAAGACTAGCTCGGGCACCACCATTGCTGGCAACCCATCCCAGGCCAAACAAGGCCCATCCCAAAATTTCCCAAGGGAGTTTTGTAAGCCAGTGAGCCATGGTGTCATTTTCAAGCAACAGAATCCCAGTAGCTCATCTAATTATGACCAAAAACCTCATAATTCCCACAGTTTTCATCTTAGCATACCAGAGCAGGTGAAGGGAATATGGAAAAAACCAGAAGAAATGACCACAGCCTGCCCAGGCCACAGCCCACCACATCAAGTGGCTCTCACTGGAATCTCCCCTCCTTTGGCAAAAAGTCCTCCAGAGGTCTCTAAACAACAGCCCTTGGGTTACAATTTAGGTCAAGGTCATGCTCAGGCTTCGATCAGGTCCATACCCTTTGCTAACCCAACTCATGAGCCTTTGGCCAAAGCAAAGAGTTCACAAGAGACACCAGCTTGTTCTGGACAGCCTCCCAGGGATGTTAAGTTAGAGGCCAACAGAGCAAAAGCCTCCACCTCGTGGCAGAACACTTCTTACATCCATTCTAGCTCGGGGAGTGTAACACCCAGGCCAGAAGGAAGACTCCAGCAGACATCAGGGTCCTCACTCCAAAGAGCAGCGGTCACTCAGAAGGGAAAGTGTGTAAGGAATGGCGATCGTTTCCAGGTGTTGATCGGGTACAACGCGGAACTCCTTGCCGTGTTTAAGAGCCTGCCCAGCAAGATTTATGGTAATGTCTTTGTTCTTCGGGTGTTTTTTTCCTTATTTTTAGAGTCTCTTAATCTAACAGTTTCTCATAAATATTAGGAGAGTGCATTGGCACATTCTGTCCATTCAGTTGTTAAATTTTTTCAGTTTGAGCTTCCCTTCATTGTAGTTATTCCCTCAAACAGCTGCCAAACTTGATGGTGGCCACATGGCCATCTGGAGAATGGTTGAATGTTACTGAGAAGACACTTCCTCTGCCAGGTGCATTATATGCGTTGTAGCACTTAAGCTGAGCAGCAGTTTTTTTGAAATAAGTAGATATTATTGCAGTTTTTTTAGGTGATGATACTGGTTCAGCAAGATTAAGTGACAGGCCCGGTTTCATTGGTCTGGAAAGGCAGGGTCAGGATGTGACCAGCTCAGCTACAGCCCAGAGCCATTGCCCCTCAAACTGCTTTGCCTGACTACATTACGACCTGGAGAACTTGGATTCTAGTCCTTACTCTGCCCTCAGTCCTCTTAGGTGAGGTTCATAACTTCCCCGGGCCTAAGTTGAATTCCACTACATGGAATAAAAGAATTATCTAGGCCTGGTGCGGTAGCTCGTACTTGTAATCCCAGCACTTTGGGGGCTGAGGTGGGCAGATCACGAGGTCAGGAGTACGAGACCAGCCAGTCCAATATGGTGAAACCATATTTCTACTAAAAAATACAAAAATTAGCTGGGTGTGGTGGCGCACACCTGTAGTCCCAGCTACTTGGGAGGCTGAGGCAGGAGAATCTCTTGAACCTAGGAGGCAGTGGTTGCAGTGAGCTGAGATCATGCCACTGCACTCAGCCTGGGTGACAGAGTGAGACTCTGACTCAAAAAAAAGAAAAAAAAAATTATCTATATTTACTGTTTGTCCTCTACAGAGATTTGATAGATCAGTGGGGGCTTGCTAGTCAGCTGTTTTGAACTTGGTATCCGTTCGTTCATTCATTTAGAAGACAAGCCTGTATTGGGTGCCCAAGTGCAAATTGTAATGACAGTCATCAGCCCTCTGTTTTGTTTCAGATCCTGACTCCAAAACATGGAACTTCAGCATGAATGACTATAGTGCTCTGAGTAAGTAGGCATGTGGTTGTTCCTCATGGAGGGCGCCACTGGTGCTGAAAACTTCTTTTGGAGTGTCACATGTAGTCTAGCTTATGGCATGCATGGCTTTACAGGTGTCGAAAGCCTGCAGGGCACCACCCCACACTCCTTCCCACTGTGTCTAGCCTAATGAGGCAGCTCTGAGGGTAAAGGCCATTGGTAATATTAACAAAAGCTAGCACTTAATGATGCTTGCTATGCATTAGGCTATTCTAAGCTCCTTATTCTAACTTTTATTCCTCGTAATAACTATTTTACAGATGGGGAAGCTGAGGCCCAGGGGGGCTGAGTCAGTAACACAGGATCACATAGCCAATAAGTTATACTGCTGGGATTCAAACCCAGGCAGTCTGACTTGAGATTATATGTTCCCACCAGACTATGCTGGCCCCAGCAGTGACAGGCAGCTCAGGCAGCTCTGCCAGCCCCTGCTCCCAGGAAGGTAACAGTTCAGCAAACAGCACAGATCCTCAGAGCACTGTCTGTGCAGCTAACTACTCAAAAATGCAAGGAGGGTGCAGTACTCAGGCAGATTCCAGCTAACGCCGTGTCTGGTTGTAGTCAGCAGCTGGGTACGTCCCTCTGTCTTCTGAGAAAACTGTCATACACTAAAGTTTTTGTCACTTGATCCTGTCACATGGAGCCTACACACCTGTGTCAAAGCGTCAGCCCCGGGGGTGTTTTCATCTCCCATTTATTTATTTATTTATTTATTTATTTATTTATTTATTTTTGAGACGGAGTTTCGCTCGTTACCCAGGCTGGAGTGCAATGGCGCGATCTCGGCTCACTGCAACCTCCACCTCCTGGGTTCAGGCAATTCTCCTGCCTCAGCCTCCTGAGTAGCTGGGATTACAGGCACGCGCCACCATGCCCAGCTAATTTTTTTGTCTTTTTAGTAGAGACGGGGTTTCACCATGTTGACCAGGATGGTCTCCATCTCTTGACCTTGTGATCCACCCGCCTCGGCCTCCCAAAGTGCTGGGATTACAGGCGTGAGCCACCGCGCCTGGCTCTCCCATTTATTTTACTCTTCTCCCCCAGCTGCTATTCCTACACCCTCTCTTCCTCCACCCAGCTTAAGAACGGAAAAGATAAGGCTGTATGCTTAGGTCACTTTGCAGATTTGGGGTATGAGGTAGGATTATCTGGAGTCAGCAGTACAGTTTCTGGGCAGGGTGGTTTGCGCCGGTGATGGGACAGCTCCCTGTAGAATTTCCTGGTTTTCTCCTTGGCCTCCAGTTCCTGAAATGTGTACATTAGGCAATATCTCTTTCTTTGGTAGCTGCTCATGTGTTAGTTTGTGAGGGCTTCTGTGACAAAGTACCACTGACTAGGTGGCTTAAACAATAGGAATTTATTTGTTCATAGACCTGGAGTCTGGAAGCCTGAAGTGAAGGTATTGGCAGGGTTGGTTTCTTCAGAGGCCTCTCTCCATGACCTGCAGGCGGCTGCTTTCTGTGTCCTTGCGTGGACTTTCCTTTATGTGCGCTGATCCCTAGTGTCTCTACCCTTTATAAGAACATCGGTCATAGTGGTGTCCTTATAAGAATACCTACCCTTAGAAGAACATCGCCCACCCCGGTGACCTGATGTAACTTATTAACCTCTTTAAAGCCCTACCTCCATATACAGTCACATTCTGAGGTCCTGTGCTGCGTGTTTAACATGAATTTTGGAGGGACACAATTCAGCCTTTGACACTGATGATGTTAGCACTGTCGAGGGAGGGCTCATTTTTTAATCCATTTGTTTGGTGTTGGAAGTGGGAGACCCAAGGGTCTGGGTAAAGATGGCAGATTTTGACACGCGGTATTCTCATTGCTGGTGAATTTAAACCAGTGGTTTCCACTGTTGCTGTTGTTTGTTTTGTCTTCTTACTCTTGTTCTGACCACAGTTCATGGTGATTTAGATGACTCCTGCTTTTGTAGATGCATTTAGATTTTTTGTGTGATATTTTTGCTTTTTTTTTTTTTTTTGAGACAGAGTCTCACTTTGTCACCCAGGCTTGAGCGCAGTGGCACAATCTTGGCTCACTGCGATCTCTCTGCCTCCTAGGTTCAAGTGATTCCCCTGCCTGAGCCTCCTGAGTAGCTGGGACTTCAGTCTTGCACAACCACGCCTGGCTAATTTTCGTATTTTTAGTAGAGTTGTTGGCCAGGCTGGTCTTGAACTCCTGACCGTAGGCGATCCACCTGCCTCAGCCTCCAAAAGTGCTGGGATTACAGGTGTGAGCCACGATGCCCACCTATAATTTCTTTATGTAATGCTCCACATGTTTTAAAAACCATGTTTATTGGGTACAAAATTCTCCATATATACTTCTCAATGAAGCTCATAGAAGAGAAAAAAAAATTCTCCTTAGAGCTTTTAGATGAATTTTTCTGATTGTTTGGCTCCTCTATATGCTTACCAATGTGTAACACACTCATCTTTTCCCTGCTGAGATAAACTTTGAAATTCCTTACCATAATTATGGATTTGTGAATTTCTCCTTGGGTTTGTAAGTTTCAGATCGGTTCATGATTGTGGTGTCATGATTGGCTTTTTATCCGAATAACATATACCGTTGTCTCTGTGTCCGTCTTCCTGTTATTTTGCTTGAGGTATATCTGTGGATTTTGCTCTGTTAACCCTACCACAGACCCACTGTAGAACATATTTTGAGGTGTGAAGAAGAAAAACTATCCCCCGTAATCTCCCCACTCAACTAACCATTATTAACATTTTGGTTTCATTCCTTCCAGCCTTTTTTCTATGCATTAAAATATAAAGTTGTATGCATGCATATCATTTTCATTTTTCCTTTTTAATTTAATGCTCCAGCATAAAGCATATTTGTTTTACTTCATGTTAACTGTTAATTCGAAATGATGCCATTGTGGGTGTCCATGATCATAATGGGCCATCTTGACCTTCAAAAAATGATTTTGTGTTGTTGAACTACTTTTGCCTTTTCCAGAATTTTTAGTACAAAATAAATTTTAATTGCTGTACAACATTCTGTTTTATGGATGCGTCATACATTGCTTCAATTGTTTTTTTTTTTCTGCTTGATTTTAATTTGCTGCCAGTTTTTCCAGTTTTAAAACTGTAGAGGAACACCTTCGTACATAAGTTTTCTCTGTATTTTCAATTGGTAGTTGGGATAGATTCCCAGAAGTTGAATCATTATTCTTAGAGCTCGTGCTGTAATTGCCAAATTGTTTTCCAGAAGGTTTTATTCCCAACCAGCAATATGGATGTCTAATTGTTTCTTCTCCGGCAAGTTTGATAAGTAGAAAAGTCTCTTATTTGTCTGATGATTTATGAACGTGAACATTTCTCCAAACGTTTGTTAGTCTTCTTCCTCCTGTTTTGAATTCGCTCCACCTCTATCCTCTTGTTTTGTGGTCTCAGTACTTTTTTAAAGCATGAGCTCTTTTTGTCTTTCTTTACTCAGAGTTTTTGCCTTTCACTTCAGTGTGTGTCTTGTCGACAGCTTAGTTTTATATAGTTGAATCTGTTCATCTATAAAATTCATCTGTAATAGTTGAAATAATGTTCAGAACTGTGCGTTTGTGACCTGGTGATCCTGGTCCTCACTCTTTTGTTCTCTGAGCGGTAGACAGAGTAGTGACCTAGGAGTAGGGTTAAGTGGGTGATTAGTGATATGCTGATCGCAGTGGTTTATCCAACACAGGGCCAGAAGTTATCTCACAAGTTTATTCATCCTGGCAAACTTCCTCTTCCCCCTGTTAATTTCAAAATTAAAAAAAATTTTTTTGAGGCAGAGTCTAGCTCTGTCGCCCAGGCTGGACAACCTCCGCCTCCTGGGTTCAAGCGATTCTCCTGCCTCAGCCTCCTGAGTAGCTGAGATTACAGGCACATGCCACCATGCAGGGCTAATTTTTAGATTTTTAGTAGAGATGGGGTTTCACCATGTTGTCCAGCATGGTCTTGATCTCCTGACTTTGTGATCCACCCGCCATGGCCTCCCAAAGTGCTGGGATTACAGGCATGAGCCACCACGCCCAGCCAAATTTTAAATTTTTTGATTTGAAAAACCTAAGGAGGCTGGGTGTGGTGCCTCATGCCTGTATTACCAGCACTTCCGGAGTATAAGGCAGGTGGATGGTTTGAGCTTAGGGGTTTGATACCAGCCCGGGCCACATGGCAAAACCCAGTCTCTACAAAAAATATGAAAGTTAACCCCATGTGGTGGTGCACGCCGTTAGTCCTAGCTACTGGGGAGGCTGAGGTGGAGGATGGCTTGAGCCTGGGAGGTTGAGGCTGTAGTGAGCCATGAGCATGGTACTGCGCTCCAGCCTGGGTGACAGAGCAAGACCTTGTCTCAAAAAAAAAAAAAAAAAAAACTTAAGGAGATGGAGAGTTACATTCAACAAAAATTGAAATTCCCAAAGCCCCAAGTAAAAAACACTTGCCAGCCTTCCTAATCTAACATTGCCTTTTCTTGCCTTCCTGCCAGACCTGGTGCCTCTTGACCATGTCCCTTCCCCACTTTCTCCCTCTTCCCTTGCCTGTATCTCAAAGTCACATCATAGTCCTTTGCTTTGTCACTTCTGTTCGATTTCTCTTCTTTGGCAGTGGAAGCAGCCCAGAGCCTCCCCACGGTCAACCTGCAGCCTCTGGAATGGGCCGATGGCAGCAGCGAGTCACCCTCCACCAGCAGCGCGGGACAGACCAGCCTTCCGTCAGCTCCGTCCCTTGCCTTTGTCAAAGGGCGATGCATACTCATCTCCCGGGCCTACTTCGAGGCAGACATCAGTTATTCACAGGACCTGATTGCGCTTTTTAAACAGATGGATTCCAGAAGATATGGCAAGTAATCAGTCTTTGTCTGATTGCCAGAATATGAGGTGGTCTGTGATCTCAACATAGGGTGTTTTTTACTACCTTAAATGTTCAAAAATTACTTTCTCGGGAACGCCTTCCTGTTCTGCTCTTCTTCTTATAGAAAGATGGCACGTTAATTATTCTAGATAAGGCCAGCTAGGTGGCTCAAGCCTATAATCCCAGCACTTTGGGAGGCCGAGGCGGATGGATCACGAGGTCAAGAGATCGAGACCATCCTGGTCAACATGGTGAAACCCCGTCTCTACTAAAAATACAAAAAATTAGCTGGGCATGGTGGCGCATGCCTGTAATCCCAGCTACTCAGGAGGCTGAGGCAGGAGAATTGCCTGAACCCAGGAGGCGGAGGTTGCGGTGAGCCGAGATCGTGCCATTGCGCTCCAGCCTGGGTAACAAGAGTGAAACTCTGTCTCAAAAAAAAAAAAAAAAAAATTATTCCAGATAGTAAACATATAGTGGGGACTGCTTTGTCATTAAGGCCTCCCAAAGAGAATACCTCATAATTTCCCCCTGGTCAATGTCTTCTTGGTGGAAGCAGGTAAATTCCTGCTTCGGCCATTTTTAAAACCCATCTTGTTTATTTTGGCCTTTGCAGAGCAGAAACACAGGTGGTTGCCACAAAAATAAACGCCTTTTCTTATGTCACCTTAGTGGTTTTCAAACTTGAACATGCAGGGAACCACTTGCGTGCGTTGTTAAAGTGCAGATTGCTGGGCTCCACTACCGGAGTTTCTGATTCTGGAACTCAAGCGTGGAGCCAAAAATTTGCATTTCTCACAAGTTCCCTGAGCTAATGCTGCTGCTGGTGATGGTGCCATGGTTTGAAAATGCTGGTAGTTCTCCTCTCAGGCTGCCTATCAGCATGGCTGGGCCACTTCAAAAACACCAATGCCCGGTTCTTACCCAAATAGGTTGATTTATTTTGTTGGAGGTGGGGCCTGGACATTTTTTTTTTTTTTTCAAATCTTCAGTTGAGCCTAATTATAAGCCAGTCTTAAAATCTATTGGCCAAAGCAGAATATTTTTGCTTTATTTTATTTTATTTATTTATTTTTGAGATGGGTTGTTTTTGTTCTGTCGGCTAGGCTGGGAGTGCAGTGGCATAATCTCGTCTCACTGCAACCTCTGCCTCCCAGGTTCAAGTGGTTCTCCTGTCTCAGCCTCCTGAGTAGCAGGGACTACAGGTGCATGCCACCACTCTAGGCTAATTTTTTCTATTTTTAGTAGAGGCAGGGTTTCACCATGTTAGCCAGGGTGATACTGAACTCTGCCCACCTCAGCCTCCCAAAGTTTTGGGATTATAGGTGTGAGCCACCGCACATGGCCATTTTGCCTTATTTTCTTTGTGAGGTTCTTCTAAAGCCCCCCTGTCAGAATAGGGGAGAAGAAGGTGTAGATTCTGGACTCCTGGGTGTCATTCTTAGCTTGGGCCACATTGTTTTTTAAAAACTGTGTATCTGTTATGGATCAGTGTTTCCCCATTCTTGAACTGGTTTGATCTTGTCCATAGGCAAGTAGAACTCAAATCCTTAAAACCTTGTGCCTTTGAGACCTCACACTGAAGCATCATCCTGAAAGAAGCCTCTAGAATTGCTTGCTCAACAAGAGCTTTCACCAGGGTTTGGGTTCCTTCTGAAGGAGGGTGGTGCTGGTGGCTATATGATCATCCTTGGATGGATGGAGTTTGGACTGATGAGGGCAGACTGGTGTAGGAGAGCTGTGTGAGGCCCAGGCAGGTCGTGAGATCAGCTGCTTACACAACAACCTAGATCCTTTACCTTCCTTGCCCCCTCAGCTGATTGGCTTCAGCTTGGGGTGGCCCTTAAAAGGCAAATACAGGTCAGGTGCAGTGGCCTGTAATCCCACCACTTTGAGAGCCCCAGGGTGCGTAGATCACCTGAGGTCACAGGAGTTCGAGATCAGCCTGGCCAACATGGTGAAATCCTGTCTATTAAAAATACAGAAACTAGCTGGGTGTGGTGGTGCCAGCCTGTAATCCCAACTACTCAGAAGCCTGAGGCAGGAGAATTGCTTGAGCCCAGGAGGCAGAGGTTGCAGTGAGCCAAGATCACACCACTGCACTCCAACCTGGATGACAGAGCGAGATGCCATCTCAAAAAAAAAAAAAAAAAAAAAAAAAGTCAAATACAGGATCTGTGTCTATCACCGGCCTGTGAGATCACACTCCTGACATGGTCTGCCATTTTGGGAGTGGGTACCATGAAAATATTGATACTGATCCTGCTCACACCCAGGTGTCCAAAAACCATGATTGGTGTATTTGCGTTAGCTGCTGTTCACCGCTTTTCCTGTTTGCTGCTGTGCCACTGCGAGAATCAAGTTGTCAGGAAGAACCTTCTCGTACTAGTTCACATTCAAGATTAGTCTGTCTGCTTTGTTCCTTTCATCAGGTTGCACCTGGGCAACCTTGCTTTTTCCTGAAACTGACTTGCTATGTCCACAAGGCCTCTTTCCAGCCACCTTGCTTTTGAAATAACTGTACAGTGAGGAATGCACTTTTGCTGCCCAGATAGCATTTACTGAGACCAAGGTTTCTTGATTTTTTTCAAAAGATAAATTAGTAAATTCCTCTGTTTAAATAATGAGCCACTATTGGGTAGTAAGATGCTCACCTTTTTTGTTAATATTGTGTGTAATTTATACTACACTATGCTGATTAACAGGTGATGTAATAATCACACTAACAACAATTCATAATAACTGGCTTTTTGAGGTGCTCATTGTTTTCCAGTCATACTTTTATAAGCAATTTTCTTGAATTTTATGTAATCCTCACAGTAACCTGTGACATAGGGGCTGTAGTATCTTTGTTTTTCAGATGTGGAAACTGAGAGAAAGATGTTATAATGACTTGCCCAAGGTGACATAGCTGGCCAAGAGGCAGAGCCAGAATTTGACCTTTGGCAGTTTGACCACTCTGACCATATGCAGCTTGTTTCACATGTATAAAATGGAGTTAACACCTCCAACGAGCACCCCAGAAAGCCAGTTATTATGAATTATTGTGTGATTATTACATCATCTGCTAATTAGCATAGCATAGTATAAATTACATACAACATTAACTAAGAAAGGTGAGCATCTTTCAACCCAATGGTGGCTCATTATTTAAATAGAGACTTACAGACTTGGGAGGGGCAAATGAGATGGTGCCACTGAGTCTTGGCACAGTGCCGGGCTGAACGTGAATGCTGCTAAGGTGTGAGCTACAATTAGCACCCCTGTCATTCAAAGTGTTTCTGACCTGCTAGCCCCTCCCCAGCCATGTATCCTGTACAGGCATCTTTTATCACAACCCTTACAACCTAGTGTTGTTAGCGTCTCTGCTTATCTCTCCTACCAGTAGATTGGGGAAGCCTGCAGGGAAAGGACTCTCCTAATTTCTGTATCCCCTGTGCTAAGTACAGGACCAGCTGTCACATTGTCCAAGCTTAATGGAAGTTTATATCAAGCCAAGGAATAAATGAGTAACTGTGATCACGTAGCAGGAGAGCAGGGTGTCCTATTTGCTTATTTATTTCTTATCATTGCAGATGTCAAGACCAGGAAGTGGAGCTTTCTCTTGGAAGAGCACAATAAACTAAGTGAGAAGCCTTCCTTACTTGATTTATATCATACTATTGTTAGCTTTAATAATGCACCTTAAATTTGATGTATTTTTGAAGAATCTTCTCCTCTATCTGCTGTGGTGGGATGCTTGAGTACAGGGTAAGTAAAGGTAAGGATGCAGCCTTGTCTGCATCCACTGAGATGGTGGCTTAATGACAGCCCAAACAAATGCCGGGCCTCCTTTGCTGTAAGGGTGAGGTGGTAGTAGTGAAATTCCCCAGACCTGTGAAACCTTCCTGCTGTCATAGAAGTATTAGAAACATGGGTACATAGACCTTAGGAATCAGAAGCGAGCTGGGATTGCTTAGCTTAGGTGGAAGTGACCATAGATTACTCCTAAGAATAGGCTCCTGGCGTATTTCTAGAACTGGTTGCTCAAGAAAGGTAGGAGAGTCTCGCTGGGAATGGACTTCATAATAGAGTTCTGTCCAAGGCAGAAGTCAAGGCCAGGGACTTAGGCATTTTAACAAGCACTTTAGAGACTGACTGAGGAAAGGGGATATGTGTACAGATAGCGTAAGTACAAGAAGAAGAAGCCAATTTGGGTTTATCATTTTTCTTCTCTGTGCTTTCCTTAGATGGGGCAATAAATTCTATTATGCCTGGGACTAGGAAATATGGTCATATCTCAGACTGTACCAGAATACCAATCCCTTATCTATCTGGCTGTAGCAGTTCTGCATTGGATTTGCAGCTGGCACGGCTTATGTTCCTCTGCTTTTTCTCCCAAACCTGAGGGCCTATTGGGCTTCCCAGACTGAGGAAGGAGTCATTTATGGGAACCAGTCAGGCCAAGACAGACATGAGCCAACCCTGGGAGCTGTGAGTCATTGGCCATCTTGCCTGGCAGGCTGGGGCTTCAGTGAAGAGAGAGAAGTTGGGTTCCTTCCTTTTGTCTCCTTACATGACTTACTGTGTGACATTAGGTAAATAATTCAACATTCTGGGTCCCATTGTCCCTTTAGTTAAAAAAAAGGGATGGTCTTTAATCTCTATCTGCTCTACTGACAGAAATTAAATATAAAGGAAGAGCCTTTGGTTCCTTGAGCAAAACTTGCTGTGAACTACAAGATTAGGTTTGAATATGAGATGATAACTTAGTAAATGCTGGCTGAAGTAGAAAGGATGCCTCACATTGATCTTGAGACTCTCTGGCTGCTGCTACTTCGAACTTGTGATTTAGAGGGAATTATTTAAGGCTGGGTGTGGTGGTGGATCACACCTGTAATCCCAGCACTTTTGGAGGCCAAGGCAGGCAGATCACGAGGTCAGGAGATCGAGACCATCCTGGCTAACACGGTGAAACCCTGTCTTTACAAAAAATACGAAAAATTAGCTGGGTGTGGTGGCATACGCCTGTAGTCCCAGCTACTTCGGTGGCCGAGGCAGGAGAATCATTTGAACCTGGGAGGCAGAGGTTGCAGTGAGCCAAGATTGTGCCACTGCACTCCAGCCCAGGCAACAGAGCAAGACTCCAACTCAAAATAAATAAATAAATAAAATAGAGGGAATTATTCGGCAAAAGCTGAATATGTTTTTTCTTTTTGAGACAGGGTCGCACTGTCAGCTAGGCTGGAGTGCAGTGGAGGGGTCTTGGCTCACTACAACCTCTGCCTCCCAGGCTCCCAAGTAGCTGTTACACAGGATCCTTTTGGTGCTGCTTTGCCAGCTGGGCTTGCTTCTGGGCTTGCTGTGCCCACTCAGCCTGGCAGGCTGCATTCGGCTCATGCTACCAGTCCTGATCCCACACCCACCAAGGGGGAACTAGGCATGGAGCAGTGGAGGGTGTGTGAGTGAGAGAGTGTAGGATCTGGCCACAGCACACAGCCAGGTGTGCCAGCTGCTGCAGCGGAGCAGGCAGCTCCAGACTCTGGCATAGGCACCAGCTCCATGTGAGGCTGCAGCTAGACTGGGCATACCACAAGCAGCTTCTGCCTTGGGTACCAGCGTCTGGATGATGGGAATGTGCTGGCACCCGAAAACTTGAAAATACCAGCAACTGTGAAGCCCTGAGGGGTTGTTACAGTATGTCACAGCTCTGGCTCAGGGAGGCCTGAGATCTGGGCCCTCGGAAAGGTTGCTGTTCTTTACCCCTGTGGTCCAGCAGTCAGAAGCATGTCACTGCCCGCAGCTTGGCAAGCAGACCAGGAATGTGTTGTAGCCCTTTTCTCACCCACCATTCAGCAGGTCCCAGATTCTTGTCCCGCATCCAAGAAGAATGAGGTTACATGGGCAACTGGAGAGTGAGCAAGGCAAAGAAGGATTTTATTGAGCGACAGAACAGCTCTCAGTAAAGAGGGGACCTGAAGTGGGTAGTTCCAACATGTGGCTGAGTCCAGGGTTTTTACGGGCTCAGAATGGGGACATGTCTGCTGGTTGGTCCATGGGTGGGCCTAGAAAAAGCACCATTCGATTGGCTGAAAGTCATTGAGGAAGTTCTCATGCTGGATTGCGGACTCCACCTGGAACTAACTGGCAGTCTGGTTTTCAGGTTTCAGTCTGTCTTCAGCTTGAAGGTTGGGTTTCACTGGGAACCCACCCTTGTCTGCCTAGGAAGTTGTCTGCCTCCTGCTGTTATCAGGTGGAATTATACGTACACATCACCATGCCCGGCTAATTTTTCAATTTTTAGTAGAGATGGGGTTTTGCCATGTTGGCCAGGCTGGTCTAGAATTCCTGGCCTCAAGTGATCCTCCCACCTTGGCCTCCCAAAGTACTGGGATTACAGGCATGAGCCACCACTCCCAACCACAAAAGCTGAATTTTTTATGAGAAGTAGAAGTAAGTTCTTTCCTTCTCCCCTTTGTCTTTCAAGCAAGAAACACAAATATGTTAATTATAAAGTCTATGACTTTTACGGAACAACAAAAAGCGGAATACTTACAGCATTAGTAGATAAATGTAGTGTTGAAAAACCATGACTTGTGACTCACATGGCATTATATAGTGGTTCCTGATCTTTGCAGACAATAAACTCCTTGAAATATCTGATGAAAATAATGGATTTTTCACCCAGAAAAAAATGTACATAATGGCCCCAAATAAGATTTTGCACTTTATAAAAATGATTCCATGGATCCTGAGTGAAGATTCTAGATTTAGAGTTTTTACAATGCTATCCCATCATGGCAGTGTCTCATGAAAGATAAGACTAATCTTCCTATTTCATAGACTGGGAAAAGGTTGGGCCCAGAGAAAGGAAACAGTGGCTTTCCTTACTGGGAGCATTGCAGGGTCACAGTAAAGTCAGTGACAGTCATTGACAGAAATAAGACTAAAATTGCCATCTACCTCTGTAACCTGACCCATTACAAAATTAAGAAGCCAGCTAAACTTAGAAGCTGGGGAGGGAAAGCCGTGAGAATATAGCCCGGTTCCAACTGAGTTCCGATTTCACCACCAGTACTGTGAACCTGGGGAATGTGCACCTCTCCCCTCACCCCATGCTCTCCTTTTTTGTGAGTGAAATTAGATCCTTGACCCTGAGCTAGTGAACATGTACATAGGAAACCTGAGTATGTGAATGCTCACTGATGAAGCAGTGGGAGCTATTTTCTCTAGTAAGGAAAATCTAAGCTTTCCTTCTCTCTCTTTTCTAAGTGACTCAGGCCTTTTGCCCCCAGTGAAATTGGCATAAGTCCTTTTGTTTTCCCCTTGCTGTCAGTCCAGAAGCGTTCTCAACAATCTTGTCTTGTCAGCTGCTATTTGAAAACATTAGCATCTCTGCTATGTGGCTAGTAGCATTCTGCCAAAGAGCTATTTTACAGAAATGACTTCTAGATGACTCACGAAGCCAGACAGTATGTCTGTCATCTCCTAGTACCAGGGAAAGGACAGTAGAGACAGTCATTGACAGGGAATGGTGGCCTTCTCAGAAACCCTGAGATGGCTGAACTAGCAGCATAGGATTTTGGAGATGGTAGTTGGTAGGAGACATGGTAGATGTTAGTTTTATTCCTCTTAAATGGCTGAAGGAGCATAATGCTTACAAAGCACTGCATTTTCTACCAGCCAGTTCATCAGCCCTTAGCTTTCATCAGGTGTTTGACTTCTGAAGATCACTAGAATTAAAATGAAAATGATTTCTGAAAGCACATGGAGTGCTCAGCCTCCTGAAGTGTGCAGAAATCAGCATGCTTAGATTTAATTTGGAGGTATAAAATGTATTTCTGCATCAATATGGACAGTCTATTTTGTATTAAAGCCATCAACCTTACCTAATTTCCTCTCATGGTGATTCTTTTCGTGGAAACTGTTTCCAGAAATAACTGGTACTTATATTTAGTGGAGGAGAGAAATGGACTTAAGTATATTGAAAATACAAAGCAGTTGGAGGTAGCAGTAGATGGCTCAGCCCTGCACGTCCGCATCAGTATTTACAGTGGTAACCAACTGATGGTTGTGGCAAAAGACTTTTGGAATCACTCATGAGGATGCTAAGAAAACATAAGATCACACATGACCATATGCAATAGGCAGCCTCAGAATTTCCAATAATGTTGGATAGAAGTAAAATAATTCCCAGTTTCTCTTTGTAGTTTCCTTTACTGGATACCTGAGGACAATTAGCCTCTTGATGGGTTACTCTGACTCCCAGGGTGCCCTTGAAAAGGTAAAGGATAAAGAGCAATTGACGATCTGTAAATAATGGCTACTTTTCTCATTAGATTTTTCAAAGGAAAATGATAAAAGGGAAGAACATCCTGAAGGTGACAGCTTGCAGGACAGCAGGCTGTGGTTAGTGGTTTAAGGATAATTCCACTGCCAGGGGTCTCTAGGTCTGTCATTTTTTCTCTACATTTTAAATTTATAATTCAGCTTCCTTTTCCCTAGAATTATGTGTTTTATTTTTTTCTCTGGTTTTTCTTTTTCTGTTTCTCTATTGAATAAAGGGTTTGTTCCCCCCTCTTTTTTAAAGTTTAAAATCAGGTGAGATTACATTGTTCTAAAAGCAAGGTCGGTGCAATTAATTTGCTTTCATTTCTGTGTAGATCCCAAGTAATTTATTTTTCACACTTGAGTTAATGGTCCTGACTAGAAGAGATTTCTCCATGCATTATATAGGGACCTAGGACTAGCATCATTAGAAGGAAATACATGTATATCCCAAAGCTCCTCTTTCTCCAGATCTTTTGGGCATGAACACTCCAGCTCATATGCTTCTGTTCTTCTTTCCAGTTACAAAGGCACGCTGCCTCCCACAGGTTCAGCTGGATCCTCTGCCCACGACTCTCACCCTGGCGTTTGCTTCTCAGCTCAAGAAGACATCTCTCAATCCCACGCCAGATGTCCCAGAGGCAGACCTTTCTGAAGTGGACCCCAAGCTCGTGTCTAATCTGATGCCCTTTCAGAGAGCTGGAGTCAAGTAGGTTCTTGATCTCTTCCTCTCTCTCTTCCTCTCTTGCTCAAATTTTGTTGTTCACCACAGACCTCGTTCAGATGCTTTCTCTTTTAGGAACTTTTATTTTCAATGGATACATGAAAATTTAGAAGAGTCTAGGCATTAAACAGCCAGGTGTGCTGTTACTAAAGCTTTATTGTAACCATTGATTTCAAATTCCATGGATTAATCAGGACCCTGAATTGCAGGTCTGCAGAAACCCAATTCAAACTAGCTTAAGGAAAGAGATTTCTCAGTGCCTCTAAGAGAAAATCCAGCATCTCTAAAGATCTCATCAGGCTGCTGTACCTCTCTCAATCTGTTTGCTTTGTTCCTGACCAGGTGTTCCTCAAGTGTGGTAGCTCGGGCTGTCAGGGGCTTCCAGCTTGCATCCTCAGCTTAGCAACGCACAGAAGCAGCTCTTTCCTAGTGGGGCTAACACTGCAATGGCTTAAGTCTGGTCCCAATGTTGGAGCCAGTCACTGACCTTGGAGGCTTGAGGTCTTGTTGATCAGACTTGGTGATAGGCCCATCCCTAGAACCAGAGGGTGAGGCCTGCCCACCTAAGTTACTTGGATTGAAAATGGGAGCTGGCAGTTCTCCAAAAGAAAGTCAAGGTGCTCTTATTAGAGGAAGAAAAAAGATCAACCTACACCCTCCCTGATCTTTCCTTTTTTCCCAGAGTTTCTTGGGAGAAGCAAAATACCAGGTTTGAACTAGGCTTCTCTTAAAAATACAGTAGTTCAAGAAGAAAGAGCAAGTCTTGATAGTCTGTCTAGAAATAAGAAACTGTTATTAGACAGTGTAGTTGGACATAGAGTCTTGTGCAAGGGAAGGAACCTAAGTTATCAATGGCACTGACAAGCTGTGCCAGCCTGACTGCTTGAAGCCTGATTGTGGTATTTTGGTGAAAGCTTGGCTACCGTCTCTGGCAGGATTTGGGTCTCGGAGTGCCGTTTGGGCACAACGTACTTGATTACATTCCCCTGGCCCCAGCCCTTCCCCCTATTCTTTTCTTCATTTCCTTCCATCTCTCTTAAATAGCACACTCTGCAAAACTCCTCTGGCTTTACCATTTCGTTCCTCCATCTGGTGAGATGTCCTTTGGGCCTTGTTTTAACCAGGCTCAGGGCGTTTTTTTCCTTTCATCTTTCTTCCTCTGAGCCTCTTCATTAAAGCTGCAGTTGCCCAGCTCCACCCACTGAGTAACCCATGCCTTTGGCATCCAAGTTCTTTAAGTTCTGTTAGCCATCCTTGGGCCTACATGGTGGGTACTGGTCTTACCAGTTACCCCACTACCCCTGAGAGAGGCTCTGTGTATGAGGTGCCCCAGGGCACATCTGTTTCTCCCTCTGTGGCCCTGAAGCTGCTAACAGTACTTGTAATCTTTTTTCGGAATTTTCTAATTAAACCCAGATTTTAACTTTGATACTCTAAAGAGGTGGGGGCTTGGCACTGGGGGAGGAGGGCTGTCAATTCCATGTTTTGTTTTGTTTTTTGTTAATGTAAGAACTGCAATTGAACACTCCCTTTAATTTATAAAGCAAAATCTGTTAGAAATATTAGCGTCTTCTAATACCCAAGCAGCCCTCTTTAGCAAGGGAATGAGTCGAGACTCAGAAAGACAGTTGCCTAAAGTTATTCAGCTGCCAGAAGTGGAATTGGGGCTTAAATCTGTGTTTTCTGATTGATCAGTTTCTGAGTATGGCGTTTTTTTTCCTGTTATATTCAACTACCCTGTGGAAGATGACGTTTAATTTTGTTATTGTTCCTCTGTTATCCAGGCTTTTTCTGTCTTTGTTGTCATTTTTTGGCCACTTTGTTCCTTACTTGGGCCCCTCCTAGGCAGGGGAAAAAGGAGAGAATGTGAAATTCAGGGGTTCCATTCTGCTCTAAGGATGTGGATAGACCAAACTTCTGGAAATTATAGATGGTAAAGCTGAGGAGGCTGAAACAAAAGACGCTCAAAGGGCGTGAGGCTCTCCATGGATTCCGTTGCTTAGGTACTGCCTGTCCTCGCTGGCCACCAATTTTGTAAATCAGAAAGTGAGGTAAAAAATACATCTTTTCACACCTGCCCTCCCCCCCATCTGTCTGTGTTGTGGGTTGATCCCAGAAATGGTCCAGAAGATTTCATAGAGGTGGGTGTGCAGGGAGGAGGCTGCGCCTGTTCTGGAGAGGTGAGGCAGCCCACCGCTCAGCTCCGTTCCTCCCCAGCAGAGGGTGAGGCCGCCAAAGCAGGACTTCAGGAAAGGCTGCCTCCTCTCCCAGGCTGCAGGGAGAGCAGAAGAGTGCCATGCCAGGATGCCTGTCGTCCCCACATGCTACTGGCCTCGGGCTGCCTGGGGATTTGCTGCCCAGTTTTCCATCTTTGGAAACTGTGTTTCCAGGCAATTCCAAAAGGCCAAGTGCAGCCTGGACTTCTTGTCAGTCCTGCTAGCTGCTGATTAGAAGAGGTAGCATTCTCTGTTTTCACTGGGTGAGAAGGAAAGAGAAAGAGCTATTCCAGTGGCTTATTATCAGGATTCTGAGCAAATGATTTATTTTTCAGGGATTAGCTGAAAGAAGACTAGTATTTGGCACAAAGGACCAGACATCTGGCACTTGGGATCCTTTTAGCTTTTCACTGTTTCATCGTGAGACACGAGCAAGTCATTTTGACTGTTTGTGTTTTGATTCTTTTTCTTTTTGTGGAGTAGTAGTTACGATAGAAGCACTTCCTTAGCGCTTATGATGTTGCCAAGCATTGTTTTCAGTATTAGCTTTATTAACCCTCCCACAGCTCCATGAAATAGGTACCATTATGACTCCCTTCTTACTGCTGAGGGGGCTGACGCATAGGGAGGTTAAATCATGTGCACGAAGGTGTACAGCTGCTGAGTGATGGAATTGGGACTCCAACCCCAGCCAGTCTGGCTCCGAAATAGTGGAATACACTCTTATTCATGAACTATTAGCAAGAGATGCTGTACTTAAGGGCTCTAGGGTCCTGGGGGCTGCCATATAATGAGCCTCAGTGGCTCACGCCTGTAATCCCAGCACTTTGGGAAACCGAGGTGGGCAGATCACCTGAGGTTGCGAGTTTGAGACCAGCCTGACCAACATGGAGAAACTCCATCTCTACTAAAAATACAAAAGTAGCTGGGTGTGGTAACGCATGCCTGTAATCCCAGCTACTTGGGAGACTGAGGCAGGTGAGTCTCTTGAACCCAGGAGGCGGAGGTTGCAGTAGGCTGAGGCTGCGCCATTGCACTCCAGCCTGGGAAACAAGAGTGAAACTCTGTCTCAAAAAAAAAAAAAAGGAAAAAGAAAAATGATGCTGAGGTTGGTGTTCCCTGTTGGACAAACACCCTTCCTCCCATCCTTTTCTCTGCCTCTCTCCTCGCCTCCAGCATCTTTGCCGGCCCGTTTCTCTGCCTTCGTGCATACCGAGTGTTCTCTGATCTTCAGAAAGCCTTCCTTTCATCCCATTAGCTCTTTTTTCTTTCCTTTCTTTCTTTTTTCTTTTTTTTTTTTTTTTTGAGATGGAGTTTCCCTTTTGTTGCCCAGACTGGAGTGCCAGGAGTGTGATCTCGGCTCACTGCAACCTGTCTCCTTGGTTCAAGCGATTCTCCTGCCTCAGCCTCCCAAGTAGCTGGGATTACAGGCATGCACCACCATGCCCAGCTAATTCTGTACTTTTTGTAGAGGCAGGGTTTCACCTTGTTGGTCAGGCTGGTGTCAAACTCCTGACCTCAAGTGATACACCCACCTTGACCTCCCAAAGTGCTGGGATTACAGGCGTGAGCCACTGTGCCCGGCCCTTTACTTCCTTTCAAAGCAGACTCTGGAGTAAGCATGCCCTCCTGAGTGCTAGTCATGGACTCCCACCTACTCTCCTCTATACACGTCCCCTGGGCCCTGCCTGCAGTGGGCCGAGGCAACGCCTCTCACTGGAAACTTCCTTCCTTGGCCTCCGTGACCTAATCATCTTCCAGATCTTCTCCCCACCTTTCAATCACATTCCACATTTTTCCTTTTTTAGACTTTCTTACTCTCTCTTTTTTATTCTGCTCCCTATTTGGCTCATGTCCTTCCCTTCTGGGGAGCAAGTCTGGTGTGGCCTGGGCCTGAGCTGGCCAGTGTGGTGGCCTCCACCCAGCAGTGCTGACCCAACTTGACGTGAGGGCAGATTAACTCATGCCCTGGGAAACGTGCTGTGCTGCCGTCCTGACCTTGTCTGCCTTCAGTTTCGCCATAGCCAAAGGAGGCCGCCTGCTGCTTGCTGACGACATGGGCCTGGGGAAGACCATCCAAGCCATCTGCATCGCAGCCTTTTATCGGAAGGAGTGGCCACTCCTGGTGGTGGTGCCGTCCTCTGTGCGCTTCACCTGGGAGCAGGTTAATGGGCTTTGAATTGCAATCTTCACAGAGAAGGTTTTCTTCAGTGTTAGAGTCATAAAATAATGGTTTGCAGACAGGACCTAGGGATCGTTAAGGTTCCTGTCTCAAGTTAAGGCAAAGGCCAAGAAGAGAGCTGAGATGCCACGTGAGGGCAGGTAGGGGGTTTTCTGGATTCAAATCAGGTGACACGTTGAGGGAAGAAAGCCAAGGAGAAACCAGCTTAGGGACTTGTGTTCATCTGTCAGCAGGTGCTTCTGGGACCTCTGTGCCCTACTAAAAATACTCTTCACCTGCACCACACTTAGTTTTCTTTTTTTTATTTTTTAATGTTTTGTAAAATTTTTATCTATTTATTTTGAAACTGGGTTATGAGACTGGCTAATTTTTGTACTTTTTGTAGAGATGGGGTTTTACCATGTGGCCCAGACTGGTCTCGAACTCCTGGGTTCAAGTGATCCATCTGTCTTGGCCTCCCAAAGTGCTGGGATTACAGGCATGAGTCACTGTACCTGGTCCACATTTAAGTTTCAAAATATTTTCACCTCCTATATTTTCCTCAATCCCATGACAGTCCTGTGCGGTAGGTACAAGAGATAGTAACCCCTTTTATAGATAAGAAAACGGAATCTCAAAGGGTAACGGCATACTTACTGTTTTACTGTTAACGAGGAGTTCTGCAGGATCTTGATGTGGCATCTCCTGACTTCCTGACTCAGGGATTTTGCACTCTCTAGACGGGGAGTGGGTAGGATGTTCACCGTCTGCCAGGTAACTTTACAGATGCAGAGCCTGACAAGAGCCCTATATCACTTACCCTTGAGCTTTTTCTACTGTAAATGCAGGCGTCAGAGTGGTTTTGTGAAATGAATAATAAGCCTCGTGAACAAACTCAGTGAAGAAGAAAGACCCAGTTCATCGTCCATAGCTTTTTCTAGCTTTATGCTACTGATGTCAGCCCAGAGCTTCTTCCAGAGGCCTCCATGAGCCACTCGTGCATGAGAGGCAGCTCCTCCTGCTGCCAGTCAGGCCAAGACCCAGACATGCTGTTCTGACTGAAGACATGGCAAAAAAAACCACTAAAACGTGCACCAAAACAATACCTCGTTCTTTTTCTGTCCTGGTGATCTGAAATCTTTTTTTTAATTTTAATTTTATCTTTTTTTTAAATGAGACAGGGTCGCATTATGTTGCCCAGGCCGGTCTTGAACTCCTGAGCAGAAGTGATCCTCCTGGCTTGCACTCCCAAGTCTTGTGACCTAAATTCTGCAAGTGCCTGTGGAAAGTAATCTTCAGTACATATTTTGTGTGTTTTAGGTTCCCACAGTACCCTCAGAAATTCTAGGAAGAGTCAGCTAGATGGGGCCCAGCAGGTCTGAGGTTAGAGAAAAGGCCAGCACTCCCTGTATTGAGCAGTGTCAGCCCAGGTGGAGAACATGAGCACCCAGATGCTTGAGTGCATCTGAGACGCTCAGATTGCCAGAAGGAGAAGGTGGATTTGTAGAAATATTGACATAAATAGTCTTGTCACCATCAATAAACATTTATGACTTGCCTTCAGTGTACCAGGCTCTGCTAAGTCCTTTGTAAAATTCCTCTTAAAAAGTCGCATTCTTTCCCTGCAGAAACTTGCTGTCTAGTTAGAAATCACAGAGATGAAACCCAGATACCATAACGTGACTGCTGACAAAGGCAGGGGGATAGCCAGGCATAGTGGTTCACGCATATAGTCTCAGCAACTTGGGAAGCTGAGGCAGGAGGATTGCTTGAGGCCAGTAGAGCAAGACCAGTCTGAGCAACATACTGAGACCCATCTCGTTAAAAAAAAAAAAAAAAAAAAAGTAAGAAATTAGCAGGGCATGGTGGTATGCGCCTGTAGTCCCAGCAACTTGGGAGGCTAAGGCAGGAGGATCACTTGAGCCTAGGAGTTTGAGGCTGTAATAAGCTGTGATGGTGCCACTGTACTTCAGGCTGGGCAACAAAGTGAGGCCAACCCAACTCTATTTTTTTTTGAGGTCTGAGCTTTCGCTTTTGTTGCCCAGGCTGGAGTGCAATGGTGCCATCTTGGCTCACCACAACCTCCGCCTTCCGAGTTCAAGTGATTCTTCTGCCTCAGCCTCCTGAGTAGCTGGGATTACAGGCATGCACCTCCACACCCACCTAATTTTGTATTTTTAGTAGAGACGGGGTTTCACCATGTTGGTCAGGCTGGTCTTGAACTGGCAACCTTAGGTGATCTGCCCACCTCAGCGCTGGGATTACAGGCATAAGCCACTGTTCTCAGCCCCCTAACTCTGAAAAAGAAAACGGGGAGTGTTCTGTCAGTGGCGAGTGAAGGGGCGCAGGTGGGTGAGAGGAAGGTAGAGGTGATGGCTGTTTGTGGGCGTGAGGGTGCTGCTGTCACAACCAACAGCTGCTGTGCTGGGTGGTCATTGCAGCTTTCTTCCCTCCTGTCATCTGCAGGCCTTCCTTCGGTGGCTGCCGTCTCTGAGCCCAGACTGCATCAACGTCGTGGTGACTGGGAAGGACCGCCTGACAGCTGGCCTGGTCAACATTGTCAGCTTTGACCTTCTTAGCAAGTTGGAGAAACAGCTAAAAACCCCTTTTAAAGTTGTCATCATTGTAAGAGACTTGACCAAGTCTTTAAGTACTTTATCTCTCTGGAAACTTTCTTTGCAAAAGCTCTGAGGACTTTCATGTCTGTAATCTCCTTGAGCCCCATTTGGTTTCTAGAAGAATAGAAATCACTGTCTATTTTGTGGGGAACTGCCAATTCATTCCCCTCAAATAGACATTTTCAACTCTGGCTATATACTAGAATCTTCTAGGGAGCTTTTTTGAAATTGTGATTTAATCAGTCTTTGCAGGGGGTTTCTAGCCCATCTCTTTCCCACCATGAGTCACCCAGGCCACCGTGTTTTCAGGGGACTACAACCTGGATGGCAAGGGGGTGTGCCTGCATCTGATGCCATCTTATTGAAGCAATTGAGTTATCTTCCAGCCAATGTGAAGATACACCCCACTCCCACAAAAGCACTTTTTACTCTTTGATTCTTCTTCTTTGAGATGGAGTTTCACTTTTATCACCCAGGCTGGAGTACAGTGACACTATCTCAGCTCACTGCAACCTCCGCCTCCTGGGTTCAAGCAGTTCTGCCTAAGCCTCTTGAGTAGCTGGGATTACACACGCCCACCACCACACCTGGCTAATTTTGGTAGGTTTAGTAGAGACAGGATTTCATCATGTTGGCCGAACTGGTCTTGAACTCCTGACCTCAGGTGATCTACCCACCTCGGCCTCCCAAAGTATTGGAATTACAGGCGTGAGCCACCTCACCCAGCCTGTAATTGTTTTTTAAAGAAGGTTTTACTGGACCTGCTTCCAGATTTGACAACATGTCTTTCTTTTTTTTTTTTGAGACGGAGTTTCGCTCTTGTTACCCAGGCTGGAGTGCAATGGCACGATCTTGACTCACTGCAACCTCCGCCTCCTGGGTTCAGACAATTCTCCTGCCTCAGCCTCCTGAGTAGCTGGGATTACAGGCACGTGCCACCATGCCCAGCTAATTTTTTGTATTTTTAGTAGAGACGGAGTTTTACCACGTTGACCAGGATGGTCTCGATCTCTTGACCTCGTGATCCACCTGCCTTGGCCTCCCAAAGTGCTGGGATTACAGGTGTGAGCCACCCCGCCTGGCTGACAACGCATCTTTCAATCGCAGGCTTTCCTACTTTTCACTTCTCACAAACAGACCTGGTACCCAGCCATCTCTGTCAGTACTCAGTATACATAGCTCATACAAATACTGGGGGAGCTTAGAGAAGGGAAGGAGAAGGTACCATTACTGACCTCAGGGGGTCTATTATTATGTTTGGACATGAGAATCACGCTGTGTTCTTAGCATAAGCACACTTGAGTGTTGATAGTTTTGCAATGTTGTAGGTGATGAGTCTTAGGGGGAGTCATTTCTGGTTTGGTACAAATTCAAGTGTGGCTTTGAAGAGATGTTAGCATACATGTGAAATGAAAACACTGAAAGAAGTTTCCCAGGATGATGGTGATGGCTCTAGAGTGTGTGGGAAGAATAATGCTTCATTTCTTGAGTGTTGCCTTGTGTGAGGTACTGACATATGATCATCAGTTTTCCCAGTGACCCCAAGCAGGCTTTATCTTTTATCCTGGTGAATTATCCATTTCACAGCCGATGAAACTGGCAACGAGAGTCGGTGCATAATTTGCCCATAGCAAGCTGGAAGTTATTGATTAAAGCTGGATTGCGTCTGCCTTTGGAATTCATGTTTTCCTCTCGGGCTGTCACTTAACCTGCCGTATGATTTTTGGCAAGCCACGTAGCACCGTTGTTGGTTTGTTCTTCCGTTAAGTAACGGCTCTGTCCTCTTGCTTTCAGAGAAGTGTAGGAAAGAATAGAGTGATGGCTCTGAAGTGTCACACTTCTCAGAAGAGGCTTCAGTTTCAAGTCATTCTTTGTCATTTGTTCCAGTATCGGCACAGTTTTACCCACTGGTTGAAAGGGCTCATTCTTTTCCATATCCTCCGTACTTTCTGCATTTTTTTTTCTCCATAAATATACCTTTTTCTTGACTGCATGAGAGCTCATCATGGGAAAGGCATATGACTGTAACACTCCAGCTTTCTGGATAAGACACTGTCTTAACATTTCAGGGTTATTTCACACTCCCCTCTGTTGTGCTTTTGAGGCCCTTTTGCTCATGGTAGCTGAGCTGGAATAGAGGATTTCTTATAGATCATCTTTAGGGACAGAGTTGGGGTCTCACTGGTATCCCAGCTATAGGAGGGCTGATGCCATTGAGTGCTTACTGTGTGGCAGGGCTGTTCTAAGGACTTTACCTGTGTTGGCTCATTTAAGACTCACAGCAACCTAATACATAAGGAACTATGATACCCATTTTACGAATAGCAAAACTGGCATTACAGAGAGGTAGTTCCTCGGAGCCACACAGCAAGGAATTTGACTCTGTACCAAACTAGAAAATTTCCACTCAAATACTCCTGTATTAGTTACGTATTTAGCTTTAGAAAATATGATAAACTCTATATTTGCTTATGCAACAAAAAGGAAAAAGAATAAAGAAAAACAAACTATATATATATTTGCTTATGCACAGATGCAGAGTGGTTAATCAGACTTCATATTCTAAACATAACACCCCTTGAGGATGGGAATTCTTCCCATTCCTCAGTTTCCCCAGATTTTTGTCTACACCTGCCTTAGTGACGGTGCTGATGACATAGCCTGATCGGCTGTCAGTGAGTCTGGCATCCGTCCTGCACCCTGAGTCCCTGAGGGAAGTGGCTGGACACCTTAGAGCTTTGCATCAAAACTGGGGCCACTATTACAAAGCAGCAAACCACCTTCTTGTGGTTTCCTTGAGCAGCCTCTGAGATGGGCGGGGCAGGGATTCATGAATCCCACCTTATAGATGGAAAATTATCCTCAGAGAGATAAAGCAACTTGCTCAGAACGCAGTAGAGAAGCTGCCACCAGAACCCTGGGTCCTGACCTAGGCCCACTGAGCCATCTCCTTGAATGAGAAAGTGCTAAGGGAGTGTCCACCTTGTACTTGCCACACCAGGGTCAAGCCTAAAATGGCCCCCATTTCTGTTCACTCAGGATTGGACCTTGTTCACTTATGTGGCTGCTTCTTTTCAGGATGAATCTCACTTCCTCAAGAACAGTAGGACTGCCCGCTGTCGAGCAGCTATGCCGGTCCTGAAGGTGAGTACTTCTGAGAACTGAGCCTACTGAGCATTAACATCCCATAATATTTTGCCCAGGCTTGAAAGTTGTCCTAGTCCAGCAGGGGTTGCAGTTACAGACCTGTGGGCCACGGTCATGACTTGGCATTGACTTAGGGCATCTCTCTCTCCTTAGGGCTGTGGTGCCAATTTCATCTTTCTTCCTAACATCCTGCTAAGGAACTAGTAGTACTAGAAGTCAGTATTGCTGCCTTTGTCTCTCAAAGGTGAAGACCTGTTGAGGCTGGGTGGAGATTGGACTCCAGAGTTCTCCTCTGGCTTCCTACTTAGACAAGGGAGAGCCTCCAGCAGCTTGTCCACTAAATAGTCTAGAAAAAACTGCCTATCTTCTAAGTCACTTATGGCAAATCTGTCAAGATGCTGGAAATCAGGGAAGATGAGTTGTATTAATGAAAGTAATGGCAAAAGCCACAGTTACTTTTGCATCAACCTAATATAAGCAGAACTGAGCAAGGGCTGGTGGGGTCAGCGAAATATGCTGGCAAAGCCAAGATGGGCTTTAAAAGCTGATACTGTTTTCTGTGACTACCCTGAGCCTCTTTGGTTTCTAGAAGGGGCAGCCATCCACATTCCTCCCTGTGGTGATCTAAACTCATCTCTGAGTGCTTTGGTGGGTGTGAGTTCTGGCTTCACAGCAGGCAGGCATGGGTACCTGATGCAGGTTCTAGTCTTTATCTGAAGATGTTCTGATGTGCAGTATAGGCTCCATGCTTCATGTGGCTTTCTCTTCTGTCTGTGTTTGGTTTCTTGGTCCCCCATCCCAACAGAGGGTAGGCCTCCAGATTTCCTTCAATTTTGGAGGGGGTTCAGATTTTTCCTATTATTGGAGGAGGGAGGGGAGGGGGAAGTATAATTAGAAAAGTAGCTTTTTCTCTCATAAGAAGTTAGAAATTCCTCACAGATGATTTTGGAGGTATCCACTTTGGTTTGTGTAGACTGAGCAAACCAAACTATGTGCTTTTCTTATGCTCAAAGCAGCCTTTATGTTGCACCAGCATTTTAAAACTATAGCTTTTATTGATTAAAAGAAGCTTTAACTTTTACCTAAACTAAGGAAAACAAATATGCTAAATATCGATGAAACTTAGCAATTAAACATTAATCTCACCAGTTCCTCACAAAACACACATAAGTGTCTACTCATTTCAAGATAAACATGATACATCTTCCAAGGCAGTGTTATGTCATGTGGTCCAAACCTAAGAATAAGTGTTTTACTGAAAAAGGATGGTTTTGCTGGATGTTGTGGCTCACACCTATAATCCAAGCACTTTGGGGGGCCGAGGCAGGAGGGTCACTTGAGACCCAGCCTGAGCAACTTGATGATATCCCGTCTGTACTAAAAATACAAAAATGTGCCAGGTGTGGTGGTGCATGCTTATAAACCCAGCTACTCAGGATGCTGAGGCAGGAGAATCATTTGAACCTGGGAGGTGGAGGTTGCAGCGAGCCGAGATTGCGCCACTGCATTCCAGCCTGGGCTACAGAGTGAGACTCTGTCTTAAAATAAAAAAAAGCTTGATTCTCTTCCAGCATTACCTATAAATATTTATATGTCGATAGCCATTGATGGACACACTTAAATAAAATATTTTTCCTAGGTCAGTGACCCTTCTTTTGGAAGGCTTTAATATGCTTTCCATAGGGGGGAAAAATAGGCTTTGGTATTATGGTTTGAGTAATACAGCCATAACTAAATTAAATCTGTACCCCTGATTGTTTAGACAAAAGAAATTGCACAATAGGTAGATTCTATCACTAAAGATTTAATGGGAATGCTTCTTAGCAACCACCTTGTTAACGGAGTCATTGCCTGGTTGGCCAAGCTGAGCCAGATAGTGGTTTCTGAAATGTGTGCTTCCAAGCCAGACCTTTGGAAGAAGCATATACTTCTTTAATATCTTGAGTATGTTAAAAGTGACATGTTTAAAAGAAATCTTTAAACTGCTAATATGTGCTTTTGTCCATTTGCTTTAGAACTCAGATGAATTAATATTTTAAAATAAGACCCATGGCGAGACGCAGTGGCTCATGCCTGTAATCCCAGCACTTTGGGAGGCTGAGGCAGGCGGATCACCTGAGGTCAGGAGTTCGATCAACCCCAGCCTGGCCGACATGGTGAAACCCTGTCTCTACTGAAAATAAAAAATTAGCTGGCTGTGGTGGCTCACACCTGTAGTCTCAGCTACTCGGGAGGCTGAGGCAGGAGAATCACTTGAACCCAGGAGACAGAGGTTGCAGTGAGCCGAGATTGTGCCACTACACTGCAGCCTGGGTGAGAGAGTGAGACTCCATCTCTTTTTCTTTATTTCTCCCAATCAATGCATATTTGCGAAAGAGACTCCATCTCAAAACAATAAATTAATTAATTAAATAAGACCCATGAACATGGTCTGTGTTTATGAAGGTGTCTTGAGGCCATGCTCTTAAGCAACATCGACTTCATGTAATGCTGGACTGCGGCGGGATTGGGGTGAAGGGCTGGGGCGGAGCACTCTGTGCTGTTCTGTTGACTGTACCTTTCATCTCTCTCTATTGTATGTTCATCTAGATTGGAGTCTCTCAGCCTTGGCACTGTTGACATTTTGGGCTGGATGACTCTTTGTTGTTGGGGGCTGTCCTGTGCATTTTAGGATGTTTAGCAGCATCCGTGGCCTCTACCCACTAGATGCCAGCACTTCCTCCCCAGTCATGACAACCAAAATTGTCTCCAGATGCTACTGAATGTCCTTTGGGGGAGGACAAATCACTCTCCACCCACCTTGCACTTCCCCAACCCCATTGAGAACCACTGATGTAAATAAGGAAATGAATCTAACTGTTTTTAGAATAATAAGATAGTTGGGAGAAAGTAAAGTATGTCTTTGAAAAGCCATCTAAGGACCTAATTTAATGCCACTTGATTGTTCCTCTAATGTGAACATTTCTTAGAACTATATTCTGATAATTAATATTACAAGCATATTTTTAGCAAGTGGGCATAATGAGGTATTTAGATTAAATCACACGGTTGGATAGCAGGGCCAGATCGTGTTGAGAAAATGTGGCTTTTGTAAATGGCAATAGCAGTCAGCAGAGAGAGGACATGTTAGATTGTAAAAACTGTTGTCACTGTCCCCTGGGAAATGTGACATTTTTCTTCCCTCATGGCGCTATTTGCTGGAGCTACTAATCCTAAATGAGGTAGATCTGTTTTTTTAATTAATTAATTAATTAAATTATTTTTTGAGACAGAGTCTTGTTCTGTTGCCCAGGCTGCAGGGCAGTGGTGAGATCTCAGCTCACTGCAACCTCCGCCTCCCGGGTTCAAGCAATTCTGTGCCTCAGCCTCCTGAGTAGCTGGGATTACAAGTGTCCGCCACCAAGCCCAGCTATTTTTTTTTTTTTTTTGTATTTTTTATAGGGACAGAGTTTCACTATCTTGACCAGGCTGGTTTTGAACTCCTGACCTCATGATCCACCCACCACAGCCTCCCAAAGTGCTGGGATTACAGGCGTGAGCCACCGCACCCAGCCTATTTTTATATATAAATATATGACAGTAGACAAGGTAGAAAGCTATAAACAACAAGCTAAAATTACCTTTAATCCCTCCAACAGAAAAAGCCACTGTTAACAGCTTATTTTTGCAGCATGTCAATTATTGGGCAAGATCATAATTTTTCCATAACTATGGAGCATGTACATAGTAGAGACACATCCCATAATTTAATCCTCAGTATCAGACATGTGGTTGTTTCCCGCTTTTGCTGTTATAAATAATTCTGCAAGTGAACATCATATGTATGTACCTTGCATGCTTTTCCTATCAGGACAGATTCCTGCAATCAGAATTGCCAGGTAAGTTTTCATTTTACCTCTTTGGGAGAGGCCTCTGAAGTCCAGCCTGGCCAGGCATAACAACAGTCTTCATTCTCCTTCAGTCTGCAATCAAAGACTTTTCCCCACATGACACCAATCCTCAGGATTATCAGCACTCTTTTGAGCAGTGAGATGTATGTTTGGGATTTTTTGGTTTAGTTTAGGTGTCTTTTGTTTACACTGGCTTTTATTGTTAAACTAGTGTAATAACGAAATTAAATTTTTTTAAAAGGGAAAGGCTCCCAGAATTCTACCATTCTTTCCTAATAAGCAGCTGTTTGTCTTTTTCTGTGAGTAGAGAGTACTTTTTATATCTCTCTTGATAGGCTGGATGAGATAGTGGCTAAAAGGTATAAGGTTTTTTTCTTTTTCTTTTGTTATTAAAGTAGTTTAAATAGATGATAAATTCAAATGGGGCCAGGTGCGGTAGCTCACGCCTGTAATCCTAACACTTTGGGAGGCCAAGGCAGGAAGCCTGAGGTCAGGAGTTCGAGACCAGCCTGGCCAAATGGTAAAACTCCACGTCTACTAAAAATACAAAAATTAGCAGGCCATGGTGGCACACGCCTGTAATCCCAGCTACTTGGGAGGCCGAGGCAGGAGAATTGCTTGAACCTGGGAGACAGAGGTTGCCCTAAGCCACAATGGTGACAGAGCTAGACGCTGTCTCAGAAAAAAAAAATTCAAATGATACAAAAGGATGGACAGTGAAAAATAAGTCTTTCTACCACCTCTGGATCCCCAGTCCCGTCTCTTTCCCCAAAGGCAGCTATAGTTACCAATTTTCAGGTTTACTTCTATAAAATAGACTGCACCTGTGTAAGTACGAATGTGTGTGTTTCCTTTCTGCTTCCTTAGAGTGTTCTACAACCATGCCCAGCTATATTTTTTTCTATTATTTATTTACTTATTGATGGGTTTCACTCTTGTCACCCAGACTGGAGTGCAATGGCACAATCTTGGCTCACTGCAACCTCTGCCTCCCCGATTCAAGCAATTCTTTTGCCTCAGCCTCCCAAGTAGTGGGACTACAGGTGTGCACCACTACGCCTGACTAATTTTGTATTTGTTAGTGGAGGCAGGGTTTCACCATGTTGGCCAGGCTGGTCTCGAACTCTTGACCTCAGGTGATTTCCGTGTGCTTTGGCCTCCCGAAGTGCTGGGATTACAGGCATGAGCCACCACGCCCAGCCAGCTCTTAATTTTAAAACTTTGTATAGGTTATCTACTTTGAATTACTACTTTGAATTCTCTGTGGCAAATAACATATACACGAACCCAATCTATTCTGCTGGGCTTCCCACCCCCAACCCATGAAGAAACAAGCCTGTCTTTGAGGGTCATCTGCCCCCAACGGTGTCTACACATTAAATCACATTCTCTTTCTAACAGTGCACAGGAAGTATATTTTTACATTGTTCTATTGTAGATTTCTTAGGTGTTGCTTTTCTCCCGTAGCCAGGGAAGTTCACTGTAAACTGTTCAATTTAGTGTTGATTTATTTAGTTTTATAGATTTATGTTTTCCCAGATTTGGGAGTTTTCATAAGTGGAGGGTGACATATGACACCTTTGCAGCCGGGTATGGGTTAAAGCCCTCATGGGTGACAGTGATGACATACATACATGTAGGGGCTGAGCAGGGAGCAGGCCAGATCACCCCATTACAGATGAGATGCCATTCTGGGTTCTTTTCAAAGCTGGTCTTTTTCTTTTTTTGTAATGCTGCCTCTGCTTTCCGATGCCCACAAATGCCCATTTGCAACACGCCCATCACTCTCTAGTCTGCGGAGTGTATGGGAGAAGCAATTCAATGCTAACTACATCCTATAAATATCTGACAGAAGACCCTGGAGTTAATTTCCATCATCTGATCCATGAACTGTTTTTGCCCTGGCTCCATCCCCAGGCCAGCACAGAGACATGAAGAATAGGTTTGGGGTGATGGGGAGATTTTCTCTTATTGATAAAACTTTTCATTTTCCCTTTTTCATTGAAATGATCGCAAAGCCAAGGCAAGAGATGCTAGCAACGTCATTCAAGAAGCTCATTGTTATTTTAATGAGTCTGCATTAAACCGTGCAGGAAATTAGAAGGCCTAGGTAATTGAACTGTGGAAAATTATAGCTGGAGAAATTCATAGCTCTCCTGTCAGAATGGAATTAGATATTGGCTATTGCTGTGAGGGCACAAGCGCGTTTTGATAATTGTATATATTGTATATTTATAAAAAATGATTTTTCTTTTCACTATTGCACCTTTATTTATTTTTATGAGGCAGTGTATCCATCTGTAAACCTAATTTATTCTCCTAGGTGATTTATTACATGCAATTGCCTGTATTACTGTCATTAACTCAAGGTTACAGTGGCTAACAAGCTGTTTCTAGACAGCTGAGCTCCATGGTAGGGTCCCTTCCCAGAGCTGAAGTGAATTTTACCTCCAGTGATTTGTAGTGATTCTGTGTTCTAATACAGCAGGAAGTATTTCCTTTTTTTTCTCACCCCCTTTACCATCTTAATAATACGAGGTAGGATCTTTGGGTCTGACCCCCGTGAGTCAAGTTGGTGTCTGGGTAGTGAGGAACTTGGAATCTGTCACTGGAATTGACCAGCTATTTTTTTTCCCCCATCTTGCCCATGCTAAGCAGGCTGCTGCAGACCTGGGCTGAAGTCTAGGGAAAATAGAACCAAGTATCACCTTTTAAGGTTCTTATTATTAAAAACTGCAAAATGAGCACAAGTCAGGATCCGTAGGCTTGAAGCATTGTGAAGCTGAGTGAGTAAAGGTCTTATTTTCCTTTAAAGAAAGTCACATGGAGACGTAAAACACTGGCAACTGCTGACACTTCCTCCTGGAAATGGGAGCAGGCTGATCGTAATTGGCATTATCTGAGTTCAACTTGCATGTCACAGATCCACTCTGGAGGAAGGTCAGACCTGCTGCTCTCTTCTCCCATTTCCTGTCCAATGCAGGATTCTTTGAGTTTACTCTGTGTTCCTTAGGATATTAACTAGCTTCCTTGTGAATTTCTTGCAGCATACAGTGAACATTTATTGGTTACTTGGTGCCAGGCATGTGCTACAGAAAACAAAGGTGACTACAACTCAGTCCTTAATCTCAAGAAGCTTGCAGTCTAACAAGGGAGACAGAAAAGTTATAATTCAATGTAATATGTTAAGAACTAGAGCTCAGCGGAGGGCAAGCAGGAAGAATTTAAAGAAAAGGAGATACCGTTTAACTGCTTGCATTGGCAGCGCCATTAGGTTCTTGCAGCACGTGCAGTCTTTTTTTTCTTGGGGGCATCCAGCTTCTCTCTCATTGGGGCATTTTGCACATTCCCTGTGTGCTCCTCCCTGTGTTCAGAGCACCTTTGGCTGTTTGCCTTTCAGATTGCCAAGAGGGTGATCCTGTTGTCCGGCACACCAGCCACGTCCCGGCCCGCAGAGCTCTACACGCAGATCATTGCAGTCAAGCCAACTTTCTTCCCCCAGTTTCATGCCTTTGGACTTCGCTACTGTGATGCCAAGCGGGTATTTATTATCTCTTCCCTCTCTAGCCCACCCATATCTCACCCTGACTTTGACACTTATCTTTCTCCTCTTCGCTCTGGCCATGATACGGTCAGAAGAGCACTGGTCAGGGGAATGGATTTTGGTTCTCCTGTTTCTTACTATGGCCTTGGATTGTCTTCAAGGGTAAGATGAAAATGGTCATCTTACCCTTTAAATCCAGCGTTAATGGTTGTGGCGATTCCAAGTCATCGTTTTCCAGTAAAGGGACCAGTGGCCGAGGTGTAGGTATGTGGAGCTCTGAGAGCCAGCTGCTCCCTCGCCCAGGGTCACAGCTCTGCATAGGACACAGTGCTGGAGCTCTAAAAGAAAAGTCCATGTCAAGTGCTGGCCCTAGAGAAGATGCTAGCATTGAGGTGAGCTAGGGGTGAGGCTGAGGCCCCAGACAGAGAGAAGAAAGTAAGTGAGGGGGTAAGGGCTTCCTCCTGGCATGGGGAGAATATGAAGTAAAGGTGGAAATTCCTCCCTGTGCCAAAAAAAAAAAAAAAAAAAGACAAAGGTAGATTGGGGAGCATGATCCCAAACTGCCTTGGGTGGGCTCTGTGAGTGCAGTGCCAGTGGAGCAGGCACCCAGGACCTACAGTCAGTCCTCCAAAAATGCTCTCCCAAAATGTCAGGGAAGCCCTGTAAATGCAAATGCCTTGCCGTGGAACCCTTGTTTCTAAAACCACATTAATTCAGGCCTCAGGGATTCTTGTATTGCGATCGAGTCACAAATGTACTGACACTTCGGAGAAATGGCTGCAACTTCCCCTCCAAGCCTTCTATTCGGGAAAAGCCTTGCTGTGCAAGTGCATGATATAAATAGGATTGTCTGCCTTATTTTTTAAATTTTTAAAAGAAGAAAAAAGAAGTTTTCAAGTACTTTAAAAATATCCACTTACATTCAAACAAAGTACTTATAATGTAAATTGTAGTACTTAGCATAGTTAATTGCAAAGCATTTTTAGGTGGTTATTGAGGCAGGAAATTTCCCAATTGTTAAACACTTCTTTAAACATGTATTTAATTCATTTTTCCTGTGGATCAATCCAGATTAGATTGGTGCTATGTAGTTTTCATGGTCCCTCAAAACTCTTCATGTATGATTTAGATTTCTGTCCTGTTTCCAAATAGTCCACTTTCTACAAAGGATCTTCTCTTTCTTGACTATCTGGGCCTATGGCATAATAATGTGCAGCTAGTGATGAAAGGGGCTGCAGATAAAATTCATTGCCTTTCCCCTCCCACACTGTCCCTTCCTATGTTTCCAGTCTTAAGCCAGCATCTCCCAAATAGTTTCTCCTGCCAGAAACTGAGGCATTATTTTTGAATTTTCCTTTTTCTGCCTTCTCGATACACCTCCCCTATAAAACAAAGAATACCTTCCTCATCTTCACGTCCTTTTTTCCACCTATCCCAGGGCCTGGTATCTGGTAAGTTTTCGATAAAAGCTTGTTGGACTATGATTATCCCAAAGTCCAATTTAAAATCTTTGCCGCATTCAGCGATACATGCCTGTAGTCCCAGGTACTTGGAGGGCTTGAGGCATAAGAAGTGCTTGAACCCAGGAGGTGGAGGTTGCAGTGAGCCAAGATCATGCCACTGCACTCCAGCCTGGGTGACAGAGCGAGACTCTGTCTCAAGAAAGAAAAAGTAGTAAATTATTTGATATTACTAAGTTTTAACCTACAAGATTAACAGCTAACAATATTACAACTTAGGAGCATGGTATCTGTCTTAGTCTGTTTTCTGTTGCTGTAACTAAATACCACAGATTAAGTAACTTATAAAGAATAGAAGTTTATTTAGCTCATGATTTTGGAGACTGGGAAGTCCAAGAGCATGGCATTGGCATCCAGTGAGGGCCTTCTTGCTACTTCATAGCATGGCAGAAGGCATCATATGGAGAGAGGGCACGAGCATGTATGTCAGCTCAGTTCTTGTCCTTTTCTTGTAAAGCTACCAGTCCCAACATGGGGACCCCATCATGATGACCTTATCTCATCCTAATTACCTCCCAAAGGCCCCACCTTCAATCAACATATGAACCTGGGGATTACTTTTCTAACATGTGAAATTTGGGGGACACATTTAGGCTGTAGCAATATCCAAATTATGATATCCACTTGTTCTCAGTGTGGTTTTTATTTAATGCAACCCGTAAGCCAGTAAGCCAGGCCTGCCTTTTTTTTTTTTCCAGCTTCATGCATTAAGAAACCACTGAAAAGAACACCTCATGCTGAGCTCATTTTCAAACCCATAACTATTTGAAGGCATTTGCTGAGAACTTCCAGTTGATTTCAGAGTATTTTTTAAAAAGAAGAAATAGCTTTATGTCATTTTATTTCTCCACCTTTGACCATCTATTCCTTCTCTCAATTTAGCAAAGCTGTATGAGACACCTATTCTGTCTCCACTATTACACTAGGCTCTCTAGCCCTCTGTAATGGATAAGCCTAGCCCCTACCCTCCAGGTAGCTAGCTCCTCAGCCAGGAGGGGAAGGCTACCTTAAAATACAAAGTAGCAGTCACACTGGCTTCCGGATTTTCTACAAGATTGTAGAAATCGGTCCTATTTCCAGTAAGATTGTTGGTGAAGGATAGGGTTTTTTTAATGGTAACGTCTTTTTTTTGTTTGTTTGAGACGGAGTCTTGCTCTCTTGTCCAGGCTGGAGTGCAGTGGCATGATCTCAGCTCACTGCAACCTCCGCCTCCCAGGTTTAACTGATTCTCCTGCCTCAGCCTCCTGAGTAGCTGGGATTACAGGCATGCACCACCACGCCTGGCTAACTTTTGTATTTTTAGTAGAGATTATGTTTCACCATGTTGGCTCGGACTTCCTGACCTCAAGTGATCCGCCTGCCTCAGCCTCCCAAAGTGCTGGGATTACAGGCGTGAGCCACCATGCCCGGCCAGTAACATCTTCTCTAGCTGTGTGATAGGGAACGGACATTTGAGCTCACTGCCTTGCATGGGCTACTCATTGAGGGAGCTATGTTTATGAAGGACTGCCTAGGCACTCAGCCAGACTGCCAGAACCCTATGTGGTGGGCTTCTCCTGCCAACCCCAACTGCCATCAACAACACTGCAGTTACTTTTATTATATTGTACTTGTTTGTGCTGGTGTAATTCATACTGAGGAACAACAGTTTTTAAAATCCCTGTAAGTCTCATCAAATAAAGATGTTACTGACGTTATTTTATTAGATTGTCCAGCAGACTCTGTAGGATAAGCCATAGGGAAGATTCAGTATTTAGTGTACAGGAATAGTCTGACAAGCCAAGCTTTTTGTTTGTTTTTTAATAAAATGGACACCCAATTGCTTGACTTCTGGCATTTGCTGCTGGAAAAGAAAGCTCAGTGCCAAATTGTAGAATGCCTTGATCTGTGTTTTTTGTTTACCTCGTTCCTGACTTTACTCTCTCTTTTCCTTTCCATTTCTCATTTGCTTTATTGGGGGTTTATTTGTCCCTGTAAGTCACTTGAAGTTCTCTGAACTAAGCCAGGGGTGGTTGTGAGAAGAGGGACCTCCCAGGAGCCCACGGCCCTGTTGGGCTGGGTCTGGAAGGAGCCTCATGGCGCTGCCGCTGTTTTCTCTGCAGATGCCTTGGGGGTGGGACTACTCAGGTTCCTCCAACCTGGGAGAGCTGAAGCTCCTGCTGGAGGAAGCCGTCATGCTGCGGCGTCTCAAGTCCGATGTCCTTTCCCAACTGCCTGCCAAGCAGCGCAAGATAGTGGTGGTTGCCCCAGGACGGATCAATGCCTCGGCCAGAGCTGCCCTGGATGCTGCAGCCAAGGAAATGACCACCAAGGACAAAACTGTGAGTCTACGGCTGGAGATGGATTTGGAAGCACGTGTGTCTAGGTGCTTCTTTCCATGAGGGACCCTTGAAAATGACCCAGCGTTCTCTCAGCTTGCCTTTCTGTAACCTTTTCCCTGTTCCCTAGGCAAGAATAGCAAGTCCATTTCATTCCTTAGCTTACCTAGTTGGTTTTGAAAAATCTCTTGTTAACATGTGGTTTTATGCTTGTATAGATCGCTGTTGATGGATGGCCGTAAAGATAAGCACAGGCAACAGCAGGGTTGTGATCAATATTCCGAAACCCTCAAAGAATGTGGAAATTCTGTCTACTATATTTTGAGAATGGCTCAGTCTAGTAACTGTTGTTAGAAAATTAGTCCTAACGTATTTGATACATACGTTAATCCTTCAACCATACCGTGTCATTTGTGTTCATCAAAATACCAAGTCAACATTCCTATAACAAAATAGAGTTTTCAAACCCTCCTAACCTTTGAAATCCCTATTACAGGCATTTATGGTTGGCAGGAAGTTGGCATCCCCCTTTCACAGGGAGGGAAACTGAGGCTCACAGAGATGGCAGTTTGCCCTGGGTCTCTCAGCTACTCCATCGCAAAGCTGAAGCTAGAACCAAACCTCTCACCTCTATATTATAGAACTCTTTTCACTATGGTGCTTTTGTCTTTTTAAAACACTTTTATTTCTGTCTTTAGTGTCATATTGTGCTAAGTGCTATAAAGTAATCTACACCAGATCTGTTTCTGTCCTCTTAGATAAAACCTTGTAATTTCCATTGCCAAGAAAATAACAGTCATTGATACTTTTCAACATCATGGAACATTATCTGGGGTTTATATTACCCCATATAGAGATATTTAGATATAGATGGGATCTCAGCCTTCTGCGAGGTTACAGAATAAATAAGAATGACAAGAGACAGAATGCATGTTTTTCATGTTATTTTACCATGTGATGAGCAAGATTCACTAATAAGAAATGGCAGGGTAGAGAATGCACTGACAAATAGTCAAGCTGTATTGAATTTATGCTGTATTACATAGAATAATCTGGATGGTCTGGAGTAAGTGAGGAGGCATCATCTCTTTACTGTGGAGTTTTCAAACGAAGTTAAGCAACACTGATGTGGACATACAGACCAGTGTTCTCAGATTATATTTCAGTGGGACCATGAGCACAACCAGGAAGCTTTGGCACTAAAATCAATCTTGGCAGTCTTTTATTTCTCTCATTGACAAAAATTCAATGAGTAGGACTTTTTTTTTCAATTTGAAGTTTTTTCCTTATAACATTTTCCTAAACCTTTAGTGTCTGCTAACTTGTCTACTAGTGAACTCCACCAGACAAGAAAACCAATGAACTGGTATAGCAAATATAATATCAATGGAAAAATTCAGGCATGCAATGTTTTTAGATTTAAAAATCTGAGTATTTGTAAGATATTATATATATATATATATATATATATATATATATATATATATGTATATGTATGTATTTTGCCAGCAAACTTGTTCCTTGTGTGTGTGAGATGGAAGTAGGTCTATCAGTGTTTCATGAGATTCCCCAGAGAACACTCTCACCAGTTACCTCCTGAACCAGTTTCAGAACAGCCAGGTAGACACCTGAAAAAGCAATTAGTTGGTATTTGAATTAAGGAGGAAAAGCACATCAGCTCGTTAAAAGACAATGGTGAATTGTGTAGTATGGCCAAAGAGAAAAGAAAAGCAGTGGGAATTTTGTACTTAATGCAACAGGATCTGAAAGCATTTTGTAAATTCTGCCAACTTGTATAGTTCAAGTAAGGGGAGTGGCTCTTTTCAAAGATGGTTTCAGATGCCACCGGAGAGTTTGATTTCGGAGTTTGTTGGTGATGCTAAGAAATTAACTAGGATGTGCCATGGAACTTAGGAATATTGGGTGTTTTATAGCTTTAGGTAGCTATGAAAATCCATAAAATATTTCCAAAAATGTGTTGTTGGAAATATTTTAATATTTTCTTGCTTAGAAATGGAGCCACAACCTCCTTTTGATTGTGGAAAAGTACATAAGGATAGTGCCACTTGCCCAAAACCCTGCCTCTTGGGTGATTATCCTCTTCGCTTTGTAAACACCACAGAGTCTTAACTCCATTTTGCAGATTATGAAAATGAAACCTAAATTACAGTGTAATTCTTCAAGAATCCAGCTGAGAAAGAGCCCGGAGCTTTTCTCAGTTCAGCACTTGAGAGTTGCTGTCTGCTTCTTTGGAGTCTTAGGAAAATTAAATGTTTATCCTTGAAAGATAGAAACTGAGTTGGTTCAGATTACATAGTGTGTGATGGCTGAAGCCAGACACTAAGTTCTTTCAGGTAATAATTCCTTAAGAACTTGATGCCTTTTTGTGTCTTAATGTTAATTCATTTTTATAATGGAAAATCTAAGTAGAAAACAGATGTATATGGTTTGTGCTTTCAGCCATCAGAACGTTTGGATTTCTAAAGCCATTGATTTGGTGCATTTCTAAAGCATGGATCTGATCAGGAGCATTGCTGTAACTTAATTCAGGAAGGGAGTCAGCATCAGCTGGAGGCTGGACTTAATAACCAGAGGCATGTCTTCCAAACCCTCACCATCTATGACATCCTGAGTTGGAAGGGTTAAAATGGGGAATTGTGTTTTTTTATGGTTTTAGTCAAATAGGGAGGCCCTGTGGATCTACAGAAAATCCCCTCTCTCCACTGCCCCCAGTTTTTTAAGTTACTTTTTAGTCCTAAGTTTCCTTGCAATTTTGCAAATCATGGTAACTCCAGCCAAGCACTGCTGACCCACCTGTCAAGAATTGATTCTTTCTTTGTTCCTTCACACCTTTCCATCTGGAAGAAGACATTTCTTAAAAAGCTTCATATCACAGGAGTCAAGGTGAAGGAGCCAATTTATAGAATATAATATATAATGAAAGCCTTTTCTCATTTTTTCAGCTGAAATAATGGCTATTGCTTCACAGGCTAAGGAAAGCTGACTATAATCATCTTTTGTCTAAAACCATTTTTTCATTCTCAAGACCAAGAACAGAGAATGGAACAAGTCCATACAGATTTCCTGGTGACAGTATCAGTTCACCCTTGCCATTTGACAATCCACTCAAATTTCCAATATAGAAAAATTTAAAAACTCCATTGAATCTAATTTAATTAAGGTCTAGTCAGGAGCAAAGAACGCAGATTATTTAAAATTTCCTGGCCAGTAGCTGGCAAAAGAAGTAAGATCACTAGCAGAGGGTATTATGTCTGCACAGTTTGGGGGAGTTTTTTTAAAGCTAAAACGATTGATCTCTCCCACATTCAAAGTATTAATACAATAGCTATGTATTGTATAAAATATGAAAAATAAAGAAAAATATTTACAGTAAGTAACATTTATTGAATACTTGCTATGTGCTGGGCATGGTGCTTTATGTGTATTGGGTCATTTAATTCTCACCATCAACCCAGATATTTGAGCCTCAGAGCCCGTACTTCCAAGTGCTACAAATTCTGGTTCTACCATTTAGTAGCAGTGTGACAAGTATACTCACTTGACTTTTTTGTCTCAGTTTCCCAATCTGTACAATGGTGATAATAGTGCCTTCCTTATGGCCATGTTGATTATTAAATGAGTTAATGCATATATAGTTCTTAGAACACTGCTTGGCTGATAATAAGTAGTATATGAGAGTTGTTATTTTTATTACTATACCATAAAGAAGAATTATCTTTTATCCAACCATAATTTTGGCATATATAATTTGAGTATTTTTCTACAATTATGTATATATGTTGCTTTAAGATATATTTTATATATCTGCATATAATATATATAAAATATATATCCAATAAGGAATATGTATATTTTAAAAGTGGAACTGGGATCATACAAACACATCAAGTGAGAAGGAAAACAGGTTACTTATGAAGACTTCTGCATGTTGTTAAGTATTCTCTTAAAACATAATATTTAGCCAGGTGTGCTGGCTCACGCCTGTAATCCCAGCATTTTGGGAGGCCAAGGTGGGAGGATCACTTGTGCCCAGGAGCTCAAGACCAGCCTGGACAACATGGCAAAACCCTGTCTCTACAAATAATACAAAAAAAATTAGCTGGACATGGTGGTGCGTACCTGTAGTCCCAGCTACTCTGGTGGGAGGCTGAAGTGTGAGGATCACCTGAGCCTGGGAGTTTGGGGCTGAGGTGAGCTGTGATTGTGCCACTGCATTCCAGCCTGACAGAGAGAACTTGTCTCAAAAAAAAAAAAAAATCAGAAAACAAGCAAAAAATATAATTTTTTGCTTTATCATTCTGTGTCTAAGATTTTTTTTAAAAAGTCTGCGTAGTGTTTTCTCACGTGGCTATAATTTTGCTAATCATTTTTGTTGGGCCTTTAAGTTATTTTTAGTTGCTCATTATTTTGAGTAATACTGTATGGGAAAAGTAGCTTACATAGCAATTTGTGTACATCTGATTATAAAATGAGAATCAGTTTTAAGGAGGAAGTTTCTGGATGACAGAGTTTGGCATATCTTAAAGGGGGTTGGTACGTTTTGCTACATCATCCCTAAAAGGTCTAGCCCAATGTACCATCCCACCAGTCATGTGTAATAAAAGTGTTTGTTTCTTCACACTCTCATCAACTCTAGGTGCTAAGTCTTGGGGCAAGCTTCCTGAAAGTGCATCTCAGCATTTTTCCATCAGTTTGTTTTGCCTTCTTTCTTTCTTATTAGGGAGTGTGGCATGAGTGAGTACAGGTGGGAGGGGTAGGCCATCTCTGAAGGACGCAGGAGTGAAACAGTAGACAGGGGCTGACTGGCATGCTGTCCGATGGAGGCGCACCCACTGTGAGTGAGGTCACCATGTGTAAGCCTGCTCTGCTCCTTTGGCTACTAGAAACTGCATTGGGTTAGAGGGCCTCGTCTGCTGCTGGGGACCCTTAGAGGTCCATGAATGGATTCATGAAGTCTCAGCTCACTAGCCATAGGGGAACAGTTGTGTATGTGTCCAGAGCCTGCTACAAAATAGGAGGGTAGGTGGCTGCCACTGCCAAGACACATGTAGGATATAAAGGGGACCTACAGTCTAATCAGTGACCCCATAGCTTCCTGTGGTTCCTCGGCAGTAAAGTCCTAGAAAGGAAAATGGTGGAAAGACACCATTCAAAGCTAAGAAGCTGGCCAGGTGCGGTGGCTCTTCCCTATGATCCCAGCACTGTAGGAGGCCGAGGTGGCAGGATTACTTGATCCCAAGAGTTTGAGACCAACCTGGACAATATAGATACTGTCTCTACAAAAAAATTAAAAAAAAAAAAAAATAGCTGGGTGTAGTGGTGCCTATCTGTAGTCCCAGTTACTTGGGAGGCTGACGGAGAGGGGGAACACTTGAGCCCAAGAGGCTGAGGCTGCAGTGAGCCATGATCAAGTCCAGCCTGGGTGATAGAGCAAAACCCTGTCTCAAAGATAATAAAAACTGCCCCAAAGCCAAGAAGCTGTTTTAACCAGACAGCCTTTTCTTCCATCTACGGTCATTCGTTTTAGGTACATTCTGGCTGTGGTTGCTTTCCTGAGTTACTGAGAACCAAGAATGACAAGTTCCGGGCCATAGATATTACTGCTGTTGAATCATGTGTTTGTTCCCCGGGGAAGCTGTTCTGTCAGACACAGATCTTACAGAGCTTCAACACAAGAAGGGGGTGGGGGTGCACCTGTAAAACCATGCTTGCTAGTGGAAGGAGATGGTCACCTGTCTTGGTCCATTGGTGCTGTAACAAAATACTTTAGACTGAGTAATCTGTAAATACAAATATATTGCTCACAGTTCTGGGGGCTGGGAAGTTCAAGATCAAGTGGCCAGCAGATTCGGTGTCTAGTGAGGGCCCAGTCTCTGTTTCAAAGATGGCAGAAGGAACAAACAGGCTCTCTGTCCTCAAGACCTAAACATCTCCCAGATGCCCCACTTCCCAACACCACTGCACTGGAAATTTTCAGATTACGAATTTTGGGGGGACAATCTTACCAATGATGGCAAGAGTGTGATCTCTGGGAGGCCAGAGCGATAGTAAATGTTACCTCACATTATTATGAAACGATTTGAGCATCTCCTGTGTTAGCATTCTTTATTAGGAGTCACTTAAATGTAAACCATAAAGAAAACACAGTTTCCTCTTCTGGGAAGTTAATTGCCTTATGTGGGAGGTAGACCAAGAACACCTGAATAATGGTTTTTAAATGATAATAAAATAGGCCAGGCACAGTGGCTCACGCCTGTAATCCCAGCACTTTGGGAAGCCTAGGCAGGTGGATCATCTGAGGTCAGGAGTTCGAGACCAGCCTGGCCAACATGGTGAAACCCTGTCTCTACTAAAAATAGAAAATTTGCTGGGTGTGGTGGCACACGCCTGTAGTTCAGCTACTCAGGAGGCTGAGACAGGAGAATCACTTGAACCCAAGAGGCAGAGGCTGCAGTGAGCCAAGATTGTGCCACTGCCCTCCAGCCTGGGTGAGACAGAGTGAGACTCCATCTAAAGAAAATTGAAAATATGATAAAATAAAATTATGGTAAAATAGACTAGTCAGAGTCCATTGGAATTGATGCAGTAAGTCTTGAACAGAGGTAAGCTCTGTAGGTCAGGTATAGTCACAGTGTGGCAAAAGAAAAGAGGGAAGCAAAAAGCAAGCTGGGGAAATGTCACATGTAAGTTGTCACCAGGCTGTGGTAAACGGGTATGCTTACCCAAGGCCACATTTCAGAGGGTCACATGGGTTTGGTGTGTATGGTGAAGCCCTACCTGAAATGCTTTTCCAAAGAGCTTTTGTGTTCCTTGCCTCTTAGATTCTTGCAACAGTTCTTGGACAGTGGCAAAGTAGCTATAATGCCATCTCCGAGGACAAAAGCAGACCCAGGCAGTTTTTCTGACTTGGCCACAGTGAAAGGGGAAGTCATTGTCAGCACCAGGGTCTCTTGACTCTGGTGACGGGTGGTTAAGATTTGTAAAGCGCATGGGAGCAATAGTTAGATCTGCTCATCCCAGAGTTCTCAGACTGGGGCACTTAGCATTCTTAACTTCTCTTTCAACAGAAACAGCAGCAGAAAGAAGCCCTCATTCTCTTCTTCAACAGAACAGCTGAAGCTAAAATCCCATCTGTCATGTAAGTGGTCACTAAGCGTTGACCTCTCTCTCTCTCTCTCTCTCATCTTTAAAAAAAACAACTCATTACTCTAGTCTGCCTGAATGATTTTACTGCACTCTAAGAAACGACTAGAGATTATTAAATATGGCTTTTGTTGGGGAAGGAAAAAATAAAAGAGATGATCAGAGAGTAGAATTACAGCTGCCCTGAAAATAAAGTTTAGAGGGGCCAGGCTCATGCCTGTAATCCCAGCACTTTGGGAGGTCAAGGTGGGAAAATTGCTTGAGTCCAGGAATTTGAGGTCAGCCTGGACAACACAGTGAGACCCATCTCTAATAAAAATAATAGAATTAGCTGGCCATGGTGGCATGCACCTGTGGTTCCAGCTACTTGGGAGGCTGAGGGGGGAGAATTGCCTGGGTGGTTGAGGCTGCAGTGAGCTAACATGGTACCACTGCACTCCAGCCTAGCGAGAGAGTGAAACCCTGTCTCAAGGAAAAAATGAAAAAAGTAAAAGTTTAGGGCACCATGCCCTTAATTACCCAAAAGGCATAAGTTGGCCGGTAACTGGAGCTATTCCTAGCATGCTCTTGGGTCCTGAAGACAGCATGTCTTAAGCCAAGTAGGCTGGAGCTGCTGCTCCTTAAAAGGAGGGTGGGGTTGTCCTCCACCCTAAAAGAAAGAGTTTTTCTAGAAGAAATATGGTCATTTGTCTTTAGGGGAAAAAAAATTAGAAGGAAAAGCTGCCTTATGGGAATACTTGGGTCTTCCCCAAAGTGAGGAAGTGTCATCCATTATTGACCTAAATAAAAAGACAAATGTCAAAGTTTGTTCAGAAGATACGGGCATGTGGTCGTTGTCATGCTTAGTTCTATTTCCACCTTATAAACTAAAGCTAAAGTAATAATTTCTATTCTTCGAATTATTCATGACAAAAATCTCAATTGTATGCCTTTCTTAAAGAAAACCCCACTCCTATTTGAATATCACTGGGGTAGAAACCTGGCAATTCTCATGACATACAGTTTGCCTAATTTTTTATTGTTTAACATTCATGTGAAGCTCTGGCAGGATAATGGTCCAGTTGATGAAATTACAATGAGATTGATTCCATAGGGCTGAGTGGTGCCAGACTGGCTGTGGGGACTGAGGTCTGGGGATAGATTAAGCAACATACCTGCCGCACCCTCGCACTTGGCCCACCGGCCTCTCCACACCCTCTGCCGTGGCAAGAGAGTTCCCTGCACCACTTGATCTGCAAAGCCCCCTTAAAAGACTGCCCAATGCTGGCCTCTCCCCTTCACCTCCTGGGCACTGCCCTTTTCATTTATGACCCTGTTACGGAGCTAATGAACTCCAGATGTGGTTTTTATGGCCTGGAAACTTTTCTCCCAGAAACATAACTGAGTTGCCTCCGCCAACCCATTTCTCATGTGCTGCCGAGTAACAGATGGCAAGGCTGTGCGTTTCTCCCTTGCTCCCTCAGCTCGGGACCTACAAATTTTAGAGTCCACTGGGTGCCTCTCTCTTCAGATGCTGTGCCTGGAGCCACCCATTTCCCTTGGAAATGTTAAGTCTATTCTACCACCTCATAAATAAACTTTGATCATACCTTATACATACTTTCTCAAAATTCTATTATACAATAAATTCTGTAGTGCTTTGTAGTTTCCAAACATTTTTTACACCTATGAACTCATTTCACTTTGACAGCTTCTTTGTGAGATCATGTAAGTCACACTGCTCCATTTTAAAAATGCAAACACTGAGTAAATCTGTGACTCTCTGGACCTCAGAGTCACACAACTAGTAAGTGGAAATTAGATTGTATGTCTTAAAAAGCCCAATTTCCTCAGCTAGTTGTTTTTCTTTTCTTTTCTGCTGTTGTTTGTTTTTTCATTTTAATGGGCATCTTTTAATATAAAAGCCAAGGTTATCGGGGTAGGCAGAGGTTTCCAGCCTAGAAACTTGTAGAAGATTATAGAACAACAAAGCTGCATATGAGATACAGAGGGGAAAGAGGCATTAGGGAAATTGGGGCCTGTGGTTTCTATGAGCTCACCAAGTAGATTTTGTGGCCTTGTGACTTTTTGATGCTGTAGCTATAAACTTTTTTGCTTATAGTGTGGCAAATTTTATGTCTCTCAAAATAATTAAAGTAGATTCTATTAGCACTAACAGTTTACAAATTAAGCTCAAATCTGGTGCCCGTCAGTTGTGTTGTTTGAAATGATTCTTGGATATTTAGAGGGCAGTCCACATACCTTTTCCCCACTGGAGACACGTCCTTCAAGGAAGGCAGAGTGTTCCCTGCCCAGGCGTACCCATGGCTGGGAATGGCCTCACCAAAGGAGCTCACTTGCCTCTACTGGGCTTACCTCTTCTTTGGGATTGTGATCCCTCTTCAGAGAGCTACTAGGGGAGAGGGGGACCCAGCCAGTGTCCGTTAACCCGGTGACTTCCCACCCCATGCTCCCTGAGGGTAGCCACCTTCTCTTAAGGCCAACTTAAAGATAGGTGGGAAGTTTGCTGGGTGCAGTGGTTCATGCCTGTAATCCCAGCACTTTGGGAGACCAATGCAGGCAAATCACTTGAGGTCAGAAGTTTGAGACCAGCCTGGCCAACATGGTGAAATCCCATCTCTATTAAAAATACAAAAAGTAGCTGGGCGTGGTGGTACACACACCTGTAATCCCATCTACTCAGGAGGCTGAGGCAGGAGAATTGCTTGAACAATTTGTTGTAGTGAGCCAAGATTTCACCACTGCATTCCAGCCAGAATGGGCAATAGAGCAAGACTATGTCTCAAAAAAAAAAAGGTGGGGGGAGTGGGAAGCTAAGAAAAAACAGTGGATGGAAGAGAGAAGTAAATTAAAGGGACGCCAAACAAATGAGATCCTTCTATCCATAGTCCTCCGCCCGGAAAAGAATTCATTTACTATTGACTTAATTACTGCCCCTGTCATTTGAGGTCTAAAGTGGGAGGAGCTAGAAATCCTTCCTGGAATATCTCTTCAGTATTACGTATGTGTCAATATTAAGCTTCTAGAAATGTGTGTACTGTCAAGAATTCCTTAGTCCCCTCCCTAAGTGTTTTCAGATCTACAGAGGACACTCTAATTTGTATTTAAAACACATTATAATGATAGTCAGAGCTAAAGTGAAAACTGTTGATCATCTTCTGTGATCCCAGATAATAAGAATGTTTCCGTAACACACCAGACACACATAAAACATAAGGAGTACAGCCTGCAGGGGATTTGCGAAAGTAAAAAACAAACAAACATAAGGAATATATGTTTAATCTGTTTCCTTGTCATTGTCAAATGCAGTGAATATATCATGGACCTACTGGAAAGTGGAAAAGAGAAGTTTCTAGTGTTTGCCCACCATAAGGTGGTTCTGGATGCAGTTACGAAAGAGCTTGAGAGAAAGGTGAGCTTCCTTTGAAATTCTTCATGGGTTGCTTTTGCCATGTCCCAAGTTGTTCTGAGCAGGCTTAGGTCAGATCTAAGCAAAGTGAGACCCATGGCTTCGGAAGCATTGCTGAAGACTTTCTGAAGAAGAGTTCTTTTTGCTTGTAGAACCACAGTGGGGTCAAAATGTTCCCCAGCCATGTCATTTTAACTTCCTCTGTGCTCCAAAGAGCCCAGGAGTCTTGCTTTAGGGACATCTCCTGGTGGCTGTTCCTTTTTTCTGCATAATTACAAAGTTGGCAAGAGAGGGGATAGCAAAATTGTCCTTTTGTATAAAGACAAGTATTTGTGTGAATGTTTTCCTCTTTTCCTTCCTTTCATTCCTCCTCAGCACAGTGAAAGCACCTTTATTAACTGCACGTAGTTCGGTGTGCAGATGTTAGTGTAGAGTTTGATGGCTCTCCTGAAATTGAATAAAAGGGATCTAGAAGGATGTCCAAGGATGTTTATGAAAACTGAACACACTTCCTCTCCTATTCATTTCTGGTTAAATTTAAGACTGGAAATTGCTTTGTATGGACCCTCGTCATTTATATTCATGTAATACTTGAATGTACATTAAGGGTACAGGGAAATATACAACAAACACCCATGTATCTCCCACCCAGATTTAATAAATGGAAAGTTTTGCTGTATTTATTTTAGAGTGTTTTTTTTAGGTTTTGTTGTTGTTGTTTTGTTTTAATTTTGAGGCAGAATCTTACTGCGTTGCCCATGCTGGAGTGCAGTGGCAGGATCTCGGCTCACTGCAGCCTTTGCTTCTCAGGTTTAAGTGATTCTCGTGCCTCAGCCTCCCAAGTAGCTGGGACGACAGGTGTACACCACCTCGCCTGGCTAATTTTTGTATTTTTAGTACAGAAGGGGTGTCACCGTGTTGCCCAGGCTGGTCTTTAACTCCTGGCCTCAAGTGATCCAGCCGCCTCAGCCTCCCAAAGTGCTGGGATTACAGATGTGAGCCACCACATTCAGTCTGAAGGTTTATTTCTGTAATAATAAAATACTTAAGTCCCCTTAATATTCTAACTCTATTCCCCTTCCATCCTCATCAGCGATAACATCACTATTCTGAAGGCAATGGGTATTCTTGCCCTCCATGTTGTCATACTTTATTCTAGGAGTATGTATCCTTAAGCAATTTATAGTCTCCTTTTTGCATATTTTTTAAAATTTAAAATAAATGACAGCATGGTGTAATTAATTTTGTGCTCAGCATTGTTTTTGAGAGTTCTTCATACTAGATTACACATTTAGTTCGTTCACTGTAATTGTGGAATTGTATCTTATTGGATAGCTATACCACAGTTTATCCATTCTCATGCTGATGACATAGAATTGCATTTACAGTGTTGCTATTTTGTGAATATTATAGTATATGTATGTTTGTATCTATGCATTTCTTTATGCCTTGTATATGTGCCTTGTGTGGGGGAGGTATATTCAAGCATGGTCTTGCATGGTTATTAAATACGCTCATCTTTATACTCAGTGTTGTCAAATTGCTCTCCAAGGTGGTCATTCACATTTATAATCTCACTAACAACCTATAAGGGTTCCTGCTGTTCTCTGTACCCATTAACACTGGGTAAAGAGAACAGCAGGAACAAAACTAAAAGGCATCAGACTTTTTAGTTTTACCAATCCAGAAAAATGAAATATCATCTCATTCTTGCTCTAATTTGTATTTCCCTGACTACCAGTAAAATGTGTATCATTTTATTATGTATTATTGGCCATTTTAGCTGTCTCCTATGAATATTCTGTTTGTATCCTTTGCCTGTTTTTCTATTGGATTGTTTTTTTCCTACTTATTTAGGAAAATTCTTTATAAATTCTGGATATTAATGTTTTATCAGTTATCTTTTTATCTTTTAAATTTCTTTTGTGGGGGAGGAGGTCTTGCTCTGTTGCGCAGGCTGGAGTGCAGTGGCTTCGTCTTAGCTCATTGCAACCTTTGCCTCCCAGGTTCTAGAGATTCTCATGCCTCGGCCTCCCAAATAGCTGGGTTTACTGGTGCGCACCACCATACCCAGCTAATTTTTTTTGCATTTGTTTAGTAGAGTTGGGGTTTCACCACGTTGGCCAGGCTGGTCTTGAACTCCTGGCCTCAAGTGATCCACCCGCTTTGGCCTCCCAAAATGCTGGGATTACAAGCATGAGCCACCAGGCATAGCTGGTTTAATTCAATAATAAAATTCATAAATTATAAACAATAATAAAACTATCTTTTTGTTGTTATTGTTGTTTTGTTGTTGTTGAGACAGAGCCTCACTCTGTCTCCCATACTGGAGTTCAGTGGCACGAACACTTCTCACTGAAGCCTCAACCTCCTCTGCTCAAGTGATCCTCCTGGCTGAGCCTCCCCAGTAGCTGGGACCTCAGGGATATACCACCACGCCTGGGAAATTTTCTAATTTTTTGTACAGAGGGGGTCTTGCCATGTTGCCCAGGCTGGTCTAGAACTGGGCTCAAGCAGTTCTTTTGCTTTGGCCTATCAAAGCGCTGGGATTACAGGCACCCAGCCTCCAACTGGATTTTTTAAAAGGAGCTTTATACTATTATTCCCAAGAACATACCAGTACGTTAGTGATGATTATCTCTAAGTGGTTTTCATCTTTTTTAGTTTGTTTATATTTTTGCAATGAGTGTGTATTATTTTTGTAATCAGAAAAATTAAAAGATGTTTTTGCCAGCCAGGCGTAGTGGCTCACACCTGTAATCCCAGCATTTTGGGAGGCCAAGGTGGGCGGATCATGAGGTCAGGAGTTTCAGAGCAGTCTGACCAACATGGTAAAACCCCATTTCTACTAAAAATACAAAAATTAGCTGGGCGTAGTGGCACACACCTGTAATCCTGGCTACTCAGGAGGTTGAGGCAAGAGAATCTCTTGAACCCTGAGGCAGAAATTGCAGTGAGCCAAGACTGTGCCACTATACTCCAGCCTGGGCGACAGAGCAGGACTCCGTCTCAAAATAAAATATATTTTTTAAAATAAAGCAGCATTTAGAGAACAGCAGAAAATTAATAGAAGGAAATAAGCTAGGGAAACTATTAGCCACCTCTCTGACATAAAAATAATACCTTTTACAGGTAAAAGTGTTCCCTAACTCCTAGTAGAAAAAAAAAATGGGCAACCTGTATGAATAGATAGTTCATCAGAGAAACGACACCAATAGCCAATTAAAAGATACAAAAACACTAGTAATCAAGTAAGTGAAAAATACAGATTTTTTTTTGTACCCCATCAAGTCAGCAGAGGTTTTAAAAATGTGCGGTGCTCACTGTTGCTGAAAGTGCACCAAGATGGACATGCTGATACATTAGTTGTTGGACAGCAATTTGGCGGTAAATCAGGAGCCTTAAATTAAGTTTTTTCTTTTTGCTATGGTTCTTTGATTTGTAGTCCAAGCTAAGAAAATTACCAAATATTAGTATCCTCTTAAAAACGTTCCATTTTAATAGCATTATTGAGGCACGATTGACATGCAGTAAACTGCACATAATATGTACAATTTTATAAGAATCAAGATAGGAAACATATCTGCCACCCGCTCCCGCTACCCCCCGAGTTTTCTCGTGTCCCTTTGTAATCTCTCCTTCCTGCTCCTTCCCTCACACTCCTTCCTCAAGCAACCACTGCTCTACTGTCTGTCACCGTGGATTGGTATGTAGTTTTTTAGAGTTTTATGTAAATACAGAATATAAATGTAGAGAAAAGGACATTCAGGATGTACTTTTTTCTTTTTGAGATGTATCCATGCTGCGGTGTGTCTCACTCCTTTTAGTGTTGACTCCTTGGTTTTCTTGTTTGGTTATCTAGACCTGCAGATGTTCACTCCCTTTTAGTGCTAAGTAACATCCCATTGTACATCGTCTGTTCACTGTTGATGGACATTTACCAACACGTCTTTTTAGGAAAAATGAGAGACCCCTGGCTAGGTGTGGTGGCTCACGCCTGTAATCCCAGCACTTTGGGAGGCCGAGGCAGGCGGATCACAAGGTCAGGAGATCGAGACCATCCTGGCCAACATGGTGAAACCCCATCTCTACTAAAAAATATAAAAATTAGCTGGGCGTGATAGCATGTGCCTGTAGTCCCAGCTACTTGGGAGACTCAGGCAGGAGAATTGATTAAACCTGGGAGGTGGAGGTTGCAGTGAGCCGAGATCACACCACTGCACTCCAGCCTGGCACCTGGCAACAGAGTGAGACTCTGTCTCAAAAAAAAAAAAAAAAAAAAAAAAGAGAGAGACCCCTAAATCTGCAGAAATAGAATGGTTAAATTATGCTGTTGCTGCATAATGACATAGAGCCATTAAAAATGACATTTTAGAATGCCTAATAATACAGTTTTACTTACGTTTAGTGGGGGAAAACAGGATATAAAACTTTTTATTTAAAAGATACACCATACACATAAAAAAGAAAAAAGATAGGAAAGGCCAGGTGCGGTGGCTCACACCTGTAATCCAGGCACTTTGGAGGCCAAGATGGGTGGATCACCTGAGGTCGGGAGTTCAAGACCAGCCTGACCAACATGGTGAAACCCCGTCTTATTAAAAAAAATTTTTTTAATAAAAAATAAAAAAGACAGGAAAAAATAGATTGGTTAGATTACTAAATGTTTTCATTTTCCTTAGCATGTTTATTATTAGTAAGAATAAATAAATGCCATTTAAAAGAAAATAGCTAAACTAAACATGCAGCTACCATACAATACAACAGTTGACTTGTGAGCATTTTCCTCTGGGAAATGAAGACTTAGGTTAACAGAAAAACTTGTACACAAATGTTCATAGCAGCTTTACTTGTAGTAGCCACAAATTGGTTTCAACTCAGATGTCCTTCAACAGATGGATGGTGAAACTGTGGTACGTTCACACCATGGGCTACTCAGCAATAAAAAGGAGAAAATGATTGACACAGGTAGCAACTTGGATGAATCTCCAGAGAGTGCTGAATGCAAAGGCCCATTCCAAAAGGTTATATGCTGTGCAATGTATTTAACATTTATATTGCATTTTATTTTATTTGTTTTTTTGAGACGGAATCTCGGTTTGTCGCCTAAGCTGGAGTGCAGTGGTGGGATCTTGGCTCACGGCAACTTCTGCCTCCCAGGTTCAAGTGATTCTCCTGCCTCAGCATCCCAAATAGCTGGGATTACTGGTGCGCACCACCATACCCAGCTAATTTTTTTTGCATTTGTTTAGTAGAGATGGGGTTTCACCACGTTGGCCAGGCTGGTCTTGAACTCCTGGCCTCAAGTGATCCACCCGCTTTGGCCTCCCAAAATGCTGGGATTACAAGCATGAGCCACCAGGCATAGCTGGTTTAATTCAATAATAAAATTCATAAATTATAAACAATAATAAAACTATCTTTTTGTTGTTATTGTTGTTTTGTTGTTGTTGAGACAGAGCCTCACTCTGTCTCCCATACTGGAGTTCAGTGGCACGAACACTTCTCACTGAAGCCTCAACCTCCTCTGCTCAAGTGATCCTCCTGGCTGAGCCTCCCCAGTAGCTGGGACCTCAGGGATATACCACCACGCCTGGGAAATTTTCTAATTTTTTGTACAGAGGGGGTCTTGCCATGTTGCCCAGGCTGGTCTAGAACTGGGCTCAAGCAGTTCTTTTGCTTTGGCCTATCAAAGCGCTGGGATTACAGGCACCCAGCCTCCAACTGGATTTTTTAAAAGGAGCTTTATACTATTATTCCCAAGAACATACCAGTACGTTAGTGATGATTATCTCTAAGTGGTTTTCATCTTTTTTAGTTTGTTTATATTTTTGCAATGAGTGTGTATTATTTTTGTAATCAGAAAAATTAAAAGATGTTTTTGCCAGCCAGGCGTAGTGGCTCACACCTGTAATCCCAGCATTTTGGGAGGCCAAGGTGGGCGGATCATGAGGTCAGGAGTTTCAGAGCAGCCTGACCAACATGGTAAAACCCCATTTCTACTAAAAATACAAAAATTAGCTGGGCGTAGTGGCACACACCTGTAATCCTGGCTACTCAGGAGGTTGAGGCAAGAGAATCTCTTGAACCCTGAGGCAGAAATTGCAGTGAGCCAAGACTGTGCCACTATACTCCAGCCTGGGCGACAGAGCAGGACTCCGTCTCAAAATAAAATATATTTTTTAAAATAAAGCAGCATTTAGAGAACAGCAGAAAATTAATAGAAGGAAATAAGCTAGGGAAACTATTAGCCACCTCTCTGACATAAAAATAATACCTTTTACAGGTAAAAGTGTTCCCTAACTCCTAGTAGAAAAAAAAAATGGGCAACCTGTATGAATAGATAGTTCATCAGAGAAACGACACCAATAGCCAATTAAAAGATACAAAAACACTAGTAATCAAGTAAGTGAAAAATACAGATTTTTTTTTGTACCCCATCAAGTCAGCAGAGGTTTTAAAAATGTGCGGTGCTCACTGTTGCTGAAAGTGCACCAAGATGGACATGCTGATACATTAGTTGTTGGACAGCAATTTGGCGGTAAATCAGGAGCCTTAAATTAAGTTTTTTCTTTTTGCTATGGTTCTTTGATTTGTAGTCCAAGCTAAGAAAATTACCAAATATTAGTATCCTCTTAAAAACGTTCCATTTTAATAGCATTATTGAGGCACGATTGACATGCAGTAAACTGCACATAATATGTACAATTTTATAAGAATCAAGATAGGAAACATATCTGCCACCCGCTCCCGCTACCCCCAGAGTTTTCTCGTGTCCCTTTGTAATCTCTCCTTCCTGCTCCTTCCCTCACACTCCTTCCTCAAGCAACCACTGCTCTACTGTCTGTCACCGTGAATTGGTATGTAGTTTTTTAGAGTTTTATGTAAATACAGAATATAAATGTAGAGAAAAGGACATTCAGGATGTACTTTTTTCTTTTTGAGATGTATCCATGCTGCGGTGTGTCTCACTCCTTTTAGTGTTGACTCCTTGGTTTTCTTGTTTGGTTATCTAGACCTGCAGATGTTCACTCCCTTTTAGTGCTAAGTAACATCCCATTGTACATCGTCTGTTCACTGTTGATGGACATTTACCAACACATCTTTTTAGGAAAAATGAGAGACCCCTGGCTAGGCGTGGTGGCTCATGCCTGTAATCCCAGCACTTTGGGAGGCTGAGGCAGGCGGATCACAAGGTCAGGAGATCGAGACCATCCTGGCCAACATAGTGAAACCCCATCTCTACTAAAAAATATAAAAATTAGCTGGGCGTGATAGCATGTGCCTGTAGTCCCAGCTACTTGGGAGACTCAGGCAGGAGAATTGATTAAAACTGGGAGGTGGAGGTTGCAGTGAGCCGAGATCACACCACTGCACTCCAGCCTGGCACCTGGCAACAGAGTGAGACTCTGTCTCAAAAAAAAAAAAAGAGAGAGACCCCTAAATCTGCAGAAATAGAATGGTTAAATTATGCTCTTGCTGCATAATGACATAGAGCCATTAAAAATGACATTTTAGAATGCCTAATAATACAGTTTTACTTACGTTTAGTGGGGGAAAACAGGATATAAAACTTTTTATTTAAAAGATACACCATACACATAAAAAAGAAAAAAGATAGGAAAGGCCAGGTGCGGTGGCTCACACCTGTAATCCAGGCACTTTGGAGGCCAAGATGGGTGGATCACCTGAGGTCGGGAGTTCAAGACCAGCCTGACCAACATGGTGAAACCCCGTCTTATTAAAAAAACTTTTTTTAATAAAAAATAAAAAAGACAGGAAAAAATAGATTGGTTAGATTACTAAATGTTTTCATTTTCCTTAGCATGTTTATTATTAGTAAGAATAAATAAATGCCATTTAAAAGAAAATAGCTAAACTAAACATGCAGCTACCGTACAATACAACAGTTGACTTGTGAGCATTTTCCTCTGGGAAATGAAGACTTAGGTTAACAGAAAAACTTGTACACAAATGTTCATAGCAGCTTTACTTGTAGTAGCCACAAATTGGTTTCAACTCAGATGTCCTTCAACAGATGGATGGTGAAACTGTGGTACATTCACACCATGGGCTGCTCAGCAATAAAAAGGAGAAAATGATTGACACAGGTAGCAACTTGGATGAATCTCCAGAGAGTGCTGAATGCAAAGGCCCATTCCAAAAGGTTATATGCTGTGCAATGTATTTAACATTTATATTGCATTTTATTTTATTTGTTTTTTTGAGACGGAATCTCAGTTTGTCGCCTAAGCTGGAGTGCAGTGGTGGGATCTTGGCTCACGGCAACTTCTGCCTCCCAGGTTCAAGTGATTCTCCTGCAAGTAGCTGGGATTACGGGCATCTGCCACCATGCCCGGCTAATTTTTGTATTTTTATTAGAGACAGGGTTTCACCATGTTGGCCAGGCTGGTCTTGAACTCCTTACCTCAGGTGATCCACCCACCTTGGCCTCCCAAAGTATTGAGGTTATAGGTGTGAGCCACCATGTCTGGCCTATACAGCATTCTTGGAAAAAAAAACTGGCTGGATGTGGTGGCTCATGCCTGTAATCCCAGCACTTTGGAAGGCTGAGTCAGGCGGATCACCTGAAATCAGGAGTTCGAGACCAGCCTGGCCAATATGGCAGAACCCCATCTCTACTGAAAAAATAAAAATTAACAGGCATGGTTGTGTGCGCCTGTCATCCCAGCTAGCTAGAAGGGTAAGGCAGGAGAATCGCTTAAACCGGGGCAGAGTAGGGGGCGAAGATTGCAGTGAGCCAAGATCACGCCACTGCACTGCAGCCTGGGCAACAGGAGTGAAACTTCATTTTAAAAAGGAAAAATAAAAAAATTTTTTTAGAAATGCAGGACAAATAGTGGCTATCAGGAGCTAAGGACTGTGAAAAGGGGAGGGAGGTAAAAGGATCCTTGCAATGTTGGAATTTTTCAGTGTCTTGACATTGGAGGTGAATATATGAAAACCCATACAGGTGATAAAATTGTGTACAGCACAGGCATACAAGTAAAACAAGAAATCTGAAGCTCAGTGGATTGTACAGAAGTCAGCATCCTGGCTGTGATATTATACTGTAGTTTTTATAGAATGTCACCATTGTGGGAAACTTGGCAAAGGCCTGAGAGCGATCTCTGTGTTATTTCTTACAGTGGCACGTGAGTATAAACAATCATCTCAATACAAATTTCAATTTGAAAAGAAAGGATAAGAAAAGCTCTGAAGGCAGAGTCCTCTGCTGAACTGGCAGCTGGTTCCATGCTTGAGATGTGGCTGGGGGTGGTTTGCTCAGAAGCCACTGGGGCTGTTGCTCACCTTGCTTCTGTCCCTTGTTCCTGCAGAAGGTGCCCCACATCCGCATCGATGGCTCCACCTCCTCAGCTGAGCGTGAGGACCTATGCCAGCAGTTCCAACTGTCACAGAGGCATGCCGTGGCTGTGCTGTCCATCACTGCTGCCAATATGGGCCTCACCTTCTCCTCTGCTGACCTGGTGGTGTTCGCTGAGCTGTTTTGGAACCCAGGGGTAAGAGACGCAGAAGACTTGGATCCCCTCAGGGATGCTCATGGCTGTGGGCAGGAAGCAGCGAGTGTCGGTTGTGGAAAGTGTGGTTTCCTTTTTACCCATTCACTACACTTCCCACAAGTCAGTTTTCACTTTTTTTAAGCACTTCTATGTTGATTGGCTAGTTTATTTTTTTTTTTGAGACAGATTCTCTTGTAACCCAGGCTTGGAGTGCACTGGCGTGATCTCAGCTCACTGCAACCTCTGCCTCCTGGGTTCAAGTGATTCTCCTGCCTCGGCCTCTCCAGTAGTTGGGATTACAGGCATGCGCCACCACACCTGGGTAACTTTTGTATTTTTAGTAGAGATGGGGTTTCAGCATATTGACCAGGCTAGTCTCAAACTCCTGACCTCAAGTGATCCACCTGCCTCGGCCTCCCAAAGTGCTAGGATTACAGGCCAGGTGACTAGTTTCTAGATTTTCACAGCAACCTGTAGGATTATCGACTCCATTTTATCAATGGGAAGGTTACGGTCTTCCAGGGCTAGAAGGAATCTTAGACCTCATATCTCACAGGAGGAAGTTGGGACACCGAGAGCTCAAGGAGTGAGCTAGGACCGCACCTCCATAACTGAAGCAGGGTACATGGTGGCGTCAGGTTGCAGCCCAGTCCTATGGCATTCCAGCCTGTTCCCCCTTTAGTAGCCAGGCGTTAGCAATGGGGCCTCACGCAGAGTGACAGTGATGGAGGTTCCCTGGACACCACCATTGGCCTCACCTCACCAACTGAGGGCAGAGATAAGACATCTGTTTGAACTGATACATTTTTTTGGTAATATCCAGAAAGAAGTTATATCCACTTTGATATATTATGGCTTTTGTTGGCTACACATGAGGGACTCCATTAATAATGGGTATACCTCAGGGGTGATGCCATTTTATAATAGAAATAATGCTCTTGATGTTAGGTAGCTTTTTTCCTTTCTTTTCTTTTTTGAGACAGGGCCTTGCTCTGTCACCCAGGCTGGAATGCAGGGACTTACGGACTCACTGCAGCCTTGATTTCCCGAGCTCAGGTGATCCTTCCACCTCAGCCTTCTGAGTAGCAGGGGACTACAGGTGCACACCTCAATGCCTGACTAATTTTTTGTAGAGATGGGGTTTCGTCATGTTGCCCAAGCTGGTCTAGAACTCCTAGGCTCAAGCAATCTGCCTGCCTCAGCCTCCCAAAATGCTGGGATTACAGGCACGAGCCAATGCACCCAGCCTTTAATTATTATACAGCTTACCACTATATTAAACCACCACCCTATGCCCAAATCATGGATAGCCTTTCCCTTGTGTGTAATGTTTTTATTTATTTAGAAGATAACTTTTTTCTTTTTTCTTTTCTTTTTGTTTGAGATTTAGTTTCATTCTGTCACCCTGGCTGGAATGCAGTGGCGCAATCTTGGCTCACTGCAACCTCCACCTCCTGGGTTCAAGTGATTCTTCTACCTCAGCCTCCCAAATAGCTGGGACTATAGGCATGCGCCGCCATGCCCAGCTAATTTTTTAATTTTTAGTTGAGATGGGGTTTCACCATATTGGCCAGGCTGACCATGATCCTGACCTCATGATCTGCCCAATTCGGCCTCCCAAAGTGCTGGGATTACAGGTATGAGCCACTGAGCTCAGCCCAATAACTTTTTATTTCACACAGAGAAGCAATGGAAGTGTACAGGCCTTCATCCCCATCCCATCCCATGCAGCCTGGTTGCAGAGCCTCTGCCCCTTCATTCGCAGTGCCTAGCTCAGTGCCCAACGCTGAATGGCCAGTTCCCAACCAGGGCTGTTTTGGGTTCTCTCTTTTGTTAAAATGGCGGTCGTTGGTAGGTCTGAGATAGTGAAGTGCAGTTTATTTCTAGGTCTGAGGCAGTGAAGTGCTTTGAGCAGGGAGGGTGGTGTGGAGCTGAAAACGGGGTAGAGAGGGTACCTGCTATGATGGGTGGGGCTGCTTCAGGCCTTCACCTGGCTGTCTCGATTTCTGGACACACAGGTGCTGATCCAGGCTGAGGACCGTGTGCACCGCATTGGACAGACCAGCTCTGTGGGCATTCACTACCTCGTGGCGAAGGGCACAGCTGATGACTACCTTTGGTATGGCTTGGCTGGGTGGCCTGGCAGTTGGACTTGAGCGAGGGCGGAAACCGATGATATGTTTACTTGCTCCCAAAGTCCTTCTGCTTTTGCTAAGTAAGATCTTAAAGGATCTGTAGAAAATGGACTTGCAATGCCCTCCGGCTTTCATCATGACCATATTTGGCCTCCCTCACTAGCATTCACTGGCAGCTTACAGGGTGCCTGAGGAATCTTCTAGGAATAAGGGGTTGTGCCTCCTTTCCTGCTGCTCTGAGGCAGGGAGAGGTACCAATTGTGACAAAATGTTGATGGAATCTAGTTTGTAAAGCACTCTGTTCCCAACCTTGAAGGCATTTGTTAGGACAGAGTGACAGTCGTCTTTTATGTTTTTGATGTGTGTTTGGCTTACCCTAGACCATGTAGTACTTCGTTAGCAGGACTGGAGTGAGATTTTCAACTCTGGGTGTTTCTGTCTATGACCTAAGCGAAAAATCTCAAAAAGCTTCTTCCCCTCATCTCCCCTTCCTGATATTAAATGTCTTGATTATCTCATTAGTTTCCACTGCCCGTCTCTGTTTCCAGCCTTATGACTAAGGAGTCTTCCCTTTGCAATGTGTGTGGGTCACTCCTGCTTCCCTCTGTTTAGTGGATTTGTTAATTGGGCAGCTCATAACACCACCAGATTCAAAATGATGTGGTAATGAGGCAGCATTATTTCCTACACATCTTCCATTAGAAAGAATATTGGACCTGATGACAGCCTTAGCCCTACATTGGAGGTTTTGCAAATGAGAGAGGGCAAATATTTCAAGATGGGTGTTTGTGCCTTGAGAGAGGCAAAGATGTGAAACTGTAAACAAGCTGTGGTCTCATAGGAACAAGGAGGGTGGCCTCATTTTCATCAGTCTGGTGGTCCTGTAAAGGTCGTATTCACTGCAGCTCATTTCTCCCCAACAGGCCCCTGATTCAAGAGAAGATTAAAGTTCTGGGGGAAGCCGGGCTTTCTGAGACCAATTTTTCAGAAATGACAGAAGCCACTGATTACCTCTACAAGGTAATGCCAGCACATGGCTCTTCGCCCCTGGAGCAGAGGGAGACATTAAGCTGTCTGCCAAGTCTTTGGGTCTTGAGTAGGAGGATGTGAATCACTCCTAGGGACCTCCCACAGCCCCGGAGCTGAACACAATGGCCTGCAGTCATTCTCAGTTCAACCCATGTGTGCATCCCTTTATGGGGAAGTGATGGCATTAGCTCCTACAGCTTTTGACATCCCCCCACAGGCTCTGAATGCTGCCTCTTCCATCAGGCCATTAGAAACTGACAAAACTCCCCATGGCAAATGTTGAATTGTTTCAAAAAGTACATAGCAACACTACACAGAGGGCTGCCACAGGAATGCGTCCCCAGCACAGAATAGGGGGTGGTTTCAAATAGGGCATTGGCTTCATATAACATTTATTCCTGTCTGTCATTTTATTTTATTCTCAGTGTCTCTCCACTTTCTAGAGGGGTAAACTGAGACACAGCGTGCAGTAGGCTTGCACAAAGTCACAGGGCATGTGAAGCCAACCCAAGGGAGAAGGCTTCCTGACTTGGCTCAGCATTCCTCCTATGACCCCAGCCCCTTGTTGTAAAGGAGTATAAGAGGATGCTGAACATCCCTTTGTGACCAGGAAGGCCTTGACAAAGGTGCTGAGGGGAAAGCTGTTGCCTCTGAACAGGACAGCCCTGGGCCCACCATGCCTGCCTGGCCCCAGTGCTCCAGCCCAGTGGCTGCCATGGCCTCTTCCTCCCCGATATCAGTGAAACACAGCGGAGTGAACAAGAGCCCCAGAGCCTTCCGCAGGCTGGTTTTCCGTCACTAGCTTGGATTGCTGGCCAGAAGTGAAAACTTGGAGTATGGCCTCCTGGAGCACAGCCCATGGTTGAATTGTTTCTGCCAGGGGACTTTGAGCCAGGTCTGAGCCTCATGCAGAAAGGTGGCCTTACGGTAGCTTATCAGGAAAGTGAAGCACCTCTCCTTCCTGTGAAATCACCATCAGAAGTTGAGTTACGCCAAGTTTGGTGGTGCAGACCTGTAGTCCCAGCTTACCAGTAGGCCAAGGCGAGGATCACTTAAGCCTAGGAGGTTGAGGCTGTTGTCAGCCATGATGGTCACTGTACTCCAGACTGGACAACAGAGTAAGACCGTGTCTCTTAAAAAAAAAATGATAATTATAAATAAGAAGTTGAGTTCAGTCCTATCGTTGACACCAAGACTTACGACTCCGTAGATCTGCTTACTCACATTTATTTGCTAAATATTGGGATAAATAAGAGTCAGATCATATTTTTAAATGCAGACTAAATTATCCTTTCAGACACAAATAGTTAATAAGCCAATTTTAAAACAACCTTATTTTTAAGGTTTCTAAAGAATTCTCCAGTTGGGTGGAATGGTAAATACAGTAACAGAGCCTTGGTTACTATATGCCTTTTGAAAAGAAAGAGCCTGACCAGGCATAGTGGCTCAAGCCTCTAATCCCAGGCTGAGGAGGGCAGATGGCTTGAGCCCAGGAGTTTGAGACCAGCCTGGGTGACACGGTGAAACCCCCATCTCTAGAAAAAATACAGAACTTAGCTAGCATGGTGGCACATGCCTGTATTCTTAGTTACTCAGGAGGCTGAGACAGGAGGATTGCCTGAACCTGGGAGGCAGAGGTTGCAGTAAGCCAAGAGCACGCCACTGTATTTCAGCCCAGGCAACAAGGCTAGACCTTGTCTCAAAAAAGAAAAGCAAGAGCCTGTTTTTTAAAGGATTCTCGCTTGAACTCATTTATTCCTCCTTGCCTTTTTCTAACTCTAGTTATGAATTTCTACCTAAAATATACATACAAAGTAATATAAATGAGTTTTATCAATATTTATTTTGATTAATAACTATCAGTTTGTTTTTTAATTAAGATGGGGCTGAAAATTCTGTCAGCTACTAGAAAAAGAAAATGTTGCTTCCAATATAGGAGAAAAAAGCAGAAGAGATTATATCTCACTGAGATAGCCTTCCGTCTGAGATGGGAAATGAAATATTAATCCGATCTTGGGACTCACTTCCAATTAACTATGCATGCCCCAAGTTAGCATACAGTGTTGCCATCATCATAATCAAACGCACATGAGCAGCTTTTTCTACCTGGAATAGGCTGTCTTACCAGGCAGCATGTCCTTGACATTGTAGTCATTCAGAAAGAAGCCGATGAGGGCATCCTGCAGGAGGACATGTGGGTTATTTGGGGGTCAGCCTTGATGATCTTTAATATCATTTCCCTCTCTGCAAGGCTGGGATCCTGAAAGGCTTGGAGATTTTGGGTGCAGCTTAATTGAATAATCTGGAGTTCTTACGTGACAGGTTGTCATGATCAATTCACAATGAACTCCACCTATGTGGAGGGATTCAGTTAAGGAATAGTGAGCGACAGTGGCCAGGTGGGTTGAGACCTAATTATATAAAGGCCTGAAAAGCCAGGAAAGCAACTTTAGAATTGATGATGTAGGCACAGGGGAGCCCAAAGACATGACAGAAAAAGAATCTTTAAAGGAGAGCCTGGGGGGGACATCAGCTGGCAAAGATCTGTGGGCTGTTTGAAATGGGAAGCAGCCTGTCAGGAAGTGCAGTTGAGCTGTTGCAAATCCATGCAGTACCAAGTGCTGTGGTCCAGGTCAAGATGGTGCCTGGAAAGAGAGAGGAGGGAACTGCATGAGCCGAGGACTCAGTATGCCTGGATGATTTCCACATGGGAGACCATGAGAATGCAGGTAGACTATCAAAATAGGCTTATAGGAAAAGAAGCTGATTTGGGAGTATAGGAGTGAAATGAGAGACCATTTAATTTTTTTTATTTTATTTTGAGACAGGGTCTCACTCTGTTACCCAGGCTGGAGTGCAATGGCCCTATTCTGGCTCACTGCAACCCCCTCCTCCCAGGCTCAAGTGATCCCCCACTTCTCAGCCTCCCGAGTCGCTGGGACTACAAGTGCACACCACCATACCCAGCTAATTTTATATATTTTTGGTAGAGATGGGGTTTCGCCATGTTGGCCAGGCTGGTCTTGAATTCCTGAGCTTAGATGATCCACCCACCTCGGCCTTCCAAAGTGCTGGGATTACAGGCATGAGCCTCCATGCCTAGCCTTATTTTTATTTATTTATTTATTTATTTATTTATTTATTTATTTTTGAGAGAGAGTCTCTCTCTGTCGCCCAGGCTGGAATGCAGCAGTGTGATCATGACTCACTGCAACCTCTGCCTCGTGGGTTCAAGTGATTCTTGTGCCTCAGCCTCCCAAGTAGCTGGGACTACAGGTGCACACCACTATGTCTGGCTCATTTTTTGTATTTTTAGTAGAGATGGGGTTTCACCATGTTGGCCAGGCTGGTCTCGAACTCTCGACCTCAGGTGATCTACCCGCCTCGGCCTTCTGCAGTGCTGGGATTACAGGCGTGATCCACTGTGCCCAGCCAAGAGATCATTTGATTTTAAACAAGTTTAGTTTTATGAAACTGTGGGATGTCAGTGGAAATATGGAAAATATACCTCTGGATTAAAAAATGGTCAGGGCTGGAAATTTAGGTGTAAGAAAGATCAGGAGAGGGGTAATAGGGATCGTGTGTTGTGGTTGTATCCGCTGGGCATGGTTTTAACACTATACCATTGTCATCAGTGGACAGATGCAGTTGGTGGGTATTTTGATCATTTGTAATTTAAGGTAATCAGAATAGGTACTTATGAATATAGTCTACTTATGAATATGTTAAATGTGTGTGTGTTTTCAACCACTTTGAAAATTAGGTATAAGCCATGGCTGAACACAGAGATTTGAAAATCTAGGGGGCTGAGCACATGGTGGCTCACACCTGTAATCCCAGCATTTTGGGAAGCTGAGGTGGGCAGATGGTTTGAGCTCAGGAGTTCAAGACCAGCCTGGGCAATATAGTGAGATCCCTTCTCTTAAAAATATTTTTAAATAAAAATAAATTTAAAAATAGAGATATATAAGTTGAATTATACCTTAACTGACCCTTCCGTAGAGAAAGGCTTTTACGGAAGTGAGGTCCCGGGTGCTATTTCAGTATTGAAATAGTGATTTGGAAAGTTTGAAAGGAGAAAACATTTTCAATGTAAATTATAATGTGAGAGCAGGTTCTTTGTTGCACTCACAACCGTTTCTTTTTCCTAACCCTGTAAGTGCAGAGACAGTAAGATGTCAGACACTAAATAACGAAGCTGCTTTAGTGACGGTTTCTGAGATGATGTACATTCACCATTGTGTAGCTCCCTGATGCCATAAAATGTGTGGCCTCTCATCTTTATATTCTCCCATCAGCCACAGTGGAGGAGAGTCAGTGTTGGAGCCTGGGTTCTTCCTTTTATCTCTTCTTTTCTTTCTCTCATATAGGACCCAAAACAGCAGAAGATCTATGACCTATTCCAGAAGTCCTTTGAGGAAGAAGGAAATGATATGGAGCTCCTGGAAGCAGCAGAGTCCTTTGACCCAGGAAGTGCTTCAGGAACATCTGGAAGTAGTTCCCAGGACATAGGAGACACCCTGGATGAAAGCTCTTTGACAGCCTGTACACAGAAGAAAAGGAGATTTGAATTTTTTGATAACTGGGACAGCTTTACCTCTCCCCTATAAAAGGGGCAAAAAGAAAAAAAAATAAAAAGCATTTAAAAATAATGGAATTAAAATCACGCATTTTGTTTTTAAACTTTTTGCACTTCTCTTGCCATTAAAGCAGTGCTTGTGCCTGTGTCCAGGCTCAGCAGGAGACCAGGCCAAGTATCAGCTTTCCATTCCCATGTCATTATGTGTGGGCTCACTCGGGGTCTCAACCTCCGATCTTCTGGCTTAGGGATGGAGACAGTGAGTCATAGTAGTGGGTAATTCATATTCTCTAAATAATGAGGTCCTCCCTACACAGTCCCCAGAATCTAGAATTTTACAATTTAGTGACTCAACAAATATATATAGGGCACCTAATTTGTGCAGGCACTGTCCTAGGTGCTGGCAGTTATTCATCCAACAAGAGACAAATCACGAAGCTTTGCGGAATTTACACAGTGGAAGAGGCGATGGTTTTAAGTTCTCTTTTCCAATCAAACTCTTTATGGACACTAAAATTTGAATTTTATTAATTTTACTGTATCACAAATTATTCTTCTGATTTCTTTTCTGCCATAAAAAAAAAAAATGGTGAAACCATTCCTTGTTCACCAGCTGTACAGAAACAGACAACGGGTTGGAAGTTGCCCACTGCCCATAGTTTGCCAACACCTGGTTTAGAGCAGTGTGGTTCAATAGCAGTGTAATGCAAGCTGCATATGCGATCGTAACTTTTTTAATAGAATAGTTAGACTAAAGATTAATAATACATTTGACCCAATATATTCCATATATTCAACTTATAAATAATATTTAAAATTTTTGAGAAATTTCACATTCTTGGGCTGGGTTCAGTGGCTCATACCTGTAATCACAACACTTTGGGAGGCCAAGGTGAGCAGATCATTTGAGGTCAGGAGTTCGAGACTAGCCTGGCCAACATGGAGAAACCCCCATGTCTACTAAAAATACAAAAATTAGCCGGGCATGGTGTCATGCATCTGTAACCAGCTACTCAGGAGGCTGGGGCACAAGAATCGCTTGAACCTGGGAGGCAGAGGTTACATTGCAGTGAGCCAAGATCATGCCACTGCACTCTAGCCTAGGCAACAGAGCAAGACTGTCTCAAAAAAAAAAAAAAAAAAAAATTTACATTCTCTTTTCTAGACTAAGTCTGAAACAACATATTTGACACAGGCAGCATCTCAGTTTGGACTAGCCACAGGTTTCACATGCTCAGTAGCCATAGGAGGCTGGTGGCTCCTGTTTTGGTTTAGAGAGTGTTGAGGGAGTAGAATGCCATGTGGGGAAGAACAATAGTTGATATTGTTGAGAAGAGGGACAGAATGATGCAGACCTCACAGGCCACAGTAAGGAATCTGTGGGTTTAATTCTGAGTATTAATGGAAGCCACCAAATGGCTTTGAGCAGACATATGAGGCAATCGAATTAAATATAAATCAGATTGCTTCATATTGTCTTTTTAAATAGAGACACAGCATCTCATTGTGTCGCCCAGACTGGTCTCAAATTCCTGGCCTCAGGTGATATTGCCTGAGCCTCCCAAAGTGCTGGGACTACAAGTGTGAGCCACTGCACCCGCCCCTTTTCATTTTTAAAAAATATAATCAAGCCCAACATAATGAGACCCTGTCTCTATTTAATTAATAAAAAGATTAAAACTATTTCATGCTAATGCATGTTCAGAAAATACAGCAGGAAAGGTGGACAGAGGGAAGGCTTAGGTAGGAAGCTATGGAGCTATGCAGCTATCCGTGGGGCTGGTACTGGGGTGTGGCTGAGTGTGGGTCACACCACTGAGAAGTGGTTGGGTTCTGGATGTATTCGAAAGGGAGCGATGGAAGGATATGTGTAGACAGATTGACCATGGAGCATTTTTTGGAAGAGAGGCTGGGACTTTGGTGTTTGTCTGAGCAAAGTGGTAAGAGAAGAAAGAGTGGGAAGGGGAGGTTGGAGAGCTGGGTAAAATCAAGGGTTTGGTTATGGACTTGTTGAATTTGAGATGGTTGGGAGATAATCTAACAAACTTGGAGACACCCCACCCAGCTCCCCTTTAAGGAGGGATTTGCCCAGCTGCGGGGAGTGAGGTTGGCAAATGTCTTTCACCTGGCTACAACTGCGGGCTGGTCTTGGTCTACAAAAAGCCATTTTGTCTGAGGTCACACCCTTCTTAAGGCAGCTTGCATCCATGACTGAGCAAGGCAGGGCACAATGACTGGGTAGCACTGGCCTGAGGCGGGGCACCTCTGATGGGCGGTATTCGCTGCAGAGCTCCTGCTCCCTTCCCGCTGCTCCCGGCTGGATTGTCTAAGGTACCCGCAGGCCTATATCCCAGTTCACCTGTCCCGCTGCCAAACAGGCCTCCAGCCCCTTCATTTCACAGGTGTTCATCCCTACTAGATATCTTATGCCCCAAACTCTGTCTCGGTGTCTGTTTCTGGAAAACCCCCACAATCTGGCCAGATCCAAGTGGAGCTGTTCAGCAGGCAGTTGGATGTGCAAGTCTTCAGACTGTGGAAAGGTCAGAGCAAGAGCTGTGGATTCTGCCCTAGCATGGGCTGAATGCGGTCACTGAGGGGTAAGAGTGGTCCGACTGACCCCCACAAACTGCAACATAGAGAAGATGACTGAGCAGGGAAGTAAATGAGGAAGAAAACTAGAATGTGTGTCCAGGAATGGAAGGTTTTTGTTTTTGATTTTGGTTTTTTTTTTGAGACAGTCTTGCTCTGCTGCCTAGGCTGGAGTGCAGTGGCACGATCTCAGTGCACTGCAACCTCCACCTCCAGGCAATTTTTCTGCCTTAGCCTCCCCAAGTAGCTGGGATTACAGGCGCCTGCCACCACACCCAGCTAATTTTGTATTTTTAGTAGAGACGGGGTTTCACTGTGCTGGCCAGGCTGTTCTCGAATTCCTGACCTCAAGTGATCCACCCGCCTTGGCCTCCCAAAGTACTGGGATTACAAACATTAGCCCCCGTGCCCAGCCAGAAATGGGAGTTTTAAAAAGTATTTCAACAAGGAAGGAGTTGCTGCTCTAACTGGCCATACAGAAAGACAGTGGGCCAGATGTGCATTAGAGTTTAGAGTTACCCCAATTTTCACAGCAGCAATGAAAGATGCCTAATTGGTGTGGTGTCCTGGTGTGTGGATTTGTTAGACTTAAATCGTTTTCACTATTCAGTACTTACTAGGTGCTAGGCACTGGACTAAGCACTTCACATAGATTGTCACACTTAATGCAATCTTGGAGGAAGGTAGTGATATTTTGATTGTGCAGATGGAGAAACTGAGTCAAGAAATGTTACAAATTGCTCGAGTCCAGCTAAAATGTGGCAGAGCAGGCCACCCCACCCCTAGAGCCCACCCATAAGTGTGCTGTTCCCCAGCAGGAGGCCCAGTGGTGCCTTGGCGGTCTGTTAGCTGAGGTTGGTACATGGCTCCCTTCCTGGAGGGCTTGGCCCTGGCTGTAAGTCAGTCTCTGCAACAGAGAACAGGAAGACACTGGAATGCACTACTTTCTTTTCTGTTTGTTTGTTTGCTCTGTTGTCCAGCCCAAGTGGTATCTTGTCTCCTGACTAATCCTGGCTGATTTCTGCCTCTAGGGCTGACATTAAGGAAGCCTGTAAGAGCTTGTAGGAGCAAAGGATCCCGTTAGTCTTGATCCACTGCTTGAATTAATCATGTCTTTTTCCTTCTTGGCTTCAGAGGAGACTTTTCCTAGATCAGTGGAAGAGCTGAGAAATTCAGCAGGAGGTGTCATCCCCACACCACTGGCTGTGAGGTGTTGCCTTGTCTATTCATTCTTGTCTATTAGAAACTCAATGCTTTGTGACGTTCTATCCTCTTTCTTGCAAAGGGGAGAGAATGAAGCCCAACCTTATATTTACTCCATCCTCCTACTTCTCACCAAGCAGAATTACCAACATAAAAAGTGGCTTGGAAGTTTAAAGAGGGTTAATCAGAGGAGACCCCTACACTTGCGTTTTGCTTTTGTTTTGTGGTTTCCTGTGGGGTCTCAGTGAAGGAAATGAATTCCTGGCCATAGCAGAAAGCATTAAGAAGCCTGTGAATCACTGTCATTTAGGCATTATGTCAGTCAACAGTTATTTGATTTTGCAAGATTCTCCGCACACATTTCTCTCCCACCCACTATTCAACAGATTTTGAGGCTCTTTTTCTCTTTTTTTAAGCCCTCCTTTTGGGGGCAAAATACAATATACACAAAAGTTCATAAAACAATTTACAGCTTAGCAAAATATTTTAAAATAAACACCCATGTAACCATGACCCCAAGGTTATGAAAATAGTATGTTGTAGAAGCTTCAATGTTTTGCCTTTCATGTAGAGATCTACAATCCACCTGCAGTTTATTTTTGTAAATAGGGCAAGGTAAGACCAAGGTCAATTTTTTCCATACAGATAGGAGTTAACTCAGCACCACTTATGGAAAAGATGGTCCTTCCACCTACTGCTCTGCAGTGCCTGCTTTCCAATATTATAAACTTGATGTAAAACTACATCTAAGACGGGGCGTGGTGGCTCACGCCTGTAATCCCAACTTTTTGGGAGGCTGAGGGAGATGGATCACCCGAGGTCAGAAGTTCGAGACCACCTGGCCAACATGGTGAAACCCCATCTCTACTAAAAATGAAGCGTGAATGCAAGAGTAAATAAAAAGGCAAAAAAAATTAGCTGGGCATGGTGGCGGGCACCAGTAATCCCAGCTACTTAGGAGGCTAAGGCAGGAGAATCACTTGAATCTGGGAGGGGGATGTTGTAGTGAGCCGAGATCATGCCACTGCACTCCAGCCTGGGCAACAGAGTGAGACCCCATCCCCCCCCCAAATTCATCCAGAAATGTGTAAGTTCAAAAATAAGAGTCCTGCGTTCTCCTCCCTCCCACCCTTAGCCCCACCTCCTAGAAGTAATAGGAGGTAGGGCTATTACCTCCTAGAAGTAATAGGAAGCCATTTGTAATTTATTCTCTATGAATACAAATATATGTAAATACACATCAAATACATTTTTACAAAAATGTATCAATTCTTCCTACTGTTGTTTCATATTGATTTACCATTAAATTCTTTTTTTTTTTTTTTTTTGAGAGAGAGAATCTCTCTCTGTTACCCAAACTGGAGTGCAATGGTGCAATCTTGGCCCACTGCAACCTCTGCCCCCTGCTACCCGTTAAATTAAGTTTAGCCCAATGCTACTTCCTTACATATTTTAAAGTCAGCCTAAAAGTTTCTCTGTGCAGAGTAAATTGTAACCTAACTGGATTGGTAAACAGACTGGGACCCACTTTGTAACAAGTAGCCAAGTGTGAGGTAGTTACTGCAGCCACATTTCAGCCAATCACACGTGGTCAATCCCTCACGCGGTGTTCAAATAAGGCAAATGCGGATCTGCAACAAATCCGGCTGTTTCTGTCCTCACTTCCCTTTTCTGTATGTTACTTTCTTTATTCTGTCCATAAATGTGATCCAACCATGTGGCAACCCTGGAGCTGCTCTGAAGCTCTTCTGGCTGTGGCTGCCGTCCAATCTACAAATAATTCTTTGCTTAATTAAACTCTGTTAAATTTAATTTGTTGAAAGTTTTTCTTTTAACATACCTTATTCCCACTTAAGAGTCGTCAAGTAACTACTCCAGCCTTTATGCGTGTATTTCCTGTGTAAATGCTCTGTGACAGGTCCATTAATAACTAGAACAAGCCAGGCACGGTGGCTCACACCTGTAATCCCAACACTTTGGGAGACCAAGGCGGGTGGATTATGAGGTCAGGAGTTCGAGACCAGGCTGTCTATGATGAAACACTGTCTCTACTAAAAATACAAAAATTAGCCAGGCGTGGTGGTGTGCACCTGTAATCCCAGCTACTCAGGAAGCTAAGGCAGAATTGCTTGAACCCAGGAGGCAGAGGTTGTAGTGAGCCGAGATGGCGCCACTGCACTCTAGCCCAGGCAACAGAGCAAGACTCTGTCTCTAAATAAATAAATAACTAGAATGATTTTAAATGAATTCAAGGGGAGAAGGAGGAAAGGAAAGAAGGGTTGCCTGACTGAATTTCCCACACTCTTACTCTTTCGGGGCATCCAGGACTGCTCCTTCTAGGTCAGCTGGCCCTGGGCTCACAGGGCTCTCAACAATGCTGTTCGGGCCCCACTCTTGTCTGTGACCACCAGGGGCTTCTTTGAGAGCAGGCTCTCTTGAGGCATGCAGCAAAGGAACAACGCCCTGATAAACCCTTTCTGTCTCCAGCACAAGATGAATTTGGAATGATGCTTGCACCTCAGATTTCTTTCAAGAATAAAATGTTCCATATGCCCCAAGAGAACTGGTTAACAGCTACAGGAACTTCTCTCTGGAGGCGACTCTTAACTTATTTATTTTTCTCAAGGCAAAGAGTGAATGTTGAGGGCTCCTGAAGAGCAGGGGTGAGTCAGCAGTGATTTTTCCCGTCTTTTATGAGGACATGTTACAGTTAACATTCTCCACACTGGATGATCCTCTAATAGGGATGGAAATTTATGAGCCCACAGATAAGACAAATGGAGACTTTAGGAGAGGGCCGAGTCTCTGAAGTCACTCAGAGCTGATTTCATGAGTGCTATTTGTACATCCTCAAGCTTGCTATTTAAGGAGAATTGTTCAGTTTTGACAAAATTGCTCTGAACATGAACAATTTCCTCCTATTATGGAGTGTCTCATCTTCAGCTGCTTATTGCATTCCTACTCATGCATTCCCTCTTCTCTTGCTCTCTCTCTCTCTCAGACCCCCTGAAGGCCAGAGACGTAGGAGGCTCTGCAGCAGAGGGCGTGGGGGAGGCAGCGCATTTGCTAAATGATGATCCGAATTAGGCTCTAGCGCCAGCCCAGGATGGCTCACCTCGGTTCTGCCTGGACTGCCCCAGCATGACTGACTCACCCACTCCCCAGGTTAGTCGAGTTCCATCCTGCTTGGCTGAGAGGCACAGTCTGAAAAGGGAGGACCCTTTTCAGGGGTGAGTGTTTGCTTAAAACTCCTTCCACTAGTCTCCTTTGTTTATACCGATATGGATATGTTTTTGTTTTGTTGTCGTTGTTTTTGAGACGGAGTCTTGCTGTGTTGCCCAGGCTAGAGTGTGGTGGTATGATCTCAGCTCACTGCAACCTCAGCCCCCTGGGTTCAAGTGATTCTTCTGCCTCAGCCTCCTGAGCAGCTGAGACTATAGGCAGGCACCACCATGCCCAGCTCATTTTTGTATTTTCAGTAGAGACGGGGTTTCTCCTCATTGGCCAGGCTGGTCTCGAACACCTGACCTCGTGATCCACCTGCCTCAGCCTCCCAAAGTGCTGGGATTACAGGTGTGAGCCACCGCGCCTGGCCATGTTTTTGTTTTAATGTATAGTTTTCTGGAGGCAGCCATTGTTTGGGTGGAGAGCTTTCTAGACCACATCCCCAAAATGCAGTGCATTTCCCTTCTCAGGGAAAAGGGACTTGTCCCTTGGCCCCTTGCCATTCTTCCACCCTAACCTACGGGGGCAGAAAGTGCATGAAGCCTGGTGGAAGTGAAACATCTTGAGTACATCTCACTCCCTTGGTGGGCTTCAGGCTGCAGTTACCATGGCTGTAGTGGTTTCATTGTGCCCAAGCTAAATAAAAAAACTTTTGTTGAGAGAGTTTTGCTCTGTCACCCAGGCTGGAGGGCAGTGGCATGATCTTGGCTCACCACAACCTCGCCTCCCAGGTTAAAGCAATTATCTGCCTCAGCCTCCCAAGCAGCTGGAATTACAGGTGCACGCCACCATGCCTGGCTAATTTTTTTTTTTTTTTTGTAGAGATGGGGTTTCACCATCTTGGCCAGGCTAGTCTTGAACTCCTGACCTTGTGATCCACCTGCCTCGGCTTCCAAAGTGCTGGGATTACAAGCATGAGCCACCACATTCAGCCCAAGCTAAAGAAATTAAGGAGAGAAGAGATAGGCATATTTTTAAGGGAAAGGAAAGGGCAGATGTTTTGTAGTTCCTTGAGTATGGCAGAAGAAGAGAGAGGATTGAAAAGGCAGAAAGAGACATTGAAATCAGGTAGCAGCAGCTGCAGCATCTCAACAACAACACTGGCCACTATTTAAAAACGTCCACTAAAAAATAATAATAATAATAAAATAAATAAAACATCCACTAGACACTTCATGAAAGTTATTTTATCCTCCTGAGACCCTTACAAGGTGTATAGTATACTCATTTTGCAGCTAAGGAAAGAGACCTAGAGACTTGAATCTTGTGATGCAGTAGAGAGAACACACATCTAGATGTCATTTAATGGCTATGTGACCTTGGGCAAGTCATTTGACCTCCCTCGGTCTCAGTTTCCAGTTTGGGCTACATTATCACTAATGCCTTCTGTTCTGACATAACTGGACTGACCTTATAAAGCAGAGGAACCCAAACACATAAAACACTTTATACCATGCAAGGTAGCAATTCCCCACTCAACAGATATTTCCATTGACATGTCAGGCTCTTGTATAAGTCCTGGGATGCAGAGGTGAACAACATAAGCCCTGTCCCCATGGAATTGACTTGTGGTGACCTTGGATGGTGGTGGTGGTTTTAAAATACGCTATTTTTTTGGAACAGTTTTAGAGTTACATACAAAATTCAGGAAAGAGTAGTTTTTGTATACCTGTACCCAATTTTCTCTATTGTTACGATTAATAAAGCAAGATTAATACATTATTTTTTAAATCTTTTTTTTTTTTTTTTTTTTTTAGGAAGGGATGAAGGAAGGAAGGAAGGGAGGAAGCGGGGAGGGAGGGAGGGAGGGAGGGAAGGGAAGAAAGGAAATCAAGCAATGAAAGAGACATTGCCGACCTGGATCTAGAGGTTTACAAGTTGATTTCTTTTTTTTTGAGAGAAGGAAAGAAAAAAAAAAGTAAAGGAGAGGAAGAAAGAGGAAGAGAAAGAGGGAGAGTAAATGGAAATATTGCTTTATTTTGAAAAAAATTGGGTATTAATAATGGCCAATCAATGTTTCATTTAAACTAATGGGTAGGTGTGATGTGGTATTGACAAGAATGTATATTTTGTGTATTTGAAGTGGAGAGCTCTATAAATATTTATTAAGTTTACTTGTTCTGGATCTGAGTTCGAGTCCTTGATATCCTTATTAATTTTCTGTCTCATTGAATCTAAGTCTCCTATCTGGGTGTTAGGATCGTTAGCTCTTGTTGTTGCATTGATCCTTTTACCACTATATCTTTGTTGCTTTAAAATCTATTTTATCCGATACAAGAATTGCAACTCCTGCTTTTTATTTATTTATTATTTATTTTTGCTCTCCATTTGGTTGGTAAATCTTTCTCCATCCCTTTGTTTTGAGTCTTTGTGTATCCTTGCATGTGAAACAGGTCTGGATGTAACATGCCGTTGGGTTTTGGCTGTGTCTTTTGATTGGGAATTTAGTCAATTTAAATTTAGGGTTACTGCCATTTGATGTTGACTGGCTGTTTTATCCATGTGTTGGTGTAAATTCTTCTTTCTGTTGGTGCTCTTTACTTTTTGGTGTATTTTTAGAAAGGCTAATACTGGTTGTTTCTTTCTGTGTGTAATGCTTCTTTCAGAAGCTCTTGTAAAGCAGGCCTGGTGGTAATAAAATCTCTGAGTTCTTGCTTGTTCATAAAAGATTTTATTTTTCCTTCAGTTGTGAAGCTTAGTTTGGCTGGATATGAAATTCTGGGCTGAAGGTTCTGTTCTTTGAGGATGTTGAATATTGGCCCCCACTCTCTTCTGGCCTGTAGAGTTTCTGCCGAGAGATCTGCTGTAAGTCTGATAGGCTTGCCTTTGTGGGTTATCCGACCTTTCTCTCTGGCTGCCCTTAGTATCCTCGCCTTCGTTTCAACCCTGGTGAATCTAACGATTATGTGCCTTGGGGTTGCTCTTCTTGAGGAATATCTTTGTGGTGTTCTCTGTATTACCTGGGGTTGAATGTTGACCTGCTTTGCTAGTTTAGGAAAATTTTCCTGAATAATATCCTGAAGGGTATTTTCCAGCTTGGATTCATTCTCTCCGTTGCATTCAGGTACACCTATCAAACGTAAATTTGGTCTTTTCACATAGTCCCACATTTCTTGGAGACTTTGCTCATTCCTTTTTATCCTTTTTTCTCTAATCTTTTCTTCACGTTTTATTTCATTAAGTTGGACTTTGACCTCTGATATCCCTTCTTCTGCTTGAACAATTCGAGTGTTTAAACCTGTGCATACTTCTCGGAGTTCCTGTATTGTATTCTTCAGTTCCATTAATTCACTCATACTCCTCTCTAAGTTGTCTATTCTCAATAGGATTTCATCAAGCCTTTTGTCAAAGTTCCTAGTTTCTTTACGTTGGGCTACAACATGTTCTTTTAACTCACCGAAGTTTGTTATTATCCATTCCTTGAAGAGTGATTCTGTCATCAGGATGTTGCTCGTTCTCCATCAAGCCTTGTTCCATTGTTGATGTGGAACTGTGATCATCTTTAGAGGGAGAGGCGTTCTGACTTTGAGTATTCTCAGCTTTTTTACGCTGGTTTCTTCCCGTCATTGTAAATTTATCCTCCTCTCGTCTTTGAAATTACCAACTTTCAGATTAGGTCTCTTGAGTGGACGTCCAGGTTGTTAGTTCCCCGGGCCAGAGCAGCGGCGTTAAAACTGATGGTGCTTTTCTGCCCAGGATTCTCCTGTCGGGCTTCCTTCTTGTTTCCGTAGTAGGCGACTCTGCCTTCCCGGGGCTCCAAACCTCGGTCAGAAGGGGAAGCGGTCCCGTTTACTCTGCTCCGAGAGCTGCCGCGCCGAGGTGCCGGCGGAACCGCTGCGCCGACCACGAGAGTCGCGCTGGCGACCCGTGTGTTTCCACCACTGGGGGATCTTCTGCTCCGTGAGCGACCAGACTTTGTCTGAAAGTGTGGCGTCCTCTAGTTCTCCGCGCCTTCCCTGAGAGCTGCAATCCCGGGATGTTAGCGATCGGCCATCTTGGATCGTTCTCCCTATTTTTTAAATCTTTTCTTTTTTTTTTTTTTCTTTGAGGGGGACTCTCGCTCTGTTGCCCAGGCTAGAGTGCAGTAGTATGATCTCGGCTCACTACAACAATCTCTGCCTCCTGGTTCAAGTGATTCTCCTGCCTCAGCCTCCCAAGTAGCTGGGATTACATGCACCCACCACTGCACCTGGCTAATTTTTGTATTTTTAGTAAAGACAGGGTTTCACCATGTTGGCCAGGATGGTCTTGATCTCTTGACCCCTTGATCCACTTGCCTTGGCCTCCCAAAGTGCTGGGATTACAGGCTTGAGCCACCACGCCCGGCCTGAGTGAGGTTCTTAACTTCCCTGAGATTGAGTTTCTTCTTTTCTTTCTTTTTTTTTGAGACAGGATCTCACTTTGTTGCCCAGGTTGGAGTGCAATCATACAATCGTAGCTCACTGTAACCTCTGAACTCCTGCGCTCAAGCAATCCTCGTGTTTCAGCCTTCTGAGCAGCTAGGACCACAGGTGCCACCATACCAGCCTTATTATTTTTATTTTTGTAGAGATGGGGTCTCGCTATATTGTCCCACCTGCCTAGAACTCCTGAGCTCAAAGAATCCTTTGCAAGTGAGACTCTGATAGAAAAAGAAGAAAGAAAGAAAGAAAGAGAGAGAGAGAAAGAAAAGAAAGGGGAAGAGAGAGAGAGAGGGAGGGAGGGAGGGAGGGAGAGAGAGAGGGAGGGAGGAAAGGAAGGAAAAGTATAACTTGTCAGAGGTCCCACAGCTGGTAAATAGCAGAGTTCTGTTTTGAACCCAGACTGATTCCAGAGCCTCTAAGTTCCTAATCAATCATTACATGAGAATTCCTCTCTTTTTCTTTTTTCCTTTTTTTGAGATGGAGTCTCACTCTGTTGTCCAGGCTGGAGTGCAATGGCGTGCCCTTAGATTGCCACAACCTCTGCCTCCCAGGTTCAAGGGATTCTCCTACCTTAGCCTCCTGAGTAGCTGGGATTACAGGTGTGCACCACCACGCCCGGCTAATTTTTGTATTTTTAAGTAGAGATGGAGTTTCACCATGTTGGTCAGGCTGGTCTCGAACCCTTGACCTCATGATCTGCTTGCCTCAGCCTCCCAAAGTGCCAGGATTTCAGGCATGAGCCACCGCACCCTCTGTCACCAGGGTGGAGTGCAGTGGCATGACCTCAGCTCACTGCAACCTCCACCTCCTAGGTTCAAGCGATTCTCCTGCCTCAGCCTCCTAAGTAGCTGGGACTATAAGCCGTGCCACCACACCCAGGTAATTTTTGTATTTTTAGTAGAGACAGGGCTTCAGCATGTTGGCCAGGCCAGGATGGTCTTTATCTCTTGACCTCGTGATCTGCCCACCTCAGCCTCCCAAAGTGCTGAGATTATAGGCACGAACCACCATGCCCAACCTCTTTTTCTTAGTAATGAAGATAATAATCATTCCTATCAAAAAGGATAATGAAAAGTAGATGAGAACAGCCATATAAAATACTCAGACGGTGCCTACCATGTGTTACCTTCCAACAATTGTAACCATATGAAGTGCATAGCTGTCTGCAAGTTGCTTTTATTGATTTGATTTATATATATTTTTGAGACAGGGTCTGTCTGTTGCCCAGGCTAGACTGCAGTGGCGTCATGACAGCTTCTTGCAGCCTCAACCTCCCAGGCTCACGTGATCTTCCCATCTCAGCCCAGGTATGCAAGTTGCTTTTAATGTAATTGTGAGGAAAAGTGAAGAGATGCAAAATTATTTGAGACGTTAATATTAAGCTTTGGGAATGGAAGTTACTTGTTACCAGAATTCTGACTGGAATCAGGGCCACAATGCCCTTCAGCTCTCATGGTCTTTCTTGATCCTCAAATCATAGATTCTCTCTTACACTCTTATTCCAGTAGTTCTCTGAGCTTCTTCTCTTCTGGATTAGCCATGCCCTGAAAAAAGGCAGCAAAACTTCCTAGTGTGTGTGTTCTATGTGAAGAAAGATCATGTGTCAAGTCCCAGAACACACCATCCCCGCCCAGGGCCTCAGCCACAAATCTAATTCTTCCCCACAGACCCCTTTGAGAAACCTGGACCAACAGAGAATTGATGGTAGGTAGAAGGCAAAATGTTGGAATTTAAGAGTTCAGACCCAGACTAGGAAGCTGCCTAACAGCCTAGAGTGGGGCCATAGGAAGGCAGGCCATCAGCACTGAGATGGAGCAGCTGGAGCAGCTGGAACAGAAAACTTTCCCCCAGCCTTCCAATCTCCTGACTTGCCTCAGAGAAGGCCAGGCTCTAAGCAGCCGGCAGAACCATCCTCTTTTTCTTCAGAGCTCTGATCAGTTTGAAATTGTTTGACTTCTTTTTTTTTTTTTTTGAGACGGAGTTTTGCTGTTACCCAGACTGGAGTGCAATGGCGTGATCTCGGCTCACTGCAACCTCTGCCTTCTGGGTTCAAGCAATTCTCCTGCCTCAGCCTCCCGAGTAGCTGGGACTACAGGCGCATACCACCATGCCCAGCTAATTTTTGTATTTTTAATAGAGACGGGGTTTCACCATGTTGACCAGGATGGTCTCGATCTCTTGACCTCGTGATCCACCTGCCTCGGCCTCCCAAAGTGCTGGGATTACAGGCGTGAGCCACCGCTCCCGGCCATTTTTTTTTTGAGAAGAGTTGCTCTGTTGCCCAGGCTGGAGTGCAGTGATGCTATCTCGGCTCACTGCAACCTCCGCCTCCCAGATTCAAGCGATTCTCCTGCCTGAGCCTCCTGAGTAGCTGGGACTACAGGCATGTGCCACTATGCCCCGCTAATTTTATGCATTTTTAGTAGAGACGGGGTTTCACCATGTTGGCCAAACTGGTCTTGAATTTCCAACCTCGTGATCCGCCCACCTGGGCCTGCCAAAGTGGTGGATTACAGGTGTGAGCCACCGCGCCCAGCTTTGTCTAACTTCTTAAAGTGGCTGGCTACACGATTGTTTCCTGCTGGCCTGCAACTTGTTGTGGGAGTGGAACCTTGGATTTTAGTCATCACTGTCGCTAGCATCCTGTACAAGGTCTGCCACTTTTAGAGAGTATAATGCAGAGGGGAAAGAAATGAGATTTGGAGTAAAGACGGGGTTTCACCATGCTGGCCATGCTGGTCTCAAACTCTTGACCTCCAGTGATCCTGCCCCGCCTTCCAAAGTGTTAGAATCACAGCCGTGAGCCACCGCGCCCGGCCCCACAGACATTAAGATTTAAGCACTTCTTTAAGCCAAGTGCTGTGCATCGAATGGAGTAATTCCTAGCTTAGCAGGATTTTGTGATATATGTGAAATAATTTGGACATGCTTCTGTTATGGTTGTTTGTAGCCATAATTTGCGAATCTGGGTAAACCTGGGTGAGAGACGCCTTCCAACTGCAAACATTTCTCAGGAGGCCGCCGGAAAACGACCGAACCATAGAGCTCAGTTCCTAGCTAGGCCTCCACCAGCCACTTCCGCCCTTCCGCCTCATACTGCGCCTGCGCACCGTTTCTCTTCCTCTCTGGGCTCGGACCGGCAACATGGTGAGTGTGGGTACCTGCGCGGCCTACCTCCCTATCCGCCTGCATCTGTCCTTGATTTCTTTGCTCGCACCCGTCTACTCTCCTGTCTTGACCTTTGTTCTCTCCTGTCTCCATGCCCTCGCAGGAGACAACACTCTCGGACGCTGTCCAAAGCTGAGGGGGCGGAGGTGCTTTGGCGGGGCCTGGCGCAACCCGGAAGGGTTAACGCCGGGCCTTGGGAGCGCGCGGCCAGCCCTGGGCACTGGTTTTGTTGGGTTAAATTTGGGGAAAACTAGGTTACATATCGGTAAAGTGGAGGAACGGTGGGTGGAGGCACCGAGGCCTGCCTGGGTTCCGGGTCTAAATATTACTGGTTTTTCCCTTGACTCTAAACAGGCCAAACGTACCAAGAAAGTTGGGATCGTCGGTAAATACGGGACCCGCTATGGGGCCTCCCTCCGGAAAATGGTGAAGAAAATTGAAATCAGCCAGCATGCCAAGTACACTTGCTCTTTCTGTGGCAAAGTAAGGTGGTCTCTGGGGTGGGGAGAGGGAGGGTAGGTTTCTTTCCCAAGTGAGGCCTGACTTCAGGGTAGTTTATAAACTGTGGCTGGTGAGCAGTTAGACTTACTCATTTTGTTAGGAGTTTTAAGCTAAAAATATTGATGGTAACTTTAGATTTTGTGAAGCGTTTTTCATTGAAAGAAAACCACTTAAAATTAATGGATAAAATAATCGTTTGACAGAGACCCCCCCCCCCCGCCATCCTAAGCCAAACCTGGCTTGTGGGAAATGATTCCATCGGTTTCCTCTACTGATGTTTCTGTACCAACCCCCAGGATGTCTAGTCTGTGCATCTGATACCATTCTACTTGTTCTGCGAGGGGTTTTTGTTTGATAAAGGTTTGAACGTTTACTATGTGCACAACACTGCATTACAGCAATCTTTGTGTTTTTGAGGGAAGTGTGGCTTTCACATCCCTGACAATAAGGTGAATCCAAATTTAGACTTACGGATGCTTGTAAGATAAAATGCTTGCTTCATGGTGAAAATTGGTTCTCTTTTATAGACCAAGATGAAGAGACGAGCTGTGGGGATCTGGCACTGTGGTTCCTGCATGAAGACAGTGGCTGGTGGTGCCTGGACGTACAAGTGAGTGTTATTTCCTTGTATTTGGAAGTGTGTGGACCACATAGGCCTGAATTCCAGGTTGTCACTGGACGGGCTAGTTTTAACACTTTCTCAGGACTGAGAGAATAAGGATGCCTTTGTATTTTCAGGATTCTTTCGAGGTGGTTTATTTTCAGTTACTGAAAGGCCAAACACAAAACTGAAATAGAAGTCGGAAATCTGATTCACATATTACTTAAGAATTTGTTGGTTACCGGGCGCATCGTTGTAAACATGGTCATGATAGTACACAGGTCCGTTAGTGGGGCTGAATCTGTACTTAACGTTGATTTACACTGCACGTTTTGATGAAAATAGATGAAGAGGTCAGTTAGTTCGAAACTGTATTTGGAAACTTCAGGCCATCAGGACCACCATAGTTTCGTCTTCTAAACAGTATTAGACTTCTACGGGTTTGTGAATCTGCAACTCAGTATCACCTGACAGGGCCAGGTGCTATTGCTGAGATAAAATTATCGATGCTGGTTATTGCTTGCTTTGACCGTAAGTTTTATCCATTTCTGGAAATTAAAGCTACCCTTAAAGATTTCTAGTCTTGGAATTCATTGCTGACCTGAAGTGTGAAGTGTTTGTCCTGTAGTGTCTAGACCTGTGTATCCAAAACACTAAGCACATACATGGCTAGTGTAATTACAGAATGGGATTTTAAAATTTTAGTCAATTTAACCTTCAACCGAAGCAGTGGAAAATGTTGAAATACATGTTAAATCACCTTGTAGGGGGTTTTATTAGGACAGAGTGGAAAATGGGAACTAGAGTGCTTTCTTGGTTCTGGTAGGAAGGTGAATTAGCATTTATATACTCACGATAGAGGATGGTGAGTTTCAGGTATACTTCCTGAATTTAGTGGTAAAACTTGTAGTCATTTCAATAGCTGTCTTTCCCAGAGGCACTTTAGTGTCTGCTGTATTGCCTTAATCATTGTTCTCACTGTACCATCTTGTAATTTATTCATTTTTTCTGGTACTCTGTCCATTCTCTTTTAACAAGTTTAGGTCAGCCTCTTAACAACCATTTCTTTTTTGTGGGTGGAGGGACAGGGAATTAAAACTTGCTTGTCCACAACTGAGTCTCTTTAAAAAACAAAAAAAAAACTCCGGTTGAGAAATCAAATGCGCATGTCTAATTCTGCGAGATCCAGAAGGCATGGCTTTAAAGGATGCCGTCATGTAGTTTAGAAGCTACTAATTTCCAGGGAGTAATCTAATGTTGGTTAGATCTTCGGATTGACTGCAGCAAAGTATTGGTAGAGCAGTCTATCTCAGTATAGTTCTTTCCAGGAAAATTTGGGAAGAGACATTAACATAAAAACGAGGCAGATGTGCTTATTTGCGATTTTCTATGTTAACATGCTTAATTATGTTGGAAACTGAATCTTTCTTTCCAGTACCACTTCCGCTGTCACTGTAAAGTCCGCCATCAGAAGACTGAAGGAATTGAAAGACCAGTAGACGCTCCTCTACTCTTTGAGACATCACTGGCCTATAATAAATGGGTTAATTTATGTAATAAATCGTCTTGGCTTGTTAATTTTATTAGACATTCTGATGTTTGCATTGTGTTAATACTGTTGTATTGGAAAAGCATGCTGAGATGGATTGTTGTAATTTAGTCTCTCTCTTTAAGTAGTCAAAAAAATGTGGCATAAGAACATAAGCCTTCCAAGTTAGATATGTATAATAGCTTTTTATAAGTCTGCTCCTGCTAGTTTGACTTTGAGATACATTGGAGCGAACTACATAAACTTTAGTTTTAAATTACAGTTAATATTTTTTGATTTTGAGACGGAGTTTCTCTGTCACCCAGATTGGAGTGCAGTGTCCTGATCTTGGCTCACTGCAACCTCCATCTTTTTTTTTTTTTTTTTTTTTAAAGACAGAGTTTCACCATGTTGGCCGGGCTGGTCTTGAACTCCCGACCTCAGGTGATCCGCCTGCCTTGCCCTCCCAGCAACCTCCATCTTTTAGGTTCAAGCGATTCTCCTGCCTTAGACTCCCAAGTAGCTGGGATTACAGGCACGCACCACCACACCCAGATAATTTTTGCATTTTTAGTAGAGATAGGGTTTCACCATGTTGGCCAGACTGGTCTTGAACTACTGACCTCAAGTGATCTTCCTGCCTTGGCCTCCCAAAGTTCTGGGATTACAAGTGTGAGCCACCAGGCCCAACCTTACAGTTAAATATTTTTAAAAAATGTTTCTAGGCTAGGTGTGGCGACTCACTCCTGAAATCCCAACACTTGAGGTGGCTAAGGCAGGTGAATTACTTGAGGCCAGGAGGTTGAGACCAGTGTGGCCAACAGCAAAAACCTATCTCTACGAAAAATACAAAAAATAACCGGGTGTGGTGGTGGATGCCTGTAATCCCAGCTACTTGGGAGGCTAAGGCACAAGAACAGCTCGAATCCAGGAGGCTGAGGTCGCAGTGAGCCAGAATCAGTGCCACTGCACTTGCCTGGGCTACACTCTTGTCTCCAAAAAAGTTACTGAAGGTAAAATACATACTAAAGGATATACATACACTGCCTCTGCTATTAACTTTCGGTGTTTCATTTAACCTACACTGTATTAGCATCTTCAGGAAACAGTATGAAAGTAATTTGATGTTAAAAGTTGCAAATGTCCACCATTCTCCCATTTTTTAGTTTACACATAAGGATTCGTAGGATTGATTTCAGATTGACAGGTGGTTGTAGTTAAAAAAAAAAAAAAAGGTACCTTGGAGGAATTCAAGAGTTATTTAAGCCTTTCTTTGACACTTGTATGCCCTTAATTCACTGCCAGTTTTGTCTAACTTCTCAACCATCTGTGGTATGGACTCCTCACGCCTCCTAATATGTGTGTCTTTCATCTGTTTCAGAGTCAGTAATCCTCTGTGGATGCAAATATAATCTGATAAGAATGTGGCTTTACTTGATCTTTAGGACAGAGTAAAAACCTTTGTTTCATTTGGGCTGACCTTCTGTCACTTTTTTTTGCCCATTGCTGGCCTTTGCACAGGTGTCCCTTCACCTGTACTGCTTTGCCTCTAGCAGAAACCACTACCCCAGGAGAATACTTAATGGGGTCAAGCAGTTACTAGACCCATAGCAGTAACTAGTCATCTATGGATCTTATTTGTGTCACAGAATGGTACCCCTAATGATTTTGTACTGTGAAGCAGGTACTGTGGGTCAGTAGGGGTAGGACCAGGAGTGACAAGTCAGGATTTTCAGGTTTCATAGGAATGACACTTCTCATAGGAACCTCCAGGTGAATAACCAGGATTTCACCTAAGCATAGGGAATTGAATAGGTGATCTGATGCTGTGGTTAAGAACACCAGTTTAGCCAAACTGCCTAAGTAGTTGGGTGACCTGGGTTAAGTGACAAACTGCTTCAGTTTCCTGTATAATTCCTGGTGGTAGAATAGAGCATATGATGGTTGTTTGGATTACTAATTTGGAGACTTACAAAGCTGCTTTGTTACCTTGCTTAAGAATTTGACCATGATGAGGCATGGAAAACTTCAGTTTTTGTAATCAGTGAAGAACTGCTTTTTGTTTTCTGAGACAGTCTCACTTGTTATCCAGGCTGAAGTACAGTGGCATGATCTCAGCTCACTGCAGCTTCTGCCTCCCAGGTTCAAACAGTTCTCAAGACTTAGACTCCGAAGTAGCTGGATTACAGGGCTGTGCCACTAAGCCCAGCTAATTTTTGTATTTTTAGTAGAGACGGGCTTTCGCCATGTTGGCCAAGCTGGTCTTTAACTCCCAGTATCAAGTGATAAACCAGCCTTGGCCCCCCAAAGTACTGGGATTCTGTAAGCCATCTCACCTGGCCAAGTATTGCTTTTATATGACAGATAAGAGGAATGGGTGGGGGACGGCTTACAGACCATTGGAAGTGTTGAGATAAATATTTTCATACCTAAGGAAATAGTGATTTTTCCAAGATCATAGGGAGGCAGGTGATGTAGGTAGGGCTGAAAATTAGGTTTCTGACTCCTATTCCATGATATCCTGCTGCACTAGTCTGCCTTCTATTTTATGGGCTTAGAATATTCCTTGTCTGCCTCGTCACGTGATAAAGTTGCCCACCTTCATTTTGTTAAGTAACTTCATCCTCTGGCTTGTCTTCACAGTGGTTTTCTGAGCCTTTGACTATAAATCATTTAATTGAACATTGCGTCGGGATATAAAAAGTGAGTGAGGCTTGTGTTTTTCACCAGGCCATTTCATTGTATCCTAACTATGTGGGTGGCTGTGATAAATGTACAGATAGAGAGCAAAGACAGAAGCACATCTAATTCCAAGCTCTTTTGGGTATGAAGTTGAGATCTGGGGAAACTTGAGATTTGTTTTGTCAGCAGCAGGCGGGGTGTGGAGAGCTGTGACTGAAGGGATTTGGGGAGGACCTGTTAAGATTGGAAATAATACATCGCCTTTGGAATGCAGTAATCAGAACAAAGCAATCTGTACAATATGTACGTTTTTACTGTTGGCTCTCTTCCTCTGGGAAATTTTGTTGAGAACACATCAGGTCAGAATACATCAACAGGGAATGGAAACATTGATAAAATGCTCTGGGGTACATCAAGATAAATTGAGTGTCAAGTTAATGTCATGCCACAGTCAACCCTGTTATGTCAGGGGTCTTCAGAATAGAGTAGTGTCAGTAGAGTGGATGGTATGGCTGATGCCAAAGACCCACAGGTGTTTGTATGGGTTCACTTAGCAAAGCAGGGGCTTAGGTAGGGTAGAGGCTATTAATTAAACCAGCCTGCGTTGACTACTTTCTGCAGTATGGACAGGACATGATCACCACTCCCAAATTCAGCTATTTAGCAGGGGAAACAGTATGCTTCATTAAGCTTAATTATAAACTCTTAGAAAACTATGGTGAAAGTGTTATTTCCTCCTAATTACCTATACATGGCAATTCCCATCAGAATGCTAATTTTTCTTTTTAACCCCAGAGCTGTGCAAAGTATTTCTAAAATTTATTTGGGAACTTAACAGCTGGAAAGGACAAGAACTGTCTCCAGCATAATGGTTAAGAATGTGGATTCTAGGCCGGGTGCGGTGGCTCACGCCTGTAATCCCCAGCACTTTGGGAGGCCGAGGCGGGCGGATCATGAGGTCAAGAGATCAAGACTATCCTGGCCAACATGGTGAAACCCCATCTCTACTAAAAATACAAAAAATTAGTTGGGTGTGGTGGCGTGTGCCTGAAGTCCCAGCTACTCGGGAGGCTGAGGCAGGATAATTGCTGGAACCTGGGAGGTGGAGTTTACAGTGAGCCGAGATCGTACCACTGCACTCCAGCCTGGCACCTGGCAACAGAGCAAGACTCTGCCTAAAAGAATGTGGATTCTAGAGTCAGAAGCAGGAATTTTTAGGTGGTTCTGCTAAACCAGCTGTGTGACCTTGGAGGAATTATTTAATCCTCTCCTGAAGTTTAATTTTTTTTCCCCAAGACAGAGTTTTGCTTTGTCTCCCAGGCTGGAGTGCAGTGCAGTGCCGTGGTCTCGGCCTCCTGAGTTCAAGGCCTCAGCCTCCCGAGTAGCTGGGATTACAGGTGTACGCCATCACACCTGGCTAATTTTAGTAGAGATGGGGTTTCACCATGTTGGCCAGGCTGGTCTCAAACTCCTGACCTCAGGTGATCCACTTGCCTCGGCATCCCAAAGTGTTGGAATTACAGGTGTGAGCCACCATGCCTGGCCTAATCTTTTCATCTGTAAGATGGATGTTAATAGCTTTTCTCTAGAACAGAACAAGTTAGATAAATTCGGGTCTAGAACACTCAGTGAGTTTCAGGGACTGTAGATACTGGAAAGAGGAATAACACTTTGGATATAATGCTGTTCTTCAAAGATGGAGTGGTGGGTGGGTGTTAGAGGGCGCCATCAGGCTGAAGGATAAGGAATCAGGAGGGAAACTGCCTATGGTGAAAGCATGAGTTATGATGTCAGGGAAAGGGAGACACAGGGTTCAGCCCAAGGAAGCCGTTCTGTTTTTGGCCCAAGGAGCTTCAAAAGATCTTTGGTAATACTTTTAAGGCAGTGTGTGTGTATATCTGTGTACATGCATACACATCTGATGTGTTTTGTTTTTGTTTCTTATTTTTTTTTGAGATAGAGTCTGGCTTTGTTGCCCAGGCTAGAGTGCAGTGATGTGGCCTCAGCTCACTGCAACCTCCACCTTGCAGACTCAGGCCATCCTCCCACTTCAGCCTTCCCAGTAGCTGGGACTATAGGTTTATGCCACCACGCCTGGCTAATTTTTGTTTTTTGTATTTTTCATAGAGACAGGGTTTTACCATGTTGCCCATGCAGGTCTCAAACTCATGAGCTCAAGCAAAATACCTGTCTCAGCCTCCCAAAATACTGTGGTTACTGGCATGAGCCACCGTGCCCAAAATAAGAAATACTTTTTTGAAGTTCAAATCTCTTTGGAATCTTAGGATATTCCTTGTAAGAGGAAGGCTTATTTTCCTCTTTTCCATTGGATCTGCCTATGCTGTTTTTATTGTGTATGGGAAGTTGTTTGTCATGGGTTAAATTCTAGCACATTTGTGCTAAGGATCAAGTAATACCCTATTTTCCCAGGTGCTTCACTTGAGTATTTTAGTGTAATTTTAGATTACTTAGTCTCTAGCTTCAGGCTGTAGGGAAAAAGATGTATTGGCTGCATTTGCACAGGAACCATAAAAGGATTGTTCCAAGCACTATGGGAAAAGGATGGTGCCATTTGCTTAGTTAGAGGGCACTAACTGGAGATAGAAAAAGCCATTCTGAAAAGATGGAAACCATAGGAACTGAGGACGAATTTAATTCCTGGTGGCTGAGCGCTGGTTCCTGTAGATCCTCTGTTCTGCTCTCCCATTGAGTTGGCTGCACCCGGTCTTTCCAGATGTAGTGAAGGTTGGGACCTGCAGTTACTGGGAAAATGATACGAGCAGCAAGGTGCCAACACACTTCCATCTTAGGCCCATTCACAAGAGCCTTAGAAGAATGAGTTTCTACCTGTGTACCCCATGGTTCCTTCCAGGCAATAATCAGCGAAAAAAGTAGGAGAGACCGCATGGATCTAACGTAACTTACTGTCTACACCCATTACATCAAGAGTAAGCCAGAGTTTTGGGCATGCAAGCAAAAGGTAACACTTTTTTTTTGAGATGGAGTCTTGCTCTCACCGAGGCTGGAGTGCAGTGGTGTGGTCTCAGCTCGTTATAACCTCTGCCTCTTGCGTTCAAATGATCCTCCTCAGCCTCCTGAATAGCTGGGATTATAATCATGTGCCACCACATTCAGCTAATTTTTGTATTTTTAGTAGAGACAGGGTTTTACTATGTTGGCCAGACTGAACTCGAACTCCTGACCTCAAGTGATCTGCCCTCCTTGTTCTCACAGTGTGCTGAAATTACAGATGTGAACCACTGCGCCCAGCCAACACGTTTATACACAACTGTATTAGTCCATTCTTGTATTGCTATAAATACCTGAGACTGGATAATTTATAAAGAAATGAGGTTTAATTGGCGTGGAATTCCACAGACTACACAGGAAGCATGATTGGGGAGGCCTCAGGGAGCTTTTACTCATAGTGGAAGGCAAAGCCAGAGCAGGAATCTTCACATGGCTGGAGCCTAGAGCAGGAGGAAAAGGTGGGTGGGAGGGATGCTACACACTAAAAACAACCAGATCTTGTGAGAACTCTCACAAGAACAGCACTAGGGGGGTGGTGCTAAACCATGAGAAACTGTCCCCATGATCCATTTACCTCCCACCAGGCCTCACCTCCAACATTGAAGATTTCAGTTGAACATGAGATTTGAGTGGGGATATAGATCCAAACCATATCAACAACTAAAGTTTCTTCTTTTTATGACATTATGGCATACGTGAACTCCTCCCAGACTGCTCCCCAACTATTTCCCTGCTTGGATAATGTGTCGGTCAGTGTCCTAGCAGGGAATAGATGATACATTCAAATTACAAAAATCCAAGGTTTTAATAAAGACATGATTTATAAAAGTGTGTGCAGGATGTTGGGAAAACCGTAGGAGATAGTAGAGTGGCCTGAAAGGGAGGAGAGTGAGTAGTTGCTGGAAATTGTTAAGGAGGGCCCCGTGGAAAGGGTGACCTTAGAGTGATTCAATCAATGAAATACGGCCATGCAGAGAGTGACCCAAGGGGATGAATATCCCAGCCTCCTCCTCTCTTCTTACCTGCTACTGTTCTCCAGTGACCAAGCCCAACCACTAGGCGAAAGAACCATTCACATAGTACCTAGAGGTCAGCCTCCTGGAGCAGAGATCAAGATAGAGAGGCGAGGAGAGTGGCACCAGAGAGGCATGTGAAAACTGTCAAGCATACCATCTGTTAGTATAAAGATCAGAACTTGATCTGTTGATCGATAGGTTGTCATTGTGTAGTCCTTGTGCGTAAGGACTAGGTTTAGCTCATCTTTACGTCCTCTTGCTTTAGCTACTGCTAAATCCAAGCCACCTCACAACTCAAGAACTGAAAACAGTAAGCGTATTATGAGTCATTCTGATAATCTGGATCTTTCTGGGCGTGGCTTGCTCTTACGTCTGTGGTCAGCTGTTAGGTCAGTGGGGAACTGATTGGTCTAGCATGGCCTCACTCATGTTTCTGGCTGATGGCTGGCTGGCAGTTGGAGCAGTAAGTGTGACTGTGTCATGTGTCTGTCATTCAGCAGCTAGCCTGGGTTGGCTCACAGGGGTAATCGAGGCTCACACCCTTTCTTGTTCTGCATTCTAATGCAAAGATATTTGTCCCAAGGTGAATGCAGATTTAAAGAGTAAGAAAATGTACCCTATTTCTTGATGCAACAAGCTACACAGTCACATTACAAAGGGTGCAGATACAGTTAGTTGTGTAGAATTATGGCCATTTTTGCAATCTGCTATTCCCCATAATAGGGTCTGGGATAAATTGGGTCTTCTGTTATTTTATGATTTAATAAATAAATGGATGGTACTAGAGAGGAGATTTTAAAGGTCCTGAAAGTTCTGACCATTTTGTGGTCCCCATCTCCTATTACAATTTACTTTTTTGGTGGTTAATTTAGATAGGGTTTCACTCTGTCACCCAGGTTGGCGTGCAGTGGTGCAATCTAGGCTCACAGCAACCTCTGCCTCACAGGCTCAGGCGACCATCCCATCTTAGCCTCCTGAGTAACTGGGACTACAGGCAGGCACCACCACGCCCAGCTAATTTTTTTTTTTTTTTTGGTAGAGACAGGGTTTTGCCAGATTGCCTAGACTGGTCTCGAACTTCTGGGCTCAAGTGATATACCCACCTTGGCCTTCTAAAGTGCTGGGATTACAGGCAGGTGTTTGTAAAACTATGTTTTATTATAATGTCTTAGGCATTCAGAGGAAGCATAATTGCTGGTACTTCTGAAAGGGGTGGGTTGAGTTATCTGTGTCATATTCCAACTTTTGTCTTGGCTCATTTCAATTTTATGGTCACAAGAATGTAAATATTCTCCTGTCTCTCTTCATTTTGCCTGTTACCTGGTAAGTGTTTAGTGACTTGTTCATGTTGTTTCTTCACTAACGTCATGCTTCCTATTTCTGTTGGCTAGTCTTGATACTTTTCTGATGATCAGACCATCTACTCCCTTTGATACATGAAGTTTTGCCCATCCTTGGGCCACAGCTCTCCATATTTTGCAGAATTGTGAGGATTGTTATCACCAGTCTCTGAGAAGCAGTTTACAAAAGGATTGTATCTTGCTATGGTAGCTAATTGGGAATTTGGGTTTATTAGTGAAGGGATGAATGCTTTTTTTGTTCCACATGTGATACTTTGGTGCATATTTGGAATTACATGTAAGGAAAGAGGGGCATGTAGAATGCATTAGAGATTCCATCATAATCGTGTCCGGGCACAGTGGCTCACACCTGTAATCCCAGCACCTTGGGAGGCTGAGATGGGCAGATCACTTGACGTCAGGAGTTGGTGACCAGCCTGGACAACATGGTAAAAACCCGTCTCTACTAAAAAAAATGCAAAAATTAGCTGGGCATGGTGACGGGTGCTTGTAATCCCAGCTACTCAGAAGGCTGAGGCAGGATAATCACTTGAACTCAGGATGCGGAGGTTGCAGTGAGCTGAGAGCGCTCCTCTGCACTCCAGCCTGGGCAACAGAGTGAGACTCCATCTTTGAAAAAGAAAAAGATAAACTACTGTCATCTACAGCCTTTGGTACTCTGTCTCTCATAACTGAACACCCTCAATATGCTCAGTTGATTGGACCAGGGATGGACAGCTGATTGAGTAAATGGAACCAATCAATTATCTTTAGAGAATTTGGATCAGATGCCACAGGAGCTGAGTTAAACTGAGGCAGAGCACTAAGCTCTGGGAAAAGTTCATGGACTCCTCCAGCCGGGATCACAGCACTGCCCCAATTCCTGTCTATTCCACCCAGAGTTTTTTGATTGCATGCAGTAAATACTGACCATAGGTAACTAAAGCAGAGGAAAGTATTTTTGCAAGGTAATAGAGTGCTTCGCAGGATTGAAAAAACCTAAAGGATCAGGTTTATAAGGGGAAGAAAACAGGGTGTTCTCACAGATACCAAAGAGAGGAGTGAAAGGCAGTCCCCTTAAAGAATCCCCAGTAGGGAGCTGAACTTCTGGTCTGTTTTACATCTTGACACTACTGAGGAGTCAAAAACCTGAACAGAAGAGTCCAGTGGCCTAGTTAGGGTCATACTTTCATCCCTTGGTGCCTTAGTTGGCAGTCCCAGCAACACTACACATGACAGAGGAGAAATAAATCTTTAATAGGAAATCAGAGATTGGCCATTATTTTAAGAGGGCAAATGTTCCTCACATCAAGCTTGAATTGCCATTTAGGTTGTATTTGTACCGCTTACTCTTTTATAAACCATCTAATTAGAAGGTAACGCCCCTGCATTTTATCCTTCAACTCATGGAAGAACACTGCAACAGAGCCACAAGTATATATGCAAAGTGACCCCCTAGTTCTTCCCCATGAGAACCTGAGACCACTGACTGTGGTCAGAATAGGAGCTTATGGAGGGCAGACGGTAGATGATGTCATGGATTGAATATCTCATAGTGGGTAATGTGGAATGGTGGCTCCATCCTTTGGTTTTTTACCCTATTTTCAGAATGGTGAAACTCCTTTATTTGACCCATGGCCCATGGAGGGAGGGCTATTAGGGTTGGAAAATCAAGTGCAAACCCCTAGGGTTGCCTTCCTACACACACACAGTAAAACAAAAAGCATCCCTGTGATTCCCTGGGTGAATCAAAGATAAATGGTTTATCCAAACATCTGAAATTTTTATGAATAATGATCTTGTGATCATAACTAACTTTAGCTGTGATTCTGGGTATAATTCTATATTGGAGGAAATCACCGTATCTCCGGGCCACGACATATTGCTATTAACCTAACAAATGTATTTTTTCCTTTCATCCTTACCTGCAAAGTAGTCAAAACTAGTTTATCTTCTTATTGCAGGGATAGCAGTATACTTTCACTGTGTACGTCAGGGCTATCAACTCATATACTCATGTACAACTCATATATATGTTATTGATGTTAATATTTAATGGGGTTATTGTTATTTTTAAATGAATTAATATTTTCTTAAATTTCCAATATTTCTTTTTTTTTTTTTGAGAGAGAGAGTTTCACTCTGTTGTCCAGGCTGAAGTGCAGGTGGTGCGATCTCTGCTCACTGCAACCTCTGCCTCCTGGGTTCAAGCAATTCTGCCTCAGCCTCCTGAGTATCTGGAATTACAGACATGTACTACCATGCCCAGCTAATTTTTTGTATTTTTAGTAGAGACAGGGTTTCACCATGTGGACCAAGCTGGTCTCAAACTCCTGACCTCAGGTGATCTACCTGCCTCAGCCTCCCAAAGTGCTGGGATTACAGGCATGAGCTGCTGTACCTGGCCTCATATACTCTCATAATCCAGAAAGATCTTGATAATTTTGGTGTCTCAGGGAAGATACTGATTCATTATACTGATGACATAACAAGTGGACCTAAAGAGATCAGGAAGTGTTGAGAATGATGCCTAGTATGATATGAATATGGTGTTTAGGTTATTTTGCTAATTTTCTACCTAAAGTGATAAGTTGCTGGACTTCAGACTACTTCCAACTAAGAGACATAATCTTTATTGGGTCCATTTGGATTGAGCGGGGTGGTTGCAAAATAAATCACATTCAAATGTGCTTCTCTGTCCTGTTTACTGAGTAACCTGTAAGACTTGAGTCTGTCAGAGTTTTCAGTAGAGCCTGGAGAAAGAACAGACTTGGCAGCAGATCCAAGTTGGAGTCCCAAGTTGTTCTGGTACTTGGTCTGTATGACCTAGCAAATCCAAATAGATTTGAGGTATGGCAGACTGAGATGCTCTATGATTCCACAAAAGAAAAATCATAGTCCACTAGGGATTTGAAATTAATGACCTCTTCTGCTGACATCTGTTATCTATTTAAAAATTAGGTCTGGTTTGCTACTAGGCCCTGGTAGAAGACCTGAGCATGGAACATCAAGTTTCTTTGGAACTGAATCTGCTCATTATAAACTTGATGTTATCTGATCTATAACATTATAAAATTAGATTTGTGCAGCAGCATTCCATTCTAAAACGGAAGTGGTGTATACAAAATTGGACCAGAGAATATCTGAAAAATACAAGTGAACTGTTTGAGCATGAAGCTTAGATTCCTATGGACTCTTATCTTAGATTCCCATGGACTCTTATCTTAGATTCCCATGGAATATATTTAGGTGTTTTCTCTTACTGCCTCACTGTTTCTCCTGTAATCAGTTGTCTTCTTGAGGAGTTCCTTATGTCAGCTAATGGAAGAGGGAAAAGTGCATTATGGATGGAACTACATACCATGCTGGCATCAGCTGAAAATGGACAGAGGTGGAGGAGGGACAGAGGTGGAGGAGATACAGTGGTCAAGGGAAGCCCTCCCAGTGGGCAGCACTTAAGATAGCATCCTCTTTGCATGCAAGAAGAGATGGCCTAAAGTAGAGACATATTGATTGATGAGCAGCCAGAAAAGTTAGTATCTCCAGATATTCAAATCATTTTGGAATGGCCAATGGGTTGGCACCAGCTGGTCAGAGATTTGGAAGAAAGAAGAATGGAAGACTGGGTACTTCTTCAAGGTTGGACGACAAGAGTGTTTCAATATAAATATGTGGATAGAATGTATTTCGTACACGTGGATAAATACGTGTACCAAAGAGGCCTATGCTGAGCAGCTAACATGACACCATTCCCTAACGGTACTACCTAGCCAGGTGATTACATTAGATGTCTCCCATCATGCAAAGGGCAGCAGTTTGTCATCCCAGAGATAGACATGTATTATGGGTATGGAGTTGTCTTTCTTGCCTACAGAATATCCAGTATATCTGCCAGCATTACCATTCATGGGCTTGCAGAATGCCTTATCCATCACTGTGATATCCTATACCATATAGAGGTTAAGGTACCGTCCTACAAGATGTAGTTTATTTCTTAAATCTATCAGTATATAGTGCTATCTCTCCCATAGCCAGAATATAGGTCAAGAAATCAAGTGATAGAGGTGGGACTTAGTGCATTGAAAATTCTGCCAGTTAAGCCACTGAAAGCATTTTTATTTCCCCTACTTTTGACCTGCTTTTGAGTTTGGTGACTTTGGAGGTCCTAGTTCCTAAGGAGGTAATGTTTCTCCCAAGGAATTCAACCTTGGTTCTATTTAAATTGAAATCTTGAGACAGTCCTCTGATCACTTAGGGCTCATTCTACCACTGAACCAGCAGGCAGAAAAGGCGGTCGCTCCAGATACTCGCATCACCTTTACCATCCAACCTCAGCTCTGTGCTTCAGATATGCTGCCCTATCAAAAGAAAATATCCAGAAAGAAGCACCAAAAAAGGAAAAGAACAAATATGTGTATAAGACATAGGAGCTAGTTAAGAGTTTTTTTTTTTCTTTTCTTTTTAGACAGTCTCCTCTATTGCCCAGACAAGAGTGCAGTGGCACAATCATAGCTCACTGTAGCCTGGGACTCCTGGGCTCAAGTGATCTTCCGGCCTCAGCCCCCTGAGTAGCTAAACCAACAGGCGTGTGTTATGCCTGGCCAATTTTATTTTATTTTTGGTAGAGATTGGTCTTGCTATGTTGCTCAGGCTGCTTTCAAATTCCTGGCCTAAATCTGTCCTCCTCCAGCCTCCCAAAGTGCTGGGATTACAGGTGTGAGCCACTGTGTCTGACCTCAGTTATAATATATAATTGGAATCCCACAGGAGGAAGGAGATGATAATGGCTAATAATTTTCCAAAACCAATGAAAGATACCAAGCCACAGATTAAAGAATCCCAGTAAACTTACACAAAATAAAAATTTAAAAATTATACCTAAGAATGTCATAGTATTACTGACTACCAAAACCAAAAAGAGCATCATAAAAGCAGCTAGTAGCAAAAGAAGGTGTAACAGTAACAGACAGTTCACTTCTGAACAACCATAGACTCTAGAAGACAATAGAGTTATACCTTGAAAGTGCTTCAAGTTCTGTTCTCAGCAATTCTGTTGTTACAATATGAAGGTGAAACAAAGACAGTTTCCTCCACCACCACCAATAAAATACTGACAGAATTTATCACTAGCACACCCACACATCACACAGAAGGTAAATAATCCATGGAGTAGAATTGAAGATGCAGGAAGGAGTGGCAGTCAACAAACGGGAAATGTGTCAGTAAATTCAAATGAATTTAGACCACATGAATAGTAGTAACAATAACTTTGGGGAGTGATATGAAAATGTGTTATAGCAGCATATAAATTGGGAAAGGGTAAATAGTCTTAAAATATTCTAAGGTTCCTGCATTGTTCTGGAAGAAGTCAAATTACAAAGTTGTAATCTCTGATAATCATTAAAAGAATAGAAAGTAATGTATAACTAACAAATTAATACAATGGAAATAGAATTGAAAAACAGGAGAGAGAGGAAAAGAACTTGTAAGACAAGTAGTACCTGGTAAGGTGGACTTAAACATACCTGTGTACACATGTATGTATGTATATATATACACACACACACACCTTTATATAATATATAATTGGCACATTTATATATATACATTTATATGTAAATACATTTATAATATACATGTATAGACATATTACATATTAATTACATATTACACATATATTACAGTATTACATATCTAACATACCTGTGTACACACACATACACATACATATATAATACATATAAATGTTCCAGTAATAACATTACATACAAATAGACTAAGCGTGTCAACTAAAATATATAGTCAAATTGGATTACATATCCAAAGTGTAAGGATTAAAGAAATATAAACCTAAAGCATAAGGAATCAGATATAAATAATAAAACATAAGGATACAGAATCACCAAAGTTAGACTGAAAGATTGAAAGTAAAAGGATGGAAAAAGATGTAACAGGCATTTAAGGGATAATGAGCTATGAAATGAAAGCTATATTAATATCTGACAAAGTGGACTTAAAGGCAAAAGAGCATTACTAGAGACAAAGAAGGACATTTCATTTATTTCATAAATAAAGATGAAACACTAGATAAGTAGGTGGCAACGGCTCTGAAAATATTCTTGAGGAGCAAATTGAACAATTAATTGAAGAACTTAGAGAAACACTGACTAGAGAAAATCAAGATGCTGGGTATGGTGGCTCACACCTGTAATCCCAGCACTTTGGGAGGCTGAGGTGGGCAGATTGCTTGAGCCCAGGAGTTCAAAACCAGCTTGGGCAACATGGCGAAACCCTATCTCTACAAAAAATAGAAAAATTAGCCAGGTGTGGTGGCATGTGCTGTGGTCCCAGCTACTTGGGAGGCTGAGGTGGGAGGATGGCTTAAGCCCAGGAGGCAAAGGTTGCAGTGAGCTGAGCTAAGATTGCACCACTGCACTCCAGCCTGGGTGACAGAGCCAGATCCTATCTCAAAAAAAGAAAGAGAGAAAGAAAATCAAGGCCAATGTCAATGGCAATGAACAAGATGAAAGACAGAAAGAAAGAAAGAAAGAAAGAAAAGAGAGGAAAAAAGGAAAGAAAGAGAAAGAAAGGAAGAAAGAAAAGGAAGGAAGGAGGGAGGGAAGGGGGGAGGGAGGGAGGAAGGAAGGAAGGAAGGAAAGAAGGAAGGAAGGAAATAAATCAAGGACAATGCCAATGACAGTGAACAAGATGACCCAGCAAATTGGAAACACCATGAGCTAGAAAATGTGAATTTGTTAACTTCTAAATAATAGAAATCTCTATGAAGCAAAACTTAAAATGTTAAGAAATGTTTCAACACTCAAGAGGTAGCAGTAATGTATGCTAATCATTTTTTTTCTATTTTTGAGATGGAGTCTTGCTCTGTCGCCCAAGCTAGAGTGCAATGGCACTATCTTGGCTCTCTGTAATCTCTACCTCCTGAGTTCAAGCAATTCTCCTTTCTCAGCCTCTCAATTAGCTGGGATTTACAGGCACGTACCACCATGCCCAGCTAATTTTTTTTTGGTGTGTGTATTTTTAGTAGAGATGGGGTTTCACCACGTTGGTCAGGCTGGTCTAGGACTCCTGACCTCAAGTTATCCACCTGCCTCGGCATCCCAAAGTGCTGGGATTACAGGCGTGAACTGCCACACCCAACTGATGCTAATCATTTTTTTTCTTTTCTTGTTTTCGAGGTGGAGTCTCACTCTGTCACCCAGGCTGGAGTGTAGTGGTGCAATCCGGCTCACTGCAACCTCTGCCTCTTGGGTTCAAGTGATTCTCCTGCCTCAGCCTCCCAAGTAGCTGGGATTACAGGCACCTGTCACCATGCCTGGCTAATTTTTGTTTTTAGTAGAGATAGGGTTTCAACATGTTGGATAGGCTGGTCACAAACTCCTGATCTCAAGTGATCTGCCTAACTTGGCCTCCCAAAGTGCTGAGATTACAGGTGTAAGCCGCTGTGCCTGGCCCATTTTTTAAAAAATTAACTTTTCACACTGTACAAGAACCAACACCTTTGTCTGTGGTTTGTTTTGTGTTCCTGAAGCCTGCCTGTTCCATTTTGTTTCCTGAATTGGAATTAAACATTGATGTATTCCTAAAAATCTCTCTTTCATTTTGAGACAGGGTTTTGCTCTGCTGCCCAGGCTGGAGTGCAGTGGTACCATCATGGCTCACTGCAGCCTGAAACGCCTGGTCTCAAGTGATCTTCCTGCCTTAGCTTTCTGAGTAACTGGGTCTACAGGCATGCACCACCGTGCCTGGCTAATTTTTTATTTTTGGTAGAGAAAAAGTCTCACTATGTTTCCCAAGCTGGTCTCAAACTCCTGGGCTCAAGTGATCCTCCTTCCTCAGCCTTCCAAAGTGCTGGAATTACAAGCATGAGCCACTGTGCTCAGCTATTCATAAAAATATCAGGGGGAAAATCAATAGTTATTGTTGCATGTACATTAGTATATTCACGATTTTGTGTACTGACCTAAGTGTCACAGCATAGTCAGTAGGTCCTCTAGTTTTTGAAGATTTACATAGTTCACTTTAGCTTTGGAACTAAATGCATTTTCATACATTTTTGGGGAACGTAACCTGTAAACCAAGAAAGTACTTAGCTGCAGATACTCAAACAAAGCAGAGAAATTTGTCAACACGTATTGGCTGTAAGCATCATATGTAACACTAGGGGGTGATAGAACATAGCTAGAGGAAGGGTGCTGGCCTGACAAAAATTAAATGTAAGGTTTGGAAGATCCATCTTGAGAACATATATAAAATGGATACAAGCCTGTGTAACATTACAGTTTAGTAAATACCAAGTTCTTTTAAAATTAACATAATGTGACCAGGCTTTTAAAAAAAGACCAGGGCCGGGCACGGTGGCTCATGCCTGTAATCCCAGCACTTTGGGAGGCCGAGGCGGGTGGATCATGAGGTCAAGAGATCGAGACCATCCTGGTCAACATGGTGAAACCCCGTCTCTACTAAAAAATACAAAAAAGTAGCTGGGCATGGTGGCGCGTGCCTGTAATCCCAGCTACTCAGGAGGCTGAGGCAAGAGAATTGCCTGAACCCAGGAGGCGGAGGTTGCGGTGAGCTGAGATCGCGCCATTGCACTCCAGCCTGGGTAACAAGAGTGAAACTCCGTCTCAAAAATAAAAATTAAAAAAAAATAAAAAAAGACCAAAAGGAGTTAATATGTCTTCCGGGACAAACCACCCACTAGTACATAATGAAGATTAACTTGGGTGTATTTTCTATGATCTGTTCATCAGAAAAGTTGAATTGAGTGTTTTTATTTTGTTGATTAAATTAAAAATTATTAGACATAAGGACAAAACTTCAATGAAAATGTATCATTAAAATTTATTGACTAAGACTTTATCAGGTGTTTCTCAAATTATAGTGTTTAGGTCTCTGGCCACATTTTCAGGGTCTTCAAGAATTTTTTTTCCTTTAAAAAGGAAAACCAATATAGGAGGACAGTATTAAATATACCATCATAAACATTGGACTTTGTAATTGAGTGACTAGAGCAATGAAGACGTGAACTGATGAGGGTAGCTAAGTGAGAGCTCAGCCCCTGGCAAGTGGGTCAAAATGTTACATGGATGCAGGGAGACACCCTGATGGCACTGCCACTGGGCAGAGCCAGTGCGATGCTCAGTGGAAGCATAACTTAGCGGGGAGCCAGGAGGAGAACGTTTCTTTCTGTCAGGTGGGCACTCTAAGGTGGATGCCTCATCTTCACACCTTTGCACATGAAATGATGTTATTTGTTAAGATTGAAGACCAGTATTACAGGGGTGATGTGGCTTTTCTCTTTCCTGATGTTCTTCTGAAAGTCTTTTGCACCACCCTCCCTGAAACAACTATTCTTTCAACTCAAAGGTGTTCTGTTTATATACTTTTCTTTAGTTTCTAAGTCATGATTAGCATTGGGAGGGTTTTATAAGGAATACCTAACACATGCACCTTGCTGTGAGCCAGGCTGCATTCCAAGGACTTGAACTATATAAACTCATTTAATCCTCATGACAGCTCTGCGCTGGGTAACTGTGGGACCGTATTTTACAAAGATCTTAGTGACTTGACTCCTGCTTGCCTTGCCAGCTTCAGCTATTGTCACATCCTGTTTCCACTCTAAGCACCACCAGTACTGAACTACTTTTAGTGACTTGACACACCATGCCTGAATACTGCAGCTAGTATTTATTGTGTTCTTTCTGTTGCCAAGTCTCTTTCCCCCTGCACTGTCTCCCCTTCTCTTTACATCAAACTCATGGATTAATATGATCATTTCCCCCATTTTACAGATGAGGAAAAGAAGCTTGAGTAAGTTAAATGTCATGTCTAGATTATACACTTCAGAGAGGGATAATAATGTGGGAAAAGGATGAGTTTTGGATCTAGAAGTTATGTTATCCAACTCCAGCTCTGCCATTTACTAGCTTAAACCTCAGAGAGTATAAGAAATAGATAGAGTGGCACATTGCGACAGATTTTGGTGATTGGGAAGGCCAACCCAGGCATGAGACAAAAGGATAAAATTAGGGGAAGAACAACAGAATGAAAAGGAATGAATCTTTTTCTTCTTTTACTTTTTTTTTTTTTTTTTTTGAGACAGAGCCTTGCTCTGTTTTCCAGGCTGGAGTACAGTGGCATGATCATGGCTCACTGCAGCCTCAGCCTCCTGGGCTCAAGCGATCCTCCTGCTCAGCCTCCTGAGTAGCTGAGACTACAGGCACGTACCACCACACTTGACTGTTTTATAATTTTTTATTTTTTAGTAGAGACAAGATCTTAACCATGTTTCCCAGAGTGGTCTCGAATTCCTGAACTCAGGTAATCCTCCTAACTTGGCCTCCGAAAGTGATGGGATTACAGGCGTGAGCCACCTTGCCCAGCCTAAAAAGAATGTTTTTGAAAGATAATAAAGAACAAACAGGATTCTAGTGATTAAATTAGGGCATGTGCACATTCTGTGCCCCAAACTAAGGAATATGGGTGTGTCACATTCTATATAGGAAAATGAATGCAGAGATGGACAGCAGAGGGGGCCCTTGAAGAGTTTTGCGCATCAAGATAGGAAGGTGGAAACAGTGACACTCCCTGGTGCTCTGGGATCATGAGCTTATTTCTGCCTTTACTCCTTTACAATAACAGTTGCATATTATTTCCTAACGGAAGTGGCCATGATGTGCTAGGAATTGTGCCTGTCCTCAAAATGCCCTGTGAGCTTGCTGCTTTATTCCTTCCTCTTTACAAGATGAAGAAAGAAAGGCTCAGAGAACAGCCCCAAGTTGAGTTACACAACTGCTATGTAATTGAGTCAGGATTCCAATTCTTAGGGCTCTGGGATTCCGAGTGAATCCTCATGCCAAAGTCACTGTTCCATGCCCCCCACATTAGTGGTCCTTTTCCCACCTCTGCAAATGCAAAGGGGGTTAGAAAGACTCTCATAGTAACATAGTAGGTTCATTTTAGCAGGGACATTTCAGAAACACAATGCTTTGACTCAGAGGAGGGAAGGCCAACCAGGCATGAGACAAAGAGATAAAATTAGGGGACCCAGCAGGCTTGTGGGAAAAGAAATGTGGAGGCTGGTGGCCATGGCAGTTATCCAGGATGTGGCTATGGGAGCTTTAAAGTCCCTCCATAATTTCTATTTACCACCACCCCTACCTGATCTTTTATAAAAAAACTGACATTGTCTGAATCTTATGTCAAAAGTTTTGCAAATACAGCTTCAAAACCCTTCCTGGCTGCCACCTCTTGACCTTCCCTAAGCTCCACTGTGGCTGGCTTTTCCGGGCAGCACTCAGCCTCCCTCCGGTGAGCGGTGAGCGGTGGTGGGTTGGGCCAGGCTGTGTGTGCTTGGAGACCCTCAAAACAAAGGAGCTCCAGTTGCCAGCACTCAGCCTCCCTCCAGTGAGCGGTGAGCGGTGGTGGGTTGGGCCAGGCTGTGTGTGCTTGGAGACCCTCAAAACAAAGGAGCTCCAATTGCACATCCATAGTTGCCGCAAAATAAAGCCTCCTTTCTTCTCTCCTTTTTCTGGGACCCCCCACTGTGTAGCTCTGCATTGTATAGCGTGGGACCAAGTCTTCAGGGGGGATCAACAAAGACTTGGTGACAAGCTGATTGATGGATTCCCGCCTTGCCTGTGCTCTCACCCTCTCCTGCAGGCTCTGGCCCTGATCCTCTGTCCGGCTGCCTGAGGGGGTCTGCTTTTCTTTGTTGAGTCAGCACCAATAAGTCAGGGCCAAAATCATCTGGGAGGAGTGGGGAGTACTCCAGGAAATTGTGGGGATGGAGTAATAATTTAGCAGCCCTAAAGGAAGGTGTAGCCAGGAGCATGTGAAGGGACCCTCTCTGACCTGCTGATGTCGTTGACCACTGGCTGTTCATGGAGCACTTCCCTGTACTGAAACACAAGAGGTTACTCAAGTCATTGCTTAGGGCTCTAAAAAAAAATCCCAGTCTTGTCTCTTTTGCGCTTCAACTCTACTCTTCTAGAGATGCCAAAATGGAACCCTCCATGAACTCTGCTAATGTAAAAGGAAGGTAAGTGAAATCCTCAGATACACCCCAACAGCAGTTCAACCATGTCCTTTTGTTGTACCTGCTGAGTTTTCATCCTCAGTGGCTGATGGCATCAGCTGCCCTCCCGAACTTGCCCATCCACAGGCTGTACACACTGGGAGTGTGGGCAGGAAGAGAGTTGGATATTGCTGGAAGATAGCTAAAGTGATGAAGTTAAGAGAAATCTTTCCCATAACACCCGGGAGGAAAAGTGGAAGGGAAGAGGTAGACCAATGATGGTATTCTTGCTAATAGTCAGGCAAGACAGTTACACCAATGTTGTCTCTAGAACCACATTGCTGATGGTGTACTTGGAATCATATTGCCGGTGGTGTACTTACAGGTTGACTCAGCCAACTCCATTATCTTAGAAAAGGAGATGCAGGTCCAGAGAAGCAAAGTGACCTGCTCATGGTCATACAACTAAATGATGACAGCTCTGATCCAGGAATCCTCCCATGAGCAGAACCAGGGACCAACTTTGCAGCAGACCCTGGGAGGAGGTCAGGGCATGAGGGAGTCATTGCTTCCCAGGGGCTGAGAGACTTTGGGGCCCTTGGTTTGACATTTCTGTTCCTCTGAAACAACCAGTCTCTTTTCAGTACCCAGGCTGGAATGGAGTGGCATGCACATAGTTCACTCCTGCCTCGAGTTCCTGAGCTGAAGCAGTCCTCCCACTTTAGCCTTGTGAGTAGCTGGGACTATAGGAGTGAGTACACCACCAGGCCTGGCTAATTTTTAATACATTTTTAGAGATGGGGTCTCATCATATTGCCCAGGCTGGTCTCAAATTCCTGGGCTCAGGTGATCCTCCTGCCTCAAACTCTCAAGTTGCTGGGACTACAGGTATGAGCTACTGTACCCAGCTAGGTTGGACTCTTGAGCTTCTTTATTCCCAAGAGATAGATCATCAAGAGAGAGGGCCATGGAGAATGAGAATGTCCCCTTGAAAATATTTTGGGCTTCTGTCTACCAAAAGAAGGGAGATAATATTGAAGGACACAGGAGGGTCTGTTTGTGGCATGGTCCTTGCTGCGTGGGCTACCTGAGCACAGGATATGGCAAGTCTGGGTGTGTTCTACCAGTGCTGTTCTATGAAAGGTGTGGGACTTCCATTCTTGGGACCATTATTGTTCTTTGATCCTGTCTTAGAGGGCTGAGGGGCACCTGTGGTGAGGATTAGTAGGATAAAATGAACAAAACTCCCTGGGACCATGGCCTGCAAATCTGAATATAGAGCCACATCATGAGCCCAACCCCCACCACTTCTTGAATAAGTGATTTTCATCCACGTGTAATAATTTCCTAGAGAGCAAGAAGGCCATCTGCTTTGGTGGCACATCTTTCACACAGCAAGATAGCAGCTTTGGGGAGGAACGTAGCTGGAGTGGACCTCTGCCTTTGCGGGGAAGCATGGCCTGTCAGCCGGGCATTCACTCCATTGTTCTGAGCTTTCCTCTGAGTTCAGAGCATAGAACAAATGTCTGTCTTCTCCCCTCAAGAGTAGGGCAGTGGTGAAAACAGGGCTTGGTTTCAAAACTGAAGACTAGGGCAATTGTTACCACATGGTGACGTCACAGAGTCTTGGTGTATCCCAGACAGATGAGGTCTCAGAAATGACCTGGAGGCACATGGAGAGTGAGAGGCTGTGCTCTGGTGTCAGACCATTTGCATTCCGTCAGTAATTGTTCTTAGTATCTTAGATTATTCTTAGAGTCTAAGTATTCTTGTACCCACTGGGCAAGTTACTTAACCTAGAGGCCTCTGTTTCCTGGTCTATAAAATGATACTACTAATAATTAAAGCAACCTCATAGGTTGTTGTAAGGACAAAATGCGATAATTTTTCTAAAATGTTTATCCAGACACATGATAAGCATTCAATGTATGGGTTTTTTTTTTTTTTTGTTAAGGAGTCTTGCTCTGTCACCCCGGCTTGAGTGCAGCGGTACGATCTCGGCTCACTGCAACCTCCGCCTGCCAGGTTCAAGCAGTCTCCTGCCTTAGCCTTTCAAGTAGCTGGGACTACAGGTGTGCACCACCATGCCCAGCTAATTTTTGTATTTTTAGTAGAGATGGGATTTCACCATGCTGACTAGGCTGGTCTCGAACTCCTGACCTCGTGATCCACCCACCTCGGCCTCCCAAAGTGCTGGGATTACATGTGTGAGCCACTGCACCCAGCCTATGTTTGGTATTTTTATCATTGTGTTATTCTCTTAACTTCATAGACATTGAAACTAAGGCCCAAAGAGGTAATGTTTCTTAAAGTCACGAAGGCAAACTAATTGTATATGAACATTCCCATTGACTGAAAATAAGGGGACAAAGCCAGGAAAGGCCAAGTTATATTGAAGTAGTAACTCCCAAATGGCTACTTCCTGCCTACGTTCCATGTCCACTGTGGGTCAACTGTAGGCTCTACTAGGTCCTCTTACTGTCCTTGTTTTAGGACCCAGGCAGATGAAGTGACTGAGATCACTTCTGCCCACATTTTATGAACAAAACAAGCCACATGGCATAGGGGAGTTCAATAGTATGGGTAAGCATGATCTCCTTACAGGGAGAGAACCAGATATTGGTGAAGAACAATATAATTTAGACCATCTGCTGTCTAAGCAAAGATGATCGTAGTGTGAGCTAGCTTCTGGCACTAACCAATCAAAACACCTGCCTCAAGATGTCAAAATTGGTATGCAAAACTAGAAGACCCTCTGCAGCATTAAAAGGACCATCTATTGAGGCCTACTCCTGGAAAAAATTTCTCAAAGTCTGCAAACCCTGGACAAAATAAAATTTCCCACTTACTGAATAGTAACCCCACAGTCATGTAGCTCCCCTGGGATGTCCTTGTACCAGAACATCACAGGGGCCTCACCTTTCCTCTACCCTCCCAAAGTGCTTCCAACCTACCCCATCCTATTGCATTCCCTTTTGCAGTTCATTCCATGAATGTCTGCTGATTTGGTGCTAATCACTGGTCTAGATGGTAGAAACACAAGAGAACGGGGTACAGAACTTACTCTTAAGGAAGGAGGAAAACTTCCCTCCAGTAGGGGAAGACTAATAGTAAAGTCAATACATAGAATATATTGTAAATGCTGGTATGGGCTGAAGGCTGTGGAACCACAAAGGAGAGCCACTTAATCTAGCCTGGGAATGTCAGAAAAGTTTGGCATGGGAAAGCTGAGGTTTCTGAAATTTCATTCTTAAGAAGGGGTGAGAATTATGCCACTCGTCGTCATCATGATGTTGGGAAAAAAACATTTACATCTTTTTAGAAGCAAGTATTCAAGCTTCCTAGTACTTTTTATTTATTAGTGAGCATCTTTTCTGAGTGTTGGGTGTTGGCAATGTGCTAGGCGATTAAATGACACAGTTCATGCATTCTGGGACTTAACTAAGCAGAGGTTCTCAAAGAATAGGCCTTTCTTGAAGACCAGAATAAGTCTTAAAGAAAAGGTGAATCTCCTGGGGAGCTTGTTCATAATGCAGACTTGTGGGGTCTACTCCAGAATTTCTGGATGTGGGACCCAGAAATTGACATCTCAAACAAGTGCCTATCATATTTTGATCACACAGGAAGTTTGAAGGTTACTGCTCAAAAGATAGCCATAATACTGATGCATGTAGAGAGGGCCCAGGGAAAAACTGGGGTGAGCATACTGAACAAATAAATATATTGGAGCAAAAATATTCGTGTTACCTGTTAGTCAGAGGCCAGTGCCCTTTGGAGTGTGGTGTAAAGGTTGGAGAACTTGCCATTTCTGTTTTACGGCTGCTGTTGACTTCGGTTCAAGACCATCTCTTCAAAACTGCTTTCTTGTACTAACATGTTTCTTTTTCTTTTTCTTTTTTTTAAGTTGTGTTGCCTTTTATCTCTTCCAATAAAACAATTTTATGGCAGAATCTGGTATTCACTTAGTGTACGACAACCAATTAGAGGTAAAGGTGATGAATGAATAAGGACCAATGACATCTCTCTGTTGTTTTACAGTTTACAGAGAACTAGGTTGGTCTCTCTCTCTCTTTTTTAAAAGTTTTTAGAAACAGGATCTCCCTCTGTTGCTCAGGCTGGAGTGCAGTGGTGTAATCATAGCTCACTGCAGCCCCAAACTCTTGAGCTCAAGCAATCCTTTTGCTTCAGCCTCCTGAGTAGCTAGGACTACAGGTGCATACCACCATGCCTGGGTAGTGTTTTAATTTTTTGTAGAGATGGGATCTTGCCCTGTTGCCCAGGCTGGCCTGGAACTCTTAGCCTGAAGCAGTCCTCCTGCCTTGGTCTCCCAAAGTGCTAGGACTATAATTGTGAGTCTCAGCATCCAGCCTGTCTCATTTGATTCACCAGTACTGTGGGGATAGATGTTCTTATTAGCTTCATTTTTCAGTGGAGGAAACTGGGTTTGGAGAGGATAGGCAACCTGTCCAAGGTCATGCGAGGTGACTGCTAAGCTCGCCACTCTGAGGAATGATGGGCTTTGTTGAGAACTCTTTGGGACTATTCCATCATCTCTGGTAAGTCTGAGTGAACAGTTGACCTCATTTATAACCAGACTGCCTCTGGCAGAGAATTCACTCCTACAAGAAAGCTCCATGAATCCCATACCTATCACTTGATGCCCCCTTGGACTCTGGCATCCCTTAACACTGTGGTGGTCCACATGACTGTGTGAGAGAGAAGGCAGAAAAGACCAAACAAAGGGCCAGAAGACGGAGGCCTCCTCCCACTCCCTAAACCCAGAAGGCTGTTTATAGCCCACGGGATGAACTTTGGGAAAGCCATAAAGAAGTTTTATGTGGTTTGCAGTCCCCTTCATCTCCCCTTGACTGTCTCCTTCACCTCTGGCCCCTTGCCTAACTTCTAGCTTGGTGTTCTCCTTTCTGCCCCAACGGGACTGTGAACTCTCTCAAAGTAAAAGAAATTAGGGAGTTTGTGTGTTACTCAGGGGCATCTTTTTGCTTTGAACACAAGGCCAATTTTGGGAGCTGTATAACCCTAAGGAACAGATGATTAGGAGGAAGAGTCTTGGCTGGGAAGGAATCTCTCCGTTGTCTGTCATTAGGGAGTATCCTAGTCCATTCAGGCTGCCATAACAAAATACCATAAACTAGGTGCTCATAAATAACAGAAATGTATTTCTCACAGCTCTGGAGGCTGGGAAGTTCAAGAGCAAGGCAGATTTGATGCCTAGTGAGGCCTGCTTTCTGGCTTACAGATGGTGCCTTCTAGCTGTGTTATCACATGATGGAAAGGGTCAGCTAGCTCTCTAGGGCCTCTTATAAGGGCACTAACTCCATTCATGACGGCTGCATCTCATGACCTAATGCCCCTCCCAAAATCCCCACCTCCAAATGCCATCATCTTGGTGTTTAGGATTTCAACATGGGAATTTTGTAGGGCCACAAACATTCTGACCATAGCAGGGAGAGTTCCGGAGAACTGTTTTCAGACCACCAGTGAAAGGAGGAAAAGCCATAGAACCAAAGACCCTAGAAAGTCTCCTTCCCTTTCTTCGTTATGTACTTTCTGTGTTAGTTCCTCATTGTGTTACCAGCAATAGAAGATGACTTTGGCTTTAGAAAACTGGGCTAACATCCCAGTGCCACCAAACACTTGCAGTGACCTTGACAAGTCTCTTTACCCCTGTTAGGCCCAGTTTCCCATTTGCTGAGTGGATATACAGAGGCCTGCCCTGCCCACCTCCAAGGGTGGCTGTGACACTGAAAGGAAATGTGCAGAGCTGAATTAGTGCCAGCTTCACAGCATGGACGTTTCCTGGGGGAGTTGTGCAGAGTCAGAATGGAGGTGTGCAGTCCCTGAGGACAGGTCTTTATGAGTGACAGCTCTGAGTCCAATGGAGGATTTCCATCTCATCCCACCATGAGCATGAGCAAGGGTCACCAGCTAAGCTGTCAGAGCCATCAGAAGCTAATAAGGCGGTAGAGAGCACTGGTTCAGAGGGTGGGCTCGAGCCAGAATACCTGGCTCTCCGTAGCTGCGTGACTCTGGGAAGACATTTAACATCTCCAAACCTCAGTTTCCCTATTTGCAAAATGGAGATAATAACAACATCTATCTCAACAAATTTCTTTGAAAATTAAATAAGAGAGGAGTGGAGTGCTTAGCAAAATACTTGGCACAAGTATTTTGGTACATGAGTGTTGAGTACAAAAAGTGTTAAATACAAAATACTTGGTCCATGGGTGTTAGCTGCTGTTATTATTATTATATTTGACTGCATGGACTAAACTGAGGTCGGTGCTTTCTGGGTGCTCAGAGGGCCTGTGCTGGAGGGGCCTGAAAGACACAGGCTAGTTAGTTACTGAGCAAGTGGAAGAATGAATTAAGTGGATAAACAGATGCAGTCAATGAATAATGCATTGACACTTGTACATGCCATGGACAGGAAATGTACGTCTGATTGGATTGTTCTGCTTCCTGTGTGCTCTCTGAGGTGCAGGGATAGGGCCGGTCGCACAGGAGTTCATATGCTGCCATGTCCTGTAAAACAGACAGAATTAAGACTCTGTTTTGCCTCACAGTTCTCTCTTGGGTCCCTCGAGGGAAAGAGGAGTGACTCTGACAGTAAAGCTTTTCATACTGGCCATCTGGCCACTTCCAGCCCTGACTCACATTCATCTGTATGTATATTCTCAACACCAAACCCCTCCTCCCCAATGTGCTCCCCCTCCCCCACCTTAATCTTAAATGAAAATGAAAATGAGGCTGCAGGAAAGCTGCTGTGCTGTTTCATTGAAAACAAAGGTCCGGTTGGCAACAGCTCGCAGTTCCCTGGCTCAAGTGATCCTCCTGCTTCAGCCTCCAGAGTAGCTGGGACTATAGGCGTGCACCACCATACCTGGCTACTTTTTAAATTTTTCTGTAGAGAAGTGACCTCACCATGTTACCATGCTGGTCTTGAACTCCTAGACTCATGCAGTCCTTCTGCCTTGACCTCCCAAAGGGCCACTACTCCTGGCCCATGCAAATATTCTTATCCCCCAGCCCCCATGTTTTCTCGTATAAAAGTTGTGCAGGTTAAATAGATAAGGACCTACTTGTTTTACTTAAGCATATACCTTGGAGATATTTCCATAGTATTCCATAGACAGCATCTTCATTCTTGTTTTTTATTAGTTGCATAGAATTCTTTTTCCTTTTCTTTCTGTTTTGTCCTTCCGTCACTCCCTCCCAACTCCCACCCTTCTCCCATCTTTCCTTCCTTCCTTCCTTCTTTCTTTTTCTTTCTCTTTCTTTCCCTCCCTCCTTCCCTCTCTCCCTCCCTGCCTCCCTTCCTCCCTTCCTTCCTCTCTCTGTCTCCCTTCCCTTCCCTTTTCTCTTTTTTTTCTTTTTTCAGTCTCACTTGGTCACCCAGGCTAGAGTGCTATGGTGTGATCACAGCTCACTGCAGCCTCTGTTTCCTACACTCAAGCTGTCTTCCCACCTCAGTGCCCCCCTACACCCCTCCAGGAGCTGGAACTATAGGATAGATATGCACCACCACGCCTGGCTAATTTTTGTATATTTTTGTAGAGACAGGGTTTCACCACATTGCCTAGGCTGGTCTTGCACTCCTGGGTTCAAGCAAACAAATCCATCTGCTTCAGCCTTTCAAGGTGCTGATATTACAGGCGTATCCACTGCCCTCAGCCAGAATTTTCATTGTATCTACCAGAATTTATTTAAACCAGACATTCTATTAATGAATATTTGGGTTTGTTCCCATTATTTTGTTCCATGGTGGGCAGATCTTATGTAAATGTATTCCTAAAGGCTGAGGAAACTGACAGACCAAAGAGGCTGAAAAATCCAGTGTCTTACATTTAATAGGGATTTATGAACAGAAGCCGTCATCTCAGCAGGAGATAGTGGATCCTGGGCCATGACCCCCAGACCCAGGGCTTCTGTATCCTAGGGAAAGAATGTGTCGGCCCCTCAGGGAAAAGCAAGAATGCTATGTGAATCTGCCAAAGGGCAGGATTTATGGTCAAGGTGGTTTTGATTTAAGTGGGGGCTTTATGGTGAGTACGTGCTCTTACACAAGGAACAGTAGACAAAATGGAGATCTTAGAGGTATTCCTGGAATTGGGATGAATCAGAAGTCAACATGGTGGATTAGCGTGTAAGATGGAGTGGCTTTAACTTGCACATCTTTGCTATTACAAATATATAATATGATTTATATATATATATATATAAGTCTGTGAATAATCTTGCTTTCTTTTATGGTTTTATTTTTCAGTCTATAAGATTGAACGTATGTTGTTTTGTTTATACATGTGTTATGGACTGAATGTTTGTGTTCCCCATCAAATATGCTGAAGCCCTAACTCTCATTATGACTCTATTGGGAGACAGGGCCTGTGAGCAGGTAATAAAGATTAAATGAGGTCAAGAGATCCAAGATGGCTGATCGCTAACAGTTCGGGATTGTAGCTCCCAGTGAAAGCGCAGAGAATGAGAGGACACCACACTTTCAGACGAATTTTCGTCGCTCACGGACCAGAAGATTCCCAGTGGAGGGGCCCCACGGGTCACCAGCGTGACTCTTGTGGCCAGTGCAGCGGTTTTGCCGGCGCCTCGGCGCAGCAGCTCTTCGTGCAGAGTAAACGGAGGAGATTCCTGGGCAGAAGAGCACCATCAGTCTTAACCGCTGTTTTGGCCGGCGCAGTGGGTTGCTCGGATTCCAGCACTGGGAATCAATAAACTGGGCGTCTACTCAGAAACCCAACTAGAAAGGCGGTAATTGTAAAGACGACAGATGGATAAATTTATAACAAAGGGAAGAAACCAGCCTAAAAAGGCTGAGAATACCCAAAATCAGAACCCCTCTCCCTCTACAGGGGATTACAGTTCCTCATCAGCAACTGAACAAGCCCTGATGGAAAAGGACTGTGTGCCATTATCAGAAGTAGGCTTCAGAAGGTGGATGATAAGAAACTTCTGGGAGTTAAAAGAACTTGTTCTAACCCAATGTAGAGAAACTAAGAACTTTGAAAAAATGTTTGACGAAATGCTAACAAGAAAAGACAATATAGAGAGGAATATAAATGAACTAACGGAGTTGAAAAACACAACACGAGAATTTAGCAAAATATGCACAAGTTTGAATAGCCAAATTGATCAAGCAGAAGAAAGGATATCAGAGGTCGAAGACCAACTTAATGAAATAAAATGAGAAGACAAGAATAGAGAAAAAAGGATAAAAAGGAATGAGCAAAGTCTCCAAGAAATATGGGACTATGTGAAAAGACCAAATTTACGTTTGATAGGTGTACCTGAATGCGATGAAGAGAATGAATCCAAGCTGGAAAATACTCTTCAGGATATTATTCAGGAAAACTTTCCGAATCTAGCAAAGCAGTGCAATATTCAACCCCAGGTAATACAGAGAACACCACAAAGATATTCTGCAAGAAGAGCAACCCCAAGGCACATAATTGTTAGATTCATCAGGGTTGAAATGAAGGAGAAAATACTAAGGGCAGCCAGAGAGAAAGGTCAGGTTACCCACAAAGGGAAGCCTATTAGACTTACAGCAGATCTCTCAGCAGAAACCCTACAAGCCAGAAGAGAGTGGGGGCCGATATTCAACATCCTTAAAGAACAGAACTTTCGCCCAGAATTTCATATCCTGCCAAACTAAGCTTCACAACTGAGGGAAAAATAAAATTTTTTATGAACAAGCAAGTACTCAGAGATTTTATTACCACCAGGCTGGCTTTAGAAGAGCGTCTGAAAGAAGCATTATACATAGAAAGGAACAACCAGTATTAGCTTTTCTAAAAATACACCAAAAAGTAAAGAGCATCAACATAAAGAAGAATTTACATCAACGAATGGATAAAATAGCCAGTTAACATCAAATGGCAGTCACCCTAAATTTAAGTTGACTAAATCCTCCAGTCAAAAGATACAGGCAAAACCTAACGATATGCTACATCCAGACTCATTTCACATCCAAAGATACACAAAGACTTAAAACAAAGGGATGGAGAAAGATTTACCAACCAAATGGAGAGCAAAAATAAATAAATAAATAAAAAGCAGGAGTTGCAATTCTCGCATCTGATAAAATAGATTTCAGAGAAACAAAGATATAGTGGTAAAAGGATCAATGCAACAATAAGAGCTAACGATCCTAACACCCAGATACATAAGACTCATAAAGAGATTTAGACTCAATGAGACAGAAAATTAATAAGGATATCCAGGACTTGAACTCAGATCTGGAACAAGTAAACTCAATAAATATTTATAGAGCTCTTCATTTTAAATACACAAAATATACATTCTCCACCTTAAATACACAAAATATTGATCGGCCATTATTAATACCCATTTTTAGAATAAAGCTACATTCCCGTTTTCTCTCCCTCTTTTTCTTCCTCTTTCTTCCTCTCCTTCACTCCTTTTTTTTCTTTCTTTCTAAAAAAAAAAAAAAAAAAGATTAAATGAGGTCATAATACTGCAGTCCTGACCCATTAAGAAGAGCTCACTGTTGAACTCTGGGGCTCAAGCAGTCCTCTTGCATGCCACTATGCCTAGCTAATTAAAAAAATTTTTTTGGAGAGACAGAGACTTACTATATTGCCCAGGCTTGTCTTGAAATCCTGGCCTCAAGCAATTCTCCTGCTTTGTCCTCCCAAAGTGCTGGGATTACAGGCATGAGCTACCATGCCCAGCCATGTTTGGTTTTTCATTGTCTTCAGTCAAACAGACCCAGTTGGTTTGGTAATGCACATGGCTGTCTGGATTGACACAAGGAAGGCTTGTGTCCGGCTCACTGGGTAAAAGTGAGCAAGTCCCTGAGGCTCACCACGTATTGGCCTTGTCCTAGTAAAGGGAAAGGTGCCTGCCTCTTGGACTTTCCCAGGGAGGAAGTTCTGGAGCAGGAGTTTTACCCTAGTTTCTAACCAAGCGCCTGCTAATGGTAGGTAGCTTCCTAAATCACATTTTTTAGGCTTTTAAAAAATTAGTAGACTTTATTTTTAAAAATAGTTTTAGATTTAAAGAAAAATTGAGCAGATATCACAGAGACTTCCCATGTATCCTCCATATATACATAATGTTCCCCATTATTAACATTTTACATTCATATGCCTTATTTGTTATAATCAATGAACCAATATTGATACATTATGTACTAAAGTCCATAGTTTCTACCTGATGTCTATTTCTGTTTGAGGATCTCATCCAGGGTACCATAGTATTTACTTGTCATGACTCCTCAGGTTCCTCTTGGCCGTGACAGTTTCTCAGAATTTTCTTGTTTTAATGATCTTGACAGTTTTGAGTAGCACTGGCCAGATATTCTGTAGGAAGCAACTGTATGGGACTTAGTCTGATGCTTGGTTTCATGATTAGCCTGGGGTTATGGGTTTTTGGGAAGAGGACCACAGAGGTGAAGTGCCATTTTTCTCACATCATATCAAAGGCACATGCTACCAACATGCTTTATCACTGTTACTGTTGACCTTGTTACCTGGTTTAGTAGTGTTTATCTGGTTTCTCCACTGTTAAGTTACTCTTACCCCCCTTTCCTACTCTTTGGAAGGAAGTCACTCTGCCCAGCCCACACTTAAGAAATGGAGAGTTATGTTTCCTTTTCTGGAGGGTACAATATCTACATCAATTATTTGGGATTTTCCTATAGGAGATTTTTTTTTCTCTTCCCATTTATTCAGTTACTTATATCAGTATGAATATTGATTTTATATTATTTCGGGTTATAAATCAATACTACTTCATTTTATCGCTTACATTTTTCCAGCTTTGTCCATTAGTAGCTCTTTCAGTTGGCTCCTGCATCCCTTTGACATATCACCATTATGGTAGGGATTTTGTTTTGTTTTATTTTTTAAGAGACAGAGTCTACATTTGTTGCCCAGGCTGGAATGCAGTGGCACAGTCATAGCTCACTGCAACCTCAAACTCCTGTGCTCAAGTGAACCCTCCTGCCCCAGCCTCCTGAGTAGCTGGGACTATAGGCATGTACCACTGAACCTGGCTAATTTTTTTAAAATGTTGGGGCTAGGCATGGTGGCTTATGCCTGTAATCCCAGAACTTTGGGAGGCCAAAGCAGATGGATCGCTTGAGACCAGGAATTTGAGACCAGCCTGGGCAGCATGGCAAAACCCTGTCTCTACCAAAAATACAAAAAAATTAGCCAGGCATGGTGGTACATGCCTATAGTACCTGCTACTCGGGAGGCTGAGGCTGGAGGATTGCTTGAGCCTGGGAGGCAGATGTTGCAGTGAGGCAAGATTGTGCCACCACATTCCAGCCTGGGTAACAGAGTAAGACCCTGTCTCAAAAAAAAAAAAAAAAAAAAAAAAAAAAATTGCAGGGGGTAAAATATACATAATTTAGTGTGGTCTTGCTATGTTGCCCCAGTAGGTCTCAAACTCTTGGGCTCAAGTGGTCCTCCCAACTTGGCCTCCCAAAGTGTTGGGATTACAGGCATGTACTACTGTACCCAGATGTATTTTAGATCTTTTAAAAGAATTCAGTTTTGATCACTTCCTTATTTTCTGGTATTTCAAAATACTCCGAACTCATTTGACATATTTTTTGCTGCTGTCCTACTAGAATCAGACATTTCTTCAAAGAACACTAGTTCTTTGTATATTGGACAGTATTAATAGAAACCAAGAGCTGGATGCTAAGTGTACTTACAGCTGCTAGGATGTTAAGTCACATTTTTAATTTGCCGAAAGCGTTTAAGATTGCCTATCTTTCTAGTCTCTTCTCAACTCCCTGATAATTCCTATTAAAACGAACTGGTCACCTCACCGTTTCCCCAAAAGGCCTTGGGAGTTTACTCTTTTTTTGTTTTTGTTTTGTTTTTTTAATCTTTGTCCCTACTTTGTTTAAATCCTTCCTGTCCCTCAAGCCTCAGGCCTCCTTCTGCCAACACCTCCCACCCTACCACCCTAGCTTCCTTTTTGACATTGCTGCCCCTTATTGCCTGCTTCAGGAGGCTCCAGCAATGCAAATGCAACAGAAGCCTGATTTATTCTTGGAAACAGTTCCACGAAACCAAGCAGGAAGGAATTTAGAAAGGAATATAGCAGCTATATAGTATCTTTTGTCTTCTTTTTTTTTTTTTTTTAATTTTTATTTTGTGGTTTGAACCCAGGTAGCCAGACTGAGTTTTACTAGGGCTTTTTTTGGTCATTTCAAGGTTCAGATGGAGGCACCTGGATTGTGTTTTGTGACTCAGGACCAGAACTGAACTTTGAATCCTGTGCCCACACATGACATTTGTGAAGCAGGAACAGAGAGAAGCAGTGGAGGTGGGCGATGCTTTGACATTACTTTGCCCAGCCTATCTACTTCAGTTTTACAGATGTGGCAACTGAGATGCAGGGAAGAGAAGAATCTCACCCAGAGACATATGACTTATTAAAGGAAGAGTTGGGTCTAGAATATATATATATATTTTAACTATAGGATCTGCCAGGTTGTATCTAGAATTTTTGATTGCTGTTCCAGTGCGCTTTCTGCTGCTGTGTCAGGACTTAAGAATTTTTTCCCTAAGAAATTTGTCCTAAAATCCTTATCCTGTATCCCTGAGGCACCCAATGACATCCTGGTAGAGGGAGCAGCCTAGTTTTTCAAAGATACATGAATTGATGCATCCGTTCAAAGATGTATGGATTTTGGAACCAGTGAGACCTGAATTGAAATCCTAGCTTCATGCCTCAACAGCCATTTGATCTCCAGGCAATCTCTCAGATTCTCAGTTTTCTTATCTGTAAAAAGAGCATGAGGATGCCTAGGCCACAGGCATGTTTTATGGCTTAAGTAAAAGCGTGGTTATGAAGGCACCTGGGGCATACAAGCACATAACTGTTGCTCAGCATTTCTTCAAGGAATCTGAATTTGCTGGGATTACTCTGTAGCTTCCCATGTGTATACCTAGTATCCTGGTTTCTATTTCTACAACTAGAAACTTCATGGGTTACTTTTACTTCTTTGTATCTCTACAAAGCTGGACACACAATGACAGATGTTCAAAAGCCCTTGCTGGATGAAGGAATGCCACAAAGAGCTCACCCCATAGGAAGACAATGGAGGGGCAAAAGGACTTTGTGCAGTGTGAAGGAGAAGGAAAACAGGTGGGTGAGGCAGATGGGCAAAGGAACAGCTAGGCCAAGCGCTCATTTGATATTCAGAGCGAGTACTCTGCAGGGAGAGAGACTGCCTGAGGCTTCCCAGGGGAGATCTGCTGAGTCAGGCCTCTGCCCAGTGGTCAGGGTGGAGACCAGATAAAGAATCAGGGAACCCGAAGCCCCTGTGCTTTCATTATTTCCAGCCTCCTGTGCCTTCTTAGGGCCTGGGCACGTTCACAGCTCAACAAGATGTGGCAGGAAACCATGAATCAAGGGGGTGAAGGCATTAATGAAGCTGAGCTGACTTCTAGCTCTAAATTCCTTTCTCTGTGCTTCCAGGCTTGCTCTGGCCTGTTGTTTCTGCCCGGCAGAGTCTGGTGGCTGCTCTAAGCTTTGCCTTCCGAATCCCATTGCAAGCTGGATGAAAGCAAGAACAAGGTGGCTCAGCATGCATAAAGGAAAGCCAGAATCTGGAGACCAAGATTTATTGCTGCAGAGATGGGTGCCCTTTTTCTAGCGTGACTTTTATGGAAAGGGCAGTTTTCTTTGCGTGATGTTTGTCTGTAAGAGTCAGTAGGACATAGAGCAGGGGCTAGCAAACTTTTTTCTTTAAAAACCTAGATATGAAATACAGGCTTTAAGGGGCATGTGGTGTCTCCTTCAAATACTCAACTCTTCTGTTGTAGCAGCCAATGTATAGAGGCAGGCCCATACCTTGTATGATGTGTAGATGAACAGATGTGGCTGTGTTCCAGTAGAACCTCATTCATGTGCACTACAATGTAAATTCCATGTAACTTTCACGTGTCACAAAACATTAATCTTTTGATTGTTTCCCCCAACTATTTAGAAGTGTAAAAATCCACCTTGGCTTGATAGCTGTACAAAAACAAGCCCTAGGTCAGATGGCAGAAGGCAGTCTATCGACCTGCTCAGTGTACAGCGCGGCCTTGCGAGTCAGACAGGCTTGCATTCGACCCGGGCTCAGCTCTATACTTGCTCTCTGACCTTTGTTGGGTGACTTAATCTCTCTGAATCTATCCATATGTAGGGATTTCCTATCTATATATAGGGATAATAACGTCTACCTTACAGAGGGCTAGCAGGGAATAAACGAAGGTACAAAGACCCTAACATGGGCCATCTGAAGTCCTTGATAGGAGGATGTTATTATTGCTTCTCTCAACCTCATCCTCAAGAACACTAGTAGTGGAACCGAAAGCATATTCTACTCTGCACATCTACCCAGAACCTCTGAAGGCTATTTTTAAAGGCAGTCATCATAGGCTTTTTACAAAAACTGTAACGCCCTGCTTTTTGCCACAATTAACTCACCTTTTTCGTTCCAATTCACTTCAACTTAACAAATGCACAAGGCTCTTTGCACAAGGCTCAGAGTGTAGCAGGTCCGGAAAGTGAAACTTGACACCGTTCCTGCCAACAGAGAGGGAGATAAGATGCAAAGTCAAACAACCATAAATCAGAAAAGCATGTGGAATAAGACCTCGAAGAGAGGCAATCATGGCTCCCAGGCCCTGTACTGAATGCTTTCTTTATATATGTTGATCTGATTATATAACCCCATGAGGAGGGGACTGTTATGATTCCCCTTTGATAAGTGGGAGAATGGAGATAGGGAGATCATGAAGGTCCTTGCCATAAGTCACGCTAAAGTGAGCGGACAACAGAGATTCAGACTGGGCTGATGCAGGCGCCAGAGCTTTCCCCACTGGCTTCAAGTGTCCCTGGAGCTCAGGAAGTCCATCCTGGCTCCGATGGCTGGGAAAGTGTCACAGAGGGGGCAGCTTTCAAGCTGTCCGTGAAGCCTGGGGAGGGTTACTCCAGGCGTGGATGAGAGTCAGGATGGGAGGATTCAGTCCCAGAACAATGTGAGCAAGTATCCTGTGGTGGGAATGTGGAATGCTCCAGGCGTGTTGGGGGAACAGCAAGCAGCGTGGGAGTGTACGGTGCATTCCGTACCAGTGTCCTGTCCCTCCGTGGACCTCTGGATGCCTCAGGGAGGGGCGGGGGAGAGGCAAGGGCTGATGACTTCACCAGACTCACAGGAACTTCCTTGCAATGAAGTATGACTTTCTCATTTTAAAACAATTTGCCAGGCAGAGTATTCAACTCTTCAAGCCTGCTTTTCTGTCCATAACTCCTCCCCCAACTTCCAGAAGCAGCTTTCCTAGTGTGAAGGAGATGCTAAGTGAGGTCATAAAAACAGTGCTGGGCATAGAAGTGGCACATGTCCCAACAGGCACTGTGACCCCAGGCTGGTCACTTACCCTCTCTTGCCTCAGTTCCTGCAAACGTAAAATTAGGAGTTCGGTGATGCCTGAGTGCTTTCCAGTTATAACCTTCCATATCATGGCCTACTAAGCCTGTCTCAGTCAGGGAAGCAGCCTGATGATGCCACTTTGTAGCAACATTAAACAACCGCAATTCCTGGACTCGATGGGGGCTGGGATTCGAATTTTGAGCCTTGAACTTGTCAGTTGCTCCTTAGATAACTTGTTCATTACTGGAGTTCATGGGAATCCATGTTCTTTGCCCATCCATCCACCAACATGTCAACTTTTAATTAATTCATTTATTTATCTACACTCAGTCCCTGGAGCCAGACTGCCTGAGTTTGAATCCTGGCTCTGCCAGCTCTGTGATCATGGTCAAGTTACAGAACCTCTCTGTGCCTTAGTTTCTTCTTCTGTAAGACAGTGATAACAGTAGAATCTGTCTTACAGGGTTGCGAGGGTTAATTCGTTCATACGTGTATGCACACATACACATGTAAAATATCAAGTGCTTAAAACCACTCATGGCATGTAGTAAACATGATATAAGTGTGCACTGTTGCTGTTATTATTCAAAGCATGTTTTAAGTAGGTAGTGTGTGCTGGATGCTCTGTTAGGAGCTTTTTCTATGAAACATGGCGCTCTTCCCTACTGCCTTGCAAGGTAGGTGTTATGATCCTGCTTTTCTTACGAGGAAAAGAAGGATTGAATAGTTGACATGCCTTGTCTGAGATGTGGCACAGACCAGGCTGCAGAGGACAACTAGACACGTCAGTAGGGCCCAGGAGGGAGCAGGCTAGAAAGAGCGGGCAGGTCACTCTGCCTGCCCTGTCACCTAACAGCCAGCTCACTTGGCTCCCCGCTCTGCTGTTCGGTTCTTGTGCCAACCCAGATTCCTGCTGATGTCTTGTCAGAACTGGGTAATCTGTCAACACATGAGAGTCATTTGCAGTGACCGGGTAGTGATTTGATTTAGAAGCAGGGGAGGCGAGCTTGGATACCAGAAAACTGCTGCTCCATTTGGGAGCTGCCTTTCAGCCTGGCCAAATGGGAAACTTTCTGCTTAGAAACAGTCAGGGGCATTAATACTCAGATGAGTGAAGACACACATGTTTCCACTAAGGTCCCAGGCAGATTAGATTGATTATGCCGCACTGTAGTGCAATTTCCTCTTGGTTTTTATTTCTTTGGCCTAATGTTTTGCAGATGGTAAGCCCTGCTCACTGAAAATATGGAAACGATAAAATAGAAATACGAGACATTTGGATATCACTTGAGCTGAAACTCGACACTGCAGGTCTGATTGAAAATCCACCAGGCCTCTTTCAAGACCCTTTACCCTGGCTCCGTGTTTGTTTCAGGAGGCTCCTGACAAAGTTGCCCGGGTCTCCCCAAATCCTGCTATTGTTAGCTCTTCCCCGGGCTACCTGCTTGCTCCTCACCAGAGATATTCAACCAGATGATTCTTACCATTAAAGTCCCAGGATGCGTGTACACGAGCACATACATGCACACACACACACACACACCACAGATGCACCACACACATGCATGCACATAACACACATCACACATGCACACACACCACACATACAGTGCACCACATATGTATGCACACACACATGCATACACATACATACATGCCACATGCATACCATGCAGCACAAATCACACACATGCATGTATGCACACACCACACATTCACCCCCACACACAAACACACATGCCTTTTAGGTGCTGCCCAAGACTCCCCTTCTGGCTTTAAACTCCTTATGGAGAACTTTCTGCTGTCCAGAAAACCTTTCCTCTTTCTTTTTCTTTTTCTTTTTCTTTTTTTTTTTTTTGAGACAGAGTCTCTCTCTGTCACTCAGGCTAGAGTGCAGTGGTGTGATCTTGGCTCACTGCAGCCTCCGCCTCCCAGGTTGAAGCAGTTCTCCTGTCTCAGCCTGCTGAGTAGCTGGGATTACAGGCGCCACCATGCCCAGTTAATTTTTGTATATTTAGTAGAGATGATATACAAACTCCTGACCTCAGGTGATATGCCCGCCTTGGCCTCCCAAAGTGCTGGATTACAGGCATGAGCCACCGTGCCCGGCCACTGGAGTTTCTCTTTCATAGTTTCCATGGGACAAAGCACCCTCCTCTGTCCTTTGAGCTCTATCTCCTTCCTCCTCCAGAGCTCAGTTCCCAGAGCGCCTCCTTCAGAAAATCCTCCTCATTTTCCCCATCTTTTGCTAGCCTTCTTTTGCTCTAATAGCCTGTACCTGTTTTAAAGTCTGCTGTCAACACAGAGATGCAACTTTCTTAGTTTGGGATGCCTTCGCCGTTCTCTAGGCCCTGCTGCACTGGAGCCTGGAGCCGTCACTCCTCTATACTTCTGGCGATTTCCACATTGATTGCATATTCCAAGGCAACTTGGATCTCCACAGTGTCATCAGGGACTGATTGGAATTCTTGAAACCCTCTTCCCCACCCCACTCTCTGACTAGAGCAATTTTAGTTTAATCAAACCTCAAGACCATATTTTTGCCTGTTCCCTTTAATGATTAACTTGCTTCGAGGAATCCAAGAGAACCCAGACACAGTGACTGCTGACCTAGTTACTGACCCATCCTAATGACGCCTCTCCCGGGGGTTCATCCTCCGGCCTCTGGCCCATTTAGTGTGAGAAAGTGAACTCCTATTGGGCACTGGTTTTTCTTCTCAAGCCAGGTGGAAATATTGGCCCTTCACCCTACTTCTCATGGTGGTTTGGTGTATAAAGGTCTATAGAATAGAAAGATTATGCTGGCTTTGCTTTGTTTTAGGTTTTGTGTTTTAATCTTTTCAAACCCCAGGTTTTAATCCCATTGCTTTCAAGTCCTGATCTTGTCAAGGAAGACACCATCAATTGTTGTACAACTCCAAACCATCTGGGGCTTATCAAGCTGAGCTGAGGATGCTAAGGGGACCTCAGCCTACAGCGGAGGGCGAGGCAAAGGCGTGAGGCAGCCAGCTCTCCTGCATGGGTGCCATGTGTTCTCTGCAGGCTTGTTTCTCCCAGTTTCTCTAAGGCATTCCTGGGTCATTGCTCTCTCTATTTATTCGCAAGGGCTGCCATAAAGAAGCACCGTGGACTTGGGGGCTGAACAACAGAAATCTATTTTCTCACAATTCTGGAGGCTGGAAGTCTGAGATCCAGGTGTCAACAGAGTTGGTTTCTTCTGAAGCCTCCCTCCCCGCCTTATAGATGGCTGTCTTCTTCCTGTGTCTTCACATAGTCTTTTCCTCCATACATGTCTGTGTCCAAATTCCCTCTTCTTACAAGGACACCAGTCACAGTGGGTTAAAACCCACCCTAATGACCTCATTTTAACTTAATTACCTTTTTAAACACCATATCTCTAAATACATTCACATTCTGAAGTACTGGAATTTAGAACTCTAACATAAGAATTTTGGAGCCAGGCACGATGGCTCACGCCTGTAATCCCAGCACTTTGGGAGACCAAGGTGAGTGGATCATGAGGTCAGGAGTTTGAGACCAGCCTGGCCAACATGGTGAAACCTTGTCTCTACTAAAAATACAAAAAATTAGCTGGGCACGGTGGTGGGCACCTGTAATCCCAGTTACTTGGGAGGCTGAGGCAGGAGAATCACTTGAACCCAGGAGGCAGGGGTTCCAGTGAGCCAAGCTCGTGCCATTGCACTCCAGTCTTGGCAACAGTGCAAGACTCCATCTGAAAAAAAAAAAAGAATTTTGTGGGGGTGAGGAACACAGTTCAGTCCATAACATTTTCTGCTTTTTGAATACACACTGCCTAGTTTTAGGGCACTCTGCACCTTAACATAGCCTTCCTAGGGGATATTACCTCTTCTGTAACCTGTGAGTAAGAATACTAATCTCTTGAGATTGTTAATGCAGGTTGACTGCATGCAAGGCTTAAGTGCTTAGAAAATGTTAGAACCATTTAAGTCAATACAAATGGTGATGATAGTGATGGTGATGATGATGAAAATGAGCACCATTATTATTTACAGATGTCTTGATCATAACCAATTTTTTTTAATAGCACCTGGTGGTCATTTTGCTTGTATCACTTTCATTTACTTCTTTCTTTCCAAAAGAGACTTGAGTGCGGCTGCCCAGCTTCCCAAGACTTAGGCCGAAGCCACTCTCTGAGCCTGTTGTGAGGATTTGAAAGCGTTCTGGCAGGAGAGGGCCTGGGCCTGCCCACCACTCCCATCTCTTGGTAACCAGGAAGCCCCGGGGGTCCCTTAGTCACAACTCACTCAGGCATCGCTTTTGACCTTGACACCTTTCCCTGCACTGTGCCAGGTGCCTGGGGCACTGCCAGCTCTCCCAGCTTGCCAAGCTGATTCTCTTCCTTCACTCAAATGACTGGGGGAACCCCATCTCCCCTGCAGCAGGGAGTCGCCCAGGATTGATCACAGGAAAGGTGCTATGGGCACATAGCTCTGTCATCCCCCCACCCCATACACATCCATGCTTGGCATGCACTCCAGGCACCTTCTAATAGAGGCATTCAGCCCAGTATTTTCCTTCCACCCCCAAGCATCCATGTGTTCATTTAGGCCAGCATTTTAAAAAAATCTTCAATTATGGCCGGGCACAGCGTTTCATGCCTGTAATCCCAGCACTTTGGGAGACTGAGGAGGGCAGATCATGATGTCAGGAGATCAAGAACATCTTGGCTAACATGGTGAAACCCCTTCTCTATTAAAAATACAAAAAATTAGCCAGGCGTGGTGTCAGGCACCTGTAGTCCCAGCTACTCAGGAGGCTGAGACAGAAGAATCATTTGAACCTGGGAGGTGGAGGTCACAGTGAGCAGAGATTGTGCCACTGCACTCCAGCCTGAGTGACAGAGCAAGGCTCTGTCTCAAAAAAATAAAATCTTCAATTATAAGTCTAAGTTCATTCGTCGTGCATTACATGTACATAAACATGCCCAAGCAGTCATGCTTATGCACGTTCTCTCTCTCCTTCATCCTTTGTCATGCTTCTGTGCCTTTGCATCTGCATTTCTCGGTCTGGAAGCAAGTCTTCTGCCTTGTTCCTGGCTGAACGCCTGTCCTAGTCAAGCCTGGATCAAGGCCCTGGGAGATGCATCACTGACCCCCGGCAGAGCCAAGACTCTCTTCTTTGATGGCTTTCTTGCGCCTTTGGTGGCAACTTGTTCGTACTGTGACTGTCCATTTGTGTGGCTTCCTCGGCTGGCCTGGGAGCTCCTCAAGGGCAGGGATGATGATTCATTCAAGTTTGCATCCCCAGTGCCCAGCACAGTGCCTGGCTATAGGTGAGTGAAGCCAGAGAGGAGGGCTCTGGGATCCCGCCATGCTCATGCTGGGCAGTGCCTTTCATGGCATTTTCTGTTTGGCCTCACCTCTTCCTTTGCCCTGTTTTTAGCCTAATTCCTTTCAAGGCTCTGGCATGGGACTCTGAGCTCATTTTCATGATTGCCTTAAATATTTGGGGCTGTTGGCATGCCAACACAGGGACCCATGCTAAGGAGGGAGAGGAATTCTCCAGCTCTCTGGGTCCTGCTGAAACACAAAGAATGTGCCAGAGGCAGGGGAGGTTCTGAGAAAGTGTCAGCTTAGGTCGAACTAAATTGCTTTTTTACCTGGCTTAAGGAGCTAGGAATTTGGGTAGAAGACAAGAAAGTGAGTGGACACAGAGTCCTTAGGGGGATACAGTGGGGGCAGGGAGGGATGGCATTCCCAGAAGCCCAGGAGGAACCTCAGATAAAAGTGAAAGGGCAGCAGCAGGACAGATGTGGAGATGCAGTGTCTGTGCCTGAAAATGACCAGGGGCCCCCTGAGTAAATGCCTGGACAAGGGGAGTCCCAGGAGCCACTTTTGCAAAGCAGATAGACGGGAGGAGACTCAGGAAGTCTTGTCATGGAAGAACTAGAACGCCACAAACATGAGCTCATTAGCACAGGGAGGGGGCTCAGAAGCCACCTCATTCAGCCTTACCACTTTATAAACAAAGAAACAGAAGCTCATAGGTGACCAAGACCACATAGCTCATGGTGGTAGTGCCAGGACTGGAACCCAGGTCTCCTGTTCTCTTTCCCAGGCTCCTATCCCCTCCAGGCTGGAGAGAAGCTAGAATTAGGCCCATTTTATAACACCCAATAGGTGTTATACACATAATAAGAGCCTGACTTCTGCTTGGTGGGTTTTGTTCTATTTCAGGCATAGTGTTAAGTGGTTTACATGTTTTATCTTATCTCAGAGCAGCCTTAGGAAGTAAGGCTTTATCTCCATCTTAAAGATGGGGAAACCGAGGTTCAGAGGCTAAATGATTTGCCTTGAATCAACCACCCACTGAGCAATGAGGCCCAGATTCTAATGCAGACTGTCATTCTGGAGCTCAAGCTTTTAACAATTTTCTAAAATATGTCTTGCCTGGCCTTTATAGATCTCAAGAAACTGGATCAAAATATAGATGGTCTTGGCCGGGTGCAGTGGCTCATGCCTGTAATCCCAGCACTTTGGGAGGCCAAGGCAGGTCGATCACCTGAGGTCAGGAGTTCAAGACCAGCCTGGCTAACATGGTGAAACCCTGTCTCTACTAAAAATACAAAAATGAGCTTGTGGTGGTGCGTGCCTGTAATGCCAGCTACTCAGAAGGCTATGGCAGGAGAATTGCTTGAACCTGGGAGGCAGAGGTTGCAGTGAGCCAAGATTGTGCCACTGCACTCCAGCCAGGGTAACAAAAGACTCTGTCTTTAAAAAAAAAAAAAAAAAAAGATGACCTCAAATTTCTAGATTAAAATGCAACATCCCAGCCCTCCTGACTGTGAGACTTGAGGCAGGTAGGTGTGGGCATCTCAAGGAAGTGAGGAATTTTTCTTCCATGAACATTCTTCAGTCCAAAACAGGCCAGTGGTTATGGGTGTGGAGAGGGACAGAGGACCACAGCTGGGGCTACTGACCCAAGAATAGGCTTTGAGATGCGGCAGCCCAAAAGAGCTGTCCAGAGGAAGGAGATGGAGATTCTTGACTCACTTTGCAGGTTGGCTGCTGGCTTTAGAGTTCTCTTGCCTGAAAGTGGATTCCTAAAGGAGGAAAGCAGCCCTAAAATCCACAGCATCTTCCATTTGCACAGCAACTTCCAACTCGCAGGGTGCTGCCCCATATCTTCTCGTTGGATTCTTATAACATGAAGGCAAGGTTATCATTCTCACTTTAGGTGAAGACACTGACTCAGAGAAGTTAAGTGACTTGCTCAAAGTCACCCAGCTGGCTAGCAGCAGTGCCAAGGCTGGAACCTAGGTCTCTTGAGTCCTCCATGGAAATCCTTTATCTTGACACAACTGCCCCCGGACAAAGGAACCAATAGAGATGCTGCTAGGGGTTGCCTTGTTGTCTGTGGGGATGTGATCCCCATCACAACTCTAGGCTTGCCCTGGCTGGACTGTAGAAGATCCTGTTGACTTTGGCACTCATTGGTTTAAGAAAGGCCACACAACACAATTCTAGCTTATAAGGCAAGAATGGGGGTCTGCTGAACAGCCTATGGGAAAGCGTCTCTTGCTCCTAAAGAGAGCCACAGGAAAGGGCAATTTCTATTCCTCCAATTGTTGTGTCCAGAACACAAGAACTGGGACTGCTGCTACCAACTTGCCACTTGGAAGAAGCCAGCACATGGAAGAGGGATGCATAAGGAGATGAGCGTCCCGGTCTCTGATGGCATCACTCAGCTGACACTGAGGCCCCAGCGGCCCAGGCCACACTGGCCAGGCAGCATGCTTAGGCTTCAGACAGGGCACTAAGGAGGAAAATAAAAGTTAGAATAGAAATTAATTTAAAATAAATAATAAGCTTTAAAACTAGGCCACAAAAATAATCATAGTAAGCAGAGAAGCAAGTAACCCCTTCCAGCCTGGTTTGAATTGCCTACATTGTCTGCAACTGCTAAGCTTTATCTTCCAGGCAGAGTTGCAAACTGTGTTTAGAGCCTAACACACCCAGCACCGCCTCCAAGATAAAGCACCCAAGCGGATCTTTGTACCTGCAGCCCACAGCACTTTTTCTGTAAACCCTGTTTTCTTCCCCAGTTGCAAGCCATGGGAACGAAATTAACTGCTTAGGGAATATATGTTTTCTCAAGGTTGTAAAACTTGTCACAAGTCAGTAACTAACTGTCTTTGTTTAAACCTGTTTCCTGCCCTGTCTTCCGGCACTAAAAAAAAAAAAAAATTATATGAGCAATGCACTTTTCTTTGTTAGGGGCTGGCGGCCATTGTAGGCAGTAAGGCCACTGTCAGCCAAAGCTCCAGTAAAGAAATTCTCTTGTGTCTCTTGGTCTCTCTGTTTTTCTCAGCTCAAATTTCCACAACAGCACAGTACGGAAAATAAAAGTGTCAGACAATCTTAAGACTCCTCCTTAAGAGTTACGATGATATCCCCACAAGGTCCCCAGTGGACTCACGTCATGGCTTTATGGCCAGCTCTGGATCCCATGGCTACCCCAAACCAGGCAATAGCAAAGAGCATGGGAGTCCCATTATTGTTTTACCCTAGTCAGGGTAAAAACAGCAAGTGCTCTGTAAACACAGCTGTCACTATGTGCCAGGAACTGTTCTAAGTGCTTTACATATATTATCTCACTTAACAACCGTAATGGTCTAGAAGGAATACTACTAATATCCTCATTTTATACGTGGGGAAATTGAAGCAAAGTTTTTGAGACGGAGCCTCACTCTGTTACCCAGGCTGGAGTGCAGTGTCGTGATTTCGGCTCACTGCCTTCTGGGTTCAAGCAATTCTGATGCCTCAGCCTCCCGAGTAGTTGCAATTACAGGGGTGCACCACCATACCTGGATAATTTTTGTATTTTTAGTAGAGATGGGGCTTCACCATGTTGCCCAGACTGGTCTTGAACTGCAGAGCTTAAGTGATTCACCCACCTTGACTTCCCAAAGTGCTGGGATTACATGTGTAAGCCATTGTGCCCGGCTGTTTACTTCCTTTTTTAGAGACAGAGTCTCGCTCTGCTACTCAGGCTGGAGTGCAGTGATGTGACCATAGCTCATTGTAGCCTTGATCTCTCCAGCTCAAGCAATCCTCTCACCTCAGCCTCCAGAGTAGCTGGGACTAGAGGTGTGTGTCACCACACCTGACTAATTAAGAAAACAAGTTTTTTTTAGTAGAGATGAGGTCTCACTGTGTTGCCTAGGCTGAACTCCTGAGCTCAAGTGACCTTCCTGCCCTGGCCTCCCAAAGTGCTGGGAAGCACGGAGATTAAATAATTTGCCCAGGGACCACACAGCTAGGAAGTGACAGAACTAAGTTTTGAACTCAGGCTCCGGTGCCTGAGTCCTTAACTACTCACTAGACCTAAGAATGAGGTCAGCCTCTCAGAAGCATGAGACTCTGTAGACTTGAACAAAAAGAAGAGTAGGAGAGTTGAGCAAAATTGAACTTCTGTTAGCAAAGAGGAAGGGGAAAATAGATGCTGCTGAGCAGCAGTGTTTGCTCTAGCCTAGCCCTTCAGCTCTTCGATGTGTAGGTTTCCCATGATGTGAGCTAACAAATATCCTTATGGTTAAGGCCAATTTGAGTGTTTCTCAAACTATTAATTTGTAGCCCAACTGTCCTAAGTACAATTGGTTATTGTAGGCTGGAGTGGCCAGAAAAGCCTTCTGGGAGGAGAATTATTTGGAGAATAGATAGGATTTAGAGCAAATGGACATTTCAAGCTAAAAGAAATACAGTCAGGTCCAGAAGATAGGGCTAGAAATATAGAATGGGGTCAGGTCTTTGAAGTTCTTGATGCCAGAGGGAGGAGCGTGGGCTTTGTTCGGGTGATGAGGTCTGCAGAGGATCCTTGAGTAGGGAAGTGGTGGGGCATTTATAGAAATGCATCGTCAAGCTGGTCAAGGGAAGGAGTGTGCCAGGGAGAGCTGGTTGGAGAGAACTTACCTTATAAAAGTGTGAGAAAGGGTGACTGTTAGAAATGGAAAGGAAGAGACAGTCCAGGAGATACTGGAAAAAAAATAACATGTTGTATCTGATGACCGCTTAGATGTCAGAGAGTGGCATCCAAGGTGACTTTGAAGTTTCAAGCTTTGGTAATAGGAATATGGAAACTGGGAGCTTGCCTGTGAAGGCAGAGAGGAGGAAGCCAGACTTGGTAGATTCGGTGTTGGATTTAGAAATTTGAAACCATGGGACAGCACATGGAATTAATCAGTAATTGGAGACTAGGCTTGCAACACTCATGATGAATGAGAACTAGAGGTGTCAGGAAGCTGAGGGGATGGTTGGAGTGAATGAGGCCTCTGTGCAAAAGATGTAGGGAAAGGAGAGAAGACTGCTGTGGTCTGGACCTCAGGAAACATCCAGCTTCCCGCAGTCTCAGGGAAGGGGATGGAACGAACTGGAGGGAAGATCAGAGATGTGAAAGGGGAACCCAGAAGGCGGGAAGAACCAGGGAGTCGAGTGTTTCAGGACAAAGGCATCAGTAGTGCTAAATCCTACAACTACAGAGAAGTGCAGGTTGCTTACAGTCAACGTTTTGGATATTTTAAAAGAAGAGGTTTGGAAGACTGTGAACTATCCAGTGTGTTTATAGATTGCTTATGGGGATGTAAATTGGCCCAATCAAACTGGGCAGTATGTTTCAAAGGCCTTTATAATGTGCAAATTTCTGGAAAGATCCAGAAATTCTTTCAGGAGTATAATCCCAAGGATATCATAATTAAAGTTTACTGAGTACTTTCTTAACCATACAGTGTTAAAAGTGGCATTGTTTTAAGCACTTATATTTATTAACATATTTAATCCCCAAGACAACCTATAGAGTAAGTACTGTTAATACTTTTCACATGAGAAAATGAGGCATGTGGAGACCAAGTCATTTAAGCAAGGTCTAACAGGAACACGTCATGACACTGGGATTGAGATCAGGAAGAACGGATGCAAGGCCCTTGTTCTTAACCCCCAGCTATCCTGCCTCTTGAAATGATTAGAAATGAACACAACAGTCCCCCTGAGGGGGTTCATCATAGTGTTTTCATAACAGGAAACAATCTAAATGCTTAGCATCTGGAGATTAGCTAAATAAAATGACTTCCAAATGAGGGCACGCTATATAGATGTTAACAATCGCATTGTAAAAGAACACGCAATGACATGGGAAAAAGTTGATGATATATTTTTAAGTGGGAAAAGCTGTTTTCCATATTTGGAAAAGCCCAAATATGAAAAAAAGAGAGATTTGTTATTATTCATATGTCCATTCTGCACTCCACCAGGTACCCCTCCCACTCTCACCCTGCCCAGCACTGGAGCCCATCCTCAAAGCCCAGTCCATTCAGGACAGTTGTCCCTCTGTCTTTGGATTGAAGTACTGCCTATTTTAACCAAGATAACCAGGCCGCAGAGTGGAATTCTAACCTCAAAGTGTCATTGTGTTTCTCCTCAAGTCATTCCAGGAACACTCTCTGCATCAGACAGGATTCTCAGGGAGTGTTGACTATTGGAAATGGTTGGGTGAAGCTCATAGGAAGACTATTCCAGGTACTTGGTGCCACTTAAGAGTAGGTATGGTGGAGAGGGTGGGTCTCCCAAATGTGGGGGATTCTGGAAAGTACCTGTAGGGAGGGTGTCCTGCTCCTTGGACATGGAAGGTAGGTTAGCACCCTTGCCCCCTGGAGTCACCAGCTTTACATTACAAGCAGCTAAGCCCCAGGATGATTCAGAAGCCCCACTCAAATCTTCTTGGCTTTCTGTCCTATGCTTCACCCCAGCTCTCTATCCATGTTCAGGCAAAGCCCAGAACTGACTGCGCAGAAAAATATTTAATTGAGATTCCTCCTACAGTGCCTATTTCTGTCTCGATAAGGCCTTGGCATGCCATGGGTGGCTAAATATATTGGTTGTTTCCTCTCCAATGACAACCTAGTTTTTTAAATGTTCCCAAGTGCATCTGCCCAACTTTCCTCTGAGAGAGAATTTACAGCATTAGCCCTCTGTGACCTAGAAGGAAAAAAAAAAAACAAAAAACGTAGAGGATGTCAACTTGCTTACACAAGAGAAACCAGGAAATTATGTTTGTGCAGAAGTATCTTCCTTCCTTCCTTCCTTCCTTCCTTCCTTCCTTCCTTCCTTCCTTCCTTCCTTCCTTCCTTCTTTCCTTCCTTCCTTCTTCCTTCCTCCGTCTCTCAAACTCCTCCTGAGTTACTGGCACTGTGCTTAAATATGCGCCACATAGATTGAAGGGATTAGACATGATCCCTGTCCTCTAGGTGTTCATAGTCTAGATCTACCTGCAGTACCGAGGGTTAAGTACAGAAGGTGCACAAAACAGAGCTGAGAGAAGGGTCTGCAGCGGCCTCGAGGAGGATACTCAGGGAACATTCTCCTAAATAGCAGGATCTCTACCTGCTCTAGGATACTTAAGAATTGAGAGAATGGGGAAAGCTCAATAAAGAAATAGCAAGAATATAAAGGCAGATGCCATTTATGAGCATGTTACATTAGTTTGGGGGCAATAGCTTGGGCATTTTTCCTAGTAGAATTCTTCTGTTGGATGTGATATATGATTCTAATGTCTTAAGTGCAATTAATTTTTCTTCTGTATCCTTTGGTTTCTTTATAAAATTTACTAGTGCAGACAAGTGTTTTATAAACATTTTCAGAGACATAGAACTCTTTTTTTTGCAAACAAAACATACAGTATCCCAATATTTAAGACCAATAACATCAGAGATGCTGTGGTTGAGGCAGGGGTGGGAGATGGAAAACCAGTTCTGGCCTCCTCCAGTCTCTGACCAAGACACCCCAGTGGGACTCCAGGGCTCACTGGGGCTGTAGCTGAAACCTACATGTTGAGATGGTGCTTCACGCTTCCCAGGCTTTAAGCCAGCTCCCCAGTGTTCCTCTTCACCCCCTTTGGACCTGTGACTGTTTCCTGCCTCCAGGAGGAGTCTGCAGTTGCTGCTTGGTAGCTCTGATGGAGACTTGTGGGAGGTGGTCTTGGAATGCTTGGACTCACCAAGCCTTGGGAATACTCAAGTCATGGTTCCTTTGATGGGAAGAAAGTGGGCTTTCGTCTGAAAGCAGGAGGAGTGTTGTCAGCCAAGAGGATGAGTAGAGTCTGGTGGCACATTACAAATGGCTCTGGCCCCATTACACATTAGGTACCTCTGGAAGATGTTCTAGGGTGAAGAGTCCCCATTTTCCCATCTCCATGGCTGGATAACCTCTCAGTTTATAGATCCCTGCAGACACTTCCTTTCAACATGCCAAGGCCTTTAACATCTCAAATGGGCTGTACTCTTTGCAGTGCCAAGTAAGGCAAGGCAATGAATGGTCTTTCCGTTTTACAGATGGGGAAACTGAGGCCTAGTGTAGTTGGCTGTTTCACAAAAGAATACCAAGATTCACTGTTCAGACTATGGTTGTTCTCTCACACCTCAGACTCTGAGAAGTTCTTTCTGTTCTCTAACTTTTATCCACTTCATTAATGTAAACCATTTCTTCCGTGTTTGTTTCTTCAAACTGTCCAGAAAAATCTGAAATTGGACTTCTTTCCCATCTTAACATTGCATAGAAGGCAGTGGAAGTATTAGGGGGTCTGAATGAATGACCTAAGAGAGTTGTGGTGGATTACTATCTCTGTTGAAAAAACAAATTCTGCTTTGGGAATCTTGGCAGAAGACTGAACAGTGGATATGATGTTTTTAGAGTGAGGGTGATTTCAATCCTCCAGGGTCTGTAATTCCCCAAATCTTAACACAGGGCTTGGATACAAGATGTTCCTTTGGGTCTGTGCTCAGCCTTTTCTAGCAACTTCGTCACTGGTCTGGAACCTTTTAGGGCATTCCAAACCCCCACATCTCTCCCCCCGCCGTGGGGCTGGCCTGCAGTCAAGCATCTTCACACTCTGCTGCTTCCATCTGGAACTCCCTTTCTCGATTCCTGATGCTGGCTGCCTCGGGGCCTGCTTGCTATTCTGGTGCCCAGAAGCCCACACGACTTTGCCAGCCAAAGCCATGCTGAACTGCAGCAGCAGAGGAGGGTGGGCTTCCCTGGAGGCAGAATGCATGGGCAGGAGGACCCACCCATGGTACCTATGACGATTCATCAAGAGTTCCTTAAAGAAACTGAAGAGATGAATCCCAGGAGAAGATATTTGGAATATACATAATCCAGGAACAGTATTCCAAAGAGCATCTCAAGAATGTCTCCAAGTTACCGTTGGGTCCAATAATTTTAATATTCTCTAAGGTACTGCCTCCCTCTAAGACATGAGACTTTGCCTGGTTTGGAGTCAGATCCTTTCTAGAAACTCTTATTCTTCCGCAAAAAAGGTGGGAGAGTCTGAACACAACATTTGGGGAACCACCAGCTGATGGCTTCAGAATCCAGCGAACACTTAGGAAACGGGTTGAACACACCTCCGGCCTCCTCGGGACAGCTTGCATACCTTCCTCCCTCCAGGCACACCTAGTTAGGAATTCAGCTGAGTTGTTAAGAAACATGAAACTGGAATGCACTGAGAGGAGGGGGTAGAATGAAACAGAGGGGTACACACGCTGGAGGACATCCGCATGCAGGACTGTTGTTCAGGCATCTCACATAAACTTGTCCGACATGGACCAAATGTCTGTCTTCTTCGGGCAACTTTCTTTTCTACTTCTGGGCCTCTGGTGTTGTAGCACATTTTGCTGGATCTCCCGATGAAAACCAACAGGCATCAGTGATTCCTCTTCACTTGTATCTGCTGCATCTGAGCAGTGGGTGAACTCCATCCTCCCTCTTTCATGGATGCTCCTCCCACTGGCTCCTCCTTCTCCTCGTGGCTGCCTTTTGTCTGGGGAGAGGGGAGGCCTTTAGCATTTCATTCCATAAAGCCCTGATCTCATGGTGTCAAGTGACAATGAATGCCATTTCAAATGAAATCATGGCCACCTGCCTCTACCTGGCTTTCCAGTGTCCCCACACCATGACGCTGCCCCTTCCCCATCACATCGTCCCCACCATGGCTTCTCTTTATGGGGCAGTCTTGTCTCATCTTCCCACAAACATGGGAATCTGATTTCTCTCTCCACACCAGAGTTTGAAGTGCCAGCCTCCCAACCATTCACGGACCATCTCTGTGCAGCCTTCCTGACGAAGCTTTCTTGAAGCCCTCCTGATAGGGGCCATCCCCTTTATGCCCTGACCTTTTCTGTGTTGACTATTTCTAATCTAGCACCAGTTCGGCAGTTTATTATATACTGCTAAATGCTATCTTTCCCCAGGGTTATGATCTTGATGGTAAGGGTCTGGTAATGGCTTTATCTTATGCACAGTGAAGGTTTGCAACCTCTCTCTCTCTCTTTTTTTTTTTTTTTTGAGACGAAGTTCCGCTCTTGTTACCCAGGCTGGAGTGCAATGGCGCGATCTCAGCTCACTGCAACCTCCGCCTCCTGGGTTCAGGCAATTCTCCTGCCTCAGCCTCCCGAGTAGCTGGGATTACAGGCACGCACCACCATGCCCAGCTAATTTTTTGTATTTTTAGTAGAGACGGGGTTTCACCATGTTGACCAGGATGGTCTCGATCTCTTGACCTCGTGATCCACCCGCCTCGGCCTCCCAAAGTGCTGGGATTAGGTTTGCAATCTCTCTTAACTGAGCGTAATGCAAGGATGCATGTATGGGAGAAATTAACATTTGTTGAGAGCTTTAAGACTTTGTCTCATTGAATCCTTTCAACCCTAAGAGTTGGATATTTTTTGTCTCTGTTTTATAGATGAGGAAACTGAAGCTTGGAGAAATAGTTTTGCATACACAGCCATTAAGTGGCTGAGTTAGGATTTGAAAGTAGGGCTGCTTGTGGCAAAGCATCTTTCACTATTTTATGCCTCTATTCCAAAGTAGGGCGTAGGCTGCTCATAAATACATTGAATCAGAAAAAAACATTTCGACACACAAAGCTGATATATGTTTAATGTCATTACTAGCACTGAACCCTTATGTGTTTCTTTTGATCACACCCTGAAAGCTTAAATCCCAGACTGATCTACTCTAACACTTTTTTTTTAAGAAGCTAAGGGCAAGTTTTATGATTGATATCTCTTCAAAAATGTCTTATTTATTTTTCTGCAAGCATAGTTCTTCTAAAAATTTTGCTTAGTAGGAAGAGGCCTAGGGATGTGTGGTGTTGTCTTTAAACTGGGTGACTGGGGAGGAAGTTGTGATAGCTGGTAAGATGTCTCTCTCAGAGCTGGTGCTGCAGCAGTAAACATTCCTGCCCTTACATAGGATTAGATTGTAATCAAAGGAACAGGGTCATGAAACAGACTTCTGAGGTGGAATTCAGATGTTGTAAATACGTATACCTTGGCCAGGCTCCCAGACGTGAGAACCTCCCCCATGATCCCAAAGAAAAATATTCCATTGCATTAGATTACATTAGACGAGAGAGAGAGAGAAACACTCAAGCACAGATGAGGAGAATATATAAAGGAAAAAGGAAATAAAATAAAGAGGAATAGGCCAGGCACTGTAGGCTCATGCCTATAATCCCAGCACTTTGGGAGGCTGAGGTGGGAGGATGGCATGAACTCAGAAGTTCAAGACCAGCCTGGGCAACATGGTAAACCCTATCTCTAACAAAAATACAAAAAATTAGCCAGGCATGGTGGGCAGAAACATAGCACATAAGTTTCACAGGGGCAGGGATTTTGTTTGTTTTTCTGTTTATTCCAAGTGTCTATAACAGTCCTAGATACATAGTTGGTATTTGATAAATATTTGTTAAAAGATCTTAAACTGAGAATGTTGGGAGGGTGAATTCTGCTTGCTGGTGGAGAAGGGTGAGGGGCACAGGTCCTTGCCGCCTGCAGGGGCATGTTTGGGCCAGTCCAAGTAGTCTGTGAGTCCAACAACTCGGGAGGCTGAGATGGAAGGATCACTTAAGCTTAGGAGGCAGAGGTTGTAGTGAGCTAAGATTGCACCACTGCACTCCAGCCTGTGGGACAGAATAAGACCCCATCTCAAATAATAAAATAGTAAAATAAAGAAGAAGAGGGGAAGGCTAGTAAAAGGTTTCCTCTAGTAAGTGGTTGGAAAATACATTTTGAATCATCAGAACTGGAAGGGAAAATGACTTTTGTCTTAAGCATAACTCTCCCCAAAATCTTTTTTCATACCCCAGTTGGGTGAATACACAGCCTGGTGGTTTGGGATTTCTGCTGAATCAAAGCCACTTGGCCTGTGCTTTCTGCTCCCCATGCTGGAACTTGCTGACTAATAGTCCAACGCCTGGACTACACCTGGCTAGTGCCTGTGTACTCTGGCCTATTCCTTGGACTTTCCACTGCAGGAGGATGAGAGAGGACATGGTTGACTAATCTCATCTCGGTTACTTCTGGTTCCCTGACTGTGATTGCCAAGAGTCCTCAGTCTAGAAAACAAAGGTTTCTAGGACACTAATCATGGAACTGACACAGAGCTCTCTGCAGTTCTAAAGATGACTCCATATGGCGGCACGCGGTGGCTCACGCTTGTAATCTCAACACTTTGGGAGGCTTAGGTAGGTGGATCACCTGAGGTCAAGAGTTTGAGACCAGCCTGGCCAACATGATGAAACCCCATCTTCACAAAAAATACAAAAAGTTAGCCAGGCGTGGTGGCACATGCCTATAATCCCAGCTACTCAGGAGGCTGAGGCAGGAGAATCACTTTAACCCAGGAGGCAGAGGTTGCAGTAAGCCAAGATCGCGCCATTGGTGATAGGAGAAAACTCCATCTCAAAAAAAAAAAAAAAAGATGGCACTGTGCTTGCTATACTTTGGCTCAGCATGCCTCTGTGTTGCTATACTTTGGCTCAGCATGCCTCTATCGCATGCCTCTGTGTTTCTTCATGTGACTTCACAGTTGGTCTTCCTTTGGTTCCAAGAAAGAGGGAATTCGGAGGCTGGGAATCTAGATCTGTCTAGCAGTCCTTTTTCTCTCTGTTCTGGCCTTGGGATATCTCATGGTTACACGAACTGTAGCCCTTCTGGGGCTTGGGAAGAGGGGCAGGCTGGGGATCAGGACATGGGTAAGAGTGAGTCTGTGTGGTCTGCCTTTGTTGAGGCTGATGGTCAAAGGGCAGGCACTTGTCACAGTTTTGTCCTGGGCTCAGACAGGGTTAGACAATGAGCCCCATACAGTAACTGCTGAGATAAAAGTGCCTCCGGACCCTGAAAGAAAGCCTGTCTCCAGAAGGTATAGTGAAAACAGAATAGGCTGTGGAGTCATCTATTTCTGGCTTCAAATTCCAAGTTAGCCACTCAGTATTGTGTGATCTGGTAGGTCATCACGTATTCCCTCCTTGGGTGGTCTTAACAATTGAATAAGAGCGGTGCCTGACACGTACTCAGCACTTAAGCAATGCTAGTCCTATCTTCCTCGTTTTAGGTTCCACACAGTGGAGAGAGCAGTAGCCTTTAGTTCATTTCCTACTTCTCTTCCCTGGCTCGCTTGTTCCAGTCTCAAATACAAATGCACTCCTACTCGGGCACTGAGACTTCATGCGCCCTTGGCTGTGATCTTACTGCTACCATGTCTCCTCGGGCTCCTTTACTCCGCTCAGGCCTCTGCGCAGACATCATCGTATCAGAGACTCTCCCAGACCAGTGCGTCCAAAGCGGCCTCCCTGTCTTCCATCCCCTCCCTACTCTGTTTTTCTTGAGAGAATTTATTACCCCTGACATCATATTGCCTCTTCCATTAGCACGTAAGTTTCACAGGGGCAGGGATTTTTGTTTGTTTGTTTTTCTCTTTATTCCAAGTGTCTATAACAGTCTTAGGTACATAGCTGGTATTCATAAACATTTGTTGAAAGATCATACACCCAGAACATTGGGAGGGTGAATTCTGCTTGCTGGTGGAGAAGGGTGAGGGGCACAGTTCTCCGCTGCCTGCAGGGACATGTTTGGGCCAGTCGGTCCCAAGCAGAATTTCAACCTTCACCTCTGGTAAGGCATACTCTGTGGCTGGAGGAGACCCTAATGCTCCAGGCTCTCCTGCCCAGATCCCTGGATGCAGGGGCCACCTGGTCTCAAAACTCAAATGCTATCGCAACCCCCCTGCCACCCCAGCACTGGGCTATGCTTTCTATCCTGGGCCTGGGGCATATGGGGTGGTATGGGGCACAGGAAGCCATGACTTCCTGGATCCACCTTTTTACTAAATGGTAATTCACTTGAAGCATCATTGTTATAGAAAACCAACCTCAAATACATCACACAATAGAAAGCACAGTTCCCATCCTTTACAAAAGGGGACACTGAGGACATTGGAGAAGTTTCACTGGCTCTGGAACAGGAGCCAGTGTACCTTGGCTTTGCAGATCTGCCCTTCTGAGCTTTACAGGAAATGTTTAGATGCCCTCTTGGGGTTTGGTGGGTGGAGGTGTTGCACTGGAAACATTTTCTCATCAAAGATTAGCTCCCCTGTCTGTAAGAGCCTTGCTCACAGTGGAAGCTCCATTGCTAGTAGGAAACCAATGCGCCCTAGGAGATGGGCTGGTGGAGGGAACACCTGCTTGGAGTCGGGAGAACTGGGTTCTAGCCCCATCATCTTTTCTGAGTCAGCCACTTCCCTGCTCTGAGCCTCATACCCCTCCACGGCTGGACTCCATCTGTGAGGTTGCCTCTCAGAAGTTTATGGGCATTAAAGTCCCAGGAGAAGACCAGTCCCGGCAGAGCTGCACGCTGGCCAGACAAAGCACAATAGCTCCCTCCTCGCCTTTGTCAGTCCCATAGAGAGAAAGTGGCCAATTCTTTTACCAGAAACACCTGAGTGGTCCCTGACATCATTTGGCATTCATAGCTGGCTCTGAGAAGTGGCGGGGTGTTCCATTTGCTCACACAGGCCTTGGGAACCTGCGGGAACTGGAGGTTGTTCAGGGTTGTTGAGGACAGACGAGGTGGAAGGAGAAGAGCCCAGAGGCTGGAGGGAGCCATGATGCGGGGGCTGGTCAGGTGGGCCAGAGAGCAACTGGGCTTCTCTCCCAGGCCAGAGCAGGCAGTTTCTTTATGGATGTGGTGTGATGTTGCTCACCCCTCAAACTTCTCATCCCATCTATCCTTCATGAACACCACGATGTAAACAGCTTGACTTGGAGCAGCCCCCCCAAGAACTGATCTTATGTGTCCCCCTCTGTGACAGTTTTAAAATGTGGCCTCCAAATTCTTTGACCCTCTTCCCATCAAGAATTGAGATCTGTCTCCCTTTGCCCTGAATCTGGCCTTGTGACTACTTGACAAATGAATACAGTGAAAGAGGTGCTGTGCCAACTTCTGGGCCCAGGCCTTCAGACACTGGCAGCTCTTACTTCCTGTCTCTTGGGACACTCACTCTTGGAACCCAGCCACTGTGCCCAGAAGAAGCCAAAGCAGCTCTTCGGGACGAGAGGCCCGCGTGGAGAGGAGCCCACGGCCCTGGCTGCACTCCCAGCTGACTAGCACCAGTGTGCCAGGCCTGGGGTACTGCTGTCCTGGGCACCCCCAGTCACGTCATCCCATCTTACAGCATGTGGAGCAGAGGTGAGCTGCCCCACCAAGCCCTGCCCAGGCTGCAGATGCATGAATGCCCACTGTCCCATAAGCCGCCACGTCTTGGGGTAGGTTGTTATTTGCAATAGAAAACAGGCCCACCTGTCTCTGGAGAGCAAGCCCTTCAGCCTCCAGATGGTTGCACACATTTTCCTTAAAATAGCACCTGTCCCAGCCATCCTGTAGACTTTTCTTTCTTTGGCAAAAGACTCTCAGCCCATCTTTCTGAATGAAGATGGTGATCAGCAGGAATTTTATTCCTAGAAGCCCACTGGCCACTTTTCTCACTTTATTTCTCCTCACAATCCTTTCCTCCTATTTTCATGTCTTTCCTCTTCCAATGGACACCTTCATCTAAGCCTCAGCTCCTGCATCCTCACCAAGGGACTTCACTGCGTGTCTTCGTAGAATCTCGGAGTGCGCATGTGCACGTGTGTGTGTGTGTGCATAGTGTGTGCAGAGCATAGTGTTGCAAACATTGCAGCTGGTAGTCAAGGAGCTGAAGGTTTCCATTGCTGACATTTTTTGTGGATCAGTTGGAGACCGAGCATTCTTCTTTTAAGATATTTTAAAACTAAAGTCAACCTTTTCGTGTTATACCATTTTAAGTTTTTCAATTTTCTACCATGGACATGAATTACTTTCGCAATGAGGAAAATAAAACTCACTTCCAATACCAACACTCAGAGTTGACCAGAACGCACATCCTGGTGAATTTCCTTCCAGTCTTTTGCCTTTACTCAGACATCTGTTGGGTGTTTGAGATTATCCCGTATTCACTGTATTATGTATTTCAAGAGTCTCTCTCTCAACAAATACTTTCTCAAACCTGATTTTTAATGGCTTTATAGTGTCCTATCAGATATAGTGTTCTTTATAATGTTCTACCATAAATCATTCCTTTAATTCATTTAGCAAAATTTATGCGGTATTTAGATTGCGATATATATGTATGTGTGTATATATATATTCACACATGTATGTGTTAGTGTGTATATATGTGTGTGTGTCACAACTTTGTACGTAAACTTCTAAGTCTTTGAACCTTTATATTCTTGAATGTTTTCACTTTGATTCCTAGAAGTGAAAGTTCCAGGTTAAGCCCTAGAACTTTTGGGAGGTCCTTGATGCACAGTACAAGATGGCAGAAGCCTTCCCTTCTGAAATGTCTGCTTGGCTGCAGGAACCGTCTCTTTACTGCCAGGGCATCTCTTGCCCTTTTATTCCTAGGAAAGAGCCAAGGATTGGGAAGTTCAAGGGAAGAAACAAATCAGGTGAAGATATGGGAGAAAGTATGCCAATGGCAGAAAAGAACTCCTAAACTTAGTTTATAACCTTTGAATGGCTCGGGAGACAGTTTTTGTTTCCTGGTCTAATAAGATGAAGGAAGAGAACCAGCAATAGTCACATGGATTGATGCCTTCCGTATATGACTTCCCTTGATCCTCGCAGGGCTCCTGAGTCATTATTTCTGTTCTTTCGACAAGGAAACTTTGGGCTCTGAGAGGTTAAATAACCTGCCCAGGGTCTGACAGCTGGTAAAGGTGAAACCTGGCTGTGGACTCAGGACTGTCCGGCTCTGGGGCCAGCAAAACACACGCTGGCCTGGCCCTGCATTTCCACTGCAGTGTAGGGGAAGGTGAGTGGGCTCTGTCCCGCCCTTGCTCTTTCTGCCTCCCCGGCCCTGTTTGCTCTTTCTCCATTTGAACAGGAGAAATGAGATGAAGACAAAGGAGCCCTTTTCCAGCTGTCACACAGTGTGGGAGATATACCCCCGAAGTGATTGAACCTTTTTCTTTGTCTGCAAATATCTGAATCTGAGTGAAGCCTCCTATATCCCACGACCCTGCTTGGATGACCTTTGCAACCCCGCTGGGCAGAGGATTGATGGGTTGCCGGGGAGTCCTCTGTGCTGCTCGGACCTGCATTCTTTCAGCACATGTTGTCTAGGAGCATAAGCCCCCAGCATGTGCGATGAGGGGAGGGAGTCTGGCAGATCAAGGAGTATTAATAATGCGGCCACTGACTGCTAGGCCTGTTCTCAGAGCCTGTGACAGGAGCAGTGCAGAGGGCAGCCGAGGGCAGAGGGCTGTGCGTGCCCCTCTGAACCCTGTGTTTAAACCCTGGCATACCACAGGAGGATTGCTCCTTAATCAGAGCTTTGTTCAAACCCTCCCTCTCCTAGCCACTAAATTGCATCTCTTACCCCTTCAGATTTCCTTTGCAAAATTTATCCTTTGGGGAGCAACCCCATATGGACCCCACATGGCTCTATTTAGATGTCTCATTCCATTTGGGTAGCCTCATCTGGAGGTGACATTCAAGCTATTTAAAAACAGTAAGAATGAGTCTAGTCCGAGACCATTCTTAACAGTCAGCTCTGAAGGCAGGAGCTGACTTCCAGAGGCCCTGTGCAGGGGCAAGTGTTAACCCTTTTGTTGCTGGACTCAGGGAGGCCTGAAGGTGCCAGGAGAGAGTGGGTGGCTGAGGGCACTAGTAGGGCTCATGGTAGTGGCTATTTTCCAAGAGATGCAGAAGTTTTTCAATATTTTAATAATTGGTATGGCTGTACCAGTGCATACAGGTTTGGCTGAGGGAAAAAATGGAGACTTGCCCTTGGTTTCTTAGGGTCACTGCAAGTGTGTCTTTCCTGAACGCTCTGTAGACGTGGCGACAGGTTCTTCTTCCTCTGCATGTCCATGCAAAACCTAATACCAGTTTCTGGAGTTATATTCAGGTAACTGCCATGTTCTAGCTCATCAGGGATGAGCCTCATGTGACCCAAAGCCTGTGCCCTGTTCCACAAATGAGGTGTCCTCCGTCTTCACTTCCCTCCATGGCAATATGACAGTGTGGTCAACGACACATTCTCTCTCCACAGTGGGTTTGGCCATTCCTCTCCTTCACAGTGGCAAGACACTGGCCTGAGAGACTAGAGGCTACTCCACCGCCAGCAGCTACAAGGCCTTGGGTGAGAATTTCCCTCTCTGGGCTTTGCTTTCCTTCTCTGCAAAACAAGTGCTCGGAAGAGTCAATCTCTCAACTTCTGCTCAATTTCTCAGTTTCTGAAATGGTTTAATCCAGTGGTTCCCTTCCACTGTCGCAACGATGTTGAGAAGGTTGGCTGGAGAGCCAGGTGGGCTGGCTTCCAATGCCACTTCAGCCACTCTCAAGCTTTGGGCATAACAGTAGGATTCTAGTGAAGGTTAAATAAGTTCACACAGGTAAAGTGTTTAGAACACTTGGTCCTTAGTAAACCCTCAATGAATATTACCTATTTTTGTTGCCTCTGCTTATCTGTAGGTTTTGTGAAGGCTGGAATCTTACCTGTATTAAGTGATATCTAAAGCTGCCATATTCTAATCCCTAGCTGAGTAACCCATGAGCATGTTCCCATCTCTCCTGTATTAGAAGGAACAGAACTAGGCTGGGTGTGGTGGCTCACACCTGTAATCCTAGCACTTTGGAAGGCCAAGGCGGACAGATCACCTGAGGTCAGGCGTTCAAGACCATCTTGGCCAACATGGTGAAACCCCATCTCTACTAAAAATACAAAAATTAGCCAGGTGTGGTGGTAGGCACCCGGAATCCCAGCTACTTGGGAGGCTGAGACAGGAGAATCACTTGAACCTGGGAGACGGAGGTTGCAGTGAGCCAAGATCTTGCCATTGCCCACTCCAGCCTGGGGAACAAGAGTGAAACTCCGTCTCAAAAAAAAAAAAGAAGGAACAGAACTGACATGCACTGAGGTTTCACTCTGTCAGACCCTGTACCAGACATTGAACATGTACCATCTCACTGAATCCTCAAAACAATGGCAAGAGCCAACACGTGTTCTCCCCTTGCTCTACTCCTACGGAAATGGATGGAGGCTCACAAATATGAAAGCCACATGGCTAATAAGTAGTGGATTACAGATTCAGACTCAGGTCTGTAAGGCTCCAAAGCCCATGCCAGGGCGAACAAGATGAATTCCTCTGGAAAGACAATTCATGATCAGCCCAGGCTCTTCCCAGGGTAGAAAGCTGATACCTGCATTTGTGGAAGGAAGCTATGCTGTGGGTCAGCGCAGGGAGCATTTCCCCTGAAGCCTTCTCCCTCGTCTTTGAAGCCAGGCTTAAGGATCTAAACAGCAAAGGGAGATTAAAGAACTTTATTGATGAAGTCCTCTATCCTGGGAAGAAGAAGTTTAAAAAATAAAAATGGAGAATGGAGTTAGCGGTGGGCTGTTGATCAGGGAGAGAACAATCCTTGGCAAATATCTTCTGTTAATAAATTCCATTTTGCCTCTAAAATGTTTGCCAACTATCTAAGCAGGAAAAAAATTTCACATACCAGGTCAAACCATTGCCAAAAGGCCTCTCCAGTCTGCCTGCCCACAGCCCCTGTTTCCATAATCTCCCAGGAGGCAGCCTCCTGTGGACTCCCGTGGTCTTCCGCCTGGAAGACTGACCTTTTTCATGAAGGAGATTCTGGGGGATTTAGGCATGTTCTCTTCCTAGGCCCAGGAGAATGTGTTCTATTGGCCCTGCAGTTCTATATGTGTGCCTATCTTCCCCTTCCCCTTCCCCTTACTTCCCTTCCCCTTCCCCCTCCCCTCCCCTTTCCTTCCCTCCCCTTCCCCTCCTCTTTCTCTCCCCTTCCTCTTCACTCCTCTTTTCTCCACTCTCCTTCCCTACCCTCCCCTCCACTTTCCTCCCCTCCCCTCCCCTCCTCTCCGCTCCTCTCCGCTCCCCTCCGCTCCCCTCCCCTCCCCTCCACTGTCTTCCCTCCATTCCCCTCCCCTTTCCTCCCCTCCCTTCTCTCCATCTCACTGAACCAGGGGGTAGGAAACTTTTCCCATCTCTCTCCTGCTTCCCTCTCAGGTTCGCCTGCCTCTTCTCAGTCAAGAGCAACTCTTTCCTTCTGTCAAATCTGCTTGGTTTTGTTGGGTTGGGAGAAACGAGTTTCTCCAACCTGTAGTTTTCCTGCCCTGTGCCTTCACTCATGAATAAATTCAACACATTTTCTGCAGGGCCTACTGGTGGCTTCCATTTTGAAAAAATGCACCAGGTCTCAATATTAGATTTGGAGATGATTACAGTTTGTGCCAAGGACTTGTTCATTTTTTTAAAAATTGAATTTGCTTAGGGATATGACCTCTTAAAGGTCCTGTGGGTAGATTTACGCCAAAACATACACCATTCAGGGACTCGTGAAGCCATCTGGGGAGTATCTGGATGAAAAGGAAAGGCATTTGTCGACATTGCTCTGCCAAGCTGGAGAGCAAATGTAGGTCTAGTTTAAACCAAAATGAAGCCAGAGAGTTGATTATCTTTTCCCCTAGATGGACCATCGTTCTGTCTCCCGCTCAACTTTTCCCTTCCTGGAACAGAGAGAGGCTGACTTCCACCACGTGGTCATCCAGCTCGACTGGGAGAGTGCATCCAGTACGGCTGCTTGTTTCAGGAAGAAGCGTGCTCGCTCTCCTATGGCTGGACCCTGGGGCAGAGCTACTCTTATTTTTCCCTCTGGTGTACTTTGGAGACTTTTTGAGAGCCTGATGATTTATCTTAATTTTTTTTTTTTTACTTTTTTCTAATAGAGACAGGGTTTTTTGCTATGTTGCCTGGGCTGATCTCCACCTCCTGGCTCAAGCGAACCTCCCTTCTCTGTCTCAGAAAGTGCTGGAATTCCAGGCATGAGCCACCGTGCCTGGACTGAGCCTGAAGATTTCTTATTCCATGAGGTCATAGAAATTGGAGTCTTTGGGTGGGCAAGACTTCTCTGGGGTCAGAATACCCAGAGCCCAGCCCCTATTCAAGTTAACCTTTCCTTCCTCTTTCTCTTCCTTCAGCAACGGTTTTTAATGCTATGTTCCCTGCATGGTGCTAGATGCCAAGGATGCAATGATAAATGAGAAAGACAGGTTCTTGCCTTAATGGAACATGCTGTCTGGTGAAAGAGATAGATGGAAAGCACCAATATGAGTCGGTTGGTACAGTAGTACAGCAAGCGCAGCAAGAGCCATCTGCAAAGTTTCTGATATCACATGTTTTGTCTTTTGTCATTAAAATCTTCATTTTAGCATAAACTCTTTGAGAGTCAATTCTGACACTTTTATTGGAGTTGGAATGGGGCAGGGCGTGGGAGCCGAGGCTGCCAGGGCCATCTTGCTGCCCCCAGGGAGAACAGATCTGAGGTAGAGCCAAGCAGAGTGAACTGAACTGAGAGATGAGCAGAGAAAAGCAGGGCTCTGGTGAAAGAATGTCACTACATCCTGCCTCTACTCCATTCCTAGAGCTTTCAGTTTACATGCAAGCCAGTATGTCCCCTCTTGTCTTGGATAAATGTGTGTAAACAAACAAGTGAATAAACACGTGTTCATGGATACAGCACAGGCACCTGCTAAGCTGGTTGCCTTGTGTCTGGTTTCCTGATGTCCTAAGAAGCACCAGCTTCCTTAATCCCCTGGGAGACCCTGTGAGAGTGGGAGGTAACGTGATGGTTAACTGCTGAGAATTCTCAGCCTGCCTACAACGGCCTTGAATCAGCAACACATGAGGCTTCCAGATTAGTGAACACTTAGACATGTAGTGGAGTATGAGCCAAAGGTGAAAGAAAAGGAGACAAAGAGGCTGCAGAGAGAGACAAGCAGGAGCTAGACAATGTGAGGGAGGTGGGAGAGGGGTGCTCTTTCTAGATTCCTGTGCGTAAGGCTCTGCAGGGAAGCCTGGGATTCCATGGCACTCAAGCATGTGGGTCACTGCTGGAAATGGGTGCCCCACATCACATAGGCCCTGTGAGCATTAAAATCACAATCTCCATGATGTGGCACCTGCAGAGAAGTATCAAAGGGGTTGAAGCTGTTCAGGCAGGAGAAGGTGAGGAGCCTGAAGCTGTTCTCTGAGTGATGACCTGGCAAGTGAGTGTGAATGCCTGGCTTCCAGTCTAAACCATCAGGGTGGGGCCCAAGTCCTACTCATCTCAGTAACCTTCAGAGGATCTGGCACACAGAAAGAGCTGGAATAAAACGTGTTTTGTAAATAACAAATTGAAAGATTGGGCTACACTTGGGACTCAGGAGCTGGTTCAAACCCTGTTTTGAAGAAGAAAGGTGGATGCTTGGAGAGATAGCAGCCTGCTGGACTCTTCCTTCCACTGGGTAGTGTTGGCAGGGACTGGAGGTTAGTTTCCCTTCCATAGGATGCTCTTGCCATGCTTCACTGTGCTGCAGGTCAGGGACACACCTGCAGGTTAAAGGGGCATGTTTGGAAGGGAAGCATTGTTAGGAGCCTAGTGGCATCCTGGCCTGGCTTCCCTGCCTTCAAGGACCAGCAATGATGAACTCTGTCTTGCAGTGGCTGGGCCCTTTTAATCGCTGTCTGGGCTACAACATTTCCAGATGGTTCTCACATTACAGCTTCTGAATGTCTGCCCTTGCCCTACCCTCACTCCCCCGCATCTCTACCCACCCACCCAGTTAGCTACTGGACAGCAATTCCAGTGTCTCAGTGGGATTCAGTGGGGTGAGAAGGAATGCATTGCTATCCCATACCTCGAACCTTCTCTTGGCAAAAAAAAAGAAAAAAATTCCATCTGCCCCCAAAAGAGTGGGAGAAAAATGACTGCTGGAATAGCGGGATTGGAAGATTCAAAGGCTTCTTGGGATAATTAAAGACTTAGGTTCTAGCCCACACCAAATCATTGATTAGTAGGGGGCTCTTGAGCAGTTCAAATCAATTTATTCATTCATTCAACAAGCACTGGATGATTACTACCTGTCAGGCTCCATGCTATGCATCAAGATGTAAAGGTAAGGTCTTTTAGGCTGACTGATGGTACCATGGATACTGTAACGACCCCCGTGACCTGCACGTACACCTCTGGAGGGTCTTCTGGACCCTTAGAAAACCTGAAGTAGCTGAAAAGTCATAAAAAAAAAGGAAGAACGATCAACCCCTGTGGCACCTAACTAACCTCAGACATTCTTCTATTGTTTCTTATTGTGGCCTCAACTGACAAAGCCATTGGACTTTGTAACCAACCTTGGTCAACATCCTGACTCTAGACCCTGTGACCCCCTCCCAGCTTGCAAACCTGCAACCCCCTCCCAGCTTGCAAAAAAATCACCCTAAGCAGTAACTTCTGTAACTTTCCACTGCCTACCCCAAACCTATAAAACCAACTCCTATCCCTCCGCCCTCTGCTGACTCTCTTTTCAGACTCAGTGTGCCTGCACCCGGGTGAATAAACAGCCATGTTGCTCACACAAAGCTTGTTTGGGGCGGGGGTCTCTTTATTCAGAGCACGTGCTTTAACAGTAAAGCTAACCAAAGAGCATTTTCTATCTTTGCAGACTATATGGGGAGACGGACAGCAGTGAAGACCATTACTTACAGCATAGTGCAATTCATGGTAGTATGGTAATGTAATTAATAGTAGTGGCATATGGGAGGAACCCAGGGTCCATGGAACCCCAGCAGAAGGCCACATTCATGGACTTGCTCCCTCATCTGTACTTTGAGTGTGTGGTGCCATATCGTGAAAGGAAGGTAGGGAGGCTTTGTTGTGCCTGTTGTCCCAGGTTGGGCTCCAAAGCAAACACTGGGCAGTGAGTGGTTCTCAAACCCCAGTACACATTCTAATTAGAACCTGGTAGAGAACTTATTTTAAAAGGTAGATTCCCGGACCTGACCCCAGGAATTCGTATTTATTAGATTCAGGGTAATCTGCATTTTAAAGAAGTACCTTGGGCTGATTCTGATGCAGATGGTCCATAGAGCCCACTTTGATAAGGATTGCCAGTAAAGCCCCCGACAACGCGAAGGTACTACAATTTCCTCAGCTTTAAGTCATTTTCTTTGAGTTAGCAGAAAAAGTGTTCATGATAGAGCCTGGATTTTGGCTTCTTCCCCAAGGTTCAGGCTTCAACTTTTTCTCTGTGCTACAAGCTAAAATAATTATCAGGCTGTCAGTTTGACAGAAAGCACACCTATTCATGAAGTCATTCTTGATTCAGATGTTTGGGGATAAATAGAGTGAAACTACAATATGTAGTCTAAATTGTTTCCTATTAGAAAAACACCCAAATATCCTAATTAAGGCCATAAACAGTTAACAGCATGCATGGGCTCTGAGGTCGTTTTGCCTAAGCTTCCAATCTGAGCTTTTTCCCTTAACAGCCTTATGACCTTGGGCAGTTACTTTACCTCTCTATGCCTCAGTGTCTTTATATGAAACCAAGATTGATGGTAATGGCACTTACCTAAAGGGGTGTGACAGGAGTTAAATGGGTTAAGGCATACAATAAGCACTTAGCATGGCACCTGGTGCTTATAAACAAGAAATACTGTTACTAACAAAGCTGAGTGAACAAAAATTCCCAGGAGCTAGAAATCAAGAGAGAACTGAAAACTAGAAAAGTGACCACATTGGCTGTCTCTTATACTTACCACAGATGAGAGTGGTATTGGTGTTAGCGCTGGTCTTATTTGCACAGAGGCTCAGGATTTAATACTGTTCAGGGGCAGGAAACAAATTCTTGAGCCTGTGGGAGGTGGCATGTTGGCACTGAGATGTCAACCTAAAGCCAGGACCCTGGAAGGGCAACGTCCTTTAAAACATTGCATAAAAAGTCAATCCCTAGCAAGGAAAAATGAGAGGAAAGCATGTTTATCTTGAACTGAGCTTTAGCTCAGGAGGGGAAAATGTCTCCCTTAAGAATTCAGAACTGCTGGCATGAACCTTTCATGTGTTTGGGGTGGAGGGGAAAAATGTCTTAAGAATTCAGCCTTTCATGGGTTTGGGGTTTAAATAAATAGTTCCTGCACAACCTAGAAATCCCTGGGCTAAAAAATAACATAAACTTTGGTATGGGCCAATTATACTCTGTTCAAAGCAAGCAGTTTGATTACACAGGTTTCTCCAGTTTAAAGCCCTGCTGAAGATGAGCTCACAATCTGAAATCATACAATACTGAAAGAAAAAACATAAGCAAAAGTTTGCAGAGCCAACAAACAACAGGATTAGACTTTCAAGAGCCTTTGATTATACGACCATCAGAGGAGATAGTTAAGTATGTTAAAATGATTAACAATATAAAATAAAGTTTAAAAAACATAAATGCATAAAATCAGGCTTTAAAAATAAAACAAATACTAGTTGTTAAATACAGTGAATTCTAAGTTTCTCTTCAAAGAATTGGTATGTCAGTATATTCAATTTCCTTGTCCTTTCTGTTCTCTAAAGTTTAACTTCCTTGTTTTCTTCATCTCCTTGCCCCTAGTTTTAGTAAACAACCTTCCCACCATCTCTAATCAATAGTTCACATCTGTTCCCCTGGTTACCTGTACCTATTCCTCTCTCTGAAACCACATATCCCCCTCGTGGATCCCCCTCCTAACCTACATATTTAGAGTCCTGACTCATCCTAGTCACCTGCTCCGTCCTGAGTCATCCCTGATCATCTGCTCTGTCCTGAGTCATACGGTCACCTGCTCCACCCTGAGTCACTCCTGGTCACCTGCTCTGACCTGGGTCACCTTTAGTCACCTGATCTGTAACCATCTTTCCTGCTGAAACTGCTCACGCTGCCACTCTGGCTTGTACCCCTGCTCTCTTTAAATTAGCCAATCAGAATTAGCTTAGACTCTGCAGTCCAACCCTAGCCAATAAAGGAATGACATAGCAGTAGGGGCTACCTGTGATAAGAACCTCTTCTCCTCCCTTGTTCAGGTGTGCTCTTGCCATTGCTCCATCTGCAAGATGCACCCTCTATAGAAGTGAATTGCCTTGCTGAGAAAATTTATGTTCAAGTGCTATTTCTTTTGCAGCACTGTAAATTTATTTCTAACATACCCTTTCTTGGAAATAAGAAAAATATTCATTAATTTAAAACTCAATGAACAGATTAAATAGTAGATTAGAGATAGTTGAGAAACAATTAGAAAACTTGGAGCTAAATGTGGGAAAGTATTTGGATAGAGATTGGAGATGAAAATTCTGAAAGCAATATTAGGAGACATGGAGAATAAAATGAGAAAGTCTATCACATATTTAAGAGGACTTCCAGGAGAGAAAACAGAGAGAATGGGGTAAGGCAAGGCAATGTTTGAAGAGAAGGTGGCTGAGAACCAATGAAAGATAAGAATGTTTAGATTCAGGCTGGGTGCAGTGGCTCACGTCTGTAATTGCAGCACTATGGGTGTCTATGGTGGGAGCATCGCTTGAATCTAGGAGCTCTAGACTAGCCTGGGCAACAAAGAGAGACCCCATCTCTACAAAAATTTAAAAATTTAGCCAGGCGTGGTGATATGTGCCTGTTGTAGCTACTTGGGATGCTGAGGTGGGAGGATCACTTGAGCTCAGGAGTTGAGGTTGCAGTGAGCTATGATCACACCACTGCCCTCCAGCCTGTGTGATACAATAAGACTCTGTCTCCAAAAAAAAAAAAATAATAATAAGCTTAGATTCAGGAGTCATAATGATGAACCCCAAAATAGATAAATAAAACAAAATGTTCTTTTAGATATACACTTTATAAAAGATACACACTTTATAAATATACACACTCTATATACTTTACAAAAGAAACCAGAGAGAAAAGACTGACATCTACTGCAGTGGAACATGCCCAGGGAGAAGCCATGAAGATCACATCAATGGGAGTGTTCCCAGGTCTGTGACCCAGGCACGGAGCCTGGATAATGAGGGACCTGTGGCCAACTGATTGTGACACAGGTAGGGGCGCAGGCAGAGGCTGAGATCAAGGATGACTTTGAAAACAGATGGAGGATTTGGACTTGGTACAGAAAACTTCAAGGAACTCTCACATTGTTACAAGGATCCAATGAGACAAGATAAACAGGCTTGTTAACTAAAAAGCAAATTTCAAAGGATGATTTTGCAGTGACTATGGTGTAGAAATGAAGCTATTCTGAGACTCTTTGTCTTCAACTTCAAACTGCTATTTTTTTTGTTTGTTCTTTCCCTTCTTAACTTCTCTTTAATAGCACAAAGCGGTTTTGCAACAATCTGAGGTGTTTGAGAAACGTGTTAAATTAGTTTGCACAAATGCTTGCTATTTCACTCCAGATTAGCCATCCTGTGTGCAATGTGGACAGATGTTCTGGAAATGGCATAAGTTATCCCACTTCGTTCACCCCCTCTGTTGCTTGGTCAGGCTGACCCTACTTGGAAAAAACTTCAGATTGGGCCAAACAAGGGTATTCTTTGGGCTGAGAGAATGTCCCTGAAAACTCTAATTTTATATATAGGTTGGTATTGTTATGTATTCTCCATTTTCCTGAGCCGTTGTTGACAAATGGAAAGTTGAAAAACATTTGCCCAAGAAGCCCCAATAAAGAGTCATGCATAGCCTGCCAAGAAATGTGAGTGAATTAGCAAAGGCTGGCCCAGGGAAATGAGGAAAGGGGCTGGGTACCACCCAGTTCACCCCACTGCCCACCCAGAAGCTTTTATCTTCCTGGCCTGTGACATGAGGACACATCTGGCTCAGGGAGCTTCAGAGAGAGCTTGTTCTTCCAATACATTTTTCATTGAGTCATGACTACATGACAGACACTGTACTCAGTGCGCTGGGGACACTACAGTAATCCCAGACAAAGCGCCTGCTCTCTGGAGCTTAGAATCCAGTGCAAGATGCCGATCAGTAATTAGATACAGCTCTGAAAGGATTATGTGGTGGCACTTACAAACATAGCAGCGGGGAGAAGTAATACCTGAGGCTTGCGAAGAATAAAGTAAGAGTTGCTGAGAAAAGGATATTCAAAGATATTCATTGTTCAATTTTTGTGGAGCACCAAAGTGAGAGGTGAGCTATGAGAAATATTGCTGGAAAGTCAGGCAGGAGCCAGACCAGAAGGAACCCTGTAAGCCATGCAGAAGAAGACTTGACCTCGAGGACTTTGGGGGCATTGAAGGGTTTTGTGCAGGAAAGTAACCTGATTAGATTTTTCTTTTTCGAAAGTTCACTCTGGCTACCATCTGGGGATTCCATTAGAGAGAGACGGGAGGCGGGGAAATCCATCATGCGGCTTTTGCAGCAGTTGCCGGCAGAACCAGGTGGGAGTGGTGGAGTGGAAAGTGGGAAACTTAAAGAGGTGCTTCTGCAGGGGAGCTGGTAGGAGTTGATGATTGAATGTGGACTTTGAGAGAGAGTGAGGACTCAGGACCGTGTTCAGGGTCCTGGTTTGAGCATTAGGCAGATGAGAGGAAGAAGTTGTCTCCTCCTATGTCAAGAGAGAGCTGTGACCGTCAGTGGAGCAGAACAGAAAACATTTAAGGAAACTTAAGGCCAGCTTCCCAGCTCTTTAACCTGTGCTGCCTAATGGGTCTGCATTCAGAAGGGCCCAGTGTATGCTTGGCTAGCCTTCTTGAAATCTGGAACAAATTTATCTTTAAACATGTGTTTTGTAAGGGAAGACTGGTAGAACAATGGGGCATGCAGAGGAGGCGTTCACGATGTGTGTGTCCTCCATTCCTTGCTGCTCCATTCGGATAGAACATTTGGGATGCCCCGTGAACACCAAATTCCAGTAGACCTACCATGCATGGTGGCTCAGGGAGACTCAAGCAGGTATAAGATAAGCTTGGTCTGAAAGCTCGTGGCTTTGAGTCTCACTAGACAGAGAGATTCCCTACTCCCGTTCCCTATTAACATGACTGTGACTGAGTAAGTGGGTGCTCCGCACTGTAAGGCTGTCCTTTCCGTTCAAATCAGAACTCGTTTCAAATGCAGAAAGAAGGCAATGGTGATCTAAGAAACAGAAGCACCAAGGAGGCTTCCTTAGTCCTGTCACTTCCCTGTGTCAGCCAACTACTTTTGCTGGAACTGATAACGTGGAAGGAAAGAAAAACACAGGGCAATGTGTAGTTTCTTGTCCTCTGTGTCCTTCCTTACTTCTCATTAAATTGAAGGTAGAATTTGAAATAAAATATGGAATTTTTAAAAACAGAAAAAATAAATGGAAAATAGAGAATGTTGGTAGACTGCCCATTTATCAAACACATTTAAGTCTATGCAGCGTTTCTACTTTTCTGGCAAGAATGAAATACATATGCATGTATGCGCTACAAAATACAAATTGTGTCATTTCAGTTTTTTTTTTTTTTTAATAGACTTGAAAAATAATCTTGCTCTATTGTCCAGGCTGGAGTGCAGTGGTGCAATCATAGCTTACTGAAACCTTGAACTCCTGAGCTCAAGTGAAACTTCTGCCTTGGCCCCCAAGTAGCTAGGACTATATCTGCATAGCACTACCACCTCCAGCCAGACTTTTTTGTTTTGGTAGAGATGGGGTCTTGCTATGTTGCCCAGGCTGGTCTTGAATTCCTGTACTCTTAACAATTCTCCTGCCTTGGCCCCCAAAATGCTGGGATCATAGCACAGCACCCAGCCTTGAGTTAATGTTCTTACATTTGCATTTTATAATATAAACAGTCAAATTTATGCTAATAATTTAGTTTTAATTTTTCTTAGAAGGCCACTTAATGACACTTTTAGCAAATAAAAACACTATGACAGGCCTGGCGTGGTGACTCATGCTTGTGATCCCAGCATTTTGGGAGGCCGAGGCAGGTGGATTACTTGAGGCCAGGAATTCAAGACCAGCCTGGAAAATATGGTGAAACCCTGTCTCTACTGAAAATATAAAAATTAGCTGGGTGTGGTGGTGCACATCTGTAATCCCAGCAACTCAGGAGGCTGAGGCATGAGAATCACTGAACCCAGGAGGCAGAGGTTGCAGTGAGCTGAAATCATGCCACTGATTACCAGCCTGGACAACAGAGCAAGACTGTGTTTCAAAACAAACCAACCAACCTGCTATGACAGTGAAAATGCAAAATGGTACAACCACTTTGGAAGACAGTTTGGTAGTTTCTTACAAAGCTAAACATAATCTTAACACATGACCCAGCAATCACACTCATAGGTTTTTATCTAAATGAGTAGAAAACTTATGTCTACGGAAACCTGTGCTATAAACATGAATGTTTATAGCAGCTTTATTCATCATTGCCAAAATTTAGACGTAACCACAGTGACCTTCATTATCCATTTGTGAATGAGTAAACAAACTGGTATATTCACACAACGGAATGTTATTCAGCGATAAAAAGAAGTGAGCTATCAAAACAATTAAAATACAGGGAAGACCCTTACATGGATATTGCTTAGTGAAAAAAGCCAATCTGAAATCTGTATGATTCCAACTTGATGACATTCTGGAAAAGGCGAAACCATGGAGTAAGTTATAAGATCAGTGGTTTCCAGGAGCATGGGAGGAAAGAGGAGAAAAATGGATAGATGGAGCATGGGAGGTTTTTAGGGCAGTGAAACCATTCTGTAAAATACTGTAATGATGGGTACATGACATTATGTGTTTGTCAAAACCTGCACAATGTACAGCACAAAGAGTGAACCCAGACTCAGAGGACAAGGAACTCTGTATTTTCTGTTCAATGCCGAATGGTACAGCCACTTTGGAAGACAGTGTAAACAATGTAAACTGTGAACTTCAGTTAAAAATAGTGTGTCAATATTGGCTCATTCTTGGTCGTGAATGTACCACACTAATGCAAAGGAGGAGGGGTATATGGGAGCTCTGTGTATTTTCTGCTTAATTTTTCTGTAAAAAATAAAGCCTATTAATTTTTTTTAAAAAGGAAAAAGGAATCTTCGTCACATAGTGTACTGACTTGTGGGAGTGACTAAGAGGCTGATGGTGGCAAAAGTGGCAGCCACTCTAGAGAGTCCTCACGGAGACTCACGGGCCTCTCTTCCTGGGCTTGGGCCCCCTTCTTTGTCAACAAGGAGTGGAGTCTTCCAGGCCTCAACTGCATGCTGGCTTCTCCTTTGGGTGCTCCTCAAACTTCAGGTGGCCTTTGTGAGAACTGGTGCTCATGTGTGCTTTGTCATGAGCAGGGTCTCAGCCCCTCCTCTCTGCCCTACCTTTGCCCATTTCAGAATTTAGGAACCATGATTTCCTTCCAAATCCGTAAAAGATGGGGAGTGCCTGCCATGTTTCCCTGGACAGTAAATAATTGTCAGCACTATCACAAAGGAGACTTTGGTACCATATCTGTCACTTACCGGATGACCTTGACCAAGTTGCTTCAGCTCTCTGGGACTCATTTGACCTAGAGGCAAGTGGGAATGACATGGAGGGAGATAAATTAGGTGATTTTCCAAGAAAAGAATCTTAATATGTAAAAAGATATAGAGGGGGATGCTCTAGTTGAAGGCAGGGAAAGCAGAGAGAGAGAGGTAGCCTGGAGTCTCGACCCACTGATGCCCTTGAGCTCCAGAATTTCTAGAACCCCAGGGTAGCATGGAGCACAGTTTGAAAACTCCTGATCCACTCACCTCATTTTATAAATAGAAGGGCAAAGGACTTGCTCAAGGTCGTACAAGGAGTAGTGGTCAGGATGGAATTAAGACATCTAGTTCCGTGCTCTTTCGCCTCACTGTTTTGCCCCAGTTCTGTTGCGGCCACTCTTTGTTTATTGAGTGGGAAACACCCTCCAAGCCCAAACATGAGCTCTGCCCTCTGGGGATGGAAACAGCAACCCACACACAAATCGTTGCCACAGCCCCTGTGCCCACCCAGGGTGCCAGCAATACGATCCTGACTCTTACAGGTAATGTGCATTTATAACCAGCTATGGGATTCCTCAGGTCCCCAGGCCTCTGAGATCATTCTCTCAGGGATCTGGATGAGCCATTGGCTTAGTGTTTTAAGCAGTTTTAGCGATTGTCCTCTGCACCCACACAGCACTTAGTTATACACGGTCTTGTCTTCTTACAGCCTCATCATTTTGGAGTATTGGTCTTAGCTCTTCAACTGGATGCTCTACTCTGTAAGAACACAGTTCCCCTATGCCTAATTTTGTGTTCTGTACACAGTCAGTGCTTAGTTAAAAGTGCTTAATCATGCTTCTTTTCAAGGTCATTCCACCTATTCCTGCTCATAAAATGGGAAGGGGAGCCACATCAAAGAGAGTTCCAGAGGCAGGCCAGCTTTTGACCTATCAAAAAGGGCAGTGCACCACCTCGCCCAGCACGGCAAAAGTGAGAAGGAACTAGGCTGGCGGCCAATGAGGGTGTACTACAAATAGCAGCTACAAGTTTGGAACATTTACTGTGCCGAACCCTGCATATGCGTGATCTCCGGGAATGCTAAAAACAACTTTGATGGACTTATTCCATTGTACAGATGAGGGAACTGAGACATAGAGAAGGGAGGTAACTTGGAAAAGGCTTTAGAACTATGATGAGAACTCAGGTCTAGCTGATGCCAAAGGCCAAGTTCATAATCTCCACATCAGGATGACCAAGGGCAATGTAATTGGGGATTTTAAAGTCCTAGGGCAACATAAAGAGCTTGCATATCATGTTTTTTGATAGCCCTCTGTAGGATCTTTCGCCTTCAGCCCACCTTGCTTTCTCTGCCTCCTGCAGCCTCCTAAAGAATTTAGGACACTGAATGAAAGGGCTAGAGAATGTAGAGCCAGTAAGTTTATAAACCAGACATGTCAACATGGCCCAGAGACCTCCAGGGATGGGAAAAGGGGGTCCTGGCTGAGACATGAACACACGCAGAGATGGGGTAACAAATACAGAAAATCTGCATAGTTTATCCCAAGGGCCTGTAAATCTGGAACACTGTGATCTAACTGAGCACTCCTGCAGATGCAGACATGATAAGTAAAAGCTTCTTTCAAAGACCACTCAGGACTCGAGGAGTGTAGCAGGATGGTTACTCAAGTGTCTCGGAGTATGACAGAGGATTTCATTCCCAGATCCAAATCCGTCACTTATTAGCTGAGGGGCTTGGGCAAATTGCTTAACCTTTAAACTTTACTTTGCCATCTGTATTATGGAAATAATAATACCAGCTTCAGAAGGTTGCAAATATTAAATGAGATTCTTATGGGGTGCTTAGCTTTGGATCTGGCATATGATAAGCTTTTAAGACATAGTTACTATTATTGTGGCTGGGTATGGTGGCTCACGCCTGTAATCCCTGCACTTTGGGCGGCCAAGGCGGGTGGATCACCTGAGGTTGGGAGTTCAAGACCAGCCTGACCAACATGGAGAAATCCCGTCTCTACTAAAAATACAAAAATTATCTGGGCGTGGTGGCACAATGCCTGTAATCCCAGCTATTCGGGAGGCTGAGGCAGGAGAATCACTTAAAACCTGGGAGGTGGAGGTGGCTGTGAGCTGTGATCTCTTCATTTCATTCCAGCCTGGGCAACAAGAGTGAAACTCTGTCTCAAAAAAAGAGAAATAGTTACTATTATTGTGATTACTATTAACGTTATCCAGGTTTATCAAGTATATGTAATTTTTTTGATAGCCACAGGGTTGGATAGCTCCTGCCAGGGACCCAAGTCAGTCCTTAGGCTCAGACTCCAGTGCAGCAATTAGCTTTTGCTCTCTGACCCACAGCCTATGCAGTGCTTGTGTATCTGGAGGTCTACCTGGTGGAAAGACAACTGTGTAGGTTCTGTCCAAAGATAGATCAGGTGTAGCTCAGACAAAAAATTACCCAGACCCCAGAACCTCTAACCTTCTTTAAAACTATGAAAAATTCCAGAATATCCAAAATCATGAAACCAGTTTTAAAGTTCTTGCTAGTCTGAAGGCAACCACAGACTCAAAATATTGAGCTAGACTCTTCTGCGGAAACGGAAATCATCTGGCCCAATCTCTTCTTTCTACAGATCAAAGCACTGAGTCCTAGAGAGAGGGTGAAACTTTGACTAGACCTACAGATTATTAGAGTTGCAAGGCAGCAAACAGCACCACGAAGGACTGAGAATGAGCCAAAAGTTCTGTGATCTGTGGCTTCCAATTCACACCACTGGGGCAAAATGCAGCCGCAAGGGAGAGGATAATATAACTAATTCTATAAGATTGATCAGAGGTTAAATGAGTATCTACCAAGTGCCAGTGTCTTTGCTGATGCTAAGCTTCTCCCTCTTGCAAAGATAAGCAACAAATTCAGTTGCTTCCTAAGCTGATGGCAGTGGAAAAGCGTGAGTGCTCCAATGTGCTGTGGCAGGAAATAACATACCTGGTGTCCTCAATCAGAGGACATATCTGGCAGTCCTTTCATCTTTAAGGCGAGAGATTGTGTTTCTCGTAAGATAATCGTGCTTTCTCTGATTTCTGCAGTAGAATGTTTTATGTGCTATGGAAAAAAAGTAATACAATCAGGAACATATCAAGGTCATATGAAGACATATGATTATCCACACAGGCCCTCTCACCTTCAGTGGACTGGAGATGGACCGTCAGTAGGTCAACTCCTCAGAAAGTCTTCATGGACTTTATTCTGTTTCTTTTTGTGGGTCCTTAGGAAATAGAGAGTGTTAGAATAACTACATTCTAAACTTCATAGAATAGAGATTAGGGATGAAACAGAGAAGGAAAAGACCAAGGTACAATTGATATCTTAGCAACAAGCAGATCACACATGTCACTATTCAGTATCTACAGTTTTCTTTTCCCCTTTCTCTTCCTCCCTCCCTCCCTTCCTTCCTTTCTTCTTTCCTTCTTCCCTTCCTTCCTTCCTTTCCCTTTCCTCTTTCTTTCTCTTTTTTCTTTCTTTCTTTCTTCTTTCTCTTTCTTCCTTTCTTCTTTCTTTCTTTCTTTCTCTCTTTCTTTCTTTCTTTCTTTCTTTCTTTCTTTCTTTCTTTCTTTCTTTTGTTCAGACAGCGTCTTACTATCTTGCTCAGGCTGGAGTGCAGTGGCACGACTATAGCTCACTGCAGCCTCAACCTCTGGGCTCAACAGGTTCAAACGATCCTCCCATTTCAGCCTCCCCAATAGCTGGGACTGCCAGGATGCCTCACCATGCCTGGTCATTTTCTTTGGTTGATCATGCGGTCAGGAAAGGTATCCTCCTTGAAGACACCTTCCTTAGCAGCCTAGACAAACTGAAATTTTCTGAGATGAAAGTTCTGTTTTTCTCAGGAGACACACTCTGCCACCCACCTCCCCAACTAGAGGCTGAAGGTGATTTTACCTCACACTTTTATTGTATCCCCACAGGTCCCAGCCCCAAGGATGGAAGAGAGAAAATGAACCTAGGTATTGCCCCTTGGATAGAAAAAGGGCTGAAAGTTTGTTCTAGTTTGAGAGAAAAAGAGTTAACAGTAGGGGAAGGGAGGGGAGTTTTGCTGGGATGTGGTGAACATGCAGGCGGTTGCTTATAAGGTGTTTCTTAAAAACGACCTTTCAACAAGCTGCTCATCTATAGCTGTGTAACAAGCCACTGCAAAACTTAGCAGCATCAAACAAGCACGATTTATTAATTTTCCGTTTTGTGGGTTTACCAGGCAGGTCTTCTCTTGGCCCTGTGGGGCTCCCTGTGCAGGGGCATGCAGCAGGCAGGTTTGTGCAGCCGGTTGGGCCTCTGTCTCCTTTATCCTGAAGGAGGCCAGACCTCACCTCTAAACATGGCGATGGCAGTGTCCCAAGAGAGTGAAAGTAACACCTGCAGTGCAAGGTCCCTTAAAGACTAGCTCAGAGATTCACACTGTAACATTTCTGCCATAGTCTATTGATCAAAACCAGCCACAAGGGCAACCCATGTCCAAAGGATGGAAAAATAGATTCCATCTCTCAATACATGCCCCTGTAATCTGAGAGAGTGAAGAGAGGAGGGCACAGGGGAGGCATGTTTCATTAGTGGCCATTATCATAATGTTGGGCCCTAAAGGGACCAGTCCAAGCCTCTTCCCACTAAGCCAGTTATTCCAAACCATAATTGGCTCTCTCCCAACTGCCAGGAGATTCAAGCAAATCAGGCTGCTAGATGTGGCTTCCAGCACCAGCTTAGTCAAGGTGGAGAACCATCTTCTGCCCTAAGCAAGCCTGGCTTCTTCCCACCCTTCCCCAAGCTTCCCATCCCAGTTTTCTATATGTCATAGACTCAAACATTCTCCATAAATTTTAACAAGTTGGTGAGGAATTTTTACAGTGAAAACTCTTTTTCCCTTTGCAGCAAAATGGAATAACAGCAAACAACATCGGAGGACGACTTGTCTGGGAGAGCAGCCATTTTTAAAGACAAGCACATGAAGTCACAAACAGTCGCAGCGGATCTGTTTTGCAGCGCTGTCATGCATGCCTAACTAAATATTGAAATCCCGGGACAAACTCACTGTGCATCATGTTCCAGAAACTAGCGTTGCAGACAGTCTTTTCAGATGTGTACATTTTGTGTATTGGAGGCATATAATATATATATTTTCCTCCATGCTCACCCAACCCCTACCCCTATATTTAATTCAGCTGCATTGCCATAAAAGCATTTCTATAAGGTACTTAATTTCAGGTGAGGCAGGGCCAAGAGAATCCCCCAGGCCCAGGCTCTCCCTTTAGGGCAGTAGTTTTCATTTGGGGTGATGCTGTCTCCCCAGCCCCACCCATCGTCGGGGACATTTGTCAGTGTCTGCAGACTTTTTATTGCCCTGACTTGGAGGAGCGGTACTACTGGCATCCGGTGGGTAGAGGTCAGAGATGCTGCCCGACATCCTGCAATGCACGGAACAGCCCCCAAAATGAAGGATGATCTAGCCCAAAATGTCACTAGTGCCGCTGCTGAGAAACTTGCTCTAGGAGCTTGTAATTAAGACACTGGGGCTGGCCTGTCTTATGTTCAATGAAAACACGGTTGCAGATCTCTATTTAAATCATCGTTTGGGCCGGGTGCAGGGGCTCATGCCTGTAATCCCAACATGTGCAGAGGCCGGAGCAGGTGGATTGCTTGAGCTTCTTAGGGGTTTGAGACCAGCTGGGCAACATGGCAAAACTCCGTATCTACAAAAATTACAAACAATTATCCAGACATGGTGGTGCATGCCTGTGGTCTCAGCTACTCAGGAGTCTGAGGGCAGAAGACAGCTTGAGTCCAGGAGGTCGACGTTGCAGTGAGCTGAGATTGTGCCACTGCACTCCAGCCTGAGCGACAGAGCGAGATCCGTGTCAAAAAAAAAGCAACGTTTTCCTCTATTCAAGTGTGTTTTAAACTATAGAGGAGAAAATGGACATGGGCACACATTTCTGGCAGGGGATAAGTCGTGAAATACACAGTTTAGAGAAGAGATTATTCTCCATAGTGATTAGGCATTCATCACAAAGGAGGGACAGCTGACTATGTTAAAATATAATTGCCAGGTAAATATTTTCTTGACTACAAAGTGATGATATAGGGTATTACTCAGATAGGAAGGCGTTTCAATTAAGCCGCTACTTTTTCTTTATTTTTTTTAGTTCTGATCTGTAGACAGATGTAGCTGTCACAGATGCAGAGCCAAGGTTTTCTGGACCTTTCCTTGTCACTAATAGGAAACTGCCCTCTTCCCACAAAGAGCTGAGATTGGCAGGTACAATGAGCCCTGACAAGATTGCAACTTGTTGATTTCTCACGTATGCAGTTTTGAAATCAAAACCTGTCTCCTAGAAGTCTCTCAGTGATGGAGAGCCTGACCGGTGGTGGGTAGATAGTCTTCTTGCTTTGCATGGGCCAAGGGGCTCCGGCTCAGGGAATTTCCATAACTTGCCTAACAACACACAACTGGTAAGAATTGGAGCCAAGCTCTGAAGTACCATCTTCTCTCTTCTAGATTGGATTGCTTTCTTAATGACTTGGTGTGTTGAAAAGGGCACTTTACTGGGAATCAAAAATTACATCGTTTTCTTTTCTTTCTCTCTCTCTCTCTTTTTTTTTTTTTTTGCATTGACTAATATAAGTCCTTAGTTTATTCTAGACAAGTAAGAAATAGTTTGTTACATTTTCTCCCAGATTCTAGTTATTATGCTAACTCTACATTCTTTTAAAAACATTTTTAGCATCAAGTTCTCTGTGGCTTTGGGTAAGTATTTTAACATATCTAGACCTAAGGCCAAAGATTTTGAAGGAGTACCTAAGTCCTCTTCTGTAAATTGGGATAGCAGTCATGTCCGGTGTGTCCACAGCCCCTCACAATTTCCATAATCTCTTTGGATCTAGACTTCCCTCACTGGGCTCCTAAGAATTCCAGTCTCTTCCATCCACGAGGAGATGAGGCCATTGCTGAATGGATGGAGAAGTAAGGGATCTCCGGTGCTGCTGCTCAACTCAGCCTCTCCCTGACCCAGAATAAAAGAGGCAGAGAACAGAGAGAGCGTGGTGTGGGTCTGGGCCACACAGGACAGTGGATAGATCGTGACTGTCATGGTGGCAATGGCAGCAGAGTCAAGCTAAAGAGAAGCTGGACAGAGCAGGGCCCTGGAGAGCATCTTCTTGACTTTCCTTTGGTCTATACAAAGTGCCATTTACTCACCCATCCATCTATCCATCCATCCATTCGTCCATCCATCCTTCATTAAGTCCAAACTGTGCTCCAAGCACACAGTGGAGAATTAAAGTTAACTAAGATGAGGTGGATCTCTTCCCTCCTAAGGTGTCAGAGTAGGTAAGGGTGTTGGTTTGGGCACCAGCACCTGAGTTTGTCTTCCAGCTCTGTCACTTCCTTGGGCACTCTTTAACTTCTCTGACTCAATTTCCCTATGTATAAAATTGAAATAATAGTAGTTCATATTAAAGCGATGCTCAGAGGATTAGGTGAAATAATTTAGGTAAAGCACTTAGCATAAGTCATGACACAGAATCAGTATTCCATAAGCATCAGCTATTGTATTACCACTAAGTGATGAGGCAGATATGTCAATAATTAGCCATTAGCTAACCTGGAGCCCTAGTATTTGGAGACCACTGAAGGAAGCTGGAGTATTTAGGCAGGAAACAGGCACCAAAACAGAAAGGAGACAAGATGACCCAAAATACCACCAAGGCATATGTATCCTTTTTTTTTCTTTGGTTTCTACTTGGACAAAAAAATAAACATATAGAAAAGTCCCCATGAGAGGAGAATTCAGATGCCATGAAAATGTAGAGGGTACTTAACACAAAGCCAAGCAGATCTACCTGTGACCGCCATCTTTCAAAGAAGCCTGTGCGATGGGTACTGTCTACCACCTGTACTAGCTTCCTGGGGCTACTGCAACAAATACCACAAACTGGGGGGTTTCAAACAACAGAGATGTATTTTCTTGCAGTTCTGAAGCCCAGAGGTCCGGAATCAGTATTGCAGGGCTGAAATCAATGTGTTGGCAGGTGTATCTGTTTGTTAAGGTTGCCATAACAAAGAACCACAGACTGGGCAGCTTAAAAGACAGAAATTTACTTTCTCACGGTTCCTGAGGCTGGAAGTCCAAGATCAAGGTGTTGGCGGGGCTTTTCTCCTGAGGCCTATCTCCTGGGCTTGCAGGTGGCTCCTGCTCACTTCTTTATGCTCACGTGGTCTTTCCTCTGTGTATACACATCCCTGCTGTTTTCTCTCTCTTTCTTTCTTTCCTTCCTTCCTTCTTTTTTTCTTTCTTTCTCTCCTTCCTTCCCTCCCTCCCTCCCCCATTGCTCGCTCTCTCTTTCTCTCCTTCCTTTCTTCCCTCCCTCCCTCCATCTCTCTCTCTCTTTCTTTCCTTTCTTTTCTTGAGATGAAGTTTTGCTTTGTTGCCCAGGCTGGAGTGCAGTTTCACTATCTCAGCTCACTGCAACCTCTACCTCCCAGGTTCAAGCGATTCTCCTGCCTCAGCCTTCTGTCCCTTCTTCTTCTTATAAGGACATTGGCCACATGCGGTGGCTCATGCCTGTAATCCCAGCACTTCATGAGGCCGAGGCAGGCAGATCACCTGAGGTCAGAACCTCGAGGCCAGCCTGGTCTCTAATAAAAATACAAAAATTAGTGAGGTGTGGTGGCATGAGCCTCTAATCCCAGCTACTTGGGAGGCTGAAGCAGGAGAATCACTTGAACTCGGGAGGTGGAGGTTGCAGTGAGCCAAGATCACGCCACTGCACTTCAGGCTGAATGACAAGAGTAAGACTCAGTCTCAACAACAAAAAAAGAAAGTTAAAAAAAAAGGACATCAGTCCCATTGCATCAGAGTCCCACCCTAACAACTTCATTTTAACTCACACACCTCTTTAAAGACCTTATCTCCAAATATACCCACATTCCGAGGCACTGGGGGTTGGGCTTCAACATATTACTTTGGGGGTGGTGACACAATTCAGCCCATAAAAACAGGACCATGCTTCTTTGGGAGGCACTAAGAGAAAATCAGTCCTTGTTTCTTCCGCAGTCTGGTGACTGCTGGCGTTCTTTAACTTGTGGCCACATCACTCCAATCTCTGTCTCTAGAGCCACTTAGACTCCCTCTTCTGTGTATGTCATCTGATTCTATTCCCTCTTACAAGGACATTTGTGGTGGCATTTGGGGGGTCTACCAGAATAATCTTTTTATCTCAGGATCCTTAACTTAGTTATATCTACAGAGATCCTTTTTCCAAATAAGGTAACATTTGTATGTTCCAAAAATTCAGATTTGGATATCCTTGGGGGGGGCACTTTCAGCCCCCCAAAACTGAGGCTCTGTAGAATGAAACAACCTGCCCAATGTTATGGAGAGAATGGAGGTAGGTTTCCAAACACAGGGGCCTGACCTCAGTGCACAGCTCCTTCCAGTGCATGTATTAATAGCTGCACCCCATTGAAAGCAGGATGAGAGAGGTACCCTGCTAAGGAGGATGCCAGAGTTTTTCCTCCAGAAAGGAGGAGGACAGAAGCTCAGCAGAGACTGTGGGACCAGAGAATCATATTTGTGGTCAAGCAAGTTCCTAGAAGCAAGGAGTATGACATGACCCTCAGATCCAGAGAAGTGGAATTTATCTTGGAGAATGACTCAGGTGCAAAGGGCCAGGGGCTGCCGGAAGAGCACTGGGGTGGTGACCCTGGGCAGGCAGCAGCTGAGCTGGTGTTGACTGTCTTCAGGAATGAAGTGGTGGGCAGGGAAGAACTTGCTGTGTCTCAAGCACAGACTGAGAGGTTCCCAGACTCAATGAGGGTGGCCGCCTGCACAGTGGTTTGAATCCTGGTGTGGCAGGGGCACGGTGGGGAGGGTGGGGGGGGGGGCGGGAATAAGGTCAGGGATGTGGACAGGTGCTTTTCTGTTTGAGAAACATGCTTGCTACAAGCACAAGGAGCAGGTAGGGGACCAACCCACTCCAGTTTGCTGGGGACTTTCCCTGTTTAAGCACTGAAGCTCCCGTGTCCCAGGAAGCCCGTTTTTCTTGGACACACAGACACATCTGGTCACTGTAGCTCCAGTGGTCATTTGAGTACAGTGAGTGCCCCAAATCTATTTCACATGGCAAGGCCATGGCCATGGCTCTCAAACCAACATGAAGGGGACAGGAAAGGCAGTTTATCTCTGCAAATTGCCCCAAAACAAGCGATATAAAAAAAGATGCGGTAGCTCACATCTGTAATCCCAGCACCTTTGGGAGGCTGAGGTAGATGGATCATTTGAACTCAAGAGTTTGAGACCAGCCTGACCAATATGGTGAAATCCTGTCTCTACTAAAAATATAAAAAATTAGCCAGGTGTGCGCCCATAGTCCCAGCCACTTGGAGGTCTGAGGCAGGAGAATCGCTTGAACCTGGGAGGTGGAGGTTGCAGTAAGCTGAAATCGTGACATTGCACTCCAGCCTGGCCAACAGTGAGATTCTGTCTTAAAAAAAAAAAGATGCATTTGTTGTATATGAGTTTGGCTGCCCCGACAGAGACTATAAGTAACAGTGGCTTAGATGTAGTAGAAGGTCATAGTTCTTCAACTTAACAGCTGGGGCTTACACAGAGCCAGCGTGGCAGCTCCGTGAGCAGGGTTCCCTCTGTTGGGTTGTTGCACCTTCTCTAGGGTGCCACTCTCATGCGCGTGACCTACCACCTCCATGCTCGTTACCATCCTCTGCCCTCTCAGCATTTCCTCTCCATGGAAACAGTTCCATATGTTACAGTTCCCCTCTGTAAATGTCTAGAGAGCTTTCTGCTTTCCTAATTGGATGCTGACTGATACAACCTGTGACCTCAAAATGAGAAGAGGTACAGAGAGAACATGGGCAAAGGAATGCCACAGACATAGCCGTGGCAGATACATCTCAAGAAGCGAGACCAGGCAGAGGAGAACGGGCATTGATGGCCAGATCTGACACGGGAGAAACATCTTCTGGCTGTTGTTCATGAACAGGTAGTCTGAGCTGCATGGAGCTGCAGAGTGGAGCTTGGGTGGGGGCTGCAATTATGGGCTGAGCTGGGTGAGGAGGGAGGTGGTCCTCAGTAGATTGGCTGGAGAAAGGAGGGGTGAAGCTGGGAAGGGTCAGCAAGGGGCAGGCAGTGGAGCAGTCAGAACACCCTGCCTGGATGTTGGAAAGAGGAGGGGAGAGCAGCAGAGTCAGTAAGGAGAGGTGAGAGGCTCCTGGATGCAGAGGGAAGTCAGCAGGGCACCAGTGAAAGTCCCAGTTATGGGCTGTTTTGTGTCCCCCTGAAATTCCTATGCTAAAGACCTAACCCCAGTACCTTAGAATGTCACTGTACTTAGAGACAAAACCTTTAAAGAGGTGATTAAGTTAAAACGAGGTCATTAAGGTGACCCCTAATCCGATCTGACTGGTATCTTTATAAGAAGAAATAAGCAGCCTGGCCAACATGGTGAAACCCTGTGTCTACTAAAAATACAAAACTTAGCTAGGTGTGGTGGTATGCTCCTGTAATCTCAGTTACTCAGGAGGCTGAGGCAGGAGAATTGCTTGAACCCAGGAGGCGGAGGTTGCAGTGAGTTGAGATTGCACCATTGCACTCTAGCCTGGGTGACAGACCGAGACTCCATCTCAGGAAAAAAAAAAGAGGAAATGGGGACACAGAAATGTACAGAGGGAAGATGCTGTGAAGATGCAGGAAGAAGATGGTATCTACAAGCCAAGGACCATCAAGACCTCAGAAGACAACAACTCCATCAACACCTTGATCTTGGACTTTCAGCTTCCAGAACTGTAAAAATAAACTTCTGTTGTTTATAGAACAATCTCCTGACCTCGGTCTATGCTGTTTGTTACAGCAGCCCAAGCTGACTGATACAGTCCCTTACTTATCAGCATATGTTGTATTCTTCCCAGCAACTATTTCTGGGAGAATTTTGCCTGATCAAATTTTTTTCTTCTTTCTATTTTCTTTTAAATATTAAAAACAAAGTTTAAAATGCATATAAGGATTAGGAAATACAACTGTCCTTGTTATACAGAATAAACAACTGTGACATATTTTTCTCATTTGTTTCAAGCACTTTTGATAAAATAATTAAACGTTTTGATGATAAAGTTTGACCACAACCCTCAGCCCTTTCTTCTCTCCTTCTTCAGAGGCAGTCACTATCAAGGAACTGATGTGGATTCTTTCAATCCATGTGTCCATGAATAGCATCTGGTATTGGTTTGTGTGGGTTTTTAATTTTTTGCATTCATGACACATGCATTGTGAACTTTGACTCTATCACTTCCAAACCTCATGTTTGGTACTTCCCAAAGTATAACTGGCAAATCATGGTACAAGTTAACTGGTACAGGACTAGCAAGCAAGGCATTAAATAACATTGAATGGGTTGGGTATGGTGGTTCTTGACTGTAATCTCGGCACTTTGAGAGACTGAAGTGGGAGCATCACTTGAGGCCAAGAGTTCAAGACCAGCCTAGGCAACAAAGGGAGACTACATCTCTACGAAAAAATACAAAAATTAGCCGGGTATGGTGGCATGTGCCTGTAGTCTCAACTACTCAGGAGGCTGAGGTGGGAGGATGCTGGAGGCTAGGAGTTGGAGGTTACAGTGAGCCATGATCACGCACTGCACTCCAGTCTGGTGACAGAGTGAGACCCTGTCTCCAAACAAACAAACAGACAAAAAACTATTGAATTAAATAATGACATATGATTCCCTGCAGAGTAAGTTTTGGGGGTACTAAGTATTAAACACTTGCTAATTTCCTTCCTTATCAAAGAGGAAGTACAGACCCCAAGCTAGCCAAGTTTTCCGGCTAGATTTTCCTACCACTGTCATTTTCCATGTGTTTATTTATTTGTTTACTTATTTTTTGAGACAGTCTTGCTCTGTTGCCCAGGCTGGAGTGCAGTGGTGCAGTCTTGGCTCAATGTAACCTCCACTTCCCAGGTTCAAGTAACTCTCCTGCCTCAGCCTCCCAAGTCACTGGGGCTACAGACATGTGCCACTACACCCAGCTAATTTTTGTATTTTTAGTAGAGATGTGGTTTTTGTCATGTTGGCCAGGTTTGTCTCAATCTCCTGGCCTAAATTGATCCACCCACCTTGGTCTTTCAAAGTGCTGGGATTATAGGTATGAGCCACTGTACCTGGTCCACGTATTTATTTTTTATGATTACTTTCTATTTAACATGAACAATATTCATCTTTCATTTTGACACTAATAAAGCTACCCTACAAAGTAAATTTATTAAAGTGTAAAAATTAGGTAGATTTAAATTTAAAGTATTAAGCCATAGTGGTACACATGGCATGTGAATATTGAAAATTAGTGAAGGGTATTCATGAATAGGATTTGGGGAAAAGATGAAACCCACACTTACTGAGCACTCTGATTGCCACTGGCACTATAGAATGCATTCCACAGGCAATTCGTTGTAATCATACAACCACCATGACGAAGGGATGATTAGTCCCCTTTGGCAAATTAGGAAACTGAGGCCCAGGGGGTGATGTAAGTGGCTGAGCTAGATTTTCATACCACGGTTATTTTTCCATGTGTTTATTTGAACTCTTGTGCCTTGGCTGTGTGTAATGTCTGAAGTCTTGTTTGTAAGATGAGGCTTAAGGCACACTTGATCTAATGACATCAAAGGGCTGCCCAGGGGTCTGCATAAGGCAAGGATGCTGTCGTGCTTTGAAACACGCTGTCAGAGTGGCTTCATGGCACCTGCTAGTGCAGAAGGATCTGTGCTTGGGTTCGATGCTCTGCTATCGAACCTTAATATGTTTTCTTTTCTTTTCTTTCTTTTTTTTGAGATGGAATTTTACTCTTGTTGTCCAGGCTAGAGTGCAATGCATGATCTCGGCTTACTGCAACTTCCATCTCCCAGGTTCAAGCGATTCTCCTGCTTCAGCCTCCCCAGTGGCTGGGATTACAGGCTCCTACCACCATGCCCAGCTAATTTTTGTATTTTTAGTACAGATGGAGTTTCATCATATTGCTCAGGCTGGTCTTGAACTCCTGACCTCAGGTGATCCACCCGCCTCAGCCTCCCAAAGTGCTGGGATTATAGGCGTGAGCCACCATGGCTGGCTTAATACTTTTTCTTTAGCTGTGTTTGTAATTCAAGTCCAATGGTATAATGCACAGGAGGCTTGAAGCCTCATCTCACCTGCAGTCCACCCTCGACTGTCTCCCTGAGACGGGTTTTCTACAGCCCACTCTGGCCTCCTCCTCTGCACCCTGAACTCCATAGTGGTGGTTCCCCTCTACCCAGTGTGTTGATGGGCCACATTTCACTATTAGTCTGTGCTGGCCTGGGTGCAGCCACAGACAGGGCATGTTCCGCAGTATTTCACATGGGGCGAGGTTACATCCCTCCCCAGGCTTGCAATGCTGTGCTTTTGCAGTGGACACCTGAGTACAAGCCTCTCACTCACCCTTATTCCAGGGACCCTGGCACCCTGGCATCAAGTTTGCAACCCCTGGGGAGATCGCCTGTCCTCTATGGGTTGAGGCAGTGGCTCACCCACAGGAAGAGGAGCTCCTCTTCCCCTCCCCCTGCCAGGCTCCGGTTTCCATTTTGCTTTTGGCCTTACAAATTATGTAGTCGGCCCTAAATGCAGTACAAGTATAAGGAAGTACCTGACATGTGTGTCCATGGGTGTGCTGTGTGTGTCCATGTGGAAAAGCTGGGGAGGAAGGAAGAGTATTCTCTTCCTTCAGGAAACCTCCAGGGCAGGGGTAGCCACAGAAATACAGCAGAGCACACACGACAGATGCCCCAAACAGCAGCTCTCGCCTCTGGGCCTCTGTTTATGCATCTGCAAAATGAGGGGTCTGGGAATGGGATGGAAATGGTAATCTGTGGATTCTCTCCCCAGAAAAATGGAGCTGTTACATGGGACTTCAAACCATCGCAGCTGCCCCACTGATGTGCCTGTGAAACTCACTGATGGACTCCAGGGGCTCCAAGTTAGGAATCCTAGGACTGGAGGGTCTCTGACGTTCCTCCTGGGATCCAGCCAGGCAGGAAGAAGCAAACACCCTAAGAAAGCTGAGTGGGTGGGAGACGGGCTGAAGTGTAAAAGGCACCGACTGAGACAGAAGAGAAAAGCTTAGTGAGATCCATGAAACAGGCAGAAGATGGCAGAGTGCAAAGGTTATAAAATCCCCTGGGAAACCAGGCATTCAATTAAAAAGAAAGAAAAAGGGGAAAGACAAAGAAAGTCCATCTCCACAGGTCAAAAGTGACAGGTTAGCAGAGCTGGCTCATGAGATGTGTACACTAACAGCCCCTGGAAACCTTACCTGAATTCCGTGGTGGGAGTGACGGCTCTGCCAGCCTGCTCTCTGATGGGCCACTGGAAGATGTCTGGGGCCAGCTGGCCGAAGCTCTGGGTGGACACCAGCTTCAAAGAAAGCCACTCCATGTCACTGGGGTAAAAGAGAGGAGAACAGTGAAGTGAGTGAAGCAACAAACGGCATGACAGAATGCTTAAATTCAAAGAAGAAAGCCCAGTGTCTGGGGAAATGAGCAGGTAAAAGATCCAGACAGCTCTGGGCGCAGTGGCTCACGCCCGTAATCCCAGCACTTTGGGAGGCTGAGGCGGGTGGATCACCTGAAGTCAAGAGTTTGAGACCAGCCTGACCAACATGGTGAAACCCCGTCTCTACTAAAAATACAAAAATTAGCCAGGCATGGTAGCACATGCCTATAATCCCAGCTATTCGGGAGCCTGAGGAAAGAGAACTGCTTGAACCCAGGTGACAGAGGTTGCAGTGAGCTGAGGAGATCGCACCATTCCACCCCAGCCTAGGCAACAGAGCAAGACCCTGTCTCAAAAAAATAAATAAATAAAAATGAAATGATCCAGACAGTGGAGGCATGACACAACATGCCTCGGGGCTTCCCAAAGCATCGGGGACATTTCTCATATTCACAGATGTGATCAGTGGATGTTTTTGTTTTTGGGAGAAGACATGAAGTCTTGTGTTACACATTTTGTAATTTAATTGCATAATTTGTGCAAAATTTGAAACTCATACAAAACAAGACCAAATGTTATTTCCGGATACCTGGATTGAAAAAGAAGGTTCTGTGAGGAGTGGACCAGGCTGAACACATGAGTGGAATTAGTTTTTCCAGAGCGCAGGGCCCCATGAGAGCTAGAACCAGCAGATCAAGAAGAGGGTTTGGACTCGGCCCTGGGTTTAAATCTGTCCTCTGCCACCCTGAGCACTGTGATTGCAGGTATTGAAGTTCTTTAAATTGCAGTTTCATTGGTTCATCAAAAGGGGAAAGTAATACTTGTCATGCCTGTGCCACAGGGTGGTGTACAGGCTCTCATGGAAAAAATGTGTGTGTAATAGCTTTTTAAGCTGTAAATCACTTCCAGTGCAAGACATTATTTCTTTGCTCATTTATTTGTTTATTACCAGTCCAAGTGCTCTCATTACCCCAGCTAAACATAGTGTTTCCACAAAGTTAAACAAAGTTAAAGTACTATAATAATTCAGTCCACTCTGTCCTTCGTTTTATGACTGTCATCAGGGGAACATGGGCTGGAATGGGGCTTTATCCAGTCATTATTTCACTTCTTTATTCTTTTATTGGATCCATCATTCGTTCAACACACAGTAACTGAGACCCTGCTGAGGGCCAGACATCCCACAACTCACCAGGGGAATGAGTGCACATGGCATTCTCTTTCTTGGCGGAGTTTGTTGGCTAGTGAGGGTTTTATATCCTATTAAGAGAGAGAAAGGGGCTGGGTACGGTGGCTCCCACTTTGGGAGGCCAAGGCGGGTGGATCACCTGAGGCCAGGAGTTCAAGACTGAGCTGACCAACATGGAGAAAACCTGTCTCTACTAAAAATACAAAATTAGCTTGGCATGGTGGCACATGCTTGTAATCCCAGCTACTCGGGAGGCTGAGGCAGGAGAATGGCTTGAACCCAGGAGGCAGAGGTTGTGAGGAGCCGAGATCCTGCCATTGCACTCCAGCCTGGGCAACAAGAGCGAAACTTGGTCTAAAAAAGAAAGAGAGAGAGAAAGAAAGAAAGGAACTCTCCCCACCTCCATTCACACTGAAGCTCATCTAAGTCCTATTTTAATTTTGCCAAACCAAAGCAGATTGTCCTCTGTTTCTAGAGATTAATTTGACGTCTGCCTGGGCCTCTGCTGGCTTTCCTCATTTTAGTTTTCCTGAGACCCGTCAGTTTTCTGCGTGGTGTGTAAATTAACACCATCCTTGGAAAGACTTCTTTTAATTTTTTGATTTGTCACAGCTATGAAATATGATACCCTCTCCTTAAGCTGTAAACTCCTTAAGGATAAAAGCCTTGTTTCTCCCAAATTCCCCCAGACCCTAATTCCTACAGCTCAAAATATGTGGGTGTGCAGGCCATGGAATCTTCATCGCTCTGGGGGAGCTGACACTCAGGAAGGATGATGCATCCTTATCTGCTGCTTCCTTCGGGGTGACTTCCCGAGCCAGAGCTGGGAACAGGAAAAGCTGAGTCTCAGCCAGGGTCATGCCCTCTGGAGGTCGATCACAGCCGGCTGGAGAAGTTCACCCAGGGGCTGTAGGAAGTACTGCCAAGACTGAAGGAGTGGAGCATCTGTCCGTGTGGGATGTGGGTACAGTCCCAGGGGAGGGTGTCACGGGTTTCTTATGGCCACATACTGTGGAGCACAGCAGAGATGATACTTAAAATGAGAGCTAGGTCTTGATGCCTTCTCTAAACTATTTGCTTAAAAAAATGACAATCTCCTGGCAAGGTGTGGTAGCTCACTCCTGTAATCCTAGCACTTTGGGAGGCTGAGGCAGGCAGATCACTTGAGGTCAGGAGGTCAAGACCAGCTCGGCCAACACGGTGAAACCCGTCTCTACTAAAAATACCAGAATTAGCCAGGGGTGGTGGCACATGCCTATAATCCCAGCTACGTGGGAGACTGAGGCAAGTAGCTGGGATTACAGGTGTGTGCCACCACGCCTGGCTAATTTTGGTAGTTTTGGTAGAGACAGGGTTTCACCGAGGCAGGAGAATTGCTTGAGCTGTGAGGCGGAGGTTGCAGTGAGCAGAGATCACGCCACTGCACTCTAGCCTGGGCAACAGAGTGAGGCTCTATGTCAGAAATAAATAAATAAATACATAAATAAAATCTCCTGGTAATATCTCCTATGCTAGCTCCACCCCAATGCATATCTCATCCAACTGAGCCCCTCCCCACTGCTCCCTCCTGTGGTTTTTCCCCCTTCTCTCTAATCTCTTCCATTGCTGACATCTTGAGGTTTCATTTTTTCCTTTTTTTCCTAAGCAAAGACTCTCATGCAGCTGGTTTCTTTCCCAGGCATGCTCAGGCCCATCTACTCTTCCGCTTACCCCAAATACTTGTGCACCATTAGCTGTTCTTCCCCGGAAAACTTCACCTCCCCACCTCCTGAGACAGGACGGCAGCCAGCTTATGGCTCCTCTGTGGTCCTAATTTCTGTATGACTGTTCTACTCCCATCAACTAAATGCCTTTTCTTGGTTGTTGTTTATTGTAATAAAAATATACATACCATAAAAATAAGTTGCAATAGCCTTTAACTTGAGTTAATGGCATGCTCACTCCACAAATATCACAGAGGCTGTACACAGGAGACCAACAGAGCCTCAGACCTGGTTGTATAGGACTGGTTCATACGGACCGAATTGAATTGATATACCATTTCTGAGCGTAACTCTCATGATCCCATGTGGGCAATGCCTCACTCTATCCCAACCCCAGGCAAGGGACAAACCTATCAGAGAGTGAGTGTCTACCCCTCACGATGTCTTAACAATGTGGGAAATGGTGAAAAGGGGCACATGGGCTTCTGGGATTCAGTGAAGTTCAGCAGATTGGCTTTCAAGACTCACGGACTTTAGGCTTATTCTCAGAAGCATAGTATTTATCTTCAGTATGTCTAACCAAACAAATTCCTCACTCCTTAGGGCTAAATTACTGAAAGCAAACATTTCCTCCATGTGCTATTCTTCTGTGACATCCGTACCAATGACCCATCTATTGTTCTGATCCCTCAAAGCACCACAAAAGAAAATTCATTGCAATTCGGGAGTGGACTCTAGTTCACTGCCTATGCTGTCCACCAGTACCTTCCCTAAGTGAATTCTCCCAAAATCTAAGAGAAAACAATTGTCTTCTTTGCAATCACAGCTTCAAGATACAGCCAGAAGATGATCTTCCCACCAGACTGGCCTCTCCTCTCTTGAGTGCTGGATACGCTGATGCTCTAAAGGCGCAGCCACGCCGTCAACTTCTATTTAAGGCTGTGACTTTGCTCCAGCACCCGCCAGGCAACTGTGTCAGCTCCAGTCATGCTCTGACTGCACCCTCTTTATCCTCCTGCTTCCCTCCCTTGAGTCAACTTTTCACGATCCCTGGGATCTGCCCCAAGGTAAAGCAGCCCAAGGCGATGGTGGGGCACATGGGTTATAAATACTGAAACTGAAATTCACCAGCCATGCCCCATTGTCCAAGTCACTTTCCCTCTCTGTTCCTCTCAGCTCTTTCATAGCTGAATGAGGCCGTTAGAACCAATAATCTTCTGATTCCAGGTCTATAGGTCCATGGTGGTGTTCACTTTGATACCTCCATAACGTGTCCCAATGCCACAACAACCAGCCTATTGTTGGGTCTCCAGCTCTTGGGATGTTTTCATCCCCTTACTTCCTGCTTTGCCCTTTTTTGACCATGCCCAACCATAGCTCATCTTGATCATCTGCACGTGGAATCTGCTGTTCCCTGGACTCGTCGCTCAGATGGCAAAGTGTTTCTGGAATCTGACCTGGCCTCAAGTTTTGCTGTTTTGTTGTAACAAAGTCATCGCCTTTAATCTAAGCTGACTCACACTATTGCTTATGTACCCCTGAAGAATCATTATTACACAGCTCACTTTGTCTATTGCAAACATTTTTTAAACCCAAGTTGCTGTCTCTAGCAGATGCTCTCAGGCTGGATCCGTATCTTCTCAGCTTGTGGTCTTTCCAGGCATGCTTCCAGTTGCCTGTACCTGGCTGCCAGATCGGCTGTGCCCATGGCACTGCCCCCAGTGTGCCCCTTAGAAGCATTCCCAAACCAATCACTGGTGGGAGCTGATGGATCAATGCGCTGGCCCCTCACCTTTCTAGGATACTTCTGAGAGCTGTGTTCTGTGCTGGTTCCTGGACTTCTCCACTGGACAAAGCTGCAGCCGCCATGGTGGATGCTGGCTGGCCTGAGAGGGCACCCTTTACTGGGCACCCTCCTCCCATCTCACCTCTCCACTCCCATATGGCTGCTTCTGGAATCAACTCCCACATAAACTAATTGTCCCAAATCCTCACTGGGGAGTCTGTTTTGGGACACCCAGATCCGAACACCATCTCTCTTCCATCTACCTCTCTCATAGCTGATAACCTCATCTCCTAATTTGTGGGGAACATGAGGCTGGCTGAGTTTATGGGGAGAGCAGTATGGCCTGACTCATGTGCCTCTGTATCCAAACCTTAAAACTTCCAAATACATCCATGTATCTTCACCTCAGAAGGGAAGGGAAGGGAAGGGAGAGACCAGGTGAGCCTTGTCTACCTTTCCTGGGAGTCCTTTCTGCCTCGTAGGGTCTTGTTTAACCACTCTCCCCACCACTCAGCCTTTTTTTTTTTGAGACAGAATTTCACTGTTGTTACCCAGACTGGAGTGCAATGGCATGATCTCAGCTCACCGCAACCTCCGCCTCCTGGGTTCAAGAAATTCTCCTGCCTCAGCCTCCTGAGTAGCTGGGACTACAGGCATGCACCACCACGCCCAGCTAATTTTTTGTATTTTTAGTAGAGATGGGGTTTCACCTTGTTGACCAGGATGGTCTTGATCTCTTGACCTCATGATCCACCCGCCTTAGCCTCCTAAAGTGCTGGGATTATAGGCGTGAGCCACTGCTCCCGGCCAGCCTTTTTTTTTTTTTTAAATCACCTTTATTTCTTTTCTCTACTGACATGTTTCTTTCTGTCTCTAACCTGATGGGAAAGAAAATACACCTTTCTTTGAACCTGTCCCATAACGTGCTGACCTTCCCTCCACTCGGAAGCATCTCCCTGGAATTGTGATTGCTCTTCACCTTGGCATGACCTACCCATTCCTCCTGCCTTTGTGACCTGGTTTCCACCCACGTCACTCTGGTAGTGCCATGGCAAGATCACCACTGGCGCCTCACTTCCCAAATCCATTAGCCTTCTCTTGTCCTCATCGTATTTTTATTGACGGTTGGTCTCTTCCCTCACTTTAACCTGTTTGTTAAACTTGGCATTGGGTAATATTTCGAAGCCCCGTTGTGATCACATTACTCTCCTGGTTACAATTTTTTGAGAGCTCCTACTGGTAAAGGGATTGAAGTTGTTTTCTTAATTCACACATTTCATCTTCCATGGATGACCTCTGGTTTTTCAGCTCATCTTGCAAGCCCTCCACTAAAGGCAATAGGTCTACTAATGAGCCTGTGCTAATAAGTGGCAGAGTCAAGACTGGAATCCCCGTCTGCTATAGCCTAATCAAGGGGGCTTTTTTGCAGGCCTGGGTGAAAATTCAACTTCACCCTATGTAAGAGGAAAAGGAAGTCTTCACATTATCTAGGCAAAGGCTGCAGCTTTGGAGGCAGCTGGGCCTGTCACTTACTAACTCTTTGACCTTGGGGTAGTAATTTAATGTTTTAAATGCCAGTTTTCTCTTGCATAAAAGTGGGCATAATAACATCTATCTCAGTTACTTTAAGAATTAAATAGATGGCATATAGAGTTTTACACTGGGAGGAGATACGACATTGTGTTGAGAACACGGGCTTGGGTTTGAACCGCAGCTCTGTAATTTCTTGGTGGTATGACCTAGGGGGAGCTATTTGACTTCAGAGAGAAGGGCCTCAGTTTCCTTATTGTAAAATGGGCATAATAATAACTGTTACGTATAAAATTTTTATTTTTGGTGCTGCAAGGAAAAATTAGTACTGGGACAAAGGATCTCTCAGCAAAGCAATTCTTTTTACTTCCTGCAGAAAGGGTACTCCAGTTAGCAATCTTGCCATGAGAGTACAATGAACAAAGGATAACACACAAATTTGTGCCTTACACATCTGGGGTCATCCTTACTGCTGTGTCTGATCTCTGTTAGCTGGAGCCAGACCTCACAATCTAAACTAAAACCCTATTGGCTAACAACTTAAAACTTTTCTAAACCGGTAAAAGCAATGGAGAGCTGGGACCTGCCTGTGAGCACGTTCGGCACAGATATCTTGGTTAAAGTACAAGGACATAGAATGTACTACATGCCCGTAAGCAATGGCATGTCTAACAGCTACGTAGGATAGGGCGTAACAAAGTTATTAGCATACTTATGATTTATTCTTTAACAAGAAAGAGAACTTTAAAAAGTTCTACTTCCCACAGTAACTGTACTTTATTTATAGGAACAAAGGAGGTAATGTGTCTCCAGTGCTCAGCATGGAGCCTGGCACATGGGGAGCCTTCTGCTGTTATGGATGATTGCACTATGGGGTCACATTCCAGACTTCCAGAGGATGTTAGTTTCACTTTCCTTTGCAAGGAAATACTATAAACAGGATAATGGGAAACACATTTTAACAACCAGAGAGAGAGAGAGAGAGAGAGACAGAGAGAGAGGTTTTTTGGGACTTTAGGACAATAACTGTTACTAATTACCAGCCCGGTCGTGTTATTTCTCTCTCTCCTTCACTAACCTATGAGCAGCCCCAGAGTGGAGTCATGGCTATTTATATTTGCTTTCCCAGCAAGCAAAACAGTGTCAGATACTTAGTGGGCGATCACAAATGTTTGCTGAATCATTGTCATAAGTTGGCTCTTTAGGAAAAATAAAGGAAGCATTGCATGAAAAAAGGAAATGCAAAGTAGCATGAATATTTACTCGGTGGAATATACATGTAAAATAATAACATCCCAGAGAGCTTTCTGTTTGTCAGGGACTGCACCTGTGCAATGATGTGTTTAGTCCTGGCCACAAATCCTACAAGGTGTGTACTGTTATTGTCCCCATTTTATGGATTAGGAAATTGGGGCACAGAGAGGCTAAGAAACTTGCTGGAGGTTATATAACTAGTGAGCAGTAGAACTGGATTGGAATCCAGGTGGCTTGGCTGCCGAGCCTGAGCTTCTCCCCAGTATTCTGTACTCCCCTCCTTCTCACAATTAAGCACTAAATTAGCCTCGGGCAGTGGTGAGGGTTAAATGAATGTAAACCACAATGTCCATCACATGGTGGATGCCCAGTACCCATTAATTCCTTACCAAAAAAGTCCCCCCTACCCACGTAGCTCAGGCCACCAGAGATGTGCCAAGCTGGCAAGGCCAGAGAGATTAATTCTGCACAAGTGTTTGCAATAGTGACAAGGATTCCTTTAAAAAGCAGTTTTGCTGACTAATTAATTAACTCCCCTTGCACCTTGTACTTCGGTCTCGGTGCCTGTAATCCACACCATCTGGCAGTATGGTCCTTTGTGTGGATATCTGTCTCCCCAACAGGACAGAAGAGGTCCAATCATGTCTCATTAATTTTTCCATTTCCTGCTGTGCCTAGGACAGTGCTTGGCACAAAATAAACATTCCATAAATAGTTGTGGAATTTTTGAGCTAAATTAAATCTTCACAGTGGAAAAGCAGGAATGAAATAGTCCATGAAAAGGCAGAAAGTGGCCAGGCGCGGTGGCTCACGCCTGTAATCCCAGCACTTTGGGAGGCCAAGGCGGGCGGATCACGAGGTCAAGAGATTGAGACCATCCTGGTGGAACCCTGTCTCTACTAAAAATACAAAAAAAAAAATTAGCTGGGCGTGGTGGTGCCTGCCTGTAGTCCCAGCTACTCAGGAGGCTGAGGCAGGAGAATTGCTTGAACCCAGGAGGCGGAGGCTGCAGTGAGCGGAGGTGGCGCCACTGCACTCCCACCTGGCGCCTGGTGATGGAGTGAGACTCTGTCTCAAAACAAAAAAAAAAAGGCAGAAAGTAATCTCCAGCCCCACAGTGCCAATGATTTATAAGATTTTATGCCTCCTTTTCATTAGGCAAATGATATATGTCCATGGTAGAAAAATGAGAAAATATAGATAAGCAAACAAGAAAATGTTGAAATTGCCAACAATGGCGTGATCTTGGCTCATTGCAACCTCCGCCTCTCAGGTTCAAGCGAGTCTCCTGTCTTAGCCTCCCAAGTAGCTGGGACTACAGGTGCTCACCACCATGCCCCGCTACTTTTTTATATTTTTAGTAGAGACGGAGTTTCACCATGTTGGCCAGGATGGGCTCCATCTCCTGACCTCGTCACCCACCCACCTCAGCCTCCCAAAGTGCTGGGATTATAGGTGTGAGCCACCGAGCCCGGGGAGGTCTGTTAATTTTCTCTGCCCTCAACCTGACAGAAGGGCAGAGGAGTGCTGTGTAGTAGAGAGGGTCCTGGCTGTTTGCGAGGCCCTGTTCAGACACTGGGCTTTCTCCTGCAAAGCAAACATCCCCCAGACGCTGCCCAGACACTGCCAGGGTGGAAGCTGCAAAATGTGAAGCCAGGGGACCCCTGGCCACAATGATGGTGGCCACAGCTAGGTTGGCTTAATCCTGAGCAAGCCGGGTTCCTGACTTCGAGGGGGCTTAGAGAGTTCCCTCAGTGGGGAGGAAGAGGGCCCTGCAGCGCAAGACGGCCCTCCAGGAAAACCTCTTCCACAGACTGTGGCCTTGCTGGGCTGAGCCCCTGCCTGCCCCAGGCATCACTTCCAGCCTTTTCCAGCCTTTCCTTCACCTGCCCCTAGCCCGCTCCTCTTCCCCAGCTGGCTCCTGAAGAATATTCCTTGCCTCCGGTTTTGGGTCTTCTCTCTAGGTATCCTTTCAGTTCTTTCTCTCCTCTTCATCCTCCCTCCAGCTAAATCCCTCTCTCCCCTCAGGAATGTCTTTCCCTCACAATTGACACCAGACCCCTGAGTTGGCTCTGTACCTAACCCAGAGCATGCTCGGATGATAAAATGCCAAACCTCATCCCTTGGCCGCCGTCTCTTTTCCTGCCAACCCCAGCCACCACCAGCATCTGTGGCAGCTCCTGGGCTCCCACCTTGTCTGGCACCCAGGGCAACTTTCTGGTACCCTACAGTGGGAGGGTCGGGGAGGAGGAGCTGGGCTTCCAGGGGGAGAAAGGCTGAGCAGTTCTGATTCTCAGAGGCAGGGAGGGTAAAGGAAGGGGTGAATACAGTGCCAGGAGGAAGTGGGGGAGGGGGAAATGGTGTTTGCTTGTAGGTCAGAGGGGAACTGGAGTGTTGAAAAGCATGAAGGGGAGAATTATGGGTAATGGCGATTTCACCTACACAGTGGTTTCAAATTTCTTGGACGGGAAGAAACACATTTTACATCACAACTCGGCAAACTACACTATGTGTGTGTGCACCTGTGTACACACATACACCATACATCCTGAAAGCCAAGTTTCACATGAAGATACTTATGCTTACGACATTCGATACACTATTTCGATTCTACTCTTTTTTCCATGTGCTTATCTTTTGTGTATAAGTAGTCATGAAACATGTACACCACCATGCCTGTCAAAGTGGTTTTGTAGTTCACTAGTGATAAACCACAGGTTGAGAAACAAAAAATGTAGGCAGTTGAGACTGAATTTAGTATTGGCTTCTAACTCTATGAGGGTGATATTTATTTATAAATAATATTATTTATTTATTTATGTATAATGTATTATATAAATAAATAAATTTTATTTATATAATACATTATTCATACATAATATAAATACATAATTATAATGTATAATTATAATTATAAATACATAATACATAATATAAATACATTATAAATAAATTTATTTATACAAATAAATTTATGAATATTTATAAATAATTTATAAATTTATTTATAAATAATGATAGCAAATAGACATAGCTCTCAGTTTTACGTGCATGATTTTATTAGGTCTTAGAAATCTATCAGGTATTATTATTATTCCGATTTTACAAGTGAAGAAACAGACATGCCTGAGAGTTCATATAACTTTGCTCAAGATGGTAAGTGGCAGAACCAGGATTTAGGTCCAATATTCAGACATTCCTGCTGTTAAAGAAAAACATTATTCAATGATATTTGCTAAAGCAGAGTAAGAAAGACTCAGGACTATTTCTATATGTTTAGGGACCACTGCAATGAGGTCTCACAGCAGAGGAGGAGAGACTGTGCTCACCTGGGCACGTGGGGATTTGTAGCCAAGGAGCAGGGTGGAGGTCAGTGGACGGAAAATTACTGAGAGTAAACATTAGAGGTAAGGGGCATTCTGGCTAAACAGAGCTAACAGGATTCTTGCCGAAGACAGGCCAGGGTTATCAGACGGCACCTGGGGAATGGTAGAGGATGAGGATCCTGATCAGCTGTAAACAGTGTCCAGATATCAATGATCGGGGGGCTTCTTGCTAAATGGATTTAGCCAGGTTCTTTGCTAAAACTGGATTTTACAAGACAGTGCACAGGTGGCTAACACCTGTAATCCCAGCACTTTCGAAGGGCAGATCATGAGGTCGAGAGTTTGAGACCAGCCTGGCTGACATAGTGAAACTCTGTCTCTACTAAACACACAAAAAATTAGCTGAGCTGTGGTGGCGGGCACCTATAATCCCAGCTACTTGGGAGGCTGAGGCAGGAGACTCCCTTGAACCCGGAAGGTGGAGGTTGCAGTGAGCCAAGATCGCGCCACTGTACTCCAGTCCGGGCGACAGTGCAAGACTCCCTCTAAATAAAAAAGAAAGAAAAAAAAAAGAAAGGAAAAGAAATAAAGTGCACAGGTGGACCTCGGGGGAGATTCAGAAGCCTAACTGAAGTTTGGCCAAGGAAAGAATCTTTGTTACCGTACAAGGTGATCTGTACACATTCATCGAGTCACTCATTCAGAGCTTTGAGCTTGAGGCTCCAGAGTGGCAAATGACGGATTGCAGCTCCTGCCACTTGGAGAGCTGTCAGCAGTAAGAGGGGAACAGATCCGGAACACAGAACTACTAACATCACAGGACCTGAGGAGCCACAGAGCGGGAGCAGAGATCATTGAGGCTGCCCGTCACTTCACAGATGGGAAACTGAGGCCCCAGGACCCTCAGAGCTAGAGGCTGAGCCTGTTGTGAACGCAAGAGTCCTAAACAACTAAATCTGTTCTCTTCCCACCGAGGGCCTCTCTGTGGGGTTATGTGAAGCCAAGTGGGTAAACAGATATTTGTAGATGTCATCTGGAGATTCTTGTGGGCAACATCATGAGCTCCTGGAGACAGGTAAGCACATGCCCAGTTCTGCCCTGCTGCTCCCCAGCACCTGGCACCATGCCGGGCACTTGCTACCTTCTGCGACCATCACTTATGCTGCCCATTTTCTCCTGGTCATGTGCATGCTCATCATTGCTCTGCTAGACAATTCTTGCATTTGCCACTTACATCTTATATTTTAGTTAATTCTCGTTGCATTTGATATCTTCCCAACAGGCTAGCTCCACAAGTACCCTGAGAATGTGGAATGTGTCTGCTTTCTATACTACCATCTACTCAATTGTCATGGACCATGCCTATCTCATAAGCAGATGTTGAATAAATGAATGAATGAATGGACATTGGGGAACCATATCCTGAGCTTCCCAACTGAAGCACTTCTCCTGGATTCCTAGTGGGGAGCACTGTACATAGAAGCTGCTCCACACACGTGTTCTTGTCTGCGTCCTTGGCAGCAAACAGTAACTACTTATCCATGGATCAGGGTAGGGAGAGCACGAACCTCAGGGAGAACACCACTGAACCTGTGGCTTCGTTTCAGCCTGCAGAGAAAATGCAACTGCGGCTGCCCAGCCAGGCAGGTCCAGCTTTCCTGGGTCATCTAAAATGACTGCATGCTTGCTCTTCAATCCTTTCCTTGCACCTGCATTTCTGAGGTGCCTTTGCCTTCTGGCTTCCAGGTAGCCATGGCTGATTGGAGGAACTGGTAGATCATTGGAGGACCTCCAGGAGGAAGGGAGAAGCCGGCCATTCCCCCTCCTCCATTTCCTCCACTTCCTGCTTTGTTGGACAGCAGCTGTGTCTCCTCTGTGGCACCAGCTCCCTTGGAGGCAGCCCCCACCATCATTCTAGTGCCTGCTAGATGTACAATGGCTGGATTTTAAAAATAAAATGCAGGCCACCAGTTAAATGTGAATTGCAGATAAACTGTATTTTTTGGGGGTGGGGGAGATGGAGTCTCACTCTGTTGCCCAGGCCAGAGTGCAGTGAAACGATCTCGGCTCACTGCAACTTCTGTCTCCTGGGTTCAAGCGATTCTCCCTCAGCCTCCCTAGTAGCTGGGACAAGAGGCATGTGCCACCACACTCAGCTAAGTTTTTTGTATTTTTAATAGAGACGGGGTTTCACCATGTTGGGCAGGCTGGTCTCGAACTCCTGACCTCAGGCGATCTGCCCACCTCAGCCTCTGAAAGTGCTAGCATTACAGGCATGAGCCACTGTGCCTGGCCCAACTGGATACGTTTTAATATTACATTTTTGATTATGATAAAGTACACATAACATAAATTTTACCATTTAACTTTTTTTTTTTTAGACGGAGTTTCGCTATTGTTACCCAGACTGGAGTGCAATGGCATGATCTCGGCTCACTGCAACCTTCGCCTCCTGGGTTCAAGCAATTCTCCTGCCTCAGCCTCCCGAGTAGTTGGGACTACAGGCGTGCGCCACCATGCCCAGCTAATTTTTGTATTTTTAGTAAAGATGGGGTTTCACCTTGTTGACCAGGATGGTCTTGATATCTTGACCTCGTGTTCCACCCACCTCGGCCTCCCAAAGTGCTGGGATTATAGGCGTGAGCCACCGCGCCCGGCCCATTTTTAAAGTATACAATTCTGTGGCATTTAATGCATTCTATGTTGATTTCCAAAATACAGGCTGGGCACGGTGGCTCATGCCTTAATCTCAGCACTTTGGGAGGCCAAGGTGGGTGGATTACCTGAGGTTGGGAGTTTGAGACCTGCCTGACCAACATGGAGAAACCCCCGTCTCTACTAAAAATACAAAGAAAATTAGCCGGGCGTGGTGGCACATGCCTGTAATCCCAGCTACTCAGAAGGCTGAGGCAGGAGAATCACTTGAACTCGGGAGGCAGAGGTTGGGGTGAGCCGAGATTGCCCCATTGCACTCCATCTTGGGCAACAAGAGCGAAGCTCCGTCTCACAACACTCTCACTCTCTCTCTCTCTCTCTCTCACACACACACACATACACGAAAAAGAAAAAAAAACATTAGCAGTTATTTATTTATTTGAAATTCAGGTTTAACCGGTGTCCGTGTCCTTATTTTATACGGTGACCGTTGCTCCTGGGCTCTGAAAAAGCACCTTTTGTCATTCCTGCAGTACGAGAAGTTTTTTCTAGCATCTCTGTAACCAATTCCCTTCATTAAAGTCTCTGAGTAAGATTTAGAGAACTGCCTCCCTCCTGCTTCCCTGGCTGGCCCCTGACTGTACAGACAATGAGAAATATCCACTCTCCAACCGCCAAGAGCTCAGATATCACAATAAGGTCCCGAGGGAGCTCCCATCTCACCCAGCCCCTTCTCCATCATCAATCCCCTTCCTCAGCAGCCTCTCAATCCTCCCCTGTTCCAGAAAGCAGGCCAGGGGTCTCTGTAATTCTACACCCCCACCCCCTGCCTGGGGTGATTGATTCCATATGTCTGTCTGCTGGGCCCCTCGCCCGCGCCCGGCCCCCTCCCCCGCCTTCCGCCCACCTGCCTCCCTTTCTCACAGCTCCGGCTCTCTCGCCTCGCCGAGCCCTTCCTGTGGCACGTCTGACACGTCCCCAGCGTCTGCGGGCTCTCCTGCTCCCTCCCTGCCCCCTTTCAGACAAGACAAAGGAAAGAAAAGGGTGGCTCTGGTTGCATTCACTACTTTTATTAATGAATGCGAGCACAGAAACAGCTGGCCCTGCAAACAGCCCTGCTGAACGGGGCTGTTGTACAAGGAGGCGGAATCCCAGCATTTTGGTTTTGAAAGGGATTGAAGAGTGAATTAATCTCATTTCTGCACGATACGGGGTGCCTCTCCCCAAATCACAAAAACCAGAAACACAGCGCTAGAGTCATGAACCCGTGGAGGTGAATAGTTCAGCCGCGGGAATACAGACAAGTGGTTCCCAGGAGCACTTTATATCCTGAGAGCCTGAGCGTGTAGGGAGATGGGTTCGCACGGCGCTGCCACGGTGCATGTGGCCTGTGCTGCTGGGGTGCTGTGCGTTGCCGCACCACAACGTGGTAACACAGAGACAGAGAACGCTCAGAAACTTCGGGAACAATCTGACGTTGCTGCACCTTCCAATGCCTAATCGTTTTGCTAGTAATTCATTTTATGATTGTATTTTACGAAAATGTCAGTGTGATGAACTAGGGTGCAAAAACGGGGTCTTTGCCAGAGGTGATTTGAAAAGCACTGTTTCGCAGCAACACGCAGGAACTGGGTCCGACTTTGGAAAGAGGATACATGTCTGGAGGCAAGTAACTTAACCTCTGTGGATCTGAGTTTCTCCTCTGTAATACTGGGACGATCTTGACTCCGACCTCATGGGATTGTTGCAAGAATTCTACAAGTTCAGGACATAAGCACCGAGGGGCATCAGGCATATAGTGGGAGAGGAGGGGGTGCGATTATTTGTAGATACTTCTTGACTTGAATTGGTCAAACCACCAAGATCACTGTCCATTGACACTCTTTCTGGGAATCTCTGAGGCTGTAGCTTCTATTCTCACTCTTTGTTGGCTGTTACAATAATTACTTATCTTAAAGTTCACTTCTTTCCATGGTGACATTTTCATCCTGTCCTCTATCTTGAATCACGGGACCTACAAGATGAAACCTGGGATCTCTGCATTGGACCTGAGCACTGGGTCCACCCTGGGGCCAGGTTGGAGCTGATGAGGGAAGCCAAGGGCAGCTATGGGGGTCTGAAGAGAAGGTATTAAGCCATGGGAGGGAAGGGTCACAAAGCCAGAGTCACAAAATAGGCACTAAAATGGGGACTCCACAGGGCAGCCGAGGGCGGACCATGAGAGATAAATGTGGGGCAGTGGGGTGTCATTGTATTACTGCTAAAGGAGTCCCAATCCAGACCTCAGGAGAGGGTTCTTGGATCTCATGCAAGAAAGAATCCAGGGTGAATCCAGAGAGTAAAATGAAAGCAAATTTATTAGAGAAGTAAAGAAATGAAAGACTGGTTGCTCTATAGACAGAGCAGCCCCAAGGGCTGCTGGTCGGCTATTTTTATGATTCTTTCTTGATCATGGGCTAAACAAGGAGTGGATTGTTCATGAGTTTTCTGGGAAAGCAGGGCAATTTCTGGAACTGAGGATTCCTCCCTGTTTTAGACAAAATAGGGTAACCTCTGGTCATTACCATTGGCATTTATAAACTGTCATGGTGCTGGTGAGAGGGTCTTTGTGTATGCTAATGCATCATAATTAGCATGTAATGAGCAGTAAGAGCAAGAAGTCACTTTCCTTGCCATCTTGGATTTGGTGGGATTTGGCTGGCTTCTTTACTGCATTGTTTTATTAGTGGGGTCTTTATGACCTGTATTTTGTGATACCAGTCCTGTTGACCTCCTATCTCATCCTGTGACTAAGAATTTCTAACCTCCTGGGAATGCAGCCTAGTAGGTCTCAGCCTTATTTTACGCAGCCGCTATTCAAGATGGAGTCACTCTGGTTTGAACACCTCTGACAATTGCAGCAAGTTGTCGGCTCATTGACAAGCATTCCTTCTTTTTTATTGTTTTATGTTTGTTTATTTATTTATTTTCTTGAGATGGAGCCTTGCTCTGCTGCCCAGGCTGAAGCCCAGTGGCAAGATCTTGGCTCACTGCAACCTCTGCCTCCCGGGTTCAAACAATTCCCCTGCCTCAGCTCCCCAAGTAGCTGGGACTACAGGCGTGTACCACGATGTCCTGCCAATTTTTGTATTTTTAGCAGAGATGCAGTTTTGCCATGTTGGCCAGGCTGGTTTTGAACTCCTGACCTTAGGTGATCCGCCTGCCTCAGCCTCCCAAAGTGCTGGGAATCCAGGAGTGAGCCACCCCAACGGCCTACAGCATCCTTTAAAGTGTAGGACGTGTGCTTTCCTGATATGCTTCTAGAATGCTGAAGATGTTCTCTGATGTCTGATAACCACTATTCACACCTTAACACATCTCCCTCACTCTAGGAGGGAATGTTCTTGCAGACCCTACCATGTGATGGACAGGAGACACCACCACATTTGGTAGGCAGATGTGGTCGTGGTTACACTGGTGCGCCCTGCCTGTGTCTTCCTTTCCTTCATATACTTCTACTGCTAAAAGAAGGTCTATGCCAGAAGACTCAGTACCAATCCTATATCCACGTCTAGCTTATCAGCATGCTGGGTGTACTTTGTACTATGGTTTTCTTTTCTTTTTTGAATTTTGAATTACTTGCCAACACTTTCAAAATGAGAGAATTCATGCAAAATCTGGAGAACAAATTTTGCTTTGAAATGAGCCCCTTTGGCTACCTTGGACCTTCATTCCTGCCAGGCCACAATCGGCTGGAGCTGAGCAGCCGCTCACTTTTTCAGATGGCATATGGACTCTCCGCTCGGCACGGTTCCCACCACTCCTGATGGTCAAGAAGCATCTACATATGAATCATCACAGCTCTCTGCTTATCTAACTGATTTATGTTCCCTTTCTGGTACATGTAGACATCTGAATTTGCAAACCCTTGTCTATACTTTGGATTCTTAAGAAGTCCCTAGGGCTGGACACAGTGGCTCACTCCTGTGATCTCAGCACTTCGGGAGGCTGAGGCAGGCGGATCACCTGAGGTCAGGAGTTCAAGACCAACCTGACCAACATGGTGAAACCCTGTCTCTACTAAAAAGAAGAAAATTAGCTGGGTGTTGTTGTGAGTGCCTATAATCCCTCCTACTCGGGAGGCTGAGACAGGAAAATCACTTGAACCCAGGAGGCAGAGGTTGCAGTGAGCCAAGATCACGCCATTGCAGTCTAGCCTGATTGACAGGAGTGAAACTCTGTCTCAAAAAAAAAAAAGTCCCTCATACAATTCTTCTCTTAACTAGCTGTTGGGACATACTGTTTTTCATTTCCATCCTCTACTCTATCTCCTACTTTATTCCTCTGTCCCAGTCTCGGCTCAGCTGGTATTAGCATCTGTTCAGTATTTTTTTCTTTTTTTGAAATGAAAAGGCTATTTTATTTAAAAAAAAAAAAAAAGTGGGCTCTGGGAGCAGTTAGTCCATTTGGGCCTTCAGTGTCCTGGTGGTGATTTTGTCCTCGGTGATGTGGACAATGACTCCCATGCCTGACACTGCATCCCAGTCCACAGCATTGAGCATGGCATGGGAGATGGTTTCAAACAGGTGTTCTGGATCCATATTGGGCTCCCAGAGGGACTCACAAATTCTATACATTTGTTTGGCATAGGTGCCACTGACCACAAAATCAGCAGTCACCATGGGGCAGCCAATGAGGTCTAGAGGCAACTGAAGGGCTTCCAGGTCTTTGGGTCCAACCCAGCAATGACTGGCTCAGTGTAGGAGGGGCCAAGACGTTTCTCATACAAGAGATTGGCCACCAGGCTCATGAGGGTACAAGATTTGATCTACTGATCTTCCTTCAGCGAATACAGGTTCAGGTAGAACTTGAGGCACTGGGCAACTGTCTGGACATCAGTAGCGAGCCCAGCCAGACCGATGTACGGCCGATCACCAGTGGGAAAGATCTGGAAGCCTGTGGTCACCATCCGGGCCTGGATCCCAAAGTGCCTGTCTGCAGCAATGGCCACACAGTCCTTCCCCTACATGGCCATGATGGCTCCTCCATTACAGGACATAATAGACATGACTGTGGTATACAAGGACCCCTCCATTGCTGGAGTAATCCCAGTAAACTGGGTCTAGCCTTCACGCCTACCCATTATTTCTGACAGTTGGACTCTACAGAGAGGGTACTGGGATTCCAGCCTTTTCTCAGCCTGCATCCCCTACCTACTTGGATGAATATTAAAATTTAGAGCAACAGAGAAAAGTTATCCGGAATGTCTGGCAGGCGGGAGAAGTTGAGTAATGGAAAGTGTTGTTATTGTTTGTGCCATGCTCTAGTTCTTCCAAGGGCTGACTCCTACCCCTTTCCTGAACATCTGTCCTCTGAAGTCTCCTCTACAGCTCCAGATCGTGCTCTCGTCACTTCTCCATGGTCGTGGCCACCGCCGGTTGGCTTCCCTGACACTCCTTGGTCCCCTTCAAATCCTTTCTGCCAGCATGGTGATCTCCCGGAAATACAGTTTTGTCCATGTTACTCTTCTGCGTAAAACCTCCAATGCTTCTCTATTGTTTCAACATGAGAGAGTTTGAGATTCCCAGTAGGACTTAAGGTTGCTCTGTGACCCACCCCATCCCTACTGCTCCAGCTCCATTTCCTGCCATTGCCAGTCCTACCCTGGACTTTCTGGAAACACCAACTACTAGTGTCTGCCACAGCACCCCGAGCTCTGTTTGCCTCCACACCCTTGGCTGTGTCATTCTGATGGCCTGGAAAGCCCTTCCCAGCCCATGCAATGTTTCTCTCTAAACCCAGTTCCTGAGTCTCTACGACTTCCCATGCTGTGTAGTGCCCTGCCACACTGCCCTGCGTGTCCTTAGCACTGCCCATGTCCTCTAATCCTGCATGGCCTGCCTGCTTTGTTGGGGCGTCAGATTTTTGAAGACAAGAACTGCATCAATCTAGCTCACTTTTATATCCTCACAACTCAGCCTACAGTTGGAACTTAATCAAAATAAATCACGTCTCCAATTAGAAAGCAACTTTCCTGGTCCAGTACTACACCTTTCGAATAAAGAGATGAGTAGGTGATATTGAACAGAGCCCTCAGGCATGCAACTCCAAGCTTTGTGAAGCTGGAGGGCTTCTGCTCACTGTTTTCCTAGGGATAGGCTTGGCTAGAAACTCATTTTGCCCCATCAATTCTCCAGCATTTCACACTGAAGTGGCTTCTTTTTTTCTTTCTTTCTTTTTTTTTTTTTGGAGATGGAGTTTCACTCTTGTCGCCTGGGCTGGAGTGCAATGGTACAGTCTCAGCTCACTGCAACTTCTGCCTCCTGGGTTCAAGTAATTCTCCTGCCTCAGCCTCCTGAGTAGCTGGGATTACAGATATGCACCACCACACCCAGCTAATTTTTGTGTTATTAGTAGAGACGGATGTTTCACCATGTTGGCCAGGCTGGTCTCGAACTCCTGACCTCAGGTAATCCACCCGCCTCGGCCTCCCAAAGTGCTGGGATTACAGGTGTGAGCCACTGCACCTGGCCTGGCATCTTATTTTTCATCACAGGTGCAGTAACCACATGACCTGGACTGTCTGAGGTCAACCATTCTGTCTTTGTCCCTGTTATATGCACCTGCATTGTGAGACCACAGTCCTGATTGGATCCCTCATCCTTTTGATTTTTTGGAAAAGGGAGATTTGCATAGATCAGATGAGAAGAATATGGGCAGCATGGGGTGGAGAGAATGGTGGTGTGTCAGGCATTTATTCTGCACACTGTGTTGTCCCAGGCCCTGGTGAGGTTCTAGACACTCGGTGGGGAGTGCAGCAGACTCGTTCCTTGTGTGCAGGGAGCTTACAGTCCAGTACAGAAGACACACGTTCGTCAGAAACTTGCACAAATAAATGTGAAACTGTAACTACAAAAAGTGCGACCGATCCATGGAGTTGGTAGGGAGAGTTTGATGCAGGAAGGACAGGCCTTCATGAGAAGACAGTTGAAGGAAGAGTTGGATAGTAAAAGGTGAGGGACTGGAGGAGCTCATGGTGAAGGAATTGGGCATGAAATGAGGCTTGCCAGGGGCAGAGACCCTATGCAGGACCTTGAAGGCAGGTCTGAGGTGTGGGGGCTTTATCCTAAGAGCCATGGGAAGCCATTGAGGGTTTTTAGCAGGAGTATGAGCTGATCACATTCATGTTTGGAAAAGAATCTTCTCTGGCTACTCTGTGGAGAGTGGATTGGGGCAAAGTCTTGCTTTCTCAATAGGAAGGCAGTGAGCAGAAACCTCTTACAGTGTCTGCCAGTCATGTCTGCTGCTCCCCTCCTCCTGTAAGCTACACCAGAGCATGGGGAATTGTCTGTGGTTCACTGATGTATCCCAAGCAACTAAAATTGTGTCTGGCTTGTAGCAATTGCTTCAAAAATGCATGCATGCCTCGGAAATTCCCAAGAGCCTCGGGGCAAGTTTATGTCAATCTCAGATCCCTGATTGACTAAGTAAGGCATCAGTCATCTTGATTCGTTTGACCAACTTGTATTGGAACGTAGCATGTACTCAAGTGGAGGATACAAAGGATCCCACTGCCCCAAAGGGAAGAGAGCCAGCAATCAAGGGCGTGGCAAGTGCAGGCTAACAGCAAGGGCTCAGCTGTCCACCGTGCTGAGTTCATCAGAAAAGGATTTGTTGGACGTTCCTTGGTCAAGGTCAGGAAAATCTCACTCAGTATATGTATTAGTTTGTTTTCACACCGCTGATAAAGACAGACCTGAGACTGGGAAGAAAAAGAGATTTAATTGCACTTAATTTCCACATGGCTGGGGAGGCCTCAGAGTCACGGGGGAAGGCGAAATGTACTTCTAACATGGCAGCAGCAAGAGAAAATGAGGAAGAAGCAAAAGCAGAACCCCCCGATAAACACATCAGATCTCATGAGTCTTATTCACTATCACGGGAATAGCACAAGAAAGCTCAGGCACCATGATTCAATTACCTTCCCCCTGGTTTCCTTCCACAACACGTGGGAATTCTGGAAGATACAACTGGAGTTGAGATTTGAATGGAGACACAGCCCATTCGGTATCTGCTTTTGGGAAGCTGCATGACCTTGGCAAGTGGCTTTAACTTCTCAGAGTATCACTTTCTTCACCTGAAAAGCGGGGATGATAAGAGTTGCTTTGCAGTGGTTTTATGAAGATTAAATGAAATAAATTAAAGGAGATCACTTTTAGAAATCACTTTGCTAAAAGGCTGGCACATAGTGGACCCCCCAGCCATGCCACTTCCTTCTTCTTCCTCCTAATTCCTATTCCTCCTACATTTCCTCTCGTTGTTGCTATTATTATTAGCTAGCCATCTTGCCTGTGTTTCTCCAGAGAACCATTACCCATGGTTGAAAAAAATCCACTCTTGGCTGGGCGCGGTGGCTCACGCCTGTAATCCCAGCACTTTGGGAGGCCAAGGCGGGCGGATCATGAGGTCAGAAGTTCGAGACCAGCCTGACCAACATGGTGAAACCCCGTCTTTACTAAAAATACAAAAAATTAGCTGGGTGTGATGGCGCACACCTGTAATGCCAGCTACTTAGGAGGCTAAGGCAGGAGAATCACTTGAACCCAGAAGATTCACTTGAACCCAGAAGATGGAGGTTGCAGTGAGCCGAGATCGTGCCACTGCACTTCAGTCTGGGCAACAGAGCAAAACTCTGTCTCAAAAAAAAAAAAAAAAAAATGCACCCTTACTTCTACTGTCTTAGAGGTATACAGAGTTGCCCACATGAGAAGTAGCTCTATTGCGTTTGTTGACTGCACACCCCCCTCACTTTTGGTTCGGAGCTCACAGTTGAGACCATGTTTGTCGCCTCTGTCCTCCATGGATTAATATGTGCAGCCTGTCTCTCCTAATCAGATGTCACTCTGGTCTCTCATGGTAGCCCATGAGTAGTCACTATCTCCAGAGAATGACCACCCATCCAACCCTTGGGGTTCCCTCCAATAGGCCACTTCAAAGGGAATTTTGCCCACTCCTCATAGCCTATATTTTAAGTCAAATCGTTTGAAATGAGCCTCCAAACTAGGGTGGGAACTCTCCGTAGGCATTTTTATGTGAAGTAGAAACAGAAAATCTTATTTTTATAGAAAGACCCTTCTGGGATCTCACTATCATCTAGTAGAGAAGGCTGGGGCAGCCCTGAGGTTTGTGTTACAGGAAAGGCTTGGGAGGGAAAGATGTCCAGGCCAGCTTCCTGGGGAGGTCACATAAATTCCTGCTTGGCGTTCAGAGTGGGCTGACAGCACACCTTCAGGAGACAGGAGCAAACTGACTCCGGCTCCTCTTCCATATTCTTCCAAAGCAGCTTTGGTGAGTATCAGGTCCAAATGCTGTTGAAATGCATGCCCACTCACCTCACAGTGTAGCCCAAAAGGAACCAGAACCCAATAGGATAGGGGCAGAGTTATAAACAACTGCACATCACTCTGTGCTTATCTCTGCAAATATTGACTCTGGAGAACCAAACAAGTGGCAAAAAGAAAACAAAAAAACAAACAAAAAAAAACCAATAATATTTTCCTCCAGAGAGAATATCTTGTTCCAGACAGCCAGGGCCAAGTCGGATGGGCAGGCAGCAACAGATGGCACACTGCAAGGTGAAGAGGTGAAGGTCTCCACGCAAGGGTGCGGTTCTGACGCAGTGGGGCTCCTTGGAACTGTTATGCCCATGGAAGGAGAGACCAGACCCAGGGTGCCACCAGTGGTCTTAAAGAACACAGGGGATCCCATATTGTGGATCAGTTTTCAAAGTCAAGAGATTGCTCCAAGAGGCAAATGTCCTCAGCAAAGACCCGACTCCAGGTTTGGGAAACATTGAACAGAATCCCTTCTTTGGGTCAGATGTCCTGCCAGAGACCTCTGTGAATGATTCCACAAATCCTTAAATATCCTGTGAGCTAGGTGTTCTTACCCCATTTTGCAGATGCAATAACTGAGGCTCCTAACAGTTTGATGACTTGCAAAATAGCTCAGATTGTAGGTTATCTGGCAGAGCTGGGATGGGGACACCCCGGTAAGCACCTCTAAAGTGTGCTGTGCTTGTTCTGGTTGTTTCAAGCTCTGAGTTCTTTTGTGTTACAACTCAAATGCCCCTTACATTTGTGAAAGTCCAGAGAGCAGGATTCTGGCCAAAGAGCAGGAACTGAGGTCATTGACTGGCTAAGCCTCGGGGTTGTTGACTATTCTGTAAAGACGTAGATAGAAATAATTATTGATTCTGCATTCTGGCTCTTGGGCAGAGGCATAATTTTGAAAGTATTGGCGAGATGCCCGATGCTGCACCCTAGCCATGCAGTGTGTGTGTGTGTGTGTTGTGCAATTGTGGTAGAGGTTTCATTGTGACCCTCTAAACCCTCCCTTCTACCCAACCCCCAGACAATGATACCTTAGAGCAAGAGCAAACTTGTCCAACCTGCAGCCCAGGATGGTTTTGAATGCAGTCCAACATAAATTCTTAAACTTTCTTGAAACTATGAAATTTGTTTGTAATTTTTTTTTTAGCTCACCAGCTCTCATTAGTGTTAGCGTCTTTTATATGTGGCCGAAGACAATTCTTCTTCTTACAATGTGGCCCAGGGAAGCCAAAAGATTGAACAGCCCTTGCCTTAGAGTCCCTTAGCCACTGGTTATCTTTACATTACAGCAGAGTCACCTCGGACTCTAAAGGAAAGGGCTGGGTCATAGAAGGAGGCATTCAGCGGGGATCAGGAGGTGGTGGAGGGTAAAGATAAGAACAATAGAGGAAAAAGAGTCATAGAACACAGAGAAAGAGAGAGAGGGGAGGAGACCAACCCCAGGATAAGCTACAATGTGACAGGGAGAAACAGCAATGTAAGAGATAGAAATAGTTGCACTGTGACAAGTTGCCGAGAGGAGAGAGAGAAACACTTTACAGAAAGTGAGCAAGCGAAGTTTCAGTGGAGGCGGCGGTGGGAAAGATTTCAAGTGGGAAGTCGGTGCACATGGAGAGCTGTGGATGAGAGCAGGTGATGGACGGCCGTAGAGAGGACTCGGAGAGACAGCGGGTGCTGGGCACTGTGGGACACCCCAGAGACGAGGCGCTGCTGCTACCCGTAGCCCAGAGGACCTGCCAACCACCAGCAGCCTCCAGAAAAGCCATTTCTAGCAGGCACCTGTTGTCTATGGCTGAAACCCAAGGGGAATGTGGATTTCAGATGTGGGAGAAAGAGAAAGGATGCCACAAACACACAACTGAGGAGACAGAGTTCTGATTTCTAACACCACCTCCAGGAAGTCCTCCCAGCCCACAGTTTAGGCTGCAGAACTTCAGAGTTTCCCATGATTCATCTAGAGTCTCATCGTCCCTTTGCATTGCCTTCCTGGCTATGTAGAATTATAATTGGGTTTATGATTCTCTATAGGCCTTTTTTATTTGTGTTTTTCCTGTGGGTGTGTATTGTTTCTTTTAATAGTCTGTACATTTCTCTACTATTTCTATCTCCTTTGCAGTATCTGGTGCAGGGCTTCTGTTCTTTTGGGCATGTATAACACTCCTTCCCCTTTAGCAATTTATTCTTTTACAAAATTCCCAGCTTATTACATCTTATGCCACTTTTCTGGCCATGTCCTTTGTTAAAAATCCTCTTTCTACTTGATAGTTCTTTCTACTGTCCATTGCCCTCCATGAGGTTACTCATTATCTCATGAATGCAGAGCAGAAGTTATTATTCCTATTTAATAAGTAAAGAGACTGAGTCTCAGAGGCATGTTTATTGCTTAACTTGGCTGAAAGATTAAAATATTTTCTACATTGTGTAGCAATATACAACATACAAGCTGATTTTAGGTGGTATTAGAAGGAATATCTTTTATTTAAGTTATGTATTTTGTCTTTAAGTGTAAAAGGAAAATAATATATTAAAGCTGTGTTTTGGGGCATATTATTCCTTGCAGTGTTTTTATTTCAATAAAATAAGTGTTACCTGGTGCAGTGGTTCATGTCTATAATCCCAGCACTTTGGGAGTCCGAGGCAGGCAGATCACTTGAGGTCAGAAGTTCGAGGCCAGCCAGGTCAACCCGGTGAAGCCCTCTCTCTACTAAAAATACAAAAAAGTAGTCAGGTGTGGTGGGATGCGCCTGTAATCCCAGCTGACCAGGAGGCTGAGACAGGAGAATCACTTGAACCCTGGAGGCAGAGGTTGCAGTGAGCCAAGATCACGCCACTGTACTACAGCCTGGGTGACAGAGCAAGACTTTGTCTCTCTCTAAATAAATAAATAAATGAGTTGAGTTAAACATAAATATTAAAGAAATAATAATCGAAGTGGTTCAAAGATATGGCACAGAGTAGGAAGAAGTTCTTGAATGGCTGATGTTTGGGAAGTACTGCTTGGTGTCAGCTCTAAACACAATGGTGCTGAATTAGTTGTGTTTTCCTGCCTGGCCACAGTCAAGATGAAAAGGCAGGAATGCCCAGTATAATGGCTGTTGCTTTGGGAGTTAGCAGATCATCCAATGGCCCTGAGAGATGAGCTTCTTTTCCTCAGGCTGCAAATCTTCCACCTACGCAGAAGAGAATGGCAGAGGCAACTCACTTGGAGGCATAGCCGGAGAATGGAGTCAACTCTCCACCATAAGCAAAGCCAGGCAGGAGGGTCGTGGGGAAATGGGTGAGGGACGGGGCACAGGAATCAGAGAATACCAGTCTCCGCCCTCACGGAGCTGTCAATGTCATAATGGAGACGGAGATAGGGCACAAAAAGAAACACAAAGCCACCTAAACTCGGATCTTAGGACAGCTTTGAGAGAGGCTCCATGCCTGGTGTTAGGGGCCAGGAACGGGCTAGATGAAGTTTCCCTCAGCTTCAGGAAGGTGGTCTGCAAAGACTAACCAAGAATCATTTTTGAAGACAGCCTTCCTCCCACAAAGAACCTTTCTAATCCTCAAAGTGCCCTGTAAACAGTCTCCAAATTGAGGGTTCTACTTTTCCCCTAGGGAGTGATTCTTTGCTACCTCCACCCCCTGGTGGCTCAGTTTCCAAACTGGATTATTTCATCCCTTCCCCCACCCCCCTCTTTCTTGGTAGAGCAGTAACAATCACCACCCGGCTTCTGATTAGGACAGAGAGGTGCGGTTTAATCACAGAGCGACAGAGAAACAAGGCCTGCCTGTGGAATTGCAGCGTGTAGTCTACACAACCTTCTCCCAGGCCGGAAAGAGTTGGGGAGGTGGACGGGTGCAGTTCAGACTCATTTCTCACCCAGCAGCAATTTCATCAGAAACCAAATGTGCCCACAGCAACGTCTTGCTTTCCATGACATGACTCTGCTGAGGAAGATTTCCTGGATAGGGGAGTTAGGGCGATGAGTGTCTGCTGCATTGAGGGAAGGGAGTGAGGAGACCAGGGAGGGGAGAGGGCTGTGTATGAAGCTGGGCACACAGGGTCTGTGGCCTGCATCGCAGCACGCCTCTGCGTGTGTGTGTGTGTGTGTGTGTGTGTGTGTGTCTATGGGGCAGGCTAGTGCCTGTGGGGAATAAAGGCATTCCCATTGCCAGGCCCTTGGAAATGCTGGGTGGGTTGCTTCTCATCCTTTATTTATTTAGCTTTGCCTGCTTCTCAGAGGCCTCGGGAGAGTGGGGGTGGTGGTAACGTGGAGATGAGATAATTGTGGCGGCCTGGACAAGTTTGCTCAGAAAATATTGTGTGGCTGAGACCACTGAGCTAGTGAGAGAGAGAGAGAGAAAGTCACCAAGTACAATAATGCTAAACATAAACATGAAGGCCAGGTGCAGTGGCTCATCCCTGTAATCCCGGCACTTTGGGAGGCCCAGGGGGCTGTTTGAGACCAGCATGGCCAACATGGTGAAACCCCATCTCTACTAAAAGTACAAAAATTAGCCAGGCATGGTGGCATGGGCTTGTAATCCCAGCGACTAGGGGGACTGAGGCAGGAGAACCGCTTGAACATGGGAGGCAGAGGTTGCAGTGAGCCGAGATCATGCCACTGCACTCCAGTCTGGGCTACATATTGAGACTCTCTCTCTCTCTCTCTATATATATAAAAGTAAACATGAAGACTCCAAAACAAGGATCTGTTAGTGCCGAGAGGAGCTGAAGCTGGCATGTATGCCATCTTTCTCCAAGTTACATGCTAGGGAGTGGGGTGAGCAGGGATTTGCTTGGAGGGGAGGGGGGTGCAGCAGACAGATTTAGGATTCAGAAGTCTGCTGCGCTTCAGGAGCTCCCCCACTGGAATAAGATGGGCGGTTGTTTGCCAGGCCTGAAAGGTTTATTTAACGATTCCAGATAGAATATCGCCAAACAGATGTAGTTCTTGTTCCTCGAAAGAAAAGCTGCAGCAGGAAGCAGGGGGCGGGCCGTCCAATGGAGGGAACAGCGCTGCTCACATTGTCCGCAGATGCCGCCCTCTGCTTGAAACCTTTTCCAGGCCCGTTCTCACAGCATCTGCCTTGCTTCCCTCTGCCGCCTGTCCCTCTTCCTTTCTCCAAGAAGTCTCAGAGTGCACGTCTGAGTCTTGTCCTGACTGAACAGAGAGGGGCTGCCAGGCCCTGGCCAGGGCTGGGTTGAGATTCTCCTCTGGGGACACTGGGGACTAGGATCACCTCACCCTGTGATCCTGGAGGGAGTGGGGACCCTCATAAAGTACTCGACGTTGGTGAGCTGGCCTTTCTCACAGGCATTCTATGGCTTCCTTGGGATCACGTGGACGGCTGCTATAATGGGGTAGGTTGGATGCAGGCTGGGAAGTGACACTTCAGGCCCTACATGATCTCTTGGGCACAGAAGTCTGAAAATCTGCTCTCTAAAATTGAGGAAGCCCTTTACTCAGGGTGGACGAGCTTGGAGGCCAGACTTGGCCTGTAAGGCAATTCTGGCCTCCATCTGTTCTTGTAAATAAACTTTCATTGGAACACAGCCTGTTCATTTGTTTAAATATTGCCCTTGGCTGCTTTTGTGATATAATAGAAGAGCTGAGTCCCTGAAACCCCATGAGGCCAGTAAAGCTTAAAATACTTACCACACGGCCCTATACAGCAAAAGTTTGCCAACTTCTTCTTCTTCTTTTTTTTTTTTTTTTTTGAGACGGAGTTTCGCTCTTGTTACCCAGGCTGGGGTGCAATGGCGCGATCTCGGCTCACCGCAACCTCCGCCTCCTGGGTTCAGGCAATTCTCCTGCCTCAGCCTCCTGAGTAGCTGGGATTACAGGCACGCGCCACCATGCCCAGCTAATTTTTTATTTTTATTTTTAGTAGAGACGGGGTTTCACCATGTTGACCAGGATGGTCTCAATCTCTTGACCTCGTGATCCACCCGCCTCGGCCTCCCAAAGTGCTGGGATTACAGGCTTGAGCCACCGAGTCCGGCCTTTTTTTTTTTTTTTTTTTTTTTTAGACAGATTCTCAATCTATTGCCTAGGCTGGAGTGCAGTGGCACGAGCTTGGCTCACTGCAACCTCCAGGTTCAAGTGATTCTTCTGCCCCAGCCTCTTGTGTAGCTGGGATTATAGGTGCGCACCACCACACCCAGCTAATTTTTGTATTTTTAGTTGAGACGGGGTTTCACCATGTTGGTCAGGCTGCTCTTGAACTCCTGACCTTGTGATCCTCCTGTCTCGGTCTCCCAAAGTGCTAGGATTACAGGCATGAGCCGCCACACCTGGCCAGGTTTGCCAACTTCTAAACTAGAAAATTCTGGCCGAGGGATGCTTTGCTCAACACTCCTTTCCGTCAGATGCAAAGGGCCCCCATCCTGAGCCATTAAGGATTTCCAGAACTCCTTCACTGCAACAACCTTTCAAAAGGGGAGGGAAAAAACTTCCATTTATTTATAATTTGTTTACCGGGTAGTGCCTCTACCCAAGGCTTGGAGCTCTGTCTATAGTGCTCTTTTTAAAACTGTGAGACCCATAAGCTGGGCAGGACCCCTGGTAGAGGTTTGACTCATTTATACAAATCAGCCTGCCTCTGGAGAGTCGGGAACTTCCCAGGGAATGACCAGCAGTCGGAGGAGACGAGGGCTGGTGGAGCTGCCCCTCAACTCCTTGGAGCAAGGCCTGGCTTCTATGCAGATGCCCCTCCCATTAGTGAGGAAGTGAGGATGCTGTGCCAATTACACGTTCCAAAGATGGCCTCCACAATATCTCTGTTCCACTCATTATTTCTCCACCCTGTTGAACATGGGCTGGCCTTCTGTGTGTCCAGTAGGATGGGGGGGAAGTGGTGCTGTGGGACTTCTCAACGCCAAAAAGACTTGCAACTTCTATCTTATCTCTAGGAACTCTCACTCTCTCGACACGCCCTCTTGAAACCCAGCCGCTATGCTCTGATGCGCCGAAGCCACAGGAGAAGCCAGATGCAGGTGCTGTGGTTGACTGGCCGGCTCAACTCGCAGCCAGCAGCCGGCACCCGCTATGCCTAGGGGAGTGTGCAGCCCTCTTGGGTGTCAGCTGAGCTGGGCTTTCAGATAATGACTCCAGTCCCAGACACCGTCTGCTATAACCACATGAAAGAGCTCACATGAGAACTACCCAGCTGAATCTAGTCAACCCACAGAACCACAAGAGGTAAGATAAATGACTGCTTCAAGACTTAAACTTTGGGATGGCTTGTTACACAGTGAGAGATCATGAGAACAAGGCGATGGCAGTGTGGGCTGTGACGGGGATAGGGGATGAGGGTGGCCATCTTGTTAGTCCCAGGTGGGGTTCCATTGCTTTGGTCTGGAAAGCTTCCTCTAGAAGTAGAAATTTGGACTTTTCCCTTCTGTGCCTTGGTATCTCCTTTTTAGAGGAGAATAACCACCAACTCCCTACTACAAATTATAAATCAAGAAGGAATTTTTTTGGAGCCTACAACATGCCAGGTGCTGAGCTCACAGGATTCTTACAACTACCCTTTGAGATAGACATTATTGCCCGCATTAAAGATAAGGAAACAGAGGCTCAGAAAAGTCAGATGACTCACTCAAACTCATCCAAGAAGCAAGTGGCAATGTCAGGATGTAAACTGGGATCTATTGTTGCATGTTTGAGTATTAACTGAAACTGACAATTTCTATTGCTACTGGGAAAAACACCCTACAAAAGAAACATGATAGATAATACTTACATAGTACTTAAATGTTTTAGGCATTGTTTTTAAATCTTAAGTACCTAAAATATTGTTATTTATATGCTCAAAACAGCCCTATGAAGTAGGTATTATCAGTGTCTCCATTTTATAGATGAGGAAACTGATACACATGGAGGTTAAGAAACTTGGCTAGGTGGGCCAGGTGCGGTGGCTCATGCCTGTAATCCCAGTAATTTGGGAGGCCAAGGTGGGCAGATCATCTGAGGTCAGGCGTTCAAAACCAGCCTGGCCAATGTGCTGAAACCCCTCTACTAAAAATACAAAAGTTCAAGACCAGCCTGGCCAACATGGTAAAACATCCTCTACTAAAAATACAGAAATTAGCCAGGCGTGGTGGCGCATGCCTGTAGTCCCAGCTACTTAGGAGGCTGAGGGAAGAGAATCACTTGAACCCGCATGGTTGAGGTTGCAGTGAGCCAAGATTGTGCCACTGCACTCCAGCCTGGGTGACAGAGCAGGAATCCATCTCAAAAAAGAAGGAAAAAAAAAGAAAAGAAAGAAACTTGCCCAAATTGACACAGTTATTAAATGGTTGCGTTAGTCAGGGTAGACTAGGCTGTATTACAGTAACAACCCTCTTAAATCTTAATGGCTTGAAACAACAGAGGTTTAATTCACACTCATTAGCTATTCAAGACAGGAGGCTCTATTCTCTAATCCATACAGTTGCTCAGGATCCAGGCTGGTTGTAGCCTCACCATTTAGAACATGAAGAAGACAGAAACTGAGGAGTCATGTGGGGTTTGTTCCATTGCCTCAGGCCAGGAGTGACCTTCACTTCATCTCACTCACAGCTCACCACCCACTACTAGTCACTTGCGACTCAGTGCGAGTTAAGCTTCTGGGTGTGAGGGAAGGAAAAGAGAATGGATGAAGGTGAACATCAGCAGGCTCCACCACCATAGTTTGAACCAAGACTTGAGCCTAGGCCATGCGGCTTCAGAATCCTCGCGCTGAATCACACTAAACTGCCTCCGTCAGTCATCCTTTCCTCCATCCAGTGCCTAAGACTATCCGTAAGTCATCCTTTCCTCCATCCAGTGCCTAAGACTATCAGTCCAGTGCCTTCATCCTTCAGAAGAACTTGAGTAAACTTAGAGAACTTGAGTAGAGTGCCACAGTGTGCCCAAGGCCACACACCCTGAGGTTGGCAGCAGGTCCTGGGTTACAGTTATCGTTACTTGGCTTCCCAAGGAGTGGCAGAAAGGTAAGGTTTTGACATACTCGTTGGATGACCATGGACAGGTCACTGAAACTGTCTAAGCATCATTTGACACTTATAAGAATTAAATGAAATAACACCTGTAAAAGTGTCTGCACAGACTTTCTGCTGTTAGTTTTGTTCCTTTCTTTCTGTTGTCACCACACCTCCTTGCCTGTTACCCAGGCCATGCAGACCAGCCAGGCCTTTGACTTACAGTGAGGCTGAGATTCCAAATCCCCATGGCTGGTTTCCATGCCTTCTTCCAGGCCTGTGAATGCCCCTGTGCTCCGGTTTCTAGCACACTTGCTGGAAGAAATGTGCATCCATGCCTTTCTTGCTTCATTACACTTTGGAGAACACTCCAATCCCTTTTACCCAAGTAGTTCCTTTGAATTTCTCCTTCCTCTGCAAACATCTTCCCAGCTGTACAGAGGGAAGGCTGTGGTGCTTTCCTGACCTCACCCTGAGGAACTCTAAACATCATACTCTACTCCTGCTCCATGCCAAAAGACACGGGCGCCTCCCACGTGCCTAATGCAATCATGCTGGCAGGACTATCTTTGGCTGAGGTTGCATACCAGGCAGTGGGTTAAGAATTTCAGCTTGATTGTTTTATTTACTCTTATTAAAACTTTTGTAACGTTTTAAGATAGAGACAGGGTCTCACTCTGTTACCCAGGATGGAGTGCAGTGCTGCGATCCTAGCTCACTGTAATCTTGAATCTCTGGCCTCCAGCATCGCCTCCTGATGAGTGGCTAGTGTTAAAATGCACATGCCGAATGAAGAGACCTCCCAAACAGGCTTTGTGTGAGCAACATGGCTGTTTATTTACCTGGGTGCAGGTGGACTGAGAAGAAAAAGGGCACCCCACTGGAGGGCAGTGGGGTAGGAGTTGGTTTTACAGGTTGGGGCAAATGGTTGGTTAAAGGTGGGAGGGGAAGGGCTTCATGATATGCTTGGTCACAAGGGTATGGGTTATCTTTTACAAACAGGCATGATCATAAGGGTGGGGGTTATTGGTTGTAAGCAGAGTGGAGGGTGAGGTAAATTACATAGTTATAGGGGTGAAGGTCTTGAGAAACCCAGTGTCCAGGGGGAAATTCCACAAGGCTGTGCAGGAACAATGGTTGCAGGTTGCAGGTTGCAGGTTGCATAGGGAAAGCAATGGTTGAAGCAGGAACAAGTTGTTTCACTTCTTTCTGTGGCCACCTGGTTATTTGTGGGTGCTTCAGACTTTCTGGTTCTTAGAGACCATCCAGAGGTGTACGTGCTGTTCACCAAGGCTAAAGTGGCCAAGCCTAGACTTGGAGGCTTAATAGCTAAGACTATAGGCACCTCCCACCATGTCTGGATTTTCTTTTTTTTTTTGAGATGGAATCTTGCTCTGTAGCCCAGGCTGGAGTGCAATGGCACAATCTCGGCTCACTGCAACCTCCACCTCCTGGGTTTAAGTGATTCTCCTGCCTCAGCCTCCTGAGTAGTTGGGATTACAGGTCTGTGAGCCATCATGCCCCGCTAATTTTTGTATTTTTGGTAGAGATGGGGTTTCACCATGTTGGCCAGGTTGGTTTCAAACTCCTGACCTCATGATCAGCCCACCTCCACCTCCCAAAGTGCTGGGATTACAAGCGTGAGCCACGACACCTGGCCTGGAAAATTTTTTAATTTAAATTTTTTGTAGAGATGGAGTCTCACTGTGTTGTCCAGGCTGATCTTGAACTCCTGGACTCAAGCAATTCTGCCTTGGCCTCCTGGAGCGTTGAGATTATTGGCATAAGCCACTGTGCCCAGCCTGATTTTTACTCTGTTTTGTTGTTAGTGGGGTTTTTTTTTTTTTAGATGGAGTTTCTCTCCTGTTGCCCAGGCTAGAGTGCAATGGTGTGATCTGCAACCTCCGCCTCCCAAGTTCAAGAGATTTTTCTGCCTCAGCCTTCAGATAGCTGGGATTATGGCATGCACCACCACGTCCAGCTATTTTTTTTGTATTTTTAGTAGAGAGGGGGTTTTTCCATTTTGGTCAGGCTGGTCTCAAACTCCTGACTTCAGGTGATCCACCCACCTTGGTCTCCCAAAGTGCTAGGATTAGAGGTGTGAGCCACCACACCCGGCCTTATTGTTTTTTGGACATGGAATTTCACTCTCGTTTCCCAGGCTGGAGTGTAGTGGTGTGATCTTGGCTCACTGCAACCTCTACCTCCAGGGTTCAAGTGATTCTCGTGCCTCAGCCTCCCCAGTAGCTGGGATTACAGGCATGTGCCACCACACCTGGCTAATTTTGTATTTTTAATAGAGATGGGGTGTCTCCATGTTGGTTAGGCTGGTCTTGAACTCCTGATCTCAAGAGATCCACCTGCCTCAGCATCCTAAAGCGCTGGGATTACAGGTGTGAACCACCATGCCCAGCCCAATTTACTCTTTGCAACAACGCTCTGAAACAGGTACTATTCTCATCCCCTTATTACAGATGAGGAAACTGAGGCTCAGAGAAGTTAAATAACTGGCCCCAAATTACACAGCCGTGTTGCTGAGGAGTTGGCGGTGAATCCAGGCAGCTCTGTCCTAACGTCCTTTTTTATTTAACTCCTACCTGCTTCCAGGGCTCACATTCTGATTCTTTTCTTTTGTGTCCTTTCCCTTTGGTCACTGTGGAGTCATCAAACCTGGTCAGCAACTTCTAGATGGCGGGGCCACACAAAGCCCAATCTATCATCTGGAAGCAGGCACTTGGTTAAGATTTTCTGAAGACAAAGACGATGACAGTGATCAGATCGAGCTGTTGACCTGGCACTTGATGCTTGTTCAGAAAATCACCACAGAACATGCAGCCCTGGCCTTAGTTTCACCACAGCACATTTTCCATTCTTCATCTTTTCCATAGCGATGTTCCCGATTTCCATTAGGAAGTTTCTCACCAAGGAACTGGGTCAGAAAAGCCAGAGGTTCTTATCCCTGTTTATTTTGCTTCAGGATTCACCAAGGAGGAGGCTGTGCTGGTCTTTGGCAAATCCCAGGGGAATGTGTAAAAACTAGAGGACATTTCCTCTGCTCAAGCAATGCTCTTATCCTTTTATGCTTCTTCCCTTCCTCTTGAAACAACAACTAAAACTCAAACTCAAAACTCCCCATGATAAAAAAGTATATGAGCTAACCGTGGTGGCATGTGCCTGTAATCCTAGCTACTTGGGAGGCTGAGGCAGGAAGATCGCTTCAGCCTAGGAGGTTGAGGCTACAGAGTGCTATGACTGTGCCTGTGAATAACCACTGGACTCCAGCCAGAGTGACATATGATGCCACTTAAAAAAAAAAGTATGATGGCCAGGCGTGGTGGCTCACATCTGTAATCCCAGCATTTTGGGAGGTTGAGGTGGTCAGATCACTTGAGGTGGGAAGTTCTAAACCATCCTGGCCAACATGGTGAAACCCTGTCTCTACTAAAAAAAATATAAAAATTAGCTAGGTATGGTGGCGGGCGCCTGTAGTCCCAGATACTTGGGAGGCTGAGATAGGAGAATTGCTTGAACCCAGGGGATGGAGGTTGCAATGAGCTGAGATCACGTGATTGCATTCCAGCATGGGTGACAGAGCGAGACTGTGTCTCAAAAAAACAAAAAATAAAGGCTGGGCGTGGTGGCTCAAGCCTGTAATCCCAGCACTTTGGGAGGCCAAGGCTGGTGGATTACGAGGTCAAGAGATCGAGACCATCCTGGTCAACATGGTGAAACCCCGTCTCTACTAAAAATACAAAAAATTAGCTGGGCATGGTGGCACACGCCTGTAATCCCAGCTACTTGGGAGGCTGAGGCAGGAGAATTGTCTGAACCCAGGAGGCGGAGGTTGTGGTGAGCCGAGATCCCACCATTGCACTCCAGCCTGGGTAACAACAGTGAAACTCCGTCTCAAAAAAAAAAAAAAAAAAAAAAAATTTAAAAAGGTATAATTTTAGGTGCTACTCGACGTATTTATTTATTTATTTATTTTTTTGAGACGGAGTTTCACTGTTGTTACCCAGACTGGAGTGCAATGGCACCATCTCGGCTCACCACAACCTCCGCCTCCTGGGTTCAGGCAATTCTCCTCCCTCAGCCTCCCGAGTAGCTGGGATTACAGGCACGCACCACCATGCCCAGCTAATTTTTGAATTTTTAGTAGAGACGGGGTTTCACCATGTTGACCAGGATGGTCTGGATCTCTCGACCTCGTGATCCACCCGCCGCGGCCTCCCAAAGTGCTGGGATTATAGGCGTGAGCCACCTTGCCTGGTGCAACATATGTATTTATAATACATGACATAAAACTGTATGATGAGGCCAGGCATGGTGGCTCATGCCTATATAATCCCAGCACTTCAGGAGGCCGAGGCGGGTGGATCACGAGGTCAAGAGATCCAGACCATCCTGGTCAACATGGTGAAACCCGGTCTCTACTAAAAAAAAAATACAAAAATTAGCTGGGCGTGGTGGCACGTGCCTGTAGTCCCAGCTACTCAGGAGGCTGAGGTAGGAGAATTGCTTGAACACAGGAGGCAGAGATTGCACTGAGCTGAAATTATGCCACTGCACTCCAGCCTGGTGCCTGGCAACAGAGCAAGACTGTCTCGGGAAAAAAAAAAAAAAAAAAAAAGGTAGGCAAATAACTGAACAGCCACTTCTCAAAAGAAGACATACAAGCAGTCAATAAACATATGAAAAAATGATTAACAACACTAATCATCAGAGAAATGCAAATCAAGACCACAATGAGACACCATCCCACACCAGCCAACATAGCTATTATTAAAAAGTCAAAAAACAGCAGATGCTGGCAAGGCTGCAGAGAAAGCTTTGTTATACACTGTTGGTGGGAATGTAAATTAGTTCGGCTACTGTAGAAAGCAGTTTGGAGATTCTCAAAGTACTCAGAATTATTATTGGACCCAGCAATCACATTACTGGGCATATATATATAATTTTCTTACCAAAAAGACGTGCGTAATCTTATGTTCACTGCAGTACTATTCACCATAGCAAAGACATGGAGTGAACCCAGGTGCCCATCAATGGTGGACTGAATAAAGAAAATGTGGTATATATACACCATGGAATGCTACACAGCCATAGAAAGGATGAAATCATGTCCTTTGCAGCAACATGGATGCAGCTGGAGGCCGTTATCCCAAGCGAACTAACACAGGAACAGAAAACAAAATACCACATGTTCTCACTTGTAAGTGGGAGTTAGGCACTGGGTACTCATAGACGTAAAGATGGGAACAACAGACAATGGGGACTACTAGATGGAGAGGGACAAAGGGGGCAAGGGCTGAAAAACTGATACTATGCTCACTACCTGGGTTACGGGATCGTTTGTAGCTCAAACTTCAGCATCATGCAACAAACCCATATAGCAAACCTGCACATGCACCCCCTAAATCTAAAAGAAACATTGAAATTATATTTTAAAAATTCCTCCTATTTTATCATACATATATAAGCCCCACTGTGAACAGCCCATTGTGAATAAAGAAGGTGTTCAACCAGAACTGGTAAACTGAGAAAAGATGGAAAGCGTCAATTGCTGGCAAGGAGAGGGAGCAAGTGGAACCCCCAGGTACTGCTGTTAGGAGTATACATTCATACATTTACTTGGCAAAACTTACTGGCTCTATCTACTAATGCGGAACACATGTGGACCTTATGACCCAGAAATTCCATGTCTATGTATAGGCCAAACAGAAATATGTGCACATACTCAAAAAACAACATGTTCTGGGAAGTTCGCAGCAGCTGTGTTCATGAGAGTAAAAAACTGGAAACCGTCCAAATGTCCATTCGACAATCGAATGGATCAATAAATTGTGGTGTGGTCCTGCTGTGGACCACTACCCAACAATAGGGAACTAGCTACAACTACATGCAAGAATATGGGTGACTCTCACATGCAGAATGTGGAGCAAATGAAGATGGAGACACAAATACTGGTTATTTTAAGTTTTCATTTATGTAAAAACTCATCCACACCAGTAGAAGTCAGGACAATGTTTACCTTTGCAGGGCATGGGGATAATAACCAGCTGAGGCCCCCAGCGTCCTGAGTAGACGGGACTACAGGCACACACCACTATGCCTGGCTTGCTTTTGTTTTTATTTTGGAAAGACAGGGTTTCACCATGTTGCCTAGGCTGGTCTCGAACTCCTGTGCTCAAGTGATCCTCCTGCATCAGCCTCCCAAAGTGTTGAGATTACAGGCGTGAGCCACTGTGTCTGGAAATTGTCTTCTTGATCTGGGAGCTGGCTATATGGTAGATAAATATTTGTAAATATTTATAGATATTTAGGTAAATATTTGTAGATATTTATCTAGTTTACCTATTTTTTTTTTGCAAGTATATTTCAAAAACATATTTGTAAAAAAACATTCCTCTACTGATGACTTGGTGGAGAAAATCTCAGCTTGGGTCTAGCTTAACTTGAATGCTTCTTTTAGACTGTTTCACTTTCTTAACTTGGGGAGAGTGTGCAGCTTCAGAAACTTCAGCAGGCAACGGTATCCAGCTTGAATCAAATAACATTGCTTTTTTCATTGTGTTTATTTTCATGGTTACCATCTATACTGGGTTTCCATTTATGGTAGTGATATAAAGTTTCTTTTAAAAATGATCATAAGCAAAAAAAAAAAGAGTGAATTGCCTTACTTTAAAAAAGTTATGTAAATAATAGTACAGGTGGTACCTAGTTACGGTAAACCATGTAAGGGTGGGGTTTATGAAACACAGTTGAGATGGAAAAAGTCAGGGATTAAGGGGAAGGGAGAAAACCAGTCTTAGCCTGTCCCCATCTCTCAACCAGTCCTCACCGCTGGGCACAGACAGGCTGTCAAGCTTAAGGACATACCTTTACAGAGGATTCATGAGAAATCTAAAGTGAGGAATGCTCTAGGAACAATGGGATGGGCAAAGCAAGAAACAAGGAGAGAAAAACCTGGATTCATTCAACAAATATTCTTTGAGCGTCTGTGTGCAGGCACTGTTCTAGCCCTGGGCCTACAGTAACAAACTGCTTGAGTCCTAGGCCAGCCGGTAACCAGCTCTGGGTCCTGGTCTGAGTACCGCTACTTCTCCTAGGCTTCCACAGGTTGAGGGTTCTCTGTGATTCAAGCCTCTGTAGCAGCTGGCCTTTGTGGCGTGGGATTCTGAGTGAGGCTCAGAAGACGTTAGGCAAGGCCTTAAAAAGATGGGGTTTCTGAATCACACTGCCATGGGTGTACTTATGAAACAATCTTACATGTTCTTCACATGTACCCCAAAACCTAAAATGCGATAAAAAATAAAAAAGATGGGGTTACTTTGTTACAAGTTTGTGTGTATTTAGGGTGGACAAAGTTCAAATTGGCCATTAACCTGGGAACTAGGAGAAAAGAATTGGGTGTGGCCTTCAGGCTCATTAGAAAGAGAAATCTCATTGAGTACTTTGCATTTGTCAAGTCAGCATCACTTTGCCTGCTCATCTCCGCTGCTCTTAGCTAAAAGATCAAGAACTTTAAAAGGAGGTGGAAAGAGAATGAATCTCAAAAGATAAGTGAGGAGCTGGACGTGAATGAATGAATGTCACTGTTAGCCTCTTAATAGATTCATCGCAGCCTTTCATCCTTAGCTGCTGGGCATTGCAATTAAGACAGAAAAAGAATGGGGGGCCCTGCCAGGAATATTTTGAGAGATTTTACTTTTCATTCACTCAACAAATATTTATTGAGTGCCTACCAGGTGCCAGGTCATTTTTAGACCTGTGGGCTATCCAATTTGGTAGGTATCTAGCCACACATGGCTATCAAGCATTGAATTTTGGCTACTTCAAACCAAAATGTGCTGTATAGCAAATGCATTACAACTTGAGGATTCAGGCCGGGCACAGTGGCTCATGCCTGTAATCCCAGCACTTTGGGAGGCTGAGGCAGGCAGATCACGAGGTCAGGAGTTCAGGACCATCCTGGCCAACATGGTGAAACCCCGTCTCTACTGAAAATACAAAAATTTTACTGGACATGGTGGCTTGTGCCTATAATCCCAGCTACTTGGGAGGCTGAGGCAGGAGAATTGCTTGAACTGGGACTCAGCAGGCGCAGGTTGCAATGAGCCAAGATCATGCCACTGCACTCCAGCCTGGCTACAGAGCGAGACCCTGTCTCCAAAAAAAAAGAACTTGAAGATTTAGTATAGGAAAAGGAATGTTAAATCTCTCATTAATTTTAGTGTTGATTACACATTGAAATGGTAGTATTTCGGATATACTGCCAAATTAAGTATATTCTTAAAATAAATGCCACCTATTTCTTTTTACTATATTTTAATATGCTTACTAGAAAATTTGCAGTTGCACATGTGCTCACATTTGCGGTTTGCAGATTTCTATTGGACGGCACTGTGCTAGACCCTGTCCCTACTCTGTAAGCACTGGGTGAGGGGTGGGGGGCAACAGAAACATGTTACAAAAGCAGGCACAAGACATCAGGAAGCATGAAGGTGAAATGACCACGACTCTCTCTGTGTCTTTGTCTTTTCACTTTTTTCAGGTTAGCTCTCTACATAGTGCTAATGAGTTCCAGACGTCCATCTCTTCCTCTGCTCAAACATGGATGCTGTATGTCTGCTGCTCAGCATATTAAGCCAAACTTCCACACAGTCCTCTGGGGTTCCTGCCTCCTGAATTGCTCTCTGCAAGCATCCTGCACGCTGGCTTAGGTGGACTTGCTTTCTGATCCCCAACCTATTTTCCCATTTCTGTGTGTGTGTGTGTGTGTGTGTGTGTTTGAGGCAGAGTCTCTATGCAGAGGTTGCAGTGAGCCGATATCGTGCCACTGCACTCCAGCTTGGTGACAGAGCAAGACTCCGTATCAAAAAAAAAAAAAAGAAAAGAAAAAAGAATGAAAGAGCCAGAGTGGCAGGGTCGAGGGGCACTGAGGTTAGGGAGATTAAACCTGGGCTGGAGGCAGCTTAATGGCCCATCTCTCACCAAGAGAATCTCTCTGACAGGGGTCTTTGTTAGGGTCACAACCCAGGGGATGGTTGATGATTAAGGCTTTGTCCAGCCTGGAATGATGGGGGTTGGGGCAGCTTGGGTAGATGGCTCAGTAAATTAAACAGAACAATGAAAGGAGGCCATCCTTGTCCATCTGTATTATTGAAGACAGCCATAAATGGCCTCACCCCAGAGCGGGCCTCTCACACCTGGAGGGCTGATCTGACCTCTCTAAGACCCCTGCAGCAGGGATTCTGGGATCTGCCCGGCAACAAAGCCTCGGAATTTGTAGGCGGGGGCCCACAGTGCTAAGGGATTATTTTAGCGGGCAGAGGCGGAAGGGGGGTCTGGGACAGAGAAAGAAAGCAGTATTTGCGGGGCATTGCACTTCGGGTTCTCATAGGTTGTAGTCACGAGCTCCCAGCTTTGGAAAACTGCAATAGTTACTAAGAACACTCGGGGCTGTTTGGGTCTAGCGTGGTCATTGGGGTCCGAAACGCCGCAGGACCCACCCAACACCAAGCCATTGTTCCGAGCCACGTGCTAGTGGCGGGAGATACCCCAGTATGGAGGGAGTTTGTGTGAGCGGACTGAAATCTAGTTGAAGGTCAAAACGGTGCCTTATGTCCTTTGTGTTCCCCAGCCGTTAGCCCAGTGCCGGCCACATGGGAAGCGCACAAACGAAGTCCTCGCGAACTGAACTGAGGGCAGACAAAAGCACGCTCCCTTCGCCACCTCCACGCCGGTCCTACCCAAACCCGCGAGTTATCCGTATTCTCCTCCAGGAGTCAGACAGGCGGGGTCAGAAGAGGGAGGAGAGACGTGACCCGGGAAGTGCAGGGGACCCCCCCAGAGCCCGCAGGCGAGGCTGGGTGGGCGAAGGGACTTGCGCGCACGCACTTTCCCGCGCGCGGGAATGTCGGGGGAAGGGGGTGGTCTCCAAAAGGGGGAGGGAGAAGGCAGGGGGCGGGGAGAAGCCGGCCTTTTAAGACTCCGCTGCGGCGGCGAGGGACGAGGAAGAAGCCGAGGAGGCGGCTCCCGAGCTCGCAGAACCGTGCCACCTGCCCGCTCGCTCGCCGCGCTGCCGATTGCCAGCATGCTTCCGAGACTAGGCGGCCCCGCGCTGTCGCTGCCACCGCTGCTGCTGCTGCTGCTGCTGGGTGCGAGTGGCGGCAGCGGCGGGGCGCGCGCCGAGGTGCTGTTCCGCTGCCCACCCTGCACGCCCGAGCGCCTGGCCGCCTGCGGACCCCCGCCGGTCGCGCCGTCAGCCTCGGTGGCGGGAACCACCCCCGTGCCCTGCGCTGAGCTCGTCCGGGAGCCGGGCTGCGGCTGCTGCTCGGTGTGCGCCCGGCTGGAGGGCGAGGCGTGCGGCGTCTACACCCCGCGCTGCGGCCAGGGGCTGCGCTGCTATCCCCGCCCGGGTTCCGAGCTGCCCCTGCAGGCGCTGGTCATGGGCGCGGGCACTTGTCAGAAGCTCCGGGACGCCGAGAACGGCGCCAGCCCAGAGCAGGTTGCAGGTAACGTGGGCTGGGACAAAGAGTTGGGAGAAACTTGGAGAGTAGCGGGGAGCCCGGCAGGCGGCCGTGATGCAGAGAAGCGTGCGGCCGGACCTCGCCGACTGTTGTAGGGGAGGAAGAGCCGAGACCTTGCACCAGATCTATGGGGACTGTGGCGAGCGGGACTCGAAAGTTAGGCCCGGGGAGGGGAACTGGAGTTAGAGCAAGTGGAAGAGCCCTGGAGACTGATTTGGTGGGGATGAGTGGGGAGAGGAAAGACATCCATGCTGCCATAGTCTTACCCTCGTGGAACCAACCCTGACTTCTATTCTGGAGCAGGGATTTGCTGAGAAGAAGGATGGCGGTAAGATCCATCCAGGGGTCCTGGTGGGATCGCTGTTGGGAGGCGGAGGCTGCCGGGCGCGGATGACGCCAGGAACCTTGAAAGAGGAGAGGGAGCTAGGAGGCAGCATCGGCGTCCCAAGGGACCCCTTCTTCTACTGGGGTTGTGAGGTGGCAAGAAAGGACTTGATACTTCGTAGGATGACTGGCTTAGGAGAAAAAACGAACACTGATATTTCTCCCTAGGGAACGAGTAGGGCTCTTGCTACCACGTTGAATGGAAAAATAAAAGGGGGAGGCATTTGGTAGGCGAGGGGTCTCCTAACAGCTGAATCCATGTAACTTAAGCCCGATCGCCGGCTGCAGTCACGGGACGGCGACAGCTTGGCTGTGCAGTTTCGCATCTGGGCCCCAGGTCGAAAGGCGGGAGAAATGTGTTACCACCCCCCACCCCCCACCCCCGCCCCCACCCCTTCCTGTAGGATACAATGGGGACCCGGGATTCTTTGTTCAGGGGCCCTCATCCCTCCCAAAAAGTTATTTGAGGGACACAACCAGGCTCTAAGGAGCTCATTTTTTTTTTTTTTTTTTTTAATTATAAAAGTCTGCTGCCCGAGTGGTGGGAGGAAGCTGTAATTTTTTTCTTTCTTCTTGGAGACAGTGGTGAAATGTGTCCACTGCCTGCTGCTGTTGTTTAAAAAGCAAGTGAGTCTAAGTTTCTCAAACTTGAAAAAGTGAGAACAAGAATTCTTGCTTTTCAGCTTCTGAGGTCTTTGTAAGCCCCCCACCCCCCACCTCCCCCCTCTCCTGGCCTGCTATTGTTTTTTTCCCCTGTTCTCCTTGAGAATGGAATTAGGGGTCAGAGTTGAACTCTTTCTTCTGTTTCTCTGGCACATTTTGCTCTGGAGTACAGAGCAAGTTAGGGCTTCCTCCGAGGGGAGCTCCTCAGTCCCTTTCTTCTCCCTCCCCTGTCCCTTTCTTCTCCCTCGGCTAGCTTCCTTCCCTAGCCAGCCTGGAAGTTAACCCTTTCCTCCTGCTTCTCTTAGAAAGTAACAAGAAAAGGAAAGCGGCCCGACGAAGTCTTTTCACTGCGGGGTGCCCATCTGCCCATCCTGCGTTCCTCATCACCCCACTGAGGTCCTACTGGGGAGGTGCTGTGCGGTTTGTGAGCTGAACTCTGACTAACTAAACATTTTCCTCAGCAGGGTGAACTTTCTGCAAGGCGTCTAAGTTCACAGAATGGTTTGGCTGCTGACTGTTTTAATAAAGTGTGTGATGCCTTTCTTTCCTCAACGTTTTACTATTTTTTTTCCTGCCCTTTGTTCCTCTCACTCTAAGCCTGAAAACCAATTTTCCTACTTCCCAAATCCTTGAAGCCGGTTAGGGTCTTTAGCAAGGAACAGATGCAGCAGATTTTCTCCCATTCATTTTTCCCAGGAGCCTGAAGAGGGGGTGGGGGGAGTTGTCAGGGGAGGCCAGGGACAATGGGGTGAGTTCATGGGAAGAATGTCACTCTGGATTTTCTGCCTGCTTATGGGACTCCCTTCCGCCAGCTTGCCCCAGCTGCCTTCTCCTCCCCAGTGCCCAGACGCCTTCCGCATTTTTCTTTTGTTCACCAGCCTGGGAAGAGGGGATTTTCAGCCGGGGTGGAAGGTGGGGGGCGGGGCTGGAAGCTGGGTGGAAGGTGGGGGGCGGGGCTGGAAGCTGAGTGGGCGCACTCAAAAGAAGTGACCAACGTCGGGGTGCCTGAGAAAGAGTCGGGCTGGGGGAGGGGAGCACTTTGGGAAGGAGCCTGGGCTAGCAAGGGTGCAGGAGAAAAAGGGGTCAAAGTTGGAGTGCGGGAGGGGGTCTTAGGCTGGGGCAGAGACTGGGGTTACTGGATGGAGAGTGCTGGGTCTGAGTTGGGTGGGGTCTGCCCCAGACAGATCTTAGCACTGAATCCTTTGCCTCCCACTCCATCTCCCGGCCCCTCTTCTCTTCCCTCCGAAGAATGAGCACCCCCCTCCAGCCTGCATTCCTCTTTGAGCAGGTTGCTTTTGAGAATTTTAAACATACCCTCTTATTTCGAGGCAGCGAACCTCAGCAGTTCCGGCTTTGCTGTTAGCTCTTTTGTCTCTGTTCCCGGGACTCAGGGGCAGTGTTGCTGGCTTCCTGGGGATGGCAGGGATGCAGGGGTGGGGGTGGGCACATCAGTGGGTGGAAGGAGTGGGTGGTGGTGAGCCTCTATCCCACGGGGACGATGGGCTGGGGCTTGTTGGTTCAAAGAAACTGAGAAATCAGACTGGGGGGAAGGGGTGGATGAAAAACCGATAGAACACCCTGAGATCTGCTTGAAGTTGAGACTCTAAAAGCGCGTGTGTGTTTGGTGGTGGAGTGGACCCAAGTGCCTAGAGATGTCAGGGGCCAAGGAGGGAGCAGGCTTGGGCCAGGCCAGGCCCTTTCAAAATTCAGGCAGGGCTGGACCGGCTTCCCCTCAGTAGCTCCCCAGCCTCCTTCCCTACCATGTACAAAGCAGGGGATTATACTGAGGGACGGGGCCCGCTGCACCTATAAAGGTGCTATAGGAATGTGTAGTCATTCAAAGTCCCAGGACAGACGGACGGCGGGCCTGGGGAGGCTCTGCATCTGCAGCTGCCAGGGAAGAATAAAGGGGGGAAGAGGCGAGCACTGATTTACAGTGGTTCAGTGCAGCTTCAGAAAAAAAAGTTGGGGGGAAGCAACGGGACTTCTGGCTCAGTATTGCTTTGCATCTCGTCTTGCATAAATTTGCATACTGAGTTCAAAGTCATAAAATAGACCAGGGAAATGAGTGGGATCTACTGTCACTGATTGTTAACACCACTACCTTCCACCTCCCCTCCCCCCATCTGGACAGAGCTCCCAGCACTAGTTCTGCTAAGCAGCGTCTCCGCCTGAGTCACCAGTCACCACTGTTCGTGGAAGGCAGAGATGGGGAAGCGCCTGTCTAGGAGGCCGAGCAGGGTGTGGCAGTGTGCTCCCGGGCACTCGGTGGGGCCTCTCTCAATGGGTGGGCTGCAGTTTGAGAAAGCTGCAGAATCCGGGTCTTCTTTGTTTGAAATTTCCCTGCTCAGCTTCCACATATGCCCGAAGCATTTACTGCGATAGGTCCCTTTGTGTAAAGGTCGTAATGACCCACTTCTTTAAATAAGATATTTGAGGGTGGTTTGAGAACAGAAAAATTCTATGTAACAATGTTAAGGAATCTGAGAAAAATGAGGCACAGGAATCTCTGGGTTAGAATACGTGGAAGAGCCTAGAAGGAGAGGATAACTTATCTGTTGTATTCCTGAGGGTCTGTCTACATCAGGGCTCTTGGTCAAGTGGACTATCGAGTTTCCTGTCAGGCAGAGGAAAGAGAGAGGCTTAGATGGTTCTCATTGCTGGCCTACTTCAGGACTGAACTTTAAGACTTTCAGGCAAATCATTCCTTCAGGCTTGGAGGTTCATGTCTGTAATCCCAGCACTTTGAGAGGCTAAGGCGGGTGGATCACTTGAGGTCGGGAGTTCCAGACCAGCCTGACCAACCAACATGGAGAAACACCATCTCTACTAAAAATACAAAATTAGCTGGGTGTGGTGGGGCATGTCTGTGATCCCAGCTGCTCAAGAGACTGAGGCAGGAGAATCGCTTCCACCTGGGAAGTGGAGGTTGCGGTGAACTGAGATCACGCCACTGCACTCCAGCCTGGGCAACAAGAACAAAACTCCGTCTCAAAAAAAAAAAAATGCCACGGGTTGCCTGAAAGTGGGAGCATATCCATTCCCCTATTATCTGACCGTCGAGGGCTGACTTGGAGAGAACTGTTCCCTGGCCCAATCATCGGGTGGCTTCCAGTTGGTTCTCAGCTGGGCTATTCACTGCCATAGAAAATGGGAGGTACAACTGTTCAGTTTTTTTTTTTTTTGAGACGGAGTCTCGCTCTGTTGCCCTGGTTGGAGTGCAGTGGTGAGATCTTGGCTCCCTGCAACCTCTGCCTCCCGGGTTCAAGCGATTCTCCTTCCTCAGCCTTCCGAGTAGCTGGGAATTCAGGTGTGCACTACCGCACCTGGCTAATATTTTTGTAGTTTTAGTAGAGGCAGGGTTTCACCATGTTGGCCAGGCTAGTCTTAAACTCCTGATCTCAAGTGATCCTCCCGCCTTGTCCTCCCACAATGCTGGGATGACAGGGATGAGCCATCATGCTCGGCCACAACTGCTCAATTTTTCTATGAGGAAGTTCTGAAAATTCTGCACCAAAGGGAATGGAGAATGGGTAAATATCTACGATGCCTGGCAGGACAGGGCAAGGGGCTGCTGAAAAGAATGAGGGGGGGGGCAGAACAGAAAGGGGCTGTGAGGCTACGTCCACATCTGGCTTTGTTGTTTGTCCTTCCCACACTCTAGAGCACTTTCCAAAAGAATAAACCTTAGTTTTTTCCTTTTTTGAGACTGTGTATCTGGGAATTGTTATTTTTGTTAGTATTAATATATTTATTTATTTATTTTGAGATGGGGTTTTACTCTGTCACCCAGGCTGGAGTGCAATGGTGCAATCTTGGCTCACTACAACCTCTACCTCCTGGGTTCAAGTGATTCTCCTGCCTCAGCCTCCCCAGTAGCTGGGATTACAGATGCCTGCCACCATTCCTGGCTAATTTTTGTATTTTTAATAGAGATGGGGTTTCACCATGTTGGCCAGGCTAGTCTTGAACTCCTGACCTCAGTCTCAAAGTGCTGGGATTACAGGCCTGAGCCACCGAGCCCGCCCTGTTTTTATTTCTTAAGTAACTCAGAATCCAGGGAGTGCATTTCGTCTCAGCCTTTCTCTCTGTTCCTGACTCCCTCTCCTAACTTCTCCATCCTGTCCTCTTGGTCCCTGCAGACCATTCTTTCCTTTCCCTTCCATGCCTTTCCTACTCCAGCTCAGCTAGAACACCTGACTGCTAGGTAGGTGGGTGGGGCTCAAAAATGGTGTGGAAAATATAGTGGTCTCAGCCTTCCTCAGAGATCCATCCAATCAGAGGGACACTATGTAGGTGACGGGAGACTATAATGCTTGAAAAAACTGGAATCCTTAAATGAGGAGGGTGGTTGACTGGGCTTTGAGGGAAAGGATCTCTATAGGCCAGGGAATGGTGATTCTCTCCTATGGGGGTTAGCACTAGCGCTGCTCCTGCTGAAACCAAGGCATAGAAGAGGGAGATGATATTTTAATTCATCAGGGAAACTGGTGACCTGATTGGCGATATTCTAGACCCTTCTGCTTCTCCTGCCTCTGGCCAGCATTTCGCTGAGATGGCAGGCAGCCCCCAGGAGATTAGTGGTGCTCGAATCTGTCCTCACCCTATTATGAACCAGCTTCTGTGCCTGCTTTGTCTCCTGTCTTCCACCTCCCTGTGAGGGAGGCATTTCTACCTCCGTTTCACAGGTGTGGACACTGAGTCAGCAGTAAGAAAGTGCCGAGAGGCTCACCTGGGTACCTTCCCATCACACCCCTCTACCTCCATGGCCAGGCAAGGAGTTGCACTGTTGGCAGAGAAAAGCGTTTGACCCTATCAGCCAGAAGTTTTGTTCCTGGACACCTGATGTGTGCAGGTGATGTATGGGGCACTTAACCTCACAATTGTAAGTAGCCAGCATACAGAGGTCAGTCAAGAGGGACAAAAGGGTCACAGGGTGGGCCTCTTGAGAGAAGAGCTGGCTGGTAGCAGATGATGGTGCAGGCAGCCTGGCCTTTGCTGTCATATTGACCTGAGTTCCAGTACAGACATGTCTCTTTCTCTCTCATTCTCTCATTTTTTGAGAGAGAGTCTCACTCTGTTGCCCAGGCTGGAATGCAGTGGCATGATTTCAGCTCATTGCAACCTCTGCCTCCTGGGTTCAAGTGATTCTTCTGCCTCAGCCCCCTAGTAGATGGGATTAGAGGCCTGTGCCACCATGCCCGGCTAATTTTTGTATTTTTAGTAGAGACAGTTTCTCCATGTTGGTCAAGTTGGTCTCGAACTCCCAACCTCAGGTAATTCACCCACCTCAGCCTCCCAAAGTGCTGGGATTATAAGCATGAGCCACCATGCTTGGCCAGACCCGTCTCTTAGTACTAGAGTAGTTAGCCAGGCTATTCCGCCAATGCTAGTTCCCTGTTGGTAAAATAGCAATGATTTTACCTCTGTCCCAGGGTGTATGTTAGTGCAGCTGTGATGATGGCAAGCACCTGGCACATAGTAGGTTCTTGTACATGTTAACTGCTTTAATAATCTTGGCAAGTGATGTCTTCTCCTTGACAGTTAGCTGGCCTTTAAATGAAGGCCAACCTGGAATGGTCAGGCAGGCCACTCTTCTCTGGAGGTTCAGATCCCAGGTGGTCTACCACATACTAATCATCTAAGGTAAGAGATTTCTTCTTGCTAAGCCTCAGTTTTCTTATTTGTAAATCAGAAATTGATAGTATTTCACGGGGCCAACCACGCAGACGTTTGTAAAGACATGAACTACATGTAAAACCTAAACTCTTGCATTTTGGTAATGATTTACTTGGTTTCTATCTCTTCACCTGTGAATGTAATGTCCATACCTCTCCAACCTGCTTTACAGGGCTGTAGCGAGGCTGTTTATGGAAAGGGCAATACAACTGTACTTTACATGCAACATAAATGCAGTTGACAGTGCATAAATGGTTGGAGGCCAACAGGCTTGCATTTCTTTTTCTTGGGCTGAAGTGATCTTGGCCTACTGCAACCTCTGCCTCCTAAATTCAAGTGATTCTCCTGCCTCAGCCTCGTGAGTAGCTGGGATTACAGGTGCCTGCCACCAAGCCCCACCAATTTTTTTTATTTTCAGTAGAGACGGGGATTCACCATGTTGGCCAGGCTGGTCTCGAACTCCTGACCTCATGATCCACCTGCCTCGGTCTCCCAAAGTGATGGGGTTACAGGTGTGAGCCACTGTGCCTGGCCAGGCTTGCATTTTTAATGGATTAGTTAGGCAGTGCTCTTTGGGGCACATGTCCTAACATCTAGGGCTGACTGTTTTTGGTATGGGAGCTTCCCTCTGCAGTGTTTAGAATGGGGGTGGAAGGGACTACGGGGGAATAGAGGTGGCCCCAGAGCTTGGACACCTGGGTTCTCATGCTGACCTTGCTTCTCATAAGCAGGTAACACAGGGCTGAGTTCCTCCTTGACTAGGCCAGCCAACCTGGAAAACCTAGCCTTCTGGCTGTAAGTCTCCAGAGCTCTGGAGAATCTGTGAGGCCACATCTTCGGGTGGGGGAAGGTGCTCTGTATAGATGGCCTTCCAAAGGACGTCTACAAGGATCCAGACTTTAGAATAATAGTACTAAGTGTTAACTAATCCAGGTAGTCCTAGCACGTTTAGCACATCTGGCATGCTCAAGGGTGTGCAATTGTGCAGTCATCAAAGCCAGTGAGGACCCCCTATGGGACCCATTTCCTGCACCAGTAAAATGGTCCTTTCACATCTCTGAACCTGGGATGCCAGAATGCACTGAACTTGATCCTGGCAAAGAAACTGGAAGCTCTTTCCGAAAAAGTGATATTTTCTTGCTACATTGTCTCCAGAGGTTACTCCTGAGTTGGGGAGGCAGCATCCCGTTTTGCAAGGGGCTGATGGATTTTCCATAGGAGTGCTGGGTTAGGGGAGTGTCATCTGAGTACTGGGGTTCTACCTAATATCTGATTCCATCTGTGGTACCAAAAAGCCCTCTGAACGGCAGCCTGTCTGTGCACAATGATGCCGAAGACTTTCTTTTCCAGCATCGAATGAGGCAAGGCCCCAGGAAAGCAGAGAAGGAAGATGCTTGAGTCTCTGAGGGTCAGAATATACTTACGGGGAAATCAGGACTGGGACAAAGCACACTATTGCCACTGGGAATCCAAGTGGATGGTCATGTTAGACCAGGGGTGTCCAGTCTTTTGGCTTCCCTGGGCCGCTTGTAAGAAAAATTGTCTTGGACCACACATAAGATACACTAACATGAACTATAGCTGATGAGCTCAAAAAAAATTGCAAAAAAATCTCATCATGTTTTAAGAGAGTTTATGAAATTGTGTTGGGCCATGTTCAAAGCCATCCTGGGCTGCAGGTTGGACAAGCTTGCCTTAGACCCTTGGAGGGCTTTCATAGTGGAGGCAGGAAAGGAAAAGCCCGTTTTACAGGTGGGATAGTAGGTCCAGAGAAGTGTGTTGGTTTTCAGTTCCAGAGTAATTTCACCTGCTCCCACTCTCCACCCTCACAAAGAGCAGGCTGGATGGAATGTCAATTTTTTTCTTCTCCTATAGAATGGTCCATATCTCCCTATGCCTCTCCTCCTTCTTGGCCACTAACCCCTGACTCTTCCCTCCCTCTTCTCTGCTCACTCCCATTCCTTAACAAAGCCAGGGAAGATCTGGGCTGGCTCAGCCCCTGGGTGTCAGTCAAGACTCAGAGGGAGACCTTGCTCAGAAAGCCAGCTCTCCCGGAAAGAAATACAGAGCAACTGTAGTCAGGAATTTTTTCACTTTCCTTTTTCTGTGGGTGGGGGGAGGGACACTTGGCAGTCCTTGAGGCCCTTCTGGCTGCCAGCCCCACATCTCTTCCTGGCTGTTGGGAGGTAGGGCAGGGGTGAAGATTGGGGAGAAGGGGGCAGGGTCTGGCAAACCCCCAGTTGCTGGGCAGAGGAATTGGCCCACAGGCCCTGGTGTAGTTGGCCTCTAGCGAAGCCTGGGGAGGCTTCTAATTAGTGGAGGACGGTGAAGGTGTGGCAGTCGGTGTTCATTCAAGGAACTGAGCTCTCTGAGCCAGGAAGCCAAAGGGAAGAGGGGACTGAGCCCCAGAAGGCCTTGGTAGGTCAGAGGTGCGGAGGAATGGGTGCCTACTCACTGCTCCATCCTATTAGAAGTTGAAAGGGGGGGCATTTCAGCTGGAGGGATTCAGGTTGGATTCCAGGGGTGCAGAGTCTCATTGGCACTAAGCAAAGGGTGCCACCTCAAAGGGTAGGTGATACAACAGTGATAAACAAAATGGTTTGTTCTGGACATCGTCCGCGTCTGCCGGAAAGCTTTTTTTGGTTTGTTTTATATTGTTCCCCCGCCTCTGGCTTTCTGCTCCAGCTCCGTTTTAGCCTTGAGATTCTCTTCACTTGTCAAATGAAGATATCAAGGCTACATTCAGGTTCAACTGCTAGAGCAAGCACAGACCAGATCGCAGTCTGGTTCTGTAGATTCTTCCAGCCCTCCATTCCACCAGACTCACACATGCAGAAAAGCAGTGAATTACATACTGCTTCTTGGAAAAGCTCCTTTTCCCTGGGAGGTAGTAATTAAGGCATACCTTCTCAAAAATGTTCCTTTATGCAACTCTCTAGGAAGTTTCTTTTAGGTCTATTGTCTCTGCTTCTGGATGGAGGTGCCAAGTTGCCTCCGGATGGTGAATTTGTTTTCTAAAATGCCTGAGGCCAAGAAAAAAATGAAAATGGCAATTCCCTTGTACCCTGTGTCCTGCTCCTATGACTGCCTGATAACACTGGGCCGTTGCTATAGCAACAGTAGCAGGAGGTGTGTCAGGCAGAATAAAGGGGGTGGGATGGGACGGGTTTACTGGATCAAAGAGGTCTTTGCAGTTTGGTAGGGCTGCTGACATGACTGATAGCCTCCTTCTGTGGGAAGATGGGGGGGGTCCCATAGAGATGGGGAGGGGAAGAAATGAAGCCCTGGGGCTAAAATGTCTTTCTTGAGTCTTTCCTTAGTGACCAGGTGAACAACCTGGGTTTGATTTTGGCCACTGGCTATGTGACTTTGTGCAGTTGGCTTCCAGCTCTATAGCTCATTTATCAAGTGTGAGAGGGGATAAGGAATTATCAACCTCATGTGCCTGCTTGATAATGAAGTTAAACATGCCAGCCACATTGCACGGAAACTCAGATAATCAAGTGAAAATAGTGCAGGTTTTGATTCTCGAAACACAGGAGAACAGGAGAACGGAAAGCACCTGTTTTTGGATGTTTTCTGATTGGTCGTTTCAAGACTCCTGTTAGTAGGTGTGGCTTATTCCCTTGAGTGTGGCTTACCTGGACAGCTGCCCGTGGCTTTGGCAAGCTTTCAGTGAGTCCAGAGAGGAGTCAATAGTTGAGGGTTCTCCAGGGGGCAGTCATGACCCTTGATGCCATTGTGCTTGTGGTTCTACCAACTAATGACCAACCATGTCCTGTTTGTGCCCCAGAAGTTAGGACTCCCACTTGAGGCTCTGCTGGATGTCTCTGGTTTAGTTCACTGCCTCTAAAACCATGAGAGCATAGCCAAGGAAGATGATTGAGATGATACACTATCAGACAAAATTAGTGAACTTTAGTTGAAGATGGAGAAAAGCATGGTGACCTAATTAAAGACACTTATTTATATTCAAGACACTTCTTGTGCTGGTTTGAGAGTGGCCGGCAATTCTGGACATCTTTGCAGGTTTTAAATTTCTTTTTGCATCCTGTGGGTTCAATTAGTCAGGCCTGAAGTATCTGAGAGCAGAGTTAATGGGAATGGAGAAGAGGACAGTAGAAGGGCAGGGTGGTGGGAGAGAGGTTGGTAGGATTCAGCCTTTGTTACACTATGGGAGCCGGCTGTGGGATTGCCTCATCGAAACTGAGTTGTTTGAATGTGGGTCTTGGGAGAGGCACATGTCCTTCCCATTTCATCTCATGGCTCCACTGGCTCACTGCCTTTCTTAACTCCTAGCCACTCTTGCTGATAGGGGCCCCAGATGGTGAGGCAGAGGCCAGAAGAGAGAGAAAAAGAGTTAATGTAACAGGGCACTCTTGGGCAAGTGCTAGATGCCATTCAATAGTGAGTCTGTTCGTTTTCAGGCTGCCGATAAAGACATATCTAAGACTGGGCAATTTACAAAAGAAAGAGGTTTAATGGAGGTATGTGGCTGGGAAGGCCTCACAATCATGGCACAAGGTGAAAAGCATGTCTCACATGGCAGCAGACAGGAGAGCTTCTGCAGGGAAACTCCCTTTATAAAACCATGAGATCTCATGAGACTTACTCACTATCATGAGAATGGCATGGGGAAGACCCACCCCCATGATTCAGTTACCTCCCTCGGGGTCCCTCCTATGATACATAGGAATTGTGGGAGCTACAATTCAAGATCAGATTTGGGTGGAGACACAGCCAAACCGTGTCCGATGGTCACCTTTTCTAATGTGTAAACATTAATTGAGTATATGCTGTGTGTCAGCGAGGAGACTTTATTAAAAAGAGCAGTTGTCATATCACCTATAACACATGCTTTTCATGCTGGAGGGAGTCAAGAAAAGCATTTTTTTAAAAAGGTGAATAAAGAAGAAGCCAAGTCTGTAGAGATGTATATACATCCTATGCAAATAAGCAGGTAGCTCTTTTAGCCTTTTGACCAAGGCTCTTGGGAAGATCTTGATGTTAAATAAAGAAGTCCCTTTATGGTGACTGAAGTTACAAGTAAGGGAATCAGGTGGGACAGGCTTCTACTTAAGCCTTGGAAGAAAAAAGCACAGTGTCTCTTCCTTCCAAAAATGTAAATTGAGCACACAGAACGTTTTCTCTCCTCCATTCACTAAGGATGGAAAGCTGTGTGGAAGCTAAGACCAAATTTATGTCTTCAAGAAGCTTCTATTCTTAGGAGGACTAAGAAAGTGCACAGACCTACAGCTTTTTGGCAATGGATTCAGGCGACGGTGCTGTGAAGAAAGTTGGGTCAAATTACTGGAAGACTTTAACCCAGCAGTGCTTTTCTTTTTAAAATTAAAAAAAAAAATTTATTTGTGGTTTTGAGACCAGGTCTGGCCCTGTTGCCCACGCTGGAAGGCAGTGGCACGATCTCAGCTCACTGCAACCTCCACCTCCCAGGCTCAAGCCATCCTCCCACCTACAGCAGTGCTTTTCATCAGTGTAATCACATGGTGGCCTTTGGACTCCTGGAGGCTGTATTGTTCATCCTTCTTCCTTCTCAGAAGATTTCTCCTAAGTTATACCAGAAGGAGTCTATGCAGTTTCTTTCTATCTGCAATTTATCACTTGTTTTGTTCTTTCTTATGAAATTCTCAGATGGCTTCTAACTTGGATCTCTCCTGTTTTAGTGTAAGGCTGTTTTCTCTCTGGCTCTGGGGAGGCAGAACAGCTCCCTCCCTCCCCTTGGGTTTTCCTGGTCCTTTGTCACCACCCCTCAGCACCCTCTGGCCATGCCAGGATGGGCTTGTCCCTTGAATATCAGTTTTCAGGCCTGAGTCATCTTGATTACTTCGTCTTCCCCTTCTTAATTCTGTGACCCTCTTCTACTATCTTTGGGTCTTTCTGACTCATTTCCAAGTTCTTCATGGCATAGAGAACTGGCCAGGAGCCCAGAACCAGGTTCAGTCTGGCAGACAAGTGACCCTGGTGACATTGCACTGGCCAATGAGAGTGGTGGGAAGTCTGCTATGTCACTGTTGTTTGGTCCTCTTCCAACCAGTAGAGCTTCAGGGACACTTGAGGTTACTGACAGCTCTGCTTGATGAGGAAGATGAGGGGTAGATGACGTTAAGAGGTGACTTTTTTTTTTTTTTTTTGAGATGGAGTCTCACTCTGTCGCCCAGACTGGAGTTGGTGGTGCCATCTCAGCTCACTGGAGCCTCCACCTCCCAGGTTCAAGCTATTCTCCTGCCTCAGTCTCCCAAGTAGCTGGGACAACAGGCACGTGTCACTATGCCTGGCTAATTTTTGTATTTTATTAGAGACGGGGGTTTCACCCTATTGGCTAGGCTGGTCTTGAACTCCTGACCTCGTGATCCACCCACCTCGGCCTCCCACAGTGCTGGGATTACAGGTGTGAGCCAGCGTGCCTGGCACTTAGAGGTGACTTTTTTAAAAGAAGATTTAAAAAATGCAGAAAAGTACTAAGAACAATGTAATAACACCAGTCTACCACCCAGAACCGTGAGTGGTCGATATATCGTCCACTAGACGCAGTACTTGGTGTTTATCTTTCTTAGCTAAGCAGATTTGCATATATATGTTAGATGACTAATATGCCTATGTTTGCATATATTGCATCTGTATGCATATATATGATAAATGATTAATACTGTCTAAATTGTTTTGTGAAAATAAATTGAAAATGTACATAAAGGTTTTATTTTCCCTCTTAACATTAGGTTTCTGAGATCTAATTTTGACATACATAGGTCGGAGATGTTCTTTAAGTGCCATATAGTGTTCCTTTGTATGGCCCTACTGATTTTATTTCTCCATTCACAAGTTGAAAGGCTTTTGGATCTGGTTGCTTATGTGTTTTTACAACCACTAATAATGCTGTAATGAACGTTTTTGTGCATGTGTCCCTGGGCACATGGAGAGAGAAGTAGAATTGCTGGGTCAGGCACATTCTTCCCATTCCCATAGTTTCTGGTCAAAGTTTGAATCAAAGCACACTCTACTCACTTGGGCCTCAGCAACTAGGTCACCTTGCCAGGTTTCTGATGGCTTTAGTTAAACCCGAGGAGAAATGTTTGGGACCTACGGAAAGGAATGAAAGCTGATCGTGCTCTTTGCCATCTTGATAACAATTTCTCTGGCTCTTCAAGGATAGCTTGGCTCATGGGGCCCCAGAGACCTTGGCTGAATTTGAGCATGTTTTTGTTTTCCCAAACTGTCTGTCTCAGCCCTGACCCTCCCCAGGTCTTTGCAATTTCAGGAATGACCCTGATGTTTATACAGCAGCCCTTTGGAGAGTGCACAAGCAGGGAGGCTCTGGAGAGGCTGTGCTGTTTCTGCTCACCCAGAGGGGAACCCGAGATGAAATGGCAGCATGAGGGCATGCTCTAGAAACCTCCATGATGCCTGGCCAGGAAAGGCCCCTCTGCGTATCCAAACACGCTTATATGTCTGTTTACAAACCCATGAGTGCATGAGCTCACAAGGCTGTGTCTCTGCAAAGCATGTACATGAGGCCACATCTCTTAAAAAGAAGAGGCATCGTTCTCTCCTCACCAAGAAGTTCTTAGGGAAACCCAGACAGAACAGAGAGAATGCCAGAGCTTGAGAGGAGAGGGATCATTCAACATACAGACTCCTTAGCCCTTGCCTCTGGATTTCTGGGGCTGGGGTCTAGGGCTGTAGTTTTAGCAAGCCTTTCAGTTTCCCAGAGTGTTGGGATTACAAGCATGAGCCACCCTGCCCGGCCACCACACATTTTTTTCTAAAGCCTGGTTTTGCCCACAATGAGAATTTGAGGGGCAACAATACCACGTCCTGTTTAACAGCAGCTATCATTTTAGCAGAATTGTTAATATCATTTTTCAGACTTGAGACATTAGCCCAGAGAGGTTAAAGCTTCTGACTTGTGAGTGAATCCCAAGGGGCAGCACTGGCATTCAGGGTTCTTGACTGCTGGTTTTCATTGCTTGTTCCAGTTGGTTAAGGAATCGTCCACTGCTACGGATGTTAGTGGAGTCATCTAGATAGCAGGGGGAGGAGAATGGGTTAGTTTTTATTCTGTTGCCCAACATGTAAAGGCTAAGTGCCTTTTGGGGTAAATTAACGAAGACGGAGCCATGTGAATTTTCTGCTGGCTAGGGTGGAACTAAGGAAGCAGCGGCAGCCAGCCTTCATTCCCCTGGCCTCTTACTCAGAATCAACTCTTGAAAGGCTTGGAAGGCACCTGTTGCAAGAGGTGAGTTCACTGGAGGAATGATAGGTTCAGGGTTGGCTTAGATCATCTCTGTGATACCCCTCTTCCCCAACCCTGCTCTTAGATTTCAAGATAATCATGAGGTAGGAGGAGAAGCCTGGAAAATGGTAAGGCTTTCTTCAGAATAAAGAAAAGAAGGAGACACATAGAAGATGTTAGGAAGATGTGTGATTGTTCTAGGGAAAAGGTCTCATTTCCTCACCAGGTCTGGATAAAGACCAATGCCACACCCTCCAAGCAGACAGGACTGGGGAGTTACTTTGAGATTCCTGGGGCTTAGCTTCATAAGAGAGCTTTAAGGTCTCTCATAGATCAGGAATCACCAATTTCCAAATAGAGCACTGAGGTCAGAACAGTGTGCTAGGAGAAAATGCGATTTTATGGGAGTCCATTTCTATCGAACATAGGGTTTGATTTGTTGAGTAAGATCATTAATACAACAAACAGGATTATGTTGGAAAAATGGTCTGTGCCAAAATTAAGTCTGAAAATCTGGGTATGAATGCATAGAAGTGAACAGTAAAGGCTCTTGGGCTGTCCATTTCCAGCTGCTCTCCTGGCTAAATTGAGGGTGGGCCAGAAGACATTGTAGGGACCCCATGGCAATTGTGAAGCACTGCTGATAGTGGCAGGTTGTGTTTGCTCCTGTGAATTCAGATGGAAGTCCATCCGGGCTCAGATTTGCCATCTGTAAAATGGGACAGTGATTCATTTCTTCTCATCCCATCTGCCTTACCTCCAGCTCTCCTTCAGGGGTCGAAAGGTATGGCAGTCTGCCCAAGGCAGGGGTGAGTTCTCCCCTGCCCTTCAAGCCCCACACTAATGGCCCTGGGGTTGTCTGTCATCTCCCTGACTTTTTGGAAAAGCTCAACCTTGTATGTGAAGTCCTTTGCTTCTGTGTTGACCCATTTCCCCAGGTGCTATGTAGGGGAGAAGAGCCAATGCTTACTATCCATAGGGAGAAGTCTCTTCGGGGCCCTGGGGGTTCCTGCCAACCATTTCTAAGCCCATGAACCTTTTCCATTGATGTCATTCGGGTTGCTAAGACCCATTTCTTATAGTGCCCTTTGCACCATAGCCCATGGAGTTGCATACATAAGCGGTTGCTTAATATTATTCTGAACTTAACTCTCTTAGGCAGAAAAAAAAAAATACAACTTGGTATTTTTGTTCTGAGGGCAAATTCCACTTCTAGTTGGAGTTTGACATCTGGAATGTTTTCCTGTGGATTGTTCCTGCAGCCTATAAGAGGATATATGAGAAAAACTTGGTAAGGTGTGATGATGCCTGTGTCTGAGGGTGGGGGGTGCTATGTGGGTACTGTCTGGTGGGCAGGAAATGGAAGTGGCTAAGTGCTAATCCCATGTGAACATACTGTGTGCCAGGCCCTCACTGTAGATGTAGGCAGTGTCTCTTTGGATCCTCCCAGTGGCCTGCTGGAGGTGCACACTGTCCGTCCTCTTATAGATGAACAATGGAAGCACCCAGAGCTTAAGGAACTTGTCTGGTGCTGCACAGCTCAGTGGTAAAATCTGGAATTCCAACTCAGGCGGTTAGACTTGGGGTTTGAATCTCTTTGGCTGGGAACGGTAAAAAAGGAATGAAGGCTCTTCTCTGCCCACAATGCTTTGTGATCTCTGCCAGGTCGTCAACTCTTTCATTTCCCTTCCCTGGGCTTCCACTTCAAGATGTGGAGCTCAGATCTGGCCACTGGATTTGAGTCCAGAAGCCTGTTCCGGAGAAAGCAGCAGATGCTGACGCATGGTCTTGTTAAACCATCTTTCAAAGACCTTGCATCAGCAAACCAGGCCCCTGGATTTCTTCATCTTACTGGCATGTTCGTTGGCAGTGCTGAGATCAATAAAGAAATGGAATGAAACAGACCCTTGAATCCAGGTGGCCTCTGTGAGGGTGGACAAACTTGACCTTCACCTCAGAGAGGTTGGGACATCTCAGGACAGGAAGCCAACTTTGTCCTCTTGGAGGAACACTGCCCAGTTGGCTCCTGCCTCCTGGGACCTGGAACCAGGGTTGCATATGACATCTGGGCCCTGGACACTGTCTCTGTGGGACCTTCTGTCAAAAGATATATCTTTAAAATTTAAAAATGATTATTATTAGTTTTTGAGACAGGCTCTCACTCTGTCACCCAGGCTGGAGTGCAGTAGTGTGATCATGGCTCACTGCAGCCTCTGACCCCTGGGCTCGAGTGATCTAACCACCAAAACCTTCCAGGAAGCTGGGACCACAGGTGTGCACCACCATGCCTGGCTTTTTCTTTTTTTTTTAATTTTTAGCAGAGACAAGGTGATATTCTTAGGCTTGATGTCCCCACCCAAATCTTAACTTGAGTTATAGTCCCCACAATCCCCGCATGTCAAGGGAGAGGCCAGGTGGAGGCAACTGAATCGTGGGGGTGGGTTCCCCATGTCATTCTCATGACAGTGAGTTCTCATGAGGTCTGATGGTTTTATAAGGGGCTCTTTCCCGCTTCGCTCGGCACTTCTTTCTGCCATGTTGTAAAGAAGGTGCCTGCTTCCCCTTTGCCTTCTGCCATGATTCTAAGTTTCCTCAGGCCTCACCAGCCATGCTGAATTATGAGTCAATTAAACCTCTTTCCTTTGTAAATTACCCAGTCTCAGGCAGTTCTTTATAGCTGTATGGAAATGGACTAATATGGCCGAGTGTGGTGGCTCATGCCTGTAATCCCAGCACTTTGGGAGGCTGAGGTGGGCAGATCACCTGTGGCCAGGAGTTTGAGACCAGCTGGCCAACATGGTGAAACCCCGCCTCTACTAAAAATATAAAAATTAGCCAGGCATGGTGGTGCAAGCCTGTAGTCCCAGCTACTCAGAAGGCTGAGGCAGGAGAATTGCTCAAACCTGGGAGGTGGAGGTTGCAGTGAGTGGAGATTGTGCCATTGCACTCTAGCCTGGGCGACAGCACGAGACTCTGTCTCAAAAAACAAAACACAAAAAACCATGTTTTATAACTGGTTTAATAAATGCAAATGTATTAACATTATATACTAAGGCATTTTGACCTAAAAGTTAATTTTTTTTCTGATGTTAATAGAAATAAAAACATGTTCTAGGCACTGTGCCTGCATAGCCTAATGGATAAGTTGGCCTTGCCTGGAGCCTTCGGGCCCAAATGCACATTTATCTATGTGTGCCTCTCTTTCTTCAAATGTGTTTCTAGAGATTACAGAGGGCCTTCTTCTGAGGATTAATGTTGGCTTGACCTCTGGGATGCAGCCAAGGAATGCTTCTTTGGCCACTGTCTGGTACAAGAGGGCCTGGTGAAGAGGGAGCTACAGGCTGAAAAGTCCTCTGAAATGCCCAGGAGAGACCCTGTGCCCTGCGCTCAGTAAGCTGTGGACTAGTGTCGCTGCAGATGGAAGGGTAGCGGATGGGTCTTAGCTGTGATGTGGAATATAGTAAAAGTAGATTTGCTTTATATGGGGCCTGGAGTCATTTCAGCATTGGGCTGAACTTTCAGGCCTCAGGCTAAACGCCTGACTCCAGAACAGTGATTCCCACCCTAGGCCATTTGCCTCTCAGGGACCATTTGGCAACAAATGAAGACACATTTTTTTGTTCCATCCTGGGGAGAGTACCACTGGTTTCTGTTGGGTAGAGGCCAGGAATCTAAGTACACAGGTTTGTCCCCTGCAGCAGAGAATTATCTGGCCAACTATTAGTAATGCTGAGGTGGAGACCCCCATCCCAGAGGATGTTCCAGGCATTGGGTTTGGGTGAGCAGAGCCTTCCCAGAAGCTCCTGGACAGGGCTACACATAAGCTGCCTTTCCCTTCACCAGCCAGACAACATGTTATTGTAGCCGTAATGGAGACTGGCTGCCTTCGCCCAAGCCACTTCCCAGAAGGGCACAGCCAGCTGTTTCTGAGCATCACAGACTTCATGTCCACAGTGGAGAGTTCCAGAAATGGTGGCAGGGTGCTGTCCCAGCAGACTCCCAGAGTCTTCTCTAATACCCTCTGAGCAGAACGCGACGTGGAGGTCTTCAGAAATCCTTCCTGCCTCTGTGGGCACAAAGCTGGGCAGGGTGTGGTGAGCAGGGTGATGCCAAGGGTGATGTCAGCCACCAAAGGCTTGGGTGACAGTGACTGGAGGTTCCCACTTCATTTTGTCTTTCTAATTTTGATCCCGAGTAGCTGGGATGGAGGCAAAAGGCTCTTCTCTACGTTCTGATGGAGGGCAGGGTGGGAGTGGGGGGACTTCCTAGCCACTTTGCTCTCCTGTGTTTTTGGTCTGCAGAGGAAAGGGGCAGGGAGCCTGAGATGGTCCCACCCAGGTCTGGGGACATGGAAGCCTGTCTGGGAAGGGCAGTGGAGTGGAGGCAGGGAGGCTGGGGATGAGTGCGTGCACTGTATGGGTGTCTGTGATGTGTTAGAGGTTTTCCCTGGCCTTTCTCTTTCACCATTTTGTTCCTGACCTCTGGGGTCCATCTGAAGAGGGAAGAGGGGCTCTCCTCCATGATTGCTACCCCCAACACCAAACATCTAGGAGGTTGTGGACCTGGTGGCATCGAAGAGATCTGTGCTGCATGATGGGGTCACTCAGTGTCCCTGTTCTTGGGAACCTGGCCGGCAGCTGAGCAGGAGGACTCACTCAGACTGCTTCTCTGGGCCCCTGGGTGTCTCTGGAGGAGCACAAAGCCAGGGCAGGATGGATGAGGAAAGCTGTGGGCTGGCTGGGTCTGATTAGACATGGTGGAGCAGGACTCCCACCCAGCCTGGAGGCGCTCACTAAATCTGCCTTTTCCTGCCAGTGGTGCCGGGCTGCTGGGCTGCTGGAACAATTTAATCTGTGCTGGCTTCATTTATGGTACAACCCAGGCTCCCCAGAGCCCCTGTGGGAATACCCATTCTCAATAAAATAATTTTCCAAGTGTTAAGAGGTTTATACATTTACATATTTCAGTTCTTTTTTTTGAAGTTCAGCAATTTTGGATAAAAGTCTTTTCAAATGATGAATAGGTAAGATTTTAATTCCTTCCCTCCTTTGATGTCCCAAGACCATCATCATCAACGTAATTCTTGTTTTGGGCTCTAAGACATGGGCATCCCCAGGGGTCATTGAGGGGGGTGACATTCATCATTTGCCATGCACAAAATGTACCCGGAGTTTGTGTGTTTGGTTTTCTTAGCGTCCTCCTTCCTCTCTGTCATTCGATCCTTCTTGCTACTGTCCACATGCATTCCTTTCTCCCTTTAATTTTGTTGACTCTCTTCTGCCGCAGCCTTGGAAACCAGACGTCCAAGAAGCAAGGCTTCCTGGAGCAGCATAGTTGTGAACTGTCGAGGTTCCTCACGGGATGATTCTCCCCTCATTTTGGGTGGAAAGTGCCAACATTTAAACATGCCCAGCCATGGTGACAGCCATTAGGATGTTCAGAGCTTATTTTCCTTTGTTTCCCAGTTCTTGGTTGGGTTCCATGCTGCGGAAGTGGCAGATAACTGGGGCATTCGTCATCATCATCGTCATAGTAATAATCACTGGCAACATGGATAGAGAACTTCTGTGCTCTGAGTCGTCTTTTAGTTTTCGAGACAGAGTTTCCCTCTGTTGCCCAGGCTGGAGTACAATGGCGAGATCTCAGCTCACTGCAACCTCTGCCTTCAGGGTTCAAGTGATTGTCCTGTCTCACTCTCCCAAGTAGCTGGGATTACAGGTGCCTGCCACCATGCTCAGCTAACTTTTTGTTTTGCTGTTTTTGAGAGAGAGTCTCACTCTGTTGCCACGCTGGAGTGCAGTGGTGCAATCCCAGCTCACTCCAACCTCCACCTCCTGGGTTCAAGCAGTTCGCCCGCCTCAGCCCCCTGAGTAGCTGGGACCACAGGCGTGTGCCACCACGCCCGGCTAATTTTTGTATTTTTAGTAGAGACTGGGTTTCATCATGTTAGCCAGGACGGTCTCCATCTCTTTACCTCATGATCTGCTGTCTCGGCCTCCCAAAATGCTGGGATTACAGGCGTGAGCCACCATACCTGGCCAGTGTTTTGTATTTTTAGCAGAGGGGGTTTTACCATGTTGGCCAGGCTGGTCTCGAACTCCTGACCTCAAGTGATCCACCTGCCTCAGCCTCTCAAAGTGCCGGGATTACAGGCGTGAGCCACCGTACCCAGCCTAAGTCCTCTTTTAACTGCTTTACATACTCTCAACAGCTCTATGATGAAAGAACTGTTTTTATCCAGCAACTTACAGTTAAGAAGGTAGAGGCACAGAGATGGTCTGTGCAGGGGAGAACACGTGCACCTGATACAGAAAATGGCAGAACTGGGACTTAACCCGACTACACCCCCTTAACCAGTGCTGCTACCCTGGTGATGGCGTGCCGGCTTCTAAAGGATGCTGCTGGATAGCAAGTGAAAACTGACTAGTTAGCAGGCTTGGAGGGAGAGAAAGGAACGGGACAAACCTCCATCAAATGTTCCGTATGCTGGGTCCTGTGCTGGACATGGCCCTGGCAGCAGGTGCTGCTGGAGTCATAGCACCTGGTCCCGTCCCTGTCATGGAAGAGGTGTCCCCTCCCTTAGTTGGTGAGTGAGTGAATAACCTTGTATAGAATTACTTTAAGAGTTATTCCTTTGTGTTTTCAGGGCTGTAAGTTTTTGAAGGTGCATTAATGGGGAAGAGAAAATGTGCAAGATCAGTTGAAAAACACCCCCTCTGCACCTACCCAGATCTTGTTGGGACCTGCAGGAGGGCAGCTCTGGGTGGCGTGGTCTGGGGCTGTTTGCTTTGCTGTGTCTCTAGGGGGCTGGGGCTGGGGCTGGGGCTGGGGCTGGGGCTGCGGCTGGGTGGTTTGAGGCCATGCCCTTCTGGAGCTTGCCCGGGCTTGTCTCCCGCTCTGCCATGCGATTCAGATCCTCTCTGCCTCCCTTGGCTGGAGGTGCCTCAGCCAGAGTGAGACCGTGGCAGGCTGGAGCTGCTTTCAAGACCTCTTTGACCTAGGCCGTGCACACAGAAGGTCAGAGAAAGTCTAAGGAGACTTAATGGATGCTTCTTGGACAGGCAAACCCTGCAGTCAGCTGAAGCTATGAAGTTGGAGTCATACAGTTCCTATTCTTGGGGCTCGCAATGTCATGGGGTTGGGGTGGGTTGCACAGACAGACTTGGGAATGAGGAAACGTCAATGGGGCAGAGCAGTAGCGGCCTCGGAGGAGCACTGTGGGACCTTTGAGGCGGGGCCAGGTTGGCAAATGCAAAGTGACAGCAGGGTGTGCTGGGACCAGGTTCCGGGTGGTGACATGGCCTTCCACCTTCTCCTTTGCCATGTGTGCTGCAGCCCAGTGACGTCTGTAGCACGAGTTTTAAAAAACTCAACTAACTGGTGTTCTTCCAGACCATAAACAAACTAAACCGGGGGTTATGGTGGGAGAATCTGGGAGGTCCCAGAAAGGACTTAAGTCCATTCCAGGGCCAGGGCTCTTCAGATGCCTTTGTCCCTCTGTGCGCCTCTGTCCTGCTTTTGCCTTGTAGGAGGGTCCCTGTCATTCTTCTAGAGTCAGACAGCCCCAGTTCAAATCCTGAATCCATCCCTTTTTCAGATTTGTGATCTTGGTCAAGTAGCTGACCTGTGAGCCTGAAATTCTCCAGCTGTGAAAGTTGGAAAGGGTGCTAGTCGTGCCTACCTAAGAGTTAGGGTGAAGCTGAAATTGATCATCCATGTAAATTGCTCAACATGGGCCCTGACAAGTCGGCGGCACGAATTAGCCATGCGTCATCTCCACCCTCACCATCGTCAGGGCCCAGGTGGCTCCCAGAGGGCACATCTCTCTGGGAAACTGGACCTGAGCACTTCTTCCCTTCCTCTCTGCAGATGATGGCGATGACTCGGAAGGAGGCCCCGTGGAGAACCACGCAGACAGCGCCGTGACCATGTTGGGCGGGGTAGGCGGTGCTGGCCGGAAGCCCCTCAAGTCGGGTATGAAGGAACTGGCTGTGTTGCGGGAGAAGGTCACTGAGCAGCACCGGCAGATGGGCAAGGGCAGCAAACATCACCCTGGCGCGGAGGAGCCCAAGATACTGCGACCACCCCCTGCCAGGGTCAGTGAGGCTCAGGTCTGGTGGGAGAGGTGGGAGGACATGAAAAGGGGGTCTCAGCTGGAGGAGGGCATCCCAATAAGATCCTCATCTGGTGTGACCTGCAGGCAGTACACTTTTCTTTCCATAAACTGACTTGGGGCGATGAGTATCTGGCTGTGAAATAGATTGGACATGGGGTTTCTTCTTTCCTTCGAAGCCCTCCACATTTCCGTATGGTTTTAGAACATAGGCAAAGAAAATGAATCCCAGAGACGAAGACAGATTCCCTGAAACTTGCTCACTCTTTCCCCCCTCTCCCCAAGATGGGATCTTACTCTCTTGTCCAGGCTGGAGTGTAGTGGTGCCGTCATGGCTCACTGCTGCCTCCAACTCCTGGGCTCAGGTGATCCTTCTGCCTCCCTTGGGACTCCTGAGCGGCTGGGACTATAGGTGTGCACCACCACAGCTGGCCAATTTGTTTTTTTTTTTTTTTTTGAGATGGAGTTTTGCTTTTGTTGCTCAGGCTGGAGTGCAATGGCGTGATCTCTCGGCTCACCGCAACCTCTGCCTCCTGGCTTCAAATGATTCTCCTTGCTCAGCCTCCCAAGTAGCTGGGGTTATAGGCATGCACCACCACGCCCAGCTAATTTTGTATTTTTAGTAGAGATGGGGTTTCTCTATGTTGGTCAGGCTGGTCTCAAACTCCTGACCTCAGGTGATCTGCCTACTTCAGCCTCCCAAAGTGCTGGGATTACAGGTGTGAGCCACTGTGGCCGGCCCAATTTTTTTTTTGTGTGTTTTGGAAATGGGGTCTCTATGTTGCCCAGGATGGTCTCAATCACCTGGGCTCAAGCGATCCTCCCACCTCAGCCACCCGAAGTGCTGGGATTACAGGCACAAGCCACTGTACCTGGCCTGAAACTTAGTCACTCTTGTTGCCATATGCTTCTCTCACTGAGTTATCCCCTCTCTTTTTTCCTGCCCAGCTCTGCCACCTGGGTCCTGGCCCTGGCTGGTTTTATGGAAAGAAATGGAGCTTGGGCCATGGGGTGGGGGCATAGAGATTCTGGAGACAACCACTTGGATTGATATTTGGAGATAGAGCCCATTCTGACACATGAATGCCGTGGTCACAGAGCAGGGAGGGGAGTGAACATTCCCATCCATACAGTTTTCTTAGGGTCTAGGGTTGGGGACCCAGCATGGCAGGGAGATCCCCAGGTGGGGTGTCAGAAGTCCCTGTGCCACCTGCTGGCTATTACCATGGGAAAGTCCGCTCCCTGGGCAGCAGCTTCTCCTTGCACTTGGCGTGTGGCATGTGCTTTGTGGGCCTGCTCTCCTGACTCCGGGCGTCCTGTGCTGTCTGTGCTTGCAGACCCCCTGCCAGCAGGAGCTGGACCAGGTCCTGGAGCGGATCTCCACCATGCGCGTTCCGGATGAGCGGGGCCCCCTGGAGCACCTGTACTCCCTGCACATCCCTAACTGTGACAGGAATGGCCTGTACAACCTCAAACAGGTGAGCATGGTGCCAGCCTGGGCCTGAGTGGCTCCTCCTCAGCCCTGAGCCCCAGATGTGCCCTGTTTCTGCCCCATCCGCCTATAATCCTCTGAGTTCTAGGCTGAGTAGGAGACCCTGATTTCTGTCACCAGGAGGGTCGGGATGCCAGCTGCCAGGCCAAGAAGGGTGTGGCTTTTCTTCCTGCCTCCAACAGGTCAGATGCTGGCTCCATTTGCCCAACCACCCACCAGCCACACTTGGTATCCAAGTTGAGAGGAAGCTCTTTTTTTTTTTTTTTTTTTGAGACAGAGTCTTACCCTGTCATCCAGGCTGCGGTGCAGTGGTGCGATCTCGGCTCACTGCAACCTCTGCCTCCCCATTAGCTGGGACTACTGGCACACGACATCACGCCCAGCTAATTTTTTGTATCTTTAGTAGAGACAGGGTTTTATCATGTTGGCCAGGCTGGTCTTGAACTCCTGACTTCGGGATTCACCTGCCTCAGCCTCTCAAAGTGCTGGGATTACAGGCAGTTGGGCACATATTAGCCCATCCCTCGCTTCCCCCGCCTCACTGTCCCATGTGTCTGTGCCTTTCCTCTGAGACAGAGGGAAGGAGTGGAATAAAAGAGGAGGTGCCAGCTATCATCCTGTTTTCAAGCATGAGTTGTCAGCTTATACTGGGGTCTTCTGGGGAACTTGAAAAAAATACAGGGATCAGGGCCCCACCCCAAGAGATTCAGATTTTGTGGGTCTGGGGTGCTTTCTGGGAATTGGGATTTTATTTTTTTTTATGTATTTTTTTGAGATGAAGTCTCTCTGTCGCCCAAGCTGGAGTGCAGTGGCGTAATCTCTGCTCACTGCAACCTCCGCCTCCCTGGTTCAAGTATTTCTCCTGCCTCAGCCAACTTAAGTAGCTGGGATTACAGGTACCCACCACTACACCTGGCTAATTTTTATATTTTTATTAGAGACAGGGTTTTACCATGTTGGCCAGGCTGGTCTTGAACTCCTGACCTCAGGTGATCTGTCTGCCTTGACACCTCCCCAAGTGCTGGGATTACAGGCGTTTAGCCACCATACCTGGCTGGTCAGTGGGATTTTATAAAGCTCCCCTGGTGGCTCTAATGGCAGTCTGGGCTGACCTGAAGCGTGGATGTTTGGAGCCGGGAGATGGGAACAGGGCTCTGCTGATGGCTCAGGGGTCTCGCCTCTCCACCATCTTCACCATCCGGGCACCCTGATCCTCTAAATATGAGTTTAGCATTAAAAGCTATTTGTGGACCACGCACGGTGGCTCACGCCTGTAATCCCAGCACTTTGAGAGGCCGAGGAGGGCAGATCACAAGGTCGGGAGTTTGAGACCAGCCTGGCCAACATGGTGTAGCCCCATCTCTACTAAAAATACAAAAAATTAGCGGGGCGTGGTGGCAGGCACCTGTAATCCCAGCTACTTGGGAGGCTGAGGGAGGAAGAGAATCACTTGAACCCGGGAGGCAGAGGTTGCAGTGAGCTGAGATCGTGCCTCTGCACTCCAGCCTGGGCGACAGAGTGACATTTCATTTAAAAAAAAACAAAAAAAGGCTATTTGTGTACATGCCCTCTAAATGTAAGCTGGCTAACTCAGTTTGCAGCTCAGAAGAAAAACTCGATCACTTCTCGTGGAAAACAGGCTGTCTGCTGCACCTTTGGGTACTAATGTAGGCATGGTTGGCTTGGGCATAAGTAGAGACCTTGAGCTGGAATGCCTGGGGAGTGCCTGGCTTCCATCCCAGCTATGCTTCTCACCAGCTGCGTGACCTTGGGCAAGTTGCTTAGCCCATCTGTGCTTCAGTTTTACCATCTGTAAACCAGGGACAATAATGGCATCTAGTTCACAGAGTGGATGTGAGGGTTAAATGACTGCATTTGTTAGAAACTGAACAAGAGGCGTCCTTTGCTCACATGGTGCCTGGCACATAACTGATTTTGATTGCAGCATGAGGTTTTCACCTTACACTATGACTAAGCTTCAGTGTGCTGGGTCACCCCCCCCCACTCTGGGTGGGGCCTCCTTGAGCCTGGGGACTTGAGTCTTTCATCTTTGAGGATCCGGAATGGCCTTGCTCATCAGAGGGGTCCTGGGTGGGCAGCATCAGCATCATGTTGGAGCTTGCTAGCCGTGCAGAATTTCCAGCCGTCCAGGGACCTGCTGAATAGGAATCCTCATTTTATCAAGGTTCTCTGGTGCATATTTGAAGTTGAGACGCTCCGCCCTGCAGCGTGTGGGTAGCTGCACGGAGTGGCTGCTCCATGGCCTCCAGGTGGAGGGAGGGAGGAAAGCTGCTGGCTGCGGGCTCCTCCACGCTCCTCTCCTCTCTTTCCAGTGCCAGATGTCTCTGAACGGGCAGCGCGGGGAGTGCTGGTGTGTGGACCCCAACACCGGGAAGAGGATCGAGGGCGCCCCCACCGTCCGTGGGGACCCCGAGTGTCATCGCTTCTACTATGAGCCGCAGGAGGCTGGCGGGGTGCCCACCCAGCAGGCACAGTAGACCGCAGCCAGTCGGTGCCTGGTACCCCCGCCCCCCCTCTCCAAGCACCGTCAGAAAACGGAGAGCGCTTGGGTGGTGGGTGCTGGGGGGCTTTCCAGTTCTGCCACGCGCATTTATACTTGGAAAGAGACCAGCACCGAGCTCGGCACCTCCCGCCTCTCTCTTCCTAGCCACAGATGCCACACCTGCCCCTTGTTGCTTCCCCTCTGGGGAGGAAGGGAGTCATGGTGGGGGCGCTGGGGTTCAGGTTTGGGAAGGCGGAGAGACATTTTTATTTTTTAACCCCTATGTCTCTTTTGCTTATGAATAAAGGAAGGAAAAATAAAGTTGTGTGTCTTTTGTCTGAGTCTTTGGGGTCTTCCAGGGAGAGATGAGGACGCTGGCCTACCTGCCAGCATCCAGCTTTGCCCCTGGCCCCTAGGAAAATGGGAAAGGCCCTGCCTCAGTTTCCTGTTCATGAAATGGGAATAAGGAGGAATGGGAACCTCCTGAATCCAGATGAAACCTTCCAGTGCGGCCCCAGGACTCCCAGGAGAGGCTTCTGCCCCCATGCGGCCCCTGCCTGGCCCTCTATAGGGGTGGGATGAGTCATGGGGTGAGGGTCAGGGGAGACAAGGAGCAGGGGTCCAGCTTCCTCCGACGTCCAGCTGACACTGCAGGGGAGATAAGGCACAGGAAACGTTGGAATTGGGGTTGTCTGGCCCCTGAAATAAAGGAAGTTCCCTCCTGCCCAGGGTGAGACATTTCTGTTCAGCCCCCAAAGAAAGGGAGTGAGGCTGTGGTTCAGTGGCTTATTCACAAAGGTGACACCACTGAGAGTTAGGGTGCTGCTGCCTAAGGGTCCCACGTGATTTGGTCTCCAGACCAGCAAATAACCGGTAACGGCTGTGTCCAGGAGCGCAGGCTGAGGGACTGTGGAAGGAGGCACAATGTGGCCCCGTTTCCTTAGCAGAGTTCCACGACGGACCTCACCTACATCCGCCACTCTGTTCTGCTGGCCTCTCAGCCCCAGTGAATTCCAGTGGGCTTATGCACCCCCCCACCCCGCCTTTGCAATGGGCCATGGGGGTAGAAAGCCCAGCATTTGAGGCCGACGGTCCCTGCCCCCAACTTTCCTTAACACGTGGCCCAGGGCCCTGGCCCAACCCACAACCCTCCAGACCTTCCATCTGGTGCGTGAGGAGAGGCAGAGGGGTGGTGGGGCCTTTACCAGGTGTGACATAAGTGTAGCTGGAATGCGAGACAGCACTCAGAAATGCCACGAGATGAGCTCTCGGAGCACAGGAAAACCAGATCCCCGAAAATAGATGGAGCCCTGCCAAGAGGGTGTGTTCCAGGCTGCACCCAGCCAAGCCAGCACGTGGCACTGCCCTGAATGAAAGTGTGGCCTTTGTGAATCCTTGTGCGTTGGTGAAATAGGCACTCTTGTTAGTCACACTTTACAGATGAGGAAAAGGTCCCCAGAAGGGCCCAAACTCCCCAGCCCTGGCCCTGGGGACCCCTAACTCCAGCCTGTGACAGCCACCCACCTCTGAGTTATACTGAGCCCGTGGGTGGAATCAGTTGGGATGCTTTGGAGAGGGCCTAGAGGGCTCTGGGCACTGGATGGACCTGGGACCTGAAGCTCAGCAGCCCCTGTGCGGGGTCTGGTTGTCTCACTTGGCACATGCATGATGCCGCCGGCCCGTCCCCCTGTCCTCTCTAGCATCGGAGCTGCTGTCCCCGGGTGGAGCGGCTCTTCCTGGGTGGAGCAGCCCACGCCTGGTCTCCTGGGAAGCCGGGTGGTTGCCAACTGTGGTGAACATTTGACTTGACGGGGGCACTTGAAAAAGCAAACAAAAATCTGATGCCAGTGCCTCAGCTTCAGACATTCTTTTGTTTGTTTTTGAAAATGAAGTGATTATTAATTTTTAAATAAATTTTTAAATAAAATATTATTAAATTTTAAATTAAAAAATTAATTAATTTTTAAATAAAAGTGATTATTAATTTTTAAATGAAGTGATTATTAAATTTTTTTAAAAAATCAATGTAATAATGATTTTCAGCATATATTACAAGTTTAGTTTTAAAATAGACTTAAATTTATAACAGGTCTTACAATGACTTCAGTACACAGGCACCGCAGAGCGCAATGTGGAGGTGTGACAATCACATGCTGACCTCTTAATATTCCAAGGGGACCAAGATCTTTTTCCAATACAGAAAGAAATTGGGCTTTGAACAATGCTAACCCCTGAGAGCGATTCTCCTTTATAAACTGCAACATTATTGTCAGTTTCACATACTTTTGCTTTATGAAGAACTCCTACAGGAAGAACTTTCTGGAGGGTGTCCCAGATATAAACAGCTACATTTTCAGTCGTGCTCACCGCGTCGCAAAGTATGGCACATCCATATTCAGATTCTTATGATCAAAGGGCTGCATAACCGCCTCCTCCATATATTTTTTGAGAGCAGCCAAATTCATAACCATTCCCGTAGCAGGGTCAACCTCTCTACGTGTTGTCACCACAGCTTTATAATTGTGCCCACAGCCATTTGGATTAATGCATTTCCTCAACAGTTTCAAGTTTTCTTTATCACTTAGAAATTCACTGTGCAGCCGGCGGCTCGCGCTGAAGGAGATGCGCAGGACACTTTCGCCGCCGCCAGCTTCAGACATTCTGATGTAACTGGCCTGCCGTGGAGCCCAGGCAGGGTCTTCTTCCTTTTTAGGTTCCAATCTGATTGTGGACCAGGGATAAGGTGAGAAGAATGCCGGAATCAGGATGCCGGGGCTTGGATCCGTTCCCACCACGTCGTTTTCCATCACCTGGGGCTATGCCATCATCTTCTCCCAGCCTGTTTTTCTCATCTGTCTATTGGGGATAATATCAGCCTCAAATGACAGGGTGGTTGGCCGGGCGCGGTTGCCCACGCCTATAATCCCAGCACTTTGGGAGGGCGAAGAGGATGGATCACAAGGTCAAGAGATCGAGACCATCCTGGTCAATAAGGTGAAACCCCGTCTCTACTAAAAATACAAAAATTAGCTGGGCATGGTGGTGCGTGCCTGTAGTCCCAGCTACTCGGGAGGCTGAGGCAGGAGAATTGCTTGAACCCAGAAGGCAGAGGTTGCAGTGAGCCGAGATCGTGCCATTGCACTCCAGTCTGGATAACAACAGCGAAACTCCATCTCAAAAAAGAAAAAAACAAAAAACAAAAAACAAAAAACACAGGGTGGTCTCAGTGAGAGACGGGATGCGAAGGTGCTTTGAAAACTATAGGACTGTATAAAACGGGAGGGGTTACTATGGGGCCCTTGTTGGGTCAGCTGTTTGCCAGACCTCATGCCCCAGGCTTGCCACGTTGTCCATTCCATTCTTTGAACTTTTACAGAGGGCTTCCGAGGATGCCACAACCTCCCTGCCCATTTCCCCTCCATTACCCTTACTTAGTACTCTTGTACTCAACCCTCTGAAGGAGGTGGCTTTTTTTTTTTTTGAGACGGAGTTTCGCTCTTGTTGCCCAGACTGGAGTACAATGGCGTGATCTCGGTTCACTGCAACCTCTGCCTCCTGGGTTCAAGCAATTCTCCTGCCTCAGCCACCAGAGTAGCTGGGATTACAAGCATGTGCCACCAGGCCCAGCTAATGTTTTTGTTATTTTTAGTAATGTTGGGTTTCTCCATGTTGGTCAGGCTGGTCTTGAACTCCCGATCTCAGGTGATCCGCCTGCCTTGGCCTCCCAAAGTGCTGGGATTAGATGCGTGGGCCACCAAGCTCGGCTGAAGAGGTGGCTTTTATGAATGCGTGGGTGAGCAGCACCTCTGCTGCGGCTCTAGCTACAGGAACCACACGAATTGCTGTGCAGTGCAACCTAGAAACATTCGCGGAGACGGAGCATCAGTGCATCCATATGGGAAGATGGCTGGCTGGGCCGGGATTGTGCAGTTGTGCGGCACGTCCTTCACCTGGAACTAATTGTCTCTTTAAAGGTTAAGCAAATACAGGGTCTATACTGCCACTGTGTGGCAGCACGCGGAACTGCAGCCGACCATATATAGGGCCTTGACTTGGGGTTGCATTGAAGAGGAGTGGACCAGAAGGAGTCAGTTGGAGACCTTGTTACCACTGGCCCTATCCCAGAACCTTTGAGTTAGAAACTCGGGGAGGGGCCTGGGAGTCTGCACTGAAACTTGCTTCCTGTGTAGTTCTTATGAGGACTGATTGACTTTATTTATAGGACCCAGGGCAAAATAAAAATATGAATCCCTTATTCAGAAATGATTAAGAATGTCGATACAGTAATAGCGGAACATTAAACCAAGCGCCAGCCCCGCGTGAACGCATACGTCATGCCCACGGGGCTACCCCTCTTCTTATGCCCTCTGTGTTTGGACAGTCCTGACTGTCATCCCTGAATTTGTTCATTGTCTTGAATACTAGCTACATAGTAAGATGTGGTGGCTAAAAGTGTGAGTGTGGAGGTGAGGTAGCCTTTGAACAGAATCTGAACTCTCTTGAGTTAAGTGCCTTTGGACGTGTTTCTAACCTATGCGAATCTCATTTACTTCTTATTTAAATATTGGGATAATTTCTATCTCAAAGACTTGCTTTGAGAATATAAAATCATTTCTGTCACATAGTAAGTGCTGCCTAAATGTAGCTCTCAGCCGGGTGCAGTGGCTTATATCTGTAATCCCAGCACTTTGGGAGGCCACAGCTGGTCAGGAGTTCAAGGCCAACATGGTGAAACCTCGTCTCTACTAAAAATACAAAAATTGGCTGGACACCGGGGCGGGTGCCTATAATCCCAGCTACTCGGGAGACTGAGGCAGAAGAATCACTTGAGCCCGGGAGGTGGAGGTTGTAGTGAGCTGAGGTCATGATACTGCACTCCAGCCTGGGTAACAGAGTGAGACTCCATCTCAAAAAAAAAAGTAGCTCTCACTCTATCCCAGGATCACATCCTCCACCTTCTCCTCCTTCACCCCCACTGCTGGGCCCTGGTAGACTGAGAGAGCTCCGTAGGAGCCTTCCTGGGTTCCCGAGTGACTGCAAGGTGTCTGCAGGGAGGGCTGCGTGACAGGTGTCCAAATGCTGCGCTCTTCGGCTGGATAGATTATGTGAACTTGAGGGACCTGGTGCTGACAGGTGTCAGGGAAGCGGCTCAGCTACATGTTTGCCTGGGGGTGTCAGGCCATCGCAAGGCAGGGATGTCCACTTGCCCCTAGACTAGGACAGGATGGGACATGTGTCTTCCTGGCAGCCTCAGCCGTTGAGCTGGGCAGAGTGAGGATGCCGCTGCCTCCATCTCCCTGCTGTGCTGCTGGGCCTGAGGCCTGGGGGGGTGCAGTCAGTCAGGTGCCTAAAGGGCAGTGTGCTGTGCAGCTCTGTGAACCAGGAGGGGTTGCAGGGGAAGAGCCCTGGGGACGGAGGTGCCAAGGAGGGAGGAAAGCAACAAGGTGAGGCGGCAGAAGGTGCGAGGGTGTGAGAACTGCACTCTTCAGCGCCAAGAGGTTGACATCAGGGCTGCCATCTTGGGTTTTCCTGTTCACTGGGCACAGAGAGCGTGAAGGTTGGGCAGGAACCAGCGGGGAGACTTTATCTTGGCCAGAGGATCCTAGGAGCTATGAGTTTACAAGGCAGTGGGAGGAGGGACGGAGGAACATTCTAGAAATGCCTTCCTTAAACTCTTCTTCAAGGAGCAGAAACTTCCCATTTGTCTGAGGGTAGATGAAGGCCACTTGACTTCATAGCAAGGGCTGAGATTCAAAGAGGGTGATAATCGTAATAGAACGGTAGCAGAACGCGCGCTGGGTGTTCACAGTTCTAGGGCTTTGGGGACATTAACTGGCTGAATCCTCACAGCAGCTCTAGGAGGTTTTACCCACAAGGAAATGGAAGCCTGAGGAGGTTATGGAGGTTGCTTGGGTTCCATGACTGTGGTGGCTTTCCAACGGAAGGGGAAGGGGCTGCTGGAGTTCCAGTGGGAGGGCTTGTCTTGGGGGATGGGGTTCTCTCTGGACAGAGCAGAGGCTGAGCCCTGACCCGCTAGGACACTCCTCCACTGCCTCTGGACTGTGGCCCGAGGAGAATTCGGAGCTGGCCTCGCCCCCTGCTACCTTCCTGAGCCCTGGGAGGAAGCCGACGCAGGCTAACTGAATGCATAACTTTATTAAATAAATGCTGTGTCATGGCAAGAGTCAAAAATCAAGGAGTAACATAAATTATAAGTTGAATAAATAGTATACAGCAGTCTTCACCTTGTAAGAAAACATGAGATCGTTTGCTGGTTTGTTTTTTATTTCCTTAAGTACAAAACGCTAAACAGAGCAGAGCTCTTCCGCATTCAGGCGGTTTTTTTTTTTCTCACGAACTGGTTTTGTTTGTTGATTTATTTTTCCATCCATTTCACCAGTAAAGATTATCATCATTTATTTTTGTTTTTAAAGTTGAAAACAAAAAAGAGGAGAGAACAGAGCTATGGTACGTATGTATGTAAAACTATAAAGAACTACAGTTAATATGTGCTGTGATTATTGCTGTCTTCCAAAAAAAAAAAAGGAAAAGAAAAAAGCAACGTGAACAACCGGTAGGCGACTCGGAATCTGAAGGAATCTTGTCTGACAACGGTGCTATCCATGTGGGCTACTGTGTGACGGTGGCGGTGGAGGGGAGACTCCGGCTGGGGACCGGAGGCATGGGTGAATGGGCACAGGGAGGCTGGGGTCCCCTTCTCCTCGGACCCTCCCTGCCTTTTCTTTTCCCATCCAAAAGGATTTCCAGAGAGGAGGCCAGAGTCTGGGAAATGGCTAAACTGTATAATCCATTAGAAAACCAAGAAAGTATGTTTTAAAAAAGAAACAAAAGCCCAGGAGAAAACAGAAGTGGAGAAACAGTGCAACGAAACTCTTGCACTTTAGTGGTTTAAAAAACACAGACAGTACAAGACCCAGGTTGCTGGTTGGTGAAACCCCTGTCCCTCGTCCCTCCTCCACTCTGTAGAACGAAGCCTCCTCTCTCCTGGAAGCCGGACACGTCCTCTCGGATGCTACGGGGTTTCTTGTCCTTAGAGCGCTCTTCTCTGAGGTTCCCATCCTGGACCGAAACCCTCTCGGTGAGTGGATGGGTCCAGGGTACTGTCCCACCTTGAGGGGGGCTTGGCGGTTGCTGTGGCAGCCCTGTCTTGCTAACAGCTGGCTGGGGGGAGGCCCACCCTCTAGAGGAGGCCAGTCCTGTCGGGGTGCCGTGGAGGCCACAGAGGTGGCGGTGGGGAGATGGGGTGAGAGAGAAAGGGTGTCATCAGAAAAGGGCCTCCTGCACCTGCCTTCCTCCCCGTACGGGGCTGATGTCCCCAGGCCTGTCTGTCTAGGCCTGGCTGTCAGAGAAACGCTTGTCTCTTCCTCCCCAGGTGCCCTGCTTTGCCAGGTGGGTCAGGGCAGGCTGGAGGAAGGAGCGTCAGTCCTGGCTGGGCTTCCCTATCTCCTGGCAGTAGTGGGAAAGACAGAGGCATCTTCTCCACTGCCAGAGTGAGGCACGAGTCTAAAGGGGATGGGAAGAGACGTTCTGTGGGTGTGGGTGTGGGTGTGGGTGTGGGTGTGGGAGTGGGCAGCTTAGACCTGGAGCCATCGATAACCTGGAGTCCCAGGTCTCTGGGTGAGCAGACAGTTGACTAAAGGCCAGTCTGGAGTCAAGCTGCCTGCTGCTTAAACTGCCATGCTCACAACTTTCCAAACCTGCCTCCCTCGCTCACACCCTGCCATGGGGTAGGAGGTGCCATCTTCCTTCAACGCCTCCCTTCCCAGGGTTTCCCCACCCTGGGCTCAGGCAGACCTCCTGGGAGGCTCAGTTCTACGTGTGCATGAAGGCCCAGCCTCTCCAGGGAGTGACCAACTGCCCAGGAGCACCCCTTGCACCCAGAAGAGACTCACGGGTTTGGGTGAGCAGGCATGAACTTTGGAAACCGGAAAAGTCTGGTGAACTCACACCAGGCCTTAATCCCCAACCTGACGGCTGGCGGCAGAAAGCCAGTGCAAGGGGCAGAAGCCCGCTCAAAGTCCAGACACAGTGCGTGAAGAGAGAGCCCCTCTCCGGAGTCAGGTCCAGGCTGGGAGGAACGTCGGGGGAGCTCATAGTTCCTGGCTCAGTCTTTTCTTAGGGGAGTGGCACCCCAGTATCCGCTTGGCAGATCCTAGTTGGATGACTGCTCAAGATGCAAAGGAAGAATGGGTGGGAAGAAGGGTGCGAGGAGGAGGTTTGGGGTACTGGCCTAAGACATACAGAAATGTGAGTTGGGTTTAGGGACAGCTGTGCAGAGAGATGGGGTGTGCTGACTCGGCAGGTCAAGTCCCGTGCTGCCAGCCCTGCTGGGTCCCTTTGTCTCATGAAGATTGAGCACTTCTCCTGTCCCCAGCCAATTGTCCTATCCAGGGGCATCGGCCACAGTCCCCAGGTTCTATAGCCATAGGGTTTTCATGCGTTGAAGCAGATTTGCTTTTTTCTATTCCTCTTCATAGCCCCATGTGGGAGGCGGCCTCCACTGTGTCCTGCCATTAGCAAAGGGTGAAGAGAGCTGTGTCCACAGCACGAAGGGGTCTCCTGGCCAGTGTCCAAGCCCCCTTTCCTGGATATCTTCAGCCTTAGAGGACAGTCACAAGGCCACCACTGGTTGAGGAAGTCATTGGAGAATGGGATTTTTCTTGGTTCGGAATCTGGCTGCCAAGTGACAGCATCCCTGAATCCTGCGTTCCCTGCTTGTCCCAGCCTCCCTTCCATCCTCCACCCAAGGGAGGAGGCAGGGATGGGCCAGAATGGAGGAAGAGCGGGAGAGACTCGTGAGCCTCCACCCCTCATTGCAGGCTGAAGGTGGGTGGCGGAGCACATAGGCTTGCCTCTTCCAAAGCATGGCCCGTTTCTACTGATTCTTGTTCCTATCTGGCTCCTAAAGTCTAGCACTCTCCTGAATTTACCCACCTTCCCTGGCTCTATGGCCTGGATTAAGCTCATTTCTATTTTACAACCCATTCTCTCATTTTCCTCTCAATTCCCAGAAGGCATATAGGATGGGAAAGCTAAGGAAGGTTCTATTGGCTTTTCCCCATTTCTGCTGCTTTGCGCCAAAGCTAGAATGGGACAGTCAGCCCCCGTCCCTGCAGCCCTCTCTTCCTCCCCCGATCTACTCTGGACTGAACCATCAACCTTACTATTCTCCTGCATCTAAACCTTCTTACCTCTCCCTCTGCCATCTCTTCAGTCTCTCTCCTGCTCTGCTAGCATGGAGAGTGAGAGAGGCTTCCAAAAACGGAGGTTCTGTTCAGATGAAAGGAGAAGGTTGGGGCGGGATTGGGGGATCCGTCGTGGACTGTTGGGCTCATGCGGTGTGGTGTCCAGAGACTGTGACTTCCTGAGGGTTTAAAGACTGAAATGGGACTGAGGCTCATGCTGTGTGCACCACTGAGGGCTGGCCTGTGCCTGGCTCGGTGGGTGCAGAGGAACGCGCGTGGGGAATCACTATCAGGTCCAGCACTGTGCCCCACAAAACAGCTCAGTTTATTGCTTATGGGAAACTCTGCCTCGAGGCAGGCAAAAATGCTGTCACGGGTTGTATGAGGAGAATATGGGTTTTCTCAGTTTTTCCAGAATGAGGAAGCTCCTCAATGCCCTATAGGAACTACTTTAAAAAGTTAATGCAAACCTTTGAAAGAAAGGAAGAAAGAAAAAATAAAGAGAAACGAAAGATTTATATGCCTATATATGACTATATGGAGCCTTGTAGATAAATACAAGCCCACTTTTTTTTTCCAGCCTATCCTCCCCCACAGAGCCTGCTGTGCTACTTGCGAATTGAATCAAACGAGGGCTGAAACCGCACGTTTCCGTGTGCACTGCAGTCATCCTGGGAGAACAGGTCTTTCAATACTGGGGCATGTATGGCTTTCTCACAAAAAGTTTGCCTGGGGAGTGAAATATACACATGTATTTAATATTCATAGATCTGCTTCCGAAAACCTATCTAGCTAACGTCACTCAGTGATGAAGTTAGTTTGCTTTCAGAGGAATGGAATGCATTTCAGTTTTTACAAATTTGGGGAGCGACAACACTCTGCCCGGGTAAGAGAAGAGGAAGTTCAGGGGTCCTGCTGTCCATACTGCTGGCTGGAGGGGGAGACAGATCCGGGAGAGGCCCTGGCACGTTCTGTCATTTTCTTTCTCCCCCTGACCAATCAATCTATAACTGGGACACCCCGAGAGTGTCACTGAAGGCCAGAGCTGGACGTGAAGGTTGGGCCCTCCCTGGTCTCGGTGCCTTTCCTTCCTGCCTACCTGCTTGTCTGCCTTTTCCTAACGCTCTGTGTCTTTCTCTTTCTTCAACACAAACACTTCCTGCCCTTCTCTTCCTCTCATTCTTCCTCTCTTCCCTTCTGTTGTTCATTCAACTTGCCTCAAAAAGAAAATCATTTTAAAAGGGGGGGGTGTCTTTTTAACTTTTTGCATCTCTGTTGTTGCCATTTTCAAAGTTGAGCCCTTGCTAGAGATTCCGAGGTCCTCAGTTTCCTCAAATAGATAGATATATACTTTTCCCTTAAATGAGATGAAATGAGTGGCGTCCTGGGGTGGAGGGAGGCGCTGGCTGGAGTCAAGGCTGGGGGTGGGAGGGGTGAGGGGAGGGCGGGGGGGACGCATCACTCAACGTTGCTGCTGTCGAAGGCGTGACACTGAAAGCCCCCGTCCACGTACTCCATGCCTGGAAGCTTCATCCCGTACTTGTCAACACACCAGCAGATGCCACGCTTGCGGCCACGGGAAGGCTTGCACTGGGGTGAGTAGAGCAACAGGTGGTGAGGATGGCCACACCCTGGGCTTTGCTCCTCCCTGCCCTGCCTCTTCTCCAACCCAAGACAAGACTCTCATCCCCTGAGAGTTGAGGGTGTTAGACATGACCCTTGGGTTTCTGGGGTGTCCCCGTTTCCTGGAAAGACCCAGGGAAAAATGTGAATGTAGGTTTCAGAGATGGGATCTTGTTATGTTGCCCAGGTTAGGTCTAGAACTCCTGGGCTCAAGTGATATTCCCGCCTCAGCCTCTGGAGTCCTGGGATTACAGGTGTGAGCCACTGTGTCTGCCTTACAGTCCCTTTTTAAATGCTATCCATGCGAGTTCTTCCAACCTGAAACTCCGCAGGGATTCTCAATAGAGTTATGATCCAATAATTATGATGATGGTAATAATGAGGCATCACTTGTGCAGAGTTATCATGTGACATTTGGCTTGCAATAGGTACTGTTCTAAGTGCTTTACAAAGATCAATCACTTACTCCTCATCCTCCATTTTACACGAGGGTCTGGAGGCACAAAGATATTCCATGACCAGTAAGGAGACACAGCCAGTAAGTGGCAGAGCCAAGATTTGCCCCCGTGTGTCCTGGCTCTCACATTTAGATTATTGGTGCCCTTAAGGCAGCACCAGGGTCTCCTGTCCACCCCAGAGGCCACCCAGGCCTACCCTTCAGAAACTGCAGGGGTGGGGCCCAGCCATCAGCCATGCCTTCCAGGGATCAGATGCCCTCGGAAATCTGAGAACATTGTCCAAACGGGAGCCTGGCTGTGAAGGGACATGAATTGACTTCAGGTGGTACAGAGAGAAAATATGGTTTCAAGTCCTGAGTGTGCACTGCACCAATGATATGGGCTGTGAGAGGGTGTAACAGTTTCCTCTTGCAACAAATTCATGTAGCTAAGGTGATCTGTGGGAAGCAGTGGATTACAGCACAGGAGGGAATGAGGGAATGGTAGTGTATGAATGGGTATCTGAGGCCAGGGACATGTGAAGTGTTTAATGGTGGAAATCTCAGGCACTTGCTCAAGGCAGAGTTTTCCTGGCAGGTGCCATTTTCAGAGCCGTCTGAGCCTGGGAGCTCAGGGCAGGGGACATACCTGCTTTCTCTTGTAGAATCCTTTGCGGTCACAATTGGGCAGGTACACGGCGCGGGGCACCATGCGCGGGGTGGCTTTAAGTTCCTGCAGGGCAGCCTCCATGTGTCTGCGGCAGGGGCCCTGTGTGGACAGCGGGGTGAGAGGTGTGGCGAGACCAAGGGGAAACCACCCAGCTGCATTCACGAGTGGCCCCGGGGGATGGGAGGGCCAAAGGGTCTCTGGAGGACAATCACCACCCTTGGTCCTAGTCCTCTGCTACCCAGGATCTTTCCTCCCTGTCACCTGTCACATGTTCTGGGATCATACACAGCCTGCCTTTGGCCAGGTACGGTGCTAGACTTTCTCTTTTGTGCTACAGGCCACCTCCACCCCAGCAGCTTTTCTCTCCCACTGAGTAACTGAGTCCAGAGGTGCCCATGTCTAGATGCTCTGGGAGGATACTCAGCCTCTGCCTTGCACTGGACACAGCTGCAGGGCCCAGGCGCCCGATGTGTGGCCGCTGGGCTGGCACACACTCTGCAAATGAGCACCGCCCCTATTCCTGCTTCCTTGCAGGAGCCCTCAGCGATGACCAGTGTAAGCTCTGGAAACTCCTCCCAAGTCCTAAGCGGAGCCACCATGGTTGGCTGTGTCGGTCCTCTGCCACATCTAGCCTAGCACCTCCTGCTGCCACGGAGGTCCAATTTAGATGCAGGAAAAGGTCAAAAGCTGGGGAGGGAATGAGGGAATCCCCGAGATGCACCTGCTCAGATTCCTGTCTCATCTCAGGGGCAGCGACGACCCGGGAGTGGGCAGTGTTCTCGGCTCCCCCCACCAGCTTGGACTGGGTCAGCTTCTTTCTGCGGTCCTTCTTCACCGCTTCGGCCTTCAGCTCGGAGATGCGGGTTTGCTTGGGCCGGAAGATCTTGGGGGAGTAGGTCTCCTCCGCCAGCTCGGTGGTGGTGGGGGGCTCGTCGTGCTCACGGGAGTCTCTCTCTGCAGGGGAAGGAGCCAGAGGGTCGGCTTCTGTGGGCCAAGGTGCACACAGCCAGAGCCCAGGGCTGGGCAGTGCGGGGCGAGGGGAGTAATAAAAGCTGAAACAGATGTCTCTGCCCTCCTGGAGGACACCGTGAAAGCAGGAGATAAGAACCAGGAAGCAGAGGGAACGTTCTTTAAGTGGTGGGAAGTTTCTAGCATGCCCGGAGTTGAACAGAGAGTGCAGGCAGGAAGACCTCACAGAAAAGGAGAATTAAGGGATGATGGATCGGTGGGTGAGGATGGAGTGGGCTTTCTGGGAGCAGAAAGGCGGAAGGGCAAGGGAGGTGGTCCCGGCAAGGATGAAGGTGGTCGTGAGTGGTGTGCTTGCTGGGGGATGGCCAAATAGATGGGACGCGGCTGGAGGTGGGGCTGAGAAGTCGGAACCTGGGGATCTGGGCCCATGGAGGAAGATGAGGCAGCCAGGGCATGGATGAGAAGGACCAAGTCTGTCCCGTTAGTGAGACCTTTGTGCTTTCAGAGTTGCTGGATGTTGAGGTCTCTTTGGACCTGGGGGACCTGGGGAACCTCGGAGGAGGCGGTCCTGGGGTCTGGAGCAGTGGGTGGTGGGGACCTTCATAAAGAGCAGGAGGAGGGGAGAGGAGACCCAGAAGTATGGGCCTGGAGGGGACTGGCGTGGGGCCAAGTGGCATTTGGAGGCCGCGCTCCCATTCTGGCTCAGAACTGGCGCCACGCTTGGGGGTCTGGGAGGCTGGCATGTTGCTCGGCTCTGGACTGAGAGAGGCTGACAGCTGGCTGGGACCGGGGAAGTTATATATAGGAGTGGCTTGGTGACAGTCTATAGTTAGCTGGCTTTTGACCTTTAGAGAAGTAAGACTGTTCATGTATCTGTTGATCCTGAATTCCACCCGTCTGGCCTTTTCTTGGTGCACAGATTTCCTTTAAATTCTTATCTCATAGGCATCCATCCCTGGGTCCCCTTTCTCCTCTCAGCTCCTTGACCTCACCCAGCCTCAGAGGAACCAGAGTGGGGGAACGTTAGATTGTTGTTTCCAGGTGGGCAAGGTGTGGCCGGGATGCCCCACAGTGGGACCAGGTGCAGGGGTGAGTGGAGGTGAGGAGCCCTATCTTCATTACCCCCTTCTTTTCTCAAATACTGGAAAGCGAAAATAGAACTTTGAGTGACCTTAAAGAACTAACACGAGGTGAAAGAAAATCCTGCTCTCCACCCACTCCGTGATCACTGAGACTTCCAGGAAGAGTGACAGCCAGACTCTGGGATGTGGAACAGAGAAGGGGCAGAATTCAAGAATTCAAGAATTCAAGGGATGAGGTGCAAGGGAAGACGAGCCTTTTGAGAAGACATTGTTTTAGGCCTCTGGGCGGATGTAAACCCCACTCATGAGCTTGCAGCTCTGGGCAAGTTCCAGGTGTGAGCCAGGAAAGGCGTTTGGACACCTGGTCTAACCTGGTCAGAATGGCAGATGGCAGGGTGCACCCCAGCATCTGTTTCCCTCTTGGCTCAGGATTTGTCAAGTCTTATGAAACAGGCATCTGGTCTTTAAGGCCTTGGCAGAGAAGATTCCTGCCCTGAAGAAGCCTCCAAGGGTTTGCAGTGTTCCTGGTGGTGAGTTGTTTGGATATTTATTCGTAGGAAAGGAAGGGAGGTAACGACTGGAGAGGAAGATGATGAGGCGGAGAAAGCAGAGCGCGGTGGTGGGCGGGCTCCCCTAAACTAAATTCAACCCAAGAATCCTGGCACCCCTTCTGGCCTTTCACCCCCTCTTCCCAGTCATGTCTTGATGTCCCAGTATGCTGACTCTGCTCCATCAAACCCTCATCAATAGGGTGACATCCCTGGTAGGTGGAATGGGATTAGAGAGTCGTGTTGTGGGGTAAACCAACTTTTCTTGGTTGTAGGGCAAGTGAGATTGGCAGGAAGGAGAAGCGTGGCTGGCCTGAGGACTACGCACAAATGGAAAAGCTGGCACTCTGTTATCCGGTAACGCAGGCCCCACCCTGAGGCTCAGATCTTGGAGAGGAGGGATTAAGGAGAGGGAGTGCTAACCACTGCACAGAAGGGCTTTGGGGTTCGTCTTATTGAAGGACTGGAGCCGCACCTCTCAACCTCAGCATCACCAAGCCTTCAAATCCTCGAGAAGTACTTGACTACCGCTGGAGGAGGGGCAGGCAGGAAATGGTTGCTACTGAAAACCTGGAGGGGATTCAGATTGGGAGAGGCCTGGACCCCTTCCCCGATCAAGTGAGGGGAGGTGGATAACTGGATTAAGCGAGGGGAGGTTGGGGAGTGGGCTGGCCGCTGACCAGCGTGCACATCTCTGCATCTCCTTCAGTGGGCTGCCCCAGCCTGGCCTGGAGAGCCAGCACACTGTCACCTCTTCAAGGTGAGAGAGTCTGGGAAGCTGGCTCCTCTCCTGGAGCTGGTGTAGCAGCTCCTGGAATCCTTTCCTTAGGCGATTTAGTTCATCCCCCTGTGTCCAAGCAGAACTAAGTATCTATCTCTATCTCAGTGGTGCTCTCTCTAGCTCTTAACGAAATTTGAAAGGGGGGTGCCATTCCGTCCTCCTCTGGCTACCTGTTGGGGGAAGCTCTGTCCCTTTGGTCAGAGGGTGCCCTTCTCCAGCTGGCATTTCTGCCTACTCTCTCTCTGGTGGTCCACAGCCTTCCCTCAACAGTTCTTAAGACTCTTTACCTTTTGGAACTTTTTTTTTTTTGAGATGAAGTCTCGCTCTTGTCCCCCAGACTAGAGTGCAATGGCGCAATCTCAGCTCACTCACAACCTTTGCTTCCCAGGTTCAAGCCATCCTCCTGCCTCAGCCTCCTGAGGAGCTGGATTAGAGGCACCTGCCACTCCGCTCAGCTAATTTTTGTATTTTTAGTAGAGACGAGGTTTCACTGTGTTGGCCAGGCTGGTCTCGAACTCCTAACTTCAGGTGATCTGCCCTCCTCGGCCTCCCAAAGTGCTGGGATTACAGGCGTGAGCCACGGCACTCCAGCAGGACCTTTTCTAAGAAGTGCTGTGGGCTGTCACCCTTCCCAGGAGGATGGGGCTGTTGACAATAGTTGGACAAACCTTAGGGTAAATTTATTTTGACTGCTCTTAGTCTTCTTTGAAAGTATTCAAGTGCTGCCCCGGGGCCAAGCAACCATGTTACGAAAACAGAAAATGTAGATTCTGAGATCTCTCTTCATTTAAGGAACTCAAAACATTTCTGCAAACTCTCTCTTTTCCCCAGCCTCCCCAAGGCGAGGCTTTTGAGGGCACACCTTCCCAAACACACAAGCTTTCTGGCTGCTTCTGAAGAGCAGGCTTAATGTTTTGATCTGCCTCCCAGTTTCTGGTGCCACTTAACTCCCCCGTGGGACCTATTCCTTCGGCAGCAGAGAGTCCAGTGTCAGAGATACCAGTCAGGGTCTTGTGGTCACCTGTAGGCTCCAGCGAGACAGTGGAAACTTGGAGGGGAGCCAGGGCAGAACCACGGAGATTAAAGGGCTGGAAAGTAAGACTGGGGCTGAGTGCTAGAAGCAGCTGGCCCCTTAGCTGCTCTGTGGCCGAGTCATAAATAGGCTTTCAATTTTGGAAGGGTTTAAGTTAGATAAAACAAGGAACAAGTAGACTGGCTACTCTTGAGCTATTTCATCGAGAGAAATGAACTGAGGTTGCAGAAGGGATTTAGGGAGGGCACTGGGAGGACTTCCTGGTGAAGACTTCTGCAGGCGAACAGCAAAAGGACTCAACAGCCAGCTCCGGAACCTGTTTGACAAACAGGTCAATATCTCCATGTGGCCAGCAGAGGGCGCGGGAGACTGATGCCCACACAGCATGGGCTCACTTCTAGGGACTGGAAGAGTTTTTAAAATGTAGAATTCGGCGTGGTGGCTCATATCTCTAATCCCAGCACTGTGGGAGGCTAAGGTGAGAGGATTGCCTGAGCCCAGAAGTTCGAGACCAGCCTGGGCAACATGGTGAAACCCTATCTCTACAAAACATACAAAAATTAGCTGGGTGTAGAGGTGTGCGCCTGTAGTCCTAGCAACTCAGCAGGAGGCTGAGATGGGAGGATTGCTTGAGCCTGGGAGGTTAGAGGTTGAGGCTGAGGTGAACCATGATTGCTCCACTGCACTCTAGCCTGGGTGACAGAGCAAGACCCTGTCTCAAAGAAAAAAAAAATTCTGGAATTTGGGTGTCTTCCTCTCCTACTTCTGTAATAATCACTCAAATCCCTCCCCTCTGTGTGTCTGCAGCATGTATTTAAAGGGTCAGGGAGACAACCAAGTGAGGCCCAGAGAGAATCCATGTGCGGGAGAGTGAAGGCAGGTGAGGGAGAGGGGGCGGGGCTTCCTGGCGCATTCTGCTGTTTCTGTACCCTGCAACTGGAAAATGATTCCAGCCCTCCCTGCCCACTAAATGGCATTCTGAGAGGGTTCTGCAGAGGATGGGAAGGCGGAATGGTCAGCATCCATTTCTCCTGCTGGGATCTATGCAGGCAGGACCTTTACCCTGACAATCTTATTCAATGACTAAGGAAGGAGAGGATTATCATATTATCTGGGTACAGATATGGTGGGATCCAAGTCTGCTCTGGCTTCTGTATACTAGCTCCAGTCCTTCCCACTGGCTCTCTAAGGCCTCTAGCCCCTGCCACACTTGGGTGGCCACCTCAGTTCCTCTTTTATTCATAAGGCGTACCCCATTCGCTCCAGTGCAGAAGCATCCACAGAGGCACACACGGTACATCTGCTCCTCCCCACAGTAACGTGAATACATGCTTGAGGACCGCACTCTTCTCTATGTCCTGGCAAACACAGCGTCATGGGTCAAGCCCAGCTGCTTCAGACCCAGAGGTATCTTAGGGTGAGAAATACTATACGTTGCACAATTGCACAATGCATGCACCCTGCCCAAGCTCAACCACTTTCTTCAAACCTGCCCTTTTGCCACTGCTGTTCTCTTCCAGCAGAGGCAGGCACATGCTCTTCTGAAGGGTTCTGACCCTACCTGGCTTGCTAGTCATAGCAATGGATGGATCCAGGTGGAGACCTGCTGCTGCCTAAAATCTAACACCCCTGCCCCTCACTGTCCAGTCCTCTTAGTCACACCCCGGCACTATTAACAGCCTGTTCCTGGGCTGGTGTTAGTTTCTCACTCTATCTTGCTTGACCTAATAATCAAAGGTAAGAGAAAACTAGGTGACCCAGATATTGTGCCTTAGCTTACAAAAATTGATCAGACAGAGGCATCCTTGAAATTCACAGTCCGGGAAGAGTGTCGGGCTTTGCCAGGCCACCCAGACCCGGGGAGATTCTCCCATCTCCTTTTCTAGACAAAAAATAAGATGATGAGGCCTAGAATCTCTCTATGAGGAATGGAAAGCGCAGCTGAATTTCTTCTGGGTTTCATGCTAGTTCTCTCTGTGGAATTTAATTAGTCAGCTTCTTAAGGGCGAAGCTTTGTCATTTATCTTTGTCTCACCAGCATATAGTATCAATAAATAACATTTAAATGGAGACATGTGTAAATCAGCCCAAGAGGCAAAGAGAAGTAAGTCTGGAATATTTCTGTGATATAAGCTGGGGGGTTAGAGCCCAGAGGATGCCTTGGGAGGTTATCTCAGCCGTGCCCTGCACCGAAGCAAGATAACCCTCCCGCAGGGCACTGAGAGGCAGGCAGATGAGGATGATGGGTGTGGGAAACAGTAGGGGTGCTCCTGGATTCACTGGGCTTCTCTTTGGCCTAAGGCTACTCTATATTAATATACTACTCAATAGAGTAGCCAGTAGCCAATGTGGCTATTTAAATTAATACATATCAAATAAAATGAAAAATTCAGCTCCTCAGTCGCTCTAGCCATATTTCAAGGACTCCGTGGCCACTTATGGACACTGAAGAGCTAGCACACTTCCGTCATTGCAGAAAGTCCTACTGGTCAGCGCTGGCCTGAGGGCACTGATCTGTGCCTGCGTATGGATGAAAATACTGAGGCCCGGGATAGAATGTTCTGCAGTCCCCCTTCTCCCTGGCCTTGTCCCTAGCCAACCTGCAGCCGCCAGCCCCTTCCTACCACACAAGGCTTGTGGAAGCGTGAGGGATTGACCGCTCAGTTCTAAGAAATGTAAGGCATGTCTCAGTCTTGTGAAGTCTGTTTCCCAGCTGTGGATGTCAAATGACTCTACTGCACTTGTGGGTCTGCATTTGCAGGAGAAAGGCCACAGGGGTGGCGGTGGGGGTCGGGGGGGTGTTGGCGTGGGGTTGGGAGGGTGCCTTCCAGGGAAGTGGCATCATTGCTTTTCCTACCCCTCCCATCCCTGACCAGCATCTGCCTGGCACCAGTCTCCGTCTCTCAGAAGACAGTGTTTTGTAGCTGTTGCTGTTTTTACTCTATAGTCAGTAACAAGCTTGCATGTTCTGGGTTTTTTTTGTTTTTGTTTTTGAGATGGAGTCTCATTTCTTTCCCTAGGCTGGAGTGCAGTGGCATGATCTCAGGTCACTGCAACCTCCACCTCCCTGGTTCAAGCAATTCTCCTGCCTCAGCCTCCTGAGTAGCTGGGATTACAGGCATTTGCCACCACACCCGGCTAATTTTTGTATTTTTAGTAGAGATGGGGTTTCATCGTATTGGCCAGGATGATCTCGATCTCCTGACCTCAAGTGATCCACCGGCCTTGGCCTCCCAGAATGTTGGGATTACAGGAGTGAGCCACTGGGTCTGGGCCATTCTGGGTTCTTTTTAACCTGAATTATGGGCTTAGGAGAAAATGAGCACTAAACTTCCAAGAGAAAAACAAACCCCCAAAGCTGTCATCCTAAAAAACGGTAGTAAGATCAGAGGAAAGCCAGGAGGGAGAACCTGGAGGGGAGTTGAGCAGATTCAGAGTCCTGTTGACCGGATGATGAGGGCTATAGTCTTACTCAGCTGAGCTCTTCTACCCCATTTTAGGCCAGGAGAACGAACATGGTTAGGTACTCTAAACCAACAGCAAAGCTGGCCAGGTTGGGAATATAATTTCTGTATCCTGACCAGAGAAATACACCATGTAGTATAGTGGGTAACGATTCAGAATCAGGAACCAGACCACCTGGGTTCAAGTCCCAGCTCCGCCACTGAATAGGTACAACCCGTGCCACTCTAAACCTTCAGTCCCCCTTTCTGGGAGGAAGATGAAGCTGTTGACTATGGCTCAGTAAACCTTGGTGCACCTTCGGTAACACGGCAACACTCTATTTCTACATAAAATAAAATATTAGCTGTGTGTAGCAATATGTACCTATAGTCCTATCAATCGGGAGGCTGAGAAGGGAGGATGGCTTGAGCCCAGCAGTTGGAGGCTGCAGTGAGCCATGATCGTGCCACTGCACTCAGCCTGGGTGACAGAGTGAGACCTTATAAATGAATGAATAAATAAGCAAACCTTGGTGCGGCTTTACTTTGACCTTACTTTCTTCTTCCTCTCTCCGATTCGATTTTCTCGCCTGAGTTATGGGGAGGATGACAATGGCCCCTTCTCGGTAGGGTTATTCTGAGGATTAATCAGGGTGATGTGCACTAATTCACTCTCAGCACAGGTCTCTCTGCCTTTGTAGCGCGCTGTTCCCTCTCACCTCTCTAGTTCCAATCATCAACTAAAAATTCGGTTGCTGTGGTGCCTAGTTGGCAGAGGCCTACTTGTAGCCCACAAGATCTCAGGCTCCTTGGACTGCAGGAAGTTCTGCCAATTGTTGGCTCACCCCTTGTGTCTGGGGGTCTGTTGGCCAGTACCAGGTGAGGACTTGGCACAGTGCTCCGGGGACCCGTCTCCACTGAGAGAGCTCCCCCTGGAGTCCTTCCTCTGCCTAACCCCATTTCTTCATGCTGTGTTAAGGACACTCACTCTCTTTCCTTGAAGATAGAGAGAGAAAAGGGGGTCCACCACGCTCCACAGTGTAGATGCCACAGGTGGGAACATGTCGCCTCACAGAGTAAGGGGCTGACATCCGAATTAACACCTGCCAGGGACCAGAGGTAAAGAGAGGCTCCTCCTTGTTTTTCTTTTTTTCCTGATGCTAAACTAGGATTTGGGGCTGTGACTCCAGTTCACATTTCTTGGTCCCTGGGAAGCAGGTGGTGATAATCGTACCCATAGAAAATACACCCTTATGTACAACTCTCTGGGTGAGAATCTCCAGTCAAGCTTCTTTTGGAGTTGGGGAAGGGGGAGTATGCTCAGTAGAAATGTCCCTGTCTGTTTCCCATACACACCCCAAATGAGAAGGTAATGGGGGAATAGGTGGGGAGCAGCCTCTGGAGGAAGCGCTGGGCTGCTTTTCACCTGGCCACTTTTCCATCATGACCCATCACAGCCATTTCAGAACACTGTGGTCAACAGCTAAATTTCCCAAAGTCCTGCAAGACCAGAAGGGGGCGGCAGGGAGCAAGACGGGTTTACACTTCTCTCCCCAGACCCCTGAGAAGGTGCCCAGGTTCTGCTAGGGACCAAACAAGGGAGTCCCGTCTGTCAACGAAAGCTGAGATTCCTCTTTTTTGACTCTTTGGGAGCAAAAGGAAAGAGTGGAGACAGCAGTTCCCTTCTCAGGTGAGAGAGGAGTTTGCTGGTAGCCACTAGCCACGTGCAGATCCACACTAAATACGTGACATGTTGCCCTGGCAACTGAGGAACCACATTTTACAATGTATTAATTTTAATTAGTTTAAATTTAAAAACAGATACTCGACTCAGTTATTGGGAAGATTTTAAAGCATGTTTGGGATGCCTCAGGTGTGTGAATCTGCTTTTTCAACTGTAAATTTTATGAAATCTAAATACAGATCAAGTATTTCCCATGAAAATGTAGTGTCTGAATTGAGATGAGCTGTGTAAGGGTGAAAGACATACTGGGTTCCAAAGGCTAAATATGAAAGAATGTAAAATATCTCCTTATAATTGTTTTATTTTGAGCATGTGGGGAAAGAGTATTTTGGATATATTCAGTTAAAATGTATTATTACAATTAATTTCTCTGTTTTTTAATGTTTTTAAAAAAGATGTGGCATCCAGAAAATTAAAAATGACAAACATGGCTTGTGGTATGTTTCAGTTGGGAGTGCTGTTCTAAATGATCTGTAAGAAGTCATCCTGGCTGAGGTGACAGAGGAGTGTCACAGCAGTGACGGCACCATCTCAATGGTTTGGGATAACTGGAATCCACATAAAACAACTCCGAGAATCAGCAGAGATCATCGGAGGCCTGGCTCTGAGCGCAAATTCAGTGAGGCTTTATTTCAGGCCAGGCTAAGGGGCCTGATGGTTTAGGTTGAGGGGTCAAACATGAGATCACTGATGTAGCTGAAAACGTTCCCAGGGTTCACCTGGCAGGTCTGGTTACTGGGAACCAGGGCACATCTTATGTGCCTCCTTCCTGAGCATCCCCGAAGAAGGAGTTGCCACAGCCTCCAGGAAGTATTAGAATGGCTCTCAACACTTCCCACAGCACAACTGGAGGTTCCCAGTGGCCCTCTGGAACCTCTCATGCTGAAAGACTCTGGCATACCTGCCTATGACAGCCAGGGGCCCTGCCCTCATGCTGTCTTCCTCATCGGCTTTGGCGGTTTATGATTTTCCTTCTCTCCCTCTGATGCGGAACTTCCCTAGTTACCCCACCCTCCCTTGATCTCTGCTTTCTGCTGGCACCAAGAGAGGACCGTGCTGTTGGAAGCATGCCACTTCTGTGCCGTGTTCTTCAAGACCACGGGCCACTGCACAGCCCACAGGCAGCCAGGACCTGCCTGCCTCTCCACATCAGGAGAGCTTCCTGTCATGCAGAAAATGAGGACTGGCTCATGGACCTGAAGGCTGGGCTGAACACCCCTCCTTTATACCCTCCTGGTTCTCTTTCCATGACCAAACCTCGGGCCTAAGCCAGACTTGTGTGCAAGCTTGTGTAGGTAAAGGGACAGAAGGGAGTATGAAGATAGGAGAGTGTGGCCCTCTCCACTTTGGGGCTGCTTTACCCCTTTTCCTACTGCCCCTAAAACAGAACACCTTCAGGTTGTGCGTTCTTATGTCATGTGATGATAGCATCTGGCCGTGTTTGCCAAAGGCCTCCTGGCAGGTTAACCCACGCCCAGGCGAGAGCCCCAGTGACTAGCGGGAAAGCCAGGAATGGCTGGATGCAGCGCTGGGGCCCCTGCGGGGAAGAACTCTGTCCTGGCCCGGTGTCTGCCTCTAACCCCGCTGCCGTATCATGGGCAAGTGACTTCCCACTCAGGGCCTCAGTATCCTCGTCCTAAAACTAGAGCCTTGACTGTGATGACGGCTGTGGGTTCCTTCCAGTTTTAAGGTTCTTTGGCCAGTACCCAGACAATTCTTGGAGAGACACTAGAACTGAGCTGAGCTGAGTGGCAGGCAGTAACTAACCTGGTTAGGTGCTTTACACTAGCGGCAAAGCGGCCAAGGTGGGAATGTCACCTCTCCCCTCACAGAGATGTTCAGTCACTCCTCTGGACTTATATTTTTTTAAAAGAGAGAGAGAGAAATGACATTATAAAAGAATTTATGGAAAGAAATGAAACTGGAAATAAAAGAGGGGGATTCGTTGGTATTCGGGGAGGGGAGTGGAAGCCTACACTGCCTTGTTTGATTATTTATTTTTGCAAATGTGTAATCAATGTGTAATCAATCTTACTGTGTTGAATAACATGTCCAGATTACATGTTACTGTAATGATGTATCGGATGGTCCCTGGGAATTGCAGCTTTTAGACCAACTGTAGTGACAAAGCAAATGTGAAACTAAACAAAGCCCACCCAGTCACCTGCCTGTCTCCCAGGCGTTCTCCCGCCCTCTTCCTTTCGGCTCTGGGCCCTGGTTGGTACTTGCTCTTTATGGGCTTCTTCCAGTTTCTGGAGGTAGTGGGTCTGGAGTGTAGTGATCCCTTCTCCAGAGTTTTATTTCCACACACTAAATATCTTCAAGTTCCATAGGCATTACTCAGGTACAAAGTAGAAACTTTAGACAAATTTGACCTCCCCTTCCCACTGGCTTCTTCTTCACTCCATTAAGGGGCCCAGGACTTCTGCAGGGAATCCCTGCTTCCGTGCCCTTTGCTGTAACCCTCATGATGACCTCTGGCTCCTAGGGTCAGCCTGGTCCTCCCTCTGCAGCTGTAGGTCCACCTGCCTGCTCAAATCCAGCCCAAGCCCCAGGACTAACTCACAGCTGTTCTGACTTAAAACTCAAGCTCTCAGGGGATGCCTTAGAGTTGGTGGAGGTGGGGAGATGGAGAGGATGAAGGAGATAAAGGGGGGGGAGATGGAGAGGGGTTGGGGGAGGGGGGATGGAGAAGAGGAATGGGGGAATGCAGAGGGGTGGAGAGATGGAGGAGGGTATGGAGAGGGTGGGGGATGAAGTGGGGGATGGAGAGAGCTGGGGCGTGGAGGAGGGGCTGGGGGATGGAGGCAAGGTATGAAGAGGGGTGGGGGGGACAGAGAGGTGTGGAGTGGGGGGATGGAGGGAGGGGAAAATAGGAGGGAGAGGTGAGAAGGGGATAAAGAGAAATGGAAAGAAAATGAACTCTCACAAGGGCTAACTTCGCTTGTTCTTCCAGCCTGAGCTGACACAGCAGAAAAGGGGGTGTGTGGCGGAGGTGGCGAGGAAAGTCTAGTTAAAGCCCCATCTCGTTTTCCCAACTCCCGTTTTGGTTGGCTCAGGGCACAGCCATCCTCTCAAAGAGTTGTTTCAGAGGGAGGGGGTGCGGGCGGGAAAGGAATTTGGCTCCTTCAGTTTTCCATGGTCTTGCTCAACCCAGACATAAATTTGGCCAATAAACCTAACTCTGGAACTTGACTTCAACATGGCATTTTAGACGAGGCTTGGAATTGAAGCCAGCCCTCAAAGAAGCAAAGGCTGAATTCATTTTTATTTAGGTAATGCTTTTGCTTTCTTTTCCAGAAGGCTATTTTTTTTTTTTGGTCCCACATTGTCTCATTTCTTAATGACAGAATCCAAGGCTCCCTACATCTCAAACTGACTGTCTGACCAGCACAGAGGAGACCTCTCCGACACTGGCATCTATACTAGGGACCAGCTCATCAAACCTCATTCCCCACGAAAACGCCAGAAACAAAACCCACTACTTCCTTGACTCCTTCCACTCACCCCATTCACTGAGCTTTGACCAACAAATCACTCCTGTCTTTCATCTCCCTTAAGCCTCACACACATATCTCTTTTTTCCATATCGATCTCTGCGCCTGAACCGGCCAGAATGACATGCAGAGCCAGGCTCATTCTCAGCACCGGATTCTCGCTCTCAGCACTGGGTTCCTCGATCCCACTCCCTCTTCTGTTGCTCAGCAACCGCCTAGCCAAACACCCGCTTCTCGTCCCCCCTTCCTCCCAGAGGCTTTGACTGCCTGCCACCTCACTCTCTTCTGCTCCCCACTTCTGATTCCAGAAATGCACCTTTTTTTGTGTTTGGTTACATATAAATACATATAATGTAGTATATACCATAAATATGCATTACATAGATATAATATGTCGTGTGTGTGTGTGTGTGTGTGTGTGCAACTGCGGGAGGGAGGGGAAGAATCCATTTCTGCAAGCTCAGATTTTGGGGGTGGGAGAGAAGGGAGGTGCGAGGTGGATTGGGAAGCAGGAATTTTGGCTAAAGGACCAAGAGGGCGCTCTCCCTCACTCTCTTCATTTCCCTCTCCTTAAGAACGGTCTCTACACCATCTCCAACTTTTGGGAATCCATCCAATGGTTCTCCGGCGAAAAAGGCCCTCTCCAGGAGCGCCCACTTCCATCCCATTTGTCCGGGAGGAAGACGTCGGCATCAGCCGAGGTGGAGCGCCGCCAACCCGCAACTGCAGCGGGCCGGGCACCTGCCTTCGGCTGGGTGGAGTCCTAGAGGAGCGCTTGGGAGGGGGCGGGTAGGAGAGGCGGCTTCGGGTTGGCCCAAAGGCACTCAGATGGTGGGGGTTGAGGAACGGGAGGCAGGGAATTCTACCCGGTATCTTGCTTGGGACTGGTGTCGTGTGTGTGTGTGTGTGTGTGTGTGTGTATGTGTGTGTATGTGTGTGATGCGCACTTCGTGCTCGCCTAGCAATTGCGCGCGCGTGCGCCCTACGTGCACACCCTTCACTCTCGCCACATCACACTAACGACACGCTTGGCAAATAAGTGGAGCCAGGATGAGGCTGAGTGACACCTTAAGTACTTTCGGTGTGACTGGATTATTACCCAGGGCGGTCGCTTCCAAGCCAGGAATTCAGTTAATTTTTTTTCTCTCCGCTAGGCTTTTCCAAATCCATATCCCCTGAGATGAAGGCGGGCAGGACCATATTTGATGAGTGGATTTTAATAAAAATAATTTCACAAGCTGGTCTCTGGGGTTCCCAGGGCCTGCATGTCCTCCCCTTTTCCTTTTTTTTGCAGGCTGCAACCTGGAGATCGACTATCTCTGGTAAAGCTGGAGGGGCTGGCGCCTGCGTCGCTCAAATCCTGCGGAGTTTGCAGGGTCAGAGGCTGAACACAGGAAGCTCTCTGGCTTCCAGGAAAGCGCGGACGCACTCCTCTCCTGCACTATTGCGACTGAAGTTTGCACTTCAGAAAGCTTTTGTTGGGGTGCTCGTGAGTCATGGAAAGGGACAGGGAGGGAGAAGGGGATTGTCCCCGTAACTAAACTACGCCAAATGAACATTGTTTAGTCAAGTTTTAACTCCTTTTGGAGAGAACTAATAGCCAGTTTGACGTCTTAGAACCCAAACTTTTATGTAGTTTATTTAACTGTTTTTTTTTTTTAAACTAAAGATCAGGTAACTTTCCAAAAAGAAACTCAGTCTAAGGGGGCAGAACTGTTCTGATCGAACAAGTAGCTGTGTCAATCATTTCAACCCTAGACTCCCGGAGTCGAGAATTTGGGGCGGGGCAACGCGGGGGCGGGGCTAACGGAGGCGAGGCTCCCAGTGCTTAGCTTTTCTGTCTCCGCCCCCTGAATTTTGCATTCGGCGTTTCCTGGGCCCTCTGCACTTGCTCCACACCCACTTGTGATCTGGTTTAAGAGATTGGGGATGGGGGATGGGGGGATTGCGGTGGGAGGAATTGTAGGGGTGAAGGTGGGGGTGGTGCCGAGAGTGTGCCTAGGCGACGAAGTTGAACGGTCTGAATTTCACATCCCCTTTTGCCTCCCAGCCCTATGTCCACCTTTCATCCTAGGTAAAATCTGAACTGAAAAGGGGGAAAAAAGGAATTAGATTCAGGAACGATCACCCGGCACAGAACACCAAACCCTTCCTTCCCACTCTTCCCCACCCCCACCCAGCGCCCCCGAGCTCCTAAAGTATTTTTTCCCTTTCTGTGATAAAATAAGTTATTTTGCAGTTAAATATATTTTACCATCTACCACAGGCAATCATCTTCAATCAAAAGCAATGGCTGTGCACATGGGAGGAGCTTCAGGGCTCCCACCCGAAAGGCATTAGCTACCAACGATGTGGGGGTGTCTGTGGTGTGTGTGCAGGGGTGGAGGGATAGAAGCGTCTGGAGGCACGGGGGTGGAGGGGCCAAGAGGGACAAAGGTGGCATTAGCTCAGAAGATGGGTAACGCCCCTCTCTCCAGGCCCCAATTAAAATAATATTTTAACAAAAGTGATTTTTTCCCCAAGTTTAGAAAACTACGTGTGCGGGGCCCGGGTGGGGGTGATGGAGGAGGGAGCTGATATTGTAACATGCACTCTTTGAGACTGGAATACGGTACCAGGGGATTTGGACCTTGTGACTGAATAGGAGCTCCGAGTCTGTATTCGGACAGAGCTGGGGTGGAGGAGGAAGCTGGCAAGGTGTAGGGAGGAGGAAGGAGAAAGAGCGAAACCTGGGGTAGCCTCGGCGAGACAGTTCCCCAGGGTAGCAGGATCCCCGGGGCTCCAATTCCGAGGTGCAGGGACCCTCCCCGACCACTCCCGAACTGCAACCCAGCTCGAAGCCACTTGCTGCGCAAAGCGCGCGGGCCCCGCCGGTCCCGTGTCCCCCACCCTTGCGCCGCGTAACTGACTGGCACACGGAGCGTGCTCACCGATCTTGACTTGCTCGCGGTAGCTCTTTTCGTTGAGGCAAAGCCCGCGGCCGTGCAGCAGGGCGTGCAGCGGCTTCTCCTCGTCCTGCCGGGGGAGGCAGCGCAGCCCCTGGGCGCAGCGCTCTGTGTAGACGCCGCACGACTGCCCCTCCGCCAGGGCGCAAGTCATGCAGCAGCCGCAGCCCGGCTCCTTGACCAGCTCGCAGCCCACGGGGCTGGGGGGGCACACGGATAGGGCTTTCTCGTCGCAGGGCTCGCAGTGCACTAAGGAGCCCAGGCTCTGGGCCCGGCCAGCACAGGAGGCCAGCAGCAGGAGGACCGCGGTGAGCAACACCATCTTCTCAGTCGCCCCCTTTACCTCCGGGTGGGGCAGGAGATCGACAGTGCAGGGGTAAAGGGGCCAAGAGGGCTCCCGGAGATTTTTTTTGTTTTTGTTTTTTTAAATTTCTGGCAGGTAGAGCAGGTGCCCTCCCCCGAGACACTTGGAAAAATGTAGAGCGAGATGGAGGACTGGGGTGCCTGCGATCAAGTCCCGGTTGCAAGAATTAATAAAGCCTTGCAACAGGTTGGGGGAAGCAGGGCAGCGCCAGGTGCACGCAGCGAGCTGAGGCCGGAGAAACCCTCGAGCCTGAGCGGGTCAGAATTATAGGTGGAAAAAAGCCACAAAATCGTTCACCCCCAAGCAACCACCGAAATAATGAGCTCGGAGGCAGTGGGGATGGCGTTGGGGGTGGGGGAGAAAAATGGATTTATTTGGAAAATTTTTGCTTAAAATCTAAAATACACCGAGCTGCTTTCTAAACCTCAGCGGCCAGCGATGCGCGGCGCCGCGGAACAGGTAAGAGGCGTTGGCTGCAGCCGAGAGGGTGGGAGAAAATGTTGAAATCAAGAAAAAAAAAAAAAAAAAAAAAACCCCAAAAACCTCAAACCCTAACACCTCTTTTCTCCCACTTTGCCACCTCCTCTTCGAAATTCGCAGGTTCTCCGCGAAGTCCGAAGGGTGAAAACGGAGGAGAGGGTAACCAAAAGGAGCAAAAAAGGAAAAAGCCCACACTGCTTTGCAGCTCTTTCCTAGCTCTTTTCCCCTGCAGAAGTTTCCAAAGAGACTACGGGGCTCCGGGCGAGCAGGCGCTTTTAAATAGCCGGCCCCTGGCTGCCAGCCAGTTTGTAGATGCAATTTGAGCTACCCAACACCCAACCCAGGCAAGGATGCCAAGGAGCTTTGCAGTACAAACTCACACGGCGTGGGGGTGGGGAGAGGCCTTCTAGACACAAGGGGGCTCTCCCCTTCGCTCCTGAACAGGGCCCTCCTCCCCGCGGAGTGTAAGGAAGGGGCAAGAGGGACAGGCTGGGGCTACTGAGAGTGGGGAGGAGGTGGAGGGGTTAGTGGAAGACAGGAGTTCTTCCGAGCAGGGTGAACACAATGAGGAGAGTAACTTGGTCTCCCCCTCCCTCCTTTTCCTTAGCTAGTCACGGCCCAGGTTGGAGGGAGATGTATTTTCTTGTTAGCCAACTGGATATATACCGTGCCCAAGAAATCTTCCTAAGCTTCTGCACTGGACTGTATGCTGGTGTCTGTTTCCATGTGGGGTGTGTGTGTGTGTGTTTGGGGGACAGGTAGTGTAGAATGACCAGTGATGGCTGGTGAGCTAAATTAAAAAAAAGAAAAAAATGAATTTATCTCCTAAAAGTCTGGAGAAGAGGATTTAATCAGGGGGTTTCTGTTACTCATGGTGAAGAGGTGACCCCTTTCCTTCAGCTTCGCTGGCCAGGGAGGTTCTCTCTCTCTCTCTCTTTCTCTCTCTGTGTGTGTACCTGCAGGAATGGACATTCATACAACAGCATTATTGAGAGCAGTGAGTTGCAGAGATGGACCCTCAGGAGGAAATGCTAAGTCTGCTGGCCTAAAGTGTCCTTGTGTGTGCAGTTCTTAGAGGGGAGAAAGGTGGATTGGAGTGACACTTCCCCCATGTCATTTTGCAGGGGTATTTCTATTGGGGAGGGCCACATCCCTGGAGGGAATGGGTGGTGGAGTATCGGGAGGAGAGCTTGTGATGGGTTAGCTGGTGCTTGCAGGCACATCCCAGAAGTATGACTGACAGGGCCACAGGACCTGCTGGGAAGAGGTCCTGACCAGGAACCTGATCATGCCACTAGAACCTCTTTCTTTAATAAAATGAAAGACAACTAAGGCCTCAAGAAAAGGAAGGTGGTGGTTTTAGCGTTTTCTGAAATTGACATGAGTGGGCCATGAACCTCACAGGGGGGTCAGAGAGAAATGACCAGTGTCACCTCTGCTGGGTGGACGTGGGGTGGGCTGTTACACCTTTTACTTTGTTCTTCCTCCCTTGAGAAGTACTCTAACTTTCCTTAGGAGAAGGGGCTGCATTTCATGATGTTTGCCACTAGACTGCACCCTTATCTATGATAAGAATTCTTTCTGGAGGACAGCGTTTAAGAAAATATTTTCTCTAGCTCGTTCAGTTCAGGAGCGTCTCACTTTATGTGGTTAACACCCCCAGATCCTGATCTCTCTTCTCACTTATCTGTTTGCCGAAAGGCATATTTTGAAACAGGCCTAAAGTTTAAAATTATGTCTTTGCCTGTATTTCCAAAGGGATTTTAGGTGGTGGCTGGGAGAGGGAGGAGAATTGAGTATAATGATTAAAACAAAAAATAGCAACAAGACTCATCTCAATTTCTTCTTTTCTCTGTCTGGGGGTTTGGTGAGGTAGGAACAAATGAATATTTAAAAGTTTGGTGGAAATATTTTAGGAGTGAGGGAGATCATGTGTTGTTTTCTCTTTTGTGTCAAGTTCAGACTACAAGAGTGGCAGCAGAATGTGTGCGGTGTGTTCTGTTCTCTGCTCCTATTTCTATCTGCACCACCTTAGCAGCTCTGCCTGCTCCAGGCACACTGGTAGCTTTGAAGATAAATGGGGGACATTGTGGTGCCTCTTCCAAAGAAATATGAGTTGCCTAGTTCCAGCCACCCTGTATTCTGAGAGAGATGGCCTCTAGTGACAGCTCATTTTGTGTAGCTGACTTCTAATGGCTGGATAATACAATATGAGAAGACAGGTAAAAGGAGGGGGGATGATTCACAGAAAAGATAAAAAGGGTAGAGAGACGTGAGGAGAAGAGTGTGGTGGAGTTGGATCCCGGGGCAGGGTGGCACAGGGGCCATGGAGAGAGGTTACTCTGTGAGACTGTATATGTTAGGCAGCTATTGTTTATCCCACAGAGAAATGGCCTTACATTATGAGGGATTCAGAGACTGAAGCATTGTCCAAGAGATTCTGGGATAGGCTTCTTGAGAGGGCATCGGAGAAAGAAGACTTCTCAGTAGCTGGGATTGTCTACAGTAATTTCATCCAAAGATGGAGGACTGGCCAGATGGGTTTTGCTGATGGGTCTATAATTAACATATGACAGTGGAGTGGGACAGTGTTGTTACCACAGGATACGGGATCATGGAGGATGCCTATGAGCCTTACTTGATTCTATTTTCCCCACAATCACCTTTAGAAAATCACTTCTAGAAAAAAAAAATAGTTTGCATCAACGAGAGTAATTGGGAGGGGATCATTAATTCCTCCCAGATACAAATGTTTCCTGCCTAGAGACCCTCTTTGCTGCCGGCTTGCTTTCACGGTCATGAGCTTTCCAACTCTGGCATAGACTGGCTTCTATACCTGTCAGCTGCATCTTTTCTGGGGAAGAAGTATGTTAAATATCAACCACTTGTGTCCCGTTTCCCCGGAGATCACCCCTCCTCTTTCCTTGAAAAGATTAACTGCTTATCAAAACCAACTTTCAAGAAGTGCATCTGAGAGAAAGATTTATGCTCTTTTATCAGGATAACTTTTCAAATGATGAATAGTGTTTTTATTTTATAAAGCCTTAGAGTCCTTACCTGTGATCATTTTCTGTGAGTTTCTGAGTAATTTTCAAGTATGATGCCTGATAACCCAGTTTGGGAAAGCTAGACTTTTTAGTAGGACACAAAGTTTTATGGATTCTACTGGTCAGATGGAAAAACATTAGCTAAGGGTCTCATCTTCATTCTCTTTTCTGTGTTGCTCTCACCACTCTCTCAGACAAGCTTATTTATATAATTTCCTCAATTTTTAAAGACCTCATGATATTAGCTTCAGTCTCTCCCAGAGGCCAAAACGCATCAAGAATACTAATACTGCGGCCATGTTGTCCTGGTTCCAAGCCAAGGTACAGCGATGTTCAATGTAGAAAGTACCCAGTTGTTCAGGTCCTTCCCTAGATCTTGGAGATTCAGCAAGACTGGGGTCTGTGAAAAAGAGCAGCATGAGGCAGCTTTGTTGCAGTGATGTTGCTGAAGGCTAGGTGGCAGGATAGATACATCATTAGAAACAACCCTCCTTCCATGAAGGGAAAGGTAGAAGTCTTTCACAATGGGGACAGGGGAATGGGGGAAGCAAAAGTGTGGACGGAGGGACATGTATGGCCACCATGTGGGTCCACTTATGTGCCCCGCCAGTATCGGCACTGCCACTGATGCCCCAATGGCACCGGGCCAGCCTGAGGTGCAGAATCCTCTGTGTCCCACCAGGCGCTATGTTCATGATTACTTTACTTTGGAGAAAATGTATGGCAGGGTAGGAACTTGATGACTTTGCATTTGTCAAAGGGTGTCCTAAAGCTTCTCTGATGAATAATTAGAAGTGATCTTAAGCCACAGTTCATAAAAATTCCCCCTGTTAAAAAAAAAAGGTAATTATGGTATATTTCAAACATTCAAAGAACAGAAGATAGTAGAGCATGTACCCTCTACTCCCTACATTTTTAAACACATGTTCACTTTTGCCACTGTTGTGGAAGATTGTTTTTGTTGTTTTGTTTTATTTATTTATTTATTTTGAGACAGAGTCTTGCTCTGTCCCCCAGGCTGGAGTGCAGTGGCATGATCTCAGCTCCCTGCTACCTCCACCTCCCAGGTTCAAGCGATTCTCCTGCTTCAGCCTCCTGAGTAGCTGGGATTACAGGCACCTGCCATCACGCCTAGCTAATTTTTGTAACTTTAGTAGAGACAGGGTTTCACTGTGTTGATCAGGCTCTTCTTGAACTCCTGACCTTTCGATCTGCTTGCCTCGGCCTCCCAAAGTGCCGGGATTACAAGAGTGAGCCACCATACCTGACCTAATTTTTGTATTTTTAGTAGACATAGGGTTTCACCATCTTGGCCAGGCTGGTCTTAACCTCCTGACCTCATGATCCACCTGCCTCGGCCTCCCAAAGTGTTGGGATTACAGGTATGAGCCATCGCACCCAGCCGAAGATTTTGTTAAAAGAGAAGTAGAGTGGGATAGGTAACAGCTCACTTCCCATGCATGCCATCCCTGCATCCTCTTCCCTGGACAGAGGTGGCCACTGTCCTGAAATAGCTCTGTATCCTTCCTGCACAATATTTTTCTGGGTTTTATGTGAAGTTTCTCATAGAGCAGAAACTTCACATAAAAAATTACAGCGATTTTGAGGGTGAGACCACGTGCTACTTTATTAATTTTGTAGTGGTGCTTGCAGTGGTGGCAATTTAACTAGAGTCTAAATTGACCCTGAGGCTGGCTGTTAAGGGAGCGGGAGCCAGCTGTGACGCACCGTGATTTATATCCTGATGTGAGCCGCACATAAGTTAATAGCTGCACGAATTGATGTTTAGGAGGCTTCTGGAGCAGTTCTAGACAGATAGGGCAGAGCAGGGCAGGCTCCATAAATACTGTTTCTGGTTGGAGTCCTGCTGTCTTCTTGGATCATGGGATCTGGCATGTTCCTACAATGGACCGCTCAGAAGCTGTTTCAATTTTGGAAAATGAGATTAACCAGGAAAAGTGATCTGTTGTGACTTAGAGATGGTGTTGGTAGCTCCCAGATCTAGGAGGGAGAGAGGTAGGGCAGGCAGAAAAGCTGGAATCCCATAGAAAAAGAGGAGAGAGAGAGTGTTAACTGCCTGAAGCAGGTTTAATGTGAACCATGGAAAGGCCAAGTAAAATCACGGTGCATGGTTAGCAACTGAGATTTCACACAGTACAGGAGGGAGAAGTGGTAAGAGCTAGCTTACCACTATTAGTGCATAGGGTAAATCTGTGTGAATTAGGAAAAGATGACCTTCCTCAAAATACTTTACTTCTATTCATCAGAATATTGTTATAAAATACAGATTCTGTTAGGAAACTTTACTGCCTCTTCCAGGAAATTGTCATAATGAATGTACATGTCTATGTCTGCTCTGTGAATAGCACCACTTAGCTGTGCCCAATCTGCACAGCTGTATGCAATGGCTCTGGTTGGAAGAGCTAAACTTCCTATCTGAACTATCAGGAAACACTGCTTTTCTACTAGTGTGGAAAGCATGGGCCCAGTGACACCATTTGATCCATTACTGGGGCTGAGGGATAGTCCTGAAACCTTTAAAGCAGCTGCCTCTGGCTGTGTTCCAGCTGGGCAAATCTAAGCCCATTTGCCCTTCCTTCCTTAGAGAAATCAAGCTTTTCCATGCCCCTACATCTTTGCACAAACTGTTCATTCTGACTGGAAGACTTTTCTTCTTTACCGCTAACTGGTGTGCTGCTAATCGTCATTCAAGACCTAGATGAGATCGCATCTACTTTGGAAGATTTTGCTGACTCTCATGTGTAATTTCCTAAGTGCATCTTGCTGGTGCCCCTAGGATCCTTTGTATCTTCTTCAGTAAAATAGGGGAAAACTATTGCCTACTGCACAGGGTTGTTGGGGGCCTTGAGTGAGACAGCCCATGTACATCTTGTTAGTGCTTCATCAATATTACCTGCTGTAGTCCCATCTTCCTCATTAAACGGAAGGTCCTGATGGGTCCCAGGTTTTATTCATCTTGGTTTTCCTCCTTTCTTTACCTTTTGGTCACAAGCCCTTAGTATAGTTTCCAGCACAGAAGACACTTAATAAATTATTTCTAATTGAAAAACATTGATTGAGTGTGGCGGCTCTTGCCTATAATCTCAGCACTTTGAGAGGCCGAGGTGCAGATCACTTGAGGCCAGGAATTCAAGACCAGCTTGGGTAACATGGCAAAACGCTGTCTCTACAAAAAAAATACAAAAATTTGCTGGGCATGATCGCCCACTTCTGTAGTCCCAGCTGCTCAGGAGGCTGGGGTGGGAGGCTCACCTGAGCGTAGGGAGGTCGAGACTGCAGTGAGCCATGATTGTGCCACTGCACTCCATCTTGGGTGACAGAGTGAGATCCCGTCTTAAAAAAGAAACAAAAAGAAAAACATTTACCATCCCCCAATTATTCCAGAATCTTCCAATATCTTCCTAAACACCCGAGTTTATCTTTGCATTATTTTGGCTGGCTGTTGGTAATGTCGCTGTTGATGTGTTTCTATTTTGTTCTCTTATATACTAGTCTGGTTAATCCTGTATATTGCAAATGTAATTTATAAACTCTTTACAAAAATTCCAATAGACCCCGTATTGTTGGACTGAAAATATGTTAATTGTAATGTAACTTAAATATGTACAAACATTTTAAGATATATGCTCCATATGCTAACCTCACTGTAAAATTCAACTAATACGTAAATAAACCTAATGAAAGTTACAAACTCAGTCAAGTACAAAAGGACAACATTAATTTGTGTGTTGATTGGTTGAAGTTTTGCTGAAAATAAATCACTACTCATGTTGTGATTATGGTTTAACTGTGATAGTGCAAGTTTGTTTGAGCTTGGCATGATTGTTTGATATTCTGTTTGATGATTTAATCTCACACTACTTTTTTTTTAAAAACAACAACAGTGGAGTCATGTCTTGCATAGTGGTTAAAGTCAGCTTGAAATACAAAAATTGAGTATAATCAAGATTCCCCATGAAAATTCCTTGAATTACTTACAAAATGAAATGGTGCTGCAAAATCTTCACCTTTTGTAACGTGGCACCATGTCACCCAGCCTTCACTCAGCTTCCACACAGTATCTCAGGATCATGTCTGCTTCTACTCTTCAGCCCATTAGCAAATGACAATGAAAGTGGTATTACTTGGCTTCTATGCCTTTGACAATGAAAAAAGTCTTCTAGAGCTGACTTAGTAGGTGGCGATCCAGATGACCTAAAATATGTTTATTTTCAAGATTATTAGCAAAATGACACATACACACATATATTGCAAAACAATTTGCATAGAATATATCTGTAGATCACTCTAGGTTGAGAAATACTGGTCTATTCCCTCACTGTCTTTTTCACTCTCATCCAAGGTGGCTCCGTACTCAATGGTGAGAGCATAAATAGTATTCAGTGACTGCTTCTTTGGTCCAGGGCCAAGGAGTTACCTCCTTATCAGTGCAAGGAACACAGGCACTTGACCATGAACCTGAAATTGGGTTCACAGTTTCACAGACTCTTGAGCTGACTAGAACTCCAGGAAGCTGGTCTGCAGAGATTCTGTTCCATCTCTTGGTCTGCTGGCATGACTGTGAAGTCACTCAGTTTAACTAGGAAATTATGGGGTTTTAAATAGACTTAGGACTTATCCTCCGAGAGCTCCTTTCTAGGCTGGACACACTTGACAAGCTGAGATAAAGAATCTACACATAACCAAATGACAAATCTTGGACAAAACCGCACATTAAACAAATATAAGCAACATGAACAGTCTCTAGTATGATGGCTGGTGTGCGTATGTGTGATTGGGGCTATCTTGGAGGCCACACACAGAGATATCGGAGGGCCAGCAGAGTTCGCTACCAGTTTGTTGGTAAATGAGGAAGGAGAAGATACTGTTTCCAGCATAAACATTAGGTCCTTCCCCTTGTGTAGACTCACAAGAGGTTAAGGCACCAATTTGATTACCAAGCAGAGAATGGAAGCATCTTAACCACAAACCAACCGAGAGAACATCTATTTAAAGCAAGGATTGAAAGACCAGGCTGGGCATGGTGGCTCATGCCTGTAATCCCAGCACTTTGGGAGGCTGAGGTGGGCGGATCATCTGAGGTCAGGAGTTCGAGACCAGCGTGGCTAACATGGTGAAACTCCATTTCAACTAAAAATACAAAAAACGAGCCAGATGTCATGGCGGGTACCTGTAATCCCAGCTACTTGGGAGTCACTTGAACCTGGGAGGTGGAGTTTGCAGTGAGCCGAGATTGTGCCACTGCACTCCAACTTGCGTGCTAAGAGCACAAGAGCGAAACTCCATCTCCAAAAAACAAAAAACGAAAACCAAAAAACTGAGTGGACAGAGATGTACAGTTTACCCAATTGGTGTAGATTGAATGTGGAGGGTGAGTTTCTCTGAGACTCAAATATTGAATATCACTGTTTTATTTTTATTCAAGCAGCTGAACCTTGAGAAAGTTGCATAATCTTCTGGTTTGATTTTTTCTTCTCTGTGGGTTGTGGTTCCTATCAGTGGGTTGTTGTGAGGACTAGAGGACCAAAGAAGATTATCTCTGTAACTCACTTAGCACAGCACCTACTGCAAAGTATATTAGTTTGCTAAAGCTGCCTTAACAAAGGGCTACAGATGGAATGGCTTAAACAACAGAAACTTACTGTCTCTCAGTCCTGGAGGCCAGAAGTCCAAGATCAAGACACTGACCGGGCCAGGCTCCCTCTGCAGGCACCGTGGAAGGATCTGTTCCAGGCCTCTCTCCCAGCTTCTGAAGGGTCTTTGGTTTGTGGCAGCAGAACTTCCATCTTCATACGGTCTTGTCTGTCTGTGTGTATCTGTGTCCACATTTTCCCTTTTTAGAAGGACACCAGCCATTTTGGATTAAGGGTCCGCTCTACTCTGGTATACTTCATCTTCACTAATTACATGTGCAAAGCCCCTATTTCCAAATAAGGATACATTTGGAGTTACTGGAGGTTCAGACTTAACGTATGAATTTTGGGGGGACACAATTCAATCCATAAAACCTAGTAATCACTCAGGTGGTAATTACTGTAATTCACAATGTCTTCTTTAATCACTTTGCTGTGTGTGTGTATGTGTGTGTTTGTGTATATATAGAAAGAGAGAGAGAGAGAGAGACAGAGAGAGAGAGAGAGAGAGAGAGAGCGAGGGAGATAGTCTTGCTCTTGTCACCCAGGCTGGAGTGCAATGGCCTGCTCTTGGCTCACTACAACCTCTGCCTCCTGGGTTCAAGGGATTCTCCTGCCTCAGCCTCCTGAGTAGCTGGGATTATAGGCATCTGCCACCACACCCAGCTAATTTTTATATTTTAGTAGAGACAGTGTTTCACCATGTTGGCCAGGCTGGTCTTGAACTCCTGACCTCAGGATCCTCCTGCCTTGGCCTCCCAAAATGCTGGGATTACAGGCGTGAGCCATCATGCCTGGCCTCTGTGACTATTTTTATAGACAAAATTTCAGATCTGCATCTGTCTTCTCATGGTCCTTCTAGGCCTTAATGATGCCTAGAGAGAAAGCACTGAGAGCAGGAAATTTGACTGTTGTGTTCACCATTGCATTGACATACAGTAGTTGCTCAAATATTTATGAGTAAATGAATGAAGTCTGTTTATTTTCTCCTTTCCTCTTTTTTTATTACTCAATAGCCAGCTTCTTTTTCTTCTTATCTTTTTTTACATTGCCAAAGCATTAAAGGCAAAAGAAATGAAGCCAAACAAATTTTAATTTCCTTTGTTGATAATTATTAAATCCTCCCTGTTCACTTGCTCTTTGCAGCCAGTTAGAAATCCAAGCAGATGGGAAAGGACCTGGGGGAGTAGAGGGGTGTTGGGGGAGGGGAGAGATGCCTGTGTTAGAGACTGGAGTCCACCTGGGGCATATCCTGGGGTCAACATGGGACAGGGCTGGGAGTCTGGAATGAATGGGACTCAATTCTACTCAGTAGTCTGGGAAGAAACAAGTGAGGTCAATACTGGCCCTAGAGGTTCAAAGTTTAAATCTAAATGAGGCACCACCTGTAAAGGCCCCAAAGATTTGGTTATCTGCATCAGATGGTTTCTGGTCTGCAAACACGTAGGGAGTTGTATAAGTCTTGGACTCAGGACCCAGAATATGAAATACAGGGAGTAAATGCTCTGTATTCTAGAAATCCTGAGATAAACTGTCATATGCTAAGCTGCTCTGCAGTCTCTGGACCCCATCCCCTGCTCCCCCCAAATAAAAATGACTGAAAACTACAGACACATTAATCATTACTGATTAACAGTCATCATCTGTGTACATGCGTATTTAGTCTACCTACCTACCTATTTTCTCACAGCTGTAAAACAGAGGTTACACAGGCACACAGCCTTGGCAAGAAACAGGAAGGATACTGGCTGGCTGGGGACTGGGAGATGTGGGTTTAAAGGGAACAACTGCAATTCACTTTTTGCCTATTGTCACCATTTGGGACTCTGAAAACAGCATTGGGTCACCATCCCCACTTTCTTTTTTCCCGTATGTTTGACTGGTTATTGAATTATACCAACACAAATCTTTTCACTAACAGACACAAAAGATGGCTCTCCCATCACTCCATGGCCACCCTGCCCCATATACACAGCGCCACCTGCTCCCCCCATTCCCACTGACTGGATTTTAAAATAGAATGAACACATGGCTCTTCAGTTATGTTTATGAGGCATCTTTCTTCTTACACCCTGAACACTCATTTTCATTTCCTGACTAGTAAGTAGGGAGGGGGGATGATTCCTTTCTCCATTAGAGAAGAAAATTTGGTGATCTATAAAAGTGAGTGAGTGGGGAAAGTGGGTCAGTGGAGGATGCAGGTGAGGTTCCAGAGTCTGGGCTTATGAGAAGATGGGGTAGGGGGCAGATGATCTGGGCAGAGGAAGCAGTGAAGCAAGAGGTGGAGAAAAGGAAGTGGAGAGGGCACACCCAGGTGAAACATCTTGAGCACAGGGGAGCCCACAGGACTGGAACAAATGGGGCTGGTGATACTGATCTGGGGATCATCCTCAAAATTGTGGCAATATGAACACAACCTCCCACAGAGAATCACTGTGCAGAGGAGAGCCCCTGGTCTGAGCTTAGGGGAAGAGCCTGAGTTACTACTTGAAAGGAAAAGAGGAACAGAGAAAGAACAGTCTGAGAATAAAAGGAGCAACAGAGGCATCAGTCCCTTCCTACTTGAACTAGGAATGCTCTAAGAGAAAGAAGAAAATCACCATAAAGATAACACCATTTGCCAATTTTATAGAAGGCTTCTTACATGCGAGCCGCCTGCCATGCCTTATTTCACTTAATCCTCACTACAGCCTTAGAAGGGAAAGCACATTTATTAACTTCACTTTAAAACTGAGGAAGTGGAGGCACTGACTGGCTTAAAAAACAAGCCCAAGACCACGTAGCTATGAAGTCGAAGAGTTGGGCTATGAGCTCAGGAAGTTTGAGCTGGCAGTCTCTACGCTTAACCATGAAAACCTGCCTGCCTGGAGAAGCCACGGTTGGTTTAGCACGGCGAAGAACAGCCACTGAAGCCTGAATTAAGAGCAAGCGTGGTGGGTTGCTGAGGATAGAAGTCAATGAGAGCCACCACATGGAGGCATCAGTACAGACCAGTCTAAGAGATCATTCTTGGGAGGGAGAAGAGAGAGGTAGTGGCTAGATCGATGACCGTGATGGTTAACTTGTGTGTCAACTTAACTGGGTTAAGGGACACCCAGACAGCTGGTAAAACATTATTTCAGGGTGAGGAGGTCAACTCACATGGCCCGATTCAGAGTAGACACCCAACTACTTTAGAGCAAATTTCCCCCTGAACTCTCAGCTAGTGCCCCCAACTCCTAACCCAAGTCCAGTTACCCAGCAGGCCCAAAGAAACATGAGTAGAGCTACCACCTCCTTTCTAGACTTCCATGGATGGGGGGTCTGCCACATGGATTGACTATAAGCAAGTTGGTCTCTCTTAGCCCTACGATGTGACAGCAACAGGAAGAGAAAGCTGTGGTCCTGTTAAAGCCCATTGGGAAATGTGAGCAGGATCAATGCTAGCTGAGAAATCTGGGGTACTTTTTAGTAACAGCTTTATTGAAATACAATTATTCACACACCATACAATTCAACCACTTAAACTGTACAATTCAATGATTTTTTAGTATATTCACAGAGCTGTGAAACTATCACCACAATTAATTTAAAAAATTTTACCAACTTAAAAGAAATCCTGAGCCATTACCTACTACCCTATAATCTCCCCAATATCCCCTACCCCTAAGCAACTACTATTCTATTTTCTGATAGAGATTTGCCTATTCTGGATGTTTCATAAAACTGAAATCATGTAATATGTGGTCTTTTGTGTCTGGCTTCTTTCACTTACCGTAACAGTTTCAAGGTTCAGCCATGTGGTGGCATGTATTAGTACTCCATTCTTTCTATGGCTGAATAATAGTCTAATGTACGGTAATACCATAGTTTTTAAATTCATTTATCAGTTGATGGACATTTTAGTTGTTTCTAGTTTTTGGTTATTAAGAATAATGCTTGTATGAACACTTGTATACAAGGTTTTTTTTTTGGTGTGTGTGTGTACATATGTTTTTATTTCTCTTGGGTGATATACGTGGAATTGAGACTGCTGGGTCATATGGTAACTCTACGCTTAACTTTTTAAGGAAATGACCAACTCTTTTCCAAAGTAGCTACCCCCTTTTCCATTCTCTGGAGCAGCGTATGAGAGTTCTAATTGTCCACAGTCTTGTCAACACTCATTATTATCTGACTCTTTGATTATAATCATCCTACTGGTTGTAAAGTAGTATCCACTGTGATTTCGATTTGCATTTGCCTGATGACTAATGATGTTAAGCATCTTTCTATGTACTAATTAGCCATTTGTATATCTTCTTTGAAGAGATATCTATTCAGATCCATTGCTTTTTATTGTATTTTATTGTATTTTGTTATTTTAAGATGGAGTCTTGCTTTGTCACCCAGGCTGGAGTGCAGGGGCGTGATTTTGGCTCACTGCAACCTCTGCCTCCTGGGTTTAAGTGATTCTCCCGCCTCAGCTTCGCTAGTAGCTGGGATTACAGGTGCATGCCACTATGTCTACTTAATTTTTGTATTTTTAGTAGAGACGGGGTTTCGCCATGTTGGCCAGGCTGCTCTCGAACTCCTGACCTCAGGTGATCCACCCACTTCAGCCTCCCAAAGTGCTGGATCACAGGTGTGAGTCACCGTGCCTGGCCAGATCCGCTGCTTTTTGAAAAATTAAGTTGCCCTTTGGTTATTGAGTTTCGTTAGGGTATTCTTTGATCATATTCTTCAACATCTCGATTCACTTTTGTACCAGCACCATGCTGAACCCAGAGCTATTATGTGTCAACTGCATTTTTGTCTTCGGGTTCCCCATCAGTAAAAGAACAGGCCTGAATTGGATGATCTTTAAATTCTTTTTTGACTCTAATCTGGATGATGATAAGATATAATATCAATAACAAAAAATAATGAAAACAGCAAACTGGCATTTATACAATGCAGCCTAATACAGAGGTCCCCAACCCCTGGGTCATGGACCAGTGCCGGTTCACAGCCTGTTGGGAACTGGGCCACAAAGCAGGAGGTGAGCAATGGGAGAGCCAACATCACCACCTGAGCTCCGCCTCCTGTCAGAGCAGCCTCAGCGTTAGAGTCTCGTAGGAGGGCAAAGCCTATTGTGAACTGTGCATACAAGAGATCTAGGTTGTGTGCTCCTTATGAGAGTCTAATGCCTGATGATCTGAGATGGAACAGTTTCATCTGGTGAAAACAGTCCCTGATGCCAAAAAGGTTGGGAACCACTTGTCTTATATGAGACGTCTATTTGTCAGGCAGTGCACGAAGCCTGTTATAAGCATGGTCTCCTTTAATTCTCACAGCAAGCCAAGAGGTAAGATCTGTTCTGATCCTAATTTCCTTTGGAAAATGAGATTTTTCTAGGTCTCTATTGTCTTATATGGTGACTACCAGGCACATATGGCTATTTAAATGGAAATTAGTTAAGTAAAATTAAAGCTTTAGTTCCTTGGTCAAGCTAGCTACATTTCAAGGGCTCAATGGCCACATGTGCCTAGTGGCTAGTGTATTGGACAGTGCACGTATAGAATATTCCCATAAACGTGAAAAGTTTTACTGGACATTGTGATAGAGGCTGTTATATGTCCATGATGGCATGTGGATCATATGTAATCCTTAGGCTCTGAGTCCTTGGATCAGTGCTAAATCTCAAGCGTGAACCTAATTGACAAGAGGGAAAGGACTTACAAGAGGAAGAAACATTAAGTTGTTTTCACGATTCTAAAGTTCTACAGCATTTTTAAACAGTCAGAAGAAGCCACCAGCAAATGAACCCAAGTCAGCCGACGTTTAATGAGAGTCCTCCAGCACCAGGGCGCTTTTGTGTCACCAGGAACACAAAGATGAGTGTTTCCTGATTGCAGAGATCTTTATGGTTTTCTGTGGAAGACTGAACACATAGTATAAAGCAGCATGCAGGTATTATCTTCAGAGAAATACGGGTATTATCTTCAGAGACATGCAGGCAACCCGCCTGGGGGCTGGGGATTAAGACTCACTCCCGGGGCATCCCTAGAATGCATACACCTCGATAGATGGCCTATGTTTTCTGGCCATTTAAGCACCGGCTTGTCTTTCTGATGCTCCCAAAGAGCATCAGCTTCAGGAAAGACATACTGATTGTGTTATTACGGGGCTGTGCTTCGACATTGGCTGACATCCGGTCAACCCCACAATACTAAAACTGCACAGACCCACAGTGCAGAAGAGGCTGACAGCCCCAGTGAAAAACTGAGTTCTCCAGTTCTGACTTCCAGGGGTTATTCAAAGTGTCAGGGAAGTGGGGCAGGGAGTGGTGGGGGGAAAGACATTCGAGAAAATTGCCGAAGAGTGTTTGGGCTGAGGCCTTTTGGAAACTGCTCCCATCCTGAGGCTGGCCCAGCCTGCCCCATCTCACCCCAGTGCCTTTGAAGTGTGTTACCTGGATGGTGAGCTGAGCCATACTTGGCAGGAGGGGGCGGAAGGCTGTGTGGTCTGGCACAGGGCAGAGCAGAGGGGCAGCGGGATTAAGCCGGGATCTGCTGCTGACTCACGGCACCTCTGCAGCCAGCATTCCACCAGCCAATCCAGCTGGAAAATGAGGGAAGGACCGAAGTAGAGACCTCGCTGAGAAATCCAGATGTCTTTCACGAGAATAAACAAAGCAGCCCTCCTTTCTCTCTCTGGCTGGCGGTTCTCACTTTCTGTGTGTGTGCGCGTGTTTCTGGGTCTCTGGGAGTGTGTGTGTGTGTGTGTGTGTGTGTGTTTTAGCTTTAGGCATTATTCTAGTTTCTCTTTCCTCTTACTTTCCATATGGATCCATGTCAGGGCTTGACTTTGGTCTCGGCCCCAGTCACTGTCTTCAGGTTATCCCTGGGCAGAGCCCATAGCATCCCCCTCCCTACTTCCCACCTCCCTAAACCTGTCTTTAACTCCCTTCTAATTCAAGCCGGGTCTGGGTTTCTGCTGAGTTTTCTGAGTGGTGTGTCTCAGTGGCCTCTGCTCTTCCTCCTTGACAGTAGAAATGTTGGGGGTGGGTAGGAGGAATAGAAAAAGCTCTTGACCTGGCAAAGGCCTTGCAGGGCTCTGGCTCTGTTCGTTGCTGGAGCAACGGCAGAGATGTTTTTGTTAATAGGCACTTCTGGTACAGGAACAAAGAACAACAACAAAAAACTACTCTTTAAAGTATGTACTTTTCTATGGCCTTGGATTTCCTTTTTCTTTGCCATCCCCTGCCTCACCCCCAGAGTCCTGAGACAGGTCACACATCATCCACCTTTCTAGCCCTGCATCCTTGCTATTTCTCAGAAAGAAAAATTCGTTTACCTTCCCCTGGCCTTCCTCTCCATCCCATTCTTCCTCATGTGGGGTGATTTGGAGAGTAGCTTGATTTTAATTGTGTGCATTTCATTTGGCTCCATTTTCAGAGGGAGACCCTTGTTCAGTGTCTGACTCTGTCCAAAAACTGGCTGGGACACGTGAACTGACTTGGACCGCGATGCTTCCCTCAGTTAGCTGAGTGACCTTGGTGAGTTCTGTTTTGAGCTTCGGTGTTCCTTACTTGCAAAACGGAAATAACTTAACCCACAGTGCAAGGTCGGTAGGAATGCGAAACAGGATAGTATATGTAACATTCTAAAGCATACTGTTCAATAAATACATGGGCTTCCAACCTGAAGTTCCAACTCTTCACATTCACTGTGGATAGCAGAGAGCATTCTCTCTTTTTAAGATAACTCTGGCTCCTCCTCTTAATGTATTCCTTTTTCCTTCTGTACCAGGCATAATGATGATTGCCTGTCCTGCCTCTGCTCACGGGGAGTGAGCCTGAGTCCTTTGAACCCCTCCTGCCCCATCACAGTGACTGCTCAAGGCAGGACACCTGATCCCATCAGGATCCACCCATGGGGGAGTCTGGGACAATTCGATTCTCTGTTTCATAAATGGGAATGGAAGGTACACAGGAGGCAGGATCAGTCGGGGGCAGTCATGTGAGCTGAGAAGCCTTAGGAGGCTGGGATATTGGAACAAGGGTAAGACGAACATATAGTAGCAAGTGAGAAGGATGGAATCAAGAGACAGTGACCTTGGATCACAAAGGCTTTTGGTTCTCCTGTTCTAGGGACTCAAGACATCTTCCTCATGATCCCATGACATTCCTGGTACCTTCTAAACCACTCCTCTATATACTTGAACTAGTTGGAGGGGGTTTCTGTTCCTTGCAAGCCAAAGAGCCTTGATGAGAACATTGCCACGAATTTTCTGATTTTGAGTGGTGCTTGGCTGTCATAGAAGTCCTCTTCTTCTCTCACCTTGAAGAGTTTGGGGATTCTGTGTCTTCATGGAATGTCAGCTCTTCAAGATGCTGCATGACAGGAGTTCATTCTTCCATCTTGCTAGGCAACGTTCATGCTTAGGAACGTTGTTCCTCTTGCTGCAGTTTCAACTCTTCTTCTCATAGTTCTTCTTATTTTTTCTTTTTCGAGATGGAGTCTCGCTCTTGTTGCCCAGCAGGCTGGAGTGCAATGGTGCGATCTCGGTTCACTGCAACCTTGGCCTCCTGGGTTCCAGCAATTCTCCTGCCTCAGTCTCCTGAGTAGCTGGGATTACAGGCGCCCTCCACCATGCCCAGCTAACTTTTGGATTTTTAGTAGAGATGGGGTTTTGCTATGTTGGCCAGGCTGGTTTTGAACTCCTGACCTCAGATGATCTGCCCGCCTTGGCATCCAAGAGTGCTGGGATTACAGGCATGAGCCACTGCACCCGGCCTCATTGTTCTTTTGTTTTCCTCCCTTTGGAAGGCTTGTAGCTCATTTTTAAAACATTGATTGGGTTCAAATTCAGAGTGATCAGACTCTGAATTTCTCAAGGGAGAGATTCTAGAGACATAAAATATCTTTTGAAAGTTTTAAACTGTATCTCACCTTTGCAAGATGCCTGATGTTTGGATCTCAGTCCTATTTTTCTGAGAATTGACCATACAGTCACAGACATCATCTCTTTGGTCCCTCCCACAATATCTGGCTGGCCCCATGAGCCCATTCTACCACCCTGGAAATAGAAGCCTGGAAGAAGGCTGGCTGGGGCCATGGGTCTCTGAGGCAAGTTAGCTTTGGAAACCTGGGAAGAATGCCTCCTTTCCCCATTGTCCCAGGCTCACTGCCAAGCTGCCAGCTAGAGACCGGAGCTCTGGGCAGAACTCATTTTAGAGTGAGTCAGAAACATGAGGGAGTCTTGTTCACACACGCAGACCAAGGGAAAAGCCCCAAGTGAGCTGTTTCAAGGAGTCCCACCAGAGTCTTGGGAGATCTTTTCTCTTCTCTGTTGGGAGAACCAGCCCACCCACTTGGCGGATGCTCAGCTCTCCAGACTGAGTGCCAGGAAAGGAGTTAGAGCTGTTCTGAGACCCTGGCTTCAGGACCATGGTCTGTCTCTATGGAGTGCAGGGTCGGGACCCTTCATAACAAGCACAAAACACTCCTCTGCCCCTTTAGCAGGAGATCTGGTATGATGGTGCTCCCACTGACCTGGACATCTCTGTGATGTTACCTTAGAAACCAGAAAGAGCATTCTAAGCTGCTTCTTTGATTTTCTCTAGCTTCTGGAAATTAAACTTTTTACATAAACCAATACTTCTAAGCCTTTTTCTCAACCCAAACTTCCTCTCCCAGGATTGCCATGAAGGGAAAATGTATTAAGGGGTGAGGTAAGAACCGTCTGGGATATCAAAGGTCTTTGACATTTGGCTAGTTTGAGTACTCCTAGTACTTAAGGGCACATGCAGTCTGGGTGGATGTCTCCAAGTAGGGAGCGTCTTAAAATCCCAAAATTTCCAGGTGGGCACCTGCTGCCTTTCAGCATTGTAGGGGCCATAGCCATCAATGAGGGCAATTTCTTTGCACCATGGGTCCCAGGGGCAGTGTCTCTTCATGGCCTGGTGAGAGGGCAGGGTGTCCAAAGTCAGATGACTAGATCTGGAGTCATGGATGACATTCCTGAGTGAGATCGGGGGTCAGGCAGACGGTAAGAGGCCTGAAAAAATGTGCTACTCCCTGGCTCCCTAGCCCTGAATAATTTTTGGACGACTACATGCAAATAGGGAGAATTTACAATGGCTCATGTTCATGGGTAGAGTGTTTATGTGGGCATAGGCGAGAGCACCTCTGAGGAGGACCTAGAGGCAGAGGCCTTAGGGTTAGGGTTAGGGTTAGGGTTAGGGTTAGGGTTAGGGTTAGGGTTAGGGTTAGGGAAGGCTGATAAAATCTAGGGAGTCCAGTTAAATTTGAATTTCAGATAAATAACAAATTGTGGTAATAGTGTGTTCCACTCCACATTAGACACACTTATATTAAAAATTTTTATTATTATTTTTTGAGATGGAGTTTTGCTCTTGTGCCCAGGCTGGCGTGCAGTGGCACAGTCTTGGCAACTTTTACCTCCCAGGTTCAAGCAGTTCTCCTGGCTCAGCCTCCTGAGTAGCTGGGATTACAGGCACCCACAGAAATTATTTGTCTAAAATTCAAACTGAATTGAGTGTGCTATATTTTTATTTGTTACCTCTGGCACCTCCAGCTGGGTGGGCCCAGTCCCTGGCATACTCAGGTTTTCGTGGAGCTGGTGTGCACGCACGTTTGCATGTAGGACATTTGGGGTACCAAAGCAAATAGGAATATCTGGGCCAGAAGTCATTTCACTGTTTTTTTGTTTGTTTGTTTTGTTTTAGTTTTTTGAAAGACTCAACAATCGTTAATTTTCCACTTCGAAACATTTCTCAAGTCCTTGGAGATCCTTGGAGAATTCCAGAGGCCCTTCAGAAACCTGACCGACAGATCTTCTTAATTAAACTTCCCCACTAGGTCATTGGGAAGAAGGAGCAAGCTAGGAATCTTGGAGTTGTATGTGATCTTCCCCCTTTCTTTCTGTCATTATTTAGGATCGCTCTCTTACACGCCTCTTTCTTCTCTCTGATGAGCCACCAAGGAGATAAAATATGAAGCCAGAAGCCCTAAGAGCTTAGGCATCGTGGGTCAAAATAAATTAAATCTTAGAGAGGTTTGAGTGCATGAGAGAGGGGTATCCAGCAAGGGCTTTGTGGGCGCGGCACGAGAAAGCTCGGGGCTAGGACTCGGGAATTCTGGCAGGAGTTGAATCAGTCCTCCGCAGGTCTAGAAATGGAAGATTCCACACAGCTGGCTCCAGGCTGTGCAAAGGGAGTAGCAGGTGAGAGCTGTTAGCCCCTGGCTGGATCCTGGAGGAGGGAGAGTGGGCACCCTGGCATCACAGTTTGCATCAAACTCCAAAAAATTGCCTAGGCTGGGTGCGGTGGCTCACGCCTGTAATCCTGGCACTTTGGGAGGCAGAGGTGGGCGGATTATAAGGTCAAGAGATTGAGACCATCATGGCCATCATGGTGAAACCTTGTCTCTACTAAAAATGCAAAAATTATCTGGACATGGTGTTGTGCACCTGTAGTCTCAGCTACTCGGGAGGCTGAGGCAGGAGAACCGCTTGAACCTGGGAGGCGGAGATTGCAGTGAGCCAAGATCACTCCAATGTACTCTAGCCTGGCGACCGAGCGAGAATCTGTCATGGTCATGAACCCTACAATGCTGAAAGACAGCAGGTGCCCGCCTGGAAATTCTGGGATTTTAAGAGGCTCCCTACCTGGAGACATCTAACCAGACTGCACTTGCCCTTGAGTACTAGGAGTACTCAATCTCACCAAATGTAAAAAAAAAAAAAAAAAAAAAAAGAAAGAAAAAGGTTTGCCCAGAGTTCTCTGGCTACCCTGGAATAGTGGTGTAAGTGCCATTGCCAGGCTGGGATGTCTGGATCTTTTTGTTCAGGGCAGATTTGTCACTGCTTGATGCTAGTTGTCAGAAGACTTGACCAAGATTAAGTAGTGTTAAGTGTAGGATGGAGGTGAGGAAGCAAGCTTGTTCCAGGTTTCCAGCTCTGGCAAGCTCTCCTGTTTGCCTGGTAGGACGTGTCCTCTGGAACCAAGTGTTCTTGCGGCATCCAGGGTAAGCGTCTGCTCCTTGCCTTCTTGGCTACCTTTTTGGGAGACATTTGGGTCTCAGCTTGAATGCCTGGAAGCCCGCACTTTACCGCAGTGCGTGAGGGGCCTCCGGGCCAGGGCAGACTGTTCAGTCCACCAGTATCTTATCTTCTAGACCCAGACAATATGCCTGACTCCAGCTCCTTGAAAACCTAGGTCTGGTCAAATGGTAGGACTCAACCTGTTAGTGCACTTGGGAGGGCAGGATTTCTGCTGTTTTCCCTGTCCCTCCAATTTGCTGGCCAATGCAGACACCAGCCAGTCCCCGCTGACCCTGCCAAGGCATTTTTCTTCTCTTTGCCACACCTTGAACTCCCATTTAGCTAAGGATCACAGACAAAACTATGTATCCCAAAATAGCCTCAGTTTTGTCATCTGTAAAGTGGGTGGCACTTCACCCATAACTTACCCTCAAACTAGGACATCCCTTCCTTAAGCCTATGTTGATGTAGATCAGACTTAGAGTTAAGAACCTCTTCATAAAGGCTCTCGGTGTTGTCTCTGATATTCCCATTTTCTTAAATTTGGGGATTTATGAAGATCTAGAGACATAATATTTAAGAATGTCCAGAGTTTATTGTACATTAAAATACTGATCGTGTGTTATCTTGTGTTCTGGGACAATGGATGATCTGAAGAGTCTTTGCATCTTTATGGATGAGTATGCATTTTTCTTTTTGTACAGTGAGAAATAAACTGTAAATACTTTAAAGTAAACCTTTAAAGACTGTCATGAGAGGAGGAGGTCCCAGTCACTTGCTCACCTGCTTCTCAAGGGTGCTAAGGGGTGAGCAATGTTTTTGTGTAAGGAGGGAGAAATTCAGTTCCATGACCTCTGGAAGGGCCGTGCAGTACACCATTCTGTGCTCAATGCACACAGTCCTTTCCCGTACCTATCTGTGGGAGTCTGTTTCCAGGAACCAGAAGAGGAGAAGAAAAGGAGAGGGAATGGGAAAGGGAGACTGGAGGAGAGAGAAAGGAGAGAAAAGAGAAAACTGCACCATCACGAAAAGTTTAAAACCTTCCTTTCAACTTTTCCCTTATAATTAGTGGACACAGCTGGAGGGAAGAACCCTGGGTGAGTTGCAACTTGCTGGGCTCCAGTCCTCAGGATGTGTAAGGCTGGCACAGTGTTTGAGGGGAAGACTCAGTTCTGAGACGGCTCCTTCTCCCTCGCTGTGTTTTAATTCCCTGCCTGGGAGGGGGCTTGTGAAGGGTTTGAAACATTTTAGTGCTCTCAGCCAAGAAGCCTTTCCTACAGGGCTGGCCTGGAGAGGCCGGGAAGGAGGAGGTCAAGGCAGGCTTCTTTCTGCAGTGACTTAGGAGCCAGCTCCTAAAAGGGCTCGGGGGGTGTCATGGGAAAGGTCCTGAAGGAAGAAGCGGGAGGGCCAGGATCCTGCAGGGGCAAGTGCAGTCTGGTCGGAAATCTCCAGACAGGGAGCCTCTAAAAATCCCAGAATTTCCAGGTGGGCACCTGCTGCCTTTCAGCATGGTGGTAGCCATGGCCATCAATGTGGGTAATTTCCTTACATCATGGGACCCAGGGACAGTGTCCCTGCACGGCCTGGTGGGGAGAGGGCAGGGCCTCCAAAGTCAGATGACTAGATTTGAATCCTGAGTCTCTGCTTACCGTCTGCATAAGCAGCAGCAAGTTACTCAATTTCTGTCTGTCCCCCAGTTTACTCATCTGGCAAATGGGTATAATGGTAATATACCTCCTTTAAAAGCCTGCTCAGCATAGCCCCTGGCACATGGTGAGCATAGGTATCCACTTGTGTTATTGCTATAGTGGGAGACCCCATGGCTTCTGTTTGTGAACAGGACACACCTGCCTTCTTGTCCCACTCAGAGCTTGCTGCAGTGGGAAGGACTGAGATTCCATGCCTGTGAAAACTTACATCTGTAAACAGTTGGTATGGCCTCTGGAGGCAGAGGTGTTGCCTTTGCATTGAACCAGGGCGGGTCCATTGGTGAGGCTGCCTGGAGGTGGCAGTGCATGCCACAGAGGGTCCTGTGGCTGGTACAGCTCTTGGCTGGGTGATCACTCCTCTCCTGTCCCTGTCCAATCAGCTATGCCTAGAGCTGAGCTCTCACACTTTGCTTTCATTCCTGTGCAGTCACCCCAGGTGAGCAGCACAGGTCACAGGAGAGCAGAGAAATTCTTTGGCTGTCATCCATCTGGCATGAGCGACTTCTCCTTGCAGGTGGGCCCGGCCAAGCAGTGTACCACTAGATCTCTTTTACTGAGGGTCTAGGATGTTCCAGTCACTCATGACCCGGAATATTTCTCATCTTCCAGCAACTCTGCAAGTAACGATAATCACTCCCATTTCTTGGAAAATTAAGTGACATTTAGTGATTTTTTTTGAGATGGAATTTCACTCTTGTTGCTCAGACTGGAGTGCAATGGCATGATCTCAGCTCACTGCAACCTCTGCTTTCTGAATTCAAGTGATTCTCTTGCCTCACCCTCCCAAGTAGCTGGGATTACAGGTGCCCACCACCACACCTGGCTAATTTTCTGTATTTTTAGTAGAGACGGTGTTTCACCATGTTGGCCAGGTTGGTCTCGAACTCCTGACCTCAGGTGATCCACCCAGCTCAGCCTTCCAAAATTCTGGGATTACAGGTATGAGCCACTGCGTCTGGCCATAGTTAGTGAATTTAAGCTACATGCCCAAGGTCGGACAGTTTGCAAGTACAGTAGAGATTTGTGGTAGGGGTTGGAATAAAAAATTATTAATATATAATTCCAAAGCTTGGGTTCCTCATATTAAGAGTAATTGATGTTAATGGAGCCATTGCTATGTGCATTGTTTTACTGAAGTCTTTACACCAACCGTAGAACAGTTGTTCTTTTATAGATAAGGACATTGTGGTGCAGGGGAGGTAAGACCAGATTTTCTTGGATTGTCTGCTTTAGTCTGGCTAGTATGCTTCAAGTGACTGTCCGAGCTGAAGTCTGTTTTGCCCTCTGTTTAACTACTAGGGAACCCTGACAGTCTTAGGATTCTCTAGCCTGTCCTAGATTTCACGTTCTAGGGCCCCACAGGCATCTGCCTGTGTCCCCCACTAGACCATAAAAGCATTAAGAATTGAGACTGTGTTTGCTCACTTGGCATCTGCACTGCCTTATGCATAGTAAGGACTTAACAGTTGCTTTCTAAATGAAACTGGTCACCGTAATAAAAGCAAACATTAATTGCTTACTGTGTGTCTACCCTGTAGACTATACCACATGCGTTCCCCTATGTAATCCTCATAACACTGTCATTTGACAGATGGAGAAACTGAGGCCTGGAGAGGTGAAATGGACATTTTCAATGTCACTAAGCAGCAAGTGGCGAAGTTTGAGACAAAAGAAAATTTTCTGCCTTTAAATCCGGTGCCCTTTTTCTTTACAAGTGGTCTACAGTACCCTCCTCCCTGGAGCCTCCTTCTTTTCCCTTCCCCATGGTTTCTGGAGATGGTTTTTTCTAGTCTCGTTCAGCAAAAGACGTTTACAGAATGCCCACCTTGGAGCAGGGTCACTGAAGTCATCAGGGACTGACCAACAGGAATTTATTTCTTGCAAAGTGAGAGGCACTTGAAGTCCACAAGCCTGGCCAGTCAACTTCAAAACAGCTGTCATTCTTTGCTTTCTATCTTCATCTGTATTTGGGTCCTGAACCCGTTCCTCTCACTTAGGTAGCTCCAGAGCCTACAGAATTAGGGCTGTCACTCTGCCTTGCAAGAGGGTGAGGAGTTTCCCTGGAGGCAGTGCCTCTCCTCTGCCATCCTTTCTTTCTCGTTTGTCTTCCTCCCTAGGCTGCAGGTGTCAATTAGGTACCCTTGAAGGATTGTAGTAGTTTCCTGTCGCCACTGGAACAAATGACTCCAAAGTTAGTAAATTAAAACAGCACAGATTTATTCTTTTATAGTCCTGGAAGTCACAAGTCAGAAATGAGCCTTAAGAGGCTAAAATCAGGGTGTTGCCAGGCTGGTTCCTTCTGGAGACTCCAGGGGAAAATCCATTCCTTTCCTCTTCCCGGTTTCTAGCTGTCGGCTCACCTTAGCTTCTTGGCTCGTGGCCGTATCACTCAAGTTTCTGCCTCTGTTCGTCCTCACATCACCCTTTCCTCTCTCTCTATATCCACTGCCTGCCTCCTCTCATAAGACCTTTGTAATGATATCCCTGGGCCCATTCAGATAATCCAGGACAATCTCCCTATCTCCAAATCCTTTGTTTACATCCGCACAGTCCCTTCTGCCATGTAAGGTAATGTATTCACAGTTCCTGGATTAGGCCATGGACATCTTTGGGAGGCATTTTTCACTGGACCACAGGGATGGTTCATGCATCTAGAATTGCCTTCTTTCGACCTGCCTGTCCATTGTACCAGTAAACAAGAGCGTGGACTCTGTACCTGGAGCTGGACGGGCACTCTGTGTACAGGCATCGTCTTGCTGACTTCTTACAACCTTTCCATGATGCTGGCACTATTACATTTGCTCCTGTTTTATAGACAAGAAACCATAAAGACTGGGCATTTAAGCAACTTGCTTGAAGTCACACAAGGAGTAAGTCAAGGACCTGAGATTTGAACTCCAGTCTATTTGATTCCAAGATCATTCTGTTCAGCATCACACTCTCCCTGCCATGACAGCCAGGCTCCAGTGACCTGATCACTCTCTCATGGAGACCCTTCCCACAGTGTAACAGGATTGGTCAGCACGATGAAAGGGATACCAGGAAAGTGATGGCGTGTGTCTCTGAGGCTGGATTGCAAAGATATTGTAGCTTTTGCCTTGTTCTCTTGGACACTTGCCCTGGGGTCTAGATGCCATGCCATAAGGACTCTTAAACAGCCCTGTGGAGAGGTTCACATGGTGAATCACTGAGGCCCCCTGGCAACATCCAGCACCCTTGGGCAACTGTGAGTGAACCATCTTGGAAAGTGGACCCCAGCTGAGTCAGGCCCTCAGGTGGCTGCAGTCCCAGCTGCTATCTTGACTGCAAGTTCATGAGAGACCCAGAGTCCAAACTACCCAACTAGAGCACTCCCAAATTTCTGACCTGTAGAATCTGTGATATAACAAGTGCTGATTTTTCTTTTTAGTCATTAATTCTTGAAGCAATTTGTTACACACTCATAGAAGACTAATACAAGGCCCAAATTCCATAAGTCTGAGCAGGTTTTGCTCTGGTTTGGCTATGCCAAAGGAGGTGCTCATCAGGCCTTGACCCTCTGAAGCCCACATTCTATTGTAGCAGGTTAGCTCTGTAGCCCTGGAATGGAGAACCTGACAATTCCAGAACATTCCCCATTCCTGAGACACTTTCCCCAGAGAACTTTTCATTTGTCACTCCCCTGCTCTAAAACCATCAATGGCTCCTTAATGCCCATGAATAACTCTCTAAAGCACAAACTCCTTAGTCTGGCATGTGCCCTTGCCCCCATCCCTCCTTCACAGTTCTTTCAGTTGCTTTTCTCATTGCTCCTAGGCAGACCCTTCAAGCCTGGTCAGACCAAGGTGCTCACTGCTGCTGCAGCTCTTCTTGGTCCACTTGCGTGCACAGCTCTCCCTTGATTGGCTGTCACTGAATGAACAAATACAGAATGACGGCCTGCTAGGTACCAGCCACCAATGATGGATGCTTCTGCAGACAGCATCCCAATATTCACCACAAGCCACTGTTATAGATGGAAACTGAGGTTAACTGACTTTCTCAAAGTCCCAGCAGAAATAAATGATGGAGTCAATCCTTGGGACCTGCTCAACCTCGTGGTTTTAAGTTCAGTTATCTTTCCACTGCACCATATTGCATTTCACTTACACTTCTATGGAATTTTACAGTTTGTAAAGGCTCTGATTATTTATAATTTTTTTTGAGCCTCACAACAGCTCAATGAGATAAATGGAGCAAGGGTTCCTCATCCCATTTTACAGATAATAAACCTGACATGGGAAAGAGGATTTGCCCTCCTGGGGACAGGTGTCAGAGCTGGCATTTCCAACCCAGATTTCTGTCTCCAGATCCACCACTCTTCCTTTTCTTGGTTCCTCTCCCTAAAGCTACTATAGATTCTTGCATATAATTAACACCCAATACATATCTGTGGAGAACCAATTGATTAATTTTTAAAATTATTCTTCAATAAATAGTGCAAAAAGGTCCAAGTGTCTAGAGAATTGTTTATGATGAATAACTGAAACGATCTTCAAGAAAGAACTTTAAAAGGAGTAGCAGGGAGGTATAAAGGCAGACTTTGGAAGGAACCTTACGATGGAAAGGGCCGCTGGTCACTGAAGGTTGAACAAAGGAGGCTGTGGAATTTATGAGGCTGGGGAAGCTCCAAGAATGACCCACACTTGTCTGGGAGAAAGGAAGTATTGTTTGTTCTTAGGGGCAGGGTGATGGTCAAAATGAGCCATGGAAGGCCCAGGTGGTCCAGCGTCCATGACTTGGTGATGGGGGTGTCACTGTTATCCTTGTTGCTGAAGCGGAGCATGGAAGTTGTGTCACTTTCTCTGTTGGGCACTTCCTGTCCCTGAGGGTCAGCACTTCACTGATGAAGAGGCTGTTCAAGAAGGAGATTTTTGAGGACCAAGACACACAGGTTCACACTCTTTGGGCTTGTGAGAGGCCTCACAGATCATCTGCCCATACACTTGACCTTGCACACACCTGACCTTAGACTCACACCAGAATGCTGTAGTAGTCACTCAATACATACATGCTGAAAGACCAAGAGGAGAATACATACATGGATAGTGGTGGCTTTCCTCTGTTTCTGAAGGACTCTCTTAATATTTACCCCTGTCTTGGACACCAACTTCAGACTTGGCTATCCTGTGTTGTCAGGGATTCCTTCTGTCCTCCTAACTCCACTCCAGCTAAATCCAGTGGGCTGTCGTCCTATCCTCTGTGGACCTAGTCTACTACTAGTGACCCCCAGCCTGTGATGATGGTGATCTGTTATCTTAAAGCACCTTTTCATTCAGGTTCGGAATGAGTAAGTGATGAGAAAAGACTCAGGCACAGCACAGAAGGAGGCCTGGGTGCAAGATTCCCTCATGCATTGTGCTCTGTGTGCTTAAGACACCCCTTGCAGAGTCCACCTCAGGGTCGGTGTGGGTAACTGGTGAGGGTGGGGGGCCCTTCCCACATCACAGTCTGAGCAGACAGGCACCAAAACCTCCATCTGAGAACCAGGGGATGTGGGTAAACTGGGGTCTGCCACACATGAGCTGGCAAAGGTGACACTGAGCAAGTTCTTTCCACTCTGAGCCCCCAGATTCTCACCAATATGAGGGGGGTGGATTCCTTCATTCTGTCCTCAACAGGTGTTCCCTGAGTGCCTACTGTGTGTCGGGCACTTCGATGATGCAACTCCTATAGTCATGGGGCAGATCTAGAGCAGGGGCAGGCAAAACCAAATAAAGCAGTGAGCAATAGGTCATGGATATAATGTCGGATGAGATGAGTGTCATGCAGGTAAACTTGGCAGGTAAGTGGGGTGAGAGTGATGGGCCCACCAATCTCGGCTCACTGCAACCTCCACCTCCCAGATTCAAGTGATTCTTCTGCCTCAGCCTCTCGAGTAGTTGGGACTACAGGCACCCACCATCATGCCCAGCTAATTTTTGTATTTTTACTTGAGATGGGGTTTCACCATGTTGCCAGGCTGGTCTCGAACTCCTGACCTTAAGTGATCCACCTGCCTCAGCCTCCCAAAGTGCTGGGATTATAGGCACGAGCCTGTAGAGAAGATGTCTTCCAAGAAGTGACATTTGAGGAGAGTCTGAATAAAAGGAGGGAGCAGGCCACACATGTATCTGCAGGAGTGGATCCTCAGCAAAGGAACTGCAAATACAAGGCCATTAGAAGGAAACCTGTTTGGTGTATTTGAGAAACAGCAAGGAGGTCAGGTGGGAACAGAGTGCAGAGAAGTAGCCAGGAGCAGGGGCCATGGTAAGGACCTTGGATTGTTTCCTAAGGGACTGCGGATGCCACGGGAGCCATGAGAACGAGGGAGTGGCATGGTCTGGCTTGTGTGTTAAAAGGATAAGTTGATTCCCAAGTTCTACAGCTATAGGCTTCTTCCAGCTCAAGGCTAAGCGGATCTGGCTTAGTAGGGAGGCGGCAGGATAGTTCCAAAGCCAGGTCCTGCCCTAGAGGCAGACTTTGCGCATGGTGCCAGGGTGGACTGAAGGAACCTGCCTGCTCACGTCTCATCCTGTCGCTGTAGGCAAGCCTCAGCCCAAGACCTTGCTGGGGTGCAGGAACACAGAGCTAGCTGACAAATTGGCTGCAGCCCCCAAACCAGATGCCCAGATTAGCTGTCAGGTTAGGGTGTGGGATACTGATTTAGGAGTTACATCTTGGAGATCTCAACCACTCCCAAATGATAGATCCTTCCCTCTTTAAAAACTTGTTCTGATTTTCTTCCTTTTTCCTTCTAATGTCTCCCAGCCCCATCTTTATTTATTTTTCTGCGTACTTTCCTTTTTTCCTTGTTATCCATCCTCTAAGGATTGTATAGTTTCTAAGAGTCAGAAGTTTGTCAAGCAGAAATGAACAAGATAGGGTCGGGTGTGGTGGCTCACGCCTATAATCCCAGCACTTTGGGAGGTTGAGGCAGATGGATCACCTGAAGTCAGGAGTTCGAGACCAGCCTGGCAACATGGTAAAACCCCATCTCAAGTAAGAGTACAAAAATTAGCTGGGTGTGGTGGTGGGCACCTGTAGTCCCAACTACTCAGGAGGCTGAAGCAGGAGAATCGCTTGAACCCAGCAGGCAGAGGTTTCAGTGAGCTGAGATTGTGCCACTGCACTCCAGGCTGGGCAACAGAGCGAGACTCCATCTTGGAAAAGAAAAAAGAAATGAACAGGATGGGATTCCTGGCCCAAAGCTAAGACACTTGCCTTGGGTTTCAAAACTAGGGCTCTGTAGAGCACACAATGTGATTCCAGAGTCCTGCTTAAACACCTTCACCTTCTTGCATCCCACAGCTATGATACGGGACACACAAGCCCTGCAGGAACACCGAGGGGATGGTGGTGGATCCAGCCTGTAGAGGGTGGAGGGGGCTATCAGGGAAGGCTTCACAGAGGAGGAAGCATTTGAAATAGGTTTTGAAAAGTGAGTAGGATTTTCCCAGGCAGAGAAGAGGTATGGTGGGGAGGAAGACCCAGAGCAAGAAGGCTGGGAAATCTATGGTGTGTCTGGGAGGCAACTAGTCAGTGACTTAAATCAAATACAGAAAGGACGACTTCAGTGGAAAAATTAGACAAACTAGTATGTTTGATCCAATCCTGTAGTTTTTGTTTTTAAGGAACTGCCACTAAATAAACAGGATAAATACAGATAATTTTCAGGTAACAAATGAAATTAAATATTTATGTTATGTTCAGGTCAAAAGGCAAATAAAATGGGGGTTGAGAGGGGAAGGGAAGGGAAGGTTGGGGTCAGGGATGGAGAATTTCCTGTTTAGACAGAATCATGTCTGGTCACTTGGCGACATTTGATCCCTGAGGGAAGAAAAAGCCTGGGACGCCTGGCAGAAGGGACCCCAAACACACCACTCTTTTGGTAAGCTACCTTGCAAGTCTTTTGTTCTCTCTCCTAGAAATTGTCCATTGTTAAGAGAATTAAGGTGTATAAGGGATTTTAAAAGAAGAAATTCTGATTCATAATAATAATACCTGGTATTTATACCACACCTTTCTCCCAAGGAGCTCAGAATACCGTAGGAGATGATGTCACTTGTTCCTCTCAACCTCATCCCTGCTCTCCTTACCTGCAAACCATTCTCTCCCCTCCCAACCCAGAGACATCCCAGCTTCTGTGGCCAGGATGGATGCTCTGAGGGATATCAGGTTTCCAGGGCTTGGGGCCAGGGCTCTGGGGTCTTTATTCTGCCTTCACCCCAGGCCCACAAAAGAACACTAGATGTCTACATGTCTGCTGTGTGAGGACCTCATGCTAATCATCCTAGAAATAAAGCCGTCTCTGCCTTTTCTAAAAATATCCAGAAAAGAAAACACCACGATCCTCTTTGAAAGTGTATCAGAGCCTAATAGCATGAGGAAGTTCTTCTTGAAACCTAACTCAAATTTCTTCAGCTGCAGTGGAGCTGTCTTCTTTTTGGTCCTGTCTACCACTGGCATAAAGGACAGGTATCTCGTCCCCACCACTTCATGGAGCCCATGGATCCTTCTCCGAACTGGCCAGTCTTTTAGGTTCATCGGTTGGACCCTCATCTTGCAAAGCTAGGCTTTTCTAAAGCTGTTGGAGAGGAAGTTCTTGGATCCCAACCAGTAGAGGAAGAAGAGATGGGTCAAGTGTCATAGAAGAAATAATCAATCATGGCATGGCCTTTGTCCTGAAGGAGCTTTTGGGAGAGGGTAAAGCACATATCTATGAAAAGCTAAACATCAACTTAAGGGTTAAATGTCAATGCAAGACAGCTGTGTGCTGTAACACTAGGGAGAGTATAATAATCATCATAGTAATAATAATTAACTTTTACTGGGCACTTACTATGTGCAAGTTCTGCTCTTAGTGCTTCATATCCATTAGTTTAGTTCATCCCTATTTTTCCCTTCTGAGGCAGGAATTATTATCTCATTTTACAGGGGAGGAAACTGAGTCATGGAGATGCAGAAAAATTTGCCTAGGATCACAGGGTTAGTAAGTGATCACCACTTCAGGAGGTGAAGCCAGATCATTTAATACCAGAAGATGAAGGCTTAAACTGCAATAGGGAGAAGAAGCAATTTTTACTGTGATCAGATATTGGGCAGATTTTCGACATCTGTAAATGGTGGAGACTTAAGTCTTGGAGAAGGTAGAAGGGGTTTTGTGAACCAAGCTCTTTATGACTGGCAGGGTCACTGCACCTTCTTCAACTTTAGCGGGACTAACCTCAATCTTTCAACTTATATTTAGAAATACCTGGATAGTTCCACAGACAGAGTGAGCGGAGAGAGCTCGGGGTGAGGGGTGGAGCCTGAGGCCTGGCTCAGCCTCTGAATCACTGTGTGCCCTGGAACAAGCCGCTTTCTCTGGGCTTTCTTCCTTCTGGAAAATGCAGTGGTACTGAACTTGATCTCATAGATCATGCCCAGCTCTAAATGTTATACTTCTAATATTTTTTGTATAAATACACACTTTAAGGCACAAAATGGCTCAGCCCAGCTTGGTCCTTAGCACGTCCTACGCCAATTGATCAAGAAATGCTTGTTGATTTGCTTGAATAGCTTTGGGAGTATGGAGGAGTGGGGGCTCCTCTGGGGACTGGAGTGAGTGGACAGGACAGATTTTATGGAGAGGATGAGACCTGAGTGCGAACATGTAGAGGAAGAAGCTGAGGTCACTGCATCCTACTCTGACGATGTGGCACTAAGTTACTGCATTGATGGCCATCCTTAGTCACTGTATCAGTTAGGATGTGTTCAAATGCAAGTAATAAAAAAACTCCCTGAAATTTGCTTGAACCAAGAAGGAGATGTTTTAGTTGGTAAAATCAAGAAGTTCAACTGAGTGGCAGCTGCTTTAGGTCCGGCTCCATCAGGACTGTAGCTCACTGCGGTTTTCTCCAGGTTCTGTCCTCCTCTAAATGTTGGCTGCATCCTCAGGCTTACTTGCCCCATGGCCGAAGATGGCAGCCTGCCATGGCATGGCTGCATGCTTCTTGTTCGTGTCCTCCCTCCCCCAACAGATCAAAGTTCTGTGCAGGACAGGCTACATAATTTGTGGGTTTAGTGTGAAAGGAAAATGTGGGACTCCTTGTTTAACAATTATTAAGAATTTCAACAAGGCAAAACCAGAGTATTAAACCAAGGGTGGGGCTCAGCAAGTATGGGGCCTTGACCTCAGAGGTCACGTGCCCGTGAGGTTGGGCCTGGTGCTGTGCTTCACTCCCATTGGGCCGACTTTAACCCATCACTGTGATTCCCAGGGGAACACCATGGGCTGCTTCACTTAAATTTGGATTATAGCTCATCCCTGGATCAAGTCTTATGGTAAATTGAAAAGGATTATTTGACTGGTTTAGACCAATCAGAGCCTGTCTTTGCAGTTAGGGTAGGTCTCACTCCACCTAACATATAAGGGCTGCATGGTAATGGAGGAGGGGCAGCTACCTGCTGTGTATCAGTGGCCCTGTGCATGATTTCAGAATGGATGGATCAGGCAGTGTCTCCCCATCAGAGGAGCATTTGAAGTGGTATCCCATTCCAAGAAGGTTTGATGTTTTTTCTACTCCTTCCCTCTTGTCCAGAGTAAATCACACTCCCCTCTGGTAAGCAGTAAAAGGCATAGGTTTCAGGCAGTGTGGTGTTATGGAAAGAACTCTGGATTTGCATTAAGAAGATTGGGATCCGCTTCTCTCCACTTTGCTCCTTTCCAGACACACCATCTTGAACACCTGCCTTTATTTCTCCATTACTGTTTTCTCATCTTCAAAGAAAAACAATGACTCCCTTCCCTATTTCAGAGGGCTGACGTGACAATTAGATGTGATTGCATACATGAAAATGCTTTTCAACCTGGTAATTCCCATACACATGCAGAGGACTGCTGCCGTTTTATTTATTTATAGACAGAATCTCACTTTGTTACCCAGGCTGGAGTGCAGTGGCATGATCTCAGCTCACTGCAATCTCTACCTCCCAGGTTCAAGTGATTCTCCTGCCTCAGTCTCCTGAGTAGCTGAGATTACAGGCACTCACCACCTTGCCTGGCTAATTTTTGCATTTTTAGCAGAGATGAGGTTTCAGCATGCTGGCCAGGCTGGCCTTGATCTTCCAACCTTCAGTGATCTGCCTGTCTCAACCTCCCAAAGTGCTGAGATGATAGGCACAAGCCACTGTACCCACTTGACTGCTGCTATTTTAAAATTTGGGGACATAGTGCTTGTTGGCTTTAACATTTTGTCTGCTTATTTTCCAGTCTTCTTTAGATTTGAAGTGGGAAACAAAGGAATGGGAAGTGAAAGAAAAGATAAACTGGGCAGGGAAATTTGGGAAGGCCATGAAAAGATTATTGAGCTTTGAAAATTTAGGAGAAATTTTCTTTTTATTGTAGTTTAGGTTTTGGGGTACGTGTGCAGAACATGCAAGATAGTTGCATAGGTACACACATGGCAGTGTGTTTTGCTGCCTTCCTCCCCTTCACCCACATTTGGCATTTCTCCCCATGCTATCCCTCCCCAGCTCCCCCGCCCGCTGTCCCTCCCCTATTCCCCCTAATAGGCCCCAGTGTGTAGTACTCCCTTCCCTGTGTCCATGTGTTCTCATTGTTCATCCCCGCCTATGAGTGAGAATATGTGGCATTTCCTTTTCTGTTCTTGTGTCAGTTTGCTGAGAATGATGTTCTCCCGATTCATCCATGTCCCTACAAAGGACACAAACTCATCGTTTTTGATTGCTGCATAATATTCCATGGTGTATATGTGCCATATTTTCCCAGTCCAGTCTATCATCGATGGGCATTTGGGTTGGTTCCAGGTCTTTGCTATTGTAAACAGTGCTGCAAGGAATATTCATGTGCATGTGTCCTCATAGTAGAACGATTTACAGTCCTTTGGATATATACCCAGTAATGGGATTGCTGGGTCAAATGGAATTTCTATTTCTAAGGCCTTGAGGAATCGCCACACTGTCTTCCACAATGGTTGGACTAATTTACACTCCCACCCATCAGCAGTGTAGAAGTATTCCTATTTCTCCACATCCTCTCCAGCATCTGTTGTCTCCAGATTTTTTAATGATCGCCATTCTAACTGGCGTGAGATGGTATCTCAATGTGGTTTTGATTTGCATCTCTCTAATGACCAGTGATGATGAGCATTTTTTCATATGTTTGTTGGCCTCCTGTATGTCTTCTTTTGTAAAGTGTCTATTCATATTCTTTGCCCATTTTTGAGTGGGCTTGTTTGTTTATTCTTGTAAATCTGTTTGAGTTCTTTGTAAATTCTGGATATCAGCCCTTTGTCAGGTGGGTAAACTGCAAAAATTTTTTCCCATTCTGTTGGTTGCCGATTCACTCTAGTGACTATTTCTTTTGCAGTGCAGAAGCTGTGGAGTTTGATTAGGTCCTATTTGTCTATTTTGGCTTTTGTTGCCAATGCTTTTGGTGTTTTGTTCATGAAGTCCTTGCCTACTCCTATATCCTGAATGGTTTTGCCTAGATTTTCTTCTAGGGTTTTTATGGTGACAGGTCTTACGTTTAAGTCTTTAATCCATCTGGAGTTAATTTTAGTGTAAGGTGTCAGGAAGGGGTCCAGTTTCTGCTTTCTGCACATGGCTAGCCAGTTTTCCCAACACCATTTATTAAACAGGGAATCCTTTCCCCATTGCTTGTTTTTGTCAGGTTTATCAAAGATCACATGGTTGCAGATATGATGTGTTGGCTCTGTTGCCTCTGTTCTGTTCCATTGGTCTAGATCTCTGTTTTGGTACTGGTACCATGCTGTTTTGATTACTGTAGCCTTGTAGTATAGTTTGAAGTCTGGTAGTGTGATGCCTCCCACTGTGTTCTTTTTGCTTAGAATTGACTTGGCTATGTGGGCTCTCTTTTGGTTCCATATGAAGTTCAAGGTGGTTTTTTCCAGTTCTGTGAAGAAAGTCAATGATAACTTGATGGGGATAGCATTGATTCTGTAAATTACTTTGAGCAGTATAGCCATTTTCATGATATTGATTCTTCCTAACTGTGAACATGGAATGTTTCTCCATCTGTTTGTGTCCTCTCTTATTTCATTGAGCAGTGGTTTGTAGTTTTCCTTGAAGAGGTCCCTTACGTTCCTTGTGAGTTGTATTCCAAGGTATTTTATTCTCTTTGTAGCAATTGTGAATGGCAGTTTGTTCTTGATTTGGCTCTCTTTAAGTCTGTTATTGGTATATAGGAATGCTTGTGATTTTTGCACATTGATTTTATATCCTGAGACTTTGCTGAAGTTGCTTATCAGTTTCAGGAGTTTTTGGGCTGAGGCGATGAGGTCTTCTAGGTATACTATCATGTCATCTGCAAATAGAGACAATTTGGCTTCCACCTTTCCTATTTGAATACCCTTTATTTCTTTTTCTTGCCTGATTGCTCTGGCTAGAACTTCCAGTACTATATTGAATAGGAGTGGTGAAAGAGGGCATCCTTGTCTAGTGCCGGATTTCAAAGGGAATGCTTCTAGTTTTTGTCCATTCAGTATGATATTGGCTGTTGGTTTGTCGTAAATAGCTTTTATTACTTTGAGATACGTTCCATCAATACCGAGTTTATTGAGGGTTTTTAGCATAAAGGGCTGTTGAATTTTGTCAAATACCTTCTCTGTGTCAATTGAGATAATCATGTGGTTTTTGTTTTTGGTTCTGTTTATGTGGTGAATTATATTTATAGACCTGCGTATGTTGAACCAGCCTTGCATCCCCGGGATGAATCCTATGTGATCATGATGGATAAGTTTTTTGATGTGCTTTTGCAATCGGCTTGCCAGTATTTTATTGAAGATTTTTGCACCTGTGTTCATCATGGATATTGGCCTGAAGTTTTCTTTTCTTGTTGAGTCTCTGCCGGGTTTTGGTATCAGGATGATGTTGGTCTCATAAAATGATTTGGGAAGGATTCCCTCTTTTTGGATTATTTGGAATAGTTTCAGAAGGAATGGTACCAGCTCCTCTTTGTGTGTCTGGTAGAATTCGGCTGTGAACCCATCTGGACCTGGGCTTTTTTTATGTGGTAGGCTCTTAATTGCTGCCTCGACTTCAGACTTTGTTATTGGTCTATTCATAGTTTTGGCTTCCTCCTTTGGTTTAGGCTTGGGAGGACACAGGTGTCCAGCAATTTATCCATTTCTTCCAGGTTTACTAATTTATGTGCATAGAGTTGTTTGTAATGTTCTCTGATGATGGTTTGAATTTCTGTGGAATCTGTGAGGATTTTCCCTTTATCATTTTTTATTGCATCTATTTGGTTGTTCTCTCTTTTCTTTTTTATCAGTCTGGCTAGTGGTCTATTTTGTGGATCTTTTCAAAAAACCAGTTCTTGGATTTATTGATTTTTTCAAGGGTTTTTCGTGTCTCTATCTCCTTCAGTTCTGCTCTGATCTTAGTTATTTCTTGTCTTCTGCTAGGTTTTGAGTTTTTTTCATCTTGCTCCTCTAGCTCTTTCAATTTTAACGATAGGCTATCAATTTTGGATCTCTCCACTCTTCTCATATGGGCACTTATTGCTATATACTTTCCTCTAGAGACTGCTTTAAATGTGTCCCAGAGGTTCTGGTATGTTGTGTCTTCGTTCTCATTGGTTTCAAAGAACTTCTTTATTTCTGCCTTCATTCATTGTTTACCCAGTCAACATTCAAGAGCCAGTTGTTCAGTTTCCATGAAGCTGTGCGGTTCTGAGTTAGTTTCTGAATTCTGAGTTCTAACTTGATGGCACTATGGTCTGAGAGACTGTTTGTTATGATTTCAGTTGTTTTGCATTTGCTGAGGAGTGCTTTACTTCCAATTATGAGGTCAATTTTAGAGTAGGTGTGATGTGGTGCTGAGAAGAATGTATATTCTGTGGATCTGGGGTGGAGAGTTCTGTAAATGTCTATCAGGTTTGCTTGTTTCAGGTCTGAGTTCAAGCCCTGGATATCCTTGTTAATTTTCTGTCTGGTTGATCTGTCGAATATTGACAGTGGAGTGTTAAAGTCTCCCACTATTATTGTGTGGGAGTCTAAGTCTCTTTGTAAGTCGTTAAGAACTAGCCTTATATATCTGGGTGCTCCTGTATTGGGTGATATATATTTAGGATCGTTAGCTCTTCTTGTTGTATCGATCCTTTTGCCATTATGTAATGTCCTTTTTTGTCTCTTTTGATCTTTGTTGCTTTAAAGTCTATTTTATCAGAGACGAGAATTGCAACTCCTGCTTTTTTTTGCTCTCCATTTGCTTGGGAAATCTTCCTCCATCCCTTTATTTTGAGCCTTTGTGTATCCTCGCATGTGAGATGGGTTTCCTGGATACAGCACACTGATGGGTTTTGGCTTTTTATCCAAATTGCCAGTCTGTGTCTTTTGATTGGTGCATTTAGCCCATTTACATTTAGGGTTAATATTGTTATGTGTGAATTTGATACTGCCATTTTGATGCTAGCTGGCTGTTTTGTCTGTTAGTTGATGCAGATTCTTCATTTTGTTGATGCTCTTTAGCATTTGGTATGTTTTTGGAATGGCTGGTACTGGTTGTTTCTTTCTATGTGTAGTGCCTCTTTCAGGAGCTCTTGTAAAGCAGGCCTGGTGGTGACAAAATCTCTGAGTACTTGCTTGTTTGCAAAGGATTTTATTTTTCCTTCACTTATGAAGCTCAGTTTGGCTGGATATGAAATTCTGGATTGAAAGTTCTTTTCTTTAAGGATGTTGAATATTGGCCCCCACTCTCTTCTGGCTTATAGGGTTTCTGCCGAGAGATCTGCTGTGAGTCTGATGGGCTTCCCTTTGTGGGTGACCCAGCCTTTCTCTCTGGCTGCCCTTAGCATTTTCTCCTTCATTTCAACCCTGGTGAATCTGATGATTATGTGCCTTAGGGTTGCTCTTCTTGCGGAATATCTTTGTGGTGTTCTCTGTATTTCCTGCATTTGAGTGTTGGCCTGCCTTGCTAGGTTGGGGAAATTTTCCTGGATAATATCCTGAAGAGTATTTTCCAGCTTGGATTCATTCTCTTTGTCACATTCTGGTACACCTATCAAATGTAGATTAGGTCTCTTCACATAGTCCCACATTTCTTGGAGACTTTGTTCACTCCTTTTGCTCTATTTTCTATAATATTGGCTTCTCATTTTATTTCATTGAGTTGATCTTCGACTTCTGATATTCTTTCTTCTGCTTGGTCAATTCGGCTGTTGAAACTTGTGCATGCTTCGCGAAGTTCTCATGTTGTGTTTTTCAGCTCCTTTAATTCACTCATATTCCTCTCTAAGTTGTTCATTTTTGTTACCATTTCCTCATATCTTTTTTCAAGGTTCTTAGTTTCTTTGCATTGATTTAGAACATGTTCTTTTAGCTCATGGAAGTTTCTCATTACCAACCTTCTGAAGTCTGATTCTGTCATTTCATCACACTCATTCTCCGTCCAGCTTTGTTCCCTTGCTGGTGAGGGGTTTCGGTCCTTTGTAGGAGGCGAGGTGTTCTGGTTTCGGGTGTTTTCCTCCTTTTTGCTCTGGTTTCTTCCCATCTTTGTGGATTTATCCACCTGTCGTCTGAGTAGTTGCTGACTTTTCGATTGGGTCTCTGAGTGAACGCCCAGCTTGTTGATGATGAAGTATTTCTGTTTCTTAGTTTTCCTTCTAACAGTCTAGCCCCTCTGCTGTAAGACTGCTGAGGTCCACTCCAGGCCCTGCTTGTCTGGGGTACACCTGTAGCAGATGCAGAACAGTGAGGGATGCTACCAGTTTCTTCTTCTGCTATCTTTGTCCCAGACTGATGCCTGCCAAATGTCAGTCTGATCAGTCCTTTTTGAGGTGACTCTTTGGATATATGGGGGTCAGGGAGCTGCTTGAGGAGAAGGTCTGCACTTTATAGGAGCTCAAGTGCTGAGCTGTGAGCTCCGTTATTCATTCAGGGCTGCTAGGCAGGTATGTTTAAGTCTGCTGAGCAGAACTCATAAAACCCCCTTTTTCCCTCAGATGCTCTGTCTTGGGGAGTTAGGGCTTTATTTATGATTATCCATTGCACTGTCCTGGCCGGCTAGGAGGCAGTCTAGTCACTATTTCCCTGCTGTGGCTCCGCCCTGCTGTCATGGGCTCTGCCCTGTTGCCGTGAGCTCTGCCCTGCTGCAGAGTGTAATTCCCTGTAGTCCTGTTTATATGGGTGTGGTTAGAACTGCTGTGTTGATGGTGGCCTGCCTCTGTATTGGTGGACTCTCTCTGTTATGACGGGTTGCCTCGGCAACGGCAGGCTGTGTCAGCAATGGGAGGGTACCTCAGTAGGGGCAGAATGCCTCAGTAATGTCGGACGCCCCTCCCCCACTGAGCTGCACCTTCCGGGGTTCAGCTGTGCCCGCCATGAAACTCTCAATCCCAAGCGTTTTGAATTGCCGTTTTGTTTGTCTCTGTGGGGGTGAGACCCGCTGAGCCTGATCACCTGGCTCCCTGCCTCAGAGCCCCCCTTTTTTTTTTTTAAGTTGAACGGTTGACTCTCTCCCAGGTGTTTCAGTAGCCTGCTGAAAGGGCACCGGGATCTGTGTGATTTCCCATGCAGCGACCCACTGTGCCAGCTCAAACGTAGCTTCCCAGGAATCTCCTGGCCTGGCTTACTGTCCAAGTCCCGTTTAATCAGATGAATATGCTAATCTGCTCTCCCAAATCTCAAATTGCCGGTTTAACAGGGCACCCAGACCAGTGCGTTTTGTGCAGAGTGCCACTGTGCTGTGGCGCCGGCCAAAATGGCCACGCCAGCCGAAACAGCTGTGCTGGTGTCCCGTGTCTCTCCTACACCTGGGAATTTCCCCGTTCAGTGGGCAACAAAGATCCGTCTGGAAATGTGGTGTGCACTCACTCTCTGCACCTTCACTGAGAGCTGCAATCCTGAGTTGCTTCTACAGCGCCATCTTCCCCCGCTCCCAAAATTTTCTCCTGTAATGGTGCATTGGCTCACACCTGTAATCCCAGCACTTTGGGAGGTGGAGGTGGGCAGATCATGTCAGGTCAGGAGTTCGAGACCAGCCTGGCCAACATAGTGAAAACCTGTCTCTACTAAAATACAAAATTAGTCAGGTGTGGTGGCATGTGCCTATAGTCCCAGCTACTTAGAGGCTGAGGCAGGAGAATAACTTGAATTTGGGAAGTGGAGGTTGCAGTGAGCTGAGATCATGCCACTGCAGTCCAGCCTGGGTGACAGAGTGAGACTCCATCTCAAACAAACATACAAACAATCAAAAACTTTAGGAGAAAGATAATCAGCATCACAGGTGGAGAATAGAATTTCCTGCCCAAAACAATAGTTTTAAAGGAAAATCATCCAAGTTTTCTTTCTGACTTCAAAAATCACCTCTTGGTACCCGCCTCTGGATCTCTGCCTAATTGCTTCCACATCCCATGATCACCCTCCTCCACTGCTTCTCTCTCCCTCAAATCATTCCTCAGCTGTTTTTATCCCCTCTCCAATCACTTCTGTGGTTTCTAGGCTCAGATGTCCTCTAGGCAAACTAGAAAGAACCACCAATCACTGGTCCTTCCTAGTCAAGGATGAAGACAATGGAACTAAGTTCCAACAGGTTCCCAGAGTTCAGGCCTCTTGTCTGTGCCTTCCTCTTCCCTGAGGTTTCCGTATCCATTATTCTTGACAGTGGCTTGCATGGAAGGCCTTTTCCAAATCTGTACATCCCAGGTGTTCCAATAGGAGGGCAGCTTGCCTGCGGCACATCAACATGTTTAGATGTCTATCTTGACATAGACACCTGTACACCAAACACACATAATTAGACATCACCCACTAAACCTGAAGTTGGTTATTCCAGCCACTCACCCCACTGTGGGCTCTGCCCTTACCATCACCACCACACCAAAGATGAAGCAGCATGATTTCATACTATCTCACACAGAAAGGCACACCAACAATGACATCAAACCATTCAGGTTCTCCTGAAACGCCGATCCTTGTAGCTCTAGAAAGAACAGCTCAAGAAGTTCTGCAGCTTATTCTTCTACTTCCAGTAAATGTTCCCTTGAAATAATTGGAGACAGGGGTTACCTAGGAGGTAATTTCTTCTAAGGAAGTTACCATAAGAGACTTTGAACATCCTTGGGTCCCCTGTTCTAGCACTTTGCATGCTGACAGTTTGGTAAAGCTTCATAACTATAAGGGGTACTTGTGTATTGGGGTCTAGTGCATGACATGGAGAAGTCAGCACCCCATGTTCAACAAGGGTACTCAGTGCTGTGCTGGTGGAAGTCCAGGAGGTACTGGGAAAACCAAGGAGGGCACCTCACCCTAGCTAAGGGGTTTAGGAAAGGCTTACCTGGCAGGGGAGATACCACGATCATGAAGGTGGTTTTCCCAGGGCGAGGCTCATCCATTGCACTCTGAATGTGCTAACCTCTGCGATTTCCCCAAATGTGGGAAACTCAACTGCATAATTTGTGGTAGTGGGGTACTGTGTTCGCACTTTCCCATGGAAAAAAAAAATAAAGGAAAGGTTTTCTCAAGGACACACTATTCAGAAGGAACCTAAAGGTGATTTCAAATTAGCCAGATGTGTGTGGGAGTGGCAGTCAGCTCTGGCAGTCTCTTTCTCTCACAGCCTTGTTTGTTTGCTAGTTCATTGTCTGAAACGCCCTCCTTTATGCTGGAATAAGTGGCACCATAAGAGCAGAGCGTATCTGTCTGTTCACTACTGTAGCCTCCGGAAGAAAGCCCAGCACACCGTGATGCTAAAGACATCCCGCAGAAATATGTTCTGAACCAGGGTCATCTTACCCAGACCCGTTCCCTGGGGACCTGCTCGGTGTCCTGCCTTGGCCCTCTCTGCTTCATGCCCTCTGCTGTAGCCACGCTGGCTGCCAGCGGTTCTCCAAACACCGCCAGCTCTTTCAGATTCTGGGCCTTTGTACACAAGGTCTGCAGAGCTCTGCCTTCCCTCCTCTAGCTGATCAGCCTCTGTCTTCTTTCATGGCTTACACATCAGGTTCCCTGTCAGCTCCTCTGCACACTTGGTCTGACCTTGCCCCCTCCCCTCCTCTGCCAGGCTGAGTCCAGCTCCCCTCTTCCTGCCCACAGAGGACCCTCCTCAGCCTGCTATAGTGGTGCTTCCTGCCAAGGCTGCCAGATTTAGTAAATACAAATACGTGACGTCCAGTTAGGTTTGATATTTAGATAACCAACAATTTTTTTAAAGCATATCCATTTGGTTCATAGGATATGCTTTAAAAAAATTGTTGGTTATCTAAATATCAAACCTACTTGTATTACAAAATCATTCCTTATCTGAAATTCAGATTTAATTGGGTGTCCTGCATTTTATCTGACAATCCTACTTTCCACACTGTTTTAGCCAATGTGTTCCCATTTCTCCCCTTTCATATCACTGCAAAACATTTCATTTTCTGTCTTTCCATCGAGCATGTGGTCCCCTTGCTGTCTCATAGGCTCCCTGTCTGTCACCCATGAGGTTAGCCTCTCCACTACTCTAGCAGCCCCTGTGGGAGTCCAGGTGGCCTGTGGGCTCCCCCACTGCACTCTGTAGGCCCCTTGCCAGGAGCTATGAGAGGCATAGCTGGTGGTGGTGGGGGGTGGTGTGCAGAGAATAAAAGGACTCTATCTTTGGGCTTGTCGTTGGATTGGTTTTTCCTTCTTGTCTCCTCCTTCCATCATCTCCTCCAGACTCTGGAGCTTTGAGAATGAGCGGGAGCTCCATTGTTTGCACAGGGCTGGGTAAGGGCAGGTCTGTAGACGACGATGATGGCTGCTTTGACTGCCACTGCCACTCACATGATTGGGTGCATCTTAGGGCTTTGCTTTGAAAAATTATCTCACTTAATCCCATAAGAACCTTCTGAAGTAAGTACTATCATTACACCCCTAACACAGATGAGGAACTTTAGCTTGGAAAGGTTAAGTTTTTTGGTTCAAGTTGCACAGCTGTGAATCAGGGTGTGGTGGGACTTGAGCTCCATGATCTCTGCTAGAGCCCTCACTGTCCCTGGGGGCACCTCTCCTGCCCTGCACTGTGCTGGAACGGGGCTGGGGGACATGGCAGCAGCATCTTGGTGCCATCCCCATCTCATCCATACCGTGGGCTGCCATTTTCTGGACTGTGACCTTGAACTTCCCGTTTTTGCCTGTCCTTCCTGGATGTATATACTTCCTGCTTATACTCATTATTATTCCTCCCTCAGTTATCATCTGCCCAGTGGTTTATCAAGCCTTGTTAAGAACTTTTGGAACTCTTACCCAGAAAAGACCCTGCCGAGCCTTCCCCAGGGAGTCACCTGCCTCCCCAGTCACCTTGTGGTCCCAGAGCTCTGTCTGGGAAGGGGGGCACTTTCTGAAGTTCTGGCTTCTGGGTGGAGCTCTGAGCACCGTCCTCCGAAGCCCTGACAGCTGTTGGGCAGGTGGGGCCTTTTCCAGGTTTTCAGCCTTAGCTAATTGCCACGGCTGGTTTCTACCTGGAGCTCAGGTTTGACTCCCACATACATCCTGTGTACCTGTTCTCTCCCCACTTGCCACTTTACCAGCAAGGGTAATCACAGGATTGCAGCGTTAGTCTTAGATTAGATTTCAGTGAGAAGTTGTCTAATCTAATTTTCTCATTTTACAGATGAGGAAATGGAGTGCTAAGAAAGGTTAGAAATTTAATCAAGTTCACAGAGTTAGCAGAGGTTTGTCTTATTTGAAAAAACTACTTGGAGAAATGGATCAAGTGTTCTAAAACAGCATTTGCTGAGGTGCATTTGTTTGTTCTCACGAGAGGTGGTATCCCCCATGGGCAAGAGAAAGGGCAGAGTCAGTCTCATAAACATTCCGGCTTGGATATCAACCAGGTTCACTATCCTAGGATAGCTTAGGGCATCCGTCCTTCATGTCAATGACATTTTCAAAGAGGTCTGCTTCAGATCTTTCCAAGGACCTGTTACTAAAATGGGCTCTTTGGAGAATAAGTCCCCTTGTCGTGGATGTGGTCAGATGAGGATTAGAGGTCAGGTTGCCAAAGAGAGAGTGTGGGAGGGATTTGTATGTGCGCTGTGAAAGAAGTGGAGAAGATCCTTGAAGTCCCATGAACCCCCACCTTCTATAAACCTCCACAAGCTGGGACTTGAACCCAGAAGATTTTTTTACTGTTTGTTTTTTAATTAGGGCATGCTGCCTCTGCTCAGGCCATCAGGCTGTTGCGGATCACTGTGGCCGTTCCTCTGTCTCTGCTCTCATCTGAAGCTGATCGAAGTCTACCACGTTGGGAAATATCCCCAGGGAATATGCACTTTGGTTTTACATGGTTTTGAGTTAGGAATTCCTCCTAAACTTCCTCGTTGGAGCATTTTCTTTCTTTCCTTCCTTATAGGTCATCTGTGAAAATCATATTTACTAAGTATGTATCAAGCACTCATCATGTACCTGTGCTAAATTAAGGGGTTACGGAGATGAACAAGGCAGGGACTTAATGGGAGTCACCATTCCTGAAATTCCCTCTACAGCCTAGGTACCATGGTGATCTACATTTCAGATGAAACAGCTGAAGGAGAGAGAAGGCCATCACTAAGGGTATACGGCTGCAGAGCTAGTAACTGGCTTAGCGTCTGGCTCAGAGACTTTGCTTTTAAGCTCCACACTGCTATGCCCCTCTGTAAACCAAGGAATTCTAGTTCTGTTCTAGTTCTGTTAGAAACTAGAACGACATCTTGATCCCAGTTGTCTCTGGGATATGAGAATTTGGGGGATTTTTTTGTTTCCTTCTTTATGTATTTTTCTACAGAGCCCGAATTTTGGAATTTTGGAGGTGTCTGGGCTCCAGGTTTCCATGTTCAGTTGTCTGACCTGGCTGTCTTTCAGGTCCTGGCCAAGCTCAACATATCCAGACTAGAATTCAAGTTTCTACCCCAAACTTGCTTCCTCTCTGTTTCTTTGTTTGAGCAAATTCCCTCCCTCCTCTGCCACCTTTTCTTACCTCTTCTCAAGCCAGAGACCACCCACCTACTGTCTTCTTCCTCTCTTTCTATTTCCAATCAGCGTAGTAAGTTTTTCATAAAACTATGGGCATTCAATCAAAACCCCCACCCTTTATCATAAAATATCATAAAGTTGTGTTCATTTTGTCTTTGATATCAAAATGTTTTGTTTATTTATTTAATCAGACGGTGCCTGCTCTTGTCACCCAGCTGGAGTGCAATGGCGTGATCTTGGCTCACTGCAACCTCCATCTCCTGGGTTCAAGTGATTCTCCTGCCTCAGCTTCCCGAGTAGCGGGGTTTCCAGGTGTGCACCACCATGCCCAGCTAATTTTGTATTTTTAGTAGGGACGGGGTTTCATCATGTTGGGCAGGCTGGTCTTGAACTCCTGAGCTCAGATGATCCGCCTGCCTCAGCCTCCCAAAGTTCTGGGATTACAGGCATGAGCCACCATGCCTCGCTACTTACTACCATGTGTAGTAAGTTTTTCATAAAACTATAGGCATTCAATTACAACCCCCACCCCTTGTTATGAAATTGTGTTTCTCCTATGCCTTTGATATCAAAATGCTCTTTTTAAATGAAACGTCGGAGATGGCAGATGTCTGTTTGTGAGTATTTAATATAGTGAAGGGACACTGCTCGTTGCTACCCAAACTCAGCGCCCTTTTCCACTTCCACCAGGAGCTGTTTTGTCCAGGAGTCCACCCCATCCCCTGATTCGGAGGGCAGACCTGGTGAGGCTAAGCCAGCGGTCCTTAGAGCGTGGCCACAAGACCCTTTCAGGGGGTCTGGGAGGTCAGAACTGTTTTTATACTAAGCCATTATTTGCCTTTTTCACTTTCATTCTTTCGAAAGTATATACTGCAGTTTTCCAGAGGCGAGCTGTCATGTGATACTGCAACAGATTGAATCCAGAGGCAGATATGAGACGCGAGCGTCTTCTATTAAACTGGAAATAAAAGGGATTTGCAAAGATGTGAAACAATCACACACTTTTCGTTGAATTCTTAAAAGCCACAGTTTAAAAAAAATAATGAATATGTTATTGATATTAACATGTAATGCTGTTATTATTTTAAATGAATTGACAAATAAATATATTTAAAAATTCCCAGCATTAAGTCCTAATATAATACATATCAATAGAAGTTCTCAGGAGTCCTCAATCATTTTTAGAGTTTTAAAGTGATTCCATGTCAGAAAAGTTTGAGAACTACTGGTTTAAGCTAGTGACAGCTATTGTTTATGGAAGTGACCCAAATTAGCCCACTCAGATTAGATGGTGGAAGGATTTACATTTCATGCTTGGAGCAGACATTTCTCTGCTTTCTCTTGTTGAATGTGAAAGCTTTTAGTTTCCATTGCTCTTGGTAACCTCCTATACCCAGGAGAGACCACACTGGGGCTGTGGATAGTCATGTGGAAAGAGGGAAAGGTGACATTCTGGGGCCTAGAGAATGTCACTAGACTGCTAATACAATGTCTAAAGCTACTCTATCTACCTTTGCTCTTCCAGTGACATGAGAAGATCTGTCTCTGTATTGTTGGATTCAGCTTGATTTGGGGGCTCCATTACTTGCCTCAGAAGTTCCCCTGACGGAACACTTGGAAAATGAGTTGGCATTCCCATATAGGACTCAACCTTTGGAGGACATTTTACTGTTCTCTGTAATCTGTGAACCACCACATTAAATGATCCTTGGAGGTTTCCAAGCATGAAGAACCAACAAGAAGGAAGAGAGGGGCTGAGATGGAGACAGAGTAGAAGGAGTTGATGGTGGGCAATGCAGACAGCGTGAAAAACTCTCAGAAAATAAGGATGCCATGGAATTCCCAGGCCTGCCGAGTCCTCTGAGAGCCACATCCCATTCCCTTCCATGTTTCCAGACCCCACTCCTCCACTTCTCTAGCTTCCTTCTTTGTAAAACCAAACTATCAACGTCTGTTTAGATGAGCAGACTCATGGTGACAGCTGGGGGAATATGACTCAGTGCTTGACAAGTGGTGGATTAAACTGGAGAAGAGGCTCCTACATCGGAGATTCATGTCACCAGATTGAGAGGGAAGAGGGGCTGGGGTGGGCGGGAAGCCTGAGGCATCTGGGGCCTGTTCCCAGGACCTTCCTTTCCCTCTGATGGTGATTGTGCTTGTCTCTGTTTTGACATTTGGTTCAGGACTTTTAAAGGATCTTGCATATAAATTTGGGTGCAATGGGAGGGATACCCATGGTAGAGAAATGACTTTGCATATCTTTTGAAAATAGCATCCTTCCCTTTGTAAATTGTGCTTTTGCCTGTTAAGTGTGGGGCAAATGAGCCATGACTGGTACCCTCCCTTCTCCATCCCTCCCTCCCCATCTCTCTTTCTCTCTTTCTTTCTTTTCTTTTCTTCCTTCCTTTCTTCTTTCTTTCTTTCTTTTTCTTTCTTTCTTTCTTTCTTTCTTTCTTTCTTTCTTTCTTTCTTTCTTTCTTTCTTTCTTCTTTCTTTCTTGCTTTCTTTCTTCTTTCTTTTCTTTCTTTTTTTTCTTCCTTCTCTCCTCCCTTCCCTTTCCTTCCTTTTCTTTTTTCTTCTTTCTCTCTCTCTTTGTTTCTTTTCTTTTTTTTCTACAAGACAGTCTGTGTCCACGGCAGGCATGTCCTGGGAAAGCTGAAGTGATTGTGTTGGGTTGGAAATCTCAAGAGGGTGGAAAACTTCTGTCTGATTTTTTATTTTCTTCTTGGTAGGCAGCAAGGTGGGGAGGAAGCAGGAACAGAGCTGGGAATTTGAGAGGACAACTTCGACTTTTCTCTGATAAGTTGCAAGTAGGACATTCAAGGTCTCTCTTGTTAGAGACCAAAGTTGGATGGACACTCCTTGAACTTTTTTTTCTTTTTCTTTTTTGTTAAACAAAAACTGCTACAAAGATACAAAGCACACTAGACTTGGGATAAGCTCTGGGGAGACTTTATGTCCAAGTTAGGATAATCAGAAAGTGTTTAATTTACTCAGTTCTGGAATAAAACCAAGGCTATATTCAGCAATATTCCAAACCAGTTAAGGTCAGCAATTGAGATGCCCAGTTGTATTTCGGCGTTTGCATCTGTTTGTTTTACATTGTACTCTAAATCATGTACTTTAATTTCAAAAAACATATAATTTTCATGCCTAATTATCTTAAATCATAGTTTAAAATTTTGAAAAAGCAGAAGGGATGGCAAATGCATTTTCTAATCTTCATTATTTCCTTCACTCTCAGAGGTCTTTAAAGCCAAAGTGTCTGTTAGTGAATTAGAATAAAACCACAGGATAATTACTTTCTGGGCTACCAATGCAACATGAATTGCTTTCCATGGTGAGAATGCTGAGAAGCTGCCACAAAACTAAACCAATTAGGATAATAAGGGGAGAAGGAGAAGATTAAATTCATTTCCATCTGATTTAACTTGTTAATTTCGCAGGGAAGAAGGCTTTCCCTGCCATTGACCTTTATGTTTTAACCCAGGAGCCCCTTCTGTTCTCCAGATGTACTAGGGATTAATTCATCTGCCTGATGGGTATTTTTGGTTGACTCAAAAGGCTCTGACCTTAGGAAGTAGGTTTGAGGAATTAGAATCAGTGAACAAATTAGTCAGTCAACACATTCGTTTCGAGCCTCCACTATTTACCAGGCATGTTCTGCAGACTAAGGATTCAGAATGAACAAATCAGTGCTCCTGACCTCCCAATGCTTATGTTTTAATAGGGGGAAAACAGATAATAAACACATAAGCAAATAAATTAATACAATAATTGATAAGTGTCAAAAACAATATATTCTACAATAGGGAAATGTGATAGAAAGTCACTTCCTAGCAGGCAAGAAAGTAAGGGCAAATACCTTGAGGTGGGGGAAATATTTGTGTTTGAGAGAGAGACCAGCAGTCCTTCTCTCAAGGAGAAATGGACATCCCGTGTGGGTCCTCTTTTGCCTCATAACTGGATTCCAAATCAGAGTCTTGAAGGAATGTGTCTGGTTAATAGGTCTCAGCTCACATCCAGAAGTTTAACTGCTTGGACATCCTAGCATCCAGGATGACTCCCAAAAAGCCACACTGCAGAATTGGGCCTCTAAAGGAGCTGCTGCCTCTGCTATGATGGGGAAGCTGCCTGTTGGGTCGGGAAGCCACAGCCACAGCGGCTGCTCCATATACCTGCTTGCACTCCGGTTGGCGCCAGTGAAATGGACAACTGAGGGCTGAAGTGGGGCAGAATCTATAATAGTTCATCATGGCCTATGCAGCCAAGATATTCCACACTTCTTCTCTGCCTGGTAAACGGGAAGTTTACCGTTAGGAATAATGTCAAGCAGGAATTTATTGAATCTCCTGGCTGGTTGTGCTGTTGGTTCTGGCCAGATAGTAAAGAAACTGGTGACTCCTTCTTCCTAGCACCTTAGGGGATCTGGTTTTCTCATTAGGTTTAGGTATTTGTTTAACCATAATTACATCGTTAATGGTGGTCAGCTCTTCTTGGGCTGTTCTTCCACTTCTAGTTACAGACAGTGGAATCCAGTCCAGCTAGTGTAGGATGAAGGAGATACATAAAGACGTATAGATGTATCATGGACCAAATGGGAGGGCTGAAGAGAAAGAATCTAGGCTAAGCTTTCAGGATTTCTCCCAAAAAAACCACACTGCAGAATTGGGCCCCTAAAGGCACTGCTGCCTCTGCCATGATTGGGAAACTGCCTGTTGCATCAGGAAGCCACAGCCACAGGTGGCTGCTCTATGTACCTGCTTGCACCCCAGTCAGCACCAGTGAAATGGACATCCCACATGGGTCCTCTCTTCCCTCATAACTGGATTCCAAATCAGAGTCTTGAAGGAATGTGTCTGGTTAATAGGTCTCAGCTCACATGCAAAAGCGTAACTGGGGCATACTAGCAATGTAGTTTTTGGGTTTCTAGCCTCTGCAGTAGAGAAAAGGCTTCTAGAACTGGAATAGGGTCTGAGCCAGGCAATCTGCAGAACTGGGCACTTCCGCTCAGCCACGGTTTACACTGCCTGCGTTCTGATACTGGGGCTCATGCAGTGACTCCAGCAGTTTTCGCTTCTGTACACCAAGATGGGGGTGGCTGTAAAATCACAACCAACTTTCCTTTTCAGACCCTGCATTCAGGGGTGTGTGCCCCTAGGCGAGATATGATTTAGGTTGGGCTGATTTCACTGGAGAGATGGTGGTAGCTGCTTGGAGAAGAAGCTAATCAAAAGAGATGCCATTTAGACTCTCAGCCCCAAGAGTGATTGTTTTTTCTCATTTTTATAGCTGCAGTGCTAACACAGAGCTTGACATATAGTAGGCATTCAATAGATATTGATTAAGTAAATAAATGAACGAATAAGAGAAGACTAGGGTGAGGGGCCCTTTGGCATTAAATATGAGGTAAGTTCATTTGAGCCTACGTTTGTTGGACAAATGCTAATAAAGCTTGATGTGTGCCATGCACCGTCCTAAGCACTTCACAAATATTAGCTCATTTAATTCTCGTAGTTTCTCTATGAGATATGTACTACCGTTCATCCCATTTAAAAACTGACATGCAGAGAAATCATGTTGCTCGCCCAAAGTTACACAGATATGTGGTAGAGTCAGGAGTCCACCGGCCTGGGTTGCTTCCAGTATCTTCTGCTGTTACAAGACTTAACTACTATTGGTTTGGCACATGTGGAGGTGCCTGAGTGCATGCATGTGATATGTCAAAGTAAATGGGCACAACAGTGTAGGTAGGGTTTGCTAGTGTTAGTACATTGCAATCCACCTACCCTTATTCCCCCACCTTTTTTTTTTTTTTTTTTTTTTTTTTTGAGATGGAGTCTTGCTCTGTCACCCAGGCTGGAGTGCAGTGGTGCAATCTTGGCTCACTGCAACCTCCATCTCCCAGGTTCAAACGATTCTCCTGCCTCAGCCTCCTGAGTAGCTGGGACTACAGGCATGTGCCACCATGACCGGCTAATTATTTTTGGATTTTCAGTAGAGGCAGGGTTTCACCGCGTTAGCCAGGGTGATCTCGATCTCCTGACCTCATGACCCGCCCGCCTCCCAAGTGCTGGGATTACAGGCATGAACCACCGTGCCTGGCCCTTATTCCCGCTTTACACTGCCTCCCAGTTTCTTCCAGTCTTCTGCAGGTTATGCCTGCTCATGTATCTTCCCCTGTCCCTTTTCCTTTACTGTGCTGGACTGGGTTTCAGTGCTATTTTGACAGCCAAGCAGGTAAGGTGGGCCTCTCTGATGCTCTGCCGAGCTTCCAGAAGGCTGCGCTTGCAGAATGAATACCATTTTAGGGGTGGGGCTGGAAGCAGCATCCACAGTCCTCTTGGTTCAGATCAGAGTCGGAGACGTCTGACTGCTCTGGCTACTGTGGCTTCCCAGAGCTCTGTGGTTTCTTCTGGAAACACTGGGAAGACCACAGCAGCAGCACCGAGCATCCCATCCCTGCAGCCCACCGGGTGCCAACCTTCTCCTAGGCCAGTTTATTTTGGGTCATGGGTGCTAGAGATGAGTGCTGTCAAGGCTCTTCCGGCCCAGGAGAGTGTGGTCTTTGCAAATGCTCTGCAGAGCCGGCTCTTTTTGCAGGAGTGGCGTGGATGGTTTGCAAAAACAACAGAGACTCTGCTGGCATTCCACAGATAACACAGGCCTGCAGGAGAAAGCGTCCTCTTTGCCAGCATAGGCAACAGGATGGGGAACATAGGGGCAGAGAGGAAGGGTGTGTTGTTTCTTCAGAGTTGACTCCATCCATTCCCCACCTCCAAATAGTTCAGCTTAAATTGTTCCCAAGCTTAAACGGACCTCTTGAGGTACCCCCCACTTGTTGCAAGCACCTGGCAGTGGGGCAGTCCTTCTGATATTTAACAGCTGGTCCTCCTGCTTCAGGACTGCCCTTTCTGTTTTTCATAGATGTTCAGCCCAATGTGCTTCAGATACAGAGAAAAGGCCATCCATGTGTAGATCTGTGGCCGCTGTCAAGGGATTCCTATACTGGAAAGGTTGCAGGCTTCCTGTGTGCAGGTTTCGAAGGGTCCCTGTGACTTGATAGCAGGACCACTAGACTCAGGCCCTTTTGGCTCCTGATCATCCCCTCTTTGAGTCACAAAACTACATACCCAGCTCAGTCTCTTTAAAGCATGTTTTTTCTTTTGGATTTTTTTTTCTCTTCGGTGTTTATATGAACTGGATGAACCCATCACATGGTGAGTACATGTTTATATTTGCAGAAGCACCGCCTGGGGAAGTTTTGTTTGTATAGAGGTCATCTCATCTCTCGGGCTTGGCTGCAGCCCCAGCTGGGGTTTCCGCAGCAGTAGCTGAGCACATACCAGGAACTTCTTATTTCTCTCTCTGCCCTGGGTTCCAGGCTCCTGGTTCCAAAGGCTGGTGCTTCCTAGGGCAGGAAGAAGGGGCACACTCAGGAAAGAGCAGGATCATCTTCCTTCCACCCCATGCTCAACAGAACCTAGAGTTTTTCCAGGATTTGACTGTCTCTTTTCTTGCAACCTGACTGTTTTCCATGGTCTTAGAGCTAGCGAAGACGGTAGAATTTAAGGATGTGCTGTCCTGTTGCTACTCTCCCTTTTATGGTCAGTATTCTAGGATGGTTGAGACCATGAGCTTTGGAGTCAGACAGAATTGGGTTGAAATCATGTCTTTGCCAACTACTAGCTGATCTTGGATAATACTTCTAATGCTCAGTTTCAACATCTTAAATGAGTATAATAGTATCTACACTGTTAGATGGTCAGCAGGATTAACTTAGGGCATGGGTTTGAAATGTTTCTAATTATGGTAATAATGATGGTGGTAACAAATAGTAACACGAACTATGGTAGCAATAAAAATGACAACTTCCTTCTATCCCTGGTTCCCTCCTCTATTAGAGCAGTGTTTCTCAACTTTTTAAAATTATCACTCCCCTAAGGAACCTCTGAAGACACTGGTTTCCTTATCATTTCCCCTTCTTCTCCATATACTCTATGTCTGTTCATATAGTGTGACCCTTTAGAGACTATTAATCATTGTGATAGCTAAGATTTTTTTTAACCCCTCAATATCCAATTTCCCAACAGTATGGCCCCTCTTGAGATGCATGTACTTGGAGGGGCTCTGCTCTTTGGGGATCATGCAGGTCATTATTAAAGTCTTTTGGTTAGATGGAGTCACAAACCCCAGAGTAGCCCTTTGGTGAGGATGACTGTCTATAAAAGAGAGCCCCAAAGAAAACAAATGCTTGTCATACAATAATGGCTACTCATTGACTACAAGGGCAGGGCCAGAGCCTCTTCCCACAGTGGTTCACTCTGCACCCTTTTCCCTCCCACTCCCATTTATCACTTGTCTTTGGGACAGCTCTCACTGATAGGAGTATGAGAGGATTCACATTCACTCTTGCTTATGGGACTGGATTCTTCTACTGGGACCTTTGGGACTGGGTGAGGCCAACATACCAGTGCTGACCATAGGCTTCATGGATAGCTCTATATGAGACAGTAAAACATAGGAATGATTTAGGGAATGGAGACTTTTTTGTATGGAAAGGAGAAGAGGATTCCTGAAGGACCCAGAGACATGGAGAAGCAGGGGCTTCAGCGTGTGAATGATCTGAGTGCAGGTGGGTCAACTTAGAGGTGAGGCAAGGGTGCTTTGACAGCTATAGGTCAGGCCCCACACAGGGCCGGGGAAGCCTTCACACAGACCGTATGTGAATGGCGCTTCCCCAAGTTGTGCAATATGGCAGCCCCGCACAGACAACGTGTTCCTTGCAAAAGCCTAAGCCTTAGATGCCTTCCCTCGGGAGCTGAGAGAGAGAGTTTATATTCAGAGTTCACCAGAAGTTTGTCCAGCCTAAATGATCAGTTTTCCCTCATTCTTCAACAAAGAAATTTGCATATAACTGCAACTTGGTGTGTGAGTCTTGTGGTGGCCAAAGAGAAGGAGGGGAAGGTATTGTCTCACCTCCACTTCTCCTGAGTTCCAGTAGAGAAGGGATAATGACCTCCTGGAATGGACATGGTTCAAAATACTTGGGGTAACCAGAGCGGGGGGCCCCAAGTGAAGTGTGTGTCAGAGTACCCTGAAAAGACATTTGCCAGCAATAGCATTTGATCAAGCCCTGTAAATACCTACCTAGGCCACACTCTCCTGAGGTGGGATGCAGAGTCCGGGAGAAACTCCGGAGTTCTAGTCCTTTTTGCTGAGGGCTTACAGTATGCCGGGCAGGCGCTTAAGGGCTTAGATTTACATTCTTGGCCTTCAACAAAGATGACGATGATCCCTATTATTGAACTTTTAGATTAAAAATATATTTCCAGGCTGGATTGGCAATGTTATGTCCTGGTCTCTTCCAGTTCTGACATCCTATGGAATCTGCCTGACATAATTTTTAGATGTGCTCATTAGATGCTTCTTGGAAGAAAACTTTGCTCATGAACAAGAGAAACTCAATGTTAGAGAGAGGAAAATGAGGGTTGGGGCACAGAACACCCATGTTTACGTTTTATATCTCTGCCTAAAGCAGAACGTTTCCTAGCGTTTCTTCCAGTATCACTGTCAGCTTTTAAACTTTTCCGCTCTGAATGTTTTGAGGTCTTTGCTCCTTCTCTATTTCTCAGCCATTCGCCCTTCCCCTAAGGCTTTCCCTAGAGTCCTCTGTGGTTGATGCCCTGCCCTGTGCATGCTTCTCTCCCTAATACATGACCTCAGGCTGTACAATCACATCAAGCATGGCCTTGATGAGAAATAATCCACACTCAAGGCGGGACGTGCGTGGGAGAGGGGAATGTCCTGGTGAGGCTTAGCAGGGCCTTACATGTGGTGTGAATATGAACATGGAGCAACGCAAAGAACCCTGGATCTGGATTCAGAAGCCTGTGGCCACAGCTCTGGCTCTGGCCCTGACTTGCCACGTTACTTCCGGCAGGCCATCTAGATGGAGTGAACCTAGGTGTCTTCACTTGCAAAATAGGGAGTTTTCAAGATGACATTTTAGGTTCTTTTTCCAATTGTTGATATGTTATGGCTTTTAAAGAATTAATTGTAAGAATGATCAACTCCTTCCCCTCCCAGCAGCCATGTCTCACTTAGTAATCTCATCTCCACTCGGGACTTGGAATTACTTATCTTTGCAAACTGGGGCCTTAGTTGTCCTGTGAGCTAGCGATGACATTGGTTTTTTCCACTTTAATTTTGTCCAGAGACTTCGTTATAATGATTCTATCCTTCTCCACCCCTTCCCTATCACGTCCATCCCTAGTTAGGAAGATATTCCTCTATGGGCAGTTGGGTGAGGAGCCTGAGAATTCAGATGCAAGAAGCTGAAGCAGTTAGGAAGGGCTTTCCAAAGAAGGCAGAGGAGGGGCGCCAGTTAGTAATGGTATCAGTTTATTCCTCAAGCCTCCAGTAATAATTGTATAACCATGAGAAAGTTCTCCATTTTCCTCCCCACACTTCAGACAAATGACCTCAAAGAGAAGAACCTCTTTTTCTTCCAAATTGTGATCACTAATTTTTGCCTTTCTGATCCACTCACATCTTTATTCTTTCCTAACTTCTGTTGGCTATGGCAAAACTGTGCCAAAAGGACTGGTGGGTTGCTCCATGAAGACCCCATAGAGCTGGGCCTTTAGTCTTTTTAGACTCAGCTGAGGGCAGCTGATGTCTCTATGGGAGCTGGAGAGTGAGGAAGGGTGGATTCCTCTCCCTCTTGGTCTGAATGACTTTTCCCTGCCCCATGGACCAGAGGAGGGGAGTTGAGTGGCAAGATGTGTTAACTCTCCACACTCAGGTTGGAAACTTCTCTACTCCACATAGACTTCTGACCACACACAGGTCTTCACTTCTCCAAAGGTCATTCCCTCAGTAATGCAATACCTGCCCATCTAAGAACCACACTTTCCTTGTTTAGCCAACATACTTCTGCTTTAGACGTTGTGTTAAAGGCTCATCCTGGCATTGCTTTTTAGAGAATAGGAATGTAGACACTAAGTACTGGAAGAAACAAGATCTACCAGTACTTGTTAAAAGTTTCATTTTCACAATGAATCCTCAATTCATTGCAAAGAAATATTTTTTAGGATCTCTTCAGTGTCACTAATGAGTATGCCCAGTCTGGAGAAAATGAAGAAGACTGTTTATGCTTGACGTGTGAAGCTGCTGTGGTTCTAGGAAATGGGAATGTGTGTGAGTTTGCTTTATAGAGGAAAGCAGGAAGTGAAAAAAATGATCCATTACAAATTATCAAATACTAAACCCTTTTGGTAAGAGGAACCATATTTGGTGCATCTCTTGGCATCTAGGAAGAATTATGAATTGACCACAATTCGCTCTGAACAGAAAGATCTAAGGAACTCGTAATCCATGTTAGGGTACAATTATCTTTATAGTCAGCAACATCTTCCTTACAGCTTCAGTTTTCATTGCCTTTCTCTTACTTTATTTGGATCATAAAGCAACTGAAAAGATTGTGCCTCCCATAGTATTTGGAAGTAGCCTTGGATGAGCTTCAATACGGTGACTTTGGTCTTTTCTCCTCTGCTGTGAATCATGTTGGACACCTTCAACAATCACTCTTCTGAGGATATCAGGATCGTGGTGGACAGAAGGCAGAACTAGATTGCAGCTTCAGACAGAGCAGCACATGGGGCCTTGCACTGTGAATTTTAGCTTCAGATTGACTGCAAGAACAAACCAGCAATCCCAAGAGGACCCACAGGCCCTTTGAAGGAAGTGGACTGCTCCTGCAGGACCCGGGAGACACCCCAAATACTCTGGGAGGTGTAAAGCTTCAGGCAAGTTTTCAAGCCCATCTCACCCTCTGCCTGGAAACAGACTCAGATCTATTGTGGGTACATGGTGGGAGTGAGACCAGCCCTTTGGTTTGTGTGGGAGCTGGGTGAGGCCTGTGACTGCTGACTTTCCCCCACTTCCCTGACAACCTGCATGACTCAGCAGGGGCAGCCATAATCCTCCAGTGACCTGGGAATCTCACCCCATCCCCCACAGCGGCTGCAGCAAAATCCGCCCAAGGAAAGTCAGCTCAGACATGCCTGGCCCTACCCCCACCTGATGATCTTCCCTACTCATCCTGGCAATGGAAGACAAAGTGCATATAATTTTGGGAGTTCTAGGGCCCCGTCTACCACTGGTTCCTCTTCACACTATTATACATGATGCTTTCTGGAAAGTGCCAACTCCTGACAGGAGGCCAACTAGGACAAAAATAGAGCATTAAACCACCAAAACTAAGGACCCTGATGGAGTCTATTGCACCCCCCTGCCACCTCCACTGGAACAGGCACTGATATCCACAGCTGAGAGACCCATAGATAGTTCATATCACAGGACTCTGTGCAGACAACCCCCAGTACCAGCCCCGAGCCAGGTGGACTTACTGAGTGGCCAGACTCAGAAGAGAGACAATAATCACTGCAGCTCAGCTCACAGAAAGCCACACCAATAGGAAAAGGGGGAGAGTACTACATCTAGGGAACACCCTGTGAGACAAAAAAATCTGATCAACAGCCTTTAGCCTCTGACAAAGCATACCAAGTAAGAAGGAACCAGGAAACCAACCCTAGTAATATGACAAAACAAGGCTTGTCAACAGCCCCCCAAAATCACACTAGTTCACCAGCAATGGATCCAAACAAATAAGAAATCCCTCATTTACCTGAAAAAGAATTCAGGAGGTTAGTCATTAAGCTGATCCAGGAGGCACCAAAGAAAGGCAAAGCCCAATGTGAGGAAATAAAAAATGTGATATAAGAAGTGAAGGAAGAACTATTCAAGAACTAGATATAGCTTAAAGAAAAAACATTAACAAGTTCAGCACACGTTGGACACACTTTTAGAAATGTGAAATGCTCTTGCTAAAGTCTCAGCAGTAGAATGGAACAAGCAGTGGAAAGAAATTCAGGGCTTGAAGACAAGGTCTTTGAATTAACACGATCCAACAAAGACAAAGGAAAAAGAACAAGAAAACGTGAACAAAGCCTCCAGGAAGTCCGGGATTCCGTTAAATGACTAAATCTAAGAATAATTCGTGTTCCTGAGGAAGAGGAGAATTCTAAAAGCTTGGTAATAATATTTAAGGGAATAATCAAGGAAAACTTCCCCAGCCTTGCTAGAGGCCTAGACATGTAAATACAAGGAGTACAAAGAACACCTGGGAAATTCATCACAAAAAGATCTTTGTCCAAAGTTAAGATGAAGGACAAAGATCATGAAGGAAAGAATCTTAAGAGCTGTGAGACACAAGCACCAGGTAACCTATAAAGGAAAACCTATCAGATTAACAGCAGATTTCTCAGCAGAAACCCTACAAGCTAGAAGGGATTGGGGTCCTATCTTCAGCCTCCTCAAACAAAACAATTATCAGCCAAGAATTTCATATCCAGTGAGACTACGCATCATATATGAAGGAAAGATACAATCATTGTCAGTCCAACAAATGCCGAGAGAATTTGCCATTACCAAGCCAACACTACAAGAACTGCTGAAAGGAGCTCCTAATCTTGAAACAAATCCTGGAAACACCTTAAAACACAACCTCTTTAAAGCATAAGTCACACCGGACCTATAAAGCAAAAATACAAGTTAAAAAGCAAAAGCGAAAAACCAAAGAAATGAAGGACACAGTCAATAAAGAGCACAGTGAATGCAACGGAACCTCGCATTTCCATACACTGACTGCAAACGGCCTAGACGCTCCGCTTGGAAGGTACAGAGCTGCAGAACGGATAAGCACTCACCAGCCATCTGCTGCCTTGAGGCTCACCTAACACATAAAGACTCACATAAGCTTAAAGTGAAGGGGTGGAAAAAGGCATTTCATGCAAACGGAACCAAAAGGAAGCCGGGGTAGCTATTCTTATATCACACAGAACAAACTTTAAAGCAACATGGTTAAAAGAGACAGACGGGGATATTATATAATAGTAAAAGGTCTTGTCCAACAGGAAAATGTCACAATCCTAAACATACGTGCACCTAACACTGGAGCTCCCAAATTTATAAAACAATTACCAATAGACCTAAGAAATGAGACAGACAGCAACAGAGTAGTAGTGGGGGACTTCAGTACTCCACTAACAGCATTAGACAGGTCATCAGGACAGAAAGGCAACAAATAAATAACGGCTTTAAAGTATACCTTGGAACAAATGGACTTAACAGCTGTATACAGAACATTTCACCCAACTGTTCATTCTATTTAACAGCACGTGGCACTTTCTCCAAGATAGACCATGTGTTAGGCCGTAAAAGAAGCCTCAATAAATTTAAGAAAATTGAAATCATATCAAGCACTCTCTCAGACCTCAGTGGAATAAAACTGGAAATCAACACCAAAAGGAATCTTCAAAATCATGCAAATACATGGAAACGAAATAACCTGCTCTTGAATGAGCATTGGGTTGAAAACAAAATCAAAATGGAAATTAAAAAATTCTTCAACTGAACGACAGTAAAGGCAAAACATACCAAAACATACCAAAACCCAAGGGGAATGTTCATAGCTCTAAACACCCACATCGAAAAGACTGAAAGAGTACAAAGTGAGGCTTTAAAGTCACACCTCAAGGAGCTAGAGAAATGCAAAGCAACGGCAAACCCAGCAGAAGAAAGGAAATAACCAATATCAGAGCAGAACTAAATGAAATTAAAAAAGAGAAAAACAATAAAAATGGTAAATTGAACAAAAAGCTGGTTCTTTGAAAAGATAAATACAGTTGAGAGACCATTAGCAAGATTAACCAAGCAAAGAAGAGAGAACATCCAAATAACCTCACTAAGAAATGAAACAGGAGTTATTACAGCTGACACTGCTGAAATACAAAAGATCATTCAAGGCTACTGTGAATATACACATAACCTAGAAAACCTAGAAGAGATGGATAAATTTCTGCAAAAATACAGCCCTCCTAGCTTATATCAGAAAGAATTAGATACCCTGAACAGACCAATAGCGAGCAGTGAAATTGAAAGAGTAACTAAAAAATTTCCAACAAAAAAAGTCCAGGACCAGATGGATTCACAGCAGAATTCTACCAGACATTCAAAGAAGAATTGGTAACAATGCTTTTGACACTATTCTACAAGACAGAGAAAGAAGAAACCCTCCCCAATTCATTCTATGAAGCCAGCATCACCCTAATACAAAAACCAGGCAAGGACACAACCAGAGAAGAAAACTACAGACCAATATCCTTGATGAACATAGATGCTAAAATCCTTAACAAAATACTAGCTTACCAAATCCAACAACATATCAAAAAGATAATCCACCATCATCAAGTGGGTTTCATACCAGGGTTTCAGGGATATTTTAACATATGCAAGTCAATAAATGTGATACACCATATAAACAGAATTCAAAACAAAAATCATGTGAATCATCTCAATAGATGCAGAAAAAGTATTCGACAAAACTCAGCATGACTTTATGATTAAAACTCTCAACAAAATTGGCATATAAGGGATATATCTTAACATAATAAAAGTCATCTAAGACAAACCCACAGCCAACATAATACTGAATGGGGAAAAGTTGAAAGTATGCCCTCTGAGAATGGGAACAAGACAAGGATGCCCACTCTCATCACGCCTCTTCAACATAGTACTAGAAGTCCTAGCCAGAGCAATCAGAAAAGAGAAAGAAATAAAGGGCATCAAAATCAGTAAAGAGAAAGTCAAACTGTCACTGTTAGCTGGTGATATGATTGTTTACCTAGAAAACCCTAAGGACTCCTCCAGAGAGCTCCTAGAACTGATAAACGAATTCAGCAAAGTTTCTAGATACAAGATTAATCAGTATCACAAATCAGTACCTCTTCTATTCACCAACAGTGACGAAATGGAGAATCAAATCAAAAACTTAGCTCCTTTTACAATAACTACAAAAAACCCAAAATACTTAGGAATATACCTAACCAAGGAGTAGAAAGACATCTACAAGGAAAACACTAAACACTGCTGAAAGAAATAATAGATGACAAGAACAAATGAAAACACATCTCATGCTCATGGATAGGAAGAATAAATATTGTGAAAATGATCATACTACCAAAAGCAATCTACAAACTCAATTCAATCCCCATCAAAATACCACTATCATTCTTCATAGACTTAGAAAAACAATTCTAAAATTCATATGGAACCAAAAAAGAGCCTGCGTAGCCAAAGCAAGACTAAGCAAAAAGAACAAAAACATAAAGTGGGGAAAAGACACCCTTTTCAACAAATGGTGCTAGGATAATTGGCTAGACACATGTAGGAGAATGAAACTGGATCCTCCTCTCTTACCTTATGCAAAAATCAACTCAAGATGGTTTAAGGACTTAAACCTAAGACCTGAAACTATAAAAATTCTAGAAGATAACATTGGAAAAACCCTTCTAGATATTGGCTTAGGCAAGGATTTCATGACCAAGAACCCAAAAGCAAATGCAATAAAAACAAAGGTAAATAGCTGGGCCCTAATAAAACTAGAGAGATTTTGCATGGCAAAAGGAACAGTCAGCAGAGTAAACAGACAACCCAGAGAGTGAGACAAAATCTTCACCATCTATCCATCTGACAAAGGACTAATATCCAGAATCTATAATGAACGCAAACAAATCGGTAAGAAAAAAGCAAGCAATCCCATCAAACAGTGGTCTAAGAACATGAATAGACAATTCTCAAAAGAAGATACGCAAATAGCCAACAAATATGATAAAATGCTCAACATCACTAATGATCAGGGAGATGCAAATCACACCCACAATGCGATACCACCTTATTCCTGCAAGAATTGCCGTAATCAAAAAAGAAATAAAACAGTAGACGTTGGCGTGGATGCAGTGCTGGTAGGAATGTAAACTAGCACAGCTGCTACGGAAAACAGTGTGGAGATTCCTTACAAAACTAAAAGTAGAACTACCATTTGATCCAGCAATTTTGCTACTTGGTATCTACCCAGAGGAAAAGAAGTCATTATTCAAAAAAAGATACTTGCACATGTATATTTATAGCAGCACAATTCACAATTGCAAAATCATGGAACCAACCCAAATGCCCATCAATCAATGAGTGGATAAAGAAATTGTGATACACACACACACACACACACACACACACACACACACACCACAGACATCATAAATATGATGGAATACTACTCAGCCATAAAAAGGAATAAATTAACAGTATTTGCAGTAACCTGGAAGAGATTGGAGACTATTATTCTAAGTGAATTAACCCGGGAATCCCATTAGCTGTCACAATGGGAGCTAAGCTATGAGGATGCAAAGGCATAAGAACAATACAGTGGACTCTGGAGACTTGGGGGGAAGAATGGGATGGGGTGAGGGATAAAAGACAACAAATATGGCGCAGTGTATACTGCTTCAGTGATGGGTGCACCAACATCTCCCAAATCACAACCAAAGAACGTATGTAACCAAATACTACCTGTGTCCCAATAATTTATGGAAAAATAAAAATATGAAAATTAGAAAAAAACAAAAACAGTCAATCCTCTAATTGATTCATTGTATAAGAAAGCTGAATGGATAAAAATATGTGGAAATGGAAAAATGCTTGTGATACAGTGTCAAGAAAAAGAAGATATCATAGGCCCCATCAAAGTGTGAACTGCATGATAATAAGTATATATTTTAAAATAAACATAAGGGGAACAAAAACTGGAAGAAATGTACCCAAATTCTGCCCATGAGGAGATTGTGGGCAAGTTTTTTTCTCCCTCAACTTTTCACAAGTTTCCAAGTGTCTCTCTTTTGCAGAGTGTGTTTCTGTTGGAAGTGAGTTCATTTGTATCAGTTATTCAGCTGTTCCTCCATGGCATTGTCCGTCTTCTTGATTTAAGAAAACTGGGTGGGAGCCCTGTGTTTTTCTGAACAGAAAATCTATGGGAGATTTTCTGACTCTGTACCTGTCTCCCTTGCCTCCGATTTTCCCCTAAGCAACACATATACAGACATACGCATGTCCATACTTACACACTCATTCCCTTCTCTTCCAAGATGCATGCACTGGAAGGCAGAGCAGCATCTCCAGGAGAAGCACCTGTGCAAAGACACTGCTTAAGGCCAGACAGCTGGTCTCAACCCCCTCGCCAGCCACTTGAGATGGTGCGAACTCGGTGGTGGCTGAGTCTAATATGGGAGAATTCACTTTTGAATTGCTCCTTTGTTCTCCTCCTAATCTTCTAATCCAGGGGAACAGAGAGAGGAGTTTTCCTGGGACTTGGGGCCCAGGCTTTCAAATCCTTCTGTTGTTGACCTCACCCTGGGTCGGGATGAGGGAAGGCAGGTGGGAAGACACCAAGGAGAGTGTGGTGTCAAAATTGTGAAAACATTTAGCCATGGCCACCCATTACCTTTCTCTAGGAACTGGATTTACACTGACCTGCTGTTAGGACCCCTGCCTTTTCTGGTTCTGGGCCATAGCACCCTCTCAGGAGTCTCTGTCTTTTCCCTTATAACAGTGCCATGGCTGAGAGCCAGAGAGCAGGAGTGGATCTTTCATATATAGGCTTAAATAGGAAATTCTCCAAACTTACTAGCCAATGACCATTCCAATAATCAATTGATCTCTTGGCCTGTAGATGTATAAATGCTGAATTTCCTGTGCTTATCTGATTAGAGTCCTGTGTAAGGAGGCCAGATTCACTGCCTGGTTTCCCATGAAAACCTTTCATCTTTGCTCAGGTCTGTGGCCATTGACTACTGCTTTCTTATGTTTGCTAGTGACTTTTGTTGTGTGGCCAGTTGCAATGATGCAACAGCTGATGTTTATTGAATGCTTTTTATGCATCAGACACTGTGCTAAGAGTGGTGCGAGTGTTAACTCATTCAGTCCTCAACTCTATGAGGGGAGTTCTGTTGTTAGCTCCATTTTGCAGATGAAGCAGCTGAGGCACAGAGATAAGGAACTTGCCCAAGATTCCCAAGCTGGGAAGGAGCAGAGCCTACTTCTGAAAACAAGCAGTGTGGCTCCAGAGTTCACTTTTATGCCTATGCTATTGGGTAGGGGTGAAAGTGGCAAGGGAACATGGATGACTCAGGGGGACACATCTGCACCACCTGCAAAGCCATCATCTGAATATGGCAGGGAGGAAAGGGGCTGGCTGGACACATGAGCATAGGAAAGCACCATCCTGTTGCAGAGGCCACGTCTTTAATCTTTCAGTCACCACCATGATGTCAGGTACACAGTGAGACCAACAGTTTTAACTGAATGAATGAGTGAATTACTGAGCTATTAAATATCTGCCTGAATCAGAGATGGTGCTTGATATTCCTTCAGGGGCAGAAGCAGACCAGTCTCATTTACTCAGCACAAAAGGAGCCCTCCTTGGGTGATGCTGAGCATGGAGGTCATGTCCTGCTTGCTGTTTTTGTGTTTTCTTCTCTGTATTCATCCCCTCCCTTCCCTAACATATATCCTCATTCCTTATATTTATTCTCTCAGATATTTGCCTGGTGCTTATTTCCACTCCATATATGACTCCCCCTCCTTCCTGACCTATAGAAGTTGGCTCTCCCCAGGCTGTTCTCTGGAACTGTGAACTAATACCTCTCAGCTGACTAGGGGAACTCCAAGACACTAGGACCAAGGCTGGGGTCTCATCACACCTGTGTGGCTTTTGGCAAGTTGCTTCCCCTCTCTGAACCCAAAGAGAAAGCTGTGGCATGCTGAAATTATGGGATGGGGTGTAGAAATAATCCCCAAATCTAGGGTTTGAGAAAGTTCTCCAGCAGCCCAGTCTTGGGTTGAGGGCTGGAAGGCCGTGTTGGTGAGTGGACTTGGTGGGGGGTATGCGGACCATGAAGCCTGGCCAGATGGCTACAGAAATGGCTTCTTAGTGCATGTAGGTTTCTTTTTGCCTTATTCCAGTTTGAGTCAATCTAGAAGAGCTCTGTCATGGGGACCAAGGCTGCCAGCAAAGCAGCTCCTTCCCCATTCAAGCTGGTCTGAAAGCAAACACATTGCCTTTGGAGGCACACCCTAACTCTGCCAGCTCTCAGATCCAGATGCTGGCATTGGCTGTTTAATGGCTCTGCCATGGGCAGGCAGGGCACCCTGGGCGCTGACATGCAAATATGCAGGGCACAATGTGTGGGTGGGCAGAGGGACATCTGCTTGTAGGTTCAGGGTGTTCTCTGCCCCAAGGGACTGTTAATTTCTCACTAATGCATTGACTTAAGGGTGGGAGGGAGGTGGCAGGAAGAGGAGATTGTAGAGAAAGAAAAGGAGAAAGAAAAAGTGGCAATGGAAAGCAGGCTGCCTGGACGCAACGCCAGCTTGGGGCCACCTGGGAAGGAACCTGGCCAGATCTCAGCTGGGTGGCCCAGGCTGCCCGTCCAGTATGGCCACCATGCAGGCTCCTCTTATACCTGGCCAGCATGAGGGGAGTGGGGCAGGGATCCTTAACTCCTTCCCTTTTTGGAGCTGCCCACACCTGCAACAGTTTGTCCTTGTAAACAGACATCACCTGGCTCTGCCCTGAAGACTCTCCAAGGTGCACACTGAGTCACACGTTTTTCTGACTCTCCATGCTTTCAGGGGCTTGGCGCAGCTTTCTCCACCTCCCTTCAACCTTTGTCTGGCCCATTCCTGGGACCCTAGTCTGTGGCCTGCCCTCAAGGTGGGTAACCTCAAATGGATGAATGGATATCAAATCTTCTAAGCACACCTGGGGACCCTCTCCTGTTCTTGCTAACATGGTATAACTGCTGCAGTCTTGCCATTTGCCCCCAATATTGCTTTATAGTCAACAATCTAGGGAGTGCTATTTAGGTTAGTGTAGTTTTAACAACCAGCACCCAAACCTCAATGGCTTGACACAATAAATCTTGATTTCTTGCTCACATCTCAGGGGTGGTGGGGTGCATTGTTGGGGGTGGAGGGCAGGGAACTCTACTTCATGAAGTCACCAGCCATCTTGCTCAGTGTCCTCCTTTGGAGCCTTGCATTCACAGGGCAGCAGGGGGTGGGGAGGAGAGGCCATGGGGGCCTGCAGGGGAAGTTTCCATGGTCTGATCAATAGGTGGTGTTCATCACTGTTGCCTGCGTTCCATCGCCACACCTCGCATTCCAGGAAGGAAATGTAGTGCCTGGGGTAATGGATGATGGGTTGGTGAGCCTCTAGTGGTCTCTGCCACAAAAGATAATCTCTGGCGTCAGCAAGATTTGAGCTGCAATCCCAGCCTCACCACTGAGTCGTGTGTGCTCAGAACTCTGGAGAAGCAACTGGCCCCTGGAGTTAATAGCACACACATAGTTAAATACTGTGGAAGGTGTTCCCACAGAGGTCGGCCCGACTCCAGAGCTGTGGGTTATGGGGCTCGTTACTCTCTCTGGGCCTCCAGGTTTTCATCTGGAGAATGAGGCTAATCACGCTTGCCAGGGTGTTTGCACAGATAAAATGAGGATGGACTTGAGCCTTTTAAACAGGGCCTAACACCAACCTCATCTGTCATGACTGTTCCTATTAGCTTCATTATGGTCATTATGCAATCCTGTCATAGGAGCTGGGGACAGAAACTGAAGCTAAGCAGAAATTATCCCCTGCCCTCCAGGGTCTCACAGTCTTTCAGGGGAGACAGCACGTCAATAGGAATTCTAGTATGGTGGCATTCTTCCGGGAGGGGGCCTGCTATGGCACAGAGATGGATGAACAACTCCACTTGGTGATTCAAGGGAACTGGTGGTCTCTGAGATGGTGCTTGATGAGCAGGGAGGATTTCAAGAGCAGGAAGCGGTGGAAGAAAAGGTGGGCAACATTGAGGCTGGGGCTGAGGAGGTGGCTCAGACAATAAGCACCAAGACGCAAAAGCAGGGGAGTGCTGAGCAGGCCCGGTGTGGCCCTGGGGTGAGCACAGCTCACCTGGGTTGGGGCTGGGACACAGCAGAGGATAAGGGATGAATCCATTGGAGCCAGATCAGGAAAACAAAACAAAATGAAACTTGACTCTGGCCTGTAGACAGTAATTGGGCCTCCTTGGCAGACTCTGGCCTTGCCTGGTGCCTTCCCTGAGACCAGCCTCAGCATGTTGTCACTTTTAAAACCCACAAATCATGCTCCTAAAGCAGGGGAGCTGTCAGAAGAAGGCATAGCATATTCCATGTAACAGGACTTCTAAACGTCCTCTGTAACCATCTCTGCTCTACCTCTGGCCACTACTGTTATTCTTTTTGTCTCTCTCCATAATTCTGTCCTTTTGGTTTCTATTTCCCTATCCCTAGACAGGGGACAAGCTACCTCCACCCACTCAGGACTCCTAGGCCCTTCCCCTGGGTCCGTCTTTCTTTTACATAGAGTGTCTCTGTACTTACTTCCCTTCTCATCTTGCATATTCCTGCCTCATTTCCTTTCTTAACCTTTACCCTAGGAGGACGTAAATAGTTTTTTTCTCTCCGGTTAAACATAGGTTAATTGAGCTCCAGCTTCATGGAAGACACTGTGTGTCCTGGTCACTGGGGCTCACACAGGCACGAGATAGTGTTATTATGCCTTTCCTTACCCAGCTGAGTACAGACGCAGCCAGTGACTTGCTTTGACTAATGGAATGTGAGTGGAAGTGATGGTTGTTATTTCCGGTCTGAAGCTTTAAGAGCTGGTGTGGGATTCACTGTGCTCTTTCCCTCTTGCCCTCTGTCGCTGACACTGACGATGATTGATCCCGTTAGCCTGGATCCTGGAGGGAGAAGACCTGCATGGCAGCAGGTCTGCAACACACACGCGATATACAACAAACCTGTGCTGTTTTAGGCGTCTCAGATTTGAGGGTCCGTTCTGACTGATATGCCTGGTAACTGGGGCTTGGCAGGATTCATCATAGACAGAAGTTGTCCATCCTCAGAGGGTAAAAGCCCAGATTGCTGTGTACTGGGGGATGCTTTCAGATGAGAAAGACGACGGTGGGGTGACAGCGAGAAGCTGCTCTGGCACCCCAACAGAGAAGGCTCCCTCGTGCCTGCTCTGGATAATGTTAAGAGATCCCATTTAAAAAAATGCGGTGGCAGAGGCAGCTGACAATGGGCTGTCTCCCAAAGACCTCAACCTGGAGGCCTTTGCTGTTTTTCTTTATTTCTTGCATTCCTGCACCGTCTGCACAATCTCTCTTCAGCCGTTTAACTGGGCCAAGCAATTTTACTAGGGTGTGATGCCACCTCCGAGCAAACTTTATGTAGGTAGATGATTTGTTCATTTAAATCTTCTGTGCATTTTGGGGGCTGGGGAGAGGATGGAAATGGGGAACAGTGAGAAAAGGGAACAGAGAAAAAAACCAAAGGACAAAGAGAAGCATGTTGCAGCAACTGGCGGTCACACAACATGGTGTACAGTGGAGACGGGAGTCTGGGAGTCTGCTCAGCTCAACCTTCAGTGCTCCAGATCTCTCCACAAAGCAGACCCAGTTTGAATCCATCTCATTTTCTCATTCATTTATTCATGTAAACTAATACCTATTGAGCATTGCAGGCACCGTGCCCAATACTGTGAATTCAAAGATAATTGAGACATGGTTCCAAGTTTCCAGGGACTTCCAGACAGATATATATGGGAATCCTTAATTAAAACACAGTATGATTAAGATGACTGGTGTCTACAGGCGAGTGGGCACAAAGTGGTTAAACAGTAAAGCTCTTGAGTTGCTGTGGGTGCCGAGGAATGAACAAATTGATCCTTTCTCGTCAAGTCTCCGAGCAGAAACTTCCCTTTCCCACCGAAAGGAATTTGATGATCCACCCAGGCAGAGAGAACACTGGGAGTCTGAGATCCTAATGCCCAGATTAGAGAGAAAGCTGCTGGGCTGTACAAACAGACCCAAGCTCCTTGCATGGCTTGTTAGTAAGGCAGGGTTTTTGTTTGGTTTTAAGAACAGTTTTAAAAATAAACTCAACAATTTAGAGATTCAGTAACTGAGAACTGGCAATGCAGCATAAGATGTGACATGCACAGGTGAGGACTGAGGGAACTGTGAGTGCCAGCTGGAGGAGAGATGGCCATGCCCGAACAACCCACTCCCTAAGGTTAAAAAGCTCTTTACTGGTTCAGAGGGAGGGAAACTGACAGCTGGTCTGAGGACACTCCCTAGCCTGGTGGTTGCATTGAATAGGACAAAGTGAACTTTTTAGTAAAATGTATGTAGAATTCAACGATGAGTTTGTGTTCTTTGTAGGGACATGGATGAATCTGGAAACCATCATTCTCAGCAAACTGACACAAGAACAGAAAATCAAACACTGCATGTTCTCACTCATAGGCCGGTGTTGAACAATGAGAACACATGGACACAGAGAGGGGAGCATTACACACTGGGGTCTGTTGGGGGGGAATAGGGGAGGGACAGTAGGGAGTAGGGAGGTTGGGGAGGGATCACATGGGGAGAAATGCCAGAGGTAGGTGACAGGGGATGGAGGTAGCAAACCACACTGCCATGTATGTACCTATGCAACAATCCTGCATGTTCTGCACATGTGCCCCAGAACCTAAAGTGCAATAATATGTATATATAACATAAAAATAAAAAATAAAAAATTTCCTCCCCCCCCACATGTATGTAGAACTCATTTGGGCTCTGCCTTTCTCATCAAATCCCTTCAATATACTCAAAATGTTCAGAATTAAAGAGCCCGCAGGTTAAGCTTATTGTTGCCAGACCGTGACAATCTTGCTTGACAATAAGGCAAGCTTCTGGCTGTTAGAGTCAGCAACAGCAAGCAAAGATCCCTGTGCCAGGCTGCTGTCTTTGTCAAGCTGCTTTGGTCTGAGAGGGCCTAGTTTACCCAAAAGTGGGATGAATAGTCAGCGGTAGGTTTAAGGAAGGAGTGGTCTATTTCAGGAGAGCTGGAGGCTCCAGCTCTTCCTTGGTGAGGAGGTCAGGGTCGGTCTCCCCAAGATGGTGAGGCTTGAGTTGTATTTTCTGGATTGACAAGGGTGTTTCAGGCAGAGAGAACTATTATTGAAAGTGCACAGAACAGCTAAGCAGCCTGGTAAAGTGAGGGAGCTGTGAGTAAGTGAGGGGGACTAAAGCACTGGATGACACGTCAAAGGCTTATTTTACCCCCTCTGTTTTTTTGAGACAGGGTCTCACTCTGTTGCCCAGGCTGGAGTGCAGTGGTACTACCTTGGCTCACTGCAGCCTCTACCTCCTGGCTTCAAGTGATTCTCCTGCCTCAGGCTCCCGAGCATCTAGAACTACAGGCATGTGCCATCAAGCCTAACTTTTGTGTTTTTAATAGAGATGGGGTGTTACTGTGTTGGCCAGGCTGGTCTTGAACACGTGACCTCAGGCAATCCACTCACCTTGGCCTCCCAAAGTGCTGGGATTACAGGTGTGAGCCACTGTACCCAGGCTATTTTACTATTTCAAGATAACATGTAATCTAATAAAATAATCATGATTTGACAATGCCAGGCTGATTTTCTCTGGAGCCACCAGCTTAATTTTCATCAAAGTCATAGGGTGTTTATTTGAAATGTTCTAAATACAGGCCTTGGGTTTAGGGTGAAACTGCCTTAGACTTGGCTGCCTGCTGATTCCCTTCCAACCCAGATTCAATTCCTGCCCAGCATCTCTTTGGCAAGACTTTCTTCCTGGGGCCTTTGGTCTTTGAAACAATCTGGATGCTGTTTACAAATGAAGGGATCATGTGATTCTTAGCAGCGTTCCTGCCCCTTTCTTAATAGAACCTAAATAAATGGTACATCTTACTATTTTAGGTTGAATGAATGAATGCCTTTGACATTCAATGAACTATCATTTAGTTAGTTGATATACTTACTTTTCCAAACCTATCAAAGCAACTACCATCTTCAGGCTGTCATATGAATTTCTGTAAGGAGTTCTGGTTTGTTTCTATCTTTGCTCCTGTCAAAATCGTCCGCCTAAATGAGTGGCCATTAGCTCCTTGTCCCACACAGTCACAAAATTAGCAATCTGGAGATTCACTTTACATCTGATATCCTTTTTCTCTGCGGCGAGCTGTGAGTTAGGATTCATATGCAATACTTTTTAAAAGTATAGCTTTAAGTAGTGAAAAATTGAAAATGGACTAGCTCACCAATAAGGATAGGTTTAATAAATCACGATGCACCCGTAGGATGGAATGCCGTCTGCTGTGAACAATTTTGTTGAAAAAGATCTACATAAATAACAAGAGAAAATTATTAAAGAAAACCAGAACATCCCTAGAAGCATGAAATGGGTAATTTTAGAAAACAATTTAAAAGGACACACCTGACATACGGTTGTGAGGGCAGTAAAACCAGATTTTATTCCGGAACCATTGCAATAGGGGGAGAGACCTCAGTAGTTGACAGGGCTTGACTCTGAATACAGCATGGACAAGTTGGGGCATTTATGGCTCGGGTGCCGAGTGGGGATCAGTGGATGGAAAATTGCTAAGAGGAAACATCACGGATAAGGGTGGGGGGTTCTCGCTAAACAGACTTGATGAGATTCTTACTTAAGGTAGGCCAGTGTGGTCAGTTACCAAGGAGGTTGGATGAGGAATATGATATCAAGGTTGGAGGAGTTGTTCTAAACCCTCTTCACAAGATTCTTACTACGACTGGGCAATACAGGCCTGACAAAGATAGACATTAGGGTTGAGACCTCAAGGGCTTAGAGTATCCTCACGAAAGTTTGATTAAGCATTTTTGTCAAAATTTTCATGTCTTATTAATACATCAAAAAAGCAGATTAGATATAGTTAGATACACTGTGATCCTGTTTATGTTAACATATTTATATACAAGTAACAGAGAGAGTATGGGCGAGTTTTGTTTTCTTTGTGCTTTTTCTCTATTTTTCAACTTTCTGCAGTGAACTTATATTGCTTTTAATAATAAAAAATATGTTAAGTTTATACACATATGTGAGAGGTGGGAAATTCTTCACCCTGACTTTTTAGGGTCAGGCAAGATTTTTTAAACTTTTATCGGAATTTTGCAGCCCTAAAAACAGAAACTAAGAGTCCTTTGCAAAGTGTTTCCTGAGGACAGGGTTGTTAGCTATGGCAGAAAGCAAGCCAGCATGATGTTAAACTTTGTCAAAAAGGAAATTTAAACCAGAAGTGTTTGCTCTGCTCCTCATACAAACCTTGGTGCAAACACATTCTAGTTGCCGAGTCTTAAGTAAAAACAATAGAGAGAGGCTGTTATCTAAAAATAATCGATCCGGCTCATGGAAGACCTTCCATGTGCTTTCACAGAGGATTTTTCATCCTGAAAGTATCGAGGCCTATGGCACATTTCCATGAAGCCATTCAGGGTTGAAATATGGTGAACTTGGATATAATTTTAAGCTCCTTCCCCATGAGAAGAAGGGAGCATCCCTAGAAGCATGAAATGGGTAATTTTAGAAAACAATTTAAGAGGACACACCCCACATACAGAAATAATACATGTTTGAGGTGACAGATATCCTAATTACCCTGATTTAATTGTTGTATGCATGATTTAATGCATGATTTAATCTCTTGTGTGCATGTATCAAAATATCACATGTATCCCATACATATGTACAATTATTATGTATCAATTAAAAAAACTAAAAAAAGACAAAAACAGAATTTAAGCTTTATAGAGCCATGAATACATTTTGGCAAGATTATTACCTTTCAAAGATGGTACAGGTAGGTCACAGAAAAACTTAAGTGAAATTAATGGGATTCAGGTCTGTGTCTAAGCTAGTTGTTTCCAATCATTTTGTACTTATAATATTGGAAACATGCTTGATATGAGGAAAGAACAGAAGATAACAATGAATGAGTCAGTGAATATTACAATACAATCAACGATATGTTTTAGTTTTCAAGGAAGCATTCAGTCACCTCATAATTTGCTTGGGTTCCTTTCAGTGCCGTGATCCTTATGAGCAGAACTCTCTCTCTCTGTCTCTTAGTGAGTCAGGATCTTGCTCTATTGCCCAGGCATGATCCTGGCTCACTATAGCCTTGGCCTCCTGGACTCAAGTGATCTTCCCAGCTCAGTCTCCCGAGTAGCTTGGACAACAGGTGCACACCACCACACCCAGCTAAGTCAAAAAATTTTTTTTTCTTTTTTTTATATTTCAGACAGAGTTTTGCTCTTGTTACCCAGGGTGGAGTACAATGGTGTGATCTCAGCTCACCGCAACCTCCATCTTCCAGGTTCAAGCAATTCTCATGTCTCAGCCTCCCAGTAGGTGGGATTACAGGCATGCATCACCATGGGCAGCTAATTTTGTATTTTAAGTAGAGATGGGGTTGCTACATGTTGGTTAGGCTGGTCTTGAACTCCCTACCTCAGGTAATCTACCTGCCTCAGAGACAAGGGTCTCGCTATATTGTTCAGGTTGGTCTTGAACTCCTGGTGAGCAGAACTCTGTATCACCCTGACCATATTCCCATACATTGTCATCAATGGTGCTCACACATTCCACTGAGCATGTGCTCCTTGTTTGGAAGGCACCCTGTCCCCTTATTCACTGTGAGGAGCACCTGCTCTCAACCGAGTTACATGGTATAGTCATCTCAAAAAGCCACAAGACCACCACTGCCCTAATAGTGTGTGTACTCAGGTGCAGCAAAAATAAAGAGCATACTTAGATTTGGTGGCTGCCCTGTGAGGGTCAGGGGAGATTGGTTGAGGGCTGCTGCCCTTGTTGATGGCTTGCTCCAGCATTTGGTCAGAGAGCTTGTAGCAGTGAGCTACACACACCTTTGGCCTGACACTGGGTGACACCTCTTATGTTTTGAAGAACAGATATTTGTTAAATGAGTGAGTGAGGTGTTCTTGGTGTTTCAGAGGTCTCATTGTCAGCGGGATATTTTCTTTGGTTGTATATCTGGAAATCTTTGGAGTAGTGACAATCAATCCGTTTTCCTTTCCAGTTCCTCTTGCCTAAGCCCATGTATCAAGTGAGAAAGTAGGTTGGTGTGGAATGCCACATGCAGGTGAGAGGGAGGACTCGGTTGGGGAGAGGTTGCTAATGAGAGGAGTCTTGTGGCCTAGATGAGCTTCCTAGTCCTGGCTTTATGCCAAAACCTAACTAGATGCAAAACAATGGATCAAATTAAAAGAGAGAGAGAGAGAGAGAGAGAGAGAGTGTGTGTGTGTGTGTGTGTGTGTGTGTGTGTGCTGGGAGAAGTGTTGGGAGGAGTTATTTGTAGGTATTTGCTTATTGGTTAGGTTGTATCTTGATGCTTTCACAGATAGGCTGTCCAGGCAGTGATCCTCATAGAATTATAGTAATTCAGATGGAGTAGAATACGTGTGTTGTGTGTGCTGTGTTGAAAAAATTCCTCAGTAATTTTGATTCCCACCTCCGTTGAGAACTACTCATTGAGGGAGTCATCACCACTTTTGCTTCCCTATGAAAGGGTCCTTTTGGCATCATTTCTCTGGATCTCCTTCATTCACACCCAAGGCTCACTACTCCCTGGGATCATTATTGGGTCAGGGGGGAGGGGCCCAGCTCATTAATATGCTAATGAACCATCGATTGCCTGCGTTTGCAGAGCCATCTCTGGCTCTAAGAGAGTCAGGCCACAAGGGTTGCTATTAAGTTCTGAATCACCATAGACAAGTTCCAAATCCTAACGCTCACTCTAAGCCTTCAGAATGAGTAAGGCTGGCCTGGTGTGTGGGTTTACTGGACTGAGACTCCAAAAGTCCTTGAGGCTGAAGACGCTACCTTGGAAATGGGTGAGACAAGGCTCAGAGAGGCTGGGGTATGCAGGAAAGGCGGCACAGGCAGCCGGTTTGGTGGATGGGAAGCCTATGGCTGTGTTGGAGCGTCTAGCTAGACATACAAAGAAAGATCTTCAGTCAAGTGAGCTGAGAGAAGTGCCATGTATGGAGTCTCTGGTCTCTCCTTCATGATGGCAGGCTGCTGCAGTCTGCTCATTCAGAGCAGTGAGGGTTAACTCTGAAGGCTGAAAGCCACGTAGAGGTCACTTGGTGCATTTGTTTTCTATCTGCAGCTATTACAAATAACCATGAAGCTGGTGGCTTGGAACAACATGAATGTTATTATCTGACACTTCTGGAGGTCAGAGGTCTGACCCAGGTATCACTGGGCTAAACTAGGACTGTGTTCCTTTCTGAAGGCTCCAGGGGAGAACCTGTTTTTTTCCTTGGTTCCAGCTTCTAGAAGCTGCTCGCATTCCTTTGCTTGGTCCCTTTCCTCCATCATTAAAACTGGCAACTTTGTATGTTTGGGGTGTTCTCCTACAGTCACATTGTTCTTTCTCCGACTCTCCTCTTCTGCCTCTTTCTACTTTGAAGGCTTCTGTAATGACACTGGGTCCCTCTGGACCACCCAGGATAATCTCCCATCTCGAGGTTATCTGATTAGCAAGCCCAATTCCATCTGCAGCCTTCATTTATCTTTGCCATGTAACTAAACATATTCATAGGTTCTGAGGATGACAGCACAGCCATCTTTGTGTGTGTGTGTGTGTGTGTGTCATTCGGTTTGACACCACACTTGGTTTGTTCCTGGCTCATCTTCACCATGTGGTACATGTGCAGTGGGTATACTGGTAGCAACTCAGCTCCAAGAATCAAGGTCTCCAAGACCCCCTCCTTCTACTTCCAGCTTCCTCTTCCACTCGCCTCCCAGCCTGGAACACCTCTAGACATATGTATGGCGTAATTTTAAAGAAGATTTTAAGAAGGTGTGCTACTAAACCTGCAAGTTTCATAGGAACATTTATGCCAGGGAAATGAAGACTTACCTTGACACAACAATGAATGGCAGCTTTATCTGTAATAGCCAAACCCGGAAACAATCCGGGTGTCCTTCAAAATGTGAGTGCATTAAGCAAACTGTGGTCAAGCCATACGTTAGAATAGCCACAAAAGTTGAATGATCTATTGATACACACAACGACTTGGTCCAGTGTCTAGGGAATTATGCAGACTGAAAAAAGGTAACTGAAAAAGTTACCTACCAAATGATTCGATTTATAGAACAGTCTCAAAATAGAAACATTACAGAAACAGAGAAGAGATCAGTATTTGCCAGGGGTTAAGAGTAGTGGGTAGGATAGGTAGGAAGTCAGTGTGGCTATGTAAGGGTAACATGAGGGATTCTGGTCTTGGAAATGTTCTGTATCTTGACTGTAAACATCCACATCCCAGTTTGCTGTTGTACCATCGTTTTGCAAGATGTCAGTATTGGGGTAACTGGGTGAGTACAGGAGATCTCTGTATTATTTCTTAAAACTGCATGAGAATCTACAATTTTCTCAAAATAGAAAATGCAATTTGAAAAAAAGGCTGTTGACTTCAAAGAGCCAGCAATGGACTTGGAGAGATAGTCACTGTTCCTACGGGGAGTTCTAAAAGGCTTCACCTGTCGGGAAAGGAGCAGTGAGCTGGTCGGGGGAATGTCTCTAACTTAACCTTTGTGACTTTGGAAACATTTCCTTTCCTTAATTTTTAATGTGGCAAATAATTCATTTCCTTCAATGCCAAGAATTATTTTTACACATAGCAACAGGTGTAGGGGGTGATTGAGGTTCCAGCCAATGAGAAGGCCCATCCTCTGTGAGGCTGTACCTCTTTTGTCTCTCTTTGTCCCTTCTGATATCCTCTCAAGTCCTCTCTCCTTTCTGGGGTGGGATTCTCTTTTTTGGTAACTAAGGCCCTCCTCCCTTCTCTCTCCCTCCCTGTTGACCAGATACAGCCACTGCAGGCTGAGGCCTGGGGGCCAGGCGGGAGGGGCAGGAAGGCAGGGTTGGCTTTGCTCAAGGTGAGAGCTGTCAACTCTGCCCTTTTGAAAATGAGCAACAAAGGGAAGAAGGAAAGACAAGAGAAAGGGAAGTGAGGGAAGCACCGTGTAGGCAGCTGGGGGAGGCGAGGGCTGAGGGAACAGGTGGGGACTGTTTAAACAGAAGGCCTGACTCAGCTGTTTCTTTTCACTGCATTTCCAAAGGACTGTTTGTTTTAGTTCCCCAAGGAGGGTGGCAGGAGTGAGGCTGGGGGCCTGGCACTGGGCTTTGGGGGTGCGGAGCAGGTGTTCTCTGGGCTCACAACAGCCTTTCCTTCTTCAGGGGCTGGTTTACTTCATGTACTTTCTGGTTTTTGAGCTCTGGGCTTTCACCTAGAGAAGCTTCAGGGATGACAGAGGATGGAGAACTGGGTATGAGAAGCTTCAGGAAGAGCCATGACACCCCCTCCTCACCCCCAAATAAGACATTGATCTAGAAAATATGTAGATGAAGAGAATGGTAAAGGAATCAGCAAAAAGAATTATCAACCCCTCCCCATCCAATATTATAAGACACTAGAAAGTCACTCTTCTAGAAGAATGCCTACACTTCCTGAGTCCACAATTATATTCACAAACAAGGCAGAGCTTGGGACTTGCAATTTGCTCCTGTCAAACCACATCTCCTACAGGAAGGCCTCCAGGTCACCTCGTCTTTGTACACTAAGCTCTGTTTCTCTCAATTAATTCACTTTGGGCTTTCCTGTATAACCCTGGAGATCAGTGATATGGTCTATATCAGAGAAAAACAATTTGCAAATCCAGGGCAGGAGGTGCGGTGATGTTCTTTTTCTTAAGCAACCATTTATAAAGCTAATGCTTTCAAAAGGTTCAGACTTATCAGGCCACTATTAGTACGTACAAATAAATAAAGTGGTTTTAGGATTTGATGGATTTCTCCCCAGGGAGTCAGGCTCAACATGAGCTCCAGCATGGAACACAGTTGGTCTAGATGCAAAGCTGCACTTAAACCAACAAATGATTAGCGTGAAAGGAGAAGGGTAAATGTAACTCTAATTCACGAATTTCTAACTCTTCCATACAGCTCATGAATTGTCCCCACCTCCATGCAGCCCAGCTGGATCCTTACCACGTTCCCACCATGCTGTGTCTCCACTCTGTGTCTTGTGTCTCCCTCCTCTGTCTCCTCTTCTCTCCTTTGCTGCCATTCTTCCTGGCTGCCTAGAAGTAGCTCAGTCAGCCTTGCCTGAGCTTGTCAGTTCCAGGGGTCAGGGAGTCTGCCATTCCTTCTGCACAGAATCCAGCACAGTGGCAGTACAGGGCCTTCTAACTTTGATGGTGGTGGGTCAGGGGCAGACCTGCAGAATTTTACCTGGTTGTTTTCCTTAACATCAAATAAAATTTAAAAGACAAAAAATACTCGGAATTTCCACATTTGACCAGATTCATAATCCATGCAAGGAAGTATTCTTATATCCTGAAGGTGTATCAGATCTAACGCCTATTCTAATCACTTTACCTTAGCAGGAAATTGGATAAGGGATGTGATATCCTTACCTTTCAAGTACTCTGGTGACTCTGAATAAAATTAAAAGGTTGGATTAAAACTGAGAGTTTTCTCTGAAAAGTTATGCATTTGGATTAAATGATAGCTTCTCTGCCACCACTGAAGAGCTTATGGTTTCTTTCATTATCACATGAATTTCATATTGTGAAATATTTGCAATTAAAATCTTTACAGTTAATATTCTACATTTTAAATCTCTAAGATCAAAAACATGACTACCTATTAATATACAAGATAACTGGTGTTTTACCACATAGAGTTCATTTAATTTAATTTCAAGAAAAGCCACTACACTTATTTTAACTTTTGCTAATAATTATAATAACAATAAATATTGGTGAGGATGTAAAGAATGTGGATCCCTCATGCATTGCTGGTGGGAATGTGAAATGGTGTAGCCTCTGTGGAAAACGGTGTGGCAGGTGCTCAAAAGGTCTTACTATAAGACCCAGCAGTTCCACTTCTAGGTATATAAACCCAAGAGAGCTGAAAACATGGAACCATACAATAATGCACTAAAGTTTAAAGCAGCATTATTCAGAGCCAAAAAATGGAAACAACCCAAATGTCTATCCACCGATGAATAGATAAGCAAAATGTGGTACAGCTCTATAATGGACCATTATTTGGCAATAAAAATGAATAAAGTACTGATACATGCTACCACATGGCTGACTCTTGAAAACATTATACTAAATGAAAGCAGTCAGACAGAAAACAGGCAAATATATATAGGGATAGAAATTGACTAGTGGTTGGCTGGGGCTGGAGGGTGGGAAGGAATGGAGGAGGCAGGGACCTGGCTTGGAGTTTCTTTTTGGGTGGCAAATATTTTAAAACAGATTGTGGTGCTGGTTGCACGGTGTTGAATATACTGAAAACCATTGAAGCATACATCTTAAATGGATGAATGATATATGAATTAAATTTTAATAAAGTGGTTACAAAAAGAAAAAAGCTAAGTGCTAAACTCACTGCAGTGGTGATTAGAGGAGAGCACTGGACTTTTCAAGCCTAGCTTCCCAGAGGAGGTGGAGTTCCTGCTAGACCAGGAAGAAGAGATAGCGTTGATTGTTGAGAAGGCTCTTAAGGTCCTTCCAGGCTTGATAGGAGAGTATCAGCAAAGGACCAGAGGCAGGAATTGTCTTGGCCTGTGTGGGGGCGATGAGACTCTCTCCCTGGCTGGAGGAGAGCTTGCACCGGAGAATTTCTACAGAATAATAAGCAGGTGAGTGGGAAAACAGGGCCCTGGACTTGACTCCCCATAAGCAGGGGACCCTGAAGTTTCTGGGGGTGATTTGATGGAAGCAGTGTTTTAGGAAACTTCAAAGCTTTATTTGGCAGAGATGTATAAGCAGAGGTGGATTGGGGAGAGATTAGAAGCAGAATGGGTAGCTTATTCGAGTAAATCCAATGAACGGGGCTGTCACATTTTCCCTTTAGATAGCTTTTATCTCTCTAGTTATATCTCCTTGCAGTCTCTACCCTCCACCCTGTGTACCAACCACGCTAGCTCTCTTTCCTCCAACACTTGTGACATTTTTTACCTTGACTCCTCTTCAAGCCCCCCATCCCTTATCTGGAAAGCCGTGTCTCTTCTCCATGTAGTAAACTCCTACTCAGTGCTGAGGACCAGCTAGATGTGTTCATGGTAGGAAGGGAGGAGAATCAGGCTGAAGGGCTTGGGGAGTACAGAGATCCCTACAGAGCATTAAGGGAGATGCTCTTGCCTGGATGAACAGCAGAACTGAGGTCTATAGTTTAACCATATGTGCATCAAAGACAGAGGATGGGCAAATGTGGGACCTGAGACAAAGTGGAGAACTTGTGGCCAGGACAGCTAAGAGGGGAAAGGGTCAGCTTCCAGTTTTCTTATTGCGTCTAGATCTGGCTTTTCAATGGTACCCAGGGTGTGTCCTGGAAGTGGGTGCTCTTAAGGAGCCAAGCTGGCTTGAACAAAATGCCACTTCCCTGGGCTGTCCTGTCAAAATACATAGTCATTGCCTCTTCCTTGCACTTCCGCTTGTTGCCCTGTGCATTAAAGCATGGTGTTGGCACTTGCCTACCTCTCTGGCACTGCAATGAGACAGCTACTCCTTACAGCTAGTGATATGAAGACAATGTCTCACCAGTTCCCTCTACCCTTGTGCAGCTTATCATGATCCTCTAGTTCCAGATGGCCTCCAATGGTAGAATTCCAGCTACAGCACAAGTGTTAATACCTCCCTTTTTTCCCTTTGCTTTTTAAATTTTTTTAGGGAGTGACAGTTCTGGGTAGCCGATCTCTTTAAGTTAGATGCTTTATTGCAGTCATTATGAAGTCAGCACCCATGGAAATGGAGTCACATTAAATAAAGTGAATTCAAATGTATGTAATTCAAAGAGACAGAGAAGGACAGAATGAACAAGTTGAAACAGTGTGTGTAGTGACATGAGTCTGAGATGGGTCAGTCTGCCATTACCTCCCTGCCTCTCTATCCCCAAGTACCTCCCCCAACGTGAGCAGCTCATTAGGTGGAGGATGATTATGGTGTTTACAACACGGCCCCTAAACACAGTCTAGCTTCCTCATCGGCTGCACAATTGAAGAAACTGATTTCCCTCTGCAAGGTTGGAATTAAAGTAGACCCTGCTGGATCTATTGAGAAGTACTCTGTACTCTGCAATGGAGGGAATTCAAAGCTTGACCACATGAGACATTTCCCTTAGACAGACTTCAAAACCACATCACCATGAAAGTTGCTTCACTGGGGCCACTCGCAGTGTCTGCCACAATGATAGAATGAGCCAAGGCTGAGCGCTGAGGGAGCTCACAGTTGAGAAATAATTTCTAAGCACATTGTCTCTGCTCCTGGCCTGCTCATCACTGCCTTGTTTCTATTCCACCCCCCTGGTGCTGCTTCCTATCTGTTCAGAGGTGACCAGATTCCCCCACCCTGTTCTTTCCCTCTTTATAAATGGTCTGACATGTGAGGGTAAGGAGGGAGTTGGTCTGATGGAGTATATCGGTTCTAAAAAATTCAAATGTAAACTTTTGGTGGTTCTTATTTTTTTTTTAATGTACTAAGCAGAAAGAAAGAGGTATTTACTCATTCCTGACATTGAAAATAAGATTGACTCACTCTCTCATTATATGGCAGCTGGCACACCAAAGCCAACTACAATCATGTATTTCAGCAATTGCCTTACATTGTTCCTCATTTTTATCATTCATTAATCTACCAGTTTATCCATGCACCCATTTATCCACTCATCCACCCACCTAACCACCTACCCATCCATGTATCCATCCATCATCCATCCATCCATCCACCCACCCCATGCATTCTTTCATCCACCCAGTCATTCATCTATTAAGCTATTTTATATAAAAAATATATCTGTAACAATTTTTTTTTTGAGACAGAGTCTCGCTCTGTTGCCCAGCCTGGAGTGCAGTGGTGTGATCACCGCTCACTGTAGCCTCAACCTCCCAGGCTCAAGTGATCCCTCAACCTCAGTCTCCAAAGTAGCTAGGACTATAGGAGTGCACCACAACACCTGGCTAATCCTTTTTCTTTCCTTTTCCCTTTCCCTTTCCCCTCCCTCCCTCCCTCCCTCCCTCCCGCCCTCCTTCCTTCCTTCCTTCCTTCCTTCCTTCCTTCCTTCCTTCCTTCCTTCCTTCCTTCCTTCCTTCCTTCCTTCTTTCCTCTCTCCCTTCCTTTCTATCTTTTCTCTCAAACAACTTTTCTTTCTTTCTTGTCTTGCTTTGTCTCCCAGGCAGAAGTGTAGCGGGGGTAATCTCAGTTCACTGCAGCCTCTGCCTCCCAGGTTCAAGTGCTTCCGTGGCCTCAGCCTTCCAAGGAGCTGGGACTATAGGCACGCACCACCACACTTGGCTAACTTTGGGATATTTAGTAGAGATGGGGTTTTACCATGTTGGCCAGGCTCGTCTTGAACTCCTGACCTCAAGTGATCTGCCTGCCTCAGCCTCCCAAAGTGCTGGGATTATAGAATTGAGCCACTATGCCTGGCTGCTGGCTAATTTTATATTTTTTTGTAGAGACAGGGTTTCATTATGTTGCTCAAGCTGGTCTCAAACTTCTGAGCTCAGGTGATCCTCACACCTCAGCTTCCAAATTGCTGAGATTACAGGCATGAGCCCCAGCCCTAGCCACAGTTTTATATAACATAAAAAAGCTTATAGTGACAAACAACTTTCTATTTTCCTGCCTATCCTTATCTCCGCGGCTCCTCGTTCCAGTTTTTAGGGTATGCGTCCACAAATACTCCTTGCATAAGAAATATTCCATGTAGATCCTTATTTTTTATTTATTTTTCTAAAGTGGTATCACAAAATACATACTGTTCCACCTTGCTGTTTTTCATTTAACAATATATCCACGCCTGTAATCCCAGCACTTTGGGAGGCCGAGGCGGGTAGATCACGAGGTCAAGAGATCGAGACCATCCTGGTCAACATGGTGAAACCCCGTCGCTACTAAAAATACCAAAAATTAGCTGGGCATGGTGGCGCGTGCCTGTAATCCCAGCTACTCAGGAGGCTGAGGCAGGAGAATTGCCTGAACCCAGGAGGCGGAGGTTGCGGTGAGCTGAGATCACGCCATTGCACTCCAGCCTGGGTAACAAGAGCAAAACTCCGTCTCAAAAAAACAAAACAAAACAAAAAACTAATATATCTTGGGGATTTCCCCACGCCTCTCAAACAACTTTTCTTGGTCAGGTGTAGTGGCTCATGTCTGCAATTTTAGCACTTTGGTTTGAGCCCAGGAATTTGAAACCAACCTGGGCAACATAGTGAGACTCCTGTCTCCATAAAATCTGAAAAATTAGCTGGGCATGGTGGCATATGCCTATACTCAAAGCTACTCAGGAGGCTGAGGTGGGAGGATCTCTTGAGCCTGGGAGGTCGAGATTGCAGTGAGCCTTGATCACACCACTGCACTCTAGCCTGAACAGCAGAATGAGACCCTGTCTCTCTCTCTCTCTCTCTCACACACACACACACACACACACACACACACACACACACACCCCTTTTCTTTTTCATTTCCCCTGGCAATTCTTTCTTTGGTCTCCACACTGACATTCAGCTTCTACCCGTGACTTCTTCATTTTTGGCAATTTACCTGAACAACCGCAGCAATGTTGTAGCAAACAAACAGCATTCTGCATGTATAAACTTGTTTAATCCATGCAACAAAATGATAAGGTAGATACTGTTATCCCCACTTTATGAAAGAGAAGACTGAGGCATAGTGAGATCCCAGCAGAGAGGTGAGCAGTAAAGGGGGATGGCAAACAAGGAGTTCAGCTCTGGAGCCCAGCGGCTCCGCCTCTATGGTCTCTTGCCTTTTAGATTTTACTATTCCTTACATTCGTGGCTGAGAGGCTCCTGCCTCTGGTCTGTGCTCTGCCCTCCATTCCTGTTGAGGGTAATGAAATTCACACAGAGTCTGAGGATGACAGAGGCAGCTCCCATAATCCTGGAGGAGCCTCCCACCTTCCATGTAATTCCACCTTCCTGGGTTTTTTATGACATGGGAAAAGCTGGGTCACAGAAACCTTCCAAACATGATTTCTGTGCTCTGGCTGGTGTATCTTTGGGAACTGTATCCAGTCTTCTGTCTAGTTTCTTGCTGATAGGTCTGGGAACCTCTTTAGAATGCCTCAGGTATGCCACACAAATTAGTCCTCTTGACCATCTTCCCTCCTTGAAAGCCATTTGCTTCTAGCGCGTGTCTTGGCTCCCTGCCAGTGTGCCTCTGACTTTGCAAATGCTGCAAGAGGTAGCTGTTTCTGACGCCTGCCGGGATGGGCTGCCATCACTGGCACCTGCCTGCTCTTTGGTGGCAGGAGATAAAGATACTTTCAGGGCTCTGAGCAAAGTGCTTGGACAGGGCGCCCGAGGTGGGAGAGAGGCTTTTGGATTTGGGCACTGGGGACTACTCATGAAGGAAAGCCTTTGATCGGGAGCATGTCAGGGGATGAGGGCAAGGGGCAGAGGTGGGGTGAACAGAGGCTATTCTGGGCAAGGAGAACCTCATTGGTGAGACACACAGAGAGATTCGAGACTACTGAGTTGTGTTAGTACCAAGCCCCGAACTCAGCTGTAGCTAACCCCAGATTGCCTTCGATTCAAATTCTACCCTGTCTATCAAAATATACAGGGTCTAGGTGGAGCTCTGCCTCCTCCCTCTCCAGCCATTCTGATGTCAGCGGCATTTATCATGCAAAAAAGGCAACAATTATTTGTTGAGGCCACCCGTTTGCTAGCTCTGTTCTCCATCTGATGTGGATTGCAATACTTTCCCTCCTGCTTTCTGGCTTCATTGAAGTTGGGTGAGACGAAGATGGGACAAGACCCTCCCAACTTCCTGACTGAGCCTTTCTTCCCTCTCCCCTTGTTCCAGGCTGGGAAGGTTTTCCTTATTTTTTAGCATCCAGTGAGTGACTGGTAGCCATAGCCAGACACAGCCTGGAGCAGGTTTTCCAGGGCCCACTTTAGATTAGGTGCTTGGCAATGATGGGGCAGAGCACGAAGGCAGGAAGGAGATGGGTTGCTGTGCCTGGTAGCATCAGAATCTCTTCTATCTCAAGGTCCTGAGAGGTATGTGGATACTTGTGGATGTATTTGTGGCCAAGTTCATTGGTGGTCAAGAAGAAAAAAAAATAAAGACCATACAGAGAAACTAGAGCAGTAAAACAGCTTCTCCAGAAAGACAGGCAAAATGAAGGTGAGAAGGTGAGACTAAGCAGAGACCCTGATACCCTGGGACCCAGCCTCAAGTTCTCGTGGTCACACACTGCTGTTTCTTGGACTCTTAGATCTCCGGATGCCACTTGGAGTTCTTGGAGAGGATCTGGGTTTTTCCCCACACTTGGGAGGAGGCAGCCTCACAGGATTTTAGGCTATGCGATGTGCAACTGGATTAGCGACAAAGAAAACCACACCATAGCCACGTCGAGGAGGGGATGCAGCCACAGAGCTGGAATTGCCTGCCTCACGGGTGATGATCGGAGTCCCTCAATATTTGACAAGAGTCTATCTTTATTTTCTGAAAAGAAGCAGCATAGAAATGAAAAAGAATCATTCAAAGGATGAGGAGTTGAGTGTTTGGAGGGGCAGATACAGTTTCTACCCCTTGAACTTTGGCAAAACAACAAGAGTTGCAGCACCCCTAGAGATTTCAGAGAGTTCTGGACTGCACTAGAAGTGCATAGAAGCTGAGAGGGAGGGGGAGGGAAGTGGTGCCTAAAATACTCCATGAGGGAGGGCTTGTGTGGTCATTTCCCCAGGATACTCTGTCTACCCTGGCCAGACCCTGACAGCAGCCCCAGGGCCAGCTCTGAGTACAGTCATCCGAACAGGGCAGGAGCTCAGGTATGGGTGTTGACGGATGGGCAGCTTGAGAGGGACAAGGGGAACCTGGAGAGGGTTCAGAGAAGGGACCCAGAGGTGATGAAGCGGCTGGAAACTAGAGCTCGGTGGCAAGGTCAAGGTACTGGGACTAGCTCCACCTGGAGAGGAGAGGGAGGGCAAGTGAGGGGTTAGGGAAGAGCCTTATCCCTGAAATGCTCAGGCCCTGGCTCTTCTCTGGCCTTGCCAAGGATGGAATTAGGGTCCCAGTGCAGCTTTGCTCTTGAGGATGGACTGAGTTCCTAGAGGTTGGAAACCCTATAGCAAGGGGGAGCAACATTTTCAGATTAGTAGCACAATCACCCGCTTCTGTAATTGAGAGTGACTAACACTTGTAGCTGTTGCAGCTAACAGATCCCTAAGGCCCCTGTGGCCTGGAAGAATGGCTCATGAATGGTGTTTCAGACAGCTGGCCTGGCGGGGGTGGACACAGGTTGGAACAGTTGGGACACATGCCTGGTACGCATCAAGCACTGTCACTCTGTTGCCCAGGCTACAGGGCAGTGGTGCGATCAGAGCTCACTGCAGCCTTGAACTCTTGAGCTCAAGTAATCCTCCTGCCTCAGCCTCTGAGTAGCTGGGATTCCAGGTGTGAGCCACTGCATCCAGTCTGAAGCCACCTGTTTTTACATTGGACCCAAGAAAGGAGGACTGGAGTGAGGTTGGAGTGGGTGGGTATAGAATTTCTCAGAAGGAAGGAAACTCACTTATACTTCCGGAGCACCTTCTGCGTGCCAAGAACTTTATGTGGGTTGCCTCATTTAATTTTTACAATAATCCTGTCGGGGAAGGAGAGAGAAGCTGTTCTTGCCATTTTACAGATTAGGAGATCAAGCAAAAAGAGATTAAGCATGTACCCAAACTCACCTAGTTGCAATTGAGAGTGGTACAATTGAGACTTGACAAGGCAGGGCTAATTCCAGACTCACCTGCAGAGGGAAATCGAGAGATAGAGTCAGATTTTTCATCTGCCCCAGGGCTCTTCAGACAAATGTGCCCAGGAGCACATCCTTCTTTCTTCTTCTTTTTTTTTTTTTGAGACGGAGTTTTGCTCTTGTTACCCAGCCTGGAGTACAATGGTGCGATCTCAGCTCACTGCAACCTCTGCCTCCTGGGTTCAGGCAATTCTCCTGCCTCAGCCTCCTGAGTAGCTGGGATTACAGGCACGAGCCACCATGCCCAGCTAATTTTTGGTATTTTTTAATAGAGATGGGGTTTCACCATGTTGACCAGGATGGTCTCGATCTCTTGACCTCGTGATCTACCCGCCTCGGCCTCCCAAAGTGCTGGGATTACAGGTGTGAGCCACCGCGCCCGGCCCCAGGCTCACCTTCTGACTCTGAGTCCACGTCTAAATTTAGAGAAGGCCCGTTCGTAGATTCTCCAGTACCCCTCCCATGTCTTAGCTTTGGAGAGTCTAACTTGGAGCATCCCTGAGGTTCCCCCTAGGTGGAGAGGAAAGCTATGTGGGGAGGAGAGATGCACTTATGTGTCTGAAAGTGGTGAAAGAGATACAATCCCAAGCTTGGATTTGCAGCTGGTGTCCGGTTGCTTTGGCCTGGAATCTGAACCCAATCCATTTTCCATGGGCGAATTAGCTAAACAATCCAGCCCACAATGGGAGCAGCTCTGATGTGTCGGTGAACGAGCTCCGAAAGGTGGGGGGCCCTGGGGGTGGACAGAGATGGGAGGGGAGGGAGGAAGGCTACTGGCGAGAAGCCGACTTTCTCTTACCTTGCTGCCCAGAGTCCCAGCGTTTGCTTGGGAACCTGGCAAGGAGGCTGGTCTGATTTCCCTGTGGTCTGAATGGTGGGAGTTTTTTGGTGGCAGATTATATTTTCCTGAGGTGGTTTGAATTACACCTGCCCCATTTCATTTAATTAGCCTGGAGCTGCTGTCTATTGTGTCTCCTGGGCCTTGTTGCATGAATAAATAGTAACATGTTTGTTTTCTTTTGAGTGGGGCACTTTTTAAAAAATGGTAGGGTTGGCAAAAGTGGGGAGGTCCTCCAGAGGGATGATGAAGTCATCAGGAAAGAGGAGGTTAGAGGCAAATGCTCACCCTGTGGAGCTCAGTAACTCCTTTCCCCCACCCCTGGGCCCCACTTTTATACAACGTATTCACAGCCTCCTCTGTTTTCAATTCTGTTCCCATCCAGGCTTACTTTCTCTTTGCAGTGTGCCTGGGAATCAGGCATTTCCTCCTCCAGGCCTACTGGCCTCCCCTCGTCCCTTCTCATTTTACTGTAGTTTTCCATCCATCTCTCTCCTCCTCTTTCTATTTCTCTCATCTGTCTCTAGCTCTGGCTACCATGAGATCATTAACAGGCAACCATGGAATATTATGCAGCCAGGGAAAGAATATAGGAACTCTAAACATGCCCACATGTAATGCTTGCCAAGAGATATTATAAAGAGAAAAAGTTGTAAATACTATGCCCTCTCTATGTAAGAAAGAGATGCTCACATGTGCACATATTATTTCTGGAAATGCACAAAAGAACTGGATGGAGTCTGGAATATTGTCTGGATTTGGAGACAGACCCACTTTTACATTGCATTCTTGGGTGCTATTTGACATTTTTTTAAATGTGCATCTGTCACTTTTTATAATAACGAATTAATTTATAAAAGGAAAACACACTATAACATTGTACCACTTAATTACTAGGTCAAGCAGTGATTAAGGTCTGCCTTAGAGGATGCAGGTTTGAATCCTGGTTCCACTAAATATTAAGTATATGACTGTAGATAATTTATTTAATCTTTCTAAATCTCAGTTCCCTCATCTGTAAAATAATAACCACGCCTGCTTTATGAGGTTTTTAATCTTATACTTTGCAGCAAAGGCTATTGGTTGAATATATCACTACATGGATGTAAGTTTTAATTTCTGTATGAAATTCTCCATGAAGGCAAATGCCCAAATTATAAAAATAAGACCATGGATTCTGATCTTTCCATTTAGAAAATGATGTTACTGGATAATGAAAGTCTAGATTGCAGGAAGAGTGAGAGTGCTGTTTACCTGGGATCTTCTAGAGGCTTTGGGGAAGAGGCTGAGCCTTGGGCAATGGGAGACTTTGGTGAGGCTGGAGGTGAGGTCATTGCATTCCGGGCAACATGAGGACAGGATAAAGGGAGAAAGGGGCAGAGGATAGTGGTGGAACAATGGGCTGGAGCAGTAGCTTCCTCCAGAGGGCGATAAATAGAGACAAAGAGGTTGGAATTGGAAGGCCAAGCCAAGGATCACACACTGCCTCCTACAGGCAGGCAGGGGCACTGCAGGTGTAAATGAGAAAGTGACTGGGTTATCTTTTGCTCTGTAACACATTACCCCAAAATGCAGTGGCGTGAAACAATCATTTGCCATGCTCACAATTCTGTGAGTCAGAGATTTGGACTGGGTATAGCAGGATTGATTTGTTTCCACTCTCCAATGTCTGGAGCCTCAGCTAGAAGACTCGAAAGTTGGTGACGACTTGATGGCTGTGGCTGGTGTCATCTGAAGGCTTGTTTACTCACTTGTCTGCAGTTTAGCTGAGTCCTCTGCTGTACCTATCTCCCAGAAACATGGCCATGGCATCTCCACGTAGGCTGGGCTTCCCCATAACATGGAGGCTGGGTTCCCAGGACAAGCATTTTGAGAGATCTAGGAAATGGAAATGGTAATGCCTTTTGCAACAGAGCTTCAGAAGTCATGTGAGGTCCTATCTACTAATTCCGCTCATCAAGACAGTCACAAAATCTTGCCCAAGTTCAAGGGGAAGGGAAGAATCCACCAATTGGTGGAGGAGCAGCATGTGGAACCAGAAATAATATTGTGGTCACCTTTCCAAAATACAATTTGTGACAGAGAGTGCCATGGATAAAGCCATTAATTCAAAACAAATATGTATTGAGGTTGCTCTGGCTATGGAGTAGCCATTCTTTATTCTTTTACTTTCTTAGTAAACTTGCTTTCACTTACAAACAAACAAAACACATGTGTATTGAGCATCTGCTACACGTTGGGCACCCTGCCCCTGGGGAGACAGTGATGAGAAAAAACAAACATGATTTCAACTTCTAGAGGTGACAGTCTGGTAAGAAGGCCAGTTTGAATCAAATCATCACACACAAAATATAAGAGCTCAACTATGGTAAGTCCTGGAGAGGAACATGGGACTATGAATTCCTATAACAGGGCATGTTTTTAATTTTTATGGGTACATAGTAGGTATATATATTTATGGGGTACATGAGATAGTTTGATAATAGTGTGAAATGTGTAATAATCATATCAGGGTAAATGGGTATCCACCACCTCAGGCATTGATCATTTCTTTGTCATATGAACATTTCAGTTATACTCTTTTAGTTATTTTAAGATGTACAATAAGTTATTGTTGACTGCAGTCACCTCTTGTGCTCTTAAATACTAGATTTATTCATTCTATATAACCATATTTTTGTACTCACTAACCATCCTCACTCATCCCTCCGCCACCCATCCATTACCCTTCCCAGCCTCTGGTAACCATCGTTCTATTCTCTGTCTCCATGAGTTCAATCATTTTAATTTTTCACTCCCACGTGTGAGTGAGAACATTTGACGTTTGCCTTTCTTTGACTGGCTTATTTCATGTAACATAATGTCCTTCAATTCTATCCACTTTGTCACAAGGGACAGGATCTCATTCCTTTTTACGGCTGACTAGAACTCCATTGTGCAAAGGTTTCACGTGTTCTTTATCTGTTTGTCTGTGGATGGATACTTAGGTTGCTTCCAAATCTTGGCTACTGTGAATATTGCTGCAATAGGTGTGGGAGGGCCGCTGTCTCTTTGATATACTGATTTCCTTTTTTTTTAGCATATGCTTAGCGGTGGGATTGTTGGACCACCATAGTGACTGTACTAATGTAGACCAGCAGTGTCTGAGGGTTCCCCTTTCTCTACATTCTTGCCAGCATTCATTATTGCCTGTCTTCTTGATAAGAGCCATTTTAACAGGAGTGAGTGAGAGGATATCTCACTGTAGTTCTGATTTGCATTTCTCTCATGACAGCAATGTGGAGCCCTTTTTCTTTTCTTTTCTTTTTTTTTGAGACGGAGTTTCGCTCTTGTTACCCAGACTGGAGTGCAATGGCGTGATCTCGGCTCACCGCAACCTCTGCCTCCTGGGTTCAGGCAATTCTCCTGCCTCAGCCTCCTGAGTAGCTGGGATTACAGGCACGTGCCACCATGCCCAGCTAATTTTTTGTATTTTTAGTAATGACGGGGTTTCACCATGTTGACCAGGATGGTCTGGATCTCTTGACCTCGTGATCCACCTGCCTCGGCCTCCCAAAGTGCTGGGATTACACCTGTTTGCCATTTATTTGTCTTCTTCTGAGAAACGTCTATTCAGTCTTTGGCTCATTTTTTAATGTGATTAATAGATTTTTGCCTGTCGAGTTGTTTGAGCTCCTTACATATTCTGGTTATTCTACTTTTTGTCAGATGGAGGAGTGTGGATTTTAGAGTCAAAATGGGAAGGAAAGGTTTCCCTGAGGAAGTGGTGGTAGGATGAAGAGCTAAGGATGACGGATAAGGAGTAAGTAGATTAGGAAGGAAGAGGTCCTCCATGCAAAGCTTCCACGGCAGGAGGGAAAAGGTGCGTGTGATGATTATTTATATTGTCCTGATGAGGGAGAACGGTGGCAATGAGAATAAATAGCCATGAAGAAGTGAGAGAGAAGTTTTGAAGGAAATACCAGCTGACTGAATTTGGGGGACTTAACAGGGGTGAAGGGTCAGATGTTTCTGTGAAATTTCAGGTTAGGATGACAAGGAGGATGGTGCTACCATGAACTGGGGTCAAGAAGTCAGAAAGAGGGTGATTTGGTGAGTAAGACATTGTGTTCAGGCTGAGAGATGTTCAATCTGAGGCAGTTGTGATATAAAATAGCAGAAATATGGGTAGACAATTGGCTTATCTGACCAAGGAAGGAGTGTAGCTATAGCTTTTGGAGTAACTGATGTAAAACTGAGGGTGGAAGCCATGAAGGGTTAGGTTTACAAGGAAGAGAGAGCAGGAGATTCAGAGGGGACTGGACTTTAGCACATGCCCCTGTTTAAGGGGAAAGAGGAGGAAGGGAAGGCAAGGAAGGGGATGATGAGCATGGTCTGGGATGGAAGAAGTAGGGCAGAGAGTTCACCTGGACAGTCTGAGGACGAAGGCATTTCAGGAGTGGGAGGTCCACGGTGCCATGCATGGAAACCAGGGCAGGAAGAGCTAGTCCTGAAAGAAGGCCTGTGAGGCTTGATGGCTTGGCCGAGGGTTTTTCCCAGGTTCTGCAGACAGAAGGAGGCAAAAAGAGTAAGTTGGAGTGGAGAAGGAGGTGAAGATGTGGAAAGAGGTGATGAAAATGACTGGATGACTTTGGCAGTGGGAGTAGGAAGCAAGTTATGAGGTGAAAGAGGAGATGGCAGGGTCATGGGGAGAGTGGTCAAGATCTTGACGCACGACTCTCATGGGAGGACCAAGACGATAGAGCTGGAAAATGCAGGACAAGGAGCAAAGCTTCATCAAGAGTGTACTTGGATCTGAGTCCCGGGGGTTAGGATTTCAGCATATCTTTTTAGGGTGGACACAAGTCAACCCATAACATTGCCCAGTGAGGGAGTGACTACTCAAGGTGTTTGCCTGTAATGAACAGAGGGTTGGGGAAGGCTTACCAGGAAAATGAAGTGGAAGGAAAGGCAGGTAGACCAGCACAGACAAGAAGACATGAAGATGAAGATACAGGACAAGAAGAAACAGACACCTCTTGGGATCCTACTGTGTTGCTGGCACCATGTTGGACACCACATAAAAACCACCATCAAACCCTCCCCACATTGCCATGACTACGCCATCTCACAGGTGAAAGCCGATATGTGGAGACAGGAAGGAACTGGCCAAAGGTTAGATCACAAGGTGGCACCACAGTGGAGACAAGAAGCCATACCCAGTGCCCTGTGTCCAGTGCCTTTTCTAAAAATATGGCATAAAGCTGTAGTGACTCAGGTGGAAGACTGTTTGGGGGTAGGGCATTCTCTTAGGGTCCCTGATATCATTCCATGTAGATGGCTGCCTACTCTGCCATGGAATGCTCCTGATCAGGCATCGGAGAAAGGCCTTAAGCTGACTTCTGAGTCCCCAGAGACACATGCTGACCTGCTGGAGATTTATGGATCCAAGCAACAGCCACGGTGACCAGGCCGAGTGACTACACCACGTCGGAGGACTCTGCTTACTCTGTGTCTTTGGGCATGGTCAGCTCTGCTCTTAATGAGAACAGTAGCTGTCAATTTCCCTAGTGTCCATGACCTTAAGGAAAACATGAAGCAACCAGGAGGTCCTGACTCCCCTTCTTCTGTGTCTTTGCCCAGGTGTTAATCCCCATCTGCTGCCTTCAGGCCCTAATAAACACTTGGTGAGATGGACAATCTAAGCTCCCCCAAGATACAGTAGAAAAAGCTCTGCCTTTGGAGGTGGAATACTATATTCAAACTTTGGTCCTCCCACTTACTGTGTGATCTTGGCTGCATCTGGTTCAAATCTCAGTTTCCTCATCTAGACATTGGCATAATAATTCCTAATGCACGGCTTGCAGCGGGTATTGAATAACAGCACAGATGCCTTTTGTTAACATTAAGGTGCTGTGTATATGCAAGTTATTGGTCATAGTTGATACATTTAGGACTCTTCATAGAGCTAAATCATCGCTTCTCGGCCTTTGGCTAAGATCAAGTGTAGCACAGAGCTACATCAAACAGTGTGTCCCTGTAATTCTTTCTCTCCCAAATAGAACCCCCTAAAATAAAGGTTTACAAACTATGGCCCATGGGCCAAATCCATCCCTTGCTGCTCCTTTCTGTACAGCCTATGAACTAAAAATGACTTAAATTTTTAAATGGTTGAAAAACATGAAAAGAATAATATTTTGTGACATTAGAATTATATGAAATTCAAATTCCCATGTCCATAAATGAAGCTTCCTCAGAATATAGCCATGTTCATTTATTCATGCCTATGGCTGCTTTCAGACAACCACAGCAGAGCTGAGTAGCTGCAACAGAGACCGCACAGCCCGCAAAGGCCACAATATTTACCATGTGGTCTTGTACATAAAAAGGTACCTGATTCCTGATCTAGAATAGCAAAACCTGGCAAATAGAAACACTGAGCTAAACCTTGATCTTTAAGCATTCAAACTGGCTATGTTCACAGACCTCAGATCTTTGGGTCTTCGAGGAGTTCACACAGACCTGCCTTCCAAGGGTGTTAGAACTTCGGTCTGAGTCACTCACGGCTTAGGCAAGGTTGACAGAGCCCCCAGGGGAGTCCTTGCCATGGCAGCCTAGGGCCTCTCTCACTAGATCTGAGGGACGCAGGAAGGCCTGTCCCCTTAGCAGTGCTGCAACTGTCTGAGTCCAGAGCCACACAAATCCCACCCTGCCTGCTGCAGTCTAGCCGTTAAGTCGCCTGCTCCTCGGCTGGGAGAGTGCTTTTGTCTAGTGACAGGTCTCCCATTTAGTGGTAATCACCTTTTTATATCCATAGAGCTCTTTTGAATGCCTCTCTCCACCCAGCGCTTTCCCTGATGATTGAAAAGAGCTCAACCATCAAATGGCTTTATCTCCTCTGAATGGCCTCAGTTTATCACCTGGACTAGCCCAGAAACTCCAACCCTGCGCTTCTCTTTGTTGTAGCAACAGGTGCTCAGGAAGGGGGTGGGGCGGGCAAGGGGGAGGATGCGTCTAAACTCCAGAGTAAGACAAGAGGAGGAAGGCTAGGAAATGCTCTTTGGAGGAGATCTTTAGAAACTGAAATAGCTTCGCCACCCTGGTACGGGCTGCAACAGATATTTGTGCAGGACTCAAGGGTAGCAGGTGATCTTTCAAGCTTCTGAAACAATGTCCTATGACTGACCTGAGTGTTCCCTGAAAGGAAAGAGGGCACCAAAGAGTTCTCCTAAAAAGTTCTAAGGGAAAAAAAGTGTCAAGAGTTGCTTTTCCATATTTTTTAGTTGTGTGTAAAAATAGTCTTATGGCTTGAGCCAGTTTAGTGACTACATTTTCTACTTAGTCCTCTTTGACAAGGGTCTAAGAAGGTTTATTCCCAAGTGCCAATTCTTTACAGATGCGTTAAAATGTCTAGTCAGCCAGGTGCACTGGCTCACACTTGTAATTGCAGCATTTTGCGGGGCTGAGGCAGGAGGATCTCTTGAGCCCAGAAGCTTAAGACCAGCCTGGGCAACACAGAAAGACTCCTGTCTCTACATAAAAAAAAAAAAAAAAAAGAGAGAGAGAAAATTAGCTAGGTGTGGTGGTTTGTGCCTGTAGTCCCAGCTACTTGGGAGGTTGAGGTGGGAGAATCCCTTGGGCCCAGGAGTTCAAGGCTGTAGTGAACTGCGATTGCACCATTGTGTACTAGCCTGGGTGAGTGACTGAGACCGTGTTTCAAAAATTAAAAAAAAGGTTTAATCCAGCTATAAAAGTTGGTACTGGGGAGTCTAACGTTCAGAGGAAGCAGTGGTACAGGGTGGAAGTTGGGAACTTTATCTGGAAAGAGCTACATAGTAAATTTTATTGGCTTTGTCAGCCAACTGGTCTTGGCTGCAACTATTCAACTCTGCTGCGGTAGCACAGAAGCAGCTACAGATAATATGTAAATGAGTGACCTGGGCTGTGATCCAAGAAAACTTTATTTACAAAAACAGGTGGTGGGCTGGATTTGGCCCGCGGGCCATGTTTGCCAGCCCCTGGTGTGTAGAGCTTTATCCTGCTTGGTACTGTCTGCTTTTCCCTACCAGATGCTAAAGCACAGAGAATGTGCCAGTTTATGGTGAGAAGTTGTCTAATGGGCCTAAGCTGAAGTTGTGGGTAAGTGAAACCAAGGAGAAGTGGGACAGGACCTTCGGTGTCAAGGTGAGAAGGAAAGGTTGGCAGTAGAAAGAAGAGTGTGGGCCAGGCAGAGGGTCCCCTTAACAGCAGAGCATCTGAATATGGTTGCTAAGGTGGCGGCTGAGGTGGGAACAAGACATCTGCTTCTTTGCGCTGCCCAGGGCTCTAAACAACCTCAGGCTCCACCTCTACTATGATTCCTGCTGTTTTTAGTCATCCCTGGAATCTTCTGGGATTGATATCTCCTTTATGCCATCTACATTCTTGTAAACTCCCAGTCTTGGTTCTCTCACAAAACCCATTAGAGCTCATCTTTAATAACCCTGCCTCGACAGTACCTTCCTTTAGCATTCAGAATAAATTAGCCCTCCTCTATGCTTTCCTGGTGCTGCTATGTACCTCTCCAAGGTATAAATTGCATACTATCGCAAGTTATATTTATGGCTTCCTCATTGCTAGATTGCAAGCTTTGCATGTGTGTGTTTTCATCTTCACATTTTCAGCGGCCAGCTGGGGAAAAATGCCAAGAAAGAGAGACAGATGAAGAGAAAGAAAAAATAAAAGAAAAAGAAAAGAAAAAACAGATGCAAGGTTGAGTTAATTCAAAATTACCCAATTTAGTGCTATTTTGAATGGCTTTCTAATTGCTTTATTTATAATGTCTTCTCTCCCAGTGACTTATATTGTTTTTGAGGGAGAAAGACAGAGTTATAGTAGCCAGGATTATACTAGTCACAAATGGCAGAATTTCCATAGCCAGCCTAGGCTAGAAGGGGGATTTGTTGGTTCCTGTAACTGAACCAAGGGAGGGCAGAGTGCAGCTGGCCTCAGGGTCAACAGGGAACAGGGAAGAGACAAGCAGATCAGACTCACTGTCCCCCATCTTGGTTTCTGCTCATGTGCTAGTTTTATCTACTCAGACGGGCTCTCTTTTGGAACCGAAGGTGCCAGCAACAGCCAAGTTTCATGACCTGGTGTTTTTACCCTAAGGAGGAACTGCCTTCCCCTCCCACCCTACCTGAGGTCTAACTCAAAAACTCTTAGGGAAGCATTGGCTTTCCTTGGGCCCTGCACCTCACCTGAGATCAGGGAGGCACATCTTCACAATTGGAAGCTTCTTCCAAGGTGGAAGGAACACATCCCAGAGGAAGGGGGATGCATTTTTCAGAGGTAGAAGAACATGTGCCAGGCAGAGAGTAAGAGACACCCATTCAGTGTCTTCCTTTCTTGAATAGCACTTTCTCAGTGGTTAGCCCTAAGCTAGGCAGAAACACACATGAATGATGAGATCCATTTTTCTTCTAAAATGCTGTCTCTCATCACTCATGCAAATTTATCTCCAAGTTGGGGCCACCAATAACCATTTCTAGGTTATATCCCCTTATTCTGAGGGATTAAGACAACATTCCTTCATCACTTCTCCGGAGTCTGCAAACCAGTAGGGCAGTCCTGCTGAATCCGATTGGGCTCTGTGGCTCTGGGCTGTACTCGCTCAGATGTTTGTAGGCTGACTGATGGGTCAGGCTGGTCAGTGATAGCCTGATAGCCTGTGGCTGGGCACGGAGCTCACACCCGTAATCCCAGCACTTTGGGAGGCTGAAGTGGGTGGATCACAAGGTCAAGAGATGAAGACCATCCTGGCCACCATGGTGAAACCCCATCTATACTAAAAATACAAAAATTAGCTGGACAGGGTGGTGCATGCCTGTAGTCCCAGCTACTTGGGAGGCTGAGGCAGGAGAATTGCTTGAACCCATGAGGCCGCGGTTGCAGTGAGCCAACATCATGCCACTGCACTCCAGCCTGGTGACAGAGTGAAATACCATCTCAAAAAGAAAAAAAAGGTGCCCACCTTTTTAAAAGCTAAAAATGCCACCATCAACTTCGATCTTCCTTTCTACAGCCTGTAAGCACTGAATAAAAGAGGCCCAGCCATCTATTATGCATTCCACATTCATTTGTCCAGCACTTATAAAAAATTAATAAACGATTTTTTGGAGCAATTTTAGGTTCCTAGCAAAACTGAGTGGAAAGAACAGAGATCCCATCCAGCACATATTTTTTACACACTATTGTGCAACCAGTTTTATTGACATTATCTTTTTCTTTTACTCAAAAAACTCTGTAAAGTAGGGATGGATTTTTATCTGCACTTTTCAGATAAGGAAACTAAGGCATAGAAAGATTAAAGGGGCTTGCCCAAGACCTTATAGCATGTGAGTAGCCAATCTGAAGGTGTTACTGTGCATTTTTCTTGGGCACTTTGAAACAGCAGAAGTTTCCAAAGCAGTAAGGACTGACTCTTCAGTGGTGGAATTCTCCACTCATAGTAGATACAGAAAGAAATAGCGTAACTGTCGACAGGTTATGAAAAGCCTGAACTCAGCAAACAGGCCACATTTGGTCTGCCCATATTCATTCAAGTCATCAACTTTGGGTCCCACTGTGCCCTTGTAAGGGAGTCTAGCAACTTCTGATAAGGGATGGGGATCTTCTGTGTGGCTCCTTCCCCACCATTGATGCTGACATTCTGGCTCCTGAATACCCATTTCATTGGTACCAAATGAAAAAGCCCCTGGAGTGGAGGGTGGCAAGAATGAGGGGGAGGGTAGCTGGTGGGGCTCTCCAGATTGCCCTGGTTTGTCTCTCCCAAGACTGGTTCTCATGCCCAAAGGAATCTCGTGGCTCAACCCATGCGGGGCTACAATTCCAGTTTCTTCTTTCCTTGGCTTAAATACTTTCCAGCTCCAGTCTCTTGAGGTTAGGGTGTATGTGACATGGAGAGGAGACTGGGGCAAGGGGGGGGAGTTGAGTGGAGTGGGTGGTTGGTCATATTTTCCAGTTCTTTCTAAAGTGCCTGCCTTCCCTTAATGGATGAGGAAGTGAGCCAGCCAGCTGACTGCCCCGACTGTAAGATTGGTTACTGCTTACATCATTCGAGCAGCCAGACTGGGGACAGGGGTTGGGGGAGGTGGAGGAGAAGCTGAGCAGGGATTAATCCAGCCCTGAATGAATTGACAGACAAAGGCATTGGAGATCAGGTAACCTTTTTCCCAAGCTCTTGCCTTGGGGACATGGAGAAGAGCCAGGCAGTGCCATTAGTGCATGCATAGCGTTCTTTGTGGGTGCTCCGCCCTTTATCAACCGTTCAGTTCCATTCCATTGCACTCTATGCCTCTCTGGTCTGTGAGCTTTGGTTGAGAATCAGGAATGTCCCAAGAATATATTAGTGGAGGGGTGACACAGAGAGATCTAAGATTAACAGCCCTCTTGGCATTCCCTTGTAGTGGGGGACAGCAACCTGCATCAGTTAGCTTTTGCCTGATGAGCTACCCCAGAGTTAGTGATGTGTGACAACATTCCTTCATCACTGTTCCAAGTCTGCAAACCAGCAGGGGAGTTGTGCCGAATCGAATTGGGCTCTGTGGCTCCTGGCGGCACTCGCTCAAGTGTTTGTAGGCTGGCTGATGGGCCATGCTGGGAAGTGATAGCCTGGATGACTGGAGCCTTTCTCTGCATACTCTCTCATCCTCTCCCAGGCAGACCTAGGCCTGTTCAAGTGGCAGGGGCAGGGTCCCAATGAGGCAAAAGGCAGCCTGCACAGCCCCTAGAAGACAGGCTTGGAATACACGTGACGTGTTCTGTTGGCCACAACAAGTTACGAGGCCAAAGCCAGCAGTGGGGAAGAGCTCCAGCTCTTAACAGAGGTAGGGGGAAGAGAATTGTGGACATTTCTGCACTCTGCTTTAGATACAGGTACCATCACTATGCACAGAAAATGATAGTCTTCTTTTATTTCTCTTATCACACATGCCTATGGCAGGATGGAGGAAGAGTAGTTAAGTCTGACAGGGGTGAGTGGGATGGGACAGAATTTGAAGAAAACTTCACAGAGCAGGAAGTCTTAAAGGACAAATGGTATTTCAACAGGAGCAGAAACACATACCTCTTTCTCTTTCTCTTCTATTATTTTTCTCTTGCCAAAAACCCACAATAGGCCCAACTATTATGTAATCTATTTGCCAGGGATTTCAAAAGTGACGCTGTGATGGCTCCCATCCAAGTACAAACCAGGTCAGGCCCTGCTTGGCTTCTGAGATTGTGTGCATTCACGGTGATATGGCTGTAGACAGCGGTCCCATGGTGTAGAATCTACTTTCTGCATCTGGAGGCAAGATGAGCTCCAGCCAGAGCTTCCAGGGGTTAGAAAAAGGGAGGGTCCCTGACTCACATTTTTGCCAAACTGTAATGCTTCTTTCCTATCTCTCGCCTCTTGTTGAGCTCCTCCCCATCTCTCTTTCTCGCTGTGATTTCTAATGGGTATAGATCTACAGATGGCAACAAGGAAAAAGGAAAGGGAAAATTGTTATCATTCCATTGCCAATGGAAACAGAGATCAATTTATTTCTCATATTCCATGGCAGGGTCATGCAGATACCCCACACATTAGTATGTGAATTCTGTGTTAAGTGCTTAGCACAGTTTTGGGGGCAGAGTATGTGAATCAGTTAAGTAGCGTGAGGGCAACAGAAGTGAACGTAATTGTTGTAATTATTGTACTTAATGAGTCATTGGAAATGCAAACATTATTTGAGCGGACTTCTATCTTAGTAGAATTTGCTGATTTGGTAGCATACTTTACTAGTAAGATTGTTAAAAACAAACATTCAGATTTTAGAATTGTCTTTTCTGTGATCCAGCAGTCTCACTATTAGGTTTTATCCAAAAGAAATCAGTATACCAAAGGAATACCTACATCCCGAGGTTTACTTGAGCACTATACAAAATAGCCAAGATATGAAATCAACCCGTGTCTATCAACAAATGAGTGGATACAGAAAATGTGATACATATATATCTGTATGTGTATGATATATATTAAGTTGGTGCAAAAGTAACTGTGATTTTTGCCATTAAAAGTAATGTAACACACACACAGACACACACACACCCAGAACAGTATTTGACCCTAAAAATGAAATTTCCTCGTTTGCAGGAAAATGGATGGAACTGGAGGTCATTATGTTACGTGAAATAAGCCAGATACAGAAAGACAAATATTGCATGTTCTCACTCATATGTGGGAGCTAAATGGTGGATCTCATGGAGGTAGGGAGTAGTTTGCTAGTTACCAGAGTTTGGGAAGGGTAGGGAGTGAGGGAAGAGAGGGTGGTTAATGCGTACAAACATATAGCTAGAAGAATATGTTGTAGTACTCAATAGCACAGTAGAGTGACCACAGTTACTATAATATGTTGTACAATTCAAAATAGCTAGATGAGAAGATTTGACATGTTCACGACATCAAAGAAATGTAAATGAGGTGATGAATACCTTATGTATTGATTTGATCATTACACATTATATGCAGGTATCAAAATATCACACATGCCTCATGAATATGGAGGTTGTTATGTATCAATAAAAAAATTTAGGACCAGGTATGGTGGCTCACGCCTGTAATCCGAGCACTTTGGAAGGCCGAGGTGGGTGGATCACCTGAGGTTAGGAGTTCAAGACCAGCCTGACCAACATAGTGAAACCCCATCTCTACTAAAAATATAAACATTACGGGCATGGTGGCATGTGCCTGTAATTCCAGCTACATGGGAGGCTGAAGAAGGAGAATTGCTTGAACACAGGAGGGGGAAGTTGCAGTGAGCCAAGATCATGACAATGCATTCCAGCCTGGGCAACAAGAGTGAAATTTAGTCTCAAAAATAAATAAATAAATAAATAAATAAATAAAACAAGGAAGCGACTTTCTGTTTTAGCACATGCATGAGGAACTTTCTTGCCTAGAGGGGAAAAAGTCCCAGGAGGAAACCTAGTCTGGGTCTGGAGTTGGCCCTCTTCCCCGTGAAATCTACCCTTGGAGAAATCCTCTGTCCACATCACCTGCAGGAGGATGCCCTCACCCAGCCCTCACCCTGGCAGCTGTTGGAGAATGAGGGGAACTCTGAGAGTGCAGACTGTTTTCTTATGCTCCCCAGTGTCTGTGGCCACAAGTACTCCTTTTGCAAAGAAAGGTGGTGCCTCATTAAACCTGGCTTTTCTCTGTTTCTGCCCTGTCTTTGAAGGCCCTAGGGGCCTTGCGCATTTCTTGCATGCCAATCACGGAGTATACTGGGTCCTGGGGTTTTAGGTGGGGATTGATTCTGTTTTGTTCGTTCCCAGTCTGGAAGATGTGGTCAAGAGTGGAGGTTCTGGATGGGAGCTGAGGTGGTTCTAGCTACCTCCACCCTTATGTGGTTCTCAGACCTTCTTTCTCTCTGTTCTTCATGACAGAACCAGTGTCTAAATCTGAACTTATTTGGTGGCAGAGAACAGAAACATAGTTCCAATTAGTGGAGACAAATGAGACATTTCTTCCAGAGATGTGTAGGGCACTGAGATGCCTCACAGAAATAAGGGAAGAGCTGTGACAGTTACTGTTTGCTCTTCTCTGCTATCTGTGCTTCTCTGACTGCTGGTGAATTTTGAGTACTTCCCAGAGGCCTTCATCTCCTAGGAGCCACATAATCACCAGCTGTCCTTGCTTAGCAACTTCTGCAGAAAGAAAATCCCCCTACAGCATTATTTGCTGCAACTCAGGGAAAGATTCTGTTTCTCTACTTGGGCTACGTGTCACTGCCACCTAAACACAGACCACTAGGCTTTGTCTGTCCTTCGTCCTATGCCCACTCCTCCAAGTAGCATTCCCAAACATGTTTGCCCAACAGACAACACTCAAAAAGTACTCTAGCAGGCATAAGACTGAAGCAGGAGGCGATGTACTCCTTTTCTCTGTTGTCACCAGAGCCCATCAACATAGCTGCTGTCTACTCTTCCTTCCATGACTGATGGGTATAAGCCAATCATTGCTGTTCCTCCTCTCCTTGACAACAATTGGTTTAGGCACAAGCATTTGATGTGATCCTGGCAAATATGATGGAAGGAGGCTAGAAGATTCTCAGTCCTTAAGAAGGCTAATCTCTTTTGCTAGCCACTATCCAGACTGTAAGGGATGCCTGGAACTGTTGGACCCAGCCTGCAGCTGCTAGGACCTAGTCAAGGGCAAGACTGACATGCTGAGGATGGCAGAGCAGAGTGGAACCAGATCCTGGACCTGGTTGAGCCACTGAGTTAACCAACCCTGGAGCCACCATCTCCAGGGCTTTTTATTTTATTATTATTTTTTTTAATGAGAGAGTAAATTTTTCTTTCTTTCTTCTTTCTTTCTTTCTTCTTCTTTTTTTTTTTTTTCAGAGTTTCACTGTTGTTGCCTAGGCTGGCTGAAGTGCAATGGTGCGATCTTGGCTCACCACAATTTCCGCCTCCCGGGATCAAGCAAGTTTCCTGCCTCAGCCTCCTGAGTAGCTGGGATTACATGCATGCAGCACCATGCCCGGCTAATTTTGTGTTTTTAGTAGAGATGGGGTTTATCCATGTTGGTCAGGCTGTTCTTGAACTCCCCACCTCAGGTGATCCAGCCACCTCGGCCTCCCAAAGTGCTGGGATTACAGGTGTGAACCACTGTGCCCGACGAGAGTAAATCTGTTATATATTTTAAGCCAATGGTTTTCAAAGTTTGGTCTCTGGACCAGACACACCAATCAGCATCCCCTGGGAACTTGTTAGAAATGCAAATTCTTGGGTCTTACCCAGAACTACTTAATTGAAAACTCTGCAAGTGGGGCCCAGCTGTTCACCTTTTTTTTTTTTTAAGACAGGGTTTCACCATATTGGTCAGGCTGGTCTTGAACTCCTGATCTCAGGTGCTCTGCCCACCTTGGCCTCCAAAGTGCTTGGATTACAGGTGTGAGCCACCACTGTTTGCCTTTTAACAAGCCCTTTGGGTGCATGCTAAAGTTTGAGACCCACCATTTAAGCCATTGGAGTCAGGACTGCAGGACAACTTGGTTGTTTGCCTGCTGCTGAAATATGGAATAGTCTTAACAAAAAGGGTCTGGGAAGAACCTAGAATCGTTCTATTTCTACCCCTTCATTTCATACCCGGGACTGAATTTAGGGAGGAATTCTATTCAGTGTTTGACAGGATGCTGCTCCTGAGGGCTGGGCCCCTTCTCCCTTGAAGTTCTTCCTCTCATTTTTGTCATTATCATCAGAAATCTTTACTTTCTGCATAGAGTGCATAGAGTGAACCCCACAGATGCTTTACCTGATGCTTTGAGCTCAAGATGCTTGTACCAGTCAGGAAACAAACTGGTGATTAGAAGTGAGTTTAATAAAAGTAATAAAAAGGTTGTTCACAAAGGTACGGGTGAGATAAAGGGAACCCTATGAAGGATAGTGCAGGGCCCCAGGGCTAGTAAGGGCAAGGGGTGAGAGCAACAACTGGCGCCCAGAGAGGGAAGCTGTGATGGGCTGAAGAGTGACGCTTTCCCCAAGACATGCCCATCCCACAATCCCAGGAACCCACGAATGTGACCTTATTTGGAAAGGGGATCTTTGCAGATCTCATTAAGTTAAGGATCTTGGGACGAGATTACTCTGGTTTATCCAAGTGGGCCCTACATCTAATGACAAATGTCTTTTTAAATGAAAGAGAGGGATTTTAGATAGAAGAGAAGACACAGATGAGAGGAGGAGGCAATGTGACCGCAGAGACTGAGATTGGCGTGATGGGGCCACAAGTCAAGGAATGCTGGCAGTCACCAGCAGCTGGAAGAGGCAGCGAACAGATCCTGCCGATCCCAGAGCCTCCAGAGGGAACATGGCCCTGCCAACACCTTGATTCCAGACTTCTGTCCTCCTGGAACGATGAGAGAACATATTGCTGTGGTTTTTAACCCACCAAGTTTGCTGTAAGTTATATAGCAGCCACAGGAAACTAATACAGTAGCTCTATAGACAGGACCATATGCCAGGAGCTGTAAGGATCCCAGACAACCTGGACCAATGCAGCAGGGAGGGAATGAGGGAGTCAATTCCCGGCTTCCCCTTTCTTCGTTCTCTCTGACTTCCAGATAGTGCCTCCCATTGGCCAAATCCAAATGAAAACTGTAGGGCAAGGGACTCCTTTTGATAGGGCCTCCTGAGACTCAGCAGGACGGAGAAGGTTGGGCTTGGAGGGGCAGATAGAGCTGTCCAGCATGTGCCCCATTGCAGGCAAAGCATGACTAAACTGTAAGCATTGAACCGCCATGGAAGGATGAGGTGCAAACATTTCCATGAGATCTATGTGGCAGGAATTAGTGCTTTGTGTAGTTGAGGGGAAAAAAAGATATCTGGAAAAGCTGGTGGAAGAAGTAGAAATTTAGATAATGTTTGAATGGTAGTAGAAAGATGGTTGGATGATCCAGGGCTGGAAAGTGATTCCTTGTAGATATCTATATCTATGTATCTGTAAGTATATATCTGTGCTTGGAAGAGAGCTAGAGATCATGGTGGGATAAGAGTATAAAATATGTGTCAACAGCATGTGCTTATGATGGGGAAATCAGGTGGGAAGAGAGAGGAACTGGGGAACACTAATCTAATGTAGAACTTTGACTTTTTTTTCAGATTTTTGGCATTGTGGCAATCAACAGTAGGGTCACTGCTACCCCATGTAGAGCCCTAACCATCCCTTCTACTGACAGGTGAGGACAGCCCCATAAGATCTAGCCTCAGCGTCTAGGAGTACCGCTTCCCAGAAAGGTGGTGAATGGGAGTTGGGGTCAGTCCTATGTCATCTGGATAAGAAGACATAGGGCTCAGAGGATAGAATTTGGGCTGGATGAATTAGAGGGACCTGTGATCATCATCCCAGAAGCAAGTTGCTATGCAGGGTCTGGAGGTGTTGGACTCAAACCCATCACAGCCACTGCCCTATGTGGTCCTAGGCAAAGTGTTTTGTTTCCCTGTGTCTCCCAGGAAAGTGGCCACAATGAGATACTTTCTATCTATCTGAAAGAGACTTTGTTTGATAAAAGCAAGTAATGGTAAATAAACTGAGGGAAATAAACAACAATCACTAATTTATCAAACTATCAAAAATAATCTAATTACAAAGGAGGGAAGAGAAAAAAAAGGCCAGGGAGCTGGAAGGTACACAAACAATGTCAGTGTGGACTAAGGACAGACCTGTGGAGCATACACATTTATTAGAAGAGATAACCTTGCCCCGTTTTTCACTTCTGCTCAGGAAATTTTGCTTCTCTTTGCCTGGTAATCCAAGAGGGAGGACCAGCATCTCCATGGCATTTCACTCTGATTTGTGAAGATTTGGCCAGAGAAATTGTTCTCAAGAGGGTGAATTACGTGACAGCTTCTATTTTACGGCACCTCGCTATCCACTTTGTAAGGTATGAGTAACAACAACAAGCAAACCAAATTTACCAAAGCACATAAAAAATTTGTTCAGTCAGTTACAAAATACACCTCAGCCAGAGAGGTGGGCATCTGACTGCTGGAGGGGTCCTTCAGCCTGTGGAGTGTTCTTTTGTGTGGCAGGTTTCACAGTGAGCAGAGACTGTCTCTGAAATGGCCAGAGAACCAGTGGGTTGTAGTAGTTTGCATATGGGGAGAACCGGAGAGAGAAAGAGAAAGTGTGTGTGTTTGTGTGTGTGTGTGTGTGTTTGTGTGTGTGTGAGTTTGGCTCAGTGTCATCTGTGTCTGCATGCAACACTGTGCCAATGAAGCTGGACATGCTTCTATGTGTGAGATGGGGTCTGGCCTTGGCAGCGAGGGGGTATATGTGTGGGTGTGAGTGATAGCGGATTCAGAGCCCCGGCCCAGGGTCCCTGGGGACTGTCACCAACAGAACTCATCATAGAGGAGACCAGGTGCTTGGAGTGTGCCCAAAGCAATACAGAGTGCATGGCCATGAGTTTGAAAAATATTCCTGTGAGAGATATAAATAAAGACTCTAAGCCCAAAGCCAGAGTTTTAGAAAGCCAGCCTTACACACAGGATAATTTATAGCTGCTGCTCTCTTCCCATGCATGACTCAGCTCTCCTAGCCAAAGTAGGCCTAGCCTGCTCCAGTAACCTTTGCTGAAAGGGAAGAGCTGAAGCAAACTCCAAGAAGCCCAATGATCCAACCACCCAGCTCCCGGACTAGCTCCTGCTGAGCTCCTTTCCTCTGTTCCCTTTGGGCAAACTCCAACGATGACATGGATGGACAGATCCTGGAACCTGAGAGACTGGAGACTTAGGTATTCCCAGCTGACTGGTCCTTGGAAGTTCTACTAAACTGGCTCCCTTATACCTTCAGGATCTTGGTGGATTCTGCTACCCGCACAATGGGCATTGGCTCAAACAGCCTTCCCACCACTCCCCAGCCTGCCTTCCAGCTATTGGGAGGCAGCAAAATCAGAACAAAGACCTGCTTGAAGCTAGAGAGTTTTTCTCAGTCTCAGAGACTCTTGAGCCCAACAAGAAGAATAAAAATGAGGGCCCTTTCCCCTTTTATTTAAAAGACAGTATATATCCAAGTCAAGTGCCAAAAACTGGCTAAAAAGAGGGATAAACAGTGACATGCTTAAACATTTTGGTGAATTTGTTGGGGGAGGAAGCCAGCAAGGAACGAGGTTTGTTTTTTCAATTTTCTCTCTGTATTCCCCCTTCCCACCCACCTTCTTTTGTATATTTTTAGCAGACTCTTTGGCCAACCATGCAAGTACAGAGAATGCATACCGAAACCAAAGGATATTTCCTTTTTTTTTTTTTTTTTTCCTTAAAAATCTTCCAGGAGTGTGGAAAGGACTGGAAGTGCTTGAAGGTCTTTTTAGCCACATGCCTCACCCCAATTCGGATTTGGAACATTTTTATGCCAAGGCCCATATGCCTGACTGTCCAAGTATAGGGGAAAAAATAACATTCAAGGCTTTAAAAAACTAGTTTAGCTTTTTGATTAAATTGCTAAACAGCCTTGAATCAAGTATTTTCTTTCCGCTCTAGCAGATGTGCAACTGGCCTAATTTTAACTCAGGTTCCAGCACACAATAGATATGTAATAATTGTTGAATAGATGAATAATTCTTTAACTCTGTAATGAAGTGTCCTCATTCAATATGCATTTATTAAGCCCCTCTCTGTGTGTGGGGGGGGTGTGTGTGTGTGCGTCTGCAAGTGTGCATCCTCAAAGGCCTTTTCCTGCAATAACATTGTATAAATCGGTGACCTATATTCTGAGTAAGTCATACGTTGATACTTTGATGAATCTGGGGGGAGGAAGTTTCAAGTTAGCCAATTTAAAACACACATACACACTACACTTCAAACCTGCACAAACTTACTTCACAAATGATAGAAAGCAGAGGACCTTGGTAGCTGCATAGCTAAAACCACAGAATTTCTGCCTGGTCTGGCCTGGCCTTGTTGGAAATGCACAGTGCCTACTCCGGATCCCATAGCGTGGTCTTTTGAAGTTCTTTTGTTCCTTGTCTCCTCTTCTTTCTGATCTTTCCATTCAGGAGTGATCCTCCACATTCTCAGTTTCTGAAGACCTGTTCTCCTAGTCACCCTTGTCTTTTCATATCTTAAAAATAATGAAGGCTGTGCATCACTCATATGTGCAGATTGATCTCACATGTGGCTGAATTCAGTTTAGAGATCCTTTCATGTTTTAGGAGGTAACAGACTAGCAAAGAGGTGGAGACTCCCAAAGTTCCACAGCCATTGAATAGTGGTAATCTAGCATATTATCCTGATCTGAGATTGATCTGTAATTATCAAGTGAGAGCTACAGATACAATTCCACAAGCCTGCCAATTAGGAGCCTTGAGGTGGCCTTAAGGCTGAGTCCAGCCAGTCTTTCTGCCCTTTTGATAGCTGATTACTCTCCTTGGATCTATACGATTTGGTTCAGCTTCCCATGATTTCTTCTACTCTGTTTGGGATATTCACGCTGTATTAGCAATTTATAGACCTGGATGGGCCCCCAAGATGTTATCTGCTTTCTGAAGTTCCCAATCACCAGGTAGAATTCCAGCCCCAGCAATCCTTGGTTCTGGAGGATATAGGGCCGCCCTTCAGTAAGAAAACCCGGTTGCATTTCTGTTTTTTCCTCCAGAATGAGTGGTCTTCTGTTGGGTTTGCAACATTTGCTCTGGAAGCCCCCGCTGCACACTCACTGTAATCAGCTCTAGGTCTTGGCTGAGCACTTAGAGATTCAGAATCCCATTTTGGGTACACCAAGGGTCTCCTAGAGCTAAAAAGATAGAAACTTTCATCCCACTGATTAGGGTTGGAACAAATACGTAGATTTTGTTGCTCCAATGAAACAGATCTCTGTGTCTGCACAGCAATGACAGGGAATGGTCTTTGGTCTCAAACAGCTTGGTTCTGACCCAATTGACTTGGAAGATGGGCTGCTCATGAGCACTGTGGCCCATGCCAAGGTCACAGGGACTGGTACACATGACCACTCCGGGGAAGGAAGATCTGTATTCTTTGGAGTAAATTCAGATGAGTGGGGAAGAAGAGGAGGAGGTGGCATACAGAGAGAGGGGCCATCCCACTTTGCAATCTCTCCTCCATCTTTGTCATCTCTCCCCACCCCCTGGTTACTCAGGCTTCCAAGAGAGCTACAGTGGTTGTTCTCAAAATAAGGCCCCAGGACCACAGATCTGTCAGTGGCACCAGCAGCACGGCCATACCAGGGCCAGGTGATTCTGCGGCCTGTTTATGCCCTGTAACCAGAGCCTGTTCTCAAAGAGTCTTCCTGACAGCTGTGGAGGTAAGGCGATGGACCGACACTGCCAGAGAGTGAGTGACCCGTGCTGGTGCCCATCTCAGGGGCAGCTTACTCTGACAATTTTCTCAAGCCAGGGGATGGGAATGGGAAGAGGTGGAGCAGGTTACCAGTTACTGCTGGTGGTGGCGGGACCTTGGAGTCTGCTATTGAACTTGTATGCTCCCTCCAGCCCCTAGTCTGCCAATGGGATTGCTTTCTTCAGGGTCAAGGCAGGTGAGAGAGGAGTTCTGCATGTTTCATTGGTTTATTTTCCCCACTCTTTATCTGTGTCACCACGGAAGCAAAAACAAACACATGGTGAGGCTCTGGGTCGGCCAGGATTCTAGATTCTGCGGCCAGGCACATCTTTCAGGGTAGAGGGCTTGTCTCCTCATCCCCACCCCAAGCCTCTCCTCAAAGGTCAGCCTTTCTTTCTTCCCCTCAGCTCTGGGAGGCAGTATTGGGGACCTTCCTCCACTCAGCCTAGTCTGGACTCTCGGCCAAGAGGCTGGGGCAGTGAGCCCTCCCTGCCAGGGTCTGGTGAGGCTGAAAATTCTTCAAGGCAGGTCATCTCATAGGCCTTTCTACCGCTGTGTCCCGACCTCCTGTCCCCTGCAATTCCATATCTTCATTTTTTTGGGTCAGGCTCTCTCCACCTTCATCTTTCTTTCTTGTCTTTGATAAATTGTTCCTGTAGCAGCTGCTCCTGCCCCTACCCAGCCTAGCCCTGGGTGCCCTGGAAAGTGGGTACACATCATATCCTGGCTCTCTATGTTCGCACCTCTCATGATATTTGCTGATGGTTAACGTGTTCTTTCCTTTAGTCTCCTGCTCTCCACCACTTTGGCCAGGGTTGGGGGGGCGGGCAGGAAGGGAGGGGCAGATTTAGCTCATGCTGGCGCCTAGCCCTGGCACAGCCCATGACCCGCTGCTCTCAGGGCAGCATGCCAGTGTGCCCTTTTACTGTCCTGGCCTGTCCGCCTTCTGATGGCAGCCTTGGCAGGAGTGGGGGTGGAACTCATGGGGTTGGCTGGGTTTGCTCAACAGCTGCCTCAGAAAGGAAAAGGCAAGGGTGAGACTAGAGGGTATGGGGAAAACAACCCAAAACAAGGTGTAGAGAGTTGGAGATCAGAGTTCAAGTCCATGCAGGGTCACCAACCAGCCATGAGAACTTTTTAAATTATGAGAGTCTTCATAATTTAAAATGGGAATAATGATAATTCACACTTCTTTGAGTGGGTATCAGAATCATGGTCTGGAGTACCCCAGCCACAACTGTGAACACTTGAAGACGTGTCTTCTGCTTGTCCCATAGTAAGTCACTACTGGGTTGTCTGTCTTGTTACAAGCCAACCGGAGTCAATCTGTTTGATCACAACTGTTGGGTACTTTTCAGTGGTTCATGGTAGAGCCAAGGAAGCTTGAGTTGGGTGAGGTTAGCTGTTCCTTCTCATCCCTGCCAGCATATTCTAATGAAAGTGAGCCTCAGACCAGATTCGTACCTATGATTATTAAATAAGCATTCTGATCAAACAGACATCTGCTTCGATAGCTTAAATGAGTCCCCGATCCCTGTCCTTATAGATCCTCTTACCTCCGTCAGTTCATTCAAGGCAGAAACAACCCAATTCCAAAGGCAGGAGACAGTTTCCCTGATTATTGGCATTAGGCAGTTAAAGATTCTCTTGACCAATGGCTGGACATAGCACTGCTGGGGGGTCGAGTTCCAGAAGCCATCCTAGGTGCAGCCCAGGTCTCCATGTGTTCACATCCTAAATATTTCTAAGCCAATCCATGTATTGTGAATATCATTAATTTCACAAAAAGAATCTATTTTCATCACTCTTTCTTTTCCTTTTTTTTTTAAAACAGAGACAGGGTCTCGCTATGTTGCCTAGGCTGGTCTTGAACCCCTGGGCTCAAGCCATCTTCCTACCCCAGTCTCCCAAAGTGCTGGGATTACAGGTTTGCTACCATGCTCAGCCTATCATTCTTTATGCTCTAAGACAGACAATTATGCATGTCTATATGTGGTGATTCTCTGATTTGAGAGAAAATCAGAATTACCAGAGGTTCTTGTTAAAAAGGCAGATTTCAAGGTCACACCCAGAGGCTGTGATCCAGGAGGATGGGGGTCAGGAATCTGCGATTTAGCAAGCTCTCCATGTGAATCCTGCTGTCTGTGATCCGGGGGCCTCATTTTGAGAACAACCACTGTAGCTCCCCTGGAAGCCTGAGTAACTAATAATGGGTTGATTGCTCAGTTGGGCTCCTGCGGCCCCACCCCTGCCCTGACATCTGCTGATCCGACAACTCCAAGTGGCGTGGCTTCAACCAGGAACAAATGGCTGCTGCTTACAGGCCAACTGGCACTCTTCTGGTATCAGGCTGATTTCTAGGCCTGGAAACCACTCAGCCCCAACTCAAGAGGGGTGCTCTGCAGACACCAGCTTGGTTGAATGCTTGGGAACCGCAAGACCTCTGTGTGGTTCCCATTCTTCTACTCTGCTTTCTGGCCCCTGCCCAAGTTGCCCAGTGTTCATTTCCTGGTTACTGAGTCATGTGCACTTTTTCTTTCTCTCACACACACACACACTCTCTCCCCGCCCCCCGCCCTTGATTTCAGATCTCGGGGACATGGTGGTGGGAAAGAATCTTGAAGCAGCCATTTCTAGCAGTAAATTTAGGAGCTGCACACACAAGAATTATTGTCACACTTTCTGCTCCCTTGGCAAGTTAATCTCTTTGTATCTAATTTATTATTAATTTTTCTGAAAAATGGAAATAATTGATATTTCTGTGAGCTTATTTGTTGCTAATAAGTAAAATGCCTGGCACAAAGCAAGTGCTCAATAAACATGAGCTACACACATACACATACATGCACCTCACACACATGCATACATCTCATACATGCATATGCAACTCATACATATTCTCACACACACCTTCTCATACATGCATATGTGCCCTCGCATGTATGCACGTGCACTCACACATACTCTCACACTCACATACACCTTTTATATATAAAAGTGTTTACATATAAACACATGCTCATACTCTCTCATACACAGTCCCACAATACACCTCACACACACATGTGCACTCATACTGTCTCATACCTATACACAATGACGATTTGTCAGTATAAGATAAAAGTATAGGCAGGGCTCAGTGACTCACGCCTGTAATCCCAGCACTTTGGGAGGTCGAGGTGGGCAGATCGTTTCAGCCTAGGAGCATGAGACTAGCCTAGGCAATGTGGTGAAACACCGGGCTAATTTTTGCACAAAAATTATGAAAATTAGCCAGGCGTGGGGGTGTGCACCTGTGATCCTGGGTACTTGGGAGGCTGCATAGGAGGATTGCTTGAGCCTGAGGAGTTTGAGGCTGCAGTGAGCCACTGTACTCCAGAGCCTGGTGACAGAGAGCGACCCTGTCTCAAAATACATATGTATATAAAAATATATAATATATAATATATTATATATTATGTGTGTTTCTCAAATGACATGTGTTTCTCATGAGGCTCTCTATTAAGCCCCATGCGAAACACATGTCATGGCACAGATTTAAATGAGACAGCAATTGTGGAGCCAGAGGAAATGCTTCTTCCTGAAGGGTCATGGAGCACTGCACGGCACTTTTGATACTGGGTCTGAATAGTGAGCAGGGCTTTTTTGGCAGACAGGAACAGAGGGTAGGGTGGGGTACAGGGTAGGGAGGGCATGCTCACCAAAGGACCCCACATGAAAAAGTCATGGATAGGTGGAGGTACCAGCCTGGAAGAGCACATGATCTGGGCATGGCAGCCGATGAGGCTGAATGAGTGTGGCTGGGACTCAGCTGCGAATGACCTTGTGGCTCGTGTGAGTTGCTACCGTGGTCCTTTCAATCTCAGTTTGGGGAACTGAGACTCGGTAGGAACCATGCTCTGGGATCAGATAGATCTTGAAGGGGCTGATCCTAGGCGAAGGTGTCTGAGCAACTTCTGTGGCTTCAGGCTTATGGCTCTCTCCACTTGCTGTTGCTCTTGTGGACTCTGATGTGCACAGATCATTCAAAGGAATTCTAGATAGTTACAGACCATCCGAGAAAGGTAGCTCTTTGGGAAAAGGGACCAAATGAAAACTCTTAGTGGAAACACTTGTTCTCCAATTTTGACGCCAGAGACAGGGAATTTGGACAGAGGCAGCATTGCTTCTGGGGAATTGCTTTGAGTCTCCTTGGGTCAAACCAACTCAAATAATTTAATTCAGTTTCACAGATTTTTGTGTCTGGAACTTCCTAAGTGTGAAGAGTTTATAACAAGGTTTATGATTTAGTTCATGCTTGCAGAAGCCCATGGTCCTGTGGATCACAAGGTAAGTCTCCTGAGAAGGGAGGCATGGGCCTAATTCATGACACCGAACACTTGAAATGGGGACACTATAGTGTCCCTTTAAAAAAATCACCCACACTAGGAGAACAGAAGAAATGAATGATGCGAGAGAAGAAAGAAAGGCTGTAGATGGCAAATGCTTTGTCTGTGATGAGAGTTGGATCCTCAGAACAACCTCTCTCACTCTCTGCTCACGATATTGATGAAATCATGCTATTTGGATCTGGGAAGCAGAAGTAGCTCTATTATGACATGCATGCCAGAAAGTGGGAGACAAGCTCCACAAAGATCCAAAGATCTACTACATCAAGTGGGTTTTTGATGGTCCACTGGTTTAGAGCACACTGAAACATACCTCTAAGATAAATGACAAGTTGTTGCACTTTGGATCCACTACCATTTCCTTACTACTAGGTCATTTTAGGCTCCACATGCCAATGGACTAGCAGGCAAAGAAAGGAGTTACGCTACTTGGGGCAGGGAATGGCGGTTAATTGACCCAGACTGATGTGAGGAACCATGGTGGCTTCCATACAATGAAGAGCAGAGAGGAGTCTATGGGAACTCATGGGATGCATTGGGCATCCTTGCCCAGTGATATTAGTGAATAAGCAGTTTCACCACACATGGTCTAAAGCGGGCAAGACAACTAAAGACTAAGACCCTTCCCCGAAGAGCCTGTGATGCCCCAGCCGGAAAGCAATCCAGACCAACCAAAGTGCTGACTGAGAGGAGGGAAGCCCAGAAAGGGGGTGGAAGAAGGAGATGATGAATATTAATTATGGCTCCTGGACAGATGCAGCTGTAGAGACTCTAGCTGGTTCCACTAATTCTCTTGCATTAAGTCTTTGTGGAGACTGTGGCCAGTCACCACCTCAGGGGACTCTGTGTAGACTGGACTTATAATAGGGAAGGTGTGAGTGGATCTGAGTGGTGAAAGGGGTGGACTAGATCAGCCATTTCTTGGGTATCATTTTATAACCTCTTGGGCTCACTCCTTCCAGCCTCTGCTGCACTGACCACTTCCCCAGAGGTTTTGACCCACTTTACAAAGACAGAACCTACAATTGCATCACCTCACACTGGTATGGAGTGCCTCCTGTGGTCTGCCCTGGGTTTTTCTGATGGCGCAGTATGGAATACCTGTGGGAAACCACTAGACTCTCCCCCGTATGCCACCTGGAAGTGCAGAGCAGTTAACACTCTTGGGGGGCCAGAGGAGGGGGGTGGAGCAACGCTTGATCAAAGGGGCATGGGAGCTGATGGATAAAACACCTCCTTTCTCTTGCTTCAGATGAACAGGGAGATGCAATTTGTAAGATTTTTCAGGTGGATGCAAACGGCGTGCAGTTCTCTTAACAATGACCGATTTAGTAACATATTCTATACTGGTTTCCCCTTAGTTACTGTTTTAACTCCCTTGTCCCTCACTCCTGCTCCATGGCATTACTTTCCTCAATAAACTACTCCCACACAAGACTTTGTCTGGTGCTCTGCTTTCTTGGAGCAACCCAGGCTAAGGTGGTTTGATCCCATCCCTAGCTTTTACCACTTTGGAGCTATGTGATTTTAGGTCAGTTACTTACTCTCTTTAAATCTTTTTTTTTTTTTTCCCACCCTTTAGCAAGAGAGAGACGCTTCCTGAAGCACTTGGGATCATGGTATCAGAATCAAATGGGGCTCTTAGAAAATAAGAGAGGGAAGAATAGTTACTGGTGTGTGGACCAGTCAAGGTAAAGGGGGCAGGAAAGAGATGGTACACTGAAAAGGAACAATGACAAAGGGTTTAACAAAGGAACTATAAAGAGTGGACAGAGTTGAGGGAAAACAGCAGGGGGTAGTGAAGCACTGAGTGATTAGCAACTAGCAACAGTGACTAACTGCGATCCTTGAGGATAGCGAGGATGACGTCATCAGGTAGCACAAGGGACAGCTGCCTGATTGGGGTCAGGATTTTTGGTAGAGGACTTAGTCACTATCAAGCTGAAGACCTGCAAGGAGGGAGTCAGGGGAGGAAATAGCTCAACCCCTCTACTTTCTACCTTCTCTCTCCTGCTGTACCTTGTAGTGGCTGAATGCAACCAGAAGCCAGAGGGCAAGGAAGCCTGACTAGCTCAGTCCATCTAGATCAGCCTCCTGGGATGCAGATCAGGAGAGAGGAAGGGGGACAATGGGCCTGGAGGGTGAATGGAGAATATCTGGTGTAGTGGAACATGAGTGTCTCTCCCAGTAACTTCATATAAAATATGTAACTAGAGTAACGCATACAACTGGCATGAACAAATTGGGGAACACATGACTTTTGATAAGCAAACAACTCGATTAGTGAGAATTGCATAGGGCATGAGAGAGTGAGTGGCCCAGTGTTGTGAGCAAGGAGTGTTCAGTGAGTTTCTCTGGTGTGTTTCTTAGTGTAAATTGCTGGTGCCGGTTGAATCTGTGAGGCAGTTAGAGGAGGTGGGTTAAGAGAGCTTTTCTATTTTACCTCCCTTCTTTCCTGGAATGGGTAAGAACCGAAGAGATTCTCTTAAACACAAATTCGTATTGTTTATTAAGTGCTTCCTTCATACCTATCACTGAAAACTAGATGCTGTAAAGAGAAAAACAGGAAATACCTCAAACCTTGGATTTTACATTCAAGGTGGGGAGATAGTTCCACAGATGAAACAGAATAATAAAAAGTAGAAAGAGCTGAAATGTGAAAGTGCGGGTTCCAGATGAATCACAGGGAATTTGACCCAGCCCAGAAGCACCACCTCCAAGTCTGTAGTTTCTGCAGGGTGCTCCAGGGGCTCCCACCTGGGTGGGTCTAGGTTGCATGAATTTGGAGACAAGGGTGTGTCTAATCAAAATTGGGCAATGGAACTAAAGAGAACATATCACATTTGGCCTTCTAATTTCTTCCTTTTGGGTGGGGTCCTCTTGGATCTCCCTGTCAACCGAGTCTGTTGCAGACTCATGCAGAGCTTCCCAGGGCCCAGACTGATGATGGATGATAGGCTGAACAGACACTTGGGAATGTCTTGATCTTTGCAGATACTGTGTGTGTCCTGGGCAGAGGAGGAGAGCCATATGCAAGCCTGTGTGAGTGGCTTTCCTTTCCAGGAGTGGGGGTGTGGAGTGGGGGGGATGATGGATAAGAGGTGTGGTGTTCTCACTATTCCTGCTCTCTCCACATACCCTAGGGGAAGGGGAAGTGTTCGACTCATCTGTTCTCCCTCAAGGGTCAGCTCAGGATTTCACAAAGCATGTTCTGTGAGGCATAAAGAATCAAGAAATAATTTTAAAAATTCCATGAAAAAAGAATTCTTTTGACAAATAAGTTAAGGAATGACTAGATTAAACAAAGTTAAATGGTTCCTCACTGCAGGGTCTCTCTGAACTTTTAATCTGGTGTGCATATTATGGAACTCCCTTGAGGGGCTATGGCATGCAGCAATTCTCAAATTTATTGGACCTAAAAACTTATTTTTTTAATGAACAACCAAGAATATGTCTTGGAACATTAGAATTCCCAGGAATCATGTTGTAAACTCTTAATATGTGGGGGATTTGCCTTTTCAAAGAGGACACCCCACAAGTCAGGGAGCAATGTTTACTGCTACAGGATTTATGTCATGCTGTGGTCTCCATGTTTGTGTTGCCCTAATTTTGAAATCCTAATCTGTAACGTGATGGTATTAGAAGGTGGGGCCTTTGGGAGGTGATTAGGTCATGGGTCTGGAGCTCTAACCAATATTAGTGCCCTTGTAAAAGAGGCCACAGAGAGCTAGCTAGCCCCTTCCACCATGTGAAGATATAGGAGAAGGGGCCATATATGAGCCAAGAAAGAGGCCCTCGCCAGATACCAGACCTGCAGGTGTCATGATCTTTTACTTCTCAGACTCTAGAACTATAAAGAAATAAATTTCTCTTTGTAAGCCCCCCAGACTATGATATTTTGTTACAGTAGTCCCCATAGACCTTAAGACATGCTACCATATAGAATTTCAGTTATCAGGGGGCAGTTGGGGAAATTCTTCCAACGGTCTCAGAACGTCCTCTTTTCCCCATTGGGCTTAAGAGGGAAGGAGGTAGTAGGGTTAGTTCCTGCTGATCAACAGAGCAAAATAAGCAAAAGGTAGAGGATTTGGGACTTCTTTTACAAAGGGCTGAAAGAACACGTTGAGGAAGAATGTGAAACTTCCAAGGTGGTAAGACATGGGTGATTCTGAGGTGAGGTCTCCTTCCTTAAAAAGGCTTACATTCCCCAGGCCACAGACCAGCAGAGCACATTTGATAATTGTTTTCCCCTAAGGAGCAGGAGAGAAACTGAAGAGACAAGAATCTGTTTCATCCAGAATATCGTTTTTACTAGAGTTTCTAGTTCACAGAACTGTCTGGCAACTGTAGCTCAAGTCTATGAGAGAGGAACCCGCCTGGAATATTTGAAATGCTGAAGCATTTTTCCCAGAGCTGCATCACAAAAAATGGACAAGACAACTGGCTTTGGCTTAACATGAGAAGAGATCACAGAAAACTCCAAGGCTGGGCCACTGGAGTAAACATATCAAGTTGGACCACAAAAAAATGGCCATTTTTTAAATATCAGAAATTGTTAAATACTGGTAATTTCACACGGTCCAACCTATAGCTGGCTAAACCTTTATGGGAGTGTTAGAAGGGAGGATGTTATCTATCTATCTATCTCTCTATCTATAGAGAGAGAGGTGGGAGTGCTGCTGCTAAGTTAGGCTTATATATGACAAATTTACTCTCCCTGCTGATAAAAAGGTGGAAGAGGAAAGTTCTCTTTGGCGTATTTCCAGGAGGTGAATACCCAGATTAGGAGTCCATGAGGGGTCTAGATTCAAGGAGATAAGGAGGAGGCAGTGACTGGCTCTCAGGATGCAGAGTGGGGACACTGGGTACAGTGATAGCAAATTAAATCACAGAGATTTAGTGACTTAGAAACGAGAAAGAGTAAAATAAGGGTGTCAATATTAGTAGAAAAAATAGAACATAACCTTGAGGGTTGTGGCTTCTTCTTTACTCTTCAGCCTGTTGCTTCATTTGTCTTCCCATTCAACCTTGAAATCTGAAGTGGTAGATGAGAGGGGAGGGCTGGGAAGGGGGTGAATATGTAGAGAGACACGACTGATTTGGGGCAGTGTGGTGAGCTCAGAGGCTTGGCATTAGGAATCTTCATCGCTTTGACCCCAGTGGGTACTTTTAAAGGCTGAATGTAACTGTAGCAATGAAAAGTGTCCGCATTCCCACAATACGTTACAATTTATAAAGCAGCTCATGACATTGTCTTGTTCATTTTGATTGTCAAACAACGTGTGAAGAAGGTATTGCCATCCTCATTTTCCAGATTAGGAGAATTGACTCAGAGAGCAAATTTCTCAAGGGTGGTAATTGGCAGAATCAGGCTCAAACCTGTGTCTTTGGACTCCAGATGGAATAGTGTTCTTGTTTGAACTCATGGAGGGTGACTGAGGCCATCATGCAGCAGGAAACCCTGAGTAGAAACAATTATTCAGATACCGATGGGGGCTGGGCAAATCACCAGTACGACGGAAGCTGGTTGGATATAGGACAACAGGGAATGGTGGGGACTGTGGTTCGGGACTGGTGGGCCAACACCCTGCTAAGGAGAGTAATCACCACTCAGTTCCAGGTAATTACCGCCAGGAAGAACTGCCAGCTTGATTTTTTTTTTTAAGAGAAGCTGGAAATTCAATAGATTCAATTTATTGGGTGCCTGCTGTGTATCAGACACTGGGGATAAAGCAGTGAATAAAATTGAAAAAATTTCTAGATTTTCATGTGGACTTTTCCAGTATTTAAGTATTGAGAACTAACAGAAAGTTTAGAAAACATTGTTCAGTCCCAACAAAACACATCTGTGGGCCACATTTGGCCTGGAGGTTGTCAGTTTGTGACTTTCAAAGGTTCTGATGGACCAAATTTTTTGTTTGTTTGCTCAAGACAGAGGTGCCCTGTTGCCCAGGCTGGAATGCAATGGTGTGATCTTGGCTCACTACCTCCTCTGCCTCCTGGGTTCAAGTGATTCTCCTGCCTCAGCCTCCCTAGTAGCTGGGATTACAGGTGCCCACCACCATGCCTGGCTAATTTTTATGTTTTTCGTAGAGATGGGTTTCAGCATGTTGGCCAGGCTGGTGTCAAACTCTTGATCTCAGGTGATTCACCTGCCTTTGGCTCCCAAAGTGCTGGGATTACAGGCACCTGCCACCTATGCCCAGCTAATTTTTAAATGTTTTGTATTTCTAGTAGAGATAGGATATCACCATGTTGACCAGGCTGGTCTCAAGCTCCTGACCTTGGGTGATGTGCCTGCCTTGGCTTTCATTTGTCAAAGTGCTAGGATTACAGGCATGAGCCACCATGCCCAGCTTGCACCAAATGTTTTCTGAAGAGGGGAGTAGAATGGTCCACTAGGGCCAGGGAAAAATTGTTGGCACTTCTAATCACATTTGTTTTTTATCTTGTCCTTTAACAAATTTCACTTTTGTGAATGCTGTATTATAGACATAGCTGACTCATATATAGCAAGGCATATCATTTAAATATTTAAATAGAAATTATTTATATATGTTGGGGATACGTGATCAAAGTACTTTTATCGATATAGGTGTGGAGCAGAAGTTTTCAAAGACCCATGGAATAGGCCAGCCATGATAGTGCACTCCTGAAATCGCAGCACTTTAGGAGGCTGGGGTGAGTGGATTGCTTGATCCCAGGAGTTTGGGACCGGCCTGGACAATATGGTGAAACCCTGTTTCTACTAAAAAAATATAAAAATTAGTCAGGCATGGTGACATTCACCTGTATTCCCAGCTACTCAGGAGGCTGAGGTGGGATGATCACTTGAGCCCAGGAGACTGAGTCTGTGGTCACGCCACTGCACTCCAGCCTGGGTGACAGAGCTAGACCCTATCTCAAAACAAAAAACAAATAAGATCCCTGGAATAGTCTTTGAAAAGCGATATTTGCATGTCTCCTACCTGAGACAGGGCTAAAGCTGCAGTCTCCGGCTTGGTGCTCAAGGGGCTTCAGAGAGTGCAAGACTGGACAGTGCATCTGTAAAAAAGCCAAACCGTCTCCTTTTCCTTTCACCAGAGCACTGTCCTATGAGCAAAAACTGCAGCCATCTCTGAGCCATGGAAGAGACAACTGGGCTGGGGACTAGTTCAGCACAGACCTACATTTCAACCACCATGATGAAGGTTTGGGGATGTTATGATCACATTTGTTTTTTACTTCTTGTAATATTGAGATGTACTTGTGAGAATACAGCTGTACAGGAGAAGCCAGGACTGAGAAATAATTTAATATTCATCCTTAAGCGTCAGGAAAGTTATTACAGGAAGGCAGGTGACCAGCTACTCCTCCCTGAGCTCAGAGCACAAAGAGATGGGTGTAAACCTCTATGAGTGAGGCTCAGGTTACAGTCATGGAAGACACAGTGAGCTTCATCTGAGTCCTGTTGTCAAGCCTGTCTTGGACACTATATCCTCCATCTGTTAGTAGAGTGGCAGTGTGATTGGGAAAGAGCACTGAACAAGGAGCCCTGGAGTTGTGTAGAGACCTTTTGGCTTCCATGACCTTAGGCAATGCCAGATGTGTCCATTTATGGATCTCATTTTCTTCTTTTTTGAATAAGGAAGGGCATGGTTTACGGTCTCTGAGCTTCTTCCTTCCACTTCCTGGTTCTATGCTTAGTCTAAGTGTTGGAAGGCAGATACTCTTGGGTGTTTTCCTGAGCCAGAATCAGTTGTCTCTAACCCAGGTCAATATATTAGCTGCTGTAGCAAACAAGTCTCAAAACATACAGTGGCTCACGCGTGGTAGAAGTTTACTTCTTGTCCACAAAAGCTCTAAAATGCATTTCCCTAATAAGCAGGCCATTTGCCTCCAAGCAGTTATACAGGGAGGCAGGATCTTTCCTACTTGAGGTTCTGACATCTTAGATACTTGGCTCCAAGGTAGCCATGCTCATTTACGTTGAGCTGGTGGAAGAGGAAAAAGCACAGGCAGTTGAGCCTGAGAGATTTTTAAGGACCGACTAGGAAGGGTGTGCATTAATTCCGATCAAATTCCATTGGCGAGAAATCAGTCACATAGAAACACCTAAATACAAGAGAGTCTGGTAAAGGCAGTTCAGCTCTCTGCCCAAGAAAAAAAGGAAATGGATTTAGTCAATAGGAATCAAGCTATGCCATAGAAAGGAGAGTTTAAAAGAGAAAGAATTATGTGAATTGAAGAAGAGTAAGATTGGGGTGATGTTAATTATCTTCCTCTTTCTGAAGAGCTAGAAGTCCTCAGCTGCAAAAGGATGGCAGCACCTGGGCTTGAAAAGATTTTTTGGCTCAAAAGGAAGAGCCCTGGGCAAAGACTCAAGACGCACTAGGTTCTAGTTTGGGTGTCTCAAACTAGCTATGAACAGTTTTCTGAATATAATTTATCTGATCGTTATGTTTCAGTTTCCTCATCTGTCCATGGTAACCAAAATGCATACTCTAACTACTTGGCAGGATTGTTTTAAAAGTCAGGTATAGCAACAGCATGCACATTTTGGAAAAAAAAATGATTAAAATGGAGAATGAGTTTAAATTGCAGATGGAGAAAATTAAGTTGGATAAGGAAAAAAGTAACAACTTTCCCCATAGTGGAACAAAGAACATTTTTGGGGAATGTCCAAATAACTTCAAGAAATCAGTGGGAAACAATTTTGACAAGTGTGGAAAGAAGGCTCAAACTTGGAGGGTAGCTTGTGGGGGTCGGCACCGGAGACATGGATTACGGTTCTGGCACTACACGCAAACAGCTGTTTGACCCTGACTGAGTTTCTTCCCCTCTTGGGAAATGTGAACTCCATCAGTGCAGAGACTTTTTCCTGTCTTGTTTACAACTGTATTTCTTGTGACATCTTGTAAGCATTCAATAGATATTAACGAAATGAATGAATGAACCCAGGAGGAGAAACCGACCGTAAGGCCTCTGCAGAGCGTCAAACGGAGGAGAGCTGGGGACTGGATTTTGTGGCCAGAGATGAAGCTGGGGCATCTCCTCCAGCCTGGAGTGGAGGTATTTGTGCAGGACATGGGTCTCTGACACTGGGAGCCAGCTGTCTCTGCCCCACAGCCCTGATCAGATCCAGGCACTCAGTGTTCTGTGCCTCCCTGCTTTTCTCTTTTTTAGAAGGTACTTGGCTGACCTCCCAGGGGGGTATAGCTGGCTTCTTCTCTAAGCCACTTATTCTTGCTGTTAAGAAATGACAAAGCGGATTCTCCATCTCCTGGTAGCTGGCTGCCAGCCTGCGAGACTTGATGCTTTTCTGAAAGATCCCCCTTCTTTTGCTCTGTATGCAGAGAAAGCACGAGGCAGACATCATCAACGTTGCCTCCTTTGCAATGGCCTGACTCACCTCCTCTTGGTGTGTGTCTCTAGGCTGATCCCCACAAGGAAGACGGAGGCAGAAATTGGCATGATTCCTACCCTTGGGACTCAGCGTCCAAATCCTGCTGGATATTACAGAATGACTGGTAGATAATATTCACATGGTGACCTAATAATACCGGCACCACTTTTGCTGACAGATTGCTAAGTGCCAGGCACCATGTTAACCTCCTTAGGTACCTTCATTCATTTGATTCTTGCAACTACCTTGTGAGGTAGGTACTGTGACTTTATAGGTGAGGAAATGGAGGCAAAGGAAAGTTGAGGAGCTTTCCCAAGGTCATATGGCTCAGCAGCTGGGGACCGTGTGGAAGTACGGAACGCTGTTTTCAATATGCTTGCTTGTCTTGTCCAGGGTGCTTCTACACAGTGCTGCACAGACAGTTCCTAAAGTGCAGAGCAGCAGGAGCACAAAGAAAACCCCAAGTAATTCTTCCAAGGGTCTCTGCTGCCACTGCCTTAGTTTACTTCAGGAAGAGACCTCTGCCAAGTTCAGTGTGAAGTTAACATATTTAACGTGAAAAACTGGTTTAGAAGTGAACTAAATTGTGGACTAGTTGGTATAAATAAAGCTAGAAAAGACTTTGCAGAATCATTTATATGTTGACACATTTATATGATTGCAGATCATCAGGAGAGTGATATATCAAACTGTCATTCCTAAGTTTAACGGACCAGGGAATATGGTTTTGTCCCCCTTAGGAGTATCTTAGGGGCTAGAGTTCCAGGAACACTCTTTAGAAATTGCTGAGCTGTAGAGATATACCCGCTGACCTATAAAGCTGCCTTGGACATTCCTCTTTCTATTCCACTGCCCACCCACTGTCCCCATCTAGAATCCAACCATCTGTCCGTACATCCATCCATCCATCCGTCCACCTGCTAAACATCTGCTGTGTTCCACGCAGTGTACAAGGTGTTTTCTCTCAAGTCATCTTGATAATTTTTGCCATAGCTCCATTCCATAGATAAAGAGGTAATAGAGATTGGTTGCAGTGGCTCATGCCTGTAATTCCAGCGCTTTGGGAGGTTGAGACAGGCGGATCACAAGGTCAGGAGTTCAAGACTAGGCCAATATGGTGAAACCCTGTCTCTACTAAAAATACAAAACTGAGTTGGGTGTGGTGGTGCACACTTGTAGTCCCAGTTACTGGGGAGGCTGAGGCAGAAGAAGCACTTGAATCCAGGAGGCACAGGTTGCAGTGAGCTGAGATTGCGCCACTGCACTCTAGCCTGGGCGACAAAGCAAGACTCCGTCTCAAAAAAAAAAAAAAAAATGAGGTGTTAGAGACAGGAGGCAGACAAGGGTGTCCTGTGAAAACCCACCTAAAACCCAAAACAAGCCTACAAGCCTGAAGGCTAAAAAACCAGACTGCTGGTCCTGGGAAAAGCCCACCCCTTCCTGACAGATTCTCTTTTCTTTCTTTCTTTTTTTTTTGAGACGGAGTTTCTCTCTTGTTACCCAGGCTGGAGTGCAATGGCGCGATCTCGGCTCACCGCAACCTCCGCCTCCTGGGTTCAGGCAATTCTCCTGTCTCAGCCTCCTGAGTAGCTGGGATTACAGGCATGCGCCACTATGCCCAGAGAATTTTTTGTATTTTTAGTAGAAACAGGGTTTCACCATGTTGACCAGGATGGTCTCGATCTCTTGACCTCGTGATCCACCCGCCTCGGCCTCCCAAAGTGCTGGGATTACAGGCTTGAGCCACGGCCCCCGGCCCTGACAGATTCTCTTGAATAGTGCCCACCTGCGCACTGGGAGAAGCGGGTGGAGCAGGGAGGAGGAGCTTGGCTTTTTCAGTTCCTATGTGGCATCCTGGAATTCAGTTTGTAAGGTGGGGGCCTGGTAGCAGGACTCTCTCTCGCTTTGCTGAGAGTTCCTCTTTCCTTTTCACCCAGTAAACCCTTCCCCGCATCTCACCCTACAATGTGTTCATGTGACTAAATTTTCCCAGTAGTGTGAAAAGAACCTGTTTTATGTGTGTGTGTGTGTATGTGTGTGTGTGTGTGTGTGTGTGTGTGTGTGTTTTCCTGCAACAGAGGCAGCTATCAGAAAACCACAAGGCTGGATAGGGACAGGGCTGGGATTTGAACCCACATTTCCCAATCCAGATTCCAGATTTTTTTTGTTCTTCTATTCTTCAGGGTTTTGTCCTCTAGTTGCTTATTCATTTTTTATCCATTTGACAAAATCCCAAGTCAAACTTTGTTTCTCTCAGAAATTCATGTTTCCCTTTCTTTCTACCTGTTCTATGCAGAAGACTCTTCCATCTTCTAAACCCCTCCAGACCGTCTCTATCCAGATTTGGCACCTACTTCATCAGGCTGACAGTTAAGAAGTGAGTGTGTGTGTGTGTCTTGGATCTCCGCTGCTGTGTAAGTCAAGCACTTGGCACATATCATCTGTACCTGGCACATCAGCCTTGTGAGAGAGGCATTTTTAGATTCATTTTGTAGATGAGGAAACTGATGCACAAGGACGAAGAGCCACTTGCCCAACGTCACAAAGCAAGTCAGTGATGAAGCTAGGATTCCAAGTCTTCTGGCCCCAGAATCCACATTCCCTCCACTATTCTGTGCTGAATCCCTTGCTGAACCCCTAATTTCATAGGTGAGCAACTGAGGCCCATGGAGGGAGAGTGGCTAGCTCCAAATCCCACAGCTGTGAATAGTCGTGCTAAGACCATGTGCAAAGGCTCACATCTGGGAACCTTTCTTCTTCAGCAGGCTGCCTCCCCAGGTCTAATGCAGGTCTCAGCTATTGCTGCCAGTTGGTTCCTATTACCTGGATGCCATGGAAATTGTACCTTGTAGCTCTTGATATACCAGGAGCCTGGTGGTGGCTCCCTGGGGGAGAGCCAAGGAAGGTCAGAGTACAAGTCTGCAGACCCAGCACCTAAAATAAACCAGACAGCAACCCAAGAGCGTGGCATAACCTTTCCACAGCTCAGGGCCGGGGGCGGCTTCCAGCTCCAAGGTTCCCTGGGTATAGCACCTAACAGAGCGCATGTGCACGTCAGGGCTGCAGCTTCTTCCTTTTATTTTAAAGAAAATGAGTTTCTTTTACTCTGGTTCTGGAATTGAGGGCTGGCAGGAATTGAGGGAGCCCTTGGACCGTGGTGGGGAAGAGGCAAGGAATAGTCTTCAGATTGCTGGTTTCCAAATTTGAGTGTTCATCAGAATCACTGGAAGAGCTTTCAAAAATGATTCAGGTGTCATTCCAGCCCTATAGAATCAGAATCTCTGGGAATAAGGCCTGGGAATCTGTATTTGAATGTTCTGCAGGTGAGTCTCCTCTGGTTCAGGTTTGTGAACTACCTTCCCAAATACGCCTCTTCATGGCTGTCTCCATTTGCTGGTAGTCCAGCAGATCTCCATCTCCCATCCTCAACTCTCACTTAGTACATTTTTATTTTCCACTTGTAAAATTTAAATTCTATATTGTCCAAGTCTTTGAGGGTTGATGTGATAACAGCACTTAACGGAGGTTTCTGTTATTTTTTAAAATGGCAGATTTTAGGTTTTCCCTTTAAATGGAAGTTTAGGAGGGGTCTGTTCTGCCAGAGGAGTAAGTCCCTTGAGAAGTCAGTTTTGAAAAATTTGGTTGTTGTAGAAGTCTGTCTCTGAGGCCCTTAGTATCCAAAGCAGTCTGTGAAAGCCAGAGGTTGCCATGGTAATGGCAGCTGCCAGGAGACAGGCTATTGTGTTTAGATTCTTGTATTAATAACACCCTCTCCAGCAGCCAGAAATACCTGTTGAAAGAGGAGAGTTTCTTTTCTTCTTATTTAAGAAGAGTTTGGGAAGTTACTTTCCTCTGCCTTCAAGAGGATTGGGGGTTTGTCGTTAGGTGTACAAGTGACTGTTTTTTCTCCCCTTGCCCAAGGTTAAGCAAGAGAACTCAGTTGGAACCTTGAACCCTCCTAGCCTATCAGAAGACTACAGAGGAAAAACAAGCTTAGGTGACTCCTCCTCCAGTAAGCCCAAGCATATCCAAGGGGGAGACACACTGGCCATGGGGAGACCCTAGATGTGTGTTGACACCAAGCTGATCTGAATTCCAGGCTCAAGTTCTAGATGCACATTCTTCTCTGGGGAGGAAATAAAGAATTCTGGGGAGGTTGTTAGCAGCATTTCAGTGGAAATAGCATTGGATTCCATGCATCTCCTAGCTGCATGACAGGGCAAGAAAAGGAAAAGGAGGAGAGGACTAGTTTTAGTTGAATATTATTACAAGTTAGGTGTTGTGTTAGATGCAGGGAAATAAAAATCACTAAGATAGGGCAGGGTGCGGTGGCTCACACCTGTAATCCCAACACTTTGGGAGGCTGAGGTGGGTGAATCATGAGGTCAGGAGACCAGCCTGACCAACATGGTGAAACCCCGCCTCTACAAAGTACAGAAAAAAAAAATTAGCTGGGTGTGATGGTGCATGCCTGTAATTCCAGCTACTCAGGAGGCTGAGTCAGGAGAATTGTTTGAAGCTGGGGGGTGGAGGTTGTAGTGAGCTGAGATCATGTCACTGCACTCCAGCCTGGGCAACAGAACGAGACTCTGTCTCAAAAAAAAAAAAAAAAAAAAACAAAACAAACCCCACTAAGACAGAATTTGTACTTGCAAGGAGTTCACTGTCTCGAGGCAAGCATGGAATCAGAGATGGCAAGTGGTGGTCATTTTGTTTGCTGACTGGACTGCTGTGATGAGTGTTTTCTGTGGGGAGGAAGGGATGGATGTCATTTGCTATGTCTGGATCTAAATAAACAATACCATGATTTCCACTGCTTAGGAAAGCTGTATGTGGTGCCCTGTGGTGCAGGTGAGACATCTAAAGACAGCATCATTCACACTGGATCAGGATGGATGATGTACTGAGGGAAGCCAGATTGGAGGAGCCAGCCTGGGCAGGGGTGTGGCTGTTTCCGGGCAAGGTAAGGGGTCCTTCTGTGAACTCAGAGAAGTTTTCTGTTTTGTCTTTTCTCAAAGCCCTGGTATAGTGCTAGCCCTTAGCAACGTTGTAAAGTGCACCCAGTTTGTCTTTGGGGAAATTCCCCTTTTTGAGTCCTTTACCCTTTTAAAAATATTTCTTTCTTTGTTTCTCCTTATTCTTGATCAGGTCCGTTTTTTTCAGGGAGAAAATTGTCAACAATTTATACAGCTAAGGGTAATTTAAACGACTCTAGAAAGCCTTCTATTTAAAAGAAAGAGCCATGAGGTGATGGACATGTTAATTAGCTTGATTTAATGACTCTACATTATAGTCATAAATCCTAACACTACTTTGTACCCAGAAATAGATGCAACTACAAATTGTCAATTTACAATAAAATAAAAATAAATAAAAGTAAAAAAAAGAAGAGCCAAAGAACAATGCTTAACCGCAAGCGGCTAATGTTGGGGATCTAGCCTGCATGCACCTACCTGGGGAACTCTTCAGGCCAGGGCTGGGCAAACGTCGCCTGTAAAGGGCTAGGTAGCAAACGTGTTCAGCTGTGTGGGTGATGCAGTCTGTTGCAACTACTCAGCTCTGTCGCTGTTCTGCAAAAGCAGCCACAGACAATCCCAGTAAGTGGATGGGAGTGGCTACGTTCCAATAAACCTTTATTTATAGACACCACAATTAGAATTTCATGTATTTCATGTCATAAAATATTATTTTTCTTTGCATTTTTTCCCAACCATTAAAAATGTGAAAAGGATTCTACGCTTATGGACTGTACAAAACAGAATTCCATGGGCCATAGTTGGCCAACTTTTGCCTTCCTATCACCTCTCCTATCACATTCTAAGATGAGCAGTGCTGTGGGGTGAGGTCACTCTGCCTAGAGATTCTCTTTGCATGACCTGGTAGTTTATCTATTTCTTTCTTTCTTTCTTTTTTTGAGATGTGGTCTCACTCTGTCACCCATGCTGGAGTACAGTGGTGTGATCTCAGCTCACTGCAGCCTGTGCCTTTCAGGTTCAAGTGATTCTCCCACCTCAGCCTCCCAAGAAGCTGGGATTACAGACACCCACCATCATGCCCATCTACTTTTTCTGTGTTTTTGTAGAGACGGGGTTTACTATGTTGGCTAGGCTGGTCTTGAACCCCCCACTGACTTCAAGTGATATGCCTTTCTTGGCCTCGCAAAGTGCTGAGATTATAGGCATGAGCCACTGCTCCCAGCCTATCCATTTCTTTAGTCAAATACTTACTGAGGACCTACTGTGTGCTAGGGACTGCTCCAGGTACTGGGAATTCAGAAGTGAATGAGGCAAGTGCCTGCCCTCAAGTAACTTACATTTCCCTGGCCATGGCAGGAAGATTTAAGGAGTGAAGACAAGATATGGGTTTTGGTCTCAGTCATTGCTTCCCTGGACTTGGGTCTCTTTTAGAGACTGGTTGTTCTTAGTGGCTAGGCTGATCTGCAGCACTCAGCTGTGGATCCTGAACACAGGTCCCCTAGTTATCAGCTGCTGGAGAGCTATGTGACATGCTTGGAACCCATGCCCTGGGATAACTTTAGTGTTCTGAATTTCCAACTAAAAGTGCAGCCAAACAATAAAAATGAGTAAAATAGCATAAAACCCAAGACCTTTAGGGCTCAGTGTATTCTGGCACAGTGTCCCAGTGGGATTCCGGGATGGTTTTCAAGCACCGTGGCTTCTCTTGACTTTCCCATGGCCTATTCCAAGACAACCGCTGATCTGCAGATGTTCCCCTAGGACTGGGGCATGGCAAAGGCCCATTGCAACAGCAGCTACTGCTGCGGCCAGGGCCAGAGGTCAGTGCTCATGTGGTCTCTGGCAACAGCGGTCCTCCTCCAGCTCCCACCCATTCCCAGGCAGGTGATAGAGAAGCCCTGTGAATTCCTCCTTTGAGACCAACAGGTCCCTCTGTGATGTAGGGAAACAGATGTGGCTGCCTTGAGGCAGAAGAGGGGCTCTCCAGTGAGTAAGCAATTGCTCCCAGCCCATGGGCCTCATGATTTACAGGGCATCTGCTCCACATCCAGTCCCTTTGTTGTGTGCTAAGGGGGACGTGGGGGTGGGAGTGGGGTGGGGAATTGAGCCTGGAGGAAAGAGGAGAGAAAGACAAGGGAGTAGGTCTGGTCTCTGCTTCTAAGTTCTGCACAGTCTGACGAGGTAGAAATTACATGAAATAGTTAAGGCATCCCATGGAGAAACAGTTTTGTTCTCCTTTAAAATTCAAACTGGCCTGATCACCAATGAACCAGGTGATCTTGCGGTCCCCTAAGTTCCCTTGCGTAGACAATGAGAAAGTTCATGACGTGATCACATAATTGCAAGGTTTTTTTCTGCTGTCAGAGTCTGAAGTTTGAAGCATCCTGCCTTCTTTTCCTGGGCTCTCCCATCTTGTCCATCTCCATCTCCTCTCTCTTCTTCTACTTCTGCCTCTTCCACTGTGATCTGGCTCAGAGATGCTCAGCATCTGCCCAAAGCTCATCTGGGGGTGCCATCCCAGGCCAGGTTCTCAGGGAATGGGGCCAGACAGTGCGGAAACGTGGAGGGAGGAGGGGGGTGTGCCCTTGGCCAGCTGGGTTTCATTAGAACCCTTCTCTATCTGCTACCTTGCTGCAGCCAGACTTCCTTTAACCACTCTTAATGTATATTTTTAGTGCTTATTCATAAATATCACTTTACACATGCATTCATTCAGCAAACATTTGTTGAGTGCCTACCACACACAAAACACAACGCTAGGAATAAAAAAGTGGGTGAAATAGACCCAGAGTGTTGGTCCTATTTCATGCCTCCAAGGCCACTGTACTCTCTTATTTTGTGGTTGAAGATTCTGAGACTCAAAGTGGGACAGCGACTTATTTAAGGTGATGTAATTAAGGGCAGAGCCAAGACAGAAACACAGCATTTTTCAAGCTAGGTGAGACCAGACAGCAGAAATTGTATTTCCATACATATATTTAGTATTTAAAATGTACAGAGTATGTCTATGTCCATCTCCATGGTAACAGGAGGCAGGCATGATTATTGTTATTCATATAATTATAAGTGCCTCCATGTGGTTATTCATTTTGCAGATGAAGAAACTGAGGTTCACGAGGTTAAGTATTTGAATAAAAGTCACATGGCTGGAGGTAACAGAGCTGGGAGAAGGACTGGGGTCTTCTGACTCCCACTCATCTGCAACATGGATCTTCCCACCTGTATTGGCCACCTCTCACAGAAGAGCCTTCTCTCTCCTCTGTGGCTCCCTGGTGGCCTGTGGTCAAAAATGATTGCTAAGAGACCCTAGACTATCTCAGTAGTATGCTGTAGTACCATCAGGATACAGGAAAGAGGCAGAAACTCAGAGACCATTAGAAAAGGGGCAAAGGAAAAAAACCAGGAAAGATTGGCTGACAGAGAAAGGGGTGAAGGGTACTGGAGAAATGGAGAAGGAAGCAGCATAAGACTGGTCTGGTAAGAAAGAATGGAGCTTTGTGATAATTTTCACACCCTTCGACATAAAAATGGACACAACTAGTGTGGATCAAAACTGGGTGCCATGGTAAGAAAGGTGTTGGAACACACAGTGCGACTTGTACCACTGATAGGCATGGGAGTTATAAATCCCGTCTGTGATTCGACTAGGGCGGGCAATCCACAGTGTTGGATTGCCTGGCATCATCCATGCATTCCTTGAATTCCAGTCAGCCTTCTGATTGGATTTCTTCTCACTAACCCCTCTTCCACTGGAAACAAGAAACAGTAGCCTTGTGGCCGGCTCCTGGAATTCCCTGAGGTTCCCCCATGAACCTTAGTTTCTTCATCTGAAAAAGGAATAACCATGTGGAGGCTCTTTGTAATTATGTGTATGATAATAATCATGCCCGCCTCCTGTAACCATGGAGATGGGATGGACATACTCTGTACATTTCTCTGCATTGAGGAGAGCTGCTAAAAGAGAAGGAAACCGCCTCAGTCTCTCTTGACTGTCTTTTAAATGATCTCTTTCGGGTTTAGGAGGATCCCTTTGGTGTTAGACCACCCAGAATCTACTCTACTATTATAACCCATCCATTAAATCATTGGAGTTTTTTGATACATTTTCTTCCCTTTTTTTTTTTTTTTTATTCGAGACAGGGTCTCACTCTGTTGCCTAGGCTGGAGTGGAGTGGAGTGGTGCAATCACTGCTCACTGTAGCCTTGACCTGGACCTCCTGGGCTTAAGCCGTCCTTGCCTCAACTTCATGAGTGGCTGGGGCTATAGGCACATGCCACCATGCTGGCTAATTTATATTTATTTATTTACTTTTGAGACTGAGTTTCGCTCTTGTTGCCCATGCTGGAGTGCAATGGTTCAGCTCACCACAACCTCTCCCTCTGGGTTCCAGTGATTCTCCTGCCTCAGCTTTCTGAGTAGCTGGGATTACAGGTATGCACCACCATGCCTGGCTAAATTTGTATTTTTAATAGAGATGGAGTTTCTCCATGTTGGTCAGGCTGGTCTTGAACTCCCAACTTCAGGTGATCTGCCCGCCTCGGCCTCCCAAAGTGCTGAAATTACAGGTATGAGCCACTTTGCCTGGCCCAATTTATTTTAATTTTTTTGTAGAGATGGGATCTTGCTCTGTTGACCAGGCTGGATTTTTTATCCAATTTTCTATCAATAAATCAGTGAATATGTAATGAACAGCTTCTATGCAGCCCCTCTTAGGTCAGCTGCTTTGGGGAATACAGAAGGAACATACTTCAGAGACTTTTAAAGCAGCTTATGAACCTCTCGGAGCAAGACTAATGTCTCAGCTAAATGTAATTATTCACTTATTTGCTTGACAGACCAGTGGGGCTCTGGAAAATTATCATCATCCTGTCGGTGGCTCTGTGCTATGTAGAGATTATGACTTATTCACCCATTTGACAAATATTTATTGAACACATACTGTCTGCTAGGTATGGTAATGAAATAGTGGTTCAAGTAAGTATTCATGGCTTCTAACCTCAGAGAGCCCATGTTTAGTGAAGGGAGAGAGGTAGCAGTCACTCACAGAATAAGTCATTTATGAGATATGTCAGGAAGGGAGCAAGGAGTGTGAGTAACATGATGACATTCAGCGTGGTGGGGACCTGGGGTGTGTAGATTGGGTGGGAAATGAAGGCCCTAAAGTGGGATGGGGCCTGAAGTTTGACAGTGACCAGGCACAGGGGATGTGAGTGTGTGGATGAGGGAGATCAAATATTCTAGAGGGAAGACAAAACTACCCCAAACTTTAGTGGCTTAGAACAAAAAGGTACCATTATTTCCCACAGCCCTGTGGATTGATTGGCCTCTGCTGGGTGTTGATTCTCACTGGGGTCTCTCATGCAGTGGTAGTCAGATAGCTGCTGGGGTTGGAGTCATCGGAAGGCTGGGCGTGGCTGAATGAATACTCCAGAGAGCTCCTTCGCTCCCATGCCTGGCCCTTGGGTGAGGTTGGCTGGAATAGCTGGAGGTTGCTATCAATGCTCTCTCTCCATGTGGCTTCTCCACATGGCTAGTTTGGGCTTCCTAATGGCATGGAGGGCTCAGGATGGTTGAACGTCTGTGGAAACCTGGCTTCGTCTAGAGTGAGCAGGGAAGAGGAAATTGTTTGTCTTTTAAAAGGCTAGACCCAGGCTGGGCTAGTATCACTTCTGCAATATCCTCTTGATCGAGGAAGTCACAGTCTAGCTCAGATGGTAGGACATGGAGAATTAGACTCCACTTCTCAAAGGGAGAATTGCTGGTGTCTTTGAGGGGGGAAGGGATGGTGACCATCTTAGAGACAAGCTAAGGCCTTGAGATCAAAAAAGCTTGATGTATGAAAGGACCAGAAAGCCAATCAGTGCAGCTGGAGCACAGGGAAGGTGGAACAAGATGAGGCAGGAAGGATGGGCAGAGTGGCCTCCTCAGGTAAACTGTGGTAGAGAATTTTGACTATTTATTTATTATTATTACTTTGAAATGGGGTCTCTCTCTGTCACCCAGGCTGGACTACAGTGGCACAATCATGGCTCACTGCAGCCTCAACCTCCCCTGGCTCAAGTGATCCTCCCACCTCAGCCTCCAGCCACCCGTGTGGCTGGGACTACCAGTGCACGCAACCATGCATGGCTAGTTTTTCTATTTCTCGGTAGAGATGGGGTCTTCTTATCTCTAGGAAAGTTGCCCAGGCTGGTCTCAAACTCTTGTACTCAAGCCATCAGCCTGCCTTGGCCTCCAAAAGTGCTGGGATGAGCCACTTTGGGAGCCACCATACCCGGCTAGATTTTTTTTTTTTTTTAAGTCACACAAAAGCCTTAGGTTTCCTTCTTTCTGGGGGCTGATAGGAGTCTTCTTTCTTTCTGTTCCAGTCCATCTTCACCTGCTGTCCATAAGATCCTAGAGCCCAGTGCTGGTCTCATGCTTTCTAGGCTCTCAAGCCTTCAGTGAGTTTCCATTGCTTCCAGAACCAGGCAGAGATTGCCCAGCCTGGTTTCAAGAGTGCTCGCCCAAGTTGTGTACTTTCACATTTTTTGTCACTTTTTGCCCAACCTGTCAAATTGGATCCCATGCTCTCCCTCCTCCCCCTACCAAGAGGTGACTTTATCTCTCCGCCTCCATGTCTGGTCACATTAGTCACTTGCCCTCCCGTGGCCCCATCTCCCCTTGTCAGAATCCTGCCTTTCCTTTGCAACTTATCTTCAGTGACACTTCCTCAAACTGGGCGAGCCCCCTGCTCCTCAGAAACCGAGTTCTTCCTGATTTAAAGTGGAGTTGATGCTTTGGAAGGTGCCGTCACATCTGTATTCGTCTTACTTTCACTTTCACAGGTCTCCTCCCCATTGACTCTAGGTCTTCAAGGATGGAAAGCATGCCAGCCTTGCTTTTGCTGCCTGTGGCTCCATGCCTTGTACACAGCAATTATTCAGTCAATGCCTGTCGAATTCAGCAGCGGTTTCTCTGGGCCACCGGCTTCCAATTGTCTCTTTCTTTTCCCATAGCAAATTTCAGCGTTCAGCTCCCAGCAACTCTTGATTTGCAGCCCCAAGGTTCCTGGCAGGACCATTGAGCTGCCGTTCCCAGATGGCCAGGCCTGCACAGGCCAGTGTCGGGTCCCAGGGAGATGGAGCGCTTCTGATTCCGCAGACTTCCTTGGCTCCTTTCTCTCCAGCTGCCTTACACTTGTTTTCCTTGGCAGGAGGAAGGCCTCAGTCTCCACTTCATCTTCCATTTATAGGCATATATGCATTTTTTGTTATTCTCTTCACAAAATGACAGTGTTCTCGGCTCAGAAAAGAAGGAGAGAAAGAAGGTGGAGCACCATGCAAAGCAAAGAAGGCATTTTGTATATAAGACCTCCAGCTGCCTGCAGTACTTGTGTCCATACTGGAGAATGGAGGACATTCTTCCTGCCTCTGCTGGCCTCTCATCTGTGCCTCAGCCTGTCCCACTAACTTCTCACACTTTGCTGATGGGCTACTATGGGATCCCTGTCATGAGTCCATGTCTACACCGTCCTTCAGTCCTTCATCTGACACTGGAATACTCTGAGGTCCAGAGTTAAGCTTTGTGAGCTCACGTGTGTTGTTTTGTTGGTTTTTAAAATTTTTATTTATTTATTTATTTTGGAGACAGGGTCTCTCACTCAGCCACCTGGGCTGGAATGCCGTGGCAGGATCTTGGCTCACTGCAACCTCAACTTCCCAAGCTCAAGGATCCTCTCACCTCAGCCTCCCAAGCAGCTGGGACTATAGGCACTCACTACCATGCCTGGCTAATTTTAATTTTTTTTGTAGAGATAGGGGGTCTCATTATGTCTGGCCATGAATTCTTGGGCTCAAACGATCCTCCTGCCTCAGACTTCTAATGTGCTGGGACTACAGATGTGAGCCACCATGCTTGGCTGAGAGCTCTAATTTGTCCATTGGGCAAGATATATGTGAATGCAAAAAGGAAGAATAACAGCAGCAAACATTTACGTAGTGCTCTCTATACCAGCCTGGGTTTTAAGGAGTCTATAAATTGTCAGTCATGTGATCCCCACAGTAACCCTATGGAGTTGTACTATTATTGTCCCCATTTTACAGATGCAGGAACTGAGATGGAGAGAGGTTACTTCATCTTCCCGTGGTCACACCGATAGTCAGTGGCAAAGCTGTGATCTGAGTCCAGGAAGGCTTGCTTCAGAGTCTCCGTCCCTGACCTCTGGCCATGCTGCCTTAATTGCTCATCAAATTGAGATGTTTACTAACCTAGCAGGGTCACTTAGTCCTTCTTATATACCCAAATGTGCTGGAAATGACAGTGTGCCTGAGGGGTGTAGGCAAGGGCCTGCACAGGTTTGAATTAATTCTTGACCCAGGTAATTCAATTTGGTCCATATTGTGACTTTCCCACAGATTTATGATTTTTAGCTTAGCATTTTGTGTCTATTTGGAAGGATAGATCAGCAAAGGGATTTATTGGTGTATCCAAGAGCAATCTGCTTCTTTTGGCTACAGTCCATGTCCTGAGAATTCACTAAGTAACCAATGAATTCATTTTCTTCTCTCCTTCCTTCGTTCAACAAACTCTGATCTGGTGCCTTGTGTGTGCAAAGCACTATATGGCCCAAGGACAGTTGGAGAAAAAGAACCCTAAATGACGCTGGGTGCAGTGGCTCATGCCTGTAATCCCAGCACTTTGGGAAACTGAGGTAGGTGGATCACGAGGTCGGGAGTTCGAGACCAGCCTGGCTAATATGGTGACACCCATCTCTACTAACAATACAAAAATTAGCTGGGCATGAGAGTGGCATGTATCTGTAGTCTCAGCTACTCAGGAGGCTGAGGCAGAAGTATCGCTTGAACCCAGGACGTGGAGGTTACCATGAGCCACGATCACGCCACTGCACTCCAGCCTGGGTGACAAAGACTCTATCTCAAAACAAACAAACAAAAACAAAAAAGGAACACTAAATGAAACAGACATCATCTCTGCCCTCAGACTGTGTGTGTGTGTGCACATGCACACACTCACAAGGAAACCTGAGACTCTAACTGTAACTGTCTGCGTATTCTTTCAGGTCATCTTTTAGTATTCTCTGGAGTGCCTTATGTGTCATATTTCACCGGTTTCCTGGAGTCTAGAATGCCCGCATACACATGTTTTCATAAGGAAGCCCATAGGATCACAGATGCTCATACAGGCCAGTGGCTCTCCCAGCTGTCCGAACTGGAGAGCATAGCGATGGTAGATTCCTTCCCTGGGCTGTGCATGACACTCTGTTCAGCTGAGTTAAGGAGCAGATAGGATTAGCTTCCCAGGGCTGCTGTGCAAATTATCACAGACTTGCTGCTGGTTTAAAACAACAGAAATTGAGTCTCAGTTCTGAAGGCCAGTGGCCTGTGGTTTGAAATCAAGATGTCAGCAGGGTTGGTTCCTTCTGGAAGACTCTGAGGTCAACTCTCTTCCATGCCTCTCTCGTAGCTTCTGGGGCTGCTGGGAGCCCTTGGCTTGTAGATGAATCATTCCAATCTGTGCTTCATCTTCATGTGGACTTCTCTCTGTGTTTTAAATCTCTGTCGGCCTTTCTCTCAAAGATCAGTCATTGGGTCTAGGGTACACTCTGAATCCTGGGAGATATCATCGTGACCCTTAATTATCTACAAAGACCCTATTTTAAATAAGGTCACATTCATAGGTTCTGGGCTTTACATGGATGTATCATTTCTAGGGCCACCATTCAGCCTACTCCACAGACAGAATCCTTTTCAACCCAGTGTTCCTGACAGACGCTGCCGATTTGGCAGGATCATCATAGAAATAAAATCTATTTGCATCCCGAGGGTAGAACCCATTTATTTCCCTGTCCATGTGTGTGCACATATGTATAAGAATAAGGAGTCCTCAGTTTTTATTTATTTATTTTTGCCTGGCAGCATGTTCAAAGAGGAATGTAAGAATGTATGTTGTATCAGTCAGGTTCCAGAATTCAACTCAAACAGTTCAAATGAAAAAAAACAAAAGAGTGAAAAAAACCAACAAAGCACTACTTTCAAAGGTGTGGACAGGTTTGAAGACACCAATAAGAAACACCCAGGGGCCAGCAACAGTGGAAAAGCCATGAACATACTTCGGCTGTAGAGGGGAAAGGGAGGGATCAGTGTTGCGAGAATCCCAGTGGGAGCTGGAATTGTAGAGGAGGTGCAGCCTTGGCTTTCGAGGGACAGACACAACTGAAATGTGACCCAAAGTAGGAATGGAGAAAGAAAGACACCCTTAATGTCTTTCCTTCCAACTCCTGATCTCCTGCTGATGTCTTCTGCTGCCCAAACCCAACCAGAGCCAGTTGGCAAGGGTGCCCTGGTACACAGTTCATAGAGATTGGTTCTAGGAGCACCCCTGGGCCCAAAAAGAGCAGAGATGGGTCTGCAGTGAGAACTAACCAGCCTAGGTCTGTATGTGGATTCACAGAGCCCAGGGACACATCTGCTTCACATGCAGTCATGGAATCTTGGAAGTGAACCATCGCTTAGAGATGATTTACTCTAACATTTTGTTTTCCAGATGAGGAATTGGTTTGCAGAGAGGATAAGTGTCTACGTGTGTGCATGGGCACACTTGTCTGGGTGGGGTGTGATGCTCTGTCATCATGCAGAGGTCTAGGAAAGGCTGGGTAGTATGGCTGTTATTGGCTTTAAAACCCTGGGGCTCTGAACTTGAAGAACCTCTTTGCGTCTATAGCAGATTCTTGTTGGTTATCTTCCCAGTATCCATTTGTCTTTCTTTTCCCCAGAGGCCTCCAGTTTTATTTGGGAATTCAAGTGGTTTGGGGAAGTTGATTTTGCTGTTGGCTCAGTCGGGGAGCTCAGTCAGACAGCATATCCAGTCTCCAGTAATGATGACATCTGGATGGCTTAAGCTAGCCATGTCCCAGTGAACTTGAGGACTTTCGCTGTGAATGCTGGAACAAAGAAGCTCCTGCCTTCTCCATGTGAACGAGGAAGCTCATGACCTTGGGGGCGGCTGGCAGCTATCTGAAGAACAGTAGGGGAACCAGTGTTAAGATGAAGTTGAGGTTAGAACAGAGACAAAGGATGAGAAAAAATTCTAAGTGAAACGATTGAAGCTGGCATACCTTTCATCTTTTAAAATTAGGCGAGCTAATAAGCCCCTTTTAAAGTTTAAGCTATTAGAGTCAGATGTGTTTTCTCTTTTACACGCTGTCGAAAGAGAGAGCAGGTAGTTGCATTGCCTCTCAGGCATGCACTCTTCTGAATGTAAATGAATCACATTCTCCTAGATTCCTTTCACAGATACAGGTGTAGTAGAAAATAATTAAAATGCATTAAAAAAGTGAATTCTTTTTCTGTACCTCATTTTCCCCTTCTAGAGAACACAAGGGCTGTTAGCACAGCTGCCAGGACCTGTTAGTTATGATACTGGGCTGCACGGATGGGTGTCCTCAAGAGAACAGAACCAGAAGGCAATAGAGGGAGAGATTCTGTATTTCAATTTCACTATCAGCTTTCCTTTGCCATGCTTTCTGTCTTTAAAGAAACAGGCGCTCTCCCCTCGTACTGTCTCTTGGAAGTTGAGGGCCTTCTAAGGAAGGATTGGGGGTGTTGAAGAGAAGTGTATGAGGAGAGGTTTGCAGAGTGTGGGCGCAGCTGTGTTAGGAGACATCGAAATATCCCAGGAATTTATCTCTATTTTAAAGGAATATAAACTGAGGCTTAGAGCTGGGAACCTGTTCCTCAGCACCCAGGCAATCTGGCAGCATTACCGAGATTTGAACTCCAAGCGCTTGCTCCCAAACTAGGTCCCACGCTCCAGATGGCCTCTTTGCCTCCTCCTCAGGCCCATGAATTGCTTCCCCTGGAACCAGCCTGGATGTTCTGGAGAAAGCACCAGGTCAGCACTCTCTGCGGAAGGTACTGGTCTCCGGAGATGCCATCTGCTGAACTTACTGTGCTGGGCTGACTCGGGCCCAGGTGTTGTTTGAAGTCAGGTGACAGGCTTTGAGAGCCTCTTGGAGCTTCCTTTGGGGGAACATGGAAGAAGATGTGATGTGAGTCTCCTAAAAGTTGAAGAGGGGACTGAGGGCTGAGGGCTGAGGTGTGCAGTTAGCAGCAGCCCGTGAATGTCTGAGTCGGGGAGAAATTCACAGAGTGCTGTAACATCCCTCCTGTTGCCTTTAGCTTCTGAAGTTCCAGTAAAGTCCTGGGATGGGTCATAGGGGCTGGGCCTCTTCCCCTAGGAAGATCTTCTCTTTTTCACTGCCGTATTTGAAAAGAGCAGGGACGATGGAGCCCAAGGAGAGGCCAGGGGGCCTGGAAGAAAGGAAGGGGAACACAAAAGGGGAGAAAAAGGGTGGGAGAGGACATAGGAAGATATTTAGGATGCTGTGTGAAGAGGCTTATAAAGTCTGAGAGCTGGAAGAGATTTTTAGAGCTATCTCTCACATTCCTCATTGCACAAGAGAGGAGCTGGCTGATTCTCAGAGAGGGAAAAGTACTAGCCTAAAGGTTAGTCATAAACTATTGGTGGAGGTGAGACCGGAACCCAGGTCTTTCCACTTCTGGACTGAACTTATTCATTATCCATTGCAGTGCAAGCAAGTAACCCCAAAATTAGTGGTTTAAAAACCATAAACACATATTAGTTCACAGTTTCTATGGGGTAGAAAAGTAAGTGTGTCTTAGCTGGGTCCTCTGACTCACAATCTCTCAGGACGCTGCACTCAAGGTGTTAGGAGGGGCTATATGCTCATTTGGAGACTTAATTGGGAGAGAATCTGCTTCTAAGTCCACCCTGCAAGCTCATTTGTCGGAATGCTGTTCCTTGCGGGCTGTTGGAATGGGTTTTCTGTTCCCCATTGGCTGTTGGCCAGAGGCTGCTCTAAGTCCCCTGCTGTGCATCACTCTCCCTGTGGCCCCTCACAGTGGGGCAACTGGCTTCCCTCAGTGCGATAAGCTAAGCGAGGGATGCAAAAGAGAGTGAGCAAGACTGAAGCCAGTCTTTTTCTAGCCTTACCTTGGAAATGACAAATCATCACTTTTGCTGTATCTCATTCGCTGAAGTAAGCCACTCTGTATAGCCCACACTCCTCAACAGCAGAAGCAGGAACCATCTTCCTGGAAGCTGCCACCATGCCAAATACTTCCCACTAGTATTAGCTGCCTCCCTGAGCAATATAGCAGAGAGGGCTGGGAAGGCAGCCCTAAGAAGTGTGTGTTCTGTTCTACAGCTATTCTGCCCTGCCTTTCCTTTGGAGAAAACACTCTTCTCCTCAAGGAAGGGAAAGCAAGAATTAGTGGCAGAAAGGATAATTTAAGCCCTCAAAAGAAATAATCATCGCATTGATTAATACATACTTAAAATTTCTTTTTTCATTGTTGGTCAATTGTTTGGTGATAAGATAGAGTAGGCAGGGAATTCAATACAGAAACTGAAAGCTAGAGTCTGATTTTCAACCAAGACAAGTCACTCACCCTCATGAAGCCTCAATCTGTTGATCTAGTCACCAAAATGACAGTGTCAACTTCCTACAATGAACTGAATAACATGTAATACCTTTCAGAGTTAGTTCTTTCATACTAAGTGACTTAGTTAATAAAAACGAGCCTCCTGGAATGTCAAATGAGGACTTCCTCTCTTGCACTGCATCCTAAACTTTAAAAGAATGGATATGATAGTCAATGGGATAAGGCAGGAAACAGAAGTAAGTGATAGAACTATAAGGGGAGAACAGCCAAAATTTGGAGTGTTTTCTGATTGTACGGTGGTGTATTGGTTTGCTAGGGCTGACATAAGAAAATAATGTACAAAATTGTGTGCGTGTATGTGTATGTGTGTTTGTAAATATATGTATACACATACACATATAGACATGCCACACACACTCATCCACTTTATTTTTAAATATAAAAATTTTATCCTTTTAAATTTAAGGGGGAATCATACTATATGTATTGTTTTGCTTCTTGCATTTTTTTGCTTACCTAGTAATATGACTTAGAAATCTATCCATATCAGAGCATATGTATATGTGTGTGTCTATGCACACACACACACACACACATCTACTTTTAAACTGCTATGGAATGTATCATGGTACAGATGTGGCTTAATTGATTTGACTAGTCCCTTAGGGTGTACTTCAATGGAGAAGTCCATATTACACTTCGCAGCAGGCACGTTTTTACTAGTAAACAACTATGTTAAGAGTCTTGTAAACATTAAATTCTACCATGACTATTATGGAACACTTTTTGTGCAGAGATGTGACGATTTCTCTAGAATAGATGCCGTCTTAGTTTTTCCTCCTGTAGCAAAATATCCGACAGTGGGCAATATATAAATAACAGAAATTTATTTCTCACAGCTCTGGAGGATGTGAAGTCTGAGATCAAGGCCCCAGAAGATCTGGTGTCTAGTGAGGCCCAGTCTCTTCTTCCAAAACGGTGTCTTGAATGCTGTGTTCTCTGGATGAGATGAACACTGAGTCCTCACATGGGAGAAAGTGGAAGGGCAAAGAGGGACCTATCTAGTTCCCTGCAGCCCTTTTATAAGACACTAATTCTATCCTTAAGTGTTGATTCCTAATGGTCTAGTCATCTCCCCAAAGCACTGCCTCTTAATACTGTTGCATTGGGGATTGAATGAATTTCAATCTAACATGAATTTTGGAGGAGCCACAAATGTTCAAACCATAGCAGATGCCTCAGGTGAAATTTCTGAGTCCAACGTGTTGCTTGTTTGCATTTTTCTTTCTTTCTTTCTTTTTTTGAGACAGAGTCTCACGCTGTCGTCCAGGCTGGAGGGCAGTGGCAGGATCTCGGCTCACTGCAACTTCCACCTCCTAGGTTCAAGCAATTCTCAGCCTCTGGAGTAGCTGGGATTATAGGTGCCCGTCACCATGCTCTGTTAATTTTCTTGTATTTTTAGAAGAGACAGGATTTCACCATGTTGGCAAGGCTGTTTTCAAACTCCTGACCTCAAGTGATCCACCCACCTTGGCCTCCCAAAGTGTTAGAATTACAGGCGTGATTTGCATTTTTAATAGATCAGCTCTTGAACTGTGTTTTGTTTCTTTTTCTTTTTTTTAAAATTTCAACTTCTACATACACACCAAGGTTTCAAAAATCTTAGAGCTGGATTTCTTCCTGGACACCCCAGACATAATCCTGGGTTCCTCTCACAGTTTATGGGACTTGTTGGCTGCCCTGTTGAGTTTGTCACAAGAAAAATGTGACAAACTCAACAAGGTGGGTCATGGTTCCAAGCTCAGACCAGACCTTGGAACCATGACTTGCCTTGTCACTCATGTTCTAAATCTAAAGTCTTTCTGGATGATAAGCCAGCTTCAGGAAATGGCTCTCAGATTTCTGATTGGAGCTCAACATCTTAATACACAGTTTATATATGGAAGGACGATTTATAGGCACATAACTGGGTCAACTTAACGCAGAACAGAATAAAAGATGTCAGGCTTATTCATCAGTCTTTGGCTAATTCTTCTACCTCTCTCAGTCCTGAGTTTGGAGGACACCTGTTGCCAATGGTGTTCTAGGTGTGAGCCTTCTCAAATTGAGGTCCAATCTTGTCTCCCAGCTGCCACTTGGCTACTGCTGGCTGTTTGCTTATTCTCTCAGTTCCACTAGCAGAATCAACTGCATCACTGTCTCCCCCAGACCTACCACCCTGGAGCAAGTCCCTGAAGACCAGCTCAGATTAGTGTTAGTCTGAGTTTTGAAAGACACCGTATACTTTTGAAGTATATGGAAGGCAGGATCGACTTTGCTCCAACAGCCATGCATTTTTCTGGTTTTTACCAGCTCTCTAGGGCAGAATTCAACCTGCTTCAGCTCTGATCAGCTTTCTCAAATGCAACTTTACAGTTATAAGGTGGCTGCATGAAAAATTTAGCATGCAATTGAGAAGGAATGCATAATTAAGAACTTCTTGCATTTAACACATATTTAATATGTAATTCAGCTGTGGTGGTGGATGATGGGCATACTACGGCCAATAGAAAGGAACAAACCAAAACCATTACCCCCGCAGCTTTATGGAGCTTACAGTGAGAGAATTACATAGGAACGGAATTGAGAATGTGAAATGTGATTTTGGGGAGCATAAACATGCATGTGTTAAGAGCACAAAGAGGCTCTGACCTGGCCAGCGGAGGGGATGGGGATATGGCAGGAACTGCTTCCTTAACAGCACCCTTACTGATGGTTTTTTTTTCTGCGTTTTTTTCTTTTTTTTCCAGAGTCAAGGTTTCCATGTCTCCCTCTGGTTGAGTGCTCTTTCTACTCCACCATGTGAACTTGGCCCACATATCTTAATCTAAACATAAGAGGCTGGTCTCGAAAAACCTCACAGTCCCTTCTAACTGCAATGTTCTTCATTCTCATCCTCCCCCTAAGATGTATGTAGTCCCTGATCAGCAGCATCACCTCCATCTGTCCATCTATTCAACACTCATTTGTTGATCAACTATTATGTGCCAGGCACTCTACCAGAGGCTAGAGGCAGTAGAGTACAAAATATCCCACCACCTGTCCTCATAGGATGTCCAGGTCAGGAGCAGCAGTTTGGGCTAATGGAACCCTCTTCCACCCTCTGGCCAAATAGTTACATTTAGAATTGAGGTGTTGTGAACAAAATTGGGGACTCCTGGTGTAGACCCTGAGGGACCCAGGACAATATGTTTCATCTTTCAGATACTCAGAACGCCCATGGTAAAACTCGTCTCTTTCATGTGGATCTTGATGCCCTGCTCACCTTAGAGGCATATAACTCGAAGGGTGAAATTGGTACCCAGACCACTCATTCTACACAAGCACCAGTGTATGATATAAGGGCCTCTTATACCACAGATATTTATGGAACAGTGATTGTCATCCCGGATGAATATGAGAAACTATAAATACAATCTGAGTACAGGGTAGACATTCAATAAACCCTGAGTTAGTGGGGAGGATATTGTCCCAGCCTGAGAGGCCCTGTTGTGAGCCACATGGATGAGACAGAGCATCTTCAGAGAAAGTATGCTCTATTAGGAACATGAGACCCTAGCAGCTATAATATCATTGCATCTGTAGAGAGTGGGGACTTCTAGAAAGGCATGCACAGTGAGCCAGGAACTGAGAAATGATAAAGCCTATTCGTTTTTGCCTGACTTGATTAGCAAGAGATTCTTGGGGTTGGGTTTTAACATTTGGGAAGAATTTCAAAGAGAAAGGTGATAGTGAGAAACAAAAGAGGGCTCTTTCCAGAAGGGAGCCTCTACTTGGCCTTTGGCCTAGTTCTCTTCCAGCCAAAACCATGGAAGATCAAGTTGGCCAAGGTGCTTTCTAGTCTCTGGGAGTCTTGGAGTCTCACCCATTTGTTTTCCATCTGCTCAGCAGGGGCGAAAGCTATCTGTGGTGTGTACTGGGAGATAGAAAAGGTGGGCCTAGGAGCATCCTCTGATATCCACAATGTTTTGAGTTTCTATGTTTTTGTTGAGGAAACTGAGGCATGGAAAATGGGCTCCCTTTAAGCACAAAAATCCTAAAAATGAAATTTACTTAGTTAAAATGCAATCTAAAAGAAGTAAGAAAGAGGCGTCTCCTTTGTCCAAGTCATTGCTCTTTCTCCACACCTGTCTCCACCTCATGGGGCACCTCCATCCTTGGCCTTGCAACACGCCAGGCTGGGCATCGAACCAACCTTTATTCGATGAAATCAAGGCTGCCAGATTGCCCCGCCCACCACTGTTCTGTTAGCCCAGGCCCCACCCTCCCCTCCCAGAGGAGACACAAAGGGCTTCTGTGACTCAATCAAAAGCTCACAATCCTTCTCTTTCTTTCTAGCAAGTGGTAACCCTTGTCTGACTTGCTATGCAGTGGTCCGTGTGGAGGTTGCTCCTTCTCTGCTCCTGGGGCAACTCTCTAGATCTACACACTTACTGTTCTCCATGTTAGACCCTTTTGCAGAGATTTCAGGGGTCCCTGTTTGGTTCCAGCTAACCTTGAGAAGAGTCAGGGGTGTCTGGGGAGGAACTGATGTTTATTGAGTACCCGGGATGTAACGGGTATAGTGAGAATTGTTCTGCACGTGGATTCCATGTAAATCTGCATGCTGATCCTAGAAGGTATTCTTAGCCCAATTTTACAGAACAAGTGACAGCACTCAGAGAAACTAGATACTGTGTTCAAGGTTACATAACTGCTAAGTTGTTGTTGTAAGATTCAAGTCTAGAACAGGCTGTGGGGAAAGCCTGAGTTTTTCTGATACAGTTTGTTACTTAGGGTTTGAATCAGGCTGTTGGGTTTTTCTGTTATTGTTTGTTGGTTAGGGTTTGAATCAACTGGCCCTATCTCTGTCAGGTCAAGAGAGATTAGAAACATCGTCTGTCTTCTCCTCCTTGTCTTCTACCCCTAAGCATCCTATCAAAACTCCTGTTCACTTCAGACAATGACGTAGTCTGGTTTTGCAGGTAGAGAGATGGGTCAGGGGACGGCATTTGTGGCGGTCGGGAGGGCAATAGAGCACAGATTTCCAGTTTTGCCTCTGTCACTAGCCAAACCATCTTGAGTGTGTCTTTCCTGATCTCCAGGCCTCATTTCCTCTGCCTGTAAAACACAGATGCGTAGCTTAGTGTAAGTTAAGCACGCAAAAGCAGACTGGCTCTACCCCACCTCTGCTACTCACTAGCCCTGTGACCTTGGACACATTTCTCATCCTCAGAGATCATCATCATATCCACTTCATGGGACTGTGATGCGAGTGAAAGAAGTTAATACCATAAAGCTCTTAGGAGAGTACCTGGTATAGGTGTTTTACGAGTAATGCTGTCATTCTTCTTCCTAAATGTAAAATTAATGAAATTCTAGTATTTTCAAATGAATACATGGGAAATAACATTGAGTTTAAAGCTGAGTGCCACTCCCTTGATATTTGCTTCTCTACTTTTTGCTGTGTGTGTGTGTGTGTGTATGTGTGTGTGGGCGTGTGTGTGTGTGTGTGTGTGGGGGCATGTGTGTGTGTGTGTGTGTGGCAGTGTGCGTGTTTGTGTGTGTGTGTCTGTGTGTTTGTGTGTGTATGGGCATGTGTGTGTGTGGGCGTGTGTGTGTGTGTGTGTGTGAGTTAGCAGGCAGAGATTTGAGTAGACCATGGTGAAAATTAGATGTCATCCTTTCCTCCTTGTGTGTGACATATAAAACTTCCCAATACATCCAAAAGAATCAATTTTCTGTTTTAATTATACATGCTTATAAACCAACTTTGAGCCCTTTCATAAGAAGCTAAGTGTTGTCTGGGTGGAAAAGATACAGATACACAGTGGTCAGCAATTCTGCCTCCAGACACCCCGATAAGGTGATCATAGAGGCCCATTGAAGGCAACAAGGATGAACATGAGAACAAGAACATCGCAACAGTGCTTCAGCGATCGCTTCCTCTACTCTAGACCTGAAAGATTAAACTAAGAAGGAGACAGAGAGAGAGAGGAAAGGTGCGGGTAGATAATGGGCTCTGTCTAGCACAGGGCCTGGCTAGTTGGCATTGCTCTAAGCACAAAGAGCAGAAAGTGTGAGGAATGAGGAGTTAAAACCCAGGGCAGCCTAGGCCAACTCTATCCAAATACGGAAATATATGTAATGCAAGTCATGTTTGTAATTTCAATTTTTCTAGCAGCCACATTCTAAAAAGCAAAGAAGAAACATGTAAATATTCACTTTTTATTTGATTTAACTTAATACAGTTAAAGTATTATTTTAACATGTAATCAATGTAAAAAGTTATTAATGAGATATTTTACACTCTTTTTCTCGCATGGTGGCTTTGGTAGCTGATGCGTATGTTATAGGAACACACTGCGATTCAAACACGTCCACTTTCCAGTGCTTGGTAGCTCCTGCGGCCAGTGGATCCCAGGCTGGAGAACCACAGAGCTCAACCCCAAGGAGCTTCTGTCTGCAGAATCAGCCAGAGCTCGTCTTGCTTCCTGGCTGTTTGAAGTGGAAGGAGAGGAGGAGGGGACTATTCTTGCTAGTTAGAGTTAGGCAGGGACAGATGGTGTGCTCGGAGGCCAGGGTCCCCTCCAACCACCACACCTTTGTGTCACTGTACTCTTGGCTTTCAAGGACATCACAGCATTTATCTTGGACTCTTTCAGAGAGTCTATGACTCCCGGGCACATTTCCTTTTGCTGTGGCATGAATATAAAACGTGCACACTAGCAAATGAGTCTGGCCATTCTTCCAGCAGGTAGTCCTGCAGTGCAGTGTCCTGCGACTCCCTCCTTCCTACCCTGTTTGCTCTTACCTCTCTTGATGCGATCAAACTCTCTAGGTGTGGGAAAATAATGGCGTTGAGAATGAAGTCACTTTCCGGTTCTGGTGGTGAAAAGTCAAATGTATGTTATGTATTTTAAACAAATTCTTTGTGCAAAGATAGCCATTTTACAGAAAAAACTGCATGTTATAAGTGTGTTCACAGATTGAGGGGTTCAGGAAAGTGGCTGTCGTGTGCTGTTTTTACGCTATGCCACTGGTATCCTGGAATTCTTTGCATGGCAGGGAAGTAGTTTCTTGTATCTGTAGAGGGTATCATCGTGTCTGGCTGATCAGCATGCATATTCCCATCTTTGGTATCAGTCTCTCAATTTTCCTTTCAGGACCAGCCCTTGCTGTCCCCACAGCAACACAAGCTTAGGCATCATTTTCTCTCTCCCGGGACTCTGAATTTTTAGTATGAGTGGTGTAAGAATGAGAAACAGTCATTTCAATCAAAGGTTGCCCTTGAGGCCCCATCTGATGCCTGCCTGGCTCCCACTGTGAGGCCCAGTTGTTCAGCTTTTCCTCCTATTCCCCGAGCTCTTCTACATTCTTCGAATAGATTTCATCCTCTCCCCACCTCACCCCACTTCTAAGAAGAAGGAATCTGTTTCTGCTGATCTCAATCAAATGCAAATGAATGTACATTTCAAGCAGCAGATGAGGGGTGATATGGCTCATGATCTGCAGCGTAGGGGAGGAAATAAAATTTAAACAAAAGGAAAGGGTTGGTCAAAACAGAAATCAAGGCTGGGTGTGGTGGCTCACACCTGTAATCCCAGCAATTTGGGAAGCCCAGTTGAGTGGATCACCTGAGGTCAGGAGTTCGAGACCAGCCTGAATAACATGGTGAAACCTTGCCTTAACTAAAAATACAAAAATTATCTGGGGTTGGTCACACACACCTGTAATCCCAGCTACTCGGGAGGCTGAGGCACAAGAATTGCTTGAACCTGGGAGGTGGAGGTTGCAGTGAGCCAAGATCACAGCACCACTGCACTCCAGCCTGGGCAACAGAGTGAGGCTCCGTCTCAAAACAAACAAACAGACAAACAAACAAACAAACAAACAACCCAGTGATCCTCTTTCAAGAGTCCAATGGTGGCCATGGGGGGAGAAGCCTGACTGTTTGCAGAGCACTTTCTTATTTCTTCTTTCATTTTTTTCTTCTGCTATCCCTGGGTTGCAAGATCAGATTCAGACAGGGGTAATGAATGGTTGTGGAAGTTTCGGGGGAGCTGGGTTAGGACCTGTGCTATAGGCTTCCAACTGAGTATTCTTATGTCCTTGCTACTCTGGTCTTTGGACCAGCAGCATCAGCCCTAGCTGGGAACTTCTCAGAAATGCAGAATCTCAGGCCTACCCTGGACAGAATCAGAGTCTGCATCTTATCAGGATCCCCTGGTGATTCCATGCACATATAGTTGCAGAAGTATTATTGTATAGCTGGTGTAGTATTTTTCTTCCATGTTCCTAAAGGGAACAGTACTTCGACAAATAAAGGTCCAGTTTCTAAGCCCATTGAAGCCTGTATCCTTCCTTCAACTTTTAGGAAAGTTTTTATTCTAAAGCATTTTTGAGGACGATCCCTGCTGATTGTGAAATTCAAGCTCTTTACACCTTTTTATTAAAACCACCTGTGTGTTAGACCCGGGGACTTCATAGCTAATTAATTTGAAAGATATTTGCCAATGCTAATGGGAAAAAGTGTGATGCTAATTGGTGAGTTTATTAATCCATTCTTGGTCCTTTTCACCAAGCTTCACAGTCAGATTTTATTTTTTACAGTATTTTAAGAGGTGGACTCATTGGTCTTTTTTCCAAGATTCCATGGCTGTTTGTGTGTCCTGATGTGACTGTGATGCTCTCTTGTGTCCTGATGTGACTGTGATGCTCTCTCGTGAATGCCTTGCCTCCGGGGACTATAGCTCCCCGGAGTCTATAGTCTAGGTAGAGGGATAAGATCATCCACAACTCCTGATTTGTTTTTTCTTTTTTTTTGAGATGGAGTCTTGCTCTGCTGCCAGGCTGGAGTGCAGTGGTGTGATCTTGGCTCACTGCAACCTCTGCCTCCTAGGTTCAAGCGATTCTCCTGCCTCAGCCTGCCAAGTAGCTGGGATTAAGGTGTGTGCCACCATATCCAGCTAATTTTTGTACTTTTAGTAGAGACGGGTTTCAATATGTTGGCAAGGATGGTCTCAATCCCTTGACCTTGTGAGCCACCTGCCTATTTCTCCCAAAGAGCTGGGATTACAGGTGTGAGCAACCACACCTGGCCCCAACTCCTAAATTTTATAGGAGAGGAAAGCAAGCCCCAGGGAGATGTAGGTACTCTCTGATCTCAGGATCTGGCCTAGGCAAAAGGGTCAGGAGAGGTAGAGGTCACAATGGGAGCCTGAGGCTAGCTCTCTGCAGAGCAGGCAGGCACTACCAGGGACTTCTGTCCTCAAGTGTGGGGCCTACTTCCTCTGGTGTGGCATCCTGAGACTAAGGTCTGGGAAGCAGTCATGAGTCGGGATCAGATAGGCACAATTATACCTAAAAGACCAGTCCAGAAATGAGGAGTCATGCAATATACCCAGGGCCTATAATTCATAGCATTTCAGATTCTTACAAGTCACCTGAGAGGTAGATTTTATGACTGGTATTTTACAGATAAGGAAGATGAAGCTCATGGAGTTATGAAATTCATGTAAGATCACACAGCTAGGGAGTGGGGATTCAGACTCAGGGTCCACTCACCTCAGTGCCTTTGTGCTTCATCCTGTGTCATGCTGCCCTGCTCTCTGCTGTCTGAGGTCAGGCTTGGTTATGGCAATGATAAAACCGGGCCATCAAAAGAGATGAAGTTGGCCTCAGTGGCAGGAGAAGAGATGCGCAAAACTTAGAATGAGGCAGGACTGATAAGTCAATCAAGGTCACAGAGCAAGAGGAGTTGGCCCAGAAGGAATCAGGCCCCTGGGTTTTGATTCTCAACTCTCTTGTACCGTGATGCTAATCACTTCTCCAACACTGAGCTCCTCAATGGCTGCAGGGCTCTGCTGCGGGAGAAAGCTCGTGATCGGAGGGCTATGGGAGGGGTCAGGGAAAGAACCGAGAGAGGCTTGGTGGGGCCAGACAGGAGGAGAGGCAGGCTTTGTTAAAATAGCTGGCTTCCTCATGTACAACCTGGTGAGGCAGATCAACCTGGAACCAAGACCTATTGCTCCTAGAAATCAGGGATTAAGACCCTTTCCAGTTTGGGTTCTTCTCCTAGGATAGGCCTGGAAGTGAGTGCTCAGATTGCAAAGCCAGAAAGTGAGAGAGTTTTCAGGCTGCTGCTGCTGTTCTCTGGTTTCAAAGGACAGAACCTTTGGGTGACTCCAACAGCCAAGCCCTAGGTCGTGTCTTGCACCAGCTACCCCCAGAGCACAAAGTCTCCTCCCCGCTGCCATTTCTGGGCCTTCACCTCCTTAATGTAGCCCTGAGCGTTTCTCCAGAACTTCCTGTTTGCCTGCAGCTGCACAGATGCAGGTCCCACCCAAGGGTCATCTGGAAGAGGCTGGGTGAAAGGTGCGAGTTGGCTGTGCTCTCCATAGCTCCTTGGGGTTTTCTCCACCCATGCACAGGTCCCCTGGGCTTCACCACTCCCATCGGATTCTGAGGCCAGGGGAGCAGAGGCCTGGTATCCAAGTCAGCTCACATGAAGGTCAAGGTGACCCAAAAGGGCTTATGGCCAAGATTCTTAATTTTTTTTTTTTTGATTTTCACTTTTCCAAAAGTCCAAACAAATGATGACTTTAGGACATAGCGTTCTAGAGAAAACTGGGAAGGGAAACAAAGTCCTCCTTGGTTGGGGAGATGGAGAAAAAGCACAAGGAGAAAAAAGGGGGTGAGGCCTTTGGGTTTTCCGCAAGAGCGTCCCCATGGTCAAAGACCCCTACACATGCCTTGCAGGTGCTGAGGGCTACAGGAGCTGTAAACAGAGGGACAGAATGAATATTCCTGGGGTACAGAGACTAAGTCAATGCCAGTGTTGAAAAATTTCCAATATGTGGGTCTGGAAAATGTTCCTAGTGCAAAACAGTTTTCCGGGCGGCTACCATTCCTTCACAGCTTATCTAAGAGGACGGAGGCTGAAGTCACCGGGCGGGGATCTGTCTGCTGTGGGTAGCCTTGGGCTGATCACCACATGCCTGTCCTAACGATTAATTCATTGCTTCAGTGTTTAGAGTATTGTGAAGATATAACCCTCATAGAATATCGAATTGTATTGGTTTGGGGATAATACTGTCATGCAAATAACATGAAAACAAGTTTTGGCAGGTAAGGGTTCGGGAGCCCCGGGTAACTCTTCTGAGTCTCTCTCCTCACTTTCTCTACAGTTTGCTCCCGAAGCGATTTTGGTCCATGAAAACATAAGGGAGGAAGTAAGCAGGATGATAAAATAGCAAACTTCTAAGGAGTCCAAGGAAAGAAGAAATTTTGTCTACAAAGTTGTGTCAGCTATGACTGTTGGATTTTCAGAGCTTTTATCCAACATTCTCTGCCCTTTGATGTCCCAGGGGGCTGGCCCTTATGCTCCGTGTCACCTGGGGTCTCTTGTCTGCTGGCTTCTAACTGAGTTTGGTCAATAAGCACAGCAGGAGATTAGAGAAATGTCTAAATGTTTCTTCCCTGTGTCTGAGCCTGACAACAGCTGTGATCCTCCTAGTATAGATTTTACCAGGAGGTCCATTCACAACCATCCCTCCCCAGACACAGCTTTGGCTGTCAATGGGCTCCTGGAGTGCTATTTTGCCCTTTTGCCTTCTCATTCCTAAGGGTCTGAAGACCTCGTTGCCAGGCTCTAGGTGTCTCTCCTGGTAAATGATCCTTTTGCTAACGTCTTCATTTGGAGCATCTGCAGGCATCTGTAGCTCCCTAGTCATAACAAGGTTCCTGAGGGAAGTAAATGTTGCACACTCAGCATCCCTGTATTCGGGTTTGTTCCTGACTGTTGACTTTGCCCTATGCGAGAGGTCATCTGTGCAAATTGGCAATCCACAAGAAGTGAGCTGTTCACAAGAGTATTTGAAGACTCACGACGCACAGTCACAGCAGGAAGTGCGGCAAGGCAGTAAGCTTGGAAGAGGCAGAAGGGAAAGATTGGGACCAGAGGCTGAGAAATGATACAGATCATCCAGACAGCAATTGTAATAGCGGCTCAGATTGCGGATGTGTGTGCATCACCAAGCAATCTCCAGCTGATGCTCCCTTCTGCATTCGCCTCAGCAGTAAGAAATGCCATTTCTTGGTGGGGCATAAAGGTCTGGTCATTTTGGCCCCATGTTGGATACTCTGACTGGCTATACTGCCTGATTGTGTGTTCAGCTCTTTCCTCCATACAACCCTGCAGCCTCCCTCTTCAAGGACTGACCTCTAATAAACATCTTGCATTCAAACCCCATCTCGATCTCTGCTCCGAGAACCCAATCTGTGGGTTTAGCAAGAGCTGCGAAAGCACATTACAATAATTAAACCTTATTTTTTGGATTTATTTTATGGGTTTCATGTGTTGCAAGGAGCATTCATATTTTATGCAAAAGCAGAGAATTCCCAGGGGCGTGAGAGCAGGGTGAGAGCCATGGCTGATGAGTTCTTTCAGAGCTTCTGAAGGAGAGATTCTGGAGCAGAAACATGTGCAAACTTCTAAGAAGTTAGAGCTTTGTTCAGTGACACTACATACACACATAGACTAATCTGAGTTTGGTTAGAGAAGCAGAGACAAACAGATGTCACATTTAGGAGGTAAAATAGACATAACCATGGAAAATAGATATAACCGTGGAGGATGAGGGTGTGAAGCATTTTCCCTATCCCTATTTGACAAAAAGGGAAGTTGACAATGGGAAACACAAGCTCTTTTTTGAAATATCTGTGGAGAGATGTTTATCACATGAACACAGCTCTGAATCAGTCTGTGCATTCTTAGGGTTATGGAAGAGTGAGGACTTGAAAATTTTTACCCCAACAATTGAAATGACTTGTTGACAACACTCCTTGCCACCCCTTCATAGTCTTTTCATCCCAATATCCTGGTACCCACACATTTGCATGAGGCTCAGACTCTTTCCTCTGCTCCTGGTCCTGTCTCACACGCCCCACTGCTGGAAACTTCGTGTCTAACCTCATGCCCCCTCATTCCTTCCTGCTTATACCCTTTCCTGGTTATTTCCCCAGAAACCATGTGGGCGGCTCGAGTTTAAATATGAGTCTCAATTCTGAGGCAACAGGAAACACTTAAGATTCCTGAGTGGGTGAATGTGGAGAGGTGGTGTCACATCCTTGACAAGAGACATCGTAAAGTTAGGGCTTAATAAGCAGAACCAGCGTTATAGTCCCTAAGAAGACAGTTATCTGTCAAATGATCAATGAGGCTTATGGCTTACTCAGACTGGGACAATTCCTACTTCCAGGTTTATTGACGGTCATGCTACCCGCTGATATCCCCAGTCTTCAGTCTTTCCCAAAATAACCTAAAGAAACCTAAACCCTCATCACTTCCCCTATGACTAATAGGATCCCTTACTAGCCATGTTGGTCTCTGTCCAGGTGTTCCCATCCCTTATCCTGCCCATATGATCAATAAATTAAGAGATCCTCCTCCAGGTGGTCTCCATCTCTGGGTCAAGTCTTTAGCTTTAGTTTAGCTTTCAACAACTCTGTAAATCTATAAGCTCTGACAAAAACAGCTTGCATCCTTTGGTTTATGCTAATGAATGCATTTCTCCCTTTGGCTTATGCTAATGAATGCATTTCTCCCTTTGGTTTACGCTTTTTATCTCTTCTCCCTTTCCATGTTGGGGAGGGAGACAGCAGTTGGGATAAAGACAAATATGGCCATGGTGTGTGGCCAGAGTAGGACCACCATGGGAGGGAATTGGAAGACAAATTACTTTTGAATTTTTCCAAGTCACATTTAATGGTTTCATACTGGCCAATTCTTCCCCAAACCCACCTAGCTCAGGAACCCAAGTCTTTCCAACCAAAAGATCAAAGGAAACAGTTCTGCTTTCAAAATTTTATTAAGATGTTGGGTATTAAGATGTTGGGGAGAAACAGCCAACATATACATTCCTCATTTTGTCACAACTGGCATTTGATCCACATTCCATCGGAAGTCAGGTCTCCTTGGCAGTCCCCCTTGTGCTGTTCTTGTTGCTGCCTGGTGCTGTGTGAAGTGCACCAGGGCAGAGCCCGCTGGAGGCTCACAGGTGGGAACGGTAATTGCGATTGCCTGTAGGGAAGGACAGGTTTGCAAGAGGGACACAAATTAGAAAATTCCCATCAATACTCTTAATGCCCACATCTGCATTTAGTTCTTAGAAATAAGCTTGGGCAGAGATTTCAGGGTCAGAGAGGGCTGCCTCCAAGAGGGAGGGCCTGGCAGCAATGTGTGTCTAAGTCTGACCGTCTCCTACCCTTCCCTCACTCACCATCATCGCCCCGTTTCCTACTTTTCAGGCTGCCCCTCCGGTATTTTCTTTTGCTGCCACCCCTCTTGACTCCCTTCTGAGGAGATCGGCTCTTGCTCCTCCTCATGCCATGACCCTTTAATTTGCGGCTGGTCGACATGGTCAGTTCTGCCGGAATGAGGGGCTTTGCAAGGCCCATGGGCTAGAAGTCTGGGTATTTAAGGCCTTGGCCATTGTGACAGGGAAGGGGTGTGGCTCAGCAGGTGGGAGGGGCTCTATTGTGCTGTCACTCACCTTTGCGGCCCTTTGTTCATATATGTGAAATAAAGCTCAAGAGCTGCCCTCAGTTTTGAGATCCTTTATATGTTAAGTGAGGCTTTCCAGAGAGATGTTATTGAGCAACTGAATCCCAGCCCCATGCCAGGCATTGGAGGAGTACAAGAGACCATTCCAATATGCTTCTCCTGGCTGTAGGAAATGTAACAGTCATTGAGTGTGTGTATATGCATGACTATTTAAGTTTCTCACAGCATCTGGAGATGACACGTGTATTTCTGTAAGGACTTGACTCTAGAGAACCCAATTCAATATGATCAAAATAGAAATACTTCTTTCTCATCTAAGGATTTCTCAGTCTTGGCACTGCTGACACAGTGGGCAGGGTAGCTTTTGGTGGGCTGTCTTGGGCATCCTAGGAAGTTTGGCAACATCCCTGGCCTCTACCTACTGGACACCAATGAAGTCTGCCAGCTATGACAACCCCAAATATTTCCTAACATTGCCACCTGTTTCTTTGGGAGGCTGGGGAAGTGAGGGGCAAAATGACTCTGCTTGAGAACAATTAACCTAATTATTTTTAAAAATTCAGTCACAGATATTAATTACATAGCATGTGCCTTACATTTAGGTGGTAGAAAATTAGTGGAAGATAAAAACATGCAGATGCTGTGCTCATGGAACTCCCAGCCCACGGGGGAGAAAGCCATTCATCAGGTGTGTACATAAATCAGTTAATAAGTACTTGGAATGTCATATTGGCTGAAGAAGGGCAGAGAGAAACCCCTTACATGGTACAGGATGAGGTTGGAGAGAGAGACAGAGATCAAACCATGATCAAGTATTTGGGAAGCGTTTAAAGACGTTAAGAGGATGGCACGTGAGATTAGATGGCACCAAGTGGGTGATGTATTGACTGGAGGAGCTGTGTAAAGGGAGATGCCCCTGTCAACCTCTAGAGTTAAGTAGAGAGAAAGATTTGATGATGGCTCAGACCTGTCCAAGAAGGATGTTGATTAAGCTATAAAGTGGACAAGAGACCAAGACTTGGTGTTGGATTGAATTTGGGAGGTGGAAGCAGGTGATGTCAAGGGTGTGGCTTTTGTTTCTGTATAATGCAGTTACCTGGATGCTGGTCCATTCATGGAGATAAAGGCCAGGCATGGAGAGAGTGATGATGATGCACTTGGTATAAGACATACTGCACTCACAATGCCTTTGACACTTACAAATAGATATATTGAATGGTTATCGGGTGTATAAGTCATCCAGCCTTTTATTTATTCTCCATTATACCTCATTATACCTCATAGTAAATGGTTTTGAACAGATTTCTTTTTTTTTTTTGAGACTGTGTTGCTCAGGCTGGAGTGCAGTGGCTCAATCTCAGCTCACTGCAATATCCGCCTCCCGGGTTCCAGCAATTCCCTTGCCTCAGCCTCACGAGTAGCTGGAATTACAGGTGTGTGACACCATGCTGGCTAATTTTTGTATTTTTAGTAGAGAGAGGATTTCACCATGTTGGCCAGGCTGGTCTTGAACTCCTGACCTCAGGTGATCTGCCCACCTCAGCCTCCCAAAGTGCTGGGATTATAGGTGTGAGCCACCGTGCCTGGTCTCAAATGGATTTCTATGGAACATGTTTGCTATTTCTTCCATTTGTCCCTCCTTCTCTCTCCACTGCCATTATCCTCATTCAAGAACTGAGCATCTTGCGTGCAGGAGGTCCTCCGCAAAAGTTGGTTAAATAGAAGAGAGAATATAGTTCAAGCCCCACTCCCTGTTTCTCTGATATCTATAGATGGCAAATTGTATTTTGAAACCCAGATTCTTTGAATAGTCACTATATGTGACACTTTCCGTTTTCCTGCTTCCAGGAAGGTCTCTCTAGAGACTTCCTGTTGGTGACTTTGGTGACTTTTATTCACACGAAGAAGCAGTACTACAGAACAGACTGCTGGCTTCCCTGTTGGACAGACCTTCTCCGTCCACTCTAGGCCAGTTCCTCCTGCAAACACACCCCATGAAAGCAGGGACCTCTGTCAAGGCAGGAATTGAGAAACGGGGCTCACCTCTGTCTATTCCCTGGAGTTAAACAGTCCTGCCACAGAATAGAAGCTCAGTAAGTGTTTGTGAAACACATTCGGTCAATGAATAAGAAGCCCTTCTTTTATTTTTCTAACTATCCTGTTCCTTCCCATTTTGCCCCACATCGCGAAGGAAGACTTTCCAATTTATCCAATTTTCACTGTCCTTTGAAACTTCTTCAAAGTTTATTCTTCATACACCATTGACTTTAAACTCTAGACAACCAGCCCTAATTGTGCAAAAATCTTGTTTTATGCCTACATTGCTGTGCCACGTGTGTCTCAGCAGGAGGTGGTATGTCTTGGTTCTGGTCTTGACTGGACTTCTCTGGACATTAGCTCCCTTATTCCATAAAGAAGCAGATTGGGCTAGGTGATCTCTGAGATGACCTTTGGTGGTAGCCTCCTTGTCATTAGGGACTGTATCTTTTATTTCTACTGCATTTTTCCACAAGTACTAGTATGGCCCACACTAGTGGTCAGTAAATATCTATTCAGTCGAGCTGCTTTGGTATATTATGAGGACCGACAGTTCAACACAATCACGGTGACTTTGCACAAGCAGGGTCATTTCCAGGCAGGTAAGAGAGAACACATTGTCCTCACAACGGGTCCTCTGGTGCTCTGTGCTGACCTCTCATGCCTGACACCATTGGCTAAAATGTTTACAGAGGAACCAGCCTCTTTTTGAAAGGCATTTTTTCTGGATGGTCCTGAAGGCTGGATACTATTTCTCTCCCCAGTCCTTCCCACCCCCAAAAGACCTGCTCTGCCAAGGAGAAGCTGAGATCACAGGGAAGAAGGCAGCCAGACTTGGGAACTAATGAAGAAACAAACAAAAAATCCCCTTTGCCTGGTGTTGAGGAGCAGTTCTGGTTCCAGACACCCATGTTGAGAAACTTGAGCAGTAGAAAACCCCATGGGGGACAGGGAAGGCGATTCACAGGCCACTCAAGGGTGGGGTGTGGGGGGTGTTTGGGTTGGCTCCTGTGTCAGACCTCCTGGAGTGAGGACGGAGCAGGGCTGAGCACTGGCCACCACTGCCTGTCTCTGTTTCTCTTTCCATTTCTGCCCCAGTGTCGCTCAAGCCAGCAGCAATTTAGATAGAGCCCAGTGAGCTACTTCTAACCCTTAGCAGGCCCAGAATGAGGTCCTTCCTTGAGAATCACCTGTTAATTCAGTCTGCTGACTGTCTCACCATTTTTTTTTTTCTGCTATCTTTGCACAGAGAGGACATATGAGTGACTTCAAATAACCTAGCATAGAACTAACAAGGACAGCCCATAAACCTGTTTCCTTTATACCTTAGCTTTCCTGGGGGGACTCAACTTTTTCTCCCTTGAAGAAAAGAAATGAATATGTTGATCATTGTTGGCACAGAAAGAGAGAGAACTAAATTCCTGGCCTTTTGAGAAGAGATGCTACCAGCCTCTTCTTTCTTGCGGCTGAGTGAGATCTTGCCTGGAGACAGGTGAATGGACAGGATGATGTCTGTATCTCCTAGAAGAGTAGCTGCGGTTGCAGTGCAGGAAAGGGCTTGGAGGCCAGTGGTCTCTCTGGGTCCTTTCCTAGGCTAGGAAGGGTAGGCGTAGGGTGTCACTGCTTTGGAAGTCAGATCTCTAGTTAGATTCCATCTCACGTCTCCAATTCAAGCTCACTCCATTAATTTTTCCGGGGAGTCCAGTGGGTGCCTTCATAGGGCTGGATTTTCCCAGCAGGCTGAAACTTGGGGCTTATTAAGAGGGAACATGGAAAAGTTGCTGACAGTCCTTACACATGTCGATGACTCAGTCTGAATCCTCTGAAATCTAAGTCTCTGCAGATGTTGACCTCAGCTGGGAAGTGGGGACCTTTTACCCTGTTCACATGCACACCCTGTCATCTCTACTGTTGTTGCTACTGCTGTTCAAATAGGCCAAAGGGTTTGGGGACAGGCTGGAGGAGGGGAAAGTGGCTGAGAGACGTGCCGACGTGCCTCACCAAGGGGCAGAGCTTTCTGAACTCAGAACACGTTCACTGTCTTCAGCAGGGAATTAGAAAGAGGCCAGAGACCAAGGCCAACGGGTAGTTTGCAGAGCGAGGGGGAGGAAGGATCTTAACTCCATTTACCCCTTTTCATCCAGTTGTGGAGGTACAGGGAGCATCCTGGTTCTGAGGATGGTCTGGAGTCTGCCTGGAGATTTGGTGGCATTCTTTTCCATTTTTCCATCAGGCTTCTCTCCTATTCTTTCTGCTGCGTTCTCAAATTGTTTTTACATAAACAATTTCTGTTTTTTTCAAGGAGAGAGAGATTGGGTGCTGAAAGTGGGAGATTTATCACAAGAGCAGGGGTCATGGGAGGCTCTTAGGGACCACCTTGTCCTGCTCCTTTGGAGCCAAGAGGCTTATCTCAGGGGCTGCACCTTGGCAATGGAAGAGCCGGGAGAGAGGCGAGATTGCTGACCCCAGGTCAAGGACTGCCGGCCGCACCATAGTGCCTTCCCAACTTGACTTAAAAACAAACTTGTCAGTCGGGCATGGTGGCTCATGCCTGTAATCCCAGCACATTGGGAGGCTGAGGCGGGTGGATCAACCGAGGTCAGGAGTTTGAGACTAACTTGGCCAAAATGGTGAAACCCCATCTCTACTAAAAACAGAAAATATTAGCTGGGCATGGTGGCAGGCACCTGGAATCCCAGCTACTCAGGAGGCTGACACAGGAGAATCCCTTGAACCCGGGAGGTGGAGGTTGCAGTGGGCTGAGATCATGACAGTGCACTTCAGCCTGGGCTACAGAGTGAGACTCCACCTCAGAAAAAAACTCCCCCAAAACGAACCTGTCCTTGAGTGTCCACTCTATTTGCCTTTTCTCTCATGCATGCCTCGCTATGATCACAGTGAAGGAACCTAATTTTAGAAAAAAGTAGTTTGGAAAAAAGTAGTTCTCCTTAGAGCAGGGCATGACTGGAGGAACTCTGGACAACTTTCAAGTTCTCATTTTGAGAGCACTCAAACTTTCATTTGCTTTTAGTTACTTTTGGACTTTTGAAAATTGACTACTTCTTTCCTTTTGTCTTTCCAAGTCCCACTATGAAAAACTACATGGTATAATGGTACATAAAGAAAATCCAAATTGGATGCTTCAGCGGGTTCTAATAAGGTTTCACATTGACCACTAGCTACTAACCTGCCTCTATTAACCTGAATCCCCTGGTAACAAAAGATGTCCTTTTCCAGAATACACTGGAAATAGAATTCCCTTTAGCTGTTAAGATAAAAGCTGGGCTGCATCCTAGGGTATTAGAAAAGGGTGTTATGGTACAAAAATATCACACATATTAAAATCATTTGGCATCCTGTGGTCAAGAATAAAGTGTTTTAATCCATCTACCAACTGGAGTAAGGAACTTTGAGTTGGAGCATTGCTAGAGAACAACTTTATAATAAATAGGCCTTGAGATGAAGGGTAACTTAGTCCAAATCATGGGCAGAGTTGGATCTCAAACCTAGACCTCTTAATCTCCAGTCCAGGCTTCTTGCCACTGTGCAATGGTGGACTGAAGTCATACTTTCTGCTCTCTTTTCTTATTTTCTGTGCATTTGGTCTGCTTTTCTCTTCTCCTAAGGGCCATGTGCAGGGGCCGTTGCCCTCTTAAAATTATTTCATCTGCCAGGAGTCATCAATTCATTGAGTTTTAGGGTAACTGACCCTCTGAAAGAGGGGAAAGAGTTGCCATCAAGAGGGGGAAGAGGACCACAGAGATAGGTTGAGGCTGCCACACATGAAGGTTATGTGGCTTCATAGTTAATGATTTCAAAATGCTGTAACCATCAGGCTGGTACAGTGCGTTGGATATAGGCGATCTGGGTCAGAACCAAGGCTGGGTCAAGGGAGAGCATCACAGTCAGCCCTACCTCTTTGGCTTGGCTTCCCAAACCTCTACTTCCTGGTCCTAGTGGTGACTGAGGGAGAAGAAGAGGCAGATTGAAAGTATAATTTTACTTCATGTCATGAAACTCTTGAGAGACAGAGCTGGCAATGAAAGCTTGCTTGACAGTGTCACTGTCAGGTTTCCCCATTGTTCTTTGGGACAAAATTATCATATTTGCGGGTCTCAAAAAGTAGATTTAGTTGTATCTATACTAAATAAGAGGAAGAAACAGAAGAGAGCTTTGCTGCTCTTTGAAATCCTACAGTTCTGTGGTCCAAAGTGTTTAGTAACACCACTCTTCATTACATTCTTGCTCTGGGGGGAGCAGGTAGGACTTGCCCAGAGAAATGTTTAAAGCAAAGCCTTTGCTTTTAGTAAGGACCAAAGAAAGATCCAAATGCTTTTGAGTATGGCAGTAATCAGATTTTATTAGTCAAGAAATTCCAGATACTATGAAGCTTTATTTATTGATCTTCTGGTGAGGAGGAAGTGTGGGAGGTCATACCATGGAGACGTTCTGAGGATGCACCACGCTTGTTTTCTAAGACTGCTGTGACAGGGAAAATGCACTTCCTTCATGCTGCGAGAGAAGAAAGAAAAAACTGAGGTTAAAAGTGTCTCTGGGTAGAGTGGGACAGTCTCGGGAAGTTCTTCAGGTGGGCACACAAGGCTAACTTGACATTTCCCCAATTTTCCCTTACGATTTTGTTACCTCTTTAACTCTGGTTTGGCCTCGCTTACTTGCTACTTCCTGTGACAGCTGCTTTCTTGTGGGTGTGACTAGCTGGGGCTGCTGCTGTGGGCGGTAAAGGAATTTACCGAGACAGTCATAGGTAAAGAAAGCCAGATTTATTAGAAGAAGTACGAAGCTATGTTGCAAGAAAGCAATGGGCAGCGCAGCAGAGAAGGGGCTGTCTGCAAAAAGGCAGGGGCTGGAGGGGATTTTTACAGGGTCTATATGTAGAATGAGGTTGTGCTGCTGGGGCTGTGTGGGCAAGGAGGTCATTGTGCTCACAGGTTGTTTGTGTGTAGCCATTTCTCAGAACAGTTGTTCATTGTTCTCCCCCAACCTGGGCCAGCCTTTCCCCATCTTGTGCCCCTTGTTACTTATTAGGACTCCACATCCTCCAGATAAAAAAAGTGATGTCTCCCCAGAACCAGCTACATAAATTGTGAAGTCCATTGCAAAATGAATATGCTAGCCCCTGGCTAAAAACTTATTAGAAATTTCATGGTGGTGACAGATAAGCATAAGTGTGAGATCAGGGTGGGTAAGTGAGTACAAGGCTGTTTGTGATGCACAGGTCCCGTGACTATGAACCCCACCCTGTCTCTCCTGCCTCACTTAAGACACCACTGATGGCACATACCAGATAACTGAATTGAAAAATCCCTATCTCATTCACCTTTATAGACCAGGAGAGCTGGTCAAATCTCTTATTCACAATGGGAGACTGATGAATACCTGTAAATGACTTGCTTCATACTGAGGCTATGCCGTGTGCCTGAGAATGAATTTAGCCTCTTCATTACTGGCTCCATGACCATCTCCTCTCCCCTCCTCACACCCCTCCTCCATCCATAGCTGGTACTGCTCCTGTCTCCATTCCTCCGACTCCAACCTGCGAGCCTTGCCTATCGCTACCCGCTTTCTCCTACTTCTCCTTGTTCTCCTTTAGTGGTGCTTTCTTCTATGCTCCTGTGGGAAACTGGCTGAGTCCTGGAGTACATGCATTTCTGCTGTGTCCTAGTGTGGCCGAATGCACACATTCAGTGCTCATACTTAGTGATGGGAGATGTCAGGAGCCCGAAGGGGGCTTTCCAGTCATTTACCTAAAGGTTATATTCCCAGCTCTGTGACAGAAGGGGCCCAGTTGCAAAGAAGCTAGGCCACTGTGACTTGGCCTTCCCCTCTCTGGGATGTCACAAAGTCCACGTGAGGTCAGTGAACCAATCTACAAGTGAAGAGCTGAGCAGGGGACCTGGTATGATTACCTCCAATATTTAGTCAGACTGATTTTCTGGATCCAGCCTTCCCAAATTACTAAATGTGAACAGATCATTTTATCTTCCCCAGTCTTAAAAACCTTCGGTAAGCGAAAGAGAGAAGGACTCAGGCTTCGTGGCAATCCTATTGTCTTACTAATGAGGAGACTAAACACCTAGTTGGAGATCACCTCCTTACTGGCTCAGAGCTTCAGGAAATTGCTTAAGGGTGTGCAAATACTAAACAGCAGAGCCGGGATTTAGATCGGCATCTACTTTATTTTAGTGGATGTGCTCTACGTGCTGCCACAGAGGGGATGCAGAGGAAGATGGTCAGTTACCCAGAGGGTGATATCTTTGACTTCATGTTCACCATAAAAACAGCTATCAACAAAAGACTTGAAGTCTAACTTGTCATCTGTTGCAGGACAGTGCCTGCGATGTGGCAAGTTCTCTAGTGATATTGAGCCATTTAACTCAAGTCAGCAATGGAGTTGGAGAAGAAGGGGTGAGTTATAAAATACTGACATGACTTACGCGGAGGGGTAAAGTTTTAATCTAGACTTCTGCCCTACGTGATAATGAATGACTGCTGAGTAGATACAGGAGCTGGAAATATATGTGGACAGAAAAAACTGGTTTTAGTTTTGCGTCAGTTCAATGCCTACCAGACCAGGTCCAATGTCCCCAAGGATGCCCTGTAGACAAATTGGATAGTGCTATCTGTAGCTCAGAAGAGCAACTGAGACTGGTGATGCAGTTTTGAGCACTGGCAAGGTAGAGTTTTGTGTGGTTGAATCTCCAGGAGCAGGTGAGATGCTCTAGAGACAAAGTTATGGGACTTATCAGCCTTTGGGTGTTTTAGAGGAGAGAGCAGGGCAAGGAGACCGAGAGGACAGAAGAAAACCCAGGAAAGAATGGTGTTGAAAGTAAGGCACGCAAAACTGGAAGCTGTGATACTTGAGGTGCTCAGAGCACTTTTAGGGGAACTCCTAAGTGGCAGGCACTGCTTGGGGAATAGCATCTCACTTCTCTGTCCTTACCGTAGGTGATTCCTGCAGAGCACTTGGCAATTGGATTCCTGCAGAAACACAGGAAGGGGAATGGGCATGAGTGTGGGTGGGGGAGAGATGGGAGGGGAGCTTGTTTTTCAGCAGGAGAAGGTAAGCTTCTCTCTAATCACCCTCCTCTCCTTCCCTTCTCGGCCAAGCCTCTCAAAAGAAGGGCTATTAGTTAACCGTTATTGCTCTGCCATTAAAGAATGACAGGACTTCTTGCTTTCCTTGGCCCACGTTATTCGCATGACCTTGAAGTCACCCGCATCTGACCTCACTCTTCTTCCTCACCGCAGCTCAGTTGGCAGCTTGGGCTGACAACCCTGTCTCGGCTTGTCCTCATTATTTCTCCTTTTGGCCTTCCCTCAGGCACCTTCCACTCTGGGAGTACAGAGCCAAAATAGCTTGATACCTATTGCAAGACCGTGCCTGCAATATGGTAACTACTCAGGTGATATGAAGCCGTTTAACCCTCACATCAGCCCTCTGAGGCGGGTACTGTTATTGCCACGTTCCAGGATCGGAGTCGTTAGTAATTTCCCCAAGGTCCCCAAGCTGGTAAACAGAGAGGCTGGGATCTTGTGTAAGAAACTGGAATAATTTTTTTACTTAAGATTGTTTCTTACATATTCTACATTTCTTGAGTCCTTAAAAATTGGCACACAAAAGATTCTCAATACATCCTTGCCTTGAGAGGTGGATCCCTATAATCTATCAAAACGAAGGTCCTCAATAAGGATACTGTGTTACAAAGCCTGGATTCATTCAGGCTGCTTAGTGGGAGTGATGGGGAGTGGGGGATCCATGTGGATGTGTATATACCTAGTGGGTTCTCAGACATTTTAAATTACAATTGGGATCCCACGACAGAATGTTCTTCGCTTCCTTTTTGCCATCCCTCACACTGACCCATACCCTCATGCATGCATAGGAAAGAGCTCAAAACCACAAAGGGCCAGACATAAGGTTAGTGAGATAGCTGGAGATCCTCTATACAAATTTGGATGAATAAATTGGTTGCTCTGTCAAACCATCTCTAAGACATAAAATTATGATCATAGTTTCCAAGTCTTTTAGCTTAAATGTGAGAGCTTTTGATGTGGAGACAACCTGATTGTGATATAGGAGTTAAGAAGAAAGTACTTAGGCAATAGTGAGGATACGGGAGTCCTTGGGAAGGTTTTGTAAAATTGAGCTGCAGACATAGACAAGCAAGCTGGAAGGTTGCACAGGTGAATGCCGGCAGTTGTGCCAATAGGAAAAGGCTACCTGTAACTAGGCATGATCAAAATGGCGGCTCCATCTTCCCTTCTCTTAGCCAGCCATATGTGCAGTTAGGAGCAGACAACAAGGGGCTGGCCAAGTGGAAAGCCCATTTGCATAATAAGATTAGATGGAACAACCAGCCTTCCCCACGCTATGTATATGTCACACCTGGTTGAACCAATGCGTGGGTCCTATGTAAATCAGACACTGCCACCTCAAGCCTGCCTATACAATCTGCTGAGGTCTGTTTCAGGCTGGCTTTTCCCTTTTAGATGCTGCTCTCTTGCAAGAGAGAGAGAGAGAGAGAGAGAGAGAGAGAGCTGCTCTCGTCTCTCCTTTCTTCTGCCTATTAAACTTCCGGATCCTTAATCCACTCCACATGTGTCCATGTTCCTGATCTCGGCACGCGATGATGAACCCCAGATATTGACCCCAGACATGATGCCACTTCAATTGGTTTTTGATAAGGAAGGGCTAGAATACATTAAGTTCAGTGTCACCTATGTAGTTTAAATACAATTCCACCTCCATCTCTTTATTTTTCTCTCTTTCTCTTCTGCCTTTTTTGCCCTCCCCAGGATTAAAACCTTAGGTCTTATGTTAAAAGAATGACAAGAGAACTGTAGCAAGAGGTGGGCTATTAGAGGGATGGTAGGGGATGCTGTGATGATCACCTCCATCCCTCTACTCCTCACGACCTCAACATGAAGGTGGCCTTCCTGAGGTGGGTGAATCACTACAGCCTTTGTTGAGTAGGTACGTTTGAAACCGGGCTTTTAAGGAAGAGAGGAGATGACATCTCTTGGGACCTTCCTGTCAACCTGACCCTTCTGGTTGGCATCACGCAGGGCCACATTACTTAGGCTTGAAGCCCAGGTGTGTTGGGTTCTTGTCTCTTCCTTTATGAGGCCCACATTTCTATGATGCCAGGTGGTAGGTGGTAGCCTTTATCACCCTCTGGGCTATGTCACTGTGGAGGTGGCTGGAAGCTCTTTTTCCATGCAAACTGCTGCCCAGTGAAACTTCATAAAGCAAGGCTTACCACATCACGCTTCAGTTCAATCTGAGAAACACATTACTGTCTACAAGATGTCGACATTTTGACTACAGCGTTTCAATTTTCATATCCCCATCTCCAACCCCAACCTGGCTTTTTAGCAGTGTCCTTTATTATTTTCTTCAGGCGACCTCTGTTCTAACCAAGTTGGGTTATTTAAAAAGTAGAAAAAGTACAGGTGTACATAGAAAATTTGGTGATTTGTACTATTTTTTTCATCTTCACCTATTAAATTTCCATCTGTTCTTCAAGACTTAAAAAAGACCCCTATACTCTATGGTTACTTCTTCATTTGGTCACATTTTCTATCTACCAGATTCTGCCTGGAGATGTTTATTTTCATGGGTGCCTTCTCTGCCAAGATAGCAAGCTTCTTGAAGTTGAAGCTATAGTTCTGTGGGGTTCCAGGGGACAGGGCAGGGGTAGTAGTTTTAAAAAATGAATTGGACTAGAGCTTTTGGGGACTTAGAGAAGAACTTGGGGGAGGGGCAGGAGGGAAAGATTACAAAGGGGGCACGGTACACCTTACTAATTATCTCAATTTGTAGTAATGGTTTATGGGTATATTCCTATGTCAACACTTATCAAACTCTACACTGAAAATATGTGCAGTTTATTGTGTGTCAATTATACTTTATTCATTTTAAAAGAGTCCATTGTTCAAATCCTCCCTCGAGAGCTCTTTCTAGCAGTAAGGCAATGGAACCAGGAATGTATGCCTAAATGTGTCAGCAGACAAAGGCTTTTTAAAAAGTGCCATACTCGTGTTTGAAAGGCAAAGAGAATTTTGCTTGGTTTCTGTACTTCGTGGGAGTTCCTATGGGCTATCCTGATAGGCCACCAGCTGATTTAAGGAGTCCCAGTAGGCATTTTCTTGGTTTTATCCAGCACCTCAGTACTGCCCCAACCACCCACTTCCAGCCATTGTGACAAGGCACCATCAACCATCATGTCCCTTTACCAGGAGGGCCCATGTCATAAGCCACTATATAAAGGGAATGATGGGTGGATGGCTTTGGACAAATGGACTTGGGGTAGGAGAGAGGGACAACAGTGGGAGCAAAAAGATCTTGCTGTTTCAACCAAAACCTCGTGCTGACCGGAGTTGAGGAACAGAAGAAGATGGTAAAAGCCTGTGGATGTAGGTGTTCAGCATGCCATCTGAGATATTCCCCACGGACGCAAAAAGCCAGGAAATTACCTCTGAAAAGGAATGGGAAGACAAGGTATTGATGATATTTTCTGATCACAGAGGGGACTCTTAGAACTGAAGAACTGTGCTTGGCCAAGCTCCCAAGCTGTCATGCCTTTGTCAAAAGCAAAGATCTCCTATCATCTTCTAAAGAGTGGCCCCAGTACTTCCTAACAATCCCATCCCTCACTGACACCCACCTGCCAATAAAAAACAACCACCCAGTTCTTTCCCTGCTCCCCACCCGCCCAGTCCCTCGAAGAGCCTGGCTTTCTGTGCTCGTGGCTTGTCTTCTTTGCCTCTTCCTGTCCACACAGTAAAGAGAGATCACACAAACCCTGGACCTGCCTCTTTCAGGTGGGACTCTCAAACTCCGAAGCTCTGTGCTTGGTGGGATCTCTGGGAAGTAGAATTGGGAAGGTCACTATGTGAAAAACACATGGGATTTGGAGTGTACATCTTTAATTTTCTTATTTGTTTCTTTAGTCAGCAGAATATGTCAATGTTTTGGTTGAAGAAGCTGCTTGAATTTGTGCTTTTCTGTAACATGTGCTCTCCCACAGCCAGCACAGAGAAGGGCTTTTGGCGCAGGCCCAAGACCACCATAATCATCATTGATTATTCCTCTCCACCCCAGGGTCTCTAAATAAAACGTCTCTTCTTTCTCTGACAAAGGTGTTTTTGAGTGTTACTGTTTAGCCGAAGAGTGACATTGGATGACCTTAGTACCCTAGCCCTTCATGTAATCAGATGGACGTGGTGAGTAGAGGGAGAACCATGTGAGTCAGGAGGAAATATGTAGTTTACCCCTTTTTTCCTGTTCAAAAGATTTCCTAATGACATTTGTGGTTGGGCTTTGGTTTGGGATACATTGAGATCCTTTCTGCACATAGTAAGGGCTTATTTGGGTTGACAAGCCATCTAAAGGCCAGTGCAGGCTGAGCCAGGTGAACCACCAGATCACCATCAGCTCGTGCTTCTCATTCATTTGTTGGCAGTAATGAAGATGACTGTTTTTCTAAAACAAGCCCTGGTCATCCATCATGAAGCCCAGGACTTGTAAATGTGAGAAAGAGCAAAGACACAATGATGTACGCTTACAATGGGATATAAGCATTTGGAATTCTTTAAAGGACAACATTCTCTAGCTTCTCCTGGTGGTATACTCTAGATATAATGTAGTGTAGATACAATCTGGGATCAAATAATTATTGTAGCTTTGTAGAATCCCTTGTGTAACTAAATTTGAACCTTGTAAAACTTACGAAAAGTACCAAATAATCCCTCACTTCCAATCCATTACCATTAAACTGTAGAAGTTCTGCTAAGCACAGCTTGCCTCCAGAATCTTTAAAAACAATTGATCTGCAAGACCAAAGCTAATCTGTAAGGTTGGGGCCTCAAAACTCAATTCTCTATCTCCTTTGGAACATGAAAGATGCAGAAACTGCCTTTTTATTGTTCAGCTGACTTAGGTGGGCTGCAGGGTTTTGTCCTATTTCCTAGATGTTGACGAGCTTCTTGGGTTTCTTTGATGATTGCTTTTGGTCTTCCATTGTCACATTTGGTCATCTCTCCACACCCCAACTCAGTGTGGGGGTGTGGAGAGATGGCTTAAAAATGTTCCAGCAGGTGTTTCTGGGAGCAAGAGCTGAGTGTCCTGAGGTCGTGTATGTAGTAGTAATACAAGTCAATCTTGTGGTAGCAGGCTGTAGTAATATAGCTATATCATTGGATATAAGCACGTCTCATGGTAGTAGGCTATGGTGATGGGTTACAGGTACTCTGGCAGTTAACAGGCTGCAGTAACAGGTTGTAAGTGTGTCTGGAAGTAGTCCTATAACAATGTTGTGCATGCACTGGCATAGCCTCAGGGAGAAGGCAAAGATGAAGAGGTCGTAGCCTTCTCTGCTTCATTCTGGTGCAGTCCTCTACACCACCCTCACTATTCTCGCTACATTGACATAGGACATGTTTTACTATTGAATAATGCCCATGTGCCAGGTCCTGTTTACATGTCCACATAGCATATATGTACATGTACATATGGAAATGTACACATAGCATGTATAGTCTAAGACACAGTCCAGGAGAAAACCAGAGTAAATCTAACCATACCAGCAGATCTGTCTATCACATGTTCAAACCTGAAACTTAGAAGAAAATTTTGAAATGGGTAACTGTGGAGAACTTGAAGATGTGAAGCATTTGAATCTCCTGTCTAGGACATTCAATAATTACTGATGAAAGTCTTGTATGAGGTAAGCAACCATGACTCAAGTTATACCTTACAGCAGCTTTTGTGAGTTATGCCAGGTAATAGGGCCACTAGAGAGAGCCCCCAACAGAGTTAAAGGGCCAGAGAGCGCATGCAGGTGAAAGCAGACGTAGTAAGTAAATGGCTCTGGCTGTATTTTAGTAAAACTTTGCTGGATTTGGCCTGCAGGCTGCAGCCTGTCAGGCTCTGCACTAGAGACTGTGGAATGGTTATTTCATTTATCTCAGTTGTGGCATCAAGGGAATCTGGGTCCCAATTTCATAACTGAAACAGGTAGAATGATTAACTTGTTTAAGATCATACAGTTTAGGATGTGCTCGAGTTAAGACTCAAGCTATCCTACCTTCGAATGATAGGACTGGTAGGTTCTGTGCCCTAGCCCTACTTCCCAATGCCCCCCAAAGACCCTTTTACCAGAATGCCTTCAAAACAAGTCATAACTTCAAAAAAGTCACACAAAGGAAGAGCATATCATACCTTCAAAAAAGTCACACAAAGGAAGAGGTAGGTAGAGCTGGCTGGCTCTACCCTCATATTCCTCCAGCCCCTGGGAGGATGGATCCTTCTCTTTGAGTCTCATCTAAGTGTCAACAAGATGCTTCCCTTTTTCAAGAGGTTCATTAACTCTTGGTGGTAGCTTGTTTCTTTTACACAGGGGCTTCTTCCTCTTTCTAGATAGGCTATCTTCCTGCAGTAGGCTATCTTTCTACTTGTCTTGATGGGATAAGTAGAAAGATGCCCCCAAAAGACCAGAAATCTAAAATTCCCAGCCCCGCTAAGCATAAGCTTGAGAATTTGAGTCTCTCTTGCTTATTTACAGCTCATGAACTAACACTTTTCTCTAGTCTTTCTGCTTTTCAAAATTTTATGGCTGTCCATTATGGTGCACTTTCAATATATTCCCCAATTACGGTAGATAACTCTCATAACTTATGTCCAAACACAGCCCACAAATGTGTTTTCTATGACGTCCTATGCAGGCCAATATGGAGTGAGCAGAAAACATTTGGATTAGTTGCCACCATGGAAAACTCAGGGGCGTTCACGTAAAATCTAGATATCTGACTTCTTGGTTGCTCTTAAAACTGTGCAATGTTGGCCAGGAGCCGTGGTTCACGTCTGTAATCCCAGCACTTTGGGAGGCCGAGGTGGGTGGATCACAAGGTTTGTGATTATGGCCAACATAGTGAAACACCATCTCTACTAAAAGTACAAAAAATTAGCCAGGTGTGGTGGCAGGCGCCTGTAATCCCACCTACTCGGGAGGCTGAGGCAGAAGAATTGCTTGAACCTGGGAGGCAGAGGTTGTAGTGAGTGGAGATTGCACCATTACACTCCAGCCCAGGTGACAGTGTGGTCTCACACTCCCCCCCCACACACCCCAAAACAAACAAAAACTGTGCAATGTCTATCAACAACAACCAACAAACAAAAACCGACTTTTTTTGAGGCTCAAAAAAACGTGCAATGTCTCTCAACATTGGATTTTAACTGCCTTGAGCTCAGAATCATCTTTCAAAAGAGGCACATGCTCATCAATTTGCCTTTGTCTCCACAAATTCCTGCTTGCATTACTTTATACTAACCTGCCTTTTAATTTTGTAACCTCTATCCTAAACTTTTGGTAGCTAGCTCTACCAACTCCGTTGCTTCCATTGCTCTCTTGTCCACATTTATAAAGCAGTAAAGAGGACAATGTGATATTCTAGGCTCCCCTGCCTAGAATACAATTCCCCCATGTGGAATTGTACACAGGGCAACCTTCTATTTGGATCTTTATTCAGATAGCTGGGACCACATATTATCAAGTCTACCTCATTGCTAGCCTCAGAATCCCTTCTTTTTCCTGAAGAGTAGTTTGAAATACATGAGGAAATTGGAATTATAACCACAGAGAAGAGAATCAGTTGTCTATCTGGATGTGACTTGGGCTCCAAATTGGGACAGAAGACTCATAAACACATTGTAGTCCTCCTACCCCTGACACTCATCATTATTTTTTAGTGTGTATAATGCTGTGTTCTCTAAAGGCTCTCTTGATAGCAGGGACAGCAAGAACACAGTGTTAGGGAGAGGAATTGCCTTAAACAGGTCCTAGGCCTATGAGTCTTTTTCCAGTTTTGTGATTCCCTGAAGGGCGGGGACCCTGACTGGCCCCTATCTGCATTGTTGCCATATGACCATAACAATGGCAGTGATGAGATGATAATACTGGGATAGGATAACTCGCTAATAATCCAGTGTCTATTCTCAGTGTATTTCTCCTCCCTTCTTTGAAGCAGAGAGCCACATTTTCATAATGTGTTTTCTTGCTTTGGGTGGGGGACAAAACGAGCTCTTGGTACATAATTCCCTTCCTGAGTTTTTGGTATCCCAAATCCATAATTCCCTTTCTGAGTTTTAGATATTATTGGCATTATGTTGTGGGGTTAACTTAATTTTATCTCGCCTTCCAGTAGAGCCTGAGATAAGAACTTGAGTCCAGGCTTTGTACTGGGAGGTAGATTGTAGGAAGCAGAAGGGCGGGGACCAGCCACGTGGGACAGGGAAGGAAGAAAATAAAGAGTATGTTACTGAGCTGAGTATTGTCATCGGCAGCTGGGGTTCAATCCTGCTGGAGACCCTCTGAGCAACTCTGTAGAATGCACGTATTATCTCTCCAGATGCTGGGAGGGTGGGGCATGGATTTCTTTCCTCTACACTAAGGAGTGAAGATTGCCCCCTTCTTGGGCTGCCTAGCACCTTTGATAGGTAGGAATACTTGCTCCCTGATGTAGTATTCTCTGCTTTGTTAGGGCCTCAGCCAAAACAGAGGCAGAAAATGCATCATGCTAACATTGTTGTCTGTGTGTGTATGACTACATAATATTTTATTTTTTGATTTATATAATCTATGAACCAACAGCTTATATTCAGTGCAGTTCTAATTATTTTTATTAAAATACATGCAAAAATCTACATCTTTATTCAGTATTGTTTGTATTTTTTAATATTTTCTTAGGACACAGCTTATAAAAGTGGAATTAAAGGGTCAAAGGGGTTATGTTTTTTCAAAATTGCTTTTCAGAGAGGTTTCATTGACCTGTAGTCATGTCAGCAGTGTGCGAGAGCATTAAAGGTGAACTTTGGCAATGACCTGGCATGGGTGACTGAGAGAGGTTGTGAACTTTTATTGCTTAGAGCACTTTTAGCACAGTGGAGGCCTCTATTTATTTAGGATAGGTTAAGGCACTATTCCATGTGAATAGAAAATGTATGAAGGACATTCATTCTGGATTCCTTGTCTTTTCTGAATTTTGAAAATGCTTCTTTCTAATATCAGCTGAAATGAGCATACACAAAACACATACAAAAGATTCTGCCAAGAGAATTCCAATTTGAGATGTTTAATTGAGTTTTCAAAGGTTCTGAATTTGCCATCCCATCATCACACCCTTATTTTCTGTGTGTTCATGTAATAAATGGGTTACCAGGTGTTCCATGTTCCAATTTCCATGATTATGTGGGGAATGATAACCCAGGTACATATTAGAACCTTGGAAGTTTAATTCACATGACCAAGTGCCTTGTAGAAGTTCTGACAAAGATAAGGCTTAAACAGCGGATTGTTAGAATTGGAAGAGACCCAGCTTCTTTTTGTTCCTTTTTGTTTCCCGGGAGTTAAACAACAAAATCAGAGGAAAAAATATAAAAGTGGAGATCAAGAGAAAGAGGGAAAAACAAAGACAGAATAACCTAAATTTTGGTTCATCTCCTGGATTAGTGAGCACAAGCCACGCTTCTGGGTTTGAACTCAGGTGAAGGGTGAAATGCAGCCACATGTATATTTTCGAATGCCTTATCTGTCTTCCTTTTTATCTCTTTGCTTCTCTTATTTTATTCGCTCAAAGCCCCTTTATGCTTCTCACCAACAATAAATGGGCCTGGTATCATTGGAAATGTGAAAAATAGACGTAAAAACTTACAGGCCCCAAAATAAACCCTGGCTCCTCCATTATCTCTGAGGTTTCCCGTAAGATCTCTTAAAAGTTTGTTGTTTTCCAATGAGAATGCATGGGCACAGGGAGGGGAACATCATATACTGGGGCCTGTTGGGGGTAGGGGGCAAGGGGAGGGAGAGCATTAGCACAAATACCCAAGGCATGTGGGGCTTAAAACCTAGACAACAGGTTGATGGGCACAGCAAACCACCATGGCACGTGTAAACATTTATGTAGCAATCTTGCACATTCTGCACATGTATCCCAGAAATTAAAGCAAAAAAGGAAAAAAAAAGTTTGTTGTTTTCATGGAAGAGTTAAGTGAACTCATTTCCAAGCCAGTTGATCCCCCGCCAGTGTCTAAGACAGGTCATTCCTCCAGTGCAGCAGGGGGAGCTGCTGTGACACTCAGGCGTGGCACCAGTCTCTTTCCAAGGGGAATATGAATATGGACATACATGCCCAACAATCCAGAAACAAGGTTCTTAGTTTATACTAGTCACAAGAGCAGGATGTTTGAAATTGGTATGGTCCTAGAGTTTCCAGAACTATGGGGGCCAGTGGAGCATGGGGAAAACATGCAGTTTCTATTGCACTGTGTTCTATTGCCTCCCCAGACTTCCCCTTTTAAGCACAACGACTCCCTAGAAATGGTTTGTTTCGTGATGAGGTCTGCAGATAATGTAAGTGAAAAATCAAGGCCTCCTAAAGTAATAAAGAGAGAGCACCTTAGTAAGAAGAGATACAGACAAAACCTCTTTGACACAGTATAGCTTACATTTTAAGTTTCCCAATTTCCTGGGACTTTTATTCACTGGTATTTCCAAGAACCTAGATCTGTGGCCAGAGCAATAGATGATCAATAAACACTTGTTAAACAAAAGAATGACTCCAGTTCCAGGGCTAGTCCTGGCCACTCTTTGATCACTTGGTCCCTCTGTGATTCTGTTTCCTTATCTGTTAACGTCTGCTAGTGGGTGGGAGGAGAGGGGGAGGTTGTAATAGCCAAGCCCTGAGATCCTCTCTATTTGGGATGGTCTGCGGTTTCCATATTTTAGGTCCTACTTGGCTAAGTGTCTTAAGCAGACATCTTCTTTACAGTTTCCCAGAATAAACTAACCCATACAAATGAAAGAGAACAGTTCCATTCCTGAGTATGGGCATCAGAGTATGAGCAAGAAGATCTCTTTCAGTTTTGGCTTTGCCCTCTGTTAATTTCAAGCTGTGCTTGGAATTCATATGCATGGCGGTAATATGGTTCTAGTGTCTCTGTAGGTGAATAGATTTAATTCCGTATCTGTAAGGCAGCCTCTACTTTGGCCTGGCTAGTGCTCCTTCCTGCTTGCTTTCTGTTCCTCATTATGCTTTCTGCTCCCATCAGTATCACTTAGCAATGCTGCTTCATCCTGGCAGTGGCCATTCCTTCCACAAGCAGCCAGGGATACCAGTGTGCAGTTTTGCCAACACTTGTAGAACTAGGTCCATTGTTCTCACCCAGAAACTCCATCAGCCTTCATCTGGCTCAGGGGTCTGGGTCCCAGCACGGTGAGTTATCCCCTTCAGCCCCAGTAGAGAAACAGCTCCTTTTCTAAGGAATGCATATCAGCTCTGTCAGTGTCTTCCTCCACGCTTTTAAGTTTTGTTAATTCTAATGCTCCCTTGTGTTCCTCTAGGCTAAGGATATTAGCTGCTTATAATTGCTACCTCTTCAATACCTTAACATCCTCTTCAGCCTTTTCTAATCTTAATAATGTTAATAATTCCTTATATTAAATTCTCTCTGTTAAAATAACTGGAGTGGTTTGTTGCCTGAGACTACATCCTGACTAATATAGGGCCTGGAACAAGGGAGTCAGGAGTTACCCCATGAGTTTATAGGTTATACCATGAGGCATATCAGGTTCTTTGCTTGTATGCAAGTGAAGTGGCTCCAGGAGGCCAAAGGTAGCCCTCCAAAGAAAAGCCACGCATAGGGGTCGTGAGAAAGCACAACGAAAGTGGAGGAGTGTGCACAGAACCTCCTGGGGGGCCTGCACAGAGATGATGGCTTCCACTATGTAAAGTGGAACATATCAAAAGCCAACTGGACGTATAAAAAGCCAACTTATCATACTGACAGGCTGCGGGGGCCAGATGGGTCATTCAGGCCTGGTGCTTTGAGAGTTCCAGGAAGGGAAATGTTAATAAAGTTAAGGACAATCAGAAAGTTTATCAGAGGAGAGTGAGCTGGAAAGATAGACAGGGCTTTTCAGGATGGAAAACTAGTCACAAGCATGGTCAAGGCAATTCCAGAAGCACATACTACTTCAGGGAGCCTTAGACGCAAGGCCAAGGAACTTGGATGGGTCTTTACTTTGCTTCTCTATGGGCATCTTATACTGATATCATTCTCAAAAGTCATACTATAGGCTGGGTGTGGTGGCTTACACCTGTAATCCCAGCACTTTGGGAGGCCGAGGTGGGTAGATCACGAGGTCAGGAGATCGAGACCATCCTGGCTAACATCATGAAACCTCATCTCTACTAAAATACAAAAAAAAAAAAGAAAAGAAAAGAAAGAAAAAATTAGCCAGGCATGGGGGTGCGTTCCTGTAGTCCCAGTTACTCGGGAGGCTGAGGCAGGGGAATCACCTGAACTCGGGAGGCAGAGGTTGCAGTGAGCCAAGATCACGCCACTGCATTCCAGCCTGGGTGACACAGCGAGACTCCATCTCAAAAAAAAAAAAGAAAAAGTCATACTATATATATGACTCAGTCACTGTATACACCACCCAGCAGGCACCAAGAATAAGTCAGGGTTGAGACAAAAAGATTTGTTTGCTAAAGAAAGGGACTCATCTTGACCATGCTTGTGACTAGTTTTCCAGTACTAGCTTTAGATGATCCTGAGATGGCACCCTGTCTGTGGGCTTCTCCAAGAAGAGACATCTGACTTGGTTTAATTTTTAGCTAAATCTACAACTAATAATAGGATGTCAGACAGTAGGAGGAGTGTTGATGGGTGATCTGCAGGGAGAGCTAGTCATGACATTTGGCTTTCCATCCCCTTTGGCTTTCCACTCATGTTGTCTTGATTTCTTTAGCAAAACGACTAAGCAGTTGGACACACCTTATCTGAATGCCTACTCCATATCTCTCCCAGACCCAACTGGGGGTAGTATGCATAATCTCCTTTACACCACAGATTTTCCCAGATGGTCCCAGTTGAAAATATGTTGGTTTGGGAGTAACCAAGTATGCAAGAGTTACTAATTCATGCCTCAGTATTAACAACATGGCTCGCTCAACCTTTAAAGAATGGAAGTAATACATGGGCCTAGGAGGACAAAAACACTGGTGCAACTCCAAATAAAGGTAATAAATATATTCAGCCACAAAGTCACGGTGGCTTTCCTGCACAACATCTAAAGTCATTGGGCCCTTCCCTCAAGGAGCCTGTGGTCTAGTGGGTGAAGCTTCCTTGTCTTGCCTTTTGATTTGGTGTTTTGCATGCCAATGCAGGCAGCTATCACAGAGGTAGAACAGGTAGGTGAGTGGTCCCCATCTTTCCTTGGTCCTGTGGGTAACAGGGAAAGGAAAGGAAGAGGGCAAATAAAGTGTGTGATAATGGGGTGGGGGGCTGATTGGAAAAATAGGGGGTTGCTGCGTTCCCCCCATGTGGGTGACTGGGTCTAGCAGGCATGGCCCTCCTGGCAGAAATGAGGCTTAGAGAAAGTGAGAGCAAGGGTGCAGGAGGCTGCTGAACCACTCGTGGGAAGTGAAGGCCCCATTGTGACTCTTAGCTCCAGACCCCACTTGCTCAGGCGTGGACAGGGGTTCAGGATGAGGTTCTGCATTTGTCCGCAACTGGGCATTATGCAATGTGGAACTAGAAAACGGGTAAAAAATTTTTGCAGTTTACCCATCTGACAAAGGGCTGATATCCAGAATTTACAAAGAACTCAAACAGATTTACAGGAAAAAAACAAACAAGCCCATTCAAAAGTGGGCAAAGGATATGAACAGACACTTTACAAAAGAAGACATATATGAGGCCAACAAACATGAAAAAATGCTCATCGTCACTGGTCATCAGAGAGATGCAAATCAAAACCACATTGAGATACCATCTCACGCCAGTTAGAATGGCGATCATTAAAAAATCTGGAGACAACAGATGCTGGAGAGGATGTGGAGAAAAAGGAACACTTTTACACTGTTGGTGGGAGTGTAAACTAGTTCAACCATTGTGGAAGACAGTGTGGCGATTCCTCAAGGCCTTAGAAATAGAGATTCCATTTGACCCAGCAATCCCATTACTGGGTATATATCCAAAGGACTATAAATCGTTCTACTATAAGGACACATGTACACGAATGTTCATTGCAGCACTGTTTACAATAGCAAAGACCTGGAATCAACCCAAATGCCCATTGATAATAGACTGGATTGGAAAAATGTGGCACATATACACCATGGAATATTACGCAGCAATCAGAAATGATGAGTTTGTGTTGTTTGTAGGGACATGGATGAATCTGGAGAACATCATCCTCAGCAAACTGACACAAGAACAGAAAATGAAACACCGCATATTCTCACTCATAGGCGGGTGATGAAAAATGAGAACACATGGACACAGAAAGGGGAGTACTAAACACTGGGGTCTATTGGGGGGAAAAGGGGAGGGTCAGTGGGAGGGGGAGGTGGGGAGGGATAGCCTGGGGAGAAATGCCAAATGTGGGTGAAGGGGAGAAGGGAAGCAAAGCACACTGCCATGTGTGTACCTACACAACTGTCTTGCATGCTCTGCTCATGTACCCCAAAACCTAAAATCCAATAAAAAATTAAAAAAAAAAAAAAGAAAACGGGTAGTAGAGGAAGGCAGAGGCAGAGAAGCCATACAGAAAGAAGAATGTGAAGGCAGAAGCAGAGGGAGAGAGGAAGAGAAGAGAGGGTTGTGGAGGCAAGAGGAAAGGGGCAGGAAGGCCTGGAAGACAAGGCAGGAAGCAGCATCACAGGGTTGTCTGTCTCCTGGGGTAAAGGCATCTGGGTGGACCAGCAACCTTTGCTCCCTTTTGTCCTTACCAGCCTTGGAGAAGTTCATCAACCCTCCAGGCTGTCCAGGCCCAGGGTGAGATTGGGAAGGAGGCTTGAGAGGAACTTTACTGGAAGGCCTGTTGGCTTACCCTAGGGTGCAGAAATCATTTGAGGGCTGGGGAGAGATATGTCTCAGGCCCCTTCCTGCCTCCAGGAGCCTGGCCTGCCTGGCTGCTGGCCACAAGAGCAGGGCCCATCTCTCCTCCCCACTGCACACCCTGTAAGCCAGTCATGTGCCTTTTTTCCCCCTCCCTCCTCCCCTACCCCACCCCTTCAAGTTCTCAGAACTGGCTCCCATTAGGTTCCAGGAAATGGCTGGTGCAACTTTGTAACCAAATCCGCTCAAATCCCTTTGTATATCTTTTCTGCTCCCTTGCCCCCTCCTTGGTGTCCTTCATGGCTGTGTCTGGTTACAGAGTAGGGACATGGCCAGGGCAGGCTGGCCCTGGCACATGCAGTCACATCTGAGTCAGGCAATAGCACCCAGGGCTAGCAACCTGTGGCAAAGCAAAGTGAGACGTTCAAGTGAACCCCAGCCCTCTTCCCGCTCCACCAAGAACTAGCTGTGCAACACTGAGCGTGCTATTTTTCCTCTGGGGATCTCAGCTTTTCTCACCAGCAGTGTTAGGGGAACCTGCCTTTGGCCAGCTCCATAATTTGCTGGTGACAGTCAAGTGAAAGAAAGCACATGTGTCTGGCAGAATACCTGGACAGAGGGGGGTTCTCATTGAGCAACTTATATATGGAGACCCAAGACCCACAGCATTCTAGCCCATGCAGGAGTCTGCCCATTTCTCCCTTGTGGGACCCTGAGGCTTTCATTTAAAAGCAGGAATTTTGATGGGATGTCGGTTTTCTGCGTGTAGGCCCACTTCTTCCTCAGAAAAATTTGTGGAGTTTTACAAAGCCTTGGTGTGGGTGCCAGAGATCTCACTAGAAATTCAGAGGGCAGGCACTGAGCCTCTTGCCAGGAATCCCCACTGTGATTTAGGCTGAGGCTGGGACCAGGCAACAGGTGGCTTCCGGTGCAGCCTTGGGGACTGATTCTGGCTGGGGCAGCATCTGGAAGACTGTCAGGGAGATGGTTGTGGACAAGATTCTATTCTGGGAGGGCACCAGAGTGTCCCAGGCAAAAGGTGGCCAGTTGATGTATTAAAAAAATGGATCAAACATCTGCAGAGTAAAATTCTGCTTAAATCTTAAGTCTAGGGAGGAAGCAAAGAGAAGAAAGCAGACAGGAGGAAAATGAGGGAGTTGACAACTGAAAGTCTTCAGACATGTGTTTAGGGGTTTAGATGCAAGCAGATGTTCAAAACGAAGTCATCTGTCTAATCCAATGTCCAGATGAATGGGAAGAATAGAGCCAGCCCCAGCTGGGCTCCCAGGTGAAGCTTGGTGTTCTTTTCCCTTCCATGGATTTGGCAAACTTCAGTGTGGAAAGGGGCTTGTTGAAAAATTGCTTAGGGCTGGGCGCAGTGGTTCATGCCTGTAATTCCAGCACTTTGGGAGGCCTAGGTGGGTAGATCATTTGAAGCCAGAAGTTTGAGACCAGCCTGGCCAACACAATGAAATCCCATCTCTACTAAAAATGCAAAAATCAGCTGAGTGTGGTGGCGCACACCTGTAATCCCAGCAACTTGAGGGGCTGAAGCAGGAGAATTGCTTGAACCCAGGAGTCGGAGATTGCAGTGAGTTGAGATAGCACCACTGCACTCCAGCCTGGGCAACAGAGTGAGACTCTGTCTCAGGAAAAAAAAAAAAAAAAGAGAGAGAGACAAAAGAAGAGAAAAGAAAAGAGAAGAAAAAGAAAAGAAATATTGCTTAGTTTACCCTAAAATAAAGAAAGTGGAGCCAAAGAGGGTTCCATATCTCAGTGCCCATACCGCCCTAGATTGTGAGGAGAGAGACGGCCATCCCTCCTCATTAGGGGCTTTCTTGGAAGTAGGGTCTCCGGAGTAATGAGGGAGATGGATTTGAGGAATAGCCTAAGGAGACTGGGGAGGGGCTGGACAGGTAGGTTTTGTCAAGGACCTATGGCAGCAGTTCTAAAAGTCTGGTGCTCCAATCAGTGGCATCAATGTCACCAAGAAATCTGTTAGACATGCAAATTCTTAGTCCCTTCCTGACCTGCTGAAGCAGGACCTGGGGTGGGGGCCCACCACCTGTGTTTTAGGAGCCCCCCAGGTGATTCTGATGCTCTCTAGTGTTGGAGAACAATCAGCCTCAGGTACTCAGGTGGGGCATATCGGGAAGCTCAGCGCTGTCTTGACTGGACACCATTTGAAATCCACAAAGGAGGCTCACGAGAGAACTCTCTCTGTTCTTCCCTCCCCTCTTCATCAGCTACAGTGTTCTTGGGTCTCCTTCCTGCTTGGCACATCCCATAGCCACCCCTCTTGGCCACAGCCTTATCTGCTTGTCTCAGATAAAGAGTGAATTGGCTTAATCAGTCTGGCCGGACTGGCTGGCTCCAGGGAGGTCTGCTGCTGGTGCCCCTCACAGGAATGGAGCCGCTCACATGGCTGACCCCCTTCCCCACCCCATGGGCCCTGTCGCCACCGCCATCTGTCCTCTAGAAGATGCCGGGCCTCGGTTATACTTTCCCTCCTTTGCTAATTAATCCTCAGCAACTTTATTGCCAAGAGAGATAAGGGGTGACTATCTAGAGCTTCTGTGAAAATCACCATGGCCAAAGCCTCTGTCAAGACCAGGCTGTCTTCTGGGTGGCTGCTGAAGGAAAGAAAGAGGAATTGAACTGAGACTATCTGAGCCTGCCCCCAAACTTAACAATATGCATTTGTACCTCTCAATCTTGCAAGAGAACGGACACTTGGAATGACTGCAGATGCTCTGCCTTCACTAAGGATTCTGACTGTCTTTTAGCTACTGCCTTGCATGGTTAGGTGAGTTAATAGGGTGTGTTTTCCCCACATTGCAAAGAAGCAGAAACAGGCTCAGAGACGTTTGCTGACTTTCTCCAGGCACTAGGATTATTCAGTGGAGTAAGCTTCTTGGGCAGGGCTGGGCCCCAAAGCCACATTCCTGGTGGTGTGGCAGGAACTGGGGCTCATGCCCATGAAGGCCAGTCTATGAGGGAGGTCGGCTGGTGGACCAGATGTGCCTCCCGGATGTTTTTCCCAGGCTCAGCCTGTGTGGCATGAAGGATCAGTTAAAGGGATTTTTAATCCTGGGAAAATGGTTGTCATTCAGGGCTGGCTCAAAAAAACTGGTAAAATGTGCCGTGTGTGGAACTAAGCAGCAGGGCCAAAAAGCACAGAGGGGTTTTCATGAGTTCCTGGGCAGCAGCTCTGAGGTGGGCTGGGACTGTGAGCTGGGAGCGAGGGATGGCAGGGCTGTCGGAGGGGACGTTCGGATTGTGTAGCCGCTGACACAGTGCTTGTCCGGGGCTACCCCTGCTCTGATACCAGCTGCGGTTCCTTCTCCTTGCTGGGTCTGAGTTTTCTCCTCCATCTGCCTCCCTTTTCCAGAACTGGGAGACAGGCAGGCCTGAGTGGGTGAAGTCAACTGTCAAGTTCATGGAGAAGTCAGAGGACTATTATTAAGGGAGAGTAGTTTAGGAGATGGCTGTATGTCTGGAGGGACCAGAGGCAAAGGCCGGAGCCCTCCGTGTGTTGCAAATATGTTTTTCTTCTTATGGATCAGATGAACCTTTCCGTGCAGAGGCTCAGTAGAGAGCAGAGGGGACTGTGTGGCTCAGGCCAGGATTTGCTGAAGCCCTGTCCCTCAGCTGCTGGTCACCTCTCTCAGTGCCTCCCAAGGCACGTTGCAGGATCCCTGGTGACCTGATGGGATGGTTTAGAAGTACCTGACGAAGCCTAATGAATCTGCCAGTTCTTAGGTCATCTGGAGCTGTGTCTTATTGTGAGCTCTCTGGAGGCTCCAACTGCTCTCTCAGGAGTCTGCTCAGAAACAGGTGGCATGTTTTCCAAGCCTGGGTTACTTCTCCATAGCATGGGGATCAGCCCCTGTGACAAGAAAGACCCAGGCAGGAGCTCTTATCCTGGGCAAGTGCCACTGGGGGATTAATTTCTCTTGGGGACTCGGGGGTTGTGGACAATGCAGAGAAGCAGCAGCTGGGCTGACAGAAATAGAAGCTTCTGGAACAGGCTTCCACCTCCTCTGATTTCCCCTATTCAGGTCTCAGGATCCCAGATATTGAAGTAATATTCTTGTTAGTAGTGGTGAATTCATACCAGTTTGGAGCAACTCGATTCTTGCCTTTTTAGAGGAAAGAATTCTACTGAGGGGCATAAGGAAGTGGGAGAGACTGAGGCAAGTTTTGGAGCAGGAGTGAAAGTCTATTAAAAAGTTTTAGAGCAGGAATGAAAGGAAGTAAAGTACACTTGTTAGAGGGCCAAATGGGAATCTTGAGAGATCCAGGTGCACTGTTCGGTCCTTGACTTGGGGTTTTATACATTGGAAGGTTCCAGAGTTTGCGTTTCTTCTCCCCTGATTCTTCCCTTAGGGTGAGCTATTAGTATGCACAGTGGCCTGCCAGCACTGAGGAGGGGTCGCATATGCAGGGTGTTTACTGAAGTTGTGCACATGCTCATTTGAGGCATTATTACCTTATCAGTCAAGTGTTCCTAGAGGAAGGTCATAGGCCAGTTAAACTTGGCCATTTTGCCTCTGGGAGCCCAAGCACGAGCCCACTCGCCCAACTCCTGAGATCTTATCGGGAAGCTGCTGCTGATCACCAGCTTCAGATGGGTTTTTAAAAAAATTTGTTTTGTTTTTGTTCGTTTTGAGACAGACTCCTGCTCTGTCGCCAGGCTGGAGTGCAGTGGTGTGATAGTTTGCAGTTTGGCTCACTGTAGCCTCTGCCTCCTGGGTTCAAGTGATTCTCCTGCCTCAGCCTCCTGAGTAGCTGGGACTAGAGGTGCTCACCACCACACCCAGCTAATTTTTATATTTTTTAGTAGGGATGGGATTTCACCATGTTGGCCAGGATGGTCTCGATCTCTTGATCTCATGATCTGCCCTCCTTGGCCTCCCAGAGTGTTGGGATGACAGGCTTGAGCCACTGCTCCCAGCCCAGGTGTTTTCTATCTATTGGGAGACTGCCCTTCCCTGGCACCAGCTGTGACCAGTTGTTATTTTAGAGAGACAGTATGACAACTGCCTAACCATCACCCGATGGTCACTGGACATTGCTGGTGGGAGGGAGCCCTCTCCTGCCCTACTCATGTCTGCCTGACTACCTACTCTAACATCCCCACACTGGCTGCCCAGGATGTCAGACCTTCTGGCTCTCTATCTAGGAGCCCCACTCATTTCTTTTTCTTCCATCTATAAAGCATGACAAGCACTACAGCCCATCATCTCCTGCTGGTGATTCATGATGGCCATGAGCAGCAGGGCCCTGAGAAGCGGAGCGTGAAAGGGACCTGGTTTTCTTTGCTTAGCCATACTTGACTTTTCTTTGAGAAGGACATGTTTAACATCCCTGGGGATTAGGCTCCACATTAAGTTTTTCCTTATATTGAAACAAAAGCTGTTGGCTCATAACATCCTCCACCATGGAGGGTTCTTATTTGCTGTATATTGGATCTCTTACCTGGTAGAATTTAATATCCATGAGAGCAGGGACTTTGTTTAACTTAGAACAGTGCTTCACATGCAGTGGACAATAAACATTGGTTTAGTGACGGTATCTAAGAGTGGTCTGCATGCCGGGAAAGGAGCCCTTTGTCCTGTGCCTTTCCTGGTGCCATCCCTTTCACCAGGAATGCCCTCTCTGGCTCCCACTCTCCCTATTCCCTTCCCGCTGCTTCTCTCCAGGCTCTGAACCACTAAGTCTAGGGAGTCTTATTGGCTGCCACCACCTGCCACCGTCAGTCCCTGGCCCTGCTCCCTGTGGACACCTGCTTCTACTTTATCAGATCCTGCTTGCTTGGCTTTCTTCTTTGGGTGATTTAAGGCAAGCAGGTCCAATTCAGGGAACAGCTTGATGCTGAACTGTGACTGGCTGACCGGGTTGGCCTGTGAAGAGTGCTGCAGACACAGACAGACAAGCACAGCCCCTGTTCTTGTGGGCCCGCACAAGGGTTTGCATCGGTGGGATACTGGACCCAGCTTCTACTGGGTCCCAAGGGCTCCTACTGGGTCCCAGTTTAAAAATTTTCAAAAGTTTCACAAGCTGTTGCCAAACACGGCCTTTTGTCAAATTATAGTTGAACTGCAATGATAAACTCACTATAGACACAGAGTTTGGCAAAAATTCACAAAAGCATTCTGTGAGAATCCATTGGTCATATGGAACTTACAATAGAGAGTGTTGCTTATTTTATTATTAAAACATGATACATCCTTTTTTCTCTATTCTTGTCTTGTTTTATTTCATTAAGTTGGTCTTCGAGCTCTGATATCCTTTCTTCTGCTTGATCCATTCTGCTATTTAAACTTGTGCATATTTCACTAAGTTCTAGTGTTGTATTTTTCAACTCCATTAGTTCATTTATATTCCTCTCTATATTGTCTATTCTTTTCAGCATTTCATCAAATCTTTTTTCAAAGTTCTTAGTTTCTTTACATTGGGTTAGAACAAGTTCTTTTAATTCCCAGAAGTTTCTTATCACCCACCTTCTGAAGCCTACTTCAGATAATGGAACACAGTCCTTTTCCATCAGGGCTTTTCCGTTGCTGATGAGGAACTGCAATCCCCTGTAGAGGGAGAGGGGTTCTGATTTTGGGTATGCTCGGCCTTCTTAGGCTGTTTTTTTCCCTTTATTATAAATTTATCCATCTTTCATCTTTACAATTACCGCCTTTCTAATTAGGTTTCTGAGCCAACGTCCAATTTATTGATTCCCAGTGCTGGGATTCAAGCAACCCACTGCACCGGCCAAAATAGCATCGATAAGACTGATGGTGCTCTTCTGCCCAGGAATCCCTGGTCTGGCTTCCTTCTTGAGTCCACAACAAGTGGCTCTGCCTTCTCGGAGCTCCAAACACCAGTCACTAAGGGAACCAGTCCTGTTTACTCTGCATGAAGAGCTGCTGTGCCAAGGCGCTGGCAAAACCACTGCACCGGCCACAAGAGTCGTGCTGGCGACCCGTGGGGCTCCTCCACTAGAAATCTGCTGGTCTGTGAGCGGTGAAAATTCGTCTGAAAGTGTGGCGTCCTCTCATTCTTTGAGCTTTCACTGGGAGCTACAATCCTGAGCTGTTAGTGATCAGCCATCTTGGATCTCTCTCCTCCAAGAATGAGCAAAGTCTCCAAGAAATATGGGACTATGTGAAAAGACCCAATCTACGTTTGATTGGTGTACCTGAATGTGATGGAGAGAATGAATCCAAGCTGGAAAATACTTTTCAGAATATTATCCAGGAAAATTTTCCCAATCTAGCAAAGCAGGACACTATTCAACCCCAGGTAATACAGAGAACACCACAAAGATATTCCTCAAGAAGAGCAACCCCAAGGCACATAATCGTTAGATTCACCAGGATCGAAATGAAGGAGAAAATACTAAGGGCAGCCAGAGAGAAAGGCCAGGTTACCCATAAAGGGAAGCCTATTAGACTTACAGCAGATCTCTCAGCAGAAACTCTACAAGCCAGAAGAGAGTGGGGGCCAATATTCAACATACTTAAAGAACAGAACTTTCAGCCTAGAATCTCATATCCTGCCAAACTAAGCTTCACAATTGAAGGAAAAATAAAATCTTTTATGAACAAGCAAGTACTCAGAGATTTTATTACCACCAGGCCTGCTTTACAAGAACTTCTGAAAGAAGCATTATACATAGAAAGGAACAACCTGTATGAGCCTTTCTAAAAATATACCAAAAAGTAAAGAGCATCAACATAAAGAAGAATTGACATCAACGAATGGATAAAACAGCCAGTTAACATTGAATGGCAGTAACCCTAAATTTAAATCGACTAAATCCCCCAATCAAAAGATACAGCCAAAACCTAACGGTATATCCAAAGATACACAAAGACTCAAAACAAAGGGTTGGAGAAAAATTTACCAACCAAATGGAGAGCAAAAATAAATAAATAAACAAAAAGCAGGAGTTGCAATTTTCACATTTGATAAAATAGATTTCAAAGCAACAAAGATACAGTGGTAAAAGGATCAATGCAGCAATAAGAGAACTTAATACCCAGATACATAAGACCCATAACGAGATTTAGACTCAACGAGACAGAAAGTTAATAAGGATATCCAGGACTTCAACTCAGACCTGGAACAAGTTAACTCAATAAATATTTATAGAGTTCTCCATTTTAAATGCACAAAATATTGATCGGCCATTATTAATACCCGTATTTAGAATGAAGCAATATTCCTGTTCTCTCTCCCTCTTTTTCTTCCTCTTTCTTCCTCTCCTTCTCTCCTTTTTTTACTTTTCAACATCCTAGTTCCTTACCTCTACTCAATACATTCCTCTGAACACCTGATTCCTTGTAAAAAAAAAGAAAAACAATAATCTTTCTTCCTGTGAAGCTCACATTCTAAGGAGCTTACACTCCTGTAAAAACAAAAAAAAGAAAAACCATGATACATACTCTTACATCAGCAATGTTTATATTATGCATACAATCACAGGCTAGAGCCCGGGTTTCTGGCATTTGCTGCACCGGCATGCCTGCCTCCTTAGTGCTCTGTGGCCCCCAAGATGCCCTGTTCAGTTCCCTGTTTCTCACGGGTCATGCAGATGTTCTCAGCCCCTTTCCAGGTCTTTCCCAGGAGGGCAAAAAGAGAACAAGTGGAAGGGGCAGGTAAAATCCACATGAGACTCACTTCCAGGGCATTCCAAGGCAACATCTGCTGCAGCTGGGCTTCCAGCTGGCCAGACACCCTTCAGTCACCTTCTGACAGATGCGTCCAGATAAATGCATTCACAGCAGGAAAGGGCTTGGAGAGTTCCAAATCTGTTGAAACCAGATCTGTTCTGGAGGGACAGAGAGAAGCCATTTCAGAGAGAGTCAGGAGGCCTCAGGCCAGATAGGTGCTCCTGCTCCGAAAGGAGCCCAAGAGGCAGCTTCCCGGTGGGACCTTCTATGCTTTCCCCAGGGGGCCCTCTCAGCCTCTCCGTCTTTGACTGGAGTTTGAGCCATTGATGGGCTCCATCTGTGTAAGAGCGTGCAGCTGTCTAATTCTCGTGCATGTTCCTAGACCTGTAGTGCCCAGGGTCAACATGGCAGCTAAGGGAGGTTTGGAGGGTGGCATGAGCCACTGGGTCAGGTGTGCGTGAGATTGACAAGTCTGGGTGCAACTCACCTGCTACTGGCTGGCGAAACTTGAGGTCACTGTCGTCCTATCACCAGAGATGCGTGTTGAGAAGCCCTTCTGTGTTTAAAGATGTTCCTGTGGATGTCATTCCAAGCAGATGTGTTCCAAGCGGACATTCAGTTGTGCTCTAGCTTATTTCATAGTGCAAAGAATCACAAATTTCCTATCTCTGGAGTTTTCCTTCTGGGCCTACCATAGTCCCTTGTCTCTGGGTCAGAAAACGTGAGAGCAGGGCTGTCTGTAATCTCCTTTGGTAACATGTCCCACTGTCTTCAATTTGTGTCCTCACACTGCAACAGCAGTGTACACAATCCTACTGTCTAGTTCAAACCTCTCTAGCTGTGACTACAACACCTTCCTCCTTATAACCAGAGCCCCTGAGACCAGGAGAGCTTGCTGCTGCTCATGCAAATCTTCTTTTTCAGATTCAGAGGAAACACCTTAGGCTTCTTCCTCCCGATTGTGGGGACTGTTGTGGGTGTTGGTGAGGGGACACAGCCGGGGAGGGGTGGATCTGGCCTTGCAGGCAAGTCACTTAGGCTCATGAACCATCTAAAATGGGGCAGTTGAACCTTGGATTCAGAGTCTGGAGTCTCAAGAGATGGCAGAGCAGCCCTGGAGAACCAGGTTGGGAGTAATAATTCCAGGCCAGTGCCAACTTGCTGTCTGTCCTCTTATTGATGTATGGAATCCAGGCCACTGCTTCCTCTCCAGGAGCCACGTGAAATAAACCTGTCTTGTTACTCATGCCGGAGCCAGTTTGCCGGGTGCCGATCATGCCAGAGGGAGGCCAGAAGCCAGCAGGTGAATGGTGTCCCTGACGGACGCTTACCTCACCCGGCAGTCATTAGGGTTGGCTCAGAGAACAGGGTCTCATATCACTGTGCCCTCCAACGATCCCCTTGGCAATTTCCCCTCTGAGAATTGACCAGGCCAACCTCAGCCACACTGACATCACAGAGCCTGGTGGTGCCTGGGGTGCTCATGACGGCAAAGTCCAAAAATAAACACTCTTGACCGATAACAGTTTGAAATGCAACTTTTGGGGGTGGAAGTGGGCAGGTCTGATGACAGCAGGTGTTGCTCATGGCAGTGAGGGGCAAGATAGACAGGCAAAGACCATCTGAGGCCGTTCCTTCTCTTACCCAGCCCCCTCTACCCAGCGGCTCGGGCTTCTAATTTCTTCCCATAAGGAATAATAATACCACTGCCAGATGGGCATGACTTCCTGTATGGTTTTCAAACTATGTTTCAGTGGGGCACTGTGCTGCGGATCATCTAAGAGCTTGGGAGAGGGGACTCAGTGGGGCTGTAATTGGCATTTTATGTGCTAGGAAGGTGAGACACAGAGGTTCACTGAGGGTCCCAATTTGTAAGAGGCAGAGATGGTTCTAGAACAGGATGTTCTGATTCTAAACTCAAAGCTTCTCTCCTCTGTGGCAGGTTTCCACCAGCCGCTCCTCCATGTTATGCCCCAGGCTTCACCAAGCACCCAAGACTTAGGTTAATGCCTGGTAGACCTGATAAACCAATCCATGGTTTTATTAGGAATAAGTAATGTGAATGGTCAAAAAGGAGAGACTTTTGAGTGAATTGCATGGTGGCTTTTAATGTAGAGTTAGCAGATTTAGCAAATGAAAATATGGATGCTCAGTTCAATTTGACTTTCAGGTAGTCAATAAATACTGTTTTAGTATAAGTATGTCCCAAATCTTGCATAAGACATGCTTTGAATTGAAAATCTGAAATTCAAATTGAACTGGATGTTCTGGATTTTATCTGGCAATCCTATCTTAATGACCCCAAACTATGCCATGAAAACATCATTTTCATCACAGCTAAGACTATATACTAGAATTTGCTAGCCAAGGAAGATATCTTAGAAATTAAGGTTGGGAGCTGACTTTCAGGGTGACTTTGAGGTTAATTTTGTCTAACTAGGGGTTAGGTGGGAACAGGTTGGACTAATAACCCTAGAACTCTTCCAGGTTATGTGATGAATGCACGCCCAGCCGTTAGCTTTTATCATCCCACAGCTGTTGAATGCTGTGTTCTGTTTTGGTTGCATTTTCTTATGTTTTCTACCTTCTTTTGCCTTTGTGCTTCAGTTTGTTGAACTTCCATTGACCCATCTTCAGGTTCACCAATTTTTTTCCTCAGCTGTGTTGAGTCTACGAAGTTAGCCACTGGTTTTAGCAGCAAGAACCAGCTCCATACATGGAATAAAGTTGTAGCTGGAGGAACTGGTTATGAGAAGGAACTTCCTATGGTGAAGGGTGTGATGTCCTAGAAGAGAAGACTGGGGGAATCTGTGCTTCAAGTCTGCTTACGAGGAGTCTTTTGTGGTCGGGGGAGAGATGTGAAGTGGTTCCAGTTTTTTCTAGCCCAAGCATTTCCTTTACTGTGGTTCAGAAGTGAAGGGAGGGGTTTTTCTGCAGTTACTCCTAAGATGCCAAAGCAGAACCCACCTGGAAACTGGGCAAAACCTTGAGCCCATTAAAAGATAAATGGGAAATGAAAAATGTTAGAAAGAAGGAGTAAGGTTAGAAAACTTCTAGCCTCAAAAAAGTCTTTGTGCCCAGATAAGGGGGAAGGGCTGGGACTGCTGGCTCAAAGCCTCTAAGCACAGCTTTGCAGTGATTATGGTACTTGTTAAGGGAGACTTGCAAAGTGTCAAGATGTTAGGTAGGTCCTGGAGGTGATGATCTATATTGTAAAGACCATAAATAGCAGGTCCGTTTTGAGTACTCAGAGCTAACACTCTGTGGTAGTAACCCCAGTGACTATAATGTTAAACAGGGCTCAGTCCCTGTTTTATGTAGCTTTTAGTCAATGTTCTCACTCTTAGGTGGGTGTTGAACAATGAGAGCACATGGGCATAGGGAGGGGAACATCACACACTGGGATCTGTTGGGGGGTGGCGGGCTAGAGGAGGGACAGTGGGAGGTGGGGAGGTTGGGGAGGGATAACACTGGGAGAAATGCCTGATGTAGGTGACAGGGGGATGGAGACAGCAAAGAACTATGGTATGTGTGTACCTATGCAACGATTCTGCAAGATCTGCACATGTACCCCAGAACTTAAAGTACATTAAAAAAGAAATATTTGGGATGCTTCCCTCAGATTTTTGTATTAATGCCCCCCCTTTTCCTATTATTCAAGTTTCAGCTTAAATATTAACTATGGTGACAGGTATTTCCTAAAAGTCTGGCCTATAGTACTTCTTCATTTCATGCAGTCCTATTGCAATCATGAAGACCTAGTATTTTGTTGTTGTTGTTGTTGATTTATTGCTCATTGACTATCTCCTCCTTCTCGAATGTGAGCCCCAGCAGGGAACTGGAGCGGACTCTTCCCTGCTGTATTCCCTTTGTCTGGCAAATAATAGTTATTCATTATAGTTCATTTGGTAAATGAATGGAGAAAAAGACAATTATTTGACTAGAGTTTTGCTGTGATGGAATGAACTAACAATTGATATCTAAAGAGAACTCCAGAACTCTTTCTAACATTTTGGTGTGTTTTTGCCCGATTTCTTGTTTAACCATCTAACAACTATGGTGTAAAAACAGAAGACAGAAAATAGTCTCATCCTACAAGTTTTCAAAGCGCCACGTCTTTAATTCTTTTTTTTTTTTTTTTTTACAGTGGTGAATACAGTAGAGCTTAATGGATGCTTTTCTGACTGATTGATTAATTAAGGTTTAAGCTCAGGGAGGCTCTGACCCAGTGGGACATCCCTTTGTGAGCAGTTGTTTCTCTCCCTACTGCAGTTCTGTGTGGTGAATGAGTGTTGAGTTCCTGAAAACTTTAAAGGACGGAGAATGCACATTCACAAAATAATATATGCATGGGAATGTATTTATCTGATTGAAAAAGCTACAATTTTATATTTGAATGAATCAGTTTATAGCAATGCTTTATGAAGCATATTTCTTATGGGAAATAAGTACAATTTTAGACACCCAAACAAATACTAAAATCCAGCAATCCTTGTCAGTTTTGTTAACTTTCTCCCTGAGTGTCTGGCTGAGCTGCTTAAAGAAACAGAACCCTTTGCAGTTTTAAGTTCAAAGGTGTGGCTACAGGTGCTAGGGTCAAAACGCAATTTGACAATTTGACCCCAGATCTTTCTAAACTAAACAGACCTGACTTTTTGCCCAAAAGAAACAGAATAAGAGAGTGTGGTGCAGGCAGTAGGGCAGAGGGATCCAGATAAAGAGACCTAGAGGTAATTGATTAATTCATTGGCTTGCTCAGTTATTTATTTTACCATGTTTATTATTCTCTTGCAAGAATCCAGACACATTGCTGCACTGTATAGGGCCTGGTAAGGTAAGTCAGATAAGACTTGTGACCTTGTCGGATGATACCTTAACAGGGAAAAGGATGCAGGTGTTGAAGTTGGTTTGAAGGAAGTAACAGACTTGGGCTGAGATATATTTTTGAGATGCCAGCAGGACACAGAGTTGGAATTATCCAACAGCCACTGTAGCAACCATAAGTAAGGCCATTCCTCTGGGCTCTAGACTCACAAATCCACCAGCCTAGCTGGGATTTCCTCTTGAACATTTCAAATTTAATGCATCCAAAGCCAATTTCCCCCCACCTCCATGAACTCCTCCTCACCTGTTCCCATTCTCTGTGGCACCATTGGTCACCCAAGCCCAGGAGCCTCCTTGACTTCTCCTTATCTCACATTCTCCATTTCCTACTCACCCAAACCCAAGTCCTGTTGATTTCTTCTCTGAAACACCCCTTGAGTCTTAAATTTTCCTGTCTGTCTCCATCTTAAATTCCATTCTAGACTGCCATCATTTTCCATCTGCACGCCCTCCCTCCACAACAGGTCTGCCTGCCCCACTCTGGCCTGTTTCTCTACTCTCTCCTTGTTACACATCTACCTCTAATACCTGTTTTCAGAATGCTAATCCAATCACACCAATGCCCTGATTAACATGCTTCAGAGCTCATCCTTGCTCATCACGTTTCTTTCATTTCTTCTTCTTTTTTAAAAAAATATATGTATTTTATCCATATGTGTGAAGAAAAGAAGACCATGTTTCCAATGTAGCTTCCAAGGCCCATTACATCTGGCCCTGTGGCCTAGCCTCCTGTCCACTTCTCCCTTCCTTTGTTCTATTTTAACCACGTGGACCTTCTTTCACCTCTCATACTTGTCTGTCTTCTACTTCTGCAAGACTTTTGTGCATGCTGTCTGTAATAGGCAGAATAATGACCTCCCAATGATGTCCACGTCTTAATCCTCAGAACCTGTGAATATGTTTCATGGCATGGCAAAGGGAAAATCAGGTTGCAGATGGAATTAAAGTTGCAGATGGAACTAAGGTTGCTAATCAACTGGCCTTAACAGAGAGAGATCATCCTGGATTATCTGGGTGGGTCCAGTGTAATCACAAGTGCCCTTAAGAGTACAAGAGGGAGCAGAATAAAAGGTTGAAATGATTTGATGAGAGAGGGACTCAATCAGCCATTGCTGGCTCTGAAGCTGGAAAGGAGCCATGAGCCAAAGAATGCAGGCAGTCCCTAGAAGCTGGATAAAGCAAAAACAAAAGCAAAAACAAAAAACAGATCCCCCTTAGAGCCTTCAGAAGGGAACGCACTTCTGCCAACATCTTGATTTTAGCTCAGTGAGACTTGCGTCACGTTTCAACCACAGCACTGTCAGATTCTAAATGTGTGTTGTCTTGAGCCACTGTGTTCATGGTGATTTGTTACAGCAGCCACAGAAAACAAATACACATGCTGTCCCTCTGCTGGGAGACCCTTCTCTGCCTTGGTTGTCAGCTCCTTAGATCTTAGCCCGAGTGCCATTTCCTCAAGGAGTTCTCTTCAGAGCTTCCTGACTGTGTTACACTTTCTTTTATAATTGACATTAGAAGCTTCATTTTCCTCTCCTTTTTACATAATTTTCTATCCTCCCAGCTGTGTGTTTGTTTATATAAGAGGCAGCATGGAATGCTGGCTAAAAGCATTGATGGGCCCTGTAGCCCAGCGGCCTATGCCTGAACCCAGCCTCCACTCCCTGTTGTCTGTGTGATCTTGTTAAATTACTTAACCTCTCTACATATGCCTCAGCCATCTCACTGAGGACCAGGAAGAATAATAGTACCTATCCCATAGCACTCTTGCAAGAATTAAATGAATAAACAAAGTGCTTAGAACAGTGTCTGCTGTCAAGTACATACTCTTAATGTTGACCTCTCTCCCTGAATGATTGCCTTCTCTTTAAGGACGGGGATCATGGCTACTTCCTCTTGCCACGTTATTCGGCACCTACACAGGTAATGTATGCCTTTTGGCATAGGGGAGTAGGAGTTGAACACACGCATATAGAACAAATGAATGAATAAATGAGTGAAAGAATGAATGCATTCAGAATTGGAGCTTGGGAGATGGTAGATCTGAAAATACGAGAAATGACTCTTCCCAAACTGGTTACTCTAAACGTAGCGTTTCTCAGCCTTGGCACAGTTGATATCTTGGGATGGACAGTACTTTGGAACGGGAGCTGTTTTGGGCATTGTAGGAAATGTAGCAGCATCCTTGGGCTTCTGCCCACTCAATGCTAATAACAACCTTCCGTGCCCCACCCCACCCACATAACAGTTGTGATAACTAAAAACTGTCTCAGACATTGCCACCTGTCCCAAGGAGGGCAAAATTGTCCTTGGGTTGAGAATGGCTGCTCAATGGGCACAGCCATCACACCAGACAGTGACCTTGGTGTGGGTAAGCATATGTGTGCAGGGCTGTACTTCACCCTGGGAGGGCTGCAGGATTACCTGCCACACAGCACCTTCAGCACTTACTTGCTTCACTGCAGCTGCTCAAGTCCTCTGAATGTGGAGTGCAGTTTGGTGCGAGAACAAGGGTAGGGTTGGCTTTCTTAAAGAAAGCTACAACAATCATTTCTGAATGCAGGAAGGGGTTTATGTCAAAGCAGATAATTATCGAGCTTTTCAGAAAACAGATTTTAATAAATGGGTTAAAATTTTGGATATACAGATGACTTTCATCTCTGGCTTCCTTCTTTCATTATCAGCTTGAAAATACAAGAAACCCATTATTCTTTTTTTTTTTAATCCCCTCTATAAGTAGTTCTCTTTAAATGCTGCTTGGCCTCAGAAAAGTGCTGCTTGGGCAAATTCTGGCAGATAAACATATTCCCTGTACTGGGTGCAGAGGTGAGTGGCTGAAGGATGTAGTAAGAGCCCTCTCCCCAGAGAATGGTATAAACAGACTGAAGTGCAATCTCCATGGATTGGACTTTATGGATGTGGAGACAGAGAGGGGGATAAACCCCCAGCATCCAATGGGCCACTGCTTAGGGACTGAGAACCTGCATTCCTTTCCATACCACTCTTTATACTGTGACCTGCAGGTCCTTCCTTAGTAGAAAATCCTGAAAATGGAGAGTTTAAGTGGAAAGCAAGATTAACTGACCTGTACTTTAAAGGGGGTCCTGAGGAAGGAATGAACCAAGGGCAACGTCAAAGGTGCCTCAAAGAATCTCAGGAAAAACCAGTTTCACTACTACTCTCCAAGGGCACTGGAAAGGTGGAGGAGATAAGCTGAATCTCCCCAGGCAGCTTGTGGAAAAAAGGAGCCCAGAAATAGGGCTGAGTCTATTGGTAAAGTGGAGGCGGAGTCACATGAACACTGCAGGTCTCCTGTCCCCTCAAGAGGCCTGGTGACAGGTCACTTTCCTCGGGGACTGTTCTCATGGACTGTATTTAATATTGTCCCAAGGAATCCAAGGGAAGTCAGTGATAAAGAAACTGATCTCATCCCCAATGACATGACTGTGTTTCAGATGTACTTTAATGTGACAAACCTCAGGCTTTGTGAATGCAGTTTCTTCTTCCTGGAATATTGGTGCATTGTTGCAGGGGTGGTTAGTGCAAGCTGTGGGACTGCTGCCCAGAAGAAGATCAAATGGAGGAGAGAGAAAGATCTGGTAGGAGAATGAATGTGATTTCAGAAGATAGGGCTAAAGAGACAAAGGTGATTGTAGAATCCATGAGATGTTTTAAGTGGAAAAGATGGAATGTGGCCAGGCTGATCAGCCTAGGGAAAAATGTAACTTAGAAATCCGACAGGCCCATTTTACAGGTGGGGAAAGGAGGACAAGTAAGGAAATTACTTTCTCGAGGTCAAATATCGAGTCAGTTGCACAGATGGATGCCATAGGAATCGGTTGCTTACTGTGGTCTCGCCAACTGCATTCTCTCGCTTCCTTGATACTCAAGCCACTTAATGATCTCAGAATCAACTATACAAGATAGACAGGGAATAACTTATCATAGCTTTAGTTCATACTTCAATAGGACTGTAATTTGTTGACAGAAGTTGCCGAGTAATTATGTTTCTTTGCAAACAATAACATATTATTTTCCTATGTAGCCAGCGTTTTGTTTTCAGAAAAGGGAGCCACTTGTTGAATAAAAAGTATAAATTTGTTTTATTTACTGTATTATTGTTATTAAGACATTATTTTATTAAGATCCTGTACTTGGATAGGTTTGGGAAGCTTAGATCCATTTGTTTGAAGAACTTTCAGGAGGTAATCTGCAAGATCAGCACTGGGGGGGGGCCACTGGGGCACTCCTACCTTTAGCTCTTGCACTTGACTTCTTCCTTGGAAAAGTCAACAAGAAAAATAGCAAGATTTCCATTGTTCTCTCCCTGGCTCAAACCTCACATGAAAAATATATTTTACCTCTGGGAATCACATTTTAAGAGAGATGCATTCAGACATTAAAAAACTGCTTAGAAGAGGAGCCAAAGGAGGAGCCTAACCTGTTCTCAGGGATATAGGAGGAAACCCTGAGTTGGTGAGCCAGTCCCTTCCTCCTCATCGCCTCTGTATTTATTTGTTTTTTTCTTTTAAATGTAAGTATGTTTATTTATTTATTGTTTTAATTATACTAGAGGCAGATGCTGCCAAATGTTCTGTTGGAAATGCTGAGACACGTTCTTTAGATTTTGAAGTTAAGAGGTCACATGCGAACTTAGAACTTTTGGTAGAGAGGACATAAAGCGGGTAGAGAGAGCAGAAACCATATTGAGGAGTATATCAGAAGTGTAGAAGTAGTCCATGTAACCTCTACAATCCTTTCTAAACCTGGAACTTTATTCTCTTTTCTCACAGTAATTTATATCCCACTTAAGCCCACCTGTTGAGGGTCTTCAGAATTTGCTTTCGTCAAATGGATGGTAAAGCATCTGGGCCTTCAGTGCTTTCTCTCCCTCCCTACAGGCTGGCCTTGAACTCCGACCTGCTTGTTCTGGCTTTTGGTTACTATTGGATAATCGAGATTTTTTCCCAAAACACTCTCCCAAGAATTAAGGCTGCTGGATATGACTTGGCTCTCTGCCACATCTCCTTCATAGAAGTCTCATCACAAGATTTCCTTCAGTGGCCATAAAAGATGAAAGTGAACAATTAAAGCCTACTCCCTAGACCCCTATTTCAAAATATTCCTTGTAGTATAATCATAAGTTTTAAAATGGTCCAAATGAGTCATAAAAGTGAAACCTTGATTTTTAAAATCTGTATAAGTTTTAATATCTGTATAACTTTATTTGACTCATGACCCCAAAGACAGAGTAATGTTTTCTTGTATTTGAACTCATTATTTTCCTGTGTTAGTTCATTTTGTGCTGCTATAACGGGATGCTTGAAACTGGGTAAATTATGAAGAATAGAACTTTATTGGCTCACAGTTCTGGAGGCTGGGAAGTCCAATATCAAGGTGCTGGCACCTTGCAAGGGCTTTTTGCTGCATCATAGCATAGTAGAAGTCATCACATGCTGGCCACGAGAGGGCAGAGATGGCGAAAGAGCAAAAGATGGACTGAGCCCACTCCTGAGACAGCAAACCCACTTCTGTGATAATAGTATTAGTCCATCACGAGTGTGGTGACCTCATGACCCAAACACCTCTTAAAGACCCCATCTCCCAAAATTGTCACAATGGGGCAATTGAATTTCAACACGAGTTTTGAAAAAAAGAAATATTCATATCATAGCACCTCCTCTCTTCATTCCTAATTCTCTTATTTCTTCCTTTCTCCTTCCCTTCCTCTTTTCTTCCTTCTTATTTTTCTTCACCTTTTTTCTTACTGTTTAGATGCTGTCTTATTTCTGTTTGCCCCAAAACATAAAAAAAAAATAAGTTCGCCAGCAGTATATGAATGCAATATCATTGCAGGGGAGGGAAAATATAAGTAATACAGATCTTACGTTTCTTTTTTAGATGCAGTGACAGCTATTGGTGTTTGGAATACATCTTCTACACCCTTGCTACTCAAAGTGAGGTCTGAGGAAGGCCAGCATCCAAACCCCTGGGGTTCTTTTTTGAAGTGCAGAATTTCAGCTCCATCTTAAACTCGCTGATCCAAAATCTGCATTGTAACAAGGTCTCCAGTGACTCCTATGCCTGTGCACAATGAAATTTGAGAAGAGCTTACTCTAGATGAGTGGCTTCTGAACAGTTTGGATTGCTCACTCTCACCTTTAAAAAAATATTTTGAGTATATAGCTTAATATGTGTACTTGCGAAATGTATACTTGCTTTTCTATCAATATTAAATATCATGAAAGCTTCTTATAGACAATATATAGTTGGGATTTATTTCTTTTTTATTCATTCTGACATTCTCTGTCTTATACTTAAAGTGATTACTAACATAGGTGTATTAACATCGATCATATTTACAACTATTTTCCTTTCCTTTTCCTCATTCTTCATTTCTTCTTGTCTTCTACTCTTTTTCCTGCCTTCTCTTGTTTTAATAGAATGTTTAATATAATTCCATTTTCTCACCTGTCTTAGCATATCAATTACACTTTTTGAAAAGTGGTTGCCCTAGAGTTTGTGATGTACGTTTACAACAAATCCAAGTCCACCATCAAATGACACTATGCCATTTTATGGGTGATGCAAGTACTTTTTAACAGCAAAGTATTCTTGATTCTTCCTCTTGTCCCTTACAACATTGCTGTCACTCATTTCATTTATCCACAAGCTATAATCATCAAATATATTTTTGGTAATATTATTTTGAACAAAGTGTTATCTGTTAGATTGAGTAAGGTAAGAAAAAGAAAAGACTTTATTTTACCTTCATTTAATCCTAATACTCCTTCTTTATGCAGATCCACATTTCTGACCTATATAATTTTCCTTTTCTCTGGAGAACTTTTAACATTAATTGCAGGTCTATTGATGACTAGTTTCCTCAATTTTTATTTGTCTAAGAAAGCCTAGTCTTTATATCACCTTTCTTTTGAAGGATATTTTTGCTGAATATGAAATTCTAGGTTGGAGGTATAAAAGAAAAATAAAATTTCAGAACCCCCAACTCACTATGCCATAGGGAAAAGTTAAGCTTGGGAACTAAGTTGTGCAAAACTGCCTCCTATTTTGCTCCTAAATAGATAGCTGCAAAAATAGAAAGGTCACATACCTGCCTGGGGTCGGGGGTGGGGGCTCCCTCACAATTTGTTCACAAGAAAACTCTTTGTGGTCCCTAAGATCTTCACCCTAAAACAGAATTCTGTTGAATTTCACCCCTACAATGTAAACTAACAGCTTACCTTCACAGGTACAGGACAAAGACAGGACTAGAAGTCATCCCTTCACTCACCTGAGATAAATATGTATTTGACTACTTCCTCTACTTTATGTTTAAATATCTTATGTAAAAATTCAGATTCACTGAATGACAGATGAATGCATAGTTTTCGGTTCCTCTAACCCTCTGTTAGACTGTTTTTGCACCGCTATAAAGAAATACCTGAGACTGGGTAATTTATAAAGAAAAGAGGTTTAATTGGCTTACAGTTCTACAGCCTGGACAGGAAACATGGTGCTGGCATCTGCTGGGCTTCTGGGAGACCTCAGAGAGCTTTTACTCATGGAAGAAGGTGAAGCAGAAGCAGGCATGTTACATGGCAGCAGTGGGAGTAAGAGAGAGAGTGAGGGGCATGATGCCACACACTTTTAAACAACCTGATCTTGCGAGAGCTCACTATCACAAGGCAGCATCAAGCTATGAAGGATCTGCCATTACTATCCAAATCCTTTCCACTAGGCCCCACCTCCAACATTGGGGCCCACATTTCAAAATGAGATTTGGTCAGGACAAATATCCGTATCATGATCTGCTTCAAGCCCCACAAGTCACATGTCCTTCTTGTGTTTCAAAATACCTTCACCTCTTCTCAATAGTCTCCTAAAGTCTTAACTCATCCCAGCATTAAGTCAAAAGTCTCAAATCCTAAGTCCAAAGTCTCATCAGGAAATGATTCCTTAAATCATGTACCCGTAAAAATCAGAACAAGTCATTTACTTCCAAGATACAATAAGGGTACTGATACTGGGTAAACATTTGCATTTCAAAAGGGAGAAATTGGCCAAAAGAAAGGGGCTACAGGCCCCATGCAAGTCTGAAACCAGCAGGGCAGTCATTAAATCTTAAAGCTCCCAAATAATCTCCTTTGATTCCATGTCCCACAACCAGGGCACACTTTTGCAAGAAATGGGCTCCCAAAGCATTGGCAGCTCTTCCTCTGTGTCTCTGTAGGGCACAGTCCCCATAGCTGCCTCACGGATTGGAGTTGAGTGTTTGTGCATTTTTTACGTGTATGATGTGAACTGCTTGGTGGATCTATCATTTCAGGTACTGGAGGACAGTGGCCCCTCCCCACAGCTCCACGAGGAAGTGTCCCAGTGAAGACACTGAGTGGAGCCTCCAACCCCATATTTACCCTCAGAACTATCCTAGTAGAGGTTTTCTGTGAGGGCTGCATACCTGGATACCCAGGCTTTTTCATATACCCTCTGAAATCTAGGTTGAGTCTGCCAAACTTCCTTCACTCTCGTACCCTGTGAGCCTGCAAATTTAACACCACACAGAAGCCACCAAGGCTTACGGCTTCCAACCTCTGAAGCAGTGGAGGTGTATCTGGAAGCCTTTGAGCTGAGGCTGGAGCTAGAGCAGCCTGGCCATGTGGCAGAGAAAGAAAAAGCATTATCAGGAGAGGAATTCAAGCGGGCTGCAGAGCAACCACTTGCTAGAGATATTTGCACGATTGAAAGAAAGCCCGATGCTGGTAGCCAAGGCAATGGGACAAAGACCTTGAAGGTATTTTAGAAGTCTTCCAGTCTGCCCCTCCCATCACAGACCTATAGGCCTATGAGGAAAGAATGGTTTCCTAGGCCAGGCCCAGAGCCCTGATGCTCTTTACAGCCTTAGAACACTGCTCCCTGCATCCAGGCTGCTCCAGCTCCAAAGAGGAGGAATCTAAGTGTCTATCCGCTGATGAATGGATAAAGAAAACGTGTTATGTAGACACAGTGGAATACTATTCAGCCATACAAAAGAGAATAAAATCATGTCTTTTACAGCAACATGGATGGAACTGGAGGCCACTATCTTCAGTGGAACATCACAGAAATAGGAAGTCAAATTCTACATGTTCTCACTTACAAGTGGAAGCTAAATAATGTGTACACATAGACATAGAGCATGGAATGACAGACATGGGACCTCAAAAGGATGGGAGGGTAGGGGGTGCCTAGGGATGAGAAATTACTTCATGGGTACAATGTACATTATTCAGACAATGAGTACACTGAAACCCCAGGCTTTACCACTATGTAATATATCCATGTAACAGAACTACACTTGGGCCCCTTGAATATATACAAATTTTTTAAAATGCAAAAAAATAAAACCAAAAACAAAGGGGAGAAATAGCTATTCTTTTCCTTCCTAGAGGCAAAGAGGGGAACAACCTCTTGCAAAGAAAAGCCTCCTGAAAAGGAGTTTTGATTAACTTCCATCTACATGTTTCTTGTTTTCAGCAGGCCTCATGGGGGGTAGGTTGGGCTTTCTGATGTCCAATTTGAATTCTCTTGTGTTCTTTTGTTTTGAGACAGAGTCTCCCTCTGTCACCCAGGCAGGAGTGTGGTGATGCGATCATAGCTTGCCATAGCCTCTAACTCCTGGGCCCAAGTGACTCTCCCACCTCAGCCTCCTGAGTACCCAGGACTACAGGTACATGCCACTACATCCAACTAGTTAAAACAATTTTTTTTGTAGAGACAGGATTTTACTATGTTGCCCAGGATGGTCTCAAATTCCTGGCCTTAAACTATCCTCCCATCTTGGCTTCACAAAGTATTGGGATTACAGGAATGAGCCACTGCACTCGTTCTCTTGTTTTCTGATAGAAAGTTTTTTTTTTTAAATTATCGCTTTTCGGATTCCAAACGGACATAGATCTGGAGTTTTAGCCATTGCAATTATAAATTGCAAAGCAATTTATAGCATACAAGCTGCTTTCTATAAACATCACTTTATGTAATCTTCACCACAGTGCTGTGAAATAGGCATTATTTTCTTAGCTTGTAAGTGAAGGAATAAAAGCTCAGAGAATGTAAATAGCTTATCCAAAGTTCCAAAGCTAGGGAGGGGCAGAAGTGAGAACCAATTTCAGGTCTGTATCTCCAGTGTGCTGTCTTTCAAACCAGAGAGCTACTTAAAATGATTACCAGCCCTTAGACCAGCCACCTGGTCACCATGTTACCCAGACATTTTCCCTTTGCATTGTGGGCGTATGTGAACCACCTACATGAAGACATTGTCATTCCCTAATTATCCAGGTTTGTTACTGATCATTTACACTCCCGATTTTTCCTAATTGTGTGTGTATGTTTGCTTGCCTTAAGAGGAAGTCAAGTTTTTACACACACACACACACACACATGCACACACGCACACACTCTGTCTCTCTCACACACACACACACACTCTCACACATAAATTCAGAGTAAGAAAAATTACTAGTTTACTATTAACAAACTTAAAAACTCAAAAAAGAAGGGGGGGATTTTGAGGGCACAAGAAAATTTATAAGGGACTAGATAATGATAAATATATTCACTAAAAATGTGGCACCCCTATTTAAAAGGCTCTGCCTTTTTAAAAGATATGATACCAATCTTCTTAGCACAGTTTATCCACTATTATCCCTTTAATTTCCATTTACTTCCCCTACTTGCTAGAACTTTTCAAGCTTTCACTCCCCTGCTGTTTTAATGACAGGCTAGATAGTCATTTTGCTTTCCTTCCTAAAATGAGCATGTTAAAAGGCGTGTTTTCTGCATCTGTTCGCCACACAATGGGCAATGTGATTTTACAGCTGGGATGTCAAGGCAGTCTCTGGAAACACAGTCGGCCCTGGTTAAGTTGTAACATTTGAATGCTTCGGTTAACTTTTATTGAACTTGCTTGGAGAACCGCAGGAGCCCTTCTCAAGCCTCCTTCTCAACACACGGGATTTCAAAGGCTTACCCCTCTGGAAGTCTTAGCCAATACCCCTGGACGCATCAGTTCCCTTCCTCCTAATAGTCACGACAGGTGCTCTTCTCTCTCCTATGACTTCATTGTAAAACTTTCAATTTTTTCTTAACAATTTTACCTCCTTTATTGTTTCTTACAAAGACTTACCACCTTTTCTGATTATTCCCAACAGAAGAACTCACTGGAACACAAGACCTCATGAATGAGGAATATGTAAATCACAAATAGACCCACGTTCTCCAAATTCAAATGCTTCATTAAGGGGAACTGAAGCATCAGAAACAATTAGTATGTCTTGGCTAGTTATAATTATTCAGCATATGGTAAAATGTCACGGCTTCCTCAAAATTTAAATGTTTAAACTAACTTCTAAACTTTCTTTAGCCATTAAAAAATTGTTATCGGAATAGCCCACATTACAAAACTGTTACTTGCAAAAAGGTGATATTTTGAGATTTGTAAAGATTCAAAACCAAAGAATTATGATACTTTGAATAGAGAGTAAATGAATAAATCCATGGTTGACCCCATTATGATGTTTATATTGTCTTGTTGGTAAGGAGTAGGGATGAGAATATAGTACACAGCAAAATGCTGGGCTGGAGGACTCAGGCTCTGCTGGCTGAACCGCATGGGCTGGGTCCTTGGAACCTACATGAATGTGGGTGCTCATTTACAGAATGAGAGCATCAGACACCGTGATCCCTGTGGACCTGTAACTCCAAGATCTGGGATTTTTGGGAAAAGCGAACAAAGCTTAGCAGTGGGTTCCAAATGATCCGACCCCTCCTGCTTTCCTCTTGCTCATCATGTCTGAAAGGTGGCATTCTTAACACTGAGGTCCAAGCTGGCTAAAGGCAGGAGGTCAACTTTGTATGCAGAGTCTGTTTCCCCTTCACCTGCCGTTTGGTTGTTTTCGTGCTGTGGGTCCTGGGCTCCTTCTTCTGTCCAGCCTCTGAGCTGGGCCTCCCTCATATCAACATTAGTTTGGCTGTAAGCTGCTGGAGCAGCTGCTGCCCGGGAGGGCTCTGCTCATGCCCTGAGCTGACACATGACAACTTCTATTAGGCTGAGGTGCTCTGAGGGAAGCCAATGGGCCCTACCAGCCATCTCCCTTCTGTTTCCCCATCTGCCAGCTCCTAGGGAGGTGGTGGCAGAGCTTAGGTAAAAGAGCACATCCGAAGTGAGGACATGGTGGAGACCTGGAGGGATTGCACTCTCCCTCTTTGTCAGATGTTGCCTGGCAGGAGGGGAACCTGTCCCTTAGGTGAAAATGGGGTGACTCAGGCTAGCCTGGCTCATGCTGAGGACATCCAGTCTGCCTCTCACCATCCCTGCTGGGAGTCCCCACATGGAAATCATATTTGCAGCTTGGGTTAAACATGACCAGGTGCTCCACAGAGGCAGTGCCAGAGGATTCTTGGCATGGCCTCTGCACTTGTTTGAATGTTGTGGCTTTTAATATTTATCCCTGTTCTTATGAGTGTTTGTGAACGCCCGTGTGCATGTATTGCAGTCCCTTCCCAGGGTCTCCCAGCTTAGAGATATTCCCATCCATCAAACAGAAAGAGCAACAACAGGCTGTGTGGGGAGCTGGGGCAGGCTGGGTGAGTGCAGGGCCTGGGGAGCCTGTGGGCCCGGCCATGTGTTCTGCTGTTAGTGCATTGGGCTGACAAGGTGGGAGGCTGCTGTGCTGGGACCCCTTCTCTCAGCCAGGGGTCCCATAGGTTCCCAGATGCTACAGCTTGAAGGGAGGGGCCTGAGATGTGATGCGGTTCAATGCTTTTATTTTCTGAAGATGAAAATAAGGCTTGTGAAAGACACATCTAATTGTAACAGGAGCTGAACCACCAAAATCTAGGCTGTGTGTGTGCAGGCTTTTAGCTGTCTCATTGGTGCTGGGGTCCAGGAAGAGTCTATTGACTGAATGAATAAGCCAGCTCAGTCCTCTACATCCTAAGTCAATGCTTACACAATGCTTCCTTCTCCACCAAGAAGGACCCTAAGATTTCTTATGGTTATTGAGACTGTATGTCCCTGTTTCTTTTGGTTTACCCTCTCAAAACATGCCCGTTTGGATAATAAATCCTATGGTCTCATTATCTAGGATTGTCTCATTTTCTAGAATGCTTCTTCTTCAAAGATATGCATTCCTGGGCCAAAGAGTTACTCCTGTGACTGCTGGCTCAAAGCTTCACAGAAGTTCTGATGAGTTCCTGAGTTCAGGTGATGGGAGCTCTAATGGACACGTATGAACCCAGTTACGCATGACTGGATTCATTCTAACAAAGGAATTCAAAAGCAATTCTCTAGAAATCATTTGCCTCATCTATAAAATGCATGATTTATTCTAACAAAGGAATTCGAAAGCAATTCTCTAGAATTCATTTGCCTCATCTGTAAAATGAAGGAGCTATAGTGGGGGGATTCCTAAGGTCCCTGACAGCTTAAAATCTGCATCTACCAATTAATTTCAGGGATCATTCTGCCCCTTGCAATGTTGGTGTTTCTTCTCTAGCTTCTGCAGTGAGGTGATCAGGGGCACATCTGCATAGTGGCTTAGATGTTGTATGTACCAGATGCCTGATATGAGAGATCCTAGCTTTACAGCCAAGATGACAGATGCCTGTCCCTGCCCTTCCTTCAGGTTCCCAAATCGCAATCTCTAAGCACTGGGTTTGAGGAGAGCCCAAGGACACATGGAGAGGCCGGACTCCCATTTCCAAGTCCTTACCCTTTGTCCCTTATGTTACCCTACCTGGTGTGCACAACTTGGGGCTCTCAGAAGTCAGGGCATGGGCAATGGGAGAGGATTGCTGACTTCCCAGCATAAGCCTGTTCTCTAGGGGTGCTACCCAAAAAGAGGGGTGCCAAAAAAGCCCCCATCTCCTAGGCCCTCAGACCAATTTGACGCCTGATCTTGGGAAAACGCAATCTCTAGGGAGAGCTTGTTCTTAAAAACATTTGATGTGTAAGTCCTGGTTTTGTCTTTTCAAACAGACAGAAAGTCATCTTATCCATTCTTCTGTCTCTGGGAAGGGCAGGTAATTAACAACTTGGTAGGTCAGTAACGCAATGAAAAGAAGGTAGGTCTGATCACCCTTTAATTTGGGATGTACAGAAAGGAAGATTCTACAGTTTCCTTAGTTAGTAATCTGGTACCTCATGTCCTGGATGCTCAGTTCTTTCTGCTTCTCTTTTCATCCAGCTGGTCCCTATTTTCATCCATGCCTCTTTATTCTGTCCGAGGTTTAGCTGATTCTGGAGACTAAACCTTCACATCCATTAAAGAACTTCTTTTGGCCCCGGCCACACTCATCCTTCTCCAGATTTCATCTTGAAGATTTTCATTAAGAGCAGAATTTATGTAACTAAAGTCTGGGCAAGGCACAGATGATGAGGAGGCGACAACAACAAACAGATAAGTTAGGGACTTCAGGACCTTCGATGTCATGAGAATTCTTTGGCTTTAAACATCTTTCTCTATCACTTGAAGAGTTTGGATGTTTGCAGAAGCTCGAGAAGATGATTGGTCAAGAGAAGATCACCTCAGTCAAGGGAGATCCAAGCCCAATACGTGGACTTTTGTCTTTCTGTCTCATAGTCTTTCCAAAGATGTAAGTTTCAGATTCCTGAATCACTGTACAGGATATGACTGCTTGCTTTTCTGGAGAGAAAAGAGGAAAATAAAAATCTCATCCTTTCTCAAAAAATAAAAGACAGTAAAAAGGCTCCTTAGTCTCATTAAACAGGAGTGCTGGATTTCAAATAGCTCTCACCACATAACATGTTGATGAGTTAAGTGTTAATGAATCAGAAACATATGGATAAAATTTCCCTGAAAATACACAAGGGTTTTGGAATCAAGAGGAGTAACCCCTAACCCCACCCCTGACCACCCCCTTGGCTCCGGGCTCAGGAGTTAGGAACTTGCCTCCCCTCCTGGGCTCACTGATGGGGCTTCTCCGTTTTTGGCCACCCAGACTGCTCTCAGCTTCTCCCTGGAATTCTTCCTCCTCTCTTATGGCTTAGTGGCCAAGTGGCAGGAGTGGGTTGAGAAACGACAGGTCAACTACTGAGAGAGATGAATGGCACAGCGGAGAGAGGCTGGGGAGTCGTGAGCCCAGCGCTCAGGCGATGGGCCACATACTGGCTGCAGGAGGGACCCTGCTGGCGGCTACATGCTGGCTGCAGGTTTGGGGCTCCTTGGAAAGTAGTTTAAGATGCTTTCTTTCTTTCCAAGCAACATGAAATTCTCTTGATCCGTACTCACTGATTTGTGTTTTCCAGGTTGCCAGGATTTCCTGGAGACTGAGCCTGCCTCTTTGCAGGGGCTGGGACAGATGATTCGGAACGCCCCAGGACCGGCACTTCTGAGCAGAATTCATGCCTGGGCTCACCTCGGCTTTTCACAGCTCATCTCACCTGCCTCACACAAAATTCCGCTGCCTTCTGTGCCAGGTTAAAGTGGCTCAGAGTAAACAAAAGGACTTTACTGTGGGCCTGGGAGTTCTGCAGCCTGACTCAGCTTCCTGTGAAGAGTTTGAGAGCTGGGCTGTGTCTGTGGAATGAGGGGCCCAGTTCCTTTTTTCTTCTTGCCTGCGGTTCTCAGATGGTTAGCTGTCACCCCAGCAGACCCAATAGTGGCACATAGGGACACACTCCATGCAGGAGTGTGGATGATCCTCATATTAGATTCTTTAAGCCTCATCTTATATTAATTTGGGGTTCCTTCTGAGTGTACCTTGAATAAAGAATTTTGGTGCAATGATTTATTCATGAGGTGATTCCAGGAAACACAGTAGAAAATAGGTAAAGTGGAGCCAGGTATGGTGACTCATGCCTGTAATCCTAGCACTCTGGGAGGCTGAGGCTGTGGATCACCTCAGGTCAGAATTTTGAGACCCGCCTGGCCAACATGGTGAAACCCTATCTCTACTAAAAATACAAAAATAGCTGGGGGTGGTGGCATGCACCTGTAATCCCAGCTACTCAGGAGGCTGAGGTGGGAGAATTGCTTGAATCTGGGTGGCGGAGGTTGCAGTGAGCCGAGATCACACCATTGCACTCCAGCCTGGGCGACAGAGTGAGACTGTGTCTAAAAAAAGATAAAAGAAACTAGGGAAAGTGGGATGTGGGGAGTAGATGTGTTAGTGAGCAGGTTGTTTGCGTGGGCACCTGGGGTCAGTCCGGAAGGGGATATTCGGGAGGCACTCCCTCTAGGAGGAAACTGGGTGTTTATCTACCAACTCCTATTCCTCCTGGGACACTGAATTCCCTGTGCTCTCAATCTGACCCATGTATAGATAGATCATATTTCTGAGGCCAGAGAAAGCCCCAGGGCAGAGAGATGATGGTGGCTGAGGTAGGGAGCTGTCGGAGTGGCTGCGAGTGGCCTTCAGGGAGGAATAAGGGAAGACGGGTTTGCACAGATGTCATCTCCTGCAAGGATCTGGATGTGCTCCCACTCCCCTTCTTTCTTCTTTGAGATTGATTCACTTCTCACTCAAGTCTTGGATGCAGAAGGAAAATCAGAGCAAAATAAATTAGGTGCCCCCAAATGCATTTGTTTGTGGGGACCAGAGAGTTGAAGGTATCAATGTGTGTTTGCATCGCTTGCCAAACTGTGGCTCAGAGTGTCTGGTCTAAGAGCGGCCATGCCCACAGGCCCCCAGGGCCCACTGCCGACTACACGGGGGCCTGAACTCTCCTGCTTGTCCTGGCTTTTGGCATTTCTGGCCTGACACAGTCATCATCTAAAACCTTGATTTGGGGTCTTTTTATGTTCCTTCCCACACTTCCTGGGATCACTGGTCAGCTTCAGAGCCAGACTGTTGCTTTGAGAGTCCTGGGAGAGGGGAAGACAGCAGGATGGACGAGTGCAGTCAAATCGTAACCCTTCTTCCTACGATGCGGTGAGCATTATCATGCCGAGGCTGGGGATTAGCTATTCTTCATGCTCAGAGAAGACAGGCAAGGGGGAAGATGGGTCAGCCAGGTGGAAGCTGGGAGGCTGAAAGATTACAGCTTTTAAGAGGGTCCTGTCCAGATTTGATGGCCTCTGAGGGGCCTCCTGGTTCTCTAAATACAAAGTTTCTCTACCACTCAATATTGAAATCCTGCTTTAAGGCATTCATGTTAATCCATTCTTTATTTCTTAATTTCACATCATGTTCATTAGCCTTAAAAAAATAATCAAGCCAAGGGCAGCTTTGCCGGTCCTTGAAGATGATTGAGTTGGTGGGCGGACCGGAAGTCAGCCTTCAGAAGGATTCCTGCAGGTGAGGGGAGGAGCTGCCTTTGGCTCTGAGCCACTGGACAGAGTGGAGAGAAGCACAGCAATGGAGATGAGCAGGAGTGGAGTGGGAGAAGAAAGGATCACGCCTTGGTAGTCTTCTCCACGCTCTCCTTCCCCGTGATTCATGCCATCATCACTTCCCATCTCGGAACCTGGGCTCACATCCATTCCAAAGCCTTTCCTGATCTGCTTGGCTGGAAACAGCTGCAGACTGACAGATGTCTTCTTCAGGAACTGTGACCTCTCACACCCATCCTGGGGTGGCCACGCCCTTCCAGGTCCTGCAGAGAACAGTTCTTCTCAGGACTCTCCCAAGATCACCAGGCCTGTCCCTGAAGCCCTCCAATACGGGGCTTCTTCCCTCCCAGCTCTTTCCCCCTCCCCCACTCCTATCCTTGCATGCGCCCCACTCCAGTCCTATTGGCTTCCAATGCCTTAATGCGACCTTCCCCTCCCCTCTTGCTGGTGCAGCTCCACCCCTCACAGATCGCTCTAGATCTCCTCACTCTTTTCCTCTTGCTGGAATGATTTGGTTGCGAGGTGTGTGTCGGGGCGGGTACATAGTCTTTGGAGGCTCCGTCAGCCAGTCCAGTGCCCACATCCTCTGCCTGTCTCTCCTACCCCACCTGCTGCTCCATCCTTGTTCCTTGGCTTTGCCTGCCTTTCCTGACAGTGGCAGTCCCTTTCCACATCCTAGGGTGCTGTGAGAACCAAATGAGACCATATACACGAAATGTGTGGTAAACCGTAAAATCTCCGAAAGTAAAAGGAACGATGCAGTTCATTTTTACAGAAAACCAAGGTCCCCAGAAGCTCATCAGTTCTGTGGTGGACACAAGACCAGGCTCCATCTGGTCAGGGGTTCTCATGGCTCACTATGCTCAGAGTGACCCAAGAAACGGAGTCAAGTGCAGCCCCTCCAGACCTCGGAATGCGCTCTGCTTCAGTGGGCCCGAGGAACCTGGATCCTCAACACACGGCCGCGGAGTCTGAGGAGGAAGGCCTGGTAAAAAGACTCTCACCTAGATTGTCTGACTCTTGACCCTCCTTAGCCCAAATCTAGATCATCCTCTTGCTGAATCCTACCAAGGGGCGCTTAACTCCCTGTGTTTACCTTTGCAAATTCACTATTTTCCAAAGGACTCAGGTTGGGGCCCAGGCCTGTGGGCTGATGGCAAAGAAGTAACTAGAAATTGGCTCCCCAAACAGCAGCTTCTGAAGCTTTCTGGAGGCTTTAGCCAGAGTTCTCAAAGTGGGTGGGAGCAGGAGGCCACGACCCACCCTGGAGCCTCCCACTTGGCTTGGAGGCCCCACTGGGCACAGAGGCAGTGAGAGTCATCAGCACCTTTCCTTGAGGCCAGTGGAGAGGTTCTAGGGACACTGAGGGCCACTCCCCCTTCCTATGTAAACTCATCCCTCTGGGCAGCACCCCCCTTTCTAGCAGACACTGCACTAGCAAGCGGCTTTCTCAGGATGCTGTGTGCTGCCATGCTTGTCTCCCCCGGGGCTTTCCAGGGCAATGGTGGGTGTGGAAAAGCTCCTCCTGTTTAGATGTATACGGGGAGGCACGTGGATGAAGGCATTGCTAGGTGATGCTGAGAGACCAACAGCCTGCTGCAGATTGTGGAAGACATGGCATTGTCAGTATGCAAGAGGCCAGCTGGGCCCAGGGTAGAGGGGTGGCTGGTGCCCAGCACCAAGTCCATGAGGGAGCCAAGCAGCTGGTAGGACCAGCCTCGGGAAGGGCGTGACACCGAGTGGACAATGATAAAGAAAACAGGGGACCAAAGGGGCCAGGACTGAGGCTCTTCTGGCTTATAGGAGCTGGCTGGGTATCCTTCCGCATGGCACCTCCCTTCCATGGGCCTCTGCCTGCCTGGGGGAAATATCAGAGACTGAAGTCTTAACAGGCACTGGTTACCCAGAACAACATATATTTTCAACAAGATGATTGGCCGAAATCAAGGGTTCTCAAACGTTTTTCTATGAACAGAGGTTTCCACTGCTGGGCCATCCCCAGAGGGGCCTGTCCTGAGGAGGAGTCCTGGCCACACTTACTTGCTGTCTCACTTCTACTCATTCCTGGAGGCCTTAGAGGAATTTCCAGGGTGTCTTCTGAGCTGACCTGGTGCAGTGGTTTTTGGTAAGTAACTGAATCACAGCTCTCTCCCCCTTTCTCAGGTGGCTCACTGTGCTGGGGACTCGGTGGTACAAGAGGCTGAACCACAAGTCACTTTAGGAGGTGGATGTCTATTTCATGCTCTGCAAGAAGCACTGCCAAATATTCACAACTCCCAAGCTAGCAGAGTGTCAGATCCCCCTGAGATTCTCACTGCTATGCATAGTAATATGACTCATCATTTCTTACCAGTTGCCTGAATGAATAAATTTGCTTATTGATTGGGTCCTGATGGCTCCCGTCTTTGAGTCCTGAAAGAAAAATCTTGTGCGGTAAGTTGTTTCAGCTGATGCCCCAGCTAGGCTTTACTCTTTGGGTCATTTTCAAACCCTGCTAGGCAGCTGGCCATGAGGTTCTGGAAAGAATGGGAGTGGTGTTCAGGGCGGAACAGCAGGGCCTTTCCTCTATGTGGACAGCCGGGAGGCGTGCTGCCCAGACCCCTGTTCAGGGCAGGACTTCTTGCCCAGCTATGGGTGTGTGGTCAGCAGATGGCTTCCAGTTGTCAGCTCCCTTGGCGTTGACCTCGGCTGCAGAGAACAAACTTGCTCAAGGTCACATTTCTCAGGGCAGCCCACCTCCAGTGACTGGGCAAGATGGAGTCCACAGGCCTGGCCATTTCTGCTTGACCCAGGATGGGATGACCAGCAATATACACTTCAGAGCTTCCCACCAGCTTGGCCAAGACCTTGTCACACTGCATCACATTTAATATGTCCCTCCTCCAATCCTCCTTCTACCCCCTGCCACATGTGATGGTCCCTAATAAACATGCACCTAAAGTCCATCTCAGCATCTGCTTCCAGAGAACCCAGCTGGGACCCCTTACTTCACAGATTTCCCAGGGGTGGTTCAGAATCTTGCTTTACGCCTAGTCCCTCCCCGAAACCAGTAAAGCTGAGCTACAGCCCTCTAAAACACATTCTGACCAAGCCAAATCCATAGCTACCAGAGAACGCTGGGGACGATATCAGAGATGGCTGCTAGGGGATCCAGTTGCCTAGAAAAAAAAAAAATCTATCAAGCCCATCCTAGCCTCAGGCCCTAGGGCCTTTGCATTTCATGTTCTCTTTCAGGAATGCTAAAGTTTGTGCCCAATTCACCTTCTCAGACAAGTCTCTCTAGACCCCCAATCAACATGACCATCTATCTGCTCAACACACAGTCACCCCACTACACATTGTGTTGTTTGTGATTTTCTGTTGCAACAAAAACTAGAGGTAACCTTGGATTCTTAGGTTTTCAGTGCCTGTCTCTTCCCACTGAAACATGAATCCCATGAAGGCAGGGGATCTTTTTACTTCGTTCCTCTCTTCAGCCCAGGACCTTGCATTATGTCTTAAGTAAGTATCAGATAGAGAATGACTACATGAATAGGATGGACAAAGGCTTTTTGAGTGGAAAAAAGAGACTCTAAGCATTTAATATTTTAAATAATTTTTAAAATCTTTTAAATAGTTTGTTTCTCAAATATTTATTTTTACTTTTCCTTTCTAGTTAAGGTAAGTGGCACTGGTTTTCACTTAGAGAAGGGACAGACAAACTTTCTTCTTCAGAGAGCCACTTACTAAATATTTTTGACTTTGCAGGTCACAAGGGCTTGATTGTGACCAAGTAAGTTGCCCAAGATTATTCAGATTTTTGGCTTTGCGGGTCACAACTACTTAACTCTGGTTGTAGCACAAAGGCAGCCATTGACAATACAAAGAGAATGGGCATGGCTGTGTTACAATAAAACTTTATTTGAAAAAACATGTGGATGTCTGAATTTGGCTGGCAGGTTGTTACTTAGAGTAATAATATAAGATTTCCTACAAATAACTTTATTGAAGAAAAAAAGGAAGTCCATTTAAATAAAAGTATTAACTAAATAGCTATATAGAACGAATATGCAAATTCCTAATGTTGGTTAGTTCTAATGTTTCTTGCAGCGTCTGTGGCCACAGCTGTGGAGGTGAGGGAAGTGGAAGGGAGAAAAACCTTTAATTTAATGTTGCCAAACAGGATGGGAGGCTCACTTAGATATTCCCAAGAGCTTGGTACGGCCAGAGTTCTGCTTTTTCTTCCCTTGCTATTCCTTCATCCTATAGTCTTTTCACCACCAACTCTGTCCCTAGAACTAGTGGTTGTCATGAAATGCTCTTGCTTGGTTAGCAATCTTTCCATGGAGTTTAAATACCCCCACGTTGAATGTGGCCCCATTTACTTACCTCATAAATATACCCTGAGCTTAAACATAAACCTGACAGGGCACTGAGGAGGTATGTGTGGCAGAAAGTGGCAAAGTTAGACTGAAATTCCGAAACTTTCAGGGATAAGAATGGCTCAGCTAAGCTGAGCAATTAACACAAACCAGGCCTGATCTAGGCACTTCACATGTATTAGCTGATTCAGTTCTCACAGTCCTCTTACAATAATGGTATTATTTCCATTTACAGATGAGACAACTGAGGCACAGGAGCTGGGTAAATTTCCCAAGATTATCCAGTTAGCAAGAGGCAGAGCTAGGATATGAACTCAGGTCATCGGCACCAGAGCCGTGCTGCTAACTATACACCTGTGATGATATGCTATGAAGTTCCATGAGATAGCAATATCAGTGTTTCCTAGGAGTCCATCAATTCACTATTCTTTCTCCATAACCTTTAAAAAATCATTTATTTATGTATTCATTCATTATTTTTATTGAAGTGAAACTCACATCATGCAAAATCAAACATTTAAAATAATAAAATTCAGGCTAGGTGCAGTGGTTCATGTCTGTAATCTGAGAACTTTGGGAAGCTGAGGCAGGAGGTTCACTTGAGGTCAGGAGTTAGAGAACAGCCTGGGCAAACAGTGAGACTCTATCTCTACAAAAACATTAAAACACAAAGTATACAATTTAATGTATAAGTGCCATTTAATGCATTCACAATGTTGTGCAAGCACCACTTCTCTTGAGTTTCAATGCTTTTTAAAAAATAACCCCAGGAAAATACCCCATATCTATGAAGTAATCCCTCTCTAGTCCCTTCTTCCTCATCTACTGGCAATGTAATTTGCTTTGTCTCTGGTAATTTGGCTTCTCTGAATATTTTATATAAAAATAATCATATAAATAGGTACCTTTTGTGTCTGGCTTCTTTCATTTAACATGTTTCCAAGGTTCATCTAAGTTGTGGAATGAATCAATACTTTGTTCTTTTTCTTGGCTGAATAATATTCCATTAAGTGAGTGTACTACATTTTGTTTATCCGTTTATCTGTTGATGAATATTTGGGTTGTTTCCATCTTTTGACTCTTGTGAATAGGGCTGATATAAACATGCATGAACAAATATTGGAGTATCTATTTTCAGTTATTTTGAGTACAGACCTAGGAGTAGAATTGCTGGGTCACATAGTACTCAATGTTTAACTTTTTTGAGGAACTGCCAAACTGTTTTCCATAGTGGCTGTACCATGTTATATTCCCAATGAGGTAGGAGGTGGGACTGGACTCTGGACCAGACTGAAGACTGACTGAAACAGGGAAGAGGCAGCAGAAAACACAATCACCGGTGCCATGACAGTTTACCATTTACCAAGAAAATTGCTGCCTTTTTCCATGGCAATGGCCTGGAAGTTACCACTCCTTTTCTAAAAATATCTGAAAACCTGCTCCCTAGTTTGCATATAATTAAAAGTGGGTGATTAAATATGGCTGCAGAACTGCTCCGAGCTGCTGTCCTCAGCACATTGCCCGTAGGGTAGCTGTGCTCTGCAGGAGCAGTCACAGAGTCGTAAGGCTGCCTCCTCCATGAAGCTGTTTCCTTCTGCCACCCTCTCACTCTCCAATTCTTTCCTAAGTAAAGTCAAGAGCCTTTCTGGGCTGAGCTCCGATGTTGGAGTTCTCCTGGCTTGCTCCTACTTCCTCACATCATTACCAACACTGATTATTTTTCATTTTTTGAAGTTTTTGTCTTTTAATATGTTAATAGCTATCCCAGTGGATTTGAAGTGTTAACTCATTGCAGTTTTGATTTGCATCACATTAATGGCCAGTTATGTTAAATCGCTCCTCATTGGCTGGACATGGTGGCTCATGGCTGTAATCCTTGGGAGGCCAAGGCATAGGATTGCTTGAGCTCTTGAGTTTGAGCCTGTATTGATCTGTGATTGTGACACTGCACTCCAGTCTCCAGTCTGGTGACAGAGCAAGACTCTGTCTCTAAAAACAAACAAGTCAAACGAATGAACAAAAAATCTCAAAACATCCCTTTATTCGTTTTTTGCTCATCTGTATATCTGTTTCGGAGAAATATCCATTCAAGTACTTTAATTGGGTTGTATATCTTTGTATTGTTCTTTTGTAAGAATTCTTTGAATATTCTGAATGTTATCTCCTTATCAGCTGTATAATTCGCAAGTAATTTTTTCCCATTCTATAGATTGTCTTTTTACTTTCTTGCTAATGCCCTTGTAAGTGCGTCAGATGAATATGGTTTGTTTCTCACTTGCCATGGACCCTCAGGTTGAAGGTGGTGTAACCTGAGCATGCCCAGATGAACAGTGTGCAACCACAAGGGGGATCTAAGTGCTTGGACCAAGGAATGGGAATGTAACTAAAAAACGGGAACAGTTCATAGCAGGACCCAGTCAGATCCTGCCTCCCAACTTCTCTTCATTGTGAGATCCAGTCAGATCATGGCACCTTACCCTATCCTTATAAAACCTGACCCAGACCCCAGCTCAGGGAGACATTGCTTTGAGAGCTACCCCCTGTGTTCTCCTTACTTGTTGTAAGTAATAAAATTCCCTTCTAAATCCTTCCTGGCTGTGTCCATTGGGCTGTCAGCTGCTAAGCAACGAAACCCGCCTATTGTGTGGATAACATCTTTTGTTGAACAAAAGTTTATATTTTTCTGAATTCCAATTTATCTAATTTTTTTTTTTCTTTCATTGCTTGTGCTTTTGGTGTTAAATCTAAGAACCCCCTGCCAAATTTAAGGTCATGAAGATTTACCCTTATGTGTTCTTCAGACAGTTTTTGTTTCAGCTCTTATATTTAGGTTATTGTTCCACTTCCATTGATTTTAAGAGAACCTAACACAGACCTGGTTAGGGAGGATGGGAAGACTTCGGCAGAGCCACACCGCCTCAAGTGAAAAAACATGCGTTTGGTTTTCAGGCCCTCCCTACTCTAGTGTGACCTCATCTTAATTAATGACATCTACAAAGACTCTGTTTCCAAATAACGTCACATTCTGATGTTCTGAGTGGACATGAATTTTGGGGGGCACACTGTTTATCCCAGAACGCCCCTCTAGTTAACTTGAGACAGAGGATAGTGGCTGCCTCCCAGACAGCAGGAGAAGGAAAAATCCCAGCAGAAGCAGCGGCTTAAACAAACCCTCAGCCAGGAGCATGGTGGTTGGGTGGGGAGAAACAATGTGAATACCAAGGGTAGTAGTATGGTGTGACAGTGGGAACCCCCAAACCACAGCTCCTTTCAAGGGAGTTTATGAGTGATAAATGCCTCTGAAGAGTCTGGGCAGTGTGCAGAGGTGGAGGAAGGGCGACAGGCTAACCAGGCTGTGTGTGAGAACAGCCTTTGTTTTCTTGTCCTACTTTTAATTTTTGTATGTGTTAACCTTTTTCCTTGAGACAAAGCATACTTACAATAGGAGTGCATAAAGGGCACTAATCTTAACTGTACAGCTTGGAGGATATTTACATAGGCATGGGCTCATGTAACCATCATCCCGATGAAAAAGCAGCATGCTTCCAGCACTCTGACAGGTACCCCAGCGTTAGGGCCTGCCTCATGGCCGTGCAACCTCTGTAATGCTCCGAAGGTCTCACACTTGGTTTAATGCTCTACTGTCACTGTACTGGCATTTTTAAACAAGGGGCCTTGCATTTTCATTTTGCACTGGGCTCAGGTAACCCCTATTCTCTTCTTTCCATGAGTACAAATATTTCAAGGTTCCGCTCAAGTCCTACCTCCTTCAGAAAGCTTTCCCTGACTCCTCCCTGCTCTCTGGGTAACTGCCTGTCCTGAGTTTCTATAGGAGCTATGCCTGCCAAATACCACTCAGTTCTTGGTCACATGAATTACACTCAGCCCTTGGCAGTCTCTGTTTTCTCTGTGCTAGAAGTTATGTCTTGTCCATCTGGTTATTAACTGACGAGCATTGGTAAAAGCTCCCACTCCTGCGCGCTCTGACGTGAAACATTGAGAATTATTGAGATCCACATTTCATCTCTTGTTTTAACCTGCAAAATTCCTTTATTTATCTTGATGTCCCACCGCGCACCCAGCCTAGTGTCTCTATCAAGTTCAATAAATGGTGGCTGGCCTTTTACTGCTCCTTCTTCCTGTCTTATTTCTGACCAGGTGGCTTTGCTGCATCCCGGTATTCTAGAATGTGAAGGCAGGAAGGGATCTGAGACTCATCAGGTCAAATCCATCTATGAATGGAGGAGACTCATAGAAGTCTAGTGTCTTACCCAAGGTTATACAGCTAGTAGGGGCACCATAGGAAGGTTAGGGCACTTTCCTCTGTAGTCACCTCCACCCCTTCGTCCCTTCCTCTTTACAGATGTGGACCCCTCCTGTGAGTGCAGGTTGGGGGGTAGCCCTCTCCCTGCCTGGAGCATCTGACCTGATTCTCCCTGAGACTGGCAGTCTGTCACCGGATTGGCTTCCAGCTTCCTCTGCAGAATGGCTCCCTGGAGGCTCCCTGAGAAGCTCAGGAACCAGCTGCCTTAAACCGGTTTCCAGATGTTTCCACCTCAAATTGAGGAAGCAGGAGGAGGGGAAGGGGCTGGGAGTTTGTCCCTTAAATGAAGTCACCAGATCCCTAATAAATAATGTCATGAACTGATGGAGCAGGTGGTCATGGAAGATGCGGTGATGCAGAGGAGGTCCTCATGAGGCCCCGTGTGAAGGTGGGAGAGGCGGACAGACGGACAGGCAGGTAGAACATTTGGAGGCAAGGACAAGAAGAAGAGATAGATGGAAATCAGAGACTGAGAGGGGCCAGGGAGAGGCCGTGAAATTATGAATATACGAGAGAGAAAAGGGACAGAGAAAAAAAAAGTGTCCTGTGAACTAACTCATGAAATGTTTTAGTCAAGTCTGACTTTGCTGCTCTTAGTTCTAATAATTATACCTAGTATACCAGATACTATTATCCATTGCTGTATGACCAACCATCCCAAGACTTAATGCTTTAAAATAAGTATTTTGTTATATTTCATTATATTTCTTATATTTTATTGTATATTATGATTTTGTGGCTGGGAATTTGAGCAGGGCTGAGCTGGATGGTTCTTTCACACTTCGTGGTGGCAACTAGAGTTACTCATTGATGCACAGCTGGCAGACAGATTGGTTTGGCAGGTCCAGGATGGCTCCAATCACATGTCTGGTGCCTTGGTGGGACTGGCTGGAGGTCTGGGCTCACCTGGGCCCCTCTACCTCCCCATGTAGTCTCAGGCCTTGCCAGGTGGTCTCTGCAGCAGGCTAGTCAGACTTCTTACATGGTGGCTCAAGGCTCTAAGAGTGTTTCAAGTGACCCAGGAAGAAGCTACGTGGCTTCTAAGGACCTGGCCTTCATAGTCCTGGAGTGTCACTTGGCCACATTCTGTTGGTCCAGTAAGTCTTTAAGGCCAGTGCAGATTTAAGGGAGGAGAACTAGACCTTCCTGCTCAATTGTGGCAGTTTTAATCAATCACAGATCCTTTCCAGTCACAAGACTTTTTACATGGCAGCTATGAATTTGGGGGGTTTTTTCTTCTCTACGAGAGGCTGCAGGATATGAGCCTCTACTGTTCCATCCACTGCTAGATGTCGTGACCATTTAGCTCCTAGTGTTGCAGTTCCTGTCTTGAGCTGGGCCTCCAGAGACAGGATACCAGATCCTGAAACATGAGAGAGGTGTTCTGGTTTAGAGACACAGGACAGGATGTCAGGGACCAAGGACCACATCGATGTAACAAAAAACAGGAACCCACCCCAGAAGTGGTATCTTACTGAGGTCAACAGCAAACATGATAGCTGGTACTTATGTATTAGGGCTCATTCTGAAGTGTCAGTTACATGTACTAACTTGATAAATATTTTTAGCAGCCCTATGTGTAAGTACTACATGTGTGCCCATTTTATAAAAGAAGATACTGAGGCACAAAGAGCTTAAGCAACTTGCCTGGGCTCATACTGCTGCAAAATGAAGAACCAGGATTCAGACTCAGGCGACCTGGGTCCAGATACCATGGGACCCAAATAAACTGTTAAAACTAGTAATTGTCCCTCTAATACTCAGGAGCACTGAGGTTTACTGCCATTAGCTGGGGGTTCACAAGTCTATCACCCATATTACTGAGTTAACTAACCTTTCGTAGGTAACCAAATGTTCTTTTTGGGAATTTGTAGGTTTCTGAGCTAACAAACAATCCTTTTCTTCAGCTACCTATTAAGGTCAGGGTGACAGGGCATACCTATTCATTTCCCATGGTGTCCTAGGGCTCGTATGCAAATTAACAAAAATAATTCTGGGTTAGATTGTAGCTTCATCATTGCAAACCTGGGTTGTTGATGTAAAGTCACATTATGGTTTTGCTGAGGATCCAGTGGGTATGTGTGTCAGTGCTAAGCACCTTAATGTGGAAATCTGAGATCTGAGTTTTCTTTTTGAGTCAGCAGGGTCTAGAAGCTATGCAACATCCAGACTTTCACAAGAAAAAACTGATGTAGGATTCCCGTCTAGGCCTCCCATCTCTCCTAATCCACATCCTGACCCCCCTCCTCCTAGCTGTGTGCACTTTGCCTTTACCCTTCTAAACTCATTTCCTTCTCAGAAAACCGCAGAAAGCCCCTTTGGGAAGAAATCGTCTCACTCTTCCAGGCATTTTCTGGGATTGGATAGTCGAGGCCATTTGGCAGAGGTGAGCATTATGGGCCTGGCATCACGTAGGATCTGTTTTTGGCCCTCCGGCTGTCTCCTTCCTCCTACGTGGATGGCAGATGGCCTGTATTTTTAATAATTAAAAAAAAAGTAGGAGGGAAATCAGGCTCAGCAGGAGGAATTTGGAACCATCCAGGCAGTGCAATTGAGCTGTGAATTTGTTTGTTTGGAAATTGGAAATCGTGTCTTCCCATTAAACAGGCTCGTGCCCTCAGCCACTTCCAGGAAACTTCGAGGGTCCTGCGTAATGATTTTCATCACCAGGTGTCTGCTGGGGGTGGTGAATGGATGGAAGCCACTGGCAGTCCCCGGACCTTGTCCTCATAGAACTGTACCTCCCAGAGGCCATGACAGATAATCTGTGAAACCTTCACCCCCTAATCTATTCTTAGCTTCTCTGCCTGGGAGGCAGAGATCTCAAATGATTACACAAAGCCTGCAAGACCAGCTTTGGGACATTTAGAGAAAAAGAGAAAATGTCCAGCACTAAGAGAAAAGATAAGGCATCTAAAAAGAGATGGTGGAGGTCTGAGACCCTGTTGGGTTACACAGTAGCGTGTGGGACTGTTAACTTCATTTATTCCTCATTTAGTGGGGAGTGGGAGGCATGGAGGAGAAAGCGCTGGACTGGAATGCAGACTCCCAGGTCCATGGCCTGGCACCCCGAACCTTGTGGTCCTTACCTTGTCATCTGCCTTTTCTGGGTCTCAGTATTTTTTTTTAATTTGTTAAAGAACAAAACTGAATTGTGCGAGAGGTTGAGAGAGCTGAGAAAGGTTGGAGAAGCAGTCTTCCTGTACATAACCTGATTGTCTGCTGAGGCACAGAAAGATCTCAGCAGCCTTGAAGGCTGTGAGCCATTGGCAAGGTGACCAGAGAAGTGACTGCATTTTGTTTTGGAAAAACCACCAGTATACATAGGCAGCATGAAAGAGGTTGGGTAGGCTCAGATATGTGGGTTCTTAGGCCACCTTTTCATCCTCAACAGGCTACAAAAGGCTAGTTGGGACCCCAGAGCACATTTCTCCAATTCCCTGACCACCTGCTCCCTCTCCATCAGCATCCCCTTTCCCTGCTTGCTTAACGCTGTGTTGGGATTTCCAGAGAGTGGGTTGAAGCAGCTCTGATGGTGCAAGGGCCTGGCTGGGCAGAGTGCCAGTCCTCCCATCACCGGTTCTGTCTGGAGACAACTGCATCTCAGCACCTCAAGTTCTGGCAGGAAGGGATTGGATGAACATTCCAAGAGCTCAGGCAGGAAGGAAAGTGACCCCGTCGGCCTCTTCCCCCAGCTTTCTCAGTAAGTCCATGCTGGATCCCACTGACCAGCTGCCACCAGGGGCGAGTCAGCCCAGCAGATGGTGTGAGGCTGGGCTGGGAGAGGCGCGTCAGCCAGCCGTGCCACCCTCTGTAATTTGAGACATTCTGTTCTCGAAGTTCCCTGCTCTCCTCTGCCTGTCCCTTCATCTTCCAGCCTGCTTCCCTTTCTTCTTTCCCTCCTCTTTCTGGCTCCCTTCTCCCTTTCCCTCCCCATATTCTCTCTTTAACTGCTACTCCCTTTTCTTTATTTTGTTTTAGCCATTTCAGTGTTTGAAAAAGAAAGAGTCCTTGTGGCTACCCCTAGGAAAGGGAGGGGCACAAGTTGAGGTAGAACTCTTTTTATTTTTTTGTACTTTAGGTTCTGGGGTACATGTGCAGATCATGCAGGATTGTTGCATAGGTACACACATGGCAATGTGGTTTGCTGCCTCCATCCCCCTGTCACCTACATCTGGCATTTCTCCTCATGTTATCCCTCCCCGACCTCCCCACCCCCCTGCTGTTTCTCCCTTGGCCCACCAACAGACCCTAGTGTATGATGTTCCCCTCCTTGTATCAATGTGTTCTCATTGTTCAACACCCGCCTATAAATGAGAACATGCGGTGTTTGATTTTCTGTTCTTGTGTCAGTTCACTGGGACTCTTAAGGTAGCCAGTGTTAATATGAGGAGGGCCAAAGGGGTCTATTTCTTGGCAGATGTATTCCTAGCCAGAGAGCCTCAGATTTAAGGAATCTCTTCCTGCTCCTAGTGAAAACCTCAGCTCAACACCCATTGGCCTTACTGTGCTGAAAACAATACTGTCAGCTTGGAGCAGAGGACAGTGTCCGCCAGTGGATCAATTTCTGCCTAGGGAAGGCCAAGGTGAAAGCTCCAGTGCTCCAGGGATAATTTCCAGGTCACTGATAGTTCCTCCTCTGTCCTCTCCATCCCCCTTACTATTTGGAAGGGAGAGTGACCATTCATTTTCTGCTTCTGAAAACACCAGGAGGCTGGCTGGGCAAATTGGCTGAATGTGCTTCTCCTCTTTAGAAGCCTTGGTTCTCTAGGAGACTGATCAGGGTGATGACAGCACTAAGGGTGGTCCCAGACCCTCTTACTGAGACTCAAGCCTCTCCTGCTCTGTCTGTCCTCCTCCTTCCTAGAGCCCCCAACCCACAGGAGCAAGTGCAGCCAGCACAGTCTCCAGGCCTTTCCTCCAGGAAGCTACATGTGTTCAATCCAAATCAAGAAGCCAGAGGCAGCCCTGAAGAGAAGGAAAAGAAAAGGGTTTGTTTAAAGGAGCCCAAAGATAAGCTGTTTCTACTTTTCCAGGGCTCCTCTGGACTCCCAGATTAGAAACGTGCACTGACCAATAGGAGGCTCTGCAGCGGTGGAAAATGTCCTGTATCTGCCTTGTCCAATACGGATCCACTAGCTGCCCGCAGCTGCTGGATTCTTTACAAGGGGGCTAATGCCACTGAAGAACTCAAGTGTTCATTTAATTTTGAGTCATTTAAACTTAAATAGCCATATGTGGCTGGTGGGTGCAGTATTGGGCAATTCTAAAACCTTAGGGGAACTTGGGGAATAGTAGTAATCCACTAAATGAAATAATATTTTACAAAACACTTTACTCAGTCTCTCCTTCCCTCCCTCCCTCCCTTCCCTCCTTCCTCTCTCTCTTTCTTTCTTTTTCTCGTTTTCTTTCTCTCTTTTCTTTTTTTTGAGATGGAGTCTTGCTATGTCACCCAGGCTGGAGTACAGTGGCGCAATTTTGGCCCGCAGCAATCTCCGCCTCCCAGGTTCAAGCGATTCTTGTGCCTCAGTGTCCTGCGTAATTGGGATTATGGCTGTACACCACCATGTCTGGCTAATTTTTATATTTTTAGTGGAGGCAGGATTTCACCATGTTGACCAGTCTGGTCTTGAACTCTTGACCTCAGGTGATCCTCCTGCCTTGGCCTCTTAAAGTGCTGGGATTGTAGGTGTGAGCCGCTGTGCCCAGCCTACTCAGTTCTTTTTACAGATAGCTCAGTATCTGGCACTGGTAAAGAGCTCCATAACTAGATTCTTTATTTAATCAACAAAACAACGCTTGAATGGAGATACTGTGACCATCCACATTCTACGGATAAGAAGAGGAAGGGGAGACACATGGAGATTAAATTGTTCACCCAAAATTGCTCAGCTAGTTGGTGCTGGGACAGGATTTGTAAACAGCCCGCCGGACTCCAGAGCTGTGCTTCAACAAATACTACATCCAAACAAGTGTATCACCCAAACTCCCAAGACCAGATTCCAATTCTGCCTCTACCACTGGCTGGCTCTGTGACCTTGCTCAAGTCGTTTCTCCACTTGCGGCCTCCGGTGGCTCATGGATGAAAATAGGGTGTCGAAGTGATGTGCCCTAGGTTCTCTTTGGCTCTGAGAGTGGATGCTTCCATTTGCCTGAGCCCAGCTGGGGTCACGTGGCTGTGTCCAAACGCACTCTCAGAAGGACATTCCATGGCTTGGAACACCGTGGCCTTCTGGAGCATGGCAGCGTGAAAAGAAGGGCTGCTTTCATCTTTGGTTATGGAGGGGAGCTCCAGGAGCAGGTAGCATTTGAGATGAGTCTGGAGGAGGAGGTAGGCTATAGATGGGCAGAGATGGAAGACAGTTAGGGGCAAAGACATGATGACAGGCAGACAGGAGGAGAAGCCCATGGGGGGGGGCATATCATGTTATGATGACTTTTCTGAAACCTCTTTTAGAGAAACCCATTTACGAAACTCTTCTTCAACAACAAAGGAAGTACTAGGAAACCCAAAAGTAAGCAAAAGTGAGGGCGAGCGATGTTTAATATCTGTTCCGCTTCCACCAAGTGCACTATACCTCTCTTCTGAGCTGGCTGTAATATAAATAGATCATCTCCCTTCCTTCTGCCAGCCAGCAGCGTAGTCCCTGGCGACTGATGGTCCATTGGGCATTTTCTGCTAAGCGTGTGTGACTTTCAACATGTCCTAGGACACAATGACACATCCACCCTGTCCTGTCTCCAGGTGCCCAAGCTGTTGTCTGAAATTGCCCAGACAGCATTCTTGGCCCCGACATGCCCACCCTTCTCTCTCTCCCAGACTGTATTATTTTTCTCTGTGGAGCAGCCTCCACTCCCTTCTTTCTGGCAGATACTGGCCTGCCACTAGAGAAGTCAGGTTGTGACTTCAGCTAGGTCCTGTGGTCTAGCTGAAGCCTGCGCTTCACCCATGTGGGAGAGTCCCTTGAGAACTTGGTGTGTGCCGGTCACTGTGCAGAGCCTGCAGGGAATCCCCAGGTGAATAAGCAAGGTCTGCCTTCCCAAAGCTCATGGTCCAGGGCAGTGTAGCTGAAGGGGTTCCACCTCGGATACCTAGACACCCAGTAGATGATGGAAGTGGGCCTGCTGTGAGAGCATAGGGAACAGTGGGGATTGGCAGAATTCAAACCCGGCTTCATCTCCTTATCTCCAGCTCGTTACTACACTCTACCACACAAAAGCACAGGCAGAATGTGCCTGATGTTCTGTTGTGCAAAGAGAAGCTGGAATCTGGATTTGAACTGGAAATTTCCCAAGTTTTAAAAAGGGCATGCTGGCCAAATAAAACTCATCTCTTGGTGAAAAGCATTCCTATTTCTTTCTTATACATTGGCAAATTCCTGAAGACGTGTTTGTTGAGTGGTTGAAGAAAGGAAGGAATGAGACGAGCCGATCTCTGGAAGTTGTCCCTCCCTGTTTGTGCCCGTGTTGACATCATTTTCCTGCTTCAGTGTAGACAGAGCCTTGTTCGCACCAGAGCAGTTAACCAGATAATTATCCCCTTGGAAAATTAGTCACAAAGACCAAGTCAACACAAGAGCAGTGGGCACATGTGTATTGGCTGCTCTGGGGTTTTCCAGGGGGTGGATTTCTTCTGCTTTCTCTTTCCCTTGCACACAGGGTCAGAAAAGGACACTGGTAACTGGATTTCTCAGATCATGAAGCCTGAAGTTTCTGGGTAAAGGCAATGTTGAAAGGAGGGTTTAGGGCTCCCCCAAAGTTCTCCACTCACAAACACATTAACATTTATGTAAAAAAAATTGCACTTAGAAAAATAGTATTGGTTGTACAGTTAGTGTCCCCATGGGATTGTAGGTATATATATTGTGTTGTGTTCTTGACAAGTGTGGTAGTCAGGGTTCTCCAAAGAAATGGAACCAATAGGGTGTGTCTGTGTATTTACATGTGCATATGAAGAGAGAGAGAGATTTATTTTTAAAAATTGGTCTATGCAATTGTCGGGGCTGGCAAGTCCAACATCTGCAGGGAAGCCTAGGAGACTAGAGACTCGGGGAAGAGTTGATGCTGCAGCCTTGAGTTCAAATGTAATATAAAGGTAGAAGTACTTTTTCTTTTGGGTATCTAAGTCTTCCTTCTTAAGACCTTTAACTGATTAGATGAGATCTACACACACAGAGGGTAATTTACTTCACTCCAAGTCTACTGATTTAAATGTTACATCTAAAAATACTTGCCTAGTAACATCTAGAATGGTGTTTGAATGAACAGCTGGGTGCCAAAACCTACCAAGCTGATACATAAAAACTAACCATGAGAGCAGGGTTGCCATCTTAGATTAAATTCCGTCAAAGTGTTTTAAACAATACAACGAACAACCTAATGCCTGTAAAAGCTCTTGGATAGATGTCCCCAGTGCTCATCAAGATGACTGTCCAGGTAATGTTCTTTCCAGTGTTAGTTCATTCGCCTGATTTTTTTTGTCATCTCATTTATCAAACAATCGCAAGTTAATTTAGTGATTAGTTCAAACTGAGGTAGCAAAGACATTTCATTTTCTATGACAATTCTCAATTGTTGATTACTTTGTGTACTAAATGTGAAGGAGCTGTGGGTGAACTCAGCTCAGAGGGTAGGCGTGTTGTATTTGATTATTCATGTCTGTGATGGCAACAGGCATGGAAGTGGTGGTGCGTGTATGTGTATATGCCATCTACAATCAAGATCAAATTTTCATTAGAGAAGAGAGGGAAGATCAGAGAGGAAAAATCATTTGAGTGAGCCCCCACAACAAGTAAATATCAGCTGAGGAGGAGAAACTGGAAGCCAGGTCTCCTAACTCATAACACAGAGTTCCCCTATCAGACAAAGAATATCTAATGTACACACTTATCAAGGGACTAATTATCCAAACAGTATTCTCATTTCCTCCATGTCTTATTTGTTTTATTAGAAAAAGGTTTTTTTTTTTTTTGTCTCCTAAAAGAAGCCCATGTATCATGTAACTAGGAAACTACATCCCAAATTTTGACCTCTCAAATTTTCCTTTTAAGTTTGGGTATGGTGACTCATGCCCAGCCACATGACTCTGTGGTGACTCTGTAATCTCAGCTCTTTGGGAGGCTGAGGCAAGAGGATTGCTTGAATCCAGGGGTTCAAGACGAGCCTGGGCAACATAGTAAGATTGTCCTCTACAAAAAATACAAAAAGTAGCTTGTTGAGGTGGTGCATGTCTATAGTCCCAGTCACTTGGAGGCTGAGGTAGGAAGATTGCATTTCAAGGCTGCACGAGCTGTGATTGTGCTACTGCCCTCCAGCGTGGACAACAGAACAAGACCTTGTCTCAAAAAAAAAAAAATTCCCTTCTATGTATTTGAATTATACTATGCCTCAACACAATTTTATATTCTATAATGGTGATGTCCAACATGGTAGCCACTAATGCCCTTGTGGTACTGAGAACTTGAAATGTAGCTTGCTGAAGAAATGAATTGAAATGTTCTTTAATCAAAAAAAATTAAATGTGACTAGTAGATATTGTATTGGATAGCCCAGAATATTTTGATCATTGCAGAGAATTCTACTGAGAAGTACTAAGCTAAAGAAATGCCCATTTTCTTTCTTTGCTTTTTCTGTTACTGCTAGCCTAAATTTTCAAAGCTTAACATAGATAGACTTTTTTAAGCCCCAATTCCTGATTTCTTTTGACTATTTCCTCTTTTATTTTAATTTATTTTGCAGCCTCTTAGGATTCCCTTAGTTTGGATCCTAAATAAAGCTGGGTTTGAGGTAGGGTCTGAAGAGTCATGTGGCAGGCAACCCTTTGTTTTTAGGGCCAGAGCTGAAAGGCAGAGATGTAGGAGCTGGTAGGGAGAGACCTTTTGGAGAGAAGGGCAAGGCCAGTGCATTTTGTCTGGTAATATGGATTGTCTGTGTCCCCACCCAAATCTCATCTTGAATTGTAGTTCCCATAATCCTACGTGTCATGGGAGGTAACTGAATCATGGGGACAGTTGCCCTCATGGTATGTTCATAATAGTGAGTGAGTTTTCACCAGATCTTAGGGTTTTACAAGGAGTTTTCCCCCTATTGCTCATTCTTCTCTCCCTGCCACCTTTTAAAGAAGGATGGGTTGGTTCTTTTTCCACCATGATTGTAAGTTGTCTGAGGCCTTCCCCCTTCCACCCCACAACTCTGGCAGAACTGTGAGTCAATCAAACCTCTTTGTTTTATAAATTACCCAGTCTTGGGTATGTTCTTATAGCAGCATAAGAACAAACTAATACATCTGGTCAAGCTGAATTTTTGCATCTTCCTGGTTTTGAAGAGCCAAATCCTAACTCTTAATCTGTTACTATACTTCTTGGTTTAGATTTCTTGATTCTTTTTCTCTCTCCCTTACTCAGCTCTAGCCTTAATAGTATTTTTTCATAATTTGTCCACTATCCTTCAGAGCTTTGCTTTGATATGAGGAAAGAGTTTCTGAGCCTCCTCCTCTGTCATCTTACCACCCTGTTCTTGCTTTTGCTTTTCTCTGTGAACTTGTCCTCAGTTTTCAAGGTCAATATTGCCTCTTAGTACAGTATGTTAAGAGCACAGGCTTTCCACCCCCAGCTCTGCCACTTTTACCTGGATAATACAGGGCATGTCACTTAATCACCTGGTGCCTTAGTTTCCTCAATTGTAAAATGAGGGTGATACTAATGATAGGATCTACCTTGTAGGTTGTCGGGAGGATTAAATTTTTTTAGTAATCTGTTTTTTTATTAATCCATTCTCACACAGCTATAAAGGACTGCCTGAGACTTGGTAATTTACAAAGAAAAGAGGTTTAATTGATTCACAGTTCTGTATGGCTGGGGAAGCCTCAGGAAACTTACATTCTTGGCAGAGGGGGAAGCAGGTATGTCTTACATGGCAGCAGGTGAGACAAATGAGATCAGGGGAAACTGCCATTTATAAATCATCAAATCATGTGAGAACTCATTCACTATCATGAGAGTAGCATGGGGAAACCACCCCTATGATCCAATCACCTGCTACTAGGTCCCTCCTTCTAAACGTGGCAATTACAGTTTGATTGATGTAAGATTTGGGTGGGGACACAGAGCCAAACCATATTATGCTTAGAAAGCATGCCTAGCATCAGCAGGTCCTATGTAAACATGAGATAGAATTGCAGGTGTCTATGTACTTGTTTCTCTCCTCTAGTAGATGGTAAACTCCTTGAGGTCAGGGGCTCAGTATGATGCCTGGCAGGTAGGAAGACTTCCATAAATATTTGCTTAATGAATAAATAAGTTAATAATTTGGATCACATAATCACTTTCCACTTCTTTCAAATGTCTCTGCATGAACTTTCAGATCAGATCCAACCCTCGACTCCTCACTCAGTGCCTCTGTATCTGTGGCCTCCTTTGTCTCTGTTTATTCTCCTTTCTGAGTCCTTCTGCTCATGAGGTCTCATAGGGGTCATTTAATCCATTCCCCTATTTGCAGCAAGTTCTAACATTCATTCACTGTCTTTTCCAGCTTGGAATCTGGGCCTGGGGAAGACATCCAACACAAAGGTTTTTTTAAAATTCCCCAAACAGAAATTCTCTCTCCTTTTAGGAAAGTCCTGGGGATGCCGACATGAGGCCCTGGTCTGTCTTCCATGACACCATTTCCTGGGCACTGAGGCAAGGAAATGGGTGGGGTAAGAGGAGATGGTGTCACTGGCTCCTTCCTTAAAAGATGGGTGGGGGGCACACCTTCCTGCCATATTGGATGTGATTATGTTAACCTCAAAACAGCTTTGCCTTCTGGTTTTTATCATGTGGCCTGCTTCCCCTTCCTCCTGTCTCCTTTCCTGGCACAGAGGTGATTTTGTCCTGTCTTTGGCCCTTTCTGAAATATCAAACACCAATTTGTCATGATGCCAACCAATAGCTTGTTCAAGCCAGGAACAAAGAAACCATAACTGCTTCTTAAATTCTCTAGAATTTTTGGTTTCAGAGACACATTCATAACTGTGTTGTGCCAATGCGACCTTTCATATGCAATGCGAGTGAGAAATCCCTTCAGCCCACAACCCTCTGGGCTCAATGTCTAAACCATTGCCTGTCCTGACTGGTAGCTCTAATGGATTGTAGTTTTCTTCAGAGTGCTTCCTATGAGATCTTCTTTAGCAACTTCTTTTCCTCCAGTCTTCTGCTGCCCCTGCTTTCCTCCGGGAAGCCACAGTTCTGACATCAGTTTATCTATAGAGACTGAGCAGCCAGAGGGAAGCCACGCTTGATATCTGGTGGAGGTTGATAGTGCGCCCTTGACTTCGTTCCGGGTGCGGCTTCCTTAGCTGGATGAGGTTTTTTGGCTCAGGTTGTTGGGTGTAAGGGTCGCTTTCACGTCTAAGAAAGCCAGAAACCTCTGGGTATCAGGCCTAACTTGTCTGTGGCAAAATCCAGTTCTTCCTTTTTTCCCCACTCCCTCCTTTTCTCCCTCATTTCCTTTCTCCATTTTTCCTTCCTTCCTTCCTTCCTTCCTTCCTTCCTTCCTTCTCTCCCCTTTTCCCTCCCTGCTTTCCTTCCTTCCTTCTTTCCTTTCCTCCCTCTTTCCACAATTATCTATTGCCACATAGATGCTGAAAAAACAAAATCAAATTTTCTATTGATTTCAATTCTTGCTCTTTAGAACTTACACCAGAGTGTGAAAAACATAAGCAGAAACTATAAACGAATATGAAGTTGCAATCATTAAAATATCCACAAGATGCTGTAGGAGCCCATGAGGGGTGGCCTAAGCCAGGCCGTGCAGAAGACAGTTGTGCACAGAGGAAAACTGACTCCCAAGCATTGGTATCTTATATAAAATGATGGTGATATGAGGTGGTAGGGACAATAATGGCAGCAGTTGCTGTCTTTGTGTCTATATCTTCATTTAATAAGTTCAAAGAGGGGAAAATCACACATCAGTCCTCTAAAATTTTTAGAAATGTTACTGATCCATGAAACCTCAAGAGTTTGGGAGCCTCTGGCTTAGAGCATGAATCAGAGGTAGGATGGCAAAGGATAGAACATTTCTGGCTGAAGACACCAGAACTGGGTCACTAGTGTCATGTTCTCCTGGCTTACTAGGGTTATACCGGGTTCCCCCTGGCTTACACTGTTCTATGTTCGGGACATGCACCAAGTGGCTCTTTCTATACAAAATCATGTGACAGAACCAACACCTGGGGCATATTTTGTATTATTTCCCAGTAGAAGCAATGGAATTTTTACTAAGCTTTCCATAATGTTACACCTATTCTTCCTATTGACCAATGGGATGCATTTGCAGGAGGCAATGCCTTTGTGAGAGGGAGTGAAAAAGGAAAATGGTGCCCTTTGGGGATCAAATTCATGGCTTGGTTCATTAGCTTCCTTCTCTAAGGAACCGGCCTAACCAATTACATAAAAGCTGGTTGTTCTAGGAACAGCTTCCATCATGGCAGATGTGGAAGTGAACACTGACCTGGGACTCACAAAATTGTGCGGTACTTGTGACACACTGTTTCACAGTTGTGTAGCCTTGCCTGTGTTTCTCCTCTTTTCTGGCTTTGATTTTCTCATCTGAAAAAAAAGAGAGCAGAATAGCTTGAGATTAGTGATTCTCAAATTTCAATATGTATCAGAATCACTAGGAAGGCTTGTTAAAGCTCAGATTACTGGGTTGCACCCCAAGAATTTCTGGTTTGGTAAATCTGGGTGGGGCCTAGGATTCTGCATTTCTGAACATTTCCACATGATGCTCATGGTGCTGGTCCAAGCAGTATACTTTGGGAAACGCTGGATTAGACATTCATTGAAATCCCTTGTCCCTAATGTGATATTAGTAATTCCTATCTTTGAAAAGTTTATAATCTGATTAGCATTTTACCTGTGGGAGGAAAGGAGAACGATGACTTAATTCTCTCAGGCACCTTCTGTGTACACAACTGCAAAACAAAGAGAGAAAGTCTACCATAGTCTTCCCATCCATGTATCCCTGAGACGCTTTTTGCTGTGTAAGAGTTTTGATTCCTATCAGTCACCCTGTATGGCCAAATCTACTATTTGGGGTCCCAGGGACATGGGCAGTCTAGGAAATTCAGATCAGAAGATGGTGATAAGTCTCCCCTTTCCAAACACTTTTTCAGGGATGACTGGTGAAAATGATGATGCAGAGAGAAGCCTGTTTGTGTGTACACAACAGGATGGATGAAGCAGTGTTAAAGATGATTAGATTAGATTAGCCTGCAGATTAGTGTGCTCCAGTCTGGGTCACCATCACCTCCTCCGTGTTTCCAGCATAAACGATTTGTTGTGTAATTCTCATCCTATCCTCTGGTGGATGCCAGACCAGTGACAAAGGCAGATGTGGGTCCTAATACCTTCAGTACAGCCCAGACCCAGATCCAGATGGTGTTGGAGATGGGTGGGCACCTAAGGACAGGGTTTAATGGGCCACGGTAGAATGTAAAAGCATTTATATTCATGAAGGGTGTTTTTAGGCTTGGGGAGTATAGGAGAGAGGGAGATTATGGCACTTATCTTCAGGGCAAACAAGAGGTGGCTTGGAATAGACATGTGGTGGTCAGTTTTTATTCTCTAGCTCACATCCTCTTAGCCTATGTTTCTGCTCTGGCCATTGCTTCAGCAAAACAGCTGTGTGCAGATGTGGCCTGACCATGATTCCCCCCAGCTACCTCACTTTTCTCCTCCCTTCTGCCCCAAGCTTGCCTCCTGTGGTGTGGGAATTCTGGGGCAAGCATGCTCAAACAGTCTAAAGTGCTCTCAGAAGGTAACATTGACTGGGGCGATCTTGGCCAATGAAGGACCAGAGCTAGGGGATCAATATGACTCTCGTGCTTTCAGGCAATGCTGAAGCACACAGTTCTTCAGGGGATCTTCTTCAGGAGGGCTTAGCTATGGTTGCCCACAGAAATGTAAACAGCTTAATGACCCGTCCGGGGATTAGCTTTTCCTCTTTTCCAGTTCTATCCTCCCAGGGTCTCCTCTTATGTTCTCTGGGGTCACTTCCTCAAAATAAACGACTTGCATGCAAGTCCTTGTTTAAGGCTTTGCATTTTGGAGGATTCAAAGTTAAGATAATTAACATGTATCAGATGATGGCAACATTTTAAGAAGAGTAGACAGCTATTTTTTTGAGCACCATTGATGCACCAGTCTGTATCTTGGCTTTTTAAAAATTAGAATTAATTTCCATTTCTATGAAAGCAACACAGATATAGTATATGAAGGCAAATAGAGCAACATGATATAATAAAATGACAGTTCCCTATCATGTCCCAACTCAGTATCATCCTGCTTGCCAAAGGTAAGCAAGTTTAATTCTTACTGATGTCTCTCTGTTGCTCTAAACACAATCAATAGATCAATTTTCGGCATTAATTTTTAAATGTCTATTATATTGGGCGAGGTCTTGGTTCTTTTATACTCCCCATCCCTCTGCATTCTACCACTTTAATTGTAATTATTTTTTATTAAATTATGATCAATGTAATGTTATTATAATTACATGAATATTGTTCATTGATGATCCAAGTAGTGGACTATGACCGTGGCTCCTTTCTTGTATATTTTTTTGCATTGTAGAGTATGTAGCCATTTCTTGTGCCTTTTTTTCTGTGTCTTGAGTTTTTATATATTTACTGTTTTCTTCCCTCTTTAAAACATTTCTTAATACTATCTTTCATGGGAGCAAATGCATCTGATAATCTACCAATTCCGTTTTTATCCTGAAGTCTTAGGTCCTGCCCCAGGCTCAGCAGGGCCTGCTGTGGAGTTGTCTCTCTGGGACTTCCTTCTCCCATCTTCCTCTGTCTCCCTTCACCACTCTCTTGTGTTGGATCCCGCATTTCTTAGCTATAGATTTCCCAGTTAACTTCCTAATTTTTTTGATCATGTATTCAGTAACATCTTAAGGAAGAATGAATAGAGGGTAAAATGTGAAATTTTGTTTATCTGGGCATGTCTAGTTAGGTCTCTACTTCTAGATTGGAAATAATTTTCATTGCAACATATTGTTGTCGATAAGATAGTGTCCACAGCATACTATCTTAATTACTTGAGTAAATTTATTAAGGCCTGAAATAAGCCCCACAGACATTGAAGCCCAGGAGAAGTAGTATAAAGCAGAACTGACCATCTAGAAATGTGACAGAAGCCATATATGTAATCTGAAACATTTTAGTAGTCACATTAACAAACATTTAAAAAGCAGATAAACTTAAATTTTAATGCTATGTTTTATTTAACTTACTGTAACAAGAATATTATTATGCTATTAATATAGAATTATTAATGAGATATTTTACATTATTTTAGGACAAACTTTTTGAAATCCAATGTTTATTTTATACTGATAGCACATTTCATTCCAGCTCCTCTATCATGCTGGTCCGATTTCAAGGGCTCAACGATCACATGTGGCCAGTGGCCACCATGTTGGGTAGTGTACATTTAGAGGGTATAAAGGTTAAGAATGTCCAGTCCAGGCGCGGTGGCTCACACCTGTAATCCCAGCACTTTGGGAGGCCGAGGGGGGCGGATCACGAGGTCAGGAGATTGAGACCATTCTGGCCAATGTGGTGAAACCCCGTCTCTACTAAAAATACAAAAATTAGCTGGGTGTGATGGTGAGTGCCTGTAATCCCAGCTACTTGGGAGGCTGAGGCAGGAGAATCGCTTGAACTCAGGAGGCAGAGATTGCAGTGAGCTGAGATCGTGCCACTGCACTTCAGCCTGGTGACAGAGCGAGACTCCATCTCAAAAAATAAAAATGAAAAATAAAAAATAAAATAAAAACAGTATCTGTTCTGCAGCCAGGATCACTACCTTGGGAAAATTACTTAACCTCACTGGCCTCAGTTTCTTCATCTGTAAAATGAGAGCGATAATAATGCCTACCTCAGAGGAGCGGTACAAGGATGAAATGAATGGATAAACGCCTTTTATGGCGTTCTCCACATGTACCAAGAACTCTTTTACATGCATTATTTTTAGAAATTTAGAGCAAGGACAGGTCATTGGAAAATGATAAACTTCTCAAAGAGTGGTTCTAAACATCATTTTTTAATGTGGTAGTAATAAAAGAGTAGTAAAAGATTAACAACAGCCTCAAAACATATCATAAAATAAATTCTAACGGTATGCAGAACTTCATGTGAAATCCAAGGCTTTAAAACTTGAACAGATTATTATCTACTAGTAGGTCACAAAGATATTCTTCTGTATCATTTTTTTTCTGTAAAAGACAAAAATGCCATCCGTAATAAGAAAAATAAAATTGATGACAGAATTTGTATTTCTCGAAATACACCAAAAAGATAAGTAAGGGGGAAAGATATTTTCAACTTATATATTCAAGAAAAGGTTAGTATTTAGAATATATAAGAATTACAAGTAAATGACTAGTAATCCATTTAAAAAATGGACAAATAAAACGATTAAGCATTTTACTTCACAGGATATATGAATGGTTTGTAAGTATTTGAAATAATGCACAACTTTTGTACACATTATTTCAGAAAAATCACATATTGTTTCACATCCTCTATACCAGCAGAAATTAAACTACTCAACAATATCAGGTATTGGTGAAACTACAAAGCTCAGGGAATTCTCACAGAGCCTGTGGAGTGTAAACTGGCAAAACCTATGATGGGAATTATTTTACATTATCTAGTAAAGCTGAGCATGAGCATAATATATGCCCAGCAAGTTTTCCTTTAAATGTCTAATCTACAGGATTCATGGTACAGCTTTAGCAGGAGACACCTATGAAGTCAGCCAGCCCGTCATTGTTCACAACACATAAGCTGAGAATCGAACAGAAATCCACGCAAAAGAGAACGGGTAAATAAACTACGGGATTTTCATATAACGCAATTCCATATATCAATGAAAAGAGGTTTTCATACACATTTCAATGTGGATAAGCCTAAAAGCCTAACATCAGTTAAAAAAAAAAAAAGCAAGGCATAGAATAAATACAGTATGGCACCATTTATGTCAAGTTCAAAAGCTGGCAAAACTAAACACTGTATTGTTTACAAATATACACATGTGTGGTAAAATTGCAAAGAAAAACAAAAAAGGAAGACTAAAATGAAATTCAATGTAGTGGTTCCTTGGAGTTAGGGGAGAATGTAATAGTGTAGGAACACATATGGGGTTCAAAGCTACTGATGAGGTTTCATCTCCTAAGTCAAACAGGAGGCACAGATGTTTTTAACATTATTTTTGCTATGTATATATATTATATATTCTCTTTTTATGTATATTATACTTTACAGTGTAAGAACAACTGATTGGAATGTGTTTTGTAGCAGGTATTTTTTCCTCTTCTTTGAGACAGTGTCTCACTCTGTCACCCAGGCTGGAGCACATTGGCATGATCATGGCTCACTGTAGCCTTGACTTCCTGGGCTCAAGCTATCCTTCCACCTCAGCCTCCCGAGTAGATGGGACTACAGACACATGCCACCGTGCCCAGCTAATTTTTGTATTTTTTCTTTTGTAGAGCCAGGGTCTTGCTATGTTGTCCAAGCCAGTCTCCAAGTCCTGGACTCAAGCAATCTGCCCACCTTAGCCTCCCTAAGTGCTGGCATTACAGGGGTGAGCCACTGCTCATGGCTGGCTGTAGCAGAGCTTTTAGGTTGTCAGGCTTTACCTGACTGGGCCCTGGAATTTAGGGCAATGAGACTGTCAGCTGGAGTTGTCATTGGGAGCTCTCCAAATGCTAGTACCTGTAAGTATCTTCTCTGGGTCCATTCAATTTTCTAGAGAATTGTCCAACCCCTTGCCTGAGAGGTGGATACTGGCCTTTGGTAATATGGCACTCTAGAGAAAAAGGGCTGGTAGGGGTGGGAACTGGTGGGGGTGTATGTGGAATTCTACTGAATCTGTGGTTGCTTCTTCTATCTTTTCTCTTTGACTCTAATTTTAATGAGTGTTTGAGGACAAACACACATATTCAGTCTGCTGAATTTAACCAGAGCTACTGCTCCCAGCAACCCTTTAGATATAGGATGATGATCCCTATTTTGCAGTTAAAAACAATCGAGAACATGAAGGGGACACATGATGAAAAGTGTGAACAATTCCAAGGCGACTCTTCCTGCTGCATTGCTTCCCTCCCAGCAAGAAGGCTCCAGGACCTTGTAACTTGTAACCGTTTTGTCTCCAGCTGCATCTTGATGACACACCCAGAGCCCTCCTGCTGCAAGTTCCCACAACTGCTCTCTGCTGGGTATAAGGAACCACTGGTAGCAGGACCCTGAGTTCTATAGCGATGCAGCCTGCAAAGCCATCCTTCCAGCCAGGTGTGTGAGCATAGCCGTGCCTCCTTTCTGTGCAGGCAGAGTGACCCTGACTCCCCCGACTCATGGCTTCACAGAGGCATGGAGTTGCCTTTGGGAGTGGCAGCTATTCACTGTGGCTGCCAGCCGAGTGCACACAGTGAAGCAATGAAATTTTATCTGGCAGTGGTGGGGGAGAGAGGCGAGAGAAAGAAAGATGGGAAAGTCACTTTATTTTATTTTATTTTTCTTTGACAACCACAAGTTACCTGCACTCCCTTGGAACCAAATTTCTATTTTGACTAGATAGAAAGTCTTTAGGGAATGAGGGCTGATGGCAGAGATTTCTCTCAAAAGCACCCTTTGTTTTCTTCCATCCATGTCTCTCTCCCTCACTGCTCCTCACTTATACTCTTCTCTTTCCTCTTTAACCCATCTCCATTATCTCCATCAGCTTCAAACTGAAAAGACTCTGCACCTATTATAGGTATCCCTTGTGGGGTCATGGGGAGGCCAGTCCCCTGAGAGACCAGTGGGCTTGGCCCATGGGGCCAGGTGCTGGCAATGGCAGGCTGGAGGGTGACAGGCTGGAGGGGGGCATGGACCTAACTTGAAGGTCCTGGATTCTCTACCTGGATGCTCTACCTGTTAGCCCCCAAGTCCCAGGACGTTCCCAGGCAGTTTCATCCAGAGCTTCACAGGTCTAAAGACTCCTGTAATCAATCAAACAGGCAGGCATGGGATATGATCTCTCTTGGAATTTTAGAGTCACGATCTATTAAAATTTCGGCCAGGAGAGAAAGCAGGCAAAGGGAAGTTGTTACAGACAGGAGCTGAACCTACTTTTCCCTCAAAAATAAAGCACACTTGCTCTTCACCCAGTTCTCAGCAATCCTGTGACCACAGACTAGGGTTGCCATAGCCTCGTTCTTAGCCTCAGTGGTCAGAAGTGTCCCTTTAAGCTGTCTCCATCATCATGGGTTAAAGCCTGATTGGCCAGCCTCACTGGAACAATGAAAGCTGGAACCTGTTATCTTCTTATATTTTGTTTTAAGTGTACCTCTGTCAGCTGTTTAACAGGAAACACAAGCAAACACACAGAAGTAGATACATTCCCCCAGGACAAGAAACTTGTTATTTTTAACTTTTAATAAAGAATTTAGAGTTAAAAGGAAACAGCATATTGGCATAAAACGAAAAAGTGGCATTGCTATTTTTAAAAGACTTTTATCTTAGGTTCAGGGGTAAATGTGCAGGTTCGTTAACTCATGTGATGGGGTTTGTTGTACAGACTATTTCATCACCTGGGTTCTAAGCCTAATACCCAATAGTTATTTTTTCTGAAAATAGTTTCTTTCCCTCCTCCTACCCTCCACCGGTGTCTGTTGTTTCCCTCTTCATGTCCATGTGTTCTCACCATTTAGCTTCCACTTATAAGCAAGAACATGCAATATTCCTGTGTTAGTTTGCTAAGGATGATGGCTTCCAGCTCTATCCATGTTCCTGAAGAGGACATAATCTCATTATTTTTTATGGCTGCATAGTATTCCAATGTGTACTACATTTTCTTTATCCAGTCAACCGTTGCTGGGCATTTAGGTTAATTCCCTGTCTTTGCTATTGTGAGTAGTACTGCAATGAACATATGCATGCTTGTATCTTTATGGTAGGACGATTTATATTCCCTTGGGTATATACCCAGTAATGGGATTGTTAGGTTGAAGGGTAATTCTGTCTGTAGCTCTTTGAAGAATCACCATACTGATTTCCACAATGGTTGAAGTAATTTACCCTCTCACTAACATTGTATGAGAGTTCCCTTTTCTCCACAACCTTGCCAACATCTGTTATTTTTTTTACTTTTTAATAATAGCTATTCTGTGTGGTGTGAGGTAGTATCTCGTGGTTTTGGTTTGCTTTGCTCCAATTATCAGTGATTTTGAGCTTTTTTCATAAGCTTGTTGGCTGCATGTATGTCTTCTTTTGAGAAGTGTCTGTTCATGTCTTTTGCTCATTTTTCAGTGGGATTGTCAGATGCAAAATTGCATCTGACAAATAGTTTGCACTGTAGGTTGTCTGTTGACCCTGTTGATAGTTTATTTTGCTCTTAAGTTTAATCAGATCTGATTCGTCAATTTTTGCTTTTATTGCAAATTGCTTTTGGTGTCTTTGTTATGAAATCTTTGCCAGTAACTATGTTCAGAATGGTATTGTCTAGGTTGTCTTCCAATATTTTTACAGTTTTTGGGTTTTACCTTTAAGTCTTTAATACATCTTGAGTTGGTTTTGTATATGGTATAAAGAAGAGGTCCAGTTTCAATGTTCTGCATAATGCTAGCTATCCCAGCACCAAAGAATAGCAAATTCTTTCCCAATTGCTTGTTTTTGTCAACTCTGTTAATGATCATATTGTTGTAGGTGTGTGGCCTCATTCCTGGGCTCTCTATTGATCTATGTGTCTGTTTTTGGAACAGTACCATATTGTTTCTGTTGCTGTAGTCCTGTAGTACAGTTTGAAGTTATTACTTGATACCCCCAGCTTTGTTCTTTTGTTTAGGATTGCCTTGGCTATTTGGATTCCTTTTGGTTCTGTATAAATTTTAAAGTAGTTTTTTACTAGTTACATAAAGAATGTTGCTGGTAGTTTGCTAGGAATAGCACTGAATCTGTAAATTGCTTTGGGCAGTATGGCCATTTTAGTAATATTGCTTCTTGCTATTTATAAGCATGGAATGTTTTTCCATTTGTGTGGTCTCTGATTTCTTTGAGCAATGTTTTGTACCTTACATTGTAGAAATCTTTTGACTCATTGGTTAGCTGTATTCCTAGATATTTTTTTCTTTTTGTGGCAGTTGTGAATGGGATTGTGTTCCTGATTCAGCTCTTGGCTTGGCTGTTGTTTGTGTATAGGAATGCTGGTGATTTTTGTACCTTGAGTTTGTATCCGGAAACTTTGCTAAATTTGTTTATTAGCTGATGGAGATTCTGGGTCAAGACTATGAGGTTTTCTGGATATAAAATCATGTCATCTGCAAACAGGGGTAGTTTGACTTACTCTCTTCCTATTTGGATGCTTTGTATTTCTTCCCCTCGCCTGATTGCTCTGGCAGGGCTTCCAGTGGTATTTTGAATAGGAGAAGTGAGAGAGGGCATTTTTGTCTTGTGGCAGTTTTCAGAGGAAATTCCAGCTTTTGTCCATTCAGTAGGATGTTGGCTATGGGTTTGTCATAGGTGGGTCTTATTATTTTGAGGTATGTTTTTCAGTACCTAGTTTATTGAGAGTCTTTAACATGAAGGGATGTTGAATTTTATCAAAACCTCTTCTGCACCTATTGAGATAATTGTGTGATTTTTGTCTTTAGTTCTTTTTATGTGATGAATCACATTTATTGATTTGCATATGTTGAACCAACCTTGTATGCCAGGTATAAAGTCTACTTGATTGTGGCGGATTAGCCTTTTGATGTGCTGCTGGATTCAGTTTGCCAGGATTTTGTTGAGGATTTTTGCATTAATGTTAGTCAAGAATATTGCCCTGAAGTTTTCTTTTTTTATTGTGTTTCTGCCAGGTTTTGGTGTCAGGATGATGTTGGCCTCATAGAATGAGTTGGAGAGGAGTCCCTCCTCAGATTTTTGAAATAGTTCCAGTAGGAGTGGTACCAGCTCTTCTTGGTACATCTGGTGGGATTTGGCTGTGAGCCCGGGAACGGTCACGCCTGAAATCCCAGCACTTTGGGAGACTGAGGTAGGTGGATCACTTGAGGTTAGGAGTTCAAGACTGGCCTGGGAAAAATGGTGAAACCCCCTGTCTACTAAAAATATCAAAAATGAGCCAGGCGTGGCTGTCCATGTGTGTAATCCCAGCTACTCAGGAAACTGAGGCAGGAGAATCACTTGAACCTGGGAGGTGGAGGTTGATTGAGCTGCACTCTAGCCTGGGTGACAGAGTGAGACTTTTTTCCCCCTCTCAAAAAAATGTCTGGTCCTGGGTGTTTTCGGATTGGTAGGCTATTTATTAATGATTCAATTTTGGAGCTCATTATTTGTGTGTTCAGGCAATCAATTTCTTTTTGGTTCCATCTTTGGAGGGTGCAAGTGTCCAGGAATTTATCCTTCTTCTAGGTTTTCTGATTTGTGTCCACAGAGGTGTTTATAGTAGTCTCTGATGGTTATTTTTATTTCTGTGGGGTCAGTAGTAACATCCTCTTTATCATTTCTGATTGTGTTTATTTGGATCTTCTCTTTTTTCTTCTTTACTGATATAGCTAGTGGCCTATCTAATTTTTTCAAAAACATAACTCCTGGATTCATTGATCTTTTGTATGGTTTTCTGTGTCTTGATCTCCTTCAACTGAACTCTGATTTTGGTTATCTTTTATCTTCTGCCAACTTTGAGGTTCATTTGCTCTTGCTTCTCTAGTTCTTTTAGTTGTAATGTTATGTTGTTAATGTGAGATCTTTCTAAGTTTTTGACGTGGGCATTTAGTGCTGTAAACTTCCCTCTTAAGCACTGCCATAACTGTGCCCCAATAATTCGGGTATGTTGCATGTTTGCCCTCATTAGTTTCTAAGAACTTGATTTCTGCCTTAATTTTATTATTTACCCAAAAGTCATCAAGGTGCTGGTTGTTTAATTTCCGTGTAATCACATGGTTTGAGCGATTTTTAAGTCTTGATTTCTATTTTTATTATTCTGTGGTCCAAGAGTGTGTTTGGCATAATTTTGGTTCTTCTGCATTTGCTGAGGATTGTTTTAGGTCTTATAGTGTGTTCAGTTTTAAAGTATGTGCCATGCGTCAATGAGAAGAATGTAAATTCTTTTGTTTTTTGGGTGGAGAGTTGTATAGACATCTATCAGAGTCATTTGGTCTGATGCTGAGTTCAAGTCCTGAATAGCTTTATTAATTTTCTGCCTTGATGATCTGTCTAATATTGTCAGTGGAGTGTTGAAATCTCCCACTATTATTGTGTGGGAGTCTGAATCTCTTTTTAGGTCTCTAAGAACTTGCTTTATGAATCTGGGTGCTCCTGTGTTGGGTGCATAAATATTTAGGATAGTTAGGTCTTCTTGTTGAATTGAGCCCTTTACCATTATGTCATACCCTTTTTTGTCTTTTTTTAATCTTTGTTGATTTAAAGTCTGTTTTGTCTGAAATTAGAATTGCAACCCCTACTTTCTCTGATTTCTATTTGCTTGGTAGATTTTCCACCATTTCTTGGTTTTGAGCCTATGAGTGTTATTGCTTGTGAGATGGGTCTCTTGAAGACAGCATACCACTGAGTCTTGATTTTCATCCAGCTTGCCACTTCGCTCTGTGCCCTTTACATGGGACTTTCAATCTGTTTACATTCAAGGTTAGGATTAATATGTGTGGATCTGATCCTGTTATTGTATTGTCAGCTCAGTATTATACTGGCTTGTTTGTGTGCTTCATAGTGTCACTGGTCTGTGTACGTAAGTGTATTTTTGTATTGGCTCACAATGATCTTTCCTTCCCATATTTAGTGCTCCTCTCCAAATCTCTTGTCAGATGGGTCTGATGGTAATGAACATCCTCAGCATTTGCTTATCTGAAAAGGATCAGATTTCACCTTTGCTGAGGAAGCTTAGTTTGGCTAGATATGAAGTTCTTGGTTGAAGACTTTTTCTTTAAGAATATTGAATATAGGCCCCCACTCACTTCTGGCTTTTAAGGTTTCTGCTGAGAGGTCTGCTGTTAGCCTGATGGTATTCTCTTTGGAGGTGACCTGCCCTTTCTCTGTAGCAGCCTTTAACATTCTTTCCTACATTTCAGCCTTGGAAAATCTAATGATTATGTGTCTTGGGCGATCTTGTGTAGAATCTTGCAAGGGTTCTCTGCATTTTCTGAAATTGACTGTTGGTCTCTCTAGTAAGGTTGGGGATGTTTTCATGGACAATATTCTGAAATATGTTTTTCAAGTTGTTTTCTTTCTCCCCATCCCTTTCTGGTGAGCCAATGATTCATAGGTTTAGCCTCTTTACATAATCCCATATTTCTCAGAGGTTTTGTTGGTTTCTTTTCATTCTTTTTTATTTTTGTCTGACTTTCTTATTTCAGAGAGGGAATGGTGGCACGTGCCTGTAATCCCAGCTACTCAGGAGGCTGAGGCAGGAGAATTGCCTGAACCAAGGAGGCGGAGGTTGCGGTGAGCTGAGATCACGCCATTGCACTCCAGCATGGGTAACAAGAGTGAAACTCCGTCTCAAAAAAAAAAAAAAAAAAGATAGTCTAGACAGAGGAAGGCCATGAACAAAGCTGGGGGGTATAGAAGGACAGAATAACACGTGTGTCTTTAATCATAATGACCATGTTATTTCCTCAGTTATAATTGGGGGCATAAGCTCAATACTAACAGTTATTTTAGGTGACTGGTTTCCTGTACTACCTTAATATTACAAGCAGGCATAAAATATGATCACTCTTGGTTTTTTTGTTGCATAGATGGAGACATGAGTAAATGAAAATTACTAGAATATCTAGATGGGGAACACAAATCATGTAAAACTGAGATCTCCTTTGGTGACTAGATTTGCAGATGACCTCCATCAGCTACTATATGCGAATTGTCTAGGAGACACATGTTAAGAGTTTCTGGTTAAAAAAGAAGCTTGCATAGTGTATTAGTCTGTTCTCATGCTGCTAATAGAGATGTACCTGAGACTGGGTAATATATAAAGAAAAGGGGTTTGATGGACTCACAGTTCCACATGGCTGGGAAGCCTCACAATCATGGTGGAAGGCAAAGAAGCAAAGGCACATCTTACATGGCAGCAGGCAGGAGAGCATGTGCAGAGAACTCTCTTTTATAAAACCATCAGATCTCATGGGACTTATTCACTATCAAGAGAACAGCACAGGAAAGACCTACCTCCATGATTCAATTACTCACCACTGGATCCCTCCCACAAAATATGGGAATTATGGAAGCTACAATTCAAGATGAGATTTGGGTGGGGACACAAAGCCTAACCATATCATAACCAGAGGGGATATGTTGCTGTTTTGGTGGATTTGGAGTACTTTTCTAGCAAGCTGTCACCCTTTCAGGGGTCTGTCTCAGTCCAAGGTACATTGCAGTCGGGCAACTTTCTCGGTTATGGCTGACAGTAAGCATGACTTTAGGTTGGGGAATTAGGTCAAAATTAAGAGTGACCCAGTGGAAGGGCACTGGGGGAATGAGGGGACAGAGATTGATAGTAGAAAGGACAGTAGTAACACACTGCCTAGATCAAACAGGAGTTGACAGTGAAGAGGAGAGTATCCTTTTCTGTGACAGCTAGAGGTCAAAGTTGCTCCTGGGGCATCTGGGGGTATTCCTGTTGAAGAGACCCATGCCTGCAGTTCTGTGCCTTTATTTTACCTTCTTTTTCCTTCCCTTCCTTCCTTCCTTCCTTCCTTCCTTCCTTCCTTCCTTCCTTCCTTCCTTCCTTCCTTTCTTCCTTCCTTCCTTCCTTCCTTCCTTCCCTTTTTTCTTTTTTTCTGTAAAGGGGGTAGGAGAAAAGGGGGTTGGGAGAAGGGAAGTGACAAAAATGGAATTTGAAGACTTAAAGTAGTCAAGAGATTTGAGAAAAATTTGCTTTGGACTACAGAGAAAAGCAGAAGGAAACCAAGACATGTCAACAGATTCCTTAATTGGCCAGGCACAAACCCAGAAAGCTTAAGAAGGTTAAGATTTTGGGGCGGGAATTGGATATAGAGTGATTTCCAAGGAGATTCAGATCTTATGCTGAATCTTATGCTGACTATTCTGTGTACCTGTGGCTGTGGTCTAGGCACAGTTTGCACCTTGTTAATGTCTCTCTGTAGTAAAAGTCATTTGGTGGCACTTGTGACTGTGGGGGCTTGAGTGGGAGCCATGAAGAGTGGTACCCAGAGCTGAGCACTCAGGCAGCATAACAAGTTTTCAGGCAGCACAAGTGACCTCACAGCTGACAGCAGGAGCCTTGTGATTCGTCTACAATGTGTTCCAAGGGTCTTCTTGCAGTATCCCTGCACTGACCAGCAATCCATTACACTCACTCACATGATTTCTCATGTCTCTTGCATGCAGGAGGGGAGCAGTATGACTTCTTAAGGACACATATTTCCTGCTGTTAATGCAGAACCCAGGATGACTAATGTGGAGTGTTGGGGCATTAACTTTCCATCTGAGCCTAAACAAGAGTGGGTGAAACTGTAGTTATGCCATCTCTGCTATTCTAAGTTCAACACCCAAAGACTTAAAGTCTAAGAAATTGTGTTTCAACCTATACTTCTTGTGGGTAATGAGTTCTTGGTGTTTACTTAACACATTGGCACACACAAATATCCTGTTGTGCTAGTAAGATGTTATAAAATAATCTGAAGTGTTTATGCAAGTTATAACAAAACTTTCTTACCATTTTGTCTAATTCTTGTGTTTTGATGTCATCTTCTTTATAAAATGTGATAACATTACAATTTTTTATTTTCCCCCTTTACCACTGTCTTTATTTCCTATGTTGCTGTAACAAAGGAACACAAATAAAATTCGTAACAACACAAATTTGTTCTGTTACAGTTCTAGAGATTAGAAGGCCTAAAATCAAGGTGTCAGTAGGGTTGTGTTCATTTTGGGAGGCTCTAGGAGAGAGTCTGTTTCCTTGCCTTTTTAACTTCTGTAGAGGCTGTCTTCATTTCTTGGCTCATGCCCTCATCTTCAATGTTGAAACCCTAATGTCTTCCAATTCCTCTCTGTGCCTCTGTTTTATCACCACATCACCTTCTGACTCTGATCATCTTGTTCTCTTTTATAAAGACCCTTGCCATTACATTGGGCATATGCGAATAATACAGGATTATCTCCTGATCTCAAGATCTTCAATTTACAAAGTCTCTTTTACCATGTAAAGTAACGTATTCAATTGGCTCATGCCTGTAATCCCAGCACTTTTGGAGGCTGAGGTAGACGGATCACTTGAGGTCAGGAGTTTGAGACCAGCCTGACCAACATGGTAAAACCTTGTTTCTACTAAAAAGTCTGAAAATTAGGTGGGCATGGTGGTGTGTGCCTGTAGTTCCAGTTTCTCAGGAGGCGAAGTAGAAAAATTGTTTGAACCAGGGAAGCAGAGGTTACAGTGAGCTGAGATCGTGCCATCCTGGGGACAGAGTGGGACTCCATCTCAAAAATAAATTAAAAAAATAAAAAAAATGTAACATATTCACAAATTTCAGGGATTAGGATATGGACATATTTGAGGAGCTGTTATTCCATCTACCACAACCACTACAATTGTAGACTTAATCATATTGTGATTACTGGTTAATGATTGTTCACTGCAAATCATTTTCTGCAATAATGGTCACTTAGTGTTGAGGAACAAGTTTCAGTGGATTCGAATTCATCTTCCAGTGGAGCCCCTGAAACTTGATAAAAAGCAGTAAAAGAGATGTTAATAATGCTCGTGCATAATTTTTCTACTTCTCCAACATAATTCTGGGCCACAGCACATAATAAATATTTATTGAAAAATGATAAGAAAAATCAGTACAAGGTTACTTGAAATTTTGACACTTTTCTTTGAAGTAAAGAAATAACATTACTTCTACTTCAGAACAAACATTCCTAGATGGATTTATTTTTGTCCCTCATGGCAATTAGAAAAAACAGTCCAACCAAAAATGTATTATTAGTAAATGCTAAAGAATATTAGAGCTTAGTTCCTATGTGCTAGGTGCTAAGCTGATGATCAACATTATTTAATTTAATCTTCATCACAAACCCTATGAGCTTCATACAGTAATATGCCTATGTTGTAGGTGAAAAGAGTGAAACTTGAAGAAGTTCTGTAACTGTCTCATTGGAGCCATTAACACAGGGCTATACTGGGTCCTCATGGGGTTGAACAGTTTATGTCTGTGCCTATCTCCCTCTGTGTTGTTAGCTTCACAGGGTATTTCTGGCTTCAGCCTTCTGGCCCTGTTGATGCAGGGAGGGGAATTATCTTATACCACCCACCTTGACTTTTCCTTGGTCTTGGGGTCAGGAATAAGAAAGGGCATCATCTCCTTAGCATGAGCAGTGGGTCCTAGCAGCTCCCCTGAAAAGCTAGAATTGAGAGCAGTGTCAAAGGGATTTTGATTGATTTATCTTTTAGATTTCCTCCTATAAAGCCCCTATACCTGGGCTTTTAAAAACTCCAACAGTGAGTGAATGAGTGGAACTTGCAAGGGGAGTGGGAGCAGGAGCAGGCAGCAAGAGCTGTCTTTGCTGGCAGCTGCAGCCAGCTTTAAAAACGTTCCTTCTTCACAGATACAAGCCTTCTTGACTCACACCCTGATTAACAGAGTAAGAGATGGGGTGGAGAGGACTGAGGCTGGAGACTGCAGGATTTGATGGGCCAGACAGGTAGGGAAGGGGGGTTGGGTTTACCAGGGAGTCTTGGGAGCTGAGGATACTGGGAGAGATCAAGGGTATGCGGGCTTCCTAGATGCCCACTCTGGGTCCACCACCGAAGAGCTGTGTTTGCTTACCCTGTTCTTCAACAGCATCATTATCATCACCATCATCATTATTATTGATGGATTTTTTGGGGCCTCATTTTCCTAATCAGTAGAATGGTTATAAAAGGTCATACCTGGAGGGGCATGGAAGCTCATGCCTGTAATCCCAGCACTCTGGGATGCTGAGTGGGGCAGATCATGAGGTCGAGATGGAGACCATCCTGGCCAACATGGTTAAACACCAAGTCTACTAAAAATACAAAAATTAGCTGGACATGGTGGCACACACCTAAAGGCTGAAGTTCCAGCAACTTGGGAGGCAGAGGCAGGAGAATTGTTTGAATCCAGGAGGCAGAGTTTGCAGTGAGTCAAGATGGCACCACTGCACTCCAGCCTGGCAACAGAGTGAGACTCTATCTCAAAAAAAAAAAAAAAAAATCCATACCTTACAATATTGTTGTGAGTATAAGTGCATTAATTAAATTTCTAGATATTAATACATTTAAGTATATATGTAAGTTAATATCAAACACTATCAAGCACATAGAATGATGCCCAGTTATGTGCTCAGTAAATGTGAGCTATTGTTAGAAATACTATTGTTAAGACCTTTCTGGAAGAAAATGGAATTGAAGAAAATGTCTTCTGTGCCAGAGAAGTGAAATGTATAAAGTGGAAAGAGGTATAGGATTGACAGATTTAGCAAAACAACAACAACAACAAAAACCCAAAAGACACAACAGGGCTCTGAGTTAAATTTGAATTTCAGATAAACAACACATTAAAGTATAAGTATGTCCCAGGCATTATTTGCTATTTATCTGCAGTACAAATTTAACTGATGGTGTATTTTGTCTGGCGATTCTAGGGGGAGTAGGAGGAAAAGAGAGAAAGGAAAATGAAATCTCTACTTACACATAGAAGAAAAACGTTGATGCACTAGCAGCAGTATTCCAGCCAGCCTCCCTTCTCGTGTTATGTTTCGTGTTATGTTTTGAGGGCGGTGAGGCCAGATAAAGAAACCTCTCCACCGCCTCTACCTGTCTCCTGCAGCTGAGACTAGGCAGCTGTTTCCCTGTGGTAATCCACCTCATGAAACTGGAACCTGGGTTAGCTGGTTATGAAGCTACACTGTCTTCCATCCCCAACTCTTCCCCAGCACACAAACGCAAGCATACAAACACAAAGGCTTTGGTGTAGAGGTGGAGAGGTTAAGGGGGAGAAGTGGGGGAAAGGGATTGGAGTTTTATCAAAATAGCGTCTGCAAAGATCATTCCAGAATAGGCATTACTGGAAGCATGTCGCTGGCCAGGAGCAAGGTCTGGGATAGGGGTGGAAAACACCAGCTGTCAAGGGAATGAGGAGTCCCTTGAGGGTGGAGGCCAGGTGTAGTGCTCGTAGAGGGAGGGGGTAGGCTCTCCTCCCTCCCTTCTCATGGCCTTGTGCCCCACCCAATTTCTTTTTCTTTTTCCATCAAATTGTCTCTTTTTAAGCATCAAGTAGTCAGCTCCTGTAGTCTGAATATTAACCTGGTAGGACTCTTGCCTTCTGCTTGAGAATCTGTGTCTGAAAGAGTCTGAGGGTCTCCATGGGTAGGCAAGCTTGCAGGTCTGGGGACAGAACCCTGCTCCTTTGTGGAGCTCACCCTTTGGAAACCACCTTATCCTATTTCCTGCTTACACCCCAGGCTTGCTCTAAATCAATTCAGATAGGACAATAGGAAGAGAACATGTTATTTCTCAAGATCACAATTTCTCCTGGCACTCAATGCTGACAGCAGAATTACATGTAAAGTTTACCTAAATGTGGCTCCACTGAGAGTCTCCTCCTTATCCCTGTTGTTGGTCCCTGTTCTCAGAGGTATTTTCTATTTCATTCATGCATCTTATGTCTACTTATTAGTAAAGAACAAAGAAGTCAGAGTGGTTCATTGAAGTTTGCTCTATCAGGAGGTATTGAAGAAATTTCTAAGCCTGGCATCAAGGGAAGAAATCCACGAGGAAATCACAGGCATTCCCAATTTTATCGCATTTTGCTTTATTGTGCTTTGCAGATATTGTGTCATTTACAAATTGAAAGTGTGTGGCAAACCTGTCTGAAACAAGTCAGTTGGTGCCATTTTTCTAAAAGCATATGCCGACTTCATGTTTCTGCCACATTTTGGTAATTCTTGCAATATTCAAAACTTTCTCATTATTATTATATCTGTTATGGTGATCTTTGATGTTACTATCATAATTGTTTTGCATATATCATGATTGATGCATATAATATGGCAATCAATCAATGTGTTGTATGTGTTCTGACTCTTCTACCCATAGGCTGTTCCCTGTATCTCTCCCTCTCCTTGGGCCTCCCTATTCCCTGAGACACAATATTGGAATCAGGCCACTTAATAACCCTGCAATGGCTCCTACAGGCTCAAGAGAAAGGAAGAGTTGCACATCTCTAAATCCAAAGCTTGAAATGCTAAGTAAGAAAGGCATATTGAAAGCTGAGATGGTCCACAGCTAGGTCTCTTGTACCAAATAGCCAAATTGTTAATACAAAAGAAAAGCCCTTAAAGGAAATGAAAAGTGCTACTGCAGTGAACAGATGAATGATAAGAAGGAGAAATGGACTTCTTGCTGAGATAGAGGAAATTTTAGCCATCTGTAGAGAAGAGCAAAGCAGCCACAACATTCTCTTACGTCAAAACCTAATCCAGAGCAAGGTGCTCTCTTCAATTCTATGATGGCTTAGAGAGATGAGGAAGCTGCAAAAGAAAAGTTTGAAGCTTGCAGAGATTGGTTTATGAGGTTGGTTTCGTGATGAAAACAAGCTGTCTTCGTAACATGAAAGTTTAGTGTGAAGCAGCAAGTGCTGATGGAGAATCTGCAGCAAGTTATTCAAAAGAACTAGCTAAGATAATTAATGAAGGTTACTACACTAGACAACAGATTTTCAGTGTAGATGAAACAGCCTTCTATTGAAAGAAAATGCTTTCATATCTGGAGAAGAGAGGTCAATGCCTGGCTTCAAAGCTTCAAAGAATAAGTTAATTATTTTGTTAGAGGCTAATGCAGCTGGTGACTTGATGTTGAATTCAGTGCTCATTGGCCATTCAGAAAATCCCAGGCCCCTTAAGAATTATGCTAAATCTACTCTGCCTGTGTTCTACAAATGGAAACCAAAGCCTAGATGACAACATACCTGTTTACAGCATAGTTTAATGAATATTTTAAGCCCACTGTTGAGACCTACTGCTCAGAAAAAAAAATTTATTTTGAAATATTACTGCTCATTAATAATGTACATGGTCATCAAGAGCTCTGATGGAGATGTACCAAGAGATTAATGTTGTTTTCATGCCTGCTAACACAACATCCATCTGCAGACTGTGGATCAAGGAGTTGAGTATGGTTTGACTGTGTTCCCACCCAAATGGCATTTTGAATTGTAATTCCCACAGTTTCCACATGTCTTAGGAGGAACCTGGTGGGAGGTGATTGAATTTTGGGGGTGGGTCTTTCCTGCGCTGTTCTCATGATAGTGAATGAGTTTCACAAGATCTGATGTGTTTAAAAAGGGGAGTTTCCCTGCACAAGCTCTTCTGTTGTCTGCTGTCATGTGGGATGTGCCTTTCACCTGCTGCCATGATTGTGAGGCCTCCCCAGCCACATGGAACTGTAAGTCCAATAAACCTCTTTCTTTTGTAAATTGCCCAGTCTTGGGTATGTCTTTATCAGCAGCATAAAAACAGACTAATACAGAGTCATTTTGACTTTCGTGTCTTATGATTTAAGACATACATCTTATAAGGCTATATATTTCACAGGTAGTGATTCCTCTGATCTGTTCTAAGCAATCTAAATTGCAAACCATCTGGAAAAAAATCCATCATTCTAGATGCCATTAAAAAACATCTGTGATTCATGGAAAAAATCAAAATAGCAACACTAGCAGGAATTTGGAAGATGTTGATTCCAACCCTCATGGATGACTTTAAGGGGTTCCAGACTTCAGTGAAGGAACTTCAGTGAAGTAGTTGCAGATGTGGTAATAGCAAGAGAACTAGAATTAGAAGTAGAGCCTGAAGGTGTGACTGAATTGCTGAAATCTCACGATCAAACTTTAATGGATGAGAAGTTGCTTCTTGTGGATGAACAAAAAAAGTGATTTCTTGAGGTGGAATCTAGTCCTGGTGAAGATCCTGCTAACATTGTTGAAACGACAATAAAGGATTTGGAAGAGTCAATGAACATAGTTGATAAAGCAGCAGGAGGACTTGAAAGGATTAATTCCAATTTTGAAAGAAGTTCTACTGTGGATGAAAGGATATCAAGCAGCATCATATGCTCCAAAGTCTTTTGTGAAAGAGTCAATCAACGTGGCAAACTTCATTTAGTCTCATTTTAAGAAATTCTCACAGCTACCCCAATCTTTAGCAACCACCAGCCTGACCAGTCAGCATCCATCAGCACCAATGCACAACTCTCCAACAGCAAAAATATTACAACTTGCTAAAGGCTCAGATGACCCTTAGCTTTTTTTAGCAATAATGTATTTTATTTTATTTTTTTTACACATAACCTGAGATACATTTTCTATTATTTTAAAAATGCAATAATGCAATAATGTATTTTTATAATTAAGGTATGTACATAGTGTGTTTAGACACAATACTATTCTACACTTAATAGACTACAGTATAGCATAAACACAACTTTTACTTACAGTGAGAAAGCAAAGTATTTATATTTATTATGATATTGACTTTATTGTGGTGGTCTGGAACCAAATGTGCAATATCTCTGAGTTATGCTTATATTGACAGATGTGTTTCCATAAACATAGAAGACTTTTGTGCGTCTAAAAATATTGCTTAAAAAGAATATACAGGAAATATATTTCCTATATATTTTTTCCTGTATATTATTTTTAAGTAATATTTTAAAATATTTGTTATAGATATCCTTTATATAAAGGGCTCTTACAAATCAATAACAAAAAGGAGCATACATAACTCAGGAAGGATTTAAAATTACCAATCTATATATACATATAGAAAAAGGGTCAATCTGAATAACAAAAGAAATTCAAATTAAAATAACAGGGCAGGTGCAGTGGCTCACACCTGTAATCCCACTGCTTTGGGATGCTGAGGTGGGAGAATTGCTTGAGGCCAGCAGTTTGAGATCAGTCTGGGCACCATAGTGAGACCCTGTCTCTACAAAAACTTAAAAAATTAGCCAGGCTTGGTGGCACACACCTGCAGTCCCAGCTACTCTGAGGGCTGAGGCAGGAGGATCACTTGAGCTCAGGAGTTTGTGGTTACATTGAGCTGTGATGGTGCCACTGTATGCCAGCCTGGGTGACTGAGCCAGGCCCTGACTCAAAAATAAAATAACAATGATATGTTATTTTTGTGTGTCTAAAAAAATGACAAATGATTAAAAACCATTAATACCAAATATTGGCAAGAATGTAGAAAAACAGGGACTCTTCCAGCACTATAAATTGTTTAAAAATGTACAGTATTTCGGAGGGATAATGAGGCAACACAAACCAAGAAACAAGAGTGTCACTACTTTTCAAGCCAGTTATTCTATTTTTAGAAATCTTTCTCAGAAAGCAATTAATGTTTTATGCCAAGGTTTAATTATGAGGATGTTTGTCACAACACTGCTTATGTTGAGAAAAACTTAGCATTTATTCCAATTGTTTTAATGAATAATGATACATTAATCATTAGAATTCTATGTAGCCATTTTAAGTCATGTTGAAGGACAGTGCTTTTTAAGCATTTCTAAGCCTTTTTCCATGGAGTTCCCTGGGGTGGAATTTTGGGTTCTACGACTCTCATCCCTAATGGGTGCTTTTTTTATTTTACATACTTGGTTTCCTTGTAAGATTTAACTCAAGCCAAAAATTCATACTTAAAAAAATCATTTAAAAGCCACACCTGGAGAACATTTAGTGAAAGACTAGGTATCTTCTGTTTACCCTTCCAGACCTGCTCTCCCCATTTCTCCACTCTACTCTCTGCCCTGGGCAGCTGACCTTCATGGGTCCAGCCCAGGCTGGAGTGAAGTGGCACGATCTTGGCTCACTGCAACCTCATTCTCCCGGCTTCAAGTGATTCTCCTGCTTCAGCCTCCTGAGTAGCTGGGATTATAGGCGCCTGCTACCACACCTAGCTAATTTTTGTATTTTTAGTAGAGATGGGGTTTCACCATGTTGGCCAGGCTGGTCTTGAATTCCTGACCTCAGGTGATCCACCCTCCTCAGCCTCCCAAAGTTCTGGGATTACAGGTGTGAGCCATTGCATCCAGCTGATAATTTTTCTTGTGTTTCTCTACACCTAGGGTTGCCATAAAACTTATTATCATCCTCAAGAATCAAAGAGGATTACAAAATAATTATTTTTAATTTGTTTCTCAACCAAAAATTAGTTCTGTTATATTGTGAAGCTTTATAAAATAGTTCTATTCAAAACTGTTCTCAAAGGAAAAGCTCTTTCTTTTTTTTTTTTTGAGATGGAGTTTTGCTCTTGTTGCCCAGGCTGGAGTAGTGCAATGGGGTGATGATCTCAGTTCACTGCAGCCTCTGCCTCCCGAGTTCAAGCAATTCTCCTGCCTCAGCCTCGGGAGTAGCTAGGATTACAGGCACCCGTCACCACATCCGGCTAATTTTTTGTATTTTTACTAGACATGGGGTTTCACCATGTTGATCAGGCTGGTCTCAAATTCCTGACGGCCCCCCTTGGCTTCCCAAAGTGCTGAGATTACAGGCGTGAGCCACCACACCCAGCCAAAAGGAAAGCTCTTTCTAAAAAGCTAAAATAATATATCCATATATAATCATTAAATCAAAATTATCAAAAACTTCTTTAAATTTATTATTTGATTATTAAAATTGCATAAACAGAATAATTATTCTTGATGCACAATCATGTACTTTAGTTTTCTCTAATACTGTCACTGCATTGTTTCTGAAAACATTTTTACAACATTCTCTTATTATTTTTAATTTTAAAGTTTTTCATGATTTGCTTCAAAGTTTTGTTTTATAATTAGTATATTTGGCAATTACACAAGTGATTCTTTTATGTGCATCAAAATATTTTTAAACATAAAAGTACTTTCAAAGCACGTGTTATTAATAAATTGTGCTTTTAGAACATTCCCAAGTCTAATTGTTTTATAAAGTATAAATATCCCAGACCAATGTTTTTCTAATTATTTCCTTTAACCCTCTACTCAGATGTCCTATCTTCAATATATATTTTTATAAGGGAAAATATGTCAAATAAGTTATTTGTAACCATTCTTTTAGCCAAATTTAGATGCTGCAAAATTATAGTCCTTATCAATGGTTTGCCATTCCTATACAGATTATAAATTTATCTAATTAAGAATTGAAACTTCATCTAACTTTAAGATATTCCACATGTTAAGATATTCCAAGCTCAATTACAGATTATCAAAATTAAATCTTTATACTCTTTTAACACTTATCTAATTTTTCTCACTTTTCCTTTTGCTTTTATAAAATCAATTACTTTCCTGTCTTTAAGCTGTGTTTTTCATAATTGAATCTTGTAAAAAGCTTCAAAAGTTGAAATTTTTGGCCCTTTATTTGGCACAATTTTTTTTATTGAGGATTCCAACTTATTTTGATCAAAATAAATTAAAATTTAGCAGGCTTATTTACAAAAGTGTTCACTATAATTTTAAGATATTTAGGTTAACTTACAATGTAGTTTTTCATAGTTTCAAACATTTCTAGAATCCAACTGATGATGCCAAAACATGAGAAAGTGCTTATTGCTGTGTTAAACTGGTTTATTTATTTTTTGTATTTATTCTCAGCTCTGACACAAAAAAATTTATAGTTGTTAACATGTATAAGTAAAACTACTTGTAAGTTTTGACATCTGCAGCTTCTATTTGAATTGTAGAATTCTTAGACATAATTAGGAATTATGTGTGCACTCCAACCAGTTCTAGGTATATTTCTGTTCCATGACCTTCTGCATTTGGCAAGAAAATTTATTTTATTTTTTGATGTTATTTTTTTAACCAAAATTTGCATTCATGTTACCACTACCAAAACAAAAATTTTATCTTCAGTGTTGACATTTTTAATTGAATTTAAGGTATATATAATTATGTCAGATGAAACTTTCAAAAGCTTTAGTTTGATTCCATGAATTTAATTTAAAAATTGAGGTATTAAAAATAATTATTCAAAAAACTGGTTTTCTATTTGAATAATCTAAAGACACTCATGAAAAACTGACTATTTAAATGTTTGCCAGGTTTATTTCCAGCTATTGAAGCCAACAAATTAACAGATATCATTTCACTTCTTTTTCATTGAGAGCACTTATTTGATCTAAGTGAAAGGTCATAGTTCACAGATGTATCAGTATGCTTTCTGTAGGTGTACCTGTAAAATTATTGTTTGGGGTCATGATCTTTAAAAATACATTTCTTGTTTAAAGAAATGGACACTGATACTTTTTCAACGTATTTGTGTCTTTAGTTTTCCATGTGACTAATAACATGACTATCCCATGTGGCAAATAATAAATATTAACATTTTGTGCAAATTTCATGCTTGTCATCAACTTTCTTGAGAATGGGAATTCAACACTTAATGTTAAAAAACATACATGCTTTTTAGAGCTCATTACTGCTGAAAGAGTTTATTATAAAATCAAAAGCCCATGTTCATGGTTAGGAAGAATTAATATCGTGAAAATGGCTATACTGTCCAAAGTAATTTACAGAATCAACGCTATCCCCATCAAGTACCATTGACTTTCTTCACAGAACTGGAAAAAACCACTATGAACTTCATATGGAACCAAAAGAGAGCCCACATAGCCAAGTCAATTCTAAGTAAAAAGAACACAGCGGGGGGCATCACACTACCAGACTTCAAACTATACTACAAGGCTACAGTAATCAAAACAGCATGGTACTGGTATCAAAACAGAGATATAGACCAATGGAACAGAACAGAGGCATCGGAACCAACACAACATGTCTACAACCATAAAATCTTTGATAAACCTGACAAAAACAAGCAATGGGGAAAGGATTCCCTGTGTAATAAATGGTGTTGGGAAAACTGGCTAGCCATGTGCAGAAAGCAGAAACTGGACCCCTTCCTGACACCTTACACTAAAATTAACTCCAGATGGATTAAAGGCTTAAACATAAGACCTGTCACCATAAAAATCCTAGAAGAAAATCTAGGCAAAACCATTCAGGACATAGAAGTAGGCAAGGACTTAGTGACCAAAACACCAAATGCATTGGCAACAAAAGCCAAAATAGATAAATGGGACCTAATCAAACTCCACAGCTTCTGCACGACAAAAGAAACAGTCACTAGAGTGAATCAGCAACCAACAGAATGGGAAAAAATTTTTGCAGTTTACCCATCTGACAAAGGGCTGATATCCAGAATTTACAAAGAACTCAAACACATTTATAGGAAAAAAACAAACAAGCCCATGCAAAAATGGGTAAAGGATATGAACAGACACTTTACAAAAGAAGACATACATGAGGCCAACAAACATATGAAAAAATGCTCATCATCACTGGTCATTAGAGAGATGCAAATCAAAACCACATTGAGATACCATCTCATGCCAGTTAGAATGGCGATCATTAAAGAATCTGGAGACAACAGATGCTGGAGAAGATGTGGAGAAATAGGAACACTTTTACACTGTTGGTGGGAGTGTAAACTAGTTCAGCCATTGTGGAAGACAGTGTGGCTATTCCTCAAGGCCTTAGAAAGAGAAATTCCAATTGACCCAGCAATCCCATTACTGGGTATATATCCAAAGGACTATGAATCATTCTACTATGAGGACACATGCACACGAATGTTCATTGCAGCACTGTTTACAATAGCAAAGACCTGGAATCAACCCAAATGCCCATCGATGATAGACTGGATTGGGAAAATGTGGCACATATACACCATGGAATATTATGCAGCAATCAGAAATGATGAGTTTGTGTCGTTTGTAGGGACATGGATGAATCTGGAGAACATCATCCTCAGCAAACTGACACAAGAACAGAAAATGAAATATCGCATATTCTCACTCATAGGTGGGTGATGAAAAATGAGGACACATCGACACAGGGAAGGGAGTACAAAACACTGGGGTCTATTGGGGTGAAGAGGGGAGGGACAGCAGGGGGCGGGGAGCTGGGGAGGGATAGCCTGGGGAGAAATGCCAAATGTGGGTGAAGGGGAGGAAGGCAGCAAAACACACTGCCATGTGTGTATCTATGCAACTGTCTTGCATGTTCCGCACATGTACCCCAAAACCTAAAATGCAATAAGAAAAAGGAAAGAGAAAAAAAAACCAAAAGCTTTACCAAGCAATAAACATAAATAAATAGTTGAAGTTTATTTTATAATACAAACAAATGACAGAAAACCACTTACAGTTTGTTTTGTTGCAGGATAGTTTAGTGTTTATCTCCTGTACACTTTAAAAATATTTTTAACCTATAATTTCCCACCCTTCTCAACATTGCTTTCCTGGTAGCTGTGTGAGCATTTCTTAACTTAACACATTTTATCTACCATTTGCCTATAGAATCAAGTGACTAGCAGGGACAGCAGCACCAACTGCTTCTGCCACTAAGCATGAAACTAGAAGATGCTGTTCTTGGCTGTATTCAGGTGTACTTTAAAAAAATTACTGTTAATGGGTACTTAGAATAGTTTCCTTGGAAAGGATTGGAAATTAATTACATTGGATTGGAAATGCTAGGGGAAGAAGAGACCATTATTATCACAGATAATCTTCTAGGTTTAACCATATAGTCAAGGTACACATATCTCACAGGCTATGTGTTAACACCATGGAAGATGCTGAAGCATAAAAGGGAGTTTACCAAACCCATCCCATCTGATTTTAGTGCAACAATTAATAATAAGACTTAAAAAAGTAGAATCTGGGAAATACCACATTGGATATGATACCAAGACAACAAACATAGCCCAGAATTATCCCAAGAAAACCTGGATGGATGGCCACCTTATCTACACACTACTCATACTTTTGTAAACAGTCCTTTGTGAATAAACCCTCTGGACTCATCCTATTTTGAGTGTGCCATCTGTTTTCTGTTGAGTTCCTGGCAGATACAGTGGAATAAACATATTTTCATAATATATTGTTACATGACAAAAGCATGTTGCAAAGTAGAGTGACAGTATGATCCAAGCTAAGTATGCTAGGTAGTTACATATATAAAATTGCATAGAAAAAAATCCTGGAGATGTATAAATCAAAACATCACTTAAAAGTGTCTCTGCACAGCAGGAATATGAATGACTTTTTGTCCTTTCCTGTTTTCTTTATATGTATTTTTAAAAAATACATTTAGTAAGCATAAATTGTGTTTGTAATAAGAGAAATAAATTATTTTTCACAATTCCTTGTGAGTAGGGATGTGGGTATTATATTTCCTCTCTGCAGTGTAAGAGTGTGATTCTCATGGGCTGTGCTGTATTCTCTAGAATGCATTGATCACATTAGGAATAGCACCTAAGTTGCTTCCAGTTCTCTACTATAACAAGCAATACTCTAGTAAAATTCTCTCATAGGTTTTCACTAGAGACCTATGGAGAATTTCTCTGGGATATTCCCAAGGAGTCTTATTGCTGGTCATAGGGTATATCTAAACATGAGGGGGAACTGCCAGACTCTTCTCTATAATGACAACATTAGCCTACAGTCTCAGCAGGGTGCCTCTATGTCCACACTCTCACAAATGCCCTGTGTTATCCAATTTTCTGATGCTGTCTGCCAATCATCATCTGATGATGAGTGTAAAATGATATGATATTGTTATCTTATTTGTATGTCTCAGTTACAAAGGAGTTTGTCTCTCCTATACTTTGTTTAGCCAATTGAATTTCTTCTCCTGTGATTGCCTGTTCACGTGCTTCACCCATTTCTTTGTTGGATACTATTTTTCTTTGTTGATTTCCAGGATTTCCTTGCATATCCCCAAAGTATTCAAAGTAAACTACAAATCCAAGAAAGTTTTTTTATTAAACACAAGTGGTCAGCTTTCAGTTGTTCCTAGTAAGTGTAAGGTATAAAGGTTTGACCAATAAATTTAGACTCATTCATATTTAGTTTCAGAATGTGACAGAGGCACATACTCATCTGACAGCACATCCAATCTCAATAACGTCACCTGGAGCCTCCATTTGAAAGTGAACACTCTTCAAGTGGATGGCTTACTCACAGATGGAAATAGACTTCAGGTGTCAAACATACTAGCTCTTACAATCATGACCAAACTGGTTATTACAGAAGGTGTTTTTAGTTCAACTTAATAGGGATCATTCAAGTAATGGAAACAAATAACAAATGCATTAATAATAATTAATATTTATTGGGCCTTACTTTGTGGCAATCACCAAGCTAGGTGCTTTACATACATTTTACATCTTGATCATATAGGTGCTACTAACATTCTTATTTTACAGATGTGACAACTTAGGTTTGAAGAGCTGAAGAACTTGCCAAAGTCCACACAGGTAGGAGCTATAAAGTCCAGAAATGGACCCCACTTAAGCTGGGAGAATTACATCAAAAGAAAAAGCAAACTCTATCACAGTTGTTCTTTTCAGTTATACTAATAAATAATACTAAGAATTTGATAAACTGTCTCGAAGAAGCTTTATAAAGATAACAGAAAATGAAAGATTGTAAGGCCTTTTGAGTATAGTTCCACCTGCTAAACTTATGAGTGTAGAAAATGGAGCTCAGAGAGGTGATCCCATTTGTTCAACAGTATACTGCAATATTTAATGGAGCTGGGACCAGAATCTGTACTTTTCTCTAGGTCCAGGTATTTTCCTTTAATTACTAAGGAAAAATCTGTGACTCTACACTTCACAGCACATCAATAATTAGCCATTCACCAGAGGGTTTTTGATAAGCGCAATGGTGCATTATTATAAAAACTAGATATGAAATATGAAATATTCCTCTATCTCTGACTAGACATGGAATATGAAATATTCCTCTATCTCTGACTAGACATGGGATATGAAATATTCCTCTATCTCTGACTAGACATGGGATATGAAATATTCCTCTATCTCAATCTCAGGCAAGACCAAATACTGTGGTTTGAGGAGTAGATAGGGGCAAGATTCTTGTGTGTATACATATGCATACACACATGTTATCTATGTGTGCATATGTGTGTGTGTATATATATATACACATGAATATATGTACACATAGATATGCATGTATTTGCAGTTGTAAATGTGGGCTAAGTCTTTTTAAAAGTGAAGAGAGCTAATAGAAGTCATTTTTGGAATGCAAAATTGTTTCGGATTTTCACCAATGGATGTTGTGAGGAAAGATGATTTTCAGGATTCTTAGCGGTGGAGTTTGAGAGACTGAAGGAGCCAAGTGCAGTGCGTGGAGTGCGGGAGAGAGCCCTACCAAACACAGGGCCCAAGATGAAAGAAATGACATTCCAAGGTTTGAAAAAACAGGGCTCTGCCCCAGGTTAGAGAATCACCCAAAGATAGACACAAGTCAGTAGCTCTCAGAGACTAGTACCTGTGGAAAGCTTTAACACCTAATAATCGGTGTGAATGTTAACCACAGTAGTGGAATTTGAGAGTATACTCCCGACCTGGGTATGGGCAGAGAAAGAGAGTGGGGAATAAAAAAATCAGTGAAAGAATGGATGAGGAGGCTTTGGAACCAGGGGTCTGTCCAGTACAGACAGGAATTCTTTTTCTTTCTTCCTATTGGAAGGGACATCACAGAGAGGACTTGAGGACTTCTCCTAGGCACAGGAGGGAGTTATAAAGCCCTCCTTTCATCAAAGCTCTGTGTTTCCTTGGCAGGGTTGGGGAGGATGGGAAGGAGGAACAAAGAACATAGTTGCAAACTGTAGCTTCCCATCTTCCATGGAAGTACTCTGGAGATGCTTATTAGGGGCCAAAGAAATGCAAGGGGGGTTGGAGAAGCAAGCCAAAGAGAAGGCAGTGGAAAGAATCTGGAAATAGAGTTGGAAGACCCAGTTCCAGCAGGAGGAGCATGAAGGAGACAGGTGAGGTGGGGAGTGAGAAACCCTTGGTGGGTTGGCTGGACAGAGGCCAGCAGGGTGGTGGAAATTGGCTGTTGGTGCCAGGAAAAGAATGAATTGAGTGAGAGACCATGGGAGGGTGGGGGAAGAGGGCACGGGTCAGGCTCTGCAGGAATCAGACATCGAGTGAGAGATGATGTTGATTGCAGCTGTCCACCATCCATTCTGCTGATTTGTGTTGGCAGGACGAGGGTCTGGATGGGAGTTAAGAGTAGTAGGCGGGGGAGGAAGCAGGTGCTGCAGGGGGCTGCTGAGGGTCAGGGCGTTTGCAGTTGGGGCCAGCATGAGTCACAGCACTGCTCCTCCCACCATATGCTTCCCAAGAGTGGGATTCCTTTTAGTCTTATAGTTTGCAGAGTGCTTATTCTAGACCCACTTGCATTCTGAGAAAGGCTGAGACACCCTAAAAGAGCATGTCGGCTTGGGTTCTTTGGAAGGAGCTCCTTAAGGAGTGCTCCATCTTTGTCAAGGCCCTGGAAAGCTCCAGGCTGGGACTGCAGAGGGTGAGCATCTCTGCAGCAAGAGTATGGGGCTGTGGACCTGAGGGCTCCCTTGATGCCTGGAGGTCTTTCTGGCCTCCTGAACTTCCTCCTTTCCCATTTTTCATGGTAGCTGCTTGGATGGGAAGGTATCAGAGAAGACTCTCTGTAGAACAAGGCCAATCTAGGGAAGCCCGCAGGGGAAACTGGGTCAAGCTATGAGCTGTGTTCTCAAAGCTCTTTCCTCTTGTTCTTCAGCATTTCTAGGAGATGAAAAAGAGGCAAGTAAGGAGGAGAGAGTGCCTTTAAAGTAAGATGAAGAGGGACTTACTGCCTGTCATCTCCAATTTCTGTAAGCCAGTTGTAAGAGCTGTACTCCTTCATTAACTGAATATCTTTTTAAGGTCCCATTTCACATACCTATTCTAGAGACTGTAAGCCACCCCACACTGTCACATCCCAGACCCTAGCCACCCAATTTTGTCTATCTAAGTTTGTTGTTCACTTGACATTAGTCCATTTCTTCTTTTATTCTCTACTCTTGGTAGCTTCCTAGAGGCCTAGGGCTGATAGGACCGAGGGAATGATGAGTGACAGAGGTCTTGAGAAGAAAGACTAATGTCAATCCAGTAAAGAAATGGAATCTTTTAGGTTCTTCCCTTCCTCCTCCCTCTCTCCTTACTCTCTCTCTTTTCTTCCTTCTGCCCTGCCTTTCCCTTCCCTTCCCTGCCTTTCCCTTCCCCCCTCCCCTCCTGCCTCCCCTTCCTTCTCCTTCCCTCCCCTCCCCTTTCTTCCCCTTCCCCTCCCCTCCCTTCCCCTTTTCCCTTGCCTTTCTTCTTTCTTTCATTTTCTTTCTTCTCTTTCTCTCTTTCATAGACTCATTAAGTTATAATTTATATAGCATATAATCTCCCATTTAAAGCATACAATTCCGTTTCTTTAAATCGTATTCACAGAGGTGTGTATCATTTCAAGTTTAGAACATTTTCATTGCCTCAGAAAGAAGCTTTACACGCCTTAGCCAACTTCACTGCAACACTCCCATTGCCCCTTGCCCCAGCCCTATGTAACAACCAATATGCTTTCACTGTGAGAGTTTTTTAATCCACCAGTCAACTCAACCCAGGACACTATGTATACATGGTACGCTATAGAGCCTAGAAACTGCTTTCCTATGTTCGCTCTAGTTTTGTTCTTTTTATCAACTCATTCAAGTAAGCAGGGCAGATGGTTGGTTGTGTCTCTCACTTTTCAGGTGGGTAAACTGGGGCATCACTAAATGACGACATGTCAGCTTCAGTAGAGGGATGGAGGGATGTGGCCCTTCGCATCTATGAAAGAAAAGTAAAAGGGAGTTTGTGAGTAACATTAACATTTCCTTCAGTGCTCCTCAAAATTTAGAAAAATGAAGGCAAGAAAGAAGATGAAGAAGCAAGAAGAAAGGGCTGAGACTGCTTTCAGAGCGATCAGGGTGAAACACCTGTTAGAATGCTCTAATTGGGATTTATGGGCGGCTGAAATGCACCGTCAGAGGTAGTCGCAGTATCTCCCTTTCTTGGAATTAAAACAAACAAACAAAAAAAAAAAGCATAGCAGAAAGCTCTCTGGCAGGATTTATTTTAAGGAGCAGTTGTATCTAGAGGCAGGCAAATGGATTAGGTGGCTCTCCAGCCTCGGTACTAGGACACCACATAGGCAGGTGGCAGAGGCATGCTACCCATGCTTACATGAAGTTATTCATAGGCCCTATAAAGAGGAGTTCCTATCTATTTTTGGTCCTTCTGTCTGTAAAGTGAGAAACTGTCTGCTTCCTCAGCTGTGGACAAAGCACTCTATGAGACACTGTAGAAACTAGAGAAAAGGCCAGCATAACCCTTGCCCTTCAATTCAACTTTTATTTGAATAATAGATAACCAGAAACAATAGCCTATCAGTGTGTTCTGATTATCTGCTGCTGTGCAATACACTACCTCAAAGCTCAGTGGCTTAGAAGAGTCAATGATCATCGTGGCTCCCAGTTCTGTGTGTTGACTGGGCTCCACGAGGCAGTTCTTGCTTGGGCTCTCTTGCAGTCAGATATTGGCTGGGGCTGCAGTTTTCTGAAGGCTCTAGAGAGTTAGTCATCTGCAATGGCGCACTCACAGGGCTGATAGTTGCTGCTCAATGGAGGCTGTTAAGTGGTCCAACCTCAGATAGAATTTCCACATGGCTTGGGCTCTTCACAGCATGATGGCTCTGTTGTCTGCAGCATCCAGGTTGGCTTCACTCACATGCCTGGCACCTTGATGGGAACAGTTAGAAGGCTCATCTGGGCTCCCCTTCCTCTCCACGCAGTCTTGGCACTTCCTCACATGGTCTCTCCAAACCAGTAGTCAGAACGTCAGTTCATAGCTCTAAGTGACCAAGACAAAAGTTATCAGTCCTTCCAAAGTTTAGGCCTAAACTGGAACTGTGTCACTTCTGCTGTACTCTGAGGGTCAAAGCAGTACTGCCCATCTCAGTACTGCCCATCTCAGTACTGCCCATCTCAGATGTAAAAGGAGAAAACAGATCCCATCTTTTAACGGAAATTGTGACGAAGAATTAGTGATTCTCTTTACTCTTCTAGGCAGTGGAGGGGAGTCACAGGAGAAGAATGCATAGTGGCTTGAAAAGGAAATAGACAAAAGGGTGTATTTGAACAAAGCCAGGAACATAAGAATTGGGCTAGAGTGTTATACATTAAAGTTGAAAAGTCCTGGAATAATTAAAACAACTGAGTTAAATGAGCTACATCTAGGAATAATTTATTCATTAATTTATTTAATAGTCATTTTTGGGGACCATAGGTAATATCAAGCACTCATACTACAAAGATAAATAAGACACAGCCCCTGCCTTCTAGATGCTCAAAGTTAGGTAGTCCATGCATAGATGATCCCCCAAGTCCCCCCAAAACGGTTCTTTGCTTACTATGCTGAACACAATGAACTACAGTTTATATCTAAAGCCTACACAGAAATAATGCTGCAAAGATATGATGTTGTTGGCACAGATATCCTGCTTTAGCATGGTATCAGATAAAAAAAGAAAGAAATATTAATCATTTCTAACAAAAATAGTTGAAAGATATTGGACAGAGTGGCCAAAGTAAACAGATGTCTCTGGAGATTCCTTCTGGTGGGTATAAGTGCCTTCACAGAACATTATTTGGAAGCAATGGGGTATGCTCAAGATTCTTGGGTTCCACTAAAATTGCCCAGAGGTCTTGAGAAAACAGGGGTTATAATTCACGTTTCTGGATCAGATTTTTTGACATATCCAGCAGGACTCCCAGGAGGGATGTGAGGCTGCTGGATTCAGGAATGTAGCCTTGCTGTTGTACAACATGCATATCACAGCCCCATTCTAAACACAAGGCATGATTCTGAGCAAAAGGGAGGAGACGGGGGGTGTACGGCAACAGAGAGAAGCAACCAAGATGGAAGCAGAGCTGGACAACGGCACCGGAGGCATGAGGAATGAAGAGGGAGTGGGGACCGCGTATACAAACTGGCATCAGCCACAGCCAGTTGTTGGATCTGATTTGATCGGAAGGCAAGTTGGTTGAAGAAAACCCAGCATTTTTAGCTAGTTTGGCTGTTTTTTAAAATTGCATTTTAGGTTTGTGGGTACATGTGAAGAACATGCAAGATTGTCGAATAGGTACACACGTGGCAGTGTGATTTGCTGCCTTCCTCCCCATCACCTACATCTGGTGTTTCTCCCCATGCTATCTCTCACCAACTCCCCACCCCTCACTGTCCCTCCCCTATTTCCCTCCCGACAATCCCCACATTGCAGCACTGTTTACAATAGCAAAGACTTGGAACCAACCCAAATGCCTGTTGATAATTTGGCTGTTTTAAAAATTGAATTGATCAGTTTTAGTGGGAAGATCTAGCCACGATATCGTACTGAGCCGCACAGAAAACACAGGGAAAAGGAAGATGGTCCCTAGACAGGTGGTAGAGAAAGAGGACACTGTTTTAAGCACTGCACTTCTTGGCTTGCCTCAGACTTTGGACTAGAGTCAGGATGAAGACCAGGGAGAAAACACTCTAGTAGAGGGAGGGGATTTACAAGGAAGAAGATGCATCATCTCTCCCTCTTTTCTGCAGTGCACTCTTCGCATCAGCACCCACACCTTCCCCAAAACCCTGCTGTTGTACCTTTCTCTTGCCTAATGACCCAGGTAATTTAGGTTTGCAGGAGAAAACATGCTTCTAAGTTTTTCATTTCAGACTACCAATCTGGCCCTACTGTTTAACTTTCAATTCTGCTAGCACTTGACAATAGGAGACTGGTTCTCTAGTTCCATGACCTTCTGCCTCAGTTCTTTCTTACCTCTGGAAACATGTTCTCTCCTTTTCTTCTCATTCTGGACATACTTTAAAGCCTTTCTGCACAAAGAAGTTTCCTGGATCACTCAAGATGAGCTCCCTGCTCTTCTCACTGATATGTTCATTTGTTTAACAGCCCATTTATTCATTTATTTACTTGCTGAATGAATGCTATTTGATGAACATACTTATTCAGTATCTACTATTTGCCAAACACTAGGCATATAGAGTTTGATTGTGAAGGAGAGAATTCTCAACTCCTGTAGCACTCACACGGTGAGTGTCATGCTGTACATTGCTAGCTGTATTTTTCATGCTCTCTTTCTGCTGTTAGTTTGTTTTAATCTGTAAAATACTTTTTCTTAAAGGCAGATAACCTGTCTTCCAGTTCTCTTTATCCCCTCAAAAGCCTTGCGGTTATGAAACTCCCTAGAAGCATAAAGGGGTTGGAAGTCCTTGAGAGCAGTGGGCTGGTTGCAACAAGTGCATGACAGGCTGGAGCGCGGGAGAAGGGATGGACATGTGCAATTTGATGGCTGTAAAAGGAAACAAGTCCACTTGTGTGACTACTGGAGCCTAAAATCAGAGCAGAGGAAGGATATTTTCCCTGTTTAATATCGGCGTATTCATGAGGAAGGCCTCTGAGGAGTCCTGATTTGTGCTGCCTCATATTCCAGGGATCCAGGAACATAAGGCCCAGCCTCTCCTCTGAGCAACAATGTAGAACAGCATAGGGATTGAGTGGGCGATCCAGACAGTTAACATGGGTGCTGAGCAGCGCGCACCCAGGCTGCCTTACCACTTAGGAGGTGTCTTGGGCAGGCAGCAAGGTTACATGTGAACAGTCATAGAGGCCAAGGCTCCCTTCTAGAATTCTAGATTGTTGCTGGAGGAAAGACTCCACCTTACCCATCCCCCTTCCCTCTGATTTATTCAGGTTATATATGGACACCCAGATGGGGTGGATGCTTTGAAGAACACATGGTTCAGTCAGAAAACTGAATGGGGAGTCAGGAAGGCTGTTGTAGACTTAATCTTGGCTCTAATGACTTGTGCGACTTGGGGCGATCCTTTTTCCTCTGGGCTTTCGTTTTCCCATCTGAAAAGTAAGGGAGCTGAAATAGTTCAGTCATTTTGTTCAACTTTTTAAACAGTAGAAGCCTTTCATCCAACAAATCATAATGCAGAAGTCCAGGATATGGGGCATGTAGAGGCAGACCTGAATTGCCTGATAAGACCCAGAAGGGAATAAATAGACCCCTCACTCACTCAAGACTTCCTCTCCCTTCCTCTGCCAAACACACCTTTCGAAAAACGCTTGACTAGAAGGGGGGATTCTATGAGTTTTATCAATTGCCAAAATTTTACAATTTTGGTTAATTGTGAAATTAACCAAAATTAATGTTAAGAGGCTCATACCCAGTATAAGCATTTTAATAAATCATGCAGACTTACTACTCTCTATCCTTGTGTTAACTATTAATAAAACTGGAAGTTTTAACATTTAATATAGCTGGAAGTTTTAACATTTTCTTCCCACATCTCAGTGGCTTATCTTGCTCAATTCCTAAAGTACACATACCCCGGTTTGCAAACCACTGGCCCCCAGGGATCCCTGGGTTCTTTCCAGTCCGGCTGTTCAAGGAGTCTGTGCCTGGAGTGCCAGCATTTCCCAGCCTTATTTATTGCTCAGAAGAAACAATTTTCTGGGTTTCTGGGAGTGCGAGAGCATAACAGCCATCATGGGGAGATAAAAAAAATACTCTACTAAGAACTGAAGACTCTGTCAATGTCTCAGTTGGCCAGGCCCGCTCTACTGGCTCAGCCATCTCCCTGGGACTCTTCCTGCACACACCTGTAGTCTCTCCAGTCTCCTGGGAAAATTTCTCAGCATGTGTTTGGCATGTGCCTCTCTTGTAGCCATGAACCAATAGCCCCAAACCAGGCCATACTGGGGATTTCTCAGAACTCTTCTTATGAACAAAGTATAGCAGCTTGAACACTCTGCACCACCATCTAAGAAATATTTTGTGAAGAGTAGGGAGCTTAGGGGGATGTGTGTGATAGCCTTATGCTCTGGCCAAGTGGCTGTCTGTTCCTGGAAAAGAAAGGGAGATGGGGGAATTTCTGGGCCACTTGCTTTGGGAGAACTGTGGGGCCTTGAGGGAGCCGTGGCTGAGGCCCAGTCCCCAGTCCCTAGTCACCATCCACTCATAATTCATTTGAGAGATATGCAGAGCTGTCAGAACTGCCAAAAGCCTCATTGCCAAGGCAGGCTTCTCTCCAAATGGGCTTCTATATTTATGTGAAACCGAAATAAAACACAGCGCTAAAAGGCAACAGGCATACAACCAGGCAATCACTCACAAGTGTGTGTTTAGGGAAAGACAAGACAGTGGGGGTGAGGCCATGAGGGGCAACCCAGAGCAGAATGATGGCTTGGTGAGCCTTAGGGATCTTGACTTAGGTGCAGCCAGAAAGCTGTTCACAGACGATGGCCAGGACAGTTTCAATGTCTCAGTCTTAATACAGCTAACATGGAGACATCAGATGCTGTATTAGTTTTCTGGGGCGGCCATAACCAAGTACCATAAACTTAGTGGCTTAAAAGAACAGAATTTATGCTGTCCCAGTTCTGGAGATCAGAATCGTAAACTCAAAAGGCGTTTCCAGGGCCGTCATCTCCGAAGGCTCCATGGGAGGGTTCTTCCTCAATCTCCCAGCTTCTCGTGGCTGCTGGCATCCTCCGCGTTCCTTGGCTCGTAGCTGCACCACTCCAGTCTCTGCCGCTGTCTTCATATGGACATCTCCCCTGTGTGTCTGCGTCTCTCCGTCTGAAGTTCCCTCTTCTTATAAGGATATCAGTCATATTGGATTTAATGCCCAACATACTCCAATATGGCCTCATCCTGACTTGATTACATCTAGAAAAACCCTGTTTCCCCATAAGGTCGCAGTTACAGGTTCTGGGTGGATATACATTTTGGGGGATTATATTCAATCTTGTCTAGACCCCCAAAACACCCTGTGCCAGGGAAAAGTGTGTTTTTTTTTTTTAAAGAAATCTTGCTTTCTTAAACTCAGAATAGTGCACCACTTTTCCAGTTTACAAAGGCTCTAGGCAGATGGGAAGGTCGCTGGTCTTGCAGTCTCCCCTCCAGCTCCTCACACAGGCAGGTCTCTCAGAAGTTCAAATGCTTTTAAGACCCCCGTCAACATAACCCAGGAAACTAGAGGTCTCACCACTTTTTAAAGATCTCCATGAAAGGGGATATACAACTTACATTCTTGGTGGACAGGAGAAGGTCCAAACTTCAAATAGGATTGATCAAATCAAACCTCTGTCTGAGCTGTCAGCTGACTAGGGCATAGAAACATCTACTCTGAATTTTGTCTCTGAAGATAACTTTAAAGCTTGGACAGATGACTCCTGTTTTTTACTTATTATTATTAGACTTTAAGTTCTGGATACATGTGCAGAACGTGCAGGTTTGTTACATAGGTATACATGTGCCATAGTGGTTTGCTGCACCCATCAACCCGTCATCTATATTAGGTATTTCTCCTTATGCTATCCCTTCCCTCATCTCCACCCCCTGACAGACCCCAGTGTATGGTGTTCCCCTCCCTGTGCCCGTATGTTCTCATTGTTCAACTCTCACTTATGAGTGAGAACATGCACTGTTTGGTTTTCCGTTCCTGTGTTAGTTTGCTGAGAATGATGGCTTCATCCATGTCCCTGCAAAGGACATGAGCTCATTTCTTTTTATGGCTACATAGTATTTCGTGGTGTATATGTGCCACATTTTCTTTATCCAGTCTAATATTGATGGGCATTTCGGTTGGTTCTAAGTCTTTACTATTGTAAATAGTGCTGCAGTTAATATACACGTGCATGTATCTTCACAATAAAATGATTTATAATCCTTTGAGCATATACCCAGTAATGAGATTGCTGAGTCAAATGGTATTTCTGGTTCTAGAGCCTTAAGGAATCACCACACTGCCTTCTGCATGGTGGAAACTAACTTACACTCCCACAAACGGTGTAAAAGCATTCCTGTTTCTCCAGGTCCTCTCCAGCATCTGTTGTTTCTTAACGTTTTAATAATTGCCATTTTTACTGGCATAAGATGGTACCTCATTGTGGTTTTGATTTGCATTTCTCTAATGACCAGTGAGGAGAAGCTTTTTTGCATATGTTTGTTGACCGCTTAAATGTCTTCTTTTGAAAAGTGTCTGCTCGTATACTTAACCCACTTTTTGATGGGGTTGTTTTTTTCCTTGTAAATTTGTTTAAGTACCTTGTAGATTCTGGATATTAGCCCTTTGTCAGATGGATAGATTGCAAAAATTTTCTCCCATTCTGTAGGTTGCCTGTTTACTCTGATGATACTTTATTTGCTGTGCAGAAGCTCTTTGATTTAATTAGATTGCATTTGTCAATTTTGACTTTTGTTGCAATTGTTTTTGGTGTTTTAGTCATGAAGACTTTGCCCATGCCTATGTCCTGAATGGTATTGCCTAGGTTTTTTCCTAGGGTTTTTATGGTTTTAGGTCTTAGGTTTAAATCTTGAATCCATCTTGAGTTGATTTTTGTATAATGTGTAAGGAAAGGGTCCAGTTTTAGTTTTCTGCATATGGCTAGCCAGTTTTTCCAACACCATTTATTAAATTGAGAATCTTTTTCCCATTGCTTGTCTTTGTCAGGTTTGTCAAAGATCAGATGGTTGTAGATGTGTGGTGTTATTTTTGAGGCCTCTGTTCTGTTCCATTGGTCTATACATCTGTTCTGGTATAAGTACCATGCTGTTTTGATTACTGTAGCCTTGGAGTATAGTTAGAAGTCAGGTAGAGTGATGCCTCCAGCTTTGTGGTTTTTCTTTAGGATTGTCCTGGCTTTATAGGCTCTTTTTTGGTTCCATATGAAATTTAAAGTAGCTTTTTAAAAAATTCTGTGCAGAAAGTCATGGTAGCTTGATGGGAATAACATTGAATCTACAAATTACTTTGGGCAGTATGACCATTTTCATGGTATTGATTCTTCCTATTCATGAACATAGAATGTTTTTTCATTTGTTTGTGTTCGCTCTTATTTTCTTGAGCAGTGGTTAATAGTTCTCCTTGAAGAGGTCCTTTGTATCCCTTGCAAGTTGCATTCTTAGGTATTTTATTCCCTTTGTAGCAATTGTGAATGGGAGTTCACTCATGATTTGGCTCTCTGTTGGTCTATTATTGGTGTATAGAATGCTTGTGATTTTTGCACATTGATTTTGTATCCTGAGACTTTGTTGAAGTTGCTTATAAGCTTAAGGTTTTGGGCTGAGACAATGCGGTTTTCTTAATATACAATCATGTCATCTGCAAACAGAGATAATTTGACTTCCTCTCTTCCTATTTGAATATCTTTATTTCTTTCTCTTGCCTACAGAACTTCCAATACTATGTTGAGTAGGAGTGGTAAGAGAGGACATCCTTGTCTTGTGCTGGTTTTCAAAAGGAATGCTTCCGGCTTTTGTCCATTCAGTATGATATTGGCTATGGGTTTGTCATAAATAGCTGTTATTATTTTGAGATATGTTCCATCAATACTTAGTTTATTCAGTGTTTATAGCATAAAGTGTTGTTGAATTTTATCAAAGGTTTTTTCTGCATCTGTTGAGATAATCATGTGGTTGTTGTCATTGGTTCTGCTTATGCGATGGATTATGTTTATTGATTTGTGTATGTTGAATCAGCCTTGCATTCCAGGGATTAAGCTGACTTGATCATGGTGGATAAGCTTTTTAATGTGCTGCTGGATTCAGTTTGTCAGTATTTAATTGAGGATTTTCACATCAATGTTCATCAGGGATATTGGCCTGAAAATTTTTGTTGTTGTGTCTCTGCCAGATTTTGGTATCAGATGATACTGGTCTCATAAAATGAGTTAGTAGGGAGTCCTTCTTTTTCTATTGTTTGGAATAGTTTCAGAAGGAATGGTATTATCTCCTGTTTGTACCTCTGGTGGAATTCGGCTGTGAATCTGTTTGGCCCTGGGTTTGTTTGTTTTTTGTTTTTTTGGTTGGTAGGCTATTAATTACTGCCTCAATTTCAAAACTTGTTATTGGTTTATTCAGAGATGTGACTTTTTCCTGGTTTAGTCTTTGAAGGGGGTATGTGTACAGAAATTTATCCATTTCTTCTAGATTTTCTAGTTTATTTGCATAGAGGTGTTTATAGTATTTTCTGATGGTAGTTTTTATTTCTATGGAATTCATAGTGATCTCCCTTTTTATCATTTTTTTTGTGTCTATTTGATTCTCCTCCCTTTTTTTTCTCTATTATTCTGGCTAGAAGTCTATTTTGTTAATTTTTTCAAAAAAACAGCTCCTGGATTCTTTGATTTTTGAAGGACTTTTTTTGTGTCTCTATCTCCTTCAGTTCTGCTCTGATTTTAGTTATTTCTTGTCTTCTGCTAGAGTTTGAACCTGTTTGCTCTTGCTTCTCTAGTTCTTTTAGTTGTGATGTTAGGGTGCTGATTTTAGATCTTTCCTGCTTTTTCCTATGGGCATTTAGTACTATAAATTTTCCTCTAAACACTGTTTTAGCTGTGTCCCAGAGATTCTGGTATGTTGTGTCTATGTTCTCATTGGTTTCAAATAACTTAATCATTTCTTCCTTAATTTTGTTATGTACCAAGTAGTCATTCAGAAGCAGGTTGTTCAGTTTCCATGTGGTTTTGCAGTTTTGAATGAGTTTCTTAATCCTGAGTTCTAATTTGATTGCATGGTGGTTTGAGGGACTGTTTGACTTCCATTATTTGGCATTTGCTGAGGAGTGCTTTACTTCCAATTATGTGGTCAATTTTAGAATAAGTGCTATATGGTGTTGAGAAGGATGTATATTCTGTTGGTTTGGGGTGGAGAATTCTGTAGATGTCTATTAGGTCTGCTTGGTCCAGAGTTGAGTTGAAGTCCTGAATATCCTTGTTAATTTTCGTCTCATTGATCTAATATTAACAGTGGGGTATTAAAATCTTCCACTGTTGTTGTACGAGAGTCTAAGTCTCTTTGTAGGTCTCTAAGAACTTGCTTTATGAATCTAGGTGCTCCTGTATTGAGTGCATGTATATTTAGGTTAGTTAGCTCATCTTGTTGCATTGATCCCTTTACCATTATGTAATGCTCTGCTTTGTTTTTTTTTTTTTGGTCTTTGTTGGTTTAAAGTCTGTTTTATCAGAGACCAGGATTGCAACCCCTGCTTTTTTTTTTTTTTGGCTTTTCATTTCCTTGGTAAATGTTCCTTCATCCCTTTATTTTGAGCTTATGTGTGTCTTTGCATGTGAAAATGGGTTTCCTGAATACAGCACACCGATGGATCTTGACTCTTTATCAAATTTGCCTGTCTGTGCCTTTTAATTGGGGCATTTAGCCCATTTTGATTTAAGGTTAATATGGTTACATGTGAATTTGATCTTGTCAATATGATGCTAGCTGCTTATTTTGCCCATTAGTTGATGCATTTTCTTCATAGTGTCAATGGTCTTTACATTTTGGTTTGTCTTTGCAGTGGCTGGTACCAGTCTTTCCTTTCCATGTTTAGTGATTTGAACATGCTCCTTTAGCTCAGAGGAGTTTGTTAATACCCACTTTCTGAAGCCTACTTCTGTCATTTCATCAAACTCATTCTTTATCCACTTTTGTTCCCTTGCTGGCAAGGAGTTGTGATCTTTTGGAGGAGAAGAGGCATTCTGGTTTTTGAAATCTTCAGCCTTTTTTTTTTTTGCTGGTTTTTCCTCATCTTCATGGATTTATCTACCTATGTTCTTTGATGTTGCTGACCTTTGGATGGAGTTTTTGCATTGTTGTCCTTTTTGTTGATGTTGATATTATTGCTTTTTGTTTGTTAGTTTTCCTTCCAACAGTCAGGCCCCACTTCTGCAGGTCTGCTGGAGTTTGCTGGGGGTTCACTCCAGACCCTGTTTGCCTGGGTATCACCAGCGGAGGCTGCAGAACAGCAAAGATTGCTGCCTACTCTTTCCTCTGGAAGCTTGATCCCAGAGAGGCACCCATCAGATGCCAGCTAGAGCTCTCTTATATGAAGTGTCTGTCGACCCCTGCTGGGAGGTGTCTCCCCATCAGGAGGCACAGGTGTGAGGGACCCACTTGAGGAGGCAGTCGGTCCTTTAGCAGAGCTTGAGCACCGTGCTGGGAGATCTATTGCTCTCTTCAGAGCTGGCAGGCAGAAATGTTTAGGTCTGCTGAAGCTACTCCCACAGCTGCCCCTTCCCCAACATGCTCTGTCCCAGGGACTTGGGAGTTTGATTTATAAGCCCCTGGCTGTGGCTGCTGCCTTTCTTTCAGAGATGCCCTGCCCAGAGAGGAGGAATCTAGAGAGGCAGTCTGACTCCAGTGGCTTTGAGGTGCTGTGGTGGGCTCCACCCAGTCCGAACTTCCTGGTGGCTTTGTTTACACTGTGAGGGGAAAACTGCCTGCTCAAGCCTCAGTAATGGTGGATGCCCCTCCCTCCACTAAGCTCAAGTATCCCAGCTCATCTTTAGACTGCTGTGCTGGCAGTAAGAATTTCAAGTCCATGGATCTTAGCTTGCTGGGCTCCAAGGGGGTGGGATCCACTGAGCAAGACCACTTGGCTCCCTGACTTCAGCCCTCTTTCCAGGGAAGTGAACAGTTCTGTCTCACTGGCATTTCAGATGTGCCACTGGGACATGAAAAAAAAAAAACCAAAACAAAACACTCCTGCCCAGCTTTGTGTATGAAATCCAGGCCCCTTGTGGTATAGGCACCTGAGGGAATCTCCTAGTCTGTAGGTTGTGAAGACCATGGGAGAAGTGTAATATTTGGACCAGATAGCATTGTCCCGCATGTCATGATCCCTCATGGCTTCCCTTGGCTAGGGGAGGGGGTTCCTGATCCCTTGTACTTCCTGGATGAGGTGATGTGCCACTCTGCTTCTGTTCACCCTTCATGGGCTATGTCCACTGTCTACCCAGTTCCAATGAGATGAACCAGGTATCTCAGGTGGAAATGCAGAAACCAGGTATCTCAGGTGGAAATGCAGAAGTCATCTGCCTTCTGCATTGGTCTCGCTGGGAGCTGCAGACTGAAGCTGTTCTTATTTGGCCATCTTGCCTGGGAATCCCATCTTTCATTATTATTATTGTTATTATTTTTAAGAGAACTTTTGACTGCTGGATCTATAGTTCACAAGTCTTTTTATTTCTCTCTTTCCTAACCTCTTCCCTTCATTCTCTTCTTACTCTTACTATTATCTCATCTGTCTGTTGATTTTTCTTTAATTTTTAGTTTCAAAGAATTGAAAGAAAAATTATTTTCTATTTCTTCTCTTGGCCAATCTGCTAAATTACCAGCTTAGAGGAACTCATCTTCTCTCATGGGTGCTGAGGCATGCTCTCACCCAGGTGACTCCTTTGTAGCCTAAACTGCTCATGCAGTTCACACTGATGCAGCTAGAGATGAGAAAGAGAAGATTTGAAAAGGGGAGAGGGCATGCAGGGAAAATGACACTTTGGAAAAAGGAAAATGCCACAAAGTTCCTGAAACTCTATGACTGGCCCTGGCAAAGACCAACAGTAGAAAGGGCTGGAACGAGAAGGGGAAGAATGTGAAGATCGAAGCAGGTAGGCTTGGGCTGCATAGAGGGAAAGCACAAAAATGACAACCCAGAAAAATCTAGGAGAAAAGTTGAAGGGAAAAAAGACAACCAGGACACACAAAAAGACCTGACAAACAGGGACGGGGAATTGAAATGTAGGGGAGAGCTAGCTGGACATCGGGGTATTGAGTTAAGTTCTTCATCTATGATATCAGCTCAGTGAACTTTTCTGAAGCTTGGGTTTCTGGATGTGTCCTACTGAGCAAGTCCTGAAAAATCATCATAATCAAGTCCACCAAGCCCTTGGCTTTCAGCTCCATGTTTCTAGAATGGAGGATGTTGATTCACTGCATCTTTTAAGTTTCCCAAAGAATAATGCTCAGGTCAGGGGTCTTACTGTTTCCTTTAAGTTCCCAGAATATGGTAGACTTCCCCATGTGGCCTAGATTAGAGCTGGTTGGGTTCCTGAGGAGGCATGGCTGATCTGGAATCAGAAATGATGAAAGCAAAATTCTGAAGGCCTTGTTTTTCTGCTGAAATTCCCTCCATTCTTTTCTGCTCGTCATCTTCTCCTAGTCACTGTCAAGAGGCCTATTCTCCTTCATTACTCCAAAAACTTGGAACCTCCCTCTACCTCTTCACTCTGATTAAGTATATTTCCATTAATACCAAGTCTAAACAGTTTTCCAGCTAATATAAACTCTCCAAAGGCTTGATATCAGTTGTCTCCACCCCATGTGGTCTACAGATAATAATAATTTACCTAGGAACTCCTGGATACCAAAAGGACTCAGGATCCAGATCCTCTGGATAAATGGATCTGGTAAATAAATCTGTAGTGCTGAGCGAATCTAGCCAAGAGTAAGCTGCACAGTGAGACATATTTTGATGAAGACACTAGACTTGATAGTATGTTATAAAAATTTTTCTTGAAAATTCCTTACAAAGATAGCATTTTTGCAGACTGTTACTTCCTTTCAACTAGGAGAACAGTGAGCTGCCCCAGTTTTAGAGAAAAACTACTCATCGGAACTTACTGAAATATGTTATGTCACTCTGAGTTTGGGATCCGATGGAGCAAAACAGTACTTTGGCCAAAAATACTCACAGTTTGAAAGGCAAGCAGTTTCGAGCTGACTGAAGGAAATGCAGATTCCTACGTCATGTACCCCAAGCTGCACATTACTGCCTAAAACAATGGGTAGTTACTTCTTCTTGCTGAAAATATATGCCAACATATATATATATATATATGTAAAGTTAAAAGTGACTTTGAGGCTGGGTGTGGTGTCTAACACTTATAATCCTAGCACTTTGAGAGGTTAAGGCAGGAGAATCACTTGAGGCTGGGAGTTGGAGACCAGCCTGGGTGGCATAGTGAGACCTTCCCTCTATAATAAAACACTTAGGCTGGCATGGTGGCATGTAGTCCCAGCTACTCAAGAGGCTTTGGCAGGAGGATTACTTGAGCCCAGGAGTTCAAGGCTGCAGTGAACTATGATTGTACCACTACATTCCAGCTTGGGAAATAGAGTGAGACCCTGTTTCAAAAAAAAAAAAAGGAGCTCGAGAAACTCTTCTCTGTTGATGTGAGCTCCTTGGCAGGTGTGCAGTTAGAAGAAAAGGTTAGAATCACTCTTTCCTAAGTACCACTGGAAAAGTCAGAGCTGGCCCTGAGTTGGGAGGACCAATATCTGTCCCAGGCCCTCTCCTCTGCCAGAGAAGCATACAAGCTCAAGATGGAGAGAGTGATTGTGAAGATTCAAAAAAAATCTCACTTTGTGTTTTTGAAGGGTTTTTCTTTTCTTTTAACATTTACCTGAAGTTTACTCAAGATAGAGTTTCCAAAGTGAGTCACTGCTGCTTTCTACTAGGACTTTAGTCCTTGGCCTGAACCTCCCCAGTAGAGAAAACTGGGTGGGCCAGAGAATGATGTGGGGGAGGGGAAGTTGGGAGCTGCAGCTGGAGAAACAGAGCCCGCATCATGCCCCTGCAGCTTCAGGGCTGCAGCTGGGACTGACGCCTTCCGTAGAATGTATTTGACAGGCACGTCATGCCTTGCTGCGCTGTTTACACAGGTGCCTTCCCTCCCCAGGGGCGCCAGTGATCTGCAAGCATGCATGACCACATGCTTCCATAAGATGAATGCTCACATTTGCTTGTTGCCGAGGGGAGAAACTGAGGCCCAGAGTGGGAAAGGAAGGCTTTCAGAAGCCGGAAGGGCAGGCAGGTGTTCTGACTCCCCACTGGCTCTCTGGATACCAGGCTGCCTTTGTCTTGTCAGATCTGCTCTTGACAGGGATAAAGCCTTTTGACTTTTCACTCAAGGAGACCCCACTTCCATCCACCACTCCAGGCTGAAGCCCAGGCTCAGGGACTGTCGGGGGTGGGGAGCCTGGCTGGTGACACTCAGCCACACTTGTCACATGCTTATCAAATGCCCCGTTGGCTCTCCTAATACCAACTCCACTCCATTCATATAATTTTCATCTCCCCTGCCCCAATGTCTCCTGGAAAATAAACTCTGAGAGAAGTCAAAGTGGAAACCCAGACTGTTCATTTATTTGTCTGTCTTTTTGTTCAATCGCCCAATTTAAAATCCTCTGCCCAAATGTCCCAGATTCCTCAATAGAGAAGTTGTAAGAAAACAAAAAGGGTAAAGGTGAATGGCAGATGGAAAGAGCTTTAAAAAAAAAATCCCATGTTTTTAAAGGCTTAAGACTACGCTGTGCATCCAGAAATGCCCGCCTAGTGCCAAAACTATAAAGGATGCAAAGAAGAGATAATAATATAAGTCAGGAGAGTATCCACTTTCAGGGGGTGAGGAAGCATTGAGATTAAGATGGAACACCAGGAGGATCTATTTCTTTGCCCCAGGGTTGACTACAATGCAGTACGTCTTATAATAATCTGTGAAGTTATATGTTTATTTTGTGTGGCTTTCTGTGTGTTTTATGTTGCAATAAAAGGGTTAAATACTTTGGGAGGTCAAGGTAGGAGGATTGCTTGAGGCCAGGAGTTTGAGACCAGCCTGGGCAGCAGAGTAAGACTCCTTTTCTACAAATATATATATAATATATATGTAATATATTATATATATATTTTAAAGGGTTAAAATAATTGGTCAATTTTTCAGAGGCCAGACATCTGAATCCTTTAGGATAGAGATCCATGTCCTGGGGCCCTCCTGGTTGACAGAGACATGTCAGAGTAGCAGCCTCTTATGGGGGCACCAGTTTTCCCACCCTAAATTCAGAGAGTAGCTCTTTGAGGAACAGCTGCAAGAGGCATGGTATTAGTTTGGAGCAAAAACAATTACTTTTGCACCAACCAAATAGTGTATGAAGGGAATCCAAGAGAAGTGAGGATTGCCCTTTATCTTTCTGAAGAGGAAAATGACCCTAGTGAGTTTTTTCCAGCTTTGTCTGAGGCAAATCAGAGCCTTAAGAACATTCTCAGGTAGCTGACAGGCAACTGAGCCAAAGACTTATCTGCCTGAAGGAGCTTGCGAGATTCTCCACTCAAACAATGCTGGTGCCCTCCCCTCATGAAACCCTCTGGGGCTATCGCTAGCAGCCCATCATTAAGTAGAGAGATGCCCTTCCTCTGTCACCCACAGGGCTGATGACAGTCATGGGGACTGCCTAAGATGCATCTCTGACTAACCCAAATTCTAGGAACTGACTCTTCCAAGTAAATGAGCTGTTGGTCCTAGTGAGGCCATTGGAGACACTCAAATATTATCCCAATGTCTCTAAGTGTGTGTGTACAGTTGTGTGCGTGGCTGTTTAGAATAAGACTGCAGGTTGCTAGGCAATGTGTTTCTAAAAAGGACAGTGTGAAGAAAAAAATAATAAATAAACATATGACAGGGATTAGATCCAAAGCCTGTTATGACAAGAGCATTTGGGTCCAGTTCACTTGGGTTTGATGGGAGTGTCACAGGGATGTCAGAGCTTGTTCTGCAGCGGCAGGAGTTTCCAATCTTGCCTTCCAGCTCTTCACCCTCTGTCTTATGTGGTGGGGAAAGCAGAGATGAAATATGGCTCTCTGGAGGGCCATGCCTTTGTGAAAGGCTATTACAGCTGTTACAAAACTTTTGTAATCTATGCCGTATCCCATTACATCTCCAGGCTCCTTGGGTCCTTTCCCAGCCTTAAAGAAAACACATACACCCTTTCTCTTTCTTTCTTTTGTTCTCGTTTGCTCTCTCTCTAGTTTCCACTCACTAAAAGGTCATCGCAGTTGTTCTTTTCACACAGGTTTTTTTTTCCCAGCCTTTGATGGAAATTGGCCTGAGATGTGCAAAATGGCTGGGTGGTACCTACTCTGGGACTCGTCAAATTGCGGAGGAAGATGGGACAGATGGCAGGATGTGAGGTCTCTACAGTTGGTCATCATGAGGCCTCTCAGGCTACTGGGAGCCTTCTCAAACTTACTGTCTGCTACCTCTCCTAACAATGACAGCTAGCCTTTCTTGACACTAGGTTTTCCCAGCTCCGACACCCCCATCATCTTTGTACTTACTGTTAGGATATCGTCTGGTTTGGCAGCAAAGGAGGCAAGTTAAAATCAGACCACTTGGGTTCCTGTCTCAATTCTGCTTGTTACTATCTACATGACCTAAGGAAACAGGATTTATTTTCCTATCAATTTCGTATGAAACTAGCATCAATTTTCTCATATGCAAAATGGGATTACTGGTACTTTGCAGCATTAGGGTTCAATAAGACGGGCCACGTGGAGTGCTGTAGACAGTGCATGGCACATGGCACACACTCAGTGGCTATTTCCTCTTATTGATTCTGGCAACCTCTAAAAACCGTGATGAAAGGGCAGGCTCTAGGGGTAGAGTCTCTTTCCATATGATTACAGGGACAAAGTTGGGCTTAGGGTGTGGTTTGAGAGAGATGGGAATGGATTCTGGATTGAGGAGAGTAGAAAAGTGGGAGGGGTGAGGAAGGAAACAGGAAGTTCTTTCAGTTTCAGGCATTTAAAGGAGACAGAGAATTCAAGTAACTGTGGGTGATTTTGGAGGGCCAGGATAGACACCTGCTGCTGTTGATAATTCTTGAGGTTGGATTCACAGACCAGGTAGTTCTATGTAGTCCTAAAAACAGAATGTCTCTGATGTAATGTGTTCAGGCCTTGGGGCTGGTGTCTTAGTAATTAGAATCTAAAGCTACCTTAATCATGGGGACAGGGGGACCAAGAGTCATTTGTTTATATCAGGTAGAGATTAAAAAATCTTGGCTTGTCACTGTTCATTATCCTGAGACTTTAAAAATATTTGGTAAATAGAATGATTGGCATGGAAGTTCCGTGACACAAAAGCCAAAGCAGTGAAGATGGGCAGATCTGGGTCTCAGTACCTGCTCCATTACATGGAGCTGTATTAACCAGGCTTGCTTTTTAAACTCTCTGGATCTCAGTTTAATCATCTGTCAAAGGGGAATCATGTCTAGCTCATGGGATTGTTATGAGAATTAAATGGGATAAGGTGTCTCAAAGTCTTTAACAGAATACGTTGTCCACAGCAGCACTCAGTACACTTGTTGATGAGTAATGGAAAGAGTGAATGAATAGTAGTCTTTCTCCTGATGATTGCATTATTCACTTTTAACCATGTTCTCTCTTTTTTCTCATTTTCCTTTCTCTCTATTCATTTACCTCATTTCCTCCTCCTTGCCATTTTCTTTTTCCCCTCTTTCTACATTTTTTAATTCCCAGGATCATCCTTCCTATATTAAGGGACCTCCTGGTCCGTTTTTAACACCGCCTCCATTGGTGAGTATCTTTAGGTATTGCCCACAGAGGGCCACAGAGGAGCTTGTATCTGGTCCATCTGTATGGAAAGCATCATTACACACAGGCCAGGAGAGGCTGCTCTGATCCACACAGGATGGGCTTCTGGGGGCTGCTCGGACTCTTGCAATTCTTTGACTCTTTTGTTAGTTCTTGTGTGCAATGCTCATATGATGGAGGGTAGAGAGAATATGTGGTGAAGAAATAGAGCCATGGAAAGAGAAAAAATGGACTGTCAAAGGGAAATCCCTTGGACATGGGCATTTTAGAAGATGAACAGAAATGGCCACAGAGTAACCTTGCACAACTTTTTGCTGGTAGCTAAGTCTCCATCTGCCAAACCATACCTACTTGAGAACTTGAAGGTGGATGAGATAATTGAGGGGAAGAGAGGGAAGTGAGATGTGAGGTCCTGCTGTACAATGGCAGAGAGACCATGGTAGGAAAGGAGAGAGTGGGTCTGGGGCAAAGGAATGCAACAAGGGAAAAGCTCCATGCATTTCAGAGATGCTCACTAGAATCACAAGCTCTCATCCATTCCTGTCAATCAATGTTAGTGAGAATTGGGCTGGGGAGCAAGCTGATGCATGGAGCATTCAAAAAGCTTTTTCTTTTGGATTTGTAATAAAATCTCCTTTGATGTCTCCCACAAATATACTTTACTCATATGTTTGATTGCAGCTTAAATAAAACTTTATTAGCCTGAGGGATGAGGAATCTCCTAGGCAGACAGAATTTTTCATGACCATCAGAGAATGCTGAGAAAGTCCTACCAAGATTATTTCCCCATTTTCCTATTTTCAGGAAGTACTATGCAAATATGAGGCTGGAACACCCATTGCTATGATCTCTAGAGAAAAATAACAGTTTGTTTTCAAATCAACTTTTGGTTTCTTTGAAAAATTATCAGGGTAAGAATGATATAATCTGTAACAAAACTGAGGCATTAAAGCACCCAGCCAAGCAAGAGAGGTTCTACATTTTATCCCACGTCTGGGGAAATCTTTCCGGAATAACCATGGGCAAAACCAGGAGAAAGGACCTTTCCCTCAGGCATCTTCTTGTATGTCTGGTAGCATCTATATCCCCCATCTTGTCTGATACAATCACACATACAACACACACACACACACACACACACACACACACACACACAGAGTTCTTTGTGTCCTGCTCAAACTGATTATTGAGGTTTAGAAAGTTTGGGGAATAGAATAGGTACAGTAATGAACTAGAATCCATGTTCTTGTTTTCTAATTGACTCTGATGAAAGGGAAGCCCCTCATCTGCCCTACTAAGAATTAGACCTATATAGCACTCCCCAGGCCAGGCGTGGTGGCTCACGCCTGTAATCCCAGCACTTTGGGAGGCCGAGGAGGGTGGATCAGGAGGTCAAGAGATCGAGACCATCCTGGTCAACATGGTGAAACCCCGTCTCTACTAAAAAATACAAAAAATTAGCTGGGCATGGTGGCACATGCCTGTAATCCCAGCTACTCAGGAGGCTGAGGCAGGAGAATTGCCTGAACCCAGGAGGCGGAGGTTGCAGTGAGCCGAGATCGCGCCATTGCACTCCAGCCTGGGTAACAAGGGCGAAACTCCGTCTCAAAAAAAACAAAAACAAAAACAAAAAAACACTCCCCAAACTGCCTGACTTTCCTCTGTTTTCTCCACTCTTCTTTGTCTGTCAGGCCTAAGTTGATTTGTCTTTGCTAACACCCTCCACTTCAAGTGTTTTGGATTCTGGATGGTTTCGTTTTTCCAATTTGCCTCAGAATCCACTTTTATTTTGTCTTTGGATTGGGCTGTCACTATTTTGGGGAGTCATCCACTGTGCATCTGGTACACTTTGGGTTTCAGCCCTACAAAATCTTGGACTTATTGAGGCTCTTTCTTTGGTTCTTGATATAGTCTGGATGTTTGTCCTCTCCAGATCTCATGTTGAAATTGATCTTGTGGTGAAGGTGGAGCCTGGTGGAAGGTGTTTGGGTCCTGGAAATGGATTTCTCATGAATGGCTGGATGGGTGCTGTCCTCCTTGTAATGACTGAGTTCTTGCTTTATTGGTTTACATAAGAGCTAGTTGTTTAAAAGAGTGTAGCGCCTTCCCCCTTTGCTCCTTTCTCTCCATGTGACACTTAGGCTCTCCTTCCCCTTCTGCCATGATTGGAAGCTTTCCAAAGCCCTCATCAGAAACAGATGCTGCTGCCATGCTTCTTGTATAGTCTGCTGAACTGTGAGCCAAATAAACCTTCTTTCTTTATGAACGACCCTGCCTCAGCCATTCCTGTGTAGCAACACAAAACAGACTGCAAGGGTCTTCAACAGCAAAGATGTGTTAAGAAGGGATGGCACTGGCTGGCTATGCCTCCACATTTTGCCTACCTTTGGCTCCTCCATCACATTTCTTCCCAGCCCTCACATTCCGAACCAATCACTTTGGAAACTCAGAGCTTTGCTCACCTTGAACTGCTCATCTGTTTTCCAGTTTGAGAGGTTCTCACTGTTTCACTATTTCCCTATTTCGTGCTCTGCCACGATCCCACAGACACTACATCTCTGTCCCCTCCCACACCTTTGCCCAGCTGTAACTGTCCAGCTCCTTAACTGAAGCATCTGGAAGTTGTCACAGTTCCTTGCTGGGTCTCCTTTGTGATCATGTGACATGCAGCTGCTTTTTCAGGTCAGCTCCTCCTAGCCTTCATTACATTTGAGAGTTTCTGGTGTCTCCCATTTGCCTTGGATGCAAGGTTGGCTGGCCCCTGGTCAGGAGCCTCTCCCATACTGACAACTGTGTTCTGAGGAATGGGCTATTTTCTCACCATAAAAGCACATAGTAACAATGACATTAATCGTGATAACTATTAAGAATATCTGAGTATTAACTATGTATCAAACACTGTGGTACGTGCTAAAGACAGACAGTGAAAGAATGCAATCTCACTTATCCCTCACAATAACCCTGTGAGGCAGGTACTATTACAGAAGGGGGAACTGAGGATAATAAAGATTAAATGAGTTGCTTAAAGTCGCCCACCAAGTGGAAGAGCCTGGATATGAATCTCACAGTCTTTCTCACAAAGAGTCCCTTCTTTACCACAAGGCTGGGACTCCCAGAGGACAGTGTCCTCTTATGCTTGGGTGGTAGGAACATGGTGACAAATGAGGGGTAGCTAAAATTAGAAAATGTTCATTCTTTTTCAAGGAAGCATTAAGGAGACTCAGTACACAGAGGTGAGTTAGCAGAGAACACCAGCAAATGACTTAACTTGACAGAATTATTTTCTCTACTGGGTCAGTCAGCTTCTACTTGACCCTGGTGCTTGATGGAGTTTGTGTCACCCCTATGGCTCTGCCTTCTGCTCAGAAGCATGGGGTTGCCATTAGCATACATCAGGATGTGGTTAATTTGGCTGCCCCCCTCTTTAAGCAAGAAGCTATGCAAGAAGTGAAGGATTCTTTCCCTGGTAGAGACTTGGGAGTCAGTGGTAAGAACCCTCCTTTGGAACACGTTTGATGTGCACAAGGCAGGAAGGAAGCTTTCATTTAGCTCAGTTGCTAAGGGAACGTGGAGCCTCAAACCCTGTGTGTGGCCGTTCAGCTTTGCTCTGTTTCGTGGTCACAGTCCATACTCTGATCAGTGTATGGACATACAAGCCCTGATCAGATGTCTTGTAATGCACATGGCACACAGTTATGGTCTCTGTGGGGATGGGGGAATAAGATGTGGACAGATATGTTCAGCTCGGAATCCTTGACCAGAGGAGCAGCTCAGAGCACACATTCGAGGGCAGCGGAGTCATGTGCAGGATGAAGCACAGCAGCATCACCATCCTGTGGGACATTTGAGTGCTGGAGCACGCTTCTAGAGGAATGCCCTCAAGTCCTCTATAGATCCTAAATGTGGTTAGTTCTCTTCATTACACAGACAGTGGAAACTGAGGTCCATGCAGATTAAAAGACTAAGCTGTACAATAATTATGAGGTCCTTTGGATTAGCAGAACTCCATCTATTCCAAAACAAATTTGTAGAAAGACATCTTTTCTATGTCTAATTGACTGTCCATCTTTGTCCAAAATCAACAGACCATAAATGTGGGGTCTGTTTTTGGACTTGATGTTCTGTTCCACTAATCTATGTGTCTATGTGTCTTTAGCTCTTTGCACCAATACTTTACTCTCTTGGTTACTGTAGCTTTAGAATAAATACTGTTGACATCAGGTATTTTAAGTCCTCTCGCTTAGTTTGTGATTTTAAGTTGTTTTGTGTTTGCATACAAAATTTAGAATCAATTTGTTCAATTTCTACCAAAAACGTTTGCTTGAATTTTGGTTGGGACTACACTGAATCCATAGATCAACTCGGGGATTACTTTTTTCTCTACATTTTTGACTGATTTGTATACCACGATTTAGAGTATTCTAGGATAGAGCTTCAAAGCCTATAGCACAAACAAGAAGATATTCAGAACAATTAACTTTTATACTGATTTAAAGCTAATAAGAACAAATATTTACATAAATATAAGCCACCTGGAGCCATGGCTATTGGAACTTCACTGATAATACAATTATTTACCCAAAGGGGAACTTCAACTATTGTCAAAACACCTATTGTGAGCCATATTTATATAAGTCATATTTAAAAAATATTTACTTTCCATGAGAAGTCCATGAGGTAGGCATTGCCTGCTGTGCTTTACAAATGGGGAAACTAAAGTACAAAGAAGTTTAGCAATTAAGCTGAGGTCGCACAGGTAATTAAATGGTAAACTTGTTGTTTAAACCCAAGCTTGTCTAATTCCATTCCGTGGCACTTGCTATACCTCAGTGGTTTCCAGACTGCATCCAGAGTCCCCCAGGGCCTGAGAGAGAGACAGAGAGAGAAAGAGAAAGAGAAGAGAGAGAGAGAGCGGGAGTGTTTGGGAAGGAGGAAGGAAGAGGTCTGGGATTCAGTATCCCAGATTTGGTCTCAGTGAGTTTTCCTTTGTCCTATTTTGCAGATTGGGATTCCATGTAAAAAGTAACTACGAAACAGAACCAGAAAATAGTCATGCTGTTCAAGTGAGTTGGCAAATCACTTCATGCTACCTTTGAAATAAAATTTCCTCTTATTTTCTTATGGATAAATGTCTCGAAAGGTTTAGGACGATCGCCAGTGTTAAGGCTGACTGAGGACCGGGGCAATACAGCAGAGCTGCTTTTTTCCCACCTGGATTCTGAACCACCTGTGCCCCTTCAGCCTGCGGGTCCTATTGTCTGGTGGGCTCGTGGGGTCACCAGTGAAACTGAACACCACTGCTCCCCTCGTGTCCATGTCTATTCTGACAGATGGATCTCAGCCCCAGGTTGACGATGGTGCTCGTGGGTGAGGCTACTCCCTCCCCAGAGCTCACCAAACGCTCCGGTCGCTCCAGCCCTCAGGCTCCTGAACTTGGGCCACCTCCTGCTTTTCATGGGCAGCGTCTCCTGGATCTTCGTCTCCCTTTTGTCTTTATCAGCCTTCTCCCTTGATCAAGAAATTCAGCCTTCTTCATCTCCTTTCTTTCTCAGAAACAGGAAAGATTTTTACTAAATGCTTGATTTTTTTTGTCTTGCCAAAACCCAAAGGTCCATGGGCCTGCCATGGGCCAAGAAGTGCCCTGAGAGGTTGTTTGGACAAATCCAGAAATGACCTTGAATCTTTGCTCAGCACTCAGATGACAGGCTTTCTCTTTCCCCTCCACTCCCCAACACACGTGCTACTTGTCGGATCAGGAAATGTTTTATTGCTTCTTTTTCTTTTCACTTTCTCTACCACTCTTCTTTGTGAGCACTTCCTGGTTATGCTCTCCGTATTGCCTCTCTTCTGGAAAAGTAGTCAGAGAGCAAAAATCCCTGGACAGAAAGGGGCCTTGGGAGGGCATTAACCAGACCTTTGCTTCCAGGCAGCAGCCACAGTTGCCTGGGTAAGGAACCCTTTCTTCCATCTTTAAACTTTCGTCGGTTTCCACACCTTCTCATGGAAGCGTCTCTGAGTTTTGCTTTTTGTTGTCTTATTTGTTACTTTCATTTTTAAAAAGTTTCCTTTCTTTCATTCAGGGATGTTTTTGGGGACCATATGGTGCACATAATGTATATCCGCTGATAGATGCTGTTGTGAGTTGGTGAGACGTGTTGTGGGCTCTTCAGGCAGATGTATGTCAGTAAACCCTTTTCCTGGCTCAGCCAGGATTTCTGGGAGTGAGATTTGATTACGGGGTGTCACAGGTAAAAATTGTAGGCTGTCTGTAGAGGACCAGCTGTGCAGTTAACTGACCCAGAGGAGTCTTTGGCTATATAATTGGATGCCAAGAAAGGAGGCGGCATGAGAAATGGTACAAGCCTATGATGACGTCTACCCAGGTGCAAAATGATTTAGGTGTTGTAACCATCACCCTGAGCATTCAGTTCCATATCCAGCTATTGTGGGACAAAATTATTTATATTGATTAATTGATTGGTTGCTTCATTTTAGCTTAAAGAGTACAGATTAGATGTGTGTGTTAGGCAGTTCCTTAACATGCTGCTATGCTGAGAGCAGATTTCTCAGAGCACAGATGTGTACAATTCTACATGGTCCTTTTTCCAAGAACTTAAGTGAACAGGGTCAACTCCTGTTTTCCTTGATTGGGTATATTTTTGAAATTGTCTCTTCTTCTTTCCTTTCATTTACATTTTACACCTTATTCATCCACCTTTATCTATTCCTTCAGAGCTCTAGACCTGCCTCCCTGCCTATTCTTAGCCTACTTTTGAGAAAGGACTTTCCAACTCCATCCTCTGAAGAGCAGGGTCTCTCTCCAGGGCTCCTACAGAATTCTGCAAGAACACGGCTTCCACCATTGCATCTTCTCTTTTTTGTCAACTGCTGAAGGACTGACACAGTAGACAATACTGCAGACCCCTTGGGAGATTGCCCCAGTTTAGGATGGGGAGGGAATGGTACACCCTGGGTGTCCACAGATTTGTCATTGCTTTGGGAAGAGGGCTTGGGAGGTTGGACTTGCCACACATGATGAAAGAAAGATGTGGCAAAAACAACAGCAGTAACAAAACACCTCACAGAGAAAAATCCTGGCCTTGTGCACAAGGGAAGGGAGTGAAGTGGGTGGGGCATTTAAAGCGGTAGGAGGGGCATTAGGAGATATTCAGAAGCTTTCAGGATTCCAAAGTCTGCTTTTCTTTTCAGACGTTACACTCCAAGAAAAGAAAGTCTAGTGTATAAAGGAAGGGCTCCGTCAAAATTTAACAACATAAACATTTGGCAAATGAAGTTGATTCTCTGGTGCTATCTCAACCTGCCAATGGAGAAATATCTCAAAAAGTCAAGAACTAAAGCCATTACTCAGAGCTAGCATCCTATGATACGGTGATCCAAAACAAGTACGCCACTGTCTTTTCCCTTTCAGCCCCAACCCCAAAACACTGGAGGATATTGGGGCAGGCGAGGCCTGTGGACAGGTAAGCAGAGCTGTAAGAAGAGACTCCTGCCCCTGGAGGGCTTCAGGCTATTCGTGGAATGTTTGTGAGATGAACAGGTTTGCTCCCTCACCCTGAATGTTTTGGACACAGCGGCCTGGAGTAAAGAGAGTATTTCCTTCTTGGGCTGTCATTTTTTTGTGTGAAAGGTGTTTTGTTTTTCCCCATTTGCACACCTTGTTTCCCTTAACCTCTATGTGCATGGCTAGGAAGCTCAGCAATAGACTGAACAGTTTGTGATCCCACAGTTTTACCTTCTGTTTCTCAGGCCTGACCCAACACTCCACCAGTTCCCTAGCTTTACATAGGTGCTTCAAAACACTCATGGGGTCCTTGACCTGTTCCTAGCCGGGGGTTGTGTGTGGAGGTTAGGGAACGGCTCTTTGATAGTTCTGGTGCCCCTAACTCTGCGGGGTCTGACTTCACTTCTGCCCCTGTAAGTTTTTGCCACTAGTGCAGGCCTCTCCTCCCAAAATCCTAGAGGTGATTACTCTGTTTCGTGTTTCACGAAAGAAAGAGGCACATCTGAATGCCCTATGCTGTCTTCTTGTCCTCACATCCTTCAGGATCTCAAGGTAAGCCTAGTACAGGCATTGCTTTGCCATAGAAGCAACTCAGGGAATGTCTGTGGAACTAAGTTCCTTCAAAGTTGGACAGTTGCTTTCTCTCTGCTGGAGGCTCACTTAGACCCACACGGTCCTATAGATGGAAGAAACCTAGAGAGAAACACCTCTCACACTTTCATTTTATACATGGAGAATTGAAGGCCTCAAATGGTGGAGTGATTTGCTGGGATGCTACTGTCACTGTCACAACTTAAATTAGCATCAGGGGCTCCATATGGAGTTAAAAACAGAAGCCGCTATTCATTGTCCCATGACGTGAAGCCTTCGTCTCCATGAGACGGAGATTCAATGACCCCAAGGAGATCAGACTTCACATAAACTCTTCCTGCTGCAATCTTTTGTAATTTTTTTGAGTAGGTGCCAACCAGTAACTTCTGGGGAAAGTAAAATAATCTGGGGAAGGAAAGATGTTCTCTCCTGAAGATGGGACTCCTCTGATTTGGAGCTCCTCCGTCTGCTTTCACTTCTTGGGCAGGATTCTCAATCCAGCACACCCAGCCTGCTGCTGTGAAGTTCACAATAACTTTATCACCTGAGTTCTCTTGGTGCCGCAGCAGACAGGAGTTACACACCTGGCCTCCCAAGAGTGGTTTAATCCACACCAGGGTCCTGGCTTAATAGTTTCTTCCTATTTCAGAGCCAATGCAGACTGTGCTTCTCTGGGCACCAACACCGTTATGCGCTGTCCTTTCTATTCCCAAGCCTTTCTAGTTGCTGCAAGTCAAGTTCAACACTCAACTATTTTCTCAAGGTGCTTTTTTTGGGAGAAGCAAGGCTTCGAGTTCACTCTTTGACTTCAGCTGAAGTCTGTTTTGCCCTTAGACGCTACACTAAAGGAGGCAGCAAAGTCCCTAGGGGGCCTGTCAAAATGAAGGGTGCTAAGCCCACCTCACAGAGAGAGTGAGTCAGTACAGCTAGGCTTCACCCAGGAATCTGCATTTCAAAGGAGCTCTGCAGATGATTCTAGTGGAGGTGGTCCCTGCAGGATGCTTTGAGAAACTCTATGTTCTGTCCCTTGAACTCTGTCTGCAGAACAGCCCTAGATGGCTCTTCCATGCTTTGATCATTTGACCATCCACAGTAGTCCCTGAGCTGGGTCTTCTTTGGACCACCAGCAGAGTGCGTGTCCCCTGAATGACTGTCCTTTTCCTTGTGAACCGGGTGTAGCGGTGCACTGGTAAGAGCATGGACCCCAGAGCCATAATGGGTTTGAATTATGTCTTACTTACTAGCTGAATGACCCTAGGCAACTTTCTAAACCTCTGTGCTTCCATTTCTTCCTCTGTAAAATGGAGATAATGGTACTGCCTGCCCCAGAGGTTATTATGAAGATTAACCAAGTTAATATCTCTAATAAATGTCTCTAAAATCCCGAGACTGTAAAAAGTAGAACATAGATAATGTAGCCTATGAGATCATCGTATTATAGGGTGAGGCTATTGAAGGCAAGAGGGGAAATGACTTGCTCAAGGCAGCAGAGCTGCTCGGTAGCATGGCCAGGACCAAAACAGCTCTTTTTACTCCCAGGTAAATTGTCTTTTTTCCCCCCAAACTGCCTGTCTAACCCCCCTTTCTTCTGGTTTTAATCACATTCTGAATATAACAAGGGGCTGGATATTTGAAGACCTCTTGTAGTTGATTGCATTGCAAAGTCCTTTTACAGTGGTAAAAACAGGTTTTCTTTTCAAAAATTAGGTCTTCTTAGACTAAAATTTCTTGGAAGTAGGGGCATGTCATGTTCCCTTGTATTGCCTACGGGTAAAGAATGTAAGAACGTATGGTTTAGCCGCAGAGGGCTGGGCTTCAGAAATGCTACACGTATCAAATATTTTATATCTATATTTACTCCGAAGACGTGACAATAGCTTTTTGTGTGGTTACAGAGATAACTGATTTTTCACTTGTCTTTCATCCTTCCAAAATCATCCAATCCTCATTCCTTCTTTTCGAAAACCCCCAACCACCCCCTTCATCTGTCTCACCCAGAAGAAACTCTTTTAACTTACCATTTAATTGATCATTCTTTCTTACTCTGATGACCTTTTCCTAAGCTCTCTATGCTAAAATAATCTGGTACTTTGGGCTGAAGAACTGAGTGTTCTCCTAAGGATGGGGGTAGATGGCCATCAAATGGCTCAGAGATCATGATACGGCCCTGTCTAGGTGGTCACATAAGGCAGCCACGAGTAGCTACCGAGCACTTGAAATGTGATGAATGCCACCGAGAACTGAATTTTTAATTTAATTTAAAAATGGACACAGATTTCAGTCTTTGGAGAACTTCTCAGTATGTTTGAAACAACTTGATCATGTTTCAAGTGTAAGTTTTATGAGATCTAAATATAAATCAAGTATTTCTAAAAAGATTTTAGCTTTTGAATAGAGATGTGCTCTAAGTATGAAACGTGCAGCAGATTTTGAAGATTAGTAAGAAAAGAATGAATGTAAAATATTTCATTAATACTTTTCATACTTGGTTACAAGCTGAAATGTTAATATTTTGAATATATTGGGTAAAATAAAATATATTATTTAAGTTTACTTTTTTAAAGTTTATGTGGCTGCAATGGCACTGAAGTTAGGGACAGGGCTCCAATGCTGTTTGTGCTGAACAAGCTGGTCTAAGGTATGCAATTGTCCTGCTTCGTCACGACTTCCAAGTGTAACCAACTTTGTCAGCATCATCCCTAGAGGAGGCTTTAGGGGTTCTACGTCGAACCCTCTTCAGCTGAACAAAACTCACTAATCTCTGGTTTTCTTCTTGTGTTATCTTTCAAATCTACATTTGGGCAACAATTACTTTGGGATCTTTGAATTTTCTTTCATGCCTTTCTGTTCTGTGAAGCCCACATGCATAGTTTATGCATGTTTTTGATTTGGGCTAGAAGTCCATTGTGCTATCCATTGGACCACAGCGTCTGCTTGCTGTGCATTTTTAATAGTAAAGTTTTCAGAAAATACTTAAATCAAGGATAGATTTGGAAAGAATATCCAAAATGTTGCTTTGAACTTCTTATTCTGGACAGGTGAAAACCAATTCCTGGAGCGGGGAGAAGACATGGCCACGCACACATTGCTCTGCAGTGGCACCTCCAGACCACTTCTGGCCAGCACTCTTCCCGTCGCCTCACAGCAGCAATGACTGTGGCCCAAAATACACAGTCATTAGGAAGATCATTACAAAGCATCAAAGTAGCTTCTATCAATGAAAGCCAGAAACAGGTCATTCAGGAGGTTGACTGGCTGGGATGGAACACACAGGGTTGAATAGTGGTAGGAGCCTGGATTTAGCATTAGAAAACTGGGACAGGAATCCCACTTCTGCTATGAACCCATTGCAAGTGACTGGACTGGGCAAAGTTGTTTCTCACTCCCTACTTGCCTTGCTCATCTATCAATTGAGAACATCAAGGCAGAAGGTCTTCAGGGCTCCTGCAGGCTCCTATAAGCCAGATCTCTGTCCATCTTATCCTAGCCTCTTCCTGACCTCTACCTGCAAGAACAGTAAGGCACAGCCTCCCCTGGGTTTGAGGATGCGGATGCTTGCCAGCATTCTTGTCCTGCAGGGCATAAAGTACAGTCCTGCACAACCAGTAGGCTCTGTGACTGCCTAATCTCATCCGTGGTCACTGACCTCCGTTTTAGTAGCAGTGTGTTCCATCACAACTAGCTTTGCTGGGTCAAATGTGTTCACATCTTAAAACCATTTGAAGCATTTGTCAAATTAACATCCAGTAAGCCTATACTGGTATTTGCTTTCACCACCATGTATGTGAGGGCCTGTTTTATGGCATACAAATCATCTCACTGTTATTTCAGTTTGTTGTTTTGTAACTTGAAATGAGGCTGAAATTTCCCTCCATATATTTATTAGCAATGTTCATTTCATCTCTTATGAACTGACTGTGTTTACATCTTTTGCGCCATTTCCCCGAATGGTTTTGGTCAATAGTTTGTAAGCACTCTTTATATTTAAATATGTTAACTTTCTTGTCACATATTTGTAACCCCTTCTTACAAATATTTCTTCCAGTTTGTGACTTACCTTTTAACTTTGTTCATAAATTACTTTTAACTTATAGACAGCAATATTTTGAAAGGTTACATTAATCATTCTTTGTATTGTTAAAAAAGAATTGATTTTTATGCTTTTAAAGTACCTTTTCCATTCCCAGTCAGATACTTTCACATATAATAGTTATCAGCTTTCCTCCTGCATCAATAGGGATTTCTTTTGGTGTGTGATATGAAGTAAGAGGCTAAATTAGTTTTTTTCTCTGTATCATCAATTATCTCTTACAATGTTAAATAAAAGATTCTTTTCCTTCTGCTTTCCACACCCATTTAATCTAGCCCATTACTGATGTCATCAGAGAACACTTTTCATCAGAAAGTCTGAACAGCACTCTTATACTATATCAATCCAGCTTAAATTAGGCATGACTGTTAGGATGGGTAGAAGGTGTAGTCAAATGGAGTGAAAGTAAAATGAATTATCATCTATAAATTTAGGTATAACTAAAAATTTTCAGTAATTTAAAGATTTCAGAATTTAAATAATAAAATATTTGATCTATTCAATTGGAAATTTGGTTGAGATCAGCTGAGTTGTTAATTGGACTTCATCAGCAAACATTTGCCTTAAAATCTCTAGAATCTAAAGCAGCATGTGCCTACTAGGTGAGTAAGACATCATCTCTGGAATTAAGAGGCTTTTCAGGGTTGACCAGATACTTATCACTGCATGGGCAAATGGCCCAAGGAGTGTGGTTCTGGTGTGAGTTATTTCTTCTTAGTGCAGATGGATTTGCTTTCTTTCTGGGTGGCAAGGTGGAGACCAAGAGGGGTCAGTGGGAACATAAAGTCTTGGAAGGGGAGGAAAACCTCTCTGCGGGCTCGCTGGGTCAGCCACCCTCCTTACAAAGTGGGATGGAAGCTTCTGCTCTCACTAGAGTCCAAGTAGGCATCAGCTATTGCCATTATTGTTGTTGAATAATATAATGAATTAAGGAAATGTATTATATTTTAAGAGCTCAATGTCTGTTACCTATTTGCCAGTGACAGGAACTCATGTCTCCTGAGGCAACTGGTCTCATTTTTGGTAGATATAATGAATTATTATCTAATGATTATTGCCCTTGAATTATTTGAAGATATGATCTGGCCCTCTCTTAAACGCTTCCCTCCGTGTGCTTTAGCTTCTTTATATGGCCAGCCACTCTCTGTGGATATGTCCAGGTTTGTTGATGCCCCCTTGACATGAGCCAATATAACTTAACACTGGATGAGAATGAAGCAGTGCTAAAGTTATCACTTCCCTTGAATGTATAATTATACTTTTATTAGTGCTGCTTGGAACTGGATTTCCTTTCTAGCAGCCAAGTCATGTTTTGGGCTCATATGTAGCTTGTAGCTAAGAAAACCTTGAGTTGTTTTCATATAAACCATCAGAAACTATTTTTAGAATTCAAGTTATAACTGTGAAGTCCTGTGTCTTACCTAATCAACGTTACCTTCTGAGATAAATACTGAAAATCTTACACGTCCAGAACAAGGAAATCCTAACTTTGGGCATTTGATGTCTGTTAAATGTACCACATTTTAATCATTCGTATTTTTTAAAGGAAGTGAGAAGGAGAAGTGAGATGCTGAGCATCAAACTGGGCAGAGTTGTCATGTTGTGATCTGAGATTCTGTCCGGTTCTTCAGGATTTCAGGGGTCGTAACCAATACCAAGCATGGGCTCATCCAGTGCAGCCGGGGAGACAACTACTTCAACTCAGGAGTTTTCAAAATTTTGCTTATGCCTGTTCACAAGATTCCATGGTGTTTTTCTTCTTTGTTGTTGCTTTTGTGGAAAATGAAAGTTAACGATGAACAATCACTGTAACTTTCCTTTCAATCCCCAAAATACGCTTGCAATAAGTCAATTAGTTTTCACTTGGGGCATCGCTTTTCCAAAAAAATCAATCTTTGCTTTTTATCTGAGATATCATTTTGGTGTAAGGCAGAATTGTACCAAATACTGTATCTCTGTGGCCCATGATACTGTCAAAACTAAGTTTCAGTCATTCGATATAAAGGAAACTGTCTCTGAATTTAGATATTCCTCCATTCTTAAAGGAACTAAAGAATAAAATAAAATACTTAACTTTCTTTCTGTACATGTGAAAAACCATATCTAAGAAATTTCATTATTCAGCCCATGTTTCTTCATTGTTACCAGTATAACACACTGAAAGATGTATATATACACGTACATAGATATACAAAGCATCTATACATCTATACATATGTAGTACATATATACACATGTATATACTGTACATCACGCATCTATATTAAATTGTGGTAATATCCCATTACCACATGTTGATGGCATTCTAGTAATCTACCTGAAGCTTATGAAAACATATACAGTGATGTGGTTCGGGTTTTCTCAGGGAGTGCTTTCTGGCTCCCCGGGATTATCAGTTACTTTTATAAAAGCTCACTAATCACTTGTTGGTTTCTGGAAAATAAATTTAAAGCATACATTATTAATGCCAAACTTACACATTTTGCTTTCTGGAATCAACTTTTTTTATTTTAAAAATTGAGAAAATGATTTCTGTATCATGTTTCTTTAGGCATTTTCCTTATTGTCCACAATTATTCAAAGATCCTGAGCCATGGGTCCAAAAATTTATTTCAGCTCTCATCCTCCTTCCTTGCAGGTAAAACCAGCACTCCACAGCCCTGGATAACTCCTCTTGCACTGGGTCTGTGCCTGCTCCTGGGACACTGAACACTCCTGGGTCTGCCGGATCCGTGGTGTGCTTTGTGCCCCTCTCTGCTTAGCCTCAGCAGGAGCCCCCCTGCCCCTGGACCACTCCTTTACTGAGTCCTGTAGGTGTTCCAGCACACACTGTCCCTCCCTTCTCAATGCCCCAGCCCCCTCTCAGGTCAGTTGGGGGATTACATCACCTGCTACGTGTCTGGAGATGGAGGTCTGTTGCCCGACACTGTCTGCTTTCCCTCCTGCCCCACTGCATTTAATCATTGTCATAAGACAGGAAACAAAGAGGGAATGTCATTGGTCCCATCCCTCTGAATCTTGACCACGAAAAGATCTTGAATTGCCTCCATGTCCCCACTCAACATCACCTCTTGCACAGCTACCTCTGCCTGAGTGCACATTGGCCAAGAACCATGAACCACCGTCCAATCATGGTCCAGGCTCAGACCCTGATCTCTAGCCTGGAGAAGAGGTGTGTTTCTTTCTAATCATCTGGTATGTATGCAAGGAAGCCATAAACCGGTCATTATTTTTGTATGTAGAATTAAAAATATTCATACAGACATAAATTATTTGGTTTTCATTATTTATCATCCCTAAAATATATAGCTGATGTTTTCAAAATGATTTATTAATTCCAGTCCTAAGATTGTATAATTGGTTGAAATAATAAATAGAAAACAGAAGAACAGCAACAATAAAAACCAAGATTAATTCTAATACATTCATGAAAATGTCAGGAATCAAGTGTACTTTAAGCTCATTGTAAAGTCTTTAGTGTGTTGTGGATTCAGAAGCAGTAGGTGACAACTTTTATTATAAATTCTTAAGCACCTGGTTTTGGAGGGTGATGGCTTGTTGGAGGGAATGATGCTGAACGAACGAAAGAAAAAATATGATAAATAAACAGAAAGAAAAAAGATGAAGGAAAAGAGAAAACAAATGTCCAGAATAAGATGAATAGGTAGTGGAGGAGAAAAAATAGGTGGTCACAATTTTATATTCCAAGGATTACACTAGTAAGAAGAAATCTAATGATGAGGCAGAGATTTTGCTTTTTTTTCCCCTGTTCCTTTTGGCTCGTGGCCTGAGTTTGCTCTGGCTTTCATTGAATACATTGGCCAAGGCAGGTTGAGCTTCTGCCTGACCTGCTGGAATGTCATTCCTGATGTCATGGAGAGACATGTCTTGGCTTCTGAACCCCTGTTCTCCTGTATCCTTGTGTCCCTGTATTTCTGTGACCCTCACATGAGTCAGTTCTCACACTGCTAATAAAGACATACCTGAGACTGGGTGATTTATAACAGGAAAGTGGTTTAATGGACTCACAGTTCCACATGGTTGTGGAGGCCTCACAATCATGGCAGAAGATGAAGGAAGAGCAAAGGGACAGCTTACATGGCAGCAGGCAAGAGAGAGCATGATTCCCCTTTATTAAACCATCAGATCTTGTGAGGCTTATTCACTGCTAGAACAGTATGGGGGAAACCACCACCATAATTCAATTATGTCCACTTGGCCCCACCCTCGACACAGGGGGATTATTACAAATCAAGGTGAGATTTGGGTGGAGGCACAGCCAGACCATATCACTGCTGTATCTCTGTGTCCCTATATTCCTGTATCCCTGGCTGAATGGGTCAAAGTACTGATCAACCCACAGATGTGCATTTACCCCTGCTGAAAAGAGAAAGAAATATAAATGAAGTCTTTTTCTTTATGGGGCTCATTAACTAGATGGAGAGAGACAGACCATGGAAAAGACAAATAGAAACTTCAGGCTCTATGCAGTGAGTGCCGAGAGCTGATTGTAGAAATGACAGTGCAGCCCTGCAGATGAGCAGAAGCTCATGGTGGGACTTTTCATGCAAGCTATGCAGAGGAAAGGGCATAGGATTTGGGATAGGGACACAGATTCAAATCCTGGTCCTGCCACTTTCCTGCTATGTCATCTTGGCCATGTTCTTTTACCCCCATGAAGTCTGAGTTTTCACATGTGTAAAATAGTACCACAAATGTGTACTTTTAAAAGCACTTTTCAAACGCTTCATCTTGTTTAATCTTCTTGGCAGTTCTGTAAAGTGTGAAGCATTGTACAAAGTGAACTCTCATGATTACATTGGAGCCCAGGGTTCTCAGAGGAGAATCCTCAAGGAAATGGAGCTTTCCTGCCTTGTGTCCAGAAAACGTTGTGGATCCCAAGGGAGGCAAGCATTTTCATCAGACTGGGAGAGGCAAGAAAAGGTCACTCAAAGTCTAGATTCTTCTGGAGTCCACTGGCATCTTGTCCCACTTCAGTTCTCCCCTAATCTTTCCAGATGTGCAGATGTATAGCTTGGGTGGATGAGCTAAAATGCACTCAAGGCTAAGCAGGTCAGCTGGCGCAGCCCATGGGAAGCATGCTCATCCCAAAGCGAAGGTTTGTGGCAGAAATTTCTTTGCGCTTATTTACACTGCTGGCTTGACGTTGTGGTGGGGATTTGAATACTGAGGTAATTCAAAAACTCCAAGTCATGAGCCCAACTCATAAAGTCAGGGAGGTTTTGGAGTGTACATGGGAGATCTTAGCAAAAGAAAATATGTGTTTTAAACCCTAGAAAGAAGTAAATGCCTCTCGTTTACTTTAAAAAAATTACATGGCCAAGGTGACATAGCAGAAAAGTGGCAAGAGGTCTGTCCTCTTTCTACCATTCGGTCATGACCATATTGTCCTGGAGGCCTAGGGGCAGGATATAATAAAGAAATGTTTAATTTTGATAGAATGGATAAATGGGATTGTAGGATTTGTAGTGAGCTGGTCTGTCTTCATTCTTACAATTATCAATATCATTTTAGTGACCGTAATGTTGATGTGGATAGTGATGAAGACGATAGTGTGGAAATAACATGAATATTAGCTGATGTCTACTGAGTGGTTCCTGGATGCCAGACCCTGTGCTAAGTACTGCACAGGGATAATAGAGTGTAATTCTCCAGCGACCTTTTGAGATAGGTTACATAATTGTCAGCTTTTCACAAATGAGGAAGCCAGTATTCAGAAAGATGAAGTGCTGAAGCTTATACAGTAAGAAGTAAAGAGGCAGATTTCAAACTTGGGCAGTTGAACAACAAAGCTCAAGCTCTTAACTACTATCTCTAGAGTCCTCTGACTGATGGATTCCTCCCTCACCCCAGCCAACTTTTGCGTCCACCCTTTCTGGAGAGCATAACCCCACATAGTATATACCCAAAGGTCCCATAGTGATCCTTCTCCCAAAGAGCACGAACGAGGGGTTTGAAACTGTGAGAACTCTGGCCCAGAGCTTGGAATTTTGATGCAAATGACAGAGAAACCAAGAGGTTTATTTCCTCAGCCTCCAGGAGAGCTCATCCTCAGCTCTCTAAAGCAGACCAGACCTGAGGAAAAAAAGAGGCTTTATGAGTTCTGCTACAGCAGACTTAAACATACCTGCCTAGCAGCCCTGAATGAACAACAGAGCTCACAGCTCAGCACTTGAGCTTCTATAAAGTACAGACTGTCTCCTCAAGCATCTCCCTGACCCCTGTATACCCAAAGAGTCACCTCACAAAGGACTAATCAGACTGACATTTGGCGGGCATCATTCTGAAACAAAGATAGCAGAAGAAGAAACTAGTAGCATCCCTCACTGTTCTGCAGCTGCTACAGGTGTACCCCAGACAAGCAGGGCCTGGAATGGATCTTAGCAGTTGTACAGCAGAGGGGCTAGACTGTTAGACAGAAAACTAAGAAACAAATACTTCATCATCAACAATCTGGGTGTCCACTCAGAGACCCAATCGAAAAGTCAGCAACTACTCAGACGACAGGTGGATAAATCCACAAAGATGGGAAGAAATCACTGCATAAAGGAGGAAAACACCTGAAACCAGAACACCTCACCTCCTACAAAGGACCAAAACTCCTCACCAGCAAGGGAACAAAGCGGACGGAGAATGAGTGTGACGAAATGACAGAATCAGACGTCAGAAGGTGGGTAATGAGAAACTTCTGTGTGTTAAAAGAACATGTCCTAATTCAATGCAAAGACACTAAGAACCTTGAAAAGGGTTTGAAAAAAGACTTGAGGAAATGATAACAAGAATGGACAACTTAGAGAGGAATATGATTGAATTGAAGGAGCTGAAAAACACAACACGAGAACTTCACAACACACGCACAAGTTTCAACAGCCGAATTGGCCAAGCAGAAGAAAGAATATCAGAAGTTGAAGATAAACTCAATGAAATAAAATGAGAAGCCAATATTAGACAAAAAAGTGCAAAAAGGAATGAACAAAATCTCCAAGAAATGTGGGCCTATGTGAAGAGACCTAACCTATGTTTGATAGGTGTACCTGAATGTGATGAAGAGAATGAATCCAAGCTGGAAAATACTCTTCAGGATATTATCCAGGAAAATTTCCCCAACTTAGTAAGGCAGGCCAATATCCAAGTCCAGGAAATACAGAGAACACCACAAAGATATTCCGCAAGAAGAGCAACCCCAAGGCACATAATCGTCAGATTCAACAAGGTTGAAATGAAGGAGACAATGCTAAGGGCAGCCAGAGAGAAAGGTTGGGTTACCCACAAAGAGAAGCCCATCAGACTCACAGCAGATCTCTTGGCAGAAACTCTACAAACCAGAAGAGAGTGGGGGCCAATATTCAACATCCTTTAAAAAAAGAACTTTCAATCCAGAATTTCATATGCAGCCAAACGGAGCTTCATAAGTGAAGGAAAAATAAAATCCTTTGCGAACAAGCAAGTACTCAGAGATTTTGTCACCACCAGGCCTGCTTTACAAGAGCTCCTGAAAGAGGCACTACACATAGACAGGAACAACCAGTATCAGACATTCCAAAAACATACCAAATGCTAAAGAGCATCAACAAAATGAAGAATCTGCATCAACTAACGGGCAAAAGAGCCAGCTAGCATCAAAATGGCAGTATCAAATTCACACATAACAATATTGACCCTAAATGTAAATGGGCTAAATGCACCAATCAAAAGACACAGACTGGCAATTTGGATAAAAAGCCAAAACCCATCGGTGTGCTGTATCCAGGAAACCCATCTCACATGCAAGGATACACAAAGGCTCAAAATAAAGGGATGGAGGAAGATTTACCAAGCAAATGGAGAGCAAAAAAAAAAGCAGGAGTTGCAATTCTCATCTCTGATAAAATAGACTTTAAAGCAACAAAGATCAAAAGAGACAAAGAAGGACATTACATAATGGTAAAAGGATCGATACAACAAGAAGAGCTAACAATCCTAAATATATACAAACCCAATACAGGAGCACCCAGATACATAAGGCAAGTTCTTAATGACTTACAAAGAGACTTAGACTCCCACAAAATAATAGTGGGAGACTTTAACACTCCACTGTCAATATTCGACAGATCAACCAGACAGAAACTTAACAAGGAAATCCAGAACTTGAACTCAGACCTGAAACAAGCAAACCTGATAGACATTTACAGAACTCTTTACCCCAAATTCACAGAATATACATTCTTCTCAGCACCACATCACACCTACTCTAAAATTGACCACATAATTGGAAGTAAAGCACTCCTCAGCAAATGCAAAACAACTGACATAATAAAAAACAGTCTCTCAGACCATAGTGCAATCAAGTTAGAACTCAGAATCCAGAAACTAACTTAGAACTGCACACCTTCATGGAAACTGAACAACTGGCTCTTGAATGTTGACTGGATAAACAATGAAATGAAGGCAGAAATAAAGAAGTTCTTTGAAACCAACAAGAAGGAAGACACAACATACCAGAATCTCTGGGACTCATTTAAAGCAGTCTACAGAGGAAAATATATAGCAATAAGTGCCCACATGAGAAGAGTGGAGAGATCCAAAATTGACACCCTGTCATCAAAATTGAAAGAGCTAGAGGAGTAAGATTAAAAAAACTCAAAACCTAGCAGAAGGCAAGAAATAACTAAGATCAGAGCAGAACTGAAGGAGATAGAGACATGAAAAACCCTTCAAAAAATCAATAAATCCAGGAGCTGGTTTTTTTTTTTAAAAGATCAACAAAATAGACAGACCACTAGCCAGACTGATAAAAAAGAAAAGAGAGAACCGAATAGATGCAATAAAAAATGATAAAGGGGAAATCACCACAGATCCCACAGAAATTCAAACCATCATCAGAGAACATTACAAACAACTCTATGCACATAAACTAGTAAACCTGGAAGAAATGGATAAATTCCTGGACACCTATGTCCTCCCAAGCCTAAACCAGGAGGCTTAACTATTGGAGCTGAAACTATAAATAGACCAATAACAAGGACTGAAGTTGAGGAAGCAATTAAGAGCCTACCACACAATAAAAGCCCAGGTCCAGATGGGTTCACAGTTGAATTCAACCAGACACACAAAGAGGAGCTGGTACCATTCCTTCTGAAACTATTCCAAATAATCCAAAAAGAGGGAATCCTTCCCAAATTATTTTATGAGACCAACATCATCCTGATACCAAAACCCGGCAGAGACTCAACAAGAAAAGAAAACTTCAGGCCAATATCCATGATGAATATAGATGCAAAAATCTTCCATAAAATTCTGGCAAGCCGATTGAAACAGCACATCAAAAAACTTATCCATCATGATCAAGTAGGATTCATCCCAGGGATGCAAGGCTAGTTCAACATACGGAAGTCTATAAATGTAATTCACCACATAAACAGATCCAAAACCAAAAACCACATGATTATCTCAATTGACGCAGAGAAGGCCTTTGACAAAATTCAACAGCTCTTTATGCTAAAAACCCTCAATAAACTCGGTATTGATGGAACATATCTCAAAGTAATAAAAGCTATTTATGACAAACCAACAGCCAATATCATACTTAATGGGCAAAAACTGGAAGCATTCCCTTTGAAATCTGGCACTAGACAAGGATGCCCTCTTTTGCCAATCCTATTCAGTATAGTACTGGAAGTTCTAGCCAGAGCAGTCAGGCAAGAAAAAGAAATAAAGTGTATTCAAATAGGAAAGGAGGAAGCCAAATTGTCTCTACTTACAGATGACATGATAGTATACCTAGAAGACCCCATTGCCTCAGCCCAAAAACTCCTGAAACTGATAAGCAACTTCAGCAAAGTCTCAGGATACAAAATCAATGTGCAAAAATCACAAGCATTCCTATATACCAATAACAGACTGAAAGAGGGCCAAATCAAGAATGAACTGCCATTCGTAATTGCTACAAAAAGAATAAAATACCTAGGAATACAACTTACAAGGAATTTAAGAGATCTCTTCAAGGAAAACTACAAACCACTGCTCAACAAAATAAGAGAGGACACATACAGATGGAGAAACATTCCATGTTCATGGTTAGGAATAATCAATATCATGAAAATGGCTATACTGCCCAAAGTAATTTACAGATTCAATGCTATCCCCATCAAGCTACCATTGACTTTCTCCACAGAACTGGAGAAACCTTCATGAACTTCATATGGAACCAAAAGAGAGCCCGCATAGCCAAGTCAATTCTAAGCAAAAAGAACACAGCAGGAGGCATCACACTACTGGACTTCAAACTATATTGCAAGGCTACAGTAATCAAAACAGCATGGTACTGGTACCAAAACAGAGATATAGACCAATGGAACAGAACAGAGGCATCGGAAGCAACACAGCATATCTACAACCATACAATATTTGATAAACCTGACAAAAACAAGCAATGGGGAAAGGACTCCCTGTTTAATAAATGGTGTTGGGATAATTGGCTAGCCATGTGCAGAAAGCAGAAACTGGACCCCTTCCTGACACCTTACCCTAAAATTACCTCCAGATGGTTTAAAGACTTAAATATAAGACCTGGCACCATAAAAACCCTAGAAGAAAATCTAGGCAAAACCATTCAGGACATAGGAGTAGGCAAGGACTTCATGACCAAAACACCAAAAGCATTGGAAACAAAAGCCAAAATAGACAAATGGGACCTAATCAAACTCCACAGCTTCTGCACAACAAAAGAAACAGTCACTAGAGTGAATCAGCAACCAACAGAATGGGAAAAAATTTTTGCAGTTTACCCATCTGACAAAGGGCTGATATCCAGAATTTACGAAGAACTCAAACAAATTTACAGGAAAAAAACAAACAAGCCCATTCAAAAATGGGCAAAGGATATGAACAGACACTTTACAAAAGAAGACATACATGAGGCCAACAAACATGAAAAAATGCTCATCATCACTGGCCATTAGAGAGATGCAAATCAGAACCACATTGAGATACCATGTCACGCCAGTTAGAATGGCGATCATTAAAAAATCTGGAGACAACAGATGCTGGAGAGGATGTGGAGAAATAGGAACACTTTTACACTGTTGGTGTGAGTGTAAATTAGTTCAACCATTGTGGAAGACAGTGTGGCGATTCCTCAAGGCCTTAGAAATAGAAATTCCATTTGACCCAGCAATCCCATTACTGGGTATACATCCGAAGGACTATAAATCGTTCTACTATAAGGACACATGCACACGAATGTTCATTGCAGCACTGTTTACAATAGCAAAGACCTGGAACCAACCCAAATGCCCATTCACGATAGACTGGATTGGGAAAATGTGGCACATATACACCATGGAATATTATGCAGCAATCGAAAATGATGAGTTCGTGTCATTTGTAGGGACATGGATGAATCTGGAGAACATCATTCTCAGCAAACTGACACAAGAACAGAAAATGAAATACCGCATATTCTCGCTCACAGGCAGGTGATGAAAAAAGAGAACACATGGACACAGGGAAGGGAGTACTACACACTGGGGTCTACTGGGGGGAATAGGGAAGAGACAGTGGAGGGGGAAGGGGAGAGGGATAGCCTGGGGAGAAATGCCTAATGTGGGTGAAGGGGAAGACGGCAGCAAAACACACTGCCATGTGTGCACCTATGCAACTATCTTGCATGACCTGCACATGTACCCCAAAACCTAAAATGAAATTTAAAAAAATTAGCTAGGTATGGTTGTACGCTCCTGTAATCCCAGCTACTCAGGAGGCTGAGGTGTGAGAATAGCTTGAACCTGGGAGGTGGAGGTTGCAGTGAGCCAAGATCACACCACTGCACTCCAGCCTAGGAGACAGAGGAGTGAGTCCCTGTCTAAAAAAAAAAAAAAAAAAACAGAAAGAAAAAACAATTTATAGTAGCCACAAAAGCTTTTTCAGTAACAGAAGAAATTCTGAAGTTATTGCATGCTTTGAAATTTAGTATTGCATTTACTGAATAGTTTATATCTTTCAAAAAGCTTTCATAACTCATTGGAGTCTCATCATAGCTCCATGAAATATATAAGTTAGATGATATGAGCCACATTTTTCACATGAGAATCTGAAGCATGATTAAGTAACATCAGTCCTCTACTAGGTGGAATGGATTTGAGACTAGACAATGGGCCTCAGAACTCATGTTAAAGCTTTTGTGGCTGCTATAAATTCTGAAGAAAGTACGTGGCATTGCATGCCTCTTGCCATGGCCTATAGGCTGCATCAATCGTCCTAAAACTAATGTACATGAAAATCACCTGGGGGTCTTGCAAAGGGCAGATTTAGGTCAGGGAGATGGGCTGGAACCTAAGATTTTGCATTTCTAATAGACTCCCAGGTGACGCTGATGCTGTAGCTCCCTCCCTCACCCAACTTTTCCCCATCAGTATTTTTGAACACTTGATCCACAGCCAATCTGCCTCAAAATCACTTGTGGTGGAAAATACTTGTTAAATAGTAGATGGCTGTGCCCCGTACCAAGACATAATGGACTTCTTATGGTCTCTACTGGTGAGAATCACTTTTTTCTGTTGATTCGAATGTTCTTATTTAAAAGTATGGGATGAGGAAATTGTAGGTTCACTGGGTTCGCATTGGTGAGACTTAAACCTATAGAAGACTTTGCAGCAGAATAGGAAGATTTCTCTCCCAGCCTACCCAGTAGTTGAAAAACTATCAGAAGGGCTTGGAAGGGAGCAAGGGAGGATTGATAATGATAGCAAAGACTGGGCAGTCCTTGGGTGTGGCAACAAAAAGAACAGCAACCAGCTGTGGAGAGAGAAATGGTATTGATGATATCATAAAACTTCTGTAAGAAAACACAGGAGAAAAGCCTTTGCAACCTTGGAAGTTAAAAAAGATGTTTAGATAGAACATAAGAAGCAAGCACAATAAAAAATAAGTTAATTAAAAATTAAAACTGTGTTTTAGAAGAAATAATTAGAAAATAAAAAGGCAGGGCCGGGCGCAGTGGCTCACGCCTGTAATCCCAGCACTTTGGGAGGCCGAGGCGGGTGGATCATGAGGTAAAGAGGTCGAGACCAACCTGGTCAACATGGTGAAACCCCGTCTCTACTAAAAATACAAAAAACGTAGCTGGGCATGGTGGTGTGTACCTGTAATCCCAGCTACTCGGGAGGCTGAAGCAGGAGAATTGCCTGAACCCAGGAGGCGGAGTTTGCGGTGAGCTGAGATGCGCCATTGCACTCAAAAAAAAAAAAAAAAGGCAACCCACAGACATATATATGTCAAAAACTTGTACTCTGAATATTTTATAAGTTAATAATAAGAAGGGAATGGGCAATTAAAAAATGGTCAAAAGATTTGAATAAACACCTCACCAAAAAGATTACAGATGGAAAACTAACACATGGAAAGATGCTCAACATTGCTTGTCAGTAAGGAAATGAAAATTGAGACAGTAATTGAATACCACTACACAACTGTTAGAATGGCTAAGACCCAAAACACCCATAATACCAATTGCTGACAAAGATGCAGAACCGGAACTCTTACTTACTGCTGATGGAAATGCAGAGTGCTGCAATAGCTTTGGAAAGGAGTTTATAAGCTGAAACCTCCTCTTACAATACAATCAAGCAGGTGTACTGCTGTGTACTTACTCAAATGATTTGAAAACATGGGCCCATATAAAAACTAAAACAACATGTCCTTCAATAGATAAATAGGTGAACCAACTATGGCACATCTATAAAATGGAATACTACTTAGTGATGAAAAGGAGTGTGTGTGTGTGTGTGTGTGTGTGTATGTTAAATATAATATTATCATCATATATATAAATAATGATAGATACCTGTGTGTGCACAGGTTAGCATACATACATGTATTTTCTGGCTCTGTCTGCTAGAGAGTTTAAAATCAGTTATGCCTAAGCAGCAGTGACCATACCCAATAACCAGCCCTTGGTTTCTAATACCATTCTCTAAATGGAAGCAGAGCTCCTTGAAGAACCATCTGATTCTAGGGCTGGAGTAGGCAATATGCAGGAAAAGCCTGGAGCATCTTGTAGTACCAGAAAATAAGGAAGTATGCAACAAGTAAAATGATGTGGGTGTATCAAACGGACACAAGGACTAACTGAAAAAGCTCCCTGTGTCCAAAGCTGAAACAATTTGAGCAACAAAATATGTAAAGTAGCATTATTGTATAACTATGGTATGAGATAAATATCTACGAGTCCACACTGATATGAATAAATGATTAAATAAATGGGTAAGCATAGACAATTATCCTGTGCATATGAATTTCAAAGGATTATGTGGGAAGTTTCAAGTAAGTAGAGGGTAAGTTCCTCATAGTGTTTTCCTTCTAAAGGATATAATATGGAAATGAGGAAAAAAAGAAAAACTTTGTACTGGAGAAAATTGAGAAACATTACCTCAGCCAGGTGATCAAGACCAACATCAATGATAAACCACTGTAGCAGTATATACCCTTGAAATGCTGTGAAAAGCATAGCACTTAGACCTCTGTGATCTTCCTTCCCCAAACCCACAACCTGTTCTCTTAAACAACGAGAAAAAAAAAATCAGACAAACTCTAGCTAAAGAACATACTACCACATACCTGACCATTACTCTTCAAAACTATCAAGGTCATCTACAAGAAAAGTCTGAGAAACTTTCATAGACTAGAGAAACCTAATGACATATGGCGTCTAAATGTAATGTAGTATCTGGGATGAGATTCTGGAGCAACAAGAAAGACAGGTAAAAACGAAGGACATTTACATGAAGCATGACCTTTAGTTACTAATAATGTAGCAATATTATTTTATTGGTTGTGACAAATTTACCATATTAATGTAAGATGTCAACAAGAGGAGAAACCGTGTGTGGGGTATATTGTATCTCTTTGTACTGGCTGTGAAGTTGTTTTGTAAATCCAGAACCATTCTAAAATTACAAAGTTGGCTGGTCATGGTAACTTGTGCCTGTAATCTCAGCACTTTGGGAGGCCACAGAGGAAGGATTACTTGAGGTCAGGAGTTTGATACCAGCCTGGCCAACATGGTGAAACCCCATCTCTATTAAAAATACAAAAATTAGCCGTGTGTGGTGGTGCACACCTGTAGCCACATTACTATAGCTACATTACTACATGGGAGGCTGAGGCAGGAGAATAGCTTGAATCTGGGAGGTGGAGGCTGCAGTAAGCTGAGATTGTGCCACTGCACTCCAGCCTGGGCAACAGAGTGAGATCCTGCCTCAAAAAAAAAAAGTTTTTTTTTTTTTTTAAATACAAGAATGGCCACATGAAGATGCTCAACAGGCATTAGGGAAGTGCAAATTAAATCCAAACAATGAGACATCACAGGGTCACCTAAACTAAAAAGATTGTCAATATCAAGTGTTGGTGAGGATATGAACAATGGGAACTCGCTGGTGATAACATAAAATAGTACAACCACTATATAAAAAAATAATTTGACTCTTATGAAGTCAAACCTACCCAATGCCCCTGTGATTCCACTCTTAGGTATTTACCCAGGAGAAATGGAACATATCCACATGAAGGACTTTTATCTGAATGTTCATATAAACCTTATTCATAATAACCCCAAACTGGAAAGAACTCAAATGTCTAACGACAGCTGAAAGGATCAATAAGCTGTTGTATAGCCATACAACGGAACTCTACTTAGCAATACGGAGGAACAGTGTACTGATATTTGCAACAATATGGATGAATTTCAAAATCATTATGTAAACACAGGAAGCCAGACATGGAAGCATACATACTGCAATAATTCTACTGATGTGAAATTCTAGAAAAGGCAAAATTTAGAATAGAGTGGTATTATACACACAGACACATCCACATATTTATCAATAAAAACATCACTTTGCATACCTAAATGGCTGCATCTAATTGTATATATGTTATATTCCCTTCAAAGTTGATTTGAAATTTTGAAATAGGGTCTTCTTTTTAAGGAAGAATTCTTGATTTAAGAGATTTAGAGAGTTAACATGTCTGATTGGAATTAGGCCATCTCTCGAATGTACAATGTATGATTTTTATATCTTTGTGTGTATATTGCATTGTTCTCCTTATATGGAACTCTCTCCCTCTTCTCTCCATATATCTGAGTCCTATCTTTTCTATGCTCCTTTCTCCATCACCCCGTGTACTGCTGTGTCCTCATTTTTCTGAACTCATATGGCAAGGGTATCAGAAGAGAACGGCCTGAAGGAGTCACTCCTTCACACATGTTCAAGGAACACCTGTTACAGACCTGGCACTCTGAGGTGCTGGGGAATCCAAGATGCACAAGAACATCCACCCACTGCAGTTAAAGAGCTCACAGTCTAGAAAGAGGCAGCCATATGTAATGTGATACAAGTCGTCCTCTGTAAGAAGTAAAGTAGCAAGGAGGGATGTTTTTATAACTTCACATTTGAGGAGCATTCGAGCTAGATCTCAGATAAGAAAAGGATGGGGCCAAGCACAGTGGTTCACATCTGTAATCCCAGCACTTTGGGAGGCTGAGGCTGGTGGATTGCTTGAGGTCAAGAGTTCAAGGCCAGCCTGGCCAACATAGTGAAACCCTGTCTGTACTAAAATACAGAATTAGCCGGGTGTGGTGGTGGGTGCCTGTAATCCCAGCTACTTGGGAGTCTGAAGCAGGAGTATGGCTCGAACCTGGGAGGCGGAGATTGCAGTGAGCCGGGATTGCACCACTGCACTTCAGCCTGGGGGACAGAGCAAGAGTCTGTCTAACGGGGAAAAGAAAAGAGGATGGTTTTGGAGAGAGAACCATCCTGGGAAGAGTAAAGAACGTGAGTCAAGGCCCAGAGCTGGCTACAAAAGAGAGTGTGGGCTGGTGGGTGGAGAATAGCAGAAGGGGCTAGAGAGCAAAGTTGGGGTCAGATTGTGTAGGGCTGTGCTTGAGAATTGAGCATTACATGAGATAATGGAGGTGAAGAAAGTGCTTGATAGGGGTGGTGCAGAGAAAGCGCTCAGGAAATAGTATCACTGTCATTACTATCATTACTGTATTATTTTTATATAACAAATGTTCTCAGGCTCACTTTGGCTTGTATATGGGTTGAGGAAAATGCTACTCCACACAGAAAGATAAAATTTATCCCCTATGCCTCTTGAGAGAAGAAGCAGCAATCCCCAGGTGCAGGGAGGAGGGGAGCCCTGCTGGCTTTCAGTCAGCCTCACACAGGAAGGAGTGGTGGAGATTCTGCAGAGAACAAGAGTCATGTCCTGGACTTTGGAGACAGGGACACTCAGGTTGGACAATACTCGATTTCAGCATCCACCTGCAGGGCCCTCACTGCACTTCTCACTTACAATTGTCTCGGCTGTTAGGGAGCCCTTGAAAGCCAGGTGTTCTGTCTCCTTCCCCAAACCTCAGAAGATATAGATGGGGACCATGAGGGCAGTGAGGGCAGGGAAGGGGAGTTCCTGTCTGTTCTTTCCCCGGCTTCCCTGTGCTCTCCACTTACCTTCCCTCTTTCTTTCCAAACAGGTGAGAGGAATGTTAAGACCATGAACCTCATCAGGAGCAAGCAGGTTCACTAGGACACTTGGTTGGGAGGTATAAGAGGCCTCATCTGCTTGCACCAGCAGCAGAAAGAAGCTGCAGAAAAGTCTCTTTGGACCTGGGAAGCTAAAGGAGGTCGGTGGTTTTCTGGTTAACTGCACGAGCTCTGCAAGCTCTGCAGATGTTCTTTGAGGGCCAGGACAGCCTCTGTAGCGCCCACACTCTCCAGGCATGGGAGGCAGAAGCTCAAAGTCACTTCTCAGAAATTGAGCCTTTAGTTCTGCTGTCATCCCAAGGCTATGAAGCTCCTTCTCCCACCCTGGGTAGGAGGAGGGTGAATGAAGACTAGGGGGTCTGGAGAAAGAAAGGGGGAAACAAAGTTTTCCTTTTTTTTTTGAGATGGAGTCTCTCTCTGTCTTTCAGTCTGGAATGCAGTGGTGCCATCTCGGCTCACTGCAACCTCCGCCTTCTGGGTTCCAGTGATTCTCCTGCCTCCGCCTCCTGAGTAGCTGGGACTGCAGGTGCGTGCCACCACATCTGGCTAATTTTCTGTATTTTCAGTAGAGACGGGGTTTCACTGTGTTAGCCAGGATGGTCTCCTCAATCTCCTGACCTCACTGCTGGCCTCAACCTGCCAAAGTACTGGGATTACAGGTGTGAGCCACCATGCCCGGCCCAAACTTTTCACTTTTAAAGAGACATAACCTGGCAATGCATAGAGAAGATACCTTGGGTTCTGAGGCATGTGCGAGAAGTCCAGAGTAACTGCCGCGAGGTTTTGTTAAAGTTGAGAGGCACTGCGGGGTAGTTTTGTTGCAGCCCTCTACTCTGGCAATTAGGAAGGGCTGTGGTCAGGAAACAAAGCAGCAGGTGTGGCCCATGTGGAATTGTCAGGCAAGATTTACCTGTGGTGGGCTGTCCCTCACAGGCTGGCCCACCTTCTGGCCACCTCTGCTTTCCTCCTAGAAAGAAAGCTAGGCCTTCCAAAAAATATCTTGGGAGGCAAACAACATTTACTCAATGTCTTAGGCCCCAAGCAAGGGTTTACAATGAGAATCTCTCCGAGTTTCCCTAGTATCCTATGAGGTAGACACTATTAATATCCCCCAAGGCTCAAAGAAGTTAAGTCACTTACCAAGAAACACAGCTATGAAATCAGGCCCGCGTTTGATCCCAGTGTTGTTAGATTTGAAGACAGCTCTTTCCATGATACTGAGGAGTCTCGATAGTGGCATCACTGTAACAGAACAGCCACCTGAGTGCTGCTGTCACATGCAGAGAGAGAGAGACAAAGAGGAGAAAGGGGATGCGGCTAAATGCTGGGCTTTTTGCTCTTGGGGGACCATGCCACAGAGTCCACTGACTGGAGAGGAGGGCCTGTGAGTCACAGATAGTCTGACAATAAATCATGAGCCTATGCCTGGGCAGAAAATAGGTTATCTTTGAAGTTCATTATCTCCAGAAAAACATTTCCAGCTTCCCTTTATTTCTCCACTCCTGTTTTCTTACTTCTTTCTTCATCTTGGCTTATTTTAGTTGACTTCTGTGCCCACGACTCTTACCCTCAACCAAAGACAGAGGCTCCAATGTAGGAGGCAGACAGATTTGGGCTTGAACCCAATGCCACTTCCTTGCTGTGTGAACTTTGGCAAGTTATTCTATTGCCTAATTTTGGGGGATTATATTATGTTATGTTACATGCTATGTTTTGCTACATTATATTGTGTTATATTACTGCCTTCTTCATGGTGTTACTATATTATTAAGATTGATAAGATAATACGTGTCAGATTTCTAGCAGGTTTCTTGGCGTATAAAAACCTCCAATGCACTGAACATATACTGTCTATGTAACTTCCTCAGACTCAGAGATTTGTGTCTCTTCTATCTCCCACAGTTCTATTCTTTTCAAAATGTCATTTGTGGTAACCTTTTTCCAATTTTTTTTCCCCAGAAGAATCCAGTCCATTAAATATGTTTTTTTCACCAAAATTTTCTTTGCGCATACTCTTACGATTGTATGATGTTCGTCTATCTCTCCTACTTACAAACTCCTGCAGAGGGAAGAGTGCTGAGCTAGTAGTGAGAAGGGTGGGGCTTTCATTTCCCCTTTATTTCATATCCCCTTTATTTAAGCCCTGCAGCTTTTTGCTAAGAGCTAATTGATTTTACTTTTTTAAAATTTATTTTTATTTTTTAAGCTGCCTTCCATCCTGGTTAGACTTCACCTTTTTGCACCTTGGTATTCTCGGCTAGAAAATGGAAATAATAAGTCCTCCCCCACTCACTTTACAGGGTCATCATAAAACCTCAATAAGACATATTGTTTAAAATGTTTAGAAAACCTTGGAATGCTACATGAATATAAGGCATTGCTATTCAAATACAGAGCTTCTTAAGAATGTTACTTTTTAGCTCTGTGATCAGTTAACTTTTGATGTGGAGCAAGTAACCACGGATTCTCGTTGGCATGCAACAATAAACATTTATTTCTCACACATCTGTGGAGGTGAGCTGATGCAGGCTGGGCTTGTTTCTCCATCTGAGTGTGGCGTAGTTTGCATGATCATGTTGGGCCTGGCTGGGTCAGTGTGGCTCCACATGTTTCTCATCCTCCTCCTAGGATTAGTGGACAGCCCAAGCATGTCTTTCTTCAAAATGATACTGGATGCATAAGAAAGCAAGCAAAAGCATACAGGGCTTCTTGAAGCCTAGGTTTGGAATTGGTATGCCATTGCTAGTCACATGGCTGGCATCAGGGATGGATTTATACATCGTCTATTGTGGGAGGAGTTTTCTAAGTATGATGAGGGCATGGATACAGGGAGGGGTTACCATTAGGAACATTAATGCAAATTCGCCACACAGTGTCTTTTGCTCTGGAAGGATAGGGTTCTCTGGAGGCCAGTAGAGGCTCAGTGCTTCCAAAGAAGGATGCTGGGCTCAGGTAGAGAAACAGAGTTCATCACCTTATCATGACTGATTGGCTCTAAGACCCGGTGACAAAATCCTTACTCCTGGAAACTTAGACAGTGAAGAAGGTGAAATGGCCATGATGAAATTCAGCCTCTACTTTTAGTCCTTCTCATTGCTTTTTTTCCCCTCTATTTTCCCCCCAGGATAATTGCTTTCACAACTGTGGAAAAATATTCCTTACATTGTCTCCACTCTCATTCCTAGGATTCCTTTAGATTCCCGTGTGTTCCTGAGGGAGCTAGAAGAGCAATATGTACAACATATGACTATGGGAGTCTTTTCTGAGCCCATCTCCATTCTCAAGTAACATTCACCCTCACAAAAGCTTTCCTTAGAGCCAATTATGTCCCTTAGGATACCAGATCCCCATAAACAGACTACAGCCACAGTGGGTTCCTAGCGATGAGACTTTTCTTGGCAGTTTTATTTGTAAATGACACCAAAGATCTAAGTAAAATATCTTAGAGCAAGAAATTCTGGGTTAGAAATTTTCTTTTTTTTTTATTTTTTTATTTTTTTTTTTTGAGACGGAGTTTCGCTCTTGTTACCCAGGCTGGAGTGCAATGGCGCAATCTCGGCTCACCGCAACCTCCGCCCCCTGGGTTCAGGCAATTCTCCTGCCTCAGCCTCCTGAGTAGCTGGGATTACAGGCACGCACCACCGTGCCCAGCTAATTTTTTGTAATTTTTAGTAGAGACGGGGTTTCACCATGTTGACCAGGATGGTCTCGATCTGTTGACCTCGTGATCCACCCGCCTCGGCCTCCCAAAGTGCTGGGATTACAGGCTTGAGCCACCGCGCCCGGCCCGGTTAGAAATTTTCAAACCAGAACAGCTTCTTCAAAGGAAGATGAGGTTGAGACAGGGGTGGGGGTGAGGTGGGGATTAATTTTAATGGGCCAGCATCCAGGACTCCGGATGTTTCTTCAAAAGGAATCTCCCAAATTATGGAGCCCAAGTTACAGAATAAGCGAGAAAGAAAACGGTCTACAGAATCTTTGATTGGGGTCCACATGAATTTATTAAAAGTGGTTGTAAGGGACATGTGGAGGCTTGCACATATGTATATTAATACACACACACACACACACACACAAACACATACATGTACACATACACATAAGCAAAGGGCTCAGTATTGGTCTTGTCAAATGCTCTCCCTCCCCCTGAAATTAAATCCAAGTATGGAGTTTTACCCTTTAAGTTATTTACTTTTTTTTTTAACGTAAACTAAACTGCTGCATTTTCAAAGAGCATAAATGAGAGAAAAAATATAACAGCAGCTATTGACTTGAACTGAACTTAAAATTTCCCAGGAAAAATCTGCTCAGAAACTTGTCACAAGCTCCCCAGACATGAGAAGATGAACTTCTGTGAAGATGGCACTGAAGTACCTGGAAGGGTGCTCAACCCTTAGAACAAATCTTAGCTTTCCTGGGAGTTTCAGGGTTGGAAGAACAACTTTGCCAACTCTACTCTCAACTGGGGACGAAGCATTCTACATCTGGAGGAGTCCAATGATTCAACGCTTTGTTTTCCATCCAAGATGATTCATTCATTCAATACATATTTAGTGAGAACATATTACCTCCTGGGCACTGTGCTAGGTGTTGAGATGTGGTGATCAATGGTAAACAAAACAGACATGTTCATTGTCCTCCTGGAATTTACACTTTAGCGGAGGTTGGGGTGCATAATTAATTACATTTACTTGAGATAAGTGTAGTTAAAGAAACAAACAACAACCAGAGACAGAGAGTAGCAAGGACTTATAAGATAATCAGGGAAATCTTTTCCAGGAAGGTGATATTTAAAGCTGAACCTGAGGATCTCAGAATTTTCCACTTCTCCCTCTGAAACAGAGGAGGTTTTGGTCCACAGGAGAGGCTAAGGATTGATTTAATCAAAGTCTTTGGGAGCTCAGGTTAGCCCTCGCAGCTATGCTAAAAGTGGGGATGGGAACTTAATACACTTGAATTCACACACTTCAGGAAGTATTTATGACTACTGTGGTTCTGATGGCAAGGTCAAGTGAATCAAGTTGGTCTGATGAATATAGTTGTTTTCCATATCCCTTGTTGAAAATAGAAACAGGTTTGAATCAACATAAAGAGGAAGTTGTTAAACACCATGAGAAACTTCCAAATCAGGTTGTCATGAACTCTTTCTCTATCTGAGATAAAGATGAATCTGAATAAAATAATTGAGAAGTGGACTTAACTGAAAATGAGAAGGTGGTAAAGAGGATTTGTCACAAATTGTAAGGAACAAAATCCAACAACATACTAAGAAAATAATACACTATGACAAGGTGGGACTTAATTACAGGAATGCAACTTTTGTTCAGTTTTAGAAAATACATTAGAATAATGTAGTACATTAGCACAACTAAGGAGGAATATCATGATTATCTCTAGAGATGATTAAAAAGCCTTTCAACAAACTGAACACCTACTCCTAACAAAAGCACTCAAGAATGTTGGAATTAATGGCTGTTTCTTTGATAAAAACACATAATTTTAAAACAAAACGGTGTATACATATTTGGCTTTAACACCATATCTGTGCTAATGAGAAAATATTAGGGGCATATCCATTAATATCAGAAACAAAGAAAGAGTAGCCACTGTCCCCTTTATTTAATTTTGTACTGGAGATATTAGCCAATGCAATTAAACAAGGTAAATCAATTAAAGGTATAAAAATTAGAAAAAATACTGTCACTATTTGCAGATGATATGATAGTATACATGGAAAATTCAATCAATCACAAAATGAACTCAAACAATAAAAGATTTTGCTAAGTTTAGTAAAGCTAGGAGAATTTAAAATTAACACTCAGAAATCAATTGTTCATATATACAAAACCAAAAACCAGTTAGAGGATATAATAATAGGGAAAACCTCATTTAAAATTCAAAGGGAAAATCTTCTTTCAAGAAAAAAATGTAGACTTGAACAGAAGACTTCTTTTTCTTTTTGCTTAGGATGTTTTAATATCATAAGGTTGCTATTGCTCTCTTAGCTAATTTATAAATTGACTACAATCCTGATAAAATATTACATTAAAATTTTTATAGAGAAATTGATACTGAAGTTATATATGAAAAAATGGAAGAATAACTATGGAAACATTAGGAAATTTAAAAAGAGCTGCAATGAAAGATTAGTTCTGCCTAAATTTCAAATGCATTCTAAAGTTTCTGTAATTGAACTAGCATGAAATTTGTGCATAAGTAGACAGACCAATCAGTGAAATAAAATGTACAAATGAAATTTTAGTATATGTACATATGAAACTTTAGTATATAATAAAAGTGCAAGTTCTAATCACTTGATAGTCATTTTTTTAAAAAAGATACAATGAAATTCATACCTTAAACCATATACAAGAATAAAACCTCCAATGTATCAAAGACAGTATATATAGAAAATAAAACCTTGTAAGTCCACTAACTAGTTAGAAGAAAATACCATTAATTTCTGCCTTGGATCTGACCTCTGTTTAACTATAATTTGGGAATCCTGTAATAGTAATAATAAGAAAAATAGTAAAATCAAAATGATGAAAAAGAATAAAATTTGACCATGTAAAGTTTAGAAACAACAACTTTGAATGGTCAAAAACACAATAAGCAGTAAAGTCAAAAGCCACGTGACGAACTGGTAGAAAACGTTTCTATGTATATCAGAGATAAAAAGTTAATGTCCATGAAGTATAAAGAATTTTTAAAATTGAGAATAAAAGGAAAACTGAAAAATAATTAAAAATGGGCAAAAGATATGTTCATATAATTTAAGAGGTCCCTAAATATACAAAAATATCTTCAACTTTCAAATATCCTTAAACATATAAACATATGTTCAAATATGTTTCTCATAATAAGAGAAATGAAAATTAAATCTAATGAGATACAATTTTTCACCTATCAGAATGATAAAAAAAAATTTAAAACTCTTAACACACTTTGTTGACAAAGCTTTGAGAAGAAACCCTCTCAGTGTTAGGAGAAATTAAAAATGATGCAACTCTTTGGAGAAGAAGTTGCAATATCTAACACGTGCATACGTGTAACATATATCTAACATATGTACATATGTGTTTATCTGTTGAGGTAGCAATCCCTATTCTTGAAATTTACTCTGAAGCTATACCTCTTATAATATGAACATTAAAAATACATGTGCACAAAGTTATTCACTGCAACAATGTTTATAATTGCAAAATATTGGAAACAACCTAAAATTTCCTACATACTAGACTGATTATGGGATGATACATCCACTTAGTGGAGTAGTATGGAGCTGCAGAACAAATGAGGAAGGTCTTTTCACTTGATACAGAGTGATTTTCAGGATATTTAATAGAGTGGGAAAAGCAAAGAGCGAATGAGTATTTATACAATGTATGAGACACTACCTTTTGTGTAAAAAAGAATATATACAGTGTATGCTACGCTATGTTTTGTAGAAGAGGGAGACAGATTAAAATAGGCATATTTATAATATCAGTCTAATTTTGCTGGCAGAAACACAGGAAGAATAAACCAGAAATGAATACAGTTTGTGACCTATAGAGGATGTGGGGAAATGGGATGGAAAGAATGAGGGGTGGGATGAGAATGGGGAATGGGATGGAAAGAATGCAGGGGATGGCATTTCTTTGAGTATACCTTTTGTGTCATGTTTAGTTTTGGAACCATGTAGACATTTTACCTCCCAAAGGAAAATCACTAACTATATCATAAATGAACATTACCACAGTGAACTAGGGAAAAAATTTAAAAACTAGTACAAGTGACATTTGAACTCAATTCTTTGACTATAGACCATCAGACTAAAGACAAAAAGAACCGTAAACAGATATTAAAATCCAGTTAACGGTTTTGTTTTCTAACACATAGGGTTAGCAATTCAGAAAGCATTTTATGTGAAATGCAGAAATGAATGAGTGAGCAAATGCATAATGATATTAAGGATAAAGGAAAGCAGGTTTCTGACTGTTGAAGAAGACGAAAATATGCACAGGGGACCCGGTGCAGTGGCTCATGCCTGTAATTCCTGTATTTTGGGAGGCCAAGGCTGGTGGATCTCTTGAGGTCAGGAGTTAGAGACCAGCCTGGCCAACATGGCGAAACCCTGTCTCTACTAAAAATACAAAAAATTAGCCAGGTGTGGTGGCATGTGCCTGTAATCTCAGCTACTCAGGAAGCTGAGACAGGAGAATCACTTGAACCTGGGAAGCAGAGGTTGCAGCAAGCCGAGATTCTGCCATTGTACTCCAGCCTGGGCGACAGAGTAAGACTTCATCTCAAAAAAAAAAAAAAAAAGAAGAAAAGAAAAGAAAAAAAGAAGAAGAAAAATGTGAAATGTACAGAGGAAAATCTCATATGTACCAATAGTCTTGGGTCAAAATTGTTGGTTAGCAAAAACTCATGGTTTTATTAAATATATTAACATTTCATAAATAATATGTGTCAATATATAATTTTATATGTATGTACATCTATATGTATCTTATATGTATTTCTTTTTATATATAACATGTGTGTGTGTGTGTGTGTGTGTGTGTGTGTGTGCATGTGCGCCCCTCCTGCCCTAGGAATAGCTCTGTTTACTGAAGGAACCAGTGGCACTTCAATAAAAATGAGCAAATCTAGTTCCAAGACCTTGTTTCTAAATACCATTCCTCAACAAAAGGAATCAATGAGCAAAGAAGGCCTAAGATGAGCCTAAATTACCTTACTGTACCAGAAAAAAAACTATGAAAAAAATGATGGAGATATGTCAAAAAGATGTAGGATCCAGTGTGAGCAGCTCCTATTGGGCAGGTCTTGGAAATTTGAACAACAAAATCCATAACCATTAGTTACACATTTTAATTTGTTTAGTTACACAAGTTAGTTACACATGTTTAACAAAATAAGAGTCCCTGAGTCCAGACTGAGAAATTAATCAGTGAATAAATGAATAGGTGAGTGAGAAGAAAGGAGAGCTTTTCTTCACAATAGAAATCCAATTAATAAATATAAAAGGAAAAATGGAGTTAGAAAAGAGTTAGAAAATTACCATTTTGCAGCCATTACAATAATAATTGGTTTAGGTAAAAATCATGAATGGGTGATAAACTCATGGAGAATGTTTGATGAAGAACTGGTGAGTATATAGCCTCACAGTGTTTCTTACAGGTTATTTACTAATTCTAAAGGAAAAATAAACTTTACAGTAAGAAACATGGTGAACACCCCCTTAACCAAATGAGTCAAGTTACTGTCAAGAACAATGGGACAATCTGACATCATGTGCTTCCCAATATTACACATACTGAAGAGCATAGCATCGCTTCCGTTATATTCCTGCCAAAATTTTGCAACATAAATCGAATCAAAAGGAAAGAAAAGACAAACACAATTGAAGGGCAGTCACATAAGGAATTGGCTTGAACTCTTCAAAGAGCCAAGATTATAGAAGTAAAAGGAAAGACTGGGGTAATATTCTTCTAAAAATATAATAGCCTGAATTCAAAGGCCTGAGAACCAGGAGTGCAGACACCCAAGGATAGGAGAAAACAGATGGCCTGGCTCGAGTAGACAGTAAATTTGCCCTTCCTTCAACTTTTTGTTCTATTCAGGCCCTGGTGGGATTAAATGACACCCAGCCCTCATTGGAGAAGGCAATCTTCATTACTCAGTCTACTGATTCAAATGCTAATCTCTTCCAGAAACACCCTCACAGACACACCCAGAAATAATGTTTTAATAGCTAACTGGTCATCCCTTACCTCAGTAAAGTCAATACATAAATAACCATTACAGAGCCAGAACATGCAATAACTTGGAAATAATTTGGTCATCGTGCAAGGAGTTACCTAGACTCTTTTAGGCCGGAAGGTGGGAGTAAGAGATACAATGCATGCAGGGATCAGGAGGCTAGGAGGACTAGAGAGAACTAGAAAGCTTTAACTCTTTCAAGGCAGTAGTCAAATTCAAGATTGTTAATAGAAATATACTATATAAGAGCAATGTGATACCGAAGCACATAGTCAGAATTAGATTTGAGAGATATTTGTTAATTGAGCTGAACCCTATAGCTCCCCATTGTTTACAGATAGCCTACAATGTATGGCCACTGCACTAGGCATTCAGGATTCAGAACGTTGAGAGGGCTGTGAGAAGTAAAGTGGCTAAACATGGAACCAGAGAGAGTTGGTCCCACCCTTTCATTTACAAATGAGGAAACAGATGCCCACAGTGAGATTAGCCTGGCCAAACATTGCACAACCAGTTCATGGCAGAGCAAAGAAAAACACCTGTTTGGGTAGAGAGGTTTCCCTTTTAGGTGTCCTGGCCCCATTTTTGCCACCGAGGATCAAGGAGGAATTGCCGTATGAAGAGACAAAAGACAGAAAGAAACTGAGGATTGCTGCTGCTATAGACCCTCTATCCAGCAAAGCCTTGAGAGACATATTCTACCACCGGGCTGCTAATTTGGCATGGGCTGAAAGAATTCAGCCTAGAAGAAAATAGGCCATCATGGTGCACCTCTCCACGTGGGAATGCAATTAATTACTGAGCTTTTCTTAAGAGCTCAACACTGTACTAGATGTTGTCCATGTTGATCTTCACAACTGCAGAGGCTGAATTATTATGTTTATGTGTTAACCAAATACTCCATTATGCTTGCATATTTCTGTGGTGAATATTCTTGAAGTGGTTTACTACTAGGGTTTCCTTTATCACACTCTTCTTTGTGGCCCTATCTTTACCCATCCTCAGTTAGTTTCTTGTGGCAGGCTGTGTGTGTGTGTGTGTGTGTGTGTGTGTGTAAGCATGGTTTGGTGTCAGCACATCTGATAGATATGAAAATAGTTTCTGTTCAAACAGTACCCACACTTAGACTCCATATTAGTCTTGGCTCAATTCTGTGAAAACTGGCCATGAGCTCTGTGACTCCCATTAATCACCTCTCTACCTCATCTTAACCAAAAGAATCCATCTTCAAGAACACCTTCTGCATAAGCTGTTCAAATATCTGAAGTTCTCTTTTCCATTCTGGTGTTGCAGGGTGTAGTGAAAAGTGCATGCGTTTGGAGTCAGACAGATCCATGTTCCATTTCTGGTTGTACCCCCGTTACCATCTGGAGTTGTTGGCAGTCTTATGTGAACACAGGAGCCGATCCTTTTCACAGTGACTGACACAGAGAGGTGAGCAAGAAATGTGAGTCTCTTATTCATTCCTAGCTCCTCTGGCTTAACTTGTAGGAGGTAAAGACCAGTGAATCTGAATGTAGACTATTTACCTCCAAGTGCGGGGAGCACACAATCATGCACACACATGCCAGGCTGCAATTTCTTCAGTTTGTTCCTCCAGGTCTACCCTCCACTTCATGGAAGCTGATCTTATAACTGACATCAGTGATCTCCCTTGTCCTCTGGCTTCTACTAGATTTGGCAAATGGGGAGCCCTGGAAGATCACTGAAGGGAGGACAGAGGTTGTAGTATTTATTCCTGTGATATTCTCTCCAGGTATGTCACCTTGGGCTGTCTGTGTCCCTTGACAGGTCACCTTCTTGTCAGGCATCATTTTTCACAGCTCTGTCTGTCTCTGGGTTCCAATACCACTCCCTCCCCTTGACCCTTAATGCCTAGGGATGATTACGGCTCCAGCTGTTATTAGAGTACTGTACCCAGTAAATAGAACCTTTATTAAGCTTTTCCCAAATAACCCAATTTCAGTGCACTGTTTTCTGCTCAGACTTTCACTCATGTGAGTGCCTACATGCACAAACACAATCACATACACACACACCTGCACACGCATAGCACATACTCTCCAAATACGTGTACATTGAGTGCTATGGAATTTTTAGGGTTCTTTGAGGACAACTTCCTGAAAGAAGAACAATGGGAGATGTACTCAGAGGCCGGTGGGAGGGTAATTGACCTGGTTGTGAGCACAATGGAAATGCTGAACCTTCCATTCGCCTCCAACTCAGAATAACTGCTTAGTCAGCAGCATGTACCCAATTAACATGACAGATTTTGTGGGCCACAGATCTCTTTGGGAATCTTATGTAAGCTGTGGAACTTCTCCCTTAAGAACCCTACATATTTAATTCTGTCTGTAATTTTAGGACTTCGCATATCCCCAAAGGCCATTCATGATCCACCAGGGTTAAAAATTTGTTTTAAGTAAAGAAAATATTCACAGCCTCTGGAATAGTAAGCATCTCCAGAGAAAGTCTGGCATCCTTTGGTAACTCATGGCATTTATTACATTAGCTTTGCATGGAACAACCCCCCCCCCAAGTCTGAGCATGTGATCTGATGCCACTTTCTTTCCATTTTCACTTCGCTTTCTTGATTTTGAACTTTATGTACCAAAAAGGTACCCTTTCTAAGGTCATGTGTCCACTTCTCAAACCCTGTCTTCCACTGGGGATTTGAGGGTGGACTATCAGAGTATAATGAAAGAGGCAGGAATGTATAACACTAATTAGAGAACTCGCTAGGCCTTTTGCTACTGACAAAGATTCTGTCCTCTCTTATCCATGAGGTTTGGATTTGCATTTCTGAAAAACAGCTGTGTATTTTGGACAATAGCCACTCCCTTTTTGCTCCTTTCTGGTCTCTTTCCTAAATGACTTTCCAGGATAGTAATCATCTAGAGGATCAAAACAAAGAACTCTACCATTAGCATTAAAATATCTCTAGGGTGGCCAGGCACAGTGGCTCATGCCTGTAATCCCAGTACTTTGGGAGGCCTAGGCAGGAGGATTATGAGGTTAGGAGTTCAAGACCAACCTGACCAACATGGTGAAACCCCATCTCTACTAAAAATATAAAAATTAGCCGGGAGTGGTGGTGGACACCTATAATCCCAGCTACTCAGGAGGCTGAGGCAGGAGAATTGCTTGAACCTGGGAGGCAGAAGTTGCAGGGGGCTGAGATTATGCCACTGTACTCCAGCCTGGGTGACAGAGCAAGACTCCATCTCCAAAAAAAAAAAAAAAAACAAAAAAACTTTAGGGTAGTTTAGGTAACATACAACACGCTTAGAATCACTAAACTCTAAGCCCCAACTGTCAGAGATTGTCTGCTTCTACAATTCATCCCTAACAGCAGGCTATTGCATAACACATTGTTACCACCCAATACCATTTTGTTGAGTAAATGAATGAATGCATGAATGAATCAGAGGATTCTATTGTCTAAATGAACTTTGCAGGTGACTTAGTCTACTCTCTTCTGATGCTTAAATTGTCTTTATCTCCCAGTTCAACACATATTGCTCAAATGCTTTCTCAGTGCAAGGGCTCTGAAGGTCATTAAAATGAACAAGATTTGTACCGTGCCTTCAAAAATTTATGATCCACTAGGAGAGATGATATAGAACTCACTATAATACTAGAGACAGTAAAAAGGAAAGAGAAATGTTTGCACTTAGTGTTTATTCCACCATTGTTCCAAAAGTTTCAATTATAGTAAGTTCCACTTCTAACGAAAGTCAATATGCATTGCATGCTTATAATATTTATGTTCAGGTGTATACCCTGATTGTACCTATTTTACAACAAGGCTCAGAGAGATTAAGGAACTTGCTTGAGGTGACAGAGCCAGTAAGTGGTAGAACAAAGACTTCTGCATTATGATCTAGTCCATAGATAAGCAGATTTATGGCTAGAAATATCTTGATGTTGTTTTGAAATCTACCTCTCTTCATTTCCCTTTTGGAGCTAATTCCACTCTCCCAAGCCAGAAAGACCAAGCCTCTCATTTCTTGGAAAACCAGCTAATGAGTTAAATTACATCAAGTTAGCTTAACAGTCAGCAGCTCCCTGTTGCAATCAGAGTTTAGGCCGCTACCATTTTTGTCCCAATCATTGGCCCACACTGAATTTTGTCTCTAACTCACTGCTTGCTTTCCCCTTGATTTCATCCTCTGCCCCCAGAAATACTATGGTGAGTACTGATGCTGCAGCAGCATGTTAAGTTTTATGTTTTCTGGCTCATTTGCCTTAAAGCCATAGTGCATCACATGTCTTTGGGTTTGTGACCCTTTTCTCTTCGGTTTCAGTCACTGTTTATCTGGTGGCATCTTTGTTCATTTAACAAATACTTTCTATGAACTGCAAGCCTAGTGTATAGCAAACACGGTTCTGGTAAGGGGTATATGAAGAAAGACATCATTCCTTCCTCTAAGGAGGTTAGTCTTGTTTGGAAGCTGGACAAGCAAACAGTTACAATACAATTAAAATAGGGTTAATGGAGAAATGTGCCAACTATCAAGGGCAACAGAAGGTACCCTTTCAGTCTGTCCCAAGGATGCTTTGTAAGTCTTCACAGAGAAGCTGGTGTTAGGGTTAAGATCCAGTGGAGGACTAGCAGCTTTCTAGACAGACAATGGAGGCAGGACGCTTCTGGGAGAGGAATGAAGCCTCAAGGTGTGAGACAGCGTGTGGTAGAGTGGAGGCTGCAGGCCCTTGGAGGAGTTGGTATGGAGAAACACAGAGGGCCTGTGAAAGCCAGGGGCATAGCTAGAGAGGTAGGAAGGGGCTGGCTTGCAAAGGGATCTACCTGTCATGCCGAAAGGCTAATTGTTCTGGTGAATCTGCAGAGCCACGGAAGGACTTTAAGCAGCCTAATGTTAGGATTCGCTTTAGGTCTTAGAAAGTTTAGTCTTTTGTCCCGAGGGTAGGGAGGGAATAAAAGAAGTGAGAGTGAAGGTCTGGAACCAGTTTAGAGACTAGCGAAGCCTGATGAAAAAGAGATGAGAAGTCTAAAATGGACAAGTGGCCAGGCACAGTGGTTCATGCCTATAATCCCAGCACTTTGGGAGGCCAAGGTGGGCAGATCACCTGAAGTCAGGAATTTGAGACCAGCCTGGCTAACATGGTGAAACCCAGTCTTTACTAAAGATACAAAATTAGTAAGGCGTGGTGGCGGACACCTGCAATGCCAGCTACTCGGATGCCGAGGCAGGAGAATCGTTTGAACCAGGGAGACGGAGGTTGCAGTGAGCTGAGATCGCACCATTGCATTCCAACCTAGGCAAAAAGAGTGAAACTATGTCTCTAAATAAATAAGCATGTAAATAAATAAATAAAGTGGACGAGGAAATAAGGATCGGGGTGAGAAAACAATTTGAGAGACATTTGAGAGGCGGATGAGATAAGATTTGGTTACTGACTGAATATGGAGAGTTAGGAGGGAAATTTAGCATAACCACAGGATTCTCATTTTGGGCAATCACAAATCCACTGGCTATGGCAAAACGAGCGGAAGAAAAATGGTGGTGGGAGGGAGGCACAGGAAGTCTGGTGTTGGTCATGTTAAGCTCCGCCTCCTGTCATCAAGTCGTGATGTTCAGGAGACGTTTGTGTCCACAGGAGGAGCTCCGTCTGGTTGGGAGGTTTACATGTCCCTCCTTCCATCCTCCCCTCCTTCTTTCCCTCCTCCCTCTTTCTTTTTTGTGTACTTCCTTTCTTCTCTCCTTTTTTTTTCTGCCTTCTTTTGAGAATGGAACCTAAGGATGTTTATATGTAGAGAGAAAACGTGGAGATAGAAGTCGAAGACACAGGAAAGGGAAGAAAAATGTCCTAGTGTGAGATTCCAAGGAGGAGGAAGGACCAGGATAAGGTGGGGAGAAGGATGCCTCTTTTGCTCATTGCCTTTATCTACCTTTGTCTGTCCTGGATTGATTCTCCTATCCTTTTCTTCCACTTCTTGTCTTCCCCCACACTTTACACAAGGTACTGTCAAATAAGGGCTGGCATGTGTGCATCTTTGCTTGTGCATTCACGTGTGTGCACAAGCATTGAGGGATACACAGGTGCACACACCCTCAAGAGCCTCCAGCAACTCAGTCACATTTTTTTCCCATTTTCAGATTGTAAGCCTAACTGAGGGGCAGATGGGATGCTCTCGTAGGAGAAAGGCTGATCTCAGGGATAAAGATGTGGCCCCCACCTCTAAACTGATGACGTCTGTTCCCAACAGGGCATGTCTTTCCCCTGCCTGAAAAAAACAGAACAGATTTGGTTAGGTGTGGCATCTGTTCTAATCTCCTGTGAGCACACAATGAATGAAGGTGGGGGGCTCTGTTAGCTGGAGGGAATCGGGGGCTGCCCCTCCAAATCACGTGCAAAGAAAATAAATGCAGTTGGAGCGCTGTCTACGCATAGTCCTCAGAGGGAGAGTGGGCTGGGCTCTGACCCAGTTTCCGTTTGGCCAGCTGAGTGGAAACAGCTACTCACTGGGCCACTGGTTTTTTTCCGAAGAACAGTAAAGAACAGCGCTTTGGGGTAGGTGGGGGCAAGGGCTGGTGGAGCAGGAATATCGGAAGCAAATGCAGGCCAGACTGGCCCAGTAGTTCCAGTACCAACGAAGCCCCAATCTAGAAGAGTGGGACAGCCCATCCTAAACATGGGAGGAAGAAACAGGAAATTTTAAAGGATACAACTACTAAATAGATGAAAACACTCCGTAACAACTCGTTTGATAAGCAGATCGTCTTCTCATAGAATGAGAAGGAAAATTGGTCTGACTTTGCCCTTGATATGGAGAAACATGGCAAGCAGGCTCTCTGTGCCTGGAGTTGTCTGGAGTATTTTGACTTCAGCCCACTTTTAGGGATCCTCCTGCAGCTCATCCTCAAGAGGTCTGAACACTTCCATCTCATTTCTAAAGTCTCTTTCAGCAGGTACTCGAGTTCCTGGCTCTAGGGGAGCCTGGGCATTGCTACAGCACATGGCAGTACCTTCAGACTGTCTGGAAAGATGCTGGAAAGGGTGAATCCATGCAGCAAGTATTATCCAACTAGCCCCAAGTCATGTTTTCACACTTAGATTTCTACAGAATGTCCATACAGTCTGGAAAAAAAGATAATGCAATTTATTCTATTTTTACACATTGAAAAGTGTCCTTGGCAACAGAGTATATATTTGCCTATATTTCCAGAGTTTAGGGATGAATGAGGGTGGTAAATGGGATTCATTCATTCTGCCAAGCAAACAATATGTTTGAAGCCATATTAAAAGTCGGGCACCATAGAGGATACACATGTTCATAAGGTAAACTGCCCTCTAGCACCTTACAGTGTGCTACTTAGGAATAACACTTACACTCCAGTAAACAACCCAAGGCAGAATCTGTATATGTCTTTGTACTCATCATGAAGTGTGGTAAAAGTCAAGGTCAGGGCTCTTTTAACTTTCTTAATGGCAGAAGCACAACTTGAACTTAAGCAGAAGGGGAATTATTTATTAAAAACAAAAAGAAATTATTTATTAAAAGCAAACAGGAAATTGATTATTGCTTTTTACAATTCGTGAGCTAAAAGACAGAGCTGGCTTCAGATACAGATATACCCAGAGTTGTCATGCTATCAGAACGCTGTCTGAGAATGAAACCAACACACAGCACAGAGCCGGGAAGGGAACTCTTTTCAGTTGCCACATCGTCACCCAGCAGACCTCCTCTCCAGCATCCATCCATCAAACCTCCGAGAAGACACTGTTTGCACCTGCAAGGCTTTCAGCACCAAAGGGGAACCAACTCCTCCTCCTTGGACATGAAATACTTGAATTGACCATTCTGGGACAGGGGCCTGTCCATGTGAATAGAGGAAGAAGTGAAGTCCTTAAACCAAGGGATACAGGGCCAGCATGTCACAAATATCCCTTGCCGTGAGCCAGATCTGATGGGATGGTATTAGTCAACAGGAAGATAGCAGGGAGAAGAGGGGGTGAAGAATGAGGTGGTCTTATAAAAAGAAACGCAGGGTGCCAGGAGGTGGAATTTGGGCAATGGAGGGTCACAGAATTGATTGTATTCTGGAGCCCATGGAAAGGAGCCAAGGCACCTATGGCTGGAGAGGGAGGTGGGGACCCTTGGGCACAGCTAGAGTCTGCTCTTGGGTGGGATGTATAGAGAAATTAGAATTATTTAGTAGTGGCTTAAAGCCAAGAGAACAAATCTTGCTTCAGAGTGTTGAGATGGAAGAAATGGAGAGGCAAATGGAAGAGACTATTTCAATGGGAGAGGGTCTGAGCTTGGTGGAACCTGGAAAGAAAGGACACTGCAGCCAAGCTGAGCTTGTGTCCAGTTGAACACGAACATTTACTGCTGCTTCTGAGTGGAAATGTTGTCATCTCTCATGGGTGTATCCAGCAAAAGATGTTTCCACTGAAAGAATGTAGAGTGTCGCTTATTTCTAAAAACTGAATTTCGAATGCTTTTGATTAGGTTCTTTCTGAATGGAGAGCCATTGTCCCTGAGTAGGAGTGGTCTTCACATAACCAGCAACCATGTAGTGTTTTCTCATTCAAATGGCGTTTGGTATTCACCTGCCTGTCCTGGAACAAATGCGAAGTCTGAGTTGTTTCTAGTTCTCCCCCAGTATTGGAAAAATGCTGATGAGCTGAACCTGGTATTCCATTTTACACCTGACAAAAGGAACTCAGATGAGAGTGTTGGTAACTGGGTGTAAGGAGGAGTCAGAGGTGACTGCTGAAATTTCTGGCAGACTACAACTAAATAAAAAAGGAATTAGGTTTAAGAAGCCAAGCTTCAACTCATTTGAACATTAGGATGCTCAACTTACAGCTTCCTATGGGTCTCTGGAACCCAGAAGGGACTGCTTACTCTTTGCCTCTGCCGGTAATTCAGGGCTTTGTTTTGGGGTCTCTGACAGGCTTCTAACCTTCTGCAATTCTGCTGCCACAATTTCTGTGGCACCAGGAGAAAATGCATGCATCTAGGCTAGGGTGGTGCTCTCATGTGTCTCCAGGAGAGTGTGGCCTGGGTTAGCTTAAGACCAGGAATGTGTTGACAGTTAGGGAGAACGTTGGAAGAAGGCATGGCATGTAGTGATGGAGCTAGAAAGACTAGCTTGGGAGGAGAGGTGGAAGCATCGACATGAGCTTGCTCTGCATTGCTGGTTCCTAGAGGGGGCCTGACAGGAGAATGCCTGCTGGTGGTGTGGTGTGGACTCTGGGGAAGGGGCTAGATTGTTTTTGCAGCCCAAAGGGGCTGGGCTAGTGAGGAGCAAAAGAAAACATAAGCTGGGGAAAACTGCCTAATAGACCAATTAGGAGACAGGATTGTCCACTAAGGGATGGGCAGAAGCAGGGGGTGCTAGAAGTAGACAGAGAGTAACTCTTAGCTCTGGGCAGCATCCTACACAGGAGGAAAACTTCTGATGGGAGGACAAGTGTCTTGGAAGGGTGTTTACACCCCATTCCCTACGATGAAGGGTTTCGTAAACTCATCTATTTGCTACTTTTCCCATAGTTAAGGGTGGCACCAGACCCGAAAAGACTGTTGTGATGTGGATAAAAACGTGAAACATTGCCTCCCATTAATTTCTTGGAGAATGTGACATCTCCTTCAAACTGGACTGCTCTCCTTGATCCCATGTCTTCACCTAAAAACATCTTTCAAGGCCTAGCTCATGTCACCTTGGCCATGGAAACGTTCCTTATCACCTCTGTCAATGCTTTTTCTCCTGCCATTAGAATCTTCTGTTTTGGTACTCCTCTTACTCAGCTTCAATTTAAATTTATGTGAACTTTTTTTTTTTTTTTTTAGTGGAGTCTTGCTCTTGTCACCCAGACGAGAGTGCAGTGGTGCAATCTTGGCTCACTGCAACCTCCGCCTTCCGGATTCAGGCAATTTTCCTATCTCAGCCTTTCAAGTAGCTGGAATTACAGGCAGCTGCTACCACGCCCAGCTAATTCTTGGATTTTTAGTAGAGATGGGGTTTCATCATGTTGGCCAGGCTGGTCTCGAATTCTTGACCTCCGATGATCTGCCCACCTTGGCCTCCCAAAGTGCTAGGATTAGAGGTGTAAGCTACCCGCACTGAACCATGTGTACTGGTATTAACGCCAGTGCCCAGTAAAGGATCTGAATACATGTGATGAAATAAGTCTCTCCTATCCCATGGCACCTAATATAGTGTTTAGCTGCTATACCTGTTGTTATTATTATAATTAGCATTTATTAAGGGCTTACTATGTTTAGACTGTCATTATTCCATTTATTATTCACAAAAATGTGAAGTTAGTTTCTACCATTCTCTAATTTATTAGATACTATAGAGTATATCTTTTTTGTTTTCATCATGGCTAGCAGACTGAAGGAAGTAAATTGTTGTGTGGCTAGGGGATGTTGAGTGAGTCTTCCTTATTCTTAATATTTCCTGCCACTCGCATAACGCCCTTGGGCTCTCTTCATCAGGGGAGGAGGAGTGACTTCATCTGATAGATTTGGAAGGAAAAATGTAGCCCAGTTCCTTCTCAGTCTTCCTTCTCTTGGAGCTAGCCCATCTCTGGGGCATGCACACTCTCCTGTAGGTCTTGAGTTCTCCTATAAGAGCGCCTCCCCAGGCCAGGCGCGGTGGCTCAAGCCTGTAATCCCAGCACTTTGGGAGGCCGAGGCGGTTGGATCACGAGAGATCAAGACCATCCTGGTCAACATGGTGAAACCCCATCTCTACTAAAAACACAAAAAATTAGCTGGGCATGGTGGCACAGGCCTATAATCCCAGCTACTCAGGAGGCTGAGGCAGGAGAATTGCCTGAACCCAGGAGGCGGAGGTTGAGGTGAGCCGAGATCGCACCATTGCACTCCAGCCTGGGTAACAAGAGCGAAACTCCGTCTCAAAAAAAAAAAAAAAAAAAAAGAGAGCCTCCCCTTCTCTAGTGAGGCCTGTCACTGGGAAAATAATTCTGCACAGTCCTGGGATTCAACATTAGAAAGCCCACTTGCCCCACAATGAAGCCACCTTCACCAGCTTTAACCATGACAGAGGTGATCTGCCTTATGCTTTTCTTCTTATTTCCCCTTTGGTTCAGAATTCTGGTGAGAACAAAGGTGGTGTTGGTGGTATGTCTTCCCAAGCTCATGTGGCCCTCAGTAGTTCTTCCTCCCTCATTACCTTAATTAACTTGGATGTGGTGTGGGCAGAGTGCATGTGCCGCATAACCCTCTCCCTTGAGTCTTTGAAACCTATTTCTTACCTTATGACTTTGAACTTCCTATTCTTTGGGAGTATGCAAGTGGACACCGCCATCCCACCCCTCACCTGCCATCAGAAGTTAATTGGGAAGCAAAGGCACAATGAAGTGGAGGGAAGAGTCTAAAAACAGCTGTACATTTGGCTTTGTCCTTGCATTGACGACAAGCGACGTTGGATCCTGAATGGTGGGGATGCGAGGTGGGAAGACCCAGGAAGTTGTTAGGAAGGCTAAATCTTTTATTTATTTATTTATTTATTTAATTTTTATTTTTTTTATTGTTTTTTTTTAAATTGCATTTTAGGTTTTGGGGTACATGTGAAGAACATGCAAGATAGTTGCATAGGTACACACGTGGCAGTGTGATTTGCTGCCTTCCTCCCCTTCACCTGTATCTGGCATTTCTCCCCATGCTATCTCTCCCCAACTCTGCACTCCCCACTGTCCCTCCCCTATTCCCCCAACAGACCCCAGTGTGTAGTGCTCCCCTCCCTGTGTCCATGTGTTCTCATTATTCAACACCCGCCTATGAGTGAGAACATGCGGTATTTCATTTTCTGTTCTTGTGTCAGTTTGCTGAGAATGATGTTTTCCAGGTTCATCCATGTCCCTACAAAGGACACAAACTCATTGTTTTTGATTGCTGTATAATATTCCCTGGTGTATATATGCCACATTTTCCCTGTCCAGTCTATCATTGATGGGCATTTGGGTTGATTCCAGGTCTTTGCTATTGTAAACAGTGCTGCAATGAACATTCGTGTGCATGTGTCCTTATAGTAGAACGATTTATAGTCCTTTGGATATATACCCAGTAATGGGATTGCTGGGTCAAATGGAATTTCTATTTCTAGGTCCTTGAGGAATCGCCGCACTATCTTCCACAATGGTTGAACTAATTTACACTCGCACCAACAGTGTAAAAGTGTTCCTATTTCTCAACATCCTTTCCAGCATCTGTTGTCTCCAGATTTTTTAATGATCGCCATTCTAACTTGAGTGAGATGGTATCTCAATGTAGTTTTCATTTGCATTTCTCTAATGACCAGTGATGATGAGCATTTTTTCATATGTTCGTTGGCCTCATGTATGTCTTCTTTTGTAAAGTGTCTGTTCATATCCTTTGCCCACTTTTGAATGGGCTTGTTTTGTTCTTGTAAATCTTTTTGAGTTCTTTGTAAGTCTGGAATATCAACCCTTTGTCAGATGGGTAAACTGCAAAATTTTTTTCCCATTCTGTTGGTTGCCGATTCACCCTAATGACTGTTTCTTTTGCTGTGCAGAAGCTGTGGAGTTTGATTAGGTTCCATTTGTCTATTTTGGCTTTTGTTGCCAACGCTTTTGGTGTTTTGGTCATGAAGTCCTTGCCTACTCCTATGTCCTGAATGGTTTTGCCTAGATTTTCTTCTAGGGTTTTTATGGTGACAGGTCTTATGTTTAAGCCTTTAATCCATCTGGAGTTAATTTTAGTGTAAGGTGTCAGGAAGGGGTCCAGTTTCTGCTTTCTGCACATAGCTAGCCAGTTTTCCCAACACCATTTATTAAACAGGGAATCCTTTCCCCATTGCTTGATTTTATCAGGTTTATCAAAGATTGTATGGTTGTAGATATGATGTGTTGGCTCTGATGCTTCTGTTCTGTTCCATTGGTCTATATCTCTGTTTTGGTACCAGTACCATGCTGTTTTGATTACGGTAGCCTTGTAGTATAGTTTGAAGTCCGGTAGTGTGATACCTCCCGCTGTGTTCTTTTTACTTAGAATTGACTTGGCTATGTGGGCTCTATTTTGGTTCCATATGAAGTTTAAGGAAGTTTTTTTCCAGTTCTGTGAAGAAGGTCATTGGTAGCTTGATGGGGATAGTGTTGAATCTGTAAATTACTTTGGGCAGTATGGCCATTTTGAGAATATTGATTCTTCCTAACCATGAACATGGAATGTTTCTCCATCTGCTTGCGTCCTCTCTTATTTCATTGAGCAGTGGTTTGTAGTTCTCCTTGAAGAGGTCCCTTACATTCCTTGTGAGTTGTATTCCTAGGTATTTTATTCTCTTTGTAGCAATTGTGAATGGCAGCTCATTCTTGATTTGGCTCTCTTTAAGTCTGTTATTGGTATATAGGAATGCTTGTGATTTTTGCACATTGATTTTGTATCCTGAGACTTTGCTGAAGTTGCTTATCCGTTTCAGGAGATTTTGGGCTGAGACAATGGGGTCTTCTATATATACTATCATGTCATCTGCAAATAGAGACAATTTGGCTTCCTCCTTTCCTATTTGAATACCCTTTATTTCTTTTTCTTGCCTGACTGCTCTGGCTAGAACTTCCAGTACTATATTGAATAGGAGTGGCGACAGAGGGCATCCTTGTCTAGTGCCAGATTTCAAAGGGAATGCTTCCAGTTTTTGCCCATTTAGTATGATATTGGCTGTTGGTTTGTCATAAATAGCTTTTATGATTTTGAGATATGTTCCATCAATACCGAGTTTATTGAGGGTTTTTAGCATAAAGGGCTGTTGAATTTTGTCAAAGGCCTTCTCTGCATTGATTGAGATAATCATGTGGTTTTTGTTTTTGGTTCTGTTTATGTGGTGAATTGCATTTATGGACTTGCATATGTTGAACCAGCCTTGCATCCCTGGGATGAATCCTACTTGATCATGATGGATAAGCTTTTTGATGTGCTTTTGCAATCGGCTTGCCAGTATTTTATTGAAGATTTTTGCATCTATATTCATCATAGATATTGGTGTGAAGTTTCCTTTTCTTGTTGAGTCTCTGCTGGGTTTTGGTATCAGGATGATATTGGTCTCATAAAATGATTTGGAAAGGATTCCCTCTTTTTGTTTTATTTGGAAGAGTTTCAGAAGGGATGGTAACAGTTCCTCTTTGTGTGTCTGGTAGAATTTGGCTGTGAACCCATCTAGACCTGGGCTTTATTTGTGTGGTAGGCTCTTAATTGCTGCCTCAACTTCAGATCTTGTTATTGGTCTATTCATGGTTTCTACTTCTTCCTGGTTTAGGCTTGGGAGGACACAAGTGTCCAGGAATTTATCCATTTCTTCCAGGTTTACTAGTTTATGTGCATAGAGTTGTTTGTAATATTCTTTGATGATGGTTTGAATTTCTGTGGGATCTGTGATGATTTTCCCTTTATCATTTTTCATTGCATCTATTTGGTTATTCTCTCTCTTTTTTTTAAAAATTAATCTGGGTAGTGGTCTGTCTATTTTGTTGATCTTTTCGAAAAACCAGCTCCTGTATTTATTGATTTTTTGAAGGGTTTTTCATGTCTCTATCTCCTTCAGTTCTGCTCTGATCTTAGTTATTTCTTGTCTTCTGCTAGGTTTCGAGTTTTTTTGATCTTGCTCCTCTAGCTCTTTCAATTTTGACAATAGGGTGTCAATTTTGGATTTCTCCACTCTTCTCATGTGGGCACTTATTGCTATATATTTTCCTGTAGAGACTGCTTTAAATGTGTCCCAGAGATTCTGGTATGTTTTGTCTTCATTCTCATTTGTTTCGAAGAACTTCTTTATTTCTGCCTTCATTTCATTGTTTATCCAGTCAACATTCAAGAGCCAGTTGTTCAGTTTCCATGAAGCTGTGTGGTTCTGAGTTAGTTTCTGAATTCTGAGTTCTAACTTGATTGCACTGTGGTCTGAGAGACAGTGTGTTATAATTTTTGTTCTTTTACATTTGCTGAGGAGTGATTTACTTCCAATTATGTGGTCAATTTTAGAGTAGATGTGATGTGGTGCTGAGAAGAATGTATATTCTGTGGATTTGGGGTGGAGAGTTCTGTAAATGTCTATCAGGTTTGCTTCTTCCAGGTCTGAGTTCAAGCCCTGGATATCCTTGTTAATTTTCTGTCTGGTTGATCTGTTGAATATTGACAGTGGAGTGTTAAAGTCTCCCACTATTATTGTGTGGGAATCTAAGTCTCTTTGTAAGTCATTATGAACTTGCCTTATGTATCTGGATGCTCCTGTATTGGGTCCGTATATGTTTAGGATCGTTAGCTCTTCTTGTTGTATCGATCCTTTTACCATTATGTAAATTTCTTTGTCTCATTTGATCTTTGTTGCTTTAAAGTCTATTTTATCAGAGATGAGAATTGCAACTCCTGCTTTTTTTTTGCTCTCCATTTGCTTGGTAAATCTTCCTCCATCCTTTTATTTTGAGCCTTTGTGTATCCTTGCCTGTGAGATGGGTTTCCTGGATACAGCACACCGATGGGTTTTGGCTTTTTATCCAAATTGCCAGTCTGTGTCTTTTGATTGGTGCATTTAGCCCATTTACATTTAGGGTTAATATTGTTATGTGTGAATTTGATACTGCCATTTTGATGCTAGCTGGCTGTTTTTCCCATTAGTTGAGGCAGATTCTTCATTATGTTGATGCTCTTTACCATTTGGTATGTTTTTGGAATGGCTAGTACTGGTTGTTCCTGTCTATGTGTAGTGCCTCTTTCAGGAGCTCTTGTAAAGCAGGCCTGGTGGTGACAAAATCTCTGAGTACTTGCTTATTCGCAAAGGATTTTATTTTTCCTTCATTTCTGAAGCTCAGTTTGGCTGGATATGAAATTCTGGGTTGAAAGTTCTTTTCTTTAAGAATGTTGAATATTGGCCCCCACTCTCTTCTGGCTTATAGGGTTTCTGCTGAGAGATCTGCTGTGAGTCTGATGGGCTTCCCTTTGTGGGTAACCTGACCTTTCTCTCTGGCTGCCCTTAGCATTTTCTCTAAGGGCAGATTCATTCTGGTGAATCTGATGATTATGTGCCTTGGAGTTGCTCTTTTTGAGAAATATCTTTGTGGTGGTCTCTGTATTTCCTGGGCTTGAATATTGGCCTGCCTTGCTAGGTTGGGAAAGTTTTCCTGGATAATATCCTGAAGAGTATTTTCCAGCTTGGATTCATTCTCTTCGTCACATTCAGGTACACCTATCAAACGTAGATTAGGTCTCTTCACATAGTCCCACATTTCTTGGAGACTTTGTTCGTTCCTTTTTGCCCTTTCTTTTTAATATTGCCTTCTTGTTTTATTTCATTGAGTTGATCTTCGACCTCTGATATCCTTTCTTCTGCTTGGTCAATTCGGCTCCTGAGACTTGTGCATGCTTCGCGAAGTTCTCGTGTTTTTCAGCTCCATCAATTCACTCATATTCTCTAAGTTGTCCATTCTTGTTATCATTTCCTCAAATCTTTTTTCAAGGTTCTTAGTTTCTTTGCATTGAGTTAGAATGTGTTCTTTAGCTCACAGAAGTTTCTCATTACCCACCTTCTGAATTCTGATTCTGTTGTTTCATGACACTCATTGTCCATCCAGCATTGTTCCCTTGCTGGAGAGGTGTTGTGATCCCTTGTAGGAGTAGAGGTGTTCTGGTTTCCTGTGTTTTCCTCCTTTTTGCACTGGTTTCTTCCCATTTTTGTGGATTTATCCACCTGTCATCTGTGTAGTTGCTGATTTTCAGATTGAGTCTGTGAGTGGACGTCCAGGTTGTTGATGATGAAGTTATTTCTGTTTCTTAGTTCTCCTTCTAACTGTCTGGCCCCTCTGCTGTAGGACTGCTGAGGTCCACTCCAGGCCCTACTTGCTTGGGGAATCACCTGCAGCAGCTGCAGAACAGTAAGGCTTGCTACCAGTTTCTTCTTCTGCTATCTTTGTCCCTGAATGATGCCTGCAAAATGTCAGTCTGATCAGTCTTTTGTGAGGTGACTCTTTGGATATACGGGGGTCAGGGAGCTGCTTGAGGAGACAGTCTGTTCTTTATAGGAGCTCAAGTGTTGAGCTGTGAGCTCCGTTGTTCTTTCAGAGCTGCTAGGCAGGTGGGTTTAAGTCTGCTGCAGCAGAACTCATAAACTGCCTTTTTTTCCCCAGGTGCTCTGTCCTGGGGAGTTAGGGCTTTATTTATGAGTGTCTGTTGTGCTGCTGCCTTTTTTTTTCCTGGGCTGTCCTGCCCAGGAAGGAGGCAGCCTAGTGACTGTCTGCCTGCAGAGGCTTTGCTGAACTCCTCCCTGCTGCCGTTGAGCTTCCCTGTAGTCCTGTTTATATGGGTGTGGTTAGAACTGCCTCGGCAATGGTGGCCTGCCTCTGTAATGGCAGACTCTCTCCGTTGTGGTGGGTTGCCTCGGCAGTGGCAAGCTACCTCAGCAATGGCAGACTACCTCCGAGGGGTGAAGTGCCTTGGTAATGGCGGATGCCTCTCCCCCACCAAGCTGCACCATTCTGGGTTCAGCTATGCTTGCCATGAAACTCTCAACCTTGAGCATTTCCAATTGCTGTTTTTTGTTTGTTTGTTTTTGTGGGGGTGGGACCCGACGAGCCTGATCACCTGGCTCCCTGCCTAAGAGCCTTTTTTTTTTTAAGTTGAATGGTTGACTCTCTCCTAGGTGTTCCAGTCGCCTGCTGAAAGGGCGCCAGGATCTGTGTGATTTCCCGTGCGGTGACCCACTGTGCTGGCTGAAACAATGGCACTGCCCGGGAATCTCCTGGCCAGCTTAAAAGGGCAACCAGACCAGTGTATTTTGTAGAGAAAGCCGCTGTGCCGCAGTGCTGGCAAAACAGATGCGCCAGCTAAAACAGTGGTGCCATCCAAAACAGCTGTGCTGGTGATCCATAGGGCTCCTCCACCTAGGAATCTCCTGGTCTGTGGGCAATAAAGATCCGTCTGGAAATGCATGTCCACTCACCCTCTGTGCTTTCACTGGGAGCTGCAATCCTGAGCTGCTCCTAAAAGGGCCATCTTGGATCTTCCTTGGGAAGGTTAAATCTTAAAGGCAGTCATTAAAAGTTTCCAGAAGGGAACTCTATCACTCCACAAGCAAGCAAGATGAGACCATGTTGAAAATGTCTTAAAGAAGCCGGGGAGGAGGTGAAACATCTCTGTGTGCTGAGGACCATACCAGGTCCTTCATTATCATATTCTACACATTGAAAACTAAGGGAAGGCAGAGCACGCAACTTGTCTGAGGCTACCCAGGGAGTAGGGAGGAAAGTGTAGATTTGAACCTACTGCTGCCTGACTCCAAAGCCCTGTTCTTTCTCTCACCCTGGAGGATGGATGATGGTGGGATGGGGCAGTTAAAAGTTGAAGGGTGTCTCCAGGGGAAAGATGAGACACATGACCTTTGGGTAAGGAGCCCAAGGGAGGCCACTGTGTCTGAGCCTGGAGAGCTGAGCTTCCTAGAGACAGAGAATGGGGTGAGATAACTTCTGGCTGACTCTGCCTCCTTGAGCTCTTTAGAATCCCCTGAAAAATCTGCTGAAAGGATGCTCACTGGAAACAGAGATAGCACATTCAAGTAAGTATTTGCACCACGCTATGATTGTTCCAATGATGTCAAGTTTGGGATGGCAACAGTGGCGGTTCCATTTCTTTTCTTCAGGACCTGGATTCTTGCTCTGGTGTCTTCCACTCCCTCCTCATTTTCTTCCACTCCCACTGCAAGAGCTGGAAGAGCTGGGACAGGGAGTCAGGATGGAGGTTGCGTGTGCACTCGTGCACATGCATGCCTGTCTCTTGTGTGTTGCTGTGTCAGGAATCAGCAGGAGGGAGAAGCTTGGACAGCAAGGCAGCCCTGGGCAATCTGGTGATGAACCTGAAAGGGGAAAGGGTCTATCGTGCATTTGCACTGACTCTGTGCAGGAAGGGTGGGGACAGGCCAAGGAGGACTGGCTTGGCTGAGACATGAGATGTCTCAGGGGAGGGTTTGGCTGAGGCAGTGGAAGAATGCTTGTTGGGAACTGGCCTGCCTGGAATTGTAACCTTCCCTGCTGTCTCCACACCACAATCAGGGTACAGCTGTATGCCTCTTAGCTGGTAGATTCCTTTCCTGGCTGGGGACACGGTGGACAGGGATCATGGGGAAGAGCACTGGACTCAGAACTTGACATCAAGTCCTGCTTGGAATCCTATGCGAGTTTGTTGTTCCTTGAAGGCAGACGTGGGCATAAACTAATCTCTTAGGTTTCCCATCCCTTCAATGAGGAGTACAACACCTATCGCACAAGGCTACGAGAATAAAAGAGAGAACTTGTACAAAGGCAGGGCCCCTGCTTGGCACATCTTAGGCCCTAGGTGGATACTGAATAAGGTGAACAAGGCAGTGTGGTGTGGTGGTGAAGTGCTACAGCCAGACTTACTGACAGGTTATGTCTTCATTTAAAATGTTGATATTTTGTTCATCATGGACTTTTTGCATTGATTTTTACTTTTTTAAAATATGGCATCAAAATAGTATTTATTTTGACTCCTGAGTTTTTTGCTGACCCCTTAAATTTTGTGCCCAAGACATCTCACTCATGTTACCCCAGGCCCGGCACTGCTGGCCTTGTCTCTTAAATTCAAATTTTTAAATTTTTCATTCCTCAGGCTTCTCACTTGTGAAATCGCAATAATAATAGCATCTCCCCTATAGGCTTGCACTGAGAGTGAAATGTGTTAATATTTCACTTCACGTGCCTCACCTTCCTTTTCAACAGGGCTTAGTGCCAGTAAGTGCTCATTAATATTAGTCATTATTCTTGGCATTAGTGTTGTGTGTCAGTAATCATTCTCTCAGCTTAGAGATCCTTCCAGAAAAGAAGTTCTCCATGGAGGGGGATGGGAGATGAGCTGAACCCTGGAAACAGAAATGGGTCAGATCAGGGAGCCTCAGTGCCCTGAAGCCAGGGCAGGGATGCATGGGGGCTTCTACAAAACCCAGGGCTAAGCCTGCAAGTGAGAGGTGGCCTTGTCAAAAGCCCCTGCAGAAACGCTTGCAGTGCAATTCCTCTGGGAGACACCACGAGTTGCCCGGACAGCTTTTCCTTTTGGGCTTGTTTAACATTTCAAACAAAAATAAAATAAATAACTGCAGTGTTTATGGAAACCTAAGACAGAAATGAAGATGACTTAGGAGAAAGTTAAGTGGAAGCGGGCCAGGAGGGGGTTTAGAAGATGCCTCTTTCCTTGGTGTTAGCAGTTTTGTGCTTCAGTGTGTCAGCTCTTCCTACTGCTCTCCCCTAGCAACTCCCCTGCCAATGTGCACAAATGCATGTGGGCACACCTGTGTGTGTGAATGCATGCACACACACATGCACACAAGCACACTCATCCCAACGAGAGGCACACGTTTCAGGCACCATCTCACACACATTTCTGTCTTTCTGGAACTGTGTCCACCCACTTTCTTCTTTATCTTCTTGACTTTTTTTTCTTTTTCTTTTTAGACAAAGAATCTAATTAACTCATTCTGGCCAGACAGTGCACATTACTTTAACTCCTTCACTCCTGTGAAAATTTTTGGCCTCAACCTTCACTCTGAATAGACCAAACCAAACTTTTTTACATGGATAGGCCATTTCCAAGTCAAAATTCCATGACAGGAAGTGGGAGAGTGGGCAGAGGGAACAGGTCCTTATAAGCAAAGACTTGTATAATGCTTCGCCTAGATTTGCCTACCAGTATGTTACATATATGCAGAGTATTTTATTCTTCCACCTTTTTTTTTTGGTATCTTCTTTGTCTATCCAGTCTCACTTTGCCAGACTCCATTATGGGAGATAGGCTTTGCCAGAAGCAAGAATGCTGTAGAGGAAAGTGATGAAAATGTGAGGATTTCTCAGAAGCCCACATGCAATCTCTGGGCCTTTCCAGCACACACAGCTTCAAAAGTCGGGTGCTCTGTTCTGCAAGCGGGTCAGGGCATTTCCAGAAGCTCAGGACACCTCAGTGGTGAAGAGACTCTAATGCCGGTGACAGCACAGACCCTGGAAACCCTAGATTGCTTCTGCGTGTTCCTCTTGGCCTCAGCAAGGCTAGTTTCCCCCTTGTGTAGGAGCTGAGAGGGGGCCATAAAGAAATATGGAAGATCCAACTGCAGATTTGGAAAACTCATCTCTGGAAGAGCCAAAGCTGACCCTCAACATTTGCTGGGCACATCAGATATCAAACCATTCATTCATTTTGCCTTGGCTGTGTAACCAGTGACCTTGAGAGGTCACCTCCCTTGAGTCTCAATTTCTTTATCTCTAAGTTGGGAACATTACATAACAGACCTGTGAGGATTAAATTTAAACAACATTTTTTTTTTTTTTGTAGAACATACTGTGAGGCCAGCACCATGCAAGGTGCTTTTATCTACAATTTATTTCTTCCCATTTCCTTGCCCTTTTACCTCTTTGCATAACTGCTGCAATGGCTGTCAAGAGAGAAATGCAGTAGACTGAGACCTTTAGTGATTTTTAAACAATGTTCTAGTGTGAATATTGACTATTTTTATATACTTCACAAAGTGAAACAAATTATACTAGTCAGTGTGCAAAGCATGTTGACAGCAACTTTCATATTTCCAACTTCCATTTTCCCTCCATCCCTTAAGCTACCAGACAGAGGGTGGGAGATGTACCTCATTAAACTTGACCATAAATTTGTCATAGGTCCATCTTGGTCCTGATTAGAATTACCTACTTCCTCAGCCATTAACTACATGGATAGATAGTCTGCGGGCTTCCAGGGCAAGAGATGACTCCTACCCCTCCACCCATCCAGTCCTGACCCACCCTTCTCATACACACTGGAGAAAGGTCTGCTCTGTGTAAAACACAGAACATTCAGGATGTGGGTCTTTTCTTCAACTAAATGAATAGTTTACAGAAATGGATAGCAGCCCTAGAGAAATGCAAAAGATGCCTGCAATCCAAGGTCAAATTGGAGAACATTTCAAGTAGATGTGGGCCTTTATTGTAGAGTTTGGGAAGTGAGTAACATGTTGATATGGGAATGAACAGATAAGTTGAGAATGCACGGGGCAATAGAAACAGCTGGTTCCAGGAGCAGTTTGTCCTGCCCACCTGAATCTTCAGGTTCCTTCAGCAAGCCTTAGGAGGAAGGCTGGAGAGCTGCCTTGCTGAACTATTTCCTTTGGTAGACTGGAACTCTACCTCCTCCTTACTCAGCCCTGTGCTCTGTAGGCTACCTCTGGGCTGCACTGGGCTGCACTGGGCTGCTCTCCCTTAACTGCTGGCTCCTGTTCAGGGATGGAAGAGAAGGATGAAGCTAGGGAATAGTGTCCTCATGCCGGGTGAAGGTACAGTTGCTGCTACTCTACTGAAGGCTCCCAACAGCAACCCTCTCTAACAGCCCGGCTGTTTGTAGCTGCTCCGTTCTCCTTCTGTCGCTTTAGGGTGGTGATTGCTCTATATGTTGGAAATTGTCAGAGCAGGGGACATCAAGGAACAACCCTCTTTAAAAACTCCACAAAGATGATAGAAGAACTACATAAGAGTTTTGCCACCTAGTTGGTACACAACTGAATTGGTTTTATTGGGAAGACCTGGACTATTGGGAGCAATGGAATTCTAAAAAGAAGATAGCCAGGCTGAAATACTAATGAGTGGTAAGAACACCCACTCTCTTCCTTCTACTCACACAGGAGGTGTTCTCTAGGGGAGAGAAGTTGTGGGCTAGGCATATTTTTCCACTCATTGGCAAAGTTCTGTAAAATAGACACATGTTTCTAACACAACTTCCTTATAGTCCCTACTAAATATGGTATATATTGCTATTGATTAAAAATACACAGAACACTCTCAACATCCCTCCCACAGGGAGATCCACTAGTGTGGTGAAGGAAGATTCAATTCAACAACTTCTCTTAATCCTATTCTGCCTTGTAACCCCTTCCTTAAACTCTCTGCTGGGTCTCGGCTTATTGGGATTGAATTGATGCAGATGCTTTGTGGCCACATTGTGGAGGCTGCGAGGTGATAAGGCAGGAGGCAGCGCATGGTGAGTCACTTCTCACAGCTCCTAGCTAAGTTCTGGGCACAGTATTAGGTACTCAGCACGTCCTACTGACCAAGCCTATGGAGAGCTGAAAACTCTTAGGCTGACTTTGAAAAGAGGCCTTTGAAACCATCCTCCCAGGGCAAGTAATCTAGGTCAAAGAGACGGCTGTGGCAAGGGTGCAAGCTGGCAAGTGTGAGTGCTGACAAAGCAGGCAGTGCTCCTTCTGAGCAGATGACCAGCCCCGCGGTGCTGGACAGGCTATGACTATTCCAAACCCTTGTGTAATTCTGACCTCTAACATGGCTGGCTTGACTCAGCACTGCTAAGGAGCCACAGAGTATTCTTCATTAGCATTTATGAGCTCATTATAAGTTTCCGAGGAAAACATCAACAAAGGGTGCTAAGTCCCTCTAGAATTGCCTTTTTAATTTTCTTTTTTGTTGCAAAAAGATTGATGCTTTAAATAAAACCCTAACTTACAGAGTTCAGACAAAACTAGACAGACCCCAATTTTGTTATCCCAACTCCCCTTGGAATAAATTTGGGAATGAACAAAGTCACAGGAAGAGAAAACTCCAGCCCACATCCACACCTTTTCTGTAATAGCCTCCCATGCTGGTTTTTTGGACCAGGTCTGCCATCTGTCTTCCCAGGCTGGGCTGGAGCACCTGAGGCTGCTCTGGTTACAGAAAGGAACCTGGCTTCGGAAGGTATGGGCTCAAATCCCAGCTCTCATGCTCACTAGATTTGAGGTTTCAGGTTCATTTCTCAAGCACTCTGAGCTTTGGTGCCCTCAGCTACAAAATGGGAATGAGGAGCATATCTAGCTCCCTGTTTCATTGCAATGAATAGCTACATAAAGGGTAGCTAAGCCAGAACAGAAAGAAGGCAAATGGAGGCTACAGAAACCAAGGATTTTCTTGTTGAATCAAATCTTCCTTCACCACACCAGTGGATCTTCCTGTGGGAGCGATGTTGAGAGTGTTCTGTGTATTTTTAATCAATAGCAACATATACCGTATTTAGTAGGGGCTATAAGGAAGTTGTATTAGAAAAACCTGGTTATTTTACAGAACTTTGCCAGAGAGTGCAAACATATGCCCAGCTTGCAACATCTCTCCCCTAGAGAACACCTCCTGTGTGAGTAGAATGAAGAGAGTAGGTGTTCTTACCACTCATTAGCATTTCAGTCTGGCTATCTTCTTTTTAGAATTCCATTGCTCCCAATAGTCCAGGTCTTCCCAATAAAACCAATTCAATTGTGTACCAACTAGGTGACAAAACCTTTATGTAGTTCTTCTATCATTTTTGTGGGGTTTTCAGAGAGGGTTGCTCTTTGATATGGTTTGATTCTGTGTCCCCACCCAAATCTCCTCTTAACTGTAATCCCCATGTGTCAGGGGAGGGGCCCTGGTGGGAGGTGATTGAATCATGGGGCCAGACTTCCCCCTTGCTGTTCTTGTGATAGGGAGTTCTCATGAGATCTGGTTGTTTGAAAGTGTGTGGCATTTCCCCCTTTGCTCTCTCTCCCTCTTTCTCTCCTACTACCATGTAAGATGTGCCTTGCTTCCCTTTTACCTACTGCCACGATTGTACGTTTCCTGAGGCCTCCCAGCCATGTGAAACTGTGTCAATTAAACCCCTTCATTATAAATTACTCAGTCTCAGGTACTTCTTTATAGCAGTGCGAAAATAGACTAACACACTCTTAGAAGTAGATGTTATTATCCTTCTTTCTCAGATTAAGAAACTTAATATTATATCAAGGAATTAGTTTATAGCATTGGATAATCTGGCCTCAAATCTCCAGTGTGATCAATATCAAGATTTTCTCACTGTATCAACAGGGTTTTCCTGACAAATCTTAAGACACAAGTAGTTTCTCCAACTTAATCTATTACACCTGTAATTCACTTGCCAGGGGAAAAATAGTGGGTATGGAACAATGAGAACACATGGACACAAGGAGGGGAACATCATACACCAGGGCCTGTCAGGGAATGGTGGGGAAAGAGGAGGGATAGCAGGGGGTGAGGGTTAGGGGAGGGATAGCATTAGGAGAAATACCTAATGTAGATGACGGGGTGATGAATGCAGCAAACCGCCATGGCACGTATACACTATGTAACAAACCTGCATGTTCTGCACGTGTACCCCAGATCTTAAAGTATAATAAAAAATTTTAAATAAAATAAAATCAAATTTAGCAGAAAAAAATTAGATGAAACAGACTACACTGGACTTATGTAAAAAAAAAAAAAAAAAAAGCTCCATTCTTTTAGCCCTGTTCTGAAAGTTGGGCCATGTGCTGATAGATGCTAATCCTCTTTCAGTGCTTACTATGTGTCAGGCATTTGTTCCAAACACATTTTACATGGATTATCTCATTTAATCTTCACACTAAAGTATAATACTATTATTCCCCCATTTTAAAGATGAGAAAACTGAGGCACAGTTTCTGAGATTAAGAAATGTATCCAGTTTCTACTGTAAGAACGGTGGCTAGCATTGTAACCCAGGCATTTGTCCTGAAACTGTGCCCTTAACCACTCCACCAAGTGCTGTAAGGTGGAGATGACTTCATGGGGGCTCACTCAGCCAGTAGAGTGTGCTCTTATTAACAGATCTGTGAACTCCCTGGTTTATTTGTTTGTGGGACTGTTATCTACTAGCTTACCTGAATCACAGCAATAATAGTTACAGCTCCCACTTATTGCATGCCTACTTGGGAGAATGCACCTGGACAGAAGGTTTTCATTTTCATGACAAACCTGTAAAAAATGACTTCTTAGCCTGGTTTTTCAGATGAGGAGTTTGATTTTCCATCCAAAGTCGTATGATAAGTAAGTGGCGAAATAGGAATTTCCAACCCAAGTTTGTTTTGTTCTGTTTCTGAAATTCATAGACGGGAGTAGAATCTCAAATTATATGACATTTTGTCCATGCTTATTTTTTAGTTTCCAAGGTGATGGATTATTTAAAAACAAAACAATTTGGAATATAAAACAAGCTTAATTCAATTTACTTATAAACAACGAGCACCAGCTCTTGTCTACATTTAAGCAATGAGATACTCCAATATTAATTCTATACACAATTTTCTCTCTATGATCTATTTCTCCCAAATATTTTATGCTATTTGCATGTCTGCCTTAGATATGTAAGGATCCAGCCTTGTCCTGTATATCTCTCAGATGGTGCCTTTTCTCTGGGCCAGATGCCATGGGGTTCTCAGTGAGGTCCTCTGAATAATATGAGAACATAATCAGAGAAGGAAGCCCTTGAAGTCCCGAAGATAGGGCCCACAGACCAGGGGTATTTTGAATGAGTCAGTCATGCTTTTCCAAGGTTATACTTCCCTCCCCAACAACAGTAACTCCAGACAGTTCTCAAAGCAAACAGGTCTGTTATAGCAGAGGTATTTTCAGACAATCTTTTTCTATCTACTTGTTAAGCACATTTAAAATACTGATTCCCAATAAAGAGCTTTCCATAGAACTCTGTCCCAAGCTTCTGGGAGCATTCCTCTACTTTTTTATTTTTATTTTTTGAGATAGAGTCTTAGTCTTGCCCAAGCTGGACTGCAATGGAGCAATCTCGGTTCACTGCAACCTCTGCCTCCTGGGTTCAAGTGATTCTCTCCCCTCAGCCTTCTGAGTAGCTGGGATTACAGTTGTATGCCACCACGCCTGGTTAATTTTTGTATTTTTAATAGAGACAGGGTTTCCCCATGTACTCCAGCCTGGTCTGGAGCTCCTGGCCTCAAGTGATCCCCTTGCCTTGGCCTCCTGAAGTGCTGGGAATACAGGTGTGAGCCACCACGCCCAGTCACATTCCTCAATTTAGTATTAATATCCTAAAGCCTCTGATTGACTTTGTGACTTCCTTGGGGCTGGTGTTGGTCTCAGGCTGCCCTGTTACTGTCCCCAGCTGACCACCAAATGTGGGCAGGTGGAGGGATGATGTCCAGGGGGCACAAGTCTCAGGTTGGCAAACACATTTTCTCCTGATCCTTTTTTCACAAGACTCTCATTGAACCTTCTGATATCAGGTATCTAACAAAAATATCTAAGAGTCAAAAGCTCCTTGTCTTCAGGATTCCAAAGTTCTTAGGGCACAAAGGTCCAGGAAGTATCTGGGTTCTTTAGAATCTGGCTCAGTATGGATGTTCAGGTCCCTCTTTTGCTTGAGATAGAAGTGGAAAGAGATGAGTAAACAGTGACAGAGGTGAAGAAAGTACCAGCCCTTCCCAGGCTGCTGGCTCACTTGACTGTGGGAATCAATAAAAAGGATTCAGTGACTAAAATAGAATTTGAACCCGTTCAGATCTTTAAGCTCACATGTTTTAGGCAACACCATGCAGCCTCTTCACCATTCCTTGCCCTCTTTCATCCTACTCTTTTGCTCCCCACTCCTCTTTCTCTTCTTCTTTATTTCTTCTTAATCTTCCCATTTCTCTTTCTTATATCTTCTTCTCAATAAGTAAATAATCCACAACCTCATGGTTAAATTAAAGTTGCCATTTGCACATCTATTAGCCCCCAGGTATGGTTCCAGGATGCTGGGAAGTTTAGGTAGTGAGAAAGATCCTGGTGACAATTATTTCCATCAAAGGGAATATTCATGGCAGGCACGCTCTGGCTGCATTGCTCACAGCCTGTCGAATACAATGAGCCTCGATTGTACCTGGTCTTTGAGAATGTGGTGGCATGTTTGCTGGCATCACATACTCCCTCTCATCTCCTAAATGGCAGACCAGTGCTTACTGAAGTTAGATTAGAGTTTGAGTTTTTGTAATGGAAGTCCCCCTCTGTCTGATCAATGGAATGAGGGCTAGGTCCTTGCCTCAGAATTACAGGGCCTGGCATTTAACATGAGAACATGCATCTCCAGAAGCACTGGGGAGGCTTCAGAATTCCTTAAAGCACTATTCTTGCAAGGCTTGAATGTACCTTCTCCACTTCACAGTGTCCTCTCCCAGACCTACTGGCATGATAGCAAGCTTGGGTGGAGAGCTCTCTTGCAAGTGTGTCAGATACCCATCGAGCCACTCTTTGAAGTGAATAAATATGTGGGTGGCCAACCCATCCAACCTGACCCAATTGAACCCAATCACATGTTACCTATTTTGAAAGAAACAGAGAGGGTCTCAGGAGTTTTAAATGAGCCCTCTTTATCGTTCTTTCTCTCCCATTTCTTCCACTAATTACTACTGAATTGATCTGCCAGTAATTATTACTAAATTGAATTTCAGGGGCAGTCCCTATCTGGTCCAATACCCTAAGCCCAGTGATAGCCCATAATGTTGCGGGGCTGTTGCGGGGCTGTTACGGTCCTTAAAGGGTGGAGCCACAATGATTCTTTCTATAACTTCTATTTGGTCTTTTAAAGCCCAGCACTTAGAAGCATTCACTTGCAGAGACCTGAAGAGGCACTTTACAACTTAGTGCCTGAAATGCACATATTGGTTTCTGTGAATCTCTATATTAAGAATCTGTTGGGCTGGGCACGCGGTGGCTCATGCCTGTAGTCCCAGCACTTTGGGAGGCTGAGGCTGGTGGATCACGAGGTCAAGAGATCGAGACCATCCTGGTCAACATGGTAAAACCCCGTCTCTACTAAAAATACAAAAAATTAGCTGGGCATGGTGGCACGGGCCTATAATCCCAGCTACTCAGGAGGCTGAGGCAGGAGAATTGCCTGAACCTAGGAGGTGGAGGTTGTGGTGAGCCGAGATCACGCCATTGCACTCCAGCTTGGGTAACAAGAGCGAAACTCCAACTCAAAAAAAAAAAAAGAATCTGATTTGCAGCACCTGGAAACCTTGCTAGTCTTAGCTCTGTGCTGAGTCCCATGAAGCCACACCATGCCTAGGGCTTTCATACTCTAGTCCATACCTCTGAAGAAAAGTGAGAGAAATGTCTTTCCCCTTCTTCCCCCCGAGTGTGTGTCTGTTCTCGTAAGATTCTCGGCAGGGTTATCAACTCTCTTCTAAGCAACTTGGATTCACAACAGAATGATTCCTATTCAATGCCAACCTAAACAAATGTCATCAACTCTCATCACAGGGAGTATTAAAAACAGAAGAATCCTTTGTGACTCTGATTGCCTTGTGACTTCCTTGGGGCTGGTGTTGGTCTTAGGCTAGTGTCTCCCAGTCATCCAAAATGTGGGTGGGCTGTGTCCCACCGTAACTGTGGTTGTGAACGCAGAGGATTCACTCAACTTTCATCATGCAACAATAATCAAACGCAGTTTTATGATTCACAGAGAGCTGCCTCATCATGATTGCATTTGATCCTCATAACAACCCTGGGAGCTCAGAGAGGCTAAGGAACTTGTCTGATATCACATACCCAGGAGTTGAATGCACGACATCTGATGCCAACTTCTATACTGCTTGACCTCCTGGTGACACTAAAGTAAAGAAAACATAACTAGGCAAGTAATTGTTTTGTACAAAGTCATCTGGTAAAAATGTGAATGGCATTTTAAGTTATTTGTTGGTTTGGGTTATCATGTACTATGCCTCTTCTTATTTTGTAGATAACTGAAAGCTAAGAACATTGTCTTTATTGATTGATTCATTGAGGCAGAGTCTCATTCTCTCACCCAGGGTGGAGTCCAGTGGTGCGATCTCAGCTCATTGCAGCCTTCACCTCCAGGGTTCAAGGATTCTCCCGTCTCAGCCTCCCAAGTAGCTGGGATTACAGCTGCTCACCACCACACCTGGCTAATTTTTCTATTTTTAGTAGAGACGGGGTTTTGCCATGTTGGCCAGGCTGGTCTTGAACTCCTGACTTCAGGTGATCCGCCCGCCTCAGCCTCCCGAAGTGCTGGGATGACAGGTGTGAGCCACCTCGCCTGGCTCATTGTCTGTTTTCATAAGTGGAAGGATGTGACACAGAATAGGAGAAGAACATGAAGACAAAATTGAGGGGAATTGCTTATCTCATGCTTCTTGCTGCTCTGCCTTAAGCAAAAATGCTTTATGGATACTTCATTTATGATTTAAAATAATAGCTCGCGTTACGTGCTTACTGTGCACCAGGAACTGCTAATTCTTTATGTTATGCCCATAAAACATGCCTCTGAAGCCTTGGGGGTTTGCAATTGCCGTTCCCTCTGTCGGGAACACCTCCCCATGCTACCTTCCCAGCCCTCTTCCCTCTGCTTTTCCCATCTCTGTTCGGGTGTCACAGTTTTAGTTATTCCTTCCTGACCACTCAGTATAAAGTAGCCCACGCCTCGTGTTATCACACTCCGTCTTACCTGCTCTACCTGCTTGCCATTATAATGTACATGGATCTCTTAATCTGCACTTTATCTTCCCCCCTCCCATGGGAATATAAACTCCTTGAGAGCAAGGATGACATTTTCCCCTGCTGTTTCCGCAGTACCTAGAAAAGTGCCTGGCACGTAGTAGCTGTTCAGCAAATATTTGTTGTGTGAATTATCTCATTTTACAGATAAGGAATCTGAGGCTCTAAGGGAGTAAATCTTTAGCTTCAGGGGACACAACAGGCAAGAGGAAGAACAGAGTCATGAGCTGAGGCAGTCTCAGATCCTGCCTGATCCTTCCCCCTTTTCCTCATTCAGTGAATCCTACGGCAACTGGGCTGTTTGAGCAGTACCCTCATCCATACCCTGCCCACTCAAGGCCTCCCAGAACCAGGTAGAAAGACCTGGTCCCCTCTGCCTTGCTCCCAGTGGTGCCCTTCCCCTCCCACCCACCACAACCCCCATCCAGGGAGAGGCAACTCTGCTTCCACCCAAATTCCCCCTCTGTCTCCTTCATCCAAGTCATCTCCCTTCCCACCACACTGTTTACACTCGTGGGTCTGTGTTGATGCGTATCACAACCCCCTTAGTCATTGCTTAGCCATTATACTTTGCAGGGGTAATTTTCCATCCCTCTGTTTATATTTTTGCTTCTCCTTCATGTCCTCCCCGTCCCATTTCTTAAGAGCAAAGGAAGACACGTTCAGTCATATAAGCAATAACACTGTTATAATTAAGATGGAAACATTTTGCCAAAAGGAGGATTTAGTTGCGATTTGTTGAATGCCCTCCCGAGTGCATTATTTAAGAGAAAATTCACAGCACTTTCACGCGACTTCCTGAATGGGTTGTCCTCTGAGCCTGCTGTCTCTATAGCTTTGTGTCAGCTTTGTGGGGTCAGGATAAGGCATGAAGGATTGATGTTTAGCAAGGCCTGGTTGCTGAAAAACCTTAAAAGGAATCTTCAGGGACTATCTAGGTTGATCTCCTGTGATCTGTTCTCTGATTTTGTGTCCTCTTTCGTGGTTAGCCATGCCTTGAGACATGGGACTTAGTACCCTGTGCCTCAAGGTAAGAACACACTTCCAGCCCAGCTTCAGTTTAATGTTCACTATGAGAGACTCGAGTAACATCTCACACTCTGCCTGGGATTCACTGCCTTTCCCATGTCCTGGTATTGGACATGCAAACCGGACAGAGTAACGGCCTTTCCCCCTAGTGATTAAGGGAAAAGGTGTCCAGTATCAGAACTTGGTAGAGCTGAATTTGGATGTGAACTCGAGCTGTACCCACAAGGCATCTTTCCTTGCAGTCCTACCCTCCACACCTTTAGAATTTACATTCTGCTTGGCAGGGTGGGGATGTTGGCAGTGGAGACAGGGTGAGAGGAGCACGCGTGGGTCCTGAACCTGTCAGCCTTCAGCAGCATCTCTTGTGCTCTGCAGCTCTGCTGTGTGCCTGAGGGGCTGCCCATTTTCAGGTTGCATTTACGAGCTTCCTGGATGCTCTGGATTCCAGTGGGGTTCAGCCAGTGGGAGGCACTGGATGGAGATGGGAGGGAGGGAGAGAGGACGAGAGAAGCCATGTTATTTCTCCTTTGCCTTCCCAGCCCAGGAGGTTTCTCCAGTAGCAGCTGCCTCTCTTGGATTCCAGACCCCACTAGACAGGTGTGCTGTGGCCCCTGGTTCAGCTGACTCCAACTCTTCCTTTTCCATGTTGCTGGGTTCTGCTGCTACCTGGCCCCCCTCCTGTGGCTCCTGGCCTCTGCTCTGCCTTGCTGTCCCCTGCCAGACCTCTCGGCTCCTTCATCCCCTGGGTAACCGATTTGCTGTACTGAATTCCTTGTTTTAGAAACTCATATGTGGTTTTCATCTTTCTTGGTTGGATAGTGACTGATAGTGAGGGATTTGTCTTAGAAATAAAGCTGTATGAACATTTTTTCTGGGTAAGTTTTCATTTTCCCTTAATCATTAAGACACAGTAAACATGAGCTTATCATCATAAGGCTACATAGTTGTATAAATGTGTGCTTTTTTTCACACCAGAATTTGGTGAAGCAAAATACCTAAAGGTCGTTTAAAAGTAAAGAGGTTTTAAGAGTAAAAAAATTTAAGAAGAAGAAACAAAAAGAAGTAAAGATGGCTAGGTCTTTCATTTGTGCCTCCTTCTTTTGCAATCAGTCCGAGAGAGAGTCAACTTGCTCTGTGAGTTGACTATGCTGCAGACTTTTCTTTACCTCCAGCCTTTTCGCTTGTTGGGTTTGAGGCTAGGGGCAGAGAGAGAGTGTTCAACGCAGCAGGCAGCAAACGCTCTGTGCAAACATGATGTGGGAACATTGTGTGCTTGGGAGAACTGGGATTATTCAGCTGAGAAGACACGAAATCTTCTTCCCTTATTTGGTCTTTGGGATCTGACTTCATTGGAAGTTGAAATGTAAGAGAAAGAAGAAAGGGGGAAGGAGTGGAACAAAGGAGAGGGGAGTGGGAGATCAGACCGGGTACATTCTCCCTCGAAGAGGGAAAAGATTTTTTTACTAGGAAAGCAGTTCCATGTTGAGACCTAGATGCCTTGTTATGCTCAGGTGTGAAGTTGGCTTGGGAAATGAGTTTAGCTTACCTCTGTGCTTTTACAAATGTACTGGCTGCTCAGCAAATTTAGTACAGAAACATTTTTGGTAAGTAGAAGAGAAAATTATATTTAAAAATTGTTTTAACAGAAAGAGTATGGGACTGAGAATGAAAAAAAGGGAAATTCTATGTTCTAGGCTTTAAGAGAGAGAGAGAGGAGAGAGGATAGAGAGAGAGAGGAGAGAGAGAGAGAGAGAGAGAGAGAGAGAGAGAGAGAGAGAGAGAGAGAGAGAGAGAGAGTCACACACACTAATTTAGACCAGCTGGCGTGATCTCACAGGGACCCCATGGGCCAGAGCTGCTGTTCCTTCACAGAGTGTACATTTCCCCTAGAAATGTGTACTCAGGTGCAGCTGAAGGGTCTGAGGTCACGGCTGCAGCCCTGGCCAAGGTCCTCCCAGGCTGAAGCCTCTGCTTCCTCTAGTGACCATTGGTCTAGAGCCATCATTTAGAGATCAGAGCCAGACCATGAGCAAGCCAAACGTGCATGAGGACAACATGAATTATCCTTGGAGACCAGTAGGCCCTGTTCATCCAGCATTGTCTTTCTTTTTAAAGAAGTTAAATGCCTCTTTTTACCTCTTTCTTCTTCCATGACCTCTGGGAGCTTGGGCAGTAAATTTCTCTGGGGAGAAATTTACTTAAAGTTGTGAGGAACCTCTTCAAAGAAGCAGAGATGAGACAAACTGTTCCTCAGTTCACTCTCTACCCCTCCTGCCCTCCCAATGCTCAGATGGGCCCTAGATTCATTCAGAAGGCAGGGTGTTGTGCTTCCTGAAAGGGCCAATACCCCTAATGTGGAACCCATGTAATAAAAGGCAAGGGCAGAAAGAGAGAAGAAATACAAGGAAAAGTGATGTCTTGAGGGGTGTATGTGATAGACTCCTGTGCTTAGAAGAGACTAGGAATGTTCTACTGACTGGTTCGCTGCATGTGCTCAAACAGTATTCATTTTCTTGAGTTTGCCAGGTGATTGTAAGAGCTGGGTTCATGTTCTTTGGTTCACTATTACATGCCTTGCTGAGCACAGTAGCTGGGACAAAGAGGGGAGGTCTGGGGCTTCACCAGGATTCCAAAAAATAGAGCAAACAAAGCATTTATTTGCAAAAGGTTCACAAAACCTGAAAAATAATATGTGTCATCTCTGGTGGAAAAGTAAGGGAATATCTCTTAAACACCTACTATGCTCTGAGTCTTGTGATTTCACCTGCATGGCTTTTAGAGAGGTGGATAATCAGGGCTGTCTTTTTCTCTAGGGCTGCAGCCACCACTGAAGATGTAAAGAATCTTGTTGCTCTAAAAGGATCAGAGAGAGGCTCAAAGCAACCTTTGCAAACTGAAATAAATGCCAGCCAGCTTAAATTAGCAAAGCTGTAACTGTGGCAGAGTGAATAGCCCATGTCTGAGCAAGAGGGAAAGAAAGGGCCTACTGTGTGATAGGCAATGGTTCCAAATTAGGAGTAGGGGCCTAGTGTGGCCATGTCTTCTGATATTTCAAGAAATGCCAAAGAGGTGATATTTTTGTGAAATATTCTGATTTTATATGTGGGTGACCAATTTCAAAACTAACAAGCACAGTTAACAAACATGTTTGAATGCTTGCAGACAGGATCCTTCCTGCCAATGTTCAGCTTTGGTCTTGAATGGAATTTGGACTGTCCCATAACAATCCACCCAAAGCAAAACTTCTTTTCTGCCTTTCTTTTATATCATTTTTCATGGAATGTAAAGAGATTTTTCTGGAATTTTTGGAATGGGGAAACTAGTGACAATGGTCGTGCTGAGATTCCTGTTTATTTCTTGGCTTTTTCCCAATTCCCTGAGGGACCCCATTTCTTTTGGGTCTTCCATAGCATCTGCCACGTAGCTGGACACAGAGAGGGCCCACACTTGGTACATGCTGATGAAATAAATGTGACTTTCCTCTGAGTCTAGCTGAATGGAGAACTGAAATGTTAGGGTGGGTGAAAGTTTCCTAAACTGTTTGTCACCAAATTTTGCTGTGTTCTTTGTCTCCAGTTCTGTGATGTTAGATATCTCTTGCTGTATAAAAAAATTACCCCAACACATGTCTATTTAAAGTAACAAACATTTATTATTGCACATGTCTGTGGGTCAGGAATCGAAGTACCTCTTAGCTGGCACTCTTATGAGGCTGCAAAGGACATATCATTTGTGGCTGCAGTTTCATCTGAAGGATCCACTCCAAACTCACTCACACAGTTATGGGCAGGATTCAGTTCCTCACCCACTACTGGACCGTGGGCCTCAGTTCTTCACTGATTGTTGACAGAATTCTCCTTCCATTCTTTGCCATAGGGCAGCTCCTAACATGGGATCTGATTTCCATTAGAGCAAACCAAAGCAAATCGAAGGAAAGCAGGGTAAGACAGAAGCTGCAGTGTCTTAGTAACTTAATCTCAGAAGTGACCTCCTGTCACTGCTTCTATATCATATTCTGTTATATTCAGGCATTAAAGGAGACCATCTCACACTCAAGGGGAGAGACCACACAAGCCATAGGGCTGTCATGGCAACCGAACCATTCAGGTGATGCCTTGAGCCTTCCTTCTTCATATTTCTTACACTTCCTTTCTGACCTAGAGGAACCACAAGGCCTTGGGATTTGTCATCCCATCCAATCCCAAGAAACGATAGGAATGAAGGAATTTTTAAAAATGCAACTCATTTCAATACAAAAAAAACGAGAGAAGTGAGTAAATTTTAGAACCGAAATTCTGGTAGGTTTCTGGGGAGACATGAGAAGGGCCATGTTCCTGAGTAGGAACCGTAGATTCTGAGTCAATTGGACATGAAAGTATTTCTTCTCAGGTCCCGATCTTGGCTCTGCAGTGACTGAGCATCCAAGAAGCGGGAAATACAATGTTTTATGGTGGTTTCTCTGCTGTACTAATAACTCAGGCATCAGCTACTAGGCAAAGCTAAGTGAAGGTTTGAACCCCAGGCAGGCTCTCCACTGGCTAAACCCCATAGACATGAATAAGGAGTAAGGCCAGTAATCAGCATCCAGAGATATTAACTTATGAATCTGAGGTTATTCCAAAAAGCAAGTGAATAGGAGCACCCTGGCCTGAGATGGACACCAATATCAAGTTCCAGAGAGTCATTTCAGGCAGAAAGGAAACCTTAATTACCAGAGGTTCAAGGGATAGGCATGCAGTAAGTCCAAACAGACAGAAAGAAGGCATCAGGGAGAATCTGGCAGAGGTCAAGGGCAGGGCATCCCAGCTGCTGATGAGACTGGGCTCCAAGGAAGTCTCTGTGAGGGACTGAAAAACAATCCTGGGCCTTCATCACTGAGGACTGGGACAAGAAAACTAGGGCTTAGACAGGCTTGGTCAAGAAACCAGCCAGAACCTGGGGAACAAGAGATCCACAGTCAGGCTGGATCAGTAGCAAGACAGCAGGAGTAGACAGAAAGTTGACCACTGACAGAAACCAAGATTGGTCTCTGAGTCTGGCATGAGGCTGAGACTGTCGGGCAGTCTCACTTGCCAGGGGTAGAGTCATGCTGGAAGTGGAGCCAGGACAGACATTGAACCCTGGCTACCCTGTGACCAATTTCACTCCATACCCTGTGATACCCCATGGGAAAATCAGACAAGTGCTGTTCCAAGAGGCAATTAGTTTTCATGATTTCCTCCCCCGGCCGGACATCAACATGAAATTGGGGGCTTGGCTTCCAAGCCCATATTCCTCCTCCTCGTGAAGGGCAGGGTGAGACAAAGGGCACCACAGGCCAGAGCAACCCTCTGCTTCCAGACAGGCCCTGGAAGAGGAGTGAGGACGAGGGTGACCCACACAGCCTTTTCTGCCTCTTCAACGGCTACTCTCCCAGCCTGGGAAGGTTCTCCCCCATTTCTGCCAAGCCACATTCTCCACAGGACTCATTTAGCTCTACTTTTGACTTTTCCAGGAATCTCCCAAATCTCCTTTCCTCATCCCCCCTCACCTCCTCATCACCCACAGCCCCTTCCGCCACCACCACATACAACATTTGGCTTTTATTCATGCTAGTTTCGAATTATGCATGCTAATTTATGTCCTTTCCTCTTTTCCCGACCTGCCTGTATTTTTCTACTCATCCTTTGTCCTCCACTACCAAAAAATGGAACATTCCCCTTGGACAGGGTCAGGGATTTTCCTGCCCCAGTGCCTAAAGCTGGACCCTGCCCACAGTGACTTCTCTAATAACAGAGTGTAAGGGACTCCCTGGTTGAAGAGAAGGAAAACCTCCAAGTGCCTTTCAGGGTCTCTTCGATGAGCTTAATTTGTGTTAAATTTGGGGCTCAGGAGTTTTTGCCTATTTGCGACACTTAACTACTCCTACCCCTCCCAACATTTGTGCTTTATTGAAACAACTAAATTAGGAGCAGCTTGAGGGTAGGCGTCAGGACACAGGTATTTTCTGTATTGCCTACAGAAACTAACACAGTACAGGCACCCTCTAAGTCCAAAAAAAGTCCTTGCTGACCCAAATGGAATTTTCCTGAAGTGAATACTTTGTGTCTATCTTTAGAAACTGAACTTTCCTGATAAAACAATCAAGAGCTTTGGCTGAATTTTCCACTATTTAACTGGCTATGTTGGCGTTATGTAGAAACAACTTTTAAGAACATAATGACCTTTAAAATATCCATCCCTGAAGTCAGGTTTGGTCACTAGTCTGTGAACAGATGACTGTTTTCATGCTACGCTTTGCTCCTGTCCTTCCTGGGTGGGGGAGGATTTTTGGGGACAGTTTGACTCTGGTTATCTACAAAGTTGAGTTATGAGACCAGCCCTTTTAAACTTTACCTCTTGCAAGTTGATCCTGCAATAAATTGACATGATAAAAAACACCAAAGCAACCAGGGAAATCTCACTAAGGCAAGAAAACCATCACACAAGTCCTCAAAATCTTTCCTGAGATCCACTAAGGGTTGATGCCGCTTGTCTGATACTGGGGCACAGCCTAGGAGGTCTTGCTGTCTCTGAATGCACATATCTCCAGCTTACAGCTCACAGGCCTGCTTTGTTTTTGAATAGATTGTTTTGGAGAAAGGGAGACTGCCGAGATAGAGCTGAGAATCCCCAGCAATACCATCCCTGGCTTCTGTCCCATCTGAATGCCTCACTCTTTCATGTGAGCAAGGCATGAGGTCCTGCTGTTTGAGTTGGCTTTGCCCTGCTCCGTGATTTCAGTTCCTCGTCCCTCGAGTGTGTGGGCTCGTTTCTGTCCTCTGAGTACTATTGTTTTTCTGACTTGAACAGTCATCCAGAAAACCACGGTAATAAGGCCTTTGTATCACTATTTACTTTGCTAATTACATATGTCTTTCCCATCCCTAATGCTTGAAGACATCAAATTTCTGTTGAAATAACAGCAGAGGGAAAAGCAAGGGCAACAACAACAAACCACTTTACTTCTCTGGGTGGAAACATGCAATTGTACTGAGAGGGATAAGGAAAAAACTGCTCGTATTTGGAAAAAGAAGTTGGAAGGCAGGCGGGCTACTTTAGCATCTGATGCCAGGGATATGAGAGAGCAGCCCAGTGTTTCGTTCAAAAAGGGAGGCTCTGAGGCCAGGACCAGGAGGGATCTTTAATTATGAAGTTCCCAGTCACAATGGCATGAAGCAGGACAACGCAGAGAGGCTAAGGGGGTGATCCAGTGGGGTCTTTACCTACAAAAATGATGGAAATCCCAACATCAGCTGGGAAAGTGACCCTGTTGAGAACTCCTGGACTCACCATGACTAAAACACTCTGTTACATTTCCTAGTTGACATCTATAGTTCTTGCCTCCCAGCAAGCAATGGCACAGCAACTTTCCTTTCCCATTCTCAGGGCCTGTGAGGATCAAGGGAGTTCACATAATCCAGATCTGGCCAATCAGCCCATCTCATGCTGCTGGCTACACTAACTGGTTCAGGGACAGGCAAAGTACTCAGATTTGTTCATTGAACATTTAGCCTGGAATTTTGGTGATGGGAGGTGTAGGGGGTAAACTTTTGATGATATCATTTGTGTACCTGGGGCTAGCCATGCCTGAACTTTTCAATTACATGACCCAGTGAATTTTCTTATCTATTTAAACTCAAACGAGTTGAGTTTTGTCTCTTGTAACTGAAAGAGTGGCATGTGTTTATATTATGTGCAGGTCACTAATATAGTCTATTTGGTTCCCCAAGCTGGTTCTCCTTCTCTCAAATAGCACTGATCAGATAGTAAGTCCTCCATACCTGCAGGATACATAAAAGAGCAAATGAATGAGGAGCAGGAGATATGGGGGCTGACTGTTGGACTGTAATTTTTTCTTGGTTCCTCTGACTTTATTTTGGCTGTGATCTAGGAAGTGAAATCCAGGTCCTTCTAAACCCCAATTTAGTTGGGACTCCTGAGGGAGATTTTCAGATCTCAGATGATCTTCTCTAAGTTTGAGGGAGGGTGGGTGGTTGCTGTATGCTCTCTGTGAGAATTCCCTTGGAGTACTGGTTTCAGAAAGTACAGCCAAATGGGCAACTGGATTAGGGAGGACCAATGGTTTTCTGTGAATGCTATTGAAGACACTAGACAGAAGCAGTTTTCACCGAAACTCTTTTTGCTCTCGTCTTTCAGGGGCTAAGCAGACACTAGAACCAAAGATCCCTGAACTGGGAGGAATGGGCGGCCTTGGCCTTGATTTTTGGATGTGTGCACATTTCAAGATGACAATATTGTTTTAAATTAACCAGTTGGAGTGCACTTTTCCTGAAGAACATTACCTTGATGTCCGAGTAAGGGCAGCGCAGAAGGTTTCCCAACTTATGGGACTGATCATGTTCCAAAGGTCATTTCTCAGTCTGGGTGTTTCCACAAGATACTAAACTCCAAAATATTCTAAAGTGCAATATTATAAATGGTTCCTAGCTTTCTAAGATAACACATTGCTTCGTAGTGAAACTTTTCTGGTTACCCTGCTCAAGAGTAACTTGTCTTCCCTCTTATATGTCACACAAATATTACATGAGTTTGAAAAAAATTTAAAATCTTATACTGAAGAAATTGCATAGATTATCTAGGTGTGTTGAGCTTATTGCTCCCACTGGATGTTAATAAATGGAAACAGAGACCACAATTTGCACATTGTTCCAGCTCTCCCTGATTCTGTTTCATTTTCTGTTGTCTCCTGCCAGGCATCTCTGCTAGCTCATCTTGCCTGAGGCCCCCTGCACCATGTCTTACTGGGCTGCTAGCTTAGTTCTGAAGCCCAGCACCACCTTCTTTCGGTGGCTATTAGCAACAATCCCTGATACAGAAATTCTGACTGGTCCGCCTATTACTTTGAGTCAGTTCACAAGTTTCCCTCCAGCTAATTGATGGATGGACTGTCAAACAAGAGCTCAGGGGTCCGCTCTTGTTCAGTCAGATGCATTTTGGGGGCGGGGTCAGAAGGCATAAAACACAGGCACTTGAAGAACAGGGAATTGAGGTAGAGAGTTTCTGGAAGACAGAGCAGGAAGATAAAATGAAATATTCTAGTAAAGTATTAATATTTGTGGCCGGATATGGTCTCTTTTCTTTTCCCTCCCTCCCTCCCTCCCTCCCTCCCTCCCTCCCTCCCTCCCTCCCTTCCTTCCTTCCTTCCTTCCCTCCTTCCTTCTTTCTTTTCTTTCTTTCTTTTCTGTTTTTGGAGATGGAGTCTCGCTCTGTCCCCCAGGCTGGAGTACAGTGGCAAAATCTCTGCTCACTGCAACCTCCACCTCCTGGGTTCAAGCAATTCTTATGCCTCAGCCTCCCTAGTAGCTGAGATTACAGGTGCCCATCACTATACCTGGCTAATTTTTGTACTTTTCATAGAGACAGCATTTCAACATATTGGGCAGGCTTATCTTGAACTCCTAGCCTCAAGTGATGTGCCCGCCTTAGATATGGTCTTAACTAGAAATGAAGAGATCTGAGTTCAAATTTAATATTTGTCACATGTACCCTCTCTGGTCCCAAGGAAATCAAGTTATTTCTCCAATCTTCAAATTTTGTCACATGAAGAATAAAGAGTACTGATCACCATATCTCTGTACCTCCTTCCAGCTCTAAGACCTCCAGGACTCACCCAGAATCAAATTCATCCCCACACAGTGGCGGGGGCCATGTTGCCATGGTGACAACCTTTTTTGGTGAAGAGGGGTTGTCAAACACCTTGAGCAGTGCAGAGACATAATCCTTCCTTAGGAGAGCTCCTGATAAGAAGCCACAAGCAGCTCCCCACTGGCTTCTCCATCATTCACTCTTTTATTCTTTATTTTTCCTTAGAGGCATAAACAAGGGGTAGCTCGCCTGTTATCCATAATGAAGGAAGATTTTAGGATCTTCCAGCCTAAATCCAGGTGTCCCCAGCTTTTATATGCCCTGGGAGGAAATGTACTTTATCTGCTCTTTTCACACAGTTCCCCCCTTTTGGCCATTACAGAAAGGAAGATCCTGGAAGCAAGGCCTCTTGGAAGACGTTGGGGCCTCAGCATTGACAGGAAAACCTGGCACCTAGAAAGGCAAGTCAGTTCTTCCCAGGCAGTGGCTTTGGGGACTGTAATTTAACAAAGCTCTCTTTCACTTGTGTAAAGTGATCTCCCTTCCACTTATTTCTTGTGCTGGTACTAATTAAGTTGAAGCAATTGTTACCATCGTCTTAGGATTATAGTTAAAATACCCCTCAAATTGTTTCCACGTGGAATGGGCCTTTGTCCTGTTCTAGTCTTGCTGAAGGAAGTCTTCGTGGAATCACAGAACTCAACAAGCATTTCTCATGAAAACCTCTCTCTTTCATTTAGGTAACAGTGGCATAGAAATTTTTATGTTCTACTGTCTGACCTGTATCAGAACAGTACATCTCTCAATTAATAAAAGCAGACATTTCCCCTCCTTTTGGGAAAAATATTTCTCTTGGTCACTTGAGCCTAGCATCTAAGTCATATAATGCTATTAAGGGGATGATCATAACCTTGTTTTGCTTTTGATTTAGGTCATATCTTCTTTTTCTGATCTCTGTTAAGGTGGAGGGGCCATTTATGATGCTTAAAAAATTTTCTCTGCTGGAACTACAGTATGCTCTGGTTTCTAAGCTATACACATCCAGGTAGAGGCATCAGTTGAATTGCCAATGATCTCAGCCCTTTCTAACACTGTTCCCTAAGTTTCTTTGATGATTCATAGGCAGGAAAATTTCTCTTCTAGACAACCCAAACCTACAGAGGGAGGATTCGGTTTACTGCAGCTGCCGAGTGCTTCCAATGGCACACATTCCCTCTTGTTAATAGCCACCTGGCCCATAATGGTTTGTGTGGACAACAACTACTTCCTTCAAGGGTCCCTTGCCTGGGAAATTTATGCCTCCAGGAGCTTTCTGGGTAAAGGCGGTCAAAAATCACAGAGGTATCTATGAATGGCATGACCCATGGAAGGGCTCACACTGTCCCTGATTTTTCCACTGTAAGTGCTAAAATAAGGGAATAGGTTGCCAGGAAATAAGTTGGGTGGGCTGTCTGACTAAGCATAGGGGCAGGGATTGGGGGTGAGGTGACAGAGAGCAGTCAGCATTGTCTCTGCTTCCGCTCCACCCTGCAGTTCTGAGCTGAATAGATAATATTGTCTCTGGCAAAGAGAATCTTAAAGATCAAGTGCACCTTCTCCTTGTACTTATATGGCTCTGAGAGCCAGAGAGGGGAAGTGACCTTCCCAGAATGTGAATGTGGCAGAACCTAGCTTATAGTTCATGTCCAACTTTGGTGTAAAGTTCTATGATACCGTGCTGCCCTCTGCCTCACAATGCTTGCTCCCAAGGGAGAGGAGGTTCAGAGGCACAAAGCATTTCCAGAAAGACTCTCTCAAGCTGTTAACTCTTGAATGACAACAGTTAACGTTCAACCTGGCTTTCCCCACATGTGCTGCGTAGATGCCTGCAGGTCTACCATGCTAGGACCAAGTATGGGGGGCATTTTCGCAACTCTCTCTGTTGTCCTCCTTTCCTCTTCTCTGGTCATCTTTCCTCAGGGATAGGTCTATTCCAATGTGGAGAAAAACAATTCTCAGTGGTACGGGCATTGGAATTGTATGGGCAGGGCGCTAGGCCAACTTTGCCTTTTCATAGTTCTGCTAAGCATTGAACAGAATGTTCACTCTGACTTAACCTTCCCTTCCATCCCTCCCCTACATTTGCTAGTGTCTGTGGAGTTGATATGATGAGACCTCATCGGGTTTTTTTTTCTCTCTGTCTCTTGAAATATGGGACCTATCTCAAGGAAATCCTTACCTAGCCCTTTCTTTTCCAGACCTTGCCAAACAGCAGTAGAAGAGGGGTTAGGAAATACAAGCGGGAACCTTAAACAGGGAAGAACTGGAAGGAATCTTAAATAATACCTAACCCAACTCTGTATTCTGCTGACAGGAAACTGAGATCCCGAGACACCATCCAAATTCTGATGTAATCAGCAGAACTTAATATGCCGCTTTGAGCATAGAACCAAGTATTTTAGGAGTAAGAGAGGCTATTTGTTTCCAGCACAGGCTGAGATGAAGAAGGTACTACCCACATGAGAAGGTTGGATTTTTTAAGTGACGGTAGCCACATTTTGACAAATTCTAAAAAGTCTCTCTCATTTTCTCTGACATCATACTGTCACTTTTCCTACCACAAATGTGTTGTGGTAAAAACCAGGTATAGGTCAATGGATGGTACCAAGAAAAGGAAAAGTTGGGCCAGGCTCAGTGGCTCATGCCTGTAATCCCAGCACTTTGGGAGGCTGAGGCGGGTTGATCACCTGAGATCAGGAGTTTGAGACCAGCCTGACCAATGTGGAGAAACTCCATTGCTGCTAAAAATATAAAATTAACTGGGCGTGGTGGTGCGTGACTGTAATCCCAGCTACTCGGGAGGCTGAGGCAGGAAAATCGCTTGAACCCTGGAGGTGGAGGTTGTGCTGAGCTGAGATCATGCCATTGCACTCCAGCCTGGGAAACAAGAGTGAAACTCAGTGCCCCCCCCCAAAAAAAAAACAAGAAAGAAGGAAAGAAAAAGAAAAGTGATAATTCTTAATGTTCTTTAGTTTGAAAACTTTTTATTTTGATGGAGGAGTAGTGTGGACCCAGCTAAGGGTTGCCGTATGAACCTGTGGTTCTCAGCAAGTGAGTCAGCTGAGATAGAAACATTAGTTTCCTTGATATGTCAGCATCTCTCCCAAAGGTGGGTATTAGTTCACGGGCTGGCATTGCTGTCACAGAGAAGGCTCTGGCAGCACCTGATTGGCTTTGCCAAGCTTTTCCCAGTTGGCATCTGGGCATCTTCCTAGCAGTGGGTCACTCACCCAGCAGTGATTTGGCCTCTTGTTTAGATAAATATGCCTAATTCGAAGCAGAAAGTCAATTTGTTATTTTGCCTAAAGAAATGTAACTACCAAGCAGGCTAGTATTTCCATCTTGGCATAACCAGGAAATCTTTACCAATAATTTATGATGCGGTCACCTTGTTGTAGCATTATGGAAGATGGAAAGATATGCAAACAATGGTGTCTTGCAAAAAGAACTGGACATTTTTTTTTTTGTAGCAATGGGGAGATTAAAAGCCCAAGGGTCAAATGGTAATTATAGAAGGAGATTCACTTAAAGAATGTCATAAGGAAATAGAAAATAAAGGAGACATAGCAGGAAACCATTGGGTTCTAGCTGATTCACGGCAAATGTGAAGTTATGGCTTTAAGAATAAGTAAACCATTGGTGACTGGTTGTAGAGGTTGGGACAGAGAAAGGTAGAACAACAGGCAATTGTCTGCCAGATAAGATCAGGCTGGGTGAAAGCAAAGAGGGAGAGGACAATTTTGTCTTCTAACCCTGTGGAGCTGGAGCCTTATCTTAGGAGTCCAGAGGCCCTGCAGGCCCGATCACCAGCCAGTGTAAGATGAGAACAGGCCTTCCCCAGGCAAATCAATATGATGATTGACACAAACAGCCATCACTGGGGCTTCCTCTATTTCCAATATCTTCCTCAGTTTCCCAGTTCTTTCAGAACATCACTGGGAAGTTCAGGGATCTGTGCCTGCAGGCTGGCCCGGCACAGGTGGGTGAGGAAGGGTTCTACCTTGAGCGTAGGTTAGCACTGTTGTGAGTGCTTCCCGACAGACTGTAAATTAAAGAGGCTCCAAGGGAGAAGGGGGTATCACTAATTCTTCATTTTTTCTTCTAAGGCCAGGGTCAGTGGCTCAAATAAACATGGTGCTCCACAGAGATGGCCTAAAGCCAAGTGCCTCCCAGTGGCTTGACTCAAAGTCACCTGGACAGGGCTGGTGGAAACGTAGGATGGCCCAGCCCTTTCCTAACAGGTTTTCCAGAGCTGATCCATCATTTTGCCTGGAAAAGAGGATAGTGAAAAATACATCAGGAGCCCCTTGATGGTGACTTGTGCTTCCCTGAAAATGCAAACAGCTAAAGGAGAAAATGACACAGCGAGGGTGGTGGGGGCACTGACAGTCAACACATTTCTGGGTTCAGATGAGAAGGGTGAGATGCTGGCATGGAGGAAACTGGCACCCGCCGTCTCCAGGCAGGACTTTCTGGGCACTGGGCAAGGCCCATGGCTTTGGGAGCTGCCCCAAGCTGGCGGTCTTGCCAGTGCTTCATTCACCCTGTGAAATGTATTAATTAGTGAGTGGTTTTGGCTCAGAGAGAGTTGCCGTGGCTTCAGATGGATATAGCAGAAAAAGGCAAATCCATCTACAGGCGCCTCTGAGAAATCTCAGCTCTTGTGAGCCTGAGAAGAGCTTCCATTAGAGAGAAGGTGAGACCCCGGCAAAGTTGGATGGAGAACATTCAGACAGTCATGCTAATTAGTATGAGTCTCTCAGTCCAGTGTCACCGAAACACAAGTCTAAGCCTAACAGAATCTGTGCTGAGAATAAATAAGTGAGACTGTTGGAAACAGAACAAAAAACTTTGCAGATGGTGCCTCTTTAAGCCTCTGCGGTTCTCTCTCTCACTCCTTTTTTGAAAATGACTGCAAAAAACTTTTTGGTCTGGGTTAGCCGTAGCACGTCAGAGCTAGTAGATGCCTTCAAACCTGTGGTCTCCCTTTAATTGTCAGAGGGTAAGCTGAGGTCCAGAGAGGTGAATAGACTTTTCCTAAGCCCTGCGGCTGGCTTACCGGCTGGAATGAGGGAAGGTGGAACAAGTCTCTTCATTCCCGATTCAGGTTTCTTTCTTTCATCCCACATCTGATGAAATAAACATTTCCAAATCTACCTGCCCAGCGGAGCTAAGAGCATAGTGGTCCCCAGAATAAGTAGAATAGCATCTCAGGGACTGCTGGTCTGAGCACGCACTCCAGACATCACAGCTGCTGCCAAGCGGGCGGACACCTCACCCCCAGCCCCGCTCCCTCGGCTCCTCCTGGGTCTTGTTGACACTACTCACATCACTCTGCCTTAACTTCTTCTCCCCCTAGAAAGAGATAACTTGCCTTGCATTCATGCCTACCTAACTCAGTCCAATTCAAGTACATAAATCCTGCTGACAACCCTAGCAGAAGCTTTATGAGTAGGGAGTAAAGATTGAGAGCAAGGCAGGGAATTAATTTATAAGGAAGGAAAAAAAATGGGAGAGGAGAGAAACAAAGAGAGAACGCAAAGCAATTAATGTTAATTGATGCTTACTATATGCCAGGCCCAGTCATCCTAGTTACTTCCTTTAATCTTTAAAATAATCCTTGCATTGTCATCCACGCGTTTTCAGTCGCAGTTGCATGATTTAAGAAAGGCACACAGCCAGAAAGTGGCAGAGAGAAAATTGTATCCTGAGTGACAGCTCTGTGGGTCCAGTGTTTTCCGTTCTAACACATAATAGAAAGAGGGAAAGAGAGAATAATCCCTTGGTGATAGAAAGAAGGTAGAGAGAGGCTGTGAACGAGAGAAACGGGGCTTTGGAGGATCCTGGATTCTGATGCTGACCTCTATGTCACTTCCGTATTTATTGTATGAACATTTATGGAAAGTCTTCTATGAAACAAATTGTTCTAGGCATGGGGGTTTCAGCCGAGCTTGAGAGAGCAGGCAGTGGGAGGAGTGCATCCATAGGATAGTCTGGGCAATGGCAATTAGGAAACTGCAAGTCAGGGTGAGTGCTGCCAAGACACTAAAAGACGGCAACATGCCTCAGAGAGCCTGGGAGAATGAATGAACGGGGTCACCTTAGGAAGTTCATTAGGAAGATCACCTCTCTGAGGAGGTGATCTTTGGGTTGAGACCTGAGTCCCCGGAGTTATGGGACATTTGCACATGGAGAATTTCTTGGAAACGGAGCAGCAATGTCATCTGACCCTGTTGGGCAGATTAACTTGGGCAATGTCTCACCAAGGTGGAGGATGGTGACAGGTTCTCCTGGAATACAGGCCATGGCAGGAGGAGGGGACAGTGTCTGTAAAAGAGTTAAAAGGAGTCATCCATTCTAATGATGTCAATGATAGAATGCTCCTCCAGGGCCGGGCGCGGTGGCTCAAGCCTGTAATCCCAGCACTTTGGGAGGCTGAGGCGGGTGGATCAGGAGGTCAAGAGATTGAGACAATCCTGGTCAACATGGTGAAACCCCGTCTCTACTAAAAATACAAAAAGTTAGCTGGGCATGGTGGTGCAGGCCTGTAGTCGCAGCTACTCAGGAGGCTGAGGCAGGAGAATTGCCTGAACCCAGGAGGTGGAGGTTGCGGTGAGCCGAAATCGTGCCATTGCACTCCAGCCTGGGTAACAGGAGCTAAATTCCGTCTCAAAAAAAAAAAAAAAAGAAAGAAAAAAAAGCTCCTCCATATGCAGCGGGCCATTTCCATGACGCAGCTCATAAGGAGTGGAGAGAGTGTTACCTTCCCCCAGAGGCAGCTCCAGGAGCTGGTAACCTGGGGCTGCTCTGAAACCTTCAAAAGGGCAAATCATGTAGGAATCTCTGGCCCCTTTCTTTGCTGTAAGAGAAGATTCACTCAAGGTCGGGGGCCCTAAGGATGCCGGGGAATCACCCCAAAAACTCCAGCCAGCCCCTAGAGGAAGACAATCCACAGGGCTGGCCCCATCCCTTCCGCCTGTGGCGGAGGCCCTTCTGCCTGTGGTTCCTTCTTGAAGTCATTGCTTTAAGAATTTCTCATTCACAAAAGGAAGTCTCTATTCTCTCTTTTCCGATGTCATGTAACCAATGCATGTTTAAGGTCAGTTGCATCAGTTCTCTTAAATGGCAATTAAGCTATTGACTGAGCAAACCAGAGGCAGCCGGAGTGCAAGCTTCATTCAAACCAAGGTGGGAAAGGCTGGGAAAAGAGGAGCAAGTAGGGCACCACGGGGGGGGGGGGGGGGGGGGGGCGGGCGTGGCCTCAGGAAACGTGGGGAACACCCTGAACTGTAAAAGCAGATGCGTTAGCAGACAAAGGGGGTCATTTCACAAAAGCCTCAATGAGGCAGAGAAATTTCAGACTTTTCCTATCACCTGCTGGCAGGCTCTCCCTCCTTCTGTCCCCTCCCTCCCTCTCCTCACCCTTGCCTTTCCTGCCTCATTATCTCACACTCTCCCTTTCTTTCCTGCATTGTCTCACACTCTCTCCTGCAGTTTCTCTCTCTCTCTCTCTCTCTCTCTCTCGTTTTTTCTTTCTCTCATCCTGTTTCTCTTTCTTCTTTACTTTCTCTCCCTCTCCTTCACATCTCCTGGCTTCACTCTCCACTCCCCACACCCACTCCGTTCCCTCTCACATTCTCTTTTGGGGAGGGGGCGGCTGACAAACCCGGGGTCTGACAAACTGGATTTAAATTTCAGCTCCACAGTGTTCTCAGCTCTTGGTCTTGGAAATGTTCCCTGAGCTTCAGTTTTTTTTTAAATCTGAAAATGAAAAAAAAAAAAAAATACCAAGCTCCAAGTATTGAGTTTGTAGGGAGGACTCAAACCGATAACATTTCTAAAATTCCTAACACTGTGCCTGGTCCATGACAGACGCTTGACCAGTGATGGCTTCCTTTTCTGGTGAGGTCCAGGCAGGTTGGCACAGTGCTTGGCATGTGGCAGGCATGCAACACAGCTTCACAGAAGTCCCACAGGGAGCTAGGAGCACCACTTGAATTTTATGGAGGACAAAATTGTGGTTCAAGGAAGTTGAAATTACTCTGGTAGGACAGGTAATTTTTAAAACGTCTATATAGCTATTGAGATTACTACGTATTAATTCTCATTCTGTCTCTCTGATTTCTTCCCTGAGCACCAATTTCCAAACCCACAGTTTATCATTTAAACTCTATGGTTTAAATGATAACCTATTCACCCAAATACTGTCCAGTTTTTTTTTTCCTTTTGGGACAGGGTCATGCTCTGTCCCCCAGGATGGAGTGCAGTGGTACAGCCCCAGTTCACTGTACCCTCAACCTCCCAGGCTTAAGTGATCCTTCACAGCCTCCCAAGTAGCTGGGACTACAGGCATGTGCCACCACACCCAGCTAATTTTAAAAAGTTTTGGTGAAGACAGGATCTCATTGTGTTGTTCAGGCTGGTCTTGAACTCATGAACTAAGTGATCCTTTCTTCTCAGCCTCCCAAAGTGCTGGGATGATTACAGGTGTGAGTCACTGCACCTGGCCATGTACAATTCTTGAGGAAGCTAAAACCCAGTTTTCTCCCTCAGTATAAGAAAACTCAGGACATGTTTGGACATCCCCTCCCATCTTCCTTCCCAGCTTCCTCTTCTCCAGGCTGAACTAGCTCCTGTCGCATCTTTCTCAAAGACTCTCTTACATCCTCATTGTGGTTTCTGCCCCAGTCCCCCATGCTTCTCTGAAATTTAGAGTCAAAATGCCCTTTCTAGCTTCAAGGGTAAGACCTTCTCTAGCACCGTGTGTCTAAAACAGAGAGGGCAAACATAGATAGTACTTGGTATTTTACTTTTAAAGTTTTTAATCTTGATTATATTCTGTAATGTTTATATTGTTGCACAATGCATGGAAGCATTAGTCACAATTTACATAGCTGATTTCATGGAGCTAAATTCTATGGTGTTTATAGCCATCGAGTGTCTTCTCCCAGAAATTGGAAAGATGCTTCATTTGCTGTAACACACACAACCTCCACCCTGTTCCTTTCCTTTGTAGCCCAAACCACAATGTGTAATTGTGCGTTTGTTTTGTGTTTAATATTTATCTCCTCGCCCAGACTCTAAGGCTTTATGAGGGCAGGGATCACATCTGTTTGGTTCACTCAGGTTTCATTACATACCCCGCATTCTACACTTTATAACTGCTTGGTCTCAACTCTGGCTACACATTAAGTCATCAAGGGAGATAACAGAAAAGAAAACAAAACAATAAACAAACAAAATGTTTACTAATGTTCCTCCAGATCTTTTGAATCAATTGGTCCAGGTGGCACCCGGGGATCTGTAGTCATGAAAATCCTGCCCGGGATTCTTGATCCGGGATCTGCTGATCCTCCGCAGGACAACTCGCTATTCTGTTCAGTTGCCCTCTTGCCTTCTCTTGCTGGCTCCAGCTCCTGCGCCTGCACTGATGGCTGTGCCTGTTCCCTCACATACCCACCGTGGCCTGACACCTTCCTTGGCCCACCCTAACACATTCTCCGTTGCTTTTAACGGCTGTTTACAGAGTGCTACCTCCAGGATGTGGCTTCCGATGAAAACTGTCCAGACACTCTGCCTTTGGTGTAATTCAGAGCCCAGCTCTCCTCCTTAAAATACTTTTATACTATATTCCACAAGCATGTGCTTCTGTTGGCAGTGCCATAAGTGTGACTGATCTTGACCTTAAGCTCTTTGAACTTTGGTGTGCCCTGGATGCTAAGGTGGCGGGAACTGTCTCCATCCCCACAATTTGACTGGTGCAACCTGAAAGTAGGATAAGCGTGTGTTCTGGTCAAATATGAATGTGAGGCAAGGACAATGGAAAGAGTGTTTGGATACCTGGCATGCGGCAGACTTCCAGAGATGCTGGAAAGACTGAGTATGGGAAAGGGGAGGGATTTTATGGCCTTTCCTGGCTTTGAGTATTTGAAGAACCTGCCTATGGAAGACCAGGCCTGCACCTGCCTCCCAAGAAACACACAGAGCTTAAAGGGTGGAAGCTATGTGGGGCAAATTCAGCTTCCTATGAGGAAGGTCTTCTAATTGTTAGAGCTGTCTTGGTAGGCCAGGGAGGATTTTCCAGCATCAGTCATTTTCATACCAATCTCTTGATTTTTGCCATTTTCCTGTACCACTCATGTTGTTATTTACCTAATCTTTTTTATTTACCTAACTTTTAACCTAATACTTCCTTTAAAATCACTTTAAATTGACACACTCTGTTTCATTCATTCCTGTTTTTAAAAAGTACCTGTGACAAAAGACATGAGTAGACACTTCTCAAAAGAAGACATACAAGCAGCCAACACATACATGGAAAAATGTTCATCATCACTAATCATCAGAAAAATGCAAGTCGCAATCACAGTGAGACACCATCTCACCCCAGTTAGAATGCCCATTATTCAAAAGTCAAAAGCAATAGGTGTTGGTGAGGCTGCAGAGATAAGAGAACGCTTATACATTCTTGGGAATGTAAATTTGTTCAGCTACTGTGGAAAAGAGTTTGGAGTTTTCTCAAAGAACTTAAACAGAACTACCACATGACCCAGCAATACCAATACTGGGTATATACCTAAAAGAAAACAAATTGTTCAGCCAAAAGACACCTGTGCTCACACGTTCATCACAGTGCTATTCACAATACCGAGATTCATGGAATCAACATAGGTGCCCATCAATGATAGATTGGATAAAGAAAATGTGGTGCAACGTGAATGCTGATGGAGGCCATTATCTAAAGCAAATTAACAAGAAAGAGAAAACCAAATACCACATGTTCTCACTTATAAGTGGGAACTAAACGTCAGGTACTCGTGGACATAAAGACAGCAACAATAGGCCAGGTATGGTGCTCATGCCTGTAATCCCAGCACTATGGGAGGCCAAGGTGGGAGGATCACTTGAGGTCAGGAGTTTGAGACCAGCCTGGCCAACGTGGTGAAACCCTGTTTAGCCTCTACTAAAAATGCAAAAATTAGCTAGCTGTGGTGGCACACATCTGTAATCCCAGCCACTCAGAAGGCTGAGGTGGGAGAATCGCTTGAACCTGGGAGATGGAGATTGCAATGAGCTAAGAATGCACCACTGCACTCCAGCTAGGGTGATAAAGTGAGACTCTGTCTCCCCCCCCCAAAAAAAGAGCAACAATAGGCACTGGTAACATACCCAGAACATACCCAGGTGACAACATACCCAATATATGCATGGTATACCCATCCAATATGCCCAGGTAACAAAACCTACATTTGTACTGCCTGGTGTGTGTGGTTTGTGAACTGGTGTGTGTGGTGTGGTATGTATGGATGTGTGTGGTTTGTGAACTGGTGTGTGTGGTGTGTACATGGGTAACTGGTGTAACTGGGGTGTGGTATGTATATGTATGTGTGGTGTGTGAACTGATATGTGATATGTATTACTGTGTGTTGTGTGTTGTGTGTGGTGTGTGCACTGGAGTGTGGTATGTGGTAGGTATTGGTGCATGTGGTGTGTGTGGTGTGGTATGCATGGGTGTGTGTGGTGTGTGAACTGTTATGTGTCATGTGTGTGGTGCATGAGGTGTTTGTAGTGCGTGTGGAATTTGTGGTGCGTGTGGTGTGTGTGGCATGTGTGGTGTGTGAACTGGTGTGTGTGGTGTGTGACATGTGGTGTGTATAGGTGTGTGTGGCATATGAACTGGTAAGTGTGCTGTGGTGGGGTGCAGTGTGTGTGGTATGTGGTATGTATGGGTGTGTGTGGTGTGTGTCTGGGGAGTGAGGGTGCTTATCATGAGCAGGTGCTGCAGAAGCCCTCAGGGAAGAAGGCTTCACTGGAAGCTGAGATGACCCTGCTGGGTGCCCTCCTTCAGCAGATGCGGAGTCAGGCCCACAGGCCTAAAGCTAATTAGAGGCAAATTTCCAAGCAGAATCTACTTCTTCTGACCTCCGATTCAGTGACTTTTTCTGATAATTTTATCCCTGTGATCCCAGCCTTGAGAATGCAAAAAACTATTCCCCACTTCAGCCTGACCAGGAGTGCAGGCCATCCTGCCCGGGGAAGGCGTGAGTGCCGACCCGCTGGGCAGTCACCCCAAGGGCAGAGTCCATGGGAGACACAGCTTCAGCTACCGCCAGGATTGTGGTCCTTCCTCAAGATCCTCCTCAGCCCCCTCCAGGAGTCCTCAGCTTTCTGCTCTCAGCCCCAAACCCAGATTCACTTTCCAGGGCCGTTAATGCCTGAGGCAGCGCAGTCCCCTTTTGTCCTCCCTCTTTCCTGAAGGCTCTCAGCCCCCGGGCAGCATCAGAATTTCACTTTGATCTCCTCTTCCCTGGGAGCCAGAATAGCTTAGTCTCTTCAAAAGGAGAATTAGAAAGTGTGCTGTTCATCTCATAACAATGGACTCCGGATAGTTGTCCAATCCCAGTACAGGCCATATCGCTGGAGGTGACCCAAGTAGGAAGCACATCTTAGGACATCAGTAGAGGTAAAGATGAGAGCAATTTGCTCAGGCTTTCACTTGGGGTTATAAGGATCACTAGGCCACCAGGACCAGGGATGCCAGGCAACCTCTGGTTTCTTTCCAGCTTTCTCCAAACTAGGCCTCATTGTTCTCATTTTCCTACCCCTGGGCTCTATGATTTTGTGGTGCTGCTTTTATGTTTTCAAAAACACTCTGCATTCATTCACTAACTCTGCACTTTTGCTCATGCAGTGCACACAGAACTGTAAGGACAAATGATAAAGCCCTTTCCAGCTTGGATCTTGTGTTCAAGATCCTGTGCCAGGTTCATTCAAAAGGCAATTGTTTGATGGTGATTAAGTGTGTTTGTTTGGAATACTCACCTAAGTAAGAATGATCAATTGACACAACACTTGGACTTCATGGGTGTCTTGGGAAAACTTGAAGCCACAGAAATGTTCAATACGTAAATGCCAATGATCTCCGTGCTGTCTGTTAAGACTCTCATGATAGTCTTTTGCTTATTTGCTCATTAATTCATTTAAAAGTGCTTTGTGAGCAAGTTAGGCACCAGGTGGCTTGCTGGACATGGACCCACAGATATGGAGTTTGTGATCTGGAGGGGAGATGGAAATGAGAGGCTCACAGGCTGCTCTGAGGCCAGAATGTCTGAGTGGAGATTTCACATAAAAATCAGAATTTCTGGTCAGGTGCAGTGGCTCACACCTGTAATCCCAGCACTTTGGGAGGCTGTGGTGGGCTAATCACGAGGTCAGGAATTTGAGACCAGCCTGGCCAACATGGTGAAACCCCATCTCTACTAAAAATACAAAAAGTTAGCTGGGCATGGTGGTGGGCACCTGTAATCCCAGCTACTTGGGAGGCTGAGGCTGGAGAATCACTTGAGTCTGGGAGGCAGAGGTTGCAATGAGCTAAGATCACACCACTGCACTCCAGCCCTGGTGACAGAGTGAGACCCTCTCTCAAAAAAAAAAAAAAAAAAAAAAATCAGAATTCTGGCTTCAAGTCCCATTAGGGTCATCATTCCACTCACAGCCCCAAGTGAGGCTTCCTCATCAGCTCAGGCATGGACCCTTTGTCTTGCCTCTGTCCCCACTCTCCTGACTGTCTCAGACCTAACCAGCTTCTCTCCTGCCTGTGACTTGCCCTTAAGGGAACCTGAGGTCTTCTACATACTAAATGAAGCTGATGGGGAAGTTTTCCCAAATCAGAAAGCCATGGAAAGTTGTGACCATCAGAGGAAGATCAGAGATCAAGCCTTGTTGATGTAAAAGGAATTAAAGTTAGGAAACCATTTCCTGCAGCCAGAATTGTGAAAGCATACAATGGCATACCAAAGGAAAATTACTGAAGCCTCCTTGCCTGATGAACCTTCAGATGTGACCACAGCGATAGCTTGCCCTGAGACCAGAAACATTCTTCCCAGTTCCTTTCTGCCGGATGATTCTTATTTTATGATCAGTGCTGAGCTATGTGGATGAGTGTTTGCGTGGACTTCTTTTAAAACTATATTGCTGAATAATCGTGCTCCCTGACTTGAAGGATTTTTTTTTTAATAAAATGCAGTCAATGTTGTTCTTTGGGGGGAAAGAAGTACTAGAGAATGAAGAGGGGACAGGGGATGAGGTGGTGACCAGCATACTCTCATGGATAGTTACTGAACAGTGGGAGGCAGACATCTGCATGGAGCAAGCCTTCTCTCTCTCTAGGACAAAGCAGGTTACATCTTCATGCCAGTGGACTCCGCATATTCATTGAAAATAAACTTGATTAGACTAATTTAGGGAAGCAATATGGGCTGACCTGACAGCCAAGTTCTTCAAGATAGGACTGTAAAATATTTCATGTGAGAGCCAGCCAATGTCTGGATGGAAGAGGGAGGGCCAGGGAGATCAGGGAGATATTGAGGGGGTCAGGAAGTTTGAGGAATCTGCAGTGGGATAAACTTCATGGCCAACGGAATGAAATGAGGGCTATTCTGGATGGACTACCAATGTCAGAGCAAGGGCCTCAATCTCTTGGGATAACTCTGGGGTTTGAATATATTAAAAAAATTCCACAAGTTTAAAAGAAGAAAGCAGAGGCTGGATGCAGTGGCCTGTAATTCCAGCACTTTGGGAGGCTGGCAGATCGCCTGAGATCAGGAGTTCGTGACCAGTCTGGCCAACATGGTGAAACCCTGTCTCTACTAAAAATGCAAAAAACAATTAGCCAGGCATGGTTGTGTACACCTGTAATCCCAGCTACTTGGGAGGCTAAGTCAGGGGAATTGCTTGACCTAGAGAGGTGGAGGTTGCAGTGAGCTGAGATTGCACCACTGCACCAGAGCCTGGGCAAGAGAGTGAGACTCCGTCTCAAAAGAAAAGAAGGAAGCAGAGAACAAGAATGTGTGTATGGGTGGTACAAGACTGGAATAGAGCACATTTGTCATAGGCAACTGCCTCCATGCTCTTGTCTCACGGAGATATTTATAATGAGCTTGAGTAGCTGCAACTGGATACTCTGGTCTATATATGCTTTCCTTGTGATTCTTTTTGCTCCCCTTCTTAGCTTAAACAAATGCATGCAGAGGGAAGTGGATAAACTATGAGGAGAGTAAGGACTTGCCAAGGGTACCAGGGGGCACCAAATACACATTGAAAGAGGCTTGGGGAACCTAGGAAGAAGCGACTTAGATTTCAGCACATGCTATATAGTTTTCAGGGCTTATTCCCTCTCTAGATTTTCATGTGGGGCTGACACCTCCTTGGCTGTCAGGGTCTGGTGAGTGGGACTCCCCAGCAAGACAGAGTGCACCCAGAAGAGTGAGGCCTAGAGCACTTCCCAGAGCCCAGGGAAGGTGGCATTCAGTTTTAAAGTTCATTTCTTGTGCAGTTGTTGAAAGTGGGGCAAAGAAATTTGGACCAATGTGCCTAGGCCACACGGCTACTGATTGGACCAGGGTAAACACGGGTTTTTTGTTGATGGAGAAGGTCTTTTCTGGGCCCAACACAAGGCAATGGATCTTCAGTCTTAAGAAGTGCATTGAAAACCATCCTTGTGAAGTTTGAGGTCCCTGGTAGGCCAAGAGCTGGAAAAGCCCTAAGACTCTGGGTGCTGTAGCCCCTCTTCTAGGTGATGGTCAGAACGTGAAAGTTGCTCTAGACTCTGGACAGGAATCCATGAGAATTGAGTGTTCAAAGCTTGGTGCTTTGACTTCTTTTAACTTCCTGTAGACTGAATAAGAGGAAGGCATGAGGCCATAGACTGAGGCCACTCTCAGTTCATGGATTTATTGCTTCAAACCTCCCAATTTCCAGCCCAGCAACCCCGTGCATCTTGGGAATTATAGCAGGTGTCCCAGAAGGCAAAAATCACTCTGCTAGACCTGGAGAAGATGCCGGCCTTTTCTAGCATGATCTTTAGTAAACAAATTCAGGAAATGTGGGTCCCGGTCAGAGCTGGTGCCACAAGTTGAGTGACTTCAGGCAGCAGACTCAGCCTCTTCAAGTCCAGCTTCATCAGTAACATCAGGGGGCTGAGACGGATGTTCTCTAAGCAACCTTCCACCACAGTCTTTTATAATTCTGTGTTCTGTGACCCGTGTCTTCCCTGTAGAATCTTCAATCATAATCCTCATTACTATTGCCTTTGTTCATATTAATAATGGCTTTGAATTATTATTCTTCAGACCATTCTTGGAGCACACATACAATGACAAGGACAGAAGCCAAGCATGTCATAAGCAGCCGTGGTTGAAACAGATATGCTATGGGGGCTGGAGTGACAACGGCTAAATGCCCCTCCCCCTCTCCACACACACACACACACACACACACACACACAGACACACACACACACACACACACCTGCCAGGCCCAGCCTCAGGGCTCAGCCAGGTGACTTTTTCTCCTGGGTCATTAGGAGTCTGGGATGAACACAGGCTACAGGAGGAAGGCATTACTTTGTCATTTGGGGAAGAAGGGTCATGTGTCCTACTTTTGCTCAAGGGAGATGACAGCTCATTTTAACTTTCCACTTGCATGCTGATTTGGGAAGACTGAAGAGTCAGCATAGAGTAGTGGTTAAGAAGAACACAAGCTCTAGAGCCAGAATGTAGGATTTTGTGTCCCAGCTCTTCTACTTGGTAAGCTGTGCATCCTTGGAGAAGCTACTTAATTCTCTGTACCTCGGTTTTCTCATCTGTAAAATGGGGATAATTCCAGGTCCTCCTTTTCAGTGGTTTAAGGATGGAGTGAGTGAATGTATGTTAGAGCAAGAGCTGGCTCACTGTGAGAACGTTAAGGCATATTAGCTATTGCGTTGGTCTTCTTAACCACTTTCTTACAGAAATAATAGAACTGAGGCCCAGAAAGAGATAGACAGAGAGAGAGAGAGAGAAAATAATAGCTTGACTGTGAGCACTGGCCGTGGTGGCCAAGTTGTAAACATGTAGTCTTTCTGATTCAGTGCTGGCCTTGAGGGCAGTGCTGTCTCCCTGATCTTCCCACGATGTCTTCCAAAGGCCGCTTCTAAGCATGTGTCTTCTACATCAGCATTCACCACTAGCAGCAGCACTGACGTGCCCGATGCTTCCCACACACACCTAGCATTCTTCCTCCCCATCTCTACCTTGGGATTTCCTTCCTGCTTTTCTCTACCCTTTTCAGGAAACAGGTCCAAGCCAGCCTTCCTCCATGGGCACTGCCCAGACTTCTCCATGGGCACTACCTAGACGCCTCTGATGCGCAGCCCTCTCTAAATCCCTTTGTTCCTTAGTGTTGATGCTTTGGAAATCCTCCTATTTGACCTCGTAGTGTGAGTCATCTTCGCATGGTAAGAACCACATAGTCCCTGCCGTCAGGACCTTTGTGGGGCTCAACCAAGTGCTAAGGCTCACCTGGACCTTAGCATATGTTGATTTGTATCTTCTCTTGCTGGCAGTCCCCCCTCCTGGACTCCAAAGGACTCAGGAGTCCTGATTCCATTTCTGTCCTAATTGTCTCCTTCCTCTGCTGCAAATCGAGTTGAGCGGTGGTGGAGTCCACTTCTCTGCTCTCTTTCTTACACTGAAAGCCACCAGAGCTCACTGCCTTGGGTATGTTCAGTCAGGAATCGCAACCCCAAATACTGCAGCTTGTTTTCTGATGGAAACCTGGCCAAGCAGCTGGATTGAGTGCCCAAATAGGAACTCAACCCCAACTAAGGATGACCTGGGAATCTCTGCAATTCTGAGACAGCGCAGTTATTATCAGCCCTTCTAAGAGAAACCATTTAAGATGGGATTGGAATTAAAATAGTTTCCCCAGAACACAATTCTGTGCTAACTCTTTCTGAGGAAGTAGTTTAGGGAGCAAGGAACTGAGTTTTCATTTTAACTGTTCTTTCTCAGTTGCACAAGACAGTTTTCAAACTCTTCTTAAAATTATGTTTCTGTCATGGCCTCTCTCACATCGGTTTGCAACATCTAGCTTGTTTCCCACTCATAGAACTATTGTACATACATTTTAATTATGTGAGAAATTATAGTCTTAAGGAAAGTCAGGTTGTATGAGTAGGTTTATTTCAGTAGGTCAAAAATATGATGCTCTTTTTTTAAAGCAGTGAATCTGTGGGCAGACCTCAGAGCAGACACTGAAGGTCCCCTGATGGTCAGCTGCACATTCTACTCCCCATGTCACCGGCTGCCCAGTGTTCCCAGCTACTCAGTGCCCTTAGTGAGTCCCTTAATCACTTTATGATCTCATTCCCTCATCAGTAAATGAGGTGCTGACACCTGCTTTTCTGATTTCCCAGAGCAACTATAAAAGTAAAATGGAATAAAGCATAAAACACTAGGCAGCATATAAATCACAATTGTGGCTTCAAATTGATATGTCTAGAATGCCCTGCCTTCACCTTGCAGGACCACTCTGCAGAGGAAATCTGAGACATTGGTTCCATGGTCTCTTCGGTCCTTGGACCTGCCCACCTGCATAGCTTCCTTCTGATCTCTCCCAACCAGCGCTGACAGGTTTCTGATCTGGCGCCACTGGGTAAAGTCAGTTATTTCTCCCCACGCTCTTTGCCATGTATTACCAAGTTTTTTCCATTTGATTTTGGGAGTTTTGAGCCTCACTATTTCCCCCCCTCATTCCTTGCCCTCCCCGACTTTCAGAAAGGCTTTTCCTATGAACTTTTTCATTTATGGGCTGGTTGGTTTTATTTCCTCTGACATTGCTCTTTCCTCAATAGGTTCTTGTTATCTCAGCTGTTCGGGATATTTGTGCTACATTCCTGTCCTAACGTGACTCCACCTGCCTCCTTTCCTCTCCCACATGAATGAGAACCCACATTTTACACTGTTGGTGACAGGTCCCAGCCAAGCCTGGGCAGTTTCAGCCTCTTCCTCCCTGAGCCTCAATCCTGAAGACACCACCAGGAAGGAAGGGGCTAATCTGTGGCTTTCCCTCCATCTTCTTTCTAGTTCAACCTCTCAGTGTGATGGGAGAGAAACCAGGCCTTTGCCAGCAGAACAAATAAAATAAAACACCAGCCTGCTCCTTTCTCTATAGGGGATCAGAAGAACTTTGGGGAACCCCTATGCAGTGCCCTCATTTCCCAGTTGAGGAAGCAAAGGCAAGAGGTGAAATGACCTGCCTGAGGTTACTGTGACTTTAAGGATCCTACTGTGCCTTTCCTATGCTGGGTACTGGCTATCAAAGATGGTTCAGACATTGCTCCTGTCCTGAGCTGTTCAAGTCAGTGGGTGAAGAAGCATTTAGTGATTGCACTTACTGGACAAGCATTGCTGTCTGTTACTTGATTAGACTCCTTCCATGTTTTCCTTTTAATTAAATTTTCCTTCTTAACAAAAGCAATCCACCATCTCCTTGAGGTCTAGCTCCCAACCAATTCATGTCCTTCCCACCTCCAGACTACTCTATTCCCCTCTTCCCCACCTCCCTTTGAGGTTTGTGACTATCCCTGTCTAGGACAGTGTAGCTGGAAAAGACACTCTCTTCCCTGCTCACTTTAAGACCTAAAGGCCCTTTCTCCACTGGCAGTTCTCAACATGTTTGGTTAGCTCAGAGCCTCTGGAAGTGAAAAGGGACCTCTTCTTCCAAAAAAGATTTGGCCTCCTTGGTTTATAATGTCTACCCTGTTATCAAGAATTGCCTGAAAGAACCAGGGGGTACCATGAGTTATTGGGGAAGCCCCTCTTTGTTCTGCTTTTCATTTCCTGAGCCTGAGAGAGTGGCACATAGGGATGAAGAGAGGCAGGAGCACAGCTGTCCCTAGGGAGATGGAGAAATATGTAGGAAAATACCTAATGAGCAATCTTTTGGCATATCTTTGGAAAGTCTATCAATTATCTATTATTACTGCCTAGCAAACCACTCCGAAACTTGAAACAACGACTTTATCACTCACTGTCTTGTATGTCAGGAATTTGGTCAGGGTTCAGTGAGATGACTTATCGCTGTCCCATATGGGACAGAGAGGTGAAATGAATATATGTTAATGCCAATAAAAATAGTTAATCTTTGAGCCACATGTCAAGCACAGTAATAAGCACTTAGCATGTATTACCATTCCCTGGGATGGCCCATCTGGGGCTGGAAGATAAAAATGTGTCAATTACATGTTTGGGGCTTCACTGTTGGCTGTTGTCTTAGAGACCTCAGTTCTCCATGTGGCTTCTTTTCCCAGCAGCATAGGCTGTGGTTCTTTATCTGCTGGCTGAGTTTGGAAGAAAAAAACTTCAGTGTGCAAGTGTTTACTATGCCTCTGCTTGAGTCACATTTGATGAGGTCTCTTGACGAAAGCAAGTGATGTAAGGCAAAGTCCAGAGTCAGTGTGAGAGGAACTGCATGAGGGTGTGAGCACCAGAAGGCGTGATTCACTGGGGGGCCTTATACCAGACTTAGCAAACACAGATGATTAACAAATACTTCCTTTGGCAGAGGCTGGAGCTTTGTAGGTCATATATGCCTTCTCCCCCAGCTAGCAAGCCTCCTTTAATTTTATCCTTTCCATTAATACCCCCCTTTTTCTTCATCTGCTCACATTTCTAGTGACTTTTTCTACTCTGAACTACATCAGGTTACTTAGTTCTCATCACATGTTAGCAATCATGAGTACAGACGAGGTTTTGCCCTTCAGGGTGCATTTAATACACACTTTCTTTCTCAAAATAAAATATTTTCTAGGTTTATCTTTGGTGGCCTGTGATCTGACCATAAGCTCAGTGTGAGGCAGGGGTCTGGGCACCTGGTTAAGCCCTGGATACGAGGATCTCAGGGAAATGATATTGAAGCCCCCTAGCCAAATGAAGTGGGAAATGGGCCTTGGGTCATATCATGGCAACATGGTTCAGAATGATCCTAGAGCCAGTACTCCTGGGACATGTGATTAAACCACGTTTGCTAATTTTGAGGAAATTATTACCCTCCCCAAGCTTTGTCATAAGGAAAATGAGAGCAATATTCTATTAATCAATCAAGGAAGATTGTTTTGAAGATCAAATGGTAATACATGCTAAGTGCTTATTACTGTGCTTGACATGTGGCTCAAAGATTAACTATTTTTATTGGCATTAACATATATTCATTTCACCTCTCTACAACTCCCCTTAAAATGAAATTCATAAATATTTATATTCATAATCACTGACTCCATCAGTGTGAAAGAGTAGAAGGGAATTAAAAGTAAATAAGAGAGATGAGAAGAAGATGGAAGAGACTGAAATACAGAAGAGAAAATGGAAAGGATACAAAATGGAGAAGAAGGAGGGAAGGGGAAAGAGACAGAGTCAAAAAACAGATGGCAAGCCTGAGAGCACACGTACTTTAACACCAGAGGTCATTTTCCAAGGAGGCGTCACATCTCTGGGGTTACCCAAAGCTCACTTGGCTCCTGACAAACCTGAAGTCCTTGCCAGTTGGAGAGGCTGAGGGGTATGTGTCAGACAGCAAACGGATTTTGCCACCCAGGTTGTCTGTACCAATTTGGGCGAGATCACATGGAGAAAAGGAAGGAGTGGGGCAGAGTGGGAAGTATTTCTCAGAGTGAGGCTGCGTGGTTGGCTGGGAATTTCACCATGGGCTTGGCCTGCTATCAAGTCTGAAAATAACCCATGTGGCTGCCCCCTGCATTTGTACCTACTCCTGAAGGAAAAGGGGCAGCACAGCTAGATGCACTTTTCCAGACTAAGGTTTGTTCAGGTGAACACTCCTCCCCTGCAGCTCTCTGGACCCTCTCCTCCATGCGGGACATGGGCCCAGGCAGGGAAGGAAACTTCTTGCCAAGGATGAGTAGGAGCAGAGTGCAAGAGGGTCACATCTTGGTCCAAGCTTCATTCTGGGCCATGGAGGTGATTCCAGGGCTGGGGTTGCAGACTTCCACTGGTGCATTGGTGGAAGAATTAGGTAATGACATGACTCAAAACCAAGATGCGTGCAGGGGGAAAACTCTCTTTTTGAATTTATGAAGCCCAAGAAATTGAGATGATAAAAGGTGCTCTCTTTGGTAGTAGGGGTCGTGAGAAATCTCTCTAGACGTTAGCAACTCCGGATCTCCCATCCTGACCGATGTCTGGCTATGACGCAGTCTCAACTGAGAAGGAAGCTTCCACCTCTAGAATTGTTTGGGATGATGTATTTCCTTTTAAAAGTAAGAGTAAAGGCTGGGTGCAGTGGCTCACACCTGTAATCACAGCACTTTGGGAGGCTGAGGTGGGCGGATCAGGAGGTGGAGTTTGAGACCGGCCTGGTCAACATAGTGGAACCCTGTCTTTACTAAAAATACAAAAAATTAGCCAGGCATGAGGGCGGGCACCTGTAATTCCATCTACATGGGAGGCTGAGGCAGGAGAATCGCTTGAACCAGGGAGGCAGAGGTTGCAGTGAGCTGAGATCGCCCCACTGCACTCCAGCCAAGGCAACAGTGCAAGACTCCGTCTCCAAAAAAGAAGGAAAATTTAGATAACAAATTTATATTACTATTTTACATTGAGAAATCAGTTTAATTTTTTTGGTGTTTATATTCTTACCATGTTTAAGAGAATTCAGTCTATTATAACTGCAGATCAATCTTGTGACTCCAATTAACAGTGAGTAGCTGATCAATCTAGACATAAATTTAGGTTGAAATCACAGTTTGTATTGTATTCAAATAATTACAAAAGCTTAAGAATTGCTATTTTCATAGGTTAATTTATTAGATTTATAGGAATCAGTGAGAAAATTTATCAGATCAAAAAAATTTTATATGAAATCAACTATATTAAATTTGTTAAAGCAGGTCAGGATTTAAAAAAAAAAGTAAGTTCTTCATGGAGACCAGACATTAATCAAAGTTCTTTAAAAAGTTATAGTTTAACTCACTAGGTGCACATCAAAATTATAAGATTTATAGGTCATACTTAAAAGATTAAAGGAAAACTGTATTTTTGGATGTAAAACCTTTATTAATAGAATACTTATTTAAAATTCATCATAAAATAACCTCTGATAATATCTTCTGCTCACAAAATCCACCTGAAAAACTAAAGACATCACGTTGGAAATACTTTTGATTAGGATTGTTGTTGATCTGTTGGCTTTCTATTGTTGTGTAAAAAGTTACCTGTATGGCATTCAATCTTATAACACTTTGCTGCACATATATAAACCAATTTTTCCATGATTTCCATCTTTCTCCTAGAATTCAAGACTCTTAGAGGAGGAAACAATTTTTTACTCATTTTGGTAGTCACAGTAACCTGTACAGTATTGAGGGAATAATAGATAATTCATGCTTTTTCATAAAGGAAGGAAACAAGAAGAGTGAATGAGAACCTCAGTCCTCAGAACTTCAGTTTTCTGAATGAAGGTGACATTATGTATTATTCAGAGTTAACGCAGGACCAAGATTGCCATTAACTCTAGTTTTTTTTGCCAGTATAGCTCAAGGGAAATCAGGATGTTAGGAAAACCGACTTTGACGGCGTGTACTGAAACGCTCAGAATTCTATGGCATGGTTCGGCATGAGAAAGTTGCAGACCTGTGACAATGTGACAGTGGTCCTACTTCATGGTGACAGAATGCAGCTGTGGTGTTCAGAAGAAAGTGCCTTGGCCAGGTGAGGTGTCTCACGCCTGTAATCCCAGCATTTTGGGAGGCTGAGGTGGGCGGATCATGAGGTCAGGAGATTGAGACCAGCCTGGCCAACATGGTAAAACCTGTTTCTACTAAAAATACAAAAATTAGCTGGGCATGGTAGCCCACACCTGTAGTCCGAGGTTGAGGCTGCGGTGAGCCAAGATTACATCACTGCACTCCAGCCTGGCATCAGAATGAGACTCTGTCTCAAAAAAAGAAGAAGAAGGAGAAAGAAAGAAAAAGAATGTGCCTTGAAGATCAAATGTAAGCAAGCCTATGTTTTGCAACCAACCATTACACACACACACACACACACACACACGTACACATATACCTTTTGAATCACTCATAGTTTAAGTAGGAGGGTATATTAGAGGCAGAATTTAAGACAGAAGCTATTCACACAGCCTTGGACACAATTTAAGAAAAGCACAACAAGGGATGGCGCAGTATTCTCCAGGCTAGTCACACCCATGAATCATCAAGGAGCAAAAGAGTGGCGCGATTACTGGAAAACAGAAGAAAAACAGTTTGATGGGAGGTGTTGTCTTTAATGGAGAAACACAGTAGTCTACAACGTTAAATATTCCAGTATCACTTTTTTAACCTCCCTCCCATCTCCTGTTGCTCCCATTGATCAAATCCAACCAGAGTTCAGCCAGTATGAGATGACTGATAGTTCATTGAGAGTGCATGCAGTATGTTGTACAGGGTAGAAAAGAGCGGGAAGTCGATACGGAGGGCCAACAGCAGATCTGTCTCACATACCCCAGATAAACATGCCAAGTTTGACAGAGCATGCCCAGAAGGCACAAAGAGAAGCAAAGAACAGGGATTTGTCCTAGGGTGCTGGAAGTTTTGAAGGATAAGCCTGTGTGCTCCTGTCCAGCCCCTCTGGGAGAGAACAGCACTCCAGGTGGTTCTTCTCTGGTCTGGCATCTCTGGATGTGGCTGGAAGCAGAGGCACGATGTGGGAAAGACATTTGATCTTCACATTCACTTGACAAAGTAGACTAAGTGTATTCCCATTTTTATAGAAAAAGAAGTGGAGGCTTGCAGAAGTTAAACATGACTTCATCAACTTCCACTTTACGTTCTCAGAGTTTAACCTAATTGTTTGGTAAGACTTTAATATGAAACTTTTGCAGTGAGGTAAAAACACATTCTTTTGATCCCACTCTCTGGGTTAACCGTCTACTCTGAGTTGACTCTCTCTCTCCAGGTTGACTTTTCTTTTTAAGTCAACCCCCACTCTGGGACGGCCCCAATATCTGGGTTGGTTCCACCTTCTGACCAGTGAGAGCTGCTTGGCACCATTCACACTTCCAGTCCCAGAGCATAGTTAGCTGTTCTGACCCTTGGCTGAGAAAGGGCACAGTTCACTCTATCTGGAAGGTGATGCCTTGATCAAAAGCTCTCCCTAGAATGCTTCTAAGACCAGTCTCCCGGTTTCTCTAGTACTGCTCAACAGTTCACCTGGGATAGTGTCGGAGGGAAAAGTTACCCACCTGATAGATACCTGGCCTTTTCACCCACATGGGATGTCAGCAAGGCTAAAAGTAAGTAAGCTTTCAAGGTGAGCTGGGAAGACACGGCTTGCTGAGACCTGAGTCCACATCAGGGTTGATGATATCAACATTGACACCTCAGGTAGACCCTATAGCTCCACTCAGGCCTGGACACAGTGGAGCTGAAGGGACCAGGTCTTCATGAATTAGCAATAATAATGTCAGTCACCTCACATGGAGGCTTCTCTGAGTAAATCTAAGAGTCAGCTCTAAGAGGCGGGTGTCTTAGGAAAATATTCACCATTTGCTGGGAGAGTTGTAGGTCCTACGGGCTTTTGCTGCATAGATTGTCTCCTCTGGTCAGTTTCCCTGAACTCTGATGCAGTCAACATCTCCCTTTTATAAAAGTCATGTCACTTTCCCTGCATGCCTCTTTTTCATTTAGGGTTGTGCTTTCAAACTCTGCAGCACATTAGAATCACCTAAGGAACTATTAAAAATTCCATTGAGTAGAGTGTGCTGTAGACTATTTAAATCAGAATCTCTGGAAGATGGGACCCAGGCTTAAGTGTTTTATAAAGTTCCCCAGGTGATTTCAATGTGTCCCCAGTATATGAGGCACTGATCTGGGACCTCCAACTTTAAGGTTTCTCAAGATCTTCCCTTTTTGTCCTACTTCCCCTGCAACTAAGCCCCCATTTTCTAAGCTTCTCTCTAAGTAATCTCCCCCGATTTGTCTTTCCATTGCACGTAGAGTCCAGTCGAGGTTTATGCTCCTTCCACTCCTTCAGAATTTCAGAGCCAAAGGCACCTCAGAGTCCCATGGATGAGCCTAAGACTTCATTGTTTAGATGAAAAAGCATAGGGAAGGAAGATCAGGCCATTAGATATGGTGGGGAAAGGGCCTGACCCACTGTCTTCTCTCATTGATTTGCAGAGCCTGAAAATCTCCTGTGGTCACTGATCCACTCCAGAGGAAGCACCATCAGATTGGTTCACTGTCTGGAAAGGCAAGCTGTGGTCAGATGCTAGAGATCCTTGAAGTCTGCATAATGATGTAGTACAATTAAGACTGTAGACAATGGGAGCCACTGAAAATTCCAGAGCATCAGTGTGTCATGTCTGCTTTGACAGATGTGGTTAGGGTGGAGAAAAGAAGACTCTTGGCAGTGAGACAAGTGAAGATAGAAAACGAAGCAAGAAGAGGCAAGCAATTCCGAAGGAGGCGAGAAGTGGAGGGGAGGGTAGACGTGAAGAGCAGTGGTGGGTACGTGGACCTCTCCTTCATCTCCCCAACTGACTCATGACCAAGAGTCAAGTTTTCAAGGCTTGACACGTAGAAGGACAATGTTGGTCCAAATACTACCAGCCTCAGCAGACTAACAGGATGCTGAGGATGGAGAAGAAGATGAGCTTTGACACAAACTTGGGAGACTTAAACTCTTTCTCCGTTGTTTCACTGAAGAAAGGGCCCCACTTCAAATTCCTGCAGAGAAATTTGCAGCTCATAGCTGCCAGTCTGGGGACACCTACAGAGACGCAGTGCATTGAGGTGGCTCCCTGGGTTTGAAACCTGACTTAGCATTTTTCTAGCTTAATAGAGATGTTAAGGACCCTTAACATCTGTGCCTACGTTTCCTCACCTGTAAAATTGAAATAAAAATGATGCCCACATCACAGGGTTGCGATAGATGAAATGCACTGAAACATAAAAATACTCAGAAGCATTCATAGGGCACAATAAGTACTTAATATGTAGTTGCTATTCTATTATTTTACTGTTTATGGATAGCTCATTCCTCATTGCCTAGGTCATAGGTCACAGCCAAACATCACTGGACTGGGAGTCCGGAAATCTTGTTTCTAGTCTTTTTTTCTTCCAATGACAACTTCTCTGAAGTTGATGAAGTCATGTTTAACTTCTGCAAGCCTCCATTTATTTTTCTATAAAAATGGGAACAAACTTAGTCTACTTTGTCAAGTGAATGTGAAGATCAAATGTGTTCCTCACATCATGCCTCTGCTTCCAGCCACATCCAGAGATGCCAGATCAGAGAAAAACCATCTGGAGTGCTGTTCTCTCCTAGAGGGGCTGGACAGGAGCGCACAGGCTTATCCTTCAAAACTTCCATCGTCTGCACATCCATTCCACCTCCTGGGGCTCATCTTGAGTCTCATATTGAGGCTTTTTGCTTTTCTTTGGAAAATACCTGATATTTAATCAGAGTAATAGTTATGAACCAACTTAAAGTCATGTCTTCCACATACTGGGGCTTTGAGACTCAAATTTCTATGATTATTATGGTGGAACTAAGTTCCCAGGAGAAGGAGGAACTACTGGTGTGGTGTTCTGGTCACCTGGAACAAATCAGAAGCTTGGACTCAAGTCTTGTCCATATCACTGACTTATCACCATGATGTCAGTCAAGAATTTGTTGCACAGGACTCCTTAGAAAATGAGGGGGCTAAATTAGATTTCCTCTATGTTCCATTCCAGGTCTATGTATGTCATGATTCTAAAACTCCAGTTAACTTATTACAAAAATACAGGTATTTAGTCTCAATTAAAAAGAAGAGCATTCTAACAGAGTTGACCAAATTTGGAATGAGAAATTGTGAGTTCCCCATATCTAGAAGTTTTTGAGTAGAGGCTGAATGATTTCCCGTGAGTGGAATCCCGCAGAAAGAAAGGATGGCTGGATTTCAGGGTACCTGCCAATTTGGGGATTAAGGGATTCTGTGCATTTCTGAGGATTGAGGGACCGTTAAAAAATGTAATGAGAAATCTTAAGAAATGGAGCATCTCCGTCCTACTCAGATTTTGCCCTGGTGGGGACCACATACCATGTATCTTTGAAAGGACAGCTTTGATGAACAGACTTTCAAGAAGGTGAGCCTGCTTTCACTGGCCTTGAATGGACCTCATGGTGGGTGGGAAGTGGGTGGTAGAGGCTGGGCTTAACCTTGTCAGAGCAGAGTCCCCATTGCCAAGAGGAGGCAGTCTTCCCCCACTTAGCCTGGGACAAGGCTCTGGATAGAAGGCATAGGTTGATGGGGGGAAAAACTGAATCACTCTTTGATGTTATTTTCCTGGTTCATGGACCTCTGAGAACACTTTTTACTCATTAGCCTGTCTAGACATAAGAAGTCAGCATCTGGCTTGGCCTTTTCCTCTTCTAATTTTCCTTGCTCTGTCACTTTTGCTGAAGATGGGGATGAGGTTGACAGTTAACACCAGCAAGTATGCTAGGACAGCATTGATGCTGTCCTGTGGATCCCTGACTGGAGGCTGAGACAGATCCAGCATCCTATTTTTGAAGATTTCTGACTTCAAAGGGAGAGGGAGCCATCAAGCTGAATAAAAATTGAAAATTTGGGAAGATGTATGGTTCTGCTGTGAAGACTCTCTGACACTTGCTCCACTTAACCACTAAAGTGAGTAATGTGCATGTTATAAATAGGACGGCTTGAATGTGTTGGAAGGCAGCACTGTGGGTGGCCTGTGGGTGGCCCAGGGCAGGTGTCGCCTGTGAAGGAAACTGACTGATAGAGGGGACTTGGCCAGCAAATTCCCAGAGTCTTTCTGGCCCATGGATCCCCCACAACTGAAACTCATCCAGTGCTGCTGCAGTGACTAAGCCTCTTCTGACACTCATCCTCAGGGTCCCACGCAGCCCAGCGCCCTCGGGGCCTTAGAGAACAGGCTCAAAGAGAGGACTTTACGAACTGGGAGTTCCAGCTACTTTGTGGTTGTGCAGTCATCACCTCAAAGCAAAGACAGTGAAATGTAAGGGGGAAACCCTGGTCTCTCATCTCATAAGGGTTAGAGGTTTGAAGGGGAAGAAGATCTGAGCTCTTTAACAGAGCCAGGTTCTACACAAATAGTTACTCACCTATCTCCATCCACACCAACTTGGATCAACAAAAGAACTCAAACTGCCAAGCAGAAGCAGTGAGGTGCAGCTTGGACTTTCTGCACAGGCCAGCTGCCAAGAACTAAACTGGAGAAGGAGTAATAAGTATTCATTAAACACTCACATATATGATAGACACCTGGGGGCTAAACTAATCACGGAAGCTGCCTGCCCTTAACTCTAATTTGGTTATTAAAGAGAAGATTGTCTTGCCTTATACTGAATAGACATTCAGTCATTGTTGAACTGATGAATAGAATTTAATGGGGATTCAGCTGCAATAAGGTCCGCAGGGAGGAAAGGAGACCCTGAAACCCTCTCAATCTTAGAATTGGACAGCAAGTCAGCATATTATGTGCAGGTGTCATTTGGCCATGCTTAACTACTTACATCACCTTTTCCTCTGCCCATGTCATACAATAGAGACTGAAATGTACAAGTCACAGTTTCTAGCTTTTCAAGTGGAGGTATCTATGGAACTCAGTTCTGGCCACTGGGGAAGTCTGTTGAAGAGTTTAGGAAAAAAATTATTCCCTTGCAAAAAAAAAAAAAAAAGAGAGAAGCAGAAGAAGGGAAACTTTTTACTTGGTACCACTTTTTATTTGGTACCTACTTGGTACCACAGCTTTCAAAGACAATTCAAATGCTATGCAGTTAGGCATAAGGGAAAAGAACTAGGCTCTTCTAATCCTTAAATATTTACCTCCTTAAGAGAATAAGTTTAACTACCAGTATGGCGCTTTGGATGGGAAGTTAGGAGAACTTTTCATTCATTCTTCATCCATGTGTCGCATAATTATGAAGCACATATCTTATATGTGGCTTAGCATTAGAGTAGAGCAGTAAATAAGATAAACATAGTTTCTTGTTTTCAAGAAGCCGTTAGTCCGGGGAGGCAGTCAAACACTGAAAATAGATGTTACAAGTGTGAAAACATAATGATAGGGAAAATGCAAGGTACCATGAGTTAAATTTTTAATATAATCCCATTTTTATGAGCCAGAAACAGATTCAAACAGAGATTAAATATTGTCATGTACACATTGTGACTATAACTTTGCAAATTAACTGTTAATAAACATATATGACTGATACACGCAAATGAATGTTTTATTCAACAAAGACTCCCTCTGGAAGCCCATGTTTCTATTTCAATGATACTTTTCTCATTAGTGGTGTATACTTCTTCTTTCTATTTGCATTAAAAGCGGTTCTCCTAACTATTCTCTGCTGTTTATCCTTTGATGACAAGTCTGGCTTCAGGAGATGCTACAAATTGACCACGACTTTGTCGCTAACCTGCTCCGTGAGCTTGGCAAGTTATGTGACCTCTCTGGGCCTTAGTTTCCATAACCACGGAACATTCTATGTGATGTTGTCCTGCTCAGACTGTTGTCAATCTGCTACCTTATTTTGGGGCTTCCAGCATGTGAACCTGCAGGCTGTTATTTGGGAGGAGCCATCTCAGTGCACAGTAGATGCCACTAACTTCTTCTAGAATAAGTGATCATGCAGGTGCCAAACACCTGCATTCACTAATAGAGCGAGTGGGTTGTTTCCACCATCAGAGTTCAGATAATTACAGGTAGAGACTTTATCATGTTTGGGGTTTGGCCAGTATTCTTCAAGAGATGCTTAGGGCAATTTCCCCCTATTAGTGCTGGGATCCTCCCTAGACACACAAAACAGGTAAGGCAACCGCCATTTGTCATGATACTGGCCCTAGAGCCATGCCATTCCTCACCAGGTCCCTGGGAAAATGCAGACTGAGATCCACTTTGCTGCTTTGCTGCAGTTCTGAGGGTCCCTGGACCACAATGAGAAATGAGGTGCCGAGAACCTCAAGGACCAGCTGGATGTACTTTCTCCATGATCAGGCAACACTGGGTATACAGGTGAGGAAAATGAGTGTAAGAGATGAGTATTAGATCAGACAACTCATCAGCAGCTCGCTGTGTCAGGTCCAAGTTCTCTTGAATCAGTGTTCCTGGTGGTTTTCTCTCCACCACAGCACTAATTTCAGGCTAAGATTCCTCAGGCTGTCAGCGTGAAATCATTCCCAAATGCTGCACACATTCAATGCAGTAGCCTAAGGGATGAATATTTATTGTTTACTTCTGAGCTAGATGGTCTCTTACTTAATTTTTTGGCCCGTTGAAGTCACCAAGAACTCACTGATTTAGGTTCTCCAACTTGCCACATGTATTTGTGGAATGCATGTTGCATAATTGAACATCATGTCCTCAAAGATCAGAAATAAAAAGTGATACCAAGTAGGAAGTTCTCCTTCTTCTGCTTCTCTTTTCTTTTGCAAGGGAATAATTTTTTTCCAAAGCTCTTCAACAGACTTCCCCAGTGGCCAGAACTGAGTTCCGTAGACACTTCCACTTGAAAAGCTTGAAACTGTGACTTGCACATTTCAGTCTCTATTGTATGACGTGGGCAGAGGAAAAGGTGATGTAAATAGCTAAAGCACGGCCAGATGAAATTGTCTGTCATTGCTGCTGAACTCCCTCTTGGTTAGTCCACAGGAGAATTAGGACCTGGGTTAGGTATCGACAATAGCAGTGGTTTCATCAGTGGTTTGGGCTCTTAACTCCTGCCCTTCTCCTTGGAATTTGCTCCATCAGGAATTAATGACTTAAAATATCTGCTTACGTTGTCACCTCGCCCACTAGATTGTGAGTTTCTTTAGGAAAGGACTATGACTTATTTAACACCAGCTCCTGACTCATGAAAGACTTTTTTTTTTTTTTTAATGTGGGAGGGAACTGGTAATTTATTGACAAATTTTCATTAGTTGGAAAATTAGCTAATTAAGTAATGCAACACTTAATTTACAGACACATAATATTACAAAAACAAAACCTCATTCTTAGGAGTGCTAAATCTGGAAAAGTAAAAGAAGGCATATTTAAAAAATACAGGGATATGCTTAACAGTTTCATAGGTATGATTATTTACAGGGTTATTTTAGGAAGAAACTCTTCCTTTTCTCTCCCCATATTTTTGCCTTGGCACCCAAGAAAGGGAAATTATGTCAGTTCTTTTACCATAGATTCATATCAAAACACTGTACATGATTATAGTGATGTCTGATTTCCTAAAGGAATTTGCAACATTTTATTTGCTCTATACAACAAACTGCTGAGGTAAGCAAGGAGGGAATAGAGGATCACGTTTCCTGTTATGGGACAAAACATACTAATATAGGAATAAATAGTTTAGAAATGTTTATAGACTTACTCCTTTTCCAGCCTCACCAAAAGGAATCCTGTAAATGCTAGTCCAGTTTTCACCTCCTAAGGTTTTCCAAGAGGAAAGATTCTTTCTGATGACAGAAGAGATAAATTGATCTATGCATGCCAGTACTGGAGGGTGGGAGGGAAGATGGAAGTTGCAGAAAGCTGTATGAGTAAGGAATGAAAGAGGAAGCCTTTTATTTTCCCCCTGGAGATCAGAGCCAGAATGGCTACAGTAAGAAAGTAGGTTGGAGACTCAAGAGAATTTGAGTAAGTGTTTCTGAGAATCATGTATTTCCATCCCCTTTAGTGTCTTCAGAGAGGCACAAATAATAAATAGAATTCCATCTTTATTACTGTCAGTTTGGAGACATTGCTGTTTAAATATGAAACTGCTCTGAGACTGAAGCACATGGGTCTCTGAGTTTATTAGGGTTATACACAGACAATGAAACACATGGTCAGAGAGGTTAAGAGAAGGATCTATTAATAGTAGAACCTAACTACTGCTTAAAGCCCTATGCCGTGACCTCCACTTCCACTTCACCCTACAAAACCAAAGTGTGTACATTTCGTTTGATTGTTGTTGCTTGCTTGTTTGCTTTTTGGGTTTTAAGTTTTTCTTTTCTTTCTTTTTCGGAGGGCAAGGAAGTAAGCTTGTGTGATCTTCCCAGTTCATGGAGGCTTTTCAAGTTTTCAGTTTGCATCTATCAAGCAAATGCTTTGCTGGATCGGGAGTTTTTTAATTTCTTTTTTTTTTTTTCCTTTTCCTTATCTTTGGCACCTTATCCGAGACCTGTGAGCCCCTCCGGGCTGTGTGTCTCAGAAGTGATAATTGAATTTCTCAGGGTGCAAGTCACTGGGAAGCTGAGTTTGTGGCATGCTAGCTTGGTATCTCTTTTTCTCTCTGGGTACCCCCACCCTCTCTCAGGCCAAGTTACAGCTGAAGGCTTCACATTAACATGCACAAAAACATGAATCCATAGGGCAATACACCAGTGGAATCTTTACAATTCAGACTCATAGCAGTTCATCTCTCTCCTGGTTTACCCTGAGGTTCTGGGTGAGGTTAGCCTGCTTGCTCACACTTTATTAATTTTGATTCATCTAAGGGAGGGATGTAGAAATGTCCTCATCCACATTTGTGCTTCAGGATAGTCAAAGATGTTTGTTTCTATCTATCTAAGAGAGTAAATAACTGAGTCTGGATATAGTCAGGCATAGACTTTAGTGCAGAGATTTGGATGCTTGGGCTCCTATTTGTCAGAAAGCAAAGGCCTGGAGCTGAGACCCCAAACAGGTAATCCTTGGGAAGGTATATCTGGGTATCACGGTAGCTAGCTGAGGATGTAAAGTGCTGACTATGGGTAAGGGTATAGGATAGATTGTTGCCTACTTGACCCTCTCTACAGCATCTACAGTGATTTTTGCTTGTTTTTTAATAAAAGTGGTTGGGAGGGGGAGCTTGATGGGAAAGTTACAAAAGAAACAGGAGTTTCCAAAGAATCTGAGAACTTAGGGAGGTGAGAGAAGAGAAAGGAAAAGTACTGCCCAGAGAAGAGAGGCCAGTGGAAGCATCCAGAAGGGCCTGCTAGGTTCCCCAGGGACAGCCCTGCTGTGACAGGGCAAGGGCCTGGGACTCGAGGAGATGGGAGGAAGGAAGAGTAGAAGGAAGGAAATACAAGGGCTCTAGCCTCCTCCAAAGTTAGGAAAAAATTAAATCAGGGCTGCTGATGTCACTTACTATGATTTATTGCCATCATGTGTGTGTTCACACAGGGTATACACACTTCCCATTCTCCTGGGCCCATGTGATCTGGACTTTAATCTGATTGATGATCTGACAACAGCAATAGCTGCAAGAATTTTGAAGGAACCCCAGAAGCTGATGAGCTGAACACCTGCTCTAGCGCTGGCAAAATATGGGGAAGTGATTGAAAATGACCAAAAAGAACAATCTGCCAGGCACGGTGGCTCACGCCTATAATCCTAGCACTTTGGGAGGCCAAGGTGGGTGGATCATGAGGTCAGAAGATCGAGACCATCCTGGCTAACATGGTGAGACCACTGTCTCTACTAAAATACAAAACTTTTGCCAGGCGTGGTGGTGTGTGCCTGTTGTTGCAGCTGCTAGGGAGGCTAAGGCAGGGGAATTGTTTGAACCGGGGAGGCAGAGGTTGCAGTGAGCTGAGATCGTGCCACTGCACTCCAGCCTGGTGACAGAGCAAGATTCTGTCAAAAGAAAGAAAAAAAGAAGAGAAGAGAAGAGAAGGGAAGGGAAGGGAGGGGAGGGGAGGGGAGGGGAGGGAAGGAAAGAAAAGAAAAGAAAAAATTTACCTTTAGATTCACAAATCCTCTGGTCTGCATGGGACCATGATCCACATCTGGGGGTAAAATATCAGACACAATTATATTTTGTTTGTTTTCTTTCTAATTGAAAGACTAGCATATAAAACGGAAAGGAATGGTGAGAGCTTGGCATCTCTAGAAAACTGAGAACCAGAAAAAAAAAAAAAAGAGAAGAGAAAATTGACCTTGATGGTATTTTGCATACAAATCATTAATGAATACTGCATCAAATATTTGCTTCAAAAAAGGTGTTCATCAGAAAAAGAGGCGATTTATTGCTACATGCAACTTAAATTATTTTAAATTAGTGGAAACAAGTAAGAGAGAGAGGTTAGAAATCTATTTCTTATCATGAGGCTTCTGGAAGCCAGGGATTATAGTGAGCAGCTCTACTTTTCCACCAGTCCCATTTCCATCAAGCAGGAACATGAATCATTTAAAAAAAAAAAAAAAAAAAAAAGAAAAGAAAACTGAGAACAGATCTTCACAGATTACACTGAAAGTCCATGGGGAGACATGTGGCTTGGTGGTGGAGAAAGACCAAGCCGTGAAGGGCCGACGAGTCATGACAAGGGTGGTGTATTTTACCCAGTTAGTCAGAGGGACTCATTGGTGACTTTTGAGCAGGGGAGAAACATGGTCAGATTTGGGGTTGAGAACAATCCGTCTGCTTTCAGGGTAGCAAGTGCAGCCAAGGATGGCAGGAGGGCATGGACAAAGGGATACATCTCCATTCCGTAGCATTGAACACCAAGTCATCCTCAAGTTCTAGGACTGGAGCTCCTCTGGACCTTCCCCAGTGGTCAGACTTCCCAAATGGCCAGGACTGAGTTCTGTTTTTTGGGGCTGAAGTCCAACCACTTTCTGACTTAGATGGATCTCTCAGAAATGGGAGCAAAAGCTCTTCTAAGTTTCTTGTACATACATATCAGGCATGACGGTGGGATATTTTCAGAATCCCAGGCATGAATAATGATTAAGGAAAAAAGGGCTCCAGGAAAAACATGTTTGGGAGTTTGTGGAAGAGTTCTGGATTCTGGAAGAAACTGGAAATAAGGAAGTGATCTGTCATTGGAAAAAAAAATCAACATTTCTGCTTTCACCTTCTTAAATATAAGATTTTATCTCATCATAAAGGTCACAGTGACCTGGAAAATGAGGACTTCCATCACATTTGTACAGCTTCCCAGGTTTTACAGCTTATTTTCACAAGTGTACTTTATTCCATGCTCATAACTTCCTCATGTGTTTGGTCAGCTAGATAAATTCTCAAAGCCTCAGTGTCCTTGTTTGTTCAAAAATGGGATTAGTGTGTGGCCTGCTCACAGTCAGTTGGCTAATCAGCCTAGAGCCAGAAGCCATTTGCAGGCTAATGGCCAAGCCCACCCCTCAGCACTGCCTCTGCAGCAGGCAAGGCTTGGCCGTGTGTGGCTGTGTGGCTGTGTGCTTGCATGTGAATTTGCAAGTAGCAAAGGCGACATGGGTAGCTGTTAGAGGTGGAATTGTGTTCTCTCCTAAAAATATGTTCAAGCCTAATCCCTGGTACCTGTGAACGTGACATTATTTGAAAATAGGGTCTTCGTAAATAAAATCAAGTGAAGATGAAATCATTAGAGTGGGCCCTAACCCAACATTGCTGATGTCCTTCTAAGATGACAGAACCGTATATAGTCATTCCTTCATATCCACAAATATGGGTTCCAGGACCCCTGTGGATACCAAAATTTGCAGATGTTCAATTCCCTTATGTAAAATGGAATAGTGTTTACATTAACTTACATATATCCTCCTGTATACTTTAAATCATCTCTAGATTCCTTTTAATACCTAATACCATGTAAATGCTATATAAGTTGTTGTTATACTGTATTATTTAAAGAATAATGACAAGAAAAAAGTCTGTACATGTTCACTGCAAATCCAACAATATTTTCTTTCTGAATATTTTTATCCAAGGTTGTTTGAAACCATAGGTCTGGAACCCAAGGATATGGAGGGTTGACAAAGAGTTCATATCCAAAATAGATAAAAAACTTATGCAAGTCAATAGAAAATAAATAACCCGATTAAAAAATAGACAAAAAAGTACTTACACAGACATTTTCCCAAAGAAGACATACCAATGGCCAATAGATATAGGAAAAGATCTTCGACATCCCTAATCATCATAGAAATGCAAATCAATGGGGGTGGGGAGTTGAGGAGAGATAGCATGGGGAGAAATGCCGGATATAGGAGAAGGGGAGGAAGGCAGCAAATCACACTACCATGTGTGTATCTATGCAACCATCTTGCATGTTCTTCACATGTACCCCAAAACCTAAAATGCAATAAAAAAGAAAAAGAAATGCAAATCAAAACCACAGGGAGACATCGCCTCACACCTGTGAGAATAGCTGTCCTTAGAAAGACAAAGGACAACCAGTGCTGTTGAGGATGTGGAGAAAAGGGGATCCTTACACAAGCTTGGTGGGAATGGAACTTGATGTAGCCATTATAGAAGAGAGTGTGGTGGTTACATAAAAATAGAGCTACCATATGATCCTGCAGTTTCATTTCTGGGTATATATCTGAAGGAAATTGAATGAGTTTTTAAAGGGATATCTGCCCTCCCAAGTTCACGTATTGCTATTTACAATAGCCAAATTATGAACACAGCCTGAGTCTGTTGGTGGACAAATAAAATAAATTGTGATCTATATATGCCACAATGTCTTTATTCGTATATATCTAGGAAAATTATTCGGCCTTAAAAAGGAAGTAAATCCTACCATTTGTGACAACCTGGAGGACATGATGCCAAGTAAAATAAGTGAAGGACAGAAAGAAAAACACTGCATGATCTGACTTATATGTGGGAATCTAAAAGAGTTGAAATTATGAGAGTAAAATAGTGGCTACCAGGGGTGGAGGGATAGGGGATCTGGGGAGAGGTTGGTAAAAGTATACAAGTTAGATCTTCAGAATTTACACATCCTGCATAAGTTTCAGTTATGCAGTGTGGGGACTAGAGTGAATAATACCATATTAATACGGTCCCCAATGTTTCTGACACCAGGGACTGGTTCTGTGGAAGACAGTTTTTCCATGGACTAGGATGAGGGAGACAGTTTCAGGATGATTCAAGCACATTACATTTATCGTGTATTTTATATCTACTCTTATTTCATACTAATATACAGTGAAATAATTATACAACTCATCATAATGTAGACTCAGTGGGAGCCCTGAGCTTGTTTTCCTGCAACTAAGTGGTCCCATCTGGTAGTGATGACAGACAGTGACAGATCATCAGGCATTAGATGCTCATAGTGTGCAACCTAACCCTCAAATGTGCAGTTCACAATAGGGTTTACGCTCCTATGAGAGTCTAATGCCACCACTGATCTTATAGAAGGTGAAGCTCAGGCAATAATATGAGTGATGGGGAGTTGCTGTAAATACAGAGGAAGCCCTGCTCCCTTGCCCGCCTGCCCACCCACTTCATCACCACCAGAGCTAGGAAGAAGGAAGGAAGGAATCTCTGCAGTGTGGCACAATTCCTAACAGGCCACAGACCTGTACTGATCTACTGCCCAGGGGCTGGGGATCCCTGCTGTATTATATACTTGAAATTTGCTAAGAGAGTAGATCAGGTGTTCTTACCACACACACACAAACACACAACACATACACACATGGTACCTATGTGAAGACATGGATATGTTACTTAGCTTGACTGTAGTATTCAGTTGTACATCTTAAGTATATATAACTTTGATTTAAAAATAAAAAGGAAACAGAGACACATAGGAAGAATGTCATGTGATAATTGTTCGGTAGAAAGTCCCGCCATCTTTCCCCCAGGTTTCTTGCCCCCACTCTCCCCCCAGGCTTCCTGCTGCCCTGAGAAAAGCCCGCCAAGCCTGCTCTGTTCTGCCCAGCAACAACAAGCAGCCAATCATCGCAGCAGGAAAGCCCGCCAAGCCTCGGCCTATCCTGAACCGACACGTAACCCTCTGAGCTACCTCAGCAGTCCGCCCAGAAACGGACAGCCTATCCTAAGCTCCTACGACACTCAGCCAGCCCTGTGTCCACGCCCCGTCCACCCCCCCTATAAAACCCTCCTACCCCAGCTGCGCAGTCGCAGCCAGCCCCCGATCTCCTTCCTTTCCTGGCCTGCCCGCTGGTCCCAATAAACCTGAACTCGGCTTCCAACTCTCGAGCTGTTATTTGGGGTCGGGTACCGGGCAGGGGTCTACAAGGGGGTCGCACATATGGTGCCGAAACCCGGGACGGAGGGTCGCTAGCCCCCCCTAGCGACCCCCTCCCTCCAGCGACCTCCCCAGCCCTCCTCCAATTCGGCCTCAGCACTCCGGACCAGGTAAGTCCTGTTTCTTACCTTCTCCTTCCGTGGTGCGTGTGGCAAAGGCCCTTCCTCTCAGTCCCAATCCACGGATCCCTCGCCAAGCGCCGGCCGGCCCGAGCAGGATCCCCCAACCAGGTTCCAGGAGCCTCGGGTCGGCAGACAAGGGACGCCTTCTCTGACCCACCCAATCCAAAACCATTAAATAGGAACGATCAGACAGGGGACGCCTTCTCTGGTCCTTCCTATCCACCTTCCTCTGGGGAAGCTGGTGGGTTGGAGGGACGCCTCCCCCCACACTACCCCAGCCCACTCGGATACTGTTCCGAGACCGCCCTCGGCTGGCAGGAACCCTTTGCCGCACGCATCATGGGGAACGTGGAGTCCAAAATTCCTAAAAACGCCCCACTAGGTTGTTTACTTCTCGACTTTACCCGCTTGGGCTACTCCCAAAACCCTTAGGCGGAAAAAGCTTGTCTTCCTCTCCCAGGTGGCCTGGCCCCAGTATCAGCTCGATAACAGGTCGCATTGGCCTCCCACCGGCACTTTCGATTTAAATGTGCTCTGCGACCTAGATAACTTCTGCCGCCGAACTGGCAAAGATAAGGAAGTGCCTTATGTTCAGGCTTTTTGGGACCTGCGTTCCCATCCTGACCTCTGCTCTTCTTGCTCCACTCACCAAGTTCTTTTAGCCCGAACTCCCCCACCGCAGACTCCTACCTCCCCAACCAAGCCACCTCCCTATACTCTACAGGAAGAGATGCCTGACCACATGTCTTCCCCCTTTGTTCCCACTCCAGAAGTCCACTACCTCTCCCCCTCCCTACTCCTCACCGGAGGATCTGCCTGAACATCTATCCTCTCCTGCCAATCTCAGCAACTAGTCGCCATCAACGGCACGCTCTTCCTCTGCTCCCTCTGCACCTCCTACCTTGGAGGCCATGCCTCGCTCTCCCTCTACTCCCTCCGAGCCCCCTCCCTCAGAGGCCGCACTTCCTCTTGCCTCTCCGGTGGCAGCCCACACCCGCTCCCACCAGCCAGCTATCCTGGCCCCACTCCGAGAAGTAGCAGGCGCAGAAGGTTTAATCAGGGTCCATGTTCCTTTCTCACTCCAAGACCTGTCCCAAATTGAGAAACGTTTAGGATCCTTCTCAGCCAACCCGTCCACCTATATTAAGGAATTCCAATACCTCACTCAAGCCTACTGCCCCACTTGGCATGATATTCGCATTATCTGTTCCTCCACCCTCACAGTGGAGGAGCATGAGCACATCCTCGCTGCAGCCAGAAACCAAGCAGATAAAGACCATGCTATAGATAACCAGATCCCCCTAGGCCCCGAAGCAATCCCAGGTGAAGACCCCCAATGGGACTATCAGGCTAATCGAGGGTCTGATATACCCAAGAGGGACCGCATGATTAGATACCTCCTCAGAGGAATGGATGCTGTATCTAACAAAGTTGTAAACTATGATAAACTGAGAGAAATCACCCAACTACCTGATGAGAACCCCGCCCTCATTCTCGCCCGCTTGTAAGAAGCCCTAGTCCGGTATACTCGACTAGATCCAGCCCCTCAAAACGGGGCCACTGTATTAGCCTCCCATTTTATCTCCCAATCAGCACCCGATATAAGAAAGAAACTAAAGAAAGCAGAAGAGGGGCCAGAGACTCCCATCCAACACCTGGTAAAAATGGCCTTTAAAGTATTCAATGCCAGGGAAGATGCGGCTGAGGCTGCCCGCCAAACTCGCATGAAGCAGAAGGCTGCCCTCCAGACCCAAGCCCTAGTGGCGGCTCTAAGGCTGGCAGGGAACCAGAAGCCCAAGGCCGAAACCCATGCCCCTCCGGGAGCATGTTTTAAATGTGGAAAGGAAAGACACTGGTCCCGAGCCTGTCCACAACCACGGCCACCAACTAAGCCTTGCCCTATCTGTCAGCTCCCGGGACACTGGAAGTCAGACTGCCCCAGCTTCCCCAGGGTGCCGGTTCCTCAAAACAGACACACTGGCGTTACGCAGCCGGCAGTCACCCTCAGTAGGGAGGAGCCTGCTTGCCAGGAGCCGACCTCCGAGGGAGCTCCGTTCCCCAGTCTACTAGGGCTGCTAGACGACTAGCGGGGCCCTGGCTTTCTGACTCCTGTTACCCTTGCCGAGCCTAGGGTCACAAGACATGGGGGCTACCTACTCCGCTCTTCCTTCTTATTCTGGCCGTCTCACCCCTTCCCAGGTCTCGGTCATGGGAATCGACGGGACCCCGAGTATCCCCTACCAAACCCCACCACTCATGTGCCCATATAACTCCACTCCATTCACCCACTCTTTTTAGTAATCCCCACCTGCCCAGTTCCCCTTCTGGGGCGAGACATCCTTTCAAAGCTGAAGGCTGTCATAACCTTCCCCACCGCCAGCCCACACAGCCTCTTTCTCCTGGCCCTCAATACTCTGCCTCAGAATTCCAGACCCTCCAGTCTACCCCTGGGGTACAGTTCAAGGATGACTTGGCCTTCAAGCATAACCTCCTCATCCTCCCTGAAAAGCAAAGGTACCAGATAATCCAAGACATCCATAATTCACTCCACATTGGGCCTAAAGCCTTATACCGATTCCTCAACCCACTTTTCACCCTCACCATCTCCTCAGTACCATACAGGAAGTCCAGTCCTCATGTACTGTCTGCGCAAAAACTAATTCCCAGGGTTCCTGTCATCCTCGGCGCCAGCTTTATCAGCTACGCGGGTTCCTACCTGGCCAAGACTGGCTAATTGATTTCACCCATATGCCAAAGCATAAACAGTACCGGTATCTGCTAACCATTGTTGACACTTTTTCAGGCTGGATTGAAGCTTACCCCACAGCCTCTGAGTCTGCCGGGACAGTAGCCACTCATTTCATTCAAGACATCATCCCACGCTTTGGACTCCCGGCTACCATACAGTCAGACAACGGCCCAGCCTTTATCTTCAAAGTCACTAATGCCGTTTCTACCTCTCTAGGAATTCAGTGGAAGCTACACGCCGCCTACCATCCTCAGTCCTCTGGTAAGGTGGAACGGGCCAATGGCCTAATAAAGGAGCATCTGACAAAGCTCATGCTTGAGCTCCGCCAATCCTGGGTAACCTTGCTTCCTATCGCCCTCACCAGGTTGAGAGCAAGCCCCCGGGGCCCATCACAGCTTAGCCCGTTTGAGCTGCTGTATGGTCGCCTCTTCCTACTTTCAACTCCCCCACCGCCAGAGACCACTCCTCTAGACAGCTACCTCCCCTACTTTACTCTCCTTCGCAGCCTTCTCCAAGAACACGCCAACGCTTCTCTTCCCCAACCCACCCAGCCATCTGAAAATACACAGAAAGTCTCCCCTGGGGACTCAGTTCTTATCAGGTCCCTCTCCCCAAAGCCCCTCGCCCCCAAGTGGGAAGGACCATACACAGTCCTCCTTACCACTCCATCAGCTATAAGAGTTGCTGAAATCCCATCTTGGGTCCACCTGTCTCGGGTAAAAAAGGCCCCTCATGGACCCTCCCTATGCTGGAAGGCTGTTCCTACTGGCCCTTTATCTGTCAAACTTACCAGGGCCTAGCAGCCATACCCCCTACAGATGGAGGTTCTTCCTAACTGAAAACTATACCAAAACCACCTTCATCTGTAATACCCCCCCATACAGCCACAACCATCTTCTTGCAACTTCCGACTGCCCCGCAGCCGGATGCCAAAGGGCCATATATCTGAACTTCACCAAATTCCACAACATCCATACTAATATACATCTCATGTGCTTCAACCATGACCAACCATCAGGAGCATGCAATAATACTCCTTGGCGCTCCTGCATGGGATGTACTTGGATGAACTGTCGACTACACATAGCCGTCAAGTCCACAGTACCTGCCCGATCTCAGCTCAAATTCATCCCAGACATAGATGGAGAAGGAAACACCATTATCGGTTCTACACGGTATTCCATTCTCATACCTGACCCCTGGGACAACCGGTGGAAAAGCCCCCAGAAAGCTGCCGTGTATGACCACAAAGATACCAAATATCCCTCTTCCCACCTGTACATCTGGCAGGCATACGTACGTACAGTCCACCAAGTCCACTCTGATATTAGCCTACAAGAAAAATCTCTGAATGACCAATTGCAACCACATTCGTCTCCGTTTTCCTGGTTAACTTTTCTCCAAGAAGGAATCAAGTTAGCTAACCTCTCAGGACTAACTGACCTAACTTCATGCCTCATGTGTGCCTTCTTAAGACAGACTCCCTTCGTTGCAGTCCCTTACCCCATCCCTCTCAACCTTTCAGCCTCAACTTCTTCCTTCTCCCCCGTCAGGGAAGTCGATCTCTACACTCCACCTGATTTTGAACAGCTACCTGTGTGCTATTCCCTAGGCCGAAACTTCCCTAGCTGTAACAGAACTATACTGGTAACCACTAATATAACAGCCCCACGAGGAACGTTTTTTTGGTGTAACAGGACCTTAACAAAAACTCTCTACATCGGTCTTTCCTCATCTCTTTTATGCCTCCCAGTAACCCTAGTCCCTCGACTCACTATATATTCCCCAGCCGAATTCCAGATGCTGCAAGCTCCCCATCGCTGCACCCGACGAGCTGCCTTCCTACCCATTGCCGTTGGAGTCTCCCTTGCTGGTTCAGCACTTGCAGCAGGATTAGGGGGAGGGGCACTAGTCCACTCTCACCTGGCCATAGCCCGACTGACCTCACAACTCCAAGCGGCTATTGATGACTCTACTGAGTCTTTAGCATCACTCCAACGACAGATCACCTCAGTTGCCCAAGTTGCCTTGCAGAACTGAAGAGCCCTAGACCTTCTCACTGCTGAATGAGGAGGGACCTGTGTCTTCCTACAAGAAGAGTGCTGTTACTACATCAATGAATCCGGCCTAGTAGAAACCCGAATCGAGAGCCTCCAGAAACTCAAAACTAGCCTGCAGAGTCAGAAGTTCTCGGCTGAAGCCACAGCGTGGTGGTCTTCCTCTATGTATACCCTCTTGTCCCCATTGCTTGGGCCCCTAGTAGCCGTTTGCCTAATCTTACTTATTGCTCCTTGCTTTCTACAGTTCATACAGCGGCGCTTTCAAGAACTGACTCGAGTCACCATCCACCAGATGCTGCTCCAACCCCACCCTGAACGAGTGCAAGAAACAGACCTCTCCCCGAACATCCAGGCTCCTTAAGAAAAGAGACCTCTTCAGAACCCCCCGTCGACCCTTGTCAGCAGGAAGTAGCCAGATCGATTCCGCCGCCCTTTTTCCTTTTTAAGGAGTCGGGAATGTTCGGTAGAAAGTCCCGCCATCTTTCCCCCAGGTTTCTTGCCCCCACCCTCCCCCCAGGCTTCCTGCTGCCCTGAGAAAAGCCCGCCAAGCCTGCTCTGTTCTGCCCAGCAACAACAAGCAGCCAATCATCGCAGCAGGAAAGCCCGCCAAGCCTCGGCCTAACCTGAACCGACACGTAACCCTCTGAGCTACCTCAGCAGTCCGCCCAGAGATGGACAGCCTATCCTAAGCTCCTACGACACTCAGCCAGCCCTGTGTCCACGCCCCGTCCACCCCCCCTATAAAACCCTCCTACCCCAGCTGCACAGTCGCAGCCAGCCCCCGATCTCCTTCCTTTCCTGGCCTGCCCGCTGGTCCCAATAAACCTGAACTCGGCTTCCAACTCTCGAGCTGTTATTTGGGGTCGGGTACCGGGCAGGGGTCTACAAGGGGGTCGCACAATAATGACAGAGAGTGTCATCTGCAAGCCAAGGAATGCCAGGGCTCCACAGCCACCTCCAGACTAGGAAGAAGTGGGGAAGGCGTCTCTGAGGGAAGAAGGCTCTGCTGACACCTTGGTTTCAGACTTCACGCCTCCAAAATTGGGAGAATAAACTTTCATTGTTTTAAATCACCTGGTTAGTGGCACTGTGTTGCAGCAGCCACAGGAAATTAACAGTGCATTTGGACCCATGGAAGTCACTGCTATGACCTCCAGCTAACAGCTCACAACGGCAGGACTTACAAAGAAACTCCTTTACTCAACAAAGTGCATGTCAGAGGGTCACTGAATCTTAGGGGGACGAGTTAGCAAACCCAAACCTGCCTTTCTAATCAGGCAAAATGAGAAAAGTTGATTTTATTTCATGCATTTCTTTTAAGGTTTGGTGTTGTCTTTCAACACTCATATGCCAAAAGGTTCTATGGGGCGCGGGGGAGGTGGGGACAGTTAAATGACTAAACCATTAGCAACGTGCCCACATTTCCTGAAAGACTGTGGGAGGATACAACATACAAAGTCCTTTACCTTCTGTTCACATCATTCTAGTCAGAGTACTAATTTGCTAATTGATTGATTTCTCGCCATATTATATAAAAAGTTAGGGTCAAAATTATCAGACAACAGATGCTCTTTTTTTTTTTTTTTGAGACGGAGTCTCGCTCTGTCACCCAGGCTGGAGTGCAGTGGTGCCATCTTGGCTCTCGGGGTGAGGGCAATTCTCCTACCTCAGCCTCCCAAGTAGCTGAGATTACAGGCATGTGCCACCACACCAGGCTAATTTTTTTTTTTTTTGTATTTTTAGTAGAGACAGGGTTTCAACATATTGGCCAGGCTGGTCTCGAGCTCCTGACCTTGTGATCCGCCTACTTTAGCCTCCCAAAGTGCTGGGATTATAGGCATGAGCCACCGCACCCAGTCCGCTCTATTCTTATGGAAAAGGGATACTTTTGTCTACAAGGACATAGATGTTGTGAGCAAGGTGAAATTATACACCAGGGAAATTATGTGGAGATCTTGAGGCAAAGGGCACTCCTACCTTCTGATAGAAAAAAACAGAAAGCTCTGTCTGCTCTGAAAACACCCAATCTAGAAAGCTATGAATTCGATTATTTTCTTCACAATCCCCTAACAGAAGACATGTTTTCAGAGGTCCTACCCCAAGACCTGGAGAGGAAATGGCAGGTCTTGCTGAGCACCTGTAAGTTCTGGTATGGATGACATAATTCAGGATTGGGCTGCTTTGAGCTTTCATTCAATGAACCTGAATCACTTCAAACCGTTAGGAAGAGTCCTATGCCTCCCCAGATAACTATTCAACTAGATTATGGGACTGTTGACTTCGACTTGATGGATTTAGTGGAAAACAGGAATTCTCTGCCTCACTCTTCTCATAGAAGTCATGCAATCTGGGGTTTATCTAACTTGCTGGGGTGAAGAAATGCAGGGGAAGAGGAAGGTCAAGAGGGGGGATGCTGAAGAAAAGAAGTACAGAAGAAAGAGATAAGGATGTAAAAACCAGTCACATTCAAATTCTATCCAGAGAGAGCATGCATGTATGAGCATATGTGTGTCACATAAGCACGTATTCTAAGGCAAACCTAACAGGGAGAAGATTCTCAATATGAGCACAGAACTTTCATCTGTGGTTGACCTCCTAGTGCCCCCAACTACATGAGACCCTAGGGATAAGGGGGGGCATTGCTCCCTCAGGAAAGAAGCCATTATCTCATTCTGTGTCAAGACCCTGGAGGCTGTTTGACGTCAGAACTGCTCACCCCACCTCCCTTTGGCCTTTGGTGGACGCCTGCTTCCAGACCCCCTTGGAGTCCCATCCTTCACGGAGACGTTTTTATTGCTCTTATCTTCCCACACATGATCCCTCTCCCAGACCCTAGGAAATCAAAGTGCTAGGAGTGACATGGTGCCTTCATGAAGAAATGAAGACGGTTTTATCCCCCACAGGCTCTCAGAAGCCTGCAGTGAGTTTGGATGTGGCAAAGAGCTAGGGAAGAGCAGGGCCTTCAGCTGGTCCCCTGGCCAATGAGAAGGTACCAGGGCAGCCCCTGCCCACATGGGGAAGGACAGAGACCCTTATCCCAGGTTTCTCATTCACTGTTGGGTCAGTGTTGCCGGACCCCAGGTTTCTCCCCCAAGCTGTAGAAATGTTGGGAGAAGGAGATTCTACTGAGAAAGTGTGTTAGAAACTCAGAATTAAAGTAATTGAAAATTTGAAGGAAATGGAAAGTTTATACAAAAAGACCATTTGCTTCTCTCCCTCCTCCCTCCTGCAAAACTGTTTTTCTGTTACTGACACCCATATCCCCCAGTTATCCAGGTTCATAAAACATTCTGTTTCCTCCCTTAACCTTGCCTGCTTGCCAAATCCTTTGGATTTACATTGGAAATGCGTCTCCAATTCATGCTTTTACTTAGCAGCTATAAGTTTCAGTTTCCAAACTTTAAAATAAGAGTAATAATAGACCTACTTCATAGGATTGTTATAATGATTAAGCGTGCGGATGAAAGTAAACCCTTAGTGCAACGGTTAGCACACAGTAAGAGCTCAGTAATTGCCACTTACATGGAGTCAATGTTCCTCAGACTAGTATCTCAGGCTCCCCTTTTTTAATACTACAACCCAACATAGAACTTTAGCTCTCAGCATCGTTGGTATGCCTCTGGCCTCAGTTTTGCTGAGGGAGTTTACGTGGCCTCATCCATCTTGTATCCAGCCTTTTTTTTTTCCCCCCTTTTTTGAGATGGAGTTTCACTCTGTTGCCCAGGCTGGAGTGCAGTGGTGCAATCTCAGCTCACGGCAACCCCCGCCTTCCGGGTTCAAGCAATTCTCCTGACTCAGCCTTATGAGTAGCTGGGCTACAGGCACATACCACCGTGTCCAGCTAATTTTTGTGTTTTTGCTGGAGATGGAGTTTCACCATGTTGGCCAGGCTGGTCTCGAACTCCTGACCTTGGGTGATCCACCAGCCTTGGCCTCCCAAAGTGCTGGGATTACAGGAGTGAGGCACTGTGCCTGGCCCAGCCTTTCTTACCTACTGAGATAATGCTACCTCTTCTTTTCTCCATCCCCAACCCATTTGACCCATCCCAACTGCAGTCCCAGAATCTCAACCCTATCATTTTTGCCTTCTGATGGTCAGTGGGGGTATTATAGTACAGATAAAAGAGGATGCTGTCCTGACCAGAGTAAAGGGATTTTACAAATGGAGCAGGTGGTGCCTGAGAAGGAGACTGTATGCCTTTATACTTTATTCTTGGAGACTGATTAGTTCATCCTGATTCGAACTCACCTTTGTCTCTTTTATTATCCACATTAGTAAATTCCAGATCTTGAATTTCAGTGTGTTTATATGAAAAAAAAAAAAAAAAAAAAAAAAGGAATCTACCAGATCTCAAATGGGAGATGTGAAATGGAAAATTTTTTGATGTTTTTCTTCCTATGAAGATTTGTTTGTTTGATTAGAGGGGAAAAAACATAGGAAAGGACTATAAATCCATGAGAAATTTTCCCAAGTCTAAGTAAAAAAATGTCTCAGTCGGTTCAACAATATGGGGCCATCCATGTGGAAGGGAAATACTGAAACATAGGAAGAGACATTCTAATCTTCTTTCTTTGACATGTTTAGCTTTGGTCATACATTTGTAAGGAATCTAGGAATAAAGAAAGTTGGGTTCTGTTTTTAAATTCCATCATCAAGGTGTACTTACTGAGTGGCTATTCCAACATAATTTCTACCACTGATAGTTTGATTTCTTTCTCTCCCCACCCCCTTATCTCGGTTTGTCCACTTGAAAATGAATGAAAAAAATAATCTCTAGGGGGCACTTCATTATGCATACATTAAATGAATAGGCATTTGCTATATATGGGGAAATGAGTGAGACTAGACTTGTATATAGACAGAATAACAGATCTCTAGCAAAACAGTAGGCAAGTATCATGAGCTATCACCTGGAATTACTTAGACTAAAGACAAGAAATCATTTCCTATCCCTATCACTGTCTCTGTGGTCTGGAAACATGGAGTACCTTTGCAGCTGAGATGATATGAGTTCCAGCAGTAGAGGTAGGAGACTAGATGCAATGACCCCTTTAGATCCCTTTCAGCATGGGTATTCAACAATTTGGTGATCCCAGAGGACTGATCTGTCTACAGCAGAACATATTTACAGCCTGATTTCTTTTTTCTACCTCTCTGTCTCCACCCAATTTCTATTCCCATGGGATAGAGGCTTTGATAGAGGATAACAGCCCAAGATGATGCAATGCATTTGTTTTGGCCTCCACTTGAGTCTGTGTCTGTTATTAGAGGGTGGTGCTAGGTCTGGCCTTCCCCATGGCTTAGTCCCAGGATCAGGACCCACTCCACCAGGACAATGACTCACCTCTGTGTTAGAGGGCTTCTTGAAATCATGGGTTGTGGTTGGGTATCCAGGCCCTTGGGGCCCCAGTGGTTCTCCAGGTTGCCTACGCAGACCCAGAAGGGGTGTGGGCTCTCCGCCTCCACCCTTCTTTATGCCTGCATGTCACACATCCAAATCCCTTTGTGACTCTCTATCTTCCTACTGCTGTGCAAATTTTTATATATTTCTAGGCATGGAGAAGAAACTCAATTACACGATAGTGTTTCAATTAAATGCAATAAACACTTTTTTACAAACAGTGTGCTTTGTAATGGGGTGAAGTTTGTGGGCAAATATGAAAATAATCACTTAAAAAGTTTTATAATAAATTGTCTACTTTATTTTAGAGATAATAGAAAACACAGAAGGATAAAAATCCATTAAAACCCTAGCAAAAACAAAGCAAGACTATAATTCCATCCCAGAGATACATATTACTAATATTTTGAACCTATCTTTTCAGATGCATTCTATTCACATACCCATTTTAAAGGTATGTAAAAGTAGAATCTGGCTTTTTTGATAATTTGTTCTTAAGTATTCCCCCCCTTAACAATATAGAATGAGTATATATTAAACTTCTATAGTTTTAAACTTAGACCTGCTCGTCCTATATTCTGCACTGTTCGGTATAGTAGCCAATAGCCATATGCTGCTATCTAAATCTAAATTACTTAAAATTTACATAAACTTTTAAAATTTAATTCTTTAAATTTTGGACTTGAAACAGGACACCAGACATGTGGCTAGTGTCTACAGTACAGTTAAAGAATATCTTCAACATCACAAAATGCTATTGGATAGTTCTGTTCTAGGAAGATACATTTTTATGAGAACCATCTTGAAGTTGAAGGTCCTAGTCACACCTATATGCTGTATTTACACTTAACTTACAATTACTGATGGAGAAGAAACTGCCTGATCTAATTTTTAAATATTCATAACATTTATTATTATTATTTTTACAAATGTCCACAGACCTGATGAGACTGAAATACAAAGATAAAAATCTGTGTTGCCTGCCTTCCTAGCCCTTAGGTCTAGGTGCTTTTTAAAAATATGTATATATTTAAAAAATTGACACACTGTAATCACGCATTTTTATGGGGTACAATTTGTGTTTGGTACGAGGTGCTTTTGAAGCACTGTTGACTAACTCGTTACTCGGAAGTCACCGTTCTTTACCATGTTCCAGCAGACAGCCCTTGCTGCCTTGTCCTCAGGCTCTCAGTGACTTTTAACTGAGAGCTGCAGATGCCAGTGCCTACAGAGAACAGGTAGACCATGTGAAGGAATGGAGCCACCTGCCTTAATTCAAGAGGGAGTAGAACAGGAGCCACGGTGAGCTGGGAGCACACATGGAAAGAGAGACCATAGTGATGTTTGCTCTGGGAGAGGGAAGAGTCTGCTCTGCCTTATCTTCTGATTTTTCAGAAAGAAGCCAGAACTCCGCAATTTGCTGTGAATTCATCCTATTATTAATTGTTAAAAAGAAACTCAAGTTGTTTTCTTTTGTTTGTTTTGCGAAAGGGGGGTTAACATAGCAGCAGATGCGGATTCAACTCAGTTTACACCGGTTTGCCATTTCCATTATAACTCTCCATGTCCTTCCAACCTATCTGTTAGCAAGCTGTAGGCCAGTAGGTTTCTTCCTTTTCAGTGTCTCCAGTCTGATCTTTTTCACAAGTCGTTTTGCATCTCAACCTTCGGCTGCTTTCTCTTTTCTTACATCTCTCTGCTATGCCAGCCAGCCACCCTGATTTTTAAGAACAATTGCAACTTGGTTTTTTTATGTTTTAGCAGATGACATTTTCAAGTTACGTTCACATGGTTTCGCCCTGCGTCCTCGCTGAAATCGTATGTTAATTGTAATCTCCAATGCTGAGGGAGAGACCGGGTAGAAGATAATTGAATCAAGGTGGATTTCCCCCTTGCTGTTCTTGTGATAGTGAATGAGTTCTCACCTTCTTACTGTATCCTCACATAACAGGGAAAAAAGGGTGAGACAACTTGCCAGGGTCTCTTATAGGGAAACTCATCCCATTCATAAAGGCTCTATCCTCAGGACCTGACCTAATCACCTCTTAAATTCCCCACCTTTTAATACCATCACCTTGGGGGTTAGGATTTCAACACAGGAACTTTGGATGGACATGATTATTCAGCCCATAACACCTTGTTTTGATGCGTGCAGTAACACAGGGAAACTCAAACCTTAAGAGACGTTGAAAATTGACATCATCCATCCCTCAGCTTCCAGGCAGAAAGAAATCCTCATTACAGAACTGTAAGGGGAGAAAAATCCTCTGTTTAAAATTCATTACAAATATTCTTTAATGAAGGATTCTCAGCCTCTTTCAGTGACTCATTTTGGTGTATAATAATCATCACAATCAGGAATTTATTCAATGTACAGCCCACAAATCACAAGACTTCCCTTGGAATTTCACTGGAATTTTATCTGAAACCTAAGTTTTTCCAACTGAGGTTTTAAAATAGGTTGTTTATTTACCCCTAGAACCTCCTTTTGTGGTATCCGAACCTCTTTTGAACTCTCCAGAGTATCATTTGAAATGGGAAATAGTATGTGTGCATATATTCATGTATGTATGTCGAGGCAGACATCAAAACAAAAGCAAAATAAAGTATCTGCCTATTGTCTTTATAAGCCAGTATTGTCATTGAGGGCTGAGGTGTGAATTTCGTTTAATTATTTATAATTGCTAGACCATGACCTAAGTAGTTGGGGTAAAGAACATCAAGGGCTCTTTTCTGTAGACAGGACGGGCAGCTTGGACGTTAAGCCCTAATGCATCCTGCCTTCACACAGCTCTTAACCACGTCATCTGCCTTCACATCCTCACGTTTGTATGGGCTGCTTACTTAGTAGCTGACGGGCATGAACAGCAATCATAAAACATAAAGTGCTGTACAAGTATTGATTATTAATTTCTCACTTTATTCATAAAATTACTTTGTTGAGAAACTATTTTTCCCCACTTGTCTAAGCTTACATACCCAGAAAATGAGGGAAGTGTGTGTGTGTATGTGTGTGTGTGTGACCTAAGTATGTATATAGCAGTAAGGGCTGGATTTGGGGCCTTTGGTTTTCTCTCCCTCTCTCTCCTTTTTTTTTTTTTTTTTGTTTTTTTTAGACTGAGTTTTTACTCTTGTTGCCCAGGCTGCAGGGCCATGGTGCGATCTCAGCTCACCACAACCTCTGCTTTCCAGGTTCAAGCGATTCTCCTGCCTCAGCTTCCTGAGTAGCTGGGATTATAGGCATGTGCCACCATGCCCAATTAATTTTGTATTTTTAATAGAGATGAGGTTTCTCCATATTGGTCAGGCTGGTCTTGAACTCCCAACCTCAGGTGGTCCACTCGCCTTGGCCTCCCAAAGTGCTGGGATTATAGGCATGAGCTCCCACACACAACCTTTCTCTGTCTTTCATCCACTCACCTGATAGCTGTCTAACTCTATGAGTCACGCACATGGCTTTGGGGCAGTGATGTCAAGGACATCAGTAACCCTTGTCATAAGAAGGGCTGATGAGTCTGCGTACTTGCAACTGTCTAGTTTGTTCATCTGGAAACCAAAAGACTGGGTCCCAAATAGCAATAGTTCAAAACAAACAAACAAAAAATCCAAGAATCCTGAAGCAAGGAGAAGATACTGAGAGAAAGAGGAAAGGAAGGTATTATAGACAGAGTCTAGGAAGGACATACCATTTCAGTAGCCAGAAATTTGAAATAAGAAAATTTCCTTCTGGCTCAGAATTTGGACCAGATCTCAGGGAGCTTGGCTGGTGAATTTGGTCTTACCTAGAAGGAACAGCAGAGCAGAACACGAAGGGAAGTGTCAACTGGTCACTTTCCCTGTAGCTAGCATGGAAGCCTATGCCAGAGAGACACTGGGGTGGTTTGGCTCAAGCTTCAGAGAGAGCCAGAACTTCTAAAGGGTCGACACAGGGACGGACTCATCCCCCGTCTCGATGAAACTGTCTGCCTATGCGGGGTTTCATGAGGGTATGGAGTTACCTTTATTTCATTTTTTCTTCTCTTAACCACACAGTGCTAGGTCTCTTAATTTTTTTCCCCTCAAGTTTACTTTTAGAAATTGCATTGCTATCTGCTAATCTAAACAGATTAATTTCAGCCTGAGAGCTAAGGGTTTAAAGGAAGAATCTCTCTTCTTTGTGTTCAGTTTCTTTGTTACACAGACATAATAGATGGACAACGCCCAACTCTCTCTGCTGGATCACAATTCATATTTACCCACTGGTACATGTAGCTATTTTCAGGCCTCCTTCACCCAGAACGGAAAAGATGTCATTGAACTTCTCAGTCTCACCTCCAGGCAACCCTACAGTGCACACAACTTATTTGAAAAGGGAAAGGTGATTTTCTTCAGTTCATTTAACAGAGAACGTCTGTAAACATTTGTTACGTGTCAAGAGCTATTTTGAAGTACTTTACAAGTATTAACTCATTTAATTCTTTCAGCCACCCAGTGAGATAGGGACTATTATTATCCCCATTGTACAGGTGGGGATATAGAGGCATGAAGCGATGACATGACTTGCCCCAGTCGCACAGCTCATTAGTGGTGAAATCAGGATTCTAACCAAGGCAGTCTGGCCTGGGGTCCTTCACTCTTGACCATCACTTCGATATGAAGCTCACTCTTAATTATATTTACCTCCTGGTCTGGTCTTTTAATTATTCAGGTACTCAATTTTCTTATTCATATAAGGGGATTGTATAATGAGACCTTCTCATTTATTCAAGTAGAGCCTGTGGTGTTTAGCTACCCCTTGGTTCTATACTGTGTATTGTAAATACCTTGACTATGCCTCTAGCTCAGGCCTTTACACTTAGGGTCCCAGGGTTACAGGGAGCTCAGAGGGCCCTGTGCAACTATTCTACAGAATTTGAGGATGGATATGGCCAAACCTGACACCCTCTTCCGGGCCCAGGCCACACAAGGAAAGAAGATAACAGCTTAGTAGTCAAGGGTGCTCCATTAAACCACATCGTTTAGATTCTTAGAATCTGGTATCATCCATGCCACCCTTGCTGAGTCATTTCCAGGCAGTCCCTGCCTTCTTATGGGCTGGAGCTTGGTCTTAGCCATGAGAAATTTCAGCAGGAATGGATGTCACCAGCTCCTTATACAGTCACAAAACCACTTCTGTTAGGTTCAGAGCCATGGAGCACCCACACAGCATTCCTTCCTGCCTGTGACGCTTTGGAAGTTTACGTGGCTTCTCCAACACACAACGGGAGAGGAGAGGAAAAGGGAAGACAGAAGAGGAGAGAGAAGGGACAGAGAAAGAGGGGGAAGGGAGAAGAGAGGCAAGGGTGGGAGGAAGAAAGGAAGGAAGGGAGTAAGGGAGGATGGGAGAGAGGGAGGGAGGGAAGGAAGTAAGTCTTTTCATTAAGCCTCAAATCAATCAATCTCTGTCCTGCTCTTCCTGACCCCCTCCAATAGGTGTTCCACGTATTGTACTCTAAAACTCAATTCCAATCTCAGCTTCTGTTGTTTAAGGCCTTCTGTGACCTCTGATTGCCCCAAGTTTAAGTCCAAACTCCTAAGCACGGGGCACAAACTTCTTTATAATCTGGTCCCCATTTTCCCTTTTTATTTTGCCTCTCAATCCTTTCCATATTCCCATTTTCTCCCTTCCCTCCTTTCCTCTCCCCTTCCCCCTCATTCTATCTACCCTGTGCCCCTTTCCATCCCTGCCTTCCTCTTCCCACCTTCTTCTTTTCTTCCCCACCTCTACCCTCAATTATATTGACCTGCTTATAATTCTCTAAAACAAAAATCTTCCCTATTGCTTCCTGATCTTTGCTCAGAGCTTCCATTTGCTTAGAATCCTTTCCCCTGTTTCCACAATCTCATAGCTAACTTCCCCTTTATCTCTAAAGCCCAATCTACTTTTGCTCCCAGGAGCCTATTCCCTGCCCCTCCCACAGCACCTCCTGTCTGCCCTACAATGCAACAGTGGGCCTCATGGTATTTCACCCTCCACCTTAATGTTCTTCTCATCCACAGGACCATAGCTTCATAAAGAAAGGGATCACGTCCTTGCCAAAGTATCTCTGCAAAACGCAGTATGTGGTACATGGAAGATACTAGCAAAGATTTGTTGACAGACGACATTAGTAGTGTATGGCAGTGTAAACCATGGCCCCTTCCTAAATAAGCGTCTTAATATAATCTCCTCAGGTATCACATTGCGGGTGAGAGCCAGAATAGAGGTCAAGTCATTTGAAGTCACCTTATAGAACATGGAGCTATTCAGATAACAGCTGGGACCAGAACCCAGCCCATTAAGCTGCAAGCTTCTCAAGGGTGAGAAACGCATCTTATTAATCCAGCCATTCCCATGGCCAGCATCACGTCTGGAAAGTATCAGGTGCCTAATGAATGAATGCATGAGTACACTGGCACCCAGTTCTTTCCACTGCCTCAGACAATGTTGAAAAGAAACTGTGGTATTACATTAGAGTTGATCACTCTAGACAACTAAACTGAATAATTAGATTCTACCATCCAGATTAGGGTGGGAATCATCTGCCATCCAAATTTCCCGGTTAAGTTGAAAATTATCAATTTGATTTGAGTTTGTGCAGTATCAACGTAAACTGCATTGACTTTCTGAATTAATGGATTGCATACAAAAGTGGCCCAGATCTAGTGTTACCACTATGTCCACAGAGAGAGGCTGCTGCTATTTTTAAAGTTCCCCTGGAAAGTAGATATGATCCCCCTTGCTTATTCATTCTGATGTCACTCAGACCTCTAGGGAGGAAAGTTCCTCTTTTCATTCTGCTAAAATTGCTCCTACCTTGTATTGGAATGTTTCTCCCTACAGGTTGGATTACAGATGATAGGAAGGCTCCTGATATTGAGCCATCACCCCAGTGTCTGCCTGTGTTCCTGGCTTAGTAGACAGTATAGATGAGCGGGAATGAATGTCCGCATGATGTTAATTTAGCACAGACTCCAGCATGGTGAGCCTGGACTGGTTAGCACTGCCATTGAGGCAGCATTTGAGGGGTTGCAGAGGAGCTGCATAATGTAATATTTTTGAGTGCAAACTAAACAAAAAGTGACTCTGAAGTCAGACTGCTCGGGTTTTCAATTTTAGCTTTCTACTTAAGTAACTTGCTCTAAGCTCACACAGCTATTATCTTTGCTGAACATTTTTGCCCCTATCTATAAAGCAGGACTGATAATAATATAACTACCTTAGATACGATTCATGTAACATGCTTTATATAGTGCCTAAAATATGGTGCATAATAAATGTTACACACACAGACACATGCACTCCTCCGAGGATTGTGGGTAGTTGCTCTAATGGGTAAATCAGCAACTGGGCCATGAACTGTCTTTGGTGACTCACATTTTAAAGCATTGCTTTCTCTGTTTATATCCTCTTAATCCCTCTATGAATTCCTAGCCCTTGGAACCTGCTCTGAAGATGACTGCACAATATCTCCCAGTTACACCAGGCCTCCCAAAGCAAACTTCATGTTATTCGCATAACTTGCATTTTAACAGATTATCCCAAATATGCACCCAAATTTGATGTAAATCAGTCCAGTTATTTTCGTTTGACATGATGAGAGAGAGAGAGATAAGAGAGAGTTAATTTCATTTGGCTAGATGGAAGGTGAAAAAGCAGAAAGCGAGCAGAGGATAACCCACTTGCCTCGTCCTGCTTCTCATGCACAGAGCACAGATGTAGCACAGAGATCTGAGGATGGGGGCCTGGGAGACACCGGCATCCAAGAGAAGCCATTCCTAAGTTAACAGAGTGAGCATTTTAGTAAGTATATCAAGGGAAGAAAACCTATCTTGGTCTCTAGTGAGTGGTGAGCAATCACATCAGCAAGGCCTAAGCAGATAAGGGCCCACAGGGAAGAAAGTCACACCCTACAGCACACAGCAAGGGACAGGAGTGAGAGTGTGACACACAGGTCCCACTGCAGCAGGGTCTGGAAGTAAAGTCCCTCGTGGCTGTGACAGTGACCTCTCATGGCTACCCTGGGGTTTTCATCTGATCCTGGGTAAGGAGGGGCTGGAGAATGGCCCCCAGATCTCCAGTTACTGGAAGTCACATCATTGGTTATTTTGTGCTGACACACTTGTCACTTGTCTCCATTCTGTGTTTGCGATGCATGCTTTAGAAATACTTCTGTTAACTTTAATAAAGAATTCAATTAATATCAAGATGTTCTAACTAGAACAAGAAATATCAAAGGAAGCAACATTCTTTACTCTGCAAAGCATCTTGTCTGAAGAAAATTTTAGTGTTGTTTTTTTTTTTCTATCAGAATCATCATCCTAGATTTCTAAGTCAGGCAATGATCGACTTGCCAGTTGCCATGCATACATAAAAATAATTAAAGCACAAGACAATACAAGGTAGCATAGCATGGGTTCCACCTCCCCAGCTAGACTTTGAAGTCTTTGGGAGTAGAATGTTGCCAGCATCTAACCTCTGACTAACAGAGCTAGGACTTTATCAGCCTCATGGTGGAAGTAGAGGAGTCGAGGTGGTGATGGGGGATGCATGAATCTGTCTTTCCCTAGAGACATTAGGTCACAAACTTCCACCATTAGTGCTGCAGTGTTCCATCATGGTCCCATCTGAAGCTTACATGCAACAACTTTGAGGGGTCATTTCAGCCTTGGGGTACTCACTCAAGAAGTCAGCACCACCTGAGCTATGTGGAGTGAACAGTGCAGGATTCCCTAAGGGAGACCTTGAGAGGATCACAGCGTTAATAATGCCATTCCGCCTGTTCCTATAATTCTCCCCCTCAGAAAACTCAGGTTTCCACAAAGGAGGAGTTTGCTTGTTTCTGTGGGTCTGACTGTGCAAGCTGCTGCCACCACTGGCTTAGAATCTCTCATGCCTCTTTGTAGGGATAGGGTTCAGATATGGAGAGCAACTTCAACAAGATGAGGAGATGAGGAGGAGGCTGGCTGCCTAGAGTAGGTCAGTTTGGCAAAAATATTGAATTTATTAGGACGCATGTAAGAGACTGAGTCCACAAATCTGACCTGGTTTTAGTGTTTCCAAAGATGCTTACCAGAGTGATTAAAACATAGGATTTGTCTAACAACATAGACTTTACCAAAATTCCTTCCATTTGTGCATTGAATTGGCTTAGACTGAAGTGATCACCATGTTACAGATGAAGGCATAGATTTCAGAGAAGTTAAGTAACTTCTCCAAGACCACACAGTAAGGTAGTAAGACAGTAAAGAGTTCCTCCATGCTATGTTTATGTCTTTTAATGTTTTTATCCCCAGGACTTAACAGAGTGAGGCAAACAAAAGTTTACCGAATAAACGAGCTGGGCCGGAACCCAAGCTTCTCTCTGCAATGAGGGTTGCCAGATTTAGCAGATAAAGACACAGGAAGCCCAATTAAATTTGAATTTTGGATAAACAAGAAATATTTATGTCCTCTCTTTCTCTCATTATTTGTTCAGTTTTCTTATTTATTTTAAAGGGATACATTTCAACATCTTCCTGTTGGTAATCTTTATCAACAACTGATAGTCGTTAAAATTCCACATACTTTGGAGATCTCTCAGATAACTAAAAGTAGAATTACCATTTGACCTAGCAATCTCATTCTGGGCATATACCCAAAAGAAAAGGAATCATTCTACAAAAAGACACCTGCATGCATATGTTCACAGCACTATTCTCAATAGCAATTGCATGAAATCAACCAAGGTGCTCCTCAGTGGTGGACTACATAAAGAAAGTGTGGTACATATATACACTATGAAATACTACACAGCCCTAAAAATGAATGAAATCATGTTCTTTGAATAAACATGGATGCTGGAGGCTATCATCCTAAGTGAATTAACACAGAAATATAAAACCAAATACCACGTGTTATCATTTAGAAGTGAGAGCTAAACATTGGGTACACTTGGGCACAAAGATGGGAACAGCAAAACTACTGTGGGTTCTATGATACCTACTTGAGTGACAGGATCATTAGAAGCACAATATTAAGCACCATGCAATGTACCCATGTAACAAACCTGCACGTGTCCCCTGAATCTAAAATAAGATAAATGCAAATTTAAAATATTTCCAAACACTGATATTTTGGGCTTTCTATTGATTGAATTCTTTAATAAAAAATTTTCAATCTATTTTGAGTCAATAACAAACAAAATTTAGAGAACTTGTTTAAAAACTGTTAAATACTCTTAGCAGCTCTTAAGATGACTTAACAAGTAATTCTTCAGCAGATCAAATCTGACCCATGAGAAGCAGAAAAGAGCAGGTATGTATCCTACCATGGTGAATTATTGCTCAGTATTAATTATAACTTTGTTACCAAAATATGCAGTTGATTTTTTTCTGTTCATTAAAATGTGTATTAAAATATTTCTAAAATTTTTCTACTACAAATACTACAGGTATTTAATAACTACAGATATAATAATGTTTAGCAACCTTCTTATTTTATAATAATTTAGATTTGAAGAAAAGTTACAAAGATAGAACACGAAGTATTCCCTTATATCCCTCTCTCAGATTCCCCATTGTTAATATTTTAATATTACCATGGTATACATGTCCATAACTCAGAAACCAACTGAACTGTATGCTTTATTCAGAGTTCATATTATTTTATTTAAATTTTACGTTTTTTGGTTTTTTTTTTAGACAGAGTCTCACTCTGTCACAGAATGGAGTGCAGTGGCACGATCTCAGCTCACTGCAACCTCTGCCTCCTGAGTTCAAGCAATTCTCCTGCCTCAGCCTCCCGAGTTGCTGAGATTACAGGTGCCCCCCAACACACTCAGCTAATTTTTTGTACTTTTAGTAGAGATGGGATTTCACCATGTTATCCAGGATAGTCTCTATCTCTTGACCTCGTGATCAGCCCACCTCCACCTCCCAAAGTGCTAGAATTACATGAGTAAGTCACTGCACCCAGCCTAGTTTCATAATTTTTTTCTACTAAGGTCCACCTCCTATTATAAGATATCAGTTACGTTTAGTTGTCATGCTTTCTTAGTTTCCTCTAGACTATGACAATTTCTCAGTCTTTCCTTATTTTTCATGACCCTGAAAGTTTTGGGAATACTGGTCAAATATTTTATAGAATGTTCCTCAATTTGAGTTTGCCTGATATGTTTCTGATGGTGAGATGGGGGTGGTAAATTTGGGGGAAGAATTCCACAGAGGTGAAATGCCTTTTCAGCATGTGATATCTGGGGCATATGCTATCAACATGACATCACGGGTGATGTTAACCTTGGTCCCTTGATTAATTTAGTGTTTGCCATGATTCTCCGCCATAAAGTTATCCTTCTCCCCGCCCCCACCTTTCCATACTCTATTCTTTGGAGGAGAGACACAAAGTGCAGCCCACACTTAGATGCAGAACTAGGCTCTTTCCTCCAAATGCCTCACGTATACACAGTCTAAAATTTCCCCCATTTTTTATTGGTCCCAGCAGCTTGTTGCCTGGCAGCCTTTGGTAGTACATGACCCACACCACAGAAAATTGGTGGCATTCCAAGCAATAGGCATTGATACCACCATTGAGTCCTCCTTCCATTACTACCTGAGACCTGGGGAAGTTACCTGGCCCATCTTGCTCGCAACCAACCCTTTTATTGTACCAGAGGGCACTCTACATATTTTCATTGAAAGGGAGATACTTGTTATATTGCATTTGGAAAGTTGGGAATATGGAAATGAGCCATTGCTGGTCACTTTCAGATGTAATCATATATTAAAAGTGTCTCACACACTATTCTATGACCATGAAGGGAGCCGAAGTACACAATGGAATTCAACCCTTCTGGCTTAGTTTTCTTTATAACTATGAAGGTTGGTACTTTGTCGAAAAATGGGAAATCCCAAACAAATGCTAAACAGGATAAGACCCCAGGACAATAAGCAGAAACTGGAATGGTCCCAGGCATACTGGGACAATGATCATCTTATTTAAAAAGTCTTCTTCCCACTGTGTATAAGCATCTGTGGATGCCAAGGTTTTGGTAAGACTCACAACATTTCTTTCCTTCAGAATGCTGGGAATCCCTGTGTAAGGTTCACACACTCCCTTACACTCTGGTAGAGTTTCTCTCTCAACTGTCATGCACCTGGTTCTGTGTCCCCTTACCTTCTACCATGCTGGGCTCCTCAGATGAGGCACCTAGGGGACTTTCCAGCAAAATGTCACCCCTCAAGGACCAGAATGATGTCCTAAACCATGTAGACTGGGCTGGACAACAGAGGTCTTGAAGGTTTCTCACTTCTCTTTGATCCTTTTACTTTAGGATGGCTTCTGCTCTAGCTCTTAATCTGCCACACCTATGTCCCTTTCTCCTGGACCTCACTTAACTCTTGAGACTGAGGATGCCTTCTAATGTGAATATTCCCAGAGTCCAAGTTTTACCTAGAAGAAAGACAAAGAGGAAAATGAGATTAATTTTACAAAGCCTTTTCTCCCTTCACCAAAGAATGAAGCTCTCATTCCAGGGAAATGTAGGTGGGCAAGGGGTTATAGTATTTTATTGTGTGCCCATGTGGGTGCTGTAATTTTGTGCTTTGCTTTTAATACACATCAGAGCCAGGCCTAAGTAAGATAGAGGGCAGTGTGTGTGTGTGTGTGTGTGTGTCAGGGCCATATGTAACCAATGATACTTGTGCATTCATGTCACAAGTCATAGAGCACTTATCCCATGACAGCTACCCGGCTACTTTCCAGAGATAAAAGACTGTCTAACATATGGCCCCAGACCTCATGGAGTTCATGATCTAAATCAGAACCTTCCTCATTACGCAGAAAACGGAAAATGAGACTCGCTGTGTCCAATCACAATGACATGCATACTTGTGGGAGGAGTTCATGACATTGAATCTGAATGGGAGCCAAACAAACCAACCAGCTGCCCACTTATCACTCTCAGACTCCTGGTCCAGACCCAAATACACCCATGGGAGCAACTGCCCACTCTGTGGAGCGGTCATGCTGAACTGGGTGCCTTGGTTTGCAGCTGGCGCTTGGTGGTTGACAGAAATCACGGATTTTGGCTCTTGTGGTATTTGCTCTCTGGATTACAAAGGATAAGTCATGACAATCAACTGAATCTTTATGACAGGCATCAATAGTAGTTGAAAAAAAATGTTTTTGCCTGTATAATTTCCTCTCATTTTGATGGCTGGGCATTTTTCGGTTTGGGCCTTATGAGGGCTTGCTGCTGGGCCCAGATAGTGTTTCATGAAGGGTTTGCCCTGGGAATTAGGGATTGTTCCTTCCCCCTACTAGGAAAATTAAACCCTTCTCACTGAAAGCATGGGTCTGGAGAAATTTGTTCCACAAGGGTGATTGACTATGTCCTCCCTACTAAGTGTTGTTTTTAATCTGTCTAAGTGGACTGCTGCCTGGCTATGGGTCCCTTTTGTTGGGTTCTTCCGTATCTCTTGGTATGCGCAGGAGTTTGGGAAGGGTGTGGGATGCCCTAACCCAAGAGGCCAGGCTTGGTCACATCAAGAGTGTTGCTGGGTACAACTGAATATCAGAGGTAGACAGAAACGCAGGGATCACTCGAGTTCTGACCTTTTATTTCACTAACGCGGGGATTAGTGCAGTGGCAGAGCAGACTCCAGAGTCCAGGCTTTTTTTTCCTAGCACTTCTTCCATTCAACCAAAGACCGTGGGGTGATTCTTATTTTGTTCTCCTTTGGACCCAGATCAGTGCTGGCCTTCAAAGGGTTCAAGGAAAAAAACAGGAACACAACTTCAGTGAAAGGAAATTTGGGATTTTGAGAATGAAGGAGGAATTGATGATTTCAATGATAATATAATAGCTTCCCTAGTGACAAAGGAATTCATGCTGATGCTTAGTTTCTGAAGAACTATGAGCTACCCTACCTGTGAAATCACCCATCAAATTCCAAGCCACCCTCCATGAAGGGAGTGGGAGAGGAGCATGCTTGATTCTCCTGAACTTCCTTCAGGGGCAAAGTAGTTTCCACTGGAATTACCAGAAAAGGTTTCTGGAAAAAATAGAGTAAGTGAAATACTCAGATAATTCCCCACAAAGGCTGTCCTCACTGCAATTCTTGATAAATGTGGGTTTTCTGTACAGAAATTTTCATTGCTGTCATCCTTCTCTTTCTAAAAATCAGCCCCATATGTAATTTCCTTATATGCTGAATGGAGTGACTACATGATTCCAGAGGAGCAGATGAATTTACAGACCAATAAAGTTAGATGTTTCCAGTTGCTCAAAATTCCCTCTTCCCCTTCCTGGAAGATAGCGGAGACTCCATTTCTCTTCATTTACTAATTTAAAGAATTCATGCTTGCTGGTGCTTAGTTTCTGAAGAACCGTGAGCTACCCTACCTGTGAAATCACCCAGAGGATAAAGCAAAGGTTAAGTTGTGAACCTGTGACTACTTAAAACTTATTTCACACCTGGATATTCAGTAAAGTTGGTGTTCATGAAATATGTCCAATACGTATCATCCGGAGGCACAGCGCTCATTCCTAAATTCTACCCATTTGAAACAGCCTTTCTAATCCTCCTTGTGAGGGCTCTAGTCACCCTGATCAGCAGTTTCCAAATGAGACAAAGCGAAGTTTCTTTTGCTGACTCTGTATAGTAAAACGTAGGTTTGATGGACAGGGCCCTAAGCCTGACCCTAGTGAAGAAGGTCAGGCAGTGTCCACAGTTTTAAGGGCTCACAGAGAATCAAGGGACTGCAGCTGGCCTGGCTCAGGTAGGCAGGTTTCAAAGGGCGCAAAGACCATGTTGAACAGTCTCTGTGGTGCCTGACATCCTCTCTCCATGACACAGGATGGTCTTTCTGCAATGCCCAAGTAAACTATGCTCCTTATGATCAAGCATGATCCCAAATGGAAGATTCCACTGACTGCAAATCTGAACTCGTTACTCTCTTTTGCAGGTTTCAGCCCCCATGTACAGGCTCATGTATAAAAGAAATATATCACTGCTAGTTTCCACAAATTAAACCAACTTCAATTCTTATCCTGAGATGCCAGGGTATCCATCTTATTATTTACCACCAACCTCCACTCTAGGACTGAGCCAAGTTTTGAGTCTCACAGAGGACCAACTGCTGAAAAAGATGCCCATGGGTCTTGGTGGGCTGCCCATTCTCTCATGGCAGAGGTGGTCCTTTCAGCCTCTCCTCTCTCCTTTTAGGACCCCCAGATCCCACTCTTTCCCTATTACCCTCCTGCCCTGGAGAATACCACTTCAGGCAACACAATCTCTTCTCCTTTCTCCATGTTTCTCCGCATGGCCTTACCTACTCTATCCTTAAACTGCTTTGGTTGGTCTAACTTCCAGAAACAAGAGCACGGATAGTCTGCCAAATAATCCTCCTAAAATAGCCAAACATAATATCCACTCAATAGTATACCTCAATGTTTGGAGGATAAACAAGAAAGGATGGGGAAGAAAAACAAACAAACAAATTAAAAACCAAGAGCTGCCCTAACCCAGAATGATCTCTTCATTCCCCTTCCTCCCTCCCACCCTCCCTTTCACCCCTCCTTTTTTTTGGTTTCCTGAGACCCCTCTGGACTTCCTGACTACCTCCATCCGATATTGTCTGGGTCCCAGTAGCACAGCCTGTTAGGGATATTTTGCACAGCCCTGGATCCTGTGCAGGGCTCTTGCTTCAGTCAGGCAGTCTGACCCCCAGGTCAGTTCAGTGGCTGAAATAGTTTTCTCCCCCAGTGTTTGTGTTTTTGTTTATTCCATCATGAACATGTCCAGATGGCCTGTTCTCTCCAGGCCACAAGCCATCCTGCTTACCTCCCTCACTAACATTCTTTGCCGGACTCCTGAAGGCATTTGAGTTAAGATCTCTAGCTCAGATCCTTCTATTGGCAGAAGGACTGTCAGGTGAGGCAGTGAGCTCCCTGTGATTGGGATTAGGCCACCATCTTCCCAGGATCCAGCAGTAGAGGCTATTCCTATTCCTAACTGTACACAAAACTGGATTGGGAATCCTCTAAATCCCCTAGTCTCTGAACTTGTAATAATCATTCAGACTGCCTGGGGTCAGATCTTTGTTCTATGACTTCTTAGCTGAGTGACCTCATCCAAGTTGGGTAGCTTCTTTGGACAACTTCTTCATCTATAAAGTAGGGATATTAATCATTCCCACCATAGGGAGTTACTGGGGGGACTGGATGGGATGTTACATGTGAAGCACTCGGAACAGTTCTCAGTGTTCTGGCATACGATAAGCTCTCAGTGAATGTTATTTCTGTCTACCCTTGTCTTTTCCTTCCTAATTTGCTGAGCAGGGGCTAGCCCATCTGCAGTACAGGTTTTATGGAGGGATTTCAGGGTCCATAAAACACAGAATGGCCTGAGTATCTTGCTGAGGATGGACATTCCAGAAGGTTTTTTTTCCTTCCAGCCTACGCTCCATTCCCTCTTCATCACGTTCACCTGCAGGCTTCTGTGATGCTTCTCCCAGGAAGGTGTCAGCATCAGCCATAATTTCTGAGAGATTTTCACAGGCAGCAGGGGAAAATGGGTTTGTGTTGGTTTCTGAGGGCTGCCCCAAATTTAGACTTGGAGATCTAAATAAAATAGAAATGTATTTGCTCACAGTTCTGAAGTATGGAAATTCAAAGTCAAGGTGTTATAAGGGCCATGCTCTCTCTGAATGCTCTAGGGGAGGATCTTGCTTTGGCTCTTCTTAGGTTGTGGGAAATCCTTAGCATTCGTTCCCTGAATAGTGTTAGTTACTGTTTTTCTTTGATTCTCATCTTTTTGTGGACAACAATGAAAATTAGAAGCTTGCAAGTTTGCTTAGGTTTGGATGGGTCTGTGCTATCCCAACACCAATTGCATGTTTGTTCAACAGAAAAGGGGATAAAAGAACTGTAGGATTTATGTTCTAGGGAACTGATGATGAAATTGCCAAGAAGTGGCTGCAAAACCGACCTCTTGCTTTGGGGACTGCTGTCTTATAACTGAGGGTGGTGTGGATTCTGCCAACTGACTTTTTAGTGTAACCTGTTCCTTTGCTCACTGCATGGTGTCACCTGACCATCGAGATTTGCCCCATGACCTCCACTCTTCCTATCTCCATGTTTCTTCCTCTTGCCTCTCCCAGTTGGGTATTCATCTTATCCCAATGCTGCATTGTAGTCACTGCAAGTTGAAGACCTTGGCAGCTTCTCTTTAATCTACCAGGAGTGTGGTGATCACTGGATGCAATATTGGCCAGGTGTTCAAAATCTGGTGAAGAAATGTATGAACTAACTACCGCTGTCCAACTGGCCAAGTGAGAATGGCTTCCAGTCCCCAAGGCTTTCCGTTCAGGGATTCTGACAGAGAGCTCACCACCAATAGGATGCAGGAAGGCTGGTAGACAAATGGCTGTCAGCCACAGAGGTGGAGAGCGACAGGAGAAATACCACATTGATTCTGGCCAAGTCACTGTGTCTTTCTAGCCTGAGCTTCAGCTTCCTCTCCTTTTATCCTGCTGGATATTAAGCAGGACATTTGGAGTCCCAGTCCATTAGATTCTCTGCTTCTCTTCTCTGTTTTTTCTTAACTTTCTACTCCTTTCTATGATGTGTATTTTTTCAACAGTAAGAATTATCAGGCTTTATCCACACGTTTGAGTGGCATGTATGTGTGACCGTGTCCCTTAAATGACCTCTTTTCTCATTAACACACTGCCTGCCCGTTTAGGATGCTTTCTTTTTGACAGTCTCATTGAGGTGGGTGTCTTGTCTTTAGCTTTGACGTGGTAGCATTGTCTTGTCTGATCTTTCTGAATATTTTTGGTCTAACCAGTCATATAGGTAAGGAGTTATAATCTCTCATCCCCATGGTCAACCCTCTGCTTTGAAGGGAAAGCCCTTGGCATGAATCCTTCAATCATAAGAAAAAGGTTCCTCCCTCTCCACCCTTTACTTGGTAAAACTAAAGGGGGCCTGTGGGCTACATGGTCCAGGAAGCCTCTGTGCTATGAAATCTGGGTTAGGACAGAGTGAGTCTCTTCATCTACATGTCAACCAGCTCTCTTGGCATAGCTTGTCCGGAGCATGGCACCTGCTGGTGCTGCTGTTATTGTCAGCAGCCTGGGCCCTGCTGCCACCATGACACATACGGATGCTCCATGTCAGCTTGCCAGCGTCTTCTCATTGGGCTGGTTCAAGTGATGAGCAAGCTACACTGTGACAATCTTTTCTTCTTTTTACCACCCTCTTATCATACTATCATACTGCTGCTTCCTCTACTCTTTGCCAATGAACCATTTAGGCTTAATTAAGCCTCATTTTTATTCCTCCTTCATCCATGACAAGTTCTACTATATCTGGGTTGAAAATCCAGTACATTACTGGCTAGAGAAGATGGGACTCAATATATTTTATGATCAATTGCACTCTGGGGAACCATCACAAAGATTTCTCTGTCCTTCCCCCTGAAGATTAGGAGGTATGATACAGTACCCACTAAAAGAGGGTGCCTTATATTACCCAGGATGCAGACAGATGACAGAACCGTGGCAGGCACAGAGGTCCAAAGAGGAGAAACTTATTGAATTTACAAAACTTGTAAGATCTATAAAACCCCCACATTCTCTGTAATCACTCTCACAGCTCTTTAATTCCTTAAATCTTTGAGGAAGGTCATTCTACCTTGTGTAGGTTGATGGCCCCTTGGTTTTCCTGACACCTTGGATTCTTCTCATCTGGGATGAGATTCACATTCATGTACTGATTGACTCTTTGGGAAGCTGTGTGACAATTCTACCTGGGTAGTACTTCCTGGCTTTCTTTTAGTGCCATTTGTGTATGTGGACATTGGGAGACCGGATACTTCTGCCACAACTCCATGTCCCTCACCACAGCCAGCCTGACTTTTGTGCTTTCCAGCTGGGGTGAATATCCTGCTTCAACTTGTTCTTCAGTAGGAAGCCTACCCTCACCAGAGTCCAAAGACATGTGCCTGCATGCATCCAGGGGCAGATGCACAGAAACAAGCGTAACTGCCCATTGGTGGTCGCAGCTGGATCTTGCCCTCACTTTTGAATCAACAGAGTTACTGTTTAATCCTATACCTATATTTCTACTTCACTGCCTGGAAACCAGTGGATATCTAAGCTTATCAGATTCCCTTGCTTGTGGAGAGAGGAGCCAGACAGAAGGGATTTCAATATCCTCACCCAACTCTATGAGCAATTCCCAGTCAACCCAGCTCTCCAGCTGCAGGTCAATTGGCTTGCTTTAATTACCCAAAGCATTGTGTCTACTCTCTTGATTATCTTATATTACATTCAATTTTGAGGTCTGCCAGAGAAAATTATGGAGTAAGGGGGCTTGGTGAAGTCTGTATATGAAAAATTTTTAAATTAGAAAGCTGCAATTTGGGGATTTGTAAGCAGAATTTGGATTCTAGAGTGGAAAATGGAATTTGGTTGTGGGTCCGTAATGCCTTTCCTCATTTGTTTTAGCAGAAACACATTTTGTAAAACTTGATTTGTCAGACATTAGGAGAGTACTTACCTCCTATTCCAGAATAGCTACCTCCTAGACCAGCTAAGTGTCACAATGCTGATGCCTCCAACCAATATTAACGTTTTTTATTCAGTAAATTTAACTTGGATATATTGTTAAATAGTAGCTTTCTGGATATTGGACATTGGGAAATTCATTTGTCCAATGTCCAATATCCAGAAAGTTGCTGCTCATTTTGGGGGAAATATAGATCCTCCTGTCTAAGCAGTTTCTCACAGGAGGCTAAACCACTGCGGTAGTGATTTGAACTGCCAGTGGGAAGATGACGATGAGATGAACATCTTCATTTCATGCTGGAGAAAATGGAAGGTGGTAAGAGAGGCCTTTGACCTGGCCCAGGGCTGGTGTTATTTAAGCCTGAAGAAGCCAGAGTTTGACAAATGTACTGTGAACCATTGTTATCATGCTCAGATCTGAGCTTAGGGAAGGGAGTAGGCACGATTGTGGGAGAGCCATGGAGTTTCCTTTGAAGGAAATAGATGCTTGTACAGAATGGCTTATCGTATTTGCTTTACTTGTGTCACTGGTTCCTTGGGAAAACATTTCCTGTAACCCATTTAGGGAGACTGAGGTCGCTCAAGAAAAGTTAGAGATTCAAGAATCAGGACCATGGCAGCCACGATGACGACAGGCTAGGCTCAAATCACTGGGCAAGTGATTTTATGAGCTCAAGTCCATTTCTGCCAAACCTCACTCCATGTTGCTATCTATCAATAAAAAATACATGTGTGTGCGTGTGTATGTATATAACATCATCCTAAGCCCCTGACAGATGAGTAATATGTATGTATAAATTCCACATTGGAATGCAAGTGGGCTCTTCTGGCTAAGATTTGCTTAACACAAAAGTTTCAAGCATGTACCAGAAAGCAAATCAAAACTGTTCTCTAGCGATCTTTTCATGTGCACAACAGGACTCCAGTGTAAAGTTGAGAGATCATAACTGTTGCAGGTGCTCTTCTTTTGTTGAAAACTATCCCCATCACCATTAACACTGGTTTTTTGTTTTGTTTTGTTTTCTTCCGTTTTTGGGGGAGGAGAAAGTTGATTTGTGAGGCCATATTCTACTTTCTGTCTTCTGGAAATATCTGATTATCCTTACTTAAGGAATGGAATAAAAATGTAATACACCCAAATTTTAGAAAGATATGCATTCCCCAGTCCCTGTTGTTTCACTGTAGATACCCATCATGTCCTGTTTTATGTGTGTGTTTTATATCCCATGAAGTGGGGGAAGCCATCCCATTATTTTTCAACCTGCAAGTAAGAGAGGGTGAGTGAGCAAAAGAGAAACAGAGAAGAGAAAGGAGAGAGAGAGAGAGAGAGATAATAAACATGCCTAGAAAAGCATTTAACACCAGGAATCAACCCAGTGCAGATTCCCAGAGCAGGTCTGGGCTATAAGCTGATGTCATTTGAGGGCATCTCTTAATGGCCCTAGTTAAAAGCCATCTAATTTTCTCATTATCTCATCCCCCGAAGTTCTTTTGCTTCTGTCATTAACGCTTCCCATGGCTGCTCCTAATCATGTTCACAGTATATTTTAGAAGGCCAGTTGAACATGCCTTCCTACTGCTCCCTTCCCTTCACCTCGACTCTTTGGACAGCATTCTATCATGGCATCAGAAATGAGGAGCTACTGGTGATAGAAACTGATGTCTTCAGTTCTTGCTGAAGTAATGAAAATGTGGCCCAGACGATCACTTCCTCTCAAGAGGTTCCTGCCCTGTCTAATCTCAATCCACTTATTCAACCTTACTTCTCCAAGCTCTTCTGCTCAGACTCCACATTACAGCCAGTCTGTCTTTCCTCCCCCATGCCCTACTGCAAATCAGACCTTAAGTAACTCTCCTGATCTTCAATGCTGCTTTTATTTCCCCACCAAAACTCTCACATCAGTTTAGGCCCAAATCTATTCTCCTCTGCTCCTTGAAGCCTTCTGGATTGGTCTGTCCTCAAAAAGCTCTCTCTTTGCTATACCCTTGGAGTTGCTAATACCCAATCAGCACTTAACCACAACCCTGCCTTATTACATGGCTTATGCTTATAATTGGCCCTTTCCTTTCTAACCTTGTCACAAACTTCCTGGAGGCAAAGAATTAAGCATTAATTCACACCTAAAATGCACAGCAGCTGTCATCCCCCCAAGCCCTTGAGAGAGGAGCGATAAATCCACCTCAAATAAATTGCGTATTTGCTTGTCCTGAGGATAGCTTGCTCACGGAAGTTAATGTTAATTTGGACCAACTAGTTCAACACAGGTGGGAAGCCATTGACAGCCTTTGTCTCAGGACGGCTTTCTGAAATAGACTGAGTCAGTGGGGTCACTCATGAACACCATCTCCTAATGGGCTGTCCTGGTAGCATGTCAGTCAGTAAATGTCTGGTGATTTAGTGGAACTAAATAAAAGATGCCACATGAACGGAGAGTGGCCCCTACCAGCTTAGCATTTAGGAAACACAGACCAGCAAGAAACAACTGACAGGTTGTGGGGATTGAGCACCTTTCTAACAGGAGAGGAAGCATGAGAAATTGGTGCAGAAAATTTGGAAAGACATTCTGCAATACTGATGAAAATTTCAAATATGGGTATCTTCTCACCCCCCGCTTCACGTCTCAGTGTCTTTCTTGAGATAAACTCGTATGAGTACATAGGAAGCATGTATCAGCATATTAACACAAGTCAAAATCTGAAATAACCTAAAGGTCATCAGTAGGGCCAATGACAAATAAATAATGGAACATCTATATGATAGAGTATAATGTAGCTTTTTCTTTTTAATGAGGTGGAGCTTTACAAAGAGATGGAGAAATTTTGAAGATAAATTCTTTTTTTTAAATTTTTTTTTTTTAATTGTACTTTAGGTTCTGGGGTACATGTGCAGATCATGCAGGATTGTTGCATAGGTGCATACATGGCAATGTGGTTTGCTGCCTCTATCCCCTCATCACCTACATCTGGCATTCTCCCCATATTATCCCTTCCCGACCTCCCTACTACCCCACTGTCCCTCCCTTGGCCCCCTCCAACAGACCCTAGTGTGTGATGCTCCCCTCCCTGTGTCCATGCGTTCTCATTGTTCAACACCCGCCTATGAGTGAGAACATGTGGTGTTTGATTTTCTGTTCTTGTGTCAGTTTGCTGAGAATTATGGTTTCCAGATTCATCCATGTCTCTACAAAGGACACAAACTCATCATTTTTTATGGTTGCATAGTGTTCCATGGTGTATATGTGCCACATTTTCCTTGTGCAGTCTATTGTTGGTGGGCATTTGGGTTGATTCTAGGTCTTTGCTATTGTAAACAGTGCCACTATGAACATATGTGTGCAAGTGTAGAGCAATACATAAAGCATTGTATAATGTATTTAAAAACACAAAACTAACCACCTCCTGAAACACATGTTCTCTGTATACATTTTTATAAATGTAAAGCACAGAAATGTTTCTAAAAAAAATTCAAAGCGCAAGTTCACAGCAGTTGTGTCTGGAGCCAAGTGTGGAGAGAGACGGACCACAGGAAGCTGTAGCTTCTTCTGCAGGATCTTCATTTCTTAGAAGAAAATGTCTTCACGTATCTACAATGTTAATTAGCTAACTCTCTGAAAAATACAGCTGAGGCAGGATTTAAATCTGGCTTCAGTCTGGCATCAGAGCTCATGATTTAGTTACGAAGTTATGTTTTAATTAAATGGTCAAATCAAATGATAGAGTCATCATAAGAAAAACAGAAAATAGAGTGATGGGGAAGATCAGGTGTGATGAGGGAAGGGACTACAGAAAGGTGGTGTCTTAATTGGGTTTTGGAGGATGAATAGAAGTTTTATAGGAAGAAACAATGAAGAGGTGCATAACTTACACTGGAAACGGCAAGTCAGAAAATGTCCAGACACTAAGTATTGGAGGAGCCACGGGAGAGATCATAAGGGGGAGTGAGCATGTGATGGGGAGTGGGAGATGAGTGCTGAGAAGCAGGCGCTGGGGCTGGGGAGCAGGAGTGGTGTGATCACAGGATGGAGTTTCTGTGCTCTGAATAAGTGGTTGGGATTTGAGCTTAGGCAATGGGAAACAGAAAGGTTTTAAGCAGGGGAGTGAATGATCACATTTGCCTTTATTTGTTTAATGAAGTAGAGGACTGATTAGCTCAGGAAAAGACTAGAGACAGGACTATTTGGTGAGGGATATTCTAAGTCTGTATCTATGCAGGCCAAAGCAAGCAGAATTCTGGTGAATTAGCAGAACCAAGTAACAGATCTTTCTCATTTTTCAGTTTTTCATGAATTATACCACTTTTTGCTTTAAGTGCCCCATTTACATAGTCACTGCAGACATAGCTTGCGGGGTGACCCATAGAAATTCCAAAAGTAAATGAATTCACTCATCAGAGAGGACTCGTGAAGGCTTGCTGCTCTCATCCTTAGTGACACACAATGCCTCTGCTGGAGCAGGGGACCAACCCTTTACATTTTGCAATAGTCTGTGATCAGGAAATAGTCATGTCTGTCTTTTTATCCTGAATTCTTGTATTCAATTCACTCCAGTAGAGACAGATGTCGGAAACGGGAATCTCGTGAAACAGACTGCCCTGTGGGCAGGAAAAGTGATCCTTTTCAATGGCATCCATACTGTGCACATGGGGCACTGAGATTCAGAATTGTAAGGCAGCCGCTCCTTGCATTTGTCTAGTCTGTGTTTAACAATTTGCCAAGAACTTTCCCACACATGATCTCATCTGAGTTAGGTGAAAGCTGCCATTCGCACCTCTGTCACTGGGACCAAAATACTTGGTGACTTCACTCAGCAGCTGGCAGAGGGATGTGAGGAGCTCAGCTATACAGCTGGCTGGAAGAGTAAGGAGGGGACTCTGGAACTGTCTCTGTACTCAGGGGGAGGAAGGGCAGCTATTGCTGGTGAGTGAAAAAGCTAAGCGAAGTGTGGAAAACTGTCAAATGGAAAACTCCAGGGGCTCCATATGCCTTCTCTGGTGCTGCATCTCTTTAAACCATATCTAACTTAGATGGAAGGGGAGGGGAAAGCGCTCTGGTTCTTGGGGAGAAAGGTGATTCTGCTTCCATCAAAAGTTTCCATGTTTAACACATTCAGTGTTGTTATTTTCAACCAGATCTGATTCTCCATGCAGTGATTATCCTAGTTTGATTTTCTCTTCAAGATAATAGCCTTTGGAAAACAGAAGCTAAATTATTAGGTTCTTCCAGGTCCCTTTTCCAGGTAAATGTTTATATCTGATTCCTCATGGCATGTGTAGAATAAATAGAAATTGGGGATGTGAATCGAAGCCAAAAAGAGAGGCTAGAACCTGGGCCCCTTGAGGGTAGGGAGGGTCCATTCTTATTCTGTTATTCCTTGCACAGAGCCCTGTACTCAGTACATTTTTGCTTAGTACCTTTGTGCTATATGGAAAATGAATGAATGCAGAGAAAGAGAGAGAGAGAAGTTAATCAGAGGTTAGAGAACAAAGATACCACATATTTAAACTTGCAATGCCTTTTTTTCCTACAAATTTCCACTCTCTAAATGGATTATCTCATTTATCACCATTGTCTGGATTCTCTAAATGCAAATCATGCAATAGAGGAAAAGAAGCCCAACATAACACATTCCCTACTCTGAACACCCAGGGCAGGACTAGGAGCCGCACATATCACAATCTTTGGCCTTCAGAAGTGGAATGCCCAGTCTGCCCATATGCCTTCCTAGTGTGGAAGATGTATTGCTGTCAAAAGCCAATGCTGCACACCTCTCTATGAAGAGGAGGTATCAGGAGACCCATTTATCTTCATTGACCAAAGGTGAAGTCAGAATGATGGGGTCTTTGGGAGGTGGAGGTTGCAGTGAGCTGAGATTGCACCACTGCACTTCAGCCTGGGTGCCAGAGCAGGACTGAAAAAAAAAAATGATGGGTTCTTTCCAGGGTAAAACCGGACAGAACTGAGAATGCAGGAAATTTCCTTGAGGAAGTGATCCCTTCATAAAGATGGACTCCACAAGATCCTTGCGACTTCTTCCGTGTCTAAATTCTGGTTTGGAATTCTTGGAGTGCTTTCCCAGAGAACATAAAGCTTAAAACATCTCTAGGGACTCTTATTTTGCAAAGGGCCCTCAAAATCTGAAGCTAATTCCTTTGAATTGTTTTACTGATGAAATATCGTCCTCTCTTTTGGTTGAGATTTGATTTTGGAGGGAAAAGTCATTAGGAACCGAAGTTGATGAGTAACATTAGTGGCCAAGCTGTGAGTGGCACTTTTGAGAAAAACAAAGTGCGTGTGTGCGCGCCTGTGTGTGCATGTGTGTGTGTGCATGTGTGCGCACACACATACACACTTTTCACTCTAGTGAAAGATATTGACAAATTCCAAAAAGAGGTTGAGCTACAGCACCCATGAAAATATTTACGTATATATCTAGAGAGAGATTCTCATACGAGATTGAAACTTGACATTTACTTGGCTGAATGTATGACTTAAAGAAAAATTTGTCTCATGACCTAGGTAGAAATACCAGGCCACAGGAGTGACCACAGGATCAATGATTCTGCACACTTAATAGAGAAATACACACTTACATTACACTTCCATGCATGAAAATTGACAGCCATGCTTTTTTTTTTTTTTGAGACTCAGTCTTGCTCTGTTATTCAGGCTAGAGTGCAGTGGCTTGATCTTAGCTCACTGAAACCTCTGCCTCCCAGGCTCAAGTAATTCTCATGCTTCAGCCCCCTGAGTAGCTGGGATTACAGACACATGCCACTGCACTGGGCTAATTTTTGTATTTTTAGTAGAGATGGGGTTTCACCATGTTGGCCAGGCTGGTATGGCAACTCCTGGCCTCAAGTGATCTGTCCCGCCTCAGCCTCCAAAAGTGCTGGGATTGCAAATGTGAGCCACCACATCCAGTGCCATGCTTCTTTTGAATGCGATCAAGATGCTCTTTCTCTGATACCACCATGTTTACCATGTGAACCTACTTCGTTGAACTTTCCCCTTCTGTGAGTTTCAAATGCATGTGTGTATATATACACACACATGCATACACACACACACACACACGATTTGTGAAAGCACTAAAGAAAATCTTAAGAATTCATGAGGATAGGCATAAGTCCAATTTCTTTAATAGCTCCTTCTCTTTGCCTTTTTCACATCCCATTTTCTTTTCTCCAAGGAATGCCAGAATAGGTTAGACTATTATTACATTTAATAATAATTCCTGATGTTCAGTTCTTGCATTCTGTCTTGGATATAGAACTGAGTTTGCTCAGGGAAAATGGGTCACACACTGCTAAACTAGCTCCTCACCATGCAGTGGTTAAGAGTTGTTTGTTTTTCAAATACCTTAATTGTATGGTCTACCAGAAAAGAGCAGCACTGAAAATTATACCTCTGGACTAAATGCAACCAGATGGACAAAAACAACAGGCATTTGAAACAGATAAATGCCCCACAATTCCCCTGTGGCTGGTTTTATCACCAGTTAATTTCATACTGGCTTCTTCTGGAGCAGGGGGATATTCCCCTGGGGTAGGAGTAGTCCCTCAGCAAAAACCAGGCAGCTTCCAGAGGGAGGGTCCTCTTTGCTTCTATATGAGTAGAACTGGAATAAATGTGTTGGTTTGGGGCTGGGGTGATGGGTGGAGCTTCTGGGAGTCAAGAGAAATGTGCTACTGCTCTTGGAATTCTAAACCCAAGAACAGTAACACATCCCTCTTTGCTTTATGCTTCTTGTTGGTTTGCATTTTCCAGTGCCATTTGCTAGCTACAAAAAAAAGATTTTAGTCTGGTGTTGGTGACTAGAGGTGAGGCAGTAAGAAGCTTGGAATTAGGTGATCTAGTTGGTCAGGTTAAAGTTCCAGAAGCCAAGTTGTTATTAGAAGAATGTTCCATGTTGGGTAAGGGTCTTGTGGACTCATCAATGGACTTAGAGTAAGGTTGACCTTGGAATCTTTGTGCCTCTCCCCAGGACAATAGTGTCTAAGCTAAAAATCAGGCCTGTGGGTAAGCCTTGAGATCTAGGCAACCAGGCTGCTGGGCTGTTTTCAGACCATAAGTGGTTATTATATACGATTTCATGTAGTGTGTGATAAACATATTGGATTCAGAGTTGGACAGTGAATGAGATATGGGGGAGAATGTCCAGAAAGAAATGCAGATTGAAGACCTCATTGACCCTCTTAGTATCAAACAGCTGTGATTTTCTAGGATGGGTTGAATCATCATTTGGGAAAAAAGTTATCCCTCTTCCAGCTCACCCTCAACTCTGCCACCATTGCCATCAACAGAAAGTCTGAACGTGGAAGACAAGGAAATTAAGTTGCTCTAAGCATCTGTGTTAAAGGTAAGACAATCAATGAGTTGAGACTGTGAGGCCTGAGCTGTCCCGTGGTTTAAGTAGTTTGAGAGAGTTAAAAAAAAATGGTCATGCCATTAACATTTATTTCTTTTTCCTTCTAGAACAGTCTTGCAGAGTAGCCCTTGGGTCTCTATGCTTAAGCAATTTAATAGTCACAAGTCTCCAGTGATGACTCCATGGAAGCCCCTCACTTCTTTCAGGTTTTTCCTTTCTCTGGAATCCCCCTGATGTCCTTGCTCATGAGTTCTCTTCCACCAGTAAAGTACTTTTTTTAAAAAACCCTCTGACTATTTAGTCTGGTCTTATGTGGGTCACAGTCTTCCAAGAGACTTATAAAAGTAATATAAAATTTACATCCATTGAGATCCATTAAGATGAATGTATGCATCCACATAGCTACCATCCCAATTTATACAGAACATTTCAACTATGTTAAACATTTTCTTCAGGCCTTGCCAATGAAACTCCACATCCTACAAGAAAACACTTCTTATTTCTATTGCCACGTATATTAATTTTGCCTGATTCTTAAACTTCACAAAAATGGAAGTACTAAGTATGATGTTACCGCTGAGTTCTTATAGATGTCCTTGGTCAGGGCAACTTCTATTAATTTAAGTGTTGGATTTTGTCAAATGATTTCCTTCATCTGTTAATACAGGTTGTTGTAAAAGTAATTGCATTTTTGGCATTGAAGGTAATGGCAAAACCACAGTTACTTTTGCACCAACCTAATATGTGGTTTTTGTTGTTTATTCTGTTACTATCATGTTTTACATTGATTGATTCTGTACGAATCAAAATCAAGCTTGAATGCTTAGAATAAATACTATTTGCTCATAGTGTGTAATCCCTTTATATCTTTCTGGATTTAGTTTTACAGTACTTTGTATTCATAAGAAGCAGTGATGTGTATGTCCCTCTTTGTTATGTCCTTGTCTTATGTAAATGTCAAGTTTACACTGACCTCATAGGTTATGTTGGAAAATATTTTATTCTCTTCTAGTTTTTGGATGAATTTGTGAAATATTAATGGTCATACTTTAAACATTTGGCAGAATTTGTAGTTCTCCTTGTAGAGATATTTTATATCCTTGGTTATATGTGTTCCTAGGTATTTTATTTCATTATTTGTGGCTACTGTAAGTGGTGTTGAGTTCTTGATTTGGCTCTCAGCCTGAACATTATTGGTGTGTAGGAATATTCCTGAGTTTTGTACATTGATTTTGTATTCGGAAATTTCACTGAAGTTGTTTATCAACTCCAGGAGCCTTTTGGTAGAGTCTTTAGAGTTTTCTAGTTATATAATCATATCGTCAGCAAAGAGTGATAGTTTGACTTCTTTTTCTGTTTGGATGTCTTTCATTTCTTTTTCTGTTTTATGTCTTTTATTTCTAATCAGAGCAGTCTTGCCAATTGCTCTGATTAGAATTCCTGATGCTTTTTTTTTTTTTTTTTTTTTTTTTTTTTACTATAAAGTATCTTTTGTGTCTTCAGGAACAACTTTCACCTGTAAGTCTATTTTGTGTGATATTAGCCTCACCACTTAAGTTCTCTTTCAAGCACTATTTGCATATTATATCTTATTTCTTTCCCTTACAATTAACCAATTTGTGTATTTGAATCTAAAGTCTGTCTCTTAAAGACAGCATAAAGTTTAATCATTTTTTTAAAAATTCATCTGCTAGTCTTCACCTTTTTTCTGGAGTGTTTATTCAGATTTAATTTAATTACTGATAAGGTAGAATTTATGACTGACATTTTGCTACATGTTTTACATATTTTCTTTATCTATGTCTTTATCCTCCTTTTAGTCCTCCGTTATTGTTTTGTGTCTCTGTGTGTTATACATATATTTTCTAGTGTACTAATTTAATTTTTTCCATGTCATTCCTTTTATTATATAATTTTGAGTTTTTCCTTAGTGATTGCTTTGGGGATTACAATAAATAATTATTATTTATTGTCCAGGTGTGGTGGCTCAAGCCTGTAATCCCAACACTTTGGGAGGCTGAGGTGGGCAGATCACCTGAGGTCAGGAGTTTGAGACCAGCCTGGCCAACATAGTGAAACCCCATCTCTACTAAAAATACAGAAATTAGTCAGGCGTGGTGGCAAGCACCTGCAATCCCAGTTACTCAGGAGGCTGAGGCAAGAGAATGGCTTCAACCTGGGAGGTGGAGTTTGCAGTGAACTGAGGTCATGCCATTGCACTCTAGCCTGGGTGACAGAGCAAGACTCTGTCTCAAAAATAGGAATGATTGAGGAAGAGTCAAGATGGCCAAATAGACACAACTCTGGTGCACAACACCCAGTGAGAGAGATATAGAAACTGAGAGATCTCCTAGCTCCAACGGAGGTACCAGGTGCATTTCAACAGGTCTGGTTGGATGGTGAGCAAAGCCCAGGCAGGGCAGGGAGGGGTGCCGCTACACCCAGAAAGTGCATCTGACTGGTGAGTCAGAGGCTCCCCATCTGGCACTCCAGTCCAGATACAGCGCTTCCCCCAAAGAATCAGCAATACACAGAACAGGGGATCTTTGCCAGTCAAGCACCAGGAATTACAAGCACAGAGTCGAATAATAATCCAGGACAGTGTCCCAGATTGGAGCACAGATCTAAGCAAATGCATAAGCCCATAAGCCAGCCTGGAGGACCTGTGGACCGAGCTATCACACCCTCCCCCTACCCAGAGAGAGAGGAAGCTGAAAGCAGGGAGAGAGATGGTGTGGCTGGGCAGGTCCCTACCCTCCCCACAAACCCTGGAGGGCTGAAGCACTAACTTTAGTGGGTTATGCAGCCAGTGCCTCAGTCTGAGCTGAACCCTGAATGATCCAGCCCTGTGGAGGAAAGATGCAACCCACCATTAAAGAGGTGGGACTAGACTTCATGTTTTAACAAAAAACACAGGAAGCCTGTGTAGCAACAGGAGGTATGGTGTTCTTGACCAGCCAGCAGTGCCTCCAGGTCAGCAGAAGAGGTGGGCCTAACCTCCCAGTGTAAACAAAAAAGACAGAGGAAGCTTACCTAGCAACCTGAAGGAGTCCCTAGAAACCCAGAAGCACCTCGACAGGCAGACAAGTGACCTCATCAAGCAGCTCCCTGAGATCACAAATAGATAAATCAATGAAGATGGGGAAAAACCAGTACAAAAAAGATGAAACGATCAAAGACCAGAACACCTCTTGTCCTTCAAGGGATCACAACTCCTCAGCGACACAGGAACACAACCGAGAAAGAGTGCAATGAATGACAGAAACAGGTTTCAGAAGGTGGATAATAACAAATTTTCTCAGCTAAAGGAACATGTTCTAACTCAATGCAAAGAAACCAAAAATCTTGAATAAAGGTTAGACGAAGTGCTAACTAGAATAATCAGCTTCGAGAAGAACATAAACGACTTGATGGAGTTGAAAAACACAGCACGAGAACTACGTGAAGCAAACACAAGTTTTAATAGCCAAATCAATCAAGCAGAAGAAAGGATATCAGAGACTGAAGATCAACTCAATGAAATAAAGAGAAGGCAAGACAAGAGAAAAAAGAGTGAAAAGAAATGAACGAAGCCTCCAAGAAATATGGGATTATGTGAAAAGATCTAATATACACATGCTTGGTGTACCAGAAGATGACGGAGAGAATGAATCCAAGCTGGAAAACATGCTCCAGGATATTATCCAGGAGAACTTCCCCAGCCAAGCAAGGCAGTCCAACATCCAAATCCAAGAAATACAGAGAACTCCACAAAGATATTCCTCAAGAAGAGCAACCCCAAGGCACATAATCATCAGATTCACCAGGGTTAAAATGAAGAAAAAAAAGCTAAGGGCAGCCCGAGAGAAAGGTCAGGTCACCCACAGAGGGAAGCCAATCAGAGTCACAGCGGATCTCTCATTAGAAACCCTACAAACCAGAAGAGAGTGGGGGCCAATATTCAACATCTTTCAAGAAAAGAACTTTCAACCCAGAATCTCATATCCAGACAAACTAAGTTTCATAAGTGAAGGAGAAATAAAATCCTTTATGGAAAAGCAATTACTAAGAGATTTCATCACCACCAGACCTGCCTTACAAGAGCTCCTGAAAGAAACACTAAGCATGGAAAGGGACAAGTACCAGCCACTGCAAAAGCACACCAACTGGCAAAGATCAAAAATGCAATGAAGAAAATGAGTCAACTAACGGGCAAGAAACCCAGCCAGTAACAAAATGGCAGGATCAAATTCACACATAACCATATTAACATTGAATGTAAATGGCCTAAATGCCCCATCAAAAGACACAGACTGGCAAACTGGATAAAAAGCCAAGACCCATCAGTGTGCTGTATTCAGGAAACCCATCCCACATACAAAGATACACATGACTCAAAATAAAGGGATGGAAGAAGATTTACCAAGCAAATGGAGAACAATAAAAAGCATGGTTTGCAATCCTAGTCTCTGATAAAATAGACTTCAAACCAACGATGATCAAAAGAGACAAAGAAGGGCATTACATAATGGTAAAAGGATCAATGCAACAAGAAGAGCTAACTCTCCTAAATATATACACACCCAACACAGGAGCACCCAGATACATAAAGCAAATTCTTAACGACCTAAAAGGAGATCTAGACTCCCACACAACAATAGTGGGAGACTTCAACACTCTACTGTTAATATTAGACAGATCAATGAGACAGAAAATTAACAAGGACATCCAGGGCTTGAATGCAGAGCTGGACCAAGTGGACCTAATAGATATATACAGAATGCTCCACCCAAAATCCACAGAGTAGACATTTTTCTCAGCACCACATCACACTTACTCTAAAATTGACCATGTAATTGGAAGCAAATCACTCCTCAGCAAATGCAAAAGAACAGAAATCATAACAAACAGTCTTTCAGACCACAGAGCAATCAGATTAGAACTCAGGATCAAGAAACACACTCAAATCTGCACAACCACTTGGAAACTGAACAATTTGCTTCTGAGTGTCGACTGGATAAACAATGAAATGAGGGCAGAAATAAAGATGTTCTTTGAAACCAATCAGAATGAAGACACAACTTACCAGAATCTCTGGAACACCTTTAAAGCAGTGTCGAGAGGGAATTTTATAGCAATAAATGCCCACATGAGAAACAAGAAAAGATCTAAAGTTGGCACCCTATCATCAAAAATGAAAGAGCGAGAGGAGCAAGATTAAGAAAACTCAAAACCTAGCAGAAGACAAGAAATAACTAAGATCAGAGCTGAACTGAAGGAGATAGAGTCACCAAAAAACCCTTCAAAAAAATCAATAAATCCAGGAGCTGGTTTTTTGAAAAGGTCAACAAAATAGACAGACCACTAGCCAGACTAATAAAAAAAAAAACAGAGAAGAATCAAATAGATGCAATAAAAAATGATAAAGGGGATATCACCACTGATTCCACAAAAATACAAACTACCATCAGAGATTACTACAAACAGCTCTATGCACACTAACCGGTAAACCAGGAAGAAATGGATAAATTCCTGGACACTTGCACTCTACCAAGACTAAACCAGGAAGAAGTTGAAACCCTGAATGGACCAATAACCAGGACTGAAGATGAGGCAGCAATCAATAGCCTACCAACCAAAAAAAGTCCCGGTCCAGATGGGTTCATAGCCAAATTCTACCAGACATACAAAGAGGAGCTAGTTCCATTCCTTCTGAAACTATATCAAACAATACAAAGAGGGGGAATCCTCCCTAACTCATTTTACGAGACCAACATCATCCTGATACCAAAACCAGGCAGAGACTCACCAAAAAATAAAACTTCAGGCCAATATCCATGATGAACATCGTCACAAAAATTTTCAGTAAAATCCTGGGAAACTGAATGCAACACAATCAAGTAAGGGTCATCCTAGGGATGCAAGGCTGGGTCAACATATGCAAGTCCATAAACGTAATCCATCACATAAACAGAACCAAAGACAAAAACCACATGATTATCTCCATAGATGCAGATAAGGCCTTCAACAAAATTCAGCAGCCCTTCATGCTAAAAACTCTCAATAAACTAGGTATTGATGGAATGTATCATAAAATGATAAAAGCTATTTATGACAAGCCTATAGCAAATATCATACTGAATGTGCAAGAGCTGGTAGAATTCCCTTTGAAATCAGGCACTAGACAAGGATGTCCTCTCTCACCACTCCTATTCAGTATAGTATTGGAAGTTCTAGCCAGAACAATCAGTCAAGAAAAAGAAATAAAGGGAATTTATTTAAGAAAGGAGGTCGTCAAACTGTCTCTATTTGCAGATGACATGATTGTATAATTAGAAGACCCCATCGTCTCAGCCCAAAATCTTCTCAAACTGATAGCAACTTCAGCAAAGTCTCAGGATACAAAATCAATGTGCAGAAATCACAAGCATTCCTATATACCAATAACAGACAAACATAGAGCCAAATCAAGAGCAAACTTCCATCCACAATTGTTACAAAGAGAATAAAATACCTAGGAATACAACTAACAAGGAATGTAGTTATTCAAGGAGAACTACAAAGCACTGCTCAATAAAATAAGAGAGGATACAAACAGATGGAGAAACATTCCATGCTCATGGTTAGGAATGATCAATATCGTGAAAATGGCCATACTGCCCAAATTAATTTATAGATTCAATGCTATCCCCATCAAGCTACCAATGACCTCCTTCACAGAACTGGAAAAAACCACTTTGAACATCATATGGAATCACAAGAGAACCCACATAGCCAAGACAATCCTAAGCAAAAAAAAAAAAAAAAAAAAAAAAAAAAAAGCCAGAGGCATCACACTGCCAGACTTCAAACTATACTACAAGGCCACAGTAATCAAAACAGCATGGTACTGGTACCAAAACAGAGATATAAACCAATGGAACAGAACAGAGGCCTCAGAAGCAACACCACACATCTACAACCATCTGATCTTTTATAAACCTCACAAAAACAAACAATGGGGAAAGGACTCCATTTTAAATAAATGGTGCTGGGAAAACTGGCTAGCAATGTGCAGAAAGCAGAAACTGGACCCTTTTCTGTCACCTTACACTAAAATTAACTCCAGATGGATTACAGATTTAAATATAAAACCTAAAACCATAGAAACACTAGAAGAAAACGTAGGCAAAACCATCCAGGACATAGGCATAGGCAAGGACTTCATGACTAAAACACCGAAAGCATTGGCAACAAAAGCCAGGATAGACAAATGGGATCTAATTAAAATTCAGAGCTTCTGTACAGCAAAAGAAACAATCATTAGAGTGAACTGGCAACCAACAGAAAGGGAAAAAAATTTTGTAGTCTACCCATCTGACAAAGGGCTAATATCCAGAATCTACAAAGAACTAAAACAGATGTACAAGAAAAAAACAAACAACCCCATTCAAAAGTGGGTGAAGGATATGAACAGAGAATTTTCAAAAGAAGACATATATGAGGCCAACAGACATATGAAAAAATGCTCATCATCACTAGTCATGAGAGAAATGCAAATCAAAACCACATTGAGGTATCATCTCCCACCGGTTAGAATGGAAATCATTAAAAAAATCTGGAGACAGCAGTTGCTGGAGAGGATGTGGAGAATAGAAACACTCCTACACATTTGTTGGGAGTGTAAATTAGTTCAACCATTGTGGAAGACAGTGTGGCAACTTCTCAAGGATCTAGAAACAGAAACTCCATTTGACCCAGCAATCCCTTTACTGGGTATATACCCAAAAAACTATAATTGGTTCTACTATAAACACACGCACATGTATGTTCATTGCAGCCCTGTGTACAATAGCAAAGACCTGGAACCAACCCAAACACCCATCTGTGATAGACTGGACAAGAAAAATGTGACACATATACCCCAGTGGAGTACTATGCAGCCATAAAAAATGATGAGTTCATGTCCTTTGTAGGGACTTGGATGAATCTGGAAACCATCATTCTCAGCAAACTGACACAAGAACAGAAAACCAAACACTCATAGGCAGGTGTTGAACAATGAGAGCATGTGGACTCAGGGAGAGGAGGATCACACACTGGGGCAGTTTGGGGGGACTAGGGGAGGGACAGTGGGGGTGGGGAGGGTGGGGAGGCATAACACTGGGAGAAATGCTGGATAGAAACAAAGGGTGAATAAAGGCAGCAAACCACCTGGTTATGTATGATCCTTGCATGATCTGCACATGTTCCCCAGAACCTAAAGTAAAATAAAAAAAAGAATGATTATTATTTATTAATGTTATTGATTAGCAACAATATAGTTCAGATCAATGTCATTTTAATTTCAGTGTTATATAAAAACTTTATTCCTTACAGGCTTTTCTGCCCACCTTTCCTTGTGCTATTATATTTATACAAATTAAATCTTGTGCCTTGTGTGCCAATCAGTACAGGTGTGTAACTATCGGTTTATGCAGTTGTCTTTTAAATCAGATAGAAAAACACAAGAATTATACACAAAACAATACATTTATATTGTCTTTCGTAAACACAAATACAATACAAATTTACCTAGTGTCCTTTTTCCGTGATCTTAATTTATTTATGTGAATTCAGGTTACTTTCTACTGCTTTTTTATTTTAACCTCAACGACTTACTTTGATATATCTTGTAGGCCAGTTCTCCTAGCAATAAATTCTCTTGGTTGGTGTTTCTCTTGAGTCTCCTAATTTTGCCTTTGTTTTTGAAGGAATGTTTTGCTGAATATATAATTCTTGGTTAGCTTTTTAAAAACTTTTCATACTTTGAACATGTCAACATGTCATCCTACTGCTTTCTGGCCTCTATAATTTCTGATGAGAAACCAGTTGATAATTACATTGAAGATTGCTTTTACAAGATGAGCCACTTCCTTCTGTTAACTGGCTTGTAATCATTTAATTATATGTCTAGGTATAGATCTTCCTTGTTTTATCTAGCTTGGAGTGTGTTCAGCTTTCTGAATGTTTATAGCCATGTTTTTTATTAAATTTAGATATTTTTGACCATGTTTTTTTCTAACTTGTTTCCCCCCTTTCCTTCTAACTCTCCTGGGGTTTCCATCATGTATAGTTGTTACTGGTGCCCCACAGATCTTTGAGGTTCTCCTGCATTTTCTTTATTCTTTTTTCTTTCTATTTCACCTACTGGATAATTTCAGTTGACCTATCTTCAAATTTGCTGAGTCCATCCTCTGCCTGCTCAAATGTTATGTTTAAGCCCAAAGTAAAATTTTTATTTCAGTTATATTTTTGAACCTCAGAGTTTTTGTTTGGTTGTTTTAAATATTTCTGTCTTTTTATTGATATTCTCTATTTAGTGAGACATTCTCTGAGTTTTTAGACTTTTTTTAGTTTTTTTTAAAAAAGCACATTTCAAATAGCTGAATAAAAGTCTTTTTCTAGTAACATCTGGATTTCTTTTGGAACAGTTTTCATCAATTGCTTTCTTTCTGTGTATGAACAATACTTTCTCATTTCTTTGCATGCTTCATAATTTTTTTGTTGAAAATTGAATCCTTTAGATAACATAATTAGGAAATTCTAAAAATCAGATACTTCTCTTTTTCCAGGATTTGTTTTTTTTTTTTTTGCTCTTGTTACTATTTTGAGTTTCTTCAGTGACTTTTGTAAACTAACTCTGTAAGACCTGTATTTTTACCATGTGTGGCCACTAAAATCTCTGCTCAGTTCTTAGTGATCAGCTAATGATTTGACAGGAATTTCTTTAAATATTGGGTTTCAGTTAAATAAGCCTTTCAGTGTTTTTCAACTGTGTACATGTTTGTCTATGTCTTAAACACCCAACCAGGCAGCTTACAATTCTGCATCATCTTCACTTCCTGCTTTAAAGAATCTTAAGACTAGCTGGAGGTGAAAGTTTAGGGTCTTGTTAGGTTTTTTCTGAACATGTACACAGCTTTGAGCATGTCTATCTTATACAAGCATGTGACTTTCTAGATTTCCAAAAATTACTCAGAGGTTTTCAAAGCCCCCATGTAAACTTATTCCCATCTTTTCCTTTTGATTTGAAAGTTTTGTTCTTATTGTTATTGTTGTTGTTGTTCTTAGCCTATTGTTTGCCCAAACTGTTATCCACTGTCATAGGCAGCCTCAGAAGTAAATAATTGCCTAAAATTGTTTTCAACAAACATTCCTTAAGGAAAAGCTTTTTATACTGGGCCAGTGTAAAGTCAGTTGAAATACTCTCAGCTTTGCAAGTGGAATCTTCCAGGGAATCGCCAGACAGGTCAAATAATGATGATCTCTGGGAATTAAGTTTTGAAAGAATGCCACCCTCTTCTGCACCCTCTGGTAGCTTTCAAGCTGCTGATTTTTACTGTGAATGCAAGGTGCTGATTTACAAGGCTTTCATGGAGTGGGAGAAATAAAAATCGAAATAGGGCAAATTAAAACACAAAACTTTACTGTTTTTACAAGATTAGGCTGTTTATCTTGACTAAATCTTCCCTGATTGCTGCAAACTTTTAGTTAATTTCCAGAGTTCAAAAAATTGATTCTGACTTTTTTTGGTAGGTTTTAAAAATTTCTTTTGTGAAAGAGAAAATTTTCAGAGGTCTTTACATTGCTATGTCACTGATATCACTCTCTGTATAGTTTATTTAATAAGGAATGTGCAACTATTTTTTTCAAGCAGTTGTACTATTTTACACTCTCACAAGCAATGCATAAATGCTACAATTGCTCTACCAATATTATTTGGTGTTGTTAATCAGTTTTATTTTGGTCCACTGGATTTTTTTTGTTTGTTTGTCTGTTTTAGCATTATTATACTTTATTACAGATTTAGTAACGTAAGTGGTAAAAACTATAAGATTATTATTTTGATACTCATTCCTTTCATTATTGGGAGAACATTTTTTAACATTGTCCATATATATTTCTTTATTTTATTTTATTATTTATTTATTTTTTGTTTGTTTTTTCAATTGGGCAGTGTGCACTTCTATTTGTTGTAAGATACTTTATATATTCAGGATGAGAGTTTTTGACAGATATATGTAGTACAAATATTTTCTTTCACATTTATTTTCTTAATGATGACTTGAAGTGTGAAGGTTTTTTTTAATGGGTTTTTGATGATGTGTTATGAAACCCAATAATTAAATTTTGCTTTATGTTTAGACATGTTTTGTATTCTATCTAAAAAATAATTTCCTACCATAAAATACCAAATATATTCTATTATGTATTCTGCTGGAAGCTTTACAGTTTTTGGTGTTACATTTAGGTCTATGATCTAGCTCAAACAATTTTATTTGTGTTGTAAAATAGAAATAAAGGTTTATTGTTCTCCATATATATATTATATATATATAATATATAGAAATATATATATTATATGTTTTTTGTTTCAATACTCTTTTAAAAAATATTATGCATTCTTCATTAAATTTTCCTGACATTTTATGTTAATGTCAACTGACATATGTTTGTTGGTCTATATCTCTGGAATCTCAATAATCAGTTTTGTTAATCAAATTGTCTATCCTTGATACCCACATTACATTATATAAATTACCAAAGCTATATAGTAAATCTTGGGATGAGGTTATTTGAGTTACTTAACTTTGTTCTGTCTTTTTCAAGTTTTTCTTCAGTCTAGATTATTTGTATGTTTATATATATTTTAGAATTGATCATCAATTTCTTGAAAAAGACAAATGGAATTTTTAATCTATAGTTCAATTTGTGAAGAATTGACATCAAACAATGTTAAATCTTATAATCTATGGACACAGCCTATCTTTCTATTTATTTAGGTCTTCATTAATTTTTCTTAGCCTTATTATACAGTTTCTACTGTAGTGTTCTTACATGCCTTTTGTCAAATTTATCTCAAAATGCTTTACATTCTTATATACTGCTGAAAGAGTATTTTAAAATTTCTTTTCATTATAATTTATTTTTTGTATATATCTTGAAATCTTGCTAAATTTACTTGTTAGTTCTAATAGTTATTTTACAGATTACTTAGGGATTTTTATGTAAACAATTTTCTCATCTACAAATAAAGACAGTTTGTACTTTTTACTTCTCCACCTGTATATTTTTAACTTTTTGTCTTGCCTTATTACACTGGCTAGCACCTCTAATACAATGTTGAATATACATGGCTATAGCAAATATTTTTGATTAGTTCTCAATTTTAGAGGGAAGATATATTTAATAATTGATACAATCTTAATGGTAAAGTTTTGGTTTTGCTTGTTTGGATTTGGCAGAGGGGGCTGATTTACTTGGTTTAAGGAAATTTCCTCTATTAATTTTCTCAGAGTTTTAAAAATAATCATAAATGGTTGATAATTTTTTTCAAATGTCTTTTCTTTCCATCTATTGAGATGATTATAGTTGGGCTCTTTTCTATTAATTAAGTTAATGTATGAATGCAAACTTGCATTCCTAGATATCCTAGGTTGCATTCCTAAGATAAACCTTACTTAGTCTTTTAATATACAGCTTAATTTGATTTTCGAACTTATTTTCAAGAATTTTTGTGTGTATGGTTTCAGGTGGTATTGGTTAGCAACTTTCTTTTCTTACAAGGTCTTTGGAACTTTTGATAGTTTGTTATTAGAGTTACACTGCCTTCATAAAATAAATTGAGGAGTGTTTCCTTCTTTTCTATTTTCTAAAATAGTTTCCATGTGATTGATATTATATTTTAATTAAATGTTTAAAAGAATTCACCAGTAAAACCATCTGGGCCTGGGGTTTTCTTTGTGTGAAGATTTCATATTGTCAATTTAATTTATTTAATAGACAAAGTTATTAAAATTTTCTACCTTTTTTGTAAATTCTAGCAAGCTGTATTTTTAAAGAAATTTGTACATTTGTTTTAAATTTAGGAATTATTGGAATCTGTATTCATAATATTCTTAGTCCTTTTAATATCTGAAACATCTGTATGATATATTTTCTTTTATTCCTGATGTTAGTAATTTGTGCTTCTCTTTCTTCATCAGTTTTGCCATTTATCAATTTTATCAATATCATCAAAGAATAAACTTTTTGCTTTATTAACTTTCCCTATTGTTTGTTCATTACTTATTTCATTTATTTTTGCTCTCCTACTGAATGGAGAATTCCTTTGCCTTAATTTATGATGCATACCACACTGAATGAGTTTATTAAATAACTTTTTTTTTGTCTGGTGAAATCACACCTCAGTTTGGCACACTAAATTCTTTTTTTTTTTAACTTTGGTTTAGGACATGAGGAAGCACTGTGGTATAGCAGAAAGTCCTCTGATCTTGGATTCAGCATTTCAAAACTATCACTCAACTTCTTTATCCTCAATTTTCTTGTATGTAAAATAGTGATAATAATAATTGTGTATAACCTGTGTGAAGTGTTTGAAGCATAGTGATCATTCCATGATGGTTAATTTCAGGAGTCACAGCAGCTCCCTTTGTAGCTCATTGATCAGAAGCTTATTTAACATATAACCTGATTATAAATATTTCAGGCATATATCATCTGTGATGGGAATAATCCAAAGAAGGAACATTTCCCAAAGGTATTTATCAATAGTCTCTAGTGCTTATCCTTTTCTAAATGTTATCTGAAGGATGCTAAAGAAAATCAGAGTTCAAATAACTATCAGTTTATAGTTCAAAATTAAATTCTGTTTTTCAGGAAAATTCTGCTGTAAGCCAAATCAGTTAATGTTTCATCCCCAAACTTTATGCCATGAAACAGTAACTACTTGTTTAACTCAACTGTGGTTAATAAGTAGTTATTTATTTAGGTTAAGTTTAGGTTAAGCTCAGCCAGGTGTTCTGTTGATCTAAGTTGATTCATTCTTGGTTTTCCACTAGCAGTTGGACAACTAAGTAGATCTGCTTCTGAGTTTGGATGGCTATTGATTAGAAAAATGAGGGAAACTGTGTTACTTGTCTCTCACCTTCTAACAGGGTAACTCATGCTTGTATGATAGCCCCAGGTTCTAAGCACAGCAAGAGGGCAATCCCCAATACGGAAGTTCTTTCCAAGCCTCTGCTTGTGTCACAGTTGCTAATGTCCCACTGGTGAAAGTGAGTTACTTGGACAATACTGATTTAAAGGGCATGGACAGTAGGCCCCACCATTTGATGGGAGTCAGCAACAAAGAATTATGGCCATTTTGGTCATCTACCACAGTGGCTCTGGGCTCTGGATGTAGTGGGAGAAATATGAGGCCAAGAGGAAGATGTTTCTCATCAGTATCTCCAGGATGTTAACAAAGGCATGCCTTGCATCAGAAGGACGGTTGTGACAACTCCTGTGTCACCATCCAGCCAGTGCTTTAATCTGTAAAGAGCTTTCTTGGCAAATCAACAAATACATTCTGCTTAGAGATTGCTAGAAAAATATTTTATTCTCCAGACAGCAGAAATATAAACTTTTCTTTATTATCTCTACCCTGTTCTTCTTCCTCTTTCCCCCAACCATCCTACTTCCTAGCCCATTTGATGTCTTTTACAAAAGCCTACCACTGACTTTTCTAGCTTTCATCCCTGTGAATGATTAGGAAATGTGCCAAATACCTGCTGATTTATCTGAAATGAGGCGTAAGGCTCATAAACTCAAAAATAAGATCAAAGAGAGCTGACAATCCAGGCTAAATTCTAAAATCCAATTTCAAATTCTTCCCAGTTGAACCCACAGCATATGTGCAAGTACACGTACTTCAATACATACCACGCCTCTGCCCATGATCACCTTTAAACAGCCATAAACAAAAACATGCACAGATTGACTTCAGCAAACATGCTGTATAGGATGGGAGGACTGGCAGCAGGGAAGTAAGGAGAGAAGATGCGTTCTCTAGTGCTCCAGCATCTCACAGAGACACTGATACCTCTCTTGTTAGCTTATGCGTGAATTGTTCCAATATTTCCCTTCAATATTATCTCATCAGAAGCAGTTGTATCAGTTAGCTATTGCCATGTAACAAACCACTACAAACCCAACCACTTGAAACAGAAAACATTTGCTACATATCATGAGTCTACGTGTTGGATGGGCAGTTCCGTTTTCTGATCCAGCCTCTGCTAAGCTTGGTTGGGCTCACTCATGAATTTGCTATCAGCTGCAGAACAGAAGGGGCCTGACAGGTCTAGGATGGCCTTAGCCAGGGAAACTTGGCCTTCCTCTATGTTTCTCTGACATTCCAACATCAAGTTAGCACAGGGATATTTCATGTTTGTGGCAAAGAAACAAGAATGGCAAGAAAGCAAACAGCAATTCACAAGTGCAAGTGTTTCTTAAGATTCTGCCTGTGCCTTGTTTGCTAAACTCCATTGGCCAAAGCAAGTCACACAGCTGAGACCAGAGAGAAAGGGCCAGTCAGAACATCTTACCCCAAACAGTTGTGGTAAAAACTAGAAACATCAGTCCAGCTAAGCTACCATTCCAGTTGTGCAATATTATGGAAATTTGAAACAATACTCATATAATTGTTTGTCACATTATTATTATTATGAGACAGGGTCTTGCTCAGTTGCCCAAGATGGAGTGCAGTGGCACAGTCATAGCTCACCATAACCTCAAACACCTAGGCTCAAGTGATCCTCACACCACAACCTCCCCAGGAGCTAGGCTGTTTGTCACATTACTGAATGGTCCACAATCAAATTCTTTGGTGGTGTAATTCATTCCTGGGGATAATTTCTTTTAATCCTTATGTCAATGTGTCTTTCTGAGACTCAATTCAACCCGGATTTGTCTGCAGGCCCAGGAAGGGGGATTGTGTGGTGGCCAGTTTTTAGTATTCCCTTGTGGGTATATGTGTCCTGGCTTGGGATTAGCCCTGTGTCTTTTGTCGTTTAACTTCATGCCAGGTCGCAACTCAGAAGATTTTCTCATGGAAGAGACTCTCACCTTTGAGTAGCAGAACTGGGCCTCCTTACTCACAGGTTCTTCCAGGCAACGTAGGACTCTCACTCTTGAGCCTCCAGGTTTTTTATGTGGATAATAGAAAAAATCAGCTCTCACTGCATGAGGTATATGTGTATGTAGCAGGGGAGGACTGGGGAACATTAACTTGAATATAGGACACTGTGCTAAATGTCTAAGAGTGATACACTGGCCAGAATTCACCCTCTTAGCCATTTCTCCAACTTGTTGCTTTTTAAAAGATGTAACCATGACATCATCAAGAATGGATAAAACAAGAAGGAATTAGCTTAAATGGCAAAACTTATCTTGCAGTAAAAAAAAGCAGCACTTACTGCTAAAATGTATCATATTAGAAGATTGGAGGTCATTCTTTGGGTAGTTTGGGGATCTACAGACCCAGCCATCTGTCTAGGTTGAGCTTGCTACAAGACGCAGTTAAGCAGTTAAACAAAGGGGCAGTTCTGCTCAGACCTTCTGAATTATGTATGCTGAGAATGACTTGTTTCCATCCCTAGCAGCTTCTACCTCCAGTAGCTGTTCTGCTTACCAACCACTGCTTCTGACATTTCCTAGACTCTGAGACAGCCCTAGAGTGACTCTCTCTTCTTCCAGAACCCACAGAGGCTTCAGGTCCTCACACCAACCGCATAGCAGCTGAGATCCTGATACCCCTCAGCTTGCCTGTGGAGTGAGGTCATAAGGTATTTGAGTCCTATGAAGAAAGTGTGAGCCACAGCTAAAGGGGAGGAAGTGTTTTGAGGTACCAAGGTGAGATAGAATTGTAAGGTTTCCTAAGTGATTTTTTTCTCTTCTTTTAACATTAGGGCATAAAAATGCTGAGCTATTATTACCAGAAAACCACTTCCTTTGGAAAATATTAACGTATTTAACTTCACTTTAAAAATAAATGCATTTCAAAATATGCTAAGAATCCAAACATATCTTTTTCATCTTCTTACATCATGGGCATTGGGAAACACTTAACAGCAGATGAAATAGTATTTTTAGGTGCCAAAAGAAAATAACCATCAGCCTGGAATTCATTATGAAGTAAAAATATCTTTCAAAAATGAGGAAGTAATAATAACTACAGTTGGTAAGCCTCTATCGATGAGGAAGACACCTGGAGAGCCTTCCCTACATTGTCAGCATGTTGACTTGGAATGCAACAGGAAGCGGGCAGCTGTGGCATTGGCTTCCCGAGCCCCAAGGAAACCAGGAGGTACTTTCTCACCAGATCATTATCTCTGAAACTGAGTGCAGCGCTGAAGTCCAAATCCAAAGTGATCCAGGTTTGGAAGAAGTAGAGGAAGTCTTCAAATGGCTAGGACCATCTTTCTATGGAGCGGCAGGCCAGAAGCTCATGGTAGCTCCTGAAATGAGGATGTTTGGGGTGGGCCAGGACACCCTCGTGGTAGGGCTACTGTAAAGGTGATGGGAACATTTATCGGGAGGCTAGAAAATAAGCCTCTAGCACTCTTTTGTCTCAAGGTTCTTACATTCTGCTTTTGGATTCGAAAGATAAGAGGAGTTGAATGGGAAAGTGACCTGCAAGAGATCTGGTTCCCATGCTTAGCCTTTGCTTTGAAAATGTCAAGTAGAATTAACAAAGTTTTACTCCTACAAAACCTTGAATAAACTCACGCCTCATCATTCCCCTGGTCTCTTCTTTTTCTCTTCTTCTTTTCAGGCTCCTCAGCTCAATTATCCAACTAAATTACCCCTCCTTGCCCCTGCCTAAAGTTTTCCCAGGCAGAATACTGTCCCTGAGAAATAGCTATTCTACCTTTTTTTTTTTTTTTTTAAGTGTTCAGGCTTTGATGTTCCACTTCATTCTTTTTTTTTTTTTTAATTGCATTTTAGGTTTTGGGGTACATGTGCAGAGCATGCAATACAGTTGCATAGGTACACACAGGGCAGTGTGTTTTGTTTGCTTTCTCCCCTTCACCCACATTTGGTATTTCTCCCCTGGCAATCCCTCCCCACCTCCCCCTCCCACTGGCCCTCCCCTTTTCTCCCTATAGACCCCAGTGTTTAGTACTCCCCTCTCTGTGTCCATGTGTTCTCATTTTTCATCACCCGCCTATAAGTGAGAATATGCGGTGTTTCATTTTCTGTTCTTGTGTCAGTTTGCTGAGAATGATGTTCTCCAGATTCATCCATGTCCCTATAAACGACACGAACTCATCATTTCTGATTGCTGCATAATATTTCAGAAGCTTTTAAGAAGAGCCCTTTTCCATAAAGTTTTTTCCTAGGCTAAAAAAATAAAATAAAAGCTAATAATTTCTCCCTGTTCTTCTCTGTCTAAATGTATTATAATACTCCTCCGTCACTGCTTCATCCCATCAAAACCTAAACCATTGACTTGGACAAAATGTAAATAATTCACTTTGCCTATTTGCATATATACTTCACTTGAGTTATACCAGTGTCTGTCCTTTACATGCTGATATTTTAGGACTCTAGAGGATTTTGGGGCCATGTGACTTCAAAAGAAAATTATTCACCAGAACAATCTAGATGAATCTACCCTGGATGGCTTTGGGGGTTGCCACAGTGAGATAATTTTTGATTCTCATGTGAACTCTGCTTACGAATTCATGCACATAATTGTTGCTGCCATCTATCTGGCACTTTGCTGGTCTTAACACACAGTCACCTGTTGTCTCACAGAAAATCACGCTTAGATTAGAAACAATAATAACCAAGGCCCGTTTGTCCAGGCAAAAGGCTCGGTGGCAGCAGGCCTTAAAGAGATTTAGCAGGCTCTCCGTTTTATCTCATTGTCTATTCTATCTAGTATTTTAATGGGAATTTATGTGGTGTGGATATGGGATGGCGATGGAGGAGGTTATTAAGAGGAGTGATGATGGACGGAAGGAATTAATTGACTAGCTTCATCTAAAGATTCATCTGCTTCGCCATTCTCCACCCTGCAGAAGATAATAGCCATCTGTTCTACAAGTCCACTGGGGAATGAGCAAGGCAACACCGGTTAATAATGTGGTGAAGGAGATTCAGGGCACACAGTGATTTTCACAACTGACAAGTTCCTCGGACACTGGGACCGTTGACCGAGTGCTATGAGAGTGGGTGACATGCCCTTCTCTGGAGGCCGTCAGACACATCTGTCTGGCAGGATATAAATGTGGCGCTACCCAGAGGGAGAAGAATGAACAAATGGACACCGGGTTCCTGCATTCCAGCCGGGATATATTTATTTTAAAAGTCATTCCCGTCTGGAGAAGGAGGTCTAGAAGTCGCTCCACCAAGGTTTTAAAGATGTCTTTCTCTTTTCACTTAATTCTCCTGAGAAGAGGAGTAAAGGAACTTCTAAGGGAAGAAAGGATGATTTCTTTACACACAAGAGCATGTGGCTCCTACTGCAGCCACACACACACACACACACACACACACACACATACACAGACACACGCACACACACAGATGCACGTGCGCGTGCACGCACACACACACACACAGGCTGTAAACGTAAACATTTACGTCAGAAAGAGACAAGTCATGACCCTTTCCTCTCATAAAATGTGTATAGCATGAGCACTTTTTATTGTTATCTTGACACACTTTAATGATAATCTAAGAAAATTAGTCTAAAGAGATTTAACTCAGAATTATAAACTAAATGATTCTGGTTGGGGAATAGACTTCGGGATCAGACCTGCCCTTTTTTTTATTGCATTTTAGGTTTTGGGGTACATGTGCAGAACATGCAAGACAGTTGCGTAGGTACACACATGGCAGTGTGTTTTGCTTCCTTTCTCCCCTTCACCCACATTTGGCATTTCTCCCCAGGCTATCCCTCCCCCCTCCCCCTCCCACTGGCCCTCCCCTTTTCCCCCCAATAGACCTCAGTGTTTAGTACTCCCCTCTCTGTGTCCATGTGTTCTCATTTTTCATCACCCGCCTATGAGTGAGAATATGCGGTGTTTCATTTTCTGTTCTTGTGTCAGTTTGCTGAGAATGATGGTCTCCAGATTCATCCATGTCCCTACAAACAACACAAACTCATCATTTCTGACTGCTGCATAATATTCCATGGTGTATATGTGCCACATTTTCCCAATCCAGTCTATCATCGATGGGCATTTGGGTTGGTTCCAGGTCTTTGCTATTGTAAACAGTGCTGCAATGAACATTCGTGTGCATGTGTCCTTATAGTAGAATGATTTATAGTCCTTTGGATATATACCCAGTAATGGGATTGCTGGGTCAAATGGAATTTCTATTTCTAAGGCCTTGAGGAATCGCCACACTGTCTTCCACAATGGTTGAACTAGTTTACACTCCCACCAACAGTGTAAAAGTGTTCCTTTTTCTCTACATCCTCTCCAGCATCTGTTGTCTCCAGATTTTTTAATGATCGCCATTCTAACTGGCGTGAGATGGTATCTCAATGTGGTTTTGATTTGCATCTCTCTGATGACCAGTGACGATGAGCATTTTTTCATATGATTGTTGGCCTCTTAGATGAGGTATATCATTTCACATGCTCCCCTGCTGTTGATTCTCAATATAGCAATCATCTAAAATATGAATTGGATCATATCGATCTTTAGCTCAGATTTCTACAGTGATTCTTCATCTCACTCAGAGTAGGAGCCAGACTCTTTACACAGATTCTTTCCCTCGTCTCTCTCCTTTTACCCCATCCCACTCCACCTCCTCTGGTTGAGGGTGGCGCAGAAGCCAGATCTCCACACTACATCTCCCCCCACCCTTCCCTTGGGGTCCCTACACTCCAGCCACTTTTACCTTGTTTCCTCAAATCCTTCTCCCACTGCCTGCAACACTTTCCCTAGTATCCGCAAGGCCAGGGTCTCCTCAATCTTTTCAGGAATCAATTTAGAAGTTTCATTACCAGCAAGGATATCAACCAGCCCATATAAAGTATTAATAATAAGACCTACCTATCCTAGCACTTTTATTCCTTGCACCCTGCTGTATCTTTGTCCAGATCACGTTTCACCATTAAGCATATCTGACCTACTTTGTTTTTAGTATCTCCTGAACTTGAAAATAACTCTACAAGGACAGGCCCTTTATTCACTGCGACTTTCCAGCACCTTGAACAATATTGCAGTGTTCTAGGTACTCTGTCTCTATTGTTTGAAAAAAAGCAATGAATGATGTTTTTAGTAGAAGTGTGGTTCATCTTTGCCTCAAAGCTTCAATAGGCTCATGTCCGATTAACTCTGAGTTGCAAGCCCCCACCTCACCGCCACCGCCACTGCTGCCCAGCACTTGCAGTGACTCAAAGTACTAGAAGCCTAGGAAGAAGACAGTGGGAGCATGCACCCCTGATCTGGCAGCCATGATGGGGAGAGGAAGGCTGTCTTATAGCTGTCACCTAGGCTCACACTCCTCTATCTCTGTCACCTATGACTTTGTCATTATTTACCTAGTCCACTACACCAGATTCTTCATTGCCCTGCTATGCCATGTGTCCTTGCTGCAGTCTACCCTGGGTATGGCGTTCTGATTGTCTTCATTGTTTCCTTCCTCCATCTGAGACAGCTCCTCCCGGGTGCTTGCAGCTGTGTTCATGAACTCCTCTATCTCATTTCTCTTTCCTATGCAGAGTGCTGCTCCAGCGTGCTCTAGCCTCAGCCCTGATTCAGGCCCCGTCCCTGCCTTCTAGACATGCTCAGTGCATCCCTGCCTCCATGACTTTGTTCCTTCTGTTCTTCCAGAATATTTTCTCTCTTTCTTCCAGCAATCGAAATCCACTCTAGATCTCAAGCCTCAACTCAAATCACATACCATCCAGAGAGAGTTTGCCCAGCAACGACTTCATGCTGTACTGATATATTCTTGCTCTTAACAATTTCTCTACTCAAAGGTCCTTACATAGTTCAGCCTGTAGCAAGTCTCTAATTCTATCATACAGTAACAGTAATAACTGAACAACAAGTGCCATTTATTCAGCTGTTACCATGTTCCAAACACGCATGATTCTATGTCAGCACCCATATTCATCTTGCAAGGTAAAATCATCATCCGCATTTTGTAGTTAAAAAAACTAAAGCTCATGTAGGTTAAGTAGCTTGTCCCAAAATATAGTAAATAATAGAGCCAAGATTCGGTTCCAATGTGCCAGACTATGCCATGCACTCTTTTTTCTCTCTCATATGCATGGTCAATTCCCTGGACATTTAGCATAGTACTCAATACATACTGGCTGGCTGCTTGGACAGCAAGGAGAATGCACCTTAATTCAGATGTACCTTGATGAAGCCTTATCTTGCAGGAATGGTGAGTAAGGAAATAAAATCCTTGCCCTGCCCTCTTCTCCCCTTTTCCTCTGTGCCGTGGAGGTGATGAGTGCTGAACAATGAGCTCAAGGCCTTAAAGAAGGCGAGATGTTCTCCAGGCTCTTCCTTTTGAAGAGAGAGCTCTGCACCTGCCCTACTCTCACATCCCCAGCTGCCAAGCTGCATCACTGCCACCTTTAGGTCGAGTACTTTCCAGGTAGTCCTGGCTTGCTGAAGGCACCAGTGGTTACTCTGGACTCCAGGATGGGAGGCCCAAGATATATCTCTGACCAAAAGGAGAGCAGGGCAGACCATGCCAGACCTTCCCCTGGCAGGTTTTAACCCCGTGTCCTGAGGCTGGGCACCCGTTGCTCCTTTTACTCCATCTACCATGTGCAAGGCACTTCACACACACCATCTCTTTTCAAAGTCCTCACCACAGCCCCACCCGAGCCCATGGGATCATCTTCAAAATGCCAATATTAGATAGTGACCCACCCAAGGTCACTAGACACCAGAAAATATTTTAATGTAGGCCTGACTCCACAGTCCATGGGCTTTCCATAATGCCAGACCATCTGCTTATAGTGGAAACCAAGAGAGCTGAGTTCTTTATTCCAGCTCAGGACTGTCTTTATCCTATGAGTCCTCAGTGTTTCCCTCTATAAAATGCCTATGCAAACCCAGTCCTCTGCACCTCCAGTCCCTTCTCACCTCATAGGTTCCTTCTGGAACTGTATATATCATAATGCAAATACATCAAGCACCTGATAAGAACAAGAGAGGAGAAAATGGTTGCTAACTTTCTGTTTGTGTATCTCTGTGTTTGCACCTGACTCCTTCAACTATCCAGGATTCTTGAGGTAGGGACCATCACGCACTCACTTTTCATAACCACTCCCCCATCCTCACCCCCATAAGTCCCAGGCAGCTTGAGGAACACAGGAAGTGTCCAAGGAATATTGACAGTATGGATCCTCCAAATCTAATGGTATGGTAGAGGTCTTTTAGACCAACCTCTTTTCCATGGAAACCAGAGCTCAGAAAGGCGCAGGGCTGTGAAGCTGGCATCAGAGCCCTTGGCTGCTATTTCACAGCACAGGACTCTGTGTGCAATCAGATTTGTCTGTACAGAGTTTTCTAGGCAATAAAAGCCAAGGTGTACAAGGTTGCAGCCAGTTTCAGTTGTGGGCTGGTTTCTTCTTCTGGGCTAGCAGATCTTTCATTTTACAGACTTTTTATAAATGTTCCTAGTATCTTTACATTTTGTGAAATAATATCAGTTAAGATGTCCAAAGGGTATTGATAAGGAAGCCTAGTAAAACACCCTGATCTTTTTTGGTTTAAAATTCCAATGTATCTTGGCAGGAGAGGAAACTTGAAAGTTAAGACAAATTAGGGTCTGACATGACAATAATTGTGCTTCAAACACTTAGAGTATAAGACATTTTTAAATGACTTTGTTTGGCCTTTTCCAAAACCCTATGAGCCAGGTAATGCACAGATTATCTCCATTTTACAGATAAATATCCAAGGGCCCAGATTGTCATACATTCACCGAACCATGGCAAAACCTCTGCCCTGATCTCCAGCCCGGGTTGTCAGGCAGGGGAGGGGGAGGAGACCTCTACCTCCCTGGGAAAAGGAGGTCAGGCTGCCGGGTGGAGGACAGGTCACGGAAGGTGAGTGGTATGGAGCTGCAGTTTCAGAGCTGCTGGCCAGGCAGGACCCCTCCTCCTTCTCTTTCATGTCCCGACCCCAGGATCTTTTTGTCCCATCGTACTTGCGTGCTTTGAGCTCAGCACAGGAGGCTCTGCCTGCTTCCAAGTTGGCTGTTTACTGGTGGGAACTGGATGCCAGAGTTTTCTGCTGGTGACTGCTCTTTCCTGGATTCTCCTGTGGTATCATATTTTCTCAGCTTGTTCTTAAACTCATCTTACTGACCCTCCCAGTACTTGTTGACCCTTTCTCAGGTCACCAAAAGTGAGTTCACCGAGGACTCTAAAACCGCCTTGCCTACGCATCTTTCTGGAGAGGAAAGCTTTTCCTCCAGTTAGTGTCACTGCCTACCCCTCCCCTGGAAAAGAGACTCAGCTCAGTCCCTCCAGCCATTTTTCTAACCCTCCCTGCCTACCCCAATGCTTAGATACTGTATCTTACCGAAATTCACCATACCTTGAGATCCCAGTTCTGTACTCACATGAGCTATGTAGGTTAGGTCTATATCCCACACTTACCTCCATTTTACAGCTCAAGGATATAGAGGGATTCCTGCCCAAGCTCTAACGGCCAGTTAATTGTAGGTCTAGTTGAGAACCCCACATCTACAGGTTTGTCTCATTCCATTTGCCAGCCACCATACTTTTGTGCCCCCCATGCCACCCTCTTCCCAAAGACACCTGGTATGTCCTGAGCATAATACGCCAATGCCTTTGCAGGTTTCCTGCTCTGCCTAGAATGCCCTTCCTCCATCTTTCTCATAGAAAATTTCTGTTTAATGATTAGTCTGGAGTCGCAGCTTCTCTGAAGCCTCCATCTACAGAGTGAACTGGATAGACTTTTCTCATTTTTTAGTGTACTTTTTGTTTTGTTACAGATACAAGCCTTGCCTTGTTTTTCTTACTAGATTGTAAGCACCTTGAAGGCAGAGTTTGCATCTCACTGATTCCTCTGTTATATCCCTCAACTGTGTCTAGGTCAAGGTTGTGCTCCTGTTAGGACCTCCATATGTGATGCTACCTGAGCAGCTGGTAGGGGAGAGCAGGGAGACTGCACATCAGAGATTTCAGGAAACTCTCCCCTGAAGGAAGTAAAGTCAGTCATACCAAATACTCACCACTATCCCATGAAGAATACCCTATCAACCACTGGCCTTAGAAGTTAACACACAAAACCCGCAAAAGACACATAGGCATATTATTCCAGTATGGTTTCTATCAATTAAGATGTTTAATAATGCTTGTTTGTCACAGTGTAAATATACTAATTTTGAATAATAATAAGAGCTAATATTTACTGGGCTCATTTTGAGCAATTTGTAGGTGTTACTTGATTAAATTCTTGCAACTACTTTGCAAGGTGAAAGTTACCGTTGTTATTTTACAGATAAAGAAACTGAGCCTCAGAAAATACAAGCAACTTACAAAAGGCAAATATCTGGACCACAAAGACTCCACTCATAGTTGTATCTAAGGCTCCAGGGGCTCTAAGAGAGCAGATCAAGTTAGCAGCTCCCCTTACCATCGACTGCCTAAGTAAGGTTGATTTCCGTTTTCAATGTAATGTTCTTCTATGTGCAGTATGCTTACAGCATTTTATGTAATTATGTATTATTCCCAATGGAGTTGAAATTTATGGATTACTAAAGTAGCACATATACACTATAAAACATTCCAACAATATGCAAGAGTCAAGTAGACTGCCGTACAATGATTTCAGAACCGTGAGCTATCCATTGTTAATATTGTGGTGGGTGTCTTTTCAGAAGATTTTCTGTACATATATACATACATTTTCCTTAAGTGGAGTAGCAGTATACATGTTTTGTAACTTTCTCTATTTCCTTACTATATGGTAGCCATATTTCCTTGTTAAGGCATTTAGATGCCTATCATTTTTAATGGGTGGTAGTATTCCAATAAGTAGATATAGCATGATGAGACATATATGTTGTTTCCAATGTGCTGCTATGACAACAATGCTATGATGGGAAATTGTCAAAGTTCATCTTTTCTATTTTGGCCAGGCTATGAGGTAACCACAAAAGCCTATGTTTTCATTTGTATTTCTTTGATCATTAGCAAGGATGACCATTTGTTTGTAAGGTCACTGACTTAATATAGTATTTCTTTCATGAATTACCTCTTTTAATTTCCTTACTTTTTTTCTTATTTGGGTGTCTCTCATTTCCTTCTTTGTTTCTAGGAGCTACTTAAAGAAAATAGCCGGCTCTGTCCTCTTAATATATGTTGCGAAACATGGATACAAGTAACCTCAGAGATTGTCTAGTTTAATCCTCCCATTTTATGAGTTGTTAATCTAGAGACAGGAGGTGACTCATCAAGGTGTCTTGGTTATATCACCTATTTCTTCACTGACTCATTAAGATTTATTGACCACTTCTATTTCCACTATACCTCCTTGTGTCTTCTCATAAGGCAAAATATAATTTGAATTGACCAGGAATTGCTATTGTAGAGACCATCTTGTGAATAATGAAAAATAACACTTTTCTTATTTTTGTCTTCTCTGCATTTACAGCTTTTTCCACCTAAGGATTCTTTTTACCAGTCAGCAGAGGAAGGAAGCTCTAGGGAAGAGATAGCTTTACAAATAGTGCTATAGATGCTCTTCTGTTTAGAGAAAGGTAACCAGACATGTGGCAACCCCCAGTGGTCTTTGTAAGCCTGATGAAAACTTGGGCTTCACAATGTTTTAATTAATTAGAATTTATTATAACAATTTTCGTATGGTTGTGTGGAGGGTTTCTTGGCTGCTTTTTTTTTTTTTTTTTTTTTTTAATTGATTGAGGGCTACTCTAGAAAGTTGCTAATAGCTCAGTGCCTCTCCACTGGGAGGTTATTTGAAGGCTGCTCTCTTGATCTGATACATACTACATCCGTCTGTCATGCCTTTCCAAACTGGAATTGCATTTGCTTCCCCCTTTGTTGCAGGAAGGCAAATGGCAAAACCCAAAATAAGGAATCATGACAACCAGTTGTACACTTGCTCAGCATTTTGGATAGACTGCCTATGTTTCATTTATTCTGGGAGAAAAATATTATTAGTACAAGAGCTGGAAAGGAGAGCTGGGTTGAGGGAGCTATAATAAAGGTCAACTGAAGGGGAAAAAAAAAGGAAATGAGGGTAAGGAAGCCATCAACGTGCATCAGTAGATAATAGACGATTCGGTACATCCTTTCCTAGGAAAGATTGGGGCGTGTGGAAATCTGCTTGTCTATTTGTGTACTGCAGAAAGGGAGGGGGAGGAGACCCAGACTCCCTAAAAGGGAAAAAACATCAGGGGAGAAGTGAAACAGGTGTTTCCTGCTTCCTGTGGCTCAGAGGAAACCTTGAAGCCCTGGGAGGGGGTTTTCCACAGCGGCACAAATCAGGGAAAGCCATATTTTTCCATCAGCCTAATTCAGAGGTCAGACACGTCAGCCATCACCTCTTATATTCACCCCGCCCCCCCAACCCCGTCTCTCTCACCCACCCACGTTCAAAGATCTGAAAAACTAGTAAAAAGTTTATATGGAGATAGTATTTAGACAGTTTATTTCCGTTTCTCCATATCCTCCTTTTTCAGGTTATCTGCTTTTTTTGTTCACTTGTCCATGTCAATCCATCTTCATTTTCTTTTTCTCTTTGTACTTAATGGGGGTGTTGGTGTTAATGCCTAGCATGTGCCTTTCTTCTTTTAAAATAGAAATGAAAACAAAAGATGGAGTTCTATATACAAGCAGTGTATTATCTTGAGCTTGCACAATACGACACTAAAAGGTACTGGGTCACTGAGCTCTGTTCCTCTACAGATTTATAGAACCAAGAAATTTATGGAGAGCAATTTTTAATGATACATTATGGCTATGTCTTTTGAAATTACTTTCTCTTCCTCTGTCGTCTCTTCTCCTTTTGTTTTCTAACAGTAAACTATCCAGGAAAAAAAATAGTAAAATTGGTCTGTGCATGTATGTGTTTGTATGTGTGTGCTCACGTGCATATCATGTGAAAATATCTGAAAACCCAATGATTTAAAAATATATACTTGTATATTTTATTACTTGTATTTGTAAAATGCACACTTTTATATTTGATAAAATACATCGTTGAATATTTGATAAAATATATACTTGCATATTTTATTATTACTTGTATTTGTCAAATACATAATTGTATATTTGATTATATATACTTGTATATTTTAGATTAAGTCAAAATAAAAAGAGAAGAAAAAAGGGAAGCAGGAGGATGAAGGGAATGAGGAAAGGAGAAAACGAGAGGTGGAGATGAAAGAGGAGAGAGGAAGAAGATGAGTTGGGGCATTCACATACAAAGAGAAGTCGCCATATATCATCCAGATGTTTTGTCTACGGCAGACCAGACATCAGGCTTTCAGGAAACATTTGGAAGACGCGATGCTCCTTTCACGGCACAGACAGCTGCTGACAGTCCTGTTGCCTCTTTCCCTGTGTGTCTATCCCTTTCAAGCCTTTTTGAGGTCAGATTATAAAGGCCTGTTTAGTGGGTGGGATGATGTCACACTGACCACAAAAGCTTCTATTTCCTGCTATTAAATACATAGCCCCTGCAATGAAGTGGTCATTACAGAGAGAGCTTGTTCTGCTGAGGTCACCCCAAGTGGGGGTGAAGGCACTGGGGTGAGGATCCGGTTGAGAGAGCAGAGCCATTATTCCCAAGTGTGTCTGCCTGCCTGCTGATCCTCATCTTGCTAGAACCAAAAGATGAAAATAGAAGTCTCTTTGTGTTTCCTCCAGACCTTTGTCTCTAAGAATGCCAGGATGCACTGGGATGCAACATGGGAGGGAAAAAGGAAAAGACAAAATTCAGGTCTTTGATTCCAGTCTCCACATTTATAAGCTCAGTGATTTTACCTCTCCAGAATGAACCCTGAAAATCTCCATTTTGCTAAAGAGAAAAGAACTAAAGTGATGGTTTTTAGTTTTGAGGGCAACGGCTATCTTACGGTGATTTCTTCAGTGTTCCCACTTTCCTTGTGCTAATTAGAAACGGTGGTTCTCTCTTCTGAGAGGAGGGAGTAAAAGGTAGGTTTGATTTTTATGCATTTCTTTCTTATTTATTTATTTATGTTCGCAGAGGTCATGGTGAACAAATTTTTTTAATGAAGGAAAATAAATGAATCAAAGTGGTGACTTGTCCAGTTGAGCCAAAGAAGCCACACCAAGTGTTAGAGGACCACAGAGGAGCCGGAGAGGATCCAGGTAAGATCTCACAGGAAGAGTAGCATCTGGGTTGGGTGTAGTGCATAGAAGTTTGGCAGGCAGATGGATATGATCATAATGACCAGGCCCAGGAGCCCCTAAGAATCCCCTGGCATTAAACCAGAGTGGTCTGAGGCCATATGCTGTAAGTCCTTGGCACTCCAAACCTCAGACGAAACAAAACTAGGTGGATGAGCTTTTTGAATAGTTTACTGAATCGGGTTAATTTTGATTTAGAGAGAAGCAGAAAATGACTATTCAGCCAATATTCTGCAGAACGTTTCTATTCTCAGTCCTGAGCCCTCGGCAAAGTAGAACTCACATTCCCTACATTTTTATTTCTTTTATTTTCCTCCCTGTCCCGTGAGGATCTACTACAAGTAAGGCCCCAAACCTAAAAAGGACTTGGGAACAGGTCCACGTGGTATTCGGTGAAGGAAAACGTTTGCTTTTATTCCTGTAATCATTTAGGTGGTCTGGGCAGCCAGTCTGGATACTCTAACTGCTGACAAGGTTCTGACGGCCAAGGTTGTCTAGCTTGGTTCTCCACATAAACCAAAGAACTGAAAAACTGCCCTGTTCCTTTGGGCCATGTGTGCCCACCAGGCACTTATTGGGTGCGCACTTTCTGCCAGGTCACTGGCTAATGTTAAGGGCCTCCGGTGGGCTTAATGCCACGTTCAGTTCACCTGATCTGAGGTTGTGGTGGGCTGGTGTGGCTCAGTTATTCCCCACGAGCTGGCATCCCCTGGCTCCTACATAAAGCCTTAGCTCCATTCATCATCCTTTTCTGGAGCATACTAGATGAGCTCCTGGCAAGGAGGAGAACTACCATGTTCATTGCCTAATTTTTAAAAAGTGTGTGGTAACAGCTGGAAGGCAGGGCCAGGAAGGCAGCTTCAAAGTCCCGCTGTGGGGAAAATAATGCAAAGAAGATCCCGGGGCACTTTCTCTTGAACTCACCTCCCCTGTTGCACCGGAGACTGTCCCAGAAGATGAAGTCTGTGCTGGGGGTACTGAGGGAGGGCCCAAGGCTTGCAAAGAGGATGGACACTGCTGATTGGGGCTGGGTTTAGCCATTAAAAGTAGAGCTTTGAAAACAGAACTGGGGGAGTCAAGATGGAAGTTAAAGCATGCTGTTGAGTTAATGAAACAGTCAAGAAATAGGGAATATGGAGAAATTCATGGCCAGAGCCCAGAAAAATATACAATCATGAGGAAAAAAATGTCATTTGAAAGGTAGAAGGTAGAAGCCAAGCAACTTGATCAAAGCCAAGTCAAATAGCCAAGGTATCTTTAACAGACTCAACATAGCTGACACTCAAGAACCTAGAAACTGAGGCAATGTTATAAATAGATCAATTCGGGAAAAAGCAAGACTCCTGGGGAAAAGGGTTGGGATGGAACCAGAGAGCTCTCATCGTTCCACGAGGGAGGGACAGAGTCTCAGAGTAATGCTTGGGTCAAATGTAACAAGGATAATGGAAGTAAAAGGATCAAAGTTGGACAAGTTCTGACACAGTACAATTATAGAGATCATGCAAGGTAAACATACATCAAAGCACTGCATTTCAAATTGGGAGCAGTAGTGCACTCCTGTACTCCCAGCAACTCAGGAGGCTGAAGCAGAAGGACCGCTTGAGCCCAGAAATGAAAGGTCAGCCTGGGCAACATAGTGAGACCCCATCGAGAGAGAGAGAGAGAAAATCACTTCATACTTCATGAATATACAATATATATTTTATTTTTATAAAGAAAAATTTAGAAAATGGAGGTCATGGATCTAGAACTCAGAATGTAGGTAAATTAATAAGAAAGTAGAAAGAAACCAGCATCTTTCTTAATGATTTCAACTGGCTCAGCAGGAAACCGCCAGGTGTTCATTGTCTCCAAAGAGCTAAACCTTGCCTCAGAAAAATGACCCTCTCCTATCTTTCCTGCTGCAGCAAGAACTTCTGGTTTAATCAATTATGGAAGTCATTTATATGACACTCAATATGAATTATTCTGTCTATCAATTATCTATCTATCTATCTATCTATCTATCAATCATCTGTCATCTTTAGGGAAAAAGCATATCCCACGCATAGTTATGATACCAAAGGAGTCATCTTCTATGCAATATTAAACATAACTACTGAAAAGTTAAAAAACTCAAGCCTTCAGTGTGGGGTTTGATTTTCATGATCCCAGGCAGCATTCTTGACTGATTATTTTTCCTTGTGTTGATTCACATTTGCCTGACTTACCTTAACTGGCTGTTTTGGAATCATAGAAGACACTTCTTCATTGACCGAAATAATCTGTTTGTTGATCTTATTCAGACCAGCATAGAACTTTGTTGACTGAATTTTTGCCTTTCTTAAATGGCATGGTGAATATGTAGACTCAATCTGTATTTGTGAGATGTTTTTAAGTATGCTTTCATAGCCTGAGACTAGTTGTCCTGAAACCTTGTAAAACACGAAGCACTTCAGGAGTAGAGAGAATAAATACCTTGGGTGATGCCCAGGGTAAATCTCGTCTGAAGGGAATCTTGTGGCCAACATGAGCCTCATCAGATGTCAGGCTTTCCAAAAGTAGATGTGGAAGGCTCCTGTTCGTCTAACTCCTGCGGTTTCCCTGACTTATCACTATGTTGTTCATGTGTTTTCAGGACTCGAAACTTAAAGAGCCACCTTGCTTTTCTTAGAACTTTGTGGGTGGAACTTACTCCTGTTTACTTTTTTTTTTCCCAAATTGTATGTGGATTCTACTGTATTTAGCATAACTCAAGCTTAGCATTTGAACATGTGTTTCATAGCCAATATCCTTACACATCCTCCATGATTGCATACTGTGTTTCAGACACAGATGTAGGACATACAACTGATGTGGCCGTCACTAATGCCAATACTGTCCCTTGCTCTGTGCTTTGGGCCCTAAGTAGAGCTAGGTCCATGTAGTAGTCTAGTGCCCTCTTGTGGCTGTCAAACTAAGAGTCTTGAGCTACTTGGTAGGATTAGAACTAGTTGTGGAATCACAAGTTTGAGAAGGCCATTGTGAAGTTAACTCATGATCTGCCTTCTTTCCCTCAGTAATACTACCCACCTCCTGCAAAGCACAGTAAGTGATGGGGCACATGTTCTGCTCTGAGCTAAGAAAACACTTTGGAATGCGGAGATCAGGGCATTGGAGTCTAATAGACAGACCTCTAGAACTTACTACACTGTGGATACATAGCACATGACAAATAAATGTTGATTGAAATTCCTTTGCTAACTTGGTGATGCCTCCCAGTTTTTCCATTCACTCTTATGCTTATTCAACTATTTCTCCGATGGCACAATTTCAAGTACTTTGATATGTTTAATCTGAAGGCAAGAGAATTATGAGGAATATAACAAGTGATGTCAAAAATTTGAAGATCTGTAAAATCAAGTCTCCTACATGGCTCCAGAGAGACACTAATTAAGGTGTAGTTGTTGGTTAGATATAAGGAAGAACTTTTTAATGATTTAATTGTAGAACCCTGGAACATGTCTGGGAATAAGCTTCTCATTGCACTGAAACACTTTAGCAGAGACGAATTCATTTTTGAAATAGACATTTTAAAGAGAAGTTTTCCCTTTAGTGGAAACTTTAGTGGATCAATTAGTGGACTAATTGATCTTTGCTAAAAATCTCATATTTTTAGCATCTAAGATTTTGATTTTTTTAAAAAATCTAAGATTTTAATAAAGATGTTTTAATTTTTAGTCTAAATGTATACAAGAAGAAAACAGAGTTTCCTTTGACTAGTCAAATAAGTCCCACAGCTAAGAAGTCCTAAGGAGCAGAAAAAAATAATTATTGGATACTAGGCATAGTACTTGCGTGACAAAATAATCTGTACCACAAACCCCTGTGATATGACTTTACCTGTATAACAAACTCACATGTACCCCAAACCTAAAATAAAAGTTAAAAAAAATCTTATCTAATGTTTAATATGAAACCTTCCCAATACATTGCACGTTCACAACTATGGTCTCCATGTCTAGGAAATCAAAATGTGTGTTAGTGTGTGTGTGCGTGCAGGTGTATGTTTATCCAAATCCATTTTTATAACCTATCTGGTTTTAATTTTCTAGATTGTAATAGGACCTTTGGCATTTTCTTCAAAACCTGACATTTTGTCACTTAACTGCTTTTCGTTTTAAGCAAGTCTTTTACATTAATGTCTAATTGTGTATAATGACAAATTACACATTGAAAAAAATATGCATATTTGCTTAATTCTGGTTATATGACATATGATGAATATGTTCATTCATATTTATTAAAGTAGTTATTCATTCATAGCTCAGCAAAATAAATAAATAAATAAAGAGTCAAAGACTTAATTTCAGGAGATTATTAAGGAGACATAAGAACTTAGTTTCATCACTCCAGGTTGCAGGGGCAATGAAAGTCACTGTCTCTTAGTCCACATCGGCCTAAACTGGAGGACAGAGGAGATGACTTACGCTTCTTTCCAGGACAACTTCTTGCTCTTTTAAAGAGGTAGAATGATGTTACATGTATGAATTGATTAGATTTCAACTGCTGCTATTGTTTTGCTTACTTTTCATATTTAGTCAATTCAGTCTTCTCTATGCTTTTTAAAAAAAATCTGTACCATAAACCTTAGAGGTGAAATAGCTAATCCACCATGTCTGGAGAGGTCCAAAACCAAGTTAAAACCAGAAGCCATTGGGTCCTCAGCCTTCAGACCTGAAGGTGGAAGATGGGTTAGAGAACTGCCTCCCCCATGTTCTCCCTTTCCCCCGATGGCTTCATCATGCGTATTACGTTGAGACTGGGGTGGGGAATGGGTTAAAAGTTTTCCAGAGAGAAAGTTGATTTGTCCTTATGGGACTAAAACTTTAAAGGTCTTGGGGTTCAAGAAAAGTTCAGGTCTAGGACCCAAAGTTGTTTGAGATTTCCTGCTCTTCTTCCTCACAGTAGTTCTGCTTCCCTTAACCTTGACAGAAGGGGCAATGGCCCATGTCACAGTCTTGCTGACAGCCCTGGGCTCAAACAGAGGAATTCTTGCCCCTTCCCATCTCTGTGGGAGAGACACACTGGATTGTCACCAGCCTGTGAAATAAACCACCCACCTGGTCCATGGAACCATTTTAAGGCCGGAAAAGCCAGCCTTACTCAGCTGTGCCATATGGGAAGGAAGAAACAGTGTTTTTCCCCATATGGATTTGTCACACATTAATAGGAGGCATTTGCTCTCAGTCTCAGCCAAATGTCTTGGTTCTTAAAACACATGAGAAGACGTGCTTGGCTTAGCTTGCCAGGGAATTAGATATGTACTTCATAAAGTGAATCTAAACTAAAACTGTGTTGGGCTATTACGTCCCTACCTCATTGGAGAGACATCCCTGAAAATGGACAGCTAATCTCTTTAATCAGCAAAATACCCAAAGGCTCTTCTGGGGAAGGAGTCCAGCATTTAACTACTTCTTGCTGCACAGCTCTGGAAGACAGAATTTTAGAGCAGAAAAGAATCTTGGAGATCATGAATTGCCCCTCTCCCCCACCACCTCGTTTACCATGTGAAAATTGAGGCCTCAAGAGGAAAGTGACTTGTTCAAGAACACTCACCTGTGTTGTGGCCTATAGGACTCTTATCCAGGTCTTTTCACTCCTAATCCTCTTTTCATATATCATAGGCTTTAAAAAAAAATCCTTCCTTCCTTCCTTCCTTTTTCTTCATTTGCTTCCCTTCCTTCCTTCCTTCCTTTCCCTTTCTCTCTCTCTTTCTTTTTCTTTCTTTCTTTCTTTCCTTCTTTCTCTCCTTTCCTCCCTTCCTCCCTCTCTCCCTCTCCCTCTTTCCTTCCTTCCTTCCTACCTTCCTTCCTTTCCTTTCTCTCCTTTCCTCCCTCCTTCCCTCCCTCCCTTCCTTCCTTCCTTCTCTAGATTTCTCACCCATTGCTTACAGATTCAATGAATAAAGGGTTATGAGTTCCTTATTCCTTGCCCTCAATTATAAAACTTGTATTGAGGGCCCCATCATTTTATTAGCTGCCAACATCCTTAATCATCAGTATGAAGCTAGAATATGGGACAAGGGGACAAATCTCAGTATCAGTAGTAGAGACCTGTGTCCTGGCCCCAGCTTCTTCATCAAATGGTACATGAAAGCTATATCTTTTGATCAACAATGGAAAGAATGCATTTCCAAGTTAAGCAGTCCACTCTTGGCTCCTTTCTTTGTGTTCTACATGTATGGAAAAGAATTATATCCTTCCAAAAGCCATGCTAGAAGCGCAAAAGGAGTTGAAGAGGGAAAGAAACATAGTCTTCACAGTCGTGGTCATCTGAAGGCAACGAGAAAGAACCTTCTAAATTCCCAATCAGACAGGGTCCCTAAAAACTAGTCTACACATGTTCCTATGCAATCAGACTTTGACAAATTTGGATATGCTCTCTAGGCACTGTCTATGCACAAGAGACAGCCTAAGGCTGTCCATTATCAAAATCTTTTCATTTGAATCTATTTTGATGTAAAACCCTGGGTCCCACTTCATTCATAAAATAAGGTTAATAGGATCTACTTCTTAAGGCTGCTGTGATTAAAGCAGATGGGACATGTAAACCAATTACTACAAAATAACTGCTCAAAATATGCTATCTGTCTTCCTTTTCTTCTTTTGAGAGTAATCTAAACTTATTGGCTGCTTCATTAATTTGAATGGTTGTTTTTTTCTGAGCAGTAGTTCTCAACAGCTGACTTAAAATATACAGTAAACCATGCTATCATCCAGGCTTTGTTGTCCCATTTACAGAGCACAGGCACAGTATATTTACTTTTTAATGGCCCTAGGATTTTCAGAAAGGTCAGTGAGCACTGGTTTCAACTTTAAGTTGCATTAGTCCCTAACAAGCTAGAGTCTTTTGAAGTTTTGAAGTCAGGCGTTGACTTCTTTTCTCTAGTTAAGGGAGTCTTAGATGGCATCTTCTTCCAAATCAAGGCTATTTTGTCTGCATTGAAAATGCCTTGTTTGGTTTAGCTACATTAAATCATCTTAGCTAGATCTTCTGGATAACTTGCTATAGCTTCACCTTGCACTTTTATGTCATGGAGATGGCTTCTTCCCTCATAAACCTTATGAACCAACCTTTGATTACTTCCAATTTTCTTTTACAGCTTCCTCAACTCTCTCAGCCTTCATAGGTTGAAGAGAGTTTGGCCTTGCTCTGGATTAGGCTTTGGCTTAAGGGAATGTCATGGCTAGTTTGATCTTCTATTCAGACCACTGAAACTTTCTCCATATCAGCAAAAGAGGTGTTTCACTGTTAAGATTTTGTGTTCACTGGAGTAGTATTTTCAATTTGCTTCAAGAATTTTGTCTTTACATTCACAGCTTGGCTAATTGTTTGGTACAAGAGGTCTAATTTTCACCTTATGTCAGCTTTTGACATGCCTTCTCATTAAGCTTAATCGTTTTTAACTTTTGATTTGAATTGAGAGACGTGCAACTCTTCCTTTAACTGTAGTAGGCCTAATCTCAGTATTACTGGGTCTAAGGGAATAGGAAGTCCATGGAGAGGGAGAGAGATGAGGAAATAGCATTTAGGTGAAGCAGTTGGAACACACACAACATTTATTAAGTTCACGGTCTTATATGATGATGGTTCATGGTACCCCAAAACAATTCCAATAGTAGCACCAAAGGTCACTGACCATAGACCACCCATAATGAATATAGTAATAATAAAAAAGTTTGAGATATTGTGAGAATTACCAAAATGAGACACAAAGATATGAAGCGAATTCACAGTCCTGAAAAAAATGGGGCTTATAGGTGTGTTTGTGGGATGCAAGGTTGCCACAAACCTTCAATTTTTAAAGTTTGTCAAAATCTGTCAAGTGCAATAAAGTGAAGCACCATAAAATGAGCTATGCCTTTTGTTAGTTTAGAGAAAGAAGCACCAGATTTAGGCTTATTTGAATTGCCACCACAATAAAACCCAAAATGCAATTATGCCTGTTTTTGCTTAGATTGATGATCAATGCTTATTCCCAGTTTACTGTTCTCATGGGGGAAGTGCTATCAACTTTGCTGTCAAGTTCTACATTATGTTCTCTGCAACAGTATAGTGTCTATCAAAACCCTGGAGGGGAGAGGGGGCAGGGTGCTATGGTTTGAATGTGTCCTCCCAAAAGCAGGTGTTGACAACTTAATCTGCAGTGAAACAGAGTTGAGAGGTGGGACCTAATGGGAAGTAGTTAGGGTCATGAGGGCTCTGCCTTCATTAATAAATTAATGTGGATTATAAAAGTGCATTTGACCCACCTCCCTACCCATCTCTATCTCTACCTCTCTCTCTCCTTTCCACCTTTGGCCATGGCATGATGCAGCAAGAAGGCCCTTACCAGATGCTGGTGATCCTCAGTCTTGGACCTCTCAGCCTTCAGAAATTTATAAAGAATAGATCTCTGTTCTTTATAAATTTCCCAGTCTCAGGTAGTCTGTTATAGCAACACAAAACAGACTAAGGCAAGGGGTTTCTAGTTCCCATGCGTCCCTTTCACTGCCTTGTGTATTTTCACTTGTTTCAAACATATCCTTTAAGCCATCTGTTTTTAATTACTGATCCATGTTCCAGTTTAATGCTTTTTTTTCATTTTTAAAAGTAGAGGAATTATGACAGTAATGTAACTAAGAGCATTTCACACATTTGAGTTATCAAGAAAATGGCTAGGCTAAGAAAAAAATATACACATAATGCATACATCTATAAGCAACACATTAAATCAAGTGCAATCCTGGCAGGAAGCTAAAAGGATTCAAGAAAACCAGTAGTGTTTTTGTTTTTGTTTATTTTTCAGTCAAATGTAAAGAAAAACAAATGCACAATGAGAAACTCAAAACATGTTTAGACATGTTACAAACACACACATATGATTAGCTGATCAGGTGTATCAGTTAGCTATTGGTATGTAACAAATAACCCCAAAACCTAGTGGCTTAAAACAACAACCATTATTTAGTTCTTTATTCTGTGGGTTGGTAATTTGAGTTGGGCTTAGTTAAATAGTACTGCTGGTCTTGCTTGGGGTCTCTCACAATGTTGCAGTCAAATGGAGGCCCAATTGGGACAATGAGAGTTTTCTCCTTTCCATATATTCTTAAATCCTCTCCTCTCCATCTGGCCTCTCCACATGGTCTTTCCACATGGTCTCTCCAGCAGGGTAGTTGGACTTCTTACATCATGGCTCGTGGTTTGCAAAAGTCTGAGAAAAGAAGCTGCCACGGCTTCTTATTGGCTAGATTCAAAAGTCCTACATTGTCACTTCTGCTGTATTCCACTGGGCATGTGGAAGTGGACCACATGAGAGTATGAATACCAAAAGGCATGGTTCATTGGGGCCATTTTTGGAAACTAAAAATCACATTCTCTATATTGAACTAAAATTTGTCTGTTTTTTTCTTGATTCTCTCTACATTCTGTGTAACGTGGAATAGATCCAATTTATGTGGCAGGCTTTAAGATGATTTGAAATAGTTCTGATGCTTTCCCTTACCACAAAATATCGATGGTAAATGTTCCCAGTTTTATCAAACATACCTTACATGATACAGTTTTAAATTTTCTTTTATTTTTAATTGCATTTTAGGTTTTGGGGTACATGTGAAGAACATGCAAGACAGTTGCATAGGTACACACATGGCAGTATGTTTTGCTGCCTTTCTCCCCTTCACCCACATTTGGCATTTCTCCCCAGGCTATCCCTCCCCAGCTCCCCCACCCCCCGACTGACCCTCCCCTTTTCCCCCCAGTAGAACCCAGTGTTTAGTACTCCCCTCCCTGTGTCCATGTGTTCTCATTTTTCATCACCCGCCTATGAGTGAGAATATGCGGTATTTCATTTTCTGTTCTTGTGTCAGTTTGCTGAGAATGATGTTCTCCAGATTCATCCATGTCCCTACAACAACACAAACTCATCATTTCTGATTGCTGCATAATATTCCATGGTGTATATGTGCCACATTTTCCCAATCTAGTCTATCATTGATGGGCATTTGGGTTGGTTCCAGGTCTTTGCTATTGTAAACAGTGCTGCAATGAACATTCGTGTACATGTGTCCTTATAGTAGACCGATTTATAGTCCTTTGGATATATACCCAGTAATGGGATTGCTGAGTCAAATGGAATTTCTATTTCTAAGGCCTTGAGGAATCGCCACACTGTCTTCCACAATGGTTGAACTAATTTACACTCCCACCAACAGTGTAAAAGTGTTCCTTTTTCTCCACATCCTCTCCAGCATCTGTTGTCTCCAGATTTTTTAATGATCGCCATTCTAACTGGCGTGAGATGGTATCTCAATGTGGTTTTGATTTGCATCTCTCTGATGACCAGTGACGATGAGCATTTTTTCATATGATTGTTGGCCTCATATATATCTTCTTTCATAAAGGGTCTGTTCATATCCTTTGCCCATTTTTGAATGGGCTTGTTTGCTTTTTTCCTGTAAATCCTTTTGAGTTTTTTGTAAATTCTGGATATCAGCCCTTTGTCAGATGGGTAAACTGCGAAAATTTTTTCCCATTCTGTTGGTTGCTGATTCACTCTAGTGACTTTCTTTTGCGATGCAGAAGCTGTGGAGTTTGATTAGGTCTCATTTGTCTATTTTGTCCTTTATTGCCAATGCTTTTGGTGTTTTGGTCATGAAGTCCTTCCCTACTCCTATGTCCTGGATGGTTTTGCCTGGATTTTCTTCTAGGGTTTTTATGGTGCCAGGTCTTATGTTTAAGTCTTTAATCAATCTGGAGTTAATTTTAGTGTAAGGTGTCAGGAAGGGGTCCAGTTTCTGCTTTCTGCACATGGCTAGCCAGTTTTCCCAACACCATTTATTAAACAGGGAATCCTTTCCCCACTGCTTGTTTTTGTCAGGTTTATCAAAGGTTGTATGGTTGTAGATATGTTGTGTTGCCTCCAATGCCTCTGTTCTGTTCCATTGGTCTATATCTCTGTTTTGGTACCAGTATCATGCTGTTTTGATTACTGTAGCCTTGTAGTATAGTTTGAAGTCTGGTAGTGTGATGCCCCCTGCTGTGTTCTTTTTGCTTAGAATTGAATGTGGGCTCTCTTTTGGTTCCATATGAAGTTCATGGTGGTTTTTTCCAGTTCTGTGAAGAAAGTCAATGGTAGCTTGATGGGGATAATGTTGATTCTGTAAATTACTTTGGGCAGTATAGCCATTTTCACGATATTAATTCTTCCTAACCATGAACATGGAATGTTTCTTCATTTGTATCCTCTCTTATCTCGTTGAGCAGTGGTTTGTAGTTTTCCTTGAAGAGGTCCCTTACGTTGCTTGTGAGTTGTATTCCTAGGTATTTTATTCTTTTTGTAGCAATTGTGAATGGCAGTTCATTCTTGATTTGGCTTTCTTTAAGTCTGTTATTGGTGTAGAGGAATGCTTGTGATTTTTGCACATTGATTTTATATCCTGAGACTTTGCTGAAGTTGCTTATCAGTTTCAGGAGTTTTTGGGCTGAGGTGATGGGGTCTTCTAGGTATATTATCATGTCTGCAAATAGAGACAATTTGGCTTCCACCTTTCCTATTTGAATGCACTTTATTTCTTTTTCTAGCCTGATTTCTCTGGCTAGAACTTCCAGTACTATATTGAATAGGAGTGGTGAAAGAGGGCATCCTTGTCTAGTGCTGGATTTCAAAGGGAATGCTTCCAGTTTTGCCCATTAAGTATGATATTGGCTGTCGCTTTGTCGTAAATAGCTTTTATTACTTTGAGATACGTTCCATCGATACTGAGTTTATTGAGGGTTTTTAGCATAAAGGGCTGTTGAATTTTGTCAAATGCCTTCTCTGTGTCAATTGAGATAATCATGTGGTTTTTGTTTTTGGTTCTGTTTATGTGGTGAATTACGTTTATAGACTTGCGTATGTTGAACCAGCCTTGCATCCCTGGGATGAATCCTACTTGATCATGGTGGATAAGTTTTTTGATTGGCTGTTGCAATCAGCTTGCCAGTATTTTATTGAAGGTTTTTGCATATATGTTCATCATGCATATTGGCCTGAAGTTTTCTTTTCTTGTTGGGTCTCTGCCAGGTTTTGGTATCAGGTTGATATTGGTCTCATAAAATGATTTGGGAAGGATTCCCTCTTTTTGGATTATTTGGAATAGTTTCAGAAGGAATGGTACCAGCTCCTCTTTGTGTGTCTGGTAGAATTCAGCTGTGAACCCATCTGGACCTGGGCTCTTAATTGCTGCCTCGACTTCTGACCTTGTTATTGGTCTATTCATAGTTTCAGCTTCCTCCTGGTTTAGGCTTGGGAGGACACAGGAGTCTGGGAATTTATCCATTTCTCCCAGGTTTACTTGTTTATGTGCATAGAGTTGTTTGTAATATTCTCTGATGATGGTTTGAATTTCTGTGGAATCTATGGTGATTTCCCCTTTATCGTTCTTTATTGCATCTATTTAGTTGTTCTCTCTTTTCTTTTTAATCAGTCTGGCTAGTGGTCTGTCTATTTTGTTGATCTTTTCAAAAAACCAGCTCTTGGATTTATTGATTTTTTTGAAGGTTTTTTTGTGTCTCTATCTCCTTCAGTTCAGCTCTGATCTTAGTTATTTCTTTTCTTCTGCTAGGTTTTGAGTTTTTTTGATCTTGCTCCTCTAGCTCTTTCAATTTTAACGATAGGGTGTCAATTTTGGATCTCTCTGTTCTCCTCATATAGGCACTTACTGCTATATATTTTCCTCTAGAGATTGCTTTAAATGTGTCCCAGAGATTCTGGCATGTTGTGTCTTCATTCTCATTGGTTTTGAAGAACTTCTTTATTTCTGCCTTCATTTCATTGTTTATCCCATCAACATTCAAGAACCAGTTGTTCAGTTTCCATGAAGCTGTGCAGTTCTGGGTTGGTTTATGAATTCTGAGTTCTAACTTGATTGCGCTATGGTCTGAGAGGCTGTTTTTTATTATGTCAGTTGCTTTGCATTTGCTGAGGAGTGCTTTACTTCCAATTATGTGGTCAATTTTTGAGTAGGTGTGATGTGGTGCTGAGAAGAATGTATATTCTGTGGATTTGGGGTGGAGAGTGCTGTAAATGTCTATCAGGTTTGCTTGCTCCAGGTGTGAGTTCAAGCCCTGGATATCCTTGTTGATTTTCTGTCTGGTTGATCTGTCTAATATTGACAGTGGAGTGTTAAAGTCTCCCACTATTATTGTGTGGGAGTCTAAGTCTCTTTGTAAGTCATTAAGAACTTGCCTTATGTATCTGGGTGCTCCTGTATTGGGTCCATATATGTTTAGGATCGTGAGCTCTTCTTGTTGTATCGATCCTTTTACGATTATGTAATGGCGTTCTTTGTCTCTTTTGATCTTTGTTGCTTTAAAGTCTATTTTATCAGAGATGAGAATTGCAACTCCTGCTTTTTTTTTTTTTTGGCTCTCCATTTGCCTGGTAAATCTTCCTCCACTCGTTTATTTTGAGCCTTTGTGTATCCTTGCATGTGAGATGGGTTTCCTGGATACAGCACACCGATGGGTTTTGGCTTTTTATCCAATTTGCCAGTCTGTGTCTTTTGATTGGTGCATTTAGTCCATTTACATTTAGGGTTAATATTGTTATGTGTGAATTTGATACTGCCATTTTGATGCTAGCTGGCTGTTTTGCCCGTTAGTTGTTGTAGATTCTTCATTATGTTGATGCTCTTTAGCATTTAGTGTGATTTTGGAATGGCTGGTACTGGTTGTTCCTTTCTATGTGTAGTGCCTCTTTCAGGAGCTTTTGTAAAGCAGGCCTGGTGGTGACAAAATCTCTGAGTACTTGCTTGTTCGCAAAGGATTTATTTGTCCTTCACTTATGAAGCTCAGTTTGGCTAGATATGAAATTCTTGGTTGAAAGTTCTTTCTCTAAGGATGTTGAATATTGGCCCCCACTCTCTTCTGGCTTGTAGAGTTTCTGCCGAGAGATCTGCTGTGAGTCTGATGGGCTTCCCTTTGTGGGTGACCCAACCTTTTTCTCTGGCTGCCCTTAGTATTTTCTCCTTTATTTCAACCCTGTTGAATCTGACAATTATGTGCCTTGGGGTTGCTCTTCTTGTGGAGTATTTCCTGCATTTGAGTGTTGGCCTGCCTTGCTACGTGGGGGAAATTTTCCTGAATAATGTCCTGAAGAGTATTTTCCAGCTTGGATTCATTCTCTTCGTCACATTCTGGTACACCTATCAAACGTAGGTTAGGTCTCTTCACATAGTCCCACATTTCTTGGAGACTTTGTTCATTCCTTTTTGCACTTTTTTCTCTGATCTTGGTTTCTCGTTTTATTTCATTGAGTTGATCTTTGACTTCTGATATTCTTTCTTCTTCTTGGTCAATTTGGCTGTTGAAACTTGTGCATGCTTCACGAAGTTCTTGTATTGTGTTATTAGCTCTTTCAATTCATTCATATTCCTCTCTAAGTTATCCATTCTTGTTATCATTTCCTCGAATCTTTTTTCAAGGTTCTTAGTTTCTTTGCATTGATTTAAAACATGTTCTTTTAGCTCACAAAAGTTTCTCATTATCCACCTTCTGAAGTCTAATTCCGTCATTTTGTCACAGTCATTCTCCATCCAGCTTTGTTCCCTTGCTGATTAGGAGTTTTGGTCATTTGTAGGAGGCGAGGTGTTCTGGTTTCGGGTGTTTTCCTCCTTTTTGCACTGGTTTCTTCCCATCTTTGTGGATTTATCCACCTGTCGTCTGAATAGTTGCTGACTTTTTGATTGGGTCTCTAAGTGGATGCCCAAATTGTTGATGATGAAGTATTTCTGTTACTTGGTTTTCCTTCTACCAGTCTAGCCCCTCCACTGTACAACTGCTGAGGTCCACTCCAGGCCCTGCTTGTCTGGGGTGCACCTATAGCAGCTGCGGAACAGTTTTTTTCTGCTATCTTTGTCCCAGAATGATGCCTGCCAAATGTCAGTCTTTTGGATATAGAGGGGTCAGGGAGCTGCTTGAGGAGACAGTCTGTACTTTATAGGAGCTCAAGTGCTGATCTGTGAGCTCTGTTGTTCATTCAGGGCTGTTAGGCTGCTACATTTAATTATGATGCAGCAGAGCTCATTTAAAAAAAACCTTTTTTTCTCAGATGCTCTGTCTCGGGGGGTTGGGGCTTTCTTTGTGAGTGTCCATTGTGCTGTCCTGCCCAGCTAGGAGGCAGTCTAGTCACTATTTGCCTGCCGAGACTCCACCCTGCTGGTGTGAGGTTCGCCCTGTTGCTGCACGCTCTGCCCTGCTGCTGCGGTCTCTGCCCTGCTGCCATGGGCGGAGTCTCTCTGTTGTGGCGGGTTGCCTCAGCAATGGCAGGCTGCATTAGCAATGGGCGTGTACCTCAGTAGGGGTGGATTGCCTTGGTAATGGCAGGCGCCCCTCCCCCACCGAGCTGCACTGTCCTGGGTTCAGCTGTTCCGGCAGTGAAACTCTCCACCCGGAGCATTTGGAATAGCCGTTTTTTTTGTCCCACTGCGCTGGCCCAAACGCCATTTCCCTGGAATCTTCTGGCCTGGCTCACTGTCCAAGTCCCGTTCAGTCAGATGGATATGCCAATCTGCCCTCTCAAGTCTCAGATTGCTGGTTCAACAGGGTACCCAGACCAGTGCGCTTTGTGCAGAGCACTGTGGAGCGCCACTGCGCTACAGCGCCGGCCACCGGCTGCACCAGCCAAAACCTCTGCCTGGCATCCCGCATCTCTTTTATACCTGGGAATTTACCCGTTCTGTGGGCAACAAAGATCTGTCTGGAAATGCGGCCCTGACTCACCCTCCACGCATTCACTGAGAGCTTCAATCCTGGGTTGTTCTCACCACACCATCTTGAGTCCCTCCTCATCCAATTTTAAATTTTCTAAATGACTATGGTCATTCTCATATGGAATTTGCCCCAGTTTATCAATGTCCTGATAAAAGAGTGACACTGGGAACCTAGCAAAACCGTTCAGATGAGAGGACAGTATGTAGTAGGCAGAAAAATGCCCCCCAACCAATATCCAAGCCCCAATCTCTGAGACCTATAAGTATTTGGACTTATACAGCAACAAAACTTGGCAGATGCCATTAAAGGTTACAGACCATGAGAGGAGGCAGGTTATCCTGGATATCTAGGCAGACACAGTTTAAACACATGACTCCTGAAAAGCAGAAAATCTTTCCTAGTGGCAAAAAGAGAGTTGTGATGATGGAAGAAGGGTCAGAGAGGGATGATGTGAGAAAGACTCCATCTTCCATTGGTGGCTTATAAGGTGGAAGAAGATGGCCTTGAGCCAAGGAATGTGGCTTCCTTTAGAAGCCTGAAATGGTCCTTAGCTTATAGCCAGCAAGAAAATGGGGACATTGGTGCTTTAACCCCAAGGAATGGAATTCCACCAACAACCAGAACTAGCAGGAAATGAATTCTCCCATAGAGCCTCCAGAAAATAATGCAGTCTGCCAGCACCTGGATTTTAGTTCAGTGAGACCTGTACCAGACTTCTGACCTTCAGAACTATAAAAAAATAATTTTGTGTTGTTTTAACCACTACATTTGTGGTCCTTTGTTATGGCAGCAACAGAAAACTAATACCATACTCTATGATCACGTTTGAGCAGGAAGATAAGTGAGGCATCATATATTTTGGAGAGGGATCTGACCTAGGCGTGCCTCATCTTAGTTGGTAATAACATTGTTGATTCATGTGGAGCTTACATTCAACAAAAACCTGAAGTCTTTCACATAAGCAACTGTGATTGGGAATGTTTTTCCCTTTAATAATCAAATGCAAAATGGCACATTTAGCTCAGTTCATTTTCATCCTGTTAGATTCAGTCAATCATTCCAGCCTGTCAAGATATTTTGGAGTCTGGTTTCTGTCATGGAAATACTTCAGCCATCCCCTCCCAGTTCTGGTCATTTCAACATCTGACCAGCCCCATCACTGAACATGACCTGCAGGCTCCGTCTGACATCCTGGAGTGATGCTGGTCCCTCCACTCTAGTGCTCTTGTGTTGAACTCCCACTGCTTATGGAAAGTGGGTAATTTCAAAGTACAGCTCAAACACCATGTCTTTCATAGCACCTTGCCTGATAACACCAACCACAAGCGAGTTGTCCCCACTTCTGCTGCATATGAGTTCCTCATTTGCACAGCTGATATGGTAAAAATTGACTTATATGGTGACTATCTGTTTACATGTCTTTTCAATAGTAGGCCTTTGAAGATAAGTCTTGTCTTTTTTGATTTTATATCCCCTAGAGCCACTGGCTTCAGGCCTTGTACATAACACGTGCTTTATGGAAAACAATAATCCATTTAGCAAGTCCTAATTGAGCCAAGATGTAGTACTCCAAGGCATTCATGTTTACTTTAAATGAAAATATATATGCAAGCAAGTATATCATTGCAAATAAGCAATTTGATGCATAAGCAGAGGTTCTTTTGGGGGGAAAATTATGACTTAGAGAAGTATGTGTGTACTTTATTGCTTGTAAGAATGCGATGTCATATACCTGAAATTATAAGACTACTATCTCTTGGGTCTCTAAGTTGGGCTTTAACTCAAGCACTTAGCACAACACCTAACACAAAGAACACATTTAGTCCATTTGGCAATTTGTTTAACTGTGATTTGTTAATGTTCCTTTACATGACACCAACTCGGCCATTTGCCTCACATTCATTCAGCATCACTTCAATGCCATTGGCAATGTCAGCACCAAGCTTTAAGCACAGATGCATAATGAATAAGTAAGGATAACATCAGCTGCCAACTATAGAAACCCCCAACTCAAATTGACCTATGTTGAAGGATGTTTATAGAAAATACAGAAAGAAATCCAGAAGCAGGCCAATTTTAGGGTTGGCTCTGCAGTCACTAAATAATATAAAGACCTCTTCATTTCTATGATAAGGGTCTTTTTACTTTTCTGACCTGCTATGCTCCAGCTAGCTCTCCTCGAGGTCCCAGGAAGGCTGTCTTATTTCAGCCACAGCACCTTTTGGCAGAACAAGAGGCTGCGTTATGAAGTAAATGGAGGGATCTTTTCCACAAACCCCCCAAAAGACTTCCTTCCATCTAATAGTGTCTAACCGAAAGTGGGGGCACATACCCACTCAAAACCAATCACTGGTCAGGCAAAGGAATCACCATACTTGTGATGTGAAGCATATGGTTTTGTGGAGAAGGGTATAATTCCCAATCCACCATGGGTTCTGTTAGAAAGAAGCAAGGGGATTAAATGCTGAAAAGAAAACCAACGAAATCTATAGTCAACAATGCCAGTAACTCAACCCAAACTATATATATTCTTTTTTTTAATTATTTCCATTTTTCTTGGTGTCCCCTTCTCTGAGTCAGCCATGCTTTTGTAAACTATGCTGAGAAATTAAAAGTTACTGCTGTCATATCAATATGACTTACTTCTATGCTAAAATGGAAAAGCACACAAGTACACACACACATACACACACACACATAATTGTTTGCCAATCTCATTCTTGCCATAGTTTTTGAAAATAAAAAAATCTTTGTCCGTTACCAACCTCTTAAGTTTTCATCCTGTGTCAGAATTTATTCCTCTGGCTTCCAAGTAGAGAATGATGGCTTATGGCTCAGATGAAGCCCTTGAAATTGGGATCACTTAGTGGAAACAGACATTTACCCTTCCAGATACAGTCAAATTGTTCAGCCCACAACGGAAATTTGACCTCTTTTTTTTCAAATTTCAAAGAGTCTGAAAAATGGAAAGTAAGTTTAAAGAAATGTCCTTGAAGCATTTTTTTCTTTTTCTTTGGCAAAAAAAGAAATGCAGGAGATTCCTTTACTATTTTTAAATTTCTAAAACATGTCCCTTTTATTTTAACCATTAAATCAATAAGCCAATCTTTACCATCCTTAAATCACAACTCTAGCTTGCATTTGCAAACACGTTGTACACTTTTCAAATCACTTTTATGTTATTTATATTTGGTTCTCAAAATAGCCACGTAAGGTAGGTGGAGCCAGTCTTGTTATCCTTGTAAATGGGAAAACTGAGTTTCAGAGATGTTAACTGACTTGAACTGAACTCACACAACATGGTAGTGGCAAAGTATGGCCTGGTAGTGAGCTATAATTCTTTTTTTTGTTGCCCAGGCTAGAGTGCAACGGTGCGATCTCGGCTCACCGCAACCTCCGCCTCCTGGGTTCAGGCAATTCTCCTGCCTCAACCTCCCAAGTAGCTGGGATTACAGGCACACACCACCATGCCCAGCTAATTTTTTGTGTTTTTAGTAGAGCTGGGGTCTCAACATGTTGACCAAGATGGTCTCGAGCTCTTGACCTCATGATCCACCCCCCTTGGCCTCCCAAAGTGCTGGGATTACAGGCGTGAGCCACCGCGCCTGGCCTTGAGCTTTAATTCTTAAACTACATTTCCCTAATCATGAGTAGTCATATGATAATGTACTCTTCTTTTTTATTTTTTTTTTCCAATCATTTGATTGGAAAACAGATCAAATATCAGAAAGAACCTCTAATTTGTGGGAATTAGGAAATCCCACAGAGGATTATCAAAGTTATAGTAACCACCTTTCCTATTAGTAGGTTTGAGTATTGAAAACAGTCACTTGAGGCCAGGCTCATGCCTGTAATCCCAGCACTTTGGGAGGCCAAGACAGGCAGATCACCTGAGGTCAGGTGTTCGAGACCAGCCTGGCCAACATGGTGAAATCCTGTATCTACTAAAAATACAAAAATTAGCCTGGCATGGTTGCACATGCTGTAATCTCAGCCACTCAGGAGGCTGAAGCAGGAGAATCGCTGGCACTTGGGAGGCAGAGGTTCCAGTGAACCAACATCATGCCATTGCACTCCAGCCTGGGCAACAAGAGTGAAATTCCATCTCAAAATAAAATAAATAAAATAGTCACTTGAAAAAGGAGGATAATTTCACTTTTGTTTAGAGGGAAAGGATAATTCTAAGGGTCGGTTGACTCATTTGAATCCAAGTTTTTCATGTTGAGCCTTTGAGATGAATGCATATTATAGGGGAAAGTCTGCAGTCTCACTTCCTGTGAGACCACATGTGTTGGATCTTTGTATTGTGCATATTAAGGTGGGTGTTTCCTTTCTTTCTTCTTTCCATCTAATCATTTCCTGGCTATATGTGCAATTCTGGAGCCACTTTCACACTGCAGTCGTTCAAACTGCAGATCTATGGAAAGGGGCCTTGATTCTCCTTTGCTGTTTTAGCAGCTTGCGCCCTCATCTCCAAGAGTCCTTATTCATTCACCCTAAGTTATAGTTTCCACATGAAGTCACCTGATTTGCAGTGAGTGTCTTTCTGCAGTAATTAGCTCCCCACTCAGGGAGAGCACAGCTGCACATTAAGTCTAATTGATCCAACATCAACACATGGCTCACTGCTGCACGGCAGACATGAGCTTCCTACTGCACCTACAAGCAAATATACAGATCCATTTTCTTCCCCTAAAACCAGCCTGAATACACCTCCTGTTTTTCAAGACATGGAATGTGCTGGCAGCACCAAAGCCGAGGTTATTCTTGGTTTCTGATCTATTTTCCCTCCCCACTTTTCCCATCTGCATTTGCTTTCTAAGACATATTATCACGAGCAGTGTTTGCTCTTTGCAAACATTCCTTTAGGGTTACAGTATTATTATTATTAATATTTTAAATCTCTGGTAGCAGTTGGCTCTCGTGCCTTTTGTGCATTTGGAGAAGCGTATAGAGAGACAGGCAGAGTGGCCCCACCTCATGGAGCTGTCAGGGGAAAAAGGACTCAGGAGGCACAGGACACTGAATTTCACCTGCTGTGCTCTGGTCTGGAGATGGCCCAGGGCCAAGTGCGCAAGACATGCTGACCTGATTTTTTGCACAGCAGCTCATTGCAAAAGACACTAAAGGCTGCAGTCAGTGTGCCAGATCAAGAGCACATGGAGCTGATCTCAAATCAAAAATAACAAGAAGTTAAGATGCCAAGTTCTGATGGAAGCATGTATGCATGAGGTGTAGCGGCAACAGCGTTTGTATATATAATGCACTGTGTGAAGAACTAGCGCCTAGTTCTGTTGAATATTGACATATTAAAAAATGACTGTTTCATGTATTAAAACATTACTGTTTCAGGTATTTAGAATAGAATATTAAAATATTACTGTTTCATGTATTTAAAATATTACTGGTTCATGTATTTAAAATCTTACTGTTTCATGTATTTAGCTGTATGTTTTTAAATGACACAATAGTGATTATAACCCCCATCTTCCTCACCGAAATGTATTATTTGGCTCTCCTGTTCAAGCAAATTGTTCCTTGGCTTTAACCAAATAGTAAAAACATACCCACGCTCCTCTGTGGCAGGCTGAAGTCACCTAGCAGATAGATATACAGTCATGCATTGCTCAATGACAGGGACCTGGTTTGAGAAATGTGTCGTTAGGTGATTTGTCATTGTGCAAACTTCATAGAGTGCACAAACACAAACCTAGATGTTTTAGCCAAAGACACACCAGGGCTATACGGTATAGCCTATTGCTCCTGGGCTACACATCTGTACACGGTGGTATTCGTGTCTCTAAGCAGATCTAAATATAGAAAAGTTACGGTGAAAATACAGTATCAAAGATAAAAAGTGGTATGCTGTTGGGGTCCGGCACATCTGCTGGGGGACTACCGACCTGCAGGAGTCCCTGAGACTGCCAACGTAGATGTCTCGTTCAACCTGAGGGAGAGAGTGCGCGGAAGTGAAAGAATAAAGGAAAGCGGAGTCTGGAGGGCTGGCTTAGGCTATGTCCAAGCAGCCATTTTATTTTTGCAATATGTTTCATTATATACTTTTCTGAAGTTAAAGTTGTTTATGCCAGATCAACGTACTTAAGTTACAGTAAGCAAGTTACACCCACTAAGTTACACCCAGTAAGTAAGTTAAGCCCAGTAAGTAGGTTAAGCCCAGTAAGTAGGTTATGCCCAGTAAGTAGGTTATGCCCAATAGGTCAAGGTAAGTAAGTTACAGTCATGCCCAGTAAGTTATGGTAAGTAAGTTACAGTTACACCCAATAAGTTACGATAAGGAAGTTACCAAGTGTAAATACTTAAGTTAATATTTTACAATGAAGGTAACAAGGGTCCAAAATGAACACAATCAAGCAATAAACCATAAGGAGCTGAAAGTGGACACCATGCCTCCCAACTCCTCATATCTATAAAGTAATGTCTGTTAATTATTTAGAATAACATAGTCCCTCTCTCGGTTCCTGCTTTCCCTCAGCTCGACTCCCCCAACCGCGGATCTGTGTCTGGGCTCAAGCTCACTGTATTGGGAGGCCCGTTTCCTAGGGGCCTCACACGGGAGTGATCCCCACAGTACGCCTACATGCCATGAATGGAGCTTCCAGGACTGGAAGTTGCCCTGGGTGAGGCCGTGAGTACTGAGTGAATGTGAAGGCCTAGGACATTACATGCCCCACCGTAGATTTTACAAACACTGTGTATACTTAAGCTACACTACACTTATAAAAACTATATTTTCAAAAATAAATTAACTTCCTGTAAAATTTTACTTTAGAACCTTTTAAAAAACTTTTTAATTCTTGTAATAACATTTAGCTTAAAACACAAACACATTTTACAACAGAATAAAAATATTTTCTTTATATCCTTATTCTATAAGAATTTTTTTTTTTTTTTTTTTTTTTACTTTTTGACCTTCTTTGTTAAAAATGAAGACACAAACATACATATTAGCCCAGGCTTACAGGAGATCAGGATCATCAAAATCACGTCCACCTCTACAGCTTGTCCCACAGGAAGATCTTCAAAAGCATAACATGCATGGAGCTGTCATTTCCTATAATAACAAGGACTTCTTCATGTTTTCCTGAAGGACCCATTTGAACTTGCTGTACAGTTAATTTTTTTTTTTTTTTTTGAAACTTGGTTTTGCTGTTTGTTGCCCAGGCCAGAGTGCAGTGGCGCCATCTCGGCTCACTGCAACCTCCACCTCCCAGGTTCAAGTGATTTTTCTGTCTCAGCCTCCCGAGTAGCTGAAATTACAGGCACCCACTACCATGCCTAGCTAATTTTTGCATTTTTAGTAAAGACGGAGTTTCTCCATGTTGGCCAGGGTGATCTCAAACTCCTGACCCCAGGTGATCTGCACACCTCAGCCTCTCAAAGTGCTGGTATTACAGGCATGAGTCACTGTTCCCTGCCAACATTCTTTTTAATAAGTAGAAAGAGCACACTCTAAAATCATGATAAAAAGTAACATAGTAAATATATAAACCAGTGACATCATTGTTATTATCAATGATTGCGTACTATACATAATTGTGTGTGCTACACTTTTATACAATCGGCAGCACAGTACGTTTGTTTATATCAGCATCACCACAAATATGTAATGTATTGCACTGTGACAGTATGATGATGACGTCATGATAAGTACAATATTATCATGGCTATGATGTCACTAGGCACTAGGACCTTTTCAGCTCCTGTATAATCTTATGAGGCCACCATCCTATATGCAGCCCATCATGAACTGAAATATTGTTATGTGCTGTGAGCCAAGTCTTCTCTTTGCATTTTTCAGGGCATTTTCTGTTATCTTGCTGACCATTTTGGACTGGCATAGGTTTCTCAGACTTGGGGATTTCTTCCTGCAGCAGTTTCTGATGAACCATTCATGCCTGAATTACAATGTGTGAAATGGCATGTTGAATTCTCCAAGAACCTGCCGCTTGTCATGCTTTTCCTTCTTAGGCCATGCATTCATTCGTTATCCCAGAGCACTATGGAATGTTCTGGGACCTAAATGACTTCTATAGAAAGAATTGTAGGGAAAAATAAAAGTTAGCTTCTGCTAATAGATGCAGGGTGGGGCAGTTTCTCTATCACTTCTTTCTGATCTCAAAAGTGTTCCTCCCAGTACAAATGAAGAGAAGGAATTTAAGATTCTCTGGGTTTAAGAAAAGGAGGAGAGAAGGAAGACAGAAAGAGAAGGATAACTGTACACCCTTGAGGATGTATGTCTGCAGTAGGTGACATTGCCTCAGGGGAACTTTCCAGGGAACAACTCCAAATCACATTCAACTGAAACTAGGGTGACCCTAAAATGTATCGTCCAAAATAGGAAACTTTTAAAGGAAAATGTACACTACTAGTAGTTATGCTAGACAACAGGCATAAACTGATACTGTGCCCGCTCACCCATATTAATGACTGAGTGGATGAGACAGAGTCTTGCTCTGTTTCCCAGTCTGGAGTACACTGGTGCAATCTCAGCTCACTGCAACCACCACTTCCTGAGTTCAAGCAATTCTCATGCCTCAGCCTCCCAAATAGCTGGGACTACAGGCACATGCCATAACGCATGGCTAATTTTTGTATTTTTAGTAGAGACGGGGTTTCATTATTTTGGCCAGGCTGGTCTTGAACTCCTGACCTCGTGATCCACCTATCTCAATCTCCCAAAGTGCTGAAATTACAGGCATAAGCCGCTGGACCTGGCGTAGTCACCCATATCAATGACGGAGTGGAGTAGCTTTACCCAAGAACCCACTCTGTATCAGTGGAGAACCCACTCCTCTGTGTCAGTGGCAGCGTCCAGCTCTTTCACCATTCTGTTCAGGTTCTGTACTCACCCAAGACATGTGAGGCCAATACAGGGACATCCCTCATGTCCAATATAAGAAACTGACACATTTGGGACTTCAAACTCTACTACCAAAAGCTCAAAGCTTGGTTTTGAGATTTCAATAGTTATCAGTAGACTAACTATAGGTAAAGGCAGAATCCTTCCTGATTCTGGAACAGAATATGAAATACGTATGTAAAGAGAACTAATGTATGCACTGGAAGGGGAGATGGCAAGGTATTGGGGACAGAGTGAGAAGCAGGAAATTTTGATTCATGGACTGCATTTAGTTGGGTTCCTCCCACACTCAACAGGCTCAAGATCTATCCTGTTTTACTAAAGGATGCATCCAGCTTCCTTTCTCCAGGGAATGCTTGCAGCAGAAAGAAGTTCAGTTATGGCTTATATCTCATGACTTTTCCCTAATCTGCTTCATCTTAATCTGTTCTCAGGATATTAAAAAATAATAATTAGGGAGCATCCAGAGGCCAAGAATATCAAATCCTGCTTCCTCCAGCCTCCCCCAGTCTCTGCTTTTCCACTAGAACTGGCTCAGAAACTGCAGGACTCAAAATCCCCCTTGCATCCAGGGCCAGAGATGAGCTGGACAGCCTGGGACAGGCTTCTGGAAGCAGTACAGGGGCTGATCTTCGAAAACAGAATGTACTCAAAGCAGTTCTTGGAAAGTCAAAGGAGGTTAAAACTGCAGTCAGCATCATTTCCCCCTTGTGCAGTTAATGACCTTTTTCACTGACAATTCTTGGGTTAGATGTGAACATCTGTCCCACAGTGGGAAAAAGATGAAAAAAATCTGAATTAAATTAGGACCAGAAGCAAATGATCATCAGTCATTCACTGTTTCTTCATTGGTTTATGTTACATTTGTTCATTCATTAATGAATTAGTTTAAGTGTCAATTTTTTATTTTCTGTCATGTGTTCCTGCTTTTTCCAAGTTTATAGCCTGGTGCTGGGGTGGGGGTTGGTGAGTGGAAGGTACAGACATTTAAATTGAAAAATACATAAAATAATCCATAGGCTTTGGTAAAAGTACAGAATAGTATGAGAGTACCTAGTACGGACTTCCAACCTAAGCCAAGGGGTTAAGGGAAGATTTTCAGAGAAAGTGACACACAAACTGATACCCATAGAATCTCATAGAAATCAGCCAGTCTGAGAGAAAATGAACCTGGAAAAAGTGCTCAAGTTGGGGTGCAAGAGAACATAGCTCATCTGAGGAACTATAAAATGGTCAGTTAGACTGTTGGACAAGAGGGCAGGAGAATGGGAAAAGATGGAGAAGGATAAGCTTTATTTCCGCTTTCTTTTCTTATGATCATAGACTGTTAGGACTGAAACTGATTTATGGTCATCAACCCCTCCTCTTAGAAACTGGGAAATCAGGCCAGGCACAGTGGCTCATGCCTACAATCTCAGCACTTTTGGAAGCTGAGGTGGGTGGATCACGAGGTTAAGAGTTTGAGACCAGCCTGGCCAACATAGCGAAACTCTGTCTCTACTAAACATACAAAAATTAGCCATGCATGGTGGCACATGCTTGTAGTCCCAGCTAACTGGGAAGCTGAGACAGGAAAATTGCTTGAACCTGGGAGGCGGAGATTTCAGTGAGCTGAGATTGCACCAGTGCACTCCAGACTGGGCGACAGAGCAGAGCAAGACTCGGTCTGAAAAAAAAAAAAAGAAAAAGGAAAAGGAAAAGAAAGAAAGAAAGAAAAAGTAAGAAAAGAAATTGGGAAATCCAGGACCAAAGGAGAAAGTTGACTTATTTAAAGTCATACATTTTCAAATTGGGGTAATATGTAAATATGGATTCAATTACCTGCTCCAAGTCCGATTGTCTGGTAATTTTTCTTTCTTTTTTTTTTTTTTTAAAGAACTGTTGAAGCCATAAAAAGTGTGACTTAGCATTCTTGGACTAGAGATCTGTTTAAAATGGCGGGACGTGAGCTTAACTGGAAACCAAGTTACAAGACCTAAAGTCTTGTGTCTGCAACCTTTTGATCGTTTTCACGGGAGTTTGACTTAGCAAGTAATTTGAAAGTGTTTGTCTTTAAATAAAAGCATCTTTTGCTGTTTTGCAATTTGCTAGAGCTTTATCATATGCTAGCACCTCTGGCCAAGATACTTTATGCACAAAACAGAGGAAAATGTGTGTGTGTGTGTGTGTGTGTGTGTGTGTGTGTGTGTGTGTGAGAGAGAGAGGAAAGAAAGAGTGAAGTTGAGAATGAAGCATTTTTTTTTTTTATCAGAAGAGGTTAAGATGTAAACAGTCAAAAATGTTTAAATTACCCACTGCATGTACCTTAAAGGATGGTGAGAAATTAATGAGAAAGGGAGTGAGGGCTTAACTGATCTAAGTTGCAGAGGAAAGTGTAGGTCAGTCATAGGAAAAAGGCAGCAGCTTAGTTTGGCTGGAACAAAAGGAACATATAAGAAGCAGCGCAAAATCAGCCTAGTAGAATACTCCAGACGTACCTAGTCCGGAATTTTGAATGTCAACATATCTGGTGGACAATGAAGGAACTACAGAGGGTCCTGAATGATGAAAATGAGTTGTTAGTCCCTGAGAGCAATCATCTGACCTCTGATAATTCATTGCCTGAGGCCAGGCCACCCTCCCAGGGCCTGGTACCCTTGCCTCAAGGTGGGGCACATCTGGAAGGATTCCCCCAGCCCCTGCCCAGGTCAGAGCTCTATGCTGTGGGGTCAGCTGAGCCCAATGCTGTGACTGCACTATGGCTCAACTTCCTCCTCTGTTCCATGCTGAATCCTTCATTTCCCACACATGTTGATCCTGAGCATGCGCCACAGTAAACTCCTTCCTCACCACCTTGATCTGTTTCCTGGGAATCCAGATCTGCAACAGAGTGGGCAGAGAGAGATGGTAAGCCAGGATTCCAACCGATAAGCATGAAATGATGAGGCCCTTACCCCAGGGCTTCCACTGAGCATCTAAAGGGAGGGAAAGGAAAGGGGTAATGGGAATCCTCATTTTATCACTTTCATTTCTAAATCTTTTAGGACTGAACTTCTACCACTTTTTTTTTCAACTTCTTGACAACAATGTTGCACGTTCTTTTTGTTTTTTCTAAACACTTGGATGTATAGTTTTCAAAACTGGTGCATATCAGAATAACGCCAGGACTTCCAAAAAATGTAGCTTAGTGACTCTACTCCCAGAAACTGTGATTCAATTGTTGTCTGTGGGAGGGCCCCGAAAAAATGAAATATGTACCACTGCTTTCATTTCTAGAATACACACTTTCAAGTGCATTTTCTCATTTGATTCACATATACACACTCACACACATACTATAAAGATGTAGATATTATTATTGTCACTATTTAACAAGCGGGAAAACTGGGGGGTCTGAGAGTTTATCAACCTGCTATAGGGCACCCAGATAAAAGGGAGACAAAGTCAAGATTAAAGACACTGGAGGCCTTGTGATGTTCTTCCCACTACACCACGCAGCCCCTTCCCGCTCTCAGGAGGCCAAGCTTCTCAAGACCTGGCCTTGCATGTGCTTACTCATGGCTCTGCCTTTGCTGAAGGTGTCCCTCAGGCTACCCTGCTCTTCTTTACAATATGAACCCTAAGAAATCTTCAGAACAAATCCAAGGTCGGTATAAGGCCATTCAAAATGTTCCATAAGGCACTTCCAAGGTGGTCCCATTTAAGTGACACTGGACAGGCACTCACAGAGTGTTCTCAGCTAACTCTGAACCCCAGGGAAAACTCCTGGTTCATACACATCCTCTGCCAGCCCCCTCAGTCCGTGATCATGCTTAGCTTCTTAGTTTAATTTTTCCTTTTTCCTTTTTTTTTTTTTTTTGATTTTTTACTTTATTTGCCTAACCCAGCTAGAAGTTCTGAGAGGAAAGGTACAGGTCAACAACACAATTTAACAAATTTTTCTGGCCCCTTTTATGTACCAAGTACAGTTGTCTCTTGGTATGCATAGGGCTTTGGTTTCAGGACCCCACTGAATACCAAAATGGATGGATGCTCAAATCCCTGATATAAAATGGCATTGTATCTGCATATCATTTACATACATCCTCTTGTATACATTCATTCATCTCTAGGTTGCTTATAATACCTAATACAATGTAAATACTATACCAGTAGTTATTATACTGTATTTTAAAGTTTGTATTGAATATATATTTATATTGCTATTTTTTATTGTTTTATTTTTCCAAATATTTTTTATCCAAGGTTGGCTGAATCTGCAGATGCATGACCCATAGAAGGCTGACTGAGCCGACTACCTTGGTAACGATGCATAGAGGAATAAGACTGAGCCATCGCTCTCAAGGTTTTTTTTTTTGTTTTTTCTTTTTTTAGATGGAGTCTCACATTGTTGCCCAGGCTAGAGTACAGTGGCATAATCTTGGCTCACTGCAACCTCCACCTCCCATGTTCAAGCAATTCTCCTGCCTCAGCCTCCTGAGTAGCTGGGATTACAGGCACACATCACCACACCCAACTAATTTTTGTATTTTTAATAGAGACGGGTTTTCACCATGTTGGTCAGGCTGGTCTGGAACTCCTGACCTTGTGATCTGCCTGCCTCGGCCTTTCAAAGTGCTGGGATTACAGGCATGAGCCACCACGTCGGCCCTCAGAGTACTCATAACCTCTCCTTCCTTCTACAACCAGTCACCCATTTTACAGACATTGCTATGGTTTGGTGAACAAAGTGTTACATGGATACAGAGGAGGGAGTGGGGTGAAATTATGAGAGTTGCTCAGAAGATGAGCGTCTCACGGAAAGTCTTGACAGGAGGTTGGTAAGGTGATCAGTGAGCACTAGGTTCATATTCGAAAAAGGGAGACATTTTAAGAGATGTTTATGTATTCAGACTTAGAAGCAGAGATTCATTGATTGATTCAACTTAGTTTTGGGCACCATTATCCTGTGGGTTATGATTTACGCCTCTCATTCCTGCTCTCTATATTCAATCCGTCAGCCAGTTAAACTTCTTTCACTCTTTGCATGTCTTTCAAATTCATCTACTTCTCTTCAGCCTCATTACCCGCTCTTCTCATCAAGACTTTGCTGATAGCTTGCTCAACCTTCTCTTCCTCCCGTATCTGTGGCTGCAACCCTCCAATCCATTTCCTCCTTTACAATTGTAGATCTAACTTTGACTTGTAAATCTGACATACATCTACCCACTCTGCTTCCCAAGACTCTGAGGATAAAAAGCAGAATTTCAACCTGGCCCTTCATGGTCTTAGACATTTTGGCCCTTCTTGTTTTCCAGGCTCATCTGGCCTTTGATTTTATGTCATCTTCTCTTTCCTCCATGTTTCCTCCTGTGACACGGCCTTTGCATATGCTGTCCCCTCTGCTGAGGATGTGCTTTCCCATGAATCCCCTCCCTCTTCTCCTTAACACTTACTCTTCCTTCTGGACTCAGCAAAACCATCATTTCCTTGGGAAATCCTTTCCTGAGCTCCTTTATCTGATCTACAACTCCAGTTACTTGCACGGACAATGATTCCTCTCCTGCTACTGCACAGCAATTTTATATTAATTTAAATTTTTGAATAAAAGTTCATCTTACCCCCTCATATATTAAGATATACAAAGACAAAGATTTTGTTTGTTTTTGCTCACCAGTGGATTTCCCACAGTTCAGCAAAATGCCTCTCACATACTTTTTAAGTAAATGAATGCTCTCACATACTTGTTAAGTGAATGAATGCGAGAACCAATGACTGAATGAATGGACTGATGCGTGTCTGACACAGTCTGGGTCCTGCCATTATAAGGATGAGCAAAGCAGACCTACTTTCTACTTCTGTGGAGCTTCTACTCTGCTGCTGGTTCATGGAGATTGAAAAGTCATGGTATGGCTGTTTGCAATTTGAACAGGTTCCCTACAACTCTTCCCTGACCTCCTTTCATACTTCTTGTGCTGGAGATTTCAGGATTTGGGGCAGTTGGAATTACAATTGTGTTTGGGATTTTTCTGTTTTGTTTTCTAACATTTTCTACAATGCTATGTTGCCAGGCTTCAGAAAGAACATCTCTCATTATACGCAGAAAAAAATCTGTAATGAGCATGTATTGCTTTCCGGTAATGCCACATCCATTTTCCGTTCTTGCTAGAGTTCCTCAATTTTTACGTTGGGGTGTCACCTTTTCTACATGCTGTGTTCTCATGATAGGACTATCTGTCAAATGGTGGGCATGTGGCCCAGTTAGGCAAATGGGTCTTCCTCTTACTAATAGCACTTACAGATTTTTCTTAGTTGAGGCGCCATGGGAAAACTGCATCCAAGGGCCTTTCCTTTCTGAGTCTTTCCATGAGCCCTTGAATCACTTCTCTTCTTCAGTCAATGTGAGCATATTTCTGTTGCTTGCACCCAGCCCTCTTCATCAGGGTTCCACTGGAAGAAGACTACTGCCTGCAGTCCAAATTTAGTCACCACCTATTTTACTATGTAAAGTTTTACTGACGCAAAGCCATCCTTATTCATTTACATTGTGTCTACTGCCAGTGCTACAAAGACAGAGTTGTGTAGTTGCAACAGAGACCATATGGTCTACAAAGCTGAAAAGATTTACAGAAGAAGTTTCCCAACCCCTGCGCTTGAGAGTGAAACCCCAATCCCTAAGACATTCATTGTAAGTAATTAACTTCTCTTCTATGCATCTGGAATGGCACCAGATATATACCACCCTTGGGGGAACTGAGAACATCACTAAATCATTTTCTGTAGCATTAAATTTTTGCATGAAACCTTGCTTGAGAAAGAGTGCTTGTACCTGAGAAGTCCTAAATGTTCCACCAATTGTTTTCTGATCTAAGCTTCCATAAACTTCTGATTCCCTATGCTGGCTCTTTGCTAAACTTATGTAGGGAAGGTTGTTGGCAGTTGACTGAAGAACTGATTCTAGGACCCGTGTATTCTAAATCTCTCTGAGATTCGTAAAAGTTATTTATTCTGTCTGTGCCTCAGCTTCATCTTCTACACAACAAAAGGATTTAGCTAAGATTTCTGAATTATCTTCCAATATACTGTAATTCATCTAAACAAAGATAAAGGCAACCAGATATATAAATAATAGTAAAGATAGAATTGTGAAATGAACCTAAATAAAGGGAGGCATCTAGCATTGTATATGCTGGAGAATAGCATAAACTAATGTGTAAAGCTGTGTGCAAAGGCAGGGGTGTGTGCGTGTATGTATGTGTGTGTGTTTTAAAAAGCACTAAACATCTGCATTAATTTGAATACCATCTTCTCTGGGTCCAAGAGGAGAAACCAGAGTGCCTGAAATGTCTCATTTAAGTCCTAAACTTAAATCCATGGTAAATAGCCTATTGTCAGAAAATTTAGGGATAGTCCCTAAGCAAAGTTTGTTTCACTTTTTACTCTCAGACTTGTTCCAAAAGCTCAGTTAAAATTTCACCGTAGAAAGTGCCTACTTAAATTCCTTTAACAAGCAATCTCTCTACTCAGTAGACTCCAGCTTGGGCCTGTCCATTCTCCTCAAATAGGCCATCCAGCTGAACTGTTTGCAAGGCCCCAGGCTACAGGTAGTTTAAAGCACCACTATCAGATTGATTCACAGTCTTCTCCAGAATAAATAGTCCTGGTCTTCGTCAGCAGTTTTTCATACTCTGGGCTCTTTTATTAGCTATTTTTGCACCGAGGTACATTGTCAACCTACTCCATAGCATACTGGCTTTGCTCCTCCCAGGAGGTTAGAGGCAAACCTGGAGCTCACTGGCTCCAGGCCCCCTTTAAAAAACGTTTTGGTGATCATGTGTTAAGAGCTAATGATAATTGTCTGCCCAGAATGCTCAAGCATCAACTTGCATGAGTCAGGGGGATTGGTGAAATAAACCTCAAAATCCAGTCTATCCATCCTATAATTAGGCCTCTCTAATGTATGGACAAAACAGATCGGTGAGGACTACTTCTGGTCTCTGCAAATTGAAAGCCTCCAAAGAAAAATTCCTTTCCTTTAGAGGGTCATTTTTCAAGTAGTGCATTAAATATTTATTGACCATCAGTGCTATGTCAGGCATTGTGCTAGCTACTTGGATACAGAAACGAGCATGAGAGATTGAGTTCCTGCCCTCCTAGTGCTTACATGCTGGTGAGGGAGCACTGAAAAGGGAGCATGCTGAACAAAAATAGACGGGTAAATATAGTAAAGTAAGTGTGTGCAATGGCAGGAAAAATATGGAAGCCCTAACTCACAATTCTTCTCTAGACTAAGGAGTCCAACTAATCAGTCAAGCCAGCTGAGAGTTCAGCAGATTAGAAGGAGTGATATGATACTCCAGACAGACAGAACAGAGAGTAAAAGAGCCATGTGCAGCCACCTGAAGTAATTTTTACTTGCCTGCCTCATAGAGCTGAGAGCTGGTGTTAAGAGAGAAACCCATGAGTGTGGATTGAAGCAGTGGGGTCCTGTAAACAAGCTAAGAAGATGAAAGCTTAACCAGGGGTGATTTTGCCCTCCAGGGGACATTTAGCAGTGTCTAGGGATTTCTGGTTGTCACAAATTAGAGTTGCTACAGGCATCAAATGGGTGGAGGCCAGGGACATTCCTTAACAACCCCCAGTGCAGGAGACAGCATCTGCACAACAGAAACTCCACCGGCCCTGAATGCAGATGATTCTGAGGTTGAGAAACTCTGCTCTAGGGCAGTGGGAATCACTAAAGGAGTAGAGCTGGCAAGACTTGATTTATTTATAACTCTCCCTCTGGACACAAAGCAGCGGGGCAGAGTGAATTAGAAGGAGTCCAAGCCAGGAGAAATAACTGATTGCAGCCATACAGGTACAGGATGACATACAAACCTCAAAAACCTCCTCAGCGAGTGGCCCCGCTGGAGGAACACATCCTGGTTTAGGATGTCAGAATGAAAAGGCCACCGTGGGAGTGAATGATGGAAAGCTGAAAAGCAAATGAAATACGATCACTGTTTTCATCGGTACCTTGTGCCTGGCTCACCGTTCTGTTACACTCAAGCTGAAGGCATGTCAAGTGAAGGATTTGGGATGAAAGTGTTACCTAACTTCAACATAAGATGGTAGGGTCCGGGTATTTTAAACACATCCCCCCACCCACTTACACACACACTGAGTACATGATCCCATGTATTTGTGAAGCATGTTTTGCGTTCTTTGTGACAGGTGGGGCCCTATAAATGAAGCAAGGGACAGCTGCTTAGCATGATAATGTGTACCATATTGTAAGACCAATTTAAAAAACTAGTAGTATCTATTATTAAGAATAGTATTATATATATGGAAAGTCTCTTTATATAGGACTTAAGTGCATGGGAAAACATGGTGATCCCCACCCACTTCCTTCACTCCCCAGTGCCCTGAATGAAGCATCCAACAACAGCTACTATTTCTTGAGCACTCGCCATATACCAGGCCCTGTGCTAAGCACGTTAAATGTTTTTCTCACACAGTCTTCACAATGCTGTAAAGTATTTTTCCTCCAATTTTACATTTATGAAAACTGAGATTTAGGGAGTTAGTGAGGGAGTCCCAACATTGCAAAGCTTGTAAAAGGCAGAGTATAGATTTCAACCCAGGAATGAAAGACTCTCTCAAGACTCTTGAACTTGACCCCAAGAGCCTGGATTTTCTGATCAACAGCAATGAGTAATTTCAAAAGGCCATCTGGAGCAGGCCTTCTCTCTGAGCATCCTGTCCCTTGGAGGTAAGGCTAAGCACCCACTGAACTCTGGCTGTTTGCATGTTGTTCGAGGAATATTCAAGCCCAGCAGGGTCCAGCTGTCTGAACCTTGGCCACTCCACATCTGCACACACTACCATCCCACATCACCACCACCACCCTGTCTTCTCTGTGGCATTCTAGGAAAGTGGGCAACTTGACATCTCTCTTCAAAAATGACTGTGACAGAGAGATGACTGCAGATCTCCTAATACCAAGTGAGTAACACCTATCAATCTCATTTCCATGGGTTGTTTTGGAAAATATCTGAGTCTCAGATTTGACTGAGACAGGCAAGAGAAGAGTTGGGAAGATGTCCAGAGGTGCAGACCCGGAACAAACACAGAGTCTCTGTTTGGTCCCCTGTAATAATCACGGGATGTTTTCTAGTTACTCAACAGATAAGAACATCTTATCACTCTTGGCATTTTCACATGTTTTCCTCTTTTTTATTTGGAAATCTGTACTTTTCCTGCTGCTGGCCACCCGTCCTGAGAGCACAGCCAAATGTCCGGGGACTTTCAAAGAAATGTACAACAATCCCATGGGACTCAATATCGTCACAAGATGTTTTCAAAGGACTCCAAATGACTAGCCTTCCATAAAACACACATGCTACATGGAATAGGATAATTTTTCCTCTGAACCCAAAACTCATTTTTCCCAATCCCATGGCCTAAGCCCTAATGGGACCACATAATAGTCTTCTCTCCCCTGAGAACCAGCTATGGCTGAGTTGACTCTCAGTTACTGAGAGGCAGGCATGCCTAATCCTCTGTTTAGGCAACTTTCTTTCAAAGTTCTAGACGTGGGCTTCACAGTGCCTAGACACACACACGTGTTTCCTATTAAAATCATAGACAAATCAACAGGGATGCTTACTTTTCAACCCCGTTGATCATGAGCAAGCTCAAAACCCACCACTAGAAATGTCCAGCATCAAGACATGAAGGTCAATTGCCAACAAAATCCATGCTGACCTTGAGATTCCCACTCTTGGAGCCTCAGGAAGTCACGTTTTTTCCATCTCTGGTACACACTCTCCTGAAAAGTCTGTTGCCTGAATTTGTTTCTTTGAAGAACACTATATTGGTTTCCTGGGGCTGCTCTAACAAATCACCATGAACTTGGTGGCTTAAAACAACAGAAATTAATTCTCTCAAAGTTCTGAAAGCCAGAAGTTCACAATCAGTTTCATTGAGCTAAAATCAAGGTGTCATCAGGGCTGCATTCCCTCCAGGGACTCTACAGGAGGCTCCATTCCTTGCCAATTGCAGTGTTTGGTGGCTGCTGGCATTCCTTGGCTTGTGGCTGCATCACTCCAACACTAAGACAGCATCCCTGTCTCTCTCTCTGCTACCATCGCATCTTCTCCTCTGTGTGTGTCAAATCACTCTGCCTTGTCTTATAAGGATACTAGTGATAGCATTTAGGATCCACCAGATAATCCAAACTAATCTCCCCAGTTCAAGGTCCTTAATCACATGGGCAAAAGCTTCTTCTCTAAATAAGTTGACATTTACAAATTCCAGGAATAAGGATGTAACATTTCTGAGAACCATTTTTCAGCCTACTACAAAAGCCTCCCAGTTCATTCTGTAGAGAGATGAGCAAGAATAGGCTCACTACACTCCTTCCAAAAGATCTCAAGTTAGTTTCATCTCAAATGAAAACATTTATACACACACACACATAAATGACTCTATGTATTAGTAAGAGATGTATATTCATTTGGCATGTGTCATACACACTCACTATCTATGTTCAGAATTTAAAATCATCTACTCTTTAGCATCTGAACTATGCCGTTACTATGACCTACTGAAGTAGATCATCAGTTTTCAGTATTCTTGATATTTCTGGCTGAATAATACTTTGTTGGGGTTAAGTGGCCAGCTACTCTGTGCATTATAGAATGTTTAGCGTCATCCAGCAAATAGAAACATAGGAAGCCCAGGCCAGGCACAGTGGCTCACGCCTGTAATCCCAGCACTTTAGGAGGCGAGGTGGTTGGATCATTTGAGGTCAGGAGTTCGAGACCAGCATGACCAAGATGGTGAAGCCCTTCCTCTACTAAAAATACAAAAACGAACAGGTGTGGTGGTGCACGCCTGTAGTCTCAGCTACTAGAGAGGCTGAGGCAGGAGAACTGCTTGAATCCAGGAAGTGGAGATTGCAGTGAGCCAAGATTGCGCCACTGCATTCCAGCCTAGGCAACAGAGTGAGACTCTGTCTCAAACAAATAAACAAAAAAAACAATAAACAAACAAAAACATAGGAACCCCAGTTGTAATTGAATTTCAGTAAAACAATGAATACTTTTTTAGTATAAGTACAATCTCGGCTGGGCGCGGTGGTTTACGCCTGTAATCCCAGCACTTTGGAAGGCCGAGGCGGGTGGATCACGAGGTCAAGAGATCGAGACCATCCCGGTCAACATGGTGAAACCCCGTCTCTACTAAAAACACAAAAAATTATCTGGGCACGGTGGTGCGTGCCTGTAATCCCGGCTACTCAGGAGGCCAAGGCAGGAGAATTGCCTGAACCCAGGAGGCGGAGGTTGCGGTGAGCCGAGATCGCGTCATTGCACTGCAGCCTGGGTAACAAGAGCGAAACTCCATCTCAAAAAAAAAAAAAAAAAAAAAGGTACAATCTCATAATTTGGGTATTCTTTGTCTATCTGAATTTAAATAAAACTGAGTGTCCTGTATTTTGTGTGTCAATCTTACACCAGATGGCAGTATGCCAATAGCACACACCTACCCTCACCCTGATTGCAACAAACAAAAACATCCTTAGATTTTGCCAATTGCTCCATGGGAAAATTACCCCCAGTTGAGAACCATGTATCTACTTAATAAAAAATAAATTAAAAAATCTTGGAAAATAGAAAAGCCTGAGAAAAATATGTAGAACTATTTAAAACATGTGCAGGTTGGCCGTTGTTGCTACTAACCCACTAAGCTATCAGGTTCAAGGGCCACAGGCTACACGGACACTAGCGTGGCTCTGGGGAGACGTGTCGGCGTCACTGTTGTTTGGGGACATGATTTGGAAAAGGCAGCCTGCTCAGAATAATTCTGCCTCTCCCTCTCCTTTCAAGCCTTAGAGCCTCAGGCTGAGCAGCAGGACCAGACATGATCTCCCATCCCCCATGCGCCTTCTAATTTATTTTAATTATTCTCTTTTTTCCCCCTTAGTCCTCAGGCTTCATTTAGGTGCAAGTGGCTCTCTCAGGCAGCTAAGTTTGAAGGTGCCAGCAGACAACTGTCTGGTAGCGCTATGCCATGAGGTCCCTTCAAGGAGACTTCTGATTTTAAACATGTCCCTACTGGTAGAAAAAACTAAACAAAAGAGGGATGGAATGGGTGTGTGCCCTCTGCCCCTCTCCCCACACCTCTCTCTCTCTCTCTCTCTCTGTCTCTCTCTCGTGTGCACACACACACACACACACACACACACACACACATCCCTCCCCTTTTTCTTTCCTGCACCTTCAGCTTTTTGTCTAGAGGGAACAGTTGCCATTCAAAGTATACATTGCTAACCCAGGCTTTGGTATAGTGGTAACTCATTACTCTTTCTCCCCACCACCAGCTGCCTCTACACTGTAGCAAATCTGAGTTTCAAAAGTTTTCTCCAAATATAAACTTTGTGTTCACACACAGATAGGATGAGTGCACATATTGCATGTCTACATAAACAAAGCCATGTGTATTTATACACCCATATCAATGACAGGTCTGTACGGAAAGATAATGGGGGTTTTACCGACACACACAAAAAAGATGAAAGGCTTTGAAGCCTCTGACCCAAAATAAAATAAAATACCAAATAATGCTCAGCAACAAATCCCTTAATCAGGAGTGGGAGGCTGATAGCTATGCCACAGCTGGTGGAGGCAACAGGAGAGATGTGTTTGGGAGGAGTCAGACTCTCACAGTATGGAGGCAGGATTTAGGTTCCGTTCCCAAATCATCTGGTGCAGGATGAGTATTTCATTGTTGGCTGTAAGGTCTTAGTTTCTTGCAGTCACTAACACTATCTTCAAAGGGTTTACATTAACTAGCTGCACATGACCTCATACAGCAGTTCAAAAGCAAAGTTGACATTTAGGAAAAGTTTTAAGAATGAATAAATTAATTTGGCTAAACACCTAACTTGACTGATACTCCTGAAAGTCAGAGACTAAGACAAAAATGCCTGGATAGAAAAAATAATTTAAAAAACCCCAGAGAACAGAACGAAGATGCAGTAAGAGTAATACTAGAAGGAAGAATTGGTCCTAGGATAACTGCCCCCAATAATGGGCCTGCCTGGAAAAGCTCAGGCTTCAACTCAGACTGTTTCTCCAGCAGGGAGATGGGGCAGACTTCATTTTTAGGATGGATTGTTGTATGTCCATAATCAGGCCAGCTATCGGGAGAGCAGCAGGAAGGTACAAAAAGGACAGGCACCAAGTGGAAGCTGCCACCTCTGCTGCCAACCCAACCCATACATTCTAATTTCATCACCTCCCTGCATCACCACTCTTATGCCTGCCATTTTATAGAGAAGGATATTTCACTGGTTTGTGAATGTTTTACTCTCTTTAATGCCCATACTCTGGAGAAAGCACCTTAAGTCTTTTATTCTTACTGAGACCAAATTTATATACAGTGAAATAAGCAACCTGTAATTATTCAGTGCAACGAGTTTTGACAAATGTGTATACCAATGAAACTACCACCCCAGCCAAGGTACAGAATATTTCCATCACCCCAGAAAACTCCCCTGAGGCCAATGCTGTGCTAGAACCAATTTCGGCCAAGGCAATTCTGCTAATCTCCTCCCAAATTTGCCCTCAGTGATGTCATACTGGTGCTTAAAAACTGTCATGCTGGGAAATCAGAAAACACTACCACAAATCAGGGATTTTTTTTCCTCAGAGAGCCAGCTGACCAGCACACACCTGCTCATACTTCTTTTTGGCTAGCTCCTACCCTCACCAAGGGAAATCTTCATAGATTTAGTTTTGTCTGTCCTTGAATTTCAGGAAAATGGAATTGCATATTGTATTTTGCTTCTTTTCATCAACCCGATGTCTGTGAGATCAATTCATTTATCAGCAGTTTGTTCCTTTTTCATTGCTGAGTATTATTCCATTGTATTAATATATAGTACTATATTTATCTAATTTCCTACTAAAAGACATTTGCATTTTTCCCAGTTTGGACCTATTAATATTTTTTAAGACTTTTATGTACCTTTTTGTACCAGTATTTTCATGACCATATGATTCTTTTCACTTGGATAAATATGGAAAAGTGATATTGATGGGTCATAGAGCAAGTTTATGTTTAACTTTATAAGAAAGTACCAGAAAGTTTTCCAAAAAGGTAAGACACAAGCAACATATGAACCTTCCAGTCTTTATAGCATTTGGTGTTGTCACTGGGTCTTTTGAATTTTAACCTTGCAAATGTTTATAAGGAAGTGGAAGCTGCCACCTCTGCTGCCAACCCAACCCATACATTCTAATTTCATCACCTCCCTCCATCACCACTCTTATGCCTGCCATTTTACAGAGAAGGATATTTCATGGGTTTGAGGATGTTTTACTCTCTTAAATGCCCATACTCTGGGGAAAGCACCTTAAGTCTTACTGAGACAAAATTTACATAGAGTGAAATATGCAACCCATAATTATTCAGTGCAGTGAGTTTTGGCAAATGTAGTACACACTGTGGGATTTTGATTGCATTTCCCTGAAGATGAATTATATTAACCATCTTTTCAAGGACTTTTTAGTTAGTCCTATATCTTCTTTCCAGTTGTGTCTGATAGAATTTTGTGTGGAGCATTTGATATAATTCACCAGCAAAATAATCCAGCCCTTAGTTGTCTTTTCTGGGAAACATTTTGGCAATGAATTAAATTTTTGTATAGAGATAGGGCCATTTAGATTTTTCTAATTCATTTTGTTTTGGTAAATTGTTTTTTTCAATGAATTCATTCATTTTTTTTCCAGATTTTGGAACATATTGGCCTAAGATTTTTCATAAGATTCTCCATTACCCTTTAAATGTCTACAGGATTTTTAGTGATCTCTTCTCTTACATTGCTGATACTAGTAACTTGTTACTTCTCTCTCTCTCTGGATTAGTACGGCTAATGGCAAACCAGTTTAATCGATCTTTTCAAAGAAATTTCATTTCTTCTTTTTAACTGAGGTTGACTTTTTCCAGCTTCTTAGGGTAAAAAGTTAAATCATTGATTTTAAACCTCTCTTCTTTTCTAATATAAGCATTTAATGGTAAGAAAAACTTCCTGCTAAGCATTGCTTTAGCATTTAATAAATTTTTATATGTTATATTTTTAGTATTGATCAACTCAAAGTATTTTATTTATCCTTGTTATTTGTCTTTTATTCCTTGATTATTTAGAAATATGTTGCTTAATTTCCATGATACTTGGGAATTTATAGATATAATATGATTTCTAATTAAATTATACTGTGCCCAGAGAATATACACTATAAAATTTAAATCTTTTAAAATTAATTGATACTTACTATCCAATATTTGGTCTACCTTGGTTAATGTTTCATCTGCACTAGAAAATAATGTTTTCTATTTTTCTTGGGTGGCATGTTTATATGCTTTGATTAATGCCATGTTGGTTGATAGCATGGTTTATGTCTTCTATATCCATGCTGATTTTAGACATTGATCAACCAATTAACCAGAGGGAATTGTCAAAAATCTTGTAATGGAATAATGCATTTATCTGTTTCTACCTTTAATTCTGTCACTTTTGCTTCTTGTATTTTAAAGCTCCGTTATTGGGTGCACATACATTTAGGATTGTTTTACCTTTCTGGAGAACTGACTCTTTTATTATTTTTAAATTGAAAAATTACCTCTTTATCTTTAGCAAGTCTCCCATGTTAAATTGTATGTTCTCTGGTATTAATATAGCTATACTTTTGCTTTGTGTTTATTCTTTGCATAATATTTCCGCCATCATTTTGCTTTCAACCTATCTCTGCCTTTATATTTAAAGTGAATCTCTTTAGAGAATAGAGGGATGGTTACCAGAGACCGGGAAAGGTAGTGAGTGAGGAGGGGTGAGGAGGGGGATGCTTAGGGTACAGGAAAAAATACTTGGAAAGAATGAATACGTACAATTTAATTGTAAAATTTAAAATAACTAAAAGCCTGTAACTGGATTGTTTGTAACACAAACGATAAATGCTTGAGGAGATGGGCTCCCAATTTTTCATACTGTGACTAATACATATTATATGCCTGTGCCAAAGTATCTCATGTCACCCATAAATATAGGCCTGCTATGTATACACAGAAATTAAAACTTAAAATTAAAAATTTCAGAAGTAATAAAGTGGATCTTTTGCTTTTCTAACTAGTCAGGCAATCTTTTAATTGAAGTAAATCATAATCCAATTAAACATAATTCAATTATTTATCCTTATAAATGTAATTTATCATTTAATATAATTATTGATACAATACTGGGTTCTACCATTTTGGTATTTATTTACTATTTCTTCTGTCAGTTTTTTGGTTCCTCCATTCTTCCTTTCATTCTATTCCTTCTTTTTAGTTCATTAAATAATTTTTAGCATCCCTTTTCTGTCCTCTGTTGCCTTTTTCTATCTTTCTTTGTATTTTTTAAATGGTTCTCATAAGGATTAAAATATGACACTTTAACTTATCACAGAGTGACTACAATTGATGTTGTACCACCTCTCATAAAATATCAGAGTCTTACTGTGGATCATACCTACTGCAAAATTACATGTATTTTGTTCCTATTCTTTCTGCCATCTTTGTCATATATTTCACAAGAAGAACCTCTTCTTATATTTCTTGTATTGCAGACAAATTCTTTTAACTTTCATGTGGCTCGTGCATTCCCTTTCCTCTCAGCATAGAAATGTTAATGTATCTTTGGCCAAAAAAATACAGTGCAGGAAAAAACTGAGGAGTAATTTTTTGATTCATTCTTTTGTTCAGCACATATTCTTGAACATGCGTTGGACCTAGAGATTAAATTTTCCCCCTGCGGCTCTCTGAATGTGTGGAATAATGTAGAAGAAAGTCTTCCATTATGGAGTATGGCAGACTCTCCTGTTTACCTTGATAATATGTATTCTTTCCTTTCTAACCCCCAAATGCCTGGATAGATGAGTGATTGTTGGTATCCAGCCCCACTGCAAGGTCACATGTCGTAAGAGGAGGCTCTTGATTGGTCTAAGTTGGTCATGGAGGTTCTGTGTAATAGAAATGTGATCAGACTCTGGCATATGAGTCAGGAAGAAAGTATGTTAGGGACTGCTGGAAAACAAGGTTTTCTTGCTTTCAGAAAAAGATACATAGAAAGAGAAAGCTTTTCTTTTTCTGGAACTTGTGACATCTGCATGTGATGTCTGGAACTTCAGCAGCCAATCTGTGACCATGAGAGGGATGAGCCTGAGGATAATGTTGATAGTTTGAGGACAGTAAAGCAGAAAAATGGAAAAAAAGTACTTGGATCCTTGATGATATCTCTGAGTCAATGAAGGAACCAATTTTGAAACCATGTTAACTTTCAGCTTCTTGCTCAGTAAGAAGGGAACTTGATAAATTATTCTTTTGATTTAAGCAATTTAGAATCAGGGTTATACTTATAACATAATTGTGTCAAAGAATAAAAAAACAAGAAGCCCTATGAATTTTATTTTTTGACTCATTTCTCTCCATCCCTCCCAATAGAGGAACTTTCCACTGTCAGAATATCTTCATCCTCTGCCTGTTAAAGCCAGTGCTATATATTTTGGGAGGGGAAAACCAGACATGTACATCTTTAAAAGATCTAAGGCCTGTAATAAATGTCTAAATTTCTCTTCAGCATATTTTTGTGTTAGCAGATTCCGAGACAAGAGACTTTAATCGCGGCTGCTAAATCCCCCTTTTAAAACTGAATTTAAAGTAACATTTGAGGCTGTGTATATTGGCTGCAGATTCCTCCCCATATTCTTCCTGGGAGTTACCTACAAATGACATGACAGTCCCTCTCTATAATAAAGTAGCCTTTTAAAACGTAGCTGCTTATTAAGGCAGAGATTCTAATATTATCCTACTATTCCACTGAATAAAGGAATTGGGTGTCTTTTGTACAAACCTGAGGGTCTGGATGTATGTCTGCACTTTTCTTCAATGCTTTACAGTATCTTAAAATAGCATCCCCCTCCTTTCCCTCCACCTCCATGCAACCACAACAGAATGTGAGGTACTGGTTTGGGGCTTTGGAACCAGTATACGTTATGTTCAATTTTATTTTCCATGCTTAAATGAAGTTAGTTTCTTCCTCTTTCATTTGGGATGTAAGAAGGGAAATGAATATTATTTTTATAAATATGACTCGGTGTTCTGCCCAAGTCTGTCTGTAGCCATCAGGAAAGTGGGATGTTGGGGGTAAAAAAATATGGAAAAGGAGCATCCAGGGAAAGTATTCCAGAGATCGCGGATTTGAGTATAGCCTGCTGGGAGTTACAAAAGAAAGGAAGAGACGTTTTCTGTCTGTAACATTATACAGCTGTGGTCTCCACCAAACACCGGGGCAGGGGCAAATGGATGGGTGGAGTGGGTTGACAACTTGTAGGAAAAGTTCTGATTTTGTGGTAGTCTGAGAATGCCAATGAATGTTTATGTATTTCATTTTGAGAGTGGAATTTCAGTTAACTCTCCTGGGAATTGAAAATAGGACTTTATTTAATCTCTCTTTGCAATGGAAAAGAAAAGACCTGAAGGAACTATAAAGAAGCGAAAGAAGAAGGAAATGTAGAGAATATTTCATTCACCTTCTCATGCTACGGAGAAGGAAAGTGAGACCCAGAGCCCGGAAGTGAGTCCTCCAAGGTCCCATAGTGGCTGACAGCAGAAGAGGCATTGTGGTGAGTGTTGAGAGTGGGAGCCTGACCCCAGGCTCCAGCCTGTCACTGCCTGGCTGTGTGACTATGAGTTAGTCTCATGACCTTGCCGAGCCCTGCATTCCTCATCTCTACAATGGAGATAGTCACAGTGTCTTTCTCAGGGGCTCGCTATGAAGATTAGATGAGTTAATACCTTTAAAGAGCTGAACATCTGGCAAATAATACATGCTCAATAGATTCAGCTTGAAGGAAGCCAGCCCCGACTCAGAAGGAAGCCATGGAAAGCATGACACTGACTTTGCCCTACTCTTCCTCCCCTCTATTCTCATCCTCCCAGGAGCCCCATTCATAGGTGGCTGAGACAGCAGAGACTCCTCTAAGGAGGAAGAATGAACCCAAGCCTTCAGCCTGGGAACCTCAGACCCAACAGAAATAGTCATGAATCACTTTGTCTATTAAACACCTAGGGAGCACCCTGACATATTCCCCATCTTGTATTTTGCTAGATTTGAGTTTCCCTGGGGACATTCTGTTCTTCATTTCTCTTTCTCTCATCTTAGTTCCTTTCTTCACAAGCAGAATCTAACTTGCCAGATATGGCTTAGGTGACGTCTGATTGGAGAAGGTCAGTGCTCGGGGGTATAGATTTTAAAATGCAGCTGCCTCTTAATGGACTTGGTGAAAAGACTGGGTAAGATATCCATTTTTCATAAAGGAGACAAAGATCAGATTGTGGGGAGGTGATGAGGGATTCCTCTGTAAGCAGGGCTGGAGACTCCTGTGTGTCCGATATCTTGTGCCTGACAGTCTCCCCAAATCCACAAGTATTTGCTTCTCTCTCTCTCTATCGCAGCGTCTAAAAGGTTAGATAATAAGAAAGGCAAGAGTTATGTTGCAGAAGGGGATCAGGGCAAGAAAGCACAGCTGTTACCTGACTCTCCTATTAAGCCAGACCTCAGGTTTAGCTTGAGGCATAAGCAAAGGAGGTGGAGGAATTACCTCCTGACCTGGTGGAATGAAATACTGTGAAGAGCTGATGCGGGCAGCCAGTGTGCCATGAGCCAAGTCATTGGCTCTCCATGCTCCCTTGTGAGCAGTCATCCTTGTGCTCATTTTGCAGATGGGCAAGAGGCCATGGTGTATCCAGCATGCTCTGGCAACTTACCCTGTTGGTCTCTGAAGCTCCCCACCCTCTCTGCCTTTGGGGGAGATCTAGGCATTTGTGCAAATTTGCATGGCTCAGGGGCCTGCCTGACTCTGGGGCCTTGCTTGTCACAGCCTGCTTTTCTCTGCAAGCTTCAAAGAAATGGAAGAAGAGCTATCCCTGGGTTGCTGGGCAGGGAAGAAGAAACAGGCTCAGGCAGATGAAGTGTCCTGGATAGTTCAGGAGGGGCCGGCCACAGGGCTTGAGAGAAAGACAGGCCTGGAACCAAAGACAAACTCAACCCCTTCATCATTGGGCCTGGGCTAGTACTGACTCAGCTGCTTCTATGTGCAGTGGAGGAAATTGGGGCTTTGGGTAGCTGGGAGGCTCTTCAAGATCCCATGTTGAAGGAAAAGCTCAACCCTCAGCCTCAAACCGCCAGGGGACTCTGTTCTGCAGCAGGCCAGGAGCCAGTGTGAAGGGGCTGAGCCACTGTACCTTGCATTTGGGGATTCTCTGTTATTTAAATTCCTTCTTTCTCACAAAAGTTCAGAACAGTAAAGTTCTTAGAAATCAGTGGTCTGGTCCTTTAGAGATGCATTCACCCTAACGGCTCAGCAGCCTCCCTGTGCTTGCCTTCAGGGCCAGAGACTGCTCAGAACTCGCTCAGGAACAGCCACTGCTCCCTGCTCCCTCTAATCCCTATAACAGGTACACTGGACTCTTTTTTTTTCTTTTTTGAGACAGAGTTTCACTCCTGTTGCCCAGGCTGGAGTGCAATGGTGCAATCGCAGCTCACTACAACCTCCACCTCCCAGGTTCAAGTGATTCTCCTGCTTCAGCCTCCCAAGTAGCTGGGACTACAGGCATGTGCCACTGCGCCTGACTAATTTTTTGTATTTTTAGTAGAGACGGGGGTTTCTCCATGTCGGTCAGGCTGGTCTCGAACTCCCGACCTCAATTGATCTGTCTGCCTCAGCCTCCCAAAATCCTGGGATTACAGGTATAAGCCACCTCATCCAGCCCATGGACTCTTTAAAATGCTCTTTATGTTTTATGCTCATACGTTATAAAATTTTTATGCATTTGTTCTCTTCCTCTTCTGTATAGTTTAAGCAACCTGAAAGTAGGGGATGTGTTTTGTTTATTTTTGTTGACTGAGTGACTGAATGAATTGCTTAATCATTCAAGAAAAGAAAAACCAATATATCCTAGGCCCTCTTATTTGAACACATGAAGTCATCCACTGGAAAGGACTAAAACCTAAACTTCTTCCTGGACTTCACAGCTTCCTCTGGATGTGCTGATTCCTACATTTTTCCTGAGATCTTTCCAGTTGAGGAAGAGATTCTCCATTCTCCCATTTGCTTATATCTAACGATCTATGCAGTGTAAGCCAAAAATAAAATTCTAAGCCCCTCAACTGACTGAATGGACTCTCTGTTGACCAAGGGGATACCAAACAAACCTGAAAAACTATTTCAGGCCATGGTAGGAAGAGGTATTTGGACATGCCTAGTTATACTCTTCTCCATCTGGAGTTCAGTCACGACTAACCAGCGTCAACATTAAAACAGAGCTTATGAGACTGACAAACTGGACTCCATGTGACAATAATATACCAAATTCCAACCTAACCATGGTATAGCATCACATGACGCATAGTAGGACATGAAGGAAATCAAAGTATTTTACCCCAAAATATATTTATTTGATATATTTTGAAAAGGCCCTGCAAAGCTGTCTTTTGTGGGGGAAATTTGCATTCTGTAGACAATCCCACTTCTTTACTAGGTCATTTCTGGAGAGTGTGACAACTTTTAAGTATTGATAAGAGACATTTATCATCTATTTTCTCTGAAGCCTGTTACCTGGAGGCTTCATCTGTATAATAACAACCTTGGTGGCTGGGCACAGTGGCTCAAGCCTATAATCCCACCACTTTGAGAGACAAATCACCTGAGGTCAGGGGTTCGAGATCAGCCTGGCCGACATGGTGAAACCCCGACTCTACTAAAAATACAAAAATCAGCCAGGTGTGGTGGCACATGCCTGTAATTCCAGTTAATTGGGAGGCTGAGGCAGGAGAATCACTTGAACCTGGGAGGCAGAGGTTGCACTGAGCCAAGATCGTGTCATTGCACTCTAACCTGGGTGACAGAGCAAGACTCTGTCTCAAAAATAAAAGAATCTTGGCTTGCACAATCTTGATCTTAATTAATGCATTTCTTTTTTAAATTTTAATTTTAAGTTCTGGGGTACATGTGCAAGATGTGCACGTTCGTCATATAGGTAAACATGTGCCATGGTGGTTTGCTGCACCTATCAACCCATCACCTGGGTATTAAGTCCAGCATGCATTAACTAGTTTTCCTAATTCTCTTGCTCCCCCAACCCTACCCGCTGACAGGCCCGAGTGTGTGTTGTTCCCCTCTCTGTGTTCATGTGTTCTCCTTGTTCAGCTCTTACTTATAAGTAAAAACAAGCAATGTTTGGTTTTCAGCTCCAGCATTAGTTTGCTGAGGATAATGGCTTCATTCCTTTTTATGGCTGCATAGTATTCCTTGGTGTATATATATCACATTTTCTTTATTCAGTCTATCATTGATAGGCATTTGTGTTGATTCCATATCTTTGCTGTAGTGAAAAGTGCTGCAATGAACCTAAACTGCATGTATCTTTTATAATAGAATGATTTACATTCTTTTGGGTATATACCCAATAATGGGATTGCTGGGTCAGATGGTATTTTGGGTTCTAGATCTTTGAGGAATCGCCTTCCACAATGATCAAACATTCTTGCCAATAGTGTAAAAGTGTTCTTATTTCTCTGCGACCTTGCCAGCATCTGTTGTTCCTTGACATTTTAATAATCGCCATTCTAACTGACATGAGATGGATCTCATTTCTTTATTCTGACTTAAAACTCTTCAGACAAAGCTTAACTCTTTTAACCAATTGCTAATCAGGAAATCTTGGAATCACTCTATGACCTGGAAGGCCTCCTCACTCCCCATCTTTGAGATAGCTAACCTTTCTGAGCCAAACAAATGCATAGTTTTTATGTATTTATTTTTGTTTTTACCTGTGGCTTGTGTCTCCCATAAAAGCAGGCTGTAACCCAACCACCTTGAGCACACGTTCTCAGGACCTCCTGAGACGGTGTCATGGGCCATGGTCCTTAATCTTGGCAAAACAAACCTCTAATTGATTGAGATCTGCCCTTGATTTACAGTAGCGACTGTGTATATCATTACATTCCACTCTGTTGAAATACAATGGGTATAAAAAATAAAGGTTTAGCTGAATTTCTATAACAAGGACACTTTCTGCTGAAAAACTCAACTTTAGTCCTTCTTGTGGGTTCTTACCCATCACTCCTATGTTGGTATGATAGAGTGGGGGAGGCGGGGGAGGCATCTGATCCATACTAATGAACAAAACTAAACATAAGACTATATTGCTGTCCACAGAAAAACTATCTTTAATGCTATAAAGCTAGATCATTCTAGGGCTAAGTCCACAGTTTGGACAAAATGGTTGAAGTGTGAGGATGTCATACAAAATCAGTTGTTTTTTCAGATATATCAGGGATTTAAAAATACACATCATTTACATTTTCATCTTGAGAAATTTTCTTCATGGCATACTCTAGAAAACTGAGAAATAAATGGAAAAGGAAAACTTAAATATTAGGCAAAAAATGGTATATTAGTACTGGTGGTTGGTATGAAGTCTGTTAAACACAGAATTATCTCCAGGTAACAAGCATGGTTACAAAACAAGCAAATGTTATGTTTTATGTAGAAAATAGACTTATGCAAATACTACTTTTTTGTAAAGGAATTGACACTGAAAATCCCAGATTATATTAGTCAAAATTGAAAGGGAAAAAGAGAGAAGCAAGTAAGGATATTCTAAATTATATATTGCATTGGAAAAGTGGTTTTGGCTTTGATAATTACAGAAAACTTTGGAAAACATAAAGGGTACCACCAACAAACAAAAAACAAATATTTTGCCTTTCAAATCATTAGTGCAGAGAGAATCACACACAACTTAGTCCATATATCAAAAGAGAAAAGAAAGATGCAATATAAGAAATGACACACAGACAGCCTAAAATAATGGTATACATGTATAGAATTATATATTTATACCAATCATTATAAATAAAATTCTGGCCAACCCTCATGGCATGACTACTATGGGTCAAGCTACTGTTAGATGCTTTGCTCCCGTGGCTTTTTTTAAATGGACTCTTCACAGCAACCATAGTAATACTATATTATTGTTCCAATTATACAAAATGAATCAACAGTGAAAAGCACTTTCGTGAGGTCACATAGATGTAAAAGAAATATTCAAGAGCTAAACCCTGGCCTATCTGACTCACAAATCTATTCTTGGTTACTGCACTGTCCCACTTGCCCACAACACAGTAAGAGGCAAGATATCCAATCTATCCATTGTGTACTCCCGAATTTAAAGTCGAAGACCTAAACTGTATCATAATATAAAATATAACATGTTGCTTATAAAATAAATAGCTTAAAGATGACATCAAAAATACATACACACTGTCTATAGTGTGTGTGTGTTTGTGTGTGTGTATTGGGTAAATACAAAAGAACAGAAGCAGCAGCGTCAATATAAATTCCCAACAAGATGTGAGATTACATGCAAAAGACGTTAACATGATGGAAAAAATTTTTTATTAATCAATTATATAATGCATGAGGAAATAACCTTTACACACTAAAAATTTCACAAGCTATAAAAATCAAAATCACTAAAATGATTAGAAATACAATATGAGAAAAAATGTAAGAAAAAGTGAACACAAAGGTATTGTGAGACACTCTAACACAAATATCAGTTTTTGATAAATAACATAGATTATGAGTTCTCATCATTCAGCTCCCACTTATAAGTCAGAACATGCAGTATTTGGTTTTCTGTTCCTGTGTTAGTTTGCTAAGGATAATGGTCTCCAGCTTCATCCATGTTCTCACAAAAGATAAAGGGTAGGAGGAGGGAGAGGAACAGAAAAAATGAGATGGGTACCAGGCTTAGTACCTGGGAGACAAAATAATCTATACCACAAGCCCCCAAGACATGAGTTTACCTATATAACAAACTTGCACCTGTGCCCCTGCACCTAAAAGTTAAAAGATAATGTAAATGAAAAAAGATAAAATAGATAAAAAATAAAGTCAGTGAAACTGTAAATAGTTATATTAATATGCATAAGTATATAATGTGTATATGCACATATATTTATGTATCTGTATATTTACATATATAGATACATGTTATAGTATATATGTATATTCAAGATATATATATTTGAGGGAAGGAGGTTGAGGATATCTGAAAAACAGTCTCCATAGCTTCTTTCCACCTGCCCACAGAATGCTCTCAAATACTATGAATATACTACATCAGAAAGAAAATCTTAATAAATTTATAAAAGCTAATATTAAGACAACATTTTTGCACTAACATATAGGTGACCTATCAATTATAAATGACAAAATCAAAAACGTATAAAACAAATAACAATTAGCAATTTAAAAAGCTCATGCAAAACCTGGATATAAGAGGAAATCAAAATGGTAATGAACATTTATTAGAAATTGCTGCATTCCTACACTACTACAAAACATGAAAATACTAAATGTATGCAATGTAGCCAAGCCTTATCTAGAAGCAAATTCATAGTCTCAAATATTTTCCTTATGGATAAAAGAGAATAAAAATAATGGAACCAAGCATTCAACTTAATTATTTGGGAAAAGAAACAGAAAAAAGCAGAAAGGAAGATATAATAGCAAATGCAGAAATCCAAGAACAAGGAAACCCAAATCTAAGTCCAATAAAGTCAGTGATTAAACTCAGGATTTAATCTTTCAATTAAAACAAATCTAACACATACAATTTGAAAAAAATCTTTTAAAATGTTGGTGCCCAACTACCCTAATTATTATTCTCAAACTCTCAACTCATGTAAGTTCTCAATATCTCTCCTTCAGTATAATTCAAGGAACTTCAGCCTTCCCACTTTGATCCAATTCACCAGAGCATTTCAGGCTGGCCCCAAGATTTGACTATCAGAGGGCCTCCAAGGGAAGCAGGCTGCCATGGAAATGAGCTTCAGTAAAAGCTTTTAGCTTGAACTCCATCTTTATGGTTGGCCTGGTCTCAGGCAAGAGATACACACCATCAGGTCTTTCCCCAAGACCAATACCTGGGTGAATGTGGCTCAGTTACTGGGGAGGGGCTTTCACTTGGTACAGAAGAGTATACTTTGTAAGTTACTGTCCTGATTTACTCTACCCAGGGTGCTCAATTTTTGAAAAATTGGGTCTTGACAGAAAGTTGCTTCTTTTTGCCTACATCATACTTTCTCAACAGATTTGGCTCCTTCTATCCTTGTAACATCACCAAGGTACAGAAGCATGGGTGTGAAGCAGGAAACTTAAGGACAAAAGAAGAAAGAAGAAAGAAGGCTTCCTGCAAACCCCAATGCCTTGTATATGTCTACATTCCTCACATTGTACATAAGTAGGTGCAGTTTTTTTTGTTTACCAACCCTACCTTACTAAAGCTATTTAGAAAAAGAGAAGACTTGGAACCAACCCAAATGCCCATCAATGATAGACTGGATGAAGAAAATGTGGCACATATACACCATTGAATACTATGCATCCATAAAAAAAAGATGAGTTCATGTCCTTTGCAGGGACAGGGATGAAGCTGGAAACCATCATTCTCAGCAAACTGACACAAGAACAGAAAACCAAACACCACATGTTCTCACTCATAAATGGGTGTTGAACAATGAGAACACATGCACACAGGGAGGGGAATATCACACGCTAGGGCCTGTTGGGGGGTGGGGAACTAGGGGAGGAATAGCAGGAGTGGGGTGATTGGGGAAGGATAGCATTAGGAGAAATACCTAATGGAGATGACAGGGTGATGGATGCAGCAAACCACCATGGCACATGTATATCTATGTAACAAACCTGCACGTTCTGCTCATGTACCCCAGAACTTAAAGTATAATAAATAAATAAATAAACATTAAAAAATAGAAAGAAAAGACTATGGAATATATACAAAATACTGGGATATTTCAGAAATGAAAGCTGATTAAACATAATGATTGGTCTAAGAAAAAAAAAAGGACCATCCTTTCCGTTCCAAGTAATCAAATAACTAAGAATAGTGAATATATAGTTTGCCCGCTCTGCTGCCCACACATCTTGCTGACGACTTCAATGCATTGTTTCTTTAAGCAGTAGTATGAAAAAAATCCACGCTATTTTTAAAAAGCTCTATTATTATTCCTATTTTACTTACTTTTTTAAATTTTTATCTTTTGAGCCAGGGTCTTTCTCTGTTGCCCATGCTGGAGTGCAGTGGTGCAATCATAGCTCACTGTAGCCTGAGCTGGGCTCAGGCCATCCTCCCACTTCAGTCTCCGGAGTTGCTGGGACTACAGGCATATGCCACCATGCCCAGCTAATTTTTTTTTTTTTTTTGGTAAAGACGAGGTCTCATTTTGTTGCCCAGGTTGGTCTCAAACTCCTGGACTGAAGCCATCCTCCTGCCTCAAACTCCCAAAGCGCTGGGATTATAGGTGTGAGCCGCTGCACCTGGCCCCTTTTTATTTTTGAAGAAACGGAGGCTTAGAGAGGTTATAAGAACCTTTCTCAAGTCATCCAATCAGTGACCGAAGGAGGATTGAAATCCAGGCAGCTAGTGTCCAGCATTCAGCATCCGCGCTCTCTCTTTCCCCTGATCTGTATCATGTTTCCAAAGAAAGCAGCTTCTGCCCTGACAGGATCATTGTTGAGAACTCTGACCTTCCTTCCGCCCCAGTTAACTTCTCCTCCTGGGAGGCAGAGATTTATTTGATTGATGAGACAGAGAGGAATCATCATCCATCGATCCACGTTCTTGCTTGACTGCAGTCAGCAAGGTTAAAAATTGGAATACATGGGCCCTTACTCTCCACCCTGCCCCCAGCCCCAAGAGCCTCTCTGTCCCTGGGCAAGGAGAAGGCGCAGTTTTCCTCATGTCTGAGTAAGCATCAGCTCTGCAAATGCAACTCAGCCTTGGGTCCCAACATTTCAACTTCTGAGGAAATATAAGGTTGCTACCCACTTTGGCTTCAGATTCTCACGTGCTCTCCATTTCAGTTTCCCAAGCAATTAAGCTGAGATATCTAGTGAATTCTTGAGCTTAGGTATCAATTATTTCAAGCTTTGAAGAGCAAAGATGTGAGTATCACCAGCCTGAAACTCAACCGTTCATCCACTACCGTGTACTTCTTACCATGTTTCTGGCTCCAAGAAGCTAAATCTTGGGGCTATTACATGACACTTTAAAATGCTGCAAACACATACCTTGATAAATGTTGGGGAACCCACTAAATAAAACACTGCTCTATCAGTGCACAGGACAGCTACATTCCAGAGGCTTCCTCTCTGAAGGTTTTCATAGGATCAAGCAGAGGATAGCTCTCAAGTTAAGGGGAAATGCTTTCCTTAACTCATTCCTATGTACATAAGGTTTCATGTCAGCTTATTAGTACCATACCACATAACTCTCCCCTCCCTGTGGGGCAGATGAGCTCCAAACATCTGTCCAGCCAGGCAGAGTTTCTGGAATTATGGACAAAATATCCAGGTCGCATATGAGACAAATTCTCTAGCAGAGGAATGAGACAAAATTTGTCTTAGGATCCTTTCTTATAAACACAGGAAGCATCATAAAATAATAATTTCAACCCATTTCTACTCAAGAATATGGGTGAATTGATGGATAAAATTAGGTTTTGACATTTGCTTAACAAGAAACAGCTCACAGAAATTAGAAGAGTTTGCAGTGTAATTATTTCACATTGCTGGTTCATACTGCTTTCACAGAGAGATGGGTGTTTCCCTTAACATGTGGCCATGACATAGGGCAGAACAGGTGTATTTTGAATAGAAACATGGAAACATGAAGAGGTATATGCTTTGTATAGAGCTGGTTAATTGCCTGGTCAGCTAGTTAATTGCCTGCCCTGCTGTTTCTAACAGCAGGGGTGCAAATAGGTCTTGACAACTTCATGTTCTGTTTCAGATTTATGACCCATTAAAAATATCTGGAGTTTTAAAACTGTAGGGCCATGGTTGTGTCACAGGCTGGTATTCTGAGGCAGCACAATGGAACTCATTTACTGTGTGTGATTTTTATTTCCTAAAGATTTCTCTTCTTTCTTCTGTTGTCTCCCTCCTTCCCACCCTTTCATTTTCTCTTTTCTTTTTTAAACAAGGAGCTTTGCTCTTTGTCATAAAGTGACAAAGAAGGCAACAACGACCTTGAATTTCTGTTCACATCCAAATTGTATTGAGATGTAAAACTCAACCCCATCTTGGAGTAGTCCTCTGGTAATGAGAAAATTCATACCAGGCCCTATTTTCAGCCTGAGAGTCCCCTTCCAGTCCCTTGGGAACCTCACAGTGGAGAGAGGCCTCCTTACTGGCACACTCAGCCTCACATTTCTCCAAAACAGTGATTTTTGCATATTTCTGGCAGCCTGGCCTCTGACCTATAGTCTGACGTAATAGGGTTCAAGTTACGTAAAGTCAACAGTTGCCTGACCTATTGTTATGTTTGTCCTTGGTCCTTCTGCAAACAGAAAACTTGCTTCTCTAGTAATTCTCACCAGGTGAAACCTCTCTTTGGATCTGCTTCTTCTCTGATTTCTGAATTGGTGAGAATGAGCTATGTTAATGGGAAAAGTAGGGAAGGTTTGAGATGACAAAGAGAAATTAGAAAATACACTGCAAAAAGCCTGGCAGAATTAAAGAACTATGGATGAAGAGCCACAGATGTTCCTGGGGGCTTCATGTTCTGAATATGGACAAATATGTTGCAGAGGTGTCTCAGTTTCAGACATCTCTGCACCGAGAAAAGCTAGAGAATGCCAACACCTCATCTTTGAAAATGATCTTAGAAATAATTTAACCTCCAGGTTTCAGGACATCTTTAGCAACCTGATTTTTCTTTTCTTTTTTTTTGTTTTTTTGAGATGGAGTGTCATTTTGTGGCTCAGGCTAGAGTACAGTGGCACAATCTCAGCTCACTGCAACCTCCACCTCCCAGGTTCAAGTGATTCTCCTGCCTCAGCCTCCTGAGTAGCTGGGACTATAGGCATCTGCCACCACACCCAGCTACATTTTTTATTTTCAGTAAAGATGAGGTTTCATCATATTGGCCAGGCTGGTCTCGAACTCCTGACCTAGGGATCTGCCCACCTTGGCCTCCCAAAGTTCTGGGAGCCATGAACCACCATGCCCAGCCACAACTTAATCTTTTCTTTGACTCTGACTCAGATTTCCTGTTTATAAAACAGATACAATCAATGCTGCCCTGGATAATATCCCCAAATGAAGGCTGAGAGCCTATATCACTCACTTCTATATCACCTCTGCCCTCTTTGCCACACCAAACAGCATCTGAGATGGCTCCTCGAAGTGCCTGTCTAATAAGCATGGAACAAAGGTTACTAAGAGAAAGTCTTAAAACCACTGACAGCCCCACACATCCCAAGCAGAAGTCACCTCTGCCGGACCCCTGGCTCAGCCCCACTGATGGGAATTCACAGCAGCTTCCCAGCAGCTGGAGCTGCCCCTGACTTTCACCGCCGGAGTGGCTCTTCACCCCCAGAGCCTCTGAAACAAACCTACCCCTCTGTCCATGTGCCAATCTTCAAATGCAGGACCACAGCCAGTATGTCTCCCTGTGGTCTCCATACCCTATTATTAGTTCCCATTTGATTATTTTCTCCTTGAAGTCAGGAGTTGTGTCTGTTTTATCTTCACAGTCTCAGTGCCTAATCCAATAGTGAGTAGTAAGCACTTAATGAACGTTTGTCCTAAAGAAAGTGGTGATAGCTAGGAGCTGACAGCTGGATGCCTAATAATAAAGTAATTATAAAGACTCCAATTATTAAACTGGGCATTGGGTTCAACACTTTATGTATAAAATGTATTTTTCAATTTTTTTTAAACACCTGATAAGCATTATTAATGCTGTGTAATAGAAGAGGAACTGAGGCTGAGTGTTAACTGACATAGCAGGGCCACACAGCTAGCAAGCAAGAGGAAGAAGTGGGGCTTGAATCCAAGCTTATCTCTGCTTTTAACCACATTGGTAGAATGTAGTGGTTGAGGCCAGCGTTGACAGATGTTCAGTAGAGACAAGAGCTAGGGTGGGAAGGAAAGGAAGGAGACACTGTGTAAGCAAGTGGAGGATCCAAAGTTGCTGCTTGGGAAATTGTCCTAATAGATACCCTTCTACCATCACCCTGAGCCCCATTTTTTTCCCTCCCTTTTCTCTCTCAGTTCTCATCTTGACCCTGATTTCTTTTCTTCCAACAGTCAATGGGTGGGTACTGTCTGAATTCCTGAAGGGTTTCTGCTACTAGAGCATGACCACCCAGTGCTGTCTGCTCTCCAATGGCTTAGCACACCAGCAGCAAAGCAGGAAGGATGCAGGCTGGAGGACATGAGATCACAGATGTATGACACATGGATAAGACAGCCTCTGGTACAGGGCAGGTCATCAAATGATTTGGTGTTCTCCCTTCCTTTTAAAATTTCTTCTTCCCAGTTTCCCACAGTCTATCCTAATTTCCTTCTCTAGAGGCTCTAATTTTGTCTGGGACTGATTTGGCATTCCTGACCATCATGTGGAAAATTATGCCTCTCAGAAGACGCCATTCTTTAAGGCCTTCCTATGGCGATCAGGACAATAAGCTCTCACCTAAGGCCAGCTACCACCTTCACCCTGCACTTGCACCTTTCCTTGTTATCGCTGATGCTTCCTCCTTCTCCATCGAGTGTTAGGATATGAGGGTTTTGAGTCTCCTTGTTTCATTATTAATGGAGCTTGAGATTTGGTTTCTTGCTTTGAAAGCTACATTGCAATTAAAGGCAGGGGCAGGAAGTGAGATCTGATTTGCTGTCTGGGGCCAAGGCTATGGTTAGGTCTTTGAGGCCAATTTCTAAGTAACTTTGGCTTGGAGTCAGAATATATGCTTGAGGTGAATAGAGAAGAGAGCTATCTCTCAAGTGGCAGAGTCTCAGAGACTGGTGTCTTGGACAGAAGTTTATTGGCTAAATAATAATTCCTTACATGAGTTCAACATTTCACAGTTCATCAAGTACTTCTTTGAGTATTATCTCATTTGATTCTTGCAACAATACTCTAGGGTAGCTGGGAAAATACCATTGTTCTCATTTTACAAACATGCTGCACTCCTCAGTAAAGGAAGCAGAAATTATGGGACTTGTTCACAGTCATTCAACACTTTATTGTAAGAACCAGGACTGAGACAAAAGTTTTCTGACTCATGAAGATCATATGAATAAGGTAGGCATATAACCCATCTGAGAAAATGTCTTCTGCCTTTGTGTATTTATAGTGTTAGTTTCTTTCCTCATTTCCTTTCTGAATCCTGGGTCTGTGTCCATTTTTCAATTCACCATCCTGGAAGAAGTAGATAAAAGGAAGTGATCTGGAGAGAAGGAAGAGAAGAACATGGTCCAGGGACTGGTTCTAAGGCACACTTTGGAGGCTGAGGCTGATGCTATTGTGAAACCCGGCATGAAGCATAACCTCATTGAGTCTAACTAGCAGAGAGTGGGAGAATAGTGTCTGTCATCACTTTTCCTTCCTTGCCTTCCTCCTTTCCCACCATGCTTTTGTGGTTTGTAAATTATTTCAGGAAAGGATAGTGGAGTTGTCTAGGCTCTGTCTTCTGATTCAGTCTCATCCCTCCCTGGCCCATAAAAATGTCTCAGAGGGCTTGTTGCTCTAAGAAATATGAGGCAAACCAACCACCTCGCCATTTCTAGGCTTGCACATGGGTTTCTGAACTGTCCCCCCACAAGCCCTCCCTATGATCCCATCCATCCACCCACTATTGCCAGCTCAACTTACTGGAAATCTCTGTTCCTCTAAAGCAGACATTGGCTTTGTTCCCAGAGCCAGGCAAAATGGAATTGCTTTCTAAGAAAAACACAAAGGAGAGAATTACATCCTGATCTGACCAGTTGGAAATTTCTTCACAGTATAATTTTATTTGTTCTTCATCAAGGATTCCTTATCCCTCTTCTGCAAAGACTGGTCTGCTAGGTTAAGAAAGTAACTGATACTTATTTTTTCCCTAGACATTAAAAAAAAAAATCAAACCATATCAGTTCTGGTGATTTATAGTATGGAGCTTTGCTGTCATAAATAAGCTGGAAAAATGGTCCTGAAAGAGCTATAGGGCCCCCTTCTTGAATGATATTTAAAAATTTAAGAAACTTTGAAGGGCCTCTGGACTATGGCCCTCACTCCCCTACTTCACCCATAACTCACATTGTGTTCTTTCATGGTGTGATTATTGGATTCCACTCACTGCTGCCATCTTTGGATAATGCCACCCAAGAGCATAACTATTCCCCAATCTCTAAGTTCTCCAAAAACCTCTTTGTGTTCCCTTCCCTGCTGCAGACCAGTAAATGCTACATTATTTTAGAGGTGACCCCATTTGACCTTCAAATCACCTTTAAAACTGGCTTTCCCACAGTAAAAGAATTTCAGGCTATGGCTACAACCATTGTATTTATCTCACACAGTATTGTTTTGAAGGCTTCTGGCAACATAACTCAAGCTTGAAGCACTAACCCGAGACTTGATATATGCTGCTGAACAGCCTAACTGCAGGATATACTGTTTATTATTTTAGTAGCAATGTGAGAATATATGCCAAGCCTTGTTTTAGATGCTGCAAATGCCAACATGCCTATGAACGGTCCAGCCTTAGACTCTAAAGAAGCTCTTATTACATATTCATATTCCATTTCATAGATCTTTCTTCTAGATGTCAGTCTTTAGATTATTTAGCTATTGTATTATTCCTCCATTTTGTATTCATTTTTGCTTTATCTCTTTCCTTTGTCCCAATTTTTTGGAAGGAATAGCAGCAGCAGTGGTGAAGAGAAAGAGCCCAAGAAGGATAGACTTGAATTCTGCTCTTCATTCATTCACTCTGTGATCACAGACTTATCTCTTTACTTTTCTAATCTCAATGAATTTACATGTAATATCAGGAGAATAGACATGCAAGAGATCCTAGGAATAAAATAATTACTTGTTGAAAATAAATAGTCAAAGATGCCTATTGCCCAGGTGTTACAGATGGAAAGGGAATAAGACTTGGTCCCTGACCCTAGGGGACTAACAGTCTAGTGGGAAAACAATCTTTGAGCCTAGAGCTTTTTCCTTGTACCCAGCACATGCCTTAAACTTTGTCAGTGTTGGAGAACCAGATGTTAATTTGGGAATGGAATTTTGAGCTAGTTATTTTACCATAATTGTTATTTCCAAGTGGAGCTGGTCATCTTTCTACTTTCTATTTCCAGAGGAGAAAGATATATTCTGGTATAGATCCTAGGTATTCTCATCTGACCTGTAAATTGACTTTGCAATCTAGCAGAAAAGACATAAATTAAAATATCCTCTTCTGTTACTGACAAATTCCACACATCTGGACAAGTCATGTCCCTTTTTGTGCCTCATTTTATCCCACTGATGATAAATGGTTTCAATTAGATGAGTTTTGGGGTCCCACCTACTTGAACATTCTTTGAGTTGAAGATCACGGCCACATCACTCAGCCCTGCTACCTGAGTCCAGACTCTGTCCTTAGGAGTGTGTGTCTAAGCTAAGATATTTGATTGTCTCTTTTTCTGCCTGTTTCTCCCTTCAATCCATCCCTAGAATCTGTACACCAGATCCACTGTCTTGGGCCTACCATATATATTAGGTTGGCCCCAAAGTAATTGTGGCATTTGTCATTAAAAGTAAAGAACATAGGGGCACAGGGAGGGGAACATCACACACTGGGGTATGTTGGGGGTGGGGGGCTAGGGGAGAGTCAGTGAGGGAGGTTGGGGAGGGATAAAACTGGGAGAAATGCCTGACATAGGTGATGGGGGGATGGAAACAACAAACCACCATGGCATGGGTGTACCTATGCAACAATCCTACAAGATCTGCACATGTGCCCCAGAGCTTAAAGTACAATTTTTAAAAAGTAACCGCAAAAACCGCAATTACTTTTGTTTCAATGTAATACTTTTGCTTCTCAGTTTCTCAGTTTCTTTTTCCTGTCTAGCACTTTTCTTCTTGAAATTGGACTTTTCTCTCCCTGGATTTTGCCAATCCCCCTGAACTGGCAGAGGACTCTCGGCTTCTCTCCTCCGTTTGAACCACATCTTGCTCCTGTGAACCTATTTTCTTAAAGGCTTTGTAGACTCTGTTTTATAAGCAACACCTATGAACTTCTGGAAAAACGACTTGAGAATGCTATATTTTATGTTTTATACTCAACTTCCTATAAAGTACCATGCCTTTGCATTTTGGTCATTTCTATTACTCCCAAGGTTACATAACTTCAATATATATATAATAAATATATTTATATAAATATATTATATATATTTATATAATATAATATATAATATATATATATGCTACAGAATGAATGTGTTTTTGAAATAAGAGGCAGAGGAAAATCGTCATTAGAGGTAGTGAAATTAAAGCTTTTTTCTCTCTTTCACAGTCTCCCTTGACTTGTCATGGTCATGTTGTTTTTCAACTTGCTATTTAATGTTGTTCTAAATAAAGAAAAATTGAAATGATAAATTACTAGCATAGATTTACCATTCATCTTCATATCATACAATGGCACTTTTAAATGCAAAAATAAGAATATTGCAGTCCTATGAGGGATCACTGAAATTACCCAATTTATACTTCATAGCTTGTACATGCATATATAGTTCATTCTTATCAGAACACTGTAAACACTTCACCAAACCAATTCAAGAATTTGTACTTTCCTTCTTAATAATATGCACATTCTATCACCACTCTCTGCCTTTGACTTACTGATGAGTAGGAGAGGGCTGAAAAGAAAAGGCACTATACTTTGCCCTGTCTTTCTCTCTCCTTCTATGGTATCATTTTCAGTGCAAGTGGTTGACTAATAGAGGAAGTAACATGAGTAATAAAGAATATGACAGAGTCCCTTGTTAATTCTTGTTTGTTAGAATGTCCTTGCCCTCTTTCTGGTTTGAATGAAAAATGTGGCCTCCTGGGACTGTCAGTGGTGTGGTCCCCACATTCTTAGTAGTAGACATAAGTAGACACTCATATATGCAAGTTTATTCTGATGAATCTACAAGGTATAGGAGCTCAGAGGGGCCTCAAAGCAAGTCCATGGTAAGACATATAGGGGTGAGAGTGGCAACCAGTGTCATCCACCAGTTATCAAGGCAAGGAAATAAGCCCTGGTTGTACTCTACAATTCCTAAAAATGTAAAGCCTCTAGAAAAGCTAAATATTGTATCTGTTTAATGTGTCCTCTATGAGTAGAGGCTTGTCTGCTTTTCATTTTGAGGAAATGTAAAGTACTTGCTTTGAGGCCCCTCTGAGCTCCTGTGCATTGTAGATTCATCAGAATCCTGTGCTCACGGGATTCCATGAACATTGTATGCAAATGGGACAGCAAGAAATATCAGTAAATGCTTTTACTGTAGCTATTTCCTCTGCTCCTGCACATGCTCCATGGTACCATTGGACTTCACTTACAAATCACAAGTACAAAGACAAAATTACTAAGAATTACTAAGAATTTTAATTTCAAGTTTGCAACAGAGTATCAAACCAAAGATGAAGTCCTTCTGAGTGTGGGGTTTGCGAGACAGCACTGATGGCACTCTCAGGAGCTTGCCTTGGCCAGGTCGCACCTTTGAGTCCATTGAAACCTGAATCGAACCCTACTCTGCTGTGCTCTACTGACTCCAGCTGAATTCAAGGAGTTACAGTTTGAGACTCTCCAGACTGTAGTGGCCATCACACTTGTGGTGAGTAGCTTTAAATAAAATATGCTCACAAATTATTTAATATACTTCTCTTTAAGAGATAAAGTTTAATTCCTTTCAAGCGTGGACTATTTTTAGTGACTTACTTCTAAAAATAATATTATAGGGCAAAAGTGATGAAGTATGACTTCCAAAAATTGATCCTGGAAAATATGGCATCTTCCATCTTCCTGTCTCTCCTGGATCTCTTGCTCTGAGGAAGGACATCTGCCATATCATGAGGACACACAAGTATCACATGGAGGGTGCCACATGCAAAGCAACTGAGGCCTCCTGCTAGTAACCAGTGAGGAAACGAGGCTTCTTGCCAATGACCATGCGAATGAGCCATCTTGAAAACAGATCCCCTAACCTCAGTTAAGCCATTCAGGAAACTGCAACTTGGTCAAGTCTTAACTGCACTCTCGTGAGCGACCCCAAGCCAAAGGCACCAGCTAAGCTGCTCTTGAATTCTTGACTCAGAAACTTTGAGACCATGAACCTTTATTGTTTTAGGCCTCCAACCTCAGGGGTAATTTGTTATGCAGCAATAGATAACTAATATACCACTATTTTCAAGCAGGACTATAAGTTCGGTACAACCCAAAGCACCAAAGTATATTCAAGAGTTTTGTTGTCCATGTTGGGAAGTTCCAGAAGACCTCAAAATGAAAGCAGACAAGCCTCTACTCATAGAGTACACATTAAACAGATACAATATTTAGCTTTTCTAGATCCTTTATATTTTTAGGAACTGTACAGCACAACCAAGGCTTATTTCCTTGCCCTGATAACTGGTGGATGACACTGGATGCCACTCTCACCCCCATATGCTCACCAAAGGGAGAAGAGTTGCTCACCTGATTGGTGGGAGTCACAGCAGATGATAGAGGTCCCTGTGCCAATTCTGCCAGCCTCAGACTTCACCTGTCATTTGGAGGAGCAATTTTGAATCACATTCTCCACTATTCCTTGCAGGCCCCCAGCAGTATAAGCCACTGCTACACACAGTGAAAATCAGCCGAATTAGACAGCCTTGCACTTGCTTTCCTCCATCTCTACTTCACTCCCCTTTCTTTTTTCTTTTTTTTTTTTTTTTTTTTGAGACGGAGGGAATTTCGCTTTTGTTACCCAGGCTGGAGTGCAATGGCGTGATCTCGGCTCACCGCAACCTCCGCCTCCTGGGTTCAGGCAATTCTCCTGCCTCAGCCTCCTGAGTAGCTGGGATTACAGGCATGTGCCACCATGCCCAGCTAATTTTTTGTATTTTTAGTAGAGACGGGGTTTCACCATGTTGACCAGGATGGTCTCAATCTCTTGACCTCGTGATCCACCCGCCTCGGCCTCCCTTCCCACTAACTTCCTGGGATCACCTCTTCAGGACCTTGGTGAGAACAGTGGACCAAACCAAGACAGTTAGTCAGTCTGGTGTTTTGGGGTGGGGCATGTCTTACAAGTCGGTGAGATTACTACCCCCTAAAAAGGGAGGAAGCAGAGATGTCTCTCCCAACTCTTGCTTCTCTTATTTGGCAGTCTGACCTATGAGGCAGGCTAAGTGGCTAAGTGGCCTAGACTAGCTCAAGCTGTAAGGCAAAAACATGTTTTCTCTTGTTCATGACACTATTTTTTTCTCATCACTTAGGAGAATGCTTCAGGCTGGTCTTTTCTTACAGTACCAATGCTAAGTCTCCACCCTGAGTTTGGAAGTTAATTAGAAAGAAGAGAAGCAGAGGCATATGAAGAAACTAGCAACATAGAGGTGCCTAAAATGGGGCCAGGGATGAGTGTAACTGCCCAAAGCCTGGCATTAAAAAGTACAACCCCACATGGAAGACTAGCCCCATCATCCTTAGCAGGTGGTCTGGGCTGCTTGTTTTGCTGTCCAGGGGTGGCTTGTGCCCCTAGGCAAGAAGCAAATGGTATTGTGGTTAAGGATGAAATTGGATTATAAGTAAAGCAGATTTATTTAGGGAACAGCTGGAATTGATAGGGCAGGTTATTGGGCCTGGCTTTAGCAGCTTTGGGGCCCAGGAGTTTTGGAGTAGCTATTTTATCTGTTGATTTTAACAGTATTGGCAGCGACCATTGGGTTTATCAAGAACGGAGTCATCTAGGGAAGAGGTACTGAGAAAACAGGTGTCTGATATTGATGGAAATGGAGGTTAAAGGGGTGTTTTTTGTCTACCTAAAAGTACTGAGGAAGCTTCTCTTCTCCGGAGTCTTCAAGTTGTTTGCAGAGAGGGTGTCACTGTTAACAGAGTCAGCAAAGGCTCATCCCCAGACAGGCTATTTCTCAAGCATGGCTATTGGCCTCAAGACTTGAAGCTCCTGCAGGTCTCTATAGTGTGACATTTTTGATGGTGAGGCATTGGCCCAAGTTTTCTCCTCCATCCTGCCCTGAAGCAGGGGCTGAAGAACTGTCAGGTTTTTTAGGGAGTAGGGAGGAACCTTTCATGTCGTGCGCATGTCAGTCCAGAAAGGTAGAACTTTTTCTCAACGTATTTGAAAGGGAAATTCTGACTCTTCATCTTCTGTGGCAGGTAAAGAGTCACCTGATTTTTTATTCATTCATTTATCCATTTATAGCATGCATTTCATTTTTTTCTGTGGATTGTATTTCTTTACTATGCTTATTTACTTTGATTCCCAAACTGTCCAGGTTTGTTCGGTCTAAGCCCTTTCAAGCTAGTTCCTGTGTCCATTTGACATATCTGCATCATTCTTTGACACGTTCTCACTTTTCTGGCACAACGCCATATTCTTAACTCATCTCGCATTTTTCCAGAATCAGCCATTTTCTCAAAAGGGCTTGATTCCTTTTAATGGCAAATGGCATTTTGATTGATTGCTACAGGGTGCCGTTGTTTCTAGGGCCTGTCAGCAGAGACAGAGAGCAGATGTATATACACACATACACTCATAGATGCAAGTTGATGTGTATACGTGTGTAATATCCATGTCTATATCCACAGGTTTACCTGAAAGATGTTGTGCAATAAAGCGAATGTTACCGTAAAGCACCAGCTGCATTCGCCCCTAACAAGAGACTGAGCCTATCTTTTGAAGCTTTGAAGCATTTACTTCTCCTCTCTGGCTATAAAAGCCTTAGATGGCATCTTCTAATATCAGGCTGTTTTGTCTACACTGAAAATGTGTTGTTTAATGCAGCCACCTTCATCAATGACCTTCTCTAGATCTTCCTAAGATAAGACAAGAATGAAGATCTTCCAGATAACCGGCTACATGTAGCTCCTCTGTCAGCACTTGCTTCTTTACCTTTCACTTTTATGTTATGGAAATGTTCTTTCCTTAAACCTCAGGAGCCAACCTCTGCTAGCTGCTTCTGCAGCTTCTTCACTTCTCTCAGCCTTTGAAGGGTAGAAGAGAAGTAGGGAATGAAATGCCGTGGCTGCTTCGATCTTCTGTTCAGAACACTAACACTTTCTTCATATCAGCAATAAGGTTGTTTCACTTTGTTATCATTTGTGTGCTCACTGAAGTAGCACTTTTAATTTCCTTCAAGGATTTTATCTTTGCATGCGCAATTTAACTGTTTGGCATAAGAAGCCTGGCTTTGGGGCTGTCTGGGCTTTGGGCATCCCTTCCTCACTAAACGTTATCACTTCTGGCTTTTGATTTAAAGTGACAGACATGTGACTGCTCCTTTCATTTGCCTGATTTCAGTATCATTGTGTCTCAGGAAACAGGAGGTCCCTAGGAGAGGGAGAGAGATGGGGTAACAGCCAGTCAGTGGAGCAATCAGAACATATGCAACATTTATTGATTGAGTTCATCTTCTTAAATGGGCACAATTAGTGGTGGCCCCAAAGAATTACAATAGTGACATCAAATATCACCGACCACAGGTCACCATAACAGATATAATGATGACACAGTTGAAATATTGTGAGAATGACCAAAGTGTGACACAGAGACAGGAAGTGACTTCAGAGTGTTGAAGAAAATGGGGCCAACAGACTTGCTGGACGTAGGGTTGCCACAAACCCTACATTTATAAAACACATAGTATCTATGACGTGAAATACAGGCAAGCAAAAGGCAATAAAATGAGATATGCCTGTATATAATCTATATCTAAATAAAGATTTCTATATTATTTTATTATATTATATAGGTTTCTGTATATTATTTCATTACCACCCAGGTATAGTAAAAATTACTTGCTTCAATTTCAATTATACCTTCAATTTCAATTCAGTGACATGGGATTCATGCTACCCTTCCCCTTTTCCACAGTTGGAGCTTCCTAATCCAACAGCAAGAAACACAACACCAATTTTCCATAGTACATTTACTTATTTACTCAACACACAAAAAGTATTTTCAAAATTGCCACTAACTAGCATAGTTTTTTCATTTTAAGCGTCCTGAAAACCTGGCATGAAGATTTCAGCAAACATATCTTACAACATGAGAAGGAGGAGTCTAATCAGACAGGGGATACAAGTATAGAATCAATGGCAGCACGTACTCCGTTTTAGTTCCTAGGAGGATTTTGTTTTCGCTTTTTTTTTTTAGCATGAAGATTTTCTTTTAATATTCAGTTGTTGTTTTTTTTAAATAGGTTTATATTGTTAACTGATTGAGACCTCATTGTGATTCTCTCATTTACTTAAAAACTTGCAGGGATGCCTCTAACTTTTAGTGTTATATGTTATAAAAAAAAAAAAAAAAAAAAAAAAAAAAGGTGGTGCTGGTGGATATAAGGAGGGACCAGAAATAATTTCAACTATTCCAAATGCTGAATGAAAAAATAATACTTGAGTTATGCTGTTTTAAAAATAAAAAGTACTGATAAGCCCTCCATGACACTTAACCTTAACAATTATTTTAAATATATTCTTTTATTCGTGTAAGGGAAATACAAATGACTGATAAATACCAAAAAGATTTCAAAGCAGCTTAACTTAAAAAGCAGAAAGAGATTCTGGCTTGCAGTGATGAAACCTCAATGTTTTTATAGTTACTGGGCTTACTAATGTGATTATTGAGTTTACAGATTCAAAAACAGTCACTGAAAAGTTAAAATATCTAGTGTTTTTATGAATTTAAACTTATGCTGCCTCAGAAATATCTGGGTGGTAACATCGAAGTACTTAAGGGGCCAGTTTGAAATATTGATGAGTCACAATGATGAAAGAAAAGGGATCAGTTTGCAAGCAGTCATAAAAAGACAAGGTCATTGAAATAATTACTCATTAGTGTATTTCCTCTCCAAAAAAGTTATATGGGTTGAATTTTTCAGCTTTACTTACGAACAGATTTAATATCATGTGGCTTTGTATTTATTACAGATATGTGGAACTGTAACCAAATATATTATTCTCTAAAACTTTCTCTTGTTGATTGCAAAATACAGATCTATAAACAAAACCCGTAAAAAAGTGACCTTATTGTCTCTTTAATTTGTTGTGGTTGTTGTTGAATTCTACTTTGTCTGACATCAATATCACTACACCTGCTTTCTAATTGTTTCCATTTGCTGCTATACTTTGTCTATCCTGTTGCATTTTTCCAAATTATTTTAATTTTGGTTTTTAAAAAATAATCAGTATATAATTGAAGCTCATATCTTCACCCACGATGGAAATATATATATGCTTTCCCCTGGACAAATATGTGTGTGTGTACATAAATATATATATATATAAATATATATTTGTAAATATATATTTATATACAGACATATATATTTATCCAGGGGAAAGCACGAACACAGTACCCTACTACCACAAATTATGCAGTCAAGTTTCCCACATGGGGAAATCGCAGGGGTCAGCACAGCTGGAGTGCAATGGAAAAGTCTCACCCTGGGAAAACCACCTTTGTGATCATGGTATCTCCCCTGCCAGGTAAGTGGGGAAATATTTTTTAACAAGTGAATTGTCTGTTCACATTTTTTAATAAGACGAATATGTTTGGTGTAAACTTTGCATTGTTTTTACATTGTCAAAACTTATAACACATGCTACATTGAATATCTTATATATATCTTATTTTTTTCACTCTTGTTTCCTCTTTTGTCTTATATCAATAATTAATAATAGATTTAAAATTCACCACTGATAAATTTTCCTCATTAATTTATTGTTGGATGAATTTTATCTTCAAATGGCTTTCTCTAAAGGGGCTCATGGATACAAAATTTTCTGAGCTCCTCCATGTTTAAAATTGTTTTCTCTGTTGCTCTGATACTTGACAGGCTTCTTTTTGTTTAGTTTGCTTTGTTCACCAGTTCTAGAAAACAAGAAATAGACAACTACATTTAGAGTAGATGTTTTTCTTTCTGATAGTGGTTTTTGGTGTCAATTTTAGTCTGGACACTATCTCTCTTATTCAGTCTTTCAAAATAGTAAATTTAGACATGCGCTGAATGAACATTTGGCCAGATAATAAATGGAAAAGTATTCTTTTCCCAAAATTATATTTGCCTAAAATAAAAGATGAAGCAAATATCAACATCATAAAATAAAATTAAGGCATACAAAATTTATTCTGAAAGTTTGTTTAAACATTTAACCATAATTATGAATATTCCTGTTGAAATACCTAAGTTAAATGTTTAAAGTTTGAATTATAGTGCAAGAATAGTACTTTCTCAAAATAGTGAGCTATTTTATTGCTCTTACAGTCATTATCGAACATTTGTAATATTAAATAGAACTTTGCATTTGTGATCAGTGGGGAAATATATTTTTTAAGTACTTAATTTTTTTCTAACATTCTTTCTTTTTTGCATTTAATATTCTTTATTTTGTCAATATAGAATGTATAAAGGATGTTGTTCTTTTCTCCCTAATACACCTTGAGATGACAAAGTTAACACTGTGCTTTTAATCTGCTCTCAAAACATATAAAAATTAGTAAATGATATTTTTCTTTAGTGAATCATGGTCTATATGGGACTAAATAACTAAATATTAAATATAGTGTTTAAAGGTTATTTAGCTTCATGTTAATTTTATTTTGTAAATGCTTGTACCTAAAAAATTTTCAAAAGATTAAAATTATGATCTACTATATGCCTATCTAGGAAGTTGTATACTACGCTAACTTATTATTGAAACTTTTGTAAGCTAGTTGCCTTATAAAGCATATAATGGGCTGGATGCAGTGGCTCACACCAGTAATAGGAGCACTTTGGGAGGCCAAGGCGGGTGGATTTTTTGAGGTCAGGAGTTCGAGACCAGAATGACCACCACGGTGAAATGCCATCTCTACAAAAATACAAAAATTAGCCAGGCGTGGTGGCAGATGCCTGTAATCCCAGCTACTTGGGAGGCTGAGACTGGAGAACTGCTTAAACCCTGGAGGTGGAGGTTGCAGTGAGCCAAGATCATGCCACTGCACTCCAGCCTGGGTGACAAGACTGTCTAAAAAAATAAATAAATAAAAGTATACTATGCTCTTTCTAAGTTTATCTAGCTGATATATACTTTTAATATTAGTATTAACTGGAAATATATCTTCTTATTTATTTAGCTAACTGGAAATTCTTAGCAATTATTTGTGTTCATGAAATTAATGGCTTTCATAACCACTACAATTATTAAAATATTTTACTCTTTCAATCAATCATATATGTATGTTTCAAACAGAGTAGAATTTCAACATATAAAGCACACAAGAAGATCATCATTAAAGGTTATAGAGTTCTTACCTAATTTTGCATGTGAATATGGCATTGTTCATATTACTAATATTGTTGTGCTGACTACATATGATAAGAACCTGTGAAATCACATGACTTCAAGTATACCAAAGTTTAGGAACTGCAGGACTGATGTTGAAAGAGAAAAAAGCTGAAACTAAATAGTTGATTAGGCTGAGAATATCAAGGATGAAGCCAACTTTATGCATCTTTTAAGTATATTATTTCAACTTAACTCATTTCTTTGAGTACTGATAACTGTGGGATTTCTCATATATTTATACTTTTTATTTCTTTTTCTCTAAATTATATATTCATGCCTCTTTATTTGAGTAAAAGCACTCAAGATACACATTGAGATCTTTGGAGACTGGGGTAAGCATCTGTCTTTCAATCTCTGGCATAACTCTATAGACAGAGCTAATGGAATCTGGATAAAGAGGGCTGATATGGAAAAAACACTTCTGCTAATGGATTAGACAGTAGAAAGCTCTGGATCAAAGAATTCTCGTATCATTAAAATGCTGAGGAAAAAGTACTGTGGTTTCTTGAGACAAGTGCCCAGGCTAATTTCTTAAGGATTTGCATTTTGGGGTGGATTGACAAGTTAGCTATTTGAGGTGAAGTTTATCCCTGAATCATTCAAAGAAAAAACAAGACCTTGTCTGGTAAACCTAAAAACTTGAATTTGATGAATAGAGATGCATAAGATGTTATACTCTTTGGGATTATCAAAACCTGATGTATGTCAATGTCCATCTGATCACCAGTAGTGATGGGCAGTGGAAATGCCTTGGATATAGGGTATTTCCCACCACACACACACAAAACACACACACACTCCTACCACAGAAGGAGGAATTAGAAGCACATCTCTAACATATCCCAGTTGGGCACCACTGATGGAAATAATTTCGTTAAAGGTAGCGATTTCCTGAGGTGCAGAGAAAAGTAGTCATGCAAGACTACAGCAGTTCGCTTGTGATAATGACAGCCCAAACACACCCCACACACACCATACACACAAACACACACACAACACACAAAAAACACACACCACAAAAACAAAACACACACACCACAACACCACACACACACCACATACACACATCACACACACACCACACACAAAAAGCACACGCACAACACACACACAACATAGCATGCACATACAACACACACGCACACAACTCACAGCTATCCCACTTGCCATGATTCCAGTGCTGTGGTGCATACAGGTATATAATAAAAACACTGGAGCATATTCCTTGCTAAACACCATAAATTCTTCCAGAGCTGAGACTAAAATAGGTAGCTTTGCCTGCCGTGGTTAATAATGTGCTTATTCGGGACATTTAAGAATTTTGTCTTTTCTCCAGTCAGGGTTTTGAAAACAACTTAGAGAAGGAATTCAAATTCAAGAGACTAAGAACTTATTTGGAAGGGAAATAGGTTGAGAAGGCAAAAGACAGGAAGACGGGTCTGCTTCCATAATCACTGCCCCATGGCAGGAAGGATTAGAAGCACTTCTCTACCACATCCCAGTTGGGCACCACTAACGGGAATAATTCCGTTGGAGGTAGCACTTTCCTGAGGTGCAGAGAAAAGCAGTCATGCAAGACCACAGCAGTTCACTGTGACAGTGACAGCCCAAACAGGTTTGCTGGATTGGACAAAAAAAAAAAGAAAAAAGAAAAAAGAAAAAAAACTGTCCAGTAAAATTTGAATTTCAGATAAACAGTGAATAATGTTTAGCATAAACATGTATGTACTTTGATATACTGCTAGCAAAGATAAAAAGTAAATAATAAGTAAAATAAATAACTATGTGTGCTCCCAGCAAATATTTAGGTTATCCCTAGATCATACAAAGGAAATGTTGCATGAGGCATGTTTATGTTAAAAAGCTAATTATTGCTCATATAAAATTCAAATTAATGTGTGTCTTGTATTTTATCTGGCAACCCTAAGCCCAAAATTCCTTTCCCAACTTTCCCTCCATGTCAAAAAAATAAAAAAAGAATAGAAAAAGAAAGCAGACTGTTTCATTCAATAAGAATAACACGTTGACCCTACAGGTAGGCACAGGTCTCTGTAATTGAAGGGAATATTATTGTATCAATAAGGATTCAGCCTGCATGCTTTCTGAGGAAAAAAAAATACATATGCTTGAAAATTGTCCTCTAAAATATTTTTAAAATAAATACAGATTTTAACAAGTCAAACTACGTAGATATACGTATAGGAAACTGTAATACTCTGCTGCTCACAGTCCACCTATTTCACATCCTCAGAGTGATCAGTATTAACTGTTAATGTGTGTTCATGCATATTTTTGCTATGTTCATACGTTTCTGTACTTCCGTATAATTCCTTTTTAATGGAATTGGGTAACTCTGCAACCTGAGTAACATGCTTATTTTAAGGCCAGCTAGCTAAGGGTGCTGGAAGACTAAGTTCCACAACTGGGAATGCCGCATTAGCCATCCTTATTGTAATGTTGCCAGCCTTGACCGCAAACAGAAATTCAGTGTTTCCTAGGACTCCCATTCCTCCTGGTATCACACTCCTTTAACCCCATACCATATAATAGAGTAGACGCTCGACACACGTAGTTGGCAAGCACTTGAAATGTGGCCTATCCTAATGAAGATGTAACATAGGTATACAATACCCACCAAAGTTAGAAGACTTCCTTGCAAAATAAAGAATTTCAAATCTCTCGTTAATAATTTTGTATTGATTACCCATTGAGATAACAGCACATTGGATTACATTAAAATGTATAATTAGAATTCATTTTATTTATTTCTTCTGGTATTTCAAAATAAGACTACTAGAAAAATGTAAATTACCTATGCAATTTGCATTATATTTCTATTGGCAGCACTTTTCTAACCAAAAGACCTGCAGAATGACGTGAGTTCACCTCAGAGGTACACGAGAAGAACCCTTGGGAGTGTGGAAAGAAAATCTAACTTCTGTTCTTATTTTCATCTTACAATTTTTAATTTTTATTTTTGTGTCTGTCTCATAATGTAAATAGTATATCATCATGGTACTACATGTGTATATTATTCAGATATTAATATGCATTTATTTGCAGATGTATTAAAAGCATTTTTATGGACAGAGGTGTGCAATACAAAATGAAAGCATGTGGTGGCCTTACTTTGCAGGGGTGAGCAGAGCCTATGTTTTCCTGTCTCTCTTACATATTGTTCCCCTTGGTATCTGACCCTCCTTTTGAGGGACCGTGTTAAGGAAAACCGAGTCCACAAGGGGCATGGTTTCAAAGGCAAGAGCTTCCCAGCGCCATGCCTCCATCCACCTCCCTATCCCGGAACCTAGAGTTCTTTATCTAACTTTCCCAGCCGGGCTAGGTAAAATTTCAGGTGTGCTCCTTTGTTTAAAAAAGCCCGCCAAATGCTCTGGAAGCAAGGGCCTCTGTTCTGGGCTGGACAGCCAATCCAGCATCAGAGTCAAAGATCAATCCCTCCGGAGGAAGTCTGAAAGAACTCCTCTCATTGGACAAGAACATGAATGGGGCGGGAATAACTTAAAAGTTAAAACTCCACTGCACCTTACCTGTGTGGATTTCCCTCTCTGGGATCCCCTCCCACAACAACATGGGAGCTGTCTTTCCCTCTCTACCTGTGCGGATATCCCCTTTGGATACCCCTCCCATGGCAGCATGGGAGCTTTCTCTCTCTCCCTCTCTCTCTGTGTATGGCTTTCTGCTAAACTCTTTGGGTCCGATATTTACTTAAATGGTAAGCTCACTGCGCTGCCAGGGCCCTTTCCACCATTATTGGGGCAAAGAGAGGCCAAGAACCTCGGACACATCAAGTCCGGGAGGGAGCTGAACCCAGTCCCATCCAGTGACCCAGTGACACTTTCATACCTTTGTGCTGACTTGATTCTTTCTCTTTCCTGAATCATGTCCAAAGGTGTCCCAGGGAGGTTAAATGAAGCTCTAAGCTTTGCCTTTCTGCCTTCTGGATCTTAGAGTTTGGTGTCATTGCTCCTTGAATGCTTTGAACATCCCATCTGGCAAGGTCAGGCTGCACCTGCCTTCCCTGATGCACCTTCTTCCCAGAGAGCCTGGTGCCCACCCCAAGGCTCCCCATTCTCCCTTGGACTCTTCTCCAGCACCTCCTGCCACCCCTCCCCACCAGGTCCCCTGGGCTGCAGAGATTACAAAGGAGAATCAGGTTTACACTGCTTTGATCCTAACAGACAATGAAAAGAAAGAGAAAGCAAAAGTGAGATGAGAGGACAGATTGATTCCAGGAGCTCCGACCACAGGATGATTTGCTCTCAAATCAATTCCCCTTGAATCGAAACCAACACTCTCTCAACCTAGGTTATTGGTGTTAGAGAGGAGTTATGGGAATTGGCTAAGACTGTAACACTTTCTTCAAAAGCACGTCTGTTCAACTGTTTCTTTTGAAAGTAGTATGTTGTGGCAGCAATGAGAAATATAGGATGGAAATATGAGTGGTCACACCATTGCACAGGAAAGATAACAGGGTGAAGCTTTTAAAGGGGCTTGCACCCACCCACCGCTGGCACAGGTCCTCAGACACATATGCACGTGCGTGCACACATACACATGCCCACACCCCTTGCTGTGCCCCTTGAAACTCATTCCCCTTGCAACTGAAGCTTTCCTTTGCTTGTGATCATTCACACCCCTCTTTGTCCCTCCTACACCCACTCAATTCCTCACTCATGCTCAGAAAACACTTACTGACTGAGGACCTTCTCTAGGAAAGGGACCAAAGTCTGAGGATAACCAAGTCTGCCGGCCACATTCAGAAAATTCTGGCTGAAGTGTTTCAGGTTGAATCATGAAATTGCTAATACTGAACAGTTTCTAACCTTTGAAATGACCACTTCACATAGTTACACTTAATTTTGTTCCTGCACACACATGCGTATTTGGGGGTCATACCACTCTAGAAAAGTTGTCAAAAACACAAACTCTCGCACCAGATTTAATGTTTATTAGTTTTGAAAACTTAAATAAGTTGCAACTTAACTTATCTGAATCTCATTTTCTTCTTACAAAAATGGAGAAAATAATGGGCTCTACTTCATGGAGTTATTGTGAGGATCAAGACAATCTTTACAAAGCACTAAATACATATTGCCCAGCACATGCTGCTCAGTACACGTTAGCTGTGGTAGTAGCAGCTCACATTAATTATCATTATTAGTGGGTGGTGCATCACTATCACCTGTGGAAGTATATGCACAGTATTCCTATTTGCAAGACAATAAAATAGGCCTGATCAAGTGAGAAAAAGCTCTTACTGACCCTCCTAGCTGGGAAAGCCATCGCCGTATCAATAAGGGAAACAGAATACTTAATTAAAACTGTAGAAATTCAACAGAAGTTCTTAAAAGAAAATAGCAACTTTAGTGCTTGATGTTTGAATGGAAAATAACAAAATTGCAGTGGGGAGGGACCCAGAAGGTGTGACGGGTGCAGGAGGGGAGGCAGCAGGTGGCCATGCTGGCTGAGTTTCACTTTGGGCAGGGTGTTTGCATCTAGAGACCTGCCTGTGTGTTCTGAGTGAAAGCCAAGGGCTGAGTGCCCTTGTGAGGAGTTCGTGTTAAGTTTCCTGTTTGTGCAGGAAAGATTTGAAAGGCAGTATGGCCACAAGGACTGATGGACGGATAGATAGACATGTCTGGATTTATGACTGGGCAGCTGACCAGTGCCAACATGCTAGTGAGGACACACAGTTGACTTAACACAGGCTGCTGATATCCACAGCCAGAAGTCGAAGAAATTCTTGGTGTTATTAACAATCTTCTGGCAGGAGGATGGCACTTGTGCCCTGGTTGTGCCAACACAGCTAAGATTCTAGGGTGCAGATTCCAGGAACACATCAAATCTGGCCCCACAGAGAAGCTGGAGGCCAAGAGTCCCTTCCCCTGTCCTCACAGGAGGCCACCACAAGTCAGCCTGGACAGCCACTTTAACAACCAAGGGACCTGTTTACAAAAAAGTGAAACAAATCAAAATCAGACAAATAGGTGTCACACTAGATTGATTGGTGGAGCCAAGCATTTGATTTACAGATGCCAAAAAGGAGCATAAAACCAAGGAGAGATCAGGGCCTTGGGTGCAGAAAGGGGTGAAATCAAATCTCACCTTTAGCCATTCATATTAATGTGGCACAGGCCAATACTCTTACCTGTGGGGCCTCAGTTTCCCCATTTGAGAAATGGTGATGAAAATCTGCCTCGTAGGCTGATGTGAGATTGGAGGGAAATCCTGACTGTGACTTGCCCAGTGCACCTTAGTTCATTTTCCACCTCTCTGTATGTAGTAAGTCACTCCAGAAAAGAGCTGACAATTCTGGCCCTGACAGGCACAGCAGCCAGCCCAACCTGGAGAAGCAGTTCCTCCACCCCTCTCCCTCACTCTGTCCTCCCCTCCTGGCTTTTCCCCCAGAAGGCTCCAGGGCTCCCAGGCCAATTGCCAAACCACAGGACTCTGCAATTGGCTTTCATGGACCCCTTCCCCTTCACCTCTTCAACTGCATCTCTGCATGGCAGTTCTGCTCCCGGCTCCCTCCCTGGAGGGTAAGACCCATGGCTGCTCTGGCTTGCTATGCCAGCATTTGCAAGGGGATTAATCTGAAACCACTACTGACAATCTGTGTTTATTTGGGACTTGCAGAGGAGCCAAGGGCTCTGAAAGGAGCTGCGTTCCAGAACCCTCTGATTCCCATCAGGCTGCGCGAATCAGTCCCTATACCTGAAAAAAGATCTAGGTCTTCTCTTTTCATTTCTTCAAATAGGGGCACTCAGAATTGTTGCAGCTCCACCCATTGGAGTCTGCAGTTCCTCTTTTTGCTAACTGACAATACATTCCAATCCTGTGCCTTATCAAAGACAAGAGCTATTAGAGAAATGAGAATTGAGGATGCCGAATTTGACACATCTGTAGTCGCAGAGGATAGCAAGACTTCGTTATTTTGCACTGTTCAATTTTTCAACTTTTTATGGAAATAAAGAGAAAAAAAGTGCACAAATTGTTAACTGACAGCTGGGATTGGATGGCAGGAAGGAAATGACACTAGGACTGGATTCCATCCCCTCTGGCTGGACCATGTAGCCTCTTAGGGCATCAGAATTGAGAACATTCTTTAGGAATCTTGTTAACATATTTATTACAACCAAGGGTGAGCTGCAGCCAGCTTGCACCAGCTCAGAAGAGCCTATTTTTCCCATCTTTTCCCAACTCCACATTCAGTGACTTCACATTGGTGCTTGAAATCAGGGTCGAACTGAGCATTAACACCACAGAAATCAGCAGATGATAAGTAGAACAACTCACCCTGTCCCCCCTGACACTTTTTAGGCATTTACTAACAAACCACTGTTTACAACTCTCCTAAAATGGGTGAACAAAACTTGAGTAACTTTCTGTCTAACACCAGTTTAATCAATCCCTAGCCCCTTTCTCAGAAAATCTTCTTTTCCCATTATCCTGCCCTGAGAGTACAGTGCCTTTGCAATCTTTCTTCTGGAAATACTCATGCATTTGACAACTGCTGCACCTCAGCCTTTTCTCCTCTCTTCTGCTTTTTGTTAAGTGATTGCTGTTCTTGAGAGTGTGTCTAAGTGATTCCCCCAGAGACTTATCCAGGTGGTTGATGTACAAACCATGGCACTTCCTGGAAAGAAATCTCTGCTCCAGGGCTGACAGCGAGGCCTCCTAGAGCCTCCATGACCCCCTTGGATTGCAGACGCTGTTCGACTGTCCCTCTGTCAGCTGGCTTCCCCTAACGCCATGCTTCTCTCAATTTATTGCATTTTCAGCCCGACTGAAGACTGCCCTCAGGACAGATTAGAAACCTATAACCTTAGGACAGCAAAGTAAAAAGAGCCAGTGCACAGCCCCTTCACTTCTCTGGCCCTCAGTCCCCTCCTGTCTTAATTGGGCAGTGTGGGTCAAACGCTGCACACATCCCTTCTGACTCTGCACACTGTTCTTCCTACAGCTTGGCTGCGCAGAGAGTTCCATTTTTCAACCCCATGAGAGGGGGTGGGGCAAAACGCTGAAGGAATCTTTCAAAGACCCTCCACCTGACCCCTGTCTGAACAAATAATTAATCTCCTGAAAAAGCAGCTCGCTGATGGGTCCAGGCTGTGCCTGTGGATTTATGAGGTGACGTCAGTTTGAAGACTGGGATCCAGGGCCTGCGCTGTGTTTCACACACTCCTCAATTGTTTGAACAGGCCTGCTCCTGTAGGGCTCCAAATCTTTCCCCGAGCTAAGCTTTATTAAAATGGCGAAGTGGAGAGGAGTGCTTTTCCAGACACATCAGCTTACTTAGACTCCGTTCCCTCCCCTCTGCCTGTCTACTGGAAAGCACTCCCAGAGGGAAGGAAATGAAGAACTGCAAAGTACTTGCAGATACATGCTTAATGCCTTAAACTCTTGCGTTGTGTTAACAGCTATTCATGGACTGGGCTTTAAAGAAATAGACAGATTCTCAAGCTGCCCAATTTATAAATAATCCTTAAGAGAGAACTAAGGAGGAAGATTAATGTCCTTAGTAACTAATCAACACAGCAGGTTAGCCTGGAGGCTGGGTCTCTGCACTATCACAGTGCAATTCCTTGAGAGGATCCAGATAAAACTGGGTCTAAAGATGAAGGTGGGGGCGTTAATGGGAAGAAAATGGGATAGAAGCCAGAGTGAAAGAAGGGAGGGGTGGATGTGAGCAAGAGGGGATGGAGGCAAAGCTTTTGTCCTAGAGACAAAAGTAGAGGGAGAGTGAAGTAGCAGAAGAAGATGTTATTTCTACTCTTGAAGGATCATATGTATCATGTGTCTCTCTCGATGCAAACACATACATAATACACATACATATAGTCTCTGATACATACACATACATCGTCTGTTTATAGCTGCATGCATACTTGTCTAAGACTTGAGAAATGTAAAATCAGAGGCCACTTATATTTAGAACTTCAGAAAGATGTATTATTTATTGAAATGAAAGAACTTAGAGACTTGAACTATTAACATTTTATTTATGGGAACAAAATAAAAACAACTGTTGCCACTTGGCATGATTTTTGAGAGATGGTGATGGTAGAGAATCACTTCAGGAGGAGGGAGAGGAGGGAGAGGTTGACAAGTGGGAGAAAGAAAGGGCATCCTCTGTGTATTGTCTATGTGTGTGTGTTGGGCAAATCTGCAGTGAGGAAGCAGCTAGTGAGGGAATGGAGCAAGGAAACGATTGGGGCAACGTTATCCTCTGATCCCAACAACCCCCCTGTGTTTCTATTAGGGCTATAGAAGACTGGTCAACCTAGAAAAATTAGGGACTAAAATTTCACTAGGTCTATTTAGGCCGAATTGAATTTGAATTCTATCACTTTTGATTCTGAGGTCCATTTGTTTTTACTATTTCCCATTCTTGTGGCAGTGATACTATGTAGTCAAAAGCAAGTATGACAGGTGAAAAGAACTCTAGAAAGCAAAAAGGTTGGGAGGATAATTTGAATGGGACTTGTGTCATCTTGTTGACCACAGGGTGGATTCCCTGATGGCCTGGCCAGCTGCTTTGACTGCCTTCCTCATCCTCACCATGCCATAGGCCCTCTCTGAGCTTCCCTCAAGGTCAAAAAGGACGATCTTCCAAAACACAGAAGGGCCAGCCTCTGTGAAGTGAAATCTACCACTTTCCACAGTGTTTGGCTCAGTGTGACTTTTTAAGAAGCCATTTACAGAATTAGAAGCATTTCTACTTGTGGAATACAGAGCATATAAGGCCTGCCTTCTAGAATTTTGTAGCCTAAATAAGATTGGATTTATTTTAAGAGAGAAGCAACTAAAATAGCATATAATAAATGCATTTTTTACATTGTATCCTAATACCACATACCAGCCCTGGTCAGAGACGTGGAGACAGTGGCTTCCTGTAGATAACTAAGACTTCACTGTGAAGGATAGGGAGGGTATACCTTGAGTCAGGCCTTTAAGAATTGGCTGAAATTGAGGAGTCAGTATTAGATGTTGAGAGGAAGATATATCAAATAGAAAGAACCTTGGTGGATAAAATCAGATTTTGTCTCTTTAGCCCAAAGTTTACCTCATGCAGACTTAAGGCATCCCTTGAAAACAAAGTTTCACATGGCATCTGGTTATGTCCTTGGTCCAGGCTCTAGGTTTGTGCTTCAACAGCCCTTTCCCTCCACCCCTGGGTGGGGTTTACAAAGGAAAACACAGTAGACACCTTCTGAGAACTTATGGTTTAGTGTGAAGACAGACATGCAACTACTGTCTTGAGGAGTAACTCACTAAGATAATTGAGTTACATGTACCAGAGGAACAGGGTAGAAGAACGAAGTCATTCCACCTGCACACATTAGGAAAGGCTTTACAGAGGCATCGTACAGAGGGAATTCTTTTAGATTAGGTAGGGAAATGCTCTCCTGGTAGAAGAAACTGTTTGCGAAAACACAGAGGGACGGGGGTGTCCGATACATTGGGACAATTGCAAGTGCCGAAAAGGAAAATAAGAAGTAAATAACAGCATGAGGGCAAAAGGTGCTTTATTACAAATGCCTTCTGAGTTATGCAAAGAGTGTATATTTTTACACTATAGTGTAGGGAATAAGGAGTCATTGGGAACTCTTCATCAGGGCAGAAGGGATGTGTGTAGCTCACACCTGTAGCTTCCTTTATAGTCTTTCCAATGGTTGTTTCTGCCTTTCTTCCCAATGTGCCTGATGGTGAGTGCCTTCTACACATGCTACCCCTTGACCCCTTGGGGAGAAGGAATTCATATCAGTTCCAGATTTAGAGAGAACAAGTCCAAGCTTATTTTTTTCCAACAGAGTTCTCCTTGCTTCTGGTGTTACAACCTATTACTACTGGGTGCTAAGATACATTGGCCATATTGCTTGGGTGGAGAGCAGAAAAGACAAAATCTTCCAAAACAGCATAAACCCAGCTTCATTCTGTGGTGTCTATTTGACCCAAAGAAATCCCATGCCTCCATGCCAAGATAAAAGGAGGGAATGTTACCCTTTTCTATCGAGTTGTCATTTTTCCTGCTGGAGTTGAGAAGGGGTGGAGGCTATTGAGGGCAAAATGCATGGAGGAAAGCTCATCAGATTCACCAAGTGTGTAACTCGAGCAAACCTCTAATGAGGGTATGGGATTCCAGTGTTCACTTCTTGGAGCATCCACAGTCTCTAAAAGTGATTGTCTTGGTTGGCTGTCACTTGGCATAGGCAAGAGAAATATATTGCGTCCCCCACTTGGCCTACAAGTCATTAGTCTGTTGATTCTCCCCACCACTCTTCTTTTACCTTCTATTTCTATAGAACTGGACTCAGGCAGGAGAGAAGGACCCCTCCTAGAGTACTGACGGTGAGGGGGCTAGTTGTGAGATCACAGGAAAAGTTCCACTGAGCATCCTGTCTCAGAATATCCACTTTAGAGGCAGTGTAGAGAATGGTTGGAAGCTCGTTAGGGTAGTATAACCATAGTCCACTGAGACAGGATGGGAACAAGGCTAAGAAGGAGAAGAAAGGAAGTTAGGAAGTATATTTAAAAGAGAAAATGATAGAGAAATACAGGAGGGTGAGAAAAAGAGGTATAGCTAAGATGTTTAAACTTTTATTTCAGGAACAGATTTCACGATGGTGTTATTCACTGGGATGAGAAACCTGAGGCTAGGAGTGTTAGGGGCAGAGTAGAGGAAGAGTGAGGGAATGAAGAGAAGAAAGTGTAGTCTGGGGCATGTTGTAGTGGAGTTGCATGAGATAAAGTCCAGGCAGAACGAGCTGCATGGTCCAAAACACAGAAATATGAAAACATAGAAAATATGAGAAAAGAAAAGAGTTAGGTGTGCCAGAGGACATCTATATCTCCAGTGAAAATGCCATGAGAAGAGTTAACTGATTCTAGGGCAAAATAACTCTATGTCATGGAATGGGAAAAATTTCTTTATCCTGGGGTGCCAGAGGAGGGTTGTGTGGCAAAGAAAGCAACAGATATTAAGACTAGAGCTACGGGTAGCTGCCAGATCAGAAAGTGTATAAAAGAAGGGGATATAGGATGGTAGCAACAAGATGGAGCATGTGTGCACTCTGTCAGCAAATGTGTTGGGGAAGGAATGTACTAGGATTAGGCCATGGCTTCTCTCTGATAAAATAAGAATGGGAGCTATGCTTGTAGTTATTTGAAGATTTTATGATCAGCCAGTTGCTAAAATCACAAGGATCTTCCAGAGGATTTAGGAATGCCTGTGCTGCACTGAAGGGGAATTGAGCTACGTGTGTCATTTTCCAGAATCATGATCTTCAAAATTCAACACTAATGCCTGATTCCTTGGTGTGCTGTCTATGGGAAGGCCATGTTTAATGAGGTAAAGTCATTAACAAATGCTTTAGTATCTCAGGACCAGAGTGTGTCCACATCTACCTTTCCCCAAGCCTATACTTTCTTGGGAAGGGTTCTTTCTGGATCTAAAAATATGTAGGAAAGGGATGTCATTATGTCAAATAGATAGCAACATTTTCTTGCATTTACCCAGGTATTCATTTTCACCTCCCATGTTTGCAGAATATTGACACCCACTCTCTGTTTTTAAATTTATTTTTTAATGTTTATATATTTTGTTATTTTTAAAGGATAACAACTATATGTACTTCTGGTGTACAATACATTTTGATATATGTATACCTTGTGCAATGGCTAAATCAAGGTAGTTAATATACACATTACCTCATGTGGTTATAATTTTTTGTTATGAGAACACTTAAAACCAATTATGTTAGTAATTTTCAAGAACATAAAACATTGTTGATAACTATGGTCATCATGTTGTATAATAAATCTCTTGAACTTATTTCTGCTGTCTAACTGAAATTGTTTATCCTTTGGGTAACATCTCCCTGATCCTACACCTTACCTCAGCTCTGCCCCAGCCCCTGGTAACCACCATTCTGCTCTTTGCTTCTGTGTGTATGTCTTTTTTATTTATTTAATTTTTAATTTAATTTAATTTTTTTTTTAGAGACGCGATCTCATTCTGTTGATCAGGCTGGAGTGCAGTGGTGCAATCATAGCTCACTGCAGCCTCAGACTTCTAGGTTCCAGTGATCCCCCTGTCTCCACCTCCCAAGTAGCTGAGACTACAAGTGTGCACTACCACATCAAGCTAATTTTTAATTTTTTTTGGAGAGATAGAGTCTTATTATGTGACTCAGGCTGGTCTCTAATTCCTGGTCTCAAGGAATTCTATCAGCTTGGCCTCCCAAGTGCCGAATTATAGATGTGAGCCACCATGCCTGGCCAGTTTGTCTTTTTTAGATTCCACATGTAAACGCGATAATGCAGCATTTGCCTTTCTGTGTCTGGTTTGTTTCTCTTAAGGTAATGCTTTCAAATTTATCTGTATTGTTGCAATGACAGGATTTCCTTCTTTGTTAAAGCTGAATAGTATTCCATTGTTTATATACCCACGTTTTCTTTATCCATTCATCCATCTGTTGATAAACACTTTGGTTGATTCTGTATCTTGGCTATTGTGAACAATGCTGCAATGAACATGGGAGTGCAGACAGTTCTTCAACATACTGATCTCATTATACCCAGAAGTGGGATTGCTGGGTCATGTAGCAGCTCTATTTTAGGTTTTTGAGAAACCTTTATACTATTTTCCATAATGGGTGTACTAATTTACATTTTCAGCAATACCCCTTTAGAATGGATGTTGATGTTTTCTCTTGGCAGGAGGCCAATTGTTTCTAGTTTTGTTGTCAAGATGGTGACAAAAACCATCGTTTGATAATCCCTCAGCATGGAACCTGGCACCACTGTGGGTGAAGCAAGCTACAGAGCCCTGATCCTGTAGTGCTGTATATTATTGTTAGACCAGACTTCTGCAGCTAGCTTCACCCAAAAGGCCGCAGAGTCTCCCTCCTTCCCACTCTGCTGCTATTAAACTCAACATCTGAGTCCTTGAGCACTTCAGTGAAGGGGCATTATGGAAGGTCTCAGATAATACATTTATTCTTTCCCAGACACCTTCCCTTATCCTCAGCTCCAAATCCATTTATCTCCCCCATAAAGTGCTTATTGACAGAGAACTTGAGTGTTCAGAATGATGCCAACTGAAGACAAGCCTCTCCAAATACAGCAGTCATGTCTCCCTTTGATCCCCCCAGGCTGAATCCAAAACAGCTGTGTTTCTGCCTCAACCTCAAGGATTAGCTCAGGGACTATCCCTCCTCCCACCATCAACTACTTTCTTGGGTCATCGATTTTTCAGAGAGAAAATGCCTGTGGTAGAGACATGAAATAGCACCGCTCAGCCTCAAGAAGAGATTTGCAAGCTTGTTCAGCCAAAAAGTAATTTTATTGAGCCTCCCAGAGAGCCTCTGCTCCACCCACATTTGCAAATACTCTTTTACTACATACTCTTTGTTTTTAAATCTCTAATTCGATTTTTCTTTTGTTGGTTAAGAAGAGTGTGAGTTTTCAGGTATGCAGCCAAAGAAAAAGAGTCCATAAATAGTAGAACGTAAGAAACACTCAGAGCTTAATACAAGCGTTTGAGCCCAGTGTCTGATTTCATGTAGGTTGCAGCCTAATTTCTCTTGGGTCATTTCTACTCTAGCTAGGGCCTACTTGATTATTCTGATCTGGTTAAAGTTTATCATCCAGAATGAATTAGGTATAGTCTTGCTTCTACAGAAATAGCAGGACCAAATGACTTCCGGCTTCATGTTTCCCTGAATTCTACCATCAAGCAAAACTATCATTCATTCAAGGTATAGCTAGTAAGGCACTGTGCAAGAGTCACGTGATTATATAGAGAAATCCTCACCTTAAGGAGTTTACAGTCCAGAAGAGAAGACAAGAGGTTCAATGTGGCACTTTGTTTTTAGGAGATGCAGAAGCCCGGATTCAAATTCAGCTCCTGCCCTGGGAAAGTCCACTTAACCTCTCTGTGTCTCAGTTTTCTCATGTGTAAAATGTGGCTCACAATTGTACATATCCCAAAAGGTTTCTGTGGCGATATATGTAAAGCACTTAGGACAATGCCTGGCACCTAGTATTGTATTTAGCTATTACTATCATAAGAGAGCTACAAATAGAAACAATATATAGCAAAATACTATAAGATGCTGTGTTAGTCCATTCTCATATAAATAACTGAGACTGGATAAATTACGAAGAAAAAAAAGGGAGAACTCATTCACTACACAAGAAGAGTAAGGAAGAAGTTTACCCCCATGATCCCAGGATCCATTCACCTCCCACCAGGCCCCTTCTCCAACACTGGGGATTATTCAACATGAGATTTGGGTGGGGACACAAATGCAAACCATATCAGATGCAGAAGAGGATAAGGTGCTATTTGTTTGGAGGGGGCAGGATAAGGAGTGTGGATATATTCCAAGTAAAAAGCTAAGCAACAGATAATAAAAAACTGAACTATACTAAACTATACTATACTGTACTATATGATTCCATACTCATGTGTAAAATGTGGCTGATAATTGTTCATAACCCAAAAGGTTTCTGTGAAACTTCAAGGAGATAATATCTGTAAATCACTTAGGACAATGCCTGGGTGTATATATACTATACGATATATACTATACCACACTGTATATACTGGACTGTATATACTATACTATACTACACTGTATATACTGGACTGTATATACTATACTACACTATACTACACTGTATATACTGGACTGTTTATACTATACTATACTATACTACACTGTATATACTGGACTGTATATACTATACTACACTATACCACACTGTATATACTGGACTGTATATACTATACTATACTTCACTGTATATACTGGACTGTATATACTATACTATACTACACTGTATATACTGGACTGTTTATACTATACTACACTATACTACACTGTATATACTGGACTGTTTATACTATACTATACTATACTACACTGTATATACTGGACTGTATATACTATACTATACTACACTGTATATACTGGACTGTATATACTATACTATACTATACTACACTGTATATACTGGACTGTATATACTATACTACACTATACTACACTGTATATACTGGACTGTTTATACTATACTATACTATACTACACTGTATATACTGGACTGTATATACTATACTATACTATACTATACTACACTGTATATACTGGACTGTATATACTATACTACACTATACTACACTGTATATACTGGACTGTTTATACTATACTATACTATACTACACTGTATATACTGGACTGTATATACTATACTATACTATACTATACTACACTGTATATACTGGACTGTATATACTATACTACACTATACTACACTGTATATACTGGACTGTTTATACTATACTATACTATACTACACTGTATATACTGGACTGTATATACTATACTATACTATACTTCACTGTATATACTGGACTGTATATACTATACTATACTACACTGTATATACTGGACTGTATATACTATACTATACTATACTACACTGTATATACTGGACTGTATATACTATACTATACTATACTACACTGTATATATTGGACTGTATATACTATACTACACTATACTACACTGTATATACTGGACTGTTTATACTATACTATACTATACTATACTACACTGTATATACTGGACTGTATATACTATACTATACTATACTATACTATACTATACTACACTGTATATACTGGACTGTATATACTATACTATACTACACTGTATATACTGGACTGTATATACTATACTACACTATACTACACTGTATATACTGGACTGTTTATACTATACTATACTATACTACACTGTATATACTGGACTGTATATACTATACTATACTATACTACACTGTATATACTGGACTGTATATACTATACTACACTATACTACACTGTATATACTGGACTGTTTATACTATACTATACTATACTATACTACACTGTATATACTGGACTGTATATACTATACTATACTATACTATACTATACTACACTGTATATACTGGACTGTATATACTATACTATACTATACTATACTACACTGTATATACTGGACTGTATATACTATACTATACTATACTTCACTGTATATACTGGACTGTATATACTATACTATACTACACTGTATATACTGGACTGTATATACTATACTATACTATACTACACTGTATATACTGGACTGTTTATACTATACTATACTATACTACACTGTATATACTGGACTGTATATACTATACTATACTATACTATACTACACTGTATATACTGGACTGTATATACTATACTATACTATACTTCACTGTATATACTGGACTGTATATACTATACTATACTACACTGTATATACTGGACTGTATATACTATACTATACTACACTGTATATACTGGACTGTATATACTATACTATACTATACTACACTGTATATACTGGACTGTATATACTAAACTATACTATACTATACTACACTGTATATACTGGACTGTATATATTATACTATACTATACTACACTGTATATACTGGACTGTATATACTATACTATACTACACTGTATATACTGGACTGTATATACTATACTACACTATACTACACTGTATATACTGGACTGTATATACTAAACTATACTATACTATACTACACTGTATATACTGGACTGTATATATTATACTATACTATACTACACTGTATATACTGGACTGTATATACTATACTATACTACACTGTATATACTGGACTGTATATATTATACTATACTATACTACACTGTATATACTGGACTGTATATACTATACTATACTACACTGTATATACTGGACTGTATATACTAAACTATACTATACTATACTACACTGTATATACTGGACTGTATATATTATACTATACTATACTACACTGTATATACTGGACTGTATATACTATACTATACTACACTGTATATACTGGACTGTATATACTAAACTATACTATACTATACTACACTGTATATACTGGACTGTATATACTATACTATACTACACTGTATATACTGGACTGTATATACTAAACTATACTATACTACACTGTATATACTGGACTGTATATACTATGCTATACTATACTATACTACACTGTATATACTGGACTGTATATACTATACTATACTATACTTCACTGTATATACTGGACTGTATATACTATACTATACTACACTGTATATACTGGACTGTATATACTATACTATACTATACTTCACTGTATATACTGGACTGTATATACTATACTATACTACACTGTATATACTATACTATACTATACTTCACTGTATATACTGGACTGTATATACTATACTATACTATACTACACTATAACATACCATACCATACTATACTATATACTACCGTTAAACAAAGTCTATGGGAGGCCATTGTTGTGGATTAGCCTCTGTCACTAGGCCCCAGCAGACCAGACCAAACAAGAATGGAGTCACTCATGTTGTTCAGGTGCCACTGAACTCTAAAATGCAAGAGCTTTCCAAGAAAACATGAAATTCACAGCAACAAATCTAAAGGGGTTCAATTTACCTGAGCCTGCGTGATAAAGAAGTCCCTTCTGCTTTAACTCTATGAGGAAAGTAATTTGAAACCCCAATTCACGTTTTGTTCTTTTTCTGCTTCTCCAGCCCTTTTCTGCCTATAAAGCCAGTCCTTTCTGCTCAGCTTCTTGGAATATTTATTCTATTTTATAGAATGAGGTGTTGTCCTATGCTAGAATCACAAAGAAAGGCCCGTTAGACCTTTAAACTAGATTTGTTGTAAATTTGCCTCTTGACAATACACTATACTATACTAGAATAAAGAGAAAAGAGCTGACCAGCTTTAAGACATGTGCTAGTAGAATAAATAAGGTTTTAGAATGCATTAATCATGGTGGACAGTTGACAAGAGGGAGTCAGAGACTATTCCAAGGGTCGAGTGTCAGCAAGTTGAGGGATGGGGTCATGAATCAATTGCGAAGTCATAAGGAAACAAACTTTGTGGGAAAATGTAACAGGCTTGTTTTGGGTCATGTTGAGTTTGAGGCACTAGTGGAATATCCTGGCAGTGACATCTTGGATCTCTGAGACAAGCGTCATCAAACTCCTGAATTATTGCCATACCTGTTACCTGCTTTTCACATCTCTCCTCCTTTCTGATCAATCCAGCAGGTGGAAACTATGTTGAAGAGAAAAGAAGAGTTCTGGAGATACTGAAATGTCATCAGCAAAAAGACATACTTGAGGGTTATGATTAAACGTCCAGAGAGAAGATAAATATGGAATATTGGACTAGGTGAACATATAAGGCTCCAGAGTAGAAAGAACAAGCTAGAAAAAAGAAGAGAGAGAAGTGCTTCTTTCCGGAAAGACAATACACCCCAACCAGCCATCAGCGTAAGTATTTCAGGGTCATCATCAATATGAACGTCACTGTGTATTGACTCATCAAACCATCATTCACTTTGTTTTTTCTTAGTGGAAGGAATTCTACCATTTCATCTGGAGTCTGATCAATGTCAGGCAAACAGATTAAACTCTGTCTAGAGTAGCAAATCTTAGGACTATATGCTGAAGTGGAACTAGAAAGTCCAATCATACCTAAGTCCAAGCTATTCACTCTGGTCCTTTTCTTTATTGTAGTCCATTAATGACGCTGATATCTGGGACTAGAGTTCCTGAGCACCCGATACCCATGTCCAGTCTGGAAGCAGCTCTTTATAGCTGTCTTATCATGCCCACAGTGACTACGGGTCTCTGAGGCAAGTGTCCTGAAACTCCTGAATTCTCACATGCTATGTCATCTTTCCCTCTGCTTTGATCAATCCAACCAATTCATGGCTTCCTGTTGAATGTTATTTTATAATATGGTTTATGTTATTAACACTCTTCAATGTTATTCAAGCACATCTGCTGTCATGTCATTGCTTAAAAGCCTTAACAGTTCCTTATTGTCAAGCCCATTTGTGTGTGAGCTTCTTAACTGAACATTCAAAATCCTCCCTAATATCCTCCACTACCTGTGATTTATTTATATTTGAGCCAAACAGGACACTTGATAATGTTGTACTCCATTGCATGTCTGTACTTCTATACCAGTGCTGAATCCCAAACCAGTCTGGTTCATATTTCACTAAACAGCTGGTTTTTACACCCACATCTTAACATATATTTCTATTCCTCTACCTAGATACAAACTCTTCTAGTGGCCAGTAGAGTGCAGTGGCTAAAATCTTGGATTCTAAAACCAAGCTGTCAAGGTTCAAATCTCAGCTACACCATGTGCTGACTGTGAGATCATACACAAGTTGCTTTTCACTTCACATCTGTTTCCTGATGGGGAAAATGAACAAAATTAATCAGATATTAAATGAGATAATATACATTTAATCTGGTGCATGGAATCCTGTAAGCGTGCAGCAACTGCGAGCTATTATGGCAGATGCTGTTGCTAGCCCACCCACCTCCCAGTGGTATTTGTCTCCACAGTCTCAAGGCTGTTTATAGAAAACATCTGTGACTCTATGTAGTCAAGATAGCACACAGGGAAGACTAGAAGTGCCTAAGATGTAATCAATCTCCCAAGAAGTGACACTCAGACAATGACCGATGGAGAGTCAGTGGATGAATACCCCTTGTTAGGAATAATTCTGAAACATATTCTAGAGTGTGGATGGCACAGAATCTCTATTGTCTCCCAGACTTCCCTAGCAGGCTCTAACATCGGTTGCCCACAATGGTAATTGGATTGACCGATACATTTTATTAGCTCCTTTGCCTTCCCTAACTTACTCTCCACTTTCTTATGTATTTCTTGGGATCACTTGCCAAAACTACTTGGATTCTTGTCTCGGGGTCAGCTTCTGGAGGAATCTAAAACCATAACTGCTTTTAACATTACAGCTGAATTCTTTCTTTGAAACCACCAAAATACTACTTTGTTTGCATTCATTTTTTTGCTAGAGTCTGCCTTCATAAAACCCAAAATCCAACAAAATTTAAGACCAGCATACAAATATCTCTAAACAGTGCCTAGTACAGTACCTCTCACTTAGAATTTACTCAATCTGTATTTAGAGAGCAAAGAATAAAGGGAGATCAAAAGATTACTCTGTGAATACAAAAATAGAGCAAGGACTATTGATTGGTTACTGAGAATATTTACAAACTTCTGTGGTTTGACACACCCTTTTTATGGGGATAGGTCTGTCTAGCACACCTGCAACAGCTGAAGACCCCTCCGTCGACGTCAGCATCAGGACTCCCCTCCCTCCTCCAGCTAGATTTGAGAGTCACTTGCCATTATCTCATCATTATTTTATTTTATTAACATACTTGTGTAACCATTTATATTTTTTAAATATGAAAAGTATTTTACAGAGATTATTTTTGAGGCTGATGTTTCTTGAAGACCCAGAGGTCCCTTTAATCTTATAAGCACATTCTTCAGATTGTCGTGTGGGTGGATAACTTCCCCCAGAGTTTTCTGGAGATGGCTAATCCAGCCAAGGCATGTGGTTTCTTCTAACAGCCAGTCAGGAAAATTCTTCTTCTCAAACTCCTGTCCTGACCCCTCTTTGAACTTTGCCTCCTGGATCTTGAGGTCTGCTTTATGTGGAAGAGAAATTCTAGAATCAGTGAACTGTGAACTAGAGCCCTGGGATTACCAACAGGTAATGCTGATACTGCAGCAGGTGGCTGCATGAGATTTGTGATCACCGAATTGAGAGCGGCTGTCATCTTTGGTGCTATGAGAAGTATCTTTCAAAACTGTCCTTCTGTAACAGAGAGTTCTAGAAGAGTGATCCATGGGCCATCTGTATTAGAAGGACTTCTGGCTCTGCTTCACCTGCAGATTAATGGTCCCACTCAGGCACAATGAATCATAATCACTTGTGAGGGTGCTTTGATTTGCATGTTTCAACAAATTCCTCAAGTGATAAGGTGATCAAATTATCCAAGTTTTAGCATTGAAAGTTCCACATTCAGAAACACCTTAAGTCCTGAGACATTTTTGGTCACCTTGTGGGTTTGTTTAATGCACACTGAATTCTTAGAGCCGTCTTACAGACTCCAAGGTATGCCACACTAACACAGATGCTACTTTTACTTGGTAAGAGTCTTTAAGACTTTGAGATGACTTTAATCCAGTGTGACATTGGGTGAGGAGCTCCCTCAGACATAGATCTTGATAAGACCCTTCCACGGGAACTTGAGTATTTGAGCCACCCAGAGTGTTTGTTTTGTTACTTTATTTTTCCTTTCTTTTGATCCTCATGGGCAAGGAACTGAACTTGGTCCTGAGCTTATAGTTTGCAATTTTATTCTGTATCCACAGGGCCCCTCTTTGGATTTATGTGTTTATTTATTCTCCATTCCCCACCAACTCTCCATGCCCAGCAGGCAAGCGTTACAATGTGATTATTTTATACTATGAATTTGTTCATATCTTTGTAAAGCATATAGTATTGTTTCTGTGTATTTTAATTTAAATAAATTGTATTCTGTTGCAGACTTCACCCTAACTCTTGCCTTTTTCTGTTAAGTACTGTGAACTTTATTCTGTTGCTTCTTGTGGTAGGCAGCTCTTAAGGTGGCTTCCGATGATGGTGCCCTGTTGGTACCCATGTCCCTGTTCCTTGATTGTGGACTACACCTAGCGACTTGCCCTTAGTTAACAGAAAGTGGCAAAAGTGACAGTATGTTACTTTTGAGACTTGGTTATTAAAAGCCTTTATCTTCCTCTCTTGTGCCCTCACTTGCTCGCTCTGGTGGAAGCCAGCTGAAATTTTGAGAGCCACCCTGTAGAGAGCCTAACAGCAAGGACTAGAGAGAGACTTCCAGCCAAGGGTCAGCAAGGAATTGAGGACCTCAGTCCAACAGCAGTGAGGTACTGAATCCTGCCAACAGCCTCGTGGGTGAGCTTGGACGCAAATCCTATCCTAGTCTAGTAGAGACTAGAGAGGACCCATAGCTCTTGCCAACACTTGATTGCAGCATTATAAGAGACCCTGAGCCAAAGGACTCAGCTAAGCCATGCTGGCTCCTAGTTCATAGAGACTGAAATATAATAAATGTTTGTTGTTTTAAGATGTTAAATTTGGAGTAATTTGTTACACAGCAATAGATAACTGATATGTTTCTAATCACTGCACTTTCCATGGCATATCTCTACAACATTTTTCTTGTCCACTCTCTGCAGATGGACTGCTTGCTGCCTGACTCTAATACCTACTACTGCTGCAAACACTACTGCCATGAGTATCTTTAGCAAGACCCCCTTCCAGACCTGCATGAACAGTTGTGTGAACTGTGTATGTGCAAAGGGACTGCTAGGAAAGACCCAGAGACTAAGGAAGCACTTGGAATGATACTCTGTTTCTTCAATTCCTAAACAGAGTATTGCTGTTTTTAAATGAAGATTTTTTTCTCCCTAAGAATTTTCTTCTAAAGATGAGCTGTCTTTGAGGGAAAATAAAGACACTACTGGATTATTTCCAATGGGATGGTGGGGTAAGGAATAGAGAGGGTGGTCTGCGGAACAACTTGGAGGATTGGTGTTATGTCTCAAAAAAGTACTCAGGGATGTCCCTCCTTTTTTACCCAGGCTGACTGACTCTTGCTGGGCTTCATACATAAGGGGTAAGGAGTAGGAGGGATGCATTGTTCAAAGCTGAGTGGACACGTCTATAACCATTAAAGCGATGTCTTTCTTTCTGGATTTAGTAAATGGCCTCAGGTTCCTGGAAATGTGTTGAGACCCTGTGGCCATAAGATCTGTCATTTTATTTTTACAGTAGGGTGAAATATATTTGGAAGGCATTGGACTGTAGCTGTCCTACATCAAAAGGCATTTCGTAACAAAACACCATCATACCCGATTTATAGTAATAGCATGCTGTGCTCTGGCAGCTGTGGGCAAATAAAATATGTTCCTATAACATAAACAGCCTCACCTTCCCTCTAAAGATTAAAAGGCCATGAAAGATTTATTTAAATAGGCTCTTGAAACATAGAGACACATACAAAACATGTGAAACATACACAAATGTAGATAGATAGATAGACAGATAGATAGTCAGAAATGGACTATAAACTCTAAAATTGAATAAATAATGTCAGAGGATAGAATACCAGAGCCAAAAGGGACATTAACAATTTTTGAGTCCGGAAATCTTTATTTGTTGATTTTTTCCCAATTATTTTTTTCATAGTAAAATATACATAAAAGTTCCCACCTTAATCGTTTTCAGGTGTACAGTTCTGTGGCATTACATACATTCACAATGTTATGCAACTATTACCACCGTCCATCTTTACAACTCCTCTTCACCCTGTGAATCTGAAACCCTGTACCCATTAAACAGTAACTACCCATTCCCCACTAACCCCAGCCCATCAACCTTCATTCTGCTTTCCATCTCTATGATTTTGATGACTCTAAGTTCCTTATATAAATGGAATCTTGTTTTTGCTTTTGTGACTGGCTTATTTTTCTGAGCATACTGTCCTCAAGCTTCATCCATGTTTCAGCCCATGTAGAAATTTTCTTCCTTTTTAAGGCTATACTATTCTATTGCCTGTACACACCACACTTTGCTTATCCATTCATCTGTCTATGGACACTTGGTTTGGTATTTTGAATAATGCTGCTATGAACAAGGGTGTGCAAATATCTCTTCAAGACCCCACTTTCATTTTCATTTTTTTTAAATTTTATTTTGAGACTGTCTTGCTGTGTCACCCAGGCTGGAGGGCAGTGGCGCAATCTTGGCTCACTGCAACCTTTCCTCCTCGGTTCAAGCTATTCCCCTGCCTTAGCCTCCCAAGCAGCTGGAATTACAGGCATGTGCCATCATGCCAGGCTAAATTTTGTGTTTTTGTGGAGACGGCATTTCATCACGTTGGTCAGGCTGGTCTCGAACTCCTGACCTCAGGTGATCCACCCACCTTGGTTTCCCACAGTGTGGGGATTACAGGCATAAGCCAAGGTGCCTGGCTAAGACCCCACTTTTAGTTCTTTTGGTATACATCCAGAAGTGGAAATGCTGGCTCATATGGTAATTCTATTTTTAATTGTTTGTAGAATTGCCATACTGTTTTCCACAGCATCTCTACCATTTTACATTCCCACCAACAATGCACAAGGGTTCCAATTTGTCCACATTCTGGCTAATGCTTATCATTTTCTGGGTTTTGCATTGTTTTTATAGTAGCCACTCTAATAAATATAAGGTGGTATCTCATGGTGAAAATGATCTGCATCTTCCTAATGACTTGTGCTGTTGAGCATCTTTTCATGTGCTTCTTAACCATTTGTATATCTTCTTTAGAGATATGTCTATTCAGGTCCTTTGCCCACTTTGGAATCAGGTTGTTTTTTGTTGTTGAGATTTAGAAGCTCTCTAAATACTCTGGATATTAATCCCTTATCAGACACATGATTTGCAAACATTCTATCTCATTCTTTGAGTTGATATTTTACTTTGCTGATGTCTTTTGATGCATAATTTTAAAATTTTTTAAATGAAGTTCCATTTATCTATTTTTCTTTTGTTGCCTGTGCCTTTAGTGTCACATACAAGAAATCACTGGCAATCCAGTGTCATGAACGTTTTACCCTGTGTTTTCTTCTAAGAGTTGTATAGTTTTAGGTCTTATATTTAGGTTTTGATCCATTTGAGTTGATTTTTTGCATATGGTGTAGGTAAGTGTTCACTTCATTCTTTTGCACATAGATATTTAGTTCTCCCAGAACCATTTGTTGAGAAGGCAGGCACCTCACTTTACTGAAGAGGAAACTGAGGCCCAGAAGGAGAAGTGGCATGCCCAAAGCTATGGCATACTGGAAGCAAAGTGGAAAATCTGAGCCTCTGACTCCTGGTCAGTGCTATACATACATTTACATTTAACAAATTTAAATTTAAATGGTTTGAATGTGAAAATTAGTTATTTTTTATCTCTCAGGTTCACTAATGGTGTAATTTCTAACAAATGAATGAAGCTTAGGTTGATAGAGCAAGTGATAATTTTAATGTGTTGTTCACAAATTCTTTGGTATTTCTTTTCTCAAGAGGTGGAATTTAATTCCCCTTTCCTTATGTGTGAACTGAACTTAGTAACTTGCTCCTAAAGATTAGAATGTGGCAGGAATGACAGTGAGTGGCTTCTGAGATGAAGTCATAAAAGACAGTACAGTTTCCTCCTTGACTTATCTCTCAATAACGCCCCCCGGGTACATCAGCATCTCTTCTGACTCTTTGCTTCCATGTCTTTGGGAAGCAGCCTCCTGCCTACAGTCATCTGAGGAAGCCATCTTGGAAGCAGACTCCCCACCCCCAGTCAAGCCTTTAGATGACTGCAGTCCCAGCTGACATCTTGACTGCAAATTCATTAAAAAACAAAACAAAACAAAACAAACAAACAAAAAACCCTCTAAGCCAGAACTATCCAGCTAAGCTGCTCCAGAGAAATTTAGATAATAAGTGTTTATTGTTTTAAGCCACTAATTTTTAGAGAAATTTGTTATGCAGCAATAGCTAGTGTAGAGAATTAACTAGCCCCTCTATAATTACCACCACAGAATCAACTACCTATTTTATTAAAAGGTAAAACTAGCTGCCGAAGAACTTTTTTCCTCTCAAGCCTTTGGCACTAAGGATTCAACAGTAAAAAGAATTGAAGCATGAAGGGTTCCTGGCTACCCTCTGGCATCCTGTGTTTGGTCTGAAGCCTGATAAGCCTGGGTTGCTCTGCCGCTCCACCTCATGAGAGACTGATGTGGGAAAATGTGTCTCTTCTCAGGGGCTAACTCTAGAACCTTGGGGGAATATTCTAGCTTAGGATCACATTAAAATGGGTATTAGACCTCATTCTCGTTCTAGCTCTGCCAAGATCTCGATGGTTCAAAATCCTTTTCCCTTTGTAGGGTTTAAGTTCGGCCTTTTAAAATAAAGAACCAATCACCTGTGCTTTGTCTTCTAACTTCCTACCTAAAACAAGGAGCTGAAAGACACTGGCCATCATCAAATGACTTAACAGACAATTTCCACTGCCTCACTGTAATTTGCAGTCTGACTCTCATCAACTCTTTCCTTGCCTTTCTTTTTTTTTTTTTTTTTTTGGCTGTGTTTGTGAAACTGCCTTTGCAAAGATTATGAGAGTGAGAGAAGTCTAGCATGGCCAACTCCATTTTGCTTCTAGCCTCATGGGCTGGCTTTCCTCGCTCATTCCTACACATACGCCAAGCTAACCATGGGAGGAATTTAGTTTATAGTTTAACTTTGAAGGCAGGATGATAATATTCTCTCCCTAAAACAGATCCCTTCCTTGTTTAGGTTCTGAAACCACCTTTGTAAGACTAATGAAAGGCCACAAGATTAGGATTGTGGAAAGGGCCTGAATTCTGCTAAAATGGAGCCATAATGTGTATACTTCCTTACTGCTCAGGAGTTAGTGTCAAAATGTTACAGAGTTGTGACTTCCTCAATTGCTCCTGTAGATAACATCACTATTGTAGAACCTAAGACTGGTCTTTTGAGATGTTTTTCAGATTTTTGCATTCTGGAAACTGACTGGTCCCTCCCAGACTCATGACTCAACCAGTCCTGTGAGCGCCACCCAGAGGTGGACTCAGCATATGAGGACTGTTTTCCTCACACTCCTATGATTTCATTCCTATCGAATCAATAGCACTCATTCCCTAGCCCTCTGCCCACCAAACTTTTCTTTTGATGCTGGTCACTGCAACGTTATGGTGCCAGCAGGAGAGCAAAGTAAAAACAAAAAGGACTGAGATATTAGTATGCAGGTCATCTGCAGAATTGGTGCCAGCATCTTCAGTAGTAATTGATGAGGATGCCCCACCATTGACATCAATGACCTTGACAGTGGACACTGGCAGGAACTGAATGTCTTGGGCAGACACCAGTGACAGTGTCAGCAGTGACTGGAGTCATTACCCCAAATGTGTCAGGGCAGGAGGGAATAAATGCACCAGATGTCACATGGCAGCCCAGAGGAGCAGTTTGCAGAGCCCGTGTGAGAAACCCTCTGAAGCTACCCATGAGACACCACAGGAGACAGAAACCCAGGACTATACTTGAATGAAATTTGAGAGAGAGCTTAATTTTCTATAGAACAGAACTGTATTTTCCTGAAGAAATTTTGTGTTTGCTCTTGGGATCCTATTTTTACCCTCGGACTTGGGTGGTCTGAGAAATGCAGGTTACTGATGAGATGGAAGCGTGCGACTCCACAATGCTCTGTGAGGGTCTTTCACTTTGCCTCACGATTCCCAGAATTACAGCATTTCAGACTCCATTGACAGATACGCCAGGGCTGGCAAATGCAGCGCAGATCCGTTGGTGAACCTTGAAAGGAATTCTGATGCTAATTTGTTGCCCTCGGGACTAACTGGTGTTGAATCATGGTTATTGCTAATGTGGTGGTCCCAGTACTGTTTGGCAAGGAAAGTTAGAGAAAGTTACTTTCTGGAACTGGCCACAGTGCTCTCCAGGGAAAATTCTGATCTGGGGCACAGAGGCATTCTTCCCTGCTGACTGTTGGGAAATACAGCTTCTCTGTGGGAAGGGGCTTTGCTGCCATCTTACTGAGGTAAGTGCCTGTGTGGAAGAGAGGTAAGTGGGGGAGATAAGGGACCACATTCCTCCTACCAGGAAAAAGGGGGCTGGCTTCTTTCTGAGAACTGCTTCTCTGCTGGGAAGGGGCTGGATGAACCATATAACCCCACCTTTTGCTTGGAAATGAGAAGCTTTCCCACTCCAGAGGAAGGAGCGGGGAGGAGAGGAGGGAAAGAACTGTAGGGCATGCTCCTCTCGTTCCCTCTCAAGCAGAAAGGAAAGCTGTCTTCAATTAGGAAGGGGAAAGAGATTCAAAACATCTGGCGGGAAAAGTGCTGGTTCCGGAGGGTCTTTGGGAGGAGCATGGAGGCTTGTGGCCAGCGTTCCTGCCTTGCTGAGCCTGACACAACCCTCTGAGAGTCTATCACCACCTCTTCCTCTTCAGCTCTGCCTGGACTCCTTGTCAGGCTGAGGCCTTTGGCTGCCTCCTGCCCTAGACTAACAGAAGCAGTAACAGCAGCCCCAACTTGGGCAGCACAGCCCCCAGCTTTCTCCTTGGGGTTCAGTGGATAATTTACACAATGGTGAGACCACCCATGGAGGTGGGACAGAGTTCACAGCCTCTAGTACTTAGGCATCTAGTCAGTGTGGTTTTGCCTGTGGAGAGCCTCCCCTTGAATCTCAAAGCTATTAAGTTACCCTCCTCCCCATTTTATAAATTCTTCCAGGCTACCATCTCCTCTCAGAAGCCTTCTTGGAATATCTGCAGAAACTTTATGGTCCTCCTCCCCAACTGCATACAAAATGTCAAAGCTGCCCCTTCCATTTGCTTGCATCTCCTGTGGACTGCTCAACTTCCCCACCCCAGGTGAAGCAGATGGTTGAGGGACGTCAGGGTTGCATATAGAACTGTGGAAAATTCTCTGGAAATCAACCTCCTGTCCCAGAGACCCCGGGTTTCCCAGGAGTCACAAGGCATCAAAGCCTGGAGCCTCCTTGAAGACCACCTGCTAGGTGGGATCTACTGCCTTCCCCAGGAGGTCATCGCCCAGGGGCTCTGGACAGGATTTCTCTTGGGGTGGGCAGACAGGGCGTGGAAAGGAGGCCAGAAAAAGTCCCTTTTGGTTTTCTCAATGACTGACAGAGCAGAGGGGAGATCTGAGCAGGCGCTGGGCATTCCAGGATTGTGCAAGTGTGGGCCCAGTGTCTGTTTTCCATTAGCCTCTTTCACTGAAACACGGTGGTCTCTTATGGGCTTAAAGTTTTTATCATTAAAGTTTGCATTCCGGCCCTAGGAAGTCCTTTGTTTTATGGAAGGTGAACTCCCCATCCCACTTAAAAGCCATGGAATTGTGTGCCATGTCCCAAAGGAGCAGCCATTCAAAGGCAAATGCCAAGCTTCATCTCTGCCCTATGGGCCACTATGGCTTCTGAGGCTTCTAGCCATGATGGCAAAAATCAGTTGACTATCACTTTTAGACCTCAGCTGGTTCATGTATGGGAATGCATATTGCTGCAATGTTATAGCATCGTGGACTTCAGAGCTGAAAGGAATTTTAAACATTGACACAAAAACAAATGAAGGTCCATAGAAGTTACATGATGTAACCAAGGTCACACAACCAACTAGAACACCTAGGTATTAGTCCATGCTTTGCAAGGACCTCTGACACCGTGCTGTTTTCATGATATACTGCATTAGAGTAAGACACTAAGAGACCCTAGGTATGAAAAAAAAAAAATCTGACATTAAAAATAAATACAACACTACACTTAAAAAGATTAGACTTTACTGAAGGGAAAATAGATTTTTGCCCCTAGAAGTTTCAGTTGCAAACTTCTGCAAAAGTTCATTAGAGATGAGATTTTCCATTTTTTGTTTATATCCTGCTCAGCCTGGTGTTTTGTAGCACGTACTCAGTCTTGCCAATTGGGTAGATAACCAACCATGGTATATGCCACATATTTTGAGAGTAAGTACATTTAAAGAACAAGAGTCCCACACTCTCTTTTTCCTTTGGTTCTTCTGTGAGAGGGAGGAATTTTAGGAGTTAAGGAATGGAAGGGGACACTGGGCCAGAATCCTCCAGCTGAGCTGGTTCTTGCATTATCTTGCTAGCAGTCACTTTACTCACTTGACATTGGTACCATGCCTGGCCTCCTTCGGAATCTGAGGAAGCACGAAAGCCTGTTTGGTGTGTTCCCTTCTGCCCCAAAGCTTCCTGCATTACCAGCCATGAACTCAACCCAATGAATGAGGGAAGAGCCAGAAAGACCAGACTGGTGGACACTGGGAAATTAGCTAATGTTAGATCCAGGGACTGAGTAGGGATCAGATACAAGGGTAGGAATCTTGGATGGAGGCCAAGATTCAAGGCTAAATGTTAGGGCCTAAGAGTCTCCAAGAACATGCGGGAGAAAGAGTCTGTAGGTCCAATGGAGCAGGCATCTATAGAGGCAGTAGTGACAGGCACAGAAGTGTGAATGTCTCCTAAGAGGAAAAGGCCTTTTCAGTCTAACAAGTTGATGCATTAACTCATGCCAATCTTTTCCTCCATTTCAGAAGCAGAATTCCCTCCATTTGCACTTATCCTTTTAAGACTAGAAGGTGATTGTTACTTGATAGATGCAAAGAATTGAGGGCAACAGACAAATGACAGCCAGCTTTACCTGGACAGATAAGCAACAGCCTATGATCCTGAATGATGAGGTCACCACTTGTGTTCATTTTTATCCTGTCTGTCATTTGGCTGTCTCCATATCATTTTAATTGGGAGATTTGTTTGACTAAAATTTTCAAAGAGGACTTCAAAGCAATATCCAGAACTTTTGAAAGCTGGTCTCATGGCTGAGGTATGAGTTGAACATATTATTATTTCATTCCCTCACTTGGAAGCAGCAGCTGAAAATTTTTAGGTCCTTTTACTCCTAATTTCCATATCATAAAAACCCAAAAGCCTGTTCTGATATGGGACCAACTGGCACTTTTATAATTTTGAAAAGAACTGAAATTAAAAAGATGTGGGATGGGGGAAAATAAAGAAAATTCCTCCCTGAAAAAGTAAACAAGTACTAATTTTTTATTATTTGGGTGATCAGTGCTAATTGACTGACTTTATTTGGAGGCCCTGAGAACCACATGTTACCAAAAGTCCTGACTCAGAATAATGCTGTTTGTCCGATATTGAGCAAAGCTTGAGAAATTAGAACCACCTCTGTTTGGAGAGGTGATCAAGAGGGGGAATAGGAGGAGGAAAGCCCAGATTTTCCTTTGTTTCCTTTTGAAATAAAGGAAGAAAGTGCTGAAACACCCTTCTTAGGTTGGTGGGAAATCAAGGCTAACTAGTCCCAGGTGGAATAAGTATCCAGAGAGTCAAGGAAATGTCTAGTCCAGTGACTTTCTGACAGGTAGGAGATTTGGAAGCTGGTTATGACCACCTCAGGACCTTCAGGAATCCCATATCTGTCCTCTGAAGTGCTGCTGCCTCGACCGACCGTTTCACACCCAGAGCCAAGAATGATAGCCGGTGTGAGCTCACCTCTCTGTGAACTCCCAGCCCTACTCTTACCTACAGACACATCTGGGGCCCAGCTGAGCTCAGATGTTGGAAGGGTTTATCACACCCATCCTCCTCCAATTGCCCCAGGTACCTGGGGAGAGGTGGTCACCAAGGCGACAGAGACCTCCCGTGACCTTGGGTCACCCTCTGAGATGAACTTTTGGAGAATGAGAGTAAGGAATCAGGAATTCTAGACCGACACATTTTTCCTAAAGGACACTGCTCATCACCTCTGTAAGACTTACTGGCCATGCTGACACCACCATCCCACTAGAAATCAGGTCCACAGAGGGCAGAGGCCTTTTCTATTAGTCTGGTGCAAAGGTAATTGCAGTTCCTGCCATTTCTTTTAACAGCAACCTTGTGCTTCAAACTGCATTTCCACTGCCCTGTACAATGCCTGTACATTTCCACTGCCCTGTACAAGTGGGAATGTAGCAGGTGCTTGTCAGATGAATTCAGGAATGAGTGAAGGAGGCTCCACGGGGTCCAATCTTCCTGACGATGCACTGTACCCCGGACACTACGGCCCTTTTTCTTTACCTCCCACTCCTCTTTTCTTGATCTATGCCTTCCTTTTCAAGGGCCCTTTCTCTCAGTTTCATAACACTTGGAAGGCCCTTAGAGCACATTTAAGATTGAGGTGACTAGCGCGGGATCAGGCCCATTCTCAGTTGCATTCATTTGCTCAGGCTGCCATAGCAAAACACCACACACGGGGACCTTAAACAACTGAAATGTGTTTCCTCACAGTTCTGAAGGCTGGAAGGAAGCCCAGGAGCAAGGTATCAGCAGGGTTAGGTTCTGCTGACCTCTTTCCTTGGTTCATAAATAGCCACCACTGGTTGTGTCCTAACGTGGCCCTTTTTTTTTTTATGTGCATGTGCAGAGAGAAAAAAGAAAAGGAAAGAGTTCCCATCTCTGGTATCTTTTTCTTTTGTTGTAAGGACACCAGTCTTGTGGGATTAGGGCCCCATTCTTATGACCTTATTTAACTTTATTAAATTACTGCATTAAAGGCCCTATTTCCAAATATAGTCCCTTTGGGAATTATAGCTTCAACCTATGGATTTTGGGGGGATACCATTAAGTTCATAACATCAGGCAGGAGGAGCTCTCTGACGGGTCCTACAATCTAGAGGGTACCACTCTAGTCCTCCTCTGGTCATGTCCTTCCCCGGAGCAGGAGGATCTTACCAGATTACAGGGTCATGTCCATCCAGAGCTGGCACTCCACTTTCTAGACCATATTCTGGGTATAAGGTACCCCAAAATTCCCTTCCTAAGGAAGGATCCTGCCTCCCACTCAGTGAATGGCCATCGTGCAGCTATTTCAGGGGAGCCAAATCAGAGCTTGGAAGGTGAGCCAGTTTGTCTACACATAAACCTTTCAGGCCCTTCATGATGTGGGAAGATGCCTGGGGAGATAACTCAGGATCATGGGGCCAGGGCCTGGGATGGCAGCCAGCGCACCACAAGCCACCATATTACGGCAGGAGGACAGTAAGTATTTATTAATACTTCCTTAGCTTCATGTAGAGCTTTTACATATTTAGATGTCATCGATGGGCCGCCTTTTGTACTCCCCTGGGCACAGCAAACGTTACCCATGGGCCTGGCCTTACATCCTGGTTTGCCCCAGGACAATGGAGTCTATGCCTGATGTGCTGCAGTATTTTTATTGCCATCACACTTTCATTTTCAATTATGTCCTGTTTGGGGACAATAAAGTATGTGCTCTGCTCAGCTATGAGACACATTAACACAGAAGTTGGGGAACCAAACGAGAAGAGGATGATCTAGAATAATGAAATAGTTGTCAGCCCACCCCTGAGCTGGCTACAGGATGTATGAGATGTACAAGACACGCTTCCTCCCTAAGGAGTTTGTTGATTATGCCTAGGGCACCAGACTCACACTTTGGTTTCTCTAGAGAACAATGCAGGAAAGTGCACAGAGGTAGTTGAGTACTTAACTAACCAGGGCCCAAATATATGGTGTGGGTAGTGAAAGCAACATGACTGTCTGCAGAATTCTCCAAATTAAGGCTTCTGAGGCTGGAGCACATAAAATGGAAAACTAGTTCAACCAAAAGAATAGTGATACAAAAAGAATAGAAATCCTTATGTATATATAAAACAATAAACAAAAGAAACCCATGAAACTCCCTAATGCCTCTCACATACCTACGTTAAGGACTGAGCAAAGGTTTGAAGCATTTTCTTTTTCTGTATCCAAGCCCTTATTTCCAATTAACACTCTCATCACATCCCTTCCTCGGGACAGGAGCCTGGGGAAGCTTGAAAAGGCAGGGACAATCTGGACCAGCTCCACTGGCTATAGTCTGGTTGTTTTAAATCTCACCTTCCTCCTTCCCTCTGGTCCCTCAACTCCCTTCTCCAGATGCTGAGGCGTGTATGTCTTGATCTCATGAAGTCTCTGAAGCTCTATGACCTTTCCTGACAACTTACTCTGCTGATTTTCTTTTGCGTGAAGCATCTGCCATATGGACACATCTTCCTAGTTATCCTCTCCTCTGTGAGAGTCCACTTGGATTGGAGTACCACAGTGAGGTTCACAACCCTGAGTTTGTACAAAGTCTCTGGGGTCATTACCTCTCTCTTTGTGCCACTATAAGGGATGGTGTTTTAATTGGGATATTTGTTAATTTTCACAAGTAGCTTTTACACAATAGATAATATATCCCCATGGAACAATATTCAGAATATGCAAAAGGGAATACTCTAAAAGGCCTTATGTATTCAGTTCCTCTCTAGTTTTGTGTATTCTTCCCCAGAGAGGTTTGTTTTCTACCTCTTATTATTCATTTAAAAAATTACAGGAGAGAATATGCAAAACATATTGCTCTACATTGGTTTTTGTTTTAAAATAAACCTTTTGTTTTAGAATAGTTTTAGATTTATAAAAAATTCACAAAAATAGAATAGAGTTCCCGTTAACCCCCTACACACACACACACACACACACACACACACATACACGTTCCTCTACTAATAGCTTAACATTAGTAAGGTATATTTGTCACAATTAATAAGCCAGTATTGACACATTGTATTTAATGAAAGTTTGTACTTTACTCAGATGTCCTTGGTGTTTACTTCATGTCATTTTTCTGTTGCAAGATTACCGCCATGATTCCACTTTCATTTATTGTTGCATCTCCTTAGGGGCCTCTTGGCTCTAACAGCTTATCAGATTTTCCTTGTTGTTGATGATCTTGACAAATTTGAGGAATGCCGGTCAAGTATTTTGTAAAGTGCTCCTTGGCTGGGATTTTCCTGAGGTGTTTGCCCCGTTAGACTAGGGTTCTGGGTTACCACAGAGGTAAACTGCCATTTGTCGTATCAAAGGTATATGCTTTCAATATGACTTATCACTGGATGTTCACCTTGATCACCTGACTGAAGGTGTTTGCCAGGTTTCTTTACTATAATATTACTTTTTTTCTCTCTTTGCACACTGTTCTCTTTGGAAGGAAGGCACTATGCACAGCCTACACTTCAGAAGTGGGATTTATGCTCTATCTCCTTAAGAATAACTGCATAAATTATTTGAAAACTCTTTGATAAGAAATTTGTCTTTTCTCCCTCATTTATTTATTTATCCAATCATTTATTTGTAGCAGTATGGACACATACATATGTATTTTTATTATTTTATATTATATTTTTTATAATATTTTATATTTAATATTATAAATAAAAATATTTATAATATTTTATAATATTATAAATAAAAATATTTATAATATTTTATAATATTATATATTATATAATTATATATAATATATATAATTATATAATTTATATATAATATATATATTATATAATATATATAATATATATAATATATAATATATATAATATATATATAATATAATATATATATAATATATATAATTTATATAATATATATATTATATAATATATATATAATATAAATTATAATCCATGTTAATTGACTGTCATAACAAAATGTCATATGCAGGGAATTTTGTTTTTTCTCTGTTCTAGAGACTGTGAAGTTCAAGGTCAAAGTGCTGGCCAGTCTGATTTCTGGTGAGGGCTCTTTTCTTGGCTTGCAGAAGGCCTCCTTCTCCCTGCATCTTCACATGGCAAAAAGAGAGAGGGAGCTCTCTCCTGCCTTTTCTTACAACAACAGTAATCCTTTCTTACAAAGGATCAGGGCCTTTCCCTATGACCTCATTTAACCTTAATTACTTCCTAAATAAATATCCAGTTTCCAGATACAGTCACATAAGGGGAAAGGGATTCAACCTGTGAATCTTGGGGGCACATAGGTCAGTCCATAGCATAATCTAATTCTACTTTATTTTGTTGCTGAAATTGTTCCAGTTTTGGCTATTGGGAGCTCTTTCAGTCGGCTCCTGTGTTCCTTTGATATAATCCCATCATTGTGAGCACTTTTAGCACTTTTTTACTTTGCACTTTGCTTTTGTCATTTAATAATCCAGTTTAGAAATCATGCCCTAGTATGAAAATCTTCCTCATTCAACTCATAGCTGAGGAGATTGCTACAGAACAGTAATTTGGCTAACTAGCCTCTTATTAATGATCATTTAGGTTGTGTTCAGTCATTTGCTATTAGAATCAATATAGCTTTGAGTAACATGATGTGTATGTTGGTATAATGTCAGATAATTTCCAGGGTGAGTGTCTTCATCCATTATGACTGATATAACAAAATATCATAAACTGAGTGGCTTGTAGACAATAGAAATGTATTCCTCACAATTCTAGAGGGTGAGAAGTTCAAGATCAATGCACCGGCATATTCAGTGTTTCATAAACCTTCTTGCTGAGTCCTCACATGGCGGAGGGGTGAAAGTCTCCCTGGGGCCTCTTTTATTAAGGGCACTAATCTCAGAGTAATCCCCAGTCACCTCCCAGAGTCCCTAGCTCCTAACACTATCATCTTGGGGGTTAGGATTTTAAAACATGAGTTGTGAGGGGATGTAAACATTGACTCCATCATAATGAGGAATTGCTGGGTCTGGGGAATATGTGTTTGTCCTTTTGATAGACATTGACAATTGCTCTTCAATCAGATGGCTCCAGCATACATTTCCATAGGTAGTGGGCAGGCAGTGCCTACTTCATCCAGCTTTTCCCATATGATGTGTATATAAATTTGTTGATTTTTTTTTGCACATCTTAAATGTGGGAAATAGTCTATAGTTTGGAAGACATCAGAGAAAAATGCTTCACAGCTCACCCTGGTGACTCACTTCCCAACTTATGGGAAGATGTGAGGTTATTCTGTATTCTAATGTATGTTAGCAGGAGAACTCCACCCAAAGCCTTCCTGTGCTTTCCTCCCTGTGAGCTCACATCCCGTTCACCAGCTGACTGAGAAGGGAAGTCAGGACCAGGCCTGACCCCATCACACCATCATAATCTCAGGATGGCAGGGCTGGAAGGCACCTGAGACATCATCCTTTGCAGACTCCTCATTTTACAGTGAAAGGCATGACGTGTCCCCGGCTGCTTAGTGCCAAAGCCTGGGACGGGCTTCACATCGTCCAGCTCTTAGTCAGAGCATGGTTGACGATGTCTGCCTTCACTTGGAATTCAGCACCTGCTTTCAGTATAAACCCCTGCCTTTCACTAAAACTGAGCAGCCTGCTGATTTAAAAAAGAGAGGTCCATCCAGCAGGGAGTAAGGTTTTCCTCCTTGAAAGAGGACATTCACCTAATGGGAGACCTGGAATCTAAATCTTTCTGATGTGTGACTTGGCACAGTAACACAATGCAGGATGCTGGATGTTAATAAAAATCAAAGTTGCATCTGCACACCTCAGAGTCAACAATGTCAAGAAGTTGATGTGCATACATCTGAACATTTTACTAATCATCATAATGATATCAATGTCTTTTATTTGCAAGTTCCATTTGTTTTTACTGAAATAATTACTCCTAAGTGAGGCTGGCAGACAAGCACTTGACAAGTTTGCTCCTTGAGAAGTTCTAGTTTCACTTCCCTATTCATGGACAACCATAAACCACATACGGCAACCTTCCATTCACTTTTTCACACCTGCTTTCTCTCTTCCTGTTTTCTCCTTGCACTTTCTCTCTCAGGCTTTTCTCCAGTGTGACCTTGTGCAAATCACTTTCCTTTTGTGGGCCTCAACATCATTTCAAAAATGAAGAGACTGCACTAGATGACTTGTGAGTTCCTTTCCTTTCTTAAGTTTCCCTGATGACCTTACTTATGGTTTCTTTATTATTTTCTCTGTTCTCAATAACACAAGAAGTGTAGTCATACCGTGGGAGCCTGATATGGTTTGGATGTGAGTTCCCTCCAAATCTTATGTTGATCTGTGATTCCCAGTGTTGGTGATGTAGCCTGCTGGTTGATGATTGAATCATTCATCAGGGTGAATCCCTTCTAGATGGCTTAGTACCATCTCTTTGGTGATAACTGTGTTGTTGCTGAGTTTATGCAAGATCTGGTTCTTTAAAACAGCATGGAACACCTCACCCCCGACTCCACATGTGCTTTAGCCATGTGATGCGCCTGCACCCCTTTCACCTTCCACCATAATTTAAAACTTCTGGGGGCCCTCCCCAGAAGCAGATGCTGGCACCATGCTTCCTGTACAGCCTGCAGAACCATAAGCCAATTAAATCTATTTTCTTTATAAATTACCCAGACTCCCTCAAAGGTGTTCCCTTAGAGCAATACAAACAGATTAGCACAGAGACCAGTAATTTATTCCTTACAGAGATGTCTAGAACAGTGCACTTTTTTTTTTTTTTTTTTTTGAGATGCTTGGCTCTTGTTGCCCAGGCTACAGTGCAGTGGTGCAACCTCGGCTCACTGCAACCTCTATCTTCCGGTTTCAAGTGATTCTCTTGCCTCAGTCTCCCAAGTAGCTGGGATTAGAGGTGCCTGCCCACCACCACACCCAGCTAATTTTTGGTAGTGATGGGGTTTCACCATGTTGGCCAGACTGGTCTCAAACTCCTGACCTCATGATTCGCCTGTGTGTTGGTCTCCCAAAGTGACGGGATTTCAGGCTTGAGCCACCACCCAGAGGGGAACAGTGTGCTTTTTAAAAAATGTGGTAGCCTCCCTAGTTTATTCTGTTCAGGCCATGGCTAAAGAACTGGGATCAGTTCAGCATTCCTAACTGAAGAGTGACATTGTCCAACCAAAGAAATCTAGAGGAGAGTAGCAGGAACTCCAAATCACATCGCAACCATACTGGTTCAAATACAGATGAACTGGTTGTTAAAATACTGGACTGCTTCTTTACTGGTTGATAAATAGTCACTGCCTCAAAAATCCAGGGTGATACCCCGTTTTGATCATTGCTTATTCACCCCATTTGTGAGGAAGAGATTCCCCACCCTACATAGAATGAGATGACTGAGCACGATCCCCAACAATGGGCAGATGACATTAACAGCAGTTTAGAGTCACATCCCAGAAGAGGAGGATGCCAAATGCCTTGCAGGGCCACATGGAGACTGCACTTGGGAATAGAGGGAGCAAGCAGAGGCTGTGGAAGGCAGACTTTGTAGTAACGAGAGGGTGAGGCACCCCCGGTTCCCACTGGAGGAAGTCGTTGGTTTCTCTGAATACTTTTGTAGGCTTGTAGGGAACTGCAGACCACTAGGTTGAAGGTCACATGGTGTGCAGCTTGTCTACCTGGTAAGTGGGTGAAGGGGCATATGTTACAAGAACAGGAGAACTCACAATTAGGCCTTTTGGGTCCTCTGAAGCTAAAAAATGTCAAGGTAGCACATGACATTTTCGGCCTTGTAAACCCTACCTCTCACTTCCCAGCCCTGTATCCAGCTTGCATCTGGCTTTGCCCCATGATCCAGCAACAAAAGCATTAACGGGTGGTGCAGCAGGAACCTCCAGTCCCTGATCCAGCACAAAGGCTACTTGGTGTCCTTCTGATTTGGTCACACACGTGCTTTACCAGCTGTTAAAAACTTTGAATATCGTCCTGGCCACAACCATTAACACAGGGTAGAGCAGCTTTGACTCAGATTTTTCTTTCCTCCTCCTTGTCCTTAGCTCCCAGGATTTTAATTCTCCTTGTAGACTATACAACTGGAATGGTCTGGAAAATCCTTATCTCCCCTATCCTTCTTTAAAATCTTGTTCCATCCAGTTGGAACTAGAAAGAAGAAGAATGAACTAATTCACACTGAGTTGCTGGTTATTCGCTATTTCCAGGAATATTTGTGTTTTAAAAATAGACTCCACTTTACTTTGAAGGAAGGGTGGGCAAGTCATAAGCCTGCAAGCTAAACCTAGCCCACTCCTGTTTATGCACGATTTTCAAGCAAAGGATGTTTCTATTTTAAGTGTTAAAAAAGAAAACAAACAAACAAAAAAGAACATGTGATGAAGACTAATTGGCCCGTTAAGTCTGAAATATTTGCTATTTGGATCTTTATAGAAAAATTTTTCTGGCTCCTCACTTAAAGCAAAGACTATCTAATGGTAGACATGAGAACATTAATAATAGGCTAGGGACACTGATTTTGGAGCAGGGATTCTCATCTGGTTCAGGAGGCTATGCTAAAATAGGAGAGATAAACAGAGAATGAAACCGGGTTGGAAAGCTGAAGCCAATGAGGCCTAAAGGGCCATTGGCAGGAGAGTGTTCAGGACCAAAGAGCCGAAAACAAATGTAATGAGGCGTAAGCATGTTAGGGCAGAAAAGGTGGTTCTGGAAGGGTTGCCAAACACATCCTTCTGATACATATTATTTTCTTAAGGGTCCAGGAGCTGGGAAGTCTTCAAAAAAACAAAGGCAGGCATGGATGGAGTGTGCAATTGTGAATTAAAACCATGTAAAACTGACCTATCTGGGGACATAATTTTTTGTTCTCTTCTTACCTTCATATGCTGGTACAAAAAAAGAGGACTGGGATTTGAATGATGTCTTCTAACCAAGACATCCTTGTCTTTGAAATATTAAATGCTAATAAAACTGGCACTTGATATGGCTTGGAATTGAGATAAAGGAAATAGGTTAAAGTAACATTAAAGTAAGAAGCTTTATCCCAGAAAGGACTGAAAAGGTGAAAATGGGTTTCTGAAGGAGTGTGTGGAGTTTCTCTTCCTGGAGCCACCTTACGGGAGCCTGTTGTATCCAGGAGTAAGACCTTCCTGGCACCTGTGAATCCAACTTGGCATTTCTGCCTCCTGGAACCCCAGCAGAGCCCTGGGAGGGAGGCTTCTGCCAAGTGTCATGGCCTGCTATTTCCACTACGTGCTCCCATGCATCTTTGTTTCGAAGGAGGGATTGGTGGGTGGGGTGCTTTAGTCTGGGAGACAGTGGGTGGTAAGAGTTTCCAGGAGGACAGAGACAGACTGATTGGCCCCGCTAGTTAGTGAGCATGGTGTTAATGAGGCCAGATCATATCCTGGTCTCCCACCACACCCAGCCAGCAGTCTCCTTTCAGGGGTCACAGATTTCACTCTTCCCCAGAAAGGAAGAGCCAAGAAAGAGGGTGGGGATAACTCCACACAAAACCATCTTCTCTGCTGAAAGAAGAATCCTGCTGGTGGAGGGTTCTTGGCACCTTCCTTCCTTACGTGTATCATCTCTCATTCACTCAGGAGACGAACACAGAGGACACCGCATCCATTGGTTTGGACTGCTTAACAACCTACCCCCAAAACTGATGGCTTAAAACAATAACTGTTTATTTAACTCACTATTATTTGGATCAGCTGAGCAGTTCTTCTGTTTTAGGACATCTCAGCTGATCATTTCCCCACTTGCTTATGCATTTGCAGACAGTTGGAGAGTCGGGAGGGGGATGGATGACCTAGGACGGTCCCACTTACACAGTCCAGCAGTTGCTTATTTGTTAGTTAGGGCAACGGGGGACATAGGGCTTTGTGTCTCTTATTTTCCAGTAGGCTAGCTTCAGTTTCTTCCCACGCTTTGGAGGCAGAGGATCTAAGGGCAACAAGAGAAGGCAAACGCCCATGTTATATTGGCCTTTAAAAGTTACAAAAGTATTGACTTAGATTTATTCTAGAAACAGAAGTGATAACACAGTATTAATACATTTTACAAGAATGATGGTTATTTTAATGCAGATACTATACTCAGTGCTTTACATGTATTATCTCATTTAATCTCATGAGATAGGCTGTAAGCATCTGGTCCAAATTCACTCTGCTATAAAGTAGCAGAGCCAATATTCAAACTCCAAACTTAAACCACCACCATACAGAATCCCAACTCACAAATTTTAGGAATGATATGCCTGTTCCAACCACGCCACTATTGTTCAAAATTCCATCTGAATTCCTGTTGTCAAATCCACAGTCTTGGCAATACAGAAGCCATTGGATAGAGGCATAAGCTTGAGTGACAGCTGCACAGGAATTGGATTTGGCTCAGATGTTTCAGAGGACAAAGGTGAGTGATCAAGCTTGTCATGTTTGGATGACAACAAAGTGTGATGAGAGAGAAAGAAGAGTCAGTTGTGTAGATGGTAAAGTGAGATGCACCACTTCATCTTCTTAGTATTGGAATTGGGCTTTTTAGCTCTGTTCATAGTGCCAGTGCTGCTTAGTATTTGTCTGAGACGTCAGGCAAATTCTTTTTTTCCATGTTTCAGATTTCTCCTCTGTACGATAAGGGGTTTAAGTTCTACGGTTTCTAAAAGATCCTTCCAGTTCTAGAAATCTATGATCCTACAATATATTGCTCCTTAGAAATAATTATTTTAACAAAAAAAGGATGTAAATTTTTCATCTTCAAAATAAAGACAAGCCTTTGACACTATCCCACTCTCCCTCTTCACAACATGGAGGGACTGAGAAGATGCTGTTTAGTGACAGACAAGATTCTTTGGAGACCAGGGAGTTGCGGGGAGTACAAATATCACATTCAGGACAGGAATTCAGACTTGAATGCTACAAGTCTGGCCTCTCAACTCTCCATGCAGTATCAATTTTATTATTTATCCACTGACTTTCCTGAGCAGGAATGAAATCAGGTCAAGGAGCATACAGTATCCTTCTTATTCCCGTGCAGATGTCTGAGGCTTCTTTCTCTTTTGGTCCAATCTGATCTGTGTTTCTTCTTGGTTAATACCCCAAGAGTGCTCTAGGCTGCTTTCTGCCTAAATGTCACATAACTCAAAGCATGTAATGTTGCAAGGGGGAGTAAAGGTGGAGAGTCAGCCAGGATGGAGATGCTAAGGATAAACCGAGCCATCCCATTTCCCCATTTCCCAGACCTTGTTCTTGCCCTCATGCAAAGCCTTAGGAAGACCTCATGGGGGAAGCCCAAACTCATTCCCACCCATTCTGGATGATTGTAGCTACTCAACCTTTTATTAAATGGCTCTGCACAGCTGTTTCTAGTTACTTGTCTATTTATGTTGTTGGTGTATGTGTGCTTGTGTACCGTGTGTGTATCTTGTCTCCTTAGCTCCCCAGCTCCCCAAGTCCTCATGTGAATCCACATGAGGTCATTTGGAATCCTAAGTGGAGGCAATCACAAAGCAACATAACGTTCAAGTTCAGAAATCATTTACAAAGGTTGTATTTCACAGAGCATCTTCTCTGTCATTCATAAAGGAATAAGATGCAAAGACTTATCAGTGTCTTCAAATCCCAAAAGAGTAAATTTCACTACTGGAGTAAAATCAGATTGTGATCCTCTTGAAACAGATACTTTTTCCCTTTTAATTGCCTAGATAACAAATGTAAGACTTATCCCTGACTTCATCCATTCTTCTGTTCATTCATTAATTCAATAAACATTTATTAAATTTCTCCATGTGCACTGGACTGCTGAAAGCTCTATAGTAGATACAGCAACGCTCTTTGCTCCCTCTGAATAGAACAGTACCCCTCCCAGTCTATGGGCATGGCTAAATTTTAAAAGGATTCTGCTTGTCTTCAACTTCAAAGATCAGTCTGAACATGGAGTGAAATCACCAGTGTCCCTGGCAGGGAAGAGACCCTATTCCACACCCAACACATCATCCTAATAGTAGGCTTTTGACACAGTCCTATTAAATAATGAGGCATGTCTCTGTCTAAGTTTATATAATCAGTGCTTCAAAATTCAGACACTTTGCCTCTCAGAGGTGGATCAGCAGGTTCAGTGAGTTCCTATAAACCAGTTTGAAAGGAATTACTGTCTAGAGACATGCTCCCCATTCTGCCTGCCATGGTTGCCAAATGGTGGTTTTTCTAATTTTGTCATTCCTTTCTGCATTTATTAATTGACTTTCTGATATAAGGAAGAGCTTTTCCTTCTACTCACTTAGTTAAATCAGAAAAATCTTGTTTTAGTTAATAGGCTATAATCCTTTACTATTGCAAATTTATTTTGATATTCACAATGTCTGAGAGTTGTGGCCAGTAGAAGCCCCACATTCTGGCTTCTGTATCCTTTTGAAATGCCCCCATCATTCTTTGGGAACGTCCTTAATTTATGGAGAAAAAAAAGTGATACTTCAGATTCACCTCTTAGTTTCTCTCCCTGAGCCACAGAATCAGTCATTTATTTTCAAAGAACCCTAATTCCTTTTAGTAGAGAAAAATATTTAAAAGCCAAGATCTGGAAGCCATGTGGTCTCGCTGCACTGCAGTGCCTTGGTTTTCGGCCCTCTTAGAGGACACAGCTGGGAAATAGATGTATGTACACACACCTGCATCCACATACATCTCAGTGTTTATATCCACATGGTCGATCTCTTTTTTATCTATCTATATAGTATATGCTATGAGTTCTCACCGAAAGCTCCAATTCCAATCCAACACCACTGAACTGCTGCTAACATTTCCCCTCACCGTGTTTGTAACTACCTTTTCTGAACAAGGAGAACACTGGCTGCCATCTTCTATAATATATTTGCTTATTTGCTTGGAGAAATGTTACTGTTGCTCAAAGCTAGAATTCACACAGAATAGTTTCAGAATTGCTATCCTGTGCCTCTGTGAAAAGCAAACCTCACTCCACAACACCAACGATTGCTTAGAATTTTACTCTTTGGCCTGTGGACATATTGTCCAAGAATACTTGGGTTAGTTCTTTCTTCAGCATCAGGTTAGTTCTTCTTTAGCACCAGCCTTATTTCCCCTCCTCAGTATCACTTTGAGACATGCCCTGAATCTTTGTTTTAGCTGTCTCCAAAATAAGCTAAAGCTTCATTCCTGGTGCTCTGGTGCTGCTGCTGGAGCCAATATATGTCTCTCCGGAACACCAGGTAAATATTCAATGTATATCTGCTCACTCCTCCTTCCTGTGAAGCTAATCCAACAAATAGATCACAGAAATATCTTCATTCCCACAAACACACTTGTGAGCTTATAAAAAAAGTGTTATCTCCCAGGGCTATCCACATTCCCATGGCTGCTCCATCCCCCATGTTTAGATACCAAAATCTTTCTTCACATTCAGACAAACCTTAATTCATCTCCCTTACACAGGCTTTGTAATACCTCTTTACCTAAACATAGAGCATAGGCCCACAAATGCCATGTTCATGGATTTAGAAGCTCACTTCATATTTATCAAGTTCTCACATTCTCCATCTTTCATATTTTAAAATATTTACTTAATTAAATTTGTGAGCCAGAAATTGAGAAAAATATGGAGTGAAGGGAAGGAAAGAAAGGAAAAAATAGCCCATTCATTCAGCTTTTCCCAGCTGCCATTCCTGACTTGGGAGATTTGGCTAGATGTCAAATTTAGGTTGAGCATGAAAAGAAAACAAAATCCCTCCTATAAGACAAACTATTCAATTTGGAAATAGAAGATTTTTTTTAAGGTCCTGCATTAAACCTTCATAGTGATTGTTTCCACAAGGGTGAGAATCAGCCCACCTCTTGGAAAGCTTCTGAATAGGGCAGTTTAGACAATTTTAAGAAGCATTTATTTCTCTGAATGGAGAACTGTTCCTCTTGGGGGCTCTGCGCTCTCCTTTCTGGACAGAGTCCACTCCACCCTATCCTGGTTAGAAAAAGAAAAGGTGTAGAGTGCGGGCATGGAGGATAATTCCAGGTGCTGGAGACTGCACGGTCGGTCCTATTCCTTGTTATTTGCAATCTATCTTTCTCAAAGCTGGCTCACAAAATTCCATCTCCTTCTACAGTTAACCCTCTGGACTGACCTACCTGAGAACACAGGTGGGTACTTTCTCAACACATATAAGGTCCAACACATGATAAGTGACAAAGTGGGATGAACCTTTCCAAACTGCATGAGTATTGTACAGTTTCCAATATGGTCTGGTTACCTGATTACTTGTATTGTCCTGTCTCTACCTATGTATGTATGTATCTCCACCTATGCACTTTTATTATCATATCTCTACCTATGTTTTATATACACACATACTATATATAGATATATATATAAAATGTTGCAGTTGTATTTTATTCTCACTTTTACGATGGAAAGTTTTGCATTCCAGGAAACCCTCAGTCCTGAGAAGACTGAGGCACTTGATCACTCTGTGTTACAGACTTTTTCAAATGGCAAGTATTAATAATTATTTAGGTTGCACATATATTTATGCCCCAAATGAAAATGCTCTGAAACCACATCTTTACTAGTTGGAATTCCAGGCCCTTTCCATGGTTCCTTCCACCTGCTATTGCAGAGAATATGCTGTGTCTGTGAGTAAATCTTGGCCAATCTTCTGCAAGCAAGAAAGAAGCCCAGGTGCTCTCCTCAAGACAAGACCCTGAACGAAAAGTCTGAGTGCCCCCAGGTGATCCGCCGGGGTTTCCTAATGGATCTGCTATTTCAAATGGTGATATACCTGATTTGGCAAAGCCATAGGCCCCTCTCATGGCCTAGATGTAGTGAGAAGCTCCCCTGTGTGTCACTTAAATATCGAAGTGTCACAGCGTTTATATTGAAATAATGACATTGCTTTGCTCACAGGACACAGGTGCCCATTTGGATCCAGGCAAGTTTTAACTCAGGCAGCACAGTATTTTCACTACTTCCTTCTCATGGTGATGTACAGTCTAGTCTGTAAATTCAGACTTTCCCTTTCCTTGGAGTGAGTTCCTTCTCAGCAGTCCTGTTCTCTTGTCCTGCAGCTTGTCATCAATTGGGAATACCCTAGTTTATTAGACACTGGGTGTGCAATACTCATACTGCCCATCTCATCATGTACCTAGGGCTCCATGGATAAAAAGGGAAGGTGGATCACCCATGTTTACCTGCCGGAAGCACTTGAACCTCAGAGGAAAACTTATCTATCACAGAGGGTAGGAAAGGAAGAGTTGAGGAGGAGGAGGAGGAGGACTCTGCCGTGGTAACTAGGATGCAGGCCCCACGGCCAGCCAAAATGTTTTACTGCATGGCTTTTTACAGCACACAATTATTGTCTTAGTCAGTCTGGGTGACTCTAACAAATTACCATAGACTGGGTAGCTTATTTCACAGTTCTGGAGACTAAAAGGCCAAGATCAAGGTGTTGGTAGATTTAATGTCTGTTGAGGCCCACTTCCTGCTTTTGTAGATGTCCTTCTTGTTGTATCTTCACATGGCAAAGAGCAAAGAGAGGAAGCAAGGTCTCTCATTTCTCTTTTAATAGAGCATGAATCCCACCATGAGGGCTCTATCTTCATGACCCAGCTACCTCTTAAAGGTCCCACCTACAAATACTGTCATCACACTGGGGATTAGAGTTTCAACATATGAATCTGGAGAGGAACACAATTATTCAGTCCATAGCACATTCATGCTCTGGGGCTCTGCGGGGGATAGACTTTATTCAGCTGCAAATTCACCTCGTACAGTTTCTCTTCTACAATGTCATCAAGGTCTCTCATCTGTTTATCTTTTTCTTGCCCAAACACTATAATCTGAATTGGTTGAAACCATTTTCTGATGGAAAAATATATACCTTAGACCAGTGGTCCCCAACCTTTTTGGCACCAGGGACTAGTTTCATGGAAGACAATTTTTTCACAAATGGTGGGATGATTCAAGCTCATTGCATTTATTGTGCACTTTATTTCTATTATTACAATGTAATATATAATGAAATAATGACACAGTTCATCATAATGTAGAATCAGCTGGAGCCCTGAGCTTGTTTTCCTGCAACTAAATAGTCTTATCTGGGGGTGATGGGAGACAAGGACAGATCATCAGGCATTAGATTCTCATAAGGAGTGCACAACCTAGATCCCTCACATGTGCAGTTCATAATAGTGTTCGTGCTCCTATAAGAATCTAATGCCATCCCTGATCTGACAGGGGGCGGAGCTCAGGCAGAAATGGAAGAAATGGAGAGTGGCTGTAAATACAGATGAAGCTTTGCTGGCTTGCTCGCTGCTCACCTCCTGCTGTGCTGCCCAGGTTCTAGCAGACCACAGACCATTACCAGACTGTGGCCCCGTGGATTGGGGACCCCTGCCTCAGATTATTGCTCATTACCCTTTGCAATTTTGATAAGTTCCATAATGCTGGCAAATTGACCACTATTATTCTCATTATTATCAGCATTAGTGGTGGCAGTAGTATTCGGAATAGCTAACATCTGTTTAATAACTCAATGTTGCTAATATTCTTTGATGATCCTGAAATGATTGGTGATTGAAATAATTTACATTTGATAACTTGAGACAATAATGCATTTCTAAAAGACAGCATGGAACCTCAAGAGGTTCAGTGACTTCTTTAAGGTCACACTGCTAGCAAATGGCTCTCTCCATTTTTATTAAATTCAAGAGAACCAGAAACCTTTCTAAAGTCTGTTATCTCTAGGTCATTTAAACAGAGAGACATTTGAGAGAAAGGAGAACCCCAGAGAAAACAATGGGGAGCAACTCCCCAAATATTAGCAACTAGAGGCATCTCAAGGAGGAGTTTTGAATCCATGATAACTTTGCAGAGGCTGTTGTTATAGGGAAGGTCAAAACAGTTGTGTCTGAAAGCTGTCCCCACCCACTACAGAAGCAAGAAGGTCTCTAGGCTGAAAAGACACAGGAGGCAATTCAATACAGCTGCCCTTAGCAGGCTAGCACTTTGGTGTTCTCCTTTAAATATTTATTTTCTAATTTATCGAAAGGAGATAGTCATTGCTACATGCGGAAAGAGTGGAGAGGGGTGGCCCTTGGTGGACATCCTCTACTTCTGTGCTTGCAAAATAATTTGCTGCACTTTTTCTTTGGAAAATGAATTAGAGCATCAACAGATTCACCCTCCTCAGAAAGGAATTTTCAAAGTCATCAGTCCTTCAGCAGGCCCCCTGGGAGTCCCGCATTGTCTGTTTGCACCTGCGGCAAACATCCCCCAGTGTGCATGTCCTCATAATCTTTGACAACCTCATGGAATGCTCATCCTGGAAATCCAATTTTATCCATTTTGCTGCATTTCTAGGTACATTTCAGCATTTCTTATGGATTAGCACTTTAAGCAGCCATTTCATAAGCTTATTCTCCATCTATCTTGGCATTTATACACAGACATCAAATCGTATTAGAATTGAAAATGGGAGGGGGAGAGGGTGAGAGGCAGAGATTATCTGAGTGATCAGTTTGGTTCTCTCCTGCCCCTAGGCTGTATTGACACAGCTTAGCTCTCGCCTGCTCGTCCCAGACAAGCTTATCTGCTGCACACCGAACCCCCTTGATCTTCCTGAAAGGCAAATGTGTTCAGGACAATGTTAACACTTAGCTCTCCTGAAAAGAAGGCAGATTCTATGAGGTACAGAGTCAGGGCTCCAGGGCCTGCACTGGCAGCTCAGACAGACCTCAGCAGATGGATTCTGTGTGGAGAGAGAGTGGACCACAGAGGAATGGGCTTTGTGAACCTGAATACCAGCATCAAACCAAGTCCACCTAAACCAAACCAAACTAAGGGAAACCAAATATCAACAGAAAACAAAGCCAGTCCAAAGACAAAGACGACCGAATAAATGCCTGCCCATTTGGAGGCACCACTGGCCAGATGTACCTTTGGGTTTCAAGCAGACAAAACAATTAAATGATCATTATTCTTTAAATTTTAACAAGTGATAGGCATTGTGTGAGGAGTCCACACAATAATAGTAAATGACTTAAGAGAAAGAAGTATAACGGAGTACATATGTATTTTTGGCCATAAAGACACCTAAAGCATTTCCCTTTGATCACTATTGCATTCTCCACCTTGTGGAGCTCAGAGCCACCGTCCCACAGACAAGAGGATGATCTGCTGGTCCTGGCCCTGTCCAGGACACCCTGCTCCAAGATTTCTCCTGACACCACATAGTCTCTGGGATCAAGTGGTTGCCCTGGAAAGGGGAGTGTATTGATATCTGTTTTCTGTGCCTCTGAATTAATATCTGTTTTCTGTGCCTCTTTGTGCTGACCCTCCCAAGTCATGTCACCCCTGTCCCCCTGCATCATTCTTTTGTTCAAATAAGATTTGATAGACCATTCTTATCACTCATAGATCTGCAATCCCTGGCTGTATTGATTTGCTAGCAACCCTGAAACACAGGGTTAATTTTTAATGTTTCTAGGGCAGGAATTTGAATGGTCCTCCATCTCTCTCCTGAACTACAGTATCACAGTATTTGTTTATTACGTATGAACCAAATCTGGGGGAGGTGGGGCTTTCTTTTCGGCAGGCTTTGTTACAAGAGCTATGGAAACAATTTAATGCAACTTCATTGACTTACATAGAGTGATTTTTTTTATTAAACCTGCCATATATCCATCACAGACATCCAGAAACTATTGTACTGTATGTGCAGCACCCACCCCATGCTCACTTTGGGTAGGAAAGCAGGGGAGCCATGTCACACTGGGGGCCAATTGGTTCACTTCTAAGGGTAATAGGAATCCCAATTTTGGCCACTTGATGTATGTCCCCAAACCAGTTCTCCAGGATTATTTATGCCTTCATGCTTTGCACTTATAGGGTGGTCTCCAAAGGCTTTTTCTCCACTAACAATCCCATCAGGTGACTTTGAGAGCCACTTCCACGAGATGGCTGGGTTGACAACTCAAGAGATTCCACCACAAGGACTGACTCAGAGTCTGAAAAAATTACAGCTCACGGATGGAGGGCAACAGGTGAAAGGCAGATGTCAGACTTTGCAATGTCCACCACTCTGGCTTTGATTACAGCAGGTAGATGTGTGGTACTGAAATGGGAGAGTTCCCTGATGCCCTTTGCAAGATGTTCGACAGGGATGTGGCTTGCCTATTTGGTTTCCCCACTGCTGAAACCCTTTGCAGGAGGGAGAGCATTCAGATGGGCAAGTGCAGAGGCTGGGGTAAGTGCTTAGGGCGTCAGCCCTGTGGTAGTGTCTAGGGGTGGGAACTGCAACCCCCGTGTTGCAAAGCTCTTTCAGCTTTGCTGTCCACAGACGGCTTGAGTGTTAACCAGCTCAATAGACCCTCTGCCTTTTTACAAGGGCAGAGAGGACCCGTGCGACAGCTTTCTGTGTCTCAAGTTTTTGTCCAGTATCCCAGAAAAACTGGGTCATAGACGTGCTGGAAGGATGACTGTGAGGTTTTATTGAGTGGTGGAGCTGGCTTTCAGTGGAGTGGATGGGAAGCTGGAAGCAGGGGATGGAATGGAAAGGTGATCTTACCCTGGAGTTGGGCTGCCCAGTGGCTGGACTCCTCACTGATGGCCCCAGCTGAACTCCTCTTGGTGTTTAGATATTCCTCCTCTTTTTTCTGTCTCTGCAACATCGTTTGGCTGTCTGCCTTCTGATCTGATGGTTTGCTGGTCTGCTTCTGGAGCCTGGGGCTTGGGGTTTATATGAGTGCATAAGAGGGGGCATGGCAGGCCAAAGGGCAACTCTCTGGGCATGAAAACAGGAATGCCTGTCCTCATTTAGGGCCATGGGTTTTCCGGTTTGAGGGTGGGGCCTTTTCCAGGGAACCACTCTCTTCTACCCAGTATTTCGATCTCCTGTCTGTATCGGCACCCTCGTGCAATTGCTCATGGTTAGACTACTGCCCTATTGCCTTAGTAAATACCGTATAGCCACTGTCCCCATAGACATGGCCTGTAAATACTTTGTGTAAAAGACTTGCCTTTGTCTAATTCTAAGCCAGATGTTTTGAGGGCCCACCAGCCAATGGTTCATATACAAAGGAAGCTTTCTCTTTTTCTAACCAAGTGACTGCCTTGGCCCATAGAGAAATGAACTGTTGTTGCCTGTTAACACCTTCTTTCTGCTCCTTACTAGCTCTCCAAAAAATTGGAGAGACAGTATGGCCTGTGCTACTAGGTAAGGAGACTTTGCTTCAGAAGCAAAACATTCATTCTCTAGTGTGCTTTCCTGATTCGTAGAGGACTCACTTTACTCTGGCAGTATACACATATTAAGTGGACAAGCAAGGAAATCCTCCCTCTTTCTTTTCTTGCTTTTCCACCAGTGCCTTCCTGGGTAGGAAAGCAGGGTAGAAAATGTCACACTGAGGGCCAATCAGTTTAGTTCTAAGGTTAAGTAATAGGAATCCCAATTTTGGCCTCCCACTTGAAGTATGTCCCCAAACCAGTCTTCCAGGAAGATTTATCATCTGAATAACAAAGCTGGTGTTTTGATTCCATTTGACTCAAGTATTTGTGTTTATATTTGATTGGCAGAAGCCCTGGAGGGAAAGAAGATGACTTCAGCCTGAGCTTTACCCATGACATTAGTAACATCACTCTGACTTCATACCTGCCGTGGATGCTGGACTGCAGCCTCTTCTCTGAGCATCCCCGAGTAGCATTCTGTGAGACTTCTGCTCAGAAACCAGTCAGTCTCCTCATGGCAAAGTATCGCCCACAGTTTTTCAAGGGAAGAGTTTCCCCATATGTGCTGTCGCAGGCGCGTCCCCTGATTCTCTTCGAGGCCACTGCGGTACTGCCTTCCTCACACTGCTGTTGGTCCTTGCACAGACCTGGGAAGTTTGCCTTCCTGTTTATTCTGGGTAAACTTAGGCATCCAGTTTCCAAGGATCACTTCTTAAGATCCAGATCTCATGATGGAAGATGCTTCAATGAAAAACATTGGTAATTTCTGCTGACATTTTTTCCTTTCTATATCTGATCAATCTAATCTTTTAGATTCTTAGGAGATTAGCATCTAATAGGTTCTAGACTATTACCTTTATTTTCCATTCCCCTTCTGCGGTCATTGAAAGAGACCCTCCTGCACATTGAGCTCTATTTGTGATTAACCCCCTAAATCGTGATAACTCTGAATCTCTACTTGAGTTCACCAGATCTATCCTGGCTACAGATTTGATTTGTATAAATTTGGTAGCTGTATTAAATAGGATTAGGCTAAGTATGCTGTAGTAATAAACAACCCCAAACCGCAGTTCCATGACAACGAACTCTGGCAGAAGTAGAGAAAGAAGAATTGGGAACGCTAGAAGCTCACAAAATCATAGAACCTCTTCTTGATCATTCAAAGGGAAATTGTCAGGCATTTCCTACTATAGTTAATATTAGGATAAACAGATACTTGTACCATTTGAATAACATCCAAAACACACTGGGATCACAGAGATACAGAGACACCATAAGTAGATTCAAGAAAATTTACACTAAGCTTACGTATGTATTTATATGCTACCTGATGCTCAAAAAACTTTAAGGTAGCTTACAGCACAAATATAAACAATAAAATAAAGACCAAATAAGAACAAAGACAAATAGAAAAGTAGAAAATCTGGACCATGACAAAGAAGAAAACTGATGTATAAAGGCCAACATAAATGTAACAAAAGAGTTCAAATTTGCTCCTGAGCTTCTTGGCGTTGCAAAGCAAAAGTGACATAATTATCATTAACTAAACAAATAAAAAGACAGCTTCAGAATCCCCATTCTTTCAGTTAAGCAAACTAGAACCAAACATAGAATTTAGACTCTCCCTTGTCAGCCAAGCTTTTGTTAGATTTTGAATAGCAAACAGTTCCAAGTTGCATTCATTGATGAATAATCCTGAGTAGTTGGTGTTTGCAAAGGTTTTTGAGAGCAGACCTGTAAGCTCCAGATCCTGATGGAAAGATAATGTTGAGTAGCTTCCCCCAGGTCTTTTGCCTGCCATCTGCAAACCACAGGTTTCCCGACTAGGGGCTTTGGGACAGATTCCAACACACAAAAGGTCTCAATTGATTTATCAAAGTGCTCCTTTATGAAGCTTTTGCATGAGATTATTTAGGATTGAAAAATACTCCAATCGGTTGTTCAACCTGTCTGCTAAAAAAAACATAGTGAAAATTTTGATAATACTAAGATTTAATCACTGATGTGGGGTATCCCAGCTCCCAGGTAATCTATTAGGTTGAAATAGCACCAAAATATTCTCCCTCAAATCTCAAATTAAGTAATTTTCTCTTCACTTGAAAGTAAAATTGATAGAAACCAGTTGAAACTTGGAAGTGGTAGCCAATGATGATCATTTTGGTTTTGAACTTGATTTCTCCTATTAATGGAGGGCTGGATCTAACCGTTGAGGTCATCTCTGATTTGTAACAATGAAACAATATTATCAATGTATATAATAGATCAATGTGTTACCATCTTTTCTTTATTGCATGGGAATCTGCAACTTGTTCATTTAAGGATGGTTTTACTTTGTAAAATTATAAACTAAAAATCAGAGACACCAGAATACAATCTAGTTTAGAGCCCTCAAAAGTATTCTATAATTTGTCAGAGTTTTATTCAACACTCATTTTTATGAAGTATCAAGATACAGGGATGCAGATTCAATATGGAAAACATTACATAGGAGTTTTGTTATATAGTAGTTTGCCCCATATACAGTATCTGTTACAGGTCTAATATAGATTAAAAAGTCCAAAAGAATTGGAAGTCAACATATGAATGTTTAATTGTAATAAGAATTATTGGCTGGGCATGAGGGCTCACGCCTGTATTTCCAGCACTTTGGAAGTTCAAGGCAGGTAAATCACCTGAGGACAGGAGTCCAAGACCAGTCTCACCAACATGGCAAAACCTTGTTTCTACCAAAAAATACAAAAATTAGCCAGATGCAGCAGCATGTGCCTGTAATCCCAGCTTCTGGAGAGGTTGAGAACAGAGAAGAGATCCTCAGATCCTGGGAGGCTGGGGTTGTAGTGAGCCAAGATCACACCACTGCACTCCAGCCTGGGCAATAGAGTGAGACTTAGTCTCAAAAAAAAAAAAAAATATTGATACTGACTAGAGTCTGCCAATCAGAACATGGCTCAAAAAATTATGGTTTCACCTTTCGGGCAGGATGTAATAAATTGTTCTTCCCATTGCCACAATCAGACAAGCCCATACAAATTACCCAAAAAAGTCACAATTTGTTTTGAAGAATCAAAGATCTTTGGAAGCAATGAGAACTGCAACAACTAAAGCTACAGAGAGAGAAAACCATTTCAAGGTGATCTGATGAACATGTCATTTTTTTCCCCATTGGGAGCATTGGACAAATTCAGATGTGAGATGAAAATTGCTTTTTCTAAGACGCAGGGCACCTGCACAAGTAAAGAGAAACAGGCAACACTTTTGGCAGTAACACAGACTTAAAGTTACCCATTAGAAAACTTAGAATACTTGAAAGCATGGCCACATGGGACATTTACCTAGTTTGAGGTATATCAGAAAGCCTAATGAACCAGATAGAAATCTTTAAAGTATATAATTTTACATGTGGTACTAAGAAAGACCCATAAGAGCAGGGGGTCTATCTCAAGACATTTCCCGTACTTAGAATTCGTGTGGAAAGTAAGATTAAAGAGCTATACTGACAAACTGTGAAGGTGAGGACTGAATCACCCACTGTTTTCAGGACTAATGCTTTCCATCACAAACCTAAGAGCCATACCTGGCAAACAAGATAATCAAAGGAATGAAGCCATATTATCAATGTATACAATCATGTTACCTTCTTTATTGTATCGGCATCTGTAACTTGTTCATCTAAGGATGGCTTTATTTAGTAAATTATAAGCTAAAAATAAGAGACACCAGAATGCAATCTAGTTTAGAGCCCTCCAAAGTATTCTACAGTTTGTCAGATAGCTTTACCCAACCCTTATTTTTATGGTAGAACTGGGTTTTACAACTGCAACCCAGCCCAGACTTAGTTCAATTCCTGATTATATTGAAGTAATTGATGACTGACCCTTTCCCTTTATGCCTAACAGATCAAAAGGCACCACTCGTGGTTCATCTCATTGGGAGAATCTATGGTTCTTTTTTTCTTATTTTTTATTTTTTTATTTTATTAAACTTTAAGTTCTGGGATATGTGTGCAGAGCATGCAGGTTTGTTATATAGGTGGTTTGTTGCATCCATCCCCCTGTCATCTACATTAGGTATTTCTCCTAATGTTAGCCCTCCCCAATCCCCCCACTCCCTGCTATTCCTCCCCTAACTCCCCAACCCCCCAACAGGCCCCAGTGTGTGATGTTACCCTCCCTGTGTCCATGTGTTCTCATTGTTCAACACCCACTTATGAGTGAGAACATGCGGCGTTTGGTTTTCTGTTCTTGGGTCAGTTTGCTGAGAGTGATGGTTTCCAGCTTCATCCATGTCACTGAAAAGGATATGAACTCATCCTTTTTTATGGCTGCATAGTATTCCATGATGTATATGTGCCACATTTTCTTTATCCAGTCTATCTTTGATGGCCATTTGTGTTGGTTCCAAGTCTTTACTCTTGTGAACAGTGCTGCAATAAACATATATGTGCATGTGTCTTTATAGTTTAATGTTTTATACTCCTTTGGGTATATTCCCAGTAATGGAATTTCTGGGTCAAATGGTATTTCTATTTCCAGATCGTTGAGGAATCACCACACTGTCTTCCACAATGGTAGAACTAATTTACACTCCCATCAACAGTGTAAAAGTGTTCCTATTTCTCCACATCATCTCCAGCATCTATTATCTCCAGATTTTTTAACGATTGCTATTCTAACTGGTATGAGATGGTATCTCAATGTGATTTTGATTTGCATTTCTCTAATGACCAGTGATGATGAACTTTTTTTTTTCATGTTTGTTGACTTCATAAATGTCTTCTTTTGAGAATTGTCTGTTCATGTCCTTCACCCACTTTTTGATGGGGTTGTTTGTTTTTTTCTTGTAAATTTGTTTGAGGTATCATGCTACCTGACCTCAAACTATGTTACAGAGCTATAGTAATCACAACAGCATGATACTGGTACCAAAACAGAGATACAGGCCAATGGAACAGAACAGAGGCCTCAGAAGTAACACGATACATCTACAACTATCTGATCTTTGACAAACCTGACAAAAACAAGCAATGGGGAAAGGATTCCCTGTTTAATAAATGGTGTTGGGAAAACTGGCTAGCCATATGCAGAAAGCTGAAACTGCATCCTTTCCTTACACATTATAAAAAAATTAACTCCAGATGGATTAAAGATTTAAACATAAGACCTAACATCATAAAACCCCTAGAAGAAAACCTAGGCAATACCATTCAGGACATATGCATAGACAAGGATTTCATGACTAAAACACCAAAAGCAATGGCAACAAAAGCCAAAATAGACACATGGGATCTAATTAAATTTAAGAGCTTCTGCACAGCAAAAGAAACTATCATTAGAGTGAACCCGCAACCAACAGAATGGGAAAAAATTTTGCAATCTACCCATCTGACGAAGGGCATCTGTGGTTCTTTTGTATGCAATGTACATTCAACAATAGAGGTACACCCAGAAATTATTCAGATATTGGAGTTAGAAGTTTAGGATTCTAAAATAAGTACAATTAATATTTTCAAGGAAGCAAAGGAAAAGATGAACAGAAGAAATCAAAGTATGGATAAATTTAATAAACAATTTAAAAATTTTAAAGAAGTTTTAAACAGGTATTCTAGAAATAAAATGTACAATGTTTGAAATTAGAAACTCATCAAATGGACTTAGCAACAGTTAAGGTGTTTTCAATCCAAGTATTTTACTGTTTCCAAACTGAGGTACAGAGAGAGAAAAAAGTAAAAAGGAACAAAAAACTGTAAGAGGCATGCAGAGTATGTCAAAAAGCCTGACATACATGTGATTGGCATTTTAGAAAAAGCAAAAAGAGGAAATGGCTCAGAAGCAATATTGGAAGAAATAATGACAGAATTTTCAGAAGCAGGTGAAGATCACATAGATTTTAAAGCTTAATGATACTCAACAAAATAAATACAAAGCCAAGCACATGATGGCCAAACCACTGAAAAACTAAGAGCAGAGAGAACATCTCAAAAGCACCCAGAGAAAAACGGACAAGTATCCTCAAAAGAGCAACAATAAGAATTATAACTGACTTCTCAATAGAAATGATGGAAGCCAAGAGAAAATGGAACAAGGAGACAGAAGACAGTTAAAGAACTGAAAGAAGGATATACCAAACAGAATTTTGTACCCAGTGAAAAGCCACTTTAAACTGAAAGAAAAATATTTTTTAGGAAAAGAAATAGTAGAATTTGTCATGACCAACCCTGCACTACAGGAAAGACCAAAAAAAAAAAAAATGTTCTTTAGGGGAAAAAAAAAATCATTTCAGAAGAAAGCATGAAAATGTAGGAAAGAATAAAGAACACTGGAAAATATAACTATGTGGGCAAATATAAATTAATATTGATTCTTCAAAACAATAATTGCAATATTTTGTGTTTTCTAATACAGTTGACCCTTGACCAACACAGGTTTGAACTGTGAAGATTCACTTACACATGGATTTTCTTCTCCCTCTGCCACCCTTGAGACAGCAAGATCTACCCTTTCTCTTCCTCCCCTTCCTTAGCCTATGCAATGCAAAGGTGAGGAAGATAAAGGACTTCGTGAGAATCCACTTCCACTTAATGAATAGTAAATACATCTTCTTTTCCTCAGAATTTTCTTAAAACATTTCCTTTTCCCTAGCTTACTCTATTGGAACAACACCATATATAATATACATAGCATACAAAATACGTGCTAATCAATGGTTTATATTACTGGTAGTGCTTCCAGTCAACAGTGAACTATTAGTAGTTACATTTCTGGGAAGTCAAAAATCATACACAGATTTTTGGCTACACAAGGGATCAGTGTCCTAGTCCTTGCCTTGTCCAAGGTTCAAATACGGTGTGAAACTAAGGTTGATGACAAATGTAATGCATTGCAGAGGGAAGTAAACAGAATTAAAAGATTCTAGCACTGCAGAGAAAGTGGTAAAAGTGACAGTCTGTTTTGACCATAATAAATCAAGGCTACATGTCATAAACTCCAGGATAATCACTAAAATATAGTTTTAAAATGTTCATAGAAGAAAAAAATGGAATAATAAAAATACGTTATTAATCTAAGTCCAAAAAAAAGATAAAGGAAAACAGGTGAGCCAAAGAGCAAGTAACAGAAGGTCAGATATATACATGATTGCAATCTGATACATGATTATATTAGTAATTACATTAAATGCTGGCTGTATTCTCCAAGTAAAAGATTAAGATTGTCAGACTAGAGAACACAACATAGATTTGCAAGTGGTTTAACTAAAAGAACTACAAGGAATGGTATTATCGGGTCCCAGCCTTAGAAGGTCTAAGTGCTGGCCCGGCGCGGTGGCTCACGCCTGTAATCCCAGCACTTTGGGAGGCCAAGGTGGGAGGATCACGAGGTCAAGAGATTGAGACCATCCTGGTCAACGTGGTGAAACCCCATCTCTACTAAAGATACAAAAAATTAGCTGGGCGTGGTGGCGCGTGCCTGTAATCCCAGCTACTCAGGAGGCTGAGGCAGGAGAATTGCCTGAACCCAGGAGGCGGAGGTTGCGGTGAGCCGAGATCGCGCCATTGCACTCCAGCCTGGGTAACAAGAGCGAAACTCCGTCTAAAAAAAAAAGAAGGTCTAAGTGTTATTATATTTGACATAGTTGATCTAGAATTACTAAATTGGGAGGTGAACTATTAACTATTCAAGCCCAAGAAAATGATAGTGATCTGAGCCAGATTTAGTAAATATTTAAAAGTTCTGAGATGCCTGACTATATCTAGTTTGTATTGCTTTAGAACTTAATCTAATGTAGTATAATGTTTTTATAAACAGAGGAATTAATTAAGAATTTAAACATTTTAGGTAAACCGTGATATCTTCTGGGACATTAGACTCATTGCATGTTTGTTAAAGGAAAGCATGTCCATACCAATCCCCCAAAATGAAAAACTGCAGTGGGAAAAGTATGTCTTGTCTCCCTCCATGTCTAAGAAGACTTGAGAGTAAGGACAAAGCCACTGAGTGCCTCACTGGCTGTCTGGTCGGAAACTCTGCAGCCAGGACAAAATCCTCTCAAGACATTCCTTTAATTATGACTTTAAACAAGAAGCTGGAGAACGAAGGCTGCGAACATTGTTTGGTGTTATACTCAATGAAAAGCCCAGTTTCTGCCTCAAAGAAAACTAAACAACTATGTCATGTCTCATGAAATAGCCTCTATGTAGTAAAGTGTCTAGGTTAGAGAATGAGGGAAAAAGCCTATCCCTTCTAAAAATGTTCAGTATCTTGATGAATATGACCCTAAGGAGTTAAAGAGGACTGAAAAGGGCATTTATTTTCCCCCTGGCAGCTCCTCAATGCTAGAGCTCTGCAAAAAAAAAAAAAAAAAAAAAAAAAAAATCACAAAGGAGCTGTTTCTCTGAGTTTGTCAGGTGTGGCTCCTCACATGAAAATGATTGTGTCAGTAAGACTGGATTATTCTGGTTTCAATGGCTGCATTTGTTATCTGAAATCTGAGCATTGCATCACATGTAAATTATTTTATTTTATGCTAATTTACTGAAAATCAGCAATCCCATAACATAAAAATTCTATGGTTTTATTTGGTTATTCAGGGAAGACACCAAAATCTTGCAGTGCCTCGCCAGACATCATTCTGAACAATAGTTACCGACAGCACCAAGAAGGAAAATATGATTAGTTAGGCTTTCAAAACCTTCAGATTAATGAACTCTGGATGGGCATGGATTATTCAGAATTTATTCAAATGTTACTGAATATCTACATATGCTATGTACATTTACCTAAATTATTTATTCTAAGTCTTATGGCCTTTAGTTACATTCTGTTATTCCAGTTTTGCCAAAGAGCTAATTGAAATTCTAAGAGGTTACATTATCTGTTTAAGGCCACAGAGAGCTAGTAATACGGATTTGGACCAGGACTTCTGAATCTAAGTGCAGTATTCTTTCTGCCACTCCTCGTTTGCCCACAACCTTTATATTTGTCATCTCTGATAACCATAAATAACAGCAATGATAACTCAGAGAGTGGTACTTCCACACATCTTTCTAATCTCTGCCAGGTGATTTCATTCTGTAAATGGACTCCTCTGAAATTACTGACAAAATCTGAAATGCCAAAATGAGTTTATCAACACTGTAATGAGTTTACAAGATAATAGTAATAGTGATAAAGTTGGGTGAAGATGGGGCTTGAATTTAGGCATTCATACAGCAAGAAAGTCTGCTTTAGAGTTTTCTTGGTTCTTTCTAAATTTCAATGACCAGAAACTTATTTTGTGGACAAGGCCAGAAAGTACACAAATGTGTTTTGGCCTATGGGGGTGTGTGGGTGATGATCATGTGACCTCATTCATATGTGGGCATGAGTGTCAGTCTCTGGATATTTAACAAGATCATCAATTTGGATCCACATGCCCAGGGGGAGATGGTCCTGATGGTTAAGGCAGAAGGCAACTGGAAAAACAAACTGGAACGATGGAAAGGAAAGATGGCTCAAGGTTCAGCTTTTCCTGTAAAGTGGCAAGTGAGCTTAGCATTCATGAAAATTTCCAGTGCTGGCTGGCATCCAGAGGGACCCAGGGAGTGCATTCTTCTCACCTGTGCCACCTCCTTGCTCTGGCTGGGGCATGAGTTGCCCTCTGACCCTGACCTGGTGCAGCACTGCCCCATGTTGAGGTCCATGCCCCTCTGTCCTCATCTGCTCTGCTCAGAGATGCCCCTTCTGTGCTGCTCCTAAGGGTGCCTGCCAACTATGCTGCCAGGAAATGTGGGCACCAGGCAGAGCTGGTTCAGAAAGTTGGGGAAAGCAGAAGGCAGAGAAAAACCCCATGCCCTTGAGGGCAGGGAGCAGGGGAAGAGGGTGGGCAGGATGGAGATGATAGCTGGGAGCCCAGCAAAGGCACCATGCCCTCCTTCTCACCTCCTCAAGCCACAGGTAACACCCATATTAGGTACTGGCCTTTTCTAGGTTTTCCCCAACTCTATCTAATCACATAGCTCAAAGGTTCTCTGGGACCTTCTAACTCAATCTCATTTAATTGAAGAGAAAACAGACTCAGAGAAGTGAGATTCCTGTGGTCATCCTGAATTAGCCAAGGCCTGGGAATCAGGATCATGCCAGAGGGCTTCTTCAACATCTCCTAACTCCATTCATTCATTCACTTTATAAATAGTTTCTGAAAACCATCTGTATTTTTAATCTTAATTTTAACCAGAACACTTCAATTTCCTTCCCTTCTCCTTCAAATTTTTCAATACTAAATGACTTAAGCATTATTTGAAGTAACAATTCTCTACACTCTCATAAGCTTTGAGTGCTTTGGTGAAAACCCCGCAATGACCTCAGGCCTTCTTAGCATGTCTAAAGAAAGGAAGTTATACTGCCTTTTCCCAGTTTTTAAGCCCAAAACGGCAAGGATGGGAGGTGCATGTTGAATAAGCTGTATGAGAAGGAAGTATGAATGGAACATGTACACGTAAGACAGAAAATGTGTGATGGTTGGGCTGGGTGGCCGTGGAAAGTTTCTAAGGACATTCCCACTGACAGCCAGATACACAGAAATCGGGTTGAAGTCCACAGATGAACAGAACCACCAGGGAAGGAAGTGCAACCCCAAAAGGCGTAAACCCAGGCTCACTCTGGCAAGTGAGAACTCATGAGGCACCCAAACTTCTTTCCACAAGTCTTGAGGAGCAGTGGAATATGTGTGTTCATTTGCTCTATTTAATAGTGGACTATCTAAATCTGTTGTCTCATTCCTTCTTTTAAAAATTATTTGTTTTGTGTTCTTTTCTTCTCAGAAAACCAAAGGAACGTGCCTTACTGTGTACCTATGGCCCTTCAAAGGCCAGAGTAGAATCTGCTATGATTTATAAACAAACAAGAAATGGTGAGTAGCTGGTAGCTAAGAACTTGGACTTTGGGATCGGACAGGCCTGGGTTTAAATCCTAGCCCTGTCACTTTCACTCTGTGATTCTGGGGAAAAATGTTTTTGCTTTCTCATATGTGAAATAAAGTCAGTGGGTATCCTGAACACGCCACCTTTACTTGTCCAGCATGTCAGTCGGGTTTTGTTCATGGAAACAGAGCTGCTGTAAACGTTATGGGAATAAGGGACTTTACTCAGAATTAGATCATGCACAGATGTAGGAGGAGGCATGAAAGGGGTGTTGGAGGATTGGTCACTATGCGGTCTGCATCCTGAATCAGTGGTGAGGCTGGGCATGTTCAAGCTTCCAGCCTCTGATTCCAGCAGAATCAGAGAAACCAAGCAAGACAGCGGTAGGAAGTGAGACCACTGAGGGTAGTCCCGGGAGGGCATCCTGGAGGCTGCTACATAGGTGGATCCACAGCTAATTGATTGGTGGTGGCCTGGGGTGCTGCTGCTTAGCAGGGACAAGAGTGGAGGAGACAAGCTGAACTCAGGGCAAACAGGGAGCCTCTCCACGGCTGTCTGGCTGTGACAGTGGTTAGAGAGAAGGGCTTCTGCTGAGCTCCCACTATCTCAAATCCCCCGCAAGTCTCTCTTCCAGCTAACTCTAAACTGGTACCATAGAGGAAATGGATTCTGAAAACTTGGTCTCCAACCCTGGACAAGTTCAATAGTATTTCCTCTCCTGCTTCTTCTGTAACTGAATTTGCCTGGGGAAGCAACCCTCTCACTCTGCAGTTTGAGTGGGGCTCACTTCAGCCTACCTTTTCCTCCTCTGGGCCTCAGGGATGGACCTGAGACTCCGGCCTGGCCAGCTGAACGTCACATACCTATGACCATCAATTGGCTCAGCAATGGACTCATGACACCATCACAGCCAATGAGACCCTGTTAGGGAAATTTGTCAGAACCATACAAAGAAATAACTCTGATGGGACATAAGCCTGGACTAACTGGTGTCCAACTTGCCATTAACAGAGTGTGTCTGAGAAGAGAGAGGAAAGCTGGGGAAAGCAAAGTCTAAGGAAGGTGAGTAGGAACAAGTCCAGTTGACATCATATGAATCACCTGCACCTGGAAATCAAGGCATAGCTGGATTCAAGGCCAAGGAAAATGTGGAAGCTAGCTTGAATCCGGTTCTATCACTTGCAGTTGAAAAGGTCCACACTAATATGACAGAGTTAACAGAGGAGCAAGTAAGCAAGATTCTGCCCTACAGTAAGTGCTCAAGGCATGTCAGCTGGTATTATTATTACACAGACTTCCATTTCTAGCCCTTTCATTTCTACCATCTCTCTTATTTGTCTTATGTAAAGTGCATTAAGGATTGCTCTGTTTGGAGACATCAAACCATATAAAATGACTCCAGCAGGTCCCTTTCTGTCTGTCAGTGTCCGCAAGCTCAACAACCAGTATTAGCAGACAAAAACAGCTGAGCTGGAGTCAGTGTTTTTAGGAAGAAACAGGGCAAGAGCTTACTTAGGAACTAGCTCATCCTTCAATATTCTGCATCCTATCACCCATTTCATGACAGTTTCTTCTTGGTCCTGAAGATGACTCTTCATGGCTCCCTCCCTCTGTCTTTGTCTCTACCTCACTCATACTTTCCAACAAGGAATACAGAACCTCCAAAGGTCCTCAGTATCCTTAGGATATGCTGAGTGCAGAACTAGAGAGACCAAGAGGAGGAGCTTTTGCAGGTTAAATGACTAGTGAATGGCTTTGCCTTATATTTCCACTAGCAATGGAATTAGCTACACTTGAGAAGGAATGACTTTGGAGCAACTGATCCCTAACTCCAAAATATGAGAAATTGAGATGCAGGGAGTAGTAACCACCTAGTTAATCAGTCAAAGTGTATTTATAATGTTCACAGGGTACACAGCATATAGGAGCTGTTCTCTGTCTCCGTTGGGTTTTGACTAGGAAATGGACTTAGGATAAAACACATGGGCTTTTGAGTAATAATTTGTAAGAAATTATAGATAGTGACCACAGTTTAATAGCTTTAGATAAATTATGAAAAGTCACTGAAATACCTTCTCTGGAAAATGTTAGAAACTCAAGTACAATGGCTTAGTTAAAAGCGGGTTGGGGAGAAACTTGAAGAATGTGGTCCAGTACAAGAATATCCCATTTCCCCCCCAAGGCAATGAATCCCTTTTCATGCATCTAGTGACATAAAGTAATCATAGCTATTTATGTAGGAACAATTTAGGAGACTTAGAATATTCACTTCTTTTGCCTTCTACTTGAGCATCAAGATCCTCTCTTGCCTCTCTGTTTTCCACTTCTAGCTCAACTATTTTAAACCCCTCCCCCAATAGAGCTCATAACAAACATAAAACAACATTTATTTTATGTTTACAGTAGATGTTCAAGCTAATATTTATGTAGGTTTAGCCCTAGAATTAAATTAAGGTTTGCTTCACCAACAGGGTGCCTGGAGACTTCACCTCTGTTTCCATGAGGAACTGAACAGTCTCTTGAGAAGAGATTCGTCAAAATGGAAGAGTTGGCCATAAGAAGTTTAGCTCAATAACCAAGCACTGAAATTGCAGAGGAGAAAGTCTTTGAAGGGCAGTAGAGTGTCCAGGGGCAAGTTGGCAATTTTTGTCAGGAGCTGAAGTGATGCCAGCAGAGGTGACAGTGTTCAGAGGGACCAGTAGTTCTCCCCAGTGGATCTGATTTGTTCAAGAGTACATGTGAGATTGTCAGCTGGAGTTACAATTCTGGAGTGGCAGGAAGAAGCAGTGAGTTTGAGGTCACTCAACTTGCAGACCCCAAAGGGTGAAATGTTGAGAAGTGGGTTACACATGTATTTAACACCTCTTGTATATTACCATAAATCTTATTTAACCGCTTATGCTCCCAAGGCTTTGGTGACCATTTCCCTGAAGACTTCATCAATCCTCAGCCACAAATCACCTGGGAGTAACTCACCCTGCTCCATACTATGAAGCTCCCTGATGTCACAGCATGGCGGGCCTGTGGCAACCCCTCAACACTTATGCATGATCCCAAAGAGCTAGAGGATTAACACCTATGGTGTAACCCTTGACCAGTGGGAAATGGAAACTACTTTCTTTTTGTTCCTCCAGGTGAACCATTCAAAATGCATTCTATAAAGCTTCTGAAATAGTCCCATCGGTCAAGCAGCTACTTGCTTCTAGTGGTGACCAATTCAATGACGCATCCTTGGGTTGACTCTCCCTCCTTTCCAGTTCACTTTGCCTGTCCCTCACTCGTGCACCTCAGCATCACATCCTAAATAAACCACTCACACATCCGTCTTATTTCAGACTCCATTTGGGGGAACCCACAGTAAGAATTTGTCATTTTGAGTTAAACGTTCTCAACTTGAAGACATATTTCTATACCTGGAGATTTCTGAAGTTCTCTCCCTTTTCCTACCATCTACTTTGTGCTTGGTCTGACCTCCATATTCCAGAGCCCCGTGACATTTAGAGCCAGTACTGCTAGGGAAGTAGTTCAATGGTGTTTTACATGGTTCATCAACTTGTAACATCAATTGAGAACCAGGGGAAAACACTTAGAGGCCAGTAAAGCAATGTTAGCTAATATGTGCCATAGAGTATGATCCCCTGGGTAAGGAAAAGTATATGCAAGTGACAGAGGAAAACTGAAAGTTGTAGCCCTTTCCTGGAACTTTAGATTTGGAATTAAAGTTTCACTTCTTTTGCAAGACCTTCCTTCTGCAGATAATCAATTCGAAGTCCAGAACAGCTGGCCAATTTGCCCTAGTTGAGAGTGGAGTGGCAAATAATTGAAGAGCTGAGGAATGTGTCTCCTTAACTAGTGCTCATTTCTTTTGAGAATATGCAAAAAAAAAATTGAAGGATATGGATGAAGCCATTGGCTTATTCATGTCCCTGTTGATCATAGTGAGATTAATATCTATAGGACATTGACACAAAGAGGATATTGACTTGATGGCTTACGAATATTAGAATTAGAAATGTTACCTACTACTGAAGGAAGAATGTGTCAGATGTGGATCTCTGATTTAAAAAATACACCACACTTGCCTCAGTGAAGCAAGTCAACTTAGGTGCTGATACTGTGCCACTGCGCATATACTGAGTTCATGAAATCAGATCTCACTGTCGCCATCTACCCCTACTGTATTCATCCTACTTTCCGTCTGATCTGCCCTTTCCATTTAGTAACCTATTCATGAAACACCTGCGTCTGGGTCCTTCAGCATCACTCCATGTTTTACTGCTGGGGTCCCTTTTCTTGGCACAGAACCTCTTAGGGCTGCTATCCTAGGAGCATGTGCCACTTGGGCTGGCTTACTCCCAAGCTTCACTCACTTCCTGGCCCACGCCCGGAGGAGCGGAAAGGACAAACTCTGCATGACATCTCTGCAGGTGGCCGCAGAGCCCAGATCTGAGTCTTGTTGGTGGAGAGGAGCATGATGCCTCACAAGATAGCTGCGTGACTCTGTTTGAAAACCTTGTTTAGAAGTTATTTCTTTTACTGCATTAGAATTTGCCTCACTGTAGCTTTTGTGCCCCGTCCTGGTTCAGCCTTAGATAGCAATGCAGGCTGGTGCTTGTGAAAGCTCATACAATAGGCATTTCTGCTAGTGAGGATTTCTCAGACCCATCTCTATTCACTTTTCTCAAAGCTAATATCAGACTCCTGCTCTTCAAAGTTTCCTCATAAGATAAACGTTCTAAGCCCTCAATTGTCTTAGTCACTGTCCTCTCTGTTCCATCCCTGTTTGCCCTTCCAAGGTGCTGCACCCAGAGATGACTTTGTCCTTCCTGAGGCAGTCACCATGAGATGATTTACTTTTGGATCATATTGAATTTGTGGGTTAAATAAACTCATAGGTTTTTAACTAGTGAACGAAACCCAAATTCCATCTCTTGCCATAAATCACTTTTTGAATAGCAGAACAATAAATAAATTCAAAAATGGAGACTACTCAATATTTGAATATCCCCAATATTTTCAGCCCTAGCTTGAGCCAGACATAGTTCATCCTGGTACTTCACTAAGGACACCTCATATAATCAAGCAGTTAGCACTATGATGTCGTATCTCACAAGCCCCACAGTACCACTTCCAGTCTTTTCACCACAAAAAACCCTGAAGCCTTCACATTTGTTTGAAAACCGTGTTTCTAGCTACAGGATGGGATGTAAGAAAAGTTCAGATTAGGATAATTCTAAGGTCCTCACTGTAACTGAAATGCTGACTTGTATGGAAAGGAATGGGGATCATTCCTTCAAATTAGATTTTTGTGATAAAAAGAAAAAGTTGGTCATCTATTCAAAATTTTAACAAAAAGAACTACATTTTCTTTGGAAAATAATAATGGATCCCCTTTTGCTTTTCTTATTTATGAATTGGGGTGTAATGGAGTTTAATTAAAATGATGTGAAACACACTTATGCAAGTAATTTATCATGTTTGCTTCAAGGAATTTTCCTCTCTAACAAAATTGTAAAATGGAACTGAATGGTAGCATGATGGGGCCTCTACTAGGAGAAGGCACAGAACAAGGCAAGAGGTCAGTGGTGAAAGGACTCCATGCTTAAACTCAAGACGTGGCTCTTACTAGAGGTGACATATGAACAGTGCAAGGTGCCTCGATGGACTTCATGGGGTCATGAAGAGATATGAGAACACTGTGGAGAAAGAATGCAAATCCACAATATTAGGACAAATGTGAGAGGAGAAGGGAAGCAGGCCATGAGGGAAAATAAGGACATCTAATTGGGTCTGAAAGGGGGAGTAGAATTTAAGTAAAGAGCACTGTGTACATATGGGTACCATATACTTTCTCATGGAGAGAGGCCTTCTGAGAGTCCTGCACAGATCCCTCTTCTTTGACTGTCCCCTGTTAGCCAGCAGGTCATTTGTCCTCATTAGTTGCCTCAATGCTGAGTGGTAGATTCAGCAGTCCCCAACTTTTTGGGGCCAGGGACTGGTTTTGTGGAAGATAATTTTTCCATGTAGCAGGGAGGGGATGGTTTGGGGATGATTCAAGTGCATTACATTTATTGTGCACTTTATTTCTAATACTATTACACTGTAACATATAATTAAATAATTATACAACTTGCCATAAGGTAGAATCAGTGGGTGCCCTGAGCTTCTTTTCCTGCAACTAGATAGTCCCATCCAGGGGTGATGGGAGATAGCAACAGATCATCAGGCATTAGATTCTCATAAGGAGCACACAACCCAGATCCTTCACATGTGCAGTTCACAATAAGCTTCAAGCTCCTATGAGAATCTAATGCCTCCACTGAAATGACAGGAGATGGAGCTCAGGTAGTAATGAGAGTGATGGGGAGTGGCTGTCAATACAGACAAATCTTTGCTGGCTTGCCCAGTACTTACTACCTGCTGTGCAGCCTGGTCCCTAACTGGCACTGGTCAGTGGCCTGGGGCTGGGAATCCCTGGTAGACAAACAACAGAGCAAAGCCAAGCCTCGAGGAGAGAGAGTTGTGTAGATGCCTGCCTGCCTAGTCTGTGTTGTGAGGGTCAAATCACACAAGACCTACATTTAATTCCTTATGGGCTTAGGCTGTGAATTAATGTAAAATCTCAAGAAACCAAGATGACAAGCCAGGAACCAAAGAGCAAAAGACCATAGCTATGGTGGGGCAGCAGACAAAGTCAATCCCACCTGGACAGATAGTGGTGACGCTGATCAGTTCTGTTCTGTCATCCCATAAAAGTAAAGACTTGTGTTCTTTTCCCAAGTACAGTCCAAAGAAAATTCGGACATGTATGGGTATAGCTGGAATTGACATTCATGAGGGCTTCTGTTTTTATTTTGAAAGGGGCAGAGTAAGTATTTGTGAACATTGGATGGTGATGAAGAAAAATAAATGGTGTCTAGTATCCTACCTGGACTCATGGACCATGGCTAGAGGGGTTAGAGGCAAAGTTGAAGGAAGCTGCCATCATAAAGGGCTCTGTGAATGCTGCTTAGGTGGAAATGTGTGACAGAGCACTGGAAAGAGTCTCACTGCATTACCTTGGCTCAGGCCATAGCATAACCCTTAACTAACACCTTAAGGTGATGGTCCCCTTGGCATAAATATTGGTGTTAAAATGGAGGTTAACCTTACTGATGGCGTGGTTAAGATTCTCCTGCATGACTTTGGAAGCTGAAGACACTGATCAGAACTAGAGCAGGAAAGAGAAAATAGGACTGGGGCTAAGTGGTGACTGACAGATGAAGACAGGAATGAATTTTAACGAAAATCGCAATAAATGTCTAGGGAGTGGAGACTGTTCGTGAGCAGGCTGGAACAAAAGCAGAAGATCTGGGTAGTTTCCTGTTATGGGTTCCTTTTAGAGTCTCAGGAAAATGAAGGCCTTTCAGCATTTTCACTGAGCACCAATCAATTCCCTCTTTACAAAAGACCAGATTGGAAGAGCACCAAGGTTTAGAGATATTGAAGCAATATGACGACACTGGAGTGGCCACTGAGAGCCAGCAAACTTCTTCACCACTTATATTCTCAGGCACTCCAGAAGCCAAGAATCTGGCTTACTTGCTGAACTGTGCGTGCTGCACAGAGAACAGTGGTGAAGCAACAAGGATGGGCTCTGAAGTCTCTAGTAAAGGGAAGGGTGGTCATCTCTTTAGATGGCAAATTGAGTTTCCATAATGGGGTTTGCTCTGATGTTGAATTTCTACTCAGGCATCAAGACATTCTGTTGTTTAAAGCCCTAGATGGGTAACATTTCTTTTGTGTGCAAGGCCTGGACGCTTCACTGAGCTCTCTTTTTCCACACACACTCATTTAAACCTTGGTCAAAATTGTCCTTCAACATTTGAGTCTCCTGAGCAGGCAGAGGGGTCAGTGGGGATAATCAGGAGAGATGAGGTGCACTTTCAGAAGCTGGAGCTAAGAAGGTGATGGAAGTATCTGTAAAGTGGATGAATAGCAGCACAAAGTATAGGGGGAGAATTTCTGGAGGTAAAAGGTAAATAGCCCTTTCCTCTTAAACCAAAGGCATAGCACAGCTCCAGAGGCTTTCTATGGAGAGTTCATTGGGATGTGAGCTCTAAGAGTGGCTAAGAATCCAACAAAAACAGCCATTTGCCAACCCCAAATTAAAAGTCCTCTGTTTAGCACCCAGTAGAGAAAGCCGACCAGATTGACCTCCCAAACAAAGGACCTTAAAAACATCACCTAAGAAAAATGTGTCAGGATCCACAGATCCTGACACAGAGGATTCCCTATGTTCATTATTTACATTATCCTGTTTATTTACACATAATGTTTAGATGTAAAATTCTTACAATAAAAAGGGTGTATATGCTTTTAAAAAGGCACAACAGAGAAGAATTGAGCAGGTGGTGTCCTGGCTCACAGATAGCCTTGAAAAAGAGGGTAGTCCTAAGAAGTAGAATGAATTGGTGGCAGTTAAATAGAGAAGAACACAACAAGCTGTATCCCAGAGGCCTGCCAGCAGCTGAATTGTCTTGACCAATGGGCAAGTGTGTGTGCTTTCTAATATAAAGCTCTGCCACAGTCCAGGGCAGAGGTAATGAGAAATGGAATAAGGCAGTAGGTACAGAATATAAAAGACAGTGAGGTGCAAAACCAACTTGGGTCTAGGAATCAGATCATATCCATCTCAGAATCTATGGTGCCTCATTGGCACCTGGTGCATAGTAGAGGCTCTGTGTAAAATTTTCTATGACAATGGGCTCTAGAGACTTCGGGAAAATGCTAATGTGAAAAACGTGTTTTCATTCTTTATAGGTAAGAGCCTCTATTTTTCCTACTTGCTTGCATCTGATAATGAAGAATATTAATAGAAACTGAAATTTGCTCATTTGAGTTTCTCTGTACAGAGTAGGTAGATTCCCAACAGAGTGCCTAGTATATGTTTGCTAAATTAATGAATGAGTAAGTGAATGAATAGATAAATGAATCAATGATCAAATTAAAGAATTAATCAATGAAGCAATGAATGAATCGTTCAGTTAATGAATCTTATTCATCTTCTTCTAAAAAGGTTTATATCTAATGGAGTGAAAGAGCCTTGAACTTGGAGTCAGAACCAGGACTTATGCTTAATGTATTCCTTGCACAAGCATTTTCTGAGCACTTGAGCTGTATGCTAGGCTCTCTGCAACTACCATGACATGTAAGAATGATAGAGTTACAGTGCAAACAAGACAATCTTCCTCTTTTGTGAAGAAGAAGGAAGACACATAATAATAATGACAAATATTAGTCCACATAGCACGAAGGTATGCAGAATTGGGTAGACAGTTTCTCTTTTATAGGAAGGTCAGAAAAGGACTCCTCGAAAGTGATATTGGAACAGAAATCTGCATAATGAGGAGGAGCAAAAAGTCTGGGGTAAGAGCACTCTAGGCAGAAGGTACAGGAAGTGCAAAGGCCCTGAGATAAAATTGGCCTGAATTGTCAATGTAGAAAAACAAGAATGTGCCACTATAGCTAGCTGGGACAGGAAGGGGAGGGGAGTGAGGTGCCATATAAGATCAAAGCAGTAGGTGGGACTTCCTTATTTTACCTGATGATGCATTGGGGCAATAAGAACAATAGCTCACAGCTGTTGAGAGTTTATAATATGTCAAGCATGATTGGACTGTCTTACTTAACCATCACAAAAACCCAACAAGACAGGCAGAGTGATACTCAAAGCATTTCACCACGGGTCATAGGCACCAACCAATCAGATAATGCCAGCCTCAACTATCCTCTGGCCACATAAGTGTAGATAGGCTTGATCTCGGGTACCATTATTTCTCTCACTTACTAGGTGAGAAATCTGAGCTTAGAGATGGGGTCATCACCTCAGAATTATATAGCTGCCCACTTAATCACAAACTATATGTTGAAAATGGCAAGTCCTACCTCTTATAAATGCTACCTAGGCAGCTCAGGGGATTCTTTATGTAATGGGAAAATGGGTGATGTGGGATTTACTATCCACACTATAGAAGAAAGGGCACTATGCCAAGAGTATGAAATCATAGAACTATTCCCAGTACGAGACTGAGGAAATTGCTTTACCTATCTGTTTGTCAGAAAAGTTCTAGCCATGGGTAGTAAATGGGGGTGCTACTGGCATCTTGTGGATAGAAACCAGGGGTGTGGCTAAACATCCTACAATGCACAGGACAAGCAGCACTACAAAGAATCATCAGCATTGGGTTGAGAAATCCTGCTGTCGATCTCAGAGAGGTAACAGACATTGTGAGGTGTGACGTTAGGGAGTGGTGGGGACTAGAGGAAACTTCAGAATATGCATAGTACACTTGCTTTCTAAAGCATTTTATATAAAAAAAAATTTATAAACTTTGTGGACTGAAAAGTATACATATTCAGCCCAATTTCAGTATTTTATGGCCTTAACCAGACTTGGTTGCCCATAATTTTCTTTTAACAGATAAAGATAAAAGTCTCCTAGTCATGCAGGTGTGTGTGTTGTGGGGGGGGTGAGGGGGTGTGTGAACATATATCCATGCACACACATATATGCTCTTATACACAAACACACACACACATTGGCAAGAAGATTTACTTTTAAAGTGTTTGCAGAAAGTGAGGCCCTCATCCCCCTTAGAATCCAGTCCTGGTTTTTTCAATTCTGTAACTTTTCCCTCCTTCAATTACACCAACCCCTTTCCTCTTGTTCTGACTTTGGCAAAGATAAAGCCCAGCTGCTCTACTTCACCCATAAGAGGAGCTTCTGCTTTTAGTTTTGGTCCCTTCATGTTGTCTAAAGCCCCTGGGAAAAGGCACCCTCACTCACATTATTCCTTTAGCTTGTAGAGACAGATAGGCTTGAAGAGACAGGTCGGCCTCACATTTACAATGTGCCCACAAAGTTATTTATGGTTTGTTTATCCACTCAGTGTGGAGCAATGATGGCCTCTGACTTTCAGCTCCAGCGTGTAACAGATTTGGGGGGAAACTGGCAGTGTCAAGCTGCATAGTTGTACTGGGCTTTTCAGCCTTTCCCCATAAAGCAAACACAGCAACAATCCCAGACACTCAGGCACAATGGCATTTCTAGAGCGACACCAATAACTCCATTAGTAAAGAAGTGGTGGGAAAGCCTGAAACAGGTGAGAAGGTGATGAAATTAGGAAAATGAAGTCCTCTGACCATCAGGCTCGTGGATGGGTACAAGTGTGGCAGATATCCTGTAACAGATGTGGACCATGAGTTGGCTCCATGATTTCAAGTATAGGAAAACCAAAGGTTGATGGGGCACCAAGGCAAAGCCTCCAAGGTCCTGCAGGCATCAGTGCATACTGCTGGAGGGCCAGTTCTGCACCAAGGAAGTACATTTCTGCAATGATATAATATAGGCATTTGAAAACCCTTGTACACTGGCTGGGCACGGTGGGTCATGCCTGTAATCCTAACACTTTGGGAGGCTGAATCTAGCAGATCACCTGAGGTCGGGAGTTTGAGACCAGCTTGACCAACATGGAGAAACCCCATCTCTACTAAAAATACAAAATTAGCCAGGCATAGTGGCACATGCCTGTAATCCCAGCTACTTGGGAGGCTGAGGCAGGAGACTTACTTGAACCTGGGAGGCGGAAGTTGCGGTGAGCTGAGATTGTGCCATTGCTTTCCAGCCTGGGCAACAAAAGCGAAACTCCATCTCAAAAAATAAAAAAAAGGAAAGAGAGAGAGAGAGAGAGAGAGAAAGAGAGAGAGAGAGAGAGAGAGAGAGAGAGAGAGAGAGAGAGAGAGAGAGAGAGAGAGAGAGGGAGGGAAGGGAAGAAAGCAAAGCAAAGCAAGCAAGCAAGAAAGACAGAAACAAGGAAGGAAGGAAGGGAGGGAGGGAGGGAGGGAGGGAGGGAGGGAAGGAAAGAAAAGAAAGAAAGAAAACCCTTGTACACTACAAGCAACAGGACTGATGAAAAAGTAGGATAGGAGATTCTACGCAGAGCTTACCTAGGGACCAGAGCACAAACAAAAGCAGTCACTGGAAGCTCAGTGTTGGACATTAAAAATACCCAATGACAATTGGTAGACATGTTAACAGCCCTTCATTCAGAGCAGGTCTGATGGGTGCCAGGCAATGCTGATGGTAATGGAGGTCTGAGCTGTAGGGTCTGCTCTTAATGTGATCAAAGAACATCTGCAATTTGCCAGCAAGCATCTGGGGTGAGCCTCCTGAGGAAGAAGCTGTGAATGCAGTGAAAAATATTTAATTTTCTTAAAATATAGCTGAAAAGATCCTTGTACCAATAGAGCAGCCACAATGGGGACTTCTCTTCCTTCTTCCCATGGTTCCATGTTATACTGATGTCGTTCACCCATATGTCAAGGGTATACATTAATTCATATTACAGAAATGCATACATTAATTCATATTACAGTTACTGCAGGTTAGGAGTTCGAACAGTTTATCTGGATCCTCTGCTCAGGTTTTGGCTAGGCTGCAAACAAGGTGTTGCCCAGGCTGCTTTCTCACCTGAAGACTGGATTAGGGAAGAATCCACGTCCAAGCTTATTCAAGTTGTTGGCCAGATTCATGTCCTTGAGTGCATGAGTGAGGCCCCAGCTCCTTACTGACTTGAATCCTCAGGTCCTAAAGACTGCTCTGCCGCTTGACACTATCCACAGGGGCTTGACCAGGTGGCTGTTTGCTTCTTCAAGGCCATCAGGAGAATTTCTCTCCTGGTTTGCTAAGACAGAGCCTTATATAATCACAAGAGTGACATTTCAGGACCTTTACATAACTACATACCTTTACATAACATAAACTAACCTAATCAAGGGAGTGTCATTCAACAACTTTGCTACACTGTGTTGGTTGCAAGTAAGCAACAAACCCACACTCAAGGGGATTACACAAGGGTGGATTATTAGGGTCACCTTAAAGCATGTCCTCCACTATCTATTTTGAAGCTTCTTTGCAAAGCTCTCATTTTGATTATTTGTTTCAGATGACTGGAGCCCACTCTCATGAAAAATATTTGGAAAGTTCTGTCTAGCTAGCTTATGTTAAAGCCAATCTATTTAATTTAAACAAAAAGAGCAATGCCTCCACTTGGTAAGAGACAAGGCTCCTTATAGCCTCAGCTATCAACAACATGGCTTATGCTGTTTCTTTATGTACATATCTATATATGTCCAGTGCATGCCAAATAAGGTTTGTAAGTGTTGAAACATAATAAAAAAAATGAACTCAGGTACCCACACTCCAATTTAAGAGCTAAGCCATTATGAACTGCATTCTATCTACCTATGTACTTCTTCCTATCTCATTCCCCTGCCTCCCAGAGGTAAGCAATGATTCAGTTGCTGTAATTCATTTGCTTTTTTGATAATTTTATGACACACATATTTAACAATAAAAAGTGGTGTACTATTGCTAACTTCTGAACTAGATAAAAATGGCATCACATACCACAAAGTGTTCTGTGGTTAGCTTTTTCCACCCAACATTATGTTTTTGAGATTGGTCTCTGCTGCTTCTCATAGCTGTAGATCAATCATTTCCGCTCACACAATTCCACTGTGCAAATGTGACACAAATAAGTAGCCATTTTTAAACAATGTGCATTTAAGTTCTTTTCATTTTTTACTGCTATGAAGAATGCTGCTGTGAACATTGCTATGCATCTAGCACATGTATGCAGGAAATGTTTTCTGGGGTATGCACCTAAAAGTGAGATCACTGGGTGTTAGGGTATACAAATATTCAGCTTCTCAAGGAATGACAAATTGTTTTTCAAAGCAGACTCCTATCAGCAACTTATAAGTTCCTTTAACCTATTTTCTCGCCAACCAGACTTCTTCATATGGCCAATTTAGAAGCTATAAAAGGGTATTTTATCTTACTTTGTATTTGTTGAATATTAGCAAGTCTTAAACATTTATATGCTTATTTTCCATTTGTAGTTTCTGTTCTGTGAGATGCTGGTTTATTTCTCCATTGTTTACATTTTCTTTCATATATTTGTAGAAGTTCTTCATATATTCAATGGTTAAAATTTTGTTAGTTCTTGTATCAATAAAATAGCTTCTCATAATATGTGGCTGGCTTTTCACTTTCTTTATATCTTTTAATAAAGAGACATTTTATTTTTATTATAGTCAAGTGTATCAATAATTTTTTTCTGGTTAGCCTTTCTGTGTCTTATTTAAGAAATTCTTACTTTGGGAGACTGAGGTGGGAGGATTGTTTGAGCCCAGGAGTTCAAGGCTGCAATCAGCTATCATTGCACCACTGCACTTCAGTCTGGGTGACAGATTGAGACCCTGTCTCTTACCAAAAACCAACCAACCAACCAACCAACCAAGTTTCTTTCATATCTTAAGGACAGGAAAAATAAAGCTTTACTTTATGCTTTAAATTTTTTAACTGAAAAACAATCTTAATGAATAAAAAACCTGAATATCATAAGGATGTAATTTTTTTCCCAAAGAGATTTACATGTTTAGTATAATTCTCATAGAAGAGTCCCAAATGATTTTTTTTAAAAATTATCAAGTTTATTCTAAAATTTGTGTGGAAGAACAAGATGCCAGGAACAGCCAAGACACTCCCCAAATAAAAGCATACAGTAACTGAACTTGCCCTACCATATATCCTTATGTGTATTTATATACAGACAAAATGATACATAGCTATACCCATATATATATGTATAATGTACATTTATATACATACGTGTGTATAATTTATATCTAACTGCATGTATTTAAGTATATATTATATATATTATATAAACCTAAAATGGACTTATAAATTTAATATTTGCATAATTGTACACGTACACACAAGTGTATATATAAGATATGCACATGCATAATTAATTTAAAGGGATGAAATATGTGTTAATGTTATCAAATGCTTTTTGGCCTCTATCGAGATCGTTACATATAATTTTCTTATGTTCAGTTCATGTGATGAATTAGATTTCTAAATTTCTAGTGTGGAAATACTTCTGTTTTCTGAAGTAAACTCAATTTTATTATACTGTACCATCATTTATACATCACTCACTTTATTTTGTTTATGTTTTGTGTAGACAATTTTATATCTATGTTTGTGTGATTGATTTGTAATTTTTTCTTTTTCTTGTGTCTGGTCTGATTTTGGAATCAAGATTATAGAGTGAACTAAGGGAAATTTTCTCTTATTTTAAATCCTTACAAGAGACCGTTTTCTTGGAAGTTCTGAAACCCTGGAACTGATACTCAGTACACATCAGCCTACCTGTACCCACTGTTTAAAATTCACATCTGTTCTGATTAGGCAGGGTGCATACCATACTCACTGAGGATTATTTTAAATCATGCCTGCAAAACTTGCTTAGAAAATAACTTGGGCTTGTGTTTTCTTCCCAGGATTATTGTTAACAATGGATTGCATTTTTAAAATTTTTATAGAAATGTTCAGGCTTTCTATTTCTTCTTGAGTCAATTGTGATAAAGTTTTTGGAGGAAATTTTAAAATTCATCTAAGTTTCCAAATGTATTGCCAAAAACTTTTTCATGCCCTTATCTCATTTTTTATACCTCCACTATGTCTATAGTTATGTTCCTTTTTCATTTCCAATATTTTTATTTCTGCCGTCTCTTTCATTCTCAATCTTTGCAGAAGTTGTTTCTCTGAAAAAATTAATAGAAGTTGTACTTTGTTGGTTTATTTGTGTTATTAGTTTTTGTTTCATTAATTTTAATCTTATATTTATTATTTTCTTTCTTCTACTACCTGAGATTTATTCTGTTTTATTTAATAATGTCTTGATTTGGATTCTTAGTTCTTTATACTTCGGTTGCTTAAGTTACTAAAACTTTATATCTTTTTTCCTAATATAACTTTCCTAAGGTAACTTTATACCTTTGCTCCTAATATAATTATATTGTCATAATTTTTCTTCTTACCACTGTTTTCACTCAGTGCTAAAAGTTGTATATGTAGTATATTCATTCCACATTCTCTCCATCTTCTCCTTTCAGAAATTCTATTGAATATATATTAGTCTCATTGTGTCTTCGTATTCCTTAACACACTTGCCTGCTTTCTTACAATTTAGTTGTAAGAATTTTTTTTTTAATTTTTCATTGGATTTTAGGTTTTGGGGTACATGAGCAGAGCATGTAAGACAGTTGCGTGGGAACACACATGGCAGTGTGCTTTTCTTTCCTTCTCCCCTTCACCCACATTTGGCATCTCTCCCCAGGCTATCCCTCCCCACCTCCCCCTCCCACTGGCCCTCCCCTTTTCCCCCCAATAGACCCCAGTGTTTAGTATTCCCCTTTCTGTGTCCATGTGTTCTCATTTTTCATCACCCACCTATGAGTGAGAATATGCGGTGTTTCATTTTCTGTTCTTGCGTCAGTTTGCTGAGGATGACGTTCTCCAGATTCATCCATGTCCCCACAAACGACACAAACTCATCATTTCTGATTGCTGCATAATATTCCATGGTGTATATGTGCCACATTTTTCCAATCCAGTCTATTATCAATGGGCATTTGGGTTGATTCCAGGTCTTTGCTATTGTAAACAGTGCTGCAATGAACATTCGTGTACATGTGTCCTTATAGTAGAACGATTTATAGTCTTTTGGATATATACCCAGTAATGGGATTGCTGGGTCAAATGGAATTTCTATTTCTAAGGCCTTGAGGAATCGCCACACTGTCTTCCACAATGGTTGGACTAATTTACACTCCCACCAACAGTGTAAAAGTGTTCCTTTTTCTCCACATCCTCTCCAACATCTGTTGTCTCCAGATTTTTTAATGACCGCCATTCTAACTGGCGTGAGATGGTATCTCAATGTGGTTTTGATTTGCATCTCTCTGATGACCAGTGATGATGAGCATTTTTTCATATGATTGTTGGCCTCATATATGTCTTCTTTCGTAAAGTGTCTGTTCATATCCTTTGCCCACTTTTGAATGGGCTTGTTTGTTTTTTTCCTGTAAATCCGTTTGAGTTCTTTGTAAATTCTGGATATCAGCCCTTTGTCAGATGGGTAAACTGCAAAAATTTTTTCCCATTCTGTTTGTTGCCAATCCACTCTAGTGACTGTTTCTTTTGCCGTGCAGAAGCTGTGGAGTTTCATTAGGTCCCATTTGTCTATTTTGGCTTTTGTTGCCAATGCTTTTGGTGTTTTGTTCATGAAATCCTTGCCTACTCCTATGTCCTGGATAGTTTTGCCTAGATTTCCTTCTAGGGTTTTTATCGTGCCAGGTCTTATGTTTAAGTCTTTAATCCATCTGGAGTTAATTTTAGTGTAAGGTGTCAGGAAGGGGTCCAGTTTCTGCTTTCTGCACATGGCTAGCCAGTTTTCCCAACACCATTTGTTGAACAGGGAATCCTTTCCCCCTTGCTTGTTTTTGTCAGGTTTATCAAAGATTGTATAGTTGTAGATATGTTGTGTTGCCTCCGGTGCCTCTGTTTTGTTCCATTGGTCTATATCTCTGTTTTGGTACCAGTACCATGCTGTTTTGATTACTGTAGCCTTGTAGTATAGTTTGAAATCCGGTAGTGTGATGCCCCCCACTGTGTTCTTTTTGCTTAGAATTGACTTGGCTATGCGGGCTCTCTTTTGGTTCCATATGAAGTTCATGGTGGTTTTTTCCAGTTCTGTGAAGAAAGTCAATGGTAGCTTGATGGGGATAGCGGTGATTCTGTAAATTACTTTGGGCAGTATAGCCATTTTCACGATATTAATTCTTCCTAACCATGAACATGGAATGTTTCTCCATCTGTTTGTGTCCTCTCTGATTTCGTTGAGCAGTGGTTTGTAGTTCTCCTTGAAGAGGTCCCTTACGTTCCTTGTGAGTTGTATTCCAAGGTATTTTATTCTTTTTGTAGCAACTGTGAATGGCAGTTCGTTCTTGATTTGGCTTTCTTTAAGTCTGTTATTGGTGTATAGGAATGCTTGTGATTTTTGCACATTGATTTTATATCCTGAGACTTTGCTGAAGTTGCTTATCAGTTTCAGGAGTTTTTGGGCTGAGGTGATGGGGTCTTCTAGGTATACTATCATGTCGTCTGCAAATAGAGACAATTTGGCTTCCACCATTCCTATTTGAATACCCTTTATTTCTTTTTCTTGCCTGATTGCTCTGGCTAGAACTTCCAGAACTATATTGAATAGGAGTGGTGAAAGAGAGCATCCTTGTCTAGTGCCAGATTTCAAAGGGAATGCTTCCAGTTTTTGCCCATTAAGTATGATATTGGCTGTTGGTTTGTCGTAAATAGCTTTTATTACTTTGAGATACGTTCCATCGATACCGAGTTTATTGAGGGTTTTTAGCATAAAGGGCTGTTGAATTTTGTCAAATGCCTTCTCTGCGTCAATTGAGATAATCATGTGGTTTTTGTTTTTGGTTCTGTTTATGTGGTGAATTACGTTGATAGACTTGCGTATGTTGAACCAGCCTTGCATCCCTGGGATGAATCCTACTTGATCATGGTGAATAAGTTTTTTGATTTGCTGTTGCATTCGGCTTGCCAATATTTTATTGAAGATTTTTGCATCTATGTTCATCATAGATATTGGCCTGAAGTTTTCTTTTCTTGTTGGGTCTCTGCCGGGTTTTGGTATCAGGATGATGTTGGTCTCATAAAATGATTTGGGAAGTATTCCCTCTTTTTGGATTGTTTGAAATAGTTTTAGAAGGAATGGTACCAGCTCCTCTTTGTGTGTCTGGTAGAATTCAGCTGTGAACCCGTCTGGACCTGGGCTTTTTTTGTGTGGTAGGCTCTTAATTGCTGCCTCGACTTCTGACCTTGTTTTTGGTCTATTCATAGTTTCAGCTTCCTCCTGGTTTAGGCTTGGGAGGACACAGGAGTCCAGGAATTTATCCATTTCTTCCAGGTTTACTAGTTTATGTGCATAGAGTTGTTTGTAATATTCTCTGATGATGGTTTGAATTTCTGTGGAATCTGTGGTGATTTCCCCTTTATTATTTTTTATTGCATCTATTTGGTTGTTCTCTCTTTTATTTTTAATCAATCTGGTTAGTGGTCTGTCTATTTTGTTGATCTTTTCAAAAAACCAGCTCTTGGATTTATTGATTTTTTGAAGGGTTTTTCGTATCTCAATCTCCTTCAGTTCAACTCTGATCTTAGTTATTTCTTGTCTTCTGCTGGGTTTTGAGTTTTGTTGATCTTGCTCCTCTAGCTCTTTCAATTTTGACGATAGGGTGTCAATTTTGGATCTCTCCATTCTCCTCATATGGGCACTTATTGCTATATACTTTCCTCTAGAGACTGCTTTAAATGTGTCCCAGAGGTTCTGGCATGTTGTGTCTTCGTTCTCATTGGTTTCGAAGAACTTCTTTATTTCTGCCTTCATTTCATTGTTTACCCAGTCAACATTCAAGAGCCAGTTGTTCAGTTTCCATGAAGCTGTACGGTTCTGGGTTGGTTTCTGTATTCTGAGTTCTAACTTGATTGCACTGTGGTCTGAGAGGCTGTTTGTTATGATTTCAGTTGTTTTGCATTTGTTGAGCAGTGCTTTACTTCCAATTATGTGGTCAATTTTTGAGTAGGTGTGATGTGGTGCTGAGAAGAATGTATATTCTGTGGATTTGGGGTGGAGAGTGCTGTAAACGTCTATCAGGTTTGCTTGCTCCAGGTCTGAGTTCAAGCCCTGGATATCCTTGTTGATTTTCTGTCTGGTTGATCTGTCTAATATTGACAGTGGAGTGTTAAAGTCTCCCACTATTATTGTGTGGGAGTCTAAGTCTCTTTGTAAGTCATTAAGAACTTGCCTTATGTCTCTGGGTGCTCCTGCATTGGGTCCATATATGTTTAGGATCATTAGCTCTTCTTGTTTTATCGATCCTTTTACCAGTATGTAATGGCCTTCTTTGTCTCTTTTGATCTTTGTTGCTTTAAAGTCTATTTTATCGGAGATGAGAATTGCAACTCCTGCTTTTTTTTCTCTCCATTTGGTTGATAAATCTTCCTCCATCCCTTTATTTTGAGCCTTTGTGTATCCTTGCATGTGAGATGGGTTTCCTGGATACAGCACACTGATGGGTTTTGGATTTTTATCCAATTTGCCAGTCTGTGTCTTTTGATTGGTGCATTTAGTCCATTTACATTTAGGGTTAATATTGTTATGTGTGAATTTGATACTGCCATTTTGATGCTAAGTGGCTGTTTTGCCTGTTAGTTGTTGTAGAATCTTCATTATGTTGATGCTCTTTAACTTTTAGTGTGATTTTGGAATGGCTGGTACTGGTTGTTCCTTTCTATGTGTAGTGCCTCTTTTAGGAGCTCTTGTAAAGCTGGCCTGGTGGTGACAAAATCTCTGAGTACTTGCTTGTTCGCAAAGGATTTTATTTTTCCTTCACTTCTGAAGCTCAGTTTGGCTGGATATGAAATTCTGGGTTGAAAGTTCTTTTCTTTAAGAATGTTGAATATTGGCCCCCACTCTCTTCTGGCTTGTAGTGTTTCTGCCGAGAGATCTGCTCTGAGTCTGATGGGCTTCCCTTTGTGGGTAACTCGACCTTTCTCTCTGGCTGCCCTTAGTATTTTCTCCTTTATTTCAACCTTGTTGAATCTGACGATTATGTGCCTTGGGGTTGCTCTTCTTGCAGAATATCTTTGTGGTGTTCTCTGTATTTCCTGCATTTGAGTGTTGGCCTGTCTTGCTAGGTGGGGGAAGTTTTCCTGGATGATGTCCTGAAGAGTATTTTCCAGCTTGGATTCATTCTCTTCATCCCCTTCTGGTACACCTATCAAACGTAGATTAGGTCTTTTCACATAGTCCCACGTTTCTTGGAGACTTTGTTCATTCCTTTTTGCGCTTTTTTCTCTAATCTTGGTTTCTCGTTTTATTTCATTGAGTTGGTCTTCGACTTCAGATATTCTTTCTTCTGCTTGGTCAATTCGGCTATTGAAACTTGTGCATGCTTCGCGAAGTTCTCGTATTGTGTTTTTCAGCTCCTTTAATTCATTCATATTCCTCTCTAAGTTATCCATTCTTGTTATCATTTCCTCATATCTTTTTTTAAGTTCCTCAGTTTCTTTGCATTGATTTAATACATGTTCTCTTAGCTCACAAAAGTTTCTCATTATCCACCTTCTGAAGTCTAATTCTGTCATTTCGTTACAGTCATTCTCCATCCAGCTTTGTTCCCTTGCTGGTGAGGAGTTTTGGTCCTTTCTAGGAGGCGAGGTGTTCTGGTTTCGGGTGTTTTCCTCCTTTTTGTGCTGGTTTCTTCCCATCTTTGTGGGTTTATCTGCTTGTCGTCTGCGTAGTTGCTGACTTTTCGATTGGGTCTCTGAGTGGACACCCAGATTGTTGATGATGAAGTATTTCTGTTACTTGGTTTTCCTTCTACCAGCCTAGCCCCTTCGCTGTATGACTGCTGAGGTCCACTCCAGGCCCTGCTTGTCTGGGGTGCACCTCTAGCAGCTGTGGCACAGTGAGGGATGCTACCCGTTTCTTTTTCTGCTATCTTTGTCCCAGGATGATGCCTGCCAAATGTCAGTCTTTTGGATATAGAGGGGTCAGGGAGCTGCTTGATGAGACAGTCTGTACTTTTTGGAGCTCAGTTGCTGAGCTGTGAGCTCTGTTGTTCATTCAGGGCTGTTAGGCTGCTATGTTTGATTCTGCTGCAACAGAGCTCATTAAAAAAAAACCCTTTTTTTCTCAAATGCTCTGTGTTGGGGGGTTCGGGCTTTATTTTTCAATGTCCGATGAGGTGTCCTGCGCAGCTAGAAGGCAGACTAGCCACTGTTTGGCTGCCGAGTCTCCGCCCTGCTGTTGTGTGATTCGCCCTGTTCCTGCAGGCTCTGCTGTGGTCTCCACCACGCCCTGCGGCGGAGTCTCTTCGTTGTAGCGTGTTGCCTCGGCAACGGCAGGCTGCGTCAGCAGTGGGCGTGTATCTCAGTAGGGACGGGTTGCCTCAGCAACGGCAGGCTGCGTCAGCAGTGGGCGTGTATCTCAGTAGGGATGGGTTGCCTCGGCAACAGCTGGTTGCGTCAGCAGTGGGCGTGTATCTCAGTTGGGGCGGGTTGCCTAGGTAGTGGTGGACGCCCCTCCCCCACAGAGCGTCTTGGCCCGTCTGCTCGGGATAGTTTGAAATCGCGGTTTTGTTCGTCCCACCAGGTATCCCAAATGATCTGTCCCTGCAATCCCTGGGCTGGCCTACTGTCCAAGTCTCGTTCAGTCTCAAGTCCAGCCCTCTCAAGTCTCAGGTTGCCAGTTCAACAGGGCACCTGGACAAGCGCGCCCTGTGGGGATTGCTGGGTAGGGCCGGCCGCCGCCGCCCCGGGTGCCGGCTTCGCCAGGCAGACCTACTGCCTGGCATCCCGTGTCTTTTTTATACTTGGGAGTTTCCCCGTTCTGTGGGCAACAAAGATCAGTCTGGAAATGCAACTCCGACTCACCGTTTGCGGATTCAACGAGAGCTCCAATCCTGGGTTGTTCTCACAGCGCCATCTTGAGTCCTCCCCTAGTTGTAAGAATTTTTAATAATATTATTACTCTTTTTTGATGAATGTTGTTTTGACTCTTTTGAAAATTAATAAATATATGCATCATGTATTTTAATTATCTTTTTGTTAATCATTTCTTTTTTTTTTTTTTTTTTTTTTTTTTTTTGAGACAGGGTCTCCCTCTGTTGCCCAGGCTGGAGTACAGTGGCACAATCTCGGCTCACTGCAACCTCTACCTCCTGGGCTCAAGCAATTCTCCTGCCTCAGCCTCCCAAGTAGATGAGATTACGGGCATCTGTCACTGTGCCTAGCTAATTTTTTCCTGTATTTTTAGTACAATAATCCCCTCCTGACTTATATGCGGTTTCCATGTTGGCCAGGCTGGTCCCAAACTCCTGACTTCATGTGATCCACCCACCTCAGCCTCCTAGAGTGCTGGGATTACAGGTGTAAGCCACCATGCCCAGCCTCAATCATTTCTATCTTAATTGTACTTAGATCTGAGAACATGCATTATAGATATCTATGTGCTAAATATTTGTTGAGGCATCTTATATGGCCTGGAATATGGTCCGTTTTCATAAATTTTTCACAAGTGCTTCAAATGTTTATTATTACTTTTTGGATATAGTCTTCTCTAATGTCTATTAAATCAATTTTGTAGTTTTAATATTCTATCTTTATTGTTATGATAACATCATAAAACAGACAAAGACTTTCATTACTAGAGTTTCGAGAATGTACAATAATACTCTTCACAAGAAACACATCAGAGACATAAAGATATGAAATGTCTGAAAGTAAAAGAAAGAAAAATGAAAAAATGGAAAAAGGTATAGCAGAAAAACTAATAACCAAAAGAAAACTTTGGTATACATTCAAAATACAAGTAATTATTTCCTAATATTATTTTATTTCTTGACCAATTAATAGTTGAGATATATGAATTAAAGTATCTCATGATGATACATTTGTATCAACTTTGTTTTAAGCACAGTTTATTAAATATGATTATAATTGTTAACTCTTACAGATGAAATCAATCCTTTTATTGTTATGTAGTAAATCTTTTTATTACTGATAATTACTTTATTTTGTATATATATGAAAATTTTCTTTTGGTTATTAGTTTTTCTGCTATGTCTTTTTTTATTATTTCATTTTTCATTCTTTCATTTTCAGGCATTTCATGTCCTTGTGTTTCTGATGAGTTTCTTGAAAAGAATATCATTGCACATTTTTAAAACTCTAGTATTGAAAGTCTTTGTCCTATTTATTTATTCATTTATTGGAGACAGAGGTTTGTTCTGCCACCCAAGCTGGAGTCTAATGTGCAATTACATCTCACTGCAGCCCTGACCTCCCAGGATCAGGCAATTCAGCTTGTGATTTCTGCACATTGATTTTGTATCCTGAGACTTTACTGAAGTTGCTTATCACCTTAAGGAGATTTAGGGCTGAGATGACAGGGTCTTCTAAATATACAATCATGTCATCTGAGACAATTTGCCTTCCTCTTTTCCTAATTGAATGCCCTTTATTTCTTTTTCTTGCCTGATAGCTCTGGCTAGAACTTCCAATACTGTATTGAATAGGAGTGGTGGGAGAGGGCATCCTTGTCTAGTGCCAGTTTTCTAAGGGAATGCTTCCAGTTTTTGCCCAGACATTGGCTGTGTGTTTGTCATAAATAGCTTTTATTATTTTGAGATGTGTTTCATCAATGCCTAGTTTATTGAGAGTTTTTAGCATAAAGCACTGTTGAATTTTGTTGAAGACCTTCTCTGCATCAATTGAGATGATCATGTGGTTTTTGTCTTTGGCTCTGTTTATGTGATGGATTACGTTTATAGACTTGCTTATGTTGAACCAGCCTTGCATCCCCAGGATGAAACCTACTTGATCATGATAGATAAGATTTTGATGTGCTGTTGCAATCTGTTTGACAGTATTTTATTGAAGATTTTTACATTGATGTTCATCATGTATATTGGCCTGAAGATTTCTTTTTTTGTTAAGTTTCTGATGGGTTTTGGTATCAGGATGATGTTGGTCTCATAAAATGATTTTGGAAGGATTACTTCTTTTTGTATGGTTTGGAATAGTTTCAGAAGGAATGTACTAGCTCCTCTTTGTACATCTGGTAGAATTTGGCTCTGAACCCATCTGGACCTGGACGTTTTTTGTGTGGTAGGCTATTAATTGCTGCCTCAACTTCAGATCTTGTTATTGGTCTATTCAGGAATTCAACTTTTTCCTGGTTTAGTCTGGGAGGGTGTAAGTGTCCAGAAATTTATACATTTCTTCCAGATTTGCTGGTTTATGTGCACAAAGTTGTTTGTAGTAATTTCTGATGATGGTTTGTATTTCTGTGGCATCAGTGGCGATATCACATTTATCATTTTTTATTGCATCTGTTCAATTCTTCTTTCTTTCCTTTTTTATTAGCCTGGCTAGCAGACTGACTATTTTGTTGACTTTTCCAAAAAACCAGCTCTTGGTTTTATTGATTTTTTGAAGGGATTTTGTGTCTCTATCTCCTTCAGTTCTGCTCTGACCTTAGTTGTTTCTTGTCTTCTGCTAGCTTTTGAGTGTTTTTGATCTTGCTCCTATAGCTCTTTCAATTTTGACAATAGGGTGTAGATTTTAGATCTTTCCTTACTTCTCATGTGGGCATTTATTGCTATAAATTTCTCTCTAGACACTGCTTTAAATGTGTCCCAGAGATCCTGGTACATTGTCTTTGTTCTTATCGGTTTTGAAGAACATCTTTATTTCTTCCTTCATTTCATTGTTTATCCAGTCGACATTCAGGAGCAAGTTGTTTAATTTTCATGTAGTTGTGTGGTTTTCAGTGAGTTTCTTAATCCTGGGTTCTAATTTGATTGCATTGTGGTCTGATAGACTGTTCGTTATGATTTTCATTCTTTTGCATTTGGTGAGGAATGATTTATTTCCAATTATGTGGTAGATTTTAGAGTAAGTGTGATGTGGTGCTGAGAAGAATGTATATTCTGTGAATTTGGGGTGGAGATTTCTGTACATGTCTATTAGGTTCACTTCATCCAGATCTGCATTCAAGTCCTGGATATCCTTGTTGATTTTCTGTCTCATTGATCTAATATTGACAGTGGAGTGTTAAAGTCTCCCACGATTATTATGTGGGAGTCTAAGTCTTTTTGTAGGTCATTAAGAACCTGCTTCATGTATCTGGGTGCTCCTGTATTGGGTGCATATATATTTAGGATCATTAGCTCTTCTTGTTGGATTGATCATTTTGCCATTATGTAATGCCCCTTCTTTGTCTCTTTTGATCTTTGTTAGTTTGAAGTCTGTTTTATCAGAGAATAGAATTGCAACCCCTGCTTTTTTTTCTCTCTCTCTCTCTTTTTGCTTGGTAAATCTTCGTCCATCCCTTTATTTTGAGTCTACATGTGTCTTTGCATGTGAGATGGGTCTCCTGAATACAGCACACCAATGGGTCTTGACTTTTGCCAGTTTGCCAGTCTGTGTCTTTCAATTGGTGCATTTAGGCCATTTACATTTACTGTTAATATTGCTATGTGTGAATTTGATCCTGCCATTTTGTCACTGGCTGGTTTTTTTTTTTCCCCCTTAGTTGACACAGCATCTTCATTGTGTCAGTCTTTACCATTTGGTAAGTTTTTGTAGTGGCTGGTGCTGGTTGTTTCTTTTCATGTTTAGTGCTTCCTTTAGAAACTCTTGTAAAGGAGATCTGGTGGTAATGAAGTCTCTTAGCAATTGCTTGTCTGTAAAGAATTTCATTTCTCCTTCACTTATGAAGCTTAGTTTGGCTGGATATGAGATTCTGCATTGAAGGTTATTTTCTTTAAGTACGTTGAATATTGGCCTCCACTCTTTTCTGGCTTGTAGGGTTTCTGCCAATAGATCTGCTGTGAGTCTGATGGGCTTCCCTTTTAGGGTATCTGACCTTTCTCTCTGGCTGCCTTTAGCATTTTTTCCTTCATTTCAACCTGGTGAATGTGACAATTATGTGCCTTGGGGTTGCTCTTCTTGAGGAATATCTTTGTGGTATTCTCTGTATTTCCTGGATTTGGATGTTGGCCTGCCTTGCTAGGTTGGCGAAGTTCTCCTGGATAATATCCTGGAGAGTGTTTTCCAGCTTAGATTTATCCTCCCTGTCACATTCAGGTACACCAATCAAACATAGGTCTTTTAACATAATCCCATATTTCTTAGAGGATTTGTTCATTTCTTTTTACTCTTTTTTCTCTAGTCTTGCCTTCTTGTTTTATTTCATTGAGTTGATCATCAATCTCTGATATCCCTTCTTCTGCTTGATCGATTCAGCTATTGAAACTTGTATATGTTTTGCAAAGTTCTCATGCTGTGTTTTTCAGTTCCGTCAAGTTGTTTATGTTCTTCTCAAAGCCGGTTCTTCTAGTTAGCATTTCGTCTAACCTTTTTTCAAGGTTTTTAGTTTCTTTGCATTGGGTTAGAACATGTTCCTTTAGCTCAGAGAAGTTTGTTATTACCCACCTTCTGAAGCCTCCTTCTGTCAATTTGCCAAACTCATTCTCCATCCCATTTTATTCCCTTGCTGATGAGGCATTGGGATCTCTTGGAGAAGGAAAGGCCTTCTGGTCTTTGATGGTTTCATCCTTTTTGCACCGGTTTCTTTCCATCTTCATGGATTTATCTAGCTTTGATCTCAGGGAGCCCCTTGATGATGCAGTCTGTCCTTTGTCTGCCTGTAGAGGCACTGCTGTGCTGCCACGGACTCAGTCTGGCTGCTCAGTAGGCTTCCTGTGTCTTTCGTTTACACAGGGAGATTAGGACCAGCTCTGTAATGGCGGATACCCTTTCCCGCTTTCAGATCAAGCTCAAACTGAAGTGCTGGCTGCGAAACACTCAAGCCAGAGGGCTTCAACCTGCTGGGCTTTGTGGGGGAAGGGACCCACCTAGCCGATCACCTGTCTTTCTGCATTTAGCACCCCCTCTCTCTGGGGGGCTAGTAGCTCCCTCCCACAGGCTCTCCCAGCCAGCCAGTGTGTCTGCCTAGATCTGTGCTGATGATCCATGGCACCAGCAGGGGCTGCTATTCAACTCTGTGCAGGTAACTCAGGTGCTTTTCCACCTGGCAAAGATCTCCTGGTCTGTGGGTTGCAGCGGCTTTGGGAGAAGCACAGTATCTGGAATGGTGTGCTGGAGGGGGGAATCCCACAATCCTCTGGTCATATTCACTTCCTAGGTGGAACAGCGTTCTGCTTCACCTCAGTTTGCCCTCTTTGGGCCATGCCCACTGTACGACCAGTCCCTTTCAAATGAACCTGGTACCTCATTTGGAGATGCAGAGATCACTTGCTTTCTGCATCTCTCTCACTGGGAGCTTCACACTGGAGCTGTTTCTATTTGGCCATCTTGGTGGAAAAAAATTCTTTCTACATTTTCCAGCTTCCGGATGTTCCAGGGTCCTCCCTAGGGATCTCATAGTACCTGCAGGTCACAGGATAACAGGGGCTGTGGTAAAGTCACCTAGGAGCTCCTGGAGCAGAGGAAATACAACAGTGGAAACTGGAACCCAACTTAATTTTTTTGAAGAATATACTTTTAACATGTACCATGCCTAGTTAGCTTTAAAATGCTCATTTATACTTTAAATATCCTTGGGAACAAAGTAAGGGTCTATGAATATTTTAACTTCCATAACTGTGACTTATATGCTTGATAGTCATTATTTTAGATATGTCCTTTTAAAACCCCATAAATCAGTAATTATTACCATTATATATGTATTTATATGTTACATATATACTATATATAATTTAATTCAAACAAGGTTTATTTTATTTTATATATATATATTTTTTTTTTATTGTACTTTAGATTCTGGGGTACATGTGCAGATCATGCAGGATTGTTGCATAGGTACATAGATGACAATGTGATTTGCAGCTTCCATCCCCCCATCACCTATATCTGGCATTTCTCCCCATGTTCTCCCTACCCCCACTGTCTCCCCCTTAATCCCCCCCACAGACCCCAGTGTGTGATGCTCCCCTCCCGGTGTCCACGTGCTCTCATTGTTCAATACCCGCCTATGAGTGAGAACATGCAGTGTTTGATTTTCCGTTCTTGTGTCAGTTTGCTGAAAGTGATGGTTTCCAGATTCATCCATATTCCTACAAAGGACACAAACTCATTATTTTCATGGCTGCATAGTATTCCATGGTGTATATATGCCACATTTTCCGTGTCCAGTCTATCATTGATGGCACTTGGGTTGGTTCCAAGTCTTTGCTGTTGTAAACAGTGCCACAATGAACATACATGTGCATGTGTCCTTATAGTAGAACGATTTATAGTTCTTTGGGTATATACCCAGTAATGGGATTGCTGGGTCAAATGGAATTTCTATTTCTAGGTCCTTGAGGAATCGCCACACTATCTTCCACAATGGATGAACTAATTTACACTCCCACTAACAGTGTAAAAGTGTTCCTATTTCTCCACATCCTCTCCAGCATCTGTTGTTTCCAGATTTTTTAATGATTGCCATTCTAACTGGCATGAGGTCGTATCTCAATGTGGTTTTGATTTGCATTTCTCTGATGACCAGTGATGATGAGCATTGTTTCATGTTTGTTGGCCTCATATATGTCTTCTTTTGAAAAGTGTCTGTTCATGTCCTTCAACCACTTTTGAATGGGTTGGTTGGTTTGTTTCTTGTAAATTTGTTTTAGTTCTTTGTAGAAGAGTAGGTGATATAAGGGAAGGAAATAACACCTGTCATTTTCTGGATATTAGCCCTTTGTCAGATGGGTATATTGCAAAAATTTTTTCCCATTCTGTTGGTTGCCAGTTCAGACAATGTTTATTAATATAGATGATTTTCATGCTAGATTACACTTATCTGGGAAGCTTTTTAAAATATTGATCTTTGGGATCCATCCGGGCTGTTTAAATCAGAATCATACCCAGATGATTCTATCTAATGGGCATGAATAGTTGGCAATCAACTGTTTAAATACCTCTACATGTTTGCCAGTTTCTTTTTTCTCTATTCCTTTTTGCTTCTCAGATATTTCCTCTGAAAAATACTTTTCTCCATCTGGCAATACCTCTAATATAAGTGTTTAAATGAAGTTCCATTGTCGCAAATTCTGCTTCTGCTTATATAAAATGCCTTTATTGTGGCCTAGTTTATGAAAGACAGTACTGATGGAGTTATTATTTTAGGTTGACATTTTTTTCTTTCTTAGCTCTTTGGAGATATTTTTGTGCTGAGTATTGGTTTCCATTGTTGCATGAGAAGTCTGACAGTCGAATTTTCTCACATTTTTAGTTAATGTGTCTTCTCTCTGGCTGATTTTATCTTGGAGTTCTAGATTTTCAATAAAATGTATCTCATTTATGTATGTTTTAAATTTGTCTTTCTTGTGTTTCATTTGTGTATCGATGGTGTTTGCTAATTGTATTAGTTAGGGTTCTCTAGAGGGACAGAACTAACAAGATACCAGGTGGGGATAATTGAATCATGGGGGCAGTTTCCCCAATCCTGTTCTCATGACAGTGAGCTGGTTTTATAAGGGGTTTCCATGTCACTGTGCACTCATTCTTATCTTTCCTGCTGCCACATGAAGAAGGATGTGTTTGCTTCTCCTTCTATCATGATTGTAAGTTTCCTGAGGCCTCCCAAGCCATCCTGATCCATGAATCAATTAAGCCTCTTTATAAATGATGCAGTCTCAGGTATGTCTTTATAGCAATGTCAGAAGAGACAAATACACTAATCAGTTCTGGAAATCTCTTAGTTATTATCTCTTCAAAGATTTAATCTCTTCCATTCTTTCCATCTTCTCCTTTCAGAAATTCTATTGAATGTATGTTAAATATTCTCATTATGTCTTCCTATTCCTTAACACACTTGCCTTCTTTCCTTCTCTCTTTCTGTTGAATTCTGGGTAATTTATTAATACATATCTTCCAGATCAATAATAATCTCTTCATCTGGGTCTAAAATATATTGAGTATTTAACTTTGACCATTGTAGTTTTTATTTTTATTTGGGTGTTTTTCAAATCTGCCTGGCCATTATATAGTCTCTTTGTGTTTTTTTTGTTTTGCTTTATCTGAGAAGTCCAAATAAAGTAAACTGGATTTTTGCATGAGGTATGGAAGGTGTAATTTGGCTCTGCATTGGGACTTGTTTCTAGAGTTTCCTTTCCTTTTAAGTACTTTACATGTTTTCTGATTATTTTCACCACCCCACAGTTTTTACATATCTCAAACAGAAAGAAAGGCATGACAAACTGTGAATTATCATGAGCATTAATAATAATCCTTTGGCAAAAATCAAATTCCAGAGTTCATCCTATCCATCTTGTGCTTTGATACAGAGTAGGTGTTATTAGTCAGTAGTTACCAGACAAGTGGTATGTACTCCTGATGTCATTTATCTACAAAATTATCCTTTAATTTGCCTATAATTGCCTTCAGACAAGCCTAAACCAAAGGACAGATTGAGTGCCCACAGCTTTCCACTCTGACCAATTAGGCACATTTACATGACTGCCCTGCTCTACAGCTCAGATCTTGTCCAGAAGCCCAAGGGAAACATTACTCAGCGTCAATCAGTGACACAATCATGGCTCCAGAGGTTTAACTGACAAGTGATTTTTGCTGATTGAACGAAATTTTTTTCCGTAACACCACCATGTTGACTCTGTTACTAAGCAAATCTCTCACTCTGGATTTTTGAGTAGCATTAGAATACAGGAATGTGGATGTGCTGTTGGTGATAGGAATGGAAACAGGAATTATGTTCTCCATGGTATACATCTTTCCTCAACCCTTTAAAATAGTACTGCACTAAAGTGGCTCTCACCTGACTAAATCTCCCTTTTCTAGAGATGATGCATCCTCACTGTGCTGGACATAGAAGGCAAGTACAGACAATGACAGCCCAGATGATCACTGAGTGCCCCCTGACCAGGTTGTACTTTTCACCTCATGAGCAATTGCCATACTTAATTTTTCTTTCTAATCCCATAGAGCAGCTCTTCAAGGCATACAAACTAGTACAGTTGATTCAGGTTTTACTAGCTACAAAAGCACTTTTAATTTATTACCTCCGTTAATGCTTACAAGACTCCTGTGAAATAGATAATATTAATATGTCCATCCTATAGATGCAGCACTTGAGTATCAAAAGGGTTAAATTACTTGTCCAGAGTCACATGACTAAAAATAGAAAGGCAGATGAATAAATTTACTGGGAAATTTTCTTTTTATGCATAGCTGTGACTTGTTTTATCTTCCTTTATGTATTGAAGATAAAAGTGTCGATTTTGTATTACTTAGAGCAGAGTTTCTCAACCCCAACACTACTGACATTTTGGATGAGACTTAATTCCTTGTTGTCTAAGGATGGACCTCCTGTGCATTGTAGGGTATTGAGCAATATCTCTGACCTCTCCACACTAGATGCCAGTAGCATTTCACCCCCCCAGCTGTGGCATCTAAAATATCTCCAGACATTGCCAAATGTCCCCTGGGGGGGACAAAATCATTCCCACATTGAGAATAACTAATCTAGTGGATCACTGAGAGCAAACAAAATAATTTCTCTGTCTCTAAAATTAGACACTGCCGGCACTCAGTTGGGTGGCCCGAGTGAGAGAGCCCAGGGACCCTTCTTTAGTTGGAATAAGAGATTATTCTGAACCAGACCTGAGTCAGGACCCAGTGTGCCCATGCCCTCTTCTTAACAAGAAAAGGAAGATGTAGGAACTTAGGGCACAGCTAAAGACCACTGGTTTGTTTTCAAGATTCAATTTCAGGGAACTTAAAGTCAGTGTTCCAGAACAAATGCTTAGTGATATAAGCGGAGGAAATAACACCTGTCATTTCCTGGAATATCAGATCAATTACATCACTTAATCCTTACCATAATTTAACAAGGCAGGTGGAATTTATCATTTCCATTTTACAGAATCAAAAAGGAATGCCAAAGAAGTTGAAAGACTTGCTTATGGTTAGAAAGTGAGGTAACAGCCAGGCACAATGGCTCACTCCTGTGATCCCAGCACTTTGGGAGGCTGACGCAGGTGGATCACGAGGTCAGGAGTTCGAGACCAACCTTACCAATGTGGTGAAACCTCGTCTCTACTAAAAATGCAAAACATTGGCTGGGTGTTGTGGCAGGTGTCTGTAATCCCAGCTACTTGGGAGGGTGAGGCAGGAGAATCGCTTGAACCCGGGAGGTGGAGGTTGTAGTGAGCTGAGACCATACCACAGTGCTCCATCTTGGGCCACAGAGTGAGACTCTGTCTAAAAACAACAACAACAACAACAACAACAAAAGTGAGGTAACTGGAACAAGGACATTTTTTTTCTTTCTTTTTTTTTTTTGGATGGAGTCTCACTCTGTCACCCAGGTTGGAATGCAGTGGCATGATTTCAGCTCACTGCAACTTCCACCTCCTGGGTTCAAGTGATTCTCCTGACTCAGCCTCCTGAGCAGCTCAGACTATGGGTGTGTGCCACCATGTCCAGCTAATTTTTGTCTTTTTTAAGGTAGAGACAAGGTTTTGCCATGTTGGCCAGGCTGGTCTTGAACTCACGACCTTTCGGTCTGACTTAAATGTCTATGCTCTTTCCAATTCATCCTGGGAGCTTAGGGAGAATCTTTCAGAGATTACATGTAAACATTAATAGAAAACTGTCCTTTCATTCACTTATTTGTCCAGCAAAAATATATATACACCTACTTTAGGCAGATACTATGCAATCCACCAAGGATACAAATATAAAATTGAATCCCAGCTTTAAAGCGCTCAGATTAGTGAAAGAAAAAGATATACACAAAACATTTATAATAGAACACGCTAAACACAGTGATAAGGACTTATATGTAGACTTTACTATGGGAACGTAGAAGAGGGAAACCCAATGTAGCCTTGGGAAAGCGATGGGAAGCATTCTCAGGGAAGGCTTCATGGAAGAGGTGGTATGGGAACACAGTTCAGAGATGTCAGGATCTGTCCTAAGAAATGACAGAAGTCTCACAATTTCCCACTGAAAATCAAGTGCTACAAATTGCAGTTTAGATATGACAACAGAAAAATGCACTCAACGTTTTCATTAAAAGGAAAAACAGTATGTTGAGGGGAGAGACCCCAGACTTCTTGGCTGGCACAAGGGGTATCACTTCTCAGGGTGTGCTGAGCAGGAAGACTGATTGCCATTTGTGTTGGTCAAGATTCTCCATATAAACAGAACAAAAGGAGGGATGGGAAAAGGTAGGGAGAGAGAGATTTTAAGGAACTGCTCATGCAAGCGTGCAAGTTGGCAAGTCTGAAATCTGTAAAGTAAGTCAGCAGGTTGAACGTGCAGGTGAGTGTTATACCGCCTTCTTAACTCTGAATTCCACAGGGCAGATCCGCAGGCAGGAAACTCAAGCAGAATTTCTAGACTGCAGGCTCGAGGTACAATTTTCTTCCAGAAACCCCAGTCTTTGTTGTTAGGGCCTTCAACGGATTGAATGAGGCCTACCCACATTATCTGCATTATTTGAGTAAAAGAATCTGCTTTACTCGAAGTCTACTGACTTAAATGTTAATCATACCCACATTCATAGCCATACCCACACTAGCGTTTGACCAAACAACTAGGCGTCCTAATCTAGCCAAGTTGACACATAAAATTAACCATGACACCATTGTTGTTTACTCATTAATCTCTCCCAGAAAGAATTACAATCTTCCATCTGGAAACCTACTGGAACTTGGAAGTTAAAATCTCTACAGCCCAATGCGCTGCAGGCTTCAGATCCCCTGGGAAAGCTGCGGCCTGGGGTAGGGAAGGAAACACATCAGCTAACATTTAGTTGAATATTTTAATACCACTCTTAGAGTCATAAATCCCAAAGTGCCTAGCCCTAAAGCAGGTCTCTAAAAAAGACAGAGTAATCTTAAGGTTTTGGTAATTCAAAATCCATTTGAAATATACAAAAGAAGCTCTTTAATGGGCCCCAAGGTGAATCTTTTCATAAAATAATGAATTAAGTGGTTTTTTTTTTCCACTTTGAGGAAACACTCATGTATTTCTAATATCCTACACTAAAATGCCTTGACTTGAGTAGCTGTGTGTGTGCATGGACATGCATTTATTCATTTCTGTTTTTTCTTGACAGACAAAGGAATGGAATAATTTTATTCAGGCCTGATACACCAGCATATGCCTGCGCATGTCCGTGTATATATAACCAGTAACATTTCAGTTATTGGCATGATGGGAAGCATTTCTTTCCATGAACATAATTTGTTGGTTATATCCAGATGATCATTCCCACATTTTAATAGTGAAATTATCCAGGAAAGACCCCATGGTACACAAGAGATTCTTAACCAGAAATCTTGTATTTAATGACCAGTTAATTTGTTGCAGAATCCGTATGCTTTGACGAGGAGTCCACACAAATAAATCTCTGACAAATCTAACTAAGCTGAATTAATCAGCAAGAAGGAAAAAAAAAAAAAAAAAAGAATGCTTTCCCGTAAACTTCACCTTGACGAAAAAGAGAGGGTGTCAGAAGTCCATGACAAAACCCAGGCACATCTAAAATAAGTTTGATTATAAAAGCAAGAACTTCCTTCTGGTTTTGTACGATGATTGGGGGAGGGCTGGCACAAACACCATAAATTATTCAGGTTTAAGAGACAGTGATAAAAATGTAAATGCAACCCTGCCACAGAATCTTTGTACCAGCTGAATAAATTCAAACTAGAAGCTGAATCAGCATCTCGCCTCTGATTAAAACCAATTGAAAGCACAGACAGGAAGAAGAAAACCTCAGAAGTTCTTTGGAAATAGCAGATAAATTGATCAAGCATAACTGCAACGTTAAGATGAAACAGTTTTACTGATAATTGACCACAGGCCAAAGGGCCCTGCCAGCTCTCTTCAGATGGTAGCACTTGTAATCAAAGAACTAGGTCTTATTTAAGCTCAAAAGTGATAATTCATTAATTACGGTCATGCCTACTCTTTCATTGTGAGCACATTTAACCTTTTCCCAACAGCAGTCCATTAGCCTCATTTCATCTTTAATCAGTCGTATGTTCCTTTCTGAGCATGCTCTCTGTGTGCATAGATTCAAGCTGCCGAACAATGGCTCCACATGCCAAGCTGCACAGCAGCCCGACACTTGCTTGACACTATGGTCAGAGAGCACAATGAAATTAAAAAACATTTTTTTTTTCATATCTATTTGAGACAGATCAAGACATAATATATAAACATGAGCGAATGTATTTTTCTTCTACAGCTCAGGGATTAAAAGCTGGGGCTCAGTGTCCAGGCTCCCTGGGTTCAAAGACAGGCCTGCACCTCACAAGAAGTCAGTGGCCCAGCAGCCTTTCTTATCTCTAACACAGGGATAACAGCAGGGTTTGTGGCAAAGATTTAATGAGTTTAAACACAAAAATAGCTTGGGGTGTGTCTGGCACATAGTAAGTGCTCAATAAATGTTAGTGCTTATTTATTTATTTATTTGAGACGGAGTTTTGCTGCTGTTACCCAGGCTGGAGTGGAATGGTGAAATCTCAGCTCACTGCAACCTCCGCCTCCTGGATTCAGGCAATTCTCCTGCCTCAGCCTCCCGAGTAGCTGGGATTACAGGCTTGCACCACTATGCCCAGCTAATTTTTTGTACTTTTAGTAGAGACGGGGTTTCACCATATTGACCAGGATGGTCTCGATCTCTTGACCTCGTGATCCACCCGCCTCGGCATGTTAGTGCTTATTAACATTGTGCTTACACTAAACATATGCCACTGTCACTGGTAGAGGGTTGTGACTGCAAGTTGTCCAGGTTCTTGGCATTTTGAACAAGATATTGGACAAAACGCCCAGCAAAGCAAAGAAAGAATGAAGCAACAAAAGAACGAAAGCAGGCAGGGATTTACTGAAAATGAAAGTACACTCCACAGTACAGGAGGGAACTCAAGCAGCAGCTCAAAGGCCTAGATACAGAATCTTCTTGGGTCCAAATATCCCGTAGAAGTTTCCCATTGTCCACTTCCGGCTCAGCTCATGTAAATGAAGTGGTAGCCCACAATCAATCTGATTGGTTGCAAAAAGCAGCCAACCAGAGGCTGAAGTGAAGTTACAAAGGTCACACTCCTGTGCAAACATCTGATTGGTTGCAAAAAATAAACAATCAGAAGCTAGGGTGAAGTTACAAAGTTATACTTCCATGCAAACAAAGACTCAACCTGCAATCAGTATGATTTGCGGTGGACAGCCAATTTCCCATCTGCGGGGCAGAAAATGTCTAAGGAAATAGCCTCTGATGTTTTTGGCAGGCATGCTAAGATAGGATTTTCCTTTCAAGTTAGTTCTAGGAAGTTGGGGTGAAACAGCCTTAGGTTGCCTGCCTCCACACACTATTCTCCTGCCTCACCACCCACTTAGGAGTTAGACAAATGGGTTGAGTGCTTAAGGGAAAAGTTACCAGGCAGCCCATCAAGCCATTCATGTGCTTCTACTCAACAGCACAGCCAGGCGTGTCCATTTACACGCATCCACGGAATGCCTTGAGAAGTGGGCTGCTGTGCACACTCTCTCCTGATCTGGCTATAAGCTCTTGGGATTCATTTCAATGTCGTAGTGTAGTGAAAATTACAGAATTCTATTCATATCAGGTAATAAAGTTGCTTAATGAGCATATTCACAAATATCCACTGAGTAGTCCCCATATGCCCTTAATAACATTGTGCTTACATTAAACGTATGTCACTGTGTCGGGTAGAGGGTCATAACTGCAAGCTGTTATGACCCTCTACCAGTGACAGTGGCATATGCCATGCATGAAAGGGCACAAAAGATCTAGAGAAGGCTGTAAAGCCTTCCAGATGTTGACAACTATTTAGAAAGAAAAAGGCTTATCCTGAACTACTAAAAGATGAAACTCATATGTGAATTATGTAATTACAGACAGTGATACAACAAAGCAACACAGCGTAATGTGCTATTCACAGGCCTAGAACTTTCTGTGAAGGAGAATGAGAGGTGGGGAAACTCTCTAGAGGCCTATCTGTTGGGGGTGGTGGTTGGGCACACACACACTCATCCTGTCCTCCCACCATTAGGTGAAGTGGCCTGCCACTCCCTAAATAGCCCTCATTACTAAAGAGATATTAAACCAGACAGTTGTGAAAAGACAACACCTTCAGTGGCAAAACTGTCTTATGCAGAGATGTTGATGATTTTTTATCTACTTCATCTTTGCATGTGGCTCAGGGGAGTTTTCTCAGAGATTAGCAGGGGCACTGGCAGAAGACAATAGGCCTGAGAGCTTCCCTGGCTGTCCTCACCGTTGCACCAACCCCAAACCCCCCTGAGGACATCTTGCAGACCAGTAACTTGCTAACTCTCATTCCTCTCATTCCTGCTCTGCTGTTTTCCCTGGCTAGCTCCAGAGCCAGCAGAAGAAGGTAAATGTCACTCTTAAACTATGTCATAGTTCAGGAGTGGAGGTGAACTGTTTACACATGGTCTTTGTCTCCTCTAGCTGGGATTTTGTTGCTAATCCTGTCCAGAGGGCACAGAATGGGCCTCCCAGCCTACGTGCCGATGTGACTCTGCCTGGGGGAAGGATCAGATTTAGGCCTGCACAAGTCATTTTTGTTGCGGTTATTGTTTAAACCAATTTATTGGCAAGTCAGTGATGTAAGAGCTTCAGGGAAGTTCCTACATATCTTCCTCCCCCGTCACTCCTCAGCAGTCCCTTTTGCCTCTTTGATCAGCTTGCCCTCTTTGCCTAAACATACCTGCTTTAGAAGGGCAAACTGTCCGGGCTGATACTTGAGTCACAGTCTTCAGTCACAATGTGTGATGGGTTTGCTTCCTTCTTTTGTGTGAAATTCCTATGGTGAGTAACTTCCCCTTTGAATGAATTAGGTCACAAATTGTACTGGCCCTTTTTTTCTGGTACTGCAAGCCCATTTATTTTTATTTGAAGAGACAGAGACTCACTCTGTTACCCAGGCTGGAGTGCAGTGGTGTGATCATAGCTCACTGCAGCCTCCAACTCTTGGGTTCAATCAATTGTCCTTCCTCAGCCTTCCGAGCAGATAAAGCTACAGGTATATGGCTATTCAGAAAAAAATTTTTTGTAGAAACAGGGTCTTACTATGTTGCCCAGTCTGGTCTCAAACCCCTGGCCTCAAGCAATCTTCTTCTCACCTTATCCTCCCAAAGTGCCAGGATTATAGGCATGAAATACCATGCCCTGCCCTGAAAGCCCATTTTGAACCCAAGGCATGGTGCTGGAGATTGGATGAAGGTTTTTTAAACATAAGTCTCATGTAGTTCTTGCTTTCATCTTGATAAGAATTCAGTACTATGCTGAAGTTGAGTAGGAAGTGAAGGCAACAACATCAATATTCTAATATAAGGCAGAAGCCCAGATGAAGAAGACAGGAAAAGTTCTGGGAAGTTGTAGGCACAAGGGCATAAATATTGAGGCTGGAGAGGCCAGGGTGTTTTCAGGCCAGTGAGCAGATCATCTGGTGGAAGTGTATGGTCACAGGCTATCCAAAAGCCCTTCTGAGATGAAGCAGAGAACTTCAGAGAACAGCTGCCAACTGTCTCGCTCTTAGGACTTCAAAACTTGCCCTCCCTTGCATGCCACATCCAATCTGGAGCCTACTTCCTATTAGTTTATTAAAACTCAAAATGTATATCAAAGCCCTTTGGAGTGTCCTCAGACATTGAGCCCTTGTGGCTTCTAAAAATCAGAGAATCATTACTTGGGAGTGGGAGATGCATGAACTATTTGCTCCTGGAAAGTGACATACTGAGGTTACTTGGCAGATGAGTCCTACACAGAATAGCCAGCTTGCTTTTGTCAACTTGTTAATATTAAAAACTGGAAAACTAGGTAACTACTAAAAATATCAAGTAGAATGGGCTCCATTAAAAACCTAGGAGCATGGAACACTTTAAACAAAGGCCAAATAATTGTTGTAAAGAATCCTGTGAAGGCACTACCTCGGCTCACTGCAACCTCTGTCTCCCAAGGTTCAAGCAAATCTCCTGCCTCAGGCTCCCAAGTAGTTGGGATTACAGGCATGCACCAACAGGCCCAGCTAATTTTTGTATTTTTAGCAGAGACAGGGTTTTATCATGTTGGCCAGGCTGTTCTCGAACTCCTGATCTCAGGTGATCTGCCCACCTTGTCCTCCCAAAGTGCTGGAATTACAGGGGTGAGCTACAGCACCCAGCCTGTATCATGAATCTCTTAAGTGAGGTCTTCAGCTTAGGGACAAAAGTATATATATATATTTTCATTTTGCTCATGACTGTTATGAGAGATTAAATTGTACTACCAACCTGGTTAGAAGGACGAGGTTAGGGGTCAGCGTTGGGATGAGTATACATCACCAGTGATTTCCAAATACTACAACATAGTGATTGCTCGCTGGAAGCCTGGGTTGCAGTATCTGGTTTCATTGCTCCACCCTGCATCTAAGCATGGTCTTGAAACCATCTCAAGAGAGCAAAAGAGCAGGAAGGATTCTGCCTCTTTACACCAACTGGCTTTGTGGTCTTTCCCTTTGTAATGAAAACCGAACCAGTCAGATTAAAACTATCAGCCTGCTGAATGAGATAATCTACGTGAAGTAAATAGAAGTCACTGTGTCCTAGCAAGGTATCATTATGCAAATGGAAGGATAATGCAAGGTTCCTAACACCAGTGGTCTGAATGTGCTCCAGGGTCTCTGCCATCTTTAAACACATGCTCCCTTACATGTGGATATGTAGGGTAGATAAAAAATGAGCACAGAAAATTTCCCAGACCCTCAAATATCTAGGCAACTGCAGTGTGGTTAGTGGAAATTAGAAGTAGATGCAAGACTGAAAGCAGAAGATTCTGAATTCTGCTTTACGGAACTTGGAGCTGGTGTGGGCTTTCATTGAGAGGAGAGCCGTGGCTGGGTTTAAGTCCTAGCACGCATCATTCAGTATGAGGGAGGGTGTGCTGCAGTAACAGTCCTGTCCTCCCAAATACCAGTGGCCTAAAACAAAGATTTATTTCTCACTTGTACGATACATCCCTTATGGCTTGGCTGTAGGTTTTATACTATATCATCCTCACTGAAGGATCTCAAGGAGCAGTCCCCATCTGGTCACAATTGGCAAAGGGAAAGAGATCTTTGAATGGTTTTTTATCAGCAATTAGATATGATAGCATGGTGGTAACACGTGTCACTTTAACTCACAACTCACTGGCCAACACTAACTAGTTACCTGGTAGCAGCTCAGTCAGAAGGGGAGCAAGCAATGCAATCCCACCATGAACCCAGAAGGCAAAATGCCAAAAATATCTATTCAACCGCGTTCATAACAGCCACATGACACATCAGTGTATTTGAATAAAGTTGCCCTGGTCTACCCAGGTAAAAGGTACGTCAATGCTCAGATGCTATGGCTGAGTCTGCCTGGCCTTTTATGTTATTTACTTTTAATGACATTAATCATGCTCTTTATTGACAGTATGATGATTCATTTTAATGACATTAGATGAAGTCATTAATTTTTTCCAAAGCCGGTCAGCAACGCTGTAACAACTAGAGGCCACAGGGCAACTTTTTAGCACAGGTGTACACGTGAGTCACAGTGTTGTCACTGAGGTCATCTTCCCATTGAAGGTTAGAAACTGAAACCAAAGCTCAGTGTGAAGGGGCACTCAGAGTATACACTTGCCTCCTTGCTTGGCATAAATAACTTTTCGTTTCTAAATATGTGTTTTTGCCATGTGCTTGATAGGCAATGGATGTAATGAACAAAATTCTCTCAAGTAAGATTGACCCTATGACCAAGTGAACATGGTGGGCAATTTCACCTGCTTCAGAATTGCTCCACCAGTCTCAAGAACAAAAGGAAGAAACCCACAATACTAGATGTATTATAAATTTTCTAGAGTCCAAAAGTGGTGTGACTCAATACACATAACATCTGTGATCTGATACTTCTAACAACTTACATCCCACGGCACTGTTGTTGCCTCAGTGGATACAGGACCTCTCGCTGCTGGCCGGCCTCCTGAATTGTGCTGAGAGTCTCTAGGGTGTCTTCTGCAAGACCTTTCCCCGCAGGTTGCTGGAGACTTTATCCCTGTTGCAGGGCCCCCAGCAGCTTCGCCCCAGAGACCTCCAGTGCCGCCCAAGTGAGGCAGTGCTACTTCTGAAGCAGGGGCCATTGCTGCTTCTGCTGGACACTGCAGCTCCATCACTGCAGCCATCCATCTGCACACATCTGTCTGTCCAGTTGTGCTGTGGAGCCTGAGGTGTCATTCAAAGATTGGAACACCAAGACTGCTCTTCCTGGGAGCTGCTACTCAGGCACTGCTCACCATCCCTCTCCATCTGGGCTTTCCTTCTGCCAAAATACACTGAGAAGTTGGATGAGGTAGAGGAGAATATGATTCCATCCCCTTTGTGTAGGGGTAGGAGAGGAGTCCATGGCAGTGAAACTTGGGTGACAAATAGTAGAGCATTTAAACTGTTCTATAAGCATTTAGTCACAGTCCTCTCACTCCCAACAATCCAGGCCTGAGTGACTGGAAGCTGTGACCACTTGACGTTGATTGAATCACTCCTCAATCTTCAGCTATTGTTTTGTTATGAGTTACTTTAATTGATATAATGTATACAGTGTGCTGAGAGCATTGGTAGGTACATAGTAGTCCCTACACAAATATTTTGTTGAGGTTGTTGGTAAGCATTGAAGTCCTTCCTTGAGAAGCAGTTATCACTCAAAAACTCCTAAGGGTCACTGCAACCAAATTCTCAAAGATTGTCAAACGATCCCAACTATGTCTGAATCTCTTCTAAAACTCATATCCACACAATTATTCTGTCAGCCAGAAACTGTTGACTTCACATTGTTCATAAGGAAACTAAAGCTCAGAGAGGATAAGTAACTTCCTCAAGGTTACAGAGCAACAAATGATGGAGCCAAGTTTCAAACTCAGGACTGCCTGACTTGGAACTCATTTATACTATGGGTAGAATAGAGGGTTAGAGCAGTGAATCTCAACCAAGGGTGATTTTGCCCCATCAGGGGACATTTGGCAATCTCTGGCCACAATTTCAATTGTCACTGCTTAGGGAGAGGGAGGTACTGCTGGCATCTGGTGGGTAGACGCCAGAAATGCCACTATTGAACTCAAAACAATGCACAGGACAGGCCTCTCCCTGCAACCCCCGACCCCCCAACAAAAGGCATCAGGTTCAAATGTCAACCGTGCTGGGGTTAAGAAACGCAGGGCTGGAGGAACATATGAACACAGTAAATTGCTAGGAAAGAATAATCAGGAAACGGCAGGAAGAACATACTGAAAAAATCCATTCACGATTACAGGTTGAAGTAGGATTTTAGTAAGCAGAGGGAGAAGGCGAGAATAGTAGAGAGAATAGCATGAACAAAGGAAGGGAAGAAATACAAGAGGCATTTGCAGGAAAGTAAAAGCCCAGGAGCAGGGAAGAAGTGGAAGTAGAAATTGAAAAGCTACGTTGAGACTTCATTTGGGGAGGCCTGGAATGCAAAGAATTTAAGGGCAGAGAGCCTGGAACAAAATAAAACACAAAATGTCTCAAAGTATTTTTCTTGGGGCTGCCAGCCGAGCTCACCAAGTAAAATGAGGGTCTGTGGAAAAAGAAAAAAATGAATCCTTTTTTTAATCCAAGCATTCTTCATCAGTGCAGTCTATATATTGCCTTAGACAATCTCAGGCTTACCCTATCACTTAAAGAAGGAAACGCTGGGGTCCAGGGGATGAAGTCACTTCCCCATGGTCACTGGTGAGTTAGCGACTGGGCTGGAACTGAAACCAAATCTTGGCATTAGATCTAGTCTTTATTCCCATGAAATTGATGGTCTTTGTTTATGATATACAGTTTGGACCCTGGGATCTCAAAAGCACAGCCAGCTTTTCTCTCTTTTATGATTATTCTAATTGTATAAAGAAGATTGTTGGTGAATCGTCTTCATTATTTCCCTATTCCTACTTGAAGTGCCCAAAATGTGCAAGGCCAAATATTGTTGCACAAGCCAAATAGCGTTTTTCTACTAAAAAAAGAAAAACTGTGTTAAAAGGGGACAGGAATGAATGGAAGGGCTATTGTTCTGTCCTTGGAGGCATTTTCTGAGAATCATGGTTGAGGTCCGACAGGTATTTTCCATTTCAGCTTTGCATGTGGGCCCAACTCAAATAAAGAATTGAGATTTGGCTAAAGACGCAAGTAACATAATCCTGTGAAGAATCCCAGGGACGGATCCCAGCGAGGCAGCTTGTATAAAGCCAGGCTTCTTTGACCCACAGAACATTTCACAACCTGAGAGCTCCGTTTTAGAATTTTTGTATTTATTCCTCTCAACTGGGAAAAAAAAAAAAATTATATTCCCACTGCAACATAAAGGTTATTTATTTCCAAACAAAAGCATTAGGAAATGTGAACTTTAAGGCTCTAAGACTTACATTAACTGATCGGCAAGAGACAGATGGTATTCAGTATCTTCAATGAGAGGCTGTTAAATGTGAACTTCATACATCTGGGATGACTCATCAGGGTGAGCTAATTTGCTCAAACCTTAGCTTTTGCATTTCCTAATTAGATTTTTTTCTCTTTTCATCTTTCAATCTGGCATCTCCGACCCTACCGATGTTCCATTTAACACAAAGGAAATACTTTGAATTTTCCTTTATTTGTAGTTTCACCAGGGTCATTCTAGGGTATTTTCCTCAAGCTTAGTTTCAAATTGTGATGAAACAATTTAGAAAAAAGACTTTAATAGAGAAGTGTCATTTCACAGGAAGATATCAAGTTAAGAGGGACGTTATATGTAATATTTGTATATATTTACATAAAACATATACATGAATATATTTTACATGTTTATTGTCCCCCTCTGGCTTGCTTTCCAATTATCTCCCATTATCGGTACTTCCTTCCACCTTCACTTATTTCTGCTAAGTGCTTATGTGAATCCCATGTATAATTTTTTTAGATTGAGGCAATAGGATTTTGGTTTTGCCCTTTTTTCCTCAAAGTGTCTTTTAAGCATGCTGGATCTCTTATTAAGTCTATGAGAAAGCAATCCTCGCTGTCATTGATGTATTCAATAGAAGTTTCCTGAATGTCTCATATCTATGCCTCCTCTTAATAATTCTCAAGACATTTAGGAAGCTGTGTGGTACATCCCCAGGAAGAAAATGTTATTATTAGACACCCACAGATAACATGTTGCTCCAGACTGTGGTCCAAAGTGTTTCTTGGCTTTTCTTATTGAGTTATCTAGTAGTCTGTACGGAATCCACCTCCAGGGGGACATGGTAAAATCCACCTCTCTTTCTCTATGGATTCCTCACTGTCTTCTGCAACCCTGGCTTTGCCCTGGAAGGGTGGCTTATCAGATCCTTACAGGGAAACTTTTACTGCATCAGTGAGTATTTCTTTTGCTAATACTTTTGGAGGATTTAGAGGTGATAATTCATCTAATCTCTCCCATTACAATCACCACTTCAACTTTGGAACCAAGGAGTCAGATATAATGGGAAAATCAAAATATCAGAATGATGGCAAATAAAGCCATTTTGGAAACTATGGGTCTGGACCCATGGCCACAAACGAGCTTTTCAATAAATCTCAATTCCCAGATTTAGATCTTGGGGCCCCTTCTCTGCAGTGAGAGAGTCTGCAGAGAAGCCTGTCTAACCCAGAGCCCCTCTCTCACATCCATTAGGCCCCCAGGAGTCAGGAAAGAGGAAGTCAGTGCTCTGAAACCTCCAGAAAGTAGGTAAACCTGAATGCTAACCCTCATGAGCTCAGTAGGGAAGAAAGGACAAAGACAGATGCAGAAAAACAACAACTCAGAAGGGACTGAGCCGCAGGTTTCTAAGCCTTAGGAAAACAACATATCTGAAGGGACTGAGTCACAGGTTTCTAAGCCTTGAAACCCAGTTGCACAAACACAATGGAGTGGGCAAAGAGAGGCCCTCTCCTCTCCTCTCCTCCTCCCCTCCCCTCCCTCCCTCCCCTCTTTCCTTTCCTGTCCTTCCTTCCTTCCTTCCTTCCTTCCTTCTTCCTTCCTTCCTTCCTTCCTTCCTTCCTTCCTTCCTTCCTTCCTTCTTTCCCTCCTTCCTTCCTTCCTTCCTTCCTTCCCTCCCTTCTTTCTCTCTTTCTTTCTTTTCCTTTCTTTTTTAAGACAGGGTTTTACTTTGTTACCCAGGTTGCAGTGCAGTGGCATGATAGCTCACTGCAGCCTCCAACTCCTGGGCTCAAGTGATTCTCCTGCCATAAATTTCTTACTATCTAGGACTACAGGCATGTGCCACCATACCTGGTTAATTTTTTTTTTAATTTTTGTAGAGATGGGGACTTTCTATGTTGTCCAGGCTGGCCTCAAACTCCTTACCTCAAGTGATCCTCCTGCCTTGGCCTCCCAAAATTCTGGTATTACAGGTGTGAGCCACTTTGCCTGGCCTCTACTAACTTTTATTATACTTTAGAAATTGGGATACTTGAAAACTTGGCTTTTTAAAAACATTTAACTTAATTTTTTAATTTTCCCTGGAAAACTCTAATACTTCAAACTCTTAATACTTAGGCAAGTATTTACCTAAATATTAAGTAAATACTCTAGGCTTGAAATTTATTCCCTATCTTATATATTATCTGAGATTGTCACTAGCCAAGATGCCCAATAGAATTAATTGGAAGTCATACACCACACCCAAATAATACCAATACAACTCAAAATACAATGTTGGTGGAATAAGAATGACTCAAATCTGAATTTGAACTGTCTCCTAATATTAAACTTCCAGAGAGCAATAAAGTCCAAAATTCAAATCCCTTTTAATACTATAATATAAAGAAATCAAAGGCCAACATTCTTAAAGACTCCAAAAATTAAAGCCGTATCTTCTCCAACATTAAAAAATATTGCTTAGTCTCACACAAAAGGATCTTCAGATTCCTTAATAGAGTGCGGCTTCTGCATCTGTAGCCTCTCACCGAAATAAAGGTGGTTCCTTTAGAATCTCCACAGTTGAATTAATTAAAGCCATGTTCATTGTACCTCTAATCATAATAGCCAAGATAAGGAAACTACCTAAGTGCTTGTTGATAGATGAATGGATAAATAATTGTTACATTTATATGTTATTTATATTTCTTGGTTGCAGAATGAAATGATCATTCCCACATTTCAAGGTGAGGAATAGAAATGGCATATGGAAAGCAGCTTTGATTATGTGCCTTAAAAGTTCACTGTGAACTGTATCAATGTAAACAGCAATGGATAAGAGAATAAAGTTCTAGGTTCTGATTCTGGCTAGACATCAGATTTATTATCTAAATAAATACAAAGATAGATAGATAGACAGATAGATAGATAGATAGATAGATAGATAGATAGATAGATAGATAGATAGATAGATAGATAGACAGACGGATAGATAGATAGATAGATAGATAGATAGATAGATAGATAGATAGATAGATAGATAGATGATAGATAGATAGATAGATGATAGATAGATAGGCAGAGGATTTAACTCAAGGCTGCCTAAATCCATATCTTCCTTTAAAATTTCTTTTTTATTAATTTCTATTTTAAGTTCACAGATGCATGTGCAGGTTTGTTAGGCAAACTCATGTCACAAGTATTTGTTGTACAGATAATTTTGTCATCTGGGTATTAAGCCTAGTACCCATTAGTTATATTTCCCGATCCTCTCCCTCCTCCCACCTCCATCTTCCAATAGGCCCCAGTGTCTGTTGTTCTCCTCTGTGTGATCATATGTTTTCATCATTTTGCTCCTACTCATAAGTAAGAACATGTGGTATTTGATTTTCTGTTTCTGTGGTAGTTTGCCAAGGATAAGGGCCTCCAGCTCCATCCATGTTCCTGCAAAGGACATGATCTTACTATTTTTTACGACCGCATAGTATTCACGATGCGTATGTACTACATTTTCTTTATCCAGTCTACCATTGATTAGCATTTAGGTTGGTTTCATATCTTTGCTATTGTGAATATTGCTGCAGTGAACATACATGTGCATGTGTCTTTATGAGAGAACAATTTATACCTCTTTGGATATGTGCCCAGTAATAGAATTGCTGGGTCAAATAGTAGTTCTGTTTTTAACTCTTTAAGGAATTGCCACATTGCTTTCTACAAAGGTTGAACTAATTTACACTCCCACTTGTTCTCTTTTCTCTACAACCTCACCAGCATCTGTCAATGTTTGACTTTTTAATGGCATTCTCACTGGTGTGAGATGGTACCTCATTGTGGTTTTGATTTGCATTTCTCTAACGATCAGTGACATTGACCTGTTGTTGTATGCTTCTTGGCCACATGTATGTCTTCTTTTGAAAAGTGTCTGTTCCTCTCTTTTGCCCACTTTTAATAGAGTTGTTTTTCTGTTATAAATCTGTTTGTTTCTTTTAGATGCTGGATGTTAGACCATTGTCAGATGCATAGTTGCAAATATTTTCTCCCATTATGTAGATTGTTTACTTGGTTGATAGTTTCTTTTGTTGTGCAAAAGCTTTAGTTTAATTGGATCTTGTTTGCCAATTTTTGCTTTTTTGCAGTTGTTTTTGGCATCTTGGTCATGAAATCTTTCTCTGTTCCTACATCCAGAATGGCATTGCCTAGGTTTTCTTCTAGGGATTTTAGTTTTAGGTTTTACATTTAGGTCTTTAATTTATCTTGAGTTAATTTTTGTATATGGTGTAAAGAAGGGGTCCAGTTTTAATCTTCTGAATATGGCCTGCCAGTTATCTCAGCACCATTTATTGAATAAGGAGTCCTTTCCTTATTGCCTGTTTTTGTCAGCTTTATTGAAGATCAGATGGTTGTAGATGTGTGGCCTTATTTCTTGGCTCTCTTCTGTTCCGTTGGTCTCTGTGTCTGTCTTTGTACCAGTACAGTGCTGTCTGGTTACTGTAACTCTGTAGTATAGTTTGAAGTTGGGTAGCATGATGCCTCAAGCTTTGTTATTTTTGTTTAGGATTACCTTGGCTACTAAAACTGGTTTCATATGAATTTTGAAACAGCTTTTCCTGTTCTGTGAAGAATGTCATTGGTAGTTTGATAGGAATAGCATGGAATCTATAAATTGCTTTGGACAGCATGGCCAGTTTAACAATACTGATTCTTTCTAGCCATGAGCATAGAATGTTTTGCATTTGTTTGTGTCATCTCTGATTCCTTCAAGCAGTGTTTTGTAGTTCTGTAGAGATCTTTCACTGCCCTGGTTAGCTGTATTCCTAAGTATTTTATTATTTTTGTAGCAATTGTGAATGGGATTACATTTCTGATTTGGCTCTCAGCTTGACGGTTGTTAGTGTAAAAGAATGGTAGTAATTCTGTACGTTGATTTCTATCCTGAGACTTCATTGAAGTTGTTTATCAGTTTAAGGAGCTTATGGGTTGAGACTATGGGGTTTTCTGATATAGAATCATGTCACCTGCAAACAGAGATAGTTTGACTTCCTCTCTTCCAATTTGGATGCCCTTTGTTTCTTTCTCTTGCCTAATTGCTCTGGCCAGGACTTCCAATACTATGTTGAATGGGAATGGTGAGAGAGGACATCTCTGTCTTGTGCTACTTGTCTAGGGGAATGCGTCCAGCTTTTGCCCATTCAGTATAGTGTTGGCTGTGGGTTTGTCATAGATGGCTCTTTTTATTTTGAGGTACATTTCTTCAATATCTAGTTTATTGAGAGTTTTTAACCTGAAGGGATGTTGAGTTTTATTGAAAGCCTTTTCTGCATCTATTGAGATAATTATGTGGCTTTTGTCTTTAGCTCTGTTTATGTGATGGATCACATTTATTGATTTGTGTTTGTTGAACCAACCTTGCATCCCAAAGATAATGCCTTGATCCAGTGAACAAGCTTTTTGATGTGCTGCTGGATTCAGTTTGTCAGGATTTTGTTGAAGACTTTTGCATTGATGTTCATCAAGGATATTGGCCTGAAGTTTTCTTTTTTAGTTGTTTTTCTGCCAGGTTTTGGTATCAGAATGATGCTGGCCTTATACAATGAGCTCGAGAGAAGTCCCTCCTCCTCATTTTTTTGGAATAATTTCAGTAGGAGTAGTATCAGCTTTTTTTTTTTTGTATATCCTGCAGAAGTTGGCAGTGAATCCAGTGAATCCATCAGGTCCTGTGCTTTTTTTTTTTTTTTTTTTTTTGGTTGGCAGGCTATTTATTATTGATTCAATTTTGGAGTTCACTATGGGTGTGTTCAGGGATTCACTTTCTTCCTGGTTCCGTCTTAGGAGGGTGTATATGTCCAGGAATTTCTTCATTTCTTCTAGATTCTCCAGTTTGTGTGCACAAAGGTGTTTATAATACTATCTGACAGTTATTTGTATTTCTGTGGGGTCATTGGTAATATCCCTTTTGTCATTTACACTTGTGTTTATTTTAGATCTTCTGTCTTTCCTTCTTTATTAGGCTAACTAGTAATCTATTTTTCTTTCATTTTTCCCCCCAAAACCAACTCCTATATTTCTTGATCTTTCAGTTGGTTGTTCGTGTCTCAATCTCCTTTGGCTCAGCTGTGATTCTGGTTATTTTCTCATCTTCTGCTAGTTTTGTGGTTGTTTTACTCTTGGTTCTCTAGTACTTTTAGTTGGGATATTAGGTTATTAAATTAAGATATTTCCAACTTTTGGATACAGGTGTTTGTGCTATGAATTTCTCTCTTAACCCTGATTTAGCTGTGTTCCAGAGATTCTTTCTTCTCAGCAGTTTAAAAAAAAACTTGTTGATCTTTGCCTTAATTTCAGTATTTATAAAAAAGTCAATCAGGAGCAGATTAATTAATTTCCACGTAATGGTATGGTTTTTAGTGATTTTCTTAGTCTTGGTTTCTAATTCTATTGTGCCACAGTCTGAGAGAACAGTTGTTATGATTTCATTTCTTTTGCATTTGCTCCTGGTTGTTTTAAGTCTGATTGCGTGTGGTTAATTTTAGAGTATGTGCCATGTGGCAATGAGAAGTATATATATGTACATATATATATGATGTTCTGGGGTGGAGAGTTCTGTTCTATAGATGTTTATGAGGTCCATAGACCTGACCAAATGTTGAGTTCAGACTCTGAATACCTTTCTTAATTTTTTACGTGGATGATCTTTCTAATACTCTCAGTAGAGTATTGAAGTCTCCCACTATTATTGAATGGAAGCATACATCTCTTTGAAGGTCTCTAAAAACTTGCTTCAACAATCTGGATGCCCCTGTTTTGGGTGCACATATATTCAGGATTGTTAGGTCTTCTTGTTGGATTGAACCCTTTACCATTATGTAATGCCTTTCTTTTCTTTTTTTTTTGTTTGTTTGTTTTGTTTTGTTGGCTTAAAGTTTGTTTTATCTGAAATTAGAATTGCAACTCCTGCTTTTTTATGTTTTCCATTTGCTTGGTAGATTTTTCTCTGTTGCTTTACTTTGAGCTATGGATATCATTTCATGTGAGATACATCTCTTGAAGAGAACGTATCATTGGGTCTTGGTTTTTCATTCAGTTTGCCACTCTGTGCCATTTAATTGGGGCATTTAACTTATTTACATTCAAGGTTTGTTTTGATATATGTGGATTTGATTCTATCATCACAATGCTAACTGGTTGTTATGCAGACTTGCTTGTGTGGTTGCTTTATACTATCACTGGTCTGTGTATGTAAGTGTGCTTTTGTAGTGCCTGGTGACAGTCTTTCCTTTTAAGATTTAGTGCTTTCTTCAGAAGTTCTTATAAAGCAGGTCTGGTGGTAACAAATTTCCTCAGCATTTGCTCTTCTGAAAAAGATCTATTCCTCCTTCACTTATAAAGCTTAGTTTGGCCAGAGATTAAATTCTGGGACAAGGCTCAGCTCCTATCTCCTGGACTATGTGCTCAAGTTCTGGGGGACTGGTACTGGGCTCCAACTTTGTTCTTGGGTTCTTCAAGGTTAGGAACTCACTGTGCTGGTAGGGGTGTCAAGGTACTTCTAGACTTCTGGTCACCACACTTCAACAGGTGGCATCAACCAAAGTGTTTTGTACAAGAGTGGCAGCAGGATCCATACTCATTTGCACATGCCAGCAGCAGCAGTGTGGCAAGGTGCATGCTAGTCCACTGCAGCAAGGTGCTCGCAGTGCTGGAGTGCCAGGCTTTGTGCAGATGTTCATAGTAGCAGCAGAGGCAGCATGGCTTAATGGTGTGCATGGTGATTGTGCATACAGTCACACTAGTGGTGGTGTTAGCATAGGCGTGAGATGCTGGCATGTGCAGGTCTGTGTGCGCCTTCCTTGCATGTTCATGCCTGGCTAAGTTTTGTATTTTTAGTAGAGACAGGGTTTCACCATGATGACCAGGCTGGCCTCGAACTTCTGACCTCAAGTGATCTGTCTGCCTCAGCCTCCCAAAGTGTTGGGATTGTACAGCCATGAGCCACCACTCCTGGCCTACTTCGGTATAATTATTATCCCTATTTTACAGGGAAAACACAGGTAACTAGGGGTGGAGAAACTTTCCCCAAATCACACTGCTAAGCTGTGGTTCAGCCGGGATTTAAACTTTGGCAGTCTGGCTCCAGATTCACTCTTAAGATTTTGAGGCATGCTGGAATTCATTTGTGGCTCCTTTCCCTCCCTTCAGCTTCCAAACACAATGTTCTGTTTTGGGGATATTCAAGGGTGCCATTTGAAAGCACCAAGGTATGATTTCTCCCATCCTATATGCTGCCCACTCAATGTGGTCATCCACTTTGCCCAGGGTTAGGGGATGAAGGAACATGGTCTTTCCTGGCAAGTATTGTTCAGATGCTTTTTCCGAAGGATACAAAAGTCTTTATCTCACCCTACTTTTGACAAAGAGAGTGGTTGAGGTGGTTAGGGAGGAGGTGCTTCTTCTGCCATGCTACTCCAGCTAGGATGACTTGTTGAATGTCTTCCTAATAGTTTGTGGAGCAAAAGGAGTGAAAGAGTTGGGGTTTGTGATTGATATGGGTAGAATAAATGGGGATGAGGCAAGAAGGCAAGATTTGTATTCACGTGGGGGACTGCCTTTTGGATGCCTCAGAGTGGAGGCTACTAATCAGAACCACTAGGGCCCCAGGGACATGCAAACTGGGGAGTAAGAGCATATTCCCAGGCCTCTGTTCAGGGGCCTTGGAAGTAACACCACACATCTACAACCACCTGATCTTTGACAAACCTGACAAAAACAAGCAATGGGGAAAGGATTTCCTATTTAATAAATGGTGTTGGGAAAACTGGCTAACCATATGCAGAAAGCTAAAACTGGACCCCTGCCTTACACCTTCCACAAAAATTAACTCCAGATGTATTAAAGATTTAAACATAAGACCCAACACCATAAAACCCTTAGAAGAAAATCTAGGCAATACCACTGAGGATATAGGAATAGGCAAGGACTTCATGACTGAAACACCAAAAGCAATGGCAACAAAAGCTGAAATAGACAAATGGGACCTAATTAAACTTAAGAGCTTCTGCACAGCAAAAGAAACTATCGTTAGAGTGAACCGGCAACCAACAGAATGGGAAAAAATTTTTGCAATCTACTCATCAGACAAAGAGCTAATATCCAGAATCTACAAAGAACTTAAACAAATTTACAAGGAAAAAAAACAAACAACCCCATCAAAAAGTGGGCAAAGGAATGAGCAGACACTTTTCAAAGAAGACATTTATGAAGTCAACAAACATGAAAAAAAGCTCATCATCACTGGTCATTAGAGAAATGCAAATCAAAACCACATTGAGATACCATCTCAAACCAGTTAGAATGATGATCATTAAAAAATCTGGAGACAACAGATGCTGGAGAGGATATGGAGAAATAGGAACACTTTTACACCATTAGTGGGAGTGTAAATTAGTTCAACCACTGTGGAAGACAGTGTGGCGATTCCTCAAGGATCTAGAAATAGAAATACCATTTGACCCAGCAATCCCATTACTGGGTATATACCCAAAGGATTGTAAATTGTTCTATTATAAAGACACATGCACACATATGTTCATTGTGGCACTGTTTACAATAGCAAAGACTTGAAACCAACCCAAACACCCATCAATGATAGACTGGATAAAGAAAATGTGGCATATATACACCATGGAATACTATGCAGCCATAAAAAAGGATGAGTTCGTGTCCTTTGCAGGGACATGGATGAAGTTGGAAACCATCATTCTCAGCAAACTGACACAAGAACAGAAAAACAAACACAGCATGTTCTCACTTATAAGTGGGTGTTGAACATGAGAACACATGACACAGGGAGGGGAACATCACACACTGGGGCCTGTTGGGGAGTGAGAGGCTAGCGGATGGTTAGCGAGTGGTGGGGCTATTGGGGAGGGCTAGCATTAGGAGAAATACCTAATGTAGATGACAGGGGAATGGATGCAACAAACCACCATGGCATGTATATACCTATGTAAGAAACGTGCACAATCTGCACATGTATCCCAGAACTTAAAATATAATTTTTAAAAGTTTCAAGCTAAAAGAAAATGCATATTCTATCAGTTTAATTACTGGTGAGATCTGAGGTTACAAAGAAGAAACTGATCAAATAGGTGCTGACCTTCTTCTGGCTCCACTGACCCCACTGATCCCACATATAAGGTTCTCCTAGCTTTACGGGCTCCTCACGTCACCTCTCCTTACTCCCCCTCCCCACATTTTGCAGTTGGTGAAATGACAAGCTTCATTCAGCTAAATGCTCTTAACCCAAGGAGATGGTAGCTGCCATGGCAGAATACTGTCTTGAAATAAAGGCAGCAGATAAATCCAATTGAGAAAGAAAAGCCCGTATACTCACAGAGGACTTTCCTCATTTCTGCCAGGGTCCTGAGCAGGAAACAAGCACTTATTTCTCTGGTCAGTGTTTACTGAGCATATGTTTTATCTCTGGAATAGGAGACATAGCATTGAAAAAATCACATGGGATTTCTACATTCCCAGAGTTTAGGGTGTGAGAAGTCTTAAACAAGCACTACGAGTTAGAATATGACATACTATTCATATGAAACAGATATGATAGGGGAAGTATAGGGTATGTGGGATCCCAGAACAGAAAGGAACAGCTCACTTCACCCAGGAGGGTTACTTCATAGGAGGGTGACTTTCCTAGTCCCTAGAAAAATCAACCCCCTTTTTAGGATTTTGTCCTAGGAAAAGGCCATCTTCTAATAAGACATTTTCTGGTCACCAGAACTATCCCTAAATCAACTGAAACTATGACCTTCGGTTATAAGCAAGATAGTGAGATGATATATCTCAGTTGAAATGCAGTGGCTTGAACTTATGCCAAAATACTAAGTTTGAATTTGTGAGAATGGGATCGGCTTTTAGTAACATAACAGTTCAGAACATTTGTAGTTACCTGTCAATGGTAACTTAGTTCATAAATCCTAGCCACTCTACGAGAGTTCAGCATCTGGGACGGATGCCTGCTCCTGTCTGATGAGGATGTACGCTGCTTCATGTCACTGTTCTCAGAGCTGATTGGAACTGTCAGTGAACCTGCTGAACTTTTTCCAGCCAGGCAAGGTGACCCATGACTCCCCTGTGGGCCTGCTGTGCTGGGATGCCGGATGCTCTTCCCTCTGAGCAGCTGCATCCTACTGGGAGCCACAAGTAAGACATGACATCAAGCCTGCTGCTGCTTTGTTCTAAACTGGTGAGTCTGTTCCTTTCTGTATAAAAGACACCTAGATAGAAGAAGAAAAGAACCTGCCATTAGTTCTACTTTTGGAATCAGGAAATGGCTCTTTATCTGGAGTTAAAAAGTGGGAATCCAGGCAGAATTCCTGTGGGAAGTAAGGGTTAATGGAGATCTGAAGGATGGGTAAGAGCCTGGTTGAAGTACACAAGGAATCATTCTAAGAAGAAACGTCTTATATGAAGACTCAGGTCTCTGAAGCACAGAGACCAAAGACATATAAGGTACTTGAAAGGGTTGGGGCAGGCTGAGGAGGTGAGGCTTGTAAGTTCATGTTAAAGAATTTGAAGTGTGTCCTGAGGTCAAGGGGAAGTCAGTGAAGGGTGTGAAGCAAAAAAAGAGACATGTTTTGGTTTGCTCTTTGAAGAAATATTATTCCGGCTACAACATGGAGAAGGAATGGAAAAGGGACAAAACAAGAGGAAAGACCAGTTTGACAGCTGTGGCTACAGCCCAGGAAAAGAGGGCAGCACTTCAACTAGGGTAGGAGCAGGAGGATACAAAAAAAGTAGACATATTCAAGAGGTTTGAGAAACCAGAATGATGATGATAAATTTGAAGTCGATGGCAAAGGGCCAGACATGATGGCTCATGCCTGTAGTCCCAGTACTTTGGGAGGCTGAGGTGGGTGAACCACCAGAGATCAGGAGTTTGAGGCCAGTCTGGCCAACATAGTAAAGCCCTGAATATACAAAATTAGCCAGGTGTGGTGGCATGTGCCTGTAATCCCAGCAACTTGGGAGGCTGAGGCAGGAGAATCACTTGAACCTGGGGGGCAGAGGTTGCAGTGAGCCAAGATCACGCCACTTCATTCCAGCCTGGGCAACAAGAGTGAGACTCCATCCTAAAAAAATAGTAGATGGTAAAGGACAGAAAATCAAGGATGATTGCTAGGTGCCTGGCTAGAGCACCTACAGGAAGGAAGGGGTCATGTACTGTGTGACACGGACCGAATGTTGGTGTCCCCCCAAATTCCCTGTTTGAAGCTCTAGTTCCCATTGTGATGGTATTAGGAGGTGGAACTTTAGATAAGGTCATGAGAGCAGAGACCCCATGTTGAGATTACTGTCCTTGTAGGAAGAAGAGTAAATAGAGCTTGTTCTTTCCACCATGAGAGGATAAAGCAAGAAGGTAGCCATCTCCACACGAGAAAGAGGGTTCTTACCAGACACTGAATCTACCAGCACCTTGATCATGGACTTTGCAGACTCCAGAACTGTGAGAATTAAATGCCTGTTGTTCAAGCCACCCACTTAATGCTATTTTGTTATGCAGCCTGAGCTAAGGCACTGTGGCAGGGAAGAGGAGGTAGAACAATCCAATTTCAGATAGGAGCAGGTGCAACTGGGGGGCTGCTGGATGTCTCAGTGGTTGAATAGACAGCAGAGATCATATGAGAAGTCCAGGCTAAAGATACAGACTTAGGGGCCACAGTCCTATGAAGGAATGTTCAGCCACAGGCATATATAAGGTGGCCAGGGTGATGGGCAAGGGTGAGAAGAGAAGAGGAAGACGCTTGGAGACATCAACATTGAGAGCAGCAGAGACTTAGCTTTGTCCACAGTGATGTTCACAGTTCCTGTGGTCCAGAGTGGGGAAGAGTCCAGAGGTCATATGCTGAGTCATAGGCAGGTGATTCTAGTATGTAATTCTGCACCTGACAATAACGTTTTTCGTGGCCTAAAACAGAAGGGCTAGAAGGCGCTGACATCTATGAAAGAACCTGCATTAGATCAGTGAAGTCTCATGTCTACAACATGTAGATTTAAAAATTATCTGTAACTATAAAGCATTATATTCATAACAATTCTCATGTGATTCGAGCTATTATTCTCCCCCATCTTAAAGGTGGAAGAATTTAAGTTCAGAAAAGTTACTTGGCTTATGCCAGGTAATTCAGGGACGACGGCAGAGGCTGAAATCATTCCTAGTCCTCCAATTCAGGTTCACTCCTCTGTCCCAATCCTCTTAAGTTCCTATTTATTGCAGCTTTACGTTTATGTTAATTTATTCTCTTCTCAACCTGTGGAAACTCTCCATGAAAACAAGTAAGAAAAAGACACTTTGGCTGAAGAGGTGGAAAAATACAGAAGGAGAGAATTCCTCTGAGATCTAAGATACCCTGCCCTCCCCCCTTGGCCTCTCAGCTGTTGCCGAGTCCCGGAGAAAATCAGGCATCTGAACACAGGCCTGGTTGTCTTTGCTCAGGCCCTGTGTTCTCATTCCTGCCACGCCATCATGGATAATGAAAGTCAACTGGCTGCCCGGGCTTCCTTTCTCTCTGCCACCGTCATTTCCATTTGCCAGGTCTCATGCCTTTTTAGCACAGAGTTGTGTTTGGGATCTAATTTGCCAGGCAGTGATAAATTCCAAGAAAAACCACTCTTATTGAATTATTTTTGGAATGTTATGCAAACAACTCTAAATTGTAGGGTGGCAGCCAACTCCACTCTAAGATCTAGCTTTGACTTCATGTTAATTCAAGTAGAGGAGAGAAAGAAAGAAACAACAACTCAAAATGCTGAGATGTCATCTTTCATTCTCAAGGAGAACTTTTTAAGGTCTTCTCTTTTGATACAAGGGTCGAAGCTCCATTTCAGAACTTAGGCAGTGAAGATCACACTCCTTTACCAGGATCCCCTCATAGAATACACAGGGGGAAAACCTCCCCATTCAGTTCCCCAGCAGAAGAAAGACTGAGCCAAGTTGAAAGCCCACTGAAGCACACAGCATAAAGCTATGATCTCCTCTTTGGGAAAGAATCAAGCAAGACTTCTTTCCTTGAGTTCAGGCCTTAATTGAAGATGTCTTGTTCCAGGAGACTTTTAAAAAGGAAAAGCAAGTAGCAATAGCTGTTTTCCACCCCTGTGCCCTCTATCACCAGCTCTAAGAAATAGCTTAGTTTAGAACCAAGCTCTAATTCCAGCAGAGCCGATACATTTCTGATTCCAGGAGTGAACAACTGTCATTTCTCTATTTCCACATTTTTGCAGTCAAAGTCCCTCTTTTTGTCTTGGTTTATTTAATGGAACATTCCGTTCTCCACTCCCTGTCCATTTTAGAACTTGCTAAGCTAGTAAGTAGGATGGATACCCGGAGGTGCTGAGAACTCTTATCGCCACCATCAAGGCAGTTGCATGAGACTGAAGCCAGGACAGGCGTGGGGAGAGTTGAGAGGTGGAGTGGACAGAGTCTTGGGCTCATCATCCGAGTGCCTGCTTCAGTCCTTGCCTGAGCCACATCTGCCTCCAGGCTCTGTAAATACCAGAATGAGTAAAAAAGCAAGAATCTTCACTACTAAGCTTTCCCAATCTCAATTTCTTCATCTGAAAAATGGAAAGGATGGCATGCAGAGCTTTTCTGTGTTCTGCAGAGTCTGGAATTCCAAAAGTCTTATTAAAAATGCCATCTTGGGCTGAGCACAGTGGCTCATACCTGTAATCTCAGCACTTTGGGAGGCCACGGTGGGTGGATCATGAAGTCAAGAAATTGAGACCATCCTGGCCAACATAGTAAAACTCTGTCTCTACTAAAATACAAAAATTAGCTGGGCACATTGGCTTGTGCCTGTAGTCCCAGCTACTTGGGAGGCTGAGGCAGGAGAATTGCTTGAACCCAGAAGGCAGAGGGTGCAGTGAGCCAAGATCGCGCCACTGCACTCCAGCCTGGCACCTGGCGACAGAGTGAGACTCTGTCTCAAACCAAACAAACAAACAAAAAGCCATTGTGTGCACAAGTATCTGACTATACACAACAGAATTTGTGAAGAAGAGGGACTGAAATTCCTGAGTTAAAATGTTTATCACAACAGCACCAGTGGCCCCCTATTGTCTGAAGATTCCAATCCAAATTCCTCACCCCAGCTCCCCAGCTGTCCCTGTTTACATTTTCAGACTTATACCTTTACATTCCCCATCCTCTGGCCAAACCCAGCCCTGCACTGTTCTCCACTTTCCTCAGTGCTGTCCTCTGGGTCCTTGCAACCATAGTGTCTCCTTTCATGGAATGCCCCCTCCACCCAACCCCCACCTCACCAAGTTATACCTCCCCATCCTGCAAAGTCCCATTCAAGATCTGCCTTCTCCAAAAGTCCTCCCTCAACTCCCTGTCCTCTGTTCTGCTTCTAAGGAGAAGGTCCCGTCTCTGAATCCCCAAAGCCCTTTATCTGAACCTGACTTACGTGACTGATTCAAAATCCCTTTATGTCTCACTTCAGATTCCCTTTGCTCAGATGCTTCAGGAGACTCATGGCCCCTTGTTCTGTCCTAGTTGCCACTGAGGCCAGCAGCACTGTGTGGACTCTGGCCAACTGCACAGGGACACAACCTGGTGGTGCCTTGTTACATGCTCTTGCTCTGAACCTCTTGCTTCCTGTCTTGGCGTATTCCTGCTGCTACTGAGAAATTGGAGCCAGAGGAATATGTATGGTGCTCAGTGAGCATGCATGTGCCCCCTCACACATACCACACACACATGCATTCACATACATGCACATGCATACATACACACAAGCACACATACATACATACATGCATACACACACATATGTACAAGTGGTTAAGGGAAGTTAATGTTCTCTAGATGGAAGCTTTTGTCAGTGGGACACAGGAGCCAGGGAATAATTTCTTCTCTGTTCTCTTTCCCCTGCCCACCCTCTAGGAAGAGGGTCTGTGAGACTGATCAGTTATTTATACTTATTATCAAGTGGTGTCCAGCTCAGGAAACCTTTTCTCCCTTTTGTCTTCATTTCTCCTCTCCTTGGTTTGCATTCCCCAACAAAGAAGTAGCACAATAGTTTTTACATCTCGTTCTGATTTCCGGGGCCCCCAAACCTATCACTTTTTATTTAATATCACAGTTGCTTATGCATGTATCTTGTTCGACCTGACTAGACTACATAATTATTATGAGATTCTATATCTGCACTACAATCTAGCATAATGCTAGTGGTCTGTGGAATGAATGACAAGAGGTGTTGGAAAATGTAGTGTCAACAGGGACCTGAAGGACCTAAACTGACACTCTCCATACAGAGGGATGGGAGGGGAGTGTGTTCTCACATGATGACTTCTGTTCTCAAGCCAATGACTGGTTATTCTGTTGGATGTACCAGAGCACAATTCAGCCAAAGGATGGCTTCTTTCTTATGTCAGTACAATAGTGTGCACAATGAGGCAGAATATAGAAAATTATTAGGTCAGACTCCTTATATAGAACAGAAGGCAGCAAGACACCGTGGAGCAGAACACAGGGAAAATAAGAGGAAAGAATTCCCTTAGAGGCAAAGAAACTGATGGCCTGATACTTTTCACAATATTTGCAAAGAAGAAAGGCAAATTCACAATGGGGCTAGAGAACCATCCCAAGAGAGACCTTATTAGAACGGAAAGAGGATGGGGATGTTCCCAACTGAAGTCTGCTGGAAGGAAAGGAGACCATTGTCCCAAGGGCAGAGCTCACCCCGAATGAACTGAACGTTCCTTTTAGCACTACCCCACCACCTCTAATTTAATCTTTTTTGCATCCTGTTTCATTAGGGTTGCAACCTTGGTGCCTATGCATAGCCTTGAAGCCACTGCGGTCTGTGCTTGTATCCAGGCCAACAAGGACATGACCATGGCAGTGGAGAGGCACCCTTCAGTCTGCTTTAGGGCAGTTTTTAACAAAGGCACTTGCGGAAGGAACCGAAACAATACTCACCCGTAATTGGGCAGCTCAGAGGCTCTAGTTCCTCCTCAGCCCTGTATTTGGAAGCAGGACTGTGCACTTTGGACTGTGTCCAGGAGTTCTTGGACCTCAAAAGAGTAACACTAGTCCTCCTGCTAATGAGGACTCGACCAGCTAATTGCAAATGAAAAGATGAGACCGCATTCATAGGGGATGAAGTCTTTCCTTCTGGTCATTCCAGGACTTGCTGAGCCTGTCTGCACTAAGAACGCTTTGTTGACTAAAACCTTTCTAGGGTACCAGGTGTAGCCATGGCTTATTGGAAAGTGTGACCTATGCAAAGAAAAACAAAACAGGAGATGGGCAGAGGAGAAGAGATGAGTAATTGCACCTGTCAGAAAATGAGGATAATGGTTAAGGATAGACACACAGAAGCTCTGAGTTTTGTGGAGAAAAGCAACAGGGCAAATATGAGGAATTATTTGTTTTCAGTCTCCCCTGGAAAAGGTGGAGTTGATCAGTGGGGCCTGGTGGCCTGTATGGCCTTCCAGTCAACACTATTAAAACTAACTGCTCACACTCAGTGGTTAGCACAGGCATTCCACAACCCCAGCCCTGCTGCCGCCCTGCAGATAGATACCGGCAGCTCTAGTTTTGCAAAATGCTATTTGTAAAACAACCAAATCATCCTGCGTTTCCCCCTTTGCAGTCTAGAGGAAGGAACTGGTTGCCTCACCAATCTTTGGCACCAAAGTGCTTCACTGCGGATGTCTTTTTTTCTGCTGTCATACCATCCTGATTAAGATTAATTGTCCCAGTCGAAATGAGTCACTCAGACAAGATGAGAAGGGTGGAGGGAAGAAGGCAGCTTGCTTCTTCTTCTTCTTTTTTTTTTTTTTCCTACTTCAATGTTTGTTCTGAAAGATCCAGAAGAACACAGGAGTGGAGCAAAGGAATTTAAAGTGTGGAACATGTAATAAAGGAGATCAAGTGAAAAAGCTATTATGGGCTCCATGTTTATCTTCAGCTCAGTGACTTTCAGAGGAACAGGCACTTGGCTAAGGAGTCCAGAGGGTGTGACTGCTCCCTGCCAGTTGGAGGGCCTTGACCTGAACTCTCAAAAATTCAGCTGACCTTGTCCAGCCCCAGCTTCTCTAAAAACAAGGCTAGGACATCTCCTCTCACTGGCACAGATACACCCCAGATGTATATATTGGAACCTCAAAAGTTCATTTTGGGAGGAGAAATCATACACAACCACAGGAGAAACTGAGTAAGAAAAGGAAAATATATAACCACTAAACTCAAAGCTGTACCAAAGAGGAAAGAGATATTATTTATAGAACAGCTTTCACTTGCGGGCATTAGTGCAAAAGTTGATTTCTTTCTGAGCTACTTCTCCAGAGCTCAGATTTGTACATCCTCTCTGAGTCTATCCCTCCATCTCTGAGAGGCTCCCACTCCCTGGCAAGCACCTCAGACTCCTTTGTCGATGGAGTGGGCCTGTCTAAAGCAACTCAGGCTATTTTGGAAACAGTTATAGAATACTTATATAGGCCTTATTCAAAAACTCATGACCACTACTCTCATTCCAAATTGAAAACATCTATCATCTGTGCTTTTTTTCCCCACTGTATTACCTTAACAAAAAGAAGAAGGGTTTGGCAAGGAAAGAAGTATATGGCTTTGCTGATTCTGTGCATCCAATAGAAATCAAATTGTCATGACTTGTTAGGAAGAGAATTGGGCAGGGTATCAGGATACTGAAGCATACAATGTCTAGCCCAGAACATGGCATGTTCAGTATTCGTTGGCTAGTGAATGAATGGATGAATGAATTAACTTGGGTAGGAATTTCAGCCCATCAACTAACCAGTTGTGTGCCCTTAGATAAACTGCTTCTATTTTCTGGACCTCAGAGATTATCCAGTTCAAGAGAGGAAACCAGCCATCGATGATAGACTGGATTGGGAAAATGTGGCATATATACACCATGGAATATTATGCAGCAATCAGAAATGATGAGTTCGTGTCGTTTGTAGGGACATGGATGAATCTGGAGAACATCATTCTCAGCAAACTGACACAAGAACAGAAAATGAAATACTGCATATTCTCACTCATAGGTGGGTGATGAAAAATGAGAACACATGGACACAGGGAAGGGAGTACCAAACACTGGGGTCTATTGAGGGGAAGAGGGGAGGGACAGCGGGGGGCGGAGCTGGGGAGGGATAGCCTGGGGAGAAATGCCAAATGTGAGTGAAGGGGAGGAAGGCAGCAAAACACACTGCCATGTGTGTACCTATGCAAACGTCTTGCATGTTCTGCACATGTACCCCAAAACCTAAAATGCAATAAATAAATAAAATAAAGAAACAAGCCTTAGCATCTAGTTCAGATACTCCTCTTACTGTCCCAGTGGCCTGGAGTCTCTATACTCCTGGGGATGGGGGATGCTGTCTTGACATTTCCTTTTTCTGAAAAGACCGTTTGGAAACCTGCCTGTTCTACATCTACATTTTGGGCTGGATGAACCTTAAACATTCATCTCTCGGTTCTGACTTGAGCCCACCCAGCTGCTTAACTGAAACTTTCTCTGGGTTCCAGTGCTCTAAGTCCAGAAGCTTCAATATCTGCTTTCACCAAATACAAGTGGTCGGCAGATAAGCCTGCAGTAACTCCTCACCCAAACAGTGACTCATCTGTACTCCCGCCACCCCAGCTCTACACAGACAAGATGCCACAAATGGATGGTGATTTGAATTCATTGCCTCCTTGGGAAATATCTTTGAGGGGAGTATCTGGTGACATCCTTAAGTTACAGATAAGATACTTCTTATTCCCAAACAAGTAGCCAAGGAATATTATCATAATCCTGTCTTCCCCAGTATGTGATAACCTCATAATAGTTATTTTTCTAACTCAATCAAGGTTTATTTATTTTCAACCTCTCTCTCTCTAGTTCTCTTTCTCAAAGAGTTGGAAGGATTATCAGCCACACGAACATAAGTCAATGCAATCTTGGCCAAATTTAGGTCAACGGACAGGATGAAGATAACACTGGGGATTCGGAAGGTTGAGCCAAGCTAGACAGCTTCAGTCTTCCACTGGCCCATGATGCTTGCCCTGATAGTCTCTCTATCTCTTCCCTGTGTTCCACACTTGCTTAAGAAGTAGAGAATATCAGACCAAGAAATCTCAAGATCCATTTCAGCTCTACTCTCCTCCTTTCAGGGATCAGAAAGCTGAGGCTCAGAGAGGTTAAGGTTGCCTGCCAAAGTCACAAAGCCAACAGAGCCCAGCCACATTTCGCAAACATGTCCAACGTCTCTTCCACTACCACTCAGAACACACTCAGTCACCTCAATTTCCCACAGGACCATTAGGCTTCTATTTGCAGCTGAAACAATTCTAGCAACAAGCTTCCCTGAAATGGAAAGCAGGGAAATGCTGGGGCAAGAAGGATAACCAAGGGATTCACAGAGAAATAAAAGCCCCAGAAAAGAAGCCATCATGACCTAATTGTGGCCCTATAAGCCCAGTGCACGACAGACATTTTGCTTTGTTTTACTGCTTTTTTTTTTTTTTTTTTACTTGCTCTTCTCATTTGTATCCTCACTTAGTTTTGCATGGGAAAGGGAAGATCAAGGATCTGGAAAGACAAGGAAGGTATTTTATTGGCCGGAAATTGGCAAGACCTCATATTCCTGCTTTATCAGTATGCCTGACCCATTGACTGGAGATGAGTCTCTACCTCCCGGCTCCTTTGGGGCCCTGTAAGTTCATGCTTTTTAATTTTTATAGAGCAGTTTATGGGCTGCAAAAAGGGCAAGCTGGGGGAGTTGTTGTCAGGGGCTGCATTGAGCAATGAGCCATCTTCTCTGTCTTCTTTTTCTTTCCTCCCTCTGGGAGCCTTGTAAATGAGCATTTAGACTTTCTGAGGGAGATAGAAAAGGGCTTTTGGGGAGCAAGGCATGAAAGAACGGATGGGTTATGAAGGGGCCTTAGGAAAATCTGAAACACCATCTATCTCTGGTCAGCTTGGTTATTTGTGGGGCAAGAGTAGATTTCAGTAGATCATTCTCAAAATCTGCTCTGAACTATCCAGCCTGTGAGGAAAAGAGGAACGTGTGATCTGATGATTTAAGCTAGAATTATCAACTTTTTTAGGAGTCGAATTTTGAAAGGAGTGATTTGGGGGCAGTGTGGTAGGATCTAGAGAACTCAAAGCTTTAGAATCCTCCGACTCTCTAAAACTCCTCTGGAGCACCATACTCTGCACTCAGCATCTCCACAGCAGCTGTGCAGTCACTTAAAGAGAGTAACTGACAGGGACCAACCAAGACATGACAGGCAAAAATCAAAGCTATACTTGAGAAAAATGTTACCTGTAAGCCAGTTGATTAAGGGTCAAGGTAAGTTGCTATAATTTTATTTATCAATAGAGTGAAGCTTGAAAGATGAATTAGATTTTTTAAAATGTCCTACCTTTTTAAAGCTTGAGAATTCAATGAAAAAGTAAGGTTAGAAAAAATGGGGAATCGTCACCATCTCCATCATCAGCATCATCTTCACTATCAACACCATCTTCATCATCATCCACCTCTTAGTGAGCACTTACTAAAAGCTTTTTGGATACCGGGCACCTTTTGAGTGCTTTACATACATTATCTCCGTCCTCACATCACCCTTCATGAGATAGGACTGTTATTAGCCATCTCTTACAGTCAGGAGAATGGGAGGAATTTTTCCTCATACTCTAAAAAGGGGAGTCAAGAGAAGAAAGCTCAACTTTTTCCGAGGTCTAACTTTACCTTCTGCAAGTGGGAAAGCAAATGCTGAGAAGATTTCAGCTTCTATTCAGAATTCCCAATTTTTCCTTCCTCTCAAAGAATAAATGAATTAATGCTAACATATGGAAATTCCAAAGGAAGTGAGAAGAAGAAAGTGGCTTTTAGGAAAAAAAAATTAGACTCGTCTCTGCAGCAGAGTTGGGAAGATCCAGACTGGAATGATTTGAACCCTTGCTTGTGCTCCTATATTGGGATGTCTTTGCTTGTCTAGCTTCCAAAGATTTCTAGAAAAGTCCCAGCCTATTCGTGGAATGCTCTACTCTATCCCACCTTCACATACCTGAGACTCCTTAGGAAGGTGTTCTCCTGAGTGAAACTCAGTGCACTTGAACCTTCTGTGGATGGTAGAGTGGGAGGGAAGGCAGCCTCACAGGCAAGGCTTTGGGTCTCCTGCAAAATGCTGCTGACAGCAACTGTCCACTTAGCCTAACAAGGTCCAGGAGTGGTGATATTGAATCTCTGCTCTTTACTGTACCTTGAGTGGTATTACCATAGGCCTGTTGAGTTAAGTATCCCACACCAGAGGGGTGGTAGTTACGTTGTTTGATACCTGGGAAGGTGAGAAGGGAGAAAAAAAATTACTATAAAAACAAACTAGAAACATTAGAACTGGGAAAATTCTACAAGGGAAACATAAACTATGATTAAATCCATTTAGATTCTTCTGGGAAGAGGTGTATTTGAGGGGGTAGAAGGGGATGCTAATAAACAGTGTGTACTGGAAGTTTCCAAAGGAGCAGAAACCAGACTCCTTCCAAGGGCTGGGGTGATGCATTTAGAGAGATAACACCCTGCAATTGTCATAGGCCGCCCTGTGATTTTCACAGCAGGGTGTAGTGCCACAATCCATGGATTTTCAAATCAATTGTCAAATCCTCTGAATTATCAAGCATTTTATTTGCCTTTAGAGTAGACCCGCTTTATATACCATAAACATTTCATTCAGGCATTAAGCTGTGGGCTCTTTAATTCTTGCTGAGGTTTAAATGCAGATGCCCTGATGCTGTAGGCAGAATAATGTCCTCAGAGACGTCCATGGCTTTATCTCCAAACCTGTGGCTGTTACCTTACACATCAAAAGGACTTTGTAGGTGTGTTTAAGGCGCTCAAGATAAAGAGGAGTATCCTAGATTATCCAGAGGGACCCAGTGTAATCACAAAAATCCCTAAAAGATGGAAAAGGAAGGCAGAAGAGACAGAGAAGGTGACACAATGATTTTTTCACAGAGGTCAAGCTTCACCTCCTCGGGGAAGCCTATTTTGTCTTCTCTTGTGAAATCAGCTGTCTTCATTGTAGCCTCTCTTTGCATCATCTACCACAATCACCACCACAACCGTGGGATGAGTGTGTGTGATTATTCTATTAATATCTGTGTCCTTCACTAACTCATGAAGGCAGGGACTGAGCCAGATTTTGCTTCCTTCTGAATTCCCAGCACACAGCAGGCACTCAATAAATATTTGTTGAATAAATGAGCAAATGAAAGGCTGAGCAGAATCTAACCCCCCCGGTTCTGAGTACTCTTTAGTGTGGGTGGAAACACAGCAGTCCACGAGGCACCCCACTGACTGGCTCCTTGCTTCTTGTTTTTGTATCTTCCTCAGACCAGAATATTTCTCTTTACATATGGTCTTAATACATTTCTGCTGAGAGAACAGCAGTATCTGTGACTCCAATCAGTGGCTCCAGGAGTTTGCAGGGATGGAAGTTTTCCTTTTTCTGTTATAATTTGTATTCAGATTATTCTGATTTAACTCCTGACCCAGCAGCCCCACCAGTGTACAATGGTCTCTGTTGTTAGATTGGAGATCTCCCACTGCTTTTCTCTCCTCTGAGTGTGAAAGACTATCCACTTATTCAAAGACCAAGATCCAGAGCCCAGTTTTGCAATACCCCAGGGGTATCCCATTTTCAAGTCATCAGAACAAACTGTATTAAAAATCACTTCAACCTTAGTGCACCCCTGCATTTATTGTTAAAGGAAGCAGTGAATGAAGTTACAAAAAAATAAAAGAGATCAGTAAACACTAAAACGGCAGCTACATTTGACCCAGACAGTTACTGCATATCAACTATGAGTCAAGCCCTGAAATAAGGTTGGGAGGAACTGTCTTTTGTTGGCACCCTCGTATTTCCCTTATGTCTCTGAGCACAAGCTCACTTTGTCCCTCACAACTCACCTGGGAGACTGACAAGGACAAGGACAAGGTGTTAATCTCTTTAAGTGCTGAAGTCACACGTAATTACTCACTCTCTGTTTATCTGGGCACTTCATCTTTGTCTTCTTGTATTCTGCTTGCTGTCTGACACATAGTAGGCCTGGAAGAGTGTTTTCTGAAGTGCCCGCCTTCTTTCTAAAAGAAGAAGTTGTAATTGATTTGCCCAACATGACTCAGTTAGTAGCAAAGGGACTTGGATGTGCAGCCTGGTGGCCTAATTCCAAGTTCAGCATTCCTTCCTCTCTGCTGTCCACGAAAGGACTCCTATGCAGGAAGGATGAGGGACAGTGGGGACATACACCATATAAATGTCAGGTACATGACGGGAAGTTTAACTATAATCAGACAAAGGAAAGTGGGACAGGAGAAAGCAAGCTTTGAGTTTACCCAGTCAAACAGCAGGAAGAACGTAGCTGGACAAGACAAATAATCCATCAGTGATGCCTGGAACCTTCCCCTTGCCCCAGGTATAGCCACACAAACTGGGGAGAGCCCCCGGAACCAAGTGAGTCAGGCACATTCCTGACACAGCAGCCAGTCCAACCGGGGCATTTTATAGCCCTCGGGATGTTTAAAGAAGCAAAAGACTTGGAGGATATGTATTCCTGCCCCAGTAAAGTTTATTTTACAATATTTAACATTTTTTTATTAAAGGTAAACAGGCAGGATATAAGCTCTATAAACTTTCCAAGGAGAAGACATTGCTAGCATTCCAGGTGGAGAAATCATTGCCCTGTGGGAGAACCAAGGCTTGCCAATTTCACTTTACAGGGGCCACACATGGCATATTTTTCTTATAGGATTGTGATGCAGATGGGTAAGCTTTTGGACATTAAAATTGCCACCGGATTTTTCTTGCTACCTCATTACTGTGCCATTTAAGGGAGAGGCCCATGGTTAGTTCTCAGGGCAGGCTTGCCCAAAGCATCCCCTGTATTATGGGCAGGGCCTTGTGTTCAAATTGTACTACAGAAGATGTCAGCTGGGGCCTCCCTGCCCTTCCTCCAAGATTTCAGGGCCTGGGGTATGGTGCCAATGGAGGTTGCTGGTCAGGCCCCTTTCTCTTGCCATCTCACTCTATCAGCACTAGGACCAGCTCACATGTAGGAGTGTGGACATCTGAGGGTCCAGACACTCAATTTCTCTCTGCATCCCCATAAACAAAGCTCCTTAGTGGAGTGATCCACCATTCAGAGGAAGAACCTAGGTGAGAGTCCTGTGCAGGCCTAGAAAGCCAGATTGGAACCATGTGGACAGGGGATTCCAGTGTCCCATGAATCTGGCAGGGCATGAGTTCCAGATGCACACACCCCCAGACTGAGAACACTCCTAACCCCACAGCCAGAAAGAAGCCCTCTGAGGTGCTGGGCCCAGGTTTCCCGGATCTGAGCTTGTGCTAATCATATATAGGTAAAGTTGATTTAAACTCCCCACAAAGCTGTGTAACATCGGTCATTGTGCTGGGGCTCGCATATTCACGGTCTTCGCCCCTCGTTCACCTCTGGCTGCATACTGCTTGTTTCACTCCACACCAACCCAAACTCAAAATGTCACCGCTTCACAGTTTCTTAGCAAAAAATATTCTCATACCTAACGTTTTATTTTTAGTTCATGCTACTGAAGACATGGATGTTGAAAAACTCTTTTTATCTCTGCATCCTTCTCTCTCCAAGGAGCAGAGCAAATCCCATTTCCACTGTTACAGCAAGAGTCTAGAAACCATCTTTTAGGGCCTGAACTTTTTGTTGGGATCTTGCCCCCCAAATAGAATGGTTTTTCAAAGCCTTAGAGAGATTTGGGGAAGCAAAGTGTTCTCCTTATTCATATATGTCTGATTATACATAAACACAGACATCACTTCCATTCTCTTCTCGGTGGAAGAGAAACTAACACATAGATTTTGACTGAGGCACACTCACAGTGGTGCAATAGACCGAAGTTCCCTGGGCTACCTATTCCTGGTTGTTGGGTCTTCTCATTTTGAGATCTAGGCTGGAGGAGAAATCCCTCCTTGGAACATACTACCCTTGCAAAAGAAGGAAATGAGCTATGTAACCTGATGATGTTTTTGAAAGTTTCTGCTCAGAGGTAGCCTACATAATTTTTGCTCACTTTCCATTGGCAAATGCAAGTCATATGGTAAAAGCTGATCGATGGGATGTGTGTGTATAATTCTCTCAAATACATGGAGATGAACTAACTGGGGACAAGAATGCTACAATACCCATCAAATAGTAACCTCCTTATCATCCTCCAGGAAGCAGCTAAAAATGTCATCTCCTCAGTATCACTCCACAGAAACATCGCTCTCCCTTTTCTGTTCTACAGCATTACAACACTGAGACTTTCAGGACAACGTGCTGTTTCTCTTACTACTTAGCGAGCCCTTGAGGGCAGTGATCATCTCTTATCTTATTCTACCTTCCCCGTCCTTAGAACAGCCCCTCGAGTCTAAGACATTGTGTGATTATTGCTTACTTAAGGGGAAAAAAAGTGGTGCCATAACGCATGGAATCAGTCTTGATATCCAAGGAATATTAAGAGAAAGTTACAAAGGAAGAGATGGAGAAAGACCAAAAACTAACTCTTGCACTTTTAAGTTGAGATGTATGTGTATATGTATATAATAGATATACAATACAAGAAATATAGATTAGGCAGCTGCGTTTATAAGCCTAAAGTTTTGGAGACATGTTCAGGGTGGAGCTATACATTTAGCATAATTTGGCAGTCATCAGCATGTAGACAGTGTTATTTCCTAAGAAAAGAACGGAGAAAGAGATGTTTATGACACATTTCCCATTTCCCACCTCTACTTCCTGACTTGCCCAGAGACCATAAGTCAGAACCTCAATTATTTCCTTAGACTCTTAAAGTGTCTACTAAAAGGTCAACCTTGGTGGACCATTGGTTTTTCATTAGAATACACTCAGCATCGAAACTCTAATTTGTCCCTCTGTTCCCTTGGGCTTATTTCTGCATGAAGCTGGATTATATTCTTTTTGTTTTTTTTTTTTTTTTTGAGACAGAGTCTCTCTCTGCCACCCAGGCTGGAGAGCAATGGCACCGTCTTGGCTCACTTCAACCTCCACCTTCTGGGTTCAAGTGATTCTCCTGCCTCAGCCCCCCAGGTAGCTGAGATTACAGGCACCTGCCACCACACCTGGCTAGTTTTTGCATTTTTAGTAGAGATGGGATTTCACCATGTTGGTCAGGCTGGTCTTGAACTTCTGACCTCATGATCCTCCTGCCTCAGACTCCCAAAGTGCTAGGATTACAGACACGAGCCACTGAACCTGGCCTGGAATATATTCTTAGAGGGACCTTCAAAGTGCATTTTCTCTCACCTCTGGATGCCTGTTGCTTGAGCCATCCATACCACATGACTGTCACTCTCTTCCCTCCTCTTCCCCCATTTCATGTTGGTAAAATGGCAGCCTTGTATTGAGTGAGTAAAAGGACTGGACATGATGACATATGTCTTGCATATGCTATCTCTTTCCATCCTCACCACAACCTGGTAAGGGAAGTATTGACTCAATTTACAGATGTGGCATTCAAAGTTCAGAGAGGTTAGGTAATTTGCCTCAAGTCAGCACCAGTAAGGAGCAGGACTCTTGAATGGAAGTATCTCAGTGCAGATTCCATGCCCTCCATAAGCCACCAAGCTGCCTCAAACACAAAAAATCCTTGAGAGCTGAGTCTTCTGGAAAGAGCTATTTACACTTTGCCGATAAAGAGACAAACACACAAACACACAATACATTTATATCTGTGTGTAGATGTAAGTATACTTGGATTTTTTTAAAAAAAACAATACATTACATAGTTTCCTGCATTCTTAAATAGGTAACAAATAATATTTAATCATTCCTCCATACTTTCATGTCTGCTCGGTGCTTTGCATTGTGTCAAGAGCAGTGTTTTGAACTTATTTAGAATTAATTTTTGTCCTCCAAAACTCTTAAGGGTTTGCAATTTAACTGATGAGAGACAATCTACATATTGCTCTGTGATCACCCTGATCCCCAACGTGATGGTATTTGGAGATAGGGCCTTTGAGAGGGAATTAGGTCGTGAGAATGGAGTGCTCATGATGGGATTAGTGTCCTTCTAAGAGATGGGAGAGAGCTTTATTTTATCTCTGCGGTCAGCTATATCAGGACATAGCCCGGAAGAGGGCTTTCACCAGAACCTGACTAGGCTGATACCTTGATCCCAGACTTCCAAATTACAGAGCTGTGAGAAACACATGTCTATTGCTTAAGTTAACCAGTCAATGGTGTCCTGTTAGAGCAGCCTGATTAGTTCAGACACACACACACACACACACAGAGACACGTACGTATAAAATAAGGAGAGATCACATTAAGAGGAATAAGTTACTTCTTTTTAAATTTGGAGGCTTTCTAATTTGCCAGTCTTTTTCCCATGTATAATTTCATTTGATCTTTATAGTAACTACCACTATGTCACAGATAAAAAAAACTGAGGCTGGGAAAACTTCAAAATTTGTTGAAGATTACACAACTAGTAGATACCAAAGCTGGGAAATAAAACCCAGGTTCAAATCCAAGATTCCCTCTGGTAAAGTGAGGCCGATTCTTTACAGAAACAAGCTTCTCTCCTGTTCTCCAGGACCTCTGAGGAAGGAGAGCTCACTCCCTTCTTCCGGTACCCAGGAGTCTAGCTCCTTTATAGGAATGAAGTCCTGGTGGTCATTTTCGCTCAGCTGCACTGTTGGGCTTGGCTGGGTGATGCCTAAGGCTGGGGGTGGCGGGCAAGGGAATGTGTGTGCCGTGCAGCTCCTGCCAGCCCTACAGAGCTGGCACTTTCTACAAGAATGCTTGCTTCTCAGAAACACTGTTGATAATGAAGTTGCTCATTTTTAAAATGCTGTAACGGATATTCTGAGAAAACAAACCTGGTTCCAGAAGTGCAGCTGTGGTGTTTGGATTTAAGGTTGGAGGCGGTTAAGATGAGCTTTTAGCTGGCCTGCTGTGGACTGCGACAGGGTGACACCGTCAGGCCATTGTACTGACAGAGAACTCTCAGGGCTCCTTGGAGCCTAAGAGGACTGTGAGAATCCCTGAACCTGGCACCTACTAAAGTGGACTTTTCACCTCTTGGGACCCTGGTAAGAATCAAGAGAGGGAGAGAGAAAGGAAGACGGGGAGGAGAGAGAGAGACAAATAATGTTTCAAATCAGAGGAAATAAGCAAGCCAGGGATTACATGAATTCCCCTCTAGCCTCAGTCAGACCTAGAGGACATGCAAAAGCACTTGAACTGAGGAAGACTATTTTTTGAGACCCCTGGAAAATAGGATGGCACAGAGCAGTTTCCTGGCCTCAGAGAGGACGCAGTTTCTGAGATGCAAGGTTTGCTTGTGGATTTCCATGCACAGGGCAGGGGTCTCAGCATAGTAATAGCCAAAGAGTCACACACTGAGGCAGATCCCTGGCTCTGCTTGGAGGGCCAAAGATTCCTAGCTGAGCGGATCATCAGTAGGCCATCTGAACCAAGCCCGTGTCCTGAACGACATTCTTTCCATCATACCTCTCACCCCATGTCTATTTTCTCAATGCTGAACGAGAAAGGAAATGAATATTTACTGCATCTAGTTATGTACCAGTTGCTTCATTTAATTTATAATGGAAATCACACAGTATGATAATAGCCAACATTTATGAAGAATCTAGTAGGTGCAAGCAGGAATCTAACCATTGGATGCACATTAACTTACACTTAATTCTCACAATAGCCCCAAGTGGTAGGTTGCAGTGAGTATCTGAGGCTGAGGCATGGAGAAATGTTCTTAGCCAGCAAGCTAAGCAAGAGCTGGCATTCCCCCCATGGCTGTCTGACTCTAGAGACCTCCTCTCTGCCTCAAGTCAAGCCTAGAGACTGAATCAAATAAGGATCTCTGTCCCCAGCCCAGACACATGGCCCCTTTTGAGATGTTCCAGAAGTTTCTTCCTCCGTTTTCACCTGACAATTCCTCCAAGAGGCAGAGCCAAAGGAACCCTCCACTCCATGGTTCATCTGAAAGTCCTCAAAGACTGCATCTCTTAACATTACATTGCTTTAAAAACCTGCCAGTCCTTAAAAGTTGACCAACCCCACCAAACCAATAGTATCTAGTGGTGGCAACATTGGCAGCATTTTTGAAAGTTGGCATACATTGTAGTCAACACTTCTGTTTGCTCTGTGTTATGCTTTTAATTGGTGCTTCATATTCTACATAATCTAATTTAGTAAGTCTTTTCTCTGGGAACTATGTTTGTCAACTAATAGAAAGTAGATCCATTCTCAAGGACCTGATCATAGGCTGGAGTCAAATAAGAAAAATCTTTACAAAATGCCAACATAAGCGTAGTAACCTTTAGTTTGCAAATTTCCTGGAGATATTTTTAACCCTTTGAGATCCTGTTTCTCACTCACGATCTCATCAGCCTGGCCACAGCCTTGCCCTGGAGGCTCCAGGCAGAGAACCACAGTGGCACAAGGCTTTCCGTGGCGACTGTGTCTTGCACACACAGCTCCCCGAACACAGACAGACTGAGCACCACATTCCTTCTACCTGGCTAATGCCTACGAATCTTCCAAAGCACCATCACTCTCTCCAGGAAAGGTACCTTTACCAGAGAGCATCTGAGAAGTCAAGTCCACTTCCTGCAGGTTCCCCTGTTCCTACTACCTGTACCCCAGCACCTGTCACCTTCAACTTCTATCGGCCAAGTCCTGATGACACTGTGAATTCTTTGAGGGAAAGACTACATTCCTTTGACTCTATATCCTCAGAGTTTTGATACCATCCTGGCACTTAGCGGATGCTCAAACATGCTTGATGAGTGAAGGATACACATTTATAAATCCACTGTTTAAACAGAGATTGTTTTAGGGTTTTAAAAGGGCCCAGGTATATGAACCCCCTTTGTAAAACATCCTAAATCAAATACAATGTTCATAATAATGTACAAGGAGGGATTCCATCAAACTAAATCAAATGCATCGCTACAGCCTGTCCTTGCTTTTGTATTATAGTCTTTTGTATTGGGTAGATTTTTTATGGGGGTGAAGTTTTGGAGTACTGTGGTACAATGTTCTGCACCATAAAGAAACTTCAGTGTTTCAAAATCAGAAATTGAGCCTGACTGAACTACACACCAACATGCATGCATGTGGGCTGTGCAAATGCCGAGCCATTAGAATATATCTAGATCTACACAGGTAGGCAGATCACTAGATATGGATACAGGCATAGACAGATGTAGATACAGACACAGATACAGTTATTGATATGTAGATAGCTGGATATAGTTTCTTGTTATATACAAGGAAGGTCTTGATCTTAGTTTTAATACTGAAAACTCATAAACTAGAGTCATGCTTATTTAATTTCTGATAAATAGCATCATAATATATTTGATTGAGTTCAGTTCTCACAGTTTCTTACATTTATTCGTCCCTACTCCTTTTCTTGCTCCAGAGTGTGAATTTAGGTTTCAAAAGCCTTTATCAAGTTCTGGAGATTACTCTGGTCCATGCATTATTATATTGGTTTGTTTCCAAAGGGACTATTTTCTAATTTTACTTTCATATATGTTGAGTTAGTGCATCCATTGGTAGGGGGACCAAGAGAGGAGGCCTGAATCCAGATAGGAGAGAGCCAGAATGGAAACAGAAAATTAAAAGTAGAAAAGAGTATTCTCTGTGTGTGTGTGGGCGGGGGGGCGGTGGTGGTGGTGTGTGTGTGTGTGTGTAGAAGAGGGAGGAAAAGCCAGAATCGGGAAACTCAGATCTTTCCTCCTTCTGCCTCTCCAGCCTTGGAAATTCTGTCTGAAATACAGCTGGCATTCACTTCTTATACACTGAGCCTCATGACCTTGGCTGGTACCCATGTCTGCACTACATTTATGGCATCCAAATTGCTAATTTGGTGTTGAGGTGGATGGAGGGAGGGAGGGAGAGAGGAATTAAAGGATAGGAAGGGGAAAAAAGTACCCCAAACTGCAAAAGTTAAATTTCCGGCCAGGTGGCTTCCAAACCATCCAGCAGCTTTATTCAAGGCTTTGAAGTCTTGAGCCAAACAGTTCCAAATCTTCAATATTTACCCTGCAGTCTCCAAAAACAAAAGTTGACTGTGTTCCTTGAAGTCAATCTCACCAGCATTTCAGGATGACAGATGGGAGAGGCTGAAAAAGAGTTATTGGATGACCTGGAACTTCTTGGTAAGTATTTGTTATGCTTGGCTCTCTCTCTCAATCTCTCTCACAAACACACTCACTCAACACACACACAGACACACACACACGTGCACACACACACACACATACACATAGACACACACACATCGTTTTGTTGTTTTCTTTTTAAGCTTACTCTACTTCCCCCATGAATTCCTACTCTGCCCCCAACCCAGTCATCTGTTGCGATATTTGTCATGTATATCAAGAGCTCACCCTGGAAGAGCAACAGCTAACCCAACTCCCTAGTCTGAATTTCTTTAACCCAGCAGTTGAACTTGGCCGCTTACACCCATGGACTAAACACAAAGAAATAATGGTGGAGCCAATTCTGCGGGTGAGATCAAATCTCTATCTAGCTATGGACTAATGCAGGGCACACTTTTGGGAGGGGGAAATAGGTGATGGGTGAACATAAAATTCTGAAATTGAAACATATTCAGGAGGCAAAGACTCCATCCCAGTCCAGCCTTGACGAGTACTTGTCACTTGCCTTTCTCCTAACCATCACTTATCCTTCTTTGCTTCTCCAATCCCCACTTACTGTTCAATGTCCTCAGTGGTAGGTATCTCCATAAGAGTCACTCAGTGAATATGTACTGAGAACCTACCATGTGCCAGGCACTGTTCCAGGCTTGGAGCTAACAAAGTGCCTGGGCCTGCCGGATCTCATGATCTGGAGCGGGGAGGACAGACAATAAATAAAGAAATAAGTAAATCTACAGTGTGTTTGATGGCAGTTCACGCTATGACTAAAAATACTGCAGGGTACATAGGAAAGAGAGAGGGGGAGCAGGGGCAATATTTGTCATATAGGCAGAGACCAGATAAAGATGAAGCAACAAAGGAGAGGCTGTGTGAAAGGAGAGCATTCTGGCAGAGTGATCAGCCAGAGCAAAGGCCCGGAGGGGGGAGGGTGTGGCTGGGCCAAGAAGCAGCAACAAGGCAGGTTGGCTGGGCCAGAGGGGACAGGCAGGATCACAGAGAGCTTTGGGAGGACTCTGACTTTACCTCTATGTGAAATGGGAGCCACTGGTGAGTTTTGACCAAATGAGCAGCATGATCTGGCTCATGGTGGACTTTGAAATGCAGTGTTGAGAATAGACTATAAGTAGAAGGGAAAGAGCTGAAGCAGCCAGAGTACATTCTTCTTCATCCCTCCACACTTAAATGGAAAAAGATAATGGTGACTTGGACCAGGATGGGGATAGCAGAGGTTGGACTCTGGAAGTTCTTAGAAGGTGGAGACATCTGATATACTTGCTGATGAATTAGATGTGAAGAATATGAGGTGTCAGGGATGACTTACAAGTTTTTGGCTTTAACAACTGAAATGAGAAAGTCATTTCTTTATCTGGGCTCCCAAGTATTTTTATTAATGTTAATATCATAACATGTTAGTAACAGTTGTACATGTGGGCATCTCCCCCACTAGATGCACTGTCTCTTAACTTTCAAAGGTCTTTTGATAGGTTAGGACTCTACTGAAAGCTATGGACTCTTGCCAATGAGGAGATAAGTATTCATACACAAATTCGTGCACACATTTACATCTTGAAAAGGTTTATTTCTTTTCCCAAGTTCAGCCATAGAAGCTTTGATTTGTTCATGGATCCAAGATTAAAAGACTCAGGAACTAGATTTATTTGTTATTTTAATACGTTATTATGCAACACTTAGGGCATGACAGATGTAATGGGTGACCAAAAATAGCTAGACTCTTTTCTCATGGAGACTGTCATCTGAGGCAGGAAATAGACAAGTTGTTAGTAAACAAATAAACAAGTAAGCAATTACAATTTATAAAAGGAGCTATGGAGAAAAAAGAAAGCAGGGTGACATAATCTACTATGCTGGGTATACTATTAAAGGAAACAGAAACCATCCAGGTCTTAGAGGAGATTAATACAAGGAATTGGTGGTGCACATGTTGGAAAGAATAGAGGGTAATGAGACCAGAGATTGGCAACATGAGAAGCCCACCAGAAATGGAGAGGAAATGAGAAGAGGGGGTACCACTAGAGCTCAGACACCTAGACTATGTGGAAGCTAGGTCAAAGAAGGGGTGCTGCTCCATGGCAGTGATGAGTAGAAAAAGGGCTTGTCTACTGGAGATGCCAACCAAGACAGAGCAAAACAGAGTAAAGGGCTCTGGCTTCTCCCCTTCTCCCACTCTCCAGTTTTCTAACAGTGCCTCCCCTTGACCAAATATGTCCGGAACCAGTTCCTTGTGATTCAGAGCAGAACAGGAGAGGAACAGAGATGGACCCAAGAGCAATTAGGTGAGCAGCTGACACACGGGGGACCTACTTAGAAAAAGTGGTCACCAAGCACCACTCTAAGAAGCTGCAAATTAAGTTGACTTTGGCTAAATCAGAAGATGATTATCACGGGGGAGAACATTCCAGGTGGAGGGAATTGCAACAGAACGTTCCTGAGATGTTAAAGAGCTCTGCCTCTTTGGGAGTGAAAGGCCTCACCTAAGGTCAATCTGGCTGTATACCTACCCCATTCTTTTTTTTTTTTTTTTCTTTGAGACTGAGTCTAACTCTGTTGCCCAGGCTGGAGTGCAGTGGCATGATCTCGGCTCACTGCAATATCTGCCTCCTGGGTTCAAGTGATTCTCCTGCTTCAGCCTCCCAAGTAGCTGGAACTACAGGTGTGTACCACCATGCCTGGCTAATTTTTTGTATTGTTAGTAGAGACAGGGTTTCACCATGCTGGCTAGGCTGGTCTTGTACTCCTAGCCTCATCATTTGCCCACCTTGGCCTCCCAAAGTGCTGGGATTACAGGCATGAGCCACTGTGCCCAGCCAGCTATCCCATTCTTTACTTAATCAGAGGAGGTTAGGCATATGGCTATTCTTCTATAAGCACCTGCCAGGTGGCATATTGCAGTGGAAGCAAGCCTCAGACCAAATTCCACTAGATGCCCAGACATTTATCAGTGAGCCTACAGAAAGACAGTCCTACCACCTGCTCTGTCCTTTAGGCCACCCCACAAGTACCTTGCCTGAAATGTGAACTTTGAGGTAAAGGCAAAAATATTCCAACACCAAGATTTATTGTCAGCATCCTCTGCTAAGCAAAGGTACGCATGGCCAAATGGAGTTGTAGGCCAAGGAGATCGCTCAGAAAGTTCTGGATTGCTGGGCTTGCCAGGTTCTTATACTTCATGCAAAGGCAGAGGGGTTATACAAACTTCCAGCTATCTATCTTTTATTTCATCAATGAAAAGTTATTTGTAACATTACTTATACTAATGAATATACCTTCTAAAGCATATTCAGAAATTGATATTTAAAGTATATGCTGAGGCCATTTTTGAAGCATGGATTCTTTATTAGGGCAATTTAAATATAGCCTAGCTGCCCCGAGATTGTAGATGGAAACTAACCTGCACATTCAGATAACATCACACTGTTTATACGGAAGCATAGAAAAGTTAATTACAGACAATGAAACAGAGGGGATGAAAGATGCCAATGCTGCTGGAGTTTCACTGCTGAAGAGGAGAATAGATTCACAGGAGGCTGCAGAAGTGAGAAGGGGCTGAGTCTCATAGACCACCTTAAGGGATTTGCATCTCATTCAAACTGCAATGCAAGACTTTGACCGGGAGGTAACATAATCATGCTCACTGCTTTGTGAAGAATGGATGATAGAGGAGGGAATGTGACACTAAGTCATTGAAAGTGTTGGAGTTACTGGCATCAACCCATCATAGTGGCAGTACAGATGGAGAGAAATGGAGACAGATGAGCTGTGTTTCAAAGACAGAAACTCAGGAATTATGTCAGTCTGTTTTGTGTCACTGTAAAGGAATAAGTGAGGCTGAGTCATTCATAAAGACAAGAGGTTTATTTTGGCTCACATTTCTGCAGGCTGTACAAGCATGGCACCCGAATCTGCTTGGCTTTCAATGAGGCCTCAGGGAGCTTCCAATCATGGCCAAAGATGAAGAGGAAGCAGGCGTATCACATAGTGAGAGAGGGAGCCAGGAGGGAGGGGGAGGTGCCAGGTTCCTTCCAAACAACCAGCTCTCACATGAACTAACACAGCAAGTATGCACTCCTCACTGAGGGGATGGCAACAAGCCATTGATAAGAAATTCACCCCCATGATCCAACACCTCCCACCAGGTCCGACCTCCAACACTGGAGATCACATTTCAGTGCGAGGTTTGGTGGGGACACCCATCCAACCGTATCAGGAATGATGATTGGCTGAGTTTGGAATGGTGGTGAGGGAGAGGTTGGAACCAAGGATCCCTTCCTGGTTTGTAGCTGGTGTAGCTAGCCAGAGAATTGTCTATTTTACTAAGATGGAGGAGGCACAAGCAAAAGATTTGGTGGTCAGGTGGAAAAAGGGGGGTCAAAAAAAGATTTCATTTTATACATTTTAATTTTGTGACACAAAAGCAAGAAACACACCCTTGTCTATTTATCTTTGCATCCACCTGCATGGCCTTGACTAGTGCTTAGTACATGCCTGAGGAATTAGAAAGAATAGGCATGCTATTATTTTTGTCACTTATCTTAGTGTTTAACACCTCTCCCTGCGCCTTCCTTTCTTTCTCCCTCTCCCTACTCTCCTTTCTCTTAATATATATAAAATAGCACTTCAATTTCATACAGTGGTTCAAATAATCAAAGATAAGATAAACCAATAATATAATACATTTTAGACAGAAATAAAGGTTCTGTAAGGCTTGAGTTGCAAAGGGTGACACCAACAAGAAATTAGAAATCAAATGAGCTCAAGTAAATGAAGTTTGGAGTCTGGATGAAAGAATGCATCCCAAGAAATCCATGTCTCTGAGATGGCTAAATGGCCTTCCATTCCACTTGAAGATCTGTTAATGCATTTCCCTTTTATGTTGCAGACAATGCCATTGCAAATGCTATCATTCCTGTGTGGGAGATGTGGCTATAATTTTCTCATCTATAAAATGAAGGAATTACACTGGATTATCCCAAAGACTTGAAAGTCTCCTTTCAGATCCTTCTCATCTTCTAGAGTTACATGGAAATGCCCTTTGGGGATCAGGAACACAACAGGTCCAGCTGTGGTAATCTCTCTGGTAGAGCCCCCATAGCACACACTGAAGGGTACCAACTGTGTAAATAGAACAGAAGTTAGAGGAAAGCATTAAAATCTCTTTATCAGTTCTACAGAGAAAGGAAATCTCTTCTTCCTATCATCTGGAAAAATATTACTCTCCCCTTTTTTTTATTTCTTTATATCACACAAGGAAAGAGATAATAGTATTCTGTGGCTTACTACATTTTGGAAGCACAGTTTAGGAATTTTCAAGCAAGAAAGATCTGTTAAAAGGCTCAAAAGTAAGTTAAAATTTAAAAAACTCTTCATGCAATTTATGTCTCATAACTTACCAACAATCCTTCCAGGACTGTTCACATATTAATTTGTATATAGTACCTTTTTCCTGGGAACAGAAATATACAATCCATAACTGGACAGAAAACTTTACTGTGAACACAGAATGCATATTTATGAAATCTAGAACAATTTACAAAACATGTCATTGTAGTCTCCCAGTCAATCATGAATCTATCCATAGTTATAATTGAGTCCAATTTGGCCCTGAGCCTCCTGGTAGCCAAAGCAAAACAAAGCACAGAATCAGCTACAAAATACTCATTACAATAAAGAAGGATGCATATCATTTTGAAAGGACTACAGTAAAATATTTTGTTTAAATAGTGTGAGGCTGTAGGAAGCAGAGAATGATCGGGTAACACTAACTCCTCCACAGTAGAGGTTGTGACATTTCATAAGGTTTGTTCTTCACTGAGAGTCAAGGGCATCGTGTTAAAGTACAATTCAATGAAGGACTAGGACAAAACAGACCTTGAGAGGTGCAGCTGGAACCAAAGATAAAAGCAGATATAGAAGGCACTGTCGGATATGAGGCCACGAACCACATAAAACTGGAAATGTTAGGCATCCGAATTGAGATAGACTGTGAGCATAAAATGCTCACCAGATTTCGAAGTTTTTGCACCACAAAATGAAAATAAGGGGAAAATATCTCAACATGTTTTATATTAATTATGTGTTGAAATGATAATATTTTGGATGTTGGGCTAAGTAAAATAATTACTAAAATGAATTCCACTTGACTATTTCACATTTTTAAATGTGGCTCTTAAAAAATTTTAAATTACCTATGTGGCTCACAGTTGTGTCTTGCATTATATTACCGTTGGCTAGTGCCAGCTCTGGAGGAGTGGGCACCTGCCACTTCATGTTGGACTTGCTGCTTTCTCTGCTTGCCCATCATTCTCCCCATCTGTGAACTGAAGGACCCTAATACCCATCTCCAAGAGTTGAGTGGACTGCCTTGTAGAAATTGCCAAACACAATGCCTGTCATGGCATCTTGCCCAGCACCCTTCCTTTGCTACTTCTCTGCCCAGAAGCCTACCTTTGGGGCTGAAAGTGAGTAAATATTCTGACTCCTGCCACAGTCCTGCCATGAGATTTGCCTGTGACCCTCCACTCCCTGAGGTCCATGGCTGTTTCTCTGCCTTGAGGAAATGCAGCACTATGCGATTTCAGTGTCTCAAGACAGATAACTCTGGCCCCCTGGAATAACAAGCAGGATGATAGGGGTTGGGAGGGAGGCTGTTTATAGAAGACAGGGGTCAAACACTGCTCAAGGACTTTGTTTAAAATTCTTTTTGAAACCACACAGCTCTATGTTTGGGTTTGTCTCTCTCATTAAATAAATATCTGGAGAGTCTTCGTGGATCATCCCAGAAACATATGGCCAAGGTTTTTAAGTTAATGAATCACACTCTTGAGTTACCCTTAGTGGATTCCCAAGTTGGGGCATCTAAGGATGGTCAAGACAGGTCAGTGAGGGATGGCATGAAGTTCTTCCCAACAAGGCCAAGAGAAGGGGACCCTTTCAGAGTTATGTGCAAGATCCCTGCTCACCAGTAAATTGCAAAAATTTCTTATGGACTCAGTTCAGGTCAGCAAGAAGTCACAGGGAAGAGAACAACCAAGACCTTATGATATGAAAGAACAGAATTTAAGGAAACAAGAACATCCTGTTAACTTGAAGTTTGCCCAAGACTCAATTTCATGTTTGAATGAACGTGTGCCAATTATTTCTGATTAGCAAAAACTGTACATTTGTGTTTTATTTTAACGAAATATTTTGAAAAGCTGAGAACATATCTGGATTCTAAATTTGGTATTTGTCATTCTAAATTTGATCCTTAGCAAATTTAAGTCACTTTCAACTCAAACTTTCCTTAAGGGAGAATCAGAGATAGGGGAAACAGTAAATTTAAAAAATATTTGGGGCAAAAGAAGTTTTTTAAATTGATAAACTCTATTTTTTGAGTAGTTACAAGTTTACATAGAAGTTGAGCAGAAAGTAGAGTGTTCTCATATACTCCCTTCCTTCCACACACATACAATTTACCCTATTTTTAACATCTTTGCATCAGTGACATGGATACATTTGTTATAACTGATGCACCAATGTTGATACATTATTATTAGCTAATGTCCGTAGATTACATTAGAGTTCACTTTATTGTGCAGTTCTGTGGATTTTGATAAAGGCATGATGTCATGTGTCTACCATTAAAATAGCATGCAGAATAGTTTCACTGCCCTAAAAATCTTCTGTGCTCTAACTATTCATCCCTTCCTTCCACCAACCTTTGGCAACCTCTGGTATTTCTACTGTCTCGACAGTTTTGCTTTTTCCAGAATGTCATAGAGTTGGAATCATTCAGGATGTAGTTTTCAGACAGGTCTAATGGTATACAGACAGGTTTACGGTTCCTCCATGAGGATTTTTTTTTAATCCAGAAAATAATATCTTCTATAGAGATGAGGAGAATGAGAACAAATAAAAGGAAAATTTTAGGCTGAGCTATTGTCTTTGGCTCCTGGTATTTGGGGAAAGGAAAGGACAAAGTCACCCTGGAAGAGAAGACCATAGGACAAAAGGAATGAGGCTGTGTGAGGTAGAAGGGCAGGCACAATCACAGGCACCTCGGGAGGATGGGCTTCCGGGGGGAGAAGGAACCTTGAGTTTATTCACAAAAACCAACTCGATGGCTGAATCATAAAACAAAGTGAAATTTTGCCTGTTTTCTCTACAGAAGACAATATAATCCAGTTTTCCAAAAGGAATGTAGGTAAGATTTCTCCTGGAAGCAGGAGTATAATAACACTTAGATTATTATTTTATTGGTTTCTTTTTTTCTTTAATTTAATTCCTAATTCTTGACTCAAGAGTATAATTTGTCCCTTCAATGGGTCAAACTTGTTATTTTTTTTCTAGATAGTTTTTCCATTCCCATGTGTTTTTTCTAGAACTTGAATGAAAACTGCAGTCTAGCTTGTCTTCATTCAAATGGTTTGGATGGGGCTCACTCCACACCCTGGTTGTAAAGGTAGACATATGGTGCAGACATACCTTGCATTCCACCTCCTTGGACAGAGTACTTGCTTCCAAGGTGGCCACAGAACCTAAGCGGGATCAATGAGCTACCAGCCTAGAATTTTTGCTGGAACTCTTGGGAAAGAGGCTCTTCTTCAATGGTTCCTAAGCCTTGAAATGTATGTCTAGGGACACCACTCTTGTCACCTCATGCTCAGAACCTGCCAGAGAGTAATCTCAACACAGGAAGGAGGGAGCTGACATATGGTAGCAGGTCGAGTTAGCCAATAAAATAGAGAAAGCAGTACAGGGACATATTGATACTAAAAAAAATAAAGTTGTTCATTATTTACACGAAATGTAAATTTAACTGGAAAATTAAATGCTCTGCTTTTATTTGCTGTATCTGGCAACTTGAGCAGCAGGCAGCCTCCATCTTTGTTACTGCGTTTCTGAACACTCATTAATCTGCACTCCTGGACTTCTCAGTTATGTGAAGCACTGTCTACCTGGTTTTTGTTTGTTTGTTTTTGTTTTTTTCTTAAACCAGTTTGACCTGGATTTCTATCAATTTTATTAACTTGTAACACAGAAGTTCCTCCTTCATGTAGAAGTTCTGCCATCTTTAAGAACAATAGGTGTTCTCTTCAAAAAGAATATATCCTCAGGAAAATATCCTACAGCCACCAGTGGGTCATGTCACTGGGGCACACTCAGGAGAGGTAGACAGCAAGATCAGGAATACTTGCCAGCTGTTAGGGGCATGGAAAGTACTCAGAGAGGTAATATCTTATGCCTGAGGTGGGGTGGAAAATATGACCTGGACCAGGATGGAAACACTAGGGCACTACCAGCTGCATGGGCTAGGATCAAAAGAAAGTCACCATTACCAGCACAGGCAGCTCCATGCATTCCTTCATATCCCCAAGAGTAGCTTGCCTTTAAAGATTGCACTCCTACCCTAACTTCTGGGCTATTTGCAGTGAACAAGAACAGACACAAATCTACAACATAAACTCTAAGTGATGGGAAAGAGCCAAAATATTCTTATGGTTTGAGAGGGTAAAGGAAAGAAAGGCAGGGGAGGAAGGAGAGCGATTCATTTCATAACATCTCTGTCACTTGCCACCCCACCTGGGGAAAGGACAAACTGAGCACAGTCTGGGTAGGAGAGCAAACAGGAAAGTGTCTCTCTGGCATCTAAAAGTGAGTAACCTGATCCCAGGGCCCCAGAGACAGGGCTGGAGGACAAATCTTTGTTGGAGTGGGGGAAGGCAATGAGCTGTATGGATTCCAAAGCTTTCTCGGCCCTGTCCTGTCTCCAGGCGCCAGCAGGTCATGTCACTGCAAACAAACAACACAGGGAAACCTGCCAGGAGAAATGACAAGGGTATTTGCCAGTTGAGAAAGCTTCTACCAGTCAGGCTGGACTGGTCATCAAAGAGTTTCCTCTTCTTGACTTGGATATCTAACACATTAGCCAGAGCCTTTTTTTTCCTTTTTTTGACAGAGACTCACTCTGTAGCCCAAGCTGGAGTGCAGTGGCACGATATTGGCTCACTGCAACCTCTACCACCTGGGCTCAAGCAATCCTCCCACCTCAGCCTCCCAAGTCGTTGGGATTACAGGCTCATACCACCATGTCCGGCTAATTTATTTTTATTTTTGTATTTTAGTAGAGAAGGGGTTTCACCATGTTGCCCAGGGTGGTTTTGAACTCCTGAACTCGGGCAATCCACCTGCCTCAGCCTCCCAAAGTGCTGTGATTAGAGTTACGAGCCACTGCACCTGGCTGCCAGAGCCTTAATTAAGCAACTTCTGTGTGCTGGGCTGCTGGGCTTGGTGGTCTTTTACATTCACTACATAGTCATTTTTCCAGTTTTCTGGCAAAATCTTTTGAAAATATAAGTTAAAGCCAGTATTGTCCTTATTTAGAGGAAACAAGAAACTGAGGGGTGGACCTCCTTAGATCACACAGGACATGAATACAGAGGAAGAAAGCCTTACAGCCATTATTAATCTCTGAATCTGTCATCATTCTTCTTTTCAGAAATTGGCATGGTGGCTTACGGGCCAACACTGGCAAATCCTCTTTGTAGCAAGTCCTTACAACTAACTACAATGGAATGAAGTTTTTATTATTGCTTTCAAAAAGTCATTGTTGTATTGGTGGTGATAATACCAACCCCACAGTCACAGCAACTAAAGACTCTTATTGAAAGGGTGCTTCAGTAAAGCTTGGAGAGAAGTTCAAAAAATGTTACCATTTATTCTTGATATTGGGCATGCTTTGTTAAAAAGCTATCATTATAGTCATATATATGAGAGAGCTGAAAAGATCCCAAGCTGGGGATTCCCAGGAAACCTTCTTAGAAGCAGTGGCAAGCCTTTCTAAATTTATTTTATTGTGTTAAGAAAATTTAACATGGGATCTAACTGCTTAACACATTTCTACGTGTGCAAGGCAGTATTCTTGGCAATCATGTTGCACAGCAGATCTCTCAGACTTACTCATCATGCTTAACTGAAACTTTATGCCAGCCGACTAGTAATTCCCCACTTCCCCCATCCCCAGCCCCTGGTAACCACTATTCCATTCTTTGATTCTAGGAATTTAACTATTTTAGATACCTCATGTGTATTAGTTTGTTTTCACACTGCTGATAAAAATATACCCAAGACTGGGCAATTTACAAAAGAAAGAGGTTTATCAGACTTACAGTTCCACATGGCTGGGAGGTCTTACCATCATGGTGGAAGGTAAAAGGCACATCTCATATGTCAGTGGCAAGATAGAGCACTTGTGCAGGGAAACTCCCCCTTATAGAACCACAAGATCTTGTGAGAGTTATTCACTATCACAAGAACAGCACAGGAAAGACCTGCCCCCATGATTCAACTACCCTCACTAGGTCCCTCCCACAACACATTGGAATTCAAGATGAGATTGGTGGGGACACAGTCAAACCATATTATTCCTCCCCTGGCCCCTTCAAAATCTCATGTCCTCACATTTCAAAACCAATCATCATAAGATCTTAACTCATTTCAACATTAACTCGAAAGTCCACAGTTCAATGTCTCACCTGAGACAAGGCAAGTCCCTTCTGCCTAAGAGCTTGGAAAATCAAAAACAAGTTAGTTACTTCCTAGATACAATGCGGGTACAGGTATTGGGTAAATATAGCCATTCCAAATGGGAGAATTTGACCAAAATAAGGGGGCTACGGGCCCCATGAAAGTCCAAAATCCAGTGGGGCAGAAAAATCTTAAAACTCTAAAATGATCTCCTTTGACTCCATGTCTCACATCTGGGTCAGGCTGATGCAAGAGCTGGGTTCCCATGTTCTTGGGAAGCTCTGCTGATGTGCCTTTGCAGGATATAGCCTCCTTCTTGGTTGCTTTCATGGGCTGGCATTGAGTGTCTGAGGGTTTTCCAGGCACACGGTGCAAGCTGTCAGTGGATCTACTGTTCTGGGGTCCAGAGGACAGTGGCCCTCTTCTCATAGCTCCACTAGGTAGTGCCACAGTAGGGACTTTGCCACAGTAGGGGCTCCAACCTCACATTTTCTTCTGTACTGTCCTAGCAGAGGTTCTCCATGAGAGCCCCACCCCTGCAGCAAACTTCTGCCTGGGCATCCAGGTATTCCTTTATATCCTCTAAAATCTAGGCGGAGGTTTCCAAACTCCAATTATTGACTTCTGTGCATGCACAGGCTCAATACCATGTGGAAGCTGCCAAGGCTTGGGGCTTGCACCCTCTTAAGTCACAGGCTGAGCTCTATGTTGGTCTTTTCAGCCATGGCTGGAGCTGCTGGGACACAGGGCACCAAGTCCCTAGGCTGCACACAGCAGGGGAACTCTGGGCCCAGCCCACAAAATCATTTTCTCCTAGGCCTCAAGGCCTATGATGTGAGGGGCTGATGTAAAGACCTCTGACATGCACAGGAGACATTTTCCCCATTATCTTTGGGAATAACATTTAGCTCCTAGTTACTTATGTAAATTTTTGCAGCCAGCTTCAGTTTCTCCCCAGAAAAATGGGTTTTTCTTTTCTATCACATTTTGAGGCTGTAAATTTTCCAAACTTTTGTGCTTTGCTTCCCTTATAAAATGGAATGCCTGTAGCAGCATCCAAGTCACCTCTTGAATGCTATGCTACTTAGAAATTTCTTCCACCAGATACCCTAAGTCATCTCTCTCAAGTTCAAAGTTCCACACTTCTCTAGAACAGACGGGAAATTCCACCAACCTCTTTCCTAAAATATAACACGAGTCATCTTTGCTCCAATTCCCAACAAGTTCATTTCCATCTAAGACCTCCTCAGCCTGGGCCTTATTGTCCATATTACTATCAGGCTTTTGGTCAAAGCCATTTGACAAGTCTCTAGGAGGTTCCAAACTTTCCCAATTTTCCTCTCTTCTTCTGAGAACTCCAAACTGTTCCAACCTCTGCCTGTTACCCAGTTCCAAAGTTGCTTCCACACTTTTGGGTACCTTTTCAGCAATACCCCACTCTACTCATACCAATTTACTGTATTAGCCCATTTTCACATTGCTGATTAAGGCAAACCTGAGACTGGGCAATTTACAAAAAAAAAAAAAGAGGTTAATTGGACTTACATTTGCACAAGTCTGGAGAGGTCTCGCAATCGTGACAGAAGGTGAAAGGCATGTCCCACATGGTGGCAGCAAGAGAAAGAACTTGTGCTGGGAAACTCCCCCTTATAGAACCACCAAATCTCATGAGACTTATTCACTATCACAAGAACAGCCCAGGAAAGACCTGCCCGCATGATTAAATCACCTCCTACTAGGTCCCTCCCATAACAAATGGGAATTCAAGATGAGATTTTGGTGGGGACACAGTGAAACCATATTATCACATAAGCAGGATCTAACTTTTTATCACATGCACACACTGTATATGTGGGATTCTTTGAATTCCCCTGCAAGCCAATTGTAACATCTTGATGGCTCCCTTATTAATTATTGAACAATGAAAAATGTTTGGCATGTGCTCCTCTTACAATATCTAGGAGCTGTGGTTTTACCCATCAAGAACGGATTAGCTAAAGGGAACACACTACATGTCAGTGTTCCCAGAGCCTCACCATAAGGACAGCCTTTCCTTAACATTATGAAAAAATGAAACTTTTCTTTAGCAGCGTTGCATAGTTATTTCCTATATTCCTATCCTCTTAAAGGGGACCCAATTTTCTTCCCCTCTCATTCCTCCTTTTATTCCCCTTTCTGTCACCCCAGTTAAGTGACCTTCATCCATTCCCTGGCAAAATTCTTTACCTTTTTTTTGCCACCCCCACCTCAAAATTAAGTTACTATAAAAGCTGATACTTATCACCATTACAGTGTAGCTGAGATATAAACATTAATGTGCACCCTTTCCTACAGTTTCTCTAGCATTTGCCAGGGAACAAAGGCTTCAGTTAAAGAAAATAATTTGTAACAGTTGAGATTCCTGGGAGAAAAATCACACATCATTTTGTAGTAAAGTATAAAGGCTTTTCGGACACTCTGAAATTAGGCTTTGTCACTGGTCACTGTGTGTCCCCCAAAAACGATAATATTTTTGAGTGATAAGCAGTACCAAACAGACAAAGCAGACTGTTGACCAGTGGAACAACTCCAAGTTATGAAAAATAATGCTGAAAGACAGGGTCCTTTGCTAGAAGAATGTCACCTGAGGTACAATACTCTGTCTTAAACAAACAACAGACACATAGTAAAATAAACATGGTGAGTACACAAAATGAAGAATAACAATGCATTGGGTGTGTGTGTGCACTGTGGGAGGGAGGCAGTGTCAACTCTCTGCTGCCACCTGCTCTGGAAGGGAAGATGCTGATTATTCAGAAGACAGCCACATTGGCTTTCCTATCCCAGAAAGTCCATCTCCAACCCGTTTAAGTTTTCAACAGAGCACATGGAAAAGAAGACAAGCAGCACTTTCTGAGAACATGAGTAATGGGAGGGCTTGACCAAATGAGCAGGCAAGGCCATCCCAGAGGCTTCTCCTGATGTTGCTTCTCTTCATGCTGTAACCTGCCCACTCTCTACAATCCATAGTTATATTGCTAAGATGGGTTTTTGGACAGAAACCAGAAACCATCAGAGTCTAGTGGCCTTGGGGATCGGGATTGCTACCTCCCACTCAGTTTAAATGAGGACAACTGATGTTTAAGGACACTTCCAGGGGTCTCAGGCTATAATTAGCTGATGACTATCCATCTAAGATGTGATAAGCTGTGGCCAACAAGGAGAATTCAGGCACCAGCACTTACCAGATCTGGCAAGATCCACCTCTCTCTTTTTTGTTCCCTTCACCTCGCTTCTGCCAGCACTCCCACAGACCTCGTGCAGGGCAGTGAGCCCATGGGGAAAAGCCAAGAATTCCTTCATCTGGGGCTGTGCCTCTGCAACCCTGAAGATTTAGTACCAGATTTGATCTGCTTTTCAGAACTCAACAGCCAATCTTTGGAAAGAACCTATGACTCAATGGCAGCCAGGAGATTCAGCCTGCACCCCTCTACCCCTCTGCCCTCATACCCACAACTTCCAAATAGGGATAGAGTTAATTTCCCACTTCTGGAATACATGTAATTCTGCATTCTTAAATCAGACCACCTGAAGATGATTTAGTTCATAGAATTCATCAGAGAGCAAAGAGCAAGCCAACTGTTGATTGATTGGGGTGGTGTCAGAATCAGAACTAGAACACAGAGTTTGAAATATTAGGGCCAAGGATGCATCAGCTCATTTAATGAATTATCTGAGAGTCTTTGTTTCTAGTTTCTCTTCTGCTCTTCTGTTTATCTCACTACCAAATGAGATAATCTAAAATAACGTACACAAAAGTAGTTTGAAAATAATAATATGGAATCTAATTTAAGTAATTGGAAAAACAATAAAATGAACATAATATGGAATATCTACTGTGCACTGACAAGTGTTTTACATAAAGTATGATATCTAATCCTTAAAGCTGCAACTCAGAGAAGTTCAGAAATTTGCCTATAAACACAGAGATCTGTCTGATTCAGAAGTTCCTCTTTTGACAGTGCAGCTATATATCCCTCAAGCTGTTTACTTTGGGTACTGACCTTGATAGCTGATCTAATGCTCTTCAGCTTTTGCACTGGCCCCTCTAGTTTAATATGTCTTAATGAAATTCAAGACAAATCTCTGCAGTGTCCCAAACAAACTCCTTCATATGCCTCCACACTCCAGAACAGGTAATTGCCAACAAGGAGTTAGTGATGCAGTGGCAAAGTGGGTGGCATTGTATGAGCAAGAACAAACAAGGATCTCGCCTGAAGGACATGTGCATTCTGCCAGCTCCTATGCCAGAAGACTCATTTCCTTCCAAATACCACCCATTTTACAGAACGTGTCACACTGCCCTGAGTAAGTCCCACCAGCTCTGTGTCTTTATTTTCTAAACCGGCTGAAACAGTGGGTGTTTAATTATTGTTTTTATGAGATCCTCTATGTCAGCATCTTGATAGATGTTTTAAATAGATCAACTCACTTAATGCACTAGTACAAACCTGTGAAATATTATCCCCATTCTACTGGTGTGAAAACTGAGGCCAGGAGAGGTCAAATTGGAAATTGTATATCCCTGATCAGAGCCACTAACCAAGATGTAAAAAGCAGTGAAGAACCTGCACAGCTGGGAGTTGACAACATGTGTGTCTTGGTTAGTGGCCAACCTATTTGACCTGAGCATCCTGATTATTGGAGGAAGGTTGTACATTATTGTGGTTCCCTAAGCAGGTTGTACAACATTTTCCCTCGCTAAAAAGGCTGATGTCACTTCTCTGGGTGATGTTTTGCTGTATGTGATAGGGCTGGATCACATGTCTTTTAGGCATCTATTATTTCACTATGTAAGTCTTAGGCTCTTAGGAGTCATTTATAAAATAACATACATAGAATCCTTCCATCTTTTTAACACTTTAAAATGTCTAAGCACTTTTATGTGCATTAGTTCATTTAATCCTCACCACTCTTAGAAAGTGTTCCTACCCTGAAGAGTATTGTAAGGATTCAATGGAAACATGTTAAATAAGAAAATGTACATTTAGCACAATGACTGTGGCACATAATATATGCCTGCCAAATGTCATCTATTATAAATGGTAATTCAAAGTGGTAGGCAATGTGGTCTATTTCCTATCACACTCCCAAGGATCTTCAGAGGATAGAGAACAGTGGGTTTTTTGATGACCATCTCTTTCCCTCAATTTTGCCAAATGCCCATTTGTCTGTTTCATTTGCATATTTCCTGGTGATAGGTAAAACTCATGCTGTCATGTATCAGCATTCCCTAGTTATAATAGGATGATAACTCTCTCTCCAACTCTGGAAACTGGGGAAGGTCCAATGCTTTCAAGTTTGGCAGATCTGAGAAGCTGACATCAAGGACTCCCTTGTTGCTCATGATGGCCTTTGGAATGCTCAACCAACAGCTTTGTAGAGCTGGGTCAGGTCAGGCAGTGGGTTAGTCTGCTGGACTGAGCTCTCCATGGGGAGCCAAGAGACAGCAGTTAGTCTTCGTCATAACTGCTGAGCCACTAAGACTTGAATCAGGCTCCTAGCCTTCCCTGCATGAATCCTCGCTCCTCAAAACCGCCAGCCTCTGCTTCCTTCATCTGTGCTTCATAAAGCTCCACACATAAAGTCGGAGGAACTCCTTCAGGGGATTTAGACGTGAGGTATTTACTTCTAGACAGCTTAAATATTTAGCCAGTCACAGAGTAAACAAGATGATGGATTACCCTTGGCAGTTAACCCCCAAAGAAAATCAAAAATAAACTGGGAGCACAGGCTTAGAAGTCATTCCCTGGTGATACTCTGGCCTGTGGGGACTTCATTAGGTGCTGTCTCCACACTGAGCATGACCCAGCCCAGTGGCTCTAGCCTTTGTGAACTCAGAGCAGACAGCAGCAGGTGCACCCTTAGCACCTCCCCCCCTCCCCGCCACTGTCTCCTTCCTTCCTCGATGGGGTTCCAAGATGAAGTCAACTGCAAAGTGGGTCATTTGAGCCCCCAGTGGAGATGACAGCTGTCATGGTAGGGCATCAGGACCTAGCCCCACATAAATGCCTGGTGGGGTAATTACTGAGATGAGACTGGGTTTATAGCAAACCATTTTCCTGTTGGTGTGGATGTGAGGCTACTGTTTTACCCTGGGAAACCACAGCATTCCTATTCGTGTATCAAGACTGTCCTCATGGAAGCCCTGAGACAAGAGCTTAAGGGTGGCTCTCTATATAGAAATTGGGCTCACATATAGCCCACTGGGAAATGCTCCATTTCTCTACTGAGCAGAAGCTCTGAGAGTAGAAACCGCGTGCAAATCCCCATCCACCTCCTCTGTCTCTCACACACACAAGCGCACATACACATATGCCACCTACCAAATCTAAGGGAATATTAATATAAGAAACAAATATTACTTTAAAGATCTGGGGGGAAATGAAGCCAAATAAGATGAAAGAGCCTAAAACACCACATGGCAATTTTCAGGACTCACTAGCAAATCCCCATCCTGCTGAATGTGGCAGGACTCAGTGGGGTAGGTGCAATGGTACAGGTGATGTATGGGCTCAGTTGTGTCCCATAAAATTCATATGTTGACATTGTAACCCCTAGAACTTCAGAATCTGACCTTACTTGGAAATGGGCTCTTTCTGGATATTATCACATTAAAGCCATGTCATTATGGTGGTCCCCAATCTGTATGACCGATATCCTTTTACAGCCCTTCCACCCACAGGATTCCTTTTGGGTACCACTCTCCCTCTCCTTAAAAACAAAACAAAAAAACCACCACTGGTGGTCAGGCATGGATGGGATTCTAAATTCTTCCAGCCTACTTTTCTGGAGGTCAGAAAACATGGTCGTATAGTCCAAGCCTTTTATGCCTGCAAGGGCTACTGAATTTTCATGGACATTTTGTTTTTGTAGGACTAAACAATAAGGCTAAAGTTAGAAGGACAGTTGAGCTCAGGGGGCTCAGCATTCCACAGGTTTGTATAACTAAAGGAACCACTTCCACCCATTTCATCCCCTTCCCAGTCAGGAGACATTCCTGGTCAATGAGTTAGAGAGACTGGATTGGAGTAAAACAAATTCTTCACTGGACATAGCTGTTTGGACTGTTGTTTTATTTTATTTCTTTGAGATGAAGTCTTGCTCTGTCACCTAGGCTGAAGTGTAGTGGTGCAATCTCTGCTCACTGCAACCTCCATCTCCCGTGTTCAAGCAATGCTCCTGCCTCGGCCTCCTAAATAGCTAGGACTACAAGCACGTACCACCATGCCCAGCTAATTTTTTGTATTTTTAGTAGAGGCAGGTTTTCGCTGTGTTAGCCAGGATGGTCTCTGTCTCCTGACCTTGTCATTAACTCACCTCAACCTCCCAAAGTGCTGGGATTACAGGCATGAGCCACTGCGCCCAGCCAATGACACATATTTCTATCAATCAGCATCCTAGCAGAAAACAAGGTACACTTTTGAGTTGAGTAATTGTCCCTTCTGGCCTTATGGCCTCTTTCACCCTGTCTATGTCATTGTAAATAGGCCTTTTTCTTAAATGTTCTTTAAATTACTCAACTCCATTCCACTCCAGCCTGGGCAACAGAGCAAGACTCCATCTCAAAAAGAAAAAAAAAGAAATATGTGCCACTGATCCTCATGACAGCACTGAGAAAATGGAGGCACACGGCCCATGGTAGGCATTAGAACCCAGCCCATGAATTTGCTCCCCAGAAACTGTGCTCTCACCCCTACACTCCCTCATCTCTGCAAGGCCACCCATCTTAATGATACACCTCTAAGTCTATTCCCATGACACCTTAGTGACTCTCAGGGCTTTGCAAATATAAATAGTGTTTCTGTGAAGACCTTTGTATGTCTGTCTTGGTAAATATATGGAATTATATCTATTGAGCATATTCTAAGCAATCCCTAGTCAATGTGTATATACAATTTTTAATTTGAGGAGATATTGTCAAATTGCCATAGTATTTAGTCAAATTAAATGTACTTGTGTACTATGACCTGGTGATTTTACTCTAAGTAGATAGATTTAGCTGTAGTGATAAAGATATAGACATATCAAAGAAATGCTCACACATATCCATAAAGGGATATGTACGAGAATGTTCACTATAGTTGTGTTTGGTTTTGTTATTTTATTTGTACTGTCTTTGTTTTGGGCAGAAGTTGGTATTGGTGATAGTTCCTCACTGGGAGAGTTCTTAGGTCAAAATCAATTAGGTCAAAATGGACATCCATCATGGGATTTTGTGCAGCAGTTTGAAGTAAGAGTAAATGTATGCATAATAATATTGCAAATACAGTGCTGAGTTAAAAAAAGGTAAGATATATGCCATAATGCTACTTTTGTACATTAAAAAAATCCACAAGAAACACTATCTCACATTTTGCAAGAATACATGCAAAATGACCACATTAAACAGATGGGAAGGGATTGCCTAGGAGAGGTGGGTAGATGGGTATAAAGTGGAATAAATCAATCAATCAAGTGGTGGAAGGGGGAAAGGAGCGGGTAATGATAAGGAAAGATATTGTCACATTTCCTTTCAGAAAGGTAATGCCATTTACATTACTCCCTACGACGTAAGAGGGTGGCCATTTTTCCATAATGTTTCCATCAGTGAATATTATGAAACTTGCACAAAAATTTCCCCAAGCTAATGGCTATTATCAGCTGAAATTTTTTTCCAGTCTGATGATCTGATTTGTGTTTCTCCATTGTGAGTGGGGTTGAGCTATTTCTTTTTCTGTAACTCAGAATACTTTGTACTATTGGAAATGTCCCATGCACTTCAAGGGGTTGGCAGATCCACCAGGACAGTGAGACAGATCGATCTTCCACCATCCACAGGCCACATATCCAGTGGACACACAATCCGTGAGTATGAGTGCCATGGTTATCTCCAAACCTCTCTTTACTTCTGACAGCACCAGTGTCTTGGTGACTTCATGACTGCTCCAGAAGGCCCTCTGCGCTTGGTAACCCCAGCTGCATGTTCAGATTATTTCAAATTCCGTTTCAAATTCACTCACACTAAATGTACCAAAAACAAGCACTGTTTTCTCTGTGCTGAGCTACTTAATGTTGTGGGGCTGTTTCCATGACCCCTTTTTGTTTAGCTGGCCTTCTTTTTTTAACCTTCCCCCCTTCCACCCCTCCCTTTTCTTTTCTTTCTTTCTGAAATGTTCTTTTCTTGGAAGAAGTCATTCCTTTGCCAAACATAAATGAAACTTTGGCTCCAAGTTCAACTTAAAATTTACTAGCTGATAAATTAGAAGCGGGGAGTAGGTTGTGAAGGTGGGAGGAGAGGAGAGATGTTGGGAGCGAGGTTTTCATTTGGGGGCAAGTTCAAACATGGAATCAGAAGTTATTAAAGTATCTGATGTGTGCTGAGTCATATGGAGGTGGGGGCAGGGGATGACGCTGGCTCCTTGCCAGCCACACATATTGCCCAGGTTGATGAACAAGCCTCCAAAGGCGCTACAACAGGATTATAATTTCACCAGCCTTTTAAACATAATATTAGAAGCCACATGCATGACACCGAGCAAGCAATCAGCATGGGCCTCTCATGTTTGTGAGACTGCTCTCTGAGTATACATCTTTCTTAAACTCCAGACTCCCACTCAACTTTACCCGTTTCTCCCACCCTCTCCTCCTCCTCCAACTGAGTCTTTCTAGAAGCCCCCACTCTCACCATTCAACCAGGGGTTACATGGAGCCATGGCACCAGCTCTGAGAGGAGAAGCTTTCCTATAAAGATAATGATGATAGTAATTTTAACTCATCTAATATTGAAAGGAATCCTATAAGGTAGATAACATTATCCCCATTTTTACAGATAAGAAAATAAAGCATAAAGACAAAGCTGGTAAGTGTAGAGCTGGGATGTGAATCTAGGATGGCTGCATTCCTAGCCACTCTAACCTCTGCTCCCCATTCAGATGCCTTCATCTCACCATCCCACATCTCCCATAGACGGTTTCTGACCTTGGCACATGCTGTTCTCTTATAAGATAGAGAAAGGCTGTAAAGGGTAGAGACTTCCAGGTCTTCAGCCCTCCCATTACACTTCCTTGTTCAAATCTTCATGCAAAATCCATCCTAACATTCATCACTCCTTTATTTCTTCCAAGATTTTATTATGGAAAATTTTAACTATACAGAAAGTTGAAAGAATAGTACAGTGAATATCCATGTACTCACCATCTCTTTCCCCTTCCCCCACCTCCTTCCCACCTCCTCCAACTGAGTCTCTCCAGAAGCCCCTATTCAACCAGGGGTCATATAGAGCAATGGAGAAGACAATTAAGGGTTCTACAATGAAGATTTTGCTATATTTTTTCCATCATATCGATCCATCTCTCCATACCTTTATTCTTCTACCCAATCCATCTTATTTCTGATGCATTTCAAAGTAAGTTGTAGACATTAGTACATGACACCTCTAATCACTTTTATGTTCTTTCCCTTTTTACTTTATATGAAATAAAATCCAAAGTTAACAATGATCAAGAGCTTTCTGTCAGGCACTGTGCCAAGCACTTTCCTTGCATTACATAATTTGAAATTCATGGTAATCCTACAAGTACAGTTACCACCTTCATTTTCCAAATGAGAAGAACTGAAACAGAGAACAATGGTGTCAGTTAACATTTTAGAAGTGTTTTTATTGGCTCATTACAGTGCAAGGACTTTTCATGCATTATCTCAGTTAATCCCTTATAGCAATTACATAAAGGCAATACTATTACAGATGAGAAAACTGAGACTTTGAGAAAACGATCCTGCAACCTATAAGCATCAGAACCTGGGTTCGAGTTGAGGGAGTCTGATTCCACCATGCTCGGCTTCGCACAGTGATTATCATCCCTATTGTAGCATTTTTCTTTGCTATTGTGTTTTAGTTTTTTGTCTAAACTTCTGTTTCTCACCAGACTGTGGCCTGTCAAGGTCGAGTCATGGTTTAGTCTTCTTAGTTCCAGGCCATTATTCAGATACAAGTAGGTACTTCTGAGATGTTTCCTGAATGGATTCATAAACAATGAATAGTAACAGCTGAAAGCGCCACATCCTAGAATGAAGTAAAACAGTCATGACCATTCTAGAAAATGGAATGAAGATCTTGAAAACCAATGTCAGATGCTGCTGATAATTCCCTGAAGTTTTCTTTTCAGCTCACTGAAACCTCTGCCTCCTCGGTTCAAGCAATTCTCCTTCCTCAGCCTCCCAAGTAGCTGGGGTTATAGGCGCCCACCACACCACCTGGCTAATTTTTTTTTTCTGTATTTTTAGTAGAGATGGGGTTTCACTACATTGGCCAGGTTGGTCTTGAACTCCTGACTTGTGATCCACCCACCTTGGCCTCCCAAAATTCCGGGATTATAAGCATGAGCCACCGCACCCGGCCTCCCTGAGGTTTTCTTTCTACCAGTAGGATGCACAACTAATCAGCTAATCAAAGGCTCTCCACATCATGCAGTCTGGGTAACCTGGAGATGGAGGGGACATCCTGTTGCGGGGGGGAGTCCAGTGCTCTTGCAAGCCCAGACAGGAGTTCACCCATAAACTTTGGCTCACCAGGCATGTTTTATGAGCCCACTGTGTGGCAAATACCAGGCTAAGGGCTGGGGAGGACATAGAGGCAAAACATGCAAGGCCCCACCTGACAGCACATAGGCTAACTGGGCATAGGAAGAGACTAGCACATTCATAAACATGACGAAAGTCATAATGGGCACTTCCCAAGAAAGAGACAAACCCGTATTTTAAAGGACTTCCGAGGAAGGAGAAATTAGATTACGGTGTGGAGAAGAGGATCAGTGACACCCCATTGGAGAAATTTTATTTGGGATGGGCCCAGTTTTCAATCATAGAAATGTGGCAGGGACTAAATGACCAAAGGTGGGAAAACACAGTCCCATGATGCTCCAGAACATTGCAAACAGACCCAGAATGGCCCAGTTACCCCATGTGGAGTAAGAAAACAGACAACACTAAGGCCAAATTCATGCACTATGTATGTTTTTACCCACAGTAAAGGAATAAGGAAGTAAAGGAAGAAGCAGTGACTATAACCTCACTCACAGGTTGCAGCTCACATAAAATGCCTGCAGCAATGGATACCAAGGCTCTCCTGGGTGGTGCCACAATGCATCAAAAGGCACAGTGTGGGAGAAGAGCTTGAAGGACCACACAGATGGGGTGTCCCAATCACCTAGACGCAGACTGTGCCCTGTTCACAGTTCTTTATATCATCTCATTTGACCCCTATAACAACAGATTCGAGAGCTGTTATTGGCCCCAGTGTTTCAAATGAGAAAACTGAGGCAACAAAGATTAATGACACAGTCAAGATGTCATGGCCCGGAAGAATAGAAATCATTGCCTCCAAATCTGGTTTTCTTGGTGTTGTCTCATAAATGCATAGGAAGACCAGGGCTTTGGAAATGAGTGTCTTGCTACAGAGATAACGTACTTTTCTTCCCCGTATCTGGGTACTTCATAGTTATTAACTGCCTCTACTAGAGTTACAGTTACCGGCGTTAATGAATAGAAAAAAATTAGAGTTAATGAATAAAAAGAATTTTGACTTTTGAGAAATTAGTCAAGTCTGCCAGTAGGAGAAACTAGATGCTTGTTTTATGGAATTTTCTCAGGAGCACCTTTCGCTACAACTTTGTGATTGTCAGCATGGGCTCTGGAATCAAACTGCCTGGGCTTCAATTCCAGCATACTACTTACTTACTGGCTGCGTGACTTTGAGTATGTAACTTAGCTCCTCTGAGCTTCAGTTTCCTTATTTGTAAAATAAGAAGAATAATTGTATCTACATATGCAATTGGTAAACTTTGAATAGTGCCTGTTATGTATTAACTGTCTGACAAAAGTAGCTTGATTTGTCATTCAAATCCCAATACATCACTTTTTGTTGGGTGCCTTTGGGTTTCAGAGAATGGAGACCTGGCTTGGATGACCTCAGATGCTGGGGGCTTATTACAAAGATACGTGGCATAAGATCAGAAACTTCACAGCTGCATGACTGGCCCCATATATCTGGAAAATCAATCTTTATCTTTTTGGCTATTGCATGCATAAATTGCCATATTGTCAAACTAGTGTTTGCCTGCTCGTCTGCAAGGTAAGAATCCTTTATTCCTGTTTCTCATTGTTCCCCCTTTCTTCTTTTCTTCCTTTTGTTGGTTGTAGAAGGTTGAGTAAATTGAACTCCTCAGTCCATGGCCCATTATTTATTTTGTTTCCTTATTTATTTTATCTCCATTCCTTCACCCTGGTTTTTCTTCCTCCCTCCCTTGGGCGACCACTCTTATTTGCATTTAATTTAGATCCTTTGGTTTGTATGCAGTCCTAGAAAACACTCATTTTTTTGACCCATGTATTTTTTAATTTAAAAAAATGGTACTTTGTTATGTATCTCTTTGTGTTTCTTATTTTTTTCACCCAGACTGTTTATCAATTCATCCGTGGCATTAGATGTTCAGCCAGGCTGTTCATGCTCACTGTTGCTTCATTCTCCATGATATATACTCACCATATGCTGCCTACCTAATCTGCATTGACGGATTTCCGGATTGCCGCCAACTTCCTGTCACCACAAACAACACTATAATGAACATCTTCAAAGACATCTCCTTATGGATCTGGGTGAGATATCCTTGGAAATACATGTAGGGTCCATTTTAATTTGACTAAGTTATGTCAGATTGCTCACCAGAAAGCCTGTTCCTGGAAACACTCCCAGCAACAGTACATAAATCTCCACACCCACACCAACCCTCTGGCGTGCTGCAAGCCTCCAACCTTGCAGACATTGCTTCTCCATCGTTCTCCTCTTTCCACAATCTTGCTTCTTCCTGGGGGCTGCTTCTGCTCTCACTGCCCACCCACCCTATCCTGCAGCTACCTGTCCTCACTTTTTTCTCTAGCCTCCCCTACACCTTATGTGGTTTCTTCATGTTCGTGACTTCTGCTTTTTGAATAAACATATTTGAATATCTTCTAGTATTCTTTTTTCCTCCCTGTCTTCCTCTTTGACCTTCAAACACTCTGATTGGGCTCTTTAGTTGCTACCCAATTTAGCAACATCTGTGAGATGAAGTTCTTTTTTTGGGCCACTTCTTATAACTGCCGTGGATGGGCTCTGACAGCTACCCCTGGCCCAACAGATGTCTCCAGGGTGCTGAGGGTCACTGTTCTAAACTCTATTGACCCCTGGGGAAGGAGTATCTGTTACAGGCTCTTTCCATAGAAGGAGGTTACAGGCATTCAGGGTTCCAAGACTGCTCAGTGTACACATTCATTTGTTGTTTTGTTAAATTCACCATTTACCAATTTTGATGTGAAGTGGCCACAGTTATACAAGGAAAACACCAATCTTGAAAATTATTTTATACTTAAATGTTACCAGAAAGAAGCCCTGATCCATACCCCAAGAGAGGGTTCTTGGATCTCACACAAGAAAGAATTCAGGATGAGTCCATAGAGGAAAGTGAAAACAAGTTTATTCGGCAAGTAAAGGAATAAAGAATGGCTTTTCCATAGACAGAGCAGCCCCGGGAGCTGCTGGTTGCCCATTTTTTATCCTTAATTTTTGATGATATGCTAAAAAAAAAAGGTGTGGATTATTCATGTCTCCCCTTTTTAGACCATATAGGGTAACTTCCTGATATTGTCATGGCATTTGTACACTGTCGTGACACCGGTGGGAGTGCAGCAGTGAGGACGACCAGGGGTCACTATGGTGGCCATCTTGATTTTGGTGGGTTTTCACTGGCTTCCTCACTGCAACGTGTTTTATTAGCAAGGTCTTTATGACCTGCATCTTGTGCCAATCTCCTATCTCAACCTGAGACTTAGAATGCCTTAACTGTCTGGGAATGTAGCCCAGGAGGTCCCAGCCTCATTTTGCCCAGCTCCTATTCACGATGGAGTTGCTGTGATTCAAAAGCCTCTGATACAAACACAGAGGGAAATAACCTGTTACTTGCCCATTGTTTATCTCCAGCCCCTCTTTTCCTCCTTACATTACTTCCTGCATGTGGTATCAGGAAAATTATGTCTTAATCCAGAGAATATGTTGTTCCCCTTGCCTGGAACCCTCTTTCCTAACTCCCTTTTGCCCTGACTAAAGTGACTAAAGTGACCCCATTCCTCTGACATTAAATTTCACTTCCAGCAAATTTAATGTCAGAAGAATGGGTCATTTTAGCGAGGTCTTCACTGACCTCTACTCTGGGATAGGTTCTCCTACTGAATGTCCCCATCTGCTATCCTCACACATGCCGCACTTTATTATAATTAAATGTTGTCCTGCCCTGTAAGATAGGAGTTACCTAAGTAGATAATTGCACCCGTTCCTTTCACTACTGCTTTTCTGTTGCTCAGCAAAGTACTTTGCATGTAGTATGCGTCCAAAAAATCTGTGGCTGTCTTTGTTGAATGACAGAGAGGGATATCTCCAGAAGATTGAGTTTAAATCCAAGTCCTGTTATGACACGTCTGAGCCAAGTCATAGTTCCTGTATTATCTACCTCACAGGGTTTTTAGATATAAAAATGTGTTTTTTTTTTTAAATATATTGTGAGGGTTTACAAAAACAAGACAAAAGCATTGGGTGGGTAGAGATCCTCAGATAATTTTGTACCTTTTCAGAGAAATTTAAATGCCAATTGCTTGAGTAAGCTAATAAAATAGTACTCTCATCCTAATATAATTTCATAAACCAAAGATTATCATCAAAGGGGTATTAGAGATGGGAAGACCCTGGAGCTCGTCCTATCTACATATTTGTTCTACATGGAAAGGAACTGACCTGGAATCTATGTGACCTGCCCAAGTCAAAAGCTATGCACAAACAGGGCTCAGAAAAAGGGTCTTCTTTAGGACTGCCCTTCACATACTCAGAAGCATGCGCACTTGTAGGAGGAAGTCCATCCAGCCACACGCAGTCTCTGAATGCTTACAGCAGCCCAGCAGCCTCCTCTTTGGCTGCTACCAAGCTGACCTTTGATTCAAGCTTCCCACAAGCCATTATTTCTTAAAATCATGGAATCATCAAATTCTCTCCTGCTTTGTTTTTTCATTTTTTTCTTTTCTCTGTGCCTCTCACCGACCCATTTCTTCTCACTGACCCACGAAGAAGAAGCGAAAACAGAGATGTGCACATTGAGACAGAGCCTTTATGTGCTACGATCCAATATGCACCAAACCCCCCACATTAATTGGCTGAAGAGCTATCTGGGGGTTTCAGATTCTAGACCTCTGATTTCCAGGCAAATTGAAGTTATTCCCAACACACACGGCTTCCCAGTTAGAAGCATTCTCTGTATTTCTGTGTGTGTGTGTTTCTTTTTTCTGGTTGCTACAGGAATTAGAAGCAGTGGCGAAAAAATAATCCTAATAAGGAGTCCTTTGTGCCCAGCTGTTATAAAACAGGATTTTGCACAAGCATTTACTCTCTCCCCACAACGAAGCCTTAAAGTGCAAAAGTTCACCCTGAGCATTGCCCACTGCTTTTCTTTAAACCTTCCAAGAGACACAGAAGGCCCTTATTTTTCAGGGCCCATCTGGCCATAAATTGCGATAGACATTAATTTATGGAAACAAATGACACCAGCCGACACCACAACATTCTGAAATGGGAATATTAGGCGGGGCAATAAAGCAGGAACAAAATAAAAACACTCGGACCCCGTAGCTGCCCTGGCAATGCCTCGAGCCACACAAGGACCCTGAATATCCCTGTTCTAACACACTTTGCTCTTGCAAAGTTACAGTTATTTGATTATAAGACACGAAATTGGCATTTTTGTCAGAGTGTCAGGAAATTAAACGTATCCAAGCCTTTCTCCATGTAGCCAGAATCACCATTCTACCCGCAGAGTTTACATCAACGGTGATAACCACAGGTAGAGCAAAGGAGCTGGATTATCAATACTGGTAGATGATTTAGCTGGTGGTTAAACCACTCTCCCTAGGGTCTAGAGGAATTATTTCATTCTTGGGACTCTTGTCTAAGATTTGCTGTGTGATCTTCTAGCAGAGTCCAAGGGGTGGTTTACAAGAATGCAGAGTAGAGGCGATTTTAACCTCCTTATTATAGCACCTGCAATCTCCAGCATTAAGCAGACAAGCAGTGCCAATTCAAATATCACAGGAAAGATGCAAAGAGAAAGGGCTGAGTAATGTGACTCTAGGCAAGACAGCCGGCCTCTCCAGGTTTCTGTTTCTCTGAATGCTTGAACCAAATGCATCATAGTTTTTCAGACATGCATACTAAGGGAAGCAAGACACACATATACATGCAATAAATTTTAAAACTCATTCCTATTTTTTTTATTTTTTTATTTTTTGAGACAGAATCTCGCTCAGCCACTCAGGCTGGAGCACAGTGGCTCAATCTTGGCTCACTGCAACCTCCGTCTTGGGTTCAAGTGATTATCTTGCCTCAGCCTCCCAAGTAGCTGGGATTGCAGGCATGTGACACTCATTTTCATTTTAAAAGGCTACACTTAGCATTAAAAATTAGATGGAATCTGGAAGCAGGGTTACAGCTTCTCCTGCCACTCTCTGTTTCATCAAATGAAAAGATACAAGACTCATCAGACCCAAATGGGGGTTAAAAAAAATCAGCCTCTTTATTGGTGAAGAATATACCTAATCATTCTCTCAAAGTAGAACTTCTAGAAAATTATTGGAGAGTAGGTCCTAAATCTTAAGCTTAGGAGACTCACCTATTCAGACAGTTGATTTGTAAGTCAGACCTAAATTCACCTGCCTAGCCATGAGCAAGGTAGAAAAGGGAAGCACAGACCTGCTCCACATCCTCTCCAGGATATCCTCTCCAGACCCTCCACACTAGGGAACCTTGCCCAGAGGAGTTTATCTCATAGAATTTACTATGAGGAGGAGATTAAAGACTATGAGCCTATAATTCCCCCCAGAGAACAAAGAGCCAAGAAACTAAGAAACAATGCCATGTGTGAACTGTGTATGGCATTTAACACTGTCCTCCATCCACTATTAAATGTGATTCCATGATGGCCAGGGCCTCAACAGTCAGCTTAGCTAGTCCACCCACTTTCGGAGGGGCAAATAAACAAGCGGAGAGAGAAGATGGAAATATTGTACTCTTTCTTTCCTAGTCAAAGTGCAAACATGGGAAGGAGAGCATAACTGTTCCTTCTCTTAGTGAGAATTTCCTTACTGGGGGAATTCAGGAAACAGGAATGTAACGAGTAAAAGAAACTTTGGCAAAACCTTCCTCAGAATGTTTCAGGACTGGGAGAGAACAACATCCCAAGTGGGACAGAATTCTAATTTTTCTCTTGAAATGTTTCCATCCTCGGAACTGCATCCATAGTAAGACAGTTGATGGAGCCCATGCTGCAGCCTTCTCGGTTGGTCCCGAGGGTGGGTGGGCAAAAAAATAACACCCTTGCCTATAGAAGGTCACATTCTCCCTGATCTACTGGAAGGTGAAGGGACAGCCCAACTCCTAACAAGCAGGATCCTCATCACTGAGGAAAAGAGAGAATGTTATGCATATTTTCCTGAGACTGAAATGAGAGAAATATATAAACTGTGAATCATTCATTTGAGGACAGGCTGGGAAGAGCCAATGGAAGCCAAAGGGGAGAGAAAGGACAGAGGAAGATTTCCAGAGATATAGAGAACAACTCCTCAGTGAGCCAGCTTGGAGAGGACAAGTGGAGGGAGGCATGCCTTCACCCTGTCGTTAGCAGATGTTACCACCAACTCACTGTGGTACCAGAGCCAGCGGCGGCTGACTGAGGAACATTTTCCATCCCAGATCCTTTATTGTGAAAAAGAATAAAGTATAAAATGGATGGCACCAGATTGTGTCCATGATTTATCATTCTAATCTTGTCACCAAGAATTGAAGAGGCCTAGTCAGTGAGGCTAGGGCAAAAGAAAAGGCAAAAAATATATATATTTCACATGAATCAGTTATTTGAGATCAATCTGGGAAGTTTCTTTAGCACATAAAAAAATGTCTAAAAGAAAGAATAATAATCTAGTAGTTGCTCACAGCAAACTTTCAAGGGTAAAGAATTTAATTTACTCAGGATGTACAACAGCACGGTGTGAGGATGGATCAGTAGCTCAACAACTTAATGGGGACAGAATTCCTGGGATGGCAGGGTTTCTCCGAAGGTCACTTGACCCATTACTCAGACTCTAAGAAGAGCTGTTGTCAGGCCAAACATGGCCATGCTCTGTTCTTACGACTGTGACTTGTTCCTGCAATTCGTAGTATTTGGAAGCAGTATCCTTTGAGAATTAGAACTTAGGACAAATTTTCTTTTACCTCTTTCTTCTTCTCAGGCTCTTTCCTTTTCTTTCCTGCTTCAGGACTTTTGTTCTTGATGTCCTTGTGCCTAGAATGCTCCTGCATCAGCTCTTCACCTGGCTGATTTCCCTTCACCCTTCTGGTCTTGGATTAAATATCATCTCCTCCGACAGGCCTTCTCTTATGGCCTCATCTGAAGTAAAGACAATTCTCTATAAAGTTCTATCCCATTACTCTATTTGTTTGCATAATAGCAATTAATACATTAACAAATTTTAATAATTATCAGATTATCAAAGAGGAACTCAAAAGGGAAATTTTGAACTAAATGAAAATAAAAATGTGTGGTATGGCACTAAAGTAGTACTTTGGAAAAAATATATTGCAAAATGCTTACATTAGAAAAAGATAAAAGTCTCAAATCAATTACTTCAGCTCCTAAGAAAATGAAAAAAGAAGAGTAAATTAAACCCAAAGTAAACAAAAAAAATGATAAATATCAAAACAATATAAAAGAGTGAAATAATATAAAAGATATATAAAAATATATAAATATTTAAGGAGTAAAATGACATATGAGTAAAATAATATAAAAAATTAATGAAACAATAAAATAATAATTGTTTCTTTAAAAATATCAAAAAATTGGATCAGCTTCTAATCAGAATGATCAGAAAAAAATCAAAGAGAGAGAAAGGACACAAATTGCCAACAGCAGGAATGAGAGGTGGTGTCACTACAGATTCTACCATGTGAAAAGGACAGCAGGAAAATATTATGTATCAGTTTCTGACAATAAATTGACAACCTAAGTGACAGGGGCAATGTTTCTGAAAGACACTGTGTTAGTCTGTTCTTTGTGTTGCTATATAAAGAAATCTCTGAAACTAGGTAATTTATAAAGGAAAGAGGTTTCATTGGCTGACAGTCCTGCAGGCTGTACAAGCATGGCACCAGCATTTGCTCCGCTTCTGGGTAGTCTCAGGGAGCTTTTATCAGGGCAAAAGGCAAAGCAGCAGCAAGCACATTATATGGTGAAGGTAGAACAAGGCAGAGAGTGTGTGTGGGTGGGGAGAGGTGCCAGACACTTTTAAACAACCAGATCTCAGGAGAACTCGCTATTGTGTAGACAGCACCAACCCATGAGGGATTCACCGCCATTACCCAAACCCTTCCCACCAAGACCCACCTCCAACAATGAGGATTATATTTCAACATGAGATTTCATAGGAACATATATTTAAACCATATCAGGCGCAAACTATCAAAGCTCACTCAAGAAGAAATAGGTAACATTAGTACAAGTAGCTTTATATCTAGTAAAAAAACATTAAATTTGTAGTTAAAAATCTTCCCACAAAGAAAACTTCAGGCTTAGATGTCTTCATTGGTGAATTGCATTTTAGAAAGAAATAATGCCAATTCTGCATAAACAATTCTAAATGTTTAAAAGGATAAAACATTTTCCAACTCTTTTTATGAAATCAGGCTTACTCTGACTTAAAACTCATAAAAATACATTGTAGGAAAAGAAAATTACATACTAACAGCCATCAAACATAGATGTAAAATGTCTATACAGAGCTTTAGCGAATCAAGTTCAACAATATGTACAAAGAATTTGATAAATGACCAAATGGGGTTTATCCCAGGAATGCAACGTTGATTTAATATTTGACAACCAATCAATGCAATTCTCTATATTAGCATACTTAAAAAATAAAAATCATAGACATTTCTGATAGATACCATGAAAGCATTGGACAAAATTCAGTGTTCATTCCTTACCAAGAAATTAAAATTAAAACAAAACAAAACAACAACAAAAAAAAAACCTTTGGCAAACAAGGAATAGAACTGCCTCGATCTTACTTAATCATGAAAAGTCAAATATTTTTTTCCTAAGATGAGGTAAAGAAAAATTATGTCCACTCTAACAGCTTCTATTTCACACTGCACTGTGGGTTTGAGTTAGGGTAGTCAGACAAGAGCAAAAAATAAAAATCATCCAGATTGGAAAAGAAGTAAAACTTTATTTGTAGACTACATGACTGATTAGTAGAAAATCAGATAGACTCTACAAAAAAACCAATTGGATTTCTATATGGCAACAATGATAAATTAGAAGTTGATGTTAAACATATTATTTATAATAACATAAAAAATATGAAATACTTGAAGACAATTCTGACAAAATATGTGAAAGTGCTATGCCTTGAAAATTACAGAACATTGTTAAAGAAAACCTTAAAAACCCCCAAAAATGGAGAGATTACATCATGTTCCGGGTCAGAACATTCATGTTAAGATGTCAGTTCTCTCCAGATTGAGCTTTAGGGTCACTGCAATCCTAATCAAAATTCCAGCAAATTTTTGGTATATTTAACAAACTGTTTCTAAAATTCATGTGACAATTTAAAAGATCTAGAACAAATTTAAAGTGAAATCGAAAAAAGAAAAATGAAGTTGGATGACTAATACTATCTGAGCTCAAGACTTATTATAAAAGCTGAAGAAATCAAGACAGTGTGCTACTGGCATCATGACCAACGAACAAATCAATGGAGCTGAAGACACGGTCCGAAAATAGATTACACAGAGATGGACAACTTGGTTTTGTTCCCAAGATACAAAGATGATTTAGAATACAAAGGGAAGGCTGCAAAAAGTTGTGCTGTAAAATTTGGATATCTACATGCCAAAGAATGTAAAATCTAAACTATAAAATTTTCACAGCATAGGGTAAAAATATTTGTGAACTTGAATTAGGCAAAGATTTCTTAGGTCTTACACCTAAAGCATAATCCATAAAAGGAAAAAAAAAGCATACATTAGCTTTCAAAGTAAAAACTTCTCTTCAAAAGACAGAATTTTGTAAATTCTGCAGAGGATTAAAAGATAAAACACAGCATAGGTGAACATATATATCTGACAAAGAAGCTGTATTTAGAATTCATAAACAACTCTCAAAACTCAATAATTAGAAAATAATCAAATGCAAATGGTCAAAAGATTTGAACAGACACTCACTAAAGAAAATGTATGGTTGGCAAATAAATACACAGAAAATGCTCAACATCAGCAGTTGTTAGGGAAATGCAAAGCAAACTAGAATAGATACCACTACGGAGTTACTGGAGTGGCTAACGTTTAATACACTGACCCATTTCAAGTGTTGCGAAAGAAATGGAGTGATGGGGACTCACATATTACTGCTGGGCACAGCCACTTTGGAAGACACTTTGGCAGATTTTTAAGAAGTTAAACATACTTAGCAGCCATCCCACCCCTAGGTAAAATAATCACTTATCTTCACATACAGAAAACCTGTAAATGGATGTTTATTGCAGCTTGACTTATAATTGCACAAAACTAAATGACCCAGATGTCTTTCATCAGGTAAGTAATCCACCAGATTTGGCATACCTTGTACATATCATGGCACTCTATTCAGTAATAAAAAAGACGTTATTTTTCTATTGATGCAATCCATAACACAGATGAATCTCAAAATAATTACACCGAGTTAAAGCAGCTAGACCCCACAAAAAAGATGAATCAACCACATAAAATAACCAGAGCTCTGCCCCCACTAACCAATGGGATTCAAAAATGATTTTTTTTTTTTTGTCAGTTGTACCCAAGGCATGAAACCGTTGCTCAGAATCCATACCTCTTGATTATGCCTTTAGACAACAGCTTATTCTCTGTGTGCATTTTGAGACGTGTACTTTTATTTGGCATTTTTTAGGTAACTGACATTTCACTGGACACTTCTTATCCCTGTTACCACCATCACCACAAAGCAATCTTCAGAGTTATGATTTAGAACTCAGGAGCTGCTAGACCTGTGCACTGGACAGCTCAAGAATTCCATACTTCAGCCCTCGAGTTGGAACCCTGATGCTTCCAGCTGGAAATGAGAAAAACTTTGTCATCTAAAGATGAACCCCCAATAAATAAAATCTCTGATCTCTGCTTAGAATACTCCTGTCAGAAACCTCTAAAGTCAGGATCTCCAGAAACAGCCTGATCCTGGATTCTAACTCATTCAAGTCTCTTCCTTAACATTTTTCTGAAAATTTGGAGCACAGGGATGCTCCTGTCCAGAGTGTGGACAGGTGGAGTGAGATACTTGGCAGGTAAAGCATTTGCCTCCTCCTTCACATATAGGTCTCTGCTTTGTTTTTGCCTTATCCTTCCAATTTGAGCTGAGTTGTTTTCTTCATAGGCTCTAAGACCAGGTTTGATATCTAATTATTTTTTAAAATCTTCTCCTTAACTCAATGATTTCGTGACTGTTCTTCTGGTTAAAACCTCCAGTTTAATTCATCTCAGATGAATCTTTCTGTATGGTCTCTCCTTATGGTCATCTCTCATCCCTCTCTCCCATCCTTATAAAGGGGATGCAGCCGCTCAGCAGTCGTGAGTCTTCCATGCTGACAGCTACCCTTTCTCTCTGGTTTTCCTGAGTTGCAGGGATTGCACACCCATTGGGGCTGTGAGACTTCTCAGAACCAGCTTCTACACAGAAATTGTTTCTAAATCTTCCAGCCCATGAAGCTGCATGTCAAGTTATGCACTCTTAAAATGTTCCTCACTGACTAGGGTCTATCTCCCAGCTCTTCCCCCAGTACTTTCCAACCCTACCACTCCCCTCGAACTCAACCTACCAGCATCATTGCCTGCTTCAAACTGTGAGTGGGTAAGTGAGAGCAGAAATTTCTGCATCAGAATCCATAAGCTGAAGTGAATGGGAGAGGGACTTGAATACAGCCTATTAACACTTCAAGGAGAGTTAATTAAAACCTGAGGAACCAGAGATACCAGAGAGTCCTAGCATATCTCAATAAGGCCAACTTCGGCCATGTGCAGTGGCTCACGCCTGTAATCCCAGCACTTTGGGAGGCTGAGGCGGGTGGATCACGAGGTCAAGAGATCAAGACTATCCTGGTCAACATGGTGAAACCCCGTCTCTACTAAAAATACAAAAAATTAGCTGGGCACGGTGGCACGTGCCTGTAATCCCAGCTACTAAGGAGGCTGAGGCAGGAGAATTGCCTGAACCCAGGAGGCAGAGGTTGCGGTGAGCCGAGATTGCGCCACTGCACTCCAGCCTGGGTAACAGGAGCGAAACTCCGTCTCAAAAAAAAAAACCGCCAACTTGGCAGTTTTTATTAGTGCCACAATTGTACTGATGAAGGAAGTGAGTGGAGAGGTGCAAAGAAAACAAAAAGAACAGAGAAGATGGTGGGGAGGACGGAAGGCTAGCTTTTGCTGACTTCTTAGACTGTTGAGTTGAAAATCAGGAGTTCTGAGAAAGGTTAGTCATGCCTCTCCAGCTTTGCCCATCGCTGGACTTCTGGGTTGCCATTGCCAAATATTTGAAAACTTTTGAGAGATTATTTTTTGTGGAAATATGACCACAAGATTCAGGGAAATAGACAAGTTTCTCAGAAGCTGGACTCCAAGAATGGGTTCAGCGTGAGTATAAAGGAATATTTTAAACAAATCTAGTACTAAGACTGTGGCTATATTCAAAAGTGATTAAAAGGATTTGAGGATTAGTGAGAAAGATACTAAGTGGTGTCAAAATGTTTATTTTAAAGATGAGACAAAGAAATTAAGCATCTGACGTGTTGATAGAAGAAGGCTAGCCTGTTTTAATAAAACCATGTTCCTTCTCCTTTTGCTTTTTCTCCCTCTTTTTATTTTCATTTTACTTATGTATGTGCATGATAATCCACTCCCATTAGCCTTACTCACAGCAGTGGACCCAATCAGACTCAACCATGAGTCTAAGATTCTATTCAATTCACTACTTGGTGTCAGTACAGTCCAAAGTGTCACTTCCTGGGGTGATGGCCGAAGGTCCTGAAAAACTATACAAACTTACAAAAATAACGCACCACCTGCATTTCACATCCTCATTTTCTTCTTGTCCATCTGTGCTTTACCTTGTACCCCTCTTCCCTTGACAACCAGAACCTCTGCATTAGCATGAAGTGAGCACATTCATAAGCTGATCATTTTCCTCGAGTTCTCTCATCTCCAGCCCATGATGTGTTACTGTTGTATAAGATTTCACTCCAGAATGCCCTTTGGGCCTGGCATTCCTAGACGTCAAAGATCCTATCCCTACTTGATTTCAAAACTGGTAGTATTCCAGAAGTAAATTAAATAAAATTCCTAAGGTAACTTTTTGTTATCTGTGAATTAGTGGCTTTCTAAATTTAAGACTAAGCCCCGAAAAGAACAAATACAGAGGGAGAGGGAGTACAAGAAGGGGACACAGAAAAAGCAAGCAAACATCTAAGGGTGTTCAGGGATCTCTGTAACATTCAGACCCAGAATGGTAGAACTTGGAAGGATCTTAGAAGACATGGTTCAGTTATTGTCAGTTTCACAAGTTGTAGCTAGGTGAGCTTGGACATACCATTTACACTCTCCAAGCTTCATTCAGTGACAGAGCCAGTTTTGGGAACCAGATATTCTGATACTTTTCTTCCACAAAGTCTTTCTAATTACATAACCTAAAAGTGTGCTCACTCTTTAGTGTAAATGGAGAAAAACACACTTTGTGTCCATCAGGGATGAGCAGGTACCCCTTATTGAAAGTGTTTTTGCCAGATGTGGTTGCTCATGCCTGCAATCCCAGTAACTGACTCAGAGGCTTAGGCAGAAGGATCTCTTGAGGCCAAGAAGAGTTCAGGAAGAGCCTGGGCAATATAGAAAGACCTAAGATTTAAAATTGACAAACCAGTAAACAATAGTCAGGTGTGGTGGTGTGCCCCTGGAGTTGCAACTTCTTGGGAGGCTAAGGCAGGAGGACTGCTTGAGCCCAAGGGTTCGAGGCTGCGGTGAGCTATAATTGTCACTGTACTCCAGCCCAGGTGATAAAGCAAAATCCCAATCTCTAAAACTAAAGATAAATAAATAAATAAGTGTCCTCAGCACTCACAGTTGCAGCTGTGAATGGTCAGATCAGCTCCAGACTAAAGTAATAATACGGAGGCCACCATCAGCTCTGAAACCACCAAGGAGCAGCAAACCTTTTAGGAGGGATCAACACTGACCATCAGTTTTCCTTTTCTAGATAACTATTTTCTCTCACAAGCTCTCTTCCCTTATCAGATTCCCAGACCCAACCCCCACCCTTGCCTCTAGGAAAGTGAATCTTCCTCAAAGAGCCAACACTTGACCTTACTGGCTAAGGGGTAGAGTGCTGTTCATTCGTGGTGGAAAATTTCCTTAAGAAAAGAAATGCATATTTCTTAATTCTACCCTTATGTTTGTATGATTCTTTCCTGAGTACTTCTACTCTTAATTGAAAGGAGAGAAAGAGGAAGTAAAGAAAATCTTCGAAGAACACACGTCATGGCTGATAAACTAAGTCCCCTTTAAAGGCTTGAGAGCAGAGAAATTTAGATTTCCATTACCTCAAATAACCAGGGTTGTGTGCTCAGACCAGTATTCTCCTTCTGTGGAGGCCACCTGTTTCAGCCTGGTAGACTTGCCTGAGAGGTTGTCTTGGGGTTACCACTGCTTCCCAGGACTTTGGCTGAACTCTAGGAAAGGCAAGTTGAGGGACTACTGAAAAAAAGACATGACAAATGGAGCTGGTATAAACAACAAAAATGGAAGTTATACAACTGGCAGAAGTTTGCCAGGGAGGATTTTGAGTGCTGGAATATCTTTTTAAACCTCCATGAATAACTTAAGATCTAGGTCAAGCCAGGGGCAGAATAAAATAAAAATAATAAAATGAGAGAGATACTGATTTGATTCATTTTCCCATCCGTGAATACCCCGAGATGTAGTCTCAGGAGAGATGCTTATAATTTGCACAAGGGACTTGTTTTCTCTGGCTTACTGTGTTATCCTTCCTTTTGCCCTTTGTCACCCAGTTCCAAACATCACAGTACACCGATGCCTAGGAGTAGAACTGCTGGGTCATATGGTAGACCTATGTTTACACACCCAAGAGAAGTTAAAACATGCGTTCACACAAAAACTTGTACATAAATGTTTATAGAGACATTACTTGTAGCGTCCAAAAAGTATAAATAACACAAATGTCCATCAACTCATGGATAAACAAAATGCGTATCTATAAAACTGAATATCATTTGGCAATACAGAATGAAATATTGACACCAGTTACAGCACAGATGAACCTTGAAACCATTATGCGAAATGATGGAAGTCAGTTTTGAAAGACCGTATACTGCATGTTTAAATTTACATAAAATTTTCAGAATAAGCCAATCTATAGAGACAGAGAGTAGATCAGTGGTTGCCTAGGGCGTGAGGGATGGGGAAAGCAAAACATGAAAAAGAATGAGAAGAAGCTGCTGATAGGAATGGGGCTTCTTTGCCGGGATGAGGAGGAGCAATAAAATGGTCTAAAATGAGATTGTTGTGCTGTTTGCCCAAGCCCATGCACATACTGAACAAAACTGAATTGTACGCTTTAAATGGATGGATTGTGTGGCATAAGAATTATATTTCAATAGAGCTGCTTAAAATGTATTGTTTGGGACCATCTTTTCTACAGGGTAGAATTCAGTCACATCTCTACTGGACAAAATTCATTATATTTCTTTAAGGAAGATCATTTGCATTACTGTCAGTTTTCCACAAGCAAATAACTTAGAAAATAGAAATTCAGTTAAAGAGAAATATTTCAGTATAATCAGGTATCCCCAGAGGACACCCTAGACAATGCTCAGCTCTCTACTAAATGGATACTCGGGTATCTTTTGCCCATTTCCAAATCCTGCAATTTCCCTTGAAAAATATGAAGCTTGTTCTAACCACAAGACCTATGCTAGTTCTATCCCCCTTACTTCAAGCATTATACATATATTTACCTGGCTCATTCCCCTTTTTCATTCTGGTCTCTGCTCTTACTAAGAGCTTTCCTAATCACATGTGTTAGTTATGTTTAACACATTGTCCCACAAAGCTGTGGCTTTAAACAACAAATATTAACTCAGAGCTTCTCTAGGTCAGGAATCCAGGATTATCTTACCTGGGTGGTTCTCTGGTTCAGGGTCTTTCCTTCCACTGCAGTCAGAATGTTGGTAGGGGCTGCAGTCATCTGAAAGTCTGACTGGGGTTGGAGAATCTGTTTTCTAGCTGGCTCCTTTACATGGCTGTGGGCAGGAGGCTTCCATTCCTTGCCACACAAACCTCTTTATAAACTGCTTGAGTATCCTCACAACATGACAGCTAACTTCCCCAGAGAAGAAAATCTAAAGGAAGAGGAAGAAGACATGGTGGGTTTATTATCCAGTCTGAAAGCTATAAATCATCACTTCTACTTTATTCTATTTGCTAGAAGTCACTAAGCCAAGCCTACATGCAAAGGTAGGTAGATTAGGCTGCACCTTTTGAAGAGAGGGTGAAAGAGTTCATGGACCTATTTTAAAGCAGGATAACATGCACCTACACAAACACATCTCCTTGTCTGGTACTTCCTACTGCCTTACTTGATTTTTGCTTTCTTCATAACATTGGTATTATTATATTAGACATGCATATGTGAATGATTGCTTTCCTCATCACAATATAAGATCAATAAAAATATTGCATTATTTCACACTAATCCTTAGCACATATAATAGGACAAGACACATATTAATATAATGACTGTTTTGTTTCCTAATTAAATAAATATACGGATGAAGTATAAATCACAGGAGCAGAACCAGGCTTGGAAGCTAGGTACAATGACTCCTAACCTACCCTATTTCCCAGTATTTTACCTTAGTGGAATTCTAATGGTTGAATGTGCCTCAACAGTGATTCTGGGTGAGAAAAGGGATCTTTCCAGTCCTCCCTAAAATCACTCCATTGAGACCTCTTTCACTCTTTACAGATCTAAAACAAACCCTGCTGACCAAATTCAAGAAAGTCTTTCTTTGATTCATGTGCACAAACGAAAACCTCTCATTTTTTAAGAGTGTGCATGGGGCCTTGATAGGGTGGGATATGTCTGATACCCCCACGTTTTCTCCTCTCTTTGTGAAGAGAAAGTTAAATAGCACCAAAGCAGCCTGGAGCCCAGGGTTTAATACAAGCATTGCAACTGGGTTTAGCAGTAAGAGATTTTGAATGTTACCTTGCTTGTTCATTCTTGTTTATTCAGGATTTAGCAACATTTCTGAAGCCAAATGTTGATGCTCCTTGGCTCTGGAGAATAAGGAAATCCACACACAATTAGGAAGCAGACAGTAATGGAAAATACATAGGATCAGGCAGCCAGATACTTTGTATCCATTACAATTTGCTGAAAATCTTACTTTTTACACCTTAAAATGACAGGGTAGAGCTGAGGAGAGTAGACAACTCCACATTCCTGTTCACATTCCACCATTTTGTAAGTTCGGAGATGTCTCAGCATCCCTTGGATAGTCTTAGCCAGCTTCCTTCCAGGTATTTCAGCAACAATCAGCATGGGATGTACTTGCATGTTTCCATCCCTTCTGTAGCAGCCTTCGGATTCTAGGAAGATGATGTGTATAAAAGAAAAAAAGCCATTTCTCAAGGATCTTTTTAGTACAAAGAAAAGTGATGGGAGACACGGAAGACAAACTGTCTACTTTCCACACAATACGAGGCAAAATACCAACTTCAGGGGACTAGAGATGGAAGTCTTAGCTCTTCCCTATTACCTCTCAGTCAGTGGAAAGTCAGAAAGAATGGCGACTCCTCACACTTACAGAGGACGGTGTTACTTCAAAGACTATGGTGAGTTCCCCAGCTCTCAGCAAAGGTGCCATCTCGCCACTCCCCTTGCTGCCCTCAATGGAGCTTCTAAATCAACACCAAAGGAGACCCGATCTTTAGAGAAACTCCAAGCCTCAGGAACCACCTCATTAAACTAGAGTCTTAGCGGAAGAGACAGTGGTGGGGGTGGAATGGTGACAAAATGTTCATATGCACCCTCTGATCACTTCACAGGGGGAAGTGGTCTTATAACTTTCCACCTGAGTGTGTGTATCTGTATAGCTGTGGAGTGGTGCCCTCAAAACAGTCACAGTGGTGATAACAATGAGAACACCTGCTCTGTTTAAGCCCTGGCTCCAGGCAACCCCCTTACTTGATGTGACATCAGAAGAAAAGGACAAGGATTATCTCCCTTGGGAATGTCTGGGAAATTCTGTCATTGCTTGGGTCTTGGGCTGCCACATTTCAATCAAAAGAAAAATGGAGGAAGAAGAATTTAAAAAGTTGTTGGGAAGCAAGGAATAAGTGAAAGGACAGAAAACTCAGCTTTTCCCTTTACGGTCTATGATATACACAAGCTAACAAGTTAAAGAACATCAGAGCTGGCAACATTCTCAGAGATGTAGTCCAATGTCCTCCTGTTTTAGATGAAGAAATAGCACAGACAGCCGAAAAAATTGATTCACAATCTCATGATGTGAGGATCACTCTATGGTTAGGAGCTATTGTTCTGGTTGCAGACAGAAATGAACAAGCCTGAAGAATGGAAGAAACAGGTCAGAAAGCTGAGGTACTGGTTTCTATTTACTTTTAGAAACCATGATCAATAGTATTAGTGACTCTTAAGGAGGGCGATAAAAGGGACAGAGTCCAGGATGTTCCTAGATTTCTAGCGTGGGAGACTGGGTACATCTTGGTGACATGTATTAAGATGGGAGATACCAGAGAGGAAACAGGTCAAGAATTTGTGACTGTGCATCTTATTTTAGAAGGAAATTCAGTTGCAACTCCAATAATCAGTTAGGGTTGGAACCCAGGAGAGAGGTTCTGATTCGAGAGACAACATGTACTATGGGTGACAATCCAAGCCCGGGAATGGATGAGGTCTTTGAGAAAGAATTTGTAAAAGAGAGTGGTGAACAGAGCACCTGAAAGAGATGAGTGCTTGAGAGGCAGAGAGAGAAAAACGAAATGGGAAAACTGAGGAGTGGCCAGTGGGGTTGGGGGTAGAACCTGGAGTAGGGGTGTGGGAGTCAAGAATAGCTCATGCAGAATCTAGGGTCCACGGAGCCCACCTATGCTTAGCCAGATGAGCTCCATAGACCCTAGATTCTGACCTTTTGCTTTTTCCCAGTCAAGAGGAGGCAGAAAAATTTCCAACATATTTGCTCTGATTTGTTCTCCTGGATGTCCCAATATGAAGTTCTGAGTCTGCTGAAGCAAAGTCAGTGTTCCCAGTTACAACTCAGAGCAAATGCCTCTAGAATTGGCCTCCGCTCAGGGATTTCCCAAACATTGCGTGTAGGCCTTGTAGTGTCCTGCTGCAGTTGTGTCCCTTCCATAAGGATGCTGCTCTTTCAATATCTGTTAAATCACAGTGACTTGGACTGTCTCGTGTTTAGAAGGCTCAGAGCTTTGCCGAAAAGAAAAGACGAGAGGAAGAGAGAAGAGAGGAAAAAGAGCATGGAAAGAAAACAGTTAAAACAAGCATCTAAATAGAAGTCTCTGTGCTTTCAAAGCTTTGACTGCTCAAGCAAAACATATCTTAGGTGAAAAATCCATACCTTATTCATTTTTTTTTTACCTTCCTAGTATTTGGTGTCAAGTAGGAGCATAAAGCGTGTCCCATGAATTCATTCGAGGGTCCTAATGCTATAACTCCATCACAGAAACCCAGCACAAATACCCAAGCATTTAGTATAACAGAGTTTGAGACCAAACGTGCTGCTCCTTCATGCTTCTCTTGAGAGTGATTTTCCTTAGCTGTCACTACCCTCCCTTTCATTGGCTTCCCCAGGTTCTGGCTTCTCCAAAGCATGTGAAGAATGAGTAGCCATTCTTCATGCTACCTGTTCATTTTTTCATAATGAAAAGTTCTACAAAGTATACAGAGAAGCACACAAGTATGCACTGGTCTTAAGAAGCCAGGGCTGTCTCAACATATTACTCCCATAATTTTCCACTGTGGGTTCCCAGATGGGTTGGATGGTGCCCATGATTCTTCAGCTTATTTCATGCCTTATGCAGCCAGCTCCTCGGGAGGTATGGAAAATGAGAGAGCCCAGTCTGAAACCTCAGACCTTTGGACTGCCAAGGACTGGTAGGATTTCTTCAGCATACAATCTTCATTCTTAAAAGGGTCTGCTCTGCCAAGGACGCATTCTCTTGATTTCAGCTCAATGGTCTTGTCTGCCTTGGCAGGGCCTGCTTACAACAAGCTTGGATGTCATGGAATCTCGGGGAAGAAAGAGGATTAAATGCTTCTCCAGGTTACTTCTTGCCCTCCCTGAAACAGTTGACTGGACTCTAACACTTAGTTTGGGGAAGAATTTTACCCTGGAGCCATCTGGCAAGGCAGAAGAAATGTCTTTTTGTATTCTGCTTTCCTTGAGAACAATAGGCCAAGAGAGATTCATGTTTGTCTCACAAAGAGGAGGTGACCGCGGCTTCTGGAGACACCTTGCCATAAAGCAGAGGAGTCAAGACGAAAGAGGCTGGAAAAGCAGGATGCTTACTTTGCCTCCACCCCTCACTCCCTTGGGAACTTGTCTATGGTCAAATGTCTAAAGGTTCTCTTTTCACATTGATAAATCAGGGGCAATAACCACAGAGCTCACCTCAATTCAGTAAGGCCAAAATAAGAGAGGAACAGTGAACATTTGAGAAGCACTGACATGGAAATTATAAATAATCAAGCCCTCTATAAACAGGCTCTTGGCTGAGTTTTAGAGGTGGATTTCTTCATCTAGTTTGGGGCATGTCAGTTTATCCATATGGCTTCGGCACAAATCTGATCCGAAGTGTGCAAAGTGATTCCTTCTGCGTCTCCTTCCTTACCCTGCTCATTTCTTCAGGACACAGTCTACTTCAGCACATAACTGCACATCAAGTAAACTGAATTGGGAGGGGTGGCAGCTAACCAGAATTTGAGTTCTTGTTCAGGGACGTGGAATGTGTGAAGAAAGGGCCTGGCTAAACAGCCTTATATTTATATAAGATATACAGAGTAAAGTAGGGTAGCACCAACAAGGAATTCGAGTAAGCCTTGGGAACTTCTTGTCCTGACCAAGTTCACCTGCAGTGAGGAGAGAACATCCATTCATGGCTCACTCAGGTGGTGTCAAGGAGACGAGGTAACGCCTTTACTTTCACAGTACAGGAGTGGCGTCTCTGGGCTGCGGGCAAAAGCTGCCATGGCCTGGAGGCAGGTCCTGCCATCTTGAAAATGCCACCACATCATCCTTCCACATTCCCTTTGTTTTTGTAAATGTATGTCTGTCTATATAATCTCCCCCTCTACGCTGGCAGGAAACTCATTTTGTGATGGAACAAAATTCGTCAGCTAGACCGTCCACTAAATCACTACTGAGGTATATAAAGAAGCTGGGTTGAAATTTCATGTGGAAGAAACAAAGTGGCCCTGAGAGGAGCCTGGGCCCAGAGGAAAACAGATCAGACACCCTGAGACCTGGGAAGCACAAGCATGATGAATTTCTACCTTCTATCTTGGGTACAATGTCAACCAAATGTGTCTTTCGCCTTTACATCTCGAAACTCAGGTAGGAGGGTAGGAAAGCTTAGTGCAACTGAGACAGAGTTGAGGCAATGAGGTCTGCTGTCCTGGCTTCCCACCATGATAACGTGCTAGACACTCAGCTAAGCCACCTCATACAATAAAGGAAAGGTCTTATGATGTCAAATAATTAGGACTAGGCCTATGTCGCTACTGTGCATTGTATTTAAGCTTCAATGTGTAACAAAGAGCAAGTCACTGCTCTCTGGAATTTTTCATCTGTAAAATTACACTACAGCTAAGAACTGACCTACCAGAGGGCAAGAGAGATCCAGCCCTTTAAGACCCTGGTATTGCATTAAGGTTGCTCGACTCCAGGGTCATGATACATAACTCTCTGGCCGTGGAGTCGTTTGTGTGGCCACAATTTCCTGCTGTGCCCCCAGCCCAATGCCTGGAAATCTCTCCTCTGTTTATTATGGATCTTTTGTTCATAAGTATTGTTTCTTCTTTTATTTGTAGGTTATGAGAAATTGAAGTGAAAGAGGAGGGCTAGTGATCTAGTGATTAGTAGGAACTGGATTTCAGTTTTGAATCTGAGCACTTGGTGACATGAGATCTGGTGTTGATAGGTTCACCCATCACCTAACAGCAGAGCAAGGAGAAGGTAACATAGGACGCCAGTCACAAGAATGGATTTCCAAAGGGTCCCAGGACCCATGTGGAGGGGCCAGACCTCCTACAATAACTTAGGAGATGGCATGAGGCAGTGAATTTAGGGGAAATCAGGCCTTTACTCTAGATATGTTCCTTTATGGACTGGCAGCCAGGTGTATGCCAGCTTTTTAGGGGCAGTCATTGAAAGCAGCTGTAGGAAGCACAGCTGGCTGACCCTCCAGATTCTCAAAATTTCACCACTGTCCCTAGTACGTTGGCTAGTCCTGACTCACTCCTTTCCCTCTTACTGACTCTCAAGCGAGGGATGCCAACCTGTCTGCTTTGTCTGGGAGGCTTCCGCTGTGTTTCTGAGGAAAGCTGGCTATTGAGAATACCTTCTGGCCTCTGGTCTTCCCCAGTTCAATCAGCCACAGATGGGGCACTTGTTCCCTGCTTGTACCTTGAGCGGTAATTCACCCACCTGCCTCCTCACTCATCATTCTCAATGCTTACCCAGCCTAGGCTGGAGCCCACCTGAATTGGGGAGGGCCAGGACAATTCTATTCAGAAGCAAGGGGTATGGGCGACTTTGTAATGTCTGAGGCGTTGGTTTCTGCAAATATCACTGTGTTTTTGCTGAGTCATGGCCAGTTTTCCTGGTCCCCATTTTTCCTCTTACTGCTTCTGCCCCTTTTGTCTGGTCCTCATTCCTTGGAACTCAGATATCACGAAATATCTCCTGAGAACAGATGCACTGAGGCACTGCTCTCTTTCTTTCTCTCTCTCTCTCTCTCTCTCTCTCACACACACACACACACACACACACGCACACACACACACACATACACACACACACAGAGGAAACCTCATCTGCAGGAAAAAGTATTTGGTTGGTGGAAAAGTAATTTGCGATTTTTATAATTCCTCTTAATGGCAAAAGACACCATTACTTTTGCACCAACCTAGTAATTGGCATTCAATTACTTCTCAATCGACTGACCGCCTAATTTCTTTTCCTTTAAAAAGGAAGTGATGTTTTATTTGTAAAAAACAATAGAGAGTTTTGTTTTTAAAATTATTCAAACTGAAAAGTACAAAATAGTTTTTTAAAAAATCACTCCACTATTAAGCTCACCCTTACACTTTTATGTAAGAATCGTTCTGTGATTGTTCAATGTATACGAACAGGCATAATTTTTCAAAAATGATATCTTCTTTTGACTTTTTAAAATCAAAAGCATTAAGTTTGCCTGAATTTAGACTAAGAAAAAGATTATTATGAACCTTAAAAAATTCCTAATATAAAAAATGTTGCTTTCAGGGGCTCACGCCTGTAATCCCAGCACTCTGGGAGGCCAAGGCGGGCAGATCACGAGGTCAAGAGATCGAGACCATCCTGGCCAACATGATGAAACCCCTTCTCTACTAAAACTACAAAAAATAGCCAGGCATGGTGGCATGTGCCTGTAGTCCCAGCTACTCAGGAGGCTGAGGTGGAAGAATTGCTTGAATCCAGGAGGTGGAGGTTGCAGTGAGCCGAGATTGCACCCCCACTGCACTCCAGCCTGGCGATATAGCGAGACTCCACTTCAAAAAAAAAAATGTTGCTTTAACACATGACGTATTCATTCCTAAAAGGATTCTTTTTGGTTGGGGCTAGGGGGAGGAGTTGCGAAACTTTACGATCCGGGAATCATGACTTTTTTAACTCATTTCTTTTGGACCCTGGCTTTTAGGGCCATGGCTTATATTTTACATCTGTTTTTAAGCTATGTTCTTCAGCAATAAAATTAGAACTCACCGGGTGTCTTAATTATTCTTTACACTCCTGCTTCAACACTTTTGCATTGCGCTTGCTATCTATGTAACACTAAGAATCCGCCTCCACCAGGACAGCCTTCTAGAAATGGGGAAGAGAAGGAGAGGTTAAGGAAGAGACAGAGAGGATCAGATCTCCGGAGAAAATCCATTTGAAGCAAGTTAGGCGGGTTTCTGCCCAATTCCCTCTTTATTTTAGCAATAGCAATTTAACAGTTTGCCAGATTTTTAGACAATTAGTCCTCCCACCACAATCTGCCCTACACCATTGTGACTTGGAAAAAAATTAACCCCGTTTTAACGGCATTGATCTACTCACATATGTTCTTAGAAAACTGCTTTACAAGTGGAGTCGTAAGCATAACGCTTAGAAAACTGTGGGGCATGTTTTAGTACCAAAGCATTACTGAATTCAAAACAGCATGGGTACACAGGAATTCCAACCTGTACTCGCATCTCTCTCACAACATTTTAGGATGTGCCATAGGATAGGTCAAGGTTGCTTATTAAACTTTTGATCTCCTGTTTTTTGGCGTCCCAAACTCCCTTGACCCCTCATACTTCCTACCCCAGAAGAACTGGCCCTTTCATCCACAGCATTTTATCGTGCCATCTTGGTCCCTCAATCTTCCCTCCTCCATTTCCCCCCTTCCGGTGTGCGCCGGAGTAGTCATGAGCCTGGGCATTTGCAGCTCCACTCAGGAATGTGCTTGCCCTGCTTTCTTCCCTTTTCCTATCAGAGAGGAGTGGGGAAGAAAGAAGACAAGCAAATATGCTGTAGGAGGGGAAAGGCAGGGTCTTCCAGCCTCACTCTGCTGATGATCGGTGTCGAATTGCACTTTCACAGGGGCTTTGTGGCTGGGCCCCTGTGAAAGTTGGGAATAGTAGTGGGTGGGAGCCAGGTTGTTGGAAACTGACCATCTCTCTCCTGTTGGGTTTTGTTGGTTTCTCTACTCCTGGAAACAGAAGAAAAATAGTGGGAAGTTAAATATGTGGTGATGGTACTACCTTTTAATCAGTTTCTGCAAATATCCTCCAGAGCACATTGCCTCAGCATTGACAAGCATGAAATGAGGATCTTTGTAAAGATCACTTTCTGTCTTGGACTGAGGTTTCTTTGTTAGTGATTCTGAGTTCCATTCCTATGTGTCTTCGTAGTAGGGCCTTGGGAGAGGTTGAATAGAAGACTAAAAGAAGAAGAAGCAGAAGAAAAGTGCATACCAGGTGCTTTTAAAGAAAAATGAATTCAAACTAAAATTGCAAAAGGGTGTCTGGACAGCTAAGCTGACGGTGACCAGAGCTGGAGAGAGAGAGGCTCTGCCTGGCAACAGAGCTCTGATTGGCCGGACCTGTGAGAGGAATAGGCCTATAGCTACGGCTCTGAGCTGCGCTTCTGCAGGCAGCTGAACTTGGCAGACCCAAGCAAGCTCTGCAAAGACTCGCTCAAAACAATCCAGAGTACAGACAGCTGCTGGCGTGCAGAAGCTGTGAGTCCTGACAGCACTTGGGGTTGTGAGGCTGCCATTTAACTCCTCAGCCTACTGCCTCTGCCTCTTGTGGTGGACTTCTGTCTTCCAGATGATTTAAGCCTTACAGACATGGTCTTACCAACAGTGGTGACACAGGCAGGGAGTGTCTTTGAAAAACAATTGACCAGGGAGTCAGGAGCTGGGCTCTAGGTCTCTCCCAGGCATTATAAAATACTGTATGTACTACCATGAACAGAGGACTTACTGTCTGCTTGTCACTGTGGTACATGCTCCACAATACCAGTCCCTCATACAGCCCAAGGAGACAGAAACAGTTATGATCCCATTTTCCAGAGATGGGAATTGAATCAGAGAGGCCCAGGGACACACAGTCTGCAGCTGTTTGGGGCACATGTGGACTCTCAACTAACTGCTGGTCGACAGCAGTTCAGTGTCAACTGGAAGATTGACGGCTCTGAGGCAACAAAGTCTTCTGGCCAATTTGGGCTGACACTGAAGTATTAGGTTGAACAAATTATTCCTATTACTAAAAATAAAACACTGGGAGAAAAGATTGAAAAGGGTTTGAATATTTTTTAGTGAGGAATGAATAGATACTCATTAACTAATAAATATTTGTATTCACACATTGAGCACTTGAATGCAGTTTAAAATGAAAGGACTGGCCAGACGCAGTAGCTCATGCCTGAAATCCTAGCACTCTGGGAGGTCAAGGCAGGTGGATCACCGAAGGTAAGAAGTTCAAAACCAGTCTGGCCAACCTGGTGAAACCCTGTCTCTACTAAAAATACAAAAATTAGCTGGGCATGGTGGCACATGCCCATAGTCCCAGCTACTCAGAAAGCTGAGGCAGGAGAATCACCTGAACCTGGGAGGCAGAGGTTGCAGTGAGCTGAGATCACACAACTGCACTGCAGCCTGGGAGACAGAGCAAGACTTCATCTCAAAAAAAAAAAAAAAAAAAAAGGAAGGGACTGTATTTATATGCATGAAAATATATTATACAGTTCAAAAACATTGTTTACTGAAAAAAATTTGCAAAACAATTCATGCAGTGCATCATTCAGCAAAAATTGTAAAACTACAAAGCAATACCATCTACTGATATATAAAATCTATAATAAGCTGATAAAAACATGGACTGGAATAATATATATCAAATTATTGACAGTGATCATCACTGGAGAGAAAGAAGCAAGACCAGGATGGAGAGGAGGAACAAAACGGTTTTCAACCTTAACCGTGAGATACACTGTCTGAAGCCTCTGTGACGAAAAGGGAACATTTTAAATATGATCAGGGGATGTGTGTGTGTATATATTATCCTTTTGGTTTTTCTGAATTAGGAAAAAAATAGGAGGGTCTTTCCTGGGGGCATCTTCATTATACCATCCTGCTCATGTGATGGCAAGAAATTAATCCAAGGTGCTACTGCTCCTAAGAACACCCTGTGGCACCATGAGAAATAGTAAGAGATGAAAGTGTGTGTGCTGTTTTGAAATTTAAAGAAAGCAGGAAAAGTCAAGAGTCCCCTTTTTCAGAGAGAAAAACTTGCAGAACCTGTAGAGTTGTTACCCCCATGCTCTTAAAAAATCCTCTCTTCTCTTCCCTTCTCAGCCACAAAGCAGTTATTAGGAGTTATTAAACTCCTTTTTTTTTTTTTTGTACAGGACTCCCAGCCAGCTTCAAGAGCCTATGTATACTAATGTGATTTCTCTGTTTTTTTCTAACTACTTCAAAAGTCATGTTCACTTGTCTGTGAAAACAAGTTCTCATTCCTTGCACCCTATTTGCCTTCATGTCTCAGGAAATAAGGACAGGCAAATCACATGCTAGGTGGGAAGAGACTAAAGGAATGTTGTATACACACCCCACTCCGAAGACCAGAGTGGAAAGGGAATCTATCTGTGTGTCCCAAGGGTGTTGTGAGCAGGGGAGAAAGACAGAAATACAGCAGAGAGATGTGACTTATGGTAAACCCCAAAATCAGAAGGAAGCATAGTGGAAATTTCTAGGTAGATATGGAAGGAGCCTGAGAATATTTGGGGGAGGTGACCAGTGACACTGTTTCCCAAACACAGCTTGGGGGAGACTGGGAGCATCTTGGAAGAGCCCCACACAGAGCCATATTCAGCATGGCCTGAGTGAGGACGGAAAGGTTAGCAGTGGAGCAGGAAAGTGACCAGCTAGGTAAGCCTCCAGCAGCACTGCTTGTACTCCATGGCCTGCCTGGGGTGAACAGTGGACCTAGGAATTCATAGGTGCCCCAGAGAGGGACACGGAGGTACTGAGAGGGACTCCGTGAAGTGAAGAAAAAGACACCACATTGTCCCCAAAGACCACTGGGGACCAGTGGTGCAGAGTGAATCAATTGGTGACTATGACACACAGTTCAGTTTGTCCTGTTATAAGGACACATATCAGATGTCATAATTGAGGAAAGCACAAAGAAGAGAGAGCTTTTGAGATCTGTTAACCTAGAATTTAAATTCTTCATGTTCACTTTATACCTCTTTAAATGCTCAATTCCTGTGAAAACACGTTGTAACTCAGCGCCATCACTCTAAAAGTTGTGGTAGAAGGTGCAGAGTTTTAAGTTTGGAAGAGGGTATATGACAAACAGAAAAGATAAATAGAAAACTTTTTAAAAATCTGGGTAGATGCACACACATATCCACATGCAGAATGCACAAATGAACCCTATGACACTACGAAACCGGCAGAAGCTGGACTTACAGACTCAGCAGGAAGAAGTCCACAAACTGAGCGGATGGTTAATGAGCTTAGCATCCATCATCCCTGGCTCAGAGTATGGCCCTGGAGTTCTTTGTTGCAATAAAATATGAAATAGAGCCTGAAAAGAAGGTTGGCAACAAGCAAGTATGGCTTCCTCCATTTGCCTGGTCCTGCAGGCTCTCTGTTGCAGTGGCGGCAAGCCCACCCAGATGGGACGTGCTCTGCAACTTCAAGCAGCCCTGTCACTGGTGAGGGAGGCAGCAATGCTCCAGGGCCCCTGGGGCAGGGAAGGTAAGAAGCCATGTCATCTGGTGCTGCCCCCTACAGCTGACCTGGGCAGTGGGCACATTCCTTAGTTCCCTCTGACCCATGGGCTGTCCTGAACTGAACTCTGCTCAGCTCCATCCTCTCCGCTCGCCTGCTCCCTACAGAGTGAGCCCTCCCCTTGCTGGCTAGGCCTTCCCTGCCTTATTTGGTTTAAATTACTTTTTTGAACTTTGGTCTCATTATTTTTGGACCGTCATTTGACCTGGAAGATTTCCTTTCCACGGATTCCTTCTGTTCTTCCTTTTCACCCTCTTGAATGCGCTTCCCAAGGCCTCTTTTTACAGTTTCTTTTGGGTGGTTTTTATTACCTTCATGCATCTAAACTGAGTAGGGAGAAGCTCCAAGATTATTGTTATCTTCTCCCTTGGAATCCTTCTTGTTTGGTTGTTACGGGAGCTCCTCTGTTTAAAGGGCTCCTGCTTCTCCAGGAGCTGCTGACCCAGCTCCCAGAATGGCCTTTTCCAGCACAACATGAGAAACCAGCTTCTGTGGCAACCCTGCAGGGCCACAACCCATCCTCACTCTCAGAAACAAATCCACAGATCTGGGGCCGTGCATCTGGGCACACACCTAAAGATACCATGGCACTATTTCTTTCTCTCCTCTGATACAAGCGTTTGATTTTGTAGTTGAACGGTTTGGATGGTTCAGGCTGCAAGTAATAGAATATATCTCAACTGGCTTGAGCAATTAAGAAAACACTATCTCCCGTAACAAAAGTCTATGGGTAGGACAATTCTGAAGCTGGTGAATTCAGAGCTCACAGACATCAACAAGGCCCCGGATTTTTCTGTCTTCCTGCTCTAGCACCCTCATGTATGGGCTTGCCCATGGGTTAGCTGACCGGCTGGTGAAAGGGGACTACCATAGTCTTACCCATTGCTATGGTCTGAGTGTTTATGTCCCCCAAAATTTCTATGTTGAAACCTAACTACTAATGTGATAATATGAAAAGGTGGAGACTTTGGGAAGAGATTAGGTCATGAGGTTGAAGCCTTCAAGACTGGGATTCGTACCTTTAAAAAAGAGGTCCCAGAAACCTGTCATGCCCCTTCCACCATATGAGGACACAGTGAGAAGCACCATCTGAATCCAGAAGCAGGCTCTCACCAGACATTGAATCTTCCAGTGCCTTGATCTGAGACTTCCTAGATTCCAGAAATGTGAGAAATAAATTTCTGCTTTTTACAACTACTTAGTTGATGGTATTTTGTTATAGAAGCCCAAAAGACCAAGACACCCAGACACCACAACATCCAACAGAAAAGAGAGCTCATCTATTCGCACATGAATACACCTCTCATGGGAACCCCTCCACGGGACAAGGCTTCTCTCACATCTTATTGCCTGTGCCCAAACCAATTTCCATCAAGAAGAACAGGACCACTATTGACTCCCATCAACTATAAATACAGTTCTGGAGTTGAAGATGGGGTTTCATCTTACCAGAAGTTCACAGCTTCACAGAGGAAGGCAGAGGTCTCAACCAATCAGTAGGCCTTTTAAAGGGGCAGAAAGGGGAAATGTGCTGATGGGTAGACTCACAGCTCTGTCTGCTACCATGTAAGGAAAAATCCAGATTTCTGCCAGAAAGTTTTTGTCCCTGTATTTCTGATTCACGTCTCAAATCCAGGAGAGTTTTCTCTCCAGTAACTGATGTTTCCTGTTTTCTGATGTCTCTATATTTTTTATGTCTCCTGGGGAGGCAGAATAGTATAGCAATTAAGTACTTGAATTTAGAGTTAATTAATGCTGGGTTTGAAGCCTAGCTCTACATTTACTAGCTGGGAACTTTTTCAAGTTACCTTATCTCTCTGATTTTTGTTTTTTCGTTCAGAAGAGCAAATCATAATACAACCACCTATATAGAGATTACTATATGCCTAAAGTCTCCTCCCTTCTTGGTCTCTGTGTGACCACTTTCTCCCAGTTCCCTTCTCCTGAAACTGCAGAGGCAGCATGTAAGAGGAGTAGCTACCTGGGCTGAACTAAGACCTGAAGGCTCCAAGGGATGAGGGTGTGGTACAGTGCCTGGGATGGAGAGCATGTCCCAACCAAGAAAACAGCACATGTGGTGTCCATTGCTTCTTGTTTGCCATCAGTGCCTGCACAGTTGACCAGCAAACTCTACAAGGTCACTCTGAAGAATGGAAAAGCTGAAGTGGTCTAGAAGAAATGGGATTTTCTATAGGAAAAACATATAGAAAACTTGACAGAGGTATCTATTTTTACAAATACATAAATCTCAGCCTCAACCAACACTCATTTGGTGTGACCCTTTCACCCAAGACCACTTCTTCATCCTATTAGAGCCTCAGTTCTCAGCACTGAGCAATATCAGCACACAGCCTTTCATCCAGCAGGATAACACAGAACTGTGGGACCCCCAGCAGAGACAGGGCTGTCAGTGAGACCTGTCCTGGTGGGCTGTCATCCCAAATGGAGAGGTGAGAAAAGTAGGGTAGACAAGGAACTGGTGCTGAAGACTGAGGAGGCAGGTGGAATTCAAAGTTGGTCTTTTTTATTTTCTTTTCCAAATTAAAGAGATGTTTTTTCTGCCACAGCTTCTGGGCCCTAATACAGCAATAAGTCAAACACCAGCATTCATCCCCTTGTAAATGGGAACCACCTCCCCACCTTGGAGCACAGACAGATTGCAGTTGAGAGGCCCAGTGGAAAAAGCTGAGTATGGCTGGGCAGCCTCACACAAGGCTTTGCCTCTAGATCTCCTTGAGCTCCCTTCCCGAGTGCTTGACAAATATGCAGGGCTAAGAGGCTATCCAAGGAATGCAGCCGTCTCAGCCGTTCATGACCAAGACTCAAAACCACAGGGGCAGGAAGAGCAGACAGAGCCGGGTAGGATCTGTCTCCAGTGAAGTTTGGAAACAGGAGATACCCCTGACTGGGGAGGCTGAATTGATGTGGTCTGGCCTAGGGGCAAGGGAATGGACAGAATGACCATCACTACTCTCAGCCAGCCCAGTGGGTCTATGAAAAGAGACGTTTGATTCATTCTCGGGCTCTACCCAAGTGACTCTGAAATATTCCTAGACAGTTGCCAGGACAGTCAATAATGGGTGAAACAAAGACCCAGAAGCCAAGATTCTGGGCTTCCGAGTTGCTTCCTTCAACTTTCTTTAAGTGTTTTCCTTTATGTTTGCTGGCTGGTTCCCCTTCTCTGACAAACTGTAAGAACCCCGAGGTTAGAGGTGGTTTCCTTTCCTGCCCACTCCTCCCCTCTCCTTCTTTCTTTATCCTGCAAACCCATGCTACGAATAATTTTTTAAGGTGCTTCTTCACTATAAAAAGAAGAATTCCTAATGGACTCGAGATGGTTTATCTAAGTTGTAACTGGTCAGCCACAGGGCTATGGAGAGGGTGAGCGGGATTGGGGCTGGCAAGAATGACAAGAAGGAATAACCCTGGGACCATGATTACTCATTCATGGTCTTCCAATTTACACTTTGCTCTGCTGACCACGAACGGGAAAAATAATTAGCAAAAAATAAAAAAATAGATAGACAGACTGCCCTCCCAGACACGGAAACATTTTCTTACCTGTAAGAAAATTCCACCCAGCATAAAGGTTAAATGGGGCCCTAAAATCTGACACCCAGTATCTGGACACACCTGGACCCTGTGGAGATGGCTCTATGCTGACTGACATGTTGGAGGGGCAGATGGAGTTAGTCAGGTAGGGAGAGTCAGAGAGAGTAAGTCAGGAAAGCCCTCCCACCGGAAGAATTCTGAGGAAGAATTTGTGAATGAGGAGAAATCCAGAATAAAAAGAGGCAGGTTCAGTTCTCTACAGGTGGTGGTCAGCAGGGGATATTCGCATGGGAGCTGGACACACCGACCAGGACCAGGAAACATTCTAGGAGAGTTCAAAAATAACGGAAAGTGGGTACATAGTGAAACAGGGCTGGGGGAGTGAGGTGATGGGGAGACGCTGTCCTCAAACCTCAAGCTGGGAAGACTGGATTGAGAACAAGGGGACATTGGGAGCCAAGTCAGAGATCCATCCCAGCATCTCTGGAAGTTCATGAAACGCTGTGGTCTCTCTTTTCTCTCAAGGAGAATCGCAGGAACTCTGATGCCTGAAGGTTTGCCATGCAGGCAGATCAAGGAGAGAATGAGAGATGCTTTCTCCGTGGGGCTCAAGGGGAGTCAGGAGAAAGTGGGATTAGCAGCTAGCAGGCAAAGGCGTGCAGCTCTAGTAAAGCCTTTAGAGAGATCTTCCCTCCTCCTGGGGTGGTGTGGGAGGGGGGAGGTTGGGATGGATACAAAGAGGCTTGATGGAAAGTCTGTGGATTTACATCAAGTGTGAGAGGAAGGACACTGGGAAGGACGGCAGTACAGGGAAGTCACCATGTCACTGGCCTTCACCCTATTGGCCACTCAGGACAGAGTGCCAGCATGAGGCGTGTCCATGTTGTTTTTCGTTTGCCTACATCCACAGCACAGACAGCCCATGGTGTGGAGGAGGCTCATTTCAAGTCCATCTTCAGTCACCTAACTTGGACTAAAGTTTGACAAATGATTTCAAGTCTATCTTCAGTCAGCTTCAAAGGACTAAAGCTCAAGAAATGATTTTTCCATGTTTATCTCAAGCCAGGCACAGATTTGTTACTGGAAAGCAATGGAGGATGTTAACAGAATAGATGTTTCCATCCTAGAAGAGATGTCTGCATTCTAAAGAGAAAAATGGTGGCCAGGCACCATGGCTCACGCCTGTAATCCCAACGCTTTGAGAAGCAAAGTCAGGAGGATCATTTAAGGCCAGGAGTTCAAGACCACCCTGGGCTACATAACAAAACCTGATCTCTATAAAAAAATGTTTAAAACATAACCAGGTATGATGGCTTGAGCCTGTCATCTTAGCTGTTCAGGAGGCTGAGGTGGGACAATTGCTGAAGCCCAGGAGTTGGAGGTTACAGTGAGCTATGATTGCATCACTGCAATCCAGCCTAGGCAATAGAGTGAAACTCTGTCTTTAAAACATAGTAATAATTTTTTAAAAAGGAAAAATGGAAACTAAACAAGTAAACAAACTAGCATGATCATTTAATTAGTGCTAAATACTCTAAAGAAGATAAAATACCCAGGCCAAATATAGAAGGAGTGGCATACTAGAGAGTGACTGGTAGCACCAGGAGGTGAGCAAAGGCCTCTGGGAGGAGTGAATATCAGTTCTGGGACAGGAATGTCAGCAAGGGGAGAGGCAGGGAGAGGCAGGGAGAGACAGGGAGAACGCTTCCCCAGCAGAAGAGAGAAGGATGCTCAATGACTGAATCTGGTGCTCATGTTTCAGGAAAGGGGTTCTGATTCAGACCCCAAGAAAAGGTTCCTGGATCTCAAGCAAGAAAGAATTCAGGGCAAGTCCATAGAGTAAAGTGAACGCAAGTTTATTAGAAAGTAGAAGAATAAAAGTATAGCTGCTCCATAGACAGAGCAGCCCCAAAGGCTGCTAGTTTCCACTTTTATGGTTATTTCTTGATTATACGCTAAACAAGGGATGGATTATTAATGCCTCTCCTTTTTAGACAAATAGGGTAACTTCCTTACACTGCGTGGCATCTTTACACTATCACCGTGCTGGTGTGAGTGCGGCAGTGAGGACGATCAGACGTCAGTATTGTCACCATATTGATTTTAGTGCGTTTTAGGCAGCTCCTTTACTGCAACCTGTCTTGTTAGCAAGATCTTTATGACCTGTATTTTGTGCCGACCCCCTATTCATCCTGTAACTTAGAATGCCTAAACCTCTGGGAATGTAGCACAGTAGGTCTTAGCTTTATCTTATCCAGCTCCTATTTAAGATGGAGTTGCTCTGGTTCAAATATCTCTGACACTGGGGCTTATAAAAAGAAAATTAATAAGATATTCAATGTTCAGAATGAGGGCTGTGGCTAAAATGTCACACCCACAGACAGAAGAGAGGAAAGAAAAGGAAGCTATTGAATGTTTAAGTGGGACTTAACAGAGGTCAAGACAGAGAGAGAGAGACAAAAAGAAATGGGCAGCAGGAGAGCAGCATGTCTCGTGTGTGTGTGTGTGTGTGTGTGTGTGTGCATGCATGCGACTCTCATAGTTAATTGGCTTGTGCTCATGGAGTCTCTAAGAGTGTGGCCACTAAGCTTATGCCTGAATGCTGCTGTAGGGGGCTGGGCAGAGGCTGAATCTGTCTCTAGGAAAGTAATTTAGAGGAGGAGAGAGAAAAGCTCTGTGAGCCAGCGCCTGGGGCCTCTCCACTCTCCCGGACAGATTGCTGCCCCTGTTTTCAGGGTCTGTTTTTCCACAAGATGGTCAGAACCTCAGGCACAGCGCTGTGCTCAGTATGTCTACAATAGCCACAACAAGCAAAAGCAGAGATTCTCTTTGCACCCTCAACCTTTATTATTATTTCAAGTTAAGGAGATAGGGAGATGGCTGGCACTGAACAATGGACTAATTTCCAAGATGTGTGGGTTCCAGCCCTGGCTGTCCCACTAGCTCCCATATTACTTTCCCTCTGTGGGTTTTACTTTCCCTATATAAAAATTAGGAGGCCGGATGCTGATTTCTAAAGGATTTTTCAGCTCTGATAGTTTCATAAATATAGGAAGTCCATAAGAAGAAGAGACACATGGGAACTCTAAGCAGCTACAGCGCAGCAACAGTAAAAATCAAACGGACCAGAGAGATGAGATATTATTATTTGGCTGCAAGTAGCAGAAAATGTAACAAAGAATGGCTTAAGCTAAAAGGGTGGTGTTTTCTCTGATAATAACACACTGAATAGGTATAACCTGGAGTCTATGCTAGGTAGGAAAGAAGTGAAGTCGGGTTGGGGTGATTGGTTATCAGCTAATGCACTTGGGGGATAAGAAAAGCATGATGACTTCAGAGGCATCTGGCAAGCAAGGGAGAGAGAGCCAAAGAAGACCATTGTGGTCCGTGCAGGGATGATGGGGTCACGATATCAGAGACAGAATCACCCTGCGGGTGGTCTTGAGATAGGGTTGCTGAAGTGCAGTGAAGAAAAAGAGGAAACCAATCTCATCTGCAGTTCGATCCTTTTTTGGTATCCCTTAGAGATCACAAACTCCTATTTTTATTTTATTTTTGGGAGAGATGGGGTCTTGCTATGCTGACCAGGCTGGTCTCCAACTCCCAGCCTCAGGTAATCCTCCTGCCTCAGCCTCCTAAAGTGCTGGAATTATGGGTGTGCCAAGCCAACCACAAACTCAGTCACCCCCACTCCACCCTCTTCTGCCTTTCCCAATGTTCTACATCTAGAATATTAATAGAAAAGAGGTAGCAGAGATGAGAATGCAGTAGCACAGACCCCAATACCAGCCTACCCTGAGTGGACAGTAACTGGCCTGCAAAAGGAAGAGCTGGAAAGGAAAAAAGGCTGGTGGCATTGCAAATCTGTACCTCAAAAAAGGAGGCATTGGGGTGGCAACATTACCAATGGGTAAGAGTGAAAGCCAGAAGAATCTAACCCACTGTCTTCCAGGTACACCACAGACACCAAGCAAACTGCTTCTTTCCTGGGGAGGATCTCTGTGTTCCAGGGACCACTCTCATTCTGGCAACAGGAAGCCCTTTAGTGCCAGCCTGTTGCAATGGACTCAATGCCTATTTCTCCTGTTACTGCCTTTTCTGTTTTGCTCTCTCAAGATCTTAATTGCAACTGCCCCTATCACTCCAACTGAGATCACAATTTTTGAGAAACCTTCAAACAGGACAGCTTTAGAGTGTACCCAAAATACAAGGACATAGAATCAAATTCCAGGAACCCCTATAAATCATTAGTCCACAGGAATGGAATCCCTATGGGGGCTAGACTTGACTTCGCTGTTTGCTCACTGGTGGTTCTCGAGTGATGAGAACCAGGCCTGGCATATAGTAGGTGTTGAATATGAGCAGCTGTGGCAGGAAGCTGCTCCAGCACTGCATCCAGTAACATTCATCTTGCCAAAGTCCAGGTCCTTTGACTCTTCCTTGCCTCCAGTGAAGTTTCTGTGCACCTGAGGTTAGGGAGTGAGCTCCCTTCCTCTTCACAGCCCAGCGTCCTGGGTACCAAACCTCTCATATAACTTGTTCCTATTTCTGATGAGGTCTTACACTTAGGGACCCAGCTTGCCAGCATTTAAACATGATGCTTTCTTCTGTGGCCTGGAAGACAGCCATACTTGCCTTCTAGGGGTCAAAACAGCCTCAGAGCCTCCCAGAAGCCAGCTCTTGGGTTTCTTTCCTGCCCTCTCCCCTCTGCCACTTGCTCGGAGTTTCCACAAATGCTGTGGCCGTGACTCATTTGATGAGACAGAAAGGGGTCAAAGGGTGGAGGAAATGAAGAGTCCCAGGTTGCCAGAGACTGGGCAGCTTAGGAGGAAGCAAAGTTTAGGCAAACAATCACTATTGTCTCCCCAACAACCCACCAACACACCCATGCTCGCTTTTGCTCATGGAAACAAAGTGGATCTGAGGTGAAACATCTGTTTTGCTTTGAGCAGATTTCATTTGTCTTTTCTTTTTCTCCTTTGTTTTAACCCTCTCTCTTCCATTAGGAAGCTTGCCAAATCTACCTCACTTAATCCAACTCCTTGGGGACAACCAAGGCACAGCCTTCTAGGGGGACATTTTTCAGTTCACAGGCTTTAAGGGATGATTCGTCCCTTTTCCTCCCTTGGGCTACCATGTATCTGAACTGAGCTCAGAGCATAAAAGAACGTCTTCCCATTTCATTGATCCAACAGTTTTCTATAGAGAGGGAAGTATAAGCCCAGCGCGGTGCTAGTTGCTGGAGACACAATGATCAGAAAGACAGACATGGTTCTTTGGAAGCTTGCACTCTTATTCCAGTGCAGGAGACAGACAAAGGAGCAAACCAATACATAAATAACTCATCACAACTTGCCATACATGCCTAAGAGGTTAATAACCAGGGCGTTTGGAAAGCTAATCATAATGGCAGAGTCACGCAAGATCAAAAAGGTCATTTCATGGAGAAAATATTTAAATGAAGATACTGAGGATGACAAAGCGATAGCTATGGAAAGAAATGAGTGAAGGGAATTTTGAGGGGGAAAAAGACAGAGTAATGACTATAAGGAACAGAAAACAGCTTAATGTTTTCTTAGAGTTGTATAAAAATTTTTTTAATAAAATCTCCATTGACTTAAAACAGAGCCTAGTAAGGCAGAAGATAGCAGCACAACAAGACCAGAAAGGAAAACAGAGCATAGTTTGGGCAAACCTTGCAGCCTGGAAAGGAGCATAGATTTTGTTTTGTTTTGTTGGTTGGTTGGTTTTTGAGATGGAGTTTTGCTTTTGTCACCCAGGCTGGAGTGCAGTGGGGTGAGCTCGGCTCACCGCAACCTTAGCCTCCCAGGTTCAAGCGATTCTCCTGCCTCAGCCTCCTGAGTAGCTGGGATTACAGGCATGTGCCACTATGCCAGGCTAATTTTCTATTTTTAGTAGAGATGGTGTTTCTCCATGTTGGTCAGGCTGGTCTCAAACTCCCAGCCTCAGGTGATCTGCCCACCTCAGCCTCCCAAAGTGTTGGGATTACAGGCGTGAGCCACTGCGCCCAGTGGGAGCTTAGATTTTATTCAAGGTGCACTGGGAAGAATGTCACTAACGACTCTGAAGAAGGTCGTGGATTCCCTGAGAGAAACCCCCGGGGGCCTTACTAGAGGGATACAGACTCACCACTGCCTCGTCCCCCAACCTTTGTCCTCACCTTCTACCCCCATGCCCAGTCCCAGCAGCTGGGGAGCTAAGACCATGTTTAATTATTTCACAGATTCTTGCCTCCTCTAATAGAGGCAATGAAAAGACACAGTTCAAATCAGTCCATTTGGCAACCTCTGAGCAACTGGAAATTTTGATCAATAGTCAACACTCAGCAAAAATGAGATTTTTGAATTATTTTGAGAAGTTTCAATGATCCAGCCTCTCCCTGTCCCCCATGACTGTGAATAATCCCACATTTGTTATAGGACAGTACAGGCTTTCTTCAGCCAGAGTATGTCAGCCAGACACTTCTACTCTGGGTGGCTACAAAAACTGATATCTAATAACTGCCCAGACTTTTTGTGGTTGGAGACTCATGATACACCCAGATGTGCAGAGAAATTGTACTTCTTTACATCTTTATAATGGATATGACACTCCCCAGATCAGCGGTTTTAGATAAAATGTTCATGTTCTCAGACTTTATTGCCTTCCCACTCTTTCCTTTCCCAGTATAGTTTCTGAGCATAGGGAAATGCCTTCTCGTGTCCTCAAAGCAGTGAGGAGAGAAGAGGCTCTTGTATCCATAGGTGCCCTCTAGAGCCTTAGTGACCAATGCTGTAGAGTGGGGCCATTTAGGAATATGGTTCTATACTGGCCAATCTCTTGACATTGGCTATGGAGGGCCTTGGCTGGCACAACTCAGTGGTCTCATTTCTCTTTTGGTTTGGCTGCAGCCCACTAGCCCTCGCTGGTGGACCTGGCCCACCTGGCTCCTGCTGTCGTTATGGATGGTACTGAGAGCTGGCTAGGACTTACTGTGGTGCTACTCCAGGTAATCCATTCCATACCTACAAGGCCTCTGTAGCCCTGCTCCAGAAATCCAGTCCCAGTGAGCTCATTATCAGCATCTCTGAAAGCTTCCCATCTCCAGGTCTAAATCCTGTCCATACTTTCCAGGACCAGCTTCCCATCTCCAGGTCTAAATCCTATCCATACTTTCCAGGACCCAGGATAGATTGAGAGAACAAATTCCTTGTACTTTCTCTCCCAAACCATGGGGCCACAATCAATTTTTACTTTGTTGTGGCCACTGCCATTGGTGCTTTCCAGGCAAGCCTCTCCAAGAGGTAGGGGAGATGTTTCTTAGTCTTCAAATTTTATTAAATCTAGATATTTTGGCTGTTTCTTCGGTAATTGTTCTCACCTGTCATTCCATTTCCTATTCAACATCTTCTTTTTCCTCTTCCTCTTTCCTCATTCCTTTTCCCACCACCCCTTGAAGAGCAAACCTGGGTGGCCAGCCTTTGGGCTGGTAATTTTTCTATGTAATAAATTCCTTCTACCTGAGTTACCCATCTTAGCGATAATACAAGGCTCTTTATTTATGTTCTTCCCTTTGTATCATCATCTGTGTCACAATTCTGAATAATTAATGGAGTCTAAAAGGAGCATCTATTTGCTCTTGGTCTTTGCAGCATATTCTTTTAGGTGGCAACATATAACCTCCATTCTTTCTCTCTAGGTCCAAATACATTGTGAGGTTTGGAGTAAACACTATTTTGCAAATATCATTTATTGGTTTTCAATATTCATATAAATGTTTAAAAAGTTAAAAAGACCTTATGGTTACAAAATGGCATGTAAACATTATAAGCTTGTAAATTTAAAAAAAAATGAGTTACTTGACAAATACTGGAAGGTGGGTGGGTCAGAGAAAAGAAGAAGGGAAGTGATTGAACAGTGACTTTATTCAGAAATGACGGGGAAATAAAAATATTTTCTAAATTTTTTGGTGGAGAAATAGTTTTTAATACATTGTTTAATGTAATAGACACATTTAATGGAGGGAATACCGGTAATAGGATAAATTTATCAACTATAATATTATCAGAAGATGCTATTGAAGTATTAAAAGATGCTGTTAAGTTTTTAATGGAGGTAAAGCACAATATTTACACTTTTGGAGACAACCAACAGAAGCTCTAAAACTAGAAATCACTCTAAACGTTTTCCTCTGAGGAGTGAGGCTGGTGTAGGGAGAACCATTTTACTTTTCACCTTATGCATTTCTAAGCAAGGATTTATTGCCCCAAGAGAAAGCCCTCATGGGGAAGGTGATATTTGACATGGGAAAGACTGAAGAGTGTTTCATAGGAGGCAGTAAGTGGGAGTTGGGAGGTGGTGCAGAGAGGAAGCCTCAGAAACAGTGGTCCAGTTTTGATGAGTGCCTGCGTGGTGGTGGCAGGAGCAGGGAGGAAACAGATTGGGCACAGGAGCTACCAATCTCAGAACAGAGTCTTGGGACACATTCTGATGCGACAGATCCTGCAAAGAGGCTCAGCTCGGTAGGTGTGGCCCTACTAAGACAACCTGTTACCTGGATACAAGACACAGCAGTGTGAGAAGGGTGCAGATAGACAACAGCATTCAGAGGTAAGACAGCTCCCCACCCCAGCCCCATGATGAGAAAGAACCCGGGTGGTGTCTGTGGGTTGGGAGTTGCAGGCAGGGATACCAAGAAATCCATCCAAGCAAAGTGACCTAAGAGATCAAGTGAAACAAATCTAAATAAAATTCCAATCCAATAATCTGGATCCCCAAGGGTATAACCCATGCATTCCATGGATCCTCATCACTCAATCTTAGGTACAGGAAGGAGGAGGAGGAACAAAGGAAATGTGAAAAAAGACATATCAGAGACTGGAAGAAAATACCTCAAAGGCCAAGGAAACAGCAAAAGCAAAGGCACAAAGAAGGGACAGCACCAAAATGAAGGAGTTGATTATCAGTGTAAACATGAGGAAAGCCCTAGGAGAACAGACCACTGTGAGAAATGCTATTAAATCCCAGGGCTCAGAAGAACTCGAATTGCCTCTCTACAATAGTACCATTCACCCCCTTTTTTCTTCCTCAAATTAGATAAGGAATAAGGCAGATGCCAAAGGAGGCACACCGTGGTGGTGATTCTGATGGTTATTAATAAAGGCAGGGGGACTATTAGAATAGGGAAGGAAAGAGCACAATCTGGTCTCCCCAGTTGACTCTGAAGCACTTTCTCCATGCCTATAATCACTGTTTTATGAGCAGCAATACTACATTCTGCTCACATGACCTCTGGGCAGTTCACTCTCTCAAATCTATGTTGGGCATGGTAGGTCCACAGTGGGTGAGATGAGTTGTGTCCTAGCTAAGACCTCTTTGCAAGTTGTTTCACCATCAAAATTATGTTTCAACTATTTGCATTCTCCGCCATCTCAAATCCCCCAACCATCCAAAGAAACTCACACAAACCTGAATTATTTTGCAAGACTCAACATGCAAATATTTCCATGAACTGAGACAGAGAAAGAGGTAAGACTATATGTGTTTGCCACTGTTTTTCTTTCCCTGCTGCGTCCAAAGCACTTGTTTTCACTTGCTCATTGAGACTCAAAAGACTAGACAGCCGTTCTTTTCCTCTCTGCAGATTAGAAATCTTACTTTTACCAAGGTTTTGACTCTGCTAAAATTTCATTTCAAGAAATCATTTAGAAGAACCGTATGGTTTGTTGTAAAATTTGTCCAGAAAATTGCAACTTTTGGCGAACTAGCATCAGGAATAGAGAGGTTCGGCTCTTGAAACACTACCAGTGACACTCAATGATCAGCACAAACTAGGAGTCTTGTAATGCCTACTTGTTCGTAGACCTCCCAAACCTGTGCTGCTGGTTTGGGAGAGACATAAAAAAAGAATAAACCATGGACTGGCCCCCAATAAGTTTATACACAAGGACTAGAGCAAGGATTGTTTTTGTAATTTACTGCAATTGAAACATGGGAAGAACCTGAAAGTCCAGCAATAGAGAACAAGTTAAATAAAAATAAAATTATAAGTATAATTATATATAATATATATATATATATAATTTTAAAATATAACTAAAAAAGGAGCCATATTATAAGACTGAAATACCTAAAACTAAGCTGGTAACAAATAATCTCCAAAATATATGGCTCGATTAAAGAAAGTAGACTAAGATGTAAAACAGTAAATATAGTATGCTACTGCTTGTGCACAAGAGAACTTATACTCGTTTCCTCATCCTCGCCCCCACATATTCTCTGTGTCTTGATGTCTCTGTACATATTTATGTTGTCACAGAATAGCCCTGGAAGGATTCACACTACACACACACACACACACACACACACACACACCCCATATGCTTTGGCTCTGTCCCACCTAAATCTCATCTTGAATGTAGTTCCCACAATCCCCATGTGTTATGGAAAGGACCAGGTGGGAGATAATTGAATCATGGGGGTGGTTACCCTCATGTTGTTCTATGATAGTGAGTGAGTTCTCACAAAGTCAGATGGTTTTATAAGGCGCTTCTCCACCTCCTTTGCTCTCATTCTTCTCCTTCCTGCTGCCATGTGAAGAAGGACATGTTTGCTTCCCCTTCCACCATGATGGTAAGTTTCCTGAGGCCTCCCCAGCCCTGTGGAATGGTGTGTCAATTAAACTTCCTTCCTTTATAAATTATACAGTCTCAGGTATGTCTTTATAGCAGCATGAGAACAAACTAATACAATATCTTTTTGTACCCCTTTCTAGACCACGGGCATGTGTTGACTCTATTATTTATTTATTTTTTCTATTAAAGTCTAGATAATTTTTAAATGACCCACGGGAAACAGACATGCAGAGAACAATGGCATGTTTGAACACCTTGAGGAACTCAAATGTTTTCATGAGTTGAAGCATCAGGAGAGGCCCCACAGAGAGGATAATGTAGACCTGGAGTTGGCAAGAGTGTCTATGCAGAGAAAGATCTGGAAACCAAGCTACTTAACAGATGAAGTGTCTTAGATGAACTAAGAATCTGGCATTTGAATACTAAGTATATAAGACCAGACATAGATTTCAGTGTCATTACTATGAGGGAAAGACCCTAGATTCAAGATGGGGCCCAGTCAGCACCTACGGATAATCCTCCACCTGGGCAAACTGAGGTAGGGAGAGGAGGGTGTGGTTAGCATTACTGCTCAGGACTAAACTGTTTATGAAGCTATGTAACCAATTCCCAAGCTTTTCAGAATTACCATTTTTGGTTTGGGCTTTTATAAGAGTTCCAACCCTTTTTATGACCTTTTTTTTCCCCAGCCTCTTTCGTATTCTCCTTTTGCTTTTGGTTTCGCAGCATAGTTTGGCCTGCTCCCCTTCTCTTTGTTTTGAGCCAATTCATTGTTTCTCAGGAGAAACTGACTAAGAAGCAATTGCTCTTTGGACATGAATTCTTCTCATGGGGTGCTCTTGCTTAATATCAAATTCTCTTCAGCTTCTAAAGGAAAGAGAGAAATACTCAGCTCCCCACTTAGAATGGGACCAGGAAGAGAGTCAGAGTTCTGGGATACTTCAGAAATCCATGCACTTTCAGAATGGGGGGCCATGACCCACCTTCCAGGCACTCACAGGTCATTCCCAGCCCAGAGATGTCAGGAGCATCTGCCTTCCATGGTGAGGCAGGGATCCCTTTAATTCACTTATCTCAGGCCACATGTAAGGAAGAGGAGAGTCACTGACTACTTTACTGCCAAAGTAGTCTGGCAGCAGTGGGATCAGAGTTAATCCCTCTCTTCCAATACAGTTATAACTATTCCCTGAGTCTGCTGTAGTGTCCAAACCAACCCCAACACTCATTCCACTGGAAGAAAGCACTGAAGACCAGCAATGACCAGTTACATAACCAAAAATTCTTATAAAGATAAGTCACAAAGTCATCATCAGACATTTACAGCTGAAATTCTATAAAGCAAACTCACCCTTTGAGTCAAACTCAAACTTAAATTTGAGTTCCAACACTCATATCCAATGAACTCAAATATAGGAGGAGGTGAGATAAGATGTAAGAGAGACATCAGAGCAGACCCATGGAGAAGAAGCCACAAACTGAACTGGAAGAGACCTCAGGGATTACCTAGCTCAACCCCATGATTTCACATTCAAGGAAACTGATTCCCAGGACTACCATTGTAATTGCAGAGCTAATTAATGAATTTGGTTTCATACCAGGGCTTATTCCATGGGATTAACTTATGGAAGCATGGCACTTTAGACCTGATGTACTCAGAAATGAAGGTCTGAAATCAGAATCAGGAATTTCAGAAGATTTGAGGGTACTTACTACAGTTACAAAAGATGAGGCAAAGACGTCAGGTGTTCCAGTTAGTGGTGTGTGACACAGTGCTCCAAAATTTAGCAGCTTTAAAATAACAACAACATTTCTTTTGCTTGTGCATCTGAAATCTGGACATATCTCTGTAGGGACAGCTCCTCTCTGCTTCACTCAGCATCAGCTGTGGTGGCTGAAAGGCTGGGATCACCTGAAGACTTCTTCATTTGTGTGTCTAGCTGTTGATGCTAGGACATAAGATGGCACTGTGGCCAGACCCCTACATGTGTCATCTTCATGTGCTACTCAGAATATGGTGTCTGGGTTCCCAGGGGTGCCTTGAGAGAAAGCCAGGCACAAGCCAAATAGTTTTTATGACCTAGCCCTGGAAGTATGTCACATTTTATGTGTCATGGCAGTCACAAAGCCTGGCCCATTTTCAAGGGGAGGGAAATTAGGCTCCAACTTTTGATAGAGGAATGCCAAATAATTTGCAGGCACATTATAAAACCACCACAGAAGGCCAATTTTCAAAGCTAATTTGGGGGCTTCTTCTCAACTAATTACAGGGCCAGCCCTGAGTCAAGATGCAAATGTAGGGGCTTCCTTGGGCCAACAAAAATTCCACAATGGTGGAATATCATTTCTCATTATCCTGGCTTCTAGAATTCCTGAATTATCCAGCACACCCCAGATTCTGTAGCTTAAGACTTAGGCATCTCAAGAATAGAAAACACACAGTCAGCTCATTTTCCAGGTTCCTAAAGCTAAGAATTGAATTAAGTCCATCAGAATAATAAGTCAAGCAGCCAGTGAGAGTTCCAGTGAGGGAAGAACAGAAAAGGCACCCACCAATTTCTGACAAACAAGAACAGAGTAAGAATCTTGAAGGTCTAAAAAATAAAAAAGAAAAACAAAACCACACAATACTACGGTTTAAGCTTTCCTAAGAATCCACTGAGAGAAGTTGGATGGGTCTCACCTTTTCTGGCTACAAATTACAGATCCATGGATGCAAAGATAACCTCTCCCTCTCAGGTTTAATAAGGACAGGCAAGATGCTCTCCAAATTTTGCAGGCAAAGTGCAACTTGAGAGGACCAGAGAGCTCCCTAAACATTCACATTTTGTTAGTGAGCTTTCCAAGTGCCTCCATCTCTCACCCTATAGCATTTTTCTTCAGAGCCCAAGTAGAACACCTTCTGCCTGCCTGTATTAAAATGTGAAAATACATCACATTAATCTCTTAGTCTTTCAGTCCCATCACCAAAGAGGGGAAAACCCAGGATCCTAAGGATACAGGATGATGAAGCCACACAGAATGGACAAATTTTGACAAATGAGGAGGTTGAGGTCAGGTTGTCAAAGTGGAAGGAAAGAGGAGAGAAAGGTATAGAGTACCTGAGCAGATGAGTTCGAATGAAGAGGAAGAGTCACTTAAAAACAGGAGGAGTATCAGCAGAACAGTTAAAAGGAGAAGGAGCCTTAACACTCAACACAGATGACAAAAATTTGCTTCCAGGAGGGGTAAAAAAGCTGAATTCTCTACCCCTGTGAAAATACATGGAGACTCGCCATTTGTGAGCATTTATCTTCCAAGGGTCTGATGTGTCGGATAGATGAGGACAAAAGACCAAAGGAAGAGCATCCTGCCACCTGAATCTCATGAATTCTGCTCTCTCTCTCTCTCTCTCTCTCTCTCTCTCTTTCTCTCTCTCTCTCTCTCTCATACACACATTAGGTATTTTACTATGCAGCTATTGTGGAAACATCACAGCCTTTAGATTGCCCTGACTCTGGCCCCTTAGGAGCTAAAGCACATCTTCACCCTTCAGAAGACCCAGGGTCAGGCCTCTATGACCCCTTGAACTATTAAGGCCACTGTGAGATTCCTAATATGATTCTCCCTTCAGAAGCAGCTCCCTAGTCTCCCAGAGAGCTGTCTCCTGTGGTCGTTGTACTTATAGGGGCTCTTGGAGGAGTGAATTGGGCTGGAGGACAAAGCCAAGATGTCAGTCCATTAGATGTGTGTGCTGAAAGTGAAATATATGGGGAAGTGGAGAGAAGATGTAAGACAGAAACAGAGAAGGAGAAGGAGGTGGACAGAGGGGAGAGGAAAGGAGGGAGAAGAGACAGCAGAGAGAGGAAGAAAGGAGATGGGGGAAAGAGACAGTGAGTGCAGGCACACAACTGTGTGTGTGTGTGTGTGTGTGTGCGCACGCGCTCGCATGAGTGCTCATATGTGTTTAGAGAAATGTAAGGGAGATGGAGAGAGAGCGAGCGAGCAAGTGAGGGGAAGCAAAAGGGGGAGAGGAAAAGAGGGAGAAGAAACGGAAGAAGAGAAAGACAAGAGGGAGGACAGAGCGATTGTGCAGTCACATGTTTCTGTTTGTTTCTATGTGCTCATGTGTGTTTAGAGGGACCACAGAGAGACAGCAAGTGAAAGAGAGACAGGGTGAAGAGCAAGGGAAAGAGGAAAAAAATGTTAACACTTGAAAAGTCTTTCCTTATGTTGAGGCCACAGCAAATCAGATGATAATGAAATTCTGCATAGATTAAACGCCCATCAACAGAAAACGTGGAAGCAAATGAGGAATTATGTCACAGAATCTCGGTGTCATGTAAATCTCACTGAACAGGGAAATCAAATGTTAGCAACAATTACATTCTTCTTATAATAAAATGGATTCCAAAAATTAAAAAAAAGAAGAAGAAGAATGGAAACACTTCTGGAAATAATTAAAGGGGGAGCAGGGATCATGGGTTGGGGGAGCTGGAGACAGAGGGAGGGGTGTGCTGGCAGTGATAAATATAGAACCACAATTTAAGAGACAGTAGGAAGCTCTTTGTGTGTGTTAATTGGAAATGCATTCCAGAGGTTGCCGTTTGTTCACCATGATTGTCGTGACCTTGGGTTCCTTGAGGGAATATGGTCTCCACCCTGTCCCCATGGTGAAGGGAAGAAGCGAGAAACCATGTCATTCAATGGATGAAAGAAGTCCCAGTTTATATGGTGGAAGGAACCATATTTTTGTTTTGATTTGTTTTGTTTGTTTTTCTGTTTCCTGTGGGATTACAGCAAACTCATCTTATTTGACAAGGAAAGAGACTCAGAAATGGGATGGGTTGAGAACACTCTCATCCCATGCTATAGCAGCAAGATGGAGTCTCCGCTCTGCTTTTGGCCTCTTGAGATTCTGGTTAATCAAATGAGCATTTGGCCCAGAGTAAATGGAGGTGCTGGGAACCGGCTTTGGAAAGGGCATTTGTACCGCTTCTCTGGGACAGTTCTTTAACCAGAGACCTGGCTCTGCATCTGAGGATATAGAAGAATGGGTCAAACTGGCTCACTGGAAAGCTCTGGTGAACTTCAGGTTGAAGTCTGTTACATATTTGGAAGGAAATTCTTGGTTTTTGGATGAGCAAAATGATCAAAATAATCCTTCACTAAATTCCAGCCAACTAACTTCTACTTCTCCACTTAGCTTTAAAATCGTTTCCTCCTTCTATCCTGTCACACACAATTGAACACAACAGGAGCATTTTAGAGCTAAGACCTCAAGGATGACCTGCAGCAGTGATCCCCAGGCTGTAGCTGTATCCCAGATGTAAGCACATGAAGAGCAAAGCATGAACTTGATAAAAATACAGGCTCCCAAGCCATCCCAGACACACCTAATCAAGATCTCTTGGTCTGGGAGGGTGGGGGTGAAGAGGCTTTATTTCTTTGACCCCAAATACATGGGTTCTGCTTTACTGTGTTGGAGGACATGATTTGAGCTTTCTTTGGTTCCGAAAGATGTATAGGAAACCTCCTTTCTACCCTCTTCCCGGCCTCCCTCACTCCCATAATCTAGATATGAGGACCCATATGAGGACATCTACATTTATAATAAGCTCCCAGGTATGTTTCATGTGCCCATCCCAGCTCTGATCTCCAGATATTTGGAAGCTGCTGAAAACCAAACTCCTTTTTTTGTAATTATGTAAACTAAGACTTGGACAGTACTGCCAAAGGCCACACACAGCTGGACTAGAACTCAAATATGTTACTTCTCAGTCCAGAATTTTTTTTTACTACACCTGAATCTCCTTCAGAGCATGACAAAATCCTAAATTTTGTCCACCACCTCAGTCATTCCTGAGCCTACATCTAGCAATTCCATGTTCATGATCGATGATGATGATGATGATGATGATGATGATGGTGGTGGTGGTGGTGGTGGTGGCGGTGTCAGCAGTGGTAAGCTAACACTCACCTAATGCTTACTATGTGCTTGGCGCTATATAATAATTTGTTTAATCTTCAAAACAATTCTAGAGGATAGGCTCTATAATTGCATTGAGGCATGGAGAAGTCAAGGAAGTCACACACGATCACACAGCTAGCAGAAGGTGGGACTGGGATTCAGGACAGGCAGAAGACAAGAGAAGTGAGCCACTTCCTCAGAACACTTCTTGTGTGCATTTTGGTACTTTTCCTTTTTGTCACGCACACTGTTCTCATTGTTAGTTCTCTCTCTTGACCTTTTTTCCTTACTTTCCCCTCCTCCCCCAACCATCTGCTTGTAGGTAAAATAGTGTGGGATAATAGTCCTGGAATGAAGGAGAAACACTCAGCAAGAACCCCAAAGATGACTAGAGATTTGGGAAAAAACTGGGTCTTATTAAGGTAAGTGTTAAAAGAGTTTTTTAGGGGTAAGCAGAATAGGTGGGGCCAGGCATACAGCTGACTAATGTCAAGCTTTCTTTTCCCCAAACCCATCCCCAGGTTCTACAGAATGAAAATAGGAACCAGCGGAGAATCAAAGTCAGCATTAGCTTTATTTCTTTGACCCCAAATACATGGGTTCTGCTTTACTGTGTTGGAGGACATGATTTGAGCTTTCTTTGGTTCCGAAAGATGTATAGGAAACCTCCTTTCTACCCTCTTCCCGGCCTCCCTCACTCCCATAATATAGATATGAGGACCCACCTTGGGATAAGTAGAGAAGGCAGAGCAAATTCTAAGCTAGTTACTATAAGAGAAAGGCCACCAAAGCAGTGACCTTGGACACAAGCTCAGCAATCAGATGAGTTCTTCTTCCTGCACTAACTACTCCATAAGTACTGTAAGCTCTTTGACCTCTATTTCCTCAGGGCAGATACTTGCCTTTAGTCATTCATACTGTCTTACATTCTCCTGTTATGACCAAAGAAACCTTGAATGCTGAATAAAAGAAACCCAGCTCCGTGACCATGCAAGCAAAGTCTTTGAACACATACAAACAGGTTAATTCATCTCTGCTCCATACTTCCAATAACAATGAAATCAGTACAAAGCATTTACCCATTATGACATAACATTATCTTGGTTTTCCTCACTTGCTCAAAATAAGAGCAAGTATCCTTGATTGGGAAGAGATGTGAGGCAGAAAGATGATAAAAGAATCTTAGGGAGCACTAAGGATCATCAATACCACCAGATGCCAGAGCTGAATCCGTGGAAGGTGCTGCTTAACTCCAGGGAGGCCCTATGTGCCTTGCCTGCAGCATCTCCAGCAGGAAGCTCTCAGTGTATGATCCACCTCCGCAGCCCCCTGGGAAAGCTGTATCATGAACGTTTGGGATCATTTCATATTTCATAAATGGGCTTAACTCACACTCATGAGGTCAACTGGAAGGCCTACTGGATTTAATTATGCTGGAAAGGGAGGCAACCAGAAACATCACGCATGAAGCAGGAGAGAGGCGGCTGGGAGAAAGCGAGCAAGCAGATGGAGACTTGAGATGATGTGAGTCATCCCACCAGGATGAGGGGCCGAACCATTCAGCATCCCATGGGGGACAAAAAAGTAAAGCAGCAGTCCCTGAGCCAGACAGAATCCAGAAAATATTCTCATCCCAATCCATTTGCAGAAAGGCTTTAGGAAGCTCATTGAGTTTATGCCACATTGATGAGTGCAAAATACACCATGTAAAATGGTACACGCTATTGTGTCCAGATCCTTAAAAAACGGGATAAAGCTATAGAAAGTGCTAAGAAATACACTTAAACTCTTTCTCTCCATATTAGTTAGTTCTAAGTTCCGAGTCTAGGGTATGAAGCTGGCAGGTTTGTACAACTTGACTCTGGGCAGACATTGAAGGGATGAAGAGCAAGAATCCATATGAAATCATGGAGGAGAGAGACACTGACAGAAAGTCGTAGAGCTGAAAGAATGGGGAACTGGTGAATAGAGATATAGTGACATGGATTCATGGAACAACAGAAGGAACACACTGACTAAACCAACACAGGCCAGTAAAATAGGCCAGGGCCAGGTCCTAGTAATTGCTGTGGCAGAGGCTGTTCAATTTCTTCCAATATATTTTCTCCTTTTCTTCCCTAATAATACACATTTTAGTTGAGCATATTGCTACTCATAAAAAAGATAGGATTTTCCAGCCTTCTTTGCAGTAAGTGTGGCCAAGGAACTAACTTCTTGCCGATGGGATATAAATGCATGTGTCATATGGCAGCCCCCCTGTAATCTCCCTTAGGAGACAGATGGCATGCTCTCTTAGCCTCTTCTTTATCACCCCTTTCTCCACCTGCTGCCTTAAATATAGATGGCACCATCTTTGGCCATGGTGACAAGGCCACATTCCAGAGATGATAGAGTGATGAGCTCCATGGAGACTTGGTTTGCAAGAAAGTGATAGGGCAGAATTATCACATTGGTCCTGGAAGGCTTATTGCCAAACCTAGTGTTCCATCTCTGAGACAGACAGCCTATACCCTGGAATAAATGACTATTTGGGACCAGGTTTCGCTGCAAGTGACAAAAACAACTCAAATAACTGTCATTTAAATGGGATAGAAGTGTTTTTATTTTTCTCATACAAACAAAGATCCACCCCTTCTGTTTAAAATCTTCTCTCTTCTCTAGGACTAAAGATCATTGACAGGTAACAGTTAATACTCTCTTCTCAGAAACAAATTATTCCAGTCGGGTCACCTCTCTTTGAATGTAGGCCTTGTTTCCCCACCATGTCTCTTCATCGTTCTCTCGATTTCTGCCCTTCCACTCCTACCCTTACTCCTTTTGAGTTTGGGAGAAAAATCTCAGTTAGGGGCTAAAAATGCCTTAAGTCAAAGCAAAGCTCCAGGAAGTCTGCAGAATCAGCCATATGATTTGAATGCTGGGCCAGCAAGCCAGCAGAGGAGCAGATTGGCTTAAAACCAACTCAACAACCAGCTCCCTGAACAGGACCCTAGAGGCAGTGCAGCCCCGAGTAGAGAGAGGGAGGAAGAGGGCTTCCGGTATGGGAAAGTCTACACACTTGAGTGGTGCTGCAGGCCCAAGGCCAAGATGCACAGCACCCTCCCAGCTGCCTCCCAACCCCGATCGTTTGGGATTGCCTCACCCCTGTGCTTTTTCATTACCTGACCTAAGGACCTCTTGAGGCAAATAAAGTTCTCCATGTAGGGTGAAGTTACTGAAGTGAAAATAATAAATTTTCATGAGTGTGTTTCAATTTTCTCTTGTGTCTATGGCCAAAGGTGTTTTTTCTTTTAATAATGGCTGCTATAACAAGGGCAAGCCACATGCTGCTAACTTGTTAAAGAGGAAGGAGGAGAGAGAAAGAGGGTCAATGAGAGGGAGAGTCTGTTCAGCTATAAATTTCCCAACAGCCTGCTCTAACCTTCCCAGTGTTGAATCCCACCCTTAAAACCTTAATGACAGAGAAAGGGATAAAATATTATCTGGACTGTGCTCTGTTGACAGCTTGTACTGGGCTCGATAATTCAGTGGGGGGTGTGTGTGTGTGTGTGCGTGTGTGTGTGTGTGTGTGTGTGTGTGTTTTCAGAGAGAGACATCAGCATTCTGTGGTACCATTTCATAATGTAGAGTGTGTAAAAGGGAAGGAATTTGGAGGAATCAGGCTCCTTCCAGTTGGACATCAACTTGACTGTTGTTTTCAGCTCACTTTTGTCTGGCAGAGTTTCTGTTTGCTTTTAAATGTCAGAAAAGGTTAAGAAACCTTTGAAATCTGCAACAGATTTTCTAGACTTATGAAGTGGATGTCCACCCTATAATAACATAAATTAGTCACCTCTCCTCACTTTTGAAATTGCCTTTTAAAGGAAACATATCTGAAGAATCTAATTCAAGACAAAAGAATTCAAATAAATGCTCATTTGTGGGTCTGAGTATTTGACTTCAGAGTAAGAGGACCTAGTAACATCCAAAGTTATATTTCACAATCCAAGTTATATTTCTCTCTGTCTTTATCATCGGTCCTAACTCACATTTTCCCAAATCATGTAGATTCAAGAGAAAATATTGTGGCTCAGAGAGCCTTAATATATCCTTCCCTTACCCCCATCTCAAAAGCATCTGCAGTAGTGAGGGACTTAAGGCCCCTAAGTGACTAGTGAACCTCCTCTATGTCTAGAAGGTATTTTGTTTACTATCACTGGTGTCTAGTACAAATGCATGGGGTGACTGAGCAGCCACGAGCTCTCCAAGTCTCAGTAGACTTTCCTGTACATTATGTGCCAGCCTGCAGACCACCACCAGGGTGTACAGAAAATATACATCTCTGAGATCAGGTGTTAATAACTAACTTTATAGTTTGAGATGCTATTCTGACATACGTAAGCTCAATACTTCCAAGAATCCATCACCTTCGAAAGGCAGAGGCTAAGTCTGGGTGCTCACAGAGGATAAAAGCCTGTGAGATCTCAGGCCACCTGTTCACCCGAGTGCCCACAGAGACACACTTTGAGCATCTGCTTATCAGTAGCCATCAGTCCAAGTAGATTGCTGCTGAATTGTCCTTTGCTCCCGTCACCTGCATGTTTAGCCCCAGGGGCTTTTCTTACTGCGTTTGCAGTCACAGATCCCATGATGTTTTATCTGTGCCCTACAAAGGCATGGAAGTCTCAGTAAGGGACCATATGCTGAGGCTCACAGGACAGAGAGTTCCTGCCTGGGATTCTGTACAGGAAGCAGAGCCACTCTTTGCATCGCCCACAAAAAGTATGACCTTACCACTTTCCCTTTCATTGTCTTCCCCACTTCTGCCTGGGGAAACATTTTCTAGGATGGATCTTTCCAGGCATTTTTTTTTTTTTCAGTGTTTTGAGTTCTCTCCATCTCCCTAAGGTTGTGGGCTTAAAAGACAAAAGCTACACATAGCCTTTTATTTCTCTTCTCTAGAACTACCTTAGCCCTTCCTTGTCCTGAGAACATATCACTGAATTGAAAAGTGTGTGTCTATGTGCCCATGTGCCTACATGCATGTGTACTCACGCACACACAGGGCTAGGGAGCAGATGTAGTAAATTACTGGAGGGGAAAAAGTCAGTTAATATCTTTAAACTCTTCTTCTATGTTTATAAATACACAAAAATGGAGTGAGGAGTTTTTGATACTCCTAGCATTGAGGTAATGACTGTGTAACATTGTAATTTTTAGCTCTTAGAAAACAATTAGATAATGTAAGGAGCACATATGGTTTATTTTTCTGAAATTGCTTCTGCTTAATCTATGTGTTTAATAAACTGGAGTAGAAATAGAGTTGAAAGGACCCTGATTTTCTCATGCAAGGCCTGTAGGGCAGAACTGAAGAGACTTACCCTGAAGTAACCACAGAAGGACAGCCCACAGGGGCTTTGCAGCCCTCTGCTCCAGGGGTCAGACCATATCATTGTGCAAGCAGTTGAAGGTAGTGTTTGCAGGCTGGGTGGTCAATATCAAGAGCAAAGGGAGAAGGGCATGATGTGCTGTGACACTAAGGAATCACTAGTTTTCTAAAGAGCAAGTCTACCCCAAAGAAATGGAGCTAATCTCACAACTTGGCACCCAGAAGGGGAAAGGCACAAGTCAGAGTAGCCTCACAAAGCAATGAGGTGCCAATTTCCACTTCAACCATAAGTCATAATTCTCCAGGCCTCAGATCACTCAAACGAACCACTCCTGCCAGCCAAGGCTTTCTCCCACCTTATTTATTTCAGCACAACCCAGAAATCTTACCATAACATGCAGAACAACAGGCCAAACTATGAGGTGAGGACTACAGCCAAGTGAAATGTATTTTGTATCCATGGGCAGAGCAAGTATGCCTTTATAAAATATTTAGGCACCTTAAATCTCAATGGCTCCAGCTCAAGTGTCCTACTTCTAGAGTCTTTTCCCTACTCACTTTCCTGGCATTCTTCCTCCTCATAAAGTCAGAACATTTCTGCTGTCATTTCTTCCAGAGGATAATTGTAGGTAAGAAAAAGTTAAACTTGGGGGTCTTAAGACCTGTGTTGGAGCCCAGCCCCTATCAATAGCTGGATAATTCTGAGCTCAGTAATCAGCATATGTGAGGCCTCCACTAAGTGCCTGTCAAGCTGAATCCATCCACAATCTCAGAAAAATGCTGTCAGTATTTGTATCTTCAGCACTTATTTGTTCGAAAGCATAGCTCCCAACTTTTCTATGTACATATTATTTTTAAAAACCAAGAAATTTTACAAGCCACTGTCTTATGATTAATAACTATGGATTAATAGAGTATATCAGAACCCAAGGCTATATAAATTTGGCACCCCCTAAAATATGACTCGCATTTTTGAAACAGAATATTTACTGTTTTTAAAAAATCATAGTCCATGTATGTGCAAAGTACATAATCTCTTAAATCTATTATAATACTTTGTTTAAAATTCTGACACCCGAGCCTAGCATTTCTGATCCAGTGGATTTAAAAGTAGAGTCTCAGAATCCACATTTTAACCACTGGTGTGTATGGATTTTTTTGGTTTTGTTTTTTATTTTTCTGAGATGGAGTCTCACTGGAGTGTAGTGTTGCAATTTCAGCTCACTGCAGCCTCTGCCTCCTGGGCTCAAGCAGTTCTCCCACCTCAGCCTCCTGAGTAGCTGGGATTACTGGTGCCTACCAGCACACCTGGCTAATTTTTGTGTTTTTAATAGAGTTGGGGTTTCACTATGTTGGCCAGGCTGCTCTTGAACTCCTGACATCAGGCGATTCTCCTGCCTCAGCCTCCCAAAGTGCTGGGATTGCAGGCATGGGCCACTGTGCCCAGCCTGGTGTGTTTTTATAGTAGTGGTAAAAAGCACTTTCCCAAGGGGGCTTACTTGAATTAAATTTCTATTTACTATGGCAGCTTTCATAGTTTAAGTAAATAGGGCTTTCGTTTTTAGGCTGTGAATTCTTTGTATTAGCTTTGCTCATCGTCTGTCCTTAATGTTTTGTGAAGTTCATGAAGGTAACTATTATGAAGATTCCTGGGAAACACTGGTTCAATGGCAAGGTCACCAGTTTGCAGAGGTGATAAAGATGGAATTGAGTACCTTGTGAGTGTCCCTTAAAGAACACTCTTTCCAATTTTCTTTGTCTTTCACAGTATAGGCTTAAACCCTGCAAGTCTCATTTCTAGCCCTGCAAAGAGAAATGAAGATCGTGTTACTTCTCATTGGCTGTACACCAGTTTTACAAACTCAGTTTTGGCCAGAATTACTCCTTAGATGTGTGTCTTCCAAATCACACAATCCAGAGGTCCAAAATTGAACAGCTCATGTAGCGCTGGAAGTTTAGCTCCCCTTCTCCAATAAACATGGGGATGGCCATGTCATCACTGTTGTTGGTCTGGGCATGGCCTGTGGCTTGTCCATCTGGGAGTCCAGTCAGAGAATATGGATGGTTTCAGAATCCATTTCATCTAAAAAGAAAGGGACGTGTCCCTTTCAATAATGCTGTGGAATTTCCAACTTGATTATTACGAGTTCTGATGAGCCAAACTTAGGCTGGGTTTCTGGCTTCACAAAACTCCCACATTCTTTGAGTTTTGAATTCCTCTAGAATCCATCACATCTAAGTCCCACAATGACTTCAGTTCCTATGTTATATTAGAGATACAAGGAGCATCGCAAGAAACTGCTTCCCTAGCCCGTTTCCATTTAATTCAGAAAACAAAACTCTTAATTTATATTTTCCTTGAAAAACAGTGGCTTGACTTACAGAGGAAAGGCATCTCAGAAACTTGGACAAACTTGAGAGGGGAACTAAATTAGAGGTTAGATAAAATTCAGCCTTCCCACTTCAGCCAGGTTCTGCCATCTCTATTTACTATAAACAATTGGGATTTTGAAAGTGTTGAAAAAAACACATTGAGAATCTCCCCCAACAGAGAAATGAATTATAAAACCATTTCAAGCCTCTATGCATCTCAGCAGTAATATGGTTATACAGGACAAATTTAGCCCAGAGAAAGACACCTTGCTTGTTCCACTAAACCCTTGGAAAGGGGAATAAATGGTCCCAACGTCTGTCATTTGTCTGCAAAGTCCTCTTCTAAGACATGCAGGGAATTCATAAAACAGTAGACAATGTCTCCTGGCTCTGTCTCTCTCTCCCTCACCCCCCCACCACCTCATGCCCCACAAAAGAAAAAGGTGGATTTTCCTCCTACTTTGCAAGCATTTGGGGAGTATCGACCTTGTGCTGGGATTTCTATCACCCAAAATGTTGAAGATAAGGGCCAGAGAAGATGTGTTACATAAGCCCTGCCATCCAGAGATAGAAATTCAAGAGCATCCTTTTGTGTTGTCCTGTGCTTCCTATGAATAAGAAAACTACAATTTTTTTTTTTTTTTTTTTCAAAATATACAGACCAGAGAAGAGGCGCTAATGACTCAGCTTCGGTGGTTGAGGTATAGCTCTGTAATGCTCTCTTCCTGTCTGCAAAGCTGTGGCAGCCATCACCTGTCCTAATTTTCCAACTTGAGGAAACCTACTTCTGCCTTGGAAAGACCCCTGCATAGAAACATTAGGGACTCCTAAAGGCAAACTGAGCAAAGACAAGATGTTTGCTTTTCTCGCTATGGCTTTGGTCCAGTCTCTTTCCCTCTTGTGGCCATGATTTCGCCATATGTACGGGACAGCCAGACTAGGCCTCCAAGGCTCCTTTGAACTGAAATAGTCTACAAGTCTGTGGGACTATGGCTCCCCTTAACCTTCACATACAAGTCCCTTCTCTGCCTTGTGGTAAAACCCTGGCTTCTTCCTTTTTCTTCTTGGCTTCTATACCCAGGGCCCAATACTGTCAGATGAAAAGGGGTAGAATAGAGAGTCCATAGTAAACAGTTAGAGTCTGGCTGTTATTTGTGTTACTGCCTCCAGGTTGGGGGTGGGATAATATTTCCATTTCAGTAAGATCCTATGGAACTTCAGCATCAGTCCTTTTGATAGAAAAAAGAAAGAGGAAAGGAAATAACAGACTGTCGAAAGGCCTGTACTCACCACTCAAGTCCCAACATGCCATTTTTATGAATAACATGGTCCTAGAAAAGTCTGTCTCATAGAAGAGGAGGAAGCCATATTTCAGAACCATTAGGAGAGAGTGAAAGGAAACAAAGACTTTGGGGAATTTCAGCAAGAGGAAGGATTAAAGCAAAATGTTGCTGTTTAGGATATGCAGGGAGAAAAAGGCCCAAGATGATCAGGGATAGTGATTCTAAATGCAAAGGCTGCTATCCTGGAAGACATGGCTAAATGGCCATAGCTCCCTTGCAGTCTCAAATTGCTTCTCAATGCAGCCTCCAGGAGCTGCCACTATTGATCTGTTGGTATGGAAGGTTGAGCCTCCTTGCCATCCATTAGGTTATACTGAAATAGGCAATTGCAGACCTGGCAGACAGGAGTTAGAAAAGAGCAGGGGAACTCCTCTGACATTTTGAGGGTGATGGCATGAGCAGCTTATCTGGTGCCTAAGGAGCAGGGCCACATCAGAGATCGAAATGTATGAATGATGGTTGACCTCAAATTCCAAGGGGTCATGGCAATGTGCTGTTTTCTCTGCTACTCAAAGTAGAAGCCACCTCTACAGGCCACCAACTTCCCCATCCAGTCTCTCCTTGAGAACTTCCAGGAGCAGGGTGCTTGCTACTTCTTGAGTCTGATTCATTGCCCAGCAGCTCTATTAGAAAGTTTTTCCTTGAGTTCAGGAAAAAACTTACCTGTCTGTAACATGCTCCCACAGAGTCTAATTCAGTCTTCTGAGACCACACAGTGGGAAAAAAACAACTAGGGAATTGATTAAAATTCTGTTGTTGTCAGAATTGCTGAGAGGGATGATACCCAGTTTACTAACTAGCCTGGAGCTATTTAGCGGCTATAGAAATTCAACAAGTTAAGTCCCACCACCTAGGACAGGATTTGCACATGGAAAACTGGCCAGAAATGTGGGAATGGCAGGATCAGAGAACCTGAGCATGATCAAGAAGTTCTCAATAGCCAGGTATCTAAAGAGTGGAAAAAAAGATGTTAGCTCAGACTGATGATTCAAACTAAAATTCTAAGTTGTGAATTTCCCAGTGGAGCAGGAGGGAGAACGTTTTCCATGGAGGGTCCTTGTTTCTGGCTCTCTCTTCGCTTCTTGGCAAGACCTCAATTGGCACTCCTCTGGACGGCCCACTCTACTGTAAACTTCTCCCTGGCAGCTCACCTTCTCCCTGGACTTGCAACTGTGAATCGCATACCTGGCTGCAGCCAAGAGATTTCAGGAAATGGTACTCTAGAAACTCATCTTTAAAATGAAAACAGATAAAGCAGCTGGCAGTGGAGCCAAGGAAAACTCCACTTTTTCTGAAAAGCAAGCAGCTTGTTAGCACCAGAAACCTACCTGCCCAATGCCATCGCCACCACATCCTCTGATAAATGCACCAGCACATGTGGGATACACAAATGTTCCTCAGCTGCAGAGGCTGCAGAGCACACCCTCGAAAACCGGAGAACTCTTTTCCCACTGCCTTTTGGAGGACCCTACAGCCCCTGGAGCCCCTGGAGGCTCAAACCCACAAGGCCTGCATTGTATACATCCTTCTGGAGAGACCCTGGTGCCTTCTTCCTCCACACTGTAGGCGATGTAAACCAAACTGCGTGACATTTTTGTAGGCGTTTCTAAGTTAGATGAACCTTTTAGCAATTTTCACTCATAAGCAATGAGGGTTTTGTTCCCAATTTAGTAAAAGGAAAAATAAAAGATGCGAATTGGGACCATTTCTGCTATGAGGGTGGCATTAGTAAGCTGACCTTCACTCTGTGGGAGACAGCTGAACCCTGCCCAGAAATGTCATTTAAACAATATTCTCTTGCACGGTTGTAACACTTTCCAATTTATAAAATGTTTTCACTTGCCTGCTCTCATGAGAGCCTCACAGCAAAGTTGTGTCATTGCCAGGATTATGGTCATCACTGCATGCAGATGAGGAAACTGAGGCTCCAGCACATGCAGAAAGGAACCCACAAATCCAGGACTAGAGCACAGACCTCCCCTGCTGCGCTAGACCTGCTTCTTCAGGGGCTTATGGCTGCTTCTAACGTGAACATCAGATTATTTGACGAATCTGTTGAAATGTAGGTTCTCTGACCTGAATACAGTTGTCTTTTGGAATCCCACTTTCACCAAAGTCAAGGCATCCCCAAATCACAAAAATCACAAGATCAAACTCCACAGGTTGTTCTCTAAGTTTCTTTTTTTTTTTGAGACAGAGTCTTACTCCACCACCAGACACCAGGCTAGAGTGCAGTGGCACGACCTCAGCTCACTGCAACCTCCACCTCCCGGGTTCAAGCAATCCTTCTGCCTCAGCCTCCTGAGTAGCTGGGACTACAGGCATGTGCCACCATGCCCAGCTAATTTTTTTGTATTTTTTTAGTAGAGACGGGGTTTCACCATGTTGCCCATATGGTCTCGATCTCTTGACCTCATCATCTGCCTGCCTTGGCCTCCCAAAGTGCTGGGATTCTAAGTTTCTTTAAAGAAATAGCACATGGGTTTTCCCTAGAATGGCACAAAGAGACTTGCCTTGGAATCCTCTTTAGGTATCTCCTTCACATGAGTATCTGCCACTGCTGCTGTTGATAACTGAAAAAAATCTTAAAAAAAACAAAAAACAAAAAACTCTCTACCTCTCTGTCTCTCTGTGTCTCTCTATCTCTCTGTGTGTCTCTATGTCTCTCTCTCTGTCTCTCTACCTCTCTCTGTCTCGCTCTCTCTCTGCCTCTCTCTGTCTCACTCTCTCTCTACCTGTCTGTCTCACTCTCTCTCTACCTCTGTGTATCTCTCTCTATGTGTCTCTCTTCTACCTCTCTCTGTCTCTGTGTGTCTCTGTCTCTGTGTGTGTCTCTCTACTGCTCTCTGTATTGCTCTCTCTCTACCTCTGTGTGTGTGTGTCTCTCTCTGTCTCTCTTCTACATCTCTCTGTCTCTCTCTATCTCTTTATGTCTAACTCTATTTCTACTGCCTTTCCTCTCTCCCTCTTTTTTGCTCTCTGTCCCTGTCTTTATCTCTCTGTCTCTCCCTTCCCATTCCTTTTCCTCTTGCTATCTTTCACCCTCTCACTCTCTTTTTTTAAAAATATATATTTTATTGTGTTTTAGATTTGGGGGTACATGCAAAGAACATAGAAGATTGTTGCATAGGTACATATATGGCAATGTGGTTTGCTGCCTTCCTCCCCATCACCTATATCTGGCATTTCTCCCCATGTTATCCCTCCCCAACTCCCCATGCTCCGCTGTCCCTCCCCTAGTTCCCCCACGCAGACCCCAGTGTGTGATGCTCCCCTCCCTGTGTCCATGTGTTATTGTTTAACACCCACCTATGAGTGAGAACATGCGGTGTTATCCCTCTCACTCTCTTGCTCTCACTGTCCTGTCTCTATCTCCCTGTCTCTCACTTTCTCCCTCTCTCTGTCTCTTTTATTCCTCCTTTCCTATCTCTATATAACCTTCTATCATCTCTCCCCTCCTCTACCTCTGTCTCTATCTTTCTCTCTCCGCCCCTCCCTTCTTCCCTCTCCATCCATATCATCATCTCTTCCTCCTTCCTCTCATTTGCCCTCTCTACCACGTCTCCTGCAGACTCTCATCAAAAGACACCCACATCCTCCATCCTTACATTTCACTTTTGCTCCCTTCATTTCCTGCTGTCTGTGTCTAGCTTTCTAGGGGGGCACAGACTAAAGGTCTGAGTTGAACAGGAAATGCTCTGTCGTGCCAGCATACCTTGACAAGCTGTAGTGACTGACACAGGGCCACAGTTGCATGACTCTGTTGGTGTGAACACAGCAGAGCATGGACACAGGTCTTCAACCCATCACTAGAGTCAACTCCATCTGGGCCTAAAATGGAGATCCACGTTCCAGGCCAGGAAGAAATCTTATGTCACTTGCTGAGTTGAAAAAACACCAGAGTCCTGGGTCTGTGGTAATACAAGAGACAAGATGCTAAAACTACCCTCCCACAGGAAGAGGAGCAGAGAGCCAAGTGGGGAAGCATGCGCATTTGCTTAAAGGTACATGTGGTTCTATCCTCAGGGGGAAGGTTATCTGTCAGTGAGTAAGAATGAGATTAAACCCGAAAGTGCCCAAGTGCCAGGGGCCACAGAAGCTGCTAAAGAGAGCCCCAGACTGCCCTGATCTTCCACTGCAAGTAGTCCACATGAGCACAGGCCAAGAAACAGCCTTTGTATTCCCTTAGGTTTAGTCGTGAGTCCTACATTGCCTGTGCCTCCTATTACTGCATTGTAGTCACCTGCTTCCCACACACACAGTAAGCTCCTTAAGGGCAAGTTCTCAAACACCTTTATAATTTCAGCATCTAGTAGAATGCCTGGAAATGTTTATTATTTTCTGAGTAATAATAAACAGATGAATAAAATGAAGCTGGGAGAAATAAAGAATGTCTGTAGTCATTATTAGTTATGCCCCATAAATAAAAGCTAATAGAACATCTATCTTCTTATAAATCATGAGAGGTCCTGGTTCTTGGGATCAATTTCATGAAGCTATAGCAAAATTGTCAGCATCCTGAGTTTTCAGAACTTACTCCTCTTCCCTGTAGCATGGACTTGGGAGCCAGACTCAGGGAATTATTTGGGTTCATAGAGTGAGACTCGATTCTGGGGCTCTAGGAAATCAGTGTAACTGGTGGTAGCCTTAAAGGTATTGAGTGTCCCTGCAGGAATAGTACTAGTTATTAAGATGGTGACTTACCTGCTTATTGTCAGATTCACTGCCAAGCCTTGCTCTGCCCTGTTCAGCATCACAGGGCTGACCTCCTCCAGTTACCTTTCCCAAGCTCCTGTTCCATCTGGGTTCTGATTAAGTTTGACCAATGAGAGGCCTCAGCAGAACATTAGAGAAAAGAAAAAGCCAAGGTATTTCCCCTATTTCATCTGTTTATAGAGACATTGCTGCAGTGGGCTGGTCTCTGATGGGGTTCCACTTCCATCAGGAAGCCTCTCCCTTTCCAGTCCCAGTTCCTAAACTCTGTTAATACCACTTCCTGCCTTGGTCACTTTAGCCCTAGCTCCTAGCTAGAAATGTCTTCCTGATAATTAAGGCTCGCTTCACCCATTTGCCCTTTTGGCTCTGTCAACACCTTTGGAGCAAGTTTCTCATATTAAGTTTCATCTCTTGACCTGCCTGGCATAGATTCTGCTTTCCTGCCTGTAATTTGACCAATACAGCTGCTATTTTACATGCACCTTTCTTAGCTTCTGCTACTCTGCTTAACAACGTTCGATGTTGAAGAATCTTTTGGTTCAACCAACTTCCTAAACGAGGAAGAGCTTGGACAGTGGTGTGCTGGTAACTGATATTTGATGGTTAGTTCTCCAAGGAAGAAAGACTTTGATTTATGGTATTTGTCAATTTCCATGGTGCAAATACTACCATCACAGCTGATTTCAAGCTACCAGCATAATGTCACTGTATGTGGATTTGGAAAGAGACACACAATGAGCTGGAGCTGATGCAGCCAGCTCATGGGATATCTGAGCAACAACAACGGTATACCCTGAGGCAGCTCGGCGGGGTTTGGGGGAGAGTGCTGAGTTGCTCTAAATAAATTACAAAAGTTTTTGAGGCTTCGGAGAGTAAAGAGAGGCCTAGAAGAAAAAGAAAACATCGGAGAGCCAAAAAGGAAAACAAGGGGGGAAAATGTTGAATAGAAATTTGGGGAGTGAGGCATTAAGAGCTGTGAGCTGTGGTTTTCCCCGAGAGAACTACAGCATCAATAGTAAAAGATCTCCTTATTTTTAATGTGTTGGAGAGCTGGAATTATTTGGGAGGGTGAATTGAAGAGCCAAGGGAACTGCCAAAGAAAAACAGAACCACAAATGGATTACAATGGATCGTAGAGTGACATTGTCAGAAGGGGCCTCAGAGATCCTACATTCAAAAAGCATTATTTAACAGTTGAGGAAACCGAGCCTCAGAAAGGCCTAGACCATCCTGGCATGTAATAGCAGAACCCAGTCCAAAATGGGTTTCTTGACAAGGGCATTCCTTCATTCAGTAAATATTGCTTGGTGCTAGAAATCTATTGTGAGCACCACAGACACGGTCTTTATCTTCAAGGACTTTACAGTCCACTGGAAGAAAGAAGGATTAAGTAGCTTAGCATAGTGTGCAACTGTTTTCCATGTGATGAGTACTATGAGTTAAAAACAGAGGGTGCTTTAACAGACCTTGCACAAAGACCTCATTTAGACCAAGGGCTGCAGAAAAGCATCTCTGGGGAAGTCTGCCCCTGAGGTGAGACAGGAATGAAGAACACGAGTCTATCAGGTAAAGATGAGGGGAAAGAGGTCTCCAGGCAAAGGGACTTCAGACACAGTGGCTCTGCTTCAGGTTTGGTCCCAAACAAATGCCTCTTATCTAGTATATCTTCTCTTTCATCACTAAACACTGAAATTTGTTATATCCTCTAAGCCCTGAGTTATAAGCAAGATGATTACGCTTTGTCATAAGGTAGTATCTTGAATTTAGGTGCAAATATAAGTGCGTGACTAGCTGTTATCCATATACTTTGGAATGAAAATTGGTGGGTGCCTTGGGCCTGGGCAGTGCCGTTCAGAATACTCAACTCCAGTCAATGGGAGCCAGCAACACACCCCGTAGATCCCAGGCCAAAGCGAAGTCCTTGCTTCTCTCTGTGGGCAAAACTGAGATAAAAGAACACATTCTCCAGGCCATGTCATTGTATTTTTACCTGCCAGAATCCACTGGTGATGTCTCTGTGCCTTCCCTAACCAGTGGAGGTGGACAGCATACCCTGGGGAGCCTAAAAATTCCAGAGCTATGGCTCATTCCCCTCTCCACCTATGGGGTTAAGTCTGAGCCATTTCTTTCCCCTGGGCTTCAGAACCCCTTCTCCCAGCTACATTTCTCCCATCTTGATCTGTGAGGCTGGGAAGAGACATGAAAGCTTGCTTTTGCTCCCATGTCAAGTAAGTCCATCAGTTATGCTTTCTAGTCTTTAATTCCAAATAACTGAAGGCAAGTTTATCTTCAATTTGTTATGACCTCTCCAGCCCTTAATTTTAGGCAAAGCAAACACCACCAAAAATACCCCAAATGGACTTGCTACAAAAATTTGGGTAAATTTTATTTTTCTCATCTTTAAATTAGACGCATAAAGCCAACCTTTGCAGGGAAGTGGCTGTAAGGAAGAACAAATAACTCACTGGTAAAATTTCTAGAACTCTTCCTGTAGCACCATCTGGAGAGCCGAGTATGCTATAATCCCATGGATAAGATTGTGAGGTCTTCTGTGAGGAATGTCTTTTTTCAAGCAGCTAGAATTCCAACCCACATGGATTTGGCATGCTGACATCCCTCAGACTCAGTTTCTCTCCTTTGCAAAATGAGATCAATAATACTGTCTAGTCAACTGGCACCATAAGAATGATTGCCAAAACAGGTTTGTGTACTTTAGAAAGAAAGACATCAGTAACATCCAAGTTTTTTGCATTTTTTTCATATTAAATCACTCCAAGGTAAGGGCTTTAAAAAATCTAAGTGGGGAAATCAGCGAAGATATCCACACAAATCACTATTTCTTTTTGGCATATGGCATGATTATGCATTTTGATGTTAAAAATAAGCGATTTTCATCAGTACTTTTTAAATGTGCTGAGTCTTTTCTCTGAAGCTCCTGGATTCAAGAGGCTGAATAGATGGGAATTCCCACTGCCTCTGGAGAAGAGCTTACTTCCTTTCCCAGGCTTCTCAACCCCACCCAAGATCACTTGTCATTGAGATTAACCTTTGCGGAGAGGCATCCAGGAGCAGAACTCTCTGGGAGTGTGACAGCTTTTTCAGGATATCAGGAAGTAGAGAGTGTGTGTGACCCAGTAGGGACATACAACCATGTTACAGAAGAAGGCTGAGGCTGCAAAATATGCCCTAGAAAGGAAGCAAGCAGATGTTACACCTTCACTACGTAGCTATTCTCAAACAGGAAGACGTCCATCTGTCCTTCTGAGCATTCAACTTTCCACTCACAAACTCCTTTCCTGGAGTCCCTCTCTGGTTCAGTGAATCATGTGTTCCAGAAACCAGCCCTTCCCCCACCTCAACCCAGAGGACTTACTGGTTTTGATGTGAAAGGTATTGATTCAGGAGCTCTTGATGGCTGACGGCTCCCTGCTAAACCATTGATTGGTATTAAACACCCTGCTTCCTAGTGCATTTGGCAGGTCCCAGAATTCTGTTTTCTTGTGTTCTTTTCCATTTGCTTCATTGGAAGCCCCTCCTCAATCAAATAAAGCCTAACTTGGGTTTAAGACCTTCTTGAAAGATGATTCTATAGCCTCCCTTTCTAGACCTCTGCAACCCTCACTCCCATTCAAATGAGAGAATCACTAAAGGGCTCCTTGTCCTTGCCCCCCAGCAGACCCTCATAAATCCACAGTGAGTGTTTTTTTTAATTAAAGCGTCCAAATAATTAATGATCAACTCCATTTGTGCCATTGAAAATCAAAATGTCACACGGTTGAAAAGACCTAACCGAATAATTCAGTGTACCCTATAAAGCTTTAAAAAGGCAGAGCCCAAGAGGCCTGCATGACTGGTTTCTGTGCTGTCTGAAAAGCTTGGTTGGGTTTTTGGGGACTTGATTGGATTCCAGGAATAATGTGCCCTGAGCACAAAGGGCTCTTTTGATGCATCTGTGCCATAGCTCTTCCCTCTTTCCTCCTCACTTTACCTGGGATACACATTCTCCTTGTCTCCCAAGCTGGAAAAAGTAATCCATGGAAGAGAGAAAACACAGCAGAGGGAAAAATCAAGGGTGGAGGTGGGGGAAAATTCTGCATTTCTTAGTCTGAGTTCGGTTACTAAAGTCTATTTGTTCCAGAAGGAATAGAAGAAGTGAAGTTTATACAATGTCTGTGACCAGATAATAGGAAACCATAATGATAAGATGTCTTTTGTTTAAATGTGGTCCCTTGAGCTATAGGTAATGAGTCAGTCTTCAGGCAAGGACTTGCCACTTTCAAAGAGTCAGCGGTATGGCAGGTTACCAACCCTAGAAATTAACATGAATTTAGATGTCTAATCCAGGCAGAGAATCTTATAAATAGTGAGTCCAGCCCATTGTTTTTCCATTGGTACCAAAATATTCAGGGAAGATGGAAAGAAAGAAGACAGAACCTCCATTTCTAGAATGTCCTTAAAAAGCGGCAGACCAAACTAGAGGCCAGTATTGTATAAGCAATGGCCCTGGGATATAAGGAATGCAGGTCTAGCCTTAGCATAGGAATGTCCAGATTGGCAGCAAAGCACAGTAAGCTGGTGGTAATACATGGCTATTTTTGTCTTTCTGATCTAACTTAGAGAGGCTGTTTTATCCTTCTAGCCTCGTTCTCCTTATCTACATAAAGATGGGCTCGTATTGCACCATCATCAGTTCTGAGATTCTATTTCAGAAATCTATGGTTGCCCCAAAATTTGATGGCTTACCACAAGAATCTACTTATTTAGGTCTTTTTGGATTTCTTCCAATAGTGTTTTATGGATATTTGTGTAGAGATTTGTACATATATAGATTCATTAGATTTATTCCAACTATATGTTTTTGATGTTACTGTAAATGGTATGCTTTTTAAACTTTATATTTAAATTATTTGTTAAATATATTTATATATGCACATAGAAATATTGATTTATATATATGTAGAAATACTGATTTCTATATACCAGAAAAAAATCATCAGCTCTGAGATTCTATTTCAGAAATATATTGCTGCCCCAAAAATTAATTGATTTTTATATATTGAATTTATATCTAGTAATTTCACCAAACTCACTTACTAATAATTTTTTACAGGTTCTCAGTCTGCCTTCTCATCATCAACCCTCAGCTGGTGAGACCACAAGGAAGATACTTGATATCTTCTAGGCTTCTTAGGTTGTAAGCAACAGAGGTAACTCTGACTAACTTAGATGTAAAGTAGAATCTATTTTAAGGCTATGGGATAATTCTGTCAATCACAGGGAAAAAATGAACTGTTTGACACTAGAAAATGAGAGGGCTAAGAATAGCATTTGGACACAAATCAACTGTCTCTATCAGGACAATCGCTGGACTTACCCTTGTATAACTTAAGATTCAAATTCCTCAGAGAGCAGGTCTTATTGTCCCTATTTATCTCCAGCCCTTGGCCACATTACCAGTGGATGGACCAAGAGGTCCACCAAAACTGCATGAAATGCCAGGAGAGTGCTGTCCCAAGGGAAATTCAAGGGGCTGTTATGCGAAGGGAGAACTCATGCTGGAGACACAGAATAACACATGAGCACTATGTATGATATCTAATTAGAACTTTCTGCCCATCACTCATCTGGTGTACAGACTAGCACTTAAAGTTTTGGTGATAATAGTGGTGATGGAAAAGATTGCAATCTCAGACAGCCCTATCTTCCTATCTAGCCATCAAAAGCACTTGGGTTCACTGTCAATGATCCGTGTTATTCATTTATACAGAAAAGTAGATCCTTTGCCTAGTTTGGCCTGCCTGGGCTTCAATCTACCTTCCTCTTTCCCATTAATATGTGTGCACTGTTGAAATAGGCTTGATTCGTAATCAAATGCATCCATGTTCTATCTTGCTTTCTTGCCTCTGTCTTCTGTCTCTTTTGAAGGGTCGTGATGTGTTTACTTTGCTGCAGTTACTTTGGAATCACAGACCTAGTATTTATCCTGATACAATCAGTAACTTCACTGAGTTCTCTCTGCTTGTTGAAGTTTTATACACTGTGTGTGCTTGAGCACACACAGTGTATAAAAGATGTTTGTGGGTTTCCTAGGTGTTTTTAATCCGAAAGAAAATGGACTGGGGTCATGATGATCAGTTTTCTTTAGGAGGGAATTATAGTGGAAAAAAATGTGAGGTTAAAAGGCTCTCATCTTTGCCATCACTCATCCCCACCTTTATTTATTGCCTTCTCTGGTTTTCATTAGCATACTGACAACCAAAGCTATAGACATTTTCATCCACACTCCAACTGCTGCCCTGATTTCAGTTCCAAGTTATGAAACCTAATCTAAACCTTAGAGGGGAAACTGTAAACTGTAACTTTAAATTGCAGTTTACAGAGTCCTCCAGGATGATTCCAGGAATTGAGCTGGGAGGAGTCCTGGGAATCAGAAACCAAACTACCACCTCCTTCCTCGCCTGAAAGGACCTGAGGACATTTGAAACAAAACTCATAAATGACCATTTTCACAACATCCCAAATGAGAAAAATTGCAAGAGAACATCTCACTCAACTTCCTTCCTGCAATTGCTCCTAACTAATTCCAGATAGAAGGAGGTGTCTCTTATTCTTCAAGCTCACTTGAAGGGCATTTCACAATTCCGTATGGTCACCTGTTTCAAAATATAAGAACTAAATGCCAGGAAAATATTCCTCATATTCAAATACCAATTCTTTCTTCAATTCAGACCATTTGGATGATTAAAGTATAACATTTCAGAACTGGAAGAGGCTTTAAATACCATTTAGTCTAGAGGTTACAATTGGTAACCAAGGACTGAGACATATTTTACTAGGGCCACAGAAAGTTTAATTTTTGAATTTTTGTATTTGTTGCCAGTGCTTAGATATTGAGACCGTTCCTTTCAAGAAAAAAAATCCAGATAGCTGGCATCTCTAAAAAAAACACAGAAAATCTGGAAACACAGTGGTCCTCATCCCCATGGCAGGAATTAGAGTTGGGTGCTTCTCTTTGGATTCGGATTGTATGGAGAAAATAAACTCTAGTTTATCATAGAATCCACCAGGTTTTCTTGCCTCATAAACCTTAATTATTAACTCTTATTACCATCTAAGTTTGTGATCCCTAATTTTTGCGAACATGAAAACTGAGAACCAGAAAAATGATCTAACTGAGATGACCAGCTGCAGGTGTGACAAGAGCTAGAACCCAGGGCTCATGCCTGCTAGTCCAATGCTCTTCCACTACAGAGCATTGCTTTCAAGCTCTTCCTATGCCAACCTGGGGCAGTGCCAACCCGGGGCAGTGCCAACCCGGGGCAGCGCCAACCCGGGGCAGCTGAAGAAGAAAATTAAATAGGGCAGGGAGTTGACATTAGAAAAATCAAAACCTACAATTTTCCTATGTCCTATGACCTTCTGCAACCCTTGGGTCAGCTCAGCAGTAAGGTGATAGAGGTGTCCCCTATATATAACCTTAAAGAAGACAATTGGTTCACACTCAGTTCACTGTGAGGGAAAGGTTCAGTGGGAAGCTAGAAGACACAAGCCCATTTTTATGATGGGGTGTATGTAAGTGGTTTGTTTGAGGAGTTGTTCTCACTGTTTTAACCAAGAAGAAAAAGAAAGGTACTATGCCCATTTTCAACTCCAAGATGTAGTCTGAAGACCAAAAAAATAAAAGGAAAGAAGGAAAAAAGACTTATAGACAATATGAGGGCTTAAGGGGAATTTTCTATCAAAAAATAAAAAAATAGTGATTTCAATCTAAGTGTCTATTTACAAAAACTACTAAAATCAAAGATGAATTTGGTAAAAATGGAAGTTGAATAGTATATTTCTCAGGAAATTATTTAAATTGGTTAATTAGTTCTATGTAAACACAATCTAATACAGTCTTTTAGTCTCTGAAGAGGGAGTGTTCAGTGAGCAGAGTACAAATTCTATATTAAGTCTCTCACCACAAGAAAGAATAAAATAGGTTAAACATTTAGGTAACATTTACAGCCCCAAAGTACCTGATCACTGCAATGAGTTCAGGCTCTGAATGGGCTAGTTATCATGTGGTTCAGACAGCTGAAGAATTAAGTATATCACTAACAACCACGAGTTATTTCAGCCATGTACAGACTAACCCTTTGAAATGGTTTCTGGCTGTGAGTGTGGCTCAACATAGGAAAAAAAGTGACCAAAAGAGTCTTTCAGATTTCTTTCCTGTAGCTCTTCACTCATAACCAAGGAGGGCTGGAGAAGCAGCACTTCTTTCTAAGAGTGGAGACATAATTTAAGTTTGAGATATTCATGTTTAGTTGGAGTTTGAAGGAATTTAAATGGTCTATTACCACCAAGGAGACACTCACAATTGGCATTCATGTGGAGGGCAGATTTTGCTAGTTGAAAAATTTTTGAGAAAAGACTTAGCCAAGTGATATTTCTCATGGTCAACTTATTGTTTTTTTTTTAAATGAAAGAAAGAAAGAAAGAGAAAGGGGAAGAGAGAACAAGAGTCTTGCTCTATTGCCCAGGCTGGAATGCAATCTAAAAGTAGGTATTAAAAACCTCTTTTATGCCGATAATTGTGCTTAACAGCGGAGACAAGAAGGAATAAGGAAAGAAAATAACAAACAAACAGCCAACCAATATTTCATTTAAGTCTGTGAAATGCTATGCAAATGCGGAAGAGTGATTTGCTTCCATTTATGTGGTCACTTTCAAAATAGGTGTAATGTGATACTAAAAAAAAAATGTATGTTCTGTGGACCTGAGGTGAAGAATTCTATAACTATTCACTGAGTTTACTTGTTCCAGGTCTGAGTTCAAATCATAAATGTCCCTGTTAATTTTCTATCTCATTGATCCATCGAATATTAACAATGTGGTGTCAAAGTCTCCCACTATTATTGTGCGGGAGTCCAAGTCTCTTTATAAGTCATCGAAAACTTGTCTTATGTATCTGGGTGCTCCTATATTGGGTGCATATATATTTATGATCATTGTCTCCTATTGTTGCACTGATCCTTTTACCATTATGTAATGTCCTTCTTTATTTCTTTTAGTCTTTGTTACTATTAAAGTCTATTTTGCCAAAGACGAAAGTTACAACTCCTGTTTTTTTCTCTCTCCATTTGATTGGTGAGTCTTCCTCCAACCTTTTGAGTCTGTGTGTGTGCTTGCTTATGAGATGGATCTGGATACAGCGTACTGATGTGTTTTGACTTTTTATTCAGTTTGCATGTCTGTGTCTTTGATTGGGGCGTTAATCCATTTAAATTTAGAATTAATATTGATATTTGTGAGTTTAATATTGTCATTTAATGCTAGCTGGCTGTTTTGCCCATTAGTTGATATATATTCTTCATTATGGAGATACTCTTTACCCTTTGGTAAGTTTTTGGGATGACTGATACTGGTTGTTCCTTTCTGTGTGTAGTGCTTCTTTCAGAAGCTCTTGTAAAGCAGGCCTGGTGGTGATGAAATCTCTGAGTGCTTGCTTGTTCATGAAAAATTTTATTTTTCCTTCATTTATAAAGCTTAGTTTGGCTGGATATGAGATTCTGGGTTGAAAATTCTTTTCTTTGAGGATATCGATATTGACCCCAACTCTCTTCTAGTTATTAGGGTTTCTGATGAAAGATCTGCTGTACGTCTGATAGGCTTCCCTTTATGGGTAACCTGACCTTTCTCTCTAGCTGCCATTAGAATTTTCTCCTTTATTTCAACCCTGGTGAATCTAACAATTATGCGTCTTGGGGTTGCTCTGCTTGAGGAATATCTTTGCAGTGTTCTCTGTATTACCTGGAGTTGAGTATTGTCCTGCCTTACTAGGTTAGGAAAGTTTTCCTGGATAATATCCTGAAGAATGTTTTCCAGCTTGGATTCATTCTCTTCATGACATTCAAACATAAATTAGGTCTTTTCAAATAGTCCCATATTTCTTGGAGACTTTGCTCATTCCTTTTTACTTTTTCTTCTCTAATCTTGTCTTCTCGTTTCATTTCATTAAGTTGGTCTTTGACCTCTGATATCCTTTCTTCTGCTTGATCAATTCTACTGTTAAAACCTGTGCATACTTCACAGCGTTCTCATATTGTATTCTTCAGTTTCATTAATTCACTTATATTCCTCTCTAAATTGTCTATTCTCATTAGGATTTCGTCAAACCTTTTTTCAAGGTTCTTAGTTTCTTTACATTGGGCTAGAACATGTTCTTTTTACTCACAGAAGTTTATTATTATCCACCTTCTGAAGCCTAATTCTGTTACTGGAACACACTCGTTCTCCATCAGGCCTTGTTCCCTTGTTGATGAGGAACTGTGATCCCCTGTAGAGGGAGAGGCACTCTGATTCTGGGTATTCTCAGCCTTTTTACACTGGTTTCTTCCTGTCATTGTAAATTTATCCACCTGTTGTCTTTGTAATTACCGACTTTCAACTTAGGTCTCTGAGTGGACGTCAAACTTGTTAATTCCCAGCGCCGAAAATCTGAGCAACCCACTGCACCGGCTAAAACAGCGGCATTAAGATTCATGGTGCTCTTCTGCCCAGGAGTCTCCCATCTGGCTTCCCTTGTGAATCCCTTCTTCAATCAGCTGAATGGGCGACTCTGCCTTCGCAGAGCTCCAAACGTTAACCAAAAGGGGACCCAGTCCTGCCTACTCTGCACCAAGAACCGCTGCGCCGGGGTGCTGGCAAAACCACCGTGCCGGCCACAAGAGTCGCACTGGCAACCCGTGGGGCTCCTCCAGTGGGAATCTCCTGGCCCATGAGCAACAAAAATTCATCTGAAAGTGTGGCGTCCTCTCGTTCTCTGCACTTTCACTGGGAGCTACAAGCCTGAGCTGCTAGTGATCGGCCATCTTGGATCTTCATTTCTTTGTTCAGTCAACTTATTCTTAATAAGCTTGATGGCATTTGCAGGTTAGAAAAAATTGATTAACATCCCTTTCTTCCCAGAGCTCACTAGCCAGGAGGGGCTGCCTTTACTACTTTACCATTTCCTCTCTCTCCCAAAACATCCTCCTTTAGAATATCAGAACTGAATTAAAAGAGCATCTGGAAGGGTCACTCCAGAATCCAGTGGTTCAAATAAAATCGTGTATTATAGACACCCTCCTTTTTTGATATTGGCTAGATCCCAGAAAGACTTTCTAAGTGGAGAATTTCTTTCCCCTGATGATAGTGAAGACTTGTCTAAAGAAAGAAGAGGAACCCCATATTAGAAAACACAATATAAAATGGGAATGGCATTGCAGATCCATGGGGAAAATGATATATGTTGAGATAACTGGTTATTAATATGCAAAAAATTCTAATTAGATCCTTAAATAATTATTACAAAATTGTATTTAATGTTGATTAAATACATAGATATGAAAGAAAACAAAATATTTTAGAAGAAATCTTAGAATATCTTTAAATCCTTCAACTAGAAAATAATTTTTAATCTATGATGAAAACATTTAAAAAGCAATAACTTTAAAGATATTTGATAAATTTACATACACTGAGATAAATATAAAACTTACATACAACAAAAGATACTATAAGCAAGTGAAAAAGATAAGCAATATAGTAGCAGAGGACATTTGCAAACATATAACCTATGAAGATCAGTATCTAGAATACATACAGGACTCCAAGAATTAACAAGAGAAAATAATCATCAAAAGCTCTAACATGCATGTAACTTGAATTGCAGAAGGAAAAATGAAATACATTAGGGCAAAAACATTTTTTTGAAGAAATGATGGCTAAAAAGATTTCCAAATTTGGTGAAAGACACATTCAAGCAGCTCAGCAAACCCCAATTATAAATTTTACAAATTCAAAGAAAGCCCTGCCTAGACACATTATAATCAAACCGCTAAAGACTATGAAAAAAGAACAAATCTTAAAGCAGTTAAGAAAAATAGTGCATTATATACAGAAGAGCAAAGATTCAAATGACAGTGGATTCTCATCAGGAACCATGGAGGCGGGAAGAGAGTGAAACAATATCTTTAAAGTGCTGAAAATAAATAAATAAATAAACTATCAACATGAAATTTTGTATCCAGCTAAAATATTCTCAGGAATGAAGATAAAGTAAAAATATTTTCAGATAAAGAAGTTTAAGAATTCATTGCTAGCAGACCTGTGCTGCAAAAAATTGCCAAAGAACTTTCTTTAGGCTATAAGAACAAGACACTAGAGTAAAACCTGCATCTTCAGAAAAGAATAAAGTGTCAAAAATGGTAAATATCTGTGTATAAGTCATGGTTCAACCAAAGAAGTATTTATGCAGTCATGCACTGTATAATGATGGTATATATAATATATACCATCTAGGTTTATATATATATATGCTTTATGATGTTTGTACAATGACAAAATCACCTAAAGATACATTTGCCGAAATTATTCCCATCCTGAAACAGCAAATGACTGTATGTATGTGTGTGTGTGAGAGAGATAGAAAAGTGTACATGGAGATGCATACATAGAGGGGCAGGAGACTTGTGAGGAGAAGATTATTACAGAGAATTGGCTTATGCAATGATGGAGTCTGTCTAGGGCAAGTGGCCCAAAAGAAAATATGAATAGACTGAACCCCACAGGTAGGAGTCTCTGAGCTCATGGAAAGCCTAGACCCTCTTTTAAAGGTTTCACACAAGATAATATCCTTTTTGACTAATTTAAAGTCAAATAGTAATGATTGGGGGCTTTAATTGCTTCTACAAAATTTCTTCCCACCAGCACCTAAATCAATGGTTGACTAAATAACTGGAACTGTAGTTTTGCCTGGCCAAGTTGACGTATCAAAAAGCTATTACATATGAGTAAATATAAAACATTACTTTCTTTCCTTTAAAACTCTTTAAAATACCTATAATTGCTTTCACTAAAAGTGTTAATAATGGTGGAGTACTTATGAGACACATTTAATTAAAATATTTTGACTATAAAGAGACCAATAGTGTTATTGGGTTTATATCAGTGGTAATATTAACTTTCAGTTGACTATGATTGATGGATAGATAGATAGATAGATAGATGATAGATAGATAGATAGATAGAACAACCATTAAAATATTTATAATAATGTATAGCTTTAAGCCAACATAAAATAGAATACTAAACATATTCAAATAATCCAAAATAAAGCAGAAAAAGGGGAACAGAGGAACAAAAAAGAAACAGTAATGTAATAAAATAGTAGACTTAAATTTAAACATATCAGTAGTTACATTAAATGTTAATGGTCTAAGCATTAAAAGGAAGATATTGCCAGGGTTGATTTTAAAAAGCAAGACTCAAGCATGTTGCGAACAAGAGACACACTTTAAACACAAAGATACACAGAGTTTGAAAGTAAGTGGATAATGGTAAAGATATACCATGCAAACAGTAAGCTTGAGAAGACTAGACTGACTATATTAATGACAAATTAAAAGATAGAATTAGAGAAAAAAAAACCCTCTATAATCTTAGCAGATTTCAACACTCCTCTCTCAGCAATTGATAGAATAACCAGACAAACTATCAGTAGAGACGCAGAAGATCTGAACATCACTGTCAACCACTCTGGTCTAACTGACATTATAATAGAACGCTACATCCAGCTGCAAAATACACATTCTTTTCAAGCACACATGGTACATTCACCAAGATAGGCCATCATACTGTACTGTAAAACACTTGTCAATAAGTTCAAAAGAACGGAAATCACGGTAAGTGTTTCCTACAGTCATAAGAGAATTAATCAGTAATAACATATCTAGGAAAATGCATATCTGGGAAAATTTTATTTAAAAGTATGTCATTTGGAATGTCATTTCCAATTATTTGGAAATTAAATGACATACTCTCAAATAACTTATGGATCACTGTCAAAATCACAAGGAAAATTTTAAAATGTTTTGAAATGAATGAGGGAGAAAATACAGTATTAAAATTTGTAAGATGCAATTTAAGTAGTGCTTAAAGGGAAACTTGCAGCTTTAAATGCAAAAGGAGAAAGGTCTAAAAACAACAGCCTACGATTCTGCCTTAAGAAGTTCAAGAAAGATCAAAGTAAGCCCAGAGTAAGTAGAAGGAAGGAAATGAAGATAAAAGTAGAAAGAAGTCAGTGAAATTGAAAATAGATGCCTAATAGCGAAAATTAGCAAAGCCAAAAGCTGTCTCCTTTGAAAAAAAAAAATTGACAAATTCTTAGTTATAAAGACAAAATTAAAAAAAGAAAGAAAGAAAGAAAAAAAGAATACATCACCAATGTCAGGAATAAAAATGTATGTTATGGGCATAAATCTTGCAGATTTTAAAAGGATAATAAGTATTGGAGTAACTTTATATTGTTATATTTTATAGCTTAGATGAAAGAGATAAATTTCTTGAAAAATGCAACTTTAAATTAAAGTTGGCATGAAAAGAAACAAAATCTGAATTGTCATTTTTGAAATGAGGAAATTTACTGCATTATTAAAAAACTTCCCTGAAAGAAAAACAATAGACAAGTGACAAAATATATGAATGGGCAATTCACAAAAGAAGAAACTTGAATGGTTCCTAATTCTATGAAAAGATGCTTGATCTCAGTAATAATTAGAGAAGTGTAAATCAAACTACACAGGAAACATTTCACACTTAACAGGCAAAAATTAAAAGCCTAAAAATAAGAGGTAATAGCAAGAATGTAAGAAAAACAAAACTCATAAATTTCTGGTAGACATGTAAATTGGTACAAACACTATAGAGGGCAATTTGGCAACATTTAGTGAAGTTTATAAGGCAGGTAGCCCATAACCCAGAAACTCCACTCCCCATGCATGTGCAGAGGAAATGTGTATAAGGGTGTGCATGGAAGCATTGTTCGTAATGGAAAATGTTGGAAACAAACTAATCACCCATCAGGAGGAAAACTGATAAAAAACGTATTTTGATCTATTTATGAATTTTTCTTTTTTTCTGAGATGGAGTCTCTGTTGCCCAGGTTGGAGTTCAGTGGCCCGATCTCAGCTCACTGCAACCTCCACCTTCCAGGTTGAAGTGATTCCCCTGCCTCAGCCTCCCGAGTAGCTGGGACTACAGGCGCTCGCCACCACGTCCAGCTAATTTGTTGTATTTTAGTAGAGACAGGGTTTCATCATGTTGGCCAGGATGGTCTCCATCTCCTGACTTCGTTATCTGCCCGCCTCCACCTCCCAAAGTGCTGGGATTACAGGCATGAGCAACCACACCCGGTCTCATACATGGAATTTTAAACATAAATTTAGACTAGAGATATATGTTCAATTTAAATACAAAAGGTTAAGGGGGGAAAAAAAACAAGTTGCAGAAGGATACACAATTACAACATTTACTTAACCACTGAATATATGAAAATAATGCTACATAATTTTAAGGTTACACAGAGAGAGAGTGTACAAATTTAAAGACAAGGCCGGGCTCGGTGGCTCATGCCTGTAATCCCAGCACTTTGGGAGGCTGAGGCGGGTGGATCACGAGGTCAAGAGATCGAGACCCTCCTGGTCAACATGGTGAAACCCCGTCTCTACTCAAAATACAAAAAATTAGCTGGGCATGGTGGCACATGCCTGTAATCCCAGCTACCCGGGAGGCTGAGGCAGAGGAATTGCCCGAACCCAGGAGGCAGAGGTTGTGGTGAGCCGAGATCGCGCCGTTGCACTACAGCCTGGGTAACAAGAGCAAAACTCCATCTAAAAAAAAAGAAAAAAGAAAAAAAGAAATGTAAAGACAGACCAGACAAGAGAATAATAAAACTCAAAATCAAATACTGTTGTCCCTATTGAGAAATAAGAGAATGGGATGAGAGATAGATACATGGGATTTAAACCATATTTGTAATGTTTACTTTTAGGTTGGTTGGCGCATACAAGGTTATTCACTAGCGTACTCATCGCACCTTTATATATGCCTACAATAGTCTGTAGTTTAAAAAATTAGAAAGGAACTGGAGTTCGAAATATGGCTGGTTGGCAAAAGATGGAGGCTTCAGTCATAATGAGGAATCAGACGCCCTTGCCGAATGCCCTCAACTGTTTTGACTTCTGGAGGGGCGGGCCATGATTACAGCTGCGATTAGATGACTCACCATAATTATGTTTTGTTGAAATTGAATTTATTGAAGCATGAATCATTCTGCCCAAGTCCTACCTAATTGCTCCAACACTGTGGATGGGAAGAATGGCGGAGGAGTTTTCCTTGGAGGTCATTATAGAATGAATGTGCTTGTGCGTGTGCGTGCATCCCCGCACACGCTCACTTTACAGGAAGCCAGCAGCGCGGCCCGTCCTTTGTGATGACATGAGGTTGGCAGGCAATCTTTACTTGTTTAGCTGTGGTTTCTTCTGTCTCCTACCCCCTACTCTTCTTTATGAGCAACTCACGATTTGGCCGTTTGGCTCTCCGGGGGTCTCTGTGCCTCAGACCACAGGCTCTGAGAGTTGTTGATGCCTCAGAGCAGCTGACTTGCAGATTGTATCCATATTCTCCCAGCTCAGACCTCCCATTACCGCTCAGCAGGCAACTTAGGGATGCCCTCAGAACTGCCTGCCTGCTGCAGTGCTGTAATTTAAATCAACTCGGGAGCTCTGAGGAGGCAAAGAGCAGCCCAGAGGCTGGGGGGAACCGCTGGGACTCCTGCTTTGTGGCTCACGTACAGGGAGGAGAGAGGGGTGGTGGACTCTTCAGTTAAGACTGTGAGTCACTCGCAGTGTCTCACAGGGAAAGAGCTCCAAGCCTTTCTCCTCTCCTTTCCCTACCATGTGAAGATGGGGAGACCCATTGTTTATCGTTATGTGATACAAATTGAATGAACAAAATGGACTGTTCCTCTAACAGGCTGACTGGAAGCTAATTATAAAAAAAACTGTTTTCCTATCCCAAGATGGGCAGCAGAGGCAAACTCCAGAGTCGTAATAGCAATGACAGCAAACACTTCTACACCATTTACCATTTGCAGGCACTGTTCTAACTACCCACTCTACACATTTTAACACATTTAATCTTGACAACTTCATGGGTTAGTGTCTTTACTAGCCATACTTTGCAGATGAGGAAACTGAGGCACAGGAAATTTAAGCAACTTACTAATAAATAAGGAGGTTGTCTGGCCTCAGACTCTGCTTTTAACCACACCCCTATATGCCTTGCCCATGGCAAACATGGTGCTGAGTGCTTTACAAAATCATCTGACTCACTCCCATTAGACAGATGAGAAAACTAAGGCTGAGAGTCACAAAGTAACTCACAAAGATTACACAAACAGTAGGCAGCACAACCAGGATCTGGAGCTAACTGGCCTGATTGCACATCTATCCCATCTACCCCTTTCATTTCCAATGACCTGCCGGTTGTGGAAGCCCAGCAAATGAGGAATACACAAGGCAGAGTAGTCATGAGCAACAGCTGATAGCACAGTGAAGCTGTATTCCAACCAACAGCCCTTTAGCAGTTACTCCCAGCGGGCTTCTGGGCTTCCTCATCTGCCTCCAATTCTGACTCAGATTTGGTCTTTTCCTGATGACTCCATCTTCTTCTGAAGTTCCTATTTCATTGTTAAACATAGTAGTGGAACTGGCATTTTAAAAAATCCATTGAGGCTGGGCTCATGCCTGTAATCCCAGCACTTTTGGAGGCCGAGGCAGGTGGATCACAAGGTAAGGAGTTTGAGACCAGCCTAGCCAATATGGTGAAACCCCATCTCTACTAAAAATACAAAAATAAAAATAAAAATAATTTAGCCAGGGGTGGTGGCAGGTGCCTGTAGTCCCAGCTACTCCAGAGGCTGAGTCAGCAGAATCACTTGAACCTAGGAGGTGGAGGTCACAGTGAGCCAAGATGGTGCCACTGCACTCCAGCCTGGCAATAGAGCGAGACCCCATCTCAAAAAAAAAAAATGACTTACTTAAAAAAACTTTTTAAACCTCTACTCATTAGAGTCAACTGTTTTTATTTATTTATTTACTTTTTAATCTTTTGAGATGGCCTTTCGCTCTTATTACCCAGGCTGGAGTGCAATGGCACGATCTCGGCTCACCTCAACCTCCACCTCCTGGGTTCAAGCAATTCTCCTGCCTCAACCTCCCAAGTAGCTGGGACTACAGGCACATGCCTCCATGCCCAGCTAATTTTTGTATTTTTAATAGAGATGCGGTTTCACCATGTTGACCAGGATGGACTTGATCTCTTGACCTCATGATCCACCCACCTTGGCCTCCCAAAGTGCTGGGATTATAGGCATGAGTAGAGTCAACTGTTAAAGAGTAAATGCTCTAGGGAAAAGGTAACATTTTAAACTCATGTTGACAAACTTTTGGAGGAACGAACTGAGTGGTGACTGACAAGGACCCCTATATGCACAATAGAGACTTGAAGAGTCAAAGAGGAAGCGAGGAACAAAGCTTCACTAACTCACTCACTGCCCAGTGATCCCAGGGACAATTCTGGGCTCCTGTCCTTTTTCTTCTGGTTTCTTCTCTCTAAAACACCACAGACTCCGAGGTGGCAGATAAGAACAATTCTAGAGACCTGTGCAGACATGAATGTCATAGTGTCAAGGACTCAAGGGCCAGTTCAACCCTTTCATTTTATAGACCAAGAAACTGAGACGTCAATTGCTACATATTTTGTCCATGGTCATACAGTTCAACAGTATGAAAACAAATAATAAAACTCAGAAATGATGGTCTTGAAAACATCAGCAGCCCTGGGCCACTGTAGGAATTTTCATACGTCCAGCATTCTGATTTTCTCTCTTCTTTAAAAGCTCATTCTTCAGGAACACCACAGAAATGTCCTTTACACAAAAGATCAGAAGAGTTACATGGTTCAGAAACAGGGTGTGGAGTCTTACACTCCACATTCCAGCTCCAGCTCTGACATTCAGAGCCCGTGTTATCTTGGGGAACTCATGAGTTTCAGACCCTCAACTTCCTCAACTGTGAAATGGAAAAATCATAAAACCTTACTTATAGATTTGTTTTGATAATGAGTTAAATGATCACATTTGAAAGCACATAATACAGCTTCTGGTACACTTCTGGGGCTTAATGAATACTTTGTCATTGCCCTTTGATCAGAGGAGGAATATTTGGGATCCTTGAGGAACTTAATTTCATTTTCTACCCCAATGGACCACCAGCCCTTTGCCTTTTTTTTTAATCCCAAACATTTTTAAAATTGAGTCTTCTATTCCTGTTACCTTTTCTTTTTTCCAACCTTTTAGTCTGGCATCATTCCCTAGCCTAACAAATGTATGATCTATTTTATCATTCAGAATGCAGATGATGATGGCAATCACTTTTCACCTCTGAGTTTTACAGACACTCACCTATCACACTCCCGCTTTGGTCTCTCCCAGATGGACACCTATTCATTGGAAAGCAACACGTGAAGTGAGCTGTGCAGGCATGCGTACATCTACCAAAGATCTCTGGGATTCTATTTCTCTCATGCTATTAGCCACAGTACTTGAAGCCCTGGTGCTCACCTCCTTCTTGAAAGTTATGCCATCCTAATATCCTCCATTAGTCTCTTCCAATTATCCTCTCTTTTCACTGATGTCCTCGGACTTCTTCAGTTTTCGTTCTTTCTTCACCTCTTAGCCACAGCGTCACTCGAGTTTAATACATATCCATCTGCATTAATTTCTGTGACTAGAAGAGTAGCAATCCCACCCCTTTTTCTCCTATTTGGAGAGAGACATGGGAAGGATAGCTGCTCATCAAGGAACTTAATCAGGTCTTATTTAAGGGGATTGAAACCTCCACCCCCCAGGCTCAAGTGATTCTCCTGCCTCAGCCTCCTAAGTAGCTGGGATTACAGGCATGTGCCACCACACCCGGCTAATTTTGCATTTTCTAGTGGAGATGGGTTTCTCCATGTTGGCCAGGCTGGTCTCAAACTCCTGACTTCAGGTGATCCACCTGCCTCAGCCTCCCAAAGTGCTGGGATTACAGGCATGAGCCGCTGCGCCCAGCCAGTTTTTGACTTTTATTTTAAGTTTGGGGCTACCTGTATGGGTTTGTTACATAGGTAACCTTATGTCAAGGGGGTTTGTTGTACAGATTATTTCATCACCGAGGTATGAAGCCTAGTACCCATTAGTTATTTTTCCTGATCCTCTCCCTCCTCCCACCCTCCATTCACCCTCAATCCGACAAGGTGGGAACCACTGGATGCCCATAAGGCATGTGAACCTTGTATAATAAACTAGTAGGGACTGCCTTTCCTTTGGATCTCAGAAACCACAATGAGGAACAATTTTCAGTGGCTTTGGTCAGGGGAGCAAGATGGGAGTTTGATAAGCCCCAGTATGTGTTGTTCCCCTCTGTGTCTATGTGCTCTTCTTATCATCTAGCTCTCACTTATAAGTAAGAATATGTGGTATTTGGTTTTCTGTTCCTGCATTGTTTTGCTAAGAATAATGGCTTCCAGCTCCATTCATGTCTCTGCAAAGGGCATGATCTGGTTCTTTACTATGACTGCATAATTCCATCGTATATTAATATATGTACCACAATTTCTCATCCAGTTTATCATTGATGGGCATTTAGGTTGATTCCATGTTGCAAAGTTTTCTTAAGATTTCATCTTTCCTTTAGTTTCATAGCCTAATTTGCCCATTTTTCCCATTCCTCCTTTATTCCATTTCTGTACCCCCAGATGTCCAAAGTAGCCTCCTGACTTATATTCTTGTTCCCCTCTATTTAGCCTAATTCATTTAGATTCCAGATAAACTGTGCCACATATTTACAATTTGTTGGTCTGAACTCAAATCAACAATTTGTCATTAATGTGCTATCACATGTAAACAGGAGACAAAGTAAATGATTTTTAACCTGAATATTTGAGACGTTGGCTCTTGGCAAATATAAAACCTCCTTCATGTCATGAGGACATGTATTTGAGCAGACATTGTGCAAGGGGTTGAGGAAGTTTTGTATCATATTTTTGGGAAAAGACTACTATACCTCCGCCACTACACCATCTGGGAATCTAGAATAATCTGTATCAGAGACAAGATGGACTAAAACTTAAATTGCAGAAGATATGACATCACTTTCTGTGCACCTATCAGTGTGCATATGTAGACAATCACTTCCAGAAAGAGGAGGGACTAGGCAGCTGGCTGGATTTACTGAGACATATTGAGATATTTTTTGAATGTTTGGAGCTTGGCAAATAAATGCATTGTGCCCCAAGCACCTTCTTCCCTTCACTTAAAACCCATGTGTATTGGAAAGGAAATTTAATTCTTACGTTTCTGGTGTGCCCACATTTAACCCATCAATATCCAACATGGTGGGAACCACTGGATGCCCATAAGCCTTCTGAACCTTGTGTAATAAACCACTTGGAGCTGCCTTTTCTTTGGATCTCAGAAACCACAATGAGGAACTATCTTCAGTGGTTTTAGTCAGGGGAGCAAGATGGGTATTTGATTTTGCCCTCAGATTTCACCACAGCCAACAAATTTTAACTTTGTTCAGATGCATTGCCACGCCTTGTATTTACTTCTTGCCAATAACCCGAGGTCTAGGAACCACGGGTTTTTGTGAAAGTCAACTAATATAAACTGATATTCAACTCCAAAACGTGCTGAGCACTGTGCGGGTCCCTGGCACTGGGTCTCAATGTCCTCACTGGTGTTATGCAACTCATTTACCTGAAACTTTGAGTAATTCTTCTTCCCTCTGCATGGTCTAATCATACAGGAGATACTGTTCATTCATAAATGATAGTGGATTAGGATGAAAATATTTTTAAAATAAGGAAATAAGATCCTATAAATGGGCCATGTGCAGTGGTTCATGCCTGTAATCTCAGCACTTTAGGAGGCCGAGGTGGGCAGATTAATTGAGTTTAGGAGTTCAAGACCAGCCTGGGCAACATAGCAAGACCCCATCTCTAAGTAAATAAATAAATCCCTTTGCAATAAATAAATAACCTATAAACGCAAAAAGATCATTATGACCTATACACTGATAACATGGATTATGCAGACATTGGCAGAATATGACTGAGTTCACACAATCTCTATACCCACTCACATGTGTGTCTTTAGACTACTTCAAACCTAATGTGGGAATTGAGATTGTGTTTAGCCAACTTAATTACCTATATCAGTCAGAGGAAGATGAAAGAAAAGTCATAAGCAATTATTATCCAAATTTGGCTTTTTATTTCTAAGAATCACAGCTAAATTCAAACATTTAATCCCTCTCTGTTTGAGCCTGTTTCAGCAACATGTGGGGAAAAGAGGCAAAATACAATGTATTTCTAGCCCACCTGCCACTGGTTGCTTGCCAAACTGGATAAATAATAGAAGAAGCCAGGTGGTCTGACCTGCTTACACATAATCAGGAGCTAGCTGTTCTTCCCACAGCAGAAACCAGAGCTCAGAATTTCCTGACCCATGTCTACCACATTCTCAGTTTGGTGTTTCATTAAGATCAGAGTGCTCATACACATCATTGCTGGAGCTCACATTTCTCCCTGGCCTTTCAAGGCATGCTATGTCTTTCTTCCTGAATCTCTCACAACAACATACAAAGGGGAAAATATGGGTGTAAAGGTCTTTCCCCACCTTTCCATTGAGACCATGGTGATATCTATGCCCCTTCATTTCATCCAGAACCCAACTCTGAGACACCTGGCTATGAAATCTTCCCTCATTTTAAGACTTGTGAAAGTACAATTTTCAGCAGAACAGTGGTTTTTATTGTTTCTCTCTGGTCTCTGAGCAATTTAAGAAATCTAAAGAGAATGACCTGAAGTTTCTTTTGTCAGTTCGGCCCAAAAAATGGGGGGGAAGTGATCATTAGAAATCAAGAAAGAGAAAAAAAAAATAAAGAAGGAAGTTCTTGACTTAGAAGAGATTCGTATCTGACTAGAAATAAAATGGGATGCAATGAAGTTAAAAACATGAATTCCTGCCATATTATCACTAACATAAGCTGTTCTTCCTGAATCGCCTCTGGTCAGGGAGCTGTGATAGGAAGGGTACTTAAGGCTTTGAAATCAGGTCTACTCAGGTTCCAATCACAGCTCTGCCTTTTCCTGCCTCTATTCCCTCATCCTTACGAGTGTCAGCTGAAGAAAAATGAAGTCATAAATTTGGAAAGGAGAGCTTCATTTCTTTCAAAGAGTTGTAGCCTGCAAGGTGGCCGTTCTGACAGGCTGGGAAGTATAGCCTCCAGCCAGAAGCTGAAAAATGGTACTTTGGTGAGGGTCAGGAGAGGCATAAAACAGCAATTTATGCTGACCAGCTTGGCTAAGCATACATCTTCAATTAGCTATAGGAGGAATCATGAATATTTATGAAAGGAGTAACATGCACATGTACAATTGAGCTCCATGCCTCTTCATGGGCGGCATGTTCAAAAAATGATGGCATTACTATTTACAACAGCAAAGTCTTGAAACCAACCCAAATGCCCATCTATGATAGATTGGATAAAGAAAATGTGGCATACATACATCATGGAATATGATGCAGCCATAAAACAGGATGAGTTCGTGTCCTTTGCAGGGACATAGATGAAGCTGGAAGCCATCATTCTCAGAAAACTAACACAGGAACAGAAAACTAAATGTTTTCTGTTGTCACTAATGTTGTCACTCATAAGTGGTAGTTGAACAACAAGAACACATGAACACAGTGAGGGGAACATCACATACCGGGGCCTGTCAGGGGTGGAGGGCAAAGCGAGGGAGAACATTAGGACAAATACCTAATGCACGTGGGGCTTAAAACCTGGCAAAACACCATGGCAGATGTATACCTATGTAATAAACCTGCATGATCTGCACATGTATCCCAGAACTTAAAGTAAACTTTTGAAAATAATGGCATTGGCATGATCTAAAAGTGCAGTTTTTGACTCTCTAATGTCAAAAGGTAAAGCAAACATGAAAATCCTCATCGTGTACCCTCTGTTGACACCAGAACTACTCCATGGTTGGTGGTCTCTTATCAGGAAGGAATACATTATAAATCTGGTGAGTCATCATGTCAAAACTGCAAAGAGAGAGGGAGACTCCCATCACTGCCTCAGATAATTGGCTAAAGGTAATAAAGGAAGGAGTTGTCCCTTTCTTGTTTTCTAGAGCTGGCTTCTGCTTACTCTAGGAAATAATTCTGGTTAAAGGTTAATAAGGAAGGGGCATACTAGGGCATGTCTAACCTCCCATCTTGTCATGGCTAGGAGCTCAGTTTTTAAGGTTTATCTGGGGTCCTCTTGGCCAAGAGGGAATCTGTTCAGTCTTTTGAAGGACTTAGGATTTTAATTTCTCATGAGCAACAAGGCTTATGATCTATAAAACAGGGAAAACAATATCTTCTTCACAGGGTTGTCATGAAGATTGAATGGGGTATGAATTTAAAGTGTCTGTTGCAGAATTGAAAAGTCACAAATGATAGCTATGAAGTGTCTAGCCCACAAACCTTGCTTTTTTTCCTGGAATTTTCATTGGTTACTCCTTCAAGTTAAAGATTGAAAGGTACTATTAAAAGTCAAATATGTGACCTAGAAGAAATAACAGCAATCTCCTTCAGTGATTTTCATCTTGGTATATGTCAGTACCTAGCCTGGTTTCCTGATATGATAGGGGAATGAGATAGGCAGATTTTAATGGCTAGAAGGAAAGGGAAAAAAGTTTAGAACATGGTATGCTGAGAAAGCAAATTCAAGTGGGCACAAATTGTTGATGCTCCGGGAAGTGGGATGCCAACTGAGGTGCGAAGCCAGAGGAGAGAAGAGACTCTGCATGAGAAGAAATTTCACGATTTTGCCTGGGAGTCCAGGAAATGATTGCTACCACCAATTTATGCTTGCATCACTAACATACCACCTCCCCCAGCCAAGTAACTTTGCCTTCATTGGCAAGTCTTCCTGAGCCTCACTTCTTCATGAAGCTCTTCAGAGCAATGTACATGGTAGTGAGGCAGGAGAATAGGGTGTGAAGGCAGGGAACCTAAGGCTCTTTGACCCGACTTCCTAGAACTAAATTGAAAGGAAAGCCCTAACTTTCCACCGCTAAGTAACAAAAGGACCAGAGGCTACTACTACATTTGGCCTTTCCTGCATAGCAGATGGGAAACATGAGGTGAGCATCAAGTGCTCAATGGGAAACTTGTAGGGGATTTGACCTCAAGAAGATTCTGTATCTGGACCCTTGAACAGCTGCTTGGGTCCACTCCCATACTGTGGAGGGTACTTTCATTTTCAATAAATCCTTGCTTTCATTCTTTTTTTTTCTTCATTCTTTCTTAGCTTTGCTGGGTGTTTTGTCCAATTCTTTGTTCAAAATGCCAAGAACCTCAACAACTTGCAGTCGCCACCCTCTACCCATGACAGTGGGAGTAGAATGAATGAGATCAGATAATCCAGAAACTCAGTGGGAGTTCTAGACATCCATACCCAACAGACATCATGCTTAGCCCTCATGAACCAAGGTCTTTGTGTTACTCTTTTGTGACAAACACAGAGCAATCAAGTTTCACTCAGAAACCTCAGTCCAGTCACAAACCTCATTGCCTAAGTGACAAACATGGTCATTGCACCTGCTTCAGCAGGATGGGGAGAAGAGGCAACCAGGTTCTAACAGAGAGATTAACTGGCTGGGATAAGTGAAACCTTAGTGATTGTTTTCTGGAAACTGATAAATTTGCAGACCACATGGAAGTTTCACCTGCCTTGGAACTTGCACAGTGCTAAATACCTCTGAGAGTAGGAGCCCCTGTTAAAGACGTTTACCTGCAAGTGTTTTAATATAGACACTGCCTGAGGTGATGTATAAAATTCGTGAAAACAATAGACTAACCAAACAGCTGAAAAGGAAAACTAGACAATGAGATGTCCACAGGGCTTGGAAAACTCTAACATATTCTTGGAAGTCTAGAAAGACACACCTAAGCATAGGGCTCTGTACATGCTCAGGAAGGTTCTGAGAAGACCCTGGTTGACGTTGAGGCTCTGTGCAAGCAGGAAATAAATTGAATCAATACCAATATCTATCAGTTGATGAATGGGCAAACAAATTTTTGGTTTACCCACGCAATGGAATATTATTCATCTTTAAAATTAATGAAGTATTGACACATACTACAACATGGATAAACTTGAAAACATTATGCTAATCATAAAAAGAAAGAGACCACACACACATACACTGTATGATCCATTTATATGAACGGTTCAGAATAGGCAAATCCATAGAGACAGAAAGTATATTAGTTCATGGGGCTATGGGAAAGGAACAACTGGCAATGACTGCTAAAAGTATGGGGTTCCTTTTGGGAATGACGAAAATGTTCTGGAATTGGGTAATGGTGTCAGTTGTACAATTTTGTAAGTAGACTAAAAGCCAGCAAATTGTATACTTTAAAATGGTGGATTATGTATTATGGGAAATTTTATTTATATATATTACATCTAAAGCTCAAGTTTCTTTAAAAAAAAAAAAAAAGTAGGCCAGGCGTGGTGGCTTATGACTGTAATTCCAGCACTTTGGGAGGCCAAGGCAGGTGTATCACCTGAAGTCAGGAGTTTGAGACCAGCCTGGCCAACATGGCAAAACCCCGTCTCTACTAAAAAATACAAAAATTAGCTGGGCATGGTGGCAGGTGCCTGTAATCCCAGCTACTCGGGAGGCTGAGACAGAAGAATCGTGTGAACCCAGGAGGTAGAGGTTGCAGTGAGCTGAGATTGCACCATTGGACTCCAGCCTAGGAGACACGGCAAGACTCTGTCTCAAATAAATAACTAACTAAATAAATAAATAAATAAAAATAAATGATAAGCAGCAAGGGAGGTTGGAATATTTCTTCTCCTTGCTCTTCCTTTCCATTTAGGCCTTTCTGGCAGCAGACATATTCTTTGTAAATTTCCACTAGGCAGGTGCTCCTCCATAGCTTCAGTTTTCACTGGACTCCAGTAACATTGTTTCCTTTCCTTGCTCCTTGGTCTAAAAGTGGCAAGGCTTTCCACCATTGTTATTCTCTGGTGCCCTCAACTTCTTTGTTTCCTTAACTCTTTTGACACCACTGGGGATAATGTGACTTCACTATAGTCACCAACTGGTGGGCCTCTGACTGGTGCACAGGTGTTCCCAGCTGTTAGTGAAGCCCTGTTCTTTGAGGCTCTGATGCTCTGGAATGAGCTCCTACAGAGGATGACAATATGGCAATAGAATTTTCGAGGAATACTGCTGTTTTCTAATACGTATTCTCAACCTCATTGTCATCTCATTCTCTATTCTCTTGGGAAACTGCTTCTCCCACAATGGCTTCAGATATCACCTCTGTACCTCCGACTATTCAACATGAGGTTTTTGTCTCTATACAGATTACTAAATTCTAGACACACCTTTTTAATGCATGCTTGAGGTTTCCCTGTGAATGGCTAATCTCAATTCAGCAGGAACACTTTTCTCTATTTTGGTGAATAGCACCATCATCTAATCCTTCACTCAAATCAGACACCATTTCAACATTATCTTTTCTCATTGTCAAGATGGGCTTCATATCTCACACTTCAGAGATATTTAATAGGGGTATCGATTCCCCTGCTCCCTTCATTGTATACCCTTTGCACCTTTAAATGTCCTCACTCCTACTGGTTTCTTCTCTGTTCAACATTCCTTATGCTTCTGCCATCTTTTTAAGAAACCAATTTATTCACATTGCTCCCCTGCCCAAACCTTTCCTTGACTCCTCACTGCCTAAAGAAACTGAATAAATTCCTGACTCTTTGATAAGGTGCCCAAAGCCTTCCCAAGCTGACTGCAACTCAATTTTTCTAGTTCTTCATTGACCTCCACATACCGTATGTACAATTCTTCATTTCCTAAACATTTCCTGCTTTTTCATGCTTTTGTGCATTTGTACATCTCATTACCTCGGAGTACAAAAACTCCAGAGTTGTTGATTAATCTGATAAAATATTCTTTCTACAGGTCTAAAACAATTCATTTACTCATTCAACAAATCATTATCATGAGTACAATATATGCTGAGTACTATGTCAGGTGTGTATACCAGCTTGTTCCCCACTATAGACCTGTGGATCTGTATTCCCACAGTACCCAATGTCTACTAAGGGCATAAATGTTAACTTGATAGTCTCTTTACTCACTCCATAATCATAATCATGAATAAGTGCCATGAAGGAAAATTACAGACTGCTATATCAGGTCCTTTCTGAAGCCCCCCAGGCTAAAGTTACTTGTTCTCTGAGTTCCCATAGAGGTATATTTAACTGGTGTTTGATCATGTCAGCCCCAATAGGATTTGAAGTAGAAACTGGGCCATGTTTTAATCTACAGTGTCAGGCAACATTTTTGGCCTGAAGTATATGCATAGTGGATGACTAAGTGAATAAATAAATTAAATAAATAGTTTTAAGCAAAAGACTGACTGAAATTATCCTGAAAATGAGAGCAATAGTCCTAAGAGTGTTTGCGGATCCCAAAGGTTTCCTTACTAGCATACACATCTTCAAAGTTTTCAAAGGAAATACATCTTACAAGAAAGTATGCTAATGAATTCAGTGTTTCATTGACTCATTAACTTAGGATATTCTCCTGTGAAAACCCCTCTCAGGATTTTCATTTTCATCTGGAATGAAATGTGGACACCCATGAATCTGGACAAGGCTACTGTATTTGTGGGGTACTTGTCTGCTGATTGCTACCGTCATGGGCAAGGGCCACCCCACATCTGGCTTGTTGACTAAATCTTTATAGCTCTCTTACTTACCCATGTTTAACATTTCATCCTTTGTGTGCTTGGGTTAATTTTGTATCTGAACCATTGAAATGGAAGTTTTAGACATTATGACACTTCATCTCTAAATAATTCATTTTGTGTCTCCTGAGAACAAGGACGTTTTCCTCCACATCCACAACATCATTATCACTCTACGAAATTTAGCATTGATGTGATATTATCTAATATGTAGTAAATATTCAGATTTTCCCAATTATCACAAGTTTCTTTTATGACTGTTTTTCTAAATCAAAGATCAAATCTAGTATCGTAGATTAAACTTCTTCGTTGTATTCCTTTATTCTTCATTAATAGTTCCCTCACTTTTTTTTGCCTGTTGTAAAAGTGAGATTTTTGCAGCACTCAGGCCAACGTTTTTGTAGCCAGCTCTACAAATTCATGTAATATTGACTTAATTCTCTTTCCTACAATTTGCACAATGTAGAGTAGAAATTACTATACCAGTACATAACCAACAACAAAATACAGAGTAAAATTTACATTTCTTTTCAGTTCTTTTTTTGCACTTAAACTATATCCCATAAAATATATTTGGTCAGGGCACTGTGTTCAAAATTAGTTTCTGTGTGGCTATCAGTTGGTTGTACTGTTGAGTTCACTTATTTCTCTTTGTGTTCAAATTAGACTATTTTGTCCTTTTTAATTTTATTTTTTTAATATGTATGACTTTATCATGGCTTAAACTATATAAAAGTTCACTCCTTTCTCACCCCCTTTACCCTGTTCTCATTCCTATTCTATCCATTGTGCAATCATATTATTTGTTTCTGGTTTATTCTTCCTATGGTTCTTTTGTAAACATAAGTGTGTGTGTATGTGTGTGTGTGTGTGTGTGTGTGTGTGTGTGTGTCTGTATTCTTTCTTACTTCCCTACTCTTTTTTCTACATAAAAGCCTATTATATGTACTCTTTACACTTTGCATTTTTTTTTTACTTAAAACACACCAGTGGAAGTAACCCTAAGCAATTAAGCAATTAATAAAAATATTCATCATTATTTTCTATAGTTAAATAGTTGCTCACATGTGTGGATGTGGCAGGGTTTATTCAATCAGTATTTTATATAATGGTATTTAGATTGTTATTTTACTCCTGCAAATTATGATTTGATGAATAACCGCATGCATATGATTTTTTGTTGCTGTTGTTCACTTTGGTGTTTTTTGTTTGTTTGTTTGCTTTGGAAGGTTAGCATCAGGATAAAGTTATAGGAGGCCATTTCTGAGTCAGAAGGTAAATGTTGCTTTGCCATATCTCCCTCCAAGTTGATTATACCACTTGAACTTCCAAAGGCAATGTATGTGCCTGTGTTATGAGCCAAATTATGTCCTCTCAAAATTCATCTGTTGAAGCCCAACCCCCAGTGCCTCAGAATGTGACTGTATTTGGAGAGAGGGCCTTTAAGGAAGTGAGTAAGTTGTTCTTGGCCTTCCAGCCTCCAGAGCTGTGAGAAAATAAATTTGTGTTGTTTAAGCACCTCAGTCTATGCTACCTTGTTATGGCAGCTGAAACAAACCAAGGCAGCCCATTTTTCCACATCTTCCGCAGCAGAATGGTTTGGTAAGCTTGTGAATTTTTGCCAACTCGGTCAGTCATAAATGTATAGTTTGGGTCTGCATAACTGTTTTAAGAGTTCAGCTGAGCATCTTTTCACGTGTTTAAGGGTCGTGTTCCTATATTTTTGTGGAAATTCATGATGCCTGTTTTTTTCTCCATTTTTAAAAATGCTTTATATATTAAGAAGGTAGCCATTTATCTCTCATGCATGTTGCAAATATTTTTGCTTTTTTTAGCCATACAATTCTTTAATTTTATGTAGTACAACTCCTCAATCTTTTCTTTCATTGTATATGGATCTTTAGTCACATTTAGAAAGCCTGCCCTATATTAAAGTTACAAAATATCCATTCATGTTTTCTTCTAGTATTTGTATGGATTGTTTATTATGTTTTTTTCCATTTAGATTTCTCATGCCTTCAGAGTTTATTATGGTATATGGTGTGAGGTGTGGATCCAGTTCTGTTTTTTTCCAAATAGCTGTCCAGCTATCCCAATACCATTTATCTAGAAGTCCATATTTTCCTAATGATTTGAAATGCCATCTATATTAAATAATACACTTTTATGATAGCTTAAATCTATTTCTGGACTTTCTTTCTTGTTCCTCTGGTCTCTCCATTCAAGTGCCACCACCACACTGTGTTAACCACCAAGTAGTTATAGTAACATTTTAGTATTCAGGAAGACCAGTCTCCCCTTAATGCTTCCCTCTTCCCCCTAGGTAGGGTCTCCCAGCTGTTCTTGCATGTTTACTTTTCTATATCATTTTGTAACCAACTTGTTTAGGTCCAGAAAACAAAACAAACAAAAAGCCTGTTGACATTTTTCTTGCATTTAAGTTAAACTCATTTGTTAACTTGAGAAGAACTGACAGCTGTATGATGCTGAGTAGTTTCTCTCCAAGAACAACAGATGCCTTTTTACTTGCTCAAGTCTACTTTAATGTCCTTTCTGAAGTGTTTTAGAATTTTCGTCCTTTAGATTTTGCATATTTCTTTTTAAGTTTCACCTCTTTTTGTTGTGATTATAAATGGATGTTTTCTCTTCCATGACATCTTGTAATTGGTTATTTTTGTATATTTGAAAGCTATTGATTTTTATAAGTTAATTTATATCCTACTGTCTCACTGCATTTCTTATTTAATTTCAATTAGTTTAATCATGAATTCTCATGGGTTTTCACACTTTACTATCATTTCATCTGCATAGAGTTTTTTTTTCTCAAATTTTTATACCTGTATCTAATTGTATTAACATGTACAAGACAATGTTAAACAGTAATGAAGATAGCATTCTTATCTTATTTCTGGCCTTAGCAGGAATGCCTCCCAGGCTTCTCAATTAAATAAGATGCTAAATTTAGGACAGGGGTACACAGATATGCATAAAGCACAAGCACACATGTACATCTATGTCAACTGCATAAAGCCTTTCTTTTTAATTGAGTGTATCTTTTCTATTTCTATTTAATTGAGTGCATTTTTCAGGAATGACTATTGAATATTACTGAAGGTCATTTCAGCACCTATGGAGATAATTGATTTTTCTCCTTGAATATATTAATAAGGTGAATTACATAAATTAATTTCTTCATATTTAAAGTCTGCATTTCTGGAATTTGATATTGATGTTTTATTTTATCAATGTGGTATTGGAAACTTTTGGCTAGTGTATGATATTTATAAAGATATTGACTTGTGGATTCCTACAATAATAATGATCATTGTTATCACCATTAATATTAATTTTTATTAGGCTTAGATAGCAATACATATTTCTTAGAAAGAATTTGGAAGTTCTCCATTTTAGGTACCTTGGAACAACTTATAGAACAATTTATTTGAGATTATCTGATCTTTGAAGATTAATGAAATCCCCTTATGAAACCATATTGGTCCAGTGTTTCCATGTGGAATAATTTTTGATAATTTTCTTCACTTTTTTAATACTCTGGAGAATGGTCTGCTTAAGTTTGCTATATCAAATGAGACCTGTTTTGATAAATTACATTTTCATATGGTATAATCAATTTCAAAGTTTCCAAATGTATTTTCATAAAATTTTGCAAGGTAGTCCACCTATGATTTATTTTCATTTTTATAATGGTTATTTCCTTCTAGTCTTTTCTTATTTTGTATATTTGCTCTTTGCCTTTTTTTCTTAATTTTGTTAGTTGTTAATGTATTGGTTTTTCTTTGTTCCTCAAAGAACCAGTGTATTAGTCCATTCTCATGCTGCTGTAAGGACATACCAGAGATTGGGTAATTTATAAGGAAAAAGAGGTTTCACTGACTCACAGTTCCATAGGGATGGGGAGGCTTACAATCATGGTGGAAGGGGAAGAAAACATGCCCTTCTTCACATAATGGCAGCAAGGAGAAGTGCAGCATGAATGGGAAGATAAAAGCCACTTATAAAACCATAAGATCTCATGAGAACTCACTCACTATTATGAGAACAGCATGAAGGTAACTGCCTGCCCCTATGGTCCCTCCCACAACATGTGGGGATTATGGAAACTACAATTCAAGATGAGATTTGGCTGGGGACACAGCCAAACCATATCAGCCAGCATTTTGAATCATTAATTAGTTCTACTTTTGTTTTACTCTTTTCTATTGCATTAATTTCCTCTGTTATCCTTATTACTTCCTTCTTTATACTTTCTTTTTATTTACTTTGCAATGTGTATAGGTTTTTAAGTTGGGAATAACATTTATTTATTGTAATTATTTTTTATGGATTTAAATACTTAAGCCCATAGATTTTCCTCAGATCACTGCTTTAATTATTTCTTGTAAATTCAGATGTGAATAATTTTTATTCTATTATTGTTTTTGGAAATTCTGCAATTTTAGTTTATATATCCTCTTTCACCCAATAGTCATCTAACAGAGAGATGTTGTTAATTTCCAAGTAGAAGAACATTTTAAAATTTTCTCATTAATTCCAACTTCATGGAACTCACTCAAAAACTTTCTTTGTGACCACAATGGGCTGAATGCCTATGTCCCCCTAAAATATGTATATTGAGATCCTAATTCCCAAGGTGCTGGCATCAGGAGGTGGGGCCTCTGGGAGGCAATCAGGCCATCAAATGGGATTAGTGCCCTTATAACAGAGACCCCAAGAGCTAACTAGTCCCTGTCACTATGTGAGGACAGAGCAAGAAGGTGCTGCCTATGTACAGGGAGGTGGGCCTTCAGCAGACACCACATCTGCTGGCACCTTGATCCTTGACTTATTAGTCTCCAGAACTGTGAGAATTCAATTTTGGTTGTTTCTAAGCTACCCAGTCTCTGATATTCTGCTATAGCAGCCTAGAGAAAGACAGTTACTCAATATGAGCTCAATTTCTGTGAACATTCTGTTTGTGCATAAGAAGAGAGGATATTCCCAATATTAACAAGAGTGGAGGTTTGATATACATCTACAATGTCCACCTTATGAATTATGTTGATTAGATTTGAGTGTCTTTATTTTATGGTTTCCATTTGTCTGGAATACCTCTTTATTCTTAGCCTTTCTGAATCACTTTATTATAAGTATGTCTCAAATTTATCTTATAGAATTGAGTTTGGCTGTATGAGTCAAATTGAAAATATTTTTAATTGTGGAGTTATGTAATTTATTAATAAGCTTATTAATAAATTATAATAAATATAATTTAGTAATATGACTGATGTACATGGTCTCGCCTTATATTCTGTGTCAAACTGTATATATAATTTTTCTTTCTCAGTGTGATTTATTTATTTTTTGATATCTGGGAAGATTAATATCTTCATTGTAGTACTTACCTTTTTGCTACTACCTATTATAATGCCCTTCGTCTCTTTTCTCATATTTACCCTGCTGCTTATTTTTTATTTGCTTCAAATGATATTCTTCATTCCCACCTATTGTTTATGCAACAATATATCACTTCCGTCTTGTCAGGGCATATAACAGTTGTACTATTCTTCCACCCATGACTCTCCTTATTGTAGTTACAGATTTACATTGAAATATATCCAATGCTCACACTCAGTCCATTCTCCAGAGTTCCTCCAGTCTGGGTCCTCTCTTGGTTAAATGATGCTTATTCTATAATAGGGCAATTAAAGTTGGATAGTGATTGCAGTGTTCTCTGGGGTTTTGCACATAGAAAACAGCTTGATACTTGAAGCTTAGCTCATCTACATGAACCTATTCTACACTTCCTTTCGTTTCCAGAAAATGTGACCGTGCTGTTCTCTTACTTTATATGAGAAGTCTGGTCTGATTTTCTTTCCCATGTAAGTGATTTGATATTTTTTGCCTGGAAATGTAGAAACTGTTTTTCTTTATCTTTAAATTATAGTATTTTCCTAGTATATGTCTTGGACGTCACCATTCCAAGCTGATTTTTCTAGATACACTGAGGAGCCTTTAAAGATGCAGATTCAAGTCTTCTGTTAATTTCAGACATTCCTCTTAGTTTATAGTTTTAAATACTAGTGGTTTTCCATTGGAATGGCTTTCTTCCATTGATTATTTTCTCTCAGATCTCTTTTGCTTTGTTCCTTATTTTATTTTTATTCCCTTGCCTTTTTTCACGGCTTTCCTGTTTCATATTTTCAGTTAAATCTCTTATTCCATGGGCATTTATAATTTGACCTTTATTTTTAATGTGATTTTGTCTTTTCTTCCCCTATCTTTCCTGAGTTCACTCAATTCTTATTTCACATTTTCCTGAAAATAGGGTTTTTTACAAAATAATAGGGATTTTTGGCCTATTTCTTTATAAAACTTAGAACTTATGATTTAAGGTTTTTGTCTGCTACTTTCAAATGCTTGTTTTAGGTGTAGGTGTTATGTTAAAGTTTCCTTCTGCCTCCTTTTGATTTATGTAGAAGAATTTTCATCTGCTGGAATGTTTTAATTCTTGTGGGGGTTTTTTTGTTGTTGTTATTGGCTTTGCATGAGTGTCGTCTGCCATTTTCTGTCCGTTTTTAGATGTTTAAATACACAGTTGGAGGTAGGCGCAGTCATGGCGTTTGGATGACTGACCATGTTTCTTAGTTCAAGGGCACCCTCTTCTGTCAACATGGGAAAGTGCAGTTTCTTACTGACGGCAGCTTTTGTGGGGGAGGGGTTGGTGTATCTTCCGAGCTTTGAGATTTACTTTTGCTTGGCAGGACACTCTTCCTTCGTTCTTCCCCTCGCTAAGACACCTCTGAAGCCCTGATGCCACACGGCCCCTCTCCTCTAGAACTGGTGCCCTTTCCCCAGGCCAGCCCAGCCCCACAGGCAGCCAAACTTTCCCTTTCATTCCCGTCCTGGAGCAGCGCCCTCAGTCTACCTGGCCTCTGAATTGTTGCAGCTATTTCTCAAGCAGGTGCAAACTTCTCTTTCTGGAAGCTATTTTATCTGTGGTTTTCAAGATGGTAAGGTCCCCAGGCACCTTTCTCCTTTCCATACAATCTTCAGGGTGATTCTTTGCTCCCCCTTGTACTCTGAAGACCACCTTGAGCCTGGGAGTTTACTGCCTTATCTATAAGTAATTTCAAGTTTGGACTATTTTCTCTCTCTCTCTTAGTAATATTGTATGTGTGTGTATATTGTTATGTTTTATTGTCTGTGTGTGTGTGTTGTATGTTTTATTGTCTCTGTGTGTGGGTGCATATATGTATATATAGACAGAGAGAGAGCATCTGGAATCTAGAAGTTAAGTTATAGACTCAGGAAATTCTTAAAACCGTTTTGAACATAAGATAAACTACAGTTTAGGATGATCCATAAAGGCTCACTAGAGTCTGGTCTCCCAGCTTCCAGGCCAGTTTCACTCCTAATACTCCCTGTGCCCCTGGACAAGTTGTTCAACTTCTCTGGAGGCCAGTTTTCTCTCTTGGTGGAAAACTATCCGCAAGTGTCTTTCCAGTCATATTCCACATGCTTTAGACCATGCCTCTGCCGTCATGGCTCCCCTCTCCATAGAATACACACAAATGAAACTAACCTGCGTCATATAACTCAGGCCTCAGCATCACAAAGTCAGTAAGTTCTGTGTTAACTGACTTATTTTTAGTTAATACATATGAACTTGTTTTTCTGGCTGTTTTAAAGAGAATTGGGGTCTCTGTTCATTCGATCAGTAGCCCTCTAGGGGATGGGGGTTCAGTTGGGAGCTGCCACATGTCTGCGTTGGGTTTTATTTTTTTACAAGGCCAAAATGTTCTCTCTAGAACTCACAGTCCTCACGAAGTCCAGAAAGAAGCCAAGTGCCCTTACCTCCTCCCCTCTTCTCCATGTTCCTCTGGACTCAGGGTCCTACCTCTAGACAACTCCTCACAACATGAAATATCACCACTCCTAGAGGAGACCATTATTTCAAATAAGTCAAAACAGGGAAGGAACAGGGGAATTACAAGGGTAAATGTGAAAATATTCAGGGTCACCATAACCGCTCTTGCTCAATAATGTGAATTTATGTAGCATTCTCAGTTTTCATGTGCTTAAAATAACAATACATACTCCCTACCCATTGTGGCTAAAAAGGCAATGTCGCAGATGATTCATCCCAAAAGGGCCCTCCAAAGGTCATCCTGGCAATGCCCTTGCCTTGCTTTGAAATGACTCTTGCCTGTTATAAATAGATGCAAATATTGAGTGGGTAGGGAGATTCTCCTGTTCTTAAAGCTATCAAGGTCAGGAGATAGATCTGCCCCCTCAGTCACCTGCTCACAGGTTCCCACCACTTTTGACATTCAGGAAGCCAAGAAGAGATCAACTTCCTTTATCAGTATCCAATCTCCAACACTATTCATTTGATTACCATATCCTGTTGTCACTCGTAGTTTCTCTTTCTCTGCATCTGCATCCGGAATACTGGCAGCAATGATGACAACAACAGCAGATCAGCATAAAACCAAACACACATGCATGCATGCACACACATATGCATACACACACATGCATGCACACACATATGCATACACACACATGCATGCACACACATATGCATACACACATGCATGCACACACATATGCATACACGCACATGCATGCACACGCATGCATACACATGCACACACATGTGTGTGCACACATGCATACACACATAAACACATGCATACACACCTACACGTGCAAACACAGATACACACATTCATATATGCATGTATACACAAAAACTCATGCATACACACACACACAATGCACATCCATATACACACACGCATACATCCAAACACACATACGCACACATACACACACACACACAAAATAGGTAAAGCGTCAGAGGAAAGAAGAAGATTGTTGAACTGAAAAGTATCCTTAGAGAAAGAATTGGGAGGCCAGAGGCAGAAAAGAATAGACTTGCATAGCCCCTTAGCACTCCAAAATATTGCAGAGTTTCCTCATCTATTTTCATTTTCTCCCCTAGAGTCAAGAAGACTCTTTCTGATTCTGTCAAATCTCCCTTGCCAACCTCTTTGTATAAGAAAACAGAACAACATTCAGACATAAATCTGACCCTTAATTCTCCTGCTTAGACTCCTTCACTGGTGTTGCCTGTCTAAGCCCAGCTAAGTCACCTAGATAAATAGTTACTTTACCAAGTGGAACATGTCAAGTGTGATAAGAAATGCAGGAACTCAGTGAAAGGAGAAATTAATTCCAATGGGAGAGATCCAGGGAGAGTTCCACTGAGAAGGTGGGATTATACAGAACCCCAGAGGAGACATGGAGGTGGGAAGGAAGCAGTGAATGCACTGGGCTGTGATGAAGCATGCATATTGGGAGGCGGCAGGATGTACTGTCATCAGAGAGGAGGCTGGGGCCATGTCAGGGAGCACCTGAAATGTCACATTTTTTGTATCCTTGAAACACTTTTTTGGCTTCACTTTTCTAATGTCTCCACATTTGTGATCCAGAGTGGTTATTATATGCCGCAAGCCTGGTCATGTTGGATGCATGAACATGTGTAGCTTTTAAAGTGCTTTGAATTAATAGATTAAAATAACAAAAACAGTCCACCTTTGGAAGTAATACGCTTAATGTGCTCTGTGTAAACTTGGAGTGAACTAGTCCTGATAGCTTCCTGTGGCTCAAAATGTTAACCTGCCTCAAAGAAATACTAACTGGCTCGCTTGAAGATGGGCATGGTAGTTTCTATGTGGGGATTAGAACACCAGGAAGGTCCTTGCAGAAAGACAGATAACATAGCCATTGTAAAACATTGTATCTAGTCCACAAATGGTCATCCTAAAGAAGCTTTTAAGCCAATTTATGACCTTAGAACTACTTTGAACTCAAGTAGGAGAGCTAGTACAGTATAATCATCAACTCAAGCACCAGGTAAAAAATGGCAGAAATAAGACTCAAATCCAGGTTTAACTTGGGTGTGACCTGGGCAGTTAGAGCACTTCAAGTCTCTGTGCCCTTGTCTGTATATTAGAGACACAAAGAATAGCTACCCCTTAGAGTGACTTTGAGGGTTAAATGTGGTAATAGACACAGAGCTTTTAGCACCATCCCTAGCACATAAAAGCTCCTCAATGAATATTCAGTGATTATTGTTGAGTGAATAAATTAATAAATATAATTCAATGTTATTAATAATTTTCAATGAATTACTAATCATTAATAATGAATAATTCAGTAAATGTGATTAAAGGAAAAGGAGAACATACAGATATTACTATTCTCCATGGCTCATTGTCACCAATCATGGATAAAGATAGCTATTTAGAAGAAGAAAAAAAAAGTGAAAACCACAAAAGCAATTAAACACCCCCAGTAACACAGGTTTGGTAGAACTAGAGAGGATGACAGGAGTCTCTGAAATGGCTTGGGACTAGGAGGAAAGATTTCTGGACCTTGGTCCAGACGCTGACACTAATTGATGTGTAGTTTTAGGCAAGTCACTTCTCCAGTCCTCTGGGTTTCTAACTTCAGAATCACCACATTGGGCTGGCTGATCTCCAAGTTCCTTTGGCTCTCTGACTTACTCTGAGGTTATGAGATGGAAGCCTCCAATGTCTAAAGACCCTTGAAACCTAATAGCTCCTGAGGAGAAGTTTCTTAACAGTATTGCGGTTTAGTCAGGAGACTGAACTAGAGAACCCAGGTGGACATTCTTTCCAGCCAAAGACTCAATACTTCTAGAAAGATTAAGGTCACATTTGTCTCAAGAGGGTCCAGTACAGCAAAGACCTTCCACAGAGAGTAGTGACTATTCCTGATGGGAAACCCCCAAACTGCAATAGGCTTTACCCTTTTTATCCTTCCCCTCGCTTTGTGCCTTATGTCAGATCACAGCAAGAAGGGACTTTGGAAATGCCCCTCTTCTTCTCTCCACCTCCAGAGGTACCCAAAAAGCAGTTTAATGCTTTTTTCATAGACTTAGAAAACACAGCTTTATTCTTCGCTGGGCTCAGGGAAGCCTCCCATTTTAGAGCTCTTATCTTCAAAACCTTGCCAGGGACAGGCACTGGCGATTTTGGTACTTACTGTGATTTAGACTCATAAATCAAGAGACTGTCTAAGAGTAAATTGCAGGGAAGGCCAGACTCAGGGTCCCTGTGGGTAAACAATCAAGTCTAACCCCCTTGGCTGGCAGGCTCTCCTGTCTCCAGGGACAGGAGGTAGGACTGCCTCTTGTACAAGTCTCAACATTCTCCATGACCTCAGTCTGCATCTAGTGGGATGCTGGGAGACCGTCCTCTCAAACTTGAGCCATTTCAACCCAATTTCTCCTCTGTGATCCAAGGAGAAACAAGGCCTGCCATCTCTGCTGGGGGATCTTTCTGGTACCAGATAGATGAATCCCTGGCACTTTGACTCACAATTCCTCCTCCTATACAAGACAGCAGTTCCTGGGGACTGTATATTCCAGGCAGGAAATTGACAAGAGCAATTGAGCTGTATCCAGTTTTCATATGGGAGCATATGAGGTCAGCCCAGCTTTTGGCCTCTGCAAGGAGGGATGTAGAAAGTCTCCTCACAGGAATATCTCGTGGCATCCTGACACCAAGCCTCTTTTTATTTTTTCAAAAATTTTGAAAGTTTTAATTTGTTTTTAATTCACACATAATAATCATATATAATTATGGGGTATAGTATGATGCTTTGATACACGTAGTGTATAATGATTAAATCAGAGTAATTAGCATATCTGTCACCTCAAACATTTATCAAAGTTTCAGGATACAAAATCAACATACAAAAACCAACAGTGTTTCTATACCCCAACAGCAAGCTATCCAAAAAAAAAAAATTAAGAAAACAATCCCATTTGCAAAGCTATCAAAAAAATAAAGTAGGAATAAATTTAGCCAAGGAAGTGAAAGATCTCTACAATGAAACTATAAAATACTGAAAAAAAATAATAAAGAGGACACAAATAAATAGATATCTTGTGTTCATGGACTGGAAAAATTAATAGGGTTAAAATGTCTGTTCTACTCAAAGCAAGCTACGGATTCAATGCAATCCCCATCAAAATCCAGACATTCTTCATAGAAATAAAAAAAAAAAACATAAGATTAGTATGGAACCACAAAAGACCCTGAATAGCCAATGAAATCTTGAGCAAGAAGAAAAAAGCTGGAGGCATCATACTACTTGACTTCAAAATCTACTAAAAAGCTATAGTAAACAAACCAGCATGGTACTGGCATAAAAAACAGAAATACAGACCAATGGAATAGAATAGAGAACCCAGAAATATATCCAGGCATTTACAACCAACTGATTTTTGACAAAGGCACCAAGAACAAATATTGAGGAAAGAATCATCTCTTTATTCTAGAAAAACTGAGTATCGACATGTAGAAGAATGAAACTAGACCCCTATCTCTCACCACATACAAAAAACTCAAAATGGGTTAAAGAATGTAAGACCCAATGATCTATTTACTGCTCAGCAAATGCTGGCTGTTCTGAGGGATCAGGTGGCTTCTCAAATCTCTGTGCTCGAGGGCTCATGACTCATTTATACTTCCTGGAAAGTGTCAGGAACTATTTCCAAATGGGCAACTGGTAGGAGCAAGATGTCAAGAGAAACGTGGGCTCAGTCTTTCAGCCTGACCCTCATGGGGTGCCAGACTAGGGTGTCATTGCAGAAAAGTATGTTCTGGAGTTTGGTTTCTTTTTAGCATCCAGCCTTCCTGCAGTGATTGTTGCAACCTCTGAAGGAGCAGATCTTCCTAGCAAGGCATTTTTATGAGTTCCCTCTCCCGCATCGAGGTGTCAACCCTAAAATCTCATTTCTTCACAGCTGCACACTAACTCAGCGATCAATCTCCCCTTAAGCTGAAAAGCATTGTTGTCTCTGAATTGAGAAGAAATCAAAGTTTATGGAGCTCGGTCTGCTGAGAATAAATGAGGATAGGATAGCAGCCTTCAGTGGCTGAATTCAAAGCTGTCAGGATATCCAAAGAGCACACAGTCTGCATGGCATTCAGGTGTTAGACAAAGGAGGAAAAGTTAGATGGAGGATTTGGGATCAAGATAATGAATGCAGTTATCAAGCACAACAAAAAGCCAGACATTTTACATACATGATTATTTTGTTCTCCTGATATGTCTATGAAATGGGGATTAGAATATATCAGGAAAAAGGCTGAAAAGGAGGAGGTGCATTGTCAGGCCCTGCAGCAGTCAGACCGCCTATGATGTATAATCTAAAGGCAAGTTCTAGATTGGATGGGAGAGTGGGTTAGTGATTCTCAACCAGGGATGGTTTTGTCTCCCAGGGACATATGGCAACATCTGGAGACATGTTTGATTGTCATGAATGGGGGGGTGATGCTGTATCTAGTGCATAGAGCCGGAGGTGCAGCTAAACACTCTCACAATGCACAAGACAGCCCCTCACAATAAGAAGTCCAACTGGCCCAAAATGTCAACAGCACTGAGGTTGAGAAACCCTGCATTAGATGATCTTAAGATCCCTTCAAACTTTAGAACTAAATTAGGGGCCTTAATTTTTCCTCTGCATAGATGGGATTCCATTTAGCCATCCAGTGTTTCTCAAGGTAGAGCCAGGGAGGGGACAAGGGTGTCAAAGCTATGTCACTGGGGCCCTTTTAAAAACACTTAGTCTCTAGCCAAAGAAGACCCAAAAACCTATAGAAGAAGCCCAAAAAGCAAAGAAGATTCCAAAAGCCTTTGGCCTCAAAGAAATGACATAAAATTTTCCTAAAGATTTGGCCATGAAATGTTTTCAATCTAAATCTGTACCCCTGGAGAAACCAAGCTAGCTAAAGATTCACAAGGACTTGGTGGGAATATAGGCGATTCCAGAGAACTCAAAAGGAGAGGATGAAATGGATGGAATCTGCCAATTCAGTGAAAATCATTTCAATGAATGTCCAATTGGTACAAAAAGCTAATTCCCTGAGAAGCCAATTTACTGAAAGCTGATTCCCAGGAAGCCAGTTATTAGAAAGATCAATTTGCCAAATGACCAAGACGCTAACATTACTAAATTCATATGTTATAATGTTTAATGAAAATATTTATCCACTTGATGTTCTGCATTTAATGAAAATTCTAATTTTTAACTGGAAATTGTCTTCTAGCTAATTCTGATTTTGATATTGAGTCTGGAATTGAATTTTAAATTAATGTCATTTACAATTCTGCTTTGAGTAGTTTTAAAGTTAATTTATTTTACTTTCAAAGTTTATTGAAAATTTGCTCTGCAGAAATTTACTTTCTGCAGTTTATAGAAAGGATTGAGAAGAAAGGATATAACCAAGGCAGGGAGGGGGTTCGAGGATGCCCAGAAAAAATTCCCCACACTAGTTCTGGTCCACTGTCAAGAATCAACTTAGAAATGGCAGGAGCAATCGTATCACTTTGTTTTTTTAAGATGGAATATTGTTCTGATTGCCCCGCAGGAGTGCAATGGCACTATCTCGGCTCACCACAACCTCCGCCTCCTGGTTCAAGTGATTCTTCTGCCTCGGCCTCCCAAGTAGCTAGGATTACAGGCATGTGCCACTGTGCCTGGCTAAATTCGTATTTTTAGTAGAGATGGGGTTTCTCTATGTTGGTCAGGCTGGTCTCGAACTCCTGACCTTAGATGACCTGCCCACCTCGTCCTCCCAAAGTGCTGGGATTACTGGCATGAGCCACTGCGCCTGGCCACCATATCACATTTTTAAATGTGGCTATCAACGACTAGAAATAATAAACCAAGGTAGATTGACTATGTGAGAAATTAATAGCAGAATGCTAGAAATGCAGAAAAATAAATAGCAGAAAAGCACAAAATTAAGTTTTTCAAATAGATCTCTAGTTGCTTAGCTGATTTACCAAAAAGGAATAATATCACCTTTATTGCAAACTATGACTTATTTGTGATAATATCTATAAAGCCTGCAGATTCCAATCACTACACATTTTCGCAGGTGTATTTTGCAGGTAACGGAGTTTTTTAAAGCCACTTCTGTTTTTTATTGTATCTAAATGTCACTGTCTATTTTTTAAACCGTCAAGCCCTTTTTAATAGTGTTCATAATTCCTTACACAGGTTATCTTCCTTAATTATGTATTCCTGGCAACTCAACATTTAAATATGATTTTATATTTATATCCAAAATCATTGGAAGCATTTTAGAATTTTAAATTAAATCTAAATTTAAAGTAATTATTTAATAGAAAGAAAATCAAAAGTTTACATTTAATTTTTTTTTTTTTTTTTTTTTTTTGAGATGGAGTTTCGCTCTTGTTATCCAGGCTGGAGTGCAATGGCATGATCTCGGCTCACCGCAACCTCCACCTCCTGGGTTCAGTCAATTCTCCTGCCTCAGCCTCCCAAGTAGCTGGGATTACAGGTGTGCGCCACCGTGCCCAGCTAATTTTTTGTATTTTTAGTAGAGACAGGGTTTCACCATGTTGACCAGGATGGTCTCGATCTCTCAACCTCATGATCCACCCCCCTCGGTCTACATTTAAATTTGAAAACAAAGTAAATCCATTTTAAATTATACTATCTTAAAATCAGTATTTCAAAACCTACAAAGAAAATCATCAGCCAAAACAGCTCCTCACACATATTGTCATCATATGAAAAATCACCATGTGAAATGTTGAAATGTTGTTAATAATGATAACATATGTTTCTTTGTGTCTCATTATTAGAAGCAAAAATATGACATTCATCTTAAATTTATTAAAAGATTCCTGGTAACATGACTAAGCAGTCTCATCAAATCTTACAAGGGACTCAATTTGGTAAACTTGCACATTAGTAAATAGGTAAATTGATCATTTGGCAAATTTGCTTTTGCTTTGAGGGAATTGACTTAGTCCCAAGAACATTGAAATCTGGCAAAAGAGTAAATTTCAGAAGGAGAGCTTGAAGGGAACTGGGTAAGCTGTGGTGTTTCCTGTAACATCCTTCTTAGAGGCTGCAGCCTGCCCTAGGGGCAGAGGCGAGAAGACTGAGTCAACAGGGTAACCAGTGGCTCCTCAGGTTGTCACCATATGTGGACTGTATTCTCAGTGGCTGTGTGGAGATACAGAAATACAGCTTCCTGACTCCAAGCCCCTTCCTTGAGAAGAAAATCAAGTTCTTTAATTAATCAGAACTACTAAGGTTTATCAATGGAATCTACCCTCTTGGTGTGCATGTGTGAGTACGTGCGTGTGGCGGGGGAGGGCAAATGATCAATGCAGACTACAAATGCTGGAAAGCTTGACGGACCTCCATACAGACCAGTAACTACGTGGTCATTCACCAGATCTCCTGGTGAGAGTCAGTTCAGATCGCATTTCACTTCTACGTTGAATGATTTGGCTTTCTGCTTATCTGGGGACTATGTAAAATACTCACTAACTGGTAAATTTTTGAGGATGTTTAATCTGGCATATCCAGATTAGTTGATGAATCAGTTCACCCGGGAACTCAGGAAGCCCTGAGTGGCAACAGTGGCACCAGCTTGCCTCTGCGGGCCAACATGAGGTTTTGGTCCACCACTCCTCAGGGAAAGAGGACAGAAGGAATCAGTCATATGCTGAGCCCCTCATAAATATGGATTCCCCCAGAGAATCCATGGGGGCATTCTCTCCCATGTAAGGTGCTGTGCCTGACACCTTACAAATGTTATCTCCAGTACCCTTGAACAACTCTATCAGTAGACAACTTACAAATGTATAGCCCCCGGTCTAGACTCTTCTGTATCTCTTCCTCTCCAACACCGTTTTAGTCTGTTTTCTGTTGCTTACACCAGAATACCTAAAACCAGGTTATACATGAAGCAAAGGAATGTATTTTTTACAGTTACGGAGGCTGAAAAGTCCAAGGTTGAGGGTCCACATCTAGTGAGAGCCTTCTTGATGGTGGAGATTCTATACAGAGTCCCAGGATGGCACAGGGCATCATGTGGTGAGGGGGGATGAGCTCAGATCTCTGTCCCTCTTATAAAGCCACCAGTCCCGTTCCTGTGATAAACTACTAATCCATTAACCCGTGAATGGGTTGATCTATTCTCAGGAGCAGAGCTATCCTGACCCAATCACTTCTTAAAAGCTCCACCTCTCAATACTGCCACACCGGGGATTATGTTTCAACATGAGTTTTGGAGGAAATGAATATTCAAACCATAGCAAATGTCCATTTGGCAAATGAGAGTTGATGTCTGTCCAATGCCTTTTCCCAAAGGTGGCTTTCTCTGGCCTTCCAATGACAGGACCCTGCAGCATCACGGATACGCTGCTCCATGTAATGCTTGATTTAGCACACAGCAGATGATACAATCATAACACCATGGACAGTTTTTGCTTTTACTTGCCATTATATCTTAAGCACCTACCACAAAATATGTAAAGAGAGATCTCAAATAAGATCTCATTTGTTGAGGCAAAATTAATGAATAATTTAACTTTCTATGGTAAGTATTACAGTCTTTAATCTGAAGCTAATAAAACTGGCAAAGAGATTCAATGAGTAATCCAAGGACACACAGCGAGTAAGTACTAGATCCAGGATTTAAACCCCAACCACTGACAATGGCTCCACTGTGCCTTCTTAACATTAATTGAGCAACTATTGTGTCTTATATACTGGTCACTACTTAACATTTAACCCACTTAATTCTTTCAAGGGTCTTGTGAAAGCGTTCATGTCATACAATTTAGAGGTGAGAAAACAGGCCCAGAGAAAACCGAAAACAGGGCTAGAAAGTGCTGGAAATGCAATTTAATTTGTCTGACTCCGATTTTCTCTTCACTATATAGAGTCAGTTTTATGTAATATATAGTATTAGTAGTAATACACTATTACACAACACATGTCCATAGAATCTACAAATGATTCTATAACTTATCACCACACCACACCCAGACAAAAAAATCTGTGAGACAGGAAGAGTTCTTTTTTTTTTTTTTTTTTCATCAGTAGGAAAGCTGAGCTCTGAGAAATTAAATGCCCTGTTCAAATTCACAGGGCGGGTTGGTCAGTGGCAAACCTTAAGAGATTTTCTATCCCATGCTGTCTAACATGTCAGGCCACTTTCCACAGACTAAAATTTTAATGAATTAAAATTAAATAAAATGTAGGAATCAGTTCCTCTGATTCAGCAGTTACCTTTCAAGTGCTCGTTTCACTGTGGCTAGTGGGTGCCGTATTGCAGAGTGCAAATATAGGACATTTCTGTCACTGCAGAAAGGTCTATAGAGCCACACTGAATTCTTGCTACTGGAGGGCAATGCAGAAGCACCAGCTGGGAGCTTACTAGAAATGCAGAATCACTGGCCGCACCCAGACCCATGGAATTACAACCTGCACTTTAGCCAGATCCCTGGAAGATTGGTGCACATATTAAAGCACCGAGTTAACCGCTCCACCCTAATTTTGCAGATGAGAAACTAAAATCCAAAGAGATGAACCAACTTGGCTACAGTCACATGCAGGGTGAGGGGTGAAGCTGGGGCCAGAAGTTGGGACTCAAGCCTCCGCTACTCTGCCTGTGAGGAGGCACCAGGCCAGAGGGGCCTTGGTGGCGCCTGGCAGTGGAACAGGGCGGGTACTGATGGCTCCCTCCCTGCAGCAGCAGATAAGAGAACAGTGCTTGCCCAAAGAGGAGGGATGATATGGGTGTCTGGCAAGTCTAAGAGGCCTGGGAAGGGAGGGAAGCTGGCTTTGGTCCTTCCCACCTCCCATTCATATTGAGAAGCAACGATAGAGAGCTGCCAGGGTAATGGGGACAGGGTACCCCTACCGGCCACGACTGTAGCCAAGAGAGTATTGATTACGCACTTCTCTCTGCTGCAGTGAGAGCTGGGGAGCCTTCAGTCCACATCCCTTTGGTGGGCAGCGTCCAGCTGATCTTCTGTCCTGGGCTGCTACCCACTCTCTCCACTGTGTCACCATGAAGCGGATGCCTTCAGCCAAATAAGAACCCAAATTGTCTCCGTCTAAATGCTTTCAATTTAGTTAATTTAATTAGAAGAAAGAAACAATACACTCTTGATATATATCACAATCTGAAATGCTCAACCCACTTGCTACTGACACAGAATTTTAACTCATATTATGGTTTTAAAACATTCACACAAATTATTTGACAGTCCTCTATTGAGAGGTGGGGTCCACTGCCCCTTTCCTTAAATAGGAACAAGCTTGTAATATTTTGTTCTATAGTACGTAGCAGAATGATGCTGGGTGATGACTAAAGCTAGGTCCTTTTTTTTTTTTTTTGAGACAGAGTCTTGCTCTGTCGCCAGGCTCAAGTGCAGTGACATGATCTCGGCTCACTGCAACCTCCACCTCCCCAGTTCAAACTATTTTCCTGCCTCAGCCTACCGAGTAGCTGGGACTACAGGCATGCGCCACCATGCCTAGCTAATTTTTGTATTTTTAGTAGAGACAGGGTTTCACCATGTTGGCCAGGATGGTCTTGACATCTTGACCTTGTGATCCACCCATCTCGGCCCCCAAAGTGTTGGGATTACAGGCATAAGCAGCCATGTCTGGCCTAAAGCTAGGTTCCAAAGGGCTTTGCAGTTCTGTCTTATTCACTGGGACACTCACTCTTGGAGCAGTGGCTAACCGTGTAAAAATTCTCAGTATGCCGTGACCGTGATGCCAAGGAGGCCACAGGTACACCCTTCAGATGACACCATCCTAACCGTGGCACCAGATCTGTGAGTAAAGAAGTCACTGCATGTTCTCACTCATAAGTAGGAATTGAACAATGAGAACATATGGATGCAGGGAGGAGAACAACACGCACCAGGGCCTGTCAGGGATCGGGGCAGAGGGAGGGAGAGCATTAAGACAGATACCTAATGCATGTGGGGTTTAAAACCTAGATGGCAGGTTGGTAGGTGCAGCAAACCACCATGGCACACATATATTCACGTAACAAACATGCACATTCTGTACCTGTATCCCAGAACTTAAAGTAAAATTTAAAAAAAAAAAAAAGATTTTTTTCTTAAGTGGTAACATAGAAATTTTAAAAGACACAGCCTAATTTTCTGTTTATATTCTTCCTAATATAAACAGGGCTCTCTCCCTCCACCCCCACCTTTTCTTCCCTCACTCCCTCTTATACACACATACACATCTCACATTGCTTATTCCAGTTCAGTCCTCACAGAAGCTGGAATAGAGATAATCACCTTCTTAGAATAAAAGTATCCTCTTTTTATTCAGTACTGGCTCTTTAATTACTGTTTCTCTTGTCACAATCCAGGTGAGAACATGTCATGAATGTCAGATAAAGAGACAGACAAAGAGTAAGAGGCGTTTTCCAGAACTGAACACCACTCGTGTGGCTGCTAGGGTGTCCTGCAGAGAACACGGCAGTGGCATCCACAGCCCTGCCATCCTGAGGTCTCCTCCCTCTCTTCCAAAGACTGATATCAGCAGGCTCCGTCAGCAAGGAAAGCCAATTGTGGAGAGGGGGAAGGAACTTTATCTCTGGAATTCCATCTTCTCAGTGGTCCAGAAAACTCAAACAGGGCCGGGCACTCCATGTATCTTCCCCGATGGGCATCAGGTACCTGACACGACCTGGCAGCCCACATTCTTTCTCTGATTTCCCTGTCGTCAGGGGCTTGACAACTCTAGGAGTCAGGGAGAGGCTCTGGGTGGGGCAGCAGCAAGGAGGCTGGAGGAATGTGTTCCAGCCCTGGAGTAGGGAGGAGAGCAGGTGTCTCTACCAACAGCAGCTGGAGGGCTGGACGTGAGGGAAAGGGGATGTCACAATCAAGAATGCAGAGTTGGGTTGAGAAGGTTAGACCTACCATTTTGCCACTTCTGATCTCTCAGGATGGACACAATTTCAGGGTTCGAAGGAAAGAGGAGTAGAGTGAGACAGAAGGAACGTACAGGGCTAAACAGTCTGCCTTTATTCTTTTCCGGTCTTTGGAAATGCTCTTTCCCTTATTTTTCTACCTAAGAAGAGGTCTTGCAGTGTGGACAGTCCTCTGGATTCTGCTGGCACTGGGGTTTTGCTTCATTTCTCTTAACTTTTTAGAGCTTCATTTTCTCCATCTACAAAATGAATTGCACAACCTCAGAGCTGTAGCAGGGATCAAATAAGATAACACAGGCGAAATACCGGGGCAAAGAACTTGACCAACTCAACAGTATCTAAGTGTTAGTTCCCTCGCCTCCTTTCCCCTTCTGACTGTACACCTTCAAGAGAGAAAACAACCTCTGTCAAAAATCAGCCAGAGAACAAGCTATGGGCAGAGGTTCTGAGACATTAAATGGCAAGTTGCTGCAACTCTGATTCAAGCCATGGAATCATTGTGAAGTCAACCTTCATAGCTGATATTTATTTTGCACCTGTTCTTAAAGAGCTCTATCCCTTTCCATTGGATGAGCTCTAGTTGAAGTCAAGAGCAAAAATACCTTTTATGCCCAACTCAGGTTGGAGAGTTGCAACCTAGGAAGTGAAATGCTTTGCCCAATGCTGGTCAGGCAGGACAGAGACAGAGGGGAGACTGGCATATTATGGATTATTCTTCAATAACAGACAAGTTATTGAAGAATAGCCCATAATATTATTGAACAGACTTCTCTGTTATTGAAGAATAATCCATAATATGCCAGTTGCATAATATGCCAATTGCATGTAAGTCTCAAGTTGCAGAGATTGTATCAATCCAGAGATATTCTTTTGGGATGGGTGAATACTCAGGGCTTCCACCAAAGAACCTTGCAAAAAAAATTGTGGAGGCTTTACAAGGCTAGATAGAGACGGAATTCTCAGTATTCTGTCCACTGAGAAAGAACTGGGTGGTATCCACTGGGTCTCACTCCCCTAGGCAATCCTCTATGTATGGATTCAGGATTCCACAGGCCCTGCTGAGGCACCTAGCTTCCAAAGCTCCACAGAGCTGATGAGTCACGGAGTCTTGAGGAGAATGTGCCCCAAGGCAGAAGCTCTCCAGGGATGCAATTTTCATCCACCCAAAAACCACTTCCCTCCAGCCTAAATATTAGGTAACAGCATGCATCTGGAATGCCCAAGTGCCTGTAAAAGATTATTACTAAGTAAGAGTGGATGATGATAATTAATTACCCTCCATTAAAGAGAAAGTCCCTGGAGCAAATGCATCAAAGGCAATATTTTACTGAGTTGGCGATTTCTTTGGCTCTGCAACAAGATGACTCATTAGCCTGCATCTTGAGTCTGTGTCTCTCTCACATTCTGGCTTGAGGAATATTCTTTTTGACTTTGGACAATTTCTTTTAATTCGCACCTTTCACCCTATCTCCCATCTAGTAATCATTATTATTAAAACTTCACACCAGGCCACCGACCTATTTTACAGCACTCCTTTGATGGATTAATTTATGGTAACTCTCCTTCATTACTAAAGCCTAAATCAAAGAACATGCACGTTGAATGGAGACCTGCCATTTTGCCATTTCTGATCTCTCAAGATGGACACAATTTCAGGGTTAGAATGAAAGCGAAGTAGAAAGAGACAGAAGGAAAGTACAGGAAGAAACAGTCTGGTTTCGTTCTTTTCCTGGCTTTGGACGTGCTCTTCCCCTTATTTTACTACCTAAGAAGAGGTCTTGCAGTGTGGACAGAGCGGCCTCGATTCCATTGGCATTAGCTTTGTGTTTAACTTCTGTTAAATTGACTGTTTGGAGCTGCCAAAGAGTTAACAAGAGAAGTTAAGTTAAAGCTTAAACAAAATCTACCTGCCAGTCAACACAAGACAGACCGTGGAAAACAGACATCCAAAGAGATCATAGAATTGGTCTCCTCTTCAACAAATCCGCCAAATGGGGAAAAGTGGTCAGAGCGAGGTGTGCTTTGATTCCAGAAGAAGTCAAGGGACTGGGCCAGATTTCCTCCAGATCTATGACAATCTATGAGTAGCACATTCATGTCTCTTAGAAATGGACACTGACTTTGTGATTTTTGGGAAATATCTTCTCTTACCCTCTGTAGTTCTTAATCAGCAGACCTGAGACCAGTGGGAGAGGTCTCTGCTTACTGAGCAAAGTTGACAACAGAAAGAATACCCGTATTTTCAGAACCTCATCATGACTAATCTGGGAAGCAACTTTGGAATATCCATGTTTCCTGAAAAGAATACAGAAGCCATTGAATCGGGAGCTGAGAAGGCTGTGCAGTTTCTGGCCTTGTGACCAGGAGGCTCTCTGGAAGTCAGTTTCCTTATCTGTAAGAAAAGACTAAGAAAGAATTCCTATCTAATAAGTTCTTGGGCAACTGGGAGATCATTGATATGTGTCAGCATCCAGCTTAGCCCCTGGGTATGGTGATCATGTCATTATCTATCATGTCAGATCATCACCATCTTGTAAGAACAGGGGCGGGGCCATGGAGCAGGCCAAATGCCGGAAGATTTTTGGACCTTTGTAGGTACCCAACACATCCTTGTTGAATGAATCAGTACAATCAGATCTACAGTTTGGGGCTGGGGCAGCCAGAAGGTTGGTGGATTGTCATCAGTGAGAGCTATCTGGACATATAGAAAGTGCTCTCCAACTGTCAAGTTGCAGAGATCTTAACAATCCAGAGATATTCTTTTGGGTTTGGATAATACTCAGAGCTTCCACAAAAGAACCTTGCAAAAAATTGTGGAGGCGTTATAAGACTAGGTAGAGCCAGGCCTCCGTCAGCCAGCTCTGGATAAACACTTGCATGCTGGAAAACTGTCCTTAGGGAAAAAAAACACACACAGCACAGCACAGCACGACACTAACGCCACCCTTTTAATCATGATGGTTATTATTAGTGGCTAGCACAGGCAAACTCCTAATCTCAGTGCCTCCGCACAACAAAAGTTAAATTCTCACTCACTCAAAATCCAGTGTGACTTGGAGGGGTTCCCCTCCAACCAAGGACTCAAGGATCAAGTTGTCTCTTCATCTCAGCATATGCCTTTCATGGCTGCCCCAGCATGGTAAGGAAAGATGGAGGTAGCACAGTGCCCTTTTACTGCTTTGGCTCCAATATGGCACAGATCATTGCTCACCACAGCTATCGGCCAAAAATAATCATATGGCTCCAATCCAACTGCAAAGGGAGCACCTGAATAATACATGAGCACTAAAGGTCCCCGTTGCTGGGGACTCAACAGATGGACAGTCTAATGTCTCACCACACTAATAGCCAGGAAGCTCTGGATTTCCTCCCTCTATATTTTAATGACTTAACCAGGGGTGCTGAGGGAGGCCTTTAGAAAAGATTCTCTAACACAGGGGCCCGGGGATCCCTGGGAATCTTTTCCTACTTTGCTATCATCTTTTCTCTCTTTGTTTTTTTTCTACTAGATGACATTCAGAGGGGATTACCAAAGCAATTTCAATGGTTTCTTTATAGCTGGTTCTCTCCCTAGTAATTCATCTGTGAGTCAAAGATCACAGAAAACCTGGCACCTCCCTCATCTCACTATCTCTCTGGAGAACGTGGGCCCTCCTCCCTCTCTGGAATGAATACATGGAGGCTGCCAATTACAACATAGGTTCACCTGCCAGCTTCAGTGCTGCATGCCAGGAGTAGGGCCACTCCCAACAGGTTGACAGTCTAAAAGGCCCTCATCACTATTCAGAGAGCCATAGCCCTGGTCCCCACAAGACTTTAAAAATGGCTCCCTTTGCATAATTTCTAGTGCTGCTTTGCTAAAGCTCCTTGCATGCCAAAGTTTACAATGAGAACCAAAGCATCTGCCACGCCCCACTCCCACCAACCCCCTTCATGGCCTTCTCCCTTGCTGTACCATCTTCACCTGGGCTTCTGACTCAGAGAGAAGCCTGCAGATAGCCTACAGGTCAAAGCCCACTTCCACTTGACAGGCCTATGACTCCCTGAAAAACAAGTTAAAGCTAGCCTGAGGTTTTTAAGGGAAGGAAACAGGCAGTTTGAAATCTTAAGGGCTAAGAACATAGGCCTACATTTCTGGCTATGCTTTGCCAAGTTTTTTCCATGATCATGAGACTGTGATTATTCTGAATTGTCCAATCCCTGGCTGTGGTTCAAGCCACACTTCCAGTTACCTTCGCAATATACCCCCTACCTTTTCCAACTCCCCGACTGCCCTCCATATCTTCTGGATGTCTCAGAGCCCCAGAATTTTCCTGGAGCAAACACATGGAGAGCCTTGTAAAAGCTGAATACAAGAAGAAGAAAAAGAGAGACCAAGCGTATTAAACTCCCCTTCAGTTGGCTGCTTTTCTTTTAAGTCCACTGTTGGATCTCTTTGAGGTCTCAGTACGTGCTGACTCGCATGGTTGGTTTAGAAGATAAGGAAAGGAGGTAAGAAAAGCTTTGCGCTGGATAAATAAAAATCCCTTTGTTAATTAAGGAGACATTGACAAGGCCATGGCCTATGTCAGGCAGCCTACGCAGAAGGTTTGATTCTTCAGGAACTGAAAACAAGGAAACAGAGAGACTCCCCCACCACACTGCATAACTTTGTTCTAGGGCTGCTGAGTTATTCCCTGCTACCACATCAGCTGTGAGAGCCCTGTGAAACACACCATGGTTAAAATAAACTCAAGCCCCTAAGCATAGTTTTAAAAATGTGTTAGGTTATCTAAAACAGTGAATCTCCTCTATCTTCTCTTTGAAAAAAAGCCTAAATTATTGATTTTCTATCCAATTGTTTTATGCTTTCCTGCCCTGTCTGTCCTCTTCATTTCAGCCCAATCTGAAGGAGAGACATGAGCAAGATGACTTGAGAATTGTTGATTGGAAAAGGAGTCAGGTGATACACCCATAGACCTGGTCCCACGAGACCTTACAAATGGCTTCCTCTGGGTGACTTCTAGTGCTGCTTCAAAAAAGCTCTTTGCATGCGAAAGTTTATAGCAAGAACCAAAGGGCCCACCATGCTCCGCCCCCTCCACCCCCTTCATAACTTTCTCCCTTGCTGTATTAGCCTCACCTGGGCTTCTGAATCAGACAGGCTAGAATCAGAGTTCCAGGTCTTTCTCTACTATGGACAGGATGCATAGCCAGTTTGAGATTCAGTTCCCTCATTTATTCAGTGTGAGCAGACTATTAAATGTAGGGGATTATATGTGATCAATTATAATGTACCTAATACACACTAAGTGTTCAGTCAATTACGCATTGAAGAATGGCATCATGAAATCACATTGTTATTATTAACACCATCTTCCACCCTTTCTTTACTTCCCTTGAACAAAGCCAATCTATCCCAAAAGGACCTTAGCCATTTCCAAGTAATCAGTAAACTGAGCTTGTTAAACTTTTCTAAAAGATGTGAATAGGGAAGACAGGAATTAATATGGTTTGGCTGTGTCCCCACCCAAATGTCATCTTGAATTGTAGCTTCTACAATCCTCATATGTCATAGGAGGGACCTGGTGGGAGGTCACTGAATCATGGGGGCAGGTCTTCCCTGTGCTGTTTTCATGATAGTGGATGAGTCTCAGGAGAGCTGATGCTTTTATAAGGGGAAGTTTCCCTGCACAAGCTCTCATTCTCTCTTTGCCTGCTGTCATGTAAGACATGCCTTTTGCCTTCTGCCATAATTGTGAGGCCTCCCCAGTCTCACATGGAACTGTAAGTTCATTAAACCTCTTTTTCTTTATAAATTACCCATTGTTGGGTATGTCATTATCAGCAGCATGAAAACGGACTAACACAGGAATACAACAGCCTCAGATCACTACAAGCTCAAATTAATGCCCTGCCTTCTGAAAAATGTACACACCTTCCTCCTCTTTCCACTTACTGAACACTTTTACGTGGCTGGCCCTTTGCTTAGCTCTTTGCTTGCATGGTTCCAACTGGACATCACAACAACTCTGCTGTTTATAGGAGCCCTGGGACCCTGGCTGCCACGCTGCTTAGGGCCTCCCAAATTTAACAACCAGCCTGCTATAAAAACCTCTGGTAGCATTCCCAAGCCCCAAACAGATCACAGAAAGTCTTAACTTTGAGCAGGCATCATGCTTTTTACAGTGCCCCAGAGGCCAGTCTCATGGGTTTCTGGCTAACAGAGAGTCACTGGTATGTAATCCTCCCAAAACCCTCTCCTGCGGGACGCTATTTGACATAGCCCAGGACTACTCCCTCAGAGTAGGAGGTATCCTAGAAGGAGCCCAGCCTGAACATCAAAACTGTTTTCACAAAACCCTGGTATCATTGTTTCCCTTCCTATATGTGGTAGTTCCCCAGCAGGTATTCAAAAGTTAACCTTGTTCGGTGTGGCGATTCCTCAAGGCCTTAGAAATAGAAATCCCATTTGACCCAGCAATCCCATTACTGGGTATATATCCAAAGGACTATAAATCGTTCTACTACAAGGACACATGCACACGAATGTTCATTGCAGCACTGTTTACAATAGCAAAGACCTGGAATCAACCCAAATGCCCATCGATGATAGACTGGATTGGGAAAATGTGGCACATATACACCATGGAATATTATGCAGCAATCAGAAATGATGAGTTCGTGTCGTTTATAGGGACATGGATGAATCTGGAGAACATCATTCTCAGCAAACTGACACAAGAACAGAAAATGAAACACCGCATATTCTCACTCATAGGCGGGTGATGAAAAATGAGAACACATGGACACAGAGAGGGGAGTACTAAACACTGGGGTCTATAGGGGGAAAAGGGGAGGGCCAGTGGGAGGGGGAGGTGGGGAGGGATTGCCAGGGGAGAAATACCAAATGTGGGTGAAGGGGAGAAAGCAAACAAAACACACTGCCCTGTGTGTACCTATGCAACTGTATTGCATGCTCTGCACATGTACCCCAAAACCTAAAATGCAATAAAAAAAAAAAAAGTTAACCTTGTAGTCCTCCTTGCCCATATTGCACCTGTAGAGGAATGAGACACAGACATGCAGGCAGCTGGGAATTTCTGTGAGGCTGAGAAGATGCAAGTTGAAGGTTTATAGATTTTGAGCAATCACTAGTGAGTAAATCATATCTGATTGTTCTTGCATAGTGAGCAACATGCTCATTTTTTCAGAACTATAAAAGAGTATGCCCAGGCCAAGACGCCAGCCTGTCTGGTCTCCTGCTTTGGGCATTTGGATGTCTAAAGCCATCAGGACTTATGGCCCTGTGTCCTCTCATGGAGTATCTTGAAGGGGGAGACACTGACATTACCTCCCCTGACACTGGCCCAGGAAACTTGACCACTGTGTAAGCCCAATACCAGCTGGAGACTCAAGTTGTCAATTTTTGTTTCTATTCTTACTGGTCCACCTCCAAATTGCTTTCAGGATGGAGGTCTACTGGCTCCTAAGAACTTCAGTCTTAGTATTATCAAATAAGGCAGAGAGAAAGGGAAAGTTTAGGGGTCAGACAAATTTCGGTTTGAATCCTAATTCAGCTACAGCCATGCATTGCTTAACGATGGATAAACTTTCTGAGAAGTGTGTTGCTAGGTGATTTTGTCACTGTTGTGAACAACATAGAGTGTACTGACACAAACCTAGATGGTACAGCCTAGGTCGCACCTAGGCTCTCTGGTATAGTTTATCGCTCCAAGACTATAAACCCATACTGTAGCAAACACTGTAGACAGCTGTAACACAATGGTAACAATTTGTATATCTAAACAGTAAAAAATACAGTATTATAATCCTGTAAGACCATGTTATATGCAGTCTGTCATTGACCAAAACATCGTTATGTGGCACATGACCATACTTATTGGTGGTTATTTGCCACTAATATTTATCTGTGCGGTTCCCACAACTAGAAACCGAAGCAATCGTGTCACAGTGTATCTAAATACTACCTAACAGCAAAAAGCAGTAACAACTGCATTTGTTTAGGGTCACTGTGCTCTATACTACCATTCAACTTTCATCTTTACCTTTTTAATGCTCAAAAACACTCTCCTAAGTTTACAGTTCCCCACTTTCCTACGAAGAAGTCAAAATTCAAAGAGATTATTAAACTTGCCCATTTCACAGTTAAGTGGCAGATCTTGGATTTAAACTCACATCAACCTGATTTCAAAGTCTGTGCTCTTTCCCCGAATCCAGCCCTCTCAGAGACGATAAACATCCCAGTTTTCCTCTCATGTGTGGCTTCCAACAGTTTGGACCTTGGTCTGCAAGGCCCTCCACAGCCCAGGCTCTGGCTCTCTCCAATCCGGTCTCCTACCAATCCCAGCTCTGACAGTGTTCCTGGTCCATTGTCCTCCTGGCTTTTCCTTGAATACACCAAGAACTCACGGCCCTTTCCCTTGCAGTTGCCTTCGGTACTCTCCAGTTGTAAGAGGATATTTTTCCATTCCTAGCTGCAAAGATGGGGCTGCCCACCATTCTTCGGGGTTTTGTTTGTTAGTTATATACTTTTTCTATTTTCTTTGAAGGGATTACATCAGTGTTTCTATCTTGGTCTAAAAGTTCTTGAGGAACAGGGATTGTGACTTAAACCGTGTTTGTAGGAACTTGATATTCACTTTAAGGAGATAATAATGATGACTTATTTCTTGTCATTACTGTAGCCTTGGTGCCTAGGACAGTGCCTGGGACAGTGCCTGAGACATAGTATGCACTCAATAAATCATTGTGAGATGATTGAATTTGGAAGTTACAAGAACATGAATACAAATTATGAAGCCTCCTACGTCTTCATTTGCTCGCCTCACTATAATTTCTTCATATCTAAATCTATTTCCCTTTAGAGTTAATTATTTGAGAGTAAACATAAATAGTGCCAATACTTTGCCATCGACTAACAGTCCTAACTGCATTGACTGGAATAAAACACCGCCCAGTTTAAAAAAAAAAAAAAAAAAACTGGCTGTCCCACCAGCCTGCACCCTTCCGGATGTGTTCTGCCTTTGAATTTTATGGTCCTGATGATGCTTTGGTTCCAAGAGAGGTCATCCCTATCTAGTGGCTTTACTCCAGCTTATGGATATTTTATTAAAAGCTGCATCCTGTAGGCTTTCCAAAACGTCCAGCAAAAAATTTCTTTCACAAAAGGTAAGGAAATGAATAGCACTATTCAAATCTCAGAGGGGTAATTATGTGCAGAGAGGAGGCCAGCTGTTCTCTGTCTTTTCTAAAGATGTCATGTGAGGAAAAACTGCTGAAATCACAGCAGGCAAGATGGAAATTGGGCAGGTAGAAAAGCATGCTTAAGATAAAGGAGTGGGAGGAAACAGAAGAAAGAAAGTATAAGTATTTCTTTCCTCTGGAAAATCTGAAGTTGCACAAGGCCATGGATCAGTCTGGGTTGATTCAGACACAGACCACTTTGAGAATAGAACATATGCTAACAGACAAATCCTTTGCACATGAAAGGATGTCCATCAAAACATAAGGATCGTTTTGCACATTAAGACAAATTTTATCTTTTTTTGTAATATAGTAAACATTTTGCTTCAGGAAGAGAAGTCTAAGATATGTAGGGACTGAAACTCAGTGTCTATGGCACTCTTGGATTCAAAACTTGGTTGTTGTTTTTTCTTATACCAATGATACCCATAAGTAATAACAAAAGAAATCCTTGAATGAAAAAAACTTAGACTTGTGCCAAAATTTGATTTTTCAAATATTAAAGACCTTTTACAGTTGTCCTTGTAAATGGGTAAATAGTTTTGCAACCTAACCGTGTCCTGCTCTCTAAAGAATGGGAGTTTTAGAGAAATGTTGCTTTTAGCCAATTTTACAGCAATAGCCGACAGACCCGTAATAATATGAGGAAACAAACCTTGGCCTCCGAGTCAAGAGACCCATGGTGACTCCAGCATTGGCAAGTAACTTCCCTTTTCTGTACTTATATTTTTTTATGAGGCGAATTCCGTATCCTTTCTCAGTCTCTGTTTCTTTTCCTGTAATTGTAAAATCTGGAGGTTGCGATCTTCCTCTAGATGTGTTAGAGGATTAAACAGAGTAACGGTCCAAGTCCTGGTATATTGTAAGTTTTCAATGTCAGTATTTTTTCCCACAGAAGCAGTCAAAAAAAAAAGAAATTATTTTCCCTCCTCTCTGACTGCAAACAAATACCCAAATCCTTAGAATTTCTTTCCTCAGTGACTTACACAACAGACAAAAGAAGTTGGCTCTCAGTTTCCGCTTACCGTAGAACAAAGCCTAAACCATTCAAACAGATGCTTCTGGCATCCACCATGTGGAGTGGCCCATGTCCTGCTTTTTGGAAGCACTGTTTGGGGTAGCATGAAACAACTCAGAGGGTACAGCTGGGTGCACACACCCGGGGGGTTTACTGCACATGCGATGGATGCCCATTCTCCCCAAAAGTTCCCATGTTCTTAGCACAGCATAAATAAGCAGAGCCACTGAACTTGAAGAAACGATGTGAAAGAATGACTGGCAGCCCTACCAGTGTGGATCATTTTTCATGATCAGAAGGGTCACCCCAAAGTTCTGGTCTTCATAAGACCTTGGAACCCTGAAATCTGGGGGGTACTCAGACATTAGCTTGTATTTCCAAACAACCCAAAGGGATGAAGTATCATCCCTTTGGTTGATATAACTTAGAGTTGTATTTCTAGTTATTTAAGGAAAATAAATGCACTATTTCTTGCACATTGAAGTTTGTGGGCTAAGAGCCATATCTATAATCAATAGTATATCTAGGAGCACAGGGTCAACTCTATACACAAAAGGCCTGAGAATTTCCTGAGATGATTTGAATAGAAAAAAACTATTTCTGGAAGTCTGCAAAGGCTCTAGGGAGACAGAATTCTGAGAAGTGTCTGGTCAGAGAAGAGAGAAAAAGCTCAGAACAGAACACAGAGGGAATGGTGCATGAGGTAGGTCTTAGACAAAATAAACTAGGCAGGAGGCACCAAGCTAGTCTCTAGATACTTCACCGCTTTTCATGTAGACATGAAGCAGTGGCTTGTGAGAAAGTCTCAGGCAGAGCCTGTCACAGTGGCTCAGCCAAGCACTGGAAATGGGGTCTTTGTTTTCCCCTACCATTCACAACTCTCCCCTTGTGTTTTATGTTGCTGTGGCCTCAACGTTTCTGTTAAGGATCAATGCAGCTGAGGTAACTCACATTAACTGTTAAATCATGGTGATACTTTTAAAAAAATTAAGAAATGGATTGATAAATCTCTCTCCGATCATATTTTATACACTAGAATACCAGTAAGAAATAAATGTGACTACTTTGGACTCCAGACCACTTGTCAAAGTGGTTTGAGGATCCCTCCATTAGAATAACTTACACTTCTTTTCATCGACAAAGCAGGGAAGCACATTAGAATAACTTACACTTCTTTTCATCGACAAAGCAGAGAAGCACATTAGAATAACTTACACTTCTTTTCATCGACAAAGCAGGGAAGCACATTAGAATAACTTAGGGCATTTTAAAAAAATGCAGATCCTTGGTTCCCCCCTAAAACTACTGAATCAGAATCTCTAAAGCTGACTCCCCGGGATCACCACTTCAAACAGACTTCCCAGGTAATCCTTATGCACCATAACATTTGAAGACACTTACCTGCCTGGATGGTGAACACCGTCTCCTTTCCAACATTTGGCATATTGACTGTATCTCTATTTAGTACATATTTCACTGCATAATATTTGGTTACATATCTGTCTCATTTATATAAACTTTGTTATAGATAAAGAGACTGAGAAAGGAACCAGATGGGAAAACTAGAAGACCTTGAAAAGAAGATATAATAGTATTGATGCTGATTAATTATCAATAAAACTGATGATTGTGAGAATTTAATTACTGATGATTGTGAGAGCTTATAACATCCTACAAAGCACTCAACCCAAGCATTAGTGTTCTTCCCCCTTACACTTTCTATGAGTAAACTAGAATGTGAGTTCTTTTTTTTTTTTTTTTAAGCTGAGTCTCATTCTATCCACCAGCCTATGGAGTAAACTAGAACATGAGCTCTTTTTTTTTTTCTTTTTCTGAAACTGAATCTCACTCTATCTTGGCTCACTGAATCCTCTGCCTCCAGGATTCAAGCAATTCTCCTGCCTCAGCCTCCCAACTAGCTGGGATTAGGCACCCACCACCATACCCAGCTACTTTTTGTATTTTTAGTTGAGATGGGATTTCACCATGTTGGCCAGGCTGATCTTGAACTCCTGACCTCAAGCAATCTGCCCACCTTGGCCTCCCAAAGCACTGAGATTACAGGCATGAGCCACCATACCCAGCCTAAAATGTGAGTTCCTAAGGGGAAGGGTTCCATCCTGGAACATAGAATAGAGACTGGCCCACAACTGATGTTCAGTCAGTGTTTGCCAAGTGGTTGAATTCATTCAAGAGTTCATGGTAGGGGCCTCGTGGCCACAATACTGACTGTCTAGAGAAGCTAGTTGCCCTGAAAATGGCTTTTGAATGAACAAGTGATTGATTTAGGATGATCTGTGCATATGTACTCCTCTGCTTTGTCAATGAAAAAAAGTGTAAATAAATGTGCATGCATACATAGAAGTGTATTTGTTTTTTAAAACACTCATAATAGTTGTTTTAATGGGTCACTCATCAGCTGTAACTACCTCTTTGACGTGAGTCAAAACAAACCAAGAAATGTGGATACATAACTCATACATAAGTTGAAATTTATGAGTCACAAGAGGTCAGAAAAAAGCATTTGAACTTTACTTGAGATTCAATGGTCTGGCTAGGAAAAGTCCAAAGAATATAAACTGCTCAGATAAATGACCTGGAAATTCTGCTCCACCATATCCAGTTCCATGGTTTACCCAATATCAACAGAATGGAGCAGGAGGGCTCTGGAAGCTAAGGCAGGTGGCTGCCCAAGAATGGAAAAGGCCTTATTTTTTCTTTCTGTCTGAGTCCAAATGCTGTCAACTGTGGAAAAAGGCAGTTGGTGGGGAGGGAATGCTGGATGCCTTGAAAAACCCAACATACACATGTGTATGAAGAAAGAGACTGTGCCTAAATAAACGGACTGGATATAGGCCACATGGCAGGAGGATGGAAGGCTGAAGTTGCAGAGTTGTGGGGAACCTGGAAGGAAATGGAAATGGATGTGGGAAGGCTGTCAGGCAGGAGGTTATGTATGCCTCCGCGGAATGAATGGAACCATTCAGAAGCCTAGATGGCCCTGGTTGTTCCCCTTCTCCTCAGTACACATACAACCACTAAGGACATCCAGTGGGGTACAGTCAATGCCAAAAGCACTGTTCAGTTCAGACAGGCTAGTGAAAAAGTCAAACAGCTCACTAAGGACTCTCAGCCCAAGTAGTTATATGAATTCAAGTAGGCAGTACTACCATACGGTGAACTACAGTTTCTATTTTCTCATAAGATCTGAAACACTTGCTGGAGAGACATGTTCAGGAGCTGGTTATCTTGGAGAACTTGCCCATGGTACAGTTTAAAGAAAGCCCAGCCATGAAATATCTTGCTGCAGAATAGTGAGATGGAAAGGTATCAAATAGTAAGAGGCTTTATATATCACATTGATTAACTCCTTTTATTATTTTCTTTTCTGCTTCACTTTACTTCCCTGGAAACACACTGAGAATTCTTGATTTTACTTCTCTGGAAACACTGACAATTCTGATTCAATCAAAAAACTATCCACTACTTTCAGTTGCACATGTGCAGATTGTAGAGAGGTTGGTCCATTGTGCTGGGCAAGATAAACCCTCTTTCTCTATACCCTGCTTTCAAATCTCACTACCACCCACACTTCCCAAAAAGCACAGTGAAGTCCAGTTGTCTTCAAAGCTGTGTGTCAACATGTAACAGAGGAAGGATTATATTCAACCTGTGGAAGTTGTTGAGATGGGAGAATGAGGGCTGGTCTTGAGAATTTGAAGCAAAAGTCATAGTAAAAAGAGAAAAATGGAGTTTACATTCACTTATGTATATAAGTAAAGTCCGGACAGCCAAATAATTTTTTTAGCATCATTTGTTTTCAAGGTCCTGTCTCTCATGGAAAACTACTTTAGAGATACACAAAATGTTGAGTGGGTGAGTCACATGGTGTATAAAGTGTCTAAGATGTCTTACAGAAAGTGTGGGCTCTGTCAGGAATGTACAAGGCACTCAAAAATCAACCAGCACAGGGTATATCTAAAGGGACACAGGGGTCAATGTGGAAAAGCTCTCAATGGCCAAAACTGGAACAAAACAGATAACTGTAGCATTGGATTAAAATGTAAAGAATAAAATAAATATCCAGGAGTTCCTACTGATATAAATTATGGAATAAATATATGAGGGAGAGGGGACAATTTTTCTAACAAAAAATTTTAAATACTAACTGTAGTATAAATTGGAGAAATAGAAATTCACCACTAGGAAACCAGAGTAGTGGTTGCTGCAGGCAACCATAGATGAATGGCAAAATTAGTAGAGAAATTTTAAGGAGAAACTATGATATTTACATAGCCTCTAAGTATATCCCCCCAATTATTTGTAAATTATTGTCATGGTTTAATATATGGCTACAAATCTTTGCTACTTCTCTCACTAGGAGGTATAATTTAATTCCCTTTTCCTTGAGTTTTCATGGACTCAGTGATTTATTTATTTCTAACATATAGGCTATGATAAAGGAAAGAAGTAACCTGACAGATACTACCCTAACCGAGTGATTAAGGTTAATATCACCAGTAATCAGTCATGTTGATATCATGTAGATGCTACTGTGATGTGATAAAGAAGACACTTCCTCTCCCTGGTATTCTTCCCCTAAATTCACAGCCCCTAATAATGAGGAAACACTAGACAAACCCAAATTGAAGAACGCTTTACCAAGACACCTAATCAGTTCTCTTCAAAATGTCAGCCATAAAGAACAAGGAAAGACTAAGAAACTGTCACAGATTAGAAGAGATTAAAGAGATATCATGACCAAATACAACGTGGTATCCTGTATTGGATCATGAAACAAATAAAGGGCATTAGTGAAAAAAAGAACTGATGAAGGGGGATTCAAGATGGTGCAGTAAGAACAACTCAGGATAGCAGCTCTCAGTGAATGCTCAGAGGGTGAGTCAAAGCCGCATTTCCAGACAGATCTTTGTTGCCCACAGAACGGGGAAATTCCCAGGTGTAGGAAAGACATGGGATGCAAGCACAGTCATTTTGGCTGTTGTGGCTGCTTCAGCTGGCACCGCAGTGCAGCAGCACTCCGCAACAATCCGCACAAAACACACTGGCCCAGGCGCTCTGCAAAACTGGCAATCTGAGATTTGGGAGGGCAGATTAGCATATCCATCTGATTAAACGGGACTTGGACAGTGAGCCAGACCAGGAGATTCCTGGGAAGTGGCATTTGAGCCAGCACAGTGGCTCGCTGCATGGGAAATCACACAGATCCCAGTGCCCTAACAGCGGGTGACCGAAACACCTGGGAGAGAGCCATCTGTTCAACTTAAAAAAAAAAAAAGGCGCTCTGAGGCAGGGAGCCAGGTATGCAGGCTTAGTGGGTTTCACCCCCACAGGGACAAACAAAACGGCAATTCGAAATGATCTGGGTGGAGAGTTTCACTGCGGGCACAGCTGAACCCAGGATGGTGCAGCTCGGTTGGGGAGGGGCGTCCGCCATTACCGAGGCAATCCACCCCTACTGAGGTAAACTCCCATTGCTGACGCAGCCTGCCATTGCCAAGGCAACCCGCCATAACAGAGAGACTCTGCTGCAGGGCGGAGCCTGTGGCAGCAGGGCGGAGCCTGTGGTAGAGCCCACGACTGCAGGGCAGGGCCTGCAGCAACAGGGCAGACCCCACATCAGCAGGGCAGAGCCTCGGCAGGCAAATAGTGACTAGACTGCCTCCAAGTTGGGCAGGATAGTGCAACGGACACTCATAAAGAAAGCCTCAACCCCCCAAGACAGAGCATCTGAGGAAAAAAAGGGGTTTTAAGAGTTCTGCTGCAGCAGACTTAAACGCACCTGCCTAACAGCCCTGAATGAACAACGGAGCTCACAGCTCAGCACTTGAGCTCCTATAAAGTACAGACTGTCTCCTCAAGCAGCTCCCTGATCCCTGTATATCCAGAGTCGCCTCAAAAAGGACTGATCACACTGACATTAGGCGGGCATCATTCTGGGACAAAGATACCAGAAGAAGAAACTGGTAGCATCCCTAACTGTTCTGCAGCTGATACAGGTGTACCCCAGACAAGCAGCACCTGGAGTGGACCTCAGCAGTCGTACAGCAGAGGGGCTAGACTGGTAGAAGGAAAACCAAGTAACAGAAAGACCTCATCATCAACAATCTGGGCGTCCAGAGACCCAATCAAAAAGTCAGCAACTACTCAGACGACAGGTGGATAAATACACAAAAATGGGAAGACACCAGCGCAAAAAGGAGGAAAACACCCAAAATCAGAACACCTTGTCTCCTACAAAGGACCAAAACTCCTCACCAGCAAGGGGACAAAGCTGGACGGAGAATGACTGTGACAAAATGACAGAATCAGACTTCAGAAGGTGGGTAATGAGAAACTTCTGTGAGCTAAAAGAACATGTTCTAAATCAATGCAAAGAAACTAAGGACCTTGAAAAAATATTTGAAAAAAGATTCGAGGAAATGATAACAAGAATGGATAACTTAGAGAGGAATATGAATGAATTGAAGGAGCTGAAAAACACAACATGAGAACTTCGCGAAGCATGCAAAAGTTTCAACAGCCGAATTGACCAAGCAGAAGAAAGAATATCAGAAGTTGAAGATCAACTCAATGAAATAAAATGAGAAACTAAGATTAGAGAAAAAAACTAAAAAGGAATGAACAAAGTCTCCAAGAAATGTGGGACTATGTGAAGAGACCTAACCTATGTTTGATAGGCGTACAAGAAGGGGATGAAGAGAACGAATTCAAGCTGGAAAATACTCCTCAGGATATTATCCAGGAAAATGTCCCTTAAACCTAGCAAGGCAGGCCAACACTCAAATCCAGAAAATACAGAGAACACCACAAAGATACTCCACAAGAAGAGCAACCACAAGGCACAAAATCTTCAGATTCACCAGGGTTGCAATGAAGGAGAAAATACTAAGGGCAGCCAGAAAGAAAGGTCAGGTCACCCACAAAGGGAAGCCCATCAGACTCACAGCAGATCTCTCGGCAGAAACTCTACAAGCAAGAAGAGAGTGGGGGCCAATATTCAACATCCTTAAAGAAAAGAACTTTCAACCCAGAATTACATATCCAGCCAAACTGAGCTTCATAAGTGAAGGAAAAAGAAAATCCTTTGTGAACAAGCAAGTACTCAGAGTTTTGTCACCACCAGGCCTGCTTTACAAGAGCTCCTGAAAGAGGCACTACACATAGAAAGGAACAACCAGTACCAGCCATTCCAAAAACACACTAAATGCTAAATATCATCAACAAAATGAAGAATCTTCATCAACTAACGAGCAAAACAGGCAGCTAGCATCAAAATGGCAGTATCAAATTCACACATAACAATATTAACCCTAAATGCAAATTGGCTAAATGCACCAATCAAAAGACACAGACTGGCAAATTGGATAAAAAATCAAAACCCATCAGTGTGCTGTATCCAGGAAACCCATCTCACATGCAAGGATACAAAAAGCCTCAAAATAAAGGGATGGAAGAAGATTTACCAAGCAAATGGAGAGCAAAAAAAAGCAGGAGTTGCAGTTCTCATCTCTGATAAAATAGACTTTAAAGCAACAAAGATCAAAAGAGACAAAGAAGGTCATTAAATAATGGTAAAAGGATCGATACCACAAGAAGACCTAACTATCCTAAATATATATGGACCCAATACAGGAGCACCCAGATATATAAGGCAAGTTCTTAATGATCTACAAAGAGACTTAGACTCCCGCAAAATAATAGTGGGAGACTTTAACACTCCACTGTCAATATTAGACAGATCAACCAGACAGAAAATTTACAAGGATATCCAGGGCTTGAACTCAGACCTGGAACAAGCAAACCTGATAGACATTTCAGAACTCCCCACCCCAAATCCACAGAATATACATTCTTCTCAGAACCACATCACACCTACTCTAAAATTGACCACATAATTGGAAGTAAAGCACTCCTCAGCATATGCAAAACAACTGAAATCATAACAAACAGTCTCTCAGACCATAGTACAATCAAGTTAGAACTCAGAATTCAGAAACCAACCCAGAACCGCACAGCTTCATGGAAACTGAACAACTGACTCTTGAATGTTGACTGGATAAACAATGAAATAAAAGCAGAAATAAGTTATTCAAACCCAATGAAAACAAAGACACAACATACCAGAATCTCTGGGACACATTTAAAGCAGTCTCCAGAGGAAAATATATACCAATAAGTGCCCATATGAGAAGAGTGGAGAAATCCAAAATTGACACCCTATCATCAAAATTGAAAGAGCTAGAGGAGCAAGATCAAAAAAACTCAAAACCTAGCAGAAGACAAGAAATAACTAAGATCAGAGCAGAACTGAAGGAGATAGAGACATGAGAAACCCTTCAAAAAAATCAATAAATCCAAGAGCTGGTTTTCTGAAAAGATCAACAAAATAGACAGACCACTAGCCAGATTGGTAAAAAAGAAAAGAGAGAACAACCAAACAGATGCAATAAAAAACGATAAAGGGGAAATCATCACAGATTCCACAGAAAGTCAAACCATCATCAGAGAACATTACAAACAACTCTATGCGCATAAACTAGTAAACCTGGAAGAAATGGATAAATTTCTGGACACCTGTGTCCTCCCAAGCCTAAACCAGGAGGAAGCTGAAACTATGAATAGACGAATAACAAGGTAAGAAGTTGAGACAGCAATTAAGAGCCTACCACACACAAAAAGCCCAGGTCCAGATGGGTTCACAGCCGAATTTTACCAGACACACAAAGAGGAGCTGGTACTATTCCTTCTGAAACTATTCCAAATAATCCAAAAAGAGGGAATCCTTCCCAAATCATTTTATGAGACCAACATCATCCTGTTACCAAAACCTGGCAGACACACAACAAGAAAAGAAAACTTCAGGCCAATATCCATGATGAACATAGATGCAAAAATCTTCAATAAAATATTGGCAAGCCGATTGCAACAGCACATCAAAAAACTTATCCATCATGATCAAGTAGTATTCATCCCGGGGATGCAAGGCTGGTTCAACACATGCAAGTCTATAAACGTAATTCACCACATCAACAGAACCAAAAACAAAAACCACATGATTATCTCAATTGACACAGAGAAGGCATTTGACAAAATTAAACAGCCCTTTATGCTAAAAACCCTCAATAAACTCGATATCGATGGAATGTACCTCAAAGTAATAAAAGCTTTTTATGACAAACCAACAGCCAATATCATACTGAATGGGAAAAAACTGGAAGCATTCCCTTTCAAATCTGGCACTAGACAAGGATGCCCTTGTTCACCACTCCTATTCAATATAGTACTGGAAGTTCTAGCCAGAGCAATCAAGCAAGAAAAAGAAATAAATGGTATTCCAATAGGAAAGGTGGAAGCCAAATTGTCACTATTTGCAGATGACATGATAGTATACCTAGAAGACCCAATCGCCTCAGCCCAAAAACTCCTGAAACTGATAAGCAACTTCAGCAAAGTCTCAGGATATAAAATCAATGTGCAAAATTCACAAGCATTCCTCTACACCAATAACAGACTTAAAAAGAGAGCCAAATCAAGAACGAACTGCCATTCACAATTGCTACAAAGAGAATAAAATACCTAGGAATACAACTCACAAGGAACATAAGGGGCCTCTTCAAGGAAAACTACAAACCACTGCTCAATGAAACAAGAAAGGACACAAACAGATGGAGAAACATTCCATGTTCATGGTTAGGAAGAATTAATATCATGAAAATGGCTAAACTGCCCAAAGTAATTTACAGAATCAACGCTATCCCTATCAAGCTACCATTGACTTTCTTCACAGAACTGGAAAAAACCACCATGAACTTCATATGGAACCAAAAGAGAGCCCGCATAGCCAAGTCAATTCTAAGCAAAAAGAACACAGCGGGGGGCATCACACTACCGGATTTCAAACTATACTACAAGGTTACAGTAATCAAAACAGCATGGTACTGGTACCAAAACAGAGATATAGACCAATGAAACCGAACAGAGGCATCAGAGGCAACACAACATATCTACAACCATACAACCTTTGATAAACCTGACAAAAACAAGCAATGGGGAAAAGAATTCTCTGTTTAATAAATGGTGTTGGGAAAACTGGCTAGCCATGTGCAGAAAGCAGAAACTGGAGCCCTTTCTGACACCTTACACTAAAATTAACTCCAGATGGATTAAAGACTTAAACATAAGACCTGGCACCATAAAAACCCTAGAAGAAAATCTAGGCCAAACCATTCAGGACATAGGAGTAGGCAAGGACTTCATGACCGAAACACCAAAAGCATTGGCAACAAAAGCCAAAATAGACAAATGGGACCTAATGAAACTCCACAGCTTCTGCACGGCAAAAGAAACAGTCACTAGAGTGAATCGGCAACCAACAGAATGGGAAAAAATTTTTGCAGTCTACCCAACTGACAAAAAGCTGATATCCAGAATTTACAAAGAACAGATTTACAGGGAAAAAAAACAAACAAGCCCATTCAAAAATGGGCAAAGGATATGAACAGACACTTTACAAAAGAAGACATACATGAGGCCAACAAACATATGAAAAAATGCTCATCATCACTGGTCATTAGAGAGATGCAAATCAAAACCACATTGAGATACCATCTCACGCCAGTTAGAATGGTGATCATTAAAACATCTGGAGACAACAGATGCTGGAGACGATGTGGAGAAATAGGAACACTTTTACACTGTTGGTGGGAGTGTAAACTAGTTCAATCATGTGGAAGACAGTGTGGCAATTCCTCAAGGCCTTAGAAATTCCAACTGACCCAGCAATCCCATTACTGGGTATATATCCAAAGGACTATAAATCGTTCTACTATAAGGACACATGCACACGAATGTTCATTGCAGCACTGTTTACATTAGCAAAGACCTGGAACCAACCCAAATGCCCATCAATGATAGACTGGATTGGGAAAATGTGGCACATATACACCATGGAATATTATGCAGCAATCAAAAATGATGAGTTTGTGTCGTTTGTAGGGACATGGATGAATCTGGAGAACATCATTCTCAGCAAACTGACACAAGAACAGAAAATGAAATACCACATATTCTCACTCATAGGCGGGTGATGAAAAATGAGAACACATGGACACAGGGAAGGGAGTACCAAACACTGGGGTCTATTGGGGGGAAGAGGGGAGGGACAGTGGGGGCAGGGAGCTGGGGAGGGATAGTCTGGGGAGAAATGCCAAATGTGGGTGAAGGGGAGGAAGGCAGAAAAACACACTGCCATGTGTATACCTATGCAAATGTCTTGCATGTTCTGCACACGTACCCCAAAACCTAAAATGCAATAAAAATAAATAAATAAGTAGTTAAAAAAAAAAGAACTGATGAAATTCAAATAAAGTCTGTGGCTTAGCTAATATTGTTATGCCAATGTTAATTTTTTAGTTTTAATAACTGTACCATGTTTATGTAAAACATTAACATTAAGAGAAGCTGAGAGAAGAGTATACAAGAACTATCTGTGCTGTCTTTATACCTCTTCTGTAAATATAAAATTATTTCCAAATAAAAATGTAGAGGATAATAATAATAAATTGACCTGCAGAAACATAATATCTAAGGCTTTGCTCTTCCTGTAGAGAAAAAGATTAACCTGAAGTGAAAAGGAAAATGAAAAAGGTAAACCGTGAACCACCAATCTAAATCATCCACACTGAGTTTCACAAGCTATATAACTTTGTGGAGAGGAACCTGGATTTTTTTGAAATGTCTTGTAAAGGGTATCCTGTCTATAAGACAAATGCATTTGTATATAGTAATAGCACTTAATTTTCAATGTTCAAATATTCATTTAATTCATGATATGTGAAGATACAGAGGTAAATAAACCAATATGAACTTTACCCTCATGAATTTTAGTCTAACAAAGAAGACAGATAAAACACACAAAAAACGTAAAAGAAAAGCCAAATGGGAAATGTGTGAAAATGCAATTTGACAAAACCATGTTCATGCATCATCTAACATTATTTCCTTTATAACCCTACAAAACAGCAAGCATTTGAAATCTCACCTAAAAGATGAAGAAACTAGTCTAGTGGTGATCAAGTGACTTGCTCAAAGTCACGTAGCTGCTCTGTGGATCAGTAACACCTAGGACTCAGGATTATTAATCCAAAACCTTTAAAGCATCCACTATAACATGGTATACTTTAAAATATCTTCTTGAGAAATAAATTTCATAGTAAAATTCATCCTTTGCTAATGTATGTTGTTAGTTCATTTTCACACTGCTATAAAGAACTACCTGAGATTGGATCATTTAAAAAGGAAAGAGGTTTAATTGACTCACAGTTCTCCATAGCTTGTGGGGCTTCAGTAGTCTTACAATCATGGCAGAAGGTAAAGGAGAAGTAAGACACTTCTTACATGGCAGCAGGAGAGAGAGAGGAACTTCCAAACACTTTTAAACCATCAGATCTCATGAGAACTCACTCTGTATCACAAGAACAGCATGGGGGAAACAGCCCCCATAATCCAATCATCTCCACCAGGTCCCTCCCTCAATACATGGGGATTACAATTTGAGATGAGATTTGAGTGGGGACACAGACCCAAACAATATCATTCCACCCCTGACCCCTCCCAAATCTCATGTCCTTTTCACATTTCAAAACTAATAACGCCTTCCCAAAAGTCCTCCAAAGTCTTTGGGGTTTTGTTTTGTTTGCTTGTTTTGTTTTGTTTTGTTTTGTTTTTTGGCAAAGTCTTGCTCTGATGCCCAGGATGGAGTGCACTGGTACAATCTCAGCTCACTGTAACCTTCACCTCCCAGGTTCAAGCAATTCTCCTACCTCAGCCTCCAGAGTAGCTAAGACTACAGATGTGTACCACCATGCCTAGTTAATTTTTGTATTTTTAGTAGAGATGGGGTTTCACCATATTGATCAGGCTGGTCTCGAACTCCTGACCTCAGGTGATCTACCTGCCTCACCCAAAATCTTAATTCATTCTAGCATTAACTCAAAATTACAAGTTCCAAATGTCATCTGAGACAAGGCAAGTCCCTTCCATCTATGAGACTATAAAATCAAAAAGAAATTAGTTACTTCTAAGATACAATGGGGGTGCAGGCATTGCAAATTTTCCAAACTTTTATGCTCTGCTTCCTTTTAAACCTAAGTTCCAATTTCAAACAATCTCTTTGGGAATGCATATGACCGTATGCTTTTAGAAAAAGCCAAGTCACATCCTGAATGCTTTGCTACTTAGAAATTTCTTCAGCCAAATACCCTAAATCATCTCTCTCAAGTTCAAAATTCCAGAGATCTCTAGGGCAGAGGCAAACTGCCACCAGTCTCTTTGCTAAAGTATAGCAAGTATCACCTTTACTCCAGTTCCCAAGAAGTTCCTCATCTCCATCTGAGACTACCTGAGCCTGGACTTCATTGTCATATAACTATCAGCATTTTGGTCAAAACTATTCAACAAATATCTAGGAAGTTTCAAACTTTCCCTCATCTTCCTGTCTTCTTCTGAGCCCTCCAAACTGTTCCAACCTCTGCCAGTTACCCAGTTACAAAGTTGCTTTCATATTCTCAGGTATCTTTACAGCAATGCCCCATTACCTCGATACCAATTTTCTATATTAGTCCATTTTCACACTGCTATAAAGAACTATCTGAGACTGGGTAATTTATAAAGAAAAGAGGTTTAATTGACTCACAGTGCTGCATGGCTAGTGAGGTCTCAGGAAACTTATAATCATGGCAGAAGGTGAAGGGGAAGCAAGGCATGTCTTACATCGTGGCAGTAGAGAGAATGAGGGGAGAACTGCCAAACACTTTTAAACCATCAGATCTCATGAGAACTCACTAATTATCAAAAGAGCAGCAGCATGGAGGAAACCAATCTCATGATCCAATCACCTCCCACCAGGTCCCTTCCTTGACATATGGAGATTACAATTTGAGATGAGATTTGGGTAGGGACACAGAGCCAAACCATATAATGTACCATTCTATGACTACTGACAAATGTGTGCAGTCATGAAAACCATGACAGTCAAGATACAGAATAGTCAGATGTCTGCTTCTGGCTAAGGGGAGTAACAAGTAGTGGATTTACTGTCTGATATGAAATAACCAGAAAATACAGACAGAATATGTGAAACAACAGTTGTCAAGACACTGGACACCAGGCAAAAAAGATTAGTGACCCCTGAGGGATGGGGACAAATGAAGTGAATACTGATTGCCCAAGCCAACCGCTTTAGGGTTTGTAAGTCTTGGCACAGTGCAGAGAAGCACAGGTAGTGATTGTAAGACTTTCTGACTGGAGGAGATGTATCTGAGAGTCCAGATAGACCAAGGTGATTAGAGTTCATATGGTAGAGTACTGGGGAAGAGAGGCAGCCAAAAGGAGACAATCAAGGAGACCAGAGAGAGTCCCTTCTAATATACTGTAGAGTCAGGATCAGTGCCCATGCGTGAGGGAACTAATCAAAGCCAGTTAAAGAACCACCTGAAAGGATTAGAAAGAACAGTGTCTGAGGTTTGCACAGTGCTGGGAATCATGCCTATTCTTATTAGCCAGACTGAAAAACTCATAATTCACATTGAGTAGAATATTAGAAGAATCTTGCCCCAGGAGTGAGGCATAATCAGACCTAGAATAAATTCTAATCTGATTCTAACAAATCTTAACAGAGGACTCAGACATATCAAACTGTTTACAAGTAATTTAATGGTATACCAGAACAACATTCAAGAATATTTATAAGACTACCAAAAAATCCGGCACCCAACAGATAAAATTCAAAATTTCTGGGCCAGGCGTGGTGGCTCACATCTGTAATCCCAGCACTTTGGGAGGCCGAGGTGGGCAGACCATGAGGTCAAGAGATTGAGACCATCTGGCCAACATGGTGAAACCCTGTCTCTACTAAAAGTACTTAAAAAAACTTAGCTGGGCGTGGTGGCATGAGCCTGTGGTCCCAGCTACTCGGGAGGCTGAGGTGGACGAGTTGCTTGAACCCAGGAGGCAGAGGTTGCAGTGAGCGGAGATTGCACCACTGCACTCCAGCCTGGTGACAGAGCAAGACTCCATCTCAAAAAATAAAAAATTAAAATAAATTCTGGCATCCATCAAAGATTACATGCATGCCAAGAAACAGAAAATTATGACTCATGAGAGGAAAATATCAATAAATTGACACCAATCCAGAATTGACACATATATTAAAAGTAGCAAACAAGGTTATCAAAACAGTTATAATTTTGTTTCATATATCAAAATTTAAGTAGGGACATGGATGATAAATAGACCCAAATAATACTTGTGAATATAAAAAGCATAATATTTGAGATGAAAAAATATACTGGATGAGATAAATGGGTGATGGGACATTACAAAAGATAAGATTAATGAATTTGAAGGTACAGTGATAAACATCATCTGAAATGAAATATATCGAGAAAAGAGAATTTTTTAAAAAAGTTTTATCACACAGCTCACTGTGTGATAAAGTTAAGTGGCCTAACATATGGGTAATATAATTGGAGTGCCCAAAAAAGACAAGGAAGACAGAAAAAAAATCTAAAAAAATACGACATTCAAAATTTTTACAAATTGATTAAAAAATAATCTTAAACCCACATAGCCAAGAATCTTAACCAAAATCAAATATAAGAAACATAAAGGAAACTACACCAAGGCCCCACATGATCAAGTTGCTTAAAGCTAGTAATAAACAGAAAAATCTTTTAAAAAGACGGAGAGAACAGATGCTTTACATAGGGGAATGAAGGCTAACAGCAGACTTCTTATCAGAAACAATGCAAATGGGAAGAAAGCAGAACAACATCTTTAATATATTGAAAAAAAACCCTAAAATTCTATACCTAGTAAAAACATCTTCCAAAAACACAACTGAAATGAAGATTTTTGTTCACAAAATGCAAATGCTAAAAGAATTCATTTCAAGCAGACCCATAATACACAAAATATGAAGACCTTCAAGCAAAAGGGAAAGTATACCAGATGGAAATATAGATCTACATAAAGATGAAAAGCATTAAAAATGGTAACTGCATAATTATGTATACAAGATTTTTTAATTAATGCTTAATTCTACATAAGGGATAATTGACTTTAAACAAAAATAATAAAAAATGTAGCATGGGGCTTATAATATTGTAAAAGTAAAATGTATGATAATAGCAAAAAACTTACAAAGGGGTAATGAGAATATGCTATTGTAAAGGTTTTACACTGAGTCAGGATTTCTCAACATAACATTACTGACATTTGGAATGAAGGATTCTTTGTTCTGTGGGAATGATCCTGTGATTTGTAGGCTGTTGGAACCACCCCTGATCCCTACCTGCAATAGATGCCAATAACAACACCCAAGATGTAGCAACCAAACCTTTCTCCAGACATGACCAACAAAATGTGTCCCAGAGGCAAAGATTTTTATATTGGTAACTACTACTATAAGTGAATGGGAATTATATCACTTGAATGTAGACTGTGCTAAGTTAAAGATACATAGTATAAGCCATATAGTAACCACTAAAATAAAGAAACAAAGAGTTATATGTATAAGCCAACAAAAGAAGTAAGATAGAATCATAAAAACTACTCTACTTACCCAAAAGAAGACAGGAAAAAAGGAAAGAGAAAGGGACAAAAAAATGGTAATACAAGAGAATTATCTAACCATCTCAATTATAACATTAAATGTAAATGGCTGAAATGCCCCAATTAAAGCCAGATATTTCCAAATTGTATAGAAAATAAGACTAAACTATTTGCTGCCAACAAGAAACACATTATGTACAAAGATGCAAATGGATTAAAAGTAAAAGTTGGAAGAGTTATGTCACATTAACATTTGCCATAAGAAAGCTGGAGGGATTATTTTAATATATTAGACAAAATATAGTTTAGAGCAAAGGATATAACCAGGAATAAAGAATTTGATTTCATAGTGATTAAAACTGTCAATTAATCTAAAGAATTTTATTTCATGATGATAAAGAATCAATTAATCTGGAGGCTGTAACAACCCTAAAAAATTATTCCCATGCTGAGTTTTGAAGCACATGAAACAAAAACTGACAGAGCCACAAAAATAAATGTACAAATTTGTAACTATAGAGATTTTAATATCCTAATCTCAATAATTAATAGGACAAGAACACAAAAATCAGCAAGGATATAATAGACTTGAACAACACTGTCAAACTGACCTAACTGACATTTATAAAACATTCCACTAAACAGCAGAATACACAGTCTTTTAAACAAAACGAATCACAATAAATTTAAAAGGAATCAAGTCATTAAAAGTATGTTGTCTGAACACAATAGAATTAAGTAAATCATCAAAAAATCTGAAATTTTGCCAAATATTTGAAAACGAAATAAAACACTTCTAAATAATCTACAGGTCAAAGAATAAATCAAAGGAGAAATTAGAAAGTGTCTTGAACTGAATGAAAATTAAAACACACATCAAAATTTGTGAGGTTATCATTTATAGGACTAAAAGCCCATATAGATGGGAGAAAAAGGTCAAAAATCAGTTACCTCAGATTTTGCCTTAGGATATTTAAAAAAATAAAAAGCAAATTAAGCTCAAAATAACCAGAAGAAAAGAAATGACATATAACAGAAGAAAAATCAATAAAATACAAAATAGAAAAACAATGGAACCAAAAGCTGCTTTTTGAGAACCATCAATAAAATATATAAATATCTGGCTAGATTGATTTAGAATCAAAGATGTACACAATTATCTATATCAAGAATACAGGTGAGTAAGGTAACATTATTTGAGATTCTAAGGATATTGAAAGGAAAATAAAAGGAAAACTTCAGTCCAATGATTTTGACAAATTAGATAAAATAGATAAACACATTGAAAGACAAAACTATCAAAATTCACTAAAGAAGAAGTAACCTGAATGGCTCTATATCTAAAAGAAAATGTATTCGTGATTAAGAGCTTCCCACAAAGAAAATTCCAAGAACAGCTTCACTGGTGAAATTTACCAAACATTAGAGTAAGAAACAATATAAATTCTACTTAATCTCTTACGAAACTTTGAAGAAGAGGGAATATTTTGGAATATATTTTATGAGGCTAGTATCACCCTAATATCAAAACCAGACTATAATATTACTTAGTTGTGAAAGAATGAAGCTTTGCCCCTAAGATCAGAAACAACATTGTCTGCTCTCAATACATCATCATTTTACTGAAAGTTCTAGCCAGTATGGAAAAGCAAGAGAAAGAAAATTAAAAGCACCTGAATTGTATCTGTATTGTAAAGGAAGTAAAACAAAAAACAAAAACTGTCTTTATTCATAGATAAAGTGATCATTTGTGTAGAGAATCCCTTGAAATCTACACAAAAAAGATAGATCTAATAAGTAAATTTAGGAAGGCTGCAGGATACAAGTTCAATATGCAAAATTGTATTTCTATATACCAGGAATGTACAATCAAAAGCAAAATTAAGAGACAATACCATTTACAATAACATTCAAATAAAAAATACTTAAAAATAAATCTGACAAAATATGTCTCATACCTATACACTGAAATCTATAAAACATTACAGAGAGAAAATAAAGAAAGCCTAAATAAATGAAACTATGCACCTTGTTCAAGGGATTGAAAACTGAATATTGTTAAGATACTGTGATGGTTAATTTTATGTCAACTGGACTAAGTGCCCAGATGTTGGTAAAACATTATTCTGGGTATATCATTGAGGACGTTTTTGGATAAGATGAATGAATATTTGAATTGGGAAACTGAATAAAACAGATTGTCTTCCCTAATATGAGAGACCCTTGTCAAGTCAGTTGAAGGCCTGAATAGAAAACAAAGACTGACCTTCCTATAAGAGGGAACTCCTGCCTGACTGCTTGAATGGGACATTGGTCTGCTCCCACTTTCAGACTGAAACTCACGCAATTGGCTCTCCTGGTTCTCAAGCCTCTGGATTAAGATATTGGACTTGTCAGCCTCCAGAATCACACAAGCCAACTCCTAATACCATATGTACATATATACACACACAGACATCCTATTGGTTCTGTTCTCTGGAGAACCCTGATTAAAATGGATTTCAATTCTCCCTAAAATTAGCTTATAGATTCCATGCATTCCCAATCAAAATCCCAGAAGGCTTCTTTGTAGAAATTGGCAAGATTATTCTAAACTTCAAATGGAAATAAAAATAATGCTTTGGCTATTTTAGAAAACTATAAAAAGAAAAGTTGCAGGTCTAACACTACCTGACTTCAAAACTTATAAAGTTACAATAATCAATACACTACGGTGTTGGCATAAAGACAGACACATAGATCAATGAAACACAAGACAGATTCTAGAAATAGACCCACACCTGTATGTACAAGTGATTTTTGTCAAGGTACAAAGGCAATTTGGAAGGGAAAATACAATCTTTCAATAAATGCTGCGGAAACAAATGAATAGCCACATGGAAAAAAAAAATGAGCTTTGATTTATATCTCATACCACATACAAAAATTAGCTGAAAGTGGTCCATGGACCTAAAAATAAAATAAGACTTTCAGATGAAAATAAACAATAATACCTTTGTAAGTTTGAGATACACAAAGATTTCTTAGATATGACACCAAAACAATCATCCACAAAAGAAAACTACAGGAGGAAGGATCCAAGATGGCCGACCACTAACACCTCGGGATTGTAGCTCCCAGTGAAAGCTCAGAGAACGAGACAACGCCACATCTTTAGACGAATTTTCATCACTCACCGATCAGCCGATTCCCAGTGGAGGAGCCCCACGGGTCGCCAGCGTGACTCTGTGGCCACCGCAGCGGTTTTGCTGGTGTCTCGGCACAGCAGCTCTTCATGCAGTGCCAACGGGACTGCTTCCCCTACTGACCGGAGTTTGGAGCTCCAGGAAGTCAGAGCTGCTTGTTGCGGACTCAAGAGGGAAGCCAGACCAGAGATTCCCGGGCAGAAGAGCACCATCAGTCTTATCGCTGCTATTTAGGCCACCACAGTGGGTTGCTCGGATCCCAGCACTGGGAATCAATAAGTTGGACGTCGACTCAGAAACCTAATTAGAAAGGCGGTTCATCTACAATGAAGGGGAAAAAACAGCCTAAGAAGGCCGAGTATACTCAAAATCAGAACCCATCAGCAACGGAACAAGCCCTGATGGAAAAGGACTCATCAGTAACGGAACAAGCCCTGATGGAAAAGGACTTATCAGTAACAGAACAAGCCCTGATGGAAAAGGACTGTGTTCCATTATCTGAAGTTGGCTTTAAAAGGTGGATGATAAGAAACTTCTGGGAGTTAAAGGAACTTGTTCTAACCCAATGTAAAGAAACTAAGAACTTGGAAAAAATGTTCGATGAAATGTTGAAAAGAATAGACAATATAGAGAAGAATATAAATGAACTTATGGAGTTGAAAAATACAACATGAGAACTTAGTGAAATATGTACAAGCTTAAACAGCCAAATGGATCAAGCAGAAGAAAGGGTATCAGAGGTCGAAGATCAACTTAATGAAACAAAATGACAAGACAAGAATAGAGAAAAAAGGATAAAAAGGAATGAGCAGTCTCCAAGCAATATGGGACTATGTGAAAAGACCTAATATACGCTTGATTGGTGTACCTGAATGTGACGGAGAGAATGAATTCAAGCTGGAAAATACTCTCCAGGACATTATCCAGGAAAATTTTCCTAATTTAGCAAAGCAGGACACTATTCAACCCCAGGCAATACAAAGAACACCACAAAGATATTCCTCAAGAAGACCAACCCCAAGACACATAATCATTAGATTCACCAAGATCGAAACGAAGGAGAAAATATTAAGGGCAGCCAGAGAGAAAGATCAAGTTACCCATAAAGGTAAGCCTATTAGGCTTACAGCAGATCTCTCAACAGAAACCCTACAAGCTAGAAGAGAGTGGGGGCCAATATTCAATATACTTAATCAACAGAACTTTCAGCCCAGAATTTCATATCCTGCCAATTTAAGCTTTACATTTGAAGGAAAAATAAAATCTTTTAGGAACAAGCAAGTACTCAGAGATTTTATTACCACCAGGCCTGCTTTACAAGAACTTCTAAAAGAAGCATTATACACAGAAAGGAACAACCAGTATGACCCTTTCTAAAAATACACCAAAAAGTAAAGAGCATTAACATAAAGAAGAATTTTCATCAACGAAAGGACAAAATAGCCAGTTAATATCAAATGGCAGCAACCCTAAATTTAAATCGACCAAATCTCCCAATCAAAAGATACAGACAAAATCTAACGGTGTATCCAAAGATATACATAGACTCAAAATAAAGGGTTGGAAAAAAAAAAAAGTACCAACCAAATGGAGAGCAAAAATAAATAAATAAAAAGCAGGAGTTGCAATTTTCATATTTGACAAAATAGATTTCAAAGCAACAAGGATACAAGGGTAAAAGGATTAATGTAATAATAAGAGATCTTAACACCCAGATACATAAGACCCATAATGAGATTTAGATTCAACGAGACAGAAAATTGATAATAATATCCAGGACTTGAACTCAGAGCCAGAACAAATAAGCACAATAGAGGTCTCCATTTTAAACACATAAAATATGCATTAACCACTTTAAACACTCAAAATATTGATCGGCCATTATTGAAACCCATTTTAGGAATGAAGTAATATTCCTTTTTCCCTCTTTTTCTCTTTTTCCCTCTTAAAAAAAAAAAGTAAATAAACTCAATAATGAATTCACTGTATTATACATTTTATGGCTCTCAATTCCTCAGAAATGGAATCCAGGATCCCATTCATTTTTGCCAGAGACAAAACATTCAAAAAAAAATAATTACAGCCCCATAAAGAGCAAGTTTGGACTCTGTATGTCAGGAATTGGGTTGTTTTTCATGGCATTCATTGCTATGTTCAAATAAATGAACCTGAAAGATGTTACTTTTTCATCACTGCAAATGATACAGTAATAGAGATATTTAAAAAAAAAAAAAAAAGAAAGAAAGAAAACTACAGACTTCAGCAAAATTAAAAACTGCCACACTTTAAAAGACTCTGTTAAGATAACAGCAAAGACAAGCCATAGTGTGGAAGGAAATATTTTCAAATCACATATCTGATCAAGTAATTTTATGTAGTCTATATTCAGAACTCTCAGAACCCAATAATGAGAAGGTAAACAAAAATTTTAAATGAAAACAAATGTGAGACACACTTTGCCAAAGAAGCTATACAGATGACAAATGGGTACATGAAAAGATGCTCAACATCAATAGTCATTAGGGAATGCAAATTAAAACCACAATGAGACACTACTACACACCCATTGGAATGTTTAAAGGCCAGCCATACAAAGTGTTGTCAAGGTTGTGGAGCGACTGGAATTCTCGCACACTGCTAGTGGGAACGTAAAATGGCACAATCACTTTGAAAAGCAGATTGTCAGTTTCTTAAGAAACTAAATGGGGCCAGGTGCGGTGGCTCATGCCTGTAATCCCAGCACTTTGGGAGGCTGATCATGAGGTCAAGAGATCATGAGGCAGATCATGAGGTCAAGAGACTGAGACCATCCTGGCCAATATGGTGAAACCCCCCTCTCTACTAAAAATACTTATAGTCCCAGCTACTCAGGAGGCTGAGGCAGATAGTGCCCGCTACTCAGGAGTTCTGAGGCAGGAGAATCACTTGAACCCAGGAGGCAAAGGTTACAGTGAGTAGAGATGGTGCCACTGCATTCCCGCCTGGCAAGAGAGCAAGACTTTTTCATCTCAAAAAAGAAAAAAAAAGAAACTAAAGATATGATCCACTCATTCCACTTATAGATATTTACTATTTACCAAAGTTCAATTAAAGCATATATCCACATATGTGTACACAATGTTCATAGCTGCTTTTTTGTAACAGTCAAAACATAGAAACAACCTAAATGTCCACCTGCAGATGAATGAATAAACAAATCATGTTTTACCATACAATGGACAAACATGATTTTCTAGCCATATATTCAAACATTCCTTCCTAGCCATAGAAAGGAATAAGTTATTGATATACATAGTATCATGCGTGAATATTTAAAAAAAAATACTAAGTAAAAGAAGCCAGATAACAAAGAGTGCATCCTATAAGATTCCATTGATATATAGGCTGGGTGTGGTGGCTCATTTCTGTAATCTCAACACTTTGGGAGGCTGAGGCGGGTGCATCACCTGAGATCAGGAGTGGGAGACCAGCCTGGCCAATGTGGTGAAACCCTGTCTCTACTAAAAAAAAAAAAAAAAATTAGCCAGCATGGTGGTACGTGCCTGTAGTCCCAGCTACTTGGGAGGCTGGGGCAAGAGAATCATTTGAACCTGAGAGGCGGAGATTGCAGTGAGCCAAGATTGCACCACTGTCCTCCAGCCTGGGTGACAGAGCAAGAATCCATCTCAAAAAAAAAAAAAAATCCATTTATATAAAATTCTAGGAAATGGAATCTCCAGTGACTAAAAGCAGCTCATAGCTGCCTGAGAACAGGGTGTCTTTGGGAGCAGGGGGCTGGGGCTACAAAGGCAAATGAGAAAACATGAGGGTAAAGCATGTATTAATTATCTTGATTGTGGTGACGGTTTTGTGAATGCATATATATGTGAAAACGTACCAATTTGTAACTTTAAACATGTGTAATTTGCTGTACATCAATTATACTTCAATTTTTAAAGCAAGAAAAGAATATATAGAACAGTCACTATGCCCATTTTCATAAAGCTAAGAAGAGTAATTCGCAACACAAAGATTTATTATTCATAGTTTATGGTGACATAGCACTCACATGCACATTAAGCATAAGATGATGGCAAAGAGATCTTTTAGAATTTCTCAGATGTTCTGCCTCCTGTTTTTGGATGGTCTTTATTGCAGACAGGGGTCATATCTGCTCTTCCACTGATATTGCCCTGACCCCTATTGGTCCTGTCCTACTCACTATAGACAGCAATGCTCACAGCTCACTACTCAGTACCTGCCTTAATGTGAAGTACCTGCAATGAGATGGAAAGTACTGAAGGGGGTGATCCCCTGGGCATTATAGATTATTCCAGAAGGATGATGTGGCTCATACAGCATGTCAACTCCTAGCTGTCCACTGTAAGTTAGTAGGAGGATTAACACCGTCCTGGAAGTATGGCCCTAAGAATATAGTAGAAAACAGCTGTTGGAACAAGTATGATGACCTAGCCATGATAAAGCATCAACAAATTCTTGCTAATATATCACAGCATCTGCCATCGGATAAACTTAGCATGACAAGGGCGGTGCTGACTCACGCTGGTATTCTGGCCCATAAAAGCGTCCTAGGAATCTGGGCAGAGCTTTCGGTAGATTTAAACTCTGATGAATCAGAATGTGAGAGGAACGGAGGGGCCCACACAGGCTTAAGATCTACCGCCAGGAAGCCTTCCTGATTTACAGTGGCTCCCACATCTCTGAACCTTCAGCATTCATTCTCTCTTCCAGTAGTACACAATACACCAGGCATTGCGTGGTGCCTGGTATTGCAGTCTAACGTGACAACCTGGCTCTTGCAGTGAACTCAACCTTTCATATTCCTTCATTCATATAATAAATATCCATTAGTTACCTGCAATGGCAGAGTACTTTGTTGTATACTGGGGTTACCAGGATGACTAAGACAAGCACTACCCTCATGGAGGTGAAGTTCAAGGTGGGGAGATGGACATTAAATAACTGGTTACATGGTAAGTGATCTGGTGATAACAGCGGTGAGAGCTAAATGTACAGTTGGAAACAAGAGGCTGGAACAGAACAACCTGCGTGGTCTGGAAGATTAGGGAAAACTTTCTGTAGAAAAGGATGTCAGAGATGACACCTGAGGGATGAATAAGAGTTCTTCAGGGTCATCAGAAGAGGGTATTTCAGACTCTGGGAGAGGAGAGGAGAGGAGAGTACCACTTGAGGAATTAGAAGGAAGCTAATGGTGCTGGAGCTGAGAAAGGGAAGCAGGGGGTGAGGCAAAAGACAGATAACAAGGCTCTGTAGACTGCTAAGGGTTTGGGGAGAATGGAAAGCCATTGAGGGGCTGCATTTTACCATCTTTATTACACTGTAAATTCCTTAGGGCACAGGGATTATGTCAAATTAACAGAAGATAGCCACAAAATTCCACCTGCAAGTAATAATTCTAAAACTCTGCCCAAGGTCCTCTAGGATGCCTTACTAGGGTTCTCTATTTATAGGTCTTTTCTAAAATGCCTGATCCGACTTTACAATTTTATTCCGGACAATAGAGCAAATTCCACCAAACCTCTTATTTGCTGATGAAGTAGCTTACAGGGGAACTCTGAGTCCCTTGGGGTCTAGAAGTCAGAGAGAGGGAATCACAGAGCTGGAGGGGAGAGGAGAGACCATCCAGGCCCAGGGTTTGCCCAGGGTCACTTGGGGCAAAGGAGAGGGCCCAGGGCAGACCCAGGAATCCCAAACCCTAACTCAAGTTCTTATTGACTCTAGGACGTACCTTAGAGGTTGCCATCTAGTTTTGCTTTTTCCTTATCACCCTCCTAAAAGTCAAACACAAAAAACACAGTAACTAGAGGGTTCAGGATTGTTGGATTCCAGCTCATCCAGGTTGTTTTTTGAGGTGGAAGAGCTGAGGCGGAATTGGGAGCAAGTAAAGCATTAAGGGGATGGAAATTTCCTGGACACCTGCTGGGGCCAAGCATAATGCCAAACACTCTGGACTCCCGGAGCTGCTCTCAATAGTTCTGTGCAATCAGTATTATTAGTCCCATCTTACAGATGAGGAAATTTAGCCTTATTATACCTTGTCCAAAACCACAAAGACAGTAAGTGGTTATAAGAAAGAAATCTTGAATTTCACTGTAGGTCAGTATGTCTCAAAAGCCATGTTTTTCCTAGTCAGCACCAAGGCTGATTGGTTGGGTCCCCACACAATGACGAAATCACCTTATCTTTTGGAGAATTTGCCTGCTTGCTACTTGTTACTGTCATATGCGGACTCTGAAAAACTTGCCACATTCCGGGAGACACTGACCTCCAAGGTGTTTTTTGGGACCTTCCTCCCCAGAGAATTTAGCACCTGGAGTAAAATGGCCTACAGTGGGTTAGGCCCAAAGCATGACAAGACAAAGACACAGGAAATCCCAAAACCAATCTTTTCCTCTTACCGCATTGGAGCCTTTTCCTTTGTTGGAAAATTATCTCTGCCCTGTCCAAAGGGCCACTAAAAGTGAACCCTCCACACTGGCCTCCCGTGTCCTCAGGCAGTAAGTCTGGCTCTTCCTCTCTCTCTCTCTCTCTCTCTCTCTCTCTCTCTCTCGCTCTCGCTCTCGCTCTCGCTCTCGCTCTCGCTCTCGCTCTTTCTCTCCTTCCCTCAGTCATCTACAGTTTCCCCAGAGGGAGCAGCAATTCTGCTGCCCAGCAGTGCCCAGAACTTTGATGTTGTTTCTTGAGAAGAAAGAGGGAGGAACCAGACATGTGTCACTCCCAGAGAGAAAATGAATCACAACTTCTCTAGTTACTTGGAAATCTCTGATGTGTGATCCCCCACCCCCATCTCCTCACTCTTTCTAAGAGAAAGGATTCCAGTTCAGTGTTCCTTGGAGGCTCAGAAAGAAACCAAATGTCTTTTTACTCCTTTATCCAGACAATATTTCTCAACATTCCCTCCATCAGGTGGATAAGGCTATTTGACAACTGTTCACCTCCCAGATGTTTAGGGCAGCCCAGGACCCATACCTGTGGTGGCTCATATCAGAAATGAAACAGCTTTGGAATTAAGCTCCAAACTCAATCACCTTGGTGATCAAGGCTCTCATCCTTCGATTTCTCCTATTCTCTCCCTCTTCAGGATTGGGGTGCAGGTAGAAGCTGAAGAGGACTAAGATAGAAGTTTTAGCTAAAAGCAATGGTTAGAATTTACATTCCTGAAAGCAAAGGGAAAGGGAAGAAATGTGCTCTTATAAAAAGAGTATTGATCAGGGAATAAGGAGTTACAGGCTTTATCTGTAGCTTTGACATCTACCACCTGAGGAAAGTAGGTAAGACACTCCACCCCTGCCAACTTCGGGTTCTCCTCCTGTGAAATCAGAGTCTCTGGCTTGACCTTGAAAGTAACTCTGATACAGGCTGAATATCCCTTATCCAAAACTCTCGAGATTGGAAGTGTTTCAGGCTTTAGATTCTTTCCAATTTTGAAATATCTTCATATACATAATATGCAAAGATGGGACCCAAGTCTAAATACAAAATTCACTTAAGTTTCATATCCACTCTATACACATAGCATGAAGGTAATGTTATACAATGTTTTTGATAATTTCGTGAATGAAACAAAGTTTGTATTGAAGACCTTATGTGTGAAATTTTCAACTTATGGTACCATATTGGCATTCAAAAATTTTGAATTTTGGAGCATTTTGGATTTCAGATTTTCAAATTGGAAATGCTCAACCTCCAACAGTATTCTGCTATTCCTGTAGTTCTGTGAGATGGAGCAACTGAAAGGAAGGGAAGAGACGGGCAGGAAAGAGAACATAGGGTGGGAGGTGGGGCTTCAGAATAAATAAGAGTAATTGACAGACAGCACAAAGAAGAACATTTGAAAAAGAGAGGCCAGGAGAGCATCCAAAGAAGAAAATAGTTCAGAATCAGAAATAGTTTGTGTTAGTTGAACTTGCATCTAGATAAGACCAGAGCCAACCTCGAAGGGAGCCCAGTGCTGGTAGAAGAAGAGAGATTAGAAAGAGAAGACAGAGCTGCCTTTCTGTTCTTCCACCTGCTCTGGGCCTCAGAACTTCTCCCATCCCTCTGCAAGGCTGAGACCCCCAGCTAGATGTGAAGGAAAGATCTACCCAGGTGGCATGGCTTTCTAAGAAGACAAGCTTTCATGTATAAATGTCAAGTACTATGATTTGAGTGAGGCATGAGCCAGGCCTTCTGAACCAGTGACTGGAAAGAGCTTGCATTTAATGTAAATTTAGAGTAACAAAGCAGGGTAAAATGCTAGGTGGGGTGGAGACAGAGGGAGAAGAATGAAAATAAATTCTCTCTGGAGGTAAGAGTTGACTGTGGGAAAGTTGAGACTCAAAGTTCAGAGGGCAGGAAGAATGGGGAGACAGAAACTCCCAAGGATGCAGAGTGGTCTCCTGATGTCTGTGGGCTGGCCAGTCAGTGACTCCTGCCTGACCCAGGCCTCACAGGACTGGCTATGACTTGCTGCTGGAGGGAAGCTTGGTGGGATTTATGAGATGAGCTAGTGAGATGTTCTTGGCAAGCCAAAACTATAAATGTACAATACTTCATCTCCTGCAGGAATGTTTTAAGAAAAGGAAAGATGGGAAATGTCTGCATAAAATAGAGCTCCAGTCACTGGTCAAGAAGAGTGGCCTCTATCTGGAGCCACATCAAAGGCGCAGCTCTGTCTGTACTCCGTGGCCTCTGCAGAACCTTCCCTGGGAGCTTAGAAGTTTACTGAGAACCAAGGAGGGAAGGGAGCACACCCACTGCCAGTGCTCTCCTAGGATCGTCAAGAGGAAGAAGAGCAGGGTCTGCTGGGGAAATTGCCGTTGCCCCTACCAGCTTCCTGGAAACATCTTCACCATCCAGAGTGTTTCAGTGGGGCCAAATCCTGATAGAGCTTTGTAGGAGGAGCTCTAGACAAGGAGTCAGGCAATTGACCTGTAGTCTGTAACTAGATAGCCACAGGGCCTGGAGAATGCCACTTTCCTCCCCAAGTTCATTTTCTTAGAAAATTAGATGATTAAAGATGAATGAATGATATTCTCACAGTCTTCTCCAGGAACCATGGAAAGGCAGAACTGGCTTTTGAATTTCAAGAGAAGAAAAAGTAATCCTTGAGCAGGGGGATAATATTTAGAATTAGATGCAAATCTTATCCCTACTAAGTTAACCCTAACTGCCCACACTTCAATGAATACGACTAGCAAAGATGAAATAAAAAACACAAGCAAACCCTTTGGGGCTGATCAAGGAGGTTTATTTCACCTTCGGTGCCGTCTTCTTAGAGTCTATGAGAAGGTGCAACCCACTCTTAACTTTCCTGAAGATGCTGTAACTTCATCCCAGGCATTTTGGTTTTTCTTTCTGCTTCTTCCTTGGGGACACTTAGCTGAAAATAAAATCCCCAAAGACGGGCTGATGAGCTCGTGCAGAGACTTTGTGTCCATTAGAAAAAAGGTAACCCCGTGCCAGGGCAGACGGCTTCAGCAGTGTTGTACAGAATGGATTTCAGCTCTCATTTGATTTACTTGGCTAGATTCTCCCATACAACCTGCACAAACTACACAACTGTAGCTGAAATGCAAGACTGGGCTTAACAGTAGTTGCCCAAAATCTACATGTTAATAATAATAGTGCATTGCTGCGTCCCATAGGTCAGGTCTCCAGGGAAGCGGACTCAGAGTTGAACATCTGAATTGAGAGGGAGACTCACAGCATCAACACCTACAGGAGAGGAAAGGAAGCAACACTGAACAGAGGGAGAAGCTGAACCACAATGCAACTGCAGCAAAGGCCTCAGCCCACCCTGTAGGGAGCTTTACAAGTGGGATGGTCCTTCTGAGTTGTTTCGCATTTGATAAGGCTAGACTTGCATACACCCTGTGTAAACCAGTCACAGATATGGACTATAGTGAGTTCTTACCATTTTATTTTGCCTTGGCATATTTTGAACATAGGTGTGATTTTCTCATACCAGAAACAGGGCTTTGTCACCCTTGACACAGTTTCTAGTTGTCCACCTCCCCTCAGTTAGTTCCTCAGTGTAATCAAACCAGACATCTGCCTTATATAGCTGCTTCCTGGTGACCACTGCCCTATAGGACAGCTAGATACAACCTACTTGACTCACCCCCACATAGCTCATGGAAAGCGCAGATGTGCCACAGTGGCCTTCTCTCAATCACGGTGAATCCATAGAACTCATGCCTGCTTACTTAAAACCCACCAATTAGAGCTCCCCCTGGGAAATCTACTTGGATAACACCCTGCATCCCCAGTGAAAGCTTTGGCCTACAGGTCCCTTTTTCCCTCTAGCTCCCCACCTACTGGTTGAGTGCAAGTGTCCTGGATGCCTCCAACATCCTGTTAGCTTTGCAGCATGCTCCCTTCTCTCTGGGATCTGTGAGTCATTAACTGCTTCTGCTATGCCATGGGTTTTGTGGTGCTGCCTCCTCTGTGTCTCACCTGGACCTAACTCTCCTCCTGGTCAAGGCCCTCTTAGAGAGGGGCTGTCTTGGTAGGAATAAACTGGACATTGGTCAGATGAGAGCCACACGGGCATCTGCCAGTATAAATAAGTTTCCTGGGAGAAGGACACCTGGTCACAGTTAGACACTAAGGCATTAGGCTGTCATCCCGGATGAAAAAGTGTTCCATGAAAGGCACATTGTCAACATTCACAACCACTTCCTTTGGAGCTCCATCAAAGCAGGGCTAGAATTTACAGTCACCCTCCAGAGACAGACCTCAAGTCCAAAATAAGGAAAATAAAACATGGGCTGTCCTTGGGAGGGAGGCATGGCCTAAGGGGAAAAAAGGTCTAAAAGGCAAGGAAGTGCTGCCGAGTGGTCAGCAAACATTTGTAGCATCCGGGGGAATACAAGCTTTGATTAAGGTGGATCTGATGGCCCAGCACAGCATCTACTGCGCCGTGTTAATTACTTCACGGTTTAACAAGCATGCTCTGTGCAAATATCTTTTGTTTGCTCTTCCAGATGTACTCTCTACCTTTCTCTATTCTACTTTCTGCTCTGGGAGGCTGACTTGTGTGGATTATGCCAGCAGGCTCTCATGCCCTTCAACTCGTGTTTGGCCAATAGAGCCCTGGCAGGAGATGAGAGGGAGAGAAGAGTGAGGTCAGGGTGCTTGATTCCTTCACTCCCTCTCTGCAAAGTCACCTTAGGCTGGATGCCTCCTCCAGTTGAATATCAAGCGCTGCTATCTAAAATTCTCCCTGCAGACCACTGACTCTCCTCTTCCAAGTGCTGACGGCTGCTCCCTCTCTTCACCCTTCTAGCCTAGGTGCCATAACAGGCCTCCCTCCCCTCCATCCCTCCACATTACCAATATTGGGTGGCTGCTTTATCTGTGTGATTTCTCCAAACTCTGCCCACACTTTGTAAAGAGTCCTGTAGTAAGCCCTCTCAAGTTATCCTACTTTGCTTTCTCCAAGAACCCATATAAATACTTCTAAATGTACTTTGTCTCATGTTGTCCTCTCTACCACCCTGTGAATCAGATATTCTTATCCCCACTTTAGAGATAAAGAAAACGGCTCAGAGATGTTGCGTGACTTGCCCGAGATGGGGAGATGGCCCTCGTTGGCCGACTCAGGTCCATCGTCTACCTTACTGTCACACCCGAGTGTATCCCTCAGATTATTCCCTTTTCCCACCACAGCTCAGAGGGGCCAGCAGAAGAAGGAACAGTTGTGGTATTCAAGACCATGGAACATTCTAAAATTTCCCAGGAGGATGAAGGCAGTACATAGAGGAGACACAGAGGAGTGTGTATTTCATTTCAGTCCTGGAGTTGGGAGAGTCCATTTTATGATTCATGCTCTATTCAGCATTCTAGAAAACCTAAGTTTCTTTTCTAAATTCCCTTTCTCAATTAGAAAATTAAGCTATTTCAGAATCCAGAGCTGTCCTAATCTGCTGCCTGACCCTTCAGGTCTTTGGTTTCTTCATCTGCGTAAAGTAAGATGAATTAACCATGTGACTCCCAAGCCCCCTTCCGTTCTGTGTGTCTGTGAGCTCCTTTTCTCTTTGCTTCCTTTATCCTAAAAACAGACAACAGTCATGTGGTTAAACCCTCATACCAACGATTGTCAGTCTCATCTCTGGGAAAAAGAGGAAGGAGCTCAGATGACGCTGTACACAAAGACTCACTTGTTAGTTGTAAAGAGCCCTTCTCAAGGTCCTGTTCAGCCCTTCTTTTTAACCAAGGTGGTAGTTAAGTCCAATGAGAAAGTGAAGGCCATGCTTAATACCTAGGCGATGGGTTGATAGGCGATGGGTTGCTAGGTGATGGGTTGATAGGTCCAGCAAACTACCACCATGCTACATATTTACCTATGTAACAAACCTGCACATCCCGCACATGTACCCGAGAATTTAAAAAAATAAAATTTTTTTTTTTTTTTAATTTTTTATTGGATTTTAGGTTTTGGGGTACATGAGCATAGCATGCAAGACAGTTGCATAGGTACACACATGGCAGTGTGCTTTGCTTTTCTTCTCCCCTTCACCCACATTTGGCATTTCTCCCCAGGCTATCCCTCCCCACCTCCCCCTCCCACTGGCCCTCCCCTTTTCCCCCCAATAGACCCCAGTGTTTAGTACTCCCCTTTCTGTGTCCATGTGTTCTCATTTTTCATCACCCACCTATGAGTGAGAATATGCGGTGTTTCATTTTCTGTTCTTGTGTCAGTTTGCTGAGGATGATGTTCTCCAGATTCATCCATGTCCCTACAAACGACACAAACTCATCATTTCTGATTGCTGCATAATATTCCATGGTGTATATGTGCCACATTTTTCCAATCCAGTCTATTATCAATGGGCATTTGGGTTGATTCCAGGTCTTTTCTATTGTAAACAGTGCTGCAATGAACATTCGTGTGCATGTGTCCTTATAGTAGAACAATTTATAGTCCTTTGGATATATACCCAGTAATGGGATTGCTGGGTCAAATGGAATTTCTATTTCTAAGGCCTTGAGGAATCGCCACACTGTCTTCCACAATGGTTGAACTAATTTACACTCCCACCAACAGTGTAGAAGTGTTCCTTTTTCTCCACATCCTCTCCAGCATCTGTTGTCTCCAGATTTTTTAATGATCGCCATTCTAACTGGTGTGAGATGGTATCTCAATGTGGTTTTGATTTGCATCTCTCTAATGACCAGTGACGATGAGCATTTTTTCATATGATTGTTGGCCTCATATATGTCTTCTTTCGTAAAGTGTCTGTTCATATCCTTTGCCCACTTTTGAATGGGCTTGTTTGTTTTTTTCCTGTAAATCTGTTTGAGTTCTTTGTAAATTCTGGATATCAGCCCTTTGTCAGATGGGTAGACTGCGAAAATTTTTTCCCATTCTGTTGGTTGCCGATCCACTCTAGTGACTGTTTCTTTTGCCGTGCAGAAGCTGTGGAGTTTGATTAGGTCCCATTTGTCTATTTTGGCTTTTGTTGCCAATGCTTTTGGTGTTTTGTTCATAAAGTCCTTGCCTACTCCTATGTCCTGGATAGTTTTGCCTAGATTTCCTTCTAGGGTTTTTATGGTGCCAGGTCTTATGTTTAAGTCTTTAATCCATCTGGAGTTAATTTTAGTGTAAGGTGTCAGGAAGGGGTCCAGTTTCTGCTTTCTGCACATGGCTAGCCAGTTTTCCCAACACCATTTGTTAAACATGGAATCCTTTCCCCATTGCTTGTTTTTGTCAGGTTTATCAAAGATTGTATAGTTGTATGTATGTTGTGTTGCCTCCGGTGCCTCTGTTTTGTTCCATTGGTCTATATCTCTGTTTTGGTACCAGTACCATGCTGTTTTGATTACTGTAGCCTTGTAGTATAGTTTGAAATCTGGTAGTGTGATGCCCCCCGCTGTGTTCTTTTTGCTTAGAATTGACTTGGCTATGCGGGCTCTCTTTTGGTTCCATATGAAGTTCATGGTGGTTTTTTCCAGTTCTGTGAAGGAAGTCAGTGGTAGCTTGATGGGGATAGCGTTGATTCTGTAAATTACTTTGGGCAGTATAGCCATTTTCACGATATTAATTCTTCCTAACCATGAACATGGAATGTTTCTCCATCTGTTTGTGTCCTCTCTGATTTCGTTGAGCAGTGGTTTGTAGTTCTCCTTGTAGAGGTCTCTTACGTTCCTTGTGAGTTGTATTCCAAGGTATTTTATTCTTTTTGTAGCAATTGCGAATGGCAGTTCACTCTTGATTTGGCTTTCTTTAAGTCTGTTGTTGGTGTAGACGAATGCTTGTGATTTTTGCACATTGATTTTATATCCTGAGACTTTGTTGAAGTTGCTTATCAGTTTCAGGAGTTTTTGGGCTGAGGCAATGGGGTCTTCTAGGTATACTATCATGTCGTCTGCAAATAGAGACAGTTTGGCTTCCACCTTTCCTATTTGAATACCCTTTATTTCTTTTTCTTGCCTGATTGCTCTGGCTAGAACTTCCAGTACTATATTGAATAGGAGTGGTGAGAGAGGGTATCCTTGTCTAGTGCCAGATTTTAAACGGAATGCTTCCAGTTTTTGCCCATTCAGTATGATATTGGCTGTTGGTTTGTCATAAATAGCTTTTATTACTTTGAGATACGTTCCATCGATACCGAGTTTATTGAGGGTTTTTAGCATAAAGGGCTGTTGAATTTTGTCAAATGCCTTCTCTGCATCGATTGAGATAATCATGTGGTTTTTGTTTTTGGTTCTGTTTATGTGGTGAATTACGTTGATAGACTTGCGTATGTTGAATCAGCCTTGCATCCCTGGGATGAATCCTACTTGATCATGATGAATAAGTTTTTTGATTTGCTGTTGCAATCGGCTTGCCAATATTTTATTGAAGATTTTTGCATCTATGTTCATCATGCATATTGGCCTGAAGTTTTCTTTTCTCGTTGGGTCTCTGCCGGGTTTTGGTATCAGGATGATGTTGGTCTCATAAAATGATTTGGGAAGGATTCCCTCTTTTTGGATTGTTTGAAATAGTTTTAGAAGGAATGGTACCAGCTCCTCCTTGTGTGTCTGGTAGAATTCGGCTGTGAACCCGTCTGGACCTGGGCTTTTTTTGTGTGGTAGGCTGTTAATTGCTGCCTCAACTTCAGACCTTGTTATTGGTCTATTCATAGTTTCAGCTTCCTCCTGGTTTAGGCTTGGGAGGACACAGGAGTCCAGGAATTTATCCATTTCTTCCAGGTTTACTAGCTTATGTGCATAGAGTTGTTCGTAATATTCTCTGATGATGGTTTGAATTTCTGTGGAATCTGTGATGATTTTCCCTTTATCGTTTTTTATTGCATCTATTTGGTTGTTCTCTCTTTTCCTTTTTATCAGTCTGGCTAGTGGTCTATTTTGTGGATCTTTTCAAAAAACCAGCTCTTGGATTTATTGATTTTTTGAAGGGTTTTTCGTGTCTCAATCTCCTTCAGCTCAGCTCTGATCTTAGTTATTTCTTGTCTTCTGCTGGGTTTTGAGTTTTTTTGATCTTGCTCCTCTAGCTCTTTCAATTTTAACGATAGGGTGTCAATTTTGGATCTCTCCATTCTCCTCATATGGGCACTTATTGCTATATACTTTCCTCTAGAGACTGCTTTAAATGTGTCCCAGAGGTTCTGGCACGTTGTGTCTTCGTTCTCATTGGTTTCGAAGAACTTCTTTATTTCTGCCTTCATTTCGTTGTTTACCCAGTCAACATTCAAGAGCCAGTTGTTCAGTTTCCATGAAGCTGTGCGGTTCTGGGTCGGTTTCTGAATTCCGAGTTCTAACTTGATTGCACTATGGTCTGAGAGGCTGTTTGTTATGATTTCAGTTGTTTTGCATTTGTTGAGCAGTGCTTTACTTCCAATTATGTGGTCAATTTTAGAGTAGGTGTGATGTGGTGCTGAGAAGAATGTGTATTCTGTGGATTTGGGGTGGAGAGTTCTGTAAATGTCTATCAGGTTTGCTTGCTCCAGGTCTGAGTTCAAGCCCTGGATATCCTTGTTGATTTTCTGTCTGGTTGATCTGTCTAGTATTGACAGTGGAGTGTTAAAGTCTCCCACTATTATTGTGTGGGAGTCTAAGTCCTTTTGTAAGTCATTAAGAACTTGCCTTATGTATCTGGGTGCTCCTGCATTGGGTCCATATATGTTTAGGATCGTTAGCTCTTCTTGTTGTATTGATCCTTTTACCATTATGTAATGGCCTTCTTTGTCTCTTTTGATCTTTGTTGCTTTAAAGTCTATTTTATCAGAGATGAGCATTGCAACTCCTGCTTTTTTTTGCTTTCCATTAGCTTGGTAAATCTTCCTCCATCCCTTTATTTTGAGCCTTTGTGTATCCTTGCATGTGAGATGGGTTTCCTGGATACAGCACACTGATGGGTTTTGGCTTTTTATCCAATTTGCCAGTCTGTGTCTTTTGATTGGTGCATTTAGTCCATTTACATTTAGGGTTAATATTGTTATGTGTGAATTTGATACTGCCATTTTGATGCTACGTGGCTGTTTTGCCTGTTAGTTGTTGTAGATTCTTCATTATGTTGAAGCTCTTTAGCATTCAGGGTGATTTTGGAATGGCTGGTACTGGTTGATCCTTTCTATGTGTAGTGCCTCTTTTAGGAGCTCTTGTAAAGCAGGCCTGGTGGTGATAAAATCTCTGAGTACTTGCTTGTTCACAAAGGATTTTATTCTTCCTTCACTTCTGAAGCTCAGTTTGGCTGGATATGAAATTCTGGGTTGAAAGTTCTTTTCTTTAAGAATGTTGAATATTGGCCCCCACTCTCTTCTGGCTTGTAGTGTTTCTGCCGAGAGATCTGCTGTGAGTCTGATGGGCTTCCCTTTGTGGGTGACCTGACCTTTCTCTCTGGCTGCCCTTAGTATTCTCTCCTTTATTTCAACCCTGTTGAATCTGACGATTATGTGCCTTGGGGTTGCTCTTCTTGCGGAATATCTTTGTGGTGTTCTCTGTATTTCCTGCAATTGAGTGTTGGCCTGTCTTGCTAGGTGGGGGAAATTTTCATGGATGATGTCCTGAAGAGTATTTTCCAGCTTGGATTCATTCTCTTCGTCCCCTTCTGGTACACCTATCAAACGTAGGATAGGTCTTTTCACATAGTCCCACATTTCTTGGAGACTTTGTTCATTCCTTTTTGTGCTTTTTTCTCTGATCTTGGTTTCTCGTTTTATTTCATTGAGTTGGTCTTCGACTTCAGATATTCTTTCTTCTGCTTGGTCAATTCGGCTATTGAAACTTGTGTTTGCTTCGCGAAGTTCTCGTATTGTGTTTTTCAGCTCCTTTAATTCATTCATATTCCTCTCTAAGTTATCCATTCTTGTTATCATTTCCTCAAATCTTTTTTCAAATCTTTTTTCAAGGTTCTTAGTTTCTTTGCATTGATTTAATACATGATCTTTTAGCTCACAAAAGTTTCTCATTATTCATCTTCTGAAGTCTAATTCCGTCATTTCGTCACAGTCATTCTCCGTCCAGCTTTGTTCCCTTGCTGGTGAGGAGTTTTGGTCCTTTCTAGGAGGCGAGGTGTTCTGGTTTCGGGTGTTTTCCTCCTTTTTGCGCTGGTTTCTTCCCATCTTTGTGGATTTGTCCGCTGGTCGTCTGCGTAGTTGCTGATTTTTCGATTGGGTCTCTGAGGGAAACCCAGAATGTTGATGATGAAGTATTTCTGTTGCTTGGCTTTCCTTCTACCAGTCTAGCCCCTTCACTGTACGACTGCTGAGGTCCGCTCCAGACCTTGCTTGTCTGGGGTGCACCTCTAGCAGCTGTGGCACAGCGAGGGATGCTACCAGTTTCTTTTTCTGCTATCTTTGTCCCAGGATGATGCCTGCCTAATATCAGTCTTTTGGATATAGAGGGGTCAGGGAGCTGCTTGAGGAGACAGTTTGTACTTTATAGGGGTTTAATTGCTGAGCTGTGCGCTCTGTTGTTCCTTCAGGGCTGTTAGGCTGCTATGTTTGATTCTGCTGCAACAGAGCTCATTAAAAAACCCTTTTTTTTTTTTTTTTTTTCTCAAATGCTCTGTGTTGAGGGGTTTGGACTTTATTTTTGGATGTTCGATGAGGTGTCCTGCCCAGCTAGAAGGCAGACTAGCCACTGTTTGGTTTCCAGGCTCCGCCCTGCTGTTGTGTGATTCGCCCTGTTCCTGCAGGTTCTGCTGTGGTCTCCGCCACGCCCTGCGGCGGAGTCTCTTCGTTGTAGCGTGTTGCCTCAGCAACGGCAGGCCGTGTCAGCAGTGGGCGTGTATCTCAGTAGGGACGGGTTGCCTCGGCAACGGCTGGCTGCGTTAGCAGTGGGCGTGTATCTCAGTTGGGGCGGGTTGCCTCGGTAGTGGTGGATGCCCCTCCCCCACAGAGCCTCTCGGGCAGTCTGCTTGGGATAGTTTGAAATCGCGGTTTTGTTCGTCCCACTGGGTATCCCAAACGATCTGTCCCTGCAATCCCCTGGGCTGGGCTACTGTGCAAGTCTCGTTCAGTCTCAAGTCCAGCCCTCTCAAGTCTCAGGTTGCCGGTTCAACAAGGCACCCGGACAAGCACGCCCTGTGGGGATTGCTGGGTAGGGCCGGCCGCCAGTAGGTCTGCCTGGTGTCCCGTGTCTTTTTATACTTGGGAGTTTCCCCGTTCTGTGGGCAACAAAGATCAGTCTGGAAATGCAGCACTGACTCACCGTTTGCGGATTCAACGCGGGCTCCAATCCTGGGTTGTTCTCACAGCGCCATCTTGAGTCCCCTCCAAAATTTTTTTTAAATAATGTTTTTTTTTAATTGCATTTTAGGTTTTGGGGTACATGTGCCGAGCATGCAATACAGTTGCATAGGTACACACATGGCAGTGTGTTTTGTTTGCTTTCTCCCCTTCACCCACATAATTTTTAAAAAGAGAAAGTAAAGATACTGGGTTAGTTTGCATTGCTCCTGAAGCCCCTATGTATGGCAAATTCCTAGACTCTCAATCTCATTTGGGGTGGAGTCTCTATTGTCTTGATCAAAAGCAGATAGATCCTTCTTGTATGAAATACCTTTTGTCCTGGTTTACTTATATTTCCCTACATTATTGACAAATCATGCAGCCTAGGAACCAGCTAAGAACAAGATGTTTCACTCTGGTGCTGCCACCAATCTAAAGAGCTTTCACTTAGGGAAGCACCAGCACAAGACAGGGAAAAGAAAATGCTTCTGCATCCCTTTCCAAGCTCCCACTCCTCAACTTGGGATTAAGAATTAGGGACCCTGAATTCTAGTGCTAATAGAGCCACTAACTTTGGGCAAGTCACTTCCGTTCTCTAGACCTCTTTCCATTATCCAGTAAAATGAGTAATTGAATAGCATTATCCTTTCTTGCTCTAACTGCCTATGAACCTATAAGGATGAGTATGTTTGGGGTAGACTGATTTGGATAGATGGCTTTCCATGGGTTCCCCAGAAAACAGGATCTGAGGAGAGATTTAAGTATTAATGGTTTACTTAGAGATGCAAGCCTAGGGCAGCAAGAGTAAGGGATAAAGGACATAGAACAAGAAAGACTGAGAAGCAGAAGTGGCATCTTATCAAGCTGACCACAGCTTTACACACTTCAAAGAAGCCCAAAGCGTCACTCAGTCCCACTGGACATCTTTGTACATGTTGTACAGAAAAAAAAAATAGACCATTGGAGGGAAGAAAAATCAGGAATTTATTTGCAGATTCTTTCCCATTTCTTCTCTCCCACTGGTCAAAGTTTGATCACTGGGGAGTTATTTTTCTGTTCTGGGCTGTATCATCTGATACAGCCAAAAATAAAATTCTAAGCCCCCTCCAACCATCTGAATGCACTTCCTCATCAGTCAGGGAACTCTTTAAATTTAACCTGAAAGACTGGTACAGGTCATGATGGGAAGAGGGGGCTAGACATTTCTCCTTATACCTCTCTGGCATTCATAGTAACACAGACTTTAAGTCTGATAAGAAGCATTTACAATCTGCTCTCTGTGAAGCCTGCTACCACAAAACTTCCTCAGCACGTTAAGAACTTTGGTCTCCACAATTCTTTATATTAACCCAGACACTTCCTTTCTATTGATCCCAAGTCTTGAGATAAACTCAACCAATTGTCAACCAGAACATTTTAAAATCTACCTATAGCCTGCAAGCACCTCCCCCTGCCACGCTTCAAGTTGTCCTGCCTTTCCGGACCAAACCAGTGTATTTGCGGCATGGATTTGATTGAATTCTTATGTCTCCCTAAAATGTATAAAGCCAAGCTATACCTCAACCACCTTCGGTACATGTTCTCAGGATCTCCTGAGGGATGTGGCTGTGTCACAGACGATGGCCACTCATATTTGGCTCAGAATAAATCTCTTCATATATTTTACAGAGTTTGACTCTTTTTGTTAAAAGCTACATCCAACCTGGAAGAGGTGGGAAGAGCCAGGGAGCTCAGAAATCAGCTGATCTGCCTCATAGAGTGCCAAATCACCGGGAGCTTGCTTCCTAGCAGAGGGCTAAGTGTTGGGGAGATGCTGAAGCTGAGCAAAGCTAACGAGGCACAGAAACCAAGCATGGCTAGACCCGGATAAAATGGAAAGGTATATCAGAGGAGAGCTCAGGCTCCTTCATTCAACAAATGTCTTCTGAGAAATTTGGATACAGAGATGCAACAACTATTCCTGCCCTCGGGCAGCACACCCTTTACTAGGGAGATGGGCTTAGAAAAAGGCAATTACAGCAAAATAACCATGGTATAGATTATTATAGATGATTCTGCTTAGCTCCCTGATTTATTTATACAAAAATGAAACCCAGACTTGACCAGTTTAATTCAGGAGATCTATGGGGGACAAGACCTAGAAAATCCAGGCTGTTAATTTACAAGTCAATGCTTCCTTTACTGATCCTCTCCTAAAGGCACAAAAGTGCTTTAGAGCCAGCTGTTCTAAAATAAGAGTAGATTTAAAAGATCCAACAGCATCAGACCACATTGCTCAACTCTGCATAAATTTGCCTGCAGATCAAATGATGCAACATGAACTGGAAGGGTGGAGTGGGGTGGGGGTGCCTAAGACCGGGAGACGGGTATCAGGGAACTCTTTCTGAAGACAACCTATCTGCTACATGGAGCCAAGAGGGATCAGTTTAATTGAAGTTAAAGGTATTTTAAGGAAGGTAAGAGCCTAGCTGGGGGTTCAGCCAAGGGGCTTCTTTCCACCTTTGAAAATGAGAAGAGTTGAACAAGATCTGTATGGATGACTGATAAAAACCCCTTTGAAGTGGACAGGGATCTTTTTATAGCCTCAGAATAACTTAGCCCTGAGTGAGCTCTCATTTATAAGCATGGAGGGTGGTGAGCTGTCTCCCTCCAGTTGGATTTCTTCCAGCTTGGCTATGAAGAGCGTGATATTGGCCTGGTGTCCTGGTCTATTGGAGAGAAGATAAATCTGGCAGTCCTTCACACAAGAAATGACCCAGGGGAAGGCCCTAACATGCTGGTTAACAGACACCAGGAAGAAAGGCACGGAACACAGACTCACAGCCCCTATATACCACCCCCAGCCCATGTGCCATCAAGTCCACTAAATAAGTCATGGATTAATCCTTAAAAAAAAAAAAATGTAAGAGAGTTCTCTCAGACTTGCCAAGAAACAAGTGTGATAAAAATTATTCCAGTAGATCATTTACTGTATGTATCAGATGCTGTACAGGCAATAGTTCTTTCACTTCTTTTAACAACCCCAAGACGTAGGTATTATTTTGATTTTCACTCTACATTCCAGAAGACTGCAGTTTATTTATGTGTGAGCAAGCTGAAGCAACTTGTTCAAGCTGAGTATATCGCAGGCCAGAAGCTAGATGGATAAAACTGTTAGGTAAACGTTGAGGTAGCATGACGTGATCTTCGGTTGCAAACTTCATGTAGTGAAGTCCCACCGCCGTATTGTCAGTACTCACTTCTTTTGGCTGAATGACTGAGCAACATGGTCTAATCTCCCCTTCGCCAAACAGTTAAGCATCTCCTTTTGGACATGGGAACATTTGGCCAGTTTGTTTAAGACTCAACTTTTCTCAGACTCTTGCACAAGAGCTCTGTGCAATACCCTGGATTGCCCTATATCTGAAGAGAAAGGGAAAACTTAAAGAAAAGGAACTGGCTGGGCACAGAGGCTCATGCCTATAATCCCTGCACTTTGGGAGGCCAAGGCAGGTGGATCACCTGAGGTCAGGAGTTTGAGACTAGCCTGACCAAAAAGGTAAAACCCCATCTCTACTAAAAATACAAAAATTAGCCGGGCATGGTGGCAGGTACCTACAGTCCCAGCTACTCGGGAGGCTGAGACAGGAGAATTGCTTGAAGCCAGGAGGCGGAGGTTGCGGTGAGTCGAGATTGCACCACTGCACTCCAGCCTGGGTGACAGAGCGAGACACTGTCTCAAGAAAAGGAAAAAAAAAAAAAAGAAACCACAGTGAAATATGTGCCACTGAAGAAGAGATGCCTCGGTTATAGTCTGAGATGTTGCCCACCACCACTTTTCATTTCTGTAGAAGATATAAATAGGAAATTTGGACCCAAATTAAGGCAGAATTTAAATTAACCTTTAAGTGCTTTGTCATAATCATGAGCGTTATAACTCCCCAAACCTGCCCATATTCCTGTAAATACATCAAAATCTTGGTATCTGAAGCTATGAAAAAGAAAAGGCAAAGATACTTTGAGTTTAATCTCAATTCAGTTCCACCAAAATCTGCCTGTATAACCTTTTACAGGTACTCTACCTACTCTCTGAAATTCCGTGTTTTCATCCATAAAATTAAAGGGTTAGACACAGTTGATCTCTAAGGTGTCTTCTGATGCTCTCATTCTGAGTCTTCGATAACATTTGCTTTACATTCCTTACAGAAGCTTCGGTTAAAAAAAAAATGGTGAAAGAACAAGAAAAGAAATGGACAAAAAGTATAGGCACTAAAATGATTTCTGAAAGGGGAAAATCAATGAAGTTTCATGCTATACACATACAAGGGACTATGTGTCATCAGTAAGCTGTTCTTCCTAGCATCCTTGAGACATCATAAAGAAAAATGAAACACTAAAATTCCATGATGAAGAAACTTCTTCCATTCTCTTTGTAGACGGAGGCTTGACTCTCAAAGCCTACAAAGATTTCTTCCTGTCTGCTAGACAGACAAGAGTTCAAAGCACCCTAGACCCCCAAGCTTCTGTCTGCAGGGTCTCTACCTCTGACCCCTCCCACCTGACCCCTTCCTTACTGTGGAAACCCCAAACAAAGAGGGTTGGAAGAAAAAATCTTGGTAATGGAACTTCAGGACACATTAGAGCTGAACAACACTTTAGAGATCTTTTTTACAAATAAAGTTCTGGGCATAAGGCATGTACTAATTGGCCTGACTCTAGCTAGGAAATAAATTGCTATCATTTTATTCTCTGAAGGAGACAACCCCAGGTTAGTATTTCAAAGAAGAGTGAGTCACTGGAGAGGTTTAAAAATACCTGCTAATTATTTCTCTAAAGAAAACCCTTAACTCTGGGAGAAAGAAGTTATATGCAGCATCATTAAGATGAAAGGGATGAGTTACCTGGGCTGCCTTAGGAGGCCCAGGAATAATAAGGGTGCCCCTTGTCTTGCTGAGCAGATATCCCTGCAGAGGCACTTCCATGGACATTATCTCAGTGACCCCGAATCCCTGGGAGAGGAGCGGCTGGCTGTTGGCTTCACTGTTCCCTTCATTCTACCTTGCTGTAATGTGAGGAAGCCAAGAGAAGGTGGTGTTCTGTTCTAGCACTGCTATAAAGAAATATCCAAGATTGGGTAATTTATAAAGAAAAGAGGATTAAATGGCTCACAGTTCTTCAGGTTGTACAGAAAGCATGATGTTGGCATCTGCTTGGTTTCTGGGGAGGCCTAGGGAAACTTTCCATCACAGCTGAAGGCCAAGGGGAAGCAGCCTCATCTTGCATGGCTGGAGCAGGAGGAAAAGGAGGGAGGTGCTACATACTTTTAAACAATCAGATCTCATGAGAACTCACTCATATACAGAACCGAGAGAGATTAAGTACTAAACCATCCGTGAGAACTTCACCCCCAGATGCAATCACTTCCCACTAGGTCCTACTTCCAACATTAGGGATTACAATTTAACATTAGATTTGGGTGGGGACACAGATCCAAACCATATCAATAAATCAGTGTCCAGAAGGGATGTGGGTCTCTTCACTGTTTGTGAAGTCAACACGTGGAGAGCTGCTTAGAATCCTAGAATTAGAGCTGTCCAAGCTGGGAGCTATCGGTCACTCGCTCCAATCTTGTTTGTAAGTTTGGGGTGGGTTTAAAAACTTGCCTGTGTGTTTCACGATGAAGAAGAGAATGAAAAAGGAGGAAGAAGAGATGGAGAGGAAAGAGATGGAAGAAACAAGAGGAACAGTTGATAGAGGAGATGGAGGAGGAGGTATGAGGAGAAAGGGGAAAAGGAGGAGGAACAGAAGAAAGAAGAGAAGTTTCAGATTTCTGAAAGTCATCCAAAACAAGTTAACTGAAACATTTCCAGACTGTTTGTGGAAGAAGAGGAGGATATGGAATCAGCTGTCTGGGAGGAAGAGAACACTAGCCCAGTTACAGAGAGGAAGCAATGGGATTTTCCATAACTGGGATGACAAATGAGGGACAAGTTCCAGGAGAGCATGAACCTGTGCCTTTCCTCAAAGGCTATGTCCCAGATGAACCTCAGATAGGGTTCCTGCATGATTGGCCAGTGACAAAGTATTACATATTGAGTCTTTGAGAGCTGGGACAAGGTCTTACAGCCTAACTTGGTATCTGAAAAATTAAATTTAAATTTACCCTGCAGGCCTGTCTAGGGGGTATATTCAGAATAATTCCTGAAAGATGGTTGATCAGAAAACTTTCCCACATTTTCTGGAATAACTTAAGAGGAAAGGCAACCTTTAAAAAAAAAAAAAGGAAGACAGACACATAAAAAATAGACTTTCTACCCACCCTGGGAGCTAGGATGTGGATTTTGTTGGAGGTACCAGAATTTTATTGTAAGAATAAATTTAGTACAATAATAAAGACTATTCCCACTCCATACCTCAAGTATTATAGACATCTTACACCTGCCACGTCAGCATCCTCTGTCTCTGGTGCTCCCCTACTCTTAGTTCAGCCCCTTTTCTTTGAGCTCATCCTCCCTCCTTCCTGGTTTGCATCCATTATCTTCTAGGTCTTATTGTGCCCAAATATTTTGCATCCTGACAAGGGACACCACTGGACAGAGAGATGGTTCATTGACAGTGGTATTTGTTCAGCTTCAGTGCTGAGTACTTGCTGGGTGGTAGGCAGTTTTCACTGGGAGCTTGCCATCTTGAGTATGCCTCACCCCCCACTTTAATGACCACTGGCTTCTCAGCTGATTGATTGGTAAGGCTAGCTCAGATTCTCTGGCCACTTTCATTTCCATGATTCCAGTCTTTTCAACCAAACCATGAGCTCCCCTGAGACAGAGGCTGTGCCTTTGGCTTGTTTTGCCCATGTAGGAGCTTAGGCAGGTGATGCGGACTGGCTCCAAGGAAGCTGTGACCCCAGATGCTCCCCAAATCTGAAGGAGGAGCAGATTTTTTCACAGGGTCCCCTCATTTCCTTCCATGTGTGAGAGAATACAGGCTGCTCATAAATCCATGGGTAGTCCAGAATACCTGGGTGGGAACCATTGGTTTAAATTTTCTGCTAAAGGGCTCTGTGCTAAATACCTGGTCCCACATATAGTTCTCTTACACTAATTTCCCATCATTTTATCCTTGTCTGGTTATAACCCTGAGGGAAAAGCAAACAAATAAACACACCATGCCAGGGCTAGAATGCCTGCATTCTAGCTCTGCTGATTAACTGGATGTATGGCCCTGAGCGGGCCTCTTCATCAGGGAGGGCCTCCCTCCCCTTCCCTCTAAGCCAAAAAGCTGGACCCAAGCTATCTAGACAGCACCTCACTTTTCTGGGATGTTCTGAGGCCCTTGTCCACGTGCACAGAAATTGGGAGCCCAGATGCACATAGCCATTCATCCGCCCCAGAAGGACACTAAAGGAAAAGCCAGAAGAAACAAGTGGGACTTTCAGCTGAGCTTCAAATAGGAAGAGACTGTCAGCTCACCTAGGCTGAGGATGAAAAGCATTCCACAGAGCTGAGGCAGCCCAGGGACAGGGTTCACACTCCCCAAGCGCTCTAAGCAAGGAGGAAAAGGCCCTGAGAAGACAGAGAGACGCCCCCATTCAGATCAGGCCCAAAACCTGGCCTGATAGGAGCTGGAGACAAATGGGAAAAGAAAGTGCTTCCCCTTGAAGAACCAAGAGGGCAAGCCACCCTGGCCTCCTCCTATCAGGAGAGAGAATGAATGCAGCATTCGGTGAGGAACAAGGCTGAGCTCTGGAATGAAGCTTGAGATGCTTAGAAACTGAAAGCACACCGTGGCTTCGATGGTTAATAAAATCTAAGAGTAATCAAGGTCCGCATAGCAACAGCAAGCAGTTCTCTCATTAACTCACTCTCCCTGCAGCACACACACTGCCACCACCTCCACCACCGTAGCTAACTCTACAAATGTTTCCGCTTCCTCCGGCTTGCCAACTCAGCTGAGAAGTTTGGAGTAGAAAGCAAGAAAGCAGATGTGGCATCCAAGCTGAGCTTCTCATGAGTAAATAGATTCCATATGGTAAGAGAAATGTCAAGGAGAAAGAGATTTTTATGAGGACCAAGGAGAAAGGAATCGGTGTGAAGTGCCTCTCATCTTACTAAGATGTGGTATGATGGGTCTGAAGTGGAGCTCTGTGCCTGGTCCTGAGGAGCTGAAAAATCCCATGTCATGGCTAAAGTGACCACAGTCCGGCACACAGAGCAAGGAGTCCCAGTCTTGGTCCTGCCAGCGTGGCTGCCTCACTGTGGAAAGGTCTTTCCCTTGACTCTGAGTGTCAGCATTTTCATCTGTAAGGTGGAAATAAGAATTCTTTGATGAAAATACCATTCAATAAAAAATAGAGGCTGGATTTGAAGGTGTTTTATAGACCTGGGAAGACAGGAATTATAATGTCTAGACCAAGGTCAGAGGTGTGGAAGTCTTCAGTGTGGAGATGCATACGGAAGTCGTGGAAGCCAACAGAGAAGCAAGAAGAGCAAGTCCTGGGAACACAGGTCCAGGGGTGGGCAGAGAAAGAGGTGCCAGGGCCGGGCGCGGTGGCTCAAGCCTGTAATCCCAGCACTTTGGGAGGCCGAGGCGGGTGGATCACGAGGTCAACAGATCGAGACCATCCTGGTCAACATGGTGAAACCCCGTCTCTACTAAAAATTACAAAAAATTAGCTGGGCACGGTGGTGCGTGCCTGTAATCCCAGCTACTCAGGAGGCTGAGGCAGGAGAATTGCCTGAACCCAGGGGGCGGAGGTTGCGGTGAGCCGAGATTGCGCCATTGCACTCCAGCCTGGGTAACAAGAGCGAAACTCCGTCTCAAAAAAAAAAAAAAAAAAAAAAAGAAAGAGGTGCCAGAGATGAAGGCCAAGAGGAAAGGACCGAGAAATAGGAGAGCCGTCGAAAACTGAAGGAAGATGATTTGAGCAAGTAATCATTGTGGATCGCGTAGATTTCTTAAGAAGTCAAGGTATGGTCTTCTTGCTTCCTATATCTCCCCAAAAGCGGAATGGGGTTCAGGCTGAAGAGAGAAAAATGACCACTGAAGGAGGGAAGATGTATGATTTAGAAAGTCATTGTTTATTTTTTGCATGTGAGAGAAGGTAGAATGATATTATCTACTATCTAATTTTCAGTCTAACCACAGTTAAGTTAACACTAAGAACCCACAGTTTACAGATTGCTTTCATAGTCATTTTATTATTTAATTTTTTGCACAAATTCTTTGAACTCCATTTTTTTAAAGAGAAAATCAAAGAGGATATACGACTTCTCCAAGATTCTTAATCCAGGTGAATGGCTAACCTGTCTTCCAAGCCCGAGCTCTCTCCCAAGTGTCCTATGGTAGCTAGCTTGACCTCTGGAAGGTAAGATCAAATTGCCCTCACACATCTGTGAAGTATCAGCTGTTTATAGTTTTTCCTTCACCTCCCCTACATTCAAAAGCACAATGCAGCATATAAAAGAAAGGTAATTCACCAATTCATGTAGGCAAATATAAGGTCGTCTCACTTCATATTTGGATTGCATAGGTGAAAGTGATTTGAAGAGAACCTGAAATTGCTCAGATAGCTGCTGAGTCTCCATATGGTTTTCTTTGTAGACATAAACATTCACCACCAGGAAATGATTGGCTGACAGTTTCACGGTTTCCCAGGACCTAGTAACTGTTTTCTCCTCTGAGTGACTCAGCCATGAGATAGGGTCTAGCCAGAGCATCTAATTACACAGGCCAAGTCAGGCTCTGGAATCAAAGCTCCGCTCACTGCCAAGCAGGCTACTGCCCTCTGAGGTGTCAGAGAAGACAGCTGCAGGCAAGGGGCTGGAGACCCATGTTGGAACCTCCTTCATCAGTCCTTAGTTCAAGGCAATTCTGCTCCACAGATGGGTAATGTAATAAAAGTTTTTAATGGAGGTTTTATTGTGGGCTGGAAGGATGATCCTTGGTTATCCAATTGGCAACCTTCTCTGAGAAACAAGCAGCTTTCTTTCATGTGGCAACTCCAACATGCTTAGATCATGCCGAAGGTGGGGGAGAGCTGACTTACTTGCAACTCAGCACAGCGTTTCTGGGAGATGTCCAGGCAGCTCAAAGCTGGAGCCGCAGAGCCAGGCCTGCAGAAGGGCTGGGCTGGTGATGAGGAGCAAGGCTTGGCTGATTCCTCAGGCCAGCCTATGGAAAAGGCCATACTTCTCCTTATCATTGAGAAGGGACAATAAGCACTGCTGGCAGGTCCCAGAGGACCCCTGCACCTGTCATGATGCTGGAAATGCCGCTGCAAATCCCAGGTTTCAGGATCTCCCAGTTGCACATTTCATTTTCTTAAAAGGAAAACTCCATTAGTATAGTCAGTGGCTACCAGTCCCCTGGAAAATTTGTTAAAAACACAGGTTCTTAGTTCATATTACAAAGATTTTGACTTTGATAATCAGCCAGGTTTACAAATGAATTCATTGGGATACCTGCAGAAGGGTGAAATGATACTTTTTATTGTGATGATTGTGATAAAATATAAATCATATGGAAGTTACAATTTTAATTATTTTTAAGTGTATAGTTTACTGTCATTAAGTATGTTGATGTTAAAACACTATTGTTAAGAAAGAGCAATTAGAAGCCTAACATTGGGTGAAACAGTTCTTAAGGGAGAAAAAAAAAATATTTTTGATGAATGAAAGACCTAACTACAGAACTACTAGAAGAAAACATAGGGGGAATACTTCAGGACATTGGTCTGGGAAAAGATTTTATGAATAAGATCTCAAAAGCATAAGCAACAAAAGCAAAAATAAACAAATGGGATTATAGCAAATTAAAAAGTTTCTGCATAGACAAGAAAACAATCAATAGAGTGAAAAAACAATTTATAGGATGGGAAAAATATTTACAAGCTATTCATCAAATGGGGGATTAATATCCAGACTATACAAGGAAGTTAAATGTCTCAACAGCAATATATATATATATATTTATTTATATATTTTTTATATATTTTATATATTTTATATATTTATTTATATATATTTATATATTATTTATATATTTATTTTTATATCTATAAAAAATTAAATATATATGGCTAACAAATATATTTTTAAATGCTCAACATCACTAGTCATCAGGAAAATGCAAATCAAACCACATTGAGGTACCATCTCATTCCAGTTTGGATGGCTATTATCCAAAAGACAAAAAAAACATAGGTTGGTTGAGAATGTGGAGAAAAGGGAACTCTTACACACTTTTGGTGAGAATGTAAACTAGTATAGCCACTGTGAAGAACAGTATGAAGGGTCCTCAAAGAAACCAAATATAGAACTAGCATATGATCTCACTATTGGGCATTTATTCAAAGGCAAGGAGGTCAGTATGCAAAGAGATGTCCGCACCTCCATGCTTATTGCAACACTACTTACAATAGCCAAGATATGAAATCAAAGTAAGTGTTTAACAGCAGATGAACAGATAAAGAAAATGTGGTATCTATTCACAATGGAGTACTATTCAGCCATAAAAAGGATAACATCTTGTCATTCACAACAACATAGATAAAACTCCAAGACCTCTCCTACCTCAAGAAAGAAAGCAAACTGGTGGCCTCCTTGTGAGGAAAAGTGGACCACGGCGGTCATAGATAGCTAATTGAAAATTTTGGGTTGGCAGTTTGGCTGTCAACATAGTAATACCCATGGAAACAACTAACCTTCTTTTACTTTTTAAACATTTATAGGCTCGAAAAATAAAACTGATTTAATCTTTTCGATGTTAGTTCCATTTGGTAAAATTCTTTGTAATAATTTTATGGGAATGGTTTAGAATGTTCTAAAGCAGAAACGGTCTGCTGGGGTTTGGTGAGTTGAGCTGGTGGTGTGTGTCAATTTCAATGTGTAGACTTAACTGGGCTCTGATCTTAAGAAAGAAAAATGTATTCATGAGACAATTTAAGATCTGGACACTGAATATTTGATGATATTAAGAAATTAATTTTAGTTTTTTACATAATAATAGTATTGAGGGTTTTCTGAGGAGTCCTTAAATGTTTTTAGTTACATATGAAATATTTATGGCTGAAATGATACGACGTCTGTGGTTGATTCAGTTAATATGCAGAGGGAGAAGAAGTGACATACAAGAAACAATAGTGGCCATGAATTGGGAACTGTGGGAACTAGGTATATGAAAACTCTTCGAATGATTCTTTCTACTTCAACATACGCTTGAAAATTCTAGAGTAAAGAATTTTAAGTAATAAAATTTTATTCCAAACAATTTTTAAATAGAACTCCATTGAGACTCTTACAAGCTGCCTCTCTTATTTCTTACTAGTAGTTTCCTGACATAGGGTTTACTGTGGGTACTGATATATACCCCTTATTATTGTATCACATTTGGAAAATCTGGGCAACTTCTCTACAGTTGTTCAGTGAAATGGTCATTTGAAATAAAAAATCCTCTTGGTCACAGTGTCTTTGGAGGTGCAAAAGCCATAGCTAACCTGCTTGTCACTCTTCCTCCCTTGCTGCAGTGAATGTGGTACCTTGTTTTCTCTAGCAGATCTTTCGTCCGTCTTCCTAGTCCTTTTATCCCCTTTCACTTTAGCCTTGATCTCTAATTCATTGTTATGAAAGAAAAAAAATAGGAATGTGAGCTTGTTCCAAAATGCTTACTTCCTCCCTTATAGTTTCCCATGCCCATCTCCCCAGAGAGATTCCGGCACAGGACCCAATTCCCACATCTCGTTCATAAGCACTTGTTAATGACCCTCTGTTACCATTTCCTCATTCATGACTCATAACCACCCAGTGTGGTAATACTCTTAGGTCTACTTTATAGATGAGGCGTCTGAAATTGAGACATTTCCACTGAAGACTGCAAAGCTGGTACTGGACTAAGGAACCCACGGCTGCATGTGGGATTTTTTACAGACCTGCCATCAGGTTCTCACCCCTGTATACATCCTTCCTCTCTTGTAGAAAGTTGCCAGAATAACTGAAGAGGGGATCTTTCTAGCCCCTCTTGACACACACTACCAGCTCAACTCACCAAATCCAGGCAGATAATTTTTGTTTTAGAAAATTCTAAACAGTTCCCATAAAATTATTACAAAGAGGGTTTCCAAATAGAACTAACATTAAAGGGGTTAAACCAATTTGATTTTTCAATTTTATAAATGTTTAAAAAGTAAAAGAGGGTTAGTCGTTTCCATGGTTATTACTATATTGGCAGCCAATCTGCCTATGCAGGACTCAAAAATTCTCAGCTGGCTATCTATGAGGTCCACGGTCCACTTTCCCTCACAAGGAGGCCATCTGTTTGCTTTCCTTCTTGAGCCAGGAGAAGTCTTGGAGAGTGCACCATTCCACCTTTTTCCTTTATCTCCCCTCTCTTGTTCCTGTCATCACTTCACTCATTCCCTTGCAACCAAACAGTGCAAACCTCATGAACCCTGGAGATGGAGACTCCCTTCCCTCAATGACCATTCCAGCCCACTGGGCCCCACACCTGGAGGGAGGGGGACTGTGACAGATCTGCAGGCTGAGCTGGCTATCCCAGGATGAGCTCCACAGTCACAGGAGTCCTGCCAGAGTGTCTCTCCAGAGAACCTGAGCCAGCTGCCAAGAAAATCTCTCCTCAACCTGCAGCACTACCTTTTGAGGAGATGCTGTACTTGGAGGAAATATCAGCAAACTCTGGGCTGGGAATTGGAATGCTGAGGGAGTCACCAACTCTCTGGGTGGGTGAGCACTTCTGCAAGGCATCCCTTCCATGCTTCAGCCCTGGAGTAGAACTGCCCATTGCCTCTAAAATCTCATTTTTTAAGAGCTCCTGTCCTCATGATCAAGCCTGGCTAAATTTAAGAATAAATCCCAAGCTATCCCTTGAACTGAACTGAACTGAATTATTCTCAAAGAGTCTTGAAGGAAAGCAAATTTGGCAAAAGAAAAACTATGCCTAATTCTTTTCTTTTTCTTTTTATTGCATTTTAGGTTAGGGGGTACATGTGCAGAACATGCAAGATAGTTGCATAGGTACACACATGGCAGTGTGTTTTGCTGCCTTCCTCCCCTTCACCCACATTTGGCATTTCTCCCCATGCTATCCCTCCCCAGCTCACCCCTCCGCTGTCCCTCCCCTATTTCCTGCAATAGTGTGTAGTACTCCCTTCCCTGTGTCCATGTGTTCTCATTGTTCATCTGTGTCAGTTTGCTGAGAATGATGTTCTCCAGATTCATCCATGTCCCTACAAAGGACATGAACTCATCATTTTTGATTGCTGCATAATATTCCATGGTGTATATGTGCCTAATTCTTAAGTGGGAAAATGAGAACTGGGGGAAGATGGACAGAACCCAATGCTGCAACTCAGTGTCCATAGCCAGATGGGAGGCACAGGTGGGAGAGGTGTCCGGGTCTGCTGACCAGACAGTACCTCACCTTCACAGACCAGACCACTCAGCCTCCTCTGCAGAGGCCACCTGCCCAGATTGTTCACAGAAACACCTAGGGGGATTGACTGTCAGCTGCATGATCTGGCTTGGCAGTCTGAATCAATGCCTCTAAACTAAAAGTTACTGGTTCTTTCTCTTTATACCAAGTAGCCATTCTTCTTCTTCTTCTCAGGGCTAGGCAATCCCTGATCGCTCTCATCCCATCCCCCAGATCCATTCTCACCCTGCTGCCCAGCCTTGTGCTCTGGTCTTTGAGGATGGCATTTCTAGCTGGCCTGCGGTTGGGTTCAGCCAGCTGGAAGGTACTGGTAGGAGGAGAGAAAGAGCAGGATGTGCTCCCAACCTGGCTCTGGCAATGGTGGCACTCCTCCCCTACTGCATTTCCCGCCAAGAAGTCCCTCCTTCCTGACTCAGCTCTCACAGGGTGCCCATGGCCCTTTCCCTGAGTCCTTGCCCCCTCAGCCCTGGGGAAGGTGACAGCGTCCTGCTGCCCCAACCTGAGTGTCTCAACGCTCCTTCTTTGTTCCATAACACCCTGCCCTCACTTTCTGAGGGAGCTCCTTCATTAGAGTCTCTCTTTGAACCTTCTAAGGTAAGTTTGTGGCCTTCTTGGAACTTGCCTGTTCTGTCATACTCTGCCCCTTCTGGAGACACAGCACTCCAGGCAGGACCCTGCCTCAGGGTCTGGTCTTTCCACATCCTTTTCCATTTCCCTGTAACTCTCATTTCCTTGATTTCTGTCTAGTCCATCTCTCTCTCCCTGCAGTTCTCTGTCCACATGTCACCTAATCACAGCTACATCTCCTGACCCCAACCCCATCCTCTTGCTCCTATCACTCTTCTCCCATACCCTGCTCTAGTTGTCTTCATTTTTATCATTTGACATATTATCTAGCTATTGAATGTTTATTGTCTTTCTTCTCTGGCTAGAATGAAACCTCCTTTAGAGTTTATTGCTAAACTTCAACAGTGCCAGAAGTATGGTAGTACCCATAACATTTATTGAATGAGTAAATGTACTGTGTAGACGCTGCTAGACTCTTTCCTTTGTGGCTTTAGGCTTCGAACTCTACATAAAGCTTTTCCCCATGACTCCCTATAGACAACCTTAGATAGTAATTAATAAGTATTCAAAGATATTTGGAATTGGACTCAGAGATACTGGATGCAATATAAAGATAAATCAAAGCAGAAAAAAAATCCCCAAATTCCAAATTCTAACTACCACCAAGATTGGGGATCTATACATAAACCTCCAGAATTGGGAGTAAGGGGTAGGCATAAGTCTAGACATCCAAACTAGGAATGGATGCCTTTAGGAGACAGATCAGAGGTAGGGGACTGGGCTAAAAAGAAAAGGGGGAAAGGCTAAGGCCATAAGAGTTATAAGATGTGGACAAGTTTTTGTCACCAGAGAAGGGAGAAGAAAACTCAAAGCCTCATATTTTTTCAGATCAAGCATCCTCTTTTCGAGAACTTCCAACTTCCCTCATGTTACTTGGGTACTGTCCTAAAGCAAACCCTTCATTTTCAGAAGCAAGAGTACAGGGCCTTGTATCTTCTCCTTCTCAAGAGTCTAGGGAACATCTAAAAGAATAAAGTCGGAGTCTCAAAATTAGGCTTTTTTGTCCTGGAGGAAAATGCAAGAGTTCATAGATTGAAGTCTGGCCCACCTTTAGCAAACCATGGAATAACTCAGAGGATGTGAGAACTAGAATCTTGGGTCCACCATGACCTGATCACACCCACACCATATTCCCCTGCAACCTCCCTACACGCTTTCCAGCAGGGGCAACGCAGAGCCCTACCTGGGCTCAGCTTTCACTACTGTCAGCCATTCTAATAGGAGTGTGGTGATATCTATTGTGGTTTTAATTTACATATCCCTAGTTATTAATAATGCTGAGCATCTTTTCATGTGCTTATTTTCCACCTGTTTATCTTCTTTGGTTAAGTGTTCTCTAAAACTGTTTATACCTTTTACTTTTATTATTATTGATTATAAGAGTTCTTTATATATTCTGTACACAAGTACTTTATTGGATAAGAAGTTTGCAAATATTTTCTTCTAGTCTGTGACTTTCCATTTACTCAGTTGTGGCTCTCAAAAAGCAGAGGCTTTAAATTTTTATGAAGTCTCATTATCCATTTGTTCTTTTATGGACCATGCTTTGGTATTGTATCTAAGAAATCCTCTCATGACCCAAAGTCACAAAGGTTTTCTTTTTTTCTTCTGTGTTTTGGAAATCTTTCTGGTATCTAGATTAATTCTATTGTGGTCAGAGAACATACTTTGTATAATTTCAATTCTCTTAAATCTGTTAGGGTTTGTTTTATGACCTAAGATATGATCCATCTTGGTGAATGTTCCATGAGTACTTGAAAAGAATGTGCATTCCACTGTTACTAAGTGGAATGCTCTTTAAATAGCAATATGTCCGGTTGGTTGATAGTGTTGTTCAGTTCTTTTATATCCGGGCTGATTTTCTGTCTGCTGGTGCTATCAGTTACTGAGAAAGACTTTTGAAGTCTCCAAACATAATTACGGACTTGTCCATTTCTTCTTTCAGTTATGTCAGGTTTTCCTTCATGTATTTCATAGGTCTCTCCTAAAGGCAAACTAGATGAGTGTTTCCTTTGCAAACAGATCCTTTATCATTACATAATATACAACATCCCTTTCTATCCCTAATGTTTTTTGGATTCTACTTCATCTCATATGAATGTAGCCACTCCAGCTTTCCTCTGCATGTTTGTCTAGCAGATCATCTTTAGTTCTTTTACTCCTATACATTCCTTTTATCGGTATTTCATTTGAAATGAATTTTTGTCATGCAATTATTGATAAGCTCAGATTTTGATTTGTCATTTTATTTTTTGTTTTCTATTTATTTTCTCTGTGTTGTTATTGTTGGTCCTCTATTTCCCCTCTCCTTTCCTGCCTTCTCTGGGATTATTTGAACATTTAAGAACTATTCTATTTTATTGTATCTGTTAGATTTCCGACTATATCTCTTTGTATAGCTTTTTTGTTTGTGTGTTTCTTTACTGGTTGCTTTTGGAATTACTGCATATATATAAACGTAACCTTTCAGTCTACTTTAATTCAATATTTTACGACTTAAAGTGAAAGGTAGAAACCTCACCACCACGTGGGTCCCTTTACCCTCCCCCATATATGCTGTGATTATCTCGTGTATTATATTTACAAACACTGAAAACCCAATCAGACGATGTTACTTTTATTTGTTTTCAGCTATCAAATATATTCTAAAGAACTTCATAGGAAAACAATAGCCTATTAAATTTACCCAAATGTGTATTATTTCTGTTTTCTTTCTTCACTCCTGATGTTTCGGTTTTCCTTCTGTATCATTTTCTCTCTGTCTGAAGACTTCCCTTTAGCCACTCTTTTACAGCAGATCTACTGCTAGCAAATTCTTTCTTATTTCCTTCATCTGAGAATTTTTTTATTCACCTTCATTCCTGCAGAATATTGCCACTGGATATAGAATTCTAGAGGTACAGTTCTTTTCTTTCAGCACCTGAATGATGATGTTCCAATTTCTTCTGGCTCTGTGGTTTCTGATGAGAAATCTGAGAAATACACAGTCATGACTGTTTCCAGTAGATAACACCTCTCTAGCTGTTTTCAAGAATTTTCTGTCTTCAGTTTTCAGTAGTGTCATTATAATATAACTGAGTGTGGATTTTCTGGTTTATCTGGTTTGAGGTTCACTGAGCTTCTTAAATCTGTTGGTTTCTGTCTTTCACCAAATTGGGAAAGTTTTCAAGCAATTTTGTTTTGTTTGTTTTGTTTTTTAGCCTCATATTGTCTCATTTCCTCTGGTGTTCTAATGACCCACAGGTCCCCGAAGTCTGTTCTCTTTTTTCAATCTTTTTCTCTCTGCTATTCAGATTAGATTTCTTCTCTTGATCTGTTTTCACGTTCTATCTCTTTCTTCTGTTGTCTCTATTCTGCTCTTAAGGCCATCTAGCAATGTTTTCATTTTGTTTTTGTGTTAGTTTTCTTCCCTAAATTTCCATTTCTTAGGGTTTTTTTTGGGGGGGGGCGGTGGAGAGAGAGTTGTATTTTTTATATCTTTTCTTTTTCTTTGCTGAGAGTTTCTATCTTTTCATTAATTTCAAGAGTGTTCTCTCTTATTGGGTAAACCATTTTTACAAGAGCTGCTTTAATTTTTTTTGTTTGTTTGTTTTTGGTCATGTTAGCTAGATATTAAATTCCACTGGTTGTCTTTTGCCATAGGTTGAGATTTTGTTCATTCTATGTATGCTAGGTAATTTTGGACTATATCATGAACATTTTTCAGTATTATTTTAAACACTCTGATTGTATTTAAGTCATAATTGCTTATTCTATGTCTTCATTTTAATAAGTAAATAGCCCACCCCATATCTGCTAGGATGTCCCTCGTGCTGTCTGATATAGTCCTTTCAGGTCTAGCGGTCACTGTGCCCTGGGTCATATCTCCCGAGACCTTCACACCACCATTCCCTCTAAGAATAGCCTCCTCTGCAGGGCCTCACCAGGATAGCCCCCAACCTAGCCCTGGGAATGTTTTCACTCTGCCTCACTCTAAGGTACTTGCTTCTTCCTTTTCCCCTTCTGTTCTAGGACAGCTAGAAAATCTGGTAGGTTTAGGCTTTTACAAAAGACAGAGATAGCCTCTGATTTCAATGTAGCTTCTATAGTCCATCCTGTAAAGCAAGGAATTAATATAATTGAAAACTTATATAGTTATATATAGCTCTTTTGTGTGCTAAGCACATTCTAAACACTTCACATGGTTAGCTCATTGAATTCTCACAAAACTTTATAAGGTAGGTGCTATTGTTATTCTATTTTACAGATAAGGAAAGTGAGGCACAAAGAGGCCGTCCATCTCTAGAGTTATTCATGATAAAAGTTCTGTTTCTTGTCACCAACAGACTACCCCCCTTAAATCTGGAGGAGAAAAAAATACAGTTTAAAACACCATAAGTTAACATTTCAAAATGTATGTTCCTATACCAGGAGATAAGGGAATTAATTTCCTAGGCATTTCTAGATTGTCTCTCTACCACCATGGTACTATATCCATTTACCTCTGCTCAGAAGCCACCAACTGGGTGGTCGGGGGAGGACAGGAAAAAAACAAAAAGGAAAATGGAAAACCCAGTTCTGCTTCAAAAAGATTAGCTTGGAATCTACCAAGTTTTAAACCAGAAGTGGCTGTCATTTTAAAGCACAAAGACCATGGTTAAACTGTCAGCCAAAACTGGCGGTTGAGCTCAATTTTGAAAAAAAATGAAATTGTGTTTCTAAACATTTGATCTGAGTAACATGTTTACCTGGTAGGTAAGTTCTTTATCAGCTAGTAGAGTACACATGTTTCTTTTAAAAACATTTTAAAATCATTTCTCAGTTGAGGGTGGGGTGGGATAAGAGTGTGGATCTACAAAAATTTCAAGTAGAACCATCAGAGAGCAAAAGAATTTTCCATAACAAAAAGTAAATCTTATTTATATATCACCATCTCTGATCTTCTTATGTCCCCTATTCAAATTTCTGCACCCTTGAAATGCAACATGCCTCAACTTCAATCCTTTACTTTTATCCTAAACCATCCCCAATCCTCTAGTCTCTTCCTTAACATTAGTATTACTACCTTTTAGTCTTCCAAGCCTGAAACCCAAGAGTCAGCATCTTCTCTCTCCACCCAGTATCCAATCAGTCTCCAAGAACTAGTGATCCATCTTCCCAACGTTTCTCAATTTTATTTCTTCTCCGTCCTCAGCCCCTGAGGATGAACAATGAGTTCAGGTCCTCATTATCCTTACCTAGGTTCTTTAATTTTTATTTTTGTTTGACTATGCCTTAAAGCTCATCTTCTGAACTCCATTTTTTCCACCTCTAATCTCAACTCTTCCCCACTGCTGCCAGTCATCTTGTGATGATGCCATCCCTGCCATGGTTTCCCTATACCTGAAGAACAAGCTCAGATGCCCTACTCAGTTCTCAAGGTTGTCATGATTTGACCCCAAGCGTATAGTCCCAATCTCACTGCTCACCCCCTCAACACCACAGTTTCTATGTTAGGACAGCTGCAATTCATGTCAAATACCCTACTCTTTTTCTGTTCTGTTTTTGTACCCCCGTAGTTTCCTCTCTGGAATTTGCTTCTCCTTCTCTCTTTCTGCCCAAAGCTCTCTTACCTGTCTTGCAAGAATTTGCTACAATGTCATCACTATAATGATACCTCCCCCACTCACCAGAGCAAATTGAGCTCTTTGTTGACTTCCCAAAGCATCTTGCATAGCTTGAGCATTCTGTATCCAAAATGCTTAGGACCAGAAGATTTTCAAGTTTGGGATTTTTTTTTTCAAATTCTGGGATATTTGCATTATGCTTGCTGGTTAAGCATCTGAAATCCAAGAATCCAAAGCCTGAAGTGCTTCAGTGAGCATTTCCTTTGAGCTTCATGTTGGTGCTCAAAACGTTTTGAATTTTGGAACATTTCAGACTTTGTATCTTTGGGTTTCAGATGCTCAGCCTGTATAGAACCCCAAATGCTACAGTTAAACATAAACAAATACATGCAATTGAGTTGCATGTTTTCTGACTCCAGACCCCGAGTTCTTCAAGATCCAGAACCAAGTCTTTCAACTGCCTATTCTTTTTTTTTTTTTTTTTTTTTTTGAGACAGAGTTTCGCTCTTGTCACCCAGGCTGGAGTGCAATGGCGCGATCTCGGCTCACCGCAACCTCCGCCCCATGGGTTCAGGCAATTCTCCTGCCTCAGCCTCCTGAGTAGCTGGGATTACAGGCATGCACCACCATGCCCAGCTAATTTTTTGTAATTTTTAGTAGAGACGGGGTTTCACCATGTTGACCAGGATGGTCTCGATCTGTTGACCTCGTGATCCACCCGCCTCGGCCTCCCAAAGTGCTGGGATTACAGGCTTAAGCCACCACGCCCGGCCTCAACTGTCTATTCTTAATGAGCACCTAGCATACAGGAGGCAACTGAGAATTTCTTGAATTAGTACTTGATGTAACAGTACAAGAACACATCCTTGTTTTCATCACATGGAATCTGGCAGAGAGTGTGTTCAGGAGGGCAGAATGTCTGGCTTTGAATCCGGGGTCCATTGACAAGTTTCTTATCTTCAGTAATTTATGTAACTTATCTGTGCGCCTCAGTTTCCTCATCTGCAGAATGGGATACCAGTAGTACAGACTTCTAGGGGTTGTAGTGAGCATTAAGTGAGTTTTAGGCATGTAAGACACTTCAAAGAATGTCCAGCCAATAGCACACACTCAATAAGCAATTGTTACCATTATCAGCTTCACAAATATTACATACAAGATTTTACTAGGAAGAGACTAAAACCAAGCAATACCAAGCACTGTTTTCTAACTCATGTGGTATTGTATTTATTAGCGCCTTAAAACAAATGTAGGCAGTATTTCCTCACCAAACATTTCTTACTAGGTTCTCTCCACAAGTCTGCCTGTCAGATTTTGAGAAGACACCATGCTGATACTCTGCCTGTTTTCTCATTTTTCCTTTCCACTCAGTGGGTTTCCAAGAGCAGGATTCCTTTAAAATCACCAGACCTAAGAATCTCCTGGGGAGCTAATTAAACTACAGAGCACCAGGGCACATTCAGATTCTAATTCTTTAGGTCTGGAGTAGAATCCTAGAACCTACATGTTATCTCTCAACCTGATTCTGTTGTAAGTGGTTCACACTCTTCCCTTTGGGAAATACTGCCCTGTTAACTACCATTCAAGACCCAATAGGGGAAGCAGTAGTCCTTCAGAATCTTCCAGAACAAATCAAAGAGGTGGTGGCCATCTCAACAGCCAGAAAACATATACAACAGCATCTCTTTATCTGCCATGTTGCCAAACCCTCTGTTACTACCCCATAAATAATAATCACCATGATAGTGACAGCTGGAATATGTGGACTGAAATTAAACCAAGGAAAAGGGAGTGGAGCCGCAGCTGGCACCTGCAGTGGTAGAATGACATGGCGGGAGTCCAGAGGTGTCCTGGCTCTCATGGAGGAGCACCCCCCAAGAGGTCTGCTGCCTGACCAACCACAGTCAAAGAGCAAGCATCCTTCTCAAAAGTAAGGCAGATGTTAAGAAGTCCTCTTCAGATCCATCTTCACGTGGTCTCCTTGATCCTTGGGTGACTTGACAAGACCAGAGGGGACTGATATTTTTGGGGACTACTTCAAACCATGTTCCTTGGCTCAGGCATCGAAGACCACCACCCCCAGCCCAGGAGTCACCTACTTCTCTTCAACAGCCCTCTGGTTTCATTACTCCAGTCATCACCCAATATTTAGGCCTCCAATATGTGCAAATCACTTTGCTAGAAACAAGATCACAAAATGAGGCATGGCCCAGCCTTCTGGGACTTTACGATGCCTTTGGGGATGTGAGAGTAAAGTCATGATTAGTGAAATTCAGCAAGAGAGAACTCCCTTCTTGTTCTTCCAGATCCCGTCTCAACCTTTGCTCTGCAGTCCTAGAGAGTGAGGTCTCAAGGATGCACCACCGAACTAAACTCCCTTCTCTCTAGATTCCTTGGGTTCTATAATATTACTGCAAGGTAATAGTACGAAATTGGTGGGCAGGAAGAGCAAGGTGCCTGGGATTTATTCTCCAGCTCCTGTCCTTCCTGTCTAAGCCTTTTGCAGCCTGAGGACATAAATGCTCTCTGGAGGCCCTTCTCTTATAGCTACCATCTCCCTGAATCCAGGCAATCAGCCTCTCCTCTGGTATCTTCAGGGCTAGGGGTGGTAGCTGCTTCTTACCTGTAGCCCAGGTGTTTCAGCATCCTTCTTTGGTTTCCTTTAACCTGTGCACACCAATGTAAATAGATGCTTCATTAAACTCCCCTTTCACCCTTTTGGAGTATGCCACCCAGAGCAGGTGCTGCTGGTTCTCTGTGAGCAGACCCTAGGCAGCCTTCCTGCTGGTCTTCTTGTAGCAAGCAACTGTGGCTCTGCCTGTGTGCTCTCTCCAGCCCCAGGGGCATGCTTGAATGCACGAGGGTCCCCCAAGAGCCATCCTCAAAGAATAATAAGTGGCAGTTGATGGATAAATGAATAGCTCGGCTTCCTAGGCCTTCAGGACAACACGGAAGTGTGTTCCACATCATCTCCCGGAGGTGCCCAGCAGGGTTGAGTCCTGGTTACCCACAGTAGGAACTTTCTCATTGACATTCCCCATTTCAGTTGCCTCCTCTTTCCGCCTCATTTCCCCACTCCCCTGTTAGTGATCCCTGAGATTACCTCCTAAATAAACTACTTGCACCCAAATCTGTTTTCAGGACCTGCTTCTGGAGGGTCCAACCTAAGACACTGTATGTTTCCTGTGGGAAACCTGACTGATACAGGATCTAATATTTTTTAAACAACTACTATATAATAGGACTATGCTAGGCACTTTATATACACTTTCGTATTTTTACTCATAAAAATCGTATCAGGAAGTTACTGTTGGCAACTACTGGTAGTAAAACTGAAGCTCAGCCGGGCGCAGTGGCTCACACCTGTAATCCCAGCACTTTGGGAGGCCGAGGCGGGTAGATCAGGATGTCAGGAGTTTAAGACCAGCCTGGCCAAGATGGTGAAACCCCGTGTCTACTAAAAATACAAAACTTAGCAAGGCACAGTGGCACGCACCTGTAAACCCAGCTACTCAGGAGGCTGAGGCAAGAGAATGGCTTGAACCCAGGAGGCGGAGGTTACAGTGAGCCGAGATCATGCCATTGCACTCCAGCCTGGGTGACAGAGTGAGACTCTGCCTCAAAAAAAAAAAAAAAAAAACTGAGGGTCAAAGAAGTTGGTTGTCCAAAGTGACTCAATTAGTAATCAGATGGCAGAGATAGAAAATGAAGCCAGCAGCAGTTAGTCCTAAGAGGTTTCTTATAGCCTTGTCTCTTCACAGTTTAAACGTACAGTTAAAAGAAAGGTTCAATGCAAAGCTACAAGAGCTCTGGGAGCCAGGATGGTCAGAGAAGCTGACAGGAAGAGATGTAAAATCCTGACAGTCCCTGACAAGCCTCTGATCCTGACTTACCACCATCATGTGACTTCGCTCAGAGCATGACGCTTCTCCCCACCAGGTCCATGGCACAGCTCAGCACCCAGAGCCCTTCCATCACCATCCACATCACCTGCTGTCTTAGTAAGCCTCCCTGGAAATGGCCTTGCAGGGAATAGAAGGGATGTGTCGGTTGGAGGAGAGGCAGGTGGAAGAATGAAGAGAATGTTCCCCTTTACTCTGTTCCTCTTGCCTCTGCCTGGCTATGCTCGTGCTGACGTTGCTTCTCTATCAGCCCCTGGGACTCCATGCTGTCCTCCCATGTGGAAGCTTCTAGAAACACTGCTGGTGATAGGGACTCTGGCAGGCTTTGCTCTCCAGTGAATCTGGGTGGGTCTCCATGAAGCAGAGCTGTGTGAGAACAGGAAGAGAGAGCCTCCTCCCCTGCCCCATTCAATTGCTGAACAAATCCATGGAAAAAGCAACAGTGGGGAAACACAGCCTCCACTGAGCCAGACCAGGAAGGAATGTGACGTCAAAAGTTCGGCGTTTCTGAAGGCTGAGAGATTCTGGAGATCATCTTGTGCAGCCCCAGCCCACTGCAGCTTCCCTCTTCTCTAAGAAGATCCACTTCTTATTTGTCTCAGCCCCTAAAGGCTGAGCAGATTGAGGAGGGAGCCTTTTGAAAGTTTTAAAACAAAAACAATTCTGATTTATTCTGATTCTTCTGCAATAGCAAGAACAATACAAATTAATATTTCAACAAATTATCCCGCCAAGCTTAGGATCCTGGGAAAACACATGGAGCCCCTGAGGGTCCCTGTTCTCACCAGTGAAGTCTCATGTTATGGCTATGTGGTTTGTGCAGATGAGCAGAGAAAGGAAACAGCCTTGCAGAGAAACTCTCAGTCCCTGCCAAAAGCATTTCGGGGGTCCCCTCCCTCCTCAACCTGCTCAGTCTTTGGGGCTGAAATAAGTAAGGAGCATGTGGGTCCCGGGTCAGGTCCCACTGGCCACTCTCCTGCCTCAGGAGATCATGGCCCCTCTGCTGGCCACAGGGTGTTACCACATGTTAGACCTGGAGCTGGAGAGGATATGAGGAACCACCTGTCTCACTCTGTCATATTAGGATGAGAAGAATGAAATCCAAGAGAGGGGGATGACACCCAGGTTGATTAGGGAACCAGTGGGAGACCAAGAACTAGAATTCGCATATCCAAATTCCACTGCCCCCTCCAATTTGCCAATGTCCCTTTTAAAGATATCTTGCTAAAAAAGGCAGATCATCATTTGGGAATTGAATTCTGCTCTGCCCGCAACTGATTGTGTGTCCTGGGGGGGCTTTACATGACACTCTGCTTCATTCATTCCTTCAATAACACATTATCAAGCTCTCACTATATTCCAGACACTGTTTCAGGCACAGAGAATGCACAGGTAAACAAGAATCCTCATCATTACTCCAGATTTCACTCCAGAGGAAAGGGACAAATAAATAAAAGTCATCAGAAAAAAAATGCTGGGTACATCTGTTGGTGATATATGTCATTGGGAAAAAAATAAACAAAGGGTGGAGAGGCTGCAAATTTCAAATTGCATGGTCAGGGAAGCCTCCATGTCTGAGCAGGGTGGAAAGGTTGCAATTTTAAAAGACATGGTCAGAGAAACCTCAGCGTCTGTCTCTATCTCCAAATGGGAATAATAACAGCATAAACCTTACAGAATCGCTTCCAGAATCATTAGGAGGATCAGGAAAGTTAAGCCATATAAAAGGCCAAGCACAGTGAGTATCACAAGGTTAATATTAAAGAAACGTTAATATTTGCTATCATTGGTAGCTCATGCTTACTAATCAAATTACTTTGATATTTATACTTTGAATTTTGGCTCTGTCATTTCCCAGCATGGGAAATAATTCAATCTAATCTCCCTGAATCACATTCTCATCTCTCACATGGTGATATCAGTCTCTACCTCATCGAGTTGTTTAAAGACGCTGTGAGTTCACGGTGGCTCAAGCCTGTAATCCCAGCACTTTGAAAGGCCGAGGTGGGTGGATCACAAGGTCAAGAGATCGAGATCATCCTGGTCAACATGGTGAAACCCCATCTCTACTAAAAATACAAAACATTAGCTGGGCATGGTGGCGTGTGCCTGTAATCTCAGCTACTTGGGAGGCTGAGGCAGGAGAATCACCTAAACCCAGGAGGCGGAGGTTGCGGTGAGCCGAGATTGCGCCATTGCACTCCAGCCTGGGTAACAAGAGCGAAACTCCGTCTTAAAAAAAAAAAAGACGCTGTGAGTTAATAAAGCACTTGGAATAGTCTCTCTGCCACATAATAAGTGCTCAATAAATATTAGCAATGACATTACTAGAATGAAGACTCCAGGAGGGCAGGAATCTTTGTTGTGTTTATCATCAAACCTCCACTAGATAGGACAGTCCCTGAGACACAATGGACACTTAATATTTGTTAAATGAATAAGTTGATTATTTATTATGTGGCAGTCCAGGTCCCAATGGAAAACAAAAGGCACAACCAGACTGGAATCAAATAGGTGAGCTTAATAAAAAGACCATTTAAAAAGATGTGAACAAGGCATGGGGAAATTGAAAGGGGCAGTGTGACAGTCCCAGGCTGTTGACAATGAAGCTCCATTATCACCCCTGGGCTGGAAAGGAGTAAGGCAAGCTAGTGGCTATTAGACCCCAGAGAGAACATGGGAGAGGATCCTCTACCAGAAGATTTGACCTTGAGCCTAGAAACACAGGTGACCCCTGGCAACTCCTCGAAGAGGTCGTTGGGGGAATAAATTCCCAGATCACCCTCCTACCTTCTGAGCTCCTGCTGGGCTCCCATTAGCTAGGCCAATGGGACACCAGAGGACATGAGAACTCACTGATGTGGTCCATAGAGGTGAGACTCCAGGACAAAAAGCAGAGTGGAGAAGGGTGGAGAATGGACCTGCAGGACTAAACGGGAGCTATCCAGCACAACTTTATATGTGCTATCTCACTCAATCTTCACAATCACCTGTGAAGTAGGCATTTCCATTATGTCTATTTTCAGTGAAGAAACAAGGGCTCAGAGAAGTTAAGTAACATGCCCAGGGATACACAGCCACTGAGTGAGTAGGGCAGTGTTCAAGCCCAGGAAGACTTACTCCAAAGCCCACATCTTGAGTCATGACGCATCTCTACTGACATTTTTCTGGACACAGTTTCCCAGCCTCTGTTGCTCTGCCTAAGTAATGAGGAACTCTTTCCTCCTGGTGCCCCACCCAGTCTGGGCAACCCTGACAAGGAACACATTCTCCCAGAGGATGGCACAAGCATTCACATATCTGGTCTCTTCTCCACTTGATCCCACTACTTGAGCTTATTGCCCCTCTTAAAATGTGTCTTGCCAAACCCAACATACTGACTCTGAATTGTGTCCCTTCCTTGTTACAGATCAGGAGGTTAGACACAAAGAGGTGAAGTAAGACTTCCTGAAAGTCATGTGCACAGGCCACAGGCAGATGTAATCTGCTCCATGGAGTCCCCCCAGGGGTCCCACCTCAACCCCTCTACCCCTCTAGCAGCTTCCACATCTCCTCTGCCTCCTCTTTGTGGGTGGCATTGGGAGGAGGGGGCAGGAGAGATGTTTTGTGGGCCCCTGACAAGGGGTGGCCATGCTGGGAGAATTCTATTTACAGCCGTCTCATTTGCACCAGTGGAGATCTGGACAGCCCGCCGGACTCTCCAGGATGTGAAGCTCTGGGACATGCCAGATTGTTGTCATTGTCAGATACAATTTCCTCCCACTGCCGCTGCCCCTGTGCCAGGCCGTGGTGTCCATCTGTTTATGGAAACAGCAAGGTCCTGGCAGGGTATTTTTAGACAGGGCCTTTGCTGGGCAGGATCGACTTCCCACCAGAACTGTCAGCACCGTCCATCTTCTCCTCTTCATCTGTTTGTTGTAAATTCTCTAATAATATATAAAACCACAAAGCAGGGGCCGAAGTTTCCTCGGAATGTGGTGGGTGCTGTCCTTCCTCCCCAGCTCGTCCCACAGGGGTGGACTTTCCTGTTTTGATTGCTTCAGGGTTTTTTGTTGTTGTTGTTGTTCTTTCCCTTCTCCTGTCATTATTTTGAAAGAGAATTATGTGCAGCTCCTCCCACCGCCATTGAAAAATAAGTTTTATTTGAAGACTTCCTGGGGAATGGAAAATCATACTGCCTGCTTGTGACAGCTGAGTCTGGGGAGGAGAGGAAATCAAATGAAGGTCAAGTGGAATAAACAATATTTCAATAACACCATTGGGTCAGTAGGTTATTGGTGACCATCATATCTGATCATCATTGTGCAGAGAAGAAAACTGAAGCACAGCAAAGGGAAGGGAGATCATGGCTCAGAAAGCACTGCCAGAGCCCAAAACACCAGAAAGAAAGAAAGAATGGATGAAATGAAGAGATTATAAATCCCTGCTCTCTGCCATTTGGGACATAGGATGAAGCTGTAGGTATATCAAGGCCTTGATATGCACCTGAGATGGAGGTTCCTGGATAAGAAAGGATGAGCTCAGGACAAAGGAGCCCTAAGTGGCAGCCTGGCAGCCTCTGCTGCAGGGTGTGAGTGTCGCTGGGCGGGAGAAAGAAGGGAATGACAGGTAAATGGGGGCAGCCTCTTTGGGGAGAAAAGCCCTTGGGAAGGAGAGGTGATGGGCAGAAGGAAAGGATGGTGATACTTAAAGAAAACTACCTATCATCGTGCCTTGTCACTCAACTATATCTTGACTGAGATGGTTGATGATGGTTTAAATGGCCCTTCAGCAGATCTTCAACTGCGTTGTGGACCAAATAGCCTTGGGAAATTGATTTTACATTTTTTCATGAAAATCACACCATGTTTAGTGCCTGACTACAAACTACTGTGGGACATTTAAATGATCTAGATTGTGAAAGACGACTTCAATCAAATCCATGCTTTGTGAATCCTCAGGAAGAAAGCAATGAACATGAAGCTGGTGTCGAGAAGGATTCCAGCTTCAGCTTGTCCAATAACTCACAGCAAGACATTGGAGAAGTGATTCTTGGTTCCTGAGGCCTCAGTTTTCTCTCCCAGAAAGTACAAGGCAGACCTGCACTAAAATTGTTTCAAGTTCCACTCCTATCAGAAATTGTCTCTGCCTTAGACAAGACCCATGAGCAGGTTGCGGTTGGTGTCCATATCTTCCAACCAGCATTGAAGTTTTGCATTGTTTCCATACACACATTGAAATGAAGATCTAACTGGAGTATAAATCATGCACATGGACTCAGACAGCCTGGATTCTAAACCTGCTGCCACCACATACCAGCTCCCAGCCATGAGCAAGTCATTGAACCTCACTGTGCCTCAGTTTCATTATTATAAAATGGAGATATGAGATAATAACAATACCCCTTCATGAAATAGTTGTGAGAAAGTAATGAGTTAATACATCTAGAGTCTTTAGAGCTGGCATACAGTAAGCAATATACATTAACTGGTAAAATATTTGTCTACTGCCATGTAAAGTCACATCCTATACCACCAAGCTACAGGAAATAACAAACTCAAAGAGAAACTCTAATCCATTAACAGAAAGCAGAGGGCGGGGGGTAGCATTAGGAAGTGCTGAGTATGGATAGAGCAGATGGGACTAGCTGTCACTCTTGATATACTGATGGGCATTACTCCTGCTGCACATTGAGGGCTTGGGAAATGAGAGTGTGAGCTCTCAGATGCTTCAGTGCCAGGGCCCGCAAACATCCCTGTGCATCTTCAGAGTAAGGTAGCAGGTCTGCTGGGCCGGGCTGGACAGCAGCACACGTCTGTCTATTGGCTCAAAAAGAAGTATGAAGTGAGGGCTGATGTGAGATTCAGGAAACCTGGGCTTGATGTCTGACTCTGGGGCTATTGGCTGTATGACCGCAAATCACTCCCTCCGCTCTCCAGCCTGTATTCCAGGTGGGGGAATGAGATAGGCAGATCTCTGAGGTTTCCACCACCTAACGTAAGTACATCTCCGGGACACAGTTGAAATATGCACAAGCTCACCCAACTTTCTCTAAGATTACAGGGGTGTTTATAAGCAAATAGAGGAAGCTTGACCACATAAAGGACATGTATGATGCCTCCCACACAGATACACCTCCCACTCACATCTCCAAAATCCACTCTACTTTGATATAGGTCCTTGTCCTCTGACTGGAGCTAGGGAGGGTCATCTGGACATTTCCAGGGGCCAGTAGAGCCGCTGCTCCTTGGTCTTTTTCCTGAGGACAAGAGGAAGAACAAGGACTATTTCCCCTATGAATAAATGCCACCAAATGCACCAACCTGAGAGTCACCCACCTAGATGCATGTTCTCACAAACAGTGCTCCTTAAATGCAGATTCTTGGGCATACATAGAACATACTAAATCAGAATTTTCAATGGCAGGACCTGGGAACCTATATTTTAACAACCTCCCTTAGGTAATACTAATAGTTTTATGAAGCTCCAAAGAATGCCAAAGCATATGGCCAGCCTCTCACCTAGAAGGTGCAAACAGCTTAATGAGTGTGGCTTGACCATTTATTATCCAGCTTGAAAGGCTCCTGCAGCAGGGCCCCTCACGCATGGGTCAAGCAGAAACGATTGGGTCCACCTGATCCTGTCAAGGGCACACAACACGGGACAGGGGATGAGGGGTTGGGAGAGACAGAGCCTCAGACAAGTAATTACTTGGGTTTGCATCCCCACTCTACCACTTAACCAACCGTGGGGGCCTCACATCAGTTTCCTATTTTTGTTAAAATAGGATTAAACACTCAGATACTCAAGAAAATGAAATATGTTATTTCACTCAGCACAGAAACTGGCATGTAGTAGACACTTGGTTACCAGTGGAACTTCATCTGCCAGGATGCCACAGAGACAAGAATGATCTCTTATCAGGCGCTATTGTTAACCTTGGTTTTCAGGGAGAATAACATATTCATCTAGTTGTCTGAGAAAGATTTTGTTTCATATCCCATTGTTGAGCTGAAAATAAGATTCTACCCTCTGGGGACTTTGGGGGTTGTGTAGTTCAGCCCTTCAGAGAATTCTAAGCCCCCAGGAGCAGTGAGCCCTGGAAATAGAATACTTCACTTTCCCAGCAGTGGTGTGGTCATCCCGGCTGCTCCTCCCCAGAAGAGAGGTCTGACATGGCATGGGATAGAGGCCAGCAGCTCCTCTGTCGGGGACACGTCAGTCCAAGATGCCAGGACAAATAACCTTGTTGTTTTTCGTTTTCTGGCAGCTAAGTCTATGCCGTTACAAAGGGTTGTCCCAGGCATGAAGCCATGCCATCCTCTCGAATGTCCTGCAAGGCTGGCAGTGTGACGATGTCAGCAACAATGATGGCAATGGCATCTGTGTGACTCTCTCCCTTGCCTCCTCCAAATTTTGCTCAAATATCATCTTCTCAGTGAGGCTACCCTGTCCACCCTATTAAAATTTTGATCTGTCCACATCACGGCAATGCCTATTCTCCATACCCTGCTCCATTCCTTAGGATTTTCTTTTCTCACATGTGGCAATCATGAGATTGTACCACACAGACCTCCAACTCCCAGTCACGTAATTGACCAAGGGCCTCAGCTGCTATGTCGTGAAACCCATCACTGCATTGGAGCTGATACCCCACCTCCCCTGTGCAGTTCCCAGCCAAACACTGAGGTCGTCAGGGAGACATGGGGTCATCAGGGAGACACGGGACTCCTGGTGTCCAGTTTTGGCTTGAGGACTGACTCTTCGGTGGCTTCACCAAGCCAGGTTCCTCCACCCAACCTTCTCTTTCTCTCCTGACTCCCTGATGGCTTCACCAAGCCAGGTTCCTCCACCCAACTTTCTCTCTCTCTCTCCTCACTCAAGGCCACATTTGCATGGTGGACTGTGGACTCCCTGGAGCCTTTTCTGGCAGCCTCCCTTTCTCCCTCCCACAGGCATGTCCTTTAAAGAACTCCATGAATGTTCATTCCTGACATATGCAATCCTATAGTCAACCCCAACTAACCCTCTCTAGCATCAATCTTCTAATATACAAAATCCTTTACTTCATGCATTTACTTTTACTTCTACCTCTACCCACAGAAAAACAGGATTTTTTAAAAATGGAGGCTCACTCTGTCACCCAGGCTGGAATGCAGTGGTGTGATCTCAGCTCATTGTAACCTCGGCCTCCTGGGTTCAAGTGATTATCCTGCCTCAACCTCCTGAGTAGCTGGGACTACAGGTGCACACCACTACACCCAGCTAATTTTTTTCTTTTTTTTTTAGTAGAGACAGGTTTTCACCATGTTGTCCAGGATAGTCTCAATCTCCTGACCTCATGATCCGACTGCCTCGGCCTCTCAAAGTGCTGGGATTATAGGCGTGAGCCACCACACCCACCCAGGATTTTTTTTTTAACTATTCTATTCACTAATGTATCCTAGGCACCTAAATGCCTATTTTCCAGATGGGGAAATGAGATCCAGAGAGGTTAAGTGATTCTCCCAAGTGACTCAGCCAGTAGGTATCAAATCAGGGTTTAGGTACCAATCATCTCTTCCACTATGCACACCTGTCTCTCCTCCAGTCTCCATCTGCCCATGTCTTTCTACTTATGGGTCTTCCCCTTGTCCCTCTCTTCCTTAGGGCATTGTTTACCTTTTGTGTCCTCAGTCTGCGTGTGTGTGTGTGTGTGTACATGTGTGCACACACATGCATGTCCCTCAATGGCTAAAGTGGACCACTGTGTCAATAGTGCTTAGAGAGGTGGGACTCAGGAATGGAAGGGACATGGGTGGGAGCTAAAGGCAGCCATGAAGGTGGAGGACTGGACATGAATCCAAGGGGAAGGAGGAAGCCTGCATGAGGCAGCAAGGAAAGAGACAAGAGAGCAAGTGCCCCTGGGTGGGAATTAAATGAGCAAGACCCAGCCCTGCTTCCCACTGGCTTTGTGACATGGGCTCAGTCCCTTAACCTCTGCAAGCCTCTGTTCTTTAGTGGATTGTTCCTCTCCACCATATAAATCCCATCTCAACACTCTTCACAGATAAAAGGCCAAATCAGCTGTGGCTGACAAACAGCTTTGCAGGTGGAAACCAGGGTGAGCATCCTTAGAGAAGAAAGAGTAGACAGGTGGCATGAGAACCACAGCTGGGTCCAGAATCTCACCCACTCTGCTCTGAGGCCACATGCTGCTGCTGATCTGAGTGGGTAGGAAGCAGGGCCGGAGGAAAAGGAAATACTTGCCTTCAGCTGGTGGGATTCAGGCAGCAACAAGGAGTTTCTGGACAGTGCATGTGGGAGAGGTACAGGGGAAGGTGGGCACTGCCTTCCTGGAGCGTGGGCCAGATCTCCATGTGTCCAGAATAATTTGCATAAGGTCCTGCATGCACACCTGGGATGGGGGGATGCATAGCCTCAGGAGGACAGCAGGTGGTGAAAGCAGCCCTGGAGAGGGCAGACTGTGGGCTGCAGGAAGAGGCTGGGCCTCAACATGTGGTGTGTTAGAGCCTCAGCTGTGCAGAACTGTGCCGGGACCATGAGGGGAAGGGGATGCACTGGCCTTGCTTCTGCCCAGAATCCTCCCAGCCCTGAGACTCTTCAACTCCTGGACACTAAGGAGGGACAAGTGGGAGAATGTGTCACCCTGGTGTCCTGGTCACTCCTTTACAATCAATCATAGAGGGTGACAAAATGCACAGTGCAGGTGATGGCTTTACCTGCCTACTCCATCCCACCCACCCCAAGGCCTGCCAAAGGTCACAGCACACATTCTAAAAGGCTGACAACTGCCCGGTAGCAGAAACCTCCTGATGCTGCAGAAAATGCTCTCTCTGGGGCTGCGGGAAGTCTCACTCATTTACAACGTCACTAAGGGGCCCCCACCTGCTCTGAGACCTGGGAGCCAGTCATCAGAGACAATGAGTGAAGACTGCCGGTGACTTGCTGAGTGAAATGGATGACTGACAAGTGACCAAGCTGTCTCCATGACATCCCAAGCCACTGAGGAGGTGACCTTCCTGCTTACCAGGTGTGCAAACACACCCAGTGCCTGACACAGAGCAGGTCTCACAGATGGTGCGTGGGTGGTGTCTTAGAAGAACAGAACCCCTTAAGCACTGGCTGTCAGGAGCTCTCGCTTGCTGGTAGGGCTGAGGTGAGAAGGAAATGAGATCGCACTGTGAAAGCACTTTGAGAAAATGGAAAAGTACTGTGTAAGGTTTGGTTCGGTTGTTTTTAGCCTTTTAGCCTTTGGAGTCTGGTGCCACGGGGCGCTAAGGAAAGCTGTCTTCCAGTTTTGGAGGACAGGGAAGTTGGAGCAGGTAACCCAAGCCTGCCTTTAATGCCATGTGTATGTGGAGCAAGTCACTTCATCTTTCTGAGCATTCTGTTTCTCTGAGTCTCAATTTCCTCACCTACACAATGGGAGAAGGGCCAGAGAATTTGGGGTGTCCTTGGCAGTCAGATGTTTTAGGATCCTGTTCACACTGCCCATAGAACAGCAGGGGCATCTTGCCAGGCTCTTATGGTAGAAAGGGCAATGAGGTCACAGGGCACACAGGTGCTCAGGCTCTGCCACCAGTTCCCTGTGGGGTTCTCCAGGCCTCATTTCTGTCATTTAACCCAGAAGGTCCAGAGGCTCGTGGCCCTCCAAATTTACCACCAGCCCTAACAGTGCAGCATTCAACCACACCAGCCCACCTTGGAGTCAGAGACAAATACAGGCCCCAGGGGGAAGGCCCAGGTGCAGCAGCTCACTCCACACCGGCTCTCTTAGCTGCTAGTGGCCTCGGGGAACAGTGTGAGGTGGAGATGACTTTGCCCATTCCTAGCTCCACTGTGGATTGGGGTGCATATCCAGACATCAGACAGGCCTGTCTGTCCTTCCCTGCTCACTCTCACTCACCCTGCCCAGCGTTCAATCCAATGAGGGGGTTCATGCCAGGAAACAAATGAAAAACTCCTTTCTCCAACTTTACCACTGGAAAGCAAATTCCCTGCAGGGGGTTGGGAAGAATGTTAAAGCTTCTTTCCTCTAACATGTGTCTTTTCTGAGAGTAAAAATATCATCAGTAGATTTGCGGACTTGGGGGCAGTCATGGAGGAAGTAGAACAAAAAAGCTAAGTGGATGTTGGCCAGGCATGGTGGTTCATGCCTGTAATCCCAGCACTTTGGGAGGCTGACGTGAGTGGATAATCTGAGGTCAGGAGTTCAAGACCAGCCTGGCCAACAGGGTGAAATCCCATCTCTACTAAAAATACAAAAGAAAAAAAATTCGCTGGGCATGGTGGTAGGCACTTGTAATCCCAGCTGCTTGAGAGGCTACGGCAGAAGAATCACTTGAACTTGGGAGGCAGAGGTTTCAGTGAGCTGAGACCATGCCGTTGCACTCTAGCCTAGGCAACAAGACCAAAACTCTGTCTCAAAAAAAAAAAAAATGCTAGGTGGATGTAACCATCGGGAGATTCATCCCAGCAGTGGTTGATAGAGACCTGAGCAGAAGTGCCAGCAGTACACGTGTTCTGCAAGGCACTGCAGGGACTGGCCTGGGGCCTGTACTTCCTGAGCCTTAGCTACAGCATCTGAGCCAGGCCAGGACCAAGGAGAAAGGACAGCTTCTGAGCCCAGTGGATCTTGGGCCTAGGGGAGTCTCCTGAGTCATGGACTCTTATGAAGGAGCAAGCCTGCCTGCCGGTGCTTCAGCCTCTGCTTGATCACCTCCACCTACAGGGTGCTCACTACCTCACTAAGCAGCACGTTTCACAGAGGAACAACTCTGGATTATAAACATTCCTCCATGGACGGAATCAAAATTGCCTCCCCTGAGCCTGAGAAGTGCTTCTAGAGTTTTCTAGAAGAAAATGTCTGTGTGACCACTACCTCTCTCCCACCTCCTTTAGCCAGGATGTGGCTTGTGACCTGGGATACCTCTTCTCTGTGATTCAGTTTAGCTGCCCTCCAGGAAAAAAGTACAAAGAGAAACAAGCGAGAAGACCAACACGCCCTGTGGCGCTGGCATTTCCAACCCTACAATCAAGAAACACAAGGAGAGACCCGTGTTCAACCTAAAAATGGGCGCACAGCTCCCAGCCCCGTGCTCTTTGCTGTCCGTGCCTTTGTCTTGTTTTACACTGTCACTTCACTTGGAGAACGTCAACAGGGAGGTGGAATAAGCAAGGAAAACAGTGACTGATACTTTCAAAGTCCTGGGTTCTAGTCCCCTCCATCTGCAAAAAATTTAACACAAGAACTAAATAACCAAATGCCCCTCGTACAGTTTTGGTTTCCCCCGACACTGGAATCCATGACTGTCCATGGGTTTAGGCTCAGGATCATGGTGTTTGATGGGTTCTCTTTCCTTTTACCTAGAAGGTGGTAAGAGTCACTGAGTTGCCCCCTAGAAATTAAGGGGAGGGCTCATCTCCACTGTCCCAACTAGATGAGACCTTGTGTCAGAGGTGGTCTCAGATCTCTCTGAGAAAGTCTCCATTAATACAAAGAACAAAGCTGAATGTTGGCAACATCCCAGTTCCCTGCACTGCAGAACAAGTTGCAATGGGGACAGGCGGCCATGCTACCAGGAGGGCTCGGAAGGAGGAAAGCCTCTATAGGTATCTCGGAGACCTGCTGGGGTGCATTGTCAGCCTGCGTGAGCTAACATATGCCATGGTAAAGCAGACAGCAGGGGCTGGCAAATCCAGAGAACTACAGTGACCCTGCGGCCAGCTGACCACAGCGCCACACTCTCTCATTAAGATGCTTCTAGGACATGGTATACCTGATGGCGGCTTTATTTGCAGATCCTGGCTCCTGCTGGGCACGATTCCACCTTTCTGAGCTGTAGATGCAAAGATGACTCAGACTGCAGTGGATATTTCCATGTAAGCAGCCCAGACTAAATTCAACAGTTACCGCTTCCCCAGCTGCATTCCCCAGGCCTTCCTGCCACTCTGCCGTGTACACTGAGGGACCCTCACCTTTTCTGAGGTCCCATCTTAAAAGGAAGAACAGCAGGCTGTCCCACCTGAACATATGGCTGCCTTCCTGGGCTTACACCCCAAGTTCTGAAAAGCTTTCCTGGTAGGCGCTGTCTTCCCACTGGTCTGTGACATTAGGATAAAGTCACCTCCTCCCTTTGTGGATGTGCTTTAGGGAGCCCCTTGGTCCCAGATCCTCAGTCCTTTGGTAGGATGTACCTAACTCCACTGCTCTTACCCCCTGGCTTGAGCCTGGCCAATCAAAGTCATAGCAATGGGCACTGACTCAAGGCAAGCCAAAGAGACCCAAGACAAGAGTTTTGGGGTAAAACTGTGGGGAAAAAAATTGGGGGATGCTTCATTGGGGATGATAGGCTACACTTACTTACACCTTCCTACATACATTCCTTTAAGTCTGGAGGCTTTAGAATTTCCTATGAATACTCCAGGACACACAGCACTCTAAACTTCAGCTAGTTAAGTAGGAATTAGTGAGCCACAAGCTGACAGCTTGACAGTGATGTGGTATGGGGCTGATAACAAGGACGCCAAGAAAGGAAGGGAGACAAAAGAAGAACGCAGGCACATTTCTTTGGTTTTTCATAGTTCCATTTCATTCTCCCCCTCCACCCCTGCCCCCCACCCCCAAACACATACAGAGCACATTTTTTTCCAGCAGATCTCTAGTGTTTGTCATAGTCTGTTGTTTCTAATTCTTGGAAAGGTGGTCACCCACATAGGGAATCCCTGACAACACTCCATTAGGCAGAGTGTCCAAGCAACCAGAAGGCCCCAGGGATGTTCGGTTGAGAAGCATAATGATGATGAGTCCTGTCCATATTGTTTATGATTTAACAACTCATTTATTAAGTAGGATGTTCTGGGTCACTCCTGGGAAAGTATTTAAATAAATAATCTGTAGTTCAATGGTCTAATAGAACAAGTGTTGTCAGGTTCTTGGAAGAGGCCCATGATCTAAAGCTATTTATACATTCTTAGAATTGGAAGGTACTTTCCATATTTTCCAGTAAGATTCCCTTACTATATCACTGTGTAAACTGGGGCCTAGAAAAATTAGGGACGTTGCCCAAGGTGGAAATTCGCATTCTTTACACATGGGCTTAGCCCCAAAGGGCTGACATTGTTTCTACCACACCGACACCTTCCTGGTATAATGGAAAGACCCATCTCTAGTGCAGGTTCTGACAATCAACAGTACATGACCTTGGGTAAGGGACTGAACCTTTTGGAACCCAGTCCACAGGGAAGCCCCAGGAGTCTGCCAGTTACGTAGCTCCTTTTGGAGGAAAATCACTTTATGAAGTCATTTCCTGCAAAAGTTACTACAGCTTATGCCTCAGGTATTGAGAAAAAACAACACTGCCACCCCATCACAACTTTCTGGGCCAGGAAGAAGGGAGCAGCCGTATCAGCTGGCTGAGGGTGGAAAAGACCAAAAACCTCAGAGATGAGACAATGTGACATCTTCACAGCAGGCACACGGGTCCTGACAGCTCTCTTTGGATGCTTAAATGCTAGGTGTGGTGGACTCTCTTGGATATCTGTTGAGTAACTCTCGCCCCTTTCTCTCTCCTAGGACACTTCAATTTTATTCGTGTCTACCCTCCCCCTCTTACCCTGTGTGCCTTCAGATGCGGGTTCTGGTAATCTCATCTTCCTGACCAGTGTTTGCTTCAAGGACTCAGGTATAGGCCAATCACCACAGGGTATTCCCCTGGCAATGTTAGTTGTCCATAAGTGAGTATACACAGCCTAAGGTGGTCAATTCAGGTGGAAAGGAGGGATTTTTATTCCAAGCTTTCCCTATCTGCCTATATATGAACTAAGAAAGCACACTCCCCAGCTGCTCCTGGCAGCCCCTCTTGAAACCATGAAGGAAGACAGCCTGAGCCAACACCAAACCTTCCAGAGGAAAAGAGAAGAGCAAACTACACACACAAAGAGCAATCCAGATATTTGGCAGAGAGTCTGTCTTACCTCTAAGCTTTCTTTATGTGAGATTTAAATGTCTCTATCATTTAAATCAGCTTGAGACTCTTTTTTGTTTTCTGCAATTGGAAACATCCTAACACAAGGACTAGGTAAATTAAAATTCATATATAAGAAGTCAAGTTCCTGGAAACCATGGTGAATCCTAAATGAGGTGAAGGGTTTGCTCAGTGTTGTACCCCACAGTTCTGGAAGCCCAGGTTTCCTTATGCTGCTCTGCTGTAGTGACCACATTCCAGTCTACTCCACGTTCCTTCATGTGTCTGAAATAAACCCCAGGAACTGATCTTTGAATTTGACCTAGTGTGTCTCTGCCTACAACCTTTAAGGAGCTTGGCCAACATGTTCTCTAATCCTCACAGTTTCCGTGTGTAAAATAGGATCAATGATACTTGCCTAGCTGACCTTCATAGTCTACCTAATAAATCCATTGACGATTTCCAAACCTCATCTGTTTCTCTTCTACTCAATCCCTGTCTGTTCCCCTCATCATCTGAACAAAGAGCAGGGCCAGGTTTCTTGGGAAGGAGAGAATAAAAGTGGATGTTTTAGAGCCACCCCCTGAACAGGCACAGTTGTGCTCTATGGACAGGCCAGAGGCTCTGAGACACTAGAAATTCACTAAGATAGAAGTGCATCATCCTCTGCCTCCAGCCATCATCTGAAACACCTTGCAGAATGGGTGGAGATCTCCAGTTCTCACTGGGGGTCGTCCACCAGTCCTTTTTTGCCTTGGGAAATCCATGTATTCCATTCTAGGGCCCAAGATAGTGCTGAAACTCTGCTCTTCTGCCAGAACTTCTGGCAGATAGAGACTGGGTCACATTCTGAGAGTGGGATCATGTCTGTGTGGGACAGGGACATCAAATCTCATTGTACAAGACTTCTTCTTCCCAACACTACCATATTTCGGCTGGGGCCCCTGATTAGCAGTGAACACAGGTGGCAAGCAGGTGAGAATAAGAAACCCAACAAAATAACACGGTGTTTCCTAGGAGGCACACATGAGTTTCTTCCTCTTCACCCAGGGAAATGGGAGGCAATCACTCTTGTTGGACCACCAGGACTCCAACCCCAAAATCATTTTCCATTCCTTTGTTTCTTAGTCTATTTTGTGCTATTACTTTTTAAAATGCCATAGACTGGATAATTTACAAAGAATAGAAATTAATTTTCTTACAGTTCTGGAGACTGGGAAGTCTAAGATCAAGGGGCCAGCATATGGCAAGGAACTTCTTGCTACATCATCCGATAGTGGAAGGTGAGAGGGAGAGAAAGAGAGAGAGAAAGAAAGAAAGAAGAAGAAGAAGAAGAAGGAGGAGGAGGAGGAGGAGGAGGAGGAGGAGGAGGAGGAGGAGGAGGGGGGAGGAGGAGGAGGAGGAGGGGGAGGAGGAAGAGGAGGAAGAGGAGGAGGAGGAGGAGGAGGAGGGGAGAGAGGATAGGGGAGGGGAGGGGAGGGGAGGGGAGGGGTGGAGCCAAATAGCTAACCTTGCACTTTCATAAGGAAACTACTCCTGCAAGGACAAGCCCACTCCCATAATAACAGCACTAATCCATTCACCCCACCTTCTTGGTCTAATCACCTCTCATTAGGCCCCACATCGCAAAACTGTAGCATTGGAGATTAAGTTTCCAACACATGTGTTTTGAGAGTCACATTCAAACCATAGCACTTTGGAACAAAATATGAAGCATTTAGATGCTCTATTTGAAAAACAAGGAGATTGGAGTAGAGAATCATCGAAGTCACTTCAGACCACGTATTCTTAGTTACACATCTCCTGCAGAGGAATTCACGAGACTCCAGAAATCTAAGTTTTGAGCCAAGGATTCTCTCTGGCCACAATGTCCCAGCTGCTCTGCGGAGCTCTATCTGTTTCCAGAGTTTATCTAGAATAAAAGAGGAGTGAATATGAGAAAATGAAGCATAATTACTTTCAATAGCATAGCACTGGAGCTCCTATAAGGGACAGACTGTCTCCTCAAGCAGCTCCTCAACCCCCATATACCGAAAGAGACACCTCATAAAGGAGAGTTCATGCTGACATCTGGCACGTACCCTTCTGGGATGAAGATAACAGAAGAAGGAACTGGCAACAACCCTTACTGTTCTGCACCCCCTGCAGGTGATCCCCAGGCAACAGGTCTGGAGTAGACCTCCAGCAGCCTGCAGCAGAGGAGCCTGACTGTTAGAAGGAAAACTAAGAAATGGAAAGAAATAGCTTAAACATCAACACAAAGGATGTCCACTCAGAGATCCCAACCAAAAGTCACCAACTACAAAGACCACAGGTAGATAAAGCCATGAAGATGGGAAGAAACCAGTACAAAAAGGATGAAAACACCAAAAACCAGAATGCCTCTCCTCTTCCAAGGGATCACAACTCCTCACTAGCTAGGGGTCAAAGCTGGATAGAGAATGAATCTGATGAATTGACAGAAAGAAGCTTCAGAAGGTGGGTGATGACAAACTTCTTAGAGCTAAAAGAACATGTGCTAACCCAATAAAAAGAAACTAAGAACCTTGAAAAAAGGTCTGACGAAATGCTAACTAGAATAAACAGCTTAGAGAAGAATATAAATGACTTGATGGAGCCAAAAAACACAGCACGAGAACTTGACAAGGCATACACAAGTTTCAATAGCAGAATTGACCAAGCAGAAGAAGAGATATCAGAGACTGAAGATCAACTCAATGAAATAAAATGAGAAGGCAAGAGTAGAGGAAAAAGAGTGAAAAGAAATGAACAAATCCTCCAAGAAATATGGAATTATGTGAAAAGACCTAATCTACGTTTGATAGGTGTACCTGAATGTGATGGAGAAAATGAATCCAAGCTGGAAAACACTGTTCAGGATATTATCCAGGAGAACTTCCCCAACCTAGCAAGGCAGGCCACCATTCAAGTCCAGGAAATACAGAGAACACCACAAAGATATTCCTCAAGAAGAGCACCCTCAAGGCACATAATCATCAGATTCACCAGGGTAGAAATGAAGGGAAAAAATGCTAAGAGAAGCGAGAGAGAAAGGTCACTTTCTCTTCAGGTTACCTACAAAGGGAAGTCCATCAGACTTACAGAGGATCTCTCCACAGAAACCCTACAAGTCAGAAGAGAGTGGGGGCCAATATTCAACATCCTAAAAGAAAAGAACTTTCAACCTAGAATTTCATATCCAGTCAAACTAAGCTTCAAAAGTGAAGGAGAAATAAAATCCTTTACGGACAAGCAATTGCTCAGGGATTTCATCACCACCAGGCTGGCTTTACAAGAGCTCCTGAAAGAAGCACTAAGCATAGAAAGGAACAACCAGTACCAGCCACTCCAAAAATGTACCAAATAGTAAAGAACATAGATACAATGAAGAAAATGTGTCAACTAATGGGCAAAACATCCAGCTAGCATCAAAATGGCAGGATCAAACTCACATATAGCAATATTAACCCTAAATGTAAATGGGCTAAATGCCCCAATTAAAAGACACACTGGCCAATTGGAAAAAAAGTCAAGACCCATTGGTTTGCTGTATTCAGGAAATCCATCTCATGTGCAAGGACACACATAGGCTAAAAATAAAGGGACAGAGAAAGATGTATCAAGCAAATGGAGAGCAAAAAAAAGCAGGAGTTGCAATCCTAATCTCTGATAAAATGAACTTTAAACCAACAAAGATAAAAAGAGACAAAGAAGGGCATTACATAATGGTAAAAGGATTAATACATCAAGAAGAACCAACAATCTTAAATATACATGCACCCAATACAGGAGCACCCAGATACATAAGGCAAGTTCTTACTGACTGACAAAGAGACTTAGACTCCCATACAATAATAGTGGGACACTTTAACACCCCATTGTCAATATTAGACAGATCAATGAGACAGAAAATTAACAAGGATATCCAGGACTTGAACTCAAACCTGGACCAAGCAAATCTAACAGACATTTACAGAACTCTCCACCCCAAATCCACAGAATATACATTCTTCTCAGCACCACATCACACCTACTCTAAAACCGACCACATAATTGGAAGTAAATCACTCCTCAGCAAATGCAAAAGAATGGAAATCATAACAGTCTCTCAGACCACAGGACAATCAAGTTAGAACTCAGAATTAAGAAACTAACTCAAAACTGCACAACTTCATGGAAACTGAAAAACTGGCTCCTGAATGTCAACTGGATAAACAATGAAATGAAGGCAGAAATAAAGATGTTCTTTGAAACCAACAAGAACAAAGACACAATGTACAAGAATTTCTGGGATACATTTAAAGCAGTGTCTAGAGGGAAATTTATAGCAATAAATGCCCACATGAGAAGAAAGGAAAGATCTAAAATCAAGACCCTCTCATCAAAATTGAAAGAGCTAGAGGAACAAGATCAAAAAAACTCAAGAGCTAGCAGAAGACAAGAAATAACTATGATCAGAGCAGAACTGAAGGAGATAGAGACACAAAAAAATCTTCAAAAAAATTAATAAACCCAGGAGGTGGTTTTTTGAAAAGATCAACAAAATAGACAGATCATTAGCCAGATTAATAAAAAAGAAAAGGGAGAAGAATCAAACAGATGCAATAAAAAATGATAAAGGGGATATCACCACTGATTCCACAGAAATACAAACTATCATATTATTACAAACAACTCTATTCACATAAACCAGTAAACCTGGAAGAAATGGATAAATTCCTGGACACTTGCACCCTCCCAAGCCTAAACCAGGAAGAAGCTGAAACCTTGAACAGACCAATAACAAGGGCTGAAGTTGAGGCAGCAATTAATAGCCTACCAACCAAAAACAGTACAGGTCCAGATGGGTTCATAGCTGAATTCCACCAGTTGTACAAAGAGAAGATGGTACCATTCCTTCTGAAACTATTCCAAACCATACAAAAAGAAGGAATCCTTCCCAAATTATTTTATGAGACCAACATCATTCTGATACCAAAACCGGGCAGAGACCCAACAAAAAAATGAAACTTCAGACCAGTATCCATGATGAACACAGATGCAAAAGTCTTCAATAAAATACTGGCAAACTGATTGCAACAGCACATCAAAAAGCTTATCCATCACGACCAAGTAGGCTTCATCCCAGGGATGCAAGCCTGGTTCAACATATGTAAGTCTATAAACGTAATCCACACATAAACAGAACCAAAGACAAAAACCACATGATATCTCAATAGATGCAGAAAAGGCCTTTGACAAAATTCAACAGCACTTTATGCTAAAAACTCTCAATAAACTAGATATCAAAGGAACATATATCAAAACAGTAAAAGCTATTTACAACAAACCTACAGCCAATATCATACTGAATGGGCAAAAACTGGAAGCATTCCCTTTGAAATCCAGCACTAGACAAGGATGCCCTCTCTCACCACTCCTATTCAGTATAGTTTGGAAGTTCTAACCAAAGCAATTAGGCAAGAAAAAAAATAAAGGGTATTCAATTAGGAAATGAGGAAGTCAAATTGTCTCTATTTGCAGATGACAAGATTGTATATTTAGAAGACCCTATCATCTCAGCCCAAAATCTCCTGAAACTGATAAGCAATTTCAGCAAAGTCTCGGGATATAAAATCAATGTGCAAAAATCACAAGCATTCCTATACACCAATAACAGACTTAAAGAGAGCCAAATCAAGAACAAACTGCCATTCACAATTGCTACAAAGAGAATAAAATACCTAGGAATACAACTTACAAGGAACATAAGGGACCTCTTCAAGGAAAACCACAAACCACTGCTCAACGAAATAAGAGAGGACACAAACAGATGGAGAAACATTCCATGTTCATGGTTAGGAAGAATCAATATCATGAAAATGGCCATACTGCCCAAAGTAATTTACAGACTCAACGCTATCCCTATCAAGCTACCGCTGACCTTCTTCGCAGAACTGGAAAAAACCACCTTGAACTTCATATGGAACCAAAAGAGAGCCCGCATAGCCAAGTCAATTCTAAGCAAAAAGAACACAGCAGGAGGCATCACACTATTGGAATTCAAACTATACTACAAGGCTACAGTAATCAAAACAGCATGGTACTGGTACCAAAACAGAGATATAGACCAATGGAACAAAACAGAGGCCTTGGAGGCAATGCCACACATCTACAAACAACTGATCTTTGACAAACCAGTCAAAAAAAGCAATGGGGAAAGGATTCCCTGTTTAATAAATGGTGTTGGGAAAACTGGCTAGCCATGTGCAGAAAGCAGAAACTGGACCCCTTCCTGATGCCTTACACTAAAATTAACTCCAGATGGATTAAAGACTTAAACGTAAGACCTAACAACATAAAAAAAAATTGAAGAAAACCTAGGCAAAACCATCCAGGACATAGGCATAGGTAAGGACTTCATGACTAAAACACCAAAAGCATTGGCAACAAAAGCCAAAATAGACACGTGGGACCTAATTAAACTCCAGAGCTTCTGTACAGCAAAAGAAACAATCATTAGAGTGAACTGACAACAAACAGAATGGGAAAAAATTTTTGCAATCTACCCATCTGACAAAGGGCTAATATGCAGAATCTACAAAGAACTAAAACAGACGTACAAGAAAAAAACAAACAAACCCATCCAAAAGTGGGCAAAGGAATGAACAGACACTTTTCAAAAGAAGACATATATGAGGACTAACAAATATAGGAAAAAATGCTCATCATCACTGATTATTACAGAAATGCAAATCAAAACCACATTGAGATACCACCTTATGCCAGTTACAATGGCAATCATTAAAACATCTGGAAACAGATGCTGGAGAGGATGTGGAGTGTAAATTAGTTCAACCATTGTGGAAGACAGTGTGGCACTTCCTCAAGGACCTAGAAATAGAAATTCCATTTGACCCAGCAATCCCATTACTGGGTATATATCCAAAGGATTATAAATTGTTCTATTATAAAGACACATGCACAGATATGTTCATAGCAGCACTGTTTACAATAGCAAAGACCTGGAACCAACCCAAATGACCATCAGTGATAAACTGGACAAGGAAAATGTGGGACAAATACATCATAGAATACTATGCAGCCATAAAAAATGATGAGTCCATGTCCTTTGTAGGGACATGGATGAATCTGGAAACCATCATTCTCAGCAAACTGACTCAAGAGCAGAAAATCAAACACCGCATGTTCTCACTCATAGGTGGGTGTTGAACAATGAGAACACAGGGACACAGGGAGGGGAGCACCACATACTGGGGTCTGTGGAGGGGGGGGCCAAGGGAGGGACAGCAGGAGGGTGGAGAAGTAGAGAGGGATAACATGGGGAGAAACAGATATGGGTGATGGGGGAATGGAAGCAGCAAACCACATTGCCATGTATGTACCTATGCAACAGTCCTGCATGATCTGCACATGAACCCCAGAACCTAAAGTACAATTTTTTTTTAAAGTGAAGGGAAAAAAAAGAGATAGTTTCACTAAGGGAGTATCTGTATCTCAGTAGAATGCCCTGAAACGTAACAGTTCAGCCAACCTTCAGTGAAAATCCAGTTGATGAAGGACATCAGACCAGGCATCAGAAAATCAAAGGAAAATGCAACATCTTCCCAAGGATAAAATAAATTACACAAGACAAAAATACAAAGCTGGACGTTCAAAGTCTAAGAAACCTACAGAAGAATGTGGGGGATTTAAAGGAGGGAAAGTTGGGAAATCCATGAAGGTCTCATGGGGCAAGCAGGATGGAAATACATCTTGCTGGGTTTTTTGTTGTTGCTGTTCAAGCCAAGATGAGAATAGGCAAGGCATTTGAAGCGGAGGAAAGGACATGATCAAATATGGAGAAATGCAGGGTGAGTTTCTGCTTTTAGCTGAAGCCAGAGCTAAGAGTACACACAGGGTACCCAGGCAAGATGTCAGTGATAGCAACATTGAGCTCTTAATATATGGCAGGTGGTCTCTGTTGAAGCCTCATGACTCAGTTAAGCAAGTAAGGTGATGCTTCTACTCCCATTTTACTGGTGAAAAAAACTGAACTTGGCATTTTAGCTGAAAGCATGCTTGCTTCCTGGCCCCTCGACCCCAGCCCAGTCTATTAAATCTCTCTCCAGCATGGAGAATTTAAATAATTTGCCCAAGCTCGTATCCCTATTAAGCAGCGAAGCTAGGATTTGAATTCAGACTATCTGAACCACCATGTCATAATTGCAGGGCCAAAAAGTGAAGGGCTCTACATGTCAGACTAGAGAACCCAAATTTAACTTTGCATACCTGGGGTTGTGACATGATCAGAGATCTGCCGAGATTAACAGTAGTGACTAGAATGGCTTGGAGGGGAGAGAGAGCTGAGGCAAGCCCTCGATGAGCAGGGTTGAAGGATAGGGCTACTTACTGCCCAATGCCTGTCTCTCTGACACAGTTCTACTGAAGCTTGGGATCCTGGCACATCTTAGAGTTTTGAAATGGGCTTAAACGGCCCAGTCAAAATGCCTTTTTATTCAATTCCCAATGCATATTCACTAATATGAATGTAAATAATTGTCTGTACATCTATAACTCTGTATCTCCTCTTAACTAGGAATATAATCCCCTGCTTTCCTAAGGCTTCAAGACATCTTAGTGTCAAAAGCTCTTATAGCCAATGGGACTATTGATTAGAGCTGTGTTTCTCATACTATGTTCCAGGGAATACTGGGTTTCATGAAATTCCACCCATCCCCCATTCCTCAAAAAAGGATTCTGTGCTGGTCAAATAAATTTAGGAAAGCCTCTATACTATACGGTCTACCCCCTGGGAGAATTACTATGTATAACTATAAGTTCTGATAACTCCTATAGTAAAGAAACTCGCTTAACTTTGTTTAACCCAGTGTTTTCCAAATGTGTTTAACCAGAAAACACTGCAATCATGTAGCACATACTAAAAACCCAAGACAGGCCAGGCGCAGTGGCTCACATCTGTAATCCCAAAACTTTGGGAGGCCAACATGGGCAGATCACCTGAGGTCAGGAGTTTGAGACCAGCCTGGCTAATGTGGTGAAACTGCGTTTCTACTAAAAATACAAAAAAAAAAAATTAGCACGGGCCTGTAATCCCAGCTACTCGAGAGTCTGAGACAGGAAAATCACTTGAATCCAGGAAGCGAAGGTTGCAGTGAGCTGAGATCGTGCCATTGCACTCCAGCTTAAGTAACAAGAGCAAAACTCCATCTCAAAATAAAAAGAAAGAAAGAAAAAAGACATAGTAATCTGCAGAAAGCTTTTGGGAATACTGCCTTAGGAAATGATTTATCTCATTTTCTTCCTTCATTGTCAATATAATTCTTATGAGGAATAACAGTAGCTGCTATTCATTTAACTCTAGGGTTTGTCCAAGTGCTTTTACCAATATCATCTCATCTTTTCACGTTTGAAGCTTTGGCCCAACGTATCTTTCAACTTCCTTCTTTTACCTTCCCTGAAGCAGAATCTCAAGGGATTACAATTATGTAGGTATATCTCAGAAAGTTAACACCCATGTCTATCTCTTTTTCAGATCAGAAGGGTAAAATTTTCTACTACTTAAGAAAAGTGAGAAAGAGAAATCCATTGCTCCTAACAGATTTTATCAGTTTCTAGGAATTACTTTAAATGCACTTATAATATAAATGTCAAAGATTAACACTTCTCAACTCCCTTAAGAGGTCCCCCTCAGCCATTTTTTTCTGATACAAACTACTTTCTGTTAAGTATTACCTTACAAGGAATGCAATTAATTTAAAATAAAATATTTTAAAAGAAAATGAGGATATTTTAATAAACCATTTTAATTGCTTAATGACTTGCTAAAAATACTTGCATTCAAACACACAGCAAAACCAGAGGGCAATGCTTAACTCAAAGGAATAACTGTAATGGGTTTCAGGCTGTAGGAGGAATATTTGGGAAGGTGAGGGATGGTATTTTTATTCCTCAAATCACCTCACACAGGCAATTGCCACTTTTGTCTATCTATCTGGTTTGTTGTGATCATTGCTACCTCTTCAATTTTCTGATTCTTGGAATGTATAGACATTAAAATTCAAAGTTCTGTGATTCCTGGCTGCATCACTGACTCAATAAATAGCATTTCTGAAACTACCTTTCTCAATTTCTTCATTGTTAATTATAAAATAGCACCACCTAGTAACACTGTGTTGGTGCAAAGATAAAATTGGAACAGATGCAAAGCATCTTAGCACCCTGCCCAACACACAGCAGGAAGTCAGTACATGTGGGTTACAGATGTACATATTTCTTGGCAACTTGTAGAGAGGTAACCAGTAGCCCAGTGGTATGCCTCTGTGATTTCTACTTAGCATGGAAACAAGGGCGAAGACTTGTCTTCTCTCCCCATGGAAACCCAAGAGGACACTCCAGAAGATTGTTAGCTCCTCATCCACCCCACCTCTCTAGCACTGAATCACATTCATTCCACAATGACAGCTGTCCTGGGACCCATCTAAGGTGCCTGACCCTTGGAAAGGGAGGCCCAGCAAGCACTCATTACTTCTTTGCGGCTGTGGTCACAAAACCACGTGAGAGAGTAGGGCACAGAGAGAGATTTAGTAGACTGGGCTGGGGGCAAGGGGCCAGGAAGCAAACATGTTCTCAGCCAAAATGCCAGTTCAGTAGCTTGAATAAAAACCATCCTAACCTCCAAGGCCCTGAGGTCTTCATCTGGAAATGTAAAACCACCGTCAGTAAATTACTATGGACCACAGTACTTTGGGATTTCAAAAGAAACTGGACTGCATGAGTTCAAGCTTGGGTTCTCCCTTTAGCCACCCCTGCATCCTACTCTTTGAAAGGATGAAAGGCTTTTGGTCCCAAATGGTGACTGTAAACGTACCAGAAGCTGGGGTGAGTTGCTATGATGAGGGTGGGGTTGTCCCTAATGCCCCGTTCAATAGTTTGACACTAAGTAGAGGCCCAAAGCTATTGGCCCCATTGCTATTTTCTTCCCCCTTGGCTTCCCAGTGGGCAAAGTTGGCATATCAGACAGCACCTGTATCTACTGTGGATCTCTTCTATCCCTCCAACATCCACCCTAAATTCCCCAAGCCTGGAAAAGAGACACCCTCCTCTCCTCTCTGCAGTCCCCTAGGAATCTTCCACAGGTGGTCTAAGTATCACCTGCAACCAGTGCGCCGGTGAACTTCTGTCCAGCCTGTCGGGCTTTGCACAGTCTCTGAGTCTGGTCACCCCAGGCCCAAGCAGAAAGCTGAAAAACCAGGTGTTGCAGACATGAAGACTATCAGCCTGCTGGGCTGAAAGCATTCCAGTCTCCCACGTTCAGTAGGAAGGGGTGTTTGGCAGGAAGGTCATTAATGCAGACAGTTTATGTTTTCCCAAGCCAGCATTCCTCACAAACAGCTGTGTTTATACAAAACTAGAGACAAGGGAGAGAGGGACGAGAGAAAGGACAATGTCCTGGGGATGACATCATTCTGTCTTGTCTGCTTTGACTCCCACCACTGGTGGTAGGGGCTGGGGGGAACTGCAGAAGGCTGGTGAGTGAGCTCTGTGTAAGTACATGCAGAGTGCTTATACGGAGTGTGTTTATTAGCTATCTATTTTTCCTGCTCTCCACTCTGCTCCTTCCCCACTCACTCCCAGAGCATTCTAATACATTTTGCAGAACACTATTTTTCCTGTAACAGCAACCTCAGAGGAAGGCAAGGCTCAGGGGCTCAGGTTCACTCCTCCTAATCTCTTTAACAAACCCCCTCACAGAAGAAAAGCCTGACAGGAGGCAGTCACTAAAATAAATTAAAACGCATCCAAGGAGAGATTAGCCCCCAAAGCCATTCCCATATCAGACAAAGGCCCCTTTCATGCAGACTCCAGCCACTTGGAGTCCTGTAAGCAGAGATTAGGGAACAAATCTTCAGAACCTAGAAGCACTGGCTCTTCCGGAAACAAACGGGCCAAAACTTAACCTCCTCTGGATAGACCTCAAGAACTCAGCTTCTGCTTAACCTACACTTGGGCTTCTTAAGGCCCTCAACATAAAAAAAAGGGGGCCTCCACTGAGGCACATGGATTCTCCCCAACCCCTCTTTGTTGAGCCAGGTCTATCCCTAACACGATCCAGGTAACCAAGGCCCTTGCCTATTCTGAAACTCAGCCAGAGGACATAAAATGATGATTCCCCAGCCTTCTGCATCAGGGTATCAGGTAGGAGGTCCTTCCACGAAGGTTCAAAGCATAGTCCCTTCTGCACCGCATCTGTACATATCCTCCTGAGCACCTATTTTGGTCCAAGCTGAGCCTTCTGTGACATGCATGTCAGGAGACGACCGGACATGATTTCTGCTTTCAAGGTAACCAGCAGAGGCTGAGATCTGTAAAAGTGCTTCCCCAACCCAGCTGCTGGATCAGCCAGTTGCCCGTGATCCACATGGGAATTCATCTGTGTTCTGGATCTCTCCACGTCCTTGTTTCCTGCTCCTTTTCCCTCACTTCTCCTTGGGATCACTTTCCCACATGAGCTATTCGCATATGTGAAGATTAATATTATGTGTCAACTTGGCTGGGTCATGGTGCCCAGACCTGTGGTCAGACATTATTCTGGATGTTTCTGTGAGGGTATTTCTTAAATAAGATTCACAGTAAAGCCAGTGGATTTGAGTGAAGAAGACTGCCTTCCGTAATGTGGATGGGGCTCACCTAATTGGTGGAAGGCCTAAATACAAGAAGAGACGGCCCTTCCCAAAGCATAAAAGAATTACGCAGCAGATAGAAGTCAGACTTAAGCTGTGGCATCAACTCTGCTTGGGTCTTCAGCCTGGCAACCCATTCTACAGATTCTGGACTTGCCGGTCTCCATAATTGCATGCACCAATTCCTTACAATAAATGCTGTATTTATTTACACACACACACACACATCCTTTTGGTTCTGTTCTCTGGAGAACCATGACTAAGGCAATATGTAAGTCTTTGTCTCAGGCTCTACTTTCTGGAAAACTCAGCCTAAGACAGAAAAATCACGTTGAGTTTGCTATTACCATGGGAGATGAAGACGGCTATCCAGCCAATGGTACCCACAAGAGGAATGTGGACTTATGACTCACACACATGCCAGTGGTGCTTGAAGCCAAGAGAATGCATAGAGTGAAAAGAAACATGACATGGCTCTTCAAAGGCTCAAAAAATATTATGCTGGATTCCTTGTCCTCATTCAAAATAAATTAACCCTACTTCTTTATACAAACTTACTCAAATGTTTTCAGAGAAGGAAAGAAAAAGAAAATCTCACTAAAATAAATAAAAGTATCATTGTACCCGTAAAATATGAGTGCATATATGGTTCTCGCCAGGAACTTAATTTCAACTTGAGATGTTGGAAGACAATTGCCTCATTCACCCCATCCTCCATCTGATCTCATGCTGTCTGTAGCCACAAGGCTACAGTTGCCACATCGGGCTGTACATTTCCAGTCCTCATCTCTTTTCTGTGTTAGCCACATCACTCTGGCTTCCAAAGCAGGGGGAAGATAAGGCCTTCTGTTCTGGAATCAAATTCTCTTCTTTTTTTTTTGAGACACTCTCACTCACTCTGTCACCCAGACTGGAGTGCAGTGGCCCAATCTCGGCTCACTGCAACCTCTGCCTCCTGAGTTCAAGTGATTCTCATGTCTCAGCCTCCTGAGTAGCTGGATTACAGAGGTGCACCACCATGCCTGAATAATTTTTGTATTATTTTTTGTTAGTAGAGACAGGGTTTCATCATGTTGGCCAGGCTGGTCTCAAACTCCTGGCCTCATGTGATCTGCCCACCTCAGCCTCCCAAAGTGGTGGGATTACAGGCGTGAGCCACTGCACTCGACCTGAATTCTTTTTTCAATTAGACTAATCCCTACTCCCATGCTTCTCAATGAAGGCTCATAGAGTCTTGGAGCAGGTCTGGGGTAGAAATGAGAGTGCTGAGATCTGGTCTTGGCTCCAATCACCGTCTCGCTGTGCATGCCTGAGTGCTTCATTTTCTCTCACTGGTGTCAGTCTTCTTGCATAGAAAACAAGGCAGGGTGGGAGGAAGATTGAACCCATAGGTGCTCTTTAAGACCCCTTTCTCATCTAGGACCCTGTCATTCTAAGGTATTGCATGATCCCCCCCAGCACATCGTCCCCTTTCTGAGAAGCTCATAAGGATGCCCATCATGACCTCCTGGACGTGCAGCCCAACATACACACCACATACACACTTCCATCTATGCCCACTGCTCCCTAGTCTGTATCCATCTCAGTACCCACCACCTGCATAGTCTTGCCTCATCTGTCTTCATAGGAAGATGCCAGAACAGGTTGCAGATACAAAAACTCAGATAGAAGGGAAACGCAGCAAGTATGTCAATTAATATTTAATAAAATTTTTTCATAACCTCCTCCTTTAAGAAAATGGAAAAGCTATTTGTCTTTGATATTTCACTTAGCTACTTCTTCAGCCATCGGGGAAAACTCTTTCCTTATTTAGTTCTTGGAGGAAGCTTGACTTACTTTCATCTTTTAATTATTTATACTTATTTCAACATCTGTGCACATTCTGCAACCTCCGACAGTTTTATGCTGCTTATGCCACAAAAACACTGAGGACCTACATTCTCAGGCCAAGAATCTCACTGGTAATGTTCACAGGGGAAAGATGCCATTACTTCCAGGACCATGGCTTGTTCACACGCCCAAGCCTGGAATGTGTCCAGAACCAAGCCAAGGACTTCATTGGCTCCTAATCTCTTCAACTGAAGGAGGGCACCTTACCTAGTTTTTCTCCATTTCCTCCTTTTCTTATTTCCTTCATAGTACCTATTTGCAAATATATACATTTCTACTTTTGTTCCATGGTGTATTGATTATCTGGCTCCTCTGCTGGACTACAAGATCCTTCTGGAAAGATGCTGATTGCATCACTGCATCGTCAGCTCCCAGCATCACGTGTGGCATATAATAAATGGTCAATAAGTGCTGGTTGAATACTGATTCATGAAGCAGCTGGACCAAAAATGTGAGACATTAAATCTCATGACAGATTTAACAACCCTTACCCTTCAGCTGTTCTCTCCCTTGAAGATTGAGAAAGTGAAAATGGGCTGAAAAACATCTGAGTTATGAGGGCCATGAAGGCCGGGAACAAGTTGAAATGGAAGAAAAAACACTTACCTAAGAGTCTGGAAGTCTGAATTCAAGTACCAGCTGTTTCTTTATCAGTGTATGACCAGGACCATGGGCGAGTGTCCTATTCTCTCTGTGCCTCAATTTCCTATAAGATAAGGACATTGCACTTGATTAGTGTTTTTTTTTTTCAAGGCTTTTTAGCAGTAAAACTTCATAATTTATAGAGCATATGAAAAGTAGCATTTTATGAGCAAAAACATTTCTTAAGTTCAAACATATAAGATTTATTTGATATTTACATGAGCAATGAGACAAATGAGGCTGTTTTCATGAATACAAAAATATCACGTCCAGAACTATGAATAAAAGCTGACATCTTTTATTAATCTGACACCTTAATCATACAGTCTCAAAATTCAGATTCACACAGATAAATGGTTTAAGAATGATTATTCAGGCTGGGCATGGTAACTCGTACCAGTAATCCCAGCACTTTGGGAGGCCAGGATGAGAGGATCACTTGAGGCCAGGAGTTTAAAACCAGCCTAGGCAACATAGTGAGACCCTATATCTACAAAAAATTTAAAAGATTAGCTGGGCACAGTGGCTTGCACCTCTGGTCACAGCTACTCGGGAAGTTGCTGTGGGAGGATCGCTTGAGCCCAGAAGGTTGAGACTGCAGTGAGCCAGGATCATGACACTGCACTCCAGTCTGGGCAACAGAGCAGGACCCCATCTCAGAAAAAAAAATGGTTATTCCTAAGATCAACAGATCTGATTTCCAAGTATGTAAGTACGTGCCTAGGAGAGATAACTCTAAAGTAAAGCAGAGACAGGTTAGCTGTTTTCCAAGCCCAGTTCTTTCCCTTCTTCTCAGACAGGTGGACAACATTTCCTAGAGTCCCTTAAAGTTAGATGAGGCCATGTGACAGATTTCTAGCCAATAGCATGTGAAAGGAAGGATGTGCGCTGCATCGCTTCTCGGTCTTTTGGCTAAGATCAAGTGCTGGATGTGCGCTGCACCCAAAGAGCCTTGGACACCCAATCTCTCATGTTCCTTTCCTTTCTGTTGCCTCAATGCAGAGGAACACAGACAACTTGAAAGTCTTGAGTGGAAGATGGTGGAGCCGTAAGAAGGAATAAGTCGGGGACTCCATGTCTCTGCTTGAAGGAGAGTTGTCCAGCATTCAATAACACCAATTTTAGGCTTTGTTCTATTATTTTACTGAAACCATTGTGTAATTTTTTTATAGTAACTAACAGTGCCTAACCACCTGGCAACCCAAGTTAACTTTTTGGAATTCTCAAATACATTAAAGTGTGGTGTCTAATACATGTTGCTTTTATTAGAACTTTTAAAGTGGTTTACATATTTTTAGAATAAAATGTGGATAAAATAAATGTTGCAGTATCCCTGAAACTCCTTCATGAGGCCCCAGGTTTTCATGAAATATATTTGAAAATCACTGGCCTGTATGCTTGCAAAGATCCTTCCCAGATTTAAGGTTTTATTAGTGAATATATTTCCATCCAAAGAGAGTTGTACTGGTCTTTATAAAGAAGAAGTAAGCTCCTTCTGCCTTTGAAATAAAACAGCATCTAAGAAATGCCAAGGGACACATATATTTCTTGCATAACTCTTGTATGTTTAGGGAATTCAGGCCTTCTTAGGGAACTTTGGTTCTAGAATCTTTTTTCTCTGAGTTGTAATAACAATCATGCTAAAAATGGTCCTGATTTTAAGTGGTGACGTAAGTTGTCTAGAAGATTCTTCTAAACAAAGTCAAAATTAAACCAATTTTTTTCTTATGTTGTACTTATAAACAAATGCATTAATAAATGGCACTTTGATGAATCTCAAAATTACAAACTAGAACAAAAACAGGAAAGACTCTTTCCTTCTACTGTGGCCTTCCTTTAGGAATCCCAGTGCTCAGAAGCTGGGGGATGGCCACAATGACCACTGCAATGAACAGAGGCCACACCCAGGAACAAATCAGAAACTTCACCAGGCCAAAAGGAAGCCCAGCCCTAACCCAGAGGCAGAACTTCAGCAGGACTTTTTCTAGCAGCAGAGGAGAGCCAGTCCCTGAAGGGGATAAGGAGAGGATGTCAATGTGGGAAGTCTTGATGGATGTCCAAGTTTCCCAGGTTCTAAATTTATTGTAATTTAATCATGTTCATCTCTGAGGACAGTACTAGGCGATTGCTCTGCAGGGAATTGAAGGCCCTTCGATCATCACTACCTGTCAAGCCTAGGAGCCTTGAAGGGAGGCATTACCCCGTGAGGTAAGGAAGAGATTCAAATGGATTTGGACTCAGGCATGCCTGACTTAGAGCCAATGTCTTGCGTGCTGCCTTGTGACCTTAGGAAAGTTATGTAACCACCCTGACCCCGATAGCAGCTTACAGGGTAAAAATGGCAACTTGAGATGAACTTGATGTTCAAACCAGCCCAACCCCTAAGCCTCATGCCCAGACACAGACCTCTGATTTCCACTCAGCCTCACTCTGCCCCATGGTTCTAAAACATCCTGTTAAGTGCTATACCTCCCAGAAGGAGGGGATGCTCTGTCCTTGTAGACCAGAAACTCAGAAGCCACCCCAGGTCCTTGCCCAAGTTATGTGGTAGAAGGGGAGGGGTTGTTTTGCTTTTTTTCCTTTTCTTCTTTTTTTTTTTCCTTTCCTTTTTCAGTTGCAAAACATTTGAGAAGCTTGAGGAAAACAATCTTTGTGAGCCTCTATAAATATGTAACTCTAGATGGCCTTCCAGCTGGGCCAGGCCTGCCAACTGTCCGTCTGGAGCCCACAAAGTGAAGGAGGGTTTCCATACAAAGGAGGTATTAGTCTCTGGGAGTAGATGAGCCAAAGTTCAACCAAAATAAACTTGCCATAGTCTGAATGCAAGAACAGGCAAAACTAACCCCTAAAACATTAGGGTCCCCAGCATCTCCTGGGCCAGGCTGGAGATCGCCCCCAGATGGAGCTGCTACTTGGGGTGAACATAGGAAAGTGGCTCAAGTGTGTCCTTCACTGCATTGATATGGCTCCTGCCAAATGTCAGAAGATAATGTCGGACTGGTAACAGGTTGGCTTTCTGACTGTCTGCCCTAACTTGTCCATCCTCTATCATCATGCCTAGGTCCTCAAATCTGACATTGGAAAAAAGTAACTTACTGCATTCTCCCTCCAAGGGATTATGTCTGTTTCTATTTCTCAAGATAGTCCTTATACTAGACTCCACTTATTTTCTCTCCAGATTTGCTTGGCCCCACCTGCCCCTGGACCTCATTTGCTTGCTCACTGTCATCTCAGATGCTACCACTGCCATCACTTTATCCTCTAACACTGCCAGCCATCTCGGCCACCCCACAGAGCAGGAGCTGGGCTGTGGCATGGCCTCCAGCATGCCCACTGAGGTGTGAGGTTCAGCAGCTCCACTGCCTACATCTAACCCAGCTGGAGGCTCTGGCTTTCCCTGCAGCTGCCTCAACGGTGAGTCTCTAAATGATAAGAAGCAAGAGGCTGGAAGGAGTCAGCAGATAAGTTCTTCTTCACCTCTGCTTTTTCAAAGGACTGTTCCAAGATCTTCCAACAGTGTTCCTTACCTTTCCTCCAAAGATTTCCCATGGGACCAAACAGCTCACTGTTGGTCTTCTTGTAAGGCTGTGGCAAACTCAGTAACACACGAGAGTTTGTATTTCCTTTCCCTCCTTTCCTGCTTCCTCTTTTGTAGCCCTCATTCTGGCCACCTTAGGACTGCACTTTTCAGTCAAATGTTAGCATGTTTGACTCAGGCTCTCTGTTCTAAAGAACACAGCCTAAAACAGCCTTCATTATGGCTTCTCTCTCTCCAGGTGGAGGCATTAATTTAGGCAAACTGCCCATCTCTAGCCACTTGCTACTGTATTTTCTTCCTCTAACTTCTGTGTCTCCCCAATGGGAGATTTGAAAGTGGGCTTGTATATCTTGCCAGCTGTTGCACAACTGATTATAGTCACTTTATTTTTATTTCATTAATTTTTGGGTTATACCTGGAGTTTGGAGTTTCAGGATGCCCTTGCTTGATTTATCAAAAATCAAATATAAATCTGTGTACACGTCTTTCCTGGGATCTAGAGAGCAATAAAATCCCACTCACACAGACCCTGATCAGACACCGCAATCGTGCAGCAAAACACCGCCAAACCAATCACTTCCACTGGCGGAGTTCACCAAGGGGTAGCATTTCCCAATGTCAGAGCCATGGAATGCCAGTTGTTTGGGATTAGTAGACGTTTGTCTCAAAACTTAAATGACGCTGTATTCAAATACACTTAAGTGGCTCAAGGTTAAACAAAATTAAATCGTTTCCTTCACCCTATAGGATTACAGAGACATGGCTATCATATTGTATAATGTTCTCGCCTGCAGCATTTTCAGAATTTATTGGGACACATCTTTTTTTCCTAAACATCTCATAGGATTGATGCTAAACAAATACTGAGTTTCCATGGCAGAAATTCCAGAAGTATCAGCCCCTGGGAAGAAATCTTCCTACTCTTCAGACTTCAAGTTCCAAAGTCTTTGGGTCCCTTTTGAATACAATTCTTCTGATCCTTTGAGAAAATACTAGAAGTCTACATCTGCAGACCTGTCGAATAAATAAAAGCTGGGCTTAACCATCAAGAACCAACTCTAGGCAATGCCCATTTCCTTCTTCCTGTTCTTTTCCACGTACAGGATCATTTTTTTCATAGTTCTCCCACTTGCTTTCCACATAATGTTACAGCTACTCCGCCCTCCCCTACTAATACCCACTATTAATCTAAGGATGCATTCCCAGCGTAAGGAAGAACCACATATCTCCTTCCTGGCCTGTGTATTCCTACACATGCCCCTGTCCCTACCCAACTCAACTGAGATCAGCAGTTACTGTATGGTGTTCTTTTCTCCTTACCCACCAGTGCTCCCCTAACTCACTTTTCAGCTCTAGGATTAATAAAGTACAACAGAAATCTTGAGAGTGAAGGCTTCAGTAAGCAAAGCAGGATAATGACTCCCATCTCTCTGATAATAAGCTGTGGAAATGGGCTGATGGGGAAAGCCGGTGACCCACATAAATCTCTGTGTTAGTGAGCCTGCCTGCTGGAGCAGCCGCAGCATGCTAGGAGGAGGTCGGAAGGCTGGGAATGTCAGAAATAAAAGGGTCTTTGGAGACCACCTAAATTATCCCCCTTATTTTGCATGGGGAGAGACCGAGGTTCAGAGAAGCCAACTTGTGTGCCTAAGACTACAGCATAAATTCAGAGTGGAGCCACAGACTTACTTTCCAGAGCAAAATCCAAAGCAGTTCCTCCAAGCTGTTTTGGACAAACCTCTTTCTGGGTCTCTTGAGCATTACCATGTACCATCGAACTGGGAAGCCAGTGCTGTCAGTGATGGATTAAAAATTGCAGAGTGGACACTTTTTGTTTTCATTTCTGTGCCTCTGTTTCCCCCTCTCTAAAGGCAGGAGGCACATAGTATGGGAAAAATCATGCTAACATTCTTAGAGGAGGAAATCTGGAAAACAATCCATATTCTGGATTCTCCTAACACAGCCAGATAACTGAGCTTGATTTAACAGTTTAATTCAGGGGAATAAGTACGGGAATGTAGAACAAAGAAAGGAGGAAAAAAAGGATGAATTTTGAGCTCAATTTTTCCCTGATCTAACTAAGCAGAGCATGCCTCTTTTCAACAACCAGGGACCTATAGATTCCCGTGGAAACCAGACCAGAGTCTGAGCACCTAAGACCATAACCTAAAAAGAGAGAAGGGCATCTCTTTTATGTTTTCATATAAATTCTCGCTTAGCTACACAGGGCATGGGGAAGACATCAGCACCATAGTGAAACCCAGATCCCAGCTGATAAGACAGTTCTGAATGGTCCAAAGGAGTCCCTTTGTTAGCGAGCCTGCCTGCTGAAGCCTCTGCAGTCTGGAAAGCTGTGCTGTCTTCCGTGGGCTTTCCAAGTCCAGAAACATGGACTCAGCACACGGTGTTCTGAGAACAAGCCAAGCATGGGGGCAGCTCCCCAGCTGGTGTGTAAGCGATAGCTCACAGCAAAGGAACGTTCCAGGAGAGAGCCATTCCCAATGTCAGTTCTGAGTTCCTTCCCTCCTGCAGGACTGGTATTCAGATGAACCTCTCATTGAAGACTTTTGGGAAAACACAGCCAGAAAAAAACAATGCTTTTTGTGAATCCAACATCCTCTTAACACAGTCCCCTAAAACTCACAAATGCCACTTTGAAGGAGTACTGTTGTTCAGGGTCTCACATAGATTAGCCAAGAGAGAGCAAGGTGGTCTCTACTTGCAGTGCCTTTTACCTCTATGTGTTGATGATTGCTGGCAAACAACACAACACAGACCAACAGGGCGTTTCATCCATAAAAACCTATGCATGCTATCTATCAAATGGTTCCCCTGCATGTATGTGTGTGTGTGTGTGTGTTTGCGTGTGTGTGTGTGTATATGTATGCATGCGTATACAGTCGTATGCCACATAATGATGTCTTGCTCAATGATGGACCATATATACAATAGTGGTCCTGTAAGATGATACCATATTTTTACTGTACCTTTTCTTATTTAGATATACAGATACTATTGTGCTGCAAGTGCCTACAATATTTAGCACAGTAATATGCTGTACAGGTCTGTAGCGTAGGAGAAACAGACTGTATCATACAGTAGCACAGGTGTTTACTAGGCTCTACGGTTAAGGTTTATGTAAATACACCCACCCATGTTCACACAATGATGAAACCACCTAATGACACATCCCAGGAATATATCTTTGTGGTTAAGTAATACATGACTCTGTGTGTGTGTGTGTGTGTGTGTGTGTGTGTGTGTGTGTGTGTTTTAAATTTAGGAAATGTGAGCTCTGCAAACCTGGTGGACAAATTCCCATAAAGGAGGCCCACCAGGCATATCGTGCCACTTTGCCCCCATGCCTGGATCCAAGAAAAGTCCAAGAAAACAAGTCTCTCCTCACCACTGCAACCCCAACTCCTTGGCAAATGCTCCATTGTCAAGCTTTTCCAATCCCACATCATCTCTTGAAAGAAGGAAGGTTAAGGCAGGTGGGGGAAAGGCAGGTTAAGAAGGCAGACTAGGCACAGACTCGGCTGCCTCACTTTTTAATGGTAAGCAGGGACAGGTGACCCCAACCTTCAGCTCTCCTCTCTAGTGCCCTGAAAATTCCTCTTGGCCTTCCTGAACTCTCCAGCACTCCACTCTGGCCATAAACCAACAGACTATCTCTCCACCGAGCCCTCACCACCAACCCCTGATCTTCATTTGTTCCATCCAGGTCTGGAGCCTCTGCGTGACATGAGGTCTGGGGTACCAGTCCAACCTACACCAGGAAATTAAGAAAAGGTCTCAGATGTGGGATTGTGATCCAGACTCCAGGGATTAAGATTTCTTTTCTTCCAGGGAACAATGGTGATTGGAGGAAAGAAAATCCAGAAGCGTACAAGTTGCTCTTCATACTTCCCGGCAGCTTTCTAGAACATATTGTGAATTACTCTTAGGTAATGACATGAAGGACACAGAGTTTGCACCCTTGAGCCAAATGGTGATGTACTGCATGCACCTCAAGTCCAATTCATCACCTCTTGGACTGGAGAAGCTACATGGGGTTGAATAATTAATGTCCCCTGAAGGCCTGGAGACCTCTGGCTGATTCCAACTGTGATGCTCAGTCCTGGAGTCTCTCACGACAGCACATCCACACAGCCATATTCCCAGGAGGAAAAGTTACAGATGGAGTTTGTCAAGTCTAGAGACATCTGAGACACTCTATAGATTCTCTTGTAGGGTCCCTACAGGGACCATGACTTAAAAGATCCTGGGAAGCTTATTTATAATCATTTCAAAATGCCTGAGAGATTGATAACTCAGGCCTATTTTCCTTAGGAAAACCCTCTAAAATATCTAAACTAAACCCCTACAACTATCACCACAATCTACTTTCTCATATCCTTCAAACACTTCCTTGGCCCCTGACCCTTTGGCCAGAGGATTAATTCCAAGCCTCCCCTAACACTTCACCAAAAGTTCATCATGATCTGTACCCGATCTACAATCTTAAACTCAATTCTCATTACAACTATTTATGTTCTCTGTGCCACAGCCACACCAAGCTGATCATTAATCCACAAGCACACATTGTACCTGGACCCACACTGACCTTCCCCTCACCTTCTGCACGGCTACCACACCCATCTACTCTACTCCCTTCTAAGGGACTAGCTCAGTTGCCACATGGGTCTGTGAAGCATTTCACTCTAAGTCAGAATTAACAGTTTCTACTTTTGTCTTGCCATGGAAGGAAATATGAACTTAGAGAACAAGCCAGGATAAAACCTTATTCATTAGTTGATTCATAAACATCTACTGAGCTGCTTGAACATTCCAAGCCCCCAGCACTTTGCTAAGAACTGTCACTCTACAAAATTGAATAAGACACAGTTGGACCTTCCAGCTGCCCATAGTCTAACAGGACAGTCAGATAAAATAACACAAGCCACAGTAAAACATGATGCTTGCTCTATGGACATGTAAATATCATGCTGGGAACGAGGGAGCACCAGGACAGAGGATACATATGCCCAACAAGTAAGCTATTTCAGACCCAAGCTAATTCTTGCTTTTGAAGAAACATCGGTGACCACAGGAAAGGGCCTTGGGAATTATGTTACTGATATGTGGAAAAAATCAGCCTTCCTGGAGATAAACTCAGCAGTAATGTGGACTCTGCTGCTTCAGAAAGCTCTTGGGGGTACTCCTAGCATTATGAACAAGGAATTCTCACATAAAAAAAAAGAATCAGAATTGAAGAGTCCACTTCTAAGTTCCACTCAACTCAATTGAATTCAACAAACAATCCCTGGGCCCCATTGAGTGGCCCTATGGAGTCATCTCCCTGTATCAACAAAGCTCAACCCTTGAAGACAAGGCCCTAATTCCAGAAAGCTAAAGTTATTCCCGGGAGGGCTGCTCCTAGAGAACTTCCTCTAGTCCCTCCATGTAGGACTTGCATTCTCAACTTTCCCCCTGGACTGTCAACTCTTAGGCAGACAGGGACTACGTGGGCTTGGTTCCCTGACTTTCGGATTTCCAGCCCTGGAACTCCACATGTAAGTGAAATATTACTTGGAATCACAAATGCCTGAAACTGAGCAAAACGAAGCTTGTTTTGAGAGCATCAGAACCTGTATTAGTTTCTCATTGCTGCTGTAACAAATCCCTGCAACGTTAGTAGCTTCAAACACGTCACTAAACTCTGGAAGTTAGAAGTCCAATCCAGGTCTCCTTGGGCTAAAATCAAGGTACCAACAGGGCTGTATTTCTTCCTGGGAGCCCCAAGGGGAGAATCCATTTCCTTGTCTTTTCTAACTTGTGACCATGTGTCTTGGCTTATGCCTCTTCTTCATGTTCAAAGTCAACAACATTGCCTCTCCATGACCATTTTTTCCATGGGCACATCTCCCCCTCTGAATTTCCTCATCTGCCTCTCTCTTCTACTTTTAAGGATACTTGTGATTATTTTGGACCCACCTCATCCATGTTAATCTCCCCATTTTCAGCTGATTCATGACCTTAATTCCCTCTTTGCCCTATAACCCAACATATTCACAGGTTCCAGGGATTAGGGCATACATAAGGCATCTTTGGGGGCCATTATTCTGCCTGATCACAAAATTCAATCTACCTCAGCACCAGGGCTCTTTGGTGCACAGATTATAAAGTAACTGGGACTCTGATCACAAAGTACAACCCCACTGTGTGCAGGCTACACGGAGCCCAAACCTGGCTCTTCTGCCCATCGAACTCAGCAAGACACAGCTACTACCAGTTGCCTCCGACTGCTGCATCTACTGCCACATCCTTCTGTTTTGAAGCTGGCTTTCTCAAGACATAGAGAGCAGGAGAACCTATACTGGACTGGAATGGAGCTTCCTAGCAGACAGAGAACTGCAGGGAATAAGGGTCCATGGGAGAAGGCACGTTCTGGGCAGGACCTCCTCACCTCTAAGGCTCCCTCCTCTTTACATCCAGACTAAGAGCCGTGAGCTGGGTGAAGGCAGGGTCTGATTGGTATTCGTTTCTGGATTCCCTTCCTTTTCTTTCTCTGGCCATTGAAGCATGCTCACCTTAGAGAAGGGCAGACCAGAACTGTCAGAGAATTAACACCTTTGGGAACAGCCCTCAGCCAATGACAGAGAGAAGTCAGTGGCTTCCAGCCTCTTTGCCCCTCAGTAGGACAATTCTAATGGAAGTGATTGAGCCTGGTCCCCCGAAGCAGTAATCTTAGTCATTTACACAACGTGGGTCGCCAATTTGTCCCAGTCTATATGAGACTTTTCCCATTTAGCACTGGAAGTCCCATGCCCCAAGAAACGTCTCAGTCCCCAGCAAATGGGGTGGTTGGCCATTGTAAACACAATCTTTCTTCCTTCCCTTCCCCATCTCATTTTCCCACTCCCCACTGATGCTTCCTGGTTTCACCCTCAAATAAACTACTTGTGCCTAAACCCTTATCTCAGAGTTTGCATCTAGAACCAACCAAACTCAAACAAACCCTGAGGTCCAGTTTGCATCCAACTGGCAGAGCTGGTGCACTGTAACCATGCATGTTGTGCACCCCAAGCCTCTAGGGAGTGCCAGTCACATAAGCTATGATGAGAACAATCGTGCTAGTGGAATGCATTGCAGGCCCTCACAACAGCTGGTATCTCTGGCTGTGCCCTCTGTCAGTTTGTTCTAGGATGAAATTCTCCTTTCCTAACCTCTCACCACATGGAAAAAGAAAAGGCACACATTATCAAAGAAAAATCTTCCCATAAAGATGCAGCAGGCTTAATCCTTTCCTGCCCTTCTGGCTGCCATTGCCCTCGCCCTGCCCTGCCCTGCCCTGCCCTTTCCCAGATGTCCCCATTTAGTCATGGTGAGAGCTGAGCAGCAGACGAACAGCAGGACTGCCTGAACACCCTTCACAATTGATTGAGCTGTGACAGCTGGCCTTGCCCCCAGATGAAGGGAGCTCTGTGCAGACAGCGATTATGCGTGGGAAACTAGAGAGCCTTAGTGCCTCTGTGACTCTCAGTCCACTGCAATTAGTAGCCCTGAAAATTAGGAAGGGCTCTCTGAGCTTTAACCTGCCTCCCACAGACACCAGCTCTGCCACACCTGGGGAGATAGCCCACCAGAGGGATGGGAGGCAGTGCTAGCAGTGGACATCTGGCCACCCCTAATGAGGCCAGCCCAGGATGGGAGCTCAGCTAATTGCTCAAATCGGCCATGATGTCTAGCTTCCAGCTGCCTTGTCTGGGAGCACCATTTGGATGTCTCAAGTTTACTGTGAGATTGAGACTGAGAGACCTTGAGGAATGGGGAATGTCAGCTGGGGTTCATGCTGAAGCAATTAAGGGGACATTTGTTGCAGGTGAAGAATGGTGGGACAGTAAAATAAAAATATCACAGCATGCTGTCATCTTACCAGGAAATCCATAGTCCCCAGCTATGATGGGCCATTCCAGGAATACCAAGCATGTGATATGTGGCTTCAGAAGCAGCACAGGAAGGCCAGAAAATGTACTGGGACCTGGAGCGGCCAGATCAGTGCCCTTCCTAGCATTCCTCATCTCACCCTTCCTAAAAACAGAACTCTTCCTTCCCACCCTACTCCCAGACTCCATTTACCCAGAAGCTAAGGAAGTGTAGCCTTCAGGGCCCTTCACTTGCACAGGCCAATTTCAAGACCCCCAGAAAAAGTCCTAGCAATGCTTTACCAGATGGACTTTTTTATGGACTCTTTTTTTTTTTTTTTTTTTGGCAAAGTTTACTAAAAAAAAAAAAAAAAGACTAAAAGACTGTTTTAACCAGAATCAGTTAAGACCACTGTCTTTTTCCACTATGAATTCTCTTCTGCCCCATATTGTCAAGTAACATTGGTATTTGTGTGATTTAGCTAAAAAAGTATTGAATCTAGGCTATATTTAGTTTGGGCTTACTGGGGATATATTTATAGGGTTTAGTTTCTTCTATTTACAGTTCTAGTTCTCCCAGTATAAGAATGACTTCTAGAAATAGTCCTGCTACCCATTGTACTGATTCATCCAATGTCTGGAACAAAGATGCCAGGCCAGAGGGACTATTGTGACATAAACGTATCCTATTGCTCGAGACTGGAAGCGTCTGCACCATATACAAGAACCAACTTTTGAAATATAAGGAGCCAGATGCTAGTACGTGAAAAACTGTTCCGTTTCAGAAGCATAGAATTATAAGTGGAGGATTCTGTTCTAATCAACACTTAGGCAAAGCACAAGTTTCTTGTAACAAGAATATACTTGATAATTCAATGTATGCAATTATAAACAAGCTGTATAATGAAATTAGCCTTTATAAGTCTCTACGTTAAATCAAGAGATTACTCTGACATCAACAAGTAAGGTGTCACCAAAAAAAAAATTGATCATTCCAAAAGCAATAATTCATTAAAGGAGATACAGGCACAGTGCCTCACATCTGTAATTCCAACACTTTGGGATGCTGAGGCAGAAGGATCACTAGAAGCCAGAAGTTTGAGATTACAGTGAGTGACGATTATGCCACTGCACTGTTGTCTGGGCAATAGAGCAAGACCTCACCTCTTAAATCTTTTTTTAAAAAGAGATACAACTTAAATAGGAGTAGTGAATAGACTCTTGAATTTTTTGGTAATCCAATTTTAAATGAGAAGAAAATGATAGAAACATCAGAAAAAAAGAGTCTAATTTCTTGCTGATGGTATTGTCACTGGAAAATAAACCCACAAGATGCCACTACGAGGCCATGAAGGGCAAACTGGAAATGAGTACAATCAATTCAAGTGGTGTTATAATTAGTCACTGCACGAGAAAGCTTAATAACAGCAACAAAAAATCAAACAACTTGATTAAAAAATGGGCAAAGGTCATCATCCTAAATGAACTAACAAAGGAACAGAAAACCAAATACCGCATGTTCTCACTTGTAAGTAGAAACTGAACATTGAGTACATATGGACACAAAGAAGGAAACAACAAACACCAAGGCCTACTTAAGGGTGCAGGGAGGAAGAAGGGAGGATGGAAAAACTGCCTATCAGATACTATGATTATTACCTGGGTTATGAAATCATCTATACACCAAACCCCTATGACATGCAACTTACCTATATAACAAATCTGTATATTTTTCCCCAACTTAAAAGTTAAAAATAAATAAATAAATAAACTGGCAAAGGACTTGAATAGACCATTTCTCCAAAGAAGATATACATATGAAAATGGCCAATAAGCACATGAAATGATGTTTAACATCACTAATTATTAGTGAAATGCAAATCAAATAACAGTGAGATTCCACCTATATCCATTAGGATGGCTAGAAAGAAAGAAAGAGAGAAAGAGGAAAAGGAAAAGGAAAGGAAGGTAAGAGGATTAGCCAGATGTTGTGGTGCACTCCTACAGTCCTAGCTACTTGGGAGACTGAAGTTGGGTGATCACTTGAGCTTGGGAGGTTGAGGCTACAGTGAGGCATGATCACACCACCGCACTCCAGCCTGGGCAACAGAGCAAGAAGGAAGGAAAAAAGGAAGGAAGGGAGGAAAGGAAGGAAAGGGCGAGGGAAAGGGGGAGGGAAACGGGGAGGGAGAGGGGAGGGGGAGGGGAGGGGAGGCAGGGAGGGGAGGGGAGGGAAGGGAAGCAGAAAAGAATAGAGCAAATACTTGCAATGATGTGGAGAAACTGGAACCTTTGCGCACTGTTGGGAATGTAAAATGGTGCAGCTTCTATTAAAAAAAATAAGGTAATATCTCAAAAAACTTAAATATAGAACCATCATAGGATCCAGCCATTCCATTTCTGGGTATTACCCCAAAAAATTAAAAGCAGGGTCTCAAATAGTTATTTGTACACCCAAGTTCATAGCATCATTATTCACCATAGCCAAATGTGGAAGTAACCCAACTATCATCAACAGAGGAATGCATAAGCAGATTGTGGTACATATATGCAATGGCATATTACTCAGTATTTAAAAAGGAAGGGAATTCTGACACATGCTACATGAGTAAATCTTAAGAACAGTATGCTAAATGAAATAAACAAAGAGGCAAATCCTGTATGATTCCACTTACATATGATATCTAGGATAGTCAAATTCATAGAGAACTGAAGTAAAATGCTGGTTACCAGGGGCTGGCAGGGAGGGGAATGGAAAGTTGTTTAATAAGCATAGAGTTTTCAGCTGGACAAGATGGAAAGAGTTCTAGAGACTGGTTGTACAACAAGGTAAATATACTGAATAACACTAAATTGTATGCAAAGATGGCTAAGATGGTAAATCCTATGTGTATTTTACAGTTAAAATTCTTTAATCTCAAAAAAAAATTTGAAATGCCTTAAATCTTACAGTTCAGATATAAGAGAAAAGTGATTGATGTGTTCCCAAATTTAGGATTTGACAATAAAAAATTCATGACACTGTCAGTAACAAGTTATAAAACTGACAGGAAATATACTAAGTTATCAGCCATGTTTTTTAAAAAACAAATTTCAATCAGCATAGAAGACTGAATTATCTTTGTTCTCACTATAGAAAATCTTACCAAATTATTAATATATGAAAAAGCAACGAAAAAATATGCAGCCAAAAATGTAGAGGAAAAGCATTATGGAAGTATGCCACTAATTAATTAATAAAAGCATAAATGTTATTTTCTGGATTCCGTGATGCTTATGGTGTTTTGTAAGCATTTTTAAATTTGTCATTTTTGTTGTGATTTCTTTTTCCTTTCTAGTTAAGTGTTCCTTTTTGTATAAAATTCCATATTCTTTTTCTTAACAAAGGCTCCTAATTGTATCCTAATTGTATGAGCATCAGGCCCCCAGAACCTGGTATGTACCTTCTTATGCCCGTCTTTCAACACAGCAATACTCCTGGGGCCACCTGGGCTTTAACCTGTATCTTTTCTTAACAGAAATTAAGAAGCTGAGGCCAAAGGAACCAAATGGCTGTGTCACTGCCTATCGGGTCTTGAGCTTTGCAGTCACAAGCTGAGCCTCAGTTTCTCAATGTTAAAATGGGGAAAATTTTCTTGAAAGTCCCTGCTTCCCATAGGTGACAATGAGATTCACGGGAATCACCATGAAACCAAAAGCATCCTAGAAATTCAAACTCATAAAAGAAAAAATAAATCCATTCTCTTTTCTCTCTCTCTCTTGAGACAGAGTCTTACTGTGTTGCCCAGGCTGGAGTGCATTGGCACTATCTTGGCTCACTGCAACCATGGCATCCGAGGTTCAAGCAATTCTCCTGCCTCAGCCTCCTGAGTAGCTGAGATTATGGGTGCATGCCACCATACCCAGCTAATTTTTGTATTTTGAGTAGTGATGGGTTTCACCATGTTGGCCAGACTGGTCTCAAACTCCTAAACTCAAGCAATCTGCCTGCCTCAGCCTCCCAAAGTGCTGGGATTACAGAGATGAGCAACCACACCCAGCCTGAATAAACCAATTCTTATTAAAGAATTTCCCTCACACATCTGAATTTTCTCAAGGTGCCTGTCCCACTGAACTACTCATCTATGTTGGGTAGTCAGGGTTGTCATCACAAAGGCCACAGGACAACTAAATTTGAGAAAAACGTGAAGGTAGCCCAGGCTAACCTGGATCCATTGAATGAGAGACACTCATTTGGGATCTGTCAGACAGAGAGAACACGTAGGGGTTCTTGGAGGCTTACTGCTCTGGAGAATGGTCAGAAGAAATTTGAATTAAGAGTCATTTAGCTGAAATCCCCCTCCTAGATCTTTCTCCTTGATAGGGCAAAGCAGTAGATTATAAACCCAACAGACTGTTGAAGAGCTTATAATAATATATCTTATATGTTATAATATAAGATAATGACTCTCAGGGGATAAAAGGAAGGAGTAGAGAGAACTTCACTCATTTAAGACTAATAGACTGAGTATGGAGATAAGAACAAAAGTTGAATCAAGGATGATTCCTAGATTTCGGGCTCAGGCAACTGGATCAAAGGAAATGCTATTTATTGAGATAAGGAAGGCTGAGGGAGAAACAGGGTGGAAAGCACAGGGAACATCCAGTTCCTTTTCACAAAAGTTCAAGTCAAGAAACTTGTAAGACATCCAGATAGAGATGTCAAGTAGACTGTGGGTTATATAAGCCTGGAGCTCGAACAAGAGGTGTGGTTTCAAGTTACAAAAATTGGGAGTCATCAGGAAACAAAGGTAAAACCAAGCCCATGAGAATAAATCAAATCATTCAGAGAGAAGGAAAAGCAAGGAAGGGGAAGAAAGGAGACTGGGGGAAGCAGAGGTGGAGGAAACTAGTTTTAGAGAGAAGTGAAAACACTGGCAAAGCAGAAGCAGGAGAACCGGGAGAGAGTGCTCTCTTGGAATCTAGGAAAAGAAAGTGACTAAAAAGGGAAGAAAGTGGTCCTCTACACCAAGTGCTGCTGAGATATAAATTTGAGGTTTGGCCTCTGTGTTATGGAGACAATGATTCACTGGTCAGGGTCAAAGGGATTTGCCCAAGAATCAGCAGGGAAGTTGCTCAGAAATGCTGTTCTGACCCCCACTGAAAAGGAGGCCACTCAGCTGTCCAGAGAGTGGACAGGCACTCATGCATCTATCCTCAGGTAGACAAGAGGCCAGTAAAGTTGTAACAAAATCAAGACAGATCTGCCCCAAAGCAGCTCTTACTATCAATTCAGAGGGCTGGGAAACTTTGTCAGAGAATCCAACATCCATCATAAACTGGTCTCAGGCAAAGTCCGCTTGAATCACTGATTAGAGAAGTGAACAAAGATTCCCCAAATCAGGAATTCCCTATCATGTTCCATTCTTGTTTCACTGTGGTGTTCAACACCAGTCACATCCATTGGCTTTTTGCACTGCCTCATTGTCAGTGGAAAGAGGGATATTGTCTCAAAGAGCAGCATTCTCTCCCTGGCGTTTCATGGTGGGGTGCTGAACCACCTCCAGCCGGCTGGCACCAGCTTCCATCAGCTCACATCAGCTTAGAGGTCTGATCATGGGCATGTCTTCCCAACTTTCATTCTCAGTGACTTCATGTTAATAGCTTACAATTAACCACAGTGGGAGTATTCACACCATGGAAATCAGCAAACACTATGAATCAGGGCTCCCCACCCCCACAGAGAAGCAGTTGTTAAATATTTCCAGCACACCACTGACTAGTGACCTGCAAGATATAGCATGTTGGGGCAAAAGAAGAAAAAAAGCAAAGTTAAGAGCAAATGCTTTTGGGAAACATAACTTACCTTTTGTGGAAATTCCCAACGCACGTTAGTATGTTAAAGACTCAGAGAAATCATTCTATCAATAAATCTATTTATCTTTTGTTTATAACAAAGAACTTCCCAGACTTATTTGGCCACAGAACCCTCTTTCGTGCAATATCTATCTATCATCTGAAGTTCATGCTGCTTTGGACTTTTCTTTTTTAAATAAAACTAAGCTGTTAGCATTGAAATAGAGAGAGAAATTGGCCATAATAGTTCCGCTGTTCATTCCCATGGCTATTTCAAGAAGTGTGTAGATGATGAATGTTTGCAACCATTCTTGTGACTGAAAGACCCTTATTATTTATGACTTGAGTTCTGAGCGGTGATTGCTGTCATTAATAATGATGGCTCAGCCCCAAGGCTGGTAGATGGAGGATCTGGAATCCCTCTCACTTAGCCTGACATTCCTGTGATTCAGAAGTTGGGACTGTAAAGCTCAGAGCACTTAGTACCAGCAAGGGAGCACTTGATTTCAAATTATTTCCTGATTCAAGAGCAGGAGCCTGGGGGCCCAGGGCAAGGGTTTCACTCACGCTAACTGTGGAACTGTTGGCTAATAGAGTGAACGGGGGAGTCCTGGGGACCTGGTGGAACAGAACAACTGTGTTCATTAAGAGAGCCAGGAAGCAGCAATGGAGGTCTTGTCCATCGACAACTTGGCAGGACACAAAGTATTTTACCAAAAGGAATCTCACAGCTGGAAGGAGCAGGTGCAGGCAGAGCACAGTCTGTGCAAAACTGGAGAGAGATTAAGGCAGGAAGGAAATTGGATTTTCCCAAGTTCCAAAGGGGAGGGGTGTACTTTCTCCTAGGAGGAGAAAGGGGGAACAGAGAGAGAGAGAGGCTGAAATTGATTTAGGACTTGAAATAAATATCCTTAACCAGCAAAGGGGCTGTCATTCTGCATTTTAACAATTTAACAGGCAAAAAGCCCCAGCATTAACTGAAACCATCCCCTCAACAGAGGAAAAGATTATCAGTTGCTGAACAGGAAAAACTAAAACTAAACAGTTTTAACATCCTTCATTCCCCCAGAAGCAAGACTTGATGCCAAGAAAAAGGCTTCCTGCCACTAACCTTCTACATGCTCCTCTTCTCCCTGGTCTCTGGACAATAGGACAGGCTCCCAGCCCTGGCCCTGGTGGTGATCCCATCCTGCATCTCTGGAATGATGCCCAGCAAATGGCAGGTTCTCCCAGGAGAAAGAAGAAGGGCTGTACCAGAAACTCACAAGCAGCAAGGCCTTCCTTCCAGAGATGGGTAAAGTGGGAGGTGGCCATCATGTCTCCAGAAAGCTATGGAGTCTACCCTCATCTCATCAGGTTCAACCTGGGCCCATGTTTCCTCACCCTCTGTCTCTGATTTCAACCATTTGGAATTAGGGTTTTACTTTTCTAAGTGTGATTTTAAAAGAAAAAAATATGAGACATTCAACTAGATATGCTAGTGCAGTAAGTTATATTTTAAAAACCAATACAGCATCATGAAATCTGAAAACAGGACATGCATGCATTCCCAGAAAGGCAGGGTGCTTCATTCATATGCTCATGGACTTATGGGCTGAGAACACAGCCGTCACTTGTAAATACTGGGGAGCTCAGATCAGTCTTTCTCTCCCAGGCATTAGTCCCTCCAGGTGGAACACCACAGTGGATTTTAGAAAGAGGTTAATGTGCTTGCATTCTAAGACAATGGAAATTACATTGGAAAAATTCTTGTTATTATTCATATTCAATCTTGAAACAGTGGTTGATGTTCTACAAAGTAATTCTCACATGCATTACTGTATTTAGTCCTCAAATTAATCCCATGAGTCAGGTGACATTATTATCCTCATTTTCCAGCTGAAGAAACTGAGGCTCAGAGAGCCTGAGGAGCGCACGACCCGGGTCACACAGCTGGTAAGCAGATCTGTGTGATTCTAAATCTCTTGCTCCTTCCCCTACCTCTTGCCATAATCCTCAGGAAGGAGGGACCTTAGCAATGTACTCTAAAGGGCTCCAACACAGAGACTTGTACAGGCAACTGTTTAATCAAAGATGGAGGAGGAGGGTCTCTTTTCCCACTGTCCCTAATGGAGACTCTTGGTGCTTATTCCCCAACAGATCACCACTATCTTCTCTATATTCTTGTCTCCCCATGTACAGTGTACCTTCTTCAACCCTAATGTCCAGTCCCCAGGACAGGTTGCTGAATTTGCTGGGGTGGCTAGGAATGTGCAAACTATGTAGTCCCAGTGTCCATTCCCAGCCCCTTCCTTTCCTTTCTAACAGTCCTGGAAGAAAGCAGAGGGCCCCTCTGGGTTAGAAGGTGGAGGAAAAATAATAGTGAAAATTAAGGAGCATGCACTCAGAAAATAGTTGCTGAATTGATTATTCTCCAGACAAGTCCACTGGACACATCACATCGAGTATCTTGTTCTCTGAGGCTTTCAGTCAATCCTTAGATCCTTCTCATTTCTGTCTGAACCCTTTTCAGATAGAGCCAGAAGCTGGTTCAGTACAACAAATGAAGAAGAGACACATTCAAACTCCTATGAAAAGATCATATCTAGCCTTTGCCCCTTAGATCTATCTTTAAGCTGCTGCACTCTCCCTGAATCGCTTCCTGCATTTTGTCACTCTCTCCTCCAAGAACCTTCAATGTTTCCTCACTAACTCTTGAATTAACTCCAAATTTTTCACCATGGCGTGTCACAGTTCCATACCATTCAGGCACTAGGCAGGCAGTGTATATATGTATGCTTGCATGCATGCATGCATGGATGGATGGATGGATGGATGGATGGATGGATGGATGGATGGATGGATGGATGCATGCATGCATGGATGGATGGATGGATGCATGGATGGATGGATGGATGGATGGATGGATGGATGGATGGATGGATGCATGGATGCATGGATGGATGGATGCATGGATGGATGCATGGATGGATGGATGGATGGATGCATGGATGGATGGATGGATGGATGGATGGATGGATGGATGGATGGATGGATGGATGGATGCATGGATGGATGGATGGATGGATGGATGGATGGACAAATGAATAAATGAATAAAAGGCAAAATACAGCCAACATGCAATTTCCCATTAGAACATTTTCTCTGTGTCCCTGGAGGAGTGGCGGTCTTTTATTTGCCTCGGAAAAATGAAGGACTTCATCCCCTTTTCCTGCACATCCCCTTCCCCACCCCATACACACCCATTATCATGATTGCCAAAAAACCCATCTGCCTAGAGCGGTCAGGGGAAGGGTTGTACCCTGAAGTGTGAATGATTCTGGAGCCCCAGCACTAAGACTCCTAGGATGAATGAACAATGTTGCTCAAGTAAGGGCACTTTCTTCTCAGGGCTCCATTTCCTGGTTTGTGAAATTAAGGCCTTCAGATATGGAGCAGAGATGGGAGCCCAAAAGCCCCTTCTTGATTGGAAATAAGTAATATTCCCCAATTTCCAAGACACTCGCCATCTAGAAAGTGCAGCTGCTGAAAGAGATTTGGAAAATCCTCTGAAGTATTTGTGAATGTAGCATCCTTGCATATAGCCAAAGGATAATGACTCTTACCCAAATCTGCAGGAGAGGCTGGGGGAGTCCAAACTGGGCAGCTAACGAGAGGGGACCCATGTTGTCCAGGTAGACAGTCAAGGTCAACTCATCCCTGCTACATCCTGCTGCTCCTAAAGCTGGGGCCGTGTAGAGGAGTGATTTGAACAACCTGAGAGGCAGTCTTTCCTTCCTCTCTCTGCATTCCCTAACCCTTTACATCTCTGGGCCATTGACATATTCTCTTTCATGGTCAAATTAACCTAATGTCTCTCTTGTATCATTCTGAATCTTTTTAGTCATTCTACTGAAGAGATTTGGGGACTTTACTGCTCCTCAGTGAGTAAGAGTTGGATTTTATCTATTGTGAATTGTAAACAAGAGCTCTATTTGTTTTTTTATGAGTGCACCCTTCTTTCCTGATGATAGCTGTTTAATCATCCAGGATTAAGAAGTAAGTGATTCTACAGATGCTCCCTTGCTTGCTCCTCAAAATTTCCTCTTACCTACCCTCTACCCTATGATATCTCCATCAGTGAAATAAAAGTGGCCCCTATGTGACCTCTCAACCATCCCAAGGCCTGGTCCAGTACTGCTGTAGTGGACACATGAGTGTTAAGCTAAAACAGAACATCACATTGTGGACCTAATAGAACCTGGTCAAGAAGCTCCACGTGTCCGGGGTAGAGCACAGGGGTTAGAAATAATAGGCCTGTGTTCCACTTAGAGCCTGCTCCCTGATGCTGTGTGGTCTCAGAAAAGTCTCTTTCCCTCTCTGGGCCTCTGTTTTCCTGCTGTAAAGGAGGAAGAATTATCTATTCACAACATCAACAAAAATTAGAAAGTGCTTGGGAAAAAAAGTACCAGGAAATAAAAAATAACATTATGAAGAAGGGTATACAGAAGAGGAGCTAAGTGGGAAAATATTCATTCGTGTAAAGATAAATCCCAGATCAATCTATCAATGTATTGAAAACACAAGTTTCATTGTCAAGGAAACTTGACGAGATGATTCTAAAATTGATATGGAAGAATAAATGCATAAAATAATCAAGAAAATATTGGTTGGATGAAAACAAGTAAAAGAGGAAGTTCACTCTACCAAACAAAATAACACCCTAGTAATTGTAGAAACATGATATTGGCTCAGGGATAAGTGAGCAGATCAATGCAACAGAATAGAAAACCTACAAATCAACTAATGTGTCATAGGCAGAACAAAGGCTTCCCAAAGATGGTATTCCTGGAACCTGTGACCATGTTATGCCACATGGTATATTAGCTTGCTAGGACTGCCGTAACAAAATACCACAGACCAGGTAGCTTAGACAATTTACTGTCTCACGGCACCGGGGCTGAAAGCCCAAGGTCAGGGAACCAACAAGGTTGTTTTTCTCTGAGCCTCTCTTACTGCCTTGCAGATAAATGCCCTATCACTCAGTTTTTTCACATAGTCTTTTCCTCTGTGCATGTACATCCCTCATGTCTTTTCCTGTGTCCAGATTTCCTCTTCTTATAAGGACATCAGTCAGATTGGATTAAGGTGCATCTATAGGACCTCATTTTACCATAATTACCTCTTTAAAAGCCCTATCCTTCAAACAGTCACATTCTGAGGTACCAGAGATTAGGGCTTCAACATATGAACTGGGGGGACAGGGGAATACAATTCAGTCAATAACACATAGCAAGGAGGAATCAAGGTTGCAGATGGAATCAGTCTGCTGACCTTGATTAAGATAGGAAGATTGCTATGGTTTAAATGTTTGTCCCCCCCGAATCTCATGTTGAAATTTCAATCCCAATGTGGTAGTCAATCAAGAAGTGGAGCCTTTAAGAGGTGATTGGGTAATTCCTTCGTGGATTAATGAGGTAATAGATTATTGAGTTATCACAGGAGTGGGATGGGTGACTTTATAAGATGAGGAAGAGGGACCTGAGCTACCATGCTTAGCACCCTCAACATGCGACATCCTGTGCTGTCTCGGGACTTTGCAGAGTCTCCACCAGCAGGAAGGCCCTCACCAGATGTGCTGTCCAACCTTCGACTTCATAGCCTCCGTAATTGTAAGACATAAAGTTTCTTTCTTTGTAAGTTACCCAGCTTTAGGTATTCTCTTATAAGTAACAGAAAACAGAGATTATCGTGGATTATCCACATGGGCCCAATGAAATCACAAGAGTTCATAAGTGGAAGAGGTCATCATGAGAGTCAGCTTCAGAGTGATACAGTATAAGAAAGACAACCAACCACCGATGTATTGAAGATGGAAGGGGGCCCTGAGCAAAGGAATGTGGCCAGCAGGAGACAGCAAAGACACGGATTCTCCCTTGGGGCCCCCAAATGGCTGCCTCCAAACAGCCCTGCCAGCACCTTGATTTTAGCCCAGTGAAACCATTTCAGACTCTGACCTCCATAACTGTCAGATGATAAACTTGTGTTGTTTGAAGCTGCTAAGTTTAACTGTTTACAATAGCAATACAATCTAATACACCATGCATACAAAGGAATTAAGATAGGATAAATGTAGCATTACAAATAACTGGAAAAGAGATAGTATTTGGTAACAGACAATTCGCTAGTCATCTGGCTAAAATACTAAACAAAATCAAATTTCTATGTCATGTCATTCACAACAATAAAGTCCAGATGGATTAAAAATCTAAACAATATATACGTAAAAATACTGGAAGAAAATATGAAAGAATGTGTTTATGACTTTGGAATAGGGAAGGGGAAAGACATCACTGAAAAATTAATAAAGTTTATAATATTACAATATAAAACACTTCTATACAAAGACACCAAAAGTAAAATCAAAAGGCAAGCAAAAAATGGCAGAAATCTGTTTTCAATATATGTATATTCTTGGAATTTTGTTGTTTTATTTTTCTTCTTGGCAGTGGATGTGAATTAGTTCATTAATTAAATACAAAAAAAGACAAAAAGAATTGGAAATAATCTTCTCTATCATCTTCTTTTCTTCCCAGGAATGAACTGGAATGAAAAAAAAAATTTTAAAAAGCAAAAACACTATGAGAACACAAGCCCATGATTTATTGAAACAGAACAAATTATGGTTTTGGAGGATTTCCTTATGCAAGCGTTCCTTATGCACGTCCTCAGGCTCCTCTTTCTTGAAGACACCTACGGAGTGAGCTAAGGTCAGCCTGTGTTCATGGGAAAGTATTGCTGAAAAGCTAATCTATGTAGGGTTGGTGGAACATGTGACAGAACTGGCTGATTATCTCTCCGTTTCCCTCATCTTCCTGGGCACACAGTTAGACTACATTTCCCAACATCCCTCTGCAGTTAGGTACGTGCACATGCCTGAGTTCTGGTCAATGGAATGTGGGCAAAGGTGCCACATCTAGGCCTGGCAGATGAAAACCTCGTGTACTTCCTGGTCTGCCTTGTTTTGCTGTCTTAATACATATGAATATGCAAACTTGGAAGCCTTGAAGTTGCAAAGCCATAAAATGGAAAGAACCTGGATCCTTGAATCAGTGCCTAAAGAGTCACCCACTGATCAGAAACACCCATATTGGGCTTTATAAGAGCTAGAAAAAAAAAGTTGTATTTGAGCTCATAAACATTTTTGAGCTTGTATCTGTTTTAGGAGCTAGTATTCCGTTAACTAACTCAGAAGCCAACCTGACTTCTTTTGGCAAATTTCTTGGTCTGACCCTCCCCCAGCAGCTCAGCCGACCTAATTATTAAGCTAATGACTTCAACTGCAAATCCATCCTTCCATTCTTGACTTTATGAGTCCCTGGGCTGGGATTCAGCAAACTACATTTCTGCTGTGCCTACTAGCTTCCTGCTAAGGTCTGCCAATAGAGGGCACTAGAGAGAGAGAGAGAGAGAGACGGCAAGGCTGGAAGAGGGGAGAAGGTGCCTGCTCCCTTCTGCCTGCTTCTTGTCCCAGTTCCTTGCTTCTCATTTCTGGCGGTGTCACTGGGCCACATTCACCCTGGCAGCTGCATTTTATTCCAGTAGCAGACATTTTTTGTTCCATCACCCAAAGGACCGCCCTCATTATCTTCCTCTGGGAGGCCAACATCAGGTGGCCAGTGCCTCCTCTTAGGTTTTTGAGTGGTAATAATTCAAACCTCTTTCTTTCTTTTCCTAGCCCTAAGGATGGGACCACTTCTTTGCAGTTGCTACTCTGTGATGTCTTTTTATTATTGTTATTATTTTAGATGGAATCTCGCTCTTGTTGCCCAGGCTGAAGTACGGTGGTGCTATCTTGGCTCACTGCAACCTCTACCTCCTGGGTTCAAGCAATTCTCCCACCTCAGCCTTCCAAGTAGCTGGGATTACAGGCATGCACAACCACGCCCAGCTAATTGTTTGTATTTTTGGTAGAGACAGGGTCTCACCATGCTGGCCAGGCTGATCCTGAATTCCTGACCTCAAGTGATCTGCCCACCTCAGCCTCTCAAAGTTCTGGGATTACAGGCATGAGCCACTGCACCGGCCCACTCTGTGATGTCTTAGGGTTCCCTTTTCACACTAAATCCCTAGTTAACAATTCTTTAGGTTGAATTACCTCTGTTAGAAACAACACCAGTTATTTTGTCTCATAGCTGGGTGCTGATTTAAACACCAATACCTTTGGAGCTGCCTGGGGTTTCTCCATCATCCCAATGGTACTGATGCCACAGTATGAGCCACAGACTTCTGTCTTCCTCCATCCAGTTCCTGAGATGTCCCTACCTTTTGCCACATGCAGAGGAGGAGCAAATTACAAAACATCTCCCTGCCTCCTGCTGGCATTCAACAGATCTCACCTAGGGCTGCAGACGGGAGCTATGAGGACCCGGCAGCATATGTTTTGTCCCTCATGCCCACAGTAGCATCACTGGGACAGTCACACATTGGAGTACCACCTCCACTCCAAGGAAGAGCAGGGGAGCCACAGAAACAAATTCTCCACTGCTGCCCTTTGACACCCTGCTTCTAAACGGTCACCCAATTTACCCCCTTTCTGATCTGAATTCTGCATCAGAGTAGGTGACACACAGCCTAGAAGGAAGGCTGCTCTAAGACTGGAAACTCCTTAAAGACCGGGTTTTCTTCATATGTGTCCCCATCCCAAGGCACAAATATGAACTTGCATCTGAAGCTGAATAGCTCTTTAGAGAATGCATGCTTGCTTTTACTCTCTTTGCCCTTCACATAGCAGACATCCAGTGAGCCTATAAGGATTGGAGTGGAATGGAATTAGATCGGGAGGAAGCTGCCAGTTGAAAAGTTGCTTCTTCTAAAATGCCTGTAATCCCAGCACTTTGGGAGGTCGAGGCGGGTGGATCACGAGGTCAAGAGATCGAGATCATCCTGGTCAACATGGTGAAACCCCGCCTCTACTAAAAATACAAAAATTAGCTGGGCATGGTGGTGCATGCCTGTAATCCCAGCTACTCAGGAGGCTGAGGCAGGAGAATTGCCTGAACCCAGGAGGCGGAGGTTGCAGTGAGCTGAGATTGCGCCATTGCACTCCAGCCTGGGTAACAAGAGCGAAACTCCGTCTCAAAAAAAAAAAAAAAGCCTTCCCCTATTCCCCTGGGGAGAGAGAAATGCTTTTTATTCCCTCCACTGTGTTTCCACAGCCCTTGGTGCTTCTATTTCATCCCTTGCCACGCAGAGTTGCAATTTATTTGTTCCCTTTCTGCCTTCCCAATATATCAAGAATTTGCCATATACAAAGTCACCATGGCCTTTTCACTGTTGTAGCTCCAGGCCTGGAGGTATTTAAAGGACAAGCAAATTAATGAACAAACCCTAGCCTAATAGAGCAACCTTTCAACCAAAATGAGTTATATCTCTAAGCACATTCACCTTTAGAGAAAAATAGTATCTCATCCCTGTAAAGGAGCCAGAAGGGTATCAGTTCCATCCTTCCAATGTAGGAAAAAAACCTTCCAATGGCTTCTAGATTTGTAAAACAGTCCATTTCACTGTTAGACAGCCTTCGTTATTCAAATGTTTTTCCCTCTAATCATCTTAAACCTTCCTTCTGATAATCTCTTTGTGGGCTCTAGTTGCAGCCTCCAGAGAAGACATTGCTAAAATACTCCTAATCCATAGCAGGGATTCTAGAAGATGCCATGGTCCTCCACCCTGAACTATTTCGGATCTGTTGCTTCTGGCAAGTATTTTGTACATCACATATCCAGGGAGTGCATTTTGCTGCCTTTCCTAGAATTCTCAAATACTTATCCCAGTCCATTCTGAAGAATATACACAAAAAAGAAATCCAATCCATTTCTCTATTTTTGGTCCTAGTGCTGAAATATCTCAGATCTCAGTTCTAACTTAAATTCTTTCCTTTTTTATTATTTTTTTCAGTCTCTCACTTCTTTCAGTGAAGAAAGAGAACTTTTTTGGCTCCTGTCCACTCTGTAAAGAATAACTAATTCCTTTCTTTTCTTCCTCCCCCAAAACATGCCATTGGCTACCCAGCCATCTCTTTTATGAGCTGACTCATAGGTTCTGAGGGGAAAAAAAACCCTTGCTTAACACCCTCTACTGCCACATGTAGATGAGGCTGCAGTATCCCAGTGACTAATAGAGCCAGGAAGTCGTGGCTCTGTGCACTATGCCAGCATGACCCGGGACACTTCACGAGTCCCTTGTGCCCAAAACGTCACCACTTGGACAACCACATGTGGAAGCACCACCTCCACTAGGGGCGGGAAGGACGTGAGAACCAGCAGGTCTCTCCTGGCAGACCTATTATGGACTCCAACCCTCCCATGCTGGCCAGCCCTGAAGAGCACCAGCTCCCATGCCATGAGCTTAATTACTTTGCAAAAGGACAGTTTGTAGCTGGACTTCCTCTTTGTTCCCACAGAAAGCTGAGAGTGGGCACCAGAACAAAGGCGGATTTTTGCAAAACACGGGCAAGAAAAAACCCATGCTGCAAATCTGGGTCTGGGTCCATGTGTGGAGAGGATTGAGGAAGCACAAGGAAGGGGTACAGAAGGCACTGAATCCTGAGTGCTCATGCAGCACCCACCTGAGCTCCCATTAGACCCAGACATCGCTGAACTGATTTGTGCAAGCTTAGAGAAAAAAGTAACTTGAGGGCTTCTGTCTCCCATCCCCCTGATTCTAGAAGACCATTCTTTAAAAAGGTGTCTTCTTTTATGTTTTTTGAAAATGTACTAAGTTGAAAGGGGAGTGAAATTTGCATTGCTCACCTGATCAAGGGTTTTAATCCTCATTATTAGAGTGTTCTTCCTGTCTAGCCTAAATCCCTCAGGGTATTTCATGAGCTAAGTCTATGGAGACTCATAAATGGTTATTGGGGCATCATTTACTGTGATAGATCAGGACTGATGGTCCTCGCACTCCTTTGGCTCCCCTTCCTTACCTACCTGAGAAGAAATTCCTTTGGCATATGAACTCTGTGAGGTCATATTGAGAGGTCATCAGTATTAGCAAGGGAAAGGTTTATGTGTGGAATCTGTGCTCTACACTGAGAATCCTGAACTAGCACTGCCCGCTTCTACAGAGGACTGGAGGGCTTCTCTGACTGACAGTGACCAGGAGCAGTGGGGGGAGAGTCAGAGAGAGGGCCCCAAAGTAGGGAAGAGAACAGAAAAGGAGGCAGGTGCACCGAGGGACTCCTCAGTGCCTATCCAAGCCTGGCAATCTATGGGCTGAAAGATAATTCTGCAGGTAATATAATCTCTGTCACTACCCTCCCACACCTTGGCTCTGTGAGTTTGTAGTTACTTACAATTCTTTACTTCCTGTAATGGCCCCAGCTGCTGTGTCTTCTTCTGGCCAGGAAGTGCATATGTGTGGGTCATGTGCAGAACAATGACCCTGCCTGTATGTCAAGGTCCCTTCCAAATCATCCTTTGGCCTTCTTTCTCCAGAATAGCTCTCTATTCTTTACCTTTCCTCCCAGGTTTTAAAGAAGGAGGAGGAAGCTGGGCATGGTGGCTCACACCTGTAATACCAGCACTTTGGGGGGTCAAGGCGGGTAGATCACAAAGTCGGGAGTTCAAGACCAGCCTGGCCAAGATGATGAAACCCCATCTCTACTAAAACTACAAAAAAAAAAATTAGCTAGACATGGTGGCAGATGCCTATAATCCCACCTACTCAGGAGGCTGAGGCAGAGAATTGCTTGAACCTGGGAGGCACACGTTACAGTGAGCCAAGATCACGCCACTGCACTCCAGCCTGGGTGACAGAGCGAGATTCCAAATATGTATACACACACACACACACACACACACACACACACACACAAAGAGGATGAATTGAATGTCTAACTTGAACTAGAAAATGAGAGAAAGCCTTACACAAATGTTTTCATTTCATCTTCCTAGCCACTCTCAAAATTAGGTGAAATTTTATCACCAGAGGGTTAACAACTTTTCTCAGATGAGGAAAGTGAGGCTAGGAAAATAAAATCAATGGCCCTGGGTCACAAAGCTGGCAGGTGGTCATTGTCAGAATAATCCCTGGACCTGTCAGACTCCAAAGACACGGCCGTCATGGTGCCTCCACTAGCTTTGAGTCTCCTCTGCCAACCCTGACCATTCCTATGTCCCCCTTAGTCCTTCAGCTCCACCACTGATCTCAGTACCTCACTTGGATCGAGCATACAGAGAAAAAAGCTTCCTGCAGCCAACTTGACTTAAGATAACCCCTAGCTCTGGGGCCGGACTTAATGCGTGAGACTGGAGGAAGATCCCAGGAGAAGATGAGCCCTCTTGATGGAACCTTTAGCCATAGCCCCTGAGGCTCAAGAATGAGGAAAGGGCCCCACCTCACATAATAGTCTATCTTCTCTGGAAATTATCGTGTGTAGTGCCCACAGCCCAACTTCCATAATTATTATAGTGCATCAGGAAGATGCATTTCCTAAATGCAGAGTATTCTCAAATCTCTGTTTTCCCCTTTAAAGCATAACTGTGACTCCTAGAGAAATATCTGGATATATGAAATGCTATTAAGACGATAACCAGGCCATAGCATCACAGACTATCAAGGCTGGACAGGATCTCAGAGTTCATCAAGCCAAACCTCCTTATTTCAACCCTGGGAATTAGTAACTCAGAGAGGAAATGTCTCCCGCAACTTAGACTGTGGCAGAAAGTGAGCTCAATCCCAAGTGTCCCAGATCAGGTGACCTAGTCAGGTTGCCTTCAGCTCTATGAGCAGTAGACGTAGCTGTCACAGGAAACCAGGGCAAAACTCAACCACTTTCCACTATCTGGGAAAGAAGGCCTGGCTTTCCCCAAACTTTGCCAGGCTTTCTCCCATGCCAATGTCATCTCTCCCCTGGGACCCCTGAGAGAGGATTTCTCCTCCCTTCCCGACCTCCAAAGTCACAAAAACACAGCCTCAGCTTGTCTTCTTCCCCACTTTTACTTCATTGTCCAGCTCAAAGGAGGCAGACAGAAGACTGCACTGGGGTGAGGCACTCAAAATGGTACAGTGGGGGGAGTTTGACAGAGTTGGGGCTCACAGAGTGAGATGCAGGAGGCCAACGTCTCTATGCAAAGATCTGGGAAGATTCATAACCATGGAGGGGACTCCATCAAACTACAGGGAGTCTATTTCTCCATCATCATAGAACTCTTTGACCCAAATTCATGGGGCCCCTTTCTCAAGACACAGGAATCCTTTGACAGACTCTGACTTCAGATTTGTGTTTTTAGTATCAAGAAGAAATGAACTGCAAGCTTAACTGAAAAGAGGGTGTGTGTGTGTGTGTGTGCGTGTGTGTGTGTGTGTGTGTGTGTGTGTGTGTGTGAAAGTGAGGGGAGGGCCTGGACCCTTTCATCAGGCCACAGTTTGCCTAGGAGATCCTGTTGGGATCCTGACACCCAAGAGTTCCCTCCTAGCCCACAGAGCAGGCTGATCCTCCATGTCCTGGGGTGTGTGAGTTTCCTCGGAGTTTGCCTGCTACCCACTGACTTCTGTGTCAGGTTACAAAACAGCAGCCAGCCCACAGTTTCCCCAAACATGCTCAAATATTATCTTACCGTGGATGGAGTTATCTGACACAAAGATCTTGCCACGTAGCTCAGAAAAATAGCCTGACAGCCACAAAAAGGTAAACAGAGACATCAAACTCATGCCAGCAGGGCCAGCAGCAACACAGCCCTTGGCCTGGAAGTTCTAGGACAGTTCTCAACAGCTCTCAGATGTAAACACTTCTCCTCTTCCTCCTGTTTCCCCCTCTTCTGCCTCTCTGTTTTCTTTTCTAATGACTAAGAGATTTCATTTTCATTGTTCCATAGATGGAAGGGCAGGTCTTTCTGAGCCAACACCAAGTACTGTGTGTTCCTTAAGTTTGGAAATCTCTTGAAACACTCTGTCCCCACCACGCCAGCCATTCCACACTGTACCCCAACCTTTGGAGTTCTTCTATCAGAGTCCCCTGAAGGCTGCTGCAGAAGCAGAGTCTTTTTCCAGCCTGCCTGACCATCTGGAAGCCAGAGCAGGCCAGTGGACATATTCCCTTTCTATTTGAAATAAGGGATGAGCTCTTACAAGTTGGGTGATAGAAGGAAGGAAGAGACAGGGCTTTCCCTAAGACCTCTTTCAAAGCCCCCCTGTTTCCACACCCCTTTGAGGCAGGGTTGGGCTCCCGACTGCCTGCATCAGCACTAAGGGTGACCACAGGCATTATGCAGCCTCTCTTCTCTCTGGGGCCTGCTGACCCCTATTAAGGAAGCTGCTGGAGGAAGCAAAGGTAGATGTCAAGAGCTGGGGCATAGCCAGGAAAAGAGGGCAGGGTCTTGCCGAGTTCTGGTTATCCTTCATTTGCCCCACAGTCCGCTCCAGATCCATTCTCTACTCTGTTCTATGCCCTGGGAGGGTGATCCCTGGAACTACTTCTCCCATTGCCTTCTGGCTCCAGCTGGATTCAGCCAATGGGCCTCTCCAGGAGGCAACTGGAGGGCAGCAGAAGAGAGAAGCCCCTTCTTGTTGTGCTGCATTTTTGGCAGCAGCCATGTGTGTCCACAGCACCAGCTCCCCCAGACAGCCCCCTCCACAAGCCCAGCTCTCGCCAAGCCCACAGATCATTGCCTCTGCAGCCCTAGAGGCAATCCCTGCTTCTTGCTGCTGCCAGTCTCTGCTGCCTCAACATCCTGGCCACACTTCTGGAGCCGCCTCTTTATTTAAGTCTCTCTGTGTGAACCATCTTGGTGCACCTGGTATGTTCAATGCAAGTGTGGAGGTTAAAATAAGGGGCTGGGGCAGAGGATGTTAACCCCACAGAGGTCATACTGTAATCAGGAGAGAACAGAAAGTTTAGCAAGGCTGATACTTTCATCCCAAATGACTACTGGAGATGGCTCTAAATCAGTGGTTCTCAAAGTGTGATAACCAAATTAGCAGCATCAACATCACCTGGGAATGGCAAACCAGGGGCAATACCCAGACGGGCTGAGTCAGTAAGTCTGGGAGTGAGGTCTGACAATCTTAGTTTCAACAAGATTTAGTTTCACACCTGTAATCCCAGCAATTCGGGAGGCCAAGGCAGAGGGATCGCTTAAGCCCACGAGTTCAAGACAGCCTGAGCAACATGCAGAAACCTCATCCCTACAAAAATACAAAACAAAAAAAAAAGTAGCTGGGCATAATGGCAAACACCTATAGTATCAGTTACTCAGGAGGCTGAGGTGGGAGGATGGCTTGAGCCTAGGAGGCCGAGGTTGCAGTGAGCTGAGATCACACTACTACACTCCAGCCTGGGCCACAGAGCAAGACCTTGTCTAAAAATAAAAAAAAAGATTTGGTTTTAACAATTTAATTTTGTAACCATCACCTGCAGGTGACACACAATAAGGTTTGAGAAACCCTGCTCCGGAGCCTCAAGAGTTGTGGGCACTATCGGGAAGCACCTCTCTGTCTCTGCTTTCCCTGCCTATTTTCTTTCCCATCCTCAAGGGAGGCAGATAAGAAAACAGAGCCATCAGATTTTCCCCAAATTACAGAAATTGTGTTCCTGCCTTTGGTCATCCAAAGATGACCCTGCAGATGACATTGACCACCTGGGTGGTAGCTTAGGCTGAAGAGGCCACTGTGAGTGGACAGCCTTTTGCCATACTGTAGAAAGGGAACAGATGCTTCTGATGCCACCAGTAGCTGGTGCTCCCCTTGTCTGCCACTCTCTCAGATTTCTTGCATGTAAACACTTTAGACCAGTCCCAACTCTTTGTTCTCAAACCCATGAGTCAACAGCATCTTGGTTGCAGATTCTGCCTAACTACTGTCTTCCAGCTGTACCCAGCTGTGCCCACGGACTGAAATGCTGTGGCTTTGTAATGGTTAGGGAAGTTTCGTACCACCTCTCTACTCACATGCAGCCTTTTCTCACCGTCCCTATACCAGCTGCTTGGGAGCCAGTTCAAATTTGTAGTGGAAACATTGAACCCTGAGGAAAAGACAGGCTGCCCCTTAAATCCATTGTACCAACTGTGTGTCCATAACGAGCAACTTTATTTTGCACCTGCTTCATTCATAAAATGGGGCTAATGTCCACCTTTCAGGGTAAGCTAAGAGTTAACTGAGATGACATACGTACAATGCCTTAGCACAAGAAGTGGCACATCGTAGGTGTCAATAAAAACATTACCTTTCTTTGCACTCCTGCTCCCTACAGACCAAGACCCTGCATTTTCTGTGATGAAATGTGGAGTGTAGTAAATAGGGCAGAACCTGGAGTTACACTGCTTATGTTTCTCCCAGCACTGCCACTTACTATCTGTGAGTCTTCGGGACAATTTGTTTAACTTTCATCTGCCTTCATTTTCTCATCTATAAAATGGGGATGATAACAGTGTCTACCCTGCTGGAGGATTGTCATGTTTAAATCTTAACATATAATATATATAAACCTAATGTATCTAGTTAACCCTCTGTAGATGTCAGCTATTATCATTCATTAATTATTAAGATGAATGTAATAAATTATTTATTATCAATAGCATTATTACTATATATTCCAAGTGAAAAACTGAGACACAACACCTACCAGTAAGAGCTAACAAATAGTGATGGTGGGACAAAACATTTGAAATGGGACTACGTAAATATGACTGTATCTTGCTCATCCCTGTGTTTGAAAAAGAAATTAATATGTATCTTGAGTGAGAGTTTAGGAAGATGGAGGCAAGAAAACCAGCAGAGAAGGCGTGAAGAATGTGGATGGACCTGAAGGACATTATGCTAAGTAAAATAAGCAGGTATCAGAAAGACAAGCATTATAAGATTTCACTTATATGTGATATATAACAGAGATCTGTGATAACTAAGAGTTGATCTCATAGAAAGAGAGACTAAAAAAGTGGTTACCAGAGGCTGAGGGGGAGGAGGAGGGCTGGGGAAAGAAGATGTTCATCAGGTGCAAAGTTTCAGTTAAACAGGAAGAATAAGATCTTTTAATGATTTATTGCACTGCCTGATGACCACTGTTCCTATTGGATATTTCAAAAATGCTAAAGGAATAGGTTTTTAATGTCCTCACCATGAAAAACGTTGCTAAGTTGATAAGGTGAGAGATATGTTAATTAGATTGATTAACTCTTTCTGAAATATATACATAGATCAAAACATCACATTGTACCCTCTTAAATAGAATTATTATTTGTTCAAATAAATTTTAATTTTTAATTTTTTTAATTGCATTTTAGGTTTTGGGATACATGTGAAGAACATGCAAGATAGTTGCATAGGTACACACGTGGCTGTGTGATTTGCTGCCTTCCTCCCCTTCACCTATATCTGGCATTTCTCAACATGCTATCTCTCCCCAACTCCCCACCCCCTGCTGTCCCTCCCCTATTCCCCCCAATAGACCCCAGTGTGTAGTGCTCCCCTCCCTGTGTCCATGTGTTCTCATTGTTCATCACCCACCTATGAGTGAAAACATGCGGTATTTGATTTTCTGTTCTTGTGTCAGTTTGCTGAGAATGATGTTCTCCAGGTTCATCCATGTCCCTACAAAGGACACAAACTCATCGTTTTTGATGGCTGCATAATATTCCATGGTGTATATGTGCCACATTTTCCCAGTCCAGTCTATCATTGATGGGCATTTGGGTTGGTTCCAGGTCTTTGCTATTGTAAACAGTGCTGCAATGAACATTCGTGTGCATATGTCCTTATAGTTGAACGATTTATAGTCCTTTGGATATAAACCCAGTAATGGGATTGCTGGGTCAAATGGAATATATTTTTCTAGGTCATTGAGGAATTGCCACACTGTCTTCCACAATGGTTGAACTAATTTACACTCCCACCAACAGTGTCAAAGTGTTCCTATTTCTCCACATCCTCTCCAGCATCTGCTGTCTCCAGATTTTTTAATAATCGCCATTCTAACTGGCGTGAGATGGTATCTCAATGTAGTTTTGATTTGCATTTCTCTAATGACCAGTGATGATGAGCATTTTTTCATATGTTTGTTGGCCTCATGTATGTCTTCTTTTGTAGAGTGTCTGTTCATATCCTTTACCCATTTTTGAAGAGGATTGTTTGTTTTTTTCTTGTAAATCTGTTTTAGTTCTTTGTAAATTCAGGATATCAGCCCTTTGTCAGATGGGTAAACTGCAAAAATTTTTTCCCATTCTGTTGGTTGCCGATTCACTCTAGTGACTGTTTCTTTTGCCGTGTAGAAGCTGTGGAGTTTGATTAGGTCCCATTTGTCCATTTTGGCTTTTGTTGCCAATGCTTTTGGTGTTTTGGTCATGAAGTCCTTGCCTACTCCTATGTCCTGAATGGTTTTGCCTAGATTTTCTTCTAGGGTTTTTATGGTGCTAGGTCTTATGTTTAAGTCTTTAATCCATCTGGAGTTAATTTTAGTGTAAGGTGTCAGAAAGGGGTCCAGTTTCTGCTTTCTGCATGTGGCTAGCCAGTTTTCCCAACACCATTTATTAAACACGGAGTCCTTTCCCCATTGCTTGTTTTTGTCAGGTTTATCCAAGATTGTATGGTTGTAGATATGTTGTGTTGCCTCTGATGCCTCTGTTCTGTTCCATTGGTCTATATCTCTGTTTTGGTACCAGTACCATGCTGTTTTGATTACTGTAGCCTTGTAGTATAGTTTGAAGTCTGGTAGTGTGATGCCTCCTACTGTGTTCTTTTTGCTTAGAATTGACTTGGCTATGTGGGCTCTCTTTTGGTTCCATATGAAGTTTAAGGTGGTTTTTTCCAGTTCTGTGAAGAAGGTCATTGGTAGCTTGATGGGGATAGCGTTGAATCTGTAAATTACTTTGGGCAGTATGGCCACTTTCACGATATTGATTCTTCCTAACCATGAACATGGAATGTTTCTCCATCTCTTTGTGTCCTCTCTTATTTCGTTGAGCAGTAGTTTGTGGCTTTCCTTGAAGCGGTCCTTTACATTCCTTGTTAGTTGTATTCTTAGGTATTTTATTCTCTTTGTAGCAATTGTGAATGGCAGTTTGTTCTTAATTGGCTCTCTTTAAATCTGCTATTTGTGTATAGGAATGCTTGTGATTTTTGCACATTGATTTTGTATCCTGAGACTTTGCTGAAGTTGCTTATCAGTTTCAGGAGGTTTTGGGCTGAGATGATGGGGTCTTCTAGATATACTATTATGTCGTCTGCACATAGAGACAATTTGGCTTCCTCCTTTCCTATTTGAATACCCTTTATTTCTTTTTCTTGCCTAATTGCTCTGGCTAGAACTTCCAGTACTATATAGAATAGGAGTGGTGAACGAGGGCATCCTTGTCTAGTGCCGGATTTCAAAGGGAATGCTTCCAGTTTTTGCCCATTCAGTATGATACTGGCTGTTTGTTTGTCGTAAATAGCTTTTATTATTTTGAGATACGTTCCATCAATACAGAGTTTATTGAGGGTTTTTAGCATAAAGGGCTGCTGGATTTTGTCAAAGGCCTTCTCTGCATCGACTGAGATGGTGGTTTTTGTTTTTGGTTCTGTTTATGTGATGAATTATGTTTATAGACTTGCATATGTCAAAGCAGCCTTGCATCCCCGGGATGAATCCTACTTGATCATGGTGGATAAGCTTTTTGATGTGCTGTTGCAATTGGCTTGCCAGTATTTTATTGAAGATTTTTGCATCTATGTTCATCATGGCTGCTCGCCTGAAATTTTCTTTTCTTGTTGAGTTTCTGCCAGGTTTTGGTATCAAAACGATGTTGGTTTCATAAAATGATTTGGGAAGGATTCCCTCTTTTTGGATTATTTGGAATAGTTTCAGGAGGAATGGTAAAACAGTTCCTCTTTGTGTGTCTGGTAGAATTCGGCTGTGAACCCATCTGGACCTGGGCTTTTTTTTGTGTGGTACGCTCTTAATTGCTGCCTCAACTTCAGATCTTGTTATTGGTCTATTCATAGTTTCGACTTCTTCCTGGTTTAGGCTTGGGAGGACACAAGTGTCCAGGAATTTATCCATTTCTTCCAGGTTTACTAGTTTATGTGCATAGAGTTGTTTGTAATATTCTCTAATGATGATTTGAATTTCTGTGGAATCTGTGGTGATTTCCCCTTTATCGTTTTTTATTGCGTCTATTTGGTTGTTCTCTCTTTTCTTTTTTATTAATCTGGCTAGTGGTCTGTCTATTTTGTTGATCTTTTAAAAAAAAAAAAAAAAACCAGCTCTTGGATTTATTGATTTTTTGAAGGGTTTTTCGTGTCTGTACCTCCTTCAGTTCTGCTCTAATCTTAGTTATTTCTTGTCTTCTCCTAGGTTTTGAATTTTTTTGATCTTGCTCCTCTAGCTCTTTCAATTTTGATGATAGGGTGTCAATTTTGAATCTCTCCATTCTTCTCATGTGGGCACTTATTGCTATATATTTTCCTCTAGAGACTGCTTTAAATGTGTCCCAGAGATTCTGATATGTTGTGTCTTCATTCTTGTTGGTTTTGAAGAACTTCTTTATTTCTGCCTTCATTTCATTGTTTATCCAGTCAACATTCAAGAGCCAGTTGTTCAGTTTCCATGAAGCTATGTGGTTCTGAGTTAGTTTCTGAATTCTGAGTTCTAACTTGATTGCACTGTGGTCTGAGAAACTGTTTGTTATGATTTCCATTCTTTTGCATTTGCTGAGGAGTGCTTTACTTCCAATTATGTGGTCAATTTTAGAGTAGGTGTGATGTGGTGCTGAGATGAATGTATATTCTGTGGATTTGGGGTGGAGAGTTCTGTAAATGTCTACCAGGTTTGCTTGTTCCAGGTCTGAGTTCAAGTCCTAGATATTCTTGTTTATTTTCTGTCTGGTTGATCTGTCTAATATTGACAGTGGAGTGTTAAAGTCTCCCACTATTATTGTGTGGGAGTCTAAGTCTCTTTGTAAGTCATTAAGAACTTGCCTTATATATCTGCGTGCTCCTGTATTGGGTCCATATATATTTAGGATCCTTAGCTCTTCTTGTTGTACTGATCATTTTACCATTATGTAATGTCCTTTGTCTCTTTTGATCTTTGTTGCTTTAAAGTCTATTTTTTCAGAGATGAGAATTGCAACTCCTGCTTTTTTTTGCTCTCCATTTGCTTGGTAAATCTTCCTCCATCCCTTTATTTTGAGCCTTTGTGTATCCTTGCATGTGAGATGGGTTTCCTGGATACAGCACACTGATGGGTTTTGGCTTTTTATCCAATTTGCCAGTCTGTGTCTTTTGATTGGTGCATTTAGCCCATTTACATTTAGGATTAATATTGTTATGTGTGAATTTGATACTGCCATTTTGATTCTAGCTGGCTGTTTTGCTTGTTAGTTGATGCAGATTGTTCATTTTGTTGATGCTCTTTAGCATTTGGTATGTTTTTGGAGTGGCTGGTACTGATTGTTCCTTTCTATGTGTAGTGCCTCTTTCAGGAGCTCTTGTAAAGCAGGCCTGGTGGTGACAAAATCTCTGAGTACTTGCTTGTTCGCAAAGGATTTTATTTTTCCTTCACTTATGAAGCTTAGTTTGGCTGGATATGAAATTCTGGGTTGAAAGTTCTTTTCTTTAAGGATGTTGAATATTGGCCCCCACTCTCTTCTGGCTTGTAGGGTTTCTGCCGAGAGATCTGCTGTGAGTCTGATGGGCTTCCCTTTGTGGGTAACCCGACCTTTCTCTCTGGCTACCCATAGCATTTTCTCCTTCATTTCAACCATGGTGAATCTGACGATTATGTGCCTTGAGGTTGCTTAATTTTTAATTTTAAAGGAGAATCTGGAAATGAGGAAAAGGGAGCCTAGATTTGGCTGGTGGTTAGAGAAATGGTGGAGCCGAGTCAGATCCAAAAATGGGGTCTTTGAAAGGTTTTTGCCAACAAGTATTTCTCAGCAGGGAGTCTTTCCATTGCCTGAAGAAGAACCAGTCTGCTTTCCATTACTCAGTCTCTGTGGAGACATTGTTACCACCATCCACTTTGTTCATGTCCTTCCTTGCCCTTAAAAGCCTTTCCTTCTTTCTTCTCCTTCCAAATCCTTCAGAATCCAACTCTATTCCCACTTCCTCTGGGATACTCCCTGGTGGGTCTGTCCCTCTCCTGTACCCTCCTATGTAGACCCCCTTGTGGCTTGCGGTCAACTCCACACCACTTACCACAAATTTATCTTCATTCCTAGACAGTTTGTTGTGGTTTCACACATGCAAACCTTCTTCCCCAAGCCTATCAGCTTTTTTCCGAGGGCAAGGACCATATCTTCTATTTGCTTCTGGGCCCAACCATCTGAAAGAAACTAGATTAAGCCCCAGAGGAAACATAAAGGTCACATACAAAAGCTTTGAATACCAACTGGATTCTTTGCTCTTGGACTTTCCATCAAGATCTATGTCCTTAGCTACCGGATTCATTCTTGTTCTCAGATCCCCGACACAAGGGAAAACAAAAAAGGAAAATGCAGCATCATCTTATTTTTCCATTTTAGGAGCTCACTTCTCGTATATTAGCCTGGATCCTAATCCTACCCCTTAAAAGCCTGTGATTCTCCACTCCCCAGTATAGGACCAGTATTCTGCAGTTCTCCTTCCTCCTGCAGAAGAACACCATTAGACAAAGGTATGAATTAGAGGTCTTTCTCTTCAGTGTTCCTCCCTATTTTCCCTTAGCCACAAATCAGTAGAGAGATGTTAGATGGCAGAGTCAGATTATAACTTGAGTCATAACTAACAAACAAAACAATTAACATTCAATTCTGAATAAATAGTACTTAATGAAATAAATTAAATTCTGAACTTCAAATTTAAAAATAAAATCAAGTGCAGAAGCATAGCAAGGTGAAAGATAATTTAAGTCAACTGTAGGTATAAGAGAAGACAATAATAAATAATTTCTCTTAAGAAAATTAATGCGGTGGGTGGGCCACAGGCGGGGTAGGAGCTTAGGTGGGGTGGCAGCAATGGACGCCTTAGAAGAGAGCTTAGAGCCGGCGTGGTGGCTCAAGTCTGTAATCCCCGCACTTTGGGAGGCTGAGGCGGGTGGATCACGAGGTCAAGAGATCTAGATCATCCTGGTCAACATGGTGAAACCCCGTCTCTACTAAAAATACAAAATAATTAGCTGGGCATGGTGGTGCGTGCCTGTAATCCCAGCTACTCAGGAGGCTGAGGCAGGAGAATGCCTGAACCCAGGAGGCGGAGGTTGCGGTGAGCCAAGATCGCGCCATTGCACTCCAGTCTGGGTAATAAGAGCGAAACTCTGTCTCAAAGAAGAGAGCTTAGAAGAGAGCTTTGCGCTGTCTTTGTGAGTAGCTCTGCCAGGGCGCGGCAGGCGTTCGTCCCGAGGCTGACCCTATAATACGGGTGTCCTTAGGGGCGGGGCAGGGCAGGGTGGGGGCCGCCAAGGCTCTGTCCCAGCTCCAGGCCTTCATTTTGTAGAGTACTGAGGCTGCCGGTTTCAGGATCCACAGGACGAGAGTGCGAGGCGGGTGACAGCATTGATCAGCGCCTCCATCACAATCCCCAGCCGCCAACCCTCAGCTGTCAGCAAAGCCTGGCGGGGTTGAGCCCGAGGCCCCTCCACACCTCCCTGGCCCCCACCTCCTGGACTTCTGACCAAAATGACCCCCTGGCAGGTGTTTCGCCCGCGCCAGGTTCATGGATACAAGCAGACAGCTCCTCTGCCTCTGATGCAGAATTTGATGCTGTGGTTGGATATTTAGAGGACATTATCATGGATGACGAGTTCCAGTTATTACAGAGAAATTTCATGGATAAGTACTACCTGGAGTTTGAAGACACAGAGGAGAATAAACTCACCTACACACCTATTTTTAATGAATACATTCTCTGGTAGGAAAATATGTTGAAGAACAGCTGCTGGAGCGGATTCCTGGATTCAACTTTCACCACAACATTACAGCACCATAAAGATGAAGTGGCTGGTGACATATTCGACATGCTGCTCACCTTTACAGATTTTCTGGCTTTTAAAGAAATGTTTTTGGACTACAGAGCAGAAAAAGAAGTCCGAGGACTGGATTTAAGCAGTTGCTTAGTGGGGACATCGTTGTGCAAATCATCCTCTGTGCCAGCTTCCCCGAACAATCTGCAGCACAAGGTCCTGCCTCCAGCCAATGAATGGGATCATTCTGGATGTCACCGGCCCAATAGGCTCAGCTGATGATGACAGAATACATCTTAAAAAGACTGACTCTGTTATGTAACTCTGTGTGTATGTTAAGTATTGATAGGTCAAAACCAAAATGACCTAACCCCTCCTGGACCTGTTTCTCCGGAAACACCGTGTATTCATTTACCATAGTATTCCTCTCCTCCTCAAGTAGACACCTTTCTCAGGAGCTTCTGAGTCAGGCACTCCACCCGGGGGGGCCCTTCCCCCAGCACACATGCTGGTGTGTGTGGACTAACCCGCCATCACCACCCCCTGTCCCAGCAGGCTCGGCATGAATCTTGCTGTGCACTTGTACCCCTTTTTCACATGGGGCATGGTTTCAGTACTGCAGCCTCAGTGGGGTTCCTGATGTTTATCTAGGGTGTTACTCTAGCTCATCTCGAGATTTCGGGGTCTCCTGTCATCACAGCTTTTCTCAGCTGTAGGAACCAACAGAAAGAGTTGTCCTCTGCATAAAAGCTCCGCTTGAAAAGCCACCCCTAGTCCTAACATTTCCAGTCCTAGTGTCACTGTCTTCTGGTTCTTAGTCCCCACTGTTTCTAGAAGTCTCTTTTAAGCATTATTTTTGAAAAAAAATATTTGTATAGATGAATACTCAGGCTAACCTAGTGGATGTGATCTTGGAACTTCCATGATTATCCACGTAAAACATCAAAGTATTATATGCTGTGAGCTTTTTAGGTGTTCGTGCTGTGAGGGCAAAAATGCTTTCTACATTGGCGTTTGTTCCTATGTTACTGGGCACCGATGAACGTATGCTGTGAGCTAGAAATAGACTAAAACAGATTCTTATAGCATGTCAGTGTGCTTGCATGTTGGCTGAAAATCCTTCTGTGTAAACCAGTTTGTTAGGTTCTCTGGGTTGGGTAGGGACTACAGTTTTTTCCTGTCAAAATCTCTCCTGCCAAGATGGTGTTCCACTGTCCAGCCCAGCATGAGTAGCAGGTAGAACACAGCTTTACTGGCTGTTTGTCAGCTTTGGTGTAGGGCAGTGTGTGTTAGATTACTTATCAGAAAACATGTATGTCATCTCTAGAAAGAAAAAAACATAGTAGTCCAATTCCCAGTGTGTCCCTTTGACTTTTTTTAATAGTAAAAATAAGAATCTGTACTGACTTTTCACTTGGCCATTCTGGTTTTAAAGGAAAAGCTATCAGCTCTGTGTTTTCCTGTACTGATCTGTTACTTACTAAACACTTTTGTACCATGAGTAAAATTTGAGGTGTTTTGCAAGAAAAAGAAAGAAAGAAAGAAAATTAATGCAACTGGGCTGCATCAACAGATCAGATACCTAATGTTCAAGACTTTAGAGGTAATATCTCTACTTTATTAATGCATTTGTCAGACAGGAACTAGAACATTTGGGATTTCAAAAGGAAGACAAAGCCAAAAATGGGTCTATAAACCACGTAACAAAAAGAATGCTAGAAGGAATTGAAAGCATTTTGCTTAGAAAAGAAAAATCTCATGGAGAAATGATCCCAGTTTCCAAATATTTTAAAGGTTTTCATGTGAGAAAGGGACAATTTATTCTATTACTCTAGAATAAGAGGAAGCAGATCTCAATAGGAGAGGAAAGTTACTTTAGTGCCTTAAAAATAAAATGGATTACTTTGTGTGGTTTCCACAACTGGAAATATTAAGCAAACACAGTCCTTTCAGAAGCCTGCTACTTACTCCAAGAGTTCAGCATGTTCTTGCTGTTCCTGGGCTATTCAGGTTACCTCTGGTGGTGGCAAAGGAAACCAAGCCAGGGACAGGAGATCAAGCCTGCTCTTGCTAAGCATACTTATCAAGCTCTCCATCCCTTGGTCCAGCGAGGATCCAGTGTCCCTAGATAAATCAGACAGGCTGAGGCTTGCTGATTAAACCTACTAATTAGCTGACAGAAGATACACACACCCCGTCTGCCTCCAGAAAATAAAAGACCATAGGCAAAATGTTTTAATAGTGCCCCTTATATGTTTCACTTCCTGGGAGAACTCCAGCTATCTAGGAAGCTATGGTAGAGACATTTAGAGGTCTAAGATACCCACTTTGGTCCACTAGAGCATTTTAGGAGTGATTCAGTGATTTGCATTAACTTTCTTAAGAGCAATGATTTGGCTGGGCGCGGTGACTTGGATTACACCTGTAATCCCAGCACTTTGGGAGGCCGAGGTGGGTGGATTACTGGAGGTCAGGAGTTCAAGACCAGCCTGACCAACATGGGAAAACCCTGTCTCTACTAAAAACACACACACACAAAATGCTGGGAATGGTGGTACATGACTGTAATCCCAGCTACCTGGAGGACTGGGGCAAGAGAATTGCTTGAACCCAGGAGGCAGAGGTTGCAGTGAGCCAAGATTGCACCATTGCACTCCAGCATGGGCAACAAGAGCAAAACGATGTCTCAAAAAAATAAATATGATTAATGATTGTCTTGTCTTGTACCTGCAGTTGACTTAAATTCTCTCTCACCATGCTGGGCTTCTGCACTTAATTTTTTTAAATTCGTAATTTCATATTCCTGTTTATTCAGAATCACATCAGGAATGATTTGTTATCTCCCTCCCTTTCCATGAGGGAGATACTTAATAAAGGCCAGAGCTTAGGAAGGTCAGGCAGTGGCTCCGTAAGCTGAAACCCCAGCTCTGCTGCCTACTAGCTGTGTCACCTTGGACACTTTCCTCCACCTGTGCCTCCCTTCTTCCTCTATAAAACAAGAAAGTTGCTCCTCATAGTAACTCTGATGGTTGATTTCATGTGTCAACTTGACTGGGCCACACAGTGCCCAGATATTTAGGCAAGCATTAATCTGAGTGTTTCTGTGAAGGTGTGTGGATGAAGTTAACATTTAAATTAGTAGACTAAGTAAAGCAGTTGCCTTCCATAACGTGGGTGGGCCTTATCCAGTTGAAGATCTGAATAGAACAGGAGCCTGACTCTCCCCTGAGTAAGAAAAAATTCTCCTACCCAACAGTCTTCCTGGAGCATTGGCTCTGCAAGATCTTGCCAATCTCCATCATCACTGGGGCCAAATCTTTCTTCATTTTTTCTGTTTCTCTGCAAAATTGGCTCATATAGTAACTATCACAAGAGTTTATGTTAAGATTCAATATGATAATGCAACTGAAGCCCCGTTTTCTATATATTGGGCGTAGAGTAAGGGCTCAATAAACACAAGTTATTTTTTTAGTAAGGTTATTGTTAAGGAGCAAAATCATTTAATTGGTTTTATTTGGAGGGGAAGAGAAAGACTTATAAACAGATGTTTGTGGCCAGATATGTTCACACCCCTAGGTGGGGAATGACTGTAGCCTGAACATCAGCTGTGTCCTCAGAGGCTCTTAAAGTCTCCCAACCACGTACTTTCCTTGATAACAGATGTACCTGCCAGACCTCTGTGTAGTTGCGGCCACACACCCTGGACTCAAGCAGGACCCTCTTTGAGAAAGATAATGGCAAGACAGCCCCGAGACAAAGAGGGGAAGAGAAGTCCCCTGGAAACACGTTCACTGAATTTTCCAGAAGACATCTTGCCATGCCCATCTTTCCTGAATCCAAGAACAAAGCCTTTGTCTAAACCCTGGATATCACACAACTGTGCCCCATGACCTCCTCTTCATTTGTCTCCCTGACTTTATAGACCAGAAGCCTTTGCCTGAACCTACCCTCCCCAGTGACATTATACCCATCATTCCAGGAGGGCCTCACATTTATCTCATTCCTTCCCTGAGGTTCTCTGTCCACCCCAGTCACTTTCATTTACCACTTATCGGGCCCTCTTTTATTGTTTGCGCAGTCAATTCTTCTTTGATTTGCACCCGCTGCCTTTTCTGAACCACTTTACGAGCTCTTTAAAAATGGTCACTCCCAGCATTTTGGGAGGCCAAGATACATGAATCACGAGGTCAGGAGTTGGAGACCGGCCTGGCCAAGATGGTGAAACCCCGTCTCTACTAAAAGTACAAAAAAAAAAAAATTAGCCGGGTGTGATGGCACAGGCCTGTAATCCCAGCTATTCAGGAGGCTGAGGCAGGAGAATTGCTTGAACCTGGGTGGCAGAGGTTGCAGCGAGCCAAGATCACACCATTGCACTACAGCTTGGGTGACAGAGTGAGGCTTAGTCTCAACAACAACAACAAAAATGGTCACTCCATGTCTTGCACCTTTCCCATCACCTAATACAGTCCTTATCTGTTCAATTATTTGACTGACGATCCATGCCCTTGCAACCCCTTAGCCATCAGCAACTCCCCAGTTTCTCTATCTGGAGCACTGACTCTCAAACCTGAGTAAGTGTCAAAAATTACCTGGGGAACTTTTATAAATTAAAGATTCCTGGGCCTCACCCCAAATCCATACCATCAGACCCTCCAAGGATGGGACTTTGGAATCCAAATTTTTAAAAGGTGCTCAGGTGATTTTTTTTTAATTATTATACTTTAAGTCTGGGGTACATGTGCAGAACATGCAGGTTTGTTACATAGGTATACACGTTCCTTGGTGGTTTGCTGCATCCATTGCCCATCATCTACATTGGGTATTTCTCCTAATGTTATCCCTCCCCAATCTCCCCACCCCCTGCTATTCCTCCCCTAACCTCTCCATCCCCAACAGGCCCCGGTGTGTGATGTTCCCCCTCCCTGTGTCCATGTGTTCACATTGTTCAACACCCACTTATGACTGAGAACATGCCATGTTTGGTTTTCTGTTCTTGTATCAGTTTACTGAGAATAATGGTTTCCAGATTCATCCATGTCCCTGAAAAGGACATGAACTCATCCTTTTTATGGATGCATAGTACTCCATGGTGTATGTGTGCCACATTTTCTTTATCCAGTCTATCTTTGATAGGCATTTGGGTTGGTTCCAAGTCTTTGCTAATGTAAACAGTGCCACAATAAACATACATGTGCATGTGTCTTTATAATAGAATGTTTTATGATCCTTTGGATATATACCGAGTAATGGGATTGCTGGGTTGACAGCTATTTCTATTTCTAGACCCTTGAGGAATCATGACACTGTCTTCCACAATGGTTGAACTAATTTACACTCCCACCAACAGTGTATAAACATTCGTATTTCTCCATATCCGCTCCAGCATACCTTGTCTCCTGATTTTTTAATGATTGCCATTCCAACTTGTGTGAGATGGTATTTCAATGTGGTTTGATGTGCATTACTCTAATGACCAGAGATGATGAGCTTTTTTGCATATGTTTGTTGGCTTCATAAATGTCTTCTTTTGAAAAGTATCTGTTTATATCCTTCTCCCACTTTCTGATGGGGTTGCTTTTTTCTTGTAAATTTGTTTAAGTTCTTTCTAGATTCTGATTATTAGCTCTTTGTCAGATGGGTAGATTGCAAACATTTTTTCTCATTCTGTTGGTTGTTGATTCACTCTAATGACTGTTTCTTTTGCTGTGCAGAAGCTCTTAAGTTTAATTAGATCCCATTTGTCTATTTTGGCTTTTGTTGTCATTGCTTTTTGTGTTTTAGTCATGACGTCCTTGCCTGTGCCTATGTCCTGAATGGTATTGCCTAGGTTTTCTTCTAGGGTTTTTATGGTGTAGGTCTTATGTTTAAATCTTTAATCCATCTGGAGTTAATTTTTGTATAAGGTGTAAGGACCTTTCTTCATATGGCTAGCCAGTTTTCCCAACATCATTTATTAAATAGGGAATCCTTTCCCCATTGCTTGTTTTTGTCAGGCTTGTCAAAAATCAGATGGTTGTAGATGTGTGGTATTACTTCTGGGTGTTTAGGTGATTTTAATGAGCTGCTGGGTTTGGGGAGCACTACTCTTAGAGATATAGAAGCACTTTCTTGTGGTTTTGGACTGCACCCTCCTCCAACAAAACTGACTCAACTCATCCAAGACCATATCGTTAAAGCCTGTCCTCCACTCTTATCAGGCCAGCCTTTCTATGGAACCCCACTCAGTTCTCCTGTCCCATGCCTTTCTCTAGACTTCACTGTCCACCAAACAATCTCCTTGTATTCCTCCTTCCTGATACTACTCTTCCTCTCATGAATGTGAACAACCCTCCCCTCTTTAGCATCCCAGCTCCAGCCCCCTCCTGAGTAGACCGGCATGTTGGCACTTGTCTCTGCTTGAGTATTCCCAAGGAGCATGCTTTGCCAATAATGACTTGGGTTGAACTAAAGAAAATTTCTTAGCACTTATGCTATTTAAGGAGAATTTATTGTATTCTTTCCAAGATAAACACTCAAGAATATGGCTGATTTGTAGAATATTACTAGTGGTCTGCATTTTATCTTGCAACAAGTTCTCAAAGCGGGGAAAAATTCTTTCACTTAAAGAACTTTAGTACCTTTGAGAGCATGGGAAGAGTTTCCAAAAAGTGAGATTCTCCTGAAGGAGATCTCCAGTTCAAAGAGCCAGTAGCCTTTTTCTTTGCCTGCTCATAACAGGTTTGGTATGCACTGAATTCTAGAATACCAAGCTTGTAAGGAAACTTCAGTATAATCTTCTCCAAGAGCTGACAGATTCACAAAAAGTTCTTAGGACCCAAACCAAGTGTTGGGAATATTCTTACAATTTCTTTGGTTGTTTTGTACCACTGTATTCAAAGGCCACATCCCCTAGCTTATCCACCAGGATATGAAAACAGTGCTTTTCTAAGACTATATTAACCCTTGACACACTTGGACCAGCCATTTGAGAAGTCCAACCAGGGATTATTGATTCTCTTTGGTAAATTGATTTCTTGGACCCGACAGTCATTTGTCGTGGGCAGGGTAGGTGGGTGGGGCTGTCTCATGCATTATAGACTGTATCTCTGAACTCTGCCTCCCAAATGCCATTAACAACAACACCTCTCCTAGGGGGACAAAATAATCCCCAATGAGAATCACTGTCCTATATTGTCTATACAGCACCCATCCTCCAGGAGTTCTCAGTACAGGTGGGACATGGGCATCTGTGCCAACCCTCACCGACTCTTGTGATAAACTCTGTACCAGGCACTTGGAGAGGAAGAAGGGAGCTTCCAACTCTGCCTAGGAGAGTCAGAAAAGGTTTCACAAAAGGGGCAGCTTTTGGAACAAGCCTCCTTTTTTTAGGAGTCAAGTATATATTTTATTCAAAAGTTGTTTGAGCAACAGTTGTTATAACTAGATCCACCTTTCTCTACTAATAGAAAATATAACCCTCTGTAATACATCAAATTTCTGAATATGATCCTGAGATTTATATCTTTTCTACCTCTACACAAGAATGCCTTAATTATTTGATAATATTTTGTCTTAAAAAGAAGAAGGCATTCCAACGGAGGAGTATTCCAGGCAAAAGGAGCAGCTTGTACAAAAGCGTGGAATAATGTGGTGCATTCAACGAATGGAAAGCTAATGAGATTAACTAGAACTTAGAGCCCATAGTGAGAAGTGAGCCAGAAAGAATTAACCAAACTGTTGCCATGTCCTCGTGACCCTTATCCCCACTCCTTACTTGACTGAATCTGAATTCATTTCAGAGCACATTGAGCATGAGTTACAGGTACAGGAAGGGCAGACAGATGGGTGCTGTGTCATATACTATCAACCTCAGTCTTTATGTTTTCATTCATTGGACCCCTAAACTAAAGACATTTGAGCCACTACATTGCAGATTAGAATGTTGACTATAAACAAGATAATCACAAGCACCTGTCTCATGAAAGCCAGCACCACTCAAACACCTTTCCAGGATTGTCAGTTCCTAGAGGTGGGTAGTGGAAGTCTGGTACAGACAGCCATTGCTGTTGCCTGATGTAAACGAGACCTAAGGGGGCAGCAGTGGCCTAGGAGGAGAAGTGGGGATATACGAAAGAAACCCCTGGACTGAGGCCCAGAACACCAGCTTTAGCCTGGCTCTTGTAAGCTTCTGTGTCACTGAAATTCCCCAGACCCATTTCACCATTTGTAAATGGAAAGCATTACAATAACCCTTTACAAGGCCTTAGTGCAGCCACATCACCTTGCTGGTCCTCAGTTCCCCCAGATAGTCAATGTGGGGACTGAACTATTCCAGTAGTTTGAAGCACTTTTTGGTCCCAGGGTCCTCCAGGAATGGCCTGTAGGAAAGCTATGCCTTCCCTTCATGCCCTGGGAAAATGGGCACCTGGACAATTTCGTTGTTCATTTCAGGGTATTCTTAGAATTCTCCAGTGCTCCAGGTTAAAACCCCTGGACTAGGTGGTTTCTAAAGTCTCTGCCAACACTGGAATTCTATGAACATGATAGCTGTGGCTCTGACCCAAAGAGCTTACATCCAGGTGTGCCTAGTGGGGAGGTTTAGGGAAGGAAATTACTTGACAATAAAAGGATGAATCTACCCGGATAGAAGGGACATAGTTCTTGCCAAAAGAGAGAAGCTCTCTGACATCAGCCATTGCTTCTGGCCTTCCCAAACCTTCCAGCACTCCTATCAACCAAACTGCCACTGCCTCCTTCATAGCTTCTTCTATCCAGCTTGCTGGCTGGTCTGTGTGTCCCCTCACTTGTCACCCATTCACTCCTGTGTCCCCCTGTGCATGAACAGAATTACAGTGAAATCGCTACATCTCAGTATCTGTGCATTTTTTTCATGTTTGACTTCTCGCCTTTTCTTTGCATCATTCCTATCAGCTCGCTCAGACCCTGCCCAATTCAGGCCCCTTGTCCATGCGGGGCTAGAGAAAGTGACCTCTGGAAAACCCCGGCCAACTGACATCCATCTGATTCCATGTCACTGAGGAAACCAAAGAAAGGAAAATGTTTATTAAAATCAGTAAAGTCTAACAAAAAGGTGGGAACAAAGGAAATATCTAAATTCCAGCACTCTCCCCCTTGGAGAGAGGGTGAAAAACCCAGGTCTTCCTGCCTGGATATTGTCAGATCCCAGCCTTTCCAGAGCCAGCAATCAGTGGAAATGTATATATATTTTTCATGCACTCACATTGCAAATAAAAACAGTTTTACATCAATACAGGGGTTGGTTGAAATGCTCCACCGCTGCCAAGCAAGGAATGAATTGAAACGCCTGTAATGATATCAAGCAAGGCGGTCCCTCTGCCAAACTTGGACAGAGGGGAATTTGCACTGCCAGAGAAAATCTGTTCTTCATCAGTGTTTCAATATTTGAGGAAGCCGGGGACATTTTTCTGTGACAGAAGCAAAATGCCAGCTGCCAATACTATGATTTAATTCCCTCTATATTTTTTCCCTCTCATTGGAAATAATTGTCACAAGCATTTGATGGGCCTTAAAGGCCTTGTATATAACAAAGATTTTACTGAAATGGAGGGAAGAGAAATGTGGGGAGGGACAAGGAAGAGAAAGAAAGCTGAAGTGGAGAAAGAGGAAGGCGGGAGTTGAAAAGAGGTGGAGGAAGAAAGTAATGGGGTGAGAGGAGAAGAAGGAGAAAGTTCAAGAAAAGCAGAAAAATAACAGTGGAAAGGAGAGAGAAGAAAGTGAGAATGAGAAGGGTGAGTAGAATAAAAATCACAAAGAGAAAAGGGAAAATATAAAAGTCAGAGGTGAAAGAAATCTTCAAGAGTGTGGGGGCAGTCTCCCCTCAGGTGTCAGGTAGGAGGCCAAGTAGTAAAGTAATTTGCCCGAGACCAGAAAGCATGCCCAAGGTCACTGAGCTCAGAACAGAGGACCAGGACCTCCTCACTGCCGTGTAACGCTCCTCACTCTTGAGCAGGTGGCAAGCAAGGCAGAGAGACAGGGAAATCAAAAAGAAAAACATGAGAACTTGCATTGTGTGTACATGTACAAACAGCACTTGGCTTCTTCAATCACCTGTATTGTCCAATACAAGCTCATCTAAAATCTAACATAATCTAATAGTCAAAGTTTCTTGATTCTTAGACCCCATGGGCTTCTCCTGAAACATATCTAAGACCTAGAGAACGCTATTTTCTCTGTCATCAAATCATAAATGGTGGAATCGGGGAGCTGAAGAGAACATCAGGATGTCACTGGGCTAATGCCAGGCCACTGAGCAGGCCTCTAAGGCCCCCACTGGAGGGGAGGGGTTTCTGGCTTCCCAGGATCGTGAGTTCTCTGACAAGAATCACTTCCGTGTGCCTAGAAATCCCACACTCCAGAACCTCAGTTATAGCTGTGGAAAGACCAGTCATCCCCTTCAAGATGAGGGCCTTTCTGGCCTAGGCATTAGTTACTAATTTTCAATCCTGTCATTTATTTAATAGTATTATACTAGTGTTCATGTATTTCTATAATAGTACCACGACTGTATAAGATGTTAAACTTAGGAAAATCTGGGTAAAGGATATTCAAGACTTTTCTGTACTATTTTAGCATCTACAAAAAAAAAAAAAAACTTCATAGTGATCACAAAGGCTAGATTTGAATTTAGAAGTGTCCATCATTGCCCAATCCCCAGCCCCTGCACCTTGGCCAATGATTTGCCTCTCTTTTCCACCCTTCCTTAGTTCCTTATACACACACATATGATTACTGTAGGCTGTTCACTCAGGCTCTGTCCACAACCCCCAGACACCACAATAGCCCCTCCTTGGCCATCTGTTAGGTCCAGGGATCTGTACACTGGCAATGTAGTCCACCCCTGAGAGGACAGACCAGGGGAGGCTCAGGGCCACTTCAGATAGGAATTTCAAGGAGTTGGGTACCAGGAACATGACCTAGAAGCTGGTGCAAACCGTAGGCTCCAGGGAGGCAAATCCCTTGATGTTGCCCCTAAGGAGGATGTGAGTAGAGAACAGCTAGTGTAAGGCCTTCTTATTCTGGTCATACAATTACTCCTAAGTAATTTAGACAAAATCTTAATGATGGTGTTTGCCATATTGAAGGATGCCTTAGTTCATTCTGTGCTGCTATAACAGAATACCTAAGACTGGGTATTTAAAAAGAATAGGAATTTATTGGTTCATTGTTCTGAAAGTCAGGAAGTGTAAATGCATGGCATTAGCATCTGGTGCTGATCTTCTTACTGTGTCATCCCAAGTGAAAGACAGAAGAGCAAGAAAGAGTGAGAGTAAGGAAGGGGCTGGATTCCATTTTTTTTTTTTTTTTTTTTTTTTGAGACAAAGTTTTACTCTGTCACCCAAGCTGGAGTACAGTGGCACAATCTCGGGTCACTGCAACCTTCACCTCCTGGGTTCAAGCGATTCTCTTTCCTCAGCCTCCTGAGTAGCTGAGATTATAGGTTTGTGACACCTATAGGTATGCCCAGCTAATTTTTGTCTTTTTTAGTAGACACAGGTTTCACCATATTGGCCAGGCTGGTCTCGAACTACTGACCTCATGATCCACCCACCTCAGCCTCCTCATGCTGGGATTACAGGCATGAGCCACCGCACCCAACCTGAACTCATTTTTTATGAGATGCCTGTTCCAGAATAATGGCACTAATTTATTCATGAGGGCAGAGCCCTCATGACCTAATCAACCTCTTCATGGTCCCACCTCTCAACACTGTTGCATTGGGGATCAAGTTTCCAACACATCAACTTTAGAATGACATGTTCAAACCGCAGCAAGGAGGAATCCAATATTTTCTGTTCTGTGCTCTTAAAAGCCTCCTGGGCCGTGATTCATTGACTTGGAATGGCTGAAGCTAGCAAAATGCTTGGCATATAATTTACAGTGAATAAATGAAGGAAGACTAAACAGCTATGTTCACTATAATGATATAAGTATCATCATCAAGATAAACAGTAGATATTATTTTATAGAAGTACGGAGAATATGGTAGGCACGTAGCCTGGACGGGAGGGGTGAGGATGGGATTCTGAATAATATTAACGAATGAATTGGGATTAGTCATGGAGTGAAGAAGGGCATTCCAAGCAGAGGGGAATAACTTGTCATGGCGTATTGGAATGATTGTGGTTGAACAGAATTTAAGTGCCATGAAGGAAGCCAATCACTGTATGTATCCCCAACACTTTGCACATGCACGCATCTAGTACATTGAATATATGTATTAGGTAAATGAGAGAATATGGATCATCTCTTTTCAAAAACACAGAAAGCTTAACAATATTCTAGTCCAGGGATTGGCAAACATTTTCTGCAAAGGGCCAGATAGTAAATGTTTTAGCCTTTGAAGTCTATGTACTACCGCCCGTCACAACTACTCACTCTGTTGTGTCCCATGAAAGCCACTATGGATGACAGGTAAATGGCATGAGTGAGTTCTAATAAAACTACACTTACAAAAATGGGCAATGGGCCAGGAACCATAGCTTGCTGACCACGGCTCTAGTCCAACACCCTGAATACAGCTGATTGATGGCAGCTCTTACACTAAATATTAATGTCCCAATATAAGTGTTTGGACACAGAGTAGCATCAATGTTTGGAGACAAGAGAGAGAGAAGTATAGGCCTCAGAAACCAGGAACATATTCACAGAGGAAACTGGATTCCAGTTTAGACCACAGCCTCAATGTAGTCCAAAAAATGAGAAGGCAAGATGCTAAAAAAAGAACACCCACCTGGTGTCTTCTCACCAATGTATTTAGGTTCTAGGTGTGCTTTGCTGAACCTAAGACAGAGGGGTAGAGAGAACGAGGGTAAAAGCAAAACCACACTCTAGGACAGCATGTCAGGCCAAAGAACAGATGCGACATTGTGTCTCCTAAACAGGGATGTGGGGAATTGAAAGGCCTTAGCCTCTGGGCGAACAACACAGTGACACAGAAGCAGCCAGGCTGGCAGATGGAAGAGCACAGCCTGATCTACTGCTCAAGATGCGAACCAGCCCCTGGTCTGAACCTCCCTCTGCATTTCAACTCAGAGAGAACGCGCGACGCACAGTCTCTTGGGACACCAGATGTTAAAAGCCATTGTAGGTTCATTCTGGCACAACGTTTCATTTCACAAATTGAGAAACTAAGTTCTAGACAGAAGAAACAACTTTTCCAAGGTCACAAAGCCAGTGAGTGGCCAGGGTGGTTCTGAGCCTTAAACCTGGCCTCCCGATTCTCTGTAGACCCTTCTCTTCCATCCTGCTGAAGCTCCCACCCCCACCCCCATCCCAGTGCAGGCATTCTAATAATCTTTCATGTATAGATATACAGGTGTCTTGGCTTTGGATGTAAAAATCTATAAGACATTTCATCAGTATTGACTCTATCTCTTATTAGACCATGGTCCCTTGAGGTGACAGGTGGCTTATCTGCTTTTTCTGGCTCTGTGAAGACAGGGTCTCTGCACTCACTGTGAGGAGGCAAGTCCTGCACTTCTCAGACCTGCTCAGAGAACCCTGCCCTTCAGGAACCATCCCCAGGTTCACTCCAGCCCGAAACACCAGAGACTAAGCCCTTCTGAATTCCACATCAACTCCCTGAAGTCCTATTAATGCTCTGATTAGAATTATTTGTGCTCAAGAGTGTCTGTATTGCCCACTAGATTGAGAACTCCTCAAAGGCAGGAATTGTGTCTCAGTTATCTCTGTACTTTTGTCTGACACATAGATAGGTAGTATTAACTGATGGTAAAATGCTTATAGCCTCCAGAGGGCCAAGAGAGCATAGCCAAGAGATTAGAAGATTGTGTCAACCGGAGAAAAGGCAATCCTGAGTTCAAATGCTGACTCACACGCTATTTAATCTCTCTGAGACTCAGCTTCTTCATCAGAGTCATTGTCAGAACTAAATGAGACAACGCTGCTGGTATTGGTGGGAACGAGGGCTGGCTCCCTTCTTGGGCAGTAGATCAGGCTGTGCTCTTCCATCTGCCAGACTGGCTGCTTCTGTGCTCTTGTGTTGTTCACCCAGAGACTGAGGTGTTATTAACTGGTGGTTAAATGGTTAGAGCCTCCAGAAAGCCAGGAGAGCAGAGCTGAGAGATTAGGAGATTGTGTTGACTGGAAAAAAAAGACAATCCTGAGTTCAAATTCTGACTCACACACAGAAGATATTTAATCTCTCTGAGACTTAGCTTCCTCGTTGGAGTGGTTGTCGGAATTAAATGAGACAATGCTGCTGAAGCCTTTGGCAGAACACCTGGCATTCAGTAAACACTCAGTCAGTGTGCTGGGAGGCAAAGGTAAGGCTTCCAGTATCATGGGTTGGGCTGTGGATGAACTGGTTAGTTCACACTGGGCTGTCTCACAGTTATCTTTATTAGGTACAAGGAGAGCTTGAGCAGAAGATGGATGAGGTAAATCCACCATGTGACAAGAAAAACTAGAAAACCAGACCCCACCCAACTCCTAAAGGAAATAACCCAGGTGACACCCAGCCGCAACAACCAGACCAGCGCCTCTGTATGCCAGGCCAGCGCAAAGCTGCAGCCTCCTGCCAATCGATGGAGCCCCACACACTTTCCAGAGAGACGATACTCTGTATTCTCCAGCTAAAACCCTTATATCTCTGGCTGGCTAGTGACAATGGTGAGATACACTGGGTAGCTGACAAAGAAAAATAGACTTTTTTCAAGAAATAAACACATCAACACCTGTTAGTCAAAGCTGACTGAATTCCAGCAGCCTGTGAATGCCGAAAAAGAAAAAAAAAAGGCATGAAACATGGATTATGGAAGGTAATGACAGAGACTGAGGTCCTGGAGCCGATGGCCATGTGTGGTCATGGAGTGGGTGGGAGGTGAAGGTAGCAGGTCACCTAGGAGTCCAGTAAGAAGGACAAAGTAGAAGGTTGTAGCAACTAAAACCTGGGCCAAATCAAATCCCAACTGCATTAAGATTACAAAAAGCAGAAAGAATAGGTAAGTAAAGGACAAAATAGAATCAAATTCAAGCCCCCAAACGAAACAAGTGCAAAAACATTGTTGAAAGCAGACGCTGGGTGCCGCAAAGAAAAATCAGCACTGAAACAAAGGCTCTTTTGGCAATGCAATTTTTGCTTCCTGGACTGCAGGAAGGGTACTCTCACTAGCCATCTTGTCACAAGGGCAAGCACACAAATTTATCCCTTACACAGTTGGGGTCATCCTTACTGCTGTGTCTGATATCTGTTGGTTGGAGCCACACTTCACAATTTAAACTAAAACCCAATTGGCCAACGACTTAAAACTTTTCTAAACAGGTAAAAGCTATAGAGAGCTGGGACCTGCCTGTGAGCACATCCAGCACAGATATCTTTGTTAAAGTACAAGGACATAGAATATACTACATGCCTGTAAGCATGGCATGTTTAACAGCTACACAGGATAGGGCTTACCAAAGAGTTATTAGCACCCTTATGATTTATTCTTTAACAAGAAAGGAAACTTTAAAGAGAAACCTTTTTACCCCCCACAAACAGCAACAAAAAAAAAACCCTTGTTAAAAGAATAAAATCTAAGCAAATTAATTTACATGTAAGAATTTAACTGGATAAAGCATACTTCTGAAATGCAAAGTCAAAAGGCTAAGATGTAACTAAGCATATAACTTCAGGGTCTAGTTCCATGGAAGTAAAGCAGGGGTGTACTGGAAAAGTTGGTATCACCCATCTTCTCCACGCCAAAAAATGTCCCCCTGATTTGCAGGATTTGCTAATTTCCATGGTGTGAACATTCCCACCATAGTCAGTTTTGAGCCACCAACATGAATATCATTGAGCTCAGAGTTGGGAAGAAATTTAACAATTGGATCCTGCAAAACCAGTACAAACTGCCCCCGTATGCCAGTGGACGTAAGCTGAATTTGGGGAGCATAAAAAGAAGCAAGAGCATAGTACAGATGCAGCCCCCAAGGGCTCAACAAGAAGCAAAGAAAGAAGCAATGAGATCAAAGACCTTTCGAGCTCTCCCCCCAAAAAAACAGTCCAGTCTAGGATCAGATCCAGATTCTGCTACCCACTGGCAACGAGACCTGGGAAAATTCCTTAATCTCACTTAGTTTCAGTTTCCTCAAGTGCAAAATGAGGCAAATAACACTGAGGAAGGGATGTTGTCAGGACTGAGAGAGATCATGACTAAAAAGCACAGTGCTGGGCACTTGGGAGACACTGAGCAATGATCACATTCTCTTCCAGCAATGCTTCTGATCCTCCTTCTTCTGGACCCACTAGAGCTTTGTAAATGTGCTAGTCTATCATGATAATGTTTCCTGGAACAAGTTCTCATTTCAAATATTCTGTCCCTTTGTGCCCATTCATTTCATTGAGTCTTGATTTGAGAGTTCATAAAATATGTTCAACATAATATAAAATATGTTCAACATTGTAGAAGAGACATTTATATATGGATCTGTCTTCTACAGGCTGTGAGCCTCTTGTAGATAAGGACGTGTGTTACTTTTTTCTCTTTATCCTCAGTTATTAGCCCAGTATCCAACACACAGTGGGCTCTTGGTAGATATTAATTGAGGAAGGAAGGAAGGAAGGAAGGAAGGAAGGAAGGAAGGAAGGAAGGAAGGAAGGAAGGAAGGTAAGAAAGGAAAGGAAAGGGAAGGGAAGGGAAGGGGAGGGGAGGGGAGGGGAGGGGAGGGGAGGGGAGGGGAGGGGAGGGGAGGGGAGGGGAGGGGAGGGGAGGGGAGGGGAGGGGAGGGGAAAAGGGGAAAAGGGAAAAAGGGAAAGGGAGGAAAAGGAAGGAAGGAAGGAAGGAAGGAAGGAAGGAAGGAAGGAAGGAAGGAAGGAAGGAAAAAGCTAGTTTGTCTCTGTCACATGGTGCTAGTGAAAAGAGAAGACATTTTGGCATCAGCTAAGCCTGGGTTTAAACCCTGGTTTTGTCTGATAATGGCCAAGTTATTAATACTATGAATAAAATGTCTGGAAAATGAGATAATTTCTGACTCATAGCATTGTGAAAATAAGGACAGTTAAGAATGTTATGCACTCTGCAGATTTTTTAAGTTGCAATATAATTTACATAAAGTACAAACATCTTAAGCATGACTCTCAATAATTTTGAATGTAACTTACATAGCGAAATCAAAATACAGAATATTTCCATCAGCCTCATGAACTTCCTAGGGAAGGGTTAAAACATGGCTGCAAAGTCTTTGATAGTCCTTTCATTGAGAGGTGGGGACTCAGTCCCCTCTCTCGGAATCTGAGCATGACTGCCTTGACCAATAGAATACAGCAGGAGTGGCACTGTGTGACTGCCAAGGCTTAACCATGCAGCTTCTACCTTATTCTCTGGGACACTCACTCTTGATAACCTGAATACCAAGCGAGAAGCCTGATCACCTAAGGTTGCCATGTTGAAGAGGCCACATGTAGGAACTCCAGTCAAGAGTCTCAGCTGAACCCAGCCTTTCAACAAGCCTGCCAACATGTCAGACAGGAGGGAAACCATCTTGGACCCTCCAGACCAGTCTATCTATCAGTGCCACATTAAAAATAAAAGAAGATTTGGCCAGGTGCAGTGGCTCACGCCTATAATCCCAGCACTTTGGGAGGCCGAGGCAGGCATATCATGAGGTCAGGAGATCAAAACCCTCCTGGCCATGGTGAAAACCTGTCTCTACTAAAATATAAAAAATTAGCTGGGCATGGTGTCGTGTGCCCGTAGTCCCAGCTACTTAGGAGGCTGAGGCCAGGGGTTCGCTTGAACCAGGGAGATGAAGGTTACAGTGAGCCGAGATCATGCCACTGCACTCCAGCCTGGTGACAGAGCAACATTCCGGCTAAAAATAAAAAAAAAAGACTTACTTACTTAAAATCAAGCTCTGCCTAAACTCCTGACTCACAAAATTGAGGAGCAGAATGTGCTGCTTGTTGTTTTAGCCATTAAGCTTTAGAGTACTTTGTCACATAACAATAGACGTGGAACAGTTCATACTTTTCCTTTCCCGGTCAATAGTATCCCAACTCCTCCCCTGAAATAATCACATTTCTTTCTATTTTACTGTACTTTAAGTTCTGGGGTACATGTGCAGATCATGCAGGATTGTTGCATAGGTACATACATGGCAATGTGGTTTGCTGCCTCCGTCCCCTCGTCACCTGTATCTGGCATTTCTCCCCAGGTTATCCCTCCCCAACCTCCCTACCCCCCACTGTTCCTCCCCTAGTTCCCCCCAACAGACCCCAGTGTATGAGATGCTCCCCTCCCTGTGTCCAAGTGTTCTCACTGTTCAACACCTGCCTATGAGTGAGAACATGCAGTGTTTGATTTTCTGTTCTTGTGTCAGTTTGCTGAGAATTATGGTTTCCAGATTCATCCATGTCCCTACAAAGGACAAAAACTCAGTCTTTTTTATGGCTGTATAGTATTCCATGGTATATATGTGCCACATTTTCTTTGTCCAGGCTATCATCAATGGGCATGTGGGTTGGTTCCAGGTCTTTGCTATTGTAAACAGCGCCACAATGAACATATGTGTGCATGTATCTTTATAATAGAATGATTTATATTCCTTTGGATATATACCCAGTAATGGGATTGCTGGGTCAAATGGAATTTCTGTTTCTAGGTCCTTGTAGAATTGCCACACTGTCTTCACAATGGTTGAACTAATTTACACTCCCTATATTTTCTATGAGTTTTATTGTTTAGATTCCATATTTAAGCTTATAACTTATTTCAAGTTAATTTGTAGGTATAATGTGAAGTAGAGACCAATAGTTTATTTTTTTTCTCCCCCTTACAAATATTCAGCTGCTCCAGTACCACTCATTGAAAAGAGCTTCCTTTCTCCACTGAACTGCATTGGTGACTTTGTTGAAAATCCAGTGACCATGTATATGTGGGTCTACGATCTACACCTTTACAAAAGTGGTCTAGCTGTCCAGGTGTCTGAAATTTCCTCATTAGCAATACCCATCTTTATTATTTGTATGATTTTGGTCTTTAAAATCCCAAATATCTATCTACAATATAACAAATGAAGCCCTGTTCTCTTTTTATACCTTTGGGTGTTAGAATTCATTGAGTCCCAGATAGCAGAAATGACCTGTGCTGGAAGCCAGAGGACCTGAGTTACAGGTCATTCTAATTCAACACGCTGTTCACTGAGGACCTTCTGTTTGCCAGGCATGATGCTTGGGGTGTGTCGGGGGGAGTGAGAGGCCAAGGAATAAGACACATTCCAGCCAGGCGCGGTGGCTCACGCCTGTAATCCCAGCACTTTGGGAGGCCGAGGCAGATAGATCACGAGGTCAAGAGATTGAGACCATCCTGGTCAACATGGTGAAACCCTGTCTCTACTAAAAATACAAAAAATTAGCTGGGCATGGTGGCACGTGCCTGTAATCCCAGCTACTCAGGAGGCTGAGGCAGGAGAATTGCCTGAACCCAGGAGGCAGAGGTTGCAGTGAGCCGAAATCACGCCATTGCACTCCAGCCTGGGTAACAAGAGTGAAACTCCATCTCAAAAAAAAAAAAAAAAAGACACATTACCTGCCCATAAGGACTTCCCAGCTGAGTTGCAGGTCTAGTGACATGAGGGCACCTTCATGGATCCGAATCCCCACAAAGAAGCCTGGAATTCAGAGTGCAGAATTTAGACAACGTCTTCACCTCTAGGAGTTACAAGAATTTTAAGACATTCTAGTCAATTCTCTAACAGGTGACCTAGATCAATGCGTGCCTTAAATTTCTCCATTGTTGGAACAGAACAGAGGTATCAGAGGCAACATACAATCTTTGATAAACCTGACAACCATATAATCTTTGATAAACCTGACAAAAACAAGCAATGGGGAAAGGACTCTGTGTTTAATAAATGGTGTTGAGAAAACTGGCTAGCCATGTGCAGAAAGCAGAAACTGGACCCTTTCCTGACACCTTACACTAAAATTAACTCCAGATGGATTAAAGACCTAAACATAAGACCTGGCACCATAAAAACCCTAGAAGAAAATCTAGGCCAAACCATTCAGGACATAGGAGTAGGCAAAGACTTCATGACCAAAACACCAAAAGCATTGGCAACAAAAGCCAAAATAGACAAATGGGACCTAATCAAACTCCACAGCTTCTGCACAGCAAAAGAAATAGTCACTAGAGTGAATCGGCAACCAACAGACTGGGGAAAAAAATTTGCAGCCCATCTGACATAGGGCTGATATCCTGAATTTACAAAGAACTCAAAGAGATTTACAAGAAAAAAAAAAAACAAACAAACCCATTCAAAAATGGGCAAAGGATATGAACAGACACTTTACAAAAGAAGACATACATGAGGCCAACAAACATATGAAAAAATGCTCATCATCACTGGTCATTAGAGTGATGCAAATCAAAACCACATTGAGATACCATCTCACGCCTGTTAGAATGGCGATCATTAAAAAGTCTGGAGACAACAGATGCTGGAGAGGATGTGGAGAAATAGGAACACTTTTACACTGTTGTTGGGAGTGTAAATTAGTTCAACCATGTGGAAGACAGTGTGGCGATTCCTCAAGGTCTTAGAAATAGAAATTCCATTTGACCCAGCAATCCTATTACTGGGTATATATCCAAAGGACTATAAATTATTCTACTATAAGGACACATGCACACGAATGTTCACTGAAGCACTGTTTACATTAGCAAAGACCTGGAACCAACCCAAATGCCCATCGATGATAGACTGCACTGGGAAAATGTGGCACATATACACCATGGAATATTATGCAGCAATCGAAAATGATGAGTTCATGTCCTTTGTAGGGACATGGATGAATCTGGAGAGCATCATTCTCAGCAAACTGACACAAGAACAGAAAACAAAATACTGCATATTCTCACTCATAGGCGGGTGATGAACAATGAGAACACATGGACACAGGGAAGGGAGTACTACACACTGGGGTCTATTGGGGGGAATAGGGGAGGGACAGTGGGGGGGAAGCTGGGGAGAGATAGCATGGGAGAAATGCCAAATGTGGGTAAAGGGGAGGAAGGCAGCAAAACACACTGCCATGTGTGTACCTATGCAACTGTCTTGCATGTTCTGCACATGTACCCCAAAACCTAAACTACAATAAAAAAAAATTCTCCATTGTTAAAGAATGGCCTCACCCCTGGGATCATTCATATAATGTACTTAACTCTAAACTTAATATGTAGTGAATGCTTAATATGTTACCTTCTTTTATAATGATGATGATAATGATGATGATGATGATTCCTCCCAGGGCCGTGGTGAGGATAAAATCACAGGGTCACAGAATCTCATGATTGGAAGTAAACTTCCAACTGGAGTTCAGCAGCTAACTATCAGAATTGCCTGGAGACCTTGCTGAAAAATACGAATTCCCCAGGCCTCTGCCCAATCCAGGATTCTGTTCTTTTTTTCCAAGGTGAGGCCTGGGATTTTGTGTTTGGAACAAAAATCTCCAGATATTCTAGGATCAGCCATGTTTAGAGACCACTAACTTCTGGCACAAGCTGAAGAGGGGAGAGGTGGAAAGATGCCGAAAATTGTCCTAGAAATGCTATTATACAAACATAATTTGTTAATTAGATACAATTATTATAATTGACAAATACTTTCTAGAAGAAACAGCTAGCACAGGTCAAACCCAGAGAAGAAAGGGCATGGGATAAGAGGGACCTGAGGAGAAAAGTCACAGGGTGCCAGAGACTCATTTCAACAATCCTACAGTTTTACCTGGGGCTAGACCCTGCTTTAAGACCCAAAGCCAGTTTGTATCATGTTGGTGATAGATTAAACCAACAGATTGGTTTGCCAATTCAAACTAAATTTTTTAAAATCAGCACCAAAAACTAGTTGAGCTCAAGATAAGGCATGCAGATATGGCAAACTCCCAGAGAAATGATTTTAAGGAATGGTAGCAAATTTCAAAATCTGAGGCATGGTGACCCGGCAGGACTACAGAAGGTCAGGGTACTTCCAAAGCTGTGAAAATCTTGCCAACAACAGGCCAAAGAAAACTGATTTCAAGACTGCTGATAGAACCAAGCAGGGAGGGGTTGAGACTGGTTTTGTCTGCAGTAAAATTTTCCACTGGTCACACAGATTTCTTTTTTCTTTTCTGAGTTTCAGCATGGATGAGCAGATGGCTGGAGCATTGGAAGAGAGTTCAGGAATCTCACTAAGGACAGCAAAGTACGATGAAAATTCTTTGCGTCAGGATTGAGACCAGGAGCCAAAATGACCCCAACCCAAAATCTCCAGGAAGGATAGTCCAGAAAGGCACAGGCTTGTAGAACAGGAGGTAAAGCCGTGGGCTGGGATGCATGAGGTCTTTCTTCAGCCACTAACAACCAGAGTGGCCCGGGTAAGCTGCTTCCACCTTCAAGCCTCAGTGTACACATCACTATTCCCTAGTCACTAGATCCTACTGTCACGACTTCTAAGGTCCCTTGCATACTGGGTGGCATTTTCTGGGTCACTAAGTCTTATGAAGAGATTAGGAAGCCCACTGGGGTCACTAAAAAAATGCTTTGCCCACAAAGCCTCACCCACTTTTACCTATATCCAATTGTGCTCTAAGAATGGTGATGGGCAGGATTCTAACGTGGTCATGTGGCATGGACCTGGGGAGGAGGGGGAAGAGGATGGAGCCTCCAAAGTTCTCCCCACCAGCAGCAGACCCTTTCTATATCTGAGCAGCAGAGACCTTTGGAAGCACCAGTGGGGTCCCTGCCAACCCCTCCCCAACCCTGACTCTATATCCACTTCCCATTGTCACCTCCTCATTTGGGCTGGGTAAATGGGAACTTGTTCACCAAGAGTCCCTCTGTTCTTGAAAGAGAGGAAGTTGAGAAAAGCCAAGGAAAGCACTGCCGGGCATGTCCAATAAGTCAGTAGTGTAAAGTGAATTTCATCTTGCAATCTGAACATGCTCAGGTAGATTCTGGAATGGCCAGCCCAGAGTTCAGGAAATTAGAATATTTGGAAGACAGCCCCCAATCCCATTCTTTTGGGATTCACAATAAGGATAGTTATCTTTGAGAGACACAATGTTATATTAACATTCTCTCTCTTGCTCTCTTATCTAAGTGCATTTATCCCTTTCTTTAAGATAAAATCATCAAAATTTTTCTTTTTTTTAATTTAAATCTTCTGGCTATCATATAAACCCAATTCCACTTTTGAGGGAGAAGGGAGGGCTCCCTAGTAAACAGCACAGCCCACCACAATTCCTGACATGAAAACAACTCATAGCCAGCCTACAGAATTTCTCAGACTACATTGCCTATAACCTGAAAAATGTCTGTAGGCCCAATTTTCTAAAACTGCTCTTTCTTTTCTCATATTTTGAGAGATAAGGCTGCTAATCCCTTTTAATGGTCACAGCTGTGTCCAGTGTGTTTCTGAGGCCTCAGAATCTCAAATCCACTGTTGGTAATGATCCCAGAGGCTTATTTTTCCTCTACCATAGAGGGGACAGAAAAATCAGTTCCACAAAATATGCATTCTCATCCAGGAAGGTTAGGGTGCAATGTACACCAAGTGTGAGCATTGCATGTTCGAAACCTTTACGCTTTTCAGACAAGATTCAACCAGCTGATTTTACTCCACAGCCAATTCTCTCTGTGCAATAACAGCCCAATGGCCATCTGGGAATCTAAATTGCCAAAGCTTGGTGCCAGATTCACCTCCCATGTGGAACACATGTTCAATGACTTTTGAGTGTGTGTGTGTGTGCACACGCGCGTGCACACATGCATTCATGATTACAGGGTGAGTGGGAAAATTCTGCCATCCATGACTTTCTGGAAATACTAAGATCTGTTTTGTCCTCATCTTAAGTAAACGACTTACAAGCTGTAAATATGTCAGTTCTTTGAAAAGGGAGGTATAAAAGGTACACTCCATCCCCAGATAGAATTAAACAATTTATTCCAAAGGGATCTCCTGTCACTCACACCAAGGTTCCTCTGAGCTTCTCTGCATCAACCAAGGACTTTGCTCCATGGGAACAGCCACTTTTTCCAAAGGCTTAGCCTCTGTTCTTAATCATGTTTATGTCCCCAGATGATTTCGCTCATCTTTTCGACTGAGGACTTATAAAACTAACATGTTCCTGTATTTCTCTGTTTGCTTTAAATTTTATTTCCCTCTACCTGTATTCTGGGCCATAAGAAAGAATATTATTCCCAGAAGCCAGAGAAACTAGGCAGTCTGAGGAAAGTTCTTTGGATTTGAAAGGTATAGCCCAAGGAGAGTTGCAGAGAATTTTCATCAGGATAAGACTGACACATGGCTAGAACTGAGTGGCCAGGCTTGCTTCACTGGCCTTCTCTCTGAGTTTCCCACATCTGAGCCACCACAGGAGAACAGGAGACTCCCCCAGCCTCTTGGTAAAGCAGTCCTCCTGAGAGCTGAGGGCCTCGCAGGAATGCTTTAGGGAGCTGAACAGGACAGGCTGATGCCCTTGCCACATTTGATTGGCTCCATCATTTTGGTTTTTTTGGTGGTTTTAAAATCTGCTTTCAAATATCTTTCCAATTTACTTGTTTCTAAAGTCACAAATTTCAAAACAGAAGATTTAATGACATTCAACAAATTGTGTATATATAACCAGATTGCCTAGAGAACCTGAGACCTTCTTCTCTGCTGGACTATGAAAACCTAAAGACTGAGGGCCTGGCTTCTATCTCTGTATCTCCACAGCTTGGTGAATAGCCATGCTAAGTGCTAAATAAAGATAGTTTGGTGAATGAAACAATGAATAAAAGCTCAACACAGACCCCGCACTAGCTAGGCAGATCTTGGGTGGAAGGCGGGAAAGCAGCAGCAGCAGCAAGATAGTTCGAGGTTGCATGCTGGGAACCTTGCGGGGCAGACAGGCACGGCACCAGTGCAAGCAGGGGAGAAGACCAGCAGCCCAAGGCAAGACCCACTCCGGCCAGCAGGATGGTAAAGAAAGGGTTGATATATGTTAAAAATGGTGAGCGAAGGTGTGTGTAAAAGAGAAAGAGACAGAAAGTAAAACTAACGAAAAAGATAGTGTGAAGCAAAAAAGCTTTCTATTTTAAAGACTCAGGCAAAAAAACTAAGCCAAAACATGTTTAAAAAAAAAGTTTTTAAAAAATTATAAAGTAAAAGAGGAGGGAATTGTGGGAAGTAGAAAAGTTCTGTTTTAAAGTTTCCTTTCTTATTAAAGAACAAGTGTGCTAGTAACTTTGTTAAGCCCTATGCTATGTAGCTGTTAGACATGACCATGCTTACAGGTACATAGTACACTCTGTGTCCTTTAACCAAGTACTTTAACCAAGATATCTGTGCTGGACATGCTCACAGGCAGCCCCCAGCTCTCCCTGCTTTTACCTGTTTAAGAAAGTTTCAAGCTATTAGCCGATCAGGTTTTAGTTTAGACTGTGAGGTCTGGCTCCAGCCAACAGAGATCAGAAACGGAGAAAGGACAACTCCAAATGCGTAAGGAATAAACTTGTGTGTTTTCCTTCATTCATTGTACTCTTGTGGCAAGATGGCTAGTCAGAATACCCTTCCTGCAGTACAGGAAGTAAAAATTGCATTGCTGAAAGAGTCTTTGTCTCAGTGCTAATTTTAATTTGCGCTCTGAGCATCTATTTCCAACATCTATTTCTAACAGAAGGCAGAAAGGAAAGAAGGAAAGAGGGAAGGATGGAAGGAAGACGGCGGTGGGGGAGCAGGAAAGAAGGAAGGGAAAGAGGAAGCAAGGAAGAAAGAAAAAAGGAAGACAGGAAGGGAGGAAGGAAAAGAAGGATGGAGTGAAAAAGGAAAAAGAATGAAGAAAGGAGGCTACAGCATAATATACAGCACTGATTCTTCAGAAAGATGAGATTTTTCCTACATGAAATACATGGAGAACAATGAAAATTAATGTATACAGCTCCCTGACCTGGAAGACAAATAAATAAGATAAAAAAGTAGGGTATTCACAGGCAGAAAAGAGTAAGAGTGAGAGAGAGAGAGAGAGAGAGAGAGAGAGAGAGAGAGAGAGAGAGAGAGAGAGAGAGAGAGAGAGAGTGTGTGTGTTGTGTGTTGTGTGTATGTGTGTGTTGTGTGTATGTGTGTGGGGGCTGGAGAGTAGAGGAGGGGTGAGTTTGGGAAGGAAGGTAAAACCACATACAATGCTGTTAAGTAAAAGGGTTGCAGGCCAAATTTTTCCAGGTCAGCTATCTCCAGTCATCAGACTGAATTAATTCCTATAGTCCCAACTCCGTTTGGCCTGAGTAAACGAAACCTAACAGATACTTAGTGTTTACGCCCTTGTTTTCTTAGCCTTTCTGAGTGTGCCATCAATCCAAAGCATTGGCCACAACCCTCTCTCGCAACATCTCCGGGGGTTTGCTCTGTTTATCCAGCAAACTTGTATCAAACTGTCTCCAGCTTGGGGAGGCTACTCTGTTGACTTGCTAACTTGTTTGAGAAGCTGACAAAATCTACTTTCTCTGTAGGAATCCACAGAGGCAAAAGAGGCTCCTTAAGACTCCCCACTCCTTGCCTGAATCCATTCCCACCCCAGGTGAAGGACACAATTAAGGAGACCCCTTTTCCCATTTATATTATTGGGTTCACTGTCATTGCCTATATTGTCAGTTTAATTCCATCACTAGATCTGCATGTTTTGTCTACATGTTGATGGCAGCCCCATCTGTTTGATTCGTATTTCTTACACCACATGCTGAGCATAAGGGCAATGCACTTAAACTCACAGAAACTCATCCTATGTCACATAAGTGTGCATGAACATACTAACACACATACACACAAACACGACCTGCAAAATCCCATTCAGAGAGTATTCTAAAGTCCTCCTTACCCCAAGAAGCCCTCACATGCTGCACAGGGCTTATGTTTCTATACCAGAGAAACTGTGCAGAGAAACTTCTTGGTTTGCTTAATGTTCATTTCAATTTCTACATTTGCAAATTGAGCGAACCAAGAAGATGACAGTGGGGAAAGGAGTTGCCTTGAGTAGACCGAAAGAGAAGCTTTGTTTCAATTAAAAATCGACATATTGTGTCACTGTTTAGAATGATTGTGAGAAGCCTTGTTTCAATTAAAAATCGACATATTGTGTCACTGTTTAGAATGATTGTGACATTCCAATACACAAATATATTTTTCTGTGAGTTCTACTCCATGTCTATATAAATCTTAAAGATTTCTTCAACATTGACTGCCATTCTTTATAATTGTCTGGGAATACTATGGGCACTAAGTTGATGCTACCTATTTTACATCAAAAACTTCTAGAGGTTAAGGACCTTACCACTGAGCAATGACCCCAGCCACAAAAGTTTTCCAACTCCAAATGCACATCAAACTCACCAGGAAATGTTTACTTCAGTCCCCCACTCCGCCCCCCCACCCCCCACCCCACAGATTTCTGAATCAAGATCTCAGGAGTTTGGGAGTTCTTAGAATCTTTGCTTTTCACCCCTTCCCAGCTGACCATTAGCAGCTAGCTCAGCCCTGGTGCAGATGTTAAAGTCAGAACTCAAAATCCAGCTTAGGCAGCTGGTTGTTAGCAGGGTCTTCTGGACGGAACATCTATAAGCCTCCAGGTCTTTCAGAAGGCAATATTCCCCATAATACTTTTAAGAGCTGGATAAATGCCCACATGCCCAGAGAGAGAAAACTATCTCAAAGAAGGCATTTCTTGAGTCAAGACTCCAAAAGATGTTCATGCTGGGGATCAGCCCACCCTGTTCCTTTCAGTAACATCAACCTCTTCTCCCACCCCACCCTTCCCAAACTGTCCCCTGTGGGCTTCCTGAGGACACAAGGGAGGAAAAAAGGAATCATGAAAGATCACTTAGGATTTCTCCAGTGATCCACACATGCATGATCCAAAATTATACCTTCTGACATTTACACCAATTTGACATTTACCCACACTCTGGTTTTCACCTTTTCTCCATTCCTAAAGGAGATGTTGGTTAAGCTAGTGCCATAGCAATGGGGACAATCTTGAACCTAACATAAACCTCCTCCATATTTCATTCTGTATCATAAAACCCAAGAAAAGTGTGAAGGTCAAAATCACTCCTCTTGTTCACCCCTGTTTCACCCTACTCGTGAACACTGAAAGAGTAGACAAGAGGGTCTCTGAGAAGCCTTCCAATTCTCCCTTCTGTATCCTCTGCTCCAGCAACATTAATCTAACTCCACCTTGCTTTTTTCCTTCAGTTTTCCCTTTTTATTCTGAGTAGACCATCAGCAAATTCTAAATGGTTTTCGATTAGCAAAGCAGAAAGAGCTCAGCAGTGCCGCTTAACTGTTCTCAAGCTGGTCTTCAGATACCCTTCTCTTTGAACCTTCTCCAGAGTCCATCATGCCAGGGACACAAACTCTTAAGTGTCTAAGTTCTTTATAGCAATAGTCTCATCAGTGTCTACAAGAAGGTCACTGACTGCCCTTCCCCATGACCTGCAGCTGTATTTGTTTGCAGTCCTAATATCACTGGTTACTCTTATAAACAATCACCTCCCTGCCCCACCTCCCTCCCACTCCTTATCCCTCAGTCCCATCAGTCAGCGGTAAGTTATAGGGCAAGTGCAGAACAAATCTGCAGTTCTCTCATCTGCCCCAGGTCTCTCTAAGTGCTCATTTTTTCCAGCTTTCACCCAATCACTCAGATATTTGTGCTTGGGATTCCTGTCTTAGAGATATATTTGTTTGTGCGATTTCAGGCTAGAATTAAGTTCCTGTCTCTTCCCACCAAGAAGGATCTTTAAATCTGGAACGTCCTGTCCTGGACTTTTTGTTGCTGTCCACCAGCACATCCTATTCTGGAATCCGCAAATGGCTTGGAGATGAGGTTGGGCAAGGTTGAAACTCTGCTTTTCAGTGGTCCAGGCTGCAAATACACAGCCAGCTTACCCCCTATTATACACCAATTTTGGTGACCAACATGGGCTGTGCCTAAGTGCCACATTTCAGAGGCCACCAAATGGATAAATGCATTTGGCAACCAGCCCCTGGGCGGTGGTGAGCATGGAAACCCGGAGGTGCCATTCATTTTCAAGAATGTGGTAAAGATTTGGATCTCTCATCCACACATGAGCCTTTCTACTCTACGTGCCAGAGCACCCATGGAAAATAAAACTGGGATCACAAAGGGGAAAGTGGAAAGGCCAGTTTTGCAGGGGAGAAAGGCAGACACAGCCAACAGACCAGTGCTGCAGACAAACCAGAAAGAAAACCACGTTGAAACTTAACTGGGGGAACAGAGAATGGGCTGATCTTTTCCACTGTTCTTTTTCCATCCACAGAATTACTCAATATTGGGTGAAAGAGTTCCTTAGATGTTATGGATTTGGAATTTTAAGAAAAAAATATGATAGGACTGCTTGTAAATTTCAACCAGAGATGTGCACAGATTATTTTGAAAAGCACTGCAGCCAAGTTCCCTGCTAGAGAACTGGCAGGAGGTCAGAGGAAGGGGTGGTGGCAGCTTCCCGTGTCAGTGTGTATTATGGGGTGAACTGACTGGATATTTGCAGCCTGGATCCCTGAAGAGTAGAGCTCCCAGGCCCAAAGCTGCCTGAATTCAGTGACCTGGAACAGGCTGTTTTTGATGAAGACCTAGGCCGCATTGTAACTTCCCACAGGCCAGCCCAAACTGCTGTTTTCAGAAGACCACCGACAAAGAATACACAACTGGGGGAAAATATCTCCTTTCTTTGTTTAATAATCCCCAAGTTAAAAACTAGAAGCCATAGGTTTAATTATCTGGCCTGTTGACTGAGAACCACCACACACAAACACACATACACACACGCACATGCACACTCACACAGACAGACATCCCTCTCTCAAGTCAAGTTTTCCATTGTGAAATGTAGTGGGAAAAACAAAAACCTGAGAGTCTAGAAACCTGAATGTCACTCTGGGCTCTGACACAGCGTTGCTGGGTGACCTTGCAAAAATTACTATGATTTCCCCAGCACCACTCTGCCCCTGTGATTGCCAACTTCCTGTGTCAATTTGGAGAGTGTTTTATGATAAGATCAATGCTGAAATATGTAGAGGATGAATAGAGCACATTTCCCTCCATAATGTGGGTGGGCCTCATACCATCAGTTGAAGGGCTGCATAGAACAAGAAGAATGACCTCCCTGAGCAAGAGAAGATTCTCCAGCAGCCTGCCTTCAGACTTCATCTGCACCGTTGGCTCTCCTAGGTCTCCAGTCTGCTGGACCACATTGCTGATTTTGGAGTCACCAGCCTCCATAACCACGTAAGCCACTTCATTGTAATAAATCTCTTTCTATATACAGATGCTCCTTCACTTATGATGGGGTTACGTCCTGATGAACGCATCATAAGTTGAAAATATCCTAATTGGATATCCTAAGTGGATATTTTCAACTTATGATGAGTTCATCAGGATGTAACCCCATCATAGGTGGATTGATATTGTTTGGATGTTTTTACCCTCCAAATCTCATTTTCAACTTACATTATTTCTAACTTACAGTGGGTTTATACAGATGTAACCCCTGTGTAAATCCAGGAGCATGCCGAAGGTGTATTGCTTTCAAGCCATTGTAAAGTTGAAAAATCTTAAGTCAAACCATAAGTTGATGATCATCTTACATACACGTCCTATTGGTTCTTATTTCTCTGGAGAACCCTGACTAATACAGTCTCCAAGAACCGAGTACCTGCCACATACTCAGCCCTTCAGGGATCATTGGGACAAATGATTCTGCCACCATGGAATACAAAACCTACCTGGAAAGACAAGGCTAACTTGGATGAAACACTGCAGAGTAATGTACATTAGTGGCAAAGGGTGTGGGCCAGTGGCTGGTGCTATAGGAGCTCAAAGGAGAGTTCAGAGGAGGATTCAAAGAGGATGTGGCAATTGTCCTGGGTCTTTATGGCAGTTAGAATTTTCCTAGGGGAAGAGAACAGGAGGGACGGCCCAAAGGGAGGATGTGCTTGGTGCCTTTCCTCTCCCCAGCATACCTGTCTCTGTGGATGGTATCATCCCTCACACAGGTGCTCGAGACAAAGGGCCCTCATCCCTATGCCCACCCACCATCACTAAGCACTCCCTGACCTTGATTCCCTTCTTATACAATTAATCATGTGTCTTCAAGCCCCCTCCCATAAATCTGAGGGTACCATTTCCCTGCTCTCCACCCTCACACCCACCTCCCCAGTCCAGGCCACCATGGTTGTTCTCCTAGACCACCATGGTAACCCCTTATGTGGTTACCCTACCTTTAGTCTCACTCCTCCAAGTCCTTGCTCCCCACAAAGCAGAGTGATCCTTTCAAAAATGAGCATCTGATCATGCCTCTCTCTACTTAAAACTCTTCAGCATCTCTGCATTTTCTACTGAATAAAACCCAAACCTAGTCTGGTTCCAGCATGCTGTGCTCTGGCCCCTGCTGTCTCTCAGTCTTCACATGTTACCCCTTGTCATCTTGTAGCTGACTAAACAGCCTTCAGAAATGCCCTTGTCTTTCCCACCTCCAGGCCTTTGCACAGGCTATCCCCTCTGCCTAGAACTAGTTCCCTTTTTCTTTATCTAATTTCTATTTGATTCAGATTGCAGTTCTTAGATCTTCCAAGAGAAACCCTTCTCTGACTTCTGCAGACCTATTTAGAGTTCCCCTAACAGCACCCTGTTCTTCCTCTCTCAAAGCACTTATTATAAGCGCTAGTGAAAATTTTGCTATTTTCTTAGCTAGATGTTAAGCTTTAAGAAGCCAGATCTGGGCAGGGAAAATATGGCACATATACACCATGGAATACTATGCAGCCATAAAAAACAATGAGTTCATGTCCTTTGTAGGGACATGGATGAACCTGGAAACCATCATTCTCAGCAAACTGACACAAGAACAGAAAATCAAACACTGCATGTTCTCACTCATAGGTGGGTGTTGAACAATGAGAACACATGGACACAGGGAGGGAAACATCACACACTGGGGTCTGTAGGGGGGAAATAGGGGAGGGACAGCGGGGGCAGGGAGTTGGGGAGGGATAACATGGGAAGAAATGCCAGATATAGGTGATGGGGATGGAGGCAGCAAACCACATTGCCATGTGTGTACCTTTGCAACAATCCTGCATGTTCTTCACATGTACCCCCCAAACCTAAAATGCAATTAAAAAAAAAAAAGCCAGATCTAACTCACATGCCCAGAAATTCCCAAAGTACTGAAGTGCATGTGGTAGGGACTCAAATATTTTAAATTTGCTAGGTCTGTCCTATACCCTGAAAATACACCAAGCACAAGGCAGGCCCACCCTTATGGGGCCCACACTCTAAAGACAATAAACCAATGAATCAGTGTAGTTAGATTTACAAAGAGGGCCATAGAGGAAAGAAGCAGAAGACTGTTGTTGAGCATTGATACTGTGTGGATGTTTTTCTCCTCCAAATCTCATGTTGAAATGTGATTCTTAATGCTGGAAGCAGGGCCTGGTGAGAGGTGATTGGATCATGAGAACAGATCCCTAATTAATGGCTTAGCATCATCCCCTTGGTGATAAGTGAGTTCTCACTCTGGTGGTTCATATGAGAGCTGGTTGTTAAAAGGGTGTGGCACCTCCCTGCTCTCTTGCTACCTCATTCACCATGCGACATGACTACTCCTACTTCACCTTCCACCTTGAGTAAAAGCTTCCTGAGGCCTCACCAGAAGCCAAGCAGATTCTGGCACCAAGCTTCCTGTACAACCTGCAGGACAATGAGCCCATAAAACCTTCTTTCTTTATAAATTACCCAGTCTCAGTATTGCTTTATAGCACGGCAATGGACTAACACAAGTATACTGGGGGAGGTAGAGAGGGAACACCTACGTTAGACATATAGTAGTCAGGGAAGGCTTCTCTGGGAAGCTTACACTGAACAGGAATCTGAAGAATGAAAACCAGCCCATCATGCAAAGGCCAGAGAAGCAAAGGCTCTAGGCAGGAAAAAGCCTACTATATTCTAGGGATGTCAGGAGATTAATATGGCTGAACAAAGAGGAGAAATAACATATTCTTCATTCTATCAAGCCCACATTGCCAGAGACTTATGCCACAGCATCTTTACCAGCTGTGGGCTGAGTCATTCTAGTGCAGTGGTTTGTTCCCTCCAGTGGGAGGGTGCATGGTAACAGAGAAGCCCCCACAGGGCATTGCCCTTTCTACAAAACATTTCAAAGCCCTGAGGCCTTGCCTTCTAAATCCAAATTCCAATGTAGTGAGGTAGGCCTATTCATATTAAAAATGTGCCATGTGCTAAAATTCATTAATAATCAGAAGAGGTTTGAGAATGAAATTATTATCAGTCCCTTTTTGCCTGGATGGAAAAAGGATAGGTTGAGCAAACAGGACTTCTGCTACTGTCTTTCCAACCATCAAACCAAGATTGTATCTCTTTGAGAATATGGGCTTTACAGGTGTCCCCAGGATGAGTCATGCTTATTAAAGATTAAGCATGAAGGCCACCCTTGAGGTCATGGTACCCCAGCCACAACCACTTTATTCCCAGGCTAAGTTTGTACCTCTGCACACTAGAGCTGCAGTGTGCCTTGCAGTCTGCTCCTTGTTGGACTCTACCACTGATTCCTGTCCCAGAACAATACACAAGATATGTTGATTATGAATAACTATGGGTAACAGCAGAAACGCTTGAGCCAAAGACTGTTTACATATCCTTTGAACAACCAGTTCTCCTTCTCCACCGTCAGCGCCAAAACTCCCTCCCTCCATTCCCCTTTCTCCAACCCTCAGAGGCGGTCCACATTCCTAGTCCAGGCAATGCATTCTTGCTGCCCTGACACATACCACCAGAGTGAGCCAGGCAGGCTCTTGAGAGAGCCAAGCTACCCACCCAACACTTGGCTTTGGCTAAGGGCATCGAGCCAGGCCATAGCGTCATAGCAACTAAGGTCCCTTGATAAGCCATATCAGTTCAACTCTTTCAAATTGATCATGGCATGGCTGATGAAGCTGATGAGAGTTACATCAGACTAATCCTCCAAAGCCCAGATTGAATGACTGTTAATGATGATAGGCCTGGCAGTTAACACTCTCCTCCTTGTGGAGGCTGCTGGCAGATCCGAATCTGTAATGGGTTTCAGGGAGGGGAAGGTTGTTGATTACAGGATGAACCATAACCTAATCAGAACTTCTGGGCATGCAAAGATCTCTAAGACAGCATTTGGGTTCAGTTTCATCACTACTAAATCACCACTGATCCTAGATGATTGTTGAACCAATATCTAATGTCAATGCCTTCTATGAAGAGGATTCATTTATTCATTCATTTATTTCTTTAAAAGGTGTATTTAGCACCTTTGTCATAAACTGTGCTAGATATGCAGGATAATGAGACAAATATGACATGTTTCTTGTGTGCTAGATATGCAGGATAATGAGACAAATATGACATGTTTCTTGCCTTCAAAAAGCTGTAAAGGGTGATGCATAGAATTATTTCTAGAGAAGACAGGGCTAAGAGACCACCATATGAATCTTCTAAAGTCAGTGACTACCAAAAATGTCATGACTAGCTAAGATAAGGATCCATCTGCAGGGACTGTGATGAGAATGTTGGTGGGCATATTGCTTTTATATTCTGGTTACTTATTGTAATATTAATATTAATAACTAAATTTTTACACTCATGATGTACAAGAAATGGTTCTAAATGCTCCACATACATTATCTAATACTAACAAATCTAAGCGATATATACTGTCATTCTCCTATTTTCACCTTGACTTTACAAATGCAGAAACTGAGGCTTAGATTGATTTATGAAGCTTTTTCCTCAGAAAGACTTCCAGGGGCCCCAGTTGAAGACTGTGGAGCTGATTCAAGCCTCTTGCTTTATGAAGTTCGTTCATTCAGGCTTTATCTCTTCCATCAGTGGCTACATTTCTCTGCCAAATGATGGACACAAACCCACAGACCCTAAATTGTGAGGTCATTTATTCATTCAACAAGTATCTATTATTGAATTCCCATGTGATAAGAATACAATGATGTAACAAACATAGGCTCTGCCCTCAGGATACTTTCAACCTGGTAGAGTAGTTAAGAAATGAACAGAAAAGATAGAGAGCAGGTCACAAGTGCTGAACTCAATGGGCTGCTGGATGGCAGCCTGATTTCCAGGCTGACATTGGCCCTTTGGTGTCTCTGTCTGGAGCTCCTGCAGCTGGACCCCTGGGCTACAGGCCCTTAGTATGGCCCACACCCTCATGCAACCCAACCTTATCCACCAGTACCCACGTCATCCACATCATGGACAAGACAACACGAGAAATTTGCTTGGTACCGTTCAGTGGAACTAAAAATGTAGAGAAAAAAGCCAAAGGGAGAGTCAAGGAAAAGAACAGGTGCCTGAGGAACAACTGCTTGGAACTCGAAGACAATCACCAGAATGAGGAACACAGGAAAGAACTTAACCACAAATTCAGCAATGAGGAACTGAAAGATAAGTATGGTGCAACATTATACAGGTCTCTCCAGCATGAGAGCTTCAGAGCTCCTGGCTTGGGATTGCCCTTAGCCCTCTCAAAGAAACATCAAAGATTGTCAAGTATCAAGTATCGGTGCAAGGGTTCTTCATCCTTCCGTGGCATTCCTGTGCTGGGTTGCACTTAGCATTCAGTACTCCAGTGATAAGTCTGTGTCCCTAGACAATGTGTGTGTGAGTTCTCAGCCTGCTCTGGTTGTGGGGATCTTTGCTTATTACCAAGAGTTGAAAAGCACCAACACCATGGCGACCTTCAGTAATATTATTCTTCAGCAAGCTCTTGCTGTCTGAGATGCAGGGAAGAATGCAACCCCTGCACAACAGTTGGTGACCAGGATATAGTGGAGATGAAAGGATTAGACTAAATTTCTACAGATATCAGATTGCTGGCTTTTCAGGGAGGTGGATAGATAACTCATCTATCCATGGGATGTCCAAGTCCCAGTCCTGGCCATGTAACTTGTCTCATGACAATCCCCTGGAAACAAAAAAATACTGTCTTCTCTTCCATAACCTGTTTGGAAGGCACAGCAACTGGTACAGTTGCCAACGCAGGCAATGGCACCATCATTGGACAGCTGGCCCCACTGACTTCAGAAGCTGGAAATGAGAACACACTCATTGCCAGTGAGATCAACACCTTGCTTGCATTGTGGCAGGAATTCATAGGCATCCCTTTCTTCATCATCACAGTGTCTATGAAGTGTCATGCATTGAACTCCTCCATCTTTCTCATTGGCATCATGTGGCCAACGTACCTAAGGGACTCCTAGTCACTGTCACTGTCACTCTGTTACTAGCAGAAAATGGATGGCCAAGTAGAACTGCCTGGTGAAGACTCTGGAAGTGCTGGAGACCCTCAGTGCCACCTCATCATTTGAGGTGACAAGACTGGCACCCTGACTCACAGTAGGATCTATCCATGGTGTAACAGATTAATGTGGCTGACATATGTGAAGAACAGTCAACCCAAGTCTTCACCCAAGGCTCTGGAATCTGGAACTCCTTATTCATAATAATAATAACATTGTGTAACCATGTTGAGTTCAAACCAGGACATGAAAGTCTTCCCGACATGGAGAAAGTTATGGTTGAAGATGCCCCAGAAACTACCCTTGGAAATTCTTAGCAGTCATTTTATGTTATGTCATGGAAATTAGAAAATGAAACTACAAAGTAGCCAGGCTGAAAACTCTTTTGATTATACCAGCAAATTTCATCTCCTCATATATGAGCTGATAATCCTAATAATAAATGCTTTCTCATGGTAATGAAGGGTCCCTGGAGATCTCAGAGGAGTGCAGCTGAAGGACATAAGTCAAGAATAGCCGAGTGAGCTCTTAATGATCTTCTCAGATGCCATTTTTGTTCAGACCTCTCCCCAATAGAAGCTGGGTGAGCCATCAGAGACAGGATGCTTTGACAGGGAATGGAGTCAATGCTCTAAAAAGGTAAGATATTGGGACTTCCATGAGAAAACCAGGTCCTGATGTAGCTAAAAATTTGGGGTGCACAGTGTTAATCAAGGACAGTGTGACAACTTTGCATCCATAGTCATAAGCTGAAGGAAGGTTGCCTGATCTTTGACAACCTACAGATGACTGCTTACACTTCAAGAACATTGCTGAGTTTTTAAATCTATATTATTGTTGGGCTCACCCTGCCCAGTAACACCATTACCATCTTGGTTCATCAACTTGGGCACAGACATAATTCCTTCATTGCCTTAGCTTATAAGGAAGCTGAAAGTGACCTTACGAACCAGCATGCCACAAGAAGGACAGACTGGTGAGCAAGCCACCTGCCACGTACTCTCCCTTCACACCGGCTTTGCATGAGGCCTGGGAGCTTTGGCTGTATATGTTGCCATTTATGCCCATTGCTCTCATTAACCTTTGGGATCAAATGGGAAAAGAACAGCATGAATGACTAGGAAGACAGTGTGAACAAGAATGGGCAAGATACCAGAGGAGATACCAAGACGGACAGGCTCCCTAACCACCCTCAGTGACATCCTGATCCAGCAAATAGTCTAATCAGTCATCACAAAAACTCAAGCAATCTCATCTTCCAGCAAAGTCTTTTCAGAAATAAAGCCATCTAGGTAGAGATTGACTTATAGGTTATCATAGCAGTAATACTCTCCCACTGGGCGTGTCAAGGCCCTGAATTTCACTATGCTCAGAATTGGTTTGCAAAAATGCCACTTGACACTCTCATTTGGTTGTATAATAATATGAAAACTCTTTATCAGGCTTTACCATGGAAGCTGTTAGGATAATATATCACTAAGACCATCTTTTTTCCCAAGTCCTTCAAATCCACATTGACAAAGATTTTCATCTTCTGGTCTCTAGCTACAAGATCTCTTGTGCAATAAGGACATCATCAAAATTCCTTCCAGGGGAAGACAAAGACTGTATGAAAGGTACTGGATTGATGTTTTGTACTTTACAGCTGAAGTTTGACTATCTATGACTTTTATGTCTACCTCCATCGCCTGTTTTAAAATACGTGAATTTCAAGTGATGATGTTTATGCATATATAAGATTCCATGATACTAAATAGTCTCGTGTAACCCAGGTATCTTCTGGAGTCCTCTATGCCTGAAGCTCTAGATGGGATTCCTCAAACCTCCATTCTACATGCTATTAAAGGTACAATTCCCTCCCTAAGATTTCTATGAATTCCTGGGGAAATTGATCACTTTGCTAAAAAAAATTCAGCTCAAAGTTTGCAGGAAATGAAAGCGGGGGCAGGGCCACATCATAAAAACATGGACAACTGCCACTTTGACTCTCAGATACTACCACGGCACAATTTCCCTGGACACATCACCCATCAGCCTAACCTGTTGCCTTCTCACCAGTCTTTTCTTCCATTTCCCCCTCCCATCTTCTCTTTTCTTCTTCCTCCCATATTACCCTTCACACCTTTGATTAGAACTCCAACTTGGCTTTCTCCAACTCTTGTTCCAAAACTGAGCTCCAAGTCTACTTTGAGTGTCCTAACTCAGGGTGCTCCATGAAACAAAAGGATCTTTGATTTACCAGGAAGCCACTCTGGTTTGAAATGGTAATATTTCTTCTAAAACATCTGCATAGCATTTTTCAGTACAGATTTCATACTGATCATGTTTCATGCTCTTAACTTAGGTTTATTCCTGTGTGGGACATACATTTATGCTGACAGGCCCAGAGAAGCCTCATTTTAAAGTAAAAGACATTTTATAAAACAAAACAAAACAAAAAAACCCTAAAGACACAAAACGTTAAGTGACATTTAGGGTCACTTAAATGTCAGGGTTGTGGTTAATGTTAAGGTTCAGGTATCAGAATATCTCTAAATGACTTCTAATGTCTCTTCTCAGTTCTGATTTTCCATCATTCTAGATCATGTACCGTGACACCCAATTAGGAGCATAGAAGAGGCTTCTTGGGACAGGTTCGTCTGCATCAGACCAATACAACAGGACTAGACTTGCAAAAATAAGGAAGACAAGATTTAAAGAAAAGTTAATCTGCAGACTACAAGAAATCAATAGTGGGACTTTGTCATTTCCAAGGCATTCTCAATTATCTCTTATCCTTTAGTACTTACAAAATTAGAAGAGTCTATTGCAAAGGTCTATCCTGTCCTTTCCTTTGAACAGTATTGATTGAGGGTCTTCTCCGTCTGGGACGGTATAATGCTGCCACTGAAAATACATAAGACAAGTAAGATAGAGTCCCCCCAAAGAAGGAGTTCAAGTTCAATGGGAGAAATAAACAAGGAAACAAGTATAACTCATGTTCAGACCTTCTCTCTCAGTTCCTGCAGCCCAGCCACAGGCTCTGGCCTCTCCCATTCCATTTCAGGTACAATACACAGCCCCTTCTGGCACATCCACCCCAAGGCCATGCCCACAAACCATTTAGTTATTTTAATAACTTTTAGGAAGCCTTTCAGCAGTCAGGACCACCCCCAACCCTGCAAGTCTCTTCTGCCTCCTGGCTGCCCCTCACCTCTTTCTCTTTTTTCCTCTCCTTACTCCTCTTTCTCAGAAGCAACACAAATTTCCCTACTTATCATACAAATGGCAGTTCTGAGGGCACCTTTTATTATAGCCCTCGGCTGAGCATACCCTTGCGTGTCACCCTCCCCCATAGTGACTCAAAATCTTTCTTTAAAATAAATACAGGACCCTCCCTAAAAATGTTCTGGATGGGGAGGGAAGTGGGCCTTCATGTGTGCTCAGACAACAGAGCTGCACTCATAAAGGGATGGGTCCTGTTCAGTACAAGATAGAAGGGGCAGCCTGGGTGGGAAATAATAAAGAGAATTCTGGTGGATGAAGTAGATTTCTTTTTCTCAGCAAGACCATTCCAGAAATGTAGGGAGTTGGCCCACATGCTCGCCAATGTTTGGGTTATGTTTCAACCTTGATTGAGCACCAGAACTGTGCATGGTGCCAACTCCCATGTGCTTTGAGGAGGGCTGGGTACATTATGCTTCTCTGTTTCTGTTTTTGAGTTTTCCCTCCATGTGTCTGGAATGTTTCTTCCATTAAAACCAGGACTTTTCCTCCCTCTGGGCCTCCATACAGAATCCAGCCCAAGCCAATATCCCTAGGGCATGCTAAATCCATTTTGGTGCCAAAAATTAGAAATAATTTATTCAAAAAATGCTGATAACTCCTCAGAGAACTTTTTCATGGGCTGTATTATTTCACTCCAGATTCCTTAATGAGAAGGAGGTCTCTTGCTCAGTGGTGGCATGACAATGCCAGGCTGCTTCTTTAGACGTTTCTGCCTAGAAAGAGAAGGCAGACCTCAAGCATGAGGCAGGTTCTCCCTACCACGTGGTATGGGAGTCTCCTCTACCCCTCTGACAGCCAGCTCTTCCTATATGCTTCTACACAGGATCTGCATCTCAATTCAGAATCCAGATGTGGTCTCCCTAGCAGACAAGCATTCTTGCTAAGGTAGTCTAAATAGAACATTCCAGAAAAACATAATTATTGCCTTCAAATAGGCCTGTCATGTAAAAGATGTATTATATTTACTCAGCACCATGCCAGAAGAGAAGAATGAAAACAATAGAGGTGGCTAGAAGACAAAAACATCTTCATTGTATAAAAAAGGGTTTTGCATATTCTCACTCATAGGCAGGTGATGAACAGTGAGAACACATGGACACAGGGAAGGGAGTACTACACACTGGGGTCTATAGGGGGGAATAGGGGAGGGACAGCAGCGGGAGAGCTGGGGAGGGATAGCCTGGGGAGAAATGCCAAATGTGGGTGAAGGGGAGGAAGGTAGCAAAACACACTGCCACGTGTGTACCTATGCAACTATCTTGCATGTTCTGCACATGTACCCCAAAACCTAAAATGCAATAAATAAAAAAAAGGGGGTTGAACCAAAACTAGAATAGAGCTGAACACCTGAAGTTAGGTATTATCCCAGCATTGGTCTCCTCAATATCAATTCATAGCATTGATTTGCATAGGGTGCTAGAATGTTCTGGAGAAATAACTGATCCATGGCCAAACTTGGAGTTCAGACACAGAAACAAGCATGATGAATTTAAAGTGTGTGGATAGAACATGCTAGAGAAGCTATATTTCAAGGAAAGCAGAAAAGGAGAATCTGCAATGGAGGCAGGAAAATCCTGGAGTACTGGATGCAGCCCCAGGCCTGGGCATCAAGGCTGAGAGTGGAAGTTCTGGGTGTAGGAAGGTGGTGGCCTTGCTTTAATCTGCTCCAGTCCCAGGGACTGTCATGGCATGAGCATTCCACTGAAAGGAACAGGCCTTGTGTAAATGTTAAAATAGCCATGATACCTAAGGACTCAAGCAATTCCTCAGAGAGAACCAGAGAAGAATAGCCCACCAGGAAAAGGAAACCATTTCTATCCTGGCTGGAAAAAATTACCATCAAGTAGCTTGGAGCAGCAGAAAGTATGTCAGTTGTCTGAGACGGAAAGGCCCTGGCATGGAATACAGAACAAGTGTAAGTTCAGAGAGAGAGCCTGGAACCCAGCCACTGGGACATCAGAACTACTGGCCCAGAAGACAGTAGTGGCCCCAGCTCCAGCAGCGGCTTGGCAGATTCAGACATCCACCTGAGGCAGCCTTTATTGATTTTCACAGAGGAAGTGGGGAGAGTCCTCTGATAACCATTATTACCACAAGGACAAAATCCTGAAGCCACACAGAGGAAGGTCAGTGATAAGCTTTGGCTGTGTCCCCACCCAGATCTCACCTTGAATTGTAATCCCCATAATCCCCATGTGTCAAGGGCAGGACCATGTGGAGGTAACTGAATCATGAGGGTGGTTTCCCCCATGCTTTTCTTGTGATAAGAGTGAGTCTCACGAGATCTGATGGTTTTATAAGCATCTGATATTTCCCCTACTGACTCTCATTCTCTCTCCTGCCACCTGTGAAGAGATGCCTTCCACCATGATTGTAACTTTCCTGAGTCCTCCCTAGCCACATAGAACTGTGAGCCAATTTAACCTCTTTCCTTTATAAATTACCCAGTCTCGGGTATTTCTTCACAGCAGCATAACTAACACAGTTACCAAACTATCAAGTTTTATGTCTGCTTATTTTTAATATTTTTCTAAGGTCATAATTACCAAGGAATAATTTCATACGGTAAAATTTATCCTTTTGGATATACAATTTACTAATTCTCACAAGCTATGCAGTTGTAAAATAACCCCCACAATCAAGATATAGAACATTTCCATCACCCCAAAAACATCCCTTCATACCTCCTTGTATTCAACAGCTCCCTTCATTCCCAGCCCCTGGCTACCACCAAGCTTTTTTGTAAATATACATACATATATACACACACACTTACGTACACATTTTATTTGTCACCTCTTCCAGAATGTCATATAAATTAAATCATAACCTATGTAGCCTTTTGACCTGAGTCTGGTTTCCTTTCCTTTGATCAGACATGTGAGATTTATCCATACTACTGCATACACCAGTAGCATCTCTTTTTCTTGCTGGACTAGTAGTATTCCACAGAATAGACATACCACAGTTTGTCCATTCTCCTGTTAATGGTCATTTGAATTGTTTCCCATTGTTGATGATTATAAAACTATTTGCATACAGGTTTTAATATGGACATATGTTGTCACTAGGTAAATATCTAGGGGTGGGACTTCTGGATCATATGGTAAGCATATATTTAACTTTATAAGAAACTGCCAAACTGTTTTCCAAAGTGGCTGGCCCATTTGGCATTCCCACTGTGTCTATTACAGTGGTCTCATTGGCACTCACAGGATCTCTATCTGAGAATATTGAAGTTCTATTTCTATTGCTCCAACACCCAGGTGTGTCCAGAGATAGAATTTGAGGCCTCTGGAAATAGTGATTTTCCTGTCCCTGTGGTTGGCCACGCAGGGGCTGGCCAACTGCTAGTCAGGGATGTGATCAAGGACCAGACAGTTTGGCCTTCCAGATCTCCTCCAACTCTGTTTTCTCTGATGTTATGAATATGAATGTCACCCTAGCCAGCAGATAGACCCCACTCTCCCACATTTCTTACCACTTGACTAAAAGACAAATGTGTATCTCGGTGTTTGATGTCTTTATCAGTTTGAATGATGTGTTTCAGTGAGTTGATATTTTTTCATGCAGTCCATTGGATCTCTTAGCAGTTTTTCCAAGGCGGTAGTAAATTAACGACCTTCCCACATTCTTTTGACCTGTTCTGAGCTGTAAGTCTTTTGCTCTGGTGCTCTCCATTTTGGGATAAGAGAACCTAGCCAGCTCTTGGAATGCTGCAGAGTACCCCAAGAATAGAAATAACTGAGCAGTGAAGCAGGTGATCACGACCAGAAAGACTGCATTGACTCTGCCCTCTTTGCAGTGAGTTCTGGCATCTGATAGGTCTGAATTCGGATTCTGACTGTGTTACTAGCTGTGTGACTCTAAACAAGTCACTTAACCTCCTTGAATCTTGGTAAAATGGGCATTCTCTGCAAAGGATTAGAATTCATGGACATAAAGCACCTTCATACAGTGTACACCCTCTGGGAAGCATTATTTTGGCTTTTACTGTCCCCGAGTCTTCTCTCTCTCTCTCTCTCTCTCTCTCTCTCTCTCTCTCTCTCTCTCCCCCCCCACCCCCACCCCCCGCACTACTGCTGCTCCTACTTCTATTACTTAAAGAGACGTTGATCATCTCTGGATAGTCCTGGGAAGTAGTACTAGACATAGAACAGAGACCAGCATCCAGTGCCTGGGTTAGGGTGAGAAAAGTGACAGGCAGAGCCAGGTAGGGAAGGGTCTGCCAAGGTGACCCAGGGGAAGTGATCCAGGAGCCAGCATTGAGAAAATTAGTACCTCATGGTAAAGCCTATCTGAGATTCCAGACCTGGAACCATTCCTGATGCTGTCTCTGAGCTCTGAGCCTAGGACACATCTCTAGCTAAAGGATTCACATATCTGTCTCCCAGGGAGCCTTGACTCCTCTCTGCTATTCTGGGACTCTGGGAAAAGACTTACCCTAAACAATTTGAGGACACTTGTAACAGCACTGAGCAGAAAAGTAACGAAGCAGTTCTGAGGTGCTTTAACTTTCAAACCCAGAGATAGTGGGCAGATAGGTCTGAGCCCTACTGACCAGTCTTTGCAAATAAATCAACAACCATTAACAACTGTGGATTTTATTCCTAAATAGATTTCTCTAGACCAGGTCTTCATCATCTCTGAGAAAACAGAAAAAAACGAAGTGAGTATGCTCTCACCGTGAGAAACATCTAAGTTCTCTAAACCAGCATAGATGATTTCCCACCTCCCATTTTTGACCGGTCCTCCCATCTCATCCCTCTATCCAGCCACTCTCACCTTTCCTAGGTCTGGGAGACAAACCAATTCACTTACTCTCCCAGCCATGTAGTAGGCCAGGATCATGGCTTCCAGCCCAGAACCGTGCCACAAAGGAGCCAAGAGTTGAGTGAGCAGTAGACGTCTCTCCTCCCCAGCCCTGACCTGTTCAGGATCTGGGGGTGGATGGGAGCATGAGCATCAGCTCAGAGCACCTGGAGGACAGCACACCTGACTTGGATCTCAGCCACATTGTGTCCCAGTCATGGAAACCTGGGCAAGTGGTGACTTCTCCTACACTAGGTGTATAGACCATTTGTGTATGAAGTGAAGTCAGTAACACTCCCTCAAAAGATTATTTTGGGAAATAGAGATTAGACATAAAAAGCACCTGGCACATACTAGGCACTTAATAAACCAGATCCACTTTTATTATGTTTGTCTTCCTTCTTTTTATAAGGGTTAGCTAAGAAAATCCACTTGAAATTCTAGCACCCATGTCACCAGATTCTCAGGTATATACAACTGGGAAAGAGGAGAAGGGTTGTGCTTGGGAAGGGTTGGGCTCATGAGCATGGCTCTCTTCTTTTCCTGTGATCTGGATAGGGGAAAAGACAGGTTCTTTGTTTTTCATGAAGTCTATCCTCGGAGGGCAGCCTCGAAGTGACAGATGAGTTAGAATTGAAATCGTCCAATGTCACTTTTCAACAACTTGACTTAAAAACATCTTTTAAGGAGGAAGTTAAAGAAGGTGGCTGATTCTGCATAATTATCATTAATATCTGGTTATAGACATCATTTCTCTGGCACTCCCAATGTTTCCTCGCCCTCCCACACCCATCCCAAGCCATGAAGAATCAGGAGTTGGCCTTGAACACCATGTTCTGCCTCTGCCCGCAGCTCACAGGTGATACCTGTTTTCAGGAGAAACAGAGGAGTCTAGTTTCCAAGACCGTCAATCTGGAAACCAAGCCATTTTCTAAAAATATTGGAAATAGCATTTCAACAACTTGCAGCTAGCCATGAAGGCCTGGCCTCCAGAGAGGCTCTCACATTACAAAACTTGATAGAAACCACTTGCGTGGGGGCTTGGAGGGACAAGGCCCAGGTCACTTTGTTCCTGCTACGGGAATCTGGATAGGAGGCAGAGCTGTCTCCAGATGCAACCTCAAATACCACCCCAGTCAGCAAACTGGCCCAGCAGCATGGGCTGCTTCTCCCAAACCAGCCACCTCCCTCTGCCCTAACTCTCCACCCCATCTCTGTTTTCAATCACCACATTAAAAATCAAGCTCGGTTCTTCTCTTGGGTTATTTGGAGTTGATCCAGATGAAACAGCACACTTCACATACAAAAAAAAGGGAAGATGGTGGAAAGCAGTTAGGCAGAATGCAGGGAACTCCATCTCTCTGTGTCTCATGGTTCTAGATCAGGTTCACTGAGACCCAGGTCCTCTGAGATCCCCTGATAGCTTCAAAATGGAAGAAAGATGACAGCAGAAAGCAAAGTGTAGGGGAACACTTGAAAGAAGGCTCAGTCATGGGAGTCACATGTGGACAAGCTATCAGACCATGGAGGAAGACCTTTTAGACCAAACCAAACCACCCAACCAAACGGAACTGAGCAGGTTAATGGGAGCATTGAGCCCCTCAAATCAGACACACCCAAGTCATGCTCTGCATCATTCCCGGACACGTGACCTGACAAATTCCCTTCAGCGCTAAGTTGTCTTGAGTTGGGATTCTGTCACTTACAAACACAAAAGCTCCAGCTATAGACTAAGTCATCTGACCAAGGTCACACTGAGTAAGGAGCACATCGGGCCTGTCAACCGAGGCCTGTCTGATCCAAAGCCATGCTTGTTTGCCTTCTCCACATGGCCCTCCACGTGTCTCCTCCCAATGCCAAGTTCATCTGCAACTCCGTCAAGGCAGGAGGGAAATAAAGAATTCTGTTCAATAATAAAATGTGCCAAGAATTGTTCTAGGTGTTGGGATTACAGCAATGAGAAAGACAGCAAAAGATATGGCTAAAGAGGAGCAGGTTTGTGAACAGAATGGACTGAAGGAGGAGAGGGAGAAGGTAGGAGAAAGCAGGCACAAGAGCCATGCTCGGTGGCATCAGTTATGGAGGTCTCTCCTCCCTGGAACCAGGAGAGTTGAGGGTACTACCCTCTGAGGAAGTGTATCCATTTAATTTTTGCCAGGATAATTTTCCTCAGATTTCTAGCTTAGCAGATAGTGTATGTGCGCCCTTGGGCTGACCATGTTCAAGTTCTGCAAGATAAAGGACAGAGCTTAACTTCAAGACCTGGCCTCTCACACTTAGTTCTACTCTATAGATGAGGCCACTGGGGCTCAGGTTAATAGCAATGACTAATCCATGCCTACCTCCCTGTCCCTGTATTGAATGAGAGAGCAGATTAAACAGAAAAAGGTAAGAGCACTACATAAATGTAAGATGGTAAGATGCAAGGAGGCAGAAGCTAAGGTATCTCTTGGGTTGAATCACCTGTTTGCTGCGCTCTGGGTAGAATCTGGGATTCTGATTGCCACACAGCAAATTCCTATAAATTCCTGTTTGGTGAGGGGTCAGTAATAGTGACAAGCCAAGATGAGCTCATTTCCGTTATGTAAAGACTCTTGTCACCTCAAGAAAAAAAGGCAGGGATTCTAAAATGCTCCTAACACGTAGCCTGTCTAAAGCCTACCTTAAAATTAGGAAAACAGGATATAATCAGAGCCTCCAATGACAGGTTCTCCCCAGAAGGACATCTAGAAGGAAGGAGGAAAAGGGTTAAGATATTTCCTCATTTAGTAAGTCAAATTTATGAACCTGAAAATATTAAGACCTTTGAGGGTGTATTAGTAAGGGTTTGGGGTTGCAAATAATAGACATGAACTGAGGGTCATTCTGCTAATTTCTTGCTCAGAAAAGAAATTTAGTGGAACAACATTGGGTAGTCACAGAATCAACAGGAAGGACAAGGAATCCCACTCTTCAGAGAGAACAGCCACAGTCATGCCCTAGAAACCTGCCTAGGGTGCCATTCCCACCACCACTTGATCTGAGACACTGCCTCTTCCAGCATTGTGTCACTACCCTTAGACCCTGGATTCTCGGTGTTGCCACTGGCAGAATGAGTCCTACGCCCTCCCTGATTCTTTTTGTCAAACCTCTTGAGACTCAAAGTCCTCTAGTGAAGGCATCTGGTAGATTTGTATTAGGTCACATGACTATGGCCTCACCTCCAAGATTACTAGAGAATAAGAGTCTAACCCTTGGAGCTTACTCTGTAGGGTGGAGTGAACTGCTTCTCACCTGGATTCACATAATGGTGAACTCTCCTGGTGTAGAAGAGATTCAGATGACAGGCAGCCAACATGGCAACTAGGGTCCCTGCAATGTACCTTTTCATTAATTTCTCTATTTCTCTGCAGGATTACAACCAAACAAGCCCTACCAGGAGGGAATCTATCCTCTTCCCAAAAAAGAAAGGAAGAAAAAGAAGGGAAGGGAAAGAGAAAGGGGAAGGGGAAGGGGAAAAGGAAGGGAAGGAGAAGGGAAAAAGAAAATATCTGGCTGAGAAAATTCCATGTGACACTGATTGCATAGTCTCGTGACTTTTAGAGAGAGAGAGATTTCGGCATCTTATTCTGTTCTCTTCAGCAGATGGACACTGAAGACTAGAAACCTCCCACCACCAGCAGTCTTTCACCATGTCCCATTCAATCTTGGAGAGACTCAGTCTGGTCTGGTCCACCCTACCCCACCTCCAGCTTCATTTTATGCTATCCTGGTCACCTGCCCTAATCCTTCAAGTTTCTCACCCCAGTCTCTCAGCTTGCTGCCCCATCCTGTTCCTCCCCTCTAGCACACAGCCAAGACCCAAATGAAATCTAGAATTTAAACAAGTGCCCAATAATGGAGTCACACAATATGAGGGCCAGGGTAGCTAGAGAGCAGACACCACTCTCATTCCAGCATGGAAACTCCACACCAATGCATCTTCCTGTTGTTAACTAGATAGCTCTGCCTACTCTGGCTAACATGCCTAGTAGCCAGAAACCAAATGCCAAAATGCCCCATCCTGAGCCTTGTGCCTGCACCCACCAAAACAAGTCTTTCTGGTCTGTCCAGAAGATTCCAGATCTTGAACAAAAGAGTCTCACAGCTCCAGGCTCTGCATGGTGATTCATTCCTTGTGGACAAGTTAAACCTCCCTTTGAGAGAAAGAGCTAAGATACAGGTACCCCAAGCCCAGTTCCAAAAGCCCTCCAGGAACAGGGCTCAGAGGCCGCCAGGGAAAGTGGAGACAGGGTGGCAGGGCTGGGAGGGTGCCAGAGGACAGGAAATTAGCTTCTGCCCTTCAGTTAGTTTCCAGGAGTGATTCCTTCCAGCCAGACTGAATGGGATGCACACAGCTGCCTCCCTGATGGGGTTTCAATGTTTACTTCCTTTCCAAAGCTGCAGCTGGAGAGGACAGACATGCCAAAATGAAAACAGAACTAAGAATCTTTCTTCAACTTTCTTTCAGCCCAATTGAAGTAGAAAATGCAGTCAAAAAATAGAAAATAACGTATTGGCAATATTTGTAATTCAGCACAGGATTAGTCAATCATATTGCTTAGGAAATGTTTGTTTGGTTTTTACATGTCTGGAATCCTGGGAAGAAAATCTAGTTTATAAAGAGAGAGAATGATAGAGACTTTGAGATTCTGTTGGAAATGTCTTCTGGGAACTTTTAAAGTCTAAGTTAATGGTCTTGGTTCTATTTAAAATATGTGTGATTTCCTTATTAAAGAAGAGATATCTGTTCATTGTAGTAAAAAATCAAAATCCAATTAATAGAAAATCTTTTTTTACTTTTAGACAGAGTCTCGTTCTGTCACCCAGCCTGGAGTGCAGTGGCATGATCTCAGCTCACTGCAATCTCCACCTCCCAGGTTCAAGCAATTCTCCTGCCTCAGCCTCCTGAGTAGCTGGGATCACAGGTGTGTGCCACCACACCCAGCTAATTGTTTTGCGTGTGCAGATTTTTAGTAGAGACAGGGTTTCACCATGTTGGCCAGGATGGTCTCAATCTCCTGACCTTGTGATCAGTCACCCGAAGTGTTGTGATTACAGGCGTGAGCCACCACATTCAGCCAGTGGAAAATCTTTTTAAAAATTCCTCCTCCCATTAGATGTCCAAACATTCCAGTTTTTTTCTATACACTTATTAATGCTTTGTTTTTATGAAAATGGAATTCTACATATTTTGTAATCTTTTTTCGTTTCATTACATCAATAACATATAATTTCGGTTGTTATTCTAAATGGATATATAGTGTATCATTATACTGGCACTCCATCAACTAGTCAACAAATCTCTATTACTATTTACCGTGTTTCCAATTTTTGGTATTATATACAACATTCTCATAGGCACTCTATCTTGCATATGCAACTATGTGAATTGCCTGGTCACTTCTTTAGGATATATTCCTCAATGTGAAATTGCCATATAATATTTATTACATGTTGATATATATACCAAACCGCCTGCCAGTAGGGTTGGAGCAACTTGTACTTCCCCAAGCCATGAATGCCTTTTCTCTGCTGCATTACGGGTCTTGTCATTCTTTTCTGTATTAACTGTATCCAAGTTTACTTGATAACTGTGTTTATTTACTTTGGTAAAAGTATCATGAGAATTCTTTTTCTTTTGGTTGCATGTGTGAGACAAGATCAAACTTAATCATTGTCAGTTAATGGAAAGTAGAGTTGGAAGAGTAGGAAGGAGATACGGCAGAGTCCACTGAGGTGAGTAAACAAGAATTAGAAGGAACCAAGCCCCCGCCCCAGGGAAAAAGGAGGCATTAGAAATATGCTCGTCATCACTGATTATTAGAGAGATGCAAATCAAAACCACATTGAGATACCGCCTCACACCAGTTGGAATGGTGATCAGTAAAAAATCTGGAGACAACAGATGCTGGAGAGGATGTGGAGAAATAGGAACACTTTTACACTGTTGGTGGGAGTGTAAATTAGTTCAACCATTGTGAAAGACGGTGATGCTTTCTCAAGGACCTGGAAATAGAAATTCCATTTGACCCAGCAATCCCATTACTGGGTATATACCCAAAGGACTATAAATCATTCTATTATAAAGACACAGGCACATGTATATTCATGGCAGCACTGTTTACAATGGCAAAGACCTGGAACCAACCCAAATGCCCATCAACAATAGACTGGACAAGGAAAATGTGGCACATATACACCATGGAATACTATGCAGCCATAAAAAATGATGAGTTTGTATCCTTTGTAGGGGGACATGAATGAATCTGGAAACCATAATTCTCGGCAAACTGACACAAGAACAGAAAATCAAACACCACATGTTCTCAGTCATAAGTGCTTGGGTGTTGAACAATGAGAACACGTGAACACAGGGAGGGGAGCATCACACACTGGGGTCTATTGTGGGGGGCCAAGGGAGGCCAAGGTGGGGCTTGGGGAAGTTGGGGAGGGATAACATGGGGAGAAATGCCAGATGTAGGTGATGGGGGAATGGAGGCAGCAAACCACATTGCCATGTGTGTACCCATGCAACAATCCTGCCTGATCTGCACATGTACCCCAGAACCTAAAGTACACTTAAAAAAAAAAAACAAGAAATTGACTTTGGGTCAATTTCCTATGCCATTGGACCAAGAACTCTTTCAGTGCTGTCCCAAATAGTGCAAAGACCTGGGCCACTGGCTTGTCTTGCACACCCATTTTTTAGCTGGAGGCCCCCAATTATATGTAACATACGGATGGTACACATTTGAGCACAGTTGGATTTGCTCAGTCTGTGGAAAACCACCCAAGAAAAATGCTGGAGATTCTCAGAGGGATGAACCTGAGCTTAGCCCTCACCTGGTGTGGGACTCCAAGCCTCTCCACGGATGAGCAACTGTTGACAACATAACTAGAACTCCCAATCCCAAATAGCCAGAGACGTATTGGGGCCCAGGTGAAAGAAATGATGACATTTTTGAAGTGCTCCTCATATGCTGTTGGTTTCCTTTCTTTTACATTTACATGAATGATCTCTTTCAGTTATCACACCAAAGGTTTGAAGTCGACTGTATTATTTTTCCCATTCTGCAGATGGATGAGCTGAAGCTGATACCACTGAGGCAAAGCCAGAATGTGAATCCATGTCCTCTAACTCATGCCTTCACACTATTACCACCTGGAAGAGTTTGCAGTAACACTCCTAGTACAGACACCCCAACAAGAGCCCAGTGGTGGCCAGATTTCTTCCTGCCTTACCAGATAAGAAAGAAAACAGTAACGGGGTGGCAATACCCCAATTCCCTTTGGGGTTCTGGGCATACAAGACAAGTCACATGTGCTTTCCTTCATAGGGTAACAGACTCCAATGTTAACAGGATCTCTGAGAGATGTTAATCGATCCCCATTAGGCAAATTGAATCTAAATAAATAACACCCACTCTGCATCTTCCTGGAAAAACCCATCCCAGGCCCATATGGCTTCGGGCTAGTTGCTTAGAAATCACGAAGATCATGCCAAGACACAGGATTCTCATGCGAGACAACGATCATTTGGTCTCCTCCTTTCCACCGGGAGACTATGCAAAGTCATGGCCACCAGATGTGGCTGAGGGCAAGAAAGCTGGTTCCTGGCTGGGCTTTGCCACAAGCCTCCCTCTCCCCTGCTGTACCCATGGTGTTCTGACATCCCTGTGGGCTCACATCCACAGCGGCCTCTCCATGCTTCTGATGGCCCATCTGCCTGGGCAGCAGGAATCGGAGGGGCGTGACATGGAGACACAGACCATCTAGCGCTAAATGTTTGTTAAGACTGAGTAGAGTCTGGTATGTTGGTTTGAGGGCTGCCGCCTGAAACATCAAAGTAATGAAAAACTTAAATGAACATGCCATTTGGGATGTTCTCCGAGGAGGATGAGCTCTTACAAGCAAAAACTAGAAGAACTACTCTGGTAGAGAAAATTCCATTAGACACTGATTCATGTTCTGGCTGTGCCACAGTGGTGTCCTCTCGTGTACCTCCCCACTACCCAACTCTCCCCATACTCGGTTGAATTCTCTGTTTTTAGCCAAAGCCTCTTTCAGCCTAAATGAGACCTTCCACTGGTGAAGCTTCAAAGCACTCCATCTCGCAGCATCCCCCACCTTCTTGAATTTCATTTAAAAGATAGTAAAACACCAGCTCTACTCCCACAAAGGCAAACGCCATGCAATCCATTCTCCAGCCTAGCAGGCCTTTCTTAGGCCATCTTACCTCACACACTCACCCTCCACTCCAGCCTCCTGCTGTAAGGAGCTTGAATCACACCGGGTACCCGATTCCGGGGAAGCTTGTCAGATACCTCCTTTTATCCCACACATTTACAGCAACTGCCATCATCACCATGCCTTCAAACTCACATTCCAGGATAGGCATGGACCACACATGTCCCAAAGCCACATCTGCTAATCCACAGATTCACACATCACATTGCAGGAACTCAATTACCTGGTGACTAAAGTCAAGCTCAAGAATCTCGTCTCCTCCACATTCAGCAGATTCGCTCCTCCTCATTCAACAAACTTCCTCATTCCTCTGCTTCTCTAGGAACTTATAGGTCCCCCCAGACCTCCATAACACCTAGGAGAGTTAGATGTCATTACTCCCATTTTATAGAAAAATAAATCAAGGTTCAGAAAGATTGAGCGATTTGACCAGGTCCACACATCAGGCTGGAGGCTGCCTGCTGAGATCCAAATTCATCTCTGTTGACAATCTATGCTCTGTCTAGCAACGACAGGCTGTAACACAGGTGACTTACACAAGATTACACAATGGTTCAATAGGGTTAGGAAAGAGAAAGGACAGGGCCAGAGGAAAAGAATAGCAGAGATGAGCTAAGAAGGTAGCCTTATTGTCAGGGTAGAGTTGACGTTTTACCTAACAGGCATGTAACTATGGCAGTTTTTTAAGCAGAAAAGCAGAACTAGGGGGAGGAAGAAATAAGTAGAAAAAATTCTCCAAAAATCATGTGTCTAGGTCCCTACCTCCAGTAAAGGTGACCCAGAATGGGTGGGATGGTTTCTCAGGAATCTAAGCTACTCTATGCCTGTGTGGTATGAAACCCCATTTATATGCATTAAGTTTTCCCCAGAGTCTCCCTGCCATAGGCCCTCCCTGTCTCCAGCTGCCCCAGGACAGCAGGGCTGCAGCAATGGCTTGGTGAGAAGCTCTGGTTTCTAGCACAAAGCTTTGCACTCCCCCTGGACAGTTAGCCCTGACACAGTGCATAACTGCGGTTTCTATGGGAAAGCCCCTGGCTACCCACACCAGGCCGTGAATGTAGGATGAATCCCACAAAATCTCTCATCTGAACATGCATTAGGACTCAAATCCTGGGCTGATCCTGGCAGGGCTGGGCCTTCAGGCACAGATTAGCACAGAAACCCCAGGAACTCAAAGCACCATAGCTGGGAAGCCAGCATCCCCAGGCTCTCACTGGCCAAGTCAGATCTCTCTTCCCAGAAACCTTCTCATGGTGAATGGGACACTATGACCAGGAGTCAGGAAACCTGGGTTCTTGTTCCAGACCAGTCACCAACCAGCTCTGGGGCCTTGAGCAAATCACTGGCCTTTGCCAGGTCTCCACTTTCTCATCTCAGGAATGCACCGCCAGCCCTCCCTACTCTGCAGGACTCTTTGGAAGAACATGTAAGAGTACGGATGAGGAAATCATAGCCAACTTCCTGCTTGGTGGGATGCCTGGAGAAGACCCAGAAATGACAGATCAATAGATAGACAGACAGACAAACAGATCATCTCCCAGATTTCCAGGAACAGTCCAGATGGCAGATGATCTTCCTCAGTTTACTCATAAGCATAGTCATACTTTCAAGGTGGTGTGTCCTAATTTATTGTGAGATAATAGAGATGATAATCCAATCCCAGGGAGATGGGTAGAGCCCAGAGGAGGGACTAAGGGTGTGCACTCAGCCATCACAACTCTACCTCTGCTGAGCTGTGCAATCTTGGACCAGTTATACAGTGTCTCTGGGCCTCAATGTCATCATCTGTAAAATGAGACTATTAATAGTTTTACCCACTTGTGGGTACATAGTACCTAGCACATGCTTAGCCCTCAATGAATGGTAGTTGGTGATGTCAAAAAGGAATGCTGACTTCCAAGCTCTATCCGTGTCTCTCTGTCCTTCCACTCCTCCCCATCCCACACATCCAAAGTATATCTTGTAAGTGTGACCCTGCATGTGCCTTGAAGGGTTTGGCTCTTTCTTTTTCCTATGCCCTCCTCCTGCAGAAGAGCAGACCTGCTGAGGTGACCAGCACAGAAACAGAGCATGTGCCAACTCCTAAGTGCCGGGGCTATAAATGGCTACTAGAGAGACAGAGCAGGGAGCACAGCCCTGGAGGAGTGCACTGTCTCCCCAGCATCCAACAAGGAACTTCTTGGTGTGGAGCTCTGGGGGGGTCACAGTTGCTGACTGTCACTCCCACTGACTTATACCACTGTCTATGCCATTTGTCAGCATGCAGGATGCCCTCACGTGGCTTCATCTGACTCTCTCAAGCCCTGGGGAACAAAGCTGCACCCTCCACATGAGAACAACCAGCTGAATGCACAGAGTCTGATGAGATTCATAGCTGGAGCTCTCATCAGTCACCACCCCACCACCCTGCAAAGTTCTATTCTTCAATTCGACCAACTAACTTGTAACTGAGGACAGAGCTCAAACATGGAACCAGGAAAGGTCAAGGTTCCAAGCCACCTTCAAGACCAACTGATCCAATAACTTTATTGTCCTGATGGGAAAAGCTAATCCCAGCGAGTGGACTTTCCGAAGTTCATACAGTTGGCAGAGTGGCTCAAGGATCTAGGAGTAGCTAAGGCATCTTCACTCCCTTCATCTGGGAGAAAACGGACCCACAAAGAGGGGGAGGTCTGCTGGTGGCGGGAAGTAACACCGATTGCATTTCCCAGGCTTCACAAGGGGTAGAGTGAGCACTGGACTGAGGGTTAGAAGACCCGGGTCCCCCACATGTCTCTGCCTCAAATCAGCTGCGGCCCCATGAGCTGTGTCTCTTCCCCTCTCTTTGGGTTGCAGTTCCCTCTTATAGAATGGAGCCTCCCATCTGCCTCTTGGAATGGGTTCAAGAAGCAGATGAATATGTGTTTTGAAAATCCTAAGGCTCTGCATATATACAACCAAATTCTGCCCATCTACACAGCCACTTTTAGCCATTGTCCCCGAGGCTCTAGAAGCCAGCAGAGGGGAGTGTTAGGTGAGCTCTCTGAACACATCCAAGCCTGGGGGGCTTCCCTCCGCAAAGGGGGCCCAGAGCACCAGGCTAAATCCATGTCATTGAAGCAGCGCTCAGGTTGTGTCTAAGTAGCTTTGATTTTAAAAGATTAGGAGGGAGGCCAGGTGGAAAGAAAAGCTGATGAGGCAGCAAAGTCCTGCCCATAGTACCACACTGCCCTCTGCAGGGCGACTGTGAGAAGGCACCACGGCTGGCCTCGGTCAGGTTAATTGCGACTGCCCAGGGTCACAGATCGAGTCCCCTTCCTCCACGCCGTGCAAGCCCTCTCCAGCTGGAAACAGGGATGGGGGGCTGCACCCACCCTCAGCAATCTGCTCTGTCTTCAAGCAGCACAGGCTTTTCTCAGTGCCTGGCCCGAATATTCCTCTTGTCCTGACGCCCACCACCTGCCAACCTGCCCTCCGAGGAGCCGGCCTTAGTGTCTCTTGCTTCTGACTCTAAAACCAGTATTTAGAAGTTTGGCTCCTTCCTATCTCCCTGTACCCTCTCTTCTCAAGAAGAAGGAGGTTTCTCCATACTCTGGATATATTTCAGTCCTTGGAGAAGCCCCCACACTGAAGAAGATATGTCCTGCCTGAATCAAGGGACAAGCCAGGGTCCTGAGGGTCTCAGTGATGAACCGAAAAGTCTATGACTTTCACAAACATCAGATTCAGTCTCCACAAATGATCTGGGATTGGCAGGGAACACTCAGGGACCAGAGGCTGCCCATGGCAACCAGGAATGTCCTCAAAGGCCCTCGTGGCATCAGACCTTCCCCCTTCTCCATCCTCTCCCTGGCTGTGCTGTTCAGAGTGGGGCACTCTGCAGCTGGCTGACCAATCTCCAGGCGTGGGCTCAGGCCACGGTCCCTGTGTGCCCTGTGCAGACCCAGGGAGCCACTGCAGCCGGCCTGGCCATGTGACGTGGGTGATTCACACATGCAGACGCCCAGACCAGCTTCTCCTTTCTTCCTCTCCCAGGCCATTACAAAAGGCACAGTCTCAGCACAGAGCTGCATTGTTCCCAGGGTCAGCAGAGGCTGGAATCTGAGGGAAATTAGGAAGACAGGGAGCCGGACGTAGGGTGGTTTTCCATGCAGCGTATGCACCTCATGCAGGCCAAGCCCACTTCCTGTCTTGGCTCCAGCTCTGAAGTTCAAGTTTACATCTCCCTCCTTTAGAACCAACTTTGGTTTGGGGTGTTAAGCTTCTTTAATTTTCCACTCTCTGCACATGTGCATTTCTCTGAAAAATATGCAGGTGCTGTCCCTTTTTTCTCTCCAAGGCACATCATTCTTTAGAGACTGCAATATAAATTTGCTGTCCAGCAACCTTTGTCTTTGGGGGCATGCTTTATCCTTTGTCTTCTGCTCTCTACCCCTGACAAGACATGAAGCACAGACAGGCAGGTGTGTGATCAGAGGCAGACGTGGGCAAGGCCAGGACTGTGGGGTGCAACATGGGTGAATGGAAGTGAGAGGAGGCTGCCTCCTCTGTCAGCAGTGGTGGCAGGGGCTGGGGGATCAGGACATTTGGCCATGACTGGGACAGTCAAGGATTTGGGAAATTATTTCAATTTTCCTATTCTCTAATTATGAAAATCTTAGACTCTGGGTAGGCAAAAATAATTTCCTGGTAAATAAACACTTGGAATCAGAAGAGCTTTTGGCAGCCCGGTGATCCCATTCTGATCACCTGAGAGGTAGCCTTTCCTCTACAGAAGGCCCATGCCAGCAAGTGCATCTGTCCCATGGCTAAGCAGCTCAACTCATTAGAAAGAGCCTTGGAAATCAGGTCAAAATCTGACCCCCACGTGGTAAGTTATAAAAGTGGTCACCCTTTTTCACTCTCCCTTGTATCCATGCCCTCAACATGTGACTTTGCAGGATTGATCTATGACTTGCTTTGACCAAATGTAATGTCAGGCCATTGCTGAGCCTGGACTTCAAGGAACCTCACATCACATACTTCTGCTCTCTTACTCTGAACCCCGTCACTGGCATGAAAACAAGATCAAAATAATCTACTAGAGGATAAACTAACACATAAAGGAGAGTTCTGTCATCCCAGCTTAGGCCTTCCTAAGCTTATACCAGACAGGCCGCAGCCAACATGACAGCTGACTGCAGATGCATGTATGAACCCCAGTCGAGACTGGCCAAGCCTGGCCCAGGTCAGCAGAACCGCCCAGCTGAGCCCAGCCCAAATTGCTGGCTCTCAGAATTATGAGCTAAATAAATGTTGTTTTAAGTCAATAAGTTTTGTAGAGTTTCGTTATACAGAAAAGTTAAACCAGTGCACCCCATAATAGCCCTCTACAGCTATACAGAATAATCCTGTGATTTCTTGTCCAGAGGACAGCACTTTAAATGGTGAAATACTTATCATTGCCTCTAAGCACCAGAATGACTCTTGGGGAGGTCATGCTACCAGCTCCTGTTTTAGAGGAAAATTACCCACCAAAGACATCCTTCACCACTTCTTTTTCACGTACTCCAACCCAGGAGCTGCAAACATCTTGCAGCTGCTATCAGCGTCCTTCTACAATATCTTACCGACTCACCAGGGCACTTCGACAGCCCCATACCCCTATAATCTGATCTTTCCAGCACATTTTGCTGAAAATTAAGAGCAATCGTAAGATTGAGATGAGGAGGGCACTAAAGTACAATGAAAGTAGTTAAGTCAATTAGGCTTCTCAAAGCCACTTCTGACCCGAATCTGCCAAAACTGCCAAAATGCCTCCAAAACAAAGTCCATGGCAGGCTTCACATGGAGTCCCAGCTCCATGGGTCACAGTGGTTGAGAGTGGTCAGGGGCTGTTGCTTCCAGCGTTGGCCATGTGAAGCCAGAGGCAAATGTGCTGAATTTGGTCTTGGGGCTGATGGGGAAGGTCACCACTCCCACCACAGGACACAGATCAGACCTACGGCAGCCTCCATTCGGAACCAGATGTGGAGGGAAGTGGTGCGGGAAATGGCTGCCATCTGTGGATTTTCTGGCTGAAGACTTGACTGCAAAGTTTGCCAGTTTCAAACGAGCCCTTGCAGCTTGGCTTCCTGTTTTTCATTGGCGCTACCCATGTGTCACGGCACAATTATTCTGGGAGACATACTCAAAATGGACACGGTCTCCAATTTTCTTTCCCTAATAACAGTGCGGGAAATAGGGGTGAGGGAGGCAGTGAGAGAGGAAAAACCCCAAACCTCAGAAAAGGATGAAAACTCTTCTAAACTCAATTTCAGAAATGAGAAAATCGAAATCACCAAATCGCAGTACACAGCCCTCTACTCATTCAATCCAGTCCCCTATGGCCGGGCGGACTAGCAAAAAGAAGAAACTTCATGGATATAAGGATCACAAGTTCTACTTTCATGGGATCAAGAATATTTTGAAATTTTCTTTCCTGAGAGTCTAAAAACCATCAGCCTGAGATGCAACAAGGTCAAATGGCCAGGGGTAGGGCCCCAGAAAGGTGCCATCCACCAGCAATTAGTTTTCAACCGCATACATGGCCTTAGCCATGGCTTGAAGCAGAACAAAGAAAGGGCAGTTCTCCTCCAGCTCTTTTTTGTCTTCTACTGGACAAATTCATCAGCCCCAGTGCCCAAATCCAGTCTTATTCATGGCCATGAAAGAAGTTGGAAGTCTAGAGTATGCATGTTTTAAAGGTCCTTGGAACTATCTTGCTTTTGGATTTGAGATGAAGAGTAGGATGTGTCTGTGTGTGTGTGTGTCTATGTAGATGAGCCTGGATTTATCCAGGCTTTTATCCGTGTGTCTGAGTATACACATTTGCATTTGTGAGAGTGCCAGCTAGTGTGCAAGCATGGGGTTACATAAATAAATATCTGTGTAACATGTATACTTGGCACAAACACCTGTGTGAGCCCATGAATGTGCACACTTGCTGGCTGGCATGCACATGAAGTTGTGTCTGTGTGTGCATGCACATGAGTGTGTGAACACCCCACATGTATTGCACCAATATGTCTGCAATCTGTGTCCCAGGTAGTGTGGTATGAGTGTGCAAGTGCACACCTGCCTGTGAGAAGATGTGTCTGTATGTGCACGTGTCTGTCCGTGCAAGTAGGGCTTCTGATCTGTCCCCATTGCCATCTCCACCTCCCCCTCCATGAGCCCACAGCAGCCTTTGTTTGCCTCCCTTTGGGATCTGCCAGCTAATGGCAGGAGTTCTCCTCCCAGGGAAACAACACTCCTCCCTGCTCATTTGTGTCTCATCAGAGGGCTAACTGGCCTGGAGGGGCTCCAGGCTCCAACCCGTAAATGGCAGCCCACTATGGCAATGGACGACTTCCTTAATTGCCCGTGATGCTTGCGGGTGCAGTGCAAACACAACGGTAGCTATTAGGCTGCCAGGCCTGAGGCTGGGTTACATTGTGCGCCTGTGTGAATTTAGTGTTCCTGGGAGTTGAGAGGCCAGAGTGGGTTGGAGCCACCGAGAGCCTGTTATTATGGCCTGGCATGAGTCTGCCCTTAGCTTCCTGAGACCCTGAGGCCATTTCACCACACTCCAGAATTGCAACTCCCCTCAACTTTCAAAACCAGGGACACTGGGCAGCAATCCCCCCACCACACACACACACACACACACACACACACACACTCATGCTTCTTCTTTCTCTATCTCTGATTTTTTTTTGTCTCTTTCTCCCCACTTTATGGTTTTTCTCTCTCTCCTACTCTTCCCCTTCTCATTTCCTCCCTTCTTTCTTCCTCCCTTCCTCTCCTCTCTCTTCCGCTCTCCTAGTTCATAAGCTCACAGAAGCAGACCTAAGCTGGACAGTGACCAGCATCACCTTCGTCCACCCAACTCCTGGCAGCAGCCTCTCTCCTTCTCCAGCCCAACCCCAGCCCATTCTATCCCTTTGGTCTCCATTCAGCCCATTCCTTCATAGCTCTGGGGCCCCACAGGAACATTTGTTATGTATACATAACTAAGGCTTTGAGGTGGCTGGAGGGGTTTAGCAAAGGGCTTTTTGTTTCTTTTGTTCCCCCCGTTTGCCCCCTCATAGTCACCCATGATAACCAGTGCTCAGTCTCTTTTTTCTGCCTCAGTGGCTTCAGCTCACATGGGGAAACCAAAGATCTGAAGACAGAGGGTGCACTCAACATCAATACGTCAAAGGAAAGGTGCCCAAATGCAGGACTCCTCCATAGCTTAAGGCACAAAACTGCTCCTCCCTAGGACCAGATTGCAAGAACATGGGTTTGAAGCCTCCAGCTGTGGCCCTTGAAGGAATTTGGAGCAATGACAGAAGACTGTGATTTCCTCTTGAGAGGAGAAGTGGGCCAGGAAACAGTGGTAAGACACTGCTCATAAATGGCTTAAAATATCCTCATGAAAATAGTTATTTAGAACATGTTGCTTGGCTCAAGGTTTATGAGTGAATAAATGATGAGTGAGTAAACAAATAAGTGAATAAATGAATGACTAGAAGGCAATGATGTTCCCCTCCCTAGAGATTCCTAGGAATGAAAATCATACTAAATCTGTGGCACCAGCAGTGCTCTCCGACAGGAGGAAGTAGCAGTCCTCCAGTAGGTTCCCTCCCCTGGCTGCACCCAAGTTCCTTTTTTGTATTAAATGGTCTCCACTAATGATCCCAATTGACCTTCCCACCAATGAAGCACTAGGGATGAGGAGGCTATGACATGATGAGGATGAAGGCATTTCCAACCTTTTCGCAGTTTTCATCAGTGCAACATCATTTTTGATCCTTCTTCTCATCCAGGACCATGAGAGGCTCCCAGGTGACCCCACGCAGCCTACTCAGGTGTAGCTGGAAGAGCATGGAACAGTAATGCAGGTGCCTAATGCTTTTGTCCTTCTTGTTTTTTCCACCTTGCCAGGTATAGGGGCACTTCCTGACTGACTGGGGAGGAAATATGAAAGTTGAGCTCCTTTGCATCTAGTTGGGAAAAACTCGGAGGCATGACTTGCATTCCATCATGCCTCTGCAGGATCAAGGTAAAGTTTATCCTCCGTGATTTTGTAACAGAAATTTCCTGCTTGCTTGACTTCTTCCCCTTCTCTTTCCTGTCTGCCCCACTCCCTTTCCAGTTTCTCCTGGGATCATTTTGTTAAAACTTCTCTTGTGCACTAGTACTCATCTCAAGGTCTACTTCTGGAAAACTGATCTTAAATAACAGAGTACTCGAACTAAAATGCCTACAAAAGCCTGTTGTGAGGAGGTGTAGAAACTTCACATTCCACCCATCTTAGTTTATTTTGTGCTTCTACAGCAATACCACACACGGGGTAATTTATAATGAACAGAAATGTATTTAGCTTGTGGTTAAGTCCAAGGTCAAGGAGCCACATCTGGTGAGGGCCTTCTTGCTATATGGTAACATGATGGAAGGCATCACATGTGTGCAAAAGGCAGAAACAGGGGGCTAAACTCATCCTTTTTTAAGAAACCCATTCCCAAGATATCATTAATCCATACATGAGGGCTCTGCCTCTAATTCTCTTTTGAAAGTCCCACCTCTCAACACTGCTGCATTGGGGATTAGGTTTCCAGCACATGAACCCTGGGGAACACACTCAATTCACAGTGACATCTGAAGACAGAGGCCACTTTCAGTGGGAATGGCAGCCATACTGCAAGATAGCCTGATTTTTAAAAAATGTTTAACAGAATCTATGGTTTCATATATCTCTCAGTTTTCAAGTGTGAAAAACATCTGAAATCTTTTTTAAAACACTGTTCAAGCTGAGTAGAATACATCCACAGATGGGATTTGTATTCTGACTACTAGATTCCAGCCTCTGCACTGATGGTTCAGATTCTAGTGAAGAAATGATTGGAGGTGACTTCCAACAACATCCAATCAAAAACTACCAAGCTTTGAAAAAGGCAGAAACATGACCCATAGAGAGAAGACAAATCAATCAACCAAAACCAACTTGAAACCTACACTGATGTTAGAATTCACAAACAAGGAAATAAACAGTTATTATAATTGTATCTGTATATGTTCAAAAGTTAAGTAGAAGATATTTTTAAAAGACCCAAGTCAGAGTTCTAAAGATGAAAACTAAGATGTCTGAGATGAAAAAAATACGTCAATGAGACTAAATGGGAGATCGGACATTGAAGAAGAAACTTGAAGACACGGCAATATAAACCAGCCACGAGGATGCATAAAGATAAAAAGAGTTTTTAGAAAAAATAAGAATGTCACTGAGCTATGGGACAACTTCAAGCAACCAAATATATGTGTAATTGCAGTCATCAAACATGGGATTCAAGGGAAAACAGAAAAATTATTTGAAGAAATACTGGCCTAATTTTTTGCCAAGTTTATTGAAAATTATCCACCCACAAATCCAGGAAACATAATGAATGCCAAGCAAAATAATATGAGGAATATCACACCTCATAATCAAATTGCTCAAAACCAGTGATTCAGAGAAAGTCTTAAAAACAGCAAAAGAAAGATACATTATTAACAAAGGAGCCAAAATAAAGACAGCAGATGTTTCATCTTAAAACAGTACATGAGGGAAGGCAGTAGGGCAATATTTTAGAAGTATTGAAAGAAAAAATGTCAACTAAAATTCTATATCTAGTGAAAATATATTTCCCCCACAAAAGTGAAATAAAGATATTTTCAGGCATTAAAAAAAACTGAAAGAATCTGTCACCAGCAAATCCATATTAGAAAAAATGTTAAAGAAATTCCTTTGGGCAAAAATAATAATAATAAACCAGATGGAAATATAAATTACTGCACCAGGAATGAAGGACACCAGAAATAGTAGCTTACATTGCATGAAAAAACTTCAAAATGAATTATAGACTTAAACATAAAGCATAAAATGATATACAAGAAAAAAACAAACCCATCCAAAAGTGGGTGAAGGATATGAACTGACACTTTTCAAAAGAAGACATATATGAGGCCAAGAAACATAAAAAAGTGCTCATCATCACTGATTATAAGAGAAATGCAAATCAAAACCACATTGAGATACCACCTCATGCCAGTTACAAAGGCAATCATTAAAAAATGTGGAGACAACAGATGCTGGAGAGGATGTGGAGAAATGGGAACACTTTTACACCATTGGTAGGAGTGTAAACTAGTTTATCCATTGTGGAAGACAGTGTGGTGCTTCCTCAAGGACCTAAAAATAGAAATTCCATTTGACCCAGTAATCCCATTACTGGGTATATACCCGAAGGATTATAAATCATTCTACTATAAAGACACATGCACATATATGTTCACAGTGGCACTGTTTACAATAGCAAAGACTGGGAACCAACCCAATGCCCATCAACGATAGACTGGACAAGGAAAGTGTGGCACATATACACCATGGAATACTATACAGCCATAAAAAATGATGAGTTTGTGTCCTTTGTAGGGACATGGATGAATCTGGAAACCATCATTCTCAGCAAACTGACCCAAGAACAGAAAATCAAACACCACATGTTCTTACTCATAGGTGGGTGTTGAACAATGCGAACATATGGACACAGGGAGGGGAGCATCACACACTGGGGTCTTTTGGGGAGTGCAAGGGAAGGACAGCGGAGGGGTGGGGAGGTCAGGGAGGGATAACGTGGGGAGAAATGTTAGATGTAGGTGATGGGGGGATAGAGGCAACAAACCCCATTGCCATGTGTGTACCTATGCAACAATCCTGCATGATCTGCCCATGTACCCCAGAACCTAAAGTACAATAAAAATAAATAAACAAACAAATATATATATACATATATATATATATATATATATATATATATATATATAAAGAGAGTGAGAGAGAGAGAGAGAGAGAGAAAATACAGAAAAACCCTTTTTTGGTTTCTTAAGATTTCATAAATACAATATCCAAAGTCCAAGTGATAGTAGAACAAATTGATAAATTGGACTTTATCAAATGTAAAAACATCACTTTTAAAAATCAGAATGAAAAGAAAGGCACAGACTAAGAGAAAATATTTACAAATCATATATCTGATAAAGGACTTGTATCCAGACTTATAAAGGGAACTCTCAAAATTCAGTAAAGAAAATAAGCAACCCAATGAAGAAAACAGGAAAAATATTTAAATAGACATGTTTCCAAAGAAGATACATGGATGACAAATAAGCACATGAAAAGATATTCGATCTCATCAGCCATTAGGGAAATGCAAATTAAAACCACAATGACATAGCACTAAATAATTATTAGCATAGCTAAAATTGAAAGGACTGACCACATCAAGTGGTGGTGAGGATGCGAAGGAACTGGAACGCTGTTGGTGAGATTGTAAAATAAGACAAGCATTTTGGAAAGCAGTTTGGCAGTTATTTTAAGAGTCAAACATACACCTACCATATGATTCAGCTTGGATTCCATTCCAGGATGTTTACTCAAAAGAAATAAAAGCATGTGCTCATACAAAGACTTGACATGAATTTTTATGTCAGCTTGATCTGTAATAGCCAAACACTTAAAATAACCTGAATGTCCTTTAACAGGTGAATGGGTAAGCAAATTATAATATACTTACATGAGGGAGATTCTACTCAATAATCAAAAGGAATGAACTACTGATACATCAGTAGTTCCTGGATGAATCCCAGGATAAGTATGCTGACTGAAAGAAGTCAGACTAAAGAGCGTCTTTATATAAATGGAATAATAATATATTATTCCATTTATATGAAAGTCTAGTCAATTCAAACATCTACAGAGAGGCAAAGCAGATCCATGGTTGCATGGCTGAGAGAAGCGAAAAAAAAAAAGGTTACAAAGGGCCACAGAGAAACTTTTTGGGATAACAAATATGTTCAACATCTTGATTCCAGTTATGGTTTCATGGGTATATACCTGTGTCAAAATTTACAAAATTGTACATTTTAAGTATGTGCAGTTTGTTGTATACCAATTATACCTCAATAAAGCTATTTTTAAAACACCTTTTTTATACTTATATATTGGTCTGGCAGTCAAAAAAGATATGTTTAAAAAAAAAGAAAAAGAAATTGTCAAAAAAGGTGAAGTGTTCTTAACCTGGACGTGGAAGCAGGGGAACCACAACCCATCCGTCAGCCCTACCATGGCCCAGGGTTCATTCATTCCCTTCCACATGTCTTCATATGCTCTCCAGGTGACTGAACATTTACTCCAAGCTCATTTAATTAATATCCATGAGAAAATGAGAATGTAGGCAGATTTTTAGTGGGACAGGAGCCGCAGCAACTCTACTTTGTGTAATCTATATAAAAGTGTGCCTTTTGGGCTGGGCATGGTGGCTCATGCCTGTAATCCCAGCACTTTGGGAGGCAGAGGCAGGAGGATCACAAGGTCAAGATTCGAGACCATTCTAGCCAACATGGTGAAAGTCCATCTCTACTAAAAATACAAAAAATTATCTGGGCCTGGTGGCACACACCTGTAGTCCCAGCTACTCGGGAGGCTGAGGCAAGAGAATCGCTTGAACCTGGAAGGCAGAGGTTACAGTGAGCTGAGATTGTGCCACTGCACTCCAGCCTAGGTGACAGAGCAAGACTCCATCTAAATAAAAATACCTGTTATCAAGGCATAACTACTTACTTAAGCTTTTATAAAAAGTACCTTTCCTTTACAATAGAAGCATAATTGTACAGTAGATCAAATATGAGCCATGAGTGAGCCGTTTGTTCTCACCTGCTGTGCATCATGCTCTTACCAGTGTTTACGAATAACCCAATATAAATGTTCAATATACTTCTATTATACTGTCTTGGCCTCTGAGTAGAAACCCTCAAATGATTATTTCAGTGGCTAATTCATGACTCTGTATCCAATGGCTACCTCATTTATCTTCATTTATATTTTAAGCATTTTCCACTCATTGACATGTGTTTCTTATCTCCCAAGTATGTTCACAGCAGCCCTGTGGGAGTAAGTACAGCAGACACATTGTCCCCTCCTTACAGATGAGAAAACCCAGGCACAAAGCAGTGGATAGATCTGCCCGATATGACACAGCTAGTCCCCCAGATGAAATCACAGGCCTGATATGACACAGCTAGTCCCTCAGATGAAATCACAGGCCTGTTTTGACACAGCTAGTCCCTCAGATGAAATCACAGGCCTGATATGACACAGCTAGTCCCTCAGATGAAATCAGAGGCCCTATATGACACAGCTAGTCCCCCAGATGAAAACACAGGCCAGATATGACACAGCTAGTCCCCCAGATGAAATCACAGGCCCGATATGACACAGCTAGTCCCCCAGATGAAATCACAGGCCTGATATGACACAGCTAGTCCCTCAGATGAAATCACAGGCCCGATATGACACAGCTAGTCCCCTAGATGAAATCACAGGCCCGATATGACACAGCTAGTCCCCTAGATGAAATCACAGGCCCGACATGACACAGCTAGTCCCCCAGATGAAATCACAGGCCAGATATGACACAGCTAGTCCCCCAGATGAAATCACAGGCCAGATATGACACAGCTAGTCCCCCAGATGAAATCACAGGCCTGATATGACACAGCTAGTCCCCCAGATGAAATCACAGGCCTGATATGACACAGCTAGTCCCCCAGATGAAATCACAGGCCTGATATGACACAGCTAGTCCCCCAGATGAAATCACAGGCCTGATATGACACAGCTAGTCCCCCAGATGAAATCACAGGTCTGATATGACACAGCTAGTTCCTCAGATGAAAACACAGGCCTGATATGACACAGCTAGTTCCCCAGATGAAATCACAGGCCTGATATGACACAGCTAGTCCCTCAGATGAAATCACAGGCCTGATATGACACAGCTAGTCCCTCAGATGAAAACACAGGCCCAATATGACACAGCTAGTCCCCCAGATGAAAACACAGGCCCGATATGACACAGCTAGTCCCCCAGATGAAATCACAGGCCCTATATGACATAGCAGGCCCCCCAGTTGAAAACACAGGCCCAATATTACATAGCTAGTCCCCCAGATGAAAATGCAGGTCCGATATTACATAGCTAGTCCCCCACATGAAAACACAGGTCTGCAGACATCTGTTGGAAATGCAAGTTGACAGCCTCGCTGCCACATGTCCAACCACACAGTCCCCCAGCAAAGGGAATGGAAGAAATCACGGTCTCTAACCCATGCCTCACAGAACCATGACCTTCTGTGAGGTCAGCCATGAAAGCCCCAAGGTCAGAGCATCTCCAACTCTATCAACCACAGGGATGCTGACCCCCTGCCTATACTCAGCTAGATGGCAGGCTGAATCTAATGGCAAAGAGTCTAGATGATTCCATTGGTCTGGAAGCCTTTGGTTCAACTGAGCTCTGTCCCTATAGTCAACAGGCAGTTTATACAGGTCTCAGCCAGCATCTGTGCCAGGAGTCCAAGGTCAGGAAACACTGCATGTATGCTACCTGCCATCAACGCAAGATCCACTGCATGGGAATGGGGCTTGGAATGACGCAGAGAGTGTGGCTGTCCCAAGGAGAAAGGAGGGAGAACAGTGGGGAGCTGATCTCAAGCATGAGCCCTAGAAACCTCACCTCCAGCTTTGCATTCCAGCGTGACAGCATCTTGTTCCTACTGCAGTAAGGCCACGAGCCCAAAGGGTCCATTAAAATGCCACAGACCATCACATTAAGTGCCAGACTCTTATCTCCAAACAGTTTGAAAATAAACCAGAAAGACACCAGCAGGGTTCTACAGCTGCAGAACTCAACACGGGGAAGCAATTCAGGAAGCTGGTAGCGTGCGGTAGCTAACATCACAAACTGTGGTGTGAAACAAACCCACCTTCACAGTCGGAATTTCAGCTTCCTCACTGTGCAACCTCAGGCAAATTACTTTCCCTCTCTCAGCCTCGGTTTCCTCATTTAGTGCATGGAGATGATAAGGATGCCTGCCTCATTGGATTGCCGTGAAGATTAAATGAGTTCATACATGCAAAGGACTTAGTAAAGCGCAGAGAACGCAGTGCTCATTAAATACAAGTTGCTATTGTTGTAGTTCTGATTGGTGAGAAAGGAAAGAGAAGGGGAGAGTCTGGCCTGAGGGGGTTTTGCAGGATGGGTCCCAATGAGTCCCCAAATGCCCTGAGGCAGAGAGCCAGGAAAGAGCAGGTGGATGCCAAAAGCGGACATAGGAGGCCACCAAACCCTCTACATCTTTCTTCTATTTTCCAATCACTGTTCTCATTTGACAGATGACAAAATTGGGACTCAGCTGGTCGCATGGCAGGACCTCACAGCAGCTCTGGTTTCATCGTGGATCCAGGTTCTTATGGTCTCCACTCCACCCCTTGTCGGGACTGGATCCCTTCCCATCTGGAGATACACTGGGGACAGGATGTGCCTTTCAACAACCCACTTCCAGCTCAGCAAACAGCTGACCTGCTCGAAACCATTCCTGTCCTCTGCTGCACGGCACCTGTGGTTGTGTGTTGGTGCCTGCACCACGAGACCCTGAGAAATGAAGCCCTGTCATACAGAGAGCCCCACAAAGCCCATCAGCCTGCCCCGCTGCCTGAGGCAGAAGCTCAGGACATAGACCTTCCAGCCTCCATTCCACAACTGTGTGTCGCAATAGCTGTCCAGACAGCTCCGTGCTAAATAAGCACGAGGGCTGAGAGTAGAGAAAGATACGTGGAGATAAATCACCCAGGCCCTACTCACCAGCAGAAAACAAGCCACCCAAGTCACAAGCTTGGCTGCAACAAATGTCTTAGAGGCAAAGGCACAGATAAAAGGCTCTAAGAGTTCCAAGAAGGGAGTGGAGCCTTCCAACTGGAGAGCAGGGAGCAGGCATTTGACCCAGGTGACATTTCTGTGCCCCAGACATCCAAATCCATGCGGATTTAGTTCCTGACTTTCCCTAGTGAGTTGCAGGAACAGGTGATGGAGCAGCTAGAAGCTTCCTCCCTGAAGGCCTGGGAAGGAAATCAGAGCTGAAACTTGTGCTGTCCTCCTCAAATCTACTACCTCCTCAAACTCTGAGACTCCCCACTACACCCTCCCCCACATCTGAGATCTCCCAATATGGTCTGTCTGGATTTACGTGCAGAAAGGAATCTCATTCAAGACCCACTGGTGACTTTGGAGCCAGCCTGACTAGGAGAGGGCTTTGACCCCATGAAAGGTGCATGGAGGATCTGAGATCTCACCTCCTCTGCCCTCAAGTTTCTATGAGTCCTTGGACTCCGGAGGGGGGCCTCCCTTATACTCCAATCATTACACAAGCATGAACTGGCCAGGCACAGTGGCTCACGCCTGTAATCCTGGCACTTTGGGAGGCCAAGGCAGGCAGACCACAAGGTCAAGAGATCAAGACCATCCTAGCCAAAATGGTGAAACCCCCATCTCTACTAAAAATACAAAAATTAGCTGGGCATGGTGGTGCATGTCTGTAATCCCAGCTACTCAGGAGGCTGAGGCAGGAGAATTGTATGAACCCAGGACGCAGAGGTTGCAGTGAGTTGAGATCGCACCACTGCACTCCGGCCTGGTGACAGAGTAAGACACTGTCTCAAAAACCAAAAACCAAACAAACAAAAAAAAAACAAGCATGAACTTGACCCTCTACTCCCCAACCCTGGCGTAAGTGCTGCATATAGAGCATAGACCAGAATAGGAAGCTAAAGTTACACCACTTCTTAAAACCTCTACCTAAAGACCTCAGGCTTCTCGGGTTCTCTTCCTTTAATCCCTTCCCTCCAGTTATTGAGTCCTACTCTCTGCTAGGCCTGTGGTCTCTCCCTCCTTTCAAAATTCACTTTCTTTGTAGTAATGCCTCTCAAACCGAGGTGGGTTGACCCTCTGCTGCAGAAACATTAGGGGTTATAGGAGAAGGGTTTCCGAGGTTCCCTCACTCCCACTCCAAAGTGAATCAGAGCCCCATCAGTAAATCTGGGGCTTTAGCCAGTGCTTTGGAGATCTGATTAATCTTCAATTCTGAGAAGCACTGACTTAGAGCTGCTTTCTCGAATTTTGTCCTGTGTTGTTGCTTCTCGTTTCTGAACAGCATAGTTTTGACGACGCAATAGAATCTGATGTTTCTGCAGGATGGGGCTAGTCACATTCATCCTCTCTCCTAGGTCACCTTTCTCAGTCTGTTCCAGCTGCTATAATAAACATCACAGACTGGGCAGCCTATAAGCAACAGAAATTTATTCTTCACATTTCTGGAGGCTGGGAAGTCCAAGATCAAAGCATCAGCAGATTAGCTGTCTGGTGTGGGCCCATGTCACCTCCCTCTTAATATCATCACCTTGGAGGTTAAGATTTCCATATACAAATGGGGAGGGAGTACTGTCAACGACTATTCAGAATGGACCCCATACACAGACAGTGGTACTCCCATATCCAGCTTCCTGGGTGTGACCTCTGCAGTCACTTGGGGCCCTGAACTTAAGAGGGTCTATATTTGGTTTGATACTCAGCTATTACCATCTTGAAATTTGTACTAATTTTATCTCCATATTTTAGAACTGAAATCTAATGGGACATGGGAATGCATGTGAGCAGAGGAGGTATGGGACCATGCATGCCTGCCATTGCTTGCCAACCCATTGACATATAGCATTGGCAATGCTTCATGAATACAGAATTCCAGTGGACTCAGGATGCCTGGCAGTTCAGCAATAGTCAAAGCAGGTACAAGGTAAGTGTGTAACATCTATGACTGAGTAATATGGGAATCATAGCTCCAAAAGTCTACATTTCTCATTCAAACCAACCTGCTTTGAAATGTCTTTTAGAAACATAAATAACCAAGAATCCCTTCGTCTCCTTTTCTTTCTTGTGTTGATTTCATATATGAGCCAACCATTCATTTGCATATGCTGAAAATGAAAACATAGATGAAAAAGAAAAGCTAGGACAATCCATAGATCTTTTTCCTTTCAATCCTTCCTTACTCATCAGTAAGCTGAAGGGAGAAAGAGTTGATAGAATGAGTGTATAACAAGAACTGAAGGCCAGGCATGGTGGCTCACTCCTGTAATCCTGGCACTTTGGGAGGCCAAGGTAGGCAGATCACTTGAGGTCAGGGGTTCGAGACCAGCCTGGCCAATGTGGTGAAACACTGTCTCTATTAAAAATACAAAAATTAGCTGTGCATGGTGGTTCATGCCTGTAATCCCAGATACTTGAGAGGCTGAGGCAGGAGAATCGCTTGAACTCAGGAGGCAGAGGCTACAGTAAGCCAAGACTGCACCCCTGTACTCCAGCCTGGGCAACAGAGTGAGGCTCTGTCTCAAGAGAAAAAAAAAAAGTGGAATGCAAATGGTAGAGTTGGTTTTGTGAGTTTCCACTGTCATGTAGTCATGAATGTGCTATGAAATAGAACTGTGTAATTTCAGTGATTCCACTAATTAAACACTATATTTTCATCTAAAACTGGCATTTTACAATAAAAGAACAGTAAACTTGATGGTAATAATTCCATTTTTAAATGTTTATTCACTTACAACCATATTAAATGGCAAATTTAAAACACCATGAGGAACCATGAAAGAAAGGAATGAACTTTATATTTTAAAACCTTTAATGGCACTTTTTTTTCCTGCCATTTGAAGAAGGGCACTACGTTTTCATTTTGTACTAGGGTCAGCAAATAATGTAGCCAGCTCTGGTTATACCTGTACAGGTACAGATAAATATCCATATATGTAATATAGATGCTGCACTGCGTTTGTCACATAGCAGATGAATGCTGGATGACACTTAACTGAATAACAGTGGAAGAAATTTGCAGATGTCAGAGTTAAAAGAGCGATATACTGGGGCTGGCTCCTACCACTCATACCAGCTCTCAGCAGTCAAATGTGTGAATCTCTTCCCAAGTCTGTATTCAATGACATTGCGTTGTAGCTTGAAACTGACCATGATGAGAGGATTCACACTGCAGAAATCAGTAGATACCATGAATTAGGGCTTTTTTTTTTTTTTTTTTTTTTGGCAGAGTCACTTTTGTTGTCCAGGCTGGAGTGCAGCTCCTGGATCTCTGTAACCTCCACCTCCTGGGTTCAAGCGATTCTCCTGCCTCAGCCTCCTGAGTAGCTGGGATTACAGGCACCCGCCACCACACCCAACTAATTTTCTTTTTGTATTTTTAGTAGAGATGGGGTTTCATCTTGTTGGCCAGGCTGGTCTCAAACTCCTGACTTCAGATGATCTACCTGCCTCAGCCTCCCAAAGTGCTGGGATTACAGGTGTGAACCGCCACATCCAGCCAGAGCTCTTTTGTTTCAAAGAGCCAGTGTTACACTTTTACCAGCATACAATTAATTGGTCAGAGGTCATCTAGTTCAACCTCCTCATAATTACAGAAACCGAGAGGAGAAGCAATTGTCCAAGGTCCCACCACTTCTAACCAGGAGCTCATCATGTTCCTTCTGAAGTCCTAGCATGGTAAACAGTGACCCCAGGGAGTCCATTGAAAACCAAAACCCAAAATAACTGGCATCCGGAATCCTGGCAGATATCCCAGTGCCAGTCTGGTCTGCTCCTCTTGGCATGATGCATGGATGCCCTCCTGGGATCCTTTTGGGGTTAACTGGGACTGGTCATGTCCTCCCTGGGTCACCCTGTCACCAGGCAGGAAGGGTGACCTTTGTGTAGAAATGCTGGGTGTCACTCCAGAGCATCCTCCCTGGCCCATAATTACTTTCAGAGCATGCTGTTTCCACTTAGGGAAACCTGAGCTGCCTTCCAAATGGTACCGGACATGACCTGAAATTAGATGTTTGCCTGCCGAAATGGACACGCAAGTCAAGCCTGCTGCCTTCGAGTCACAACGGATTAAGTTGTAGGAGGGGCTGTGCTGCTGGGCAAAGCTGAGCTGGAAGTGGGGCCTCCCAAGGGTCTAGAAGTCTGAGCTGTGCTTTCTCCACCCATTTCTGGACCAGCTCCAGGCACAGCTCTGCAGCCTGGGCCACTGGAGACTGATCAGGGCCATGCTCTGTCTAAAGTCTGTGTTGGTTAATATGAAACACATTTTCTAATCACCCATGATGTGGCAGGCATTAGAGATTCAACCCTGAGTGAAACGTTTATCCTGTCTTTATGAGGCTCACAGTCTGACAGCAAGTAATTGCAATTTAGAGGAGACTGTGATATAATCCTTGAGAGAAGGAAACACGATGTGATTAATTCTGGCTCAACGGAGTGGTGTGACAAGAGATGACATTCAACCTTGATACTGAAGGACAGGTAAGACTGAACACTTTACTGTTCTTTTCCTTTCTTTCTTTTTTTGAGATGACTCTCATGTTCCAACCTGTTGCCCAGGCTAGAGTGTAGTGGCGTGATCTCAGCTCACTGCAAACTCCGCCTCCTGGGTTCAAGTGATTCTCCTGCTTCAGCCTCCCAAGTAGCTGGGACTACAGGCACCCGCCACCATGTCTGGTGGCTAATTTTTATATTTGTGGTAGAGACAAGGTTTTAGCATGTTGGCCAGGCTGGTCTCAAACTCCTAACCTCAGGTGATCCACACGCCTTGGCTTCCCAAAGTGCTGGGATTACAGGTGTGATTACAGTTTCTAAGCACTTGCATGAATATCAGTGAATTTGATTCTAATAAGCATCCTATCAAATGAAATAAGAAAGATAGAACTGGAAATAAGGTTCAAGGTGATTTTTCCCTTGGTTTGTATGGTTTGTATCTGTGTCCCCACCCAAATCTCATATTGAATTGTTGGAGGTGGGGCCTGGTGGGAGGTGACTGAATCATGGGGGTAGATTTCTTATGAATGGTTTACCACCATCCCGTTGTTGCTGTCCTCACGATAGGGAGTGACCCCTCGAGAGCTGGCTGTGTAAAGTGCGTGGCGCCTCCCCCTCCCTCTCTTGCTCCTGCTTTCACCATGTGACGCACCTGCTGCCCCTTCCCCTTCCATCATGATTGTAAGCTTCCTGAGGCCTCCCCAGAAGTCAAGCAATGTCACCACCACACCACCTGTAGAGCCTAGAGAATCACCATCCAGCTAAACCTCTTTTCTTTATAAATGACCTCGTCTCAGGCATTTCTTTATAGTAACACAAGAACAGCCTAATACACCCATGATCATATAAGTAGGCAAGAAAGAAAAGGACTGAAAACACAACGGCTGGAAAAGAGAGTAGATGTTTGTTGCCATCTAACTAGAAAAGAAGTGTCTTAGAAATGAAAGTGAGGAAGGGGTGGAGTGATTCTCAAGTCCCAGCATCCTGATACGAGGGCACCTCCCATACTCTTCTCCCTGGGAGTTATTGCTTCAGCACTCTCTCCCCTTCTGGCTTCTCTCTGCAGCCCCTGGATCTCTGAATTATGGAGACTGGAGGTCTAAAATCAGTGGTTGGTGGGATTGGTTCCTTCTGAGGGATATGGGAAAAGAATCTGCCCCAGGCCTCTCTCCTTGGCTAGTGGATGACCATCTCCACATCATCTTCTGTCTACGTGTGTCACTGGGTGCAGATTTCTCCTTTTTATAAGGACAGCAGTCCTACTGGACTAGAGCCCACCCCTACTGACCTCACTTTAGCTTGATCACCTCTCTAAGGACCCTATTTCCAAATAAGTCCCATTCTGGGTGCTGGGTGTTAGGATTTCAACACATGAATTTGAAGTGACACCATTCAACCCACAACTCTGAGCAAAAATTTCATCTGTTCTTACAATACCCAATGGTCCCAGTCCTCCACCTGTTTCACAGAAAGGTAGAACTAAGCCCAGGCATGATGAGCTGCCTGTCCACTGGCGCTACAGCAAATCCTCAGCAGGAGCCAGAAGCTGACCCAGCATGTGGACTCCCAGCCCAGAGTGGCCACCACAGGCTCCTGTAAAGCCAGAAAGCAGAGGCTTCGGAATGGGAGTCTGAGCCCATCCAATACCATGTGGTTTGCTCAGGGAACCTTTTATTTACTTTAAAATATAGACATATAGAGAGCTGCATGCTCTCCAACATATGTGAAACAACCTCAGTTCAGATGATCTGCAAAACCCCAAATTGTCCCCATTAGGTTCCCAGGAACTTCTTTGCTGAGCACTACTGGACCTCAAACCCCATGGCCTGGATGGCCTCCAGTGAGTCATTCTGGTCACTCCAGAGTCTGAAAATCTGTCACATAACCCCCATTCTTGCCCCTCCTTGGCCACATCAGCACAGCTTTCTAAGTCCATGCTCAGTTCAAATGCAAAAATAATGCTCTTTCCTTTTTTCAAAATTCTGCATGATCTTCTGGATAATCCCACCCTAGGTCTCCCAAGGGTGACCTGACAATACAGGAGAAGGAATTTAGATTGGATGCTAGGGAGAGCTGCAAACACACCCCGCATAGCTCAGCAAGCTTAGCATCTCTGTGGTGGCCACTCAAGCCCCTCTGATGAGCCCCTGGGCTGAAATTCAGGAGACTTCCTGCAGCCGTGCTGGCAGGACATTATTGGCTATGGAAATTCCAAAGCTATACCTGGTTCTCTCTGTGGTCCACCTGAATCTCTCAGTAATGAACTCAACTTCCTGTGGATTCCCTGTGAGGGAGTAAAGCCTTTAAAACATGCACTGGGGAATCAATTCATATCTCCAAAGGAGCAGGACTTCTCAGGGACCATCAGTGCAATCATGATCATCACCAGAACTTTGTGATGAACTTGTGAGCTACGGCAGTGCCGAGCTGCAGACAGGGCTTCAGACTGAGTCTTGGCTCCCTGGTTCACAGTTAAAAGCAGACACTGTGAAATAAACTGACTCTTAGACTGCCAGTGTGTTGGTCATTTGCCTGTTTGGTCTGCAGGCTAGTTCATCCTATTCTGCCTTGCAGAATACTATGTTTCTTAGGCTTTCTTGCCTGCTGACCTTAGGATAGCTTTGACCAATGGGAGGCATAACAGAAGGGTGAAGGAAGAGGGAGGCCACTTCTGCCACTCTCTTTCTGCTCTGGGCAGCATCTCAGGCAGTGTCAGCCTCTGCTCCACGGTCCCAGCTCCCACCACATGGGCCAGCCACAGTCTTAACTTCTGCAGGTGGCCCCATCCTGGTTGCCAGTAAAATCGCCTCCCCCTTATTCCTCAGTCCTAGGGCAGAGTGTTGGAAGCTTCCATGTCATTAATTCCCATTTAGTTTCTCAGCTCTTGCATCTCTGCATAACGAATTTCTTGTGTTCAACTCCTTCTATGTAACACACTCAGGGCGGTTTCTGTATTCTGCCTGGACACTGACTAATATAGCAAATGACAGAAATTCAATAACACTAGCCAGGAAAGAGAAAGAATCTGTCACTTCACAGAAGAAAACTGTGGGAAGGGCAGGGCACAGCTGGGGCTCAGATCAATTGGATCCAGAACTGTCTGTGCTGCTCATCTCTGTTCTTCTTTACAGGCCAGCTTCCTTCCCCAGATAGAAGCTGCTCAAATGGCCCTGAGCAGCTCCCAGACTCACATCTTCAGTCTCAGGGCCAGAAGGGAACAAGTGTTTTTTCTTCCAATCCAATTTAAAGGACACAAGGTAAGGGCTTCTATCAGTCGAGCTTGGGTCAGTGCCCACCTCCATGGCCAAGGAACCAGGAAACTGCTTGACAGAGCCTACTAGAGTCACATGGTTGGGGACTCTGCAAGAAAATGGTGCCAGAGTGACCGCTTAAGTGATAAGGCTTCTTAGGAGGCACAATCTCAAGGCAAAGACTTCTCGTTCTCTCAAGAGTGAAGTGAAAATGGGAAGTGACGGGAAGGAAGGGAAGGGGAGGGGAGGGGACCAATGTAAGGAATGCATTTCCAGGCTATCCTCAGCTCCACAAAGGGACACAGCCAGTTTCTGATTCACAGGGGATGTCTTCACACATCCAAGGTATAATTGCTGTACCTGATAACCTTCCATAGGAGGGAAGAAAAGAGAAAGAAAAGGTCTGCTGGATCCCTGCCATCTCCTATCTTTCATAGGTCATCTACATGGGGCACTATCTTCCAGTGCTGCTGAGCTATAGCCTTGCTTGGCATCTTGGGGCAGTCCCCAGCAAAGCAATCAATGAAGCAAGACAGGCAGTGTGGCACTTCAGCAGAGACCAAAATGGGGAGGCCTCTGAGGATTAGGTTGGGTCAGGTTGGCCAGAGCAGAAGGAGTAGAGGCAATGTTGGAGCTCAGAACTCATCCCACAGGAGGGAATCCACAAGCAGCAGTGTGACTGTGGCAGCAGCCACAGAGGGTCAGTCTCTGTGAGCAAGCAGTGAGGTCCTAAGAGACAAAAAAGGTCCAGCATATCTGAGGTGATGCCAACATTAAGGCAATGGGGTGGGAGGGGCAGCCCCAAAAGAAGAACAGCACTGTTCTTAGCAGGAAGGGTCATATAGGAACAAAACAATAGATTCAGGAAAAGGAATCTGCCAGGTTGAACAACAAAAGGTTCAACCTAAACACAGTATTTGTAGAATATACACGTCGAGAGCAAACAAACAGGTGCAGGCAATGCAGACAGAGCCTCAGAGGTGGGCTTGCTAGAGCTCTGTGGGTGCTCTCCACTTCTCTCACTCTCTCAGCCTTGACCACAGCCCTCCACTCTCATCTTTCCCTCTTCTGAGCACCTGTTCTGGGCCAGAGCCCATCTCAGGCAAATAATTCATGGTCTGTGCCCGCACTGGTATGCCTGACTCCAGGTACATCTCCCCTTCTCCTCCTCAACGAAGCCATCATCTCCCACCAGCTCCATGATCTTCTCCTAACTCAGTGGTCCCCACCTGTATTAGTCCTTTCTCATGCTGCTACACGGGCATATATGAGACTGAGTAATTTATAAAGAAAAGAGGTTTAATTGACCCACAGTTCTGCAGGGCTGAGGAGGCCTCAGGAAATCATGGCAGAAGGGGACACAAACACATCTTCTTCATGAGGCAGCAGGAGAGAGAAGATTGACAGCCAAGCAAAGGGGGAAGCTGCTTATAAAACCATTGGATCTTGAGAGAACTTACTGTCATGAGAATAGCAAGGGGGAAACTGCCCCATGATTCAATTACCTCCCACTGAGTCCCTCCCATGACACATGGGGATTATGGGAACTAAAATTCAAGATGAGATTTGGGTGGGGACACAGCCAAACCATATCACCAATCTTTTCAGCACCAGGGACCAGTTTCATGGTGGACCAGGTGTGGGGGTAGGGGAAGAAACTGCTCCACCTCACATTATCAGGCATTAGGTTCTCACAAGGAGCACACGACCTAGATCCCTTCCATGCACAGTTCACCATAGGGTTTGTGCTCCTCTGAGAATCTAATGCCACCGCTGACCTGACAGGAGTCAGAGCTCAGGTGGTAATGCTTGCTCACCCACCACTCACCTCCTGCTGTGTGGCACGGTTCCTAACAGGCCATGGACTGGCACCTGTGTGTCCTGGTTTCTAACAAGCCATGGACTAGTACCCATGCGTCCTGGTTCCTAACAGGCCATGGACTGGTACCTGTCTATGGCCCAGGAATTGGGGACCCCTCTCCTAACTGGTCCCCTGCTTGTCTAACTTTGTTTCACTTCAGCATCTTCTATACACAGCAACCAGGTGGTCCTTTTAAAACCTAAATCAGGTCCTATTTATTCCCTTCCTTAAACCTCCCAAAGACTTCCCATCATACCTCAAACAAAATCCATGCTCATTGTTCCCCCACGTGATCTGACCTCCAGCCTCCTGCCTGCTCTTCTCCTCTTCGCTGCCCTCAGTTTCAACTACACTGGCCATCTTGCTGTTCTAGAGCCCCGGCAGAATGCTCCCACCTCGGGGCCTTTGCTCCTGCTAATTTCTCTCCATGAACCACTCCTCCTCCAAATAGTGTGGCTCATGCCCTTGTTTCTTTCAGGGCTGTGTTCAAAGTCAGCGCCTCAGAAAGGCCTCCCTGATCAATCAAGCTAAAACAGTACTCTGCCACATGCTCTTCCCCTTACTCTGTTTCTCTAGTCCTTAAAATACCAGTTACCAATCAAATTACGGTGAGGGGGGGGCACATGTTTACTTCTCCCTCTTCTCGCTCCCTTTTAGAATGTAAGTTGCATGCAGAAAGGGCCTTTGTTATATTGCTATATCTACTGTAGCTAGAATAATGCCTGGCACCACCAGGCTCTCAATAAATATTGGTGTGACAAATGGATTAATCTGGCAGGGGACAGATTGGTCATGATGGTAATGACAGGGGCTGGCACAGACACAAGAACAAGAGTCTTGGGTTACATTCTCCAGCCAGAGGGGTCTGGGAGGTCCCAGAGGCCATGAGCAGCTGGGACTCATCCTGCTTGCAGGTTCCAAACCAGTTTAAAAACAAGAGGAGATTTTGATCAGACAGTGTCTGCCAACAGAAGAGCCAAACTGCTTCTGCTGCAGGGCAGTTCAAGGTGAGCACATTGAAGTTACTTAGGGCCTCTGCTTAAAATACTGTGGATTTTCTATTTTTAAAAATGCTTGTCATTGAATGTCATGGTGGAAGGGGTTTGAGAATCATCTAGGTCAGCTCTTCTGCTACACAGGTCAAGAAACTGCATCTCAGAGACAGAAAGTGACTTCTTTCCAAGTGACAGGGTGAGTTGGTGGCCATGTCTACTCCCCTGTCTGGATTCGGAGACACTCTTGGCTTCTCGAGTGCCTAAAGGATTTGGTCCCAGGGACACTTACCCTTTCAGACAGCAGCCTCTGAGAACCTTCTACACCAGTATATTCCTAAGGTGAAACCTGGCCACTGGAGAGAGCCTCTTTGTGTTTAAATTCAAAGAAATCATGTGGCTTGTCAGAAGAGCAAAGATTTTACTGCTCTTATTTAAAAAGAGGTTTGTAAACATTATGAGGGCAAGGACACCTGTCTGATTCACCGTTGCATTCTAAGTACTGGCCAGCTGCTGGACACATGGTAGGCGCCCAATCATTATGGTTGACTTAAGTGGTTAAGGAAACTATAAAGTGATTCCTCCAGAAGATAAAGGTTGAGCATGAAACTTGGTATTCTCTCCATTTTGTAACCATATGGGGGATGGTGCAGGGAGGCTTAGGTTTTAGGATGATGACGAGTGTTGGAATGACGAACTAAGGGATTTTCCTGATTCTAGTGACTCAGTATGGATTAAAAAGCAACACCTTTCATCACTCAGCACTCATGGTGCTTTCCTCGATTTACAAAGTAATAAGGGTTGGTGTGAAACTTGAGAGTTACTCAGACCCTTGTAGGGTTTGACTTAAGTGGACATTTCACAAGAAATGTCCTAATAAAGCTTTGGTTATGAAATTACTGACATTTTCCGTCTGCCATCAATCTTAGGGAAAAGGCCACCTTATTGTACTTAGGAGTTTGCCTCTTTTTCAATTTACTTTTTATGAGTTCAGTCATCAGTGGTTTTAATAACGTGTTCTATTCCATTCCAAGATGTGGGAGTCAATCACGTGTAACAAAAGACCACCACTGCCACAGGCCCTAAGAACAGCTCGCTTCTTTTAAGACATGAACAAACCCCTCCTAAGCTGAGTCAGCAGAGCTAAATCTATAGCCAGACAGCAGAGGCTGAGGACAGCACCTCCCTCAAAGCCAAGCAAGAGGGATTCCTGGCCTGGGCCATTCTTTAGAGGCCCCATTCTCACCTTCCTCTGGGCTTGGGGCTCTTCACAGGGTGAGGATTTCACAGCCCCAAGAAAAGATGCCAGACCAAAGCTCAGGGCTTTCTTCTGAACCACACTTTGGGCTCCTGTCTGGGCCTCTGTCCAGGGTTCCTCCCACAACATTGGAACCAAAGCACACACTTCTCTAGCACACAAACACACACACACACACACACACATACACACACACCCCTAGACTGAAGGGGCAGTAAGGACGGTCCTCCCTGCTCCAGTATATTCCAGCTCAGGGCTCTACAGAGTCTGAAGTTCTAAAGTTAGAAGCTGATTTTCTAGGTTGTCATAAAGGGTATTGTGTCTACCAAATTACAATTCCTAAGACACCCCCCGCCACCAGTAAATGCCAAAATCTTACTTCTTACCTGGCTTCATTTCAGTTTGGTTAACAGTGTTTTGTCAAAGATGAAGGAAAGAACATACAAGTTTGCAGCTTTGCTTGTAACTCTTGAATACTTAGCATAGACTACGAAGGAATGAAGTAAGTAATGGAGCCCTCATTCCCACTCCTACCCTAGACCCCTCTGAAGTCAAGGCTGAGCTGAGAAGGCACTCCTCTCCATGGAGGCCCTGGGAGCCCACTTCTGCAGGATACAAAGCCTTCAGGGAGGTAGCAGGCAGCACTAATCCCAGAGCAGCCTCCAATCTTTTTTGAGAGAAGGAAGGAGAGACTTTCCTGGGAAGTGGGGTGAGTTGTCCAGGTCATTGCAGTTTCTCAAAGTCAGCTGTTTCCAAAAGGAAAAGAGATGGAGATGAAATCAGAGAGCTTGTTCTGGGGAGGAAAAGAAGGCCTAAGCAGACTTTAAAAGGGCCTAGAGGGGTTACTTTCTTTTGCTGATTGTCTACAAGGCTTGGAAGGATTTTGAGAGAAGGAGGAAGAGGGTAGAGGCGATCCTGGTTTTCCCATACCTTGGGGCTGCTTGGCTGAAGGAGTGCAGTTGGGCTCTAGGTCAGATGGCAGCAGAAGTAGCTGGGTCCAGGGGAGTTCCCAGGACCAGGCTTTTAGAGCTCCCCATCACTCCCAGCGAGCAGGGCAAGCTTCTCCATGAGGCACAGTACAGTGCCTAGAAGCCGTGATATTCCTAGGGGACATAAAAGGTGTTTTTATTTTAGTTGTCTTTCAAAAATTAAAAGAAAAAAATGAATCCAAAGAGTATACAATCATCAATCCAGGCGGAATTACATTTGTTTTTATACCAATGTGTCGATAAAGTATGAATTTTAATATTGCTCTGCAGGGGAAGGACCCATGAGGGCAAAGTGCCTCAGGCCCACAGAAGTCATACTGTGGCCCCAAACAGCAAGAGGCCTTCCAGGGGCTGCAGCCACACGGGAAAGACACAGCTCAGAGCTGAGGACCAGCTCCACCAAAGCTATGAGTGTAACAGTGTCCAGTTGAATATAGAAATCCAGCTAAGATACTTAGCCCCAGTCTAGGCACACAGCAGTAAGTATAGGGTATTCCTGGTAACTGTTTATGACCATTGGCCACCAAGAAATGGTTGAGTATGCTGGGTAAGAGCACAGGCTTTGAAGCCAGACAAATCTAGGTTCCAATCCCTGCTTTGCATCTCGTCGAAGCTCTGACTTTGGGAAAGAATCTCAGTTTCTTCAGCTGGAAAATGTGGATAATACCTTCAGAGGACAGTACGGAGCCCCACATATAATAGACATTCAAGAAATAGTAATGATGAATACTGACAGTTTCAGGACCGGCCAAAGGCAGGTACCCACGGGGTAAATGAGAAGCCTCTCCCATCCCAAAATATCTTCCCTCTCAGCCTGTCCCTCACTGCTTCAAATCTGCTATGTGAACTGATGTTTGTTAAAATGTACAAAATTCCCAAGAGCAAAGTAAGATAGGGAGCCTGGGGAAAGGGGTGCAAAGGCAGAAGCTGGGCAGAGCCTAACCACGCCTGGCAGCTCAGCATCCAGGAGGAATGCACTGGGGCAGGGGCTCTGGAATAATCTGAATGACAGATTCTTGATTCAGGACTAGGAAAAAAAGGGGGGGGGAAGGAAAGAGATGGGCTACCTCCCAAGGAGAGGCAACTTACAAACGTTTCTACTCTTGCAGGTAATCTTTCTACCCAGCCAGATGGGTTGGTTCATCTTCCTGTTTGCATTAATACGCCCTCTAGAGGTCATTTCATCCTCCTCTCCGCCTCCAGACAGGGTGACTAAGAAACCCCAGAAACACTGCAGCACCTGCTTGCTTTTAGTTCTCTAGGGAAGGGGAGCTTCACAGCCCTTCCTCCTCTTCCCCTGCACCTTTTAGGTAGTTTCTAATGAAGTCCCAGAAATGGCATGGGAGCCACAAAACTTTCTAGTGATATCAAAATCCTACATTGGCCTCTGTCTCCCCTTCTTCTCCTGCTACTTTCTGCCCCTCTTATTTGCACCTCAGAGCTCCCACCTACAGAAGATCCGCTTAGCAGGAACTAATTCACAAAGGGTGTTTCGTAAAATTTGTTTTGTAATTGCTGGATTTTTAAAAATCTTTTTATGTCAGGATAGAAAAAAAAAATTCAGCTGAATCCAGACCAATAACCTGTCTTAAAAAAAATTAAATGATTGGACTAAAATCAACCAAATGTTTTGTTTTTAATTTCCCAAACCAAACAACATGTGCGGATCCAGGCTCTAAGTTTTGTACCCTTCTCCCAACCAACTCATCCCTGACGCAGAACACAAGTAAAACCAAACAAACAGGAGAGGAAGGGCGGGCAGAGCAAAGCTCATTCCTTCCGGGCCAGCTGCCTGATTTCCATCAGGCCAAGCCTGAGACTTTTGTGGCCCAGCCACATAGTTGATTATGATTTGGAGGCTGACAGTGCCCCACAGGCATCTACAGAAGCTAGAACCTTCTGATGGCTGCCCACACACAGAGGAAAGCAGAACTTGTTTCAGATAAAAATCATGTCATGAGATTAAGGAATCAACCAGCAAACATCAGGGCTGTGTATAAAGAACCATAAAAATAATGTCTTCAAAAGATTTGGCTTTGGATATTAGCAAATAGGTCTTGGAGAGATAAAGCAACTTGACCAGCAGGGCTATGGGGCAGGACCTACCTTTTCAGGACTAGGATCCAAGGGGGTCCCAATCCCAGTCCTACGTGGTCTTCGTGACCCCACTTGCCTCCCCAACCTCAGCTAAAACCCCAGCAGCAAAGGGGAAAGTTCTGGGTCTCACTGCACTTGCATTGGAAGTATCAAAACTAAGCTGAACCCACATCGTCTCCTCCCCCACCCACCTTCTTTCACTCAGCAATAGCTAAGTGAACTCAGCTGAAAGTTTCCAAAGGATTTCACTTTGGGACTGAGCACAGAGATGGAAATTTTTAGCCTGGGAAGGAAACGTAGCAGGACACAGAGCAAGTGAAAACAGAAGGGCGGAATTAGGCAAGAGAAGGGCATCACAGCTTCCACACAGCTGTCTTGCAGAGGCCCAGCGCCACGCCTGGCCCAGCCTGCAGTGTCCTCCCAAGGGGGCATCCAGCTACTGCAGTACGGGGCATGTACACGGCCCTAGTGGGTAGGCACTGGTCTACCCCTAGGGCCTCAGTAATGGGGTCTCTGGCCTTTACCCTCTGTGACTAGACACTCAGCATTTCTTTCAGAGATATCACTGATGGCTCTGAGCTGGGCTTTCCCAGGGGTCTGACTGTGCCTGGCCTGATATGGGGGCTGCTGGGGCCTGCAGGAAGAGGCACCAAGGCACCTATAGGACCTCTTACTAGCCCAAGAAGAGGTCATCAAATGACTCAGTCTTTCAAGCAAGTAGGACAGATAGAGACTGGAGAGAAATCTCTTCTTACTGGAACCCCCAAACCTCCCATTCACCACTCCAAACAGACCTAGGCATTTCCCCATAGAAAGAATGCTGCTCCAAAGAAGTCTGAGAGCCCGATGGCACCTGCTAGGCTGCTGCCAGAGTGAAATGAAACAATGGCTCAAGGCCTGGTGCTCAAAATGGACCATTGACCACTAGAACAAAAGTGCCTTGAAGCAGGGCACCAGCTGGCTCCGTATCCCCAGAGCCTGGAACTCTACCTGGCACACAGTGGTGCCTAATTAATCCTAGATGAATGCGCACTCATGCATTGAGAGCAAGTAAAGTGCTGGAGGACCCAGAGGGCCACACACCCATGACCAGCAGCCAGTCCCTGGCTCCAGGACAGTGTAGGAGACAAGGTGGCTCTGTAACATGGAGGCTGCTTCCTATCAAGGCTGTGACCCCATGAACTTGGGGATTCCCCCAGGGAGGATATTCAAGAAAGAGCTTCCCTCAAGCATTGAAAGCAATAAGGTGGGCCAGTTAGGAGTTCACTGGCAAGCCCAATCCCTGGGAGGCGGACTCACGCTCAGAACCCCCGCAAGGCATGCATACTTTATTAGGAGTGCCCTCTTGGAGTGTCTCAAAAGGCAAATTGGATTTTTTTTATGATTAATATATTTTTATTTACTTCTGTCTTTTATATTCTGGTAAATATAGATAACATTAAATTTCCCATGTTGGCCATTTTTAAGTGTACAGTTCGTTGGCATTAAGGACATCTACACTGTTGTACAACTATCATCCTTCTCTAGAAATTTTCTCATTATCTCAAAATGAAACTCTGTACCCATCAGATAACAGCCTCTCATTCTCCCCTCCTAGGCCCCAGTAGTCACTGTTCTATTTTGTCTCTGAATTTGATGACTCTGGATACCTCCTATGAGGAATCATGTAATATTTGGTTTTTTGTGTCCGGCTTACTTCATTCAGCATAATGTCTTCAAGGGCCATCCATGTCATGACAGATGTCAGAACGTCCTTTTTTGAGGCTGGATAATATTTCATTTGCACGGAAATGCCACATTTTGTTGAGTCATTTATCCACTGATAGACAGTTGGGCTGCTTCCACCTTTTGGTGAATTATGCTGCTATGAACATGGGTGAGCAAATAGAAAGGCGATTTTTGGAAGCCAAGGAAATGAGCAATGAGATCCCTCAACTTGGGGGAAGGTGAAAAGAAGCCAGACTGACCCATCCTGTCTCTACATGCCTTTGCACCTCACCAGAAACGGGCTGAGACTAAGGCTAAAATTTAAATAAGTACATATCAGGGAGAGGCGCACACATAGGAACAAAATAAAACATGAGATGACACTTATTCCATGCCAGGCAACATCCTAACCACCTTACACACTTTAACTTCTCAACCTTCCCAGTGGCCTTCTGCGCAGATACTGCTAATGGCCGTGTTTTACAGGAGAGGAAAACAGGGCACAAAGAGATGAAGTTATTTGCTCATGTCACCAGCCAGCAAGAGGCAGAGCCAGGATTCGAACTTAAAACTTCAAGTCTATGTTTCAATCCAGCCCCGGAGGGTGGAGGAGGGGCAATGTTCTCATGCCCTGATCCATCACAACGTCTTCCACCAGCAGAGAGAATAAGGAAATGAAGGTAAAGATTCAGAAAGAATTGGTGGAGAGATGTTAGGCCCACTCTGGCTGAAGTCTTGTGGAGTTTAAGAAGCTGTGGGCTCCAAAAAGGGCTGGAGGAGTGACTGGTCCTTGGAGAAGCAAGGGTATAATTCTGAAGCCAGGAGGACTCCCGGATGGGGAGCCTTCTTGGTAGCCTAGGTTTCTGTGGGTCCACTTGCTTTGGGAACCACAAAGCCAAAATGTAAAGGAATCTATTTTCTAAGGAAAATACATACTTATACATTCTGAGTAATTTCCCGTGGAACAAGGGAAAAATAAACACAACACCCTAATTGGTTTTTTGCTTACAAATGGGTTCAAGAGAAGTGGGAGAATAAAATATAGGGTCAGGGGGGAAACTCTCTACGGATTCCAAACCTCAGAAACAGCCTGGATGCTTGAGAGGGTGGGAGGGATAGGGAGGGTTGGGGAGGGAGGCACCCATAGTTAGGGGCTTCCTGCCTCCTCTTCTAAGAACCCCTTGCCCACTCTCAGAAAACCAGAGGAAGGGAAACTGTGGAAGCACAGCCGTAAGCTCAGACCGGGTTCCACAGCCGAGGGGTTGTGTAAGTCAGCCACCAGGCGTGGAGCAGGCAGGTAAAGATGAAAGCAATGATCCCGTTGCCATCAGCTGGATGGTCAGGGACAAGTAGGTGGATTAGGGGCCAGGGCCCAAAAAAGGACAATTAAGTAGGAAGCTGTAGATCCCAGGCATCATTCAAATGAAATCATCAAAGAGAAAATAGTAAAGGACAGTGTGAACAAATCACAACCCTTTCCTGGGCCCGCTAAGTCTCCCCTATAAACAATGGGGGATACACTACTTGATTTCTAATATCGATAATTCCAAATTAGATGAGGAGATAAGTGGAGGGGACAGATTTACAGAATGGGGAATGGAGCTGGAGGATGAGTATGGGGACCTGAGGATGGGTACTTGAGAGCCAAGAGAATTTGGAACAGCTAAGAGTCAATTTGCACTGCAAATCAGACCCAGGGAGAACAGCCTAACTGGCAGGGGTCCCAGGTTATTGAAAGTTTAGCAGCGCCAACTTTCAGAGCAGCTGGCCTGGATTTGCTCAAGCAAAAGATTCATACTACGTGGGGAATGACTGGTCTCCAGGGCCCCAAGGGCCCCATTCTGCCTAGAGGCAGGCTGAAGAGGTTGAGCTCCCCCACCAGCAGTGACCTACCTGTTCCACCTACCCTGCACTTCACTGGTGAAAAGCCCTCTGGCCTCTAGAATCTGGGTTGACTCACACAGCAGCCTGGTGAGGAAGGATGAATCCTCATTCCCACTTTACAGATAAGGAAACTGAGGCTCAGAGAAGGTGTTTGTCTTGGTGAGCTACATGCCTAGCAGAGCCAGGAATGACCTCATGTCTCTTGCCTCCTTCAAGGAGGAGGCACCACGTGGGGCATGGAGCGGTGTCAATGTTCCCATGTACCTGGTTGTTGGGGGCAGAATGTCAAAGGCAGGAACCCCATCTCGTCCTCTGCATAGCCCCTAATTCTCTTCCCCCAGGCCCACTGGAAGGTGCTGGAGGCGAGGGAGCCCAGTGGGAACAACACTAGACCCGGGAGACCTGCGTCCAAAACTACCTGCCCTTGAGCAAGTCAGTTTCCTCATTTGTAAAAATAGTGGTTGCACTAGATTAGTAGTTCCCAATATTTTAGCATCAGATCTTTGCATTTCCCCAGTCAATCTTACTGTGCCCCTTGCTAAAAAGAGAAAAAGGAGGGCCATTCCAGATGAATCAGAGTAGAAACCTGGCAGGGCTAGATGTTCATCAAATTTCCATCCATCCCGAGACCCCTCTGTAGAGCCGAAGTCAATGCAGAGCACAACTTGCAAACCATCCAATTTCCCAGTCCCCCGCCTCAGGATCTTCATCCTTCTCCACAGCGTCACTGAGGGACAAAGCTTCTCAGATCCCAATGTGGGCCTCCACTCTCTTCTCCTGCATGCTCAACCACCACTGAAATGCTGTCAACTTCCAAATTATAATTCCAAGTCACAAAAAAATGCCGACCCAACACCTACCCTTGGTTGTCTGTATTAGTTATCTACTGCTGTATAATAATCACAGCCAAATTTAGCAGCAAACATTTATCATCTCATACAATTTCTGAGGATCACTAATCTAGGAGCAGCTTAGCCAGTGGTTCTGGCTCAACTTCTCTCATGGGGTGGCAGTCAAAATGTCAGCTGGGGGCTGCATCATCTGAAGGCTTGACCGGGGCTGGAGGATCTGCTTCTAAGATGGTTCACCCCACTCACATACTGGCAAGTTGGTGCTGGCTGTTGGCAGGAGGCCTCAGGTCCTTGCCACATGGCCCTCTCATATGGCAGCTGACTTCCCTATCATGAATGTTCCAAGGGAGAGTAATCAAGATAGAAGCCACAGTGCTTTCTATGACCTGTCTTGAAAACCAGATGTGGCCACTATCACCATATTTCATTTATTAGAAGCAAGTTCCTGAATCCAGCCCACAGTGAAGGGAAGAGGAATCAAGATCCACCTCTTGAATGGAGGAGTACCAAAGAATTTGAGAGCTTATTTTAAAGCCACTGCACTGTCCCAGGGCAGACTTATGAACCCCTCCCCGACACCCAGTCTCATTCAGCTGGTGCCTATTACAGTAAACAGTACCTACTAAGGTAGCCAGGAGTCCGGGCCATCTCTTCGCTCATGCTCACACCCCTCATATCTAATCAAACACCAAGTCCTCTCATTCTCATCTCCTAATATTCTATCTACTAGGTAGCTAATATTCTATCTACTAGGTAGCAAAGATGATGGTTAAAAACTTGGGCTTCCTGGCCAGGTACAGTGACTCACATCTGTAATCTCAGCACTTTGGGAGGCCAAGGCAGGAGGAATGCTTGAGACCAGGTGTTCAAGACCACCCAGGGCAACATAGTGAGAGCCTGTTTCTACTAAAAGAAATTTAGAAATAACTTTTTAAAAGAGTATGGGCTCCCACACTGAACCCTGGCTCCACCAACTACTAAACCTCCATATACCTGTTTCCTCATCTTTAATTGAGGAGAATTGTATCTACCATATTGTGAGGATTAAATATGCCATGTAAAACTCACAGGACAGTGCCTGGCACATAGTAAATCCTAAACAAATACTTGTTGTCGCATTTCTCAAATGTGCATCTCTGTCCATCTGAACAGGTCTAAGTGATTGCCACCCTTCACCTAGATGATTTATGCAGCCTCCTATTTGGTCTCCTTAAATCCACTCTGTTCTCAAATATGTTCTCCATCCAGCAGCCAAAGGGGGTTTTGCAAACACCCCACCTCCACCACCATCGCTTAAAAGCCCTCACAGGTTTCCCGTTGCTTCTCAGGATGAAGATAAAGCCTCACTCTCACCCTGCACAATCTGGGCCCTTGCCCAAGTATCAGCCATCTCCTGATAAGACTTTCTGCTCCTCAGATTTTCGTCAAATACACCATGCTTCTATCCACCACAGAGTCTTAGCCCATTCTGCTCCCGCAAAGAAAATCTCATGTCTTCCCTCACACCACCTTACCTCACCTAGAAAAAGTCTAATAGCCTTTTATTAGGAAAGCTTGAGATAGCCTTTCCTATCTCAACACAGGTGTTATTGTCCAAGGAGATCCTCCCTGACTTCGAAATCTCCTTAGAATGCACATCCCAGTCTGTGATTATTTGATTAACCCTCTCTCTCCCACTGGACACAAAGTTCCATGTGAGCAGAAACCACACCTGCCATTGTTTAACCATTGTGTGCTCAGCTCCTAGCCATGTCTGGCACAACAAGGGCAGTTTCCAGGAAGTGTTTGTGGAATGAATAATTAAATGCTCTTCCTCTCTCAGATATTGCAGGGAGAGTTCCAAGTGCCAAGGACTGGCCAACAGAAAAGGACCGCCGCCCCCTCAAGCCCGCCTCCTCCTACATCACCCACCCTGGAGATGCTGAGTCATCAAGTCACTTTCAGCTGAACCATGCCTCGCATAGCCAAATATCAGACCCCTATGGAAGTGCCATGAAGGGGGCTTCCTGCCTCACTCTGGGGGCTGCCAGGGCTCTCCACACCACTGAGAAAGTGATGGATGGCTTCATCCGTGGTTTCCTCAGATGCTGGGGAAAGGCTCAGATTTGCCTTGTTTCTTGAGGCTGCAGTTGCTGGCAGTGCAAATCCTGGCCTTCTCCCCAGCTGTCCTCCCTGGAATCGGGGTCAGGAAACACATTCCCTCTCCATTTACTTTATTTCTTCACTGACTTCAGCCACCTCTCAGGGACTCTTTCTCTCAAAATCTCTGCCTGGACCCTTGTGGGGCAGTGTGGGGTGGCAGAGAGCACATCCCACCTAAGTCCTCACCAGCTGTGGCCTTGGGAAATTCACTTTCTTTTCTTAACTTACCATGACACCTGCTGTTTCCTCCTGCAAGTGCTCAGTACTCCATGTCCTCAATTATCTCCAAGTCACCTCTTTCTTTCCTCTCTTTCCCCAGCCACTCACTGATGCTGGTGGCACTCTCTGTCACACAGAAAGGATTATTCATCCCTGGAAGGAGTGTGCACTGGTTCTGCACAGAGCACAGAAATCCAAGTCTGTCCCACAGAGAAAAAAGAGCCTGCTTCTTGCATCACACAAAGGCCTCAGTTTTGCCCACAACCTCCGCAGTCACCCTCCTCGGCCTTTCTTGTCCACTCAGCTAACTTCTTTATTCTGTGTATGTCCACACCATGCCTGCTGCTGATGTGCCCAATGTGAGGACCTTGTCTGCTTCCCAATGTCTGAGGCTACTCTGTTCCTACCAGAGTGACAGGACCCCCAGACCTCCACCTGCAGCACACCAGGTCAGAAGTCCCAGCATGAATCCTTTCAGGAAGCCAAAAAGAGGAGTTTCTCCCCCACCTTGGGGTGCAGCTCCCTTTGGCCTTGCAGCCCTGAGGTCCCAAGGCCCATATGCATGGTCACTGGCCTCCCCCTGCCTTGGGCCCATCCTGAGGACCTGTCTTGGGAACTTCTGTGAGACCCAGCTCCAAATGCCCAGCCCCCTAGTTTTGCTCTTGTTCCTGATTTGCTCTGAGGCCCTGCTGCTGGGGTGCAGACATTCCTGGGCCACCTGAACTCCTGAGGATCACCTCCAGAGCCCAGAAGGTAGGCTAAGCCCACCTGGGGTGACGCCTGACTCCATACCCTGTTCCTCTATCCACTCGCCATGGCCATGACCTCCCACCCCTTGTCCTCTGGCCTGGATCACCCCAGCAGTCTACCTTGCCTGCCTCTTCCCCAGTTAAAGGCCTCCCTCAGTTTGTTCCCTGTAATGGGATGACCATAAATATTCCCCAAACTACTCTTTGTCAAGCATTTCTAGGGCCCCGGAGTGTATTTGAAAAAGACTTTTAGCTCTTGCCCTAAAATATAATGTTCCTTTTCTTATATCCCTGTGTTCAAATTATTTATCATTCAACAAACTTTTTTTAAGAATCTAATCTGTGCTGGCTTCTGTTGTATGCACTGGGATTGAAGCAGTGAACTGAACAGAGAGGAATCTCTGCCCTCATGGGCTTGCATTTCAGTGAAGGCCCACCAGACACGGAGTTAAGTTCAAACAGAGAATTTCCTCCGCCTGTCCTGAGGCCTCTCCACTTACCAGTGGAGTCAACCTTTCCTATCTCAACACAGGTGTTATTGTCCAAGGAAACCCTCCCTGACTTTGAAATCACCTCAGAATGTACATCCCAGTCTGTGATTATTTGACTAACCCTCTCTCTCCCATTGGACGCAAAGTTCCATGTGAGCAGAAACCACAGCTGCCATTGCTCACCAGTGTGTGCTCAATGGTGAGCCGCCATCTTTCTGGTGCTGCCATCTTGAATTCCAAAGCTTTGAGCTCCATTGTTGTCTCCCTCCAAGCTCAACTGCTCTTCCAGTTGTTGCTCTCCATGGTTTCCCCTTCGGGGAAGTAACGGCTGTGCCCCCTCAAGCTCCTCCAATATCTCCATCGCTTTTCCTTCCCCCTTCCTGCTGCCTCCTCCTCTTCCTGGGTCAGATTCACTAGTCAGCGCTTTTACCCCCGAGGAACCCATCCCGCTTTTGTTCTGTCTCATCAGCAAGGCGAGCCCTCCATGCAGACTTCCTCCTCCCCAGAGGCTGCCACTTGAGTCCACAATGACAGGGGAGCTGAACATTTCCCAGTCCGTGGCCAGCCCTCAGCAGAGCTTGGCCTGGGGCCTGTGCAAGCGTCTCAGGAGAGGAAAATCAACTTTCCTGGACACAGCCCTGGCTTTCCAGTGAGAGCCCACAGCCTCCACAGGCTGCTGGCATCCACTCTGGAAAGGACATATGGTTGGTAAACAGGACTGTGTGTGCCCTGCAGCCTGCGGGCTCCACAGGGGAAAGGCCTGGCCCTTGCCATAGGAGCAGATCTGTACTTGCAGGATAGTTCTAGTGCAAAACCACTCAGAACATGGTGCATGGCCAGCCTGGGCCTCAGGACCCCTGAGTCACAAGGCAGCCAAAGAACTCCCAAGGGCTCTGAAGGAGGGATAGGGACAGGGACCTGCAATGCTATGGTTCCATTGCCTCTTCCCTCCCATACAAGGAACTCTTCTGTATGGCCTGGCCCCTAAGGGTCCTGTGACCCAGGCATAGACAATAAGAAATAGCCTACCTCCCTTCTTTTGCCCCCCAAAAGCACTGAAAATGAGAGTTGTCCATTCTCCTAGGTCAAGCAACTAGGCAGATGCCAGCTCACAGGTGAGTGGAGGCTTGTGCCAGCCTGCCCTGCCTGCCAGCTTCACCAGGGTCTGGGCATTCTTGAGCCCCTCCATTATGCCAGGGGCCCTCCAGATCTTGTTGCAGGCTATCTCTAGCACCCAGTCACCCTCTCTAGTGGGCTGAGACCCCATGTGAGTGAAAAGGCAGACTGTAATGAGAAAGGAGTGGCTCTCCAAGTCAGGCACAGAGGGCACCCTACAAGTGAGCACATTTGGTCAAGACAAGGAAGGGCTGCTACATACAGAAATCTAAGTGGATATCTGACACTAGGGCAGTGGAACTCCACCCCTGTGGAAGATGGACTGTAGGATGATTGAATCCTCCCTCACCAGGTTTCTTCTTCCCCAGTTTGAAGTCAGCAACAGGGACTAGTTCTGGAGCAAACCAGTTCTAAGCTATAGTGCCCAAGAAACAGAAGCTAAGAAGGCAGTGGCTCATACCGATAACCCCAGCACTTTGGCAGGTTGAGGCAGGAGGATCATTAGAGGCCAGAAATTTGAGGCTGCAGTGAGCTATGATCATGAAATTGCACTCCAGCCTGGGGACAGAACAAGACTCTGTCAAGAAGAGAAAAGAAGGAAAAGGAGGAGAAGGAGAAGGGGGAAAAGAGAAAGAGGAGGAAGAAGAAGAGGAGGAGGAGGAGAAGGAGGAGGGAGGAGAAAGAAAGGAACGGGGAGGGCAGGAGGGGGAGAAGGAGGAGAAGAAGAAAGAAGGAAGGAAGAAGAAAAGGAGGAGGGAGGAGAAGAGGGAGGGGAGGAGGGGGAGAAGAAAGAAGAAGGAAGAAGAAGAGGAGGGGGAAGAGGAGGAGGCAGAGGAAGAAGAAGAGGAGGAGGAGAAGGAAGCAGCAGCCAATGCAGTGGTGACGGCAGCAAAGGGAACAGCATCTTTAGAAGACCAGCTATTCTGGGAGAAGAAAAGGGGGGAAAAAATGGTGATAATCCTTGGGAACCTAATGAGACTCTAACCAGGTCATAGCTGTCAAGAGAGGGTGTTAATGGTATTTAGAAGTTACAATTGAGGTGATGGCAGCTAGAGTATTAGCAAGATTTTCCAAAGAAGGCAGAAGAGGAATTTGAGAGGGGGTGGTAAGCAGGCGTCATCTTTCCTAGAGATCAACACCAAAAAGATTATGATAGAGACCTCGGAGGGAGAGTCCAGATGCCAGACCAGGGGCCGGGACAGGTACATGACGCTGAGAGCACAATCAGTCCTTCCCTGAAGCAGAGAGGACTCACCTATAGAAATGCCAGGAAGCGATGAGAAAGGGAGGGTCTAGCCACCACCCCACCCCACTAATATCCACTCTCACAGGCTGCTGGCCATCCGTCTTTGTGGGCACAAGCCCCGGCATCCACGGCAGGGTCCTTTTTGCAAGAGGCGCACACCCCATGGCCTCCCGGAGTTTTTGACACTCCCTGGAGGGACACTGCCAAGGTCCTAGGAGCACAACAGGAGGCCCTTGGGCGCAATCCTGGAGCCAAGTTCAGCTGCTCCCCCAGCTGGAGACCAGCCTCCTGACTGTGCACCCAGCTGGTCCTAGGGACTGCAGGAGGGAGGCTTCCACTTCTCTTTGGAATAAGGGGCTTGGATTAGCAACATTTCCCAAATATGATTTGAGGAACTCTGATCCCACTAGATGCTCCATGGTGAGAGGTTCCACTGGACAAATAATCCTGGGAAATGCTGCGACTCTACCAACCCTCTTGGAGCTCTCTGTTCTCCTTAGCACGCAGAGACTTTGAGCAGCATGCAGTGAGGAGGAGAGGGATGTTCACTGATGTAAAGTATCAGCCTCCACACATGGATTCTGCTCGAACCCTCTGGGTAAGGCACCATCGGAACCCATTTTATAGATCTGTCCTCTGGCTGGCTCTGTACTGCTCCTTCTGGCCCAGAGCTTCTCAAATGTCCCGTTCAAGCCTGGGACACTTGTCATGAGCACGGTTTTAGAAATTCTGAACAGGAGGGCCTCTAAGACTAATTAGATGCCTTCCTCACCCTGAGACAAGTCCCATTAAATTAGAGAGAGGGAGGGAGGGACTGAGAAAGAAACAGAAAAAGACATACACATCAAAAGAGACACACACAGGCATAGAGAGAGACACACAGAGACATGGAGAGACACTGAGAGACACATACAGAGACACACTGAGAGAGAATGAGAGGGAGCGAGATTGAGACAGGGACATTAAGAGACAGAGACACTGAGAGACAGAGGCATGAGAGAAACACTGAAAGACAGAAACATGAGAGACACTGAGACACAGAGACACTGAGCGACACAGAGACACACTGAGAGAGAGATGAGAGGGGAGAGACTGAGATAGAGAGAGACACTGAAAGACAGAGACATGAGAGAGACACTGAGACACAGACACTGAGACACAGAGACATGAGAGACACTGAGACAGAGACATTGAGAATAGAAACATGAGAGACAGAGAGACACTGAACCACAGAGACAATGAGAGATAGAAACACTGAGAGACAGAAACATGAGAGAGACACTGAGAGATAGAGACACCGAGGCAGAGACACTGAGAGAAACACTGAGAGACAGAGACACTGAGACATACACACAGGGAGAAGGTATTGGGGAGAGGGGAGTGCAGCCACAGTTGGGAGGAGAACCGGCCAAGATGAGCTTTGTGAGTGAGCAGGTGCGCTGGAGGGGAGATGAAGGCAGCTTGAGTGGGGGATCTCATACCAAGCCAGGCCAAGCCAGACTCCCCTTCTAATGTGTGTTTCCATTCACAGCTGAGGAGGCAGTGCCCACACCTGTGAGAGAGGAGCTCTCACGGAGGAAACAGGCAGATCCTCATCGCCCTCTGGCTCTGCATGGGCAGCTTGGCCTGGGTAAGGAGGACACTCGAGTCTGCTGGAGAAATCTCGGCAGCCTGCTGGAGGGGCAGCTTTGGGGCTCCAGGGCAAAGGAAGTAGGAACACTAGGAACACCAGGATCACAGGGGAAAGGGAGCGCTTGCTCAGTGACAGACCCAGGCTGAGTGTGAACGACCCATTCCCCTCCACCCAGCCCTTACCCACACACCACTCCCATTCACGCCCCACTCAGCCCCGAACACCCAGCCCAGCCTGCACAGAAGACCTGCAGCTGAGAGCAGACAGGCTCGGAGCCCTGCAGGTCGCAATGGAGGCTTCTGTCCATCTTTGGATCCCCACCACCAGCCCTGTCCAAGACATTTGTCCTCAGAGGAGCTTTATTTGATCTTCTCTCCATTTCTGTGCAAGCCTAGTGAGAAGCCATGGCCAGCAAGAGAAAGCAACAGTTGCCTTCTTGGACCTAATTTGAGAGGGGCTAAAATGGGCCACCTGACCCCAAACTTCTCTCCTACGTAGTACATCACAGAGTCTAGCCACTAGGAGAAAATCCAAGAATGTTCAGGTTTGAAGAGAGACCTAGGAGCCCAACCTTTCAGTCCCTCCAGGCAGCCTCCATCCCTCCAGGCTGGGGCAAAGAGGACTGACCCCAGGTGGCAGCAAACAGGTCACATTTGTCTCCCACGATTTGGCCACCAGTGAGCCTAAGCGCTGTGGAGCAAGGGTTGGGAGTTCCCACTCCAGAGTAAGACAGCTGGATCTAAATCCCAGTTCTGCTACTTCCTATCTGAAAAACAGATGCCTCAGTTTCCTTCTCTATAAAACACAGCCCCATCCTGTGGGGAGACTCTCTGGGGCAGATCCTTCACCAGCCCATTTTACAGATTAGGAACCTGAGGTGAATGAGCCGGCACTGAGACCCCAGGTGCTTGACTCCAAGCACAGAAATCTTACCGCTTCAGCAAGTCAATTTCCCTCCCCAGGGAAGGCTGGGAAACAGTAACCAGAGAAGGAGGCAGGAGGGACTCAGAACCCCTGCCTGGCCCCCAGGAAGGTCTCTGCCTGGATGCCAGGCTCAAGGCTGGTCAGTCCTGCCATTCTTCTTGCCTCACATTTTTCCGAATTCTGCCTCTCCCCCTGGAAAGCCATTGCAGGCAGGGCGTTACAAAATTATAAGCTTCCTTTGTCCCAGGTCTCCTCTGGTTACAATAATACTCACTGGCTCTCCAGAGCTTTCAGGGGCATGGAAAACGTGACTTCACTCCTCAAGGATTTCTGATTTTCAAAAATGCCATTGGGGAAAGAAAAGGAAAAAGAATGTCTCTGTCCACCCCTGATAGAAAAGACAGTGGGTTCCAGCCTCCCAGCCCAGAGTCAGGGCTAAGAGCTCACAGAAGATACAGAAGGCACAGACAGGGGACCTTCACTCCCCCTTGCACACCACATGCTGGAAATCAGCCTCTCTGGGTGGGTCTAAGGAGAACAGGGAGGAAAAGGGTCCCTGAAGACAGGTGTCAAAGGCAGGAAATAAATTCATCCTGTCTTGCCATTCCCCAATTTGACGGCTTTATTATTCCTGTGCTTATTTATTCAGTCAGTCCATCAGTCACTTGTCCTGAGTGCCTAAAATGAGCGACTCTGCTGTCCAACCATCTGGGATAATATTCTGGCTCTGCCTTCTTTCCAAGCTTCAGTTTTCTCATCTGCAAAATAGAGACAGTGTAGTCTGGACCACACAGGGCTGCTATGAAAACTAGAGATAACTTGTGCCAGTGGCTTCACACCATGCCAGCAGATCGGAAGCTCTCGAGACATAGCTCTTGGTGCTACCGCAAACCTGTGTCAAGCAGAGCAATGTGTCTGCATCTGGACTGTCGGGAGCACCCATCCCATGGCACCTGCAGCCTGGAGACCTGGCCCTGGAGGCTCCTAGCTGGCCCATTACTTTAAACCGTGAATACCAGGGCTAGTCTAATAGGTAGACTGGCAGGGCAAGGAGAAGGGTTTCATGAGTCCTTGCTGCGTACAAGATGCTGTACAGGTGCCATGGGAAACTCAGAGACAGCAACTTATAAATCAAACTGTACAATTTCAGGTATATGAGAAATGTCATTTTTTAAAAATGTATTTAAATCAAGTTAAATCCATCTCTGAGCCCCCATCCCACCTGAGGCAGGAAATTCGGTCCTGGTCATTAGTGGGACCCACCCATCCTCTCTCTCACCAACATCATTGGTAGGGGTGTATGCATAGTCACTGACCATTTGTCCCCCCTGGTTACTGCTGAGATACCTGATGCAAGGCCACATAGTAGCCAGGAGCCCAGGGGCTCGGCTGCTTCTGTGCCAACCAGTGCCAGAGAAAGCTGGTCACAGACACATCACACAGTCAGCCTACTCTGAGGTCCTACCCACCCTGGGCACTTCCAGGGAAAAGGATGCTGTGCCTCTAGGACTCTTCCCTCAAAGGCACTCCATCTCAGAGAACTCAGACTCCCAGGAAGGAAGAAAAAGAAAAGAAAACCATTCCTACTCTCTAGCCTTGCAGCACCAGTCTCCCAGAGGAGCAAGCTGTTTACATGGGAGCTGGGGGCAGTGGAGACAAAAGTACAGGGATAATGGAAAATGAATCATCATATCAGAGACAGCCCCTCCAAAGAGGTGACTTCCAGGGACTCCCAACAAAACACCTGCACCCTCCCCACCCTCCACACCTACCCCTACAGGCAGAGGAAGCAGCAAACCACATGGTGACATTTCAGGGCTAACAAAAAGCCCTCCAGGAAGTAAAGCAATCTCTCCAAGCTTCCAGAACACCTACATTCTCCTTCCTCTAAGGCAGATGTCATGAAGGGGTCTCTGCTGAAAGGATCAGTTGACTTATCACTGTCACTTTGCTGAGACTAGGGCAACAGGGAAGGGAAGTGTCGACTGGGAAGCAGTACTTACCCAAGAAGGGAAATTGGTATTTGTTTAGCACCTACTAGGTACCACCAGGTGACTTCACAAAATCCTACCTGCTCATCTCAACCGTGCAAGATGAGTGCTTCATCCCTGTTGTGGATGAGGAAACAAAGGTCCTGGGAGAGGGGCCAAGGTCACAAAATAGCATATGACAGAGCTGAGAACACGCAACTAATATTTAATAATAATACTATCACTTAGGGTACTGCTATCATTCCCATTTTACAGATGAGACTCTGAGGCAGAGCAATTAAATGACCTATAAGGGTTAAGAAGGCTGCCCCTGAGGTTGTGGTGTATTATAAGCTATTTACCTGCTCATTTTTCTGCCTCTGCATGAGAAGCAACTGGTTGGAAAAATCCCACCAGTTCTGGGAATTCATGTTCTGCCCAGATTTCTGCAAATGAGTAGGGAAGCACTACCAAGGATACTGGTGGCTTTGCATAGCACTTAAAGACTCATATTACTTTGAAGTAAAGTTTTGCAAAAATAAAAATGCAAATGTTTAGAAACCAGTTAAAGAGCATTGCTTTGGGGAGCAAAAGACAAAAACCCCTCATGCCTCACTGCCTCCTCCCACTCACCCCCTGCATCAATTCAGTGGCCTGGAATTCCTGCCGCTGTTCAATAAGCAGAGAGGGCTCTAAAGAGAGGACCCAATATGCCAAGCAATCTTGGTCAAAGGAATACCTACAGTCAGAGATGGAAAGATTCCTTCATCAGACAGATGAGAAAACTGAGGTCCGCATGACGAGCGACTCGTCCACGGTCAGGCACGTGCATACACACCTGGGCACATGTGCGTGTGCACGACGTGAGGCTGTGCATACTGGGGCTCTGGCCGGCATGGCCAGCACGTGCCCTCACGCACGTTTGCCCCGCACCGGTTTCCCCTAGCGAGCTATCCCTGCGCCCACTCCTTCCCTTGCCCGGGCCTACAGAGCTGCTCACACGCGGGTGAAGACTGCCCCCTGGTGGGCGGGAGCCTTCTGGAGGCCCGCAGGCCCAGCATCCTGTGCCCATAATCCCCAAAAGGGGCTCCTCTAGAATCACCCCCAGGCCCTGGGGCCAGCATCGAGGCTGCTCTGGGAACTGCGCTTACACGGGTGTGGGTCTGGACCTCTGGGGTCTTAGAATCAAGGAAATAATAAAGCAGAGGCTTAGTGTTGCAAGTTTAGTTCCTGGAAGCTGATTGAAATGGAGATGAGCAGCAGTGATTTTTTGGGTGGGGGGGGGTTGTGCTTTCTAGAGATCAACACCTCTTCCAAGGAAGGGACACAAGCAGGGCTGGGCAGAGAGAGAGAACGTGGGTTGCAGCAGTCACCTGAAGGCCAGGAGCATTGAAGTTAGGATGGGCCTCCCAGACTAACCGGTTTAGCAAATAAAAATAGAGGCTGCTCAGTTAAATTTCAGATAAATGTGAATTTTCTTTTTTTGTAGAAGTATGTTCCATGCAAGGAGAGGAGGGTTTCTATGCAAAAAGGGTGGAGGTAGGGCTGCAGTGATGGAAACTGTTTATAGAGAGAGATGGAACAAACAGGTACAACAGTCACCCACCACATTCATGGTTTCTGTGGATTAAACCAACGGTGGATTGAAAATATTGGGGAAAGAAATGGCTGGTTATGACTGTAACAAACATGTACAGGATTTTTTTTTAATCTTGTCATTATTTCCAAACAGTACAGTATGACTGTGGGAAGTAGAAAAGTTCCTTTTTTCTAAGTTTCCTTTCTTGTTAAAAAAATACATGTGCTAAAAACTTTGTTAAGCCCTATCCTACGTAGCCATGCTTACAGGCATGTAGTACATTCTATGTCCTTGTACTTTAACCAAGATATCTGTGCTGGACGTGCTCACAGGCATGTACCAGCTCGCCATTGCTTTTATCTGTTTAGAAAAGTTTTAAGTTGTTAGCCAATCAGATTTTAATTTAAATTGTGAGGTTTGGCTCCAGCCAATAGAGATCAGATACAGCAGTAAGGATGACCCCAAATGCATAAGGGATAAATTTGTGCGATTTCATTGTACTCTCGTGGCAAGATGGCTAGTGAGAGTACCCTTCCTGCAGTTCACGAAGTAAAAATTGCATTGCTGAAAGATCCTTTGTCTCAGTGCTAACTTTTTTTGTGGCTCCAAGCATCTATTTCCAACAATGACAATTATTTACGTAGCATTTACATTGCATCATGTATTATAAGTAATCTAGAGCTTACAGGAGGATGTAAGTTACATGCGAATACTACACTAATTTACACGAGGTTTTGAGCATCCATGGATTTGGTTATCTGAGGGAGTTCTGGAACAAATCCCCCGTGGATACTGAGGGACAACTGTTAAGGATAATAGGAACCACGTTTCTCACTATTGGAAATGAGAGTAGAAAACTAAACAAGAATAAATCCAGTGGAATTAGAGATATTTGTGTGAGCTCAGTTTGCAATAGAGGTATAAAAATAAATATAGATATAAATGCACATAAGACTATTATCAACTGCATGTTTGTATGTAGACCTATTGCGGACTGCATATTTGTATCCCTCTCCCAAATTCATGTGTTTAAACCCTAGCCCCCGACGGGATAATATTAGAAAGTGGAGCATTTGAAAGGCAGTTAGGTTTAGATGAGGTTATGAGGATAGAGACCCCATGATTGGACCGTGTCTTATAAGAAGAGAGAGATACTAGAGCTTGCTCTCTCCACCATGTGGGGATACAGTGAGAAGAAGGTCATCTGCGAACAATGAAGTGGGCCTTCACTAGACATTGACTCTGCACCCTGATCTTGGACTTCCCAGCCTCCAGAATTGTAAGAAACACATTTCTGTTGTTTAAGCCACCTAGTCTATAGTATCTTGTTATAGACGCCCAGACTGAGTAAGAAAATGACTCTAGATATAAACTTGGAATGTGCATGTGTATAGTCATGTGTATAGTTTGCTTGTATGTATGTATGTATATCTACATCTATGTATGTAGATATATGAGGATATATGTAGAGATACATATATCCTTATCTCTACTGAGAAGGTGTGGGGATAGCAACACCCTAATGACAAATGACCACATTCCTTGGTTTGTAAATACCATTCAGTATTAAAATAAACCTGTGCACCTTGAAGAAATAGCCACTTCTAATACCAGAGCTGAAAAAGTACTGTCAATTACTAAGTGACAGTGGCAGGTATTACAGCAACCAGTTATGATTGTCTATTTCTCCCTTTAGTTGTATCATTTTTTTTTTGTTTCATGTATCTTGAAGTGCTATTACTAAATATATACACATTTAGAACTGATATTTCTTCTCAAGGAATTGACCCCTTTATCATCTGCATAAATCACCTTGGGCTGCCATAACAAAATACCACAGACAAAGTGGCTTAAACAACAGAAGTTTACTTTATTATGTTTTGAAGGCTGGTAAGTCCATGATCAAGGTGGCAACAGGATGGGTTCTGGTGAAGCCTCTCCTCTCTCCTTGGCTTATAGATGGCTACCTTGTTGTGTCTTCATGTATTCATCTGTTCTCACATTGATAATAAAGACATATCTTAGACTGTGTAATTTTAAAGAGAAGAGGTTTAATGGACTCACAGTTTCACGTGGCTGGGGAGGCCTCATAACACACAATCATGGTGGATGAGGAATGAGGAGCAGAGTCACATCTTACATGGTGGTAGGCAAGAGAGCTTGTGTGGGGAAACTCCGATTTATAAAACTGTCAGATCTTGTAAGACTTATTCACTACCACAAGAATGGTATAGGGGAACCACCCCCATGATTCTGTGATCTCCACCTGGCCTCACCCTTGACACGTGGGGATTATTACAATTCAAGGTGAGATTTGGGTGGGGACACAGCCAGACCATATCACTTCACGTGGCATTTCTTCCATGTATGCAGGGAGAGATCTCTGGTGTCTCTTCCTCTTCGTATATGGACACCAGTCCTGTCAGCTCCACCCTTATGACCTCCTTTAGAATTAATTACTTTTGTAAAGACTCTGTCTCCAAATACAGACACTTTGATGGTTGGGACTTCAACATACTAATTTTGAGAAAACACAATTCAGTTCATAAAATCATCTGTGCCATTGTGATCCATGATCATCTTTATCTTATTGTCTATTTTGTCAGATATTAATGTAGCTATACCAGCTTTTTTATGTTTGATGTTTGCATAAATAGCTTATTTCGTTCTCTTACCTTTAACTTGTCAGTGTGTTAATACTTAACATGCATCTCTTGCAAATAGTGTTTTACTGTGTCTTGCTTTTTTAATTGTCTGACAAACTCTGCACTTTAATTTGAGTGCTTAGTCCTTTATTAATTAAATTATTGACATGGTTTGCTTTAATTCTACCATCTTGCTACTTGTTTTCTTATCTTTTCTCTCTATATCCTTTTGTTTCTCCTTTCCTGTCTTAAGTTTATTGAGTACTTTTTAGTATTCTATTTTCTCTACTGGCTTTTTAATCATATCTCTTTGTACTTTTTATTTTACTAATTGCTTTAGAGGTTATAATAGGCATTCTTAACAGACTTTATCTTTAAATAATATACCATACATATAATTTGGGATTCTTAAAATTGTATAATTTCATTTATCTGCAATCCATCTTTTGTGTTATCATTCCCATAAACATATTTCTGCATAAATTATAAACTCCACAATACAATGTTGTTGTTGTTATTATTATTATTATTATTATTTTGAGACAGGGTCTCACTCTGTCACCCAGGGTGGAGTGCAGTGGTGCCATCTCAGTTCACTGCAAACTCCACCTCCCGGGTTCAAGCAATTCTCTGCCTCAGCCTCCCGAGCAGCTGGGATTACAGGCACCTACCACCATGCCCAGCTAATTTTTGTATTCTTAGTAGAGATGGAGTTTCACCATCTTGGCCAGACTGGTCTTGAACTCCAGACCATGTGACCTACCCACTTTGACCTCCCAAAGTGCTGGGATTACAGGCATGAGCCACTGTGCCCAGCCAATGTTATTATTTTTAAATGAAAATGTTAATTAACTTTTGAAAAATTTAAGAAAATAAAAATATAGTATTATATTTATTCACATGTTTTCCATATGCCATATTCATCAATCCTTCCTGTAGATAAAGATTCTCTCTAGTAGCATCTCTCTTCAGCTAAAAGAACTTCCTTCAGCATTTCATGGAGTACAGGCATGCTGTTGGAAAATCCTCTTTCCTTTTACATTTAATTTAACATGCCTTTATTTGCCTTCATTTCTGAAAGCTATCATCACTGAATATTTAATCCAATATTGATAATATATTATTTTCTGAAATTTAAAGATGTTATTCCATTGTCTTCTGGCTTTCAATTTTTACGGTGAGAAGTCAGCTGTAATTCTTATCATTGCTCTCCTGTATACAATGTGCATTTTTATTTGGTTACTTTTAAGAACACTTTTTCTACTTTTAACTTTCAAAAGTTGGACTATCAAAATACCTGGGTGTGATGTTCTCTATATTTATCTTGATTGAGATTCACTGAGCTTTCTATATGTGTGACTTACCGATTTTGACCAATTTTGGAAAATTGGTAGGAAGAGCCACTATTAAAGTTTTTTAAATCCTTATTTGCAAATCTTAATCCCTAGGTCAGCAATCCTCAACCTTTTTTGGCAGCAGAGACTAGTTTCATAAAAGACAATTTTTCCACAGATGAGGGTGGGGGATGGTTTGAGGATGAAATTGTTCCACCTAAGATCATCAGGTATTAGTTAGATTCTCATAAGGAGCACACAACCTACACCCCTCACATGTGCAGTTCACAGTAGGGCTCACACTCCTGTGAGAATATAATGCTGCTATTAATCTGACAGGAGGCAGAGCTCAGGAAGTAATGTTCACTCACCTGCTGCTCACTTCCTGCTGTGCAGCTCAGTTCCTAACAGGCCACAGGCTGATACTGGTCTGCAGTCCTGGAGTTGGAGACCCCTGCCCTAGGTTGTCTATGGAATTGTTCCTGATTGAGGTCTTTCCTGTTTCTTCATCTGTATTTTCAGGGGTAGGAAAAAGAACCTCAAATTTTTAAGAAAGTTGCAAACAAAGCAAATCTTTTTTTTCTAAATTTTTTAAGATGAAATTTCCAACAAGATCCCCTTGACGATTGAACAATTTTGTTTGTACACATTGCCTATAACAAGGATATTCTCTAATATAACCTAATGAGACCATCAAAGTCAGGAAATTTATGCTACCATATTACTATCTTCTCATCTTCAGATCTCATTCATGTTTAGTTGTCTTAATAATGTTCTTTACTGTAAAATATTATAGTCCAGAAACTCATGATGGATTTAGATGTCATGTCTCTTTAGTCTCCTTTAGTCCAAAACAACTTCTTTCTTTCCTTGCATTTCATGGCCATGACTTTTTGTAAGATTATAGGACAGTTATTTCATAATATGTCTCTCTATGTAGATTTGTCTTAAGTTTCTCCATGATGTGTTTTAGTTTTTGCTTCATTGGCAGAAATATCACCAAAGTGAGCTGTGCCACTTGAAGTGGGATGTAATTGCTACTTATCTCACTAATGGAACAAGTTATACACAGAAAATTTACCAAGATAGACCATATTCTTTATGAGGCTTTGTTTTTGTGAGACCTTATAAAGCCTCAATAAATTTAATAGTATTCAAGAAATATAAAGATTTTTAATCCAACCACAATAGAATCAGGTCAGAAATCAAAAATAGAAAAATAACTGGAAAATCTCTATTTGGAAACTGGATACTTTAAGTCTAAATAATTTATAGGTCAAAAAGTAAATCAAAAGAAATCATAAACCGTTTTTCACCGAAAGAAAATGAAAACACAACAGAGCAAAATCTATAGAATGTTATAGAAGCATAAATTAAGGGATATATGGCACTAAATGCCTGTATTAAAGAAGACAAGTCTCAAGTCAATGCCCTGTCTTCCCCCTTAAGAAACTAGAAAAGAAGATTAAATTCAACCCAATGTATCAGGAATAAATGAAATTATGAAGAACAGAGTGCAATTCAATAAAATGGAAATCAGAAATATAAAAGAAAAAATTACAAAACCAAAAGTTTTCATAATATCAGTAAAACTGACAAATTTCTAGATAGACTGATACAGAAAAAAAGAAACAGATGATACAAATTACCAATATCAGGAATGAGAAAAGTGGCAGGACTGTGGCTTCTAAAGATGTTGAAAGGAAGAAAGGGAATACTATGGACAATTTTAGGCCAATAGTTTGAACAACGTAGATACAATGGACAAGTTATTTGAAAGACATGAACTACCAAATCTCACTCATGAAGAAATAAATAATATTTCTACTGATAACCCTATACTTATTAAGATAATTGACTCTGTAGTTAAGATTCTTTACACACACACACAACCCACATGCAGGTCCAGAAAATGACAAACATGAAAGAACTTCATAAGCAATTTTTTTAAATTTCAATAGCTTTAGGGGTACAAGTGGGTTTTGGTCATATGGATGAATCTTACAGTGGTAAAGTCTGAACTTTTAGTGTACCCATTACTCAGATAGTATTCATTGTACTCAATAGGTAATTTTTCATCCCCTATCCCCTCCTACCCTCCCCACTTCTGAGTTTCCAATGTCCATTATGCCACTCTGTATGCCATTGGGTACCCATAGTTTAGTTCCTACTTATAAGTGAGAATAGACAGTATTTGGTTTTTAGTTCCTGAATTTTCCACTTAGAATGACAGCCTTCAATTCCATTCAAGTTGCTGCAAAAGACATTATTTCATTCTTTATGGCTGAGTAGTATTCCGTGATATGTGTGTTGGGGATGGAGGTGTATGTGTGTGTTGGAATATACATACACTTCAGATATATATACAGATCATGCCACTGCAGTCCAGCCTGGGCAACAGAAGGAGACTACATCTCAAAAAAAAAAAAAAAAAGGTGGAATGCTGCCTTTGTTTTTGTCCTTTTATGGCTTCTTCTGGTCATTGTCAGGGTGATTATCAACTATCATGGCCCTGGTAGAGTATTGTTTAGCATGGCAATGTGATTTTAATGAAGCCTGAGGCATTTTTGAAGTCATTGGTCATCTATCTTTGTTCTAACCAGTCTCAGCTGGTGTGGTTACAAAGGGAACTTTTTATCACAGGTATCCTGTTTCTTGAAGATAAGCAGAGTTAGGACAGACAGAAATTTAGCTATGTCATGTAGGCATTACACCAGTGGGATTGCTGGATCGAATGGTAGATCTAGTTTTAATTCTTTGAGAAATCTCCATACTGCTTTCCATAATGGTTGTACTAACTGCAGGGTTCTTCAAACTGACTGCACCATGAGCTACACCATGGTCAAACCATGGTGACTCCTGTGACCCACACGTACATCTCCAGAAAGGAAGAAGAATGGCTAGCTCTGCCATTGTTCCACTTTAACCATTCCTGTCCTAACTAATAAGCCAATCTTATGACATTGGACCTTGGACCTTGTGACACCTCCCACCCACCTGTGAAAAAAGGAGAAGAATAGCAAGTTCCTGCAGTGCCTGATTAACTGAACTTGCAACATTCCACCATTGTTCTGGCTAACTGATAAGCCAACCTTGTGACACTGAACCTTGGACCTTATGACACCCCACCCCCACGACACCCTCCCAGCTGCCAAAAATAGCCCTGAACCGTAACTTCTGTAACTTTCCTCTGCCTACCCAAACCTATAAAACCAACTCCTATCCAACCACCCTTTGCTGACTCTCTTTTCGGACTCAGCCCACTCACACCCGGGTAAATAAACAGCCTTGTTGCTCACACAAAGCCTGTTTAGGTGGTCTTTTCACTCAGAACATGCTTAACACCAATTTAGATTCTCACCAGCAGTGTGTACATGTTCCCTTTTCACCACATCCACACCAACATCTATTGTGTTTTGACTTTTTTTTTTTTTTAGATGGAGTTTCACTCTTGTTACCCAGGCTGGAGTGCAATGGCGCGATCTCGGCTCACCGCAACCTCCGCCTCCTGGGTTCAGGCAATTCTCCTGCCTCAGCCTCCTGAGTAGCTGGTATCACAGGCATGCGCTACCGTGCCCAGCTAATTTTTTGTATTTTTAGTAGAGACGGGGTTTCACCATGTTGACCAGAATGGTCTCGATCTCTTGACCTCGTGATCCACCCGCCTCGGCTTCCCAAAGTGCTGGGATTACAGGCGTGTTTTGACTTTTTAGTAATGATAATATGGCTAGGATAAGGTGGTATCTCATTGTGGTTTTAATTCGCATTTCCCCAATGATTATTAGTGAGGTTGAGCATTTTCTCATGTGCCTCTGCCATTTGTATATCTTCTTTTGAGAAATGTATGTTCATGTCATTTGGCCATTTTCAATGGAATTATTTGATCATGTACACTAAAGAAAGGACACCCTATTCAATAAATGGTGCTGGGAAAATTGTATAACCACATATAGAAGAGTGAAACTGGATGCCCATCTTTCACCACATACAAAAATTAACTCTAGATGGATTAAAGACTTAAATCTAAGACCTGAAACCATAAAAATTATAGAAGACACCCTAGGAAAAACTCTTCAGAATATTGGCCTAGGTAAAGAATTTATGACAAAGACCCCAAGAGCAAATGCAACAAAAACAAATATAAGTGAATGGAACCTAATTAAACTAAAAAACTTCTGCACAGCAAAAGAAATAATCAAAGAATAAACAGACAACCTTAAGAATGGGAGGAAATATGTGCAAACTATACCTCTGATAAAGGATTATTATACAGATTCTGCAGAGAACTCATATGCAATTGTTAACATAAGAAGTTATTTGTAAAACTCAAGCAGATTTCGAACTTAGAAGAAATGAATAATTTTTTAAAAATTCATAACTTACTACAATTAACAACAGAAGTGATAGAAAGTCAAACCAATTTCCAAAAAAGAAATGAAGTAGTGAAATAGTACCTCCCCCAAAAAAAATTCAGCCTACATAGTGTTACAGAGACATTATATCCAAGTTTTAACACAGAAAGCCAAACACCGTATGTTCTCACTCATAGGTGGGTGTTGAACAATAAAAATACATGGACTCAGGGAGAGGAATATCACACACTGGGGGCAGTTAAAGGAGGGTAGGGAAGAGACAGCGGGGGTCTGGGAGGGAGGGGAGGGTGGGGAGGGATAACATGGGGAGAAATGCCAGATACAGTATGCACCTAAAGTAAAATAAATAAATTTTTTTAAAAAGAGCAGATGATTACGATACTGTTTAAATTCCAGAGCATTAGAAAAAGAAGGAAAACCTTCCCAATCTTTCTATGATGTATATATAATATTGATATCAAAACTTGAGAAGGAGGCCAGGAGTGGTGGCTCATGCCTGTAATCCCAGCACTTTGGTAGATCAGGGCAGGAAGATCGCTTGAGCCTAGGATCTCTAGACCAGCCTGGGCAACATGTCTCTACAAAAAATAGCAAAATTAGCCATGCATGGTGGTGTATGCCTGTAGTCCCAGCTACTCAGGACGCTGACATGGGAGGGTTAACTGAACCCAGGGACACTGAGGCTGCAGTGAGCTGTGATCATACCACTTTACTCCAGCCCAGGTAACAGAGTAAGACTGTCTCAAAAGAAAAAAAGAACTCGAGAAGAACTGCATATGCGTGCGCACGTGCACACGCACACACACAAGAAAATTCTATATCAATCTCATTTAGGGAGATACATGTCAAAATATGAAATGAAAAATTAGCAAAAATCATGACAAATTAAGAATAAAACATCATCATTTCTACCTCTGATATGAAGGAGTAAAACACCCAGCAAATCAACCTTTCCATAGATGACAATTACAATCTCTGGGGAAACAATTTAAAAGTGAAAAACAAGCCAAATACCCAGAGCTTCTGAAAAGCGATCAACAGCAGGAGGCAGTGGCAGATGTGGGGTGAATTTCATGTTTTGCGGCTTGACTCTGGGAGCAGCAGTAGCTATCGTGGTGATACTCAGCAACAGAAACTCCAATAGAAAAGCATACCATCATTCTTGCTGAAGGAATTAAAGAAAGGATACTGGGGAAACCAGAGCTGCCAAAGAGAGAGGATACCCTAGAGAGGAGAAAAAGAAAAAGAATCCCAAAATCTGTGTATAAACTCTGCCCAGTCTGGCTCCCCTGAAATACCTATGTACGGGTTAGGCTGGAAGCAATCTGAACCGAGATCTGAATTGCCGCACGCTACAGGCAAGAGAGACTTTGAAGTATGACTCTCCCAAGTTAATTGCTTGATAAACAACATCAACACTATCTGGAACAATATAACAAGCTCCAGAGCCTCCGCACATAACATTCAAAATGTTTGGGATATAATTCAAAATAATTGGCATACAAAGAATCTGAAAAGTGTGACCCATTCTCAAGGGAAAAAGCAACCAGCTGGGGTTCAGTCCTGAGAAGAACCAGGTGCTGGAATGATCAGATAAAGACTTTGAAGCAGCCATTATGCCTATGCTCAATGGGGTAAATGCAACCTCCTCAAAATAAATAAAAAGATCAGAAATCTCAGCAGAGAAATAAAATATAAAATAACCAAAAAGAGATTTGATCTGAAAAATGCAATAGCTAAAATAAAATTTACTGGATGGGCCTATTTGCAAAATGGAGATGACAGAGGAAAGAATCAGTGAACTTAAGGAAATCAAGCAATATGAAGAAAAGGGGAAAAGAGTACCTCGAGGACATGTAGAAGAATTTCAAAAGTAGAGGAGGAAGAGAATGGGGCAGAAAAAACATACAAAGAAAAAGCTCTGAAAACTCTACATTTGGTAAAAGATGTGAATGTGCAAAATCAAGAAGCTCAGCAGACGTCAAACAGGAAATGTTTACATAAAAGCTTCCTTGGTGACGTCATGGCCAATGCACTGGACCCAAGGAAAAAGTGAAAATCTTGAAAGTAGCCAAACAAAAATGAAAGGTTACATTTTTATTTGGACAACAACAATTTGAATGACCATAGACTTCTCCTCAGATGTCCCGGAGGCCAGAAGACAGGAGAACATCATTAAATTGCTGAATTAAGAAAACTATCAACACAGAATTTTACATCTAGTTAAACTTGAAAAGTAAAAGCAAAATACATTTGCAGATCAAAGAAAAGCAAATGAATTTTTTTTGCCAAACCTGTGCTAAAAGAAATGTTAATGTCAATTCTGGCTTATGAGAGCTGACACCGAAGGTGAACTCAGACCTTTAGGAATGAATGGAGAGCAGCAGAAATAGTGAATATCTGAGGAAATCTGGGTATGTAGAAAAGTCTGTTTTTCTAATAATTTCTTTCAAATAAATATGAAGAAGGAAAAAGTATGGCCTTCTCTTATGCAGTTTTATAAGTATAATATAACTGTAATATAAATGCAGGTGAGGTTATAAATTAATCTAGACAATCATAAGATTCCTATATTTTATGTGAAGCGGTATAACAGTAATCTAGAATAGACTGAGAAAGCCTAAGGATATGTTGCAATGCTTAGAACAATGACAAAAAATGAATTTTAAAAAAACAAAGAGGTATAGATTAAAAAGTAATAAACATATAAAATGAATTCAAAAATGCTTGAGCAATACAGAAGAAAGTGGAAACACAGGAAATAGAAACAAAAAAATAGGTGAGACAAACATAAAACAAATAAAATGGGACCTCATCATCCCAAAGCAGCTGGAGTAATAGAACAGTAAAAAAAACTGTTGAAGATTTAATCACAGCTCCAATTTGGACTCAACACCTGATGAGAGTTGGGTGTCATTTCCAAGATGCAGTATATACTCAGAACTGGAGACTAATATATGGTTCTTTCATTCTCGTAGCCAAAGAAATGTGTATCCAGTAACTAAGGGACAGAAACAGGGTTAAACCTAATGGTCCCTTACAAACTTTGTTTTTCCCATTCATTGGGCTCAGCTGACATCAAGGCATAAGTGCCCAAAAGAGAAATTCTTCCCCTAGGTAACTAAAAATGGTTCTAGCAAACAAAGAACCAGGAACCTGTTTCTTTTTATGCCACTAATCAACAGACAAAGGCAAAGGGGGACTAAGGCTGCTGTATCTTGTGTGGCCGCAGGGAAAGTGTGTCAAGAACCAAGGGATCCTCTGGAGCATCTTCAGATACTGGCATGTCCAGTGGCAAAATGAATAGAACATATAGTGACCCGATAGAGACAAGATTCAGAGCCCTCAGGTATAAAGTTTTTGTCACTTCACCAGACAAATACCCAAATGATTACCACAATCTCATGGCCGGTTAGAGAAATGCGGACTATAACAGCCACCTATACTCTCTTATTTGCTTTGTTATTTTTAAAAAACAAAACTAAACTTTCTTTTGTTTCTTTTCCATTTCCCGACCATTTTTGCAGAATGTGTTTTGGTGGATAACTTTATAACATAATCCATGAGGTACATAGTATCAAGGGGGAATTATGCAGAAACTAGAGGGGGAAGGCTCCTCACCAAGTGATGGTTATAATTACTGATGGGACTTCAGGTGTCTCATCTGCTTTGGAGAAGACAGTGAGTTTGCTTGCTTTCTATAAGAGATTATTGCATTATATTAAAATGGAAAATCTTTTTGTTGTTATCATTGTTTGTCAGTTTAAGCATGGATGGAAGAATATGGTTAGTCCAAGGAATGGAGTTTAGTCATTATGGTGCTTTGACAGTCTCCATCCCATCTTCTTTCTAGTATGCTTTTCTGAACGGAAGAGCCTAGAAAACTAAGAGCTACATTTTCCAGTTTCTGTTGTAGCTAGAGTTTTAGATGTAATTTATGTCCTGCCAACTAGATTCATTCCAGGTTTGTGAAGTCTAAGGCGAGGCAAGGGTGGAGGCGAGGTTTCTACTGCTTGTGCTGTTTCCTGCTGGCATGCACAGCTGAGGAATTGCTGGCTTTTCTGTGGCAACATGAACAGAGGTCCAAGTATCTAGCCACAGGCTTCAGGACTGTTGAGGCAGGGACTGGAGCACCCATTCTGCTGGTCAGAGGAGCTCTGCATGATTCCACAGACAGTGGCTTCCTCGTCAAAACAACTCCCTGATCACAGAATTGGCAGCGTGATTGTGGAGACAGTAGCTCCCTGAATGCAGAAGAGTCACAGGGACTATTTCTGAAATGGTTTCTAAAATCTCAACCTAGAGTCTCTTTTTTACAGTCCACCTGATAATGTTGAAATCCACTCAATAAATTCCTCTGTCTTAGTCATTTGGGCATGCTATAATGAAATGCCATAGACTGGGTAGCTTATAACAACAGAAATGTATTCCTCACAGCTCTGGAGGCTAGAAGTTCAAGATCAAGTCACGAGTAGATTCAGTGTCTGGGGAGGGCCCACTTCTTGGTTCATAGACAGTGGCTTCTCTTCGTCCTGACATGGTGAAAGGGGCAAGGCAGTTCTCTGGGGCCTCCTTTTTATAAGGGTGCTAAACCCATCAATGAGGGCTTCACCTCATGACCTAGTCACCACCTGATATGGTTTGGGTTGCATCCCTAACCAAAGCTCATGTCAAATTATAATCCTCATTGTTGAAGGGGAGGCTCGTGGGAGGTGATTGTATTATGGTGGCAGATTTCCCCCTTGCTATTCTCATGATAGTGAGTTCTCATGAGATCTGTTTTTTAAGTGTGTAGCACCTTCCTCCTGCACCAGCCACATAAGGCATACCTGCTTCCCCTTCATGTTCCACCATGATTGTAAGTTTTCTGAGGCCTCCCTCCCCACCCATGCTTCCTGCACATCCTGTGGAACTGAGTCAATTAACCTTCTGTTCATTATAAACTATCTAGTTTCAGGTATTTCTTTATAGCAGTGCAAGAACTGACTAATACACCACCTAAAGGCCTCTCCTCCTAATATCACATTGGGGATTAGAGCTCAACCTAAGTATATTGGGAAGACACATTCAGACCATAACATCCTTCCAGTCAAACTAGCTAGAGTGGGTTTTGCTCTGTCCCAAAATCTGGTCCAGGTTCATATGGACCTGGATATTGATTTCAGCTTTTAGAATCAACCTATAACTAGATCACTAAAGAGAATATAAAAGCTACTAATTTTATACTATAAGTGTGAGAAAGAATGCTAGTTTTCCTCTTTTTCCCAGGCACTTCAGTAGACTACATTTCCCATACTCCCTTGCAGTAAAATGTATTCATGTAGCTCAGTTCCCGCCAATGAAATGAGAGTGAAATGACAAGTGCCACTTCCAGGCCTGGTCCCTAACCCTCTCCCACGTATCCTTGTCTATGCTCTTTGTCCTTTCTAGCTGGCCAAAAGGCAGATGCTTACCATAGAAACCGCATTGATTTGTGGTTGTATTTATGACATTTCCATCAGACTAAATCAATGAATGGCTTGCCAGTGCTGTTTTGTGAGCAATGAGTAAACTTTTATTGTGTTTGAGATTTGTTTCAACACCTACTAATAGCCGAACAAATACAGTTTAAGTAAAAGCACACATTAAAAAACATGAATATGAAGGAGGAGAAAGTAGGTAAAGAAAATGAACCTGGGTAGCCTCAATGTGCAAAATGAGGACTCAAGATATATTTTTATAATTTGGGTAGCAAGACATAAAAATATGTTCATATAAAGTTCCAAAAGTGGAAGGTAAAAGGAGGCGCTTGAGTGAGTTAATTCTCATCTGTCATAGCAGGAACTCACTGGATAACTTCTAAAACTGATCATTAAGAAACAGAATTATATCATTGAGAAGGGAACCACAAACAAACAAGACTTTAAAATAAGAAGTTAAAATTTCATCTGAATAATGGGCCTGGGATGAGGACGGGTAGGTCAGCACTCTAGATCACCTCAGTGGGTATGAGCTCTCTGCTGCTGCATAGGGCCCCGAATTCAAAGGGCTCCATGCTTGACTTAACGTTCTGCTATCAACGTCACGAAATTCTTAATGACTTTGTCTTTGAACTTGTGTTTTCTAAATGAAATCCAATGGACCAATAGAGCCTGCTTGTGAGAAGATAGCTAAATAAGCCTGTTAGCTAATCCTTGCTGCTTTATGCACATGAACTGTTGGCAACGCCACATAAGCACATCTTCCAGTGAATGAACAATACATGAGAATCGAATGAAGTACAGGAAAGTGTGTAAGTGACCAGGCAAACAGGGCACTGACAGCCCTTGTAGGCCAGGCTTTCTATTTGAACCAGAACTTTCTATGAACTCAGAAAAGGGGAAATGGTGTTCTAAAAAACACAAACAACCAAGGAATCCTATCATGTTCTTTTTTACTCCTGTCGTTTTCCTGTGTGAGCCAATCATTTGTGCTAAAAAAATAATGGCACAGAAGGAAAGGGATAAATAAAAAAATCCTTTTCCTCTCAGTCCTTAGTCATTAGAAAGCTCTCTAAGATAGACAATGTTGGCGGAATATGTGCATATCGAAAACTAAAGTAACACCACTATCATTAGGAAAATGCAAACCAAAACCACAATAAGGTATCATCTCACTCCAGTTAGAATGACTATTATCAAAAAGATAAAAAAATGACACAGGTTGGTAAGAATGTAAGGAAAATGAAACTCATCCCTTTTGGTAGATGGGGATATAAATTAGTTCCACCATTATGGAAAACAGTTTGAAGATTTTTCAAAAAACTGAAAATAGAACTATGACACAATCCAGCAATCCCACTACTGGGTATTTATCCAGAGGAGAGGAAATTGGTATATCAAAGGGATACCTAGACCCCCATGTTTATGGCAGCACTATCCAAAGAATCAAGATATGGAATCATCCTATGTGTCCTTCAAAGGGTGAACTGATAAAGAAAACGTGGTGTCTGTATACACAATGGAATACTATTCAGCCATGAAAAAGAATGAAATAACGTCATTTTCAGTAACATGAATAGAATGGAGGTCATTATGTTAAATGAAATAAGTCAGACACAGAAAGACAAATATTGCATGTTCTTACTCATATATAGGCACTAAAAAATTGATCTCATGGAAGTAGGGAGTAGAATGATAGTTATCAGAGGCTGGGAAAGGTGGGAGAAGAAGAAAAGATGTTATTTAATGTGTACAAACATATAGTTTGATGGAAGAAATAAATGATAATGTTTGATGGCACAGACACGTAACTATAGTAAATAATAATTTATTGTATATTTCAAAATAGCTAGAAGAGAAATTTTGAAATGTTCCCAACAGAAGAAATAATAAATGTTTGGGGTGTTGGATATCCTAAATACCTTGATTTAATCATTACACACTGTATGCAGGTATCAAAATATCACACATACCCCATAAATACAATGGGACCCCGAAAAGTTTATGAGAAAATGGAATTAAAAGATAAAATACAAATACAAACTTTATTTCTCAACACAAACTTTGCCAAAGTCAAGACACTTTTGGAGGCTATGATACCAGCCATTTACTACATTGCTAAAGAACTGAGGGTCCTGGAAATTTAACCACATCAATGCAGTCTTTTTACATTATTAGAGAAAAATGGGTGGCCTCTACAGATCTTTAAGATTAGGAAACAAAAGAAATCAGAAGAGGCCAAATCAGGACTGTATTGTGGATGCCTAATGACTTCTCATCAAAATGCTTGCAGAATTACACTTGCGTAATGAGAAAAGTGTCATGATGGAAAAGAACTCTCTAGTAAAGACTTCCCAGGGGTTTTCTGCTAAAACTTTGGCTAACTTTCTCAAAACAGTCTGATAATAAGCAGATGTTATCACTCTTTGGCCCTCTAGAACGTATGCACGCAAAATGCCTTGAGCATTCCGAGAAACTGTCGTCTGCTTCTGCTGTGGCTGGACCACTCCCACCTCTCGGTAGCCATTGCTTTGATTGTGCTTTGTCTGCAGGATCATGCTGGTAAAGCCATGTTTCATCTCCTGTTACAATTCTTCAAAGAACTCCTTCAGGGTCATGATCCCACTTGTTTAAGATTTCCATCGAATGCTATGTTCTTATCTGCAGATGATCTGGGCACAAACGTTTTGGCACCCATCAAGTGGAAAGTTCGCTCAACTTTAATTTTTAAGTCAGAATTACATAAGCTGAACCAATTGAGATGGCAATGGTGTTGGCTATTGTTTGTGCTGTTAATCATCAGTCCTCTTCGATTAGGGCACGAGCAAGATGAATTTTTTCCTCACAAATTGATGGGAATGGTCTGTCTCTGCAGGCTTCATCTTTGATATTGTCTTCTCCCTTCTTAAAACAAATTATCCATTGATAAAGTGCTGATTTCTTTGGGGACATTTTCTCCACAAACTTTTTGTAAAGCATCAGTGACTCCACTATTCTTTCACCAAAGCTTCACCATAAACATATGTTTGTTCTTGCTTTAATTGTAGCAGAATTCATGTTGCTCCGATAGGAGCTCTTGTCAAACTGTCTTATCCTTCTTTGTGCCTCCATCTAGATCCTGTTTAGACATGCTATAACAAATTAGTATGAGTTTATTTTGGTACAAAAAAAGTTGGAAATCCATGCATCATTTTTTCATAATATGCATTTTCCATGAACTTTTCGAAGTCCCTTCATATGTACAACTACTTTGTACCAGTTAAAAATAAAAAAAATTTAAAAATAATAAAAACAGTTGAGTTTGTTTGGGTTAGCATTTCCACTGAATGTATGAACTGTAAATATAAATTGTGTAATTTAAGTGATTTTACTTGTGAATTAAATATTCTTACATTTACATTTAAAACTGGCATTGCACAACATAAAGATCAGTGTTATCATGCTAAAACTTTTTTAAATTTGTAGTTAGAATGAAATTGAATACCAATTTTAAAATGCCATGACAAGCAGGAAAGAAAGGAAAATGCTTTATATTTTAGAACCTTTAATTACACTTTTTCTCCTGGCATTTTACACAAGGAGCCTTGCCCATTCATTTTGCACTGGTACCTGCAAATTAGGTAACCTGCCCTTCAGAGCTTTTTGACTTTTATTACAGCACTTTTATTCAGCATATGTTCATAACACTTTAATAATTTTTCAGAATATATGTGCACATTTTTAAATAAAAATAAAGCTAGACATTTCTGCTTCTGAGAAAATAGAGCAGATGTACTTTTTCCTATTTCCCCTATTAATTATGACCAAAATTCTGAAATGAATATATACACACACCAAATAAGAAACACTGAAAGGTGAGGAGAAGAGGACAGAGCCGGTAGGGACTTTAGACTCCAGGAATGACACAGTGGTGATGTCCCTGGATTTTCTTTTTGCCTCATATTCCCAGACTGGTGCTTAAGAAGCCACCAACCAGAAATGCCAACTGGTGTCAACAAAAATAAAAGCCCCCAACGAACCTCTGCTTTCTTTAGCCAGATGATTAATAAGTGGGCAGTCTAGAAAGACAAAAAAATTCTTGACGATAACTGCTTTACTGTGGCCAAAGAAAAATCTATGGCTCCACTCTCCCACACACCAGCAAGGGCTGAGGGGGAGCCTCACCACCCCAAACCACTCCCACTAGGGTTTAGTCAGAGAAGGCCAAATAGGGAGATGGCACATTCATCCCCGCCTTCACAAGCTCCACCCCACAGTATCAGAGGAGGCCATGTGAGAAGCAGTAACAAAACATCCCTACTCCTCCCAGGAGATATGTGCAGAGGCCCAGTGGGGAGGCAGAATTGCCAATGCCACCCAGTGATAATGAGGAGTCACCCCTCCGGTGTCAACAGAAGCTGCATAGGAACCTGGCATTTCTAGCCCTATCTGGCAGTAACTAAATGACAACCCCCTCTTTCTTCTGCTGGGACAATGTCAGGAAAAGCCAGTTAAAATATACAATTTAAATAAGATCCAGAGTCTCATAATATAACACCCAAAATGTCTAGATTTCAATTAAAAAACCACTCATCGTAACAAAAACAGGAAAATCTGAAACTAAATGAAAAACATAATCCATAGATACCAGCACCAAGAGATATTAGAATTATCTGTTAAAGGTTCTAGAGTAGCCTTTATTAAAATTCTTCAATGAGCAATTATGAATATGTAAAAAAATAGAGCATCTCAGTAAATAAATAGAAGATGTGAGGAATAGACAAATTGGAATTTTAGAACTGAAAAATAGAGTAACAAACATTTTAAAACTCAACAGATGGGCTAAACAGTAGAACAGAGGGGACAGAGGGAAAAAAATCAGTAAACTGGAAAATAGAATAATAAAAATTACCCAATGTGAGTAACAGAGGGAAAATGTACCCACCCCCGAAAATTGAACAAAGGCCAGGCATGGTGGCTCACACCTGTTATCGCAGCACTTTGGGAGGCCAAGGCAGGCAGATCAGGCATTCAAGACCAGCCTGGCCAATATGGTGAAACCCTGTCTCTACTACAAATACAAAAATTAGTCAGGTGTGATGGTGAGTGCCTGTAATCCCAGCTACTCAGGAGGCTGAGGCACCAGAGTCACTTGAACCCAGGAGGCGGAGATTGCTGTGAGCTGATTGTTGTGCCACTGCACTCCAGCCAGGGCAACAGAGTGAGACTCTGTCTCAAATAAATAAATAAATAAACAGAGCTCCAGGGACCCGTAAGACTATAATAAACTATCTGATATTCATGACATTTGTATCATCAGAGGTTCAAAAGGAGAGGTGAAAGAGAGTGAGGCCAAAAAAGTACTTAAAGGAACAATGGCTGACAACTTCCTAATTTTAGCAAAAACATAAACCTACAGATTCCAGAAGCTGCAAAATCTTCAAACATAATAAACTCCAAAAAATCTACACTAAGACACATCATAATCAAATTTCTGAAAGCTAAAAACAAACAAAAATAATATATGGGTAGAACTATTTGACTGACAGCAGATTTCTCATTAGAAACCATACAGACCAGAAGGAAGTGGCACAATATTTTTCAAGCACAGAAAGAAAAGAACTAACAACCCTGAATCATATATCCAATGAAAATATCATTCAGAAATGAAGAAGAAACCAAGACACTCCCAATGAAGGTGGTGGGGGAAAGATAATTTGCCTCAGGAGATCTAAATTAGAAGGATAGTGGAAGAAGGTTGTCTAGACAGGATAGCATAAAAGAAGAATTCTTGGAGCATCAAGAAGGAAGAAAAACAACAGGAGTAAAAATATACTTAAATACAATAGATCTTCCTTCTCCTCTTGAGTGTTCTATAGTTGAAGCAAAAATTACACCACTGTCTAATGTAATTCTCAATGTATCTAGAGGCAATATTTAAAACAATTATCTTATAAATGTGGGAAGGTAAAGGGACATAAAGAGAGGAAAAGTTTGTACACTTCGCTCAGACTGGTAAAATGTTGACACCAGTATACTGTCATAAGGTACACATCTATAATATAATATCTACAGCAATCACTTTAAAAAGTACATAAATAGGTGTACTCAAAAACACTATAGATAAATAAAAATATAATTCTAAAAAATGTTCAAATAACCCACCGAAAGGCAGAAAAGAAACAGAGGTGGAAAAACAAAGAGAAAATAATTAAAATGACAGACTAAAGCCCTAACACGTCAATAATTACATAAAATACAAATGGTCTAAATACACCAATTAAGAAAGAAAGATTGGCAAAGAGGAATAAAAATGCTGACCTAACTATATGCTGCCAGAAACTCACTTCAAATGTAATTATATAGTCAGATTGAAAATAAATGGATGAAAACACATGTATCATACATATAAATATTAATCAGAAAAAGGGGTGGCTATATAATATAAAACAAAGTGGACTCCAGAGCAAAGAAAATTAACAGAAACTGAAAGAGACATTATATAGTGATTAAAAAGTCAACCTACCAAAAAGACCTAGCAATCCTAATTGTACATGCACCAAACAACACACTTACAAAATATGTAAGGCAAAAACTGATTGATGGAATTAAAAATAAAAAGTCCACAATTACAGTCAGAAACTTTAGTGCTCTTCTCTCAACAATTAATAGAAAAACTAGACAGCAAATAAGCAAGAATATGGTATAACTGAATAGTCACCAAGAAGATCTAATCAACATTTATGGAACACTGCACCCAACAACAGCAAAATACTCATTTTTTTTCAAGTGTTCACAAAACAAGGTATCCCATACTATTTAAAAAAAAAAACTTTAATAGTTTTTAAAGACTTGAAATTACCTAGTGTATTTTCCAGCCACAATGGAATCAAACTAGAAATCAATAACATAAAGACAACAGGAAAATCTCCAAACACTTGAAAACTAAACAGCATTCTTCTATACAGCCTATGAGCCAAAGAAAAAGTATCAAGGAAAAATAAAATATATATTTAACTAAATTAAAATGAAAATATAATGTCAACTTTTGTGGAAACAACTAAAAAAGTGCTAAGAGGAAAATTTGTAGCACTAAACACATATGTTAGAAAACACAAAAAGTCTCAAATAATAATCTAAGCACCTACCTTTAGAACCCAGAAGGGAAAAGAGCAAAATAAACCCAAAACAATTAAAAGAAAAAAACTAAAACATGTGAGCAGAAATTGATGAAACTGAAATCAGAAAATCAGTGAAACAAATAATAAATTATTTGAAAAGATCAATGTGATTAACAAAATTCTAGCAGCACTGACAAAAAGAGAAAGAAGACATGAATTACCAATATCAGAAATTAAACAGGGAATATCATCACCGACTCTGCAGACATCAAAAGGATAATAAGAAAATGCTATAAACTCTACACATATAAATTTGACAACTAACATAAAATGGGCCAATTCCCTGAAAAACGCAAACTACCCGCAATTCAACCAATTCTGAAAGATTACTGTATGATTCCAGTAATACAATGTTCTTGAAATGACAAAATTGTAGAAATGGAGAACTAATTAGTAGCAGCTATAGATTAAGGGAGGGTGTAGAAGGAGGAGAAAAGTGGGCATAGCTATAAAAGAGCATCGAAAAGGATCCTTGTGGTGATGGAACTATTCCATAGCTCAGCTGTATCAATGTAATTATCCTGGTTGTATTATTGTACTACAGTTTTGCAAGATGCTACCATCGGGGAAACCTGAGTAAAGGGTACATGAGATTTCTCTGTATTATTTCTTGCAGCTGCATGTGAATCTACAATATCTCCAAGTAAAAAGTTTAAAAATAAATAGGCCGGGTGCAGTGGCTCATGCCTGTAACCCCAGCACTTTGGGAGGCTGAGATGGGTGGATCACTTGAGGTCAGGAGTTCGAGACCAGCCTGGCCAACATGGCAAAACCCTGACTCTACCAAAAATATAAAAAATAGCCGGGCATGGTGGCACGTGCCTATGGTCCCAGCTACTTGGGAGACTGAAGCAGAATCGTTTCAACCCAGGAGGCGGAGGTTGCAGTGAGCCAAGATTGGGCCACTGCACTCCAGCCTGGCGATAGAGCAAGACTCTGTCTCCAAAAAATTAATTAATTAATTGGTTGATTGATTGATTGATTAATTAATTAATTAAAGCCAATTCAAGAATGCAGGTGGAGGAGGAAAAAGAGATAAAGGGGACCAGTCACAGTGGCTCACTTCTGAAATCTCAGCACTTTGGGAGACTGAGGCAGGCAGATCACAAGGTCAGGAGATAGAAACCATCCTGGCTAACATGGTGAAACCCCATCTCTACTAAAAAAAAAAAAAAAATGCAAAAAATTAGCCGGACATGGTGGTGGGCACCTATAGTCCTAGCTACTTGTGAGACTGAGAAAGGAAAATCACTTGAATCCAGAAGGCAGAGGTTGCAGTCAACTAAGATCATGCACCTCTGCACTCCAGCCTGTGCAACAGAGTGAAACTCTGTCTCAAAAAAATAAATACATAAAAACAGGTAAAGAAAAAATTCGATGCCTGGTTTTCAAAAGAAATCAAGAAAGAGTGTATGAAGTTGAAGGAACAAGAAATAGAGGCCCACATGCAAATTTTTAAATAAAAACGTAGCCAACTATTCTTACCATCAAAAAATTCCAGGAGGTTGAAGCAGGAGGATCCCTTGAGCCCAGAAGTTTGAGGCTGCCTTGAGCCCAGGAGTATGATCACACCACTGCACTCCAGTCTGGATGACAGAGCAAGACCCTTTCCAAAAATAAAAAATAAAAAACTTTCATATTTTTATTCTCTAAATTAGAAGAAAGAATAAAAGTAATATAGGGAAACTAAATCATTTTCTTTTATTACAAAGATTCAAAAGCTAATTTCACATTTAACTGTCTTAGCCTATTAGATTAGATCAGTAATTCCCAAAGAACTAAAACCAGATGGAAAAAAAAAAAAACTAAAAAAGATTCCCTTGATTTTAATTTTTAGTACTTTTGGCAGACCAAGTATTTGAATTGGCTCTCCTACTTAATAGAATAGGAAAAGCTGTAAAACATTTTTCATCAACTTAAAGATATTTAGGTTGCTATCAAAACAGTGAAAAATGAGGACGCCAAGATCTAGGAGGGGAAGGAAATTCAAAGAGGTGAGCCTGGCATTTGGACCTGATTGTCTCTAGATGCATCAGCCCATTCCGGAAGACAGAGGTGACAGACTGAGAAGCTGAGCATATTTTTTCTTTTGGGGAAGGGGATTGGTTTTTCTACTACTTGGTGTTCCCTGAACTTCTGGAATCTGTGGTATGCTGTTCGTCACTAATTTGGGGAAATTCTTGACTGTAATTAGTCCAAATTCTCCCTCCTCTTCTCTTCTGAGAAGAGTGGGCGTAGCTATAAAAGAGCTTTCTCCCCTTTCCCTCTCTCTCATCTTCTGGGATTCCAATAACATATATGTTAGCCCACTGATATTATCCTACAGTTCTTAGATGCTTTGTTCTGTTTATTAACTCTTTTTTTCCCTTGTGTTTCAGTTTGAGTAATTTCTACTACACCATCTTCAAGTTTACTGATTCTTCTCTTAGCTATGTTAAGTCTACTGAGGAGCCCATCAAAAGCATTCTTCATTTCTGTTACCGTGTTTTCTATTTCTAGCATTTTCATTTGATTTTTCCTATAGTTTCCATCTCTCTTTTGAAATTACCCATCTGATTATCCATGGAACAAAGTGGATTAATCTCAAAAACATATTGTTACATGAAAGTAAACCAAACTCAAAACACGATATACTTAATGATTTCATTCACATGGAATTCTGGAAAAGGCAAAATTATAAAGACAGAAAACATATCAGTAGTTACTAGGTACTAAAAGTGGCAGGAGTCAATTGGCCACAAACAGGAATGAGGGAACTTTGGGGTGATGAAAACATTATATGTTTTTATTAAACAAATATATATGAATAAAAATCTAGATTATACACTTTAAATGGTGAAATTTTACTATATGCAAATTACATGCCAATAAACCTTATTTTGAAAAAAAAAAAACAAAATGATGAAAATAAAATAAAATAAAGCTCCGCCATTACACACACTCCAGAAGAGAGGCATTTTTTAAACCGGCCACACAAAGTGTTGTGAACATATAAAACAAAGGGAATTCTCTTACACTATTGGAGGATTGTAGATTCCTACAAGAGCTTTGGGAAATATTTGACAATATCAACTAAAATTGAACATATGCACACCCCATGACCCCTCCATTCCCTTACTAGGATTATACCCAAAGCAAAATTCACAAAAATGAACACCAAGATACAAGTACAAAAATGTTTATAGGCTTTTATTCATCATAGCCAAAAACTGGAAACAGTCCCATATAATTGATAATTCAATGCACTCTACATTTCTATACACAAGTGTTATATGCACTTTTCTAAACATGTTTTGTGCTTTTTATACTTTATAAAAACATACTCCATAGTTAAGTATGCAAAGCCTTTCACACTTGGCCCTGCCCACCTCCACAGCCTGATCTCCTGTCCCAGACCAGCTCATCCAGACAGATCACAGCCTCTCACCCTCCATGACTTCGTACATTCTGTTCCCGCTATCTGGGTAGTCTGCACATGTCCAACTTTGATACTCTTTCTCTATGTGGCAATCTTCAACTTCTTTTCAAAGCCTAAAGCAGATATTATCTCTTTCCAGAAGGCTCTGTTGAACTCCCACTCCATACAACCTGCCCCCAACAAGGCTACATTAGGGTACTTCTAATTTAATTCCTCATAACACCCTATGCTTTAGGTCAGAAATTATCAGCCTCATCACTCTTGACATTTTGGGTTGGATAATTCTTGATGTGAGGGGCTGTCTTGTGTGTGTGTGTGTGTGTGTGTGTGTGTGTGTGTGTGGTGTTTTAATGAAGTCTCACTCTGTTGCCCAGGCCGGAATCTCAGCTCATTGCAGCCTCCACCTCCTGTGTTCAAGCAATTATCTGCCTCAGCCTCCTGAGTAGCTGGGATTACAGGCACCTGCCACCACGCCCAGCTAATTTTTTGTATTTTTTAGTAGAGACGGGGTTTCACCATCTTGGTCAGGTTGGTCTTGAACTTGTGACCTCGTGATCCACCCACCTCAGCCTCCCAAAGTGCTGGGAGTACAGATGTGAGCCACTGCACCCAGCCTCATTTTTAGGATTTTTTTTTTTTTTTTTTTTTTTTTTAGCATTCTCAGCCTCTACTCACCAGATGCTGGTAGTACACCCCTCCCCACCCAGCATTGTGACAAATGCTCTCTGAGCAGCAAAACCACCTCTGGTTGAGAACCACTATTCTGGGGCTTTAGAGGAGACTTCCCATGCCTGAGTTCAGAAACTATTGAGATATCAGCCAAAGTCAGGGAGATGAAAATCAAAACGTTAGTGACAGAGCTGAGTGGAGAACGTGACTTTAGATCAGGGGTCACTAGAGCTTGCTTCTGTACCAACACCCTACCCCCATCCCAGAGATAATCGGTGCAGGACAATCAAGGACCCCCGCACAGGCAGGCCCCTCGCGGCATGGCAGGGAGGAAACTGGGATGCCAAAGTCCTGGGAATGGGCTGGCTGAGGGAAGAGGAAAATGGAAGGAGCTGGCCGACTTGCTGGATTTCTCCTTCCAACTCCCCAGCCCGAAATGAAAAAGATGGAGTGGGGTGAGGCGAGAGGCCAGGGGATCACGCAGGAATCCTTCCAGAGGGAGAAATGTCTCCGTCCCAGCAATGGGGACAGCATCATTCCTGGTCTCTTGCCTGACTCCTGCATGGACTTGGAGGGTCTGGACGGTGTCCTGCTCACCCTGCATCCCCAGGGCTGGCCCAGGGCCTGGCTGGAGCTGGGAGTTCAGCACATGTCCTTTAGTTCTTCCAGTCTCCGCTATCGCTGCTATTGCAGTGTGCCTGGGACCCTTAGAGACCCACAGTATTTCCAGAGAAAGCCGTGCTCCCTGCAGCGAATCCTGAAGCCGCCCCTCTGGTTCCGGTGCACCCTGCCGGGAACCAGGCTCCTCAGCTCAAGTGTTCCATCAACCTGCAAGGCCTGGGGTAGCAACCGGCACTTCCTCTGCATCACAGCCATGCGGCCACAAGGGGGCGACGTCCCCCTTCCAATGCCTCTACAGCCGCCATCCCTAAAACCTGGTCTTTGCCCAGGACCAGAGACCACCCACAAAGAAGGTGGCCTCCCCACTCTCCCTTCTAAAGGAAGGAAGAGGCTCTGCACTCGGTGACTGGCCTCGTGGGCCACAGCTGGGCATCTGGCTCACTCAGGCCCTAGGCTTCTCCTTCCCCCAACCCATCCCCTTGAGGTTTTCTCCTTTGAGCTAGGGGTATCCGCAGCCCCTTCAAAGCCACTGAGGCAACCACCCCGGGGTGCTGTCTCGGGGGCTCCTCCAGCCCTGGGCTGGTCAGGAAGGCCTCATGCCAGCCCTCACGCCCACCCCCCTATCCCCACTTCAGGTGGCACTGCTGCTTCCCTGTGGAGCCGGGGCCCAGGCCCTGGATTCCCGCCAGTGTAGCCCAGAGACCCCCCATCCGCCTCTTGGTGACTGTCTTAGATTCTCTGTCACTGGATCTCTGGGCCGGCCAATACTGTCAACTGCCTCCCCTGCTAACTGTGCGGTGAGACCGGTAGTCACCAGGATGTCACAAGCCCTGAGCCTCCTCTAAGGCCTGTCCTTGCTGCCCCGCCTCCTGTCCCACTCTTATCTGATCTCATAACGACTTCTGCCATCTCAGGACCTGGCCCTCAGCATGCACCTGTCCCCACCCCATCAACACCATTCTGGATAAGCCCAAAGGCTTCCGACGCAGATAGAGATGGGTTCAAGTCCTTACATGGCACTTATTGATAGAGTCGTTACTTACCTTCTCTGGACTTTGGTTTTCTAATCTGTGAAATGGGAGTGATCACGGCCACTCTTTTGAGTTTTTTGTAAGCAATCTCCTGTGTATTTCATGCAGGGCCCAACACTGTCATAGACAGCCTGTAAATGTTACTTGCCTCCCACCATTTCACATGAGCACCGGCTCGGCATTCTCCACACAGAATCACGAATAGCCACGTAACTTTGTCAGCTAGTTATTATTGTCCCATCTTATAGACGAAGAAACTGAGGCACCAAAAGGTCAAATAATTTGCCCCGGACCACATGAGTGAGGAACTAGCAAAGCTGACACTTGGGCCCATCTCGGATGGACATGAAGGCAAATCCTGCTCTGCCAGGCACTCTGCCCCATGTTCTGCGTACAGGTAAAGGAGAGTGTTCGTCTTTGTTTTCCAACAGGCTTCTCAGTGCTTCGATACCACCTCCACAGAAGCACTTACCACCACTCCTTTTAGGGAAAAGAGGTCGATTTACTTTTTAATTTTATTTTTCATCAGTCAGATTGAGTTCCACTTTCATAGAGACTTGGGGCAGTTCTGTGAAGCCAGAGCCTGGGTGTCCCTGGAGAAGGGGTGATGCTCATGCTCACTCTTTTTGTGGGGGCCATGGACTTTGAAGAAGAGGGAAGTCCAATGACTGAGTCTGGAAAATAAAGATGCCTGTATTTCAGTTTCTCTGACCCAGATCCCAGAGGATGGGACGCGACTGCTCCCATCTACACGGGGGCTGGAACCTCCAGAAATGTGGTCACATGGAAAGAGAGGAGCAAGGGTGGGTGGAATAGAAATTCTGGAGTCAAATCACCCAAAAGGTCCAATGGAACTGAACACTGCACTGTCCGCCGTAGGAGAGGAGCTCGCCTGCCCTGCCGGCTTCATGGAGAGGGTAAGCAGCAGGCCGGCTGCAGGGAAATGGACAGGTTGGCCTCGCACACCCAGGGAGTAAGCACCAGGGCATGGGCCATGCAGGGCTGTGAGAAGGCAGCCCAGAGAAACCCAGGTCCTGAAGGCCCATGGTAAAGAATGGGACATGCGGGTTTTGAGAGGGGAAGGATCTTGCCTAGGCCCCAGTGTGCCCAGTGCCCCCTCCACTGAGCCACACCCTGGAACCGTGGCCTCTCTGCCTCCTGCCACTGCTGACCACCTGAGTGGTGGCCATTGAGAAAATCTGGGCCAGCTCCAATCCGCCAGGAGGGATGACTGACGATGGGAATGGAAACTGCGGGTCTCCATCCTCGCCACTCTACCGAAGCTTTTAATAAGCAGCCTGCCTCTAAGTGCCTGGAGACTCTCGGCTTCCAGCTGTCTATTAATTGTGCCTCTCAGGCCCCTGGTCAATTGGTTCAGCTTGAGGCCCACTGTGACCTCTTAGAGGAAGGCCATGAGTGGCGGCAGTTCCCCAAGTTGGCCACTAGAGGGAGCCTCAGCCAGTGACAGCTTTGCTTTAACGGGCCGGGAGATGGGGAAGAAAACGAAAGTGTGACAGAATCCCTTCCCCTCTGGACCTCCAGAGTCCTGCCTTAGCTCTCCCCACCCCATGTTTAGGCCCCTCCTGTTTTCAGAGGCTCTTGAAAAGGGAGGTCTCCATCCTCGCCTGAGGACCACAGGCAGCAGCTCCAGCCGAAACCCTGCCTACATGCATCAGTGGGGTGGGCCCTGGGGGAGGCTGCCTGGGAGACAGGAGGCAGATGAGATGGGAAACGAGGGGACCGAGGAGGGAAGGAAGAGGGGAAATGCGGACAGGAGGGGCGGAGGGGGCGCTGAACAGGGAGACAGGGGGAGAGTGGAAACAGGAGAGAGGAGAACCCAATTGGGAAACCTGGAACTCAGCCTACCCTGCCTTCCCTTCCTGCTGGTCCCAAATACCCATGCAGTGGAGGGCCCGACTCCCTCCCTCCAGCGTCTGCTGTGGCTCCCGGCCTGCCCTGTTTACCTGGCCCAGCCACAGCCTCCCAAACACCAATCCAGGATTTGGGGTTGTTAGAGGCTGGGGAGTGTGAGATCCCAGAGCAGGAATTGGAGAAGAGGAAGCGCAGTGAGATGGCAGCAACCCAGCACCAGCACACACAGAGCACTGACACTGCCCTGAATTCCGCTGGCTGCGGCTCTCACCTGATTTCCACCTTATCTCCTCTTGGGATAGAGTTCAGCTGCTTTTAGTCCTCTGAAGGACTGTTATTCACAGCAGCCTTCTCCTTCCCCAGCTGACACCTGCTGATACTGCAGCAAGAATGATCCAGGTTAGGTATCAGAAGCTCCTTCCAAAAGGCTGCCCCCAGGGGCTTCAGCTTTCTGGGACACCATCTCCTTCCTTCCTGGCCTGTGCCCTCCCCATCCCGACGTCTGTGCGGGAGAAACCTTGGCCAAAGTGACTAATGGAAGCAAAGAGTAAACCCAGGAAAACATGTTGATTTGGGTGGGTGGGGGTCAAAATCTCGTGTCTCTACTTCCCACCCACTCATCAGTTCACCAACTCTACAAATATCCTGAGACTTTCATGAGGCTGACACATGCTAAGCCACTTCCTCAGCCTCCTGCCCTCTACTGCTGCTGTTGCTCTCCCCTCTCCCTCCCCACTCCACAAAAAGGACAAGGACAATCTCTTTGTGGCCAATTCAATGACCTTCTGGGGCTCACTCAATTTGATTCTAAGGTGGGGGCTGGACTGTTGACCAGCCATTTTTTCCTTCTAGAAACTCTAACCTCCCTTGATCATCAAAACACCTTCTAGGTCCTCCTTCTTCCTCTCTGAGACCTCTGTCTTCTTCATAGGACCCTCTCCTCCCCTCCTTCCCTTCTCCTTACACAGCAGTGTTCCCCTGCTTCCACCCACCACCCTCCTCTGTCTATAATGTCTCTGTGTCAGGATGACTCACAGCCTGCAAATGCACAGCAATCTTCCTAAGTCTCTGCTTATTTTCTACATCACACAACCCTCTCTACTGCACTAGCAAGAAACTTTAGGTTGTATCTAATACCTGGAGCTGAGATAGTACCAAGGCATGGAGGCAGGCCCACCTGGTCATCCAATCCTTTGTCCTCAGGGTCACCCTGAGAGGTCCACCATCTAACCTGGGTAGCCCCGTGAATGAAGCTGCTCTCTCTGCAGTCTCTGTGCTCCACGCATGGGGCATAGGAAGCTCTGCCCTGCAACCCCAGGCCTCACCTCTGTGCCTGAGATACAGGGGAATGGGCAGATTGACCTTGCAAAGGAGTAAGCACAGGACAGAAGCCAGGCAGAGAGAAGTCCATGCAGCCACCCACCCCAACCCCAGACCCTTTCTCTATCCTTTTCTTTCTCCAGTCCAGATGGGCATTTGAACTGACCCAACTCAAGTCACATACTTGTCCCTGGACCGGTCCACTATCAGACTAGAGGAAGTGGTCAAGATATCGCAATACACTGACAGGGACCCTGGCAGCCACCCCTACGCTTCAGGCCCTTCCCATGAAAGAGAGGGACTCTAACTGTGCAGATACCCGCGTCCGTATGGTATCTAATACAACTCTTAAGTCTTTCCCTCCAGCACATGTTGAAATATGGATCAGGAATTTCCCAAGACTCACTCTCCTCCTTTACTCCCACATCCCCAGAAGTATAGCTGTACTCATGGCTGCACACATAAAAATCACATTTCCCAGCAGCTAGTTGAGGCCACGGGACAGTTTTGGCTATTGTGAACTGAACGGAAACAATGTATATAATGTAAATGTACCACATCCCTAAAGAGCAGGCCACGCCCTCACCTTCCTTTTCCTGCTTTTTACTGACTAGAATGCAGTTGTAATGGCAGGAGCTGGGCAGCCATAATGGACGACATATTGAGGATGGCAGAGTGATGAAACTGAAGGACTCTGGGGTCCTGAATGATTTCGTGGGGGAGCGCTATAATACAGGGAAGAGAAAAATAAACAACCACATTTACGTGTTTGGTAATTTGAAGCCTTTGTTATAGAAGCTGAACTAATATTCTAACTGATACAGAGCTAAAGAGATCTTCAGGCCAGGTGCAGTGGCTCATGCCTGTAATCGCAACACTTTGGGAGGCTGAGGCAGGAGGATCACTTGAGCTTGGGAGTTCAAGATCAGCCTGGGCAACCTAGTGAGACCTCGTCTCTACTAAAAAAATAAAAAAATAAAAACATTATCCAGGCATGGTGACACACACTTACAGTCCCAGCTACTCAGGGGACTGAGGTGGGAGATTTTCTAGAGCCCAGGAGGACAAGGCTGAGTGAGCTGTGATTGCTCCACTGCATTCCAGCCTGGGCAATGGAGCAAGACCCTGTCTCTATAAAAAACAAAAACAGGAGATTTTCAGTCCCTTTCTATAGCACTTTCCAGCCATGAGATTTGGGGAAAACCACTTAATCCTTCTAAGTTTTCATTTCCTTAGCTGCACACCTATTTCCCACCATCATTTTATAAAATGAATGATATGACATTTCATAAAGCACCTAATATAACAATGACATATACTTGGGGTTCAACTGATGTTGAAACTGACAGCTCAGTCATCTTTACAAAATACCAACCAGATCCCCTGTCCCCTTGATTCAGAATCTTCAAACACTCCCACTGTTCCAACCACAAACACCAAAGCCTTCCTGTGGCCCACAAATCCCTGCCTAGCTGATCCAGCCTCTCTAGCCCAACCCTCCCCACCTCCCTGGCTCCCTCTGCCCACACTGACCTTGCAGTCACTTCACTCCCTTCACAAACATTGATCGAGGACCTTCCACTGGCCAGATACTATGCTGGGGCTTCGCACATACAGACCCAGCGCCTTGCTCTTACTGACAGTCTAGTGAGGGAGAAAGAAAAAAGAAGCTCACATAAAAAATAGGCATAGCTAACATTCATAGAGCACCTATTACCTGCCAGGTGCTGTCCGAGCTGTCTTCACAGATACAAATTCTCAACTCCTACAACCCTCTGGGTTAGGTGTTGCTGTTATCACCCCACATTTACAGATGTGGAAACAGAAGCACAGCAAGGTCAGGCAACTTGCCCAAAGTAACACAGCAGGTAGGCATGGAGCCAGAATTTGAACCCATGAAGTCTGACACCATAGCCTGTACATTTGACCACCAGTCTGTCCTATCTTCAAATTCATGTCAAATTACAATTGAAATGTGCTACCCAGTGAGTGTACGTGGGGTTCAGACACATCAAGACCCTCCTGCCCCTGGGCCTTGCATCTGCTGTTCCCTCTGCCTGAAAGACCCTTTCCTCCCTCTTTACCCAACTAACTCCTATTCACCTTTGGATTCTGACATTCAACACATGCCCCTTCCTAGGAGATACTTCCTCTGCTCTCCCCAGACCATCCAGATCCATTTAGAAACTCTTGCTGCATAAAGCACCCGTGCTCCAGTGCACAATCACACTGTGATTATATAGTTGCTGAATCTTTATATGCTTTTCCTGCTCCCATGAGACCTGGAGTGCCAAAAGACAAACACATTGTTAGTGCTCAGGGCCAAGTACCCAGCCTATATGTAGTAGGTGCTCAGTACGTATATTTCAGGTCAGTTAATTGATTGGTTGAGTAATTGACTTACCCCAACGTGGGTCTGCAGTCTCCAGATCTCTAAAGCTCCATCTCTCCTGGTGGTCTCTTGCTCCCTTTCAAGACCCCTGCCCATGCCCCAGTGGCCCCAGTTCCTGATATCCCAAACCAGCCAGTGTCCCCTGAGGGAGGCAGGGGTGATGGTTCGGCCAGGTCAGATTCTGTAAATGCAAGATATGGGGCTGAGGGAGGACCAGAATGTGGAGCTGACAACCTTGTAGGCACCCCTTGGTTTCCCAGGGCCAGACCTGAGAATGGGGGGGGTTCCCAGGACTGATCTGGGAATCAGGGAATGCAGCAGAGGTTAAGGGGAGGGCCCAGGAGGCGGACATCCTGTCTCGATAGTCAGTGATGATCTTTCAAACCTCATAAAAACTGGAGCCATGGAGACGGCTGTACCATCATCCCACACGCCATGGTCTGGAGTCCAGGGCTGGCCAGATCGATATCGTGTGGGAGGTTTTCTGCTCCAAACTTTTCTGCTGCCAAGTGTCCCCAGAGCCCTAAGGAAATGGGGGAGGAGGCCAGAGGCACCAGAAAAAAAACAGAAGCGCAGGTTTCTCAAGGGCCTGCAGGGCCAGCAGTAAGCCGAGCACCATGCTAGGTGCTATATGGTAGTGCCAGCCCTCCAGGATAGCTTGTAACCCCATTTGACAGATAAGGAAACTTGGACCCAGAGAGGGAAAGAGCTTTCTTGGGGTCCCAGCAAAGCCACAACCAGGCCCAGTAGTAGCTGCTTCTGTAGTGGTAGCGGTTCCCTTTCAGGAAGGTCATACATCAAGGGGCTCACCTCCAGGTCTCGGGGCACAGTCGTGCCTATACTCTTGGCTCTATCTGGATGAGAGGGTCTCCCAGCATGTACCAGCAGCGACACCCAGGACAGAGCCTCGGAAGGGCCTTTTGCAGTCTCTGGCCTCAACACTTCCAGGTACAGGAGCTCACCCCTCCCAAGGCACCCCTTTCCATTCCAGGCATCTCCTCCCACCTCTGGCCTCCCTGTGGCCCTCATCTATTACATGTGGAGTCCAGAGCATGCTGACTCTTCCAGAGGGAGGCCATCGAACGTCGGAGGCTGGCATCCCATCTCACGCTCCCTGAACCTCTTCTTTTCCATGCTGAGCTCTCAGGTCCTTCCTGTCCTCCTTGGGGCCCTGACCCTTTTCCACCACACCCCAGCTTGCCCACATTCACACCCCATGTGTGCCAGGCCCTGCAGCTGATCTGATCTGCAGAACTTAAGGAGACACTGTCTCCCTTCCTTTGATCATGCCCTCTGCCAGAGAGTGCAGCAGGGGTCAGCTCACTGCCCCATTGATGACCCCATGATCCCTGGGACTGACTCATCAGTTGGTTGGACACCAGTATGCTTGGAGAGAAGGAGGTAGGAAAGGAGATGCCCACATGGAGACACAGCATATTTCAAGGGACTAGGTCTCTTGTGTGCATGTGTCTGTGTGTGTACCTATGGGCCTGTGTGTCTGCACGGCTTGTGTGTGTGTGCATCGGTGTGTCTCTGTGCATGTGTTCATGTGTGTGCATCTGTGTGTGCATGTGTCTGCATGTGTTGTGTGTGCACATCTGGGTCTGTGTGCAAATGTATTCATGTGTGTGTGCATCTGTGTGTCATGTGTGTATACTCTGTGGGCATGTGTTTGCACATGTCTGTGTCTCTGTGAGTGCATGTGTGTCTGTGTGTCTCTATATGTGCGTGTGTGTGTCTGTATGTGTTGCGTATGTGCATCTATGTGTGTGCATCTGTGTGAACATGTGTATGCACGTGTGTCTGTGTCTGTGTGTGCATGTGTGTCTGTGTGTCTCTGTGTGTGCATGTGTGTATGTCTGCATGTCTTGTGTGTGTGCATCTGTGTGTGTGCATCTGTGTGTGCATATGTTGTGTGTGTGCATCTATATGTGTTTTTGTGGGCATGTGTATGCATGTGTGTGTGTGCATGTATGTGTGTCTGCACATCTTGTGTGTGTGCATCTGTGTGTCTGTGTGCGTCTGTGTGTGATATGTTGTGTGTGTGCATCTGTGTGGGCATGTGTATGCACGTGTGTGTGTGCACGTGTGTGTGTGTGTGCATCTGTGTGGGGGGGGTGCATCTTTAGTCCTACACCTACTGTCAGTGTTTTTAGAATGGGCCATATCCTCCCCATGTTCTGACTGCTTGTAACTTGCTAAGCACTAATAGTCATTTTCACCAACTAACAGGGAAAATCTCAGAAAAACCAGTTCCTTTAAAGAGGAAGGCAGACTTTCATTTTAGACTCCCCACCCCACTGCCATCCAGGAGGTATTGCAGAGCCCTTGGAGCTGAAATGAAGCAGTCTACAAAGCCTCTTCCAGGCGTCTCCTCCCACCCAGCTCGCAGGCCCTGGGGGGTGAGTCCCCTGAAGAGATGGCCATGGCTCTTCCCCTCTCAGGCAGCCCACGGGATGCAGGAGGAGGGACATTTGAGGCCTAGAATTTGTTAACATACCCGTGGGCTCCACTCTAGATGGGAGGGGATGGCATGCTTTCACCTGCCAAAAACAGAGAGGCGGGGTTGAAGCCAGTCCAGAGGGGACCTCTTCCCACTGTGACTTCCTCCCCTCCTCAGCCCCCTACACGTCCCAGCACAGGTGCCCATGGGCCTACACACACACCCTGGACCTAGAAGAAGCCAATCAAGGAGAGCTTCCCTAGTGGCTTTCAGCCTGGGCTGCACACAGAGTTCCCTGGGAGTGGTAAAAATTCCCACTGCCTAGGCTGCACCGCAGACTGACCCACCCAGAATCTCTGGGGTGGAGCCCAGGCTTCAGCACTTTCCAGCCGAGCTTAAGGACAAGAAAGAGCCTCCTAGCCTCCATCCCTCTGCCCCTCCTGTGCCCCTGCTGATGTTCTTGCCTCTTCCAAAGCTGGACTCTTCACACCCTGCACACCCGGTGCAACCAGAATTATCCTGCTCATCAGGACAGGCCTGGTCCCTATCTGGCCTCCACCTGCCCCAGGCAGCAGAGATTCCAGAATCTCATCAATAAGGCAGGCCCCCAAGGTGAGGTCAAGGATCGCTTTTTCCCCGTGGAGACCCAAACTGGGTCCTCACCTTTCAGGTGGTGCTGAGGCAGAGCCCAGGGCTGAGCATCTCAGCCTGGTCTAGTGTCAGCATGAGATACACACCCAAGCAGCTTGAATTTTAGCATTTACACAGATTTCCTGGGGATCTGGCTAACATGAAGATTCTGAGCTGCAGGCCTGGGGTGAGGCCAGCAGTCCTGTCTTTCCTATAAGCACCAGGCGGTGCCAAAGCCAGTGGTGCAGGGCCCACACGCTGCATAGAAAATGCAAAGCTGGCCAGACGCAGTGGCTCACAACTGTAATCCCAGCACTGTGGGAGGATGAGGCAGATGGATCACCTGAAGTCAGGAGTTCGAGACTAGCTTGGCCAACATGGTGAAACACCATCTCTACTAAAAATAGCTGCGTGTGGTGGCGGGCACCTGTAATCCCAGCTACTCAGGAGGCGGAGGCAAAAGAATCTCTTAAACCTGAGAGGCAGAGGTTGCAGTGAGCCAAGATCACACCATTGCACCCCAGCCTATGTGACGGAGTTAGACTCTGTCAAAAGAAAGAAGGAAAGAAGGAAGAAAAGAAAGAAAGGAAGAAAGGAAGGAGGGAGGGAGGGAAGGAGAGAAAGAGAGAAAGAAAGAAAGAAAGAAAGAAAGAAAGAAAGAAAGAAAGAAAGAAAGAAAGAAAGAAAGAAAGAAAGAAAGAAAGAAAGAGAGAGAGAGAAAGAAAGGAGGGAGGGAGGAAGGAAGGAGAGATGGGAAGGAGGAAGCAAAAAGGAGAGAGAAAGAAAAAGAAAGAAAGCAAGAAAGAAGGAAGGAAGGAAATGTAAAGGTCTTTTGGGTCTTCTGTATGATAAGGTGTGTCGGGAGAGCTGCCCTTCTTCACCCAGAGCCCTCCATTGCAGCCCTGTCCACTTCCTTCTCTTTGGGGAACCAGGAGCAAAGCCACCTCACTACTGAGGCCCCTCAAAAGCCACCGCATCAGCTCAGCTCACAGGCTCTAGCTTGTCTCTCATCACACTCCTCCCTGGACCAGGCCCACCCAACCTTTCCTACATCCCTCCACAGCTGGGCAGTGTCAGGGGATGACCTCCTGACCTTCCCCATCACACACCCAGGATCCCTGGTCCACTCTCTGGGAAGCCAGCCTACAGCCTAGCCCATGACCTCCTATCTGACCAGTGACATCAGTTTGGCTTCCCACTTGCCCATGGCTCATCTGTCTCTCCCTTTGAAAGCCAGCCCTGAGAGCAGGAGGCAAGAGCTGGGAAGAGCCTGGCTGAGAAGTCAGCTCACCTGGGTTCATAGCCTGGCTGGGCCGCTTATCCCAGCTCTGTGATTTTCAGGAGGTGTCTTAACCTCTTTGAAATCCAGTTTCTTCATCTGTGAAATGAGGACAAGGATAGCCCTTACGTCTCAGGTGCACGTGCATGAGAAAGGACACCTGACCGCTGAGCACAGGCTCCGGCACTTTGCCGGTGTTGGCTGAAGGCCAGCCTTCACCAGTGGGAGTGATGTCGAGTACCAGCTCTGCCAGCTAGAAAGTGTGTGACCTCTCAAAACCTGTTTCCTTATTTGTCCCTGTGTATAACAGTGCCTCACGGGCTTGTTGGGATGACTCGTGTGACGATACCTAACAGACAGCAGGAGTACAAGACATGTTCAGCCTCCCCCATAGATGGGGACTAGCTTCCTGTGTCGTGTATACCTCATGGCAACAGGTTTCAAATATGATCCCGGGACCTCAGGGGTCCCTGAGACCCTTCCAGGGGTGCTGAGGTCAAAACCATTTTCATAATGCTGTCAAGCCATTATGTGACTCTTTTGCTCATTTCCCAAAAGTACACAGTGTGTTCCAGAGGCCCAGGATGGGGGGTATCGCAAGAGTATGCAGAAACTGATAGAAGAATCCAGCTGTCTCCTGGTAAGCCAGATATGAATCGGCCTTTAAAAAATGCAAAGCTCATGGTGGCTCACGCCGGTTATCCCAGCACTTTGGGAGGCCAAGGAGAGAGGACTGCTTGAGCCCAGGGGTTCGAGACCAGCATGGGCAGCATAGTGAAACCTCTTTTGTACAAAAAAGAAACTTTTTAAGTTAGCCAGGTGTGGTGGCACACAGCTGTGGTCCCAGCTCCTCAGGGGCTGAGGTGGGAGCATCACTTGAACCCAAGAGGTTGAGGCCATGGTGAGCTATGATTGTGCCACCACACTCTAGCCTGGGCAACAGAGCAAGACCCAGTCTCAAACAATAATAATAATAATGCAAAGCAAAATCACTCTTCTCACCCAGCGATTTTGTTTTAGAAAATACTATTTTTCACAGAAATGCTATTTATATTAACGTGATGAATTTATTGCTATGGAAGTGAATTAATAAATATTTTTAATGTTCTCAGTTATAATTTATACTATGATAAAGATCAAAAGATATAACTTATAAACAAAAGTCCTTTGGGATCCTGAATAATTCTAAGAATGTAAAGGAATCCCGAGACCCACAAGTTTGAGAGGACTGCCTTACACAGTGAGGACTGTGAGGGCTTGCCATAAACCTGCTCAAAGAAGCTGACCCAAGCCTCCCTCCAGCCACACAGTGAGCTCAGCGGAGAGCTGGCACCATGTCATTGAGTATTTTGGATCTCCCAGAGACCGCTGTGCTGTGCCACGCATGCCTCAGTAGGTCCCACACCCAAACTTTCTGAATTACAAATAATTCACCCAGGAGCCCCAGGCCTGGCGTGCAAGTGAACCACACATTTGCCGCTTGATGGGCACCAACTCCAGTAGATGCTGCCTGACAACCCATGTCCCCCTCTCTCTGGCAGACCTCACTCCTTCTGGGACCAACCACTTCCCCATTCTCAGTCCCCGTAGTTTCAGAAGGCCCCAGAGGCAGTCGCATGACCCAGATCCAGATAGAGTGATTGATTTTGAGATAATCACAATGAGCCAGCAGGATTCAGATCAGAGCCAATGAATGTGGGTCCCAGTTTCTTGCTTAGAACATTGGGAGAAAAGAGCCCTCTTCTCCTGGGCTACTGAGCTGGTGGGACGGAAGCCCAGAGCATCTGGAAGCACTGCCACTCAGAGAGAGCTTACCTGAGAGTCAAGCCAACGCAGAACCGAGTGATGAAGACCAATTCCTGTTCTATCATTTGAGCCCTTAAATCCAGGTCTGCCTGGACTTCTCAGCCACTTGGGCCAATACACCTACTCCTTTCTTAAACAAGTTTGAGTTGAGTTTCTCTTCCAGCTAAAAGAGTCCGAATGAATAAACACACAAAACCAGAACCACGGTGCGGATGGTGGCGGAGCCACTGAGAGGATTTGAGCTGTCCACCAACGGCGTCGCTGAAGCCCACCTGGTTATCAGAAGAGGCCCCTTTTTGCTCACCAGAGACATGGCAGACCCCTGTCCAAACAACACAGATAGATAACAGCACAGATTTTTCTTTAACTTTATCATTTATAAAGCCATACAATGCATAGCAAAGAAACAAAGCAGCTGTACAGGAGTGGGGACGCGTCAGTGTACAATACATTCATGTCCAGGATAAGGAGCATACACCAGGATTTATACACGGTGGTGGTGGCTATAGGCACGATGATACAAAATATAAAGTATATTTCCATCTATATAAATACACAGCCGGGGTGGGGGAGGATGCCGGGTGATCTTGTTTCTCCCGCAGAGGGCCGGGGAGGCAGGGAGGGTGGTGGGAAGGAATTTCTGACATTTGTTCTGAATGGCAGGTCTGAAGGGAAGAGAGAAACCGGGAAGCACAGCCTGCACACACTGATGTGCTCTCTCACACACACACACACACACAGACACACAGACACACACACACACACACAGACACACAGACACACACACACACACACACAGACACAGGAGAGATTGGAATGGCTTAACACTGACTGGAGAATAAGCTTGGGACATCCCTCTACAGGAACTCCTCTGCTGGCAAGAGCCCCGGCATGGGATATGAACAGAGGTCCTCCAACATTTTGGACATTTGAAGACAGAGGAGCCAAGAGGGACAGATCTTCCCGAAGCCCCCACCCTGCCCCTCTGGGTGGCCCACTCCTCACCTGGGCCATCACTGAGACTCCACTGATGGGTGGCCCTACAGGCCCTGCCCCCAACTCCCCTCACTACTGGGCGACATTGAACTTGAAGTTCCATTGCCCAGCACCTCCAACCCCCACCCCCAAGTTCCCTAAAGAGATGAGCAAAACACATGCACACACATACAGCCACACCTGCACATCCACACATACACGTCCTGTGTTACCACTGGCCAAGGAAACACGAGTCTCAGGATTCCAGGGCCTGGACCTGGGGTAAAGGACTGCTCTGGGACTCTGCCCCCTCAACCTCTAGGAGGACCCTGAATGTGGGGTTAGGAATGGGTGTCTCCCTTGACTTGCATGATCTCCCCAGGTCCTAAAGCTGGAAAAATTAGGGGGAGAAGATCCAGAAAGCAGGGGTGGTGGACAAAAGTGGGAGTGAGACTGAATCTATTCACACTCGCCACCCTTCTGTGACCCCCTAGAGCCTCTGTCCAGCTCATCAGAACAAGGCAGAATCCCCTACTCACCAACTTCCTGAGAGCCCCTTATAGGGAGATCACACTTGTGCAGGAGGGCTACCCCCTCCTGTTGTCACTCGGCCACTGGCCCCACCAACCCTCTCCAGCCAGTCTCAGAACACCCAGGGATCCTCGAAAACCAAAGGAGAAGGAATCCTGGCCATCATCGTCCATAGCTTTCAGAGCTACTGGAGGAGAGGCTCAGATGGGTCAAAGGCCTTTCCCAAACTTAGGACGTGATGTATCTGTCCCTCAAACGCACGGCTAAATAAGACAGCCAGGACACTGTGACAGCAGGCTGATCAAACTGCTCACTTCCTCCTGGGTTTCCTTCTCAGGTCCCCTCTCCATTATCTGCTCGTCCAATCCTTCCCTCTTGCTACCCCTGGGAAACAGCCACATGGAGTTCACTGGACCCCTCCCCCAGCTGAATGGGACATGACCCTCCCCTGCCCTCTTCCCTCAGACGCCCAGCTGGAGAGTTAGTGGCAGCACAGCCCTGAACCTGCCTGGGTCTATATTGCTGCGATGGCTGTGACTCCCGGCTCTTCCTTGCCCATCTTCTCCCAGACCCTTTCCCGTCCCAGCCCATGTTCCAGACCAGACAGCGCTCTCCTGGCTGACAAACAGATTCAACAATAAACAACAGTAAAATCTATTGAGGGAGGGAGAAGACAGAAGAGGAGAAACACAAAATAACAATTAGTAAAAGTGCTTTCTTTTAAAGGAAATCTTTGGCAAGAATATACTGCAGTGCGGAGTGGTATGTGTGCATAGGTGTGTGCATGGGTGCACAGCCCCCTGTGACACAGGAGGGTTTTGGTGCAGGGCCCAGAGGTGGGGCCACTGCGGGGACTGGGGAACTCTTCCCCATCATTCGCCTTAAAGGCCACACTCTCAGAAACTGACTCCTGCAGGGATGCTAGGAGGGAGTTTCCAGCTTTCCAGCATCCACGGGTCCTCCCCCAGGGGCACACACGGCTCAGGCTGGAGTGGAGGAGCTGGCCATGCATGTGAGGTGGGCTGCAGTGGGTGGTGAGGAAGGGGAAAGTGATGGTGAAAGCTGACCCCCAACTCACTCCTGGGCCCCAGCCAGGCTGCTTGAAGGGTCTGATCCACCGCCCAGCCTGGAGTGAGGACAGAACATCCGGGCCGGGAAGAGGCTGCCGGGCTGTCCGGTGGGAGATGAGATATTTACAAAGGAAGGGGATGGAAAATATCTCCTATCTTGGAAGGTAATTGGGGTTTGCTAAGGAATCAGTAGAGGGGGAACCCAGATATTTGGCTAGAATATCTCAGAAAGAAGAGCACTTTGGAGGGACCTCGGTCACCAGGCACAAGGTTTCACTCTGGGAAGCAGGGGGTGACTGGTGCGGCCTCTGCCCCTGCTCCCCGCCTTCTGCAGACACTCTCCTTTCCAACTCCCTGAAACAGAACGTCCACACTGACACAGCTCCTTGGAGGAGAAAAAAATACAAAAGGCGCACACACACCCATGTGTGCCATACACACCCATGTTCCCACATGCTCACGTACTCGCTCAGGCCTGCAAGACAGGGCAGCTCCCCACATATCCAGGGAGCTGACTGCTGGGCCCCTGGCTTGCTGAAAAGAAAGGAGGCCAAAGGGTGGAAGAAGTGAACCCCGCCCCCCCACACAGTCTAAGGAAGGCCAAGGCCGGGGCAAGGAGGCCCTGGCTGCTCCAGGAACAAAGGCCCCCACACTTCAGGCTTCACTTATACATATAAAAAGGGATGGGAATTGATTTATGCCCAGGGAAGGTAATAAAGCAATATGGAAAAACAATAAATACTTCTTGTCAATTTACCTATTCTTTTTTTAACCTTTTCTTACATTTTATTAGCTTACAGATTCTGTCAGTATGTCTCATGTATATATTATATAATATTTATATATCAGTACAATGCCTTTCTCTAGGAGACCCCCATAGGCTTAAGAATGGAGTCCCGGTGAATTTCCCATTCTGGCTTAGAGTCCTTAAATGGTGGTCAGGTCTTTTCCCAACTGTCCAGTAGACCTCAGGCCCTTTAGCCCAAATGCAAGCCTTCTGCCCTCTGCTGCATGGGCAGCATGGCTCAGCCAGGGAAACCAAGGCAGAAAGGGGGACGACAGGATAGCAAGGCTTTGGCATTGTAATTAGGCCACGTGGTGTATAGGTAGCAGCCCCAGGAGCTCTGATGATGTCAGAGAGTGCCTGCAAGAGCCAGACCCCGAAGCTCTTACAGGGGGAGGATAAGGACTGCGGGTTTCTGCCCTAAGCCTCACTGAGCAGGAAGCAGGTTCCCCAGGGTGAATCCCAATATAGGGACCCTGCAGAATAGAACAGGGCTGGGCAGAGCAGGAAGGCTCAATCCCCAGCCTCCGGAAAGGCATCATGCAGGTAAGCAGGTCTGAGATAAGGCTGGTCCTGGGGCACGAAACCCAAGAACAGGGATGAAAGGTGGGCGCTAAGGCAGAGTCCAGAGCCCCAGGAGGAGCAACGTGCCTTCCTTGCTGCTGAGTCACACACCTTGGGGAAGACACCCCGAGCTCAACAGCCACCTGTCCTGACAGATCTCTTCCCATGGACACACATATCTCTATATCCTCAAACCAAAGCTCCAGCCTTCCGGCCAAGGAAGGACAGGGTGATGACATTGCAGACCCTCCCGCTCCTGCTGGGGTCTTTGTAGAGGAGAAGGGGATGGCAGCACCCAAGGTCACTAGAGTGCAGGTGCAGGCACCAGGAGAGAGCCCCTGTCTCCCATAGCTTGGTGGCTCGTTCAGAGGAGGGTTTCTGTCCCTCCCCTGCTGCCCTGCCACTGCCAGCCCTAATCTTTGGACAGTATGCATGTGTGTCTACAAACACATGGGACATGGACAAGCCGGGCTGTTTATAATTCTAGTGGATAGAGGCATCTACATCAATGTTTAAGGATGTGGGTGGGGACACACACACCCCCACACGGCAATACAGCGGAGGCACGGCAAAGAGACCTGAGGTGCCTTGGGTCTGAGATACTTTCAAGAGAATAAGTTCTGCCACTTGATGTCCCACGGTGGCTCTGTTTGGTGTCACAACCTACCCTACAGGTGGCCAGAAAAAGATTCCCCCAAGCCTGATCTCCCCTTGGAAAGCATTGGGTTAGGGAGACAGAGCTTTTCCATTTCTCTGAAAATGTGGCTCCCCAAGGAGGCTTGTTCCTTCTCTTTTGAGGACATCCATCTTCTCGGGGGAGGAGGGGGTGTTAGGTAGACCTGGTTAGTTTTGGAGGCTTTGGGTTTTTGCAGTTTCCATCCACCCAGGGGAATCCAAGTTCTTCTCCTCCATCTTTTCCTTTCTCTCTTTCTCTCTCTCTCTTCCCCCTCCCCTTTACAATTCACTTCCCTCTCCCCACATTGCACTTTCTTCTCTCCTCCAAAATTGGCCCAAAGTCCTCTTTCTGGGTTCAAGAGCGGTCAGGATTCATGGGTCCCCTCCCCACGTGCCCCTTCCCCACGGCACTGGCCCTGGGCAAGAGGCAGGGTTCATCTCTTTTGGCTGGCGTTCAGCATGACCTTGGAGACGAAGTTGACGATGGCAGAGGCGGGCTGGTTGGGGTCGAGCTCAGCAAAGAGGTGGCAGGCGTTGTCCGTGGTGCTGCCCTGCTTCCGGGCCACGAAGCCAAAGAGCCTGCAGTGGGAGAGGGCAACGCCGTGAGGGGAGGGCAAGCGGAACCCCAGGAGGTGGACAGCAGCCCGGGTGAGCAAGCTGGTCTCAGACCAAACTCTCTCCCCCATCCCGCCAGAAGACCTCAGCATCACAGACTTCGGGAGGCATAGAAGAGAATCCTCTGTGCACTCCGCTGACCACAAAGCCAAGGCCTCGAGACAGTGTCCTGCCTTGCTTAAGGGAGGGCAGAAATCCCCCTTGGAGAGGTGCAAGGGGAGCTGTAAGGGACTGGCAAGGCTGGATAGTGAGGGTGGGGAGGAGACCAAAATAAAATGGGAACATTCCTGGACAGGCCTGTCCCCGCCCACTCCAGCTCCACCCCTACTGACTGTTCTTACACACAACACATAAGCCAATCAGGAAAGTGCAGTCTGCCTGCAAAGTGCTTGGCCTCCTCAGACACCACAAGGTCAGGGAGAGAAAGGACAAGTAGCTCACACCCCTCCACACACACACTGATTCTTCCTGGGCTCAAGAGCCTTGGAAGCCAGAGAATAAAAAGGGAAGGTGGACCCCACACCCGTCCCCCACCTCCACCCACAGGACTGGAGTGACCCAGCATTCTCTCTTTGCAAAACAGAGTTAAAAATATGAGGGCAGAGAACAGAATGTGAGCTCAGGTCCCCTCCCAGCCCGCATGTTGCTATTTAGAGCTAGATGGGGAAATCAGGACAGCTGGAGATTCTAATGGAAACCCCTCTCCTTACAGCAGGACCACGCAGCTAAAGTTAGCCCAGGGGGATTCTACTGGTTGCTCTGTGTGCCTTTGTGTACACATCACCACACATACACACACACGCAACAACATACACACCACACACATACCATCACACACATACTACCACACATACACACGACACACCACCACACACACCACCACCACACACTTCCACACATCACATACACACCACATACCACCACACACATACACACCATCACATGCATACACATCACACACACCACTACATACATACACACCACCATACATGTATACACCACACACACGCCACCACACATACCATCACACACATACTACCACACATACACACCACCACACACCTCCACAACCACCACACACGCATCACATACCACCACACACACACACCATCACACATGCCACCACATGCATACACACCACGCACACCACCACATACACACCACCATACACATATACACCATCACACACATGCCACCACACATGTAGATGCACACACCACCACATACATACACACCACACATTCACACCATCACACACATGCCACCACACACACACACCATCACACACATACTACCACACATATATAAACACCACCACACACTACCACACACACATCATCACATATACCACACATACAAACCACATACACACTACCACACACACCACACACATACCACCACATACACACACCATTAAACACTGCATGCACACACCACACACATACACACCACACACACACCACGCACACAACCACATACACACCACACACCACTGCACATGCCACACGTAATACCACACACACACCACATACATACCACTATACACACACACCACACAAACCACGACATACACATACCACCACACACACCACCACATATATACACACCACACACCACACATAACACCACACACACATAACACCACACTCACACACATACCACCACACACATCACCACACACCACTGTACACACCCCACACACCACATATACACCATCACACACACCACCACACAGACACCATCCACACACCACCACACACATACACACCACATACCACACACACCACCACACACATACCACAACACTACACACCACCACACACATACACCATCACACACACCACTGCATGCACACACCACACACATACACACCACACACACACCACACACCACTGCACACACCACACACCACCACACACACCACAAACATATCACCACACACACGTACCACACAAGCCATGCATACATATATATACAGATCACACATATACACATGTACACACCACACACAACATGCACACCGACATACACACACACACACACACACACACACACAATCCTGCATTCCCTACAGCTCTGCTCCCCAGTCTTGTTTCAGGGGCCGGGAGCAACAGTGCAAAAGGTTGGAGTAATGCCCAGGTAGTGGGGGAACTGGGCCCACAGGGCAGCCCCCAGCACTGCCCTTTCCCGGCTGGCTTGGACCCTTAGAAGGGGTGGGGGTGATCCCAGCAGAGGGAAGAAGCATGCCAGGCCTGGCTGCGGGTGTCCACCAGGATGGAGACCTGGCAATTGCACCTGACTAGAATGCCAAGCCTGCTATCCTGATACTTCTTTCAGCTGTGGCTCTAAGGGTCCCACGATAGCCCAGTCCTGCCATCTGCCTCGAGGAGGCGATCTAGGCAAGAAGCCTCAGCCCCAAGGGCAGGGAGGAAGCACTTGCAAGATCCCGGGATCTAACACCTTGAATGTTGCACCTGAGGCCCTGGGTGGCCTCACCTCATCCCTGTCATAATTCCCTGTCAGTCGACTGCCCTGCCTCAGTCTCTCCCTGTGGCCTCTGCCCCACCCATCAAAGCCTCTTCAGCAGGAGGCTCAGCTCAAAACCAGCTCCTGAAGGAGGAAAAGGATTTCCAGCTTGGGGGCCCAGCTCTCTTCTATTTCTGACCCTCTCCACTTGCAGGACCCTGTGGTGAGTGAGCACAAGCACCTTCAGACACAAAGTTCCCACCTGCTGCCAAGGCCAGCAGAGACACAGGGGACGCAGGGACTCGAAGCATTGATGACCCTATGATGCCTGGACAAGGCTGAGCCCCACCATCCCACATGGCCTCTCCTAAGCCACTATCACTGACCATGCAAGAGACTAGTCAGTCCATTCATTCAGACTGAGGCATCTGCACCAGCCTCCTCTTGCCTCTGTTCTTCCAGCCTCCATTCTCTCATTTCTTCACTCAACAAATATTTACCAGCCTCACAATGTACCAGACATGACCCGGTCCTTGGGGAGCCTGCGGTCTGGTAGCCATGAGGCCCCTACCCTGAAATACCCTCTCCTACTCCCATTCTCATTTTGGCCTTTCCAAATCGAAGACTCATCCTTAAATGTTTGCTCTTTCCCACTCTCTAGATGCTGATGTGTTCTCCTGCATGAGCACCCCGGAGGTGAGCTGAACTCTCTTGCCACCTCTCCCCTCCCCTGAAACTGTCATTTTTTAACGGTGAACATTTTGTTTTTCTAAAGCAACCTTGAAGTCTGCATATATCAAGGTGAAAGCAGTATTTTACAGCTATAAACATATCCATCCAAAAGCGTGACATTTACCTATTATAAAGTCAATCAGTGAGGATAACAGAGCTGTTGAAATAAGCCTGACAAAGTGAAACATGGAAGACAGACCATAGTGACAGCCTCATATCAGCTTCAGAACCCAGGTTATGCCTGTATTTTGTTTTGCTTTTGTAACTGTGAGAAAACCCTAGTTCCTACTTATAGACAACTGCAAGGAGCAGCCAAGGTTTCCCTCCCTTCTGAACACCACGTGCGATCCAAGGATGACAGGATCCTTGAAACAGTTCAAAAATCACTAAGAAGCATCTTAGTGCTGTTTAGACACTTGTCTTATCTGCTGTGCCAATGGGCCTCCTGAGGGCAGGGCCAGAGACCCAGGCAGGAGCTGAGTTCCTTGGAGGCCCTTAGAACATGTCCACTGGATGGAGGAATCCACCCAAAGGTCCCAGGGCCATCCCTAGAATTCAGACCTCCTGGGCTCCCACACTCTGATAAGGCTGTCTCGCTCAGCCACAAGACTCGCAGAAGAGCCCACCAAAAAAGCAAGAACAGGAACAAAGGCAGCTAGAAAGTGGGCAGAAAAGATCACGTAAACAATCCTGCCCCACTTCCATTGCTTCTAATAAGACTCTGTTTTCTGTCCACTGCCTGGCACCACTGCTGCTTCTGATCCTGGGTGAATGAAGGTGGCTGGACCAGAGGCTGGGCCTCTGGCCTCATGGCAGGATGAGGCAAAAGGCCTAGATGCCTGGTCAAGCTTCACTTGAAAGCCGAGTGACCTTGGCACAAAGGTTTTTGCTGCCCTTTCCCTACCGACAGCTCTGGATTCTAAATCTGCCCCATGCTTCCCTCCTTGTGAAATACAGAGGCCAGCCTGCTGGGTGGGGGTAAGAAGTCACACTTACTTAGCAGGGGCGCCGCCCTCTGTTTTTGTCCACCTGTGGAAAGAAAGTGGGCTCGGGGTAAATCACTATACTTTCTCCCTAGAGTCCAGCCCCACCCACACCCAGACCCTCTGCAGGAAGTCAGGGGAGCCCCCATTCCCAGAGGACAGGAGATACACAGGATCACACAGAGATGTATTCAAGGTGGAGAGAGCACTGCAGCCTGCCTCCATGTGCTCTCCCCCTGGTGGAGAGGAGAGGCAGATTCAGGGTCAGGTCATAGCAGAGGGGGTGACAGTGGGCACTGAGTGCCTAGGAGGGTCTCCATATCTATAGTGGGAAAGACTCAAAGGATGCCCAGCACGATTACTCACACATGGGTAGACCTTCCAGCTGAATGGAGAATGTACACACACACACACACACACACACATGCACACACACAGTCTTCAGTGTTAGCTGTGTGGGAGGGAAGCTGTATGCAAGAGACTTACTTTCTTTCCTGGGGATCCAGATCACAGAAGGTGACAGTGTTGAGGGGGTAGTGGCGTCTGAAGAAGAGCCTGCAGCACAGACGTCAGATAAAAGAGAATGAGTGCTGAAGGGGCTGCTTTTCCCCTTCTTCCACCAGCAGGTCAGGCCACCTTCCCACCATCTGTGGCTGTCACAGGTCCATACAACCTCTCTCTTATGAGCAAGATGGCCTGAGCTGCTGACACTGGTGACCTAAGCAATGTACAGAGACAGATGTGCCATAGAAGCATCCCAAATGCTAGGGGCTGGGGAAGGGAGAAACTGGCACTGAGGAATTAGAAATGTGGAGAGGGGCTGGAAAAGGAAGCAAAGAAGCCAGGAACCCTCCAAGTGGATGAGCTCTGCTCCAAGAAAGCAGGTCCTTTTGATCAGTTGTATTTACAGCTGTATACCCAGTGCTGGCAAATTCTCATAGAGGGATGAATGAATGGGTGGATGGATAGATGAGTGGAGATATAGATGGATGGAGGGACAAATAGGTGGCCATGAAGAGATGAGGTATGAATAAATGCAGGGATGGATAGATGGATAGATGCATGGAAGGATGGATTGATAGATGCATGGATGGATGGATGGATGGATGGATGGATGGATGGATGGATGGACGGACGGACGGATGAATGAACGGATGCATGGACAGATGGATGGACGGATGGATGGATAGATGGATGGATGGACGGATGGATGGAGGGATGGATGGATAAGTAGCTGGGTATATGGGAGGTAGATGCAAGACAGACAGACGGGAGGGTAGATGAGCTGCTGGGTGCAAAGAATTAATCAGTTGGTAAATGGGTGGGTACATGGATGAATAGATGGGTCACAGGAAGGAGAACCCCACTCAGGAGCAGGCAGAAGAGTCTTACTTTCTCTGGTTGTCAGTCAGAGTGATTCCCTGGGCAGAGACTTTGAAGTGAACGATGGTGGCAGCTGGCGTGGGGTCTGCAGCCAATGTCTCAGATGTGGCTTTGGAGATGGCCTGTGGCCCAGTGAGAGACTCCATGTCCACAGAGTTGACAAAGAGTACATTGCAGGCTGGAAGAAACCAACCGAAGGGGGAGTCACGGGAGATGGGGTGGGTGAAGACATTAACCCACATCCATTCTTCAGGGAGAAGGTAGCAGAGAAATTTCAGGCTAGCCTTGATCCAAGGCATCTGCACATAGAAATATGATCTTCCCGGAGACATTTGGGCCTGGAGAGACCTCCAGCCCATACCTGCAGGAGGGGTCAGGGCAGGAAGGCAGAAATGAAGGCCTGGGCATGGGTCCAGTTTCAGGGGACCACTCACCTGCCCCTTGCTTCAGCAGGTCTGCAGTTGAGCTGGCAGGGCCAGAGCTATCTTTCGATTCATCTGTGGGGTCTGAGACAAAAATTCAGTTGGAATTAGAAGCACAAGTTTGGCCGGGCTGAAGGGGAGCTCTGCAAGTATTGATACAAGGGACGCTGCTTTTCATACCAGGCCCTGGCAGTTAGGCTCAGTCTGAACGTTTGATGATTGCTCTAAGCAGCCAGCACACTGGTTGAGAGCTCTGGAGTCCAGCATCACTGGGCTCAAACCCTCACACCAGCACGTACTAAGCATCTATAAAACAATGACAATGATCATGGTACACACGTCACTGGGTTTTTGAGAGACTCTGTGTACAGCTTAGCCAGTACTTAACATAATGCAAGCCTTCAAGTGGTAACTGGTATTGCTGTTACTGTTTTGCATTGATATCTCTTTGTGTAGGTCAATAAATGCCCTAATTCCCTTAATTCATTAAACCATTGATCCAGCATAACTCTAATTTCAATATTAATAAGAATTGAATGATGGGCATATTAGCTTGATTTAACTCACAATGTGTGCATTTGTCAAAACATCACATGGTACATGGTATATAATTTTTTTTTTTTTTGAGACAGGATCCCACTCTGTCACCCAGGCTGGAGTACAGTGGTGTGATCACAGCTCACTGCAGCCTCAAACTCCCAGGCTCTAGCAGATTCTCCCACATTAGTCTCCAGAGTAGCTGGGGCTACAGGCATGAGCCACCATTTTTTTAAGAAAGAGTCATTTTTAAACTCTTTTGTAGAAACAGGGATGTCTGATGTCATCCAGGCTGGTCTTGAACTCCTCATTTCAATAAGCAGTCACTTCCTGACTGCTCTGCAGCAGTCCTTCTACCTCAGTCTCCCAAAATTCTGAAATTATAGGCGTGAGCCACCATGCCCAGCCAGTATTTGCATGTTTAACAAGTTCCCGGGAGATGCTGACGCTGCTGATCTAGGCCCATACTTTGATATAATCTAAATATTAAACCGTTTTTCAATTGCTGAACTACTGTCGTACATTCCACAGGACTATAATTCAATTCATGTCTGAATTATGTCATTGGTTAATAGTGCTATTTCAGTTGTATTTGAACTTATAAACTAATAGTGTTGGTCAGTTATCATTAATAATTCAATGAACTGAATTCGATAAATAGAAAATGTGGAAAAATACTGGAGATGTAATGTGTGGGCATAACCCCAGGAGCTCCAAGAAGGACTAGGAAAAATCCCAGGGTCACATCCTGGGGGCGCTTCTGAAGTTCCCATTGTTGAACAAAGAGAGTGGAGAGAAGGCAGCCCAGCTCCCAGTTCTGAGGCCTTGCACCGGGTGTGAGGCATAATGGCCCTCCGGTGGGCCCCGTGTTGCTGAGGGCTGGCAGTAGAGGCCTATGCTGGGAGGAGTTCTAGGTGCTCACCTGCCGAACTCCAGGGCTGGCACACCTCCATGAGAGAAGCGAAACACCCCTTCCCCAGCCCTACCATCTCACTCAAATTCTCACCCGGAATGTCCTCATGCTCTTGGAGTCCCTTCCAACTTCCCACTATCAGAAGAGGACTTGCTTTTCCCTAACAGTTCAGCATCCCCTCGGTCAGGGATCACCCTCCCAGCACATAGATTAGAAACTCCAGTGACATCTAGGCGCTGTCTTCCCTTTCCTGAGGCTGCTCTCTCCTTTCCATCCAGACCAAGCCCCCAACACCTCAGTCTGCCTCCCTGCTCTCTTCCCCGGATGCCCGTATCATCCTCCAGGACATGTCTCCTGTCCCCTACTTCTGTCTCCTGTCATCCCTGGGATGACATGTGGTCTGAGGATTCTGTATGAATTTCTTAAAGCCTCCAGAGGATTTTCCTGGACAATCTGGCATGTCCATTTATGTGTGTTCCTGAAGTTAAGCTTTTTCATAATTTTTTTCTTTTTTAATAGTAAAAAAAAGGAAAGTAGTTTTGAGTTTCTCCAGATGGGCAAAATGACATGTGTCCTCCAGCCCTGGCTCATGTCCGGAGTGGCTGGCAGCACCAAGACATGATAGGAGCCAGCTCAAGGGTGTGGGTGGTGAGCCAGGAGTCTCACGTTCCTACCTCGGTTTGGAATGACCAGCTTGCAAGGCAGGGCCAATGGGATGATGGAGTGCTGGTAGACCAGGGCAGACAGAGATCCTGTGGGGAGGGAGATGGCATGTCAGAGGCAGCATACTGGAAGCCAGGGGGAAAACCTCCACCTCCACCCTTACCCCATACATACAATCTTCCACTTCTTTGTTACCTCTATTTCAACCACCAACAAAGCTGAAAAGTCACCCCCTCTTGTTTCACAAGATCCAACAGAGAAGATTCCCAAGGCTCACTGCAGCAGTCATAAAGTTACATAACAAGTTTCCTTTCTAGAAAGTTCCTCCTAACATCTCTCCTAACTCGCCCCAGTTCCTGGGGCTCCTCTGAGAACAGGGCAGAAGGATCAGAGAATTGTGAGATCCAATCCCAGCTCAGTCACTTCTCACCTGCGGGTTTTCAGCTAAGTGTGACTTTGATGACCCTCATTTCCTCACGTGTAAAATAGGGAGGATAACCCCTACCAAACACGAAGGCTGTGAGGCCAGATGTGATATAAGGTGCTTAGGCAGTGACATTCACATGGGAGGTGGTCAATTAAGGCAGTGGGTACTCGAATTATTACTCCAGTTATAATGATATAATGTCCCAGCTGGGCAGGACAAATACAGAACACAGTTTGGCAGAGTTTGGAGCCACCCTGCATAGGGAGGGAAGCCCCATTCATTTTCTCTGCTGAATTTATGACAAGGGTAACTGGCAGAGCCTGTGAGAAAGAACTTGGGGTCAGACCCCTGGAGGAACCCAGGATAGGGCCAAGAATCAGGACAGACTGTAGAGACGGGGGCAGGGGGACAGCTCACCGAAATTCGGCTCGTTAGGGCAGCCCTTGAGCTTGACTCCTCTGGGGCCGGTCTCTATCAGAAAATGCCTGACCAGCTCATGGGTGATGTCTCCTGGGACAAAGAGAAAGAAATGAGGCTCAGTCCCTTCCCATGGCTTCCTCCCACCACCTCCCAAGACTGCTTTGAAACCTCTGCAGCGTGTGGGGCCAGGATGCGAGAAATGGCCGAAGAGAGAACATGGCTGGAGCCCACAGACTGCAGAGCCCACTGCTGCTCTCCCGCCCCTCAGGAAGCACACGGCAGGCACCCAAATGTCCTGCTTTCCCGTCTCTGACCCAACCATCGCCAAGCCCAAGACTCGCTCTTCTGAGGAGTCTGATGGGGGTTAGACATCCTGGGTCCCTTTTAGTGACTATAAAGGTCACCTGGTCCTGGGCCCCATTCTGGGAGATGAGGTTACCTTTTTTATTCTGCTGCATGATGGTTGGAGGTGGTGAAGACACCTTCATGGCCAGCCCATAGGCGCCTCGGAAGGAGTGACTGTCACGGATGATGAAGGCCCCTGGCTCCTGGTCCTTGAGGAGTGCAATGGCTGCATGGGGAAGGGACGAGGAGAGAAGAGGAAGCAAGACATTGGTGGCATTAGTTTTACTTAAGTTGCATTGGGCCTATCAACCTTCATTCTTTCTTAGGTGAGATGATATTCTTTAAAGTTAGAACTTAACTATTCTTAAGTATCTTCCTGTACTCAGGTTGGCAAACTCATTCTGTTGGGATTTTTGGTTTGTTTTTGTGAGACCAGGCCTCACTCTGTCACTCAAGCTGGCGTGCAATAGCACAATCATGGCTCACTGCAGCTTTGACCTCCTGGGCTCGAGTAATCCTCCTGCCTCAGCTTCTTGAGTAGCTGGGACCACAGGCCACTGTTCAGCATGCACCATTAGGCCTGAATAATTCTTTTCTTTTTGTTTTTTGTAGATTCAGTATCTCGCTATATTGCCCTGGCTGGTCTTGAACTCCTGGCCCCAGGTGATCCCCTGCCTTGGCCTTGCAAAGTGCTGGGATTACAGGTGTGTGCCATGACACCCGGCTAGCAAACACACTCTGTAAATGGCCAGAGAGTAAATATTTCAGGCTTTTCAGGCCATGCAGCCTCTGCTGCAGCCACTCCACTGTGCCACTGCAGCAGGACGGCAGCACAGACAGGAAGCAAGCCAGCAGGTGTGGGTGCGTCCCAACAAAGCTTCATTTACAAAAGCAGGCAGCATCCAGATTTGACCCAGGGGCTGTCGCTGCCGACCCTGTCCCATACCCACACACGCTTCCCCTGAGAATCACTCCCACATTCCCAACTTTATTCTCTCTGTAAAATGCAAAAACCTCCCACATCAGGCAGACAGAGAGCAAAGGTTTCATATTATCTTGGCAGACCTTAAGAATCCTTCCAAGAGGTGTCTACATCCACTGCTTCTGCGGTTCCACACTTCACTGGAAGAAGTGCTTCATATTGTGCAACTTCAACCCCAGCCCCCTCTGTGATGACCCCCTACTACAAAGAGGAGTGAATTTGCCTCTGTTCCTTGCCCCAGGAAGACACAGCAGGCCTCAGCCAGCTACGACCTCTGATGGACAAAGAGCCCCACACTCACCCTGCTCCCTGGAGATCTCAGGTTTGTACCAATACTTAGAAGTGTCCTGGACAAACTTCACTTTAGCCCGTGTCTCCGGGCTGTTGTCTAAAGCAGGAGAAGAATACAAAGTGTTATGGGTTACTTTGTGTTCACCAAAATATACATCAAAGTCCTGACCCCCAGTGCCTGTGAATTTGACCTTATTTAGAATTAGGGTCTTTGCAGATTAAGATGAGGTCATGTAGGATTAGGGTGGGCCTTAATCCAGGATGCCTGCAGGCCTGGTGTTCTTACAAGGAGAGGAGACAGACGCTCGGGGAGAGACCATGGAAGGAGCAGGCAGAGACTGGGGTGACATGTCTACAAGCCAAGGGACATCAACGATGCTGGCAGCCACAAGAAACTGGGAGAGAGGCCTGGGAAAGATTCTCCCCAGAGCCTCAGGAAGGAGCCAACCTCGCCAACACCTTGATTCTGGACTTCTAGACTCCAGAACTGTGGGAGAACACATTTCGGTCATTTTTAAGCCACAAAGCACATGGTCCTTTGTTATGGCAGCCCCAGGAAACTGACATCAAAAGCTGATGTCCTCGCACACTGTGAGAGCACAGTGGAAGGAACCTTCAACCTCTTCATCCATCCCTACCCCCTGCCAGCCATCTGGGTGGCTGAGCTGCCTCCTAGGGGAGGGGCTGGCACTGCATTCTCACAGAGCCTACCAAAACCTTCCTCTACCCTATGTCCCCCTTTCCCTAGAAGACTGTGACTAAACCCTTCCCACAGGTTCTCTCCTATGGGCTAAAACACTTGCTTCTAGAACCTTTCTCCACAGGTTCAGTTTCTCAACTTCAGCATACGCACCATGAAGATGAGGACAGAAAGATCCATTTCTGCGCCCTTTTCCCCAGGCCCCTCCTCACTTCCCACAGGGAAAAGCTGTGTTCTGCATCACACGGGTCAAACAATCACTTCCCTTTGATTCAAACAGGTGATGGCGGGCCTAGAATCTACAGGCCATCTATGCACGTCAGGCACCCCACTCCTCAGGCAGGCAGCACCCCACACACGCCCATGCCCAGACTCTTTGCAGACCTTGGGAACTGGTCATAGAACATTAGATTATTAGATTCTGGAGGGAGCTGAGACAGGACAGAATCCAACTGCCTAATTTTACAAATAAGGAGAAATTCAGAGATGAGAAGTGACTTTCCCAAGTCACACAGATGGTGCGTGTGGGAAGAGGCCCCAGCAACCAGTGTAGCACCAGCTAAACGTATCTTCCTGTCTAAGCATCAGGAAGTGCGGCCCTCACTCTCAACCTCTTCCTTCAGCTTTTGGCATCAAAGAAAACAAAAAAACATAGTGGATAAGGAATAGGAAAAGATGAGGATTCCACATTTTTCCTCTCCTGCCTTCAGAAACAGAAGCCGGCACTAAAGATGCTATCAAGTTAAGAGAGCGGATCCGGAGACACAGGTTGTGTCTCCAGGGCTTAGTCAATTTCAGCCTTTGATTGACACTCCCTTATGCTTCTGGGATCTGTCTCTGGGCGAGAGTGAGGGGAGAGGTCAGTTCCCTTTCCTGGCAGCTGTGTGCTGAAGAAAGTCTCTGGGTTAGGCAGCTGGGTCGTGCAACTGCTGCAAGCTGCCATTCTCTGTCCGAAGCCCCAGGCCCCACTGCTGCGAGGCCTGTTTAATGAGCTGTCAGAGGCGGCTGCAGTCCCACGTGCCTTCCTGTGTTGACTCCAAAGGCTATTTTAAGCAGAGAAGATGGTGGGAAACAGGAAGCATCCCAACTACTAGAAGTTTTGCATCCTTCAAGGAGAGGGGCTGGGAACCAGATGTCCCTGGTGGGCGGCAGGAAACAGGGGGTGCAGGGTCATTCTAGGTGTCCCAGCTTGGCAGGCTCAGGGCAGGGCCTGAGAGTGATACAGGGAGAATCTGGACAGCTGGGGCCCAAAACATTCTAAATCACCTCAAATGTCAAGGCCCCAGGGCCACTGTGCACACAGTCAAGTTTGAGCTTGGCCTTTGTGTTTAGACAATGAGCTCTCTTAAGTGGAGGCAAATGTGGCAAGCTCTGGCCATGGGCAAAGAATTCACTGCACAAACCTGCATGAGCTTCAGTAGAGCTGGGTCTATTAGGAGTGATGTGGCACCATGGGGCTGACAAAGGTATGGGGTTCCAGGTTTGGAAGGCAGGTTTTCAAGGTCATGCTAAATAACAATGACCCCCACGATACGGACACATGATAAAGACAACTCCAGTGATGCTTGAAGAGCATTTGTTTTGGGGTGGCGTGGCCTGGATTAGAAACCTGGCTCTGCCGTTTCTTGACTGAGTGATACTAGATAAGTAACAGAGCCTCTAAGCCTCAGTTTGTAAACCAGGGTTAATAATATTAATACCTACTTGACCAAGTGGCCAAGAAGCTTAAATGAGATACTACTTAGCTCAGAGCCTGGCACACAGTATGTGCTCAACAAGTGGTAATGGCTATGAGGGTAATGATAATCATAGCAGTAATACTATTCATCATTATTATTTTTATCATCCTCATCTGTATTGGCATCCTCATCTCAGCATCCACAACCACAGCACACTTACTGTGAGGACACCTCCGACTCTCCTTCTATAGATAAAGAAACTAAGTCCCAGAACTCAGCGATTCACCCCAGGTCTTCTGCCAAGGAAATGTCAGAACAAAGACTGGGATAGGTATCTTCACCCTTGTACTTACTTCATCAGCGGGAGGGTGGAAATGGAAGGAGGAGAGACCCACCTGGCATGGAATACTTGGAGAAGTCGGGCAGAGTGTGGGAGAAGGAGACGGTGCTGCCCCCACTGGGACTGGACATGCCGCTGGCAACAGGTGAAGACACCTTCCCGTTGATGGTGGCATAGTTAGGGAGGCTGCCTGCCCGGTCTCCCACCGACATCCTTCGCTTCTCTGGCAAGGCTGGTGTTGGGCTCCCTTGCCGGAAGGCTGATGAGTCCGGCGACGGGGAGGCGGTGGGGCTGCTCAGGCCAGGGTAGTAGGCAGGGGTAACGGGGAAGGAGGGCGTGGAAGGAGCCTGGTAGCCAGAGGCACTGCTCTGCCGGGACAGTGTGGGTCTCCGGTCCTCAGGGATGGAGTAGCCACCATAGGCCACATGCCTGTCCAAGCAGGGGCTGCCGGGAACCACAGATCCAGACCCTCCCAGGTGCCGGCCCAGGTTGGGGCTTCCAGGACTGGCTATCGCATTGCCATGGAGACCAGAGGCCAGATTGCCTTGGTGAGCCCCAGGGTGCCGGCCCAGGCTGGGACTCCCTGGGGTGGTGGCCACATTGTTGTGGAGGCCAGAAACCTGTTGGGTCCCAGCTGGGTGCCGACCCAGGCTGGGGCTCCCCGGGGTGGTCGGGGCACTGCTCTGGGGGCTGGAGACCGTGCTACCTTGGAAGCCAGTGCCTGGTGGACCCATCACCTGGCGATGGCTCAAACTGGGACTGCTGGGGGCAGCCATGCTGGGGTTGATGGCCCGGCGGCCAAAGCCAGGACTGGGGGGAGTGTTGGTGCCCACTGTTCTGTGGCGTGCCTGAGGGCTCCCAGGCACTGTGTGGACACCAGCCACGCTGAACTGAGCTGGGGCCTGGCTTTCCGGAGAGGAGCTGAATTGCTGCAGTGAGTAGTCAGGGCTGCTGTAGCTGCTGCCCACAGTCGGGAGGGGAGAAGATCTCTGGTAGTTTCTCTGGGCGGATGGGCTGGGCTGTCCCAGGCTGCTGGAGCGGAAGCCAGACTCCAATAAAGGCTGAGTGGGCGTCCAGGGACCCTGGTCGCTGCCCTCTCCTGATGGGAAACTCCCCACGGAAGTACTGTAGAGAGATGGCAGGTTAAGATGCCAGCGGACAGCACTGAATGAAGGATGGATTTACAGCGGGCTCTGAGCCCTCCCTCCCACCACAAACGACAGGGAGAATGGCTCCACCGGCAGTACGGCGGGACGTCAGGGCTCTATACTTTACCTTACAGAAACATCAGAAGAAACTGAGGCTCAGGGAGGTTAAGCAGCAGGCTTCGGACCACACTGCCTATCAAAGACCAGGGTTTCAACTAATCTGCATCTGATTCCAAAGCCTACCGCTTCCCTACTGCACCATGCTCACCCCTGAGCCATGTCAAAGTGAAGAGACCTCTCCTGTGGAAACTGGAGGTGGCTGTCATGTGGTAGCCTCCAGCATCACAGAAATTCCCACTGGAGGCCAGGCACGGTGGCTCATGCCTGTAATCTTTGGGAGGCCAAGGCAGGAGGATCACCTGAGGTCAGGAGTTCAAAACCAGCCTGACCAACATGGTGAAATCCTGTCTCTGCTAAAAATACAAAAATTAGCCGGGCATGGTGGCACACACCTATAATCCTAGCTACTCGAGAGGCTGAGGCAGGAGAATCGCTTGATCCCAGGAGGCGGAGATTGCAGTTAGCTGAGATTGCACCACTGTACTTCAGCCTGGGCAACAGAGCGAGACTCTGTCTCAAAAAAGAAAAACCAAAACACAGAAATTCCCACTGGAGTTTCCTGGCTCCTGTTCCTACCGGGGGTAGCCCTGCCTTGACTCAGTTTCCTCAAGTGTGATATTATCATCCTTGAACGTTGGCTGAGAGTGCTAGAATTGGGCCTTCACTCCTGGGTGTCTCCACAAAAGCAAAGATAAGGAATCACAAGGTGGGGGACTCACATCAGGGGATTTCAGTTCATCGTAAGGTCTTTTCTCCAGCCACTGCGGATGTGGCCAGCAATGGAGAAAGCTGCCTTGCGTGGTAATGAGGCTCCTGTCATTAGGAGCATTTAAGCAGAGGCTGACAGACCTATGGGCCTGAAAGTTGTAGAGGGAATTTCCTGCACTGGGAAGTTAGATGAGATGAGCTCAGAGATCACTCCCATTTTTGACTCTGAAAAAATTCAGTTCAGAGGACTATCCCTGGGGTAATTGCCACAATCAAAGCTTCCCTTGTAAAATAAGTGTAGGTCCACATGGAGTGACCTATGAGAGCACAGCAGTACAATGTGATGGATGGCCAGTGAGTTGGAAAATCTGGATTTTGCTTGTTAAAGTTTTTCCATGTGAACATGAGGGGCTGGATTAGGTGACCCTGACTCCTTCCAGATCCGAACTTCCATCCATTTATAGCAAGAGAAACAAAGGCTGACAGGGACCTTGCATAAACCAGTAGCTGTAGGGAGGTAGCAGGCAGGCTGTGCACCAGGCGCCCCCAGAGGGAGGGGTCCTTACTTAGCCAATGGGCCAAAACCTGGAACCGCAGGCCGGAAGGACCTTGTGGCAGGCCAGCCCCTGCTGGGCCAGGTTGGATAAGCTCAGGTTCACGTGGTGACATGAGCTTTTAGTAGGGGGTATGCTCTTGGAACAAGAGCCAAGGGCAAGGAGAAGGTCAGGGGCCAGGCTAGGACAAAGTCTACCTTGCATCCCAGAAGGGGCCAGAGCAGAGAGCCACCTCCTGGCATAATCCAGAATAAACTGGATTCTGAAGAGTGGGAGCCAGAGCCAGGCTGAGCAGGGCGGGAGAAGGAGACAGTAAAATGGAGTTCTGGAAGGTTAATCCTGGAGGAGAAAGGCCAGCTTCCTGCAAAGGGCCAATGCCTCAGCAGGAGGGATTTGAGCGAGAAAGAGCGAAAAACTTCCTAATGCCAGAGCTCACTGAGCATCAACAATGGGTGGCTGGGGCAACTTAGGAACATCCCCTTTCCTTTAACATGGGAAGTGCAACCCTCTGCCAGAGTCAGGCCTCCTAGCAATGCAGCCTGCTGCCCTGCTGACAGGCTGGGGAGGGGGGCTGCTTGGCTTAGAATCCACAAGACAGTTGTCTCTGCTCATCTGTTCCCCCACTCCTTCCATGGTACCCCGACTTGCAGGGGAGGCTTAGCACTGAGCCAATATAGGCTGTGCCACAACCTGGCCCCACCGGGCCTGGGGAAATGTCAGGGGAATTTGCAGGCCCTGTGTCATCCCAGACTAGGGAGAGCAGTGGGCACGGCACAGAAGGGATGGTCAGGCAGAGTCTCCCCTCCTGGGCGCTATGTAGGCCAGCCGGGTCTTCCTCCTTTGCCTGGCTTCTTTCCTATGCTGTCATCCCATCTCTGTGTCCCCTCCACCTTCACCCCCACTACTCCAGTCCAGCAGCTCCTTGCTGCACCCCTCCACTGAGCCTGTGAGCAGGGAAGCAAGGACTGTCCACCCACTCTGCCCACTTCTGGGCTTTCATCTCTGTATGATGCACTCAGATATATGGATGCCAGCCGTCCATCCACTGAGGCACCTCCTAATGGCAGGCCGCAAGCCCTCAGCCCCACGCTCCCAACACAGCCACAGCCCAGTCCTCTGTCCCTGCTGAGCTGTCTTTCTGGAATGCCCTCTCTCTCCTTCTTCATCTTTCAACATCCTGCTAGCTCCTCTGGACCCTCCACAAATGCCTCCAACCCTCAGAAATCCTCCCTGCACCCCAAGCCAGAAAGAATGGCCCCTTGTTCTGAGCTCCAAGCCCTTCACTCATGTGTGGGCTTCGGGCCCATCTGACTCTCATCCTGTGTGGGATGGCACCTTGACGCAGGTCTGGGGTAGAGGATAGAGACGTGGGCTCTGGGACCACACGCTTCCTCCTGAATCTGATTTCTGCCACTGCTCAGCTGTGGGACCTCGAGCAAGCTACTGCACCTTTATGCCTCAGTTTCCTCTTCTGAAAAGTGGGAACAATAATAGTGCTCACCTCCTATGATTGCTGCGAGAATTAAATAACTGTATAAAGCACTTAGGAAAGTGCCTGGTACCGAGGATGAGTCCACTGCATAAGTCATTACTGTTGGTAGATTTTCAACTCGGAGAAGGACTTTGCCGCATTAACCGTGGTACCCCTCACTCCTCCCGGCACAGTTTTGGATGGGTGGAATTGAATGTCACCTGGGAATCACAGGTAACTGCCCCGGGCTCCCCACAGAATTCAGCACTCAGGACATGTGCCCTCAATGCACCTTGATGACGTGGTTTACAAGATGCCCCCATCTGGGTGTGATTTCTGCCTGTTCACACCATAGGCAACAGATCCAGGAGGCCTCACCCATCCCATCCTAGTCCCAGGCCTGGATTCTCATCCCCCACCCACTGCCCCTTCCCGGCTTACCTGTCAGCACTGAGGATGGGGCTGCTGGTGGAGAGGGGGCTGGGGGAGACAAAGGAGCCACCCAGGGTCCCATTCCTCAGGGGTGTCTCGTGGCCATAGGCCTGGGCGGCTGGGGAGCTAAAGCTCTTAGGCTCAGAATCCTGAGCTCGAGGCCCAGCCACGGCCGTCCGCGCCACAGATTCGACATAGCTCCGGGGCTCTGGAAGGGACAAGGGGACAGAGACTCTGAGCACAGATCCACAGATCCCACCCAACCAGCCCTGGATGGAACCCAGCCTCCCGGACACCAGCCTGGGAACACAGGAATAGCCCCCAAAAGAGACCAAGGACTCCTGCCTGCCCTGACACACCTGCCCTGCAGCTACCTTTCACCAGGGCCTTGCTTAGAAGAGGGGACCCTGAAATGGACCCCAGGCTCCGCCTCAGAACATGGCCATCAGGGACTCTTCCCTCCAAGGACTAGGAGTCTGTCCATAGCTGGCAACCCCCTTTGGCTGCTCTCTTTCTTCGATGATCTTGCTACTCAGCATTCAGGCCCTTCTAGGTTCTCCTGGTGCTACTAGAGTCTGGGGCCCTACGGCAGGCCCAGAGGTCCATTCCCACCTTGCCTGTCTTCCAGGACAGCGCCAGAGTTCATGTGAGCTCCATCCCATGCCCAGAATCCAGAAACAGCCTTGGCCACCTTGCAACGGGCCTGTACTGGTGAGTCACACCCTGCAGGGCTGCTGTGGACTCACCAGCCCCTTCGATGCCAAGACACACCCACCCCTCTCTGCCTGACACACTCAGCATTCCTCCAGAGACTGGCGTCAGGGAATCCCATTCCCAGGTGGAACTCAGCATTCCATCACCCACCTCTGGCATTCCTGTAGCACCAAGCAGTTTACAGAGGATCTCAATATACATGGCCCTACCTGGTGTTCCAAATAGCCTAAGAGGAAGGGGTGGGGGAAAAGTGCTAGAAAAGACCATTTTACAGATGAAGATGCTGAGGCCCAGCAAGGGAAATGACAAGGTCACAGACGGCCCCACTTGACTCCCGGTCCAGCACCTGCCCGCTTCCTCCACGGCCTCTGAGGCCAGCCTCTAAACACACTCCATTTGAAACAGGAAGAACCAGCAGAACTCTCTTGTTTACCAAGTTACCCAGGGCCACGATTGGGGAGGGATGTCATTCCCACCACCTCCAAACCCAGCCCTGTCCTTTTCTTACCCAGGAGGAAACTGGCCTGAGTACAAAGCCATACTGCCCACAACTGAGGAATCCACTGAAATCAGCATGAGAAACTGAAGAACCAGAGTCTGTGCAGCCCTCAGGAGGCCAGGCCCCTGCAGCCCCTGCTGGTCAAGACTGTGATGCTCAGAGCTGGAGAAAAGCCCCCTCCTCCAGGTCCCTCATGGGTGACAGGCCCAAGGTCTAGCTGGCTGACATGCAAACTTCCTCCCTTAAGCCCACAGAAAACCAGGGTGCTAGCAGGGTGTTTCCAGGGCTTGCTGCATAGGGGCACAGCCTCCAGGGAGATGCTCCTGGGGTAGCCCTCAGGTCTGACATCCTACACCCAGGCCAGAGGCCTCTCTGGACACCGGAAGAGGATGGTCGCTCGCTCAGCACAGGACGCTTTACAGAGCAGGTCCCGGAGGCTGTAACAGGGTCTGCAAACAGCTCCAGCCACAGCCTCCCCACTTGTCTTTTGTCCCCACGCAGAGCTCCCTCTACCCGACAACGACAGTGAACAAGGTTGAGGCAGTTTGTCTGCAAAGAGGCAGGCACAGGCGGTCTATTCCAGGTACCAGGCACAGGGTGATGTAGAACCAGCCACCTAGGCACCCAACGCTGGAATCCATGCAGGCAATACCAGCAAGGCCTCCTGGAAAGCCTTCCTCAACCAGTCCAGGCCACCCACCCACCTCACAGAAGGCCCAGGCCAAATTCACACCAGAGGCATGGATTCTGCGCCACCCAAGTATGAGGCTCTGCTGGAACCAGAAGACAATGCGGAGATCCCCTGACCAGGGCCAGCACACATTTTTGTAAAGACTCAATAGTCAATATCTTAAGCTGGTGGGTCAGGCTGCTACTGTTGCAACTACACACCTCTGCTGTGGTGGTGTGAAAGCTTACATAGACTATAGGACAGTGAATGGGTGTGGCTGGGTTGCAATCAAACTTTCTTTACCAAAATAGTCAGTGGGCGGGATGTGACCGGCTGTCACAGTGTGCCGACCCCTGATCTAACCTGTCTCCTCAGCCCAGAGAGGTAGAGCCATGTGCCCAGGATACATGGATGCTTAGTGGCACTGAACACTAGCACCAGAGTCTCCAGACTCACAAGCTGGCTCTGGGTGGCCTAGACAGGGTCTATAGGCTCACAGGACACCCAGAGCTGGCTCTATCCAGCACTCCAGCCCATCAGCCAGAGAAGAGCCAACTCCATGGGGCTATTCCTAATGATCAAAAGAGCAAACAATTATACAGGAAACGTAGGACTGGGGGGATATAAGTACCTTACCCAGGTCACAGCTAGCAAGGGGCAGAGTCGGCCTAGGAACCCAGGCAATCTGGCCCCAATCTGCCCTTAACCATTGCAAATGCAACCCTCTGCAAGTCAGGGAGCCAGTAGTTTCAGTGTTTTTAGTCTTGGGAAATTGGTAACCCAGCTTGGGAGAAGGGACCCTCAGAGGGAGCCTCACCCACAGCCATGCAAATGACACCCAAGAGTGAACGAGAGTTCACTCTCCCCTCCAGTCCCTTGCCACCCTAGGTCACTCTCTGAAAACTCTTCCCGGACCCTTCCAGGCACTCACCATGGCTTCACCTGGGTCCCCACAGTTCTCGGCACCCCTTCTCTCCCACCCAGGGAGAGGAAGCCACTCTTTGGCTGTCTAAGGGCTTCCAGAGCTGCCTAGCTGATCTGCATGCTGAGTCCTCACACAGCACCTAGTACACAGCAGACCTTGATCGACATGTGCCCCACAAAGTCACAGAAGCATTATCCTTACACTCCAGCCCCATCCAGAGGCACACAGTAAGACCCCAGCAAAACGCACACATCCATTTTTCTCACTCTCTGAAGTTCAAGTTGAAACCCACATGAATGACACTGTGAAGGTCTGTGTTCTCCAATCCATTGATATCACTCCTAATCTACTCTCTACCCTGATCTGCATCACTGGACTAGCTTTTATTTACTATGTCATCCAAACCCCCTTACTCTCTGGCTCAGGATGGGTTTGGCCTTCAGAAGGTCTGGTATGAATGAGAGGGAGGGAGAGAGAAGGGCAAGGTGCCAGTGGCTGCATCCCCTACCTACCTCCCTCTAGCCACACTCTGGTCAGCAGCCCTGCCCTCCAGCTCCCTCCTAATTCCTTAAGGCCTGGGAAGATGGCTCCTTGCTCCTGTTAGGGAGAACTCCAGGTGCTTTCCCATCCCTCGTTGGTCTGCCCAGACCTTTTAAGGGTCCATCAGCTGTCCTAGCTTGCTCCATTGGAATGAACCATCAGTTTCCCACCAGGCCCCTAACCCACATATTGGGTAAGCAACACACATTGCCCTACACCCCACCCCTTTAAAGAAGTACAACTTCTAGCAACAGTAAAACTGAGATAAAATGGGCCACACCACCCTGTCCTACAGTCAGGACACAGCCAAGCCTGGAACCCATGGCTTACTTGCCATTACACAGGCTGGGTGTCTACTAACTGCTTCTGGCCTAAATGTGGCACCTGAGTCGCAGCCTGAGAGTCTGAGGGTAAGACTGCATGGAGGACCCATGAGACAGCATATCAGAAACCCTGAGATGGCTCAATAGATGGCCAACTTCTTAAGGCAACAGTCCCATTGGCTTTTCAGCTCCTAAACTGCAGAACACCAGAGGAGTTCTCAAGAGACTAGGAGTCTGAACTTGGGGAACAGGACGGCTGGCCCAGGGAGAAGCAGCAGCATCCACTCCCACCACAGTGTCGGAAACAACCCTTGTGCATTGGGTGGCCAACCTAGCCCAGGTCACTGAGACCCAGTCCCACCTGGCCCTGCCCTCACCGAGCCCCCACCTGCCTTTCTCCCTCCCAGCGAATGCTCTTCCTTGGTCAGCTGGTCTGCCCTCTGACTGCCACCCCAACCTGCCCCCCTCCAGTCCCAGATCACGGGGTAGAGAAGAATGAAACCCTTCCATGCAATCTCTATTCCTCATGAACTCAGAGCCGGAGGGACCTTGGGAAGTTACTTGATTTCCTGAGTTCATCTCCAGAACTGTTTAAAACCAATCTTCAGGGCTAACCATCAGTTTTCCCCAGTTTTCACACTTAGATTTCTATATTGAAAATGCTTCCTTTTTCTGTCTATTCTATCTCTTTCTCTCTCTCCCATCCCAGGATAATATACTTCAAACTGCAAGCTCTCCCCTCATCCACCACTCTTGCACTTACTAGAGACTTTCTGGGACTCAGTTTCCTCATCTGCAAAGTGGGAATGAGAATACCTCCCTGCCCAGCCAGGATCAGGTGAGAAGAAGCAGGAAAGTTCCTCCTAATTCTTTCTTGCCAATCCCAGGCCCAGTGTTCAGAACCAGCCCCGCTGCTCCCCACCCTTGATCCTAGCCTCCCTCCACTCCTCACTTGCACCACCTCTCCTGCTGTTTTCCTCTTTTCCTCCAATCCTGGAGCAGCTGCATCACAGGCTACAGGGAGTTGGGCAGGCAGGAGAGGTGGGGACAGGGAGGGTGCTTCATGTAGAACATTCCAGGAACCCAAACCCTGCCAAGTGGCTGCTGGCGGCAGAGAGCAGCTGCAGCACAGTGACTTGGCCTCCTCCAGCTGGGCACTGTCAGCTCTTGATCCACACCCTGAAATATATTTTCTGTCTCCCCAAAGAAGCTCTTTGCTTAGAGAGAAGGGGCACACCCATCCTAAGTAAAATCAAGACATGCAGGTGAAGGAGAAAGAAGGGAATGTGGAAACTCTCAGGTCCCAGAGTCAGAAGCTCAAAAGTGAGAATGCCAAACCTTTTAGGTCAGGCCACATGCCCCCTCCTCCAAGCTTCCATGACATCCTATTCCTACCCCTGCTCAGCACTTTCGCCTAATATTGAAGTGTCTGTTGGCATCGCTCTCCTCACCAGCTGCTTTACACATCCTTATATTCCCAAAGCCTGGCACGCAGTTGGTGCACAAAGTATTATGAATAAATGAAGCAATGAATGAAAGAATGAATGTAAAATGTTTCCCATAGCACCCGGGATAGAGCAGACATCCCTCAAATTCTTCTTTTCCCCCAGTTGAATAATCCTGCCTCTGGTCATTTTTGCCTCACAGGCATTTTTTTTCTGAATTTCCCAAGTATCAGCAGGGAAATCAAGCAGAGCCTCAGAGGGTCAGCAAAGAATGGGCTTTAGGTTGACCCGGACGGTGGCACATGAGTCAGAAAATAAGGAACTGGCTGCCCACAGCTTCGCTGCCTGCCCCTTCCCTGCTCCACTCCTCAGGCCACGGGCAGCAATTCCAACTCCCACACTGGAATCCCAGGGCACAGTGCCTGGAGTCAGGAAAAGGGCTTTAAAATGGCCACTTGAGGAAGGGATAGGAGACCAATAACTCCAGTCTGGCTCTGTTACCTCCTAACTGTGACCTTGGGCAGATCCCCCAAAACCACCCACAATGCTGATGTCAGCTGCATATCTGTGACAATGATGGGTGTGGCTGAGTTAACCCCTAATAACCTTCTCCTCCAAACTCTGGCTGTGGCTAGAGCACTTGGGGCCGTGCAAGATGAGTCATTCAGGAGGTGCACTTGGCAGAGAGCTCAGTTCTGTCAGTGCCCACGCCCCTGAAGTTACCCCAAAGTGAGAGACACAATCCCCAGGGACTGCCAGCTTGCTAGATAATCCACCCTGTGGCCCTTCCCACTGGAGAGTGTTTGAGATACCACAGGTCTGTTTAAGTCAAACAACTGCAAGGGGAGCTGAGAGCCCATTGCATGGTCCAGCATCTGAAGTACAGAAACATTGGCTCTGAGCTCTAGCTAATTCTAGACTCTCTCTCCCAGGTCCTGCCCTGCCAGGACCAGCTGTCAGCCTCCAGCTTGGGAGAAAGCCCTTTACCCAGGCATGAGCCTGCAAGGGAGCGAGGAGGAGCTGTTCCCAGCAGAGGGAAGCAGGCTGTGGCCCACCTGTTCTGGATCTGTCTCTGGAAGCTGCCCTGTTCTGCAGCCCCCAAGCAGCCTGATGCTGTTGCCCAATCTCCGGCTGGTTAGGAGAGAGCAAAGGCTTCTGGTAAATTCCAACCATCCTACCTGGGTGACAGTAGATTTAGAGGGGCACAGGCCATCCCCGCTTAGTGGGTAGAAAAGCAAGGTGTTGTGTACAGAGGAAAGTGGGAAATAGCCCTGAGAAAACCAGCCAACCAGCCCAGGGCCCAGCTGGGAAGTCAGAACACCTAACTCGTCAGAACTGGAAGAGATCACAGTACCCACTTTGCCCTATCGTCCTGGTAGAGATGGGGATGCCAGTACCCAGAACCATACACTGGCCTCCCGCCCAGGCTGGCACCCACTTTGTTTCACCTGCTGCTTTGAGTCCTCACTCAAGTTCTGCTCCTAGTGAGTCCAAGGCCTCCACCTGATTACGCCCTTTCTCTGCCTCCCTGGGCCCAGTACAGGGCTCATCTAAATCAGGGGTTCATCTGGGACCCACAGACAGGCCAACTCCTTGAAACCGTTTCTCAGAATTATGTACATGGGAATCCCAGTGCATTATTGTATACACAGTGAGTCCGTAGATTTCCTCAAATACCTAAAGTTGTCTGAAATCGGAGAAAGACAGACTTGGTACTTTCTGAGTTGATAGGAAACCAGGCAGGACTTCCAGAGGGCAAATCGTGGCTCTAAGATGGGGGCTCTGAGCCAGGAGAATTATTCCCCCAGGGGACACTGGAAACATTGGAGACATTTTCGATTGTCATGACTGAGTGAGAGGTACTGGCATCAAGCAGGTAGAAGCCAGGGCAGCACCCACAACAAAGAGTCATTCAGGGCTGGGCACAGTGGCTCACGCCTATAATTCCAGCCCTTTGGGAGGCCAAGGTGAGCGGATCACCTGAGATCAGGAGTTCAGAGCCAGCCTGGCCAACGTGATGAAACCCCGTCTCTACTAAAAATACAAAAAAAAAAAATTGCTGAGTGTGGCAGCACACACCTGTAATCCCAGCTACTCAGGGGCCTGAGGCAGGAGAATCGCTTGAACCCAGGAGGCAAAGATTGCAGTGAGCTGAGGTCACGCCACCGCACTCCAGCCCGGACAATAAAAGCAGAACTCCATCCCCTCCCCCCCACAAAAAAGAGTCATTCAGTCTAAAATGTCAGTGATGCCGAGGTGGGGAATCTCTGCTCCAAGAAATGCCTGTGGAGCACACCCCGGGAAAGGGGATCTGAGTCCCTCCCTGTCCACCTCTGTACACTGCTGCATGCCAGGCAGGCTGGCACAAATGGCACTGGAAGAGGAAGGTGCAAGAGGAGCATTTTGGTCAACAGGGTGGCACTGCAGGAGCCCACAGACACTGGCTGTGCCCCTCTTAGTGGGTGGAAAATCAAGCTACAAGCTCCCCATCAGGACTGAGGAGGTGCCCAGAGTGGTATCTCAACAGGGCATGGGGACAAAAGGTCATGTGCCCGGTCACCTGAGTCTCAGTGAGGAAAGCTGCCTCCAGCCAGCCTTTTCAAGCCCTGCAGGAAAAGCCATTTCCAGACCCAGAGAACAGGAAGCCATAGCAAATGCCACTTACCTTCTGGGAGTCTGACCACCCCCTCCCCCTCATCTTCCTCTGAGGGAAGACAAGAAGAGAGGTAGGAGGAAGGAGAGGTGGGAAAGAAGGGCAGGTAGTGAAGATGAGGAAGAGCAAAAAAGGAAAAAGAGAGAGAGATTAATAGGGATGATTTCTTAAGAAAGAGATTCTGCAGAGAAAAGAGAGGTGGGAAAGCCGGGGTGAGGCCAGGGCTGATATGCGCTTTCCAGAGAAGGGCTCCAAGGGGAAGGCCGAGGCCCACCATGCACAGGACCCCAGGGCTCTGAGGCACAGTTGAGACCCTGGCTCTCAGGAGCCTAAGCCCCTTGCCACCCCTGTGCCCAGGGCTCTGTGGGTGGAGTGTCAAGCAGGAGTGTGCTGGCTGGTGAGAGGAAGCCCCCAACCCGCTTCTGCTGACCCCTCAGTGGCTCAGTGTCCCTGGCCATGCCAACACTCTGAGTAGGAGGCTGTGCCCAGCTGTGTGTCTTCATGGGTCACAAATGCATGCCACTGCCCACCTACCTGGCTGGATCCATCTTCTGGTAACTAAGGAAAAAAGTAAAGTTGACCCCAGGAGCTCCTACCCAGTCCTAAAACCAGAGTCCAGGGAGCAGCTTTCTGAGTTCAGTGGCCCCACATGGCCACCAAGGGCCCAGGGAGCCCTGCCTCCTTCCACCATAGGAAGGAGAGGGGATGAGAAATGGGAGAAGGTCGGAGGTGTGAACCTAGGGTGGCGTCTGCTCAGAAGACGACCTCCTCCCAGACAGGCCCAGGGCCCTGTCCTCTACCTTGCCAACAGGACAGGCTGTTTGACCCCAAGGAGGTGGGGCAGCCATCCTCCTTCCTTCCTCAGAGCTTGGACTGCTGTCCTCAGAAGCTGGGTAAGATACAGCCAGCATGGGGAATGGGGACGAGGGGTGGGCATAGGCTGGGGAAAGTCAGAAGCCCCAGGTGGCAGGTCCTTCGATAGGTGGGAGGAGGCCTGGGCTGAGGGCAAGGGGGCCAAGGATATGGCAGCCAGTGATGGTCACTGCTAGTCATGGGTTTTTCTGGTAGGGTTCTGTGGGCCTGAAGAGGCAGACCGAGAGACCACTCTGAATGCCAGGGGTCTGGCCTGTGATGCCTCATGGATGCTCAGAGCAGAGGTAGCTGGGCTGCCAGCAGAGGCCTGACACAGAGCAGCAGGGGCATGCTTCTCTGACTGTGTGTGTACCTGTGTGTGTACCCATGTGTGCCTGTGTGTGCGCCCATGTGCATGTACACAAGGGCCTGAACACCTAGAACATGTGGCTTCCAGCAGAAAGCTCAACACCACCAAGGAAACTGAGACCAGCCGTCCAAAGCCCCAAGCTAGAGGAGGCTGGGAGTGGGGAAGATTCCACAAGTCAACGGTCAGGAAGGCTGCAAGGAAACCTGTCACCCCCCTGCCCCTATACAGAGAGCCCACTCCCAGGCCTGATCTCAGTGTGGGCACAAAGCTGGCTGCTGACCAGATTCTGAGGCCCAGGTTTCTGTTCAGGACCACAGGAGTCCTCCTCCCCGCTCCTCTCCCTAGCCCCCCTCCCCATCTTCCATCTTCACAACTCACCGCCTGTGGGGTGCAGCAGGATGTCTGCTGGGTTGTGGGGTTTCAGGCCCAGAGCAGACAGGGGTGTCTTGGCCAGACCCGGAGGGGACCGCACTGTGCCAGGAAGAAGAGGGGAGACATGGGGAGTAAGAGGTGGGCAGGAGGGCCGACATGCCAGCCACGAGGACACGCTCAACAAGGGCTAGGGGGTGGGAGATAGCGCCAAGGAACCACCATGAAGCCCAGTGCTTTGGCTCCACTGCCCTTTCCTGCCTCTGCGTTTCTCCACATTTCAGCAGTTTAAAGGATAAAGGGAAAGAGTCAGGAAATGACAACCTTGTCCTGGCTCTGGCCCCAACCTTAAGAGAATCATTTCCACCCCTAGGCCTTTGGCTTTTCTCTGTGGTCCCTTTACTTTGCAATGCTTTATAAGACACACACAGGCTTCTGCAGCTGTCTCTGACCTTCTCTATAACACATACACACAAAGTCCATTTAGAACATGCATTTGGATGGATTCAGAAGAGAACAGAAGAAAATTGGATCTCAGAATGGCACACCCTGTAAAGAACAGAGACAGGAGAAGATCACAGGCCAGAGCCACGCCAACCCTGAGACCTCAGGCAGCCCTCGGCCAAGCATGTCCCTTGCAAAGCCCAGGAGGAGAGAACTTCTCAATGTGGGGCTCTGTCCCCCTCAAACTTCAGTGTCCTGGAAGGAGAATCCTGTAAGACTGTGGCCAAGAACATCCGCTCCCTGTGCAAAGCCCGGGCTCCTCCCAGGCTGCCCATCTGGGTTACAAGTATCATGTAACACACAAGGTCAGAAAGGGCTGCTGGCTTTTTCCCATCAGCCAAGAACCTGGCCAGATTCGGAGCTGATCTGCAGGGTGGCTGTTATGCCCAGTCACGAGATACCTGGGTGGCAGCTGCTGTGTCTCCTGACATAGCCCTAAGAAGAAGTTAAAAAATGAACTATGTCTCCTATCAGCGACATTGGGAGCCTGCACAGCCCCAAGGACACTCTGCCTGCCCAGTGGCCTCAACAGACTAGCTGTGGCCCTCAAATGCCCAGGAACCACCAGCAGCAAAAGCTCCATGACCCTCCCTGCCCCTGCTGCTTACCCGCAAAGACAGTGAGACCTACAGGAATCTCACAACAATGAAAAAATTTACTCTCTCAATGCAAGCAACATACATAACTCATTTGTGCAGACGAATACCCACATGCACATGGGAACAGGAAGACATCACAGGGGTCTGAATGGGTGGTACACCCCTGCCCTTCACTCTCACTCTGTCCTTGGATAGGTGACAAATGGGTACAGCTCCAGGTATGGGATAGGTCTAGGCCTTGTGTGTCTGTCTATCTTCTCTCTGTCTTTACATAGATACACCACACACACACACACACACACACACACACACACACACACATTCAGTTTCTACCACTGCCATACCCCTCTTCCCTATCATGGTGTCTTGCTCATATTCACTTATCAAGCACTTATTAATGTTTCTCAAACCAGTGGTGGTTGAATGAAATTAATCATGAAAGAATATGCCTGGCCTCAGAGACAGTCGTTCACAGAGTAACCACGAAGCAACCTCAGCCTACAAATATGTACACATTTAACCAACTGGTACAGCAGAGGGGCAGGTGGGCCCGTGAGGAGGTGAAGGGGACAGGAGGACCAGACAGGAGCTCTCTCTTGCTTTCCTCCCTCATTCACCTCCAGCTCCCAAATTCCTCATTCCCCCAGTTCTGGGGCAATTGGGCCCTTCTGCTGAGACAGATGAGTGGGTGACACTAAAGCCAGTCAAGGCTTTTGCTTCCTGAGAGAAAAATTCCACACATTTCTCCACCTTCTGTCTTCTCTCTCTAGCCCTGTGTATCTGTGGAGCCTCTGACTTCTTGCCTAGGCACCCATGGCTGGCCAAGTGGAGGGAGAGGAGAAGGAAAAACCCAGTTCTAACACAGCCTAGGGGGCTTCCCCCCAAGGCAGGGTGATGTCCCTCCCCTGGATGCTTAGGGTCAACAGTGAATGGAGGCAGATGTCGGCAGATGTCTCCCTGGGAGAGAGGTTCCCCATGGTCAGAAGAGGCTATAGAACTGGCTCTCGAGTAACCCGCTCTAGGCTTACCCTGTCCAGCCCAGCAGCCACAAGCCACACATGGCTGCAGAGCACTTGCAGGGTGACCAGCATGAACAGAGACATGCCATAAGTGGGAAACACACACCAGGTTTCGAAGACTGAGTGGGGAAAAGAACACAAAACATCCCGCTCTTTTTTACATTGATGGTATGTCAAAATTCTAATATTTTAGACTAGGATTAAATCAAACATATTAAAATTAATTTTACCAGTTTCTTCTTACATTTTATAAGAGACTGTAAAAAAGCTCAATATTTTTAATTGATTTATTTGCCTATTGAGATGATATTTTGGATTTAACAAAAATGTTATTAAAATTAATTTCACCTGTTTTCCGTTGTGCTTTTTAATGTGACTAGAGAATTTTAAATCATAAATGTGTTCATATTATATTTCCATTGGACAGTATTGCTCAAGGGAGAGCCACAGCTTCCAAGGGCCGCCAATCGGTCACAGCTTCAGCCTCCTCATGCCCAAGATGACAGCCAACACAAGTTCTGCTGGCACATGGGCACGTACATTGCCACATTCCTCTCCAGGACAGGACACGCAGCCCCCAAGGGAATGCACAGCCAGCTCCGTTTCTCCCTCCTCTCCCCAGGGCCAGTGGATAGCCTGGGCCAGGCCCAGCCAACCTGACCCCTGAACAGCACCAGTCTCTCCTTCTTGTGCTGACCAAGGCCTCTCATGAGTACACTGAGTCCTTCACAGCCTGGTATTAATCCATCGCTTCCTTCCCCACAACCACCTCCTCCAGTTTCTCTTCATGTCTCTTCTATAAAAAGGAACACTGACCCATGTCTCGGCTCATTTGGGTCTTGACTTTAGGTAGACATGTCTCTGTCCTTTGGGGATTTGCCTCTCCAGCAAGTATATGGAGGGTAGAGGGCTAAATGCCTCTGCCTGGAGGCCAAGGATGAATGAGCTGGGGGCTCTGTCAGCCTAAGGTTCCTGGGTCCCTCTCTCCTTGGTCGAAGCTAAATAGTTGCCTGAAATGGAAGAGGTGTCTGGATGCAGGCAGAGATGGGGGTCAGAAATGAAGTCAAAGTCAAGTCACAAACAGCCACGCTAAGATGGTGGGGTCTTTTGAGTGTGGAAGGCAAGAAGACTCTAAACAAGTAAGAAAACTCTGTAATGTGGGAGCCCAGAGTCCCATGATCACTCAGCCTAGACCCTAAGAACTGGGGCATCTGTACCCTTAGATGTGTGAGTGTGGGTGACGGAGAAGACAATGGCCACAAGCAGTGGAAGAGAAGGGGCCATGGGGGTGAAGAGCAGCGTGTTCTGGCCCCACCTGGGGCACTGTCACCCCCCAACCCTCAGGCCTGGAGCACTCCCACAGGCAGGGTTGAGCTGGTGGGTGGAGGGGATACAGGGAAGATGAGCTCAGCAGGGAATTCTTACCCCCACTGGGCGGTGGGCTGCTCGGGGAGCTTCCCTCCATCTCCTCGAAGGCCTCCTTGTAGCTGTGCAGATGGGGCTGTGGGAGAACATGGGGGAGGGAAAGAGGGACACTATGAGAAGGAGGGGTTTCCCCTTCAGATGACCTGGGGTATGAGCACAGCAAGTTAACCAGCCCCCACATCCCATTGCCAGCCTGGCTCCCCACTGGTGCTCAGGGCAGGACAGGTCCTGCCAGAGGCAGGAGAGAAAAGATAAGCACAAGTCACTTCTATGCAGAATGACTCATCAGCCTGGCTTTTATAGGCCAGTACACTCGCCTACAACTGAATCTTCCAGGATACACATTTAGAATGCAGATTCCTAGGTGCCATCCAGACCTACTACACTGGAATCTCTGGAGGTGGATTTGGGAAGCTACAGTTTTAACAAACGCCCCAGTGGTTGTTACTTAAGCTGAAGTGTGAGACTCACTGCCTCCAACCACTGAAATATCTTGAAATACAAACCTTTTAGAATGAAAATTAAACCTCCCGAGAAAAAACTTGTATCTGGAAAGGGTTCAAAAATAATTTTCCCACTCTCCAGGATCTGGTTTGGAGTTTAGAGATTGCATTCAGCTATATCATCCCCAGGATTCTTACCACCTAACTAAGGCACTCTGTAAGAATCAAAAAGGAAAATGCAATCTTGATATTAATGCAAGAAGTGAGAGGAAATGGGCCCTGGATTCCGCATGTCGGAGAAGAGAGTTTGGGTGAGGATGTAGGGGGAGACAAATTACTGAGTATACCGATATCAGTGCCAAGCTGACCTTCAGGTTTCTGGAGATTTAAAGTGGGCACCACTACCCTTGGTGGCCCCCAAATGCAGCTTAAGGACTCACCTCTTTGGGCCGCCCTCCAGGATTAAGAGCGATGGTAAGAGCCAGCTCGGGGGAGACACACTGGACAGGGGAGCGAACCCCAGGGCTACGGGGGGATGTGGCTTCTGGAGACTGGTTCTCATACTGTCCATCACTGGCCGCCCGCCTCCGCAGAGGGGCTGGGGGCTCTGCAGGCTGCTTCTCCCGAGCCTGTACCCCTGGGAGGAAGGCAGGGTGCAGAGGACAATGAGCATTTTGTGCAAGAAATGATCAATTGGCCCAGTTCCTTCAGAGAAGGCAGTGCCTCCTAGCTCAGAAGCTGAGCTGGGGCTGGCCTGTCAACCCCCAGTATCTCCCTTCAGCCCTCCTGCGCCCACTCTGTTCACACCCCAGGTTTTCTCTGCAGGAGAGGAGATCTGCTTAGACTGACTCAGCCTTCACCAGGAATCCCTCCACTCAGGGCTGAGACCAAGAGCACAAAGGACTGATACAAGAAACAGATGTCAACTACTTCCAACCCCTGGAGGCGGAGGGCGGGAGCTTCCAGATGAGGGAGGGGAGGTGGAGGGAAAAGAGTCTCCAAGGCAACTGCATCAACCAAGCAGCAACATCAAGCCTGTGGGGAAGAACTCTTGGAAGGAGCTAGATTGCATCATCTTGCGAATGGCGCTCCCAAGGAAAAACAAAGACATAGCTAAGTCTTGCTACAAAGTCCCTGGCCCCCATTGGCCTCTGGGATATTTTTGGCCTTCTCTGGGGTTCCCCAACTTCATGCAGTGCACCTGAAACCTCTTACCAACTCCCCTTATACTGGCCCCTTAGCTCTCTGCCCTGTTTTCCCTGCCCCAAAGATGGCGGCAGATCCCACCCTGTCCCTCCCAGCTGAGGAACAGGCAGAGAGAAGTCATGTGCTCCATTTGCTTTTCTGCACTCCACAGGACTGGGGATGCTGTTCATCTCACCTTCCTTCCTTCCCACTCCCTCTTCCCACTGCTGGGCTGAGGCATGGAATCCATTGCCTCATTGAGCTGGCTCCCAGAATCCTAGAAAACTCACTTCCTGGGTCCCAGAGGCCAAGACCCAGCTGGAAAGATGGGCTTCTGGTCCTGAATATCTTCTGGTGGAGATTCTCAGCCCTGCCTTCACTACCACTAGGACTGGCCAAAGGCCCTAGATCAAGTGTCAGTGTGTGCACATGTGTGCACACACATTGCCATCCTCTAGGAATGTGCCAGTACAGCCAAAAAGAAGTCACCCTCATTCAGACAGAAACATCTTCTGCGAGGACCGCATGTCCCCAGGCCCGCTCCCCAGCACCCCCAGTCTGGCATAGCCACAAAGGCTGCCACAAACAGCGCCGTCTGGGAAGCCTTCCTACTTGTCATGAATAGCAAGCTGCCGGCTGCCAAGCCTACGGGCAGACACACACTCACACTCACATAGGCACAGTCGCTCTGAGACACACCCTCACACTCTCCCATAATCAGGGGCTCCGGTATGCGGGGGGTACGTCAGGAGAGCCGCAGGAACAGCACTTGCACATTCAATGAAGAAGGCACCCGAGTGGTGCTTTGAGGCTCCACTTTGGGCTCTTTATGAATCAAGGACAGCCCTGCTGCCATCTCAGCTAAGAAAACAGCGCCCAGGATAGGGACAGTCAACTAGACTCTGACCTCACTCTGCCACTTACAAACTGCTCCACGTAAAGCAAATAAGCCCCACCGCCTTGAAGAGCCCTTATTCGCAGAATAGAAAAATAGGAGCATTAGACCCAGCCAGGGGCTGCTAGGAGAATCTACATGGAGTCTAGAAAGAAGGGTGTGGTTTTGGGAAGGGTGGGCAGCTTGCTGCAACCCTACAGCAACCCCAGGCTCTCAGGCCTCAGCTCCCCGGAGCCCCTGCCCCACTCAGGCCTCCTGGGCAGCTTGGACCAACCCTGCCACTGGTTTCATTCCTGGCAAAAACATTAGAGAGAAACAGACACAGCCATTGATTTTTCTAACAATAATTGTGACAAAAGAGGCCCGTTTGGGAAAGGCTCTTGGGGTTTGGAACTGAGTTCAGCCCCAAGGTTAAAAGAAATGCATTAGGGCTGGTCTCAGTTCCGGACTCCTCTGCCCCCAGCAGCTCTTTCTGGCAGATCCCTCTACCTTTTCAAAGGGTGGCCAGTTTTCCTGCTTGGGGATCTTTGCCCTTAAAAAATAGATCTGTTTGCCTTTGAGGCACCAAATCTCCTGGAAAAACAAAGAACATTCTGCATGACCTGCCCAGAGCATTCTCCACATTCAGGGGCCACAGATGCCCACAGCAGCCTGGGTTGCAGGAGGAGGGAGCCAGACAACCATGGAGAATGTGGCCCCGGCACGAGGCAGTCAGCCCTCTGAGGGTGAGCTGCACCTTCCCAATCCTCCCTGCATCACCACCAGAATGGCACGTGGGAGCGTGTGCTAACCAGAGGCAGGGAAATGGAGGGAATGACCTCCAAAGAGCTAAGGAGCTGCAGGGCAGTGCCTCCCTCTGTGGAAGGGAGAAGACCCTGCATTCCACTCCCACGGGGCCAGCCCCTCCCCCTGCAGAGCACCAATGGCCCCATGGCACCAATGGCCAGTCAAGGCCACTCACATTCTTTGAACACAGTGTCCCACTGTTGTCCCTGTTGGCAAGCCCAGATCTGCCTGGAGTGCCTGGAAAGCCATGTTCCCTCTCTCTTGTCTTGCTCTATGGGAGGGGAGACTGGCATGGCAGAGGGGAGAGAAGAGAGCCCCATTGTTCCTTAGCCAAGCTGGGGTGTCTGGACACAAGCTGACAGCCAGTGTTGGGGAGAGAACACCCTCTCTCACGTCCCAGAGGCTGACCGATAATAAAAATAGCCCTGTTCCCCCCACCTCCCTCCCTCCCACCATCCCCCTCCACCCCAGGGCTTTCTCGGTCTCTCTGCCCCATTCTCTCAAGGTCTCTGTCTCCTACACCCACCCCAGCAGAGGTAGATGTCTTGCACATAGACACATGTGCATACTTGCGTGTATACACACAGCCTAACAGAAATGGCAGCAGGACACTGGGATGATGGGGGTATGTTGTGGGGCCACTGGGTCACCCTTGGAACCTCTAGGGCCAGCCCTTACCCCACTAGGAAGCTGTGTAGCCAGAGGAAGAAAGGAAGAGAAGCTCCCAGGAGCCTGAGAAGGCTGGGGTAGCCTACGACAACAAAGTATTTTTAGGACACTCACATCCTATGTTCAAGGAGCCCTGGGTGTCCTCTAAGGGCTGCTTCACACACAGCATCAGACCTTCCCCACAGCCCTGCCAGGATGAGCAGTTACCCCAGCTCCATGGTTCCACACAGGCCCCCAGACCTGAGGGGCAGGGCACCAGAACAGCGCTCTTCCCAGGGAGGTGTCTCTCCAAGACGCCCCTAGCGTGAGCCAGACTGGAGGCAATTAATCCCCTTCTTGCGACACACACACGCACACACACTCACACGCACATGCACACACCCTGCAATTCTAGGAGCTGTAGCCCTGACACAGATCAATGCACATACTTTGGTAAAGCACTGCTGCCTACCGCCCCCAGATCATGTGGACGAATACCCTGCTGTCAGGCTTCATGAGGTGCCTCCCCTGCACCCCCCAGACTGGCACTGCCACCCTCACAGATCCAGCTCTTCTTTCCAGCCTTCCGATTTCCAAAAGACTGGATTCCTCAGCTCCAGGTAGCAGGGGTGGGTGTCCGACGGCACGCCTGGGGCTCCGGAAGCGAGGGGATCCAGGAGGCCACCTGCTGGGCCAGGGCACCAGAAAGCCACACGGCGATCACACTAGCAGTCCTAGGGCAAGCCATGCCAGCTCTCCTCAGGGCAGGCCCACCATCCCAGAGCCTGCCCCTACCCAGGCCCAGCTGACCACTGCACTCTCCACCACTGGGCAGAGAGAAGGGCAGAGAGAGAATAGAGGAGGGAGGGGCAGTTGAAGGGGGCAGTCAGCTAGAGCCATCTCCTGATTATCCCTGGACCGGGAGAAGGAGGGGCCATGGAGGCACCGGATATTGCCACTGGGAATCAACAGTTCCCATCACCCCTAGGCCTTTTCCCGGAGCTGCTCAGGGCCATGGTGTGGGACAAGGCTGAGCACAGCATCTTCCCTGACTCAGCCGCCAGGATCGGAGGTGCAGGGAAAGGATGAAGTGATTCCCCAGCCAAAGCACAATGCCTAAGGGCCTATGTGTCCCAGAGGCCAGGGGTAAATGTTAGTGGATGACGTAATCCGTCCGGGGCATATCGAGCCACCGTGCAAAATACACAACAGGACAAGACTATCATCTGTCTACTTTTCACTTTGGGAAACTGATCTCTAAATAGTAAAGAGACTTGCCCAAGGTCACAGAGGTGGTCACAGGCAGGGCCAGGACCCCAACCCAGAGCTTCTGACTCTCAGCCATATGATCAGAGATTAGAGGTGGGGACCAGAGGGGGTTTGCTGTCCCCAGGGTGTGCCATGCTCAAGAGTGGACAGAGCAGCAGGGGCTGGGGCATCACTTTGTGCTGTGTCTGGTAGCCCCATGCAAAGCTCAGCCTGGCTCCTGCTGAGACACAGCCCTGCAGCCCAGGCGGTCTGGCCAGGGTGGCCAGAGTGCTGGACTGTCCGGATCCCTCACTGAGCACCCTCACTGCAAAGGTCTGCATCTCCACAGGGGACCCTGAATGTTAGTCTAGTCACTCCAGATATTGTTCCCAGCAGGCAACACCAAGGCTAGTGTGAGACCCATGTTCATGCAGAAGTGAGCTCTGGCTCATGCAGAGAGGAGGGAGAGAGGGCTGGAGACAGGAGGGACGGAGAAGCAAGTGAGGAGACAGAAGAGAGGATAGTGAGAAATAGGGGAGGAGAAGGAGAAGCAGATGGAAACCAGAGAACAACAGAAGAAGGAGAGGAAAAGACAGGAGAGAAGGAAGAAGGTGGGCAAAGGTTTGGAAGGAATAGCACATGAAGGAATGTAAAGGAGAGAAACTGCGACTCAAAAGTGGGCCAGAGAGCTGGAAAGGAAGAAGGGGGAAGAAGAGCCACCCACCAGAGAGGGAGGAAGCTCGGAGCTGGTGGAGAGGAGGGTGCGGGAAGCTGCCACTGTGCCTGATGCCCTGCAGCCTAGCATTGTACGCTGCCCACCCCCCACCCCAGAGGAGCCAGCAAAGAGTGGGATGCAGGCGGAAGGGAGGACATGAGGCGAGGAGGCACCCCACCAACAGCCCAGGGAACAGATGGACACGGGAAACACAGAGAATGCAGGGGACAAGGCATTAAACAAGACGAAACAAAACAAAAACAAAGAGAAAATCAAGATTAGTTGGCATTCTGACTCTGGGATCTGGGCACACACTGCGGGGAGGTGGGGAAGGTCAGACAGGAAAAGGGGGAAATCAAGGTCCTGCTTCTCCAAAAGGCAGGTAGACCTCCTGCTGGCCAGCAGCACAGTGTATTCATCTCTTCCAACCCCAGGGTAGAAGCAGAGGTGCCAGAGTGGGTCCGGGAGACTTCACACATACCTTACCTGCTCCCACAGGCAGCCGGCCTGTCCCTGGACCTCCCCTCTTTTCCTGGGCACCTGCCTCTCCCTGGACCCAGGTGACACACCCAGCCTGAGCCTAAGGGTCACCCTCTCTCACACCCCAGCTTTTTACCACAGCCATCTGAGTGATGATCCTCTTTCGTGGGGAACCCCTGGTGCTTTTCTAGTCTGTCCCCCAGCTTCTGGTCATCCCCAGAAAAGTCCTTAAGACAAACCTTCTCAGATGCACTGGAAGGACCTGCTGTGTTACCCCTCCCTTGTCCCTTGTTGACTTCTCACCCACCTTCACACCACAGGGGCCATACGAGTGGCCAACATTGCCCCTGCCCTGCCCCCACCCCCCGAGCTCCAGCTGTTACCTTTCCTCTCCTTCACAAGCTGCTCCATGCCAGGTCCTATGCTAGTTCCCTCTCCTGTCTGCAGCCCCAAAATGTGGGAGGCTCCAGGACTCCAGGACTCCAAGACTCCATCCTTGTGACCTCTCCTTACCTGTCCTCGACCCCTTGGTGACATAGCCCAGTGCTATGCTTTACATGGCATGTATACATTGACAATTCCCACATCTCTAAGCTCCAGCCTCTTCTCCTTAAACTCGTGACTCATTTATCCAATGATTGCAGATGTTTCATGATCATCTCAAACTTAATGTGTCCAAAAACCATGCTTCTACTGTTCCCCCAAAGCCTGCTCTTCCTAAATTGTTACCCATCTCAGTAAAGAGCAACTCCGTTCTTTAGTTGCTCAGGCTCCAAACCTAAGCATTGTCTCTGACTTTTCTCTTTCTCTCTCGTCCCATGTCTGATCTATCAGTAATCGTGCTGGCTCTACCTCCAAATTATGTCTGCAATCTCAGCACATCTCCCATCCCCACTGCCCAGATGAATAGCAGCAGCCTCCCAACTGGTCTCTCTCCTTCCATCCTGCCCATACTGGTCAATTCAGAACAAGACAGATAATGTCACTCTTGGGCCCAAATCTTTCCTAAGCCTTCTCACACCATACAGAGTAAAAGCCACCATTCTTGCAATCGCCTCCAAGACCCTCTGCAAGCTGTCCCCATTCCCATTTCCTCTCCGAACCTGTATCCTGCTGTGCCTCCCTCAATCACTCTGCTCCAGCCATGCCAGGCACACTTCTGCCTCAGGCCTCTGCACTTACGGCTCCATGGGGCTCATCTCTCACTGTCCAGCCCTGACCATCCCATGTAAAGTACAGCCAGCCACCCCCTATCGCCACTGCTGTATCTCAATGGCACGTGTCGCCCATCTGACATATCCTATGTGTATTTGCTTACTTGTTCACTGTCCATATCAGCCACGAGGGCAAGGATTTTTACTTGTCTTGTTTGCCAGCATTTTCACAAAGCCTAGACTGGAAAATAGCACCCATTAGAAGCTCATGTTGAATGAATGATTAAATGAGCCTTGAACTCATCACCTATTTTCAAAACAAAATGTAAAAAAAAAAAAAACAAGTTCCGAAAGCTTGGCATCAATATTTCCCTCTATCTTTATCCACCCTTTATTCTAATTCCATGAAGAGGTATCTCACCTCCTGGTTGAGCCTAATTTACCTACATGGGCTCCCAGGCCTCTCCACTCTTACCTCCTTAGAGACCTTATTCTATCAACTTCTTTCTTTCTCTTCTTTTTCTCCTCCTTCCTCCCCCCGTGCCCAACCTACTCACCTTTTCTTCTACGTATAAACATTCTCATGACTCCTATATTTACAAAAAGTTCCCAATCTCTCACTATCCTCTTTAGCTACCACTCTCTCCCATCTTATCTCAAAACCACTCAAAAGAGTAGTTGGCTTGCTGTCTTCGCTCCTCCTCCACTCATCCTCCATCCCTTGCAGTCTGGTTTCTATCACCACCACGCAAGGAAAATATGCCTTTGATGCCTTTGATGTTTTACACAGGGCCACCAGTTGGCAAGCCCTGTGGATCTTTCTCAGCCCTCCTCATGATCTCTCCAGGCTGACATTGCTAACCTCCTGCCCTTCCTCCTTGAAACCCTTTACTATCTTGACTTCTATGATGACACGCTGTCCTGTCTCCTGCCACCACCCAAGCACTCACTCTCAGTTCCTCTGCAGCCTCAACTTCCCTTCGAGGTTATTCCATCCCAAGTTCTTTTCTCTATAAGCCCTGACATTGAGATCTCAAACACACCCAAAGCTTTGTGAGAAACATACCATCACCTTTGTGAGAATGATTCCAAAACCTGCAGCTCTTTCCATTCTTTCAAGCTCAATTCCAATGTTCATCTGCCTTCCATACGTCTCTCCCTGGAGGCTCCACTGTCCCCTCAAACTCAACATGTCTAACATGACTTCTTCATCTTCCACCCAATGTGCTCCTCCTGCCTTCCTACTTGTTAATAGAACTGTCATTCTATTTCTATTCACAGAGCCTCAGAATTATCTTTGATGTTCCCTCTCCCTCGCCTGCTCCTGCTCCAGTCAATCAATGCATAAGTGCATTGGTTCTACTCCCACAGAATCCATGCCATCCTCTCTTCATCTGCATTCCTATGGTTAGCACCCTAATCCAGCCCTGCATCACTCAGGCTATCTAATAAGCTCCAAACATCTCCCGGCTCAAAGTCTCCCATGGAATGTCCTTCCTGCCCAGACCCACTAGACACATCAACCTAAAGCTCAGCTCTGGTCATGGCATGTTCCCCCAATAAACCACAGGAAGGGCCTCTTACATTGCTGCCAGGTAAGATGCAAGCTCCTTGCATCCAGAGACAGACCCCAGGCTACCTATCCTGACTCTCCCTTGAACAACTATATGCTCTCAATCTAATTGCTGTTCTCCAAACATTTTCTGTGCTCTCCTGCCTTCACCGTGAACCCTGTCTACCCAGTGATCCCATTCACTTTCAAAATCTTATCCATCTTCCAAAGCTCAGTTTAAAACCACACTCAACACCACCTCCCCAATCTCCATCTGATACCGATCTCTTTACCTCTATCCCACAAAGCTTTCTCCTTACCTCTCTTATTACAACAGACTATTTTAAAGTTCCAGTTTTTTTCCCCCTACTAAACCTTAGACTCCTTAAGGATAAGATCCATATCTGATTTCCAACATGCATTGAAATCTCCACCTCTAGAGACATCTGAGATCAGTCTAGTCACAGAATTAGGGACACAAGATAACTCAGTTGGACTCTCCAACTCTGACTCTTATTTCTTTTTCTTGTCCTATTGCACTGGCTAGGACATCTAATACAATGATAGATGCTAGTGGTGATAACACACATCCTTATTTTGTCCCTAACTGAAACAGGAATGCTTCCAATGCTTCATGAGAAAGTGTGATGTATGCTATAGGTTTCTGGCCCCTACCCTTTATCAAATTAGAAAACTGCCCCTATATTCTTTAAAACTTCAGCTGAAATAAGGCACAAGGGGTGACTGGATCAAAGTGGAATGAACCAGGGACATGGGACTGAGGTATGGAGGACAGCCAAGGGGAAAAAGGCAGAGCTGAGGGAGAAAAGCCAGGAGAAATCAGATCAAGTTCATGGCCATGAAGAGGTTCTCCCATAGATCTGAGTTTCCTAGTTTGCTCATGTCAAAGCATATGTTCCAGCTTCTTACAGCAGAGATGTAGAAAGAGAAAAAAGAAGCAGTGCTGGAAGTCATCTTCTCTGGCTCCCAGACTGTTCTACACATGGATCTTGTTTATCTGCCTTTGTCTACACAGGCACTGCAGATACCCTGAAGGGCTATTAAGGAAGTTATGCATGCAGGACCTGCTGACATAAATTCATAAATAAGTTCCAAAGAGGCAACTTCGTAGCCCCGGGAACCAAACATAACTGTCCCCTGTATACACTTCATCCCTTCTCCTGAGTCCCTTGTAGTTGATGGAGAAGATGGTGACAGGGTTAGGGAATGGGAACATTGTGACAACAGTATCTTTCCCTCCCTAGATTTCATGGCAGCCAAGCCTGAGAGGCTACAGAATATAGAAGCTGATGGTCAAGCCCTCAAAAACTGGTAGGAGAGAAAGGGCTAAAGTGAAGTCCACTACAAGATGGGCATCCTGCCAGGGCCATTAGGGTTATGGCCTCCTCGTGAGCAAGCTCCAGGAGAGCTACATGGATGGGTTCTTGTAGGGAAGAAATGCATTCTGATCCCCCAGAGAGAAGGCTCCTGGATCCTGCCCCTCATTAAACTAGCATATCACTAATCTTTAGGCCATCACTCCAACCTTGCAAAATATTGGGAGGGGAATTAAATTCCAAGGGAATTTAGGGAGCCCCATCCCTCTCCCCTCGATAAAATCAAGAGGAAAAGGGTCTCTTTTGACAAAGCCAGTGGGTGAAGGGGGGGGCGGGGCGGGTATCTTTATCTCAGGGGCGCAGATATGGAGAAGGCAGAAGTCAAAGCCCATCTGGACCACCCTTGGAGCATTTCATCCCTAGGATTAAGAGCTGCCCATCCTGTGTTCTGATGTTCAGGTATAAGCAATATTTACTGCTAGACCAGCTCTCTATGGGAGATGAGGCTGACTGCCAATTTCCATGGTGTAAATACTCCTGCACTGGCCAATTTCAAGCTATTATACCAATAGTGGAGCTGGGGACTCTGCTCTGCTGTGAAGTATAGGAGCAGGGTGCCTGTGACCCCACACCCAGGTCCTGAGCCAGCTGGCCTGCCCTAAGCTGCTTCCCCAAACCCATAGTCCATCTCCAGGGAGAGTGTCTCCTTCTCTCCCTGCAGCTGGCATGGTGACTCAGCTTCCCCTAAATTTAGGAAAATGGGTGGAGGACAGAGACAGCTGCCCAGGCTCCTCTCCTCCTTGCTGAGCTCCTACCACTCTGTCAGCTGAGGGGCTGGCACAAGGCCCACCCAAACCCACAGTCTCTGGTCCACCCCTGCCTGGGCTCCACTTCCATAATAAAGTCACCCAACCAGCTTTCCTGCCCAGTTCAGCCACCTCTGTGGAATTGGCGCAGGCTTAGACCAGCAGGAAGGGAGCCTCACAGCTGTCCCTCCCAACTCGGCCCCGGACACACTGCCATTTCTTGCCTTTGTCTCCCCAAAAGCTCTTCTGAGTGTCCCACTTTCCTCTCTCCCAAAAGAGAAGCCCACTCTCTGATAGGGAAAGGAGGTTTGTCTCTCAGTGCCTGCTTCCCACACAGGGCTGGTCCTCAGCAAGGACTAACAGGAAAACTGACTCAGAAGGGGGACCTTGGCCACCCTGCAAAGACAATATCCCAAGAGGCCTCAGCAGACAGAGCCCAAGGGTTTGAGGATACCCTCTCAGGCTCTTTCATGGCCTCCGGGAGGCCAGGGGGTTCTAAGGTCTCCCACCAGCCTTCTCAATATGTCCCCCAAGGAACTGAAGTCTGAGGACAGACAGCATGACAGGCAATTGCCGAGTCTCCTCTCTGTCTAGAAAGTCTGTAACTCCAGCCCCAAAGTCACCACCTCCTAGAAGCTTTCCCTGACTGCCCTAGGTGGTAAGCTATGCTTTCTCAGGTTCTGGGATCTTGATCCTGTCTCTGTCACAGCACACATTACTTTCTTATGAAATCGTCTGTCTGTGTACCTGACCACTTACTAGACTATAAACTCCTTGAGGGCAGGAATTGCTCGACATTGAACTTTGAAACTCGGTGTCTGGCTTGGTGCCTAACAGACAATGAATGCAGGAAGGGAAAACTGGACAAGCATGTAGGCTCCAGAGAGCCTCTTCCCACCAGTAAAAGCCATGCCTGCTTAGAGGTCATGGCTGGGCCTGCACCTCCCCCTGGCAAGACCAAATAAGGAAGGGGTAGAAGGAGTCAGGATGGAGTATCTCTTACCTGCTACCCTGTGGGCCACCAGCCCTTCCAAATTCAATGGCTCCTCCTCTGGAGTCCGGGAGGGGTCTGAAGTCATTTCTTTTGGTGAGAGCAGAGGCTGAGCGGTGAGGCCAGGGAGAGAGGCTGGGGGTTGCTGAGGCCCTGGAGGGCTGTGGGTGGTTGGAAGGAAGGCAGGCAAGGAGGAAGAGGCGGGGCTCTTTGAACGGAAATCCTGGTTAGGCCCAGCCGAACATGGCTGATAATCATAAGGTGAGTAAGACCTGCCAGGAGGGACAGACTCTAGGGAGGCCCGTGGGGCCAGCTCAGGGGTTCCCAAGGAATGCCCACTGGGAATATAGCCCGATCTGGACTGAGTCAGTGGATGGGACTGACGGGAGGATCCGGAGAGGGGCTGGGAGGAGAGTGGGGAAGCCCCTGGCCAGGCCCCAGGGACACTCTGGGACTTATGTAGAGGGGCAGCAGCCGAGGCTGGCTCCAGGTCTAGCATCAGCATATTGAGTGCTTCGATGGACTGTTCGATCTCCTGCTGGGAGGCTGCCCGCGGGAACTCAGGGAGACTGGGGATGGGGGTCTCTGCCAGTGGCTGAGGGCTGGACCTGCTAGTTACAAGACTCTCCAAGTGGGTTCTTTCCTGCTGGCGTGGAGGTAGGCGAGGCTGCTGCTGCTGCTGCTGCTGCTGCTGCCATGAATTTAGCCCCCTCTGCACAGCCTCCCGGCTGCTTCCCCCTCGGGCTGGAGCTGGGGGCAGCTGGGGTTCAGCTTCCGAAAAGGATTGAGAGCGGAACATACTGCTGGGGTCAGGGCCATAGTGGGAGGTGGTCACTGGCTGTGGCCAGGCTGGGTGGGGCCCCTCCCGCTGGTAGCCAGCTAAGCCCTCCTGGGCAGAGTAGGAGGGCCGCATGGGGGCTGTGTGGCCAGCATGGGCAGGCCCGGCCTGGCTGGCAGACTCATAGGGGTAGCCTCCTCCATTGACCATAGGCTCCATGGGGTAGGGCTTGTCCAGACCATTGGTCAGTGGGGACAGGGCCTCTGGGTAGCCCCCCTCACTGGTGTTGGTGACCCCATCCAGGGAAGACAGCGTGCCCATGCTGCCTGCACTGTGCCCATCCTGGTTTGGCAACTCATCATCCAGGATGTCTGTCTCCCGCTCAGATGCTAATGCCCCACCATTGACATGAACCTGGGCTGGGACAACGTGGCGTCCAGAGGAGGGCACAGCCAGGCCAGCCGCTGGGCGGGACCTGAGGTGCTGGGCGTGGTACATGGCGCCTTGCTTCTCTCGCTCTAAGCCAAAGCCGCTCAGCAGGCGGTCCAGCTCCCGCTTCTCCTGGGGACTCAGGGCAGCAGAAGCACTGCAGGCCCCGGGAACAGGTTCATCAGTCTTGTCTGTCTTGGTGGAGGCTGTAGAGTTGCCCGAGTCACTGCTCACAGAAAGTGTGTGCTCCACGTGGTTGGGGGTGGCCGACAGTGTAGGACGTGTGGCATTAACAGCCCCAGTGCTGCCGTGCAGGGAGTCCTTCTTCTTCACCTTGGCATACAGGCTCCCATCCAGTGGCCCCTGCGTGTGTCCCACCACCTCTGCAAGGGACAGAGCCGGAGGGGAGACAACAGACAGTAGACATCAGTGGGAGGCAGGGGTAACGTTCACTCTCCCAGAGAAAGGGACTAAGAGTTAGCCCCTCATTCCCTGCATCCTCACCAACACAGGGCCGGGCAATGGAACCCAACACCTGAGCAGGGAGTGCTGGGGGCAAATTGCTCCAGTCCCAAGCCTAGCTCTGACACTTCACCAGCTTCTGAGCCAGTTTTCTGGTCCATAAAATGGGGATAATCACAGAATCTGGTTGAACCATCTGAAATTGCCAACATTCATTAAACACACAGTGCTTCGAGTTTAAATGAGTTGATACATGATGTGCTGAGACCAGTTCCTGGCATGTGGTGGGAGGTCAACAGCTGGTAACCCTAACCATCGCCATTATGAGTATCATTAATTCCTGAATGACCATTTCCAAAGCATCCTCCGTCCCCTCCACCACCCCATCTCAGAAAGTCTCACCCCTGCTTCAATTTCTGCAGTTTCCACCCTGAGTGAGAGGCAGAATGCCAGGAGAGTAGCCGTTGCCTTGAATGCCCATAGAGGTATCAGCATGGACAGCCAGTCATCCCTGAGGATAGCCTTTGCCCAGGGAAGCAGGGGGAGAACCCAGGAGGGCAGTAGGGTATAGCAAAGGACCCACCATGCCCAAGGTGTTGGTGGCAGGGAGGCTGAAGGCAGAGCTGGGACTCTCTAAGACAAGCTTGCCACCCTCAGCTAGGTTTGTCTCCAGCTCAATGCAAAGAATGCACTAGAACCATTCAGAGATACAATGTCATTCATGCTGTTCACTGCCGCATTCCCAAGGCTCCTCCCAGCTCCTCCCCAGCACTGCCCACCCCTCATGGACCCTGTACCCTCCACCAGCAAGCTCAGCCGATACCACCCAAGACTCCAGGAAAGGGACGCGGGTCCAGGGAAGTTACACCAGGCAGGATTGCAGCAGGTCTGCAAAGATGAGTGTCCTGATCCCACTGCTCTGAGCCAGCCCAGGGGCCCCTGAAGTATGGGCTAAGGTGGGGCTCAGTCAAGCCAACAGTCCCAGTGCCAGAGGGGACACGCTTTTCCTGTGCTGAAGGATGGGGACATATAGGGTGATGATGAAGGGAGTCTGGGGAACTAGAGTAGGAGGGGAAGCATCTTAGGGATTGTGAACACAAAAACAAGATGTCTTCAGTGGGGAGAAGTTCCTCCTGTCTGCAGACAGCTCTGAGGACCCCCCAAGCAACACTTTCTCTGGAAGGAAAAAGTGAGCACTGGGTGGCTCGGGGCCAAAGGGCTGACTCAGGAATGAAGAACTTCCCCACCCAGAGGAACTCTGATTTCACACCCTGTACAGTCAGCGGCCAAGCCGCCGGCCGCGACAGACGCACACACGCTCGTGCACACACACAAGCACTTCCCCTCCCCTTACTCTAATCCAGGCTCTCCGTCAGCAAGGAAAAAGCCCCCTCCCAAAGACTGCACCAGCTCCAGCCAGACACCAGCAGTCACACACCGACCCAGACACAAAGACAATCAGAGATCACCCAAATCAGAAACACCCAGGCTTGCACACGCACTAGGTACCACACAATGCAAAGAACCACAGTCGGAAAGCACTGGCATGGCCATGTACACACAGACATCAATACCAGCCACCAGGCAGTGAGCACAGCCCGAACACCAGCACTTCGCTGGGCACTCTACACTCGCATCCTCTGTGGCCATCATCTCCCAGACAGACAGAATTACACCGATCACAGCCAGGGAGAAACTGAGTCTCTTGAGAGGCAAAACCATTGCAAACAATGCCATCTGATAAAGGATAAAGCCAAGATTTAAAATCAGAACTAATTTCCTTCAAAGACTATGCAATTTTTATTATGCTACACCTCTCTCCTATCACAAACACACACACACGCGCGCGCACACACACACATACACACCATACACACAAAGTAGAATAAACAAATAACAGGCAGGAATAACCCCAAATAAATACTTTAAGCCACAAATATTTCAGAAAATGCAAATGTTCCTACCATGCCCAAGGATCAGCCCTTAGGCCAGAAGTGGCAGCCTCTAAAAATAAACACTTTGACAGAAGCCCATGGCCAAAAACAAGTGATCAGACAACCACAAAACAGGAACATCCAGATCAACATACACACACACACAGATCATAGGCCACACGGGCCAGCCATGTTACAGCACCGAGAGCTAGGACAGAGATGCCCCACCAGGCACTTGCACACACACACACACACACACACACACACCCTGGGAGCTGGATGCCCTCCTCACTTACCGCTCCAGATCTACCTCTCTGCCCCCCAGCTATCCCCAAGGCTTCAGGACCTCAGCCAACACCAGCCCCAAACAACACAAGGCTAGAGTATTGCAGTGGCCCGTGGCCCAGGGCCCAGGGGTGGGAGCTGGTCTGAACCAAAAGGGGGTTTTGGCTAAAATACATTCTGAATCTCCACCAACCTGGCCCTAAAGGCTGCTGAGATCAGGACCAGGCACAGCTGCCTCTTCCGACCCCCCGTTATCATTGTCAAGGAGTCCTCTCACTAAAGGATAACGGAGGCTGACCTTCATGCCCGCTCCCTCCAAAGAACTGAGCTCCTTACTACATAAAAAAGAAGTCCGCAGCTGGCTGTTTCTAGAGGGGCAAAACACTGAACACAGGAGCCTCAGCTGCACTCAGATCTCTGGGGTTGTTCTCGTGAGGATGGGGCCCCTTGGACCAGCTGGCTGAAATCTGAAGAGCTGGCTTTCCTTCTCACTGTGCCTACAACTGCAGGCCCCCTCCTGGGCCGGGGCACCCCCTCTGCCACCTACACTGTGAGGTGCCAGAATTTCCCTCCTGGGCCGGTGGTCCCCTCCATCCTTTGCACCTCCTCATCCCCCAAGTTTAGGCTCATATGGTCTGAGAAGCGGGGAGCTGCAAAGCAAAGGCTGGCATGCCCAGTGGCTTCCCCACTTAGACATGTCACATAGTGAGAGCCACTGGGTACAGATTCAAATCAGAAAGCACAGACCCTTGCAGCATCTCAGTCACGATTCACAAAAGAAGCGCTTTCAGCTCAAGAGCTATGAAGACATCCCCAGGCAGGAAGGAGAATTGACTACCTGATATCTCAGCCCTTCCTTGCCCTTGTGGCCAAGCCCCGCTCTCCATTGATTGTGAAAATGTCGATATTAAACTTATTCTGTCGTGTTATCTATCCCCAAGTGGGCTTCCTGTTTGCCACAACAACATCAGGGACAATCACAGCCCAGCCACTAAGGCATAGTAAGAAAATCCAACAAGTGTAAGTTGTTTAATTAACTCCTGTTTGCTAACTACAAATGGAAATGTCTCTTGGCCCCAGACTGAACCCTTCAGGCCACTCAGCACCTTTGCTGAGCTGAACTCCTCTTCCTATCCAAGGGAGGTTCTAAGGACACCCAGGCTGATCCCAGGCTGTCTAGCCCCCACAGTGGGAGGGGGTATGGGGGGGTTCTGCTGAAACTGCAGCACAGGGGCAGAATCTGTGGAACACATGCCCCTCCTCCTGCCATCGGAGACAAGACAAGAGTCCCCCAGCCCCCACTCCGGCACACACACTCTCGTCACTACCTTCTCCCCATCCACCACGACCACTTTAGAGCTTTTTACCGGGACCACAAGAAGCCGGAACACAACGTTGGTTTCAATCCATCAAGGCAGGAAGGGCAAAAGAGAGATGGGGGCAGAGAGGACAGGAGTGAAATAAGGTAGAGGAGGATAGGAGAGAGGACTTTAAAGGAGGCTGGGGGTAGTGGTTTTATGGTTCATCTGCGGGGCCTCCAGAGCCATCTCCTTAAAGTCCCAGCAGCTGTCAAGGGAGTGGTCAGCTCGGGGAAATCCATCTCGATGAGAGGAAGCTGGACACCCAGAGCAATGCGGGCATGGGCTAGAGGGAGGGGTCTGCATGGTTGAGGGCTGGGGGTACTGGTATGAGTGACAATGGAGTGGGATTAAACTGAAGCAGAAACACAAGCGGCAGGCAGCCCCAGGTGGAGAGCTCCAGGCGGCCCCAGGTGGAGAGCTCCAGACCCCAAGCCCAGCCAGCCTGTACATCTGCCCTCATGGGCTGAAAGGTCCTGTGCCCTGCCCATTCCTCTAGATGGCTGCAAAATCCAAAATCTCTCCATGGCCCCTTGGCTTTGTTTGAGGCTATCTCCCTGGTCTTCTCAGCAGCTGCAGGGAGTCCCAGACTCCACCCTCGACACTGAGCTCGATTGCACCAAGGGGCCTTTATTCCAGGGCAGCCGTAATCCAGATGTGGGAGTCATGCTTTTGGAAAGCTCTGAGGAAAATCCCCAGCTGACTTGGGTGTGCACGCACTCCCCGAGGCTCCCTCCCAGCAAAGGGTGCAGAGGTATGGACAGCACTAACGGTGCAGCAGAGGCCAGGATGCAGGAAAGTAAGGATGCAGCCAGCTCTCACACTTAAAAAAGAACGAAGGAAATAAACAGGGACCGCTGAAGTCGCACAGCTTCAGGGCAGTTGTTTCCTAAGTTTAATGTTTATAAGAACCTCCTCTGGAGATTGTTACAATCTAGATTTCAGGACCCTACCCCAAAGACTTCCACTCAGACCTGGGCTCGGGCCGGGAATCTGCATTTTTGCCATCTCTCCAGGGGTCTTGGCACACACATGGCTGGAGGACATCTAGAGAAACCCACTCCAGGTGATCAGTACTTTGGGCTCTGAGGTCAAGAACACCCACTTCTCTTCCTTATGAGAAGCAGGGAGGTGTTGCGTATTTGGATGTTAGGACAGAAGGCCCAACCATAAGAGTAAAAGGTGCCAGCCATATTGACTGCAAGAAAGGACCTTCGCTGGCGATGACCCAGTGAGGACAGACTCTTCCCTGTCCCGCCAACAGGTAGGTTTTCAATAGCAAATGATTTATTAAGGTTTTCAGGATGGGTCCCTTCATGATAAAGAGTCCTTTGGGTCCACGTCCAGCAAATCACAATTCATTAAAATGCATTACCCAGAGCTGTGATGACCAGCCAACCAACGTGGGGGAAAATCAGTGCCATGCCAATAGGAAGAAGCACAATGCCTACCCTGGACAGAGACAGTTTGGAGGCAGAAATCCTTAACAGGAGGAGTGGGAGGCCGGGTGCAGTGACTCACACCTGCAATCCCAGCACTTTGGAAGGCCAAGGCGGGTGGATCATGAGGTCTGGAGTTCAAGACCAGCCTGACCAAGATGGTAAAACTGTCTCTACTAAAAATGCAAAACAAATTAGCGGGGGGCAGGGGTGGCAGGCAACTGCAATCCCAGTTACTCAGGGGGCTGAGGCAGAGAACTGCTTGAACTTGAGAGGCAGAGGTTCCTGGGAAGTAGAGGTTGCAGTGAGCAGAGATAGCAACACTGCACTCCAGCCTGGGCAACAGGGCAAGACTGTCTCAAATTAAAAAAAAAAAAAAGTGGAGTGGGGAATCCAAGGCCAGGTCCATCTGAGAGGTGGGTGAGGTTTGATGAGAAGTGAAGCTTGGCCAGCAGCCTGCCCAGATAGCAAGTTGTGGTTGCATTTTCCCTTATCCACACACTCTGCCCCAGCCATGGAAGGAGGCAGGAGAGGCTATGGCTGGGGCAGGACAAGGGCAGGAGGAAGGGCTGGGTCCAGGGAGGCCACAGCGGATGTAGCTCTGGAGAGGAGACAGGGAAGTGCACCCTCCCACCCCACCTCAGCCACCAGACACAGGAGCACTCAGAAACATGGCTCCCATCTTAATGACCATGTCAGCTTGCATCGACCACTTACCCACTCACAGCCAGCCTCTGGGCTTGTCAGGTGAGGACTTGAGTGCATGCGTGCAGCTTTGCTGAGTGATAGCACTCAGGAGCTAAGGCTCTTGAGCTAGACCTGGCGTATCCGAGCACTCTCTACTTTTCCTCTCTCCAGCCCCTGCTTTACATTTCAACAGCTCTCAACACCCACAGGATAAAGCCCAACCCCCATGCTGGAAATGTCAGACCTTTTACTACCGGGCCTCTGCCTGCCTTCTGAAGTCTCACTTCCCTGTCTTCCATATCCCAAACACCTGCTGCTCTATTCCTACTCAACTCTTCACACACTCTCTCCCCTCTGCACCTCTGTACACGCTGTTCACCCCTGCGATGCCCTTCTTCATCCTTTCTAGTGAAACTCCCAACCTCCCAGGCAAAAGCTTTCAGAGTCAGTTTGAACTTCCCTGGGAAGTTTCCCTTCATCTGACTTCTTCCCTACTGTCCTCCAGACTCAGGTAAACCTCGACCGTGCTCCTGCTGTCCCTTGCAGACATCTCCACTGTGACACCAGTCACCCACAGAATGGTCACTACGCATGTCCATGACTATCTTACCACTGAGCTGAGAGCTCCTTGAGGAAAAGCCTTTATTTCTCTCTTTCTCCTTCTCCTTAGGGCCTGGTTCCCGGATGGTGCCATCCACACGTGGTCTGTGTGACCGATGCTTCTTGGAGCTCGGTGTGTAACTTGCATGGCTATACAGAATGGCCCCAGAGAACAGTGCTTGGCCCACATTAGGTGTTCCATAAATGCTTTTTGCATTACACTGAGTAGCCCAGAGAGCTTTATGTAGTCCTGTCAGCCACTGGGATCCTCTTCTTTCACCACCACCCAGTGAAAAATCAGGGGTTCTAAGTGGACCCCAAGCTTCTCCCAAAAGTGAGGGAAGAGAGTCAGTGCAACCAAAACATGAGCAATGGGTATTCCTCATGTTCTGAAGCAAAGGCTGGGTGCAGTTGAGGTCCCTGAACCAGTGCCTACCCCATGGCATCCCCCACAGACCTCTCCAGCTATACTCCAACCCAGTGGACAGTCACTGTCCTAGACCAAGGATCCTTGGGAGATGTGATGAGATAAGGGACTTGATGGACATCCCAAAGCCCATCTGTGGATCCCAAGATACAGCATAAGCATCAAAAAGTTAGGGCGCTGTCTCTGGAGATCCTGTCACCCAGGAATTGTGTGGAGAATGTCAGGCTCCAGCCAGGCGAAACGGGATGACACACTGAACAGGAACTGCAGCTACAGGAGCCTGAGAAGTGGCTCAGACCACCCCACTGGGTTTTCACCTGCCAGGGGAAGTGATGTGAGGAAGGCATGAGGGCAGTGAGGAGAAGCCCAGCCTCTGGCTCCAGGAAGACCCTGGCCTCCTGAAACATTCTGGCATTGGTGGCAGGGACTTCCTGGGGCTCAGTCTGTGACAGTCCTGGCCTCCACCCATGTCAGCTTCCCTTCCCACAGACAGCCGGGGATTGAGGCAGCCCTTTGTTCTGCCTAGCCTGCAGCAAGCTCTGGAACTTTCTCAAGGGGAATGGACTTCCACAGGGGCTCTGAAGATCTGCAGAATCAGGGGTTGAAGAGAAGTCCCGGAACCCCTGAAGGAGAGCCACACAGAGGAGACATAGCCTCTGAAACAGCAAAGAGGGCAGGGGCCAGGTGCAGCCAGAAGATTTAGGGGCACGTTGGAAACATGGACAAGCACAGGGCCTCAGGCCCCTGTGGGCAGGGACAGACCAGTCCATGAGTGACGCACAGACACTGTTTTTCTTCCCACTTAATAGCACACATCGGAGGGAACCCACTGCACCTTCAGAAAGTGAACAGAAGAGAACAAAATTTTTCTTAGGGCTGTGCTGTAATCTTGTCACAGGTGGCTTTGTCCTCTAGCAAGTGACTTCACCAGTGTCACCCACAAGCTTGCCTCTGGACATAGGGAGGGTGGCCCAGCTGGGCTTCTCCTGTCCACCTCCCCATTCCGCTGAGTCCAAGAAAAATAGAGAGGGAGGCTCAAGGCCTGAGACCCGCATGGAGCCCACATCTGAATGTCAGCCTATGGCCTTGAAGATGGAAAAAGTAAGCTTCAGACTGAAATCAAAAATAGAGCCCCTCCCACCCAGGGCTGCCTCCGCTGCTGCAGGCCCTCTAGGGGACAGCAGAACGGGGATCTTTAGGGCCAGGGAGGTTGGCTGAGCCCTGGGGCTTTTAGAGCTGAAGGGCCTTAGGGGAAGAGTTAATCCCCTGCCCACCCCTCACTTTATAGGCTGACAATGAAGCTCAGCAGGCTCAGGACCACCCAAGGTCACCCAGCAAGGAGGTGTAAAACCGAATCCTGGCTCCCGCTTCAGTGTTCTTGTCCCTCATGGCGCTTCAAGGTGAAGATGGCTGGGGCTGGGGTCGTTGGAAGACGGACTCTCCAACTATGGCTGTGGACCCAGAACCACAAGACAACATAATATATGCTGCTTCTGTCGAGCGATGATGATAAATGTGTCCCCAGGCCCTCCTTAGGAAGGACCCGTGGCAATTTTCCCAGATACCATCTTACTTGAATTTATACCATGCCCTCCATAAAAAGGGAGTAGGAGCAGAAAACCTGATCGCAACCTTGACTTCAGTCCCGAGGGACCAGGGGCCCACAGGGTGAGTGATCTGCCCTGCCTCGGACAGCCCACGCCCACAGGACAAATGTGAACGCTCAGACCCAGCCTCCTGACTCTGGCCTGGCCTGTGTCCTCCCTAGCCTGCAGCTATAACCCGAGCCTGGCACTCCCACCCCTACCCTCAGCCTATACGGGCAACAGACACCACAGGTACACTCGGGATGGTAAAAATAGCTCTAGAGCCCACAACAAGCTGAGTCCTTCTCTGCCAGGCCAGTGTGCCAGCCCAGGCACTCAGAGATCCCTGGCCAGAGGGGAGTCAGGCTTCCAAGAGCCCTGCCAAAGTCAGGAGAAAGCCGTGAATGGGAGCCCACAGGAGGCCGGTGGAGAATGGTGAGCACAGGAGGTGCCCCGAAGCTCAGGCCACAGATGCAGGGAGGGAGCATCCCGAGTAACACCTCACCGGCGCCATCCACTCTTCCACCTCATTCCCTCTCCCCATCCTATGTGTGCCCAAGATGAACCATCACCCCAAAAGACTTAGGACAACTCAGACACACAGCCCCCCACCAACCCAGGCACCCTTGGCCTGAAAGCTGTGGCTCTTACGTGTCCCTGAATCAAGTTCAGGAGGGGGACCGTGAGGCCTGTCACATCCACGTCAGACAGCAGCACAGGGGGCCAAGCCCTGCTCAGCAGCAAGCCCTTCCTGCATAGGGTCATGACAGAGCCTGCCCCTCCACACCCTGCTAGCATGGAAGCACCACCCCACAAGCCAGGTCCAGCAGAAAGCCACACAAGGACACTCACAGGCCAAACAACTGCCCAGCAGACACTTACCCTCTGGAGGGAGAGGGAGGAAGCAGAGGGAAGCCTGCTCTGATTTGATCCTGGTGCCCCAAGTTCCCAGTAATTCCTACAGGGCTGCAGCTCCAAGTGCCGTCTGTGTCCTACTCAAGCTCCCTCTGACTGTCAGGGGTGGGAGGAGCCAGTGCCGCCTGCCTGCCCATGTACACACACACACACACACACACACACACACACACACACAAACACAAACCACTCCCTCCCTCCCTCCCTCCACTCTCCTGCGTGCTCTCACCCCAGCTCGGCTTGCTCTGCCTCACTCTGGCTTGTAGGAAGCCAGTGGGATAAAACTCTGTCTGTAATTTCAGCCAGCTGGGTCCCCAGGGCTTCACTTATCATCCTGCAGCTATGCAGTTCTTGAATGACATCACAGTGGCTTCCCAAGCCCTCCACTCCCACCGGCCAGGAGTCAGGAAAAGTGGCCAGCCCAGTCCAGCCCCAGCCCCAGCCCCCGCCCCAGCCCCAGCCCAGCCCCAGCCCCTGCTCAACTCTCACCCAGCACAGTCGAGCCCAGCCCAGTCCCAGGGTCCCAGAACAGCCCAGCACAGCCGGGTCCCAGCTTCATCCCAGCACAGCCCCAGTCCCAAACCCATGGCAGCCCCAGTGCCCTGAGGAGAAGCAGGAGAGGACCTGGGAGCAAAGTGAAACTGAGCCCCCGAGCAGAGAGGCAGGGATGGAAGGGCCAGAGTGGGAGGGGAGAGAGGTCCTATGAGGGTATTGAGATTTATTTCCCCAAATTTTCCACATTTTTTTTCCATTCTCGGCAAATGGAAGGCAGAACAGATGACAACAATTTTCCAGCTGCTGAACAATAAGGTGGAAATCTTTTTTTCCCTCTCTCTCCCTCTCTTTCCCCTCCACAGGGCAGAGTCTAGGAGCCAGGACACTTCCTTGACTTGAAAAAGGAAAAAGGAAAACCTCCCACAGGGCCCTGCACTTCCCAGAGGTGGACACAGGGCCTGAACAGAAGGACCGGGGTGTCACCCTGTAGGGCTCCAGGAGGGGACAGGAGCCCCAACATGATGTTCTCGGTGCAAAGTTTTGGATTCTGGCTTGGCAAGCATGACATTTTTGGGGGCCTAACTTTAGGAAGGCCAGGGTGTGTCTGGCTAGGCATATTGATCCTCCAGGTCACCTGAGATGCTCCAATTGACTGGCTATTGGTATTCTGCTTGTTCCCATCTGTGGAAATCATGAATAGCTGAGTATCGTTTTTCCGAGTTTGCAGTGCCTCACCCTCATTCCCAAGCACCCAGATCCGAGGCAGACCATGCAGCCGAGACACAGGCGAACGGCCCTCAACTTCCTACCATGATCCCGGTGTGCTCTAAAAAGTGCCGGGAGTCCCTGACTGATAAGGAGACAACAGATCCCCACTCTTATTAGCATGCTGTTTGTGACTTATTTGTATATCAATTGAATCTCCCAACCCAGTTCTCAGAGTGGACAGGTGGTGATCTGGGCTTTGTGGCCAGACCAGTGGGAGCCTCAGGGACTGCTGTCTCCATGCAGAGGGCCCCAGTTAGTCTGCGACCCCAAAGTGCTTCCACGGACACAGGCTTGCCCTAAGCAGTGGTCACCCCATCCTCATGCCCAGACCTTCCCAGCTAGGTTAGGTACTGTGGGATTAAGAGGGAGAGCCCTGCCAGGCACAGCCCACCTACTTCTCCCTCTGTTTCCCCTGAGCATGGGAAATCAGACACCTGAGCCCTCAGCCCTTCCTCATTTTCAGTACCCTTCCCTGGCTGTTGCTCTTCGAGAGCAAAGAAAGAAAATAAGGGGAAGAACAAAAATGGTACCCAGTGCCCTGTACCGCCCTATCTTTTCTTTTTCTGTGAGACGGAATTTCCCTCTGTCGCTGGAGTGCAGTGGCACCATCTCGGCTTACTACAATCTCCTCCTCCTGGGTTCAAGCGATTCTCCTGCCTCAGCCTCCCCAGTAGCTTGGATTACAGGTGTGCACCACCATGCCCAGCTAATTTTGTATTTTTAGTAGAGATGGAGTTTGACCATGTTAGCCAGATGGTCTCAATCTCCTGCCATGTGATCCGCCTGCCTCAGCCTCCGAAAGTGCTGGGATTACAGGCATGAGCCACCATGCCCAGCCCACTGCCTTATCTTCACGGATGAGATAAAGTGAGACAGCTTGTCACAGACTTCAAAGAGACCATTAAAATCAGGAAGGTCAGGGGAGGGGAAGCAGATGGGTTCCATGCCTCAGGCTTCGCCTGGGGAAGACCACAGTTTGGACAAACTATGGCAATTATCCTCCTACCTCCATAGAGCCTTCTAGAACTAACCAACAAACCCCAGGCTTCTGAAAGGTTTAAGGCACTCCAGTTCACCCACTTGTCCCCACCCACCCCACCCACAGCAGTGTCAGCAGAGATTCTGTTTGCATACAACCTTCATGATTATTTGCCCATCCAAATAGCATCTACATTATCATTTTGTAAGTTATAAAAATAAACTTCATTTAACTTAAATTAGTTCTAAGCACAATATCTATGATGTGACAGATTCAATGTGCAAAATATATACCTTTTTCCAATATACATCAAAATTAATATTCCTAATATCAGTTCATACATAATTAGCAGTCTGACCCCTGAACCCATACTTTGGAAAACACTACCACACAATAGTTCCTTCCAGTGGCAACCCCAACCAATGGTTCTCCACTACCATCCAGGGGAGCAGCTATACTAGAAAGCCCCCCGCTTTCTAGTATATAAGAACCCTAATCCCCTGACTCCACCCAGAGGCAAATCTGTCTGGGAGGGGCCTAGGAATATGAATTTGAAAATGCTCCCCACTGCAAATAAGAGAGCCAGAACTGACAAAAACTGTTCCTAACTGTATTCAAATGCTTCCAGGTACAGGGATCTCACTGTCTTCCTCCAAAAGCCCAGCTCACCTTTACGGGGCTGTAATAGTGGATTTTAGCTCAACATAGGAAAAAACATCCAGAAGCCCTGTCTTTTCCACTAACTGCCCTTATGGTGCCCAATGGAATGGGTCAGAAGAAACCAATCACTCCCTTGGGAGAGCCCTTCAGATACTGAATGAGACACGCCTGCCCTCCAGAATCTCCCTTTGACAGAGAATGGTTCTCCCTGCAAGTCCCTGAGCCCGACAGAATTTCTGGTTGCTTCTCTGCACTTGCTTCCAGTCGTTCTTGATCACTCTGAAGCAAGGGACCCACAAACATCCCATGTGGGCACCCTGACCTACGAGAGGCACATACAATAGGCCTACCACCAGCCATGTTTTGGAAACCATGCTTTTGTTAATGCAGACTAAGATTCTGCCTAGCTCTGCTCATTCTCATCACTTCAGTATCTGCCAGGTTAAGAACATGGACTTGGAAGTCAAACAGACATTGGTTTGAATACAGAGACTACCAACGACTAGCTTGAGACAACCCTGAGCCAATTACTTGCCTGAGCTTCAGTTTCCTTATCTGTAAAATGGGTATATTAGTCATTGTGTCTCAGAAAGTAGTGCAAAGACTGATAGAACACATGAAAAGCTCTCAGCACAGTGCACAGAACACAGAAGGTATTCCAAAGGACAGACCACTAGCATGTGGCACAGGCTTCCCTGTCTCCCTTTCCTTGCCCTGCGCCCCCTGCTCCCTGAGCAGTACCTCTGTGACCCTATCTCATCAGGCCATATGTATCACACCCAAAGCATAAGCTTTAGGACATACCCTATCTCTGCTCGAAAATCATGGCCTGGAATGCCCAGTACAGAGAAGAGGCTCCCGACATGGTGCAGACTCCAAGGATGTGACAGCGTTCCATTAACAAATACTGAGGCTATCCCAACACTGGTCACTGCCAACGGTATGCCTGAAAATGCATTGCCACTTCCACCCGCAGAGATGCCTTCAGCATCAAGGACCACGTGGAGAGAAGGATGGGCATGACCTCAGCTGCCCACATAAATAGGAAAGAACTTCCTGAGGGCTCGGGCAGAGGGTGGGACATGGCAAATCTGGTTCAAAAAAGGATACAATTCATTTTACCATGTTTCCTTTTTGGGAAAAAAAAAAGACGATTTTTTTTTTTTCTTAAAACAAACTACAGAAAATGACAGGAGAAAAGTCTTTCCCAATAGGGAATGGGTTAAACCAAGCTTGAAAGATGATGGTATTACTCTATCTTCAGAGGCAGCTGAGTATTCCCTGTACCCTTTGAGATGGCCCTGAGCAGGGAAGTTTCATGATACACAAGTTTTAGAGGCAGAGGGGTGGGCCTGGATACTTTCTGGAGACTTCTCAGGTAGGTACCAATGATTCTTCGAGACCCCAGATTTGCCACTTGACACCACACTGTGGGCAGCCAGCCCAGGACATTTGCTAGAGTCCCAGTAAGGTCAAGCCAGAGGATGTGGTGAGTTCATCCGGCCTAACCCACCCACCTGATTTCATCTGTCCAACTCAGGGAGGGGAAAATAGTTTCCCACAGTCACAGATGGTCAGTGCTGGAGTGAGAATGCCACCAGGGCCCCTGGCTCTCCGAGGGAGTCCTCCCCACTGCCAAATCTCAGTCAGACACCATGAGATGAGTGCTGGGAGACTATGAACTCTCATTATAGAAGAACCGCCAATGTCTGCAGGTCTAGCTGTGCAAAGAAAGTGGGACACTGGCGGGCAATTTGATAATGAAGACAAACTCCCCAAATGTAGGTCAAGCAAATACCCCCAATCCCTCTAAACCATCCTTCTGGCCAGCAGACCTATGGCTGGAGCCAGGTGGCCAGGGCCCCTCACTCACACTGAGGGGTCTCTCCAGGGAGGAAGGCTGTCCAGCCTCCATGGCCACCCCCTCCCGAGGCTTAGCCCCTTCCTGTCAAGCTCTTTCTTTTCATTGGTAGGTATAAAGCCACATTCCTGCCCTGGCTCTTTGTTCTTTCTCTTAAAGAATAGAATGGCTGAGTGTGTTCGTTTCCAAGCAGCCCCATCCCAGGACAGAAGGAGGAAACAGAACAGAGTGTCTCCAGTGAAGGGAGAGATCAGCTCACAGAGATGAGAGGTTAGAGGAAAGAGAAGCACCTCCAAGGTAGCCAGGGCCCCCCAGGGAACATGTGACAATAACTGCAGATATTTGGGGCTATCGCACTTGGAAGAAATACTCCTGCTGTCTAATGGATAGAGGCCAAAGATGCTACTAAGCATCCTACAATACACAGGACAGACTCCACAACAAGCAATTATCCAGTCCCAAATGCCAGCAGTACCGCAGGTGAGAAGCCCTGAGCTAGACTGAGGGGTGAAGGAGCTTAGAGTAGAACAGTCTGATCTCTGAACTGAGACTCAGGAGTCTTGGGCTTCAACCCCCACTGGGTCACGACTTCACTGCTTAACTTTGGGCATGTGATTTCCTTCTCATGGGACTCAGTTTCCAAAGTGGTAAAATGAGCGGGAGGAGATAAGCTTCAAACCCTAAAACTTCTGGTTCTATGGTGGACAGCCATCAAGGAAGAAAAAGGGGTGGCTGGAGGGAGTAGTCAGGGTGGGGGAAGGAAGTGGTCCCCCAAGACAGGCATGGCGTCAAGGTCTCAAACACCTGGGAATAGAGGGAGGAAGAGCCCGCTGCCTGGGGTGGGCACAGCAGCTGCATATGTGATGAAAACATGTCCTTAGACCTCCCCAGGACCTCTTCCCTGCCTCCCAGCCCAGTGGACAGGGAAGGCAGGGCCACAGGAGCAGGGCAAGCTTCAGGCATCCCTGGCAGGGCCTTAGCCTTCCAGGGTCTTCAAACTCCCCATCCCAGGAAGGCAGTGGGAAGAGCCAGGCCCAGAGAATAGGACAGGAGCCCCAGTGCCAGAGGATTACTCAGGAAGGGAATTGTCAACACTCAGGCAGATGTCCGTGTTGGATGAGGGTCAGAATATATCCACTCACTGCCCTCCTGCTTCTCCCCACCCTTACTGCTCCCAGGACATGGACACCATGTCCGTGGCAGTCCTCACTTGCGGAGGATGGAGGGAGAATTGGGAGAGGGGATAAGGGGCTTTGGGAGTGAGGGTGAAGGAGAGGGTAGAATGGAATGAGGCAGGCACGTTATTGACTATGTACCTGCACTTTAATGGAGGTCCCCTTGTTTGGGTCCATGACTGCCTTTCGAAGTGGGCATTATTATGCCCATCTTCCTGATAAAGAAGCTAAGGCTCGGACCTTGCGGCTTGCTCAGAATTACATTGCCAGTCTGACTCTGACACTCATGCTCTTTCTGCTTCCCTTCTGGGAAGCAGAAACCAGAAAGGAGATGGAGGAAGCAAAGGGTCAGGTCTTAGAAGATGCAGCAAGAAAAAAGGAGTGGAGAGTGGCAATAAAGTCACAATGCTGGTTTATAACAAACTCCAGCAGCCAAGTGAGCACTGTCCCCATCAAACCGATTCCCCGGGAATTTTGTGCATTCATCCTCACAGTGCTACCAGGGCATGCTTTCCAGCAAAAGCATTTCTGGAAACAAGTAGAACACTGCTTCAGGGGGGTTTATAATTCAGACAAATGAAACCATCTCTGCAAGTGAGGCCAATCACTTATTCTTGACCCAAAACAGGTCTCAGCATCCACATATAAGTTGGGTTACCAAACTAGCTGGGCAGTTTTATCATTACAGCTCCCAAAATTGATGGCTGGGGCTACGCAGTGGGGCCAGAGGTCCATGTGGTTCCACATAGAGAGGTGGGTGTGTGCGGAGGAGCCCATGTGGTTCCATGCATAAGAAACAGGTATGTACAGAGGGGTCCATCTGGTTCCATGCATGAGAGGTGGGTATGAATGGAGGGGTCCGTGTGGCTCCATGCATGAGAGGTGGGTGCGCGCAGAGGGGTCCATGTGGTTCTATGCATGAGAGGTGGGTGTGAGTGGAGGGATCCATGTGGTTCCATGCATGGTGGGTATACACAGAGGGGTCCCTGTGGTTCCATGCATGAGAGGTGGGTGTGTGCAGAGGGGTCCCTGTGGTTCCATGCATGAGAGGTGGGTGTGTGCAGAGGGGTCCATGTGGTTCCATGCATGAGAGGTGGGTGTGTGCAGAGGGGTCCCTGTGGTTCCATGCATGAGAGGTGGGTGTGTGCAGAGGGGTCCCTGTGGTTCCATGCATGAGAGGTGGGTGTGTGCAGAGGGGTCCATGTGGTTCCATGCATGAGAGGTGGGTGTGTGCAGAGGCGTCCATGTGGTTCCATGCATGAGAGGTGGGTGTGTGCAGAGGGGTCCATGTGGTTCCATGCATGAGAGGTGGGTGTGTGCAGAGGCGTCCATGTGGTTCCATGCATGAGAGGTGGGTGTGTGCAGAGGCGTCCATGTGGTTCCATGCATGAGAGGTGGGTGTGTGCAGAGGGGTCCATGTGGCTCCATGCATGAGTAGGTGCAGAGGTGGGTGGAGGATCTGGGTGGGTATCTGCTTCCTTCCCTAAATAAGTCCATTTAGGCCTAGGCTGAAAGTGACTCACTCATGCAGAGGCCACCAAACCATAGAACACAGGCCTACCTAGGAGACAGGAGCCAGGACACCACCCTTGGGCCTTTCTGTTTTTGCATCACATAAGGAACACCCATCTGCTTCTGGAAGGTTCTCAAGCAATGTACAGACAGAGATAGGAAGAAAGGGAAGAAGGAGAGATCTGAGAAGCTTTGAGCTTTCATATCAAAATCTGATCTCACTGCCCCTAGAAAAGGAGAACACATATCCAAGAACACTTTGCTGCGAACAATTTTTTAAAGCAATCAAAGGCGTAAGTCTCAGATGAGCAGCCAGGGCATTGACTGGCTGTAAAGATGTAAAGATCAGGCAGTCTGAAGCTCCCCGCACCCACCAACAGCTCTGTTGCTGCTTCCCCAGGAAACAGGGAGATAAATGGCCTGGGGTTGACCACCCTGGCCCAGTATCCTGGAGCCAGGATTGTCTGAGGCAGGACACCTCATGTCCCTGAGGGATAGTCTTGTGAGTGCAAATGATGCTTGAGCAAAGAAAGGGGGGGCAGGAGAAAAGGGACTTTGGGGTGAGACTCCTGAGTCCCCTTTGCATAAGAATGAGCCAGGGCTTAACCCTCAGTTTGCCTTGTTTACAAGCCATGGTCACTCATCCCATCTAGACAGATGTATGGGGTTAAAGGATTCTCCTCAACTTTCAGAAAATCTAGAAAATCTAGTTCTGGCACCTGTTTCTGTTTCTCGGATTCCTCAAAGGCAAGAGGGTTCTCCTGAATGACAGACCTCCATCCTTCCAGCAGCAGCTAAAACTCACCTCTCCAATTCTGTCCCTAGACCTTTAACCAGCCACAGTGTAACAAACAGACCTAAAGAAAATACTGGTCAGGTGAGGTAGCTCAAGCCTGCAATCCCAGCATTTTGGGAGATTGAGGCAGGTGGATCAGAAGGTCAGGAGTTCGAGATCAGCCTGGCCAAGATGATGAAACCCCATCTCTACTAAAAATACAAAAATTAGCCAGGCATGGTGGCAGGCACCTGCTAGTCCCAGCTACTTGGGAGGCTGAGACAGGGAATTGCTTGAACCTGGGAGGCAGATGTTGCAGTGAGCCGAGATCGTGCCACTGCACTCCTGCCTAGGAGACAGATCGAGACTCTGTGTCTCAAAAAAAAAAAAGAGAGAGAGAGAAAGAAAAGAAAATGTGGTCTGGCTGCAGCTGCAGACTGGGAGCCAAGGGGCCAGAATCCTAAGGGGTGAGTTTGGACAAGCCTCAGTTTACTCCCCTGTGCAATGGCTGACAGCAAGTAGGGGATTCCTAATGTCCTGTTTGGATCTTAATCCTCAAGGATACAACTCAGAGAAGACACTCCACCACCAGGCCCTGTTTGGATCCCAGAGCCCCTGGACTCTGCGGACCTGTTTCTCTTCTCCTACTTGGTCCTGCCCGGGTGGCTTCAGGCTCCAATCTCATCTGAGACTATTTCTGCAGCAGCCATGGAGCCCCTGAGGCTAGGACAGAAACAGGGACTTACAGGAAGTCTGTAAATACACGCCAGGCTGCAGAGGTTCCCAGGCCATGCAGGACAATCAAGGGGCTGATTTATTTTCATCGGTGAAATGCTGAAACTCAATCCTGGAGCAAGATGACCCGGCAGACAGCAGCAGGCAGCTCCTCACCCAGAGCAGAATTAGCTAGTCCCCAGCCTCCCAGGCAGAGGGAGGAGACAGGGAGAGGGCCGAGGCTGACCAGCTTAGCCACTGTGGCTCCAGATCCCTTGGGCTGGCCTCTCCCCTCCCCCATCACTAGCCTGCAAGGGTCTCCAGGACACAGGCACAGCACTGGGCAGAGCTGTACAGGCATGCTGCCCATTTTTACTCACCTCCTGTTCCCTAGGTTCTCAAACCCCAACTGCATGGGGCAGAAGGGCAGGGATCCTCAGGATTCCTACCTTGTGAAAAATGGTGAGAAATGCTATGCTGAGAAATGCTGGGTGTCAGAATCCAAGCTCTATCCCTCCCTGGCTGCGTAAACATTGGTAAATTACTTAAACTCTCTGTGCTTGTTTCTTCAGCTGTGAAATAGGAACATGAGTACTTAGGTCACAGGAGAGTTGTGAGGAGTACAAGAAATTATGGGTACCTAACAGTATCTCACATATGGGGGAGGTGTACATTAAAGGAGGTCAGGTGGGGAAACGATTCTCCTCATCCCCAGCCAAATCACTGACTGGGAGCATCAATTAATACAATCCTTACGAAGGCCAATCTGGACCTGCTTATAAAATTCTTTGCACATATATTCTTCCACGAGCAATTCCACTTCCAGAAATCTGTCCTACAGATAGAGTTACCCAAATGAAAATGGTATATGTACAACACTATTAACTGCAGCATTTTTTGAAAACAGCAAAAGATTGGAAACAACTTAAATGTTTCCATGATGTAAAGGCAGTTTTAAAAACATAGTTATTAAAACATAGTCCTCACATACAGTGGAATAGTATGCAGCTGAACAAAATGAGAAGACTCTTTACCTGCTATTATGGAAAGATCTTTATAAGGTATCATTGGACAAAGAGGCTGAGGGCAAAACCAAATCCTTACCACAGCTACCAGACCCCAGGTCATCTACTCCCCATTACCTTATCTCCCAACACAACCTCCATTTGGTCACACTGTCTTCCTTCCAGTTTCCCAAACATCTCAGGTAGGCCCCTGCCTCAGGGCCTTTGCACCTGCTGTGCCCTCTTCCCATAATGCTCTTCTCCAGATATTTGTCTGGCCAGCTCCTGCACCTCCTTCAAGTTTTGGCTCAAGTGTTACCTCCTCAGAGGGCCTGGACTGACCAACTCCCCTTTTTAAAACCATCAACTCATTCAGTGCCCCCATTCCCAATCACCCTTACTTTGCTCCATTTTTCCCAGACTATTTCTTAACTTCTAACAGGCTCTGTTATTTCCTTATTATGTCTTTTTAAAAATGTGTTATCGTCTGCCTCCACTAGAATGGAATCTCCACATGGCAGGGATCTCTGTTTCATTCATTGTTCTGTCCTCAGCATCTAGAACAGTGAGTGACTGGCACAGAGTAAGCCCTCAGTAAACACTTGTTGAATGAAGAAGCAAATGTGACTGAGGATAGCTTATGTACCAAAGAACGTAGATGATGTGGGTTTTTTCCTTCTCTTCATCTTCTTCAATCGCACGGACTCAAGGTTAGGCCTATCCTCATGTCATTCCCACCCTTCCACATGTGGAAGAGTTTTCTCAAAGGGAGGAGGCCATAACCTGCAGTCTGGCCGTCAGTGATGACCAATGTCAGGGAGGCAGGACCCCTGAGCAGAGGGAGTGAGTCACACCTGGGGATGGAGCCTGGCATTTGGATGATGATGGGGAAAAGGTTCACAGACACCTAGTTCTGCATAGTGGAAAGAACGCTGGACTTGCAGCCAGAGGCCTCAGTTCAAAGTCTAGCTCAAGAACTGGGATGGCTGAAGGTGAACTCAGGGAAGTATTTTATAAGATGCCACCCAAGGTCAGGTAGTGGTATTAGCAAAAGCTAATGCTTAAACAGTGTCTGAGCTAGGTACCCGCAGATTATTTCTTTTAATTCTCAATAATAAGACAGGTACTAGCCTTCTCCCTACTTTACAGGTAAGAACACTGAGGCTCAGAAAGGCTAAATAATTCACCCAAGGTGAACAAAAGGCAAGAGGTAGAGCTAGGGCTCAAGCCCAGACAGCCTGAGTCCCAAGGCCATGCTCCCAACCACTACAGGGCCTCCCAAGGATCTTCCCACCTAAAGATTATCACCTCCCAAGGACATGGGTTCTACCCCCTCCAGCCCACTCTAAGATACAGTCCTTAATTTTAATAAAGGCAGCCTATTACTGAAGCTATGTGAGTTCAGTGACTTTGGCAGGATTTTAGAAGGTCTCACGCCAGGGAGAGGGACATAGAGAAGAAAGAAGGAGATTTATAGGGGATGAATCATCCATGAGCAGCTGAGGAAGTAGAGGGAGGGTTATCGAAAGGAAAAAGGACTGATCATTCGCCAGACCTCAGATCCCTTGAAACCTTTTCCCATAAACAGCCTCAGAGTTGCCCATCAGACAGAAGGCAGGGACTGGGAGAGTGAGTGGACCAAGAGGGAGGGGGTCTGCTGCAGGAAGACGGGGTGCCAGGTAGCAGGCAGGGGAGGGAGTGAGTAGATGCAGGCAGGCTCCAGGGAGGATGCTGCCTCTCCAAGACTGATGGAGAGATTGGCCCCAAAGCCAGGCCAGGACAATGAGTGAAGACAGCTCAACTTTGCCAAAGCAAACCAGCCTCCAAAAGGGCAGGGAGGAGCACCCAAGGCCTGAATAGATCCAGCAAAGAATCATCTGGAATAATCCAGAAAGAGGACCTTTACCACAGAAGGCTAGATGCTGCTGTGAGCTGAATAGGGAGGCTGGACGGCTGGAGCCTGAAGGCAAGAAATCCCACTGTGGGAGCCACACACCCACAGAGCCGGGGGTGGCATCCACCCACCCCCACCTGCATGGGGCTCTGAGTGGCCTGGTGGAGTCTCCCCAGGTGGCCACACAGGGAGGAGGTGAGGACAGGCCGCACTCAGCCAGCCAAGTCCACTAGGGCAAGAGACGCAGGCTCCATGGACACATCTACTGTGGGTTTGGTGTGGTTTCTTTTGTAAAAGTTGCTTTGAAAAACTGAAAACCAAACAAAGGAGAAAAGAAGCCCCTGCACCCCTTCAATAGCAGAGAGGCAGGTGGAGCCCCAGGACTCTGGTGAGGGCTTCCAGGCCAGCTCAGCTCAGCTCCTGGGAGCAGCGGGGGCCCCAGGGAACAGCAGCCCCTCCCTCAGCCCCACACTGCAACTGTTCTCACCTCCCTGGTCTCCTGCAAGGGTGCCCTGGCCCTCAGCTCACCTCTACCACCTCCAGCATTCCGCTAAGATCCCACCCACCCCACCACAGTGACCAGAGCAATTGTGTGAGGAAGCCAGTCAGATTTAATTGCTTCTCTTCCCTTTTACTTTCCAGACTTTGAGCAAAGTTGTTACGCCACTTTTAAATCTGAAAAACAATTCTGCCTTCAATGCCATCTATCTTCCCAGGGGCCCTTCGAATCAGACCCTCTGCAAAGCCAGCCCCTCTGATCATAATCATCCCCAGAAGACATGGCACTTGATGGAACCCCTTCCCCACAGGCTGCGGGTCAGAGTGGATACAGCGCCAGGCTCTCACCCCCGCCCCATCTCCAGACAGCCCCAGGGCATAGCTTTCTATGTCCCCAGGACTTGCACAGTGCCCACCACCCAGCAAGTGACCAGTGAAGTATTTGGAAGAAGTAAGGAAGGAAGGAAGGGAGGGAGGGAGGGAGGGGCGCAAAGCAGCTTTAGGTGGGTAAGAAAAAGCATTTGATTGATAGAAGCTTAAATTTCTTTTCTTAGATATGATTAGAGTTGGTATCTTGGGGTCTTGACAGGCCCAGATAGCTTGCACTCGTCTACAGGTCTGGCAGGAGAGGAAACAGGGAGGGAGGCTGAGGGGGAAAGAGTACACGTTCCCCCGTCCCCTGCCTCAAGCTGGATATTTGAGCACAAGAGAGCAGACTGTGCCCAGAGCTCTGGCTGGCTCTGAGCACGGCTCCGGCCTCCAGCCTGCACCCGATGGCAGAGATTGCAGAGCACCAAAGGCACATTCACTCGTGAGGGTATTAGTTTACCCTGTGTTGCATGGGCAGAGGCTGCTCCCCAAGCCTGCCAGCTGCCTCACAGAGCAGGGCCAGCTAAGGGTCTGAGGGCACTGAGACAGACCCAGCGCTGCTCGACAGGGGACAGTGTGAGCAGGTGGCTGGCAGATGCTGGGTCAGTGGTGTCATCTTTTTACCCGAAAGGTCAGGCTTGCCTTGTATTTGAATTCTCAAGACTCTGATTGTGCCAGTGAATCAGGAGAAGACTCCCCTCTTGGAGAAGGCAAAGGAACAAAGAACGTTCCTCAAGAAGCTGCTTCATCCAGGCCTCTGTCTTGGCCTCTATGCAGACCAGCACACACTAAGATCCACTCCTCTTGCCCCTCAACGTCTCTGCCTAAGGGGGCCAGGAGGACAAGAGGGCCAATCTCCCTGCCACAGCTGATTCACCCTCTCACAGTTGGGAATTTCTACCAGGCGGCTAACCCAAACCTCTCCTGCTAGTCTCTCAGCCCTTTGTCCTATATGATGTGATAGACCAAGGACAGAAGCTTTCAATAGCAGCTTTGAATTTCTCCCTCCCCTGCTACTGCCCCCACCACCTTGAAGGACAGATCAGGAGGGCTGTCCCCTCTGGGGGCCAAGTGACCATTTCCCAGCAAAATCAGTTCAGGGTCGAATCCCAGGCTCTCAGCACCCACATACAGAAACTCGCCCCTGAAGCCCTCTGCTCAGACTCAGGGGGCACAGGTATCATTCCCTGGGAATCTTGGACTATTTCCCTGAGTTATCTGGGACCACCTGCAATCCTGTACTCCCCTCTTCTGCTGGTTCCTCCCACATCTTACTCAAAAGTTCAGAAGGCAAGAATGTCAGACCCTGAGAAAATACATCAAGGGCAAACACTGTGGTGTACATGAGTTCTCTCCCACAGCCCCACCCACAGTGAACACAGGGACTCTTCTCCCCACTGCTGAACTGTCTCACTCTCAAACCCGGGGACACCTCACCACTCTCCCATCTGGCCTGGGCCCCAGGAGATGAAGGGAGACAGGGCTACACACACCCGGGGCTGGCTGGAAGGCAGAACTCATGGGCTTTTTCGCTGCTGTCATCCAGGGATCTGAAACTCAGCCTCCCTTTCCATATAATGGGGTAGCCCTTCCAGGTCAATCCAGGCACCTCTTCTAAAGCTGAAAAGACAACAGGCCACACAGCCCAAAGCATTTTGGGCTACAGATGAAGATCACAAAATGATAGGTAGCAGTGTAGATCCCTGACTGGTTCCAGACCTGCCATGTTGGAATCCTGCCTTCACCATTTTTCCAGGACGCTTCCTTGGATGAGGTCCTTAACTTCACTGTTTCTTGCCTCAGTTTCCTCATCTATCAAATCGGAACACTGTTTGTGACCAGATGTTCATGTGAAAGTACTTGAGTCTCAGTTTTCAAAGAGGCCTGAGGACAATGAATGGCACATTTCAAAACTAAGGCAGGAGATCACCATGCAAGGCTTGTAGAAGAGATGACTGATGTCAAGAAGTGCAAAGACCACCCAGAATGGGAGAACACAGCTGCAAATTATATACCTGATAAGGGACTTCTTGCCAGAATATAAAACAAATACTTACAACTCAATCATGAAAAGACAAAACAAAACTTTAAAAAGTAAACAGAGGATAGGGATGGACATTTTTCTGAAGAAGATCCATAATGGCCAATTAACACGTGAAAAGATGTTCAACAGCATTGATTCTTAGGAAAACACAAATCAAAACCACAATGAGATACCCTTTCACGCCTACCAGGATGGCTAGAATCCCAAAAACAGAAAGTAAGTGTTGGTGACGATCCAGACAAAGTTTCATACATTGCTGGTAGGAACGCCAAATGGTGTAGCCCCTTGGGAAACAGTCTGGCCATTCCTCAAATGATGACACACGTGACCCAGCAATTCCACTCCTGGCTGTCAACCCAAGAGCAACGAAATCCTAAGTCCACACAAAAACTTGCACATACGTGTTGATGGCAGCATTCTCCATAAAAGCCAAAAAGTTGAAACAATGCAATGTTCATCAGTTGATGGTGAAGTATGGATACACATAATACGGTACGGCCTACACTAGAATATGACTCCCCAACAAAAATGAATAAGTCCTGAGACATGTTACAACATGAACGAACCTTGAGAACATTAGGTCAATAAAAGAAGCCGGACACAAAAGACCACCTATTGCATCATCACTCCACCTACCTACAATGTCCAGAACAGACAAATGTACAGAGACAGAAAGTAGATTAGGGTTAGGAGTTGGGGGCAGAAATGGGAGTGGCTGCTGCTGGTTATAAGGTTTCTTGGGCTGGCGGTGATAAATTGTTCTAAAATTAGATTATGGTGATGGTTGTACTAGCCCGAATATACTACAACCCATTGAATTGCACACTTAAAACCGGTAAAGTTTTAAAGTATTAAATTATATCTACACAGCTATGACGTTTTTAAAAAGAGCGTGATGGCTGAAAAGTGTTTTGTGGCTCCAAACTATACCGCCATACACATCACGCACACACATACATATCAAAGGTGTGAAAAGATCAGGAAGTGGAAGACAGTAAGAGGGATTGTGGAGAGCATGGTGTTTGGCGGCAAGACCCACCTTGCTAGAGGCATCTCCTTCATCTCAGTGAGCCTGCTCAGAGGCTCAGCAGGTGCCCGCAGGCGCACGGAGGATGTGAGAGGCAGGGGCCTAACTGTACTGCAGGAACAGGGGCAGGGCCGCACTGGCCACCTCAATCCCCGTCTTTGCGGAGGCCAAGAGTGTTGATGATTTACTTTGGACCAAGGTAAGGGAGAGCCAACCTGGGCTGCCTCAAATGCTGTCCACGAGGGCCCCCTGCAGGGGTGAGAGATTTCAGCAGGAGGAGGCTGGAGGGAGAGAGGGATGACTGGGCTGAGGAAGGGGGTCCTGAGCATCTGAACGGAACCACATTTGCCACCCAAAGGGAACAGCAAAAGAAAGACTTTTGGGTAATTGGACAGGGGTCTCCCAAATGTCCACAGAAGTGCTGTAAGAGAGAAGCCAGATGGCATGCAATGCCTCCAGAATCTTCCACTGGCAAAGAACCTAAGACACACCAATTTGTGTCTCTGTCTCCACACAGAATATGCCTGTGCAACCTCACCAGGCAAGAAAGAATACTCTGGAATGTTCCCCCTTCCTAACCCTAAATACATAAGTCAGGAAAACAGAAAGAAAACTTAAAGATCCTCCCCACCCATGACCCGTCACCTCCTGTCCCCCTCCCCGCTCCCACACAGCAGCCAGGTAAGCTGACAAGGGAGAGAAACAAGTTCACCAGCACCGGGCATATTTATTTATTACCAACCAAAGGACCTTGTATTACCTAAGAGTGACTAGAAAAGGGATGGAGTTTTCCCTAATGTCATTTAGGGGAAGGGAAAACATAGAGTAGACTTAAATAGGGTTGCAGTACACAAAACACATAGCTTTATAATCACATCCTTCAAGTTCCACTTATTCAGCTTAACAGGTACAAAACAGCACCCACCTACAGGTGTTCAGAAAGGATTCATCAAGAGAACATACAGTCAGTGGTACCAGCACCCGGTAAGTGCACAGTGCCATCATCCCACGGTCATCATCAGCAACAGCATCCTCACCATTGTTAGGGTTTTGGAGCTGGAAGCCCTTCTTGGACTCCATCCTCCTCAATTCACTGATAAGGAAACTGAGAACCAGAGAGGTGAAGTAATTTTTCCAAGGTCACATAGCAAATTGATGTCAGAGGCATGTCTCCTGACTCTCAAGAGTGGGGCTCCCAGAGCAGAGCCAGCTACAGATGGTTCCCAGAGAGCAGAGTGGGAAGGGGAATATGGGCCTTTTCTTAAGAGGAGAGGGCGCATTCAAAATCACATCTGGGTCATCTCTCTCCAGCAGCTCAATGGCAATAATAACAGACACAAATCACTACCAGCATAGCATGCACCACTCTGCTTGTCGCATTTCATGTATATTACCTCATTGTATATCAGACAATAATTCTGTACGCAAAGTACTGTTATTGAATCCATTTTACAATTAAGACATTTGGGTCTCAGAAAGCTTAAAACCAGATCTTCTGATTCTAGGTCCCACAGCCTTAATCCCTATACAGGAGATTGGTCTGTTCAACCTCATTTCCAGCTTCTCATCTTCTAACACAACTTCCTTGCCCCCTTCAAAGCTAGGCATGGGTGTGTGGCTTGTTTTGTAGGCATTACAAGATGAAGCTGCCCTCAGCCTAGAGTAGCTGTGATGAACAGAGACCTTGCTGACCCTCAGCAGACACATAGCATGAGCAAGAAATATGCTTTTGTTGGGGTAGGCCACTGAGAAGGTGGGACCATTTGTCACTGTGGCATAACTGAGCCTCTCCTGACTGATAACACCACTAAGCCATGATTCTTCCCGCTCTGAGCCCATGGGTTGGTTGGGAAGGTCTGAGAGGGAAGCCTGGCAGGCCCCTCTTAGCTCCTCACAAGTCACGAAAAGACGCAATGCTTGAGCTCAGTAGAGAGAAATACTATGTATTCCAACCCTCACATTTTATAAGGAATAAAAAGGATCTACGGAAAAGGAGTTACCAGAGAAACCTAGAACCCAATCTCCTGCCTCCCAGGCCAATGTCTAACCATGCCAGTCTATCTTTCCATGTCTCTCATCTATTTCTTTCTTTCTCCTTCTTGCTCTCTGCCTGTTTGCTGTATCTCTTTCCTTCCCTCTTTCTTCTTTCAAAAAAAAATATGTGTGTGTGTGTGTGTGTGTGTGTGTGTGTGTACATATATATATCACAGAGTCCTTGGATAAGCCCAGCTCATGAGAAGTCATCACAGAGCAGGGATTCCTGGCTCCAGGCAGAGGCTCCTCCCCAGACAAAAGCACTTGGGGAGTGGACAGGCACCCTGCAGAGCTGGAAGGTCTCCCCTGAGGTCTGAGAAGCTTGGGCACAAAACCAAGGCCTCCTGTCACCAGCCCCCAGTTCTGGTGGGATTGCCCATGGAAACAAAGGAAGGACTGATGGGTGCCAACCAGGAGAACCCCAGAGGTGACGTGGACACCAGCCCCTTACCCTTGTCAGCCAGGCTGGGAAGCTTGTCATTCCCCACATGCCCCTGTCCTTTGTTGCTGAGCAATCTGCTTTCTGAGAGCACCCCTCACTTGCCCAACCCCATTCCTCACCCTCTCTTTTGAGTCAAGAGAAACTCTAAACAACTGACATCTGAGGAAGTCACAGAAAGGTGGGGGTGGATGAGAAGGCAGGGAGGGACCCAGGCCTGGTGAGCCTGCGGGCTTCTCAGGGGCACAGCGCAGCCCACATCCCTTGGTCCAGGGCTTGCTTCTGAGAACGCTTGCCCTGGAGCACTACAGAGGAATTTGGAGCCTGCTCTATTCTGCAGAAGCAAAAACACAGCGCCACCCCTACCCATGGGGACCTGGAATCTGGGCACGGGGTGTCAGAACTCAGGCCAAGCTGCTAATGGGGCTTCTGGAGGCTGTGAAACTGGTGTAAGCCAGAACACCAAGATGGCAGACCTAACTGGAGAAAGGCAGAGGCGCCCGCAAGGGGGGGAGCAGACCTCTCCCCACAACCCATCCTTGACCCTCCCTTCCTACCCACTCAGTATCAAAGGCCAGGGGCATCCAAATACATATGACCCGGAAAACGCCCTCTCAGGTGTGATGAGCTGAATTCTTTCCCACTCAGATTCCTGTGTTGCAGTCCTAACCCCCAGCAGCTCAGAATGCCACTGTATTTGGAGATAACGGCCTTTAAAGAGGCAATTAAGGTGAAAAGAGATCATTATGGTGAGCTCTACTCCAATATGTCTGGTCTTTTTTAGAAGAGATGAGGATGCGGATACATGCAGAAAGAAGACGATGTGAAGACACAGGGAGAGGACAGCATCTCCAAGCCAAGGAGAGAGGTCTCAGGAGAAACCAGTCCGCCGAAACCTGGATCTCAGACTTGTAGCCTCCAAATCTATGAGAAAATTCATTTCTGTGGCACAGGCTCCCCAGTCTGCGGCATTTTGCTGTGGCTTCCCGAACGGACTAATAATACTTCAGGCATGAGGCTCACCAGAAGGCACTGCTCTGGAAGTAAAGGGTCCCCAAGATGGCAGGCACTCTGCTGTTGGCCACTGTCCCATAGCAGAGAACATCATCTGGTGGGAGGTCCTTGTTACTGAGCTTCCATTTGATTCTTCACCCTCATCATGCGCCCCCTTCTTCTGGCCCAAGTGCAGGTGAGCCCAAAGTCTCTATCACAGCCTCAGTTTGCTACACAGAGGCACAGCTGGACCCGTCCCACAGTGAAACAGGCTGCCCTGTGTGGTTGTCTGTCCCTGTCATCATTAGGGCTTGAGAAGTGGGACAACCGCCCTGAAGGAGCCACCTCAATGAATTAGGGGTGTGGGTTTGGGGGTGCTGATAAGCTGAGCTCCAAGGGAGGTAGAAAGGGATTTGGATTCCAATATCAACTCCACCTCTTGTCTCATGACCCCAGACAAGATTGCTAACCTCTGCCTACTTCCAGGGTCTTCACTCAGGATATGGGGTTAGTACAGGCTGAGCTGAGCTAATGCCAAGGAGGATCCATACATGGGGGTTTCCTGCCCCTTTGGCAAGTCCCTTCCCTCGTGGGCTTTATGACTGGCCTGGCCCCCTGAGCCTGAGAGGTCAGCCTTCAGAGAATAGCAATTCAACAGAATTTGGGAGAAGGCTCTAAGTGTCATAGTGCTGCAAGCTGTAAACTTGAACTTGGAGCTGGGTTGGGGGACTGCAGGCAATGAGGAGAGAGTTAAAAGCAGAGCAGTTCCTGAGCTAAAGGTTAAGTCAGGAGCAGCAGGAGGGCCTCCTGGGGGACCAGGAGCTCTGAGCCTGGTGCTGGCCATGCTTCACTTCCAGGAGAAGGCAATGTGGGGACACAGGCCGCACAAGAGGACACAGGCCAGAGATGACATCTGCTCCTGACTGCCTGGCTCAGTGCTCCCTGCCCTCCACTCCTAGTCACCTGGTGGGCTTCAGAGGGAATGGTCTGGCTTCTACTAGCACCCTCCCGCAGTGGGCCTGAAATAGAAGAGGTAGGCAAGGGGCCACTTTCAGAAGTGGCCCCAGGTCACCTTGGACATGCATCCCTCTACCTGTTTGGAGAAGCCAGCCACTCATCAGAAGCATTCCAGAGTGAGAGGCCCACACTCTTCTCTGTGGGTGGGGCAGGGGCTGAGCTGTTGCCTGCACTGACATTCTGCCTCAGAGCAAGCCCAGTGCCTCCGGGTGCCATGCTCCACGCACAGCCCCCCCTCACTTAACCCTCCCTCTTCCTAACAGTCAGATGGGTGACCTTGTCTGTCCACAGGTGAGAGTATTGGCTAGAGAGGTCCTAGGCTCAGTGAGACCCAGGTACTGCCATCAACCAGATGCCCAGAGCAGGCCCCTAGGACGTCAGCCAACCCAGGACAGCACGGTGGGCAGTGCGGTGGCTTGAAACCTAAATCTTTTCTTGACGGGCTTAGCAACCTGGGGCAGGTTACTTAACCCCTCTGTGCTACAGCTTCCCCATCCAGACATAATAACAGCCACAGAATCACTGGAAGCATCAGATGAAATGGTAACTACCAAGTTCTTGGTGCCAGGTCTGATGCGTGGTAAGCCCAGGCCTTCTCCCTTAGCCATGTCTGCAGGTGCCTGACACGCTGGCCACATTGATGTATCAGGGACTCCTGAGGAAATACGGCACGTAGCTGCTCCTCAGGTTGTGCTGCCCTCAAGGGGCTGAAAATGATTTGGTAACTGAATCCCCATTTCACAGCAAGACAAACTGAGGCCCCAGGGGAAGGTATCTTGTCAAGGGGTTTTAAGCCAGGTAGTTTGTCTGCAGAGGCCGCATTCTTAAACACATACTAAACTGTCTCTCATGAAGGCTGCCACAGGCAGGGAGAAGGGACAGAGGGCTGGCAAGGGAAGGTCCTTGCCGCCTCTCCTGCCCCCTTGCCCTTCCTTTTTTCCCTTCTAATCTATTCCCTCAGGCAGAGGGATGGAACCAGCAGGATCTTTTGGCCAGTTAAAGGTCAGCTCGTCCTGCAAGTACAGAGGGGCCCTGTCTGAAGGCTGAGAAGCTGGCCCTCTGCCGAGAGGGGGAGCCGCTCTCGGCTCTGCTGTCCCTAGGCCACCTCCCACTCTGACTACTCTGACCGTCTGCTCTTCTTCCTTCCCCCACAGCCAACTACATCCTAAGCCCCATCTTTCCCACAATTCCTCCTCACCCTTAATTATTTTACCTTTTATTTGCCTGGCACTTTATAGTTTACTAAATGTTTTAACATTTATCATTGCATTGACTCTGCACCAAGGAGAGATGGAGAGACAGTAAAAATTCTTTCCAATTGCCAAGTGTTCTTGTTAAAAATGCAAACATCCCCAGCACAATGGCCAATTAGGCTGGCAGCCACTGAGACCTCAGAACAAATTCACTCCAGCCTCCGCTTTCTGCTTGGCCACTCAGCACAAGGGGATGGGGGAGTGCTTTTCCGGAGCAGCCTAGGGGGTCGGAGGGACCTGGTGGGGTGTCTTGGCCAATCCAAGGGTACTGAGCCCCTGGGGAAGGAAAAACACCACAGGAAGGGGTTAGGAACCGCAGCAGGTGTGAGGACAGGCCATCCAACCACTTTACAACATTAAACGTAAAAAATGTGCTCTCAGCAAGTCCCCAGATTGTAATCCAACCACCCTCCCTCATCCCACCTCTCTCTGAAACCTTGTGCTCATTCTGGTGCCCCTAAGGTCAGAGGGGAAATCTTTATTCAAGAAAAGGCCCAGCCAGGCTCAATGGCTCACGCCTATAATCCTAGCACTTTGGGAGACCAAGGCAGGCGGATCATGAGGTCAAGAACTCAAGACCATCCTGGCCAACCTGGTGAAACTCCATATCTACTAAAAATACAAAAAAATAGCTGGGTGTGGTGGCACACGCCTATAGTTCCAGCTGCTCAGGAAGCTGAGGCAGGAGAATCACTTGCACCCAGGAGGCGGAGATTGCAGTGAGGTGAGATCACGTCATTGCACTCCAGCCTGGCAACAGAGCAAGACTCCATCTCAAAAAAAAAGAAAAGGTCCAAAGACTTTCAGAGAGGAGTCAACAAATTCAAAACCATGAGGAAGGAGACAGGAGACAGGGTGGTGCAGAGGAAAGAGGGCAGGGGGAGGCCCCCAGGCCTGCCTGTCTCTAACCCAGCTCTGCCAGGAGCCCCAGGATGGCACAGCCCCACCAAGGACTGGCTTCAGCTGAGAGGAGAAGCCCAGATGCTGGGTGCTGTCATCCTTGAAAGGGCTTTTCTGGGTCATGGGGGTAAATCAGGAGGTTCTGCCTCTGGTGGGGTCTCAGTTACCCCAACCGAACATAGATGGGAGATGGGCCAGACCATCCTGAAGGTCCTCCCAGCTCCAACATTCTGCGGTCCTACTACCAACTCAGGAAAAGAAGCTTGTGGCCAAACCCCAGACTGGGCACCTCAAGACTTCCTGAGCTCTAGGCATGCTCACTTTCAGAGCCCACCCCACATCTCCTTACACATATGCAAATAAACCACATAAATAAATAGAACACACATAGAACTCTCAAGAGAAGACCTGAGTTGCAGCTGACCATTTGACATAATGTTAGGTTTGTAGCTAAATCAAACATGTATTAATTTCAATTCTGCTGCTTTCTTTTCAAATTTCAGGGCCTATCAGTTTGTTCCCAGCTCTCAAACGTTTGTGTTGGCTGTGGATGAAAGCTTGTAGGCCCTAGATCCTGTGTCTCTATTCCTAGTGCTCTGACCCCAGAGAAGTCAGGCAGCAAGCCTAAAGAAACCCAACAGTGGGTTTAATGCACATGTAACAAATGCTGTTTTTGCCGCGCAGCGGTGGGTATCTCAAGCTCCACTAAAGACCACATACTCCAAGGAGCCTTCCCAGACCACTCCAGCTCTCAAAATCCCTCCCCTGCCAATCCCAGAGAACTCACTGTCCACGAAACCGATTTGGCTGCAGCAATAAACTTCCATGATAACCCCCTGGTGGCCATGTTGCCGTACTCTTTGGCTCTATCCCCGTTTTAATATTTAATACATTCATATATGTGCCATATCGTCCCCCAGTGAACTATGAGCTCTCCGACATGCCTCTGACTTCCCCTCTGCCTCCTCTCAAACCCAGATCTCTTGACAGCAGACCAAGAGAAGCAAGGTCATGTGTGCAGAGGCTGTGCAGTCTGGAGAGGGGCTGGGAGCCACTGGGTCCCACCTACCCTCCATGCCGTCATCTCGATGCCCACTGAAGTTGTCATAAGAGTCCCAGCGGATGAGGGGATCGGAGGTGTTATAGTCCACAGACACGCTAGGCCCATTCTCCAGGTGCTCCATACCTAAAAGGGATGGGAAAGGCAGGGGCAGGCAGAGAGACAGTGTGGAGAGGGAAAAGAGATCAGCAGCTGGAAAAACAGAGAAAGCCCACAAGTTCCCCAAAGAATGCTCCCTGAGGGACTTCTCGTTTTCTTGGGCATGGCCGGCGGGACCAGTGGCTTAAGCTGGACGGAGAACTGGGAGTCTAGTTTCTTACATTCTTGAAAAGGCTCATGCCAGGTCATAGGGGTAAATCAGGACAGGCACTGAAGAATGAAGACCCCCTAGAAGAAAGCGGGGAGGACCCCTGGCTGGGTGTCTGCCTCTTTCTCTTCTGTGTCCCCAGGGCTCCTGAGGCAGTGCCAAGAGACTAGAAAGTCTGCCCCTGGAGTCAGACGCTGGGGGTGGGGGACAGGCTGGTTATGAGCTACATGGGGTCAAGGACAGCAGGGAAATCACAGCCCTGACATTGAAAGGGCATAGACCCTCCAAAAGGTCCTCCCAGGCATAGCCCTGCCCCACTCTTAAAATTCCCTCCACTCTGGACAGAAACCTAGGGGGCACGGCAGAGTCTCCTAGCCACCTGCAGAAAACCCAGCTCGACATTAGGACAAATACCTAATGCATGCAGAGTTTAAACCCTAGATGACTGGTTGATAGGTGCAGCAAACCACCATGGCACGTGTATACCCATGTAACAAACCTGCACATTCAGCAGATGTATTCCAGAACTTTAAGTAAAATTTAAAAATAAGTAAATAAATGTTTTTTAAACCCAGCTCAAAGACAGTACAGCGGCCAGTCAAGCCTTTCAGGGTGAGTTCCCTTCCTGGCTTGGCAGTCCTTTCCGTAGTCCATCCAGGGTCTCTCCGCCCATAACCTAACTTCATCTCCTTTCATTCCATTCTCAAATAAGATGGTGAACAACTGGTCTCCACTTATAACCAGTCTGGAGGCTTAAAGGTTATTATTAAACTGGCCTTCAGGTTGAATCACCTCAGTTCTCATAAATACTCATCTATCCAGCACCTTTGAGTGCCCCCTCCCCGCCAGCCACACCCTCCATCTACTGTGGCCCTCAGTCTCTGAATATAACAGGCTGATGACCTAAGGGAACCAGAACAGTTTATCCAGCCCAGCGCCTCTCTGTCTGCTTTTTTATTTTTATTATCCAGAGATTAAGCCACTGGTTCATGTTTAGCTAGGGGTCCACTCTGAAACCCAGATCCTTTACTGATGGCCTGCCTCTCAAAGATAAGTTGATCGTTGTGGAACAGACCGGGGGTGGGAGGGTGGTGGGGACAGGGTCAGGATACAGAGAAGGAGTGAGAGAATGAATTCTAACTTGGCTTATACCTTGAATTTTCTCTGGTCCGTAAGAAAATACAAACTCCACTTTGCCATATTCTGGAAATCGATCATCTGAAAAAAGAGAAGGAAAAACAAAAATGGGCAAAAAGTCCCAAAAAGGATTCCATAAAAAGTTTTCTTCTAGAAAAAGTTAAAATACCACATATGTACACGGTTAATAATATAATAATCATCAAAGCATATTTATATTTTTACATATATACATGAAATTATATCTATACAATGAAATTAAATCTCCTGCTCACTCTAGCCCCTGTCCTACTTGCCTGAGGTAATGAGGTAACTGCTTCTGACCATTTACATTTCTTTTCTACCAGCAATTTACCTCTAAGAGTCTAAATAACAGCCATTATTTCTATGCCACTATTTCTAGGTACCAAGTTTATTTTATTTTATTTATGTATTTATTTATTTATTTTGAGATGGAGTCTCACTCACTCTGTCACCCAGGCTGGAGTGTATATTTATATTTTTCAGACAGGGTCTTGCTCTGTTGCCCTAGATGGAGTACAGTGGTGCAATCACAGCTCACTGCAGCCTCAATCTCCCAAGCTGAAATGATCCTCCCATCTCTGCCTCCAGAGTAACTGGCACTACAGGTGCAAGCCACCACGCCCAGCTCATTTTTGTATTTTTTTATAGAGCCAGAGTTTTGCTGTATTGCCAAGGCTGGTCTTGAACCCCTGGGCTCAAGCAATCCACCTGCCTCAGCCCCCCAAAGTGCCAGGACTACAGGCATGAGCTACCACGGCCAGCCAGACATCAGTTTTAAATAGCCTCTATTGATTGACCACTATGAATATGAACAATTTGGTTCACTTATACCACTACCCCCACTTCCTTTCTTCTTTAATCTGATTATTGTTTTTATTTATTCTATGGATTATCTTTGAACCCTTAAATAAGATGGTTAAGCCTCTATTTTCCTTTTTTTAGAGACCATGTCTCACTCTGTCGCCCACGCAGTGGTGCAATCACAGCTCACTGCAGCCTTGAACTCTTGGGCTCAAGTGATCCTCCTGCCTCAGGCCCTGGAATCACTTGGATGACAGGCACAGACAACCACACCTAGCTAACTTTTTTTTATTTTTTGTAGAGACGGGATCTCACTATGCTTACCAGGCTAGCCTTAAACTCCTGGCCTCAAGCAATCCTTCTGCCTTGGCCTCCCAAAGAGCTGGGATTACAGGTATGAACCACCATGCCTGTCATTCCTCTATGTATTGATCTATTTTCAGTGGTGTCTCCTGATTCACACTACGAAGGAGGAGGAAATCTGTGACCCTCCCTTCTCTCAACTTCTGCCCAACCCCTTATTTATTTGATCAGGTATGCCTTCATTTGTCCTTGTTAAGACTATTATCATTTACATTCTGTACTGTAATTATGATAGCATCTTCTGGCTCCAGTGCAAGGAGAGTTCATTAAAGAAACACCCTTCTACATGAGCCAGACTACACTGAGGAGACCTGGACCCTCCTCCATGCCCCAGGTCCCGTATTTCTCTGGCTGAGCCCACTCTGGACACAGATCATTGCCTGCTGCTTGTAGGAAAAGCAGTTACAGCAAGGATGGCATCTGCTCCGTGGGACACCTATCATGCCCGTGCATATCTCCATCACTGCAGGCATCGCTTCATAGCACCATGTTTGCATGTCTCTCAGTGAGGAAACTGTGAACTCCCTGAGGGTAGGCCTGACTTCTTTCTGTTCATATCTATAAAGTCTAGCACATGCCCAACACATATAGACACACAAGTGATGCTTGGTGGGTGGGTGAATGAATGGATGGATGGATGGATGGATGGATGGATGGATGGATCTAGCACATGACCAACACACAAGTGATGCTTGGTGGGTGGGTGCGTGGGTGGATGGATGAATAGATAGATTAATAGATGAATGAAGGAATGGATTAATGGATGGATGAATGGGTAGATGGGTGGGTGGGTGGATGGATGGACAGATGGATGGGTGGATAGATGAATGAATATATGGCTAGATGGATAGATGAAGGAAGGGATGGATTAATGAATGGATGAATAGATAGACGGGTGGGTGGGTGGATGGATGGATGGATGGATGGATGGATGGATGGATGGATGGATATAAGGACAGACTGGTAGATGGACAGACAGATGGGTAAATAAATGTGCATTTATATGTCCCAGGCATGAAGGTAATACGTATACAACTTCCAATGAATAAAAGAAAGAAGTAAAAAGAAAACACCAAACCTTTCCCAACCTCCTCTTCTTTTCTCAGAAAATGGTTCCCCCGCACTGCTGCCACAGCCCTTCACTATTGCTCTTCTGTCCTGCAGGGTAATTATCCCCTGCTAGTCTGCCTCCCAACTCAAGATATTTGAGCGCTGCCAAGGCAGAGACCATGTCATGTTTTACTTTGAATCCCTGGCACTTGGCTCAGATCCTAGCACAAAGCAGATGCCCAATGAATGTCGAAAAAAAATCATTGTCAATAGGACATGTGACAAACTGGGAGGACAAGATGAAGGGAAGACAGGGAAAGTCATAGAAGGCTAGAAGATATAAAATAGCCCAAGGACTGGAAAGAATTACCTCCACTTCTGCTATGGAATTCCGAGGCCATCCCAACATCAACTCTGTCCCAAGTCTCTCTCAACTCTCTCCCACCATCACCCTGAGACTAGGCAGACCAAGTGGCTCAGAAAAGATGGTCCCCATACCCACCATATCCTCTCAAACTGAGCTCCTCTCCCTACCACAGGGGTGCCCACCCCAAGCCCCACTCAAGGAGCCCACCTTTGAAAGCATCATCAAGGTCCTCCTTCCCAAAGACAACCCCCAGGTCGTGGATGGCACAGGTGTGGAACTGCACACGGAAGATGACGTCTCGAGCTGGGCTTCGGAACTTCTTGTGGTAGCACTTCAGCTGGGTGGGAAGATGGGCAGAGCCAGTCAGGGGCCTGAGGCTGGGAGGTCAGGTCCCAGGGAGCCTCCTTATCAGCTCCACTGACTGAGCCCCCGAGGCTCACCCCAAACCCAGTGAGGGAGAGCTCATCAGCACCAAACAGGATCTCAGAGTTCTGTGGGGAAACATCTAGAACAGCAGGGAATTGGAGGCCAGTCTTGGCCTTTGGGGACAAAAATGTCCTCCCAAGAAGTTACTGCATACAACTCAGAGTGCAAAAAAGTAAGATGGATTTAGGAAGGACTGAAGTTAGAATTCAGAGAGTCATTGTCGCCAATCAGAAGCCAGGAGGCAACAGCTCACACTGAGTGCTATTTCCCTGGAGATGCTCCAGAACAATAGCTAAGCCCAGAGTAAGAGACATGAACTGTGTGAGACTGGAAGGTGTTGCAAGAGCCCTGAGAGCCTGTGGTTCCAGGCCTGGCAGCCCAGGAGGAGTAGCTGTCTTGAGGCAGGAAGGGAGTAAGAAGAGAAAAGAAGCGAGAAAAAATAAACAAGGATAGGGCTTTAGACAGAGGGACAGCACTCACCAAGATGTCTCCCTTCAAGAGCAATCCTGGCTCAATGGTAATGCAGACGCTGGTCTGGCTGTCTCCTGGGATGTTGCTAAGGGAGAGAGGCAAGCAGAAAAAGAGGGCTGCTGGAGGGGAGATGAGGGAGGGGTGTTTTCTCCCTACTGCCCCTATGCCACAGGGTTAGTGGGAAACCTCGATACTGTCCTTTCATGCCTCTTGAGAAAACTCTCTCCTCTCCCCACCCTCCTGCCCTGGTCCTTAGCCCTGGGCCTTGAGCATCCCTGGCCTCTTATTCCCATGTAATACTTACTAGATGCCAGACGTGTATACAGGTTGCATGGCCTGGTAGATGCGGAGAAACGGCCGACATCCTATAAGGGTAGGGTGGGTGTTAGCTAAGACAGCAGAAACTGACAGGCAGGAGGGGGAGAGGTGAGAGTAAAGGGAGAAAGAGAGAAAGGAAGGATGAATGGTTGGATGGGTAGATGGACGGGTGGGTAGGTGGGTGGGTGGATGGATGGATGGATGGATAGGGGAAGGAGAGGTAGAAGGGGAAGGAGGAAAAGAGGAAAGAGAAAAAGAGGAAGCAGAAAGGGGAAGAAATACCAACTTTTCACTTGTAAAGCAATTTAAATTATAAAAACATTGCCCATCCAATATCATTGGCCAGCAGGCACTGCAAATATCAAATCCATTTTGCAAATGAATAGATTGGGGCTTAGAAAAGTTCAGGAAGCAAAGCACTTGAGAGTCCAGTGAGAGCCTTACGACTCTGCAGCTCTTGCACTGTTTGTTACTATCCACGGTTGCCTCTTAGATGAGAAGATGGAAGATGAGAGAGAGGAGTTGGCAGGAGTGGAGGACAGAGGGCTCAAGGTAGATACCTCCTTTAGACTCAAAGTTGGGGATGCCATGCATGATCACGTGGTGTAGAAACAAGGGCTTGTTGTTCATTTTGATGGAGCCGGAGAGCAGGCCGCTGAAGTAATGCACGTACCTGTGAGGGTGGGAGAAGCAGCTTCAGGGAGAGAGGTCTGTGCTGACGCAGTCATCCCTGTTCTCTCTTCTCCAAGAACATTGCCCTAGGCTGCTCACCGACTGTATCCTCTCCCTAACCAACATGATCCCCTCCCCAGACAGGCCTCCCTCCCAGATCTGCCTGCCTGCTGGGAGCCCCAGGTAGGAAGAGAGCAGGGATACCAGACCTATAGCTGGGCCAAGCCAAACATCCCACTTGGAGTTTGCTACCGCCCTCTGGTGGTCAACATGAACATCTCTTTCCTGCTTCACTCCCAGCCCAAGAATCTTCTGCTGGACCAAAATTTCCACCCACATCCCTGACAAGCTTCATTTAGCTGCACAAGGCAGACCCAACCACCAAGCAGCTAATGAGAAAACACACAAAGCTCAAACCAAGCTTGCGCTTATACTCACAGCCCCAGTTCTGCCCACAGATCCAGCAGCCACAAGTGATAGTCTAGCAAATAGTGAGCAAGACTTTAATAAACGTAGTTTTTCACTTTCTCTATATCACACTAAAGTACCTGAAGTCCCTCTGTATCCTTGAGTTTATTTGGTATTTGAGGTAACTAGCTTCTAATAAGTATTCCTATCTCGAGGGTCAACATCACTCAATTCTTTAACAAAGATCTGCTGGAAGAATGGAAGGACTAGCTCACACCCTCTCCTTCTAGACAGAGAGGATAAATAAAGTCCAAAAAGGGCCACTGCACTCCAGAGACACACAGCAAGAACACACAAAGCTGGGAGTGGATGGTGAGAGCAGGAAAGAAATCTGGGCTCCAATATATCTACCCAATAAACTAGAGATCAGTCCTTCTGTGTCAATTGGTCAGCACTTTCCCTTTTCTGATTGGCCAGGGAATACCAAGCTGAGGCAGAATGTATTCTGATGCTCTGCAGAAGCCAATAGCAGCTCTTTGAGGAGGGTGGAACTGGAGCCCACATGACCATGATAAGACCCCCTCCTGTCTCTTGGCTCCTTGGCCCCCCTCCAGGCCTGTGGGCCTCTGTCCTTGGGCTCGGGTGGGGCCTCTTCAGACTACTCAAGCAAGATAATCTGATGGGCAGCACCCGCTCCTATTCAGGCCCCTGTCCAGCCCCCTGCCCCATTACTCAAGCCGGAAACCTGGAATAGCGGTTCCTATCAGATCTCTGGATCACGCCAACAGGATGTGTCTGTGTTCTGGGGACAATGAGTCCGGGGGCGGGTAACAATGAATGAGAGAGCTACAGGCAAAGCCGTTCCCTCTCTTTCCCTGCCCTCCTCTCCTCCATCTGCTTCATTCCCTGCAAGTGACACTGACAAGAAGGCAGGAAAACGGCAACAAATGCATAGTAAATCCACAGTTGCATTTTCACATCTGGGCTCAGAGAGGTGACCTACCCACAAGCAGAGGCAGCGTCGGATAGGAGACAGGCAGACACTGGTAGTGTACACACCCACAGAGACACGCCCCCAACTGCATGCTATGCAAGCACATATTGAACATTAGGTGATATGGTTTGGCCGCATCCCCACCCAAATCTCATCTTGACGTGTAGCTCCCATAGTTTCCTCACGTTGTGGGAGGGATCCAGCAGGAGATACCTGAATCATGGAGGCAATTTCCCCCATACTGTTCTCGTGGTAGTGAATAAGTCTCATAAGATCTGATGGTTTATAAGGGGAAACCCCTTTTACTTGGCTCTCCCTCTTCTCTTGTCTGCTGCCATGTGAGACATGCCTTTCACCTTCTGCCATGATTATGAGACCTCCCCAGCCACGCGGAACTGTGAGTGCATTAAACCTCTTTCTTTTGTAAATTGCCCAGTCTCAGGTATGTCTTTATCAGCAGAATGAAAATGGACTAATACACCAGGGAATCCCCAGATAATCCTATTCCTGAGAGGTGACACTGATCTCCAGCCTCCAGGCCTTCACTGCTCAGCCTCAGAGATGCGACTCTCTGCCCATTCTCTCCAAACCACACTGTGCCATTGGAACAGCATCCTTCTCTCTTAGTAACCTTATCCTTCAAGGTCGAAGGCCACACCATGATCAGGGTCAGCAGACACACATGGCAAGCCAGAGACTGAGAAGGCAGTGCTTGACCAATTGTTCTTTCTTCCCTGGGAAGACTCTCATTGATCCACGTCTGCTGTCTGGGGCCTAGCCAGAATTGTCTGCACATAAAGACATCCCATGTCTGATTGCTGACTCTGAGGCTGACTAGCAACTGTTTTGTGCTAACTGTAAGATGCTGAATTGCCTGAAGACTCACTCACTTCTTGGGCTTCCCATTATAAGGGCGGGGATAGCCCCCACCGGGATAGCACAGTTCCTGCCAGTCAAGCAAGGTGGGGTGATGCAGTATATGTTGGGACCCTCAGCATGGTGGGGCTGGAGAGCTCCAGGATCTGCAGCTCTAGGCCCTTGTTGGCCCAGTCAGTGTGTTCAGGGGCTAGAAAGGCAAACAGGATGCTTTGGCCTCCAGGCCCTTGTACTCGGTGCTATTCCCTCTGTATCCTTCACCCCAGGCCTTCCCTTGGAGGCTTTCTTCTCCCCACCCAGATATCACGTTACAGGTCACCTTCTCAGAAGGCCCTTCCCTTTGAATCAGCCCTCTTGCCATCCCCACCACTCTCTAGCCCTAGCCCTTATGGTTTGCTTTTTTCTTCGCAGCTCTCATGGCTATCTAGATTGCTTCCTTGTGTGCATCTACTAGGAGCTGAGCTCCATAAACCCTTGCCTGGCAGATTCAGTACCATGTCTCCAGTGGGCAGAATGGCACTGACATTACAGCAGGTGGCCGGCCCATGACCCCTAGCAGCAAACAGAGCTACCGTCCAGGTCTCCAGCTCAGGCTTGGGTTTCCCACCACCCTGGCTGCAGCCTCTCCTTAAGACCACCTGTCCCTGATGCTGCCTGTGCCTTCCCATGGATATCATTGAGCAACATGTCACACACAGAGCAAGATCCCTCAGGACAGGGGGGTCACACAACCGGGGGGCACTGCCCTAGCCCAGGCATTGCCAGGGCTTCACGTACTTTCCAGTTCTGCCACTACTCGCTATAGACCGTGGCCATGCCCCCTGCCTTGGCCCAGCTTCTCATCTGCTAAATGGGATGCCTAGATTGTCACATGATAGCTCACCATGATTCCAGTTTAGGCTCAAATTCACCTCCTCTATGAGGTGTTCCCTGACCATCCCCATTAAAAGAGCCCCGTTCCTCTCCTATGAGTTTTCATGTCTGCAGCGCCCTATTCTCTTTGTTTTCTAGCCTCGTCACTATCTGACATTATCTTGTTTGTATGGTTATTTGTTTCATGTCCATCTCTCATTAGATATCAGCTCACCAAGGGAAAGGACTCTGTCCTGTTCGCCTAGATAACTCAGCGCTTGGAGCCATAGTAGATGATATGAATTTTGCTGAATGAATAAATCTATCCCTGCCCTGCTTTCTGCCTGGGCTATTGTGAGACTCCAATGAGATCATGTGGTTGAAAGCTCTCAGTAAAACTATCTAAACTCTCCCAACAGAAGGTGACCCTTATCATGAGTCTCTGACCTCCCACAGCAGGAGGCAGTGACGCAGTCTCCTGTAGACTCATCCAAGCACTGAAGCAATCCTGCCTCCAGAACAGCACACGCCTTCCTATACCAGCACCTTCTTATCCCCAGACCGATGCTTCCCCACAACTGTTGCACTGCTCCCTAGCACAGGCCTCAGAGCCAACTGCCATGCCAACCTGGGGGCACACACCACAGGCTGGCTCCCAGGCTCTCCTGTGTGCCTGAGCTCACACCACTACAGGCTGGCATCTGAAAACATGCACTGGCACATCCCCACCTAGGCACAACTATCCCATCCCTTTGGGTACCCAAGTCTAGTCCCATATGACTGCACACATACATGCGAGCCCCAGAGACCCACCTTCTTTGGGATGGCTGGCCAATGGGCACGATCTTATCCTCATAGAACCGTTTCATCGCAAACCGGTCCAGAGCCTGGTCCGCACTGCAGGGAGAGACAGATGGTCAAAAGAGGCAACTCCTGTGTCCAAGAGCCCCTTGTTTTCCCCAACCCTGCTCCCTCAGACCTGCAGAGCCCTCCAGCCAGCCCTTGTCCTAGAGGGCAGACAAGCCTCTTCCCCCTACCGTCCTGTGCTGAAAAGTTTTCAGGAAAAGAGTGCTTCAGCATCTGTCCATCCTGTGCAGGGCAGCACTCAGCCCAGGGCTTTAAAGCTCAGCAGCCTGGGAGCCCATCTCCGGACTACCACTTATGAGCCCCGTGTCCTGGCACAACTTCCGGAATCTCTCTGAACTTCATTCTCCTCACAAATGAGGGTGAGAATTGCCCCCTTCCTCAAAAGTGACTATGGAGATGAAGCAAGGGAACATCCATAAAGAGCTTGGCACATGTGGCACACAGTAGGGATACAGGAGTGCAGCAGGGGTGCAGCCTCATCTTTGCACATCATTAAGCAAAGATAACACTGGGTTGCTCAAAGTCCTAAAACTACAGCAGGCCTTCCACAGAATATTCTACCCATCCTCACAGAGCACTCAGAGAAATTGCTTTGAAATGAAAAGATCACAAGGCTCCAGTGACTTCCCATCACCCTTAGAGCAAACTCCAAAGTCCTCAGTGAGGCCACGAGGCTCCATGGCTCTGCCATCTCCCAGCTTCCCTTCCTCTTCCTCTTCCCCCGCTTGCTCATCTTCAAACACCCCAGCCCCTCGCATTCCCATCCTTCCTCTTCTCTCAGTGTGAAGGACTCATCCTGCAGGCTTGACATGACTCAGCCCTTCCCATCCTGGTCATTCAGGTCTCTGCTCCAGTGTTGCCTTGTCAAGAGGCCTTCTTGGACCACGTGCCTCCTCACCACTGCCCTTCTCGAGTCCCTTTATTCTTTCATGATAATCATCACCTGCTGTTACTAAGGCATTTGTTTACGTGTTTAATGCCCATGAAGGCAGTGGCCTGGCTTTGCCCTCTGCTGCATTCCCAGCACCTAGAACAGAGCCTGGCACAGTGGTTGTCCAATATTTATTGGTCCTTCCTTCCTTCCTTCCTTCCTTCCTTCCTTCCTTCCTTCCTTCCTTCCTTCTTCCTTCTTTCCGTCCCTCCTTCCTTCCCTCCCTCCCTCCTTCCTTCCTTTCTTTCTTTCCTTTTTTTGAGACAGAGTTTCCCTCTGTCACCCAGGCTAGAGTACAGTGGCACGATCTCAGCACACTGCAACCTCTGCCTGCCAGGTTCAAGGGATTCTCCTGCCTCAGCTTCCTGAGTAGCCAGGATTATAGGCACCCGCCCCACCAGACCCTTTAGTAGAGATGGAGTTTCACATGTTTGCCAGGCTGGTCTCGAACTCCTGACCTCAAGTGATCTGCCTGCCTCGACCTCTCAAAGTGCTAGGATTTTAGGTGTGAGCCACCGCGCCCGGCCATATTCCTTGTTGAATGAATAACAAAACAAAGGGGTGAATCCCTTTGCCTCCCTGCAAAGCAGGCTCAGAAAGGGAGTCGGTGACTGGATGATCTTTATTCTTGTTCCAAACACCTAGGTAGGAAGAGGGGCCTGCTGTCCAGAGGCAGAGGAATGGATGACATAACCTGTAATTGTTCTGCCAGCCCAGCTCTGATTTGACATTTCTTTCTGACTCCCTTCCTGCTGGCCCAGGGAAAAAGAAGACTATTTGGCAAGGAAAAGTGGCTCTGAGGAACTGGCTGCACGGGGTGCTCATGACAGGGCCTGCCTCCCAAGGCTGCCCACCAGAACCCCAGATAGAGAAGTGGACTCTCCTCCCTCCCATCCTCTGTCCACAGGTCCTCCTCCGAGCTGGGGGCCCCTGCACCTGTCCTCTTTCGTTCCTTCTGTGCTTATCTCCTCACTCCAGCGAACAGAGAGGCTGTGGGTGGATGAGAGGAGGGGGGTCACACTGTCAATGTTCAGGGGATGGGAGGTTCCAGGCCCCTCTTACCTGGCAGAAATGTTGCTGTAGTGCATGTAAGCCGCTATGACAACTCCTATCCTGCCTCGGTTTCCCTGAAAGAGCCCCAAAACACAAAAGCATTTATTTCCAAAGCCAGTCCTGCTGCACCGGAGCTTATCTAGAAGCCTTTGTGGAAAGGTGTCAGGGCTGGAGAGAGGGATGTGGATTTAAGGAAAACCATAAAGAGGAAGGGGCCCCAGGGGAGGGAAGCAGGTGGGGGGCTGAGTCTCAAAAGAAACACAGCTGATCATCCATCATCCACTGCTGTGGACATAAGCTGATGTCCCCCACATTGCATGCTCACAAAATCCAAAGATACAGGCAGGTACACACAGTCATCCAAGGACACAGTCAGACACACACACGCACGTGCATGCACGCGCGCACACACACACACACACGCCACAGCTCTGACCTTGTTGTGAAGAACAATGACATTATGGGGGTCTGCATTGAGCCAGGTGTCCATGGCCTTACAGATGCTGCAGATCTTCTCCAGGGCTGGGGTGTGGAGGTCAGGCCAGCCAAATTCCAGTACCTGCAGCCCAAGTCATAAGTGAGAAGAGGGCAAAAGCCCTGTAGAGCCAACCAAGCCAGCAGGAGCCATACACACCGTGTGCCAGTCCTGGGCAGTGGCCCTTAGCTGCTAGTTCCTGCCAGGACTTGGTTCCTCCCTGTTCACTGGCCAGCGAGGAGGCAGGGGTGTGATGGGCAAAGGCCATACATGACCCAGTACTAGGGACCCTCGGCCCAGGTCTTGGCCCTGGCACTGAGTCACTGTGGGGCCTTAGGCTTCATGTCCTCTTCCAGCCTCAATTTCCCCATATGTGTGTTAAAAAGAAAAAAAAATAAAGGCTTAGAGCTGATGACCTCCAGGTCCCTGCCATAGGACTGACCTGCAATGTACTGGGGCCCCAAGCACTATCCTCAAGCTCTCCTCCCATGGACAACCCTGAGGCCTGGCTCAGGCTGTAGGAGGAAAAAGCAAAGGGCCGTCTGATATTCATGCCTCTTTTCTAGGCCCTGGACACACAAACTGTCTGCTTTTCAGGCCAGCCAAGAGCAGCCTTAAGGGTGCAAAGAGCAGACCTGGATAGCGGGCATCGAGCCTCTCGAAACCTTTCTAGACTCACCAAGTTTAAAGTAAAAGAGAACTCTGCAAGGGCTCATGGAGCACACCTCATCCAGCCAGGCTACTTTCAGAGGGCGCGCTGAGACCCAGAGAAGCATGTCACCCACCCAGGGCCACACAGCAGCAGGCACCAGACTCAGAGCCAGGAGCAAACGCCCATGGCAAAGCCCACACGCAGCCCCCGAGCAAACAGTAAAATGCGGCAGCAAGCCAGGCGCAGCAGTGCCTGCAATCCCAGCACTGTGGGAGGCTGAAATGGGCGGGTCACCTGAGGCCGGGAGTTTGAGACCAGCCTGGCCAACATGGCGAAATCCTGTCTTTACCAAAAATACAAAAATTAGCTGGGCGTGGTGGCGCATGCCTGTAGTCCCAGCTACTCGGAAGGCTGAGGCAGGAGAATCACTTGAACCCGGGAGGGGGAGGTTGCAGTGAGCTGAGATCATGCCACTGCACTCCAGCCTGGGTGACAGAGGGAGACTCCAGTTAAAAAAAAAAAAAAGCAGCAGCAGAAATGTCAAAAGCAGTGACACTCCACTGCTTTAAATCCAAAAACTAAACATCTCACAACTCCAGCCTCACCCATGAGATTCTGTGTACTCCCCGGTGGGCAGACCTGGGTGGAAAGTCACTGCCCCAAGCTTCGTGTTCTGTAATTTGCATTACGGAAACCATAAATAGATCATTTTCCATTTTCCAGATATAAGATGGCACTCTGAATAGGCTTTTCACACTGTCACAGCATTTTCCCCAAGATTCTTATGTGGAAACCCCAGGGAGGGAGTCCATCTGTCCTCCTTCTCCACCCCCACCCAAAACAGCCCCTGGCTCACCTTGGTGTGAAGCTTCGTGATGTCAGGTCTTCGCTCAGAGAGGTTGAACAGCTAGAAGGAGAGAAAGGAAGACAGCATGAGGAGGTGAGGGTGAGGAGGGTGGCAAGGGGAGAGAACCATGGCAAGGAAGCCTGCTGGTCCCAGGAAGGACTGTGGCATCATCGCCAGCTTCCTCTAAAGAGCCCACGACAGCACCCAGCAGAGTGCTGAAGTCCTCCCACAGCGAGGGTCCTGGCCACAAACCAGCCATGAGCTCCCTGGACCTCCTGTGCCTGCTCTCGCTCTCTCCCCTGATAGAAATTCTATCCATATGTGAACGTGCAGGTGAGTCCTGGCAGATGCACTGCCACCAAGAGGAACTCAACTGTAGGTCTTTGGGATGAAAAGGGAGAGAGAGAGATGAGGACACTCAGCCACCCTGCTTGTGAGCGGATGTCCCGAATAGAAGACGAGAAGGAATGGAACTGGTCTCTGGTCCCACTTGCCTCTCGCCACACTGAACGGAGATCCAGTGGTATGAGATGATAACAAGCTGGCAGTCTCTCGTTTCCACATCACACGTTGACTTTAGAACCTCATCCCATGAGGCTGCAACTTCTCTGTCACCAGACATCCTCCATCAGAAGGGCAAACCATCCTGGTGGACCCTATCAGCCCCTTGACAAGCCTCTTCCAGGACATGCCCTGCAATGCCTGACCACATTCCATGGAATTCCTCAGTCTCTGGAATTCCTGCCTCTACCTCCAAAGGGGGCATGCAGAACTTCCCACCTCCAACCCACTGCCTGGGAAACTCAAAGGCCACTGTGTTGTCGCCTGGGGAGAAAAGGGGGCAGCCCAGTCTGGAATAGGCAGGATAAAGAGAAGGGTAGCAGGGCACCAAGTCCCACAGAACCCTGGACTCCTGAAATCAGAAAGGATCTTAGATGGATTTTCACCCACTCTTACACTCTGTAAAGAAATACACTTTATTATGTTATGATGGCCGTCACTCAATGAATGTCCACTACCTGCCAGCCTGTGTTAAGGACTTTACATCTAACAGCTGGCTTAATTTTCTCAACAACCAAAAGAGGTAGGTCTTAGACCCACTTTACAGATGCAGAAGTTAGGGCTTAGTGAGGCCAAGATCACATAGTAAGAGCAGAGCCAGAATTTTAGCCCGGGACTTTCTGATGTTTCAAGCCAGACTTTTAACAATGCCCCAATGCAGCTAACAGATGGGTCTCTATAGTGGTTGAATAGTATCCTCAAAATGTCAGTCAGGTCTGCCCAGAACTTCAGAATGCAACCTTATTTGGAAATAGTGCTTTTGCCAACATAAGTAGTTAAGGATCTCAATATGAGATCAACGTGGATCTAGAGTGCCCTAAATCCAACCATTGATGTCCTTGTAGAAAGAGAAGACACAGAAGGAGACAATGAAGAAGGCCACGTGGAGATGGAGGTAGAGACTGGAGTGATGGTCTACAAGCCAAGGAATGCCACCAAAAGCTAGAAATAGGCAAGAAGGGATTCTCCCCAATGGGATTCAGAGAGAACACGGCCCCACCAACACCTTGATTTCAGATTTCCAGCCTCCAGAACTGTGAGAGAAAAAATTTCTGTTATTTTGAGACACTGGATTTGAGGTGCGGTCATCCCTTGGTGCCTATGGGGCATTTGGGTCTAGGACCCCTTCACCCCGCCATGGATAGTGGATACCCAAATCCATGGATGCTCAGGCCTCTTATATAAAATAGTGTACTATTCGCATGTAACTTATGCATATCCTTCTGTATACTTTAAATCATCTCTAGGTTACCTGTAATACCAAACACAATATAAATGCTATGCAACTGGTTGTTCTGCTATATTGTTTTTTATTGTTATTTACTGTTGGAGTTTTTTCTGAATATTTTCAACCCATGGTAGGTTGAATCCACAGAGGTGAAATGTGGATAGAAAGGGCTGCCTCATTTGTTACGCCGGCCCCTGGGAAATGAAGGCAGCCTCCTACTTCCCACCTCAAACACCCCGGGGGCAGCCACCTGAAGTTGTACAGATCAGACCCATGGGTCCAGTCCATAGGCACCTCCCTGTAGAATGGATCTGAGCCCTCCTCTGGGGCCAAGGACAGATCTACCTTTCTGCGTTAGTGGAGACCACCACCAGCACCTCTCTCCTATGTGTCAGGTAACTCCTCTGGGCCAGGCCAAGCCAGGTACCAGCAACCCAGGGTCCTTTAAGATGCATGTTGCCAAGACTCGGCCCTCAGACTTCTCAGAGGCACTGACCCTGTGCCAGCTCTGCCACATTCTGATCCTGCAACCTTAGGCAAACAGCCCCACCTCCCTGTGCTCCTGCAAGTGCCTGCTTGCTAGGGCTGCTGCAAAGGTGAAGTGTGTGGAAAGCAGTTGGAACAGGGCCTGGCTATCCGCAAGTGCCCGAACTCTTACTGTTACTGTCTTCTCCTGGCCAGCACACACAGAGATCCAGATGCTGCATTCCAGCTGCAGCACACTCCTTAGCATAGAGCTGGGCTGGAGAGTGACTGAAGACTTAGGCACGAGAGCTGCCTGGGGGAAAGGGCAGATCAACAAAGGGAAGAGGATGTGCTGGCACAGGGGCTGGTGGCAGGGACACCAGCCATGAAGAGGTGGCAAGTAGAGGGAAGCACAGAGGGCACTGGACAACAGGTGCGAGGCCCCATCCTCACCAGGTAGTTGCCTCCATGTTTGGACTTGAGCATCTGGGCCACCTCGCGGAGGTTGCTCCGGAAGTTCTCCTCATTGGCTGTGCTGGGGAAGGAGACAGCAATAATCCTCTCCGTGACGTACACCAGGTCCAGCTCACAGCTGTCCTCCATGGCCCGGCTCACACTCATGTTTCTAGGGAGACAGCAGGCAGCAGAAGGTCCAGATCAAAATCCAGCCCACAGGGAAGGCCCCAGATAGCTGTACCCCATACACACCCTGTGTGACCCCCATATGCAGCCCAGGGTGCTTAGCTGCTCTTTGGCCCAAGGCCAAGACCAGAGCTTCCTCTGGCAAGGCCAATGTGGGCTGCGTGGGCGTTCCAGTGAGAACAAGCTGGATAGGGCTGGCAAAGACCTCAGGTCATTTCAGTACCAAACTGTGATGACACCAATTCTTGGTTCCCATCCGTCCTTTGGGCACTGCCTTCAACCTATTACTCCAGAGCTCAGAGTCAGGGCCAGACTGGCCGAGGAACCCGGGAGCTCTGGCTCCCAACAAACTGTGGCTGCCTGGCCAGGCAGAAGTCTCCAGAAGAGCCCAGACCACTCTGGAAGAGGAAGGAGAGCCTGCGCTGGGCGCTCTCCAGCCCTAGAAAAGAGCCTTCCACTGCCCGCCCCTTGCTCTTGAGCAATGGAGCTGTGGAGTGGACAGGAGACCTCTCAGAGGAAGGGGCAGCTCAGGTGACACGTTCAGCTGGGTTCTTGGTAAGCCAGACCACAGCACACATTCCAGCCCTCCCGGAGGCAGGCTGACTCCTGCCCTTTGTTCTCTGGCCTTCTACCCACCTCTGGCAGCTCCCACTGCCTGCCAGAGCTGATTCTTGGCAGCAGCGGCCTCCCTGATTTCTAAGGGCCCAGGAAACAAGAGGGCACTGAGCCCTTGCTGCTGTAGTGGCAGGCAGCCACCAGCACCACACATTTCCCGGAGAGGTAGGGAGGCCGCCAGGCTGGCCACCCCTCTCTACTGGGCATTGGGTGAGAAAAGGAAATGCTCACATCTTTATATCTCTCCCAACTTTTCTTCCAGAGGAAGGGTCCAGGATGCCCACTGGGGAAGCCCACCTCTAGCTTTTAGAAGCACCTCCTCCATCCCTCCAACTTCTTACCCCATCGCCAACCTCCTAATGACTCGCTTCCCCTCTATTGAATGCAGGCAACACTCACATTTCATTCTGCAAACTTTTCACCACAGTGGGATAAAGTGGAGAGTAGAGGGTAGCAGGAGGAATACCACCGGAGTATTTAAAAGTCATGAGAGGCCGGGCACAGTGGCTCATGCCTCTAATCCCAGCACTTTGGGAGGCTGAGATGGGTGGATCACCTGAGGTCAGGAGTTCAAGACCAGCCTGGACAACATGGTGAAACCCTGTCTCTACTAAAAATACAAAAATTAGCCTGGCATGGTGGTGTGTACCTGTAATTCCAGCAACTAGGGGGTGCTGAGGCAGGAGGATCACTTGAATCTGGGAGGCAGAGGTTGCAGTGAGCCGAGATCGTGCCACTGCACTCCAGCCTTGGCAACAGAGCAAGACTTTGACTCAAAAAAAAAAAAAGGGGGTGAGGGCTCTCTGGTACTAGAGAGAACAAGTCCCAGACACCTAGGAGCCATGAAGAATCCAGAGCTCCACAGGGTTCAATCCCAGCCCAGGTGGGGCAAGGAGATTGGGCAGCCAAGGGCAAGGCATCGCAGGACCTCTCTGGTGGAATGTCAGGGGCCCAAGTGGGATCAGGGACCAGCAGCCAGAGGTAAGGAGATTTTGACTCTGAGTCCCGGCCACTTCTTGTCACTGTGGGAAGCTTCTCATTGCAGCTGTGGGAGTGAAGTTCCTATTTCAAGCCATCTTCCTACCCAAAGACAGTTCAAGCCATCTGCCTACCCGAGGTCACTACCTTGTCCCAGAAGGCAGTAACCAGTCTGGGACAAGAAACCACATGCACACATACCTGCAAGCAAGTGGGTGTGAGGGCAGGGAGCTTCAGCTAACCTGCAGCATCCCTCCTTCCCGCCTTCCAAAACGCTTCTCTGTCTTGGCTTCAAGTAGGAAACTAGAATGTCAGAAAATCTCCCAAGCCAAGCTCCTATGATTTTGGCCTCTCCCTCAGCACAGGAGGGGGAACCAGAGGGGCCGTGCTGGTGAGGGCCAGGACTCAGACATGGACTATCCGGGGTACTGACCCACCCCTGTCCACAGGCTGGATCCGGGGAAGGACGCAAAGGCAGAACAGTGTCACCAACTGGACAGGCTATGCATCACACTCGGCACCCACCTGCCCAGGTCTAAAAGAACAAGGGGATTCTCTAAGGAGCCACCTCCAGTCTGGACAGCGAGCAGCCAGGCCAGAAACTGCCAGAGGCTTCAATCTATCCCAGGGCTTGCATTTACAATTGTCTCAGGAGCCTCAGTGGGTGAAGGTGAGGCAGAGAGGGAGGGGGCAAAACAAACTCTCCAGGTCGCCAAGACACAAAGTCCACTGTGCATCCTCTTTTGCCGGCCCCTGCCAGACCAGCCAGATAGGGAACTTTCCTTTCATAAATGACTCTGCCCAGTTAGAACCCCCTGTCTGCAGAGAGGAAGAGATCCAGCACAGGCCTCGATGCCCACCAGCCCTAAACACAAATCCAAGTGCTGCCTCTTGGTGGCTGTGTGACCTTTACAAGTCACCTCATCTCATAGAAACACAGCGTCTATCAAAGGGACTAAAATACATACCTTGCGGGGTTGTTGCAAGGACTAGATGAGCTCATGCAGGTAAATAAAGACTCAGCTCAAGGGCTGGCTAAGAGCTCAAAACACAGCTGTTGCCAAGGGCATCTGCATGCATCCTCTCTTGTGCCTTTCACATTTGCCCACGCTCCCCACCAGTGGCTTTATGGCTGCAGTCTGGGGGACCCAGAGGCAAGACTTGACAGGAGCACCCACAGTGATGCCCCTGCTTGCACCCCCACCCCCTGCCCCTGTGGGCCAGGCATACCTGATGGGTTGGAGAAGGGGCTGGATGCTCGGGGTGACCCTGGTGGAGCCCTGGGAAGGAGAGAAGAGAAGTAGCATTATGCAGGGGTGGGCAGGATGGTGGGAGGGGCACACCAGAGAGCTGTCCACGAGAGCAAACATGATCCTCTTCTCCTTTCTCTGCCAACATTCCAGCCCTGCCACCTTAACCCTTGCAAAAACACAGCCTGACTGAAGCCAAAGCCATCAACACCGATTCCACGTGAGGGTGCCTGCCTGTGTACCAGCCCCAGAGGGATGAAAGGAAGAAATCTCGAATGCTGAGTACACCCCACCAGGCTAGTGCCATCCTCACTGAGAGCACATTCGACAGTTACTGAATCAATGGAAACACATTTCACCTTGATTCACTCACCAACACAAGAGAAACCCCAAGAAGAGAATACGACCGCCACCATGAAAGAAACAGGAGGGATGAGAGTGATGGTGCCCCTCTGTCCTGCCATCATCACCCCACACTTCTCTGCTTGAAAGCAGTAACACCAAGTCATTCAATCGAGTTCAGAGACCAGTCGAGTTCAGGTTGGTCATGCAGGAACCAAGATGAAGTCTAAGGCAGTGAGCCACACTCCTGAGGGCCCACTGCCCAGTGCCTGTGGACAGACAGTGGCCATCTCACCCACTCCCATTTTCACAGCTGTTGAGGGGTACAAATTTAAGCAAATTAACCCAAAACATCCTGGGTAAGCAGGATGGCATGGTGGGTGTGAGAGCCAGGGTGGGAGCCCCACAGACCACAGAGTTTGGGTTCCAGCATCTTGCTGGGCAGCCTTACCAGTTCCTTAACCCCTCTGGGCCTCTTGTAACATCACATGTAAATGGGGATAACCTTCAGGCTGACAGGAGGATCCAAAGGAGTTATGCATATAAGGCACTGCGCATCAAGCCTGGCATTCACCAGGTTACACCTGTTGTTTTTGTTGTTACTTTTGTATCAAGAAAAATGAAAAGGGTAGTTACAACCAAACATTCACCTCTATAGAGAATCTACACCCTACATCGCCTCTACCTCCAGCAGCCACCCATCCTTGCAGCCATCTCATAGGACACAGAATCAGGATGCCCAGCTTCTAGATTCTCAGACCTCCTGAGCCCATCGACACCTTCCAAACACCCATATGCCTCTCAGAAAATGGTCTTTTCCTGCAGCCTCTTCTTGGAGGAGACAGGACCACAATCTTACAAGAAAGGAAGAGACTGAGGCACAGAATAACTCACCCTCAAGTCCCTGGGAAGTTGATGGGCAGGCAGGATTCACACTCCAACCTGGGGTTTGAGGGTCTCTAAGAAGAGGAGCCTCTGCAGCCCTTTCCTGGCCCTGCAGGGCCTAACAGGCAGGATAGGTGGACTCCAAGGCCCAGTTTGCAGCTGAGCCCCAAGTTAGAGCAGCTCTGCTAAGATGGGAGTCCTCCATCCAGCCATCCGAGAGAAGGCTCTGTCCAGAGACCACTCTGTCCCATCTGTTCCAGCTGCCTCGGAGCACTGAGCAGCCCCGCAGCAGTGAAGAAGGGAAGAGCCAAGTGGGGCTACGGGGGAAGTTTCTTAGTCTTGCAGCTCTTCTGGCCCTAAGGACTCCAGTTTGCATGAGTCAGGCTTGGGGAGGGGTTGGGGGGATTAGAGAGGGGTGGAGCTGGGGTGGAGGGAGTCAAGGAGTGATTGTGTTTGGTTTTCAAGACCCAAACCAGGCTGTTCCAAAACTACCCTCCCAGAGGAACACAGAAACCCAACACCTCATCCGTCTCCATCCCGTTGGTCACTAATGAGGAGTCCCTGAATCTCCCCAGGCCCGAGGCCCTGCTCCAGGCCCCAGGGCCACCCTGCTGTAAATAGCCCCTCGGGTTTCATCTGTTGCTGATCTGTAGCCACTTTTGGAGGAAGCCACCACAGCTGCTTTGAACAACTGGAAGCCACAACGGTAGCCAAGGCGGGAGGTGTGGCCGGGAGCATAGGACCAGACCCAGGGAGCTGGAGAAAGACAATGGACCATATTGAGAAGGGCTTGGCAGGGGGAACTGGGGAACCAAGGGAGCTGGGAGCCTGCAAAGGTGCAGGGGTGAGTAGGACGACCAGGGCAGGAGACCTGGCTCCTGTTTCCCCACTGCCCTCTTCTAAACATTACAACACTCCACATTCCTCAGCCTCCCCACTCCAAAAAAGCCAGCGAAGATAAATAAAAACTTGGCCCAAACAGAGTCTGACCAGGCTGCCTCCAGAGGTGATAAGGCAAAGTCCAAGTCCGCTCCGCTTCACCGGGTGGGTCGGGAAGGGGAGGCATGGGGAGGAAGCCGTCCTGGACAGTGGCCCCCCTGCAGAGGATGCGGGATGAACAGCTGGGACTGTCATCCCCTGATGAATCACTGGGCTGTCCTCTCACTGATGGGGCTTCCTGTTTTCTGCAAAGTTTGGGGGCACGTGACCATTGCTGGCAGAGACCAGACATGAACGGTGACACGTCTGAGTGTTGGTGAACACCGACAGACAGAACTCAGAGAACAACAAATGGGCTGGGGTGGGGGGGCAGGGGGTGTGTCAGCAAACACACCCTACTGCTCCAAAAACACAGGTGACCTCACCCGAGGCTAGAGATGGGTGCCTCTGGAAGCATGCCTCATCACGTAGGCTTTTTACAAGTAGGGTGGGAGTAAGTCAAGGCACCCGGTCATCCCTGGGCCTCCAATCTTCACGCTCATTCTCTCATTCAGCAAACACTCACCCAGTGCCACCAGCTGTGTGCCTGGCCATGATCTAGACACCAGAGGACAAAGGAAGCAAAGTCCTGACCTCAGAGAGCTTATATTCTATGGACAATGATACTCGTCAACAGACCCAGTGCGAGGAGTAGAGGTTCATCTACTCATCTGTAAAACGGGCACAGCACAGTGCCCACATCATCTTCTGCTTACTCCACAGAGCCCCTAGGGAAATGACTACAGGACCTGACAAACTTTATTTTAAAAAGAAAAATAAGCTCTCTGCCTGCCTGTTATCCTATTCTTTCCTCTCTGGGGATCACAAAGCGCTTTACCCACATTGCTTTGAACTTCTTCCTAGCTCCTCTCAAGACATAGATCTATTATAGAACTTTTCCTCCAACTCTCTAAACACCAAACAGAACTCTCCCCTGTCCTCACCTCCAAAACACAGCCCTTCCTTTGCTGAAAGGGCACCATGAAAGGAGATTCCACAGCCTCCCAAAAACAATGTCTTACTGTTCACACTGTCAGGAAGTTCCTCCTGGTATCTAACCCTCATTCTTCCTGCTGCAGATTCAGTCAACTCTTTTTGCCTTGGTCCTCAATGCAGGCAAGAGCTAATCACCACTCAAACACTACTGGATGGCTCAAGGTCTATGACCCCAGGTTCTGTGTTCTACTGACTTCTTCCCTGCCATTAGGCAAGAAGCAGGAACCCCCAGCCTGGGTGGGGTTGGTTTGAAGCAATGCCTCTGTGGGAAGAGCCCTGCCTTCCTTTGAGGCTCACAGACCAAACATAACAGCTCAGGACCAAAAGAAAAGCTGTTTCCTGAACCCAGGTCCCCAGAGGGGTACAGTTGGGAGGAGGGTCGGTAAGTGAACACCAGGGGCCTCTTCAGGCAGCCAGAGATTGGTGACCAACCGACGTCAGAGGCCCAGCCCCATTCCTACATCTCCTCTGGGGGCTGCCACCAACCCCCACATAGCACCCCCTTCAGCCACACCCCTTCCCCTCTCCTTCCTGCCCACTAGCCTGGATTTTTCCAAAACAAAGTACGACACAAAGTACGACTGTCCACAAACTCCACTACACACCGACTCGCCAGGAGGAAAACAGCCATTCCTGCCTGTGAGTCCCGGGCCACGGGCCAGAGACAGCAAGGCAGCTCGACAAACAGGCACATTATTGCAACAGCAGGTCCTCCTCCCCCGGAGTGGACAGCAGGAGAGTCCCCCGGCTGGGCAGGGACTGCTTCAATGACCCTGGGGTCAACCCAACCTGAGACAGGTGACAAGAGCCTGAAAAATTAGGTTTTCTCGCCTCTTTTGCAGTCCACAGGCCGTTCCGAAAGCTGCTCATTTGCTTACCTTTCCAAAGCTCATCTTGTCCCTCCTCCCATATCCAGATAAGACTGCACCCTTACCCGCCCTGACACACAGGCACACACAGACACATCCATCCCAGATCACCAACACTTTCTTCTAAAAAAATGCAAGAGAGCCTTAGTCACAACTAAACAGCCACCTCTTTCTTCCCTAGGTGAGCAGACCAAGGTCGTGCACACTATTACAATCAAAAGTTCTTCTTGATATCTGACTTCACTCTCTCTTCCTGTAGCTGCAGTTGACGGGATCCATCTGATGGTCCAGGCTGGGGATGTGGGGACAGCAGCTCCAGGATTTGGCTCCTGAGTGTGCCCAGACCATTGGTTAGAAGGCCTGGTTCACACACCATCACCTTGTCCCCTCGCTGAAGGTTAGGGCAGCAGTCCCAGGAAGGGATGGAGTGGCATTCATCAAGTCATTCAGCAATGCCAAGCCTGTTGCCTGACCTATAACGCGGACTCAGCCTCTGCCATACAGGGTTGTCATGAGGCTCTCAAAACACAGCTCCCAGTCCTTAGTCAAAATAACAGTAATAAGAATGGCTCACATTCATTGAGCATGTATGATGCATTTTGACTACATCAAGCTAGTACATCCTTGGTAGTAGGTACACACAAAAAAATTAGGTTCCCCCTGCATCTCAGCCCCAGAAACATCACAAACCTGGACAAGGGCCTCTCCCCAGTATGAGTATCCCATGCCCAGAGGAAGTCACGCATACCTTGAGCAGAGCCTTCCCCACTAATTTGAGAGGCATGCTCCCCGCTCCTCCTGGAGGGGCCCCAGGCAGCCCTAGGGACGCTGCCGCTTTGTGGGGCTGGACGTGGAGGGCTGCCTCAGGGCAATGTGGCAGTGGCAGTGGGCTCACCGCAGGAGTCAGGCTGCCTACACGAGCTGCCCTCCTGCTCCCCCCGCACTCCCTCCAGAGCCCTTCCCTCTGTGGGTCAGGCAGCTGTCAGATGATAGGGCCTCGTGCCATCAACATCTACCCCTGTGCCAACCACCAAAACCACTCCCTGTTCCTCTGCAGCCCAGGGTGGGTGAGGATGGAGGGGCCAGCACAGGAGGCGCTGTCAGAGAGGGGCAGGGAAGAAAGGAGAAAGCCCCACTGTGCTGGGGGTCTGTCCCTGGGGTGTGGAAACAAGCCCAACCCCAAACGGGGCTCAAGGCATGTGCCCTTCTGTGGGGTCCTTCCATTTCAGCCATCTGCCCCTTCTCCTCTCCCCAAAATGCGAGACAGGAGGAGCCCAGGGGGACCAACAGACGCATCTCCCAGCCTCCTCCTACTAAACCAGCAGCATCTAAGCCACACAGTGGAGCTCGCCATTTTCTCAAACTGCTGTTTCCAGGGAAGCAGACTCTACCACCTCCCCAAGGACTAAGACCCCCCACGAGTCAGGGCTCCTTCTTGGCCTCAGCCCTCAGTCCCCCTCCCTGTGGTTTTGCACATTTCCCCTTGCTTCCATGGCTGCTCACCACACACCAGGCTCCCGTAGCATGCCCTCTCTCCTCCTGCCTGCCCTGGGCACCAAGGCCCGGCACAGCCATAGAGGAATGGACTCCGGATCCCACTTAGACAGAGGCCACAGCCAAGGTTGAGGCCTAGTCCATAAGGAAACAAGCCTTCCCACAATCTCAGCCTCCCTTCTAGAGAGGGGTAAGGGAAGTCCACAAAACAAGGCATTATCCTCCTCCCACCCCATTCCCCCTGGCCACCAGGGGCCCAGCCCCATCCTTCTTTTCCCCAGCCACACTCACGTTGTCCTCGAGGCTTTTCCGTGTGTTTCCACCCCGGGAGGTTCCTTCTCCCTGCAGACAGAGAAAAGGCAGTCAGAGAGGGGAGGCAAGAAAAGTAATCAAAATGCACCCCAGTCTTCCACCTGCTGGGTTTGTCAGGTGTGGCAAATGAGGAGGCTGGGAGGGGGCCTGGGAAAGAACTGTGGTGTTTGTTTCACATTTATTTGCCCATATCAAGGCCCCTCAGAGTTAGCCAAACCCTCTCGTTTACAACTCACAATCACTCCTGTGGGAGATACTATTATTCCCATTTTGCAGATAAGAATACTGAGGCACAGACAGCCCCATGCCTTGTCCACAGTCACATAATTAGAGCCTTAACAGAGTCAAGATTTGAACTGAAGTCCTTCATCTCCAAGCCCATGATTTCATGCCAGCATCGCCGTGAGATCTCTCAGAAGCTAACCTCAGTCTCCCCAGTGCAAAACCAACCTTCTTTCCTCCCTTCATCTTCCACACAGCCTTGAGGTAACTGTCCGTCTCAGCTAGATCCGAAAGACCTGTTTGGAAAGCTCTGCCTGGCTTTCTCGCATTCTGCATATTTCATAAGGAAGCCCACATTTAACCATGGGCTGCTCCCTCTCAGCTCCCACCCCGCCTCTCCCTCTCTGCCTGCCCAGTTCCCTAGCAGCCCATTTCCAAACACACAGGGATGATCAGATGCCCTCCTCCCAGCGTCAGCAGCCACCCCACCACTTCCCCCTAAGTTCCCCAAATCTACTCTGGAAGCATTTTCCCAGCCACATCTGTCCACTCTCCCCCAAACCCACTCTCCACTTCCGGCCTTCTCACTCCTGCCCACGCTGTCCTGGCTCCCCCCACTGCCACCTGCCATCACTCACCGTGTCCACTACATTCTTTGGTGCATTCTCAGTGGTGATGGGCTGTGGACAGAAAGACAAACAGTATGAGGCCTCAGGGCAGACATCCCAGGATGGGCTCTCTCCTCATGGCTGGTGGCCCCGATGGGCAGAATGCCTCTGAGACAGGGACTGAAGACTCAGGCATAATCTGGCTGGCCCCAAGCACAGGGGGAATGGTTTGACATTTGGAAAGCCATCCTAATACTGCTAGAACCATCCAGTTCTACAAAGTTTCACCGAAGACCCGTGCTCAGTGCCCAGCACCAGACCTCTGGTTCATACAGTGCTGACACCCTCAGATTGGAGGGGTCAGTGACCTGCAATGTCTCATTTAGTCTCAAGAATCCAGGGAGGTAAGTACCATTATTACCTTTAGCCCCACTCTATAGATAAGAAAGTTAAATGAGCCAAAATCATCAACTCTAATAGAGATGGCAGGATTTGAACCCCATCTTGGGGCTCCACGTGAAATCCCAACAGCCTGAAATGTGCAGCCAGCCAGTATCATTACTTCGGTGAGCTTTCAGACCACCCACCATGGGGCCTCACAAACCTCAATTTCCAAGCACCAAGGCTCTCCTCCATCAGCCCCGGCTCCTAGACCCTTCTTGCCTATTCCCACATCCAGGTCTTTACTTGTGGAATGCCTTCCCCTCTTTCCTACATAGAGGGCTCTCTTCCTCCAGGAAGCCCTCCCTGGTCACCTCAGCAAGTGGGGATCTCTTTCCCACCTCTGAACTCCAATCACCTCCCTGTCTGGTCCTTAGTGTATGAATAATCTCATCACGGAAATACATGACTTGATGGTTTTATTTGTGATTCTTATTCCACCTTCATCCAAAATAGATTCAAAGCAACATTTTGACCAATTCATTTGGAAGCTCCCTCCTGCCCAGGCGCATGATGTATGCATAGTGGGCCATAAGTCAACACCTGTCGGCTGATCCCATCCCTTATCCTGGCACCCTCCTTTCTTCACCCAGACCAACAGAAGGGCTTCCAGCTAAAGGTGGTCTGATTTCTCCCCGTAGCAAGAATAGAAACTTCCTATGCCAGGCCCACCTCCTGAACAGAACCTAGGGCTCCATTGCCAACTCAGTGATGTGGTTATGGGGCCCTCAGATTGGATGGAAAGGCCTGAGCACAACTGGAAAGGTTCTGAAGCAAACCTTGGTGAGAACAAGTGTAACCCAGGTTTAAGACCATGTGTCTTGACATAGGAGGCGCCTGCTCCAACCCCATCCCTGAGACCTGAGGGATGAGCTGCTCATGTCTAAAGGCAGGCAAATGGACAGAATGACCTCGGAAAGGTTCCAGCATCAGGGAGGCAGAGTGGGCCAAGATGGGCATGGAGGAAGAGACAGGGTTGGCGGAGGTATCAGTGCTGTCTCCAGAAATGGCCCAGATGTGCTCGTCTACCCCTACTGCCTGGAAGACAGGCAGCTGAGGCCGAAACTCCTCTCCAGGGGATGAAACTTCCTGAGCAGTTCAGGGCCAAGGTAGCTGGGGACAGTAGAGGGACGATGGGGTCCAGGCACAGGGGTCTTGGGGACAGGGGCCAACCTGTCCCACACATCTCCTCCACTCTCCTCCCTGATGAAAGGTACACCCCCTCTCTCCACCTGGAGTCTCAGGATGGCTCTGGAGGAGGAGTAAAGATGCCAAGTTCTGCCCTCTCTCAACTCAGTCCTAACCCTAACCCACTAACCCCCTAACCCACTCAAGAGTAAGCCTGAGCTCTCAGAACTGCCTGCTAGTCAGGACCAGGTGCTCCCCTCAGCCTCCAACAACCCAGCCCCACCCATCCCTCAACCAGGGTGTCAGCCCACCAGGGCCCTCTCCACCCCTCAGCCTTTCCCTTCTCCAGGGGCTCTGACATTTCCACATGGAGACCCGAGGTCGGGCAGAACAGCCCAGCTGCCTCCTCTCAGAGCTGCTCTGGTCTCCTGTGGGAAGGAAGGGAACTCTCAGAAGGCAGATCACAGCAGAATTGAGAAGCAAACAAAAATCTCCCAACTCCAATGCCCTCACTCCTGACCTGTCCACTACCCAGTCTCCTAGAATGTACAGACGTAGAGTGAGGTGGATAAGCTACACATGATGCACCTGCCCAGGCCCATTCAGCGCCCAGAAGAGCATCTCTTCCTCCTCTGGGTAAAGTCTCCTAATAGGCCTCAACCTTCAGCAGACCATGAGCCCAGGGGTCTCAAACTTGAACGTGCATAGCACCACCTGGAGGGCTGTTGACCACCTGGGACCCCCAGCCACCCCCCTACACACACACACGGTTAGAGCTACGGTGGGACCCAAGAACGAACCTGCATTTCTACCAGGTTTCCAGGCATCTACCATCCTCCCAGATGATTCTCTGAAAACAACCAGCCTGAGCTAGCAGCCCCCTTGCCTCCAAGCAGGACAACTCAGAATTGGCCTGGGAGCAGGAGGCAGGGTTTAGACCTGCTGCTCCCGAAAAGGCCTTGGCGGCAGACTGCCCGAGTCCACATTCCAGTTCTCACTGCTGCTACCTAACTATGCAACCTCAAGCAGGTCACCTTGTCCTTCCTGCTCTGCAACAGGCCGGCACAGGGTTATTTTGTGGGGATCAAATGCAACAAAGCACATAAAGCATTTAGAAGAGTGCAAGACACACAGGAAACCCTCAGGACTTGTCAGCTCTCACTATGATGTATCGTCTCCACCCTCGGGTCAGCGCCTGCATATCCCCAACGCCCAGGCCCTCTCCAGCCCACGCTGCCTTGCCGTGACCCTCCTGCCCCACCCCTCCTGGGTCTGGCATAGTGCAGACAAGGGAGCTGGTGTCAATATTAGAAACGACAGGCCTCAGCAGTGCAAGAGAAACTTTCTCCTTCTGCCAGTGATCATCTGAGCACCATCCCCTTTGCCCCCACCCCTTCCCCATGCCAGCTGGAGGCCAGCCACAGGGCAATGCTTGCCAGAGATCAGATGCCTTCAGCTTACTGGTTGAGATGCTTTCTGAGAAGCTAAAAATTTCCAAACCCCCACCCCCCACATCATCTAAACACTTGAATTGTCCTGCAGTGTTTGCAAACACAGCCCAGCATGTGTGCTGCCTGTCCCTCCTCCACCTTCCAGTGCAACTCTCCCAGAATTCAAGTCTTATTTCTCTGTTTCCCAACCACTGCCAGCCCTGGGGGGTACCGGGAATGAAAAAGGCAAGGGACTGGTAAGAGGAGGGCAGGGTACCCTGTCCTGCAGGGAGCCTGCAGCCAGTGGGAAGCCCTACCATTGACACTGCCTAGTGAGTACAGCTGGCTCTCCCGGGACCCTCTGGTTTCAAAGCCTGTGATCTTCATCTTCACTTCATTCCTGGCCAGGATATTTCTACACCTGCCCACCCCCACCCCCCGCACACACACACCATCCTCATATGCCACTCCTAGGGACATCAGCTCTGAGAGGGACTTAAGACATCATCTCCTCCATCCCCACTTCACACATGGGGAAACTGAGGTGCAGGCAGGTCTGACCAGCCTAGCTTTTCATGGTGAGGTTGGTGGGATGGCCAGATCCGGCTCCCAGGTTTGCAAAGCCCATTGCCAGGCTCATGTCGCTGCCCTCACCTTTGGCCCCCAGCCACCCTGCTGGCAGGGTGAGCTGGTGCCTCCCTGCAGGCTCTTCTTCCTCCTCAAGTTAGCTGCAGAGGGATGAATTGGGTGGAGCCCAAACACATACAGACCCCTCTGTCCGATTCCACCCACTGCCCAGTCCCAGGACAAAGCCTGGAGCTTAAGATCCCCAGGCTTTCCAGAGTGAGGGCAGCTGACTCACTGTCCCACTGGGGTCTTCCAGATTGCCCCAGGAGGGACAACTCAGAATCCAGCTTGGAAGCAGGTGGCAGGGTTTGAATCTATTGCTACCTGAAATCAAGCCCTGCTCTTAGCAGGGGCCCTCTGCTATAGAGTCCCAAACCCAACAGTTAGAGCAAAGCGAAGTAGAGACTAGAGCAAAGCCCGCAGGGTGCAACAGTTAGAGCAAAGCGAAGTGGAGACTAGAGCAAAGCCCGCAGGGTGCAACAGTTAGAGCAAAGCGAAGTGGAGACTAGAGCAAAGCCCGCAGGGTGCAACAGTTAGAGCAAAGCGAAGTGGAGACTATAGCAAAGCCCGCAGGGTGCAACAGTTAGAGCAAAGCGAAGTGGAGACTCGAGCAAAGCCCGCAGGGTACAACATTTCAGAAGGCATCACTGTCAGGTCCTGTGAGTGCACTTGCATAATCCTGAGGAATCTGATTCCAAGATTGGACTCCTCAGATCTTGCACCCTAGAGGCCTCACTTGCCTGCCCTGGCCCTGGTCCTGGTCCTGAGATGGCTTTTGACAAACTTAGTGCGAGAACTACAACTATTTATTCAGTGCTGGCAATGCCTGGAGCCCAGTCCTGGGCGCTTTGCTTTGCTGATCACCAGTCCATATAACCACCCTGGGAGGTAAAAGTTACTGCAGGTACAGTTTAGGAAACTGAGGGCCTAGGAGATTTAGTAACTCGCCCATGGTTACACAGCCCGTCTGTAGGAGAGCCACAGTTTGAGCCTTGCTCCTCACTTCCCCTCGTGCCATCTCTCCTCTCCCTGGCAATGATCTCCAGGCACTGCCTCTGATAACTGCCTTCCTGTGGGGAATAAGTAAAGACTGGTTGTAGCAGGCCCTCTGCCCAGGTCCTCAGTAGGAAGACACTTCTTAACCACACTTCCACAGAAAGAATAGGAACTGGGCTGCAGTAGGAAAGACTGAGATCAGACAACAGAGAGAACTTCCTGAATTCGAGGGGTCAGGAACTACCGGGTGGATAAGGGAAGCTGCATATCCTTTCCTCAGTTTTTTTCCAAAAAAAGGCACACATGCCCTCTCCACACATGCCTTTACCCTCCTCCACTGTGTGGGCCTGAGGAGGGGCCTTTCTGCTGGAAGGAGGGGCCTTTCTGCTGGAAGGTTGGGGGGTGTCTGCCCTAACTGCCTGGAGGCTTACGCAGGAGGACACTGTCTTTGGCCTGCAAGGAGGGTGGACTGGGAAAAATGTATCTCTGAGCTGCTGTTTTGAAGGAAGGAAACAAGGTGGGGGGAGGTTCCCAAGCCTGAGCCCAGGGCTGAGGGGAAGGGGACTGGGGAGGGGCGTTCATAGAACGCAGACAGCCTCCGGAGGAACATTCCGTCCAGAAATTCCTCACACCCTGCCCCTTTCCACCCTCCAACTATCCCCACTCTTGCCCCCTGGGAGGCCTGGAATCTGGGCAGTTTGGGGGCCAAAAAGACCCCATGACATCACAGCTACTGCCATGGGCAATGAACTGTGAGGTCACCGCCACACTGCCTGTCCAGAGGGGAAGGAGCTGGGAGTCCGCAGGGAGGGCTAGTGTGGGCTGGAATGGCCTCAGACCCAGGACCCAGAGAAAGTTATTCCAGGCTCACGGGTTCCAAAAATAGAATCATAAGCAGATGCAGGGAGGGGGCGAACCAAAGGGAGGGCAGGGAAGCAGCGTTTGTTTATGGGACACTTGGAGCATGGCAGGGCCGTGAGATGGCACGTTAGAGGCATGGCCCCATTTAATCGACCCCACAAAGCCCTGTGAGAGCCCTCTATCAATGGCATAATCACAAAAACAAGGCAGTGGCAGAAGTAAGCAGAGGGAGAGGGCGCTTTCTCTGTGCCTCGTGCCTCCCCTCCCTTCACTGTTACAAGCAAGGACTCTAGAAGGAGCACTTTGAACACCTTTCTGCAAATGAGGAGACGGAGTTTCCAGGAAGGGTGGCGGCTCAGTGTGAGATCAGGTCTGTCTGAGACCTCTGAGGTCTGTGCCCCCCAGAGCCCCATGCTCTCTGCTTGCTTAGTCTTGAGGAAGTGGGAGCCAATAGGTGAGAGCTAGAGAAAGAGCACTGAGCAGACAGGGCTGGCAGGGGGACGCTGGCACCAGGGCCTGGGACCCTGAAGTACATCTGCTCAGTTGCTCCAGGGGCCACATCCTCTCCCAGCAGGCCCAGGCTACCAGATGAAAAAGAACAGGCTCCATGTGATTAAAGGGAAAATTATGTCTGATTTCCCAAAAGGGGAGGGGCCTGGCCAGACCACACCTATCCTCAGCCCTTCTCCCAGTTCACCCCAAGGGGGCCAACACCCAAATCCTGGCTCAGGCCGTGCAACTGTGGACACCCCCACTGCAGCTGGCTTGCACAGGTTGGGATATTTCGGGTTCCCTCTTGCCATGTCCTTCACTGGATGTGGCTCTCCTCCCCGACTTGGCCAGCATACTGGAAGGCTGTGCCCTTCCTCCACGCCCCTCCAGCCACCCTTGCCTACAGCCTTGAAGCCACACTGAGCATCCGTACCAGCCCTGTCTGGTCGACCCTGCCCTCCCTGGCAGTCCCTCCCTGCCAAGCCACCCTGAAACTGGTAGCAGACTCCCAGCTCTAACACCCTCCTTTGAGTCACTTCCCCATTCAGGGACCTGGGATAGCCCTTAGTGCTGAGCACATCAAGTTCAAGTCCCCAATGTGGTTTGTGGGCTCCTCCAATATCTGGCCCCTTCTCTCTCCAGACACACCTGCTTGCTCTCTCTTCTCCAGTGTGCAGCCTCTGTCCACAGCTGCTCAGGCCCACCAGGCCTGCCACGCTCATCCCTGCCCCCATTCCTGCACCACGCCGCTCCCACCACCAGCCCCAGGCAGGGCCACCAAGGGTTGTTTGGGCCCTGGTGACACAAGATTGTCAGGTTCTCTCTTCCCCCCAGCAAGAGAAACTTTCTCAAAACATTTACACTGGATTGCCTGGCCCTCTCTCAGACTCAGCAATTGGTACCAAGGTCTTACACCCTCTCTGTCTCAGCCCTGCTACCTTCCAAAACACCCTCCCTCCTTCCCTCCTCGCTTCTGTTTGCTCCAGTCTTAAACTAGGCTTGAACAGAAGTCAGGATTCCCCAACCACCACAGCACAAGCAAATCACTTCCTCCCGTGAACACCAAGGCTACCACCTCTGGTCAGAACCCCAGACTAAGGCACTATTTCCATAGTGTGGTTCTCTCTCTCCCACTGAGCAGAGGATTCCCTGAGGGCAGGACCCTTCACCCAACTTGGGTCTCTCCCAGTGGGGGTTAGAGGGGAGGTGTTTGGCACATTCAGGGATGCCTTGACCTCTGTGGATCGTGTCACTTTGTAGCCCAGCCGAATGGCAGGACCTCAGTCAGTGAGCCTGAGGACTTCTGCCCGGCAGCTCCCGGGGAGGGAATCTTCCTTCGGCATGGTGCCTTATACCTGATAGATGAAAATGGATTACAGCAATGGAACGCCAGCCCCCATCAGCCCCAGGGAGCTGTTTTAGGTAGTAAATGCTCTTCTTTAAGGAGCTCTTTGAACCCCTTTTGGCAAATGAGGAGACTGAGTTTCTTCCTCTTTCTGACAGCCTCTACCTACCAAGTTCTACTTTCCAGAACAATGGAAAATGAATCCATTTGTCTTTCAACATATTCTCACTCCCCTTCCGCACCCATCCCATGTCTTCCCTCTCTAGGCTAAGCAGCCCTAGGGGTCGCACAAGTTGGGGTTTTCAACCTCCCTCCCCATGCTTGGCATCCTCTTGGGAATGCAGTGCTCAGACTTTGCCCCTCCCCTTTGAAAATCGACCATTTTTTTCAGGATTTCCCAAGGATGGCCACCCATAGCATGCCCAGTGGCCAGAGTGTAGGCTGGCTGAAGTGACTGTCCGTCACCTTTGAGGGAGCGAGCCCGCACGCTGAGGTTCCGTGCTCCACTCACTTTCTCTGCTCCCAGTTAACATCACACCCTTCTGCTTCCATGAGGCTGCACAGTGCCTTCTGGCCTCAGATCTGACACTGGAACACCCTCAGAAAGTCACTTAAGAAGATCAGGGCCTGTTTCCTTATCTGCAAAAGAACGGGATGGGACTGAAGTCCTCTCCACCCTGCGGCACCAGGTCTGCTCCACACCCATCTGTCTTTCAGAAGCCCCGATAACTGAGACAGAAAAGAACTCGCAGCCGCAGCAGGCAGAACAGCGCCTGGCACTGAGGGGTCCTAAGCCTGGGGGTAGGTGCTCGAGAGATATGTGTTGGTAGGATGGCTGGATGGTTACATGGATGGACAGACCCTCCCCCAAATCCCAAGCCTACCAGCAAACACAAGCTAGCTGTCTAGAAGGAGGGGACCAGGAGAAATCCATCACCCGGCAACATCAGGTACTTACATCAGGAGCAAGCACCAAGGGCAGCCTGGGGAGAAACGCAGACCAAGAATCCACCCCTGACCCAGCCTCACCACGGCAAGCTGTGTGACCGTGAGTGAGCAAGTCAGCTAGTTTGCTCCACTGCACAGTTTGTCCCTCCCGTCTTCCCAGGATGGGCTTGGGCCTGCCAGGATTCCAAACAAGTCACCGTGGGCTTCCAATGGCCCCATATCATGGAAAGGACTTTGAAAATGGGAAGTGTTATGCAAGTGACAGTGACAGCAGTCATTATCAGTGCTGAGGAGGGTGAACTCTGGTGCCAGACCACCGTGTCAGAATCCCACCTTCCCCTCTGAATAGCTCTGTGGCCTTCAGCTTCAGTTCTTCGTCTGTGACATTGGAATCATCCCAGCACCTCCCTCACTGCACTGTCATCAGGATTAAATCAGTTTATTTTTGTAAAGTTTTTAGAATGAAGCTCGGCAGATATGAAGTTCCATTAAAGGGTTAAATTCTCACTGCAGCTGTTATTAGTAATATGGGTGAAACCAGCCTCCTTGGGCTCCCATGGTGTCCCTCCGCAATCCAAGCACGATTTCATGCTGGGCACTTCCCATTCCCCCATTCACCTCTTCTCCTCCAGACTCCCCATCCCAAACTACAGACCTCCAAGTCACTCTGTAGGGAGGTTCTAAGCCCCTGTGTTGCAGCTGCCCCAGTGTGAGGAGAAACAGTTTGCACGCCATTCCTCCCCCAGTCCAGGTCTCCTGCACACAGAAGGCCTGACATCTGCCAACCTTGGTGGCCACCACATTTGGCAGTCACCCTTGAAAAATTCCTTTGACTCTTATTTTTCAGAAGTCGAGAAAAGCTGCTTCAGCTCTTTCCAAGGATCAGGAGCATGCGTGGCAAACAAGCCCTCTCACCTCTCCATCCTGGTCCACCCTCACAGGAGGGTGGTGACCCTAGGACCCTTCTACCCAAGGTCTTGGGCAACATCTGTTGAGTAAGATGGAAACATAGTTGAAGATTAAGCCACTTTGCCCTGGCTGGCCTGGGTGCAGCCTGGGAAATGTGTTTGGCTGGCAGGGCCTGAAGCTGGGCAGAAATTCTGTGTCTGGGAAGAGGGATCCTAATCCCAGGGGTTAGAATTTAAGCAAGATCAGTGAAAGGCCAGAGGGAGAGCTGGAGCTAAACTGAGACATGAAGAAGACATGACACACAGAAGGACAGATCCACTGTGAGGGACAGGAACAGGCACGGAGGCTGGAGAACAGCCTACAAGGGCTGAAGGGCAGGCAGCAAACGGAAAAGGAAGGAAAAATAAAAACCCGCCCTTTCCTCCCTCTTGTGAACCTGTTCAAAGCACTTGCCTCGCCCGCCCGTGAGGAAACAGGTGCTGCGCGCTCTCAGGGAAGCCAAACTTTCTCCTGGTTTCCCCTGGGCCACTTTCCCACTCCCCAGGGACAGTAGCAGAGTTTCCAGCTAAAAGCAGCTGCCACCCTCCCTCATGGACCCCCCACCCTTTGAACTCGACAGCCCCACCCACTAGCCATAGTAGTCCTGTTTACTGAGAACCTAATCTAGCAGACATTGGGCTGAATGCCTTCCTTCCAGCCATTCGAGAAACACATATAGAGTACCTACTGTATGCAAGGCAGTGGGGACACAGCACCAAACCAAACAGATAAAAATCCCTTGTCCTAACAGAGTTTACCTACTGGTGTGGGCAAAGCCCCTCAAGCAAGACAAATAAGTAAAATGCATAGTGTATCAAGAGTGGTGCGTGCTGGGGGCAATGGAAGCATGGAAGGGGGACTGGTGCTGGGGACAGAGAAATACTGACACTTGAGTGAAGACTCGAGGTTCAGCTGGACACAGTGGCTCATGCCTGTAAACCCAGCACTTTGAGAAGCCAAGGCAGGAGGATCATTTGAGGTCGGAAGTTCGAGATCAGCCCAGCCAACATAATGAAACCCCATCTCCACTAAGAATACAAAAATTAGCAGGGCATGGTGGTGTGTGCCTTTAGTCTCAGCTACTAGGGAGGCAGATGCAGGAGAATCGCTTGAACTCGGGAGGCAGAGGTTGCAGTGAGCCAAGATCGCACCACTGCACTCCAGCCAAAAAAAGATGTGAGACTGGGGGAAAAGCCTTGTGTGTATCTGTGGGAAGAGTATTCCAGGCAAGGGGAACAGCGATTGCAAAGGCCTGGAGGCATTGTGTATGCTCAAGGACCAGCAGGAAAGGCCAGGCAGCAGAAACAGAGTGAGTGAGGTGCTAAGGAGATGAGGGGAAAGAGGAAAATGACAAGAGAGAGGTGAACGAAAAGAAGCCGAGGCGAGAGAGGAACCACCTGGGCTTTTGCTCCAGGGAGGTGGGCCAGCATTGAAGGGCTTTGAAAACAGATGCATTAAATGGATGAATGTGCTCACTTTGGTCTTTTGGCAGCCTTACAGTATAGGTACCATCACTAACTCCCATGATGAAGAAGAGAAATAGAGGTCCAGGGAGGTTAGCAATGTCAGGATCGCCCAGGGAGCGGGGAGGCTGGGATGCGGAAGGAGGAGGTCTAACTCCCGCCCTTCACCGCAGGAGGCAGTCTGGTGTCACAGGCATTTCACCACCAGGCGGTTGATCCAGCCTCCTCGGAGGGCAGAAACCCCTGCACAGGTGGGACATGTCAGAGAGACAGGCAGCCTTGCTCAGGCAGGAGTCTCTTCTGGATTCTAACTGCAGTCCCTCCAGCTGGAATGCCAACCTATTCCCTTTTGTCCCAACCTTTGACCACTCTTCATGTAAACAAAGCTCATGAGACTCCCAGCAGCCAGACATCTAGCTTCTGCCCAGTGGTCCCTAAACCCTGGACCCCCAGCCTCATAAAGCAGCCAAGGACATTCTGTTCTTAGCCACAAGGTGGGAGTTCAGCTGGAATCAGGAGAAATGTACACTCACCCCTCCCCGCCCACCCTCCTCGGGCTCCCATGGTGTCCCTCTGCAATCCAAGCACAACTTCTTGCTGGCGGTTCCAAGCCAGACTGCACTCCACCCCCAGCTCCCACTGTTGCCAGATGACCCTCAACTGGGCTCCGTGTGAGTAACACTCCGCATCTGCAGCAGCAGGGGTGGGCAGCGCTGAGGCCTGCAAGGGCCTGACCCTAGTGAGACCAGGGAAGGAGGGGCCCCTGGAAAGAAGGTAAACAGCCCCAGCAGGGCCCGAGCCAGAGTGCGCAGAGCACTGACACTAAGAGTCCCAAGCAATTCTGTGCTTCAGTTCACTCCATCACCACCCCGAATGTGGAGGGAGGGACAGGAAACATTCATCAGCATGGAGGGGGCCTTTGGAGCATCTCATCCAACCCCTCTCTTCAACAGAAAGGAAAACTGAGGTCCAGAAAGAAACAGGATGGGACCAGCCCCTTGTCACACAGCAAGTGGGTACTGATGAAAGGAAAAAGAATGTGGCCTGACTGAGTGCCCAGTGTCTGGGGCTGAGCAAGTCACCGCAGAGGTGTGTGAGGTACCTACAACTGTCTGGGTCCCAGAACAGCCTTGCCCTGCCCCCAGGCTCCTGCCAACATCAGTACCACCACAGGCACCTCCACAGGCTGATCCAATTGTGCCCGCATGGTGCCCCTCCGAGACACATTCATACACCTGTGCAAAGGCACACATGTGCACAAGGATAGCCCCCTTCCTTCTCCAGCAGCCCGCAGAGCCTTGTCTGTCTCCAGGGACGTGATGGGGAGGAAGAAAACCTCTGAAGGGCAAGAAAGTGGTGAGAGACAGGGAGGAAGAGTGCCCAGTGTGCCAAATCAGCCCAGTTGGCATCAGGGTGGAGCAGGGCCCTCTCTACAGCCCACAACTCACAAGGATCCCGCCCCAGTCCAGGCTACAATGCAGGCCTGATTCCACGGTGAGGGGAAGAGGAATGAGGGAATGGAAAGGGCGCAAAGCAAAGCAAAGCGGCTTAGAGGCGGAACAGAGGTTGCCTGCAGGGAGAAACTGCCCAGGTGAATGGACTCTGAGGGTCATTCCCTGCCTCCGGCCCAGGGCTGCCTGACCCAGGACCAGGCAGGCAGAAGGAGATGCCACGGCAGCCCCTGGCCCTCTGAGTCCTGGGACAACAGGCACCTGGCCAGGCCTGGAGACACATAAGATGGCCTTTTATGGGTTTTTCTAAGGACGTAAGTCTCAAGGTTGGAAATAGCAGGCCCTGCATCTCATCAGAAGGGGCCTAATGACTCATTTCCTCCCAGGCCTGCTTCGGCCGGGGAGGTCGACCCTCCTCCTCCACCTAATTGCCCAACACCCCAGCTACCAACATATATGGATCTAAAGAAAGCTGCAGCTGGGAGCTGTGGAAGGAGGGTAGGCAGGACTAGCAGGGCAAAGAAGGGCTGTCACTCACCACCAGCTCATGGTTGGATGGAGGAACGCAGGGGGCAGCCACCTGTGGAAGGAACAGAGAAAGGGCAGGTGAGCATCTCTCAACTCCAGAGACAGCCAGCACCTCCTGAGGTCACCCCATGCCCCCACCCCGTTCCCTCACACGCACTGACACCTTCTGGGTCGAGAGTTCTTCAGCAGACTATGCAGCAACATGGAAAAAATGCTCCAGCAATAATGCCTGGAAAGGGAGCAGGGGCCGCAGAAAGCAAAAACGAAATGAGCATCACAATTAAAATTCTGTGACAAATATGCAGATGCTGGAAGACTGGAGGTCACTGCACTGGCATTTCAATAATAGAGGCTTCAGGTAAGAAGAGAAGGATTTTTTTGTTTTGTTTTGTTTTGTTTGCTTTATGTCCTGAATTTTCTACAATATGGTAAAATTCATTTTACATTTTTTTTAAAACTGTGATTAGGACCTTCAGAAAAGGGAGAGTCACCTCCTCGGTTTTCCCCAATGCTAAGGGATCTCACCCAAAGGTCAGAGCTGCAGAAGACTCCTACCAGCTCTGGCAGTTTCCCAGAGCACGTAGGCAATGGGTAGGCAAAGGGACCCACCAGCCCTTCCAAGAAATAGGTTATTGCAGCTAATATATGTGGAAGGCTTGGAGAGGCAGAAGCACCCTCTATGAATGAGCTGTCATCTTCACCAGCTTCGTGATCCTCATCTTCCTCTCTGAACCAGAGAAGGAGATGTCAACTTGGACCTCCAGACAGAGGGAAGAAGGGAAAGGGGGAGAGTAGAGAGGAAGAATGCAGGGGGAAGGAGAGAGCAGAGGGGAGGGAGGGAGAGGGAGGAGGAGAGTAGAGGGGAGGGAGGGAAGGCTCCATTGCTCCCTTCCCTGAGATAACATTCCCCTGGCCAGGCCTGGCAGCTGAGCCATTACCCTGACAATTAGCAGGGGCATTTATCAGAGACTGAATGTGCTCCTTTTTTCTAGCCAGGACACGTTTTTCTTGGAGCTCAGTCCTCAACCTTGGCTCCAATTCCCGACCTGAACACCAGGCAAGGGGCCCAGAGAAGGCACAGAGGGAGACTCTCCCTCGGGCATGAGGCTATCTGGAAACAATCCGTGGATGCCCAAAGTGGGGGTAGCTGCCTCCCCCAGACAGTAAGCAACCCCTCCCCAACTACCAGCCTGGTGGAGTGGTGGCAGCAAGAGCCCTCAGCCCAGCCCCAGCTGGTACTGACTGGGCATAATGGGCACCTGAGCGGAGCCCTCCTTTCAGCTGACCACATGCTGTCATCCCACCAGCCCAGGGATACCCCAGGCTTGACACACCAGCCCAGACAAGGATAGTACCTGTGGGGCAGGGTTCCCCAAGCTCTGGAAAGGGCAGAGGTGGCATTCCTGGGTTCTTGACACAGTCAGGCTACAAGTCATTCTCCAGCAAAGAGGCCCAAGTGGAGACCTAGCATTTACTCCCCTTGCTCCACAGAATTCTAGGACTGGTGGGAGAATCACAGGGGGCCGAAAAGAGCCAACAACAATAATATCCAATACTACTGAATGTGTACTGGATCACAGGCATGATGATAGATGCTCTACCTCGTTAACATTTTTAACCCTTTCAACAACCAGTAAGGTGGATACTACTGTTATTCACCCAGCCACGGTGTGCCGGGCATGGAGAGATTCAATTGCCTCAGATGACACAGCTGATAAGTGGCTGCGATTTAAGCCAGTCCCAAGATGAGATGCGAAGGGAAACTAATCATTTGTGGTCCCAATTTCGGGAGAATGAGGAGACAAAGGCAAAACAGAACTGCCCCAGAAGCCCAGGGTCCTTAATTCACACTAGCATGGGGCTATGAGTGACTGTTTTAGAAGAGGCCCCTGGGGGACAGAGCCCAGGGCTTGGGGAGAGGGTGCCAGGGTAACAGACTGGGAGGAAAGGTAAGGTCCCCAGAGCTGGCTGTGGCCTACAGGGCTCTCTGCTTGTCCTGCCTACAAGACTAGGCCTCAGCTAGAGGGGACACTGCTGTCCCTGCCAAGCATGGCATCGAACCCTGCTCTGGGGACTGGGTGGTTTCAAGGTCATGGGCCAGGGCCCCAGGGTGCCTTCTCCCAACCCATTCTGTCACCACAGGTCCCTTAGTCCCGGGGGAGGGAGTACAATTCCCAGGACAGCACCCTTGCTGTGTTCCTTTCTTCTGAGCTTGGGCTGAGCAGGGACCGCTAGCCAGGCTGAGCTACAAAAGGACTGGCTGATGCCTGCCGCTGCCAGGGCCCCAGCCTCCAGCAGCCCCCTCCCTCACAGGAGGTGGGTTTCTGCACTCCATTTAGAAGCTGAGGATTGGGAGAGGGAGGGAGGCGGTTCTGGCTGCATTGTGAAGCAGGAGCAGAATAAACAGGTGTTCTCTGAGATGAAAAGGAAGGTCTCCCACCCAGACCCCCTCTCAGGAAGTGGACAGGAGGGGGCCCAGAGATCCTGGCTGCAGGTCCCTTCCCTGGCTTCCCAAGGTAGAGGCACTTCCTAAGAACCTGGCCTTGCAGGGGAACTGTCAATCTCCAGCCCAAGGGCCCAGTGCCTGGGTGCCCCCTCGTGGCCTGCTGCCCCCTGCGGCGTCCTCCCTCCTTCGTCCACAGCCGCGCATCCCAGGCCCACTGGCCGGCCAGCCCACTGACTCTGTTGTGTGTTTCAATGTTTCTTGTCTCTCTCTTTTTTTTTAAGCAGAGAAATGTTTCCTTAAAAGGCTCTTGCCTTTCCTCTGACACCCTGGCCCCTGGCCACCCTCTCAGGAGCCCGGAATGTGCCAGGGGGAGCCAGGGCCCCCTGCCACTCTATGACCCATGCCCTATGGGGGCCACAGGTAAGGAAGCCTCCCTCTGCAGAGGAGCAGATGCTGGGGGGGCTCTAGGGGGTCTCGGTACCAGCTCTGTCATAGGTTCACCTCCCAGGGCTGTCAGGGCAGGATTCCAGGACTCAGACCCAGAAACTCAGCCTCAGGTAAGCCCCCTTCCCCCAGTAGACCTCAAGCAAACCATTTAGACATTGGGGACTGACAGGGTGTCCTGCGCAGTCTTTTCACTCTGAGTAATATAGGAGTAAAAGTCACAGCGGCAAATGAATTCCCACCACCCTTGCTCTGTGCCAGGCACTGTTCTCAGCACTTGGCATTAATTAACTCATTTAATTCTCATAACAATGCTGAGTTCTATCATTATTACCCCCATTTTGTGGATGGGAAGACTGAGGCACATAGAGGTTAATGAGCTGGAGGGAGGCAGAATGCAAAGTCAGGGTCTGGCTCTGGAGACGTGCCCTTGTCCCCTATGCTAGAAACACTCACGTCCACAGACAGAGCCATCCACAGCCACAGGAACAGTGCTCATGGAGTGGGTGCACTACATCTACACTCAGCTCTTTGCTCACGCTAACCAAAGCTTAGTTACTGTACCAAGCCCTCTGCTCTCATTGGATGCTATTACCTCCATTTCACAGATGAAGAAACTAAGGCACAGAAAGGTTAACAATTTGCCCAGCACTGCAGCAGAGCAGTCTGGCTCTGGAGGCTGCAAGGTGGAGCCCCGCGGGTGTGTCCATAAAGAAACAGTTCTTTCTGAATACGGTTCATCTGCTCATAACTGTTATACCAGTGTGACTCTCATTACACACCTAAGTGTTTATGCTTACGAAAATATATGCGCTATTATTGCCTATTTCATTATATAAATGACCTATGAAATGTTCTGTCATGTGTTTACATGTTTCTCAAGCAAACTCCCTTTTAAAAATGTAAATAAATATCCTTTAAAGAATGTTTTTCCAAAATTATATCTTTGAGATTTTAACATTTGGGATGATGGCATTCAGGATAGTGTCTTTGCGGATGATGATCAGCTCCCGCTGGGAGGAGGGCATCTGCAGGTGGCATCTCGGCCTGTGGACTCCAGGCCCTGCTCTGTACATCAAGAGGAAACCCAGGCATCTGCCTAGCACTGCCCCTCTCACCTCACAACCTTGCAGGTGGCAGGACCAGGGCCCCAACTGGGTGACACTCCTGTCCCCAGGCCCCAAGAAAGAGCCAATGTCTCAGCCTTGATTATGTAAAATCCCAAACTCCTAAACTTGCCCAGCTCTCCAAAGGTGCTTCCCACACATGCTCACATTCACCTGGCACCTGGGACTAGCGAGAACAGCCTTGCCCCCAGCTTAAACGAGACCCACGTACCTCTGGGAATTGAGCAATTCATATAAGACTGAGTGGAAAAGGAGTCTCCCCCCCACCATCTCTTGCTAGTCCCGTTTTTTGTTTTTAATTTTTTTTGACTGTGGCAAAATGCACATAACATTTACTATTTTAACTATTTATACTATTTATAAGTGTATTTGGTGGCATTAAATGCATTCACGGTAATGATAATGGTTATTATCATTATCCATTTCTAAAACAATTTCATCATCCCAAATGTCCTCACACTCATTAGCCCTCGTTTCCCCCTCCCCCAAGCCCCTGGTAACCTCTAATCTACTCTCTTTTTTCGTGAACTTGCCTATTCTAGGTACCTCCTATAAGAGGAGTCATGTAATATTTTCCCTTTGATACCTGGCTTATTTTACTTAGTGTTAGAGGCTGAATTCTATCTCCTCCCTCATATATTAAAGTCCTAACCCTCAGCAACCTCAGAATGTGACTGTATTTGGAGACAGGGTCTTTAAAAAGGTAACTAAGTTAAAACGAGGCCCTAATCCAATCTAAATGGTGTCCTTATAAGTGGAAATGGGGACACAGAAATGTACCGGGGAAGACAGTGTGAGGACGCCGGGAGAAGGCAGTGTCTCCAAGCCAAGAGGAGCAGCCTCTGGAGAAACCAACCCTGCTGATACCTTGATCTCAGCCTCGGGATTCCAGCCTCCAGAACCAGAAGAAAATCCATTTCCATTGTTTAAGCCACTCAGTGTACAGTGTTTGTTACGGCAGACTAGTGCCCTTAGCATCATATTTTAAAAAGTCATTGCTGTTGTAGAATGTGTCAGAACTCCCTTCTTTTCGAGGCTGAGTACTGTTCCATTGTACGGATGACACTGCCTCGTGTTTTCCAATCCTCTGTCCATGGACACTTGGGTTGCTTCTAGAGTTCTTTGCTGACACCTACTTTGCATCCCTGCCCCAAAATATACATAGGAGGGAAGGAAACTGGGGTTTGTAGAGCATCCACTGTGTGTCTCTGGGCTGGGTGCTTTACATACCTTATTTTAAGTGATCTTCTTGACAAGTTTTTCAGGTAAATGGGCTTGGAGAAGTTAAGCAATTTGCCCCAAGTGGAATAACTAGGGGTAGTCATTGTGGAGGAAGCAGACGTGTTCTTTGCTAAGATCTCTGCCTGGCAGGCACCATTCGAAGCTTTTGTGTATACATCGCTTCACTCCTCACAACCACCCACAAGGCAGGTATTAACATCCCCATCCTCAGGGTCTCAGGCAGTCCTCTCAATAATCCTGCCAGACCAGAGAAGGCACCGCTTCCAAAGGACGGTGTCAGGGCTGTCACTTGGGTCTGCCAGACTCAAACAGCTGCCTTGCCCCATCTGTCATGCTGCCTCTACAGTGGGACGGGGTCCATGTTGTGGCAGATGTGCCAGAGCTGTGGGATCACAGAGAAGTCAGGGGTCCCAGGCAGGCTCCACAGAGCAGGGGCACCTGAGCCAGATATGGAAGATGCACTGCTTCTGTTCATCCACTGCATGTCTCACCCACTACCCCTGAAGGCCCCGAGGGCAGGCAGCACATGGGTCATTTCCACTGAGAAGTGCCATGCCTGGCTCAGAGCCTGGTGCTCACTTGGAAAGTGGATCAGGTTTTGAAAGGTGGAGACGGGAAAAGGACATTTGGGGGTAGGAATAACACATGAAAAAGCACAGAGGTAGGAATGTTTGGCATGTTGAAAGAACCACTAGAAGTCCCCTTTGGCTGGGACACAGGATGGGTGAAGGAAAGGAAGAGGAACATTGAAGTGGGCATTGGAAGGGATGAAGGGAAGAAGGATGGCACAACTGTCTTTCTAGGCTTGACCATGGGCAATCTTGAATGCCCAGTGAAGGAGTTAAACTTTTAGCTGCTGGCACCAGGGAGACTCTCAAGGCACTTGAGTGAGAGAGGGACCAGGCTGAAACTATGCTCCAGATAAGGATGTCCTGGAGTAGGGTCTGGGGTCGGTGAAGGGTGGGGAGTTTAAGGCAAGCAGAGATGTATAGTCACATTGCTAATAACAACAAGGGGAAGGAGAAAGTGGGGGAGAAGAGGACCCTATAACCCAGAGACAAGAGGCCACCAGGCACCCTAAAACCTAAGGGCTCCCCACTCCACCCCAACAAAACACACATTTGCACTGACCCCCACCCGCAGCCTCAACCTCTCTTCCTCCCTCTGGGCCCTGCCCCAGGAACCTCTGGCCAGGAGGCAGACAGATTCTGAGCCGTGGCCACTGAGGCAGTACCAGAGGGGTCAAGAAAAATCCAGACGATGATCCCAGAAGGCCCCAGTCTCCATGCCCATGATAAGGAAATAGCCATCAGGAGAAGCCAGTCCTGCTGATACCTTGTTCTCAGACTCTGGACGAGGTGACCCTCCTATCTGTGGATAGTCGAGCACTTCAGGGCTCACACCATGAGTCCACTGGAACTCAGGAAGGCCCCAGACAGCCCCTTCAACCTGGCAAGTAGTGAGGCCCAGGGGAGCAGGCCAGCTGTTGGCCTGGCAGCCAGGGAGGGAGGCAGGCCTCCTTCAGAACTTGAGGATGCTCAACAGACAGTGAGCTGCAAGAACGCCAAGGCCATGGAGGGAAGGCCTGGGGACAAGAACAAGGCTGGCCTTGGAAGGGCCAGAGGTCTCAAGGGTCTCAGCACAGCTCAAAGACACTGGCCTCCCAGGCTGAGCCTCAGACCCTCGGAAGGAAGGATCCTGGAGAGGAGGTGGCCACTGCCCCAGCCCATTTCCTCCCCAGGCCTGTGCCCTCCCCACGGGGCTGCTGGCCTTCACCAGGGCTTGCTCCAGCCTCCCCAGTCTGCTAAGCTGTTTCCTTCCCTTATATAGAGTTCTGTGAGGACCAGGAAATGAAGCTCATCGAGTTCCTGGAGGCAAGAAGGGGCCTGTTCCCAGCGACACCGAGCCAGGGCACACATGCCCGAGCCCTGAGTGTCCCTCCAAAGACGGTGGAGACAGGGAGTGGGCCCTGCCCTTTCCCCAAACCCAGCACAGGCTGGGACCCAGAACCTGGAGCAGAGAGGACACAGGGGAGTCCCAGAAGGCTGACTCGACCCTGTCCCCAAGGCTCCAGGCCCTACCCCTCCCTAAATCCTCCTGAGCCCAGCTCCTCTTAGATCACTGGCCCCATCAACCTGTCCCCAAAGCTCCAGCTGCCCACTGCTTCCTCCTCCATTTCCTCCTCTTGTCTCAGGATGCTCTTCCCTCAACACACTCACTGACCCCCCCGCCCACTGCCAGGCTCCTTGTCCTGCAAGGCACTTGAGATGGGCCCTCCAGACAGGCGAGTTCCTCTTCAGACAAGAACCTCCCACCTCTAATCACACCCACTAACAGAGCAGCTGCCCAGCTGCACGTAAGGGCCACTCAACAACCAGACCCAAATGAAGTAGGGAAGAGCAGGTATGCCTGGCCCTTCAGGAGACTGCGGAATGTGGAATTCAGGGCAGCTTCAGTCAGAAGGCCCTGACAACAGCAAGGGGGACTCGGGGGAACCAGCAGGCCAAGCTACAGGACCCATGGGCTTCCCACCCACTGAAGCCAGCCACTCCAAGCCAGCCTGGAAGAAGGCACAACACCATGGCACCCAGATGGGTGCACCCCAGGTGAATACAGGGAGTCTTCTCTGAAGATTTCCCGCCAGACAACCCAAGCAGGGATCTCGAGGGCCCTGGCTCAGGGTCCACACTCACCCACACCTGGAGTCAGGGAAGCTGGGTGAGGTGAGGCTGCACACTAGGCCAGACTTCTTACGAGCATGTGCTGATGAGTGGGGAGGTCAGAGGCATGGGGTTCAGCAGAGCTGCCCTAAGCACCTACTGCACGCCAGACCCAGGGAGCACAAGAGAGCAAGCTAGGGGGGGCAGGGTGAGAGGGTCCCCGCAACAGGCAGGACCACAGGGAAGTACCAGCAGGGGTCAGAGAACACAGAGGGGTGGGGCCTCATCAGCATCTTGAATTAATGACCCTGCCCACAATCAGCCACCTCCGGGCCTTCCTGCCTGGCGTTGATAACCCCTGCCACCACCCCCAGCTCCACCCACCCCCCTTCCCTCAGCCCTCCACCCCAACCCCGGCCACCAAAGTTGTTCAAGCCAGAAGCCCAGATGTCTTCCTTCATTCTTTCCCCTCCCTTCCGCCAAGCCTGGGCAATTCCTCCTCCTAAATACCTCTCTGAGCCACATACACCCCTACCCTGGTCCTGTAAATCACAGAGAGGGTTGCAACACTGGTCTCCCTGCCCTCAGCCTCATCCCCTCCACCCCATTCTCCACTTGGCAGCCAGGGAGCTATTTCTAAAATGCATATCCAGCAGTGTCACTTCTCTGCCTAAAGTCCTTGCATAGCTCCCAGCTCACGGGAGAAAGTCCAAATGTCCTAATATGGCCGTCAGGCCCTTCAGGACCTGGCTACATCTCCTTCTCCAGTCCCATTTCTCACCTCTCCACCTCAAAGCCCTGGCTCGGGCTAGAGAAAATCACGTTCAGGTTAACTCTCATTCAATACTGCACACTGCTGAGGTAGGGGCTATCAGCCCATTTTAAAGATGAGGAAATGAGGCACTGAGAGGTTGCATTCTCAGCCCAAGGTCACACAACCAGTAAATAATGGAAATTGAACCAGGTTCCACGTGCCTGTGTCCAAAGCCTCGGCTCTGCCCAGGACTACTCTATGTTGCCCAGTCGGGGGTCACAGTCAGTTTCATGGAGAACATGGCCTGTGAGGTGGGTAGGGAGAAGAGATGCCAAGGTTCAGAGAACAGAAAGAGACCAGTTGACTGTGCTCAGGGCACACATGGCCAAATGGAGAAAGCAGGTCAGAGAGGCAACTCATGCCACACCGCACATGACCCGGAGGGCCAGGCTGAGGCCAATGTCCAGGGCCCTGGAGTGGCCTCATGTCCCCGGAGCCAGTGAGAAGGCCTGGGTGAGGCATGGGGCTGGAGCCTGAGAGTCTGGCCTGGAAGAGGCTCTGAGCTGGGCAGGGAGCAGAGGAGAGAGGTTAAGGCAGGGGCTCCCAGGAACACAAGAAGTTGGAGGGGCAGGAAAGTGGGGCAGTCAGAGCTGCTGAGGCACGCAGCTGGAGGACTGGGGGGAAGCCAGCTGCCATGCTAGAAGAGGAGGCATGAACAGGCAGTATGGAATGTAGGTTTCAGCATTGCCTTCTCTAACAACCCAAAGAGCAGGAAAACCCCACCGCTTCTCTCCGGCCTGTTCTGAAGCAGGGAGGCTGGGGGACAGGACCAGCAGCACAGAGAACGGAGCTTCTAGGAAGTTCCTAGAAGAGCTGCTCAAGGAAAGAGCTGTGGTCTGTGGTCGTGGTTCCAGTGGAACTCGGGTGAGAGGAGGTGACAGGCACAGGGAGTGAGACCACGTGTTCACTCAACAATGCCCACTGAGTGTACTCCATGCCAGGCTCCCAGCTCTGGAGACAGATGAAGGAGGATGGCCCCTGCCCAGGGGGGAAACTTGTGGCCCCGTGGGTGAGACAGGCATGTAAACAGAGAATTATAAAACAGCCCTGGTAATGCTATAATGGAGGTATGAAGGGGGCTAGGATTTCACTGGGATTCAAATCCATCTGTGTTTCCACCCAGAGGAAGGCTCCCCACCCCACCCCCTCACTTTCCACCAAGGGTTTCTGTTTCCAGATGGGAACTCGAAGGGACAAAAGTCTCTGACCTTAGCTGTGCTAGGACAGTAAGGCAGGAAGGGTGCATGGGAAAAAAATCTAAGAGCAATGGGAAAACCCAGGGAGCCAAAGGTCTCAGACAGTGCTGAGGACTGTGCCAACTGCCACGGGGACCTGTAAGAGTAGGCTGTGGGGGGCTGAGCCAGGCCCAAAATAGAGAATTCTGGGGCTAGGGCCACACGCAAATCCATGCAGCTATCAGAGACCCACACAGACATCAGCCCCTGTCTTCTTAAGCCAGACCATCGTCCATTTGCCAGCGAGGACAAGGGCGTACACACCCCTCCCCTTTCTACCTCTGCACAGTTACCTGCAAACCACAGGTGTCCACCTCCCTGCTTCCTAATTTCATGGATGCTGTTGATTGTATTTAGCATCATCAACTAAATAACAGTTTTTGAGGAGGGGGAAAGGCTACCTGAATTGTACTCATCAATCGTAAGGTGCATTCCAATTTCTGAAACATTAAAATGTTTTTTTAAAAAAGACATCCCAGATTTGAAGAAGTACCTGAAATTTGTGATTCTCCAGGTTCCCTAAGCTGCCTGTATCGCTACCCTATGTGGTGGACAAACAGGAAGTCCTTTCTGATGTCTACCTATCTCTCATTTTAAGAATTTAAGGGCCTAGCACGGTGGCTCACACCTGTGATCCCAGCACTTTGGGAGGCCAAGGCAGGCAGATCACAAGGTCAGGAGTTCAAGACCAGCCGAGCCAATATGGTGAAACCCTGTCTCTACTAAAACTACAAAAATTAGCTGGATGTGGTGGCGCACAGCTGTAGTCCCAGCTACTCAGGAGGCTAAGGCAGGAGAATCGCTTGAACCTGGGAGGCAGAGGTTGCAGTGAGCCAAGATCATGCTGTTGTACTCCAGCCTGTGTAACAGAGTGAGTGAGATTCCATCTCAAAAGAAAAAAAGGAAGAAAAGAAAAGAATGTAAGCCTGGCCAAAAGGAGGAAGAGAGTAGAAAGCAACTCAACTACATATTATCAGGAGAAAATCCCACATCCTCAAAGCTGATCTATGGCCTTATGTTCCCTGGACCCCCCAAAGGTCATTTTGTCTCATCGCCTGACTCCTGACAGTTTTGCACTAAAGCCAAACATGGTACCTGGGAGCAGATTCAGTTCTATGAGATTGTAACACCTTCTGTTTGCGGGTCCTCACTTCCAGATTCCTGAACACACCAAGAGGCCATGAGTTTCCAACCACAGGGTAAAAGGAGGGATAGAAAAAAACTTGGACTGGGAGTCAGGCATGGGCTCATATGCCAGTTTTGCTACAGACTGGCTATTGAGACCTTATTTAACTTCCCTGAGTGTCAGTTTGCCCCTCTGTAAAATGGGGATGAGATCATCTTTCCAGAGTGGCTGGAAGTACTCAATAAAGTTGATTTAGATGCCATCAGTAAAAATGTCTAGAACATAGAATAAGCTTAGGAGATGTTAGTTCCCATCTCTTTTAGCCTAGAGGTGATTAATGGCACTCTCTGAACCTCAGCATCCTCATTTACAGACTAGTAAATTCTATGCACCAGGCTTAGTTCTAAGCATCTCATGCATCTCAACGCATTCACCCCTGTGAAGCAGGTCCTATTCCTATCCCCATTTTACAGAAGAAACTGAGAAACAATACAGGGAGAAGAAGGAGCTGATTTTTAAGATCCCAGTCAACAAAAGTGTGAGACACTGTACAATGCAAGAAATTACCAGCAAAAAAAATCTACCGTTTTTCCTGAGCTCTGAATTCGTCCATGCATACGCTTCAGTTATCTGAAAATTCATTCATGTGGAAAACTCCTGGTCCCTAGATGGCAGCGACGGGAGGAGGCAGTGCAATTGCTATGCACAATTAGCGCGCATCAGGGGCTGGTGTTCTGGAACCCCATCTGCTCTGATGGACGAGGCTGCACCAGGAGCCCCCGGAAGCAGAACGTCCCGTGGGCAAGGCAGCCCAGCTCTCTGTTGCTCCTTGAAATCCATCTGGGGCCAAGTGGCAGGAAGCCCCCTCTCACTTCCAATTAGCAGGCAGCAGAGACTTGACGCACGGCCAGCACTGAAGGCCAGAGTAGGCCTGGCTGTCACCAGCATTGTTTGGCTCCATCTGACGCATATCCACCCCTCTGTAATGCTTCCTTGCTCCTGGGCAGACCTTAGAGATGCACGTATCTGAATCCAGGTCTGGAGGGGAAGGAAGAGGGCAAAGGGAGGGGCAGCAGAAGACATGGCTCCCTCTGGCTCAGAAAGCACTGAGAGATTTTTAAATGGACTGAAGACAAAGCTGGAATCAGCTACAGACCTGGTGACCCAGACACCGCAGCCCTGCATACACACAGCTCAAAACAGCCCAAGGCACACACACAGTGCACATGCCTGGCCACTGCCAGACACAGATGTAAAGTCACCCCCTGGTGCTTGGATCCCACCCCAAGCAGAGCCGCACAAACAGAAACATATCAGCACCACCGACACATGCACTGGCCCCAAGCACAGCTGATTCCAGGAAGCCAGAGGGGAAAGGAGCCCATGTGTAGAGACTGGGGCGGGGGGAGCATAAGCCAGCAGACGTGGCGGGGGTACAAGAGCAGCCCAGCGCCCCTGAAGCACACCCAGACTTCTGAGCTCCTTTCAAAGTGCCCACTGCAGCTGGGCAAGCAGCGAATTCCCATCTGAGCCCCACTCATCCTTCTGGAACAGCAGGTGAAGGGATAAGGCACACGGGCAGAACCTGGAGGGGAGGTGTCAGAAATGGAAGAGCAGGTGCACAAACAACAGGGTGGAGCGGATAGGAGGATACGCCACCTGAGCATTATGGCGTGGAAGCACAGAGAGCTGGAATTTTAGGAACAGAGGTGGTGAGGAGGGGTAAAACAGAGTTTAGGACTCGGGACTACCGTATTGTATGAACATATACAAGGAACATGTACTTCAAACAGGCTATCTCATTTAATCCTTCCAACAACAGCTTCAATGAGCAATAGCCTCTTTTTCCATATGAGGCTACTGAACCTTATAGCAAAGCCATGTGTTGGTCAGGGTCACACAGTGAAGAGTGGTTGAGCTGGGACTCAAACCCACGACAGCCAGACTGCAAATCCTATACTCCTTGAGGCAAGCCAAGTCTCCTGAATGCTTAGAAGACAAGACAGAGCAGCAATGGGGTGGAGGAGGTGTGAAGGCATAGGTGCTGGGAGGGGCTGATCCGGAAAAGCATAGAGAGGCAGAGGGGATGAGGTATGGCACCCTGCTGGCCGGGGCCCCAGGCTCCTAAGGAGGACAGGGAGGGAGGAGCTCAGGCTGCTGTGACTCAGTGGCTGGGCCTCCAGGGAGAATTTCCGGAGCCCCAGACAGCTCTGCACCGTCTAGGAGCCACCTACCCAGCGGAGACACTGAGCTGTGTTACTCACGACTGTTACTCACTTTGCCTCTGAACCCCCGCCCCCAGCACATGACTTCCTCCCACTCTGTTCCCTCTGGGTGGCCAGGGGAGACAGTAAATCTTCCCCAGTCCCCTCCCTCACTTCACTGGCTCCAATCCTGCCAAGTGTACCCCCACCTGAGTCACTGGGACAGACAGGAGATTATGGCCAGCCTAACCCTGACAGCTGCTGCCCTCCACTCTGTTCCAAGAAACCAAGCTGCCTGGAGGAGTGGTCACTGGGAAAAGAACGTTTCAATCCCAGCACTGGAAGGACCTCCCCAGCCTTTCAGCTAGCATCCCAGCAGATGCCTGAAGAGCCAATAGGATCCCACCTCCATGCTGGACAGTTCTGCCAAAGGCCCCAAGAGTAGGAGCCTCTCTGTTCAGAAAGATCCATGGACTTGCAGAATTTCAGCACTGCTAAAAAGAGAGAACACCCCTAACTCAAACTTCTCCTTTCACAAGTAAGGAAAACAGAGTCCAAAAAGTGAAAGCAATTTGCCTAAAGTCACACAGAGCTGCCCTTCTTAAATCTTGTGCCAAGAGGGACTAGCAGGCCACCTGACACCCCTGCCACGGGTCCTTCTGCAGCACTACACAGACCCCTCTCTCTGTCCCAAGTCAGGGCAGGCCCCTGAAGTTAACTATTTCTCCCTCCTATTGCAAAGCAGCACTGAAGATGGGAGATCCGAAGGCAAGGTGAGGAGAGGGAGGAAGGAGCTGCAGCCAGACACTGATTACTAGGGAGGAATCACTTTCTAACATTGAAGGGGCATCAGACTCCAGGCCACCTACTCAGAACCGTCTGCCCAGGAGGCAGGGAAATGGGCTGCAGGCCCTCTGGAGGCTCTGGAGCTAAAGGGCCAGGCCCTCTGGCAGGAGATGATGGGAGGAATTCTTAGGGTCCCAGCTGGGAACTTGGGAGAGTCCTGGCCTCCTCTCCAATCACCTCTCCTCCCCCAGCCCCCACCCCTCACCCTGGCTCACCCCCGCTCTCCCAGGGCTCCAGCCTGGAATCCAGGCCTGACCACTGCCTCTGCTCCCACGCTCGGCTCAGCTCAGCCGGCCACAGCAGAGGCAGCCACATGTGTGGTGGTGGAAGCAGTTCGTGAGCCACTGATGAATTCCTTCTAAGCCTCCAAAGGAGCCTCATCTATCTCTTGTGTTCTCCCCTCTCACTCTGGGCAGTTGCACTCATCCCAGCCAAGAAAGAAACCCCTGCTGCCAGTCCCCTCTCTCTCCCTACACCAATAATAGTAATAACAATAATAAAAACAGCAACAACCATCACCAAGCTTTATGCTGCGGAGCCTGCGTGCCAGATCCAGTTCTGCTTGTTCCCTGAACTTTACAGATGAGCAAAGGGAAGCACTGGTGGGTCAGGTGAGTTGTTCATCATCATACAGCCTGCAAGAGGTGGGATCAGAATTCACACACAGCCCATGCCGCTGCAGAGTCTGTGAACTTGACCCCCTCATCACACTGCCTCATGAGAGGTCGCTGCTCTAGGAAATAAATGCTGCTGGAATCCCCTCTCCTTCATCAACACACAGTCCCTGAGCATCGGGAACATGGCAGGCACCTGGCCTTTGAGGCACTCAACATTCCATCTAGCTCTGGACAGGCAGACCCTCTCTGCACTCACCAGGCCATGTAGAGCCAGGCTGGGCATGGCTGCCTCTGAGCAAACAGGCTCCTCCACCCTGACTAGGGTACAAGGCTGTTCATTCATTCCTTCATTCATTCAACAAATGAGAACAACAAATGGAACACAGTGAGAGCCTATTGTGTTCCAGGTCCGATGATAAAGGAGGCCCTCAAAAAGATCCTCTCAGTGCCTTAAAAATATGAGCTGCCTCCAGTCTACCCTCACTCCTGCTTGCTGCAGTTCATCCATCCCAGGGCTATATATGAAGCCTTGCCAAGGATGGCCCTGTCCTAGCCTGAAAGATCTCCCAGGAAGGAGATTTCAGGGCCTCCTTGGCCTCCCAATCCAGGAGGGGAGGATGGTATGCTGGAAGGAAGCCCAGAGGGATCAGGGAGATGAAGAGACTTGGGAGAGGATTTCCCAGCCCCAGGGCTGAGGAATTTGAACATAGGATTCCAGGAACCCAGGCCCTGGCTTGAGGCCTGTCCCTAGGACTCCCTGCCCACTACAGCCTCCACAGTGGCCCACATGCCCTTCTTAAATCAGTTTCATCATGTCTTCCCTACATAAAACCCCCTGCCACTCCCCTCTTTAACCTGGCTCAGAATATCCCCACCCCTTGGGCCCCAAGCAACTCTTCCAGGCTCTCCTCAAAGCCATCCTTTCCCACACACATGCCATTTTAAGCTGCCATATGCTGTGAGTTTGCTCCCTTCCAGGCCCTGGGCTGAGAACTGTACAGATAGCCTCATTTCACATCCATGCTAGCACTGCAAGGTTGGAAATATGAACCCCATTTTACAGATGCAGACACTAAGGCTCAAACCAACGTAGCAGAGCTGGGAGGAGACCCACGCTTGTTATTGCTTCTTATTCTTACCTGCATGCAACTGGGCCTCTGTGCATGCCTTCCCCTCTGGCTGAAGAAGTCTTTGCCCCTTTTCCTCCCTGCAAAACTCCTTCCCAAACTTCAAAATCCATCTCAAACGGCACCCCTTCTCCAAAGCCTCCCCCACTCTGCCGCTCACGTGAGCTGCCTCCTGCTTGGCGTTCCCGCTGCGTTTTGCAGCAACACTCTGTCTACTCTCCTAGTCTCCCACTGGATCATGTCTCCCGGTCTTTCCAGCCTCATGTCCAGCACCTTGCCTGGCATAGGGTGGATGCCCTCAAAGGTTTTTAAAGTGAACAATCCAGCGGCCCCGTGTGCCCAGCTGGACTTGCCTGCTGCTGCACAGCCTCCACAGTGGGTCCACCACCACTGGCAATGCCCCGGGCCCAAGGAGCCAACCCCTGGGGCCAGCCCATCTCTGCCAACCCCAATCACAGCCCGAACCCCCCAGCACATGTCCCTGGGTGGAGGTTTCTCCCCATGCCAGCCCCCCTTCCTGGCTTGGCGGCCCCTCTCGTTCAACCAGCTCTGCCATTTCTGAGTCTCGGCCGGTGATTAGGGCCCTAATCAGCAGGACTTCCTGCCAGCGACTGCCAGAGGTGGGGGTGGGGCGGGGAGGGAAGCAAGGTCAATCCAAGGTGAAGTTCCACAGCCTTGGGACCGGGGGATGCCCAGTGAAGGCCAAGCGGAGATGGACTCACAGACTGCCAACCCCAGTACCTCTCCAGCCCTTCATTTACAGGCGAGGGCACTAAGTCCCAGTGAGAGAAGGGACTCAGGTGAGACTCCTCCAGAGACGAGGGACAGAGCCAGGCCTAGACTCAGATCTGCTCACTTGAGCACTGCTCTTCCACTGCCTGGACAAGATGGACCCCAGGGTAGAGCCCGTCTCTTCTGCTTCCCCTGAAGCCCTCTTCCTCACCTCTACCCTCTTCCCCAGCACCAAGCCCAGCACTGAGGTCAAGGTCAAGAGGCAAAGGTGAGGCCCACCTCCACATAAGCAATGGCCTAAAATTGGGCAGAGGTGAGCAGGGGCCGAGGAAGGGAAGCAAGACAGGGCCGGGCTGAGCTCAGGAATGCTCCCCAGCTGTCATCATCATCAACCCAAGCCCATTCTTTCTCCAAAAAAGAGCTTAATGCCTTTTGCAGCTGCAACTGGGCGGGCCAGGGGCCCGGAAATGGAGTTCACCCCCGACCCAGAGCAATCCCAGCCTCCCTGGGTGGGAACCAGGTTGGGTGGAGAATACAGCTTGGCAGGCCTTGAGGGCCGACCCCTGCTAATGAGGAATGTCAGGGGCACCGGAAAGCAGGGGACCCCAGAGAGGGCAGAGGCCTGGGATGGAGAGGGAGTGTGGCCAGGGGCCCTGCCCTTCCACGGGTTCAAAGCTGTCAGCTTATATGGCATGCAGGAAGAGCGGACATGGTTATCCCTACCCACTACCAACAACGGACTGAACTAAAGCTGCAACAAGAGGAATGTCAGCTAGATCTCAGGGGGACCTAGAGGGCACAAGCCACAATAATTTGAAGCAGTTATTTGGGGATCCTACTTCAAAATGTAGATGCCTCCTCTATGGGTATAGCCCACGGTCCAGGGCAGGCTTCCTAGAGGCCAGGCTAGGTCCTTGCTTGGCCTGGGAGTCTCCGGTTCTGTGACTCTCATCACGGCATGGGATGGGATCCAAGAAGGGGAGCTCAGGCTGGTTTATAATAATGCATCTTGTTTACGGTGATGGCAACCTACTCAGAGTTCTCTGTAAACACAGATCTGCATGGGCTCCCTGAACAGACAAGCGCTCCGGAGGGCCCCTCAGCTCCCTGCCTGCCCTCTAATCACAGAGAAAGAGAGACAGAGTGAGGGAAAAGAAGATTCTTCTCTGAGGTCTGATGCTAGGACCTCTTATGGGAAAATAACACCAGCATCTTCTCCATTCTCTGTTCCCATAATTATCTTCATCTTAGAGATGGAACAAGAAGACAAGAGAGAGGGAAGAACCATCACCACCACCAATCATAACAGTCATAACAATTACTAACCTTCACTGAGCACCCATGGGCCAGATACCACCCAAAGTGCTTTAAATAAATTAACTCATTTGATCCTCATAACTACACCTTGAAACAGGTACTATTATCCCATTTGACAGTGAGGAAACTGAGGCTCACAGAGGTTCAGTTCCTTGCGGAGACCACACGGCCGGTAAACTGAGTTGAGCCCCAGCAGTCTGGCACCAGACTCACATTCTCTGCCTCAAGACAGACCTCTCAGTCCAAGTCTAACAAATCCTCACCAGGCTCTGTCAAAACCCTTACCCCTCTGCCCTCCATCAGTCAGTCATCGGTGTTGAGCAGCACTCTGCCAAGCACAGCAAGGATCACCAGAGCAGCCAGAGGTACAGGCCTGCCCTCAAGGAGCTTGTGATCCAGCCAGAAGACAGGTGAGCAAACAGGAAATTTGCAAGGATCACAGAACACTGTGGCCCCCCCACACCCCGCCTTCTCTGCAGGAAGTCTAGAAAGGTCCTTGGGGGAAAGGGACCCAGGTCTGGGGCCCCCATAGTGGCCAAAGGGCCAAAATTCCACCCAGTCACTCCTGTGATTCCTCACCCCCATCAGCTCCCCAGGCCCCCGCCCTGCTGGGCCAGTCCCTCCTGCCTCCCACACCCAGGGCTGAGCTACAGGCTTCCAGCCCTAAAAAGGCAGGGACTGCAGAACCCAGACTAGCCCTGGAGGAGGCAGCGCCAAGGACTGGCTCAGGCCCACCCACCACCCCTCCCGCATGGGCCCCAGCTCCACAGACACAAGCCTCTCCCCTCCAGGGAAGGTGAGGTGGGCAAGTAGGAAGAGGGCAAGGCCACCAACCTGGGTAGAGGCTGCACTGGAGCTCTTTAGTCTCCAGCAACCTTCTGAATGGGAAAGAGCTCCAGGTCACTGGAGGGAAGGAAAGAGGGAAGGGCCAGTGTGACCTTGCATAATAGAAGTGGCACCAGGGGATGTGGGCACAGCCTACCAGGCTGGCCACCCTGCCACCCCACCCCCTTGTTCCAGCCTACTTGTGCCCATACCTCTGCATGCCTAATAGCCCTAGAAAGCTAAGAGCCATCTGGCCAGGGAGCTACTAAGCCAGGGGCCACTGGCAGATAGTAATGGGGACAAAGTCTAGGCCAGTCCTCCCAAACCCAGTCTCCAAAAATGACCCTCTTCCTCCATCCACTTCTGATTTGCGTTTTTTGGAGGCCAGTAACTGGAAGGGCTTTCCTGACTGTCTCCCTCTTCCCCACACCTCCAAACACATCCCTCAACTGGGTCTCAGTTTCCTGGGGTCAAGAGGCTTTGGCTCTAGAAATAAGTCAAGAAACCGGAACCACTGGCAACTGAGAGCCTTTGCCTGTTACCCTAGCTCCCACCCTGGTGCTCCAGGCTCATGGAACACTCAGGCCTCCTGTTCCTTCCCTGCATACCCCTCCCTCCATCACTGAGTCTCTTTCAAACCCCAGGAAAGAGTGTCATAATTAACCAGCCTCATGTAGTCCCTGGCTGGAGAAGAGGGACTGAAGCTAGACATTGGAAAGGACTTCCCTCTCAGATGAAGCCAAGACTGGGAGGGGGCTCCCCTGGTCGGAGGCAGTGGTTGAGTTGGGTGGTCACGATCTCCTACTGCGTCACCCTCTCTGGTCAGGAGAAAAGCGGGCACAGGCATCCACAGAGGGGCCATGGAGGAGGCTGGCTGGTATAGGAAGGATGGAGTCCAGGGTGGGTTTCAAGCCCACCCGGAAGCACTCATGGGCACTTTTTTCATGGGAAGCCCAAACCTGTTTGGTTTGGGGAAAGCTTTGTCCGAAGCCCCCTCTGGCTCTCCTCTCCCTGCCTACCTCAGAGCAAACAGGTTTGGAAAGGCTGGTGAGAGGTGACTCCTCCCCGACTTGCCCTCCTAAGAGGCCCTTGAGAGCAACTGCCTGGCCTCGCCTTACACCCTTCACCCCATGCCAGTTATACAAACCACTTGAAGCTGCCCAGACAACCCTGCATTATTTATGAAGGTGGAAACTGAGGCTCGAATGAGACCCACACCTGAGTTTTTCTCCATCTCAGATCTTGGCACTGCCCTCGGCCTACCATCTCCAGACTGGCTTAAGAGGCCTGTTTTGGGGACACCAAACTGGGCAGGGATCAAGACGCCCAATATCCTATCAGCCACCCCACGGCTCTTGCACACTGGCCCTAAATGTGCTCAACAGGGACCATCAGCTCTAACTGCAGGGGTTGGGGATGAGGCCTGTGGTGCTTGCTGTCGCCCCCACTCCACACTGTGACACAGCCCACTACAGGCAAGGGGAAGAGTGGGCCAAGAGGAATAGGAAGAGCCTCAGAACCTTTGCAGGAAGCAGCTGGGGGCGGGCCTGATGGGCAGTTGAGCCACGGGCATGAGGGAGGGGCACAGTTGCCAGGGCACAGCGTCAGGCTCTTGGTTCCTTATACATTGGCAGGAAGGAGGGGGCCCCTGGAGTGGTCTGTGCCCACACCCTAGGCCAGAGAACACAGCTTCCTGATCGCCCATTCTGGTGTCAGAGAATTCCCCAACTCCAAGAATCCCAGGCCCTCAGTATCCCAAGAGACCATCCAGGTCATTGCCTCTAACCACATCCCAGCCTAGGAATCCTTCCAAGCTGTTGTCCAGCCTCTGTCTAAACTCCCCCCAGAACAAGATACTCTCCACCTTACAAGGCAGCCCATCCTCCTACTGACCCACCAGGTTCTTAGGAAGCTCTTTCTTCACCTGAAGAAGCTGAGCTTCCACCTCTGAGGCTCTTCTTCCTTCAACCAAACAAAAGTCCTTTCTGGCCGCCCTTGATTCCTGCTCCTATCTGGGTAGAAACAGGAGCCCGAGGGTCCCCAAACTCCAAGGCTTCAGCCACAGCCCACCAGAGGCCAGAGTTGTTCACAAAACAAGAATATCTTCCCTGAACCCATAAGCACCCCACCCCAGCCCCGCTCCGCCTGGCCACCAGCTTCTCTGTGCTTACACTTCCTGGACACCACCACCTCCCTGGGAAATTCTGCACTGGGGCTTTGCGGGAAGTGAAGTGTGAAGAGGCATGGGATGAAGTCAGAAAGGCCGAGGCTCAAGGCCAGGCGCCTGCAAGCAGAGGGTCCCAGGTTGCCTCCTTCACCACAAGGAACCCTCAGCTCCTGATCCTGGTGCTGGCTCCCAGCTCTGGTGGTCAGTAGGACTGGCCAAGACCCTCCCCGGCCTGGAGCAGCCCACTCCTCTCCAACTCCCTGCCCTTTATGGGCAGCAGAGTCCAGGCCAACCCCAAGCTGGGTCTCCAGCTCTAATCCCATTCAGGGTTCTCCCACCCACCACTCTATCTCAGTCCAGATCCTCCCTCACTCCCTGCCACATCCCTGTGCCAGAGGTGTCAGGCAGGGGGTGCCCCAGCTGTAGCAAGTGCTGAGGTCCAGGGAGAGCTGGAGTGGGGGAGACAGGAGTGGCCACCAGCTGGCAGGGGCAAGTGCAACTTGAGGCCAAGTCTGAGCTACCATGGTCTCCACTCACCCCAGGCAGCTTCAGGAGGGGAAGAGGGGGTGCTACCCAACACCTTCCCCCACTGGTGCCACAGTGAAGTGGCACTGGAAGCTGGGGCTTCCAGAAGAAATGCCCTTGTCTCCAAAGACCCTGGCACCCTAGTTTCCAGGCCCCCCCTCATATTCTCACCCCACAACCCCCTGTCTGCCTGCCCTCTCCCTCCAGCTCCTCCCACCCATCCTGCCCCCTAACCTTATCCTCTCCCCTGCACAGGTACCCTCTCATCACCCCCACCCAGTTTCCTTTTCTAGAACAGCAGCCAGCCTAAAACATCTGGGCAGGCAGTCCTGGCCCAGGTCCTGGATTGGGGGTTGGGGACAGACACTGAGGTCAGCTCCTTATGGATTCTCCAGGCTGGGAACGGGTGGCAGGTAGGGCATCAGAGTCAGAGGAGGAGAGGAGGGGTGGGGGGAGAGGGAGGAGCAGGGGGAAGGCAGCTGCCCCTGTCTGTTCATTAACCACCTGGATTAGCCATTTCTGCCCAGAGGGGTGAGGAAGGAGTAAGGACTAGTGGTTGGAGAGGGCAGAGGGGGCACTCCTGCCAGGCTGTGCCCATGGGCAAGGGAGCAGGGCCCACACTGAGGAGTGGAGATGGGAAAAGTGCTTTGAACCCTACCCTTGCCAGGCCTGCCAGCCTCTCCCTGCAGCCAAGGTCAGACTTCAGGTTGCTAAGTGAGTCCCTAAGAGAAGAAAGGTGCCCTGAGAGCAGCTCAAGTGGTGGCAGGGAAAGAGATGCAGAAGAAAAAAATACAGCCCTGCAATGGTCAGGCAAGTAGCAGAAGAGACCCCCAGGCTTCCTCCTCCCTTGGTCCCTGTGTCCTCCCCACTCCCCCAGCTGGCCTCAGTCCCAAGCAGCTACTGACACCAGCAACTTCCCTAGCAAACAAAACTCCTTCTGACTGGTTGCTCTCTCACAGCAGGGACAGCCGCACCCCAGACATCCCTGCCAGAACCACAGGAACATCTGAAGACAGGGGACTGACAAGATTGGCCTCTGAGTGGCTTGCCTGGCCCAGGGACCAGGCAGGCTGACCTTACCTTCCCCTAATCTGATCTGTGGTCTTGACAGCATCAGTATCAACAACCCAGCAGCCCTAGCCAGCGGCTCCATGTCCCCCTACGCACAAATACACACACACACACACACACACACACTCATACACACGTACACCATCACACATGCACACTCACTCACCTTGCCTGCAGAGGGACCACTACGTGGGTGTCTGGGCCAAAGGACTCCCAGGAAGGGGGCGGTGGCCAGTGGCAGAGGCAGCAGCTGTGGCTGGCAAGAAGCTGGTTTCCCAGAAGGCAGCGAGTGAGCCTGTGTCCAGGCAGGGAGCGGGGTGCAAGGAGCAGAGCTGGTCCCAGGGCCACTGCTGGGAGCAACTGAGCAGAGGGCTCTGCTGGTCGGGTTCCTTCCCAGGCCAGCCCAGGGGGCGGGCCAGCAGTGCACCGCCTCCTTCCCGGAGTCAGCCAGCAGTGGGCCCCCTCCGCCAGCCAAGGCCTTCTTTAACCCCTGCAGTGCTCTGCTGGCTGCACTCTAGCCGGCTCTGGCCAGGCTGGGGCAGGGCACAGACACCTGGGACAGGAGATCGCCAGGAAATGTGGCTACCCCTCATTTAGCCACAGGCCCAGCAGCCGCCATGGGGACAGGAGCGGCGAGGCCCGAAGGCTTGGGGGACAGGGGTGGAGAAGGGGGTAGGGAGGGGCCAAGACTCCATGGAAAAGACACAGGTGCAGAGAAATGGCCTCCTGGGTGGGGAAGAATGTTTGCTGAGATGGTGATGGCGATAATAATGATAATACAGCAACTCTCAGCTTTTCTACAGCATTCTGCTCTATGCTGTTTCCAACTCATTTTGTGACCGGAGGCCAGGAATCTAGCTTCTGAACCTGTTTTTTTCTTAGCTGTCAAATGCGAGATAGCAATCTCTTGCTGTTTTCTCTGGGCTGAGTTAGGACATTTGTGACTGTATATTCAAAAGTCATTTAAGCTGAGCTCCAGTTAATGAAACACATGCTTCAACTCTCTTTGAAATGGATCAAAAAATAAGATGGATCGATGGAAATATGATAAAGCAAATATATCAAAGTGTTCATTGTAGAGTCTAGGGAGTTCACAATATAATCATGTCAACTTTTCTATATGCGTGAAGTTTTCTATAATAGAAATAATGGGGGAAAGTGACATGAAGAGTTCAGAGCACCATATGAGTGATAAAAGTGAAGAAGCAGATCGGATTGTTTAGAAAGGAAGGGGAAAAGTTATTTGCTGCACACCTGTTGGATGCTGGGCACTAAAGACTGTTAATTCTCAGTCTTCTAATCACACTGGTTATTATAGCCGAAGAACCTAACCTTGGAGCCCAGAGGTGACTTGTGGAAGTCCAAGCAAGACTGTGCAGAGGACCTCACACCTGAACCTGAATCCAAGCTCTGCACCACTGACATCCGGAGGTTGAGAGGCCCTTCCTTCTCTTCCCCATCTGGGCCAGTGGCCTGCATCTCCCAGCCTCAGTTTCCCCAGCGACACAATAAGTTTGCGTCAAAAGGTCTTTGAGAACTTTTCCAGTCCCAATATACACTAATTGTATTAATTCAGCCAACCCTTCTCCAGGCTTCAGTTTTCCCCAGAAGTACAATGACAAGGGAATCCTCGAAAAGGGACAAGATTTTGGAGCATGTGGGGCCAGAGCCACAGGGAGATGGCCAGCGCTTTGGAGGTCTGAGTCACCCCCAATCAGAGACAATGAAGCCCCTGGGGATGGAGGAGAGAAGGACACCTTCTCAGGACCTTATATGGGGAGGGCAGACATAGAGGCATTGCTCCACTCACCCCCTGCCTCCAGAGCAAGATGACTTCATCCTGTCCTAGCTGGAAAGAGGGTCTGGGTTCTGAGTCCCAAATTCCAGCATCGAGAACCCACCAGCCTCAACAGCAGCCTCAATCTGTGAGAGTGCAGATGCTATCCACAGACGGCAAGGATGGTGAAAGCAGATGGACTATGGGACTAGTCCTCCCTAGCCCTCCACCCAGCCTCAAACCAAGTCTCACACTCACTGGCCCCAACTCTGGGGCAAAGATGACCCCAATAACATTATCCTCCTTAACGCCAACCCACCACCACCACAGACTGAGGGTCCCTCTGGGGCTTGGGTCAGCTCTGCCCAGGTGAGGGAAGTTAGAGGATCCTGGGTCAGTTTCAGCTCTCCAAAGGTGAATGTGGGAGTATGCTGTACAATTACAACCCCTCCCACTAGCAGGTACCCAGAACAGCAGAACGCTCCATCTTCCCCTTCTCTTCCTTCCAACCCACATCCATATTATCCCAATTGACATCAAAGGGTCCCAGTCCCCCACTGCCTGCTCCATCCAGTCCAAGCTCTGCAGTGGAACATCCCAGCCTCTCCAATCTTCCCTCCCTCCATCCCCCAACGTTGATGATCAGACCTTTCTCAAACACTATTTCTCTCTCCCCTCTATCAGCATTCAGGGCCCAATTCAGAAGCCATCCTCCCTGGATCCCTCCCCAGCCTCACCACTTGGTGGGCACTGTCCCCGCCTCTGAGCATCTGGGGCTTCTGTGGCTCACTTAATGCCCTGACAGGCTGGGGGCCCGGTGCACTTCTGTGGCTCCCATTTTTGGAATGATGAAGGATTTGCTCATCCTTTCCCTTCCCCTTTCCTCTTTTGTTCGGTGCCCAGCACAAGGTTGGCACATAGTAGATTCTCAGTAAGTGTGAAATGAATAAATGAATGATGAAAAGATATATGGATGGATAATCAGTTGATGATTGAATCAAAGGGCATTTTAAAATGCTGAATACGTCACTAGGCGGTACCAAGATAATCACATGAAGACTTTTATATTCGAAGCTGTATAATTGCCGGCAGAAACATGGACTTTACTAGGACCCAGAAGCCACTCAACTGAAACAAGGACATCCAAGACACATCCCACCAAGGTCTGTGGCAGATGGTGGGGGAGCTGTAGGACCCCTCCTCCAGCCACTCTCAGAAGACTTGGGAAGTTACACTGTCCATCCCCTACTCCAACATCACCCCTCTTTCCAGCCTGCCTGCTTCACCATCTGACATAGAACTACAAACCCAGAAAGTCCCTTGAAACCTTAAGAAAGGAAGTAAACAAGCTAGAGGATTTCAAAGAAAAAGAGCAGCCTTCCTCCTTAATTCTAAGAGCAGTCCCACAGCCCATCATCTACCCTCAGCTTTCCTCAGTGTCAATTCCACCATCTCTCTCTGCCCCTATCTCTCTCTCTCTCTCACACACACACACACACACACATACACAAACACATACCCACACACAGTGAGAACTGCTTCCTGAACAAGCCTACTCTGCTCCCTGGCTCCCTCCTCCCAGTTCTTCCTTCCAAGCCCCTGAGGACCAGGGTTCCCAGGGTTTCTACCCCCCATCCCCAGCCTCCTCCCCACCTCCTTAAGCCATGCTCCTCTCCTCATCCCTACCTCCCTCCCTCCCACCCCAATGCAGGATTGCACATCTGGTTCCAGTTGTGGTTGGTCCCTTCAGGGGTAGGCCTGGGGGTTTCTCATAAAACTGAATAATGCCAGCCTTAGAGCCTGATGGAACTGGGGGGAAGGGAGGGCAGGAGGCTGAAGAGGTTGGGGGAGGGAGAAAAGACGACAGCAAGAGGTGAGGAGAGGCAGAACGGAGAAAGGAGACGGCAGTGCCTGGCATCAGGCAGGCGCCCAGTGGATGCCTATGAGCTGCAGACAGAGGCTGCAGAAACAGATGGCAGGAGAGCCAGGAGCAGAGAGAATGGGACAAAGAGGGAGTCAGAAATGGAGATCCAGAAGGAGGAAAGAGATGGAGCTGGGGGTGGCGGGACAGAGCCAGGAGCAACAGAGAGGCCATTGAGGAGAGGAGGGAGCAATGAATTGTGTGTGTCGGGGCCAGGTGCTGAGTTAGGCACTTCCACTGGAAGAGGAGGGATGGGACAGAAAAGGGACAAAGGACACAGAGAAGCAGAGAAGAAAGATGAGGAGAAAGTCAAGAAAAAGATGGGGCAAGGTCCAGGCTTGCTGAATCCAGCTTTACCTGGCCTCTCAGCCCCAGCTCCTTCCGGGGCCCCTCGGTGGCTGGGACAGGAAGCAGAGGTCAACCCAGAGCTGCCTTTATTTGTTCCTTCATTTCACTTTAATCAACATTTAAGCTCCTGCCCTGCGCCAAGCTTTCCCCATGTGCACTCCACACAGATGCCCATGAAAACATGGGCGTGGCTATGATTCTCATCCCAGTCTTAGAGACGGGCTCAGAGCAGTTAAGAAAAGCAAAAAGTGACTAATGAAACAGACAGAATTTGAATCCAGCTCTTCCAACTCAAGGCCATGTCACCATGTGACACAACTAAGAATTCCAGGTCCCAGCACTGCCTCTGGAGGGCACCACATCACCTGACTCCCACGCTCAGGGGCCAGACTCTTAGGTTCTCACAGCACTAGGAGAAGTTCCCCTGAGCTATGCTAAAAGCTGACAAGACTCCCAGCAGGGAGGAGTCCGTTCCCCAAATCTTCCTGTGATGGGTGGGAGTTGTTAGTCTCTAGGGTAGTTTCTGGAGCCACCTCCTCTACCACCCTGGCCCTCACTCTCTTCTTCCCCCTCCATCACAGAGAAGGCAGGGCTGCATGCCCAGGTCCCAAGGGGAGAAGCCACAGGGGGCGGGGCACAGCTCTGCTTCCTTCCCGAGATGCCCTGGGGCAGAGGCTATTCTGGGTCTCTGAATCCTGCTAGGCCCAGCGCACCCACAGGGAGCCAGGCCCCGGGGACCACTCTCGGAATGCAAGGTCTGTGCATTTGAGCTGCTCCTCCCCTCTTCTGACCAACCCTGCCCCCTCCCCCCAACAGCTAAGGATGAGTTCAAGCTATCTCCCTGGGTGCTTTCATCTCAGGATCACCCCTAGTGAGCCCTCTCACTTCAGAGTTGACCCCAGAAGCCACATTCATGCTGATTCCCTGAAGCCCCCCACCCTTGCCCTTCCTTCCTGATCTCAGGTCTGCTCTGTATCATCCTTGAAACTCAGACCAGAAGGAGGCAGGAGTAGGGGCTCCCTTGCTCACCACTGCATCCTCTATGACATCTCATTGGCGTGTATTTGCATCCTCTCTCAAAGAGCAGAAATGTGCAGAACACCAGGCCCTTGGCTGCACACCACCTCCCCGCCACCTCCCCTCCCCCGCCCTTGCAGGGAGAAGTGCTGGGCTTTCCACATTCCAGCTTCCTACTCAGATTTGTACCATAGTCTCAGGGCAGAGGATGGAAAGGAAAGGGGACTTCAGGGGAAAACAGCCACCAACAGCTTATGTCCAAGGCACACACTGACAGCCCCTCCCTCCTCTCACCCTGCCTGTTTCTAGCCAGAAGAGGCACTTGGGTTCAGCACCAAGAGCACCAAGAGCCTCAGACTGGGAGTCAGGGCCTCAGGTTCCAGCCCAACTCAGCCACCAATGCTCTTGGTTAACCGTGGAAAATCTCAGTCCCCTCTTGGCTTTAATCTCCTCATCTGATGGCCTTAAGTTCCCTTGGAGATGCCCAGAAACATGTTTCTAGGTGAACTTTGGTCCTTGGCAGAAAGTACCACACCACAAACGCCTTGTCTCCCCTGAGAAGCAGTTTTAAAGCAGGAAGGACCCTGAGGCTCTAGCTGCCTCCAGGGCAGGGTTTCCCTTGGGCCTATCCCTGCAAAGACCACTGGCATCAGCCTGGATTCCTTCAGGGAGCCCTCCCTGCCACAGCTTCACACCCACCATCCCAAGCCCATTGTTTTGAGGCTTCTAGGCCAGACAACTGGGGAATCCCCAGACCTAGACTCTCTGTATCTCAGGAAGGTATTGGCAGGATCCCTGATGAAATTCCTGAAGACAAGAGAGAAAGCCGAGTAGATTCCTAGCCGGCAAGCAGAGGGGTGTTGATGAATAGATCAGTGTCAACTTCCTGACTTGCCAAAGGGCTCTGTCCTCTGCCCTGGCTTGTTCAACATACTTATCAGTAACTTAGGTTACAACCTAGAAGGGAAGCTTACCAAGCACACCAAGGAACCAAAAAAAAAGCACGAGGAAAAGCTAAGATGCTGAAGTGAACTGAAATGCTAAGCTGACTTTATAAATGAGCCAGAATTAGCAAGGGAACACTTTTCTTGGGGTAACGTCCACAACAAGGGTTCCAAAGTCACAAAAAACCTGAACTGATAATAGTTCTTTCAACAAAAGGTCTATAATGTATTGAAAACAGAAATTCAGTTTAGCTAACAATAGGATATGCTTGCCCCGAAAAGGCACAGGCACTTTTGGTTGTATTAATGGAGGTATAGTGCCTAGATGAAAGGAGAAAAGAATTCTACTCTACTCCACCAGACACCATCGAAAATGTCAGGTTCTCTTCCATACCAAATAAGCCAAAGAGCATCCAGAGGAAGACAGCAGTAGACACTCAATAAATATTTGTTGAATAAAAACCACAAGGAAAGGTTAAAGAAACTGAGCCCTATTTTTATTTCGGATAATAAAGAATACAGCATCATCTTGAAAAAATTGTCTTGGGAAAGCGAACCATGGCAAATGCCACTTCCCACGAGCACCTCCACTGTCTCTCTGCCCCTTCATCTGTGAAGTCCTTGAAGCCTAGGGCCATTTCCCATTCATCTCTGAATGGCCAAGAGGCAGAAACTGCCAGAAGCAGCTGCTAGGAATAGGAGACCATCCTGACAAGGCCAGGCCTGTGGGCACCGGTCAGTGGGAAGTGTGCTGGCCACACCCCGAGAGCTGACCTTGCTGCTGGGCTGGGAGAGGTGAGGAGGCCAGGCTGGTGGTGGAACACTTGCTGTCCCAGGCAGACCTGGGTGCTGACCAGCCGGCTTCCCACTCCAGAAGCCTCCCCTCTTGTCACCATCCAGTAGCCCTATGGGGACCGACCCCTACCAGGCACCCTCGCCCAAAGCCCAGAGCTGTCCACTGGCCCAGGTCCAAGTCTGCTTCCTCTCTCTCCTCTTCTCTCCTTCTTCTGTTCCGCTTTCTCCTCTGCTATCCCCTGAACGGCCCTCTTCCTCCTCCGTGCTCTTCTGGGCAGCACCCTCCTTCCCCTCACTTGCTTTAGTTTACCCCTCCGCTCGCCATTCCTTCTCCCTAAGCCCATCCTCCAGTGCTCTGCTCATGGCCATTCTCTCTGTCCCAGGCTCCAAGGGAAAAAAATCTCCCCATTGCTGCACCCTCCTCTGCTCTCTACAGGTTTTTTTGTTTTTTGGTTTTAGTGGGTTTTTTTGAGACAGAGTTTCACTCTTGTTGCCCAGGCTGGAGTGCAATGGCACAATCTAGGCTCACCACAACCTCTGCCTCCCAGGTTCAAGCAATTCTCCTGCCTCAGCCTCCCAAGTAGCTAGGACTACAGGCTACTTGGTGTGCCACCACACCTGGCTAATTTTGTAATTTTAGTAGAGATGGTGTTTCTCCATGTTGGTCAGACTGGTCTCGAACTCCCGACCTCAGGTGATCCTAATAATATAGCACTTTCAGGGTTGGAGAGAGTTGGAGACTTCCTTCCTGAGGACTTTGGATCCACCTAAACAGAAAATAATAATCACCTTGCCTCACCTTGAAATGGGGTGCTATTCCTCCCCAATAGGAGGGAATCACAGAAACCTGGTCCCATCCTACCATGAGTGGAGAAGAGAGCTCAGGCTTTGGAAGTGCACTGGCCATATCTGAAGCTGTGTAACCTCGAGCAAGTTATTTCACTGCTCTGAGCACTGAGTGCAAGATCTGGCACAGAGCAGCTCTCCATAAATGCTAGCTCCCCCAACATCCTCCTCCTTCAAAGAAGCTATCACCACCCCCACCTCAGAGTCACAATTCATCTCTCCCTCATATATCTCCCACAATTCATCTCTCCCTCCTGTGTCTCCCATGATTCTTCTCTCCCTCCTGTATCTCCCACGATTCATCTCTCCCTTGCCTATCTCTCACGATTCATCTCTCCCTCATGTATCTCCCATGATTCATCTCTCCCTCCTGTATCTCCCACAATTCGTCTCTCCCTCCTGTATCTCCCACAATTCTTCTCTCCCTCCTGTGTCTCCCACAATTCATCTCTGCCTCCTCTGTCTCCCATGATTCCTCTATCCCTCCCATATCTCCCACGATTCCTCTCTCCCTTGCCTATCTCCCATAATTCATCTCTTCCTTGCCTATCTCTCACAATTTATCTCTCCCTCATGTGTCTCCCATGATTCATCTCTCCCTCCTGTATCTCCCATGATTCATCTCTCCCTCCTGTATCTCCCACAATTCATCTCTCCCTTGCCTATCTCCCCACCATTCATCTCTCCCTCCTGTATCTCCCATGATTCATCTCTCCCTCGAGTATCTCCCTCTTAACAATGCTCAGATTTAGCGTTTCCCAATTAACACACTGTTCTCAAAGCTTTGTGGAGATTAACTCATTCTAATCCTGCCAACACCCCATTGGGTATTGACCTTTATGAACCCCCTTTTACAGAGGAGGAAACTGAAGTTCAGAGACATCAGCTATGATTGCTATTCCTCTTCCAACTACAGCAGCTGCAAGTCAGCAGGGCCTCGGGGCTTGACCACATTCCACACAAGGCAGGGCTCTCCTTGACCTGACAGGGGCTCCCCGCCTCTGCCTGCACACCCAGGCCCTTGGTGCTCACTCCCTATGCTCAAGGCAGCCCCCACCACTGGGGGAAACCTGCTTCCTGGGACCCTTGGTTTTGCTTCAGGGAACAAATTTCCCCAAAGCTCTATTCAACACACACACTCACACACACACACACAATCACATAGTCACTCAAAGTCTCCCATAGTGGTGGCTTCACAGGCTGGACGTCCCCAGATTTTTCAGTTTCTGGACTCCTCCACATGCCAGGTGCTCAGTGGTTCCTTCTCTGGTTCTGATCCTTTTACAGTTGGCCCCACCCCATCTGTCACTCACCCCTTCATTCCACAAGTACTTTCTGAGTGCCCGCTGTGGCCCAGGCCCTGTCTGGCCCTGCAGGCAGAACATGAACACAGCCAGATGGGCCCCTGCCCTCAAGGAGCACTGGATCTAGGAGAGGGAGCACTGAAGAAACAAACACAAACACACAACTCGAGTCGCGCCGAGTGATCTGAAGGGAAAGAACAGGCGTCCGGAGGGAAAGACGTTTCAATCCTAACAGCTGAAGGGCACTCCACATGTGCCAAGCCCTGGTACAGCCCCGATGCCTGCATTCACTCATTTCCTCCACTCCCCACACCTGGGAGGAGATGTTCTTCAAACCCTACTTTGTACAGTTGAGGGAGCTCAGACATGAGAGGTGAAGCCACCTCTCTAAAGTCAATGATAACAAGATAGCAAATAAGCTGGGTGATAGGACTTGATCCCCAAGTTTGTACTCTTAAAACACTATGTCATACTATCTCTAAGAGGCTCAGAGAGGGTTCATTAAGGCCCGCTTCCCAAACCGGTGACTCTGCCACACCACACACACACACCAGCCGCAGCAGCCTGACCAGTGCAGAAGGCAGCGGGCCCACCCTGGTGAGGATCTGGACACCACACTGTGCTTTTCTCCATGTACCCAAATGCAGCACTGGCTTCACCAAGATGGTGGTTCCCAACCTCCAGACTCTCAGCTTGTTCTCCTACTTGGGTGGCTTAGACACTTGATCTTTACCCCGGTAGGCTTCAAGGTGGCTGGAGTGACTGGCTAAAACAACGTGAATGGGGCTGATGGCTACCCTTTCCCAGCAAGGCTTGCTTGAGAAATGGTTTCTGGTCTCATGGATGTGAACAGGGTTGGGGCAAGAAAGACCCCAAAGTCAGGGAAACAATCACTCCACCCTCTCCCCAAGGCCACCTAATCAAGGCTCACAAAATGTCAGGGATTTAGAGCTGATCAGCCCAATCCTCTCCTGATAATGACATGGAAACATGGCCCAGGGAGGACAAGCAGGGAGTCCCAAAGTCACCATAGGGAGGAGCTCAATGAAGTCAACCCTAAACAGGGCTCCAGCTCCCAGCCCAATGCTCAGGCCTCTGCCTCACGCTCGTCCCCAGGAGAGGAGGTGCTGGCCTGGCCCATCTGGGGATGGAAGCAGGAGCCTCACATCAGTTCCTAACGTCCAGGAAGAGGGAAAGAACAGCTAGGGCTCCTGGGGTGGTGAGGGATCTGCAGGGCCCAGATGAAGGATGCTCCAGCTCCAGGAGCAGCACAGTCCTGCCCTCTACTAGATGCTCAGAGCAGAGGCTAGGGTGGGAGAGGTAGGAGAGTGAAGGGCAGCAGCTAGAGCCCCGCCCTCTGGGTGCTCCTCACCAGGGACCCCATGGGTGACTGTTTTCTTGGAACATTGTGTTCAGGCTCTGAGTCTTGGCTCAGGCAATCTACGCTGGCAAATCTCCAGCTGCCTGTTTAATAATGTACAGCCAATCGGCCATTAACTGCAAATGTTAAAAAAAAAAAAAGAGAGAGAGAGAGAGAGAGAAAAGTTTGGTGGTTATTTTTGTTGTTGTTGGGTTTTGGGTTTTTTCTTCCAAGTACTTGATGGTGGTTGTGGAAAACAAGTCTCTGGCCAGCATCCAGGCACTGCCTGCCCTGGCTGGGGGACCCTGGCAGGTTCCACTTGCCTTTGCCCACTCCCACCCACCCCACCCCACTGAGCTCAGGCAACAAAGAGCCGGCTCCCACCTCCACAATCCTGGTGTCGCCCTGGGTCAGCTACCCTAGGGGAGCCACAGGATGGCCTAGGAGGACCAAGGGAGAGGACGTGGGATGTGCTGGCAGGCAGAGGGAGCCCAGCTCTAAAGGGGCCAGTGCTTCCTAGGAATTCCACTCCCGTCTGGCCTGTGTCAGGAGCAGAAGGTGGAGCTGCCCTGGCCCAAGCAGGTGTGAGGAGCTGAGTGAGGCTCCAGGTGGCCAGCTGACCCCCTTGGGTCCCTCTCTTGGGTTTCAGCTATTTTCCATATGGGAGTCAAGACTTGCAATCAGATCAGGAAGCTCAAAAGCAGAAGACTCAAGAGAGAATTTAGGGTCAGAAGGTGAGACACTGGTCCTGTAAGAAGATTCAAACAGAACCATCCTGGGCCATCTGTAGAAGCTGGCCTGGGTAAAAAGCCTCTCCTTGCCTCTCCAGCCTGGCAAGGCACTGCCTCCCCAAACATCTAAGCAGAGCAAGTCAGTGCCGTATGTGGAAAGAGACTAGAGCCAGGGACTGGGCTCCCATGGGTCTACGCTAGCTCCCTGGTGACCCTGGCCAGTCTCTTGCCTTCTCTGGGTCTCCATCTCGTTGCTATGCTGCAAGCAAATAAGCTGCGGTTCCCCCATCCCATGTGGGAATGTCAGCCAGAAAGAGACGGCCAAGGCAAGATATGGCGCAGCCAGCATGGACTCTGGTCCTGATGATGATGCTGATGGTGATGATGCCGATGATGATGACATGCTATCATCTATGGAGCTCGTAGGGTGCTCCAGGTATTCCATCTGGTTTATTCCTCCTGGTAACTAAGCAGGTGCTGTGATTATCACCAAGATAAACATAGGAAACTGAGCTTTGGAGAGGTTGTCACTTGTACCAATGTCACAGGCTAGGTAGTGATCAAGGCAGGAGTTGGACTCAGGCCATCTGACCTCAGGGCTCTTTACCACACTGCCTTAGAGAGCCCAGTCAAGGAGAGTACTGCAGACCCCACACCATCAAGAGCCACAACCGCCCCTCCTGCCCTGTGTGCACATCCGTGCTGCTGTCCTCTCCTTCCACCATCCAGCCTCCCAGCTTCCCCTCAGGCCTTTGCTTCTCTTGTGTTCCCTAGACCCCCTGTGGGCTCCCCGTACAAATGCTGCACACACACTTGTGAGTAAAGGACCCAAAGATCCACACTGGCAGACACTTATCCCCACACAGGCACATTCCTGCACATACACATGCACATGATTGTCCTCAGGCACCCAAAAGATCCATGCACACACTTCCGTGCACGCACACGCGCACACACAGGCACACTTGTGAGCTCCATCCAAGAGTGGTTGGGTGCAGGCACGCATGGGCTGTCTGGGCAGGCAGAGCTGGACAGGTGACCACCACTGTTCCCAGGGGGTTTACTCCAAAGGCGAGAAGCCGCTGGCTAATAACACTGCATCACATTCCTGGCCCAAGGTAAGTGGCTCCAAGCATCCTCAGCATGTTCCAGCCTCAGTGTCTCACCCCTGTGGGTTCCATACCTGCAGTGCCAACTGGGAGGAATAGCAGAAGGTGGCACCACCAACACAGGTGCCCTGGCCAGGAGGCTGCTGCTCTCCCTTCTACCTGGCTTCCCCCTCTCCCAGCGCCCCAGGCCCATGTGGGCCTCAGTTTCCCCTCAGAGACATCCACACAGGGAAGGAGAGGGGAGGTCTGTATTCATCCTGAGAAGGGGCCCAACCACAAGCCTTCCACCCCTACAGTGCCCATCCACCACGAGTCCCTCCAAGCTGGGCCAACACATACCCACTGTACTGCCTCAGGAACTGGGTACTCAGTGCCTGGGCAAAGTTTAGGAAGCAGGAGGTTACAGGGCCCCTCCTAAGTAGTAGGAGGTGGTCAACACCTTATCTCACTGTGATTATGGCCATTTGACAGGTGAGGGGACCGGAGCTCACTGAGACAGCACCCAGAACGTGAACCCATCTCTTCCAAATCCTAAGCCAGGGATCTGTCCATGACCTCAAACAATCCTCCTTCCTGGCCAACTCTTGGACTCGAATGTTTTCAGTGACACTGGGTAGATCAGGGACAATGCCCCTCTCAGGGAAAAACCTTGTTCATTACAGGCTCAGAGATAGGGGACCCTCAGCACACACAAACAGGCAATGCTCCCACAAAGTGTCAGGCATCTGCGGGTTGTTCTGGGGCCTCTGCAGCTGCCTTGAGGTGGAAGGGGTGTCCTTGGAACAGGGGATGGGAGACATGAGCCCCCCCCCACCAAGTCCCAGAGTCACAGAAAGCTCTGGAGGAAATCAGAGAAAGGGGCTCCCCCAACCAGGGATCAAGAGGACAGTGTCTTTGAATTTTGTTTTTGTTTGTTTGGCTTGATAGAAATGGGGTCTTGCTACATTGCCCAGGCTAGTCTTGAACTCCTGGGCTAAAGGGATCCTCCCACCTCAGCCTCCTAAAGTGCTGGGACCACAGGTATGAGCCCTGGCACCCGGCCACTCTGAATTTTGGGCTGCAGATCAAGATGAAGGGCTGGGACTTGGGAAACAAGGGAGGTTCCTGAAGGGAACATGAACGATACAGAGTCCTGAGGAGCACAGCAGAAGGGGGAGTAACAGGGACACAGTCCAACAAGAAAGAGAAAGAACAAAGAAATAAAGACAGGGAGGGGAATCTGAAACAGCCAAAGGAGCAGGGCTACAGGGAAAGGACAGAGACGCAGGCACTGGAAAGTCCTGTGGGATCCCGGTGGTCCCAGGGAACAGCCCTCACTTCAGTCTCTTTCTCCCCCTGTAATCTGACAGATGTCCTAGGGCTGCAGTCCTAAAGCCTGTGGATACACACATGCACACACACAAACACACACACACACACTCACTCATACACATGCACCTCTAGATCTCAAGTGTCCCTCTGGGTAACTCAGTCAACAAGGTCTAGAGCAGTCCCAGGGCACCTCTCCAATGAGAACACTGCGGCCCAGAAAAGGGCTGTGGCTTCCCCAGAGGTGCCTTGAATCCCAGGGAGATCCTTGGAAAGAGGACCTATCTGTCCCCGTGGCCTCAGTTTCCAGGAAGGCAACCAGACCAGCCAGTTGAACTGAGGCATGAGGCCTCCTAAAGAAAGGAAAGAGAAGGAAGCAGCTCAGGGACTCTAGGGCGTGTCTTTCCCAGCCCCAAGGAGACAGGATCAGGGAGGGTCAGAGCAATGACCCAAGCCTGAGAAGCAGCTCAGAAAGGACAGGACCTTGGCTGGCAATGAAAGCTCAGGCTGGGGCACGAGGAGCAGGACCATGGTGTGGATGCAGCTGAAAGAGGGGGTGTGTTCCCACGAGGCCACCCTCTGTGCAGCCTACCTCCACCCCGGTAAGGCAGCTGTGCTTCCCAGAGCCCAGTGACCCCATGGTTGCCAGCCACTTCTGAGCCAGCCAGGGAGCCTTACATGGACATCTCAGGGACATGGTATTTATGAGATGAGGCATACAGCGAAGCAGCCACAGGAGCTCCCCTCCCTGCCCAGCTTCATCCCAAGGTGCCACGCTCCTCCCACTGTCTCTCTGCATACACACACACACACACACCCAGCCCCTTCCAGAGCCCCTTCTCCTTCCTGGGGACAGGGCAGTGGAACTGGCAGGCTGAGGCTGTACATGAGAGGGAGCCAGACATCGGACTTCTGATTTCACCAGGAGTGATTTCACCAGGCGTCCAGTGAATAACCACTGTTGTCATAATTACCACTGTCATTCTCCATCCCAGGGGGAAGGGGTAGGAGAGGGGCAGAAACCATAAAATAAGGACCCATCAGAAACAGTCAGCATGTATCACCAGTTGGTCGGTAAAGATGGAGACAATGATATATGTCAATACATGATTACTATGGAAATAGACAGAGGCCTGACAGAGCACAGTTTCTATGTTCTGCCTGCTTCAAAGAAACCAACCCAAATAAGACATTTTGAGATAATTGGAGAAAATTAAACACAAATGGGGTAGTAGCTGATCATAAGAAATTATTATTAATGATGTTAACTGTGATAATGGTATTATGGCAATGTTAAAATAAAAAGTCCTTATCTATTAAAGATGCAGACTGAAGTATTTAAAGTCAAATGATATCATGTCTAGGGTTTGCTTGAAAACTACTCCAGCAGAAAAAAGGGGGGAAAAGGTGGGGAGAAGAGGGAGAACAGATGAAACAGAAACAGCAGAAAGTGGATGGTTGTTGAATCATGGGGTAGGTACAAAGGAGTTCACCACACCATTCTTGATCCTTCTGCATAGGTTTTAATCTCCCATAATAAAAAATTCTCTCTCTCTCTCTCTCTCTCTCTCTCTCTCATACACACACACACACACACACACACACACACACAGAGGGAGGAGGAGTTCATCTGATTCCATGCTTCCTAAAGTGTGAGATTCAAGACAATTTTAGTTGGAAACATGGCTCAACAATTTTAATATTTATGTATTTCAAGAAAAATTAAAAATGTATCATAGATCAAGCCCATACCTTCTATCAATTAGATAAATTGGGTTTTTAATGAAGTGAGCAGTCATGCAGGATGGTGACAACTGAGATGGTCAAACAGGAAAGGAGAAAATGCCTGCTGCTGTTTGGAAACAGCAGGCTCACCCAAGCTGCCCCTCGTGGGAAGCTGACCTGCAGACCCACAGGGCAGTCACGCGCCCTCTTCCCAAACCATCCTCTGCATCCTGAGCATGCAGGTTCATGGCTACACTGGAGACACTGGTCACAGAGGAAGACCATGCTGATGGTGGGTCAGTGGATGGCGGGGATGGAGGGTGATGATGGTAAATTATGATGACAGTGGCTGTTCACCAAGGTGGCTCTGGACTAGTTCTTTACTTCCATTTTCTCCAATCCTCACATAGCCCTCATGGGTAGACCTAACCATGCCCATTTTACAGATGAGTAAAGTGTGACTGAGAAAGGATAAGCAACCTTCTCAAGGCCCCAAGACCAGTGGGTGGGAGAGCCAGATGTTGAACCTGCATTTCCTTGATGCCCAAACCTGCACTTGTTGAACATCCCAGGCAGGCAGACAGGTAAGCAAACAGTCCAGAGGGAGCCTGACACCCAGTGGAGAGTGGGTTTGGGTTAGGGTAGTGCCCTGAAGAAGGCTTCCTGCTTGCCCAGGTTTCTAACTCTATCCCCAGCCAGCTTTCCTAGCAGCCCAGGCCCCAGGCCCCTGAGCAAGTCTTGCCTCCCTTTCTTGCCTCTTCTCTCAGGACCAGGGTCCTGTGTCCTGGGATGAGACAGGCTGAAAGGAACCTAGAGCTGCACTGTGCGGGGGAGGGGGCTGTTGGGACATCAGCAGCCCAGGAGTCCTGGTTTCACCCATTCCTTAGCTGTGTGACGTAAGGATTGCAGCTTCACCTCTCTGAGCCTGTTTCCCCTCATCCCCACCTTACTCCCTCTGTTCCTGCTAAAACTGGAATGGTAATAATAGCAACTTCCCTGGGCCTCAGTTTCCCTCTTCCCCACCTTACTGTCTCTGTTCCTGCTAAAACTGCAATAGTAGTAATAGCAACTTTCTCATGGGCTGTTTAGAGAATGTATTGACACAACTCACATAAAGCACTTAGCATGGAAGCTGATGCCTTAGCATGGAACCTTGAAATGGAAACTGGCGCCTTGGCATGGAACCTCTGCATGGAACCTGGTGCCTTGGCATGGAACCTCTGCATGGAACCTGGTGCCTTGGCATGGAACCTCTGCATGGAACCTGGTGCCTTGGCATGGAACCTCTGCATGGAACCTGGTGCCTTGGCATGGAACCTTAGCATGGAACCTGGTGCCTTAGCATGGAATTTTAGCATAGAACCTGATGTCTTGACATAGAACCTTGGCATGGAATCTGATGCCTTGGCATGGAATCTGATGCCTTGGCATGGAATCTGATGCCTTGGCATGGAACCTTAGCATGGGATCTGGTGCCTTAGCATGGAACCTTGGCAGGAAACTTGGTGCCTTGGCATGGAACCTGGTGCCTTGACATGGAACTTTGGCATGGAATCTGGTGGCTTGGCATGGAATCTTAGCATAAAACCTGGTGCCTTAGCAGGGAATCTTAGCATAGAACCTGGTGCCTTGGCATGGAACCTTGGCAGGGAACCTGGTGCCTTGGCATGGAACCTGGTGCCTTAGCATGGAATCTTAGCATAGAACCTGGTGCCTTGGCATGGAACCTGGCACCTTGGCATGGAACCTTAGCATGGAACCTGGTGCCTTGGCATGGAACTTTGGCATGGAACCTGGTGGCTTGGCATGGAATCTTAGCAGGGAACCTGGTGCCTTGGCATGGAACCTTAGCATGGCACCTGGTGCCTTGGCATGGAACCTTGGCAGGGAACCTGGTGCCTTGGCATGGAACCTTAGCATGGAACCTGGTGCCTTGGCATGGAACCTTAGCATAGAACCTGGTGCCTTGGCATGGAACCTTAGCATGGAACCTGGTGCCTTGGCATGGAACTTTGGCATGGAACCTGGTGGCTTGGCATGGAATCTTAGCATAAAATCTGGTGCCTTAGCAGGGAATCTTTTTTTTTTTCCAAGAGCACAAATCCACATTTATTTACTGACTTTTCATTAGTTTAAATCCTTGAGGGGTACAGCATCACTCGGATTCTGTATCCAATGGCCTCAGCAGGAAGGTTGCTTCGGAATTTGGCACAAACCATGCCACTGTTTCCATGGGCCCCAGATCACTCTGGTTTTGTTTGGTTTGCCACCAGGAGTCACTGTGTTGTTCTTTGCTTTGTATACATAAGCACATCTCTTGCCCAAATAGAATTCTGTTTCATCTTGGGCATAAACACCTTCAATTTTAATAAGAGCTGTGTGCTCCCTTTAGTTCCGGAGACCCCGCTTATAGCCGGCAAAAATAACCTTGGACCACAGCCTTCCACCTGGTGCCTTTGCATGGAATCTTAGCATGAAACATGGTGTCTTAGCATGAAATCTTAGCATGGAAACTGGTGTCTGAGCATGGAACCTTAGCATGGAGCCTGGTGTCTTAGCATGGAACCTTATCATGGAACCTGGTGTCTTAGCATGGAACCTTATCATGGAACCTGGTGTCTTAGCATGGAACCTTATCATGGAACCTGGTGTCTTAGCATGGAACCTTAGCATGGAGCCTGGTGTCTGAGCATGGAACCTTAGCATGGAGCCTGGTGTCTTAGCATGGAACCTTAGCATGGAGCCTGGTGTCTTAGCATGGAACCTTATCATGGAGCCTGGTGTCTTAGCATGGAACCTTAGCATGGAGCCTGGTGTCTGAGCATGGAACCTTAGCATGGAGCCTGGTGTCTTAACATGGAACCTTAGCATGGAGCCTGGTGTCTGAGCATGGAACCTTAGCATGGAGCCTGGTGTCTGAGCATGGAACCTTAGCATGGAGCCTGGTGTCTTAGCATGGAACCTTAGCATGGAGCCTGGTGTCTTAACATGGAACCTTAGCATGGAGCCTGGTGTCTGAGCATGGAACCTTAGCATGGAGCCTGGTGTCTGAGCATGGAACCTTAGCATAAAACCTGGTGCCTTTGCATGGAATTTTAGCATAAAACCTGTAGCCTTAGTATGGAATCTTAGCATGGAACCTGGTGCCTTAGCATGGAACCTTAGCATGGAACATGGTACCTTAGCATGGAAACTTAGCATGGAACATGGTGCCTTAGCATGGAAACTTAGCATGGAACCTGGTGCCTTAACATGGAATCTTAGCATAAAAGCTGGTGCCTTTGGATGTGTTCTTAGCATAAAACCTGGTGCCTTAGCATGGAGGCTGTTGTCTAATTGCTTAATAAATGATAACCACTATTATTATTATTCTGGACTATCCCACCCAATATCCACACTCAAGTCCTTTGGTATTCAAGGTTCTGATGAGACTGGCCTGAGGGAAGCAGCTGGGTGAGCAGCAGCCAGAGGACACAGAGGCAGCTGGACGCCTCTGTGGGTGGAGGGAGAAAGGGGCAAATGGGGGCCTCAGCTCCAGCCTCTCCAGGAATGCAGCCGGGGCTGGGAGGGTGGGGGTAAGGGGAGATGCCTCGCCGCTGAGGTCAGGCCCTATTCAGAGCTGGCAGAGTGTTTATCATCATCTTCACGTGTGAAGGGAGGTGGGTGGAGAGAGAAGCAGGCAGAAGGAGGAGGAGGAGCAGCAGCAGCTACAGAGGGCCTGGGAGGGACTCTCGATAGCGGTTGCACCACGGCTGCACAGCCCCTCACCTACCTTTGCACTGGGTTCCTGGGAGACCCCACCAGTCCCTCCAATAACTCACCCAGTGAGTGGGGGCAGAAGGAGTGCCCCCCACTCATTGACCCAGCCAGGAACAGGGCATCCACCCACAATATGTACCATTTACAAAGCTCTTCACAGCAACCCTGCAAGCTAGGTGTTATTTTTATTATCCCCATCTTACATTTGAGGAAACCGAGGCTGGAGGTGGTCAAGCTTGCTACCAAGAATGCTCACTGATACTAGTCCCATTTCCTGGTCTCCACACAGAACACAGAGGCAGATGGATGCCTCTGAGGGAAGAAGAGGGCAAGGGGGACCGGTGGAAGGCAAGGGGGGCCAGTGGAGGCCTCAGTCTCAGCCTCTCAGGAACATGGCCAGGGCTGGGAGGCTGGCTCCCAGGGGCATGTGAGAACAGATGTGGTCTTAGAGGGCACAGGCACAGATGGCCCATGCTCTTTTCCGCAGCTCAATGCCAGGCAGGCTGGGACTCTAGCACTCGTCCTCCAGGTCCCAGAAGCCCAGCTCCTGATCCACCCCTCCAGACACATACCCCATCAGTTGGGGAAGACAGCCTTTCCCTGCCCAACACAACCATTTCCATCCTAGAGATTCCAATTAAGGGAGTCCCAGCTGCTCCTTCAGTTCCTTGCTCCCATTCCAGGCTCCCCACAACCAGAGGATGACCCCTCCTTAGGACAATCCCAATTCCTCCGGCTGCAGTTCAACCTGTTTCCTCCTAGGCTGTCCTCCAGGAAGACTGAGAAAATCACCTGGTTACCCTTAGTGAGTGTCTGGTAGACACTCCTCTACTGAATCTCGAACCACTCTGAGCCTCAGTTTCTCCTCATGAAAAAAGGAAAACAGCTGGCACCCAGGAAGGCAGTAGGATGCCAAGGCCCCATCGGTGAGGGAGGTCTTTGGGATGTATGTAGGGTTTTCCCCTCGCATGAAGGCTCCTCCCTCTAGCTTCCATGTCTCCCTCCCAAATCCTGGAAACCCAAGTACTCCCTCTCCTTCCATCCTCCCACAGCAGCCTATAGAATTTCAGGGAACTCTGCCCAGTTAGGGAGCCTTGCTCAGTGGCTTTCAGTTCAAATCCCAGAGGGTTTCCCACCACCATCTCAGGATATCTCTCTTTCTCTCTCTCTCTCTCTGACACACACACACACACACACACACATGCAAACACACACACACGCATGCACACACACATGCACGCACACACACACACGCACGCACAGAGGCTGTAGCCACAATTCCTGCCTGGACTCTGGCTTTGGTCTCTCCGTGACCCTCTTCCAAACTGATCAGGTCAGAGAGAGGAACCGCTTTGGTCAGCACCACCTTAGCCTCTCCCCAAAGGGAAGAACATCCCAGGTGTGTCCCCAGAAGGAATGAAAAGTCCGGGTCCAAGTCTCAAAAGTACCTGAAGCCAAGCCCTGTGAAGAGGCATTCCCACTGTGGCTTAAAGTCAGGCCTTTAAAATCTTCTGATCCCTTCATGCCCAGGAACAATGCTTCTCCCATCTTACAAATGAAAGAAGGGATTTGCACAAATTCTCACGGAGAGCAGGAATCAAAGGTCGCAGCTGAAAACAAAAGATGTCAGGACCAGAATGACACATGTTCATCCCAAATCAGACTGGTGCGACCCTTGCATTCTTCACCCATCCCACCCGTGTTGACATAGAAAATGACTTCCATACTGCCGAGAGAAGAACTATCGGTGGGTGTGATGACGAGTTCTCTGCATCAACTTGACTAGGCTATAGCACCCGGTGATTTAACCAAACACTAGTCCAGGTGCCATGTGAAGGTGTTTTGTAGATGTGATTAAAGTCTGTAGTCAGGGGCCTTCAGTAGAGGAGGCTACCCTTGAAAAGGTGGGTAACCTCCTCCAATAAACTGAAGGCCTTAAGAGCATAAACTGAGGTTTCCTGGAAAAGAAGATATTCTGCCTCAAGAATCTGCAGCATCACTGCTGCCTGAGTCTCTGGCCTCCAAGCCCTGCCCAACACACTTCACACTTGCCAGGCCCAGCGATTGTGTAAGCAGATTCCCTAAATACATTCTTAATATGGGTTCTGTTTCTGTGGAGAACCATGACAAATACAGTGAGCAGATAAGAGAAGTCAAAAACCGTGGGTCCTACCAATACAAGGAGCTCCCATTGGCCATGGCTACATCAATTTGATCTGAGAAAAAAATGATCATGTGAGTTTGTGCTCCATAAAGTAAATGTCTAAGTGTCCATACTGACAAATAAATCATTGAATAAATAAGCAAATTGGGGATAAGGCACCATTCTTTACAGTAGAAGCCCAACTAATAAATGTAGAAGGAATGATGGAAAGAGGAAACCAGACACACTCAAATTGAGGGACAGTCTTCAAAATAACTAACCAGCACTCTCCAAAGATGCCATACTCCTCCACAACAAAGAAAGGCAGAGGAGCTGTCCCAGGCAGGAGGAGACTCAGGAGGCACGATGGCTACATGCAATGCGGGATCCTGGATTGGATCCTAGATCAGAAAAAGGGCAGTGGCGGGAACACTGGCCAAATTCTACTCCAATCCTCAGATTAACATCAGATCAACGTGCATGTCCTGGTTTTGATAGCCGTGCATGGTTATGTAAGAGGGGGGAGCTGGGTGAAGGGTATAAGGAAACTCTCTGTACTGTTTTTGCAAATTTTCTGTGAGTTTAATCATCTCAAAATACAAAGTAACAAAATAAAAACTTGGGTCCTAAGGAAGATATAGATCAGGGTCAGATGAGAGTCGGCGGACAGTTAAAGAATTAAGCCCTTGGAAGGGGAGAGGGGTTCAAGCTGGGAGGGTCCCGAGACATCCCCGGGAATCAGACCAGGGATGCTCAGACTAAGCGGGCAGAGGAGGAAGAATGCAGACACCCAGGGAGCACAGCAAACAGAGCTGGCCCATGGATAAGAGGCACCGGTGCTCCAGCATGGGGTCATCACCTGGAGAGAGCCAGACTGCATATAATGACGATAACCACGCCACCACCACCGCACCACAGCTATCACTGATCACCGGCTACCATGTACCAGGAGCGGAGAAGCACTCTCCATACCTAGCTCACCTAATCCTCACCACAAAACTGCAGGCAGGACTCACCATCCCAGCTTACTGACCAGGAAGCTGAGAACCCATGCACTTCAGAAAATGTCCCAAGGCTACTCAGTTATAAGCAGGGAAGACAGGAAACATATTAGCTCTGATGTTTATTTCCAAATAGCTAGACAAGAACAATTCCAGTGTTTCTAGCACAAATAAAAGACAAATATTTGGCTGGGTGCGGTGGCTCACACCTGTAATCCCAGCACTTTGGGAGGCCAAGGCAGGCAGATCACAAGGTCAGGAGTTTAAGACCAGCCTGACCAACATGGTGAAACCCCATCTCTACTAAAAATACAAAAAAGTATCCAGGTCTGGTGGTGCGTGTCTGCAATCCCAGCTACTCAGGAAGCTGAGGCAGGAGAATTGCTTGAACCCAGGAGGCAGAGGTTGCAGTGAGCCAAGATTGCACCACTGCACTCCAGCCTAGGCGACAGAGCAAGACTCCATCTCAAAAAAAAAAAAAAGATAAATATTTAAGGTGATGGATATCCCAATTACACTGATTTGATTTTTACAAATTACATGACTGTAGTAACTTATCACATAAACCATGAAAATATGTATATCTACTAAAAAAGTGCTCACACCTGTAATCCTAGCACTTTGGGAGGCCTACATGGGAGGATTGCCTGAGCTCAAAAGTTTGAGACCAGCCTGGGCAACATGGCAAAACTCTGTTTCTACTAAAAATACAAAAAAAAAAAAAAATTTAGCTGGGTGTGGTGGTGCACACCTGCAGTCTCAGCTACTCAGGCAGCTGAGGTACAAGAACCACTTGATCCCGGGAGGAAGAGGTTGCAGAAGCTGAGATGACGCCACTGCACTCCAGCCTGGGGCTCTGTCTCAAAATAAAAATAAAATAAAAACTTTTTTTTAATCAGCTGTGTCTTCCCAGGCCCCAAATCTTAAAACAAGAGACTTTGACCGGTTTCCAGTCCAACCTTCCTCCCCACAATGTAAGACAGCTACTGAGAGCTTACCACATCACAAGACAGCCGGTTCAGTGGAGAACGTTCAATCTGTCTTCCCTGGAAGTTCAGGAGCCTTAGTTCAGGGAGCAAAATACAACGAGCTAGTCTGCACTCACCTCCTCCACCCAACTCAACTGCAGCCTCTGTCCTTAGACTTTATTCACACAGGGGTGTTGATAATAATCACTAGTATTTATCTATTGCTCTAAGCACTTTGTAGGCATTAGTGCACTTAATTCTTACAATAATCTTTTGAAGCAGTAACTATGTTTATGACTATTACAGATCAAGAACTCAAGTCACAAACAGGCTGTACAACTTGCCCAATGTCAGAGATAGTGTGTGCTGAAGAAGAACAGTCAGACTTGGGCTCAGCTCAGATTCTCTCCCCAAGCCTCTCCCTAAGCCTCGGTTCAAGTCCCCGGTCCTGGTTCCACAACCTTACTGGCTGTGTGAGTGAGTGCACTGCTCAACCATCTGAGCCGTTTCCTCCTCTGTGCACTGGCGATTATATTAATATCTATCTTGCAGTGTTGCTGTGATAATTAGATTAAATAGATCCTGTGTGTGCAAGGATCTAGGAGTTTTGAAAACTGTGCACTGATGTGGAATTCAAGCCAGTTTGAGTTCTGTGTGCAGAAGAGGGATCCAGGGCTTCCTACTGCTCCTCCAAACACATGTGACCCATGAGTGACCTTCCTCCCCTGCTTCCTCCAACAGAACCCAGTCTGAACCCAGACACCCCTGGACACCCTTGCTTGCGTGCCCCGGGCCAGCATCAGAGGAAACAGGCATGGGGTTAATCTGTGACTTGCTCTGTGTTTCGCTGTGCCCCAAGACACGCACACCCCTCTCCTCCTAATGGCCCCCCACTAACATCCCACCCGCCTGCCCGCTGCAGGGGGCATTGGCCAAGTCACTCATCAGCCACAAGCCAGAACCCCCAGAGAGAAGGAACAGGGGTGTCAAAGGTCCTTGGCAGGGTGGAGCGGGGGAAAAACAACTGTGGGGGAGGGGGGTTCACAGGGCCAGCAGGTGGCTGCAGGCAGAGGAATCCACTGGAACAGGGTAAGGGAGCTGGAGCCACAGTCATTCCGTGGAGCTGCCCTGGCCTGCTGGCTGCTGGATTTCTGGGGCAGTTAGCTGTTTGTTATTTCTGGGGCACTCAGCTCTTTATTATCCTAGGATCTCAGAAGAATAGAACAAGAGTTATCTATTGAGCAAAAGCCTATCACATGCCAAGATTTTCACCTGCATTCTCTCTAATCCTCCCACTAACCTTGCAAGGTCAGCATGATATCAGCAAGATATCAATGTCACCATTTTTATCCAGCTGAGGAAACCTGATTGCAGAGTGGGGGTGACTTGCCTGATACAACACGGTTCATGTAAATAGCAGAGTCAAGAGCCGGAGGCCACAGGGACTCCAACTGCATGCCCTAGGCCCCTCTCCTGCCGTCCAGGCTCAGGAAGCAGATCATTCTAGCTCAGTGGCTTGGGAGGCTCAGAGAGCTACAACTGAGTATTGACCCCTCAACAGAGCCCAGCCCCAGAGAATGCTGGGTTCTTATAAGGCATCCCAGGGCCTCCCTCCAGCCAGCAATTTCTCTCAGTCAAGGCAGAGCCCCAGGAGGCAAGGAGCTGCCACTCCCCGATGCCAGGCTCAGCACGCCCTGGGATGGGGTGATCCACCGGCAAAGACCTCACTCTCCCTGCTCAGCCAACTCAGTGGGCACCACAGGCCTCCCGAGCTAAAAGCCAGAAGCAGCCAGGGTGGCTTGTGTGGACCGGGGATCTCCTCCCACCCCACCAACAGGGCTCCTAACCTTAATCGGACCTTCTGCCCTCCCCTGGCACTGCACCACGGAGCCTGCCTTCCTAGATCCCTCACTCACTCAGTAGGACTCCACTGGCCTTTATTCCCTCTCACATGCTTCATCCAGTGTCCTGTTTCACTAGGACCCCAGGACTTTCCTTTCCTCTCTCCACCTCTGTTCTCCAATCTCCCATTTGCCCTTCTCTCTGCTCTGGGCTCCTACCCTCCCCCTCTCTAACTCCTCCAGTCTCTCAAATGCAGCAAACCCCTGTGTGATGTTTACACAGCCCCAGAGTCAGAAACGCTGAAAAATATGAGACCTTTGGGGAGCCACATTCCAGGAAAATGAGAAGCCAGTCATAGCTCAGTGTCTCTTCACCCCCAACCTTGCCCCTCCCTGCTGTGGGGAGAAGACTGCATGTGCGTGCATGTGCGTGTGTGTGTGTGTACGTGCGTGTGCACGCACGTGCATGTGTATGGAGAGAGAGAGACTCAAAGATGTCAGGAGAAGTTAAAACTTGTTGCAAAATTGTTATAAAGCAAGAGAAAGTAGCTTCTCCCCTCAAAACCTACCTCATCCTTGACCCCATCCCAGGTGAAGCTGAAGCCAGAAGAACAGAGACCAGGAGAAGCAGCAACTTCCCCAGGGTCTGCATCCAGTGGCATTGAAGAGGCATTTCCAGGGGCAAACACAGCCTTCTTGGGTGCTGCCAGGGACCCCAGCATCAGATGTTAAAAATTATGCAGATCCCTAGGTCTAACCCTAGATGCACTGAACCAAACTTGACAGGGCAGGAATATGCTGAACAGGGTCACCACGCAATGCTGAGGCTCACTCAACAGCATGAGGGAACACTGACCCATCGCTCTCCCCTAAACAATGGTAAAGTCAGAAAATCATGGAGTCACAGCAGTGGGGAGAAGAGGCTGAATATGGAACAAGAGAGGTCCCTTGCTGTAGTGAAATCCATCAGACACTAGAGCCAGACACTCAGACCTGAGCAGGAAGCGCATGCCACTGCTTGCTGGTTGCACAACTGGTGTAAGACTTTCCCTTCAATGTGTCATTTGACAGTATGAACAATCACATCTGCTTTATGTGTGGTGTTTCAAGGATTAAATAAGAAGCATGTGCAGTAGCCACCATGCAGAGGATATTCAACAAACAGGGACTGTAAGCAAAGTTATTATAATGAAAAACCCTGTAAAAGTAAGGAAAAGGCAGGTGGATCACAACGTCAGGAGTTCAAGGCCAGGCTGACCAACATGGTGAAACCCCATCTCTACTAAAAATACAAAAATTAGCCAGGTGTGGTGATGCGCATATGTAATTCCAGCTACTCAGGAGGCTGAGGCAGGAGAATCGCTTGAACCCAGGAGGTGGAGGTTGTGGTGAGCCAATATTACGCCATTGCACTCCATCCTGGGTGACAGACTGAGACTCTATCTCAAAAAAAAAAAAAAGAATTATGAAGAAATACCATGAATAAATTAGATAATGAAGATAAAATAGACAAATTTCTAGAAATGTACAAAATACCAAGACTGACTCAAGAAGAAATTATAAATCTGAATAGACCTAGACCCGTAATAAAAAAATAAATTGAACTAGCAATCAAAAAACTATACACAAAAAAAAGCCCAGGTTCAGATGGCTTCACAGGCTGAAATGTTCTCACAAACATTTAAAGAAGAATCAATATCAATTCTTTACAATTTCTTCCAAAAAGTAGAAGAGAAACAACCACTTCTTAAATCATTCTGTGAGGTCAAAACCAAACAAACATATCACAGGAAAAGAAAACTACCAACCAGTATCTCTTATGAATATAGATGCAAAAATCTCAACAAAATACTTGCAAAGTGAATCCAGAAACATTTAAGAAGGAGAATTATACACCATGACCAAATGGGATTTATCCCAAGAATGAAAGGTGATTTGAACAACCGAAAATCAATTAAAGTAATATATTAATACCAGTAGACTGAAAAAAACAAAAACCACGTGATCATCATTAAAAGAACTCAACAAAATCCAACACCATTTCATGATTCTAAAAATGCTGTGCCAGGCACGGTGGCTCATGCCTGTAATCCCAGCATTTTGGGAGGCTAAGGCCGGCAGATCATGAGATCAAGAGATTGAGACCATCCTGGCAAACACAGTGAAATCCTGTCTCTACTGAAAATACAAAAATTAGCCAGCGTAGTGGTGTGTGCCTGTAGTACCAGCTACTTGGGAGGCTGAGGCAGGAGAATCACTTGAACCTGGGAGGCAGAGGTTGCAGTGAGCCAAGATCAGGCCACCGTAATTCCAACCTGGCAAAAGAGCAAGACTTCATCTTAAAAAAAAATTTTTTTCAACAAATCAGGAATAGAAGGAAACTTTCTCAACCTGAAGAAGGGCATCTGTGAAAAACCCACAGCTAATATGATGCTTAGTGGTGAAATATTGGATAATTTCCTCCCACATTCAGTAACTAGACAATGATTTCTGCTCTTGCCACTGCTAGTAACATTGTACTGAAGGTTCTAATCAGGCAAAAAAATGAAATAAAAAGTATCCTGATTAGAAAGATAGAAGTAAAACTATATTCACAGATGACAGCATCTTGTATGTAGAAAACCCTAAGGAATCCCTTAAAAACTCTTAGAACTAACAAATAGTAATGATTGCAAGATAAATTGTCACTACACAAAATCAATTATATTTCCATATCCTGACAGTGAACGATCTCAAAATGAAATTAAACAAACAATTCCATTTAAAACAGCATCAAAAAGAAGAAAATACTAAAGAATAAACTTCACAAAGAAGTAAAAAATGTATACTCTGAAAATTACAAAATATTGTTGAAAGAAATTAAAGAAGATACAAATAAATAGAAACACATCTCATGCTCATGAATCAGAAAACTCAAAATTGATTTTTTGTTTTTTGTTTTGAGCAAAGTCTCACTCTGTCACCTAGGCTGGAGTGCAATGGAGCAATCTCAGCTCACTGCAACCTCCACCACCTAGGTTCAAGAGATCTTCCTACCTCAGTCTCCCAAGTAGCTGGGATTAGAGGTATGTACCACCATGCCTAGCTAATTTTTGTATTTTTAGTAGAGACAGGGTTTCACCATGTTGGCCAGGCTGGTCTCAAACTCCTGACCTATCTCAAGTGATCCAACCACCTCGGCCTTCCAAAGTGCTGGGATTACAGGAGTTAGCCACTGCTCTCAGCCTCAGAATTGTTAAGATAGCAATACTCCCCAAATTGACCTACAGATTCAATGTAAGCCCTATCAGAATTCCAACTGGCTTCTTTGTAGAAATTGACAGGCTGATCCTAAAATTTCTTCAAGGGATACAGAATAGTCAAAACAATCTTGAAGAAGAATAAAGTAGAGGATTCACACTTCCCAATTTTGAAACTTAATACAAATGATGCCAAGATCATTCAGTGGGGGAAGAATGATCTTTTCATCAAATGGTGCTAGAACAAATGGGTAGCCACATGCAAAAGAGAGCATTTACCTTAGTTTACATCACATGTAAAAATTAACTCAAACTGGATAAAAGACCTAAATGTAAGAGCCAAAACTGTAAACTCACAGAAGAAAACATAGGGGTAAATCTTTGTGACCATGGATTTGGCAATGAATTCTTAGATATGACAGCAAAAGTACAAGCCACCAAAGAAAAAATAAACCAGACTGCATCAAAATTCAAAACTGGCTTTTAAGACCACCAGAGAATGAAAAACAATTTCAAATCATGTATTTGATAAGGGACTTGTACCCTGAACCTATAACGAAACTTTTACAACTCAATAATAAAAGACCAATAACCCAATTTTTAAATGAATAAAGAATGTCAATAGACATTTCTCCAAATTGTACCCTGAACCTATAACGAAACTTTTACAACTCAATAATAAAAGACGAATAACCCAATTTTTTAAATGAATAAAGAATGTCAATAGACATTTCTCCAAATTGTACCCTGAACCTATAACGAAACTTTTACAACTCAATAATAAAAGACCAATAACCCAATTTTTAAATGAATAAAGAATGTCAATAGACATTTCTCCAAATTGTACCCTGAACCTATAACGAAACTTTTACAACTCAATAATAAAAGACGAATAACCCAATTTTTTAAATGAATAAAGAATGTCAATAGACATTTCTCCAAAAATGATACACAAATAATCAATAAACACATGAAAAGACACTCAACATCATTAGTCATCTGGGAAACCAAATCAAAACCATGATGAGATACCACTTGACATCCACTAGAATGGCTACAATCAAAAAGTCAGATAATAACAAGTGTTGCCAAGGATGTGGAAAAACTGGAACCTTCACATATTGCTGGTGAGAATGTAAAATGGCACAGTATGTTGTGGGTTGAATTGCATTCCTCACAAAAGATGTGCTGAAGTCCTAACCCCAGCACCTCAGAATATGAACTTTCTGGAGGTAAGGTCTTTACAGATGTAATCAAGCTCTAAAATGGGGTCATGAGGATGGGCCTTAACCCACTATGGCAGTTTCTGATTTTAAAAAAAAATCAGACACAGAGACACAGAGGGAAGATGATGTGAGGACACAGTGAGACCACCACGTGAAGACAGAGGATGGGTGATGCGCCTACAAGCCAAGGAACACCAGAGATTGCTTTAGACCTCCAGAAGCTGGAGGGAGGCAAGGAGGGGCCCCTGCAGGTTTCAGAGGGAGCATAGCCCTACCAACACCTTAGTTTTTACTTCTAGCCTCCAGAACTGTGAGATAACACATTTCTGTTAAGTCACCTAGTTTGTGATACGTTATTAGGACAGCTGTAGAAAACCAATATAAGTTATTGTGTAAAACAGCTGAGGAGCTCTTCAAAATGTTAAAAATAGAGTTACCCTATGACTCCACAATTCCACTCTCAACTACACACACCCAAGAGAAATGAAAACAGATGTCCACACAAAAACTTGTACATGAATTCTCATGGCAGCATTAGTCATAATAACCAGAAGGTGAAACAACCCAAATGTCCACCAAATGATGAATGGAAAAACAAAATGGGCTATATTCATACAATGGAATATTACTCAACCACGAAAAGGGAGCTACAGCATAGCTGTACCTTGAAAACATTACGAAAAGAAAAAGAAGCAAGTCCTGAAGACCACAGCTAAGAAATCATCAGAATTAGCAAACGTATGGAGAAAGAAAGATTAGTGGCTGCTGATTGTTGGGATGGGGTGGGGGAGAGATAGAGGGATTATAGTTTGAGCTAAAAGGCACAAGGTTTCTTTCCGAGCTGCTGTAAATGTTCTAAAATTGACTGCGGTGATGGTCACACAACTCTGTGATGACACAAAAAAAATCATTGAATCGTACACTTTAAATAAGCATATTGTATGGTAGGTGAATTAGTTACACCTCAATAAAGTTGTTATAAAAAATGGGAAAGAAAGCCCTCAACCCCAGAAAGCACTATTAAATACATGGTATTGTGCTAGTGCTGGCCACGATGACAGAGACAGAGCTTGGTCTCCAGAAGCCATAGACCAGTGGTTCTCAAACGTGGCTGCACATGGAAAACATTATTAAAATAAACTTTATTAAGGTATACAATAAAATGCATCCCTTTTAGGAATAGAGTTCAACAGGTTTTGACAGGTGTATGCATAATTACCACAATCGACATCCCCAAAGGAAGTTCCTTCGCACACCTCTGCAACCAATCTCCCCACCACTCCCAGCTCCAGGTAACTACTAATCTGCTCTGTTACTAGGGATTTGCCTTTTCCGAATTGCACTAAAAGGAATCACCCAGTACGTGCCCTTTTTGTGTCTGGCTTCTTTCACGCCGCACGATGTTTTTGAGATTCATCCACACTGCTGCGTGCAGATCATTTCTCCTCATTGCAGTGTGGTATCCCACTGTACTATGACATCGTAATTCGTGGATCCATTCACCTGTCGCTGAATAGTAGGGTTCGTTGCAGTTTGGGGCTATTGGAAATAAAGCTGCTATGAATATTTGTGTACAAGTCTTTTTACAGACATGTGTTTACTCCTCTTGGATAAAAATCTTGGAGTGGAATTTCTAGGTCAAACAGCAAGTGTATGTTGAATTTTATAAGAAATGGCCAAACTGTTTCTAGAGCGGCTGTACCATTTTACACTCCCACCACTGGTTGCCACTTTTAAAAATCCCTATGCCCAGGTCAGGTCATAGCTGAAACTAATTAAATCAGAACCTCCAGGGAGTAGAACACAGACATCAGGTTTTTTTTTAAAGCACCCAGGTGATTCTAATGTGCAGACAAGACCTCAAACCACTGCACGAGATCTCAGGGGCTACACAGTGGGCAAACAAGCAAAAGACATGCTATATTTGCCTGCAGAATTTCCTCACTCTTCCTTGATAATGGAGAGAGAGAAGAGAAGGAAAAACAAAAGCAAGTGCCTATCTGGTCTTCACACCACTGCCCTCAGAAAGCTTTGTTGACCTCTGTCAACAAGGTGACAAGATTCTCTCTGTCTTACAGGTGGTAGGAGAAGGCTAGAGGAATACAAAATAATAAATAGATATTAGCAACTTTTTAACAACTAAATTTTGAACCTAGCATTTTAGTAGGGTTACCATTCCCAGCACTCACAAGAGCTCTACGAGGTAAGTACTACTAGAATCACCACGTTACAGATGGGAAGTTGGAGCTCAGAGAGGTTCAGTAACTCGCCCAAGATCACACAGCCAGTTATTGATGCAGCTGGGATTTAAACTTAAGTCTGTCTCCAAAGTCAAAGAGCTTAAACGCTCCACTAGGCTCAGAGCCATCGATGGGTCCTGGGGCCATGAACCTCCTCCCACTCAGGTGTTTGTGGTAGCAGGAGAATACAAGCCTCCATCCCAACTGTAAAGGAAGGCTGCAGGTGTGTTTACAAGACTAGCAGGAAAGGTAATGTGCAATGAGACTGAAAGGTGGGGGTTAATTATGGGATTTCCTTTCCTTTCAAGCTTAAAGGATGAGATTTAAGCCCTTTTGGTACAGGGGAGGAGACCGAGTTGTTGCTGAAGCCTCCTCCCTCCACCTCAGTTGGTACTTGGGACAGGAAAGTTCCGGGGCCTGGAAAGAGGTCAGAGAGAGCTAAGGAAGGAGGCCAATGGTAAGAAAGAGGCTGAGGCCTGGGCCATCTGCCTGCCCAACAGCTGTCTGGTCCTTTCACTGCACTCTTGTCTGACCTGGGGTGGACAAAAAGTATTTGGCTGGACGATGCTACTGTTGTCAACTGAAACTGCTATTTCAAAACAAGGAGTGAGGATCGGCAGGGAGGAAAGCATATTTCAAAAGGTCTCCAGGGGCCAGGGGAAACTGGGTGCTCGCCACACAGGAACTTTCTGTGCTCTTGCAACTTTTCTGTAAACCTAAGACTATTCTAAAATTTAAAGTTTACTTAAAATAATAAATACATAAATAAAACTTATCTGGAAGTTATGGAGTCATATAGAGGGGACAGAAGAGAAAAGCAAAATGGAAGAAAAGCTTCCGTGAAAACACAGCACATGTACTAACATAAAAGTGGAAAGCAAGCAGGGTGTGGCACCTCACGCCTATAATCTCAGTACTTTGGGAGGCCAAGGCAGACAGATCACTTGAGCCCAGGAGTTCAAGACCAGCCTGGTCAACATGGCAAGACCCTGTCTCTACAAAAAGTAAAAAAAAAATTAGCCAGGTATGGTGGCACACACCTGTAGTCCCAGCTGCTCGGGAGGCTGAGGTGGTAGGATCAAGGATGGCTTGAGCCCAGGAGATCAAGGCTGCAGTGAATCATGATCATACCACTGCACTCCACCCTGGGCGACAGAGCAAGATCCTGTCTCAAAAAAAAAAAAAAGTGGAAGACAAGTCCTGAGCCATTCTTTTTTTTTTTTTTTTTTTTTGAGATGGAGTTTCGCTCTTGTTACCCAGGCTGGAGTGCAATGGCGCGATCTTGGCTCACCGCAACCTCCTCCTCCTGGGTTCAGGCAATTCTCCTGCCTCAGCCTCCTGAGTAGTTGGGATTACAGGCACGTGCTACCGTGCCCAGCTAATTTTTTGTATTTTTAGTAGAGACGGGGTTTCACCATGTTGACCAGGATGGTCTGGTTCTCTTGACCTCATGATCCACCCACCTTGGCCTTCCAAAGTACTGGAATAACAGGCGTGAGCCACCGCACCAGGCCGGGCCATCCATTAAAATCATCAACAGGAGAGAAATGACTGGGGACGGATAAGAACCCCAATGAGGGGTGAGGGTGGGAACTGAGGGAGGCTGGGAATTCACTTCCCTCAGGAAATGTAGTAGGAGGGCTGGAGAGTGGGGTTTCCATGAACTACAGTAAGATTCCTGGCTCTGACCCACACCGCTCTCTCCAGTGTCTGCTGCTTTCACTCTTGTTCTCTCTCCTCACCTGCTCCCTGCCCATTTAACCCAGAGCAGACCAGAATCACATAGAAGGCCCCTGTGCCAAGGTGCCATTAGCCAAGTTGGGCACCCTTACAGAGATGTGGGATCTGTGAAATGGGGCCACCGTGAGCCCCGCCCACCTCACAGAACTGCAAAGACAAGGGAAAACAGATTGTAGATTTTAAAGTTCTATGTAGACAGAGGGCAGGTCTGCACCTAACAGTCCCAACCTGGAAAGAACCCAAATGGCAATCAACGGTGGAATGGATAAATGCATTGTGGTTTCTTCACATAATGGAATACAACATAGCAATTAAAAAGAATGAGCCCCTGCAACCCACAAGAACACAGTGAGCCTCCCAGACATGATGCTGAATGAAATGCGCCAGACACAAAAGCAAACGCACTATGTGATTCCTTTTCTGTGAGATCCAAGAGCAGGCAAAACTAATCTCTGATAATACAAGTAAAGAGAGCAATTACTTTTGGGGGATATTGAAGGGGAACATAAGGGTTGCTTTTTGGGTGCTGGGAATGTTCTAGATAATGATCTGGTTCTCATGTACATACAAATCTATCAGGATGTACATTTGAGTTTTATATACTTAACAGTGTGAACTATACCCCAATTACAAAAAGGAATATGACTAGAATTATTATTTGGAGCACCCTGTATGTCAGGAAGTAGGAAGGGCTTTTGGGAGGGGTTTTAAAGTGATTTTGCTGTTACTTCTCTCCTGCTTTTATCCATCCCCTCAGCCTCTCCCCAGATAGGAAGGACTTCTTTCTCAATATTCCTTTATTCCATCCTTTTATCCCTTTATTAGAACTCCTGCTATGGACTAGGCTATTCTAGAAGCTGGGGTGGAACCTAGCTCTCAGCCTTCTAAGGGGCAATCAACACATAGATAACATTGACTGTGAGCCGGCACTGAGGCTTCACCTCTACCAGCAGGAGCATTTTCTCTCAAGCAGGTCCAAGTGGCAGAGAGCGGGACACAGAATATCTGGGATCCTTTCTAGGCTTCGACTATCATTCCAAGAAAGGAGAAAGGTGCCTACTATACGCCAATGTGGATTTAATCCTCTGCAACCCAGCTTACGTATCTGGAAGGCAGCAGGGATAGAGTTCAAACCCAGGAGTGTCTGATTCCTGCCCCCACTTCCCTTCCCAGCACTCCCACGGCCTCCTAGCTGCCAGGTCAGCATTGCCCTGTCTCTGGGCATCTGTAGTGTCTCTGGCCATCCGACATAGCCCCCATTGATTCTTGCCTCATGGTATCCAAGCCCTTATGTAGGTTCTTCCCACACTGAATAGGGCTGACCTATGTAACCAATAGGATATTGCAGAAATAACAGTGTGTCTTCCAAGGATAGTATATAAAAGACATTGTGGCTCTGCCTTGCTCTCTCTTGAATCATTCATTCACTCTGGGGAAACTAGCCACCATGTTATAAGAACACTCAAGCAGCCCTACGGAGAGGTTCGTGTGGCAAGAAACTGAAGCTACCTGCCAAGAGCCAACCCCAACTTGACAGCCACATGACAGAACCACCTTTGGAAATGATCCTCCAGCCCCAGTCAGGCCTTGAGAAGACTGCAGCTCCAGCCAACATCTCAACTGCAACCCCATGAGAGACCCTTGGCCAGAACCAGGCAGCTAACCCACTCCCAACATCCTGACCCCCCAAAGCATTTATTATTATGAGATAACCGGTGTTCGATAAGTTACTAAGCCTGGGGGCCATTTGTTACACCGTATGGCTCCATATACATAACACAGCCCCTGTCAGAGCCACAGCTTCGTGCTGCAGAAACAGTCTAAGGGTGGTGTGTGAAGGCATTAGGAACCAGCCACTTACCGGAGGAGTGGCCAGAGCAGGCAGAATTGAAGAGGATCAACATCAGCAAGAAACCCCCAGTGCGTGGGACTGTGAATCGGAGACCAAGCAAAGCCGAAACCCTGGAGCTATCTCTCCTAGAAATTTCTCACACACCTCATCTATTTCAGTAAGTGAAACCACGTGCACCCAATTACTCTGGCCAAAACCTGGGAGTCATCTTTAAGCCGGCTCCCACTCTCACGCCCAAGGTCCCATAGCTCAGTGAGACTCCGGCTCTCCCTCAGAAGGCATCCCAGGCCCAGCCCTTCCTCACTGCCTTTCTGGTGAGCGCCATGGACTAAGCTGCCAGCCTCTCTCACGTGGGCAACATCAGCAGCCTCTTGGCCCATGTCCCTACTCCCGGCCTTGTGCCTGCTCAATGCCAGAGTGGCCTTCTCAGAGTGGAAACCCAATCACATCCCTCAGGCCCAAACTCACCAGCACTCACTACTCTCCAGCCCTCTTTCAAGAGTAACAAGCTCCTCTCACCTCAGGGCCTTCGCACCTGTTCTTTCTCCTCCCCCACATCATCATCTGGGTCCCACCTCACATGACTCTTCCTCCAAGGAGTCTTCCTGGGCTACCCTAGCAGAATTCTTCTCTAACCCATTGCTGCAGCTCATTCCCTTCAAAACTTGCTTGCCTATTTAGTGCCTGTCGCCCCTATTAGAATGTAAAACCCATGAGGGCCAAGGCCTTCTCTATCTGTTCACTTAGAAGGGTGTCTGGCCCATGGGAAGGAGCTTACTAAACATTCATTAATGAATCCTGCCTAGAAGTGGGAGATGGATGAGATGACCTCCAAGTTGATGAGGCTATAAAATCTCCAGTATAGAGCTCTGCTGTGGCGCTGTGGCTCTGGCTCCTGCTGTCCTTCCCAGTAGGAGGAAAAGGCAGGGCGGCAGTAAAAGCTGTGGTTTTAGGGAGAGACCCACCAGCTGGGTGGAGCGCTCACCACCAGTGGGTCCCATTCCCTGTAGAGGAAACTCCTATACAAAGCCCATCTGTCTGGTTGCTTCCCTGCGAGTCTACCCTCTCTCCCGCTTAACTGGCCTCCTTGGGCAGGGCAGAGCAGGACTGCTGCAGCTTTGTACATTCTGAGTCCCCAGCATATGTAAGGCTCCTCAGGCTATGCCCCCAAAACATCATCTTTGGCATCTGCCTGTTCCCATGCACAAGGCTGCTGCATGACGAGGAGCCATCTGTACATCTTTCTGGGCCTCTCCGGGCCACCCATCTCCCCTATTCAGACCCTTCACTGCCTGAAAGTTCATCCCCTTATCATCCCTAAATGTATTCTGCTGTTGTCAACAGATGGAAATCAAGAGAAAGAAGGGAAGACAAGGCTGGGGAAACGTATGGCAGTAGGCAGTGATGGACGAAGAGAAGGAAGCACAAGGGCCCAGGGACAGAGAGCAGATGAAGAATTCCACTGGGACACTGTACCTGCTGCAAGCCAGGTCCTCGGCACCTCTGCAAGGGGAGCATTCCAAGCTGGAGTCTACAGATGGAGATGCCCTCCAGCAAGGTGTATGCTTGGCTTAAGTAAAGTCTCTTTGGAGGAAGAGTCCTCCCAGACCTGCCTGACCCATCAGCACCCCTTCCCCAAGGTAACACTTGGACCTCCAAGCTCCCAGTAACTGAACATCAATCATGATACTTTTGAGCACGTACCCTGCGCCAGGCGCTGGGCTAGGCACTTCACACACATTAGCTCATTGAATCCTCATAACAACTTAATGAGGGAGGCTTATTCCCATATCCTTGAGGATGAAGCAGAGGCTCAGACAGGTACATAACTTGCCCAAGGCCACCAGCTAATAAGAAGCAAAGCGTGGGATGCACCAGATACGGATCCTCAATTGCTGAATGAATTCTCCTTTTGGAAGCATATTCTCCTTCTACTACCTGAATTTCTTGAAAGGTCAAGTGTGAAGAGCAAACATAGGGGGTGAACAGGCAGGGAGGGGTTACAAGCAACAATCGGAGAAGGTGCAGATCTTGGCTGCAAGTGAGAGGCAAGGAACGCCATTTCCACCCTCAGGCAGAGCTGAGGCCATTGGACAGAACCATTTCCTTCCCAAACTCATAATCAGTCTTGGTGTCAATCCCCCACCCCCTGTTATTCCAAGAAGCTGATATATGACTCCTGGGTTCAAACCTCAGAGGATACATCAAGGCTGAGCCAGCCTGGCCAACTAGGGCCCAGCAATCCCTCCGGTTTTCTTGACTCAGTTTCCCTCTCCCACCAGGCCCAGCCTCAAAATACTCATGAGGAAACTGAGGACCAAAAGAAGACCTGGCCAATCAAGAGGGAGGCATAGTCTCAAAAGGTTCCAGACCAGCCAATCCTGACCTCCGATCTCATTCTCCACTTACTCCACCACCCACTTCTCTCGCCCTCAGGGTCCCATGGCTGTGGACACTGAGGTTTTCTAGGTAGGCCAAATTGGGCCAACTGGGGCTCTGGGCGGCCGGGATAATTGAAATGGATCCCCTCCCCCTTCCCCTGTACCCCTTGAGAACTAGCAGAAACACCTTCAAAGGCCGCTCCCTTGGAGCTCGGTCCCCACCAGCCACCTCCAGTGACCGCCCAGATCGCGCGCTGAGCCCCCCACCCGTATCCCCCCCACTCCCCAGCCTGCCCCTGCCCCCGCCCCCGGGCCTTAGCCTTCACCCCGACCTGCGCCCGCTCCCAGGCCCAGGCGCTTTGCATAAACAAAGCGAGGAGGAGGGACGCCCCGGGCACCGCCCCCGTCCCGCCGGCGCCCCCGCTCCAGTCCCGGACCCCGAGCCAGGCCTGTCCCAAGTCCTCCCGGGCCCGCCAACCCGCGGCCCCTTACCTTGGCCTGGCATTTCCGATGACAGGAGAAGCTGCAGACTGCAAGAGGGCGAGACACAGAAAGAAAGTTTTAGCCGCGAGGTATGAAATGGAAACTCCGCGAAATCTCCTCCCACCCCAGCCCGCAATCCGCGCTCGTGAGGGAAGGAGGGAAGGAGGGACGGAGGGAAGGAGGGACGGAGGGAAGGAGAGAGGGAGAGAGGGAGGGGACGGAGGGGGGCGGCTGCTGGGCCTGGGGGACGGGAGCGTCCGGGACTGTGGACCCGCGGCCAGGGAGGCGCCGGGCCCCCAGCACTAGCCCCTCCGGGTGTGAGAAGGTCGGGGGAGCAGGGGGGTTGCCCACTGGACCCCTGCCAGGGGCACAGGTAGCCCGGACCCAGGGCCCATGCCAGCCACACCAAGGAAAAAGGGGGGCCTTCTCCCCTTACACACACACCAGGCAGGCAGACGACATCGAAAACCACAATCACACTTACTGTGCCCCAGAGACAGACACACAGACCCAATTCAGAGCCCAGGAGAGAGCCCACGCACATACACACACCCACACACACACTCACCCAGAACCACTCCCACCCATCCACACAGCCATCCTCGGGCACACACAGAGCCTCACACAGATTCATCCACGAAGACCCCTGACCCAGGGCACCAACACACACAATTCTGTGGGACACCCTCCGATACAGCCTGACACAGATTTGTGGACACAGACACGTGAACAGATGCTCAAACTTCTTGTGCATGACTTGAAGCACACACACACACACCACACACACACACACACACACACACACACACACACACACAGGACTTGCTCTTCCTCCCATTACCAGAAGCTGGAATCAAATTTCCTATCAGGTTCCCAAAGCCTGGAATGTCACCAGCCCTGCTGCCCCACCCCACAGGACTCTGGGACTCCACCAAGGGATTTGGTGACCTCCCCGCAGATCTCATGAGTGGGTGAGGGGTCTCCTGAGCTGTTTGCACGGCTTTGGGTCTTGTTGGCTGCCCAGGACCTGCTAAGGCTGGGGGGGGTGGGAAAATGGTTAGAGAACTGGGCAGAGGGAGGTAGGGGAGTGCCCTGACTCCAAATCCTCTATAGCCACAGCCCAGAGCCACAGCCATCCACCCCCTTCTCCTGGATCTACTACCCTCCACCTCCTTCCAGCTTTGAACCAACCTGATTCTCAGCAGAGTGCAGAAAGGGAGGTTGAGGCACAGATGAAGGCCTGGAGCACCCCAAAGAGGCTCCAGGTTTCCCCACACTAAGGCTTCTGGTTTGTCTGAGGCAGAAGGAGCTGGGAATGGGGAACAGGGAGAAGCTGGGAGGCACACGGGTGGTGCCTGAAAAGGGACGTTGGCCACTGACCCCAGCATGGGATCTTCTTCTCTCAGAACCTAGTCCTGGCCCAGCCCAGGCCTGTGACTCACCGGTACTGAGCAAGGCTTTCCTGACCCCACCAGCCACCCAGCCCAGCTCAGGGACATCTCCACCCTGGCCACAGTAGGACATACTCCCCGCTCAGCCATGCCAGTGTTACCTATCTCTCTCAACTTTCTGCTCCTCCCTGTCCCTCAGCACCCCCATCAGCCAGGGGAGCAACTCCCTCCCTTCCCAAAATCGTCCCCTCTTGGACACCAGCAGCCTCCTCTGCCCCACACCATCCGAATAGAGAAAACTTACTCTTTTTGGGTCTGACAGGGTGTGCTCCTTCCAGTAAGGGACCTGCTTTCTCTCTTTATTTCTCTCTTTCTCTCTCTTTCTCTCTCTCTCTCTCTCTCTCTCTCTCTCTCTCTCTCTGTCTCTCTCTCTCTCCTTCTCTCTCTCTCTTCCTCCTTCTATCTCTCTCTCTCCCTCCTTCTCTCTCTCTCTCATACACACACACAGAGAGAGAGAGAGAGAGAGAGACTGGTACACAGGAGAGGCTTAATAAACATTTGCTGAGTTGGATCTGTCTGAAGACCTCCCCTGAGGTTTATGTGCACCCCATTTAGTTGTGTCCCCCCCCCACTCTCAGATCGTTCCTGAGCGGTAGACCCCACCTCAACATCTCATGTTCAACCAAAAAAGCATCCCTAAGCAACCACTTTCAGCCTCCAACCCCAGTCTAGACATGAGGGACAAAATGGGGGCCGGGACACTGCCTCCCTCCAGCAGGCTGCACACTCTGACACTTCCCAGAGTGCCTCAGGGCCTTGGCACTTGCTATGTTAGCTGCCTGGAACACTCCCCCTCACTCCAGCACCCCATCGTTCCCTGGGCCGAATCCCTCTTATCCCTTGGGAATCCACCCAAAGTCATCTCCTTAAAGAGGTCTCCCCTGACCACTTAAATTGGAGTCATTTTCCAATTATTCTTTCTCAGCACCCCGGTTATTTCCTGGTTACCTTCCGAAGTCACCCTGGGTAGCTTCTCTCTGGTCTATCTCCCCATACTGCACTCAGGAGGGCAGGGAGCATGCCTGTCTCCTTCACACCAGACCCCCAGCAGCTAGGACAGTGTCTCCTTCAGGCCCACGAGACCACACAGCATCTTTGTGCACACTAGAAGTTTGAGGCCCATCCTCTGGGAGACCAGCCAGATGGACACACAGCTCATGCGTAGTAAGTTGAGCTCATGCACAGTGTCATTGTGGAAATGGTGAGAAGGTGCCCTTTCTCCAAGCAGATCAGCCCTGTGCCAAGATGCATGGCTTGATAGGCAAAGGGTGGGCTGACTCCTGTGCTCTCTCAGGTAGGCACCCTTGGCAGCGCTTGGCCTACATGACCATACAGGGCAGCCCTGCCTGTCACACCGTGGACAGACACTCAGCAAATGCCCTCAAGTGGGGGGCAAGTGGAGAAATCATCAGGCAATTGCAGTATGCTATGCTGAGTGCTTCCTGCACACTGGAATGCAGAAAGCTTGTCCTTGGCAACTCTACAAAGGGGAGAGAAGGAAGACCACCCCCACCCCAGCTCCCAGCCCAGAAGACAAAAGCTTAGCAAACCGAAAGCAAGTGGCAGATGCCAAGCAGGACAGGCTTGGCCAAGCCCCCATGAATGGATTTTGACATCTGCAGAAATATCCGCCTCCAACCCCAAGGAGGCCCACTTGCTGAGTCTCCTCCAGGGAAGCCCCCTTTGTATGCCTGGCCACCTTTCTCGCATCTCCTCCCAAGGGGCAGAATGTCCTCCCAATTTGCATCGCGTCTGCTGTCATCTCAAGTTTGGACCTGCCAATCTGCTGGCCTCTCACTCTCAGAATGATGAAATAGTCCATGTACTACAGAAAAGGAAACTGTGGCAGCCAGCCTCTTGGGTAGCTGCCAGTGTTCTTGCCTCTGCTACTCATGCCCTTCTGGAGTCCCCTCCCACACTAAATAGTGCTGATTTATGTAATCAATCAGATACTATAGAAATGACAGTGTGCGACTTCTGAGGCTAAGCTATAAAAGACACTGACTTCAGCCTTGTCTTGGATCACTCATTCTGGGGGAAGCCAGTGACCATGTGGTAAGACTCCCAAGCAGCCCTACGGAGAGGGCCATGTGGTGAGGGGCTGAGGCCTCCTGCCAACAGCCAGCCCCAGCTTGACAGCATTAAGTGAGCCATGTGGGAAGTGGCTCCTCCAGCCCCAGTCAGACCTTCAGATGAATACGGCCCCAGTGACATCTTGACCACACCTTCATAAGACACTCTGAGCCAGAACCACCCAGTCAAGTCACTCATGAATTCCTGAGCCATGGAAGCCATGTGGAATAATAGTTTTGTATTTCTTTTTTCTTTTTTTGAGACATGGTCTTGCCCTACTCTGGCCCCAAGGCTGGAGTACAGTGTCATGATCTCAGTTTACTGCAGTCTACATCTACCAGGCTCAAGTGATCCTCCCATCTCAGTCTCCTGAGCAGCTGGGACTGTAAGCATATGCTACCATGCCTGGCTAATTTTTGCATTTTTTGTAGAGAGGGTGTTTTGCTATTTGCCCAGGCTGGTCTCAAACTCTTGAGCTCAAGTGATCCTCCTGCCTGGGCTTCCAAAAGTCCTAGGATTACAAGAGTGAGCCATGGTACCCAGCCTGTATGTGTGTATGTATGTATGCATGCATGTATATATGTATGGTGGTTTCTTTTTTGAGAAAAATTCTCTCTGTCGCCCAGGCTGGAGTGCAGTGGCATGATCTCAGCTCACTGCAACCTCTGCTTCCCAGGTTCAAGCAGTTCTCCTGCCACAGCCTCCTGAGTAGGGACTACAGCACACACTACCATGCCCAGCTAATTTTTGTATTTTTTGTAGAGACAGGGTTTCACCATGTTGGTCAGGCTGGTCTTGAATTCCTGACCTCGTGATCTGCTCGCCTCAACCTCCCGAAGTGCTGGGATTATGGGCATGAGCCACCACGCCTGGCCCGTCTGTATTTATTTTAAACCACTAAGCTTGGGAGTAATTTTTCCATGCTGTACAAAATCACTGCAATAAAAAAATGTATGCAGTGATTTCGAACTGGATACTGAAATCAGAACACAAGACCCATCAGAACGCAAAAGCCAAAGGCGGCAGATGCTGGGAACCGAGGCAGAGGCCATCTCCTGGGTCCTACCTTGCTCCTTGGTGCCTGCACACCCCTCTCTTTAACTCCTTCCTCTTCCCTTCCCCTACCCAGTAGTGAGCCATTGTGTCCCAGAAAGTAACTCCTAAGAGGCTAAGGTATTCTGTAACAGCCTAACTAAGACACCCTCCACCACCACTGCCACCCAGCTTTTCCTCCCCTCAACCACGAAAGGGGAAAAACCCAGGTTCCAACCCTGGGAACATCAGACACTGCTGGGGAGAAGCCAGTCTGTGAGCAACAGGGATGCTCACTCCCCAGTGACCATTTCTCATCAGAGGGATGGGGACACGCAGGGAGGAGCAAGAGCAGGAAACTTCAGCCTTCTCCTCTCCTTCATCCTCCCCAGATACACGTGTCAGGAAGGGCCCCACCTGAGCAAACCATGGCCTCTCAGCTCCTACAGAAGGCCCCACAATTACAAGCCCACCCATGAGCCCTCCTGAGCCAATGTCTGACCGGAGTCCAGCTGGAGCTCCATGGAGCGCCAGGAGCCCCATCTCTGCCCACGGTGTCAGCACTGCCCCCGCACAATAGGGCCCAGTGGTGGCCTGAGAGGGAGCAGAGAGCCCCTTAGTGGGAAGGGACCCTTAGATTACTCTGCTGGGGTGAAGAACTGCACCCCCAGCCCTTGGCCCCAGCTCCCGCCCCAGCTGGGCTGCCGGTACTCTGTCCTGGGGTTGCTTCCTGCCTCTCAGGAACACAGGAAGCCAACATTGTTGGGATCTAAATGGCCTTTTCCTCCTGGACTTGGGTAGGAAAATGAGCACATAGCCTCGGTGTGCACCTGACCCCAGCGATAACTACTCACATGCCCGGTCCGGCCTCAGCTCCTTCCCTGGCCAGCACAGAAGCACAAGCCCGGCCGCCCACCTGCTCACTGGCCACTCAGACAGCCCTGCTGGTTCATCTCCAGGACCAGGGCTGGAGGTATGCAGTCGTTAATTTAATGAGTCAACTTGTTTAGGCCATGGTACCTAGTTATTTGGTGAAACATTATTCTGGATGTTTCTGAGAAAGTTGGTTGGTTTTATTTTTTAGATGAGATTCACATTTAAATCAGTAAACTTTGAATAAAGCACATAAGCCTCCATAATGAGGGTGGGCCTCATCCAATCAGTTGAAGGCCTTAATAAAGAAGGCCCACCTCCCCAAATGAGAAGGAATTCTGCCAGCACATGGGCAATGGCACCCCGCCTGCCAACCTATCCTGCAGATTGAACCTGCCATGCCTCCACAATCACGTGAGACAATTCCTTAAATAAATCTCTTTTTTTCTACACACATCCTGTTGGTTCTGTTTCTGCAGAGAACCATGACTGACACAAGGTGTCTTGGGGGATGGTCAGGGGACATGGTGTGGCTCTGAAGTAAGAACAGGAAGAAACCTTCCAGATCAAACTTGTCCAACCCGCAGCCCGCGGGCCACATGTAGCCCAGTTCGGCTCTGAATGCAACCCAACACAAATTCATAAACTTTCTTAAAACATTATGAGATTTTATTTTGTAAGGCAGCGGGGCATATGAAATGGTTTCTTATATGCACCCAACTCTTCCTTCTTTCAATTCTTTCTTTTTGAGACAGGGTCTCAATCTGTCACCCAGGCTGGAGTGCAGTGGTGTGCTCACAGCTCACTGCAGCCTCGACCTCCCCAGGCTCAAGTGATCCTTCCACCTCAGCCTCTGCAGTAGCCAGGACCACAGGTATGCACCACCACACCCAGCTATTTTACTTTTTTGTTTTGTGTGAAGATGGGGTCCTGCTATGTTGCCCAGGCTGGTATCGAACCCCTGGGCTCAAGTGGTTCTCATGCCTCGGCCTTCCACACCACCCCCACCAGCCGAGACAGAGTCTTGCTCTGTCGCCCAGGCTGGAGTGCAGTGGCACAATCTCAACTCACTGCAACCTCTGCCTTCCGCGTTCAAGCAATTCTCCTGCCTCAGCCTCCCAAGTAGCTGGGATTATAGGTGCTCACCACCACACCCAGCTAAGGTTTTTGTATCTCTAAGCAGAGAAGGGTTTCACCATGTTGGCCAGGCTGGTCTCAAACTCCTGACCTCATGATCCGCCCACATCGGCCTCCCAAAGTGCTGGAATTACAGGTGTGAGCCACTGCACCTGGCCCCATTATGAGATTTTTTTTTTTTTTGCAAGTTTTTTTTTAGCTCATCAGCTATGGTTAGTGTTAGTGTACTTTATGTGTGACCCAAGACAATTCTTCCTTTCCCATGTGGCCTAGGGAAGCCAAAAGATTAGGCCCCCCATTCTAAATCATCCCATCCAGTGATGTTCATACTTTTATTTTTGCAGCCAAATTCCTCCCGCAGATGGGCTCTGACGTGGAACCACAGTGATGCTGGTTAAAATTCACTAAATGCTTGCTGTATGTCAGGCTCTGTCTGGAGCCCAGCCCCTATACATATATCATCTCATTTAATCCCATAGTAACCTCATGAGGGAGGTACTGCTGTTTGTCCCTTCTTAAAGGTAAGGAAACTGAGGCTTAGAGGGGTAGGCAATCAGCCCAAGTTCTCATGAGTAAGGGTCAGGCAGGGATTTGAATCAGGGCATCCAAGTCAAGGGCAGGATCACCACATCATCCTACCTCCTGATGCATTTGACTCCTAAAACCAGAGCTTCTCTGGCTGAGGTGGGAAGGGGTCCCAGAGCCCTGACTCTTTTAGACTCCCTTGGATTTCATCTCTTACCCTCTTTGGCCCCTAAAGCTCCTCCAAAAACCTTACAGCTCCTTCAGAACACTGTTTACAGCCTCTGAACTAGTCCCACCTCCTCATTTAGAGAAAAGGGGAGGCCAGACCCAGAGAGGTTAGGCATCTCTCCTGAGGTCACACAGCCAGGTGGTATTAACAGCAAGCCAGGGCTAGAAACCAGGGTCTTTCCACCCTACCAGGCTGCCTCTGGTGGCCCCAAGGAGGTCCTCAGACATAGGGCAGGAGCTGGGTCCCCCAGTGACGTAACAGGGGGAAAGATTTCCTAGAAACAAGGTTTCCCCAAATCCAACTGGTGCTGGCTTCTGCATAGGCTTGTCCCGTTAAAGGATGGATCGTCTTTCCAGATGCATCCTGCCCTAAGGAAACTGCAGGTGACTGTCCCCACTTCCAGGCTGAGCAGAGCCACTGAGAAGGGAAGTTGTCCGAGTCTGGGCCCCGATCAGGCCCAGATGGCAGCCCTTGGGCTGCTGAGCTGCCATCCTGCTCTCTTCCTGTGGGTTTCGCCTGGTGGGAGGTGCAGCCCTTGAGCAAAGCTCTGAGTCCACACGGCCTCCCTCGGGGCCCCAGTGCACATGGACTCCCATAGAGCACTTCCCTAGGGACCTGCAGGAAGCCCACTATTTGGGCTGAGGAACTCCTACTCATCCCTCAGGACCCAGCCTGCTCATGTCTCCCTGCTGAAGCCTGACAAGAACATCTCTACTGAGTCAGAGATGGCCCTGCACACACACATGCACCTGTGTCAGCTTCGGCACCATGCTCCATGATTGTCTGACTGTGTCTGTCTTCCCAGGTAAGGGGCTGGCTCTCAGCACCAAGACCCACCACAGCATTCGACCCAGAGGACAGCTCAGTTCATGACTGCCAGCCAGACGGCTGCACAGAGGCACGGAGGAGGTAAGCAGCAGCCTGCATGGGGAGCGGGGGTGCTATCCTGCCTCTGCAGATCCCAACCAGGGAGTTTTCCAGGCCCTCCCACTGTCAAGGCCTCAGCAAGTGTTCTTGGTCCAGCCCCCTTCATCATAGATGAGGCATCTAAGCCTGAGCTATTAATTGACTTGTCCAGGACCACCGAGGCTGTGAGAAGCAGGGCCAGAAGTAGATCCGGGGCTAGTAACTGCGCCTCTGCACCTGATTTCCTGCCATTGTCTCGTCTGTGTCTGTGTCTTTCACAAGGAGCCTTCATCCCTCGCATGAGGACCCATCTTCCAGGCACACACACAACCTCAAGGCTCCTCACAGCAACCCCCGAGAGACTCAAGATAGGGTTCATATGCAGGAGGTCACAGGGGCTCACAGGTCTGGCGGAACCCCTTTGTCTGTTCATCTATGACGCCCACACGTCCCCCGCCTTAGTTTCTTATCTGCCTTATTCTTCTCTGAGTCTTCCAGAACCAGGGCCAGACCCCAGGTTCCCTTCATCTCTTTCCTACCGCCTTCGGCCATATGACATCAAATGGGAAATGCAAGAGGGAGGGGAACGGAAGAGCTGCCCAAGCCATAGGTCCAGGCAGCCAGGGGAAGACGGGCCGAACACCCCAGTGTCTCTAGAGCTAAAAGAGCTTCCTCCCCGCCCCCTACCTGTAGCAGAAGTTTCTTCAATGTTGCAAGTCCCGTGGAGACTGGGAATCTAGGGCCTTGACATCCATGCACCACCCCACCCCACCCACCAACCCCGAGCCATTAATTAAGAGAGTTGCCATGCTGTAGCCAAGACTTGAAGGCTGAGAGCAGAGCAAACCCAGTGAGTTGGGCTCAGTGAACAGACACGAGCTGGAGTTTGGTCCACACGTGCCCCCTCCTCCAGGGAACCACATCGGGTGGCCTTGGATGGGTGGGTGAATGGATGAATGAGGGGACCTAGCCACCTCCTGCCATCTTGAGCTCCTGGCTCCAAAGCACAGACAGTTGATTCACTCTTCCATCTCCCACCAGTGAACCCAGTGGCCCCAGTCCCCTTGCTGAGGCTGTACACGTGGCCTGTGGAGCCAGGAGTCTTCCTCCCTATTCTCTATCCTCCTCTGGCCCAGTCCTGACACCTGCTGGTCCTGCTACCCAGTAGCCCTGGCTTTCTTCCCACCAACTCCCCACCCTCCAGAGCCCAGCCAGAGCTGCCAAACCAGTCTAGCCACCTGCCATCCCCTCCAGTCCACACCAGCAGGGCAGGGCCGTGTCTTGCTCACCCTGGGAGCCTTCTGTTCACATGGGGTCAAATCCTCTCCTCAACCCAAGCCCTCAGGCCAGGTCGGCTGGGGAACCTAGAACCATGGAATGTGGGCCCACCGGAGACTCTCTGGAGCCAGAGGCCTGCCCAGGTCACGCAGTAAATGTATGCAGGTCTTCCTTCTGCCCCCACCTCCAGGCTGCCTCCTGTCACCCTACTGGGAGTCCCTGGGATGACGGGAAGACACTGAGGCAAGAGGGAACTCTGGGGAAGGGCCAGAGGCTAATTTATGCATTCTCACAGTGCAAGGCAGGGTGGGGGGCTGTTACACAAACAACATGCAAAGCTTTACCCCTAGCAATTCTGCTGTGACATCCCCCGCAACCCAGCTCCAACCCTAAACCGCCGGCAAGTCCCTGCCAGACCTCCTGGGAGGAGGGTGACACCACGTGGCTGATTTCGGTATTGCAAACATCGTGGTTGGCCCCCTTAAACTCATGCTGGGTGTTCCAAACGTTCGGTTAAGCACCATGAACCTCTGCCTTGTGCCCATAGCAGGCCTTGCCTGGAATGCCCTACACACACACACACACACACACACACACATGCTTTCAGCCATCCACTCACCTCCAGCACCCAGCTGAAACACCTTCCTCCCCTGAGAGCACACATCCTGAAAACCCGACTCAGGCCTCACTTCTGGGTGCCTTGGCAAGAGATGTCACCGCTCTCAGCCTCAGTTTCCTCCTTTGTAAAACAGGGATGACACCAGCACCTTTTGGGGGGTGTGAACATCAGATGAGGTCATGCACGTGAGCGCTTGGTATGCAGTAAGTGCTTTCGGAATTGTTCAGTGGGCTCCAGGCCAGCCTCCCAGCCTGGTGGGCCTTTGACATGGAGGGAGGGGCAAGAGAGAGAGGCCAGGTAGAGAAAGCCATATGAGCAGAGGCTCCAAGCAAAAAGGACATGGCCCGCTTGGCATATTTGGCATGCCCAACATACTGAGGAGCCATGTGAGGTGCCAGTGGTTTGAACATGGAATCAGGAGCAGAGGAACATGGGCAGAGAGATGGGCAAAGGCTGAGCCCACCAGGCCTGGCAGCTAGGGAAGAGGTCTGTGCTGTCACAAGGATTGTGAGGGAACCCAGAGGCTTTAAGCCAGAAGCTGACATTACTGGATTTATGGTTTTAAGTCCCACTGGAAGCTGGTGTGGAGGGTGGATTGCAGAGAATGGGTCAGGAGACAGGAGAAGGTAAAGGTGAGTCAGTTGCCCACAGGACAAATGACGGCAGTGGAATTGGGAGGGGATGATGCCAAGAAGCTCAGGGACTCCAGCGGGCCTTGGGAGGCCCTACAGTTGATGAGATGGGGGGTGAAGGAGAGGGAGGCATTGGATGGGGCAACAGGATGAGTGAAGGTGTCAGCCATGATGTTGGGTGCAGGGACCTCCTGCTGATTTCACTGTGTGATCTGGGACAAAACACCAACTTTTCAGGCAGCGGTGACACTGGCCATTCCGGGAGCTGATGAAAATAGTGATTGAAAGCCTGGCAGCCAACAGTTCCTCCACTGAGTCTGACTCGGGGACTCTTAAAGTGGCCTCTGAGCTGCCACAGAAGAGGGCTGCGGTGTGCCTTCTTTGCAGAAATCCCAGTGCCAAGCACATGCCACCCACAGAACTTCCACAAACCAACCACATCCCATCCACACACCACAAAACATGTCACCACGTGACTTCCTCCATGCACCTTCCACAAACCCTGCACACAGCTTCTACATACAGACCACATGCCATCCACATATCAACCACACAGCCTCAGCACACGTCATCCACATGCCAGCCTCACTCTCAGCACACATCATCCACACACCAACCACACACCAGCCACACATCATCCACACGCCATCCACACACCAACCACACACCCTCAGCACACATCATCCACACGCCATCCACACACCAACCACACACCCTCAGCACACATCATCCACACGCCATCCACACACCAACCACACACCCTCAGCACACATCATCCACACGCCATCCACACACCAACCACACACCCTCAGCCCACATCATCCACACGCCATCCACACACCAACCACACACCCTCAGCACACATCATCCACACGCCATCCACACACCAACCACACACCCTCAGCACACATCATCTACACACCATCCACAAGCAACCACACACCTTCAGCACGCATCATCCACACACCAACCACACTTTCAGCACACATCATCCTCATCCACACGCCAACCACACACCAGCCACACACCCTCAGCACACATCATCTACACACCATCCACAAGCAACCACACACCCTCAGCACACATCATCCTCATCCACACGCCATCCACACACCAACCACACACCTTCAGCACACATCATCCTCATCCACACGCCATCCACACACCAACCACACACCCTCAGCACACATCATCCTCATCCACACGCCATCCACACACCAACCACACACCAGCCACACACCCTCAGCACACATCATCTACACACCATCCACAAGCAACCACACACCTTCAGCACGCATCATCCACACACCAACCACACCTTCAGCACACATCATCCTCATCCACACGCCATCCACACACCAACCACACACCAGCCACACACCCTCAGCACACATCATCTACACACCATCCACAAGCAACCACACACCTTCAGCACGCATCATCCACACACCAACCACACCTTCAGCACACATCATCCTCATCCACACGCCATCCACACACCAACCACACACCAACCACACACCTTCAGCACACATCATCCACACGCCATCCATATACCAACCACACACCCTCAGCACACATCATCCACACGCCATCCATATACCAACCACACACCCTCAGCACACATCATCCACACGCCATCCACACACCAACCACACGCCAGCCACACACCCTCAGCACACATCATCTACACACCATCAACACACCAACCACACACCAACCACACACCCTCAGCACACATCATCCACACGCCATCCACACACCAACCACACACCTTCAGCACACATCATCCTCATCCACACGCCATCCACACACCAACCACACACCAGCCACACACCCTCAGCACACATCATCTACACACCATCCACAAGCAACCACACACCTTCAGCACGCATCATCCACACACCAACCACACCTTCAGCACACATCATCCTCATCCACACGCCATCCACACACCAACCACACACCTTCAGCACACATCCACACGCCATCCATATACCAACCACACACCCTCAGCACACATCATCCACACGCCATCCATATACCAACCACACACCCTCAGCACACATCATCCACACGCCATCCACACACCAACCACACACCAGCCACACACCCTCAGCACACATCATCTACACACCATCCATACACCAACCACACACCCTCAGCACACATCATCCACATGCCATCCACATACCAACCACACACCCTCAGCAGAACCTCCACATGCCATCACATGCTGATCATGTATCGCCCACATGCCATTCACGTGTCATTTGTATACCTTCTTCATGGTACTCACATGACATTCATATACCTTTTTCATGCCATTCATCCTCACACAAGCTGCATGCCATTTCCATGCCTCCCACCACCTGCCGTACCCACCACACCCACCCACATGCTTTTCATCTGGTGAGCTCAGCATCCTCCCCCAGAGGAGAACAAGGCGCCAGGTTGGGACCCCAAGGATATGTGCACAGCAGAGTCCCAGCCTGGCCCAGGCCTGGCCATCTCATTCCCCTGCTGGGCCCTCCCATCCCCCATGGCCCAGCCAGCTACTCACCTTTGCACGTGCAGCCTTCATGGGTGATGACCTGGCGGCAGATCCCACAGGGCTTCACCTTCTTGAAGGTCTTCACCTTGAAGTGGTGCGTCTTGGGGGCCTCCAGATCCTCTGGCTGTAGGAGGAGAGGCACAGTCAGCCCTGGGCAGAAGGCTGGGGTCCTGGGAAAGGAGTCTAGGGGTCTGGGAGAGAGGTAGACAGGGACTGGGAAAAGGATGGCAAGAGCCCTTTAGGGCCCAGAGGAGGGAGGAGGGACCAGGGATAGAGAAAGGTGAGGGTGTGACAGGACATTCATCCCAGACTCAGGTGGGGCCCGTGGCCTGAGTCCAGACAGCAGTTGGAGAGCCCAGCTCCTGGGACCTGCAGCCCCCACATGGCTTCCCACGTTGGCTTTCTTTTGATTTATCCTGAAGGCATGGCTCACACACAGCAGACTGCACTAACTTTAAATGTATTGCTTGATACAACGTTCCACACATCCACCCCACAGAGCCACATCCCGGAAGACTCCCTCATGGCCCCTCCCAGTCAGTGTCTCCGGCCCAAGGTTCATGCCACTGGCTTCCATCACCAAAGAGTCATGATGCCAGATTTTTTAACTTCCTCGAGGTGGAATTATGCAATGCGTAGTCTTGCATTTCGCCTCCTTCACACACAACGAATCTGAGGTCCCCTCGGATGGCTGCATCCCGCACAGCTCCTCCTTTGTCCCTCCTGTGTGCTGTTTCATTGTGTGGACACAGCAGGTTTATTCGTCCGCTCTACTGCTGATGGGCCTTCGCTCCTCTAAACCATGGTCCCACAATGCCATTTCCCCTCATTCTTTCCCCATTACACCATCCCCTGGCCCAGCCAGGAAGCCTTCTTCCATCTTTATTTTCAGTTCTCTGCATTGTGAAAATACAGAGATGTGAACTATCCTTTTCTAAACCACCACCTCATGCATGAGAAGCAGGCTGGCAGCCCAACCCTCCCTCTGAGCCTGACTTCCCATAAAGCCCTGGGTCAGTACCTCTTCACCACTACCACAGGCTTCAATTGCTCTCTCTGGATGGCACCACACCCCTGGAGCTCTGGCATTCTGTCCTTTGAAACCACATCTGGGAAGATGCTCTAAGATGCAAAGCCCTGCACATACCCTGCCCACCTTGCGGGCCCCTCGGGGTAGTGTCCCTATTCAGAGGACTCCCCAGGACAGGCATCCCCTGCCCCAGGCACTCACCCTGGGGTCTAGCCTGATTCCCTTCCCAGCTGCAGCAGGAGGGCAGGACATGGACACCAGCAGCTCCCTCTCTCCCATCTCCCAAGCACAGACCTCTCTGACACCCTTCCACACACACAAGTGTGCACACACAGAGACACGATCCCAGTCCTGCAGTGTGCGTAGCCAGTGGGAGGAAAGTCCACTCTTTCCTGTTCCTTTCCTTGCACCTGCTCCAGAGCCCCCGGGTCTGAGATAGGGACCAGAGAGGGGAACTGTGAGTTCAGAGGAGGTAGAGTGGCAGTGTCTCACACACAAGCCCATGTGTCTAGGACTCCTATCTGAAGACACTGCAGAGATGAGTCCTGGGTGACAGAGACTAAGCCATATAAACACAGAGAGAAAAGCAAACAAAATGAGACTGAGTCAGAGGCAGAAACCCAGAGAGGGAAAAGCATAGAGACAGAGGGGCAGAGAGAGAGAGAAAAGGACAGGGGAGAGAGAGGGGTGCAGGAAGCAGACAGGACAGAGAGGAGCAACAGAGAGACAGAGAAGAAAGACCAAGATAAAGGCAAACAGAGACAAGGAGAGAGATGAGACAGAGACACGCAGAAATTAACAAGGGGGTCAGGGGATCAAAGAGAGACAGAAGGACACAGAAGCTCCCAAAGGCCAAATCCCGGAAGATCGGAGCATCAGAATACATGATGATAGGAATGGCTTCAATGCGTCCGTGCTGACAATCAGAAATGCAGTCATCACCACATAATGACAGTGGTCCCACAAACATGATACTGTATTTTACTGTCCCTTTTCTCCATTTAGATATGTTTATATATACAAATACCATGTGTTATGGTTCTCAGCCTGCAGCATTCAGTACAGTGACTTGCTGTGCAGGGTTTGAGCCCAGGCGCTGCAGGCTATACCATCCAGGGGCATAGGTGTGCGGTAGGCTGCACCATCTGGGTATATATAAGTAATCCCTATGGTGTTTGCACAATGTCAAAATCCCCTAACAATCCCTCACTCAGAATGCGTCCCCATGGTTAAGTTTAGTCAGTTACAACTCATGACTGTAACTGAATAAAGTGCAAGTTTGATAAGGCACAAGATATTTACATCTCCAAGCACCTCCCCACATCATACTTAGAAATTAAAAGAGGAAGAAAGTAACTTTTCCTGGCTTCCTCTACTTTAATCACGTGATCAAAGTTATCATCCCTCTGATGGTAATGGGGTGACGAGGCCAAGCTCCAACCAGGAGCGCACTGAGCACAGACACGGTATCCCTGCCAGAAAGCCTCAGTCTGACTCTAATCATGAGGAAACATCAGGCCAACCCAAACTAAGGGACAGCCCACAAATTAAATGTCTTGGAATCTGCAGAAGGGACAAGGTCATGAAAAATCAAGGAACGGCTGAGGAGCTTTCGAGATTGAGGACAGCACAAAGACCTGGCAACCAAAAGTAACGACCGCTTCAGAACCAAGTTCTGTTGATGCCTATGAGGACGTCACTGGGACAACTGGCAGGACTTCCCTGGGTCTAGAATGGTTGGTAGTAAGGTATCCATGTCAGTTTCCTGATTTTGATAGCTGGGCTAGTCAGGTAAGAGAGTCCTTGTAGAAAAATCAGGAAAGTATTTAAGGGTGGTGGGGCATCATGTCAGCAACTTACTCTCAGAGTTCTAGAGGGAGCAAATGTTCTTTGCACTGTATTTTCAACCTTTCTGAAGTTGGTTAGAAATGCAGAGACAGCCGGGCACGGTGGCTCAAGCCTGTAATCCCAGCACTTTGGGAGGGCGAGGCGGGTGGATCACGAGGTCAAGAGATCAAGACCATCCTGGTCAACAAGGTGAAACCCTGTCTTTACTAAAAATACAAAAAATTAGCTGGGCATGGTGGTGCGTGCCTGTAATCCCAACTACTCAGGAGGCTGAGGCAGGAGAATTGCCTGAACCCAGGAGGCGGAGGTTGCGGTGAGCCGAGATCGCGCCATTGAACTCCAGCCTGGGTAACAAGAGTGAAACTCCATCTCAAAAAAAAAAAAAGAAAGAAAGAAAGAAAAGAAATGCAGAGACAAGGCCAGGCGCGGTGGCTCACGCCTGTAATCCCAGCATTTTGGGAGGCCAAGGTGGGCGGATCACGAGGTCAACATATCGAGACCATCCTGGCCGACATGGTGAAACCCCATCTCTACTAAAAATACAAAAATTAGCAGGCGTGGTGGCACGCGCCTGTGGTCCCGGCTACTCGGGAGGCTGAAGTGGAAGAATCACTTGAACCCAGGAGGCAGAGGTTGCAGCGAGTCGGGATTGCACCACTGCACTCCAGCCTGGCGACAGAGCAAGACTCCCAATCAAAAAAAAAGAGAAATCCAAAGACAAAAGCCCAGGCTAGAGGTGGGGACAGTGCAGGCGGGGAGCCAGAGCCCAGCAGTGCCCCCTTGTGGTCAGAGAGGCCTCTGCAGGATAGCTCAACCAGCAACGTCCTGGGTACTGATATTCCTGAGAGCTGGGTTCTAGGAGCTTCTGCTGGGAGTGGGGTGAGGATGGGGCAGGTTACTGCCCAGCTCTGGGCCTCACTCTGTGGCCCCCTAGGAGGCCACTAGGAGGGGCGGGTAAGTCCCTTCCATTCACCTGTCTCACCGCCCCTGGTTTCCGTCTCAGGCCTGGACTCGGGGCCTTCCCTTAAATCTCTGCCACAGACATTCCAGGGAGGGGCCCTGGTCAGTGTGAACTGCAGCAGTCCAAGCCTGGGCCCGGGGGAGGTGCAGAGAAGGGACCTGAGGTTCCGTTTAAGTGCTTCTGGGGGAGACAGACAGGAAACCCTAAAGCCAGCTCTCCCAGTCCGACTCTTGGCCCACCCCGTTAAGTCAAGCAGAGCTGCCCACTGCAGCTTACCCAGCAAACTTCCCTCCCCAGGCTGCATATCCATCCCTTTCCCCAAAGCCTGGGGATACAGTCCTTCTTCCCAAAGCACAGTTGGGGCAGCAGAGTCTCCCAGAAGAGAGTCCTTGCCGCCCAATGAACCCCTGGGCAGCATGTGCAGCCTTCCAGACAGGCTTCTCCCAGGGGCCCCAGTTTCACCTGCCCTGTGGGCCCAGCCCCAGGAGATCTCCTTGCTGGGGCCTGGAGGGAAGGGGCAGGGCTTCAGGTTCATCTCTGCCCTTGCTCAGGCCTCTCTAAGCAGCACCAGGGGATTCCCCAGCACACTCCTAACCCTCAGCCCTACTGGGTCCTGGCTCTAGCTCTGGCTAAGCAAGCACTGGGAGAGGAGTCTGGAGACCTGCCTTCTAGACGTGGCCTTGAGAATATCAGTGACCCTTCCTGAGCTTCACAGTCCCCAAATGAAAATGAGGAGTTTGGACCAGACTGAGTGTAGAGAGAGGAGGAAATGACACAACAGTCCCTTTGAGGTAAAGGGACTGAAAGTAATGGGGGTGGGACTTGCAGATGATTCAGAGTGAAATGAATGAGGAGACATACCCCTCCAAGGAGAGGCTGTGAACTCTGGTGGGAGTGAGGGACTAGCTCTGCCACCTCCAGCCAAGTGGCCCCAGGCTCTGCTGGCATCCGCTTAATTCCACTATAATACAGGGGCACTGAGGTGATCTTATTAAGAGTCATCCCATAGGTTTGATGTCCCGGGATGCTAGGAAAAAGTCTAGGGTCGGTGAGCCTCCTATCCTCACATATCTGAAGGAACAGTCATTGTAAGGAGGGACCAGTGAACATCTATGAAGTTCAGAAGGCAAACCCAAACCAGTGGGCAGGCACTGCAAGAAGGCATCAGGAGACCCCGTGGGAAAGGGAACTTCTCAACAAGCACATGCTAAAATATGGGCTAAGAGGAAAAGCCGGGTGACCAGTACCTACCCAGGCTTCCCCGCCAGCTGTTATGCAGGTACAGGCAGAGGATGCAAACAAGCCCCATTAAGTCCGAAGTGCTGCTCAAGGGCAATGTTTCCTGACAAGTGGCAGACAGCCCCACGGAGCACACCCGGGCCCTTCCTTTGCTGGCTCCAAAGGAACCTACCTGAGGGAACTCGGAGGCAGAAGGAGACACAGCCACAGCAGGGAGCTGTCTGGTCTCTCCACTGTTCCTTCCATCCCTTCCCCCAGCCTCTCTCAAGAGCCTGGGCCCAAAACAGGGGAAAGGGTCCAGCCTGTAAGTCCTTCTCCTCTCTCCAAGCCCAGAGCTCTAGCCCCCACCCTGCAACAAGCCCATCCAGCATCAGAGGGCTTTCATGACCCTCCAGGCTTCCTCCCCCTTCCTCCCTCCATGCAGCCCAGCCTTCCTGCCTGGGCCGCCCAGTCAGAGGGGTGTGGCACATCTGGCTTGGACAGCCTTGGCGAGAGTCCTTGGCCCTGGGGTAGGGAAAGCTGTTTGCTGGTTCCTCCCTGCCCCGTGGGAGCAGAGCAGCAGTGAGGGTTGGGTGGTGATGAAAGGGGGCTATAGATCCTGGGGTCCCCAGCTCCTGAGCTCCTCCTACGAAACTGCCTCAGCACTGCTTCCCACTTGCCTTCCTGTGGCCAGAAAGCCCTGGATGATGTAGGGAGAGGGCTGGAGTCTGTAAGCCAGGGAAAGGGGCCACCACACACAGGCCTAGGGCAGACCTGGGAGACAACTCCCGTCACCTCGCTCAGCCTCCTGGCCATCCACTGCTCTGTGCCCCCTCACCCTTAGGCTGGGAGGTCTGGTGGGCATCCAGCTGTCATGTCTGTGGGGAAGGCTCGAATCCCCAGTGCGGCTGCAAGCTGGCTTCTGGGAGTCCCATGGGCACCTCAAATTCCAGATTCCTCCAACCTGCTTCACCGTCTCACACACACAAGACCCCCACCCCCAGGCCCTAGCCATGCTCTTGGCCTGACCATACTGTTGGTCGCCCTGGGTGGAAAGCTCTGAGTCACACTCAACTCCTCCCCGCACCCCCGCCCCCATCTCGGCAGTTGCCAGATCCTGTGGAGTTTGCCACCTAAACACTCATCCTCCCATGCTTTGTAACCCTACTGCTTCTGCCCTGGATGAGGCCTTGGCACTTCTGCCCAGGACTGTTGCAGCAGCCTCCTGGGCCCTGACATTAGGCTGCTCCCACCCAAAGCACTTATACAACCTCTCAGGATCACAGCTACAGCTCTGTAGGGTCTGGCACCTCCACTCACCCCAAATGCTGCCATGGCTTCCCAGGTGTCTGGGATAAACCCTGCCCTCCCTGGAGCCAGCAGGAGGAGAAGTATTGGTTCCTACCCATTCCTCGCTCCCAGTCCCAAGCCCCAAGATCCACTTCCCAGCTCCCTGCCCTGTGTCCACTCAGGCTGTTCTACGCTCCCCACCCGCCCGCCACCCCCTGCACCTCTGAACCTCTGCCCAGGATGCCCTTCCTCCCCTCTTTGCCTGTCCAGCTTCTAGGCATCTTCGAGGGCCTGATTCAAACCTCATCCCCTCATTGGGGTTCTTCCCAGATACCCCTGGACCTGTGTCAGAATCCATTTCCCCATCCTCTATCCCCTCATTTTATTTTGAAAAGTGCAAAAGCTTCGGAAAAGATGAACACACATGTGCCCTTCCCCTATGATCACACTCAGAAATTCAGCATCAATACAATCCTATTGTCTCATACAGAAACTCTACTGCCCCAAGAACGTCCACGAGAGCGGCACTTGGTTTTCATTCTTATTTTGGATTCAGGACATAATCAGGATCCTGAACTGCCTTTGCTGCTGGGTCTCTCATCCTTTAACCAAGACACCTTATCTATCTCTCATTTTTCTTTTCTGATACTGACACTTTTAAAGGTTTCAGGACAGTTGTTTTGCAGAATGTCCCTCGATTTGGGTTTTGATCATTTTCTCGTGCGTCAGTGCAGGCTAAGATTCTGGGGAGGAATATTATTACCTCGGTGTCCCCTGCTTTTCCAGCCGCTCTTTTCTTTGCGCCTCACCATAGTACTTGCTGCAGTCTAATGGCCCCTGCACTTGTTAGCTGGGCAAGGTGCTTAACTTGCTCTGCCTCACTCTACTAATCTGTTAAATGGACTAAAGACAGTCACCTCCCATAGGCCGTTGTGAGGATGAAATGAGATCATGGCGCATGGTGAGGCCTCAGCAGCGGTGAACGGCGATTCGTGTTGTCTTTTCTGTGGGCATCAGACTACCCACCAGGCAGACATGTCAGCGCGCACATAGCTCCATGTCCTCTGTGTCCAGCACAAATCTGAAGAATCACATGGGTGAAGCTACTGCCTGGCCTCTGTTTTCTGTAGCAAAATTATACCCCATTCCCATGGACCTGCCCTCAGAAGAGAGAGAACGTGGGGCCACTCCCATCACCAGGCAAGACAGCAGGTGACCCGGTGCTGTCATCTTCTGGCTGAGAAGATGCTCCTGGTCTCCAAGCACTGGGAACCTCCAAGGAGGGCAGACAGCAACATTTCCCCAGTGCTTTCCAGGCCACTGCCAAGAGCCTTTCGCTCCTCACTCAGTTTCCTGAGTGAAATGAGTTCTCTCTCCTCAGACAAAAATGGAAAAAACAAAAAACAAAACAAAAGAAAAAGAAATTGGTTCTCTCCATCGGTGTCTGTCTGTCTCTCTCTCTCTCCGATCCTTCTTAATGCAGGTTGCCCACATTTCTGAGCATCAAGCCCATTTTCTGCATCAAGCAAAATCGTGTCCTGGCTTGGAAGGGCTCAGAGATGGGGTTAGTCTGAGGCCACCTCAGTGGGGCCAGGTGCCCTGGTGAGGGATTGGCATGGATTTCCTCATTTAATCCTCACAAAGACGCCCTATGCTGGGTTAAGGAACTCACCCACGGCCCTACCTGCATGTCCCTGAGTGACTTCCTCACCTACGCCTGGCTGGAACAGAGACTCAAATCCCTGCCTGTCCAAAGCGGAGTCCCAAGCACCTGCCTACTGCACTAACCAGCAGCTCGGCTGCATCTGCCGACAGCTGCCTATCTGTGGCAACCTTGGGGAACCCTGACAGCTGTATCATCAGCGGCTGGGCCCCTCTCTGAAAGATCATTTACTGGCTCATTTCTCTGTGTCTTATCCAGCCTCAACTGTTTTCACTTCCTGCACTTGGATTTCTGAATTCTCCAATTCATCTTCATTATTCTATTTTATTTTATTTTACTTTAAGACAGGGCCTTGCTCTGTTGCCCAGGCTGGAGTGCAGTGGTACAATCAAAGCTCGCTGCAGCCTTGACCTCCCAGGCTCAAGTGATCCTTCCACCTTAGCCTCCAAGTAGCTGGACTGTACCAGTGCACACCACCATGCCTAGCTAACTTATTTATTTTTACTAGAGACATGGACCCACGATGTTGCCCAGACTGGCCTCGAACTTCTAGGCTCAGGTAATCCTCCTGCCTCAGCCTCCCAAAGTGCTGGGATCACAGGTGTGACTACTGTGCCTGGTCAGATTTATCTCTAGTTTAAAATTCACCTTCCAGGGAGTCTTCCCTGACACCTTCTTGCCCAAGTCCAGGTTAGGTCCCCCTTACATCGCCCAGTGTTTCCCTCTTGGTAACACCCACCCTGCTTTCAATCATGTGCCTGATATGTGCAAGCAGCTTAAAGAGAGCAGGTCCTCCATAATAATCTGTGAAAAGGATGGAAATGTGCTTGGCAGGGGGGCATGGTTAGAAAGCCAAACGCCAGGATGCTCCTTCATCACACTATCTCCCCAACACCGTGCCCTGTCCCTGGGCTGCTCGCCATGGTCGTCTTCGCTGACTTAGGGCTCACATGTCATTCTTAGGGCTCAATTCTCACACACCCCACATTCCCTGCCCCAAATCATTCCCGGAATGGAGAACCCTGGCAGAAGAAGCAGCAGATGGGGTTCAAGCCTCGACTGACTTGCTGTGTGGCCTTGACAACGTGCCATCCTACAAGAAGCACTAACATTTATTGAGTTCTTATATGGGAGAGACACTTCTCTAAATGCATGTGTGGATTAGCCCACTAAAAACAGATCAGCCCTATAGGTAGGTGGGAAAACCAAAGCGTAGGGAAGTGAAGCTGTTTTCCTACCATCACACAGATGCCGAGTGACCAGCCCAGGATCCAGCCCAGACACTGCACTCAGCCAGCATGCTCCACTTCCGTTCAACACTGCAGGAAAAGAAGTGCAGTGCTGCTCCCCAATTTTGTGCCTCTCACATCACTTTGAAAAACTTTGCAAAAGGAGAGTCTTATTTCAGACCCTGACAAATCTCACACAGCCCAGTCTACCTCCCAAATCCACAGTCAGGAGGACCTTACAGGTCAACCAAACTAGAGGAAGCAAGTTCAAGACCAAAGAGTCAGATTGGGGTCCCCATGGCAGGAATTGCTCACAAGGGATCCAGGGCTCATGAGGACCCTCTGTCAAGAATGTGTGCTTAGCCCAGGGCAGGACACCAACTCCAGGAAACAGAACACATCACTGTCTGTAGCTGTGGCCTTAGTGAATAGTATCCAAGTTTCAGAGAGGTCCAGAAAAGCTGCGTGAACAGCTTGAGACCACTAAGCTTGCTCAGAGCAGGACCAAGGCTGCGCTTGAACCCCAGCCCCCGCCTGGTGGCTCTTTCAGCGTCACCCTGAGCCCTTCCCAGTTCCTGGAGACAGAGTGATCCCCTCTGGAAGGAAGGACCTGCAGCTCTAACTCCAACAGTACAACACCAAAAAGTCTCAATTGCTAGGCATGCAATTATTTTCTAAGTAAACAGTACTTGAATATGTATAGCAAATCAAAGCACTTGATGAGAAAATCCAGTTATTCATAATAAATAGCTCTGCTCCTTGGCTAATAAAGTGATTTTTATTCCTAGAGCTTGTTAAAACTATTCACTACAGATATATTACTTCTTGGATGACACAATTGCAGCTTTCCCCATACAGGAACATGTAAATTGATAGACACAAGCACTCACTCTAGGCACAAGACCTCACAGCTTCTGCCTCCGTCATCTTCCCTGAGGCCGCAGAGCCAGCCATTTCCTGGCCTCAGAGTAGCTGGTCATAGTCCCTGGGCAGTCAAGGGACTGGTCATAGTCCCTGGTCATAGTCCCTGGACACAGTCCAAGGACACAGCCCTGTCCCATGACACCCTTCCCAGGGAGATCCTCCCCCAGCATCAGATCTGGGATACAGAGGATCCCAAGAACCAGGCTGGAGACTGTGGAGTGGGAAGGGGGCCAGCATTCGCTGAGCACCTACTGTATGCCTACATACCTGATCTTTTGACATCTATTGTCTCTTTCCCCACCCCAGCCATACAAGGAGTATATTATTCTCCCCACTTTGCAGATCAGGAAACTGAGGCTCATGAAGGGAACTGCTTTACCAAGACTGCCCATCCAGTAAATATGGAAATATGGTTTGAGCGTAGTCCTGTCTTTCCAGTCCCTACTTCCCCAGACTCTGGCTCACCATGGCCATGGGCATCACAGCCAGCCAAGCCAGGACAGAGACTAGGAGAGGAGAGGAAAAGGAGCCAGGGGAGACACACAGGCTATTCTAGTCTTAAAGACACTCAAGGCCTGGTGCAGTGGCTCATTCCTATAATCCCAGCACTTTGGGAGGCTGAGATGGTCAGATCACTTGAGGTCAGGACTTCGAGACTAGTCTGGCCAACTTGAATATGTAATAGCAAATGGGAGCAGTTGATGAGAAAATCAAGTTATACATAATAAATAGCTCTGCTCCTTGGCTAATAAAGTGATTTTTATTCCTAGAGCTTGTTAAAACTATGCTAGTTTAATGCTAGTATTTGCAGAGATGAAACCCCATCTCTACTAAAAATTCACAAGTTAGCTGGGCATGGTGGCGCACACCTGTAGTCCCAGGCACTCAGGCTGAGGTAAGAGAATTGCTTATATCTGAGAGGTGGAGGTTACAGTGAGCTGAGATCCTGCCAGTGCACTCCAGCCTGGGTAACAGAGCAAGACTCTACCTCAATTTAAAAAAAAAGAAGATGAAAGAGAAGAAAGAAAAATAAAGACACTCAAGAAGGCAGTACCCACACCTGCCTTGGTGCCCAGACTCTTCCTCCTACTCTCGGGGAGGTATAACACCCACAGGGCACTCTACCTGCCAGGCACTGCCCTGGGTACTTGGATACAAAATCTCATCCCTACCTCTCTGCAATCCTCATTTCACCCATGGGAAAGCAGAGGTTCACAGGGCTGAGGTGTTTTTCCCAAGACTGCTCAGCTGAAGGGGGTCTATAGAGCGCTCTCTCCATTCACAGCAGCACATCACCACTGGACGTCTATCTGCCATCCTTCCGTGTCACCCTGGATGTCTACCTGCCAACCTTTTTGCTGCAAAGCTCCCTCCTGCTCACCTCTGTCCTCAGCACAGAAATAAACCTGGCCAAGGCTCCCATTTTCCAGATATCAACACCAGCCCAGTAAACCACAAATGCCTCCCTTTGGGGGACTTCCCGGTCACTCTCAATCCATTAATCCGGCCCATCCCAGCACCCTGGCCCAACATGCCACCCAAACCTCTTCATTCTAGACCCCCTCCTCTACCCTTCTTTGCCCAGAGGACACCTGGCTGCCCCAGTGTGTGTTCCCACAACTGCCCCTAGCCTGGGCTTGCCTGGGCCAAGAGGGCCCTCCCGAGGACTGGCCAGAACAAGGAAAGGGACAGGAAAGGCCACATCTGGATCGCAGACCTGAAGCCCCCTCCCCCAAACCAGCCATCACTCTTTCAGAGCCCTACAGTAACCTCAGCCAGGGATGACTTCCTCGCCCTCCTGACCCCATGTATGCTTTTGCCTGGCCAAGACAGCCCTACCAGAGCCCCTCTGAGGAAGGGGTCCTCTCCCCCCTTGACCCCTGGCCCTCCTGCAGTAGGCAGCCCTCTCCCAACCCCCTTTTCCCAGGAGCCTTAGCCCAGGACTGGCCTTAAGACTTTTACCCTTTACCACATGGCCCCCAGGCCTCTCTGCTGACCCCCCAGGCATCCCCATCTGAGACCCACCTTCCTGAACCTGGGGCCAAGAGGGAAAAGGGGAAGAGCAGGCCGTGGATCCCTCCTCTGGGACGGGGAGGTCTTGGTAGCAGGGGAGGGCTGTGGAGGAAGGGCTGGCAGGGAGTGGAAGCTGAAATTGGGTATAGAAGGAATAAAGAGATGGAATCTGAGAATTCTCTCCCAGCCCAGCTCTTCCAGACTTCATATTTGGGGCTACTCTTCTCTGCTCCCACCACTGCCTCTTCCTCAAGCTCTAGGGCTAAGCAACTGAAGGAGGGTGAAAAATTTTCACCCCATTGTGGGATGCGGGGGTAGTGGGGGAATGCTCCAAAAAGAAGCAAAGTTCTCAATAGCTTCCTTCCACTTACAGCTCTGGGACTCAACTGGGGGGTGGGGGTGGGGCAGGAGATGTACTGACCCAAGACCCTGGGTCTGGGCCCTGTTGGTGGGGACAGTCTTTAGGCTGAGGGTTGCTCAAGTCAGTCTGTCCTTCTGTAGGTCAGAGACGGAAAGGACCCTCCTTCAAGACTGACACCCCCACCCCAGGCTCTTAGTGAAAGGATAAGGTGGGGGGTTCAGTGGTGGGCGGGGGCTTGAGGAAGAGTAATGTCCCAGCTAAAGCAGCCAGACCTACCCAGAGCATGCAGGACAGACAGATCCACGTCATCTTCGCCGGGTCCCGTCCCTCGGGCACGCCCAGGGCCTGCGAAGAGCCCCTAAAGCTAGAGTCCCCTCGGCGCTGGCAGAAGGTCTCAGAGTCCGCTGCTGCTCTGGCGCCCGCCCGGCCTCTCGCCCCGCTGCCTCCAGCTCACCCTCCCTCCTCCTCCTCCTCTCCCCACTCCACCCCTCCTCCTCCTCCTCTCCCCACTCCACCCCCTCGCCCCAGCCTCCTCTCTCCTCCCTCCTCCCGGGCTCCACCGGTGGCCTTGAGGGTCGGGAGCTCTGCTTTGCAGGAGGTATAAAGGGGACAGGAAAAAGGGACAGCTACCCGAGGCAGGGCTCCCCCAGCCGCGCCCCCCGCCCCTGGACACACAACCCCTGTGTGCCACCAAGGCTCCTCTGTCTTCTGGTCTGGTGCTGGCGGGCCTGGAACCCTCCCTCCTCACTGCAGACTCCCGCCTCCAGCAAACCCACTCGGGGGCCTTCACTCCTGGAAGCCCCCGGACCACTGATGGATGAACAGGCAGCCCCAGGCCCGCACAGTCCCCACACCCAGGGCGCCTTGGCCCCTCCCCCTCTCCGAGTACCCGTGCCTGCCTCCTGGCCTCAGAACACACATGCATTTGCACACACAGGATTGGGACAGACCCTGGTGCCCACGAACCGAGCTCAAAGCCCGAGCTCAGAGTTAAGGACAGGCCTTAACACAGAAGAAATCGGGCCCAGACTGGGGAAGAATGGCCCTGCCCCAAGGCTGTGGATTTCATTCCAATTTTTTTCCTATTTCTTTTTTTTTCCCTCCTTCTTTCTTTCTTTCCTCCAAACATCTGTCCCAGCCCTTCCTGCCCTTCTGAAAAGCAGCCCCGCTCCAGGCTCCTGCGAGAGTGTGTTTTTCTTGACGGTACCCGGGGCCAACATTTGGTTTGCATTTCCCCACTTCCTCCTCCTCCTCCCCTCTCCCCCTCCTGGGCCCAGTCCTCCCCTCCCACCATTCCACAGGCCTTTTTCTTCCCCACAGTGTCCCCTGCTCACCAGCCCTCCCCTCCCCTCACTCCCACCTCTGCCCAGGGGCAATCGTGGGGGTCTAGAGGGTGGGAAGGAGGCTGGGTCAGAGCCCAGAAGTATTCCCAGGGGGCACTAAGAGGGAATCCAGCAAAGCCCGCCCCTGGCCCTCATTGTCTAGAACCACCACGTTCCCCTCCAAAAACACCGTTCCTCTTTGAGCTCTGGCCTTGGCTGGACCAACTGAGGGTGGGTGGGGGCCAGTGAATCACTCGCTCTGCTCTTTGGAGCTGTCCAGGAGAGGGAGGGAGGGCTCAGTCCCACACCCTCGTGTGGACACACACACACACAAGGACACAGTCCAACTCACGTCAGCACACAGGAGCCTGCCCAGAGTAGGCACTCGGAGACCTCGTTCCTAGACTGAGTCACTTAGCAAAAAAAGTCTTCTTCCCTGAGCTCCTATGCACACTGTGCTATCCGTGCCCCAGGACCACAAGTACAGAGGGTTACAGATCCCCTGCCTCCCTCCCCATTCACCCAAGTCCACGACATGCTGCTCTCCATCAGCACCACATACCATGAAACTATAACCGGCCTCCCCCTTCACAGTGAGCTGCCCAGCCACTTATGCCGACTCCCAGCCCAGGGACCACTCAAAACATCTACCTGGGAAACCCCAGAATGAAGAGGAAACAGACTTTTCATCTGAAAAAAGACTGCCGTATTCAGATACAAAGGTTGTCCACTGCACCAGAGACTATCCATCAATGGTTTGGTGATGCTAAGAAGTCAGGGGAGGACACTGAAGTGAAGTGTCAATTTCTGGTCCTTCCTAAAGCAGGTGCTGAGTGAAGAGTCTGTTCTGGTAAAGTAGTCAGGGTCCCCTCTCCATACTTCCCCAAGTCCCCTGGAGCTCTGGGGCTGGGAAAGATCCTCCCTCTAGCCTCCTCCCCTGCCAGGATCACAATCCCCCTCTGGACCTCCTACCCCAAGCCTGCTGAGGCTTCACTGACATTTTAGCCAACACTGAAATGAACCAGTGTTCCACACGGTTGGCCCAGCAGTCATGGCTGGGGACATCCATAGACAGACACCCCTGCAACCCTCCAGTATCCCCTGGCTGGAGCACCGGGGAGGTAAGGGGCGTGGTCTTCAGGAGGGAGCCTCACCCCACCCATTATCACCAGCTCTGCCAGGCTGCCCTTGTTCTGACAAGTTCAGGGGCTCAGCCAGCTAACCCCTGACATCCCTGTGCCCACTTGTACCCAGCTCCCCCTGCCTGCTCCCACAGCCCTTCACTGCTGGCGTCACTGAAGATGCCTCCCGCCAGCTTTCTCTGCAGTTCTCAGAAATCACCTTGGAGCTTCCCAGAAATGCTGGAAAATCAGACCAAAGACCAAGTCACAGAGACACCAACTTGTCTGGCCTCCCACAGAGCCCAAGGAGGCCTCGCTTGGACTCAGCTAGGACTGAGAATGGAAGTGGGGACCCTAGTGCTGGGGGTTCCCTTGGAGGCACCCTCCCTCCAGAATGACCCCACTCCTCTTCACCAAGCCTACAGGGCCTCTCCTGAATATTAATCGCTCATGATCAGGAAATCCTTCTTGCTAATTAACCACCGTTCTCCCTGTTGAATGTTAAACTCTGCTGACGGAGGTGTCTCTAACTGTGTGTAATGACTCTGTTTCAGGCTTGTCAGCCTCTATTTCTCCTTCACAGCCTGGTGTCTCCACTCCCACCCACACATGGGGCAAGGATGTGTCCTGTTTTTTATATCCCCAGAGCCTGGCACACAGCAGGCACCAGACACGGTTAAAGAATGACTCAGTCACTCAAGCAATTAGTCAATAGGTCCTAACATATTTTCCTACCGTAAGCATTCACTGCCCCCTTCCCAAACCTTCCTTCTCTTCCCCTCGAAAGGGCCTCGGGCAGCCCCACCTGTTCACCTCTGCCCACATGTTCAGTGCTGCCCTATCTGCAGCCAGCTCTGCCTGCTGCCAGCGCCCCGCTGCAGAGCTCCAGCCAGCTGCAGACTCTCCGCAGGCCCGGATGGCTTCGTTCATCTTGGGATCCCCACACTGTGCCCAGACCCCTGTCTCACATACAGCAGACACACTGCAGGGCTTGGCCGGGGCTCTGCGCTGGCATCCCAGAAGCCTCAGAACCCAGCCCCAACCCTGGGCCATCCCCGCCACTCCTGCCCTCCCCTGGCATGCTAAGACCTCCTTCTGATCCTCCCTCCAGACCCCTGCTCAGAAGCCAGCTGAAGAAACACAGTCAGGATAGTGGGCTCTGGTGCTGGCCCTAAACCAGCTGGCTTGGAGGAGGGTGGAGCCAAGGCAGAGGGAAGGGTGAGTGTGGGCAGGAATGAGCCAATAGCCCTATAGCCTGAGCCTGGCAGGCCCCTCCCTAGGCCTCAGTTTCCTTACCTGTAGAATCACCAGGCTGATGGCCTCCAATGTCTCTTCCAACTCCTGTGATGCCATGAGTTTCCCAGGCCAAGGCCCCATGCCGTCCAATTCAAGCTTCCTATCCTTTGACTCTTGTCCATCCAAACATTCTTACTGATGTTCACCCCTCTCTACCATGGCATCAAGCCTTTCCTTTGTCACCACGGGTCACAGCATCTGAAGGTCACTCTCCCCTGGCCCCAGGAAAGAGAACATTTTAGAGCTGGAAAGGCCTTCAAGCTCAGCTACCCAGGAGTCACAGTAAGAGCGTTTGGTGGTCACACAGAAGTTCAATGAGGGGAGCGGGCAAGGGTCATGAGGACCCGGCAAGGGTGACACCCACTCCTTGGTTCCCGATACAGCCTGCAGCTATACAAGCCCACTTCTCCACATCTTTTGATCCGCCACAGAACCTCAACCCCATATTTTATATAAAATATTTTTTCAAAATTGAAAAAATACGAATTTGAAAGTGTTGGCTGAAAAACAAACAAACTCTGAAGGTCCAAGCTAGCATGTTTGCCAGGAGGGTTGGTCTCAGGGCACCTCCAGCCCAGTCCAGTCCCCTTGCTTAACACACCGCCACCACCACACTGCGTCAGCAGAGGTGGGTGACTCACCAGAGGCCACAGAGCCCATCAAAAGCAGAGATCCACTCTCTTGGCTCCCAGACCCCGGATTTTTCCCCTAAACCCTGCAGCCTGCCACCTCTCACACTGGAGCCACTCGCACTGCAGCCCACCTCTCAGACCATCCTGGGGGGGCTCACATCCAACAGGTGGGGGCAGAGCTGGCACAGGGGTTCTCCACCAGCATCCAGCTGTAGAGCCCGACAGCTCAAGACCCAGGAATCTCCACCAACGCACTCAGCTTCTGGACCCCAACCTCTCACCCCCTCAGACTCCGACACTCGCCCCTGCTTCAGGAAAGAGTAATATCAACTAACTTGGCACTTGGCTTGCGGCATGTCCTTGAAGGCTCCTACTAACCCTCATCTTATAAATGCAGAAACGGAGACACATAGAGGTTCAGCAACTGGCCCAGAGTCACACAGCTAGTATGATGTGCAAAAATGGAGCTTGGGGCATCTGATCCCACATCTCCCATGGGTGGAGACTTTTCCTACTGCTGTTATAGCAATGCAATCACCCCAGAACTAGGGGCTATGCTTCCATGTTGTGGTAATGTGTTAGCTGTCCTCTCCAGTCACCTAAGGGCTGACACCGAGGCTCCAGGGAGGGGTCCAGGCACCCGGGGAATGGGTCTTCCTTGGCAAGAGACAGCGGGGAGCCAAGGATAGTGCTACTGCATGGCTCCCTCATGGCCCCAGAAGAGTCAACGAGGAGACATCTGGGTGTGGGCAGGTCTGTCCCATGATGCCCCTAGGCCCTCCCTGAGGTAAGCCATGCTACCTCACCCTACCCCTCACCCTCATACACACTCAGCCTGAGTCCTGTGTGCTCAAACCTCTAGCAGAGCCTCCATGAACCACTACACAGGGTGCAGCCAAGGCGTGAGTGGGGGCTCAAGTTTCATCCATGTCCCACTCACCAAGCCCTGGCATGACATGCCTCAGCCCAGAACATGGGGTACTACATTCTAATGCCCACCAAGGCACCACAAGGGCAAGAGGCCCTGCCCCCAGCCCCCACATCCAGCACCCCTCTAGTCCCAGATTGAGGTCACTCTCTTGCACTGCAGATATGTGGGTGCTCTCTGAGAGAGAAGGCGGAAATCCAAGCAGGTCCTGCATGAACCTCAGTTTCCCCAGCTGCACAAGAAGGAGCCTCACTCACACCCCTTCTCCTACTGCCCCTTCCCCATCACCCCAGGTGGGGACACTGTCTGGGCCCAATCTCAACAATGCTTAATAAGATCCTTCCCAGAGCTCTGCTCCACAATCTTGATCTCTTCCCCAGCTCTAATTTCCTGCCTGACTCAGGCCCCTCAAAGGCCGGAGGGAGGCAGCTGCAGCTGCTCATCCACAGCCCCAACCCCCAGCCTCCAGCTCAAATCCTAGCCCAGGAGGAAGAGGAGAGTCGAGTGAAGTGGTTCCATCATCCTCTACCTCTCCCTGCAAATGAGAAGGGGGCATTGCTAAGCAGTCTGGGGTCCGACTGACCTGGTCCTGGCTGGCCATTTCCCACTTCAGGCTTCTTTTCTCGAATCTAGAACTCCGGACTCCATGGATGGCATCTGAACTTAGAACCCAGTGGAATGTGGACAGGTCTCCAGCCCTGTGATCTGCAGCTGCAGGGCCTGCCTCCCAGCCAATCCCTGAGGACAATACATTTTGCTGGAAGATTTCAAAGCATACCTTGGGTAACTGGAACAGAAGCCTGCTGGCACCTTTCCCCACTGCGGAACAGCAGAGAGGGAAACTGAGGCTCAAGGATAGCACCTGGGAGAAGGAGCTAAAAGTCCAAGCTCCTGAGGGAGCAGAAGGATCCTTCTCATCCATTTCGGTGGCAAGCATGGATACTGGGAGCAATCTCTCCATCCCTACATACTCCAGCTCTGGCCTGCCTAAAGGTCTGAGCTAAGATCCCTGCTGGAAGCAAACAATAACAATGATAGTATCCCTGATGTTCATCAAACACCTGTTACGGAGCAGGTACAGGTAAACACTAAATGCATTATCTCATTTAATCCTTACAACACTCCAACTATGTAGACAATTTCATTATCCCCACTTACAGATGAGAAAACTAAGATATAGGCAGATCCCGTAACTAGCCCAAGGTCTGCAGCTAGTAAAACCAGAATTCAAAGTCAGGTGGCTGGCTTCATAGCTGGCACTCTTAACCAGAATGGTGGACTTCCCCCTCCCATGTGACAGGGGACCATCCCTGCCCCAAGAGAGTGGGTCAGAAAGCAGGACTTCCAGTCCCTGGAATCCTTCCCCTCTTTAGAGGTTCCTGGGGTCCTGGGGGCTCTAGGTCATAATCCTGAGATTCTCCTTGCCCTCCAGGGAGAATTTAATGTTATGTACAGGTTTTCCAATTCCCTACTTTGTAGCTACGCCCCCACCTCCACCTCCACCATCCTGTCTACACTCCCCCCATCCACAAACATACACACATTACACACATGCTGAAGGCAACGTCAAGCATCCTCTCTTGAGAATCGCAGGGAGACCGCTGCTCAACTGGGACACGCCCACCCACAGCACTGCAGGTTCCCAGACCTCTGCTCCCGCCCCCAATGCTGCTGCTGCTCCCTCCCTGGCGCCCAGCTCCCATCCTCTCCCTGTCCAGTTCCCCGGTCCCTCTATCCTCCTGAACAAGTGGGAAATCCCTCCTGCCGTCCTCGAGCCGCCCCATTCCTGTGTCCATCTCTCTTCCTTACCTCCCTGCCTTAACTCGGAGGCTTCTAAGGATTGGGAGGCAGAGGGCATTTCCAGGAACCCACCTTCCCTTCCTACGGAAATTTAAGAGGGATGCTTAAAACCCCAGGAACTTTATTCCGTATCCGCTGTCCTCCCACGGACTCCGGCGTTATCCTTCAGACTTCTGACCCAAGCCCAAGACATCTAGGGGTGTGCGCTGGGGGAGGGGCAGCAACTCCCCCTCCCGGGTCCCAGTAGCCTGGGTGGAGAGTCCCCCGGAGTCCCAAACTCTGCTGAGATCCAGGCTGACGACGGCCCAGACGGAGGGTCCCTGAGAGCGGAGGGTTAAAAGTCAGATCCAGTGCCCAGGAAACTGCGGGAGAGGAGCACCTGGGAGGGAGCGGGCGGGAGGGTCGGACGGGGCCAGGTGTGGCCGAAAGTATTTACCTGGCTGCGGAGGCAGAAGCGCAGGGGCAGGAGACACGAGAAAAGGTACTTGCCCCATCGGATCACGCAGGACAAGCACCAGCTCAGCCGAGTCATGCTGCCCGAGAGTGGGCGCCTGGGGCGCGAGGGTCGAGGGCGGTGGACCGGCTGCTCCCGGCGCGGAGTTCCGGGGATGGGGCGGGGTAGGAAGGCGGGCGCCCTGCCCCTGGTCTCCCGGAGGCTCAGCCTCGGAGGAGCAGCCCTTGTCCTGCCCCCTCTAGCGGGAGAAGCGCGATGGGAGGCCCGCGCTGGGCTCCATCTCCGGGAACGCCCCCGGGGCGCGGGCGGCAGGGGGCTGACACCCTCGGGGACTCTTCCTCCGCGGCTCTCTTTCTCCTACCCTGGCGGCGTGACAGCCTCCGCCTTCTGCTTCCCGGGGGCGCTGCGGGGCGGGAGCGGCACCCCGGCAACTTCTGAGGTTCGGGGAGCCGCGCGGGGGAGGGAGGAGGGGACCGGGGAGAGGCGGCGCCCGGCGGGGAGCTTCCACCTGAGAGCAAGGAGAGGCAGCCGCGGGAGCCCGGGCGGTGGCGGCAGCATTGTGCTCCCGGCTGCAGGGAGGGTGTGAGCCTGCGTGTGTGCGTGTGCGCGGATTCCCTCCAGAGCCCACTCCAGTTCCCATATTGTTCACCAGAGCATAATGTGATTAACTTAAACCGAGGCCTCCGGCTTCCAAGACCCAAGCAGGCACACCCCTGTGCCAGGCGCGCACGTGGGGACTCTGTCCGTCTGGACCAGCTGTCCGGTCCCACCTCCAACCTCTTACCCTGGCCACATGCCCCGACTTCTCGGCCAGGATCTCTCTCTAGCCAACTCGAGTGTGAGGGCGCTCAGACGCCCAGAGCATCCTAAGAGCCCCCACAGGTTGGAAGGGACCCTGCCTGGGAGAGAGCAGAGCTGGACCAGCGCTCTAGGGCTGGGGCTGCACCCGCCTGCTCTGGGTTCAGGGCGTCCACTTCCCATCTTCTCCCTCTGCCTGCCTTTGCCTGCCTCTGCTGTGCTCAGCTGAACAGAGGATGGGGCCTCTCAGGAATATTGTGTGAGGTCATCCTATCAGGACCTAGAACTAGGAAGAGGGAAGAAAAGAGAGGGAAGGTGGAGGTCCTGGACTCTGGAGAGAGATGGGGAGAGACACAGAGACAAAGGCAGAGAAAGACTGGCAGAGACCCACAGACAGACTGCGGAGAGCTGGAGGGGGAGCCATGAGCTTTGCCGGGGGTTCTGTGGCTGCAGAGAAAGTGGGAGGGCAGGCAGCCTGCCAACCCTGGAGAGAAGAGGGGTGGAGGAGCTGCCAGGGGGCCTCTTCCGCAGCAAACGCCGTTGGAGCTCAGCCAGACCCCTCCCCCATGCCCCTGGGGCTGGGCTGCCCCAGCGCCATCTCAGGGCATCTTTCCAGGTGACACTGCCTCCCTGTCCCCTTCTTCTCCAGCACCAACCAGGGTCCCTTTCCCACTGTGTGGGCTGAGGTCCTGAAAGTTTCTCAGCTAGCTCACCCCTGCCCCCAAGCTCTCCTCTGCCCACCCTCCACGACAGACTCCTCAGGCCCTGCCTGTCCCCACTGCAGCTCAGCTCTCCACCTCAAGACAAGGCAGGGGGTTCAGCATTTGGGGGCGACTAGCAGGACCCCAGGGAGGGAAAAGGAAGAGGTTCCTGCTTGGCAAGTGGACAGAGAGTGGGGAAAGAGAGACATTAGGGACTCTCAGCCCCTAACAATCCCCCAGCAGGGGGGATCACACCCTCCTCATCCCTCCCCCCCACCAACCACCACACATGCTCTGGATAAAAGCTGGAAGGGCATCAGGGAGGTAGGAGGAAAGGTAGTGTGATCCCCACACTAAAGCAAGCCCATCTCCAGCAGGACAGACCTTTGTTCATGCCCACAATCTCCAGGGAAGCCCCAGCACTGCTGAGTCCTGTTCCAAGTCAGCAGAGGGGACCTTCCTCCTCTTCCAGGGGCCTTCAATCTCTATAGCTTCCCTACCCCAACTCAGAGGAAATAGATAAGACATGAGACAGAAAGAAATAGGATTCAATCCATAGCAAGTAGAATGAAGTTTCATTCAAAGGAATCGCTTGTGGAATTTCTAAAATAGGAGGAAGTTACTCAGACAAGATTGGCTAAAGTGTGGCCCTGCCTAGCTTAAGAGAGGAGGACAAGATGACTTTTTCTTAAGAAAATTCTCAAAATCTTCTCCGCAGTTAGGCATGAGAGACACTCAGCAAACAGAAGGAAAAAAGAATGAACCAGTAGAAAGGGAAGGAAGTAATGACGACATCCAAGGCTTCCCCACCTGCAGCCAATAATGAACTGAGCTCAGCAGGGCAGAGTCCATTTCCAGCCATGCCCAGCAGGAGGTGCCTTAAGCCAAGGACCCACCACAGAGAGACAGTCCAAGGCTTACAAGGACCTAAGGCCAGGCTTGCCACTGCCTGAAGGGTATCCCAGCATCTCACTTCCAACCTCTGTCCCCCCCCATACCCCTTGTAGCTTCATGCCAAGTGTCTCAATACCTGAAGGTCAATACCATATTGCCACAGGCACTCTGTTCTGTTTTCCTCACCAACGGGGGGTCAGAATCCCAAGGATAACAGCTGCAGGATCCCCAGACCCTCCTGAAGCCACTCCAGAACCTCCTAGAAGGTTCTAGCCAGGATCCCCTTTGCTGCTTCTTTCACCAAAATTCACATATGGAAGTGGGAGAGTTGGGTGGGGGGGGTCTAATCCCAAATGGTCTTCTGTCAGTCTTGGTCCTTTTTCTCCCTTAAAGCACTCAAAGCATCAGAAACTGCACCTAGGCATAGTGTGGTGGCTCACACTTATAATCCTAGCACTTTGGATGGCCGAGATTGGTGGATCATTTGAGGTCAGGAGTTTGAAAGCAGCCTAGACAGCATGGTGAAACCCCATCTCTAGTAAAAATACCAAAAAAAAAAAAAAAAAAGCTGGGTGTGGTAGTGGGCACCTGTAATCCCAGCTACTTGGGAAGCTGAGGCAGGAGAATCGCTTGAAGCTGGGAAGTGGAGGTTACAGTGAGCCAAGATTGTGCTACTGCACTCCAGCTTGGGTGACAGAGCAAGACTCCATCTCATGGCAGGGGAGGGGGGAAAGAAACTGCATCCAGAACCTGCTAGGTGCTCAGTCCACCTTCCCTCCAGGCCCGAGCATGAGGAATAGAGACGCAAAACTCCTCCCAGTGGACCAGACACAGATGCTCAGATGCAGATAACCACATATTAGAGGCCAAAGCATCCCCCATAGGAAAGGATAGGGGAAGCCTGGGCAGGTTCTAGGCTGTCCTGGGGGTCTCATGCCAGACCACATGAAGAGATCTCTCTGCAGCCCCCATGCAGAGGTCCAACAGTAGTTCCCAGCTCCTCACCCCTCCCTCCCCAGTGCAACTTTTGAAGAGCTGGTCACCATCCTTCTGGGTTAACCCATCCTCTGGTGACTCCTTGTTCCCTGCTCATGTGACCTGGCCCTCTCCAGGTTCCCACAAGCCTTGGACTCATCTCCAAGCCTTAGCACCCCTGCTTGTCCTTCCTCCTGCTCCTATCCTCAGTCACAGAGTCCAGACTGGCAAGGGAGTGCTGTACTGGGGGTCTGGCCAGGAGTTGGAGGAGGAGGAATGACTTCTCTACACCCCACCATGTCCATGCAACCAGAGATCAGGATTCTGAGTGCAGGCCAGGGAGTGCAGGTGGGATGGAGCCCATGTTTGTGGACAGTGTCTGCTCTGGCCTATCTCCCCAAGTTTGCCCTGGCTCAGGGCTGGAAGGGCCCCTTTTTTTCTGCAGAGAAGCAAGAAAAGAACAGGAAACTTCTCGGAGGCAGCCAGCACAGGTGTTGGGGAAACAAGAGAGCGGGTCATGGGAGGAGGGCCCACCTGGCGCAGGGCAGGCACAGAGCCTCCTCTGTCACAGGTCCTCAGGGCCACAGTGCCCCAGCTGGTTTTGTCTGCAGGGGCACAAAGGCAGCTCCTGTTAGGGAGAATCACTTGAGCATCTGATCAGAGACTCCAGCTCTTGCTTTCACACCCAGAGAGAGATGCACAGAGACCACTCCCCTGGGACCCTCTCCCCCAGCCTTTCTCCACCATTAGATGGGAACATCACTGCAAGCCCTCCTCTACCCCACCCCCGCCCCCACCTGCTGGAGAGATAGTGTTTCACCACTCTCCCATTCACAGAGATTCCTCCCATGCTTCCCAAGGGGCTGTCCCTCAGGTCCCACCTTCCAGGCAGGTTCCCAGGCCCCTCAGCACCTGCACCAGGGATGGATTTCACTAGCTGCACACATGGATAAACTGCCCAGCCATATACAAGGCACGGAACTTGCACCCAGCCTCTCTCCATACAACAGTATATGGGTTCCTGCAGAGCTGGGCTCTGTCTCATACCGATTCCATGTCAACAGCTCCTGGGCCTCCTCTGATCACCTCATTAAAGTCCTTAGATTGCTTTGAGCCTCAAATCTATGTGACATCAATACGTTCATTTCTTCCTAGCACTTGGAACTATTTCTTGTTGGCTGTGCCATTACTCACACCTGTAATCTCAGCACTTTGGGAGGCTGAGGTGGGAGGATAAAAAGGTCAGGAGTTTGAGACCAGCCTAACCAACATGGAGAAATCCCGTCTCTACTAAAAATACAAAAATCAGCCAGGTGCGACAGCACATACCTGTAATCCCAGCTACTCAGGAGGCTGAGGCAGGAGAATCAAATGAACCAGGGAAGTGGAGGTTGCAGTGAGCCCAGATTGTGCCATTGCACTCCAGCCTGGGCAAAAGGAATGAAACTCCATCTAAAAAAAAAAGAACCATTTCTTGTTGATACATTTGCTCACTTCTTCCCTGTCTCACCCCTTTCCCTACCAGAATGCCAGTCCTAGAGGCCCTTGTCAGTGTTCACAGCTGCGTCCCTAGTACCTAGCATGGTACCTGCATTTGGCCTACAAACATGAGTTATTTGATAAGTTAATTAAAAGACTGCATGACAGACCAGGCCTGGTGGCTCACGCCTGTAATCCCAGCACTTTGGGAGGTCGAGGCAGGCAGATAACCTGAAGTCGGAAGTTTTAGATCAGCCTGACTAACATGGAGAAACTCTACTAAAAATACAAAATTAGTTGGGCGTGGTAGTGCATGCCTATAGTCCCAGCTATTCAGAAGTCTGAAGCAGGAAAATCACTTGAACCTGGGAAGCGGAGGTTGCGGTGAGCCGAGATAACGCCACTGGACTCCAGCCTGGGCAACAAGATCGAAACTCCGTCTCAAAAATAAAAATTAAAAATATATTTAAAAGGATGGCAGGAAGGAAGAAAGGACAGAAGGAAGGAAAGGAGGGAGGGAGAGAGGGTAGGGGGAGGGGGGAGGGGAAGAGAAGGAGGGAAGGAAGGAGGGAAGGAAGGAGGGAGGGAGGGAGGGAGGGAGGGAGGGAGGGAGGGAGGGAAGGAAGGAAGGAAGGAAGCCATTTCTGTTTCTAAATCCACTGGCTCCCTCTCACAGCTGGATTATGGGCCAGGAGCAATTGTCATTTTCAGGGTTTTACTGTCACTGTAGTGAGGACCACAAGGTCTTCATGCACCTCCGGTCCACACAACCCCTGATGAGAGCCCCCATCTCCCTGTTCTGAAACAGCTCCCCAATATAGGACTGATTTCGGTTAAAGTTGAACCCGTTCTCCTGCCCCTGATTTACATGAAGACACTGAGGCCCAGAGAGGTAAAGTGACTTGCCAGGGGTCACACAGCTAGAAAGTGGCAGTGCCAGAACTGGAAGGAGGCCCTCATTCCTGAGTCACGACTTTTCCCTAGCATAGCCTTATAGCCAGAAAAGCAGAGAGAAGGGAGAGAAGGAGCGAGGAGAGGGGGACGGAGAGGGGAGGAAATGTCTTTCCTCTCATAGCTATCTCAAGCAGGTAAGGTCTTAAGTTCTTCTCCCCTTCACCATTACTAGCCCAGGTCTCTGATCTCTGTCAGGCAGGAAGTTCCTCTTGATACCTAACCTCCATCCCTACTCTTAAATTCCAGACCGTTTCCTCTTAGCCTGTCTTGCCTGAGGAAGGAGAACAGCTTGATCACTCTCCTCTGCACAATGAATGCCTTCCGACCCTTGCAGCTCATTATTCAAGCCCCTGTCCCCACCCAACCCCCACCCCTCTTCATTCTCCAGGCTGAGAATCCCAGGTCCTCTGGGCCCCTTTCCAAATGATTTCCATCACCACCCAGCAGCTGACAGGATAAACGGGGGTTGGGGTGGGGTGGGGATAGGCCTGGAGTGATGGTGGGTATCGATCCATGGGAAGTCCACAGCCCAGAGCAGCTGGAGATGGGGAGTGGGACAGGGGCCTGGGTCGCCTTGATTATCCCCCTACCCTGGTTTGTGCCTTGCAGGGCCCAGCATGGAGACTGCAGACCTAGGAGCTGGGCGCTGGGCCTGAGCCCAGCCTCCCACAATGAGATTAAAGCAGGGACTGTCTAATTGATTCTGATGGAACTGGGAGAAAGAGTGAGATGAATGGAGAGTACAGGAGAGGGAGGAAGGAGGGCCAGGGAAAGGGGGAGGACAGGGGAGGGTCCGTCTGGGAAGCCCAGTGGCATCAGCACTAACTAAATCAATTACCCTCCACCACCCCCCACCCCCCTGCCGCTCCTGCTGCAGCCCCCTTCCCTTCCTGGGAAACCGGCCCACTGACCAGTCTGTCCCTGAACTGGACAGAGAGGGTAGTTTCGTGGGGAGGCACAAGGGGAAGGAAGCTGAGTTAAAGCTCCCAGGATCCAAGATGATTCAGAGAGGCTGCGACAGTGACAGTGACTGGCAGGGAGCTAGAGACACCAGGGGAGAGACAGGAACGGGGTGGGGTGGGAGACACAGATAGATAATCAGGTCCCCGCCCACTTCAGGTCCATCCATCCGGCAGCCTCCCTCCATTCTGCTCACTGCCACCCCACCCGCCTCTCTCCCCTTGGCTCATCTCCCTGGGCTCCTCTCCAGGACCCACTCCCAGACAATGGTTACTGCAGTGTGAGAAGGAGTGGGAAACAGGACCCCAGGACTCTCCAGCGCCCCACTCAGCTACGGCCCTCAGCCCGTGCCCTGCAGATAGCCAGAGAACTGTGATAAGGACCGAGAGCATGGGGAACCCAGGTCACTCAGAGAGATCCCAGGTGGACCCAAGACTGAGTTGAGGACAGGAGGCAAGAAATGGACCCTCCTCCCAGAGAGACAATGCAAAACAGGAGAGGCACAGGGGCTGAGCCCTGGCATCAAAGACTGGAGATGTGAGCAAGCACCAAGCCAGTGTGAGTGGTGAGAAGGAAGCAAGCACAGCAGCAAGGCAGGAGGAACGTGCGAGGAAAGGGAGACGGGAAGGAGGGTGGGAGGCTTCTGACCATCCATAAACAGCAGCGGGTGGCAGTGAAGGGTCAGCACCCTGGAAAGGCGAAAAGAGTAAAGGAATCAAAGAACGAGGAGCGAACGCAGCTGGACAGCCAAGGAAACTGAGGCATAAAACAAGGTCGACACAGCCTCACATTGAGGCTCCAGAAGCAAGCATGACTTTGAGCTCCCAGTGACTCCTGCCTCTCCAGGCTCAGACCACCAAAAGGACCATCCTGGAAGGGAGCATGGACTGAGACCCTCAAGAGCCCAGCTGCAGCCCCTGGGATCAGGAGCCACCCTGGGCCAAGGGTCTCACGGCACTTGATTCCTGTCTAGGGAGTAGGCCACCATGGGATCAGGTCCAGGACAAACTCCTAGGGGACTTCAAACCCTCCCCGCCCCCCCACCTCCCCACTCCCCCCTCGAGTCCTTCACTGTCCACAGAAGCCAGGAGAGATGGCACTCAGTGTGTCCTGGCCAGACCCTGCATCCCCTCAAATCAAGGCTAGAGGCTCTCCTGGAGCCTGCAGACTTCCGTTCTCTCTGATGAACTGGATGGAACTATTGGCTTCCTTTCTCCCCCACCCCGAGGGTCCCAGACTCCTCTGTGATCCACTTGAACTTGGCTTCTGGCACATCCTATGCTCATTTTGTCTGGTGGCTTTAGGGCAGAGCAGGCTTAGCTCCAGGCAGACCAGATATGAGGAGGTCTCTGAAGGACCCTCCCTTGGGCAGCCTGGCCCAATCCCTGCCAGGGCCTCGCCAGCCCTGTGGATGGATACGCTTGGGGCACTGCCCCTCTGGGAGCCTCAGTGTCCTCATCTGCAACATGGCTGCTGCTGTGTTTGGTTTTCTCTCCTCCCAGAGTAGTTGAGGGCATGCAGAAGAAAACATGTGCGTGCATCATCTCCATTGTCTACACCCTCACCTCCCAAAGAGAAGGATCCAGGTAGAAAGCCAGCAAAGAGACCAAGATCAATTCCTGGCCCTGGCACCTGTGGGCCGTGTGACCTTGGGGAGTTAGTTTTCTATGCTAAGCCTCTGCTTCCTCTTCTGTAAAATAGAGACTAGGATCCTAACCTCACAGAGTAATCTTGAGGATTAAATTCAATGTGAACACGCCTGGTGGGGGACCTGATTCATCGAGGTACCCTCGGGAGCTACTGAACAGTATCTCAACCACAACCCCTCCAGGCTCTGCCAGCCGCACACTGCCCACCCCACACCCACTAGACAGACGCTCCCCGCCAGAGCACCCTGTCTGGAACATGCAGTTCGCACCATTGTCCAGGGAATGGACGCCTGAGGGAGAGAAGCCAGGAGTCTCAGCAGGTTGAGGCCAAAACAGCATTGTTAGGAGATGCTGGAAGCAGGCCAGGGGTGAGATAGAATGGGGGCACATGAAGAGGCTGGAACCCAAGAAGAGAGTGGAATTGGAGGATACAATCCTCTTCTCAGTCCAAGAAGAGAAAGAAAGAAGCACAGCAACAATTTCCTGAGCACCTCCCAGCCCAACTCAAGACAAGCACGAGGAAACAGGCTGGGACTAAAGCAAAAATACTCGAGCTAGACAACAGGCAGAACTTCTGATGAGGCACCACACTGCCAGAGAGGCCGCTCTTTTCATCCTACTATTCCCATTCTATTCCCCATGCTCTTCTTCTAAACTCCAAATGAGGTCTGAATCTTCAATATCCCATGATATCGCATAACATCTCACTTTCCGAAGCCCTGACTCAACTTAGCAGAAAAACGGGCTGACGCTGCTGCCCCCATCCCCAAATTTCCAATCTCACTTAGCCTGGAACTCTCCATATGAATTCTCTTGCAGAAACCAAAACCCATTTTGGGAAATGAGGCCGCTTCCCACGCAGGTATCTCTCCCATGCTTCAGAGCCCCTTCCCCAACCAGGCCTCACCTGGGCCATTCGGATTGACCCCTTGTTAAGTTTTCTGTCTTTGAGAGGCAGACTGAAGTGCACAGCCTGAGGATGTGGAGTGGGAGCTAGGAAGAAACTGGGGGACAGGAAGGAGTCTAGGGCTTGAATAGAAAGGGGACAGACACGTTTTCTTTATGGAGCCAAAGGAAGAAACCAAACATTGAAATAGACAAATTATATACAACATATATAGACACGTATAAAGCACACATCCCCTGAGGAACGAGGAGGGTGCCCCGGAGGACAAGGGTGAAGGCTGGGACCCTGTGGACGGGGAGAGAGGAACTGGGAGAGAGAAGAAAGGAAAAGGAAAGAGTTGGGTCTTTCCAGAAAGAGAAAAGTACATACTGAAGGAACTTCCTGGCCATTCATGGATCCAAGTGACTATGCTGACATGCAAACCGGATGCAAAAGAGCATGCAAATGAGGTCGCTTGCCAGATAATTCTTAGTCTAGGTCACCTTGACTATAATGAGGTGACAGTTTGGGGGTTGCCCTAGAGGTAAGAACTACCCCTAATCCTCCTCCATGAGCGCCCCATCTCCCTGGAGAAAGGCCCTCTTTCCCTCCACATTTGGGCACCAAGGAGGGGGACTCATGGGGCCTCTTTCCACACCTTGGGTCTCTTTCTAGGCCCGCAGGCCCCCTCATGCCTTTTCTCTGCCCACCCTAAACTTCCTGCTTCTGCAAGGGGCTTGCCCTTTAGCCTCCAGAGCGGGGAGGCCCTGAGGAAAGATTTCTCTTGATAAAAAGAGGAAGGGAGTCCGGAAAGGGGAAATCAGCTACAATCATGAGATCAGGTCAGGATCAAACCCCTGTGCCTCCGCAGTATGCCCTGTTCTCTGACTTCATACCCTGGCTGATTGGGAAGTGCCACCTGATATCTGATCTCCCACCCTCCTGCTATTTTCAAGCTGGTTTCAAACCTCACCCTCTTGTCAATGGCCTCAAGACCACCCCTAAGACAAGGAAGAAGAGGGTCTAGAGGAGCCATCCTGGTATTCGCTCCCTGGCTGCAGCCTCCCCACCGCCCTACTCTTTTTTGCAGGTGAGGGAGCCGAGCCCAGAAATGTGAAGTGGACCCTCAGGGTGCAGTGGGCCAATTGAACACATTAACTTTTGTTCCCTCTCAGGCTCCCACTAAAACAACAGTAAGGAGTTCTTCTTTTGTTTGTTTGTTTTTAATCGAAGCATAAATCCAAGAGGGAAAAAAAAGAAGAGGAAACGGCAAAGAGAGAGAACAGATGTCTAGCAGTGTGCAGTGCCCAGCCATGGCAGCTGTGTGGGTGCTCAAAAGCTTCCGTGCCAGTGGGTGAACAGCCATGGTACCCCGCAGGTCCTATGCGCCAGCCCCTCCCCTGGATCGGCAGCCCTCTCCTCAATTCAGCAAGGAAAGGGCCAACTCCTGGCCCAGCAGGGAACCTAAGGACCCCTCCAGCCTTGTGTCCAGTCCCTAAAATTGCTGGTTAAATAACTTGATATCACCCCTGACAACAGTGTCAGAATTCTGGGAGCGGAAGAGTGACGGGCAACTAGGAATCATAAGCCTGAGAACGCTGACCCCTAAGCTGCTGGAGAACCCCTGAGAAGTAGCCGGCCTCGCTCACAGTACAGACCACCCAAAGGCTCGGAATTGGTGGCTCAGATGCCTTTGGAGATGAGGTAAACGTGACCCTAAAACAGGAAGGTTGGCCGTGTGGTGGCTCATGCCTGTAATCCAAGCACTTCGGGAGGCCAAAGTGGGTGGATTACCTGAAGTCAGGAGTTCGAGACCAGCCTGGCCAACCTGGTGAAACCCTGTCCCCACTAAAAATACAAAAATTAGCCAGGTGTGGTGGCGGATGCCTATAATCCCAGCCACTCAGGAGGCTGAGGCAGGAGAATCACTTGAACCCGGGAGGCGGAGGTTGCAGTGAGCTGAGATAGCACCACTGCACTCCAGCCTGGGCGACAGAGTGAGACTCAATATCAATAAATATATAAATAAAATAAAACAAGAAGGTTGGTAAAATATGGAAGAAGAATTTCCATGTCCTGCTGTCATCTCTGACCCTGCAGAAGACAGGAGGTTCATTACAGACAGAGGAGAACAGCCAGGCCATGGCCTGGGGGGACATCAGGCCCCATTGACCCAGACTGCAAGGCTGGAGGGGTGCTGAATTGAGGGCCTGAGGACTAGCAAATAGTGAGTGTTTGCTACCTGACTGTGACCTGCCCCAGTCAGAAAAGTGGAGGCCCAAGAGCAGGAACCCAAAGATACTGACAGGAGTTCCCCCAAGGAAGCACCCAGCCAGATACCTCAGAGCAACCAATCCACCCTTTACTAGCTCTCTACTGAGGAAGCTTGCAGGGTAAGGGAGGAGAACAAAGGCCACTTGGAGGAATCCAGCACCATGCGGGAAGAAGAAGCCGCAAGATAAGCAACCATTAAGGTCCTCAGCAATGAGAGAAGACAGTGCATCCACAAACAAGAACGAGACACTGTTAGCTAGAAAGAACATTTGGAGAACAAAAACGGCCTTGGAACTGTGGACGCCGAGTCCCTGGCAGAGCCCTGAATGCACCTGTGCCAGGCAGCCACTGACCCCGGCCCCCGCCCCACTCCTCACCACGATGGCAGGAGGCTGGGCCCTGCAGCTCTGCACAGTCCTCGGGGCACAGGACCTCCCAATGGAGAACGAGGCCAAAATCTGGAGACCAAGAAGGGAAATGGAGGCCCAGGCTTGGGAAGGGTGGGCCACAGGCCCAGAAGGAAGAGACAGAAGGGCCAGGGCAGGGAATGAAAAGGGATGTGGACTGCCAGGCTGAAGAGCCTGTGGAAAGCCCTTCTGGACTTTATCACCCATGGACCCAGCAGAGATTGCCTAACAGCAGTTCCAAGAGGCAGAAAGCACCCATCTTCTGGGTAGGAAAGTTGATGCCCAGAGCCTAGAGCTAGCGGAGCAGGCTCATCACAACCTACAACACAACCGCTGCCTGACATGTGGAGGCTCTGTGCGTCCAGTCTCACGGTCTGCACCTGAGTTTGAGTTCTGCCTTTATCACATACCCGCTAGGACTCCGGGTGGATCCCGGCACTCCCCATGTCTCTCTCTGCCCATGTGTTGCCAGTCGGTGCCAGAAGCTTCCTCCCAGGAGTCGCTGGGGCCAGGCCCTCCATCCAGGCTTCCAGTTGCAGCAGGATAGGGGTAGTCCTCAGGGCCCCCAGCAGACATGTCCCCCAAGGAGACCAGGAGGGACCTGGAGGGCTAGACCCTGTCTCTGCCCCGGATTGCTCTGAAGGCACACCAAGCACAGTCTATTTTTAGCTGGGACCCAGCAGGCAGCCAGCCACCCAGTGCTATTCTAGATGGGTCAGCAGGCTGGCCAGGGTGAAGGGGAGCCGTGGCTGAGGCTGAGGAGCACTTCCAGAAGACTTCAATGTAGGGGAAGGGCAGAGAGGGTTGAGTTGGGAGAAGTCAGGGGAGGCTGAAATACCGGGAAGGCAGAGGGTGAAGGGGCTTCCCTGGGACTAGCATCATGGAGCGAGGAGAGTCAGACCTGGCCTCTTCTCAGCACCCAGGAAGGAAGGCTGCCCAGTGAGAAGGAGGGATAGGCATAGAGCAAGTGAGCTGGAGGAGGAGAGAGAGCAGGGGAGGGAGACAAGAGACAGAGACAGAGGAGCAGGCCGGGAGTCAGAGTGACAGGAAAACTCAGAGAGCAGTGGTGGAGGTAGTGATGGTGACAGCCCCCACTCCTGGGCAGGATGACCAATGTCCAGGCCCCTATCCCACCACTCCCAGGCCTGAGGGCCTCCTCTCAAAAGAGCCCAGCCTCCTTTCTCCCACTAAGGCCACTTAGCCTTGGCCTAGGAGGCCTGAGACCATGCTGCATCCCTGAATCCTTTCAAGACCCCTCTCTGCCCCACAAGTTACATATAAAGGATGTCAAGCTGGGACGTGGACACGCACACACACACATACACACACACAGGCACACACGGCCTCCTGGGAGGAGGGGACAATGGAGAGGGAACAGGGGTGTCCCTTTTTCCCCCTGCCTGGCCTTGGGAGTGCAAATCCACATAAAGAGCTTCACAAAGGGCCTCTGGCTCACAGAGGGGGAGATAAATGGGGGGAGGGACAAAGGGGAGCCCCCAGAGTGGAAATGCCCAGTCAGTGGCTCTGGGAAGCAAGATGGGGGGCTGTTCTCACAGCCAAGAGGCAGCTAAAGAGCTTAGGGGGAAGGGGCAGCAGGAAGGGGTGGGGGACTGGGGGTTGCAGAGATGGGGGATGGGACTCCATCTCTCAGGAGTGGGGAGAAAGCTGGGTCAAAAGTCACCTCCTGGAGAGGGGGCTGTCAGAAGTGCCAACCTGAAGGATGCTACTGAGGGAGTGGGAGCTGGGCTTCCTTGCCCAGCCTGAGCCAGGGGCAACAGGCCTGACCCCACCCCATCCTCAAGGAAGGTGGCTGTCACCGACGCTCCCATCACGTGGCCTCACATCTGATTGGAAACAGGGCCCCGGTGCCTTCAGGCTCAAAGGCCAGTCTGGGGAGGAGGTCCCAGGACAGGGGCTACAGATTAGTCAAGAAAGACAATGGCCAAAGGACCATTGGGAACAAGAGGAAGTGCTCCCCACTAAAGGGTCCAGGCTGAGGGGCCTGTGATCTCAGCAGAAGCAGCAAGGAGATGCGGGAGAGGCCAAATGCCGAGGGCTGAGAACCCCAATACATGGCTCTCATCCAACTCTGCACTAATAATGGAGAGACTGTGGGTAAGCCACCTCCCCGGGCCTCAACCTCCCCCTCTGTGAAACAGGGTAATTATGATGCCCAGGTCTCTTCAGGGCTGTTGTGAGCATAGGGGAGTCTCTTTGTAATTTAAAGGCATTCATTATCATGATTGCTAACTGCCTTCTGGCCTGCCTGGGAGTCAGAGACCCCAAGCCCAGGGCTCTCCCCCATTCCTGGTCCCCCTCGGCTCCTGGCCAAGTCAGCAAGTGAAGGGGTCAACTAGATGACCTCAAAGGCCCCTTCCAAAGAGAGAAGGAAATGGATGTTTCTTGAGCACCTACTTCATGCGGGGAACTTTCCACACCTTAACCACCTTAATCCTCTCACTAACCCTGTGAGGTAGGTGTTATTATTCCCATTTTCCAGATGAGGAAACAGAGGCTCACAATATGAGTCGGTGGCAGAGCCTGGACTTGCAGCCAGATCAGCCTGAGCCCTGGTCAGGTCCACACTTTTCCCACCAGCCCTCCTTGTTATGTTGCTATGAGGGTCTGAGTTCATCTGTTCCCCACGCTCACCCCCAATGCCTGAACCCCAGAGAGGAGCTCCCAAAACAGCCTCCTCCCCCCACACCCATCCCCAGCTGACCTCAGAAGTCAGCAGACAAAAGAGGATGAGGAGATGCCCATGAGGACAGAGTGCAGGCAGGTACCAACCTCACTGCCTGTCCACCGTGTCCCAGAGCTTGGCATATGCTCTATACTCTAAAGCTGATGCTTTGCCACAACCACTGAGGTGGGCTCTAGTCTGCCCATTCTACAGGTGAGGAAGCTGAAGATCAATCAGAGTCACTAAGCAGTTTGCCCAGGGCACCCCACTAGGAAGTAATAAGAAAGGACTCTGAGTCCCCATTCCCTCTGCTACAGTTTCCCCTCTGAGCTGAAGCCTTGGGGGACGTAGTGTGGAGTCACATCGGGAGCAAAGGGGTCTTGGGAAAGATGCAAGAGAACCACAAAGAAACTACCCACTGCCCCACTCCCTGCCCCTGGAATACTACCTCCAACATACGTCCCTGCCTGCTTTGCTGCAATCCCATTAACAGGCAAGGGAATAAATTAGCCCTGCTTAGCATATTGAGTGGCATGGGTTCAAGAGGTCGTCTGGGTGCCTCACACATCTCAATGCAGTCTGCCAGCTGCCGCAGTGGTGGGGAGCTGTTGGGGGCAGTGGAGGCAGGGCACAGTCTGGCCTGGTCTGACCTCCCGCAGATGGCCTCAGCTCAGTGCCCAGAAATAGTCTCTCCTGCTCTAGCTTCATTCCCCTAATGGTACTGCAGCTTGGCAGCAGCTCTGAGCACCCCTGTCCCACACATCAGCCAGCCCAGGCCAGCCCCAGAGGACACCCAAGGTTAGTGTCAGGGAGTGGGAGGCTGCCCATTCTCCCCTAGCATGAGCTTTGGTGTCCAAGGCTGTGTCCAGGGGAAGAGGAGACAAGCACAATGCCTATTCCTAAATAGGCCCCTACCCAGACCCCTCACTGGCCCAGTGTACCCATGCCTCAGTTTCGCCCTTAGCACAGAAGCATCCCAAGCAGAAAGGAGAAATGGGAAAGGGAACAGAGAGGGTGTCAGAGGCCAGATAAGATCGGCACCATGTCAACTAATACAACTGGAGAAAGGGATATTAACTCAACAGCCAAGAGCCAGCCTAACGCCAGGAGGGCTGGCAGCCAGGCTGAGCAGGCCTAGGCCAGGAGGGAGCACGATAGCCTAGGGCCCGGCCTGCTACCTCCTTCTAGGTGCTTGAGTCACCCCTGCCCACCCCCTCACAGGCTACCTCTGACCCCCTGGACCAGAGGCCCTGGACCCCATCATGCCTCAAGGCCCTGCAGCAGCTACAACAGTAGGCTTCGCAGGCCTTCTGCTGCAGGAAGCAGGAATGACAAGGGCCCCAGCTGCGTGCTTTATTTATTTTATTTTATTTTATATTTTATTTTTTGAGACAGAGTCTTGCTGTGTCACTCAGGCAGGAGTGCGGTAGCATGATCTCAGCTCGATGCAACCTCTGCCTCCCAGGTTCAAGAGATTCTCCTGCCTCAGCCTCCCGAATAGCTGGGATGGCAGGCATACACCACCACTCCCAGCTAATTTTTTGTGTTTTTAGTAGAGACTGGGTTTCACCATGTTCATCAGGCTGCTCTCAAACTCCTGACCTCAGGTGATCCGCCCACCTTGGCCTCTCAAAGTGCTGGGATTACAGGCATGAACCACCGCGCCCAGCCTAGCTGTGTACTTCAAAATCCATTGCTGTGTTTGCTGAGGCCAGGCCTCCCACAGGCTTCTCCTGGCCATTGGCAAAGTGCAGTGATGATATTAAGGCAGACCTCTTCCTGGGAGACAGGAGGTTTCTTTTTTTTTTTTTTTTTGAGGGGGAGTTTTGCTCTTGTTGCCCAGGCTGGAGTGCAATGGTGTGATCTCGGCTCACTGCAATCTCTATCTCCTGGGTTCAAATGATTCTCCTGCCTCAGCCTCCCGAGTAGCTGGGATTATAGGCACCTACCATCATGCCCAGCTAATTTTTGTATTTTTAGTAGAGAGGGGCTTTCACCATGTTGGTCATGCTGGTCTCTAACTCCTGACTTCGTGATCCACCCACTTCAGCCTCCCAAAGTGTTGGGATTACAGGCGTGAGCCACTGCGCTCGGCTTAACTTTTTAAATTCTATTTTTTTAGAGATCACCCAGGCTAGTGTGCAATGGAGCAATCATAGCTGACTGTAGCCTCAAACTCCTGGGTTCAAGTGAGCCTCCCGTCTCTACCTGTCAGGTAGCTGGGATTACAGGTGCGATCACTCCACTGGCAGTAGATCTTTCTAGATCAACTTCCCCTCCACAGCTCCCTGTTGGCTTTGCTGAACTCCCCTCAGAGTTTCCCCAGGCCTCTTTCCTCTCTCCTTCCCTTGGGTCAGATTTACATCACTGCGTCAGGCTCTCCAGCCTCCCCTAGCTCTTCCATTTCAAAATCGAGCATTTCCCCTAGTAAAATCCTCCATTCAATCCAATCTTGTTTCTCAGGAGACTTAGACTAAAGTCCCTTAGACAATGACATCATCCCTTAGACAATGACGCCATCAATAATAACATCTTGATTAAGAGCTGTCAATATGTCCCACGCTATACTAAATGCTTTCAGAGCAGTGGGGAAACCAAGGCACAGAGAGGTTGCATAAAATGCTTATCAACACACAGCCCTTAAGTGACCAAGACCAAGTAAACTCAGTATAAGCTGGAAGGCAGCTTGTGTACCTACTCCCCCACAGATGACACAGATGCAGCCATCCCTACCACCTGCCTTTTGGGGAAAGAAAGAAGGTAGAAAAGTGACTTGAGGCTCCCGAGGAGTGGATGAGACAGACTCACAAGAAGACACAGAGGGAGCACGAGAGCGACTGAAGGAGAGAAAGGAGGCAGACAGGAGGTCAAAGGAGACCAGGAGCAGAGCCCACTCTGACCCCGAAAATCCTGACCCTGCAAGGGAAAGCCCCTCGATCTCCCCAGGGCAGGGCCAGGTTGGAATATTGGGCCCAAGGAAGCAGAAGAGAAAGGAGAAGGTGGCTGTAGGGCACTTTCCCTCCCAACCACTTCTGGCCATCCTCGGCCAAATGCACCCCATCCCCACCTCTCTCCAGCCCTTTCCCCACCCACCACGTGTGTCAGGAGGCTGCACCACAGGTGCCCCTCGCAGCACCGAGATCGGGAGATTCCAGCCCCACTCATCCCTCCCCTCCTCACCCTCCAGCCCCTCAAGGGCAGGGCGGACAGGCTTAGCCTGGGTCCAAGATCCCAAGAAAGCCAGACCTGTCCACTGCCCATCCCCCATGGGAGTGACGTCTGGGCTGGCAGCAGGTGAAACTGAGCCAAGATGAGGGCCAGACCCATGAGGTGAGCTCTCGGCTCAGATCCTTGGCAGGCTTAAGTTCTTAGGGCTACTGGCTGGGGTGTTGAGGGCTTGATGGAGGAGAAGTCAGGGAGGAGGAAGGGAACCGCCTTCCATGAGGCCCATGAAGGGAGGAGACTTTACAGCAGACACAATACCCATGCCACACACACACACACACACACACACACACACTCATTCCCGTTCGGCCCAGCCATATGAGAAACACCCACCAGCTCCTCCAGTCACCCTACACCCCATGCCGTTGTCCTCCACCCTGAGCCAGGGTTAGTTTAAAATGTTGATCCCTCTCTGGGGGCCTTCCCAGGGCTCCTTGGCCTACACGATAAGTGTAAAGCCCAAACTCCTCTTCAGCTTGGCATTCAAGACCCTTGCAGACATATCTTTTCTTTTTTGATATGGAGTTTTGCTCTTGTTGCCCAGGCTGGAGAGCAATGGCACAGTCTCAGCTCACCGCAGCCTCCGCCTCCTGGGTTCAAGCAATTCTCCTGCCTCAGCCTCCCAAGTAGCTGGGATTACAGGCACCCTCTGCCACGCCCGGTTAACTTTTTGTATTTTTAGTAGAGACAAGGTTTCACTATGTTGGCCAGGCTGGTTTCAAACTCCTGACCTCAGGCCATCAACCCACCTAGGCCTCCCAAAGTGCTGGAATTGCAGGGGTGAGCCACCGCACCTGGCCCCACCTCTCTTCCAGCTTCTGATCCTGCCTCTCCTCCGTCTCTACTCTGCACCCACACTTAACCACTCCACTCCCTGAGGGCACCCCATGCTTCTAACACCTCTTCACCTGACTGAAATGGCCTTGCCTCTCCCTCTGGGGAGGTGAAATCCTACTCAATCTTTTAGGAATTTGTTCAAGGTGTTGCCTCCTCTAGGAGGGCTTTCCAGACTGCCCCAGGAAGAACAGGTCATCACTGCTCTAGAACCAGGGGACAGCCCTGGGCACATGTCTCAGGGTGATGTGTTGGACCCTCTGACCTCCCAGGAGAGGATGGGGTGGAGATGGAGTGAGTATGCATGGGGCTTGGCAGAAGTGAGGGGATGGTGGGGGAGAGAAAAGGCTGGAGGGTGGATAGGGAAAGAAGATGGCAGATGAGTGCAGGAAGCAATGAGCAGAAAAGCAGAGGGGCTGAAAGGTGAGCAGACAGGTGAGGATTCAGAGCCTTCCCCAGTGCACAGCCAGCATCCACCCAGAGGCTCCAGGCCAGAGACGCTGCAGATGGTGGGCTGGGTCAGAAGACTCTAAGGATCCCATCAGGAGACTCTCCAGCCCACCCTGCACCCCTCTGTTTCAGCCATGGCAGGAGGAGGTGGGGGAAGTGGGATTTGGTGGCAACACTCAGAAGTTCCTGGGAAGGGATGCTGGCAGGAATACCAAGACAAGCTGGCCCAGAGGACACCCCTTTCCAGCATCCTGGTGACTGGCACCTCTGCCAGCCCCCACTGGTCACCAGGCTCTAAGTCCTTTCTCATGCAATTTAAACCCCAAAAAGTTCTCCTGTTGGTTGACTTCCTCTGACCCTGCACACATTCCTATCTGACTTCCAGCCATGCGTGAGCTGACCCTCACTGGCCTTACCCCACCCCATCCCCACACCTGCACCTCCTGCTGGGTATCCAGAGGAGCTCAGGCCCAGGTGGGGCCCTGGGCCCAGGGGAGACTATTATTTCTCAGACAGAACAGCTCCACCCATACAGCAAGCCACCTGGACCTGTCACCACCATCTTCTTGCACTGCCCTATCTGTGTTCTCTCTCCTGTCTGTGGGTTCTCTAACTGTCCGCCTCTCACCATTCATCCAGCCATCCCTTGGGCAACCTTTCTTGAGTATCCAGATGTCACAGGTCCTTTGCTAAGTGCCTGGGGAACCAGGTCCACTAAAGCTTGGCACTGGCCTGAAATCCTTGGCTCATGGACTTACTGGGGGGACAGACTTTAAACAGACAGCAGCCGAAGCACCCAGCATGCTCATATCTCAGGCCAGAAAGAAACCCTAGAGCTTGGGGTCTCCCATCCCCTATCCCTGGGGTAGATTTGCAGCTTCCTGCTCTGGGCTTTACAGCTACTCAGGCTGAGAGGAGGAGGGGCTGGCCAAAAGCACTAGGACTGGGGTCTTGGGGGTGGAGGTGAATTTAAGAATCAGAGCTGGGACAGTCAGCAAGGGAATCTGTCTCCCAGGAATAGCCTGGGTTCCCTATCCTCCCCACTACTTGGCATCTCTGCAGATGGCAGCCTCCACTTCCCACTCATAGGCTGTGGCCCCTCTGGGGGCTGCCTTAGCTTGCCTGCCCTTGGCACCACGCTCTGTCCCGGTGCCAGGAGCCCTGGGCAAGTTCCTACATCAAACGAGGAGGCAGTGGCTGGCTTCTTGCCCTTCCGGAAAGAGGGAACGAATAGAGGGTGCGGCCGTATCTTCAGCCTCACACCCTTCTGCCCCTGCTAGAAGCCCAGTCCTGCCCCCAGAGAGTGGATAAGACTTAGAGAGGTGATCGGTGGGCCCCCTCCCACCCACTCCAATGCAGGACTCCAGGGCTTCTTCCTCCTTTCCCTCCTGAGGCCCACGGGGCTGGTGGGGCAAGAGAATTGAGAAGAATCATTATGAAGGGACATATGAGGGTGCTAGAGAATCTTTGCCCAACCCCAAGACATCCCTCACCCCCATCATCAAGGTCCTGAAGTTCTCCCTTTATCCAATGACTCCTTCGATCCTGGGACACGTGGGTCTTCCAGAGATACCATCAAAATGGAGGGATACATATACAAACCAAAATTTGAGTGTGTGATCTTCAAACGACACACATGAAAGTGTTCTTAGCAGTACTATTCACAGTAGCCCAAAACTAGAAACGACTAGAATGCCTGTCAAGAGCAGAATGGATACATCGATAGTGTCTTCACACAGTGGGACGCTGTCCCGCAATGAGAAGGAAAGCTCTATACCACACCCAGGAATATAGATAAAATTCACAGCCATGATATTGAGCACAAAAGAATACATATGATGTGCTCCACTGATTACAAGTACCATTCCATTCATTAGACATTCTGGAACAGGCAACTCCCTGTGGTTAGATGCCAGGATGGCAAGCTGTCCTCCAAGGGGGATTAGTGACTGGAAGGGGCAGGAGGCACCTTCTGAGAGCTGGCACAGTTCTGTTTCTAGATTCTGCATGCCAAGTATGTGAGCACATGCATGTGTTCAGACAGTGGGAAGTCTGTACACTTTTCTATATTTATGAAATATTTCAACACTAATATAGACAAATGTCTGATGCCACCTTGACAGCCACCATCTCTGTGAGATAAAAGGGGTCATTTTTTTTTTTGAGACAACCTATCACCAGGCTGGAATGCAGTGGCACGATCTCAACTCACTGCAACCTCCAACTTCCTGATTCAAACGATTCTTCTGCCTCAGCCTCCCGAGTAGCTGGGATTACAGGCACCCGCCAACACGCCAAGCTATTTTTTGGATTTTTAGTGGAGATGGGGTTTCACCATGTTGGCCAGGATGGTCTTGATCTTCAGACCTCGTGATCCACCTGCCTCAGCCTCCCAAAGTGCTGGGATTACTGCCAAGAGGGGTCATTTTCAACTTCCTCCTGCTCCTTCTCACCCACACCCAAGCCATCTCCACGTCCAGTCCTTTCTCCCAAGTTAGTTGTGGCCCCACTCAGCCCTCTCCCCAGCCAACCATCTCTAACCCTGACCACTTGGCACCTCCAGAAGATGGCAGCCCCACCTCCCAGGCGTCTTGCTTTGCCTCTGACCCTCCCAATCCATATAAATATGCAGCATGCATAGGAGGGCAGCAGGGGAGCCAGGAGCAGCAGGGAAAGCCTCTGTACACTTCTGTAACAACTCCCGGCTCTCCTCCATCCCTGGACCTTCAAGTCAGCTACTCAGACCACCTGGAGTGCTCCTCCCTACCTACTGCTCCTGCTTTGGCTCCTCTTTCAGATGCCACTTCCTTCACCCTCCCAGAAACCCCTTTAGGATTCTCACCTGTCACATCCTGAACTCACCCTCCATAGCACCGTCTCCAGTCATGCGTTTCTCTGTACAGGGACGTGTTTGCAGTCTACTCCATCTCTCCCACTAAACTGACAACACCCTGAGGGCAAGGACCGGGGCTGTCTGCTTTCTGCCCTATCCCCAGCCCCAAGCTCCATGCCGGGCCTATAGCAGGTACTCAAAAATGCTTGAATCAGTGTTGACAAAATGAATGGCCAAGCACATCTGTCTTACAGACAGTCTCTGGGGAAAGCAAAAGTTGCATCTGGGGATGAAACTCTCACTTGTCTGGACCCGGGACTCCTGGGATGTGGTCCCAGCACTGACACTCACTTCTAGTGTGACCTTGGGCAAGTCACACTGAAGAATCCCCCTCTGGCCCTCAGTGTGCTGTTTTGAAATGCAGGGGGTGGATAAATCAGGGGTGTGGGGGGCTTGAAGAAATATATGACATTGTGAATGTTTGCACAGTGACTAAGTGTATCTGTGTCAATGTGTGTGACTATGTGTGAGCATGTGTATGAATATGTGTGTATGTGAAAGTGTGTGACTGTATGAGTGTGTGTGTCTGTATGGAATATATGTGTGTGAGCATGTTTGTGTGTGAGTGGGTGTATGAGTGTGTATGTGTGTATAAGTATGTATGTGCATGTGTGTCTGTGTATGAGTATGTGTATGTGTGTGAGCATGTCTGTGTGTGAGTGGATATGAGTGTGCCTGTGTATATGAGTGCGTATGTATGAGTGTATGTGTGTGTCTGTGTGTGTACGAGTGTGTGTGAGCATGTCTGTGTGTATGTGTCTTGTGTGTGTGAGCATGCCTTGTGTGTGTCTTGTGTGTGTGAGTGTGCATGTCTGTGTGTCTTATGTGAGCGTGCCTGTGTATGTGTGTGTCTTGTGTGTGTGAGAATGCCTGTGTGTCTTGTGTGAATGTGAGTGTGACTGAGTGTGTGTATGTCTTGTGTGTGAGCGTGTCTGTGTGTGTGTCTTGAGTGTGAACGTGTCTGTGTATGTGTGTCTTGTGTGTGTGAGCATGCCTGTGTGTGTGTGTGCCTTGCGTGTGTGTGCCTTTTGTGTGTGCCTGTATGTATGTGTGTGTGAGCATAACTGTGTGTATGAGTGTGTCTTGTGAGTGTGAGTGTGTGTATGTGTGTCTTATGTGTGTATGTGAGCGTGTCTGTGTTATGAGTGTCTTGTGTGTGTATGAGTGTGCCTATGTGTATGAGTGTGTGTGTGTCTTGTGTGTGTGCCTGTGTGTATGTGTCTTGTGTGTGAGCATGCCTGTGTGTATGGTGTGTCTTGTGTGACTGTGCCTGTGTATGTGTGTCTTGTGTGTGAGTATGTGAGTGTATCTTGTGTATGTGTGTGTGCCTGTGTGTATGAGTGTTTGTGAGTGTGTTTGTGTGTGCACCTTCTCCCTAGCAAGAGCACCCATAGGTTTCATCAGCTTCTCAAAGGGATCTGTATCCTCGAAAGGCTCAGAAGCACTAAGATCCTTTTCAGCTCTGGGTTCTCTGATTCTACATAACGAGAGAGAGGAAGAAGGGGACATCCAACCCATGGGAGAGGGAGTCAGACCAAATCCTAAAACTTTCAAAAGGGGTGCAGCCACAACAGGAATGCAGGGGAGGCTGCAGGACCAGGCCCCAGGAGAACTTCTAACCTCAGTGAGTCTCCAGGTTGAAAGAAGCAGAGACCAGAAGAGATGACTGCAGAAACGGAAGAGGCAATAGCAGCCCCGAGTCTCCTCCCCACTGCTCCCGCCCCATCCACAAGCACCCACTTGTTCTGGGATACAGCAGAGAGCAAGGAGGCACAACTGGCACCTGGAGATGCCCGCCAGGCCCCTTGGCACCCAGAAGACTTGGCAGGAGAGCCCAGGAAGGTGCCAAGCCCCAGCCTCTTGCCCCTGAGGCTGACATGTGGGACCACAGAAGGGCTCACGGGGCAGGGCAGTTGTGGGACCTAGAAAGGCCATCTGGGAGGGGCAGGGCCCAAAGCTGCAGGCACTAAAAACCCAGAGCTAGACTTGGAAGCCTAAGAGCCAAGGCATGCACCTTCCTCAAAGCCAAGGGGAGGAGCGAGAGCCAAATGCCAGCCAAGGGAGAAAGAGGAATAGGCAATGGGGCTGGGGGACAAGTCAGCCTGGAAGAAGGAGGACAGCCTGCTTGTGGGGGAGGAGGGAGCATGGCAGGGGAAGGGGGCGATGTGGCCTGGGTAGGAGAGGGTTGTGCTCAGGGGACAGGAGAACAGTAAGGCTGGGCATGGACACAGGCAGCAGGAGTTCAGGCTGTGGCTCAGGGAGAGATACTGGGCCCGTGGCAGAGCCTGGGGCAGGAATGAGGGATTGTGTCTGCAGCAGGACTGACAGTAGGAGTGCCCTGGCAAGCAGCCAAGATGTCTGGGTAGTCACTGAGCCAGGGCTCCTGAGGGGATCAGGACCCAGGAGATGTTTATCCACCCCAAGAATGAGGGCATCACCCCTCCTCTAGTGATGGGCGCAGGCTGCTCTTACTTAAGTCCGTGAAGGACAGAGTCCCAAGCAGCAGCAACCCCCACTGGAGGCAGAGCCAGGGCAAGGCAGCTGGGATGGAGCTTGATCCCCACAGACAGAGGAGGGAGGGAGTCACAGGCAAGCTCCAGGCTCTCCCAAGAGGCCACTCAGAAACCAGCTCATCTGATGCAGACACTTGTCCCCATCCCTGTCCCTGCCATTGTCACACAGCGGTACACACACGCTCCCCTCCTTCTCCCCTTCATCACCCACCTCCAGTGCCCCTGGCTCCTCCCTCCATCTCAGCCCCATTGCCTGTCCCTGTCCCTGCCCACCCTCACGTGGTCAATCAGGCACCCACCCTGTGTCAAAGCTGGCTGTGTGGGAGGTGGAGAGGCAGGAACACGGGGTGAAGCAAGAAGACCCACCAACAGCGAGTCCTGAGGTCACAGGGACCTAGAGAGGAGTTAGCCCTCGACTCCTACTCCTACTCTCCCAGAAGAAGCAGTGCCACACCTATACCAGGCCTAGTGGTTCACTGGCAGACACCTCCTCCAGGACAGACACCTGCCTCCCAGCCCAGACCTGTCTCCATCACCAGGTCAGCTTCTCATTTACAAGGCTCTGAGACTTACCCAGCACAGAGAAGGCAGGGGTGACACTTCCCTGGCAGGGGAGATACCATGATCACAGAGAAGGCAAGAGTGAGAGGCCAGCTGTCCCCACCATCCTGGGGCAGTCCTTGCTTTGGCAGGGCCCCCTCCCTCCTAACTACAGAGTCCTCCTCAAAGGACTCCAAAGAGCTGCCCCTTGGCCCAGCTCAAGGAAGATTAACCCTTTCCCTACCTTACCCCAGCAGTCCAGGCCTGCCCCTCTTGGATGGCTCCTAAACCAACTTCACCAAGCTATTTGCCCTTCTAGAGGTCAGGTCCTATATCACCCTCTTCCCAAGGGCACAAGATATCCAGGGCAGCCCTCCACCCAGGGAGGCCCTTCACCTGATCCTGGTCCTGCCTCCCCCTGGGTCTGCCCTGCCTTGCTGCACTCCCCAAGTGGACTGGCACAGTCCTGGGCTGGCTGCTTACCTGAGTCAGGTGTCCTCGGCTCTGCCAACCACCAGCTCCCAACTCAGGGCGTCCTCCCCTCACCCACTCCCGCAGCCCCTACCTGGAGCAGCAGCTGCCTTCTCTCTGTGCGGGCCAAACCCTCATGCTCCCAGCACTTGGCCTGCTCAGAGGCCCAGGGACTCCCTGGGGGCTGGGGATGGCAGGGTGGCCTGGGCTGCAGCTGCTCACAGCACACCAGGCTCACAGTGCAGCCCATCCGGCCTGGCGCCCTGCAGGCAAGCAGGGGCGGAGACGTGGGAGCCCCAGGAGCCGGCCCACCCCTAGCCCTGGTGACAGCTCAGCCCAGAGCTATGGCGACATTGGCAGGGGAGCAGCAAAACCCCCAGCTTGGCCTCGACAGAGTCCCTGCCTTCCCAGCCAGCGGCAACAGGACCCCACCGTGGGGCCTGATGGGGGTCTGCACTACAGGTCCCAGACACAGCCAGTGATGAAGCCGACCTCAGGGAGTGGGGCAGTGGGTGGGTCCTTGGGACAAGGACTTCAATCGGTCTGACTTGGGGGGCAGGGTGAGAAAGAGACCAAGAACGTGACAGGAGGGACAGGGAGAACATAAGGGGAGACAACGAGGGAGCGACAGAGATGGGGAACAGAGATGGGGATGCAGCCTCTGCGTGGGGGGTACAGGTGCAGGACCGAGCAGAGGGCAGACACACTGGGATATCCCTTGTGCTGGTTTTCACATGCGGTTTCTGGGGTTTGTGAAAACAGCAGTCCTCCCAGGACCCTCTCCTCTGCCCCAGTACTAGCTCCTGGGGCAGCCCAGCCTGGAAAAACGAGGGCCCGGCATGGAAAGACCCCAGCCTCAAGGAGCAGAGCACAGCCAGGGTGGGGGGGCCCCAGTCCACCTGGTCAACCCGCCTGGCCCGCTGCCGGGCACAGCATCTCCCTGGTGGTCTCACTTCCATCGCTTAGAGAATGGGACCAGGACTGCGGGGGTCAGCACTGGTGACCAGAACTCATGGGGACCGCTCAGCCGGCTGAGATGGAAAGAGGAAGGAGGCACGTGGTGGGACCCTCGCCCTCCCCTCCTCACCCTGGAGCGCTGCCCACAGCCCAACCAAGCCGCAGGGAAGAGGAACAGCCACAGGAAGAGCAGGCGCGGAGCTCCACGGCCTCCCTCTGCCCCCTGGTGGCAAGGAGGAAGAAAAGCAAGAGCAAGTGCTGAAAACGAAAAAGAAACCAGCAGCAGTCCCTAATACCACAATGGATCAGACCCCATTGGGCTAACAGGAGACTCTACCCCAGGTCGGCCTGAGAGGGCCCATCCCCCATCTCATCATTCTGCCCCAGGGCCCTGGATCCTGCCTCTATCACTTTTTCCCTGCAGCGTCTTCTGTTCCCCCTCCACTGTGAGCCAGGTTCCCCCTCCAGGCTGCTGGGCTGGGACTGAGTCACTTCCCAGGCTGTAAACCCTGGGACAGTTGTGCAGGGCACAGTCACTAGGGACGGACTCAGGCAGCAGAGCCGCACTGTCTTGCCCCAGCCAGCCAGGCCCTCCCGGGTGAGTAGCAGGGAGAGCCCTGGAACACAAGGGGATAGAAGGAGGGTGATGCCTGGAGCCAGGGGAGTAAAATGCATGACAGAGATGAGGAGAGGAGGAGGCACGTGGAGCCCTTCGTGGATTTCACAGAGGATCTGGGATGGAAGGGGCTACCGAGACCATCAGTCCAATCTTTGGTCTACAGGTGGGGAAACTGAGGCTCAAGGAAGGTGAGTAATTTGCCTGAGATCACACAATGAGTGTGTAGCCAGGTCAGGATGGAGACCCCAGTCTCTGGACTCCTGAACCCGTCCTCCCTGAATCCCATGCCCCACCCATCTCCCTCATTTGCCTCCATTTCCCTCTCCCCTCTCCTCCACTGCGTCCCACTGCTGCACCACTGCCATGCCACCCCAACTCCAGCGGCCGCAGCCTGGGAGGCAAGACAGCTGGGTTTTCCACTCCATGCCTGGACTTGACTCCAGGATCTCAGAATAAAGACACCAGCTCTCAGGACCGCAGTGTTTCCCTCTGGGCCCCAGGATCCATCAGGAGGAAAACAGGATGAGATTCCCCTGGAAAGAGAGGCAGTATTAAAACCAGGCGCCCTACTCCCCACACATACCCAGCATCTGCTCAGCCCCAGCCCTGGGGCCGTGCTTTACTTCTGCACCCTCTCCTCAAATAACACACATTTTCCGCTCAGCTGGGGCCCAGGAAACGATGAGAGAGTGTCTCAAGGAGGATGAGTACCCACGCAAGGCTGGGGCCCTCCATGGGGAAGGAGGGGACAGCCCAGCCTAGTGTCCACATGGCGTGAGCTCTCACAGGGGCACTCACACCACATCAGGGCCCAGAACACAGGCCCTGTGGGCACACAGACCTGAGTTCAAATCCTGGATACCTCTGTGATGCTGGGTAAAGACTTGCCCTCTCTGGACCCCAGTTTCTCTGTACTAAAATGGAGTTAATAACCTCCAGGATTATGTGGGGATTGAATGGGACAAGGACATCAAGTGACAGCACAGTGCCGTCACCCAGGGACTGCTCAATTGGTGGAGGCCACACTGTCATCTTCACACACTGGCCTATAAGTTAAAGCTGGAATTCCCCCCACTAGGTAACTCGCCGTGTCACCCAAAATAAGGCACTTTCTCTCTGTAGGTTCTGTATCCTCCTTTGTGTAAGAAGAGAGTCGGGCAGTGAGGCCAAGGGTCCTTCCTGGGCTCACAGTCCAAGTCACAAGGAATCACATTGTTTCCAAGCACCCATGGCAGAAGAGGGGGCCATCTTCAAGGTCACCAAGGACCTGAGAGGTGAGTGTCCTGTGAGATGTTCTGGGACTGAGTTGCGGGAGAAGTCAGGATCTGAGGGCCCTCCCTCAGCAGCCTGGCTACCTGACGCCTGACATCTGCCATCCTCCCCCCAGCTGCCGTCTCTGCCATCCTCCAGGGTTATGGGGATGGGCAGGGGCCAGTGACGGACACCAGTGCTGAGCTGCACAGACTCTGTGGCTGCCTGGAGCTGCTGCTGCAGGTGGGACCTTCTCCTCCCCTTCCTCATTCATCTCCCCAGACCCAGACAATGGGCAGGACATTCCCAGAAAATGAGGGAGGAGCCAGTGCCCCCTTCCTTACTGTGCACTGTGTCATCTCCCTCTTCCTCCTGACGCCTAACCTCGCTCTTGGAGGCTGTCACTGCAGCCTGAGAAGCAAGGTGGGGCAAAGCGGGGCGGGAAGGGTCCCAGGGATGGGGGCAGCCTCACTGCTTAAAGCTTTAGAGGCGTGGATGTCCTAGGACTGGCCCTTCCTGCTGTTACTCAGAGCCCCAGTCATGATCAGTACCAGATTTTATTGAGCACTTGCTATGTGTCGGGCTGTGGTCTCTGCATGCCCAGCTTTATTCAATCCTCACTCTCACCCTCTGAGATGCTTGATGTCCACCCCTCCCCCACACCCCGACACACATCTTCCTACTTCTCTGACTTCCTCTCTTGCCAGCCTGCCCCCCACCTGCTGCACTCCAGCTCCCCTGGCCTCTCAGATCTCCCTGGAGCACACCAGGCAGGCTCCTGCCTCGGGGCCTTTGCATGGGCTCTTCCCTCTACCTAGGGTGCTCTTCCACCAGAATACACAGCACACTTTCTCAGCTCCTTCAAGCCAGAAGGCTTTCCCGGACACCCTAGATTTTCAACACACATGCCACACACACCACGCACCACACATCCACACACTTTCCACTCTCTTTCCCTGCTTTATTTTTTGCTCTGTAGCAATCATCACTAGCTAGAATACTCAATGTCTCACTGATATCATCTGTTTGTTGTCTTATCTCCCCTATGAAGATATAAGCTCCATGAAGCCAGTTTGTTCATAGCTGTATCCCCAGAACTTAGAACAGGGCCTGGAACATAGTAAGTGCTCAATAAGGGCCTCTGAATGATTGAATTAATGAATGAATGAATGAATGAGAACACCGAGGCCCAGGGAGGTCAAGCACCTTGCTCGTGGTCACACAGCCAGTAAGGACAGAGCCAGGTCTGGATGCCCAGTCCATCTGCAGCTCTGTCCTCAACACGCTAGAATGCAGGCCGAGTTCTAGGCGGAAGCATTTCTACAGTTTCCTTGCCTCGTTCTGGTTCTAGTTTGACCAGAAAGAGCAGAAGAGCTTCCTGGGGCCTCGGAAGGATTACTGGGACTTTCTCTGCACTGCCCTACGACGGCAGCGGGGGGACATGGAGCCAATCCACTTCGTCCGTTCCCAGGACAAGGTATCCAGGGCCAGGTGACGAAAAGGCTGACGGGGTGGAGGTGGATACAGGCCTGCTCCTTCTTCCCCATCCTGCTCTGCCGACCACAGACCCCTCACCTGCTCTGCGCATCTCCTGAGCCCTGCCTCAGTACCCCTCAAGACACACTTCTCCTCCCATGGCCTTCAGGTCCCCCCACACCCTTCCCATCACCCGGCACTTCCAGTCCCCCTCTCTGTGTGCCTGGGCATCCTCTGTCCTAATACCACTCCCCCTTCTTCCCCTGTGCACTCTGCAGTTGAAGACCCCTCTGGGGAAAGGCCGTGCCTTCATCCGCTTCTGCTTGGCCCGCGGGCAGCTGGCTGAGGCCCTACAGCTCTGCCTCCTGAACCCAGAGCTCACCAGGTGAGGCTGTTGGGACATCCTCCTGCGGATGCCATCTGAGCCACTTTACCCCCTTTGTAAAGAGCCCTCCTTTACCCCCACATGGATGGCTTTCTATCAAGGACAGTTACAATGAGTCATGAAGGAAAAATCAAGCAAGAAAGGGCAAAGCGAGGCTGGAACCCAGGAGTACTGGAAGTGTCAGGGTTCTGGGGCCTCCCTCTCCCGAAGGCCACAACTCTGCCTGGGGAAGAGCCTCCTTATGGCGTACAGTGGAAGCTGCTTCGTTGAGGTTGAGCTGGGGTGGGGGTGGGGGCTGGGGTGGGGTAAATAGCACCAGGGTCAAAGGCCAGGGGTTCTGATCACTGTTAACACAGGGAATGGTATGGACCCCGGAGCCCTCTGCTCTGCCCAGAACGCCAAGAAGACATCCTGGACTCTCTCTATGCTCTCAGTGGGGTGGCCTTCAAGTTGGACCTGCAGCAGCCAGACCTGGATGGAGCCTGGCCCATGTTCTCAGAGTGAGTGGGTGCAGCCAGGAGACAAGGCTCTTTCCAAGGGTCCCAGGCAAGCCCCAAGCCCTCAGCCTCCAGCCTCATCTGTCTCTGCCTCCTTTTGCTCCATGACTATGGATCCTCCTGGCCTTCAGTGTTTCCAGTGCAAACTCACGGCATACCATCATATGCTCTCACTCACGATTTCCTGGGTGTTTGAGGTGGAGGGCTGGAGGATGAATGGCTAGTGGGATGTTGGGAGAGAAAGCACGGATGAATGGAGGATGTGATGCATGAGGCTGGGTGGGCGGGAAGGCAGGACTTGCCACAGGATGAATGGGTGGGTGGAAAGGTGGGATACCCTCCATCTGAGGACCAAGCCCACCACCGAACAGAGGCCCAGGGTCCCCCTGCCTCTTTCACTTTCAGGTCACGCTGCTCCAGTTCCACCCAAACCCAGGGAAGGAGGCCCGGAAAAACCAAAGATGCCATAAAGAAGGTGCCTGTGCCCTGCCTTCACTCTGAGTTGCCTCTTCCCCATCTCCTTGGTGCCCCCAGGTTGAGGCTTCCCCAGTGTACAGAGAGCCCTGACCCAACCAGACAGACAGAGCAAGAGAGTCCTGACCCAACCAGACAGACAGAGCAAGAGAGTCCTGACCCAACCAGACAGACAGAGCAAGAGAGCCCTGACCCAACCAGACAGACAGAGCAAGAGGCCAATGTGTGGAGCAGGGGACTGGGGAGCCGCAGAGTGGGAGGGACTCCTATTCCTGGGGTGATGAGGACACTGGGACAGAAAGGAAACTCTAGCACCCTCTGCTGGAGCCACTGGCCCCAGAGGGGGAGAAAGTGCTGGGAGCGGGGAGGCACACCACTGAAAGCTTCAGGAAACAGATGAGAGACACCCTTTGCTGAGGCCCCCTGAACTGGACAATTGACAAACGTCTCAGTTCAGGAAGCGACTAAAGAGTCAGGCTGCCTGGCTCAATCCCAACCCCACCCCTTACAAACTATGGTTCTTGAAGAAGTTACTTGTCCTGCCCCATAGGGATATTGTGAGGATGAACTGAGACAACTCACATCCACACTGCGCAGGGCTCCTGGCTACACAATCCCTGCATGACAGCGTGTGGTCACACTCATTGTTGTTCTCATCATCCCACAAGCAAACTTTGCACCCCCACCAGCCTCCAGGCACCAGGTACAGATACTATTAGAACTCTGACCTGAGAAGTTCAGGGTCTCTTCGTGGAGACAGACCATAAAGAAAAGCATTGCAATATACAAGTTCGGTGTAAGTCACACAGACATGAAAAGAGGAACACGGGAGCACAGAGAAGTCTTTTTTCTTTTTCTTTTCTTTTTTTTTTTTTTTTTTTTGAGAGAGTCTCGCTCTGTCCCCAGGCTGGAGTGCAGTGCGAGATCTTGGCTCACTGCAACTTCCACCTCCTGGGTTCAAGGGATTCTCCTGTCTTAGCCTCTTGAGTCGCTGGGGCTACAGGTACTCACCACCACTCCCAGCTAATTTTTGTATTTTTAGTGCAGATGGGGCTTCACCATATTGGCCAGGATGGTCTCAAACTCCTGACCTTGTGATCCACCTGCCTCAGCCTCCCAAAGTGCTGGGATTACAGGTGTGAGCCACCGCGCCCGGCCAAGAAGGCTTCTTGAGAGGTCACTCTTTGCTGAGTGTTAGTCTTTTCCAGATTTCATCACAACCCTCACACCAGGTACTATCATTCCCATTTTGCAGATGGAAAAACTGAAACACGAAGTCAAGTTCAGGAGGAAGGATTAAAGGAAAGGGGTGGGAGGAACTTAGGGGAAGCCAGATCAATACCCAAGACCCAGGTGCAGGAGGGAGAAGGTTGCAGGCTGGGGGAAGGGAGAGAAGGACATCGGGATGCCCCACCGTTCCTCCCCAGACCAAAGCGTGGGGCTCAGATCACCTGGGTGTTGCTAAAAGTCATATCTGGGGTTTGATAAATCAAAGTTTCCACAAGAGGACCCGGTACCTACCTATTTAGCAAGCCCATTAGATTAGCGCTGTGGCCTAACCCAATCAACATACCAGGTCAGTGAATTGACGCTGAGAGGGATGACTGGTTTGGGGTCCTCTCCACAGATCCCAGCTGCATATGGAGGCCCCAAAAATGTCCAGGTGGAGGACTCACACACCAGTCAAGCTGTCTGTCTACAAGATGCACCCATTGGACAGCAGTTGGTGGGGCTGCCCAGCTCCCAGCAACAAAGACATCTTCCTTTCTCTTTGGAAAAGAAGGGAGAAAACTCCAGAAGCCTTAGGTATCCCCAGAGCACGTGGGAACCAGAAGGGGAGGCACCTCAGCTAGACCAGGCAGAAGCAGCCCCCTGGATCGAGATCTTCCTGGAGAACTCAATCCCCAGCACCCAGGGACAGGGGAAAGGGGCTACAGGCACTCAGAAGGAGGTGAGAGGGATGGAGGCTGAGGGCACAGGGGTTCTGCTGGGTGCAGAGGGTCAGAGAACAACAGAGGGGACTCGTGAAGTGGAAGCAGAGTGCGGTCATGTCCGGAGGCTGCTGACCCCCAGCCCCAGAGGGACCATAGAAGGAGCAATAGCAGGGAGCAGGCAGGGGTGGGGGTGCTCTAGCATCCTGGGGGAGCCCTGGGCTCTTCAGAGACTCACAACAAAGGAAGACTCCACTGCGGAGAATCCACAAGTGCAAACAGAAGTGACCCTTGTGGCCAGGAGGGAGGAGCAAGCTGAGGTGTCCCTGCAGGACGTGGGCAAGGTGAGAACAGTTGAGCTCCATACCTGGTTATTCGCCCCTCTCTGACCTGGCCCACAGATGAGGGTCTGCAATAATCACCTGGGACCACTCCCACCCACTGATCAATTTTTATTGGCCTACTTGGGATTATTATTTGGAGATGCCTTTGAAAGCCATATGCATTCTTCAGGTCCCCACAGTCCACCTCTCCCTATTGCCCCATGCTAGCCCCACTTTATCCAGCAATACTTCTTGCCCAGCCCCAGTAGGCACTGGAGTTTGAGATCCCTTCCTGGCAGTTCCTCCAGGCAGCCACCTCCTCTCCAGTTCCATATCCTCATGGTGGCAGGATGTTCCCCAAATCTAAGTCCTACCGGGGCAGAGCCCTCCTAGCTGCTCCTATGGTACATGCTTCTCCTGGAGGTCACCCAAGATTGTCACCAAGCCTTCCTTCAGCCTCCACCCAGGAACTTCCAAGTTCCTGAATTTGCAACTTCCACCCTTCAATGACGAAGGAACAGCGGCCCAGACACCCAGAAGCAGGACGTAGGACAGAGCCAGGGATCACAGCTTTCAGCACTGTCCCCATCCCTGCCGAGGCATGGCCTGGGGTCTCTCAGGAATGTTGTTCAGGGCAGCCCCAGCTTTGAGGTCTCTTCCCTCCTCATTCAGTCTCCTCCTCCCCTCCTTCCACTCCTCAGAGCCTCAGACTTGGGCTCCAGAAGGCCGAGGAGCGGGCCCAGCACCAGGAGCAGCTGCTGAGGGAGCAGAACGGGGAGCTGCAGGCACTTCGGGAGCAGCTCAGCAGGTAACCTTGGCAGCCCACAGCACAGGAAGTGCTCCCTGAGTCCTGCTGTCAATCACGGATAAGCCAGTGAGGTCTTGTGAGCACCTCCCATGCATCAGGCCCTGGGCTGGACACACCTTTGGGATCTGAGGCCTGCAGGGCATTGCTCCTGATCCCAGGGGCTCCACCCTCCCTCCCCTGTGCCTCCCTTTCTCACAGGCCTCCCAGAGCAGCCCCAGGACAGGCCCCGTCTCCTGGCCTCCTACCCTCCCACCCTCACCCCTGCCTCCCTCTGCTGCCTCCCCGGGCAGCTCCTCTCTCTTTTCCACCCTCTCTGCCTCCCTGCTCCACTGGGCTTCTTTTCCCCATCTCTTTTTGTCTCCCTCTTTTACTCAGTTTCTTTGTGTCTCATTTACTTCTTCCTGTTAGGCCATCTCTCACCCTCTCGTACTCATAGCTATCATTTGCTGTGCATTTACTATGTCCAGGGCACTGCTGTAGGTGCTTCTGCCTAACATCCTTATGAGATGAGTTCTGTGGAACCCCCAGTTTATAGAGGAGGAAGCTGAGGCTCAAAGATGCTGCGCATATGCCCACCATTAGCTAGTTAGCAGGGAGCTGAGGTTCAAGGTCTGCTGCTGGCTCCAGAACCAGAGGGCTCAGATGCCCACTCAGGCAGCACGTCGGGTGCCTGCACCTCAGTCTCTCCATCTCTCCTGCTCTGTGTCTCTCACCATCTTCACAGTGACCTCATCTTCCGTCTTCACAGTGACCTCAGGGGCCCACAGCATGCTGTCTGTGTCTACCTTCCCCACTCAGTCTCTCAGGTCTCAGTTTCTCTCTCTCTCTCTCTCTCTCTCTCTCTCTCTCTCTCTCTCTCTCTCTCTCTGTAGAGATGAGGTCTCACTACATGGTGCAGACTGGTCTCAAATTCCTAGGCTCAAGCTTCAGCCTTCCAAAGGTGCAAGAATTACAGGCATGAGCCACCACACCCAGCCCATAATTTATTTTGTAAAGTCTCTTCTCCCTGCAGAGATCTAATATGCTTTTTCGAATACTTAACAATTAAATGGTTTTTAGTGTATTCAAGAGTTATACATCCACCATGTCAATCAATTTCAGAACCTTTCCATCGGCCCAAAGAGAAACCCTGTACCCGTTAACAGCCACTACGCATTCCTTTCCAGGCCTAGGCAATACCAGTCCACTTTCTGTCTCTACACCATTGGCTGTTTGACGCTGACACGTTTTGTTCTTGTTGTCGTTGTTATTTGGGGTTTTTTTTTTTTTTGTCTGTTGTTTGTTTTTGAGACAGAGTTTCGCTCTTGTTGCTCAGGCTGGAGTGCAGTGGTGCCATCTCGGTTCACTGCAACCTCCCCCTTCCGGGTTCAAGCAATTCTCCTGCCTCAGCCTCCCAAGTAGCTGGGATAACAGACACCCACCACCATGCCTGGCTAATTTTTTTTGTATTTTTAGTAGAGATGGGGTTTCATAATGTTGGTCAGGCTGGTCTCAAACTCCTGGCCTCAGATGATCCACCCACCTCAGCCTTCCAAAGTGTAGGGATTACAGGTGTGAGCCACCATGCCCAGCCTGACATGTGTTTTAAAGGCCCGGTGGAGCTGGCCTGTCGGCAGGGAGTCCAGTGAGGACCTTGCTGTGCAGGGGAGAGTGGGGGTGCTCAGATCGTGATGGCAGCATGGAGCAAGGAGAAGCTGCTGGGCTCTGGATCCAGTGTGAAGGAGAACTTCCCACAGAATTGGATACGCAGTCTGAAGGAAAGACAGAAGTCGAGGATGACTCTGAGTTTTCTGGCCTGACCAGCTGGAAATCTAGAGTCACCGTTAACCGAAGTGTGCGGGCTGTGGGAGGGCAGGTTTGTAGGGAAAGTTCGGAGCTTGGTTTTGAACACGTTATGTTCCAGACACCTGTTAGACATGTCAGATGGGGCCACCGGGCAGGCAGTTGAGTGTGGAGCTCAGGAGGGAAGTGTGGGATGGGAGATCTATCCTAGAGTCCTCAGAGTAAGGACGGTGAGTAAAAGCTGACCCTGAGGCTCAGAAGGAGATGTGCTCCCTTGATGCCTGGGAGCCAGGGAGCTAAGGACAAAGCTCACTCCGGGAAAGGAGCTGGTGAGCATCAAGCTGGTCATGAGTTCCTCAACACAGAGAATAGAAGGGCCGAGGGACGTATTCATTCCATCAGACATTTATTATGCCTCTACAATGGCCATGAGCAGCTGTGGTGAACAAACCTGGCCAAGCTTATTCTAGAAGACCTGGGATGGGTAAACAGATAGCAATCCAGTGGCAGACAGATAAACAGACAGCAATCCAATGCCCATTGGATAGATGCTAGGGAGAAATATAAAGGCAGCGAAGGGCCTGAAGAAAGACAGGATAGTCATTCAGACTGGGGGCCAGGAAGCCCTCTCTGAGGAGGTGACATTTGAGCAGAAGTTCCAACCACATGGGAGACTGGGCTTTGCAAATATCTAGCCAGAAGTGCTGTGGCTACGGGAACGGCCAGAAGACATGCGTTTGTGGACAGGCAGGCCAGATGCACAAGGGGTGGCTGAGCAGAGGGGAGCGGGGCAGAGCCGGAGCCAGGGACCTCAAAGGCTAAATGAGGCACTGGAATTCATCCCTGTGCCACCAGAGGCTGGGGCAGGGTTTAGAGTGGGGCATTTCTCAGTCGGACTTCAGTGTTTAAAGGCTCACTTGGGCTGTGGTGTGGAGGACAGACGGATGGTTGTTGGGTGGGAGCCCCCGTGCAGAGCACAGGCTGAGAGCAGAAGTCAGCCACAGCCAACCTGCAGGCAGCAGGCCCAGGGCAAGTCCGTGGGGCTGTGAAAACAGACTTGGGCTAAGACATGGGGCTTCCAACACCCACTTCATGGCTTTCTGGCTGTGGGCCCCTGGGGACAGTGGCCTGCCCTCCCTGGGCCTCAGGTCCATGATTTGCAAAAGGAGACAGTGGGATGGCTAAGGTTCCTCCTCCTAGCTCAGATGCTCTGTGGGGCCATCTTTCCAAGAAGGTGGGTGTCCTCTGCACCTCGAGCAAAAGCAATTAGGACATGTATCAGCAGAAGAGGTCCTCAGGATAGGGAACTAGGCAGATATCACATGTCCCCCAGCCCCTGCACAACAGCACTGAGCTCCTTTGAGTCCCACCAGGCTCCATCAGCATCCTTCCCTCCCTCCCTCCCTCCCTCCCTCCCTCCCTCCCTCCCTCCTTCCCTTCCTCCCTTCCTCCCTCCCTCCCTCCCTCCTTCCCTTCCTCCCTTCCTCCCTCCCTCTCCCTCCCTCCCTCCCACCTGCTGCCCACTTGGCACCAGTGCCAGGAATCACTGGTGATCACGGTCTTACCTGGAGGGTAAGGTAAAAAGAGTTTTGACCTGGGCAAGCCTGTGTCCAGATTTTGGCTCCCTCCACTCATCAAGCTGTGTGACTCTGGGCGAGTGTCACTCCCTTTCTGAGTTTCTATTTTCTCCCTTGTAAAATGAGGATCCTATTATCTGTCTCATAACATTGTGAGAACTAAATGAATGGGGCTATAAAACACTAAACCCGGGCCTGACATATTGTAAGTGCTCAGTAAACTCACTCTTTCCATGTCCCCGTCATGTGCTAGGAGTATCCGTCACCCGTAATTAAAATACTTCAGGGGCTCCCCATTTCACTGAGATTAACATCCACTTCTCCTGGGCCACTGGCAGACAGCTCAGATCGGGCCCACCTCCCCGCTCCTCTCCTGCCTTCCCTGCCCCCAACTGACCTTTGTGGCAGTCCAGATTCACTCATCTTCTTTCAGTTCCTCAATCAAGCTCAGCTCTTTCCAACTTGCAGACCTTTGCATGTGCCCAGGCCTGCCTCTATATTCCTGACTTCTCATCTTCTGGGTCAGCTTCCATTTCGCCTTGTCTGAGAAGCCTCTCCGAGAACCCTCTCCGGTCTCTGTCTGAGTCTCTCCTTTGTCTCTGTCATAGCACTTAGTTTCGTTATTTTACAGGTCTATCATTTATTTCACCCCTGCCCCAAACACTGTAAGATCCATAGGCACTGCTTTAGTCCTGGCACCTACACATCCCTTGGCACACAGCAGGTGGTAAGTGAGTGTTCTCTCCCACCCCAAAGACACATGCACACACCACGGTGGACACATTAAGGGCCCAGGATCACCGGGCAAATAAACTAGCTCAGGAAAATTAAAGGCAGCAGCTAAGAGATGAGGAGCCAAAAGACTAGAACATTCATTAAAATCCAAAGCATGGCCCTGCTCTGTGCCTGGGCACCAGAAGCCCTTTAGGACTGCAGTGACTGAACTCTGGAATGTCAGGGACTGGCTGCTGGCAGTTTGATGTCATGGCCCACCCAACTTTCTTCCCAGCAACGTGCTAAAAGGGGATGTTAAAATTCCATGTTCAATTCATTGTCAAGCCTATCGCAAGCCTCTTCCACTCAAACACGCTCAATCCCCAGGACACACAGGGGCACACAGACGCACATGAACCCTGAACGCAGGGACTCACTTATGCCACCCGCCATCACAGCGCCCTCCCAGCTGAGCCAGGGGCCTCCCAGCTGAGCCAGAGGCTGGGCCCTGGGGCCAGGTCTTTTTTATTTCCAGTCCAGTCGGCTTCTCGGAACCTTCCAGAAAACCAGACAAAAAGAAAAGCCAAGAGTGGAGGTGAGAAGCTACCAAACCCACCACTGAAACAAATTTAGGAAAGCCATATTTTTACTATTACTTTTTTAATTGAAAAGACAATATAACATAACTTTTAAAAATATTTTAAAGCAAAACATCACCCTAAATCACACACTGCTCCCGTTCCACACACAATTATTTCCAGCTGGGCACCGACCATCCAGCCTGGGATCCCAAGTATCCGCTTTCCCTCCAGAGAGCTGCCAGGATGGTGAACACACCTGTCAAGAAAGTGACATTTTAAATGGAAATGTTTAAAAACAAAGCAGGGACCAAGTGTGGTGGCTGATGCCTGTGATCCCAGCACTTTGGGAGGCCAGGGCAGGCGGATCACAAGGTCAGGAGATTGAGATCATCCTGGCCAACAAGGTGAAACCCGTCTCTACTAAAATACAAAAAATTAGCCAGGTGTGGTGGCAGGTGCCTGCAGTCCCAGCTACTCAGGAGGCTGAGGCAGGGGAATCGCTTGAAGCCAGGAGGCGGAGGTTGCAGTGCATGCACATTGTGTGCATGTTGCGTTATGTGTCTGCATTATGGATGTCTGTTTTATGTGTTGTGCAAGTATATGTGTATATGTTGTGTTGTTTGTGTTCTGTTTATGTGCGTGGTGTGTGCATTTATATGTGTTGTGTTGTATGTATTGTGTCATATGTACATTATGTGTGTTGTGATGTGTGGTGTGTTGTGGTGTGTGTATGTATCATATTATGTGTATGCATTATATGTGTATTGAGTTGTAAGTGTGTCTTCTGTGTTGTGTGTATGTGTTCTGTTATACTGTGTGTGTATTAGGGTGTGTGTTGTCTTGTGGGCATGTGTGTGCTGTGTGTTGTGTATATTTTCTGTTGTGTTTTGTGTTGTATTGTATTGTGTCTGGTGTGTTGTACATGCATATTATGCATGTGCATTGTGTGTGGGATTATAATTGTGTGTGGTGTGTATGATGTGTTGTGTTATGTGTGTGCATTATGAATGTGCCTGTAGTGTTGTGTTGTGTGTCTGTGTATGTTGTGTTGTAAGTATGTGTTGTACTGTGTGGTGTGGTGTGCATATATGTTGTGTTTGTGTGTACTGTGTTATGTGTATGGGTTTCATATGTGTCATGCATACCTTGAGTTGTGTGTATGTGTTATGCTGTGTTTTATGTATGGGTTGCATTTTCTATATGTGTTGTGTTGTTTGTGTGCTTTGTGTTGTATTGTGTGGATTCTATGTAGGGGATGTTGTGCTGTGTGTATTGTCTTGTGTGTATATGTTGTGTGTGTGTATATGTGTTCTGTTGGGTGTTGTGTCTGTTGTGTTACATGTTATATTGTGTAAGTGCATCATGTGTATTGTGTTTTGTGTTGTGTGTATGTGTTGTGTTTTGTATGAATGTTGTTATGTGTATGGGTTACATTTGTATTGTGTTGTATATATATTGAGCTGTATGTATGTGTTATATTGTATGTTGTATATGTGTTGTGTTGTGTGTAGGTGTTATATGTAGTATTGTGTGTGTCTCAACGTGTGGGGGGTTGTGTGTATTGTCTGTATTGTATATATGTGTTCTGTTGGTTGTTATGTCTGTTACATGTTGTATTGTGTGTGCATTTTGTGTGTAGTGTGTTGTGTACTGTAGTGTTTGTGTGTGCATGTGTGTGTGCACGTGTGTGTGTGTATGGACTTCAGCTGCCAGGGGCATCACCAGCGTCTCTCCTGGGCTCCCTGTCCAACAGAGGCCCAGCCTAGCTCAGGCACAAAGGCTGAGCTTTTCCCCTGAGCACTTAGTCTTCTTCTGTACCCAGGTGTCAGGAAGAGAGAGCCGAGCTGCAGGCACAGCTGAAGCAGAAGCAAGAGGAGGCTGAGAGGAGGGACGCCATGTACCAGGAGGAGCTTGGAGGGCACCGGGACCTGGTCCAGGCCATGAAGAGGCGGGTGTTGGAACTGATCCAGTAAGGGCAGGGACAGTGGGGAAGGAGAGACAGAAGGGATGTGGAGCCCAGAGTGTGAAAATTCTATTCCACTCACAGCTCCCAAGCAGGGTTCTAGACCTTTTATATATGATAACTCTTCTGTTTCTTTTAGTCACTCCCTGCTGTTATCCCCATTTTACAGATAAGGTGACTGAGGGTCAGAAATAAGACAGATTTGGCCAGACACAGTAGCTCACATCTGTAATTTCAGCACTTTGGAAGGCCAAGGCAAACCGATCGTGAGGTCAGGAGTTCAAGAGCAGCCTGGCCAATATAGTGAAACCCCATCTCTACTAAAAATACAAAATTAGCCAGGCATGGTGGTGCACACCTGTAATCCCAGCTACTCAGGAGGTTGAAGCAATAGAATCATTTGAACACAGGAGGCAGAAGTTGCAATGAGCCAAAATCATACCACTGCATTCTAGCCTAAGCAACAGAGTGAGATTCCCTCTCAAAAAAAGAAAAAAGACAGGCAGACTTGGTCGCCTAGGACACATAGCATATGTGTCCCCTGACAATAATGCACATCCCCACCCAGACCCACCCCCACAATCACACACCTACTAAGGTTAGGAGAAGAGAAAGGAACCATGGATTGAGAAGGAATTGGGAGAAGGAGGAAAAGACACCAGTGAGAATGCAGAGGTGATCACGTGTCCTACACCTGGCTGCCCACAGGACTTCCTCAGACCCTGGGCCTGTGGACCAGCCCTGGGTCAGCTGTCCTAGATTCCAGAAGCTAGGCTCACCGGGGTCAGCTCCAAACCACTAACCTCACTGAGAGGTGGGGGAGATGTAGAAAGCATCGTTCCTGCCCTGAGTTGAGGAGAAAGAGAATTCACAGATGTAGGTTATCCTCTCACACAGCTCAGGAAGCAGGAGACCAGTGGACTCAGGCTCAGGTTCTATTAACATTGGAAAGTTCCTAAGGGATCTTTTTTTTTTTTTTTTAATAGAGTCTCACTCTGTCACCCATGCTGGAGTACAGTGGTATGATCTAGGCTCACTGCAAACTCCACCTTCCAGGTTCAGATTTTCCTGCCTCAGCTTCCCAAGTAGCTGGGACTACAGGCATGTGCCACCATGCCTGGCTAATTTTGGTATTTTTAGTAAAGATGGGGTTTCACCATGTTGGTCAGGCTGGTCTTGAACTCCTGACCTCAAGCAATCCACCCGGCTTGGCCTTCCAAATGCTAGGATTTCAGGTGAGGGGTCATTTAGAACCAAATCCTCTTACACAAAATCCAAATGGTATTAAAGGTGAGAAAAAGGAGACATCAACTTGGAAAGGACAAACAAATAATTTAAGGAATAGCTCCTCCAATTGGGAGGAAGAGAGATATAAAAAGTGAAGTATTGCACTTTGGGAGGCCGAGGCAGGCAGATCATGATGTCAAGAGATCAAGACCATCCTAGCCAACATGGTGAAACCCCGTCTCTACTAAAAACTACAAAAATTAGCTGGGCATGGTGGTGCACACCTGTAGTGCCAGCCACTTGGGAGGCTGAGGCAGGAGAATTGCCTGAACACAGGAGGCAGAGATTGCAGTGAGCCAAGATTGCACCACTGCACTCCAGCTGGTGCCTGGCGACAGAACAAGACTCTGTCTCAAAAAAAAAAAAAAAGAAAAGAAAAAGATTGAAGTATTGACCTCATGAAATAATTTAAGGTAGGTAACAGTAAAAGGTATATACATGTGACTGTTAAAAAAATTAGAAAATTAAATGGAACATGGCCAGGTGTGGTGGCTCATACACCTGTAATCCCAGCACTTTGGGAGGGCAAGGTGGATGGATCACCTGAGTTCAGGAGTTCAAGACCAGCCTGACCAACATGGTGAAACCCTGTCTCTACTAAAAGTACAAAAATTAGCTGGGCATGTTGGTGGGAGCCTGTAATCCCATCTACTTGGGAGGCTGAGGCAGGAGAATCGCTTGAACCCTAGAAGCAGAGGTTTCGATGAGCCGAGATTGTGCCACTGTACTCCAGCCTGGGTGACAAGAGTAAAACTCTGTCTCAAAAAAAAGAAAATTAAATGGAACATATAATAGAAAACAAAAAGTATATATCCCCAAAGTGTTAAGATTTGGGTTAGCATTAGAAGTCAGCACTGAGCATCTTGGTAGCAGGACCAAAAACAGAAAGATGGAAGTGACAAAGTCTCACTTTCCATCCTAAGAAAATATACAAGTCCATCAGCAGGGAAAAATGTTTTTCCCAGTGCAAAGGTGATTAATCACAGGTCATCCGACAGGAAACATTAATCTATGTAATACAATGTCCCTGGCAGAAGCTTATGAAAAAATATGACCCTAAGTAAAAAACAAAAAGAAAAAGAAAAACAGTAGCCACCAAGGTTGACTTCTGCGTCAGGATGGTGGACTAGCCACGTCTCATCTATTCTTCATCCTGAAATTTCTCTGAAATAATTGTAAAAGACTAAAACTTAAAACAGAAAAGTGGAGGAGCTAACCACAGAGGAGAGATTTCAGCTAATTTCCAAAAGCTGGAAGATGGGTGGAGAAGTGGATACTGTGTGAAGCTCAAGTTAGAACTGCAAGATTCAGAGATTCCCAGAGTCATAGATGGTAGAAGTAAGGTGAGGGATAAAATCATTAGAAAGAGCAGTCAATGCCTGCTGCCTGCTGCCTGCCTCCCCACATGCAGAGTATCCCGTGCTCAGGGGCCTCCCGAGCAAACGGTCAAAAGATCCTTCACTAAATGAATTTAAATGCCCCAAATAAAAGACCAGTTTGTCCTGGCAGTTGGGAATCTGGTTATAGCAGGTAGCTCCCTGCCCAGCCCCGCTAAAGGGAAACCACTAGCAACCATTCCTGTCCAATGTTCAGAGCTCCAAACAGCTTTTATTGCCTCTTCCTTAAATATAAAATGACAACCAAGGATCCCCAGATATTTGAGGAGAGTCTAGAATATAAAGGGAAGACATGAAGATAAAGGAAAAAGATCAATCTTCCATTAACAAGATGCTATAAAAGGCATCTGTCAAAAGATGAGAAACATTCTTGGAAATTAAAAATTAAATTAAAATTATGGTCACTGAACTTTTTCAATTCACTAAAAGGATTAGAAGAGAAAGATGAGGCAGTCTCTCAGAAAGTAGAATAAAAAGCATAGAGAGATGAGAGTCAGGAGAGAAATGATTAGACATACAGATAATCAGTCTCTGAGTTCCAATGTCCTTTCTAGCTGTCAGGACAGAATCAAATGAAACATACCAAAAATAAAGACATGAGAGAATTCTACAGTTCTGATGGACACAGATATTCAGATCTGAAGATTTCACTGAGCAAAGAAGTGAAAAACAAAACAAAGCCCACAGTTAGATACATCATTATGAAATTTCAGTAAAACAGATAAAGAGAATGTCTTAAGATCATCTAGAAAAAGAGATCACCTATAAAAGAAGTAGAATCCAACCACACAAACAGTCTATGGTGCAATACCTTTCAAGTTCTGAGAAAAAACTGACTTTTGCGCTAGAATCTTGTTTCCAGAAAAACCATGAATTAAGTGGGGGAGGTGGGGGAGTAAAGACATTTTCACATAGATGAGTTTTAGAAAATTTACCTCCCACATACCCTTGCATAGGAAGTTAGTTGAGGATGTGCTCCAGAAAAACGAGGAAGTAAGCCAAGAAAGGAGAAGATGTGGAATTCAGGAAAAAATAGCTCTAGCCTAGGAGAGAAGAAAAGGGAATTCCCAAGATGACAAGTGGGCAGCAAGCCCAGGGAGCAGTCAGTCTAGACTGTAGCAGGAGCAAGGACTGATGAGGAAGGTCTCTGGGGAGAAAGAGAATCAAGAGAAGACTTGAAAAGATGAAGAATTGGAAGGAAAATAATCTGTTAAAGGCAAGTAATGCAAGGAACAAAGAAAGGCAATTAAAAACTCCTAAAAAACCAAAAGACTTCCAGGAAGGAAAATGTTATAGAAGGCATCTCAGCTCTTTGGGGAGAAATACATATATATATATATATATATATATATATATATATATATATATATATACATATATATGTGTATATATATATTTTTTCTAATAATATAAACATAATTAATTATTTCAATGTTAGAATCAACTTAAAAGCACAGAAAGCAATTATATAATTATAGAAACAGAACATAAATGCTACCACCTGAACAATATGATGTATAGAATCGAATCCAATAGAATGTTCTGTAAAGGAGGAAATGTTCTATATTTATGCCTACCAGTATGGTAGCTAGTAGTCACATGTAGAGATGGAGCACTTGAAATATTGAGCTGGTGCCACTAAGGAACTGAAGTTTTATTTTATTTATTAATATTTTAATTAAATTAAATGTAAATAGCCACATGTGGGGTAGTGGCTACCATTTTGGATGCTGTGAGAAAAAATGGCAAGTTGGAAGGTGGAGGAAAGAGGTGAATTGAAAGGAAGAGATGCTGGCATCATCGTATTACAGAACAGGGGTCATAAGGATACTACCTGTAGTTAGTAGATAAAGAAATAAATGTGTGAGTATATTCTGTAAAAATTACAATGGTAGACTGGGTGCAATGGCTCACACCTGTAATCCCAGCACTTTGGGAGGCAGAGGTGGGTGGATCACCTGAGGTCAGGAGTCTGAGACCAGCCTGGCCAACATGCTGAAACCCCATCTCTACTAAAACTACAAAAATTAGCCAGGCGTGGTGGCACACGCCTTGGGAGGCTGAGGCAGGAGATTCACTTGAACCCAGGAGGCAGAGGTTGCAGTGAGCCAAGATCATGCCACAGCACTCCAGCCTGGGCAACAGAGCAAGACTCTGTCTCAAAAACAAAAAATTACAATGGTAGCCAATAGAAGGAGGGTAAGTTAGTGAGGATAGTAATGAATAAACTAAATCCTCTGATATCCAAAGAAGGAGTTCTATAGAAAATGTTCTCTATTGGCAAACAAAGAAGGAGATATAGGAGCATATTACTAAAATATGAAAGTAATTTCAAGGAGAGAAAGCAAAAAGATGTCAGAAATGGTTTGCCACTGAGAATGAAAAGGAGACAGGAGAGTACCTATTGTCTTTTGATATGAACACTTTTGTTTGATTTGATTTTTAAATCATGTGTATGTATTATTTTGATAAAAATTTAAAACAACCCATCTTCCTAAATATCCTTTCAGAAGACAGTGAAGGCAGGCATGGTGGTTCATGCCTGTAATCCCAGCACTTTGGGAGGCTGAGGCAGGTGGATGGCTTGACCCCAGGAGTTCAAGACCAGCCTGGACAATATGTAAAACCCCATGGTACAAAAAATTAGCCAGGCATGGTGGCACATGCCTATAGTCCCAGCTACTCAGGAGGCTAAAGTGGGAGGATCACCTGAGCCTGGGAGGTCGAAGCTGCAGTGAGCTGTGATCTTGCCACTGTACTCCATTCCAGCCTGGGCAACAGAGTGAGACCCTTTCCAAAAAAAAAAAAAGCAGTGAAATTAGTTTTGCAAGGGCATACACATAAATACAAGGCAGTTTGTACTAAGTGCCAGATAAGAGACAGGAGGCAAGATGTGCTGTAAGTGCCTGGAGCAAGAAACCCCAGGGGCCTCTGTGATCAGGAAGCACTCCTTTGTGCTCAAATAATGGGTCTTTAAATCATGGGTGAAAGTTATTTTGGGCGAAGAGGAGGCCAGATGTCAGACGCATTCTGATCTCTCGTATGTGTCTGTCAGTGTCTCTTCATTTCTCTCTGTCTTTCTCTGGCCCCTGTGTCTCTTTATCTCTCCACCTGTCTCTATATCTCTCTCCCCCTCTGTCTCCATTTTCTCTGTCTCTGTGTCTCTTTCTCTGTGTGTCTCTCTCCCTCTATATATCTCTCAACTTCTCTGTGCCACTCTCTGTCTCCCTCCAATCCTCTGACTTCCTTTCTCTCTCTCTCTCTCTCTCTCTCTCTCTCTCTGTTCTGTCCACCCCCCTCTCTGAATAACCATCTTTCTCTGGACCCCTTTGTATCCCTCTCTATTGCTGTGTCTCTTTCTGCATCTCTGCTCTTATTTCTGTCCCTGTCTCTGAATCTCTTTTTATTTCTGTGTGTGTTCATGTGACTCCCTCCATCACCCTCTCTGTCTCTCTCCTCCTCTCTGTGTGATTCCCTCTATCCGGTCTCTCTGGGTCATTTCCCATTTCTATATTTTGATCTCTGTCTCTCTGTGTCTCTCCACCTCCATCCCCCATCAGAGAGAAGGAACGCCTGTGGCAGAGGCTCCAGCATCTCTCTTCCATGGCCCCTGGGTGCTGTGTGGCCTGTAGCAAGATCTTTGGCCGATTGTCTCGGCGGTATCCATGCAGGTAAAGGGAAGGGCACAGAATCCTCCCTCTAGAACAGCCCAGTTTCCACCAGCTCACAGCTCCCACCCACCCCAGGGAATAGAGAGACAAAGGAACTGGGTGTTTATAAAAGGCCACTTACAGCTGGCCACTCATTCTACCACATCTGGTTTCCAACACTAAGCAGAGCCATAAAGGAGAAGAGCAGAAGGGTCAGATAGGGAGTGGGATCTGGGGGACAGGATTGGGTCCCCCTCGAAGAGCTGACAGAAATGGGCCTCTCGTCTAGAAGGGAGTGTCCGTACAGTGGAAGCTGCTCCCTGTCCTTCCTCTGTGAGCACGGTGCTAGGACCGGCCTCAGGAGAGAGGAAAGTGAGCCACTAGGAGAAGCTGCCATGTGGAGGTGGAGGCTCTGGAGGGGTCGGGCATCAGGACACCCTTCAGGAAAGGGCATACCTCCCGAGACAGACCAAGGACCATTCCGCTGAGAGATGAGAAACAATGTCTCAGGGGGCCCTGAAGAGGCTGGAACTCCATGACCCCAGCGCTCACCTGGGGAAGTAAGTGCCAGCTGCAGAGGCCACCCCAGTCTTCCTTGCCTCTGCCTTCCAGGCTCTGCGGAGGCCTGCTCTGCCATGCTTGCTCTGCAGATTACAAGAAGAGAGATCGCCGCTGCCCACGCTGTGCCCAGGGAGGAGAAGTCCAGGTCACCTGACCAAGACCAAGACCAGCTCACGACCAGCCTCCCACCCTCCTGCTCACTCCACCCAGTCCACTCTCTGCCCCCAGCTCTTCCCAGCCCTCTTGTTTGTCCACTCCTAATTCTAGACACTGGAGATCTAAGGGACTTGCACATCTGTGGACAGAGGAGGGTGTATAGGATGGTTCCACCCCTGCAGCTACCACAAGGAGCCAGGTGATTTTGGCAAAGCCCTCAGTGCTCAGGGTTCTCTAACGTTAGGAGTCAAGCCCCATCCTCTCTAAAGTCCCTCTGGGCTCAGCACATCCATGACTGCAGATGAGACCCCAGCAGCCCCGACGTTTCTCCTCCACACTCCCCACTCACCCAGCAGCGGTGCCCACCCTTCCTGATTCACAAGAAGTGATGCCTGCACTGTCCTGGGTTCTTCAGTAGCTTCCTGTCTGGTGTCAGCTTCAGGGATCTGTGTTTGTGTCACTGTTTTTCTTTTTATGTTTAACAGCTTCATTGAAGTACTATTGACATGTAATAAACATCACAGGGCGTACAACTTGATGAGTTTGGATTGTAATAAACACCAGTGAAACCATCTTCATAAACGTACCCATCTGCCCCAAAGTTTCCTCGTGCCCCTCTGTGGCCTCCCTCCCTTCCCTTCCCTCCAGACCTAGGCAAACACTGACCCGCTCTCAGTCCCCACAGGCTGATGTGCGTTTTCTAGCATTTATGTAAGTGAAATCATGCAGTACACCCTCTTCATTGCCGGCCTTCTTCTGCTCAGCTTAACGATGTCGAGATCTGTGCCTGTTACTGCATGTATCAACAACGTATTTTATTGCTGAGTGGTATTCCACCGCATGGGTATGCTTGCATTCACCTGTGGCTGGACATTTGAGCTGTTTCCAACTTCAGGCTATTACAAATAAGATTCCCATGAGCCTCTGCTGACCTACACTTGTTTCTCTTAGGTTTCTCCTGTGTAGACATACACCTATTTCTTTTAGGTAAATACCTAGGAATGACATGGGTGGGTCATTATGTTTAATTTTTAAGAAACTGCCAAACTGGCAGGGCGCGGTGGCTCACGCCTGTAATTTTAGCACTTTGGGAGGCCGAGGTGGGTGGATCACCTGAGGTCAGGAGTTCAAGACCAGCCTGGCCATCATGGTAAAACCCCATCTAAAAAAAAAAAAGAAACTGCCAAACTATTGCCCAAAGAGTGGTACATTGGCCCTTCCCAGCAGCAGTGTGTGAGAGTTTCTGTTACCTCCACCCCGTTCCCATCAGGACACCTGGGTTTGGAGGGCAGGGCAGAGGCACAGGTACAGAACTTGGGCCTCTCTGTCCTTCCCTGCCAACCACCATAGTTCTTGATGGATCCCAAGAGAGCATCTGGAGGGAGGGGCTGAGTCTAGGTGACTCTATGCAGTGCTCATTGGCCAGACTTTGATAAGGACCGCTGATGTGGACTATGTAATACTGTGGCATGAGATCATATCCCCTGTACTGTTCAAGAAGCTTATGCAAGGTGTATGTCCTTCACTAGGCACCTGATTGTGATGCTTCTGAGAATACTGTTTCAGAAGAAGTACAGCCCCCACTCTAGATGAGATGATTAGCTGCCCTACGCAGGTTCTAAGACATGTTTTGTGGCCTAACAGGGATTCACACAGCTCTTACCTACTCTGCCTTGCAGGCACTGCCAGAGCCTCCACAGCAGTTGGGCAATCCCGTGGCTCTGACCAGAGCTCTGGACGGCCTTTTGGGGTTAGGCCGCCCAGATTGCATCCCATTACCTTCACATAGAGCAAGAGTTTTGCAACAGTGGTTTCTGCCCTGGAGAGCTGGTGAGAACTTCTGCTTAGCAAACACAAAAACAAAGTGAGGGGAGAAAGCTGGGTGGGGGGGTTCCTAGAGCAATCAGAGCAATAGAATTGCCACTACCCTCAAGGGCAGCAGTCCCTTTCTGGAAATGAGGCTCACTCACTTATCTTTACTAGGGCAGGTTTCTTACTATAGCAGAAGTCATATTCTAGCAGCAACTCCAGCACAAAGTTCAGACCTTCCTAATGAATTGATTGGGTGTTCTCAGGGTGGGGAGGGGGACTGGTTGAAGCCCATTTCACAGAGCAAGGAGGCTGCTCCTGGAAGAGAACTCTCATCAGACAGGAATCAGGGGCCAGGAGTGGGGGAGTTGGACCTTCTCCCACTGTTTGGGGAAAAGAAGGGCAGTGCTGAAGACCAATGTCCAGCTCACCACTGCCTCTGATGAGTCTGCACTGAGTCCAGTGGAGAGCAAGACCTCCAAAAAGAAATCAGAAAAGTTTGTTAGACTTTGGGGACTCTCAAGCAGAGAGATCCATGAAGACCACCATAGACCTCCCAGAGCCTAGCACCGCAAGTACACCTGTCCTTCCTCAGCGGTGACTCCAGGCTGCATGTCCAGCAACTGCAAAGACCAGAGGAGCATGCGGGAGACACCCCCAACAGACTTCCCCAAGACCCGGAGGAGCTCATTACAGGGCTGAAGCCCAGCATGAGCACATGGGCCCTGAGCCAGTGCCGTCCAGGTTGTTGCTATTGATGTAACTTCATCTGTATTCCTAGGCTGTGGATGCCCTGGTAATTGGGGCAACATAATTACTTCTTTAAATTAGATGTCACTGGGATGCTCCAATGTACATCAGTTTCCCCTACTGTCAATTTATTCAGTGCTCAACAAAAATGTATTAGGCATCTATGATATGATTGGTTTGGAGATACAAAGATAAAAATGTATATGAAACCACTGCTTTCAAGAACCTCACATGGGGGAAGCAGCAGCCAAATGGATGATCAATTATAAACCGTTGGCTACACTTGCAAGGCAAAGGGAGAGTTGGCCAGACCGAAAGAGTGGAAAAGACCATCCCAGGGAAAAGGGAAACATGTGCCAAGACCCCAGGGGAAACCAGAACAGCAACTTGGGGGTTGAGGGGACTGTAAGTGGTTCCCTGTGGCCAGAGTCAAGGGTGCTGTGTTGGGGGTCGGGGGAGCCTGAGGTGACAGGGTTGGAGAAGTAACAGGAGTTAGACGGAAGGTGCCAGGTGACCAGCTCAGGAGTCTGACTTTACCTGAGTGTACCCAGGTTCCTTGATTAATTTTAAGATGAAAAGAAAGTGATCAAATTCATGTCCCCTGTACTGTTAGGAAGCTCATTCTGGCAGTAGACTGGCAGGTAGATTGAAGGGGGAACTATTTGAGGCAGAGAACATTTAGGGGAGGAGGAGGAGGGAGAAAGGAGGAAGAGGATGATGAGGAGCAGCTGACAGAGCCAAGCAATGTTCTAAGTGTGTCTCAACATAAACTCATTTAATCCACATAACAACCCCACGTAGGAGCTGCTTTCCTTATACCCACTTCACAGACAATGAAACTGAGACCCAGTGAGATTAAATCACTTGACCAAAGTCCAGGGCCAGGTAGGTGGATCCTAACGCACACAGCCCAGTCTAGAACCCACAACTATTGCATGACCGTTGCCTTAGGTGAGGTGAGAGAGAATAAAGTGTTGCCTAACAGTGTCAGTGAGGAGGAGACAGTCAGGAGTGATGTTAAGGAGGCGAAGAGTGAGGGGCAGGTATATTTCTGGTTTGGCAGATGATTGAACAAGGAACCACTCAGGAGAAAGATGTGTCAGGAAAGTCAAGAAGATCAGTTTTCTACATGTTGAATTTGCAACATCTGTGGGCTCTCAGGGAGATTACAGGAGGTAACTACATGTCCGAGTTTGGAGTTAGGGGAGACACCGGTTGGGAGCAGTAGGTATGGGAGATTCTGGCACATATTGGATGGCATCTGAAGCCATGAAAACCAGTGGACTCGCCAACAGAGCAGGTAGAGTGAGAAGAGAAGAAAACAGAGGTAGAATTCTCAGGAACCTCAATATTTGAGGAATAAATTAAGAAATAGAGCAATAAACAAGACCAAGATAGATCAAAGGAAATAGAGGAGAGTGGATCAGTCGGATTCAATGACATAGAGATTAGGTTAGACCTGGACGATAACTTTCCACTGTAAATAAAGTTGAAAGGCATACAGCAGACAAGAAGAAAATGTCTTAACATAATTGACAAATATTCAAAATATAATATGCCCAAATTATATAAAAAGCTCATACAAATCAATAACAAAATACCAATTCAAGGCTGGGAGTGATGGCTCATGCCTGTAATCCTCAGCACTTTGGGAGGTCAAGTTTGGTGGCCAGGGGCTCAACACCAGCCTGGCTAACATGGAGTGAAACCCTGTCTCTACTAAAATTACAAAAATTAGCCAGGAGTGGTGGTGAACACCTGTAGTCCCAGCTACTCAGGAGGCTGAGGTATGAGAATGGCTTGAACTTGGGAGACAGAGGTTTCAGTGATCCAAGATTACATCCAGCCTAAGCAACAGAGTGAGACTCTGTCTCAAAAGAAAAAAAAAAGTATGCTTCTTGCCATGTACAGTGACTCTCACCTATAATCCCAGCCCTTTGAGAGGCGGAGGTGAGAGAATCGCTTGAGGCCAAAAAAAATAAATAAATAACAAAATAACAATCCAAAGTAAAAGGGAAACACATAAGAATAATTAATTCAGCTGGGCACAGTGTCTCACACCTGTAATCTCAGATATACAGGAGGCTAAGATGGCAGGATCACTTGAGACAAGATATGTACATATATATTATACAGTAGACATGTATTTTTTATTATGAAATGAAGGAAGGAAAACATGTTTGTATTTGCATAGGGAGAATTTCGGGAAAATGTACACACCAAGTTGCAGACAGTAGTTACCTGAGGAAAAGACATGGGTGAAAAGAGGAATGGAAGGGAGACTTTCCAGCTGTGCTTCCGTGCCTTTGTATTGCTTGTATTCTTTACAATATGCATGCTTTATTTTTGTCATATTAAAACAGTTTTGTGTGTTTGTGTATTTCTTTTATATTTCAATAGTTTGGGGGTACAGGTGGTTTCTTGTTACATGGATAAGTTCTTTAGAGGTGATTTCTGAGATTTTAATGCACCTGTCACCCAAGCAGTGTACATTATACCCAATATGCAGTCTTTTATCCCTCCTCGCCCTCCCAACCTTCTTCCCTGCATCCCCAAAGTCTATTATAACATTCTTGGGCCTTTGCATCCTCATAGCTTAGCTCCCACTTATAACTAAGAACATACGATATTTTGTTTTCCATTCCTGAGTTACTTCACTTAGAATAATGGCCTCAGCTCCATCCAAGTTGCTGCAAAAGACATTATTTCGTCTCTTTTTATGGCTGAGTAGTATTGTATGGTGCATACAAACCATGTTTTTTTTATCCACTCATTGGCTGATGGGCATTTAGGTTGGTTCCATATTTTTGCAATTGTGAATTGTGCTGCTATCAACCTGTGTGTGCCTATGTCTTTTTCATATAACGACTTCTTTTCCCTTGGGTAGATACCTAGTAGTAGGATTGCTGGATTGAATGGTAGTTCCACTTCCAGTTCTTTAAGGAATCTCCACACTGTTTTTCACAGTGGTTGTACTTTACATTCTCACCATCAGTGTAAAAGTGGTCTCTTTTCACCACATCTACACCAACATCTATTGCTTTTTTTACTTTTTAATTATGGCCATTCTTGCAGGAGTTGGGTGGCATCTCATTGCAGTTTTAATTTGCATTTCCCTGATGATTAGTGATGTTGAGTGTTTTTTTCATGCTTGTTGGCTGTTTGCATATCTTCTTTGGAGAAATGTTTATTCACGTCCTTTGTCCACTTTTTGATGGGATTATTTGGTTTCTTCTTGCTGATTTATTTTAGTTTCTTGTAGATTATAGATACTAGATTCTAGTCCTTTGTCAGATGCTTATTTTGCTGATTTGTTTGAGTTCCTTGACTCCGGATACTAGTCTTTGTCAGATACTTAGTTTGCGAATATATTCTCCCACTCTGTGGGTTGTCTGTTTACTCTGCTGGTTATTTCTTTTGCTATGCAGGAGCTTTTTAGTTTAATTAGGTCCCATTTATTTATTTTTGTTTTTGTTGCATTTGCTTTTGGGATCTTAGTCATGAATTCTTTTCCTACGCCAATATCCAGAAGAGATTTTCCAAAGTTATATTCTAGAATGTTTATGATTTCAGGTCTTAGATTTAAAGTCTTTGATTCATCTTGAGTTGATTTTTGTGTAAGGTGGGAGATGGGGATCCAGTTCCATTCTTCTACATGTGGTTTCCCAGCACCATTTATTGAAATGTCCTTTACCCAATTTATGTTTTTGTTTGTTTTATCAAAGTTCAGATAGTTGTATTTGGTTTTATTTCTGGGTTCTCCAGTCTGTTCCCTTGGTCTACATGCCTATTTTTATACCAGTACCATGCTGTTTTGGTAATTATAGCCTTATAGTATAATTTGTAGCCAGGTGATGTCTTCAGATTTGTTTTTTGCTTAGTTTTGCTTTGGCTTTGCAGCTCTTTTTTGGTTCCATATGAATTTCAGGATTGTTTTTCTAGTTCTGTGAAGAAAGATGATGGTATTTTGATGGGAATGTCATTGAATCTGTAGATTGCTTTGGGAGATATGGTCATTTTCACAATATTGATTTTTCCACCCATGAGCACAGGGTGCGTTTCCATTTATTTGTGTCATCTATGACTTTTCAGTGGTGTTTAGTAGTTTTCTTTGTAAAGAGGTTACACCTCCCTGGTTAAGCATATCCCTAGGCATTTTATTTTATTTTTTGCAGCTGTTATGAAGGGATCGAGTTCTTGATTTGATTCTCAGCTTGGTCGTTGTTGTTAGGTAGCAGTGCTACTGATTTGTGTACATTGATTTTGTAACCTGAGACTTTAGTGAATTCATTTATCAGATCTAGGAGCTTTCTGGGTGAATCATTAGGGTTTTCTAGGTATACAATCATAGCATCAGTGAAGAGTGAAAGTTTGACTTCCTCTTTTCCAATTTAGATGCCCTTTATTTCTTTCTCTTGTCTGATTGCTCTGGCTGGGACTTCCAGTAGTATGTTGAATAAGGGTGGTGAAAGTGGCCATCTTTGTCTTACTCTAGTTCTCAGGGGAAATGCTTTCAACTTCTCCCCATTCAGCATGATGTTGGCTGTGGGTTGGTCATATATAGCTTTATTACTTTGAGCTAAGTCCTTTCAATGCCTGTTTTGTTGAAGGTATTTGATTTTATTAAATGTTTTGTGTCTATTGAGATGATCATATGGTTTTCCTTTTTAATTCTATCTATGTGATGTATCGTATTTACTGACTTGTGTATGTTAAACCATCCCTGCATCCCTGGGATGCAACCCACTTAATTATGATGTATTATATTTTTGATGTGCTGTTGGATCCCATTAGCTAGTATTTTATTGAGGATTTTTATGTCTATGTTCATGACGGTCTATGGTTTTCAGTTTTTGTTATGTCCTTTCCTGGTTTTGTTATTAGGGTGACACTGGCTTCATAGAATGACTTAGGGTGGATTCCCTCTTTATCTTTTGGAATATTTCAGTAGGATTGGTACCAATTCTTCTTTGAAGGTCTGGTGGAAATCATCTGTGAATCCATCTTGTCCTGGACTTTTTGGAGTTGGCAATTTTTTATTACTGATTCAATCTCACTGCTTATTATTGGTCTGATCAGGGTTTCTATTTTTCCCTGACTTAATCTAGGAGGATTGTATGTTTCCAGGAATTTATCCATTTCCTCTAGATCTTCTAGTTTGCGCACATAAAGGTGTTCATAGTAGCCTTGAATGGTTTTTTGCATTTCTGTGTTATCGGTTGTTAATATCTCCAGTTTCATTTCTAATTGAGCTTATCTGGATCTCCTCTCTTCTTTTCTTGGTTAATCTCGCTAATGGTCTATCAATTCAGTTTATCTTTTCAAAGAACCAGCTTTTTGTTTCATTTATCTTTTATATTGTTTCTGTTTGTTTCCATTTCATTTAGTTCTTCTCTGATCTTCATCATTTCTTTTCTTCTGCTGGATGTGGGTTTAGTTTGTTCTTGTTTCTCCAGTTTCTTGAGGTGTGACATTAGGTTATCAATTTGTTCTCTTGCAGACTTTTTGATGTAGGCATTTAACACTATGAACTTTCCTCTTAGCACTGCTTTTGTTGTATCCCAGGGGTTTTGATAAATTGTATCACTATTATCATTCGTACCAAAGAATTTTTTAATTTCCATCTTGAGTTCATTGCTAACCCAAAAATCTTTCAAGAGCAGATTATTTAATTCCCTTGTATTTGTATAGTTTTGAGAGTTCTTTTTGGAGTTAATTTCCAGTTTTATTCCACTGTGGTTTGAGAAGATACTTGCTATTTTTATTTTCTTAAATTTATTGAGACTTGTTTTGTGATCTTTCGTAAGTTCTGTCTTGGGGAATGTCCCATGTGCTGATGAGAAGTGTATATTCTGCAGTTTGGGGGAAGAATGTCCTGTCATTATCTGTTAAATCTACTTGTTCTAGGGTGCAGTTTAAGCCCATTGTTTCTTTGCTGGCTTTCTATCTTGATGATCTCTCTAGTGCTGTCAGTGGAGTACGGAAGTCCCCCACTACTATTGTGTTGTTATCTATCTCATTTCTTAGGTCTGTTAGTAATTGTTTTATAAATCTGGGAGCTCCAGTGTTAGGTGGATATAAATTTAGAATTATGATATCTTCCCGTTGGACTAATCCTTTTATCATTATATAATGTCCTTCTTAGTTTTAGTTTTTGTTTTTTTTACTGTTATTGTTCAAAAGTCTGTTTTGCCTGAAATAAGAATAGCTACGCCTGCTTGGTTTTAGTTTCCATTTGCGTGGAATATCTTTTTTCCCTTTACCTTGAATTGTTATGCAGGAAGTCAGGTTTTCATTAGCAACCAGGGTTAATTTCCACTGGCCCTTTACTATAATTTTGATGAATACATAAGTTAAACATTAAAGAACTGGAGAAACTAGTGCCTAGGTGTATTACTCCATTCTTACACTGCGATAAAGAACTACCTGAGACTGGGTGATTTATGAAGAAAACTTCTGATTGGTTTTTCTTTGTGATATGTACCTCTCTGGAAATTTTTTCGTTCATAACATGAACTGGGTTTTTTTTCTATTTCTTTACGTTGGTTTTTACTTTTCTCTGGTATCTCCTTAAGTGGCTTAATAATCAACCTTCTAGGCCAGGCATGGTGGTTCATGCCTATAATTCTAGCATTTGGGGGGCCAAAGCAGGTGGAACACCTGAGGCAAAGAGTTTGAGACAAGCCTGGTCAACATGAAAAAAAACCATCTCTACTAAAAATACAAAAATTGCCCTGGCGTGGTGGCACATGCCTATAATCCCAGATACCCAGGAGGCTGAGGCAGAAGAATCACTTGAACCCAGGAGGTGGAGGTTGCAATAAGCCAAGATCACACCATTGCACTCTAGCCTGGGCAACAAGAGTGAAACTCCATCTCAAAAAATAATAATTATAGTAATAATCCTTCCTTTCAAATTCTTTATCTGGTATTTCAAAAATTTATCTTGGTTTGGATTTATTGCTGGAGAGTTAGTGTGATCTTTCAGGGGTGTTACTGTGATAACCTATCCTTTGTTAGCCTAACTGACTCTTCCTTAGCTAAGAGCTGTACAGACTCCATGTTAGCTTCTTCGCTTACCGCCCCCGCCAACCACTTTTTTTTTTAACCTTCCCCTGAGCACATAGGTGGGTTAAGCTGACTCCAAGCAGACCCAGGAATGTCCTTGCTGATAAGATACCAAGTTGAGCTGTATCAGCCACTCCTGGGGATGCATCTGCTTGGAATGTGTCTGCTGATAACTGAAAGCCCCTACATCTGCAACTGTTTATCTTTCTGCAATAGTTTATCCTTTTAATTTAAAGAATGTCCTGGAGGCATCAGAGGTACCTTGGATACAAAGCCAAGCAGAGGACACATTCTCTTCCCCTACAGCAATCTCTGTGTGGCAAGAAGCATTGGCTATAACCTTATTCCTACTTCTACTAGTTATAAGACTCCTAGCTTGCTGATTCTCCAGACCCCCAGGCCATGAATATCTCTGTCCATGCTTGGCTTAATATTTCTGCTTAATTCTTGTCAGCAAGGCGTTAGCTATCCAATGGAAACTCCATTGTGCCTACCGACCCCAGAGCTCTGGACAGGTAGAACTCATGAATCGTACCTTAAAAAGTACTCTTACAAAATTAATTTTGGAAACCAGTGAAAATTGGATAAAGCTCCTTCCTTTAGCCCTTCTTAGAATTACTTTTCTGGTTCCTTCTCATTTAGGTAGACTAGTTATTCTTGAATTATTTTCAAGTTATTCTTGAATTATTTTTGATTGGACTATTTTTTGTAATTTCTTTTTCTTTCTTCTTAAGGATCTGACTTTATAGTTTATTTTAGCCTAATTTGATCCTTGGTTTTCATGGGTGAAGACTTTTGGCTTTTAGGAATGAAGACTCTGTGTGAGTTCCTTAGTTAGAGTCTTTGTGCACTGGCTCTCCCAGGTCTTGGTGGTAGTAGTTGTGTACTTGGTGTGTGGGAAGGTTTACTGTCTCCTATGGGGTTGAAATGGCAGGAATCTCTTTAAGCTTATTCATTCTCTCATGGTGTACTCTTTATTTATTTATTTAATTTTTCCCCAATATTTTATTTACTGAGTTGATCATTCAGGCTTCAGACCAGTAGGGGAAGTATCCCTGGGTAGGCATCAGTTGTAGCTAAAGCAGGTGGGTAGGTGTAATACCCACTGGTGGGCAGAGATCTTAGCCTTGATGAAGGTGGCTGGGAGAGATCTCAATTAGATGTGCTGAGGTTTTCTCAGGGTGAAGGGTAGGAGCTACCTCAGGACCCCCACCAGGCCAGCTGGAAAGCTATTCACCTCCCAGCCTCACTGCTGTCCCAGAGTTCTGGCTATTCAGATCAGACAGGCAGTTCTTTTCATCTGTAGAAATGTTGATGTTCCAAGCAGAGAGGAATTGTGACTGCCTGTCATGCAAGCCTGAATGTGAAAAGTACTCCACCCATGGGGATGCAATCACCCTGTTTTTTTCCAGGAAGGCTGTCTGTAGGTGCATCAATGCTGCATTCCTCTGGGAGAAGCCCCAGCTCCATCTGCAGTGGTATAGCAGGGGGAACAAGGACCCCTTCTCTAAGACCCTTCACAATACCAGAGGCTGTCTGCCTTTTGGGGTAGAGATGCAAACTTTTTCTCCTCTGCCCAGCACAGCAATTGTATCTCTGCTGTAGGAAACTTCCCACCAGTGAAAAGATCTGGGACTCAAGGCCTGCCATTCAAATTCTTTTGTCCCACAGGGTATTCCCCTGATGTGATGTTCTCCGCCTTCCTCTAAGAATGGGACTTCCTGAGAGCCAGACTACAGTGCTCTTCTGGGTCTAGCCAGACTCTGGGCTGGTGCTGGGGAATGTCTACAAGGGATCCAGTAATGTGACCTGTCTTCAAGACTCCCAGCATTGGATACCAGCACCACCTCTGACAGAAGTGGGAGGGGAATGACATAAACTCTGCAAGGTTCTTTGGCTGTAGATAGGCTTAGAGTGCTGACTTTCTTGAATGCTGATAATAATTATAGTGAACTTATCACGTGGACAGACCCAGGACTTCTGGTTAGTCAGGGTGTTGTAAGCAGTGGTGATCGCTGAAAATAGGCAGCCGTTTTCTCCTTCCTGAGTCCAGTACTTTTCTTCCTAGAGATGAGTTTTTTGCCTGTCTCACAGAGTAGGTGCAGCCTGCCACTTCCTTCAGAAGTTCTGTGGATTCTTCCAGTTTTCCTGTTCACTTCCTGCATTTGTTCCTGGAGAAAAAAAATTCACAGTGTGAATCTCTACACACTACTTTGTCCTTCCAAGTGGGAGAGGCATGCTAACACTGCCTCAATCTGCTGTCTTAGGGGGAAAAAAAGCAGTCTGGTCTAAAAAAAATGAATTTGCTGGGTGAAGCAACCCAGAGGTCATTGGAAACCTTGGCAAAAGCTATTTCAGTGGAGCAGTAGGAAGGAAGCCAGTTGCAGTGTATTTGTTGAGCAGCAGAGGAAGTGGAAAGAGCAGCTGTGTTAGCAAAAGGGTACTAGGACAGAGGGAGCTTGATAAAGGCATGAGTAAGGTGTGATGGAAGGAAAAGAGCCAGGACAGAGGGGAAAGAAAGCAGGATCCTCAAGGATCGGAGAGGCAATGGGTCCCACAGTCAGGTGCAGGGGATTCAACAGAAACAGAAGGAGGGACATTTCTCACTCTGACCCTGGAAAGAAGGAAGAAACTGTGTGTGAGTTCAGACAAGTCTGTTGAGGGGGGCTGGGATGCCTGCATCTTCCCTGTTAAAAAAGGAAGTGCAGGTTCAAAACACTCAGAGACAGAAGGTGGGTAGGCAAATCTCCACCTTCAGACTGGTAGGCTCCTCCAGAAGCCATCAGACAGAAAGATGTGAAAATCCACAGTGCTCATCCCAGATTCACTAGGTGGCACCTGTCCTGGGTCAAAGTCCCAGGACAGACCTTATTGTTCCTCTGTGGGAACACCTCCCCAGGAGGGCCTCCTGGATTTCTCCCCTCTCAACCCAGAAGTTTCATCGTCCGGGATGCTTCATTTTTTTCCTGTGTAACAGCTCTGACTACCACCCAACCTTGAGGCATATTGAAGACTTCAGTGGCCACTCCAATAACAGCAGGTAGGTGACCTGTTCAGTCTAAGATGCTGGGGACGTACTTCTAATGGAAAGGATCTGGAAACTGCAGCCTCTTCTGAGGCCTCTGAGAAGTGTAGAACCTTAGAGCTAAAGACAACTAACTCTTCACCTAGACAATGCTGTACGAAAGAATTTTCTGCAATAATAGAATTGTTCTAGATCTGCCCTATCCAATATGGTAGCCACTAGTCACATGTGGCTACTGAGCACTTGAAATGTGACTAGTGTAACTAAGGAGCTGAATTTTCGTTTTCATTTTTCCCCCTTTGTGTGTGTGTGTGGGGGGTGTGTGTGTGTGTGTGAGAGAGAGAGAGAGAGAGAGAGAGAGAGAAAGAGAGGGTCTCACCCCAATGCCCAGGCTGGAGTGCAGAGGCATGATCGTGGCTTACTACAGCCTCAACCTCCAGATCTCAGGTGAATCTCCCACCTCAGCCTCCTAAGTAGCTGCAACTACAGGCATGTACCACTACATTCAGCTAATGTTTTGTTGATTTTTTTTTTTTTTTTTTTTTTTTTTTTGTAGAGACAGGGTTTCACCATGTTGCCCAGGCTGGTCTAAAACTCCTGGGCTCAAGTGATCCCCCATCTTGGCCTCCCAAAGTGCTAGGATTATAGGCATGGGCCACCTTGCCTGGGCTTTGTTTTAATTAATTTAAATTTAAATAGCTACACATGACTAGTAGCTACCACGCTATACAGAACAGACTTAGAAGAAGCTCCCATTTTCCAAAGGCACACACCAGGCCCAGAAAGAATGACTTCAAGCTCACCCTGCCCATAAATGGCAGAACCAGGATTAGAAGCCAGGTTTGTGTTTTGGTTTTGATTTTGTTTGAGACAGGGTCTCACTCTGTTGCCCAGGCTGAAGTGCAATGGCACAATCTCAGCTTACTGTAACACCTGCCCCCCAAGTTCAAGCAATTCTTATGACTCAGCCTCCCGAGTAGCTGGGATTACAGGTGGGCACTACCACACCCAGCTAATTTTTGCATTTTTAGTAGAAAGGAGGTTTCACCATGTTGGCCAGGCTGCTCTTGAACTCTGGCCTCGAGTGATCCACCCACCTCAGCCTCCCAAAGTGCTGGGATCTCAGGTGTGAGCCACCGCACCAGAAGCCAGTTTTTTCATTCACTCCACCCTATGTATAACCACAGTGATCTCTATGAAAATGAAATTGACCTAAGGGGCATGAAGAAAGAGGCTGACCAGGAAATGTCAAATCTGGACTCCCCTCTTTGCATCCTTTGTATCTGGCTGTCTGAGACACAAGGAGGTACCTAATGGAGCTCAGAAACTTGAGGCTGGGATCCTGCTCCTTATTACAGTGAACAGGATATAGGATTTGAGAGCAGATTTTTAGAAGTGTTTTAAACTGCTGAAAACCTAGTTCAGCTGTGTCACTCTGCGTAAGTTTCTTAACCTCTCAGAGTCTTCGTTTCCTCATCCAGAAAGTGCCTACTTCATGAGGTTGTCCTGAGGATTAACTGATATAAATTCTGAAAAGCACTTTGCCCAGAAGCCAGAACCTGGCAGACACTCAACATTACAGTTAATATGACAATTAATATACAGGTCAAAGTAAATTAGATGTCATCAAAGTTGGCCTTGAAAGCAGACCCACTGCACACTGCTTTCCCTTGATTGGGGATGTGGTGAGAGGGGCAGCATGATACCAGTGAATAAACTTTCCAATAATAATGATCACAACAATGAAAGCTAACATTGTACTTTACTTATGTCTCAACTGCTTTACAAGCAATCCCACATTTCATCCTCACCACAACCCCATGAGTTGGATTTTGCATTGGCCCCATTTTACAGATGAGTAAACTGAGACTCAGAAAGGAAAAGTACTTGCCCAGAATTGCTCAGCCAGCTCTGCTCTCATCTGCCTCTTCCACGTGTAATGGGCCTCTATCTGGTTTTCGCATCAACTGGCCAGGTGGCATTGCATTCTTCCCCAGCATGAGAAAGAGATGTAAGGAAGACTAAGGAACGTTTGCTGAACAGTTGGTCTCAAAGATTCTTTCCTTGGGATAGGTAGGCAGTTTAAGTGTGTCTGCCACAGGCTTTGAGTCCCCTCTGGGCCCTGAGATGCATGGAGCAAGAGACAGGGTAAGGAGTAACGGAGGAGAGAGCTTGGGAGGGAGCAGAATTAGCACCCATGGCTCTACCTGGATTAATTCATTCACTTGTAATCAATAGGAAATTAATAAAATACATTCTTAGGGTCATCAATACTGTTTTGAAAAATGTATTTGGACTTGGGTGGGCTCTTCACTTCTACCGAAAGGCTTTCTTTCCAAATTAGAGGATCTTGGCTCCAAGGGTGGTAGCTGCTGCAGAGTTGGGGTCCTCAGACCCAATGCTAAGTGTATGAACCAAGAAGGGCTATCAATACCCTGAGATGGACTTGTGGTCAGAGCAGACAGTTGGGGAGTGAGGGGTAAGATGAAGGCAGGAATGGGGCTGAGGAGTAGATGCATCAGGTTCAGGCAGGAACACCACCAGACTCACCAGAAGCTTCAGTCCCTCTCTGTCGTCTTAGTGTGCTGCTTCCCCTTGACATGTGAAAGACATTCAAGAGCCTTAGTACTACGGCCAAGGGTACGACAGGGGAACCTGAGGCAGCTGGAGTGCCAGGAGACTCAAACAGCGCAGCTGAAGGAGCCGGGGGCTCTGAGATACAGCAAAGATGAGAGAAATCCATGCAATCCTGGGCAAGCCATTTCCTTTCTCTGGGCTTCAGTTTTCCCATCTGTAAAATGGAAAGACTAGCTAGAAAACCCATCAGGTCCCTTTCCAATATAAACTCTATGAGTCCATGAAATGACTGTGCATCTGAGGGCTGACCTGGGGACTAATTATTCAAATTTATCAGAATCATCCCGCACCCTCAGCAGCTCCACCCCTGCATTGCATTGAGCAATCTAATCCACCACTCACTTCCTCCACTGTGTTCTCACCACCACCTCCCTTTCATAGGCTGTAGCTGCTGTCCTGGAGGTGTTCTACAGGTGAAAAGCCCAGCATCCTGGTAAGTCTTGGAACACCCACCCTTCCCACCAGCTAGCAAGTCTCTGGCCTCTGTTCCCCTTGACACTAAGCCTACATTTATCCCAAGCATCTCTCCCCACCCTTGGGGGCCCCTCACCCTCACCCCTTGGCCTCTTCATTTTCTCGCTTTGGGACTCCCCATCCCCAAAGGGAGAATCTCTGTTCCTCCCCGCCACAACCTTCTCCAACCCCTCAGGGCAACTGGCTGCTCATCCTCTTCCCTCAGCCTGGTGGCCTTCCAAGACTCAGCCAGCCCTCCTTGCCTGGGCTAGGACTGGGTCTGAGGATAGGCCAAGCACTGTTGACTTCCCACTTCCCAACACTAAATGCAAATCTTTGTGGATTTTTTTTTTTTTTTTTTTTTTTTGAGACAGTCTTGCTCTGTCACCCAGGCTGGAATACAGTGGCACAATTTCTGAAGCCTCCCTGTCCTGGTTTCAAGCAATTCTGCCTCAGCCTCCTGAGTAGCTGGGATTATAGGCACGTACCACCATGCGTGACTAATTTTTGTGTTTTTAGTAGAGATAGGCTTTCACCATGTTGGCCAGGATGGTCTCGATCTCCTGACCTTGTGATCTGTACACTTCAGCCTCCCAAAGTGCTGGGATTACAGGCATGAGCCACTGCACCTGTAATTTTTATTTTTTAATTTTACATTAAATAATTTTATTGCACCTCTGGATTATATTTATAGAGAGAAAGAATACTGGAATTGTATTAAAATGACTGTTTAATTGTTTTGTTGTTAAAAAGATTGCCTTAGATGTTTGAGATCTTGTAAATGTCTCTCGTTCTAGAGCATTTTTATGGAATAAATTAGAATTCACACCATCATCTATGGAATTTCCAAACTACCATGAGTCACTAAGGGGCTAGCATTTTTTTCCCTAAGTCAAGGAAGCCCCCATTTGATCCTGGAAAATATGACTGGGTGGTCAGCCGGACCCAGCAGTTGAAGGGTGTTTGGTTTATCATCCCTGCAAGAGCTGTTTCTTTCTTTCTGGGCCTAACAAACAGCAAAAGGAAAAAATGCACAAAACATCAGAGGATGTGAGTGCACAATATACAGGTTGATTTAATGATATCTCAAGAACTTAGCTTATAAATACATTTAATATATGAGGTGTACTTTTTTTAAGAGGCAGGGCTAGAGTCTGCAAATAATACAAGTGGAGCCCTTTACACCTCACTGGAACCGGAACCCTGGTTGTACCACTTCTCCACCCTGAGATCACAAGTTGGTTGCTGAGTCTTCCTGTTAGGTCAGCTGATCCTCCTTGTACCTCGGTCTTCTATGAACAGGGCCTAATCATATCTATTTATAATGAGCCATGGAGATCATGTACCTGTGAGGACAATGTAGGCCTCAGACGTGTCATCTCCTTCCCTTAGTTTGTTCGTCTAACTGCCAAGTCATCCTCTGTAGAGATTGGCAAACTAAAAAACAAACATCAACAACAAACACCCCTACTCCCTACCCCAGGAGCTGTCGGTCACTGGCCTGACCTGGTTCCCCTTGCTGAGCTCTCTACCTTCTGTCCTGAAGAGAATGTGAGCGGACCATATGCAGGTTGACTTAATGCCATGCTCTCCCTCTGGAACCTCAAGTTGACCCGTAAGGCCTGGGAACATGAGCTCACCCACACACCTCCAGCCCACCCCCAGCACAGCTGAGCACTAGATTATCCACAGTGAGGATTTACCTGTGAAACATGCTCTGCCACTGCTGCCTGTGCTGACAAGGCAGTTTCTGCAGCAGCCTCAGCCCTGGCTTATCACAGCCAATGCTTATACATGCAAAGCTCTGCTCTCTAAGAGCACAAGCTCTCTGTACCCAATATGCCCTATATCTATTTTCAAAGATGGGTCTTCTCCTGGGTCATTTGTTCCCTTAGAGCATCTATAATCATCTGCTCTCAGAGGTGATCCACCTTTGACCTCGTGACTTCATTGGACATACCCTGGGCCTCTAAGCAAACCTGTTCTCGACCATGGGACTGCAGAGCTGGTGACGTCTTTCAGGTCTTGCTGACTATACTGGTCCCGTAAGCTGTATTCCCAGCCCTCTCACTACCTCCTCAGGCTTCTGGCCAGGCAGGGCCTGACCGTCATCACCATGCCTCTCTAGGTTCATCAACTGATTGAATCTTCTCTATCAGTTGCCTTGGCATGCTGGAAATGCAACTTATCTGGCCCCCGTCTCTTAAAAGGGAAAATAATTGCTTTTCAGGAAGGTGATGGCTAAGAATTCCATGACTCTTGGAGGAAAAGGGCATTATTTTTTCAGTTTTGCTTAATCCTCTTAAGCTTTCTTCTTTGCTACATATGATGGATGACAACAGAGACTTCCTTTCTGCTAAAGAGAAATCCTCCCTAGGACTTCAGTTGTTATTGTTGTAATATTTGTGTTTGCTCTGCAAGGCTGTGCACCCTTTGGTTCATCTTTTTCTTAATTGAGATGTAAGTCACATACCACAAAAGTCACCCATTTGAAGTTTTTAATATATTCTACGACCATTGCCACTAATTCCAGAACACTTTCATCACTCAAAAGAAAAAATTCATGCTCATTAACATCCCTCCCCCAACTCCCCTTGCCCCCTGGCAACCACCAGTCTACCTTCTGTCTCTACTGATTCAACCCATTTGCCTACTCTGGTCATTTCACGTATACGGAATCACACAATAGGAAAACCTTGTGTCTGCCTTCTTTCACCTAGACTAACATTTTCAATGTTCATCCATGTTGTGTTGTGTATCAGCTCCTCATTCCTTCTCATGGCTGAATAATATTCCATTGAATGTAATACAGTCCTAGGTTGCTTAACAATGGGGATATGTTCTGAGAAATATGTTGTGTGAACATCGTGGAGTATATGATTTATAGCATGAGCTATATGGTAAAGCCTACTGCTTCTAAATACTGAATACTGTAGGTAATTGTTACGCCATGGTAACTATTTGTATAGCTAAACAGGAAAGAACACTAAAAATGCAGTATAATCTTATGGGAGCACTGGTCTATGTGATCTGTCTTTCAGTTGCTCATGACTGTGCCTCAATTTGTCTGTCCATTCATCAGCTGATGGATATTTGGTTTGTTTCCACTTTTTGGACTTAATGATGAATGCTGCTATGAACATTAGCTTTCAGTTCTCTTGGGTATATACCTAGGATGGGGTTGCTGGTTCATGTGGTGGGTTTATGTTTAACTTTTTTGAGCAACTGCTAAACTATTTTCCAAAACAGCTGCTCCATATTTCATTCCCATCAGCAATGTGGGAGAGTTCTGACTTCTCCACTTCCTCACCCACATTGTTCTTGGGCATCTTTTTCTGAGTGTGCCCAGCCTGGTGAGTGTGAAGTGGGTCCTGGGGCATTTGATTTCCTGGTTTTTCTCTGACACTGGGTTCCATCTGAGGTTAGGTTATGGACTTGGACATGGTTGGTGGTAGGATAGTCATCCCTTACTCTAAGGAAATGACAGGAGGGTGATCTATTTTGTGGTTCAAAAAGAAGGTAATTAGGGAGCTGTTTGCTTTAGTTGACTTCTTCTTTGAGAAACTGGGATACTTTTTTTTTTTTTTTGAGGCAGAGTCTCACTCTGTCACCCAGGCTGGAGTATAGTGATGCGATTTCAGCTCACTTCAACCTCCACCTCCTGAGTTCAAGCAATTCTTGTGCCTCAGCCTCCCGAGTAGCTGGGATTACAGTTGTGCGCCACCATGCCTGACTAATTTTTGTATTTTTAACAGAGACAGGGTTTCACCATGTTGGCCAGGCTGGCCTCGAACTCCTGACCTCAAGTGATCCGCCTGCCTTGGCCTTCCAAAGTGCTGGGATTACAGGCGTGAGCCACCACACCCAGCTGAGATAATATTTTTGAACAGCTGCAGCCCACCCTCTACACCAAGGCTTCCCCAGAGAAGGATCTCTCCTGATCCTGTGGCAAGGGCAGAGCCCGCAGAGCTAGACTGAATCTGAGGGGAAGAAGGGAGTCAGGGCTGGATGGAGGCACACACTTGGAGAACAGGAAGGCTAAGCAGAGCTAGATACCAAGCAAAGGTAATGCAGCCCCTGTTTTCTCTGCTTCCTGCCGTCCCTCCCTCTTATTGGGAGCGAACTGGCTGTGTCTGGTCATCCCACATAGTGGCACATGGCTGTCCAGAGCTCCCCAAATAAGCTGTTACGTTTCCACCCACAGAGAGAATCAGGCAGCCTGCTTGCTTATTATTTTTAATATACTTTTCCAAACTACACACACATTCCCAGAGCTGGCCTCCTTCTACCCAAAAGAGAAATGCTGGGCCTTACTAATTAACTAAAGATTCTTCTAGCTCGAGCCTTCCAAAACTCCATGCCAATATTGTTCAATCCGTTTTCCAGAATATGTCTTTTGAAATAACCTTCAGAAAATTGGACAAAGGGATTCGTGTTTCGGCTTTATAGCCAAACCACAATCTTTTCTGAGGGTACAGCCCAGTTGGAGGACCTGCTTAATCTCCTGACTAAAAACTGAATGGGGCTGAGTGCGGTAGCTCATGCCTGTATTCCCAGCACTTTGGGAGACAGAGGCAGGAGAATTACTTGAGTTCAGGAGTTTAAGACCATTCTGAGCAACATAGCAAGACCCCATCTCTACCAAAAAAAAAAAAAAACAAAGAAGAAGATGAGAAAAGAAAAAAAGAAAGAACTGAGTGGTGGCTCACATTTCTGAACATTAAACCAGCCTTAATAGCCAAAGATGCTCGCCACTGAAGGATCCAGGTAGTATCGAGTGTTCTGTGGGGATTATCCAAAGAGAACTTTCTACAAAGTTTTAGGTGATGGCGATGCTAAAAGAAATGCTAAGAATTTCTCTTATATTAAAAAGAACTATGGTCCTTTTATAGAATGTACCATTTATCACCAAATTTATCTCATAACCTAAGAGTTACTACTTAGAAATTTGAAGGGAAAATTACTTGAATGTAATACTCAAGCTAACACAAAGAATCCTATCCCAGTTTCTTGGGTGGATGGGCAAGAATCTGGGGGCTTTACTGTGCAGTAACCTCTTCTCTCTCCTATAGGTCAGGATTTAAGTTTTCCTCAAAAATGGAGCATATTAACTGGGATGACTACAGCCTTGAAGATCTCTTTGAAGGTGAAGATCTTAGTAATTACACTTACAGCTCTGACCTGCCCCCTCTTCTAACAGATGCTGCCCCATGTGAGCCAGAATCCCTGGAAATCAATAAGTATTTTGTGGTCATTATCTATGCCCTAGTGTTCCTGCTGAGCCTGCTGGGAAACTCCCTCGTGATGCTGGTCATCTTATACAGCAGGGTTGGCCGCTCTGTCACCGATGTCTACCTGCTGAACCTGGCCTTGGCCGACCTGCTCTTTGCCCTGACCTTGCCCATCTGGGCTGCCTCCAAGGTGAATGGCTGGATTTTTGGCACACCCCTGTGCAAAGTGGTCTCACTCCTGAAGGAAGTCAACTTCTACAGTGGCATCCTGCTACTGGCCTGCATCAGCATGGACCGTTACCTGGCCATTGTCCATGCCACACGCACACTGACCCAGAAGCGCTACTTGGTCAAATTTATATGTCTCAGCATCTGGGGTCTGTCCTTGATCCTGTCGCTGCCTGTCTTGCTTTTCCGAAGGACCATCTACCCGCCCTCTTTTAGCCCTGTCTGCTATGAGGACATGGGTAACAACACAGCAACATGGCGGATGGTGCTGCGGATCCTGCCCCAGACCTTTGGCTTCATTTTGCCACTGCTGGTCATGCTGTTCTGCTACGGATTCACCCTGCGCACACTGTTTAAGGCCCACATGGGGCAGAAGCACCGGGCCATGCGTGTCATCTTTGCTGTGGTCCTCATCTTCCTGCTCTGCTGGCTGCCCTACCACCTGGTCCTGCTCACAGACACCCTCATGAGGACCCAGATGATCAAGGAGACCTGTCAGCGCCGCAACGACATCGACCGGGCCCTGGATGCCACCGAGATTCTGGGATTCTTCCACAGCTGCCTCAACCCCCTCATCTACGCCTTCATTGGCCAGAAGTTTCGCCATGGACTCCTCCGGATCCTAGCCACGCATGGCCTGATCAGCAAGGACTCCCTGCCCAAGGACAGCCGGCCTTCCTTCGTTGGCTCATCTTCAGGGCACACTTCCACTACTCTCTAAGGCCTCCTGCCTACGTGCTGCCCTGTGGGTCCTCCCTTCCCTTCAGAGTCACTTTCCAAGCCTCATGTCCACTGGTTCTTCTGGTTTCAGTGTCAGTGCAGCCCCCACTGTGGTCAGAGGAAGCAGAGGAGGCCACATTCTTACTACGTTCCCTTGCATGGTTTAGAAAGCCTGCCCTGGCACCCTACCCCTCACCATAATTTCTATATCACCTGCTGGAGCTCTGTCCATCCTGCCCCTGAGCCCATGGCACTCTGTGTTATAAGAAGTGAAAATCTACATTCCGGTGAGACAGCTCTGCATGCTCATTAGGATGGCTAGTATCAAAAGAAAGAAAATCAGGCTGGGTGCTGTGACTCAGGCCTGTAGTCCCAGCACTTTGGGAGGCTAAGGTGGGCAGATCACTTGATATGAGGGGTTTGAGACCAGCCTGGCCAATATGGTGAAACCCTGTCTCGACTAAAAACACACACAAAAACAATTAGCCAGGTGTAGTGGTAGTTACCTGTAATCACAGCTACTCCAGGGGCTGAGGCAGGAGAATCACTTGAACCCAGGAGGCGGAGATTGCAGTGAGCCAAGATCACGCCCCTGCACTCCAGCCTGAGCGACAGAGCAAGACTCTATCTCAGTCCATCAAGGTGTAGGGGAGAAACTAGAACTCTTAAGCATTGGTGATGGGAATGTAAAATAGTGCAGCCACCGTGGAAGACAGCGTGGCAGCTTTCCTCAAAAAAGCGGACGTAGAATTACCACATGATCCTGCAATTTCACTTCTAGGAATTGACCCATACCAAGTGAAAGTAGGGACTTGAACCAGTATTTGTGTGCACTAATATTCATAGCAGCATTATTCACAGGAGACAAAAATGGAAACAACCCAAATGATCATCAATGAATGAATGAATGACTAAACGAAATGTGGTATGTAAGTGACGAAGTATCCTTCAGCCTGAGAAAGGAATGAAGTACTGATACATGTTACAACATGCACGAGGCTTGAAAACTTTATGCTAAGTGAAATAAGCCAGTCGTAAACAGATAAATATTTTGATTCCACTTACATGAGGTACTGAGAGTGAACAAACTCACAGAGACAGAAAGAGAACAGTAGTTACCAGGACTGAGAGGAGTGAGCATGAGGAGTGATGGCCTGATGGGTACAAGGTTTATGTTCGGGATCTTGAAAAGTTCTGAAGATACAAAGTAGTAATTGTACAACAATGTGAAAGTGATTAATGCCGTGAAATTGACACTTCAAAATGGTTTAAATGGTAAATTGTGTTATGGATACTTTATATCAATTTAAAAAAAAAAAACTGAACCCCAAAAGGTACTTTAATCATCAAGGCTGATTAAACCAAGGCTGGAACCACCTGCCTATATTTTTTGTTAAATGATTTCATTAAATAACTTTTTTTGATAAACCATTTTTACTTGGGTGTTTCTATTACTGCTTCCAAACTGCTACAGAGAAGTGAGGCAAGGGTGAGCGGAGGTCTTGAGTGAGTCTTTACAAGAAGTAAAGACTCTTTGTTATTTGTTATGTCATAGAGAGAAGATGAAATAGAGATGGAGCCCAGCCTTGTCAACCCCTCATCCCCAAGTCAAATTTCCTGCTATAGACCACGTATCATGGAAAGAAATGTGTTCTGGGACACTCTAGGGCATCTCATGTCCTTAAGTGAAGCTTTAGTCAGGAGTGCCAGGGGTGGGAGTTAGGAGGTGTGGAGGGTTGAGTAAGTTCACCAAATCCCCCTGATCAGGTAGCACGAAGGCAGAGAGCTCTCCCAGCTCAGCCGGCAGCACCCACTGTGAGTGTCCCTCCCTCTCCCCTTTCTCCCACCCAAACACACACCCATCATTCTGGGTTTAAAAGGAGAACCCGACTGCAGAATGGGGAAGTGGTTTATAATCTGTCATTAGGAGAAAATAAAACATTCCAATCATGCCTCCAGCAGCATGGTGAGCTGACTGTTCGGGGAGTGGGGGGACACAGCAGTGATCAAAACAGACAGCGCCTAGCCCTAGGGGTGCTCGAATTCCTAGGGCTTGTCTCTGCAGGGTCTTAGTCAAGAAGGGCTCTGGCTCTGAGCAGCCTGAGAAGGAAGGAAGGAAGCAAGAGGAATGGAACCTCCACAGTTCCCAAACAGCACCCTTAGGTTAACAACTAAATCTGGGAGATAACAGAGAGGCAGAAGCACACCTCTGAGCTGGAGGGCTTGAGGGGCAGGGAACTTCCACTCAGAAGCCACGAAAGTGCCTTTCCTATTGCATTCAGCAACAACAAGCTCTTCTTCCCTGCTCATTCTATGCTGGGCACTTGCTAAACTCAGGACCAAGCATGACTCAGCTGCTCTGGCTCAGTCTTGGGAACAGCTTCTGATTCAGTAGCAGGGAAATGCAGGGGAACGTGTATTTTCCAAGGACCTGACTTGCCAGAGGAACCAATGGTGTTCTGCCTGGGCAAGGCTGATGGACCAGGTGGCTCCCTGAGACGACTCCCAGAGGGAGGAGGCCAAACTACGCTTCACTCTGGTTTCAGGACTCTGCTCTTTCCTCTAACAAGGCCTGGAGGAAACATGGTTCTCCAAGGATAATAAGGATACTATAAGCCTAGGAAAATGGGGCAGAGATTAAATTACGCTTAGGTGAACTCTGTTATTCATCTCGATCTCCAGTCTCTCTCTCTCTCTCTCTCTCTCTCTCTCTCTCTCTCTCTCTCTCTCTCTCTCTCTCTCTTTTCTCTCTCTCTCCTCTCTCTCTCTCTCTCTCTCTCTCTCTCTGACTCTCTCTCATAAGAAGTCTTGGCACAAATAATTTGCCAACCACGCCATCCCAAGACAGGAGAATCTGGGGCTTGCCTTTGAGCTGTTGACTTCTTTCTTCCCTCTGATGTTTCTGAGCTTGAGTCCCAGGGTCTCAGTGTCCAGCACCTTTCTGCCTGATCTGCCTGCTCGGTCTGAACTGGCCATTCTTGCTTCCCCTCTCACCCTAGGACCATTGTCTATTTTTGACTGTCTCTCTGAGTTCATGATGTCTCTCTCCACCACAATCCTCAGTCTCTGCAGAATGGGCAGAGACTTGTTCATTAAATCAAGGCAGCCTCCTGTCTATTGTGGGTGACATTAAAAAGCACCCCAGGCCAGGCACTGTGGCTCACACCTGTAATCCCAGCACTTTGGGAGGCCAAGGTGGGTGGATCATCTGAGGTCAGGAGTTTGAGACCAGCCTGACCATCATGGAGAAACCCCATCTCTACTAAAAATCCAAAATTAATCAGACATGGTGGTGCACACCTGTAATCCCAGCTACTCGGGAGGCTGAGGCAGGAGAATCGCTTGAACTCAGAAAGCGGACATTGTGGTGAGCCAAGATTGCGCCATTGCACTCCAGCCTGGGTAACAAGAGTGAAACTCCATTTCAAAAAATTAAAAATTAAAAAAATTAAAAATAAAGAGCATGCCAGTCGACATGTCACATTCGAACTCATAACATGCACACCTGTGAGGAAAACCACACCACCATGCAATAGCAGAGTCAAACAGGCCTGAAGATCCCCATTTGCATATATAAATGAGGAAACTGAGGCTCAACCAAAGCAACCTGGCCAAAATCTCATGCCTAGACAGTAGTAGAGCTGAATTAAGCTTCCTAGTTCAGTTAATTTTTTTACCCGATATTTAGCTTTTTGATTTGAGCACCCAACAGACAGTTGAAATACCACATGTAGATATGACCTTTTCAGACCATTTCACTCACATGGGTAAGACCAGTCTACAGTTTTCTGCACCTGCCCTCATCTGTGCCTGGAGCTGGGGTTGCTAGAGTTTCAGTCACCCTAATAGGGGTGAGGCCCAGCAGAGGCTCAGGGGCACAGGTATGGAAGCAGCCTCAGGCTGGGTTCACCTATTCTCAGTTGACAGGCAAGACAATTAAAGACACAATTGTGGCTGGGCACAATGGGTCATACCTGTAATCCCAGCACTTTGGGAGGCTGAGGAGGGCAGATCACCTGAGGTCAGGAGTTCAAGAACAACCTGACCAACATGGTGAAACCTCATCTCTACTAAAAATACAAAAATCAGCTAGGCGTGGTGGTGCATGCATGTAATCTCAGCTACATGGGAGGGTGAGGCAGGAGAGTCACTTGAACCTGGGAGGCAGAGGTTGCAGTGAGCAGAGATCTGGGCAACAAGAGTGAAAGAGAGAGGAAGGGAGGGAAGGAAGAAAGAAAGAAAAGAAAGAGAGGGGGGGAGAGAGGGAGGGAGGGAAGAAGGAAGGGAGGGAGGGAGGGAGGGAGGGAGGAAAAGAGGAAGGGAAGGAAGAGAGAGAGACAGGGAGGAAAGGAAGGAAGGAGAAAGAAAGAAAGAGAGAGAGGGAGGGAGAGAGGGAAGGAGGGAGGGAAGAAAGAGAGATGGAGGGAGGGAGAGAAGGAAGGAAGGAAAAAAGAAGGAAGGGAAAGAAAGAGAGAGAAAGGAAGGAAGAGAGAGAGGGAGGGAGGGAGAGAGGGAGTGAGGGCAGGAAGGAAGGAAGAAAGAAAGAAAGAGAGAAAGTAGGAAAGAAAGAAAATAAAGACACAATCAGAGACCAACACAAATTCAGAGACAGCCACAACAAACCCCTCCACGGAGGACACATATCCATCAGGCAGGGGCTGATTAGAGAAGCGGCACCACTGGGAGGAGGAATCTGTGACAGGCATCTGACCCTGGGCAACTGTGGGAGCTGGTTAAACCTCTGACCCTGGGCAACTGTGGGAGCTGGTTAAACCTTAGTGTCCGGCTGTTGGCTTTGCTTCTTGTCTGGGATCTGAAGCTGATAGAATGGGCAGCCTGGAAAGAAAGATGGATGTGAAGTGGGGAATAACAAGGAGGAGCTGAAACCTACCAGAACGGGCTGACACCTGCGTTGGTCCAAGTTCAGTATGTAAATGGCCTGTGGAGAAGCTGGCACCCCGAGCCAGGCAGGGAAACCCACATCTACAGGAGCCGGCAGGCCAGCTCAGGCCCCACGCCTACAGGAGCCGGCAGATAAGTGACATCATAGGTGGCGTCTGACGCCTTACGCTGACCTTCCTGAGCTGAAACAGAATGTAGCTATAGCTCCAGATCTCACATAGAAGGTCCCTTCTGGCCCCCCACTGACCTGGAAATGTGAAAGGAAGAGAATTTGGAGAAACACAGTTCTATCATATCTATGCTGACTCAGTACAAATCCTCCACACAGCTTATGTCCCAACTCTAAGGAAAAAGAACGGTTCCCATGAAGGTTCAGGTGATATTTATTAAAGGTTTGGGGAAGAGAGGAGCACACTGGGGCTTTAGAGAGCCCTAATCATGTCCTCTCTCTTATCCTACATGACAGTTGTTTGAGAGCCATTATATTAGTATTTTTTAAGCTATAAATGTTAGTTTTCTGTAACCTGTGGTATGTGTGCTATTCACAATAAAAATGTTTTTCATCATTAAAATGAAGGAAAAAATAAAGAAACAGTGATCAGAAGAACAAAAGAATAACCTGGGTCATTGCAAGGAACCAGGGCAGGGAGTGGAGTGGAAGCTTTTGCATCCTACAGTTTGGGGATCAGAATTCACCAGATTAGAAGATATTACCATCCATTGCCAGTAGGAGAGGAAACAGGAACGATCTTTCAAGAAGGCAATATTATGATATATACTTTAATGCACATAATCTCTGATCCAGGAATTATACTACTATAAATCTATCCTACAGAAATACATAACTAGGTGGACAAGTGTATGCAGGATACTCCTCACAGCATTTTTTATAAAAAGTCAAAGCTCAGAGCCAGGTGCGGTGGCACGTGCCTGTAGTCCCAGCTATTCGGGAGACTGAGGCTGGAGGATCTCTTGAGCCCAGAAGTTCTGGGCTGTAGTGCGCTATGCTGATCAGGTGTCCACACTAAGTTCGACATCAACATGGTGACCCCCTGGGAGCGAGGGACCACCAGGTTGCCTAAGGAGGGGAGAACCAGCCCAGGTCAGAAACGGAGCAGGTCAAAACTCCCGTGCGGATCAGTAGTGGCATCACACCTGTGAATAGCCACTGCTCTCCAGCCTGGGCAACATAGCGAGTCCCCGTCTCTATTAAAAAAAGAAAGAAAGAAAGAAAGAAAAAAGTCAAACCTAAATGTTCATCATTAGGGGAATTGGTTAAAACACTTTGAAGGTGCAGTCACACTATGGAATACTGTGAATGCAGTGGTTTGAAAACAATGTTTAAAACGTGCAAAGTGGGGCTGGTCATGGTGGCTTATGACTGTAATCCCAGCACTTTGGGAAGCCCAGGTGGGTTGATCACCTGAGGTCAGGAGTTCAAGACCATCCTGGTCAACATGCTGAAATCCCGTCTCTACTAAAAATACAAAAATTAGCTGGGCATGGTGGCGCATGCCTGTAGTCCCAGCTACTTGGGAGGCTGAGGCAGGAGAATTGCTTGAACCCAGAAGGCGGAGGTTGCAGTGAGCCGAGATCTCGCCATTGCACTCCAGCCTGGGTAACAAGAGCAAAACTCCATCTCATAAAAAAGAATCTTTAAAAATAATGAAGTAGGGCATAGCGTGGTGGCTCACACCTGTAATCCCAGCACTCTGGGAGGCTGAGGTGAGCAAATCACTTGAGCTCAGGAGTTCAGGATCATCCTGGCCAACATGGTGAAACCCCATCTCTACTAAAAATACAAAAATTAGCCAGGCACGGTGGTGGGTACCTGTAATCCCAGCTACTCAGGACGCTGAAACATGAGAATCACTTGAAACCAGGAGGCAAAGTTTGCAGTGAGCCGAGATCGCGTCACTGCACTCCAGCCTGGGTGACAGAGGGCGACTCTGTCTCAAAAATAAGTAAAACAAAATATAAAAATAATGAAGTAGTTCAGCTGGGCACGGGGGCTCACGCTTGTAATCCCAGCACTTTGGGAGGCCGAGTCAGTAGGATCACCTGAGGTCAGGAGTTCGAGACCAGCCTGACCAATGTGGTGAAAGCCAGTCTCTAAAAAATAATGATAATAATGAAGTCATTCTATGGATGGACACGGAAAGATCTTTAAGAAATAATGTGGAATGGAAAAGAAAGGCAGATGATTCACGAATTGCTGTTTGTTTAAATAAAGTGTTCAAAATTGCAACAACAAAAAAGAAAAAGGAAGATAGAACAGCATGTGTAGTAAATGGCTTCCCCACCTATGTAAAAAACACTATCGTGTATATGTGGGTTTGTAAATGTTCAGAAACATGACTGGGAGGGCATGCACCGAGCCATCAACAGGAGTTACAGCTGGAGAGAACTGGAGGATGGAGTAGTATTCATCATTGGTTTGTATAGTTTTGCATTTTTTCCAATTATTTGGTTGGGGCTGGATTTTTCCAAAAACAGAGGGGCTGAGGCTGATTGTGGCAGGGTCTGCCAGGCCAGCAAGGGCACAGGCCTCCTTATAGACAAGGAGGCTGGGCTTTGTGGACATGACCATTTCTATGTCTTATATTCTTTCTTGAACAATATTCATTTTTTTAACTTTATTTCCTGGAAAAGTTGCTTTTTAAAAACATCACCTTTGTCCCAAATGAGTTAAGCAATAAAGCAGCTTGTTGTTATTTGAGCAAAAAAGAACTAGGCATCACTGATGGCCATGGAACAGCATTTCTAAAATACTCCATGATTAAAATGGGCTTCTTGGCCAGGTGGTTCCTGCCTGTAATCCCTGCACTTTGGGAGGCTGAAGCAGGAGGATTGCTTGAGCTCAGGAGTTTGAGGCCAGCCTGAGCAACAGTGAGATCCTGTCTCTACAAAAAAATTTAAAAATTAGCCAGGCATGGTGACACACACATGTAGTCCTAGCTACTCAGGAGGCTGAGATGGGAGGATCATTTAAGCCCAGGAGATCGAGGCTGCAGTGAGCTGTGATCATGCTACTGCACTCCAACCTGGACAACAGAGCAAGACACTGTCTCAAAATAAAATAAAATAGGCTTCCTGTTTCAAATATAGATTTATGGGTAATCCCTGAGTGGATCAGGGTCCTGGCAGAAACCAGACAGTGCACTTGAGCTAGGCAAGGAGAGGGAGTTTTATCAAATTCAGTAAGAGTTGAATAAAGGGACCTTGAACAACAGTGTGGGAAAGTAATGTGAAATTCAGTACCCTAAGGCCAGTGACAGTGGGAATCAGTCAGTATCCCTAAGCCTAAAGCAGCAAAGTAAGAAACCATTACAGGAGCCCAAGAGGAGTGTGATGTGGGCTGCCTGACAGGTGCCAACTCCAGCGACCAGCAGGGACAGGGCTGAGCAAAGAAATGCCCTGACTTGACGTTGCTCCTGTTTAAGGTTCCTGAAGCCTCCCTTACCGGGATTCCCATTGGCTGAACGCAGTCCCGTCTCCCACTTGGGTCTCCATGGTTGAGCTCAACCCAATCTCCTACCAGTGAAACAGGAAGAGTTCCCTTATCCCCATCGCAAGGTGTGCGATGGGTCTGTCTAATTTCTTTAGTGCCCCTCTGCTCAAACCCCGAGGGGGAGAATGCAGGTCCTAGGTAGTGGAGTGTTTTTGGGCTCCGACCTCACAACAGTGTCTAAGGCAGAGTGTTTACAGCTCCCAAAGCCCCAGCGGTCATGTGTTACACTGCGCTCTTTCAGCTTTGCCATCTGCAGGTGTCTTGTGTTAATCAGTTCGATTGGACCCTCTGCCTTTTTTTTTTTTTTTTTTTTTTTTTTAGGGAAAAAGAGAAAAAGAAGGGGGAAAAAAGAAAAAGAGGGAAAAAGGAATATTACTTCATTCCTAAAATGGGTTTCAATAATGGCCGATCAATATTTTGAGTGTTTAAACTGGTTAATGCATATTTTATGTGTTTAAAATGGAGACCTCTGTTGTGTTTATTTGTTCTGGTTCTGAGTTCAAGTCCTGGATATCTTATCAATTTGTTGTCTCATTGAATCTAAATCTCATTATGTGTCTTATGTATCTGGGTGTTAAGATCTCTTATTGTTGTATTAATCCTTTTACCCTTGCATCCTTGTAGCTTTGAAATCTATTTTATTAAGTGTGAGAATTGCAACTCCTGCTTTTTATTTATTTATTTTTGCTCTCCATTTGGTTGGTGAGCTTTTTTCCATCCCCTTGTTTTGAGTCTTTGTATATCTTTAGATATATCGTTAGATTTTGTGGATAATGAATATTTTGTGTGTTTAAAATGGAGAGCCCTATTGAGTTTATTTGTTCTGGATCTTAGTTCCAGTCCCGGATATCGTTATCAATTTTCTGTCTCGTTGAATCTAAATCTCATTATGGGTCTTATGTATCTGGGTGTTAAGATCTCTTATTATTACATTAATCCTTTTATCCTTGTATCCTTGTAGCTTTGAAATCTATTTTGTCAAATGTGAAAATTGCAACTCCTGCTTATTTATTTATTTTTGCTCTCCATTTGGTTGGTACGTTTTTTTTTTTTCCAACCCTTTATTTTGAGTCTATGTATATCTTTGGATATACCGTTAGATTTTGTCTGTATCTTTTGATTGGGAGGTTTGGTCGATTTAAATTTAGGGTTGCTGCCGTTTGATATTAACTGGCTATTTTGTCCTTTCATTGATAAAAATTCTTCTTTATGTTAATGCTCTTTACTTTTTGGTGTATTTTTAGAAAGGGTCATACTGGTTGTTCCTTTCTGTGTATAGTGCTTCTTTTAGAAGTTCTTGTAAAGCAGGCCTGGTGGTAATAAAATCTCTGAGTACTTGCTTGTTCCTAAAAAATTTTATTTTTCCTTCAAATGTAAAGCTTAAATTGGCAGGATATGAAATTCTGGGCTGAAAGTTCTGTTGATTAAGTATATTGAATATTGGCCCCCACTCTCTTCTAGCTTGTAGGGTTTCCGTTGAGAGATCTGCTGTAAGCCTAATAGGCTTACCTTTATGGGTAACTTGATCTTTCTCTCTGGCTGCCCTTAATATTTTCTCCTTCGTTTCGATCTTGGTGAATCTGACGATTATGTGCCTTGGGGTTGGTCTTCTTGAGGAATATCTTTGTGGTGTTCTCTGTATTGCCTGGGGTTGAATAGTGTCCTGCTTTGCTAAATTAGGAAAATTTTCCTGGATAATGTCCTGGAGAGTATTTTCCAGCTTGAATTCATTCTCTCCGTCACATTCAGGTACACCAATCAAGCGTATATTAGGTCTTTTCACATAGTCCCATATTGCTTGGAGACTTTGCTCATTCCTTTTTATCCTTTTTTCTCTATTCTTGTCTTGTTGTGTTGTTTCATTAAGTTGATCTTCGACCTCTGATACCCTTTCTTCTGCTTGATCCATTCGGCTGTTTAAGCTTGTACATGTTTCACTAAGTTCTCGTGTTGTATTTTTCAACTCCATAAGTTCATTTGTATTCCTCTCTATATTGTCTATTCTTTTCAACATTTCATCTAATCTTTTTTCCAAGTTCTTAGTTTCTTTACATTGGGTTAGAACAAGTTCCTTTAACTCCCAGAAGTTTCTTATCATCCACCTTTTAAAGCCTACTTCAGATAATGGAACACAGTCCTTTTCCATCAGGGCTTGTTCCGTTACTGATGAGTCCTTTTCCATCAGGGCTTGTTCTGTTGCTGATGGGTTCTGATTTTGAGTATACTCGGCCTTCTTAGGCTGTTTTTTTCCCTTCATTGTAGGAAATTAGGAAATGTAAAAATTTCCTAATTTAGCAAAGGGAATGGACAGAGGGTCCATTCCCTTCATCTGCAATGGACCCTCTGCCTTATAGCAACGACAGAGGGCTTTCCGTATCCCAGGTTCTTGCCCCAGTGTACCAGAAAAATCAGATCACATGTGGGCTTGGAGGATGGGCACAAGTCTTTATTGAGTGGTGGAGGTAGGTGTCAGCGAGGTGGATGGGGAGCAAGAAGGAGGGTGGAGTGGGAAGGTGGTCTTCCCCTGGAGTCAGGCTGCCCAGCGGCTGTGTTGTCCCACCGTCAGAGGCCTGCTGGTGTCTGCTTGCGTGTATTTGTGTGTTGTTCTTCTCCTCTTGACATCCAGCCACTTGTGTGTGTGTACCCACTAAGGTCTCTCAGGTTTTATATGGGCACAGGATGGTGGGGGGGCTGGTGGGCCAGAGTGGTCTTGGAAAATACAACATTTGGGTGTGAAAACAGGAATGCCTCTCCTCATTTAGGTCCATAGGCACAGGCCCAAGGGTGAAGCCCTCACCAGGCACCCCGCTCTTCTCTACCCAACACTTCCCTGCCCCACTCTGGTATCACCAGGATGCCCATTGGCTGAGCTCAGAAACTGGAGGACAAAGGAGTACCCTGAGACAGTCCATATAGGTCAGCATCCCAGGGCACAGAACACAGTAGGCACCAGCTCTATCAAATCTGTATGGCTGAGGGCGGATCCTGGGAATCTGGAGTCCCAGTGACTCTGATCATGACTCAAGTTTAAAACTCACCAACCCAGAAGCAATAGCAGCAGAGCTATTCAAACTGAAGATGACAAATCCCTCTTGGAATTACAATTGTTTGCGAGGGTGATTTTTTTTTTTTTTTTTTTTTTTTTTTTTTTTTTGTGGTGGTGGGGAGGGACATGGAGTTTTGCTCTTGCCTGGCTGGAGTGCAGTGGCACGATCTCAGCTTGCTGCAACCTCCACCTCCCAGGTTCAAGTGATTCTCCTGCCTCAGCCTCCCAAGTAGCTGGATTACAGGCACCCACTATTACCCCCAGCTAATTTTTTGTATTTTTAGTAGAGACAGGATTCCACCATGTTGGCCAGGCTGGTCTCAAACTCCTGACCTCAGGTGATCTACCCACCTCAGCCACCCAAAGTGCCGGGATTACAGGTGTGAGCCACTGCACCCAGAGATTATTTCCCTAACAGGCATACACCCGACTTCCTCCCTCTCTCTTTCTCTCCATGTACACTTCCAGTCCCCAAGACCCCCAATTCCTGCTGACCCCTAGCCCAAAAGAAGGTGGTCTTGCACTAAAGCCTCTTATGGTCATTCCATCTGCCCAAGGTGGAGCAGCTATGGTTGCTAAGAGGGAAAGTGGGGAGGAGCAGAGATCATGGCCCCAACTCAAGGCCCCTCCCCTAAGGACAGCTTCAGAGCTGTGAACGAAGGAGCACCTTCCCGGAGAAGACAAACACACCACTGATTTCTCAACAGGACCTTGCAAGGTCTGATGTCAGACGTGTTCCCTGCTCATAAACAGCAGAGCCAGCTTCCCATCAACACTGGCTCTGGGCCAAGCAGACCCAGAGACAGGGCTAAAGTCCTGGTTCCCATGAGGTGATCTCTCCAGTGGTTTTTCTCTATTCTGCTACAGTCGTGATTCCAGCTGGCATTTCTAGAGGACTTCCTTAGAAGTCCAGCAGCATGCTAAAGGATTGGCTATGCTGGACTGCACGGCTAGCTATGGCACTTTGAATACCTCTGCTTCCCCATGCCTAACTCCATGCTTGCCCAACAGTCCAACCCAATTGCCAAAAATGCATAAGCAAGGCTGCCAGGGAGCTTCTGCAAGGCTCAGGAGCCTCAATGTCATAGTAGTTCCCAGAGGCCAGGGTCAGGGGTGCCCAGAAACCCTCTGTTTATGGAAAGATTCTGCTCATTTATTTTAGAACATATACACAGAAGAATATGTGTATTCATATCATTCATTCCATACTCTCCACTTACCACTCATCACTTGTGTGAGTGGTGGCCCTGAACTGCTTTACCTAAATCTACACTGTCTGGGTGGAAGGAATCTTGAAGATCCACTTCTGAACTGACCTCCCCTTTTGACAGGTGAGTGACTGGAGGCCCGGAGCAGGTGGGCTTCGCAAGAGGTCTCAAACTACAAGTGACAGGAGCAGCACTGAATCCTAATCTCCAGATTCCCCATTCATTGCCCTCTTCACTACCGGGAAGCCACTCTCAAGTCACAGAAAATGATTCTTATGGGACTGGTGGCAGGACTCATAAGATTGTGCCCATGACCTTTCTCTTCCAGTAACTGTAGATAAAGATTCAGGGAAAAAGAAGACCCAGGAATAGAGACACAGAGGACAGTCCTAAAGCCTCTCCTCCACTTACTCATTATTTTCCTGTCAGTCACGCAAGTCAAGTAAACATGTGGAGCTTGTTTCTAGTAAACATTGGCATGATGACAGCTTCTTGTAAGAGCTTTTAATGCCAAGGTGCCTTGTACTCAAACAGAGAATTGTTTCTTTTGTTTACCCAAAAACATAAACATTAAAGAAGTGTTAAAAGAAAAACTCTTTTAAAGGAGAGAGAACTGAAATAACAACCATTAACCAATAAGTGTTGGAAGAAAGGTGCCAAACTGTGTCTTGAGGGGGTGGAGCAGAGTGGTTAAGCGTGTAGGCTCTGGGGCGAGAATGCTGAACGCACATCCCAACTCTAGTTACTTAAACGTTTGTGCTTCGATTTCCTCCTGTGTAAAATGGGCTCATTATAGAACCAGTCTTATAAGGTAGTTTTAAGGATTAGATTAGTTAGGAAATACATATATAAAGCACTTAGCCCAGGGCCTAGAACGTGGTGAGTTCTCAATAAATGTTAGCTATTAATCTTTATTTAAATCTTTAATTTTGTTTCAAGTTCACAGATAAAATAATTTGGGCTAAATTTCGTGAATAGAAATTTTTATATGACGTTCAAACAAGATTCTAGCTATAGTATTAATACGAAATATAACCATCATCAACTAGCCTGTCATATAAAGGTAGTGACTTTTTTTTTTAAGACATAACCTCACTATGTTGTCCAGGCTGGAGTGCCGTGTCACAAACACTGCAACCTCCACCTCCCAAGCTCAACCAGTTCTCCTGCCTCAGCCTCCCCAGTACCTGGGATTACAGGCTCCCACCACCACGCCAGGCTAATTGTTGTATTTTTAGTAGAGACAGGGTTTCACCATGTTGGCCAGGCTGGTCTTGAACTCCTGACCTCAGGTGATCTGCCCACCTCACCCTCCCAAAGTGCTGGGATTGCAGGCATGAGCCACTGCACCCGGCCAAAAGTAGTGACATTTTAAAATCCATTCTAGCAAGGCACAGTGGCTCACACCTATAATCCCAGCACTTTGGAAGGCTGAAGTAGGAGGATCACTTGAGCCCAGTAGTTTGAGACCAGCCTGGGAAACACGGGGAGACCCCATCTCTATTTAAAAAAATTTTTTTTTAATTGTAAAAATTAGCCAGGCATGATGGTGCACACCTGTGATCCCAACTACTCAGGAGTCTGAGAAGGGAGGATTCCTTGAGCCCAGGAGGTAGAGGCTGCAGTAAGCGATGATCACATCCCTGCACTCCAGCCTGGGCCTCAGAACAAGCCTGTCTCAATAAATAAATTAATTAATTAATAAAATCTGTTCTAAGCCAGGCCTATTCTACTTTTAGCCATTCATTTATTTACACCACCTAATAAGTCAGATTGGGCAATTTTAATCTAGGAAGCCACAGATAACCCTGTAGTATTACAGAAAATGAATCCTAAGTTACGTAGCTTCCTGAGGGCTGATACTCGTGAGACTCTGATAAGCTGTGAGGAACACGAGGCCAAGGCAGTAAGCGAGCTAGCTGCGGTATTCTTTTTCCATCACATGCCCTGAGTCATGCCAAGGGTGGAAGAAAACTAATGGACTGTTTCTCTTCTTCATCTGAAAATTGAATCTGTCCCTATTTTAGAGCTGGTTTTTTCCTGACTCTAGAGAAAAGGAGACGATCAGGTTCTGAGTTTACCCCCAAGGATCTCATGGTCTCCTGGGAGACAGACAAGAAATCAGTGAATATGACCTAAATATGAGGTGTTCAAATCAAGGTTTGCTATGGTTTTACAGGAACACATGAAGAAGGCTCTTAACTCAGCCTGAGGAGGCTTTTGGGAAGGTCTCTTTTTTTTTTTTTCTTTTTAATTTCTAAGAGTTCCTTTATTTATTTACACACAGACATTCCCCATATAAGTGAACAGGTCTCATCATAAATCAAGTATATAGTAAGTGCAAGAGGCATATGCTAGTACATTTTAGTTGTTATATATATATATATATATATATATATATATATATATATATATATACATATATACAAACATATATATGTATATATTATTACACTTTAGGTTCTGGGGTATATGTGCAGAACATGCAGGATTGTTGCATAGGTGCATACATGGCAATGTGGTTTGCTGCCTCCATCCCCATCACCTATATCTGGCATTTCTCCCCATGTTATCCCTCCCCAACTCCTTATCCTCCACTGTCCCTCCCCTAGTCCCCCACTACAGACCTCAGTGTGTGATGCTCCCCTTCCTGTGTCCATGTGTTCTCATTGTTCAACACCCACCTATGAGTGAGAACATGCAGTGCTTGATTCTCTGTTCTTGTGTCAGTTTGCTGAGAATGATGGTTTCCAGGTTCATCCATGTCCCTACAAAGGACACAAACTCACCGTTTTTTATGACTGTGTAGTATTCCATGGTGTATATGTGCCACATTTTCCCTGTCCAGTCTATCATCAATGGGCATTTGGGTTGGTTCCAAGTCTTTGCTATTGTAAACAATACTGCAATGAACATACGTGTGCATGTGTCCTTATAATAGAATGATTTATAATCCTTTGGATATATATCCAGTAATGGGATTGCTGGGTCAAGTGGAAATTCTATTTCTAGGTCTTGAGGAATCGCCACACTGTCTTCCACAATGGTTGAACTAATTTACACTCCCACCAGCAGAGTAAAAGTGTTCCTATTTCTCCATATCCTCTCCAGCATCTGTTGTCTCCAGATTTTTTAATGATCGCCATTCTAACTAGTGCAAGATGGTATCTCAGTGTGGTTTTGATTTGCATTTCTCTAATGACCAGTGATGATGAGCATTCATATGTTTGTTGGCCTCATATATGCCTTCTTTTGAAAAGTGTCTGTTCATATCCTTTGCCCACTTTTGAATAGGCTTGTTTTTTTCTTGTACATCTGTTTTAGTTATTGTAGATTTTGAATGTAAATCCTTGGTCAGATGGGTAGTTTGCAAAAATTTTTTCTCATTCTGTTGGTTGCCAGTTCATTCTAATGATTGTTTCTTTTGCTGGGCAGAAGCTCTGGAGTTTAATTAGATCCCATTTGTCTATTTTAGCCTTTGTTGCCAATGCTTTTGGTGTTTTAGTCATGAAGTCCTTGCCTATGCCTGTATCCTGAATGGTTTTGCCTAGGTTTTCTTCTAAGGTTTTTATGGTGTTAAGTCTTATGTTTAAGTCTTTAATCCATTTGGAGTTAATTTTACTGTAAAGTGTCAAGAAGAGATCCAGTTTCTGCTTTCTGCACATGGCTAGCCAGTTTTCCCAACACCATTTATTAAACAGGGAATCCTTTCCCCATTGCTTGTTTTTGTCAGGTTTGTCAAAGATCAGATGGTTGTAGATGTGTGGCATTGCCTTCAAGGCCTCTGTTCTGTTCCATTGGTCTATATCTCTGTTTTGGTACCAGTACCATGCTGTTTTGATTACTGTACCCTTGTAGTATAGTTTGAAGCCAGGGAAGGTCTAACTCTTAAGGGATGAATAGAATTTAGCCAGAGGGACCAAGTGGCATGGCTTATACCTGTAATACTAGCACTTTGGGAAGCCTAGGCAGGTGGATCACTTGAGATCAGGAATTTGAGACCAGCCTGGCAAATATGTCGAAAACCAGTCTCTACTAAAAATACAAAAATTAGCCGAGCATGGTGGTGCATGCCTGTAGTCCCAGCTACTTGGGTGGCTGACACAGGAGAATCACCTGAACCTGAGAAGCAGAGGTTGCAGTGAGCTGAGATGATGCCACTGCACTCTAGCCTGGGCTACAGAGTGAGACCCTGTCTCAATTTAAAAAGAAGGAGGAGGAGGAGGAGGAGAATTATTTAGCCAGATGAAGACACGGGAAAGCCCATTTAATAACAGGAAATAGTATATGCAAAGGCTCACATGGAGAGTTTAGGGATTTTTCTGGGGCTGTCCTCCAAGCCTCCTTTCTCCAAGCTGTGTTTGTTCTCCATGAGGCTGCCTCCCTGGCCATAGCTGGGCCAATCACAATTGCTTTCCTGGAAATGGGAGATTGTGATGCTACCTGGACTTTTCAGTTGATCTGGGATGATGTAAACTCAGAGAGTGTCTCTGGGCAGGCAGGGAAAGGTACTGTGCTTAGCAAGAGGAGTGACGCAGATTTGCTAAATGAAGTGGAGGTGAGGAATCAGTGGCCCCAAAGAGAGAGAGCCTGAGAAAGGCACCAGCTTCCTGCTCCTGGTGCTGGCCGCTCTTGGAATCTCAGGACCCTGGGGTCCATCAGATATCCTTTGATCCTTCTTTTAAATTCCCTTTTAACTTCAGCCTCAATTCCCTTTTGGCTTGAGACCGAAACAAAAGAAACCCAGTCGAAGGCAGACAGCATGAGGCATTAGGGGATAGCTACGGAATCCAAAATGACCAGAGCAAAAGCCATTTCAGATGTGGGATGAAATATAGGACATGGGCCTGGCCCAGAAGGCAAGGCCAAACCACAGAGGGCTTTGAGTGCTGTGCTAAAACATTTGCACTTTATCCCACAGGCAATGTGAGCCCTGGAAGAGCTTTCAGAAGATGAGTAATGCTCCCCTGAGCTTGCGTTTGAATGCACTGAAGCGGGTAAAGGCTCAAGGCAGGAGTCCAGTTAGGAGGCTGGAGCAGAGGTAGTGAGGATCTGGACAAGGTAACAACAAGGAAACGGAGATGAGGGGCGAGTTCAAGAGATCTTTAAGGGAAAACCAAGAGGACTTGGGTAGCAACTGGATGGAGGATGGGACGGCGAGAAAAACAGAGGGAGTCAAACGGGATTCTGCAGCCCATAGCTTGGACGAATGGCTTGAAGGGGCAGGTTTGTGGAGGAAGATGCTGGCTTCAATTCTGGTCTTGTGATGAGGGTACAAGTAGATGTGTCAATGCACATTGGAACACCTAGCTTTGGGAACCCAGGAAAAACTGGCTAACCTCAACACACGTTTTCAGAGATCATTCTCCCAGAGATGCCAGATTAAAACAGGGAATTTGGGGAATAGAGAAAGGATGGAAAATGGGAGAGAACAGAATCTTGGAGAATGCCAACATTTAAGGGACTAAAGAGGAAGACAGGCTTTCAAAGGGAACTGAAAAGAAGCCAAAGACTCTGGATAAAAGGAGGAGCCCTGAGAAATAGAACTTGAAGGAGGAAGCGTGATACATGAGAAAATACTGCTCTGATGCCATCCCTGCAGGAGTGGAAATCTGACCACCTTTCACCATCTCCTCCCTCATCACCTTCGTCCAAGCCACCATCACCTTCTCTCGGAACGACTGAAATAACTTCCTACGTGGTCTCTCTTCCTCCGGCCTTTCCTGTGTTCTCCCAGAGGTGCATCCCTGGCAGTAGTTGGGTCAGCCACAGTTGCTTTCCTGGGAGCAGATGACCATGATGCTACTTGGGCTTTTCAGATGATCTGGAGTCATATAAACTCAGGGAGTGTCTGCGAGCAGAAAAAGGCAGGGAAAGGTGTTGTGCCTAGAAAGAGGAGTGACACCGAGCTGCCAAATGAAGTAGAGGGGAAGAATCAGTGGCCCCAAAAACAGCGAGCCTGAGAAAGGCACCACCTTCCTGTTCCTGGTGCTGGCCCCACTTGAAATCTCAGGAACCTTGAGAAGGTTCAACTCTTGACTCAGGGTTACATCTTAGGGAGAACTTGAGAGCAACAGGAGCTGGCAGCTGGGTTGATAAAGACCCTGCTCATAGTCTTCCACTATCAGCCTTCAAGACCCCACCTGATGTGACCCATGGCTGCCTCTGAAGCAGGAGTGGCCGCAGACAAATCTCTCAAACACCAGACTGGGAAGGAAGTGGTATCGTATTCAGCTGGGAGCTGCGGCAGCATAGATGCCTAACCTAGCTCTCCAACAAAGAAAATCCTTGCCTCTCTAAGGCTTACAACTCTAGAAATTACATGTGACAGGGTCTTGAGCTTACAACTCTAGAAATTACATGTGACAGGGTCTTGAGCTTACGACTCTAGAAATTACATGTGACAGGGTCTTGATCCATAAAGCAGCCCATAAAGCAGGCATGGGGTACGTGACTTAGGTGGGGGTCTGATTGTGTTTAAAGTGTTACATGCATAGACCAAGGTATGACAGGATACACCACAAGTTGTTATCTCTAAGTGGGGAAGTATAGGATTTATGGCCTTCTTTAACTCTTCTGAATTTTCTCACTTTTTAATGTTTTTTAATTGTGTTAATTTTTTTATAGAGACAGGGATCTTACTATGTTGCCTAGGCTCGTCTCAAACTCCTGGCTGTAGATGACCCTCCCACCTCAGCCTCACAAAGCACTGGGATGTGCAAGCCACAACCCCCAACCCCTGAGATCATCTTTTATACGGTAAATGTTCTCCTTTTCATATGATGAATCTGGTGACTTATGGTTTTTTAAGATATCAGGCAAGAGGTGTGGATTTAGGCTTTTGTTGGGCAGGGATTTGTGAAGATTTTGTCCGGCTGTTCCTCAGGCACCTGACACACAGATGTTGCTCCATTTCTTTTTCGTAAATGAAGAAAGGATACGAATAGGGTCAAATGCTACAGAGAGGAAGTGTTGTCCGGAAATCCCATATGCAGAGACCTAGAGAAGGAGCTGAAGACTGGGAGATGTTGACACAACGGTAGGGTAAGAGCGGGCAGGAAAGCCGAGCAGGTTCAACATTGCTGAGGAGGGTGGATGGATCACACACTGCAGGGGGATTCAACCAAATAAAAGGAACGGAAGCCACCTCCTGCCTGGACATCAGATGAGGGACAGGGAGGAGAGGAGAGTAAGTGTGGATGCTAGTGAGGCATCAGATTGCTGAGGAACCTCCCCAGCAGCCTTAGTTTCTTAGATCAATGGGATGCAACTAACTGGGAGAGAGAAAACAAGACCATGCACAACCTTGGGATGGCAAACTAGAGAGGAAACTGACTGAAATAACAAGAGGCCAGGAGAAAGTCAAAGAACATCACTAAGTGGGAGGAATGTAACAGGCAAGGAAATATTAACTATGATTAAAACATGAAATCGAAGCATGATGTAGGCTGATTAAAAAAATGGAAAAAATATTAAAACATATGAAAACTGCATTAAATTATTCAATGAAAATAGTATGAACCTAAGCTGTACTGATAAGCCATTGTGATACTATGACATATGACACTGAAACATTCAAGAAGAAATACCACAATAAAAAAATGTGGTCAGGTGTGGTGGCTGACCCCTGTAATCCCAGTACTTTGGGAGACCGAGGCAGGTGGATCACGTGAGATCAGGAGTTCGAGACCAGCCTGGCCAACATGGCAAAATCCTGTCTCTACTAAAAATACAAAAATTAGCTGGACGTTGTGGCTGGCGCCTGTAGTAACAGCTATTCAGGAGGCTGAGGCAGGAGAATCTCTTAAACCCATGAGGCAGAGGTTGCAGTGAGCCGAGATCACGTCATCGCACTCCAGCCTGGGTGACAAGAGTGAAACTCCTTGTCAAAAAAAAAAGAAAGAAAAAAAATGCTAGAAGACTTTCTGCTCAATTTTGCTGTGAACATAAAATGCTCTGAAAAATAAACTATTTTGTTTGTTAATGCTAGAAGGCAATAAACAAAAATGTGCACCGGTTTGACTTTGGGCGGTGGAAACATGAGTGCTTTTTTTTATTCTTTTTTTGCCTTTTTTTGGCTTTTTCTGTGTTCACACTCTGTAACTGTGTACTAGAGAGCCCGCCTGTGACTCAGCACCTCAGGGAGCCTCCCCAGGTTTCTCCTCCCACATGCAACCTCCTCCCACATGGCTGCCTGCACCCATTTGCCAAGTTGGCCTCCACCCTCTACCAGTTCCAGCCCAGCCACCTGCAGGGGAACAGGGCCAAGTTTCCCTGAGTGTGCTGCTGGCACTGCCAAAATCTCCCCACTTTTTTTCAGTTTCACTCCCAGCCCCATCTCCCTACTACTCAGGTGAGAATCCCTGGGTCTGCACTGGTCTTGGCCTTGAGGGCTACTCAACTCTCGTAGCCCTCAAGGTCTCCCTAAGCCCCAACCCTGAGGCATTGCCTTCTGCAGGCCTGTGTGCTTTCCTCTTGACCTCCAGAAATGAGCTTCTCCCTAAGAGCCCTCAACCCTCCATTCCTTTCAGGGACATTGCTTGCACTGATGTTCATGAATCCCAGAGTGAGCCCAGTTTAAGTTCAAACCGACAGTCTGCTCAGTGTTGCTAATCTCCCATCACGCACTTGAAGCACCGATAGAACTCAGACCTTAGCTGCAAAATGAAGCAGAAAAGTAGAATGGTAGCTGGTGGATGCAGGATTAAGGGAGGGTAGTTACAAGGTGGGAGCTCCTACCGCAGGCTTGTGCGAGGATGGGCAATCTAGAAGAGAAAAACGTGGATGTCACAGAAACAAGGATATACCTCAATTGCCTTTCCAAGCTTTATCTTTTCAGCTCCAGGCATCTCTGGGAAAGAGGTATATCGTATATCCCAACTCTCCTCCCAGCTCGCTGGTACTATGACATCATGTAGGAAGCACTGCCATTACAGTTAGATTTGGAGTTACATCCCGATTTCCCAGTGGACGCGCCTTTCCGAGACTTCTCTGCTATGATAAACAATGCTTGCCATTTATGGAGACCCTAGTCTACCCCGAGAGCCTGGCATACGTTACCCTGAACCTTGACAACAAGCTTCCAACGCTGCCATCCCTTCAAGGAGGGAGGGGTCCAGAGAAGTTAAATTACTTGCTCAATATCACATGAGTCGGGATAGACTAAGCCCTGGCCTAAAGCAAATCGTCTCTATGGCTCTCTCCACCACAGTGGAGCAATGGCACATGACTCTCCATGTGTCACAGAGCAGCTGAGAGCTCAAACTCTGAAGACAGCTGGTCCTTGACTTAAACTCCAGTTTTGCCACTTACCTGCTGCCGTTACCTTGAGTGAGGGATTTCATCTCTTTGGCCCTATTTCCTCTTCTGTAAAATAAGGATAATAATAATTCCTACCATCAGGTATTGATGAACATTAAATAAAATAATTCAAGGAAAAAAAGGGTTTTTTTCCGGTGGCTGGCACAGAGTAAGTCTTCAATTACAATATCATGGGAAATACTGGAAATACACTGTACTTATAAGGATTTAGATAAGGGTTCTCCTTGTGTTGTAGAATCTAAAATAGAACTCAGGGATAAAAGTGACAATTTCATGGAAGTGGGGCAGAAGCAGATCTTTGGGTCCTTTTTTTTTTTTTTAGACAGAGTCTCGCTCTGTCGCCCAGGCTGGAGTGCAGTGGTGCAATCTCAGCTCACTGCAACCACCACCTCTTGGGCTCAAGTGATTCTCCTGCCTCAGCCTCCCCAGTAGCTGGAAATACAGTCATTATACCACCACGCCGGGCTAATTTTTGTATTTTTAGTAGAGACAGGGTTTCACTATGTTGGCCACGCTGGTCTTGACCTCCTGACCTCAGGCGATCCACCCACCTCGGCCTCCCAAAGTGCTGGGATTACAGGCATGAGCCACCGCGCCCGCCATGGGTCCCTTTCAACAATTCTGCTTTTCCCTTGCCACAGAGCCCTCAGGAATCCCAGATGGCTCCTGTCTCTCTCTCTCTCTCTCTCTCTCTCTCTCTCTCTCTCTCTCTCTCTCTCTCTCTCTCTTTCTCTCTCTCTCTCTCTCTCTCCCCTTGCAAAATCTTCCAACGGCTTAATGTTAGCATCTAAGAAGCTGTTCCTAAGTCCAAAGTGTGGTCATAGCAGTGCACACAGACCCACCTGTTAGTGAGAGGCTGAGCTTACACGTTGGACTGGAGTGTGCCAGTTTGCTCATGACCTTGAAGGCTTAGAAAAGAGGATCCTATGCAAGAGAGTGACTTCAGAAATCCATTCTCATCCCTGGCTTAATGACTAAAAGAATTCCCTGAACCCAGGGGCATTTGTTCTCTTTCTAAGGGGCCTGCCTAGGCCAAATAAAAGAATGGCTGACAGACCAGGGAGGGAAGTATTGGATGGGGCAGCTGGAAGAGAGGAGAAAGAGAAGGGGACAGACAGAGGCCTCCTAGGAACTCCTCAGGTCAGACTTGGTCAGCAGCTGGCTGGAAAGCACATACTAAGAACTGGTCTTCTCGGGACACTTACGTGCAGATAATCATGATCTGGGCAAAGATAGACGTTTCACATCAAGTTCACTGGAGCTATAGTCCCATTTGTACATCACAGTACACTCTTAGATGTAGAGCATCCCCTCTTAGAAATGGAAGGAAGCTTGCCTAATCAAACCTCATTTCACGGGAGCGGAAACCAAGGTTCTGAAAATTTAAGTGAAGATTCAAGTAACACAGCAACTAAGTCTGTCTTTTTATCTCTTATTTATTAGAAACATTTTTCCAAATCTTCAGGTTCAGCTTGTGGTACACTAGGACCACCAAGTAGACCTCCTTGTTCCAGTGACCCTACAAGAAGTTTCACAAACTCCTCACATGCCCTCCATTCACACATTTCCTTCATCCCCCTAGATTTTATGTATGTAGTTCATTACTTTATGTGTTTGTTTGTTTGTTACGGAGTCTTGCTCTGTCACCCAGGGTGGAGTGCAGTGGCGCAATCTTGGCTTACTGCAACCTCCACCTCCTGGGTTCAAGTGATTCTCCTGCCTCAGCCTCTCCATAGCTGGCATCCCAGGTGCCCACCACCACCCAGCTAAACTTTGTATTTTTGTTTCACCATGTTGTCTAGGCTGGTCTCAAACTCCTGACCTCAGGTGTTCCACCCACCTCAGCCTCCCAAAGTGCTGAGATTCCAGGCATGAGCCACTGTGCCCGGGCCATTACTTTAAAGACCTAGCTTGAAGTTGGATGCAAACAAGCTTTTGTTATGTAGACAACTAGCAGATTCTCACCCAGAAACATGTGGGAATGTGCACAGGGACAGTGCATGCTGAGTCTTGCCAGGGTCCCACTCAGAGGAGTGCTCAAGGATCCTGGCCAAGTAGGGAACCCTGCCCGGCACAGCCCTGAGGCCTGTACCTGCCTAGTCTCTCCACACCCTCAATGCCTTTAAAGCTGGAGCCGAGCCAGCTCTTTCAGGAAGACAGCCATGTTGTTTACAGTATGGGAACCAAGGGAGAGGTACGGATGTGGCCTCTTAGGTTTCAGTTGGGCAACACAATTCCTTCCCATGTCGGAAGTGACTAGATTTCTTCAGAGGCCCCTCCCCATTTACCTTCTAGATCTTACTTCTTCCATCCCCCGATGCAAGCCTGGCTAAAAGAAGGGGTGATAATTCTGAAATAACGTTGGGTCATTCATTCCCAAAACAGATATACACATGCACCCATGCGTAAGCAGCACACACCTCCACACTGTGGATTACCTAGAAATCCCGTCAATGTATCCTCCTGGAGGACACAACATTAGCTGGCAGAAAGTTTTAAAAAAGGGAAATAAAAAACAAGAAAAGAAATTCTGATGTTCATTTGATGTGCTATCTGGATTTCCACCAATTTCTAGTCATGGTAGCAGGCTGAGGAGGCACAGCAGCAACACAGCAGCACCTGCCTGCTCTCCACCGGCATCCTAGGTCACAATTCTTTCATTTTTAAAAATAGGATGGGCACGGTGGCTCATGCCTGTAATCCCAGCACTTCGAGAGACCAAGGTGGGCCGATCACCTGCAGTCAGGAGTTTGAGACCAGCCTGGCCAACCCGTCTCTACTAAAAATACAAAAATTAGCCGGGCATGGTGACAGGCGTCTGTAGTCCCAGCTACTCAGGAGGCTGAGGCAGGAGAACTGCTTGAACCTGGGAGGTGAAGTTTGCAGTGAGCTGAGATCACGCCACTGCACTCTGGCCTGATCACTCTAGGCAACAGAGTGAGACTCTGTCTCAAAAATAAATAAATTAATTAATTTTTAAAAATAAATAACTATGGTCAAAAGTAGGCAAGAGAAAGAAAAAATCACCAAGGATCATAAATGAAGAGGGAGCTTACAAATGTATAGACTTTTCAGGGAAGCCACAGGAACCCAGAAAGATACTAGAATTGATCATGCACCTTGAGGATGGGAATGGTAACACCAGTGACCCTAGAGGCCCCATGTACAGAAGGAAGTACAACTAGATTGCCTGTAAAATGTCAGTACCAGGAAAGAGCTGCCATGCCCCTTGAACAGGGATAGAAAACCACTTTGCAGCCTGAAACACAACCCCCAAGTGAGTTGTCGGTCCTGGGTCACAGGAGAAAAGGGGCCAATTGAAGAACATTCCAGAATCCCAAACCCAAGTATTAAGTGATGAGGACCCAAATCTGCCATTTGGAATGGTGTGGAAACTCAGGGCCAAGAAATAGCAATAACAAAAAATGCTCTGAGCCATGTACCCAGTAAGGCCCCAGCAGGCACAGCCATAAAACCACCTCTGTATAGACTTATTCATAATCCAAGGCACATGCAAGACTCCCATGGGGAAAAAAAATGCCTTCAAAAGATGAATTCACAATAAAATGTTACAAAGAGCTAACAATCATCACAATCAACAGTCAGCCAACAGCAAATGGGAGAATTCACACCTGAGGGATTAAAGATAATACAGCAATTTAGATTTGACTTTAGAATAGGAACAGTGCCATGAACAGTGACTCACACCTGTAATCCCAACTCTTTGAGAGGCAGAGGTGGGAGAATCACTTGAGACCAGGGGTTCGAGACCAGCCTGGGCAACATAGAGAGAATCCATCTCTAAAAAAAGAAAATTAAGTATTAGCCAGAGGTGGTGTTGTTTGCCAGTAGTCCCAGCTACTTGGGAGGCTGAGGCAGAAGGATTTCTTTTTCTTTCTTTTTTTTTTTTTTTTTTTTTGAGACAAGGTCTCACTCTGTTGCCCAAGCTGGAAGGCAGTGGTGGAATCTGGGCTCACTGTAACCTCTGCCTCCCAAGCTCAAGCAATCCTCCTACCTTAGCCTCCAGAGCAGGTGCACACCTCCATGCCCAGCTAATTGTGTGTGTGTGTGTGTGTGTGTGTATTTGTTGTGGAGATGGGGTTTCACCATGTTGCCCAGGCTGGTCTTGAACTCCTCGACTCAAATGATCCTCCCACCCTGGATTCCCAAAGTGCAGGAATTACAGGCATGAGCCATCGCCTGTAATTTTTTTTTAAATAGGTCAAGCATGGTGGCTCATGCCTGAAATTCCAGAACTTTGGGAGGCCAAGGAAGGAGGATTGATTGCTTGAGCCCAGGAGTTCAAGACGAGCCTGGGCAACATACTAAGATTCTGATCTCTACAAAAAAAATTTTTTTAATAGCCAAAGGTGGTGTTGCATACCTGTAGCCCCAGCTACTCAGGAGACTGAGGCAGGAGGATTTTTAAATTTTTTTTTAATAGGGTGTTGTGAGGCCAGGCACAGTCACTCACACCTATAATCCCAGCACTTTGGGAGGCCGAGGCAGGTGGATCACCAGGTCAAGAGATTGAGACCATCCTGGTCAACATGGTGAAACCCCGTCTCTACTAAAAATACAAAAATTAGCTGGGCATGGTGGTGTGCACCTGTAGTCCCAGCTACTCAGGAGGCTGAAGTAGGAGAACTGCTCGAACCCAGGAGGCAGAGGTTACGGTGAGCCAAGATCCCGCCATTGCACTCCAGCCTGGGAAACAAGAGTGAAACTCCATCTCAAAAAAAACAACAACATATGGTGTTATAGCTCAACCAGCAATCCTAGCACTTTGGAAGGCAAGGCCTGGGGGTCACTTGGGCCCAGGAGTTGGAGACCAGCCTGGGCGACATAGAGAGACCCCGACTCTATTAAAAAAATTAGGCCAGGCTCAGTGGTTCATGCCTGTAATCCCAGCACTTTGGGAGGCGGAGGCAGGTGGATCACCTGAGATCGGGAGTTCAAGACCAGTCTGACCAACATGAAGAAACTCTGTCTCCACTAAAAATACAAAATTAAGGCCAGGTGTGGTGGCTCACGCCTGTAATCCAAGCACTTTGGAGGCCAAGGCGGGCGGATCACCTGAGGTCGGGAGTTCAAGACCAGCCTGACCAACATGGTGAAACGCCATCTTTAAAAAATAAAAGAAAGAAAGAAAGAAAAAAAATACAAAATTAGCTGGGCATGATGGCACATGCCTGTACTCCCAGCTAATCAGGAGGCAGAGGCAGGAGAATCACTTGAACCTTGGAGGAGGAAGTTGCAGTGAGCCAAGATCACACCATTGCACTCTAGCCTGAGCAACTGGAGCGAAACTCTGTCTCAAAAAAAAAAAAAAAATTTAGACCAGGTGCAATGGTTCAGGCCTGTAATCCCAGCACTTTGGGAGGCCAAGTGGGCAGATCACAAGGTCAGGTGTTCAAGACCAGCCTGGCCAACATGGTAAAATCCGGTCTCTACTAAAAATACAAAAATTAGCTGGGTGTGGTTGCAGTGAGCTGAGATCCAGCCATTGCACTCCAGCCTGGGCAACAAGGCGACACTCCATCTCAAAAAAAAAAACCAAAAAAATTAAAATTAGTCAGGTAGGCATGGTGGCACACACCTGTAGTCCCAGCTACTTGAAAGGCTGAGGTAGGAGGATCCCTTGAGCCTGCAGAGTCAAGGCTGCAGTGAGCTGAGATTGGGTGACTGCATTCCAGCATGGGTGATACAGTGAGAATCTGTCTCAAAAATAAAGTAAAACAAAATAATTCTTTTTAGAAATTAAAGAATGAGGAAAATGAAGGGTAGAAAACTGTCAAAGAACTAATACCAAAAAAAATACATAACCTAATTTACATAACCTAAACCAGATTAGGAAAATTTACCAGGTGCCCAGCACAATGAATGAAAAAAAAACACCACCAAGGTCACATCATGCATTCTAAAACTAAAGAGATTTAAATGCTGAAATGATTGTATACAGTTAAAATCAAAACAGTCTTTTTAAAAAAAAACCACCTAACAAATGAATTTATTTAGGTTCCAAGTTACAAGGTCAATATATATTGTGCAACTACATTTCTATATAATATAGAAACAAAAAAAAAACTGGAAAATGAAAACTTTTTTCTTTTCTTTTCTTTTTTTTTTAAGACGGGGTTTCACTGTGTTGGTCAGGCTGGTCTTGAACTCCTGACCTCAGGTGATCCGCCTGCCTTGGCCTCCAAAATGCTTGGATTACAGGTGTGAGCCACCACACCCAGCCCTGAAAACTTTTTAAGGTGCCATTTGTAATAGCATCCAAAAAACCCATAAAATACTTAGACACAAATTTAGCAAAATACGTACAAGATTTATGTACCAAAAACTATAAAACACCCTTTGCAAAAAAATTAAAGTACACTTAAAGAGAGAAAGGTATCTTGCCCATGGACTGGAAGACTCAATACTAAGATGTCAATTTTCTGTAAATTGATCTATGGATTCTGCATAATCCATATCAAAATTCCAGCTGGAACAGGCCTCTTTCCTAAGAATCACCTGTCCAGGTTGGAATTAAACAATGAAGGACTCCAGGAGAGAGATCTTAGAGAAAGATTAACAGATTATCCAATGAATGTGAATGCATTGAGGGAGATACTGGCACTGATATTATGATAAGTACATGGAACACCCTCTCATTAGTTCCAGGGAAAACAAAACTTGTACAAAGAAGGGAAGTGTGAACATTGGACCCAACTGTGAATAATTTTTTACACAGTCATTATGACAAAGAAATTGAATGTTGACTTAACCAAAAAGTGTGGTATCTGTTTATGGAGAATGGAGAAGGCAGTATTTGTGTTTGCTTGGACCAGGGTGAAACCAGGAGAGAGACTGGGAGAATTTTACATTCTCATAAGCCAAAAGAGACAGTCAGTGACGATACCTAAACCTGGAGGGGGGAAGAAAAACAAGAACTAGCAGAGGGCTGGGCACAATGGCTCACATCTGTAATCCCAGCACTTTGGGAGGCCAAGGTGGGTGGATCACTTAAGGTCAGGAGTTCAAGACCAGGCTGGCCAACAGGGTGAAACCCTATCTCTACCAAAAAAAAAAAAAAAAAAAATGCAGTAATTAGCCAGGCATGGTGGCGGGCACCTGTAGTCCCAGCTACTTGGGCGGCTGACACACAAGAATCACCTGAACTCAGGAAGCAGAGGTTGCAGTGAGCTGAGATCATGCTGCACTCCAGCCTGGGAGACAGAGTGAGACCCTGTCTCAAAAAAAAAAAAAAAAATTACTGGCAGAATACGTATGATATTTAGAAACACGTAGGTCATTATCAGATGAAACAGCTGCGAGAGCTGACGGTTGCTGCCCTTGTCTGCAGGGACTGGAGCTGGAAGGCTGCTGGTTTCTGTTATAAGCTTCCGAAAGCCATTTTTTCAACAATGTGGATAGAATACTCAGACAATATAAAGAAATTTTCATCTTTAAAAGTCGAGTTGCCAGGTACGGTGGCTCACGCCTGTAATCCCAACACTTTGGGAGTCCGAGGCAGGTGGATCACAAGGTCAGGAGTTCGAGACCAGCCTGGCCAATATGGTGAAACCCTGTCGCTACTGAAAATACAAAAATTAGCCTGGCATGGTGACGGTGCCTGTAGTCCCAGCTACTTGAGAGGCTGAGGCAGTAGAATCACTCGAACCTGGGAGGTGGAGGTTGCAGTGCCAAGATGGCGCCACTGTACTCCAGCCTGGGCCACAGAGTGAGACTCCTTCTCAAAAAAAATAAAAGTCGAGTTAACATATTTCGATTGTTTTTTATTTTATTATGTCTTTGATTTATTTCTACCCTGAAGGTTGGAAAGAAGATTTTGGATTTAAAAACTGAATACCAGGCTGGAAGAACACATCGGTGCTGAAAGCTTCGCTGTTAGCTCCTTGTGGCTTCCTGGGTGGAGCCTACAGTGGCCTCTCCAAACTCTGCATGGAAACAGCAAGACTGGACTCCACCACTGTCTCTTGGTGAGTGGTCTTCTCTAGGAAGACACATCTTTGGGACGATCTTTAAACCAAAAGGAGACTGTCATTTTACTTCATTTGCATCTATGAGATTTTTCAGTCTCTGAAAGGCTCTTATGAAAATACTACTTTGCTCAGAAAGGGGCGAATTTTAGCTCTGTGGCATAAAATGTGGATTATCAGTTAGGATTTTTGCTGGAACTAACAAGAATGGGCCACAAGATGGAGGGCAAGGGGTGGTGAGAGGCTGTGGTTGGTCGGAAGAACCAACTGCTGTTAGAGATTGGTAAGAAGGACCAAAACAAATTTTTGAATGTTAACATCAGGAAGCATTGTGCAGAACATGCAGTTAATCCTAATCCCGCCTCTAGACTTACCCTAATGTGCAACCCCAATCTCGTCCATGATCCCTCCCATTACTGACCCCCACTCCTGTCCTAAGATTCACCCCATCCCTGGTCCCAGCCCCATACTGGACAAGTGGGTCCCTCCTTAGGGCAAACACTCTCCCTGGCTCTGACCAGACATCTAATCCTCACCCTATCTAGTCATTGAAACATCAGTTTTTGATACTTCAATATACTGTTAACTAAGTACCAAAATCCTGGCATTTTTTTTTTAAATCTGAAATCCAAATCATTTGTGTCTTGAGCTATAACCAGAAAATTACAGGCTGCATTAAAAATTCCAATCAGCCTGGGTGCCGTGGCTCACACCTATAATCGCAGCACTTTAAGAAGCCGAAGCAGGGAGATCACTTGGGCTCAGGGGTTCAAGACCAGCCTGGACAATGTGGCAAGACCCCATATCTACAAAAAAAAACGTAAAAATTAGCTGGCATGGTGACACACAGCTCTGATCCCAGCTACTCCGGAAGTTGAGGTGGGAGCCTCACCTGAACTCAGAAGGTTGAGGCTGCAGTGAGCTGTGTTTGCACCACTGCACTCCAGCCTGGGTGACAGAGCAAGACCCTGCCTCATTTAAAAATAAAAATAAAAAAATCTAATCGAAAAATGATGCACCCGTTTGAAGAGTCCACTATATCCCTCCCCTGTATAAAACAGCTCTGAGTTATTTTGTTGCTGTCTGAGCTTCATTTACCAAGTTCCTAGGGAGACTGAGCATCTTTCACGTGGTTATGAGTCATTTGCATTCCCCCTGGACCCAGTGTGGATCCAAACTTACTGAAGCCCCTGATGGAGTCGTCTTTGCGTACCGGGCATATGGTGAAGAAGGAGGAAGTTGGACTTCGAGGACACAGTAGGAGAGGTGGAAGGGGGATTAGCAGAGGGAGGAGGGGGAAAAGGAGGCCCCAGTTGTCAGCCTTCTGCCCTGGGTTCTCTCTGCATCTTCTGCGTTCTTCTTGTCCTCTCTGTTGAATCAGGTCTATATCTTAGGGCTCGAGCACCTAACTCCCTCCTCACTCACCTGCCTGGACAGGCTCAAGCAGGACAGACTGAGGAGCCTCCGTCCTGGCCCCTGGAAGAGCATCTTAGACAATGCTCTGGAGAGGGTGGTGACCCTACCAGGGACTTCTTCTGCTCCAGCCTTGTAGCTCCTAACCCTTCCCTGACATTTTTTCCAGGCATGACACCCCCTCCCTGAGCCTCACCTTTCCCCAACACTTATCCCATTCAAAAGCCTCACTCCATATCTGGTCCCAGCTCCATGCTGAATCTCCCTGTTCCCAACTCCTCACTGCGACCCTGACTCTCACTCTCCCTCCTTGTGGATCTCTCCCAATCCCTGGCATTCATCCTTCTCTAACCTCATCCCAAGCTACCACCCCATCCCTGTCCTCACCCTATCTCTGATTTCAACATCAATCACTGATCCCCATCTCAACGTCAATCTAGGTCCTGTCTCTGAGCCTCACCCCATTCCCAACCTCAAGCTATCTCTGATTCTTCCCCGCACATCCTAAACCCACACATTCTGTTTTGCTGAAGCTAGTTTGACTTCCATTTCTATCATTTGCCATCAGAAGAGCACTGATGTCATCAGTCTTCACTTGGGACATTTTTACATGGATAAAAACCAAAGGAAGCTAAACCACAAAGGCAAACTTGAGAAGTGGACAGCAGGAAGCTGAAAGGGGAAAGGAAAGACAAGAGAAGCTTTGAGCAGATGGTGTGCAAATGAGCCGTGGTCTCTTCAGCATCCGTTCACTCCTGTGATCATTATTTATTGAGCATTTAACAGGCTCCAGGCACCAAGGACATAGAGTGAACAAACAGACAGAATCCTGTCTCTAAGGAGTGAAAACAGCCTAGGAAAACACCGCAACTCAAGGAAAGCATTTGGGGAGCAAGTGGCGAGCTCATATAATTGAGGAAGCTAAGCAAGGTCTAACCCAGAAGATGACGTTCACCTCAGGGTGAAGCTGAGATCCCTGGAGGAGCATTTCCTTTCACCTGTGGGCAAAGGTATCCTCCATGGCCTGGGTATGGGCACCAACAGGAGTTTCTGTGCCTCAGCAGACTGTTCTAGCAGGAGTTAAAGCCCCAGGGAACACCTCCCTTCAGCCCAGAGAGGCGCCTTTTTGGGAGGTGCTGCCCCCATTCTTCTGCAGTAGCAGCCAGCAACGCTGCACACACTAGACCTGTCACACCCAAGAGACTTCCACGGGGACAAGCATGGAACAGAAATTTTATTAGGAATGTCTCCCTGCCCAGTGGACTGGTGACTGTGCATGGCTTTCTGGGGATGCTGATGATCCATGCCAGCCTGGAAGCTGCCGGAGGGTGGGCTAAGGGCAGCTTGTCTTGTTCCACCTGGGGCTCAGCAGGTGGCCGGCACAGGTGCCTGCAATGTTGGTCACGGGTGTAAAGGGGATTCTTGTGGCATAAGTCTGGCTTCCACACCCTCCTCCTCTTTGCTCACCCACCACCCCCAAGGGAAACGTGTTTCCAGCTCCTCACAGGGCCACCTGGTGGGTAGATGTTTTGGCAGTGGCTAGCTCAGTATCTCCAGCAGACACTGCAGCACACCCAAGATGGGAAAACCATTCCCTGAGCTCGGATCAGAGCACACAGAGCCACCAGCCTGGCAGGTCAACACTTAACACTCAGAGTTGAGGAGATGCTCCTGAGAGGGTCAACGAGAGCTTCCAGCCCTTATGAGGACGTAGCTTCAGCCCTGTTCTCTCATCTAATGTCATATTCGGGGCTCGGATGTGACCATGCTAATTAGCCAGTTAGTGGGTTAAAGATGCAGCATTCAGCAGGAAGGGCGGTGCTTCCTTTCCACGGAGGTGCAAAGGCCGGTCCTTGGAGGCACCTCAGCAACTCCTCAGAAGGTTGGCATGGCCCTTGAAGACACCAGTTCCTAACTTCCCCACATCCCATAGCGTCCCCCCAAAACCCAGATAGTGTCTGTCCAGAGCCAGACCACCTTCCACACACAACCTCTGGGTATTGGTTATTCTTTCCTTATGAGGAGAGATATTCCTTCATTGATGGTTTTTAGAGGTTGGAAGAGACATTGACAGAGGAAGAAGTGTAAGAGGTAACGTGATGACGTGCCAAGAACTCCTTGCTGACAAGGCCATGCATGGCCAGGATCTTGAGGAATCCATGACGAAAATTTTGGCCGATGAAGGCGTAGATGATGGGGTTGAGGCAGCTGTGGAAGAATCCCAGAATCTCGGTGGCATCCAGGGCCCGGTCGATGTCGTTGCGGCGCTGACAGGTCTCCTTGATCATCTGGGTCCTCATGAGGGTGTCTGTGAGCAGGACCAGGTGGTAGGGCAGCCAGCAGAGCAGGAAGATGAGGACCACAGCAAAGATGACACGCATGGCCCGCTGCTTCTGCCCCATGTGGGCCTTAAACAGCGTGCACAGGGTGAATCCGTAGCAGAACAGCATGACCAGCAGCGGCACAATGAAGCCGAAGGTGTGGGGCAGGATCCGCAGCACCATCCGCCATTTTGCTGTGTCATTTCCCAGGACCTCATAGCAAACTGGACTGGAATTGTTTGGACGATAGGCTTCGCGGAAAAGGAAGAAAGGCAGGGACAGAATCAGAGACAGTCCCCAACAGCTCAGACAAACAAACTTGACCAAGTGACGCTTCTGGGTCAGTGTGCGTGTGGCATGGACAATGGCCAGGTAACGGTCCACGCTGATGCAGGCCAGTAGCAAGATGCCACTGTAGAAGTTGACTTCCTTCAAGAGTGAGACCACCTTGCACAGGGGTGTGCCAAAAATCCAGCCATTCACCTTGGAGGCAGCCCAGATGGGCAAGGTCAGGGCAAAGAGCAGGTCGGCTAAGGCCAGGTTCAGCAGGTAGACATCGGTGACAGAGCGGCTGACCCTACTGTATAAGATGACCAGCATCACCAAGGAATTTCCCAGCAGGCTCAGCAGGAACACTAGGGCATAGGTGATGATGACAACATACTTGTTGAGTGTCTCAGTCTCTACCACACAGGGGCTGTAATCTCCTTCTAGAGGTGGCTCGCCAGTGAAATTTAAAAGGTAGTCATCAAGCCACATCGATGGGTCTGTAATATTCCACATGTTCCCTTCAGTTTCAGACATGGTTTGATCTAGCTGGAAGGTTAGAAGGAAGGAAATGATTTAGTAGCTCAGTAAAAGGCTTTCTCATCAAGGAGGTGAGAGCAGTCACTGGTGTGTCCTTTGCTACCCTGTTGGTTTGGCAACCAGAGGTCCCCTTCCTGCTTTGCCTCCAACCCGGGTTTCTTTAGAGGTTGGCTTTCCCAGTGTTCTCCACCTTCCACAGCTCCAAGGCCTGGCCTGAGTATGGGGTAAGACGGAATATGGGGAAAACACCTGAGCCCCAGCTCAGCCCACAACTGCCTCCTCTCTGTCTATGTCTCTACCTCTGTCCCTCTTTAGCCTTCTTTACCCCCAGCAGTGTCTCTGCATTCAGATGGGGGGACCAGGTTGGTCTTGGACATTCAGAGAAGGGCCAGCATTAAGGAGAATGCAAGAAAGCAAACCTGTTCCCAGGTGGCCCCTTCCATTATTTCCTTTTCTGTTTCTCCCTGATTCTTGTTTACCCTTCTTAAAATCTCCTGGGAGAAGGAAGTGATAACCACACATTGCGTTAAACTGTATATTTCAAGCCTTGTCTTTAAATGGGCAGCACACATTTTGCTCCTCTGTCTAAAGGAGTTTTAAGCATTTGAGAAGATTAAGTCATAAAGTCTCCATCTTGGTCCCTGAAACCCTCCACCCTCCACAAAAGCCACAGAATCGTTCAAGAGTTTTCAAATATATTTCCTATTGTGAAACATTTTGCTGAAATTAAATCTTCCCGGAAGCCCAATACGTGAAACAGATTAAAGCTGAGCCACTGTGGGGTAGAGTGGACTAATCTCCCAACCCCGATGACCCCTAAAGAGACCCTCAAAGATCCAGGGCTCTCCAGAGAACAGTCTGAAAACCTTTGGAAAGTCACCCAGGTTGGTCGTAAGGACACCTAGCATCTAGTTCTCATTGTATCCTGATTCGACTATTAATAAGTCACGTGACCTTGAGTGGGGTCCCCACCCCTATAGATTTCAGTCTTCTCATCTGCAAATCGAGGAAGACAGAGTTGTCCACCTCTCACTTGGTGCCAACCTGAGGGTCTAGGATGAGTCCACTCAGAGCCACACATTTTAGCATGTTCCCTCCCTACCAGTATTTGCATTTTCACCAAAGACAAAGTCTTAAGGTGAAGCAATAAACATCAAATTGGGGAACTGTCAGCCTCTTCCCACAGAAGGACGAGGCATAAAAAGAGGGGACAAGGAGGCGGTCCTCTTGACCTGCTACCTCCAAGTATGAGGAGTGGTCACAAGAGAGAATGGGGAGCAGAAATCTCAGCTCCTACAGAAATGAACACATTTTCCAAAATAAAGTCAAGCCAAGCCACCCTACCACAAAAAAGTCCTGGCAAACTGAGGTGGCTCCCTACCTGAGGCACTGGCCAGGTGTGTCCAACCGTAGGAGCTGCAGTCAGAGATCAGAGTGACTTAACAGTTAGAAGGCACTTGATGAATAAAGGGAAATAAGGAAACCACGTCAGACAACACTTCCCTTCTGAGCCCCTCCCATGTCTACATTTGGGAAGAACAGTTTAAGTCAAGGGTCACAGGGTATCAGAGATTTCCAGGGTCCATATGACCAAGCAGGGGTCCCAGGTGTGAAGCTGGGGTTGAGGGTGCATTATCTGACTTCTCCACTCTATGGATGATCATTTTTATTCTCTTCCTTTTCCTGAATTTACTTCCATGTGTTTATTCCTAAATTCCCTGGTAGATCACCTGTGAAAGCTTGCAACTTGCCTGACAAGAACAAAGGGGAAAGGATTTGATTCACAGCAGAGCTTTTAGGATTCCCCTGTAGGAGGGACTTCGGAGCAATCCAGCGGGAAGGAGGAGGACTGCACTTGAGCTGTTTGGACACCATCTCTGCTTATTTTGCAGGCTTCTTTGAGACAGCCTGTTGGGGATTTGAAGGGAACACAAACCCTTCCTTTTTGCCAGCCACTCTTTTGCACAACCATTGCCAATGACCAGTTGAATTAAATGGCTCTGAGGCTGCCAGCATAGGTCACTTCTGGAGTCTGGCCGGTTAACAGAGAGACCATAGAGCTGGAGCAGTCCATGAATGGAAGAGCTGGGGTCAGGGTCACAGCTCCTCCCCACCTCAGTAATGAAAGATGGCTTCTCTGTGAACTTAACTTTGCTGCGTCCAGCAGCTAATGGTGACCCCTAGCTTGAGTCTTCTGTCGCCTTCGTCACTTCTCCGTAGAACCTGAACCCTATTGTACTGCAATGAGATGTCTGCTAGTCAGCCTTCTGAGCCGTGAGACAGCAATTGGTCTTTGTGTTCTCTTTCAGGGAATATAGTAAGTCCTCAATCAATGGCTGTGGAGTAAATGAAAGGAGGTGTTTCTCCCGTGATTCATGGACCATGCGTCACCACCACGATTCAGTGTCTGTTGCTTTTGGCTACACACTAAAACCACTGGTATGCCCAATAGCTTCATTTCCACGTGGCCCAGCTGGTCCACCTGGCATTGTTTCTTCCCAACCTCCCTCTGATGTTTGGAGCTAGTGCCAGTCTGTGCAAGCATACATCCTGCCCTACCACAAATGCCAAATTTAGCATGTCCTGGATTCCTGCAGTTCTGCCACTGGCAAGCCTTTTTTTTTTTTTCTTTTTTTCAGAGACAGGCTCTCACTGTGTTTCCAAGGCTAGAGTGCAGTGGTGCGATCGTAGCTCAATGCAACCTCAAACGCCTGCACTCAAGCAATCCTCCCACCTCAGCCTCCTGAGAAGCTGGAACTACAGGCAAGAGCCACCACATCTGGCTCCTTTTTTTATTTTTTCTGTAGTTAAAGTGTCCTGCTATACTACCCAGGCTGATCTTGAACTCCTAGCCTCTAGTGATCCTCCTGCCTTTGCCTCCCAAAGCACTGAGATTCTGGCATAAGCCACCATGCCTAGCCTGCAAACCTATTTTTTAAGCTAAGTTGTGCTCTCCTCCTGAGCTCTTTTATCATTTGTAAATAGTAATAGGAAGTGTAAGGAGACAATAGCCACTCATGCTTTGCTATTACTTATGTTGGACTAGAAAGGAGTCAAAGATGGGGTAGTCCCAGGAGGTAGGAGACATTCTCTCTATTAATCATCTAGGCAGCCCCAAGGGCAGAAAATGGTCACGGGAGACAGAGGAGAAAAGAGATGAGAGCCTAGACTGCAAAGCACCTGCCCATACTCAAGAGCAATCCTGAGGCCGGAGAAGGATAGTTTTTGCCACTAGGGGGCAGCAGTCACTGGACAGGGAGGCCACTGCAACACACCCCTTGAGAAGGACCAGGGTCAAGAGCAGGTATATTTAATAACCAGTATTGGCCGGGCGCGTGGCTCAAGCCTGTAATCCCAGCACTTTGGGAGGCCTAGGCGGGTGGATCACAAGGTCAAGAGATTGAGACCATCCTGGTCAACATGGTGAAGCCCCGTCTCTACTAAAAATACAAAAAATTAGCTGGGCATGGTGGCACGTGCCTGCAATCCCAGCTACTCCGGAGGCTGAGGCAGGAGAATTGCCTGGAAGCGGAGGTTGCTGTGGGCCGAGATCATGCCATTGCACTCCAGCCTGGGTAACAAGAGCGGAACTCTGTCTCAAAAAAAAAAAAAAAAAAAAAAAAACAGTATTAAGTTCTTCTCGGTGTATAATTCCTTTCTGCTTTTCCTAAGCCCTCAGTAAAAGTCAGTTCATGATTCCAGTTGATTTCAAAGAATCACTGAGGGTTTAGGGAAGGGTCTGGTCTCCTGGAACCCTGGGAGTGAAGGGGGAGCAGCCCACTGCATGAGTGTGGTGGGGGCAGCAGCGATGCTGGCGTCTCCAAGAGAAGTTGCACCTGGAGAACAGGAGTGGAAAGAACCTGTCTCTTTGCAGTAGGAGTGAGCTTTTTTTTTTTTTTTTGACACAGAGTTTCGCTTTTGTTGCCCAGGCTGGAGTGCAATGGCATAATCTTGGTTCACTGCAACCTCCGCCTCCCGGGTTCAAGCGATTTTCCTGCCTCAGCCCCCCAAGTAACTGAGATTAAGGCATGTGTCACCACGTCCGGCTAATTTTTTGTATTTTTAGTAGAGATGGGTTTCCACCATGTTAGTCAGTCTGGTCTCAAACTCCCGACCTCAGATGATCTGCCCACCTCAGCCTCCCAAAGTGCTGGGATTACAGGCATGAGCCACCGCGCCCAGCCAGAAGAGAGCATTTCACTGAAGGAGGGAGAAAGCACATATAGATAAGTTCAGAATAAAATTTACCCACTTGAAAATGTTCCAGCAAGTCAGCCCACCTGACCTATCTTCTATACCTCACTTCCCACTTATGCCTGTGCCCTCTTAAAACGGCCTAGAATGTTCCTGCGGTAGCTTTCCGCAGCCTTGAACTCCTGGGCTCAAGCGATTATCCATGTAGAGCTCTCAATGCCACAAAGAAAGCTGTGACAGGTGCAGCCCAAATGCCAGTCAACTGGCAAAATGTGGCATCTCTTTGGGTGACATATTCTTACCACTCCGTTTCAACCATGGCAGCTTCCACACAGACCACGTGAACAGCACACAGTATGGCTGCAAGAACATGTGTTTTGTCCCTGCATCAGCCTTGTGCCAGTTTAAGCATCTCTTCTCATTCCTCCAGAAGAATCCACTTGGATCTGGGATCAAAGTAGGGGAAAGGGGTACAGAACGTCTCCCCCCTGTGACGTCATCATAACCACAGCAACAGGTTCAGGGAGTGAGTCTGTGACCTAAGATGATCTGGTGAGAGCAAAGGTCAGGTGTTTGCTCAATGAATGTGGAAAAGCAAGTATGCAGTCTTGTTGCGGCCAGCAGCCATTTTGCTACCATAAATGGCAAAAACAGTCCAAGGGAAAAAAAAAAAACCAGCACAACACACAGAAGAAGGCAAAGCTGAATCAGAGAAACAGAGCTGGGGTCCTAAACAAACCAGGTCCAGAGGCCATCTTCTCCCTGTACTTCCTCGGTTCCATGAGCCAATAAATTCTCTTTATTGTGAAGACCAGTTCAAGTTGACTTTTCTGTTACCAGCAACCAAAACATGCCCAACCGTGAGCGTTCTGGAAACCAAACATGATCTAGGATGAGAGAAGCAGGGAGTAGTGTCGGTGAGACACTGGGTCCAGGCTTCAGTGGTAAAGACACAGGGGCATTGACAGACACATGAGCTGGCCAGGCGCAGATCTCCCAGCCCTGATCGCCAAGCTCCAGAGGAAGCCAGAGAAGGACCTAGAAAATTGAGCATATTTGTTTCCCGCAATCTCCATTTTTCAAAAATTAAATTAAATTTAAAAATTGTTTCCTGCAATCTCAATTAAAAAAAATTAACAAATAAATAAATAGGCCAGGCATGGTGGCTCATGCCTTTAATCCCAACACTGGGAGGCCAAGGCAGGAGGATTGCTTGCATTCAGGAGTTCAAGACCAGCCTAGGCAACATAGCGAGACCTTCTCTCTACTAAAAATAAAAAGTAAAAGTAAAAATTAGCTGGGCACGGTGGTGTGTGCCTGTAGTCCCAGCTATCATGGAGGGTGAGGCAGGAGGGTCCACTGAGCCAGAGAGATCAAGGCTACGGTGAGCTATGTTCATACCACTGCACGATGGAAATACTGGCTCTTCTTCACTAGTTCTTGAGATACTGATCTTGAGATACTGATGGGAAAGCATTTTTTCATTCTATGCAGAACACCCATTGCCACGAAGAAAGCTGTGACAAATGCAGCCTGAATGCCAGGCGACTGGCAAAATGTGGCATCTCTTAACATTTACAAAAAATCCTTATCTATAAAAATGGGGATAATAATACTTGCCTCGGGACAGACACAGTGGCACACACCTGTAATCCCAGCACTTTGGGAGGCCGAGGCAGACAAATCATGAGGTCAAGAGATCGAGACCATCCTGGCCATCATGGTGAAATCCTGCCTCTACTAAAAATACAAAAATTAGCTGGGCATGGTGGCACATGCCTGTACTCCCAGCTACTCAGGAGGCTGAGGCAGGAGAATCACTTGAACCCAGGAGCGGAGGTTGTAGTGAGCCGAGATCGCGCTACTGTACTCCAGCCTGGTGACAGAGGGAGACTCCGTCTCAAAAATAACAATAATAATAATAATAATAATACTTGCCTTTCCCAGTTGTCAAGATGATGGAAAGCTTGAGCACCAAACCAGCTGGTACAAATCCCAGCTCTGTCCCTGGGTGGCTGTGTGCCCTTGGGCAGCTTAGATGCTCACTCTGTGCCTCAGTTTTCTCACCTGTAAAATGATAATAAAAATAGGACTTCATCTATAGGATTGGCATCAGGATCGATGAGCTAATATATGTAACGTGCTTGGCACAATGTCTGGCAGATAATAAGTGTTCAGTCGCTTTTAGTGTATCCTGGTCTGTCTGGCTCCAAAGCAGGGAATTCTGGGTCCTTCATGAGGATTGTTGAATCCATTCCAGAGGGTTTCCTTCAAATGAGTGCTCAGATGCCCACTTTCCTTTATTTTTCTTTCGTTTGGGACAAGATGTCGCTCTGTCTCCCAGGCTGAGGTACAGTGAGTACAGTGATCATAGGTCTCCGCAGCCTTGAACTCCTGGGCTCAAGCGATTATCCTGCCTCAGCCTTCCATGTAGCTGGGACTATAGGTGTGCGCCACCACACCCAGATAATTAAAACACTTTTGTAGAGATTAGGGTCTTACTATGTTGCCCAGGCTCTTATGATCACTTTATTTATTTATTTATTTGGTACACGACCCCCTATGGTACTGTTGGGGGACCATGTAACAAACACACCCAAAAATGCAGACCCTTTGATCCTGAAATCCCTTTAAAAGAGGTAAGGGAGGAAGGGAGGAAGAAAAGGAGAGAGGGAAGAAAAAGGAGGAAGGGAAGAAAGGAGGGAGGGAGGAAGAAGGGAGGAAGGAAAGAAGGGAGGAAGGAAGGAAGGAAGGAAGGAAGGAAGGAAGGAAGGAAGGAAGGAAGGAAAAGAAAGGGTAGTTTATAATAATAAAATGGCAATAATTTCAATGTTCTTCAAAAAATATTTATACAAACTATACTGGATTGATAAAATGGAACACTATGCTTATATTTAAAATAATGTACAGCTATATTTAATGCTATGGAAAAGTGTAATATGATGCTAAGTGCCAATAAAGATTAACAAGCAGAATGTACAGTATAACATTTTGTAGCAAGTACATATACGTATATGTACGGGGAAAACATGGGAAGTGTAGTCAAATGTTAGCGGGGAGTTATCTTAGGGAGTGGGATTGTAGATACTGGCTTCCTTCCTTATGTCTCTTGATGTTGCCCAACCTTTAAAATGAACATTACTTTTGCAATCAGAAAAAAAAATGCACAACAGGCACAGTGGCTCGTGCCTGTAATCCCAACATTTTGGAAGGCCAAGGCAGAGGGATTGCTTGAGTTTGGAGTTCGAGACCAGCCTGGCCAACATGATGAAACCCTGTCTCCACTAAAAATACAAAAATTAGCTAGCCTCAGTGGCATGCCCCTGTAATCCAAGCTACTCAGGAGGCTGAGCCAGGAGAGTCAGACTTAACACATTGGCCTCAGAGGAGGAAAACTAGAGCAAAACCTACCCTCCAGCCTCAGCGCATCTCAAATGACCCCGCTTCATACCAGTCACCATTTCTTAAGCCCTGAGACTCTCCAAGAGAAGAATGCCTGGGGAAGGGGAAGGGAAATACATCCCTCGCTCACCCCTCCTCAGGCACATGGACAACAGGAAATAGCCCAGGATTGCATGTGGGAGGTGGACAGGTCAGTGATGTAACCGCCCAAGGGGGGTTCACCTTGCCTGCTATCTAGACAGAGCCAATTCATCAAGACGGGGGAATGGCAACAGAGAAAGAGTAATTCACACAGAGCCAGCTGTGCAGAAGACTGGAGTTTTATTATTATTCCAATCAGTCTCCCCGAGCAATCAGGGAGCAGAGTTTTTAAGGACAACTTGGTGGGTAGGGAAAGCCAGTGAGCCAGGACTGCTGACTGGTCAGGGATGAAGTCATAGGGAGTCTGAGCTGTCTTTTTGTGCAGAGTCAGTTCCTGGGTCGGAGCCACAGATCAGATGAGCCAGTTTATCGATCTGGGTGGTGCCAGCTTATCCATCAAGTGCAGGGTCTGCGAAATATATCAAGCACTGATCTTAGGAGCCATTTTGGGAGGATCAGAATCTTGTAGCCTCCAGCTGCATGACTCCTAAACCTTGATTTCTAATCTTGTGGCTAATGTTAGCCCTACAAAGGCAATCTAGTCCGAAGGCAAGATGGAGGTCTACTTTGGGAAAGGGTTGTTATCGTCTTTATTTTAAACCATAAACTATAAACTGAGTTTCTCCCAAGGTTAGTTCAGACTACGCCCAGGAATAAACAAGGACGGCTTGGAAGTTAGCAACAAGATGGAGTCGATTAAGTTGGATCTCTTTCACTGTCTCAGCCGTAACTTTGCAAAGGCGGTTTCAGTGACGTGTGGGGTGAAAACGCAGGCTGATAAAGTTCCCTTGCTGGCACTCATTTGTGGAGCCAATGGATATAAGCGGTGAAGACGGTTCACACTGCAAATACAGTGTTCTCATCTCAAAGCAAGCTATAATTTCCAACGGAACCCTGTGTGTCAGGGCAAGCGGATAATACCATTTTGTACAAGATGTCTCCCTCACGCCCTGAAGTAAGGCTCCTCTCAGCTTCCCCACCAGTGACAGATAATAGCTCCTGTTCTTAGCTGCCCTGGCTCAGCTAATCCATGAATGCTTCACTCCCTGAGGAGGACACCTCCCATCATACCCCTGAGTGGAGTCAGGGAAGGATCCTAATTCTCATCAAAGGACCTCCCTCTTGGGCCGGACGCAGTGGCTCATGCCTGTCATCCTAGCACTTTGGGAGGCCAAGGCGGGTGGATCACAAGGTCAGGAGTTTGAGACCAGCCTGGCCAACATGGTGAAACGCTGTCTCTACTAAAAATACAAAATTAGCTGGGCGTGGTGGCGGGTGCCTATAATCCCAGCTACTCAGGAGGCTGAGGCAGACAACTGCTTGAACCTGGGAGGCAGAGGTTGCAGTGAGCCGAGATTGTGCCACTGCACTCCAGCCTGGGTGAAGTGAGACCCAGTCTCAAAAATAAAAATTAAAAAAAAAAAAAAAGGACCTCTCTCCTAACAGAACTGTTGCCTCTGTCACAGTTCTTTTGGCCAAACTAGGAAAGTGGCGTGAGAGCTGCCTGGCATTCTCCTCTCCTCTGCTTCCAAATGACTGTCATACAAAGGGCAAGGGAAGCCAACACCCAGAGCCCCAGAGCTCTTTTGCTGGTCAGAGATTCCCTGAGTGTCTGTCCTTACCCCAGCCTGCTCCATGTAACTGTGTCATAAAGCTTGGGACTGATAAGAAATGAGGAAGCAGAGATAGGTAAATGTTGCCCTAAGAATGAATCCCATTCTTCTGTTCTTGTAGGGATCTGTTCTTGGGGAGGGTGGGATTAGGGGAAGCTTGACTTTGTGTCTTCATCAATACGCTCATTTATACACACACACACACACACACACACACACACACACACACATCTCTTTTCAGTCAAGGGAAAGACCAGGGAAGAAAGGAAAACGCTTTCTCCAGCATTTAAACAAGGGACCTGGCCCAGCACAGTGGCTCATGCCTGTAATCCCAGCACTTTGGGAGGTCGAGGCAGGCGGATCACTTGAATCCAGAAGTTTGAGACCATCTTGGGCAACATGGCACGACCCTGTCTCTACAAAAAATACAAAAATTAGCCAGGCATGATGGTGTAAGCCTGATTGTGTGTGCCTGATGGTGTAAGCCTGATGGTGTATGCCTGATGGTGTGTGCCTGATAGTGTGTGCCTGATTGTGTGAGCCTGATGGTGTGTGCCTGGTGTGAGCCTGATAGTGTGTGCCTGATTGTGTGAGCCTGATGGTGTGTGCCTGGTGTGAGCCTGATGGCGTGTGCCTGATAGTGTGAGCCTGATGGTGCGTGCCTGATTGTGTGTGCCTGATGGTGTGAGCCTGATGGTGTGTGCCTGATGGTGTGAGCCTGATGGTGTGAACCTGATTGCGTGTGCCTGATGGTGTGAGCCTGATGGTGTGAGCCTGTAGTCCCAGCTACTTGCAGGACCTGAGCCCAGGAAGTTGAGGCTGTAGTGAGTCGTGATCATGCTACTGCACTACAGCCTGGGTGACAGAGCAAGACCCTGTCTCAAAAAAAAAAAAAAAATTTATTGTAATTTTAAAAAATTAGGCCAGGGTGGTGGCTTGTGCCTATAATCCCAGCACTTTGGAAGGCTAAAGTGGGCAGATCACGAGTTCAGGAGTTCGAGACCAGCCTGGCCAATATGGCAAAACCCCATCTCTACTAAAAATACAAAAATCAGCTGGTTGTGGTGGCACACACCTGTAGTCCCGGCTACTCAGGAGGCTGAGACAGGAGAATCACTTGAACTTGGGAGGCAGAGGTTGCAGTGAGCTGAGACCATGCCACTGTACTCCATCCTGAGAGACAGACAAAAATAAATAAATGAAATAAAAACGTTTTTTAAAATGCCCATCAATGATAGACTGGACAAAGAAAATGTGGTACATATACACCATGGAATACTACACAGCCATAAAAAATGATGAGTTCGTGTCCTCTGTAGGGACTTGGATGAATCTGGAAACCATCATTCTCAGCAAACTGGCCTAAGAACAGAAAGCCAAGCACCGTATGTTCTCACTCATAGGAGGGTGACACAGGGGGCGGTTGGGGGGGTAGGGGAGAGACAATGGGGGGTGGGAAGGGAGGAGAGGGTGGGGAGGGATAATGTGGGGAGAAATGCCAGATACAGTATGCACCTAAAGTAAAATAAATAAATTTTTTAAAAAAGATTGTTTCTCTGACAGTAGTGTTTAGATAACCCTTTCCTGGGAGAGACTGAGAGAATTTTTTAGATTTTGTATTGTTTCTAAATTAATCTGTGTTCTGCGAAAAGCAATGAAAAGTATGTAAAATCCAGTTTGACATTAAATTTCTCCTCTCAATAGAATGGTGATTGAAATTTGGAAAACTAGTTATACTAGCTGGACTATGATGTAGTAACTGGCTCATGACATGTGCTTACAGTATAAGCAACTATAAAACTGTACAAAATTTATTAGTAGACTATTTGGGGGCATCATAAAACAGGCAGTACAGAATTGTGATCTTTGAAAGAATAAAATCCCATGAGATTTAAAAAAAAAAAAAAGAGGCCCACATTTTCATTTTGTAATGGGTACTACAAATTATGTAGCCAGTCTTTACACCAATTAAATATGTTTCAGATTGATGAAATATTGAAGGAGTGGAGAGGAGAAACAGCGGAACGGGATTCTCACCTTAGCTCGATGGATGGCAACTATTCTTCCAATTGCCAAAACTCATGGACTCATCGCTGATGCCTCTTTATCTCTCACACTCAACATTCAATCCACCAGGAACTGCTGCTGGCTCTGCCAAAATAAGTTGCAGCTCCTGTTTTCTCCCCAACTCTACTATATTGCCCTGTCTTCTGCCACCCCGCGTCCGTACTCACCCATATCATTGAAACAACCCCTCTCATCCCTGCTCCTGCCCATTGTGTTCTATGGTATAGTCTCAACAAATCAGTGGGAACAATCCTTTTACATTGCATGTCAGGTCATTGTCACTCCTTCTTAGCATCCTGCAATTGAAGCAGGATATTTCCCTGACTCCTTTGTGGGCGGGAACTGGAGTGTGGGTGCTGGAACTAGCCACCCACTTTGGCGTTAGTTCAGTGGGCCGGGGCAGACTCCACTCGCTAAGACTCACTGCACTCCTCACTCATGGGAGGGGGAGCATGCAGGTGAGCAGGTATAGGAGCCGGGGTGAGTGCTTTTGGACACCAGCAGGAACAAATTGTATACTGGCCCCACAGCAGCATCTGGCAGGGGTGCCTGCAACCCCTGAAGCCCCAGAGGAAGTGTTATGGTACTCTTTTTTTTTTTTTTTGAGACAGAGTTTCACTGTTGTAACCCAAACTGGAGTGCAATGGCACGATCTCGGCTCACTGCAACCTCTGCCTTCTGGGTTCAAGCAATTCTCCTGCCTCAACCTCCCGAGTAGCTGGGACTACAGGCACACACCACCATGCCCAGCTAATTTTTGTATTTTTAGTAGAAACAGGGTTTCACCTTGTTGACCAGGATGGTCTCGATCTCTTGACCTCGTGATCCACCCACCTCAGCCTCCCAAAGTGCTGGGATTATAGGCATGAGCCACCGCTCCCAGCCTTATGGTACTCTTTTCCCTCTGCTGTCCATGGATGGCTCAAGTATCAACAGCTCAGTGGAGGATCAGTGTGACAGACTTTGGCACCCACCCTTGTGGCACACCAGTTCTTGTCTGGTGTCCAGGAGGAAAGAGGTCACATGACCCAATCTGAAGAATGGTAAATGACAGGGATTTTATTGACGATGGAGGTGGCTCTCAGCAGGATGGGGAGTTGAAAAGGGGACAGGGTGGGAATGCAATCCTCCCCCAAAGCTACACCATCAAACTGTCCCTCTGAAGTAAAGAGACTTCTCTCTGACATCCAACCATAGTCTCTGATATCTAGCTGCTTCTCCTCTCTCTACTGGCTGAGATGGGGTTTATTTATGGGCACAGGATGGGGGGTGGGGCGGGCATGGGTGATTTTGGAAAAGGCAACATTCGAGTGGGAAAACAGGGATGTAAGTTCTCACCTTAGGCTGTGGTATCAGGCTTTTCGGCTGGAGGGTGGGGCCCTTGCCAGGGACCAGCCCTCTTCTGGCCAGAATTTCCCTGCCTCCTGTCCCTATCGCAATATCTCCAAAGTACAAAGTCTGTTGCTTTAAACATTTTTAGTGCATTTTAATTAGGTTTACCACAGAGAAACCTGGCAAACACTACCTTACCCAAGTGAGGAAGGCTCACATCACCAGGGATGATGTAGGGACCTCGGGTACACCGGATACATTGTGATGAGAAGGCACCTCACCTCCAGGCTGTGCCCTCCAAAACCTGCAACCTCAGTGTCATCATAACAAAAACATCAGGCAAGACTGAGGGACATTCTACAGGACACCTGGCCAGTATTTCTGAAGACTGTCAAAGTCATAAAAAATAAGAAAAAACTGAGCATAAAAAATGAAGAGAAAACAGACCACCAGAGATTGGAGAGACCTAGCAACTAAATGAAATGTAGTGTCTTGGATTGGACCCTAGAAAAAGAGGGGGAATGGAAAAACAGGCCAAATCCAAACAAAATCTGGAATCTAGTTAATATGTGCTTTTAAAGCACTTACAAATGCTTCTTGACTTGCCATGGTATTATGTCCTGATAAATCCAACATAAAGTGGGAAATTTTAAGTCAAATCATCCTAAGTCAGAAACCATCTGTATTTTATTTTATTGAGTTTATTCTTTACTTTTTTCTTTTTTTTTTTTTAGAGGTTTATTATGAGCCAAGAGTTTATTCTTTAAATCAAGAATACGTTAGCTGACCAAAGTGGCTCACTCCTGTAATCCCAGCACTTTGAGAGGCCAAGGTGGGCGTATCACGAGGTCAGGAGATCAAGACGATCCTGGCCAACGTGGTGAAACCCCGTCTCTACTAAAATACAAAAAAATTAGGCAGGTGTGGTGCGGTGTACCTGTAGTCCCAGCTACTCCGGAGGCTGAGGCAGGGGAATTGCTTGAACCTGGGAGGAGAAGGTTGCAGTAAGCCAAGATTGCGCCACTACTGCACTCAGCCTGGTGACAGAGCAAGACTCTTGTCTCCAAAAAAAAAAAAAAAAAAGAATAGTTTTTGAGCCAGGTGTGGTAGCTTATGGCTGTAATCCTAGTGCTTTAGGAGGCCTAGGTGGGTGGATACCTTGAGCCAAGGAGTTCGATACCAGCCTGGGCAACATGGGGAGCCCCTCATCTATTAAAAAAAAATAGGTTTTTAATTTTGTCAAAGGCTTATGAAGATAGTTATATGACCTTTTTATTCTGAGGTACATTTGTATGTGAATTATGTATATCTTGTTTGTGTCAGACGGGTAATGTGCCGATGTTGTGACAAGGTTTAAGGGAGGCACATCCCACACACGCACTTGAACCCCCAACCATCATGCTCATAAGCTACAAAAGGACCCACTATATGAATCATATTGATGGTTTTCACGTGTTGAATAACGCTTGAATTTTGGGAATAAATTCCACTTCACCACAAGAAAAAGTGAATCTGCTAAAAGCTAAAGTCCCTAAATGGCCTTCAAGGCCTTCCTCGATCTCCCCGCCCTCACCCTCTTCCCCATCCCACCTCATTACCCCTCTGGATTTGTTTGCTAGGGCTGCCATAACGACGTACCACAAACTGTGCAGCTTGAACAACAGAAGTTTCTTAGCTCGTAGTTTTGGAGACCAGAAGCTCCAGACCAAACTGTAGCAGAGTTAGTTCCTTCTAAGGACTAGAAGGGAGACTCTAATCTGGTTTGTGCCTCTTCCCAGCTTCCGGTGGTTGCTGGCAATCTTTGGCAGCTTCCGGTGGTTGCTGGCAATCTGGCGTTCCTTAGAATCATAACCCTAATCTCTGCCTTCAGCTTCACAGTGCATTCTTCCTGTGTGTATTTGTCTGTGTCCAAACTTCCCCTTTTTATAAGGACCCCAGTCGTATTGGATCAGGGTCCCCTCTAATGATTTTATCCTAACTAATAACATCTGCAACGACCCCAGTTCCAAATACTGTCACCTTCTGATATACTGGAGGTTAGAACTTCCACGTGTGAATTTGCGGAGGGAGGACACTGTTCAACCCAGAACACCCTCTGATCATATCCTCCTACTTTGCCGCTGCGGCTCAGCTCCAGACATACTGGCCTTGCACTGCTGTTGCCTTAGGGGGTTGACTCTGGCTGTTCACTCCCTCAGAAAGCTCTTCCTTAGCTGCTCCTGCAGATAACTCCCTCGCCTCTTCTTTTTTTTTTTTTTTTTGAGACGGAGTTTCGCTCCTTACCCAGGCTGGAGTGCAATGGCGCAATCTCGGCTCACCGCAGCCTCCACCTCCTGGGTTCAGGCAATTCTCCTGCCTCAGCCTCCTGAGTAGCTGGGATTACAGGCACGCGCCACCATGCCCAGCTAATTTTTTGTATTTTTTAGTAGATACAGGGTTTCACCACGTTGACCAGGATGGTCTCGATCTCTTGACCTTGTGATCCACCCACCTCGGCCTCCCAAAGTGCTGGGATTACAGACTTGAGTCCCTCCCCTCTTCTAAGTGTTTGCTCCAACACGCCTCTTGCTGAAGCCCACACCGTCCCCCGTCCCCATCTCTGCAGCTGCACCTCCCACAGCCTTCCTGATGTCCCTTGACCTGATCAATTTAACGCATGCTCCTTTCCTCGCTGCAGTCCCTTCCTAACATACCATCCCATTTGCTTGTTTATTACTCATTGTCTCTCTCCTCCAGTGCTTATAAACTTCAGGAGGGCAGGGATCCGTATCTGTTTTGACTACTGTATCCTTGGCATTGCATATCCCCTTGGCAAGTAGAGGGTGCAATAAACAGTTGTTGAAGAAGACAAAGCAAAAGAAGGAAAGGATTCTATTGTCCTATGTTTCTCTTGCCTCCAGTCTCTGGGAAATAACACTGGAGGGAAAGTTAAGCCCACCGTGGTTGTAAGAAATGACTTAGCAAATTTGGCTGGAGACCGCTAACTGTTCTGATAACACCTGAGATCAAGCAAGGTTGCTTGGGGCGGGGGATGGGGGGTGAGGGTGGGTGCAGAATGTACTCTTGGAGGCCAGGGCCTGGAGTTGCAAGACCAGTCCAGGAGAGGGCAGCATTATCTTCAAATCAAACCAAATAACTGGAGGAGCCCAAGGAAGTAACCCACATGAAAATTCCTCTACCCCATGGAAGTGCAATTGTAAATTGGGCTAGGCACCCACATCTAAAACTCAATACCACCCTTTAAGGCTTGCAAACCCTTTCACATACATTCATTCTCTCCTTAAAGTCCTCCTAGATGAGAGTGTAGCCATTGCCAGAGTGTGGGTGGAATTTGCACTGAGCAATTAAACAATATCACCCATGTGGTCCCATGTTCCTCACCTTGTCACAGGCTTCAAGCACCTAACAGTCCTGTCCGTGTGGAAACCCCCGTTTCCAGCCCACAGACCCTTCTTCCAGAAAGTTCTCATCCTTTCTGAGTTAACCCACACTTTCAAATACAGCCCATTTGGACTGACTGGCAAAGCTGTTAAAAGGTATACAGAAAGCAAGTTTCACAGAATGGAAGACTGTTTCACAGTTTGTTGGTCCTCGAGCTTGGGTTGCCATAACAAAGTACCATATGCCAATGATCTAAACAACAAAAATGTGTTTCTCACAGTCCTAGAGACTAGAAGTCCCAGATCAGGGTGCCATCGTGGTTGGGTTCTGGTGAGGGCCCCCTCCTGGCTTGCAGATGGCTGCCTTCTTAATGTGTCCTCACGTGGTGGAGAGAAAGAAAGAGAGGTCTGGTCCCTTCCTGTTTTTGGTTTTTTGGGTTTTTTTTTTTTTTTAATGGAGACAGGGTTTCACCATGTTAGCCAGGATGGTTTCAATCTCCTGACCTCGTGATCCACCTGCCTTGGCCTCCCAAAGTTCTGGGATTACAGGCGTGAGCCACCGCACCCAGTCCCTTCCTGTTCTTATGAGGACATTAATTTCACACAAGGGCCCTACCCTTATAATCCATCACTTCTCCAAAGGCCCCACCTCCAAATCCCATCACACGGGGGTTAGGACTTCAACGTATGAACTTGGTGAGGACACAAACGTTTTGACTCCATAGCAAGCACCATGTCACAGTTCAGCCAGAATGATTTCCTTCCCTATAACACTCCTTACCTATTCATGAGTCTAGCAAGTTCTAACCAACTTTTATCTGTCTTTGATGCAGGCTTGCTTATTTTGTCTTACATGTGGCCAGCTGTACCAAGCTCTACCTGACGTGGCCCAACCTGTATAGTCAACATTCTGTCTGATGGACTCAGCTGCCGAAGTGGTATCCATGGTTGCAACAAAAATAAACCTCACTCACACATGGTGACCGGGGAGGTGGAGGGTGGAGTGGTTGGAGATGGGAACTGGGCAGATGGGAGACAGGTGGGAAAAAGGCTTTTTGTGAACAGCTTTTAATTGTTTTTTTTATTTTTGAAACATGTGTCATAGTTCCCACTACTCATTTTCAATGTCTAAAAAAAGTGTTTAAATGTTAAACAGTCATAACTCAGCCATGGTGGTAAGGGGCCCAGGGTGCAGCTGAGAAGCCTGCTGTGAGCTCTGGTGCATGTGGTTATATGTCTTCTGGCTGCTCTGCCTCAACTTCCATCCAAAGAACCGAGGAAGTCTTCGATTTCAATTCCAGGGAGCGTCTTTCTGGGTCCTGGACTTAGAGACCTGTGATTCTCTTTATTCCCTCTGTTCCAGACTCCAAATCAGCCCACCCTGGGCTCTCTTGGCCCCTGCGTCTTTCCTGTCACAGGTTTGTCAACTGCCTCCATTCGTTGCCTCCCCTTAGCCCTTCCTGTCCTTATCCTTTGTAAATGCAATTCGAATAGCTTCACAAATGTGCTCCTCCACTTTCCTAGGCACCGAGGAAACCTTGACCCTTGGCTTTCATTTCACCCTTGCAGTGAATTCTAATTGATTTTCACTGACCAATGGAACCCCCCTACTTGCCCTGAGAACATTCCTATTATCTTTCAATTAAAATAAGACCCATGATTTAGGGCCAGGCACGGTGGCTCATGCCTGTAATCCTAGCACTCTGGGATGCTGAGGCAGGTGGATCACCTGAGGTCAGGAGTGCAAGACCAGCCTGACCAATATTTCAAAACCCCGTCTCTACTAAAAATACAAAAATCAGCCGGGCATGGTGGCACATGCCTGTAGTCCCAGCTACTCGGGAGGCTGAGGAAGGAGAATAATTTGAACCTGGGAGTTGGAGGTTGCAGTGAGCAGAGATCACACCACTGCCCTCCCGCCTGCATGACAGAAGCGAGACTCCCATCTCAAAAAAAAAAAAAAAGAATCCTGGTTTTATACTTTAATATACATATATCCAGGATGGGCACAGTGGCTCATCCCTATAATCCCAGCACTTTAGGAGATCAAGGCAGGAGGATCCTCTGAGCCTAGGATTCAAGACCAGCCTGGGAAACATAGTGGAACCTCATATCTCTACAAAGCAATTTTAAAAATTAGCCAGGTGTGGGTGAGCATACCTGTTGTCCCAGCTACTCAGGAGGCTGAGGTGGGAGGATTGCTCAAGCCCAGGAGGTCAAGAGAGCAGTAAGCCATGATCACACCACTGCGCTCCAGCCTAAGCAACAGACCAAGACCTTGTCTCAAAAAATAATTTTGCATATATACATATCCATCTCCAGATTCCTGCTGAAATTACCTCTCCCTGTTCCAATGCCACGCGTCTGGTTCAGCCTGCAGATGGGTTTCTTTGACTGCATGGGATTGGTTTCTAGCTTTTAAATCTTGAGGCTTTTTCACATTTAAAAACATCTGGACTTATACACCTTCTTTAAAATTTTGAAGATCTAGGCTGGGCACCGTGGCTCACAGCCTAGCACTTTGGGAGGCTGAGGCGGGTGGATCATCCGAGGTCAGGAGTTCAAGACTCAACCTGGTGAAACCCCGTCTCTACTAAAAACACAAAAATTAGTTGGGCGTGATGGCATTCTTCTACCTCAGCATCCCAAGTAGCTGGGATGACAGGTTCGTACCACCATGCCTGGCTAATTTTTGTATTTTTAGTAGAGATGGGGTTTCACCATGTTGGTCAGGCTGATCTTGAACTCCTGACCTCAGGTGATCCACCCACCTCGACCTCCCAAAGTGCTGGAATTACAGGTGTGAGCCACCACACCCGGCTGTGATCTTGGGAAAATTAATTCTCCTCTGAGCCTCAGTTTCCTCATCTGCAGAACGAAGTGAGATGGTGAATGTGAAGTTCCTGGCACACAGTTGGCACCAGATATATGTTAACTATTACTACACAGTTTAATATATTGACTTTGTAAATGCACACAGGTAAAGTGATGACTGATTTTCACAGTAAGAAGCTCCTGAGAGTTTAGACTCACAGACTAAAGATGGGAATACTATTTTCCTAAAAATTGCCCTATTTGCCTTCACTACACTTCCTCTCACATAGAAGAAGCTACCTTTATTCAATACTGTTTAACAAGCACCCACTACTACAAATACTAGGTGTACCTGTGGCTAAGCACAGTCTCTGCAACAGCGCAGCCAAGGGGGTAACTGCAATAATAAATGTATGGTCAAGCTGCAGTGGCGGCAAGGAACACTTCCAGAAAGAGGCAACACTTGAGCTGGGTCTTGCTGGATCAACAGGGGTTTCCCAGATAGACCTGGGGAAGGAGGCCTGTCTAGGCACAAAGAGCAGCATGTGCAAAGGCACCGAGCAATGAAAGAGTAATGGAATCCTCAGAGTTAACAGAGAGTTTGTATCATGAGCAACCAGGGAAGTAGATGAGGCCAGCAAGGGAGGTAGGAATTAAATCACGCCCTGTGCGCCACGCTACAGAGTTTGGATTTTGTGCTGCCAATAAAGAACCACCAGCGTATTTCAGGAAGATACTTCTCCAGCAGAATGAGGCTGGATCGACAAGAGAAAGAACTGAAGCAAGGCCAGCCAGGGACTAGTGCTGCCCATCACTCAGAAGAATTGCCTGGGGTACTTGTTAAGGATACAGATTGCAAGGCCTGATCCAGACTTGCTGAGTCTAAGGCGAAGGGCCTGGGAATCAATATGGTTAACAAGCATCCCCAGGTTTTCTAACAACCAAGAAAACACAGAACATAGGAGATTGCGGCCACCCTCCTCTGTAGGAGAATAAAGGGAAAGGGGGAGGGGCGTGTTGCTGTGTAATTTAGGGGAAGGAATCTGCATGATGTCAAGGGGTTGTGTGCCAGGGTGAAGACAGCCTGGCATGGCTGCGTAGACAGTTGTGTCATTTACCAAGATAGGGAATGCAGGAGAAACAGCACGTTTAGGGGAAAAGAAATCATGATTTATTTTTGACCAGGAATTCATCAAAATATTGGGTTCTCCAAGTGTTGTCTTGGTAGTGATAAAAACTGCAGGTGGCTGAGGTCACCCAAGGAGAAATGATAACGTGAGAAGGGAGAAGGGTCACAGCTCCCAAATGGACTTATTTTCTCTTGTGCTTCTCACAAATCCATGACTTGAATGGCTCACATCTTCCAACCACGTGGAGTTATAATCGGGACAATAAATTACACACAGAAAGTTTGAAAACAGACAACCCGAAAACTAAACATTCCCTAGGTCTCTGAAGTTCAGTGCATGACAGGGCCAAACTGCCTCCTGCCTTTCGACTTAATCCAGGGACAGAGTTGATGGGCAACATTGACAGGCCCCAGAAGAAACTCAGTCTCTCATGGATTTATTCCCTTTGTCCTCTTGGTGCTATTTAAGGAACAAATACTTCCCTTTAAAGGTAGTAATCTTAAAAATAGAAAGACAGCATGAAAAATGAGTTAGTTGTTGGAAAACCTGGGTTAGAGTTACATTGAGTTTGCCAACTTAACACAACCTCTTGGAACCTCCTTCTCTTTGTAAAATAAGGATAATAATAACCACTGTAAAGAGGGAATGAGAAAACAAACTAAAATGCATCCAGAACTCTGCTCCAGGCTGTGAAGAAGAAAAACCCACTCCCAGGAGCTCACATAGCAAGAGTTGATGGAAATGTTACAACAGGCAATCTTGCCAACTTGCGAGAACAGGCAATGCAGGGACAGCTTGTCACTCAGGAACTGGAGCTGGAGGCCTGACGCTGCTCCCACTGCAGCGTTCTCTCTGGGCCCATATGGTCCGCATCTCTGCTTCCCTCTGTGGGTCCGCGCAGTCCCACACGGCAGACACGGCAGTTGTCTATCCACCATCCATTCCCCTTCCTCCCTCACCGACAGAACCTCCATTGGATGAGGATGGTCTAAGCCAGTTATGCAACCTATTGCTCACTCTCTCAGCCCTCTTTACACCGAGCAGTGGCCACGGATATGCTATGTAATGATTAAAATTAAAATCGATTCACCATGAATCACCCAAAACCATCCCATTTTTACCAGTGGAACACTTTGCAAAAGTGTCGGTGAGGCTCAAGGAGAAGACTAGTGGGAGCTCTGAAAACCTCGCTTTTCCTCCCAAAGAGAAAGAAAGACACTGCTTGCCACCCTTGCTCCCCTTGCCTTCCTTTTGCTTGCGACTGCTAGAGCTGCAGCAACCATCATGGGACCATCAGGAAAAGGACAAAAGAACTGGAAAGAAGGCAGTCAGCCTTGGACATCACTGAGTCCCCAACCAATATCAGCAAATTTTATGTGTAAAATTACAACACCAAAAAAACCTCACCCCTATGTTTAAGCCATTGGGAGTTAGGTTTTTGTACCAGCACCTGAGGGCACTCTTGATTAATAATACAATCAATCTAATTTGGGGTCTTCCAGACTTTCATCATCCTCAAACTGCCTCGGCATTGTTGCCATGTCTGCTCAAGTACCATGTTCTTCTGTAAATTGAGACACTTTTATTAACATGACTCAAATATGTGATGATTAAAATTAAAATAGATTCACCATGAATCACCAAAACCATCCCATTTTTACCAATGAAACACTTTGCAAAAGCAAACCCAGCTCCGGCTATGTCTCTGAGGTCCCCACCCCCAATTCCCAGGAGGGAAGGCTCTGGAGCAGGGTCTTCCCTGAGTCCCCTGGCACCTAGGCCCACACACTTCAGGAACTCTATGGAGATGGAGATGGCTGCAGGTCTACAGAATAGTAAGACTTACACAGGATTCATGGTTGTGGTATTAAATGGTCTCTTTTCAAAACTAAGATTTTTGCGTTTATTTCTGGAGATAAGTTAGGGAATACTGGGCAGTCCTTTTTTGTGTCAGTGCAGAGATAGCTATGTGGCTGGAGAAAAAACGGGAATACCCAGGCCAGCTGATACCACTCATTCAGCAGAAGCAGGAAGCTCCTTCAGATGTTCCTGAACATTTTGCTCGGCCCGCTTCCAGCTTTGTCCATTTAGTGTCCACTCAATTATGACAGTAATATTTCACGTCAGTGGAGGAAAGATGGGTTATGCAACACATGGTGATAGAATAGTTGGGAAATTATTAAGAAAAAATAGTGGGCCGGGCGCAGTGGCTCACGCTTGTAATCCCAGCACTTTGGGAGGCCGAGGTGGGTGGATCACGAGGTCGAGAGATCGAGACCATCCTGGTCAACATGGTGAAACCCCGTCTCTACTAAAAATACAAAAATTAGCTGGGCATGGTGGCGCTTGCCTGTAATCCCAGCTACTGAAGAGGCTGAGGCAGGAGAATTGCCTGAGCCCAGGAGGCGGAGGTTGTGGTGAGCCGAGATCGCGCCATTGCACTCCAGCCTGGGTAACAAGAGCGAAACTCCGTCTCAATTAAAAAAAAAAGAAAAGAAAAGAAAAAATAGTTATATCCCTAACTCACTCCACTCATACACACATATGCAAAGACATTCCGATGGGTGAAAGCCTTGAATATAAAAGAATTTATCCCTAAACTATGCTACATTCATACCATAGATTATCGCACAGCAGTCAGTTAGAAAAGGAAGAAGTAGCTGGGCACGGTGGCTCACACCTGTTATCCCAGCACTTTGGGAGGCTGAGGCGGGCGGATCACAAGTTCAAGAGATCAAGACCTGGTCAATATGGTGAAACTCCATCTCTCCTAAAAATACAAAAATTAGCTGGGCATGCAATCTCAGCTCTAGGGAGACTGAGGCAGGAGAACTGATTAAAAAGAAAGAAAGAAAAGAAAAGGAAGAAGTAAATATATGTGAGTGACAAGGCACTATCTAATATTCAATGAAAAGCAAATTATAAGCCAGGCACAGTGGCTCATGCCTGTAATCCCAGCACTATGAGAGGCCAAGGCAGGCAGATCACTTGAGGTCAGGAGTTTAAGACCAATCGGGCCAACATGGTGAAATCCTGTCTATACTAAAAATACAAAAATTAGCCAGGTGTGGTGGCCTGTGCCTGTAATCCCAGCTACTAAGGAGGCTGAGGCAGAGAATCGCTTGAACCCAGGAGGTGGAGGTTGCAGTGAGTGAAAAATCACACCACTGGACTCCAGCCTGGGCAACTAGACTCTGTCTTAAAAAAAAAAAAAAATTATAAATAACATATATAGAACAATGCCATTTATGTTAAATGTGTGCATATATATCCATATAAACATATGAACTGAATGCATTAATAGAGTCTGAAAGGATAAACCTTAACTAGGTAACAGTCATTACTTTATTTTTTCATGGAAATGCAGAAGTATTTACTTATTAGTTGCATAAGATCAGCTGTTCTACTTAGGTTCACCAAAAAAAAAAAAAAAAAAAAAAAACGTATTTCCCATCATCCCTCTTTTTCTCCTCTCTGCTTTTGAAGTGTGTGTGAGGGCATTATGAGAAGATAAAGTGATTATATTCAAGGATGCAACTGGGATATAATCATATATTTGCCTATCTAATTTTAAAAAGGAGAAAAGATCAAAACTTAATGAAAAACGCTGAACTACAAAGTAGTAGAGAAAACATGAGGCCGGGCACGGTGGCTCACACCTGTAATCCCAGCACTTTGGGAGGCCAAGGCAGGAGGATCACAAGGTTAGGAGTTCAAGACCAGCCTGACCAACATGGTGAAACCCCATCTCTTAAAAAAAAAAAGAGAGAGAGAGAGAAAACATGAAAGAATTTTTTATAATCTTCATGTGGCAATCAGCTCTCAGCAATATGGCAAAGACAAAGCCATAAGAAAAGGAAAGATTGACAAATACCACATGAAAATCTCTATACGGCAAAGCAAAAGACAAGAAAATAGGAAAAACATTCACAACAGGATGCAGAAAGGGTAAGATTATTAAACTGTGAATTGTCTGGAAATAATAAGAAAATTACAAACCCAGTAGGAAAATGAATAAAAGGCATAAAGAAACACTCTATATTAAAAGAAGACAGCTGGGCACAGTGGCTCACACCTGTAATCCCAGCACTTTGGGAGGCTTAGGTGGGTGGATCACGAAGTCAGAAGTTCAAGACCAGCCTGGCCGAGATGGTGATACCTCATTTCTACTAAAAATACAAAAATTAGCCAGGCGTGGTAGTGGGCACCTGTAATCCCAGCTACTCAGGAGTCTGGGCAGCAGAGTGAGACTCCATCTCAACAACAGAAGAAGAAGAAGACAAGAAAATATCCCAAATTCATATTTAAGGTGTTCAACTTCACTGATAATTACAAAAAAGCAAATTAAAATAAGATATCAGCCAGGCACGGTAGCTCACTCCTGTAATCCCAACACTTTGGGAGGCTGAGATGGGCAGATCACCTGAGGTCAGGAGTTCAAGATCAGCCTGGCCAACATGGTGAAACCCCATCTCTACTAAAAAATAAAAAAAAAAATTTAGCCAGGTGTGGTGGCAGGTGCCTGTAATCCCAGCTACTTGGGAGGCTGAGGCAGGAAAATTGCTTGAACCCAGGAGGTAGAGGTTGCAGTGGGCCTAGATCGCACCATTGCAGTCTTGGCAACAAGAGCAAAACTCCAACTCAAAAGAATAAAATTAAAAATTAAAAATAAATAAAGTGATATAATCTTTTCCACTTAGGTGGGGAGGACTAAAAAGATTTCTAGGCCAGGTGCAGTGGCTCACACCTGCAATCCCAGCGCTCTGGAAGGCCAAAGTGGGCAAATCATGAGGTCAGGAGATTGAGACCAGCCTGGCTAACATGGTGAATCCTCATCTCTACTAAAAATACAAAAAAAATTAGCCAGGCCAATGGCACACGCCTGTAGTCCCAGCTACTCAGAAGGTTGAAGCAGGAGAATCGCTTGAACCCAGGAGGCGGAGGTTGTAGTGAGCCGAGATCGCACCACTGCCCTCCAGCCTGGGTGAGAGAGCAAGACTCCATCTCAACAAAAAAAAAAAAAAAAAAAAAAGATTTCTAATAGCCAGTTTTTGACAAGGGTGGGGCGGAAACAGGTGCATTTCCATCTGTTGATGGAAGCCTAAACTGGCTTCAGCAGGCAAACTTGGAAGATAAGTATCAAAAGTTAAAATGTGCATGTTGCTCTCTTCTAGGAATTTATTTTCAGAAAAGAATGGTGCACGGTGCAAAGTTGGGTGAACAAGAAAGGTCATTGTACTGAAAAGTTAGAAATGGCCTGAATGCCCATCAGTGGGGATTTGGTTAAATAAATTTATGAGACTTGGAGGTGTTACGGAGACCAGGCAGGTGTTATAAAAGATAAAGCACATCTTTACATGTTGACACAAAGCACATAATGTTCACATGAGAAAAACGGCTCGCACCGTTCCATATGCCAACTGATCCTCTTTTGTTTAATGTATAACCCACTGGGAAGGCCAACACTTAACACTCGTTATCCCTGTCGGTGAGAATTTGAGGGAAATTTTCTATATTATTGAAACTTTTTACAAAGAGCAAGTGTTATTTGTATGATAACAAAAGTGAATAAAGGTTTCATTTTGAAAAACTGGGAAAGAAATATGCTATATGTCCTTTAAGGCTCTATTTTCTTTTGTTCAACAAATATGAACAGTTTATTATGTAGAAGGTAATGCCTCCAGGCCTGGGGTAGATACAAAAGACAATCAGACTGAACCTCTCTCTGCTTCCTGACACCAAACCTGTATTATCACTGCCCCCACCTGACACACAGACACACACACACACACACACACACACACACACACACACATACGTCTTCCTCCTGCCACAAATAAGTTGGTGTCGCGTGGCCAATCCCACTGCCCTGCGCCCTAGAGTCCATCTCCCCACTATTTTCTCAGAAGCCTCACATTATTCATTATCATTCTTTCCTTCCAACTTCTCCCTCTCTCTTGTCCATCTAGTTACTTGAAACCTCTCAAGTCTCTTTCATTCTAAATAAAAGGAAGGAAGGACATTCTGGACAGAATTATTGGGGATAGAAGGGAAGAGGAAGGGGAGAGGAAAGAGGTATCCAAGCATATTCTCCAAATTTGTGACTTTTAAACATTCTTTTTTTTTTCTTTTTCGAGTCGTCATGGCGGGGTATTGGGAAAAGTTTTCAATTAGCAATAATCGCGCCTCAGTTAAACCTCATTGGCTTCAATACTGCCACTGCGCAAAGCTAAACATTGTTAAAGAAATATGTTAGCCTGACTATTATAAGAACATGACACCTGGTACAGTGGCTCACACCTGTAATCCCAGCACTTTGGGAGGCCAAGAGGGGCGCATCACCTAGGGCCAGGAGTTCAAGACCAGCCTGGCCAACATGGTGAAACCCCATCTCTACTAAAAATACAAAAATTAGCCAGGCATGGTGGCATATGCCTGTGGTTCCAGCTACTTGGGAGGCTGAGGCAGGAGGATCGCTTGAACGTGGAAGGCAGAGGTTACAGTGAGCAGAGATTGAGCTACTGCACTCCAGCCTGGGCAACAGAGTGACACTCCATCTCAAAAAAAAACAAAACGAAAGAACAGACAGATACAGCAATATAAAGGCAAGACTTTGAGCTAGGCGGAGAAGGTGCTCTCTCTCCCTCTGACCCAGAGGGTGGACCCAGTCCTGCGCTCCCCAGCCCCTGCCTCAGGATGCACTCTGTTGGAGTCAGAACCTGGACGATCTCAATTGTGGATCGCTCATTTCTCTCCAGGTATCACTCTCCCTACTCCCCTTCAGTCAAACTTCAAGAAAGAGTTGTCTACCTGCCTTCCCGTCCTTACCTCCTCCACTCCTCCACACACGAATTGGCTGCTGAGCCTCACCACTCTACCAAAACCAGTTCCCCTGAGGCACACTTCTCAGGCTTGCCTCAACTTCCCAGCAGCATTTGGCTCCAGTCTTGGGTCTGTCCTCTCTTTGTATTCTTTGCCAATGTTTCCTCTCCAGCCTCACTTCTCAGTCCTGGGGCTCCCAGTGCTCAGTCCTGAGACCTTTGCTCTCTTCCCTGTACCCTCTTTCCTAGGCCATCTTAACCAAGCCACATGTTCATCACCATTATGCACCAATGGTGCACAAACGCCACTGACTTCTGAAAATGCCTGGTCAATCAACACCTCACAACTGGCATCTAGAAGATTGTTGGCTTCATCAATATCTCTGCTTGGGTATCTCACAGATTTCATTCATTTATTTATTCTATCAAGTACCTACTATATGTCAGGAACTACACTAGTCACTGGATATAGAATGAAAAACAAAACAGGCATGGTTCATGCCTCTGAGCAGCTTAACTCAAATGTCAACAACTGAACTCAAGAGCTTTCCTCAGCCAACATGCTCCTCGATGTTGTGTGTCTCAATAACTGGCACAACTTCCACCCACCTGCTCAAGCCAGAAACTTGAATGGTATAGCTGATACTTCACTTTCCCTTATTCTACCCGCGGGAGACACATTCTAAAGTGGATACCCCTACCCACAGTGAGGCATGTCTTTGTGTAATCCTCTCCCCTTGAGGCAGAACCTGTGACCTGCTTCTAATCAACAGAAGATAGCCAAGGTGGGCCGGGCACAGTGGCTAACACCTACAATCCCAGCACTTTGGGAGGCTGAGGTGGGCGGATCACTTGAGGTCAGGAATTCAAGACCAGCCTGACCAACATGGTGAAACTCCATCTCTACTAAAAATACAAAAATTAGCCAGGTGTCATAGGGGACACCTGTAATCCCAGCTACTTGGGAGGCTGAGGCATGAGAATCACTTGAACTCAGGAGGAGGAGATTGCAGTGAGCCGAGATCATGCCACTGTACTCCAGCCTGGGCAACAGAATGAAACTCCATCTCAAAAAAGTAAAATAAAATAACAATTCAATTAAAAAGAAGATAGCCAAGGTAATAGATGTCAGGATCTTGTTTAGGATGTGTTGCGTGGCAATAGCGCCTGGATGTCATTCCTGTGATTACATTTTGTTGTATAATTCTCTATTTTAGCAGGATCAAGAGAGACTCCCTTGCTGGCTTTAAAGAAGTAAGCTGTCGTAGAGTAATGTCACAGAGCAGAGAGTGAGGAGGGTGTGTCCAGCTCCCGCTCTCACAGCCATTGCAGTACATCAAGCTCCATAGGGACAGCGCCAGGGCGAGTGAGAGACGGATGGGCACTGGGCGACTCTGTGCCTTGCTGAGGGAAAATAACTGAACATGGCCAAAGGAGATCCTAAGAAGCCAAGAGGCAAAATGTCATCATATGCATTTTTTGTGCAAACTTGTCAGAAGGAGCATACGAAGCACCCAGATGCTTCAGTGAACTTCTCAGAGTTTTCTAAGAAGTGCTCAGAGTGGTGGAAGACCGTAACTGCCAAAGAGAAAGGAAAATTTGAAGATATGGTAAAGGCGGAAAAGCCCCGTTATGAAAGAGAAATGAAAACCTATATCCCTGTAAAGGGGAGACAAAAAAAGAAGTTCAAGGATCCCAATGCACCCAAGAGGCCACCTTTGGCCTTTTTCCTGCTCTGTTCTGAATATTGCCCAAAAATCAAAGGAGAACATCGTGGCCTGTCCACTGGTGATACTGTGAAGAAACCGGGAGAGATGCGGAGTGCCACTGCTGCAGATGACAAGCAGCCGTGAAAAGAAGGCTGTGAAGCTGAAGGAAAAGTACGAAAAGGATATTGCTGCATACCGAGCTGAAGGAAAGCTTGCTGCAGCAAAAAAGCCGGGGGAGTTGTCAAGGCTGAAAAAGCAAGACAAAGAAGGAAGAGGAGGAAGATGAGAAAGACGAAGAGAATGAGGAGGAGGAGAAAGATGAAGATGATGATGAATAAGTTGGTTCCAGCACAAATTTTTTCTTGCCTATAAAGCATTTAACCCCCCCGCCGTACACGACTCACTTCTTTTAAAGAAAAAGAATTAAAGCGTAAGGATGTGTAAGTTTGGTTTTTAAACCGTACAGTGTCTTTTTTTGTATCATTAACACATGACCGAATGTGTCTTTAGATAGCCCTGTCCTGGTGTATTCTCAGTAGCCACTAACCTTGCCTGGTATAGTGTGGGGGTTGTAAATTGGCATAGAAATTTAAAGCAGGTTCCTGCTGGTGCACAGCACAAATTAGTTACAGACGGAGATGGTAGTTTTTCATCTTCAATTGTCTCTGATGCAGCTTCTACGAAATAATTCCTGTTCTGTTAACTGAATGCCGCTTTGTAACGGCAAAAAAAAAAAAAAAAAAAAATGCAGCTGTTCTGTTAACATTCTGAATGCTTCTAAGTAAATATAATTCTTTTATTAGAAAAAAAAAAAAAAGAAGTAAGCTGTCATGATCATCAAGGAACTGTGGGTGGCCTCTGAGAGCCAGAAAGAAAATAAAGATCTCAGGGCTACGATTGCAAGGAAATGAATCTGCCAATAACCTGAGGAAGCCTGCAAATTGATCCTCGGACGAAGTTACAGCTCATGTCAATACTTGGTCTGAAGTCTGTTGAGACCCTGAGCAGAGGAACCAATTAAGCTGTGCCTAGACTCTTGACCCAGAGAACTGTAAGATAATAAATGGGTGTTACTTGGGGCTGCTATGTTTGTGGTAATGTGTTACTCAGCATAGAAAACTATAGCCAGGCATGGTGACTCATGCATGCCTGTAATCACAGCTACTTGGGAGGTTGAGACAGGAGAATCACTTGAACCCGGGAGGCAGAGGTTGCAGTGAGCCGAGATCACACCATTGCACCATTGCACTCTAGCCTGGGACACAACAGCAAGACTCCATCTCAGAAAAAAGAAAGAAAGAGAGAGAGGAAAGAAAGAAAGAAAGAAAGAAAGAAAGAAAGAAAGAAAGAAAGAAAGAAAGAAAGAAGGGAGGGAGGGAGGGAGGGAGGGAGGGAGGGAGGGAGGGAGGGAGGGAGGGAGGGAGGGAAGGAAGGAAGAAAGAAAGAAACAAAAGAGAGAAAGAAAGAAAGAAAACTAGTGGAGCACCTGTCCATCACCAGAACTTTTTAAATTTTTCACTGAAATAATTCTCAAAAACTCAATTTTTCTTCCTCTCCACTACGCTACCCAGAGTAAACTGCCATCATCTCCTATCCAAATAGAGTATCTATCGGCCTGGCACAGTGGCTTACACCTATAATCCCAGCATTTGGAAGGCTGAGGCGGGAGGATTGCTTGATCCCAGGATTTTGAGACCAGCCTGGGCAACATGGCAAGACCTTGTCTGTATTAAAAATCAAAAAAGTTAGCCAGGCATGGTGGTGTGGACATGTGGTCCCAGCTACTTGGCAGGCTGAGGCTGGCGGTTCGCTTGAGCCTAAGAGGTCAAGCCTGTGGTGAGCTATGATTGCCCCACTGCACTCCAGCCTGGGTCAGGGCAAGACCCATTCTCAGAAATAAATAAATAAATAAATGTTTAAAAATATCATCTTAATCTCCACTGTCACATTTGCTCCTCCTAACTTAACTGGACCAAGACACAAACAAGCGCACCACAGCCAGGCTAATAATTTCACATTCCTTCAATGCAACACTTTTTCAGTAGAGATGAGGAGAAAGTGTCTATTAATAAAAGCGATGCATCTCTTTGTATGCCAAAATGAGAGGTTCAGTATACGTGATTTTCCAAAGCAGATAACTCTGGGAAGCAGATTAAACCACTTAAAATTTAAACAACAGTCTGGGCACAGAGGCTCATGCCTGTAATCCCAGCACTTTGAGAGGTTGATGAGGGAGGATCACTTGAGCCCAGGAGTTCAAGACCAGCCTGGGCAACATAGTGAGACCTCATCTCTATTAATTAAACAACAACAACAAAATAAATAGCACAACCTATTGTATTACATAGATTCAGACTTTCAGCTTACTGTGCTTAATGGCAGTTCATGGCTGATTCATCTCAGGTTTGGAGGAACAGTTGGCACATGTCCATCACAAGGTTTTAATTTTAAGAAAGAACAATTTGGCTGGGTGTGGTGGCTCATGCCTGTAATCCCAGCACTTAGGGAGGCCGAGGCACGTGGATCACCTGAGGTCAGGAGATCAAGACCATCCAGCCAACATGTTGAAACCCTGTTTCAACTAAAAATACAAAAATTAGCCCAATATGGTGGAGTGCACCTGTAGTCCCAGCCGCTCGGGAGGCTGAGGCAGAATTGCTTGAATCCGGGAGGTGGAGGTTTCAGAGAGCTGAGATCGCACCACTGCACTCCAGCCAGGGCAACAGAGTAAGACTCTTTCTCAAAAAACAAGGAAGAATAATTTATCTTTTTATTTCTCTGTTGCTCAAGCTTTGGGTGCCAAATCTGAGGTCATGAAGATTTACCTCATGTTTTCTTCTTATAGCTTTATAGCTTTACCATTTACATTTAGGTTGTTGATCATTTTGAATTAATTTTTGCATGTGGAATGAGGCAAGGGTATGAGTTCATTTTTTCTTTTGCATGTGGTTGTCCTGTTGTCCCACCACAATCTGTTTAACAGACCCTTCTTTCCTCCCATTAAATGGCACCCTTGTCAAAAATCAATTGACCATAGATGTTTGGTTTTATCACTAAACTCTCAATTCTATTTTATTGGTCTATATGTGTCTGTCTTTATACAAGTATCACACTTCAGCCTGGGCAATACAGTGAGATCTCGACTAAAATTTCTTTTTAATTAGCCAAGTGTAGCAGTGTGCACCTGTAGTCCCAGCTACTCGGGAGGCTGAGATGGGACAATTACTTGAGTCCAGGATCCAGGTGCTGCAGTGAGCCAAGATTGTGCCACTGCACTCCAGCCTAGATGACAGAGTGAGGCCCTGTCTCAAAAGCATCTTCCTGGTAAGTTTGGAAATCAGGTACCTTCCTAGTAAGTCTGGAAACCAGGAAGTGTGAGTCTTTCAATTTTCTTTTTCTTTTTAAATATTGTTTTGGCTATTCAGAGGTCCCTGCAGGCTTTTGTTTGTTTGTTCTTTTGTTGTTGTTGTTGTTGTTGTTGTTGTTTGGGTGGGAGTCTCACTCTGTTGCCCAGGCTGGAGTGCAGTGGCGTGATCTCAGCTCACTGAGCTTCTGCCTCCTGGGTTCAAGCAATTCTCCTGCCTCAGCCTCCTGAGTAGCTGGGATTACAGGCACACACCACCACACCCAGATAATTTTTGTATTTTCAGTAGAGACAGGGTTTCACCATGTTAGCCAGGATGGTCTTGATCTCCTGACCTCATGATCCACCTGCCTGGGCCTCCCAAAGTGCTGGGATTACAGGCATGAGCCACTGTGCCCAGCCAGTCCCTGCAGTTATATAGGAACTTGAGGATAAGTTTCTATTTCTCCAAAAAAAAAAAAAGACCATTGGAATTTTGATAGGGATTACATTGAATCTATAGATTGCTTTGGGGAATGTTGCCATCTTAACAATATTAACACTCCCAACCCAGGAACATGGGATGTCTTTTCATTTATTTAGGTCTTCCTTAGTTTATTCCATCAGCGTTTTTAGTTTTTGGTGTATAAGTCTTTCACCTCCTTAGTTAAATTTATTCCTAGGTAATTTATTCTCTTGGATACTACTGTAAATTGAATTGTTTTCTTAATTTCCTTTTCAGACAGTTCACCGCTATGTAAAGAAATAGAGCTGATGTTTGCGTGTTGACCTTGTACCAACTTTGCTGAATTCCTTTACTAGCTGTAGTAGGTTTTTGGGGTTCTATGGGATTTTCTATACAGACAGCCATGTCATCTACAGGGCGCCCACCTGTAGTTCCAGCTACTCAGGAGGTTGAGTCAGGAGAATCACTTGAACTCTAGAGGCAGAGGTTGCAGTGAGCTGAAATTGTACCACTTCATGCCAGCCTGGGCAACAGAGTGAGGCCCTGTCTCAAAAACAAAAAAGACAAAGTGCTGAGATTACAGGTATGAGCCACTGTGTCCAGCCCCTGAATATATTTTTCCATTCTTTTATTTTCAACTTCTTTGTGTCTTTGGATCTTAAGTTAGTCTATAGTAAAAGCACATAGTTGGATCATTTTTTTAAAATTCATTTTGCTTGCCAGGTGCAGTGGCTCACATCTATAATCCCAGCACTTTGGGAGGCCGAGGCAGGTGGATCACTTGAGGTCAGGGGTTTGAGACCAGCCTGGCCAACATGGTGAAACCTCATCTCTACTAAAAATGAGAAAAAAAAAAGAGCCAGGCACAGTGGTGTGTGCCTGTAGTCCCAGCTACACAGGAGGCTGATGCAGGAGAATCACTTGAAACCGGGAGGCGGAGGTTGCGGTGAGCTGAGATCTTGCTAGACTCTGTCTCAAAAAAAAAAAAATTGTTTTGTCAATCTCTGTCTTTTAATTAAGAGTTTCATCCATTTACATTTTAAATGATTATTGATAACAAAGAACTTACCTCTACCATCAAGCTATTTGTTTTCTTTTTTTTAACATTTAATTTAGGTTCAGGCATACATGTGCAGGTTTGTTATATAAATTGTTGTAAATTGCATGTCGTGGGGATTTGGTGTAGAAATTATTCCATCATCCAGGGTAATAAGTATAATACTCAATGGTTTTTTTGATCCTCACCCTCCTCCCACCCTTCACCCTCAGTAAGCTCTGGTGTCTCTTGTTCCCTTCTTTGCATCTGTATATACTCAATGTTTAGCTCCCATTTACAAGCAAAAACATGTGGTATTTGGTGGTCTTTTTTTTTTTTTTTTGAGACGGAGTTTCCCCAGGCTGGAGTGCAGTGACCAGATCTCGGCTCACTGCAACCTCCACCTCTTCGGTTCAAGCCATTCTCCTGCCTCAGCCTCCCAAGAAGCTAGGATTACAGGCACCTGCCACCACAGCTGACTAATTTTTGTATTTTTAGTAGAGATGGGGTTTCACCATGTTGTCCAAGCTGGTCTCGAACTCCTGAGCTCAGGTGATCCACCCACCTCAGCCTCCCAAAGTGCTGGGATTACAGGCATGAGCCACTGTGCCTGGCTCCTTCAAGTTTTGAAAGAACATTTTACGGACTATAATATTCCTGGTTGACAGGTTTTTTTCTTTCAGCACTTTAAAGATATCATCATTCCACCGCCTTCATGGTTTCTGATGAAAAATTAACTGTTGTTCTTACACAGGGTCCTTGTAAATGATGAGTCACTTCTCCCTTGCTGAAGATTTTCTCTTCATTTTTGACTTTCAACAGTTTGATTATAATGTGTCTCAGTGTGAATCTCTGAATTTATTCTGCTTTAAGTTTATCAAGCCTATTAGATGTGTTAATTCACATCCTTCACCACATCTAGGAACTTTATTACTTTTTAAAATATTTTTCCGCTGGGCGTGGTGGCTCACGCCTATAATCCCAGCCCTTTTAGAGGCTGAGGCGGGAGGATCACGAGGTCAAGAGATCGAGACCATCCTGGTCAACAAGGTGAAACCCCGTCTCTACTAAAAATACAAAAATTAGCTGGGCATGGTGGTGCGCACCTGTAGTCCCAGCTACTCGGGAGGCTGAGGCAGGAGAATTGCTTGAACCCAGAAGGTGGAGGTTGCGGTGAGCCGAGATCGTCTGTTGCACTCCAGTCTGGCTAACAACAGGGAAACTCCGTCTCAAAAAAAAATTTCCTTCTTCTTTCTCTCTCTCTCCCATCTGTTTCTGTAACTCCCAAAATGTGTTTTGATATGCTTAATTTGTGTCCCACATGTTCAACAACTCTGTTCAATTTTTTTGTTGTTGTTGTTTCTCAAACTGGGTAATTATAACTGCCCTGTCTTCCGGTTCACTGATTCTTTCTTCTGCCTGCTCAAACGTGCTGTTGAGCCCCTCAAGTAATTTTGTACTTCAGCTATTGTACTTCTCAGCCCCCAAATTTTTATTTGGTTCCTTTTTATTATTTCTGTCTCTTTCTGATAGTCTATTTGTGTATATCCATCATGCTTCTGATCTTCCTTAACTATTCTTCATAGTTTCCATCAGCTCTTTTTTCCTTGAGCATAAAATGACAGTTAAATCTTTTTATATAAGTCCAACATCTGGGCTCTTCAGGGATAGTTTCTGTCAATTTTCTTTCTATATTCCTTTTACTATGAATGAGCCATACTTTCATTTTATGTTGCATGCTTTATAATTTTGTGATGAGAACTGTAAATTTTGAATGTTAAAATCGTAACTCTTGAAATTAGATTTCCTCCTTCTGCCCCGGTTTCAGGGATTATTGTTGCTTGAAGAAAGCTACAGTCATCTGTTTATTTGGTGCCTTTTCTAACTACGTTGGTAAGACTGTATTCCTTGGCATGTGTAGTCACTGAAGACTGTTTTATTACTTCTGCAGTCAGTCAGTCAGTGACCTGACAGAGCTTTCCTTAAATGCCTAGATCCAGAAAGGAAAGAAAAGGGCTGTTTTGTCTCTTGAAATCCCCTCCATTACTCAGGAGGCTGAGACAGGAGGATTGATTGAGCCTAGGCGTTTGAGTCTAGCCTGAGCAGCATAGCAAGACCTCTTTTTTTTTTTTTTATGGAGTCTCATTTTGTCACCCAGGCTGGAGTGCAGTGGCACAATCTTGGCTCACTGCACTCTCCGCCTTCCAGGTTCAAGCAATTCCCCTAGCCTCAGCGTCCCGAGTAGCTGGAATTACAAGCACATAAGCAACCCTGGATAATTTTTTTTATTTTTAGCAGAGATTGGGTTTCACCATGTTGACCAGGCTGGCTCAAACTCCTGACATCAAGCGATCTGCCTGCCTCAGCCTCCCAAAGTGCTGGGGGATTACAAGTGCGAGCCACCTCACCCAGCCAAGTCCTCACCTAAAAAAAAAACAGACAAACAAACCAACAAACAAAAAACCTTTCTTTAATCCCCTCCACCAAGGAGGAAACCACTTCAGCTCAGCCCATGGAGGCTGAAATAAAGGCCAACCTCTGCAATCGCCCCTTAGCAAACTATAAGGCATATCAAAACACACAAGCCTGATTTTTGGAGGACAAGGTCCATATGGCCCACCCTCACATCAGCAAGCACATCAGGGATACAGACTGCCATCTCCACAACTGGCTGCTGTGAAGAATTCACCAAAACTCACCAGCCTCTTTCCTCATCAAGTACTCCCTTCAATGCTGCAAGTGCTCCACTAGAATCTAGAGCTCCAAATAGTTGATTGTGACAATTCTTGCAAGTCCAATAGTTGTTTCAGTGAAGGGATCAATTCTACCTTGTCATCTTCTATGACATCACTCTTCCCCAACCCCACCATGTTAGGTTTTATCCCATAGGAAACAGATGGCACCCTCAAGATAGGACAATTTGAGGAGAATGTATTTAAGAAGGAGTATTTACAAAACTGTGGATGCAGGGGAACCACAAGAGACAATGCAGCAACTCAGGACTAACAGTAGCCGAGCTAATACTATCCCTAAGCCCAAAGGGTTGAGGAGAGGGATCAGGACCAGGAAGGAAGGAAAGAGTTGTGCTGAGGTGGCCACTGTGAGAGGAGCAGTAACATTAGGTTGATGGACACAGCCAGCATGAGGCAACCTCAAAAGATGAAGGAAAGCCAAGATTAAATAGCCTGATATTACTCTCTTGCCTCCTCCTACTAGTGCTATTTCTGTTCCCCTTCCTGCTTCTGGGCTCCTTATTTGCTAACCAAACACCCAGGCATAAGGGAGTCCAGCTGATGGAGGGGTGAAAAAGAATGAAGAGTGAATCTGGAGGACGAACTGGAGAATAGCCACACAGCCACAAAACCCCAGAATGACCTCTAGCCTCTATCTTCAAGACTGAAAGCAGCAAATTTCTGGCTCCTTAAGAACAACCACTTTCCAAACACAACTGGAGGATTCTTCCCTGAAGAGACGACCTCCTAATATTGACATTCGATGTCTGGCACATCATCTGCGCAACTTGTGGTGAATCTAGTGCTTCTCAAAACATAATATGCACTTGAATCACCTAGTGATCTTGTTAAAATGCAGATTCTAAATCTGTTGATTACAGATTTAGGCTGAGGTTCTGTAGGCTGAGGTTCTCCATTTCCAGTGAGCTCCCAGATGATGTCAATGCTGCTGGTCCTTTTTGAGTAGCAAGGAGCCAGTCAACTCATCTTGCCCAAACACTTAAGAGTCTCCACTCGGCTTTTCAGTGTCTCATTCTTAAAGATGAATAGATTGCTAAAGAAGACCGAAGTTTCAGATGGCCATTAACATAAGGGTTGCCAAAAAATTAGCATTAAAAAGGACCCAAGGAAACAGAGACAAAGCAGAGAGGAAAAGAAAAACTGAAAACAAATTTACTGTTATAATATCCTCACAGATAGGAAAAGTTATGCCTGTCCATAAAACCAGGATAAAATAACACGGAAAAGAGACACTCAGCAGGAAAAAAGTTCTTGGGAATTAAAAATAAGAAAACTGAAACTTCAGCCTTGTACAACATAGGGAGACCTCACCTCTACAAAAATCAAAAAATTAGCCAGATGTGGTGGCACAAGTCTGTGGTCCCAGCTACTTGGAAGGCTGAGGTGGGAGGTTCGCTTGAGCCAATGAGCTAAGACTGCCAACTGCACTCTAGCCTGGGCAACAGAGCAAGACCCCATCTCAAAAAAAAAATTGAAATGGTTGAAGATAATGCAAGGAGACACCCCACAGTAAAAAACAAACAGTGGGTTGGTTGAGAGTTCAGTTTTGCAAGATGAAAAGAGCATTTTGTTTTTTGTGTTTTTTCTTTAAGACAAATTATCTGTCATAAAGACTGGAGTGCAGTGGCGTGATCCTAGCTCACTGTAGCCTAAAACTCCTGGACTCAAGCAATCCTCCCTGCACACCCTCCCAAAGTATTAGGATTACAGGCACGGGCCACCATGCTCAGCTCTATGAATTTCTACTTTGAATCAGTGCTCAGTACAACAAATTGAGAAAGTGGTACAGGTGGCTCATGCCTGTAATTCCAGCACTTGGGGAGGCCAAGGCAGGCAGATCACGAGGTTAGCAGTACAAAAACAGCCTGGCAACATAGTGAAATCCCATCTCTCCTAAAAATACAAAAATTATTAGCCTGGCATGGTGGCATGCACCCGTAGTCCCAGCCATTCAGGAGGCTGAGGAAGGAGAATTGCTTGAACCCAGGAGGCAGAGGTTGCTGTGAACCAAGATCGTGCCATTGCACTCCAGCTTGGGTAACAGAGCAAGACTCCATCTCAAAAAAAAGAAAAAAGAAAAGAAAGTGGTACAATAAAGCACATCATTATAAAATTTCTAACCAACAGGTTAAAGAGAGAAAATCCTAAGGCCTCCTCCGCAGATGGGGGAGATGGATCAGAAAGGATCAGAAATATAAATCGGAATTTTTTTAATTGCAACCCTAGAAGGTATAAGAAAATGTAGTATACCTCCAAAATAATAAGGGAAAATTATTTTCAAACTTAAATATCTAGCCCAACAACAGATCAAGTGTTAAACAGAAGTAAGACATTTACAAATATGCGAAGATTTTAACAACATGTATCCCCCAGCTCCTTTTCTCAGGAAGCTACTAAAGGAGATGCTTTAGCAAAACAAGGAAGTAAACCAAGAAAGAGGAAGACATGGGATCTAGGAAATGGGGAAAACCAGCCCAGAACAGCAATGAAGGAAAATTCCAGAATGACAGCAAGTCTAGTGAGCAGCCAGTCCAGACTGAAACAAGAGGAAGGAAGGCTCTGGGACCAAAGCTCCAAAGAAAACTTACATATTGACTATACGGAAAATATTATTGCTAGACTTTTTGATAGAGTCTTAGAGCATTTGAGGGGAAAAGCCAACTGTAAATACTGTGTTTAGAAAACCAGACAAATGAGAGAAAAGCAATAATTAACCCTAAGAAAAATGAAGGGCCATACAAACTAGAAGTCATGATTGTAGTGCATTTCTTGGCTCATCAGTAAATAATATTTGCATACATAATAATTTTAATACAGTTGGGTGCATATCATTGGTTTAACCAAAAATTGTTACACAACTATATGGTGGGCAGCAGAAGTGATAGAGTCAAGCTCTTATCTACTGTGTCAGGAAGTGAACTCATAATGCTAACAATTAACAAACCAGGAAATAATCGTATAAACATTTACTTATAAATTTTATAAATTTTTATATTTTTCTTTTTCTCTCCCGACCCTTCTCCCACCTAAACATTTACTTAGAAATATGAAGATAGGCTGGGCATGGTGGCTCACACATCTAATCCCAGCACTTTTGGGATGCCAAGGGCAGATCGCTTGAGTTCAGGAGTTCGAGGCCAGCCTGGGCGACATGGTGAAAGGCCGTCTCTACTAAAAATACAAAAATTAACCGGGCATATTGGAGGGCACCTGTAGTCCCAGCAACTTGGAGTCTGAGGTGGAAGGATCACTTGGGCCCAGGAAGATTGGAGCTGCAGTGAGCCAAGAGCATGCCATTACTCCAACCTGAGTAACAAAGTGAAACCCTACCTCAAAAAAAAAAAAAAAAAAAGGAAAGAAATATGAAGGTAAGTATCAGGATGAATTTGTGGAGTTGAGCATATTGCCTCCAAAGAGTAGGACAGGGAATTCCTTTTTTCTTTACAAGTCTTTTAGTATTATAAGCATACATATTTTAAACAATTTATAAACATTATTTTAGTTGAGATATTAATGTTAAAAAATTAGCATATTGGTCGGGCACCGTGGCTCACGCCTGTAATCCCATCATTTTGGGAGGCTGAGGCAGGCGGATCACTTGAATCCAGGAGTTTGAAACCAGCCTGCCCCATATAGCCAAACCTCGTCTCTACAAAAAATATAAAAATTAGCCCAGCATGGTGGCGTGCATCTGCAGTCCCAGCTCTTCGGGAGGCTGAAGTGGGAGATCACCTGAGCCTGGGAGGCAGAGGTTACAGTGAACCGAGATAGCGATACCACTCCAGCCTGAGTGACAGAGTGAGACACTGTCTCAAATTAAAAAAAAAAAAAATAGGTTAGCATATAATTTGGGGGGATCAGCAATATCCCGAAGCTTATCCATAGCCCGTTAAGGAATGTCTCAAAGGGCTATCTGTGCCTTAATGATAGGAGCTAGTTTCTTGTTATTTTTATCCCCACCCCAAACACATAGCAGAAAATAAATTATTTCTTCGTATGTAGAAGAGACTCAGCTAAGTTTGTTATATTCTTCCCGGAGGAGGGAAAACAAAACAAGGCATAAAGGCAGAAGGTGCAGATGTAACACAAAGATGAGTTAAGTTTCCACACGCAGGTAACAAAGAGGGTTATGTTTCTGCCAGAGGTACTGGAAGGTATAGGTTTAAAAGGCAGGAAAAAAATTATGTTCTGGACACCTGGACGCAGTTCCCCAGGCATATAGAATTGGAGGCATGGCAGGAACTCAGGGGGGCCTAAGTTGCCTATACACCCAGGTGACCTCTCATTCCTTTCCCTCATTGCCCTTTTAACAACACGGGGAATTTCACACAGGGAAAGGTTCCCCTCTCGCCCCAGCGGGCAAGGAGGCTCCTCTGCGCAGAGTTCCGTCCCCAACTGCCCCCACGTCCCACAGGTCTCCTCCTGCCCTGTGCACGCACAGGTCTGACCACTTGCTGCTTCCGTATCCCTCCTCTGAGCCTCTCCCTATCCTCTCGGCCTCCTTAAACAATTGAGAATGTGTTTATTGTCTGTTTCCTCTACCAGACTCTAAGTTCATGAGGGCAGGACATCGTCTATTTCATTCGCCACCACATCCCCACTGCAGAGCAAGAGCCCATGAAATATTTGTTAGAGAAATGAATGAGTGATGGTGTCGCTGGACAGCTATTAGCCTGAATTGAAAAGGGTGCACCCACAGGAAACAAGCTAGGAGCAAAGAAGCCCGTTGGGAGACGACAAGGGCGAGCTTCTTGCGAGGTCTCTGAAATGACAAGACCGGAAGAACGGAGTTGGATCTCTGGGACAGGCAGGAAGGAAAAGCTAAACAATCAGGCAAGCCTCGGGGAACGTCAGCTTCGCGGGGGACGCACTGGCAGACCGCGGATGTAAGGGGGTCTGTGGGAAAGTAGAGGTGGGGCGGTGGCATCACACTTGCGCAAGCGCATCCTCCGTTTCCTCCGGCGCGCCTGCGCTCGCGTGCACAAGGGGTTGAAGCGGAAATGGCGCCGCGGGATCGCGCCTCCGGGCGGCGAGCGGAAGTGGGTGTGAGAGCGGAAGTGGCCGGCTAGAGCCGGGGGCTGGGCGGGGACCGGGCTTGTCCGTGAAGCGGCAGTGGCGGCGGCGGCGGCTCGGCAGGCGGGTTCAGGCTTCGGGGGCCAGGTCGGTTGGGTGGGTGCCTGTCTCCACAGTCTGTGTGCGTGGGCCAGCGCGTGCGTCTTACCCTTCCCTCCACCCCGGTCCCTCTCCCCTTCTCCCCTAACCTCCTACCCCACCCAGCCCCCCTCCTCAGGGGGCAGCAGGGCCGCTCTCTGTCCTTCACTCCCTTACCCACCCTCACCGGCCCTTATTTCTCCTTCCCCTGCTCGGGGCAGCCGCCGCCATGATCCTGCTGGAGGTGAACAACCGCATCATCGAGGAGACGCTCGCTCTCAAGTTCGAGAACGCGGCCGCCGGGTGAGCGCGCGCCTGGGGCTGGGGGTGGCGGGGGAGGCAGAGTTGACCCCAACTATTCCCTAGTGTCGTCCGGTCCCCCAGACCTGGAGGAGAGAAATGGGGTGCCTGGCAGGGTGTAGGGGCTGCCCCGGCGGGGTAGACGTGGGAGGCGATTGGGCGCGGCGGGGCGAGGGGTAGAGATGCGTGGGGAGAGGCTCAGAGGAGGGATGCGGAAGCGGCGAGTCTTGAGGACTGTGCGAGCCAAAGGGCAGGAGACCTGTGGGACGTGGGGGCAGCTGGGGCCGGAACTCTCGCTGGAGGAGCCCCCTGCCCGCTCGGGAGAGAAGAAGACCCCTTCCCTGTGTGAAATTCCCCGGCATTGTTCAGAACCCAGAGAGCGCCTGTTTGAAATTGGGTTGGAAGGAGTTTTTAGGAATTCCCAGGACTGAAGGAGGGAAGGAGATGCAGGCCCACATCGCCACCAGCATTCTCGTTCCCCACCCCCATCTCCTCTAAAAGGAGCAGAAGAGAAGACTGAAAGCCGACAGAGTCTCAGAGCCGGAAAAAGCGATCTCTGGTTTCCCTTCCCCGAATCCTTCTGTGAGAGACACTGGGCCATTTTGTTACATATTTTTCAAGCAAAGCCAGTTGTCTGTCGGTCCGCACCCCTTCCTTATCTCTCCTCTGAGGTTCTAACGCTCTCTCCTCATCCACTAGTCTTTATCTGGTTATCTTGTAAATTCTTATATCAAGACCCTGGTCTGTGATTTCTTCTGTGGTAACCCTGGCCCAGTGACACACTTCAAAGCCTCCAGAATCTGTAGTGCTTAGATAAGCTTTCTTTAGGGTTGGACTTTTTAAAAGGTGGGCTTAGGATATATTTCCCAGGCAGCCTTCTCTGCCAAACACAGGCATCAGTAGAAGACAACCTCCTCCTCCAAAGCTGTTTTGCTTTTCTAATATAGTATTTAAAACATGAGCTCAGGGTTTTAGGTTCTAATTTTTGGTGGCCTGTGGCCAGTCCCTTTGCCTCATTTCCCTTTCTAGGAGCGTGGGGCTTCACATCTTGGTTTCACAGTTGACGAAATAAATGCAAACTGTTTCTGGTGAACTAGTAATAGGAAAGTGTTTGGAGAGCCACAGATGGGAGATCAGTGGAGGGGAATTTTTAAGTGGCCATAATGTATTTGTGGCTTGGAGGCATTAAAAATTATTAGCTACCATTTAAACTGAATGTATAGTATGTCCTGTCTCCTTTCTAAGGCTATGGATTTTATCTGTAAAACAAAGCACTACTTTCTTGAAGTTAATATGTGTAGTGAGCAGTACTGTTCCCTGCCAGGGGCTGCTGTTGTTTATATTTTAGGCCGATTTGCTTCTTTCTTGTCTTAGCCTCTCTTACCAGTGTCTTTGCATTTTAAATATTCAAATGAATCAGCCCAGAGTCTTATTTTGGATGATTGCTGTATACTTTTTTCTGAGCAGTGTAGCATTTAGGAGGAAGTTGAATTAACTTCTGCATTTTCACAACTGATCTTAATGCATTCTCAGGTCCAGACTAGCAAAGAATGAAGCCTGGGCGGTCCTAAGCTGATCTACAAGATAAATGGCTATGTATTTTCAAGTAGAGGCATGTCATTTAACATAGGAGTACATTCTTGTCTATTTGTGTATTTATGACTCGTGATTCCAAAATGTGCCCCATTATTCGGAATTTCACCTCTTTCTTTTAGGAAATTATTCTTTAAAAGAGTAGCTAACCATTTCAGAGGGATCAAAATAGGCCCTCAAGTCTGGAAAACATAAGTTAGAACTTCCAGGATTTTTTTTTTTTTTTTTTTTTTTTTTTGAGACAGTCTCACTAACTGGAGTGCAGTGACATGATCTCTGCTCACTGCAACCTTCCCCTCCCAGGTTCAAGTGATTCTCATGTCCCAGCCTCCCAAGTAGCTGGGATTACAAGCACGTGCCACTACACCTGCTAATTTTTTTATTTTTAGTAGAGATGGGTTTTCACCATGTTAGCCAGTCTGGTCTCAAACTCCTGGCCTCAAGTGACCTGCCTGCCTCAGCTTCTCAAAGTGCAGGAATTACAGATGTGAGCTGCTCCGGCTGGCCTCAGGACATTTTTTACAAAGATAGGCATTGTAGGGAAGTTGTATAGGGGGTGCATGGGTGTGTGCACGTGTGTGGGTGTGTGTATAAGTTTTGGATTTTATTCTGGCCCATCTCCCCCTTTCAGATGTGGTCTTCAATAAGTGGGCTCAAAACATTCTGCTGAAAATTGAAACTTTGAAAATCTTTTAAAAGAGCCATGATATCATGCTTAGTAGGCAGGGCTTTCCTGGAATTACAGATTTATCACCCAGCAAAAGCCTGAATGAAGCAAGTGTAAATTATCAGTCATCCCAGTAAGGTAAGGCAAGGTGCATGCCTATTCCAGAACTTCCATCAAAATTTGCCTAGTGTGATTAACATAAACATTTGTGGGATTCTACCAGGGCTCAGCTCAGGCAGCATCAGGGAAAAAAAGGGGCCAAGTTAGGGAGGAGCTAAAGGGTGAGAGGTGTTAGGGTGGAGATCAGAGAAAGACATTAAAGAAAGGGAGTAATTTGGAGGAGAAACCCTGGAGATTTGAAAGGCTTGGCTGTGTGGGAACCTGCTAGGAGAGGTCTTCTCCACCCTGCTTTTTGCACTTCTCAGAATAAACTAATTCGGGAAATTATAGTTTGGGGCAGTCTTTTGCAGAGAACAGAGTATCTTCCATCTCTGTGATGTCCAATAAGATAGCCATACAAATGGCTGGCTAAATTTAAATAAAAATTAAGGTGAAATAAAATTGAGTTCCTCAGTCACACTAACCACACTAGCCACATGTGGCTAGTAGCTATGTAGCACAGGCATAGAACATTTCTATTATTACAGAAAGTTCTATTAGACAGCACTGTTCCAGCTTCTGAAAATGAAAGCATGAGATGGTCTTAAAAATAGTTCTGTGGCATATGCTTCAGAAGATAGTTGCATTAATTTTCCTTTTGAACTTGATCTTTTTTTTATTTTTTTATTTTTATTTATTTCTATCCTCTAACATAGATCATAGGAAACAAGATTTTTTTTTTTTTTTTTTTTTTTTAATGATTCCTCTCAGATTATCCTGCTGGATCTTCTCACCAGTGGCCTCCTACTAAAAGTATCAACTTTCTTCTGGGTGAAGTGGTGCTGTCATCTAAACTGTTGAAGAATACGTTTGGTCATTATAACCTTTTAATTTGGAGGCAGTTCAACAAAGCCTAAGGTTCATTCCTAACAGATTGCTTTTTAATTTTTTTCTACCACACTCCTGGGAAGTGGCTTATTGAAACTGTCTATATATTGTCACAAAATAATAAGTATTGGTAAATTGTCTTCCCAGCAGCCTACAAACTAAGAGAATGTGACTGACTTAAAAGCTCGGCCCAGCACTGCAGATAACATCATGCACAGATGTTATCAACAACATTGCCTTTTCATTTGGTAATTCTTAACCCAGACCCTCAATTAAAGCAAAAGTAATCAGGCAATTAATTCATTAGTATATACACCAGAAACCGTTTCATCCTCAGAAGGTAGGCCTGTCAACTTAGCTGGAGTCTGGAGTCCAAAATTGAGGAAATGCTGTCAGATGCAAATTGCTGTTGGATTTAAGTGTGTGCTGGCTCCTTGCCACAGCCAGCGCATATTGCGGGGAGCTGTGGTTCCATGAGGGGGAGTGAAACTCAGTAAGCAAGCAGTGCCAGTTGGGGTGGGTGAGAAGGGTGGGAAGAGAAATTTGAAAAAGGAATAAATTAAATCTTGCCGGTACTCTGTTCTCATTCCCAAATATATTGCATATGTCCTCAGAGAGAGAGGCTGGTTTGGAGTGATTTGGAATTACGACATTGTTTAAGCATTTAGAAGAAATGGAATGTAGTGTCTGACTTGATAAGAAGACCTGGTTGGTATTTTTACAGGTCATTGTAGTTAATTGCACACTGCTGCCTGTCCTGTGGCCTACTTGGGACCACTTTGGGTATGAAGCCCCAGAGCTATGCTGGACCAACTGATAACTCCTTATGGGCTGGGTCTATCACTTTAATCGTCTTTGTTTCCCCAGCATCCTCATTGTCAGCTCAGTAAATGGTTTCTTGAAGAAATGAATGAAGCCAGATAGAATGATTCCTTGTTTCTTTAAGAGCTGACATTTTTCTGACATTGAGTGAATTAGCTTTTAGGTCTCTTTGTTCTCCATATTTTGGGTTATGGCTTAGCAGAGAATAGGACCACCTCTTACCTAATATGATCTATTTTTATAGGCTTTGCTCAAAAGAATAATGGGAGCCTTATAGAAGATTTAAAGGAGAATGTTCAGAAACCTTTATAGTGGGCAGAATTCAATAATTCCTCTAATTCAGGACATAAGAAGGGATAAGTAGGAGAGAGACATAAAGGCCCAAATGGGGAATTGGGACCAGGCACCCTGACTCATACCTATAATCCCAGCACTTCGGGAGGCCAAGGAGGGCAGATCACTTGAGGTAAGGAGTTTGAGACCAGCCTGGCCAACATGGTGAAACCCCATCTCTACTAAAAATGAAAAAATTAACTAGGTGTGGTGGCACGCACCTGTAATCCCAACTACTCAGGAAGCTGAGGCAGGAAAACCACTTGAACCCAGGAGGTGGAGGTTGCAGTGAGACAAGACACTCACTCCAGCCTGGGTGACAGAGCAAGACCCCATCTCAAAAAAAAAAAAGAAAAGAAAAAATGGGGAATTGGATCCTAGGGTGCATTAGAAGTAAAAACCCCAAGGTTGTTAATGAGAAAAGAAGACAAGATAATACAGTTGCCAGGAGCCCTTCTGGACTGATTGTTGACATTCTAGAAGCTTCCTTAGAGAAAAGATAGAAGAAAATTGTTTCTGAAGGATTTGAGAATAGCTCTCAAAACTTAACTGAATGAATTGATTATGTTTTAGTGTCTTGGTTTGTCCAGTCAGTAACTCTGAGGACTTATCCAGCGGACTTGTTCTAGGATTGCAGACGTTATGGCAGTCTGATGCTTATAGTTCTGTTTCTCCTTGTACTGCTAACCGATTCCTGATTCAGGGAATTACCACAATCCCAAAACCTCTCCCAACTACAGCCTCAGTCTGATCTCTGACTCAACCTAGGAGAAGAACTAATTTATTGATTACTCTTTATGAACTGGGCACTGTGCTGTATGCCTTAACATGGTTTCATTTCATTTCAAAGTGTCCCGGTGTGACAGATAGTGGATCTCATATACAATTGAGAAAACTAGGGCTCTTGGGGTGGGGGTAGACATTGAGTAAGTAACTACTGTATATTAAGTAAGCGCTGTGCAGCCATTCTTCACTGTGATTCTTGACCTTGTTTATCGTACAACATGCACAGAACATCATATTTATATGGCACATTTGGGTAAATGGTCTAGCCTCTCAGAGATCCTGCTGCCTGCCCTAAGGAATATGGGGATCATTATCTTAGCATATCTGTAACTTAAGAGACACTGCTTGAGAAACTTTGCTGTACCGTAGTCCCCTCTTATCTGTGGTTTTGCTCTCTGTAGTTTCAGTTACCTGCAGTGAACCATGGTCTGGAAATATTAAATGGGAAATCCCAGAAATAAACAATCCATAAATTTTCTTTTTTTTTTCCCCCTTTCTTGTGTTTTTTTTTTTTTTTTTTGAGACAGAGTCTTGTTGTGTTACCAGGCTGGAATACAGCGGCGCGGTCTCGGCTCATTGCAACTTCCGCCTCCCAGGTTCAAGCAATTCTGCTTCAGCCTACTGTGTAGCTGGGACTACAGGCGTGCACCACCACACCCAGCTAATTTTTGTATTTTTTAGTAGAGACGGGGTTTCACCATGTTGGCCAGAATGGTCTCAATCTCTTGACCTCGTGATCCACCCACCTTGGCCTTCCAAAGTGCTGGGATTACAGGCACGAGCCACCATGCCTGGCCTGCAATCCGTAAATTTTAAATTGTGCACCATTCTGAGTAGCATAATGAAATCCTGTACTGACCTGCCCTGAACATGAATCATCTTTCTGTCAAGCATATCTACAGTATATACACTACCCTCTGTTAGTCACTTTAATAGCTGTCTAGGTTATCCGATTGACTGTCACAGCATTGTAGTGCTTGTGTTCGAGTTACCCTTATTTTACTTAATAATGGTTCCAAAGCACAGGAGTCATGATGCTGGCAATTTGGATATGCCAAAGAGAAGCCATAAAGTGATTCCTTTAAGTAAAAAAGTGACCTTGGTGTTTCTTTGCTAGGGTTCAGTACTATCCGTAGTTTTATTTGTCCACTGGGTGTCTTGGAACATATCCCCCACAGATAAGGGGAGACTACTGGACTACTGTACATACGTCATCTCGGTCTTCACACAACCTGGGAGGTAGGTGTTTTGTCCCCTTTTTGTAGAAGAGGAACCTAAGGCTCGATGACATTTGAGGAGCCTGTGGTCACATAGCCAATAAGTCCTGAATTTTAAATAACTTGCTTTTTCTCAGCCCCAGCATCCAAAATTTTAGCAGCTAATAGAACAGTAAATAAGAAAACTATTGATTTTGGGGGACCTATTTAGTGGAACACTTTTCTTACTCCTTTGTCTCTGTAATTTTAAACTACAGAAGTAAAATAACAAATACCAGGTCTTGGAATTGAGAAGCAGTCTTGAGGTGGTATACCTCACACTCAACGAACTCATTAAGGCACTGAGTTCCCTCTAACTCCCAGAAGACAGTTCATGAAGTCTCCTTTGGCCTAATGCTCTCCTCAGCAGCCTTTCTCTCTCTTCTTCAGCCCTTTATGTAGCCATAAATAATAAACTAAAATATTAATGGCAGTAATTTGACAAATATTCCTAAGTCAGACTACAGACCACTTAAGATCGATCGTAGCAACTTTTCCCACAGGGATCTGTGCTCAGGGTACTTTATGCCTAGAGAAATTTGAAATTTCAGACTCAAAGCATTTATGACTTGGAGTCCAAAGGTTATTTATTTATAGTTGATTTTTCTCAGGTCTTTTGATAAAGTAGGAGAGTGAGGAACTCAGCCCTTCTTTGGCTGAATTAAAACCTAAAAGTTAAAAAAAAAAACCTGCTAAGTGATGGAATATGAGCTTTTATGAACTCTGACTCTTCAGCACAGCCAGCCTTCCCTAGGAAAGTATGCTTCAGTGCTTCCTTCCATTGGACATCTTCTTAATATTTCATTCAGTTGGGACATGATTAATATTTCTATATTTTTGTTCTTTCCTCTTGTTTTCCAGAGGTGAGGAATGATACTGGACTCATTCATTGCCTTTGTTTCTTGGCTACAGTTTCAAAATGAAGACTCAGAAGCAGTTTAAATTTTCTTTTTTTTTTTTTTTTTAGGAGATGGGATTTCACCATCTCGGTCAGGCTGGTCTCCAACTCTAGGCCTCCCAAAGTGCTGGTATTACAGGCATGAGCCACCGTGCCCTGCCACAGTTTAAATTTTCATCTAGTTTTTGCCTCCTATTCTGAACTCACTGCTTCTCCATAAACCCTCTTGATAACCTCAATTCTTAGAGATACCCAATATACTTTGCCTACGTCACATATTGGCTTTGAAGAAGCGAGGTGAAACTGTATGATTCATGTAGGTTGATTTTCAGCAGGGCTAGCATGCTTCATAGAAGCCAGTTTCCTTGAAAGGTATTGTCTGGCCTCCGTATCAGCTTTTTAACATTCATAAACCATGATATATATTCCATTATTTCCCAGCAGCCCTGGAGAGCAACTTAGTCATGGTTCCTTTCACAGGTGATGGAGCAGAGATCATATAAAAGATACATACTTAAGAGGTCTTGAGCAAGTCAGACAAAAGTAAATGTAAAAATGTGTGTATCTTGTTTGCTAGCCCCTAAAACAAAGTAGAATCATTGAGTTACAGGTAGCTAGTTGATAAGGCAATAGAGTCTTCATTTGTTTCCTGCTTTGGACTTCAGGTCCATTCTTGTGTTATCTGTAGAGTTCCATGAGGTAAATAGGATCATTTGTATTCCCCCATTTTATTGATAATAGGGGAGAACACAAAGGTGTAAGGGTGTTAGTTTGTCCCAAAACATGAATGTGATGAGAAAGCTAAAGTTGTAAAACAGATGTCCTGACTATTCTCCCCGGTGCTTTCGTTGTGTTATTTTGTGCTATACTATCTATTTTAAGTTCAGAGCTGGAATTTAAAAAGCAAGACAAAACTAGGGTAGAACTAAAGAGGGCTTTGTGAAGGTGAGTGGTAAGTCCTTTGATGATGTAAAGAAAGAGAGAAAGATGAGTAGGAAGACTTACAGATGGGTTTTGAAGTGGAATCGAACTTGCTGTTTTGTTTATGGAATTACCCTTTCACTTCAAGCATATTAAAACCATTCTACATTATACTTAGCCAGTTTCCTGCTGAACGTATTACTCCTAATACCGCTGTGGAGTGGGAGAGGCATTGACCAAAAGATTGCTTTTTGTGGTGTACATATACAAACAGATATATAGCATGCATAGATTCAACAGCCGGTGAAAAACAAAAGCTATAGCTGACCTTCCTTTTTTGTCTTCTACTTAAAGCAAGTACAAAGGTTCAGGTTTATGAGAAAATGGATTGTTTATTCTGATTGGCTGTAACCTAAAATTTATACAGAATGGTTTGATCTTAAATGAAGCTCAAGAGCTTTTCCAGTTCCCCTTGAAGGTAAGCAGCAATACAGTCATCTTAACTGAGGGCCCTTTTTTTGTTGTTTACAGAAACAAACCAGAAGCAGTAGAAGTAACATTTGCAGGTAAGCATCTTTATCTCAACCTTCTTAAGAGAAGGCACAATATGAAAAATAGGAAATAGGCCGGGTGTGGTGGTGCATGCCTGTAACCCCAGCACTTTGGGAGGCCGAGGCAGGTGGGGTACCCGAGGTCAAAAGTTCAAGAACAGCCGGGCCAACATGATAAAACCCCGTCTCTACTAAAAATACAAAAATTAACCGGGCATGGTGGTAGGCGCCTGTTATCCCAGCTACTCAGAAGGCTGAGGCAGGAGAATCACTTGAACCTGGGAAGCAGAGGTTGCAGTGAACCGAGATCGTGCCACTGCACTCCAGCATGGATGACAGAGTGAGACTGTCTCAAAAAAAAAGAAAAAGTAGAGAAAATAGTTTCCAAAATAAGCTTTGACATTTTGGATATTGTTCCTCATCAGGTCTTTTTGAGCTCTTTATAATAGATGACCATTTCATGTATTTAATCCATTGATGACTGACAATGTAAACTTACCTGCTGATAGATTAGAAGTTTGGATTTAATTTTGTGGTATAAACCAAGGTGTTTTTTTTTAAATTTGTAAATATTACGTTATCTTCAAGTAGCTGTCAGTCTTAGTTTGTCTAGCACTAGAGTAGTAGGGAAACGTGAACAGCTAAAGACCTGTTCATCAAGTCAGAGAGATGTTGCTGCTTTCTATTCCCTATAAAGAATTAGGTGTTGGTACTATTCACTTGTTACGTGAATGAACTCAGAGGAATTATACAACTACCCTTTCTAAAACCAGAGTCCTTGACAAGATGATCTTGGAAGACTTTTGCAGCTCTGAAGTGCTGTTATTGGAGGCCAGGCACTATCCCTTTACCCGTCTAACTGGCAATGCCAGATATCCCTTCCTGATTCTCACGACAGCTCCCTAAAGTGATGGCACTCAGCACCTAGTTCTAGTTTCAGGAACCTATTCCTAGTTTCAGGAATTACATAAGCTGAATCTGTCTTGCAGAAAGATAGAACCCAAAAAGAGGAGAGTCCTATAGATTAGAAGCAACTTAAAAGATAAACCAAATGTAATGTATAGATTTTTTTTTTTTTTTTTTTTTTTTTTTAGAGACGGAGTTTCACTCTTGTTACCCAGGTTGGAGTGCAATGGCACGATCTCGGCTCACCACAACCTCCGCCTCCTGGCTTCAGGCAATTCTCCTGCCTCAGCCTCCTGAGTAGCTGGGATTACAGGCACGCACCACCATGCCCAGCTAATATTTTGAATTTTTAGTAGAGACAGGGTTTCACCATGTTGACCAGGATGGTCTCTATCTCTTGACCTTGTGATCCACCCGTTTCGGCCTCCCAAAGTGCTGGGATTACAGGCTTGAGCCACCGCGCCTGGCCATAATGTATGGATATTGTTTGTATCTTTTTTTTTTATACAGAGTCTCACTCAGTCTCCAGGCTGGAGTGCAGTGGTGCAGTTTCTGCCTCCCAGGTTCAAGAGATTCTCCTGCCTCAGCCTCCCAGGTAGCTGGTACTACAGGCACACACTACCACACCCAGCTAATTTTGTATTTTTAGTAGACAGGGTTTCATCAGAGTGGCCAGGATGGTCTCTCTCTCTTGACCTCATGATCTGCCCGCCTCGGCCTCCCAAAGTGCAAGTGCTGGGATTACAGGCGTGAGCCACCACACCCAGCCTTTTTTTTTTTTTTTTTTTTTTTTTTGAAACAGAGTCTCCCTCTTTTGCCCAGGCTGGAATGCGGTAGGACAATCTCAGCCAACTGCAACCTATGCCTCCTAGAATCAAGCAATTTTTCTGCCTCAGGCTCCCAGGTAGCTGGGACTACAGGCACACACCACCACGACCAGCTAGTTTTTTTGTATTTTTAGTAAGAGATGGGGTTTCACCATATTGGCCAGGCTGGTCTCGAACTCCTGACCTAGTGATCCGCCCGCCTTGGCCTCCCAAAGTGCTGAGATTACAGGCTTGAGCCACTGTGCCTGGCCTTGACTGAATATTTGATATTAAGAAATTGTTTTTAAAAATTTAGGCATGACAGTAGTATTGTGGCTATTTTTTTTTTTTAACAAATAGTCTTCTGTATCTTCCAAAGATATATTCTGAAGTATTTATGGATGAAATTATGTGTTGTGTCTGGGATTTGCTTTGAAATAAATCATTGGGAAGGAGGGCGTCTAAATGAAACAAGAATTGGCCATGTATTAATAATTGTTGAGGCCGGGTGTGGTGGCTCACACCCGTAATCCCAACACTTTGGGAGGCCAAGGTGGTCAGATTATGAGGTCAAGAGTTCAAGACCAGCCTGGCCAACATAAAAAACCCTGTTTCTACTAAAAATACAAAAATTAGCTGGGCGTGGTAGCATGTGCCTGGAGTCCTAAGCTACTCAGGAGGCTGAGGCAGGAGAATCACTTGAACCCAGGAGGCAAAGGTTACAGTGAGCCAAGACCACGCCATTGCACTCCGGCCTGGGTGACAGAGTCAGACTCTGTCTCAAAAAAAAAAAAAAAATTCTTTAAGCCTTATGATGGGGATAGGAGTTCATTATACTGTTCGTTCTGCTTAAATACATGTTTAAAATCCAATTATTTCAGCACCAAGCTATGATTAAGGAAGGAATAGCTTTGTAATTTTAAGGAAGAGCAAAGAGATGAGTACTCACTATTTCTTTCTCAGTGTTTCTGCTGATTTGTTACATGGAAGTAAAACAAATTCCATTTTACTTATATGCCTCCTTGTAAGAGGTCTTCTTGTGGCCTACAGCAAGGTAGGTGCTTGGAGAGATTATTTCCCACTCCCAAGTTGTTAAGCAATCTTATTTGCCTTCCTCACAGATTTCGATGGGGTCCTCTATCATATTTCAAATCCTAATGGAGATAAAACAAAAGTGATGGTCAGTATTTCTTTGAAATTCTACAAGGAACTTCAGGCACATGGTGCTGATGAGGTAAGATCTACATCATTTTCCTTAGGACTCTTGTTTCCTCACCTTTTATTGGCAGCTTGCCATTCATGGAAGATTCATGGCACTAAATCACCCCGGCTGGGCAATATGCTCACCTAACTAGGGGCTCTTGACTTGATTGCTGTAATGAATTAAGTGTGTTTCCCAGAAAAGGTTTTGACTCTTTGCTTGCTTACTTTAAAACAATGGAAACAAAAACAGCTTTAGTTCTCCAAAAACAGCAAAGAATACTTTTCCTTGATCAGTACAAGAATAGCTGTTGTAAGAGTTAGGTTCTGTTCTATTTTTGTAATATTTATCAAGGCAGATAGATAACTTCTGGCTTGCTTAAGTTTTATAGTCTCAGGTTCTCATTCTGGAAATTTAGGCACAAATAGCTGTCTTTTGACATTTTTAATTTAATGTTCTTTAAAGCTTACCCTCTTTAACTATCTCTTCTTCTTTATAACTACCTTAGAGGAAATAAGAAGGGATGTCCAGACACCAGACATTATGAAACTTTGGTGGCCTTGCCTTGTTCACTGGCTTCTTTGAATAGTTAAGTAGCAGGTTTGGTTCCTGTTGAACTGTATTTGCTCTGGGGCGAGCCATTTATGGAAGAAAGAAAATGCTATTACAGCAGCGTGTGCACGTTGTGGTTGGGTCTCAAAGCAGGAAATATGACTCAGTTCCTGAATCAGTTTTCAAATTTCTTATTGTTAACAAACTAGGTTCTCCTTAATCTGTTAAATGAAGATGTAGCCATAGCTGTTTTCTTTCTGAGGAGTAGCTTTTGAATTATTTAAAATTTATATAATAAAAAATGGTTTATAAAGGAATATGACCAAAAGCGTGATTAATTTTTTAGCATAAAAACTAAAATTGGTCTTACTTAATACCAAGAGCCATAGGTTGCTTCCCTTAGTTATTCAAAGGCAATTGATTTACTCATAAATTCAAAGAAGTAAGAAACATTTAGAGAATTTGGAATACAGGTTACTTTACTGGAGAAAGAAAAGCTTCAGGAAGAAGACCTAATCCCTAAAAGCTTACAAAGAATTTTTTTGCAAAAGATAGTGACTGACACTTCTTTACCTGATAAAGAGTGAAAGAAAACAAATGGCTGTTAAAGCAGCCCAGCTTTTTTTCTCTCTCTGTGCGTGCGTGCGTGTGTGTATGTGTTGGAGTCTCACTGTGTGTGCGTGTGTGTTTGTTGGAGTCTCACTGTGTGCATGTGTGTGTGTTGGAGTCTCAGTGTGTGTGTGTGTGTGTGTGTGTGTGTGTGTCTCATTCTGTTGCCCAGGCTGGTCTGTAGTGGCGCCATCGCGGCTCACTGCAACCTCCACCTCCTTGGTTCAAGCAGTTCTCCTGCCTTAGCCTCCTGAATAGCTGGAATTAGAGGCACACACCACTACAGCCAGCTAATTTTTGTATTTTTTTGTAGAGATGGGGTTTCATCGTGTTGGCTGGGCTGCTCTCAAGCTTCTGACCTCAGGTGATCAGCCTCCCTTGGCCTCCCAAAATGCTAGGATTACAGGCTTGAGCCTCAGCGCCCAGTTGTTGTTGTTGTTTCTTGTTTTTTTTGTTTGGTTGGTTTTGTTTTGGTTTGATTTGGTTTTTTTGACAAGATCTTGCTCTGTCATCTAGGCTGGAGTGCAGTGGCACAGTCACAGCTACTACGCCCTCAACCTCCCAGGTTCAAGTGGTCCTCCCACCTCAGCTTCCTGAGTGGCTGGAACTACAGGCACATGCTACCACACCTGGCTCATTTTTTGGTTCTTTTATAGAGAGGAGGTTCCACTATGTTACCCAGGCTGGTCTCAAACTCCTGGGCTCGAGCAATCCTCCTTCCTGGGCCTCCCAAAGTGCTTGGATTATAGACATGAGCCACCACACCCAGCTGTAGCCCTGCTTTGGATTAGCTATAACTACCCGAAAAGAAGTGTTAAATATTTGAACAGCATTTTTAAAATTGTGTAATCATTCTCCCTAGACAGTCTTCACTAGGTGCAAGCCTGCACAGTGGCATGCACCTGTAGGGCCAGCTACTTAGGGGGTTGAAGTGGGGAGGGTCTTGGAGACCAGAAGTTCAAGTCCAGCCTGGACAGCATAGCGAGACTCCATCTCAAAAAAATGAGAAAATCTAAATACAATAATAATACTCCTAGAAAGAAAGAGTTAAGCTAGATTTCTTTTTTCAATTTTATTTGTTTATATTTTTAGAGATGAGGTCTCACTATGTTTCCCAGGCTGGAGTGCAGTGGCTATTCACAGGTGTGATCCCACTGCTGATCAGCACAGGAGTTGTGACCTGCTCTGTTTCCGACCTGGACCAGTTCACCTCTCCTTAGGCAACCTGGTGGTCCCCTGCTCCTGGGAGGTCACTGTGTTGATGCCAAACTTAGTGCAGACACCTGATTAGTATAGCACACTACAACCCAGGATTCCTGGGCTCAAGCAATCCTCCCACCTCAGCCTCCCAATTAGCTGGGACTACAGGCATGCCCCACCATGTCTGGCAAGCTAGATTTCTTATATCTCCTTTCCATTCTGTGCTTTTCTAACAGTGGAGCTCCAGAACACGTTGTTATTCTTGTAGCCACCACAAGGGTCAAAGAACCAACCCCACCCACTCAAGTGGGTGGAGTAAGTAACATTCATAGTGTTGGGGCAGAGTGCACAGTAAATGGCTCCCTGGGTTGGTTAAACAGTGACCAACCCATGATAACCACAGGAAGCTTATTACTTGGTCACAGGCCATTTTTAAAGGCAAAATGCCTCTGCTGCTGGAGTGGGAAGGTAATGGTGTTGAGTGATAGGTGGCCTCCACCCATGTCCTGGTGTCATACTGGGAGAGAGGGTACAAACTGAAAAGTGAGTCATGGTTAAAAGTGCAAGTGAAGTAACAAGGAAGCGTTGGCTGGTTTTACTAAGGGGAGGGAACAAAGGAGTTGAACATGATAGAAATTTGGCTCTCGGTACCTCTTATCTCAGAATATTAACTTTGTAAGCTTGAAATTAAACTAAATCTTAGGGATTTGAACTAAATCTGAGGTATCTCCCACATCTGATTTCCCCTTCCTCAAAATACCAATAGTACGTGCAACACAGAATGGTAGCTCAGAGGTAGCATGCTGTTTCAAATTCTTGGGATATGCATGTTACTTTTTTAAAAGAAGTGGTATATCAGACACCTGAAGGTCAAGTCTCTCTGTGTCACCAACAAACTCTTGTGACCTTGAGCCCCTCCTCTCAGTTCCTCTTTGGTAAAAGAGATGCCTCACAGTGGTTGTGCAATCACCAAATAGGAACTACATTTGGCATTATTTATCTTTTGCCCTTGTATAAAAAAATACAGTTTTGCAGGTTGAAAGTTTGTTCTAGCTGTAGGAAAATGGTTAAATAAGTATATGGAATATTAAGAAATTATTGTTGGGCCCATGCCTGTAATCCCAGCACTTTTGGAGGCCAAGGCAGGAGCATCGCTTGAGGCCAAGAGTTCAAGCCCAGCCTGAGCAACGTAGTGAGACCCTGTCTCTGTATAAATAAAGAGGCCGGGCACGGTGGCTCACACCTATAATCCCAGACTTTGGGAAGCCAAGACAGGTGGGTTGCTTGAGGTCAGGAATTTGAGACTAGCCTGGCCGACATGGTGAAATGCAATCTCAACTAAAAAATACAAAAATTAGGGCCGGGCACGGTGGCTCACGCCTGTAATCCGAGCACTTTCGGAGGCCGAGGCTGGTGGATCACAAGGTCAGGAGATCGAGACCATCCTGGTCAACATGGTGAAATCCCATCTCTACTAAAAATACAAAAATTAGGCATGGTGGTACTTGCCTGTGGTCCCAGCTACCAGGAGGCTGAGGCAGAAGAATTGCTTGAACCTAGGAGGCGGAGGTTGCAGTGAGCTAAGATGCACCATTGCACTCCAGCCTGGGTAACGAGAGCAAAACTCCATCTCAAAATAAATAAATAAATTAAATAAATAAATATAATTAATTAATTAATTAGCTGGACATAGTGACGGGCACCTGTAATCCAAGCTACTAGGGGCTGAGGCAGGAGAATTGCTTGAACCCAGGAGGCAGAGGCTGCAGTGAGCCGAGATCACGCCACTGCACACCAGCCTGGGCAACAATAAGACTCCATCTCAAAAAATAAATAAATAAAATAAAATGTTGGTTTCTTAAGCCATGTCATTCTGAAAGCAGTTTTCACCAGGTGAAGCAGTCACAGTGGCAGAGAAAAAAAATAGGGAGTCTCGGTCTGTTTTTTGTTGCTATAACAGTATACCACAGACTGAATAGTTAATGAAGAAAATATGATTATTTGACTCACGTTCTGGGGCTGGGAAATCCAAGAGCATGGCACCAGCCCTTTCCCATCATCCTATAGCAAAAGGCAGAAGGGCAAGAGAGGGCTAGACTTTTTTTTTTTCTAACAACCCTTCTTGTGATAACAAACATCCCCTGTAAGTAACAACATTTATCCATTCAGGAGGACAGAGCCCTCACGGCCTAATCGCCTGTTACATCACAGTGGCAGTTAAATTTCAACATGTGTCCAGGCATGGTGGCTCACTGCTATAATCCCAGCACTTTGGGAGGCTAAGGTAGAAGGATCACTTGAGCCCAGAAGTTCAGGACTGCAGTGAGCTATTGCATCACTGCACTCTCACCTGGAATACAGAGTGAGACCTTGTCTCCAAAAAAAAAAAAAAAATCATAAATTTTGGCCGAGCATGGTGACTCACGACCAGTAATCTCAGCATTTTGGGAGGGCAAGGTGGGCGGATCACTTGAGGTCAGGAGTTTGAGACCAGCCTGGCCGACAAGGTGAAAACCCCGTCTCTACTAAAAATACAAAAATTAACCATTGTGATGCACACCTGTAGTCCCAGTTACTCGGGAGGCTGAGGCAGGAGAATCACCTGAACCTGGGAGGTGGAGGTTGCAATAAGCTGAAACCGCACCACTGCACTCCAGCCTGGACAACAGAGTGAAATTCCCATCTCAAAAAAAAAAAGTCATAAATTTTAACATGAGTTTTCAAAAGGACATTCCAACCATAGCAGAAGGTATAAAAGGGGTTCTTGGTTTTTTGGGTATTTTTTGTTGTTGTTTTCATTTAATTCAAAAACCTGGAAAGTAACAACATAGGTTCTGGTGGGGAAAAGACATGTAGAGTGTACAACCTTCTATAGACACCATATTAATAACTAGCTGAGATTTCATTATTCACTGTCGTTTGCCTTAAAAGCTGGTTATGCACTGAGTAATTTTAAAACATACAAGATAGCAGACAAACAGATGAGTTCCCAGCAGTCCTGGTTTTTCCTCTTCGTTCACCTGGGTTAGTGGCTCAGCCTGTGCTTAGGTTGATGACTTAACAATCTGTTCTCTCACTTACATTTGCCATCCTTTTGCTGTTCTGAAAACAAAACATGGTTAAGTACAATGTGGAATCTAGAGGAGAACAGAGAATATATTAAGGGTATAGTCAAGTCCTAAAAAAGTAAAGGATGAGCTTTGATTAAAGATTCTCATCTCAGCTTTGTGGCCTGTTTAGTGACTAAACCCACTTCCCCTCTGTCTCTCCTTTCTCATCCACCAAATGAAAGTTAGGAAGAATGCTGACTTAGAAAAAGCTTGGCAAGTACAGTACTTTAAAAATAATGAAATTATTATGGCCTTTGGATTAACGTATGTGGTTTTGTTTTGTTTTTATTTTCTAGTTATTAAAGAGGGTGTACGGGAGTTTCTTGGTAAATCCAGAATCAGGTATGTAGTCATGTTAGCAACTATGGAATGATGTGGGAAGAGAGGTGTCCTTTATACATTACACTTTTTTTACCCAAAGGATCTTATTTAAATATTACAAATATTTCTGCATGAACCCATTCCTAATTCAGTTCTCTCCATAAAAATAGCTTTTAAGAGGCTTCGCTTTGTCCAATATGGAACACAGTAGAGGGTACAAAGCTGATGTTTGGTATTATTAACGTTTACTTGACGAGGCCACATGACCCTTACTTAATCTTTCAGACAGAGGGCCACATTTGTTTGTTCGTGGTGATTAAAATGCCTTTGAAAAGAATGAGCAAACATTGATTCCCACCCTCAGCCCTTAATAACACCTTTTTTCTGCATACTACGTCTTTGGAGAAGGAAGAGGAACATTCACAGCACTATTCTTGTGATTTCAAGTAATAAAAATATCAGACTCTTTCTTAATCCAGTCTTCTAATAGGTGGTCTCAGCATTTATGGCCAGAGGAATTGAAAGGCACCATGTCATCCTTGAATAGAACAGCTATGTTACACTGCTTTCAAGGAGGTTTAAATCGAACAGCCTTTTACCCTGTGATTCAGCGGCATGTCTCAAATTCTGAGGCATTTAGCAGGACCCCAAAGTGAGAACCAGGTAGTAAGACCATTGGAACATAATACTTTTTACTCAACTGTTATAACTTAGATACCTTAATTAGAAGTCTTCTAAGAAGGAAGTTCTCTGTCACTCTTTTTTTTTTTTTTTTTTTTTTTTTAAGACAGAGTTTTGCTCTTATTTCTTGTTGCCCAGGCTGGAGTGCAATGGCATGATCTTGGCTCACTGCAACCTCTGCCTCCCAGGTTCAAGCAGTTCTCTGCCTCAGCCTCCTGAGTAGCTGGGATTACAGGTTGCCACTACCATACGCAGATAATTTTTGTATTTCTAGTAGAGATGGGGTTTCACAATGTTGGCCAGGCTGGTCTTGAACTCCTGACCTTGTGATCTGCCTGCCTTGGCCTCCCAAAATGCTGGGATTACAGGCGTTAGCCACCGCGCCTTTGTCACTGTTAGCAGTTGCTGGTGCTAGCTTACTTCGTCACTTCACCTATTATTTTTAGACAGTCTCATTCTGTTGTCCAGGCTGGGATGCAGTGGTCCAGTCATAGCTCATTGCAACCTCCTTCAAATCTTGGGCTCAAGCAGTCCTTCCACTTTAGCCTCTCAGTAGCTGGGAACTACAGGCCCTCGCCACCATACCCAGCTAATTTTTTTATTTTTTCGTAGAAACAGGGTCTCACTGGCTGCTCGCCAGACTGCCAGAACAGACTAAGGAGGTCTCAAACTCCTAGCCTCAAGCAATCCACCCACCTCGGCCTCAGCCTCCCAGAGAGTTGGGATTACAGCCATGAGCTACCATACCTAGCACCTTTTTTTTTTTTTTTTAATCTCCAAATTGGTGAGATGAATGTGTCACAGAAATAAAAGCCAAGATAACACTGTAGGCTTTTGGCAGTATCATCATATTAAAGAAAGAGAAGTAAAGAAACATACAGATCTAGAACAGAAAAATCATGTCCAGAGTCTTGGGCATGCTTGTCAAAGCCAAAATCCTGACGTGGAAAGTATGTTTCTGTCTCTGGGCCTCCTCCTGCCTCCCACTAAATCATAGACGTCACCACATTGCAGACCCTGTCTTCATACAAGTGTAAAATGTAAAAGTATGTGATAGTAGTGTCAATCAGGCACAGTGGCTCACACCAGTAATCCCAGCACTTCAGGAGGCTGAGGTGGGTGAATTGCTTGAGCCCAGGAGTTCGAGAACAGCCTGGGCAACATAGTGAGACTCCTGTCCCTCCAACCTGGATGACAGAGCAAGATTCAGTCTCAAAAAAAAGACAGTAGAGTCTCTTCTTTTTTAATGGGTTTATCTAGGCATGTTTGGGAAATCTCAGCAAATCATACTAGATTTTTACTTCTCTTCATCCTTAGAAGCCTTACTTAGAAACAGATTTTAGCTTAGCTGTAGTTTTATTTGCTTTGTTTTATTTGGCTTCCTAAAACAAGCAAACCTCAGCTCTAAATCTTTTCTTTTTTCATCTAGCCTTGTAGTCTGTGTGTTTATCTGGTTTTCAGCTACCCAAAATGGAATCATGTTATTTAATACTGGAGTGCCAAAAATGTGCTAAGCATTATCTATTCCAAAGATTTAGACACCCATCCTTCCAAAGAGCCCCTGCTCAACAAAAAACGTAGACCTCAGGAATACTTTTGAGAAAAAATGAAATAGTAATGAGGTGTAAAGTTTTCAGATACTTAGAAGTGTGAAATCCATACATACAGTTCTGGCAAAGTTATTCCCGTCAGTTGCCTAGAATATAAAATGATCCTCAGTGATACACAAATATTCTTGCGAAAATATCTCTAGGCCTTTTGACACTTATTAACCATTTGATTCGCTAATCAAGTGTTCCAGCCCTGCTTCCAGGAATTCATAGTGGACATGCTGTCAAGGCAGGTCAGCCAGTGGTTTCAGTACCTGTTCTGCACCTGTTGTGATGACCTATCATGTTCCACTCATTTTAAGTACTATACATTTTTTTAATGCTCACAACAGTCTCCCCTATCTCCATAGCCCTCCCCACTTTTTTTTTTTTTTTAGAAACAGAGGTTCGCCCTTGTTGCCTAGGCTGAAGTACAGTGGAGCGATCTCAGCTCACTACAACCTTCGCCTCCCAGTTCAAGCGATTCTCCTGCCTCAGCGTCCTAAGTAGCTGGGATTACAAGCACCCACCACTATGCCTGGCTAATTTTTGTATATTTAGTAGAGATGGGGTTTCTCTATGTTGGCCAGGCTGGTCTCCAACTCCTGACCTCAGGTGATCTGCCCGCCTCAGCCTCCCAAAGTGCTGGGATTATAGGCATGAGCCACTGCACTTGACAATTTTTTTTAAGGTCACGAAATGACAAGGCCAGGATTTGGACCCAGTTCTGTTCAACTCAAAATAGAGTGCCCTACACTTACGTATCATGCTGCGCTTGACAAGTCACGTCACTTTGAATCTCCTTTCCCTCCGTAAAACAGTAACCTTACCTAACCTGCAGACTTCAGAGCATTGTTACGGAGATCAAATGAAGTAAAATGTTCTTAAAAATACTAAAAGTTTTACAATGTATACCAGTAAAAGCTACTGGGGAGATATATGTATGAACAGATAGTTGGTTTTTCTACCCTTCCTCCTCAGAGTTGGCAGTGGCACGGAGAATGGTCTATATTATTATCACAAAGCTACCCATGTGTTGGCCGTATTGATACTTGGCACATTAAACTATCAGAGAAAGATATGTGGCTCCTTTACAACTGTATCTGGAAGAGTAAAAAGTAAATTTCCAATCAGAGTTCACAGGTTATGACTTTCTCCCCATTACATATTTGTAATCAGTCGTCTTTGATACTGATTCAAATTTTTTATTAACATTAGTTAAGGCTGGGCGTGGTGGCTCATGCCTGTAATCCCAGCACTTTGGGAATCCAAGGCCGGTGGATTGCCTGAGGTCAGGAATTCAAGACCTGTCTGACGAACACGGTGAAACCCCCTCTCTAAAAATAGAAAACAGTTGGCTTAGCATGGTGGTGTGCGCCAGATCCCTGCTACTTGGGTGGCTGAGGCAGGGGAATTGCTTGAACAGGGAGGAGGAGGTTGCAGTGAGCTGAGGTCACACCACTGCACTCCAGCCTGGGCAACAGAGCAAGACTCCGTCTCAAAAAAAAAAAAAAACCTTGTTCATTCTATATATTTATAAGAATCTTATAAAAAATTAAGATTTTATTTCACCTCATTTTGCCCTGCGAGGTAAATGGAAATGGACTACCTGGATTGAAAGTACAGACACTGAGACAAAGTTAAAATGTCAGTAGAACCTAGAAAAAAAATTGTTTAATTGCCTCTAGTCTCTATTTACTTGGTTGAGATAGTATGCTGCTTTTTTTTTTTTTTTTTTAATATAACTGCTGGTTTGTTTCCTCCCTCCAGGATACAATGTCTCTTTGCTATACGACCTTGAAAATCTGCCTGCATCCAAGGATTCCATTGTGCATCAAGCTGGCATGTTGAAGCGAAATTGTTTTGCCTCTGTCTTTGAAAAATACTTCCAATTCCAAGAAGAGGGCAAGGAAGGAGAGAACAGGGCAGTTATCCATTATAGGGATGATGAGACCATGTGAGTATAGAATTTGGTCCTAAAGCCTGGATATGGCCGTCTCACCACCATGGCACCTACTGAAAGAAATATGGCTTGGTCAAACCTTAAGCTATATTGTGTGAAAGTGTTTTTATCATAAAATGTCTTAAGCCGGGATGTAGATGATAGGGCAGAAATCAACCACTCTTCATACTCTCCAGATACTGAGAGCTGACAGATGGTGGCAAGAGAATCCAGTGCTGGCCGGGCGCGGTGGCTCAAGCCTGTAATCCCAGCACTTTGGGAGGCCGAGGTGGGTGGATCACAAGGTCAAGAGATCGAGACCATCCTGGTCAACATGGTGAAACCCCGTCTCTACTAAAAATACAAAAAATTAGCTGGGCATGGTGGCGCGTGCCTATAATCCCAGCTACCGAGGAGGCTGAGGCAGGAGAATTGCCTGAACTCAGGAGGCGGAGCTTGCAGTGAGCCAAAATTGCGCCATTGCACTCCAGCCTGGGTAACAAGAGCAAAACTCCGTCTCAAAAAAAAAAAAAAGAGAGAATCCAGTGCTTTCCTTTAAGGCACCACTGTTCTGAGTCCTCTTTAAGAGGATAGCCTTGATAGTCAGCAGGCAGAGTGACCATAGGTTCCATGTTATATTTATAAGACAGTAAAATCTACTTCTGATATAATTTCCATCTCCTGCCTGTCTCAGGGCAGGGCATTCATGTTTTACACTGACTTGTTGACCATGAATATCATCTCATTTGGCATGCCTTTATATTATGATTCAAGAGATTTATGACTTTAGCCTTCTGATGCACTTGTACATCAAGTTATTGGCAAAACCCCTTTCTGATTCTGTACTTATCCTCCTGGGTTTTGTTCCCCTCAGGTATGTTGAGTCTAAAAAGGACAGAGTCACGGTAGTCTTCAGCACAGTGTTTAAGGATGACGACGATGTGGTCATTGGAAAGGTGTTCATGCAGGTATGGAGCAGACATCTTGGGGGAAAACCATGCATGGCAACTTATAACTTTGCAACAAAACATACCATAAGCATAGAAAATAAAAAGAGATCTAGCAGGTCTGTTAATGTTAGAGTTTGTTGAAAATTTAGTAGACAACTCCCCGTAAAACTCAGTGAATGTTGTTTGGTTTTGGTTTTGCTGTTGTTTTTTGGGGGGTTTTTCTGGGGGTTTTTTTGGTTTGTTGTTGTTTTTTTTTTTTTGCGATGGAGTCTTGCTCTTGTCACCCAGGCTGGAGTGGGATGGCACAATCTCGGCTCACTACAGCCTCCACCTCCTGGGTTCAAGTGATTCTCCTGCCTCAGCCTCCCGAGTAGCTGGGATTACATCCACCACACCGGGCTAATTTTTGTAATTTTAGTAGAGGCAGGGTTTTGTCATGTTGGCCAGGCTGGTCTCAAACTCCTGACCTCGAGATCCACCTTCCTCAGCCTTCCAAAGTACTGGGATTACAGGCATGAGCCACCACACCCCGGCGTTGTTGTTTTTTGAGATGGAATCTCAATCTGTCACCAGGCTGGAGTGCAGTGGCAAGATCTTGGCTCACTGCAGCCTCCTACTCCCAGATTCAAGTGATTCTCCTGCCTCAGCTTCCCGAGTAGCTGGGGCTACAGGTGCGTGCCACCATGCCCAGCTCATTTTTGTTATTTTTAGTAGAGACAGGGTTTCACCATGTTGGCCAGGCTGGTCTCTATCTCCTGATCTTGTGATCCACCCACCTCGGCCTCCCAAAATGCTGGGATTACAGGCATAGGCTACCACTCCCAGCCTGATATTTTTTTTTTCAGTGGTTCCAGTTTTACAGAACAGAACTAAAGGGTGAATTGAGAACTAAACATGCTAACTATAAGTGAATATTATGTATCCTTCCTACTGTCGGGTCTTTGACCTAACCTCTTGTGATTCCTCAGATTTCTAGAAAGGTCTGCTCTTGGTTTAGAATGGACTCTATAGCAAATTCTTTGGCAGTAGATAACCTGTTAACAGGTAGAGTTGTTGAACTGACAGGGTGGCCCTGAATTTGGATGGGTCACCATAGAGTACTTCCTTCACAAGAAGCTCATCTTAAGAGGAGTCATGAGAGTTAGCAGGGCATTTAGCAACTGGATTTGTGGTGTAGTTGCATTCAAGTCATTGTGTACAGTTGTTAGTTCCTGGCTCGAGGACGGTATGAGTTCATTGGTCAGGTGACATTCAGGGTGATTTCTTCTGAGATGGCTCAGCATTCCAAATCTAGTACAGTGGTGAAATTTTTTTAAAAAACATTAGTACCGTCATTCTGTTCCTTGACAGGTTGGTAAAGATTTTAAATTCTGAAGCAGACTCTCTTTTGCCAAATAGAATTGAAAGACAGCTGTGCTTAACAGTGAGGATACTTTGCATAGCCTTCTAAGTGGCTAGGGAAATCTTCAAAAGTGATATCCTTAATTTGATCCATCCCTAGTGGCTTTTGTGTTTTGGCTAATTAATCAGAAGCTCTAGTTTGGGAGTCCCTATACAGAAAAATTGGAATATTGACACTTCAGCATTTGCTAGTGCTGAACTTGATGAAAGAATATATAAATATACACATATCTCTTGGGTCCTAAAAGTAAGCCTCTAGATAGGCATTATATGTGTTTTTATGCAAAATTGACAGGGGAATTAAGTGCAGTAGCTCAGAAATTGGGCTAAATCCAGAGTAATAAACTAACTTTAAAAGCTCTGAAGTATATATTTAGATTTGGCTGGTTTTTTTACCAATCTTGTTCCATTTTATTCCAGGAAACAACTTATTTTTATACTTTAAACAGATTTTTGGAGAGTGTAACAGAGATTTGTTCCTTAGGAGAATTTTGTGTATTCTTTTTGGCATATGAATTTAAATGTCACCTTCACGGTACCTGTGTAGGGCACTTATCTAAAAGGGAAGGCAAAGCCTCTTGCACTTTGGCACAAACAGGATCTCTAGATAGTAACCGGCCTGGTGCCGTGCTATACTCAGGAAGTCATCTGCCCTGCCACCCTTTCCAAATTCAGAGGCTGAGGTAATTTGTTGAAAATGACCATCGAAAACTGGACTTCTGCTGGATTTTCCCAAAAAATAAATGGAACTTTTTCCTAGGCCTGGAATTGTACATTTCTTGGGAAAGAGAATAATGGACACCTGGCACAGAAAGTTGTACCCTGCTAACACTGAAGTTCCTCATAGTCATTAGTCTACTTGTTGCCGGCCTTTGTGGGCTTTCCCTTCCATCATGCACATCCAGCCTGATCAGAATTCAAGTCTTGCTTTTGTCATTTGGCAAGCAAGCTCCAAGGGATGCTTTTTGCCTTTCAGAAAAAGACAGGGACTTTATTCCTCCACTCTCATGGATGTCTTACTGTTAGTGGTGTGGACATACCAGCTGAGTACTGGAGAATGCCTGATAGAAGCCATCATTTCAATGCTTATTCCATGAAAAGCAATAGGACCAGTAGTTATGCTTTTGGAGATTAGCTTATGGTGAACTAGAATTCTTTTCATATTGTAAGATCTTAAATTCAAGTTAGTAATAAATAACTGGGAAAAGTTAAGTGGAAACCACTGGTTTCTATCTGTTCAGGGACAAAGACACAAGCATCTGCCTCTTAGGCAGTTGTAAAGATGTTATTTTGAGGGCTGTTTCTGCCTGTTTACATATGTGGTTATGTCTGTAGGAAATTTTCCTGAACTGAGTCTTAGTAATTTTGGTAGATATTGCCAAACTCTTCTCCATCGGAGTAGTACCATTTTATCATCCACTAGCGATGGATAGGAGTGCCTGTTTTCCCAGAGTGTGTTGTAAACTTGGATTTCTCCTGATCTCCTAGGTGAAAAGTGGTATCTCTGTCCTCTCACAAAGTCAGAACGTCTTTTCTTATGTTAAAGACCATTTGATTTGCTTAGGAAGTGTCTCTTTATGTCGTTTACCCATTATTCTGTGGGGTCATCGATCTTCTCAGTTTCTTCACATACTAGGGGGTGTGGCCTTTCATCTGTGATTAAGAGCCGAAATATTTTCTCTGCTTTGTCATTGGACTGTGTTTTATTGGTTTTTTTTCACCCATGTTGAAGTCTGTTTTTACGTAATCAAATTAATCAGTCTTGCCTTTTATGGCTTCTAGATTTTGAGTTGCAGTTAGAAAGTCCTTCCCTGCTCCAAGGTTATAAATAAATTTACCTGTGTTTTCTGAGTATTTTAAAATACAGTTTCTGAGTATTTTTAAATACCCTGTAAAATACAGTTACATATTTTATATACAATTTTTTCTTATTTGTTGAGAGCTCCTCTTGGTATATGGTATGAAAGAATTATCTATCTTTTTTCCTAAATGGCTGCCCAGTGGTCCCAATAGCAATTATTTCCATGTTTACACCCCTGATTTAAGATGCTACCTTTGTCATATACTAAATTCTTATATATATTTGGATTTATTCTGAACTTCCTATGAAAATAGTACTTTGGAAGAGAGAAATAGTCTGATGCTCAAAAGACATCCTAACCAGAAGGAAAATAAAAAGACAATGTTACTGGTTTACATATAACAAAGATGCCAATGAAGATGGATGGCTGTTTGGGTGTGTTTGTTTGTTTGTTTAAGTTTTATTTAAGAGAGAACCAAGGAGAAGCAAAGACATCAGATAATCTAAAGAATAGGCCCAGCCAGCCACAGTGGCTCACGCCTATAATCGCAGCACTTTGGGAGGCCCAGGCAGGCGGATCACTTAAAGCCAGTTTGAGATCAGCCTGACCAACATGGTGAAACCCTATTTCTACTAAAAAGGCCAAAAACTAGCTGGAGATGGTGGCACGTGCCTGTAATCTCAGCTGCTCGGAAGGCTGAGGCATGAAAGTTGCTTGAACCCAGGAGGTAGCAGTTGCAGTGAGCCAAGATTGCACCACTGCACTCCAGCCTGGGCACTAGAATAAGACCCTGTCTCAAAAAAAGAAAGAATAGGCCCAAGCCAGAAACATATTGTTGACTGAGTCTTAAATATATTATTTTCCATATACAAAACTAACGAGTGCTAATAAGTCACCACTGGTTTATAAATGCCCCATTTTGCTGTACCACAGGTACCTATGAATTGGAGCCTTAGAGACACTTAATAAACACAAGAAGATGCAGACAGTTATGTATCTGTTCTTTTTAATCCCCTAAGACTGACAAGTAAAACCAGTAGAAGTAAAAAAGCTTCATAACCCCTTTGTAGAATAAAAGATGTTTTCTAGAGAAGGGCAATTTTAGAAGCTTTGCTCTAGAAATTTCATTTGGGATAATCTTGACTCTTTCCCTTCCTTTGCAGATACTTTTCCTTTGGGGAACAAAATGTGTTCAAAAGGGGGCTAATCTAACCCAGATTGGTCTTTTCTTTTCCTACCGAAGGCTTAGTAGCATTAGCATGGGGGACAGTATATAAACTAGATGAGGTCCCAGGCTGGGCATTGGGACTCTTCAGGCATTAACTTTCCATTGTCACTAATTGGTGAGGCCTTGCTGATCAGTGTGTATTCCTCCTACCTGGAATTGGGGAAACAGCCCTGGCTCATTCCTGTACAGTGTGATGATACTCAGTCAGCTAGGGTAGAAGCAATTGCTTTCTCTCAGCAAGCCATGGGCTACATAGCCTCTTTGAAGGACAGAGGAATAAATTACAAAGAGAAATTAAGCAGGATCTTTGACTTGAACTCACAACCTGATAGTGGGGCCAGATACATAATGAAGAGTAAAATGTCATAGTAGAGGTTTGTAGAGAAGACATGGCAGCTCCAGCAAGACAGCAGCACCTGCTGGGGTTTGTTGGAGATGGCATTAGGAAGTGATAGTTGAGCAGCAGTGGAAGAGCACTGCGGGCCACATGGCTGTGTAACCATGCCTTCAGAACTCCTAAAACCAAGAGACTTTGGAGAGTCCTTGGCTGCATCCTCCTGCTGTCTATCATCTTGGAAAGCCCACTTGATGAATTTAGATCATCCAGTTTCACTGGCATTGCTAGAAAATCTGCTTCTGTTCTTGCAGATCTGACTGAGAAAGGGAAGCCTTGTATTACTTGTCTGTTTACATAGGAATGCATGGACTGTAGACCCTGAGGTTTGGAGATTGGAACATAGAAGGAAGGGCTTCCTTTATGAGCACCAAGACAACTTAGCTTCTTTCATTCCATTGTCTCTGTCCCCAAGAAGAGCTTAAGTTTGCTCTAAAGATTTTATTGATGAATTCTAAACAGCAACAGGATCTAAGATAACCTCAGTGAAATAAGACTTATGTAGAGACCCAGAGAAAGCACGGTAGTTTATCACCTATGTTGGTCCAAGGGAAAAGGATTATCAGTACTTTTCATTTCATTTTGAAGGTCTTACTTGTTAAGTACTTTGCAGTTTCTCCCTTTTGAATCTGAAGTGCAGTGGTAGCAGCTGGCACTTGTAATATTTCAGGTTTAGTGTAGTTTATTTTTAACCACCTGCTGGTCTGGAGGGCTTCAAAGGTCACACCACATAGAACAAACCCCATAGCATGAGTTGCCACTCATCTTACACCCACTTCTCTTCTGGTTGCTTTTGCTTTGTCTTGGCAGGAGTTCAAAGAAGGACGCAGAGCCAGCCACACAGCCCCACAGGTCCTCTTTAGCCACAGGGAACCTCCTCTGGAGCTGAAAGACACGGACGCCGCTGTGGGTGACAACATTGGCTACATCACCTTTGGTGAGCAGGGTGCACTTGCTGCTTTCATGCCATTTTAATGAGTTCACACTGCAAAATGCCTAAATCTGCACAGAACCTTAGTTAACATTTTAAGGTAGGCAGAAGCAGGCCTACCAAGTTGTTCCTGTTGCCATTGCTGTGTCTAAAGGAGGGATGTCACCGGGTATTAATTACAGAGCAGGCCATCTGCTATTTTTGTACAGTAATCATTTCCTTTTTTTTTTTTTTTTCCCCATTTTTCTTAAATCTTGAAGAAAAATAAGACTGAATTCTGATATCAAGAGTTAAGGAGGATGGGTATGGCGGCTCACGCCTATAATAACCCTAACACTGTGGGGCTTGAGGTGAGGAGTTGAAGACCAGCCTGGCCAATGTGGAGAAACTCTATCTCTGCCAAAAAATACAAAAAAAAATTAGCTGGGGGTGGTGGTGGCATGCATCTGTATTCCCAGCTCCTCAGGAGGCTGAGGCAGGAGAATCCCTTGACCCAGGAGGCAGAGGTTGCAGTGAACCAAGATCACACCATTGCACTCCAACCTGGGTGACAGAGTGAGACCTTGTCTCAAAAAGAAAAAAAAAAGAGTTAGGGATAGGCCAGGCACAGTGGCTCACGCTTATAACACCAGTGCTTTGGGAGGCCGAAGCTGGTGGAATGCTTGAGTCCAGGAGTTTGGGACCAGCCTGGGCAACATGGCACAACCTCATCTCTACCTGTAATCCCAGCACTTCGGGAGGCCAAGGCAGGCAGATCACTTGATGTCAGGAGTTGGAGACCAATCTGGCTAACATGGTGAAACCATGTCTCTACTAAAAATACAAAAATTAGTTGGACATGGTGGCATGTGCCTGTAGTCCCAGCCCCTCGGCCAGCTGAGGCGTGAGAATTGCTTGAATCTGGGAGGCAGAGGTTGCAGTGAGCCGAGATCATCCTGCTGTACTCCATCCTGGGCAACAAAGGGAGACTGTCTCAAAAAAAAAAAGATAGCTAGGCATGGTAGTGCATGCCTGTAAGTCACAGCTACTTGGAGGCTGAGGTGGGAGGATCACTTGAACCCAGGAGGTCAAGGCTGCAATGAGCTGTGATTGCATCACTGCACTCCAGCCTGGGTGACAGAGCAAGACCCTGTCTCACAAAAAGGAGTTAAGAAGAGAACCACCTAAGCAGCCAGATGGAAGTTCTCTGTCATTTGGCACTTCTTAGGTTTTTTTGCTTATTAAACCCAGGCTCCAGCCATGATGCACAGACTCCACTTTTTCATGGAAGAAATTCAAGTCTTCTTCAGTTGCTCCAGCCTCATGCACTAGCTGATTATGATAGCTCACAGTTTGGAGTTAACACTGTGTTCATACTGCACCTGATGCCACTGGAATGCCTCCTTTTGTGAAATGTAATTTAATTTACCTTACTAGTAAAGGTGAACCTGCTTATCTTTAAGAATAAACCAAATGTGTTGTTCTACCAAATTTCATTAAATCTGAATTGTACACTTTTCTTTCTCTCTGTCACCCAGGCTGGAGCGCAGTGGTGTGATCTTGGCTCACCACGACCTCCACTTCCCAGGCTCAAACAATTCTCGTGCCTCAGCTTCACTAGTAGCTGATACTACAGGCACATGCCACCACACTGGGCTGATTTTTGTATTTTTAGTAGCAACGGGGCTTTGCCATGTTGGCCAGGCTGATCTCAGCCACTTCGACCTCCCAAAGTGCTGGGATTACAGGCGTGTGCCACCATGCCTAGCCAGCTATAAATTTTTTTTTTCAAGATTTTATCTTTGAATCTGGGATGCATCTTACAACTCATGGCATGTCATAGTTTGATTGGCAGCATTTTTCTCTCGTACATAAAATTACGGCAGACTTATAGTCATAAGCACCTTAGATTCTTTGAAATACAGTTATCTTCTATTGTGGTATTCATTTACTTTCAGGTCAGGGCAAGTTGACACAGAAAATCCATACATCCCTAGGAGGCATTCCTTTTCATTTCAACAAAAACATCAGAGAACCTCAGGGTTTTGCAGATAGTGAGTAGGGGAAGTTCAGCAGATAAAGAAGATTCCAAAAAACCAGGGCAGGAGGGGCATGCAGGTCTGCTCCAGTGCAAAGGACCGAGTAATGACCACACAGGTCTTTTTTCTTTTTCTTTTGTGAGATGGAGTCTTGCACTGTCACCCAGGCTGGAGTGCAGTGATGCGATCTCAACTCACTCACTGCAACCTCTGCCTCCCGGATTCAGGCAATTCTCTCGCCTCAGCCTCCTGAGTAGCTGGGATTACGGGGAGACACCATCATCCCTGGATAATTTTTTTATTTTTAGTAGATATGGGGTTTCACCATGTTCCCCAGGCTGGTCTTGGACTCCTGACCTCAGATGATTTCCCCGCGTCAGCCTCCCAAAGTGCTGGGATTACAGGCATGAGCCACCGAGTCCAGCCTCACACAGGTCTTTAGGTGGCTGGTGCCACAGGGTGGACTTCACTCAGGTCCAGTCAGAGCAGCTCTTCCTACCTGGCCTATCAAGAGGGTTCAGGTGCTGGTTTTCACAGTGAGACTATGGGAAATACTCTGGCATCTTATTTTCTGTGAAGGTTTACTCTATTTCAGCACCACGGACCTAAGACGGGCAGCTGCATTTCCTAATCCTGATTCCTTAAGGTAAACTGTTATAGCCAGTTAGTGTGATTCTGGAGTATGCCCAACTGCAGAGGCAGGAGCTATAGTACATGTGCGGGAGACCAGGAATGGATTTCAAAATTCATAGCTGCAGAATCCAGACCTAGAATGGAGGCTCAGGGTCAAGCCCTGTTTTTCCATGGGCTCCTCTGTTCACACTCATTGACACCTCTCCTGGTCATGCTGTGTATCCTTCCGTGCCTCAAAAAAACAACCCTGACACAGCCTGATAATACTGACATGAGTGGAGTGTACTTCAGAGAGAGAGCGAAGTTCACTAGGCTGTTGTTCCTCCTCACCCTTTGACATTTGTGTTCTGAAGCCTTGTGTTCTCCACCTTCAGTGCTATTCCCTCGCCACACCAATGCCAGTGCTCGAGACAACACCATCAACCTGATCCACACATTCCGGGACTACCTGCACTACCACATCAAGTGCTCTAAGGTGAGGGCGGGCAGCATCTCAGCGTCTGTGCCCTGGGTCTTTCCCTCCACCAGAACTCATAACAAAAAGTCATTCCGTTAGTCTAGGCTGTGAATATTGACTCTTAGGTAGATAGTTCTAGAAGCTTCAAGAAATCATGGCCTCTCTTCATCAAGCCACTGTCCCCCTCCCCTCCCCATAGCAGAGATGACTATGTTTCCAGAATTGCTCACCTTCCTGCTTCCCTGCAGGGGAGTATTCCCAAGGTGTCTGTTCTCAGATGCCCCTGATGAAAGCAAAGCTGTCTTTCTAGACCATGACTGCGCTTCAGTACCTTCTTTTGTGTTTGTTCCCAGGCCTATATTCACACACGTATGCGGGCAAAAACATCTGACTTCCTCAAGGTGCTGAACCGCGCACGCCCAGATGCCGAGAAAAAAGAAATGAAAACAATCACGTAAGTTAGCCAGTACCCCAGCAGGACCGTCTTCTCCTGAGCCACCGAGAAGGAAGCAGTGGATGCTGGTGGCCTGGTCCTCCACGTGTCCGGGCACTGGCTACATGTGAGGCCAGCAGGGCTAAGCAGATAGACCAAAGGTGGGATTCCAGGTTTTTGCTGCCATATGGGCCAGGGTGGGTTTCCTTGTTTCCACATTTTTGTGAGCTCTGAGAATGACAGCTAGGAAATAAAGTTTACAAAGAAACTGTTACTTTTGGGCCTGAGTTCTGAGGTCAGTCTTGTCCTTCTTGTGGTCTTTCTGGAGAAATGGAATAAGTTGCTTAGGGACCTTTAATTGGGTAAATAGGGCTGAAACCACCCCACTAAGCGCTCTGTTGCCCAGGCTAGAGTACAGTGGTGCTATCTCAGCTCACTGCAACCTCTGCCTCTGGGTTCAAGCAGTTCTCCTGCCTCAGCATCCCAAGTAGCTGGGATTACAGGTATACACAGCCACACCCAGCTAATACTTTGTATTTTAGTAGAGATGGTTTCACCATGTTGCCCAGGCTGGTCTCGAACTCCTGAGCTCAGGCAATCTGCCTGCCTTGGCTTCCCAAAGTGCTGGGATTATAGGCATGAGCCACCGCACCTGGCCCATGTGCTGTCCTTTGTACCAGTTGAACTAAAAGTCTTGAAGTCATAAGCCTCCCTAACAACCAATGTGTTTGCCAACAGCCCAGTACTTTTTTGAGATGAAGTTTTGCTCTTGGTATACTGGCTGGAGTGCAAAGGCATGATTTTAGTTCGCTGCAGCCTCTGCCTCCTGGGTTGTCTTGCCTCAGCTTCCCAAGTAGCTGGGACTACAGGCACTTGCCACTATGCCAAGCTAACTTTTTTGTATTTTTAGTAGAGATGGAGTTTCACCATTTTGGCCAAGCTGGTCTCAAACTCTTGACCTCATGATCCACCGACCTTGGCCTCCCAAAGTGCTGGGATTACAGGCGTGAGCCAGCACGCCCAGCCCAGTATTCTTTTTTTTTTTTTAAGACAGAGTCTCACTCTGATCCCCAGGCTGCAGTGCAGTGGTGAACCACTGGGGTGCAAGTAATCTTTCACCCCAGCCCCCCCAAGTAGCTGAGACCACACGTATGCACCATCATAGCTGGCTAATTTTTGAAATTTGTAGAGACGGAATTTCGCCATGTTGTCCAGGCTAGTCTCGAACTCCTGGGCTCAGGTGATCCTCCTACCTCAGACTCCCAAAGTGTTGGGATAACAGACATGAGCCACTGCACCTGGCCCAGCACTCTTGAGGCAAACTTTTAGAGGGTGTGGCGTGCCCAGGGCTTTACACTCCCTCTCTTGCATTGAGGGCTCTTCTACCAAGTTAGTTTCTGCTGCCATTTAAAAGGATGAGAGAGATCCCAAGGGCCTGAGCAGTAGGGGAGGGTTTTCAGACATTTGCAAAAAGCAGGTTAAGTCACCCCTGACTTTTAGCAAAGGCCTGTCTCTGTAGCAGCTCAGAGAGGAGTGTCCAAATACCATGTAAAGAAATGGCAGCGTTGTTTATTTTCTGCAGCTTCTTAGGCAGATCCTTAAATGGACAAAGCGACCAACGAGGTGGGTGGGCAGGTGAGAGGATGTTTTCTTGCTGCTCCTCCAGAACCTGGTCTCCATCCTGGTGTCTCCATTTTCCCCTTTCCCTGCCTGCTCTACACAGGGGTGCTTTTCTCACCAGGTACCTATTTCATGACCTGGAGGGTGAGGCAACGAATTTCAAGCTGCTTTCTGGGCCCAGTAGATGGGCAGTTCCGTAGAGGCCAAGAGGTATACCAGCAGCCAGTTACAGTGAAAAGAAAGCCTGACCTGGCAGCCTGTGATTACCAGACTGAAGGCTAGGCGTCCTCATAGCCTTAGGCCTGCCTGCATCACTTTTGGCGCTGGTAGCTGCTTGTGCATCCAGGAGGAAGGCCTATCAGGCAGCTGCCACCCTATTCCACAGCCAGCGGGTAGTCTTGGGAGTCCCTGCCCAGTGAGTGCAGTTGTGTAGGTGCAGGGATAGCTCCCTGTCCTGATGAGAGACCTGGCAGAGGATGAATCCTTGAAATAAACAGTTCATCAACCTCCTCTCTGGGACTTAGAAAGAGCAACTTTGCCTTCTGTGCTGCAACTTCTCTTTGGCAGAGTTGGGCCCTAGAAAGGAGAAGCAGGAGACAAACAACTGCATCCACCCTAAAAACCAGATTATGTTACTAATGGTGGGTAGGAGTTAAGTGACTCAGCTGTGGGCAGATGCCAGGAGCCCTCGATGGTCCGCCCAGAATTGAATACTCATGAGCTTTTCATTTTGAGCGAAGGGTAAATAAGATGTAGCTTCATTTTAGAGTGAGCAATACATCCAAGACAGGGAAAATGGAGAGCCCTTGTTTTCGCCCTGATTTCCCATAGTTCTCAGCTCTAGCTTCCAGGCTACTTTCCCAGATACTGTTAGAAACAGTTACAGGCTCTGTCCTTGTGAACCAGCTAGCCAGTCTGGAGAAATAGTAGCTGGAACAGGACACCACAATTCAGGAGCCTCGAACCAGGCAAGTGTTTTGTAAGCCAGAGGAGGAGTCACCACATAACAAATGCCTTTAACCATGGAAGTTCTGAGGATTGCTTTGAACCACCTGTCCTCATAGTGACAGATGAAGGAACTGCTGTCTGAGAGCCCTGAAAGGTAGAAGCTCTGTAGGAGGAGCTGACAAATGAGGTAGTACTAAGAAGACAGATGAGCCCAGTCGGAAATTCAGTACATGTAGGCCATCCCAAAATTGTGAACAGGTGATTCTTCTGTCTAACTTGGTATTTGAATGTCCTTATGAACTTAACACTAATACTCCTGGGCGTCCAGAGTATCCGATGGGAAGGAAGAGCTGGTGAAATCATTCTTTGAAAGCCGAATTTTAGCCCATGCCCTGTGGTTCCAGTGCCTCTACTTAGGAAATCTAGCCCTTTCCACCTCTTGTTTGGTGTCTCTTTGAGATCCCATCTAGTCTAGGACTGTGGGGTGGGAGGAAAGGGCAGCCAGAAACTGACTTCACACTTCTCCTTTTGAAGGGGGAAGACGTTTTCATCCCGCTAATCTTGGGAATAAGAGGAGGAAGCGGCTGGCAACTGAAGGCTGGAACACTTGCTACTGGATAATCGTAGCTTTTAATGTTGCACCTCTTCAGGTTCCCAAGGGATTCTCCGTTTTGGTTCCATTTTGTACACGTTTGGAAAATAATCTGCAGAAACGAGCTGTGCTTGCAAGGACTTCATAGTTCCCAAGAATTTAAAAAAAAAAAAAAAGAATTCCACTTGATCAACTTAATTCCTTTTCTTTATCTTCCCTCCCTCACTTCCCTTTCCTCCCACCCTCTTTTCCAAGCTGTTTCGCTTTGCAATATGTTACTGGTAATGAGTTGCAGGATAATGCAATCTTAACTTGTTTTCTCTTAAGTATTTGAGTTCAAAACTCCTGTATCTAAAGAAATATGGTTGGGGTCATTAATAAAGAAAATCTTTCTATCTTACATGAGAATTTGCTGGGTTTCTGGACTGCGAGTCCAAAATGAGAAGAAGAATGAAGAAGGAAAGACCTATATTGCCCTTGAACCTGCAAACCTAAGCTGGGGAGCCCATCAGGTTTGGATCCTACCTCCCCTAGAGGAGAAGAGAGAATGGCTGGTCATTGAGCTACAAACTTTTTTTTTTTTTTTTTTTTTGAGAGAAAGGGTATCATTACCTCCTGGGCTCAGGTGATCCTCCCACCTCAGCCTCTCAAGTAGCTAGGATTACAGGTGCATACCACCATGCCTGGCTAACATTTTGTGTTTTTATTGGAGATGAGGTTTTGCCATGTCGCCCAGGCTAGTCTCAAACTCCTGGATTCAGGCAGAGTCTGCTTGCTTCAGCCTCCCAAAGTGTTGGTATTACAGGCATGAGCCACGGCACCCAGCGAACTAGTATTGTAAACTTAAACATGCTTCGCTATAAAGCTTGGTCCCTGAGACTCTGGCTGCTCCAGAATAGCCAAGAAGCTCCCAGGACAGTGACAGGCAAAGTAAAGGGTTTCCTGGTTTATCCTTTTATTGTGACTAATGTCCGAAAATGTGTTCCTTAGTGTATGGTCCTGCAGTACATTGATGGGTATTCAGATGTGGATCTGACACAGGCTAACTCCACAGTTTCTTCTTCTCACATGCAGCCCAAAAAGACTGCCCTCAGAGAGAACAGTTGTCAAGTAAACACTGTACAGAGCCTAGTCGAGCGTGCTGTCCCCCAGCAGGATTCTGGTCCCTGAGATGAAGTTGCTTCAGAAAGTTGGCTTGGTGGAAGGAATCATGAGGAGAATTTTGGGGCACTGCAGTGATGTGAGGGTCACACTAATGGTTTCTGCTTTCCATCTAGGGCAGTGTTTTTCATACTGACTTCGCACCTGTTAACTGGGATGTAACCTATGTCACAAACAGCATTTTTATTTTCTAAACTTTTGATTTTGAGATAAGTGTAGAAGTAAATATGGTTAGAAGAAACAATACAGAGATCCTGTATACCTTCCATTTGGTTCCCCGCCTCCCATGCTAACGTCTTGTGTAACTGTAGTATAGCATCACAGCCAAGAAAAGTCATTGGTATAGTCCACCCACCTTCCGATTTTGCCGGTTTTACCCACACTCTTTAGTGTGTGTGGCATACATCTGTGCATTTTTATCCTGTGTAGCTTTATGTTTTGTTTTGTTTTTTTTTGAGACAGAGTTTCGCTCTTCTTACCCAGGCTGGAGTGCAATGGCATGTCTCGGCTCACCGCAACCTCCGCCTCCTGGGTTCAGGCAATTCTCCTGCCTCAGCCTCCTGAGTAGCTGGGATTACAGGCACATGCCGCCATGCCCAGCTAATTTTTTGTATTTTTAGTTGAGATAGGGTTTCACCGTGTTGACCAGGATGGTCTCAATCTCTTGACCTTGTGATCCACTGCGCCCGGCCGACACCAGCATTTTTAAGCAATTTAGTAGTATCAGAGTGCATCACATCTATTAAGGGTGAGTGTTGATTTGGAAACGTGTTTTAATTACATGTGCACATCATGACTGGATTGCAGAAATGTCTTTTGACTGTGAGTCACAGTGAAGACTTGAAAACCACAGCTCGTTCAGTCATCAGACTTCATTTTATTTCACTAAAATGGGCTGCTAGAGAGTTCGAAGCATTCTGATTTCTTTTTTTTTTTTGAGACGGAGTTTCGCTGTTGTTACCCAGACTGGAGTGCGATGGCGTGATCTCGGCTCACCGCAACCTCCACCTTCTGGATTCAAGCAATTCTCCTGCCTCAGCCTCCTGAGTAGCTGGGACTACAGGCATGTGCCACCATGACCAACTAATTTTTGTATTTTTAGTAGAGACGGGGTTTCAACTTGTTAACCAAGATGGTCTCGATCTCTTGACCTTGTGATCCACCCGCCTCGGCCTCCCAAAGTGCTGGGATTACAGGCGTGAGCCACCATGCCTGGCCAGCATTCTGATTTCCAACTGGCTGCTCAGGGTGCCCCTGACTACCCACTTGTGGTACATGGAAAACCTAGATTAGATATATTGAGAGCAGCATGTGCATTCTCAACCCATGAGTTATTTAAGAGGTTTTCAAGTGTAATTTTGACTAGAAGCAGTTTTTTGCTCTTTTTTAATTTTAGTTTTTAGTGACAGGGTCTCACTCTGTTGCCCAGGCTATACTCAAGCTCCTGACCTCCCAAGCAGCTGAAACAACAGGCACCTGCCACCATGTCCAGCTGAGCTTTTGCTTTCTTGCTTAGAACATAACTAATATGTTGGGACTCACTGTACTCTCTTGCCAGTAGCAGAAATCTGATTTCTGATAAGTACAGTAAATGGCGGAACCAAGGTTGCTTAGAAGACAGAGGTAGGAGAAAAGCCAAATGGCATAAATATTTTCTACAGTGGTAAATCCTAAGGAATAACTAGTTCCAGGACACTTTGTCCACTTTGTCAATATTAAAAATCTATCATGCAGGCTGAGCACAGTAGCCCACGCCTACAATCATAGCACTTTGAGAGAACAAGGAAGGAGGATTGCTTGAGCCCAAGAGTTTGAGACCAGCCTGGATAACAGTGAGACTCCATTTCTATGTAAAAAAAAAATCTGGTTGGGCGCATTGGCTCACGCCTATAATCCCATCACTGGGAGGCCAAGGTGGGTGAATCACCTGAGGTCAGGAGTTTGAGACCAGCCTGGCCAATGTGGTAAACTCCATGTCTACTGAAAATGCAAAAATTAGCTGGACATGGTGATGGGGTGGGCACCTGTAATCCCAGCTACTTGGGAGGCTGAGGCAGGAGAATCGTGTGAACCCAGGTGGAGGTTACAGTGAGCCGAGATCATGCCATTGCACTTCAGCCTGGGAGACAAAAGCAAAACTGTCTCAAAATAAATAAATCCATAGTGCAGCCTGGACAACATGGTGAGACCCCACCTCTACAAAAAGTTTTAAAATTAGCTGGGTGTGGTGCACGCCTGTAGTCCCAGCAGCTCAATAGGCTGAGGGGGAAGATGGCTTGAGCCCTGAAGGACAAGGCTGCAGTGAGCTGTGTTCATGCTACTCCAGTCCCGCCTGGGCAACAGAGTGAGAGACCCTGTCTCAGAAAGAAGAAAAATCCGTACTGGTGTAAAACCCTATCCAGATTAACTTCTCTTAACAAGGACACACTTGGTGTTAGTATGTATCTAGTCTCAAAGATCCTCACAGTTGAAGCAGCCCACTGTGACTAGTCAATGCCTTAGGACCTCAGGAGGAACGTCTCAGGATGAGGGTCAAACACACTAAGGGTGTGGGCTGGAAAAAGGGGATCTAGTCTGTTTCTTCCTAGTCTCAGGAAGCAAGTGCCCCAAGGGTTCACACCTGAGAGGTGTAGGTGTCTTTGGATATGAGCTGTAGAGGAACAGTTTGAATCCGTGTTCTGCCATCTAATAGCTGTGTGACAGCAAATTTCTTCATCTGAGCCCTGGTAGCCTCCTTTAAATTAGAGGTAATACCGCCTACCTGAGGGTTTGTAAAAGGAAAAGAGAGTAAATGTCTGTTATAGCATAAGCATTAGAATGCTTGTAATTATTTATAATATCACTTAGCAAATCTTGGTTCCCTTTATATAGTCAGGGGGATCAGAAGTGACAAGCTACTGCCCCAACAGTCTCTCAGAAGCCAGGCCTCATTTGGTGCTTGGGGTTTTCCAGGCCTTCCCCAAGGTAGTTGGTATTTTGGTATTTTACCCGCTTGAATGGCCCTTACTGCCGGGGGCAGGCAGGTAGGAATCTCCATATCTGGAAAAAGTGGGACCTGGGGCAAGCTGCAAGCTAAGAATAATGCGTTTGGCAGGAAAGACACTAAGACTCTAATAGGAAGTGGAAGGGTGGACTTGGAGGGAGGAGGAAGTGAAATCAAGGAAATAGCCCTAGCTGTGGCCTCAGCCTTCTTGGGAGGAGCTGATACTTGGCGTTAGTTGCCATCAAGTTACTCTCACAGTAGTACCTGATGGCACGTAACGGGAACCTGTGTCTAGTCTGGTGGCAATTTTGCATTCAAGAAGTGCTGCCCCCTACTGGGGGTTGCTAAAAGCACTGTCATTTACGTGGTTTTTAAAAATCATTATTTCTGAGGCAGCATCTCACTGTGTCGTCCAGGCTGGAGTGCAGTGGCGCCATAAAGGCTCACTGCAGCCTCCACCTCCTGGACTCCAGCAATCCTCCCACCTCAGCCTCCCGAGTAGCTGGGACCACAGGTACCACCGTGCCCAGCTAATCTTTATTTTTTGTAGAGTCAGAGTCTCACCACGTTGCTCAGGCCTCAGCCTCTTCAAGTGCTGGGATTACAGGTGTGAGTGTGAAGTGTTGAACAGCGGCTCGGAGAGGCCAACCAGGATCCAGGAAGCCCTGTCCATGCCGCCTCCACTGGTCCAGAGCTAGTACCCTCAGCCAGTATCACACTCACCATGCCCCAGACACTTTGGGTCAACAGAGAAATTCAGATACCCAAGAGAGTGGAAGCGGACAAAGGCACAGGAGGATTCCATAAGAGAGTTTGGATTGGTCACCTCCATTCAGGCTCTGCCTGAGGAAAGCAGAATAGGGTCCGGGCGCAGTCAGCTGAATGGAGCGCCTGAAGATGGCTTGCACCAGAGCCTTCCGTGGCTGAAGGGAGAAGCCAGGGGGTGAGTCAACCCCAGGACTTGATGGAACAAACAGGAACTAGATGATCTGGTAAGGAAGAAGTGAGGCTGAGCAAGAGATGGCCCAGACTCCCCGGCTGCCACTGCCTTCATACACATCCCACACGCAGTGTTTAGACAGAGCAGCAGAGAAGAAACAGACATCCTGGATCCCTCTGGGAGCAGGCCAGGGCTGGGAACAGGAGGTCTGTTTATTCCTGGCAGTCCCATATCCGAGGGGTCCCACACCCACTTCTGTCCAGGCCCCAGGCTGAACTCTCCCAAAGCCTGTGACTTCTGCCCAACCAGATCGTGTGGGTCTGAGGGCCAGTGCTGGAACTCGGAGTCCTCCCCACCCACCGGCTCCCTTGAGGATGGATTTGAGGCTGGATGCTTTCCTCTTTCCACTTTTCGTTCCAACAGAAGTCCCTCCTCTCCGGGACCCCTGACTGGCTGTGCAGAGCTGGCAGCCACACTCCGAAGGCGTCCAGCCCTTCAGGCCCAGCTCTCCTGGAGAGCACGGAGTTCCTTTGTTCCATTTACTTGTGCTTTTCAGCCTGAAAGTGTTTCCTAAAGTCTCACCCCAGCCCCAGCTTTCCTGCTGTTCCCTCCCAGTTCAGGCCTTGAGGGAGTATGGCTGGGCTTCTCTCCTTCCCCTCACTCCAAAGCCCCACTTGATACGAGGTAGAAATCGGGGCACCACTTCTGGCTTCCCAGCCTTGAACTTGCCCTTCCCTCTGTTGTACCTGGTTTCCTTGGTTTCCCTGTGCAGCAAAAGTGTCACTCCCCTCTTGCTTTTCCCAAGTGCCCTATGCCCTTCTCAACAGATCTGTCTTAGAGGGGACAGGTGCAGAGAAAGGCAGAAATCCTAATAATGTTCCCAGTGATCGCTGCCTGTCATGGAGTGCTGAAGTGCCAAGGGCTGATCTGAGTCCTTATCACATAGGACCTCACTTAGTCTCACGATAGGTGAGTACAACTATGGGCCCCATTTTACAGATGAGGAAACTAAGACAAGAGAACTTTAGTCATTTGCCCAAGTTCACTGGCTTTTAAGAAAAGGATCCAGCTGGGTGTGGTGACTCACGCCTGTAATCCCAGCACTTTGGGAGGCAGAGGCGGGTGGATCACGAGGCCAGGAGTTCAAGACCAGACTGGCCAACATGGTGAAACTCCATCTCTATTAAAGATACAAAAAATTAGCTGGCGTGGTGGCACGTGCCTGTAATCCCAGCTACTTGGGAGGCTGAGGCAGGAGAACTGCTTGAACCCAGGAGGAGGCAGCGGTTGCAGTAAGCCGAGATCACGCCATTGCACTCCAGCCTGGGCAACAGGGCACAAGACTCCATATCAAAAAAAAGGATTCAGACAGCTCTGATTCCAGCACCAGCTCATGCCTCTTCATCTCGGGGGAAGAGAGGGAGTGGTTTGTTGAGGCAAACCCCTACCCATCAAGGGCCAAGCACTGGGGTATAGGCAGCCACATGGGGAATATCCCATGATATTCCCCACCACAACCTTAATTAGAGGTGGTTTTTCTTGTTTTCATTTTACCATAGGCGAAAACCGAGGCCCAGCATATACCTTACCCAGGGTCACATCCCCAGAGCCATTTGTCCCTCATAGTTCAGAACTGGACTCAAAGCAGTTGAGAAACGTGTGGAATGACCCCAGATTCAGGAAGGCAAGTCTAGCCTTATAAACCGAAAGGCTCCTCAGGCGGCAGGATGGGAGTGAAGATCCTCAGGCCCCAAACACCCCACCACTGCCACCATCACACTCACACGGAAGTGCGGAGGGAGGCTGGTGTGCTGTCAGCTGGCCAGCCAGTCCAGGGGATTAAATGTAAATGCATCAGTGGAGGCAGGAAGTCGGGAGGGGTAACTAAATCATTATTATTCATTAACTGGAATGCATTTCTCAGATTACTCCAAGCTGGAGTAGGGAAACTGTCACTTAGGTGGCAGGGGAGGGGGGCACAGGGTGGGAGGGGGAAGCAGGCCTCCCGGTTGCTGAAGTTTAGAGCTTGCCAGGTCCCACCCCCCCAGAGGCGGGGCTGAGGCTGAGCCCCGCCAGCCTCACTTCATCCCTCTGCAAACCCAGATAGGGGCAGAGCCTGGGTAGGAGAGCCTGGCCCTGCTGTCCCCACCGGACGGAGGCACCATGCACCCGGTCCACTTGTGCTCTTCAGCCAGGACACCAGACATGGTCCAAACCCCTGCAGGACTGGCTGCAGCAACTCCCTGACACTCAGGAAGGCCCAGGCTGGGCAGGCAATACCTACCTGCTCCCAGCAGCCATGTGAGTAGCTACTCCCCCCACCCCCAGACCCCAGATCCTGGAGGGGCCACTGCACCCAGCCCAAGCCACCAGACCCTCAGGGTGTGCACCCTGCTGGGAAATCACCCCTGGGGGCTGCTCCCTGCCTTTCTCATTGTTCTGGTGGAGATGGGGTGAGGAAATCATTCTGATTAGGTCTAGGAGCTCCAGCTCAGGCCAGGTTTGGGGTAATGAACCCTGAGTTTCTCGGGGCTTAAGAGAGTTGATGATGCCAGGGGGTAGGGAACAGAAACTGGAAGGCCTCTAGAGAGGAAAAGACATCCTGGGTGGAGGGCACTGGAGGAGATTAAGCAAGAAGAAACAGGCTTAGGGGAGGGGAAAGGGGGCACAAGGCCTTGGAGACCCAGGTTCAGGGTGCTGAGGGAACCTGGGAAGGAAGGGGAGCATCTTCCTTCCTCTCAGCTCAGGTGGCCATGGGGCCCTGATTCCCTGTCCTGGAGGAGGGGAAAGGTGTGAATCCTTTCCTTATTGACTCGGATCCTAGCAACAGCACCTGCTCCCCTGTTGACAGAAGCAGGAGTTCCCACAGGACACAGGACCCCTCCCCCTGTCCCCAGGATGTGACAGCAGGGCCATGACACTGGAGGACTGAGATCAGGGAGTGATGGGAAGGTCAGGGACAGATGAGAGCCACAGAGAAGTCAGGCTCTGCCCACTGGCTCCTCTTCCCTCTCCTCTGGGCTCAGCCTTGGCCCTGGGTGTATGGGGGAGTCCCTCTCCTTGCTGCTGGCATCTCCACATTCACTGCCATACGTCCCCTCCCGCTGCTTCTCCCTCCAGCTCCCAGGAAGGACCCTGTTGCTAGTGTGGAGCAGACGAGTCAAGTTTATGGGCTGGAAGTCCTACCCAGAGGCTGCTTACTGAGCTGTGATGGCTACAAGGACAGATGGGGGGAAGGGCTCAGGGTGCCCAAGACCTGGCCCGATGGAGCCTGTCACCTGATGGCCGGAGACCACTACACACCAGCCGGCCTGGGCCTTTCTTTCAGTTCATTTAGGGGCCTCCCCTGTGGAGGCAGGGATACACAAAATGCCTTGGGGCTGGATAGGCCTGCCTTTCAGTCTAAACAGAAGCCTAAACACAGCTGCCCAGAAGAGGCAGATAACAGAAACGGATAAAGCTGGCCGGGCATGGTGGCTCACGCCTGTAATCCCAGCACTTTGGGAGGCAGAGGTGGGCGGATCACATGAGGTCAGGAGTTCGAGATCAGCCCTACCAACATGGAGAAACCCCATTTCTACTGAAAATACGAAATTAGCCAGGCGTGGTGGCACATGCCTGTAATCCAAGCTACTGGGGAGGCTGAGGCAGAAGAATCGCCTAAACCCAGGAGGCAGAGGTTGCAGTGAGCCAAGATCATGCCATTGCACTCCAGCCTGGGCAACAAGAGCAAAACTCAAAAAAAAAAAAAAAGAAATGGATAAAGCTGGCTGGGTGGGGACTATCCGAGGGGCAGCCACCAGTGAGCTCTGCTATGTAGGACATATGTATTGCCAGATCTTTCAATAGCAACCAGATAGGAGGTTTGGTTTTGTTTTGTTTTGTTTTGAGACGGAGTTTCGCTCGTTACCCAGGCTGGAGTGCAATGGCGCAATCTTGGCTCACCGCAACCTCCACCTCCCAGGTTCAGGCAATTCTCCTGCCTCAGCATCCTGAGTAGCTGGGATTACAGGCACGCGCCACTGTGCCCAGCTAATTTTTTGTATTATTAGTAGAGACGGGGTTTCACCATGTTGACCAGAATGGTCTCGATCTCTTGACCTCATGATCCACCCGCCTTGGCCTCCCAAAGTGCTGGTGTTACAGGTGTGAGCCACTGCGCCTGGCAGGAGTTTTTTATATAAATGCTTAATTGGCTATTAATTGAAAACTTCTATGTATCAGCAAACATGATAGAGCCCACAGCCTGTGGGTCTGTGCCCCTGGATTAACGTGCAGCCCTGCCAGGAAGCCATAACCTGCAGTCCCATCCTAACTCTGGCCACTCCATCCTCCAGGCATGCCAGCTGCTGCTCCAAGACTCTCCTGTCCCCAGGACCAAGATGATGCCCAACAACACGGGGGAGGTGCCCAGCTCCATTCCCAAAGGGGTTCTGGGGCTCTCCCTCACCCTGGCAAGCCTCATAGTCACTGCGAACCTGCTCCTGGCTCTGGGCATTGCCTGGGACCGCCGCCTGCGCAGCCCACCTGCTGGCTGCTTCTTCCTGAGCCTGCTGCTGGCTGGGCTGCTCACGGGTCTGGCATTGCCCACGTTGCCAGGGCTGTGGAGCCAGAGTCACCGGGGTTACTGGTCCTGCCTTCTCCTCTACTTGGCTCCCAACTTCTCCTTCCTCTCTCTGCTTGCCAACCTCCTGCTGGTGCACAGGGAGCGCTACATGACAGTCCTGAGGCCACTCCGGCCCCCTGGGAGCACACGGCTGGCCCTGCTCCTCACCTGGGCAGGCCCCCTGCTCTTTGCCAGTCTGCCGGCTCTGGGGTGGAACCACTGGACCCCTGGTGCCAACTGCAGCTCCCAGGCTATCTTCCCAGCCCCCTACCTCTACCTTGAAATCTACGGGCTCCTCCTGCCCGCCGTGGGTGCTGCCGCCTTCCTCTCTGTCCGTGTGCTGGCCACTGCCCACCGCCAGCTGCAGGACATACAGCGGCTAGAGCGGGCAGTGTGCCGTGATGCACCCTCGGCCCTGGCCCGGGCCCTCACCTGGAGGCAGGCAAGGGCACAGGCTGGAGCCATGCTGCTCTTTGGGCTGTGCTGGGGGCCCTATGTGGCCACGCTGCTCCTCTCAGTCCTGGCCTACGAGCAGCGCCTGCCGCTTGGGCCTGGAACTCTGTTGTCCCTCCTCTCCCTGGGAAGTGCCAGTGCAGCGGCTGTGCCTGTGGCCATGGGGCTGGGCGACCAACGCTACACAGCCCCCTGGAGGGCAGCTGCCCAAAGGTGCCTGCAGAGCCTTTGGGGAAGAGCCTCCCGGGACAGTCCCAGCCCTAGCACTGCCTATCATGCAAGCAGCCACAGCAGCATCGACCTGGACTTGAACTAAAGGAAGGGCCTCTGCTGACTCCTACTAGAGCATCCGTCCATCCGAGCCACCCAGCCTGTCTCCACGTCTCAGGATCAGAGCCCCTGCCTCTGTTTGACCCCACACTGACTGAATAAAACTCCTCTGGCCGTTTATGGTTATCTCATTCTGTATCTCAGAAAGGGCGAAGCAGGAGGAAATAGCTCAACATGCCAGCAATAGAAAGAACCTACAGACAGGCCACACGCAGTGGCTCACGCCTGTAATCCCAGCACTTTGGGAGGCTGAGGTGGGTGGATCACAAGGTCAGGAGTTCAAGACCAGCTTGGCCAATATGGTGAAATCCTGTCTCTACTAAAAATACAAAAATTAGCTGGGCATGGTTGTGAGCAACTGTAATCCCAGCTACTCAGGAGGCCGAGGCAGAGAACTGCTTGAACCTGGGAGGCGGAGGTTGCAGTGAGCTGAGATCACTCTACTGTACTCCAGCCTAGGCAACAGGCCGTCTCAAAAAAAAAAAAAAAAAAAGAACCAACAGACAGACGTGTGGATCAAAGCAGAGTCTGACTCCAGGCAGGCAAGGAGTGTCCGTACACAAAGACCACCCCTGGACACGGGGAGCTGGCACATCTTGAGACATCCCGCAGATTCTGTGAGGCAGCCTTGCCCTGATGGGGCCCTGGCTAGCTCCTAAGTAAGGTTCAGCGACCACAAAATCCACACAGACACTGTCTGGGAAGTATATTTTATTTACATTTTTAAAATTTTTAACTAGTATCTCTTCCTCCTTTCCACCCCCCGAGACTTGGGAAGGGAAAGAACGGGAACCTCAAATACCTACTCCCCACATACAAATACACACCCCATGGCTCACACCAGCAAATGAAAGTGAAAAACAAAGAGGTTTGCCCCTCCCTCTGAAGGGCCCATCAGGTGTGGGCAAGGGGCAAGGGTCAGAGGGCCCTGGGCTGGGTCTCTAAAGACAAGAAAAGGAGAGGGGAGCAAATCAGTTGAAGAGGCTGGAAAATCATCCAGGGCCCTGCCCTCCTCTCCCCTCTGTGCCCTATTGCCTCTACTGGTGGGCGGGGCGGGGGTCCCTTCATCCCCTCGACAGCAGACACACAGGCAGGGGCTGCAGCCATTAACGATCAGGCCTCTGGACACAAAATACTTTCGCTTTGTGGTCTCCTGATGTGGTCACCACCAGGGAGGCATCTCTGTCAATAGAAAGCAGATGACTGCAGAGATGAGCCCACCAACCAGGTGGGCTCCTCCAGCACACCCGCAGTTCTAGGGCCCTAGAGCCCAGCACTGGGCCAACACGGACGCAGCCAGCACAGAGGGGATGAGCAGAAGTCCCCAGCATGGGGGCAGAGCTGACTCTAATGGGGAAAATCAGTCTCGGCCTCTCCCTCATGACTGAGACGTGGGGCCCCTGAGGGTCACTGACAGCCACTGGGGTGGGGGCTAGCTGTGAACCCTCAGGGTTCCCAGCATTCCTGCCTTAGGAATCCCCTCCCACACCCCAAGGATCCTGTGTCCCCCATGTACTACTCCCACCTTCCAAATACACAGAGATCCCAGCCCGTGGCCAATTCGCTTACTTGCTGAGAGCGAAGTCCAGGATCTCAGCCGTGTGGCCCCGGTAGTCGGTAAGTAGGCGGCCAGTCCGGGCATCCCAGAGGCGCACGATCCCATCCAGGCTGCAGGTGTAAACCACGGCGGTGCCTGCTTCCCACAGCAGCTGCACGATGCCCGACTGTCCCGAGGAATGACAGGCAGGGCGGAGGTCAGGGAAAGAGCTGAGAGCCGTCTGCTCCCAATTCTCAAAGAGGGACAGCCACACACAAGGACCAGGCAGGAGCCAGATGCTGGGGCAGATGCTCCCAGAGGCCAGGGCTTCCGTACTACCATGGCCACATCCCACAGGGACCCCAGCTGCAGCTGCCCGTACCTGGTGCTGGCACTGATGCCTAAGAGTCTGCGTAGCCAAGTCATAGATGGCCAAGGTCCCATCTAGGTAGCCGACAGCTGCCAGAGGCATCCTGAGCAGAGGATCACACCATGAAGACTCATGAGAGTCTGGACTCACGTGCCCAGCCCTCCCCCAGGGTCGCCAGTCCAGGTCCCTCCCACAAGCCCCTCTCCCCGTCCTCACTCACACGCTGCAAAAGCCCAAGGACTCCACCGAATTGGACTCACTCTCCTCCCCTTCTCCCAGGCTGGGCTGGGAGGCCACAGTTTCAGGTCGAAAAACACCCACCACCTGAAAGCGAGAGTGGATCAGAGGAGAGCCCGGTATCCGGGTGCTTGATGGAGAGAAAGACGGTGGGGAGGGGAGACGATGAGGACCCAGGCAGGAAGGAGAGAAGACGGGAAAGCGGAGGGCCCTGGCTGGGCTCCAGGTCCACTCACCTTGCCGGTGGTGGCACTGACCAGCTTGGCCTGGCAGTCCACAGAGCCAGTTAGGATCAGGCTGCCATCCTGGTTGGTGGCAACACAGGTCAGTGGGCCCTGGTGGCCCTCAGTCCCTAGCATAGAGCAGGGAGGCAAGTCAGGCTTCGTCCTATCTTCCCTCTGAGTCCTGCCCCAGGTTCTCAGTTCCTCCCCACAAAGGCCTAGGTTGGCCGGGCGCAGTGGCTCATGCCTGTAATCCCAGCACTTTGGGAGGCCAAGGCGGGCTAATCACGAGGTCAAGAGATTGAGACCATCCTGACCAACATGGTGAAACCCTGTATCTACTAAAAATACAAAAATTAGCTGGGTGTGCTAGCACGCGCCTGTAATCCCAGCTACTTGGGAGGCTGAGGCAGGAGAACTGCTTGAACCCGGGAGCAGAGAGAGTGAGCCGAGATCGCGCCACTGCACTCCAGCCTGGCCACGGAGTGAGCCTTGGTCTCAAAAAAAAAAAAAAAAAAAAGGCCCAGGTTAAAACTTCCCCCACCTCTAATACCTTTCAGCACGTGGATGGGGCTTCCCTGCTTCAGGTCCCAAATCCTGATGGTGCCATCTTCATAGCCTACCACAGCTCTCTTCCCTGAAGAGAGGCAGAGATGAAGAGAGGGCAGAGATACACTAAGCAAGGGAATGGGGAGAGGGAGAGGAAGGAAGAGTGGAAGGGCCCAGACACTACCCCAGGAATCAGAGGTGAGTTCAGAGCAGGAAGGAGGCGGTATGAGCTTTAGGGCCCGGGAGGTCAGCGCTCCCAAGAGCACGCCTGAGTTTGCTGGCTGTGGCCTAGAAGGCAGCTCGGAGAGGTGTATATCCTGGGATTCAGTCTCTGCACTGGAAAGGACACTCAAGGGAGCTGCTCTCACCATCAGGGAGGACTCGGCCACAGGTGGCGGGACAGTTGGGGCCCTGGAAGGTCTTGCAGTCACCGTTTGGGACTTTCCACATCCAGGTGTTGCCGTCAGCGGTGCCCGCAAGTAGGACAGGTGCCCGAGGGTGCCACTCCATCCACTGGACAGGGAGGAAGGGCAGCAAGGAGGCCCGTCACCCCATCCCACCTAGCAGCCTGCCCCATGAGCTCCACCCAAGGTTTCCTGCCTCTAGGGTTCCGCAGGGACCTTCCAGGTAACAGGCAGACATTCTTCCTGTGCCTTGGGTGGCTCAGAGCTGGCCTTCCAACCTTGCAGCCCCCACAGCCCAAGGACCCCGAGTTGATTCCCACTCTGATGATCTTACCTCCAGATCTCCCGCTTCAAAGGACCAGATCTCCTCCTTAGTGTCCACCTGCCACACTTTCAAGAGGCCACTCATGTCCCCTGTGGCGACTAGAGTGGAGTCATGGCTGAAACCAGCACAAGTCACGGAGTCTTTATGGCCTTCAAAGAAAAGTGGGCAGAAAGAGAGGAAAATGATAGGGTACCTGGTGCTGGTGGCATCTGGTATCTGGCCCCCTGAAAGGAGCAGTTAGGCAAAAAAGGGGGATGGGGCTGAGCAGAACAGGTGATGGAACTCACCACCACTCCAGGAACCAACGCTCCCATGAATGCCAGGAGAGACACTGCCGGCCCTCATTCAACCAGGCTGAGCCCAGGCCTCCCATACCTTCCCCTTTCTGTCCACTCTACCCCTCTGCCCAACCGCTCCTACACCAGTGTGGCCTCCTCTGGCCTTTCCTGGACTCCCTTGGAACAATTAGTGCCTCCTGCCTCTGTGCCCAAAACATACTAGTGTTCTCCCCGAGTCCTGGGGCCCAGCACAGAGCTGGCACAACAGAGACATCGCTAAGTGGCTGTTGGATGCACAACCATTACAGGCCACCCCCTAAGACCTCCCAAAGGAATATGACCTCTCCCAGGCCTCTAGCTCGGTCCCCTCACCTGCACACTCAAACAGCAGCTCCCCATCACTGAGCCTCCACACGAATGCTTTGTCATCTTCACCCCCAGTCACGGCCAAAGTGTTGGTCTTGGGATCCAGGCTCACACAAAACACAGATGCTGTCCCAAGAGATATTCCATGGGTAAGGGAGCAGAGCTCCCACCTAGGGCTCTGCCCTTCAGAACCTTCAGGAACCCCACCCTCTTTCACCCAAACCAACATGTCTTTTCTCCTGGAAAAGACAGGCACATCCAAGTTCTTCTGAGTTTTAAAAATTTGGGTTGTTAGAACCTTCCCACATTTGCCAAGCTGCAAGTCCTTCTCCAGAGCAGGTGCCCTCACTGTGCGACTCACCACCCATACCATGGACAGGAGGTGGGTATAGGGGCAGGGCTTACGGTTCTCAGCATGGGATGCTGCTGGATTAGGTACAGAGGGAGAAGAACATCATGTTACGGGTTTCTTACTAAGAACTAGTACTTGAGAAAATTATATAAAATATGCTCAAAAAGATACCATTATCTCTAATTTTAATTAATTTGTTTTTTTAAGACAGGGTTTCACTCTGTCACCCATGCTGGAGTGCAATGACTCGATCTCAGCTCACTGCAACCCCCGCCTACCAGGTTCAAGTGATTCTCCTGCCTCAGCCTCCCACATAGCTGGGATTATAGGTGCCTGCCACCACACTCAGCTAATTTTTGTTTTTAGTAGAGATGGGTTTTCACCATGTTGGCCAGGCTATTCTCGAACTCCTGACCTCATGATCACCTGTTTTCACAACCTCCCCCCACAAAGTGCTGGGATTACAGGCATGAGCCACCATGCCCAGCCAATTCTCTCTAATTTTATACTTACTTTTATTAACTTTTATCAAAGATAACTTTTTTTTTGAGACAGTCTCAAAAAAAAAAAAAAAAAAAAAAGAGAGACAGTCTCACTCTGTCACCCAGGCTGGAGTGCAGTGGCGATATCACAGCTCACTGCAACTTCCGCCTCCGCCTCCCAAGTTCAGCGATTCTCCTGCTTCAGCCTCCAAAGTAGCTGGGATTACAGGCATTCACTACCACACCTGGCTAATTTTTGTATTTTTAGTAGAGATGGGATTTCGCCATGTTAGCCAGGCTGGTCTCGAACTCCTGACCTCAAGTGATCCAACTGCCTCGGCCTTCTAAAGTGCTGGGATTACAGGCATGAGCCACCCACCAGGCCAAAGATAACTTTTTAAAAGAGAACTAAGAGGTTAATCAAGGTTAACTGGCAAAGTAAAGGAAGGACTTGAAGCCAGGTGTCTTGACTGAGGCCAGAAGACAAGCAATCATGCCCACCTGAGGGCTCCTCCAGCAAGGCCAGCACCTTGCCCATCTCTGTGTCCCCCATAAGGCTCTGTCCATGGCGCATGTTTAATGCTTACACGCCCACCTAAACTGATTTGAGGTGGATCGCCTCAAAGACCTACCTGAGTGTAACGCAAAGGTGACCTCGCTATCGTCAGGGCCCTCCATGCTGCCGACCACCCCTTCCTGGGGTTCCACAACCCAGCCCTCTTCGTTGCCCTCTTCCTCCTCTTCTTCCTCAAAGTCCACATCTTCCATCTCCTGGGCCAGGTCATCTGCTTTGGGGAGAGGGTTAGAAGATGGAGCTCGGGAGACGGTAAGAGGTACCGAGAGAAGCGTGAGGCCTGAGGCTGGGGCGGGTCATGTGGCGAGAGGGAAAGGTGGAGTCAGACACACGGGGGTCTCGGGGGCGCGCGGGACGCAGGACGGGAAGCCAGGGCTGGCCAGCGACCGTGCGCGTAGGGAGGGCCAAGGGAATGATGGGAAGGGGGTGTGTGAGGGGAAGGGCTAGAGGAGGCGTCAGGGAACCCCCACCCCAGCCAGGCCTGAGAACTAAGTGTGGGGGTGTGAGTGGGGGAGGGGGTCAAGAGGCATATCGGTAGGAATGACCAGTGGGATGTGGAGGGGAGCGGGGAAAAGCAGGGGTCAGAGCCCAGGGGTGAGCGTCTCCTGTCCCATGGCCTGAGGACCGGCACTTCTCACCTGGGTCCGGCGGACCGGGATCAAGTTCTACCACCTCGATAATCTCTTCATCACCATGGAAGCTTAGGGTCTCCAGTGGGGGGGTGTCAGCAGCAGCCCCGCTTTCCGATTCGGACTCCATGCGGCGCAAGCGGCCGATCCACTTCTCTGGGCCCAAACGCCTCCCAGAGTCAGCTCTGCGCGACGACGCGGAACTCGAGCCCCTCCTCCCGGGAGGAAGTAGGCGTAGGCGACTCCCCGGTAGGAAGAGCGACAGTCCTTCGGCCAATAGCTACGATGGTTGGCTGGCGGTAACACCAATCACAGGGCGACATTGGAAGACAGGGTCGGGGCGTGGCAGAGAGAACCCAAACTCCTCCCCACATGACTCCGCCCCCAACTGGAGAGAAACAAGCGAGCGTGCGCGCCTCCGGGGTCTCCTGAGGAGAGTAGTTCTCCTGGGTCCGCTCTGCGGGCTTCTGGGAGTTGTAGTTTCTAGTCTGTAGGCAGGACGGAAGGAGCGGGGGAGGCCCGTTACGCAAACTACAATTCCCGGCGGGGAGCGCGGTGAAGGGGGCGTGGGATCTAAACATGGCGGCGGTGGTAGCTGCTACGGCGTTGAAGGGCCGGGGGGCGAGAAATGCCCGCGTCCTCCGGGGTAAGGAGAGGGACCCCGGGGAGGGCAGGACTGCAGAAGATCCCTTTTCTTTCACATCCAGCCCGACGATAGCAGGAGGTCAGGGCTCTCGGTTTCTGCCACAGTTTTCTGCAAGAGTCTAGGGGTGCAGAGATGCTCTTTAGAGGTCACCTTCTGCATCCCCCCCGCCTTCGGGTCGCTCGACACCTCCGGGGTCCTGCTGCGAGAGGGAGCTCCTAGGAAGCCTGTTAGACTCCCGCGCTCCAGGTGTTTCACACTCCCCGCAGTGCAGAGGAAAGAGCCCCGGGCTTCTGGAGTCTTGGTTTCTAGCCCCGGATAATTAGCGGTTTGACCTTGGGCAAAGCAGTTTGTCTCTCAGGGCTTCAGTTTCCTCTTCCATACAGTGCAGGGCATGGAGTAGACTATCTTTAAAGTCCCTTCCAGTGCTAACATTTGCAGTTTCAAAACCTTTTGCCGGATTTCCTTCATGCGTCTCATGTTAGTCCCACTGCAGTCCTTACCATCCTGTCGTCTGAGGAATAACAGCGAAGCTTTTCGTCCTGGCACCAGGGTGATGAGCCCGCAGTGACGTGGAAGTGGCTTCCAAAGGTGCCACCTTGGTGGCGATTTTCCCATTTCCCTTTGGATTCGCCCTGGCACTTGTTACTTCAGACTGCAGTCACTCCCCTTCCTCAGATCTCAACCGCTCCTCCCCAGCCCTTCGTGCTCCCGTCTCCGCTTGCTCTCTTCTCATCTCCTCTTACTGACCTTCCTTACCTCCATCCACAGGGATTCTCGCAGGAGCCACAGCTAACAAGGCTTCCCATAATAGGATCCGGGCACTGCAAAGCCACAGCTCCCCAGAGGGCAAGGAGGAACCTGAACCCCTATCCCCCGAGCTGGAATACATTCCCAGAAAGAGGGGCAAGAACCCCATGAAAGCTGTGGGACTGGCCTGGTGAGTTTTAACCACCCCTTAGCCCACCAATGGGGCATGGCTTCTAGGGGAGGGCAGGACTCAGAAACTTCGGAAAGTTACAGATGGCAAGCTGAATCCAAAGTTGTGGGAACAGAATTGCTGGGTTCGATTGGAATCTCAGAGGGGTGGGGCAGGGGAGGTGGGAAAGTATGTGGAATTGAGAAGACATTGGGTTTACTGTGGAGTAAGCCAAACTGATCTGATTTAGACTTGGGTCCCTGGCCTCATCCTCCCTTTTGGGAGCTTGGAGTGAAACCCAAGTTTAAGTAATTAGTTTGTTGAGACCATATGAGATTGTACCACTTGTATAGTAGTACTTAGAAGGTCTTACAAACATTGTGATTGGGATCTGACTCTGACATATTGACCAATAATAAAGGGAAAGGAGAAAGAAATTAACATTTTTTTGCATGTGAGGTGTGCCAGTACTTTAACCTGTAATGTTTTAGTTTTTCTGAAATAAATATTACATCCCCATTTCACAGAAGAACGAAGTGAGACTGAGCTAGGATCCTCACCCGGTCTGTGACTCCATGTTCTTTCCCCCACACCAAAGTGCCTCCCAAGCAGTGGTTACTTAGCTTAAGAGGGGAAAACTGGGAGCGGACCTTGACCAGGACTCAGTGGGAAAGCGTCAGGGCTGCTTGGAAAATCCTGCACAGGTGCTGTTGCAGGAATGCAGGTTTCGTGCTGAGTATCAGGCTCTAGGCGGGAGGAGGAAAGAAGTAGGCAGACACCCAGCCACACTGGGCCTTTTGTGCCATGCGTAGGAGTTTGGACTCGGTGAGGAAGTGATGGAGCACTGTTACGGGGTTTTAAGCAGGGCAGTGACAGGATCTGATTTGCGTGGATCCCTCCAGCAGCCAGCACGGAGGACGTGCAATTGATGAAGCTAGAAGGATTGCCCCCAGCTCCTCTGGCTCAGGCTTGGCCCCTCCCCAAACCCCGTGCAAATCTCCCCACCCGTAGGGCCATCGGCTTCCCTTGTGGTATCCTCCTCTTCATCCTCACCAAGCGGGAAGTGGACAAGGACCGTGTGAAGCAGATGAAGGCTCGGCAGAACATGCGGGTGTCCAACACGGGCGAGTATGAGAGCCAGAGGTTCAGGGTCTCCTCCCAACGTGCCCCGTCCCCTGATGTTGGGTCTGGGATGCAGACCTGAGGAGCGCTGCAACCCTCCTAGACTGTATTGACGGTGAAGTCCTCAGGTTTGGCCGGGATTCCAGTTCTTGCCTCTGAGGTCCACTAGAGGGCGCATGAAGCCCAGGCTGCTGCCAACCCCTACCCCGCCCCACACGGAGGAGCCAGCGAAAGGCAAATAAAGTTATTGAGTGTTTAGTGGAAAGGAACCAGGTCTGGGTTTGTGAGTCCCTTGGGATGGGAGGGGCAGAGGGTGGGGCTGGTTACTCCTGTGCTCCCTCTCACAGAGCTGTGTTCCCAGCTGGATGGTGGGGCAAACCCAGAGACTTAAGTGCAACAAGCCTAGGCCGGGGCCCTCCAGACCAAGCCCTCAGAGCTGCGGGCAAGGAGGGTGGGGTCCCGCTCAGCCTTGAAACAAATAATAAAGAGAATCAAAGAAGGTATTTAGGGTGTGGAGGCAAAAAAGCACTGCTCCTTACTGAGTCCAAATGACTCAACTCTGGGCCTGTTTCCTCCTGTGTTGTTGGTTTTGTTGTTTGTTTTCTGACCCGAGATTCAGTTCACGGCCAAATGGTTTTTTGTTTTTTGGTTTTTTTTTTTAGACAGTCTCACTGTCAGCCAGGCTGGAGTGCAGTGGCGCAATCATCAGCTCACTGCAACCTCCACCTCTTGGGCTCAAGTGATCCTCCCACCTCAGCCTCCCAAGTAGCTGGGACCACAGGTGAGTGCCACCATGCCCAGCTAATTTTTATGGGTTTTTAATTTTTTAATTTTTGAGACAGTTTCACTCTTGTTGCCCAGGCTGGAGTGCAATGGCATGATTCAGCTCACTGCAGCCTCCACCTCCTGGGTTCAAGCGATTCTTCTGCCTCATCCTCCAAGTAGCTGGGATTACAGGCACCTGCCATCACGCCCAGCTAATTTTTTGTTTTTGTTTTTGTCTTTTTTGAGACAGAATTTCCCTCTTGTTACAAAGGCTGGAGTGCAATGGCGCGATCTTGGCTCACGGCAACCTCCACCTCCTGGGTTCAGGCAATTCTCCTGCCTCAGCCTCCTGAGTAGCTGGGATTACAGGCATGTGCCACCACACCCAGCTAATTTTTTTGTATTTTTAGTAGAGATGGGGTTTCATCATGTTGGTCCAGCTGGTCTCCAACCCCTGACTTCAAGTGATCCGCCCACCTCGGCCACCCAAAGTGCTGGGGCTACAGGCGTGAGCCACCGCGCCCGGCCCAGTTTCCTCATTTGTAAGAGATGGGACTGGTGATTTCTAAGACAGGTTGACATGGACTGAACCTGGAGTCCATCCCCTCCTCCATCTGCAAAGCTGTAGGTGTACATATAGCTCTTTGGGGAAGAGAATTAGCTCTCGTGAGCTTTTGGAAAGGGTCTATGGTGCAGAAAAGGTCAAGCACTAGAGCCAAGGGGTCTCTTCCAGATCCAGTGATCCAGTATGACAGGGCTGAGCTCACCTCAGGGTTTCCCCACCCACTCCTGAGCCTTCACCAGTCTATTGCATCCTCCCCGGGAAAGCTGCAGTCAAGTGTATTTGATCACCTTGGAAAAGGTGGGAGAGACCAAGCCAGAACCCAGAAGGAAGAAGTGGATCCTTTGGGCAGAGCCAGACATATTCCTGGAGCCATACAGGGTTTTCATTTCTCAACATAAACTTTATTACATTTATAGTTGTGTCCCTTTGTGTGATATATTTAGGATTAAATTACTTAATAGAGAAATCCTAACTATATCCTTGGGCTGATTTGATTTCTGCCCCCACCCAACGACTGACCCTTGTCCCCCCTTCCCCATTCCAGCTTAAGGCACTTAATATTACAAAGAAGGCAGTGGCTGGCTGGAGAGATGGGCTCAAGTCAGAAATCCCCCAGTGCAAGTTAAGACAAACAGAAGTCACCTCCCTCTTAGGCCCCTCCCTGGATTAGCAGAAGGAAAGAGCACAGAAGTCTTCTGTACCACAGTAGGCTTCAGTATCTCCCAAGCCAGGTGAGGGACCCCCAGGCATTTTCCCTACCCCCATTGAGTCTCTCTTCACCCTGGCTACTTCCTGGCCACACTTAGGACTCTGCCCCTTACTTTCTGCTCTGAGCTGCCTGAATACAGGAAGCAAGAGCTCACTCTGACCAGAGATCTCAGAAGCCCGCAAGAAGGCCTCAGCAGCTTTGAAGAATGGGGAGCAGATGGCCACATGTGCTCTGCTCTTATACTGTCACAAGCCAGGAGCAAGCCCAGGGGAGATGCTGTTCCGTGCTGGCCTGTATAGGTTACTTTGCTCATTCTATTCTCCATCCCCAACCCTATCCCATATAAACAATACATATATGCCACTGAAACAAGAAGGGATTGAAGCAAGGAGACCCATGGGCACAGATCTCTTCTACCTTCCTGAGCTAAATGATGCCAAGCCAAAGGAATACAGGATAATGGCCTATGTGTCCAGGAGGCTGGGGACAAAGCTCTCTGGCTTTGTTGGGGTAAGAAACAGCTCCAACTACCTAGCCAAGAAGCCTGTGACAGAGGTGAGAGGGGAACCTCATGACCTTGAAGTCACTTCTACCTTTCGTATTCCCTTCTAGCGATCGAATAGGCTCTTTTCATCTTCCTCCCAACCCCAGCTGTTAAGAATGTGATGTCATGTAGTAGGTGGCGGGGAGAAGACACATCTTCAGCCTAGTCCCTGCCAAGGCCACCAAGAGCAACCATTAGTCCCTAGCTTCTCCATCCCCATCCAGGGTACATCCATGGCCAGAGAGGCCACCTGTCTCCAGGACAGAAAGGAAACTGGGCATGTTACTCAAGGGAAAGAAAGCGGCCTGGAGCTCAGACCAGTCACAGGGCCCAGCCCTCTAGCTTGGAAGGGGGAGCCCAGGGTCGGGTGAAACAGGGCTGCTCCTTAATTGCGATCCCCCATCAGCTGCAGCACAAAGGTGAAGATGTAGATGATGTCCGTATAAATCTGCAGGGCCCCGGTGATGTAGTCCTCCGGGCTGATGGTGTGCTTCCGGTTCCCCAGGACCAGTTGTGTGTCGTAAGCCAGGAACTGCAAGGGCAGGAGAGCCAGAAGTGAGAACTCGGGCATCAGTGTCCAGAGCTCATTTCTGGTCTGCAGATTTGTCCTGGGGGCCTATGCGCCACACAGTGCTTAGGGACACATTCGTGCATAGCATAACACAGGCTCTATGCTATAGGTCTTCACAGTCTAGGAAAGGAGCCAGACACATCGTTATCCATGATGTGGCCTACTAGTGTTTTGACAGTAGGCAGCGTGAACGAGAGATGGTGAGAGTGCCCACAAAAATCAGTGGAACTTCTGGACAGTAGCGAGAGGAATGGCCAGCTATGGCCCCATGCCCTGCCTCCCAGGTAGTCTAAATTCATGCCCCCTTCCCTGAGTTGCTCCCCTCATCCCTTCAGCTCCTCCTCTTCCTAGTCCCTTCAGCTGGGACTTACCAGGGTGAAGCAAATGGCCCCCAGAGCAGCATAGAGCATGTGGAGCCAGTAAATCTGGGGAAGAAGGGGACAGGGAATGGCATTAGAAACCTCAGCAACGCACAGGCCCACAGGCCCCAGCTTCCCCTTGGGATGGTGGTGTGAGAGTGGGTAGAGCTGGGAAGCTACCTCTCTGTGAAAGGCTACTGCCTTTCCACATCCTGAAGGAAATTAAAACCAGCAATATATCCAGCAGAGAAGGCAGAGGCCATCCTGCAATGGTCATATAAAACCAATCTCCAAAGCCAATCAAGGTATGCAAGTGTCTACTAGACTTCTAGAAAAAAAGCAGTTGAGTGAAGGGAGCAGACCCAGCATCCCCCAGTCATAGCATTCAATAGAGCGGTTCCTGCAGCCCAGCCTGGGAGGGGTAGATTAAAGAAGAAGGGAGGCCCCGCCAACCCCTCTGGTGATTATCAGAATCCAGGAGCACCCACAGGTCAGCCCTCATGACATGCCCACAGGCCGTCCATAGAAGGGCAGAGCTGGCCCATGGGCAGGCGGCCCTCATGTCCCCATCCTTCCCCTTCATCACCATTCTCCCCCAGCTGAATGGAATAAAGGAAATAATTGGATCCAGAGATCCCTAAGGTCCCTTCCACCCAGGCCCATTATCTCAGTCCTCTGGGTTCCTCTCCCAGTCTGCCTCCTAGAATCTGATTCTCAGCTGCCAGGCAGAGTTAATCCACCCCTTCCCCTAGGAGTGCAATGATGCATTCCAGGGCTTCTGGTGCTCTGGCCCCTAGGCTGCCCATCTCCACAGAGAGCCTACCCTTACCCACAAGGATGCTGCCTCCTCCACGTTGGTGCCTTTGCTAGCCAGTCGGAGGTTCTGGAGGTTAGAGCCTGCCCTGGGGGTCTTTGGGGCATGCGACACCATAGTATATAGAAAAGCTGCTCTGAGCACTGGGTTCACTGATCCCAGCCCCCTGGAACACTCACATATTTAAAGTACAGCACAATGCTAGTGACAATCCCAGTCACCATGAGCACAATTCCCAGCACACAGAAGAGGCCTGTGCAGGAAGTGAAGTCCACCTGCCAAGAAAGGAGAAGGAAGCACCTGTCAGATGGCTGCCACAACCGGCCCAGCCAGACTGGCCCTGCCAGGGAGTCCCAGGGATGCCTCCTGGGGGCATGGGAGTGCCCACAACATTCTAAGGACAGAAACAGAACACCGTTTTGTAGGTGCAGATGAGGGGAAGGGGATCAGGTCTCTAGGGAAAATCTCTGGTGTTTAGGGGTCCAGGCCTGCTTAAGGGCCAAGCACAAAGGGACAGGCCCAATGAGAAAGGGGAGTCAGGGGGGCAGGGAAGGGCCCTCCATGCCCTCACCTTGGTCTGAAAGCAGAAGATGGTGACCGCAATGGACACCACAGCAGTGATGATCATTGCAATGATGACAGCTCTGGTTTGGTACATACTGGGGAGAAGAAGCAGTTAAGAGACATATGAGGCATTCAGCCACATATGAAAGACTTCCAGGTCACCACTTCCAGAGGGGATCTCCCCAGAATCCACCCATGCAGCTGGCTGCCAGCCCAGGAACAGCCCACTCTCCCACAGTGCACACTTCCCAAGAGCGATGCTTTATCCCTGCGTGTACCTGGAAATGGTGCCCGTCATGAAGCCCATGGCAAAAGTCTGAGGGTAGGAAGTAAACAAGAATGAAACACTTCAAAAGGAAGGAAGGCAGGGCGCTGGGGAAGTGATCATGGTGGCCTCTGCCAGAGCTGGGGAACACCACCAAGTTGGGAAGAGGCAGCCACAGAGACCAGAACAGGCACCCAGATAAGGTGGGGGAGACAGCCAGGACATCCTTCTGCAGTGGGGTCTCCATCCCTTCCCTGGGACCAGCCTCCCTCCCAACATCTCCACACCCTCCTGCCACCCTTCCAGACTTACAAACAGGGTCAGCAGGATGATGTTCCATGGGAAACGGCGTCTGAAGGGAAAGAGAAGCTCTGATTAAGTGACTTGGGGCCACTCGGGTTACTTCCTTCTGTTACAGGCTCCTGTAGCAGAAGGAAGCGCTTGGCTCCTGTGCCTGGAGGATTAAGCCTTGTCTCCAAGGAAGGAGGCTGGCATGGCCTTTGGCACCTGTTCAGATGTTCTAGGCAGGGACAACAAGGGCCAGTGGGACAGACCTGCACTGTGGCACCAGAAACACCTGGATTTGTTTGCAGCTCTTACACTGCCTGCCTGTGTGACGGGGAGAAAGTTACTCAGCCTTTTTGAGCCTCAGGTTCTTCCTATTTGTTAACTGGTTAAAATGCTACCTGTCTTGCAGGGTTGCTATAAGAGTGACAGCTAGTTAGCGCCTGCACACACATGGTCCTTTGTATATACTTGAACGGTAGCTGCCATCCTCCTCCTCCCCCTTCTCATTTCTTGTTAGTTTCCATTCAGCTGCTATAAAGGAATATCTTTTCTTTCCAAAATACTTGCCTCCCCGTCCCAATCCCCGCCACCCCTCTCACTGTCTAAGTGTCTGGGACTCACCTGGGTCCCTGGCAGCAGGCAAGGGTCAGGTAGGTGATGATGAAGACGGCACTGGGGAGAAAGACGGGGAAGGAGCTCAGGCCCAAACCTGCCCCATCCGGCAGACACACCAGGCCAGTGAGTCAGGGTCCAAACAGCTGTTTGGAAGTCTGAGGGGAAGCAACTCAGCAGGAAGCTAGAAGAAGATGACCCCTAGCCAGGGTCACTGAGATGCTCTGAAGCACGAGGCTGTGGCCAGGAAGGAGGTCTGGGGAGGCTGCAGCTGATGGGCTGAGAGGACACGGGGGCTGCAGCGCAGCATGCACGCCAGCACCAGCAGGCCGCACCCTTGCTCTCTTGAGCTCTGGGGGTCTGGTACTCCTCTGGTCACATACACCCACACCCTGTGGCTTGGGAAACTGGCACCAACTTGGGGGCCCTCTCAGCATTTTGATCCTGCCCTGAGCAAAGCTGGTCACCTATTGTGAAAATGCTGACAACCCAGGGGATAAAAAAAAAAAAAAATTAAAAATCTGGTCACCTAAAAACATGCCTCCCCGCCCAACCACAGAGGAGCACACACTCACTAGGACACGTAGTAGACAGCCACGTTTTTCCTCACAAAGGCGCTGACAGGTTCCCTGTGGGCAGGGGAGGATGGGAGGAGTCACCCTGAGGCTTGTCTGCCCCCCACCCAGGCCCACCAGGCAGCCCTGGCTCCACCTTCCCTAATCCCCCATGGTCACCCTGAGAGCAGGGCCCACCGCCACCCACACTCCCAGCAGGTGACCCCAAACTCCCAAAGCTGGTAGGAGTAAGTGACAAGGCCTAGAGACTTACACAAAGGTGAAGATAGCGATGATGGCCACAGTAATGAGCAGCTGCACGGAGATGATGGAGTAAACCTGGGACAGAGACAGCCAGGCCTGGGTCACCATCCTGCGCCCCAGCCTCCCCAGGAAGCTGCCAGCCCCCAAGAAAGATCTGCTCGTACTTTCCTCCCACTCTAGAGCCCTCCCCAGCCGCAGCCTGGCCCAGAAGTGACGCCAGTGAGGCACCTGGCTCAGATGCTATGTGCACTTCTTCCTCAGCCCCCCTCCCATGCTCCCTGCCATCTCCCCTGCTGTCCAGCACCAGCCTGTGACTACTGACTTGCCCTGCCTGGCTGCCATGCTCCACCTGTACAGCCTTTGTACTCCCAGTGGCTCATTCTGCACTCTGTGCAGCTGTGAGATGGGGAGCGTGGGTTACAAGTGAGTAGAGTCATTTCTGGCTCCAAGCTGCCTGTAGTCTAAGGGGAGAAAGATGTCTGGGGAAGGCAAGCACTGGCAGAGCCCACCTAGGAGATTCTCCCAAACTGCATGTGTCCTCCCAAAACATAGTCAAGAAGAGATGTACAAAAAGAGGGGAATCTCTGGAGTTGGAGAAGCTGGGTGCCCTTGTCAGCCGGGCACAGTGGCTTACGCCTGTAATCCCACCACTTTAGCAGGCTGGGGTGGGCAGATCACGAGGTCAGGAGTTCGAAACCAGCCTGACCAACAAGATAAAACCCCATCTCTACTAAAATACAAAAATTAGCTGGGCGTGGTGGTGGGTGCCTGTGATCCCAGCTACTCAGGAGGCTGAGGCAGGAGAATCACTTGAACCCAGGAGGTGGAGGTTGCAGTCAGCCAGGATAGCACCACTGCACTCCAGCCTGGGCGACAGAGCAAAACTCCACCTCAAAAAAAAAAAAAAAGTTAGAGAAGTTGGGTGCCCCTCTGAGAAGCAGACAGGGCTAGAGAAGGCAGGCAGCAAGTGTATTTCATGGAATTGGTGCCCTGGGGCTACTGTGTCCTACCCACTCCCCATTCCCACAGCCTGAGGGCCCCAGGTACACCCACCTCGCAGCACATATCTTACCTTTCGGATAAAAGTGTGTCTCACTTTCCGGTCATCCCACTCTCCAGCCCCGAAACTGTCACTCACCGCTCTCTCTTCCCCGTCATAGCCATGGCCTGGGCCTAGAGACAGATGACACTTGACCAGCTGGGGACCCAAGACATGCAGCCTCAATCCTAAAGCCTCCCTGACACTCTCAAAGTTTCAGGTATCTCCAGCCAAAAGATAAGTGTTCTCGCAGGAACTCTTCTCCCAAGCCAGGGTCCTCTAGACACCCTCAGAGTGACCCAGAGCTGGCCTGTCACCAGGGGGTTGAGGAGAAACATTCTCTGTACACACAGCCCTCTGTGGAGGGCTCCTATGTGCCCAGCCCACGCCACTGGGGGGATCAGTGGGGGTCACGATGTAGTGAGGAAGCCAGGCAGGAGCAGGTGCAGGCATCTACTGGGGCAGCCACCTGGAGCAGAATGGGACGGGGACAGAGGGTGGGAGAAAAGGAGGGTGGCAGAGCGCAGTGTGTGCAGCAGCGAGGACCATACTGTACCTAGAGGATTAAGCCTTGTCTCCAAGGAAGGAGACTGGCATGGCCTTTGGCACTTGTTCAGATGCAGACCCAGGGATGTGTATCAGCCTCACAGCAGCAGGTGTGCAGAGGGTGTGCGTGACTGTGCAGGACCATGCACAGATCCGCACCAGCACACACACGTCTAGGTGAGAGCTGGCCGACACCCTCCCGGGTGCAGAGGCGCTGCAGGGCTGCAAACATTCCCTGAATGCCTCTCTGGGAACTACTTTTTTTTTTTCTTTTTTTGAGACAGAGTTTTGCTCTGTCACCAGGCTGGAGTGCTGTGGCACAATCTTGTCTCACTGCAACCTCTGACTCCTTGGTTCAGGCAATTCTCCTGCCTCGGCTTCCCAAGTAGCTGGGATTACAGGCAGGTGCCACCATGCTAACTTTTTTTGTGTATTTTTAGTAGAGACGGAATTTCACCATGTTGGCCAGGATGGTCTCGATCTCCTGACCTCATGATCCACCCACCTCAGCCTCCCAAAGTGCTGGGATTATAGGCGTGAGCCACCGCGCCTAGCCTGGGAACTACTTTTAAAATCCACACGTGAGCCACCCAGGAAGACTCACTGTACTCTAATTTCACCTCATTTCTTTTGTTCGTTTGTTTTGAGACAGAGTCTCACTCTGTCGCCCAGGCTGGAGTACAGTGGTATGATCCTGGCCCACTGCAACCTCTGCCTCCTGGGTTCATGCAATTCTCCTGCCTCAGCCTCCTGAGTAGCTGGGATTACAGGTACCTGCCATCACATCTGGCTGATTTTTGTATTTTTAGTAGTGATGGCGTTTTGCTGACCTTAGATGACTCCTGACCTTAGGTGATCCGCCCGCCTCAGCCTCCCAAACTGCTGGGATTACAGGCGTGAGCCACTGCACTGGGCCTCATCTCATTTCTGACTAAGCAGCATGTCCCTGTCATGATGGTTAGTGTCTTTTGCAAAAGTCAGATTTCACTTGAAAGGATAAGGAAAGTGCCTCGGGTTTCCAAAGGAGTTCCTAGGGAGGTCGTCCTAGGAGGTGGCAGCAGCTTGTTGGGAAACAGAGCCGGTCCCGAGGTAACCCCCCAGGAGTCATTGCTTGGCCAGCCCCTGTCTCCTGTGGTGTGTCCATTCCGGGACATGTCTCATGAGCTGTGTCTCCTTGAACAAAGGGGCCAGCAGGTGGCTTGTTAGGGGGGCAATTGCTGAGGGAAAAAGTGGAGGGTAACAAAGACGAGAAACAGAGGGAGAGATCTCAACAGAGAAGATGAGAAAAGGGATTTAAGGGGAACTAGAAGAGAAAAGGGGCAGGCGGTGGTTGCCTCATCTGCTCCAAGCGCTGTCCCCCTGACCCACCCTCCATCTGCCCTTCCAGGACTCACCATAGTTCATGGGCATCGGGTGGATGGGGGGCATGGGCTGTGGGTAGCCAGCAGGGTGACCATAGCCAGGCTGTGGGTAGCCAGGGTAGGCAGGATACCCTCCCGGCAGGACAGAGGGCTGCCCATAGCCGCCGGGGGGTGGAGGGCCTGGGTACAGGGGGTTGCGGTCCTCATATGGCGGTGGTGCACTGGGGTTGGACATGGCCACTCACGGGCTGAGGGGGAACCCCAGCTGCTGGGACCTGAAATGGGAGAGAGAGAAGCAGTCATGAGTGCCCAGGCCCAGCTCACTCAGCCCCGTGGCCCCACTTTCAGCCTAGCCCAGGCAGCCTCCGTGGAGAGGAGCACCTCCTATTTCTTCCTTAGAGGATGTGTGTCGTTTGCTGTCCACAGGCCGCCTCCCCCACAGCTGAGCTCCTGCCCCTCCTGCCTTTGTGCCCACCTTCTGTCCACAGGCCTTTCACTGTGCAGCTCCCCAGACATGGAAAGCAGGAGGAAGGACTCGCTCAGGAGACGGGGACCCAGGGAGCCTGGAATTCCCTGTTCTCATTTAAGAAAATCTTCTAGTGTTGGTGGCTTGACAGCAGAACCAGCAAAGAAGTCAGATGGCCCAGGCACAGCCTCCTAGTGACTCACAGGGTCAGCTGGGACCCTCTGAAAGGGTCAGCCCTGCCCCTGCAGCAGCTGACAGGGTTGCCAGGCCTGGAAGCCAGAGCTGGGATGGAGCCAAGGCTCCAAGTAGAGAGCTGGGGGGGAGGAAGCGGAGGAAAACAAACTAGCCCCAGTGCCAGGCCCCGAGGGGGAAGGGACCGAGGGACCAGGGAGCCAGTGGCAGGCTGAGTCAGAAAGCCTGAGAAGCAGGGGGGGGCGGCGGTACAGGGCCGGGAGGCTGTGCCAGAAGGCAGGCCTGAGACAGGACTTTCTGGTTCCTTCCAATAACAGCTGTGGCATGTCACAAAGGCATGCGGCAGCCTGCAGCCTCGGCTGCTCTCTTCACCGGCTTTGCTAGGGAGTAGTTAGTGAGTTCAGGGCTCCTCGGCCCCCTTATGGGGGAGACAGATGTTCTGAATCCCAGGGTCTGTGCGAGTTCTGCCTGTCTTCTGTGCAGTGCTAGCAGGGAACAAAAAGAGCTGAGGAGTCAGGCCCCAAGGTCAAGGGAATGCCTCCCCTACAGCAGGAAGAGTCCCACAGTCAGGGGAGGCAACCCCAAACGAGCTAGAAGGGACCTCGAGGCCGTAAGCCCCAAATGCTCATTTCAGATGAGAAAATGCAGGCCCTGAATGGGAAGTGTTCCCTAGGACCCCAGGACTCCCAAGTCAGTGGCATAACCACGACAGAGGCCTTCCCGATGTTGGACCCTGTCCTTCATGTTATGCGGTGCTCTTATGCCTCCTCTGCCAGTTACCATCCTCTGGGCCTGGTGGTCCCCTCTGGTGGCAAAGATACAGGCTTGGGAAGAACTAAGAATACCCCAAGAGGGCCCCTGCCTCCCCAGTAAGGACAAGCCCTGGCAGTCTGGGCTTGACAGAGCCACCATTCCCAGAGCATCTCCCAGGGTGCTTTAGGACCCCCAAGGAGGACACCCCCAGACACAAGTCTGAAGATACCAGAGGCTCTCAGAGGCTCTGCTGGAAGCAAGAGAGACCAGCGTCTCTTTTTAGGGCATGCTGCACAGTTCAGGGATCAGACAAAGGACTGTTTTATCTCTTCTCTCTTATGACAACTGGGATAATTCAGAGAGGGAAAGGTGGCAGGGAGGGTTGGGGAGGGGAGCTGAATAACAGTCCAGGTCTCTAAGTGGGCAATTTTGAGGAAAGCTATTCTCCATCTCCCCAGAGGAGCCGGGATAGAACCAGGGTAGGAATGTCAGGTCAGAAATACGAAGCTGGCCAGCACCGTGGCACACGCCTATAATCCCAGCACTTTGGGAGGCCAAGGCGGGCAGATAACTTGAGGTCAGGAGTTCAAGACTGGCCTGGCCAATACAATGAAACCCATCTCTACTGAAAAATATAAAAATCAGTCGGGCATGTGCCAGGCACCTCTAATCCCAGCTACTTGGCAGGCTGAGGCAGGAGAATCATTTGAACCCAGGAGGTGGAGGCTACAGTGAGCTCAGATCGCACCACTGCACTCCAGCCTGGACAACAGAGTGAGGCACTGGCCGGAAAGGCCCTGTGGGCAGAAGCCCCAGCTAAGCCATCAAACCATGATGTCACCATGACGTGTCCCAGCACCTCCTCAGGGTGCACCTCTGTGAAATAAGGTGGGGCCACATGACCTCTAAACCCACTGCCCCCTCTAACAACAGACTATGATCCTGGGAACTCTGCTTTACAGGGCCTGACCTTTGCTCATCCAGACAGCTGCTCCTGCTCCCTCCTCTGAGCCAAGCAGGGGAAACAGGTCCCTTTCCAGACAAAGGGGCTGTGGCAGCCACTGGGTGACTCAGAGAGAAGGGTCAGCCTTGGATGGGCCGCGGGGACTTCAGGGTTCTGGTGCAGCTCAGTGGGTGCTGACTCAGAGCCTCAGTCTCGCTTCCCTCGCCCCTCCCTTTCAGGCTTTTGGTTTAGGAGGCCTGCCTGTACACAGCAGTTTCCAGGTCAGTCCTCCAGGCACCTCAGCCACCAGCCCATCCACACCAGAAACTACTGTGACCACTTCACCTCACTATGCCTCAGTTTCCTCACCTGGAAAATGGGTCTCACACTAATAATAGTACCCTCCACAGGGTTGCTCTAAAAATTAAATGAGAAAATACACATAGAAGGCTGGGCACAGTGGCTCACGCCTGTAATCCCAGCACTTTGAGAGGCTGAGGCAGGTGGATCACCTGAGATCAGGAGTTCGAGGTCAGCCTGGCCAACATGGTGAAACCTTGTCTCTACTAAAAATATAAAAATGAGCTGGGTGTAGCGGCAGACGCCTAGAATCTCAGCTACTCAGGAGGCTAAGGCAGGAGAATTGCTTCAACCTGGGAGGCAGAGGTTGCAGTGAGCCAAGATCACACTACTGCACTCCAGCCTGGGCAACAGAGTAAGACTCCATCTCAAAAAAAAAACAAACAAACAAACAAAGAAAATACACATAGAGCACTTAGAATGATGCCCGACCCCTGATATACAGGGGCAAATATTGGTTATTTTCATTAAATCCTTACAACAGTCCAGCAAGTTAATACTGCTATTATCATTCCCATTTACAAATGAAGAGATTGAGGCATAAAAGAATTAAATCACTTGACCAAGATAACCTAGCTAGAGTGTGATGAAGTCAAGATGAGACCCAAGACTGACTCCCAAGCCCCTGCTGTTAATCCAGCCTTCTCATCACTTCTGCCATGGCTTCCATCTAAGACCCTCTCATGACAACAGGAGGCTGACGCTGGAAGCCAAACCCCTCAGGCCCTCCAAATCACCACGGGGCTCACACCCTGTCCAATGGCCCCAGGAGAAGAGGGTGGCCCAGAGCTGAAAAGAAATTCACCCAAGGCCAGCCAACCCCTCACGTTACCAACTAGACAGCCAGAGCGCAGGGACCTGTTCATGGTTACCGAGCTGGTCCCAGGGACAGGACAGGATCCTAGCTGTCTACATAGAGACCTGGGCACAGGAGAGAGAACCCAGCATTAACGCTAGTCAGGGGAGTTGCTCAACTCAGCTACACTCACCTCTGAGCAATGCCAAGAAGAACACTCAGACTGGCAGGAGCCTCGGGGCCCAGGGCTGCTGGGCTTGGCAGCGTTAGAGCCTGCTCTTGGGCTTCTGCCAGTCTCCATGAGGGCCCTGGCCACTTCCACATCATCAAGGCCTCCACTAGGGATGAGCTTTGGGGCTGGCACCTGCCTAGGTAGCAGCAAAAGGGGGAAGGGATCAGGTTTACTTTCCTAGCTATGTCAAAGGGTGGAGGCTGGAGAAGAATGGAGGGTGAGGGCAGAAGGGAGAAGGGGAGGAAGATCACGAGATTGACAGAGAGTTAGGATGATACCCAAAGACTGAAATCAGGTCTTCTGGGTTCCGCCATCAGCTACTAGAGGGGCTCACAGTCTGCAGGGGCTAAAAAGGAACTTAAGGGTTCCTACTGGAAGCCTGAATTTTCCTAAAATGCAGTAGGCATTCGCCTTCTGCTTGGTTTTTTTTGAGACAGAGTCTCACTCTATTGCCAGGCTGGAGTGCAGTGGCATGATCTTAGCTCACTGCAACTTCCAACTCCGTGGTTCAAGCAAGTCTCCTGCCTCAGCCTCCCAAATAGCTGGGATTACAGGCATGTGCCACCACACCCAGCTAATTTTTGTATTTTTAGTGGAGACGGGGTTTCATCATGTTGGCCAGGATGGTCTGGATCTCCTGACCTCATGACCTGCCTGCCTTGGCCTCCCATAGTGTTGGGATTACAGGCGTGAGCTATTGCACCCGGCCTTGTTTTTCGTTTTTTTTGGTTTTTTTTTTTTTTATGGAAACGGGGTTTCACCATGTTGGCTAAGCTGTCAAGCTCCTGGCCTCAAGTGATCTGCGCACCTCACCTGAGATTACAGGCATGAGCCACCCCATCTGACCCACCTTCTGCTTGAAGGAACTCCAGCAACATGAAGCAAGCCTCTTGTCTGCAGGCAGCTCGAATCATTAGAACATTCTTCCTCGCCTCACAATGCCTGTTATCGAGGCATTCAGACTGTGCCCTATCCTTGCATTACAGATCTAAGTTTCCTCCTCTCTCAGGGCCCCAGCCCCCCATTAGGAAGGAACCAGCACCCCCGCTTTCTACCACAGCAGCAGCACAAGTGGGTGAGCTCAGAGAGCAGGACTTGCTGGGTATCAAGGTTTTCGGGTGCAGAAGTGGAAGCACCTCCTCCCCTGGAGCCCTCTCAGTGTGGTAATCCTGCTACCAGCCTACGGAGGCCCTCCTCAGTAGGGGCTCTTCTGGGGCCATCTGAAGGGTTAAGGCTTTGGAATCTGCAGAGGAGGCCTGAGCTACTGAGGTTACAGCAAGAGGAGCGTGTGTGTACTGGAGGGTGGGATGGAAAGGAGCAGCTGACTGGTCCAGGCAGCCTGCCCTCCTCCCTGCCAGGGACGGATGCCCAGAGTGGAAAGAACAGCTCAGAATGCTCATCTCAGGAAACCCCACCCAGCAGGCCAAGGAGCACAGCCCAGATCTGACAGTTTCCTTCCCTCCCTTTTCCTTTATCTGCCCCAACTCCACCATAAGAAAACACTTTATCCTCCTACCCCAGGGCACAGCTGACCTCATAGCCACAAGGGCAGACCAGTAAAAAGATATACTTGTCTGAGCAAGTCACCACCAGGTCTGATTCTGAACCAAGGGGGCCCAGAATCAACTGAATATCCCTCCATCAGCCTGGACTTTGGGATTAAGAGGATGAAGCCACAGGGATCTAAACACTAAAATATTAGAGCTGGCTTATACTTTGGATATTATCTGGTCATTTGACAGACAAGGAAACCCCAGAGCCAAGAAAATTCCTGCTCTGCCCCAGAACAGGCCCTCTTGGTCACGGGTTGGGAACTTCCCTTCCCAGCCCTGCCTACTCTGAGTGACAGACATCAGCACACACTCCCTCCCAAGGAGGAGCCAGAACAAGCCACCATTCCCCCAGTTCTCTAATGACCTCTCAGCTCAGAAAGAGTTAAGGCTGCCAGCCCTCGACTTCTGGCCCCCAACTCAAGGCCACTCATAAAAGCCCCCTCTCGGCCGGGCGCGGTGGCTCAAGCCTGTAATCCCAGCACTTGGGGAGGCCAAGGCGGGTGGATCACGAGGTCAAGAGATCGAGACCATCCTGGTCTACATGGTGAAACCCCGTCTCTACTAAAAATACAAAAAATTAGCTGGGCATGGTGGCGTATGCCTGTAATCCCAGCTACTCAGGAGGCTGAGGCAGGAGAATTGCCTGAACCCAGGAGGCAGAGGTTGCGGTGAGCCGAGATCGCGCCACTGTACTCCAGCCTGGGTAACAAGAGCGAAACTCCGTCTCAAAAAAAAAAAAAAAAGCTCCCTCTCTAACCAGGGTGGCCTCTCTCTGGACCCTTAAAAGCTCCCAGGAGGGAGAGGCTGTCCTGGGGATCATGAGAAGACTGCAGCACCACCACCCTCGTCTGGAGCAGAATCTTGTGATTAGAGTGGTAACCTCAGGGACCCCACCCAAGTCAGGTCTGAATAGCCTGGGAGTACAGATAAGGGAAGAGGAGGCCATTAGCAGGCTGACGCCTTCATGCTTTCATCTTTTTGTTGTTGTTGTTGTTGTTGAGACAGAGTCTCACTCTGTCTCCCAGGCTGGAATGCAGTGGCTCAATAGATCTCGGCTTACTGCAACCTCCGCCTCCCCGGTTCAAGTGATCCTCCTGCCTCAGCCTCCCAAGTAGCTGGGACCACAGGTGTGTGCCACCATATCCAGCTAATTTTTTGTATTTTCGGTAGAGACAGGGTGGGGTTTCACCATGTTAGCCAGGATGGTCTCCATCTCCTGACCTTGTGATCCCCCACCTCGGCCTCCGGAAGTGCTGGGATTACAGGTATGAGTCACCAGGCTGGCTGTAATACTTCTGAGCACAGTCCCAGTCCACCTCCTTTGTTTCATTATCTACTGTCTTTTCATTGAACTTCAAGATTTGGAGGGGAAAGAGACAGACAAATGAAACTGATAACCAACCTCACAATAAAGAACTAGGGCAGGAAGAGAACCACTTAGAGTAATGGAAACATTTCCAGTAATTACTACACAACTAAGGAAGTACAGGCTAAATATCCGTCATTTCCAAAATCCAAAATGCTCCACAATCGGAAACTTTTGAGCACCAAGATGACACTGAAAGGAATGCTCACTAGAGCTTTTCTGATTTCAGATTTTCAGATTAGGGATGCTCAACTGGTAAGTATAATACACATAGCCCCAAATCCAAAAAAAACCAAAATCCATGTGCTTCTGCCTCTGTAGATGTCTGCCCCTATGGCTATGGTGCCTGTCTGCTGGGGTAGGCAGGTAAAGTGTTTTCTTGGGGGTGGAAGGGAGTTGGGGTAGGTAAAGAAAAAGTGGGCTGGGCGTGGTGGCTCACGCCTGTAATCCCAGCACTTTGGGAGGCCAAGGCAGGTGGATCACTTGAGGTCAGGAGTTTGAAACCAGCCTGTCCAACATGGGGAAACCCTGTCTCTACTTAAAAGAAAAAAAATACAAAAATTAGCCAGGCATGGTGGCAGGCGCCTGTAATCCCAGCTACTCGGAAGGCTGAGGCAGGAGAATCGCTTGAACCTGGGAGGTGGAGGTTGTAGTGAGCCAAGATGATGCCACTGCACTCCAGCCTGGGCAACGAGCAAAACTTCATCTCAAAAAAGAAAAGAAAAAAACGGCAAGACGAGGTGGCTCATGCCTGTTAATCCCAGCAATTTGGGAAGCCAAGGAGGGTGGATCACGAGGTCAGAAGATCAAGACCATCTTAGCCAACATGGTTAAACCCTGTCTCTACTAAAAAAATACAAAAATTAGCTGGGCATGGTGGCATGCACCTGTAGTCCCAACTACTGAGGAGGCTGAGGCAGGAGAATCACTTGAACCCAGGAGACAGAGTTGCAGTGAGCTGAGATCGCACCACTGAACTCCAGCCCGGGCAACAGAGCAAGACTCGGTCTCAAAAAAAAGAAAAAGAAAAGGAGGAAAGGGAAAGGAAACTGTCAAAATGGTCCCCATTTTGGATAAGGGATACTCAACCTGTAGCAACTAAGGCACATGTGATCCTTACAACAGCTCTGTGAGGTATTCTTACCCCTATCCCACTGTCTAGATGAGAAAACTGAAATTCAGAGAAAAAGAGAACTAGGGTCCCACAGCAGGCAAACAGCAGAGATGGGTTTAAGCCCAGATCTCATGCCTGATTTAAAATTCAGCCTCTTTTTTTTTTTTCTTTAATGCTACTGGCAGGATCAACCAGGTAGCTTTTATATCAAGCAGGAGTAGAAGCCCCTGAGGCACCCCTAGCAGGCACCTGCGTGAACTGGCAGCAAGGCAGCACCGAGGGTGGGGGCCAGGCAGCAAAGATCACAATGATGGATAGAAAGGAGCTGAGCAAGCTGTTTCTACCAATTTCTTTTCCCTGCAGAAAGTTGATCTGAAGCCTGAGTCCTGGGTTAGGAGGCAGGGACCTGAATTCTTGTCCTTGTTTTGGGACTGACTCCACTTTGAGAGCTAGAATGTGAGAGTCACATCTCTAGACCCAGTTTTAACATCAGTAAGATAATTCCCCTGAACTGAAAGATCAGCCAGGTGCGGTGGCTCACACGTGTAATCCCAGCACTTTGGGAGGCTGGGCCTGGCGGATCATTTGCGGTCAGGCGTTCAAGACCAGCCTGGCCAACATGATGAAACCTTGTCTCTACTAAAAATACAAAAATTAGCCAGGTGTGGTGGCAGGCACCTGTAATCCCAGCTACTCAGGAGGCTGAGGCAGGAGAATTGCTTGAACCCAGGTGGCAGAGGTTGCAGTGAGCCGAGATCACGCCCCTGCACTCCAGCCTGGGTGACACAGTGAGAGAGACTGTCTAAAAAAAAAAGGCCAGGTGCAGTGGCTCACGCCTGTAATCCCAGCACTTTGGGAGGCCGAGATGGGTGGATCACGAGGCCAGGAGTTCAAGACTAGCCTGGCCAAGATGGTGAAACCCCATCTCTATTTTTTTAAAAAGCAACAACAAAACTGAAAGATCAAAGTCCATTCTAACTGCCAGTCTCATTCTGAATGAATAGCCTAAAGAAGGCTTCAGGGCAGAATGGCATGGCTCCCCAAGAACCTATACCAGGGAGTCACTACTAATGTGCAACTGTTTCAGAGGACATCTTCAGAGGCAGAAGTGCATGGCATGTTCTCAGTATGGGGCTGTCCATAATTCTCCCTCCCAAACTGTCCCCCTGATGCTGTCTGGCCTCACCGGCCAGCTCTTCCTGGGTGATCAGTTACCCCCAAGCTAAACAGTATCACCCTCTAGAAAAGAAAGAGAAGGAGCCGGAAGGAAGTCCACTGACCTGGGTTCATGAACTAGCTGCAGGAATCCAGGCAAATGACCTCCCCTGGCCTCCTTTTATCCCTAAACCAGCCCACATCGGGGAAAGGTGTAGGGACTCGTTTATGAGAGCCAGGGAGTGGAGAAACAGAATCACCTAGCCAGGCATTTCCCAGACTGCTCTAAAGAACACGCCCCAGGAGACATTAATGGATGAGTGCTGGAAGCAGATAGAGTCTGAGAAACAGTCCACACCCCCTTCTTGGAAACTGGCAATGGCACATTCAGCCCCGAGAAGTCCTGCAGCAAGCAACCCTGTTCAGCTTTGTTTAACCCAGCGTTCCTTCAAATTTCCTTAAGCCTGAGCCATTTTCATCAAGGAAAACCTATTAAAACGCTGTGGGAAGCTGATCCAGGCCACCTTTTTTTTTTTTTTTTTTTTTTTGAGACGGAGTCTCGCTCTGTCGCCTAGGCTGGAGTACAGTTATACAATCTTGGCTCACAGGAACCTCTGCCTCCTGGGTTCAAGCAATTCTCTGCCTCAGCCTCCCGAGTAGCTGGAATTACAGGTACCCACCATCACACCCGGCTAATTTTTGTATTTTTAGTAGAGATGGGGTTTCACTATCTTGGCCAGGCTGGTCTTGAACTCCTGACCTTGTGATCCACCCACCTAGGTCTCCAAAGTACTGGGATTACAGGCATGAGCCACCATGCGAGGCCTCAGGCCACCTTTGTATTACAGACATCCAACCCTGAGAATCATTCATAACTTCTGGTCTCTTAAAACCTCTGTGCGTATACCCAGCTGCCCCTCAGAGCAGTCACATGAAGTACTAGACATGCCCTCTCACTGTCAGGGGGTCAGCCTGGTGCCAGGATCTTCAGTGAGGGTCCTCCCCTTTCCCCATTCCACACAGCTGCTATCCCACTGTGGGATTTACTGCCAAGGGCTAGGGGACATCTCCAGCTAGCACAGAACCAGGAAACGAGCAGCCCCCGCCCTCCAAACCTCACCTCTGTGCAACAGGGCAAAGCACAGATCATTACAGACAAAAGCGGGGACTCATTATTATATCCCTCCCTACCAATGGAAGTACCTGCCACTGTGGCCCACAGACTTCTGGATATCATTTCTACTTCAAAACAAGACCCAGGTTTTGGCTTAGAATCCCAGACTCCTAGGTTTGGAAGATTCTGTCAAGGTCATCCCTTCCACAGGGTCCCCAACAGAATAGGTCCAGAAGGCCCCTGTCATGGTCAGCCATGTTGTTAGCAGAACTTCTTCCCAGAGAATTGTATGAGCTTCCACTCTCTTGTCCTCCCAGTTCAGCCCTCTGCAAACACACAAGTGTGTGTGTCCCTTCTCTGTGGCTTCTGCTCTTTCTGAAGGGCCCAGGGTGATGTCTGGGGTTGGAGGTACTCTGAGGTAGGCAGCCTCTGGCAGAGGCACCCATTTCCAGGAGAGGAGGCTGAGCCCAGGCGGCTATTACCCCAGCTCATGACATGAAGCTCTCCCAACACTTAGGGAAGAACCCATCATTACCTCTCTGATGTGCTCATTTTTATGAGTGAGGCCTTGAGGTCATGACACAAGAAGCAGAAAGACAGGGTCCCTAACACTGTGGTCCTGCCACTTCCATTTAAGCTATAAACTGGTTCTCTGGATCCTCATGACTAGAGAGACAGGGAGAAGAGGTAGGTGAGGAGGAAGGATGGCTCCCCCTTTTGCTCCGACAAAGCAGCCCAGGAGGCACCTGGCTCCCCTGCCACCGCTGGCCAGCCCAAAGGCACCAGCTTTGAAACCAAAGCTCACCAATGAGATGAATATTTCAGAGCCCAGAGAACTGGACACCTAAGGGCCCTTCCATGACATCTGGCTCTGACCCTGGTTCCCACGCCTGCTTATCCCATGTCCAGGATGCTCAGGTAGAACCCCAAACTCCTAGGTACCACGCAGAGGCCACAGCGGAGTGAGAGGAGATGGAGACCCCACAGGACAAGAACTGGTGCAGACCCCACAAGGTCAGGGCCCTGCCTCCCAGCAGCCTCCCTCTGCTTCCTCCCACTGGTCCCTGGCTCCTGCCCCAGCCTCTCCACTTGCTTTCCCTTTTCCCATTTCCCATTTCCCTGTTTTGTTTTCACTCTGACCCAACGAAGTCACGAGGAGGCTGGTACTCCCCTGTAACTCTGTGAAGCCAGCCTGGGAACAGTGGCTGGAAGTGGGACAGGCTGAGGGCAAAGTCATGGTGACAGAGGTGGCCACTTCCCCATGCCAAATACTTAGGCTGCCCACTGGCTTCCGCCCCAGCTGCAAGCTAGGACCCCCCTTCCCTACCCCTGAAATATTCACCTGTCAACACCAAGACGTGCCCCCAGATCATGCGGGGGTAACCTGGGGTCTGGGCCAGGCCCTGGCTGTCTCTCCTCCCTCTTCCCTCTTCTCACCAGCTGAGGGCCATGAAGGCCCTCATCCCACACAGCTGGCCACTTGGGATGGTATGGTGGACAGGCCCTGTGACAGAGCCCACAAGAGGGGACACGAAGACACCCTCAGACCCTGGCTTCGCTCACCGGTGCCCACAACACGCTGCTGGGCTCCCAAGGCTAACCAGGTGCCACAGACCCGGCCGCCCACCCGGGCTCCCAGGGAGAGCGAAACGCCAAGGGCTAGTGCGAGTGATCCCCATTATGGGGCGGGCTCCTTGGACCCGGAAGCGGGCCAGCCGGGAGCGCGCTCCGAAAAGTTTAGGGGCCCCGGCTAGGGGCCGCCCCAGCCCTGGCCCAATCCCCACCGCCACCCACAATCCCGAACGCCGCGGACCCCGGCCCCCAGTCTTGCCTGCGCCGCAGCCGACGGAACGTTCCGAGCAAGTCCGACTGCTGCAAGTCCGGCCGGGCTCGGCAGGGCTGGGCTCGGCAGGGGCTCCGCGCCCCGCCCCGTCGCGGGTCTCGTGGGGCGGGGCCTCAGGGCGCCGCCAGGGGGCGCAGGGATCCGTCCCAGGCGCGCGGGTCTCTCTGGGCCCCGACGACGTCTCACCAATAACACGGAGTGTTTTCGGATTTAAATACAATACATGATATTGATGGGACGCTAGAAAAGACATAGAAAGGCAGGGAAGAAAAGAACTTCTCTTCACTCCTATTTCTCAGGAGGAAGCGTTCGCTTGAGGTCGCTTAGCCATTGTATTTCTCTGTGTATTTTGTTTTTCTGCAGTGGGGTCATATTGTATGACGTTTTGTTTACTCCCCTCCTTTTTACTTAATATTTCATCATGAACATTTTTCTTCTCACTAAAGTCTTGAAAAGCATACTCTTAATGCCGTAAACTATTCTATGCGGATTTATTAAATTAGTTTCCTACTGGAGGCCATTTGTTTCCCATTTTTACATTATAAACAAATCAGTAATTAAAATTCTTGATAATTCTGTGCTTTCGAGATTAACGCACTTTTCGATTTTAAAACTGCAAACATGCAAATCTAGAGATGGAACTTAGAATCTCTGCTTAAAATTACTCAATGGGCTGGGCCCAGTGGCTCACGCCTGTAATCCCAGTACTTTGGGAGGCTGAGGCAGGTGGATCTTGACGTCAGGAGTTCAAAACCAGCCTGGCCAACATGGTGAAACCCCCATCTCTACCAAAAATACAAAAATTAGCTGGGCGTGTGGCGATTCATCTATAATCCCAGCTACTCAGAAGGCTGAGGCAGGAGAATCACTTGAACCCAGGAGGAGGAGGTCGCAGTGAGCGGACATTGCACCACTGCACTCCAGCCTGGGTGACAGAGCAAGATTCTGTCTCAAAAAAACAAAAAACAAAAAATTACTCAACCAGGAGAGTAGGTGTTTTCCTGGAGTCAGAATTCTGAAGTCCTGACTTGAGATGTAGATTACTACTGTTAGCAGGTTACACTGGGCTGGGGGCCTTTGCCCCCAGGCTTAAACCTCAACGGAGTGAAGAATCCAATAGCAAAGAATACAGTTACATGTGAGGAAACAGGTTCAGAGAAGTTTTGAAATATTACTGGAGGCTGGGCATGGTGACTCGCACCTGTGATCCTAGCACTTTTGGAGACCAAGGCAGGAGGTTGGCTTGAGTCCAGGAGTTGGAGACCCAGCCTAGGCAACATAGAGAGACCTTGTCTCAATTTCAAAACAAAGAAACATTACTGAGGCTTGCCTGAGTTTCTGTGGTTCCAAAGTCCAAGTTCTTTCCATGACATCAGGCTGCCAGTAGTTGACCAATTCTGTTTCAAGTGCTTATCTCGTGTTAATAGCTACAGCCCAGCACCACACCACCACTGAATGTCTTTTTTTTTTTTTTTTTTTCAGACAGGGTCTCGCTCTGTCGCCCAGGCTGGAATGCAGTGGTGCCATGTCCTCACTGCATCCTCCTCCTCCTCCTGGGATCAAGCGATTCTCAGCCTCAGCCTCCTGAGTAGCTGGAATTACAAGTGTGTGCCACTACGCCCAGCTAATTTCATTTTATTTGTTCTGTTTTGTTTGTTTTTGTTTGTTTTGTAGAGATGGGTTTTCGCCACATTGTTACCCAGGCTGGTCTCAAACACCTGACCTCAAAGTAATCTACACTTGGGCTCTGTCTTACCCCGTCAGGGCTACTACCACAAAAATGCCTTAGAGTGGGTAGTTTAGAAACAGAGAAATGTGGTCGGGCACAGTGGCTCACGCCTGTAATTTGGGAGGCCCACTTGGCCTCCCAAAACAGATTTTTTTTTTCTGAGAAGGAGTCTCGCTCTGTCGCCAAGGCTGGAGTGCAGTGACGCAATCTCAGCTCACTGCAACCTCTGCCTCCAGGATTCAAGCGATTCTCCTGCCTCAGCCTCCTGGGTAGCTGTGATTACAGGCATGAACCACCATACCTGGCTAATTTTTTTTGTATTCTTAGTAGAGACAGAGTTTCACCATGTTGGTCAGGCTGGTCTCAAACCCCTGACCTTGTAATCCGTCCGCCTCAGTCTCCCAAAGTGCTGGGATTACACGAGTGAGCCACCATGCCCGGCCTAACAGAGATGTTTTTAAAACTGTCCCCCATACATACACTGCGTATGTTTATTTATGTAGATATAGTTTAAGTAGGAATTACTTAGAGGACTGGTGGCCATTCTGGTGGGCTAGCTCCCCCATACACCCTTCAATTTACATTCTGTGGGCCAAGAACCTCATTTTAGGAAGTCTCCACCCAAGCTGTGATCTCACCAGAGCAAGTAGAGTTCTGCTCAGTTTCTGTCTCCCCCTTACTCAAGGAGTAGAGCTCTAGGTGAAATGCATGGCCCCGTGGAATCCAGCCAGATCTCCGACGTCCTTTCATGCTCTCTACACTTGGGCTCTGTCTTAGTCCATCTGGGCTACTACCACAAACATTCCTTAGAGTGGGTAATTTAGAAACAGCAGAAATGTGGTCAGGCATAGTGGCTCATGCCTGTAATCCCAGCACTTTGGGAGGCCAAGGCGGGCAAATCACCTGAGGTTGGGAATTTGAGACCAGTCTGATCAACATGGAGAAACCCCGTCTCTACTAAAAATACAAAAATTAGCCAGGTGTGGTGGCACATGCCTGTAATTCCACCTACTCAGGAGGCTGAGGCAGGAGAACCGCTTGAACCAGGGAGGCAGAGGTTGCAGTGAGTTGAGATAGCACCATTGCACTCCAGCCTAGGCAACAAAAGTGAAACTCCGTCTCAAAAAAAAAACAAAAGAAAAGAAAAAGAAACAGCAGAAATGTATTGCTCACAGTTCTGGAGGGTGGGAAATCCAACATCAAGGTGCCACCTGCAGTTAGGAGTCTGACAAAGGCTCCCTCCACTCTTCATAGATGGTATTGTCTAGCTGCATCCTTTTATGGCCAAGGAAGGAACAAACAGACACCACCCCCACACCAGCCTTTTCTTTTTCTTTTCTTTTCTTTATTTTTATTTATTTATTTTTGAGACCAGGTCTCACTGTCACCCAGGTTGGAATGCAATGGCACAATCACAGCTCAATGCAGCCTTGACCTCCAGGGACAACTAATCCTTGCACCTCAGCCTCCTGAGTAGCTGGGACTACAGGCATGCACCACCACACCTGGCTAATTTTTGTATATTTTGCAGAGGCAGGATCTCACTATGTTGCCCAGGCTGGTCTTGAACTCCTGGGCTCAAGCAATTTTTCTGTCTCCACCTTCCAAAGTGTTGGGATTACAAGTGTGAGCCACTGCACCTGGCCACCAACTTCTTTTTTTCTTCCTTTTTTTTTTTTTTTTTTTGTGAGACAAAGTCTCTTTCTTATCGCCTAGGCTGAAGTGCAGTGGCAAGATCTTGGCTCACTACAGCCTCCGCCTCCTGGTTCAAGCAATTCTCCTGCCTCAGCTCCCTGAGTAACTGGAACTACTGGCATGTGCCACCACACCCAGCTAATTTTTTTGGATTTTTAGTAGAGACGGGGGTTTCTGTAGGGCTGAAGGCCCCACAGGGTCGTGGGGTGTCCCTTATGCTGTGCTGAGGCGCAGGATACGAGAAATAAAGAGACAGGACACAGAAGTACAAGGAAAACACAGCTGGGCTCGGGGGGCCACACCACCTGTGAGCAGAGTCAGGCGAGGCCCCTGAATGTCCAGTAGCGTAAGTATTTATTGTGTATAGGTTAGGAGGCAGGGCAGTGAGTGAAATCATCTTTAAGGATAGTGATGGGATCGTGAGCAATAAAACAAGGGGTCCACCCCCATTAGGTCACCTGGGCTAGGAGATGGACAGTGCACAGCAAGGGGTTCATTCCCATTAGGTCACCGAGGCATGGAGGTGGGCCGTGCACAGTGAACAGGGTGCAGTGTGCAATACCTCTGTCTATGGGTAAACTACTTCTAAGAAGATTTATGGGGGGATGCTTTAAGTCACACAGCAGTGACAGAGCTGTCAGGGTTACTGCCACCTACTGGCAGCTTCCAGTGAGTTCTATGGGAAGATGCTTTTCGAGCAGCACAGTAACAAGAGCTGATAAAGTTCACAGTCACCAAGGTGCAATTGCCAGTCTGAGGGCAGCCTTCCACAAGAACTGGAGCAAGGTCCTACAACTCCTTTATCAGGAGGAGTGGCTCTTGCCCCAAGCCTGCCATACAGCGGATATCTTTACGATACTGAACGCTGCCGCCTGGTCCATGGATTCTTGTCCTAGTATAACTGTTTTCCCTTAAATCATGTTCTGCACTGTGTCTGCTCTAGGCATTCCTCTGATATAAGCTGCTTATTTCTTAATTCATGCTCTGTACTGTGTATACTCTAGGCATTCCTCCGATTATGAACAAAGATATAATTTTTTATATATGTAGGGAAATATTCTTGAGGCACTCATACTATGAACTAATATGTGATTATATAGAGAGGATTGTATAAAGGCAAATAAGTGAGTAGTAACACTATAAACAGATAATCTTCAAGCCCAACTTCCATAAACTAATATATGATTATATAAAGGGTTATGCAAAAGGAAATAACTAAGTAGTAACACTATAAACTGAGATATTCTTCAGGCCTTAATTGTGCCAGGATTCTGCTTAGCTCTCCTTCCTCAGTGCCTATATGGGGGGTTACCCACAGGTTTCACCGGGTTAGCCAGGATGGTCTTGATCTCCTGACCTCGTGATCCATCAGCCTCCGCTTCCCAAAGTGCTGGGATTGCAGGGGACAGCCACTGCAGCCGGCCTCATCAGCTTCTTTTCTAAGAGCAGGAATTCCATTCCAGAGCGTTCCACTTCAGGACCTGATCACCTCCCAAAGGCCCCACCTTTTAATACTATCACATTGAGGGTTAAGTTTCAACAAATGAATGGAGCAGGGACAGCAGCATTCAGAACATAGCAGGCCCCTTATCCAGAAAATACCCTCCACTTTCTAGAACCACCAGGATGGTTGGTCTCCAAGGAAATTCCCTTTCCAGCCAGCAATCACCAGTGACTCACATCTGCCCAACTGGGGGAGTGGAACACACCTTGCTGCGTGCTTTTCCTCCGAAGCCCTTTTTCTGACCGTGGGGTCAAAAATAACACCTGAAGCAGCTGGCTCAGAGCAGCAGTGCTTCGCGGGCAATAGGCATCCAATAAACGACGTTTCTTTTCTTGGGCCTTATCTGCAAAATTATTAAGTAAGCTCTTATTGTCTGCCAAGGAGACAGGAATTTCCAGTTCTAGCAATAAGACAGCTGAAAGGACACAGCCTCTGCTCTCAAGAAACTCACAATCTAAGAGAGCCAGTAAAAGGACAGGTTATTACCATGTTGACAGCTTGACAAATGCTGGCAGGTAAAGAAATATTCACTTGGTTCCTCCAGATCCCAGAGAAAGCTCCTAATCCAGTGTGGGGAAAGGGGTGGGGGCTCGGGAAAGGTCTTCAGAGGAGCTGACATCTGACTCGAGTGTTAAGGGGTGTTAGGAACCAGCATAGTGGGAGGAGGGGAGAGGGTTCTCCAGGCAGAGGGCGGAGGGCGAGGGGCTTAGGGCCAGTTGTCCCAGCAAACTAGTATGGGAGGCGGGGGATGCAGTGGGGTAGAAGGGGTAGGAAATAGGGCTGGGCAAGGAGGCAGGGGGCCAGGAATTGAGATTTTACCCTGAGAGCAGTGGGAAGCCAGAAAACAGCCACCTAGAGGGAGTTTGGGATGGTCAGGGAGGCTCTGGTGGTGCCCTTGGGGTAGGGTTCCAGCTTTAGCAAATAAAGATGCAAGGCAACCAGTTAAATTTGAACTGCAGTTAAACAATAAACCTTTTTTTTTTCTCGAGACAAGGTCTGGCTCTGTTGCCTAGGCTGGAGTGCAGTAGTGCGATCTTGGCTCGCCGCCACCTTCCCCTCCCTCCCCCTCCCAGGCTCAGGCCTCCCGAACAGCTGGGGCTACAGCTGTGAGTGCCACGACGCCCAGCTAATTTTTGTATTTTTTGTAGAGATGGGGTTTTGCCATGTCGCCCAGGCTGGTCTTGAACTCATGAGCTCAAGCAATCCACCTGCCTCGGCCTCCCAAAGTGCTGGGACTACAGGCATGAGCCACCGTGCCGGCCAAACAATTTTTTTCTTTTCTTTTTCTTTTTGCGACGGAGTTTTGCTCTTGTTACCCAAGCTGGAGTGCAATGGCGCGATCTCGGCTCACCACAACCTCCGCCTCCTGGGTTCAGGCAATTCTCCTGCCTCAGCCTCCTGAGTAGCTGGTATTACAGGCACACACCACCATGCCCAGCTAATTTTTTGTATTTATAGTAGAGACGGGGTTTCACCCTGTTGACCAGGATAGTCTTGATCACTTGACCTCGTGATCCACCCACCTCGGCCTCCCAAAGTGCTGGGATTACAGGCGTGAGCCACCGCACCCAGCTTTTTTTTTTTTCTTTTAAAGACGCGGTTTCACCTTGTTGGTCAGGCTGGTCTTGAACTTCGGACCTCAGGTGATCCGCCCGCCTTGGCCTCCAAAGTGCTTGGATTACAGGCGTGAACCACTGCACCTGGCCAATTTTTTTTTCATATAAGCGTATTCCACTGCCCCATATAATATTTGGAAATACTTAACACTAAAAAAGTATTCGTTGCTTATCTGAAATTCACACTTAGCTGGGCGTTTGTATTTTTCTGGTAACGCTATCTGGAGGAGAGTGGAGTCAAGTCCATGGCTGCAGGAAGAGGGGTGGGGGAGGAAAAGGGATTAGACTGATGTTTATTTTAGGACTGGTGTAGCTAAAGCTTAGTGATTGGTGGGAGGGGGTGGTGGCAGCTTGGAAGGGGTGGGCCCAGGTGGAACCTAAAGGATATGGGTGGGGAAAACTTAATTGGAGCATTGAATCTGGAGAACTTTCTCTGTCTCCACCCTCCAGCCCAGCCCCAGGGCTCCCCACTAATTGGTCCTCCAAACCCTTCTCATAGCTGCCTGATTACCCTGCATTTAATGTGTCACTCTACCCAAGCACTGATCACTAACTTTCCCAAATGAGTTGCCTTTTTTCTGTTTTATTTATTTATTTATTAACACAGAGTCTCACTCTGTCACCCAGGCTGGAGGGCAGTGCCACGATCTCGGCTCACTGCAACTTCTGCCTCCTGGGTTCAAGCAATTCTCCTGCCTCAGCCTCTCAAGTAGCTGGGATTACAGGCATGTGCCACCGCGCCCAGCTAATTTTTATATTTTTAGTAGAGACAGGGTTTCGCCATGTTGGGCAGGCTGGTCTCGAACTCTTGGCCTCAGGTGATCCACCTGCCTTGGCCTCCCAAAGTGCTGGGATTATAGGCTGTGCCCCGGCAAAGTTGCCTTTTTTTCAGAGGACGCATTTACTGAATGGAGGCATTGAACCTAGCCTGAGGTGCATGTGCTTGTTTCTCACCACTGAAGGGCAGTAACAATGTCTCATTCACCCCTAGGCCTGGGCACAGCCCTGACCCAGCATCTGTTAAGTTGAATGCTAATATTCTAAGGTGGGGTGAGGGAAGGCTCTCAGGCTTGAATGATAGATGTATGGGGGAGGTGGGGGTGGGGCATGGGGCTCCTCCCCCTAAAAATTGGCCTTATTATTCATAAACGTTATTTAGCACTTTCCTAAGGAAATAAGGAGTGGAAAGAATGGTAGAATTGGATGTCCCAGGAGTGAGGGTTTTGTTCCAGCTCTGGCACTAAAGGACTGTGAGGCTGAGGGCCCATCTCTCGACTTAGAAATCATACTGCAGCAGGTTGCAGTGTCTCATGCCTGTGACCCAGCATTGTGGGAGGCTGAGGCCAATGGATCATCCAAGGTCAGGAGTTCGAAACCAGTCTGACCAACATAAAGTGAAACGTTGTCTCTACTAAAAATACAAACAATTAGCTGGGCGTGGTGGCACATACCTGTAGTCCCAGCTACTCAGGAGGCTGAGGCAGGAGAATCATTTGAACCTGGGAGATGGAAGTGGGAGGTTACAGTGAGCCGAGATCATGCCACTGCACTCCAGTGTGGGTGACAGAACAAGACTCCGTCTCAAAAAAAAAAGAAAGAAAGAAAAAGAAAAAAAAAGAAATAATACTGCAATTGTCTACCTCCTGTGGCTTCTGAAGCCGCCCTCAGCTGAGGATATCTAAGTGAAAGGCGTGAGAAAGGCACGTGGCGATGTTGATGGTGTCTGAAACTGCTAGAACTGGAAGCCGGGCCACGGAGCCAGCCTGGCATCCACCATGCTGCGGTCAGGGCCAGCAGAGTGCTTTCCAGTGTCTCCTGACCCTCCGAGTCACCTGAGCTGCTTGTGAAAACATGCATGTTCCCTTGGGGATACCACTTTCCAGACCTGTGAATCAGAATCTTCAGTGGAGGTATAAACAAAGGCTCCCAGGTGAATCGCCGGCCCACCAGCAAGCCTTGGTGCTAGACAGACCGGGGTTCGGATTCAAGTTCATATGTCTTTGGTGGCTGTGTGACCTTAGGCATGTTACTTAACTTCTGTGAGCTTTGGTGCCTTTTCTATATAAAAAGGGAGCTAATAATATAGGGTAGTTGTAAGAATGAAAAATAGCAGTTGTCAACTGCTTGGGGCAGAATTAAAATGTCCATTGTTATTGTTGTTTGTGAGATAGAAGCCCGTCATTCTCCCAGCGATGAACACAACCTCCTTTCACACTAAGCAGGGCCTGGAGGGATGGACTTGCCCGAGCTGCGAGCTCAGCAGGGCCAGGCTCCAGCTGTGCCCTCACACCCTGACCCCTCGCCATGGACCTTGGCCACCTCCGACAGCCGGACTGACCTGGAGATTCTCAGCTTTCGAGCCCCCTCCTCGTCCATCTTGGACTTCATCTTGCCACTCTCCTGCCTCCCAGTTAGGGTTAGGAAGCTCCTTCTCATAGTTCACTTGCTTTTCTCTAAACAGCTCTACTCCCCAGGAAAAGCCAACAGTGATTTCCTCTTATTCCCAACCCAAGATATTAGCTGCCTGAGAACCTCTCCTTACCAGTAACTGCACCGCCTCCATCATCTGGATTTCAGGCACCTCACACTCTGACCACCATCTCCTGTCTTTCCAGCTCTGTGACCGTGATTTGACAATTCTCTGACCATATCAGGATCATCAATCTACTAATCTTAACACCTACTTCTTTATTTAATGTATTTATTTACTTGATTTTATTTATTTTGAGACCGAGTTTCGCTCTTGTTGCCCAACTTAGAGTGCAATGGCAGTGCAGTGGTATGATCTCGGTTTACTATAACCTCCACCTCCCAGGTTCAAGCCATTTTCCTGCCTAAGTAGCTGGGATTACAAGTGCCCACCACCAAGCTAATTTTTGTATTCTTAGTAGAAATGAGTTTCACCAGGTTGGCCAGGCTGGTCTCAAACTCCTGACCTCAGGTGATCCACCTGCCTCGGCCTCCCAGAGTGCTAGGATTACAGGTATTAGCCACTGTGCCTGGCCAATTTATTTATTTATTCAGTTATTTTTGAGACAGAGTTTTGCTCTTACCCAGGCTGGAGTGCAGTGAAGCAATCATGGCTCTCTACAGCCTCATCCCCCTGTGCTCAAGCCACCCTCCCATCTTAGCCTCCTGAGTAGCTGGGACCACAGGCTCACAGCACTGCACCTAGCTAATTTTTATAATTTTTGTAAAGATGGGGTCTCCCTATGTCACCAGGCTGGTCTCAAACTCCGGGGCTCAGGTGATCTCTCATAGCCTCCCAATGTGCTGGGAATACAGGAGTGAGCCACCGCGCCTGACCACCACCTCTTTCTTATCCCTCACATCCTCACGTTCCTCCTTGACCTACATGGATTTCAGTATTATAATTATTTCTTTGCATGCAGCCTCAACTCTGCCTTATGGTTCTCAACAGCAACATCTCAGCTCTGCACCCATACAGCCAAAGGTGACCATTGACTCAGCTCCGCAGTGTTCCTGACTGATCTCACTTTAGGTTCATGAATACTAACTTTCCATTCATACTAACACACCCATCCTAGGCAATTACTTCACACTTCCTCCGATTACTTCAGAACTCCCACACTGCCTCTGCCGCCTCACGCTCAGCCTCCACCTTGCCTCCTATGCCTCTGAGCAAGCAATCAGAGAATTACTGCCTATATCACCACTTGGTTGTCTAAAAGACACTGCTTCTCAAACATTAATGTGCAGATAGATCGCTTGGGGATCATGTTAAAATGTAGATTCTGCTTTGGTAGGTTGACAGTCTACATTTCTTTTCTTTTCTTTTTGTTTTTTTGAGACGGAGTCTCTCTGTTGCCGGGCTAAGTGCAATGGTGCGATCTCAGCTCACTGCAACCTCTGCCTCCCAGCTTCAAGCGATTCTCCTGCCTCAGCCTTCCAAGTAGCTGGGATTACAGGCATGCCCCACTACACCTGGCTAGTTTTGTATTTTTAGTAGAGATGGGGTTTCGCCATGTTGGTCAGACTGGTCTTGAACTCCTGATCTCAAGTGATCCACCCGCCTCAGCCTCCCAAAGTGTTGGGATTACAGGCATGAGCAGCCACGCCCAGCCATAGGTGAATTTTTAATGGGATTTTTAAATACTAAGTCTTCAACATCTGGCGTGTATTTGACACTTACAGCATATCTATCTCAATTAGGATGTTAATTTTTCATCAGAAATATAGGATCTGTATTTACATCAAGTCTAAAAAGTCTTTGTAAAATGTACATACTTGAGTGTTTTCCAATAACTGAAATAAGCATCAAGGTTTATTTTTAAAGTGAAAGCAAGTTTATTAAGAAAGTAAGGGAATAAAGAATGGCTACTCCACAGAGCAGCCAATGTTTAGATTCAAGTTTAAATGAATTAAAATTACATAAAGTTAAAAAGTCGGTTACACTAACCACATTTTATGTTCTCAATGGCCACAAGTAGCTAGCGACTACCATATGAAACAGCACAGATCTATAGCGCTGGCCATTAACTTGAGGGGGAACTCTGAGGGTCAGGGTCTAGGTCATAATTCATCTTGGCCAGATGCCTAGCCCAGAGCCTGCACTCAGTACTTTTTACTGAGTTCCATTTACTTCCAACAAGTCAAAAACTGACTTCTAGGAAGGGGTTGGAGCAAGTCATAATCATTTCCCAGATATGACCACTAGGGGTCAGACTCTGATTAGCATTATTTGGCTAGAAAATGGGAGCTCTGGCCGGTGCAAAGGCTCGCACCTGTAATCTCAGCATCAAAGATCTCTTGAGCCCTTGAGTTCGAGACTAGCCTGCACAACATAGTGAGATCCATATCTTAAAAATAAAATAAAAACATTAGCTGGGCATGGTGGTGCGTGCCGGTAGTCCCACCTACTTGGAAGGCTGAGGTGGGAGGTTGGCTTGAGGCCAGGAGGTCAGGGTTAGTGAGCTGTGATTGTGCCACTCCAGGCTAGGCAACAGCCTGAGCTACCATCTGTCTTAAAGAAAAAGCGGGAGGGAGAAAAGAAAGGGGAACCCCTTATTAATAGCTGGGACTCAACCCTAGTACTATTGTTTATTTAACAAGCATTTATGAGGGGCCAACTCTGCGCCAGACCTGTAGGGATATGGAAGCAAATGAAATACAGTCCCCGCTCTCTTGGAGTTTACAGTAAGTGGGGAAGGCAGGACGGATATTAGCAACTCATCTCATAAGCAAAGGTATCGTCACAAACTGTGATACGTGCGCTGAAGGAAAGTTGACTCAGTCCCCTAAAAGAATGGCACCCAGGCATCCCACTTAGATTGGCAGAAGGTGGCATGAAAGTAGCTGCAGGGGAATAGGGGACAAGGTGTGGGGGCGGCGGGCAAGGGTGCTATGACCCCCTGTCAGCAGAAGGACCAAGCTGAAGGTGTGGAGACACCCCTCAAGTGAGGTTTCATCATGTTGACCAAGCTGGTCTGGAACTCCTGACCTCGGGTGATCCGCCTGCCTTGGCCTCCCAAAGTGCTGGGATTACACGCATAAGCCACCGCGCCCAGCCTGTCTTTATGTCTTATAACGGCTCTCTTCCTAACCCTTCAGACCCAGGGGTGGCAACAGTGTCACTCGCCTGGAGATTGCTTCCAGCACCTGCTGGTGGTCTTGTAGAGCACTAAAACTTAACTTTTATCCAGTGCTCCTCAGCTTTGCCAGTTTGTGTGTGTCATCTGTTTCCCAGAAGATGCTGTTTCCCATGCTTTCTACCCAGGCGGGTGACACAGGGTCAGTGGAAAGAGCATGGAATTGGTGGTCAAATAAAACCAGAAGTAAATTTGGACTTTGTTGCCTGTTAGCTCTGTGATGGCACGAGATATTTAGCCTCTCCAAGCCTCTGTTGTTCATCTCTAAAGTGGGGCGACCGTCACCTTCCTTATGGAGTCATGACAATGAAATACCACATATGAAGGTGTGTGCAAAGGCCTTGCGCTCAGTCAACAATCTACATTCGGTTATTCTGTTCTTCCTTCTCACACAACTGAACAAACATTTATCACACTCCATGCGTCAAGCCCGGTACAAGGTGCTGGGGGTGAGAGAGAAACAAACAAGTGGAGGGTGCCATTTTTTGCCTACGGGGAGCTCTGTAGTGTTTTTGCTTGTTAGTTTATATGTTCATTTGTTGTTGTTGTTTTTTGAGACAGTCCCGCTCTATTGCCCAGGATGGAATGCAGTGGCGCGATCTCAGCTCACTGCAACTTCTGCCTCCCGGGTTCAAGCGATTCTCCTGCCTCCGCCTTCTAAGTAGCTGGGACTACAGGCATGTGCCACCATGCCTGGCTGATTTTTGTACTTTTAGTAGAGATGGGGGTTTCACTATGTTGTTCAGGCTGGTGTCGAACTTCTGACCTCGTGATCCGCCTGCCTTGGTCTCCCAAGTGCTGGGATTACAGGAGTGAGCCACTGAGCCCAGCCCTCATTTGTTTTTGAAACAGGGTCTTACTCTGTCACTCAGGCTGGAGTGCACTGGCAAAATCGTAGCTCACTGCAGCCTCAACCTCCGACCTCAAGCGATCCTCTCCCCTCAGCTGCCCAAGTAACTGGGACTACAGATGCATGCCACCATGTCTGGCTATTTTTTTTTTTTAGAGGTGGGGTCTCACTGTGTTGCCCAGGCTGGTCTCGAATTAGATGATCCTCTAATCCATTCTCCCGCCTCGTCCTCCTAAAGTGCTTGGATTACATGCGTGAGCCACCATGCCCGGCCTAGAGGTCACAGTCTTGTAAAGGAAGGCAGTGGCTCCTCGGGTGCCCCCCCCCCCCCGCCATGCCATAACCAAACCATTCATTTCTGTTTGTCTGTGAAATGACATTTTTTTTCCAGGGTCTGGGATAGAGTAGTGACCAGGCAATGCAAATAACTATGGTAATCAGAAAAGCCTTCGAAGAGGGGGTTGGATTTATTTTTAGCCTTAAAGGAGCTATACTCAAGGGAAAGGCATTATCAGCCTCCTTGGAGACTAAACTCACTCTCCTCCCTCCTCCCTTGAGAGCTGCCAGACTCCCCAGATTGAGAATTGGACCTTCATTAGTTATAGTTACTCCTGGGAGGGTATCCTGTACCGTGGGGTATGGTAGGACCAGAAGGTACCTAGTATCTAGAGGAGGCTACCTTAAAGGATTTCTCCAGGTGGCGTAGGGCAGAAATCCAGGATGGCATCCAGGGCAGGCTGGGAGACAGGAGGCATATGGAGGGGAGCAGCAGGAGCACCACACACTAGAGAACTGGGCTGAGACCATGTGGCTAAACCAAGGGATGCAAATTTGATTGTGTAGACACTGCCTTTGAGCAGGGGGAGCCCCTGCTTGGAACTGATGGCTAGGGGCTACAGATGCCTGCAACAGGCCAGGCATGAGGACCCAACGGCCTGATTTTGGATGATGCAATGGGAAATGGAGGCAAAGATCATACCCTCTCATCATTCATTCATAAAATGAGGACTTGAGCACCCACCAGGACAGATGCAGATGTTGCAAGAATGAGATCAACAATATCAATGAACATGTGTGGAGTCCCGGAGATGGCCCAAGCGCGGTGCCCTTTCCTCGGGGAATCATAGTTAATCCTCAGAGTAGCTCCATGCAGATTACCAGGCCCTCATGGAGAGAAAGAGAATGAGGTTTGAGTAGATTAAGAACGTTGCCCCAAGGAAATGAGTATACAAAAGTAATGAGTATACAGGGGGTAGCCTGTAAGTAATGAATGTAGAGATAGCAGAAGGGGAGCTTGTCAGAGAGGGGAGAGGAGAGCCCGGAGAGCCAGAGAGACTGCGGCAGGGAAGGCAGAGGGAAAAGAAGGCGTGCTCTGTTGTCATAGCTGCCACCCAGAGGTTTAGTGATAAGGGCTGAACAGTGACAAATGGATTTGACCTTCAAGGGGACAGAGCCACCTGAGGATGGAGCGGTAGAGGCAGGGGCCCAGTTGAGTGGCCTGAGAATGGACCTGAAGTGAAAGGTAGAGACAGCAAAGAGGACTATGTTCTTTGTTTTAATAAAAAAAAGATGTTTAATTAAAATATTAATATGTTATCATTATAGAAGTTGAGAAAAATATTTTAAAAGCACAAAAAAATAATAAACGAATGGTACCCCATGAGCCAGTCAACCAAAGATTGGAGGCATTTTATTTTATTTTATTTATTATTTTTTGCAGAGATGGGGTTTCACCATGTTGGCCAGGCTGGTCTTGAACTCCTGACCTCAGGTGATCCACCCACTTCGGCCTCCCAAAGTGCTAGGATTACAGGTGTGAGCCACCGCGCCCAGCCAATTTTATTTTATTCTTTTCTTTTTTTTTTTAAGAGACAGGGTCTTGCTATGTTGCCCAGGCTGGAGTGCAGTGGCTATTCACAGGTGCGATCCCACTACTGATCAGCACAGGAGTTTTGACCTGCTCCATTTCCAGCCTGGGCTGGTTCACCCCTCCTTAGGCAACCTGATGGTCCCCCACTCGAGGTCACCTTATTGATGCTGAACTTAGTGCAGACACCTGATTGGCATAGTGCACTACAGCCCAGAACTCCTGGGCTCAAGCAGTCCTCCCCGCTCAGCCTCCCGAGTAGCTGTAACTACAGGCATGCGCCACTGAGCCCGGCGGAAGCATTTTAGATTTTTTTTAACCTTTTTTTTTTCTTTGAGATGGAATATTGCTGTTGTCCAGGCTGGAGTGCAGTTATATGATCTCGGCTCACTGCAACCTCCACCTCCTGGGTTCAAGCGATTCTCCTGCCTCAGCCTCCCAAGTAGCTGGGATTACAGGCACCCACCCCATACCCAAGTAATTTTTTGTATTTTTAGTAGAAACGGGGTTTCACCATTTTGGCCAGGCTGGTCTTGAACTCCTGACCTCAGGGGATCTGCCCTCCTCAGCCTCCCAAAGTGCTGGGATTACAGGCAGGAGCCACCGTGTATCCCACCTTATAGCACCTTTTCTAGGTTTAGATACACAAATATTTGCTATTGTGTTATAATCGCCTACAGCATTAGTACAGTAACATGCCATGCCTATTTGTAGCCTAGGAGCAATAGGCTAGACCAGTCAACCTAGGATTGTGTAAATACACACTATGATGTTTGCACAACTATGAAATCACCTGACGACGCATTTCTCAGAATATATCTCTGTCCTTAAGTAACACGTGATTGTACATCCCCATCCCTTATTCTTTTTTCTTTTTTCTGAGACCGAGTTTCACTCTTGTTACCCAGGCTGGAGTGCAATGGCGCGATCTTGGCTCACTGCAACCTCCGCCTCCTGGGTTCAAGCAATTCTCCTGCCTCAGCCTCCTGAGTAGCTGGGATTACAGGCACGCACCACCATGCCCAGCTAATTTTTTGTATTTTTAGTAGAGACGGGGTTTCACCATGTTGGTCTCGATCTCTTGACCTCATGATCCACCAGCCTTGGCCTCCCAAAGTGCTGGGATTACAGGCTTGAGCCACCGCATCCAGCCCTTTTTTTTTTTTTTTTTTTTTGAGACAGAGTTTTGCCCTTGTTGTCCAGGCTGGAGTGCAGTGGCACGATCTTGGCTCACTGTAACCTCGGCCTCCTGGTTCAAGCAATTCGCCTGCCTCAGCCTCCCAAATGGCTGGGATTACAGGCACCTGCCGCCATGCCAGGCCAATGTTTTGTATTTTTAGTAGAGACGGGGTTTTGCCATGTTGGGCAAGTGGTCTCCATCTCCTGACCACATCATCCACCCACCTCAGCCTCCCAGTGTGTTGGATTACAAGCGTGAGCCACTGCACCCAGCCCATCTCTTTTTTTTTTCTTTCTTTCTTTCCTTTTCTTGTTTCATTTTTGTTATTTTCTTTTTTTTTTTTCAAAGAGTCTCAGTCTGTCACCAGGCTATAGGGCAGGGGCGCTATCTCGGCTCACTGCAACCTCCACTTCCCGGGTTCAAGTGATTCTCCTGCCTCAACCTCCTGAGTAGCTGGGACTACAGGCACATGCCACCACGTCCAGCTAATTTTTGTATTTTTAGTAGAAACGAGGTTTTACCATGTTGGCCAGGATGGTTTTGATCTCTTGACCTTGTGATCTGCCCGCCTCAGCCTCCCAAAGTGCTGGGATTACAGGCGTGAGCCACCACACCCAGCCCATCCCTTTTTAAGAACAAGGAGAACCTTCCTAGAAGACCTCCAGCCTATTTGCCTTCCCATCTAATCAGTTGTGTGACCTGGAGCCATTGACCTGATCTTAGTACCTCGTATGTCTATCTGTGTAATGTTAAATATAATTGCATTTGTTGTGAGAGCTGAGGGTTAATCTATGTAAACCACTTAGAACAGTGCCTAGCCCGTGATTTGTACTATTTATATGTTTGCTATTATTATCTGATGGCAAGAATTGCATTACATTCCTGGGTGTAACCAATAGCTTGGCTGGCAATGTCTGCACCAGTTGGCTTGGACCAAACAAGATCCACCCACCAGGGTGGGGAGTCACTTGAAAGCTGTGGCTGTTCAGAGGAGAGCTGGCAAAATAGGGGTTAACAAGGAAAAAAGGGAGGGATGGAGAATGGGTGTTGACCCCCAGGATCTGCCACACCTATGTTAAAAAAGAAAAGAAAAAAATCCTGGGCTGGGAGAGGTGGCTCACGCCTGTAATCCCAGTACTCTGGGAGGCTGCGTTGAGTGGATCATCTGAGTTCGGGAATTCGAGACAGCCTGACCAACATGGTGAAACCGCATCCCTACTAAAATTACAAAATTTAGTCGGGCTTGGTGGTGCACACCTGTAGTCCCAGCTATTTGGGAGGATGAGGCACAAGAATCGCTTGAACCTGGGAGGCGGAAGGTGCAGTGAGCCAAGATCTCACTGCTGCACTCCAGCCTGGGTGACAGAGTGAAACTCCATCTTAAAAACAAAATAAAAAAACTCTATCAACATATGAGCATTATTCTATTCATGTGTGTTCTATTTCTTTTTAACTTTTTATTTTGAGGTAATTTCAGATTTACAAAATATTTGTGAAAACGTGTAAGGAGATCTCGCTGGGCGTGGTGGCTCACACCTGTAATCCCAACACTTGGGAGGCTGAGGCAGGTGGATCACCTGAGGACAGGAGCTCTAGACCAGCCTGACCAACATGGAGAAAGCCTGTCTCTACTGAAAACACAAAATTAGCCAAGCCTGGTGGCAGGCGCCTGTAATCCCAGCTACTCAGGAGGCTGAGGCAGGATAATTGCTTGAAACTGGGAGGAAGAGGTTACAGTGAGCGGAGATCCTGCCATTGCACTCCAGCCTGGGCAACAACAGCAAAATTCTATCTCAAAAAAAAAAAAAAATGTGTAAGGAGATTTCATATCTGCCACCAGCTTCCCGAAATGTTCAAATATTACTTAACTGCCCAGAAATTAACCTTGACACAATTTTTTTTTTTTTTTTTTTTGAGACAGAGTCTTGCTGTGTCACCCAGGCTGCAGGCTGGAGTACAGTGATGCAGTCTTGGTTCACTGCAACCTCCGCCTCCCGGGTTCAAGCAATTCACCTGTCTCAGTCTCCCAAGTAGCTGGGACTACAGGTACACACCACCATGTCTGGCTAATTTTTGTATTTTTAGTAGAGACGTGGTTTCCCCATATTAGTCAGGCTGGTCTTGAACTTCTGACCTCAGTTGATCCAAATGCCTCAGCCTTCCAAAGTACTAGGATTACAGGGATGAGCCACCAAGCCCAGTCTTAATACAATTCTAATAACCTAGCTATAGTCTTTATTGATATTGACAGTTGTTCCCCAGTGTCTTTTTTTGTGGTTGAGGATTCAATTCAGGATTGCATATTGCATTGATTTCTAATTTTAAACACCATTGTTTTTTGGAGTCTCACCCTGTTACCCAGGCTGGAGTGCAGTGGTTCACTGGAATTTCTGCCTCCCAGGTTCAGGTGCCCACCACCATGCCCAGCTAATTTTTTTTTTTTTTTTTTTGAGACGGAGTTTCGCTCTTGTTACCCAGGCTGGAGTGCAATGGCGCAATCTCGGCTCACCGCAACCTCCGCCTCCTGGGTTCAGGCAATTCTCCTGCCTCAGTCTCCTGAGTATCTGGGACTACAGGCGCACACCACCATGCCCAGCTAATTTTTGTGTGTGTTTTTAGTAGAGACGGGGTTTCACCATGTTGACCAGGATGGTCTTGATCTTTTGACCTCGTGATCCGCCTGCCTTGACCTCCCAAAGTGCTGGGATTACAGGCATGAGCCACCGCGCCCGGCCTTTTTTTTTTTTCTTTTTTTAAGTAGAGATGAGGTTTCACCATATTGGCCAGACTGGTCTCAAACTCCTGACCTTGTGATCCACATGCCTTGGCCTCCCAAAGTGCTGAGATTACAGGCAGCCTCCCAAAGTGCTGGGATTACAGGTGTGAGCCGCCGTGCCTGGCCTTTAAACACCATTTTAAAGCAACACTGAGTTCTACAGAACTTAACTCTTGTTGCGGCACCTCCGGGTTGTTTGTAGAATTTCATCATTACCAGTAATCCTGGGCCTTCAAATTTTGAGTACATTTCAGATTCTATCTTTTGGACGGATTCCTAAAGCCGAGTTACTAAGTAAACAGTTATGAACATTCTTAAGGCCTTGATGCATATTGATAATTGCTTTCCAGAAAATTATACAAATTTGATGCCCCCACAAACAAGGAATACACTCACCTTCGCATGCTTAGAACTTCAATGTTTTATTCTTGTTTTTAATATTGGCTTTTTGGTTAAGTGAAAATCAAACCTCATTGTTTAATTTGCATTTTCTTTCTTTTTTTTTTTTGAGACAGAGTCTCTGTCTCCCAGGCTGGAGTGCAAGTGGCACAATCACAGCTCACTACAGCCTGTACCTCCCAGACCCAAGAGTCTCCTACCTCAGCTTCCTGAGCAGCTGGGAGCACAGGCATGCATCACAAAGCCTGGCTAATTTTTTAAATTTTTTGTAGAGATGAGGTTTTCCTATGTTGCCCAGGCTGGTCTGGAACTCCTGGGCTCAAGCGATCCTTCCACCTTGACGCCCCAAAGTGCCAGGGTTACTTGTACTTTGGGTGCAGGTTAGCTACCGTGCCTGGCTAACTTGCATTTTCTTGATTCTTTTGAGTTTTCACTCTTTTTTTTCATATTTATTAGCCATTTATCCTTTTCTTTTTCTTTTTTAAAATTTTTATTTATTTATTTATTTTGAGATGGGGTCTCACCATGTTGATCAGACTGGTCTCAAACTGCTGTCCTCAGGTAATCTACCCGCCTTGGCCACCCGAAGTGCTGGGATTGCAGGCATGAGCCACCGTGCCCGGCTCATTTATCCTTTTATTAATTGAGGTCATTGGATTTTCACATTTGTTTAAGGTCTGTAATCACTCCTTGGCTTTTTGGCTAAGATCAAGTATATTTAAGTTCCTTTTTTTTGTTTTAATATAGTGTCACTCTGTCACCCAGATTGGAGCGCAGCGGGGCGATCTCGGCTCACTGCAATCTCTGTCTCCTGGGTTCAAGGGATTATGTGCCTCAGTGCCAGAGTAGCTGGGATTACAGCTAATTTTTGCATTTTTAATAGAGATGGCGTTTTGCCACTTTGGAAGGCTGATCTCAAACTCCTGGCCGCAAATGGTCTGCCTGCCTCAGCCTCCCAAAGTGCTGGGATTCCAGGCATGAGCCATGGTGCTAGGCTGAGATTTTCTCTTTTTTTTTGAAGACGGGGTTTCACCATGTTGGTCAGGCTGGTCTTGAACTCCCGACCTCAGGTAATCTGCCTGCCTTGGCCTCCAAAGTGCTTGGATTACAGGTGTGAGCCACCACACCGCCTAGCCATTTTTTGTTTTTGAGAGATGGGGTTTCACCATGTTGGCCAGGTTGGTCTCGAACTTCTGACCTCAGGTGATCTCACCTAGGCCTCCCAAAGTGTTGGGATTACAGGTGTAAGCCACCGTGCCCAGCCTGGTTTTCAATTTTAAAGTAACTAAAGCAGTAATTCTTTCCCTTGTTAGGTCTTCTGTTGCTTTTTTCTGAATAATATGTCTTTAAGGAATGATAGGAATAATACATGCCTTTAAGAATAATATATGCCTATTAAGGAAAATTAGAATGATGCATTTATTATTTTTAGCCTTAGAAAATCCTCTGTCATCCAGATTGAACATGTCTCATTTTCTTCTAATTTTGTGTGGTTAAATTTTATATCCTTAACCCTTTAATTCAGGTAGAATTTATTTTGGTGGACTCTGTGAGACACAAGTCTAAATAGCTAGTCACTCATCCACCATGTCTTTCCAGCATCATTAATATTCTGTTTCCCTCTGTCACCGTCAGCTACTGTTGCGCTAATGCTGCATAAGAAGCCAATTCAAAACTGAGAAGCATACAACCTCAGTTGTATCTCGCTCATGCATCTGTGGGCAGGCTGTTTCATCTGATCTAGCTGGGCTGGGTTGGCTTCCAAGCTTTGAGTGGGATCCAGGTGGCTCCATGTACCTTTCATCTCCTTTAGACCAGCAGGATCGGGTGGCGTGGGAAATATACCTTGCCTCCATTGAAATGGTGCAGTCACAGGGTGAAGAGTATGTTTATAGCAAAAGATGAAGAACTGGGAACTGCAGTGCCATCTGCCACCCCTATGGAGACAGCCTTTCAGGAAACTAGACTGTGTGGAGATAAAGGCAGAACAGAGTCTAGAAAACAGCTCAAGGTTAAGGGAAGTGTTTTTCTTTTTGTTCTTTTATTTGAGACAGAGTCTCACTCTGCCCAGGCTGGAGTGTAGTGGTGCTATCTCAGCTCACTGCAACCTCCACCTCCCGGGTTCAAGCGATTCTCCTGCTTCAGCCTCTCGAGTAGCTGGGATTACAGTCACCTGCCACCACGCCCTGCTAATTTTTGTGTTTTTAGTACAGACAGGGTTTCACCATATTGGCCAGGCTGGTCTCAAACTCCTGACCTCAGGTGATCCACCCGCCTCAGCCTCCCAAAGTGCTGGGATTATCTGTGTGAGTCACTGCACCCAGTGTTACACAGACGTTTTCTTCAGCCGTGTCCATGAGGTAGGAGACTGTCAGGTTGGTTCAGGTAGGTCTGGAGGTTGGTAGGCAAAGGTTGGGGAGACAAGGGGGTCGCGGCTCAGGAAGCTGGCAGGTGGTAAGTCGTTCAAGGGATTGAACCTAAATTCAAATATGGGCACAAGAGGGCCTGAAGGGCTGGAAGGAAACAAACTGCCTGAGGAGCTGGAGCTGGAGGGACCGTGTGTACTGGGGATGGGAGGGGATCAGGGAAAAGGACACTAGAATTTAGGTTTTCAGAGGCAGAGAAGTTCCCGGTGAATCCAGGGTGTGACCAGGTCAGCAAGCTGCTGAATTATGCCGAAGGCATTGAAATTGAAGTCAGGGGCTGGGCCCGATGGCTCATGCCTGTAATCCCAGCACTTTGGGAGGCCAAGGCAGACAGATCACGAGGTCCGGAGATTGAGACCATCCTGCCCAACATGGTGAAACTCCGTCTCTACTAAAATACAAAAAGTTAGCCAGGCATGGTGGCATGCGCTTATAGTCCCAGCTACTCGGGAGGCTGAGGCAGGGTAATTGCTTGAACCCAGGAGACGGGGGTTGCAGTAAGCCAAGATAGCACCACTGCACTCCAGCCTGGTGACAGAGCGAGACTCCGTCTCAAAAATAATAATAATAATACTTGCCTCTCCCAGTTGTTGTGATGATGAGAAGCTTGAGTACCAAAACCAGCTGGTGAACTCCTTAGAGAGTCTGAGCTGCATCAGTGGATGGGACTGATGAGGAGGGGTAGAAAGAAGTTTGTCCATGAGTCAGGAAATGCAATGGCCTTGACCTGAACTAGAACTACTGCATCCCTTTCCAGCCCAGAGACAGTGCAGGAGGCTGAAGGTTTCTACTGCAGAAGGCAGGGCAGTGAGAGAGAAGGGAGGGAATGGAAGGCAGGGATCATACTTGGTCCAGACAGGGTGGGAGCTCTGTGAGAAGGCAGAGGACTTTGGGGGAGGATTTGTTTCCGACTGAACCAGGGTTCCACAGGGTACAGCACAATGGCTCAGAGGGGAGCCCGTGAGAAAATGGTCCACAAGGGAAAGTGATCTTTGGTTGGGGGTAACAGATAAGGGGATGGGGTGGGCTAAGCAGAGGCCAGATTATGCCAGTCACCGCTTCTGCGTTGGCTTCACTTTTCTAAATTGCACTAATTTCTCCACCCGGGTCCAACAAGATGTCTCTTTTCTCTAACATTTAAACAGCTCCAACCATCTCAGCTCCTTCATGATTGTCTCGTCATCATCACCGTTGTCGTCGTCACCATCATCATCTTCATCATCACCAGTGATTTCCTGAATGCCAACCAAGCACCAGTCATCAAGCTTGAGCCACGGTGCAAAGATGAAGGCAGGCTCTCCATTCTAAGGGAACCTCCCAGGCCAGTAGGGAAGGCAAGATTCAGACACCAGGGGCAGGCAGCATGGGATGACAGGTAGAACAAGGAGGAGACACAAGAACCCCCACCCCCTACCCAGGAACCCACATCACAGGCCAGACCTGCATGACTTCCAGGCACCCGACTCGGGTTATGAAGGTGTCTCTTCCAAGAGAGTGGCAGGGGCAAACTTTAGTCTTGGCAGTACCCCCTCAAACTGCTCGTGGTGGAGTCACAGCCAGAGCCCTGGAATGCTTGGGTTCCTTAGCCTCGGCGCTCCTGCAGCTTCCTCTTCTATGACCAAGCACCTGCCACCACCAGGCTTGTCCTGACTCCTTTACATGATCCACCCTTCTGAGTGGGGTTTGGCTTCTATACTGCTCTCCTGTGGGCACTGAGCCCACTAGTCAGAAGGAGAGGGCTCCAGTCTCCTGACAGTCACAGTGCTTGGTGGCAAAACATAAATTGTCATTTATCCATTCTTTGTTTCTATCACTCATTCATCATTCAGCAGATACTCAGCTGAACACTCGCTCGGGGCCAGATATCATTCACACCACTGGGAATACAGTGGCGCCAGCACAGGTCCCTCCCTGACTTCATGGGGCTAACATTCCAGTGGGAGAGGCAGAAAAGATCCACAAAATAACATCAGATTGTGGAAAATGCTGTGAAAGTGAAGGTGATAAGCAGAGGAATATGACTAATGTAGTCGAGAGTGAGGAGGTGGCAAGGAAAGGCCTCGCGATGGGGCAACACGTTTTCCTTTAATTTGTTGTATAACTTACATACGGTAAAGTGCACAGATTTTTTTTTTTGAGACGGAATCTCAGTCTGTTGCCCAGACTGGAGTACAATGGTGCTGTCTTGGCTCACTGCAACCTCTGCCTCCAGAGTTCAAGCGATTCTTCTGCTTCCGCCTCCCTAGTAGCTGGGACAACAGGTGTGTACCACTACGCTTGGCTAATTTTGGGATTTTTAGTACAGATGGGGTTTCACTGTGTTGGCCAGGCTGGTCTCAAACTCCTGACCTTGTGATCCCCCCACGTCAGCCTCCCAAAGTGCTGGAATTACAGGCGTGACCCACAGCATCTGGCCATGCATGAATCTTTAATGTACAACTTGGTGAGTTTTTCAATTTGCATATGTCAGAGTTTCTCCATCTCTGTTCTGCAGACATTGGGGCTATTTGTCGTGGGGACTGTCTTTTTTTCTTTTGGGGGACAGTGTCTCTTTCTGTCACCCAGGCTGGAGTGCAGTGGTGAGATCTTGGCTCACTGCAACCTCCACCTCCTCCCAGGTTCAGGCAATTATCCTGCCTCGGCCTCCTGAGTAGCTGGGATTATAGGTGCTCATTACCATGCCTGGCTAATTTTTGTATTTTTAGTAGAGACGGGGTTTCGCCATGGTGGCCAGGCTGGTCTCAAACTCCTGACCTTGTGATCCACCTGGCTCGGCCTCCCAAAGTGCTAGTATTATGGCATGAGCCATCACCCAATGCTGTTTTGTATATTACAGGCTGTTTAGCAGCATATCTTGTCTCTACCCACTAGATGTACCAAAACCAGCTGGTGAACTCCTTAGAGAGTCTGAGCTGCATCAGTGGATGGGACTGATGAGGAGGGGTAGAAAGAAGTTTGTCCATGAGTCAGGAAATGCAATGGCCTTGACCTGAACTAGAACTAGTGCATCCCTTTCCAGCCCAGAGACAGTGCAGGAGGCTGAAGGTTTCTACTGCAGAAGGCAGGGCAGTGAGAGAGAAGGGAGGGAATGGAAGGCAGGGATCATACTTGGTCCAGACAGGGTGGGAGCTCTGAGAAGGCAGAGGACTTTGGGGGAGGATTTGTTTCCGACTAAACCAGGGTTCCACAGGGTACAGCACAATGGCTCAGAGGGGAGCCCGTTACTAGATGTCAGTAACACCCCTCCCACCCAGTTGTGACCATTAAAAATGTCCCCAGACTGCCATATATCTCCTGGGAGGCAAAATCATCCCTGTTGGCCTGGGTGTGGTGGCTCATGCCTGTAATCCCAGCATTTTGGGAGGCCGAGGTAGGCGGATCACCTGAGGTTGGGAGTTCAAGACCAGCCTGACCAACATGGAGAAACCCCATCTCTATTAAAAATACAAAATTAGCCAGGTGTGGTGGCACATGCCTGTAATCCCAGCTACTTGGGAGGCTGAGGCAGGAGAATTGGTTGAACCTGAAAGGCGCAGGTTTCAGTGAGCCAAGATAGCGCCATTGCACTCCAGCCTGGGCATCAAGAGCAAAACTCCGTCTCAAAAAAAAAAAAAATCCTCCCTGTTGAGAGCCATTAGTATATGTCATGTAGCCAGTGCTCAGCTCAAGATACAGGTTATTTCCACACAGGGGGTTGGTGTTTAAGCTGAGACCCAACAGCTAAGAAGCTGCCTTCAATTCAGAGAACTGGGGAAGGAGTGTTCTGAGGGGAGGGAGCATGGGCAAAGGCCCGGAGGTGGGAAGGAGTGTGGCACATCTGACGAAGTGTGGCTAGTTTGTGGTCAAATTCCTAACCATATCCCACAAGGGAAAGGCATCTGAGGAGGTTGAAGAGACAGGCGGGGCCCTATCAAGCAGAGGCCTTGTGGGATATGGTCAGGAGTTTGACATTTCTAAGAACATTTGTGAGTATTTAATATGTACCTGGCATCGTGCCAGACACTGGAGAGTTGAAGATGAATAAATCAAATCCTTGGCCCTATTCTTTTTTGCTTTTATTACTGTTTATAGTTGACACATAATAATTGTACATGTTTATGGGGCACGGTGTGATATTTTGATACATGTATATAATGTGTAATGAGCAAATCAAGGTAATTAGCATATCCATCACCTCAAACATTGATCTTTTTTTTTTTTTTTTTTGAGACAGAGTCTCACTCTGTTGCCAGGCTGGAGTGCAGTGGCGCAATCTCAGCTTACTGCAACCTCCACCTCCCAGGTTCAAGCAATTCTCCTGCCTCAGCCTCCTGAGTAGCTGGGATTACAGGCGGAGCCATCACGCCCAGCTAATTTTTGTATTTTTAGTAGAGACGGGGTTTTATCATGTTGACCAGGATGGTCTCGATCTCGACCTCAATCGATCTCTTGACGTCGTGATCCATCCGCCTCGGCTTCCCAAGTGCTGGGGATCATTTCTTTTTCTTTTTTTATTTTTTTGCCCTGTTGCCCAGGCTGGGGTGCAGTGGTGCCATCTCAGCTCACCGCAACTGCCTCCTCCTGGGTTCAAGCGATTCTCCTGTCTCAGCCTCCTGAGTGGCTGGAATTACAGGCACCCACCACCATGCCTGGCTAATTTTTTATATCCTAGCTAATTTTTTATATCTTTAGTAGAGATGGGGTTTCACCATGTTGGCAAGGCTGGTCTCGAACTCCTGACGTCCACCCGCCTTGGCCTCCAAAAGTGCTGGGATTACAGGTGTGAGCCACTGCACCCGGCCAACACTGATCATTTCTTTGTGCTGGGAACATTCAAGTCTGCTCTTCTAGCTATTTGAGAATATACAGGCCAGGTCTCGTGGCTCATGCCTGGAATCCCAACTACCAAGGAGGCTGAAGCGGGAGGATTGCTTGAGCCCAGGAATCTGAGGCTGCAGTGAGCTATGATGGTGCCACTGCACTCCAGCCTGGGTGACAGAGTGAGACCCTGTGTCTCTATTTTTAAGAAAAAGTATGAAGAAGACCCAGAGTTGGCACAAAAGAGGACACACTTAAGCCCATGCAGGTGCTGGGAGGGTTGAAGAAGCGCTTTCTTGGAGAGACCACACCCAATCTGAGTCTTTGGGGAACAAAGGATAAATGGCACTCCACGCAGAAGTCACAGCATGTGCGAAGGCTGGGGGTGTGAAACCATATGGTAGGTTTAGGTAACTACAAGTAGTTAGGTATTCTAGGGTATAAAGTGCAGATGAGGATTAAGAATAAGGCGTCAGCCTGGATAGGATAGATAGGTAATTTTTTTTTGGAGACAGAGTTTTGTTTGCTCTTGTTGCCCAGGCTGAAGTGCAATCTCAGCTCACCGCAACTTCCACCTCCTGGGTTCAAGCAATTCTCCTGCCTCAGCCTCCCGAGTAGCTGGGATTATAGGCATGCGCCACCATGCCTGGCGAATTTTTTGTAATTTTAGTGGAGACAGGGTTTCTACATGTTGGTCAGGCTGGTCTTGAACTCCCGAATTCAGGTGATCCACCCGCCTCGGCCTCCCAAAGTGCTGAGATTATAGGTGTGAGCCACCGAGCCCAGCCTGGGATAGAAGATTCTCATGGCAGAGGAGATGAAACTAAAGCTGACTTGTAGCAGACATTGAAAGTTTTCAGAACAGTCTAGGGGTGGGAGTTACAGCTCCCTGGGCCTGCATGAGTTCCCTAAAACACACACCCTCACTCCTCATCCCAGTCCCACCTTGACCCCATATATTTCTTTCTCTTTCTTTCTCTTTCTTTCTTTCTTTCTTTCTTTCTTTCTTTCTTTCTTTCTTTCTTTCTTTCTTTCTTTAAATAAACAAGGCCATGGATGACTCCATATTTCATCAAATGTATCTTGGATTTATCATGTATGATCTTGTTAATTGTGTGCCTTGAGATTTAGAATTCGGTTATCTCTGTGTTCCCTGCAAGCTCATACTTGAGCATGCATTTCCTATCTCAGATGACAGGACTGCATTTTAATTTCTCAACAGAATGCCTAGCACAGCCTTACCTGCAGAGAGGTGTGTACACAATGACTTTCGCTGATGCCCCATGACCCTTAGCTTTGCATGTATAGACACAGACTTAAAAACACAAACTCCTGCAACCTACAAGGGCCATCTGCAAATTGGCTTATCACTTTCCTCACTCCTCTGCCTCCTCTGTGACACCAGCCCTTATGCCCCAGGCACTGAGAAGAAGCCTAAATACAGACAAGGAGACAGGGAGGGAGCAGGCCAGAGGCTCTGTCCCTTAAGATGTACCCACATAGGAGAAACTCCATGTCTGCTTGGGTTTTCTGAATTCAACCCAGATTCAGGTGCTGGAATTATAATTCAGTTTGAAGATAACTTAACATATCCCTCATCCATCTCCCTCCCAGCACCTCCCAGCACCTCCTAGCAGCAGCAGAGGTGAGCTTGACTTTTTTTTTTTTTTGAGATGGAGTCTTGGGCTGGAATGCAGTGGTGTGATCTTGGCTCACTGCAACCTCCACCTCCTGGGTTCAAGTGATTCTCCTGCCTCAACCTCCTGAGTAGCTGGGATTACAGGTACCCCCCACCATGCCAGTCTAATTTTTGTATCTTTAGTAGAGATGGGGTTTCATTATGTTGGTCAGGCTGGTCTCAAACTCCTGACCTCAGGTGATCCACCTGCCTCAGCCTCCCAAAGTGCTGGGATTAACAGGAGTGAGCCACTGCGCCAAGCCGAGCTTGACTCACTCTTTAGAGCATTTACTTCCTTTCCTGTCCTGGGCCAGAGCTAGAGCTGGAGCCAAAATGAGCCCAGCCCTGGCCCCTGTGCCTAAATTTGTAGTTTTCACCACCACCACGCCTGCCCTACTCCTACTTCCATTCCAGGGACCTTAACAACTTCTAGAATCCGTCAGGAGGGAAGCAGTGAGGGGGCTGGGAACAGTGATGTGGAAATCATCCTGGGCCTAGGAGTCGGGATGCCCAGCCCTAGGCTCCTCTGTGCCACCCATGGCTGCATAACCTAGGTCAAGTCGCTCTCCCAGAGCTTGTGTGGTCTCTTCCTATCCTTCAGGGCAGGAATTAAATGTCACCTGCTGGGAAGGCCCTCCCCCACCTAAGCTGGCCCTCTCCGTGCTCCGTGTCATTGCCCCCTCCTTGACTTCCTGCCACAATTTGTCATCAGGCACATCTGTATGTGTGTGCTTAAACAGATAGAATTTTGTTTGCTTGCTTATTTGGTTCGTCTCCCTACTAGATTCCGAGCTGTGGGCTCCAGGAATGAGAACGGTGTGCCTTTGACCTTTGCAGCCTCCTCACAGCCTGGCAGAGTGCCGAGTACATAGGAGGAGCTAGAAAAGTCATTCGGCGAATGAATGAATCAATGACTGGCAGCTGACCCAGATGATCTCTCAGGTTCCTGCCAGCTGAGAAAGTATAGCAGCGCCCTGGACAGGGAAGCCGGAGGGACAGGCTGCGAGCTCTAGCCCCTTCCCAGGGCTCTGGCGACTGTGGACCCCGATCGGCTCAGGCTCGCGGCCGGCTGTGGCCCCGCCTCCTGGCCGCCAGCCGGGGGCGGGGCAAGGCCGCCCCCCAAAGCTGGGTGGCCTTCAGGGTGCTTGCCCGGCCGGGGGTGGCGAGGGGGCGGGTCCGAAGACGAGGTCAATGGGCGGGGCGGGGCCACAACGCCCCCGCGCCCCCAGCCTGCTGTCAGGTTCCCAGCAGGGGGGCTGGCGCCAGGCCGTTGCCTAGCAACGCCCAGCCCCGCCCGGCGGGCGCGCGCCTGCCCCCGGCATGGCTTGGCAGGGCTGGCCCGCTCTGTGGCAGTGGGTCGCCGGCAGCTGGCTGCTCTTCGTCCTTGTCTTCGTCCTGCTCGTGAAACCTCGCGGCTGCGGAGCGCGGCCGGGCCTCCGCGGCCTGCTCATGGCGCACAGCCAGCGGTTACTCTTCCGAATCGGGTTAGTGCCCGGGCTCCGATGCATGCGGGCTCGGGAGGCGGGCGCGCTGGAAGAGGGGCCTGGGAGGCGGGAGCCCGGACTGGGGGTGGGCGTGGCGTTTGGGACTCGGCTCCGTCTCAGGGAACAGGAATCGAGGAGACGGGCTGAAGGGGCCACAGAGTTGGGGATCTGGAGAATTGGGATAAGCTGCGGAAGGAGGATAAGAGAGGCGGGCCAGGGTGGCCACGGAAGGGGACATGAAAAGGCATCTGGAGAAAGGTGCCACAGAAGGGGCTGGAGACTAGGAAGCTGGACAGGGGGGTAGTGTAGGAGCCACGAATGGAAAGACCGTCCCTGTCCGGGGATGAGGTCAGCAAGTGCTCGGGCTCCGATGGCAAATGCCGGAGAGAAGGACTGCCTCCCACCGTCTGCAGTCTGACATTTGAAACCGCCAACTCCTTCCGTACGTCCCTGTCCCACTCCCCAGCACCCAACTCCTTACCAGTCAAGTTAGGTTCTTCTGTCCCAAGCAAGAGTCCCAACCCTGTTGGATTCCAGCCTGCCCCTTTCCTTCTAACCCCAGCCTGGCCCATGTGGAAGCCCCACGCTGTGAAATCTGACGCAGCTGACTCTGCCTGGTTTTCCAGTAATTTGTCTGCATCGACCCTCCCTCTGCCCTCCTGCCTCCCTCTACCCCTTCCTTCCTGGCCCCAGGGAAAGGTGGTAACTAGCAAGCACTGTTCAGCCCCAGAGATGCTGAGAGGCAGGGAAGAAGACAAGCCTCCGAGGGTCCCTGTCCCCTTCCTACTACCAGAAGGGCCATGGGTCAGGACCTCAAGTCCCAGTTTAGGGACAGTGATGTTGGGGATGGGAATTTTGAGAGCCCCGGCTACAGGCCAGGTTGTGGGGAGAGCCTAAGCCTGGGAATTTCCCAAGCTTCCGAGCAGACATTGTGCAATTCACCGTCTCCTCCCCAGGCCACGCCACGAGCCCAGAAGCTTCAGGCCCAGGAATCCACTCACTCTCAGCCTAAGAAATGGAGGTATAGGGCTGGGCGCGGTGGTTCACGCCTATAATCCCAGCACTTTGGGAGGCCGAGGCGGGTGGATCACGAGGTCAAGAGATCAAGACCATCCTGGCCAACATGGTGAAACCCCATCTCTACTAAAAATACAAAAATTAGCTGGGCATGGTGGTGCACGCCTGTAGTCCCAGCTACTTGGGAGGCTGAGGCAGGAGAATTGCCTGAACCCAGAAGATGGAGGTTGCGGTGAGCTGAGATCGTGCCATTGCACTCCAGCCTGGGTAACAACAGCGAAACTCCATCTCAAAAAAAAGAAATGGAGGTATAAAGGCTCTGTGAGCTGGAAAACTAGAAAAACATGGTGCTGGAGGGTGGGGTGGAGACCTTGTGTTTATGCCTTTTGGGGCATGCAGGTCTCTAATATCCTAAACCTTGGTCACAGTTTAGATAATGCGCCAAGTAAGTTACCATTGCTCTGCAAGTTACATTAAAATAATGAGACTGAAAAATATTTAGGCTGGCTACATCAGTCCCACTCTTCAAAAAAAAATAAAGTAAAATAATTTTTAAAAAATTTAGGCTGGGCATGGTGGCTCACGCCTGTAATGCCACCACTTTGGGAGGCTGAGGCAGGTAGATCACCTGAGGTCAGGAGTACAAGACCAGGCTAGCCAACATGATGAAAGCCCATCTCTACTAAAAATACAAAAATTAGCCGACGTGGTGGAGGATACCTGTAATCCAGCTACCTGGGAGACTGAGGCAGGCGACTCGCTTGAACCCGGGAGGCAGAGGCTACAGTGAGTAGAGATCACACCACTGTACTCCAGCCTGGGTTACAGAGCTAGACAAGCTAGACTCCATCTCAAGAAAGAAAGAAAGAGAGAGAGAGAGAGAAAAAGAAAGAGAAAAATATTTAGATACCTTCATATTTAGGATTTTTTTTTTTTTTTTTTTTTTTTTGAGATGGAGTCTTGTTCTGTCTCCTGCGCTGGAGTGCAGTAGAGCAATCTCGGCTCACTGCAACCTCCGCCTCCCAGCTTCAAGCAATTGCCCTGCCTCAGCCTCCCGAGTAGCTTGGAACACAGGCATCCTCCATCAGCCTGGCTAATTTTTGTATTTTTAGTAGAGACAGGGTTTCACTATGTTGGCCAGGCTGGTTTCGAACTCCTGACCTCATGATCCTCCCACCTGGGACTCCCGAAGTGCTGGGATTATAGGTGTAAGCCACCTCGCCTGTCCCATATTCAGGATTTTTAATAAAAACATTTTCTCCCCACAAAATTTCTGGGAATTTTACAGCCCTATCTGGGGAAAGATCTTTAAAGCTACTTCTAGCTTTCAGAATTAGTAAGTTTGAGGTCATATCAATGACCTGAGGAAGTGGAAAACAGAAGTTTCCATAAGGAACTAGAATCCGAGATCAGAATGCCAGGATCACTATCTCAGAATCTTGAGAGTGTGGGTATGCCTGGAACTTGGCAATTGGGATTTTCCAAATCCCCAAAACTGGAATCATCAGAGAGCTTCTTTGAAATGCAGTATTTCTACAGGCTTTCCTATGTCTGGATGTCAAAGTTGCCTTGGAATCCACTCCCCAAATTTGCAGAGCAGAAGGGTGTGCCTGGAATCAGAATTCCAGACCCTGCCCCACATGGTCTGCAAAACAATCAGTCCAGTCCCCAGGGGGAGATGCTGCTGGCTGCTGGGAGGGAGAGGGGATATTTACAGGAAACTGTAGTGGGGAAATGGGCAGGTATTGGTGCTAGAGGTGCCTCCAGGAAGGATGGGGAGGGAGGGGGAAGGGATGGGACAGGACATGATGCGGGAGGGGGAAAGTGAATGCGCTACCAACCTGAAGGTGTGGCTGGGAGGATCGCAAATAGAGGATTCTGTTGGGGGTGGAAAGGAAATGATGGAAACACCAGCCTCTCGGGGAGGAGAGCGGTTAGCCATGTTATCATTAATATTCAACATCCCTGGTGTTTGGCAATTTGGCAATTTTATAAAAGGCTTTTCTCAACCATAACTATAGTCATCTTAGAATGAGGATAACCAAGCACAATGGGTAGGGGCCCCAGGTGAACCTGGTATGAGACACATGTGGGGCCTGGGAGACAGTGTGGGTAGTAGCTAAGCACACAACATGTGGGGTCAAACAAGTCTGCTTTTGAGTCCTAGCTTTGGTGCTTAGTAGCCATGTGACCTTGGACAAATAACTGCTCTGTGCCTTCGTTGTTTGCATCTGTAAAATGGGGTTGCGGATGCCTATCTCATAGGGCTCCTGTGAAGATCACATGAACCGCACCTGGGCATGGCTCAAAGGGAAAATGTTAGCAGCTGTTCCTGCTGGGTCCTGGAGATGGGGGAGGATCCATGGCCCTGTGTCCTTCTGGAGCTTCCTTACATAATTCCACTCCTGTCTTCCAAGCATGTCCTATCCATCACCCAGCAGGAAACTCCACATCCCTTCATTTAGCCAGGGAACACGTAGCTGCCCTGGGTAGGGACTGTGGGGTCCCAGATATGAACAGGTTCTGATCACTGTTCTCCAGGGAAGGGGGAAGCACACTCGAACAGATATAAACAAGGGCCCAAACCCAGGAGTGGGCAGGGCATGGCAAGCTCCCCAGGAGCAGTAGGATAAGCCTGGGGAGTCAGATCAGGAGTGTGGGACTCGCTGGTGCGTGCCCTCTGCTTCCTACCTCAGTTGCCCTTTTGCCTTCTTAGGGGTAGTTGTGGGGGTTTTGCAGAACAGAGTTGAGGAGAGCCTCTGTCTGCAGAGGGGAGGCAAGTGGGACACAAGCACATCTGGAAGCGTCTTGCAGAGCCGAGGAGGTGGGTAGCAGCTGGCCTGTGGGGAAAGCCAGTCCTAGTGACAGCCTTCCCTCCCTGGCCAAGCCCCCTCTTCATTCCCAGGCATAGGAGGTCTTTCTTGACCCTTGAAACCGTCCTTAGGAGGTCTTAGAGGTCTTTCTTTTTTCTTTTGAGATGGAGTTTCGCTCTTGTTACCCAGACTGGAGTGCAATGGCACCATCTCGGCTCACCGCAACCTCTGCTTTCTGGGTTCAAGCAATTCTCCTGCCTCAGCCTCTCGAGTAGCTGGGACTACGGGTGTGCGCCACCACGCCCAGCTAATTTTTGTATTTTTAGTAGAGACGGGGTTTCACCATGTTCACCAGGATGGTCTCGATCTCTTGACCACCTGCCTCAGCCTCCCAAAGTGCTGGGATTATAGGCGTGAGCCACCTCACCCGGCCAGGAGGTCTTTCTTGACCCTCGAAACCGTCCTTGGGACAGACCTAGCTTGCTCTTCTTCTGCAAGAGGAAACCCCTTATCTGGGGCCAGTGAGTCCCACTAGCTTGATTTCAAGAGTTGCAGGAACCTGAAGGGATGGGCCATGAGTGAATGAATCCTCCCAGCCCCTGCTAGTGGCCGGAATGTCAGGTAAATGCAGTGAGCTGGGCTATCCATGTAACAGCCTGGCAGGAGGGGAGCAGGGTCCTTTTCCTTTCTGGGGCCTATGGGACCGTGGAGAGCTGTGGCCGGAGCACCCACCACAGCCTCGTGCTCCCCTGCCGCTTTCTGCTCTCCCCCCGCCACACACAGCTTCTCCCTGCTGCCTGGCTGGTCTTCAAAGCATGCCTTTGACCAAGTGTTCCCTTCTGCAAGCCACACTGCGGAAGAATGGAGCCCCCAACTCCTCACCCAGGCCTTTGCAGCCCTCCCACACCCGCTCCAGACCTGCCCAGTTTCATCTCCCCCAGGCCTGAGCTCTTCCTGCACTTCTGTCTCATCTGTCTAGCCTTCCTTCCTCCCTACATCTCTACTGACAAATTCTGTTGCATCCCCAAAGCTCACCTTCAACCATACCCAGAATCTGAACACTTCTCCCCGCCTCCACTGCCACCACCCTGGGCCAGCCAGGTCAGTTCTCACCCAGCCTCCTAGATGCACTGCTGCCTTCTGTCTTTGTACCCCAGCTCATTCTCCACACTGCAACCCAAATGAAATTGTTATTTAGGCTGGGCGCTGTGGTGCATGCCTGTAATCCCAGCACTTTAGGAGGCCAAGGCAGTGGATCACCTGAGGTCAGGAATTTGAGACCAGCCTAACCGACATACTGAAACCCCATTTCTACAAAAAATACAAAAATTAGCCAGGCATGGTGGTGGGGTGCCTGTAATCCCAGCTACTTGGGAGGCTGAGGCAGGAGAATTGCTGGAACCCAGAAGGCAGAGGTTGCAGTGAGCCGAGATTGCGCCATTTACTCCAGCCTGGGTGATAAGAATGAAACTCCATCACAAAAACTACAAAAACAAAAACTGTTATTTAAGCCAGGAACGGATTGCTTCTCTGCTCAAACTCCTCCAGCAATTTCCCACCTCTCATGAAGTCCAAGTCTGTTTGAAGAATGGCTTCCGGGCCCTCTGTGACCTGCCCATCCCCATTGCATCAATTTTTTTTTTTTTTTTTTTTTTTTTTTTTTGAGACAGAGTCTCACTCTGTCGCCAGGCTGCAGTACAGTGGTGTGATGGAAGCTCAATGCAACCTCCACCTCCCGGGTTCAAGCAATTCTTCTGCCTCAGCCTCCCAAGTATCTGGGACTACAGGCACACACCACCACACCCGGCCTCCCCACCACATCTTTTAGCACCCCTCAGCCTGCTCCTCTGCCTCAGCTACAGCTGGTGGCCTCTCCTGGTGCCTTCTATGGTTCTCACATGGCTTGCTGCCTCACTTCCTTCAGGTCTCTGCTCAAATTTTGCCTTGAGAGCCCTGCCCTGACCACCCCACATAAAAATAGCCCCACCCTCTGCACCCTGTCCCTTCGATGGCTTTATGTCCCCTCTAGTTCACATCACCGTGGGACACACTGCATGTTGATTGTTTTTTTCCCCTAACCAAAACATGACTGCACAGGGGGAGAAACTGTTCAGGACTGTATCCCAGATTCCAGAACAGTGCCTGGCACCTCGGTGGCCCTTATGAAATGCCTCTGAATGATCTTTTTGTAGCTTCTAAGTGTGATCGGGTTTTCACATGCATAGGTAAGATGCGCCTCCCCCAAACCTTGTGATGATGTCAGCACAGTATCCCTCTGATGTGAAAGAAAAAGTTTCTGAATGAATGCATGCATGCATAAATGAATGAATGAAAAGCTTGGCTCAGGTGCCCTTTTTTCCATGAAGGCTGGCCCAGCCTCCTCAGTTAAAATGAACCTGTCTCCAGACTGCCCCCGGCACTGTCTTCCCTCTTCAAGTTTCCTGGGCATGTTCTTGCTTTTCTGGAGTTAGGTGTTCACAGGTCAGACTTCCTGTCTGTGTTCCTAAGGGGCCTCAGGGCTGGGTGCAGTGGTTCACACCTGTAATCCTAGCGCTTTGGGAGGCCAAGGCAGGCAGATCTCTTGAGGCCACGAGTTTGAGACCAGCCTGGCCAACATGGTGAAACAACATGTCTACTAAAAGACACAAAAATTAGCTGGGCATGGTCACACACTCCTATAATCCCAGCTGTTCGGGAGGCTGAGACTTTACCTGGGAAGCAGAGGTTGCAGTGAGCCAAAATTGCACCACTGCACTCCAGCCTAGTTGACAGAGCGAGACTCTGTCTCAAAACAAACAAACAAGCAAAAACTAAGAGGCCTCGGAGCAGACCCTGGCTCCAGTAGAACCCTGTGTCCTTGGGGGCCTTCGGGACCCTGAAGCCCGGCTCAGGGAGCAGGATTGAATCAGGAAGGCCTGGGATTGGGATGAGCGAGGAGAGAAGAGGAAGCCACAGGAAACAAACCAAATCCAAAGCCCAGAGCCCTTGGTGGGCCGTGGTGGGATCACACGCATGGAGACAGAACTAGCCAAGGCCTCCCAGCCAGGGCGGAGACACTCCTACTGTGCTTCTGGCCCTAGCTGAGAGCCCTCAGTAGCCGCTCCCCCATGGACAGGGCTGAGAAGTCTGGGGAAGAAGCCATCCAGGGATGGGCAGGGCAATGGCAGACCCTGACCTTGTGATCTCCTGTTTTGACTGTAGGCAGCCCTGTCCCTCTCCTGGGCATGAGGAAGTCTCCCCTGCCCCCGGATGTGCTGGCAGCTTCGGGAAACCCTCACCCTCAAGGGCTTTTTAGCTGTCTCATTATCTTCTTCAGTTTCCTGTGCATTCAGTTTTGAGAACGCACAAGACATGGAGCTGCTCTCTGTGTTCCTGAGGGGCCTCTGAGCAGACTCCGGGTCGCATAGAACCCTGTGTCCCCAGCTCTCAGACAGGCATTTCCAGTTCCATTTCATTAGGAACGCCCTTTCTCTGGTGAGATGCAGAGCCTGGGCACACAAAGGGAGAAGCCAGAGCAAGTCCCTGGCTTCCTGCTGGGTCCCAGTGGAGTTAGGGGCCCTGTGTGGTCCGGGGGCCATTTAGGGGGCACAGTAGGAAGGGAGGAGTCAAGGCAGGTGACCCTGGTGATAGGAGCTTTCCAGGTCATTTTTTTTTTTTCTTCAGACAAAGTCTCGCTCTGTCACCCAGGCTGGAGAGCAGTGGCATGATCTCGGCTCGATGCAACCTCCGCCTCCCAGGTTCAAGTGATTCTCCTGCCTCAGCCTCCCGAGTAGCTGGGACTACAGGCACATGCCACCATGCCTGGCTAATTTTTTTTTTTATTACATTTTAGGTGCCTGGCTAATTTTTTGTATTTTTAGTAGAAATGGAGTTTCACTGTGTTAGCCAGATGGTCTCCATCTCCTGACCTCAAGTGATCCACCCACCTCGGCCTCTCAAAGTGCTGGGATTATAGACATGAGCCACCGTGCCTGGCCTCCAGGTCATGTTTTTGGAGGCAGAGCCCCCTTTATGTTGTTCCCTGCTCTCCACCCTCCCTCCTACTCCCCCTGGCCTGAGGCCGGCCCTGGACCCAGTTGGGACAGAGGCTTAAAAGCCTTCAGGCTTCTCAGGGCTGCCAAGGATGGTGAAATGACCCCATGGAGGAGAAAAGAAGAGCTTCATTATGTGTTTTCCACTGTGTGCCAGAGGGAGGGGCGTCTGGGGGGTGGTGGCTCACTGTCCCCAGCTGTCCCATATGGCCTCCCCTGAGGCTGAAGGCTCACATTCAGATACCAGAGAGGTCACCTGCTGGCTCACTGAGGCCAGGAGTGGAAGGTGCATTTCGACCCTCCAATGGGTTGCTGCCCTGTCTGCAGCTGTGACCTCGCAGGGAGGGCCCTTTAAGGCAGCTGCCACTTGCCCAGGCTGGCTGCTCTCTACCTTGCAGAATGATTATTCTGTTTCCCACCTGGGTCCCAGAGGACCAATTAGGAAACTTTTTCTTTATGGTAGGAGAATCACTTGAACCTCGGAGGTAGAGGTTGCTGTGAGCCGAGTTCACACCATTGCATGCCAGCCTGGGCAACAAGAGCAAAACTCTGTCTCAAAAAAAAACGATATACATGATGGTTTTGCATGCTTTTTTGTTTCTTTGTTTTTGAGGGATTCTCGCTCTGTTACCCAGGCTGGAATGCACTGGCGTGATCTTGGCTCACTGCAACCTCTGCCTCCTGGGTTCAAGTGATTCTCCTGCCTCAGCCTCCTGAGTAGCTTGGACTACATACAGGCACTGACACCACACCCGGCTAATTTTTTTTTTTTTTTTAGATGGAGTTTTGCTCTTGTTACCCAGGCTGGAGTGCAATGGCACCATCTCAGTTCACCGCAACCTCCGCCTCCTGGGTTCAGGCAATTCTCCTGCCTCAGTCTCCTGAGTAGCTGGGATTATAGGCACGTGCTACCATGCCCAGCTAATTTTTTGTATTTTTAGTAGAGACAGGGTTTCACCATGTTGATCAGGATGGTCTCGATCTCTTGACCTCGTGATCCACCCACCTCGGCCTCCCAAAGAGCTGGGATTACAGGCGTGAGCCACCACGCCTGGCTAATTTTTGTATTTTTAGTAGAGATGGGGTTTCACCATGTTGGTCAGGCTGGTCTCGAACTCCTGACCTCAGGTGATCCACCTGCCTGGCCTCCAAAAGTGCTGGGATTACAGGCGCGAGCCACTTCACCTGGCCATGCTTTCGTATTTGTGATTTGTAATTGTAATTTTATATTTTGTGTTTGTAATATAGTGATACTGTGTTCTCTGCAGTGTGTCTCGGCATAACAATAAGTGCTTGAGCTTTGGGAATTTTGAAGCCTGTTGCTCTAGAGCATGTGTTTTCCTTACTGTGTAGTTTTCCAAGGGCTGAGTATGTTAGGATTTATTTGTCCATTTTGCTGGTGGGAGTCAGGTAGGGGTTATCTTGGGATAATGGGATTATCATTGGACGGTAGAGGAGGGGAGGAGGCAGACACTCCTGTGATCTCAGTTTCCAGAAGGCCCGGCTTGGAGTTGGACACTCGCTCATAAGCAGTGAGGAGCCTCCGAAGACTTTTGATCAGGAGCAAGCCTCAGCCAAATGTGGCGCTTTAGGAACTTATTTTCACCAGAGGTCTACAGTTTGGGTTGGAGGTAGAGAGCTGGGGATGGAGGCTCTTGTGAGACTCTAGGTGAGTTTCCAGAGCCTGTTCCCACAGGTGAGGCTGTGTTGGGAGCGGTGGAAGCTAAAATTGAGAGGGATTCTGTTTTGGTGCATATGCCAGGGAGAGGGCTAAATGCAACTGCGAGGACAGGGGCCTTTCCCAGAAAGAGAAGGAGTAGGATGGGGAACTGACTGTGGGGATTGTGACTCGCCAGCTCTGCAGGCAGATGGTGGAGGAGCCTGGGGGGAGTCCTTTGGGGCTGGGTGCAGTGGCTCACACCTGTAATTCCAGCACTTAAGGAGGCCGAGGTGGGTGGATCACAAGGTCAGGAGTTCGAGTCCAGTCTGACCAACATGGTGAAACTCCATCTCTATTAAAAAAAAAATTAAAAATATTCTCTAAAATGAAAAAAAAAATTTTTTTAAAAAGAGAGAGTCCTGTGGAAGCCCTTGGGGGGCAGGGCACAGGGCCGGGGAGAGCCACTAGGTCCTCAGGCTGCTTTCCCCTTCCTTTCTTACTTCCCCACCTCAGCCCTGCCTTCTCCTGCTTTGCCCAAAGATCAAGACCTCAGGCTAGCAAGGACTGCAACTTGTCCCTAGCCCTCATCCAAGGCAGGCACAGATCTCCCGTCCCTCTGCCACCGCCCCCTCCACCTCCAGCACCCCTCTAGTCCAGGCCCCTGTCTCTCTCCCACCTGGATGACTCCATACCTCCTGCCCCTTTCCTCCACCCAGCAGCCCAGTGAGCTCTCAGAAAGGGAGTCCAGGCCAGGTGCGGTGGCTCACGCCTGTAATCCCAGCACTCTGGAGGCCGAGGCAGGCAGATCACAACATCAGGAGTTAAAGACCAGCCTGACCAACATGGTGAAATCCCGTCTCTACTGAAAATACAAAAATTAGCTGGGCGTGGTAGCATGCACCTGTAATCCCAGCTACTCAGGAGGCTGAAGAAGGAGAATTGCTTGAACCTGGGAGGGGGAGGTTGCAGTGAGCCAAGATCACGTCACTGCACTCCAGCCTGGGCAATAGAGTGAGACTCCATCTCAAAAAAAACAAAAAGAAGAGAAAGGGAGTCCAATCCTGTGTGCCCTGTTCTACACCCACCAGCCATTTTCCAGTCTCTTCATGCCCTGGCCCCTGCCCACCTCACCAACCCCTTCTCTGGCACTGATTGTCCCTCCTGCCCCACCTAGAGACTCAGAGGCCTCCTGGCAATTCCTAAAATCCCACACTCCGCCTGCCTTGTGCCACATCACCTAGAATCGTCCATGCTGCTGGCTCGGTCTTGCAGTTTCCAGCACAAATGTCACCCTCTGGGGACAAGCCTTCCCCGGGCACCCTGTCTACAGTAGGGCCTCTTCCCTTCTAGCCATTCTTTCCCACCCCCAGCCATAGTTAACTGGCAGTGTGCTGACTAATCCAGTTTCTGCTTCAATATGTGCTGGCCCTCCCTTTCGCCACGTGATGAGCTCCCCAAAGGCAGGGCCCCTTCTGCCTTGCTTCTGCTGTCTCCACTGTGGCCATCAGGCACCGTATTTGCCAAACACAGCGAGTGACAGAGAGGGGCCTTGTTTACTGAGGCTTCTTGGTGCACAGTCCCTGCCCCCACAGATGGTGTCCTTTGTTAGAGACAGAACCTGGGCCCATGTAGTCAGCATTTAGTAAGGGGGGCGGGGAGCTTATCACCCCTCCCAGATGTGCGTGACCGTGCTCTAGCAGCTGGGAGGACTGCCCGACTGAATTGGGAAGGAAACAACAGTTGCTAAACATCTACCCGCCATTACTTTTCTTATTTTAGGCACTTAATCTTCACACAGTCCTTCAGGGTAAGTCATAGCATTGCCATGTTATAGATGAGCAACCTTATCTGTAAAGCTCATGACTTGCCCAAGGTTGCAGAGCCAAGAGGGGCCAGGCTGTAATGGGAGCCCGGGTCTTTCTGTTACTAGAGCCTCTGCTCGTTCCATAAGCCCACGTAGGGAGAAATGAAGACAGAAACAGGACGCAGGTGTCAGTGCAAGGTGGTGTCTGGCAGAGGAAAGGGTAATTTTATTTCATTTTATTTAATTATTATTATTATTATTTTTTTTTTTTATTTTTGAGATGGAGTTTCGCTCTTGTTGCCCAGGCTGGAGTGCAATGGTGCAATCTCGGCTCACCGCAACCTCCACCTTCTGGGTTCAAGCAATTCTCCTGCCTCAGCCACCCGAGTAGCTGGGACTACAGGCACGCACCACCATGCCCAGCTAATTTTTGTATTTGTAGTAGAGACAGGGTTTCACCTTGTTGACCAGGATGGTCTCGATCTCTTGACCTCATGATCCACCCGCCTCGGCCTCCCAAAGTGCTGGGATTATAGGTTTGAGCCACTGCGCCTGGCCAAATTTTATTTTTTTACTTTTCATTTTGAGCCAGGCACAGTGGCTCACACCTGTAATCCCAACACTTTGGGAGGCCAAGGCAGGTGGATCATTTGAGGTCAGGAGTTCCAGACCAGCCTGGCCAACATGGTGAAACCCCATTTCTGCCAAAAAATATAAACATTAGCCAGGTGTGGTGGTGCGGGCCTGGAATCCCAGCTACTAGCGAGGCTGAGGCAGGAGAATCACTTAAACCCGGGAGGTGGAGGTTGCAGTGAGCCGAGATCAAGCCACTGCACTCCAGCCTGTGACAGAGCAAGACTCCATCTAAACAAACAAACAAACAACAACAAAAAAAAACCTTTTCATTTCGAAATGATTTCAGACTATCAAAATAATACACAGCATTCCCATGTGCCTCTCGCTTCTGAATACTACTGTCTTTCATAACCACAGCATAGTCATCAAAACCAAGAAACGAACATGGATACTATCCTGGAAACTACCCTCAGAGCTTACTCAGATTCATCGCGTTTCCCCACTGCTCCCCTTCTCTGCTCTAGAATCCAGTCCAGGATCCCACGTTGCATTTATCTCCTGGTCTCCAGTCTGAGACAGTTTCTCAGTCTATCTTTCATCTTATCAATACATTTGAAGAACTCAGCCTGGGCAACATAGTGAGACCTCATCTCTGCTAAAAAATTTATAAATTAGTTGCCATGGTAGCACACACCTGTAGTCCCAACTACTCAGGAGGCTGAGGCGGGAGGATTGCTTGAGCCCAGGAGATTAAGCCTGCAGTGAGCTGTGGGTCGCATCAGCGCACTCTGGCCTGGGTGACAGAGCGAGACCCAAAAAAAGAATTACAGATTTGCATTTTTGGCTCAAATACCACCAAAGTGATGTTATGCCTTCCTCAGTGCATCATACCAAGAGGCAAATGATGTCTATATATTGTTACTGGTGACATTAACTTTGATCACTGGCTTAAGGTGAAGTCAGCTAGGTTTCTCCATGGCCTTTATAATTAGAGATAATTATAATGAAGGAGATACTTTGAGATTATGCAAATATCCTCTTTCTCATTATACTTGGTGATTTGACTAGGGTCGCCAGGTGTTAGAGTGTGCTCTTGTGTGTGAGAAACTCTCAGTGTTAGCCTGGGAGCAGAGTGAGAAACCTTCAAACAAATTATAAAAATAACTAGCTGGACATGGCTGTTATCCCTGTAGTCCTGGCTACTCAGGATACTGAGGTGGAAGAATCGCTTGAGCCCCGGCATTGCAGACTGCAGTGAGCTGTGACTGAGCCACCACACTCCAGCCTGGCTGACAGAACAAAACCCAATCTCTTTAGAAAAAAAAAAAAAAGAGGCAGGCACAGTGGCTCTCTCCTGTAATCCCAGCACTTTGGGAGGCCAAGGCAGGTAGATCACCTGAGGTCAGGAGTTCGAGACCAGCCTGGCCAACATGGCAAAACCTTGTCCTACTAAAAATACAAAAATCATCTGGGCGTGGCGGTGCATGCCTGTAATCCCAGCTGCTCAGGAGGCCGAGACAGAAGAATCGCTTGAACCTGGGAAATGGAGGTTGCTGTGAGCTGAGATTGCGCTACTGCACTCCAGCCTGGAGATACAGTGAGACTCTGTCTCAAAAAAAAAAAAGATGTTAATTGTCCCGTCTGTTCTACTAGATAGAACCTTCACAAGGACGGTGACTCTGCCTTGCTCAGTGTGTGTTCAGTGCCTGCCCAACAGCAAGGGTTCAGTAAATATTGTTAAAGAAATGAAAGCGTAAGTTGGCCAAATCCAATTTAGAAATAAATAAAAAAGAGCTGGGCATGGTGGCCCATGCCTATAGTTCCGGCTACTCGGGAGGCTGAGGTGGGAGGATCTCTTGAGCCCAGGAGTTCTGGGCTGCAGTGTGCTATGCCAATCGGGTGTCCGCACTAAGTTCAGCATCAATATGGTGACCTCCCGGGAGCGGGGAACCACCAGGTTGCCTAAGGAGGGGTGAACCGGCCCAGGTCAGAACCAGAGCAGGTCAAAACTCCTGTGCTGATCAGTAGTGGGATCGCGCCTGTGAATAGCCACTGCACTCCAGCCTGGGCAACATAGCTAGACCCCGTCTCTTTTTTTTTTTTCGAGATGGAGTTTCGCTCTTGTTACCCAGGCTGGATGGAGTGCAATGGCTCGATCTCGGCTTACTGCAGCCTCCGCCTCCTGGGTTCAGGCAATTCTCCTGCCTCAGCCTCCTGAGTAGCTGGGATTACAGGTACGTGCCACCATGCCCAGCTAATGTTTTGTATTTTTAGTAGAGACGGGGTTTCGCCATGTTGACCAGGATGGTCTTGATCTCTTGACCTCGTGATCCACCCGCCTTGGCCTCCCAAAGAGCTGGGATTACAGGCTTGAGCCACCGCACCAGGCAAGACCCCGTCTCTTAAAAAAAAAAAAAGAAAGAGGGCCTCCAACAAAGGAACATAAAGACTAAAATAAAGGTTGGCAAAGCCCTTCAATTGTGTGCCCAGACTGCCAATCAATATAAACCCATGGGTACATGGAGCTGACAGTGCAGTGATTAAATTTTACCTAAATCATTTCTACAAATTGCCATGGAAACCTGCTGGTTTTAACCCAACTGTTTGCAGACAAATCAGCTAACTCTTGGGTCTGAAGAACGGCTGCCCCTGCCCCCACAGACACAGTCAATACATGTAGAGATTTAGGGTCCCTCACCTACCCCACCTCCTCTTTTCTGACTCATGCTTAGTCAGCCAGAATCCCTCCCCCTTTTCTGATTACCTTGACGTATAACCCTAAGCACTGCCACCTCACCCCATCCTCACCCAGCCTCAGTTTCCCTTCAGTGAGGCAAGGGCCTGAGGCAGCTCCTTCCTTTGCTGACAAGGCTGACCACATGTTTGCCTTGTAATTTCAATGTAAATTACATTTCAATGTAAAATGAAATTTGGACCTAATTGTTCAAAAAGCAGGGAAAAATAGCCATTAAAAGTATTAAATATGAAGCTTTTTTTCTTCTACAATCTCTATTTTGACCTGTGATGGTTTTGATTTGCTATTTAATGTCATTCTAAGTAAGAAGCATTTAAATTATTAGCAGGAATTGTACCATTCGCTTAATATTGTGCAATGCCTGTTTTAAATACAAATATAAGAACGTTTAACTCATGTAGCATCTCAGAAACTACATATTTCTTTCTTTCTTTCTTTCTTTCGAGACAGAGTTTCACTCTTGTTGCCCAGGCTGGAGTGCAATTGCACGATCTTGGCTCACCAAAACCTCCACCTCCCAGGTTCAAGAGATTCTCCTGTCTCAGCTTCCCAAGTAGCTGGGATTACAGGCATGTGCTACCACGCCCGGCTAATTTTGTATTTTCAGTAGAGACCAGGTTTCTCCATGTTGGTCAGGGTGGTCTTGAACTCCCGACCTCAGGTGATCTGTCTGCCCCAGCCTCCCAAAGTGCTGGGATTACAGGCCTGAGCCACCATGCCTGGCAATAATATTTCTTAGTTTATACATGGATATGTATTTTGTTCTTACCAGGACAGGGTCTCCTCTGTCACTCAGACTGGAGTACAGTGGCACAAATATGGTTCACTACAGCCTTGACCTCCTGGTCTCAATGATCCTCCCACCTCATCCTCTCAGGTAGCCGGGGCCACAGGTGGGTGCCACTATGCCTGGACAATTTTTGCATTTTTAGTAGAGATGGGGTCTCCCCATGTTGCCCAGTCTGGTCTCAAACTCCTGGGCTCAAGCACTTCTTCTGCCACCACCTCCCTAAGTGCTGGAATTACAAGTGTGAGTCACCACACCCGGCCTTCAATTCTTTTTCTGTTTTTTTGAGAAGGAGTCTCACTCTGTCACCCAGGCTGGAATGCAATGTTGTGATCTTGGCTTGCTGCAACCTCTGCCTCCGCCTCCCAGGTTCAGCGATTCTCCTGCCTCAGCCTCCTAAGTAGCTGTTATTACAGGCACGCCTGACCAATTTTTGTATTTTTAGTAGAGACAGAGTTTCACCATGTTGGCCAGGCTGGTCTCAAACTTCTGACCTCAGGTGATCCACCCGCCTCGGCCTCCCAAAGTGCTGGGATTACAGGCGTGAGCCACCTCGCCTGGCCTCTCCAAGTCTCTTCTGTGAGTTCCTCAGTTCACGTTCCCAATAGACTGCGAGTTTTACATGTATCTGTCCCATTCTCCATCTTGTCCTGAGTGCTAAGCAGGGCAAACAGTAGGCACATAATAAGTGAGGGTGGCATTGCATTGGTTCACAGGGTGGCCAAAGGAGTGGAGCTGTGGGGCCTGCAGGCATCACAAAGGGGTCTAGGGGAGCTAGGGAGAAAGGCTGACCAGAGGCCCTCTGCCTGCCCTCTAGGTACAGCCTCTACACCCGAACCTGGCTCGGGTACCTCTTCTACCGACAGCAGCTGCGTAGGGCTCGGAACCGCTACCCTAAAGGCCACTCGAAAACCCAGCCCCGCCTCTTCAATGGTGAGCTCCAACTGCCCCTGGCCAGCATTCCCCATTCTGTGGCCCCATCCTCCCTGCCTCCTCCCTTTCCTAGCCCTGGGATCCCTGCCGATTACGCCGCTATAGCCCATCTCTGTCCCCAGGAGTGAAGGTGCTTCCCATCCCTGTCCTCTCCGACAACTACAGCTACCTCATCATCGACACCCAGGCCCAGCTGGCTGTGGCTGTGGACCCTTCAGACCCTCGGGCTGTGCAGGTGAGGGGAGGGCGGGGAGCAGGGGTTGCCTGGGGTTGCCCTTGGGGACTGTCAGCTTCCCCTTGCTAGAGAGGGCTGTCCCTTGTCCGTCTGCCCATGGGATGTGTCCTGTATGCTCCATGTTCACACGTGCATATGCACACACACGGCCTGGGGGAGGGGGGTGTATGGGGTATGGCTGGGCAGAGGGGAGGGCAGGAGTAGGGGCTGCAGAACCAGAGGGCTGGGGGTGTTGGCCAGGACTGTGGCTGTCTCTCACTCCCATTGGCCCCCTTCTGACCCCCTTTCTTTCTGTTACCTCTGCCTGTCAGTATCGGTCTCTCTGTCTTTCCCTCCCATTCCTTATTTCTCTGTGTCTGCCTCTCTCCATGCACAAGTGTCCCTCTGCCCTCCATGTGCCCTGTGCTGCACACTCCCGCCTCCAGCTCCCCGCTCCCTGCTTTGCTCTCCTCTCCTCTCTGCCAGCACCCACACTCCACACTCAACACTCCTGGCTCTGGCTGCTCTGAGTCTCCCCTGCATCCTGCTCCTCTGTCTCCAAACCTCCTCTCTCCCGCAGGCTTCCATTGAGAAGGAAGGTGTCACCTTGGTCGCCATTCTCTGTACCCACAAGCACTGGTAAGGGGCTACCGTCTTCCCTGGTCCATCCTGGTCCCGGCTGGGCTTGGGCCCAGTGAGGATGGCCGGGGCTGGAGGTCAAGAAGTCAGGCCAGGCCAGCACCCACCTTCCTTATGAAGCCACCTGGATACCAGCAGAGTGGGAGGAGAGGGCAGTCTCCCCCGCCCCCCACTCCATTCTTGGAGGTTCTGAAGCCCCAGAGGAGGGCGGGGCAGTCGTTTCTCTTTCATTTCATGAGCGTGTATATTAGATACCTACTGCACATTGGGCATGGACAAAACTTAGGACTCTCCATAAAGAAATTCTAAGACCAATTGGGGAGATTACCCTGTATCAAAGTGTGTAACAGCTGAGGCAAGAGAATTAGGAGTTCAAGCCCAACCTGGGCAACATAGTGAGACTTTGTCTTCAAAAAAAGAAGTATTTAAGTAGCAGTTGGCACAGGGTACAGGGATGGGAGGCCCCAGGCAGGGTGTGATCAGATCCACTTGGAGAATTATAAGATGATGACTGGCCAGGCATGGTGGCTCACACCTGTAATCCCAGCACTTTGGGAGGCCAAGGCGGGGGGATCAGGAGGTCAAGAGATCGAGACCATCCTGGCCAACATGGTGAAACCCCGTCTCTACTAAAAATACAAAAATTATCTGGGGGTGGTGGTGCATGCCTGTAGTCCCAGCTACTCAGGAGGCTGAGGCAGGAGAGTCACTTGAATCCAGGAGGCGGAGGTTGCAGTGAGCAGAGATTGTGCCACTGCACTCCAGCCTGGTGACAGAGCAAGAATCTGTCTCAAGGGGGAAAAAAATATGCTGACCTGAGCTGAGAGTCCAGGAAGATCAGCTGGCACTGGGTAGGCTGAATTATTGGGGGTGATGTTCTGGGCACGGGATTAGCTCAAACAAAGGCCTAGGGGTGTGGACAAGTTGGCTCAGTCCAGAAGCCACAGCCCCAGAACTTAAAAGCCTGGAGATCCTGTGGGAAAGGGGGGGCTGAGGTGCAGTTGCCTCTTGAAGCCCTCTGCCTGTCTCTGCCATCCTGCAGGGACCACAGCGGAGGGAACCGTGACCTCAGCCGGCGGCACCGGGACTGTCGGGTGTACGGGAGCCCTCAGGATGGCATCCCCTACCTCACCCAGTAAGTCCCTGACCTAGCCAAGAGACAGCCCTTCCGTGGGCCCTTTCCCTCACCCCCAGCCTTCAGTGAAGTGTTTCAGGGGTAGCAGCAGGTGGATCTTTGCCAATGCCCTTCCGTGGGTCCGTTCCCTCACCCCCAGCCTTCGGTGAAGTGTTTCAGGGGTAGCAGCAGGTGGATCTTTGCCAATGCCCTTCCGTGGGTCCGTTCCCTCACCCCCAACCTTCGGTGAAGTGTTTCAGGGGTAGCAGCAGGTGGATCTTTGCCAATGCCCTTCCTGGCCCTCAGAGAACCGATCCCAGCCTATCTGAAGACTGACTGCCCATCCCCCAACTGATCCAGCCATCGTCCCCAAAAGAGGAGAGGCAGGGTTTGGACCCTGGGCACTGGGGTAGCTTCTCTAGTGTGGAAGCCCACCCTCCTGTGATCACCCAGCCCCTTGGGCCTGGGATGGGGGCAGGGATCAGCATGGCACACCTCTTGTACCTTCTCTCCCCTACTGCCTTGTTCCCCAGTCCCCTGTGTCATCAAGATGTGGTCAGCGTGGGACGGCTCCAGATCCGGGCCCTGGCTACCCCTGGCCACACACAAGGCCATCTGGTCTACCTACTGGACGGGGAACCCTACAAGGGTCCTTCCTGCCTCTTCTCAGGGGACCTGCTCTTCCTCTCTGGCTGTGGTGAGTTCCCCCAAAAGAGAGAGGAGCTGCGAGAGGGAGGGAGAGAAGAAGCCAGGGCAGCCGCAGTCCCACAAAAAGCACTGAAGCATTAGTTTTAGCACAGATGTTGCTGTGGTGGTTACTTCCATCTGTTACTCAGGTTAATTTTAATCCTTGCGACTTCCCATGGGGCACATTGGGAGGCTAAGGTAGGAGGATCACTTGAGGCCAGGAGTTGGAGACCAGACTGGGCAAAATAGCAAGACTGTCTCTACAAAAAAAAATTTTTTTTAAAGTGCCTGTAATCCTGGCACTTTGGGAAGCCGAGGCGGTGGGTCACGAGGTCAGGAGATCCAGACCATCCTGGCTAACAGAAACTCTGTCTCTACTAAAAATACGAAAAAATTAGCAGGACATGGTGGCAGCTATTTGGGAGGAGGCTGAGGCAGGAGAATTGCTTGAACCCAGGAGGCAGAGTTTGCAATGAACCAAGATCGCACCACTGCACTCCAGCCTGGGTAACAGAATGAGACTCCATCTCAAAAAAAACTTCCCCCAGCTGCTGGACAGAATGAGAGAATGTCTGTAGCTGAGTAGAGCCCTGCAGGGAATTCGTTTCCCCTGGATGGAGCCTGGTTCTCTGATACAGTGACTGGCAGGACTAGGTTATGAAAAGTTAAGACTCCCTGAGTGAGCCGGTGGGTGAGGATCACAAGTCCCAGGCTGCGTGGAGTCCCAAAGGGCAGTACAGGGGAAGATGTTCCCTTTGAGAAAGAGCAGTGAAGCATCTACCAAGCCTGGGGAAGAGAGTTCAGCTTGAAGATTCTACAGCCCCGCCCTTCAGATGTCACTGTGTGCAATGGAGACCTCAGATGGGCTTGGCCAGAGGTGACCAGTTGGGCCCAGCTCCCAGTGAGAAGGAGGAAATAGATACCTGCATGGGCCAGCCGTGGGTCAGGGCTGGTGGCCAGCCAGAGCGTTACAAGCTGGTTCCCACCCGTGTCTATGTGCCTTATGCCACACTGTGTGATCCTTGCGCCTTGTGACATACCCTCCGACCCCCACCCAGGACGGACCTTTGAGGGCAACGCAGAGACCATGCTGAGCTCACTGGACACTGTGCTAGGGCTAGGAGACGACACCCTGCTGTGGCCTGGTGAGATGCCCCTGCTCCTCCCCATCCTCCAGCCCCATCTCAGCCAGGGACAAGGGCCCTCCCTCCCCTCCCTCCCCTAGAAAGCAGCCCAACCCAGTTTCTGCCCAGAAGCGACTCAGCTCCACCGCTAGGGGTAGGGGCAGCGCTCTGGCCTCCCTTCTTCCTGGAGAGGGGGCTCCGTAACACCTCTGCTTCTCATTCCACCTTCCCCTGGCAGCCATCCTCCAGCCTCCTGGAAGCTCTGCAGGCTCCAGGATATTCCAGAAAGATGTCTAATCGTTCATAGCCCAAGCCCAGAACAGAACATAGCCCTTGCTTCTCTGGGGAGAAGTCAGTAAATCCACTCTGCATGTAACCATTGCCTTGTAGTGCATAAAAACACTCACAAATATCTAAGTTAGCTGGGTGTGGTGGCGCACGCCTCTAATCCCAGCACTTTGGGAGGCCAAGGCAGGTGGATCACGAGGTCAGAAGTTCGAGACCAACCTGACCAGCATAGTGAAACCCTGTCTCTACTAAAACTACAAATATTAGCCGGGCATGGTGGTGTGCTCGGGAGGCTGAAGCAGGAGAATTGCTTGAACCTGGGAGGTGGAGGTTGAGGTGAGCCGAGATGGCACCATTGCACTTTAGCCTGGCAACAAGAGCAAAAACTCTGTCTCAAAACAAACAAACAAACAAACAAAAAAAAAAACAACTCAGTTAATCCTCAGAACATACATTCATTCATTCATTCAACAAATACTTTATGTGCGCCTAACATATACCAGGCTCTGTTCTCGGCACCAGGAACACAGCAGGTCCATCCGTTTCCGGTGTTTTCTCCATTTGCCAAATGAGAAAATCGTGCCTCAGAGAGGTGCCGTGACTAGCCCGAGGTCACACGCTGGGCAATGGTGGAGTCAGGGCTAGAGGCAGACCTGCGGCTCCGGACCTAGCGGTTTTTACCCCGGAACTGTTGCTCCTTTTCACCCGTGGCTGACTTGTGCCCGCAGTTAGAGAAGCAGCTCCTGGAGTTTGGGGTTTTCCTGGAAGTGCTGCCCTCATCCCTGGTTGTTGGGCGCCCATTGGCCTGGACCTGGGGCAGGGAGGACTATTCTGACCGTTCCACCAATCTCTCTGCTGTGTGTCTCATCCCTGCGGCTGTCGGTAGGTCATGAGTATGCGGAGGAGAACCTGGGCTTTGCAGGCGTGGTGGAGCCTGAGAACCTGGCCCGGGAGAGGAAGATGCAGTGGGTACAGCGGCAGCGGATGGAGCGCAAGGGCACGGTGAGGGTCTCCGGGTCCAGGAGGAGCCTCGTGGGTGGGAACTCAGCGTGGGCGGGCACCTGTCTGTGCTGACCCCAGGCCTGCCAGCACCTCCCCAAAGCTCTGACCTGTGTGGTCCATGGGCCCTCAAGTCAGAACTCCTGAACTCCAGGATGGGTTGGGGGTCAGGGCAGGCTTCTCTGTCTCGGGTCTGTTTCCCAACTTCTGTCCACAAAGCCTGGTTCCTCTCGCCCACAGTGCCCATCTACCCTGGGAGAGGAGCGCTCCTACAACCCATTCCTGAGGACCCACTGCCTGGAACTGCAGGAGGCTCTGGGGCCGGGGCCGGGCCCTACTGGGGATGATGAGTGCTCCCGGGCCCAGCTCCTGGAAGAGCTCCGCCGGCTGAAGGACATGCACAAGAGCAAGTGATGCCCCAGCGCCCCCAGCCAGCCCACTCCCCACATGGGGAGGCCACCGCCACCCGCACCTCACCATCCTTCTCATCGCTAACACCACCACCTCCATCGGCGCCCAAGCGGGCATCATCCCCGACACTGCTCAGGGGAGGGAGGGACCAGGCAATGAGACTGAGCCCAAGAGAAGGGGGCTGGTGGGAGACTGTGAACCCCAAAGTGGGAGGCTGCCTCCTCAGTGGAGAGAGGAAAGGAGGGATCTCAGGACACCTCCAGACCCTACCAACTGGGAGGGTCCCCTCCTCCTTCCCTACTCCTGGGATGGCAGCAAGGACATGGGGGCTGCTGTTAAGTTCCTCCCTCGGGATGTCTCATCTCACTGTAGCCCTGGAACTCAGGGTGACAGGGCCCACGACCAAGTTGAGTCCATCTTGCCCATCCCCCATCCAGGGTTGGGGAAGAAGCTCAGCCCCTCACAGTGGCCTCAGGTGTGATGCCTTGCAAAAGCAGCATTCAGAGGGACAGCTGGACTCTGGTGTCCTGAGACTCTGCCCTCCTCCCACAGCCTCCCTGCCCCACCCACCCCTGCAAAGGCATTTTTCAGACAGAGCCATTCCTAAGAGCACTGAAGGTCTGGAAGGCTGGCTGGCCACTCTCTGCCTCAGCAGCCTCCCTACAGCCTGGAAGAAGGCGGGTCCTGGTTGCCATGGAAACCTCCTCCTTGGGCTAAACAGGCGCTGGAGGCTCAGATGTGGAGCCCCACAGTCTTGCAGGTCACATACTCTCCTTGCACATCGGGCCTGGTCGTGCCCACTGGCCTCTGCCCCTGCCCTGAGCCACAGGGGCCCCTCCTTGCCAGGGGAGAGAGAGCCATGGTCCACTTTGGCCACTGCAGTTTTCTTATTTTGACCCTTGTTCTTAGGCCCATCTGACTGCCTTCCTCCATCTAACTAATCTCTCCTGCTTTACCTGCAGCCCCTTTCTTCTTTGAGTTGGTAAAGATTGATTCTGTAACCTGACACTCACCTGGCCCTTTGCAGTTTGCCAGCCACATTCCCCTGTGATTTCCCACTGGATCCAGGCCCTCTCCCCACTGGGAAGAGGAGACTCATGTGCAGGATGGAAATCAAGTCTGTGAGCAGAGTGTGGGAGTGCTCGGCAGCTCTGGGCCCCAGGCCTGGCCCGGCCCCTCTGCTCACTCCACCTCCAGCTCTGCTGATCCTCTAGTCTTGGGTCCAGATCCCTTTGGGGCCACAGCAAGGAACCCTGCAGTCCTAAGGCGGGTGTACCTTGGGTCAGCCAGGAGCCCTCTCTTCTTGTGTCAGTCTGCCCTCGGGCTCTGCTCACCTCTGGTGACCCTCCAAGATGCCTCTACCCTCAGTTTGCCCTCATCATCTGGCCTCTGCGCCCCTCTCCAGCCACAGCCTCTAGTACACTTCAGCAATACCACTAGACTAGTTAGAGTTCCTCACTCACCAAGCAAGACATGCAGTTTCATGCCTCCGTGCCTTCGCTCATGCTGTTTCTTCCGACTGGAATGCCTTCCCCTGCCCCTCCTGCCTCGTCTGCCTGGCAAGCACCTGCTCATCTCTCACGATCCCCTTAAAGGCCCCCTCCTCCAGGAAGGCAACCCCTGTCCCCCTCCCCTGCAGGCTACCTCTGCACTTTGTCAATGCTTCTCTTGTGACACTTATCACACTGTAATTTCCTTGTTTACATGTTTGTCTCCCCTTCTAGACTGTGAATCCTTAAGGGCATGGACTGTATCGTATGCATCTCTGTATTTCTGCGCCTAGCACGGTGCCTAGCACACAGTAGGCGCTCAATAAATGTTGAATGAATGAATGATTTAACCAAGCCTTGATCATTCAACAGCTTGTCTTTGTTGCTACATGAGCGAACGCAGCAGAGAATGTTCTCACAGTTTTCCCAGCTCAGTTTCAGGGCTGCTAACTTGGTGTTATGCACTTCAAGAGCCTTGACCAGAAAGGATGCCCTAAATATATTCCTTCCACGGCCAGGGACATTGGTTCAGGGTTTGCAGTTTGCTTATCTCAGTGTTTCCCAAAGCTTGGGATGCCTAAGCGTACCACTAGCTGAAGTAGGGTGTCTGTCCATGGTCACAGCACAGCAATCAATCCTACTTCAAGGGCACGGCCTTGGCACTAGTGTGTCTTCAATGCCTTTGGGAAGAAAGACCTGGGATCCAGGTTCGTACTTTAGTTAGGGCAAGTGTCTCTAGTTAAACAACAACATCATTTTGTTTCCATTGTATTTATCTTTGGGGTCAATTTTTTTTTTTTTTTTTTGAGATGGAGTCTCACTCTATCACCCCAGCTGGAGTGCAGTGGTGCGATCTTGGCTCACTGCAACCTCCACCTCCCAGGTTCAAGCAGTTCTCCTGCCTCAGCCTCTCAAGTAGCTGAGACTACATGCCTGGCTATTTTTCATATTTTTAGTAGAGACGGGTTTTAGCCATATTGGTCAGGCTGCTCTTGAACTTCTAACCTTGTGATCTGCCTGCCTCAGCCTCCCAAAGTGCTGGGATTACAGGTGTGAGCCACCATCCCTGGCCTTTTTCTTTTTTTCTGGAGACAGTGTCTCACTCTGTCGCCCAGGCTGGCGTGCAGAGGTACAATCTTGGTTCACTGCAACCTCCGCTTCCCAGGTTCAAGCAATTCTTCTGCCTCAGCTTCCCGAGTAGCTGGAACTATAGGCACATACCACCATGGATGGCTAATTTTTGTATTTTTACTAGTGACAGAGTTTCACCGTATTGGCCAGGCTGGTCTTGAACTCCTGACCTCGTGATCTGCCCGCCTTAGCCTCCAAAGTGCTGGCATCACAGGTGTGAGCCACCATGCCCAGTCGATTATTTATTTTTGACAAGTGACACTGGTTTTCAGTTCATAAAAATGATTAAAGATGTTTATTGAAATAGAAAAATACTATTCTCCTATTTTACTTGGCTATAGCAAAGCTCTTGAAGGTAGCCTTGATATGGCTGAGGACCAGGAAGCCCTGGCTCAGCTCCAGACTTCCTTAGGGCCAGCCCAACAGACAGGGTTCCCACCCCTGGCCACAGTTCAGCCTCCCCTCTTAGGTGCCCTTCACCCCAGGCCAAGGACCTTGGCACTGGCCCCAGCTGTCTTGGATCACAGCTGCACCTGGGCTGGAGCGATGGACTGTGTCTTCACCTTCCCGAAGAAAGTGGTTCTGTGTGCTCTGATATGTTTGAGTCACTGCTATTTTGGGCGGACAAACCACAGGGCCAGGCCCTGACATACGCAGGTCACTCTGGGTATGTCCTGCTTCAAGGCGTACCTGGTGATGGTTCTCTGGGGTTAGGGCCATCCTCCAACTGGGCCGTCTGTACTGAATGATGGGCACATGCCTCTCCTGGAGTTGGCACTGAGCAGTAACAACCAGACCACGTGCTCCTTGCTTGCAGAACAGCAGGTGTCACTGGACTTACAGTCCTGGATTCCAGTCCCAGCTCTGTCATTCAATATCAAAGTGACCTTGAGAAAGTCATTTCCCTGACCTCAGTTTCTTCACCTTCCAAAGGAGAGGTCAACTCTGAATGAGTCAGAACCTTTTAGGTGCAAGAGAGAAATACTCAAAACAAAAGGAGAATTTATCGGCTCACGAAATTGAGAAGTATAGGATGATGTCATGCTGGCTTCAGGCATGGCTGAATCCAGGGACTCAATGGGAATATCCATTCGGCTCTGCTTTCTTCTGCATCGGTATCAATCTCTGTCAGGCTTCTCCCTGGAGTAGAAAGATGGTCTCTAGAAGTTCCAGCTTTCTAGGCTACAAGTTCATCAGACCTAGTGGGGCCTCCAATAGTTCTGAGGCTTGAGTTTCATTGATTTAGCTGGGGTTGTGTGCCCAACCCTGAACCAATCCTAGGAGTTAGGGGAATGGGCTTCTCGGACTGGCCAGGCCAGGTCTCATTTGACCACACTCAGAAGGCCAGTGTCAGATCCAACTAAACTATGGTAAACTGAAAGTGGGGAGGGGAGGCCAGGCACGGTGCCTCACGCCTGTAATCCCAGCGTTTTGGGAGGCCAAGGCAGGTCAAGAGATCAAGACCATCCTGGCCAACAAGGTGAAACCCTGTATCTACTAAAAATACAAAAATTAGCTGGGTGTGGCGGCACGTGCCTGTAATCCCAGCTACTTGGGAGGCTGAGGCAGGAAAATTGCTTGAACCGGGGAGTCGGAGGTTGCAGTGAGCCGAGATCGCATCACTGCACTCCAGCCTGGGAGACAGAGCGAGCTTCCGTCTCAAAAAAAAAGAAAAAGAAAAAGAAAAAATGCTGTATCAAGTTTCTGGTGCTATGATTAATTATAGAGAGGAAATGGAGATGGACGCCTGGCCTCAAAGGTGTTTGAATAACATGTAGTTTTAAAAATAACCAGCAAGCAGTTCATTCGTAAATTTGTTTTTCCCTGGATCCCAGACTAGCTCTCTTTGAGGGTAGAAAAGGAGAAAGAGAGTGGGGATAACTGGGCAGCCTTAGGTGGTCCAGGGAAGAAACTGAAGAAACAAATGCGAAAACCCTGTGTGTGCGTGTGTGCATGGTGGGGGTGGTCTTACTTCCCCAAAGCCCTGCCCAGAGGTGGAGCCTTTGAAAGAGGTGAGAACTAACACCAATGGTCCATAAACACTAGGCTTGGGCCAAATGCTGGTGGGAGAAACAGGGCACTTGAAACTGGACTGATCACAAGCACAAGCTCTGCTCAATTGGCCGTGTGTAACACTGGATGGTGACTCAGGATCACTGAGCCTGTTGTAGAGAGGTTCCCCCCTCCAATAGGCCCCAGTGTGTGTTCCCCTCTATGTATCCATGTGTTTTCATCATTTAGCTCCCATTTATAAATAAGAACTTGCAGGATTTGGTTTTCTGTTCCTGAGTTAGTTTGCTGAGGATAATGAGCCTCCAGCTCCATCCATGTCCCTGCAAAAAACATGATCTTGTTCTTTTGTACAGAGGTGTTAACAGCTGCCTCTCCTTCCTGTTAGTGTTACTGATAAACTTAGGGTTAGTCTGCCAGGAGCAGTAGAACAAACAGATAAAGAACATGGACTCTGGAGTCAGCCCATCCAGTTTGAAGTCCACACTTGCCATCAGTGACCTTGAACAAGTTAGTTAACCTTTCTGTGCCTCTATTTCTCATCTGTCAAATAGGGCCATAATATTACTGACCTTCGAAGTTTGTTGAGAGGATTGATGAGTTAATACCCACAGAGCTTGGCACAGAGCCAGCCCCCTCCAGGTTAGGAGTTGCTCAGCAGAAACTCACCCAAGTGGCTAGTCACAGGCACAGGTACCTCACAGGCTCAGCCAGGCCAACCTACCCCGTGCCACACAGCAGGTATATCCTCCTGCTCCAGAGTCTTCCTACATTGGCCTAAGGTGCATGACAGTGCTTTTTGACTTTTAGAGACAGTCTCCCTCTGTCGTCCAGGCTTGAGTGCAGAGGCGCCATCACTGCTCACTGTAGCCTTGAACTTCTGGGCTCAAGAGATCCTTCCACTCCAGCCACTGAGTAGCTGGGACTATATAAGCACATGCCACCATGCCTAGATAATTTTTAAATTTTTATTTATGTATGTATTTATTTATTTTTCGAGACTGAGTCTCACTCTGTCACCCAGGCTGAAATGCAGTGGTGTGATCTCGGCTCACTGCAACCTCCATCTCCTGGGTTCAAGCAATTCTTGTGTCTCAGCCTCCCGAGTACCTGGGATTACAGGCACCCGCCACCACGTCTGGCTAATTTTTGTATTTTTAGTAGAGACAGCGTTTTACCATATTGGCCAGGCTGGTCTCGAACCCCTGACCTCAAGTGATCCACCCACCTTGGCCTCCCAAAGTGCTGGGATTACAGGTATGAGCCACCACGCCTGACCCAGATAATTTTTAAAATTTTTCTGTAGAAACAGGGTCTGGCTATGTGTCCAGGCTGGTCTCCAACTCCTGGGCTCAAGTGATCCACCTGCCTCAGCCTCCCAAAATGTTGTGATTATAGGCATGAGCCACTATGCCAGGCCGACACCACTTCTAAATAGATTTCTTCCCAAGAGTTAAAAAATAGATCACAAACTGGACGTTAGTCCTTCTGCAATCTACTTTGCCAAACTGTTTCACCCCTAGCCACTGGCAGAAGATAGCCAGCACCAAGAGGAGGGAATTGGTGGCAGAGGGGTGTGCAAAGAGAGTTAAGAACATGAGCTCCCAGGAGGTGGGGAGACTGTGAGGACAGGCAGACAGTTGCCTTATGCAGCTGGGTGGGCCTGACCAAAGAGTAGTGAGGGCCTGGCGTGGTGGTGCAAGCCTGTATTCCCAGATACTTGGGAGACTGAGTGGGGAGGATTGCTTCAGCCCGGGAAGTCGAGGCTACAGTGAGCTCTGATCGTTCCTCTGTATATTTTATAGACAGCTTTATTTAGATAAAATTCACACAACAGGACAGGCGCAGTGGCTCACACCTGTAATCCCAGCACTGGGAAGCTGAGGCGGGCAGATCACAAAGTCAAGAGATCAAGACCATCTTGGCCAACATGATGAAACCCCGTCTCTACTAAAAAAACACACTCAAGAAAAATTAGCCGGACATGATGGTGTGCGCCTGTAGTCCCAGCAACTCGAGAGGCTGAGGCAGGAGAATTGCTTGATCCCAGAAGGCGGAGGTTGCAGTGAGCCAAGATCGTGCCATTGCACTCCAGTCTGGGTAACAAGAGTGAAACTCCGTCTCAAAAAAAAAAAAAAAAGAAATACAAAATTAGCCAGGTGTGGTGGCACGCACCTGTGATCCCAACTACTCAGGAGGCTGAGGCAGGAGAATCGCTTGAACCTGGGAGGCAGAAGTTGCAGTGACCCAAGATCGTGCCACTGCACTCCAGCCTGGACAACAGAGAGACTCATTCTCAAAAAAGTACAATTCAGTGGTTTTTAGTATATACAGTTTTGTGACCATCACCACAATATAATTTTAGAACATGTCATCATCCCAAAAAGAAACCGCATGTCCATTTAATATCACTCCCTGCCTTCACGGCCCCACCCTCTCCCAATGCTATGCATCCACCAATCTACTTTCTGTCTCTATAGATTAGCATATTTAGGACATATCATATAAATGAAATCATACATTATGTGGCCTTCCGCGACTGGCTTCTTTTGCTCAGCATGTTTTCAAGGTTCATCCATGTTGGATATGTGTCAGTACTTCACTGTATAGCTGGTTAATATTCTCCTTTTTTTGTTTGAGACAGGTTCTCACTGTGTCACCCAAGCTGGAGTGCAGTGTCTTGGCTCACTGCAACCTCCACCTTCAGGCTGAAACAAACCTCCCACCTCAGCCTCCCAAGCAGCTGGCCTTAGAGGTGCATGACACCACACCTAGCTAAGGTTTGTACTTTTTGTAGAGATGTGGTTTTATCATGTTGCCCAGGCTGTTCTCAAACTTCTGGGCTCAAGAGATTTGCCTGCCTCAGCCTCCCAAATGCTGGGATTACAGGCATGAGCCACTGCATCTGGGCACAAAAATATTCCATAGATGAATATTTTATATTTTGTTTATCCATTTGACAGTTGTTAGTCAGATTTTTTCCATTTTTTGTCTATTATGAACAATGCTGTGACCATTCTTGTACAAGTTTTTGTGTAGACATATGTCTTCAATTCCTTTTTTGGGGAGGGGATTTTTTTAATACTTTAAGTTCTGGGATATATGTGCAGAACGTGCAGGTTTGTTCCATAGGTATACACGTGCCATGGTGGTTTGCTGCACCCATCAACCTGTCATCTACATTAGGTATTTCTCCCAATCCTACCCCTCCCCTAGCCCCTGTTTTCAGTTCTTTTGGGTGTCCACCTATGAGTGGAATCGCTAAGACATAGTAACTCCACATTTAGCTTTCAATGTTTTGTTTTGTTTTGTTTTGTTACTTGGGGGCTTTCCAGCAAAAACCAAAAAGCCTGCTAGACAAATTCTAAAAGAGCTGTAACACTACATTTAGCTTTTTGGGGAACTTCCAAACTGCTTTCCAAAGCAGCTATGAGTTTTCTTGTTTTCATTTTTTTGAGACAGAGTCTCACTCTGTCACCCAGACTGGAGTGCAGTGGCTCTATTACAACTCACTGCACCCTCAACCTCCCAGGCTCAAGCAATCTTCCCACTCAGCCACCTGAGTAAATGAGACTACAGGCACGTGCCACCATGCCCAGCTAATTATTTGACTTTTTTTGTAGAGATGGAGTGTTACATTGTATCTCAGGCTGGTCTTGAACTCCTGGGCTCAAGCAATCTTCCTGCCTCAGCCTCCTAAATTGTTAGGATTATAGGGGTGAGCCACTGTGCCCAGCCAAATAAGTTTTCTCTCTCTCTCTCTTTCTTTGTTTCTTTTTGGAGACAGGATCTTGCTCTGTCATCAGGCTAGAGTGCAGTGGCACGGTGTCGGCTCACTGCAACCTCCACCTCCTGGGTTCAAGTGATTCTCCTGCCTCAACCTCTGGAGTAGCTGGGATGGTCTTGATCTCTTGATCTTGTGATCTGCCTGCCTCAGCCTCCCAAAGTGCTGGGATTTACAGGTGTGAGCCACTGCGCCCGGCCTGATTGGATTTTTAAGTACCTGTAGATTTCCTTTTACTTTACTGGCTGTTAATCCAAACGCAGCATGTTTCATTTTAAAGTGCATTTTATTTAAAAGTGCACCCAATAAAAAGTCCTAGGAGACTTGGTGATAGTAAAACTTTTATGCTTCCTCTTTGTCAGTAATTATTATCCCAGTTATAAGGATAACAATTAAGCATAATACGACAGCAATACTCTGCCCAATCTTCTAGTTAGAAGGTGCTACCGTGTATAATCCTGTTGCAAATATTGGAATGAGAATGGCAATTCCCACAAGTGTGGTGCGGTAGATAATTTCCACCTAAAATTTTACTTGCCAACATATTGAATTCCCCTTTGGGGGTCTATGAAGTTGCTTGGTTTTATTTTATTTTTCATTATTTTTATTATTTTTTATTTTTTTAATTCAGTCTCGGTAGAGACTGTCAAAAATTGCCAATGCGGACTATATTTCAATCCGCCATGGTGAGGTATTGGGAGGCTTTCAATTAGCAATAATCACACCTCGGATAAACCTCACTGGCTATGGTACCGCCACTGTGCAAAGCTGGTTCTATTTTCCCAAACGAAGAAAGCTCCAGGTTTCTCACTTTCATTACCTGGCAGAATATGCAAGGTAATTGTCCAGAACTAGCATATGGATTCACATTTTTGCATTTCCCATCCCTTTTTTTTTTTTATGTTGCAGAAGATCACCACTTGATTCACAGGAATAAGCAGGGCAAAAAGCTTAAAAACAATTAATGAAACTAGGACTTAATGACAAATGTATGACAAGCTTTGGAGCAAAATTCTTCACTTCAAGCCTCATTTTTGGTAAAAACTAATTACGAATAAACTTTAGTCTTATACGTGGTCTATTTGCATAAAGTGCAACAAAAATGGTTATTTTTACATAGGCCTTTCGGATTGGCTTCGATGAAACTCTATTTCACAAGGAATTTCAGATTTGTAAAGCTGGTATCCTCTAATACCTGTGAGTTGAGTGATCCTCTCCTCTTGAGGTCTCAAGATAAACTCAGAGCTTCCAGACCTGTTAGAAAGTTATGTGTCATCCAGCCACAGTTGCTCACACCTGTAATCCCAGAACATTTGGAGGCTGAGGCGAGCAGATCACAAGGTCAGGAGTTTGAGACCAGCCTGACCAATATGGTGAAACCCTGTCTCTACTAAAAATACAAAAACTAGGTGGGCATGATGACAGGCACCTATAATCCCAGGTACTCGGGAGGCTGAGGCAGGAGAATCACTTGAACCTGGGAGGCAGAAGTTGCAGTGAGCCAAGATTGCACCATTGCACTCCAGTCTGGGAGACAAGAGTGAGACTTCGTCTGAAAGAAAAAAGAGTTAGGTGTCTGTTCGTTTACCAATACCATGCTGTTTGGTTACTGTAGCTCTGTAGTATAGTTTGCTGTCAGGTAGTGTGATGCCTTTAGGTTTATTCTTTTGGCTTAAGACTGCCTTGTCTATTTAGGCTCTTTTTTCATTCCATATTAATTTTTAAATAGTTTTTTCTATTTCTGTGAAGAATGCCAATTGTAGTTTAATGAAGATAGCACTGAATCTATAAATTGCTTTGATGAGTCTGGCCATTTTATGATATTGATTCTTCGTATCCATGAGCATGGAATGCTTTTCCATTTGTTTGTGTCATCTTGAGTTCTCTGAGCAGTGGTTTGTAGTTCTCCTCATAGATCTTTCACTTTCTGTGTTAGCTGTATTCCTAGGTAGTTATTCTCTTTGTGGCAATAGTGAATGGGAGTTCATTCATGATTTGGCTCTCTGTTTGCCTGTTGTTGGCATGTAGGAATGCTAGCAGTTTTTGCACATAGATTTTGTATCCTCAGACTTTGCTAAAAGTTGCTAATCAGCTTAAGAAGCTTTTGGGCTGAGAACATGGGGTTTTCTAGATATAGAATCATGTCATCTTCAAAAAGGGATAGTTTGACTTCCTCTCTTCTTTTTGAGATGGAGTTTTGCTCTTGTTACCCAGGCTGGAGTGCAATGGCGTGATCTCGGCTCACCGCAACCTCTGCCTCCTCGATTCAGGCAATTCTCCTGCCTCAGCCTCCTGAGTAGCTGGGATTACAGGCACGCGCCACCATGCCCAGCTAATTTTTTGTATTTTTAGTAGAGACAGGGTTTCACCATGTTGACCAGGATGGTCTTGATCTCTTGACCTCGTGATCCACCCGCCTCGGCCTCCCAAAGTGCTGGGATTACAGGCTTGAGCCACCACGCCCGGCCCGACTTCCTCTCTTCTTATTTGAATACGCTTTATCTCTTTCTTTTGCCCGATTGCTCTGGGTAGAACTTCCAATACTATGTTGCATAGGAAAATATAAATTTTAAAACATAATTATTTTTAAAACTTTTAAGTTCAACTTACCAGTCATAAAATTCCCATCATAAATCGGTAAATGCTAACATTTTTTAGAAACAGGGTCTCACTATGTTGCCCAGGCTGGTCTTCAACTCCTGGCCTCAAATAATCCACCCATCTCAGCCTTCCAAAGTGCTGGGATCACAAGTGTAAGCGCCTGCACCCAGCCAAGGGGGCTTTATTAATAACTGGTTGGTTTTTGGCTGGACGCAGTGGCTCACTCCTGTAATCTTAGCATTTTGGGAGGCTAAGGAGGGTGAATCACGAGGTCAGGCATTCCAGAGCAGCCTGGCCAACATGACAAAATCGCATCTCTACTAAAAATACAAAAAATTAGCGGGACGTAGTGGCGGGCACCTGTAATCCCAGCTACTTGAAGGCTGAGGCAAGAGAATCATTTAAACCCAGGAGGTAGAGGTTGCAGTGAACCAAGATCTCACCACTGCACTGCAGCCTGGGCAACAGAGTCAGACTCCATCTCAAAATAAAGAAATACATACATAAAATTATTGGTTGGTCTTCTTTTCCAAATTAAAACTACTTTAGGCGGCTTATACTGTACTTGTTCATCTTATATATTTTCTTTCCTTTTGTAAAGCAATCGGTTGAAAAACCAGCCTCCCAAATACCTTTACTGCAAACTAATGAAAGTAAACATATAAATACAGTAAAACTTAATTTTTTTTCACGTTCTGGCTCTATTTGCAATGTCAATAAGAAACTTTAAAATTCTAAATCAATTATTCAATGACCCAATTTAAACTTGAATCTGCATATGTATCTTTTAAGCACTCTAAGATGACAATTTTAAACATTTTAAGAACCTGAAATGCCAACTATACATAATAAAACACACACAGAATACTGTTAGTTTGATTCTCATAAGCATTTCCCCAGGAAATTCTGTCCTTCTGAGGTGGAATGGTGATCAACCAATGAGTAGCCATTTGAAGATTACCTACCTGAGTGCTAAGGGTGGGAAGGGGGAGGTAACTCCTCAGGAGGCTGAGGAAGTTTTTCCACAAAGATTTTTCTTTTCTTTTTTGAGATGGAGTCTCGCTCTGTCACCCGCTGGAGTGCAGTGGCATAATCTCAGCTCACTGCAACCTCTGCCTCGCAGATTCAAGCAACTCTCCTGCCTCAGCCTCTTGAGTAGCTGGGATTACAGGTGCAAGCCCCTCAGCTAGTTTTTGCATTTTTAGTAGAGACAGGGTTTCACTATGTTGGTCAGGCTGGTCTCGAACTCCTGACCTCGTGATCTGACCACCTCGGCCTCCCAAAGTGCTGGATTACAGGCATGAGCCACTGCACCAGACACTCGCAAAGATTATTCTTATGACCCCAACTATCAGGCCAAGCCCTTTTTTTTTGCAGCCACTATCATGTGGACTCCAATACTAACAAGATGAGGATGAGGTTGAGGATTAAATGTCCCAAGCTTGGGGATCAAGTCTGGGGCTTGAGTCATATCACCACTCAATTTTTTTTTTAGACGGTCTTGCTTTGTCACCCAGCCGGAGTGCAATGGCGCAATCTCGACTCAGTACCTCAACCTCCACGTCCCGGGTTCAAGTGATTCTCTTCCCACAGCCTCCCAAGTAGCTGGGATTACAGGCGTGTACCACCATATCCAGCTAATTTTTGTATTTTTAGTAGAGGCAGGGTTTCACCATGTTGGCCAGGCTGGTCTCGAACTCTTAACCTCAAGTGATCCACCCACCTTGGCCTCCCTAAGAGCTGGGATTACAGGCGTGAGCCCCCACACCTGGCTCATCACTCAGTTTTCAAGTCCGTGTGTCCAATCACTCCTCATTGTCGGGCCACTTGTGAGGATTCAATATGTCGTGTATGTACTGCTTCTTTTTTCTCTGAATTCTCTGATTCTGGAGCTAGACTGCCTTGGGTTGCATTCTGGTCTGCCGACCGTTCGTATACGTGACCTTGGGAAGACATTTAACCTTTCCGTACCTCTGTTTTGTTCTCCACAAAGTGAAGGGAATAAAAGTACCTATTCTCAGGACTGGTCTAAAAGTTAGAAGAGGTAACACGGTAACACAGGTAAAGCCCTGTAGAACAGTGCCTCAACAGGATGTAGGGCTCACGCCTGTAACCCCAGCATTTTAGGAGGCCAAGGTGGGCAGATCATCTGAGGTAAGGAATTCGAGCCCAGTCTGGCCAACATGGTAAAACCCTGTCTCTACTAAAACTGCAGAAATCAGCCAGGTGTGTTGGCGGGTACCTGTAGTCCCAGCAACTTGGGAGACTGAGGCAAGAGAATCACTTGTATCTGGCAGGCAGAGGTTGCAACTGAGATCATGCCACTGCATTCTAGCCTGGCAACAGAGCAAGACTTCGTCTTCAAATAAATAATAAACAAATAAATAAAATAGGTCCGGGCGCAGTGGCTCACTCCTGTAATCCCAGAACTTTGGGAGGCCGAGGCGGGCGGATCTCAAGGTCAAGAGATTGAGACCATCCTGGTCACCATGGTGAAATCCCATCTCTACTAAAAAACAAAAATTATTACTGGCAGTTAGCACAAGAAATAAAGAGAGAAATTAAGCAAAATATAATTTAACATTTTTTAAAAAGAAAAAGAAATACAAAAATTAGCTGGGCGTGGTGGTATATGCCTGTAATCCCAGCTACTCAGGAGGCTGAGTCAGGAGGATCCCTTGAACCCGAGAAGTGGAGGTTTCAGTGAGTCGAGATCACGACACTGCACTCCAGTCTGATGACAGAGTGAGTCTTCATTTCAAATAATAATAATAATAAACTGAGCGAGGTAGCTCACGCCTGTAATCCCACACTTTGGGAGGCTGAGGCGGATGGATCACCTGAGGTCCGGAGTTCAAGACCAACATGACCAACATAAAGAAACCCCGTCTCTTGCCAGGAGCGGTGGCTCATGCCTGAATCTCAGCACTGTGTTAGGCTGAGGTGGGCAGGTCACAAGGTCAAGAGATCAAGATCATCCTGGCCAACATGGAGAAACCCTGTCTCTACTAAAAAATACAAAAATTAGCTGGGCGTGGTGGCGCATGCCTGTGGTCCTGGCTATTTGGGAGGCTGAGGCAGGAGAATCACTTGAAGGCAGAGGTTGCAGTGAGACGAGATTACACCACTATACTCTAGCCTTGTGACAAAACAAGATGCCATCTCAAAAAAAAAAAAAAAAGAAAGAAAGAAAAAAAGAAACCCCATCTCTACTAAAAAAAAAAATTAGCTGGGCATGGTAGCACATGCCTGTAATCCCAGCTACTCAGGATGCTGAGGTGGGAGAATCACTTGAATCTGGGAGGCAGGGGTTGCAGTGAGCCAATACAGCGCCATTGCATTCCAGCCTGGGCAACAAAAGTGAAACTCCATCTCAAAAAAAAAAAAAAACCCACCAAAATAATAATAATAAAATTAGCTTGGCTTGGTGGCACTCTCCCATAGTTCCAGCTACTCAGGAAGCTGAGGCAGAAGAATCACTTGAACCCCGGAGGCAGAGGTTGCAGTGAGCCAAGATCGCACCGCCACTGCACTCCAGGCTGGGTGACAGAGAAAGACTCTGTCTCAAAAAGAAAAAAAAAAAGATCACCTCACCAGGAGTAAGTCTGGTCGAAGGGTTTGCTATGATTGTCACTCACTGTTGTTATCATTATTGTCACATGTATTAGGACTGCAACTTGCAGAGAGATTCACCTAGCATCTAATTAGATTGTGTGGATGTGAGGCTCTGTCTGACTTTGGGTCATATCTTCTAAGGTCTTTTTTTTTTTTTTTTTTCAAGACAGATTATAAGCATGTGCCACTACTCCCTGGTCATTTTTGTATTTTTAGTAGAGAAGAGTTTCACCATGTTGACCAGGCTGGTCCCAAACTCCTGGCCTCAAGTGTTCTACCAGCCTGGGACTCCCAAAGTACTGGATTACAGGTGTGAGCCAGGTCAGGAGTTCGAGACAAGTCTGGCCAATATGGTGAAACCCCATCTCTGCTAAAAATACAAAAATTAGCCAGGCATGGTGGAGGCATGGTGGAGGCCTGTAGTCCCAGCTACTGAGGCAGAAGAATCGCTTGAACCCGGGAGGCGGAAGTTGCAGTGAGCTGAGATGGCGCCACTGCACTTCAGCTTGTGTGACAGAGCAAGATTCCGTCTCAAAAGAGAAAAAAAGGAATATCAAATGCTCCCTCTGCTGGACAACACCTCAGGCTTGTGCAGAGCCCCAAACCTGCAGTGTCAGTTTCCTCCAAGGTCTGAGTGTGGTGAAGTGGGTCAATGGCCCTTTAAGAGGCACTAGCCAGCTCTGGTTGCCATGGACGCAGCTGCACACAGACCGGGTAGAGGCCCACAGTATGTCCTCCAAAGTTCACTCCACAGGTGGGAAGAGGACTGCTGGTGCTGGAGGCGGGACCCGCTTCTCCCTTCCAATCCACCTCGGGGTAGTCTTGGAGGAATCTGTTCTGGGGTGCTGGGGCCGGGACTGAGGTACCCTGCCTTGCTTCCCTGACCCCTGTCCTTCTCCTCAGGGTCTGCCATCTTAGCCTCTCCTCTTTCTGTAGGCTCCAGAACCAAGGACCACCAACCCTCGGGCGTGGAGGGTCTGCCATTCCCAGAGGCCAATGCTGAAGCCATCAACTTCCTCAGCTCCCTCGGTGAGCTCAGACAGTGTTGCCGATGTGGGTGCGGGGAGGGGTGAAAGTCTGGAGCGGAGGGAAGAGAGAAGGTCCAGTCTCTTTAGTCTCTCTCTCTCTCTCTCTCTCTCTCTCTCTCTCTCTCACACACACACACACACACACACACACACACACACACTCTCTCTCTTCCTTGATTCTCCTAGGACTCAGAAAATATCTGAGGCCTATTTGTTGACATTCTTCATGGGAGGTCCCCAGGGACATGGGGACATGGGGGAGGAGTCTTCCTCTGTCCACACCAGTGAGGAAGGCTGTGGGATGAGGGGGCAGGTGGGAACAGTGGGGACCCTGGTGGTTGTGGGGTCAGAGGATTGGGGCCCAGAAGCAGGGGCTATATCTGTTCCCGCGGGCCCCTCACCCCAGAGTACGAGGAGCTACAGTTGCTGTTCTTCTCCGAGACGCTGGCCATGGTGTCGGACACCGGGGAGCCTCAGGGAGAGCTGACCATTGAAGTGCAGAGGGGGAAATACCAGGAAAAACTTGGTCTGCTGACATCCTGCATCTTCGTGCACGCCTTTACCCAAGGCTTCTTGGACAAAATGCTTTGTGGAAATTCCCTCCTGGGTAGCATTCCTGCTGCCTGATGCCCCTCACCCTCTCCTTCCTCCCCGCCTCCCCTCCACCATTTCTAGAATCTTTTTCAGGACCAATCCCTTGGCTTTGCCTTGGACCAGGACAAGTCACCGGGGCGGGCGGGGGGGGGAGGGGGCAGGGAGTTACCCACGGACTCGGGATGAGGGCACCTCTTACCCATTCTGTAGTTTCTCTGGGACCTTATTACACCTAGTCCTCCAGCCTGGGCCACCACCTTCCCTTCCTTCGGCCTCTGACCCATATCTCCTGTGACTTCAGTGTCTGTGTCCCTGCACCCCAGGCCATCTCTCAGAGAAGCTGGAGCTCATGGAACAGCACAGCCACGAGTTCATCAAGGTACTTCCCAGGGCACCGGCCTTGACCCAATCCAGGGAAGAGAAGAGGGATTTTGACTTAAGAAACAGCAGCAACAACAAATCGAGAACCCCCTTTCATACACAGTGAAGCTAAAGAATAGCACTCGTGTTATGAAATATAAAACTCAAAAGCACTGCACTTCACAACGCTGATTTGTTGTTGTTGTTGTTTTGTTGTTGTTTTGGGTTTTTTTTGAGATGGAATCTCCCTCTTGTTGCCCAGGTTGGAGTGCAGTGGCCAGATCTTGGCTCACTGCAACCTCCGCATCCCAGGTTCAAGCGATTCTCCTGTCTCAGCCTCTCGAGTAACTGGCATTACAGGCGCCCACAACCATGCCCATCTAATTTTTACATTTTAGTAGAGGGGGGTGGTTTCACCATGTTGGCCAGGCTGGTCTCGAACTCCTTACCTCAGGTGATCCACCTTCCTGGGTCTCCCAAAGTGCTAGGATTACAGGCATGAGCCACTGTACCCAGCCATCAGAACACTGGTGGTTTTTTTTTATTGCATTTTAGGTTTTGGGGTACATGTGCAGAACATGCAAGATAGTTGCATAGGTACACACATGGCAGTGTGTTCTGCTGCCTTCCTCCCCTTCACCCACATTTGGCATTTCTCCCCAGGCTATCCCTCCCCAGCTCCCCCTCCCGCTGTCCCTCCCCTATTCCCCCCAATAGACCCCAGTGTGTAGTACTCCCTTCCCTGTGTCCATGTGTTCTCATTTTTCATCACCCGCCTATGAGTGAGAATATGCGGTGTTTCATTTTCTGTTCTTGTGTCAGTTTGCTGAGAATGATGTTCTCCAGATTCATCCATGTCCCTACAAACGACACAAACTCATCATTTTTGATTGCTGCATAATATTCCATGGTGTATATGTGCCACATTTTCCCAATCCAGTCTATCATTGATGGGCATTTGGGTTGGTTCCAGGTCTTTGCTATTGTAAACAGTGCTGCAATGAACATTCGTGTGCATGTGTCCTTATAGTAGAAGAACACTGGTTTTAAAAGGGCTGGGCTGGGCACCGTGGCTCACACATGTAATCCCAGCACTTTGAGAGGCCGAGGCAGGCAGATCACCCTGAGGTCAGGAGTTGAAGACCAGCCTGGCCAACACAGTGAAAGCTCATCTCAACTAAAAATATAAAAATTAGCCAGAAGTGGTGGCAGGTGCCCATAGTTCCAATCAGGAGGCAGAGACAGGAGAATTGCTCAGAAGTGCAGTGGCACAATCTTGGCTCATGGCCACCTTCGGGAGGTAAGACTGTGCCACTTAACTCCCACCTGAGCAACAGAGCAAAACTCTGTCTCAAGAAAAAAAAAAAAAAAATGAGGGAGGGCTGGGTACAATGGCTCAGGCCTATAATCCCAGCACTTTTTGAGGCCAAGACGGGAGGATCCCTTGATCTCAGGAGTTTGAGCCTGGGCAACATGGGGAAACCCACCAAAAATTTTTACCATTTTTGTACAAAAACTACAAAAAGTAGCTGGGTGTAGTGATGTGTACCTGTAGTCCCAGCTACTTGGGAGGCTGAAGTGGAAGGTTCAGTGTGCATACCGCCGCACGCCACTCCAGCCTGGGTGACAGAGTGAGACCCTGTCTCAAAAAAAAAAAAAAAAAAAAAAAGATGGAGACTGGGCAAAGTGGCTCACGCCTGTAATCCCAGCACTTTGGAAGGCCGAGTTGGGCAGATCACCTGAGGTTGGGAGTTCAAGACTAGCCTGACCAGCATGGAGAAACCGTCTCTATTAAAATAGAGAACCGTCTCTACTAAAAATACAGGATTGGCCAGGTATGGTGGCGTGCGCCTGTAATCCCAACTACTCGGGAGGCCGAGGCAGGATAATCGCTGAATCCTGGAGGAGAGGGTTACAGTGGGCCAAGATGGTGCCATTGCACTCCAGCCTGGGTGACGAGCAAATTTCATCTACCCAAAAAAAAAAAAAAAAAAAAAAAGACGGGGTTGGTTTTTGTTTTGTTTTGTTTTGTTTGTTTTTGCTTGTCTGGGGATGGTTTTTGTGGGAAGGTTGTTAGACTTGAGTAGTTTCCAGTGCATAAACAGGTCATGTTCACATTCCACAAGTTAATTAAATGGTTGGGGCTGGATATGAGGGGCACAGAGCTGGGGGACTTGGAGGCCAGGTGGGACAGGGCCCCAGGGAAGGGTAGGCTGTGGGAAAGGTCAGCCCACCAGGCCTCCAGGGAGGCACTGGGCTCTCAGGCTGGAGGAGGGCTGGCATAGGCTGGATTCAGAGTTTGGGTATCAGGAGATCTTCTCAGAGGCAACCTGCTGGCCCTGCGCCCAGCCCACCCCCATCGTTTAAAACCAGTGTTCTGAAGTGCATTGCTTTTGAGCTTTACACGACATCATAACACAACTGCTGTTCTTCAGCTCCACTGTGTATGAAAGGGGTCTTTTGGTTTGTTGTTGCTCCTGTTTTTTATTTATTATTATTATTTTTTTTTTTTGAGACGGAGTTTCGCTCTTGTTTCGCTCTGGAGTGCAATGGCACAATCTCAGCTCACCGCAACCTCTATCTCCTGGGTTCAAGCAATTCTCCTGCCTCAGCCTCCCGAGTAGCTGGGATTACAGGCACGCGCCACCATGTCCAGCTAATTTTTGTATTTTTAGTAGAGACGGGGTTTCACCATGTTGACCAGGATGGTCTCGATCTCTTGACCTCGTGATTCACCTGCCTCAGCCTCCCAAATAGCTGGGATTATAGATGTGCACCACCATACCTGGCTAAATTTTTTTTTCTTTTTGAGACAGAGTCTCTCTCCATTGCCCAGGCTGGAGGGCAGTGGGATGATCTCGGTCACTGTAACCTCCGCCTCCCAAGTTCAAGCGATTCTTCTCCTTCAGCCTCCAAAGTAGCTGGGACTACAGGCAGGTACCACCATGCCCAGCTAATTTTTGTATTTTTAATAGAGACGGGTTTCACCATAATGGCCAGGCTGGTCTCAAACTCCTGCCCTTGTGATCCACCCACCTCGGCCTCCCGAAGTGCTGAGATTACAGGCATGAGCCATGGTGCCTGGCCAATTTTTGTATTTTTAACAGAGACGGGGTTTTGCCATGTTGATCAGGCTGGTCTCGAACTCCTGACCTCAAGTGATCCACCCGCCTTGGCCTCCCAAAATGCTGAGATTACAGGTGTGAGCCACCACGCCCAGCCCTGCTGCTGTTTTTCTAAATCAAAATCTTTAAACCTCAGTTTTCTCATTAATTAAGAATGGTCGGGTGATTTCTGGGGGACCCACGGAATCCCTGATCATCCCCCAAATGCTCTGGCCCTTAGTTCCTCATCCTCCCCATGGAAAGGAAGACGAGTTTGCTGAAGGAGGATGATCAGTTGGCTGTGACCAGAAGCATCAAGGAGGGTGAGGTAAGGATGACAGCCAGATGGGAGATGCACTCCACACTGTGAACGCAGAATATCTGAGACAGGTCTCAATCAATTTAGAATGTTTATTTTGCTGAGGTTAAGGACACACCCATGACACAGCCTCAGGAGGTTCTGAGGACATGTGCCCTCAGTTTGTTTGTTTGTTTGTTTTGAGACAGCGTTTCGCTCTTGTTGCAATGGCGCAATCTCCACTCCCCACAACCTCCGCCTCCCCATTTCAGGCGTTTCTCCTGCCTCAGCCTCCCGAGTAGCTGGGATTACAGACATGCGCCACCACGCCAGGCTAATTTTGTATTTTTTGTTTCGTTTTGTTTCTTGTTTGTTGTTTTGAGAGGGAGTCTCGCTTCTTTGCCCAGGCTGGAGTGCAGTGACACAATCTGGGCTCACTGCAACCTCTGCCTCCTGGGTTCAAGCAATTCTCTGCCTCAGCCTCCCAACTAGCTAGGATTACAGGGCGCCACCACATCTGGCTAATTTTTTGTAGAGATGGGGTTTCACCATTGGCCAGGCTGGTCTTGAACTCTTGACCCTGTGATTCACCCACCTCGGCCTCCCGAAGGCTGGGATTACAGGCGTGAGCCACAGCACCCGGCCTAATTTTGTATTTTTAGTAGAGGTGGGTTTCCCCATGTTGGTCAGGCTGTTTGTTCTCCAACTCCCAACTTCAGGTGATCCACCGGCCTCGGCCTCCCAAAGTGCTGGGATTACAGGTGTGAGCCACGGCATCATGCGCCAGCCCACAGCTTGGTTTCTACATTTTAGGGAGATATGAGACAACAATCAACATGTATAGGATGTACATTGGTTCGTTGGGAAAGGCAGGACAACTAGAGGCAGGGAGGGGGCTTCCAAATCATAGGTGATAAGAGATATGCTTTGAAGTTTCTGATTAGCCTTTCACTGAATACACAATTTACATGTGAGAGTTGGGTAGAAAAGTGGTCACTTATGCCTTAGTCTGGCTTAGTGAAACAATAGAGCAGAGGAAGCCATCAGATATGCATTTATCTCATGTGAGCAGAAGGATGACTTTGAGTTCTGTCTGTCCTTTGTCCACAGGGAATTTCCTGTGGGCAAACAGTGAGGGAACCATGCAGTTTTATTATCTTAGTAGCTACCTTATTTAGGAATAAAATGGGAGGCAGGTTTGCCTGAAGCATTTCCTAGCTTGACTCCCCTTTGGCTCAGTGATTTGGGGTCCCAAGATTTATTTTTCTTTCACAATGTCCCCTTCAGAACCCTGAGCAGGGACCAGGTTAGATCAAGCCAGGGGCCCAGACTGAGGAATCATTAAAAACCATATGCCCAGCTGAAGGCCAGGTGCGGTGACTCACGTCTCTAATCTCAGCACTTTGGGAGGCTGAGGCAGGCGGATCACTTGAGGTCAGGAGTTCAAGACCAGCTTGGCCAACATGGTGAAACCCCAAATCTGAATAAAACATAAAAATTAGCCAGGTGTAGTGGTGTGCACCTGTAGTCCCACCCACTTAGGAGACTCGCTTGAACCCAGGAGACAGAGGTTGCAGTGAACTGAGATGACACCATTGCACTCCAGCCTGGGCAACAGAGAGAGACTGTCTCAAAAAAAAAAAAAAAAAAGCCCGGGCATGGTGGCTCACACCTGTAATCCCAGCACTTTGGGAGGCCGAGGTAGGCCTAACACCTCAGGTCAGGAGTTCGAGACCAGCCTGGCCAACATGGTAAAACCTCATCTCTACTAAAATTACAAAAATTAGCCAGGTATGGTGGCCTATAATCCCAACTACTTGGGAAGCTGAGACAGGAGATCCCTTGAACCCAGGAGGCAGAGGTTGCAGTGAACTGAACCCGCACTATTACACTCTTTGTCTGGGTGACAAAGAGCAAAACTCTGTCTCAAAAAAAAAAAAAAAAAAAGTCCGGGTGCAGTGGCTCACGCCTGTAATCCCAGCACTTTGGGAGGCAGAGGCCAGTGGATCACAATGTCAGGAGTTCTAGATCAGTCTGGCCAACATGGTAAAAGCTTATCTCTACTAAAAATACAAAAATTAGCCAGGCGTGGTGGTGGGTTCCTGTAGTCCCAGCTACTCAGGAGACTGAGGCAGGAGAATGGCTTGAACCCAGGAGGCAGAGGTTGCAGTGAGCTGAGACTGCACCATTGCACTCCAGCCTGGTGACAGAGTGAGACTCCATCTCAAAAAAAAAAAAAAGCTCAACACCTGGCTTGCCCACCCCCTGCTGTCCCCTGCACCTTCCTGTTCCAGGTTCCTGACCCTGATCTGTTCTGAACAGGAAGTGAAGACTGCAGTGACTTCTTTCCCCTGGAGCTCAATCAAGGGCTTCGTGTCAGAGGCTGCCAACCTGGTGCTGCTCAGGGTGATGGCCTGCCGGCAGATGGTGCCCAGCAACGCCCGCTTCCTGGCCTTGGACAGTGAGGGCAAACTCTGCTATTCCACCTATGTGAGGGGTCTTCCTGGGCAGGGGACTTGGCTTGGCAGCAAACTAGAAAAGGCATGAAAAGCACTGAGATGGGGAACAGCTGTGGAGATAGATGAGGAGGTGGGTGGGGAAAAAACAGCACAAGTAGGAATGGGGCTTCCAAGGACAGGAAAGCACATTTGTCAGGGAGTGAGTGTCGGGTAGATGAAGTGAGAGGGGCTGAGAGGTGGAAACAATTCAGAGAAGCAAAGCTTTTGCACAGAAGTCAGTCCAGAAAAAATAAATATAGTGCAGGGCTGATTTTAAAAATACATCATTTTTTGGCTGGGTGTGGTGGTTCACGCCTGTAATCCCAGCACTTTGGGAGGCCAAGGTGGGCAGATCACTTGAAGTTAGGAGTGCAAGACCAGCCTGGCCAACATGGTGAAACCCGGTCTCTACTAAAAATAAAAAAATTAACCAGGCGAGGTGGCGGGCACCTGTAATTCCAGCTACTCGGGAGACTAAGGCGGGAGAATCATTGCTTAAACCTGGGAGGTGGAGGTTGCAGTGAGCTGAGATCGCACAACTGCACTCCAGCTTGAGCAACAGAGGGAGACTCCGACTCAAAAAAAAAATCATTTTTTAACTCAAGGAAGTGCAATATGTCCAACTGTACTTAAATATTATTTTATTATTTCTCAACCCCAAAGGGTGTTCCATTTTTGTTTTTTGTTTTTAACTAAAATCTCAAAATTGGCATGCCTAAGACTTCCTGCAGTAGGTGATTTTAAAGCCTTGCCACTGAACACATGATTTCCAGTGAGATACTTTGGGGGCTGTTTTTTTTTTTATTTTTTTGAGACAGAGTTTCGCTCTTGTTGCCCAGGCTGGAGTACAATGGTTCGATGTTGGCTCAGCACAACCTCCGCCTCCTGGGTTCAAGTGATTCTCCTGCCTCAGCCTCCTGAGTAGCTGGGATTACAGGCACGTACCACCACGTCCAGCTAATTTTTTGTATTTTTAGTAGAGATGGGGTTTCTCCATGTTGCTCAGGCTGGTCTCGAACTCCCGACCTCAGGTGATCTGCCCGCCTCAGCCTCTCAAAGTGCTGTGATTACCAGCATGAGCCACTGTGCCTAGCCGATTTGTGTTTCTTTGACCACCTTTGTAAATTACATTCCAGGCTTGTCTATCAAAACACACCAGGCAGCAATGCATTTGACATGAACAAGCACAATCCATTCCCCCTGCGTTCTTTAAAATGTGGGGTTTTTCGGTTTTTTTTTTTTTTTTTTTTTGAGACGGAGTTTCACTCTTGTTACTCAGGCTGGAGTGTAATGGCACAATATCGGCTCACTGCAACCTCCGCCTCCTGGGTTCAAGCAGTTCTCCTGCCTCAGCCTCCCGAGTAGCTGGGACTACAGGCGTGTACCACCATGCCCAGCTAATTTTTGCATTTTTAGTAGAGATGGAGTTTCACCATGTTGACCAGGATGGTCTCGATCTCTTGACCTCGTGATCCACCCTCCTTGGCCTCCCAAAGTACTGGGATTATAGGCCTGAGCCACCGCGCCCGGCCTGAAACATGTTTAACACTTTTCTCTCCATGGCCACAGCCATAACAGGGGTTTAAGTTTTAATTACAATAAGGACAGACTGCCAGCAACAGCATGGGTCTGAGGTGGCCACAAATATGTCTGGTGTCACGCCTCCGAGCCTCACTTTACCTCCACCCACTGGCCCTAGTAGCTCATCCTCCCTCTCTGCTCCCACATCCCTCCCCATACTGCTTCTCATCCCTGTAACAGAATTTGCCAACTAGAAGCATCTGGTCAGTGAGATGGCATGGGAGGGGGTTGGGGCAACCTGGAGCTAGTTCCCTATGAGGGGTCCCCAACTTAGCTTGGAGGTTTAGAGATGCAACCTCAAATGTTGTGGTGAAGATATGAGATGGAGAAAAGGCTAAGGTGAGATGATGGGGAGACCCTGGCGGGCATCCACGTCACCTCCCACCCCCCAATTTTGGCTGTTTCCAGCAAGACCTGGGCTTCCAGACCATCCACATGGACCAAAAGCAGGCCGAAGTGTTCATCGTGGAGCAAACTGTCCACTCGGAGGAGGGCATTCCCATGTCCTGCCAGTACTACCTGCTCTCTGATGGGTGAGCTGCTGATGGTGGGGCGACGGGTGGTGCTGAGCTTGTAGGTGCTCAAGGAAACTGGTTGCTTCTGGGGACACCACCAGGAAGAGCTGCCGTGGAGATGGGAGTGTCCTTCCGCTTTATCCATATCATTCACTCTTTCTTCATTTATTTGCTTGTCCTCTTAACCCTCACAGTGCCTCACAAACCTTCTCACTGAACACCACAGGCCTGATAGCTAGTGCAGCTGCCACTGTGTAAGAGGTAATATTGAAAACATCAAGGTTTGAATGACTGCACACTTGATGAAATCGCTGTGCTGGAAGAATTGCCTGTGGCAGGCTGCCGTGCAGTCACCACAAAGCACTGGCTCTAAATCACAAGAAAATTCAGGTGGAAGAAAAGAGAGTTGTTGGTTTTTTTGTTTTTGTTTGTTTGTCTTGAGACAGAGTCTGGATGAGTTTATTTCTTAAAATTTCAGAATATGGCCGGGCACAGTGGATCATGCCTGTAATCCCAGCACTTTGGGAGGTGGAGGTGGGTGGATCTCCTGAGGTTGGGAGTTCAAGACCAGCCTGACCAACATGAAGAAACCCTAGCTCTACTAAAAATACAAAAAATTAGCCGGGTGTGGTGGCACATGCCTGTAATCCCAGCTACTTGTAAGGCTGAGGCAGGAGAATCACTCGAACCTGTGAGATGGAGGTTGTGGTAAGCTGAGATTGTGCCATTGCACTCCAGCCTGGGCAACAAGAGCGAAACTCCATCTCAAAAAAAAAAAAATTTCAGAATAGGTATTGACATAATCACTACACTGGGGAAAAAGTAATAAAAACGTTGTTGGCTTTATCTCATAACTTAGTTTGTTTTCAGTTTTGGTGCGATCATAGTCCACAGCAGCATCCAGCTCCTGGGTTTAAGCAATCCTCCTTCTTCGGCCTCCCTAGTAGCTGGGACAATAGGTGTGCTCCAGGCCACTCTTTCTATTTTGAGTGCCACATAGCAGCAAGTTCCATTATCTTTCCTTTGTTTTTTCTTTCTTTCTTTTTCTTTCTTTCTCTTTCCCTTCCTTCCTCCCTCCTTTCTTTCTTTCTTTCTTTCTTTTTTTCCTTCTTTCCTTCTTTCTTTTTTGAGATGGAGTCTTGCTCTGTTGCTCAGGCTGGAATGCGGTGGCATGATCTTGGCTAACTGCAACCTCCGCCTCCAGGGTTCAAGTGATTCTCCTGCTTCAGCCTCCCAAGTAGCTTGGACTACAGGTGCCTGCCACCACACCTAATTTTTGTATTTTTAGTACAGACAGGGTTTCACCGTGTTGGCCAAGCTGGTCTCAAACACCTGACCTCAAGTGACCCGCCCATTTTGGCCTCCCAAAGTTCTGGGATTACAGGCATGAGCCACTGTGACAGGTGTGAGCCACTGTGACAGGCCTCTTTCTCTTTCTGAGACACTCGCTCTGTTGTCCAGACTGGAGTGCAGTGATGCAATCTTGGCTCACTACAACCTCCACATCCCAGGTTCAAGTGATTCTCATACTTCAGTCACCAAAATAGCTGTGATTACATGGCAGGCACCTGCCACCATGTCTGGCTAATTTTTGTATTTTTAGTAGAGACGGGGTTTCACCATGTTGGCTAGGTTGGTCTCAAATCCCTGACCTCAAGTGATCCACCCATCTCAGCCTCCTAAAATGTTGGGATTACAGGCGTGAGCCACTGCACTTGGCCAAGGAGGGTCCTTGATTTTCTAGTGCTGGATCTAGGACCTCTAAAGATCCTTTTCTTTTTTTTAAAAAAAAACAGGGGGCCTAATACTTGCCAAGCCCTGTGTGTCATTTGGACATCCAGAAATGAACACCACCCAGGAATTCAAAAAATCTGAGAAGGAGGCAGAATAAAGGCCTGGGATGGTCTCTCAAGAGGCACTGTCAGCTGGGCACAATGGCTCACGCCTGTAATCCCAGCACTTTGGGAGCCTGAGGCAGATGGATCAGGAGCTTAGGAGTTCAAGACCAGCCTGGCCAAGATGGTGGAACCCCATGTCTACTAAAAATATAAAAATTAGCCAGGCGTAGTATCGGGCCGTGTAATCCCAGCTAATCAGGAGGCTGAGGCAGAGAATTGCTTGAACTGAGGAGGCGGAGTTGCAGTGAGCTGAGATCTCGCCACTGCACTCCAGCCTGGGCAACAGAGTGAGACTCCGTCTCAAAAGAAAAAGGGGTGGTACTGTCATTTATGAGTCTGCTTAGGCTGCCATAACAAAATACCACAGGCTGAGTGGCTTCAAGAGAAATGTATTTGCTCACAGCTCTGGAGGCTGGAAGTCCAAGATCATGGTGCTGTCAGAGTTGGTTTCTGGTGAGGGCTCTCTTTCTAGCCTGCAGACAGCTGCCTTCTTAGTGTGTCCCCACATAGCCTTTCTTCTGTTCGTGAGTGGAGAGAGAACTCTCTGGCATCTCCTCCTTATAAAGACACCAATCCCATTTGATTAGGGCCCCACCCTTATGACTGCATGTAAAGGTAATGACCTCCCCAAAGGCCCTACCTCCAACTATCATCACACTGGGGATTAGATGGAGAATACAGTCCATAGTGGATGGGCTGGGAAGACACTCCCTCTCACATGTTCTGTGTTGCACTCCAGGCACCTGGCCAAGAGAATACAGGTGGGCTCCCCAGGGTGCTGCATCATCACCAAGATGCCCATCTTGAGGGAAGTGGGTGAGTGAAGTCCAGGCCTTGGACAGCGCAGGAGAGTGAAGGGGAGCGGGGAAACCTGGGCCTTCCAGGATGCAGGGACTAGACCCAGTGTGCTGTGAACGGGACAGGAGCCTGGAAGCAGCTGGAGAACACCTGCCTTTCAGCCCCTGACCCCAAGCACTAAGAGGAGGATCTTTCTTGCTGGGAGCCCCTTCCTGCCACTCTGTCCACACAGCCGACTCCTGGGGCTCCACCTGAGCCTTCTGTTTGGGTGTTCTCGGGATCCCTCTGGGTATCCAGGGAAGGTTCTGGGGTGGGGACGCCCAGCCTTCCATGTTCCCCACCCAGATGAGATTGAGCCACGCCCCGTGTTTGAGAAGAAGCCTCTAGTGTGGGAGGAGGATATGGAGCTCTATAGGAAGTTCCTGGAACGGAAGGTGAGAAGAGGCTACACCAGCCTGGGGTCCCCATTCCCCACTGGGCCTTCAATTCATTATTGATGGGCGGGGCGTGATGGCTCAGGCCTGTAATCCAAGCACTTTGGAGGCCAAGGCGGGCGGATCACCTGAGGTCGGGAGTTCAAGACCAGCCTGACCAACATGGTGAAGCCCCGTCTTAAAAAAAGAAAAAAGAAAAAAAAATTCGTTATTGATCTCTCTGCACCTGATTGAAATGCACACCCGTAGGGTCTGGAAGGCTCCAGCGCCCCTTAGCTCTCCTTGGAGCGAGTGGGTGGGGGCTCCTGGGGCGCGGGGGGGGGGGTCCCCGCCCAGCTCAGGCTCGGGCTCTGTCCCCCGCCAGGAGGAGCTCCGGCTCGGCCATGCCAGCTATCTGCGGCAGCACCCCGAGGCCCGCGCGCTCATCTCCGACTTCCTGCTCTTCCTGCTGCTGCGCCAGCCAGTGGACGTGGTCACCTTTGCCGCCGAGTTCTTCGGCCCCTTCGACCCGCGCCGCCCGTCGTCCCCGGGCTTGGGCTCCTCCAACCGGCCCAGCCCTTTCCGCTCCCTGGAGCCCGAGGGAGACGCCGGCTCCGGGGCGGGCTAGGCGGGACCCGGGACGGGCCCGGGCAGGAAGCCAGGCGTCGGGCTGGGACGCGGGCGGGACGCTGGCGGGGGGCGCTTTCCGGGCTGCGGTTTTGGGGTAATAAACGGGGCCCTCCGCGGTTCCGCAGCGCCTGCCTACAGCTTCCCTGGCTAGCGTCGTGTGTCTCTGGCTAGAAATAGGAACCGTTACCGTCTGTACCTCGAGTGGATTTCAGCTTTTCCTCCTACATGTTTTCATCATTATCCCCATTCTACAGATAAAAACGTATAGAGGCTCAGAAAGTTTAACTTTGGGAGATGGCAAGTGGGGAGGCAGAATTATAACCTGAACGTTGGAGTTGAAAGACCACAAGGCCAGGGCGGTGGCTTGCGCCTGTAATCCCAGCACGTTGGGAGGCCGAGGCAGGTGGATCACCTGAGGTCGGGTGTTCGAGACCAGCCTGGCCAACATGGTGAAACCCCGTCTCTACTAAAAATACAAAAATTAGTCGGACGTGGTGGTGCACACCTGTCATCCCAGCTGCTCGGGAGGCTGAGGCATGAGAATTGCTTGAACCTGGGAGGCTGTGGTTGCAGTGGGGCAAGATCGTGCCATTACACTCCAGCCTGGGCGCAGAGCAAGACTCCGTCTCAAAAAAAGAGAAATACCCTGAGTACCTTGGCACTCAGATCTTACAGACGCCGCAATGCATAATTGCCCAACCCATTGCCCAAATTAAAAACACGCGGCAGAGGGTGGGGGAGGGAGAAGGGCCGATGGGAGCACCGCTGGCTTAGCTCAAAACCCCTGATATCTCGCAAACACAGGCAGCACTCACGCTCCAGCTCCTCCCAGTTCTCACTGACACACAGGAACCGTCAAACTCAGGAGGCGGGGGTCCGAGAGTAAAAAGAATGGGGAGATGATCGTCACATCCTCTGGACTCCTCGTGGAACGTCCGTGCTGGCCAGTGGCTTCTGTCCGGATGCTCAGTAGCAAACATTAGGCAAACTCCCAGGGAGGGGGTGGGTGCAGGCTCTTTCCCTCCCTTGTTCGTTCATCAGACCTGCTGCTGCAGACTCCAGAGACGCTTTGGCTCTCTAGTGGACAGTACGACCAGATACTTACACTGCTGGGTGGGATCTGGGGTGGGGGAGGACCCAAGATTCACGGGAAAAAAGGCTTCGTGGAGGACTATTGTTCCTCTCCCTTATTTCAAAAGAAACATGTTCTTTTTTTTTTTTTTTGACATAGAGAGTTTCACTCTTGTTAATCAGGCTGGAGTGCAATGGCGTGGATCTCGGCTTACCGAAACCTTCGCTTCCTGGGTTCAAGCAATTCTCCTACCTCAGCCTCCTGATTGGGATTACAGGTGCCCCCCACCACACCCAGCTAATTTTTTTTGTATTTTTAGAAGAGACAGGGTTTCAGCATATTGGTCAGGCTGGTCTCGAACTCCTGACCTCATGATCTGCCTGCCTTGGCCTCTCAAAGTGCTGGGATTACAGGCGTGAGCCACTGCGCCCAGCAAGAAACACATGTTCATAAGGTAAAACTTAGGAGAAGGAGATAAATCAAAAGAAGAAAATGAAATCCTCTTAATCTGTCTACCTGGAAGCAGCAGCTGCTCACATCCTCTCTACTCTCCCATGCATAAAAGCAGCTGGTGTTTATTGAGTGTTCACCCTGTCAAGCCCTTTTCTAGATTTTTGATCTGGTCTTTATAACTTCAGGGGAATTTATTTATTTATTTATTTATTTATTTATTTTCGGCTGGGTCTTGCTCTGTCACCCAGACTGAATGCAGTGGCGCAATCTGTGGTCACTGCAGCCTTGACTTCCTGAGCGCAGGTGATCCTTCCACCTCAGCCTTCTGAGTGGCTGGGACTGCAGGCATGCACCACCACACTGGGCTGATTTTTTTTTTCTTTTTTTAAGAGAGGAATCTCACTATATTGCCCAGGCTAGCCTCAAACTCTTGGCCTCAACTGACCCTTCTGCCTTGGTCCTCCAAAGTTCTGGATTACAGGCATGAGCCACTGCATCCAGCCTCAGTTTATTTTTTTTTTTCCCTTTTCTTTTTTTCAGGGACTGGTCTCCCTGTGTTGCCCAGGCTGCTCTTGAACTCCTGGGCTCAGGCAATCTACCTCCCTCAGCCTCCCAAAGTGCTGAGGTTACAGGCATGAGCCACTGCACACACTTCTATTTTTGCTATCATAAACAGTGCTGCACTGAGCATCCTTGTAGTCAAATCTTTGCATATATCAACAACCATTTCCTTAAGGATACATTCTGAAAAGTGGAATTGCCGAACTAATTTTATTTTTATTTATTTTGAGACAGAGTCTTGCTCTGTTGCCCAAGCTGGAGTGCAATGGTGCAATCTCAGCTCACTGCAACCTCCACCTCCCAGGTTCAAGAGATTCTCCTACCTCAGCTTCCCGAGTAGCTGGGATTACAGATGCCTGCCACACGCCCAGCTAACTTTTGTATTTTTCGTAGAGACTAGGTTTTACCATGCTGGCAAGGCTGGTCTCGAACTCTTGACTTCAGGAGGTCCGCCTACCTTAGCCTCCCAAAGTGCTGGGATTACAGGGGTGAGCCACAACGTCTGGCCTTATTTATTTATTTGTTTGTTTATTTAGAGACAGAGTTTTCGCTCTTGTTGCCCAGGCTGGAGTGCAATGGCACAATCTCGGCTCACCACAACCTCCGCCTCCTGGATTCAAGCAATTCTCCTGCTTCAGCTTCCCGGGTAGCCAGAAGGGATTACAGGCATGTGCCACCATGCCTGTCTAATTTTGTGTTTTTAGTAGAGATGGGGTTTCTTCATGTTGGTCAGGCTGATCTCGAACTCCCGACCTCAGATGATCTGCTCACCTCAGCCGCCCAAAGGGCTGGGATTACAGGCGTGAGCCACTGTGCCCAGCCCGCGGAACTAATTTTAAGACTTTTATTTTAACATATTGCCAGATGGCACATGGGTTAGATTTCTATTAAGGGTCAGGTAAAGCATTCCAGGCAGAGCAAATGATATGAGTAAAGGACAGAAAGTGTAATGTGCATCTGTGGTCGAGAGCAGTGGTGCCCAACAGAACTTTCTGCAATGACGGCAAGTTGAGGGTGGGGACTTCAGGGAAGGCCTTTCTAGGGTCTCAGTTGAGCTGGGACCTAAACGATGAGGAGTCACACTTGTGAAGAGTTGAGGGAAACGCCTTCTAGGCAGAAGGAACAGCAAGTGCAAGGCTGTGAGCATGGTATGTTGGGAACAGAAGGCCATTGAGGCTGGAGCATGAAAAAGTAGGAGAAAAGCACAAAGTAGCCTGGGTGTGGAGGCTCATGCCTGTAATTCCAGCACTTTGGGAGGCTGAGGTGGGTGGATCACGAGGTCAAGAGCTCAAGACCAGCCTGGCCAAGATAGTGAAACCCCGTTCCTACTAAAAATACAAAAATTAGCTGGGCCTGGTGGCGGGCACCTGTAATCCCAGCTACTCAGGAGGCTGAGGCAGAGAATTGCTTGAACCCAGAAGGTGGAAGTTACCATGAGCCGAGATCGCGCCACTACACTGCAGCCTGGGCAATGGAGTGAGAGTCTGTCCAAAAAAAGAGAGAGAGAGAGGAGAGAGAGGAAAAGAAAAGAAAAGCACTCAGTAACTACTGCAAGATGGGCAGGGCTGGATCACAGAGGGTTGCCCAGGCCCTGGCAAGTTCTCTTCATCCGTGGAGAAATGAAACAGGCTGACCTAACCCCATGCCCCCGGAACAGTCCCAGAAAGATCCAGGCTCAGAAAGATCCACAGAGCTCCCTTTAGTCCCAGATACCCTGCAGCAGCTAGAGGAGGCTAAGGCAGCAGCTTGTAACACATCCAGGTTCATCCTTCGCTGAGCTCTCTCGCATCAGGCACCTGCAATAGGAAGGAGGAGTGGAGCCACTTCCCTGTCTCCTCTGTGATGTCTATTTCAAAACTGGTCTATTTTAAAATCTTTGTATTTGTTCCCAGAACCACCATGACTCTGTCCTCTTGCTCCATAATACTGACGTACATTTCTCAGCCGGCCACAGTGGCTGAGGCCTGTAATCCCCACACTTTGGGAGGCTGAGGCAGGAGATCATGTGAGTCCAGGAGTTTAAAACCAGACTGGGTAACACAACGAGACCCTGTCTCTACAAAAAATTAGCTGGACATGGTGACACAAGGCTGTAGTCCCAGCTACTCAGGAGGTTGAGGTGGGAGGATTTCTTGAGCCGAGGAGTTCACAGTTGCACTGAGCTGTGATTGTGCCACTGCACTCCAGCCTGGGTGACAAGGAGAGAATCTGTCTCTAAAAAAAAAAGGAAAAAAAAAAAAAACCCAGAGATGCATTTCTCAGCATAAAGAAAAAAACATGTTGAGCAATTCTGAAGTGCCAGGCACTGTATCTGGGGATGCTGTGGCCAGCACACAGGCCAGGCGTCCGTTACATGGCCCACAGTCAACCTAGATGGAAACTGAGCCCTCAGTAATCCCATGGGAGAATGTAAATGTACAGGGCATAGGGAGGGCTAAGAAGAGAATCTAGACATGCAGTGTGAGAGTGTCTAATGCAGACTTGACCTAGTCTGGGACTCCAGGGAGGAGGAAAGAAATAGTAATAATGGCCTAGACTCAGTGGCTCACGCCTGTAATCCCAGCACTGTGGGAGGCCAAGGCCAGATGATTGCTTGAGGCCTGGAGTTGGAGACTGGGCTATGTAGTGAGACCTTGTCTCTACAACAAAACTTATTAATCTATTCAGAGACAAAGACTTGTGTTGTCATTCAGGCTGGATGGTGCAGTGGTGCCATCTCCTGTCACTGCAACCTCTGCCTCCCAGGTTCAAGCGATTCTCCTGCCTCAGCCTCCTAGGTAGCTGGGACAACAGGCATGGGCCACCATACCCAACTAATTTTTTTTTTTAAGGACAGAGTTTCACTCTTGTTGCCCAGGCTGGAGTGCAATGGCACGATCTTGGCTCACTGCAACCTCCATCTCAAGGTTCAAGCGATTCTCCTGCCTCAGCCTCCAAGGAGCTGGGATTACAGGCATATGCCATCATGCCCGGCTAATTTTTTTGAATTTTTGTTGGAGACAGGGTTTTTCCATCTTGGTCAGGCTGGTCTGGAACTCTCTCTCTCTTTTTTTTAATAGAGACGTGGTTCCATCATGTTGATCGGGCTGGTCTCGAACTCCAGACTTCATAATCCACCTGCCTTGGCCTCCCAAAGTGCTGGGATTACAGGTATTGAGCCACTGCACCTGGCCTAAAAAATTTTTTTTAATTAGCCAGCCACGGCAGCATGCACCTGTAGTCTCAGCTACTTAGGATGCTGAGGAGACAGGATCCCTTGAGTCCTGAAGTCCAAGGATACAGTAAGTTATGATCATGTTACTGTACTCCAGCCTGGGCAACAGAGTGAGATGCTGTATCTAAAACACAAAATAAAATAAAAATCTTTTTAAAAATAGTAATAATATGGCTGGGCATGGTGTCTCACGCCTGTAATCCCAACACTTTGGGATGCCAAGGCATGTGGATCGCAAGGTCAGAAGTTCAAGACTAGCCTGGCCAAGATGGTGAAACCCCATCTCTACTAAAAATACAAAAAAATTTGCTAGGTGTGGTGGTGGGTGGCTATAATCCCAGCTACTGGGGAGGCTGAGGCAGAGAATTGCTTGAACCCGGGAGGCAGAGGTTGCACTGAGCTGAAATGGGACCATTGCGCTCCAGCCTGGGTGACAGAGCGAGACTCTGTCTCAAAAAAAAAAAAATAGTAACAATATTAAGAACAAGCCCATAATTCATGTGATTCTCACAGTATCCCTATGAGATGGTTTCTATTACTATTCCCATGTTACAGATGAGGAAGAGTTGAAGGCTCAAGGCCCCACGGTGGTTAGTGTGAGAGCCAGAATTTGGACTCAGAGCGTCTGGCTCCAGAGCCCATGTACCAATCCACTCTCCTAAACAGATCAAATGTGGCTCTCTGGAGGCAGATCCTAGAAGAGGGAAGAGTCACCTTCCTGCTCTAATCTGTGCAGAGTATGCTTGAATTCACACTGTCTTTCTCCTTCCCCAGGCACCCAGAAACGAGTGCATTGCTTCTTAGTGCATTGTCACCACCAGTGGCCTCATTGCGGTGGATTTGGTTGCCTGGGTAGAAGAGGAGGTCATTGTGCTAAGGGAGCACATCCCCCGACCTGGGAGAGATCAAGGATGGCTTCCTGGAGGAGGTCACACCAGAACTGAATCCTGAAGGACAAGAAGTCATTCACCAGGCCAAGCGTATAGAAGTTGTTTCAGGAGGAAGCAGCATTTACAAAGGCCTAGCGGTGAGAGGGAGGGAGTACTGGACGTCTGAGCTACTGCAAGGAACTCAGGAGAAGATAGTGAAGACTGCGGGAGCCCCACTAACGCATTGCCGGCTGCCCCAGGAACTGAGAGACTCTGGAAGTGGGTTAGGCAAATGTCCAAACGCCTATGCGCATGCACGTGTGTGTGTGTGTGTGTGTGTGTGTGTGTGTGTGTGTGTTCCCTCCCACAAAAAGCCTTAATGAGAGTAGATAAGCTAAGAGCAATGCTACAGATGGGGTCCTACAAGAAGCGTAGCATTTCGACATCCAGCTAGACAAAATAAAAAGCCAAACCGGAGTGTCCCCGGAAGGTGCAGACCTGGACTTTTGAATATATCAGGCTCTTCCTTTAGTAATCCGCTATTCCAACACCACCATCAGAAAATCCATTCTTGTTCAGTTGGATGGTTTTCTCTCTCTCTTTCTTGTAAATTTTTAAAAATTTTTTGAAACAGAGTCTCACTCTGTCGCCAAGGCTGGAGTGCGGTGGTGCAATCTTGGCTCACTGCAACCTCTGCCCCCCAGGTTCAAGCAATTCTACCTCAGCCTCTCAAGGAGTTGGGATTACAGGCACCTGCCACCATACCCAGCTAATTTTTGTATTTTTAGTAGAGACAGGGTTTCACCATATTGGCCAGGCTGCTCTCAAACTCCTAGCCTTGTGATCTGCCCACCTCAACCTACCAAAGTGTTGGGATTACAGGCGTGAGCCACCGCACCTGGCTGACCCATTTTGTTTTATGATATGCCATCATGTGTCACTTAATGACAGGGCTATGTTCTAAGGAATGTGTCATTAGAAGGTTTTGCCATCGTGTGAACATCACAGAGTGTTTACATACACAATCCTAGATGGTATAGCCTGCTACACACCTAGCCTGTATTGTATAACCCACTGCTCCTAGGCTAAACATGTGTATAGTATGCTATTTTACTGAATACTGCAGGCAATTATAACACAATGGTAAGTAGTTGTGTATCTAAATATATCTAAGCATAGAAAAGGTACAGTGAAAATACATTAGCCAGCCTGGTGTGTGTCCAAAGAGCTTTAAGATCTCTTTGGACAACATTATTTCTATTTTTTATTTTTTTCATTATAAGTGACCAAATTAAGATGGTAAGGTCTCTGAGACCAAATTTTTGTCCCATCTCTACTCCCTCCCAACTGCTTGCAGAATGGATCACGTGCCCTTATGTGGAGATGACCACTTAATTGCTTTCCTGTCTCCTTGAAAGAAAGAAAGAAGATTATGTTTTTGCCACTGATTTAGCCATATGAAACTCATTCTCTGGTTTTGAAGCTGCTGTCTCTAAAAGTGCCATCTCATTGTGCTTTGTATCAGTCAGTGCTGGAGAGATCTTGAATAGCTTATGTACAAAATTTTTAAAATTTTATTTTATTTTGAAACGTTGCTTCTTTGGATTTGTGGCACCCTGGCCACCCCATCTGGCTGTGACAACCTCTGCAGTCCGTGGACTGGCAGTTTGCTGATCTTTTGAAGTTCCCCTACCCGGTCCCCATTTTCTGATAAGGTTTCTAGGAGGTCTGTTAGGTGTACATCCTGGAGCTTATTGGCTTAAAATGTACTCTCCTTATGGGGTCTCTTTGGGCCAATTGGGAGAGAAATCAATAGTGTAACTGTTTTAATACTGAATATTGACAAGTGTCTTTTTGAAATAAAGAAACAGTCCCTCAAAAAAAAAAAGGCCGAGGTCAGCAGATCACGAGGTCAGGAGTTTGAGGCCAGCCTTGCCAACATGGTGAAACCCTGTCTCTACTAAAAATACAAAAATTAGCCGGGCATGGTAGCACGCCCTTGTTGTCTAGGCCAGAGTGCAATGGTATGATCTTGGCTCACCGCAACCTCTGCCTCCTGGGTTCAAGTGATTCTCCTGCCTCAGTCTCCTGAGTAGCTGGGATTACAGGCACTTGCCACTGTGCCTGGCTAATTTTTCTACTTTTAGTAGAAACAGGGGTTCACCATCTTGGCCAGGCTGGTCTTGAACTTCTGACCTCTTGATCCACTCTTTGAGAGCCTTGGCCTGTCAAAGTGCTGAGATTACAGGCATGAGCCACTATACCCACCCCCCAAGCCTCTTTTAGAGGACACCGATCTCATTCATGAAAGCGGAGCCCTCAAGACCTGATCACCTCCCAAAGATCCCCCTCTTAATAGTATCACCTTGTGGGGCAGGTTTCAATATAGGAATTTGAGGGTAGGGCACAGACACCAGACCATGGTAGCAGGCACATCTGAGAATTAAACCATCATGAGCAGCAATGTTTGTAACATCTGGAGTTCTGAGGAACTGACAGTGACCAACAAAATGTTGGAACTCAATTTGCAGAACAGCTGACTGCACGGTGCTAGGTGCATTTCTTATGCCTCCCTTATCTTAAGGTAAATACTCTTATTATCCCCATTTTACAGGTGAGAATACTGAGGGACTAAACAACTTGCCTAAGTAGGCCAGGTGCAGTGGCTCACCCTGGTAATCCTAGCACTTTGGGAGGCTGAGGCAGGTGGATCACTGGAGATAAGGAGTTTGAGACTAGCCTGACCAACATGGAGAAACCCCATCTCTACTAAAAATACAAAAAAAAAAAAATTAGACAGGCATGGTGGTGGGCACCTGTAATCCCAGCTACTTGGGAGGCTGAGGCAGGAGAATCTCTTGAACCCAGGAGGTGGAGGTTGCAGTGAGCAACCCAAAGTGTTGGGATTATAGGTGTGGGCCACCGCACCTGGCCATTTCCAGTATATTCTTTTATCATCACAAGCAAACACTCTCCCCACTAAACAATAATGTCCATTCCACTCTTCCCCTGGCCTCTAGCTACTATCATTCTACGTTCTATCTCTATAAATTTGCCCATTCTGGGCACCTTGTATAAATGGAATCATATAACATTTGTCACATTTGTCCTTTGTTTTTTGGTTTCTTTTTTGGAGACGGAGTTTCACTCTTGTTGCCCAGGCTGGAGTGCAATGGTGCGATCTCGGCTCACTGCAACCTCTGCCTTCCAGGTTCAAGCAATTCTCCTGCCTCACCCTCCCAAGCAGCTGGGATTACAGGCACCTGCCACCATGTCTGGCTAATTTTGTGTTTTTAGTAGACACAGTGTTTCTCCATGTTGGTCAGGCTGGTCTCAAACTCCTGACCTCAGGTGATCTGCCCACCTCGGCCTCCCAAAGTTCTGGGACTACAGGCGTGAGTCGCCGGGGGCAGCCGCATTTGTCCTTTTGTGCCTGGCTTGTTTCACTTAACAATATCTGCAGGATTCAACAATGTTGTGGCATGTATCAGGATTTCATTCCTTTCTAAGGCTGAATAATAGCCCATCTAATGTATTTGACACGTTTTGTTTATTCATCTGCTGATGGACACTGGATGATTTCCATCTGTTGGCTGCTGTGAATAACGTTGCTATGAACATGTGAACATGCGTGTACAAATGTTAGTTTGAATCCCTGCCTTCAATACAACCGGGATATTGACATTGACACAATCCCATCGATGTTTTTCGGATCTCCTCACTTTTGCTTTCACTCATTTTTGTGTATGTGTGTGTGCATGCGTGAATGTGGGTATATTCAGTTCTGGAAAGTTTTATCATATGTGGTTTGCGTCTCCACCACCGTCAAGACACTGAAAACTCCCGAAAGCACAAGGATCCCTGGAGTCACTCCTTTATAACCACACGCACCGCCTCCTCACCCCTGCCTAACCCCTGGGAACCACTAATCTGATCATCGTTTCTAAAATTTTGTCATTGCAAATGTGTTACATAAATGTAATAATACAGTATGTAGCCATTTGAGATTGACTTTTTTTTTTTCACTCAGAATAATTTCCTGAAGATAAATCAATTTTACTGTCTGTATCACTATTTTGTTCTTTTTTTTTTTTTCAGATGGAGTCTTGCTAGAGTACAGTGGCATGATCTCAGGTCACTGCAACCTCTACCTGTTGGGTTCAAGCGATCCTCCTGTCTCAGTCTCCCAAGTAGCTGGGATTACCGGCACCTATTACCGCACCTGGCTAATTTTTGTATTTTTAGTAGAGGCAGGGTTTCACCATCTTGGCCAAGCTGGTCTCGAACTTTTGACCTCGTGATCCACCCGCCTCAGCCTCCCAAAGTGCTGGGATTACAGCTGTGAGCCACCACACCCGGCCAATATTTTGTTCTTTATATTGCTGAGTAGTAATCCATGGTATATGTGTAATGCAGGGACATTTGGGATGGTTCCAGTTTGGTCTATTACAAATAAAGCTACTGTAAACTTTCACATACATGTGGGAGGTTTTTTTTTTTTTTTTAACTGTAATTTTTCACTGTTTGGTTTCTGTTTGTTTGTTTGTTTGTTTGTTTTTAATTCAAAGATAGGATTGCCAGGCTGGTCTTGAACTCCTGACCTCAGGTGATCCACCCACCCCGGCCTCCCAAAGTGCTAGGATTACAGGCGTGAGCCACCGTGCCTGGCCTCTTTGTTTTTAAAGGCAGGTCTTGCTTTGTCACCCAGTCTGAGTGCAGTGTGCAATCACGGATCGCTGCAGTCTCCACCTCCCAGGTTCAAATGCTCCTCTCACCACAGCCTCCAGAGTAGCTGGGACTACAGACACATGCCACTACACTCAGCTAATCTTTATATTTTTTGTAGAGATGGGGGTCTCATTCTGCTGCCCAGTCCGTTCTCAAACTCCTGGGCTCAAGCAATCTACCCACCTTGGCCTCCCAAAGTGCTGGGATTGTCAGCGTGAGCCACTGTACCTGGCCTCATGTACAAGTGTTTCTGTGAACATAAGTTTTAATTTCTCTGGCATAAATGCCGAGGAGGGTGTTCTGTGGGATAGATGCACCATAGTTTGACTAACCGTTCCTTTGTTGAAGGACATCTGGGTTGTTTCCAGTTTGGGCTATTACAAATAAAGATGCTATAAAAATTTGTGCACAGATTTTCGTGTGAATATAAATCATCACATTTCTCTGGGAAATATGCCAAGGAATGCAACTGCTAAATTGTATTGTAGTTGCATGTTTAGGTTTTTTTTTTTTTTTTGAGACAGAATCTCTCTCTGTCACCCAGGCTGGAGTGCAGTAGCATGATCTTGGCTCACTGCAACCTCCGCCTCCTGGGTTTAAGTGATTCTCCTGCCTCAGCCTCCTGAGTAGTTTGGATTACAGGTGCCTGCCATCATACCTGGCTAATTTTGATATTTTTAGTAGAGACAGGGTTTCACCATGTTGGTCTTGAACTCCTGACTTCAAGTGATCCACCCGCTTTGGCCTCCTAAAGTTTTACAGGTGTGAGTCACTGCACCTGACCACATGTTTGCTTTTAAGAAATTTACAGGGGCTGCATGTGGTGGCTCATTCCTATAATCCTGGCACTTTCAAAGGACCAGGTAGGAGGATCACTTGAGCCCAGGAGTTCAAGACCAGCCTGGGTAACATAGCAAGATCCTGTCTTTACAATAAATAGATAAATAAGCTGAGTATGGTGGCGTATGCCTATAGTCCCAGCTACTTGGGAGGCCAAAGTGGGAAGATTACTTGAGTCTGGGAGTTCAAGGTTACAGTGAGCTATGATTGTGCCACAGCACTCCAATCTGGACAACAGAACGAGACCCTGTCACTAAAAAATAAAATAAAATAAAATAATAATTAAAATTAAATAATTCCACAGAAACTGGATAATAAAAAATAAATAAATAAAATAAAAATAAAAAATTTTAGGCCCAGGCATGTGACTCACACCTACAATCCCAGCACTTTGGAAGGCCAAGGCAGGCGAATCACAGGAGGTCAGGAGATAGAGACCAGCCTGGCCAACATAGTGAAACGCTGTCTCTACTAAAAATACAAAAACTAGCTGGGCATGGTGGTACACGCCTGTACTCCCAGGTACTTGGGAGGCTGAGGCAGGAGAATTGCTGGAACCCATGAGGCAGAGGTTGCAGCAAGCCAAGATCTCACCATTGCACTCCAGCCTGGGCCACAGAGCAAGACTCCGTCTCCAAAAAAAACAAATTAAAAAGAAACATAAACATTTTTTTGAAATGGAGTCTCGCTCTTGTCTCCCAAGCTGGAGTTCAGTGGTGCCATCTCAACTCACTGCAACCTCTGCCTCCTGGGTTCAAGCGATTCTTCTGCTTCAGCCTCCCACATGGCTGGGATTACAGACACCTGCAACCATGCCCAGATAATTTTTTTTTTTTTTTTTTGAGATGGAGTCTCACTCTGTCACCAAGCTGGAGTGCAGTGGGGTGATCTGGGCTCACCACAACCTCCGCCTGCCGGGTTCAAGCAATTCTCCTGCCTCAGCCTCCTGAGCAGCTGGGATTACAGGTGCATACCACCACACCCAGCTAATTTTTGTATTTTTGTTTTTAGTAAAGATAGGGTTTCACCATGTTTGTCAGGCTTGTCTTGAACTCCTGACCTCATGATCTGCCTGCCTCAGCCTCCAAAGTGCTGGGATTACAGGTGTAAGCCACCTCACACTGCTGTATTTTTAGTAGAGACGGGCTTTCACCTTGTTGGCCAGGATGGTCTCTATCTCCTGACCTCCTGTGATTCATCCGCCTTGGCCTCCCAAAATGCTGTGCTAGGATTACAGGTGATTCTCCAGCCTCAGCCTCCTGAGTAGCTGGGATTTCAGGCACCTGCCACCACACCCAGCTAATTTTGTATTTTTAGTAGAGATGGTGTTTTGTCATGTTGGCCAGGCTGATCTCGAACTCCTGACCTCAGGTGATCTGCCTGCCTTGGCCTCCCAAAGTGCTGGGATTACCAACATGAGCCACTGCACCCAGCCTGTTGAATTTTAAGATATTTTTATATTTCTAGATACTAGACCTTTGTCAGATACGTGACTTGCAAATATGTCATCCAAGTCTGTACCCTGTCTTTTCATCTTTGTAGCAGAGTCTTTCACCAAGCAAAAGCTTTTAATTCGTTTTTAATTTTGATGAGGTTCAATTTATCAAATTTTCCCTCTGGGGATCATGGTCTTCATATCAAGCCTATGAAGTCTTTGTCTAGCCCTAGATCCTAAAGATTTTCTCCGATGTTTTTAACTAAACATTTTATATTGAGCGGTATGTGGAATTTTGAGTGAATTAGACTTCATGGTCTGTCACCCCAAACATGCAAGTTTAGTATTCAGCAACAGCTCCAGATCCAAGGGGAAGCCCATGCAGATTTATTATTAATTTTTTTATTTTATATTTTTTTATTTATCTATTTTTTTTGAGACCGAGTTTCTCTCTTGTTGCCCAGGCTGGAGTGCAATGGTGAGATCTTGGCTCACTGCAACCTCTGCCTTCCAGGTTCAAATGATTCTCCTGCCTCAGCCTTTTGAGTAGCTGAACTTACAGGAGTGCGCAACCATACCGGGCTAATTTTTGTATTTTTAGTAGCGACGGGGTGGTTTTACCATGTTGGTCAGGCTGCTCTTGAACTCCTGACCTTGCAATCCGCCCACCTCAGCCTCCCAAAGTGCTGGGATTACAAGTGTGAGCCACAGCACCTGGCCTATTGCCTCTTCTTTAAGTTAGAGGTTGTGCAGGGTATTAATCAACGGCTGATCAATTACACTTACTGAGTTCCTAGCTTAGGAAAGGTCCCACAAGAGATGCAAAAAGGGAAGACATTCCAGCCTCAACCCCAGTTATCCCCATATGAGCTCAAAGTAGTGATTAGGAAATCCATGCAAACCTCTGAGGCAAGGGATGGTGACAGTACCATGAGCAACAGGATTGCACAGTGAATGACAACACAATGCTGCTGTCGCCTCACTGAACCCATCATTCATCCCTTTTCCCACACCTCTGGAGTTCCTCCAGCCTCTCCCATCCATGAAGAACCATAAAATTGGCTGCTTCTCCCACCCTAGCCTCCCAAGCTTCATCTAAGTTTTTGACTGGGTCAGACAAGGTGGCTCAACCCTGTAATCCCAGCACTTGGGGAGTCTGAGGCAGGCGGATCGCTTGAGCCCAGGAGTTTGAGATCAGCCTAGGCAACATTTTAAAACCATGTCTCTACAAAAATTAGCCAGGCTTGGTAGCATGTGCCTATAGTCCCAGCTACTCAGGAGGCTGAGCCTGGGACTTTGAGGATACAGTGAGCCATGATCATGCCACTGCACTCCAGCCTGGGTGACAGAGTGAGACTCTGACTCAAAAAAAAAAAAAGTTTTTGACTCAACATAGGGATAAATTATAACCCAGTTCAAATCTGGGCCTGAAAACCTCTCTCGAAGGAAAAACTCTGTTTCTCTACTCTCAGCACTTCTGACACCGAATGTGTGAATTTTCCACCATCCTGGCTAACACGGTGAAACCCTGTCTCCATTAAAAATACAAAAAATTAGCCAGGCATGGTGGCTCACGCCTGTAATCCTAGCATTTTGGGAGGCTGAGATGGGTGGATTACCTGAGGTCAGGAGTTTGAGACCACCCTGACCAACATGGAGAAACCCCATCTCTACTAAAAATACAAAATTAGCCAGGCGTGGTGGCAGATGCCTGTAATCCCAGCTACTCAGGAGGCTGAGGCAGGAGAATCACTTGAACCTGGGAGGTAGAGGTTGCAGTGAGCCGATATCATGTCATTGCATTCCAGCCTAGGCAACAAGAACAAAACTCCATCTCAAAATAATAATAATAATAATCCAAAAAAAATAGCCAGGTGTGGTGGTATGTGCCTGCAGTCCCAGCTACTGGGGAGGCGGCAGCAGGGGAATCACTTGCATCTGGGAGGCGGAGTTTACAGTAAGCTGAGATGGTGCCACTGCACTCCAGACTAGGTGACAGAGCAAAACTCAGTCTCAAAAAAAAAAAAAAAAAAAAAGGCCGGGTGCAGTGGCTCACGCCTGTAATCCTTGCACTTTGGGAGGCTGAGGTAGGTGGATCATCTGAGGTCAGGAGTTCAAGACCTGCCTGGCCATCATGGTGAAACTCCATCTTTAAAAAAAAAAAAAAGGATTGAGGCTGCAGTGAACTATGATGGCACCACTGCACTTCACACTTCACTCCAGCCTGGGTGACACAGCAAAACCTTGTCTCTAAAAAAAAAGGGGAAATAAATAGAATAAACAACTCTGAGAAGGGACATGATCTGGTGACAATCTCAAGTGAATCAGTGGTTGAACCAGGACCAGATCCCAGTGCCCTATCTTCTGGGGACATCCTCGGCCTGAATTTTTAATGCATGTCCCTTCTGCAGTGTCTCTCCTCTGAGGTCCTCAAAGGGAAACTGGGGTCTTTGAGGACATGAAGACTCGAATTAGGCCAACCAGGGGTCTTGGAACTCCAGATCAAAGAGGAGAAGAAAGGCCTGCCACTGTATGTGTGTTGGGGGGCAAAGGGAGGTGTGGTCATGGGATATTGACATGAATGCACAAGGGGCAGGAAGTGTCTGAAATCAGAGCTAACTTGGGAGGCACAGAACACGAGGTGCCTGGAAGGGGAACAGATGTGCTGTGGGGCATAGGGCAGGCTGGGAGGGGAACAAAGGTCCACTCCATGGGTGACCAGACCCTTCCGCCAGGGCTGCCCACTTCTGCCTTTGGAAAATGTTTCACAACGCCCCATGTTGTGTGTGTGTGTGTGAATCTGCAGCTGTGAAGTGAATGTTGATGTAAGAGGCAGGGCCCTCGGCTGCGGATGGGTAGCAGGGTGTGGGCTCTCACTCTCACTTGCACCAGCATCCAGAGAAGGGGTGCAGGCTGAGGTGCTGCCCAGAGCACTGCTCACACTCCCAGAGTACCTGAAGTTGGCATTCCAATGACAGGTGAGTAGTGGCCCCTAGAGACAGAGCCTGATTAAAGGGTGGGATGGAAGAGGTCACTAGGCTGATAGAGACTTGAGGAAGCAAGAAAGCCCCTGGTCCTCCGTGGGAGTCCTGGTCTAGAACACAGTTCTGGACACCAGATCATTCTCACTGTGGGGCAGTCCTTGACAACCCTACCGGGTCTACCTTTCCTTTGTCTGAAGCCCATGGATCAAAGCCCCTCGAGTTTTCTGGGCTGCTGGAGGAGGTGGGGGATCCGGGCAAGGGGCAGACATGTGGCCTCAGCTTGCCCTTCTTAGAGCTCAGGGTCTCTGCATCCTCTGTGGCAGGAGATCTGCCTCTGGGCATCTGTGCTCACATGAGAGGACAGTGATTCAGAAGTTGCCACCTCCCACACACCTGGAATGGTTGGTCGAGGGGTGGAGGTGATGGACCCAAGAGGGGGTCAGGGACCTTAGTTTCTCCAATTTTCCAAGAGTAGGAGGTGGGAAGGGAGCAGGGAGCTTTAACTAAAGAGGCAGGACATTCACCATGCTTCATGGGCCCCCACAGGTGACAAGGGTCCCCAGAGGCTGAGCAGGTCCAGCTATGGCTCCATCTCAAGCCCCACCAGCCCAGGACCACAGCAAGTACCTCCCAGAGAGACCTACCTGAGCGAGAAGATCCCCATCCCAGACACGAAACCGGTGGGACACTGGAAATGTCCTGGGGGCTTGCAAGATTGACAGGATCCTCTGGGCTCTCACAGGCTGGAGAATGGGGTCTCTTTGTGATCATGAGTGGCAAGTCCCTTCCAACTCTGGGACTGGAGCCTTGAGGACATGTTTTAGCATTTAGGAAAGGTCATAGGGAGAAGTGAAGAAGCTGCAGGCTGGCATCTGGCATCTAGGATGCTGTCACCTGCATTTCCAGGACCTTCTTTTTTTTGAGACAGAGTCTCGCACTGTCGCCTGGGCTGGAGTGCAATGGCGTAATCTCTGCTCACAGCAACCTCCACCTTCCAAGTTCAAGCAATTTTCTTGCCTCAGCCTCCCAAGTAGCTGGGATTATAGGCGCCCACCACAACACCCAGCTAACTTGTTGTGTTTTTAGTAGAGACAGGGTTTCATTATGTTGGTCTCAAACTCCTGACCTCATGATCTGCCCGTCTCTGCCTCCCACCGAGCCTGGCTCTTTAGCAGATTTCTAAGTCGACAGGCCATGCCCTGGAACAGGGTTGGGGGACCATAGTCTCAGCAGACCACAGAGAGGAGGCCCTGTGGTTGGAAAAGGAGCTGGGGAGGAAGGAGCTGGGCCAGGGAGGTTTGGTCCCCTCATCTCCCTAGACAGGCTCCTGTGGGGACTCTGAGGCCCTGACAAGTGAGGGCTTGAGAAGGGCAGGCAGTTCAGGTGCCAGTTGGCTACTGAGCTTAACGGATCCAGAAAGCACCTCCTCCGTGACTCTTCAGAGCCTGCTGCTTCTGCCACCCATGCCCTCCCCATCCCCTGGGTGGCAGACCCAGGAACACGCCATGGAGGGGAGGGCTGAGCTGATGAGCCTATTGGGGCTCCTCTGGGGGATGACCAAAGCCAGGTGCCAGCATCCCTATACCCAGGACCCCCTCACTCTACTTCCCCACCCCCCTACAGGGCACCTTCAGCCTGCGGAAGCTGTGGGCCTTCACAGGGCCCGGCTTCCTCATGAGCATTGCTTTCCTGGACCCAGGAAACATCGAGTCGGATCTTCAGGCTGGCGCTGTGGCTGGATTCAAAGTAACTGAGTCGGGACCTGAGTGGGGACACCTTCAAGAGGGAGGTGACCAGGCTAAGTGTTGGAGGGCCCTGCTGGCCATGTGTCTCCAGTGTGGCCTGGGAGCTGGCATTAAGTTCAAATGGGCCCGAAAAGCGTTCCCAGGGCAGCCCTGCCAGAAGGTGGGGCATCTGCGGGGAGTGGGGGATTGGATTTCCCTTTAAAAAAAAATTCATCGATTTTATTTTCTGAGACAGAGTCTCGCTCTATTGCCCAGGCTGGAGTGCAGTGGAGAGATCTTGGCTCACTGCAACCTCTGCCTCCCGGGATCAAGTGATTCTCCTGCCTCAGCCTCCCAAGTAGCTGGGATTACAGGCACACACCACCAAGCCCGGCTAATTTTTGTGATTTTAGTAGAGGCAGGATTTCACTATGTGGGCCAGGCTAGTCTCAAACTCCTGACCTCAAATGATCCAACTGCCTCGACCTCCCAAAGTGCTGGTATTACAGGCGTGAGCCACATTGCCCAGCCTAATTTATTTATTTACTTTCAGACAGGGTCTCATTATGTTGCTCAGCCTGGTCTTAAACTCTTGGACTCAAGCAATCCTCCCACCTTAGCCTTCTAAAGTGCTGGGGTTACAGGCGTTAGCTACCAGTGCCCAGCCAGAATGGGACTCCATTTCTCCCACCCTCTCCCCAAGGAATGTCCTTGGTTAGAGGGTACCACCAGCTCAGGGGCTTTCTGAGGCTGGCCTCTCTGGCTGAAGACCTCTCCCTGCCTCCTCACAGCTTCTCTGGGTGCTGCTCTGGGCCACAGTGTTGGGCCTGCTCTGCCAGAGACTGGCTGCACGTCTGGGCGTGGTGACAGGCAAGGACTTGGGCGAGGTCTGCCATCTCTACTACCCTAAGGTGAGTTTGTAGGACCTGGACAGGGAGAACCTCTGTCCCCAAACCCCAAACAGCCATTTTCAGCTTCCATGATCAAATAAATACATGATCTCACATGGGGCATCCCAAGTCCATCTGTTTCTTTTTCTTTCTTTTTTTTTTTTTTTTTTTGAGGTGGAGTTTCGCTCCTTACCCAGGCTGGAGTGCAATGGTGCAATCTTGGCTCACCGCAACCTCCGCCTCCTGGGTTCAGGCAATTCTCCTGCCTCAGCCTCCTGAGTAGCTGGGATTACAGGCACAAGCCACCATGCCCAGCTAATTTTTTGTATTTCTAGTAGAGACGGGGTTTCACCATGTTGACCAGGATGGTCTCGATCTCTTGACCTCGTGATCCACCTGCCTCGGCCTCCCAAAGTGCTGGGATTACGGGCTTGAGCCACCGCGCCCAGCCAAGTTCATCTGTTTCTTTACTGTGTGTGTACTTGTTTTTTTTTTTCAGTCGGAGTCTCGCTCAGTTGCCCAATCTGGAGTACAGTGGTGAGATCTCATCTCACTGTAAGCTCCACCTCCCAAATTCAAGTGATTCTGCCTTAGCCTCTCAAGTAGCTGGGATTACATGTGCCCGCCACTGTGCCCAGCTAATTTTTTGTATTTTTAGTGGGGGGGGGGTTTCACCATGTTGGCCAGGCTGGTCTTGAACTCCTGACCTCAGATGATCCATCCACCTCAGTGTCCCAAAGTGCTGGGATTACAGGCATGAGCTACTGTGCCCAGCCCCAGTTCCATTTGATAGATGAAAAGACTGAGGCTCAAAATGACAACATACAGCCTAGAGGGACATGAGAGGCATTTCATTTCACAGAAGGGGTAATTCAAATTTGGGAACATGATGTGCCCAAGACAAAAAACAGGGAGGCATCAGCTCAGGAATGGCCATTGGCTGGGGTGGACCCTGTTGTGAGTGTCCAGTTAGGAAAACAGAAATTACAGCACTAGACATGTCAAAGGTATTGAATGCAGGGATTGAAAGGTTTGGGAGGGCTGGAGGAGCAACGGAAGAGGGTGTCACCCAAAGATCAGAAACCTGCTGCGCTCCTGGCACAAGCCCCAGATTCATCCTTTGCTGCTGAGCTCCTGGAAGCATTACTGATGCCGATGAAATAGCCGCTAGTGCTACCAGAGCACAGGCTGCCTGGTGCCACTGCTAGAAATACCATCGGAATCGGGGGAAAAAAATTGTTTATCTCAGCCAGGCAGGCGGGGTGGCACTTTGGGAGGCCGGGGCAGGCAGATTACCTGAGCTCCGGAGTTTGCAACCAGCCTGGGTAACACAGTAAAACCTTGTCTCTACTAAAATACAAAAAAATTAGACAGGCATGGCAGCGTGTCCCTGTAGTCCCAGCTACTCGGGAGGCTGAGGCAGGAGAATTACTTGAACCTGGGAGGCGAAGTTTGCAGTGAGCAGAGATCAAGCCACTGCACTCCAGCCTGGGTGACAGAGCAAGACTCCATCTCAAAAAAAAAAAAAAACCACACTCACAACCCTGAGGACTTGGCTGTTGTGAGTGTCACAACAACAACAACAAAAAGGTTTATCTCTGCCTTTCCATCTCCTGTAAGCTCTTTCTACATAACGAAAATGGAAGCCAGTTGGCAAGACTGTCTTGTAAATGTAGTTTGCAAGCTTCCAGCCCAGCAGCACAAGGAGTATGGAGAGATGCACGTAGGGCTGAGACCACAGACAAGTAACCTGCCCACCCTTGATGAAGGATGGTCTCCTCCCCATAGGTGCCCCGCACCCTCCTCTGGCTGACCATCGAGCTAGCCATTGTGGGCTCCGACATGCAGGAAGTCATCGGCACAGCCATTGCATTCAATCTGCTCTCAGCTGGACGGTACCACCCCAGTGTGACCCAGCCCTTCAGGCAGAGGCCAGGAACAGCTGCTGCTACTTCCCCCCGCCCTCCCGCCTTGTCCCTCCCCGAGTCTATGTTATTCTGTTGTCCCCTCTGACATAGGGCTGCTGCTCTATTTTCCAGAAATGTAAAGTGATTTGTCTAAAGTCATACAGATATGAGTCATGCAGGACTTTGGGACTGCAGCCCCAAACTCCCTGCCACACCGGGCGCTAGGCTTCTCCTCTGGCTTGGGGTCCTGCTCCCAGGAGGCCAGATTCCTGTCTCCAGCCCTGAGGCTACATAGGAGTTAGTGACTCCTGGCCCAGGCTGGGCTGACCCAGGCCACTCTGGTTTCAGAATCCCGCTCTGGGGTGGCGTCCTCATCACCATTGTGGACACATTCTTCTTCCTCTTCCTCGATAACTATGGTGGGTGCACACCCCACCTCATAGGAGAGTGGTGGTGGTGAGGGTGCTGGACTGGGAAGGGCTCTGACATCGGGCTGCCTGGGGGCGCACCTGTGCCCCCTCACTGTTGCTGGGTGACCTCTGGAAAGTTACGTGAACATCTCTTTCTTCACCTGTAACATGGGGAAATAATAGCACAGACATCAGAGGGTGGTTGTAAGGACTGAGTGAGGTCACCTATGTTAAGTGCTTGGCACTGTGCCTGGAAGCGCTGGTAGTATTCGCCATTACGAATTGTTGATGTTACAGATGTTTTTCGTTGATTTGCTTGGTTTGTTTGCTCTGCCTTGCAGGGTTGCGGAAGCTGGAAGCTTTTTTTGCACTGCTTATAACCATTATGGCCTTGACCTTTGGCTATGAGGTAGGAAGCCAGTGCTTCAACTGCCTTCGCGAGTCCCAAGATCATTTCTCTCCCCTTCCCTCGGCCCCCTAGCTGCGGGGGACCGGGGTGGGGATGGAGGCTGAGAAGAGGTGACCGCGGCGTGGTTGCGAGGGGCGGGGCTTGTCCTCACCAGGCTCCTCCCTGCAGTATGTGGTGGCGCGTCCTGCGCAAGGGGCGCTTCTTCGGGGTCTGTTCCTGCCCTTGTGCCCGGGCTGCGGCCACCCCGAGCTGCTGCAGGCGGTGGGCATTGTTGGCGCCATCATCATGCCCCACAACATCTACCTGCACTCGGCCCTAGTCAAGGTGAGCAAAGGGGAGGGGAAGGAAGACCCCTAACTCAGAGCCATGTTGGCCCCGCCTCCAAGCCTGGAGCCCCTCCTCTCTGCCTCCTTCCGTCAGGATTTTCAGAGTCTGTAATAACGGAGTGTCTACAGTGCGCTGGGAGGAACAGACAGTCAATGCCCCTGCCCTTCTAGAGTTTGCATGCTAGTGAGGTGGACGGACGCCAAGCAAGTAAACAGAGGAAAGAATTATAGGCTGGGCGCGGGGGCTCAGGTCTGTAATCCCAGCACTTTGGGAGACTGAGGTGGGAGGATCCCGAGGTCAGGAGTTCGAGACCAGCCTGCAATCCCAGCTATTCGGGAGACTGAGGCAGGAGAATCGCTTGAACCCACGAGGCGGAGGTTGTGATGAGCGGAGATAGAGCCAAAAAAAAAAAAAAAAAAGAATTATAGGGCCAGGTGAGGTGGCTCACGCCTGTAATCCCAACACTTTGGGAGACTGAGGCAGGTGGATCACTAGAGCCCAGGAGTTAGAGACCAGCCTGGGCAACATGGTGAAACCCCATCTCTACCAACAAAAAATAAAAAATAAATTAGCTAGGCATTGTATATACCTGTAGTCCTAGTTACTCAGAAGGTCAAGGCTTGAGCCAGGGAGGTAGAGGCTGCAGTGAGTTGAGATACCACCACTCCAGCCTGAGTGACACAGCAAGACTCTGTCTCAAAAAAAAAAAATTAGCCGAGCATGGTGGCTCACACCTGTAATGCCAGCACTTCGGGAGGCTGAGGTGGGCAGATCATGAGGTCAAAAGATTGAGACCATCCTGGCCAACATGGTGAAACCCCATCTCTACTAAAAATACAAAAATTAGCTGGGCGTGGTGGAATGCACCTGTAATCCTAGCTACTTGGGAAGCTGAAGCTGGAGAATCACTTGAACCCAGGAGATGGAGGTTGCAGTGAGCCAAGATTGTACCACTGCACTCCAGCCTGGTGACAGAACAAGACTCCATCTCGAAAAAAAAAGATTGTGAAAGGGACTCTGAAATAAACAAAAGAGAGAAATATGACAGAATGACTGAAAATTGGGGAGGCAGATCAGGGAAACAATATTACAAGCAGAGGGAAAGCAAGTGCAAAGGCCATGAGGCAGAAATGAACAAGGCTTGGGTCCCTAACAGTGGCTCACGCCTGTAATCCAGCACTTTAGGAGGCCAAGACAGGAGAATTGCTTGAGCCCAGGAGTTCAAGACCAGCTTCAGCAAGACCCTGTCTCTACAGAAAATTTAAATATTAACGGGGTGTGCTGACATGTGTCTGTGGTCCCAGCTACTCAGTACGCTGGGACAGGAGGATCACTGGAGCCCATGAGTTGGAGGCTGCAGTGACTCATGCACTCCAGCCTGGGTGACAGAACATGACCTGTCTCTAAAAAATTAAATAATGGCCGGGTGCAGTGGCTCATGCCTGTAATCCCAGCACCTTGGGAAGCCAAGACAGGCAGATAACCTGAGGTCAGGAGTTCGAGACCAGCCTGGCCAATATGGTGAAACCCTATCTCTACTAACAATACAAAAAAATTAGCCAGGCGTGGTGGCAGTCACCTGTAATTCCAGCTACTTGGGAGGCTGAGGCAAGAGAATCACTTGCATCCAGGAGGCAGAGGTTGTAGTGAGCTGAGATCGCGCCATTGCACTTCAGCCTGGGCAACAGAGTGAGACTCTGCCTCAGGAAAAAAAAAAAAAAAAAAAGAAAGAAATGTGAGGGTGGGGACACTGTGGTGGTTCCGAGGGATTTTGGCCCTTCCCTCCCCCTTTGACCTTCATAGTCTCGAGAGATAGACCGGGCCCGCCGAGTGGACATCCGAGAAGCCAACATGTACTTCCTGATTGAGGCCACTGCTGCCCTGTCTGTCTCCTTTATCATCAACCTCTTTGTCATGGCTGTCTTTGGGCAGGCCTTCTACCAGCAAACCAACCAGGCTGCGGTGAGACACTTTTCCCTGCCCCTGAGGCCACACCCATATTTGTGTCCTGTAAGCCTTGCAGAGGACCCTAGGCAATACAGCTGAGCCCTTCTGAGTCTCTGCCCTGATCATCTTCCCTGTCGGTAGATATCATTCATTCAGCCAATAATTATTGAGCATTTGTTATGTACCAAGTGCATCTTAGACCCTGGGGATACAGCAGTCAATGCTACAAAGACCCTGCTCTCTTGCAGCTTAAATAGGGAGGGAGGTGAGCAGACAGGAATGATACCCAAGAGAAGTGCAGAGTGGGAAGAAATAAAGGGGGTGGGCCAGGCTTGGTGGCTCATGCCTGTAATCCCAGCACTTTGGGAGGCTGAGGCGGGCAGATCAAGAGGTCAGGAGATCGAGACCATCCTGGCCAACGTGGTGAAATCCCATCTTTACTAAAATACAAAAATTCAGCCAGGAGTGGTGGTGTGTGCCTGTAGTCCCAGCTACTCAGGAGGCTGAGCAGGAGAATTGCTTGAACTCGGGAGGCAGAGGTTGCAGTGAGCCGAGATGGAGCCACTGCACTCCAGCCTGGCGACAGAGCAAGACTCCATCAAAAAAGAAGGAAGGAAGGAGGAAACGGAGGGAGGGATGGATAGAAAAGAGGCCAGGCGCAGTGGTTCACACTTGTAATCCCAGCACTTTGGGAGGCAGAGGTGGGTGGCTTACCTGAGGTCAGAAGTTCAAGACCAGCCTGGCCAACATGGTAAAACCCCATATCTACTAAAAATACAAAAATTAGCTGGGTGTGGTGGTGCATGCCTGTAATCCCAGCTACTCAGGAGGCTGAGGCAGGAGAATTGCTTGAACCTGGGAGGCAGAGGTTGCAGTGAGCCGAGATCGAGCCATTGCACTCCAGCCTGGGCAACAAGAGCGTAACTCCATCTCAAAAAAAAAAAAAAAAAAAAGAAAAGAAAAGAAATAAAGGGGTGGGGTGAAGAAGCATAGCTGGGGGTGTGGAGATGGGGTTTGCATTAGCCTAGGTATTCAGGAAAGGCTTCTTGGAAGAGGTGACATTTGTTGCTAACACTGGGAAAGGAAATAGCCAGCTCCTCCCTGACTCTCTGGGACCTGCAACCTGTGTCTCTGTATCTGTCTCCCCTTCTGAGTGTATCTTGGTCATGAGGCTCTAACAACTAACGGCAGCCAGGGTTGGGGCTTCCTAAATGTTGAGCCCTGTGGGAGGAGGGGTGGCCAGGCCTCCAAGGACCTGGGCACTGCCACTGCCTTGCTCTATTTCCTTGGGAGGTCACACTCTCCTCCCTGGGTCTCACTGTTCCTTGGCACAAGGAGAGAGGTCAAAATCGGGATTGCCAACCCTTGTCTTCAAGACCAGGCAGGGGTGCAGAGCTAAGGGAAGTGGATAGTGTGAGGAGGGGAAGCCAGGCATGCCAGCCAGCTGTCTGTGTGGATTGATGCCAGCTCTCACAAACCTAAAAGAAGCTGGAAACTGGGTTCTCATGTCAAGCCTTCTCAATTTTAAATGTTGGCAACAAATCCACATTAAAAAAAAAAAACAGACCGGCTGGGCGCAGTGGCTCACGCCTGTAATCCCAGCACTTTGGGAGGCCGAGGCAGGTAGCTCGCTTGAGCCTGTGAGTTCAAGACCAGCCTGGGCAACATGACCAGACCCTTGTCGCTACAAAACATAAAAGCAAAGCAAAACAAAACCCGACTTATTTTATTAGCCAAACAAAATATGTCCGGCCAGATTCAGCCTGGGGCCACCAGTTTTGGAACCCTGGTCAAGGCTAGGTGTCTGGTTTCCCAAGACTGAGGGTGCTCCTCACATCTTCCTCCTACTGCCTACTGCCCGGGTACCCGCAGTTCAACATCTGTGCCAACAGCAGCCTCCACGACTACACCAAGATCTTCCCCATGAACAACGCCACCGTGGCCGTGGACATTTACCAGGGGGTGAGCACGGCGGAGGCGGGGGAGAGGAGGGCGTGACCAGGAGATGGTGGGCTGGGGCCACCGGTCAGACCACACTCTGTCCCTGCAGGGCGTGATCCTGGGCTGCCTGTTTGGCCCCGCGGCCCTCTACATTTGGGCCATAGGTCTCCTGGCAGCCGGGCAGAGCTCCACCATGACTGGCACCTACGCGGGACAGTTCGTGATGGAGGTGGGGCAGGGGGCGGGCCCGGGATGGCAAGGGGTCCAATGACAGCAGGCGCACAACTGGGGCTAGGACTCCGGACCTTGTGGATCCTTTTCTTTCTTTCCTTCTTTTCTTTTTCTTTCTTTTTTTTTTTTCTTTTCTCTTTTTTTTGGCAGAATTTTGCTCTGTTGCTCAGGCAGGAGTGCAGTGGCACGACGACGACTCGCTGCAGCCTCAACCTCAGCCTCCTGAGTCGTTGGGACCACAGGCTCATGCCACCTACTGCACCAGGCTAATTTTTAAAATTATTTGTAGAGGGGCCGGGCGCGGTGGCTCACGCCTGTAATCCCAGCACTTTGGGAGGCCGAGGCGGGTGGATCATGAGGTCAAGAGATCGAGACCTTCCTGATCAACATGGTGAAACCCCGTCTCTACTAAAAATACAAAAAATTAGCTGGGCATGGTGGCGCGTGCCTGTAATCCCAGCTACTCAGGAGGCTGAGGCAGGAGAATTGCCTGAACCCAGGAGGCGGAGGTTGCGGTGAGCTGAGATCGCGCCATTGCACTCCAGCCTGGGTAACAAGAGCGGAACTTCGTCTCAAAAAAAAAAAAAAAAAATTATTTGTAGAGATGTGGTCTTCCTATGTTTGCCAAGTCTGGTCTCGAACTCCTGGGCTCAAGTGATCTTCCCGCCTTGGCTTCCCAACGTGCTGGGATTACAGACGTGAGCCACCCAGCCTTTGGGTCCTTCATGTAGCCCAGAGAGAGACATTATAAGCCCCATTTTACAGATGAGAAAATTGAGATCCGGACAGGCGAGGCGACTTGCCAGAAGCTGCAGACCCAGGACTAACAGGAGCCGTTTCCCCAAAACTGTTTAGTCTTCAGCAACGAGCTATGGATGAGAGCCCCCCATTTGTTCCCATCCATCCCCTCTTGCCACCTAGGGACAGAGCTGCCTCCAATTCGGCAGTGGAAAAGTAGAGCATGCCCCAGGCATGAGGGGTGGAGGGACTACAGAGGATCTCTACTCTGAATCCCAGTCCTGTCTACTCCCCACCAAGGCAATTACCCCCACCCCAGGGCTTCCTGAAGCTCCGGTGGTCACGCTTCGCCCGTGTCCTCCTCACCCGCTCCTGTGCCATCCTGCCCACCGTGCTTGTAGCTGTCTTTCGGGACCTGAGGGACTTGTCAGGCCTCAATGATCTGCTCAACGTGCTACAGAGTCTACTGGTGAGATGCAAGCGATCCCCTAGCCCTATCCACCGCAGAGCTAAACAGGACCTCCAGCAACCCCATGCTGAGCCTCGCCTGGGCCTGCCAGGCCCTGTCCCAGGCACATCTTGCCTACAAGGCTCCCACCATCCCCAAAGCCACCCTGTGGGCAGGAGGGTAGGACTTTCTTTTTTTTCCCCCCAGAGACGGTCTCCCTCTGTCACCCAGGCTGAAGTGCAGTGGTTCCATCATGGCTCTCTGCAGCCTGCCCTCCCAGGCTCTAGCCATCCTCCCACCTCAGGCTCTTGAGTAGCTGGGACTACAGGTGCACGCCACCACACCTAGCTAATTTTTTTTTTTGAGATGGAATTTCATTCTTTTTGCCCAGGTTGGAGTGCAGTGGCAATATCTTGGCTCACTACAACCTCCGCCTCCCAGGTTCAAACCTCGGTCTTCTAAGTAGCTGGGATTACAAGCACCCACCACCAGGCCCAGCTAATTTTTTTTTTTTTTTGAGACAGAATCTCACACTGTCACCCAGGCTGCAGTGGCACGATTTCAGCTTACTCCGTCTTCTGCCTCCTGGGATCAAGCGATTCTTCTGCCTCAGCCTCCCGAGTAGCTGGGATTACAGGCACCTGCCACCATGCCCAGCTAATTTTTGCATTTTCGGTAGAGACGGGCTTTCATCATGTTGGTCAGGCTGGTCTCGAACCCCTGACCTCAGATGATCCACCCACCTCGGCCTCCCAAAGTGCTGGGATTACAGGCATAAGCCACCGCGCCCAGTCAATTTTTTGTATTTTTAGTAGAGATGGAGTTTCATCATGTTGGCCAGGATGGTCTGGAACTCCTGACCTCAGGGATTACTCAGCCTCAGCCTCGGTGGATCACCTGCCTCGGCCTCCCAAAGTGCAGGGATTACAGGCGTGAGTCACTTCGAGAGGGATGATTTTTTTTTTTTAAGTAGAGACAAGAGTTCACTATGTATGTTGCCCAGGCTCATTATCCCATTTTACAGATGGGAAAATTTAAGTTAGTAGTGGCAGAGCTGGGATTCAAACTGAAGCAGCTTGGTTCCAAAGCCCCAAACGCTCTCCTGCTTTGGAGCCCAAGACCTTAGAAGGCAGGAAACAGGGAAGCAGGCTCAGTGTGATTAGGGCAGTTGAGCTCACAGCCAGGCAGAAGGTGACAAGCCACGCCCATGTTACCCCCACCTTTGCCATATTCTGAGGCAGGATACCTCAGCTTCGGCTCCTGCTGCTCTTCCCAGCTCCCTTTCGCCGTGCTGCCCATCCTCACGTTCACCAGCATGCCCGCCCTCATGCAGGAGTTTGCCAATGGCCCGTGAGTACCCCCATCCCAAGGGCTGGACTTACATCACCACATTTCATCCTCACAGACAACCAGAGGTATGAGTTCCAATTCTCCCCATTATCCCAATGAAGCTGCAGAGACCCAGAGAGGCTTAGGAACTTGCCCAGGGTCACCCAGCTAGCAAGTGGGGGAGCGAAGACTGGAATCCAGGGCAGAGGGCTGTTTCTAGAGCCTGAGCTCCTCACTCTCGCCTCCCACTCAGCTTTTGCCAAAGCCTGCCAGTGTGCAGCCTGGAGGACCAGGAGGCAGGAGGTGGGCAGGGGAGTCTGTCTGCTCCAGGTCCCGCTGCCCAGAGAAGTGGCCTTTGTTTATCCACCCCCACCCCAGTGTGGGCACTGGGAGATGAAGAGGAGTGGATGCAGGTTGTCCAGCTCCTCCAGCCAGTCCTGAGCCTCTCTTATGTCCCCCAGGCTGAGCAAGGCCGTCACCGCCTCCATCATGGCGCTAGTCTGTGCCATCAACCTCTACTTCGTGATCAGCTACCTGCCCAGCCTGCCACACCCTGCCTACTTCAGCCTTGCGGCCCTGCTAGCCACAGGCTACCTGGGCCTCACCACCTACCTGGTACAGTAGGGCCGGGGGGGTGCCTTGGGCATGGGTAAGGCAAAGACAGGAGGCAACCAATCGGGAGGATCTGGGGGGACACACTGGGGCTTCCCCAGAGGTGTTGGCCTCTCCCCAACTCATGGTCACCCCTCCCCCAGGTCTGGACCTGTTGCCTTGCCCACGGAGCCACCTTTCTGGCCCACAGCTCCCACCGCCACTTCCTGTATGGGCTCCTTGAAGAGAACCAGGAAGGGGAGACCTCTGGCTAGGCCCACACCTGGAACCCAGCTGCGAGTGGCATGGATGGCACGACTGGCCTGTTGGATGTGGAGGGGACGCATGCAGGCAGCAGGATGGAGTGGGACACTTCCTGAGGCCGGTGAACCTGGGGAGCCTCAGGGACCTGCTATTTCCTAACATAGCCATGTGATTACCCTCTGGGTCTCAGTGTCCTCATCTGTAAAATGGAGACACCAACACCCTTGCCATGGAGGTTAAGCACTTTAAATACAGTGCCTGGCACTTGGAGCCAAAAAAAAAAAAAAAAATTCAAAAGGTATTTATTCACCGATCTGATAGCCAAAGGGCAGGTGGGATAGGGACTGGGGGACTTGGAGGCTTGGGCAGGACACAGATTCCAAACTAGAGCTTAAAATAGAGTCTGATGAATGGTATTTTATTTATTTATTTATTTATTTGAGACAAGGAAAGGGTCTCACTCTGTGGCCCAGGCTGAAGCCCAACGGCGGGATCTTGGCTCATTGCAACCTACGCCTCCCGGGTTCAAACAATTCTCGTGATTCAGCCCCGGGAGTGGCCTGCGCCACCCGGCCCAGCTAATTTTTGTATTTTTAGTAGAGACGGGTTTTGCCATGCTGGCGAGGCTGGTCTCGAACTGCTGGATTCCAGTGATCGCCCACCTCCGCCTCCCAACGTGCTGGGAATTACAGGCATGAGCCACCACACCCAGCATGATTAAAGTTAAATAAATACTCGTTAGCTTCTCATCCAAAGGAGCAGGGGACGGGAATCCGGAAGGCACCAAGTCTCTAAAGCATTCAGAAGACCCCTATGCCTGGGTCTGGTCTGCACCTATTCGCCGCAGCCTTTCTGTTCCGCCTGCAATCCATTTTTCCAGACAGTAAAACGGAGGTGAGCTTCTTTCTCCGTCAGGCACCAGGTCATAAGGAACTCAAGAGTCCATGCCTCTGAGGCCCAAGTTTTTTGCCGTTTCCTCAAGGGACCCGGCGGCCGCGACTCCCACGCCGCGCGGTTACAGCTCCCTCTCCGCTGACTGCTCCTCCTAGGGGTGGAGACATTATCCACGTAGGCCCTCCCGCCTTGGCCTCTCCCCTCCCCGCCAGGCGAAACGACGGCGGGGCGGGCGCTCGGGGCTCGCGCCTAGGAGCCCCGGAAGCCTTCGGGGAGAGTGGGTGGGGGGAAGCCTTGTGGGCAGGGAGCCCCCTCTGCCTTAGGGAGCGGCTGGCAGTCCCTTCGCCCCATTCAAGGGCTGCACTTTGTAGACACTCCCTAGGCTGTTTCTAGGCTCCCCCAAGTCCCTCCTCCAACCTCCTAGGGTCCCTCGGACCCCAGCCCTACACCCGCGGAGTGCGGCAGCGAGGAGGAGCCACCGGGCCTTTCCCTAGAGTTGAACTTGGGTCGGGTGCTGCCCCTGGAGGAACCCCCGATTTCCCAGGGACCCAGCAGGGCAGGCGGCTTGGCTCCGCGTTCCGGTCCGGACGCTTGTTTATGAGAATTTCGTCTTTCTTAAAAGGGCAACGATGCGAGTGGGTCCCTCAAGGAGAGAAGGGATGGGACCGGTCTGGTGCGACCTGGGCCGTGCTGCAAAGGGTACCTGGGCAACAGGGTCGCCCGACTCCTTCTCTGGGGTTGGCACTGGAGATGGGTGCTAGCTGAAAATGAATGGGGGACGTGTAGCGAAGAAAGGCATCTCCCAGATCCTTCAGCCTCCTGGAAATGCCCCAGTTGTACCCTCTACACAACCCCTCTCGTGAATTCACTTGGCATTGAGTGCCAGTCCTTTGCCAGGCCCTGTGTTACAAGTAGGGGAGGGAGGCAAAGTCCCGAATTAAAGGTGTCAGCTCTCAAGGGCCCCACACTCCAGTGGCGGGAGACAGCTGTGCAAACAAGTCGCGGTGACAGGATGCGGTGAAGGGCGCTGCCGGTGAGGCCAGCCAGGGAAGGGGACTGAATCTTGCTGAACACGGTTCGGGGGTGGGGGGAAGTGCCGACCGGACTGTCCAGGAGGAATGAGAGGGCCAGGAGCATGGGTACCTGTGTACGCACATCTGCCAATGCATGAAGCCTTCTAGGGACGTCTTAGATTTTGTGGGGCAGGACTGGGGGGACCGCAGAGGAATGGGCAGGTTGGTCAAGAAGGCGCGGAGGGCTGGCTGAGGGGCTACCCAGGGCCTGGGCAAAGGGCTATTGATGAGATCGCACCAAGGTCAGTCATTTGGAGACTGGAAGGCACCTACTTAGGGCTGCCCCCATTCCCATAGTAGCTCTAATCCTCCCAGCCCAAGGTCAGATCTACCCACCAGGAAGAGGGGTGCAGAGGTGCTCTTCTGGAAACTCCCTTTAGGCCCCTCAGGGAGGGCGTGGTCGTACTTGGCACTCCCCAGGAGCCTTCTGAGCGCACCCCGACTTTCTGCACGCCCTCCTCATCCCCCTGGGTTGGGCTTTTACCAGCCCCATTTGGCAGATGGGGAAGCTGAAGGGTCTGGGTTGGAAGAGACGCTTCCTAATCCACAGGTGCCAGACAGCACCTTGCTGAATCCCGTTCCTGCCCCTCCCCGTTTGACTTGCGGCGCCCAAGATTTTATTTTTCGTGGGGTGCGAATCGATAAAACAGAAAAAAATAAGAATGCATACTGCGACCCCCACCTGTAGAGATAGAGGGGTACAGCAGCTGGGTGTAGACAACCCCAATGAGGATACCCGAAGGACCCCCCCCTCGCCCCCGGCCACGCAATCCTACTAGCTTCGCGACTCACTCCGTAACTACCCGCCCCGAGGCGCGGGAAGAGAAGTTCAGGACTCCAAGCAAAAGGCGCGGCTGCCTTGGCCGCAAAGGGAGCTTGGGAGGAGGGGTTAGGTCTCCCTGGGAAGAGACCTGCAAGGGCCAAGGCTTGAAGTGCCTATAGGTGGGGGTGGAGGAGGTGGGGGGATCCCTGAGGAATCCGGTGAGCTCAGGACGGCCCGTCTGGGAATTGTGGGTGGGGGTAGAGCGGCCAGGTTCCAGCCCCCTTCACAGTGGGAGAACAGGAGGGAGAGGAAGGCGCGTCACCCAACCCAGGCCAGGGGCGAGGCTACGACTCCACTCAGTCCCTCACCACACGCTTCCTTTGGGGGTCAAGAAGACCCAGCATCCGGAGATAAGACTGAAGCCCCACCCAGTGGGCCGGACCGCAGGGGAGACAGACGTTCTGCTCCCAGGCTGGAATCCCGCCTTTCTCCTCGCCTGTAGAGCCAGGGCACGTCGCTTCCTTTCTTCAAGCTCAGTTTCCTCATCTATGATATGGGATTAAAAGGAGGCGGTTCTGAGGAGTAAATGAGATTAAAAGGCGCAGCCAGAACAGGCCCGGGACAGCGCCAGCGTTGCGTGGCGATCACGGTGTTGAAGCGCAATGGTGGCCGCCCCGTGGGCTCCCCAGGAGCCGGAGGAGGGCCGAGGGGTCCAGCCGGGGAGGATCAGCCCCCGACAGTCCCCTCCCGCCCCCGCTCCTAGCCTCGGGGCACGAAGCCGCGGCGCCAGTAGGCAGGCAACGCCCCCCTCCCTTCTCCTCCCGGCCCCCGCGCGGGGCCTCCCCTCCCCGGCTCCCCCTCTGCAGGCCTTGGCGGACGTGCGCCGCGTTGCACCCGGCGGCCGGACGGGACAGGACGCGCCCGCTCCGCCCCGCCGAGGAGGCCCCAGGGGCGAGCGGGAGGGGAGGAAGTGCCGAGGCGTGTTTATCGGGCTTGGCGTTATTCTTAATTTTTAAATGGTGAACACAAAATAGTAACGACGAGTGAAAAAGACGTCATAAACCGGGGGAAAGACCGGCCCGCAAACTCACGGCGCGCACCACGAAGGGGCTTCCCGCGTGAAGACGGGGACCTCAGTTCCCAAGTGCCAGCCAGCACCGCGCCGGAGCCCGGGTGGGGTGGGCCGTGAGAGTCTGGTTTGAGGTCCCCACGGTCGGACTTTGGGCCCACTGCGTGCGGCGCCGAGCTGGGCTCCAGGGATCGGCAGCAAGACCAGTGACCCCCACCGCATCCCCAGTAGTCACAGGGCGGCCAGCGAGCGCGGGCAGGGGAGGGGGTCTGGGAATACCCCTGGAGAAGGTGGCATTTCCTCAAGGTCGGTGGAATTTGGCTACGCGAAGGGAACAGCGCCTACGAAATTTCAGGCGGGAACGCGCGGTGGCCCGGGACCGGCGGGTGGACGTGCGGGGAGAGGTCGGCAGGCCCCTTCCCAGGGCCGGGAGTTGGAATTTCACACCCTACAGACCTGGGGCACCTCGCCCTGGGGCTGCGGGGGGGGCGGCGACCGTCCCATTCAAGAGCGTGATTCTGAGGTTTGCACAGATACTTGAAGACTGCAGAGCCTTCGCTGGCTCACGAGGTCCTTGCGAAGTGACCCCCGCGACCACCAGACCGGAGAGAAGACCCATTTCACAGATGAGGTAGCGCTATCCCCAAGTCCTCAAGGAGGAAACCAGGAAACCTCTAGTTCGGGTCTTCAGCGCAGAGGTGGAGCCGCGCAGCACTCGCGCACTCCCCGGCGTGGGCGCTCCGGGCAGGCGAGCCTTGGCCCGGGGCGCTCGGCAGCTTGGAAAGGTGGGCCGGGTACCGGGTCTGCCACGCAGCCGCAGAGGCTCAGCCCGGCCGGCGGCGGGAAAGGAGGCGACGCCCCCTGGAGCGCGGCTGGAACCCGGCCCCGCCCACCGCCCAGTCCGCCTAGCCGCGCCGGTCCCTGAAGTGGTGAAAGCCGCGGCCGAGTCCTGGTCACACCGAAGCCGTTGCCCTTTTAAGGGGGAGCCTTGAAACGGCGCCCGGGTTCCATGTTTGCATCCGCCTCGCGGGGAGGAAACTCCATGTTGTAACAAAGTTTCCTCCGCGCCCCCTCCCTCCCCCTCCCCCCTAGAACCTGGCTCCCCTCCCCTCAGAAGCTCGCGGGGATCCCTCCCTCCCACCCCTCCCCTCCCCCCCGCGCCCCGATTCCGGCCCCAGCCGGGGGGGAGGCCGGGCGCCCGGGCCAGAGTCCGGCCGGAGCGGAGCGCGCCCGGCCCCATGGACAGCTCGGCCGTCATTACTCAGATCAGCAAGGAGGAGGCTCGGGGCCCATTGCGGGGCAAAGGTACCGGGGCTGCGGGGAGCTGGCCGAGGCCGGGGCACCGTGGGAGGAGAGGAGGGGCCGGGATCTTCCCCGGGGGAGCCGCCCGGGGCGCCCGCCTTGACAGTGCCCGAAGCTCCCAGCCCGTGAGGGAGCGGGGAGAGAGTTTGAACTCAAAGGAGGCTCAGAGACGCGGGGCGGGGCCTGGCGCTTTTGGGGCGCTCCCGTCCGCTAGAGGTGAGGAAACTGAGGCAGGACTAGAGAGACTCCTTTGGGGGCTCCCTGGCTGGCATTGCGTGGTGCATGGGCGTCCCCCCCATTCGTGCCAATGGGGCTGGGAGATGGGGGGGCTGAGGAGGGCACCAATGGGGCACCCGCTGAGACTCCGCCCCACCCCCCCCACCCAGGCTGCGGTCCGGTAGGGTCTTGGGAGGGGGCGCCGAGGTGACAGCGGGCTGGGGAGGCTTGAAGGGATCTCCCGCCAACACACAGCCACGTTCCCACAAACTTCGCGTCACGCGTGGTGGCGCCGAGCCCCTCCGAGGCACAGAGACGACGGCCAGCACTTCCAAGAGTCGCCTGGCGCCCGCGGGGAGAGTCTTGCGCCTAGTGGGCACGCACTGCCCGGGGAAGGCTGCGCCCCCGGGTGGCTGGACCGGGGTGGGAGTCTGCCCCTCCTCTTCCCTGTCTGGACCTCAGGACCTGGACGCTGCTCCCAGGTCTGCCCACCCCCACCTGGGCCTGGCTGCCCCGGAGCAGGGGGCAAGGTGGAAAGGCTAGTTGCAGGGGGCCGGAGGGGGTGGGGTGAGAGGGGTGTCTGTCAATCAGGCAGCGGTTGCTGGGCTCCAGGTCGGAGGTCTGGGCAGGGCGGGGCAAGCAGATGGCCGCTGGACACTGGCCCCAGACCGTGGGCCTGCATCCCTGCCTCTGGGCCCAGCCGCGGGTGAGGACTTTGTCCCACAGTGGGTGGAGAGGATAGAGGGAGGGCAGGGGTGGACAACTGCCCTGAGCCCCAGGCCCTGACTCTCCTGAGCCGGAGGGCTCAGGTAAAGTGGGGTCATGATCATCAGCAGTCATGGAGGCGGTGAGAGGCAGGGAAAGAGCACCCCAGGACCCCCTTCTCCAGGCAGCCACTCCCTATGTGGGTGGGCGCCTTAATACCGCTAGACCTACTTGTGGGGAGCTGCAGGAGCCTTGGAGAAGACTGTGGGGCCCCTGGCAGGGGCATTTCAGGAAGAGTCAGGAGCCGCCTTAGTGTGTCTCCTTTAATGAAGTGGCTACGGCCAGATCCTCCCAGGTGGGGTTCATGCCTGGGCGCACATGCAGGATTCTGCAGGCCAGTGTGCACCCAGCCCCCAACCTGGGCCTCCTTATTTCAGGTGACCAGAGGTCAGCAGCTTCCCAGAAGCCCCGAAGCCGGGGCATCCTCCACTCACTGTTCTGCTGCGTCTGCCGGGACGATGGAGAGGCCCTGCCCGCCCACAGCGGGTCGCCCCTGCTTGTGGAGGAGAATGGTGCCATCCCCAAGGTGTGTGGGGGCCAGGTGGGGCTTCAGGGCTTTAGGGGAAGGGGTTCCTGACTGAGCTTTTCAGCACACACTTATGGACCCTGACAGGTCCAGAGTGGGAGGATGCCAGCCTCCCCTGCCAGGCTCTGCCCACTTTGGGGAAACTGAATTCTCCCTTATAGGTGGAAGTTTTTCTCTACCTTGGTTTTCAGAGAGGGCTCAGCCAGGTGGCCTATCCAAGCCACAGAGCTGGCAGGGGCAGAGCTGGGAAGCAGGTGGTATCTGCCCCTGGCTCCAGGGTTCCTCTAGAGAGGGCAGGAGGAAGGACGGGACCTGGAGAGAGGCCCCCCAGCCAGCCCCGCCCTCCCCACAGCAGACCCCAGTCCAGTACCTGCTCCCCGAGGCCAAGGCCCAGGACTCAGACAAGATCTGCGTGGTCATCGACCTGGATGAGACCCTGGTGCACAGCTCCTTCAAGGTGGGCCCTGCTCAACAGCCCTCAGCCTGGGTCTCAGCGGGGTCCCCCACCCTGGCCTGGGAGGGAGGTGTATGCTGGGCCCCACCCCCTGGGGCTCCCCCCTCCAACTCCAGCAGCTCTTTTCCCCCCACAGCCAGTGAACAACGCCGACTTCATCATCCCTGTGGAGATTGATGGGGTGGTCCACCAGGTGAGGGCCAGGAGGAGGCAGTGGTGGGCTTGGCCTCTGCCTTCCAGACCCCAGGCTCTTCCCACCAATCCAGAGCACCTTGGATGGGACTTGCATAGACGTGGAATGTCAAAGGCCCAGAGAGGGTGTGAGGCTTGCCCTAAAGGCACACAGAATCAGAAGGGCTTGGGCTGACTCCAGGCTGCAGCGTGGGCTCCTCCGCTAGGCCCCCCGTGCTGTGCCCCCTCACCCCACCCTGCCCGGGACCCAGTTCAAGTAATTCAGGATAGGTTGTGTGCTGTCCAGCCTGTTCTCCATTACTTGGCTCGGGGACCGGTGCACTGCAGCCTTGGGGTGAGGGGGCTGCCCCTGGACTCCTGCACTGGGCTGAGGCTGAGGCAGGGGACGGGACTGGGAATTAGTGACTTTGTGAGGTAGGACCGGCCAGTGGAGTGGAAGTTTTGATCATTTTCTGGGAGGGGGCCAGTTTCCCCAGAAGTGGTCAGGGTGGCTGGCCAAGCGGAGCCTGCAGGCCCAGCCTCCTTCCTGTGTGCCTCTGCCTCCCCAGCCCATGCCCTCCCAACCCTCCGCTGCCCCCACCCTGCCCCACTGGTCTGCAGCCTCCTCACTGGCCCGCCCCCCAGGTATACGTGCTGAAGCGGCCTCACGTGGATGAGTTCCTGCAGCGAATGGGCGAGCTCTTTGAATGTGTGCTGTTCACTGCCAGCCTCGCCAAGGTGAGCCCCACACGGGTCCTGGGGTAACCTTGCCCTCCCACCCACCTCCAGCATGCGGCCCAATGAGCCTACAGGCTCCAGGATGACCTGCCTCTTGCTCCCAGTACGCAGACCCAGTAGCTGACCTGCTGGACAAGTGGGGGGCCTTCCGTGCCCGGCTGTTTCGAGAGTCCTGTGTCTTCCACCGGGGGAACTACGTGAAGGACCTGAGCCGGCTGGGCAGAGACCTGCGGCGGGTACTCATCCTGGACAACTCGCCCGCCTCCTACGTCTTCCATCCGGATAATGCCGTGAGTGTGGGCTGGCCTGGGACAGGAGCTGAGACCCAGGAAGGGAAGCAGGCCACCTTGGCCTCCTGGATCCCCAGTTGGTGGCTGGTGTCAGGGGCCGGGGGGATGGCAGGTGCCCTCCCCGTCCTTCCTGCATTCAGTTGTCTGAGCTTGCCACCCACTTCCCTCGTCTACCTGCACTGTAGCCATGCGGTTCATTCCAGTCACGCACAGCAGAGTGTCTGCCAGGGGCAGGGGCCCCCACAGGGCAGCGAAGTTTGAAAAGTTTCAGCTTTTCAAACTGCCAGTTATGACCTACTGATGGCCCACAGAATTAATTTAGTGGGTCCTGATCGGGAATTTTAACAGAATGAAATAGAATAGAAAATACCCAGTGGGGTGTAGTGGCTTATACCTGTAATCCCAGCACTTTGGAAAGGCGAGATGACCCGGTAAGCTGAGCCCAGCAGTTCAAGACCAGCCTCAGCAACGTGGTAAAACCTTGTCTCTACAAAAAAAAAAAAAACAGAAAAACTAGCCAGGTGCAGTGGTGCATGCCTAAAGTCCTTCAGCTATGCAGAAGGCTGAGGTGGGAGTATCACTTGAGCCCTGGAGGCAGAGGTTGCGGTGAGCCAAGATTTCGCCGATTCACTCCAGCCTGGGCAACAGAGCGAGACCTTGCCTCAAAAAAAAAGAAAGTAACCGAGTGCTTTGCACAGTTAAGGTTAAGAAGCATGAAGCTTTTGCACTGTTATGTTATAAATGTGTTTTCCTGGGGGTTGCTGTCAAAAACGTTTGAAAGCTCTGGGGGAGGGGTTTTCAGAATCTGCATGGTGTGAGTTGTGGCTACATAGGGCTACACCTGCCCCCCACTCACCTTCCTACACCCACTTCCCCAGGTACCGGTGGCGTCGTGGTTTGACAACATGAGTGACACAGAGCTCCACGACCTCCTCCCCTTCTTTGAGCAACTCAGCCGCGTGGACGACGTATACTCAGTGCTCAGGCAGCCTCGGCCAGGGAGCTAGTGAGGGTGATGGGGCCAGGACCTGCCCCTGACCGACAACGACACCCACACCTCCTACCAGGAAGACTGCCCAGGCCTTTGTTAGGAAAACCCACAGGCCGCCGCCACACTCAGTGCCATGGAGAAGTGGGTGTCTCCCCACTAGCCCCGCCAGGTGGCATAGGGACAGCAGGCTGCACTGAGGACCATGAGCCCAGGGCCCCCTGTCAGTGCCTTTGAACCTCCTCCCCCATTCTCAGGGGACCTGGGGGCCCTGCCTGCTGCTCCCTTTTTCTCTGTCCTCTGTCCATGCTGCCATGTTTCTCTGCTGCCAAATCGGGCCCCTTGGCCCCTTTCAGTTTTGCTTCCTGGGGCAGGGTTCCTGCCTTGGGCCCCCAGTCTGGGAACGGTGGACATCAAGTGCCTTGCATAGAGCTCCGTCTTCCCCACCCAGCTTTCCCAGGGGCACAGCTCTTGGCTAGGAGGGAAGAACCAGCGTCTCCCCCTGCCCCACCTCCTCCCTTGGGATTGAGAGGGCCCCTACCAACCTCTGCCTTTGCTTGGGAGGAAGGAGAGGTCTGTTAGCACTGGGAAAGGAAGCAGGAGTCTGTACTTCAGGCCCCGCAGGGCAGCTTCTCCAGGGCTGACAGCTCAGGGCTGCTCTCGGCATCACGCAGGCTACCACCTCAGACTCGGCCTTAACCAGCCCTGGGGCTTGGCTCCCCCAGCTCCTGAGTGTGGGGGCAAAGGCAAGACCCTCTTGTGGTGCCATATAAATATATGTATATGTGTATATAGATTTTTAGGGGAAGGAGAGAGGGAAGGGTCAGGGTAGATACACCCCTCCCTTGCCCCTTTCCTGGGCCCAGAAGTTGGGGGGAGGGAGGGAAAGGATTTTTACATTTTTTAAACTGCTATTTTCTGAATGGAACAAGCTGGGCCAAGGAGCTCCAGGCCCTGTCCTCTGCCTCTCACACCCCTTTGCTCCATTCATTCATTCAAAAACATTTCTTGAGCACCTGTGCCCAGCATATGCTAGGCCCACCAGCTAAGTGTGTGTATGGGGTCTCTACCCCAGCTCATCAGTGCCTCCTCACCCACCCGACTTCACCGGTGCCTTTGGGGGATCTGTAGGAGGTGGGATCTTTTGTGGGGTTTGGGGATCTCCAGGAAGCCCGGCCAAGCTGTCCCCCTCCCCTGTGCCAACCCATCCTCTACAGCCCCCTGCCTGATCCCCTGCTGGCTGGGGGCCGCTGCTGGGATATCCTGCCTTCCAACTCCGTTTCTGAAGCCCCTCCTAACGAGGCAATTCCGGAGGTCAAGGCCTTGGGCTCTACCCGAAGTCTAAAGGTTAAGGGGACCCACATACCAGTGCCAAGGGGGATGTCAAGTGGCGGTTTCGTGGTGCCTCCCTCCCGTAGAGTTGGGGAGTGAATACGGTTGGTCTGCGTCAGGTGGCTTTCCCATTTAAGTGCCTTCTCTGTGACTGAGCGCCCTAGTGTGATGAGAACTAAAGAGAAAGCCAGACCCCCATCCGGCTTGTGTGGTTATTGCGGGGGCTTAGCACATGCGGCTGCCGTGGCACCACTCTTCAGCACACCTGGAGGGGTTGGTGGTGGAGGGAAGAGCTGCCCAGGTTTCTGGACACTTAAGGTGGGAATGGGTAGCGTCACAGCGCAAAATTTGAGCCTCCAGGCTGTGCCCTTATACCGCTCCCCGCCTCGGGGATGTGGTCTGCAAAATGGAGATATGCCATCTTGGCAGGACTAATTAAAATGCCTGGACACAGTCGACGGGATACTGCTAGCTGCAAAGCAAAAGGAAGGCCTTGGGTGGGGGGGGCAGCTCTGGAATGCGGCGGGGGGGCGTGGCCTCTGCCCCAGAGCGGGAGGGGCGGGGCTCGGGGTGGAGGCTCCAGCGGCAGAACTTGTTGGCTTTGGCGTTGGGGTCTGCCGCGCGGCCTAGGTGGGGCAGGCGCCGGGACTCGGCCCGCCCCGCCCCCTGCGGCCTCTGAGCCGCCATTGGCCGCACCCCCGCCCCGCCCTGCGTCCCGGCGGCACTTCCTTTGCGAAACCGCGCGGCCCCCGGCCCGGGCAGGAAATGCCCTCTCCGGCCGGCCTTCGTCTGCTTCCCACGCCGGCCGCTAGAGGCCTCCGTGTCCTCGCGGACGCTGGGGCTCCCCGGGGACTGGAAAGATGGGGCCCGCCTCACTCACCCGTGGGGGTGGGGCGTTTCGGGAGACCCCACCGCACACACCCAGAGAAGAAAGGGAAATGCTTCGCTCAAGTGTTGGTGCCTGCGCCCCAGCTCCACCTTCCCATCCCGCCTGCTCAACACCTTACCTCGTGAATCCAGCCCCCACGCTGCCTCTTGGTGCCCCAGACGCTGATCGGCCCCAAGTCTGTGTGATCAACGCTGTGTGAAACCGCCCTTTGTCCTCCTTTCACTACTTTTCTCTGGTAGAAAAAATTCAAGAAGCACCCACCTGGAGAAACCGGTAGTACCCTAGTCTCAGTTTCGGCCCGGGCTGGACCCCAAGAGCCCTTGGCTAGAGACCCAGTCCTCTCCGGTCTCTGCCCTCATTCTCCTCATCCTCGGGTTCTGCTCTTATTTCCTGCTCTCCATGCAAACACTGATCCTCCCAGATTTGCATCCCAGAGGCCAGATACACACGCAAAGTAGCTCCAGACTGTTGGGACCACAGTGAGGCTTCCCCACCACCACCACCTACGCACCCTCTCCCCGCATGAAGTTCAAGTCAACCACATGTAACGGGTGCGTACTGTGTGCAAGGCACCGTGCCAGGACCAGGCTGTGCCTCTGCTGTCAGAGAACTCACACCCAGGGTGGATAGAAGGAAACGTGAACAGATGATCACTGCAATTCTGCAAATGCAGCACTGGAGAAAGTGGAAGGTGGGTGAGGGCAGGGGACACCGAGCCCTGCCTGGCAGCCCTGGAGGACTGGAAAACACTCCCCTCAGGAATGAGGCTAACAGGAGTTTGGAAAGGAGGAAATGAGGCAGCAGAATGCCGGAGTGGGTAGATTATGCAAATCTATGGCCAGACCAAGGAATGGCCTTGGCGTGTTTTTTATTTTATTTTATTTGAGATGGCATCTCTGTTGCTCAGGCTGAAGTACAGTGACGCGATCTCGGCTCACCACAGCTTCCACCTCCTGGGTTCAAGTGATTCTCCTACCTCAGCTTCCCAAGTAGTAGCTGGGACAAGAGAGGTGGGCCAACATGCCTGGCTAAATTTTGTATTTTTAGTAGAGACGGGGTTTCGTTATGTTGGCCACGCTGTTCTCGAACTCCTGACCTCATGATCTGCCCACCTTGGCTTCCCAAAGTGCTGGGATTACAGGCGTGAGCCACCGTGCCCAGCGGTTGTTTTCTTTTTAGATGAGGTCTCTGTCAAGGCATCGTGGCTCACTGCAACCTCGATCTGGGCTCAAGCCATCCTCCCACCTCAGCCTGTAGGAGTATCTGGGACTACAGGCGTGGACCAGCATGCCTGGCTAATTTTTAATTTTTTTTTTTTTTTTTTTTTGGTAGAGACCGGTTCTTTTTTTTTTTTTTTTTTTTTTTTTTTGGTAGAGACCGGTTCTTTTTTTTTTTTTTTTTTTTAAGACAGGGTTTCACCAAAGAGCTTGGACTACAGGCATGAGCCACCATGTCCGGCCTGAGACCAGTTCTTACTATGTTGTCCAGGCTGGTCTGGAATTCCTAGGCTCAAGCGATCCTCCCACCTCGGCCTCCCAAAGTCCCAGGATTGCAGGTGTGAGCCACCTCACCTGGCTGAGAGTAGCTTTTTTCTTGCAGGCAGTGGGTGCCTTTGAGGGACTCTGAGCAGAAGTGAGGTGTGATGAAACCTGTCAGCTACACGTTGGAAGCTAAATTAGATGTAGAAGGATATAAAACCCTATCGGGAGACCACAGCCATGATCTCAAAGACCTGAACTGAGGCAGAATGAAGAGGAAAGGAGGCCAGGTACTCATGCCTGTAATCCCAGCATTTTGGGAGGCTGAGGCAGACTGATCACCTGAAGTTGAGAGTTTGAGACCAGCCTGACTAACATGGAGAAGCCCCATCCCTACTAAAAATACAAAAATTTAGCTGAGTGTGGTGGTGCATGCATGTAATCCCAGCTACTCAAGAACTGAGGCACAAGAATCGCTTGAACCTGGGAGTCAAGAGATTGCAGTAAGCTGACATCATGCCACTGCACTCCAGCCTGAGTGACAGAGTGAGACCCTGTTTCAAAAAAAAGAAAAAAATCATAAGTTCCATTTATTTCCTTTAAGCATTATTGCCTGCTTACTGTGCACCAGGTTCTTGGGTGTAGCAGGGAGCAAAACACTGGGTTGGTGGAGGGAGGGGTAACAGACATAAAAAGTAGGCCAGGTGCAGTGGCTCGTGCCTGTAATCCCAGCACTTTGGGAGGCCCAGGTGGACAAATTGCTTGAGCCAGGGAGTTCCAGTCCAGCCTGGGCAACATGGCAAAACCCCATCTCTACAAAAAGTACAAAAAAATTGGCCAGAGGTAGTGGCAAAAGCCTGTGGTCCCTCGTACTCTAGAGGCTGAGGTGGGAGGATCCCTTGAACTCAGGAGGTCAAGGCTGCAGTGAGCCCTGATTGCACCACTTACTCCAGCTTGGGCAACAGAGAGAGACCTTGTCTGAAAATAAAAATAAAAAGTAATACTTTAAGATGAAAAAAAGGTTATTTAAAAATGAGTATTATAAGGCTGGGCACGGTGGCTGATGCCTATAATCCCAGTACTTTGGGAGACCGAGGCGGGTGGATCACAAGGTCAAGAGATCGAGACCATCCTGGTCAACATGGTGAAACCCCATCTCTACTAAAAATACAAAAATTAGCTGGGCATGGTGGCGTGCGCCTGTAGTCCCAGCTACTTGGGAGGCTGAGGCAGGAGAACTGCTTGAACCCAGGAGGCGGAGGTTGCGGTGAGCTGAGATCGTGCCATTGCACTCCAGCCTGGGTAGCAAAAGCAAACCTCTGTCTCAGAAAAAAATGAGTATTATAAAAGAAGTAGAAAGTGTTAAGTATAAAATCAAATACTTGTGCTGCCAAACTGATTTTTTGTTCCTTTTCTTCTTCCTTCCCTCCCTCCCTCCTTCCTTCCCTCCCTCCCTCCTTCCTTCCCTCCTTCTCTCCTTCCCTCCTTCCCTCCTTCCCTCCTTCCATCCTTCCTTCCTTCCTTCCAGACAGGGTCTCGCTCTGTCGCCCAGGCTGGAATGCAGTGGTGCTATCTTGGCTCATCCCAACCTTCACCTCCCAGGTTCAAGCAATTCTCCTGACCTCAGCCTCCCAGATAGCTGTGATTACAGACACTTGTCACCACGCCCAGCTGATTTTTGTATTTTTAGTTGAGACAGGGTTTCACTGTGTTGCTCAAGCTGGTCTTGAACTCCTTGCCTTAAGTGAAGTGATCCACCTGCCTCAGCCTCCCAAAGTGCTGGAATTACAGTAAGAGCCACCCTGCCCGCCCAGCCTTGTTTTTTTGTTTTTTTTTTTTTTTCATTTTGTTTTGAGATGGAGTCACACTTTGTGTCACCGAGGCTGGAGTGCAGTGGTACTGTTTCAGTTCACTGTGATTTCTGTCTCCCAGGTTCAATCAATTCTTGTGCCTCAGCCTCCTAAGTAGCTGGGACTACAGGTGCACGCCACCATGCCTGGCTAATTTTTGTATTTTTAGTAGAGACGGGGTTTCACCACGTTGGCCAGGCTGCTCTGGAACTCCTGACTTCAAGTGATCCACCCACCTTGGCCTCCCAAAGTACTGGGTTTACAGGCGTGAGCCACCGCACCCAGCCCCAAGATGACTTATAATTGTAAAGTGGGAAATGTGTCTTTCCAGTACAGAAGAGTGTCTGTGGACATGGGTAGTTAAGCAATCTAGAACAACAACAACAAACAGAAAGGTATCTGCCTGACACCTGTAACCAAGGGATCCAACTTTGCCACACTCATGCAGGGATAACTTTGTATCATATATTCCTCCTGATGCAAGGCAAAGTCATTACCTTTGACCATGATACTGAAAGGATGGTCCAGCTGGGAAAATCACCTGGGAAGGCAAAATCATCTGGGAACTTGCTAGTAATGCAGAATCTCAGCACCCCCCTCCCCAGCCCCACCAGTTCTATTGAATCAGAATATGCACTTATAAAGACTTCCAGGTGATTCTTCTTTTATATTTTTTTATTATTATTTTTTTTAAGACTAGTCAAGTGCAGTAGTGTCCAAGTGATTATTAGTGACATTACAGTTTGAGAAGCACTGGCCTATCAAGTATTCTTACAAAAAGAGTTTAGGCCAGGCACGGTGGCTCATGCCTGTAATCCCAACTCTTTGGAAGGCCAAGCATGCAGATCACCTGAGGCTGGGAGTTCAAGACCAGCCTGGCCAACATGGTGAAACCCCATCTCTACTAAAAGTACAAGTTAGCTGGGCATGGTGGCACGTGTCTATAGTCCCACCTACTAGGGAGGCTGAGGCTGGAGAATCACTTGAACCTGGGAGGTGGAGATTGCAGTGAACCAAGATCATGCCTCTGCACTCCAGCCTGGGCAACAGAGCAAGACTCTGTCTCAAAACAGACACAAAAACCAAAAAAAAAACAAGAGTTTAACCAGGACTTACTAGATGCACTTTCAGTTTCTGGGAAGTGCAGAAGGAAATGTAACAAATTAGATAATCCCTAAAGGTTTAGTTCCATAATGTGAACATTCTACAGGGCAGCTGTCTTTGACTCAGGTAAGTCAGTGTCGTGGGGGAAAATGTGAAAGAACTCATAAAAAATACTGAAGACATAAATGTTCGGCATATACTACATTTTAAAAATGTTGTAGACAAAAGGTCAGGTGCAGTGGCTCACGCCTGTAATCCCAGCACTTTGGGAGGCCGAGGCGGGTAGATCACCTGAGGTCAGGAGTCCGAGACCAGCCTGGCCAACATGATGAAACCCTGTCTCTCTCTACTAAAAATATAAAACTTAGCCAGGCATGGGGCCGGGTGCCTATAATCCCAGCTACTAGGGAGGCTGAGTCAGAAGAATCACTTGAACTCAGGAGGCAGAGGCTGCAGTGAGCCAAGATCAAGCCACTGCACTCAAGCTTTGTCTCAAAAAAATAATAATGAAAATAAATAGATGCCCTTTACTTTTTGGTATATTTTTAGAAAGGCTCATACTGGTTGTTCCTTTCTATGTATAATGCTTCTTTCAGAAGTTCTTGTAAAGCAGGCCTGGTGGTAATAAAATCTCTGAGTACTTGCTCGTACATAAAAGATTTTATTTTTCCTTCAATTGTGAAGCTTAGTTTGGCAGGATATGAGATTCTAGGCTGAAAGTTCTGTTCTTTAAGTATGTTGAATATTGGCCCCCACTCTCTTCTGGCTTGTAGGGTTTCCGCTGAGAGATCTGCTGTAAGTCTAATAGGCTTCCCTTTGTGGGTAACCTGACCTTTCTCTCTGGCTGCCCTTAGTATTTTCTCCTTCGTTTCGATCCTGGTGAATCTAACGATTATGTGCCCTGGGGTTGCTCTTCTTGAGGAATATCTTTGTGGTGTTCTCTGTATTACCTGGAGTTGAATAGTGTCCTGCTTTGCTAGATTGGGAAAATTTTCCTGGATAATATCCTGAAAAGTATTTTCCAGCTTGGATTCATTCTCTTCATCACATTCAGGTACACCAATCAAACGTAGATTGGGTCTTTTCACATAGTCCCATATTTCTTGGAGACTTTGCTCATTCCTTTTCATCCTTTTTTCTCTATTCTTGTCTTGTCGTTTTATTTCATTAAGTTGGTCTTCGACCTCTGATATTCTTTAGTAAAGAGCATCAACATAAAGAAGAATTTACATCAACGAATGGATAAAATAGCCAGTTAACATCAAATGACAGTAACCCTAAATTTAAATCGACTAAATCCTCCCATCAAAAGATACAGCCAAAACCTAATGGTATATCCAAAGATACACAAAGACTCAAAACAAAGGGTTGGAGAAAAATTTACCAACCAAACGGAGAGCAAAAATAAATAAATAAACAAAAAGCAGGAGTTGCAATTCTCACATTTGATAAAATAGATTTCAAAGCAACAAAGATACAGTGGTAAAAGGATCAATGCAACAATAAGAGAACTTAATACCCAGATATATAAGACCCATAACGAGATTTAGACTCAATGAGACAGAAAGTTAATAAGGATATCCAGGACTTCAACTCAGACCCGGAACAAGTAAACTCAATAAATATTTATAGAGTTCTCCATTTTAAATACACAAAATATTGATCGGCCATTATTAATACCCATTTTTAGAATGAAGTAATATTCCTGTTCTTTCTCCCTCTTTTTCCTCCTCTTTCTTCCTCTCCTTCTCTCCTTTTTTTACTTTTCAACATCCTAGTTCCTCACCTCTACTCAAAAAAAAAAAAAAATGAAAATAAATAGATAATATAAAAAATAAAAATACTGTAGACAAAAGAAAAACATTAAAGATATATAACAATAAAAGGAAATTCATGGGCCAGGAGCAGTGGCTCACGCCTGTAATCCCAGCGCTTTGGGAGACCGAGGTGGGTGGATCACTTGAAGTGAGGAGTTCTAGACCAGCCTGGCCAACATGGTGAAACCCTCTCTCTACTAACACTGCAAAAATAAGCTGGGCATGGTGGTAGGCACCTGTAGTCCCAGCTATTCAGGAGGCTGAGGTATGAGAATCGCTTGAACCCAGGAGGCAGAGGTTGCAGTGAGCTGAGATCGCACCACTGCACTCCAGCCTGGGTGATGCAGTCTCAAAAAAAATGTAAATGTTGACGCTTGAGTCAATGTGTTATTATATTCACTTTTCTACATGTTTGACATTTGTCATAACAAAGACATTGGAAACAATTTTTTTTTTTTTTTTTTTTGAGACAGAGTCTTGTTTTGTCGCCAGGCGCCAGGCTGGAGTGCAGTGACACGATCTCAGCTCACTGCAACCTCTGCCTCCTGGGTTCAAGTAATTCTCCTGCCTCAGCCTCCCGAGTAGCTGGAACTATAGGTGCACACCACCATGCCCACCTAATTTTTGTATTTTTTAGTAGAGACGGAGTTTCACCATGTTGGCCAGGATGGTCTCGGTCTCCTGACCATGTGATCCGCCTGTCTCAGCCTCCCAAAGTGCTGCGATTACAGGCGTGAGCCACCGTGCCTGGCTGGAAACAATTTTTAAGAACATGTTCACCAAAAGATTCTTTTGGCTAAATTAAAAGGCAAGCAAGAAACTAGAGAAAAGTATCTCAAGTTACCAGCAAGTTACCAGCCTTAAGACATTAACTATATAAGCAATCCCAACAAATTAATTAAAAGCACACAAAAGACGACATAGCCAATAAATAGAGTTTTAAATGGTCTCTCTCACTGGTAATCAAAGAAACAAACTGTTTCCTTTTTTGTCAATCAAACTGATAGAGATCTCCATTAAGACTATAGCAGAGCATTGGGGAGAAATGGAGACTCAGGCACTCATGCATTGCAGGTGGGACTGTCCTTTAATGCAGCTTTTCTGGAAGGCAGTTTTCCTATTTGCGTCTTTGATTCAATGACCTCACTTTTTGGAATTTATCCCAAAGAGATAGTGGACTTAATCTAATGGCAAATATTTAGCAATGAGAATATTTACCACAGCATTCTTTGTAGTATCAAATAATTGGATGAAATTGGAAGTCCAATAATAAGCTATTGGTTACATAAACTGTGGTGGCTAATAAATTACTATAAAACAACCGAAATGAAGTTGCCGGGCGCAGTGGCTCACACCTGCAATCCCAGCACTTTGGGAGGCCAAGGCAGGATTGCTTGGGCCCAGGCATTTGAGAGCAGCCTGGGCAACATGGTGGAAACTCCATCTCTACCAAACAACAACAAAATTAGCCACACATGGTGGCTAATGCCTGTAATCCCAGCTACTTGGGAGGCTGAGGCAGGAGAATTGCTTGAACTTGGGAGGCGGAGGTTGCAGTGAGCTGAGATGGCACCACTGCAATCCAGCCTGAGTGACAGAGAGAGACTCCGTCACAAAAAAAAAAAGGGCCAGGCACAGTGGCCTGTGCCTATAGTCCCAGCTACTCGGGAGGCTGAGGTGGGAGGATTGCTTGAGCCTAGGAGTTCTGGGCTGTAGTGTGCTATGCCGATCAGGTGTCTGCACTAAGTTCGGCATCAATATGGTGACCTCCCGGGAGCAGGGGACCACCAGGTTGCCTAAGGAGGGGCGAACTGGCTCATGTCGGAAATGGAGCAGGTCAAAACTCCTGTGCTAATCTATAGTGGGATCGCACCTGTGAATAACCACTGCACTCCAGCCTGGGCAACATAGCGAGACCCCATCACTTGAAAAAAAAAAAGAAAAAGAAAAAAGGGCCGGGCATGGTGGTTCATGCCTGTAATCCTAGCACTTTGGGAAGCTAAGGCTGGCAGATCACTTGAGGTCAGGAGTTCGAGCCCACCCTGACCAACATGGTGAAACCCCGTCTCTATTCCCCACCCTCCAAAAAAAAAAAAAAAATATATATATATATATATATATATATATATATGCACATGCAGACAGGTTGATACATATAATGGACAATGACTTGAAAGAAATATCCAAAACAGTTCAGTGACAGTGATTTATCTGCAGAGTATCTCTGTAATGAAAATATAGGTGAGGTTTTTTCTGTGTGTGTGTTTTTTTTTTTTTTTTTTGAGATGGAGTCTCACTCTTTCACCGAGGCTGGAGTACAGTGGCACCATCTCGGCTCACTGCAACCTCTGCCTCCTGGGTTCAAGTGACTCTCCCGCCTCAGCCGCCCAAGTAGCTGGGACTACAGGCATGAACCACCACGCCTTACTAATTTTTGTATTTTTTTAGTAGAAATGGGTTTCATCACATTGGACAGGCTGGTCTTGAACTCCTGACCTCATGATCCACCCAACTCAGCCTCTCAAAGTGCTGGGATTACAAGCGTGAGCCACCACGCCCGGTCAAGTTTTTTTCCTTCCTTTTTCTTGTCCTTGTAATTGAGTGTAAATCTATATCTATATCTATACATATATAAACTCCTTTTTATTCACAAGAAAAAGTGTTATTTTTTTCTATTTTTCATAACCTGTGACATAGAAGACAGAATGGTATAGTTTTTTTTATTATTTGTTCTTTGTTATTTTATTTATTTATTTTGAGATGGAGTCTCACTCTATTGCTTGGGCTGAAGTACAGTGGTGTGATCTCAATTCATCATAACCTCTACTCCCAGGTTCAAGTGATTCTCCTGCCTCAGCCTCTGGAGTAGCTGAGACTACAGGCGCGAGCCACCATGCCTGGCTAATTTTTGTATTTTTAGTAGAGACAAGGTTTCACTATGATGGCCAAGGTTTCACTATGATGGTCTTGAACTCCTAACCTCGTGATCCACCCGCCTTAGCTAGCATTACAGGCATGAGTCACCAGACCTGGCCTATTTTTATTTTCCTATTTATATATGTGTATGTTTTTTGAGACAGAGCCTCGCTTCATCATCCAGGCTGGAGGGCAGTGGTGCCATTTTGGCTCACTGCAACCTCCGTCTCCCAGTTTCAAGTGATTCTCTTGTCTCAGCCTCCTTAGTAGGGGGATTACAGGCATATGCCACCACACACAGCAATATTTTAAAAAGCAAACAGCTGGGCGAGGTGGCTCACTCTTCTAATCCCAGTACTTTGGGAGGCTGAGGCTGGTGGATAACTTGAGGTCAGGAGATCGAGACCATCCTGGCCAACATGGTGAAACCTGGTCTCTACTAACAATACAAAAATTAGCTGGGTGTGGTGGCGCACGCCTGTCGTCCCAGCTACTCTGGAGGCTGAGACTGGAGAATCACTTGAACCCAGGAGGCAGAGGTTGCAGTGAGCCAAAATCACACCACTCCAGCCTGGCAACAGTTGAAACTCTGTCTAAAAAAATATATATATATATATCACCTCCAGTGTTTACTCCTTTTTCCAGACTACACGAGTGTGTCTACACATATACCACACACATGCCCACATGTGCACACATACACAACGGTCCTTTATCCACCACTTCAACCATGGTCTTAAAATACTACATGAAAAATTCTGGAAATAAACCATTCATAAGTTTTAAATTGCACAGTATTCAAGTACCATGATGGGATCTCCCGCCACCCCGGTCCATCCCACCCAAAACGTGAGTCGTCTTTTTGTCCAGTACCTCCACGCAGTGCAGGCTCCCTGACGGGCATTTAGCACTGTCTTGGCTATCGAAGCCACTGTTGAGGCCTTGCAGGGTTTGTGTTCAAAGTAACCGTTATTGGGCTGGACTTGGTGGCTCCAACCTATAATCCCAGCACTTTGGGAGGCCTAGGTGGGCAGATCACCTGAGGTTAGGAGTTTGAGACCAGCTTGGTCAACATGGTGAACCCCTGTCTCTAATAAAAATACAAAAAAAAGAGGTGGGCGGATTTAAAAAAACAAATGAGCTGGGTGTGGTGGTGCGTGCCTGTAGTCCCAGCTACTCAGGAGGCTAAGATGGGAGAATCACTTGAACCCCGGAGGCAGAGGTTGCAGTGAGCCAAGATCATGCCATTGCATTCCAGCCTGAGTGAGAGAGTGAGACTTCGTGTCAAAAAAAAAAAAAAATAGTAACCATTATTTTATTTATTTTATTATTGCTTACCTTCAACTGTCTTGATCGAGTTATACATTATTTTATTTTATTTTTTAATTTTAAAGATGGGGTCTCGCTATGTGGCCCAGGCTGGAGAGCAGTGGCTATTCACAGGTGCAATCCCACTACTGATCAGCACGGGAGTTTTGACCTGCTCCATTTCCGACCTGGGCTGTTTCACCCCTCTTTAGGCAACCTGGTGGTCCCCAGGAGGTCGCCATATTGATGCCAAACTTAGTGCAGACACCAGATTGGCATAGTGCGCTACAGCCCAGAACTCCTGGGCTCAAGCGATCCTCCCACCTCAGCCTCCTGAGTAGCTGAGACTACAGGCACGGGCCACCACGCCTGGCAGAAAGCATTATTTTAATAAATAATGCAAGAGTAGTGATGCTGGCAATTTGGATGTGCCAAAAAGAAGCCATAAAGTATTTCAAGTGAAAAGGTAATAGTTCTTAATATGGAAAGAAAAAAATTATCATATGCTGAGGTTGCTAAGATCTATGATAAGAATGCATCTTCAGGCTGGGCATGGTGGCTCACGTCTGTAATCCCAGCACTTTGGGAGGCCAAGGATCACAAGATCAGGAGATCGAGACCTTCCTAGCTAACACGGTGAAGCCCCACCTCTACTAAAAATACAAAAATTTAGCTGGGCATGTTGGCCCCTCCTTTTCTCAGTAGCCCCTGTAGTCCCAGCTACTCCGGAGGCTGAGGTAGGAATCGCTTGAACTTGGGAGGCGGAGGTTGCAGTGAGCCAAGATCGAGCCATGGCACTCCAGCCTGGGTGACGGAGCAAGACTACATCTCAGGAAAGAAGAAGAAGAAGAAAAAAAGAATCCTCTATTCATGAAATGGTGAGGAAGGAAAAATTAATTTTGCTGTTGCGTCTCAAACTCCAAAAGTATGGCCACAGTAAAGGATAAGAGCTTAGTGAAAATGGAAAAAGCTTAAATCTGTGGGTGGAAGACATGAACAGAAATGTGCTCCAGCTGACGGCAGCCGGGTTAGGTACTATCTGAAGTTTTAAGGCATCCTCTGCGGGTCTTGGAATGTATCCTGCCTTGGATAAGCGGGGACTACTGTACATTTGGTCTCCAGAACTCTTGGGAGGCTGTGATCAGGAGGAGAGGGTCTGCCCTCACCCAGTCCCTTCATCTCACCCTGGTAAGGAACAGGCTTTGGAGGTGACTAGAGAATTTCTGCAGTTTGGGAGGCAGCTGCCCAAGGTGCTGACTTTGCCTGTGGAGCTGGTCTCTCAGCGAGATCCACGCCAGAGACGGCTTCACTAATTTCCTGCCTGAGTGAGATGGATCCCCTAGAGTCAGGGGTCAGACATGGAAACCTTGGCTTCTGGGAGAAGGTAGCAGAGCAGAGTTCAAAGGCACTGGTTTATGGCATCTCATAAAAACTCCGGGTGGAGCCAGTGCCCCTGGGGGTGGAGAGGAAGAGCAGTTGTGCCCACAAGGGCCCTTGCTAAGTGAGGGTCATGCTGAGAAGAGACCTTTCATCTGTTCTGGGGATACCCCAAGTATAAGCCCCTGCATTCCTGGGTTTGGGGCTCCTGGAATTCCAGGGTCCTGCCTCTCCTTCTCCATGAAACATTCGCCCCAGGAAAGGTGGGAGGACAGCAGAGCCTCCTTCTCTTGGCTGGTAGGAGGAAAGGTTCAGGCGCCCCTCACCCTACCTGGACAGTACTGTCTGTCCGTGGTGAGAGCCTGGGCCCTGGGTAGAAAAGCACTGCATCCCTTGCTCTCTCAGAAGCCAAGGATGTGGCTGGGAGCAGTGGCTCATGCCTGTAATCCCAGCACTTTGGGAGGCCGAGTAGGTGGATCATTTGAGGTCAGGAGTTCAAGACCAGCCTGGCCAACCTGGTGAAACCCTGTCTCTACCAGCTGCACTCCAGCCTGGATGACAGAGCGAGACTCCATCTCAAAAAAAAGAAAAAAAGCCAAGGGTGGGGCACAGCAGCTCTGGTTGTCAGGCTGTTGCTGGGCTCTGGGCTCCCAGGGACCTGGCAGCACCTGCCTCCCCACCCCCTCACCTCTCTGGGGCCCTATCTTCCCTTATATGGTGAAGGCAGTTCCTAGAGGAGGGGAGGTGGGGACAAAGGTCGCTCTTCTGCAGCCAGCTTGCCACAACTCCCTGAGATCTCCCAGGTGGCAGCTGCCTCCCCAAGACAGGTAAGGCAACCTGGTGGGGACACATGGAGACTATAGGTGGTGTGAGGGGACTGGGGCCCCTCCTTTTCTCAGGCAACCTGGGGCCTCCCGGAGCACTGTGGTGCGGGCTCCAGAGGAAGGCTTGGCACTCTGGATAGTGTGAGAAGGGCTGTCCCAGTGTGTCTGCCCTGGGCCTCCAAGGAGAGACTTTGCAGGCCCTGCTGGAGACAATGGCTCTCTCAGTCTCAGGCTGGCGGCTAGCCCCATCACACTTGGGTGTCACCATCCCAATTGCCCTGGGATTTCTAGAGTTAAAATCAGGACAGTCCTGGGCAGACGGAGACTAGTTGGTCTCCCTGACCTCACTCCCCGAACCCCCTCCCCACCGGCTCCTCTCTTCGCCCATTTCTTCTCATCTGATGTGTTTTTTTCTATGTGTCACCATGCCTCTGACACTCCTGGGACTTCAGGGCCCCGCCTCCTGGATCCTAGCATATGAGCAACAGCCACCAGGAATTGAATGGAGGTGGCAGGGCCTTAGGTCCTGGGACATGCCGGGCCACCCTACCATGCACCTCTGCCCATCTCCCTCCACCCACAGCTGCCCCATTGGTTTCCCTGCCACTGTGCCCCACTTCGGCAGAACTAGGGCTGGGAGCTAGGTGCAGACCAAGCTCTGGACACACTGGGTACTGTCTTCTTGGGACATCATCTGCTGGGGCCTCCCACAGGCACTGAGAGGCAGAGCCTGTGGGCTGGAGGGTCTGGGCGGGTGTCCATTCCCTTTGCTATCACAGCAAGGGGCTGGGAAGCAGGAGTATGTCCTTTGTCTGAAGGGTGGGACTTCACCCCCACAGGCCCACCACATTCCTGTCCAGCTCAGAGCTGCGTTACTGGGAGGTGGGAGCCGCAGCAGCACCCCACATACCACAGAGCCATACCTCGAGTACAACAGGGCGCAGATAAGAAAGGCAAGGTGGGCCTGGCACAGGGGCTCACATGGGTAATCCCAGCAATTTGGGAGGCCAAGGTGGACGGATCACTTGAGGTCTGGAGTTAAAGATCAGCCTGACCAACATGGTGAAACCCAGTTTTTACTAAAAATCCTAATTAGCCAGGCATGGTAGTGCATGCCTGTAATCACAGCTACTTGGGAGGCTGAGGCAGGAGAATTGCTTGAACTGGGAGGTGGAGGTTGCAGTGAGCTGAGAATGTGCCATTGCAGTCCAGTCTGGGCAATAGTCTGTCAAAATAAAAGAGAGAAAGGAAAGAAGGAGGGAGGGAGGGAAGGAGCGGGGGAAGGAAGGAAGGAAGGAAGGAAGGAAGGAAGGAAGGAAGGAAGGAAGGAAGGAAGGAAGGAAGGAAGGAGGGAGGGAGGGAGGGAGGGAGGGAGGGAGGGAGGGAGGGAGGGAGGGAGGGAGGGAGGGAGGGAGGGAAGGAAGGAAGGAAGGAAGGAGGGAAGGAAGGAAGGAGGGAAGGAAGGAAGAAAGCGGGCAGGAGCCCAAACCCCTCCAAGGCCTTGGGAGGGTCCTCCTTCCATCCCACAGTTCAGCCTTTCAGCATCGTTGAGTATTTGTTGAGCATCTACTATGTGCTAGGAGCTAGGGGCTACAAAGACAAATATATTTATGTCTTGGAGCTCAGAGACCTCAGACTTACAACCAGGTTCTTTCATCACCATGTGGTCAGCAGACCAAGAGAGGGGACAGTCCAAGATGCCCAGGGGCCCTTTGTCCAGCCTGAGGATTCTGGGAAGGTCTCCTGGGAGAAATGAGACCTAAATTGAGTCTAGACGAGCATGTTAGTGTCAGGCAAGAGAAGAAAGGTGGGGAGAGCTCTCCAGGTGGGAGCAGCAAGAGCAGGCGTGGGGTGAGAGGCAGCATGGGGGAGGGGCTCACCAGCAGTGTGGCATTTGTAGAGGGCAGAGTGGCAGCAGAGAGGGGCCAGGGGGCTGTGTGTATCAGGGAGACTCAAGGGAGTTTAGGTGAACCAAAGGGCAGGATGCGGAGGAGTCCAGGATGCTGCACAGATGGTTGACTTTGGGGTCTTGGCGTGACGGTGCCCTTCCCGGTCTGGGGACATAGAAGAGAAAGTACCAGGAGTGGGGAAAGCCAGTGAGTTCAAGCTGAGGGAGAAGACAAATCCAAACCAGGGCCCATGGTGGCAGGGCTGGGGGCAGTGAGGGGCCCTGGTTTCCTGGCAGTTCAGGGAAGACAGGGGAAGTAAGGAGGGGGCCCTGCCAAGGGGTGGAGGAGAGGCGTCTGCTCTAAGCAACACGGGTAGAGGGCAGGAGCAGCTGGAGGGTATACAGCCTGTAGGGGGGCCACATCTCAGAGCTCCCACTCCTGAGTCCTCTTGGCCACCTTTGGCCTGTGGGGACTGGCCCCAATCCTGATTTCTCTCCAGGGGAGCACTGGCTTTTTCAAGTCCCTGCTCACCCAAATGCCTTCTGATGAGCAAGAAGTGCCTCCTCATGTCCACCCTCTACTCCTCTTGCTGCCAGTTACCCCTAGAATCAGCATGGTCCTGGGTGAGACTTTAGAGATCATTGATTTCGTTGACCCCCTCAGCTCAGATGAAGAAGGGAAGTGCACGTTCATGCAGCTAGTGAGTGTCAAAGAAAAAGGGGGATGGGGCTCATGCCTGCAATCCCAGCAGTTTGGGAGGCTAAAGTGGGCAGATCACCTGAGGTCAGGAGTTCGAGACCAGCCTGACTAACATGGTAAAATCCCGTCTCTACTAAAAATACAAAAATTAGCTGGGCATGGTGGCGCACACCTGTGATCCCAGCTACTCGGCAGGCTGAGGCAGGAGAATGGCTTGAACCTGGACGATAGAGTTTTCAGTGTGCCAAGATTGTGCCACTGTGCTTCAGTCTCAGCAGGAAGAGTGAAACTCCATCTCAAAATAAATAAATCCATAAAAGGGGGGACGGAGATAAAGGAGATGATAGAAATGAAACAAAACATTCTCCTCCTTTGTACCCAACTGGTTCTGCTGGACCAGGAATCCTGGGAGCCCTGGGGACTCGGTGAGTTGAAGAATACCTGATGGAGGAGGCCATGGTTGCCTGATGGAGGAGGCCTTAGCCAACAGGCCATCAGACAGGACCCAAGCCCAAGGGGCTCCTACAGATACACAGCAAGCTGCTGCTGATTGGTGGAGGAGGCTCTGATCAGAGACTGGGCAGGGCCTTGCCTCAAACTCCAGAATGCCAGGGAAGCAGCGGCCACCCCTCAGGACTCAGAAAAGGGAGGTTCCAAGTGCTAAAAGGCCAAGTCACTAAGAGGTGACTCAGAGTCAAGGTGCAAGGAGAGATTAGATAGTGAGATTTCAGGCTGTCAGCGAGTGGAGGCCTGACCTGTTGCCCGAATGCCCTTTCATTCTTTATTCACCAGTTCAAGGAGCATTCATGGAGGGCAGCTCCCCACCAGGCTGGTGAAAGGCTCCATGGAGATCCGGGTGGCCTCTGACCTGGTGAGGAGGAGCCTCAAAACTAGGGAGGAGAGGCCAGGCGCGGTGGCTCACGCCTATAATCCCAGCCCTTTGGGAGGTCGAGGCAGGCACATCACCTGAGGTGAGGAGTTTGAGACAAGCCTGGCTAATATGGTGAAACCCCGTTTCTACTAAAAATACAAAAAATTAACCAGGAGTGGTGGTGTGTGCCTCTAATCCCAGCTACTCGGAAGGCTGAGACAAGAGAATCGCTTGAACCCCCGAGGCAGAGGTTCAAGTGAGCCAAGATTGCACCATTGCACTCCAGCTTAGGCAACAAGAGTGAAACTCTTTTTAAAAAAAAAAAACTAGGGAGGAGAATAACTAAGAACAAGTGGCTCACTCTCTGCCCTGGCTCATATCAGAATCACTGGCGAGTTTTAAAAGCACCCATGCCCAGGCCCCACCCTGGCCTAATTAAATCAGAATCTCAGGGGATGCTGCCCAAGCATAGAGCATCAGTATGTTCAGAAGCTCCCCAGGTGATGCTGACGAGCAGCTGGAGCGAACACAGCTACAGGTTCAAGCAGAAAGCGCTGGCTGGGGCGATGGCTCATGCCTGTAATCCCAGCACTTTGGGAGGCTGTGGCAGGCGGATCACCTGAGGTCAGGAGTTTGAGACCAGCCTGGCCAACATGGCAAAACCTCATCTCTACTTAAAATACAAAATTAGCCAGGTGTGGTGGTGGGTGCCTGTAATCCCAACTACACGGGAGGCGAAGGGAGGAAAATTGCTTGAACCTGGGAGGTGGAGGTTGCAGTGAGCCAAGATCCATCCAGCCTGGGTGACAGAGCAAGATTCTATCTCAAAAAGAAAAAAAAGGAGAAAGGGCTGACAGCAGGAGAAAAGCTTGGGGAGGAAGGATTCCTTCCAGTTCAGCAGGCAGAGGGTGGTTCACGGTGGGAGGGTTCACTCTGTTCATTCATTCATTAATTCATTCATCTATCCCTCACTCCTTCCCTCCCCCTCTCTCTTTATCCAGCACAGTCACTGTGTTGGACACTGTGGATTTGGTACTAAACAAGCAGCAATGGTCCCTGAGTGGGGAGTAACTCTCTGTGCTCCCCGGGGCCCTGAGTCTGCGACCTGCTGGTACTGCTGGGAGTTCTCTAGGGCCAGGCTGGAAGGACGGCCTCTGAACCCAAGGTGCCCCTGCTCCCGCCACCTTCTCCCCTAGGCTCACTCACCATGACCAAGCTGAGCGCCCAAGTCAAAAGCTCTCTCAACATCACTACCCCAGGGCTGCAGATATGGAGGATTGAGGTGAGGCCCTGTCTGGGCGTGGGCAACGTGCAGGCCTGGGGTGGAGGGAGGGAAGGCAGAGGACTGGGCTTTCTCTTAGTTTTCTCTGCTCCTGTCCTGCGGCCCCCGAGAGTGCAGCCCCTTCACCTCCCACATCATCCACACCCCGGCTGGTCTCCCTTTCCCTTTTCTCCATTCCTTCCCCCTCTGCTTTCAACCTTCCTCTCCATTTCCTCTTCCTCACTCATCCCTTCCTTTTCCTCTCTCGAGTTCCCTTCTCCCACTCCTCACGCAGAGTTTCCTTCTCCCCTCTTCCTTTTCTCTCTTTTCATTCCTGGGCCCGGTGCTTTTTCTCCGACCCTTCCTCCTCCTGGGCCCTCCTCCTCCCAAGCCTAGGGGTCCTGATGGTCCCGGGCAGCCTCTCTGACCCCCCTTTCTCTCCTTAGGCCATGCAGATGGTACCTGTTCCTTCCAGCACCTTTGGGAGCTTCTTCGATGGTGACTGCTACATCATCTTGGCTGTGAGTCAGCGGCAGGGGAGGGAGGGGCCGAGCAGAGAGCAAAACCCACTATGGTGTCAGGGAGGAAACACAGGCTGGGGGCTATGGGGCGCGCCGGCCTGGCTTCACCTCAAGACAGAATTTACTGGGTGTGCTCAAGTGGCCCCCCTCGTGGTGGCTCTCCCTGCCCCTGATCCACTGAGCTCCCAGCTGAGGCCAACTTCTGTGGATTCACAGTCTTTGGGGCCCTTCTGAGTGTTGCCATGTCAGCCTAATTTGTGTCCACGTTCCCAAAATTCATAGTCATTTTTTTTTCAACATTTTCCAGATGGAGTCTTGCTCTGTCCACCAGGCTGGAGTGTGGTGGCACGATCTTGGTTCACTGCAACCTCCACCTCCAGGGTTCAAGCAATTCTCCTGCCTCAGTCTCTCAAGTAGCTGGGAAAACTGGCGCCTGCCACCACGCCCAGCTAATTGTTTTTGTATTTCTCAATAGGGACAGGTTTCTCCATGTTGGTGAGGCCGGCTGGTCTCGAACTCCTGATCTCAGGTGATCCAATCCACCCATTTCAGTCTCCCAAAGTGCTGGGATTACAGGTGTGAGCTACCATGCCCAGCCTCATAGTCATCTTCATATCGCCTTGATTTTCACCACACCCTGGTACCACCTGTACTATTAAGATATTTATGTGTTTTTCTTTATATTGACTCATTTTAATATTGTATTTTATTTTATTTATTATTTTTTTTGAGACAGTCTCACTCTGTCGCCCAGGCTGGAGTGCAGTGGCATGATCTTGGCTTAGTGCAATCTCTGCCTCCCGGGTTCAAGCAATTCTCATGCCTCATCCTCCCCAGTAGCTCAGATTACAGGTGACCGCCACCATGTCCAGCTATTTTTTTTTTTTTTTTTTTTAAAGACAGGGTTTCACCATGTTGGTCAGGCTGGTCTTGAACTCCTGACCTCAGGTGATCCGCCCACCTCGGCCTCCCAGAGTGCTGGGATTACAGGCGTGAGCCACCCGCGCCTGGCCGATTTTTTTTTTTTTTTTTTTTTTGAGACAGAGTCTCACTCTGTTGCCCAGGCTGGAGTGCAATGGTATGATCTTGGCTCACTGCAACCTCTGCCTCCCGGGTTCAAATGATTCTCCTGCCTCAGCCTCCCGAGTAGCTGGGACCACAGGCATGCACCACCACATCCACTAATTTTTGTATTTTTGGTAGAGACAGGGTTTCACTATGTTGGTCAGGATGATCTCAATCTCTTGACCTCGTGATCTACCTGCCTTGGCCTCCCAAAACGTTGGGATTACAAGCATAAGCCACCGCGCCCAGCCTAATTTTTGTATTTTTAGTAAAGATGGGGTTTCACCATGTTGGCCAGGCTGGTCTTGAACTCCTAACCTCAGATGATCTGCCTGCCTCTGCCTCCCAAAGTGCTGGAATTACAGGCGTGAGCCACCAAGCCTGGCACAAGCAAGTTCTTTCTTTCTAAGATGAGGCAAGGGAGGCCAGGAGAGGAGAAGCCACTTGCCACATGTCTCAGAGACTCAGTGGTAAAGTTGGGGGATGACTCAGGGCTCCTGACCACCAGCCCAGCACACTTGCCCTGTGCCAAGCTCCCCCATGGTCCTGGAAGGCACATGTGTGGGAGGTCACACAGAGCGGGAGGGGCTGTGGGAGCCCAGGGCCTCGGGTACACTGGACACCCTTTCCCTAGATCCACAAGACGGCCAGCAACCTGTCCTATGACATCCACTACTGGATTGGCCAGAACTCCTCCCAGGATGAGCAGGGGGCAGCTGCCATCTACACCACACAGATGGACGACTTCCTGAAGGGCCGGGCCGTGCAGCACCGCGAGGTCCAGGGCAATGAGAGCGAGGCCTTCCGAGGCTACTTCAAGCAAGGCATTGTGTAGGGAAGCGCGCTGCAGGCAGGGGAATGAGGATGAGGGGTAGGGACGGAGAGGTTGGGGCTGAACTGAAAAGGCAGGGACACCCAGGCCCGCTCAGGGCTGGGAAGAACACTCGGAGCTGGCGGAGGTGACCTGGGGCAGGGAAGGGGCCCTGAAGCTGTGGGGAGAGGCATGAGGGGGACCCTCAGGAGTTTTTGGTGGTTTTCCTTCACCTTTCCACTCCCCAACTCTTATTTCTGCCACTGCCTTGCCCTCGGTCTGGAGGTGTTCTGAAATTCTGTAACCCTTGTGAGTCTCTGGAAATCAGCCCCTACTTGAATGTCCTGGAGAGTGCAGTGCTAATCAAGGCCCCAACTCTGGCCGACAGGGAAATGGCTGCTCCCCCATCTCTAATACAGGCCTACCACACTAAAACCAAGACTGCTGGATTTTCTTTTTTTTTTTTCAGATGATGTCTTGCTCTGTTGCCCAGGCTGGAGTACAGTAGTGTGATCTCAGCTCACTGCAACCTCCGCCTCCTGGGCTCAAGCAATTCTCACGCCTCAGCCTCCCAGTAGCTGAGATTACAGGCATGCATCACCACGCCTGGCTAATGTTTCTATTTTCAGTAGAGACGGGGTTTCACCATGGGCAGGCTGATCTCGAACTCCTGACCTCAAGTGATCACCTGCCTCAGCCTCCCAGAGTGCTGGGTGCTGGGACTACAGGTGTGAGCCACTGCACCTGGCCCCACCTCAGCCTCTTGAGTAGCTGGGACCACAGGCCTGAGCCACCACACCAGATATATATATATATATATATATATATTTTTTTTTTTTTGAGACGGAGTCTTGCTCTGTCACCCAGGCTGGAGTGCAGCGGTGGGGCGCTGCAAACTCTGCCTCCTGGGTTGAAGGGATTCTCCTGCCTCCGCCTCCCAAGTAGCTGAGATTACAGGCGCCCACCACAACACTCAACTAATTTTTGTATTTTTATATTTTTAGTAGAGACGGGTTTCATTATGTTGGCCAGGCTGGTCTCAAACTCCTGACCTCATGATCCACCCACCTTGGCCTCCTAAAGTGCTGCGATTATAAGCGTGAGCCAGTGCACCCAGCCTGAGCTAATTTTTTAATATATATAGATAGATAGATTGTGGGGACAAGAGTCTTCCTCTGTTGCCCAGGCTTGTCTCAGACTCCTGAGCTTAAGTGATTCTCCTACCTCAGCCTCCCAAAGTCCTGGGATTACAGGTATGAGCCCACACTGCTGGCTTTTCTGTATGAGTTGAAGTTTTGGCCTAGCTTTCCCCAGGGAAACACACACTCTAGACCTGAGTTGTTACTGACTTGTAGAACAGGACTGGGGCTCTCTAGCCACAATCCCCACCACTTCCCCCACCTCCACAACCTTTTTTTTTGAGACAGCATCTTGGCTTTGCCACCAGGCTGTGGTTCGATCTCAGCTCGCTGTAACCTCCGCCTCCCAAGTTCAAGTGATTCTCCTGCCTCAGCCTCCTGAGTAGCTGGGACCACAGGCACACACCACCATGCCCAGCCAATTTTTGTATTTTTAGTAGAGATGGGGTTTCACCATGTTGGCCACGATGGTCTCAATCTCTTGACCTCGTGATCTGCCCACCTCAGTCTCCCAAAGTGCTGGGATTACAGGCGTGAGCACCGCGCCCAGCCCTACCCCTCTTTTTTGTCTCGCTCCTCTCTTCCCCACGCTACAGCAGTCATCCACTCCCAGGGGCACTGGAGTGGCACCTCTTTCTTCTTTTCTTCCACTCTGATCCCCTGTCCTCAGGATTCTGTCCTCGTTTATTAACACATTTCCTTTTTTTTTTTTTTTTTTTTGAGATGGAGTCTCACTCTCTCGCCCAGGCTGGCATGCAGTAGTGCGATCTCGGCCCACTGCAAACCTCCACCTCCCAGGTTCAAGCGATTCTCCTGCCTCAGCCTCCCAAGTAGCTGGGACTACAGGTGTGCACTGCCATGCCTAGCTAACTTTTGTATTTTTAGTAGAGATGGGGTTTCGCCATGTTGGTCAGGCTGGTCTGAAACTCCTGACCTCAAATGATCCATCCACCTTGGCCTCCCAAAGTGCGGGGATTACAGGGGTGAGCTACCGCACCTGGCCTGTTAAGACATTACCCACTATTCATATATCATGACCCTATCTTTGCAGGCATCTCCATAGGGCAGGGACTTGGGTGAGGTGAGTGAGGATCTAGGTTGCAGTTTTGTTTTGTTTTGAGATGGAGTTTCGCTCTTGTTGCCCAGGCTGGAGTGCAGTGGTGCGATCTTGGCTCACTGCAACTTCCACCTCCCGGGTTCAGGTGATTCTCCTGCCTCAGCCTCCCAAGTAGCTGATATTACAGGTACCCGCCACCACACCCAGCTAATTTTTATATTTTTGGTAGAAATAGGGTTTTACCATGTTGCCCAGGCTGGTCTCAAACTCCTGACCTCAGGTGATTCGCCTGCCTCAGCCTCCCAAAGTGCTGGGATTACAGGTGTGAGCCACCACACCCAGCTTAGGGTGCAGTTTTTTTTGTTTTTTTTTAATAGCGGTTTTATTCTGCCCAGTTCCTATCAGAGGGTACATAACAGAGGAGGGGAATTACCAGGATTTCCCAGTATACCAAATCGCTGGTAGGCCTAAATACAGGAACTTTTAAATTATCATGGTTATACCTAAACATTGCCACTCCCCTACCCTAGCCCCACAAAAGTGAGAGAGCTTGTCAAGGCAAAGTTTTTTTTTAATTGCATTTTAGGTTTTGGGGTACATGTGAGGAACATGCAAGATTGTTGCATAGGTACACACATGGCAGTGTGATTTGCTGCCTTCCTCCCCATCACCTATATCTGGCATTTCTCCCCATGCTATCTCTCACCAACTCTCCACCCCCCACTGTCCCTCCCCTGTTTCCCCGGCAGACCCCAGTGTGTGATGCTCCCCTCCCTGTGTCCATGTGTTCTCGTTGTTTAACACCCACCTATGAGTGAGAACAGGTGGTGTTTGATTTTCTGTTCTTGTGTCAGTTTGTTGAGAATGATGGTTTCCAGGTTCATCCATGTCCCTGCAAAGGACACAAACTCATTGCTTTTCATGGCTGCATAATATTCCATGGTGTATATGTGCCACATTTTCCCTGTCCAGTCTATTATTGATGGGCTTTGGGTTGGTTCCAGGTCTTTGCTATTGTAAACAGTGCTGCAATGAACATTCGTGTGCATGTGTCCTTATAGTAGAACGATTTATAGTCCTTTGGATATATACCCAGTAATGGGATTGCTGGGTCAAATGGAATTTCTATTTCTAGGTTTTTGAGGAATTGCTGCACTCTCTTACACCAACAGTGTAAAAGTGTTCCTATTTCTCCACATCCTCTCCAGCATCTGTTGTCTCCTGATTTTTTAATGATCGCCATTCTAACTGGCGTGAGATGGTATCTCAATGTGGTTCTGATTTGCATCTCTCTAATGACCAGTGATGATGAGCATTTTTTCATATGTTTGTTGGCCTCATGTATGTCTTCTTTTGTAAAGTGTCTGTTCATATCCTTTGCCCACTTTTGAATGGGTTGTTTGTTTTTTTCTTGTAAATCTGTTTTAGTTCTTTGTAGATTCTGGATATCAGCCCTTTGTCAGATGGGTAAACTGCAAAAATGTTTTCCCATTTTGGTTGCTGATTCACTCGGATGACTGTTTCTTTTTCTGTGTAGAAGCTGTGGAGTTTGATTAGGCCCCATTTGTCTATTTTGGCTTTTGTTGCCAATGCTTTTGGTGTTTTGGTCATGAAGTCCTTGCCTATGCCTATGTCCTAAATGGTTTTGCCTAGACTTTCTTCTAGGGTTTTTATGGTGTTAGGTCTTGTGTTGAAGTCTTTAATCCATCTGGAGTTAATTTTAGTGTAAGGTGTCAGGAAGGGGTCCAGTTTCTGCTTTCCACACATGGCTAGCCAGTTTTCCCAACACCATTTATCAAACAGGGAATCTTTTCCCCATTGCTTGTTTTTGTTAGGGTGCAGTTTTTTTTTTTTTTAGACGGAGTTTCGCTTGTTACCTAGGCTGGAGTGCGATAGCGCAATCTTGGCTCACCGCAACCTCCGCCTCCTGGGTTCAGGCAATTCTCCTGCCTCAGCCTCCTGAGCAGCTGGGATTACAGGCACACACCACCATGCCCAGCTAATTTTTTTATATTTTTAGTAGAGACGGGGTTTCACCATGTTGACCAGGATGGTCTCGATCTCTTGACCTCGTGATCCACCTGCCTCAGCCTCCTAAAGTGCTGGGATTACAGGCATGAGCCAACGCGCCCAGCAGTGTTAGGGTGCAGATTTTAAGGTCGCTGTAACTGTCAGGGTGTGCAAGGGCACGCCACAGGCCGACCTGACAGTGCAGGACTCCCTAAAGTTTGCGCCCTCAGCACCTCATTCACCTCACCTAGTCCCAGCCTGGCCCTCACATGGCTCCAGCTCGGCAGCTGGGACCTGGGAGAACAGGGACCAGGCACACCTCCCAGCCCACTCCCTCGGATCAGCTCACCTCTCTTCTCAGGATCCAGAAAGGGGGCGTGGCTTCTGGCATGAAGCATGTGGAGACCAACTCCTTTGATGTCCAGAGGCTGCTGCATGTCAAGGGCAAGAGGAACGTGGTAGCTGGAGAGGTAGGCAGGCCCCGCTGGAGCATCGGCCAGGGCTGTGAGGCCCAGGATAGAGGGCAGGGGCTGAGGAGGGGTGAGAGGCAGGGAGCGGTGGCCAAGATGATGGATGATAGGTGAGCTCTGAGTGGGGTCTGCACCTTCCCTGTGGCTCCCTAGGTAGAGATGTCCTGGAAGAGTTTCAACCGGGGGGATGTTTTCCTCCTGGACCTCGGGAAGCTAATCATCCAGTGGAACGGACCTGAAAGTAACCGCATGGAGAGACTCAGGGTAACCTGCCCATGCACCACACCTCCCTCTCAAATCCTAGCCTACCCCCGCCTGCTCCTGCAGACCCAGCACCTATGCCCGTCGGCTCCCTTTCCCTAGGCCTCTCCCTGCTGACTGCTGGGGACAGCGGTTGTAGGTGGATCTGTCTCCATGTGTTTGGGGCAGGCGTGCGTGTTGGAGTTTGCATGTGTGTGCTTGCGGCCAGTCCACTCAGATAGAATGAGTGCTTACAATGTGGCAGAGCCTGTGCCCAGCCTTGTTGATCCAGCAGTGAATGAAACTGGCATGGGCATGCACGTGTTTCTACTTGCAGTATATTGACGCGTGCACTGTGAGGCTGCAAGCATGTTTTGGGGCAAAGAGATTGAGTACTGTGATCCTTGGGGCTGGGCTCTAGTCCTAAACTGTGAGGTCTAAGCACACATTTCCCACGCTGTCAGAACAGAAGACCCAGCAAGCCTGCTCTCCCAGCTACCTCTCCCCTGGTTTCCTTACATGGCTTAAAAGTGTGGTCCCTCCAATGGGAAAAGCAGGGCAGGGGACTCAACCCTTGTGGCTGCTGCAGGTGATCCGGGCTTGTCTGGCAGGGTATGGGGTGGCAGACACTGCCTTTTCCCCCACTCCTCCCGACGGGTTACCAGGGGCCTTCCTGCAGGGCATGACTCTGGCCAAGGAGATCCGAGACCAGGAGCGAGGAGGGCGCACCTACATAGGTGTGGTGGATGGAGAGAATGAATCGGCATCTCCGCAGCTGATGGAGGTGATGAACTACGTGCTGGGCAAGCGCCGTGAGCTGAAGGCAGCTGTGCCCGACACGGTGGTGGAGCCGGCGCTCAAGGCCGCACTCAAGCTGTACCAGTGAGAACCCAGTGGGGTCTTCCTGGGTGCTGGGGACTCCCCGGGGGCAGGTGCCCTGGCTGAGGGGCATGGGTTCCCTCCCCATCTATGCCTTGCTTCTGTCCTGCAGTGTGTCTGACTCCGAGGGGAATCTGGTGATGAGGGAAATCGCCACGCGGCCGCTGACGCAAAACCTGCTCAGTCACGAGGTGAGAGGGTCTGGAGACCCCGAGCCCACTGCAGCATGGCCCCCTCTCCCTCAAGCAGAAAAATTCCAGGAGGTTGGGGTGGGCATGGGAGGGAGAGACTTGTGTGTGTGTGTGTGAGGCTGTCCCAGTCCAGCACTTCCAGCTCCATCAGACTCTTAACCTCTCCGGACTCTAGGACTGTTACATCCTGGACCAGGGGGGCCTGAAGATTTACGTGTGGAAGGGGAAGAATGCCAATGAGCGGGAGAAGAAGGGAGCCGTGAACTATGCACTGGTAGGGGTGGGGGCCCAGGAGGAGGGCAGAGTGATGGGAGAGAGAACAGCATGGGGTGGGCAGGCAGATTCAGACCAGAGCACAGCACCAGGCAGAGGCAGGGAAGGCTGGGAGGGGCAGGATGGGGACTGGGCACGGCCCAATGGGAGGAGCTGAAGGACCATTCTGTAGTCATCTTGGGGGTTTTCTGCACACCAGGGAGCCATCCACCAGGCAACCATGGGGCCACCTCAAGATGTGGGCTCTCACCTCCCGGCACCTGAGCTGGGTTTAGAGAAGGGAAGGAGAGCTGGCACAGTGGCTCACACCTGTGATCCCAGCACTTTGGGAGGCCGAGGTGGGTGGATCACAAGGTCAGAGTTTGAGACCAGCCTGGCCAATATGGCAAAACCCTGTCTCTACTAAAAATACAAAAATTAGCTGGGTGTGGTGGCAGGCACCTGTAGTCCCAGCTACTCAGGAGGCTGAGGCAAGAGAGAATTACTTGAACCCAGGAGGCAGAGGTGCAGTGAGCCACTGCATTCCAGCCTGGGTGACAGAGCAAGACTCCATCTCAAAAAAAAAAAAGAAGGTAAGGGAAGGAGAAATGGAGGGAGGCTGGCTTCCTACAAAAGGGGATTGGGTCAGCTTAGACGAGGGCCAAGTCAGAGTTTGGGGTCATTGCTGGGGCTGGAGATGTAACCCTAACTGGCTTGGGGCCAGTGTTGGATAGGGGACTGGGCATTAGGGTTAGCATGAGGTAGGGTCACACTAGGAATTAGATTTGGCTTTGGGATTGGGGTCAGAGTTGGGTTTGGGTATTAGATTGAGGTCACAGTGAGGCTTGAGGCCAGTGTTAGGTTCATGGTATATCAGGTTTGACCTCGATGTTGGGGTCAGGGTAGGGTTAGGTTGGGAATTGGCATCGGCACTGGGTTTGGGTTCAGGTTTGGTACCAGGGGTAGATCTGATGGTGGATCTGGTTGGGGTTAGAGCCAGATTTGGCTTGCATTGGGAGTGGGGACCAGGGGAGGGGCATAGCTTCCAGCCACCCATTTCTCTTTCCAGAACTTCATCAAAGCCAAGCAGTACCCACCAAGCACACAGGTGGAGGTGCAGAATGACGGGGCAGAGTCGGCCGTCTTTCAGCAACTCTTCCAGAAGTGGACCGTGCCCAACCGGACCTCAGGCCTGGGCAAAACCCACACTGTGGGCTCCGTGGGTGAGAGCCAGGCGGGGGCAGTGAGGGAGCCAGGATCCAGGGGCTAGGCCAGGAGAGCCACTTGGTCCAGCCCCTACTGTCCTTCCCGACATGCATCTTCCACAAAGACTTTTACGCTGGCTCTGGGCTTATCCCAATGGGTCAGGACATGGACAAACTCCAATTGTAACAAAAAGGGAGCTGAGAGTGTCGGGCACAGTGGTGCATGCCTCTAATCTCAGCACTTTGGGAGGCCGTGGCGGGTGGATCACCTGACCAGCCTAACACGGTGAAACCCCATATCTATGAAATACCAAAAAAAAAAAAAAAAAAAAAAAATAGCCAAGTGTGGTGGCACATGCCATGCCTGTAATCCCAGCTACTCGGGAGGCTGAGGCAGGAGAATCGCTTGAATTCAGGAGGTGAAGGTTGCAGTGAGCTGAGCGAAGGTTGCAGTGAGCCCATTGTACTCCAGCCTGGGCAACAAGAGTGAAACGCCATCTCAAAAAAAAAAAAAAAAAAAAAAAAATCGGGGGAGCTGAGAGTGATGTTTCATTTGGGATAGGGTTGGGCCTCCCTGGAAACCAAATAGCTTCAGCCTCTTACCAGCCAGTATTTGCTGAGGGCAAGCTTGGTGCCTGGCAGCTGGGGGAGGAGAAACAAAAATGTGTAGCCCTCATCATCACAGAGCTTCCTCCTGAGCTTGGAGACAAGGTCAAGGCTTGAAGTCTGAATGCTGCAGGGTCAGGATGGAGTAGATCAGTAAAGCCACAGTCTTGCTCTTGTGCTGCTTCTGGCTCCCTGGGAGGCACTAATGAAGCAGGAGTCTTAGAAGCAGGGATGTATGGTTCTCTACTGTAGCTGTGGCACATTCTATGCAACCAGGTAAACTACTGAATCTCTCTTGCTTCAGTTTCCTCATCTGAAAATTGGTCTAAGAATTGTAGCCGCCATTCAGGGCTGTTGTGAGGACCTGAGGGACCTCTGCTGGTGACAATTGGTGTCATGATTTCTCCTACTCTAGCCAAGGTGGAGCAGGTGAAGTTCGATGCCTCGTCCATGCATGTCCAGCCTCAGGTGGCTGCCCAGCAGAAGATGGTGGATGATGGGAGTGGGGACGTGCAGGTATGTGAGGGCAGAGAGGCCCATGCTGGGTGGAGCAGGGATGGTGGAGCCTGTTCTGGACCTCACCCTGGCCTAATACTGGCCCTAGGTGTGGCGCATTGAGGACCTAGAGCTGGCACCTGTGGATTCCAAGTGGCTAGGCCACTTCTATGGGGGCGACTGCTACCTGCTGCTCTACACCTACCTCATCGGCGAGAAGCAGCACTACCTACTCTACATCTGGCAGGTAAGGTCCCGCCCTGTCCCACCTAGAGCACAGCTGGCTTAGCGCCACCTTGTACATACTCCTGCTAAGTGGCCATCACCCTTGGGTTGAATTCCTCTGGGGATGGGGAGCTCACCCCTTAAAGATGGACTGCCTTGGCTACGAGGTCCCACTAGTACCCCATTCACAGCCCTTTTCCTTTTGGTTCTCTGAGTCTCTCTTCCAATTTTAATTGCCTTCTGCACATTCTTGTCACCTGCTCTGCCCGTGGGTTTTTGTGTCTAGAAGGAACAGGGAGGTGCTGGGAGTCAGTGGTGTGGGGCCTGTGATGCTTCGCTGAGGGAGGAGCAGAAAGGAGAGGAGGAAGTTCAGGGTCAAGGCTGGGGTTGCAGGCAGGTCAGGGCTGGTCTGGGTCTGGGAAAGAATTAGGTTTGAGGTTGAGGTCAGAACTGAGGTCTGGGTCAGATCAGGGTTGTGGCTGTTTCACAGCAGAGTCTGGTGGGGAAGACAATTAGGTTTAGAACCAGATTAGAATTGGGGATGAAGTTGTTGCTGAGGCTGAGGATGGGGTTAGAAGTGGGAGCTGACCCTATCCCACTCACTCCCTCCTGCTTATCCCCAGGGCAGCCAGGCCAGCCAAGATGAAATTGCTGCATCAGCTTATCAAGCTGTCATCCTCGACCAGAAGTACAATGGTGAACCAGTCCAGATCCGGGTCCCAATGGGCAAGGAGCCGCCTCATCTTATGTCCATCTTCAAGGGACGCATGGTTGTCTACCAGGTATGGCTCCTGAACTGAGGCGAGACAGGCATCCAGGAGATGAGGAAGGGGGTGGGTGGTAAAGGCAGGGCTTGGGGTGAAGCCCATTCTTCATAGGAGACTACCCTGGAGGCTCTATCACCTATGTGTAACTGGTAATAGAAACAACCCATTTGGTTACTTTAGAAATATGTGTAATTGGGCCGGGTGCAGTGGCTCATGCCTGTAATCCCAGCACTTTTGGAGGCTGAGGTGGGTGAATCACCTGAGGTCAGGAGTTCAAGACCAGCTTAGCCAACATGGTGAAACCCCATCTCTACAAAAATACAAAAATTAGCCGGGCATGATGGCTGGTGCCTGTAATCTCAGCTACGCAGGAGGCTGAGGCAGAAGAATTGCTTGAACCCAGGAGGCAGAGGTTGCAGTGAGCCGAGATCATGCCATTGCTCTCCAGCCTAGGTGACAGAGCGAGACTCCATCTCAAAAAAAAAAAAAAAAATACATATATATATATGAAGCCAGGCACAATGGCTCACATCTATAATCCCAGCATTTTGAGAGGCCAAGGTGGGTGGATCACCTGAGGTCAGGAGTTCAAGACCAAGTTTGACCAACATGGAAAAACCCTGTCTCTATTAAATACAAAAATTAGCCAGGCGTGGTGGCACATGTCTGTAATCCCAGCTACTTGGGAGGCTGAGGCAAGAGAACTACTTGAACCCGGGTGGTGGAGGTGGTAGTGAGCTGAGATTGTGCCACTGCACTCCAGCCTGAGCAACAAGAATGAAACTCCATCGAAACAAAGAAAGAGAGAGAGAGGGGGAGGGAGAGAGAGGGAGGGAGAGAGAGAAAGAAGGAAGGAAGGAAGAAGGAAGGAAGGAAGGAAAGAAAGAAGGAAGATGTGGTGTAATGAGCATTCACCATGTGCAAGTACTGCCTGCCCTCTACACTCCAACTCCTTAAATCCTTTACATAAAAAAGAAGATATTTTGGCTAGATTTGCCGAAATGATGCACCTGTGCAAACTGCATTGGTGCCTTCCAACAAAATGAAACAGACATCTAATGCAACTATTTAAGCAATAATCTGCCTATTGAGCACCTGAAACACACAGTCCTTTGCAAGTCCCCAAGCAAGGGAAAGAACGGCACGTTAATACAGTTTATCATCTTGTTGGCTGGAGTACAATAATCTGGGAATGCCATAGAGTTAATGGGCAGGAGGGGAATTGGAGGAGACATTTGTCTTGACATTTGGGTCAGAGTTGAGGAGTTTAGCAGAGGTAAATCGAGGGCATGCAATGCAGGGGCACAGCAAGGACAAGGGCCCAGGGAGAGGCTCCACGGGGAACATCAGAAGACTGATGGAGCTGGCTGGGTGCGATGGTTCGCACCTGTATTCCCAGCATTTTGGGAGTCTGAGATAGGTGGATCTCCTGGGGTCAGGAGTTTGAGACCAGCCTTGTCAGCATGGTGAACCCTGAACCCCCGTCTCTACTAAAGATACAAAAAATTAGCCAGGCGTGGTGGTGAGCGCCTGTAGTCTCAGCTACTCAGGAGGCTGAGGCAGGAGAATTGAACCTGGGAGGCAGTGAGCCAAGATCACACCATTGCACTCCAGCCTGGGCAACAGAGCGAGACTTTGTCTCAAAAAAAAAAGCCTGGCACAGCTAAGCTGGAGGGTTGGCAGTAGCAATGTCAACAAAGGCAGTTTGCATCTTCGTCACGTGGGGCCTTCAAAGGCACCGCTGAGGAGCTGGGCTTTAGGCAATGGGGACTCACTGAATGTTTTTGAGCAGAGAATTGCCACGATGCAAGCAATGTTTTAGAAAGAGCTGAAGACAGAGCATCAGAGGAGCTGCAGGGCAGGCTGCCCCGCCCTACCCTCTCCCTCTCTGGCTCTTTGTGCCTCTCTGTTCCCCCATCATCTTCTTTACTAAGTGACTCCTGTCTCCCTCCCTGCCTTCTCCGCTCACTTGCAGGGAGGCACCTCCCGAGGTAACAACTTGGAGCCTGGGCCCTCCACACGGCTGTTCCAGGTCCAGGGAACCAGAGCCAGCAACACCAAGGCCTTTGAGGTCCCAGCGCGGGCCAGTTCCCTCAATTCCAATGATGTCTTTGTCCTCAAGACCCAGTCTTGCTGCTACCTATGGTGTGGGAAGGTGTGTTCAGGGCCTAGAGGCCTCCCCATCCCCAAGTGGGTCCTGGGAGTCCCCCAGTTATGCAGCAGACCTTGGTATTCTTACACAGATTCTCCTTTAATCTCTGTAAGAAGAATGCACTGCCTCTTAGAGTCCCTCGCCCACCCTTGAAAAGACTCTAGTTTTCTCTGCTATTCTCTGGAATGTTAAGGACAAAGGAGAGCATGGAATTGTCCCTGTGTGCCCTATATACACAGGGTGGGTCCTGACCCAGGCGAGCCTTCTTAGGCCCTGGAACTCTGGGCGGTGAATGTGGTAGGAGGGTGGAGGTAGGGGTGGCACTAGAAATTGGCCAACCCCTTTGTTTTCCCAGGGCTGTAGTGGGGACGAGCGGGAGATGGCCAAGATGGTTGCTGACACCATCTCCCGGACAGAGAAGCAAGTGGTGGTGGAAGGGCAGGAGCCAGCCAACTTCTGGATGGCCCTGGGCGGGAAGGCTCCCTATGCCAACACCAAGAGGTAACTCACAGGTCCCCCCGCCTCTAGGTTACCAAGGTAGGGGAGCCTCTAGCATCTCCATCCCCACACCCAGAGCCCACAGCAGGCATGGACTGAGGACTCTATGTCAGGCACCATGCCAGTCCCTCAGGGCTACAAGATGAATAAAGGGTAGCCCATGCCCTTGGAGCCCCTTGGCACAGGGGCTGTGTCTGTACTGCTCACTACAGTATGTGCAGGACCTGGTGGGGTTTTCCTTGGCAAAGGGAATTCCTGGCCATAGGAGGCAGCTCAAAGAGAGGGGCAGGGCTACAGGTTTGCCTTTCAGTAAGAAGGTGCCAGAGTCCAGCCTGCCTTTAGGTCCTGGACATACTGAGACAGGCCTGGGATACTGAGGAGCACAAGCCACAAACCCTCTTTCAAAAAGTTTTCTTTTGTTTTGTTTTTGTGACAGAGTCTAGCTCTGTCACCCAGGCTGGAGTGCAGTGGTGCAATCTCAGCTCAGTGCAGCCCCTGCCTCCTGGGTTCTGGCAATTCTCCTGCCCCAGCCTCCTGGGTAGCTGGGATTACAGGCGCCCACCACCATGCCTGTGTAATTTTTGTATTTTTGGTTTTTTTTCTTTTCTTTTTTTTAAAGACAGGGTTTCACCATGTTGGTCAGGCTGGTCTTGAACTCCCAACCTCAGGTGATCCACCTGCCTTGGCCTCCAAAGTGCTTGGATTACAGGCGTGAGCCACCATGCCCTGCCCAATTTTTGTATTTTTAGTAGAGACAGAGTTTCACCATGTTGGCCAGGCTGATCTCGAACTCCTGACCTCAGGTAATCCACCTATCACAGACTCCCAAAGTGCTAAGATTACAGGCATGAGTCACTGTGCCCGGTGGGATCTCGGCTTACTGTAACCTCTGCCTCCCGGGTTCAAGCAATTCTCCTGCCTCAGCCTCCCGAGTAGCTGGAATTACAGGCACGTGCCACCACGCCCAGCTAATTTTTGTATTTTTAGTAGAGATGGGGTTTCACCTGTTGGCAGGACAGTCTTCATCTTTGACCTGGTGATCTGCCCACCTCAGCCTCCCAAAGTGCTGGGATTACAGGCGTGAGCCACCTTGCCTGGCCTTAAGTGGTTTTTCTAGAGAATATCCCTGATCCCCTAGTCCCTAGTTAAAAAACAAAAGGGCCTGTACTGCAGTAGCAGCAGGAGGGATGGAGGGAGGATATCAGGAAGAAATTCCTAACAAGGCTCTGCAAAAGCCACTGGAATGCGTGTCCAGAAAGCAGTGGGAATTTCTCCCTCGGAGCACTCTTGGAATGAGAGGGGACCCTTTTGTCAATCAGAAGACAGGGCATTTTGCTGGAGATGGCCTTTCCATGCCAGAGTCCCTCCCTCAGTTCTGTGTCCTCGATTCTCCTTTGCCACACCTTCCTTCTGCCAGTACAATCTTCTCTCCATCCTGCAGACTACAGGAAGAAAACCTGGTCATTACCCCCCGGCTCTTTGAATGTTCCAACCAGACTGGGCGCTTCCTGGCCATAGAGATCCCCGACTTCAGTCAGGACGACTTGGAAGAGGATGATGTGTTCCTACTAGATGTCTGGGACCAGGTAGGACAGAGGGCCTGGGCACCCCACTTCCCAGCCACCTCAATTCCCAGGGCCAAGAAAGAGTGGTTTTAGGGTTAGATAAGTGTCAACATTTTCTTGGCCCTCATGTAATTTCTGCCTGGAAATGGTATTATGAACACCAGGAGCATAAGAAAGAAGGGAGGTGGGGAGGAGCGTACTCAGAGGGGCTGCAGGGGAGAATGCATTCTCTCCCAAAGTCCTATTTATTTCACATGGCAGCAGGAGTGTTTTTGAGAATCCTGAGCTTTAGACAGTCTAGGAGTCACACATTTACGGAATATCCAGGTACAAGGCATCTGTCCAAACTCACAATTTCCCAGATACAAATTCAAGGCCAGTTGGTGCCTCCCCTAGGTCATTTGGCTGGTAGTGGTAGAGTCAGGGTCAGGGTGAGGGCTTCACTGTTGGACAACTGAGGCAGATCTCTGCAGGCCAGGGAGGACAGGAAGGTCTGACTTCCTGGGTTTCTCAACAGGTCTTCTTCTGGATTGGGAAACATGCCAACGAGGAGGAGAAGAAGGCTGCAGCAGCCACGGTGCAGGAATACCTCAAGACCCATCCCAGCGGGCGTGACCCCGAAACCCCCATCATTGTGGTGAAGCAGGGACATGAGCCCCCCACCTTCACAGGCTGGTTCCTGGCTTGGGATCCCTTCAAGTGGAGTGTGAGTGGCCTCATCCCAGCACGTTCTGCTCTAGCCTTGCCTGGAGAGCAGGCTGATTTCGGAAGGCCTCTCTGTCCCTTTGAGATGCATGACCTGCTGATTTAGAAAGGGGCTAAAGGAGGCTTAGAATAGAAAGTAAGGCTGTGTGAAGGCCGTTAAGCTTCCTGGTGAGGGAGAGGGAAGAAGTCTATGCATGCTACATTTAGAGTGAAGCTGCTGGATAGCATAGGTAAGAAACGTACCGATTACTTAAAATTAAACACAGTTCAAAATTCAGTTTGTCACTAGCCACACGTGGCAGGCGGCTACTGTGTTGGGCAGCACAAGTGAGAATGTTCTCATCATCGCAGCAACACGGCGGACCCTCAGTGCCAGATGAAACACGTCGGATCTCAAGAACTGACAAACGTCTTCCTGGTGCTAAATTCTAAGCAAAATAGGTCATGTGTGTGGCCCTTCCCTGAGGGATGGTGTGCCAGGCTCCCCCGGGGCATTTCTCAAACTGGCCCCACACAGGAGCAGAGGGCAGATCCCCCAAAAGGAACTCCAGCAAAGGTTTTCTGTCGAAAGAAGGCCAGAGTAGAGCGAGGCCTGGCCTGGCGGCTCTGGGTGCTCTAAATTGGCATAACAGATGAGTTTAGGGAAACAGAAAGCTTAATTTCCTTAAATCTGTTTTTTTTTTTTTTTTTTTTTTTTAGTTTTAAATTCTGCAGTTAGATGGGCTGAATTTAAGTCTTGAGGATGGATTCAAACAATTCTCAAGGCAGCAAATCGAGATGCCAGGTTTTCTCAGCCCACTTCAGTTACCACCCTTCCCTCACCTCCTGTGTGCTGGCTTCTTTCTCAGCCTCATTCATTCAGCATAAGTGTGCTCCAGAATATGGAGATGGCTCCTCAGAGAGCTCATGGTCCCTTCACTCCTCTGTGGCAGGGCTCCATTATAGGTCTGGGGGGACCCCCCTGCCCACTGCCAGAAGCCCTCCATTCCCCGGAGCCTACGTAGCCTAGGCAGGGTCTTCCACACTGCCTGTGGGTGCTTGCACTGGCCCAGGCAGATGGGAAAAGATCCTCCCCATGCCCATGTCGGGCTGAGCTGGGACAAATACAGCCTGCCCTGCCCTTTTCTGATCTGGCAGCCCCTCTGGTCCCAACCTAACCATTTAATCTCCTTTTTCAAGGACCCTCCTCCAGACTCAGCCTGAGTATCCTCCTTCCTTTCCTGAAGGCCTCAGACCAGCCTTCTTTCCATTCTTGAAGGAAAATGGCTTCTCATCCATCCCCTCTGCTGCGACCCAGCTCTAATCTGTTATTTACTTTACATGCAGAACACAAAATCCTATGAGGACCTGAAGGAGGAGCTTGGCAACTCTAGAGACTGGAGCCAGATCACTGCTGTGAGTCTGGGGCAGGGTGGCAGGGCCCTGCTGTGGCCAGCTGGTGGTCAGGCCTCTGAAAGTCAAGAATGCTGCAGAGAAGACACCAGTGCCCTGCGCTTTCCCTCCTGTTTCTCCCCACTTCTCATTCTTCTTGCTGTTTGACTCCAGTGCCTCTAGTGGTTTTGTTTCCTCAATTTTCTAGTAAAATGATTCTCTCTCTTTTTTTTTTTTGAGATGGAGTTTCGCTCTTGTTACTCAGGCTGGAGTGCAATGGCGCGATCTCAGCTCACCACAACCTCCTCCTGGGTTCAAGCAATTCTCCTGCCTCAGCCTCCCAAGTAGCTGGGACTACAGGCGTGCACCACCATGCCCAGCTAATTTTTGTATTTTTTAGTAGAGACGGGGTTTCACCTTGTTGACCAGGATGGTCTCGATCTCTTGACCTCATGATCCACCCGCCTCGGCCTCCCAAAGTGCTGGGATTATAGGCGTGAGCCACCACACGGCTCTTTTTTTTGAAACATAGTTTCACTCTGCCTCCCAGGCTGGAGTGCAGTGGTGTGATCTTGGCTCACTGCAACCTCCGTCTCCAGGGTTCAAGTGAGTCTCATGCCTCAATCTCCCAAGTAGCCAGGATTACAGGTGCGTGCCACCAGACCCAGCTAATTTTTGTATTTTAGTAAAGATGGGGTTTCACCATGTTGGCCAGGCTGGTCTTGTTCAAGATCAAGTGATCCACCTGCCTTGGCCTCCTAAAGTGCTGGGATTACAGGCATGAGCCACCACACCCAGCCTGGTTCTCAAGTTTTATCATACATGGAGTCTGGGAGATGGAAGGCAGGGAGTGAGGGGGAAGCATATTAAAATACAGATTCCAAGGCCCTGTTCCCAAAGATTCTGGTTTACAGACTTAGGGTTGGCACCTAGAAATCTGCATCTTTTAAATCTTATTTTAAAAAGGTAATTTCATGTAGTCAATGAACTACACGTTAAGAAATAGAAATCACCACCCTTGGCCGGGCGCGGTGGCTCAAGCCTGTAATCCCAGCACTTTGGGAGGCTGAGGCGGGTGGATCACGAGGTCAAGAGATCGAGACCATCCTGGTCAACATGGTGAAACCCCGTCTCTACTAAAAATACAAAAAAAAAAATTAGCTGGGCATGGTGGCGCATGCCTGTAATCGCAGCTACTCAGGAGGCTGAGGCAGGAGAATTGCCTGAACCCAGGAGGCAGAGGTTGCAGTGAGCCGAGATCGTGCCATTGCACTCCAGCCTGGGTAACAAGAGTGAAACTCTGTCTCAAATAAATAAATAAATAAATAAAAGAAATCACCACCCTTGGGGTCCCTTCTCTTGGTAGAATAACTGTAACTCCTTTGGTCTTTCAGTGAGTTAACGGAAATTTATTTAGGCTGGGTGTGGCGGCTCACACCTGTAATTCCAGCACTTTGGGAGGCAGAGGTGGGTGGATTACTTGAGCCTAGGAGTTTGAGACTAGTCTTGGCAATATGGGGAAACCCTGTCTTTATAAAGAAAACCCAGCCAGGCGTGCTGTGTGCACCTGTGGTCCTAGCTACTCAAGAGGCTGAGGTAGGAGGTTGGTTTGAGCCCGGGAGGCAGAGGTTGCAGTGAGCTGAAATTGTGCCACTGCACTCCACCCAGCCTGGGCAACGGAGTCAGACCCCATCTCAAAAAAACAACCCTCCTCTCCCCCAAAAAACCCAAAGAGAAATATACTTAGCCTTTAGGCCTTGGATATGGGAATATGAAATCAAAACCTTTGCTTTGAGATGCTCACAGGCTTATAGAGGGAACAAGACAGAGCTAACTCTGAGAAATGTGTCCAAAACTCAAGAACAAGTTCACAAGTACACTGTGGTATAATCAACAGATGGTTGAAACCAACCCTTCTTGGTAGACTGAGAGTGCACACTTGCATGTATAGATAGGTCAAGGTTAAGTGAATTTATGGATGACAATTTCACAACAGATAGGAGAGACAGGGTCATAAATATCCAGGCTAGATCTCAAACTCTAGAGGAAGCCATGGGGAAGTTAATGAGTCATTAAAGAAAAGACGCATTTTCCACTAATGGACTTTGATCAGAACAGACCACTAAGCTCTATGTTGTGGGTTTTTTGTTTTTGTTTTTGTTTTTTGAGGAGTCTCTCTCTGCCACCCAGGCTGGAGTGTAGTGGTGCAATCTCAGCTCTCTGCAACTTCTACCTCCCAGGTTCAAACGACTGTCCTGCCTCAGCTAATCCTGAGTAGCTGGGATTACAGGCGCCTGCCATCATACATGGCTAATTTTTGTATTTTTAGTGAAGACGGGGTTTCATCATGTTGGCCAGGCTGGTCTTGAACTCCTGACCTCAAGTGATTCACCCACCTCGGCTCCCTCCCAAAGTGTTGGGATTACAGGTGTGAGCCACCACGCCTGGCCTATGTTGTGTTCTTATGAGTGTGTGTGTGGCAGGGTGGGATGGGACATGGGAAGCTTCTTGAAGGTGGTGCCCTAGAATCAATGTTGACTTCAGAGAGAAAGGCAGCCTGGGAGGTAGTGCGCACCAGCTAAAGCAACCAATGGTTTCCTTTTCTTTCCTAGGAGATCACAAGCCCCAAAGTGGATGTGTTCAATGCTAACACCAACCTCAGTTCTGGGCCTCTGCCCATCTTCCCCCTGGAGAAGCTAGTGAACAAGCCTGTAGAGGAGCTCCCCGAGGGTGTGGACCCCAGCAGGAAGGAGGTAGGTCAGACTCTCAAAGGAGGACAAAGAAGTCCATTTGTTGAACCACCGTAGTTGATGCCCAGATTTGGCCTTGCAGGTGACTAGGTGCTGGGGATGCCCTGGTGAACAAGACAGATGAGATTCTGCCTTCATGCCAGCTTACCTCCAAGGAGGAGAGAGAACAGAGAAGCCTGGTTCCACTATGATTTAATTTCAGGGTTAAGTGCCAGAAAGGTGAAGTATAGGAACTGTGAAGGGTATTACAAACAAGGCTGGGTGTGGTGGCTCACGCCTGTAATCCTAGCACTTTGGGAAGCCGAGGCAGGTGAATCACCAGAGGCCAGGAGTTCAAGACCAGGCTGACCAATATGGTGAAACCCCATCTCTACTAAAAATACAAAAATTAGCCAGGCTTGGTGGTACATGCCTATAATCCAAGCTACTCAGGAGGCTGAGACACAAGCATTTCTTGAACCCAGGAGGTGGAGGTTGCAGTGAGCCAAAATCATGCCACTGCACTCCACCCTGGGTGACAGAGTAAGACTGTCTCAAAAAAAAAAAAGTATTACAAGCAGGAGCCTGATGTAGTCAGATTTCCTTCTGAAAGGTGAATAGGAATTATTGAGGCAATGTAAGTTATTTCTGGACAGGGACATGAAGGAACAGCTAACATGAAGCCCAAAGGCAGGGAATAAACATGGGGGCAAAATTGCAAGATGGTCAGAGTGGCTGCAGTGTGCGGAGCCAGGGAGGGAGGCAGGGCTGGACTGGCAATGCCTTCTATCCCAAGTTAAGGATCATATCATGTATCCTGACAGTGAAGGGGAATCATAATGGTTGAAGTAGCAGAGTGACAGATTTACATTAAAAAACATTACTGCCTGGGTGTGGTGGCTCAGGCCTGTAATCCCAGCACTTTGAGAGGCTGAGGTGGGTGAATCACCTGAGGTCAGGAGTTCAAGACCAGCCTGGTCAACATGGTGAAACCCTGTCTCCACTAAAATTATAAAGATAGCTGGGCATGGTGGCACATGCTTGTAATCCCAGCTACTTGGGAGGCTAAGGCAGGAGAATCACTTGAACCTGGGAGGTGGAGGTTGCAATGAGCCGAGATCACGCCATTGTACTCCAGCCCGGGTGACAAGAGTAAAACTCCATCTCAAAATTAAAAAAAAATTATAGCTGCTCATTCAACAATAGTCTGGAAGATGGCCAGAGCAGCCATAGGAACACCAGTTAGGAGAGACAGCATAGCTGCTCTCAGGCTGACAGGTAGGTGGGAACCTAGAATAGGTCATGGTGGAGGAGGTGGAGAGAAACATTTAGGAGGTAAAATCAACAACATTTGGTAATTACTGGATAAAGAGTGTGAGAGGGCAGAAAATAGCATCATTCTCCAAGACAGAAAACAGGATCAGGCTGAGCTCAGGGGAAGACAATCATGAGTTTAGTGGTAGCTATGTCCTTTGAGGTTTAGATACACATTCAGTGGACAGGCAATTCAGAGGAACACCAGGGCAGATATATACATTTAAGACTCATCAGCCAAAAAAAAAAAAAAAAAAAAAAAGGACTCATTAGCACATGGTCTGTCTGGTAACTGTGGTTAGCACAGCAAGAACTTGTTCAAAACACTTTAAGTGTGTGAGGAATGGAGGTTGGGGCTAGACACGTTTTTTGTTTGTTTGTTTTGAGATAGGGTCTTGCTCTGTTGCCCAGGCTGGAGTGCAGTTACAATCACGGCTTACTGCAGCCTCAACTTCCTGGGCTCAGTCTCCCAAAGTGTTGGAATTTCAGATGTGAGCCACTGCACCCAGCCTAAGAACACATTTCTAATATTCATTCCCACTTCATGAAGATCCAGAATAGACTGCCAGTCTAGCTTAGGGGTATTGAATGGAGTGATAATATACTCTGTCTGATAAGTCAAAAGTAGTCTTACAAATGAATCCAGGGATCTACAGAAAAGAGATGCCTAGTGTCTCTCTCAGAACATGAAAGTCTGCTAAGGGTTTTGGCTCAATATTTGTATAAATGTTTTGTTCCCAGAGAATTTCAATCCTGCCTTTTACTTTAGAGAGCACATTCCTATGTTGTCTCCTGGATTCTCCCATCTGTGCAGTTGCTAGGAGGGTAGGAGGCACATCTGTCTTCACCGTAACAGTGGGATGATGATCCCAGTACAATGATGAGCTAAGCCCAGCCTTGGCGTGTAGTATTCAACAAATGAAAACTGTTATTATTGCCTGTTCTACACTGAGGTCCAGAGACATGAAGTGACTTGCCTAATGTTACCAGTTAGTTGCAAAGCCAGAGCAAGAACCAGGCCTTCGGAGTCCCACTCACTGTTACCATCATGCTATGTAGCACAAAGGAGTTTTTTTTTTTTTTTTTTTTTTTGAGACGGAGTCTCATTCTGTCACCCAGGCTGGAGTGCATTGGCACGATCTTGGCTCACTGCAAACTCCACCTCCCTGACTCAAGCAATTCTCCTATCTCAACCTCCAAAGTAGCCAAGATTACATGCCTGGTTAATTTTTTTTTTTATTTTTTATTTTTAAATTTTTTTTTTAATTTTCAGTAGAGACAAGGTTTCACCAGATTGGTCAGGCTGGTCTCAAACTCCTGACCTCAGTGATCCACCCACCTCCACCTCCCAAAGTGCCGGGATTACAGGTGTGAGCCACCGTGCCTGGACTGCGGCTGATTTTTTTAATCATGGAAGTAATATATATTCTTGTGGGAGAGCTGACTTTAATGTCACATGGGGAGTGTAGGAGAGGTTTTCAGACCTCTCTAGCTGCTCCAGTCTTGCAAGGTGAACCAGTGACAACAGTGGGGTGGTAGGTCTGGCTGCAGGCAAAGCAAGATGGTAATCTCAGTATTTGCGCACTGATGAGTAAACAACAGGGAGGCGGATGTGGGCATGGGTGTGGCTGGTAATCAGCTGGCAGGACTGCAGGGTTCAAGAACAGGACCAGTGGAAAGATACAAGTCCACTAGGATGGGTAGTCCCTGCTATCTAGACTGAGGGGTCAGAGTCCAGCAGTCTTGACAAAGCTGAGGAGCCAGCCTGGCTGGACCAGAGAGAGTACAGACCTAGAACATAGTAGCCACAGGCGTGAGGAAACTGGGGGGAGGGTGCTACACAGATTTGGGGTATGGCAGCTCTTCCCCATCCACTGATGTCCATATCATTCAAATTTACTCTCTCCTTCCAAAACCAGCCACTCACTGAACGCAGTGGCTGTAATCCCAGCACTTTGGGAGGCCAAAGCAGGCAGATGGCTTTGCTTGAGCCCAGGAGTTTGAGATCAGCCTGGGAAACAAAGTGAGACACTGTCTCTACAAAAAAATAAAAAATTAGCTGCGTGTGGTGTCTGTAGTCCCAGCTAGCCGGGAGGCTTAGCTGGGAAGACTGCTTGAGCCCAGGAGACTAGGCCTGCAGGTGATCTGTGATCATGTCACCACACTCCAGCCTGGGTGACAGAGCAGGACCCTGTCTCAAAACCCCCCCCAAAACAAAATGAACCCCCAAACCAAAACCAGGCATTCCACTGCCCTGCCTTGGGGAGTGAGGAAGGCTTCCAGGAACCTTAAGGAGAGAATGCTCAGGGTGAGAGGCAAATCTAATGACAGGTTAGAGAACTAGAGCATCAGACCCCCCCTGAGCTTGAAATCCATCTATAGGTGTTTACTAAGAAGCTGTTCAATTCAGGGCTCTCTGTGGGAGTCAATAAAATATTCCCTAGGCCAATGCCATCTTAGCAGAGCAGCCTAAGTATTAAAGGAAACCCTCAGGTCTCACCTTCACTGTCTACCTCTTGGTGCTTGGGGGAGCAGAGATGAAGGCTGGGAGATGCTGTTTTATAGCAGCTTTAATGTCGGACTCTTAATTGAATGTGCCTTGAGGGTATTTAGCTTGCCTTAGTATCATTATCCTATCATCTTAGTGTTGGGAACAAAGGTCATTTCAGTGAATTTCTTCATCTTACGGCTGAAGACCACCAAGGCTTAGAAAGGTAGTGACTCCCAGTTGTGATTTCCAAGCCAAGAGTAAAAACGTAAAACTGCTATCTAATCTTCTGGATCGCTCACAGGGTGAGAGGTGGTACAAGTTGTTTACCCAAATATCTTTTCTGCTCAAAGGCAACATTTAGTTTGGAATGTGTCCTTTGGCCTTCCTAGTGTTTTCTCTTGGACTCCTTCCCCAACCTCAGTTGTACCATCTGCTGCTACCCTCCCACTCTCTAAGCAAAACCTGCTCCTACAAAATAATCTGACACATTCACAGAAGAATATAAAAAACTGATGAGGTTTAACAAGTTGCTTTTTTTTTTTTGGCAGAATCTCACTCTGTTGCCCAGGCTGGAGTACAGTGGTGTGATCTTGGGAAGCAGAGCTTGCAGTGAGCTGAGATTGTGCAGCACTGCACTCAGCCCGGGCAATAGAGTGAGATTCTGAAAAAAGAAAGAAACGTTCCCCATTTAATAGAGAGGAAAACTAAGGCTTAGAAAGAGTCCTGATTCTTATTTGGGCTAATGTGAACTTGACCCTAGTAGAAAAACTCAATCTACCACACTGCTATCCTTTTCATTGTTAAAAATTCAGAGATCAGGCTGGGCATGGTGGCTCAGGCCTATAATCCCAGTACTTTGGGAGGACAAGGTGGGTGGATCACTTGAGGACAGGCATTCCAAGACCAGCCTGGCCAACATGGCAAAACCCCATCTCTACTAAAAATACAAAAACTAGCCAGTGGCGCGTGTGTGTAATCCCAGCTACTTGGCCTCCAGGCTGAGACAGGAGAATCTTGAAACTGGGAGGTGGAGGTTGCAGTGAGCTGAGTTTGTGCCACTGCACACCAGCCTGGGCAACACAGCAAGACATGGTCTCAAAAAAAAAAAAAAAAAATTCAGGGTCAAACCTCTGGAATACCAACATACCATAGCTGCCTCCTCTGCATCCCTTTCCTGGCTCTCCTGACATTGTGTTTTTACTCTGCATTTATTTGATTATATGCCACATCTATATGACTCATCAGAGCAAATGGGGCCTGGGAGAAAGGAGGGAAGGATATGTGACCTTTGCCCTCTGGGCCCTCCCCTCTTCTAGGAACACCTGTCCATTGAAGATTTCACTCAGGCTTTCGGGATGACTCCAACTGCCTTCTCTGCTCTGCCTCGATGGAAGCAACAAAACCTCAAGAAAGAAAAAGGACTATTCTAAGAGTGGCTGTGGTTGTAAAGCAGCACCCTACTGTAATTGTGGGGTTTTATCACTGGTATTAGTCCTACACCAATTGAAGTGAAATTTTACAGTTGTGCCTACGAGCACAAACTTCTCTGGGCAAATGCCACTTTTGTAGTAATTTACCTATTCCTTCAGAAAGATGATATCCCAAAAGGAGCCTATGGTCCTCATTTCAACTTCTAGGAAGGTCACTAGATTTCCATCCTGAAGTGTTGCATCATTTTTAATACTCCTATTCTAGAGCTTTCTCTTCTTAGAAGAGCAGGGAAACACTCCATGGAACATTAGGGTTCTGAGACACTACCTAGCTTGTCCTCTCTCATGACTCATTTTTATCTATGGAAGGTAGGCTGAAGCATTTTGCAGGTTTACAATGTCCCCAGAATAACAGCTTTTCCTTTTCACATATACTTTCCTTACTGCCTTATTCAGTGGGTAAGTTAGAGGGTTGAAGGAGAGTTGAATGGGCCACAAGACTGCCCTCTTAGGAGGTTTCACAAATGCCAAACAGTACCCAGTGAGAGCAGCACAACCACTGGGGCTAAGCTTGAGACCTAAAGGCAAGAATGAAATGCAAATGCTATTTCACTCCTTCTCCCAACCCTTAATAATAAGGCAAAGGAAAAGCCTAGTGAAGGTCCATCCTAGGTTTACAAACTTACCCAGAAGCCTCTGCAAAGCTTCACAGACTCCTCAGATGAAAATAACAGGAATCAGTGGTGACTATGGCTGAACACTGGTTTACCATTCTGTTACCTTTAAGAAGTAACAGTGCTGCAAAGAATTCCAAGTCAGAAAGCCAACAGAAGGCGATTTCCACAACTTTCAACGGGTTGTTATAAGTATCAGCAAGAATGTGTCCTTTTCAGAAATAACAGTCCAAACAACAGAAGGTTAATAAAGGCTTTAATTTCATACACACAAAAAAACTCTATGCATAATTTAAAAAGGAACAAAAGGAAAAACCGTAAAGGATACAGAGGAACAGTTCTGCTAAAACACAGATAAAAGTGCCGCTCCATACAAAACATAATCAGAATCAAAAGTCACTCTGAACATAAAGAAAAAAATCACCTCACAAATAATGTGGCCACAGCTGCCAGAAAACCTGGTAGTGGCTCAATTAGGCAAAGTGTAGGAATCTCATTGTTTTTCTCTCTTTAAGTATAAAGAAACAACATTGACAATAGGCCAGAGAAGTTAGGGAGGGAAGGAAAAGCTCAGAGGGAGGGAAACCTGGGGACAAGAGGTGTGCACACCCACGTGGTCTCACTCTTCACACAGGCCCACTATTTTTGAAACACACCAGTTTAGTTGACTGCTCTTCTTTGTTCTGGCCTCTGACCAGGCAAACCTGTATCCTGGCCCAGACCTTCACCCACTCTATCCTTATGCCAAGAGACATACCTATACTTTGAACCTCTGTACTTTTAAGAAAAGTCCAATGTTACAAAAATCAAATGCTTACATTCAGACTGGCACACTTTTTAATAAAAACTCTATACACCTCAGACTTATAGCACACATGGAAACAACTAATTGTATGTAAGTATGATACAATGAATGAGACTGCCTCAAGTCTAGTAATCAAAGCATGCCATAAGGTGAATGATTGTGGTGAAACACAGCAAAATAATTGTCACAAAACTCTCAAGGCCTAACAAACTAGTTCTCCAATAAAATAAAAATTTTCAGATGTTAATAACACATATCAATAGAGACAAAATTAGAATTCTGAAGTAATGCAATAGAAAGACTTTAGAGGGCAGAAGTCTATTTAATTTTTGTATATACTTGTAAGAGTACATTACCCAGTATAAAGCAAAATGGGGAGGAAAAAGACATCTATCCATTTTATTGGAACACCTTTATGTGCCTTGCATCTGGTGTTGGGTTTTTGATTTTCCCAAAAAATCTCCTATATATACAAAAATCCACATGTACTTGGAGACCCTGCTCTGTTTCCCCCATTTAAAACAAAAGACCACGGGGAGGGGGGTGTCAATTAAGTTAAAAAGGTCCCCCACACCCCGAAAATGGAAGAGTATCCACTGCAGTCATTTCAGAGGGCAAAGAAGATAATATTTTTATTTGCTTTAATATAACCTCTTTTTAGTAGCTAACAAGTGAGTTTACAAACTACTTTTTTTCTCTTTAATTTAGGTGTTTGCAGATAATTTTCATTATACAACTATATCCGTAGCTGTACACGTGTACAGTTAAATAACAGTAACTATACACAATGTGGAAAAATTAAATTCATAGATTATTTTGCTGAGGTTTTAAATTTTAAAGCCTCTGTTTCAGAATTTTACACTTGATCAAGGAGAAAACAAATGTGTGGTCTAACATTTGCTTTCTGTAGTTAACTGACTGATCTGTAAGTACCACTGCGTTATGTCTTAAAATGTAAACGCATTTACATTTGTTGTATTTGTTATTGAGCCTTTTAAATTAGGCCCAGAATGAACAGACCACAGCAAGTAAACAAAACTTTTGGAATCAAAGTATTAATAGATCAATTCATGGATTTGCTTATTATATCCTGCTGAGACAAACCTCATGAGTGTGCACACACATATGATATATCCCTATGAAACAGTCTAATCTCATAGGCCTAAATTATAGTCATGGCTATTAAAGAAATTAACAGCATTCAGCCACGTGCAACTTTCTAACCTTCAGTAATATTAGGGGATTAAAATCAACGAATATGAAATTCAGTTTATTTTTCCTTTAAAATGCCAACAAAGATCAAAAGATTGTATCTAGAACTAATTGCTATCAAGTTCCAATTCAATGTCATTTAAAGTAATATAACCACACATTTGGTATTTTCAATAGGAAGGTTAATTAGGTATTGTGCAAACTGCCTGCAACGGAAGCACTCAATCCTTATCTAACTTGTCCCTTCCTGGCCCCAACATGCTAACTGCCCCATCCTCCAATAATGGGAAAACTGATCACACTGTGCAAAAAAAATAATATATTATCTATTTATAATTTTAAAATATATACAGCCAGCTCAAAAAAACAACAAACCCCATCAACATAGTCCAGCTGAAATCTCCACTGGTAGTCAAAGAAGCAAATTAAAGGAGTAAAAAAGGAGAAAGGCCACAAGAATGGACAGACATCAAGTACAATTTGAGTCCCAAACATGCAAGTACATGAGCAGTGAGATAACTCACATCCTCCAATCACCTACTTTCGACAACTCTTGGCCAAGACATGAAGATCAAATCAGGTTTCTGAGGTAAGTTGATTTCTAAACCATACACACATGAAAGCTATGAAAGCAATTCAAATGAAGCTGCTTCATGAGGCAATCTAGACTTATGACATATTTCTATTTTTCTCCATGTTTTAATGCAGCCCTTACTTTAAATCTTTCCCAATAATTTTTAACAGTGCCTCTTAAATGCAAAGACAGGTAAGAGAATTAGTAACTAGCCGAAGAATTTTATTACCACTTCACTCATTTATGAGAAAACCAGTTATTTTCAAGCAAAACCAAACCAAACCAAACCAAAAGAGGCTCTTGGTAGAAATGAAACAAAATTTTAAAGTTAGTTTTTTAAAACAAATATTTTCCTCTGCTCTAAACACCTCTGGCATTTTCTACCACTCTATCATTTTGGAACATTCATCACAATAATGTATATAGGTAGATGGCAGGAGGCAAAGCATTTATCCGTAGTTAAGCAAAACTGCTGAAGCCATTTATAATTCAAAGAATAAAAATTTAGAACAGGTTACTGTGTGAGAATATATCCAAGTTTCAAGAGTAGGGCTGGAGCTCTCTTAAGACAATCTTTCAGAATAGATGTTGCACCTTCTGTGATGGTGGTTTGTGTGTGTGTGTGTGTTTTTTTTTTTTTTTTTGAGATGGAGTCTCACTCTGTCACCCAGGCTGGAGTGCAATGGAGTGGCATCGGCTCACAGCAACTTCTTCCTCCTGGGTTTAAGCAATTCTCTCATGTGATGGTAGGTTTTTAAATGCTTTTTTCCTTCTGAAAAGCTGATGTGGTTTTGTCCCTAACTCTGAGAACTAAAGAATAATCCCCTTGTTTATAACAAAAGAAAAAACACGAAAGAAAACAATGAAGGTTTCATTTTGCTATACTTAACTCTGTGGGATCCTAATGATATCTGGGCTTGTAAAATTATTTTATGGACAGAATTCCATCCTTAACATAATTCTTTATATAGTTTCATAAGCTGCTTAACCGAGCTGGTTGTGTCAGCTAAGTGACTAGCATAGCACTTAATGATGCCGCTCTACTTTGCCTCAACTTGAGCACCTAAAAAGTAGGTAAATTATGCACCTTTTGTTATTTGTTAGTTCTTGGGATTACCTAAGCCAATCATATTTTAACTGTGACCCTATTTTAAGGGCCAAGCCAGACAGTAAATGGTTAAATGATCAATGTTTTCCTATAGCTCAAGTACTTAATTTCACACTTGCAATAGGACTTTTAGCTTCAGTGGTCCAGAATTTTAGTTTACCAGAACACTCTTCTTATCCTCCTTATGTTTGAGAGACAGAGATGCTAGCATTCTTTCTTATCCCTAAGTATTCCCGCTGCGGAGTCCCAATTGGAGAAATGTTATCTTTCCACCTGTTTACAGTTTTGGTTGCAATCCATTAGGGTAATGCTACTTGATGACAAAAATGACAAAAGAATGACAAAAAATGAAAAAGAGTCTATCTTCACCACCATAATAATGATGATATATGACGAACGTACTATGTGAAGAAATTTCCTTAGAGAAAACACAAAGTATAAAAGGAATATCAAATGTGAGACTATAAGACATTCCAGAGCACCAACAATCCATTTCTTGGGACTGCATGTAAACAGCAAAGACATCACAAATTCATGAAATTTGCAAACAACAATAAAAAACAGCTCCTCAAGTCAGGTGACAGCAATGCCCCTCTCTTGCAAAGAGAACAAACTGTCATTAGTGTAACATGAAGAGCTGCCTTTCCAGTGAACTTTACTAATAAGCAAACACACACAAAAGGTTACAGACTTGAGTGAAACTACTCAAGGAACATAAAAGCTAAAGGCCAACTGATAAGCATATCTTTACACATATCTCAGGTGAATGGACTCTTTGACACCTTCATTTCTTCTCCAAACTGCTGTGCTATTAATTTTGAACAGGCATATTCTGGTGGCTCATCCTAACTCTTTAAGGCTCCATTCATCCCGTGTGTGTGTGTGTGTGTGTGTGTGTGTGTGTGTTGTGTGTGTGTGTGTACACACATACACAGATATATATATATTTACAACATGTGTTCCTAAGACAAAAGGAAGTGCCACTCTTATAGGAGAAAAAGGATAATCAGCTACAGATGTGAGACCAAAGTTTCCATAAAATAGCATGGAGCATTCTTCATAACTCCAATTTTTGTCTTTTGGTTTGGCCCTGAGCTGTTTGTTGCTCCCGCATCAAGTAGAATTCCAAATTCTCCTTCAGCAGAGGAAAGGTGAGGTGGGCAGCAGTAAGAAAAAATATGCAGTGCACACTACCAACCCAGAAGTTTGTTTCTCACAAGGCCTGACGGGTAGTCTTCCCCACTTCCATGCTAAGTGTCTGAGAGTTCTTTTCTGTTTCCAGCAGCTCATCAAAGATCTCCCTTAAAATAAAATAAGCAAAAAATAAAACAGGAAATTAGTAAGCAGAACCAAAGAATAGGCATGAGAAAAAGTAAAATAAAATTGATACAGATAAAGCCTTTATATTCCACTTCACGCCTGTATTTTATTAAATAAGCAGCTCACTCATTTGATCTTAACCCTTTGAATGCTCATTTCTGAGAACAGAGGGGAACTGACAACAGTTGGCTTTAATGAACATGCTATGTAATTCCCATCCATATAAATCAGATTTTCTAGCTGATAAAACTGGATGACTGAAAAGACTTATAAAAGGACATCTTCTATCATAAAACAAACTGTCTTAACTTCCATACCTAGATACTACTGTGTAATGAGCAATTAAGGCTGAGTTATGAAAGAAAATATTCTAGACTTTCAAGGAAATATCAAGAGATGGACCCTAACCAAAGATAACAAAAACCAAAAATTCTCAACTGTCAATGGATGGGAAGATTTTATTCTCAAAGGAAAAAAAAAGAGTTCAGGTGATTTTTAACTCATTATTTCAAATCTGACAAAGTTTCTTACTTGTGCATATAAAAGAAGATGTAACCACTCCGATCTCGATCACTCTGCACAGCAGCCTCTTGGATTTTTGATACCTCCAGGTCATTGTAAGTAAACCACGATTGCTTCTTAATGTCATACACATCACTAATGTAATGACCTGAAACAAGTAACATCTTAAAATCAAGGTTTTTAAAAACACACTGAATTTTTTTTTTTTTTTTGAGAACTAGTCTTACCCTGTTGCCCAGGCTGGAGTGCAGTAGCACAATTTGGCTGACTACAACCTCCGCCTCCCAGAGTCAAGTGATTCTCCTGCCTCAGCCTCCCGAGCAGCTGGGATTACAGGCACATGCCACCATGCCCAGCTAATATTTTTTTGTATTTTTAGTAGAGACGGGGTTTCACCATGTTAGCCAGGATGGTCTTGATCTCTTGATTTTGTCATTCGCCCACCTCGGCCTCCCAAAGTGCTACGATTACAGGCGTGAGCAACCGCATCCGGCCTAAAAACACACTGAATTTATCTCAGGTATAGGAAGTTTGAGAAAGAGAAAAAAAGCTACCGTATCCATCTTATCCTCAACACTGTGTCTAAGACCCACTGAGAAAACACATACAATGCCAGGAACAGTGGCTCACTCACGTAATCCCAGCACTTTGGGAGGCCAAGGCAGGAGGACTGCCTGAGGCCAGGAATTTGAGACCAGCCTGGACAACAAAGCAAGAACCTATCCATACAAAAAAAATTTAAAAGTTAGCCAGGTGTGGTGGCATCCACCTGTAGTCTCAGCTACTCAGCATGCTGAGGTAGGAGGATCTCTTGAGCTCCTGAGCCCAGCAGTTCAATGCTGCAATGAGCTAACAATGGTGCCACTGCACTCCAGCCTGGTGACAGAGTGAGACTCTGTCTCTTGAAAAAGAGAAAAATACATGTAAGTACACAGAGAATTAAGGAAGCATATACTACACTGGGACACTGTTTTTATTGTGCTCAGAGGAATTTAGGTCACTTATGAATAGAGAAATCAAAACAGTTACGACTATTAACACAATTCACATTGAGTGTGATCAAAGTAGATTTCAAAGATTTTCTTGAAAAACTTGTACTTCAGGGGCTGGGTGCAGTGGCTTACATCTATTATCCTGGCACTTTGGGAGGCCAAGGTGGGTGGATCTCTTGATCGCAGAAGTTCAAGACCAGTCTGGCCAACATGGTGAAACCCGATCTCTACTAAAAATGCAATAATTAGCTGAGCGTGGTGGTGCATGCCTGTAATCTCAGCTACTTGGGAGGCTGAGATAGGAGAATCACTTGGACCCAGGAGGTGAAGGCTGCAGTGAGCCAAGATTGTGCCACTGCACTCCAGCCTGGGTGACAGAGCGAGACTGGGTCTCAAAAAAAAAGAAAAGAAAAATATCCTTATGAAGCTAGGCAAAGAGCAATGTAATAAAGAGCAAATGTTGACTACTTCATTTATAAAATGCTGAAATCATGATGGCTATTCACCTGAAGAAGAAGTGCTACCAATGTGACTGACAACACTGATGAGCCGGTAGGAGTGAGGCAGATTCCCTGTCTGGAAAACAGAAGTGGGTATAATTTTTAAGTTTTCATTTGAATAAAAGCAAAACACTGAATATAAATTTGGTGTGTGACATAGTAAGAATCAATTAAAAAATCAGTTCACACCCTTTGACTCCAAGAATTCCACCCCCAACTAAGAAATTATTCTAAGGAAATAAGTCAAAAGAAGAGTATATGTGTCAAATTATTTACTGTGGCATTATCTAGTGACAAGTTGGAACAAACAATCTACCAAATAATAGCTGACTGGTTAGCATATCAATTCAATATAATAATGTTCAGTTATATAAAAAAATTACATGGATCAGCAACATGTTAAGTTGTTTTCCAAACCCATATGAATGCACATAGTAACTACAGCTCTATTAAAAACAGTTACATTAAGATCTTGTTAGGCATTGGACAATACAATGAAAATATTAAAAGAGCTGCTATGTTGCTGTAGGGATCAGAGTGAACTTTTACATTTTAAATATTATGAAAATGCGATTAAAACATAGTTGGTAAAATAAAGCAAAACTGAAAAGTGATATTCATGCACTGCAGACAGCACTATAAGGTAAAATCTGGGGAAGGAATATGGCTATACGTAAACCAGAAACTTAAAATGTTCATAATCTTCGATTTAGTAATTTACTTCTGGAAAATCTAAAAACAAAAAACTCTAAACTATGGAAAATGCAGGCCAGGCATGGTGGCTCATGCCTGTAATCCCAGCACTTTGGGAGGCTGAGGCGGGCGGATCACCTGAAGTCAGGAGTTCAAGACCAGCCTGACAAACATGGTGAAATCCCGTCTCTTTAAAAAAAAACAAAAACAAAAACTATGGAAAATCCATGCGTCAAGAGCACACGCCACTGTACTCCAGCTTGGGAGAAAGACAGATCTTGACTTAAAAAAAAAAAAGAGAAGTCTGTGTTTGGCCAGGCACAGTGCCTCGTGCCTATAAACCCAACACTTTGGGAGGGAGAGATGGGCAGATCCCTTGAGGCCAGGAATTTGAGATCAGCCTGGCCAAAATGGTGAAATCCCATCTCTACTAAAAATAAAAAAAAATAGCTGGGCATGGTGGCTTATGCCTGCAATCCCAGCTACTCGAGTGGCTGAGGCATGAGAATCGCTTGAGCCCAGGAGGTGGAGGTTGCAGTGAGCTGACAGAGCGAGACTCTGTCTCAAAAAAATAAAAATAAAATATGGAAAATGCTACAAGCATACAGTTTCCCAACACATTATTATAGTGAAAAATTAGAAACAACTTAGACAAATATTCAATGTTAGCTAAAAATTAATAGAATATTCATTTGAGACAATATAGCACAGCCATTAAAAATAAGCAGCTTATAAATAACTACTCTTTAAAAAACAGGATAACCTTGGTGTGGTGGTGTGTACCTCCAGTCTGACATATGGAAAGCTAAGGCAGGAGAATCCCTTGAGCCCAGGAGTTTGAAGCCAGCCTGGGCAACACAGAGAGACTCTGACTCTAGAACAAAAAAAAACAAATGGGATAAAAACTATACTTCTGACTTTTTAAAAAGCATACGCGGAGGAGAGGATAACAAAGATATAAGTCAAAGTGCTGAGATGTGTTAGGATGGTAATCAAAATTTGTGGGGGCAGTTATTTAAGGGGCAAAAAGAAAAAAGAGTTCAATGTGCCCTAATTAACATCACCAATTCAACAGTTTTCAGTGAGTAACAACAAACTATTTTTGGTATTTAAGTATGAAGATAATACACCTATTTGATGAAACTAAAGGTAATTTTATTTATTTTTTCTCGAGAGTTTCATTCTTGTTGCCCAGGCTGGAGTACAATGGCGTGATCTCAGCTCACTGGAACCTCCATCTCCCAGGTTCAGGTGATTCTCCTGTCTCAGCCTCCCGAGTAGCTGGGATTATAGGTGTGCGCCACCACACCCGGCTAATTTTTGCATTTTTTAGTAGAGATGAGGTTTCACCATGCTGGTCAGGCTGGTCTCGAATGCCTGACCTCAGATTATCTATCCACCCCAGCTTCCCAAAGTGCTGGGATTACAGGCGTGAGCCACCGTGCCCAGCTAACTAAAAGTAATTTAAAACACACATGCCTTTACTGAGTTCTTATCGAACATGCATGTAAAGTGGTCAGGATGTATTCCTGTTTTTTTGTTTTGTTTTGAATCTTTGAGAAATGAAGAGTAAATGACAAGAGAAAATGAGACTATTTAATGGCTGCTGAAAGGGCAGAAATGAACCTGCAATGGACACTGAAAGTGAGGCCTTTGAAATAAAGAGCAGGATTGACACTGAATCTGACCAACTGTACTCAGGGATGAAAAAATTACCTCAGCATTTCTTTTCAGTTCCTCAGCTTCAGCTTCTGTATACTCCATATCAAAAACATCCTCATTTCCAGAGTCCTCATCAGAACCCAATGTATCCACAAAGGAGTTGTTAAACTCTGAAGAATACAAAGACAAAATCTTATAAAAGTTCTTGAAATAGGCTGGGCATGGTGGCTCACACCTATTGTAATCCCAGCACTTTGGGAGGCCAAGGCAATTGGATCACTTGAGGTCAGAAGTTTGAGACCAGCCTGACCAACATGCTGAAACCCTGTCTCTACTAAAAATATGAAAATTAGCTAGGCGTGGTGGTGCATGACTGTAATCCCAGCTCCTCAGGATGCTGATGCAGGAGAATCACATGAACCTGGGAGGCAGAGGTTGCAGTGAGCTGAGATGGCACCACTGTGTTCCTTCCAGCCTGGGTGACAGAGTGAGACTTCATCTCAAAAAAAAAAAAAAAAAAAAAAAAAAATTAGCCGGGCATGGTGGCTAATGCCTGTAATCCCAGCTACTTGGGAGGCTGAGGTAGGAGAATTGCTTGAACCCTAGAGATGGAGGTTGCAGTAAGCTGAGATTGTGCCATTGCACTCCAGCCTGGGAAACAAGAGCAAAACTCCATATTAAAAGAAAAAAAAAGTTATTGGAATGGACATAAGAGACACAATTAAGAAGATAAAATAGCCTGAAGTCACATTTTATCATTCTAAGAAAACATAAAACATAGTATGAGGGTCCAACATGCTCAGCCCACTCTGGGAAACATGGGAGACATGGATAGCTATAAAAGAAGTGCTCTTTTTCTTTTAAATATATTTATATGATAAAGTGATCTAATCCTCATAAGAAAGGCATAAAAGTGGAAAAGAATATAATTTTATATATAATCCAATTTCACTAAGTTCTATATATAAGCTATATATGTTATATTTCAAGTACTTGGTGTCATTAGCAGACATAAATTATCCTCATAGAAAAAGGATTATTAAAAAGTCAGTATTCTTTTTTCTTTGAATTAAATCATTTCTTGGCCGGGCAAAGGGGCTCATGCCTGAAATCCCAACACACTTTGGGATCTGAGGCCGGCAGATCACGAGGTGAAGAAATCAAGACCATACTGGCCAACAAGGTGAAACCCCATCTCTACTGAAAATACAAAACTTAGCTGGGAGTGGTGGCGTATTTCTGTATTCCCAGCTACTTGGGAGGCTGAGGCAGCAGAATTACTTGAACCCTGGAGGTGGAGGTTGCAGTGAGATTGCCCCACTGCACTCCAGCCTGACAACAGAGCGAGATTTCAACCAAAGAAAAAAAAAAATCATTTCTTGAAATGTAGCAAAAAAGTAAAAAAAATTCAACCTTTAACTCTTAAATTTCACCTAAGATACTAAACAAATAAATCCAGGATCTATATTTTCCTTTTTTACATTTTTAAATTTTTAAGTCTGGCTCTGTCACCCAGGCTGGAGTGCAGTAACACAATCTTGGCTCACTGCAACCTCCTCCTCTTGGGTTCAAGCAATTCTCCTGCCTCAGCATCCCAAGTAGCTGGGATTATAGGCGCCCACCACCATGCTGGGCTAATTTTTGTATTTTTAGTAGAGATGGGGTTTTACCATGTTGGTTAGGCTGGTCTCGACTTCCTGACCTTGTGATCTGCCTGCCTCAGCCTCCCAAGTGCTGGGATTACAGGTGTGAGCCACCGCGCCCGGCCAAGATCTGTATTTTCTTTAACAATGTGTGTCTATTGGAAGCATCCATCTTTACTAATGGTGTTAAGAATCCCAGAAGATAAATAAAATGGTGTTAAATAAAGAATCCCATTTGTACATATATGGTTATTTGCTTTAAAATATAATTAGCTCCACTAAAATCACAGAATAGTGTGATTTACAATCACATAAATATTTAAGAATGAGGCCAGGCATGGTGGCTCATGCCTGTAATCCCAACACTTTGGGAGGCTGAGATGGGTGGGTCACCTGAGGTCAGGAATTTGAGACCAGCCCAGCCAACATGGTAAAACCCTGCCTCTACTAAAAATACAAAATTAGCTGGGTGTGGTGGCACATGCCTGTAATTCCAGCTACTTGGGAGGCTGAGGCAGGAGAATCACTTGAACCTTGGAGGCGGAGGTTGCAGTGAGCCAAGATTGTACCACTGCACACCAGCCTGGACAACTAGAGCGAAACTCTGTCTCAAAAAAAAAACAAAAAAAAACCCACAAAAAACCGGGCATGGTGGTGTACACCTGTAGTCCCAGCTACTTGGGAGGCTGAGGTAGGAGAATTGCTTGAACCCAGGAGGTAGAGGTTACAGTGAGCAGAGATCGTGCCTCTGTACTCCAGCCCCTGGGCAACAGAGCAAGACCCTGTCTCCAAAAAGAAGACATGGAAGAACCAGGAACCAGGTACCTCTGAAACTGGAGGATAAGGAGGAGATAAAATGAAGATGAGGTAAAAGCTATTTGAGAAACAGATTCCTACATCTACTTCTTCCAACTTTATATCTTATGGACTCCTAATACCTAGTCAACATATTAGTTCTGCCAAATGCCATGACATGTGAACCTTATGCTATTGAATACACTCACTCATGACTGCCCACTGACTTCCCCAGAATAAGCTCTTGAAAATTCATGGGGAAACTAAGGTCACATTATGTTCTTCTAAGAGTCTTAACAGTGGCAAAATTATAACTTTTTCATTAAACAGATGATAGATAATTCTTGCTGTTTAGTTTTTCAAAATTAAAAAATATAGTTAGAGATATGGGTAAAGATGACAAAAATCATTTTGAAAAAAGCAAGCTGAAGATGAATATAAATGTTAGAATAGTGGTTTCTCCTGGGAGGAAGACAAAACGGAGAGATATACAGGTAACTTCTAAGGTTCTATTACTTTACCTGGAGGTATTCAAATTTGTTATTAAAAAACACATTTTAGGCCAGGCGCGGTGGCTCACGCCTGTAATCCCAGCACTTTGGGAGGCCAAGGCGGGTGGATCACGAGGTCAAGAGATCGAGACCATCCTGGTCAACACGGTGAAACCCCGTCTCTACTAAAAATACAAAAAATTAGCTGGGCCTGTAATCCCAGCTACTCGGGAGGCTGAGGCAGAAGAATTGTCTGAACCCAGGAGGCGGAGGTTGCGGTGAGCCGAGATCGCGCCATTGCACTCCAGCCTGGGTAACAAGAGTGAAACTCCGTCTCAAAAAAACAAAACAAAACAAAAAAACCCCACATTTTAGCCTATAATCCTGGCACTTTGGGAGGCTAAGGTGAGTGGATCACTTGAGGTCAGGAGTTTGAGACCAGCCTGGCCAATATGGTGAAATCCTGTCTCTACTAAAAATGCAAAAATCAGCCGGGTGTGATGGCATAACCAATAGTCCCAGCTACTTCTGAGGCTGACATGAGAACTGCCTGAACCCGAGAGGTGGAGGTTGCAGTGAGCCAAGATTGCACCACTGCACTCTAGCCTGGACGACAGAGTAAGATGCCATCCCCACAATAAAAACTAACACACATACACACACTCTCACTCTCTTTTCATGTTCTTCTATGTGTGAAACATTTTACCATTAAAAAAAGTAATTAACATGATCTCCACACCTTGAAGACTTAATTCAGTAGCTCTTTTGAGGTCATCATCTTCTTTCTGTTCCCAAGCCTCCTAAAGAGACAAGAACAAAAACTAAAGTATTTAAAGAAGTACTGATTAAACTTATTTAGAGAATAAAATCAGTTTCTTTGGAAGCATTTGCTAATAATGCTTTCTATAACCGTATACATCTTTGGAATATTACCTTTTGAGGAATGTGGGGAAGTTCGTTACGTTTTTCAACATTGTCCTCTTACAACACAACCTTAGAAGTTAGCTGGGTGTGGTGGCTCACACCTGTAATCCCAGCACTTTGGGAGGCTGAGGGAGGTGGATCACCTCAGGGCAAAAGTTCGAGACCAGCTTGGACAATATGGTGAATCCCTGTCCCTACTAAAAATACAAAAATTAGCCAGGCATGGCAGTGGGTGCCTGTAAGCCCAGCTACTCAGGAGGCTCACTTGAACAGGAGAATCACTTGAACCCAGGAGGTAAGTGGAGGTTGCAGTGAGCCAAGATCACACCATTGTACTCCAGCCTGGGTGACAAGAGCGAAACACTGTCTCAAATAAACAAACAAAAAACCCAAAGTGTCTGGCACACAGTAGGTACTTAGCAAATTTATGTCTGATTTATAGCATTTTCCAGTTTCCATAGTATATAAAAATAAATACTCTCACCATGGCCAATTTTAAATTACGATATGATAGTCAATGCAAAGTTGGGAAGGGCATATATTGGCTCTCCTGAGCTGATTTTGAGAGCCAGCTCTAACATATCACTCACCTTAAGTCTGTAACAGATGGCAAGATGAACATTTCCACAAGATATTATTCATAGGTTTCTATTTTTTTTATTCTTGCTGAAGAAACCAAGACACATAGTAGATGCTTGGTAAATACTAAATGAATGCCACTGACTGTTAATTTTCTGATATATTTGAGGTTCTCTTAGGAAAAAATAGTACCGGGGAGGGATAGCCTGGGGAGAAATGCCAAATGTGGGTGAAGGGGAGAAGCAAAGCAAAGCACACTGCCATGTGCGTACCTACGCAACTGTCTTGCATGCTCTGCTCATGTACCCCAAAACCTAAAATCCAATAAAAAATAAAAAATAAAAAAAAAAAGAAAAAAATAGTACCTTCAATATCTCCTGAAATGTTTCAAACTAGATGACTATCTTTATTTTATTTTCATTTTCATTTATGTAGAGATGAGATCTTGCTTTGTTGCCCAGGCTGGTCTTGAACTCCTGGCCTCAAGTGATCCTCCCACCTTGGCCTCCCAAAGTGCTGGGATTATAGTGTGAGCCACCTCGCCCAGCCTGGATGACTATTTTAATTATAAAAAGGAACAGGGAAATGTTGAGTATAACAACAAATTTCCCTCATCATCTTCAGAGAAAAGATAATTTACAAATGACACATGAATAAGAAAAAATATAACACTTTTGTGTTAAAAGTATAAAGTTTTTTTTTTGTTTTTTTCTGAGACAGAGTCTCACCCCATCACCCAGGCTGGAGTGCAAAGGTGCAATCTTGGCCCACTGCAATCTCCACCTCCTGGGTTCAAGCAATTCTTTTATACTTAAAAAATATTTATTTTATACTTTATTCAGAATAAGTCTACTCTGAAACCAAAAGTCAAGACTCTCTTTTAGTTATTAACAGAATGATGCAGGTATAACAAACTAAAGACACTTCCTCTTACAACCCTATCCTCACAACTGAGAAGTTTTAATTGAGTCAGCTGATAAGACACAGTATACATGTCTTTCATCTATGAAAAAAGGAGGTGGTAAATTTTTTCTTTTTATGCACTAAAAAGAAATTTTTGCTAAGAAATCAGACCTTGGTCATTTATATTAAAAGTAAGTCTTGGCCAGGCACGGTGGCTCACGCCTATAATCCCAGCACTTTGGGAGGCTGAGGTGGGTGGATCACCTGAGATCAAGGAGTTCGAGACCAACCTGGCCAATATGGCGAAACCCTCTACTAAAATGCAAAAATTAGACGGGTGTGGTTTTGAGTGTCAGTAATCCCAGCTACTCTGGAGGCTGAGGCAGGAGAATTGCTTGAAACCAGGAGGTGGAGGTTGCAGTGAGCCGAGATCTTGCCATTGCACTCCAGCCTGGGCAACAGAGCAAGACTCCATCTCAAAAAAAAAAAAATCAGTGGGAGAACCTTTTAAAAATCCAGGTTAAAAGAAGATAGATCTAGATGCCCAGATCACACTCCAGATCAATTATATCAGGGGCAGAACTCTCCAGTATCTTTTTAAAGCTCTCCAGTTAATTTGAATGTGCAGTTAAGATTGAGAACCACTAGTCTAGAGAAATCAGGTATTTTTTTCTTTTGAGACAGAGTCTTACTCAGTAGCTGAGACTGGATTGCAATGGCATGATCTCAGCTCACTGCAACCTCCTCCTCCTGGGTTCAAGTGATTCTCATGCCTCAGCCTCCCTAGCAGTTGGGATTATAAGCATGCGTCACCACACCTGGCTAATTTTTGTATTTTTAGTAGAGACAGGGTTTCACCATGTTGGCCAGGCTGGTTTTGAAGTCCTGACTTCAGGTGATCCACCTGCCTCAGCCTCCCAAAGTGCTGGGATTACAGGTTTGAGCCACCATACCAAGCCTAGATTTTTTTATTCTTTTTTCTTTTTGAGACAGTTTTGCTCTGTCTCGCAGATTACAGTGCAATAGCATGATCTTGGCTCACTGCAACCTCTGCCTCCTGGGCTCAAGCAGCCACCCAAGTAGCTGGGACTACAGGTGTGCATCATCACGTTGGGCTAATTTTTGTATTTTTGGTAGAGATAAGGTTTTGTCATACTGCCCAGGTTGGTCTCAACCTCCTGGGCTCAAGCAATTTGTCCATCTTAGCCTCCTGAAGTGCTGGGATTATGGGCATGAACCCTATCTGGTCAAATTAGATTTCTTTCTTTTTTTTGAGACAGTCTTGCTCTGTTTCTCAGGCTGGAGTGTGGTGGCAAGATCTCGGCTCACTGCAACCTCCGAATCCTGGGTTCAAGCGATTCTTTTGCTTCAGCCTCTTGAACAGCTGGGAATACAGGTGTGCACCACCAGACATGGTTAATTTTTGTATTTTTAGTAGAGACGAAGTGTCACCATATTGACCAGGCTAGTCTAGAACTCCTAGCCTTAAGGGATCCACCCGCCTTGGCCTCCCAAAGTGTTGAGATTACAGCTGTGAGCCATAGCACCCAGCTTAGATTTCTTAATCTGATTATCTGATGAACCCAAACCCCATGCATACTAGGGAGTCTCGGTAAATTTTTACTAAGATGACTTGGATTGCACAGGAAAAGTCAGACCTGTAAGTCAGATCCTAGTGACTATAAATCTGATATTTCAGGTAACTGTAACAGTGCACATCAAATGGCATAAAGTGAACACTGAAAAGTAGGCTACTACATAAGGAAAAGAGAAGAGGCTGGGTGTAAACAGCTCATGCCTATAATCCCAGCACTTTGGAAGGTTGTGGTGGGAGGGCTACTTTAGTCTAGGAGCTTCAGACCAGCCTGGGTAACAGTGAAACCCTGTCTAAACTAGAAATAAAAAAATTAGCAGAGCATGCTGGGTGCTCCTGTGGTCCCATGTACTTGAGAGTCCTAGGCAGGAGGATCACTTGAGCTCAGGAGATTGAGGTTACAGTGAGTTATGATCAAGCTACTGCCATTCCAGCCTAAGCAACTGAGCAAGACACTATCTCAAATAAACAGAAAGGCAGATAAATGTTCTAACACCTAAATCTGAAAATTAGATTTTAGATAATATTTCTGATAATTCTATGTTCAAATAATTCATAAGAATTTATATTCTTAGAAAATGACCAAAACAAATACATCACTTTAAAATATTATGATAAAATCATGGTGGTATACTGGCTGTTTCTACAGTTTATAAAATAATGTTGGACTGGGAAGTCAGGCAATGGTGGCTCACATCTGCAGTCCCAGCACTTTCGGAGGCCAAAGCAGGAGGACTGCTTCAGCCCAGGAGTTCAAAACCAGCCTGGGCAACATAACAAGATCCTGTCTCTAAAAAATTAAAATTAAAAAAGAAAGAAATTTGGACTAGGAATAATCTATAATATCCCATCCTGGTTTAGTAAGCAATGAATTATAGTTATGAAAGGTAATCAACAATTTTATTTCATTTGTAGTTTCAAAAAAAGAAAAACTACCCATATACCTGTTTCAAACCCAGGTTGCAGTGCAGTGAGTAGCATGATCTCGGCTCATTGCAACCTCTGCCTCCTGGGTTAAAGAGATTCTCCTGCCTCAGCCTTCTGAGTAGCTGAGACTACAGGTGTGTGACATTACACCTGGCTAATTTTTGTATTTTTAGTAGAGATGGGTTTTTGCCACGTTGGCTTGGCTGGTCTCCAACTCCTGGCCTCAAGTGATCTACCCACCTCAGCCTCTCAAAGCACTGAGATTACAGGCGTGAGCCACCAAGCCCAGCATCAAACAAGTTGTTTTTTTTTTTTTTTCCCAATGACTTACTGTATGTAAATCATCTGGAACAATGTCTGACATAGTAAGTGCTCAACACATTAGTTACTATCATTCTATTTCTCAGGAAAGATAAGTACAGAGAAAGTAGCAATATAAGTATCTCTTACTTGCTCTTGAAGGCTCTGAGCCAGAGCCTGCTGAAGCTCTTGCTCTTCCCTTTCACGCTCCATATCATACTGCTGAAGCCAATCAACCTCTCCCTGAGATCCTTCTGGAGTTTTGTTTTCTTTATTTTCATCACAGTCTTTAGTTATCTCAGTGAAACTGGCAGGATCTGAGGAAGCAGAACAGAACATTAATTTGGAAAATCCTCTCTAATAAATGGAAAATTCTGAACTAGAGTGACACCTGCTGTTCAAAAAGTATACCCTAATTTCATCTATAATTTGCTTAGGACATACAATTTCATCTTACTATATCTACGTCAGGGTTAATCAACCTCAGAGCTATTGACAGTTTGGGTGGGACAAGCTTTTGTGGGGTGAGGTGAGAAGAGTATGTCCTGTGCATTGTAGAATGTTTAGTAGTGTTTCTGGCCTCTACCTACTAGATGTCAGTAGCATCCACCCTCTACAGTTGTGATAACCAAAAATGACAGACATTACCGTATGTCCCCTGGAAGGCAAAACTGCTCTTGGTTGAGAACAAATGATCTACAGTAATGGTTCTAAAAGTTAACTGATCATCAGAAACATACTATGTAAAGATGGGGAAGAAAAAGTAGCCACAGGTCATAGTGTCACTTGACCAAGGACATAAAAGTATTGTTTAGAGTAAATGAAGTAAAAATTAGGCCAAAATGATCAAACTGCTATTGAGATTTTCTCTTTTTTGTTTTTGAGACAGTGTCTTGCTCTCTCACCCAGGCTGGAATGTAGTGGCACGATCTTGCCTCACTGCAACCTCTGCCTCCCAGATTAAAGCAATTTTCGTGCCTCAGCCACCAAGTAGCTGGGATTACAGGCACGCACCATCATGCCCAGCTAATTTTTGTGTTTTAATAGAGATGGGGTTTCACCACATTGGTGAGGCTGATCTCAAACTCCTGACCTCAGGAGTTCCGCCAGCCTTGGCATCCCATAGTGCTGAGATTACAGGTGTTAGCCACAACGTCTGGCCGATTTTCCCCATTACACTGTATGTTAAACAAGTGTTTTCACATTAATAATCAAACAAGCACTGTATATATTCCAAATCAAAAGAGCTAAGTAAAAAGTAGTAAGTATTGTACAAGTGTATGGCAACATACAATGTATTTTTAAAACATTCAAACATTCAGGGAGGTAAATAAATTACTCTTCCAATTTTCTTTTTTTTCTCAATTTCATTTCTCTTCTTTTTTTTTTTTTTGAGACGGAGTCTTGCTCTGTTGCTCAGGCTGAAGTGCCGTGGCGTGATCTCAGCTCACTGTAACCTCTGCCTCCCCGGTTAAGGCAATTCTCCCACCTCAGTCTCCCAAGTATCTGGAACTACAGGCACCCACCACCATGCCCGGCTAATTTTTATATTTTAAGTAGAGACAGGGTTTCACCATATTGGTCATGCTGGTCTTAAACTCCTGACCTCAGGTGATCTGCCCACCTCAGCGTGCCAAAGTGCTGGGATTACAGGCATGAGCCTCCGTGCCTGGTCAAGTGAATATTTATTAAAAGAGGAAAAGAAACTCAATTTATTTGGTGCAAAAATCCAATGGTTCAAAACATTATATTACAGATAATCCCAATTAAACACACAAAAAACAATTATCCTAGAGATGTCAATAATTTCTTCCTTTCCTCCATTATTGGAGGAACACCCATGGCCTAGAAGGGGCAGCTTAGAAGTCTACATGACCCTGCGTGTTCCTCCCACCTAAGCCTACTGAACTGGGAATTAATGATTTGACTCAACCAATCAGATTATCTGTTTTGGAAATTTGGAACTAAGATATACAAAGTTAACTGATGGTGAACATTTCAAGTGGAAGGAAGATTTGGGGGTTGATGTTGCTATTTTACTTTTATCATCAAAACATACTCAAAAAAGTGTCATAATTTTTCTTAATAATTTTGAGCACTCAAGAGAGAGAAATACAGATTTCAGGAAGATATCATGGAGACTTAGAAAACAAATAAAACGGTTATTACAGAACTGGCTAGTAGCATTTAGTGCCCATTTAAGAGTATAGTCAGCCAGGCATGGTGGCTTACCTAACATCAGGAGTTCAAGACCAGCCTCGCCAACATGGTGAAACCCCATCTTTACTAAAAATACAAAAAATTAGCTGGGTGTGGTGGCGAGTGACTGTAATCCCAGCTACACAGAAGGCTGAGGCAGAAGAATTGCCTGAACCCAGGAGGCGGAGACTGCAGTGAGCCAAAGTTGTGCTACTACACTCCAGCCTGAGCAACAAGAGAAAGACTCCGTCTCAAAAAAAAAAAAAAGAGTGTAGTCATGAGTCTGAGGAACATCCACTCAACACAGTTTTGTGATTTTCTTCAGCAGTGTGGGTGCAGGTATGGAAAAAGTAACTAGTTGAGTTGGAAGTTTGGGTTTTGTCAGGCTGCTGCAGCCGAAGAAACAAGGAAGGAGATAAAAGGATAAGAAAATAGAGCATGTAGTCTGAGTAAGAAAGGAAGTACACAAAGAAAGAAAGATGATAAGAGGGAGGTGCTGAACAGCAAAAAATAAGAATCGATGAGTGGGTATTCTTAATAAAAATCAAGTAATAAAGTCAGAATATGATACTAGGTGAGCTGGATGGAAAGAAGGATTAGGGAAGGATATCTGAAACAAAGATTTCAAAGGTGGTACAGTTATTGATGATGACAGTCTAGGGAAGTGGTTCTCACACTTCAGTATGCATGAGAATCACTTGGAGGGCCTATCAAAACAGATTGCAAAGCCCCATATCCAAGGATTCTCAGTCAGTAGACTTGAGGTGGTGCCAAGAATGGACATTTCCAGCAAGTTCCCAGATTATATTTGTTGATATAAGTTCACACTTTGAGAAGCACTGGTCTAAGGTAATTAATTCTATAAGCGGGCAATCAAAATGGGGTAGAAGAAAAGATTTTTGGAATTAAGATCAGAAACTGAGAAAACAGGCTGCTGAAAGAAAGGATCATGACACTTCTTCAGACTGTCTTTTCTACTTCAGCTCTCGCCCTAAGCAATCTCCTGTATTACTACAGCCTCATGGAGTGATGAAATATCAATTCCTATCTCTAGTCTGAATTTCTTCCCTGGGTTCTAAACTTGTATACTAAAATGCCTATGTAAAATCTCCATTTGCCTGTCTAATTTTTATTCGTCCCTAATCCCACCAACTGTGTTTTCCTCTTATCAGCAAATGGTACCATCAACTATCCAATTGCTCAGGCCAAAAAAACATGTCTCCCTTGATTTTTTTCTTTTTCTCTTGGCACCTTTGTGTGTTGGTTAGAAAGATCAGCTGGGGCAGGGTGCAGTGGCTCAGGCCTATAATCCCAGCATTTTGGGAGGCTGAGGCAGATGATCCCCTGAGGTTGGGAGTTTGGGACCAACCTAGCCAACATGGTGAAACCCTGTCTCCATTAAAAATACAAAAAAAAAATAAAAAATTAAGCCAGGCATGGGACTGGGGGCCTGTAATCCCAGCTATTTGGGAGGCTGAAGCAGGAGAATCACTTGAACCTGGGAGGCGGAGGTTGCAATGAGCTGAGATTGAGCCACTGCACTCCAGCCTGGGTGACAGAGAGGACTCAGTCCCCCCCCACCCCCCAAAAAAGATTGGCTGGGATGGCTAGGGATCTTCTCTCTTCTGGTGATCTCAAGAGTCTTTCCTTCTCAATGTGGTCTCTCCAGCAGGGTAACCAAGCTTCTTACACGTCAGCCTGAATCTCTCGTTTTTTTGTTTTTGAGACAGAGTTTTGCTGTTGTTGCCCAGGCTGAAGTGCAATGGCACAATCTGTGCTCACTGCAACCTCTGCCTGCTGGGTTCAAGTGATTCTCATGCCTCAGCTGCCAAGTAGCTGGGATTACAGGCACGCACCATCACGCCTGGATAATTTTTGTGTTTTAGTAGAGATGGGGTTTCATCACACTAGCCAGACTGCTCTCAAACTCCTGACCTCAGGTGATCCACCTGCCTCAGCCTCCCGAAGTGCTGGGATTACAGGTGTGAGCCACCACACCCAGCCTCCTTTCCAGCCCGAATCTCTTAAGTAAAAGCACATTTTCCTACGTAACAATTATCACACCTAAGAACATTAACAGCACTTTTTTTTTATAATTCCAATATGTAGCTCACATTCTCATTTCTCCAGTTGTTTCCAAAATATTTTTGTAGAATTTTTCCTAACCTAGAATCATAAGGTTACTCACTCCATTCGGTTGTTAGGTGTCTTTAGTCTTTAGTCAGAGCCAGTTTCTTCTAAAGCCTCCCATTATGGATTTTTCTAGTGTTCTTTTAAGTATAGGCTGTTTTTTCCCCATACCCCAGAGCCTGGAGACTGGGTAGGTTTCTTCTTTATTACCCATTGCCATTTCCAACTACTTTGTCTCCTTTCCTCCTACAAAAACTGTGGCTCTCTTGAAGGGCTGATATCAGACACTGACACATATTACCTCTTCCTAAAGCTGTCCCTTTGTTAATATGAGGAAGTTATAGGACTGGGCAAAGAACTGAAAGGGAGAGCAGAAAGCAGGAAATAAATCAGGAAGGGACAAAAGCACTAATATTAACCAGTGATATCTAAGGGCAGTGATTATAAATATAACAAGGGGACTGCATAATGATACTTGTATCAAGGAAAAAAAGTAATGCCTGTATATAAAAACAATAATGTTTTTGTTTCCAGTTAAATGGGGATATGCTAATTCTTTTACTTGCACACAAAATAGTTCAAAATTTAAGAGGTTCCAACTATGAGAATGCAGAAAATAATTTTCTGATATTCCAGCATTCTCTTCATTTTCAAAATCCTATGCTTGGTGTACCTGAAACACATTAGCAATATATAGTTGTTTAGATCTTGGGGCTATCAAGATTTGAACTGGTCATAGGAAGAGACAGTAAAAGGTATCTACCTAAAAATTTCAAAGTACAAGGCAGGAGGCTCAGCTCTGATGTTCCCATTGAGAGCTTAAGACAACAAAAAGTGAATAAAAAATAATTACCAAAAATAGTATAGCATTTTATGCCTAGTTATGTGTTGCTTAACGATGGGGATGCATTCTAAGAAATTACATTGTTAAGCGATTTTGTCTTTGCGGGAACATCTTAGAGTATACTTAACACAAGCCTAGATGGTATAGCTGACTATACATCTAGGCTATATGGCATAGCTTATTGCTCCCTAGGCTACAAACCTGTATAGCATGTTATTGTGCTGAGTACTGTAGGTATCTGTATCAAAATATATCTAAACATAGAAAAGTTAATGTTAATACTAGCATTAGTATTAACATAAAAGTTAATGTTAATGTTAAAGTTAATACTCTAACACCTAGAGTAAATTCAGATACAGAAAAATGAAAGAATTATATGAATTTCTGAAGCAGCAGTGTAAGAAAAGTACCTCAAAACTGACACAAACATTTATTAAATGCACATAAGAAGGCTAGCTTTACTAGTGATGTATACCTAAAGGGATATGGCATACTTTTACCACTAGTCTGGGTACTAGTCACAATATTTGATTCTCATTTTTTAAAGCTTTTTATAATACAGAAGAAAATGCAATCAGTTCTGTTATACAGATCCACTTTACCTCCCTTTATTTGTTTTTTTTTCTGAGATGGAGTCTTACTCTATCGCCCAGGCTAGAGTGCAGTGGTGTGATCTTGGCTCACTGCAACCTCTGCCACCCAGGTTCAAGCGATTCTCCTGCCTCAGCCTCCCAAGTAGCTGGGGCTACAATCGCCAGCCACCACACTCAGCTAATTTTTGTATTTATCTCCTGTTATTTGGAGGTCATCTGTCACTATAAAATTTTGAAAGAGTTATGCTTTGTTTAACAGAGGTTTAATCTTTCTTAAACCTACCCAGCTCTGTCATTGTTTTGGGCTTCTCAGTTTCCATAGTATCTGGATTTTCTGGCATTTCTTGAATATCATCTTCTGCAAATCCAGTATCTGGGCTGCTAGTTGGCTTATCATCATCTTCATGACTCGGAGATGGTGAAGCTTCTCTCTTACTTATCTCCAAGACAGCTGCTAGAAGTTCTTCTTCACTCATTCTATCAAATCCCGAGTTTTCCATTTCGGACTTGTCAGGTTCTATTCGGCATAATTTTGAATCCTGAAGAAAAGAGTTACTTTTAGAAGAAACCAGAATACCTACAAATATAGCAATCTTAATTAGCATTTAAAATAGTAACTTTTAAAAAGTTTCCTTTCTTTGCTACTTTGGGTTATTTAACAATCAATAACCAATATATAAACTAAGCTTCAAAAATAATAACTACATAAGAAAACATGTTTCTTTAAATTGAAATAAGTATAAATTTTTTAAAAATTTGGAAAATACATAAAAATAAAAAAATCACTCAAAATAGATTACTCAGAGATAATTACTCTAAGTATTTTTAATTTATTATCTTCCAGATATACATATATTATACAGTCACTATTCTATCATTATACCTATTACACCATTATAAATGTTAACTGGTCTTATTAATAACAATAAACGAGAAAAATAAAAACGACATCAAGATTACATAAACAGAGCCGGACGAGGTGGCTTACTCCTGTAATCCCAGCACTTTGGGAGGCCAAGGTGGGTGCATCACTTGAGGTCAGGAGTTTGAGACGAGCCTGGCCAACATGGTGAAACCCCGTCTCTACTAAAAATACAAAAATTAGGCCGGGTGCAGTGGCTCCTGCCTATAATCCCAGCACTTCGGGAGCCTGAGGCAGACAGATCACTTGAGGCCAGGGATTTGAGACCAGCCTGGCCAACAGGAAGAAAACCCATCTCTACTAAAAATACAAAAAAATTAGCTGGGTGTAGTGGTGCGCACCTGCAGTCCCAGCTACTTGGGAGACAGAAAACCACCTGAACCCAAGAGGTGAAGGTTGCAGTGAGCTGAGGTCCTGCCACTGCACTCTAGCCTAAATGACAAGGCGAGACTCTGTCACAAAACAAAACAAAAACAGAAACAAAACAAAAATTAGCCAGGCATTGTGGCACACTCCTGTAATTCCAGCTACTCAGGAGGCTGAGGCAGGAGGCTGCAGTGAGCCAAGATCGTGCCACTGTACTCCAGCCTAGGCAACAGAGTGAGACTCAGTCTCAAAAAAAAGGCCGGTGCAGTGGTTCATGCCTATAATCCCAGGCAGGTGAATCACCTGAAGTCAGGAGTTTAAGACCAGCCTGACCAATATGGTGAAACCCCATCTCTACTAAAATACAAAAATTAGCCAGGTGTGGTGGCATGCACCTGTAGTCCTAGCTACTCAGGAAGCTGAGATAGGAGAACTGCTTGAACCTGGGTGGCAGAGATTGCAGTGAGTCAAGATCTTGCCACTACACTCCAGCTTGGGCAACAGAGCAAGACTCTGTCCCCCCACCAAAAAAAAAAAAAATGATTATGTAAATATTCAAAAGTTGTTTTCTGGGAGAATTTTGGACTTTCACTCATTTTTCATTAAAGTTGAGCAACCACAAACTGCCTCTGGCTTTAAAGTAAGATAGGAAACAACTAAGAACAAAAATACCTACTAAAATAATTCGGTGATTTAAAAGGAGGCTTAAAATAAAATACAGTAGCATAAGATAATGCAAACACCTAGAAAAGCTTAGAACTTCAAAGTATTAACTATCCATATAATTAATCCAATTAATAAATCCATAATTTAAACAATTAGATTACTTGGTTGCTCTATTGATCTAAAATGTTTACTACAGTTCTCTTACATAAACAATTGCTACAGGCTGGGAGCAGTGGCTCATGCCTGTAATCCAGCAGTCTGGGAGGCCAAGGTGGGAGGATCACCTGAGCCCAGGAATTTTAGACTAGCTAGGCAACATAGTGAGACCTTGTCTCTACAAAAAATTTAAAAAATAAGCCAGGCATGGTGGTGTGTGCCTGTAGGCCCAGCTATTTGGGGAGCTGAGGTAGGAGGATTATTTGAGCCCAGGAGGTCGAAGCTATGGTGAGCTATGATCACGCCACTGCATTTCAGCCTGGGCAAAAGAGAGATACCCTGTCTTTTAAAAAACAAAAAACAAAAAATTGCTACCAAAATAAAGCAAGTAATTATTTGAGGACCAATACGCAAAAGCAGCTCTGAAGGGCAAAAAAAAAAAAGTAATTTGTTTAGAACTAATTTCTTGTAAGTCTTGATCCATCTGTAAACACACTGATTTTTGCAGCCAGAGAAAGCATTTTCTTTAAAACTAATTAGTTTGATGATGGCTATAAAAGACATTTATTTGGACAGTAAGAGCTACACAAATCTTTGTCAGATGTTTTAAGAAAAAATTACTTACTTTTTCTAGGTCTTCCTGCTGCTGTTCACTGCCTGACATTTCACAAAGTCTGTGGCTGAGGGCCACAGAATGTTTTAGCTCATCCTCACTGTCTGAATCAAGGCATAAAGCCAAGGAGCTTTTAGATTTGAAGGTGAATTTCCTGTAATTTAAGGAAAACAAAATATAAGTCTGATAAACATTTGTCTTTGTTATTCTTTTGATTTAAAAATAGCAAAACAAATTGCTTTTCCATTATGGAAAATTACTTAACAGAAAAAAAAGATATATCAAAAGAGGTATATTTCAGCATTACCTTGCCCCACTCCAAAAGAACCATGCTTTGAAAACTGGACAACTCTTATGCTAATACTTATCATGAGTAAACTAATAATGTTGTGCCTTTTTCTTTTAATGATTAACCCAAGTGAAATTTGCTATTGTCTTTATAAACTAAGTATGCTACCGAATTCATGCAGGCATAGCAATGAATAAATGTTTTTGACAACAAAGTGCATGAAGACTAATTTGTGATCTTTTAAATTATGTTCCATGCACTTTAAAAATAACAGTAACATTCCACTTATCCGTAGGTGAGACTTCCGGCAATTTCTACTTTCCAGAACATAGGGATTCCAAAGTAAGAAAAAAGCCTTCTGAGAAAGGCAGTTTCAAAGCCCATGTACTTAGAGGGACCCTTACTTTCCCAGGAAATGGTATATAAAATTGTGTATCAAGTTCATCAAGAAATGAGAGCTAAGTAATTAGAAAGAATAACCACAAGAAAGGCAAAAAAAAACTATAGTCATTTAATGTAAAAGCAAACTTTCTTGTAATAAGAGCCTCTGAGGGCAATATCATATTGAAACACAGGGCAATAGCTGATACTTAAAATGCTGATTCTAAGTCATTAAGATATCCTTAGTGATTAAATTATCCTTGGTGATTTTATTTAAGAATGTAAGGAACAGTGTGACATATTTTAGAAACGTTTTCATCCAAAATGTTAAAAATTTTTTACAAGATAAATGTTTAAAAGGCTAAGCTTCAGTTATATAAAAATTCATTTATGTGGAATCCTTTAATGATGTCGGATAAGTAAGGTGTTACTGTGTTGTCTTCTAGGTAAGTTGAAAATAAACTAAAGAAAAAAGTGGTAAAGATCAAAGTACAAGAACTTTCTTTGATAAAGGTTAACATAAATTCATATGCAATACTAAATAATATATATATAAAATGAAAACTGGAAAATACAATTAACCTAAATGTAAAAACTGAAAATAAACATATAGACTAATGGCACCAAGAAATAAGAAGCCAGAGTGGAAATCAGGAAGATTGTGTGGCAATGTAGATCAAAGAAAAGAGGCAAGTGGTCAGTGATAAGCCCAAACATAGTCTGTGGCTCAGAGCAGCCAGGATATCACTGCACTCCAGCCTGAACACTTGAAAAGCCTCCCATTATGTGCTCAAAAAGGTTTTTAGTATAATAGCCAATTAGCCATCTTAATTCCTCATTTCTGATTTCATGCTCACCAAGCAAACCTGAACATATTAATTTGCTTATCCAGGTAAATATTTTGCTGCAGGAGGATGACACCTGGCTACTACTGCACCAGGGTCAAATGTGACAAAGGACATTGTAGAAGAACCAATGGTATTCGGGTTCATAACTCAGCCTCTTTTAAGTTTGATCGGCATGACAGGTCTTCTAGGGCCTAATCATTCTTTATTGACCAACTCCCAAATTTTCATACCAGTAGACCCTGGAGAACAGATGACCATGCCAAGGTACAATGATGCCCAATGAAACCAATTCTTTCTTGCAACTACAGTGACTTGGTACATAAAGAGTGCATTCCATTAATAATTACTATATTCACAGAAGGCAGCTTGCCTGTAGCAATGAAAAATATTCATCCTGTAAATGCATCACTTGCTCACTTTCTAAGCAGCCAAGTGGTATTGCTCATTTGTATCTTGAGAACGGGCAAGAGTATTCATATCGGTATCATTTCAGATTTCTAGTCATGTTAGTCATCTGGTTTTAATTGCACTGAAAAATAATTAACAGGAGGAAAAGAAAATAGCAGTTCCCAAATGTCATTTTATGGTTATATAAGCCCCCCAAAAGCCCTTAAACAACAAAAATGTCTCTTCTCTAAAAGTACTTTGGGCCATCAAATTTTTAGAAAAATTTAAAAGCCGAATGACAACTAAATAAATTGAAATGATGTAATCAGGAACTCCTCTAGGAAGATCTTAGAGGAAATATATTTAAAAAACAATCAAAAAAGGCATTTGGTTCCCTCCTTGGATAAAGTTTGGTCTTAAACAAAAAACATAAGGCATTTATAGAATGCTTGCTTGTTTTCCTGTCCCCTTTCATAATAACTCATATTTCATGTCAAAGACAAGAAGTTCCAGACTGGCTAACAACAGGTAAAAAATGTTTTGGGATTCCATGCCTATCTTTGAGGAAGAGTGTGTTAGACTAATAGGAGTTATTTTATCCCTTAAATCTCTAGACTCCCTTGCCCTCAGTTAATTTTTTGAGTTTTAGGATGAAAGTATTACATATTAACAATGATAAGGTTTTAAGACAGAATATTGAGAGATGAGGTAAACTTGTATCATTGATTAAAATTTGTTATATCCTTCAATATACTCTAAATCAAATTCAGGAAAATTTCAAAAGTATCGGTAATAAAAAGTAGTTATCATGCAAAAAGTAAAACAATAACAAAAAGGCAGGGAGGCAATCTTGGAGATTAGGGTAAGCCAAATCTTTAAACACAGATTTTGGGTACATTAAGAAATATAACTCACTTTGAAGGTGTAGAAGGGCTGGTGATGCAGGAATTCACCATTTGAGAGGCTTTCAATGGTCTAGAACTATCAGAAAATTAGAAAATATATAATGTATACAAATGAATTATTAAAGATATATATTTAACTTATAAAATGAATTATTCTGTACCATAAACCTTTTATGTCCTCTTGAAAATCAAACAATTATAATGCTTTTTAAATTACTAGCAACAGGCCAGGTGGCTCACACCTGTAATCCCAGCACTTTGGGAAGCTGAGGTGGGCAGATCAACTGAGGTCAGGAGGTGAAGACCAGCCTGGCCAACATGGTGAAACCCTGTTTCTACTAAAAATACAAAAATTAGCCAGACATGGTGGCAGGCACCTGTAATCCCAGCTACTCAGGAGGCTGAGGCATGAAAATTGCTTAAACCCAGGAGGTGGAGGTTGCAGTGAGTGGTGATCACACCACTGCACTCCAGCCTAGGCAACGGAATGAGTCTCTGTCTTAAAAAAAAAAAAATTACTAGTAATAGAGGCCAAAAGAGAAAATGAAATACTATCTCTAGACTCTCCTTGATCCAGTAATCTAAATAGACAGTATTGGAAATGAAGTCAAGTGTAATACATATGAAAAAAGTAACTTGGAGTAAATTACTTTGTCTTAGTTCTTTTAAAGTAATAGCTCTCATTTATTGAGGACTTACTAGATGTCAGACACTGTACTAAGAACTCTACATATATTGCATCATTTAATGTTCACAACCACTCTATTATTTTTCTTACAGACAAGTCAAGGAATTTATGCCAGACCTAAAAGCTATCAAATTGTAGAGTCAGATAGCTTGGATTAGGCCAATGATCATAGAGAATCTACACTGTTGGTGTGACATACTACTACTGCCAGAAAGAGTACTAGCTCTACCAGCAGACAGCAGTATGTACCAAGCAAAAACAAGCAAAGAAAAGCTGTGAGAGGAAAAAACCATTAGACTCTTTGGGCACATGCTTTCATTAGTAGACCCTTGAGAAACTAGTGTAAACTTCTATAAGACGTGGCTCTTTCAGACACTAACTGCCTGACTTTGGGAAAATCATTTAATATGGTCCTTGGTCCTCTTCTATAAAATTAAGGGCTTGGACAAAAATCTCTAAAACGTCTTTCACCTTTAAAGTTCTATAACTTTATGATTCTACCAAACAAGTGTTCGAGTACAGTAAAGAATGACATAACATACGGCTTCAAAGTAATGCAAGTATGTAGAAAAAAGAGAAACATTCAAAGAAGTCCTAAGGTTTTCTCAGCATACATGATGAAATAAAACCTAAAGATTACTTCTTTTTTTTTTGAGAAACTTTAAGAGCCATTTAATTTCTTTACACTGCTGATAGTATATGTATGAAGGCATAACATTGAGTATAGGGTTTCTCAAATCTTCATGTCCCGAGAGTCAGCTGAGGCATTTGTTAAAAATATTGATTCCTAAGCCACTATTTCAGACCTAATGAAACAGAACTTCCAGGGAAAACACACAAAAATCTGTATTTTTAGCCTTTAGGTGACTCTTACTATCACCTAAGTCTCATTTATATTCCCAAAGTATATCAAACTGTCTTCTAGTACTCTAAAGAGTTAAGAGCACTTGCGAAAAAAGCACCTCACTATGAAAATCAACTAATAAATTTGGAAATATTTTAACCATTTTCTTCAATTACTTCAGGCAGTGATTTAACACTAAAATTCCAAGGTAAAACAAAATTAAGATCTCCTTCTTGGTCTGATTTTTTTTTTTTTTTTTTTTTTTGAGATAGGGTCTCACTCTGAGCATCATTCACTGCAGCCTTGATCTCCCAGGCTCCAGCGATCCTCCCACATCTGCCTCAATTAGCTGGAACTATAGGTGTGTGCCACCATGCTGGTTCTATTATTTTATTTTTTGTAGAGAGAAGGTCATGCTATGCTACCATAGGTGGCTTCAAACTCCTAGGCTCAAGCAATTCTTCTGCCTCAGCCTCCCAAAGTGCTGAGATTAGAGGCATGAGCCACACTGCATTTGGCCACTGATTTGATATGACCTTGAAATCATACTATGTAGCTCAGTCATTCTTTTGATTAGATTCTAAAGCCTTTCTATTTCAAAAGGGAATGTAAAGACACAGTCTCTCAAAGACTTACATTGCCATATGTGCACTCCAACCAAGGGTAAAAGGTGGTTTTGTATTTTCAGTGCAATGAGATGACAGGGTCAGGTATCTTGGAATGATGACTTGCTGTCCAATCTTATTGTTAAGCGAGAGAGCCACGTTGAAGCTATATCGTTTCAAATGAAGAATGAGGACCCTGAAAAACAGATGACAACCTTACTAATTCATATATAATACAGGTATCTCTTGTATACTAAAAGAGATCACTCTAACTATGTTAGATGACTTTTGACTGAAAAATTCCATGTGGCCAAACTAAAGACACATCAAAGAATATTTACTGAATACCTGTTAGGTGCCAGGCACTGTGCAAGGTAATAAGCATACAAATAAAAACAAAACAGGGACACTGGTGGTGGATTACTGTGGTTTGGGTAAAATACTTAATGTTCCTAGAAAAAACACAAATAAATAAGATACAGCAGACAAGAATGTTAAATTTTTTAATTTGGCATTAATATTGGGTTAAATCCTTAAATAATTTACTTCACTGTTACACAGTTTAAAAAGCAATAGGTTTTATATAACCACTACTGGTAAAATAATGTCTATTAAAATGTTACATAGCTCTTATATTTGATGGTAAACATTAATTACTTCAAGATGATTTCTGATGAGAATTATTCTTTTATTTTCAGAAGAACGTTCTCTGTAGAAAGCTAAGGAAGAAATACAAAACTTTTCCCCATCTAGAAAAAAGCTATACAAAAATTTGCATGCCAAATCTGGTCTGTGAGTCTGAAAAGGCTTTTAGGTCCTTAGAAGCACTGAATTCTTTATGGTTAAAATTGTGGTAACCTTTTCACTTCTCATAAAGAACACAATCTCTGCTTGATGGATTAAATATATTTTTCAACCCACAAGAACACTTTAAAAATTGAATTTCAAAAATCTTATGGGAATAAACTTCAGTTCTAGACACACACACAAAATTGTGTAATCTATAAAAAAAATGTTTCTTACCATATACACCTTCATCACAGAAGCCACGAACAAAAATTTGCAAATTGAAATTATCGATTGTACTTTTTTAAAAAGCATGCTAGAATTCAGAACCTTTACATTTACAATTTGACAGAATACAAGGACACAACTGATGTGAAAGCAATGTCAAAATCAATATTTTGACTAGAATTTCAAATAACCTAACCGAAATAAAAGGTAATATGAGGCTACTCGGGACACACTGCCTATAGTGTAGCCCTGCTCAGCATGGAGCAGTAAAAGGAGAGGGGGAAAAAAAAAGTAATATAGCAGGAAAATGATAGTCAAAATCACAGATCTTCAAAGATGAGGCTCCACTAAAAGGGAATGGACTTGGTAACGATAACGGGTTCTTCAAGCATAAGAATGGTTTTGAAAATTAAATTGAGCACAAGTAGAACAAGACTAATCCTAATTAGGATTTAACGAACAGAGGCTTCTAGCACATAAGACTGGAATAAATTAACCTTTAACACAAGTGAGCTACCAGAAAAAAAAAAAAAAAAAGAAAAACAAGGGAGAAAAATTCCCCTTAGCATTTTTTCCGCTCACTTGAAAAATCAAACAGCAAGAGAATGGGAAAGAATAGAGAAATCCAGCATGTGAGGTAAAAACTAGTCTTTTTAACTCTACATGGTTTCCTTAGTGATAGCTGGTAACAACAAATTCTTTGCCTTAAGATTCCTCCTCCCATCTTCCTGGCCTCAAACCACTCATAAATTGGAAAGAACAAAGTCTCTAAAGTCAAAAACATAAGTTTCTTAAGTCATTATAATAATACTGCTATGATTTATAAATTCTTTTTGTTGTTATTGTTGTTGTTTTTTAATGGATATGCCTTGCCCAGGCTGGCCTCAAATACCTCCTCATGTGCCAGGACAATTGGCCTGAGCCACCGAGGCTCCCCGCTTCCCCTTTTTTTTTGGCTCCCCCTTTTTTTTAAGACAAGCTCTTGCTCTCGCTGGAGTGCTATGGCATGAACATGGCTCACTGTAACCTCAACCTCCTGAGTTCAAGTGATCCTCCCGCCTTACTTCCCTAGTGGTTAGGACCACTGGGACTGCTGGGACCACGGGCATGTGCCAAGACACCCAGCTAATTTAAAAATTTCTGGGGCTGGGTGCAGTGGCTCACACTTGTAATCCTAGCACTTTGGGAGGCTAAGGCGGGTGGATCACCTGAGGTCAGGAGTTGGAGACCAGCCTGGCCAACATGGCCAAACCACATCTCTACTAAAAACACAAAATTAGCTGGGCATGGTGGTGTGTGCCTGTAATCCCAGCTACTACTTGGGAGGCTGAGGCATGAGAATTGCTTGAACCCAGGAGGTGGAGGTTGCAGTGAGCCAAGATCACGCCATGGCACTCCCGTCTGAGCAAAAGAATGAGACTCTGTCTGGGGGCTGCGGGGGCAAGGGGGTGTAGAGGGGAACCCACAACATTTTTTGTAGAGATGGGAGTTCTCCCCATGTTGCCCATGCTGGTCTCAAGCAATCCTCCCACCTTGGCCTCCCAAATTGTTGAGATTACATGTGTAAACCACCATGCCTAGCCTTTATAAAGTCATTTCTTTAAAACCAACTTCTTTGATCAGGCATGGTGCCTGACACCTGTAATCCCAACACTCTGAGAGGCAGAGGTGGGCAGATCACCGGGGGTCAGGAGTTTGAGGCTGACCTGGCCAACATGGCGAAACCCCGTCTCTACTAAATATATAAAAATTAGCCAGGTGTGATGGCATACACCTGTAATCCCATCTACTCGGGAGGCTGAGGCAGGAGGATCGCTTGAACCTGGGAGGCAGAGGTTGCAGTAAGCTGAGATTGCATCACTACGCTCTAGCCCCGGGGACAAAGCAAGACTCTTGTCTCAAAAAAAAAACAAAAAACAAAAAACAAAAAACAAAACTTTTTAAAATAAATAAAACCAACTCCCTTATCTCCCAAGCACTGAGGAAAATTAAAACATTATTTAAAAAAAAAAAATCCCATTTGCTAGAAAGGAGTAGATTATGAAATGTAAAAGTACTAGTCTCTAGGAGCTAGGTTCCAGAAATTCCACACGTACTGACAAAATATTGAAGCTAATAAAAGAAAGTAAAGCACTCTGTAGGCAAAGTCCTACATAAATACTTAATGTTAATAATAACCTTGGTGGTTGCAGTCTATTCTTGGAAAGAACTGAAAGCTGTACTGTAACCACATCATAATTTTTTGTAACTAGTTTGGTTTTGTTTACACAGAGCTGATACAATGTAAGTTAATTTCATTCCTAAATCAGAAAATTTATCTTATGATTACAGGAAATTTACTAATTTATAAGATCTTTCAAATGAAAGAATGTATAAACTGTAAAAAATTACTCCCTATTTTATTTTATGTACATGTATGCATGTGTCTATGGCAGGTTTTTACTGAAAGTTTGGGATAACAGAGAAAGACTACAGCACAACACAGGACAACAAATTATAACGGAATATTATACATTACTGAATTAAAAATTGACTAGCTAGTTCTTACAATTATTCCAAAGTCTCACCAGTTGTATCCTCTATTGCCATTTTCTTGGTACTCTCAAGACTCTTTTTCTTTTCAATATTCCAAACTCTTTTCCTTCCTTCCTTTTAATATGTATTTCTTTCTTTTGTAGAGATGGGGTTTCCCTATGTTACCCAGGCTGGTCTTAAGCTCCTGGACTTAAGTGATCCTTCCAAAGTGCTAGGATTACGGGGGTGAGCTTATCACATCTGGCCACCTTTCTTATGCAAGAGCATTCTAGCTTTCCACCCTCTACACTCTGCACATTTCAGCTTTCCTGGCCCTCTCTACCAATCCATTCTGGTAACCTTCATTTACTCAGTAATATTTGTATGAACTTTAAAAAGAAAAATTGGGCCAGGCATGGTGGCTCACACCTGTAATCCCAGCACTTTGGGAGGCCAAAGTGGGTGGATCACACCGCCAGGAGTTTCACCAGCTTGGCCAACATGGTGAAATCCTGTCTCTACTAAAAATACACAAAACAATTAGCTGGGCATAGTGGCACATGCCTGTAGTCCCAGCTACTTGGGAGGCTGAGGCAGAAGAATTGCTTGAACCTGGGAGGCGAAGTTGTAGTGAGCCAACATCTCGCCACTGCACTCCAGCTGGGGCAACAGAGTGAGACTTCGTCTCAAAAAAAGAAAAAAAAAAAAAGGGAAAAATTAAAAAGCAATTAAATTTACCTGGGAATTCCTTAGTCCATAGCAAAAAAAAAAAAAAAAAAAAAAATTTACCTAGGAAGCCTGTTAAATTTGTGCCTGACAAGAGCACACTTCCCACCACACTTCTCACAAGAATATTCCAGTTCTTCAGCCTATGAAAAGAGGGAAAAATAAAGCATGAAGTTGAATCAGCATTAATCTCTTAAATGAAAGAAATCTGCTTTAGTCTTATTAGTTCCATTAGTGGAATGATAACTGAACCAGTTTTAAAAATTGTGTCTACAGCTATGAGCCTTACCAAATTAAGATCTAATCCTCAAAATATAATATCATACCCTGTTTCAGAACCCCTAATTTCCTTTACTACCAAGGAAATATCTAAATTTATGATACTAACTAGACTCTAAAGTAGAAGATTCTCAGCCTTTTCTCCATGGACACATATGAATCACCACCAAAAGTATATCCAGATTTTAACATTTAGCCATAGCAGAGATAAGATCACCTTCAGATTAGGTAGAATTTCTGGTCTGTTAGGTGTAATGTTACCCCTTTTGCATAATGGAACTCGATCTTGTGGTGACAGCCCACTAAGAACAACCACTTTAAAAGGTCAAAAATTTGGGGTGAATACCATCACCTAGACAATGCTGAAATACGAAATCCTTAAAATATGGGGGTAAAAATACATAGGAAAATCTTCAAAGTCTATTGATAATAACAGGTATAGTTTAAAAATGACTAAAAGAAAAGCAGAGTATTTATCTTTTGAAGCTCAATATTCATCATTAAAAAACCAGATTTTTTTTTTTTTTTTTTTTTGAGACAGAGCCTCACTCTGTCGCCCAGGCTGGGGGAGAGGTGTGATCTCAACTCACTGCAACCTCCGTCTCAAGGGTTCAGGAGATTCTCATGCCTCAGTTTCCTGAGTAGCTGGGACTACAGGCATGTGCCACCATGCCTGGCTAATTTTTGCATTTTTAGTAGAAGTGAGGTTTCGCTATGTTGGCCAGGCTGGTATCAAACTTCTGAGCTCAAGTGCTCAGCCTCCCTCGGCCTCCTAAAGTGCTGGGATTATAGGCGTGAGCCACAGCACCCGGTTGCATTTTTTTTTCTAAACCTTAGGAAGACAATCCTGCCAATTTACTACAAGGACCACTACTAGATAGATCAAGGGGGATTCTTGCAAATTTCTACCAGTTATCAAGACTGCTATAACAACAGTCTGATTACCCCCAGAAACTTTAACAGTATCTGTAATGGTGTATCATAGACACAAACACGTATCTACAGCTTTAAATAAACATGATTCTTCCATCCTGTTTCTAATAGGGTACATTCAACCTAAGAAAAAGCAAAGAATATTTTCTCATTCTGCAGATCCTAGGATACCAACTTACATGATATCTACGGTTTTAATTTCATGTTACCAAATTTTAGCATATATTACTTCAAACACTTTAATATTTGTTCACAAATAGCAAACTACTTCTAAGGTTGTCTAAATGCTTGCTATTGAGTTAAATTTATAATCTAAGCAGTTAATTTTTTTTGATGAGTTATAATTAGATTTATCAAGATTTTAAAAATAATTATTTGTAAAAAGTCTCATTTGTTTTCCCCACAAATAATTTTGTTGAATCTCTGCCAAGGCCAGGTGTGGTAGCTCATGCCTGTAATTTGAGCATTTTGGAAGGCCAAAGTGGATGAATCACTTTAGGCCAGGAGTTCAAGATCAGCCTGGCCAACATGGTAAAAAACCCCGTCTCTAGCAAAAAAATACAAAAATTAGTTCAGGCATGGTGACATGGCGCCTGTAGTCCTAGCTACTTGGGGAAGCTGAGGTGATAGGATCGCTTGAACCTGGGGGCAGAGGTTGCAGTGAGCTGAGACTGTGTCACTGCACTATAGCCAGGTGACAATGTAAGACCCTGTCGCCCCAAAGAAAAAGAAACTCTGCCTTTAAGAAACCACCTTCAAATACAACTATCAATGATATAAAATTTAGTTATGTGAAAATAAAAAAGATATTACTTACCCTAAAGAAAAGATCAAGAGAATCTTGAATTGAACGAGGAGGGAGTGGTTTTTTCCTACGAGGAAGGTCAATAGAGAGGTCATTAAACTGTTCTCTTTTGGGGATAATCTCTCCACATCTGTAAGAAGAAAAAGAGACATGTAAGCATTTAGAGCAATACACAAGAAATACAAATACAATACACAAGAAATACAAAAACAATGTTCTTTCATAGAACTTATGGTACTTATATCTTATCACCAGGCATAAAAACTTACAACTTTTTGATGCTTATTAAATTAACACAGATAAAACTGCAATTGCAAGTATTTAAGTACTTTCTTAAATTTTTAAACTTTACATAAGCAACCCCCAAACTTTAAAAAACTAAAGCATAACATAATATAGAAAAGTGAATCTGTGGCAGGTATATGGCTTTATGAATTATCAGTTAACACATTCATTACCACTCAAATCAAGAAACAGGGCCAGGTTTGGTGGCTTAAGCATGTAATCCCAGCCCTTTGGGAGGCCGAGGTGGGCAGATCTCCTGAGGTCAGGAGTTCGAGACCAGCCTGGCCAACATGGCGAAACACTGTCTCTACAAAAAATACAAAAATTAGCTGGGCATGGTGGTGGGCACCTGTAATTCCAGCTACTCGGTAGGCTGAGGCAGAAGAGAATCACTTGAACCCGGGGCAGTGAGCTGACATGGTGCCATTGCACTCCATCCTGGGTTACAGAGCAAGGCTCCGTCTCAAAAAAAAAAAAAGGAAACAGAGCATGATCAACTACCTAGAAGCCCCCTCACACATACCCTTTTCCAATCACTACCCTCTCCCAAGAGATAACTATTATTCTGACTTCCAACACTATAGATAAGTTTTGCCTGCTTTAGAACCTTTTACAATGGGATTATGCAATGTTTTCTTTTAGCATGATTGTAATATTGAACCATGCCTGCTGTGTATGACTTTATTGCATTTTCACTGTTGTATAGCATTAATCTGTATGAATATTCTACCATTATCCATGTTGGTATTGATGGGCATTTAGGTTGTTTCCAGTTGTTGGCTAGACAGGTAATGCTGCTTTAAAAATTCTACATGCTTTTTATGTGCATGTGTGGCTACTTCTGTTAGGCAGCAGAATGATTTCATTATCAAATATCTTTTATAGAATTTTAAAAAGTGAGCTCTGAGATTAAAATACCATATTCAATTTACCTAGAAGCAAATTTCTTTTAAGTAGTTTTAGCTGTTTTTCATTTTATCTTATCAGTACTTTAAGTAATATTTGTATTTCTACCCTAATTCCCTACTGTTAAAGCTAAAGACTGAAAAACATGAGTATATTTGTTTTTCATTCAGCAAACATTTACTGAGTGCCTCTCTGACAGGCAGAATTCTATCATGAACCTCAACTCTGTATAATTCTGTCCCCTTTGAGTGTGGATGGAACCAACCAGTGATAATGATGAGCTACCACACCTAAGACGATGTTACTTTACCTAGCCCAAAGGAATTTTGCAGATATAATTAAGGTTACTAATCTTAACTTTGAATAAATCAAAAAGGAGATTATCTGAATGGTCAGATCCAATCATGTGAGGCTTTTTGTCTGTTTGTTTTTGAGACAGGCTCTTACTTTGTTGCCCAGGCTGGAGAGCAGTGGCATGACCACAGCTCACTGCACCCTTGACCTCCCAGGCTCAAGCAATCCTCCCACTTCAGCCTCCCAGATAGCTGGGACTACAGGTGTGCACAATCATGTCTGTCTAATTTTTAAACTTTTTGTAGAGAAGGGGTCTCACTATATTGTCAGGGCTGGTCTAACACCTAGATTCAAGCAATCCTCTTGCCTCAGCCTCCCAACGTGCTGGGACTACAGGCATGAGCCACCAGGCTCGGCCCATATGAGCCCTTTAAATCTCAGTCTAGAGGACAGAAGGGAAGAAGTCTGAAGTCAGAAAGATGTATATTTCCTGCTGACCTGGAAAAAAGCAAACAGCACTGTTGTGAACTGCCTATGAGAGGGCCATGGGACAATGATCTATAGGCAGCCTTTAGGAAATGAGTGGTTCTGGTGGACAGCTAGCAAGAAAACGAGGACCTCAGTCCTATAACCACAGGATCTGAATTCTACCCATGACCTTAATGAGACAGAAGAGGAACCTGGGCTCCAGATGAGAACACGGGCAGTATTGCCTTTATTTCAGCCTTCTAATACTCTGAGCAGAGTACTCAGCCATACTGTGCTCAGATTTCTGACCTACAGAGCTCGGATGAATTAATAAATGGGTTTTGGCCGGGCACGGTGGCTCACGCCTGTAATCCCAGCACTTTGGGAGGCCGAGGCAGGTGGATCACGAGGTCAAGAGATCGAGACCATCCTGGTCAACACAGTGAAATCCCGTCTCTACTAAAGATACAAAAAATTAGCTGGGCACGGTGGCGCATGCCTGTAATCCCAGCTACTCGGGAGGCTGAGGCAGGAGAATTGCCTGAACCCAGGAGGCGGAAGTTGCCGTGAGCCGAGATCGCGCCATTGCACTCCAGCCTGGGAACAAGAGCGAAACTCCGTCTCAAAATAAATAAATAAATAAAATGGGTTTTGTTTTAAGCTGATATGTTTGAAGCAATTTGTTACACAGCACTGAAAACCTAATACAGCCTCCTCTATGCCAGAAAATGTTCTAGACCCTGGGGTGACAGTAGTAAATAAACCAAGGCAAAAATACCTCCTCCTCTCATGAAGCCATCATTATATTGGGAGAGAGAAAGACAATGAAACTGACACTAGTAAAACACAGTATATTAGACAGTGACACATGTAAGATGGAAAAACATAGTAGGGAAGAGGGAAATAAAAGATATGAGCAAAATATCTGAGAGGGTGGCAATAAAACATATCACTGAGCAAATGGCCTTTATGTAAAGATCTGGAGAAATGAGGACACTAACTAAATGATATGGGGGCCAGGTGTGGGGGCCTGTAATTTCAGAATTTGGGGAGGCTGAGGTGAGAAGTTAGCTTGAGCCCAGAAGTTTGAGACCAGCCTGGGCAACACTGAAAAACCCGATCGCTACAAAAAAATTTTAAAAATTAGCTGGGCATAGTGGCATGCACCTGTACTCCCAGCTACTCAGGAGGTTGAGGCGGGAGAACTGCTTGAGCCTGGGAGGTTGAGACTGCAGTGAGCTGTGATTGAGCCACTGCACTCAAGCCTGGGTGACAAAGCAAGACCCCATCTCAAAAATAAATCAGCAATTAAATAAAAATAAGAGTATATTGGGAAAGAGAATTCAAAATACAGGAAATGTTAAGTGCAAAGGCTCTCAGGCACCATGATCCTGGCATTTTTGAACAAAAGCAAGGAAGCTAATTTGGTTAAAATAAAATGAGCAAGGGAAACGTGTGATAGAAGACAAAGTCAGAGAGTTAACAGAGATGGGAGGTAGGAGTGCTGAGAGGCAGATTACATTAGGTTATACAAGTCATAGACTTTTTAATTTTATAAGCAGAAGGCTGACATGAAATAACTTCCATTTTAAATGGATCACTTTGACTTTTGTATTTAAATAGACTGCAGAAACATGGTGACTAATTTAAGATGCTGCAACAATTCAAACAAGAGATGATAGTGGCTTGGTATAGGGTAGTGGCAATCAAAGTGGTAAAAAGAGGTCAGATTCTGGATGTATTTTCAAGGTAGAGCTGAAAGGACTTGCAGATATATGAGATGTCAGGTTTGAGAAATACAAAGCTGGGCATAGTGGCTTATGCCTGTAAACCCCAGTAATTTGGAAGGCTAAGGTAGGAGGGTTGCTTGAGGCCAGGAATTTCAGACCAACCTGGACAACAGGGAGAGCGTGTGTCTAGAAAAAAATTTAAAATTAGCTGGGCACGGTGGTGTGTGCCCATAGTCCTAGCTACTCAGGATGCTGAGGAGGGAAGGACTGCTTAAGTTCAGGAGTTTAAAGGCTACAGTAAGCTATGACTGTGCCACTGCATTCCAGCCTGGGCGACAGAGCAACATTCTGTCTAAAAAAAAAAATCCCATATTCAAGAATATATTATTAATATATTAAATTGTCTTATAATAATTAAAAAGCAGTCAGCTTAAATTGTAATAGTTTTAAAAAGAAGTACATTTGACAAACTGGCCAAACAAACCTACAGCACGATGAGGCAGAGGATAAACACACAAAATTACAATCCAAGGTGTAAAGTGTATGGAATTTTCCTTCAGCCAGAAACTACTTTGTGTTTAGAGAAGTGTCCTAAAGAAAATTACTAATGAAGCAACAGAACCCTATCCCCACCCATCTGGCACAATCTGTCCAGTCTAGCTACCTGGTGTCTATATCCCACGACCCAAGGCACTTATTGCACAGATGCACATACCTCAACTGCACATCCAACATTTGGGTGCTATACAATTAGTGTCTAACACCACTGACACAGTGCAGAAGCCATTGCTCTGATATGGCCTTCTTTCTTTTCTTTTTTGGGATGGGGTCTTGCTCTGTCACCCAGGCTAGAGTGCAATGGTGTGGTCTTGGCTTACTGCAGCTGCCACCTCTCAGGTTAAAGCAATTCTCCTGCCTCAACTTCCCTAGTAGCTGGGACAACAGGCACACACCAGCACACCTGGCTAATTTTTGTATTTTTAGTGGAGATGGAGTTTCACCACGTTGGCCAGGGTGGTCTCAAACTCCTGACCTCAGGTGATCCACCCACCTCAGCCTCCCAAAGTGCTGGGATTACAGGCATGAGCCACTGTGGCCAGCCTGATATGGCCTGCTTTCTTCTGCGTTCCCTGAATGATCCCACTGCCTATCTCTCCATACCTGACTGAGAAAGCTGATGGATTGCCTGTGGTCATTTTCAACAGAGGTAACTTTAATTTTCTATTAAAAAATTTGAATGGTACTCCCACAATTCAATAATAACTGAAAACTTTGCCCCTCACTTTGACTTGACCAAATTTTGTCTGGAAGGTGCATAAGAAGGAAGGAATAAATGGCTATCATATTATTGACTGCTGTTGGACTCTCCAGCTTTTATAAGCTGAACCATACTTGCAAGATCCGAATATTTTCTTTAGAAAATCATTTATCCATTAGGGGAAAAAACACTAATGAAGTCTTGAATGAAGGCAAGCAATATCACAGACCTGTTTTTATTAAAATTCTGGTTAAAAATGCTAGAATGTTATAGCTGAAAAAGATGTCGGTGAACACTATCATTTTGAGTAGTCTGAGAAAAGCAGATATGGAGGACAAAAAATTGGAGAACCAATGTGGATTCTGAATATTTCTGAAGAAAATTCCAAAATGGAAAAGAAGCAGTATTTAGAGAATAGTTTTCTGGAGCTGGAGAAAATCTTTAAATCTTCAGAAGGTCGGGCGCGGTGGCTCAAGCCTGTAATCCCAGCACTTTGGGAGGCCGAGGTGGGTGGATCATGAGGTCAAGAATCGAGACCATCCTGGTCAACGTGGTGAAACCCCGTCTCTACTAAAAATACAAAAAATTAGCTGGGCATGCTAGCGCATGCCTGTAATCCCAGCTACTCAGGAGGCTGAGGCAGGAGACTTGCCTGAACCCAGGAGGCAGAGGTTGTGGTGAGCCAATATCGTGCCATTGCACTCCAGCCTGGGTAACTCCGTCTCAAAAAAAAAAATCTTCAGAAGAAAAGGCTCTACCATATTAAGGAAAAAGTAACAAAAGTGTTAATAACTAGACGTAAACTAATGAAACTGAATTTCAAAAACAAAGAATACCACAGATTTTCAGGAAGAAAAAGAAAAAATTCCCACAAAGTAAAGTTTCTTATGAGTGGCACAGAGTAATAGGGTATGATAGGACAGTATACATAATACATTGATGGGTAAAGTCTATGTGTGACTCAATAATTCTGCATTAAGTCATATGTGAAAGCCATAAAAATAATTATCTCATATAGAGACTGTAAAGAATTACATTTTCTCTGAAAAAAATCTATTCCGAAATGTACTATAGATGACTGGAAGATTAGTCAAAGCAAAACATTTTAAAGTGATGTGCAGGGTATAGAAGTCCTGATGATAAGCATGGAAATTAATTTAATGTAGAAAATAAGTCTAGATAATTACTGTAAATATGGTTGAAAAACATTGCAAAAGGTAAAAATAATTCAAATTTTGATCTATTTTGTAAAAAAAAATTTTTAGTAAAAATAATTTGTGGTTCAACTAAACAAGCAAGTAATAAGATTTATTTTTTCAGTGAAAAACAAGTATTTCCCAAACAACTCAATATTCTACACAGCAATGAAAAAAAAAAACAAAAAAACTATAGATCAAAATTAAGTGTTCAGTCAATACTAAAGTGTATAATAAAAGTATTTAAATTGTCCTCAGTTCTCACTCCACCAAGCATTTTTGTTTTGTTTTATTTTGTTTTTTGAGACAGGGTCTTGTTTTGTTGCCCAAGTTGGAGTGCAGTGGCGTGATCAGGGCTCAATGCAGCCTCAACTTGCTGGGCTCAAGCAATCCTCCCACTTTAGCCTTCCAAGTAGCTGGGATTATAGTTGTTCACCATCATGCCTGGCTAATTTTTGTATATTTTGTAGAGATGTATATTCCCATGTTGCCCAGGCTGGTCTTGATTTCCTGGGCTCACACTATCTGCTCACCTCATCCTCCTAAAGTGCTGGTATTACAGGCATGTGCCACTGTGCCTAGCCCAAGCATTTCTATAGAAAGATAAAGATTTTGGGGGGAAAAAAAAAAAAAAAAAAGGCTTGGTATAATCTGTTGATTTATATTTCCCCTATGACATAGAAATGAAGATGAGATAAAAATTCACTACTCGGGAGGCTAAGGTCAAAGGATCACTTGATCCCAGGAGATCTAAGCTACAATGAGCTAGGGTGTGCCACAGCACTCAAGAGCCTGGGTGACAGTGTGAGAACCTGTCTTAATAACAGAAAATAATTCATAGCATTTGGTATGTCGTAGGAAAGTTTTATTCACTCGCCATAAAGAACTAAAAGGGGAAAATAATTTCTTAGATATTACTTACGCTTTACAAATGATGGAGTGCTGAACCTCAAACTCCAAATTAGTAATAACAGGGCAAGTGTATACTCTGGTAGCTGAAATATCTGGTGAATTTTCTTCTCCAGAAACAGGTTCAGTCTTCCAAGTTTTATTTAATTTTTCCATATCTTCTTTCAGCTGGTCCAAGCACTGACTTAAAAATTCATGAGCATCCTAATAAGACAACAATATCCTTAATCAGACAAAAACATTTTTTTGTCACAATAACAGCTTATTGAGGCTGTGCCTGGTGCTCACAACTGTAATCCCAGCACTCTGGGAGGCCAAGGCAGGAGGATCACTTGAGGTAAGGAGTTTGAGACCAGTCTGGCCAACAAGATGAAGTCCCATCTCTACTAAAAATATAAAAATTAGCCAGGTGTGGTGGTGGGTGCCTGTAGTCCCAGCTCCTTGGGAGGCTGAGGCAGAAGAATCACTTGAACCTGGGAGGCAGAGTTTGCAGTGAGCCGAGATTACACCATTGTATTCCAGCTTGGGTGACAGAGCAAGATTCTGTCTCAAAAAAAGGAAAACTAATGAAAAACAAAACAACCAAAAAACAATAGCTTATTAACATAATTTAGACAGTGAAAGCCCTTGGAATTCAATGACATATATGAACAATGTCAGGATTATTCTTATAAGAATTTGGGGGCTAAAAACAAATAAGAATAAAAAGAATTTGGGGGGCTGTATATTTTATGAATAAAAACAAATGACAGATTATATATTCTTAGTAATTATATCAATTGCGTAACTCCTCACTTTGCTTTTTTTTTAAAAAAGCTTTTTGCAGCTAACACAGCCCAAATCCTTGCACTAGCAAATCAAATCTATATGTTAAAATATGGTACAATACACAGAAGAGTCACCTTTAGTCTTACTACAACTCCTTAGGTTTTTCTTTCTTCCTTTTTTGAGAGGGATTTTCGTTATTGCCACCCAGAGTGGAGTTCAATGGCACAATCTCGGCTCACTACAACCCCCACCTCCCAGGTTCAAGAGATTCTCCTTCGTCAGCCTCCCAAGTAGCTGGGATTATAGGCATTCGACACCATGCCCAGCTAATTTTTTTGTATTTTTCGTAGAGATGGGGTTTCACCATGTCAGTCAAGCTGGTCTGGAACCCCTAAATGCAGGTGATCCACTTGCCTTGGCCTCTGGAAAGTGCTGGGATTACAGGCACGAGCCACCACGCCTGGCCTCTCCTCAGGTTTTTCATTATATAATGAACATGCATACACAAATCTCATTTTAAAATAAAAATCAAGAAACACTAAAATCATGTCTATTTCCATAATCTCTGAAACATTTGTTTTTTTTATTTTTATAAATATTGATTGATTGATTGACTGACTGAGATGGAGTCTTGCTCTATCACCCAGGTTGGAGTGCAGTGGCACAATCTTGGCTAACTGCAACCTCTGCCTCCCAGCTTCAAGCAATTCTCCTGCCTCAGCCTCCCCAGTCGCTGGGATTACAGGTGCCCACCACCATGCCCAGCTAATTTTTCTATTTTTAGTAGAGACAGGGTTTCAAACCATGTTAAAGCCAGGCTGGTCTCGAACTCCTGACCTCAGGTGATCTGTCCACCTAGGCCTCCCAAAGTGCTGGGATTACAGACGTGAGTCACTGTGTCAGGCCTCTGAAACATTTTAAAACAATTAATACTCACATTCTGCATATAACCAGAGAATCTCTCTGCTGTAGCTGAAATGGCATTTTTAACCTTCTTGAGTAAATCTTTTTTGGTCTCTGAATTACAGATATCTTTTTTAACAAGCAAGTGTGCAAAGCGTCTGGTAAAACAAAAAACAAAGTTTTACATGACATGGCATGATATTTTAAAAACTACTAATAGCAACACAGAAAATTTTTGAGTGTCTAAAATTCCATTATTCTATAATCAATAAAGTAAAAAGGTTACTCGATAAGTACAGTACATAATGATTACCTGATAAGTGCATTGAGTGGAATTTTCTTCCATGGGATACCTTGTTTAAGCAAGTCATTTGCAAATGACTGGAGTGAAAATAGAGATTGTAAAATAGCATTCATATAGCAGGTATTTCCCAAATTGGAGAAGCTGAAAATTAAAGAAATCGTGCTTTAGAAGAAGGCAACAGGAATTCCTAAAGTATGTTCAGTATAGTAGGAGTTCTCCACTTTAATATGTATCAGAATCACCTGGAGGGCTTATTAAACCACATATTGCTGGACCCTAACCCCAAGGTTTCTAATTCAGTAGGTTTAGACAGAGAAGACACAAAAATGTCCATTTCTAACAAGTTACTAGATCACGTTGATGCCGATGGTCTGGGAACTACATTTTGAGAACCACTGCATTATGATATTATAGTAATAAGCCAGGCACCGTGGCTCACATCTGTAATCCCAACACTTTGGGAGGCCAAGGTGGGCAGATCACTTGAGGTCAGGAGTTCGAGATGAGCCTGGCCAATATAGTGAAACACTGTCTCTACTAAAAATACAAAAGTTAGCCAGGCATGGTGGTACGTGCCTGTAATCGCAGCGATTTGGAGACAGGCAGGGAGAATCACTTAAATCTGGGAGGCAGAGGTTGCAGTGAGCTGAGATCGTGCCACCTGGGCAACAGAGTGAGACTCCGTGTCAAAAAAAAAAAAAAAAAATCTTATCTAATACACGTTCCGTGATTCAATTTTGTCAACTGATCCAAGAAAGTTCTTTATAGCTTTTGTTCCCTCACTTAGACACAAGATTCAGTCCAGGATCACGTGACGTTGTGTCTCTTTAGTTTTCTTTAATCTGGAATAATTCCTCAGCTTTCTCTTACACGACACTGACATTTTTGAAGAACACGGTTCTTCCTACCCGGGTTGTTTTGTTTTTGTTTTTGAGACAGGGTCTTGCTCTGTTGTCCTGGGTGGAGTGCAATGGCGTGATCATGACTCACTGTAGCCTCAACCTCCCAAGCTCAAGCAATCTTCCTACCTCAGCTTCCTGACTTTAAGTATGTATCACTACGCCTGGGTAATTTTTTTATTTTTTGTAGAGATGGGATCTCACTATGTTGTCTAGGCTGGTACTGAGCTCCAAGGCTCAAGCAATCCTCCTGCCTTGGCCTCCCAAAGTGTTGGGATTACAGCATGAGTCACTACCCCCAGCCTGTCTTTTTGGGTTGTTTTTTTGAGATAGTGTCTCACTCTGTTGCCCAGGCTGGAGTGCAGTTGCGTGATCTTGGTTCACTGCAACCTCTGCCTCCTGGGTTCAAGCAAGTCTCATGCCTCAGCCTCTCAAATAACTAGGATGACAGGCATATGCCACCATGCCTGGCTAATTTTTGTATTTATTTATTTAATTTTTTGAGATGGAGTCTTGCTCTGTCACCCAGAATGGAGTGCAGTGGTGCAATCTCGGCTTACTTCAACTTCCATCTACCAGGTTCAAGCAATTCTCCTGCCTCAGTCTCCTGAGTAGCTGGGATTACAAGCATGCACCACCATGCCTGGCTAATTTTTTCTCTTTTTAGTAGAGGTTTCACATTGGTCAGGTGGGTCTTGAACTCCCGACCTCAGTGATCTACCTGCCTCAGCCTCCCAAAGCGCTGGGATTACAGGCGTAAGCCACTGCACCCAGCCTATATTTTTAATAGAGACGGGGTTTCCCCATGTTGTCCAGGCTGGTCTTGAACTCCTGACCTCAAGTAATCTACCTGCCTTGGCCTCCTAAAGTGCTGGGATTACAGGCTTGAGTCACCTCACCTGACCTAGCCTTATTTTTAATAGAATGTCCCTCATACTGGGTTTGCCATTTCCTCATGATGAGATTCAGCCCAAACTGGAAGAGCACATGAGCAAACAGTGATACCATGTCATTCTTTATTTTTTTTTTTAAGAGCTTGTTTGGATGTTCTAACATGGAAGTGTAGCTACTGGTATACCCTTGACGGAAGACTGGTCCTCCTCTATTGATGATGGTCATCCTCTTCGACTGGGTGCACAGCTTTGGGAGGGATGCACATGGAGTGATGAGGGATGAAGGGGCTATCTGCCTAGCCAGTCAGATCAGTCAAATCAACCCTGGTAATCAATGGTGTGACAGATGTCGCAGCCAGATCACCCTCACATCCAATTCTTTTTTTTTTTTTTGAGAGAGGGTCTCATTCTGTTGCCCAGGCTGGAGTGCAGTGGCACAATCTTGGCTCCCTGCAGCCCCAGCCTCCCCAGGCTCAGAGGATCCTGCCAACTCGGCATCCTGAGTAGCTGGGACTATAAACGGGTACTACCACGCCAGGCTAATTTTGTATTTTTTTGAAGAGACAGAGTTTCATCATGTCACCCCAGGCTGGTTTTGAACTCTGGGGCTCAAGCAATCTGCCTGCCTCAGCCTCCCAAAGTGCTGGGATTACAGGTGTGAGCCACAATGTCTTGTGGACACTCTATCCTTCTAAGGGCATCACATCCAGGAATATGTGATATTCCTGTGTTGCCCATGGGTGATGTCAATTTTGAGTACCCAAGAGAACTACTGCATCTGCTTCTGCCTATGAGGAAATATGAGAGTCTGAATTACCTTCCTACTGTAAACAATAAACAAATTAACAAAACAGAGAAAATAGCTATTTTCAGATACTAGACAACAGGCAGCACAAAACAGCGATCCATAAGAGAGGGAAAATAAATGTTATGAGCCCTACTATTACCCAGGTTTTCTGTCTGGAGGCAATTTGTGAACTGCAATTCAGAGAGCAGTCAAACAGAGCCCAGACATCTGACCAAGTTGAGCTGAGACAAACGAGTTTGAGAAGCTGAGGTTGCTGAGATTTCTGGGACAGAGTACTTAAAAGGTGGGAACTGAGCAAAGGAAAAGCTCCAGAAACCTGCATAGCAATCTGCTTGAGTACTTGGCTGAATACCAACCCATGTATGCAGAGTGAAACTTAAGTCTTCTTGACACTAAACAAGAAGAACTTCAAGGAAAAGAATGTTTACTGTGGAGTTATTGGCCAAACAATTCCCAGAATTCATGCAGGGACTAAAATTCCACCCGTTTGAATCTCTACCAGTCAGCGTGGAGAGACCTAGATGAATTCACAGAGTGTTAACAGAGACCCCAAAGGAACTATGCTTTAGGAAAAAGAACAAATTAGCCTTAAAGGATACTCTATATTCAACCAAAAAGAACTCAGGCCGATCGAACAACTGAGAAAGAAAGAAAATGAAAAAAAGAACTTAAATAGGAGTCTCAAAATAATCAAAACCACCGCAAATAAGGATGTTAAAACAACTATTTAAAATATGCTCTATATGATCAAGAATGCAAAGGAGATCATAAACATAATGGGAGAAGTGGAAGATCTCTTAAAGACCCAAATTAAACTTCTAGAGATGAAAACCACAGTATTTAAAATGAAAATTTCACTTGATGGGATTAGTAGCATATGAGACACTATAGAAGGAAATAAGAGTGAACTTGAAAACACAGCAACAGAAGGGATTCCCCCGACCTGTGGGACAATGCCAAATACACTATCAAAAATAACTGGAATCCAGAGGGAAGAGTCAGGGAAAAAAAAAAAAACAAAATCCTGAAAAATCAACAGATAAAAACATTCGAAATCTGATCTAGAAACCCACAGATTCAAGAAGTTCAACAAATCCCAAGTGAGATAAACACAAATCAAAATGAAGCCCATCAAAATAAAACTGCTAAAAGTTAGCAATAAAGAGAAAATCTTGAAAAGCAGTCAGAGAAAAACTGTCACAGAGCCTTCAGGGAAGAAGATTAAATCACTTACAAGGGCAGAAGAATAAGACTGGCATCAGATTTCTGAAAAGCAAATACAAAGCAAGGTAACAGTAAAATAGCATTTTAAGAAACCCAAGGAAAAAAAAGCAAGACCCAAGGATTTTATATCCAGCCAAACTATTTTTCAAGTATCCAAGCTAGAGAAAAATTTTTGAATATGCAAGAACTAAGGAAACAAAGTACATAATTGTAGAGTTAAGACTAAAACAAGATTAAGACCATAGGCTTCTAGTCAGAAATTATATGAAAAGATACCTTTAAAATACTGAAAGAAACACACTACGAAATTAGAGTTCTATACGAGCTAGATTTCTAGATCCAATGGAAATATATTTTAAAAGCGAAATCCTTTTTCTGACAAACAAAATCTGCAAAATCTGAGAATACTTGCTGCCAGGAGACATGCACTGTAAGAATTCTTAATGTTAAAGCAACATTCTTCACGCAGAAGGAAAAATGATATCAGATAAAAACTGGGATCCACACAAAAGAATAAAGAGCACTTAAAACAATAAATCATCTGGGAAAATACAAAATACATTTCTGTCTCATCTTTCAATTTCTTTAAATACTACTAAATTGTTTAAAGTAAAAACACCACCACCAAATAATACACTTCAAACAGGTAACTACATGGTATGTGAATTTTATCTCAGTAAAGCTATAAAAAAGTCCTAACTATGTATTGTGGGATGTATGACATACATAGAAGTAAAACACATGACAATAGTATGAATGATGCAGGGAGCACGGCAATAATGGAGATAAAATGAACACAAAGGAAAAAAGAAAAGAGAAAAAAGTAACCAAGGTTAGATGGAACAAATAGAAAACAATTAGCAAGATGGCAGACTTCAACTAAGCTTTATCCATGATTGTGAAAAATGTTAATGGTCTAAATATTGCAACTATCAATTTAGACTGGATGATCTAATCATAAAAAATGTGGAGAGGCCGGGCACGGTGGTTCACACCTGTAATCCTAGCACTTTGGGAGGCCAAGGTGGGTGAATCACCTGAGGTCAGGAGTTCAAGACCAGCCTGGCCATCATGGTGAAACCCCATCTTAAAAAATAAATAAATAATTAAGTAAAAAAAATTTTTTTTTAATGTGGAGAAACCACTAATATAAGACAGAGTAGACTTCAGAAAAATATTATCATGGATAAAAAGGGGTATTTCATAATAATAGAGAGGTCAATTCATTAAGAAGACTTAACTAATACAATCCTAAATGTGTATGCACCAAAAACAAAGCTATAAAATACATTATGTAAAAACTGCCCAAACTGGAAGGTAAAATAATACAGGCTTCTGGCCTAATATACACACTTCTGACCTAAGTTCTACTTTATTGGGTCTCAGAACTGCAGCCCCTGATTTCTTATTGTTTCCATTAAATAATCTCTCCTTTCCTTTATTATAAAACTTTAAAAAAAAATTACTGTTCTAAGCCTATTTCTCGTATGCAGCATAGAGTTTGGTTTTGCTTTATGAGACAGTTTTAGACTTTTTATATTGCTATTAACCCGTTTGATAAATTTTTAAAGCCATCTAGCCTGTCCATTCTATTAGTTTAGAGACAAGGTCTTGCTCTGTCACTCAGGCTGGAGTGCAGTGGTACAATCACAGCTCACTGTAACTTTGAACTCCTGGGCTCAAGCGATCCTCCAGCCTCAGCCTCCCCAATAGCTGGGATAAAAGATGTATACCACCATGTTGGGCTAATTTTTTACTTTGGTTTTATTATTTGTAGAGACTATGTTGCCCAGGCTGGTCTTCAACTCCTAGCCTCAAGTGATCTCCCATTTTGGCCTCCCCAAGCACTAGGATTACAGATGTGGGCCACTGTGCTTGAACTAGCCTGTCCATTTTATCGTATTTTTTAATTTTTGTAGAGACAGGGCCTTACTATGTTACCCAGGCTGGTCTTGAACACTCAGCCTCAAGTGATCCTTCCAACTTGGCCTCTCAAAATGTTGGGCTTACAGGAGTAAGCCATTGAACCAAGCCCATTCATTTTAAATAGTAACCTTTGACTCACACCTATTACTTATGAAACAGTCAACTACATAATTCTATTTTCTTCCTTCTCTCTCTTCTCTCATTTTCTTTTAGTTGCAATCTTACTACTTTATCAGAAAAAAAAAATTGGGGGGAGACAGTGTCTCATTTTGTCACTCAAGCTAGAGTGCAATGGTATGGCCATCGTTCACTGTGGCCTCAATCTCCCAGGCTCAAGCAATCCTCCCACCTCAGCTTCCCAAGCAGCTGGGACTACAGGTGTGCACAACTACACTCAGCTAAATTTTTTTGTATTTTTTTTGCAGCAATGTGGCTTCGCTGTGTTTCCCAGGCTGGTCTTGAACTCCTGAGCTCAAGTGATCTGCCTGCCTCAGCCTCCCAAAATGCTGGGATTACAGGTGTTAGCCATCATGCCCAGCTGACATAATGTTTACATACCATTCTTTTATATGTATTTTCGTCACTGTTTCTCTTAGATCTATAACAGAATATAAGAAATTTTCATCATTTACATTTTGTCGATGTTTCTCCAGTTACTCTTAGATGCACGAACCTCATTCTGTATAGAATCCTCAGGAAGAATAAATGTCTATACAGTATTCCAAGTTCTTATACTTCCAAACTTTTTTTCTCTAGCTTACATATTTGACATTTTGGCTTGGCATAAAAATTTTTTTCATGCCTCCTTTCATCAAATTTCTTGAAAATGATGTGTTATCCTGCTTTGCATGATGATTTTACCAAGTCTGATGCCAGTCTATTTCTCTTGCCCTTGTTAAATATCTTATCTTTTTGATTAAGGAACTGAGGATTTTTCATTGTCTCTAAAGTCTAATAGTTGTACTAAAATATGTCTTTATTATTCTAAGTCAATTTTCCAGACACCTGGAAAGCTCTTTCAGTATATAGATTCAAAGCTTATTTCAGGGAGATTTTCTTGGATTATAGTTGTTTTGTTTGTTTTGAGACAAGGTCTCGCTCTCTGTCACCCAGGCTGAAGTACAGTGGAACGACTATGACTCACTGCAGCCTTGACCTCCTGGGCTCAAGCAATCCTTCTGCCTCAGTCCCCTGAGTAGCTGGGACATAGGCGCACACCAAGCCCAGCTAATTTTTGTACTTTTTATAGATGGGGTTTTGCTTTGTTGCCCAGGTTGGTCTCGAATTCCTGGGCTCAAGTAGTCTACCCACCTTGGCCTTCCAAAGTGCTGGTTTTATTTTGAGACGGAGTTTCGCTCTTGTTGCCCAGGCTGGAATGCAATGGTGCAATCTTGGCTCACCGCAACCTCAGCCTCCTGAGTAGCTGGAATTATGAGCACGTGCCACCATGCCCAGCTAATTTTTATTTTTAGTAGAGACGGGGTTTCACCATGTTGACCAGGATGGTCTCGATCTCTTGACCTCGTGATCCACCCGCCTCGGCCTCCCAAAGTGCTGGGATTACAGGCATGAGCCACCGCGCCCGGCCCAGTGCTGGTCTTATAGGCACAAGTCAGCATGCCTGGCTAGATTACAGTTTGCTTTTTTTCCTTTTCAAGATGGAGTCTCACTCTGTCTTCCAGGCTGGAGTGCAGTGGCACAATCTCAACTCATTGCAACCTCCGCCTCCCAGGCCCAAGCGATTCTCCTGCCTCAGCCTCCCGAGTAACTGAGACTATAGGCTTGCGCCACCATGCCTGGCTAATTTTTGTATTTTTAGTAGAGACAGGGTTTCACCATATTGGTCAGGCTGGTCTTTAACTCCTGACCTCGTGATCCGCCTGCCTTGCCTCCCAAAGTGCTGGGATTACAGGTGTGAGCCACCGTGACTGGCCCAGATCATAGCTTTTAACACTACTTCTGTCTCAGTGATTTGATTGCCTTCTTCTAGGACTCTCATTATATGTAATACGGGGATATTCTTTGCTTTTTTTCTAATTCAACTACTTTCTGGCTTTTTATACTTTTTTTTTTTTCATGTTTTTTTGTTTTGTTTTGTTTCCCAGCTTTCCTTTTTAAAGCCCATTATTAAATTTTCACTTGAAATTATTTTCACTTGGGTAACTTTAATTTAAAACTTCATTTTCAATATATTTTTCTTCTCCATTTTTTCTGAGTTCAAGCATTTATCATTTCATTTCTTCTTGCTTGTCCACTGTGATTCTTAGTTTGAATTCCTTTTTGAAACAGGAGTTTTGCTTCACTCTGTTGCCCAGGTTGAAGTGCAGTGACATGATCTCGCCTGACTTTAACCTCAGCCTCCCAGGTTCAAGCGATTCTCCTGCCTCAGGCTTTCAAATAATTGCGATTACAAGCATCTGCCACCACATCCGGCTAATTTTTTTATATTTTTAGTAGAGATGGGGTTTCACCATGTTAGTCAGGCTGGCTCTGAGTTCCTGACCTCAAGTGATCCACCCGCCTTGGCCTCCCAAAGTGCTACGTTTTACAGGCATGAGCCACAGCGCCTGAATTCTTTATTCATGTTACTTTTTCATACCATCAGGTGCTTCTTTCAGGATATTTAATTCTTTTTATTTATTTATTTTTTCAAGATGAAGTCTCACTGTTGTCATCTCGGCTCACCGCAACCTCCACCTCCCAGGTTCAAGCGATACTCCTTCCTCCGCCACCCAAGTACCTGGGATTACAAGCATGTGCCACCATGCCCAGCTAATTTTTGTATTTTTAGTAGAGATAGGGTTTCACCATGTTGGCCAGGCTGGTCTCAAACTCTTCACCCCAAGTGATTCGCCAACCTCAGCCTCCCAAAGTGCTTGGATTATAGGTGTGAGCCACTGTGCCTGGTCTTATTCTATTTAGCATCTACTCACTATAAACAATTTACTTCATGGTTTTTTCTAGGGGGCAGAATTTTCACTGGCTGAAATATTTTGATTAGTGTTTCTGTTTTTTTTCTTTTTGAGATGGAGTCTCAACCCTGTCACCCAGGCTGGAGTGCAATGGCACGACCTTGGCTCACTGCAACCTCCGCCTCCTGGGTTCAAGCAATTCTCCTGCCTCAGCCTCCTAAGTAGCTGGCATTACAGGAATGCACCACCACTCCCAGCTAAGTTTTGTATTTTTAGTAAAGATTGGGTTTTCCCATGTTGGTCAGGCTAGTCTTGAACTCCTGAACTTGTGATCCATCTGCCTCGGCCTCCCAAAGTGCTGGGATTACAGGGGTGAGCCACTGTGCCCCACCGTGTTTTTTTCTTACAGTCATTTTTTAATGGAAGTGGACTGCTTTTTTATATTCCTTTTCATTTTGTGAATAGGGCTTAAGTGAAGCAGTTAGTTCAGTGAAGTATAGTTTCTTTTCTTTTTTTTTTTAAGTGTCTTTAATGGATGAGGATGATGGTGGTGAAGGAAAGAGAAAAAGAGAGGTTGGCATGCTTTCATTTGACACAATTCTTAATTTTCTTCTCTTGCTTCTAAATCAAGTTTCCAGACTTGGCTAATTCTCCCCTATAAGTAATGATTCTTTTAGGCTGTTACTTCTGGTACCACTGACATTCAAACCTCTTCCCTATAACTAGTTTTGTAAACTGCCAAGATCCAGATTATTTTGCTACTTATTACAGGATTTTCTCTTTCTGGGAGTGATTTTCTTCAGTGCTTCATCCAAGTCCTCTACTCCTGTAAATTATTTTTCATGGAATCCCTTAAGCCTCCTGTCCCTAACTCTCAGCAACCATAGGCTTAAGCAGCAGAAAATGGGAACACTGCAGGAATTTGGTTTGCTTCTCTATTTAAGAAGGTAACTTAAAGGTGGAGGTATTGTCTCCTAGCAATGCTGAAGCATAGACTATGGGTGCTTTTCTTTGTACTCCTCATTAATTTTATGTTTTTTGGAGGATTTGTGAGGAACACCGCAATTAGGCAGCCGTTGTTATCCTTTAGACATGGTAGTTTTCTACTCAGTTGTTGTTGTTTTTAAAGGAGTCCTGAGTCCTGAGTACTTACACGGCTTGACATATTATATTCTAATTCCTGGAAGAAGTCTAAAAAGAGGAAAGATGTATTTGTAGAGATGGGTATAGGTACTATACAGAAATGAAATAAACACTGGAGGAGCCTAGAACACCAAGGGTGGCAACTCACAAGGCTGTCAAAAGAGTCTCAAGGAGGTGAACAGCAGTAACTATAAGTAAACTATAAAATATACAAGAGAAGGCAATAGGAAAATGAAACAAATAAGATGAGGGTAGACAGAATCAAAGACCCAGATGAAGAATGGTCACAAAATGGGATAGATAAAACCAATATAAAATGTTGTCTGGTTAGGAGACAGTAAGACAACCGATGTAGAACAATTCGAGTGAAGAAAAAAGGAAATTAAGCATTTGACTGGAAAGCAAACATTATAGAAGACTAGAAATGATAAAGATTAGAGAAAACAACAGGTAAGCAGAGAGGAGAGTGAACTGTTTCCACTGCAAATTTTGTGATGTTTTCTGCTAATATATGAAGCATATAAACTACTATGAATAAGCCATTTGGCAAATACCATTTATTCAAGTAAACTGGTAAGTTTAAAGCTGGTATAAAAGCAGTACTTAGAGTGAGATTAAAAACAAATAAGTTGGTAGGTTATGAGAGAGCAGTTTAAAAAAAATAATTAAAAATTTCAAACTGCCTTCCTTAGTCTTAATCCTTAACAATTTTACTTCCAATAATTTATCCTATAGAAAAGTTTCAACAAGCATTAAAAACATACATGTGTATAACAATGTTCATTCTAGCTGGATTATATTCGGAAAAAAGGGAAACCTAAACGTACATTTATATGGTTGAAAGTTCTCTATTAATATACAAGGGTGTCAAGATTAATGTGCAGTGGAAAAGGTAACAGAGAAGCAATATAGCATAGTGATTAAGAATGTAATCAGAGCCCAACTATCTGGATTTACTACTGTACTACTGACTATATCACTTTGAGCAAGTTAATTAACTTTGGTAAGCTTTACTTTATTCATAAAAGCAGATTTTTAATGTATCTATCTCAAAGACTTGTTGCAAGAATTTTAAAGAAAAAAAAATCAATTTAAACACTTAGCACACAGTATCCGGCACATAATAAACACTTTAGGTAACAGAGCTACTGGCCAGGCACAGTGGTTCATGCTAGTAATCCCAGCACTTTGGGAGGCTGAGGTGAGAGGATTGTTTGAGGCCAGGAGTTCTACCAACCTGCAACATGGTGAGATCCCATTTCTATTTAAAAAAAAAAAAAAGTTAAAAAAGTAAAAAGACAGCTATTATAATTACTACAGGTATTATACTATGATCTCATTTTGTGTTTAATAAATATATAACCATGAAGAAACTAGGGAAGATATACAAAAAATGTTGAAAGTATCTCAGCAGTAGAATAAAGAGTACTGGGTTGAAAAATACACATTTCTGCTTTAAAATGAATATTATATATATTTCAAAGTTCTAAAATTGTTTGGAGAACAGATAATGGAGCTAACATTACTTATGGATATAATAAATCTTTAATAAGTGATCTAATTTAGAAATATTTTAGAACTTTAATGTAATTCCTTTAATCATGTTTTACACCAAAGCTCACTTCTAGTGAATCGCTTTATAAAAAAGAAACTAAAATAAAAGAACTGACATACCCCTGCAGTTGCTGCTGTTGGTGAGAGGAAAGGGGCACTCTTGGTTTATTCCAGCCAGTGTAATCTTGGTTACACCTCAGTTTCTTAACAGAAAGAGGAGCTGGCTGAGGAAGAAATCCCAAACTTCTTTTGGCGGAGGGAGTTTGGCTTGAAACATTAGTCCTATAAAAAAGCATAAATAATGAAGATGCAAAATAAATGTTTGAATACTACGATTTTCCCCAAATAGATTAAGAAAAGTCAATGTTTAGGGGAAAAAAAATCTTGAATTTAGGGAAATATCAGTAATAATGATCACTTAAGGGAAAACTCTACAAATGTAAACTAGCAAATCTGTTGCTACACAGTTGAAGAGGGTCATAATACAGAACATATTTAACCTACAACCAAAATAATGCAAGTTAATGGCTTGAAAAAACAATATATAATGTTTCACTGTTACCCATTTTGTGGATATTACATTAGTTTACCTAGTCTTGAACAGATTTACAGTATGCATTTTCTACTGTTACAAATAACACAACAAACAGGTCGGGTGCAATGGCTCACGAGGTCGCAAGTTCGAGACCAGCCTGACCAACACAGAGAAACCCCGTCTCTACTAAAAATACAAAATTAACCTGGCATGGTGGTGCACGCCTGTAATCCCAGCTACTTGGGAGGCTGAGACAGAAGAATCACTTGAACCAGGGAGTCGTAGGTTGCAGTGAGCCAAGATTGCACCACTGTACTCCAGCCTGGTGACAGAGCGAGACTCTGTCTCAAAAAAAAAAGATTTACTTTTCTATAAGGCAAACCAATTGCTCCCAAATTATTTATTGTTTGTCTAGACGATATGTTAGTGGCTGTTTGTTTCTTCACTGAAAAAAAATTTGTATGCCAGACACAGTGGCTTATGCCTGTAATCCTAACGCTTTGGAAAGGTAAAGCAGGAGGATCAGGAGTTTGAGACCAGCCTGGTCAACATATCAAAATGCTGTCTCTATTATTTTAAAATTAATGCTGGATGAGGTGGCTTACACCTGTAATCGAAGCACTCTGAGAGACTGAGGTGGCATATCACCCGAGGTCAGGAGTTTGAGAACAGCCTGGCCAATATGGAGAAACCCTATCTCTATTAAAAATACCCAAATTAGCTGGGCTTGGTGGCGCACACCTGTAGTCCCAGCTACTTGTGAGGCTGAGGCAGGAGAATTGCTTGAACTTGGCAGGCGGAGGCTGCAGTGAGCTTACATTGAACCACTGCACTCCAGCCTGGGAAACTGAGAGAGACACCACCATCTCAAAAAAAGTAAAAAAGTGGTAGTTTTCTACTCAGTTGTTAATTGAAAATTAAAAATAAATTGTGAACTGAAAATTAAAAATAAATTGTGAAATAGAACACTCATATGGGAAAAGTGCATAAAAATCAAATGTGGAGCATAATAGATTTTCATAAAACACACACTTTTATAAACAACCTTATGGTGTCTAAACCCCCAAGTTCCCCTTCCAATTACAACTCCGTATTCCTCTAACCTAAAAGTTAGCATTATCTAATACCACACCTGGCCAGGTGTGGTGGCTCATACCTGTAATCCCAGCACTTTGGGAGGCTGAGGTGGGGAGTTTGAGACCGGCCTGAGCAACATGGAGAAACCCCATCTCTGCTAAATCTACAAAATTAGCTGGGCCTGGTGGTGCATGCCTGTAATCCCAGCTACTTGGGAGGCTGGGGCAGGAGAATCACTTGAACCTAGGAGGCGGAGGTTGTGGTGAGCCAAGATCATGCCATTGCACTCCAGCCTGGGCAACAAGAGCAAAAGCCCGTTTCAAAAGAAAAAAAAATACTTTATCCCTTCCTACAAACCCCTAAATACTGTACTTTGGATAATATGTGATGTATGTTTTCATCTTATTGTTTTCAACTTTTCTGCATCTTTATATTGTAGTTGTTTCTCTTTTACATAGCATATACATTTTCTTCTTGCATTAAATCCTGTATATCTCTTTAACTGAAATATTTAGTATATTTATATTCATATAAATTTTATATAAATTTAGTATATTTATATCAGCAATGTCAGTACTGATTTGGGTTATTCCTTGAATTTTATGATGCATTTACTATTTGTTCTACATGTTCTATTTTCCTTTTTCTCTCCTTTATGCCTTCACTTAGAATGTTTGACTATTTATTTCATTGTCTCCCTTCTGTTAGTCTGGAAATAACATAGGCTTTTAGTTTTTTTACAGACGGTATCATTCTGTCACCTGGCTGGAGTGCAATGGCACAGTCAGCTCACTGTAGCCCTTAACTCCAGGGCTCAAGCACTCCTCTCACCTAAAATTCCCAAATAACTGGAACTATAGGCAAGCACCATCATGTCTGGCTAATTTTTATATTTTTTTTGTAGAGATGGGTCCTGCTATGTTGACCAGGCTTGTCTCAAACTTCTGGATTCAAGTGATTCTCTCACCTGCCCCCTTCTCAAGTGCTAGGATTACAGGCATGAGCCAATCATGCTCAGTCTGGACATTTAATGGATGTCCTAAAAATTAATTATACATTAGAAATAAAATCAGCTTTACTGAAGATAGTTGACATACAATAAAAGGCACACATTTGGCCGAGCGCGGTGGCTCAAGCCTGTAATCCCAGCACTTTGGGAGGCCGAGGTGGGTGGATCATGAGGTCAAGAGATCGAGACCATCCTGGTCAACATGGTGAAACCCTGTCTCTACTAAAAATGCAAAAAATTAGCTGGGCATGGTGGCATGTGCCTGTAATCCCAGCTACTCAGGAGTCTGAGGCAGGAGAACTGCCTGAACCCAGGAGACAGAGGTCGCAGTGAGCCGAGTTCGTGCCATTGCACTCCAGCCTGGGTAACAAGAGTGAAACTCCGTCTCAAAAATAAATAAAAAAATAAATAAATAAATGCACACATTTAAAGTGTATAAATTCTGACATATATACACTTATGAAATCATCAACAGAATTAAGATAGTGAACATATCTATTATCCCCAAAGGTAACCTAGTGCCCATCTGTATCCCTCCCTCCCACTCTTCTCTGCCTGTGACCTTGTCTCTAATGACCAGGAAACTATTAATCTGTTTCCTGTCACCATAGATTACATTTTCTAAAATTTCACATAAATGGAATCATACAATATGCACTTTCTTATGAGGTCTTTCACTAAGCCTAATTATTCTGAGATTCATCCACTCTGCTACATGTATAAACAGTTCATCCTTTCTATTGCTAGGTAGCATTCCACTGTATGAAAATACCACAAATTTGTTTAACCACGTATTTCTTCTTTTGAAATAGTCTTTTTTATTTTACTTTATTTTTTGAGATAGGGTTTCATTCTGTTGCCCAGGCTGGAGTGCAGTGGTGCGATTATAGCTCACTGCAGCCTCCACCTCCCAGGCTCAAAAGATCTCCCACCTCAGCCTCTTAAGCAGCTGGGACCACAGATGCGCACCACTATGCCCTGCTATTTTTTTTTTATTATTGCATTTTTGGTAGAGACGAGGTTTTACCACGTTGCACAGGCTGATCTTGAACTCCGGAGCTCAAGCTATCCACCCACCTCAGCCTCCCAAAGTGCTGGGATTACAGGCGTGAGTCACTGCACCTCATCTGAAACAGTTTTAGATTTATAAAAAAGTTGCAAAATAGTACAGAATGGCTTTCACCAGCTACTCCTACTATCAGAATCTTATATAACCACAGTACAATGACCAAAACCAGGAAATTAACAATGATATGATACCATTAACTAGTAACCTGTACATGTTATTCAAATTTCATCAGTGTTTTCACTAAAGTCCTTCTACTGGCCCAGGATGCCACAGTGCAAGTGGTTGTCATGTTTCTTTACTCTTACAATCCTCAATTTCTTCTTTTTTAAATGGTTTTGACCATTTTGAAGAGTAATGGTCAGGTATTTTATTTCTGAATAAATTTTAAAAACCACTTTAAATTTCATTTAAATTTAAATAAATAAATTTTTAAAACTACGTTAAATTTCATATGGAACCAGAAAAGAACCTGTATAGCCAAGACAATCCTAAGCAAAAAGAACAAAGCTGGAGGCATCATGCTACCTGACTTCAAACTGTACTACAAGGCTACAGTAACCAAAATAGCATGGTACTGGTTATCAAAACAGATACATACACCAATGGAACAGAACAGAAGCCTCAGAAATAACACCACACATCTACTACCATCTGATCTTCCAAAAACAAGCAATGGGGAAAGGATTCCCTATTTAATAAATGGTGCTGGGAAAACTGCTAGCCATATGCAGAAAACAGAAACTGAACCTCTTTCTTACACGTTATACAAAAATTAACTCAAGATGGATTAAAGACTTAAACATAAAACCTAAAATCATAAAAGCCATAGAAGAAAGCCTAAACGATACCATTCAGGGCATAGGCATGGGAAAGACTCATGTTCATGACTAAAATACCAAAAGCAATTGCAACAAAAGCCAAAATTGACAAATAGGATCTAATTAAACTAAAGAGCTTTTGTACAGCAAAAGAAACTATTGTCAGAGTGAACAGGCAACCTACAGAATGCGAGAAAATTTTTGCAATCTATCTATCTGACAAAGGTCTAATATGCACAGTCTACAAGGAACTTAAATGTACAAGAAAAGCCAAAAAATCCCATCCAAAAGTGGGTGAAGGATATGAACAGACACTTCTCAAAAGAAGACATTTATGCAGCCAACAAGCATGTGGGAAAAAAAGCTCATCATCACTGGGCATTAAAGAAATACAAATCAAAACCAGAATGACATACCATCTCACGCCAGTTAGAATGGCGATCATTAAAAACTTAGGAAACAACAGATGCTGGTGAGGATGTGGAGAAATATATATGAACACTTTTACACTGTTGGTGGGAGTATAAATTAGTTCAACCATTGTGGAAGATGGTATGGCGATTCCTCAAGGATCTAGAACCAAAAATACCACTTGACCCAGCAATCCCATTACTGGGTATATACCCAAAGGATTATAAATCATTCCACTACAAAGACACATGCACACGTATGTTTATTGCAGCACTATTTACAATAATAAAGACTTGGAACCAACACAAATGCCCATCAATGACAGACGGGATAAAGAAAATGTGGCACATATACACCATGAAATACTATGCAGTCATAAAAAAGAATGAGTCCATGTCCTTTGCAGGAACATGGATGAAGCTGGAAACCATCATTCTCAGCAAACTAACAGGAACCAGAAAACCAAACACTGCATGTTCTCACTCGTAAGTGGGAGTTGAACAATGAGAACACATGGACACAGGGAGGGGAATACCACATACCGGGGCCTGTCGGCGGGTGGGGAGCAAGGGGAGAGAGAGCATTAGGATGAATCCGTAATGCATGCAAGGATTAAAACCTAGATGACAGATTGATAGGGCAGCAAGCCACTATGGCACATGTAATACCTAGACAACAAACCTGCACATCCTGCACAGTTATCCCAGAACTTAAAGTAAAATAAAAAGATAAAAAATCAGGGTTGGCCCTAGGGGTGCTGTTACTTGGATGCGATCACTTCAAGGCCCCCACTAGTGGACTGAGCTAGGAAATATATGTATGTATGTATGTAACTTAAGACGTACAAATGCATATGTTAATTTTGAATCAATCTATACATGTATAAACATATATAAAACCTTGAGTTCACATTGATATCTCTGATTCCAATTGAACACCAAGAGTTCATACCAGCTTTCTTCCTTTCCTTCTTTCTTTCTCTGATGTTGCAAGCCTGGATCTCAGTATCTACAATGTTTACTTGTTCAATACAAGTATACATATGAGGTGGTTTCAAGATTGCTAACATTACACCCTCATGAAAAACAAATTACAAACTAGAGTACATTATTTGTGTACTCATGAATTTTTGATATATTGAAGTCTAATGTTAGCTGATTCTTTTACCTTTTCCTGGACAATAAAAGAAACTAGGAACAATTTAACTCCATTCATTTATTCTGTGTCTTCCTTCTTCCCTTCTGGTTTATGTGTTATTGTTGTCATTTAAACTCAATAAGATATTACTATTGTTTTGTATGAGTTTATCAAGATAGACAGTATTTATCAAGTTAGACAGCATATTAACTATTTTTTGTTGCTCTTCATCCTTCCTGAAGCTCCAACCTTTCATCTGAGTTATTTTTCCATCTGCCCAAAAACTATTCTTTAGCATTTCCTTTAGTACATATTTATGGGTGGACTTTGTTATTATTTTGTTTTGTATGATAGTGTTTATTTCACTTTTACTTCAAAACTATAGGATATTTTCACAGCAAATAAAATTCTAGGCTGGCAATTATTTCATTTCAGCTTACTGAAGTGCATGCCATCATGCTTGGCTACTTTTTTATTTTTTGTAGAGATTTAACCATGTTGCCCAGGCTGATCTCAATTATGTTATATGTGCTGAAAACACCACCCAAAAAGAATCTGTTTTTATATTTTTCATTTCTAGATTTTCTTTTTGATTTTTTCAAATTCTGTGACAACTTCATATTTTTAGGTTTCCTGCAGAAATTTCCTTTATTTCTTTTGATGTGTTACATATTGTTCTTTTATAATCACTGACTCATTAATTCCAAAATATGTGAAGTCCTGTGGTCCACTGCTGATCTAAACTATTTCTTCTACTAATTATTCACACTGACTAGTCTTCCTGCACGTCTGGACACTGAATAGTATTTAGTTAAATCTAAGATACAACCAATTATAAGACATACCATTTATTTCAGGTACTACTAAGAAAGAAAAACAATGCTAATAAAGTATATAACGATTTCTATAGCTTAGAATTTTTACTTCTTATTTGAAACTTTTTATGTAACTAGATATACATTTTTATTATGTTGCTCTTATGCGTAAAGGAAAATATAAGATAAAACTGGTTAAGGTATTTCTGATAACTCACATTCAGAATCTGAATCTTTTGAATCATTTTTCCCACTCAGGGTCATAGATTTTCAGTTTTTCCAAACAGTGCTGCTGCCTGTGCTACTAAAAACAGGTGATACTGTATTTCTTTTTTCTTTCTTTTTTTCCTCCAATTAATCCGAACAGTGTGGTGATCCTGCATTTCTTTTTTCTTTCCTCTGATGCTACATATCTAGATAGTGCCATACTATGCCTCTAGGAGTTTTCTTCCAAGCCAATGACATCTATTTGGCAAGGTCTAATGCTGAGGTTACCTTAATCTTACCAAAAGAAGCCCACAGATTTTTAGATCACAACTAGAATTTACTTCCTTTTCTTAAGTGGTCGTTTTAAATGGTCTGACTAAAAAATGCAGTTTTTCAGTAATATCACAAATGACAACCAAGTCTGGTCATGTGCAGGTAACGCCAACTATGTTACAACTGCTTCCTGGAAGAAATTTAAGATATAATATCTGATATACTTCCTACCTCAGCCTCCTGAGTAGCTGGGATTACAGGCATGTGCCATCATACCCGGCTAATATTTGTATTTTTAGTAGAAACGGGGTTTCACCATGTTGGCCAAGCTGTTCTCAAACTCCTGACCTCATGTAATCCACCTGCCTCGGCCTCCCAAAGTGGTGGAATTATAGGCATGAGCCACTGTTCCTGGCCAACCTCGTTTCTTTATAAATTACCCAGTCTCATGTATTTCCTTATCGCAATGCAAGAACTGACAAATACAGTAGGCTACTTTCAGATTTTGTCCCAACTGCTGAATTTGTAGTGTCATTTAATTTATTCCACTAACCCATTCCTTTCTTAATTTAGATCTAGAGATTGTAAATTAAAAAAAAGAATTTTACCACAAATTCTGGGATACTGTGCAGAATGTGCAGGTTTGTTACATAGGTATACATGTGTCATGGTGGTTTGCTGCACCTATCAACCCCTCATCTAGGTTTTAAGCCCTGTATGCATTAGGTATTTGTCCTAATAGTCTCCCTCCCTTGCCCCCCATACCCCAACAGGCCCTGATGTGTGATGTTCCCCTCCCCGTGTCCATGTGTTCTCATTCAATTCCCACTTAGGAGTGAAAATATGCATTGTTTGGTTTTCTGTTCCTGTGTTAGTTTGCTGAGTGATGGCTTCTAGCTTCAGCCATGTTCTGCAAAGGACATGAACTCATTCTTTTTTATGACTGCAATATTTGTGTTTTTGTTTTTTTTTTTCTCGCCGGTGTACCAGTGCAGGCTGCAATATTTGTTAATTTTTTCCCGCACCTAACAAGCCTGGATCCTACACTAATCTTTAATTTCATCTGTACCATAATCCGAGTAGTCCCCATATGTGCACAAGATTGTTTCCAAGTCTTTATTTTTATTTTTCCAGGAATTAGTGATTAATATTAACACAGCCCCTGTAATAATCACCATCACTTACCATTGTCTTTTCTATTTTTGAGACAAGGTCTTGCTCTGTTGCCCAGGCTGGAGTGCAGTGGCAATGATTATGGCTTACTGCACCCTCGAACTCCTGGGCTCAAGCGATTCTCCTACCTTAGCCTCCTGAGTAGCTGGGACTACAAGTGCATGCTACCACATGTGGCTAATTACTGTTATTTTTTGTAGAGACAGGGTCTCACCATGTTGCCAGGGCTGGTCTTGAACTCCTGGGCTCAAGCCATCTTCCTGCGTCAGCCTCCCAAAAGTGCTAGGATTTACAGGCGTGAATCACCACACCCCACCAACATTAAGTCTTAACATTAGGCCATTCATGTCATCTTCTTAAGCCTTCTTCAAAATTATTTTGGCTATTCTTAATAAGCTTACTCATAAGAAACAGAATTTAAGTCTGAACCCAGCACATTGGTTGATGCCTGTAAGCCCAGGACTTTGGGAGGAGTTTGAGATCAGTCTGGCCAACACAGAGAGACCCCATCTCTTAAGTTTTTTTTTTTTTTTTAAATTAGCCAAGCATGGTAGGACACACTTGTAGTCCCAGTTATTTGGCAGGCTGAGGCAGGAGGATTGCCTGAGCCCAGGAGTTAGAGTCTGCAATGAACTAGGACTGTGCCACTGTACTCCAGCCTAGGTGACAGAGGGAGGAAACTCCACCTAAAAAAAAAAAAGAGTTTAGATTCTTTTTTGGGGGGGAGGGGGAGTGTTCCATAAAAAGTACTTTATGAGACTTCAACTGGAACTACCTTAAATTTTTAAAATTAATTTGGAGATAAATTATATCCCTTAGCTTTGTTTACTTAGATCTTCCTTTATGTCCCTCACTAATCCTTTTCTTCATTAAAAAAATACATATTTTTTATTAGATTTATTTCTATCTATCTCACTGATTTTGTAGCTCCTATAAATAGTACAGGTTGCGCCTCCCAAAGTACTGGGATTACAGGCATGAGCCACCACGCCCAGACAGAAGGATGTTATTAATAACAGTGGTTACGTCTAAAAAGGGAAAATCAAAACTAGGAGTTAGGAAAGAAAAGATTTATGCCTTCTTTAATCTATACACCCTATGTCATTTGAATTTTCTACCACATGCACTTACTAGCTAAAGATAAAGTTTAAAAATACTTAGATTTTAAAATATGCTTTAAAATTGTTTTTGCTCACTAATTTTTCTTACTATTCCTTTCTTGTTCAGTCTTCTTCTTTCTGAATGAATTCTATCTTTGCACATCTAAAAAATAACATTCTTGGTCAGGTGCAGTGGCTCATGACTATAATCCTGGCACTTCGGGAGGTTGAGGCAGGTGAACTGCTTGAGCCCAGGAGTTTCAGACTAGCCTGGGCAACATGGTGAGACTCCATGTCTACCAAAAAAAAAAAAAAAAAAAAAAAAAAGCCAGGTGTGATGGCACACACCTGTAGTCCCAGCTACTTGGGGGGCTGTGGGCAGGAGGATCACCTGAGCCTAGGAGGTTGAGGCTGGAGTGATCCATGATTATGCCACTATACTCCACGTTGGGTGACAGGGTAAGACTCTGCCTCAAAAAATAAATAAAAATTGAATTGTCTATATTCTTGAAATATAATTTAGCAAGGTATAGAATTTTTTGATGTTGTCAACTCTGTTCATAATATCTATCTGCTTCCTATTTCAATACTGTTAATGTCAATTTCATTTCTCCTCTTTTACAGAGGATGTATCTTCTTTCTGGTAGCTTCCAAAATTTTATAATATAAATTTTTTTCTAAGTTTTAAGTTCAGGGGTACACGTACAGTTTTGTTACATAGGTAAATTTGTGGCGTGGGGGTTTGTTGTACAGATTATTTCATCACCCAGGTATTAAGCCTAATACTCATTAATTATTTTCCCCAATTCTCTCCCTCCTCCCACCCTCCACCCTCCAACAAGTCCCAGTGTGTGTTGTTCTCCTCTATATGTCCATATGTTGTCATCATTCAGCTCCCACTTACAAGTGAGAACATGCAGTATTTGGTTTTCTGTTACTGTGCTGGTTTGTTAAGGATAATGGCCTCCAGCTCCATCCATGTCCCTGCAAAGGACATAATCTTGTTCTTTTTTATGGCTACATAGTAGTCCATGGTATATATGTACCACATGTTCTTTATCCAGTCTGTTATTGATGAGCATTTAGGCTGATTCCATGTCTTTCCTATTGTGAATAGTGCTACAACGAACAACACACATGTTGTATCTTTATAATAGAGTGGTTTACATTCCTTTAGGTATATACCCAGTAATGGGATTGCTGGGTTGAATGGTATCTCCCTTTTTTTTTTTTGAGACAGAGTCTCACTCTGTCGCACAGGTTGGAGTGCAATGGCACGATCTTGCCTCACTGCAACCTTCGCCTCCCAGGTTCAAGCGATTCTCCTGCCTCAGCCTCCTGAGTAGCTGAGATTACAGGTACCCACCACCATGCCCGGCTAATTTTTTTCAATTTTTAGTAGAGATGGCATTTCACCATATTAGCCAGGCTGGTTTGAATGGTATTTCTGTCTTTAGGTTTTTGAAGAATGGCCACACTCTAATGTACACTCCTACCAACGGTGCATAAACATTCCTTTTTCTCCACAACTTCGCCACCATCTGTTATCTTTTCACGAAATGTGGATTTTTTAAAAAAGTATTTGTTCAGGCTGGGCACAGTGGCTCACTCCTGTAATCCCAGCACGTTGGGAGGCCAAGGCAGGCAGATTACAAGGTCAGGAGTTCAAGACCAGCCTGCCCAACATGATGAAAGCCCATCTCTACTTAAAAAAAAAAAGTATTTGTTCTCTGGTATTTTTTGAGACTTTTCAATGTGAGGACTTTCATCATTTTCATTTATTACTTTTTTGACAATTTCCTTGCCTTTATTTTCCTTAGTCTTTTCTTCTAGAATACTACTAAGACATGCAGGGTACACCAAGAAGCCCAACATAAGTCTCTTCATTTATTTTTACCGTCTCTTTTCCCTGCTATATTCCATGATCAGGAATTCTTGACAAGGACTTACTGGTTACTTCTGCCTGGCCGTCTACCCTGCATAGGACTTGAAGTGGTCTTAAGTCTGGCCCCATGCAGGTAACAGTAAACCAGAGGCTAATCATTGCTAGTCCCATTTTCATGTCTTTGTGCTCTACTCAGGGAGTACCAGGAAAGCAGCATATTTATGGTTCCAACCCCAAATACTTATACACAAGTGTTCCACTCTGGTTTACTAGCACAAAGAGCTGTTCTGGACACCTAGCTTCATGTGAGAAAACAAGTTCTAAGTTTTACATGTAGTTCCCAATCTCATGTCGGTTTGAAGTCCCAGCTATTGACACTTGGCTCTCATCTATGTTCTCTACATTCCTTATGGCTTTAGCCTTTGCTCACTATTAGTTTTCTCACTGATCTGAAATTTTCACCTTATCTTTCAGTGCAGCTTTGCACTAAAAAAATTTCTTTCCTCAATCACTCCTATATGGAAAGAATATGTGCATTCTATTATTTTGAGAAGAAATTTGTATTATAGTAAATCATTTGCAAACCAAATTTAGACTTTTTTAAAACTTAGATTTAAGATTCTTCTAATAAGCAGAAATACGTGAAAATTCCTCTCTTAAATTCGAATAACTTAGTTACCATTGCAATCTATAAAGTGCTTGAGAGATACCACCCAAGGCTGAATATACCTAAATATATCAAATTCTTTACCTTAATCATTTTATACAAATAACCAAAATGTTTTTTACACTTTGAATTAAATTCTATTAAGAAATAAAATATGACTTAATAGGTCATTATATAGCATCTCAACTGTAGACTAACATACCCTTACTTTTTTAAAAATTATACTTTAAGTTCAGAGATACATGTGCAGAACGCGTAGGCTTGTTACATAGGTTTTCACATGCCATGGTGGTTTGCTGCACCCATCAACCCATCATCTACATTAGGTATTTCTCCTAATGCTATCTCTCCCCTAGACCCCCACCCCCTGACAGGGGTGTGACGCTCGCCTCCCTGTGTCCATGTGTTCTCATTGTTCAACTCCCATTTATGAGTGAGAATGTGAGATGTTTGGTTTTCTGTTCCTGGGTTAGTCTGCTGAGAATGATGGTTTCCAGTTTCATCCATATCCCTGCAAAGGACATGAACTCATCCTTTTTTATGGCTGCATGGCATTCCATGGTGTGTATGTGCTACATTTTCTTTATCTAGTCTATCATTGCTGGGCATTTGCCATTTAAAACCATCACCCCCTCTGTGCTGCACTGCATTGACCTAACAAGTGCTTAGGAGGTATCTTATATATTTATATCCAATAAATGTAAAAAAAAAAAAAAAAGCTTATCTATAAAATCAGCTATTAAATATCCAATTAGCCTCTTCCAATATATTAATAAAAGACACTGATGTAATAGAGCTTTTGCTTTTTTAAGGGAAGTATCTTAATTTTTGGAAGGCAGCTTAACAAATAACACAACAGCAACAACAACAACAAAAATGCCTCAGAGGAGAAATCTCAGTATGTTCATCACATAGGATGGTAGAATATATATTGGTCTAGAATCTGATAACATTGCCAGTCACAACCTACGGCATCACTACAAAACTTCCCAGAGCCAGATTTAAGAGATACCCAGGCCGAGTGTCATGGCTCACATCTGTAATCCCAACACTTTAAGAGGCCAAGACAAGCAGACCACTTGAGGTCAGGAGTTCAAGACCAGCCTGGTCAACATGGTGCAACCCCGTGTCTCCAAAAAAATACAAAAATTAGCTTGGTGTGGTGACAGACACCTGTAATTCCAGCTATGTGGGAGGCTGAGGCAAAGCCACAGTAAGCTGAGATAGCACCACTGTACTCTTGCCAGGGTGATGGGACAAGACCTAGTCTCAAAAAAAAAAAAAAATTTCTGTAGAGACCAGGAGCAGTGGTTCAACACTTGTAACCCTAGCACTTTGGGAGGTCAAGGCGGGAGGACTGTTTGAAGTCTGGAAATTTGAGACCAGCCTGGGCAACACAGTGAGATCTTATCTCTCTGTTTCTTTTTTTTTTTTTTTTTCCCAGACAGAGACTTGTTCTGTCATCCAAGTTGGAATACAGTGGCACAATTACGGCTCTCTGCAGCCTTGGCCTCCCAGGGTCAAGTGATCCTTCTACCTAAGCCTCCCAAAGTGCTGGGATTACAGGTATGAACCACTGTGCTCAGCGCATTTCTAGAATACTTTCTAACTAACATGTCAGGATTCTATGATTCTCATCAACTTTGTTAAATTACTGCATTCATTTAAGAGGATAATACATAGCCTATCCCATCATTCAATATTCTGAAAAAGAGAGCTTCTAAGTTTTTCACAAGTCATATAACCAGTGCATTACCTGTCTAAGTTAGTGCCACTAGGACAGTATTCCTTGGATCCAGCTCTGCTACCATAAAAGGATGATGACTGCAAAGGTAAAAGCCCTATAAAACAAATGAACAAAGGAAAAACTTAATTCCTAAATCAACCATTCAAGTTTATTTACTAATAAAAAGTATACATTACTTCTGATTACATTTAACTCTTTGTTTCCTTTTCATCAAATATAGCAATACCTCATTTTATTGCTCTTGGCCTTAGTGTGCCTCACAGATGTTGTGTTTTTGTTTCTGTTTTGTTTTTAAACAAACTGAAGGTTGTGGCAACCCTACACCAAGCAAGTCAATTTTCCCAACAGTATATGCTTGCTCACTTCATGTCTATGTCACATTTTGGTAATTCTTGCAATGTTTCAAACTTTTTAATTATATCTGTTACAGTGATCTGTGATCAGTGATCTTTGATGTTACTACTTTAATTGTTTTGGGGTACCACGAACTCCACCCATATAAGATGTCAAACTCAAAAATTTAAAAAAAAAAAAAAAAAAGATGTCAAACTCAATTTATCTGACTGCTCCACCAACTAGTCATTACTATCCCACCTCTGTCTCTCTTCTTGGGCCTCCCTATTCCCTGAGGCAAAATATTGAAATTATGATAATTAATAACCCTATAATGACCTCTATATGTTTAAGTGAAAGAAAGAGTTGCACATCTCATTTTAAATAAAAAGCTAGCAACAGTTAAGCCCAGTGAGGAAGACATGTCAAAAGCTGAGAAAGGCTGAAAGCTAGGCCTTTTGCACTAAACAGCCAATTTTATAAATGCAAAGAAACAGCTCTTGACAGAAATTAAAAGTACTACTCAAATAAACACGTGAGTAATAACAAAGCAAAACAACCTTCCTGCTGATGTGGAGAAAGTTTTAGGAGTCTATATGGAAGATCAAACCAGCCACAACATTCTCTTAAGCCAAAGCCTAATCCAGGGTAAAAGTCTAATTCTCTTCAATTCTATGAAGGCTGAGAGAGGCAGAAGAAAAGTGTGAAGCTAGTAGGCACTGGTTCAAGAGATTTAAGTAAAGAAGCCATCTCCGTAACATTAAAGTACAAAGTGAAGCAGCAAGTACTGCTATTAATGCTGCAGCAAGTTACTGAGAAGATCTAGCCAAGATCACTGATGAAGGTGGCTAGGTTAAACAACAAGTCTTCAACGTAGATCAAACAGCGTAATACTGGAAGAAGGTGCCATCTAAGAGTTTCATAGCTAGAGAGAAATTAATGCCTAGCTTTAAAGTTTCAAAGGCCAGGCTGATTCTCTTGGTAGGGGCTAATGCAGCTGAGTACTTGAAGCTGAAGCCAATGCACACTTACCATACTGAAAATCCTAGGGCCCTTAAGAATTATGCTAAATCTACTTGCCTGTGCTCTAGATATGGAACAATGAAACCGAGATGACAACACATCTGTTTACAGCATGATTTAGTCAATATTTTAAGCCACTATTGATAGCCATTGCTCAGAAAAAAAGATTGTTTTCAAAATACTACTGCTCCTTGACGATGAACCTAGTAACTCAAGAGCTCTGATGGAGAAGTACAAAGATAATGTTTTCATGCCTACTAACACAACAACTATTCTACAGACCATGGATCAAGGAGTCATTTCAATGTTCAAGTCTTACTGTTTAAGAAATACATTTCATAAGGCTATATGGCAGACAGTGATTCCTGTGATGGAGCTAGGCAAAGTGAACTGAAAATCTTCTGGAAAGAATTTATCATTCTAGATGTCATTAAGAACACTGATAATTCATGAGAAGAGGTCAAAAGAGCAACCATAACAGGAGTCTGGAAGTTGATTCCAACCGTCACAGATAACTTTGAGGGCTCAACACATCAGTGGAGATACAGTCAATTGCAAATGTTGTGGGAATATCAAGAGAATTAGAATTAGAAGTGGAGTCTACAGATGTGACTGAACTGCTACAATCCCATGATCAGACTTTAATGGATGGAGAGTTGCTTCCTATGGATGAGCAAATAAAGTAGTTTCTTGAGATGAACTCTACTCCTGGTAAAGAAACCATGAATGTTGTTGAAATGACAACATAGGATTTAGAATATTAGATACATTTAGTTGAGAAAGCAATGGTAGTGTCTGAAAAGACTGATGTCAATTTTGAAAGTTCTGGGGGTAAAATCCTATCAAGCAGTATCACATGCTACAGGGAAATCTTTCATGAAAGGAAGAGTCAATTGACAATGTGACAAATTGTCTTATTTTAAGAAACTGCCACAGCTGCCCTAATTAGCAGCCAACAACACAAAAATAAGACCCTTCACCAGCAAAAAGATTACAACTCACTGAAGATTCAGATGATTGTTAGTATTTTTTAGGAATGAAATATTTTAAAATTAAGACTGCCAGGTGCAGTGGCTCCTGTCTGTAATTCTAGTACTTGGGGAGGCCAAGGCTGGTCCCCAACACTTGAGCCCAGAAGTTGGGGACCAGCCTGGGCCATATGGCAATACCACGTCTCTACAAAAAATACAAAAATTGAGCCAGGCATGGTGGCATGCACCTGTAATCCCAGCTACTTGGGAGGCTGAGGTGGGAGGATCGCTTAAGCCTGGGAGATCAAGGATGCAGTGAGCCAAGATCACACCACTAAACTCCAGCCTGGGCGACAGAGTGAGACCGTTTCAAAAAAAAGCTGGGTGCGGTGGCTCACATCTGTAATCCCAGAACTTTGGGAAGCTGAGGCTGGCAGATCACCTGAGGTTGGGAGCTCAAGAGCAGCCTGGCCAGCATGGTGAAACCGTCTCTACTAAAAATACAAAAATTAGTCAGGCATGGTGGCGGGTGCCTGTAATCCCAGCTACTCGGGAAGCTGAGGCAGGAGAATCACTTGAACCTAAGAGGTGGAAGTTGCAGTGAGCAGAGATGCAGCCATTGCACTCCAGCCTCAGCAACAGAGACAGACTCCATCTCAACAGACTCCAGTATAATGTAAACATAACTTTTATATGCCCTGGGAAACCAAAAAAATTCATCCTTTCTTTATTTGTGCTATTAGCTTTATTTATCTGTTCTGGAACCTCACCTGCAATATCTCCAAAGTATGCCTGTATACATGCATGTTAAAAGATCAAATACTGTGAAAGAAGATATAATAGCAAAGCTATCCTCCCCTGCCCCAAAGCAATACAAGTTGTGCTTCTAATTTTTAACTATTTAAAAAAAATTTTTTTCTGATTTCCTCAACAGTGTTAATAACATTTCTACTACTTCTTCATTTATTCGTTTTAAAGTTTCAGCTGACTCTTTATTGTAGAAAATTAATATCACCCCTACTCATGTTCTCTTCTCTCCAACCAATTATTAGAAGCGTTACTTTAGTTCTTCCACCAATTAATTCTGTAACTTTAACATATTTTAAACGTCTACATTTTGTTCCATTAATCTTCCCATTTGACCACACACTTCCTTCTCTCTTCCACATCATTTTTTAAGATGTACCTTAAATTCAGCATTGTTAAGGCTTATTACATTTCAGGTTTTCTGTTTTCTAACTACAGGCTGATTATAAAAGCTGAGAGACAGTAAGTGGAATTTATAGCTTCTAAATGCTATTTCAGAGGTAAGACTTACATGTGATATTTCTTTCTGTAAGAGTCAATGTTACAATCCCAAACTGCTAAAAGAAGAACATTCCTAGAGTTCTGATCAACTGGATTCTCTTAAACTATCAATTTATCAAAATCATGCCATATTTTAGCTTACTTCAAGTTAAAGTTGCTCAAGTTAATACCAGATATTGGATTCTCTAAGGATTTCAAAGAATCAAACAGATGTGGGAAACATCTGACAAAAACATTTTTTTGTAAAAACAGGGTAGAAGGTTAAGTTTAAATAACTGCTTTGGACAATAATTTCAAGATCTTCTGAAGCCACTAAAAAGCACTAACACTGATGCGCCTTAATTGCCACCACTTTACTTCTCTAATTTATTCCAGGATCCTGGTACTTTGACAATCAAAGAACTTAATTCTAGGTAGCCAGTTAGGGGAAGAAGAAGGTAAAGACTGGGTTCTTTATAAACAGAATACAAGTTCCCCTGAATCTAATACTTTAAAATATTTTAGCCAAGTTCTGGGTACAAATTGGTGCCCAATAACTAATACCAGACAACATCAGGCACAGTGGCTCAAACCAATAATCGCAGCACTTTAGGAGACCCAGGTGGGTGGATCACCTGCAGTCAGGATTTTGAAACCAGCCTGGCCAAGATGGCGAAACCTTATTTCTACTAAAAATACAAAAATTAGTTGGGAATGGTGGCTCATGCCTGTAGTCCCAGCTACATGACAGGCTGAGGCAGGAGAATCACTTGAATCCAGGAGGTGGAGGTTGCAGTAAGCCAGTATCACACCACTGCACTCCACCCTGGGCAACAGAGTGAGACTCTGTTTCAAAAAAAAAAAAACAACACTAATACCATATTATGCTATTCCTAAATAATGTAGAGATGTATGTCTGGGGTTAGGTTTTTATTTCGAGTATAATAAATACATCATATAATAAATATGATAAATATAATATATAATAAATATGACCTTTTTATTGTAAGATGAAACACTTACCTGATGTCCTATTTTCTTCTGACTGTTTCAAACTCAGCTGCTTTTCTCTACTGCTGGTTAAATACTTTCTGGAGGGATCTGTCATGGCCTTGTTGTTCCTATAGTTAATAATTTTATATCAATATAGTACAGGTATATAAAGATATTGTTCTTAATTTTAAACAGTTGTCATTAAAACATTTACATTTCAAGTGCCAAATTCATTGATATGCTTGAAAATTAAGCTATAAGACTGTTAAAGTCTCAAAATGCCAATGACTTAAACAAATGAGAATTACAAAAATAATCTTTAATAACCATCTCAAGAGCCAATCCAATCCATGACTCTGATAACTAAGCAAAAGTAAAAGAACATTTTCTTTATATAAAAGTCAAATCAGAGACAGCAAGATTATTACATATTCTTGGCCAAAAGCAAGACCAGATAAAACAATTCAGCTACCAATACCAAAAGAATCAATTAAAAAGTAAACTAAATGTGGCCAGGCACAGGGGCTCACATCTGTAATCCCAGCACTTTGGATGGCTGAGGCGAATGGATCACAAGGTCAGGAGTTTGAGACCAGCCTGGCCAACATAGTGAAAACTCCATCTCTACTAAAAATACAAAAATTAGCTGGGCATGGTGGCATGTGCCTCAGCTACTCCCAAGGCTGAGGCAGGAGAATCGCTTGAAGCCAGGAGGCAGAGGTTGCAAGTAAGTCAAGATCACGCCACTGTACTCCAGCTTGGGCAACAGAATGAGACTTCGTCTCAAAAAAATAAAAATAAAAAGGAAACTGTTCAAGCTTGGTAGTTTATATGTAAAAGAAAAACAGGCCAGACACGGTGGCTCACATTTGTAATCCCAGCGCTTTGGGAAGCTGAGGCAGGCAGATCACAGGTCAGGAGTTTGAGACCAGCCTGACCAACACGGTGAAACCCCGTCTCCACTAAAAATGCAAAACTTAGCTGGGCATGGTGGTATGCACCTGTAATCCCAGCTACTCAGGAGGCTGAGGCAGGAGAATCACCTGAACCCAGGAGGCAGAGGTTGCGGTGAGCCAAGATCTTGCCACTGCACTCCAGCCCGGGTGACAGAACAAGATTCCATCTCAAAAAAAAAAAAGAAAAAAAATTAAATCAAAATCTTATATTCCACATGATTAGAAATTTGTGGCCAGGCGCATTGGCTCATGTCTGTAATCCCAGCACTTTGGGAGGCCGAGGTGGGAGGATCACTTGAGGTCAGGAGATTGAGACCATCCTGGCTAACACAGTGAAACCCCGTCTCTACTAAAAATACAACAAATTAGCCACGTGTGGTGGCACACGCCTGTAGTCCCAGCTACTCACTCAGAAGGCTGAGGCAGGAGAATTGCTTGAACCCAGGAAGTAGAGGTTGCAGTGAGCCAAGATTGCACCACCGCAGGGCGACAAAGGGAGACTGTGTCTCAAAAAAAAAAAAAAAAAGACATACTATTTGCTAAGTGACAACAGCATTTTAATTTATATTGATTAAAATACTTTAAGATCATGAATACAAAGTTAAAAAATTTTTTAAAAGCCCATTTCTCCCCTATATTATCTTCAAATACTTCAACCCACACAAGTAGAGAAGTGCCCATTCAAATAAATGTTCATGCTTTAACAGTGCTAATTTATGGGAACCATCACGAACTAAATCTGTGGCAGGTAATGTAAGTGCACTCCACCTAGATTCCCTCTGACTAATTTTTGTATTCTCTCTTCCATACCTTCACAACCAACTTATGTATGTTTTTGATAGCCAGTACCAAGGGCTCTTCTTCACAGGACTGCCCTCAAGCTATTAGAGATACTTTGCCTGTAATCTCAGAGTCACAAATAAGGCCAGGCACTAGAGTAAAGAAGCCCAGCTCTCTTGATTTTGATTAAAACAGCTTTATGGTGGAAGCACCATAACAGATTTCTCTAAGATCAGGATGAAGACTAACCTTCATGACTTTGTGTGACTTCTCTGGGATCACATCCATGCTTTGTTTCCTGCCCTTATCTACCTTGCTTTCCTTACTCCCTTCACTATCTTCTCTGGGAGTACATCCTTAATAACTCTTGTGCACACTAATCTCCATTTCAGACTCTTACTTCTGGGGAACATAATCAACAATTGGTACTAAAAATGGGACTAGGAAGCACACTCTAGAGATAGGATTCTGGAACTGCACTCTTGTTTGGCAATGGCAACAGAAATTCTGTTGCTGATAGACATCTTTTTTTTTTTTTTTGAGACAGAGTCTTGCTCTGTCGCCAGGCTGGAGTGCAGTGGCATGATCTAGGCTCACTGCAACCTCCGCCACTCGGGTGCAAGTGATTCCCACATCTCAGCCTCCTGAGTAGCTGGGAATACAGGCGTGTGCCACCATGCCTGACTAATTTTTTGCATTTCAGCAGAAATGGGGTTTTACCATGTTGGTCAGGGTGGTCTCAATCTCCCGACCTCATGATCCACCCGCCTTGGCCTCCCAAAGTGTTGGGATTACAGGCGTGAGCCACCACACCCGGCCACTGCTGACATCTTACAGTGTTACAATTGCTAAGATTTTCATCTGTGGTGAACTAGGATGAAATAAGGTAGAGAAGGATAAGGCTCAGGCAGCATCTCCAGTATTTTAGAAATGTCGTAGAATGATGACACAATAGATCTTATTAGGGTAATGGAAATGTTCTGAAACTAGATAATGATGATGTAACATAACAAAAAATGTACTAAAAATCACTGACTTATATACCCTTAAAATGGGTCAACTATATGGCATGTAAATTGTAACTTAATAAAGTTGTTTTTAAAATGTCCCAAATTATTTCCCTCCCTATATTCAAGGCTCTCATCAATAAATACAGTCTATTTCCTCATCCCTTAATGGGGCTAGTCCTGTGATTTCCTTTTCCCAAAACAATGTGACACAAGTTAACAGTGTGTGAGTTCTGACACTAAGCCTAAAGGTGTCCTTCAGGTTTCCACTCACTCTCTTGGAACCCTGCCCCTGCTATGTGAATAATCCCAGGCTAGCCTGTTAACAGTGGTAGACACATGGCCCAAGTGCTAGGATTACAGGTATGAGCCACCGTGCCCAGCCTGCCCTTTCCAATCTAACTAAGCAGTTATCCTATACTGTGGCTGCAGTTTGGTGGTTTGAGTTTGAGGTAGAACACAAAAACTAACATAATTTTTTTTTCCTTCTTCACAATTCCATGCATATAAGATTCATTCTTACCACAGATCCCTGCAACCTCAGCATAAGATTCTCTTTATTGGCCAGGCATGGTGGCTCATACGTGTAATCCCAGCACTTTGGGAGGCTGAGGCCGGCAGATCATTTAAGCTCAGGAGTTTGAGACCACCCTGGGCAACATGATGAGACCCTTGTCTCTACAAAAAATACAAAAATTAGCCAGGGGTGGTGGTGTATGCCTGTAGTCCCAGCTCCTTGGGAGGCTGAGGTGGAAGGATCACCTGACCCTGGGAGGCAGAGGTTGCAGTGAGCCGAGATTGTGTCACTGCACCCCAGCCTGGGTAAGAGAGCAAGATTGTCTCAAAAAAGTCAAAAATCTGACCATGCACGATGATTCAGGACTGTAATCCAGCACTTTGGGAGGCCAAGGTGGGCAGATCATGAGGTCAGGAGTTCGAAACCAGCCTGGACACCCCATCTCTACTAAATATACAAAAATTAGCCAGGCTTGGTGCTGCAGGCCTGTAATCCCAGCTACCTAGAAGGCTAAGGCAGAACTGCTCGACACCAGGAGGCAAAGGGTGCAATGAGCCAGGATCATGCCATTACAACCTCTGGGTGACGCTAGCCTAGGTGACAGAGTGAAAATCCATCTCAAAAAAAAAGCTTTTTTCTTTCTTTGTTGAGAGGTTTTACCTTTTACCTTTCCACTTAAAGGAGGCATTTTACAGTTTCTCTCTGGCACATCTGAATTGCCAGGATCCCTACTGTCATGCTTTGGGTAATTATTAATATATGGGTTACTTAACAGAATCACAGCAATACTGTCACAATTGATTTGATAACGAAGATGGCTACTAAGTGACTAACAGGTGGATAGCATATACAGTGTGGAGACACTAAACAAGGGAATGATTCATGTCCCAGGCCGGATGGAATGGGACAGCTCAAGATTTCATCGTGCTATTCAAAACAGTATACCATTTAAAACTTACAAATTAGGGCCAGGTGCAGTAGTTTACGCCTATAATCCCCGCACTTTCGGAAGCCAGGATGGGAGGATTATTTGAGGGCAGGAGTTCAAGACTAGCCTGGGCAACACAGCAAGACCCCACTCCTATAAAAATCAAAATAGCCAAGACTAGCCAGATATGGTGACACATGCCTATAGTTATGTTTGGGAGGCTGAGGCTTGACTGTTTGAGCCCAGGAGTTGGAGGCTGTAGTAGGCTATGACTGCACCGCTGCAGTCTAGCCTGGGCTGGAGCAAGACCCCATCTCAAAAACAAAACAAACAATGAAATGAAGACAGAAATAAAGAAGTTTTTCGAAACCAATGAGAACAAAGACACAACATGCCAGAATCTCTAGGACACATTTAAAGCAGTCTCTAGAGGAAAATATATAGCAATAAGTGCCCATATGAGGAGAATGGAGAGATCCAAAATTGACACCCTATCGTCAAAATTGAAAGAGCTAGAGGAGCAAGATCAAAAGAACTCAAAACCTAGCAGAAGACAAGAAATAACTAAGATCAGAGCAGAACTGAAGGAGATAGAGACACGAAAAACCCTTCAGAAAATCAATAAATCCAAGAGCTGGTTTTTTGAAAAGATCAACAAAATAGACAAACCACTAGCCAGATTGATAAAAAAGAAAAGACAGAACAACCAAATAGATGCAATAAAAAATGATAAAGGGGAAATCACCACAGATTCCACAGAAATTCAAACCATCATCAGAGAATATTACAAACAACTCTATGCACATAAACTAGTAAACCTGGAAGAAATGGATAAATTCCTGGACTCCTGTGTCCTCCCAAGCCTAAACCAGGAGGAAGCTGAAACTATGAATAGACCAATAACAAGGTCTGAAGTCGAGGCAGCAATTAAGAGTCTATCACACAAAAAAAGCCCAGGTCCAGATGGGTTCACAGCCGAATTCTACCAGACACACGAGGAGGAGCTGGTACCATTCCTTCTAAAACTATTCCAAATAATCCAAAAAGAGGGAATCCTTCCCAAATCATTTTATGAGACCAACATCATCCTGATACCAAAACCCGGCAGACCCAACAAGAAAAGAAAACTTCAGGCCAATATCCATGATGAACATAGATGCAAAAATCTTCAATAAAATATTGGCAAGCCGAATGCAACAGCAAATCAAAAAACTTATCCATCATGATCAAGTAGGATTCATCCCGGGGATGCAAGGCTGGTTCAACATATGCAAGTCTATAAACGTAATTCACCACATAAACAGAACCAAAAACAAAAACCACATGATCATCCCAATTGACGCAGAGAAGGCATTCGACAAAATTCAACAGCCCTTTATGCTAAAAACCCTCAATAAACTCGGTATCGATGGAACGTATCTCAAAGTAATAAAAGCTATTTACGACAAACCAACAGCCAATATCATACTGAATGGGCAAAAACTGGAAGCATTCCCTTTGAAATCTGGCACTAGACAAGGATGCCTTCTTTCACCATTCCTATTCAATATAGTACTGGAAGTTTTAGCCAGAGCAATCAGGCAAGAAAAAGAAATAAAGCCTATTCAAATAGGAAAGGAGGAAGCCAAATTGTCTCTATTTGCAGACGACATGATAGTATACCTAGAAGACCCCATCGCCTCAGCCCAAAAACTCCTGAAACTGATAAGCAACTTCAGCAAAGTCTCAGGATATAATATCAATGTGCAAAAATCACAAGCATTCCTCTACACCAATAACAGACTTAAAGAAAGCCAAATCAAGAACGAACTGCCATTCACAATTGCTACAAAAGAATAAAATACCTAGGAATACAACTCACAAGGAACGTAAGGGACCTCTTCAAGGAAAACTACAAACCACTGCTCAACAAAATAAGAGAGGACACAACCAGATGGAGAAACATTCCATGTTCATGGTTAGGAAGAATTAATATCATGAAAATGGCTATACTGCCCAAAGTAATTTACAGAATCAACGCTATCCCCATCAAGCCACCATTGACTTTCTTCACAGAACTGGAAAAAACCACCATGAACTTCATATAAAACCAAAAGAGAGCCCGCATAGCCAAGTCAATTCTAAGCAAAAAGAACACAGCAGTGGGCATCACACTACCGGATTTCAAACTATACTACAAGGCTACAGTAATCAAAACAGCATGGTACTGGTACCAAAACAGAGATATAGACCAATGGAACAAAACAGAGGCATCAGAGGCAACACAACATATCTACAACCATACAATCTTTGATAAACCTGACAAAAACAAGCAATGGGGAAAGGATTCCCTGTTTAATAAATGGTGTTGGGAAAACTGGCTAGCCATGTGCAGAAAGCAGAAACTGGACCCCTTCCTGACACCTTACACTAAAATTGACTCCAGATGGATTAAAGACTTAAACATAAGACCTGGCACCATAAAAACCCTAGAAGAAAATCTAGGCAAAACCATCCAGGACATAGGTGTAGGCAAGGACTTCATCAACAAAACACCAAAAGCATTGGCAACAAAAGCCAAAATAGACAAATGGGACCTAATCAAACTCCACAGCTTCTGCACGGCAAAAGAAACAGTCACTAGAGTGAATCAGCAACCAACAGAATGGGAAAAAATTTTTGCAGTTTACCCATCTGACAAAGGGCTGATATCCAGAATTTACAAAGAACTCAAACAGATTTACAGGAAAAAAACAAACAAGTCCATTCAAAAATGGGCAAAGGATATGAACAGATACTTTACAAAAGAAGACATATATGAGACTAACAATCATATGAAAAAACGCTCATCATCACTGGTCATCAGAGAGATGCAAATCAAAACCACATTGAGATACCATCTCACGCCAGTTAGAATGGCGATCATTAAAAAATCTGGAGACAACAGATGCTGGAGAGGATGTGGAGAAAAAGGAACACTTTTACACTGTTGGTGGGAGTGTAAATTAGTTCAACCATTGTGGAAGACAGTGTGGCGATTCCTCAAGGCCTTAGAAATAGAAATTCCATTTGACCCAGCAATCCCATTACTGGGTATATATCCAAAGGACTATAAATCGTTCTACTATAAGGACACATGCACACGAATGTTCATTGCAGCACTGTTTACAATAGCAAAGACCTGGAATCAACCCAAATGCCCATCGATGATAGACTGGATTGGGAAAATGTGGCATATACACCATGGAATATTATGCAGCAATCAGAAATGATGAGATCGTGTTGTTTGTAGGGACATGAATGAATCTGGAGAACATCATTCTCAGCAAACTGACACAAGAACAGAAAATGAAATACTGCATATTCTCACTCATAGGAGGGTGATGAAAAATGAGAACACATGGACACAGGGAGGGGAGTACTAAACACTGGGGTCTATTGGGGAGAAAAGGGGGGGCCAGCGGGGTGGGGAGCTGGGGAATGATAGCCTGGGGAAAAATGACAAATGTGGGTGAAGGGGAGAAAGGAAGCAAAACACACTGCCATGTGTGTACCTATGCAACTGTCTTGCACGTTCTGCACATGTACCCCAAAACCTAAAATGCAATAAATTTAAAAAAAAGTAAAAAAAAACCCAAAAAACAAAAAACAAAACAAAACTTACGAATTATTTATTTCTGAAATTTTCCATTTAACATTTTTGGACCAAGGTTGACCATGGGTAATTGAAACCATGGAAAGTAAAATCACGGATAAGGTGAGGGACTACTATATGCATTTGCTTATACTGTCTCCAGTGCCTTGACCAGCATTACTATCCAAGGGCTCACAGGATTATCTCATTCACTAACATGAAAACTCACATAATATCTTAGAACGAGGATTCCACTTTGCAGAACAGGAGGTACAACAAGGGCATATGACCACAGATCCGCAGTTCCTACCACATACAATATTACCCCAAAGCTGCTACAATCATACCTTTAAAAGTGCAGTGTGGAAAGAATCTCATTGAGAATAGGGTGGCCTTCAAGATACCAACAAATCATTACCTTTATAAAAAATACACAGGTCCAGCCACCAAGAAGTAGAAGCAGAAGGACCTACTGTCAATATTTTCAGTAACTCACTTCGAGAATTTGTGCTTTCTGTCTCTCCAAATTAGATTTTGTGGGTCCTAGTTCCCAGAGGGGGGTGCTTTTAAATCAAGGAGGCTAGTTAAAGAACAATTAAACCTGAAGTTACAGCTGTTACCTAGCTATTTTGAGCCCCTCATGCAGGCAGATTCATAGGAAGAAAAAGGAGTTGCCATATTGGCAGGGGTAAATGACTGATTATTGTAAAAAAAGAAAGATTGCTGCTATATAATGAGGGTAGTGAGGAATATAATTGGAACAAAGAGGATTCACTAGAGTGCCTTTTAGTGCTCTCATGCTCAGTGGCAGCATATATCTCAAGTAATTATAATAGGCAATTACAACAACCACAGCCTGACAAGCACATGGTAACCAAAGGCTTAAATCCCTCAGATGAAGATCTTGGTCATGCCATTCAGTCAAACCATCAAGATGAGAAGAAATGTTAGTAAAGGATGCATGGAATTAATGGTAGAAAGAGAAGACAATATGGTTATAGTCCTAAGACCATCAGCAGCAACACACTGCATCCCACTAAGCCTCCTTTTGTAAGATTCTTCCCCAGAACTGCGAAGCAACAATATGAAGACTCTATGACAAAATAAAATTTAATACAAGACAGGAATCAATATAAATGGTACAAGCTAGGGGAAGGGGGAACTATAGTACCATCTCTTTTAATGGACAATGGTGACACTCCATCAGAGTCCCTAAGATCCTTTTTAATATTTACACACCCCTAGACTGTGTATTTTCAATGTGGTTCACCAATAGGCATCTGCAGTTCTTCAGAGGACTGCATTTGAACTACTTAAAACATTGTGCCCACCTGGACAGAGCCAGGGGAACTGGTAACCAAAGACTGTCCAGTATGGAAATATCGAAAGCCCAGCCTCCCTGCCTCAAGCTGGAACAACCCAAGAGTTTCCCTGCTGGATCAAGATGAAGCCTATTCTCTTTGGTACTTTTACTTGAGATCACACTCTACCTCGGCTTCCTCTTCTTCTCTGGCCTGCTTCTCCCACTCTGTTATTTGTCTTCTCTATAAGCACTGGTTTAAATGTCACTTGCACAAATATATTCATCTAGGTCAGCTTCTAGGGAGCCCAAACTTAGTGTACATAAGGCAAAAGCATTACTATTCCGCTATTTCTGATGCTAAATATCATCTTGGTTTTTCCGTACAAGATTTCCAATCTTGGCAGTGACAGCATGGTTCTAAAGAGGACAGCTTTCATGATAGATTCCAATTCAGCTGTTAGCCTCACAACAGAATATCCAGGAGTATCTTTGGTGATCTGGTTTGGGGAATACTTCTCAAAATCATTCCTGAAAACCTAACTTAGAGACTATCTTTTCAACTTTCCTAATGATTCTAATAAGCCATTTAATACTCATTGTGTGACAATACCTTTCCATATCAATTGGCTAGAGTGAATTTTGTTCCTTTCAAGTAGGCTTTGAATATACAAATTTTGTTACTAAAAGTGGGGTGCTACCATAACAAACCTAAAGTATATGGCACTAGCTTAGTAAGAGGGTAGGGAGGTAAGAACACCAATACTACAGATTAGAAAGGTAGTGACCACTGTTATGCCTTAGTAAAATATTTGATAAAAACTGCCATATTAATGTCTTGAAAGGCAAAACTTACACTCACTGAACCTATAGTTCTATAGTAAAAGATTAAGACAATTAAGGATACTGGTCTGTGTTAGTGCTTCTTATTGCATTCAACAAGGTCCTATTTGGACATATAAATTCAGATGAAAGCTAGTCAACTGGCAATCACTGATGAAAAGTAACATAGCAGCCAGGTGTGGTGGCTGAGGCCTATAATCCCAGTAATTTGCGAGGCCAAGGCAGGCAGATCACCCGAGGTCAGGAGTTTGAGACCAGCCTGGACAACATAGTGAAACCCCATCTCTACTAAAAATACAAAAATTAGCCAGGCATGGTGGTGTACACCTGCAATCCCAGCTACTCGGAAGGTTGAGGCAGCAGAATCGCTTGAACCCGGGAGGTGGAGGTTGCAGTGAGCCGATATTGTGCCACAGCACTCCAGCCTGGGCAACAGAATGGGACTCCATCTCAAAAACAAAAATAAATTAAAAAAATAAAAATATATGCATATATACAGACCCCAATTCTTTCTGAAGCACGGCTTGGTTTACCTTTAAAGAATCTTTAAACTTGGATGAAGCAGGCTGCAAAAGCTATACGACCCTGATGAAGAATATAGTCTTCAAAATCTGTTTTGGTGGTGGCCTTTAAAGAAAACAAACAAGGAAAACCCACCAGAAGGCAAAGCCAGTGGTCACATGTAGTACAATGGGCAAGCAGGTTTCTCCCAGACAACAGAATCAGACTTCTAGATAGGCTAACCAGGAACTTATTCCACCACCTAAACTGTCCTCACAATTTCCAACTAGCAAGATTTTATCACTGCTATAGACCCAAGACCCCTCTGGTTTCCTATTTTTGACTACTTTTTGTTTGTTTGAGACAAAGTCTTGTTCTGTTACCCAGACTGGAGTGCAGTGGTGCAACCTCAGCTCACTGCAACCTCCACTTCCTGGGTTCAAGTGATCCTCCTGCCTCAGCCTCCCAAGTAACTGGGATTTCAGGTGCCCGCCACCACACCCAGCTAATTTTTGTATTTTTAGTAGAGATGGGTTTCACCATGTTGGCCAAGCTGGTCTCAAACTCCTCACCTTGTGACCCACCTGCTTCGGCCTCCCGAGTGCTGGGATTACAGGCGTGAGCCACCACACCTCACTTCTTGTCTATTTTTAAAAGAAATTTTTATTGTGGTTATTCTGTTCCTACTCCAGCAATGTAAAATGATGTGTACCTGAGGACCAGAGTGGGGAATGCAAATTAACTTGCCTTTTAGTTTTTAGATACCAGACCATGAGGGGCATGGTCCCAACCTCATAGAGAAGCCTGTACAAAGAGAGACGGATCACCCAAAGATCCTAGACACTGAGCTAGATACAGTGTTCTCATGAGATTTGGAGTTCTTCTCCATTTGGATGGGGGTAAGGGTGTTCTACGTATGGGAAGAATAGTGAACTGGGTTATTTTGGTGGCTGGAGGGGCAAGGTACAGCAGACTATTTGTTGTGTTAGTTGTCCCCAAATAACCACTGCACCCTTTTGCCACAATAGTTGAAACACAGACATATTTCCCAGACTTTCTCATAACCTGATGTAACCATGTGATTAAGTTCTGGCCAATGCGCTATGCACAAAGGTGATATATACAATTTCCAGCCTAAGGAAAACAGTATGCCTTCTGTTTTGGAGACTGAAGCAGCTACTTTGGTCCACAAAATGGAGGCTGCTTATTAAGGATGATAGATCAACAAGACAGAAATAATCTGAGTCCACAGTGATTATAGTTTCAGATACCAGTCCTATCACCTACTCGAGACTTTTACATCTATTACAGCAGCAAATCAATTAACACATAAAGTTTCTATGGCTTTTTCCCAACTCTTTTCTGGTGACCCCTTGACCTCAAGTACCAATTAACTGTCTACCAACTGATTCTGTTAAGGTATGAATTGAAGTTTTAACCAATAACTGTATAATTAGTTTTCTCCCTTAGAAAACAAACAAAAAAAAATTCCTCACAAAATGAGGAAGATGATTATGAGTTGGTGAGCACCCTGGGTTGATCTATTCCCTTTTGTTCCATGCAGAAAACATCTCTGAAAGATTAATGCTACTTGCCTGGAACACACAGGCTCACATCCTTTAACTTCTAGGCTGACTTTTTACATGAGTAAAGTGGAAAAAGTAAAAACTAAATTAAAAAAAATAAGCATAAAGAAGACAAGAAAGCGTTCACACTAAAACAGCAGCCAGCAAGAAACATTTGTTTAGAGTTCTTCAGTTCTATTCTCCCACTAAGTACTGCATATTTTTAAAAAGGCAGGATAAGAGAAATGCAATGAAATGACCAAAGCAATAGCAATGGCTAATTTCCCTCCCTATTGAGCCTAGAGTCTACTGTCACCAAACCACTTTAAATTCTGTTCTTCTATCTTTGGAATTCTCATAAATTAAAACCATTCCCCCAATCTTCCCCAATGGTCATAAATACCAGTATAAGAAATACTGCTGTAATACCATAAAGGTCCTTAAAGTAACTTACGATGATGAATCATTTTCCTTAGGGTAATCTTCATTCAGTTCTGAGCCAGTTGATAACATTCTTTTCCTCTTTTCAGTACTATAAAGAACAAAGAAAAGGTTACTTTTAAAAAGTCATAATTCATATCATTAAAATTTATAAACCAACATAGGACAGGAAATGGGACTGTTACTTAATTCTCTACACCACATTTAAGTTTATATGCTATATATCTGCATGCTCAATGTGTCACTGACATAAACTTTGTATGATAAATCATCATTACATCTACCAAAAATGTACTCTAGTGCCAGGCGCGGTGGCTCACGCCTGTAATCCCAGCACTTTGGGAGGCTGAGGCGGGTGGATCATGTGGTCAAGAGATCAAGACCATCCTGGTCAACAAGGTGAAACCCCGTCTCTACTAAAAATATAAAAAATTAGCTGGGAATGGTGGCGCGTGCCTGTAATCCCAGCTACTCAGGAGGCTGAGGCAGGAGAATTGCCTGAACCCAGGAGGCGGAGGCTGCGGTGAGCCGAGATCCCGCCATTGCACTCCAGTCTGGGTAACAAGAGCGAAACTCCGTCTCAAAAAAAAATAAAAAAATAAATGTACCTTATACCTTTATTTCTCCTCAAATTATTGGTATTTCTAAAAGGCCTAAAAAAGACATTTACAAACAGTACAGCTAATGACTAAGAAAAAACAGTTTGTCCTACCGATTTTCTAGCAACCCTGATCTAAGAGGCGTTGATGTAGACGTCAAAGAAGGAATCGTCCGAGTAACAGCTATTCCACTTCCTGCTACAGCCTTAATTGATCCTCTACCTGGACTGCCAAGAACTTTTCGAAATGGAATATCATCTTTAGTTTCCAAACTTCCTCTTTTTGCAGGAGCCTGTAAAAATAAAGCTTGAGATAGTTAAATCCTCAAATTAACTTGAATACTTTTAGACCAGTGATTCTCCAATGGAAAGCTTTAAAAAATACAAATGGAGCCAGGTGTAATGGCTCATGCCTGTGATCCCAAAAGGCCAAGGCAGGAGGATCACTTGAGCTCAATAGTTTGGGGTTACAGAGAGCTCTGAATGCACCATTGCAATCTAGCCTAGGTGACAGAGCAAGACCCTGAGTCGAAGATGAAAAAATTACAAATGGAAATAGATCTCTAGAGATTCTATTTTAATTGGCCTGGGGTAAGGTTCATTCATTGGTCTTTTTTTTGTTTTAAAGCACTCCAGATAACTCTAATGTATAGTTGGTGTGAAAAATTGAGCTTGACACTTATTTTCCTGTAGCATTCTCATAAACTTAAAAATTCCACAGCACACCTGCAGAGGAGGCAAGCACACTGCTCTGAATTACTAACGACAAAAAAAAAGACACACAAAGAAATGGCTCTAGTGATCAGCATGAGAACTGATCTTTGGAGAAAAAAATATCAAATCATAATTTTGATAAGTTAAGAAAAAGTGACAGTGACATTTGGTTGCCACAACTTACATGCCAACAAAATAGTCATATACCCAACGAGGTTCTAGTTTGCAGGAATGAAACATACAATAGGGAGAAGGAAGGTGAGATAGAGTTCAACTGTGAGGATCAACGAGAATCTACCTTAAAGACATGGCAAGAACACTCATAGACGATACAGCAATGTAAGCATCAGTTGGGAAATAGAGCTTTACATGAACACTATGCCAGTTAAGTTTTATATCTCTACATTAAGAGCAATGTGATTTTTCTACAGAAGTTATGTCCTATTACTTTTGTTTTACAGAATTACAATCTTAGGATAGGAAATTTAAAAACCTCTAAGGTTATCTGAATGAATACTTTAAAAAGTTAAATTTATTTTCAAATGAGTGATACATTCTCAAGGTTCACAAATCAAAGTAATATTAAAAACCACAGACTGATGATAAGTCTCACTACCCCCATCCATGCAGTTCTTCCATTTCCCCTTTTCCCACTCCTAATTTTTCCCTTGTTTTGTTATGCAAATACAAATCAATATTTTATTCTTTTTGTTACACAAACGGTAGCAGACTACATGCCCATTGTTTTGCAACTTTTCCAAAATTTTGACCATTATCCCATCCCATAGTAACAAATATATATATATATTTAAGATAGAGTCTTACTCTGTCACCCAGGCTGAAGTGCAGTGGCATGATCATTGCTCCCTGCAGCCTCAACTTCCCAGGCTCAGGTGATTCTCCCACCCCAGTCTACAGGTGCAAGCTATCATGCCTAGCTAATTTATGTATTTTATGTAAAGACAGGGTTTCACATGTTGCCCAAGCTGGTCTCAAACTCCTGAGCTCAAGCAATCTGCCCACCTCAGCCTCCCAAAGTGCTGGGATTACAGGAGTGAGCCACCACGCCTAGTCCCATAGTAAGAAATACTTTACAGTGGCTGGGCAAGGTGGCTCACAACTGTAATCTCAGCACTTTGGGAGGTAGAGGAGGTTGGATCACGAGGTCAGGAGCTCGAGACCAGCCTGGCCAACATGGTGAAACCTTGTCTCTACTAAAAATACAAAAATTAGCCAGGCATAGTGGGGGCCGCCTGTAATCCCAGCTACTCAGGAGGCTGAGGCAGTAGAATCACCTGAACCTGGGAGGCGGAGGTTGCAGTGAGCCAAGATCACACCCTAGCACTCCAGCCTGGGCAACAGAGCAAGCTCTGTCTCAAAAAAAAAAAAAAAGAAAGAAATATTTTACATCAAAACTTATCATAAATAAAACTGAATAATAGTTTCAAAAATCAATGTTTATCCTTACTATGTACAATATGCTTTATTATTTTCTACTTTTAAAATTTAATGTTAGTCATGACCCAGAAAGTTGAATTTATGATTCCACTAATGAGAATTATTACTTGTGAAAGTATAAATACTTGCTTCTGGTATAGGTGTTAACACTTAGGCATTTAAATAATATTTCAACAATTTAAATTCCTACCAAGGAATATATGATTCTCCAAATAATTACACTCACTGAGGAAAGCCAGACCCTACCCTCCCAAAATTACACACTCATTCCATTTATATAAAACTCCAGAAAATACAACCTCATCTATAGTGGTAAAAAACATATCAGTGGTTGTTTCTGGATACGGATCAGAAGGAAGGATTACTAAAGAGGATGAGAAAACTTAAGAGTTATGGTTATGGTTATGATTATAATAGGTTAAGAAAAACTGACAGTGATATTTGATTGCCACAACGTAAATGCCAACAAAATAGTCATATTTAATTATTAATTAAATAATTGATATTAATTAAATAATAATTAAGTCAAGAGAAAACTCGAGCACACATAACATGGTGGTTATGTTATATCTAGTAACATAGATATAACATATTTATGTTGTTACTAGATGTAACCACCATGTTGATTATGGTGATAATTTTAAGGATATAAATGTATGTCAAAATATATCAAATTATACTTTAAATATATACAACTTACTGCTTGTCAATTATACCTCAATAAAAATGTCTGCCCAAAAATCTAACCTATAAAAAGAACCTGACAAAAGTGAAATCTTGTTCATTGCTTAGTCTAATAAATGGGCTATGTAATTATCTCTTTGCATAGCCAAAGAAAATTCATAAATTTACTTAAAGAGCTTCAAAGTTTCTCTTACTCTATGGTTTGAGATTACGAAAATGATATATTTCAGGTATGTAGAAAATGTCCTTGATAGTCCATGACTATCTCGTTTTAAAAAAGCTAAAAAGATTCAAATAAACATACCTGACTGTCTGAGTAAGAAAGCTGCCTGCCGATTTCCTTCTGTGAGGTCCTGCTGCCCAGAATGGCTCCAAAACTACCAGACCCCTGAGAAGGTTTCATGGCTGGTGACCAAAAAAAAACATTTTTTTAAATCCCCAAATCACTCACTTTAACAAAAAGATTTATTATTATTTTTATATAGTATTGAAGAAACAGCAAGAAAAAAAGAAAACAAAGTGTCGATCAACCAATACTTTGATAGAATATAGATCTGATATATATATATAGTAACTAAAACCTAGAGCTAGAATCTCAAACAAAAAATTAAATAACACATGCACCTGAAAACATTTCATAAAAGAATAAAATTTACAAAGCAAAAAAAAAAGCTAGAATAAACATCTGGTAATTATATTAATAACACTATGGAAAAGTTGTTATTATGTATTGACAACATGAACACTGACACTGGATGTCAGAAACAGTGACAGGTTTATCTCTAGTAACATATATACTCCATAACATTTTCTACGAGTAAGTTTATCCAGCAGAATAAATGGTTTCTATTCCAAAGAAATTAATGGTAGTTCAAAGAACATTTGAGGTACTGTATAAATATAAATTTGTATATACTTTAAAAAATATTTTATACTTTAATTTGATTAGCCAATTTCCCATTGATGACCATTTGGAATGTTTTCATTTTTCAAAGTTGCAATCAACACATAACATCCTTTCACAAATCCTTTTGGAGGATAAACTCCTTATAACAAGAATTACTGAGTTAAAGGACACACAATTTTAAACTAAACTGACATTATTACGTAGTCCTCAAAAAAAAAAACACCTCTATGCTCCTACAAAGTATATGAAAGTATCTTGTCTCCCCTCACACTGCTGCCAATGTGGGAGCAGGAATTCTGAGTTTGGTGAAGTCGAGAATTTTTTCGTGTGTAAGGGCCATCTATTTTGCTTCCTGATTTCTCTGTTTGCAGTTTTTGTCGATTTCTCTGTTTTTTTCATTGATTTGCAAAATAGATCTTTTTATAATATATTAGCAATATTAACTTTGTCACTCTGGCTACTATTTTCTTCCTTTGTCTTCTGTTCCTTGCCCAAGAGACTGTCTAATTTTTTAACACAAGTTTTCCATCTTTTTCCTCTACTAATTCTAGTTTTTATGTAATATCCAGAAAAGTCTTTTCCATCCAGAGATTATGTTAAAAGTATTTTTACAATACTCCTTATCATTTTTTTTACATCCAAATCTTTGGTCACAGTGAAATAAAAGGAGATAAGGATCCAAGTTTATTATCTTCCTAAATAGTTGGTTGTCCTGTTTATAGACAATACTGTTTATCAAATATTAGTCTTTTGTCCACTGATTTGAAATGTCACACTTATATTAAATGCTTCATACTATTTAAAGCAGTTTTATATGCATTATTTTACTCTAGTCTCTGCAAAGTACATAATATCACCTTTGGGCAGCTAAGGCAACTAAACCTGAGATTAAAATGACTTGCCCAAGATCACAGAATGAATTACGAGTTAAGTCCACAGCTAGCTATTCTAATAACACCAATGACTTACTGAATGCCTAGTATAGGGAAGTCACACTTCACATTTATATGCTCTCATTCTTTAAGGAGCCCTGAAATCAAGGTGATACTTTCATGTTAGAGATTAGGAAAATAAAATTCAGTCGTTACATGACTTACCTAAAACTATATAGGAAATAATGAGCAGAGCTAGAATTCCAACCAGAAACTATTTAGGTTCAAAGCACATATTTTATCATTATGCTACGTTGTTCAAAATTGGGTCCCCAGATAGGGTATAGTGCTTTCCACTCCAATGTATTTGAAGATATGCTTTTCTTACACATACCAATTGTTAAGACAGTGATTCCACTAATATGGGTATGGTGGAATAAAACTAAAACAGAATTATAAACTAGTCTCTCATATCTTCTAAGAATTTTAAATAGTATTCAATTTCTTGATTCTAAAATTCAATAGTTCAGTAAATTGATACAGCTCAGATCTGGTGGCATGAACACATAATGAGTAAGTACTAAATGGCAAATAACCACAAAAAGTTTTTACTTTACAAGAATATGGTGTTGAATGGAGTTATTAATTAAAGGTAGCATTCCTACACCTTCATTTTCTGATGTTTTTAATGTGTCATATTTAAGTTCAAAAAATTCAGGTAAGTTTGTCAACTATAAATAATAGTAAAATGTTGAAGATGACAGAGCTAGAGACTAACATAAGAGTGGAGAACTCATTTTAAGCAACAGATTATTTCCTAAAAAGATGGCTGTAGGGCCAGGCAGTGGCTCACACCTGTAATCCTAGTGCTCTGGGAGACTGAGGCAGGACAATCACTTGGGCCCAGGAGTTTGATACCAGCCTGGGCAACATGGTGGAATCTTGCCACTACACTTCAGCCTGGGTAACAGTGAGACACTGTTGTCAAAAAAAGAAAGACAGTAAGACAGGCAGGGGTTGGGGGGGTGGGGGAGTGCCTGTAAATGCATTTAAAAAAAAAAAAAGGATTTTAAATGAAAGGGACTAGAAGGGGCAGAGGAACCTGATCGTACTATGTGATTTTTTTTTATGAGACTCAGTTTTCAAAGCAAGAATAAAACTTCAGAATAATTTTCATATAGATAGGCAAGTATCTAAGATTTATGCAACAAAGTAGCTTTTCCCAACTGTAATTTAAATCTTTCTCCCTGGCGGAGGTTGCAGTGAGCTGACATCACTCACTGCACTCCAGCCTGAGTATCAGAGTGAGTATCATCTTAAAAAAAAAAAAAAAAAAAAAAAAAGGGCCGGGCACGGTGGCTCAAGCCTGTAATCCCAGCACTTTGGGAGGCCGAGGCAGGTGGATCACGAGGTCAAGAGATCGAGACCATCCTGGTCAACACAGTGAAACCCCGTCTCTATTAAAAATACAAAAAATTAGCTGGGCATGGTGGCGCGTGCCTGTAATCCCAGCCACTCAGGAGGCTGAGGCAGGAGAATTGCCTGAAACCAGGAGGTGGAGGTTGCGGTGAGCCGAGATTGCGCCATTGCACTCCAGCCTGGGTAACAAGAGCAGAACTCCGTCTCAAAAAAGAAAAAAAAAAAAAAAAAAAAAAAAAAAAAAAAAAAAAATTCCTGCTCCTTTTTCTAGTCATATTCTTTTGTGGAACCTTTAGGGGTTTCTACATATAAGTTTAAGTCATCTGCAAACAAAAGTAATTTTACTTCTTCCTATCCAACTTGGATGCCTGTTATTTCCTTTTCTTGCCTAACGGCTCTGGCTAAGATTTCCAGTACTATGTTAAATAGAAGTGGCAAGAGCAGGTATTCCTGCCTTGCTAATGATCTCAGAGGAAACATTTCCAATTTTTCACCCCTAAGTATGATGTTAGCTGTAGGTTTTTGCATATGACGTTTAGTATGCTGAGTAATTTCCTTCTACTCCTAGTTTGTTGAGTATTTTTATCACGAAAGAGTGTTGGACTTTGTCAAATGTTTTCATCTGCAACAATTCAGATGATCATGTGGTATTCATTCCTCATTCTGTCAAAAATGATGTATTACGGGCCAGGCGTGGTGGCTCACTCCTGTAATCCCAGCACTTTCGGAGGCCGAAGCGGGTGGATCAGGAGGTCAAGAGATCGGGACCATCCTGGTCAACATGGTGAAACCCCGTCTCTACTAAAAATACAAAAAATTAGCTGGGCAAGGTGGCAGGTGCCTGTAATCCCAGCTACTCAGGAGGCTAAGGCTGGAGAATTGCCTGAACCCAGGCGGCAGAGTTTGCAGTGAGCCGAGATTGCACCATTGCACTCCAGCCTGGGTTACAAGAGCAAAACTCCCATCTCAAAAAATAAAAAAATAAAATGATGTATTACATAGACTGATTTTCATATGTTGAACTATCTTTGAATTTCAGGAATAAATCTTACTTACTCATGGTATATAATCCTTTTAATGTGCTGATGAATTCAGTTGAATACTGGTTTGTAGTCTAGTCATATTCTTGTAAAACTACTAACGTTAGACCCTGCGGTGATTAGTACTCACCTCCATGAAGTCTGTTTTGATGGACTGCATCTAGAAACAACCTCATTTCCTCTGCATCTTTACTTGGTACTTTGTCAATAGACAAGAAACTGTTATCCTGTAGAGTTAACATTAGGCGGCTTTGTTTTGCTCCACTGGGTCGAAGCACCACATTTTTAATGTTATGACTTAGCTAATCAAGACAAAAAAAAAAATTATCATCAAAAATGTATAACAACTAAGTTAATAATCTGTATAATAAACACTAAACTTTATATTTTCCAAGTTACAGTTATCACTCTTCCCCACAGTAATTTAATTTTTTTCAACCAAAAGAAGATCCCGTTTCTTAATACATTTAAAGATTTACTGTTTAGGAAATGCTAACAAATGCCATAAGCCCTTAATTATACAGAGATCTTACACCAAGGGTAATAGAGAAGAAAACATAAAGATTTTTTTTAATCCCTTAATCAATGTTGTCAATAGGTTCTTGGTACTAAATGGCAAAAAAAAACACGAAAACTTTTTATTTTACAAGAATACTGTGTCAAATGGTGATACTGATTAAAGGTAGCACTGCTACTCCTTCATTTTCTGATGTTTTTAATATATTACAAACATTAAGCAAAAGAACATATAGCAGGTCCTCAAATAACATCATTTCCTTCATTATAATGTTGATGTGGGAAAAAAACTTGTTTCATTATCCATAGTTTCACTTCAAGTCACAGTTTTCAAGAACCAACTGGTAATATGAAATGTGGACTTACTCTTCTATTAAAATTAATTTTACGGAGCAATCCTAGAACTCTTGATCTCATGGTAGTGAATCTCTTATTTTCAAATATAGTTATAGGGGATAAAAACTACTGAGTTAACCAATTTCAGAGTCTTGGATGGTTATATTATCGCCAGTTTAGAAAAACAAATTGGAGCAGAAGGCCTGACACGGTGGCACATGCCTGTAATCCTAGCACTTTGGGAGGCCGAGGCAGGCGGATCACCTGAGGTCAGGAGTTCAAGGTCAGACTGGCCAACATGGCAAAACCCTGTATCTACCAAAAAGACAGAAAGAAGCCAGGCGTAGTGGGGCGCACCTGTAGTCCCAGCTACTCGGGAGGGCTGAGGCAGGAGAATCACTAGAACCCAGAGGGTGGAAGCTGCAGTGAGCTGAGATCGTGTCACTAACTCCAGACTGGGTGACACAGCAAAACTGTGTCTCGAACAACAACAACAACAAAAAACTGGAGTAGAATCTTTTTCTTTTGTTAAACAAAAGTTTGTAAGACATTTGGCAAATTATTTAAGTAGCTACCAATGTAAAAGAAGATATTAATCCAAGCAACTAAATAATCCTCAAAAGAATTCTAAACTTTCAAAAACATATCAAAAATAAACTTTTCCAATATAGCACCCTTTTTTTTTTAACTAAGAAAACTCACTTAAATTTTATTCAAAGACTGTATATACCTGGAAACTCTTAATTGTCTCTCCACAGAACTGGTTCAATAATTCATCTTAGACTCTATCAGACTTTGGAAATGTGCTATGAAATAACTTTCATTTTCTCTTAAATTAAATTTTTCCAAGGCTAAATTATTAAATCTTACAGTTTCTTCATTATCTAAATAATTCCAGCCAGTCAGGCATCTTTATTCTCTTAATGCTCTCAGCAGGAATACATAAAAGTTTGTAAAGCTGCCTTTTAATGAAGACATGCCCTCTGAAAAGCATAAACAAAGAACTAATAACATACTTCACAATTTTTTTAAAACTAGAGAAAAGTGACTTTTGTAAGCCAGGTGCAGTGGCTCGCGCCTGTAATTCCCACACTTTGGGAGGCTGAGGTGGGCAGATCACGAGGTCAGGAGTTTGAGACTAGCTTGACCAACATGGTAAAATCCCATTTCTACTAAAATTACAAAAAAAAAAAAAAATTAGCAGTGTCATGTCCCTATAATCCCAGCTATTCAGGAGGCTGAGGCAGGAGAATTGCTTGAACCCAGGAGGTAGAGGTTGTAGTGAGCCAAGATCGTCACATCACTGCATCCCAGCCTCGGTAACACAGGGAGACTCTGTCTTAAAAAATAAAAAAGAAAAAAAAAAAAGAACCGAAACAAAATGAAGTTTTACAGTGATAAAATGAAGATTCTTCAAAACTTTACAGTTAGAAGAAAACGGCTGTAAAGATAACCTTGAATAATCATCCTTGAATGATTCATACCATGACATTTGGCAGGATTATTCAGGAAGTAGACACTGGCTTTTAGAAGACACTAATAAATTCTGTTAAAAAGCTAACACTAAATAGTGATGAATCCATCATCATATACGTTAAGGGGAAAAAAAGGATTAACTAAAGTTATCTTAATGTGGTTTTAAAAATAGCTTAGATATACAGGATCCAAACTCTTGTCAGCTTCCTCTCACAAGTTTTCTTTTCAATAATCGTACTACTTCCTACTTTTATTATATACAAACAAGGCTGTTGAATAATTTATAAAACATGTATATAAAAATATTAATGTCCTAGAAATCAGAAGCAAGAAACATTAGGAGGAGGGCTACTGTGATGTTTACTATGGCACAGAATAGCAATTTACTAAACGATCTGCTTCAAGAGCTATTCCAAATCAATATTTGGTAATACCTGAAATATCCTTGGAATTCCTCCAGTATTGTAGTGAACTACTAGGCTGACTTTATTTTCTTTTTCCACAATTTCAAAGGATCCTTCTTTCCACTTTGTAATCCCAGTCTGCATACTTCGAATTCTGATAGGACCATGTATCTTTAGAGGAGACATATTTTCTTTAAAAATAAATTGCTTCTAGCCAAAAAGCAAAAATATACCTTCACCTGGCAGATTCTAAGGAAGAAAAATAAAATAAATTATAAGTTACTAGTAACTAAAGTAATTTCTAACCACCTTGCATTTCTTCTATGCCTTCATCTTCCCTTCTTTGCTATGTGTCCAGTACCTGTGTTTATTAGTGCCTAAATTCTACATTTGATGCCATTCACAACCACACTGCTGCCACTGAAGACATGTCAATAGGCATAAGACCCCATTCTCAAAGTGACTGCCTTCACCATTAAAGTGTTAATTATTCTCTTCCTTCATGAAAGCTAATGGATCTGCATTTCTAAAATATAAGTTTAAAAAAAAAAAAAAGTAAGTTCAGGCTAGGCATGGTGGCTCACACCTGTAATCCTAGCACTTTGGGAGACTGAGGTGGGAGGACTGCTTAAGCTCAGGAATTTGAGGCAAACCTGGGCAACATAAGGAGGCTCTACCTCTACAAAAAAACTAAAAAAAAAAAAGAAAGGCAGGTGTGGTGACACACACCTATGGCCTCAGCTTCTGGGGGGATGAGATGGGAGGATCACTTGAGCCTGGGAGCTCAAGGCTGCAGTGAGCCATGATTATGCCACTGCACTCTAGCCTGGGCAACAGAGTGAAAACCCTGTGTCAAAACAAAACAAAACAAAATTCAGGCCTCTGACTCCATTTCTTAGAATGGAGACCCTCCCAAAACACCAAAGTATATCACTGAACACTTCCTTCTAACAGTGAGCAATTTAAGCATGTTCATATGTACAGAAGACATTAAATGAGTAAAAATTTTAAAAATAACCAAGTTAGTTCAATCTCTAGAATTTCAATATTTGAGAAAATCATTTAATCTCTAGAGAAAACAACCAACCTCTCTTCTGAAGAACCACCTACCATTTATACTTAACCATTCCTAGAAGGAATCTTTAGCAATTTTATCTTTGGCAAAGACTCAGGTTTTTGAATGAACTTTTAATACCTAAAAATGGCTAGGTGCTTGTCAGGCAATATTTGAAAGCTAAAAAGAAAAAATGCCGGGTGCAGTGGGTCATGCCTCTAATCCCAGCACTTTGGGAAGACAAGGTGGGCAGACTGCTTGAGCAACATGGCAAAAACCTCATTTCTACAAAAAATACCAAAAAATTAGCCTGGCATGGCCATGTGCACCTATGGCCTCAACTGCTCCAGAGGCGGAGATGGAAGGAACACCTCAGCCAGGTCAGTCAAGGCTGCAGTGAGCAATGATCGCGCCACTCAACTCCAGCCTAGGTGACAGAGTGAGACCCCGTCTCAAAACAAACAAAAAAACACAAAAAACTTAAACTTACAGCAATAATAGGATGTGTAAAACTCTTCAAATTAGCTTTTGTAAAAGTCAGCAAGTAAATAAAATTACAGTTATAGCAGTCAATGTTGTCAAATAGTGTGTTCTATACCATAAATATGCAATCATATAAAACTGCTCAAATTTTATTTATACTATTTCAAACCTTTGAAAACACTACTTCTAAAATAGATTCTTGCATGTAATTTAATAAATTAAACACAATTAAACATTATCTTTGCCTACACAACCCAACTAGAAAAGCTAGAAAGAGAAGTAGATAAAGGAAAATGATGCTAGCTCTAGAAATCAGCAGCCAGCCAGCGCTATCACTTACTAATGTTTAACTTACCTTCTCTAACCATAAGTTTTCTCAACCACAAAATACGAATAGCAAATCCTATAGTGTTGTAGAATGAAATAACATATAACCCAGGCACTCAGCAGAGAGCAGTTATTAATATTAATGGAATTAATATCTGTTTTCTGAATTTATTCCATGTCTATAATACCTCTTTCTCCAAAGACCTCAATAAATACAACATTAACAGGAGTCACTAACTCAGCTATCTATAGGGGCTAGCAGATGACAGAAATGACTTAGGCAAAATATGAACAACTGCTACCCTATCAAGCCAATTATTATCATGTAGAAATAGTGAACCTAGCATTACCAGACCATCTAACTTTTCAAGAAAATAAAGACATCCAAATGTTTATGTCCATTTTTAATTGTTGGCAATGAACTCAAATTTATTTTTAACAGCTACAAATAAAAAAAAACTCACCTACAGGCAGGATACAGTTTGGGGGCCCCTAGTTGGAAGCCTTGGTTATTCTATGGCAAATAACTGAAGATAAAAGAAGAGATATGAAAACACTTTCAAGAGTTTACAGGTGTTAAGTATCGTTAATTTATTATTATTCTCTCATCTCATCAAAAATTTCTATGTGCCTACTGGGGCCAGATTGGAATATTAGCGTAATTTGCTGGGTAATATGAATTCATCAAAGTAATAGAGTCCATTAATGTTTATAGAACTGTCTGTTAACACGACATTTTGCATTTTGCTCAAACTAGTAATGCTACAGAGCTATAGAAACTTAGGCCAGCAAGGTATATCTGTAATATTTTTTCTGCAATTATAATTTGTGACTTCATTGTTGAATACATTCTTGAAACTTTTTTACATTCCGACACTCAGTGCTGCAAAGAATACATCACTCTCCTACTCCAGTTTCCCATGCCAGAAATAGGAGAGTTGTCTTTAGCGTCTTTCTTGGTAAGTATTGGTATTGGATTAGAGATGGAAAGAGTCCCATCAGTTCTACCTCCACAGACTGGGCGCCCAACACTTTGCGAGGCCAAGGTGGGTGGATCACCCGAGGTCAGGAGTTCGAGATCAGCCTGGCCAACATGATGGAACCCTATCTCCACTAAACATACAAAAATTAGCCGGCGTGGTGGTGTAGGCCTGTAATTCCAGCGACTTGGGAGGCTGAGACAGGAGAATCACTGGAACCCAGGAGGCAGAGGCTGCAGTAAGCCAAGATCACACCACTGTATTCAGGCCTGGGCAAAACAGTGAGACTCCATGTCAAAAAAACAAACAAATTCTAACTCCATACACCTTTCAGACAGCTTTACAATGAACTGCAGATCAAATCATATCCCTCTCTTGCTTAATATCATTCAATAACTCTCCACTGTCCATGCAATAAAATCTAAACTCACTAACATGACACACAGGCCCTTCATCACCCAGGCCCTGCTTACCTCTCTATTCCCAATGAAACTCCCAATCCAGCCTTCTGAATTACTTATAACTGCATCAAAAATCTATATGTTCTCATGCCACTTTACCTTTGCACACACAATGTCTTTATTCCCAATAAAACTCCCAATCCAGCCTTCTGAATTACTTATAACTGCATCAGAAATCTCTATGTTCTCATGCCACTTTACCTTTGCATACACAGTGGTCAGGTCTAGAGGATTGTTTTTTTTTTCTAAGACGGGGTTTAACCATGTTGGTCAGGCTGGTCTTGAACTCCCGACCTCAGGTGATCCGCCCGCCTTGGCCTCCAAAGTGCTTGGATTATAGGTGTGAGCCACCACGCCCAGCCATGTCTAGAGGATTTTTATGTGTTCTCCCCATCCCCAAACGCTCCTTAATTTCTTCTCCTGACTCTAAAATCAAGACTTAACTTAGACATTACCCTTTTTTAAAAACCTTAGTAAATGATGCAGGGCATAAAATTAGCAGAAGCAATATAATAAAACTTTTCCTTAATGCCTCAATTTAGTTCATTACCTGCTTTTTTTTCCCCCTACACTGACTCTCCTATTACTTGCTTTTGCACTAAATGAATTGATAGCTACATTTTTTCATTCATTATATTATCAGGGCTTGCCCTACTTGGTTAAGAGTAAAAAACTAAGTTTCTTTTTCATCAGGAAGCATGATCCAGTAACAGTTAAACTTTCTATAAACCTAAGACAAAGACAAGGTTTCCTTAAACTCGGTAATGCTAATTCTCTTACTAAAGCAAAAAATTGAGAAGACAAAAGATAATTAAAATGAATTATTCTTTAAACCTGTCCAAAGAGATTCCTTCTCTAAATTTCTTCATAATTATTAAAACTACTTTTCAACTTTAAGCATTCCATGAAAGCTCAAACAATAATATTGTCAAAAATGTTTCTGTGCCCTGTACATATATTTAAGTGCTCATATTTTAGGTACTGCTTTGAAAACATACTAAATCCAAAGAGAGCACTCTGTGGTAAGGAAAGCATGACCAAATCACAAAACTATTACTACAAAATAAATACAGAAAACTATCAATTCTTGCCAGATTGCATATTCTTTGAAACATATGCCCAAAACAAAAACATTACTTACTTTTCAGTGACTTTTACTGAAAAACCCTATGTAATAGCAATTCACCTTTATTCTGATCCTTGTGCCAAAGGCAAAGCACTCTTCTTGGGACACTACTCATATTCTGCAGCTATGCCAGTGCTCCAGAAGCCATCAACTCAGCTAAAGAAAATAAAAATGCGCTTTTTAAAAAGAATCCAATATACAAAATACTTTAAAAAAAAAAAAAAAAAAGGAAAGTGGGCCGGGAGCGGTGGCTCAAGCCCATAAACCCAGCACTTTGGGAGGCCGAAGTGAGTGGATATCTTGAGGTTGGGAGTTCCAGACCAGCCTGACCAACATGGAGAAACCCTGTCTCTACCAAAAATATATAATTAGCTCTCTCCAGTCTGTGACTCCAAGATGACAAAGAAAAGAACAACGGTCGTGCCAAAAAGGGCCGCAACCACGTGCAGCCTATTGGCTGCACAAACTGTGCCCAATGCGTGCCCAAGGACAAGGCCGTTAAGAAATTCCTCATTCGAAACATAGTTAAGGCTGCAGCAGTCAGGGACTTTCTGAAGTGAGTGTCTTCGATGCCTATGTACTTCCCAAGATATATGTGAAGCTGCATTACTCTGTGAGTTGTGCAATTCACAGCAAACTAGTCAAAAATTGATCTCATGAAGCCCACAAGGACCCAAAACCCTTCTGGTGCTGCCCCACGACCCCCACCAAAACCCATGTAAGGAGCTGAGTCCTTAAAGACTGAAGACAGACTATTCTCTGGAGAAAAATAATATGGAAATTGTACTTAAAAAGAAAAAGAAAAATATAAAATTAGCCGGACATGGTGGCACATGCCTGTAATCCCAGCTACTCGGGAGGCTGAGGCAGGAGAATCGCCTGAACCCAGGGGACAGAGGTTGGGGTGAGCCAAGATCATACCACTGCATTCCAGTCTGGGCAACAAAAGCTAAACTCCGTCTCATTTAAAAAAAAAAAAAAAAAAAAAAGTGATCATTTATACAACAAAGATTAACTTCTCGGTTATTTAAAAACCACCGTTAGCTTAATGAAAATATTTAAAATACGATGCATAACACACAGACACACACATAAATGATCAACAGAACTTTAGGAACTTAATCAGCCATACATAGTGAAGGATTACAGGATGAGCCTGCACCTTGTTCAACTTGTATCTTGGCTTATTCATTCTTGCTACATTTTGAAACAAAGAAGTCAGTGACAAAGAATATGCCCTTTGTACACTTTATAAACCTTGTTACATAATAATGTTTTAAGTCTTAAAAACTCCACTTCCATAAGGTTGATACTATTTCAAAAGGTGGGTAGAAACTTGGTGCTTTCACTTTTCTTTCAAAACTAACTTTCTCTAATTAGGCCTCACTAAGCCTGAACTTTCTACCTGCAGAAGTTCTACCTGCATATCTCTCACTGCCTATTTGAATGTTACATCAACTTTACACTTCTTTGTTCATTTAGCAAACAATCATTTATTAAGCTACTCCGCTTTCAAGGCACTCAGGTAGGCATATAGATGTGAAGATGATATAGTCCACGCTCTCATTAAGAAGCTCCTAGAAGCCAGTCACGGTAGCTCACACCCATAAACCCACTGCTTTGGGAGGCTAAGACAGGCAGATCACCTGAGGTCAGGAGTTCAAGAACAGCCTGCCAATGTGGTGAAACCCCACTTCTACTAAAAATACAAAATTTAGCCTGGTGTGGTAACACGCACCTGTAGTCCCAGCAACTGAGGCAGGAGAATCATTCGAACCTGGGAGGCAGAGGTTGCAGTGAGCTGAGATCACGCCACTACACTCCAGCCTGGGTGATGGATCAAGACTCCATCTCAAAAGAAAAAAAAGGAAGCTCCTAGACTTCCCTACTTTTGTCCTTCTACTATCATTCAGGCAAGAAATCTTAGCATCAGCTTAACCTCACTCTCATTTACTCAAATCCCAGATTTTTCATAGCTACTACTCTAATTCAGAAACTCATCACTATGTCATCATCCCACCTAGTATTTATTATGCAATCCAATATTTATTATGCAACATTTACTAAGCACAGTGCTAAATGCCATACATGAATTATCTTTTTTTTTTTTTTTTTTTTTTTTGAGACAGAGTCTTGCTCTGTCACCCCAGGCTGGAGTGCAGTGACACGATCTCAGCTCACTGCAACCTCCACCTTGCGGGTTCAAGCAATTCTCCTGCCTCAGCCTCCAGAGTAGCTGAGATTACAGGTGTGTGCCACCGCACCTGGCTGATTTTTTGGACTATTAGGAGCGATGGGGTTTCACATTGTTAGCCAGGATGGTCTCAATCTCCTGACCTCATGATCCGTCCACCTCGGCCTCCCAAAGTGCTGGGATTACAGAGGTGAGCCACCACACTCAACCAGAATTTTGCTTTATTTATGGAAATCTCACCTTTACTGATCTTAAAGATTAAACTGTTGTGAAAATATACAAATCACTACTCTAATTTTTGAAGGCTTTCTTTCCTTATAAAAGATCCATAAAACAAATGTACAAAGGAGATCAAATTAGTTTTGTTACTGAAAGTGGAAAGTTGACCTAAAGTCAATTCAAATAGTATAGAATCTGAATGGTTTTATGACATAAGAATGGGTAAAAGTATCTAATGCTGGAAAACTCTGTTTTTTCTCATGTGTCCTCTAACTTTTCAGAATTAAGTGTTTGTCATGAGATGACAAGAATATCAGAAAGCTTGTGCTTCCAAAGACATGTGGTTCTTATGGCAAATTCCAGTTTATTTAACAAATCATTGAGAAATAAAAATGAAGTGGTCACTAGCTTATATTCTAATTGAAGACAGACTTTAAATAACTACACATGCAAATATATAATTAGAAGTTCTGGGCTGGGCTCGGTGGCTCACACCTGTAATCCTAACACTTTGGGAGGCTGAGGAAGGTGGATTGGCCTGAGGTGACCCTGCAGTTTTCAACTTAAGTGATACCTTCTCAGAGAAGCCTGAGTTCGAAACCAGCATGGCCAACTTGGTGAAACCTTGTCTCTACTAGAAATACAAAAATTAGCCAGGCATGTTGGCAGGTGCCTGTAATCCCAGGTACTCGGAAGGCTGAGGCAGGAGAATCACTTGAACCCAGGAGGCAGAGGTTGCAGTGAACTGAGATTATGTCATCGTACTCCAGCCTGGGCAACAGAGCAAAAATCCCGTCTCAAAAAGTAATAATAATTACAAGTTCTGAAAAATAAATAAAGCAAGGTACAGGGAATGATGAGACTTAAGAGTAACACTAGGGAGAGAGGATAGAGGACATCAAGAAGGCTTCTCTGAGAATGTATCACTTAAGTTGAAAACTGCAGAATGAGATGACAGTGGCGCTGGAACAATTCAGGCAAACGGCAGGCCTAATGGCCTTGAACAGTACAATAACGATGTAACTAAGGAAATTAAAAGCAGTGTGGCTAAAGTTTAGTGAGAGAGAGGAGGAAGACGAAGTTAGTGAAGCAGTTAAGAACCAGGTTCTGCAGTCTTGTGAACCACAGTAAGGATACTGAATTTTATTCTAAATGTAATAAGCACTAAGCAGGGGGAAATCCACCAAAAGGCTTTAAGCAAACAAATATGTTACTACTGAAAGGAGAAGTCATACGGTTTGGGTTTTGGGAGAAGAGTGACTAAGAGCAAGAATAGAAGGAAATAAGGTAACCAGATAGAAGACTATTGAAGCCGATAAGCTTATAACAACTGCAATAACAATTAATGCTTACTGGCCATGGTGCTTATCATGGTTATCTCATTTAATCCTTGTAACAATTCAATCAGCTGAAAATTACTATTTCCATTTTACAGATGATAATACCAGAAGCCAAGGCAATCAAGTCCAGGTAAAAAAGGACTGTGGCTTAAACTAGAAAACTGATAGTGAAAATGTACAGAAAAAGATGCAAGACACATATTAGAAGTAGAGTAGAAAGAACTTGGAGAGGGTAGAAACCAAGAATGCCTCCCAAATTTGTAGCCTGTGTAATATGCCACTTAATAAAATGGGACACTGAAGAAAAAATTGGGGTATGGAAAGAAAGAAAAAGACTCTGGATTTGGTTGTGTTACATTAGAAACTCAAGTTACATTAGAAAATCAAGTTGAAATATCAGGCAGAGAGCTAGCTATTTAGATGTGGAGCTGAAAACAAAGGGAATAGGCTGAAAATAACAATTTTTAAGTCATCAATATAAAGATAGAATTTAAAGCTTAGAGAGGAACATAAGAGTAAAAGAAAAGGACCTAGCACTGAACCCAGACTCATTTTACTTTATCACACATCTTTAAGACAAGTGATTACTTTTATGTTACTGGGTTTTTTGTTCTCCTTCCATTTTACCTTTCAGCAGAATGCAACACTACTGATGACTTCTTTCATCTCTTACAAGACGCATCCTCCTCTATCAGTGATTAAACCTCAGGAATCCCTCAATGCTCCATCCCAGTTGCCTTTATTTTACATCACTATACTCTTTTTAGGCTATTTCATCCACATCCGTGGCTTCAATTAACATTAACATGGCAGATGACATATACACCCACACACACATTTACGTATCCAGCTCAGAACTCTCCTAAGAGCTCACCCACTATATCCAACTGCCTACTTGACATTCCCTCTCAGATGTCTCTTCCAGTCAGAGACTTGTCGGGAATTGCCACCTCAACAAAGGAATTTACACAGAGCTGAAATTTTGAGAGGACTACCCCAAAACCAATTCAGGACAATTCTCCTGGACACAGGACTTTGTCATCAATCATTTCTTTTACAGATCATGACTTAGAAGAACGAAATCAAACAACCTGATGTGATAGCTAGAAATGGGCGCAAGGAAATGCACAAGAAAAATACAACTCATGTTTTGCAGTGAGGACTGGTCAAGAGGAAGGTGAACATGGTCAAGAGGGTAAATGAGTATCATGTCCAAGGCCTGGTGGATGTGCGGCAACCAAAGTCACAGTCACCAGAAGAGACAGGCCTTGTTAAGAGGCAAAGTGGCTGACGACAACAGCCCCAGAGGAAAGGGGCCAGGTTCGAGTTTCGGAAGGAGCGACTGGCAGTGGAGACCAAGTCAGAGAGGGGAAAGCCGGGGCAGTGAACCCAAAGGGAGTACCTGTGAGGCTGAGGGTGCGTCCAGGGGTTGTGGGCGGCCTGAGTAGCAGCTGGGCGAACTCCAAAAGAGTGAACACCGAGTGGGCGGATCGCACAGAGGGACTGGGCGCTAGGGAAAACGGCTCAATTGAGAAGCTACCCCGACCCTCCTTACCTGCGCTGAGGGTCCAGAGCCCCCGGACAGACCTGCGGAAAGCACGCAGCGGCGCAGAGCGAGAGGAGCCAGGGGTAATGAAAGTAGGGATAACAAACCCAAAGGAGGGAGGCCGCTACCTACCCCTAGTCAGAGCGAGCGGCTGATGGCGGGAACTGCGACCACACGCAAACACGCACGCACGCACGCAGACTTGACGCGACCACACAGGCGCGTGCGCGCCAGCGAAAACTCCGCCCCTCATACGCCCTCGCCCCGCCCCCAACAGCACCTAGTGCGGCCTAACCCGGTCAGCCCCGCCCCAGCCCTGACTGTAGTACGCAGGCGCACTTCCTGCTTCACCCGATTTCGACCCTCCCATCGTTTCCCTCTTACTCTGCCCAGTTGGGCATGCGCAATTGTTTTCCTCACGGGACGGTCCATTTTTTCCCGCCGTTCACTGGCCTCTGGAGAAGGGTCAGAGTTCACGCCGCTCTCTGGAAATATCTGCTTAAAGCTAGGAGTTGCGGGAACTAGTTGGTCGCGGACGTTTTTCGGGTCCTAAATCTTAAGAGGCAAAGGACAGACTCCGGGACTGTTAACTAGGCCGAGGGCCAGGGGGCGGGAAGAGGATGTGTGGGTGGGGTCAGAGGTGATAGGTCAGAGGGCTGCGAAGGGGGCGGAGCGAGCTAGAGGCGGATGGCTGCTACAGCGGCTCATTATTTTCGGCGGCAGGGGTGCTGAAGCTGGGACGCGGGTCGGGCGCGTCCGGCTGCGAAAGGAGAGCGGCGGCCGCTCCCAACATGCACAGCCTGGCGACGGCTGCGGTGAGTGGCTGGGCCCCCAGGCCTGGAACCAGAACCCTTCCTCCGCCCCACTTTTCGGCCTTCTCTCCTAGTTCCCGGTGTCGGGCCCTAGTCCGATTTTTTTCTTCCCTCAACCTGCGAGGCCCGGGTTCCCCTGCTCGGCGCGCCTTGGTTGTGTTGGAGCCGGCCCCTACGTCCTCGTCGGAAGCCTCTCGCGGCCTCCCGCGCGACCCATCGCGTTCTTTTCTGGCGCCGGGGCCTGGTCCCGCGTCCATAGCAGAGCATTCATTGATTCATTGCGGTGACCAACAGTTTCAGGGCGCCAGTTGTGTTCTGGGCGCCGGCGTAGATGGGCGCCGGCATCGATGAGGGGAATTCCATGGTCAGTCTGACGCGGCCCATGCTCAGAACTCACCACATCGCAGTGGGAAGGAAATGGCTTCTAGTTCAAGGCTTTACTTATGGAAAACCTGAGGCCCGAAGAAGTGCATAATTTTTGCATCTGACTTAAGTTCTCTGGGTTTAAAACTTTCCTCGACACGTCTCGTTTTACCCGCGTGATCTTTTAACAAGAAAGACAGATCGTGTAATTCAGCTGTCTGAAGTAATCCTACAGCTTCTCTTGGCATTGAGATAAAAGCTAGACTCCTTGCCATGGCCTACAAGGCCCTGATGTGGTCCTTAACCCACGTTTACAATCCCGTTTCTTGTCTGGCTCCTGAAGTTTCAGCTACACTGGCCACCTAACCCTCTACAACACACTTTTCCTCTCCAAGATACACTTTATGGTCTCTATGCCTGGAACGAAAGTTTTTATCCTGCCTCCTTTACACACACAGCATGAGTGTAATTGGTACCTCTTCCTTGAACTCTCCATAAACATACTGTTTATCCAAATCCATCTTTCCTCGGGCCTCTGTCTAAATCTGTCCCAGAGTAGCCCTCCTTGACTACCCTCTTCAAATTAGTTCCACAGCCACTAACTTTAATAGAGTACCCTTTACAGCTCCCGATCCCTGTGTAATTATTGTATTTGTTCATTTGTTTTCTGTCTCCTTGAGGGCAGGGACAGGGATCATGTGGGTCCTGTTGACATGGTTTCCCCAGTGTCAGAACAGTTCCTAGTACAAAGTAAAGACTCACTTTGCTGCATGAAAGAATATTGAAGGGAAGGTGACCACTGGAAGAACATAGCCATAATGGGGAAAGATCATTTGATTTGAGCACACATGCCTAAAGACCAATTCTGCTTTTTCTGTTTCACCAAAGGGAAATGATTTAAGGAAAGTAATGTACTGAAATTGTATTATCAGGCAAAATGACATAATTACTAAATAAAGCACCAAAAAATTGCCATACCTTTTAAGTACAAAAAGTGAAAAATTGAGCCAAGTGTGACTAAGCTATAGAAAACTGCTTTTTGAGATTTGATCTCCATCATCATTTCCAGTGCTGTTGGTATCTCTGCCTCCTGTCACACTGTTCCTAAGTGTTTGTAACTATTCAATGTGGAAAGTTATGTTTTATACCTCAATTAGGAGATTGCAATTTCCCTCGCTTTTTTGTTCCTTCTTCCAAATTATATATGTAATGTGAGGAAAAGTAAGTTGAAAGATGAGTTTGCTGCTGTTAGGGGAACAGCAGCCGAGGCAGGTGGATCACCTGAGGTCAGGAGTTTGAGACCAGCCTGGCCAACATGGTGAAACCCCATCTCTACTAAAAATACAAAAATTAGCTAGGCATGGTAGCGGGCACCTACAATCCCAGCTACTCAGGAGGCTGCGGCAGGAGAATCGCTGAAACCCAGGAGGTGGAAGTTGCAGTGAGCTGAAATTGTGCCATTGCACTCCAGCCTGGGCGACAAAAACAAGACTCTGTCTTCAAAAAATAAATAAATAACAAAATGCTCAGTAGCTGGCTAGATTCACTCACTGATAAGTGACTTCTTCCCAGACTTCAGCTTTGGGGATTTAATTCCCAAATTATAGGCTCACACCTATAATCCCAGCACTCTGGGAGGCCAAGGCAGAAAGATCACTTGAGGCCAGGAGTTCAAGACCAGCCTTGGCAACACCGTGGGAACCTGTCTCTACAAAAATTTTTAAAAATTTTCCAGGCTGCAGTGAGCCATGATCGTGCTACCGCACTTCAGCCTAGGCAACATAGTGAGACCCTGTCTCAAAGAAAAAAAAAACTATAAATCTTTGATGCTGTAATGGATGTTATACTTGCGAAACCACCAGAGGTAAGCCTTTAGGAGATGTGTTTTTGTTTTGTTTTGTTTTTAATTTCCCACTGGCAATTCTAGCATCCCTAAACACTTGTTCTCTCACTTTCCACCTAATCAGCAGCATCATTAGTCATTTTATGTATTTTATTGAAGCTGTCATAGACTCCCAGATGCCTTCGTCTTTGGCAAGTAGACAGAAAGAACACTGCACTCTAAAGGATCTAATTCACTGTCTCCTCCCGAGTCTCCTGATGAAGCTTTAGGCAAATTGCCTAACTTATCTTTGCATATTCACTTCCATTTTTAAAAAGTCATTTTGAAACAATACCTTCTGGCTCTTATAAAGTTATAAGGGTAAGTAAGCTAATTTAGTACTTCCAGCACTATTAGAAAGTTCATTATTTTGGAATACCATGCTGACACCCAAAGCCACGTGTTGATATCCAGACTTGGGAAAATAATCCTTATTTCAGTCTGAGTCCATTTTCTATTTATTGGTAATAAAACAAACAGCTGTTTTAGCCCTTAAACATAAAGTTACATTGGTAATTTGGCTCTTTTCTGTTTAAGAAACCATCCACGTCAATTTTTTAATTTACTCAGAGAAGGAAATAATTTTCTTTACAATTTATAGATAAATGTCAATGTGTTTTATTTTAAATAACTTATAAATATCTTTATACTTTTCACATTATGTGTTAAGATCTTTCAAAAATAGAAGACCAACTTAAACTGTCGGTACCCTATGTTTGTGACACTTGGAGTTAACCATTGGCAACTCACTTTGGTAAATGTCTTATCTGTGTGTTAAGCTTTCTTGGGGGAAAAAAGGTGTTACTTGAAATACATTTTCTTTCTTTCTTTTTTTTTTAAACAGTCTCACTCTGTCACCAGGCCAGAATGTAGTTGCTCGATCTTAGCTCACTGCAACTTCCACCTCCGAAGTTCAAGCGATTCTCCTGCCTCAGCCTCCCAAGTAGTTGTGACTACTGGCGTGCATCACCACGCCCAGCTAATTTTTGTGTTTTCAGTAGAGATGGGGTTTCACTATGTTGGCCAGGATGGTCTTGATGTCTTGACCTCTTGATCCACCCACCTTGGCCTCCCAAAATGCTGGGATTACAGGTGTGAGCCACTGTGCCTGGCCTGAAATACATTTTCTATACAAATCATTAAACAGAAAAGGAGGAAGAGTTCCCTCCTAAATATTGATAATATAAAAAATTTTTAACATACCCATTTAAATAACAGGACTGTTGACTTTATTTTTTTATTTTATTTTTTTGAGACAGGGTCCCGCTCTTGCCCAGGCTGGAATGCAGTGGTGCAATCTCAGCTCACTGCAACCTCCACCTTCCTGGTTCTCCCACCTCAGCCTCCTAAATAGCTGAAATTACAGGCACACACCACCACCCCCGGCTAATTTTTGTATTTTTAGTAGGGGAGGGGTTTCACCATGTTGACTGTGGCTAGTCTTGAACTCCTGATCTCAAGTGATTCACCAGCCTTCCAAAGTGCTGGATTACAGGTGTGAGCCACTGTACCTGGTCAGGACTATTGACTTTAGCAGGTTATAATTAATAATGTACAGTATGTACAATAGAGCTTCTTTCTATTCTTGGAAGTGTTAAGGATGATAACTCATAATCTAAATCAGACTTCTCTTAATGATTCTGTATGTGCAGGTATGTAATTGAACTCACTGTGTATCTAAATCCAGCTGTTAATGAGTTCTGTGCTAAGGGAATATTAAAGTTAAGAAAGTTCTGTTGAGTTCTTAAGAGTAATTTCTTCAACTTGGAGGAGTATTTATGCTTTCTATCCTTTAGACCAGGTAGAACTAATCGATTCTAGAGAGAAGTAGTGTTTCAGTCTCATTCTGCTATACACTGGCTATGTGACCTTGAGCATGTTAAACCTCTTTTAACCTGTTTTCTCTTAGAATTTTGAGAATAAAATGATATAATCCACAATGCCTGACACATGGTATGCTCAATAAATGTTACTGCCTGTTAATAATTTCTAGAAAAGGCAGACCTAATCTGTTGTAGCAGAAAACACCCATAATTGCTTAGGGCTGACTGTGGGGTTTACTGAAAAGGGCATTAGAGAACTCTTGAGGGGAATGGAACTATATCTTGATTGTGGTAGTACTTAGGTGTATAAATTTGTCAAAAATCTATTGAAGTATACTTAAAATGGGTATACTTTTATTGTATGCAAATTATACATCAAAGTTTATTTGTTTAAAAAAGAACCTCTTCGATTAGACTGTCAAAACTAACAACTAAATAATTTCTAAGATTTTAGAGCTGCCTGAGACTGGTAATTATTTAATATAGTTCCTTCACTTTAACAATGAGAAAATTGAGGCTTGGGAAGTTAAATGACTTAAGTCACACAATTCTAGAAAAGGCAAAACTGGATTTTGAAGCCACTTCAGGCTCTCAAGCCGGTGAGTGTTCCATGTATATACTCATGTAGTTACTTGCAAATTGAGATCTTTCCTATTCTTCAATATGATAAACAGATTCTTAATCCTGGGCACATGGATGCATTGCAGGAACTCTGTGAACTCCCTGAAATTATGTGTAGGTATTTTTCTGAGGAAAAGATACATAATTTTCATTTGATTCTGGGTTTTTTTGTTTTTTTGATACGGAATCTTGCTCTCTCACCAGGCTGGAGTGCAGTGGCACGATCTCAGCTCACTGTAATCTCCACCTCCCAGGTTCAAGCAGTTCTCCTGCTGGGAGAATTGCTGCGACTACAGGCACACGCCACCACGCCCAGCTAATTTTTCTATTTATTTTAATAGAGACGGGTTTCACCGTGTTGGTCAGGATGGTCTTGATCTCTTGACCTCCCAAAGTGCTGGGATTACAGGCGTGAGCCACCATGCCCAGCCTCATTTGATTCTTTAAGGGTTTGGGCCTCAAAAAATGTTAACCTCTGCTCTCTTGGTTGATATCTTGCAGTTATTGTTAATGCTTCAAATAAGGTAATCTCCAGTAGGGAAGTCATAGATTAATTTGCTTGCCTGTCAGTGAGCAATGTGTGCTACTAGATTGAGTTCTATATCCACCACAGCCTTAGAAATGTATTAGTAAATTAAAAATTCAAAGAGTTATAGCGTCTCAACTAGGAATCTTTAGAAGTGATTGTTACAGAGTGGCATGCGGAATAAATGTGCCTGTTGTCTGCCCATAGTTTCATTGGTTGTTAAATGAGGTTAATAACCACCTTGCTGTGATCATTAAATGAAACCATGTTTTTAAAAAAAGAAAGTACAGCAGAACTCTCCCCTCACCTGCTGTATCCATTCTTCTACTGCCCACCTCCTTTTAAAAAGATATCAATTACAGAGTCGTCTTCTTGTGAAAGATGTGCCTAAATGACTGTTGGGACATAGAAGGCAAGTAAGATACATTTTGAGTTTTGGTGTTTTATTTAGGCATGATGTCCAAAATACTTTACCAATCATCTGGTAATATAAATTAATATATAACTCAAAATGTAAGAATATTTTCCCTTTTATCCTCCAAAACAATGAAATTCCTATACGTTTGTTACAAAATTACTTGTTACATGTCTGTCTGTATGTGTGTGTGTTGGTTGTTCTCACTAAGTAAATTGTGCCCCAACTGAGCCATAATGTGACATAGGGTACTATGTCAAACTATTTTACTGACTTCTTTATTAAAATGATGCCTATTAAGTGCTTTGTAATTTCAGTAAATAGAGAATTTCTCCTAACATCGGTGCTATTAACTATTGTCTCGGTCAGAGCATATCATTTATTAGAAAGTCTCATCTGTAGTCTGGGCGTGGTGGCTTACACCTGTGATTCCAGCACTTTGGGAGGCCGAGGCAGGCAGATCACTTGAGGTCAGGATTTTGAGATCAGCCTGGCCACCGTGGTGAGATCCCATCTGTACTAAAAATACAAAAATTAGGGCCAGGCGCGGTGGCTCAAGCCTGTAATCCTAGCACTTTGGGAAGCCGAGGCGGGTGGATCACGAGGTCAAGAGATCGAGGCCATCCTGGTCAAAATGGTGAAACCCCGTCTCTACTGAAGATACAAAAAATTAGCTGGGCATGGTGGCATGTGCCTGTAATCCCAGCTACTCAGGAGGCTGAGGGAGTAGAATTAATTGCCTGAACCCAGGAGGCGGAGGTTGCAGTGAGCAGAGATCGCGCCATTGCACTCCAGCCTGGGTAACAAGAGCGAAACTCCGTCTCAAAAAAAAAAAAAAAATACAAAAATTAGCTGGGTACGGTGATGCACACCTGTAGTCCCAGCTACTTGGGAGGCTAAGGCAAGAGAATCGCTTGAATCTGAGAGGCAGAGGGTGCAGTAAGCTGAAATTATGCCACTGCACTCCAGCCTGGCAACAGAGCGAGACTCTGTCTCAAAAAAAAAGAATGAAAAAGAGGAGGATTCCTACCCTAAATACTCTCTGTCACCAAACTGCCCACCTGTTGGCTAGAATGACAGCAGAACCCATAACTCCAAGCTAGTGCCAGTGGGGGCCACATTACCACCCACCTGACATGGTTCTAGCTCTCTTAGAATTAAAGTCACATGGAGGCTGCAACCCACGCAAATAATCTCACAAATTGGAGTATTGCTAACAGCAGGTGTCTGTGGCTTTGGAAACTCATGTATACATCAGGCATTGGCCTTTCAGAGCTCCCACACCACTGCAAGCAGTGTCATCTTCTCTGCTGGGTTCAGGCCAGCTCCAGAAAGAGAATATGTGGGGAGGGGGATGGGGCCAGGTGTTCAGGAGTCATGGTATGCAAACTGGTGGTTACGAGGGCAAGATGGGGGGTACAAGGTGCTGACTGCAAGTCACAGACTGGCTCGAGCAGGGTGATGGTATTTACTGATGGTGGTATCTGATGATAAGGCTTTGGGGAAGGTCAATTAGAATGGGTACTGGTTAATTAGGTTACATACTATATTACCAGACTAGTGTCTCTGAGGCCCCCTTTAGTTACTGGATTATGGGGTCATCTAAGAGACTGGACAGGGAACCTAACGCTAAAATTTTATCCTGTGTTTCTGCTGAGCGTCTAAGGTGATGTAATAGTCTAAATAAACACATACCCTATCTTCAGGTAGGAATTACATTTCCAAAAATAGTTTTTAAGGGCCTGTTTGTGTCTGCCTGGAAAGGGCAAGTGCCTGAACAACACTGCTTTTTCTATTGGGAAAGGAGGAAAAAAGCTACCATATTCCTTCTATCGTATTGTTGCTATAAAAGCCTATGATTGATGCCTTAAGGACCATCCCTGAAGAGAGTTACAAAACAGCTTTTAGCAGATTACTGTAAGGCACTTAAAGCTTAAGCCGCATTGTATTTCAGTCTATTTAGCGGAACACCTTGTGGTTCTGTCAGTCTAGTGAAAGGATAAACATCAAGCTAAAAGCTTATAATCAAGCTTCCATTTTTAAAAGGCCATTATTCAGGTTGGGTAGAGTAAATTTGAGTCCACCTCAATGTCTATTTTATGCTTAATTCGCTTTGGTCAACAAAGGCAGTTATTTTTGTTCCTTGTCTTTACATCTGTACAATGGGCAGATCATCATTCTGTCACACTAAAGTCTACTGAGAAATCGTAAATACTGTGAGAAACTAATATAGTTTAAAAAAATTATGGGAATATGCAACTTCATACCTTGTTAAATTGAGTAATTCCTCTGAGCATTAGTGATCTCATCTGCAAGTGTAGATAGCTTTTTTTTTTTCTTTTATTCCTCATGGTTGGGGGCAATTACCTGAGAATATACTGGGCATAGAGATGGAAATCACCATGAATTTGTTAGCAGTTTAGAGCAGTTAGAGCAATTACTTTTCTAGTCTGCCCTCTTGTTTTCCAGATAAGGATAATTAATGAACTTAACCAAGGTCACAAAGATATTTGATGACCATAGAGAATTATCAAATACTCAAATTTGGGGGTAATATTGTGATTCTTTAGCATAATAATGAAAGCATCCTCTATTAAGTCTGTGTATTTCCTACATGAGTAAGTAATGAGTGGTTCTCAAAGGGATGTAGTTAGAGAATATATTAAAGAATCGTTAAGAGGGAGAGCTTGTCCAAATTACAGGTTTTCTGCTCTGTTAAGGGGGATGTCAGAATCACTGGGGAGGGGCCAGTAATGGGAAGGTATAATTTTTTTTCCCTCTCTCAAAAACTATTACATGCGTATGCTTTAAAAAGAAAAAAAAAGTTTATGCCAAAGGTTTTAGTATAAACAATAAAAAGTCAGTCTCCCTACAAATCCCCAAACTTAGAGGTAGCTATTGTTAACAGTTTTTTATTTGTCCTAGAAATGTTATATGTAAATATGTAAGAATGTATATGTGTACTTCTTTATTTATATGTATGTATGTGTATTAATGGAAACATTTTATATAGCCTTCTTTTTATTGCTTTTCCTTAATATCAATATATATTCAGTATATAGAGAGCCTTTTCTTTTGTTTTTGTTTTTTGTTTGTTTGTTTTTGTTTTTGTTTTTGAGATGGAGTCTCATTCTGTCTCCCAGGCTGGAGTGCAGTGGTGTGATCTTGGCTCACTGCAGCCTCCGCCTCCCAAGTTCAAGTGATTCTCCTGCCTCAGCCTCCCGAGTAGCTGGGACTACATGCGCGTACCACCACGCCCAGCTAATTTTTGTATTTTTAATAGAGACGAGGTTTCACCATGTTGCCCAGGATAGTCTCGATCTCCTGACCTCGTGATCCACCTACCTTGGCCTCCCAAAGTGCTGGGATTACATGCATTAGCCACTGCACCTGGCCAGCTTTTTCTTTTTTAAAGGACTATATTTTATCGCCTTATAAAGCTGCATGAATACGTATTTAACCAGTTTTTTATTGAGAGAGATGTGTTCGTTTTCTGCATTTATTTATTTATTTATTTATTTATCTATTACCTGTTTTTTTTTTTTTTTAGAAGACGGGGTTTCACCATGGTCTTGATCTCTCTACCTCATGATCTGCCCACCTCGGCCTCCCAAAGTGCTGGGATTACAGGAGTGAGCCACTGCACCCAGCCTGTGTATTTATCTACTGAGACAGAGTCTTACTCTGTCGCCCAGGCTGGAGCACAATGGTGCTATCTCAGCTTACTGTAACTTCCACCTCCCAAGCTCAAGTGATTCTAGTGCCTTGGCCCCCAAGTAGCTGGGACTACAGGCTCACGCTACCGTACCTGGCTAATTTGTTTTTTTGTTTTTGGTTTTTTGGGTTTTTTTTTTTTTGGTGGGGCGGGGAGATGCTGCTTTCTTGCTCTGTTCCCCAGGCTGGAGTGCAGTGTCACCATATCGGTTCACTGCAACCTCCACCTCCCAGGTTCAAGCAATTCTACTGCCTCAGCCTCCCAAATAGCTGGGATAACAGGCGCCCGTAACCACACCTAGCTAATTTTTGCATTTTTAGTAGAGATGGGGTTTCACCATGTTAGCCAGGCTGCTCTTGAACTTCTTGAGTTCAAGTGATCTGCCCCTCCTCAGCCTCCCAAAGTGCTGGGATTACAGGCATGAGCCACCATGCCTGGCCAATTTTTAATAGAGATGGGGTTTTACCATGTTGGCCAGGCTGGTCTCAAACTTCTGACTTCAAGTGATCCATCTGCCTGCCCTGGCCTCCCACATCGCTGGAATTATAGGCTTGAGCCACTGCACCCAGCCAGTTTTCTGCTTTTAAAACAGTGCAACAGTAAACATCTTGGTTTGTCTTTAGTACAGCTCAATTATACCTAGAGGATAAATTCCTAAACATGAAATTCAAAGGGCATGTGTGCATTTTAGATTTTTTTCATCAATAACCGCCAGAGAGATTAACATCAGATGTATGTATTTAGAAAAGCTCCCGTGGTATTCATGAAATATATATTTCCTCTAAGCTCTGGTGCAGAATAAGACTTGGTTTGACTCTAATAAACTCACATTTACTTTCTTGTCTTCATCTGAAGCCTGTGCCTACTGCATTGGCACAAGTGGATAGAGAAAAGATCTATCAGTGGATCAATGAGCTGTCCAGTCCTGAGACAAGGGAAAATGCTTTGCTGGAGCTAAGTAAGAAGCGAGAATCTGTTCCTGACCTTGCACCCATGCTGTGGCATTCATTTGGTACTATTGCAGCACTTTTACAGGTGGGTTCGTGTCCATGATTGGCAGTTAAGCTTTTTTCATCACACTTGTATATTTCTTTACCTTTGCCCAAGTGATTTAAAGACTTCACAAGGATGATTCTTTAAGAGTCAGCAATCAAGATCAGGAGATCGAGACCATCCTGGCCAACATGGTAAAACCCCATCTCTACTAAAAATACAAAAATCAGCTGGGCGTGTTGGCATGTGCCTGTAATCCCAGTTACTCAGGAGGCTGAGACATGAGAATCGCTTGAACCAGGGAGTCAAGAGGTTGCAGTGAGCTGAGATCGTGCCACCACACTCCAGCCTGGAACAGAGCAAGACTCCATCTCAAAAAAAAAAAAAAAAAAAACAGCATTCCTAAGAACCTCTTTTAGAAAGGTCTAAGGTACTTGTTAAAACGCAGATTCTTGAGTCCTTACCCAAGAGATTCAATTTAGTCAGTCTGGGGTGGGCCCTGTAATCTGTATTTTAATAAGCACTTTAACTGCCCCCAGGTGATTCTGATGCAGGTGATCTAAGAACTATACTTTGACAAACACAGCTTTAGGAGTATTGCAAGATAAATCTACATGATGGGGGAAGGAAGATGGAAAGTAAGATATAAGGACCACGTACAGTATATTCCAGGGAAAGGAAATGTTAAAGATAACAGCTGTAGTATTAAAGATGGGTACACTTGTGCATTAAAGAATAAGTGAAGTTTGGTTGGAATCGTCATTGGTGGCTAATTAATTGATATTATATAATACCAAAATACCTAGATAGTTGTGTGATTATCCATTAAAGTATTGCCTTCCTAATAATTATATTAACCTTTCAACTTTTAAGTAAATTCACATTCCATCTCTACTTCATTTAGCCAAGAAACTGGTCTTTGTTATGGGAATGTGTTTCTATGTTAATGTTTTACAAATAATGTAAATAGAATATTATTGCCAGATGCAGTGGTTCATGCCCATAATCCCAACACTTTGGCAGACTGAGGCAGGAGGATTGCCTGAGCCCAGGAGTTCGAGACCAGCCTGGGCAACATGGTGAAACACCATCTCTACAAAAAATACAAAAATTAGCCAGGCCTGGTGGTGACCCTTGTAATCCCAGCTACTTTGGAGGCTGAAATGGGAGGATCAATTGAGCTCAGGAGGTGGAAGCTGCAGTGAGCCATGATCATGCCGTTATATTCGGTCTAGATGACAGAGTCAGACCCTGTCTCAAAAAAGGGAAAGTAAATGGAATTGTATTAAGTCATTAAGTTTTTACAGAGAGTACATCTATTCATTGCTGTTTATACATATCCGCACTCATTGATTCATGTCCGTACTATAGTTACTACCTAACCAAATTCAAACTTCATTGAGTCACTGTGGTTGACTTAACACTTTCTGGCCTGCAGTCTCATCACTGTAACTTAAAGCAGGATGCTAGCAAAAGGAGGGACTATAAAAATTTGAGTATCCCTCAAGTGATAGCCTGAATAGCTGGAGAATATAAGAGGAAGTGTAGGTGACTGCATTTGCCTCCATAGCATAGCCATAGAAATCTTCCCAGAGACAAATGTAGAAATGTCTTAGCTAGTTAGTCTCAGCCAAGTAAGTTTGTGATGAAAGGATATGAGCATTATTTCTGCTCCCTCTTTGATCATTCAGTTCTTTCAAGACACAGAATTAAGAGGTATTTGCTTTACCTTTTTTTTTTTTTTTGCTTTATTACCATGGGAATTAATTTTTAGTTATTCCTTATTCATCTGATGCTGATTTCCATTTTTTAGGAAATTGTAAATATTTATCCTTCTATCAACCCACCCACCTTGACAGCACACCAATCTAACAGAGTTTGCAATGCTCTGGCGTTACTGCAATGTGTAGCATCACATCCAGAAACCAGGTAAATGCTTTGAGTGAGTCACTTAGAGGAGGCATATATTGAAAATGGTCCTAAACTTTCTCTGAATAATAAAAGGAAGGGCATGCAGTAGACCGTGCGTGGGCACGTGTGTGTGTATCTTCCAGATTCTTATTTACTTTTACCCAATGAATTTTAAAGAAACACTATTCACATAACAGGAAAGATACCAGGCATACAGCTACTTCTCACTCCCTAACCATTATTGGCACTATGTCATCTGCAAGGCATAGTACATGGCATACAAGAGGAGTCTAGTAAACACTTTTCCCCAACTGAACCGGATTTCACTTCAGAATCCTTCTTAACATAGTGTTCTGGGTGGCCTCTATAATAGACGGGATTTATCGTGTGAGTTAAAATATTTTTGCCACCTGTTGTATCTGAAAAATTAAGAAAAGGGAGATCCTGTTGAGGAATCTACTTTGTGGCTCTTATGGCCCCAAAGGCACTTAATAGTATTCTTACTAAAACCTTTCCTCTTTGTCAAGTTTCTTTATGAAATATGAATGCCAACTTGGCACTGACCTTACACAGCTTTAGAGAAGTTATTCAGAAAATTAAGCACTTAACAAAAACACAAGGGTACTTTGAGTGTTAAAAATCTTGGGTGTTGGCTCTTCTACAAGGTATGACTATAAATAATATAATAGACTGATTTCCATATTAGTTGCCTGACTAAATTGTTTTCAGAATGGTTTGTATATTCTTCTTTTATTGTTAGGTAAAACAGTAAAAGAAATTGTTTTACCTAACAATAAAAGAAGAATGTGCTTATTAAAGTATAGCAGGTAAGCCTGATAATGGCTGCTTGGTTTTGTTGTCTTGCTTTGTAAGGTTTATTCAACTGCACCTGTAAATACTATTATTCAGTCATATAATCTAAGACTATCTTAATAGCATTTTGTGGTCTATTTTTTTAAATCCACCACTGGACAGTTTAAGTTAATCAGTTTTTAAGGTACTTTCTGCTGATTGCAGGGAAATCATGGGTTTTTTAACCACTGTGACCTGGACTAGGGTTTTCAGCTTTGGTACCATTAACATTTGGGGCTGGATGAATCTTTGTGGTGGAAAGTAGAGGGCAGGAGGGGACTGTCCTATGCATTGTAGGATGTTTAATTGCATCTCTGGCCTCTGCCCACTGGATGCCAATAGTGTTCCATAATCCTGAGTTGTGATAATCGTGACAATCAAAAATGTCTCCAGACATTGCCATGTGTCCTCCAGGGGGCAAAATTTACCCCATTTGAGAACCATTTGTTGAGAGCAATGACCAGTAACATTGTTTCCTAAGGATTCCTTGCTCTGGCAATGTTAAGGCCTTACAGAATTAACCACCTAGAAATTTCAATGTTCAGGATCCTTAGAAATCAACTCTGGGCTGTGAATGTAATTATTCTTTTCTTCCAGGTCAGCGTTTCTCGCAGCACACATCCCACTTTTTTTGTACCCCTTTTTGCACACTGTCAGCAAAACACGTCCCTTTGAGTATCTTCGACTCACCAGCCTTGGAGTTATTGGTAAGTTATTAGAATTGTTTTGCAAGCCTGAAATCCTCACTCACAGTAGTAGTCTAAGTTGTGTATTTTGTCTTGCTTCTTAAGGTTTTTGTACACCAGTCATTCGTTTTTGTCTTTGAGGTTGTCTCATTCACTAATCAGTAATCGCTAATAATTCACTAAGTATCAGGAACATGATGACTCCTATCAAGCAGTCTTCTAAGTGTTGTTAATAAGCCTTTGAGACCTAACATTTGGGATTAAATTCAGCATATATGTAGAAACATTTGCTGGATTGTAGGGAGAGTAAAGAATAAGAACTTCATTCAATATATAAAGAGTATTAATAAAGGAATAAGAGTTTAAATTTGGGAGTTCTTTCTTTTTTAAAGAGATAGGGTCTTGCTATGTTGCCCAGGCTATACTTGAACTTCTAGGCTCAAGTGATCCTCTTGCCTCAGCCTCCCAAGTAATAGGGACCATGGGCATGGGCACATACCACTGTCTTTTTTTGTTTCTTTTTCTTACTTCTAATACCAGAATGCTTAGTAAGAATGCCCTAAGAATGTGTATGTCAGATATACTCAGCATTCTGAAAACCTGTAATTTTCCCATAACTCCAGGGTATGAATCTGTCAGTTCACCTAGTTAAATTTTTTCGTGCTTAAGTTAATGTATAAATGCATTACTGTGGGGGTATGGATAAAATACTTTTTACTTAAGAAAATAATATATCAGCTATTTCAGATCTCAGGCTCTTTAGACATCAGAAGGAAAGTAAGGGAATACTGCTTACAACTCTATACTCAAAAATTTCACAATTAGATAAAATGAAAACATTCTTTGAAAGAGACTATTTGCTAAATTGCAGTCAAGAAAAAACAGGTAAGCTGAATAGTTTTATATCTATGAAATTTATTGTTTTTGTAGGAAAACCTTCCAACATAAAAAACTCCAGGCTCAGATGTCTTCACTAGTAAATTTTACCAAATAAATAAATAAGAAATAAACCAATTCTACAAAACGTTTTCCAGAACATAGAAAGGAAGGAACACTTCTCAACTCTGCAAGGCCAGCATTACACTGATGATAAAACCAGACAAGCTGCTTCTTTGGGGAAAAGTCAGTAAAATTGATAAAGCTCTAACCAGACTGACTGAGAAAATATTTATATCCTAATTCTAATTAAAGTCATCCTACTTAGATGATACATTTATGAGTAAAGGATATAAATGTTTTTTTTAGACTGGAATTATGTTGAGTATATAAGACAATGGTTACTCCTTAAATGCCAGACTTTTAAATTGTATTCCCTGATTGTGGTTTATAGTTTTAAGAAAAAAAAAATGAGAAAAGAAGAAAACAAAACAAAAAACTATCTTGAATGGATTAACATTTCATAAGTCCAGATAGTTCTTTGCTACCCAGGAGTCTGAGAGCTGAAATAGCTGATACATTATTTGCCTATATCTTCCATAGTGTGTATAGAAACATTAACTTGAGCATGAAAAAATATTAATGTTGAAAAACTGAATTCTTTTTTCCTAAGATCAAGTGCAAGGCAAGATGTTCATTCTCACTACTCCCATTTAATAAAGCACCTTCAAATCTACTCACAGACAATATGATTTCATAATCCCAAAGAATGTACAAAAAAACCACTAAAACTAAAGCTAATAAGTTTAGCAAGGTTGCAGGATACAAAGTCAGCATATAAAAAATCAGTTATGGCTGGGCAAGGTGGCTCATGCCTGTAATTCCAGCACTTTGGGAGGCTGAGGCAGCAAATCACTTGAGGTCGGGAGTCCAAGCCCAGCCTAGCCAACATGGCAAAACCCTGTCTCTACTTAAAAGAAAAAAAAAAAAAGCAAAAATTAGCCAGGCACAGTGGTGGGTGCCTATAGTTCCAGCTACTCAGGAGGCTCAGGCAGGTGAATCACTTGAACCTGGGAGGTAGAAGTTGCAGTGAGCTGAAATCGTACCACTGAACTCCACCTGGGCAGCAGAGGGAGACTCTGTCTCAAAAAAAAAAAAAATTTCCATATTTGCAGTGAACAATAGGAAATTGATTATTTTTTTTTTTTTGAGACAAGATCTTGCTCTGTCATCCACTCTGGAGTGCAGTGGCGTGATCATGGCTCACTGCGCCCTTGAACTCCTGGGCTAACACAGATCCTCCCACCTCAGCCTCAAGAGGCTAGGACCATAGGCACATGCCACCACACCTAGCTACATTTTTTTTATTCTTTTGTAGAGACAAGGTCTCACCTGTTGCCCAGGCTTGTCTCAAACTTCTGAGCTCAAATGATTCTACTGCCTTTGCTTCCAAAAGTGCTAGGATTACAGCTGTGAGCCATTGCACCCACTGAAATTTTCTTAAACCACCGTTTATAAAAGCACCAAAACGTTAAATTGTGGGTATGAATCTTAAAAAATATATGCATGATCTGTAACTAAAAACTACAAAACTGATTTCTAATGAAATAAAATGCAGAGATAAACCATGTTCATTGATTAGTGGATCAGTGATTCAGTATTACTAACTTGTCTGTTCTCTCCAACTGATCTACAGATTCAGAGTAATTCCAACAAAATCCCAGCAGCAGTTTTTTTAGAAATTGGCAGGCTAATTGCTACGGACTGAATTGTGTCCTCCCAAAAATTTCATCCTTTGAAGTGTACACCCTCATGTCATGTATTAGGAGATGAGACCTTTGAGAGATAATTAGGTTTAGATGAGGACATGGCCCTCATGATTCTTCTAAGAAGAGGCATCAACGAGCTTGTTCTCCCTCATTCACTTGCTGCCATGTGAGGACATAATGAGACAGTGGCCATCTATGAGCCAGGAAGAGAGCCATTATGAGAACTATACCACGCTTTTTTTTTTTGGAGACAAAGTCTTGCTCTGTTGCCCAGGCTAGAGTGCAGTGGTGTGATCTCAGCTCACTGCACCCTCCACCTCCTGGGTTCAAGCAATTTTCCTGTCTCAACCTCCCAAGTAGCTGGGACTACAGGTGTGCATCACCACACCCGGCTAATTTTTGTATGTTTATAGAGATGGGGTTTCACCATGTTGGTCAGGCTGGTCTTGAACTCCTGATCTCAGGTGATCCAAGTGCCTCAGCCTCCCAAAGTGCTGGGATTACAGGCATGAGCCACCCTGCATAGCCTGATCTCAGCCTTTCAGCTCCTAAAACTATGAGACAATAAATTTCAGTTGTTTAACCTACCAGTCTATGGTATTTTGTTATGGCAGCCTTCTAATAGACTGATCCTAAGATTAATATGGAAAGCCAAACATTTATTTAAAAGAACAAATTTGGAAGACATATATTACCTGATTTCCAGACCTACTGGAAAACTATAGTTGTCAAAGCAGTATAATATTAGGAGAAAAGAAAGATTTACAGAATAACCATTGGAGCAGAATGAAGAGTCCAGAAATAGACCCACACATACATGGTCAGTTGATTTTCAACAAAGGTACAAAAACAATTTAGTGCAGAAAGCATGTTTTTTTTTTTAAGAGTGAGAGTCTATTGTCTGGGCTGGAGTGCAGTGGTGTGATCTCAGCTAACTGCAGCCTCTCAGGTTCAATCAATTCTCCTGCCTCAGCTTCTGGAGTAGCTGGGATTACAGGAGCCTGCTACCATGCCTGGCTAATTTTTGTATTTTTAGTAGAGACAGGGTTTCATCATGTTGGCTAGGCTAGTCTTGAATTCCTGACCTCAAGTGATCCACCTGCCTCAGCATCCCAAAGTTCTGGGATTACAGGTGTGAGCTACCATTGCTGCCCTCTTCCTCATTTTTTTAACTAGAAACCCTGACTGTAAAATAATTTTGTTTGTCTATATTTTTCTTTAGGGGCCCTGGTGAAAACAGATGAACAAGAAGTAATCAACTTTTTATTGACAACAGAAATTATCCCTTTATGTCTGCGAATTATGGAATCTGGAAGTGAACTTTCTAAAACAGTATGTGCTTTTAACTTAGATTTTACATCGTGTTGACTCTTGAGCTGCTTCCTTATGGTCCTGTGATCATTTTCTGTCTTGAAATTTGTGTGAATATTTGTTCACTTTTGAGTAAAACTTGTTATAAAACGACTATTGAAAAACCCAAACCATTCAGAAGAATATCAAGTTAAACACTAAATTTCTTTTCTCCAAACCTACATCTCACTCCACAGGTAAATTCTCAGTATATAATTCCAGTTTAATTTTTTTTAATCTTGAAATTTCAATCCTGCTCCTTCTGTAACCAGGCTTTTTTAAAATTCATAATCAATTATATGTACTTGAGCTTCTGCTTACTGTGCATGTTAACCGTGAATGACAACATAATATCTTTTTTTTTTTTTTTTGAGATAGAGTCTCACTTTGTTCCCCAGGCTAAAGTGCAGTGGCACAATCTTGGCTCACTGCAACCTCCATTTCCCGGGTTCAAGCAATTCTCCTGCCTCAGCCTCCCTAGTAGCTGGGACTACAGGCACACACTACCACTTCCTGCTAATTTCTTTTGTATTTTTAGTGGAGATGGGGTTTCACTTTGTTGGTCAGGCTGGCCTTGAACACCTGACCTCAGATGATCCTCCCACCTCAGCCCCTAGGATTACAGGTCTGAGCCACTGCACCTCGCCTCATTTTTTTTCTGAAAGTGCATGTTACTTGTGTCTTTTTTTGTTAATTTGTATATTTTTCTCTTTTATTTGTTCAAGCCTCTTGGTTCAGCAACATCAGTTATGCTCTATTGTCTATCTTTCATATCTTTTTTTCTGATCACTTTCAATTTTTAAATTTCATATTATTTGATTTTTTTTCAAGGTTACTTTTTCATATTGCTGACTGTTTTTGGCAGTATTCAACCTCTGCTCTAAAATGTGCCTCATCACATTAAATTACTTTTTTAGTCTAATAAATATTCCTGAGTTGGGTTTAAACGGGTATAATAATTTTTTGGCTTTTTTACTTTAAATATATACATGGAACACTTCATGAATTTGTGTATTATCCTCGCACAAGGGCCATACTAATTTTCTCTGTATTGTCCCAATTTTAATATTTGTACTGTCTAAGCAAGCATTAGTTTTTTGGGGTTTTTTTTGTTGTTTTTTTTTTGAGACAGAGTTTCGCTCTTGTTACCCAGGCTGGAGTACAATGGCACGATCTCAGCTCACTGTGACCTCCGCCTCCTGGGTTCAAGCAATTCTCCTGCCTCAGCCTCTCAGGTAGCTGGGACTACAGGCACGCACCACAATGCCCAGCTAATTTTTGTATTTTTAGTAGCGACAAGGTTTCACCATGTTGACCAGGATGGTCCCGATCTCTTGACCTTGTGATCCACCCGCCTCAGCCTCCCAAAGTGCTGGGATTATAGGCGTGAGCCACGGTACCCGGCCTCTTTTTTTTTTCTTTTAAAAAGACGGGGTTTCACCATGTTGGTCAGGCTGGTCTTGAACTCCCAACCTCAGGTGATCTGCCCACCCTGGCCTCCAAAGTGCTTAGATTACAGGCGTGAGCTACCACGCCCAGCCTTTTTGGGTTTTTTTTTCTTGGGCGACACAGATGGAGTCTCGCTCTGTCATCCAAGCTGGAGTGCAGTGGTGTGATCTCAGCTCACTGCAACCTCCACCTTCCAGGTTCAAGGGATTCTCCTGCCTTAGCCTCCTGAGTAGCTGGGATTATAGGCACGTGCCCCTATGCCCGGCTAATTTTTGTGCCTTTAGTAGAGACGGGCTTTCACCATGTTGGTCAGGCTGGTCTCTAACTCCTGACCTCGTGATCCGCCCACCTCGGCCTCCCAAAGTGCTGGGATTACAGGCGAGCCACCACACCCAGCCTAGTTTTTTTAATTTTTAATTAATTATTTATTTTGAGGCAGGATCTCTCTCTTTCACCCAGGTTGGAGGACAGAGGCATGGCTCACTTCAGCCTTCTCCTCCCAGGCTCAGTTGATCCTCCCACCTCAGCTTCACAAGTACCTGGGACCACATGCCTGCTCCACCACACTCAGCTAATTATTTTTATTTATTTATTTTTTTAAAGATGGGGTTTCACCATGATGGCCAGGCTGGTCTTGAACTCCTGACCTCAGGTGATCCACCCACCTCAGCCTCCCAAAGGGCTAGGATTACATGTGTGAGCCACCACGCCCGGCTATTTTTATTTTTTGTAGAGGCAGGGTCTTCATGTTGCCAAGGCTATTCTTTGAACTCCTGGGCTCAAAGGATCTTCCTGCCTTCTGCCATAGTACTAGGAGTACAAGCATGAGCCACTGTGGCTGGCCAATTTATTGTTTCTAAAGAGATGAGGTCCCACTATGGTTCCCAGGTTGGAATGCAGTGGCTATTCACAGGCATGATCATAGCACACTATAGCCTTGAATTCCTGGGCAGTCTTCCCACTTTATTCTCTCGAGTAGGTAGCTGTGATACTGGCATACATCCCTATACCTGGCTGTTTTAAAATTTTTTATTTTAAATGTACAATATATGAATGACTCTCAAAAGTACTGTTGAGCAAAAGAAGCCAGACACATAGGAATTCATACTGTATGTTGATTATGTGAAGAGAAAGCAAAGCCAATTACTGGCAATAAGTTGGATTCATGATTACCTCTGAGGGAAGGACATTGACTGGAGAAAGGTACAAGGGAATGCTGGAATCCTGAGTTGGTAGAAATATTATTTTTTTCTTTTTGAAACAGTCTCACTCTTTCACCTAGGCTGGAGTGAAATCACATGATCTTGGCTCACTGCAACATCCATCTCCCAGGTTCAAGCAATTCTTGTGCCTTAGCCTCCTGAGTAGCTGGGACTACAGGTGCGCACCACCATACCAAACAAATTTTTTGTATTTTTAGTAGAGATGGGCTTTTGCCATGTAGCCCAGGCTAGTCTTGAACTCCTAAGCTCAAGCAATCCGCCTGCCTCTACCTCCCAAATATTCTGTATTTTAATCTGGTTATAGTACAAAATGTGTACAGAGGTAAAAATTCATCAAGGTACACTTAATATTAGTACACTTAACACACTTCTTTGTATATGTTTATATTAAGTTCCTATATAAGCTCCTGCTATAACAAATTACCACAAGGTAGAAGCTTAGTGGCTTAAAACAATACAAGTTTACTGTTTCACAATTTTGGAAGTCCCAAGTTCTAAATGAGTTTCACTAACCTAAAGTCAAAGTGTCAGGAGGGTCATTCTTTCTCTGGAGAATATAAAGGAGAGTCGTTTTCTTGCCTTTTCCAGCTTCTAGAACTGCATTTCTTAAATTCCCTGGATTATGGTCCCATCCCTCCATCCCCCACCATCTTCAGAGCCAGCAGTGTGGCATGTTCAAATCTCTCTCTGCTTATCATATTGCTTTCTCCTTTGTGGTAAAATCTCTCTCTACATCTCTCTCTTTTTTTTTTTTCAAGAGATGGGGTCTTGCCTGTCACCCAGGCTGGAGTGCAGTGTCATGATCATAACTCAATGCATCCTTGAATTTCTGGCCTCAAGCAGTCTTCCCATCTTGGCCTCCCAAAGTGCGGGGATTACCTGCATGGGCCACTTTGCCTGACCTTCTCTACATCTCTGTTAAGGATACTTGTGGTTACATTTAAGGCCTACTTGGATAAACCAGGATAATCCCCCATCTTGAGATCCTTAACTTAATCATCTGCAAAGTCCGCTTTTTGGTTTAAGATAACATTTGCAGAGTTTGGTGATTAGGGCCTGGATATCTTTGAGAGCCATTATTCAGCCTACTACAGTGTTTTAACCCCAATAAAATAGTAAATTAATTCCACAATTCATTCTGATGAGCAGCCAAGAAAGAGTATTGTATCATGATTGTCTGATTTGAATGAAATTAATGTCTTAATATCTCTTCTATGTAAGAGTTAATAAGTTTAAGTTGAGGGGAAAATTGAGGCTAGTTATTAGCTTCACAGTCAGGATATTTTTTATTACTATCGGAATAATCGAAGAGAAGCTTAAAAATGTTACTACTTCTGGCCAGGCGCGGTGGCTTACACCTATAATCCCATCACTTTGGGAGGCCGAGGCGGGTGGATCACGAGGTCAAGAGATCGAGAACATCCTGGTCAACAAGGTGAAACCCGGTCTCTACTAAAAATACAAAAATTAGCTGGGCATGGTGGCGCTCGCCTGTAGTCCCGGCTACTTGGGAGGCTGAGGCAGGAGATTTGCTTGAACCCAGGAGGCGGAGGTTGCGGTGAGCCGAGATCGTGCCATTGCACTCCAGTCTGGGTAACAAAAGCGAAACTCCGTCGGTGGTGGTGGTGGGGGCGGGGGACGACTTACTTCTTAAAGGTCTTTTTTTTTTTTTTTTTTTTTTTAAGACGGGATTTCACCATGTTGGTCAGGCCAGTCTTGAACTCCCGACCTCAGATGATCTGCCCACCTTGGCCTCCAAAGTGCTTGGATTACAGGCGTGAGCCACCACGCCTGGCTTTAAAGATCTTTTAAGAACAGGAAAGGTCTTACCTCATCTGGAAGAGATGAGGCATAGCTGAATTGATTATAAAAAGATAAAAGCATGTAAAGCCTCTTGAAAAAAAACTGGCACAAAGTTATGTTCACTATGACAATATTTATTATTTGTACTATACGTATATTTTAAAGTTGTATATAACATACAAGGATCCCTGCTTGCTCAATTTTCCGATTGATAATCATGCCTGGGGCAATGAGAAGATAAATCTGAGCAACTTTATAAACTCTTCGATTTTATTTTGCTTCAGGTTGCCACATTCATCCTCCAGAAGATCTTGTTAGATGACACTGGTTTGGCTTATATATGTCAGACATATGAGCGTTTCTCCCATGTTGCCATGATCTTGGTGAGTTCTTTGATCTATCCCTTTTACAAGTACTTCTCATCACACAGTTTAATCTCTTTATAACTGGCACTGAACAACTCCAGTCTTCTGACTAGAAGTAATAATTTTGGAACCTTGTATGATTCTTGGACTATCTGATTTCTGATGTCAATTAGAATTTTTTGTGTTTTGTGTGTTTTTTCCAACCCCTCCCTTTATTTGGGGGGAAACAGGGTAAGATGGTCCTGCAGTTGTCCAAAGAACCTTCTGCCCGTCTGCTGAAGCATGTAGTGAGATGTTACCTTCGACTCTCAGATAACCCCAGGTAAACATTTAGTGGCTGTATAGGACTTTTTTAGTGAAATACTCTGCTGAACAGTTTCCCAATCCCTTGGCATAATTCCTGTGTCTTTAGGAGAGGGAAGGGGGGATATAAATATAACTACTACATTTAGTTTGTCTAAGACAGAACTTAGATTTCTTTTTTTTTTTTTTTTTTTGAGACGGAGTTTCACTATTGTTACCCAGACTGGAGTGCAATGGCACTATCTTGGCTCTCCGCAACCTCCACCTCCTGGGTTCAAGCAATTCTCCTGCCTCAGCCTCCCGAGTAGCTGGGACTACAGGCATGCACCACCATGCACAGCTAATTTTTGTATTTTTAGTAGAGACGGGGTTTCACCTTGTGACCAGGATGGTCTTGATCTCTTGACCTCGTGGTCCACCCACCTCAGCCTCCCAAAGTGCTGGTATTATAGGCGTGAGCCACCGCGCCCAGCCTAGAACTTAGATTTCTTTTAAAATCTGAAATGCTGAATTTTAAAAGCCATCAGAGTTTTATCTTCTCACTGTAACTCTCAATGCTACTGTGAAATTCCAGAGTAGGCAATTTCCAGGGAAGCCTTATGATGCATTACTCTTGTTGTTTGAACTTTCTGTTGCTACTCTACATGGTCAGAAAGAGAAGTATATTTTCAAAGATCTCTTAGAAAGGAATACAGCCCAGGGGGCTCTTGAATTCTATTTCCAGTTATCTCCTTGATTCCTATAAGTTTCTTGAGCTAATGATTTTATCTGCTTATGTTCATAATCTTTCTGCCAGAAATCATACATTGTAGATATAATGCATTTTAGAAATATTTGACCTTTTGCTTTGTAAGTCCATAATTCATCCTGAAAGCAACTTGCTCATATTCTGCTAAACCACATAATGGAGCAATTTCTGTGTTCTAGGAACAGAGCTAGTCTGATTTAATGTGAACTCAGTCTCCTGCCACTGAGTTTATTCCAGCCCTACCTGTTTGTTGACCATTTTGTCCTGTTCTTCAGTGGTTCTTGTTTTCACCAAAGTTTAAAAATGTGTTTATTTAAAATTCTACTTGTACAAAGAAAACTAGTCTGAGTGCAAAAACTATAACTTTGTATTTTTAAAAAAGTTCTACAAGTAGTTAAGATTTACCTTTTTTAGGTTTTCAGATTTGACTTTCTGCTGGTCATCTTTGCAAAGAAAATGAAACGTTTAAAAGTTCATCTGATAATGTAATGCTGCTACCATAGTTTTGTTTTTACTGCTCATCTCTTATTAAGGTTTTTAACCATAAAACTGAAGCAATTTCTGTAGATACAAACTGAAAAGTTAGTATAGAATTAAAATTCATTCAGTTACAAGTTTGATGATATCCTTGTCAATGTACTGATTTTTGAAATATTTTATTTGCTATAATCCATATATTTCTAACATGAGTATTTTAACAGTATTTACTGTAATAAATCAGAAAGCTGTTTAAATTGAAGTAAACTATTGAACCTTTTAATTTTGCTTTTTCATGAAATTCTATGTGGGGGCATCATTCAGAAAATGGTTGTGGATATAGAGGTCTCTGAGCCTATGCCTAATATAGGTTTAGAGAATTTTAATGGCTTCTTAAGGAGCCATAGATTCACAGTATTCTGAATATTTATGTCTAAGAAGGGGGATCTTCCCTGTCCACAAAATGTGGGTTTATTTGTTGGTCTCCCTGGTTGGTGTTTGTTTGTTTCTGATGTAGGGCACGTGAAGCACTCAGGCAGTGCCTCCCTGACCAGCTGAAGGACACAACCTTCGCCCAGGTGCTAAAAGATGACACCACCACGAAACGCTGGCTTGCACAACTGGTGAAGAACCTGCAAGAGGGCCAGGTCACCGATCCCCGGGGTATCCCCCTGCCCCCTCAGTGATCCTTCCCTGTTCCCTCCCACTACTCCCCCAAGTTGGGGATAGGAGGGGGAACCTACGAGGAAAACAGCTCAGGTTTTATCACCGACTGGGAATAGACAACCTCAATGCTGAACCGCACTGGAGTAAAGGGGCAAAGTACCCCTGCTGAGGTGTATGGGCTGCCATCTCAGGCTGTCTTGAGGACCTGGGCCCCCTCTGCTACTCCCAGGAAATGGGCTCCTGACACAGCAGTCTGCCACCACAGCCCCAGGAGGGTGTCAACACCAGCAAATGCTGTATTTGCAGCATGTCCAAGATGACCCTTCTCCCCTACCTCTACCTAGCCACTGGCAGGGAGGGGAGACGGTGGTGATAGCAGCAGCACTCTAGGCATGGTGAACGCCTGGGACCAAGCCATGTGGCATTTTTTATTTTGCCTTCCTGGACAACTCAAGATGTGTCTCTTCATTCTCTCTCAGTATTTGTTTACTTTGGTTTTTTGTTTTTAATCTCAGAGAGAGGTGTGTTTAGTGGGCACAAGCTGTAATATTCAGCAAAACTTTGTCAATTGGCACTGTTTACAAGTCTGTTAGCTGCATAAGCTCAATAAAAAGTTGGTCTGGGCATTACATCCCCTCTGGCAGGCCAATAGCTACATCAAGCTCTTGGGAGAAATGGGAGGAAGGGGAAAGATGTAAAGCCAAAGGACAGCAGGAACCCACCACCTGTTTCCCTTCCTTCTCCCATTCTACTCCCAATCCGGAATGCCATAAGGACCTTAACCTTATTTCTGGCTTAAGCTGCTAGTTTTCCCAAATCTCAGTGCTTTCCCTTTTTTAACTTCCCTTCTGTTAAACTTAAAGCAGACGTCTTAATTCATCAGGCTGTCTTGGAAGGGTATGGTATTGGGGGACAAGGGGCAGTGATGGACCTCACCTTCAATCCAAGTTTTCAAAGATATTTTCTGGATAACTCTAAAAGGGAGGTGCTCGGGATTAAGGTGGACAGGCCACTTGATCCTATTTTTTGTTTTAGTGTGAATTTCAACAGCTCCATCTGTCTTCATGATTGTACTTGAGCAGTATTAGCTGTATGCATTAATTTTATTCAGATTGAAGATGGAGGGCTAGATTCTGCTCACTCACTCAGTCTTTTTTTTTTTTTTTTTTTTTTTTGACACATTCTCTTGGTATATGGAAATGACAGGGTTGCCACTAAAATATTCACTTGTTCATATTGTGTCAGAGGTTTCCTCTTCTCTGGAGCTTAGGTGGCTCTGTTCACAATCCACAGGCTTGAATCTGCAACCTAGTGTAAACTGCCTTGCTTTCCCCCAGTCCTTCCCCCTACTAGCACCTGCTTTTCATCCTCATCTCCAATCAAAGATGGAATTGCTTAATCTAACTCTAGAGAGGGACCAAGTCTTTTCTGCCCACATCTCACACAATTGAGGTGTCTGAACAAGTTTAGGGAGGATCTTCAAGGGGCTGGCTCAAAAAAAAAAAAAAAAAAAAAAAAAACCTTTGCAGAGGCAGTTTTGCCAACACAAGGGCTCTTTCAAGCCGACTTTCACAAAGAGAGCCGGACTTGTTAGTTGGCTTCTGTCTCTTTAGAGCCAACAAAATAGTAATTAAGTAGCCTAGATGTAGGAAGGGCAGAATAAGCACTTATTCCCGTGTCTTCCAAGATGAAGAGGAGAACCAGGCTAACCCTCAATAATTGCAAGGCTAAAGAGAAAGGATCTTAGAGAAAGCAGAGAACAGAATGTACTGGATAGACATCTTGACTGTCTTCAGTTCATAGTCTGTGATCTGCAGAGTCCTGTTAAGGTAACCCTGACTTTTGACAACCGCCTTCCTGCTGAGCCAAAGTTTTCTCATTCCCCCTCCACTGGGGAAGCAGCTGAGGCCCAGGGCCTTGCTCCCTGGGAATTTCTCTTCTCTCCATCTTTCGGTGCATTGGCCATGTTACTGTGCCAGTAGTGTCTTAATTCTTGTCCCATCTGTTCTCAGCTGGCCTTGGACCCCACATAGGAGTTGGTGGGGGAGGGGTGGAATGGGTATTATTCATTGTAGTTGATCCTGATGTGTATATTATATAAAGAGACCCCTCCCCTTATTTTGTGTTTCCATCCCTCTCCCTCAACAGGATTGAAATAAAACATGCTTCTGTTTTTGTAAAAATAATTTTTCCTTTACACTGGAGATGTTATTCTGTCAACATATGGGCACTTTTGTCAGGTGATCCTCGTCATGCCTCTTTTACCCTCTGTCCACCTACATAACACACACACACATGCTGTCCTGCCAGTGTGGTAGTGGTGGTTCTTTTGTGAACATGTATTCGTGGAGACTCCAACTGAGGTACAAAAGCTATTTGGGAGGCTGGAATGGAGATGATGCCCCATACATGATAAAAGTGTCTTTATCAGCTGGTCTTGATAAAGTGGAACAGAACCTCACTCCTAGCCGTAGTGGCCAGAACTTAGTGCCACTTTAGGAAGAGACTTCCATAGTGAAAAAGTAATGCTTGAAATGTCTTATCATGAACTTTTAATTTTCATTTCCTCAAGTTCAAGGCTTGGAGCACATCTCCAGGATTGTTTCCATGCCTGGCTCTCAGTGGGACACAACTGAGCTATGCTTCCACGTGCTGTTTTCAGGGGCCTTAGAGGGCCTGTGGCTGTTTCACTGGTGGAACAGGAGCAGCACTGATAACCTTCAGAGCATGCCTTGCTTACTGTCAACGTATTACTCCTCTGCTCACTTTGTGCTGCTTAAAGCCTAGGAAAAGGGGAATATACAAAGTTGTTGCTATCAAAAACTTAAAACATTTGGAATAGGAAAATGTAGAATGAATGATATTTATTTTTCCTGATACATTATGGAATTTAATTTTTGGAAAAATACTTTGATAAGCTTATTTCAAAAGCAGATATAACAAGCAGAAAATTTGTCTTTTTTTTTTTTTTAACAGTTTTGCTCGTCGCCCAGGCTAAAGTACAATGGGGCAATCTTGACTCACCACAACCTCCTCCTCCTGGGTTTAAGCAATTCTACTGCCTCAGCCTCCTGAGTAGTTGGGATTACAGGCTCCCGCTGCCACACCCTGCTAATTTTTGTATTTTTAGTAGAGATGAGGTTTTGCCATGTTGGCCAGACTGGTCTCAAACTCCTGGCCTCAGGTGATCTGCCTGCCTCAGCTTCCCAAAGTGCTGGAATTACAGGCATGAGCCACAGTGGCCGATGAACTAGCAGAAAATGTGAATAACACAGTTAACAAACCTGGCTTAATTGACACTCATAGGCCAACAGTATACATATTCTCTTTAATTACATCTAAGTATTTATCAGAACTGATCATAGCTGGACCACCAAGCCTCAAAACGTTTCCAAAAAATTGAATAGAGTATTCTCTGACCACAGTGGGAGTAAGCGAAGAAGACTAACTGGAAAGTCCCTAGCTGTTTGAAACTTAGGCACAGTGGCTTAAGCCTGTAATCCCAGGACTTTGGGAGACCAAAGCAGGTGTGTCATGAGGTCAGGAGTTAAAGACCAGCCTGGCCAACATAGTGAAACCCCATCTCTACTAAAAATACAAAAAATTAGCCGGGCATGGTGGTGGTCGCCTGTAGTCCCAGCTACTTGGGAGGCTGAGGCAGAAAAATGGCTTGAACCTGGGAGGTGGAGGTTGCAGTGAGCCGAGATCAGGCCACGGCACTCCAGCCTGGGCGACAGTGAGACTATCAAAAAATAAAAAAGGTACTACAGTTCTAAATAACCCAAAGGTAAAAAAAAATCACAAAGGAAACTATAGAATAAATATATATATGTATGTATGAGCCTCCTTGCCCGGCCTAGAAGATATTTTTGATTACAGGATAATGAAAGCTGGGGGCAGAGTATGCTGGCTCACACCTGTAATCCTAGCACTTTCGGAGGTCAAAGCAGCTGGATCACTTGTGGTCAGGAGTTCGAGACCAGCCTGGCCAATATGGTAAATCCCCATTTCTAAAAATATAAAAATTAGCCAGGCATAGTGGTATGCGCCTGTAGTCCCAGCTACTTGGGAGGTTGAGGCAGAATTGCTTGAACACGGGCGGCTGAGTTTGCTGTGAACTGAGATTGCACAACTGCACTCCAGCCTGGGCAACAGACTGTCTCAAAACAAAAAAGGGAAAGCTGGGCTCTGGTTCCTGCCTGTAATCTCAACTCTGGGAGGCCAAAGTCGGAGGATTGCTTGAGACCAGTAGTTTAAGACCAGACTGGGCCACAGTGAGACCCTGTCTCCACCAAAAAATTAGAAAGTTAGGCATGGTGGTGCACACCTGTAGTCCCAGCTACTGAAGTGGGGGGATGCTTGAGCCTAGGAGCTCAAGACCAGTCAGCCACCATGCACCATGCACACTATACTGCACTCCAGTCTAGGTGACAGCAAGACCCTAAGAAAATTCAAATGATGGTTCGATGTAGTGGCTAACACCTGTAATCCCAACACTGAGGGCAGGAATTCAAGACTAGTTTAGGCAGGACCCCATTTTAGGCTGGAGCGCAATGGTGCTACCTCAGCTCACTGCAAGCTCCACTTCCCGGGTTCAAGCAGTTCTGCCTCAGCCTCCGGAGTAGCTGAGATTACAGGCACACACCACCATAAGATATTATAATTATTCTTTATGAGACAAGGAATTAAACACATTTGTCCACTATCACACCTCCATTTATCAGTCAATAAAAGCAATTTTTTTTTCACTTTTTTTTTCTATCTCTAGGAAATAAGATTTTAAGGGAAAAAAAACCCTTGGTATTTGCTAACAACATGATTGCGTATGTATATAATCTGAAATAACCTACAAACCCCTAAAAAGCAGTAAGTGAGGCTGGGGGCAGTGGGTCACACCTGTAATCCCAGCACTTTGGGATGCACTGAAGCGGGCGGATCCCAAGGTAAGGAGTTTGAGACCAGCCTGATCAGCATAGTGACATCATATCTGTATTAAAAATACAAAAATTAGCCAGACATGGTGGCGCGTGCCTGTAATCCCAGCTACTCAGGAGGCTGAGGCAGGAGAATCGCTTGAACCCAGGAGGCAGAGGTTGCAATGAGCTGACGTCCAGCCTACGCAAGAGTAAGACTCTATCTCAAAAAAAAAAAAAAAAAAAAAAAAAAAAGGAGAAGTAATAAGTGAATTTAGCAAGGTCACAGACTATAAGGTCAATATATGAAAAAGTCAATTATTTGTTTTCATATATAATAAATAGTGAAATTTCAAAAATAGCTTATAAAGCATAGGAAATCAAGTAGCTAGAAATAGATATATCAAAGAGTGTGCAGAAACTTTACCTTGAAAACAAACTTTGAGAGAAATTAAAGAGCTATATAATTGAAGGAATATATCATCTCCATGGATTGGAAAACAATATTAAAAATACTATGAGGATGCCAATTCTCTCAAATTGATCTGTTTATTAAACTCAGTTCCAAGTAAAATCCCAGCAGGTTTATTTTCTGAAAAGTAGTAAGCCCACTCTAAAATTTTGCCAGAACAGCCAAGGCAATTTTTTTTTTTTTTGAGACAGGGTCTCTGTCACCCATGTTGGAGTGCAGTGGAGCCATCATGGCTCACTGCAGCCTTAACCTCCTGGGCTCAAGCAATCCTTCCACCTCAGTCTCCCAAGTAGCTGGAAATACAGGCGTGCACCACCACATCCAGATAATTTTTTTTTTTTTTTTTTTGAGACGGAGTTTCGCTGTTGTTACCCAGACTGGAGTGCAATGACACGATCTCGGCTCACCGCAACCTCCGCCTTCTGGGTTCAAGCAATTCTTCTGCCTCAGCCTCCCAAGTAGCTGGGACTACAGGCACGCACCACCATGCCCAGCTAATTTTTGTATTTTTAGTAGAGACGGGATTTCACCTTGTTGACCAGGATGGTCTCGATCTCTTGACCTCGTGATCCACCCGCCTCGGCCTCCCTAAGTGCTGGAATTACAGGCTTGAGCCACCGCGCCCGGCCCGGTCTGGATCTCTTGACCTCGTGATCCACCTGCCTCAGCCTCCCAAAGTCAGCTGGGATTATAGGCGTGAGCCACCGCACCTGTCCCAACTTTTTTTTTTTTTTTTTTGAGACAGAATCTCTGTCACCCAGGTGGGAGTGCAGTGGCACGATCTCAGCTCTCTGCAACCTCGGCCTCCTGGGTTCAAGCAATTCTTTTTTTTTTTTTTGAGACGGAGTTTCGCTCTTGTTGCCCAGAATGCAGTGCAGTGCATTCTTGGCTCACTGCAACCTCTTCCTCCTGGGTTCAAGCGATTCTCTTGTCTCAGCCTCCCAGGTAGCTGGGACTACAGGCATGTGCCACCACGCCTGGCTAATTTTTTGTATTTTTGGTAGAGACAGGGTTTCACCATGTTAGCCGGGATGGTCTGGATCTCCTGACCTCGCAATCTGCCCACCCCAGTCTCCCAAAGTGCTGGGATTACAGGCGTGAGCCACTGCACCGGGCTATTTCCTGGCTTTTAATTCTACAGGTGGTCTCATATTGATGATTTTTTTTTTTCTTGAGACAGAGTCTCGCTCTGTCACCCAGGCTGGAGTGCAATGGCGCCATTTCAGCTCACTGCAACCTCTGCCTCTCAGATTCAAGCAATGCTCCTGCCTCAGCCCCCGGAGTAGCTGGGATTATAGGCATGCACCACCACGCCCAGCTAATTTTTGTATTTTTAGTAGAGACGGGGGTTTCACCATGCTGGCCAGGCTGACCTCGAACTCCTGACTTCAAGTGATCCACCCACCTTGTCCTCCCCAAATGCTAGGATTATAGGCGTGAGCCACCACACCTCCGTCTCTTAAAAAAAAGAAACCGATGGTTTTTTTTTTAAGAGATGGAGTCTTGCTATGTTGCCCTGGCTTGTGTAAAACTCCTGGGCTCTAGCAGTCCTCTCACCTTGTCCTCCTAAAGTGCTGGAATTATAGATGTGAGGCACTGTGCCTGGCTCTACATTGATTTTAAAATGGAATTTACTGTTTTGAGTTTCCTTTTTGACCAGAAAGGAGTTGGCTTTATTTCAGAAGTTTGAGTAGTATAGTTGGATAGGTTGGGGAACTGACTTTCTACCCTGACAAGCGGAGACGTTTAATTGGGTGGCCTCTGCTCTGGATGTCAAGAGGAGGGAGGGTCTAGGTGGCAGGGCAAGAGTACCATGTTTAGGTCTTCCTCTTTGCCAGCTGCTGCTTCATTTCAGTTTAGGGCTTCTAGGCTTTTCCTGGGCATGGTTCCCAGAAAGTCCCTCTGCTGCTACTGGCCTGATCAGGTTTCTGGATCTGTTAATAATAGACAACAGTGGGGGAAGGGCCAGCCAGGATCATGGTGGCACTCTGGAACCATACTAACCTTGTGAAAGTCTCCAAGTCCCTGTCCCAAAAATCAGAACATATGGGCTGGGGAGTACTGGTGTGTTCATGAGAACATTGAAACAGAATATTTGAAATCTAGACTCTCCCAGAAAATCCACTATGATTGATAACATCCTTAAGATCACCCAGGAGGGAAGGAGGTTGGGCAGCATTGAGTTTGCAAATAGTAACTCAGAAAAATGGTATATAATCCAGTGGTGTAGAAGAGGAGTGTGGACTGTGAAGGTGAGGCTTGGAAAAATAAGCTGGCCATGTTGGGAAAGTAGAAATGGGAGAGCAAGACAGGCATGTGAAACAGGGCCTCTATTAAGTCAAATCTGAAATCAGCACAGTTTCCACTATGATGCCCCCCAATCTTCCTGTTCCCCATGAATGGCCTCCCTCCTAATGCCTCCCCTTCCTTCAAACTACGCTTCTTCCATCAAAACCGGCTCTCAGTAAAGAGTATAGTCAACCAAACCTAAGTATAAATTATTTAAAATCTACTTTGACCTCGGGATTAAATTTTTAAAACATTATTTAAAATAGGCTGGGCACAATGGCTCATGCCTGTAATCCTAGCACTTTGGGAGGCAGAGGCGGGTGGATTGCCTGAGCTCAGGAGTTCAAGACCAGCCTGGGCAACACGTTGAAACCCTGTCTTTACTAAAATACAAAAAAAAAAAAAAAAAAGTAGCCAAGGGTGGCAGCATGTTCCTGTAATCCCAGCTACTTGGGAGACTGAGGCAGGAGAATTGCTTGAATCCAGGAGGCAGAGGTTGCAGTGAGTCGAGATCACGCCATTGCACTCCAGCCTGGCCAACAGTGAGACACCATCTCAAAAAAAAAAAAAAAAAAATTTAAAATCCTTAAGCCTTCAAAAATTAACACAGATATGTGATATTTTTAATGAGATTTTTAAAAAATTAAAAACACAGGAAACTACATGAAGAGAATATATAGCTTAATAAATTATGAAGTGAAGCACTTAGGACTAGAAATAGCACTTAGGACTACAAGCAGCATTTGGCTGGCTATGCCAGAAGCTAGCTCTGTGTCCCATCTCATCACAATTCCTCCCCCTCCCAACAGTAACCACTATCCTGACTTTTATGGTAATCACTTAGGAGGATTTTATTTTAATGGGACTAAAAATATATAGCTATAATCACTAATGGTAAAGTATTAGGCAGTTGAGGGATGCTTATGGGAACCATGAGAGGCAGCCAGATCTCAGCACACTTAAAATTACACCATTTTCCACAGTACCCTCTGAACCTAAGCTTCATCTCTGCTCTGCACACACCTTTATTAACATGCTTGTATGTCCTGAAGATGCTACCTCCTTTCTGGGGCTATGACCTATAACCTGGAGGTGCAGAACAAATGCTTGTAGGAGGAATGAATGGATGTTTAAAAAAAAATGAATTGTTTCACACATTCATCTATGCATTCTTTCAATATTTAATGAATGCCTAAAATATACATAGACACTAATCTATCTGTCCCTCTATACTCTACCGTCATTCCTGTCCTGCCTTTCTCTTTCCCCAACTTATTTCCTTTTTTTTTTTTTTTTTTTTTTTTGAGACGGAGTTTCGCTCTTGTTACCCAGGCTGGAGTGCAATGGCGCGATCTCAGCTCACCGCAACCTCCACCTCCTGGGTTCAGGCAATTCTCCTGCCTCAGCCTCCTGAGTAGCTGGAATTACAGGCATGCGCCACTATGCCCAGCTAATTTTTTTTTTGTATTTTTAGTAGAGATGGGGTTTCACCTTGTTGACCAGGATGGTCTCGATCTCTTAACCTCGTGATCCACCCGCCTTGGCCTCCCAAAGTGCTGGGATTACAGGCTTGAGCCACCGCACCCGGCCTCCCCAACTTATTTCTTACTTTCCCTGTGCGACAGAGCTAGACTGAGTGACCTGCAAGGCAGGATTCAGAGATAGAAGAGCAGGCCAGTGGAAACAGACACTGTGGAAAGGAGCCAGATTAAATAAGGGCAGAGACAATGGTATTACATGCAGGGACCAGAATGAAAAGCAGTGATTCACAGAGCACTGCAACTGAGGACACTCCCGTCACTTTGAGAGCTCCTTCGGGATTGGGGTCAATGAGGGCTGGCATCAAGATGACAGGCAGCCAGGCTCCTCCTCCCTGGAGATGTGGTGCCCTTAATCCTCTCCACCCCACCCCCACTAGTCCCTCACATTGACCAGCGTCCTGGGCCTTTAAGAGTTGGATGGGCTGGACTGGAGAGAGCTCACACCTCTCCCCTTCTTACTGCTTCCCTCCGGCTATAACTTGCCAGTCACGGCAGCCAGCTGCGGTAGAAGAGGGGAGGAAAAAAGCCAGTGCCAAGGGGAGCAAAAGAGAAAAGGAGCCAGGCTGGGCTTCCTGATCCCACAGCATCACGGAACTCGGGAGGCACAGTTCAGACACAGGCCTGCTATTCTGCACAGACACAGGACTGCTATTTGGCCCTCCTGCCCACGGTAAGAGTCTGGAAGCTCTGACTAGCCTCTGCTCCAAGCTCTGTCTTCCCTGAATCCCTATCTCTGCCCTCTAGATGCTCACTCACACTGGTTAAATTGTACCCTAGACTCCTTTCCTCACCCTAACAGCTCTACAGGGCTCCCACCTCCCGGTTCTCTCTAGCTTATCCTCCTTGATTACAGCTTTCCTCCTGGTTGTGTCAGTATCCCTTTGTATGAGGTACCTCTTAGCTATGCAGGGCCAGGAGTGCCAACCCTAGCCACTCCTGAGATAAGTCCCACCACCAATAAGGGAAGAGAAAGTTGAAGTAACTATGATTTAGCGTAGATTCATTAATAGATTGTTGAGGATTGCAAAATAGGGGTTGGCCAAGAATCATGGGGAATCAGAGATCCCTAGTAATAGGGAGAGTTATAGAGTTCCTTAAAAAGAGTCAGGGTTTGAGTTTTATGCCTTGTTCTTTGCCTAAACATGGGTCAGAGCAATTTCTTAGCACACCAGAGTGCTATGTTGGTAAGAAAACCTACTTCTAGTTCTGCCTGTGCCATTAACTAGCTACAGGATCCCTAACCACAGCTTCCTGATCTGTGATAGGAGAGAGTTTAGGGTTTTCCAGACTTGCCTGGGTACTAGATATACTTGTTAAAAATATATTATTGAGCCCCATCCTGGGAAACTCTGATCTGGTAGATTTTTGGGTAGGGCTAAGGGATCTCAATTTTAAGACATTCCAGAGGCTACTGATGTAGCTGGGAATGTCTGGATTAGATGTATTATAAAAAGACCTTCAAGTGCCAATGTTCTATGACCTGTGACCAGAGCCATTTTGTCCTCTATATGAACCAGGTTAGGCATAAACCTTCTCAGAAGCAAGGGAGTAGACAAAATGATTCTCTTTTTTCTTGCCCCTCAGAGAGACCTGAGACACCCCAAATCCCACTGTAATCTCCTTGGTACCATTGGCAACTCTGCCAAAGTCCATCTCTAGGTGACATGAAGTCACTTAGAAGTTGAGGACCAAATTGTGCTCTGCAGCTCTGGGCTACTTCTCACCTCATTTGGTGTCTCTATTTTCATGTCTATATTAGAGAGGTAATATCATTAAAGATCTCCATATATGTGTCTGGAATTAATATTTAAGACCAACCTCTCTTATTTTCAGACATCATTCTCAGTGTTTTTCCCAGTGCCCTCACTCCCAAGTCCTTTGCTCCTTCTCTCCTCACTGCACCTGCATCAGCTGTGGCATCCTTCCTATTCTGTCATTAGACTGCAGAAGAAACAGTGAGACCTAGAACACCTAGGTTCTAATTCACATTGTCTGTGCAGTTTGTTTGGTCAATCTCCTAGGATACAGAGAAAAGTGAGGCTGGGCAGAGGGACATCCATGCTACTGAGTTCTGAACCCAAGTGTCCTCTCTTCTGGACCACAGTCTCAAAATTCTCAAAGGAGATGAGAATCAGAGCCATTAGGAATTAGTGGAGTCAAAAGATGGAACCAACTGGAAGAGGTGATTGGGAAAAGGGATGAGGAGAAGGATGAGAAGAGGAGAGACTGACTTAGGTGAGCAAATAGGAAGACATAGAGAGGATTAGGAGAGAGAGGTGGAGATGGGGCAAGACATGATGGCTCACGCCTGTAATCCCAGCACTTTGGGAAGCCCAGGCAGGAGGATTGCTTGAGGCCAGGAGTTTGAGACCTGGGCAATACAGGGAGACCCTATCTCCACACAAAACAAATAATAATTTAAAAAAATTATTTCTGCCAGGCACAGTGGCTCACACCTGTAATCCAAGCACTTTGGGAGGCCAAGGCAGGCAAATCACATGAGGTTGGGAGTTTGAGACCAGCCTAACCAACATGGAGAAACCCTGTATCTACTAAAAATACAAAGTTAGCCGGGCGTGGTGGCACATGCCTGTAATCTCAGCTACTTGGGAGGCTGAGGCAGGAGAATCACTTGAAGTTGGGAGGCGGAGGTTGTGGTGAGCTGAGATTGCTCCATTGCACTCCAGTCTGGGCAACAAGAGCAAAACTCCATCTCAGGAAAAAAAAGTATTTTTATGGTGAACTGGGAAGAAAAAAAAGGACCAGGTCAGGCATGGGATGGGGAAAAGAAAGAAAATGAGATGAAAGAAGCCGGGCACAGTGGCCCACCCCTGTAATCCCAGCACTTTGGGAGGCCAAGGCAGGTGGATCATCTGAGGTCAGGAATTTGAGACCAGCCTGGCCAACATAGAGAAACCCTGTCTCTACTAAGAATACAAAAATTAGCCGGGTGTGGTAACCCATGCCTGTAATCCCAGCTACTCAGGAGGCAGAGGCAGGAGAATTGCTTGAACCCGGGAGGCGGAGTTTGCAGTGAGCCGAGATCATACCACTGTACTCTAGCCTGGGCAACAAGAGTGAGACCCCATGTCCAAAAAAAAAAAAGAAAGAAAGGAGAGAGAGAGGGAGGGAGGGAGGGAGGGAGGGAGAGAGGGAGAAAGGAAAGAAAGAGAAAATGATGGAGAGGAGAGACAAAATATCGATGTCCCTCATTGATTCCTAGCCTTATTTCAACCTGCTTTCTAGAGAAGGCCCTTTTTAAGAGCAGAGTCATTGTGAGATCCTTGAGCTGGCTGTATGGAGGTATGGAGGCTGGGTTCTTTTTTTGTCCTCGCTAAGATGGAGTTTCACTCTTGTTGCCCAGGCTGGAGTGCAATGGCATAGTCTTAGCTCACTGCAACCTCCTCATTCTGTTGCCTAGGCTGAAGTGGAATGGCATAGTCTTGGCTCACTGCAACCTCCACCTCCCAGGTTCAAGAGATTCTCCTGCCTCAGCCTCCCAAGTAGCAGAGACTATAGGCACATGCCACCACACCCAGCTAATTTTTGTATTTTTAGTAGAGACAGGGTTTCACTATGTTGGCCAGGCTGGTCTTGAACAACTGACCTCGTGATCTGTCTGACTCAGCCTCCCAAAGCGCTGGGGTTACAGGCATGAGCCACCATGCCTGGTCTTTTATTTATTTTTATTTTTTATTATACTTTGAGTTCTGGTATACATGTGCCACAGTGGTTTGCTTCACCCATCAACCTGTCATCTACATTAAGTATTTCTCCTAATGCTATCCTTCCCCTAGCCCCTGCCCCGCAACAAGCCCCAGTGTGTGATGTTCCCCTCCCTGTGTCCATGTGTTCTCATTGTTCAACTCCCACCTATGAGTGAGAACATGCTGTGTTTAGTTTTCTGTTTTTGTGTTAGTTTGCTGAGAATGATGGTTTCCAGCTTCATCCATGTCCCTGCAAAGGACATGAACTCACCCTTTTTTATGGCCGCATGGTATTCCATGGTGTATATGTGCCACATTTCCTTTATCCGGTGTATCATTGATGGGCATTTGGGTTGGTTCCAAGTCTTTGCTATTGTGAACAGTGCTGCAATAAATATATGTGTGCATGTATCTTTATAGGAGAATGATTTATAATCCTTTGGGTATATACCCAGTAATGAGATTGCTGGGTCAAATGGTATTTTTGGTTCTAGATCCTTGAGGAATTGCCACTCTGTCTTCCACGATGGTTGAACTGATTTATGCAACCACCAACAGTGTAAAAGTGTTCCTATTTCTCCTCATCCTCTCCATCATCTGATGTTTCCTGACTTTTTAATGATCGCCATTCTAACTGGCGTGAGATGGTATCTCATTGTGGTTTTGATTTAAATTTCTCTAGTGACCAGTTATGATGAGCTTTTCTCCATGTTTGTTGGCCCACTAATTCTTTTTAGTTCACCTAACCTTTCTAGTTCTCAGGCTCCTTTTCTATAAAATGAAATCCAGCCCTGACCTTCTATGGCTCCCTGATTTGAAACTGGTCCTCTGATCCAGACCATCCTCGCCAACACGGTGAAACCCATCTCTACTAAAAATGCAAAAATCAGCTGGGCGTGGTGGCGGACACCTGTAATCTCAGCTGCTTGGGAGGCTGAGGCTGAAGAATCACTTGAACCCAGGAGGTGGAGATTGCGGTGAGCTGAGATTGCACCACTCTGCACTCCAGCCTGGGTGACAGAGTGAGACTCCATCTCAAAAAAAGAAAAAAAGAAAGAAGGAAGGAAGGAACTGGCTCTCTTATGACCACATGTCATATGGATACAGATGTTTTTGTTTGTCTATCTGTTTTGAGATGGAGTTTCACTCTTGTTGCCCAGGCTGGAGTGCAATGGCGTGATCTCGGCTCACAGCAACCTCCACCTTCCAGGTTCAAGTGATTCTCCTGCCTCAGTCTCCCGAGTAGTTGGGATTACAGTCATGCACCACCATGCCTGGCTGACTTTGTATTTTTAATAGACACACGGGGTTTCACCATGTTGGTCAGGCTGATCTTGAACTCTTGATCTAAGGTGATCTGCCCGCCTCAGCCTCCCAAAGTGCTGGGATTACAGGCATGAACCACCATGCCCGGCTGACAGCATATCTCTTAAAAGGCACTCTTTTTTGGTAGGTAGAGAAAATTTAAAAATGTAGTTCTGGGACGTGTGTAATTTATTTGGTCCATTAAAACCATGAGAATAACTGTAAAGAAAAATTATAAAATATGTTCTACCGCGTGAATGTAGAAGACATGTAAGTGTTGTCAAAGAGAAAACAGTCTGCTCTAGCCCCTCAGGAGCTGGACAATCTACGTGGGAGCATAGAGAGGGCTCCCAGAATAGGGAAGCTGGAAGGCTTCCACCTGGAAATGAGAAGGCCAGGGTGTGGAGAGATTCTAGTTCCTGAAAAAGACATCCAGCATGTCTTTTTATTAGTTGGTTCCTAATCATTATTAGTTGGTTCCTAATAATGAGAGGGTGTGGAGTGAGCAAAACGTGGCACTAGTAGTCTGTGGGGTATTGGGTAGGAAGGGGGTGCTTGGCAGACACTTTGGTTTAATTCTCTCTAAAGAAAGCCATGGAAAATAGTGGAGGCTCTGGGATCAGATATACCTTGGTTTAAATTCTGATCTTAACCTATCTAAAGTCTCAGAGTCACTAAACTCAAAATTAGAAGCAAAAATCAGCTATAGACTATGTAGCTGAAGTGCCTGGCACATAGTGGGCACTCAGGAAACACTGGTTTCTTTCTCTTCCTTGATCTTCAAGATTCACCCAGAGCTCTTTGCTCTTCCTTGCTTCTTTAGAGGACTCTGGTGCCAGCCGGTGGAACAGTGAGTGATGGCGTCCCTGCTGCAAGACCGTGAGTGCCCCTGCCGGGGAACAGGGGTTAGGTTACAGCTCAGGGAAGGGAAGGAGGCTGGACCCCTGTTCCAGAGCTCTCCCGGGGCCGAATACCCTCTCTGCTGGCTACCTAGCCCATGCTTTTCCTGACCTAGGGCTGACCACCGATCAGGACTTGCTGCTAATGCAGGAAGGCATGCTGATGCGCAAGGTGAGGTCCAAAAGCTGGAAGAAGCTGAGATACTTCAGACTTCAGAATGACGGCATGACAGTCTGGCATGCACGACAGGCCAGGGGCAGTGCCAAGCCTAGCTGTGAGTTACCTAGATAGCAGGGGGTGGGTACATGGGTGGATAGGGTCTTGAGGAGCCCAGCAGCCTGAGGGCAGGGGAGGGACCAAAGTCCTACAATAGTGTGTGTGTGTTTGTGCTGTCCTAACTGGCTGGATCTGAGCCTGTAAAAGGAGATCATAACAGTACTTGCCTCATAAGGCTGGTATGAGGATTAAATTAGTTATTGTATATAAAGGGTTTAGAAAAGTCCTGGTAGGGCCGGGTGCGGTGGCTCATGCCTGTAATCCCAGTACTTTGGGAGGCCGAGGCGGGCAATTTTCCGAGGTTGGGCGTTCGAGACCAGCCTGACTAACATGGAGAAACCCCATCTCTACTAAAAATACAAAATTAGCTGGGCGTGGTGGTGCATCCAGTAATCCCAGCTACTCGAGAGGCTGAGGCAAGAGAATCACTTGAACCTGGGAGGCAGAGGTTGCGGTGAGCCAAGATTGCGCCATTGCACTCCAGCCTGGGAAACAAGAGTGAAACTTCATCTCCAAAAAAAAAAAGAGTCCTGTACATAGTAAGATGTAATAAATCATTGGTTATATCTTGTTGTTATTATAATAAGACCATGATCTCAGACATCAGCCTGCCTAAATGAAAGCCCTAGCTCTGCCACTTTCTGAGTAGCTTTGGACAAATCAAGTAGTTAAACCATGGCTGGGCATGATGGCTCAATGCCTGTAATCCCAGCAATTTGAAAGGTTGAGGCAAGAGGATTGCTTGAGACCAGAAGTTCAAGACCAACCTGGACAGCATAGGGAGACCCTGTCTCGACAAAAAATAAAAATAAAAAATTAGCTGGGTGTGGTGCTGTATGCCTGTGGTCTCAGCTATTTGGGAGGCTAAGATGGGAGGATCCCTTGAGCCCAGGAGGATGAGACTGCAGTGAGCTGTGATCACACCACTGCACTCCTGCCTGGGGAGCAAGACCCTGTCTCTAAAAAAATACATACAGACATACATACATACATAAATCAAGCTTTAGTTTCCTCATCTGTAAAATGGGGATTAAACGGTACCTGCTTAGTAGGTTACAAGGACTCAATGAGTTAATGTGTAAAAGACTTAGTATGGGATGTAAAACCAGGATGTATTTAATAAATGTTAGCCATTATGATAAATATTTTTAAATATAAAAAATGTGGCCGAGTGTGGTGGCTCACACCTATAATCCCAGCAGTTTGGGAGGCCAAGGCGGGTGGATCACCTGAGGTCAGGAGTTTGAGACCTGCCTGGCCAACATGGTGAAACCCCGTCTCTACTAAAAATACAAAAATTAGCCGGGTGTGGTGGCGGGCACCTGTAGTGTCAGCTACTCAGAAGGCTGAGGCAGGAGACTCACCTGAACCCAGGAGGCAGAGGTTGCAGTGAGCTGAGATTGTGCCATTGCACTCCAGCCTGGGTGACAAGAGGGAAATTCTGTCTCAGAAAACAAAACGTAAAAAATCATAACAGTGTGCACTTATTGACCAAACTCTTTATGATGACAGGACATAATTGGATCACAGGACGCATCTAAGAGAGTCTGTTTTAGAGACATAATTAAATTGCCCACAATCCGTATCACCCCCAGCTGAGGTAAGGGGGTGAAAGAATTTCTCTGGTTCCCTCGTAGGCATCTGGGAAGAGGAAGCTCTCAAACCTGGAAGGGGAGAACTGGACTTGGGCATATAATGCTTTAGTAGAACTGCTTCTGCCTTTCAAATGTGTTTCCATTTGTCATCCACACCAGTCCTCCTGTGATCACCATTGGGGCTGCCTATGGAAGGGGACTATCCATTATTTCAGATGAGGACACTGAGTAGTTAAGTCATTTTGGTTTATGTCATACTGCCAGCTTGTGGCTAGAAGCCATGTCTTGCCACTTCCAGCACAGGCTCTTTGCTGTGCTGCCTTTGAAAACATCAGTGATTCATGTGGACTCCTGAATCCCTGGGGCATCTCTGTACTAATGCTTTTTGGGATTCAGCCTGCAGAGGCTGGGGTTCCTTTCTATAGTGTTAGGGAGAAGGGGGTGCTGGTCTTTCACCCTTAGCCCCTGCTATTTGCTTGACTCCCTTCCTCAATGCCTCCACCTGCTTCTTCTCTGGCAGTTTCAATCTCTGACGTGGATACAATACGTAACGGGCATGATTCTGAGTTGCTGCGTAGCCTGGCAGAGGACCTCCCCCTGGAGCAGGGCTTCACCGTTGTCTTCCATGGCCGTGCCTCCAACCTGGACCTGGTGGCCAACAGTGTTGAGGAGGCCCAGATATGGATGCGAGGGCTCCAGCTATTGGTGGATCTTGTCACCAGCATGGACCATCAGGAGCGCCTGGACCAGTATCGGCAGGATGGAGTCAGTGTTGGGGGTGGGGGATCACTCTATCCCTGAAGGAGCCAGATGCAATAGGTCTAGGAAAGGTGAGAAGGGGTGCAGGACTAGGGAGGCCCAAGGGTCTAGATGGTATGGGCGGGGACAGCTCAGGCCAATGTGAGACTGAGACTACTGAGGGAGGAATGGAAGCCAGGGATGACAAAGCCAGGCATGAGTCAAGACCCCCAGGATTGGAGGAAGAGACAGTGAGAGGCAGAGGAGCAAATAAGATGCTGCTCCTAAGAGCTGCACAGAAGATCACAGTGACATTAAATAGCATATAGGTGGGAAACAACCCCTTAGAAGGCTCAGTGATACAGACTCACTTCAAGTGTCCTAGATTGTATGCCATTTCATTCATTTATTCATTCATTCACCACCTGTTAACCAGAATGTATCAGGCACTATGCCAGACTATAGGGGTACAGTGATTAAGGAGACTCATATATTGCTTCAGTTAGTGAAGAGGATGGAATTGTGTAAATAATTTTTTTTGGCCAGGCACAGTGACTCACACCTGTAATCCCAGCACTTTGGGAGGCCAAGGCAGGCAGATCACTTGAGGTGAGGAGTTTGAAACCAGCCTGCCCAACATGGTGAAACCCCATCTCTACTAAAAAAAAAAATACCAAAATTAGCCAGGTGCGGTAGCTCACTCCTGCAATCCCAGCACTTTGGGAGGCCAAGGCGGGCAGATCACGAGGTCAGGAGTTCAAGACCAGCCTGGCCAACATAGTGAAACCCCATCTCTACTGAAAATACAAAAATTAGTCTGGCATGGTGTAATCCCAGCTTCTCAGGAGGCTGAGGCAGTAGAATTGCTTGAACTCAGGAGGTGGAGGTTGCAGTATGCCAAGATCACACCACTGCACTCCAGCTTGGGCAACAGGGTGAGACTTCGTCTCAAAAAAACAGACAAACAAAACCCAAATTAGCTGGATGTGGTGGTGCACACGTGTAATCCCAGCTACTTGGGAGGCTGAGGGAGGAGAATTGCTTAAACCTGGGAGGCAGACGTTACAGTGAGCTGAGATCCTGCCACTTCACTCTAGCCTGGAGGACAGAGTGAGATTCCATCTCAAAAACAAAATAATAATAATAATATATATATTTTTAAATAGAAACAGGGTCTTACAATATTGCAAAGACTGGTCTCGAACTCCTGGGTTCAAATGATCCTCCTTAGCCTCCCAAAGTGCTGAGATTATAGGCATGAGCCTCTGTGCCCAGCCTGTGTAAATAATTTAAGTGCCGTAGAAGTATTATGGTACTTAGATTACTGCAGATATTCAAAGGAATTTTTTTTTTGAGACAGAATCTCACTCCATCACCCAGGCTGGAATGCAGTGGCGCAATCTCTGCTCCATGCAACCTCTGCCTCCCTGGTTCAAGCAATTCTTATGTCTCAGCCTCCCTAGCAGCTGGACTACAACAGGTGTGTGCCACCATACCCAGCTAATTTTTTGTATTTTTAGTATGGATGGGATTTCGCCATGTTGGCCAGGCTGATCTTGAAACTCCTGATCTCAGGTGATCCACCCACCTTGGTATTCCACAGTGCTGGGTTTTCAGGCGTGAGCCATTGTGCCTGGCCAGAATATGGATTTCTTTCTGCAGGCAACAGGGAGGTCCCTGCAGGTGCCTGAGTCATACAGTGACAAGACAGATTGGTGCTCTGGAGAGGTTATTCTAGAAGCTGTGTGGAGAATGGATTGGCACTGGGGAGAAACTGGCAGGAAAGACGGGAGAGATATCAGTGGATGAACGTGCACACACAACTGCACACACAAACACATATATTAGTGCTTTTGCCTTGACTCAGACCTGGATGGCTGAGTGACTGGTTTCAGCGTGGAGACAAAAATCAGGATGGTAAGATGACTTTCCAAGAAGTTCAGCGGTTACTGCACCTAATGAATGTGGAAATGGACCAAGAATATGCCTTCAGTCTTTTTCAGGTGAGTCTGCGGGGAAGAATTTTCAGTAGCCAACCAGGCCACATTTTCACTGGGCCAGAAGTCCTCAGACCCCAGTCTGAAACACTCAATTGTTAAATCTCTGCTCTGTGCCCTGAGTACTAGGCTCAATGCCCTATGCTCAATGGGAAGTGTAAGGGGTGATTCTTGCTTTTCAGTCTTGTTGAAAAGTCATAATTCATAATGAAAGGTAAATAACAATATGTTATTATGTTGGACCTCAAGGACTTCTCTGTTCATGGCTAGAATTTCACAGGTGCCTAGAACAATGGAAAACCCCAGCTGGAATGTAAGTAAATAGCAGGAGGGATCTTCTGATCTTTTAGGGGACTTTGGGAGATTTAACTATTTCTAGTTGAAAATTTTCTTTAGTAGCAAATGGTATGGCTAAAATTTTGCCTCTTACTTAGGAAGTGATTTATTCTATGAATACTAAATGTTAGTTCCATGGGAGTTTTATGGAAACATGTTTGGATCTATCTGCCTGTAAGATTTTTTTTTTTTTTTTTTGAGATGGCGTTTCGCTGTTGTTACCCAGACTGGAGTGCAATGGCATGATCTCAGCTCACCGCAACCTCTGCCTCCTGGGTTCAGGCAATTTTCCTGCCTCAGCCTCCCGAGTAGTTGGGACTACAGGCATACACCACCATACACAGCTAATTTTTGTATTTTTAGTAGAGATGGGGTTTCACCTTGTTGACCAGGATGGTCTCGATCTGTTGACCTCGTGATCCACCCTCCTCGGCCTCCCAAAGTGCTGGGATTACAGGCTTGAGCCACCACGCCCGGCCCAAGATTGCTCTTACAGTGCAAGTCAAGATCATATTTCCAGCCAGGCATGGTGGCTCACACCTGTAATCCCAGCACTTTGGGAGGCCGAGGCAGGTGGATCACAAGGGCAGGAGACTGGGACAATCCTGGCCAACATGGTAAAACCCTGTCTCTACTAAAAATACAAAAATTAGCTGGGCACGGTGGCACGTGCCTGTAGTCCCAGCTACTCGGGAGGCTGAAGCAGGAGAATCGCTTGAACTTGGGAGGCAGAGGTTGCAGTGAGCCAAGATCACGCCACTGCACTCCAGCCTGGCAACAGAGCGAGACTTTGTCTAAAAAAAAAAATCATAACATTTTCCATTCTTGGAGTTGTGCTTATTTCACATTGCATGCCTATATCAAAACATCTAATTTACCGTATAAATATATACACCTACTATGTATCCATAAAAATTAAAAACATTTATTTTTAAATTAAAAGAAAAAGGTCATAACATTTCCCATTAAAAGGTTCATTCACTCTCCCCTAAACCCTCTCTTGCAGGAAGCAGACACGTCGCAGTCTGGGTCTCTGGAAGGAGAAGAATTTGTACAGTTCTATAAGGCATTGACTAAACGTGTTGAGGTGCAGGAACTATTTGAAAGTTTTTCAGCTGATGGGCAGAAGCTGACTCTGCTGGAATTTTTGGATTTCCTCCGAGAGGAGCAGAAGGAAAGAGACTGCACCTCTGACCTTGCTCTGGAACTCATTGACCGCTATGAACCTTCAGACAGTGGTAAGAGGAATCAGGTGGGGAGGCACCAAATGTAGGGGTTAGAGAGAGGGGCATGATTACAAGGTCCAGAGACAAGCAGTCATCTGCTTAACTGAGAGAAAGTTAAGGTTGAGTCTACCCCTATCCTGACCCCTGCCCAATCATCTCATTTAACCACGCCTCCTAAAGGAGAGCAGGCATTCCTAGTTCAGTCAGACAAGACGGGTTTCCTCTGAGGTGCTAGATCTCTTAAGAGGAGGAAGATTCCATGACTCCCCATTCCTCCACTATGCTCATATTTCATACCCTTTATTTTCAAGTTCTCCCTCATACTAGTTTTGCCCTCAGTGGAAACGGAAACCCTTGATCCTCTTGCTTTGGCCTCTTCTCTAGTGCAAATGATTCCTTTTCCTCTGGTTCATTCATGGTTCCTGTTTGCTATTCCTTTAAATCTTGGCTCTCTGCCTCTTCCTTGGTTATCTTCAATTCTCCAAGGGGTTCTTGAGTCTCTAAGCATCTGAGCCAGAAAGCCAGTTAGTCCCTGGCTGGAAGAATGATAAGGAGGCCAGTTATTTAGCTTTTAACAAGTGCAGCTGAAATATACCCTCCTGGTCTTCAAAGAGCAAGACTGTTCTCAAAACACCAAAAAGAAAGAGAGAGAGAGAGAGAGAGAGAGAGAGAGAGAGCCGAGAATGTGCCATTGCACTCCAGCCTGGGTAACAAGAGCAAAACTCCGTCTCAAAAAAAAAAGGAAAGAAGGAAGGAGGGTAGGAAGGAAGGAAGGAAGGAAGGAAAGAAAGAGAAATAGGATCTTCTGTTCCCAGTGCAGAATCCAGTAAACATCAGTTACATTTCTTTCAACCCCCATCCCTCTTAGTGTTTCCTTCCCTTGCACTTGACAATCAGATACTATACTCCGGCCACAGAGTGTAGTATCAGTCCAAAAACCTCGGACTCACGTCTCCACTGTGCTCCTTATTAACTGCATAACTGTGGGCAAGTCACTTAAGCTAACTAACTCAGTTTCCTCCTTTGTAAAATAATTGGTGATCAAATGAAATAATGCACATGAAAAGTGTCTGGCAACTGCAAATGTATCTGAGTGATTTGAGTTGTTATGGTCAAGAAGGAAACTTCCTGGCCGGGCACAGTGACTCGTGTCTGTAATCCCAGCATTTTGGGAGGCTGAGGTGGGCAGATCACTTGAGGTCAGGAGTTCGAGACCAGCCTGGCCAACATGGTGAAACTGTCTCTACTAAAAATACAAAAATTAGCCGGGTATGGTGGTGGGCATCTGTAATTTGAGCTCGAGAGGCTGAGGCAGGAGAATCGCTTGAACCAGGAGGCAGAAGTTGCAGTGAGTGAAAATTGAGCCACAGCACTCCAGCCTGGGTGACAGAGCAAGACTCTGTCTCAAAAACAAACAAAAAGAATGAAATTTCCACTAGGTGTGGTAGCTCATGCCTGTAATATCAGCACTTTGGGAGGCTGAGGCAGGAGTACAGCTTGAGTCCAGGAGTTCAAGACCAGCCTGGGCAACATAGTGAGACCCCATACCTTAAAAAAAAAATTAACCAGGTGTGGTGGTACATTCCTGCAGACCCAGCTAATTGAGAGGCTGAAGTGAGAGGATTGCTTGAGCCCGGAGGTCCCAGCTTCAGGGAGCTGTGATTGTGCCACTGCATTTAGCCTGGGTGACAGAGTGAGACTCGGTATCAAAAAAAAAAAAAAAAAGAAAGAAACTTCCTACCCAACTTCCTGTCATTCTTCACCATCTCCAGGTCTTGTGAAACCTGGAGCAAGGAAGCTGGGCATGAGAGTGAGGTTGTTTCACCTAACAGGTGAGCGTCCTTGTAGCAACCTTATTCTCAGTAAGACCACACATTCTAGTGGTGCAGGGCATGGCTCTGACACCTGGCTGCCTGGGTTCAAATCCCAGCTTCTACACTTACTAATTACTAGACCTGGAACAAGTTACTTAAACTCTCACGGCAAATTATATTACATCTACTTCATCATGTTAGGGAGAACATTAGTGAGATGCTGCATGTAATGCCCTGGGCATAGAGTGAGTGCTTGATAACTATTAGTTGCTATTGTTGTATAAAACCCATACTAAGATGGGTGAGAGCTATGGAGAGTAACAGGGCCCATTCCTCAACGGAAGTGTAGTCTAAAAGAATGTTGAAAAATGTGCCTCAGAACATCATACAAGAACAAAGAGTAAGAAGAAACCCTCAGGCCATAATTAGTCACAGGTATACAGCCCAAGAGGTAGCTTGGCCATGTCACTAAGTCTTTGACTTTGATTTTCTGGGCCTCAGTTTCCCCATCTATAAAATTAGTCCTTTGGAGCCACACAGTGCCTCATGCCTGTAATCCCAGCCCTCTGGGAGGCCGGGGTGGGCAGATCATGAGGTTAGGAGTTTGAGAACAGCCTGACCAACATGGTGAAACCCCAGCTCTAAAAAATAAAAATAAACAAAATTAGCCGAGTGTGGTGGCACATGCCTGTAATCTCAGCTACTCAGGAGGCTGGGACAGAATTGCTTGAACCTGAGAAGCAGAGGTTGCAGTGAGCCGAGATCACACTATTGCACTCCAGCCTGGGCAACAATGGTGAAAGTCCATCTCAAAAAAAAAAAAAAAATTAGCCTTTTGGATGTTGTCCATTATAGTAACTAGGAGCTCCATTTGGCTATTTAAATTTAAATGAACTAAAATCTAATAAAATTTAAAATTCAGTTCCTCAGTTACACAAACCCATTTCAAGTGCTCAGTAGCCACATGTGGCTAAAGGCTACTATATATGACACTGCAGAATAAAACATTTTTCTCCTTAACTGTAACATAAAAAAGACCCCCAAAAACTTTTGAAAAAGACATTTACTTCGGCTGGGCATGGTGGCTCACGCCTGTAATCCAAGCACTTTGGAGGCCAAGGTGGGCGGATCACCTGAGGTCAGGAGTTCAAGACCAGCCTGACCAACATGGTGAAACCCTGTCTTAAAAAAAAAAAGAAAGAAAGAAATGATACACACTAGGTGGGGCAGGTTTGGGATCTAAAGGCCAGGAATGGGTGCCATCTGAAAGGCAGGACTCTGGATGGAGTGGGATGAAGGATGGGCTGGGATGTTCCCATTCAGAGCTTCTCACTCTAGTGTTCCCCTATCCACACTCCAGGCAAACTGCGGCATGTGCTGAGCATGGATGGCTTCCTCAGCTACCTCTGCTCTAAGGATGGAGATATCTTCAACCCAGCCTGCCTCCCCATCTATCAGGATATGACTCAACCCCTGAACCACTACTTCATCTGCTCCTCTCACAACACCTACCTAGTGGGGGACCAGCTTTGTGGCCAGAGCAGCGTCGAGGGATACATACGGTGCAGTGGTGGTAGAGAAGGGGTCCAACTCATGAGAGGGACCATGTAGGAAAGTGAGGGGAGCTGTCAGTGTCTCAGAGATTGGGACAGTGTTGTGGGGTTTAGGGGCTGAGGAGCCCTGGATACTTGGGACACTTGGAGGAGATATTAAGGACTGGTGGGAGAATGGTAATGAAACTCTATGGGCAAATGAAACTTCTCTTTCACAAGCTATGAAACTCTGGAACTCAGAGGCCCTGACAGACTTATATTGAACAAATAAATAAATTGTTAAATGGAAGGCAATAGAGAATAGGAGTTTAAAATATAAGTTCTGGAGTGAGACCATCTAAAGTCATATCCTAGCTCCCTCACTTGGTACTCTGGGGCTATATTTTTTTAATTTTTTGAGACCAAGTCTTGCTATGTTTTCTGGGATGGAGTACAGTGGTGCAATCTCGGCCCACTGCAACCTCTGCCTCCCAGGTTCAAGCGATTCTCTTGCCCCAGCCTCCCTAGTAGCTAGGACTACAGGCTCCCACCACCACACCCAGCTAATTTTTTATATTTTGATCTTTTGACCTCGTGATCCGCCCACCTTGGCCTCCCAAAGTGCTGGGATTACATGTGTGAGTCACCGTGTCCAGCCTCTGGGGCTAAGTATTTAACCTCTACTAGGGAGTTCCATCCCTATTTCTCCATCTATGAAATGGGAATGGTAACAGTGCCTATTCTGTCTGGGTTGTTGTGAAGAAATAATCCATATGTCAATAGCTAATGAACAGTAACTGCTTTTATTGTGACTAATCATGGATTAGATTGAATAGTCAAGATATCTTTGTATTGCCAGCTACTGAACTAGTAGCTTCAAGAAACACAAAGATGAGTGGAACATATAGTTTCCACCTTAGGAAGTCTAGCTGAGAAATTAAGGTGTAAATTTACTGAGAGTTTGAATAACCAAGGTGTTGTATAGAAATCGGACATGGTGGCTTATGCCTGTAATTCCAGCATTTTGGAAGGCCGAGGTGGGGAGATCACTTGAGCCCAGGAATTCAAGATCAGGCTGGGCAACATAGTGAGACTCCGGCTCTACAAAGAATACAAAACTTAGCTAGGTGTGGTGATGTGTGCCTGTAGTCCCAGCTACTTGGGAGGCTGAGATGGGAGGATTGCTTGAGCCTGGGAGGTCAAGGCTGCAGTGAGCCATGATCGCACCACTGTACTCTAGCCTGGGTGACAGATTAAGACTCTATCTTGGCCAGGCATGGTGGCTCACGCCTGTAATCCCAGCACTTTGGGAGGCCAAGGCGGGAGGATTGCCTGAGCTCAGGAGTTCAAGACCAGCCTGGGCAACATGGTGAAACTCTGTCTCTACTAAGACACAAAAAAATTAGCCAGGTGTGGTGGTGTGCACCTGTAGTACCAGCTACTCGGGAGGCTAAGGCAAGAGAATCTCTTGAGCCTGGGAGGTGGAGGTTGCAGTGAGCCGAGACTGCGCCACTGCACTCCAACCTAGGCAACAGAGCAAGACTCTGTCTCAAATAAATAAATATAAGTAAGTAAAATCAGAACACCAGAAGCAACATGAGGCAATGTGTGATGGGTTGCTATGGAAGGACTGTGAGTCAGGTGGGCTGAAGTATGGGTGGAGATCGGCGTGAGCTTGCAGCAGTGTCCCGTGGACAGAGAAGGCACTATGCAGATGTAGCTTGAAGGGGTCTGGATGGGTAAGTGCTGGTGAGCACTGTTCTCTCCAGAGTGGGGAGAGAGTCCCTAGGTAGATCAGATATTGACCTCTCCTATTTCTGGGGTGGGGGGTTCTTTCAGGGCCCTGAAGCGGGGGTGCCGCTGCGTAGAGGTGGATGTATGGGATGGACCTAATGGGGAACCTGTCGTTTACCACGGACACACCCTGACCTCCCGCATCCTGTTCAAAGATGTCGTGACCACAGTAGCACAGTATGCTTTTCAGGTAGTAGCCCCAGGATGCGGACACCAATGAGGCCAGAAGGATTGAGGGAAGAGCGACCAGCTCTGGGTCTGGGGAGGGTGGAGGAGTGTAGGGGAAGTTCCATCAAAAGAGGATTTAACTGTAAGTCGTCAGCCAAATATTAAAGGCTGATTATGAATAAGTGCTGAACATGTTACTAATAATTAGTAGTTATGGAGGTAATTACTTATGGTTAGAAACTATTACTTCTAACAAGTTCTATTACCCTTCTGGAAGAGGGTGGATAGGAGACACAGAGATAGTGGTGAGTAGGGCTGAACAGGAATCTGGAGAATGAAAGCATGAGAGTACAATGTGAACACATAACCAGGGAATGTGGCCCAGCCTTCCCACTCAGAGCCTGAAAACTCAAAGGTCCCAGAAGGGCCTGGGTCAGACTGAGCACAGGCATGAGATTTGGGATCCCAAGATGTGAAAATGTCTGTAGATGTGGACAGTGTCCCGGGTGTGGGTGTCAGACCCAGCAAGATCTCACTGAATCCTGTGATGGAGTTTGAGTTTAGCAATCAGGGTACCCATTTGAGCCAGTAAGTAGGGAGGCCTAGGAAGCGGGTACTTGGAGAAGTGGGTTGCAGTGTTTTAGAACTCTGAATCCCGGCCGGGTGTGGTGGCTCACGCCTATAATCCAAGCACTTTGGAGGCCAAGGCGGGTGGATCACGTGAGGTCGGGAGTTCAAGACCAGCCTGACCAAAATGGTGAAACCCTGTCTTTAACAAAAAAGAAAAAAGAACTCTGAATCCACCATTCCCTTCCCTCACCACCAGACATCAGACTACCCAGTCGTCTTGTCCCTGGAGACCCACTGCAGCTGGGAGCAGCAGCAGACCATGGTCCGCCATCTGACTGAGATCCTGGGGGAGCAGCTGTTGAGCACCACCATGGATGGGGTGCTACCCAGTCAGCTTCCCTCACCTGAGGTAGGGACACTGTTCCTCCAGCCCCGGCTGTGCTGTGACTTCTGTATTCCTCCACCTGGGCTCCTTCCTCTATGCCCCTCTGTTCCCTTCTTTCTATCCTCGGATGGCCCATCTTGCTCTTTAATGTCCTTGGATCCTTGGAGACAACTTTAACTTAAAAAAAATCTAATTGAACACAGAATTCTATTTATAGTTCTCTATGTTTTAAATCAACAATTTATGTTATTTCTTTTCTCAATGGAAGATCTTGATTTTTTTTCCTGGTAGCTCATAGTTGTGGACTATACAAACAATATAAAGGGAAAGCTCCCCTCCCATCATAATCCCAACCTCTCCCATAACAACCAGTTATCAATAAATTTTTTTTTTTGAGATGGAGTTTCACTCTTGTCACCTAGGCTGGAGTGCAATGGCGCAATCTCAGCTCACTGCAACTTCCCCCTCCCGGGTTCAAGCGATTCTCCTACCTCAGCCTCCCAAGTTGCTGGAATCATAGGCATGCACCACCACACCTGGCTAACTTTTGTATTTTAGTAGATACGAGGTTTCATCATGTTAGCCAGGCTGGTCTCGAACCCTTGACCTCAAGTGATCCACCCTCCTTGGCCTCCCAAAGTGTTGGGATGACAGGCGTGAGCCACCGCAGCCAGCCCTGAGTTTTCAAGTTATGTTTCTTTTTCTTTCTTTCTTTTTTTTTTTTTTGAGATGTAGTCTTGCTCTGTTACCCAGGCTGGAGTGCAGTGGCACAGTTTTGGCTCACTGCAACCTCCATCTCTTGGGTTCAAGTGATTCTCCTGCCTCATCCTCTGGAGTAGCTGGGATTACAGGTGCATACCACCATGCCCAGCTAGTTTTTGTATGTTTAGTAGAGATGAGTTTTCACCATGTTGGTCAGGCTGGTCTTGAACTCCTGACCTTGTGATCTGCCCACCTTAGCCTCCCAAAGTGCTGGGATTACAGGTGTGAGCCACTGCGCCTGGCATTAAGTCATCTTTCTAAAGGCTTTCCCACAATAAGATTATTCAAAAAGATTCTTTATTTTCTTTTTTCTTTTTCTTTCTTTTTTTTTTGAGATGGAGTTTCGCTCTTGTAACCCAGGCTGGAGTGCAATGGCGTGATCTCGGCTCACCGCAACCTCTGCCTCCCGGGTTCAGGCAATTCTCATGCCTCAGCCTCCCGAGTAGCTGGGACTACAGGCACGCGCCACCATGCCCAGCTAACTTTTTGTATTTTTAGTAGAGACGGGGTTTCACCATGCTGACCAGGATGGTCTCGATCTCTTGACCTCGTGATCCACCCGCCTCAGCCTCCCAAAGTGCTGGGATTACAGGCGTGAGCCACCGCGCCTGGCCCAATTCTTTATTTTCTTCTCATATTCTTAGGTTCTTTATACTGACAATGTAAATCTCTAATCTATAAGAAGTGGTGTGTCAAATATGTGGTAGGAGATCATATATATTATTTTCCATATGGATAGAGATGTTAAAAGTTTGCTTAACAATATGGGAATTCCAATTGTATTTATCAATGAGTTGATATCTTCCCTTGGGAACTGCGACCACTCACTTACTTCTTCTGCCTTTGAGAACAATGAGACCAGCATGATTCCCAGGAGGACCCTAAAGCAGACAGGTAGACAGGCCCCTTCATTTTTGTCCCCTAGGAGCTTCGGAGGAAGATCCTGGTGAAGGGGAAGAAGTTAACATTTGAGGAAGACCTGGAGTATGAGGAAGAGGAACCAGAACCTGAGCTGGAGGGTGAACAGGAGTCAGAATTGGCGCTGGAGTCCCAGTTTGAGCCTGAGCCCCAGGAGCAGAACCTTCAGAGTAAGGACAAAAAGAAGGTAAGCCAGGAGTGGTCTTTCTGCTGTGGCATTTAGTCAACTTGCACAAGCTGAGGGCCTGTTTGTGAAGAGATTAGAGCCAGGCAAGGTGCAGGGCCAAGGAGCAATGACCCTTCCTCCCAATGAAGGAGATGTAAGAATGCATACATGGCATCACTGTGTATTCTATATTGCCATATACAGGTATATTGCAGTGGCTTTCCAACTTTTTTGGGCCATAATTTTTTTTAATGAAATCTTATACAAAATGGATAAATGCAGAACTATCCTAATTGAAGTACCCACTTAGCTCTCTCCTGGGTGTCCCAGTGACTCCTGAGGCACTTTTTGTACTCTCATTCTTTTTTTTTTTGAGATGGAATCTCATTCTGTCACCCAGGCTGGAGTGCAGTGGCACCATCTCAGCTCACTGCAACCTTTAGCCCCCAGGTTCAAGTGATTTTCCTGCGTCAGCCTCTCGAGTAGCTGGGATTACAGGTGCCTGCCACTATGCCAAGCTAATTTTTTTTGTACTTTTAGTAGACATGGGGTTTCACCATCTTGGCCAGGCTGGTCTTGACCTGATCTTGTGATCCACCCACCTTGGACTCCCAAAGTGCTGGGATTACAGGCATGAAACACTGTGCCTGGCCGCTTCTCAGTCTTCTTAAAGGCCAGTTTAAAAACCAGGGATGAGGGTCTGTGTGTCTGTATGTGTAACATTATTGGGCATAGTTAGAGAAAGCTTCTTGGAAAAGGTGTTAGGAAGGGCCAGCAGTAGCCAGAGGAATAGGAAGGAGAGTGCTTTGAGGTGGGGAAGGTGAAGGCTCTGAGAAGGCTGTCCTAGGTGGTCCATCTCCCTATGGGGAAGGGAGGCAGAGAGAAGGGATGCCATTGGTGGGGCCTCCAAGATCCCCGTTTGAAGTCTGCCTTTCTCTCTCTTGTGCACTTGCGTGGCTCACTCAGCTGACTGACTCCTAGCTTATCCTATTCCTTCTGGGGCTGTGGTGTCTAACCTGCTGCCATGTCCAGGGATGGAAATGGGAATTCAGGAGACAAATCCAAAGATATTACTCTGGGACCCTCACGTCCTTCCAGGTGTGACTTCCATGACGATTTGCATACCTTGACACATCTGTCTGGATTCATGTACATTTTGACCAAAGATTATTGTTCCTTTGTTTTAAAAGAGAGGAGGGAGAATGATGCTTCTCTGTTTAAAACTAATAATAAATTAAAAACCTGTTACCCAGGATATACCATAGAGCAAACACAAGTCCAGAGGCTGACGCTGATCCCAGCAGTACATGTAGACTGCCTTTATTCCCATTCCCACCCCCAGGTTGTGACGTGCCCGCTGTTTTGTCCATCTGTCTGTTGTCAGATTACGGCCCAGGCTACTATTTCCAAGCCTGAGTCCCTTCTCTTGTCCCAGCAGGTGAGGCAGGAGGGAGAATATAGTGGGGAGGCAGTGGGCAGAGGCTTAGGTTGGATGGCTATTAGCTTCTTCTCTCAGACTGCTAAGGGTTCAATTTCATCTTTTCCATCTTATTTCCAGAAATCCAAGCTCATCTTGTGTCCAGCTCTCTCTTCCCTGGTTATCTACTTGAAGTCTGTCTCATTCCGCAGCTTCACACATTCAAAAGAGCACTACCACTTCTATGAGATATCATCTTTCTCCGAAACCAAGGCCAAGCGCCTCATCAAGGAGGCTGGTCAGGACCAAAATGGAGGATGGGGAGGGAAGTGGGATGGATAGGTTCAGGCCTGAGAAACTGGCAGGTAGGTCCCAAGAAAAGAGACAGGGTAGCTAAGGAGAGATGAAGGACTTCAGAAACTCCTCCGAGCAGGCAAGGGCAGAGGAGTTATGAATGGTGGCTCAAGGCTCTAGGGGGAGGAAGGCTGGGGAAGATGGTGTGGATGGAACAGAGTAGACAGGCACACTGAAACTTTCTGGAGCCAGCTTCAGTTGCTGGAGAGAAGAGTGAAGTAAGTAGGTAGTGTCCGGGACCAGGGAAGTGGGAAATTCCACCCCACTTCCATTTCCCTCTCTATACTCTTTTACAGGCAATGAGTTTGTGCAGCACAACGCTTGGCAGTTAAGCCGTGTGTATCCCAGTGGCCTGAGGACAGACTCTTCCAACTATAACCCCCAGGAACTCTGGAATGCAGGCTGCCAGATGGGTGAGCAGTCCAGCAGGAACTGGGAAGAGGGAGTGGAGGAGGAGCAGGTGGGAAATACGTTCTCTAGTGATGGTAGGGTTGGGGAGTGCTTAAGAAAATTGCCAGGCTGAGTAATGCTATCAGTGGAGGTATTACCAGCAGACACCTTATACCCAATAACCCCATCTTCTGAACTCCCTGAAAGAGGGGCTAGAAGGCCTCCATGGTGAATCTTTCTCTTCTTTTTTCCTGGGGCCCTCAGTGGCCATGAATATGCAGACTGCAGGGCTTGAAATGGACATCTGTGACGGGCATTTCCGCCAGAATGGTGGCTGCGGCTATGTGCTGAAGCCAGACTTCCTGCGTGATACCCAGAGTTCCTTCGACCCTGAGAGGCCCATCAGCCCTTTCAAGGCCCAGACTCTATTAATCCAGGTACAGTGGAAAGAAACTGTTGGGAAGAAACTGAGATAACTGGGATAGAAGTGGGGGAAGAGGTGGCTAGGCCTGAGAGGAATGTAGAGGCTGGATAGCCTGTTAACAGTGCCTAGCTTCGAACCACAACTTCTTAATTTGGTAGTGTTGGGCAAGTTCCTTAACCTCACCATACCTCAGTCTGCTCACCTGCAAAATGAGGGTAACACTACCACCTACTTTATAGGGTTATAAGAGTATAGCAGTTAATATAAAGTCCTTACAACTCCAGGTGCATAGAAAGTGCTATAAAAGAGGCTCTGGCTAGGAGCGAGAGCTTACACCTGTAATCCTAGCACATTGGAGGCTGAGGCAGGAGGACTGCTTGAGCCCAGGAGCTTGAGACCAGCCTGGGCAACAGTGAGACCCTTGTCTCTACAAAAAATTTAAAAATTAGTCTGACATGGTGGCACATGACTACAGTCCTGGCTACTCAGGAGGCTAAGGCTGGAGGGTCACTTGAGCCAAGGAGTTGCAGGTTGCTGTGACCTATGACCACCCCACTGTATTTTATCTTGGGCAAGAGTGAGATAGTGTCTTCTCTTTTTTCGAGACAGAGTTTTTCTCTGTCACCCAGGCTGGAGTGCAGTGGTGTGATCTTGGCTCACTGCAACCTCTGCCTCCCAGTTTCAAGCAATTCTCCTGCCTCAACTTCCCGAGTAGCTGGGATTACAGGCATGCGCCAACATGCCCAGCTAATTTTTTGTATTTTACTTTTTTTGAGACAGAGTTTCGCTCTTGCTACCCAGGCTGGAGTGCAATGGCGCGATCTAGGCTCACTGCAGCCTCCGCCTCCTGCCTCAGGCAATTCTCCTGCCTCAGCCTCCTGGGATGTGCCTGTAGCTGGGATTACAGGCACGAGCCACTGTGCCCAGCTAATTTTTTGTATTTTTAGTAGAGACAGAGTTTCACCATGCTGACCAGGATGGTCTCGATCTCTTGACCTCGTGATCCACCTGCCTCGGCCTCCCAAAGTGCTGGGATTACAGGTGTGAGCCACCGCGCCTGGCCTATTTTTGTATTTTTAGTAGAGATGAGGCTTCACCATGTTGGTCAGGCTGGTCTTAAACTCCTGATCACATGATCTGCCTGCCTTGGCCTCCCAAAGTGCTGGGATTACAGGTGTGAGCCACTGTCCCTGGCCTGTGACCATGTCTCTTTGGAGAAAAAAAAAAAAGAGGCTGCTATCATTAGCATGCCTACTTTCAAACTGTTAAATTTCTACCTGGATGCATTTTTAACATTTATTCATTTATTTATTCATTCATTCATTCTTTTTTTTTTTTTTTTTTTGAGACGGAGTTTCGCTCTTGTTATCCAGGCTGGAGTGCAATGGCGCGATCTCGGCTCACCACAACCTCCGCCTCCTGGGTTCAGGCAATTCTCCTGCTTCAGCCTCCTGAGTAGCTGGGATTACAGGCACGCGCCACCATGCCCAGCTAATTTTTTGTATTTTTAGTAGAGACGGGGTTTCACCATGTTGACAAGGATGGTCTCGATCTGTTGACCTTGTGATCCACCCGCCTCGGCCTCCCAAAGTGCTGGGATTACAGGCTTGAGCCACCGCGCCCGGCCTCATTCATTCATTCTAAGACAGTCTCTCTCTGCTGCCTAGGCTAGAGTGCAGTGGCATAACCTTGGCTCACTGCAACCTCCACCTCCTGGGTTCAAATGATCCTTCCATCTGAGTCTTCTGAGTAGCTGGGACTACAGTGCCTGCCACCATGCCTGGCTAATTTTGTATTTTCAGTGGAGAGAGGGTTTCACCATGTTGGCCAGGCTGATCTTGAACTCCTGGTTTCAAATGATCCACCCACCTTGGCCTCCCAAAATGATGGGATTACAGGCGTGAGCCACTGCGCCTGGCCCTTGGATGCATTTCAAATTGCAGATAGAGTACTAGAAGAAACCCAAGGAGGATGTTTTACAAACCAAAAAGCTTCCCCTCCCCTGGGGTTGGGGGTAGGGTGGGGTGGGGCTGGGCTGAGCAGGAACTTGTGAGGTTCCAGAGCCCTGGTTACAGGTGATCAGTGGTCAGCAACTTCCCAAAGTGGACAAGACCAAAGAAGGGTCCATTGTGGATCCACTGGTGAGAGTGCAGATCTTTGGTGTCCGTCTAGACGCAGCACGGCAGGAGACCAACTATGTGGACAACAATGGTGAGAAACTGGCAGTGCTGGGGAGGTGGGGGTGGGAGCATGATTAGTTTTCCTTCTCATCTGCCTTCCATTAAGTATAGTCTGTTATTGCATGGCCCCACATTTGAGGCAGTGTGGAACAGTACAAAGAATCCTGGCCCTTCACTTAAAAGCTCCAGTGACCTGGGCAAATTACTTGCTTACTCTGAGCCTTTTTTCTTGCCTGTAAAATGCTGATTGCCATCTAGATTAAATTAGAACACAGTGAAAGCAACCCAGTCAAGAAGATTGTCATGTCTTTTTCTTCATTTTCTACCAACTCAGGTTTTAATCCATACTGGGGGCAGACACTATGTTTCCGGGTGCTGGTGCCTGAACTTGCCATGCTGCGTTTTGTGGTAATGGATTATGACTGGAAATCCCGAAATGACTTTATTGGTCAGTACACCCTGCCTTGGACCTGCATGCAACAAGGTGAGCCAGCCCCTGTGACCCCTGGCCAATACCCCAACTCTGGCTGCCTTCCTAATGCTGTCCTCCTGGCCCTTCCAGGTTATCGCCACATTCACCTGCTCTCCAAAGATGGCATCAGCCTCCGACCAGCTTCCATCTTTGTGTATATCTGCATCCGGGAAGGCCTGGAGGAGGATGAGTCCTGAATTGGGCACTTCATGGGAAGGCCTGGTGTGCTGGCTTTAGATAGTGAGAAACACCTGGAAGGCTGCTCTAGAGAACAAATGGAGGTGGTGAAACCAAGCTTTGGATTGTGCATTCCTAGGCACAAAATTACCTCATCCTTCCTAACAAGCAGATCTGGGACCTCATTTCCCACCTTTTTTCTCTTTTCTTCCCTTCCCTTGGTTTTGTAAGCCTTTGGTATCTTTCCTGCCCTTTCTCTTTGTGTACTCTATACTGGAGTTCCCTTCTTCCTCTTGCTGTAGGCTCAATCCCATACCAACATCTACGACTGATATTTCCCATCAACTCTGTGTGAAGGCAGACTGCAACTAGAAACTCAAAAGGGCTTGGAACAGAGAAACCCCAACTTTCCTCAAAGCCCAAAGCCAAGGGGAGGATAAATAAAGGCCCAAGGCTTCCCAGGCAAAGATTAGTGAGAGACTTGACCCCAGGACTGTACTACAACTCTCAAGAGAACACTGCACAGTACTCAAAGTCCCTTCTGGACTGCTTCCTCCTTAACCCCACTGGTATAAATACATCTCTCTCCAATTTGATTTGAGTATGATCTGTCCTTGTTGGGCAAGAAGGGGAGGTACAAGGGTTGTGGGGACATCTGGGTAGTCTGATGAGATAAGGAAAACAGAGAAAGAAGAGGTTCCCAGGAGACCTCTTGCATGTGCTACACAGGAAGGACACAGAATATGGCTTTTAAGAATCAGGCAGGCTAGGCGAGGTGGCTCATGCCTGTAGTCCCAGCACTTTGGGAGGCTGAGGTGGGCGGACCACAAAGTCAAGAGTTCAAGACCATCCTGGCCAACATGGTGAAACCCCGTCTCTACAAAAAAATACAAGAATTAGCTGGGCATGGTGGCTAGTACCTGTAGTCCCAGCTACTCGGGAGGCTGAGGCAGAACTGCTTGAACCCAGGAGGCGGAGGTTGCAGTGAGCTGAGTTTGCACCATTGTACTCCAGCCTGGCAACAGAGTAAGACTCCATCTCAAAAAAAAAAAGGCTGGGCGTGGTGGCTTACGCCTGTAATCCCAGCACTTTGGGAGGCCGAGGCGGGTGAATCACGAGATCAAGAGATCCAGACCATCCTGGTCAACATGGTGAAACCCCATCTCTACTAAAAATACAAAAAATTAGCTGGGCACGGTAGCGCTTGCCTGTAATCCCAGCTACTCGGGAGGCTGAGGCAGAATTGCCTGAACCCAGGAGGCGGAGGTTGTGGTGAGCTGAGATCGCGCCATTGCACTCCAGCCTGGGTAATGAGCGAAACTCCATCTCAAAAAAAAAAAAATCCGGGCAAAAGGAGACGAAGGGTGGGTTGTGTCATTCCAGCCTTCCTGAACGGTCTGCCTGGAACCATCCTGGTTTGTGTGTGTTGTCCCAGCATAATTATTTTTATTTATTTACTTATTTATTTTGAGACAGAGTCTCGCTCTGTTGCCAGGCTCCAGGCTGGAGTGCAGTGCTGCAGTTTCGACTCACTGCCACTTCCGCCTCCTGGGTTCAGGCAATTCTCCTGCCTCAGCCTCCTGAGTAGCTGGGACTACAGGCACGCGCCATTATGCCCAACTAATTTTCTGTCGTTTTAGCAGAGATGGGTTTCACCATGTTGGCCTGGATGGTCTCAATCTCTTGACCTCATGATCCGCCCACCTCGGCCTCCCAAAGTGCTGGGATTACAGGTGTGAGCCACCGTGCCTGGCCCAGCATAATTATTAATAGTACCCTATTTAGTTTTTCCAGTGTGTCCCAGTTTAGATGATCAATTATATAGCAAGGCACTATAGCATTATACTGTGAGGCACTTACAGAATGCTCAATTGGAGATTCTCCTCTCTAGTCATCTACCTTTCCATAGTATCCTTGTGCTTCAACAGCTTAATGTCGCTGCTGAGCCAGTCTGAGGATTGATGATGAGCTAAAGGTGCTTCTAGGAGGAGGCTTAGTGGGCAATTCTCCCTCTATAGATACTAGTAGACAAAGGAATTTGGAAGTAGGGAGCAGGGCAAGGGCCAAGACAGGCTCAAGGACAGGGAGAAGGCAGACCTAGGGCCTGTTTCAGAAGCAATACTAAGTGAAGATGGAAGGAGGCAAAAGCGAGGCAGAGGTCTGAGAGGGGACAGAGTTTATCAAGATGACAGCCTGGAAATGTTAAGACAGGGATTTGGATGAATCTAGAATGTAGTAACCACTTTCTGATTAACATGCTTTATAGAGCATTAGGCACAATAGCACATGCGGTTAGATACAACTGTTTTGAGAAGATTCTGAAAGAAAATATAACTAGAAAAAGGAAAAAAAATCCCTCCCCAGCGGTGGCGGCAGCAAGGCCGGCCAGGGCTGAGCGCTCAGCTGCAGTGGCGCAGAGGCCGTCTCCCTGGTCTGCCTCGGTCCCCGCCCATCCTGCCGCAGGCTGCCATGGCAGGAGCCAGAGGCGGCGGCTGCCCTGCAGGCCGCAACGACTTCCAGTGGTGCTTCTCGCAGGTCAAGGGGGCCATCGATGAGGACGTGGCCGAAGAGAATACTCCGGGTTACACAAGTGGACGTAATGAGAAATCAAACTGCCAGAGTCCCTATCCTCACTGAATTGAAAAATCCTTCCAGCATTCACTTAATTGAACAGCTTGGTGGAATGGAAGGGTCTCTCCAAGAAACAATCCTGCATCTCAGCACTGCCTTTTCTACAGGCACTGTTTTTTCTGGCAGCTTCTTGGATTCTCTCCTGGCCACGGCCTTCTACAATTATCATGTCCTGGAATTGCTTCAGATGCTGGTGACAGGAGGAATAAGTTCTCGGCTGGAACAACATTTAGATAAGGATAAGGTCTATGATGCGTCCGATAGCTGCACGGTGCTCTTGTCTGGAAGAAAGCGGTGTAAGCTGGGGCTTCTGTCATTACACCAAACCATTTTATTAAATGTTCAACCAAGAGACACCTTTGGACAGCTGTTCTGTGGCTCATCACATCTTTTTGGAATCCTGTGTGTTGGCTTATACCGAATAATATATGAAGAGGCCCTCAACCCGGAAAACAAAAGGGGAGTGTGCTAGATTGGAAAGCACCATCCACCCATCCAAGCGTAAGAACCAAGGCTACTTTATCCAATGTGAAAGAGAATTCCAGAGCTCAGGGTCCACAGTGGCAAGGAAGGGTACATGGAAAATAAAGTACTATGTAACAATAAGGAGGGCTGGGTATAAACAAGAGGGACCTGAATAATTAGGGTCTAATTAATATTGGCCATGTAAGGAGAATGGAGTTTCTGTCCCCCAATAAAAATTGAAATGTGGAACTAGATTTTTTTTTTTGAGGAGTTTCGCTCGTTACCCAGGCTGGAGTGCAATGGCGCGATCTCGGCTCACCATAACCTCCGCCTCCTGGGTTCAGGCAATTCTCCTGCCTCTGCCTCCTGAGTAGCTGGGATTACAGGCACGAGCCACCATGTCCAGATAATTTTTTGTATTTTTAATACAGACGGGGTTTCACCACATTGACCAGGATGGTCTGGATCTCTTGACCTTGTGATCCACCCACGTCGGCCTCCCAAAGTGCTAGGATTACAGGAACTAGATTTTAAATCAGCTCCACATTTCAATTTTGTAACTTTCTCCTCATCCGTGTCTGTATAGCTTTGTAAAGCTGAAGGCCACCAGGCACATTTGAAGGAAAACTTCAAAGGAGGTTTATGATGAGGACTTCTTTGCATATTCAGAGCCACACTAGACCTGCCCATATTCTTCATGTGCGCTTCACTTGCTCCTTACAAATCATCTCCCGAGATGGTAACTTTGAACAAGGAAAATAAAAATGGAAGCATGCCATTTTTGTTCCCATTGCTTAATGGTTCATGAAGGCCACACTGTTTCAAATGAGACAAAAGTCTAATCCTACTGGATCTTGTGTGATAAAGAAAGAAATATATGATTAAAAAAAAAAGAAAACAGGACTTGACACAGTCAGAAGGAAACAGAAGATGGAGTAGGTAAAATCCAGATCTTACAGCCAGGGACTTTGATGAGTAAGGGTGAAGAAACTGTGAACTCACAGGTTAAAAACACAATGTATAGCAATAAGAAATCAACGTCAGAGGGCCGGGCACAGTGGCTCACAACTGTAATCCCAGCACTTTGGGAGGCCAAGGTGGGAGGATCACGAGGTCGAGTTCGAGACCAGCCTGGCCAACATGATGAAACCCCATATCTACTAAGAATACAAAAATTAGCTGGGTGTGGTGGCATGTGCCTGTAATCCCAGCTACTCGGGAGGCTGAAGCAGGAGAATAGCTTGAACCTGGGAGGCAGAGGTTGCAGCGAGTGGAAATTGCACCACTGCACTCCAGCCTGGGTGACAGAGCAAGACTCTGTATCGGAAAAAAAAAAAAAAAGAAATCAGTGTTGTAGTCCATGTCCCTCTTTTATATGGGCGATAATTTCAAAGCACTATAACCAGAGTCCCAGGAGGATTCTGGTCATCCTTGCACCCCAAAAGCCAGGCTTCCCTTAGGCTCTGAGCTCCTCAGGCTAGCACTGGTCAAAGTCTGCACATCTCAGACCGTACCCTCTTCCTATCCAGGAGATGGGCAGGCTCTCAGCCCTCAGGTCCAGTGTGGGGAGCGGCAGGAGCAGGAGGGCTGGGATCCTCCAGCTGCACATCATGCAGGTGCACTGTGGGGGTGGTGGGGTCTTTGCCCACACCCTGGTTTGGGTCAGCTTGGTCAGGGTGGTGCCTGCGCACATGCTTGACCACCTGGAATTTTTGCTTGGCCTTGTAGTTGCAGAGGCGGCAAAAGAAGGGGTGGCGGTCGGTATGGGTGAGGGCATGATGGCGCAGGCCAGCGGCCCAGCGGAAAGCACGGTGGCACACGTTGCACACATAGGGTTTGGCCTCACTGTGCTTGCGAAGGTGGGTACGCAGGAGGAAGCGCGTCTTGAAGGCCTTGCCGCACTGCTCACACATGAAAGCCCGTGCCTCTCGATGCCGTGTCTCCTGGTGCACACGAAGTGCATCAGCCCGGTTGGTGCAGTACTCACACTCGGGGCACTGGTATGGCTTCAGTCCTACAGGACAGGGAACAAATCACCAATGAAAGGCGGTGGAGCAAGGTTCACTGGAGTTACTGTGATCCACGAATATAAAGAATGCAAGCAGCAAGTTAATGACCATATCTTTGGAATGCTCCAGTCCTCCAGTCCTGTCTGACGTCTCTTTTATTTTGAGATGGAGTTTTCCTCTTGTTGCCCAGACTGGAGTGCAATGGTGTGATCTCAGCTGACTGCAACCTCCGCCTCCCAGATTCAAGCGATTCTTCTGCCTCAGTCTCCCAAGTAGCTGGGATAACAGGCATGCGCCACTACACCTGGCTAATTTTGTATTCTTAGTGGAGACTGGGTTTCACCATGTTGGCCAGGCTGGTCTCAAAACTCTTAACCTCAGGTGATTTGCCCACCTTGGCCTCCCAAAGTGCTGGGATTATAGGCGTTAGCCACCGCACCTGGCCCTGTCTGACATTTCTGTGCCCTTCCAACATAGCATCCTTGTACATCATTAAGAAATCAATGTTGTAGTCCTAGCAACCAATATTGTGGGTACCCAAAGGATGCTGATGATTAACTGGACCTCTAACCAGCTGGCTACCTGAGAGTAATGAATATTCAAATATGGAAGAGTTTCCACATGGGAAATTACAACCCTCTTTTGATCACAGGGTTACTCATGGAATTTGAGAATTCATTTAAACACAACTGCTTGTTCAACTCAAAAAGTCAAAGACCCTGTCTCTACAAAAAAATTAGGTGAGTGTGGTGATGTGCACCTGTAGTCCCAGCTAACTGGGAGGCTAAGGCAAGAAGATTGCTTGTACCCAGGAGTTTGAGGTTGTGGTGAGCTGTGACTGCACCACTGCACTCCAGCATGGGCAACAGAGCAAGACCCTGCTACTAAAAAAATAAAAAATAAGTTAAAGAAATACATAGGAGGAAAGAAGTAGAGGTGAAAGAAGTGGAATTAATAAAAGCAAAGGGCCGGCCGGGCGCAGTGGCTCAAGCCTGTAATCCCAGCACTTTGGGAGGCCGAGGCGGGTGAATCACGAGGTCAAATGATCGAGACCATCCGGGTCAAAATGGTGAAACCCCGTCTCTACTAAAGATACAAAAAATTAGCTGGGAATGGTGGCGCATGCCTGTAATCCCAGCTACTCAGGAGGCTGAGGCAGGAGAATTGCCTGAATCCAGGAGGCGGAGGTTGCGGTGAGCCGAGATCGCGCCATTGCACTCCAGCCTGGGTGACAAGAGCGAAACGCCATCTCAAAAAAAAACGAAGGGCCTTGAAATGCCCCTAATCAATTCCTCCACATATGGAGGATCATATGCAATAAGCACGGGCACATGATTATGTGTTGTTGTTGTTGTTTTTGAGACAGGGTTTTGCTCTGTCGCCAGGCTGGAGTGCAGTGGAGTGATCTCGGCTCACTACAACCTCTGCCTTCCAGATTCAAACGATTCCCCTGCCTCAGCCTCCTGAGTAGCTGGGACTACAGGCGTGTGCCACCACTTGCTAATTTTTTGGGGTTTTTTTTGAGTTATAGTCTTGCTCTGTAGCCCAGGCTGGAGTGCAGTGGTGTGATCTCAGCTCACTACAACCTCCACCTCCTGGTCCTGGTTCAACCAGTTCTCCTACCTCAGGCTCCCGAGTAGCTGGGATTAAGGCATGAACCACCATGTCCAGCTAATTTTTGTATTTTTTAGTAGAGACAGTATTTCACCACGTTGGCCAGTCTGGTCTTGAACTCCTGACCTCGTGATCCACCCGCATTGGCCTCCCATAGTGCTGGAATTACAGGTATGAGCCACTACACCTGGCCTGTTTGTTTTTTATTTTTATTTTTTGAGATGGAGTCTCCCTCTGTCTTCAGGCTGGAGTGTAGTGGTGTGATCTCGGCTCACTACAACCTCCCACTCCTGGGTTCAGGCAATTCTCCTGCCTCAGCCACCCAAGTAGCTGGGACCACAGGTGCACACCACCACACCTGGCTAATTTTTTTTATTTTTAGTAAAGACAGAGTTTCACCTGTTGGTCAGGATGGTCTCAATCTCTTGACCTCGTGATCCACCTGCCTTGGCCTCCCAAAGTGCTGGGATTACAGGCATGAGCCACTGCATCCGGCCCAGATTGTGTGCTTTCAAGAGCTAAATGCTGGGTGTGGTGGCTCATGCCTGAAATCCCAACACTTTGGGAGGCCGAGGCGGGCAGATCACGAGGTTAGGAGATTGAGACCATCCTGGCCAACATGATAAAACCCCCATCTCTATTAAAATACAAAAAAATTAGCTGGGGGTGGTAGCATGTAATCCCAGCTACTCAGGAGGCTGAGGGAGGAGAATCCCTTGAACCCAGGAGGTAGAGGTTGTAGTGAGTCAAGATCACGCCACCGCACTCCAGCCTGGTGACAGAGCGAGACTCCGTCTCAAAAACAACAACAACAACCAAGTTTGTGGATTCCATACCCAGGAGAAGAAAAGGACAGATTGTAACCAGGGAACCCTGTACTTTCTTTTTTTTTTTTTTTTAATTTTATTTTATTCATTTATTATTATTTTTGAGACAGAGTTTTGCTCTTGTTGTCCAGACTGGAGTGTTGTGGTGCGATCTCAGCTCACTGCGACCTCTGCCACCCGGGTTCAGCCAATTCTCCTGCCTCAGCCTCCAGAGTAGCTGGGATACAGGCACTTGCCACCATGCCCAGCTAATTTTTGTATTTTTAGTAGAGACAGGGTTTTGCCATGTTGGCCAGACTGGTCTTGAACTCCTGACCTCAGGTGATCCACTTGCCTCGACCTCCCAAAGTGCTGGGATTACAGGTGTAAGTCATCACACCTGGCCCCCCTTTTTTTTTCTGGAGACAGAGTTTCGCTGTTGTTACCCAGGCTGGAGTGCAATGGCACGATCTTGGCTCACTGTAACCTCCACCTCCTGGGTTCAAGCAATTCTCCTGCCTCGGCCTCCCGAGTAGCTGGGACTACAGGCATGCGCCACCATGCCCAGCTAATTTTTGTATTTTTAGTAGAGACGGGGTTTCACCATGTTGACCAGGATGGTCTTGATCTCTTGACCTCGTGATCCACCCGCCTCAGCCTCCCAAAGTGCTGGGATTGTAAGTGTGAGCCACTGCACCCGGCCCTACTTTCTCCTTTTAAACTCATGACAGTTCCATCATCTCTGTGTTCAGAACCAGGTAATATTTCATTATATATATATTAAAAAAAAAAAAAAAAAGAACCAGGTAAATCTGCCCTCAGTCACACAAGTTTGAGTTGGGGGTTCTCACCAGGAGATAAATGACCCTGTAACATAGTCACCTGGGAAGCTTTTGGAACGTACATATGCCCAGGCTCTCAGGTTTTTCACTTCTGATCCTGACCGGTCTTCAGTGGGCTGGGGAGCCATTCTGGCACATACAACCCCAGCCTACCCTCTACTCCCAATGTGAAAATTGATGTTGGCCCTGAATCTGAGCAAGGACATACACTCCCTTGGTGAGGTCAGGCTTGCCAGGGAACAAGGGAACCCTTCAGGCCTGTCAAAACCACGAAGACTCACCTGTGTGCTTGGTCATATGGTATTTGAGCTGGTTGACCCACTTGCACTTGTAGCCACACTCAGGGCACAGGTACTTCCGTTCCTCCCTGTGGATCCGCATGTGGTACTGGAAGAGGCAAGAGCAAAAAGCAGAAACGTGTACCCTTTGGTACTCACTGGATGCAGAAGGAGGGACAAATAGGCAGAGAAACTGTTGGCAGATAACCCTTTTCCCTGCTCCCATCCAATCCACATGCCGCTTATCAACCAGGTCCCCCAGTCTGGTCAGGTTGGTATCCTAGCTTTGCCTTAGGTCTGTCACTTACTAGCTGTGTCCTAGATGGTCTAATCCCTAATTCTCAGTCTACTAATCTGTTAAATGGGGAATAAAGTATCTATATCTCATATTTTTGAAAGGATTAGAATTATAGTGCTGCAAAATACTGTAAGTGCTCAATAAATGCCATCTGTTATTACCCAGATTATTCCCACCCTACTCTATACCTTTAGCATATGGCAAACAGATGTTATGGAACTTTATTTTTCTTAATCTTCAGTTTACTTGCTAGGGATTTTTTTTTTTTTTTAAAGAGACAGGGTCTCAGGCTGGGTGCGGTTGAGACCATCCTGGCTAAACGGTGAAACCCTGTCTATACTAAAAATAGAAAAAAATTAGCCGAGCATAGTGGTATGCTGTAGTCCCAGCTACTTGGGAGGCTGAGGCAGGAGAATCGCTTGAACCCAGGAGGTGGAGGTTGCAGTGAGCCGAGATCACATCATTGCACTCCAGCCTGGGTGATGGAGTGAGACTCCATCTCAAAAAAAAAAAAAGAAAAAAAAGATACAGTCTCACTCTATTTGCCAGGCTGGAGTGAACATGAACTGGTGTGATCACAGCTCTCTGCAGCCTTAATCACTCCAGCCTCTCAAGTAGCTGGGACTACAGGTATACACCACAATGTTCAGCTAATTAAAATAATTTTTTCTGTAGAGACAGAGTCTCAATATGTTGCCCTGGCTGGTCTCAAACTCCTGCGCTCAAGCAATCCTCTTGCCTTAGCCTCAAAGTGCTGGGATTACAGGCATAAGCCACCATACCTGGCCATGAAATTTTTTTAAATGGGGTTTTGTTCTGTCACCCAGGCTGGAGTACAGTGGCATGATCATAGCTCAATGTAGCCTCAAATTTCTAGGCTCAAGCAATCCTCCCACCTCAGCCTCCTGAGCAGCTGGGACTACAGGTATATGCCACCATGCCAAGCTAATTAAAAAAATTTTTTTTAATTTTGAGATGGAGTCTCGCTCTTGTTGCTCAGCCTGAAGTGCAGTGGCTTCAATCTTGGCTTACTGCAACCTCCACCTCCCAGGTTCAAGCAATTTTCCTGCCTCAGCCTCCTGAGTAGCTGGGATTACAGGTGCTCACCACTACATCTGGCTAAGTTTTATACTTTTAATAGAAACAGCGTTTCACCATGTTGGCCAGGCTGGTCTCAAACTCCTGACTTCAGGTGATCCGCCCACCTCGACCCTCAAAGTGTTGGGATTACAGGGGTGAGCCACCAGGCCCAGCTAAAAAATTTTTCTGTAACAGGATCTTGCTTTGCTGCCCAGAGTGGTCTTCAACTCCTGGCTTCAAGCGATCCTCCTACCTCGACATCTCAAAATGTTATTACAGGTGTGAGCCATATTATGGAACTTTATCTTTACAACAACCCTATGAAGTTGGTAAGTATATCTTTTTTTTTTTTTTTTTTTTTTAACAGATGAAGAATCTGAGGCTTGGTAAAGGAACCTTCCCAAAGTCACAGAGCTAATATCTGGAAGAAGAGGGCCAGGCAGTTTAACTCCAGGGCCTGTGCTCCTTAAACTTCCTGTCTCATATCCTGACATTACCTTGAGGCGAGAGGGGTCAGCACAGGCATAGGGACAGAGGTGACAGTGGTAAGGCTTTTCTCCAGTGTGGATGCGACTGTGCCAGGTGATCTTCTGCCGGTTCTTGGTGCTGTAAGCACAATCAGTACACTTGTAGAGACGGGTGCCCCCATGCCCTTTTACATGGTGATCTAGTACCAGCTGATGACGGCACACAAAGTCACAAAAGGGGCAGCGTAGAGGGGGCTGGCCAGCATCCCCATCCCCATTTGAGGCTGCCACAGAGGCTGAAGTCTCCTCGTGCTGTTCCAGGTAGTGCTTTACCAGGCCCACCCGCTCCCGGGCAGCAAAGTCACAGAGCTGACAGCGGTGGCTGAAATGCTGCTGCCTCCGGTGTTCATCCAGAGCTGGTCGGCTAGGGAAGGCCTCCTGGCAGGCCCCACACTCAAGCCGTGGGTGCTGTTTACGGGTGTGCCCTCGTAAGCTGGCAGGGTTGGGGCACAGCAACCCACAGCGGGAACAGCGTAGGGGGCCCTCTGCGGTCTCTGCAGGAGAGCCAGGGGCAGTCTGTGCGGGCTCGGGGTGTCGGCGCAGAGCATGCTGCTTAAGTGCTGTCTCTGAGCTGAACTGGGCTTCACACTGGGAGCAGGCAAAGGCTGGGGTGCCTTGGTGGCAGCTGTTGACATGACGAGTGATGTCATGGCGAAGGTAGCCACTATAGTCACAAAGTGGACAGAAGTGGGTGGGTGTTTTGTCATGTACCCTTAACCGGTGCAGGCGCAGTTTTGAGTTGGTACCAAATGTCTGGGGGCAAGAGCTGCAGGGGATCCGGCCAACGCCTGTGTGTCGGGACTGGTGAGCCTCTAACCGGTACCGTCTGGTGGTGGAAAAGTCACAGAAGGGGCACTGATGGGGCTTCACTCCCTCGTGCTTGAGACGCCGGTGCTGCTGCATGCAACGGCTCTGTTTACAGGTGAAGCCACAGTCTGCACACTGCAGATGGGGCCGGGGCCCACGGGCTGGGGCCACAGTCGAGTGCCTCCGCTTCTGGTGGAGCCTTAAGGCGGCAGCAGCAGGAGCAGTGAATGGGCAGAGTTCACAGTGCAGCTCTCCAGACTCCTCGAGGGGACAGCCCCGGGTCTGGTGAGTCCTCAGAGCCCGTTCCTGCTGGCAGGTAAAGGGACAGGTGGGGCAGGAGAAGCGAGCCCCCTTCTGCTTTTGAACCAGAACGGTATCCCCATCACCAGAGCTGGACTCTGTACTCCCATCATTCAGGGGAACAGAGTCCCCATTGCTCAATGGGGACACAACAGGCTGGGTCTGGGGGATCCCTCGTTTTCCTCCCCCGCCACGTCCTCCCCTGCAGCCTTCAGCCACATGAGAGGTAATAGAGGAGAGCCGAGAACAAAGAAATGTGCACAAGTTGCAGTGAAACTTGCCCTGTTCAAAGTAGTACTTTTTAGGGACCTCTGTGGGTGAGGCGTTTCCTGTAGGAGGGACTAGGGAGCCAGAGACTGTGGCGAGAGGCTCCTCTGTTTCTTCTAGCTCCCTGGGAAGCTCCAAAGGAGTATCTTTTGGAAGCAGTAGCTCTGCTTCTAGTGGTGCAGGTGGGGGCTTCCGACCTTCTGTGTCCTCTGAGGCCTGGGTACTTGGGGGCACAGGTTGCAGAGGGATGGGTGAATCTGGTCTCGGCAAGCCCTTGCTCTTTCTGAGCAGAACAGGGCACTTCTTCAGCAGGTGGGTGCTGAGGCCACGTTGTTGCTTGAAGCTAGCCCCACAGTCAGGGCAGAGCAGGGGCTCTCTGCGGCCCTGGCACCCAGTCCTGGAGTGCAGATTCAGGGTCTTCTCCCGGCGAGTGATAAAAGGGCAGTGTGGGCAGCGGAAGGCTCGCCCCTCTCCCTGGATCACTACCATCTGTACCCGCCCCTCTAGCACCAATGCCTCTGCTTGTTCTTTATCCTGTCTCCTTAGGGCCTTGAGTAATGACTCTGACTCAGGCAATGGGGGCAAGGGTGCTGTCTCAGCAGGTGGAGTTGCCTTGAAGGTTCCTACCCAGTTGTTAGGGGCCTCCTCTAAGGATGGAGGATTTGAGGAGGGCTCAGACACTGGCTTTTCCAGAATGGGATTTTCCTCAGCACCCAAGTCAGAAGTCCCAATACCTTCAAGGCTAGACAGCTCTGGTCCTTCCAGTCCCTCTGGCCCTTCTAGTCCCAGGGGCCTGAACTCCATAGGAGCTGTTTCAGCAATCTCTTCAAGGGGTGGCTCAGTCACAGACTCTAGCTCTACTCCCAGGGCCTCTAGGTGTAGTGTGCAGCTGCCCTCCTCCACCTCTGCAGGGCTGGGACTGCCAACCAGGTCATCCCCATGGGGAGCCTCACTGGCCTCCTGTCTTCCAGTGCTGACCTCCTCACTCATCTCTGGCGGGGCCTGGTCCAAGTTGGGGTCCACCACAGTCCCAGGTTCATGGCCTGGCCCCTCAGGCTGGGCAGACAGCTGGCTTGAGGGCTCTGAATCTGGTGGGGGTGTCGGGCCTTGCCTGGCTGCTTCTGACTCCTGGTTCGCATAGCGGAGCTGCCAGGCCTGGTCTCCAGGTACATAGCCATGGGCCTTGCGTTTGTGGAACAACAGTGTGGTGCTGCTGAAGGTGCGGTAGTCACAGAGGGCACAGTGGAACTCACGGAGGCGGGTATGCTTGCAGTTCTCATGGCTCAGCAGGGCCTGCTTGTGGCGGCTCTGGTAGCTACAGTAGTGGCAAGGGTAGAGTGGGGCTGGTGTGCCAGGGTGGTGCTGGGAAGCCATGTGCTTCTGCAACTCATATTTCCGCTTGCAGGCGAAGGCACACACCTCACACATCAGAGACTTGCCCTGATGCCGCAGCTTGTGGCTGCTCAGCTGATCAGCCCGGTGGCAGCGATAGGAGCACTGGTTGCACTGATACCTGGGAAGGACGGAAAGGGGAGACAATCACGATAATCAATCACAGCTAAGAATCACTCAGTAAATACTCATGGTGGGCCAGGCTGTGCACTCAGTATTATACATGTGTCACCTGATGTAACCCTCCTTTTCACTACCCCATGAAACTGGCATCTCTATTTTCCAAGTGAGAAAACCAAATCACAGAATTTAGTAACTTAGCTAAGGTTGGTTACAAAGGAAGCCAGGAGCAGAGACAGCCTAGCTTCAGGGCCTGTGTTCTAAGCCCAACTCTGTACTGCCTTCCTAAAAGAAAGTAATCATAAATCAGCAGGTCCCACTGTAGACTTTTTTTTTTTTGAGATGGAGTTTCACTTTTGTTGCCTAGGCTGGAGTGCAGTGGCACGATCTTGACTCACTGCAACCTCTGCCTCCCAGGTTCAAGCAGTTCTCCTGCTTTAGCTTCCTGAGTAGCTGGGATTACCTACCACCCCACCCAGCTAACTTTTGAATTTTTGGTAAAGACGGGGTTTCACCATGTTGGCCAGGCTGATCTCGAACTCCTGACCTCAGGTGATCCACCCACCTCAGCCTCCCAAAGTGGTATTACAGGTGTGAGCCACCATGCCCGGCCAACCCACTATAGACTTCTAAGGAGCTGATGTGGCTACATCTCCACAGGGCAGGTTTCTGTGCCTCGTTCCCCTTCTCCCACAGAGAGAGGCATGTCAGCTCTAGAGACTCCTTAGCCAGCTGTGCCATAGGTCAAAGAATTTTCCTGGATTTGGAAGTGGCCAAGATTGGGGCATGAATATAGAGTCCATCCACTTTCCCAGGGCCAAACTCAAAACTCAAGTGACCTTAGTCTCTAGGCCTATATTCTAGGTCTCTACTCCCTTCCTGGAGCCCAGAGAGCATTCACCATGCGACTAAGCCACAGTCACAGAGGCCAGCTGTGGGCAATGGAGTTGAGACGGTGGGAGCAGAGAACAGTGTTAGGAGGAAACTTTTTTTTTTCTTTCCTTTTTTGAAACAGAGTCTTACTCTGTCGCCCAGGCTGGAGTACAGTGGTGCAATCTTGGCTCATTGCAACCTCTGCCTCCAGGGCTCAAGCAATTCTAGTGCTTCAGCCTCCCAAAAAGCTAGAATTACAGGAACTTGCTACCATGTCCACCTAATTTTTGTATATTTAGTAGAGATGGGGTGTTGCCCAGGCTGGGCGTGAACTCCCATGTTCAAGCAATCCACCTGCCTCAGCCTCCCAAAGTGCTGGGATTACAGGTGTGAGCCACCATACCCAGTCCTGGGAGGAGATGCTCTAGGGACCAGAGAAAGCGAGAGGGCCAGAAGTTGGATTCAAGAGGAAGCTAGCTTGACATAAGATTCTTGGGATTGGGATGGAGGCATATGTGTGTGCCTGTACCTGAGGTCCCCTGCATGTTTTCGCATGTGCACACGGAGGTAGTGCTTCCACTTGGTGACATAGCCACATTCAGTGCACATGTAATCCTTGGTGTTGGAGTGGGTCAGCATGTGCTTGGATAGGTAGCTCACATCTCGGCACGTGAAGTCACACAGCTCACACTTGTGAGGCTTCTCACCTGATATGGGTGGGGTGAGGATGAGGGGAGAGAACACAGGTCAGATACAGATGAGGGGACAGATCATTTCTTCCAGCAAGCTGCCCCGATGACCGGAGGAACAACAGCTTCATGTGCTACCTGAGATGGGGAAAAGCTCACAATAATGAAGGCTGCTTCACAGCCCTCTCAGACAACTACTTCCCTGACTCCTACACCAATGAAGATGGGAAGAAAGTAAAAACTAAGCTTTTCTTTTCTTTTTTTAAGTTGAGATGGAGTCTCGCTCTGTTGCCCAGGCTACTGGAGTGCAGTGGTGCAATCTTGGTTCACTACCAACGTCTGCCACCTGAGTTCAAGCAATTCTTGTACCTCAACCTCCCAAGTAGTTGGGATTACAGGTGCCAACCACCACACCTGGCTAATTTTTTGTATTTTTAGTAAAGATGGGGTTTTGCCATATTAGCCAGGCTGTTCTCTAACTCCTGACCTCAGGTGATCTGCCTGCCTTGGCCTCCCAAAGTGTTGGGATTACAGGCATGAGCCACTGCACCTGGCCCAAGCTTTTCAAAACTAGCTTAAAGTCCACTCTTATTTTACAGCTTGTGGTCATTATAGTTAACTGCTCTACTTAGCCTAATTCTTTTGTTTTCTACAACAAAAGGAAAAATAAATGAGACACTAGAATAGAATGGTCAAGAATTCTGACTTTGAAGTCCAACATAGTAATAAAAATATTAACAGCCAACATGAACATTCTTACTATGTGAATAGCACTCTTCTGAGCATTCTGTTAAAAAAAAAAAAAAAAAAAAATGCCTCCTCTCCTCAAATCTTCCTAACATCCTTAAGAGGCAGGTGCTATTATCATCCCCATTTTATACATAAGGAAACTGAGGCACAAAGAAATCACAGAGCCATTAAGTGGTAGTTTAAATCCTAGCTTACTCCCATGTGGCTTTGAGCTGTCTCTTTCCTTGTCTCCAAAAGGATGGTATAAAGATTAAATGAGATGTTCTTAAGTTATGAGCGATAGTGAGAACTCAAAGATGAACTGTCATATTGATGGTCAAGGCCTGACACTGACAATGCTGGGGGCCAGGTTCCTTCAAGACCCCTCCTTGTTGTCCCTGCCAACTCACCCAGCCCCCTTCCCTATGGTGAAAGGCTAGCAACGTGGTATTCTGGTTCTCATATGAGCTGTGTGATCTTAAAGTAGGTCTCAGAGTTTGTCTCTTTTCTCATCTTGACCTGTCTTACTTACAGGATTGCTATTGTGGATTATATGGGATAACACGAAAAAGCACCATAGCACTACACAGATGGAAGGCTTTAGGAAAGACCTCAGAAACATGAGATTTTTTGACTAAAGCATGTACAGAAACAAGTTCAATGAGCCTGGCTTTGCCCCAGGCTGCCTAAAATTTTTTTCTCCCACTCCAGTGTCTTTGATGAAAATTCTAAAAATGTCCTGTCAATCCACTGATGTTAGCACAGAGATCACAAATGGGATGAGGCTGTAGAAGGAAGCTTGGGTTGGCTGTTACCTAAAGCATCAAGAATGCTGCAAGGCAATTAACAAGTGCAAATTAAACATCTGCAACTTCCAGGTCACTGGAGGTCATTTTTCAGTGGCATGGATGCCCAAGCTATGGAAGACCACATGCGTGTGGATGGCCCAGTCCCCTCACCCGTCTCTCTCAGCACATCCCGAAATAACAACTGCAAAGTATGGTATTTGTCCTGGTCTGGGTTTCTTTAAGCTTGGTGTTAACCCACTCAAACCTGACTAGGGGTGGGCAGAACTGGACAGGGCTTAAGAGCAAGGCACAGAACCATAGTGCTTAGAGTACAGGCTCTGGAATCAGCCTGCCTGGATTCAAATCCTGGCTCTATGACTTCACTAGCTAAGTGACACTCAACTTAAGGCTCATTTGGAAACTTGGAGTACTAGATCTATCTCTAGGAATTCTGGGTTAAATGAGAAAATGTATGCAAGGCCTTTTGTAGCCATTATCATCACCATCATTACTACAAATTATTGTAAGGATGAAAACCATCCTACCAGTATGCAGAAGCATGTGTCGGATGAGCACCCTCTTGTGGGCAGTGGCAAAGTTGCACTCAGGGCACTGGTGGATCTTCTCATGAGCATGCATCTTGCCTACATGATCCTGGTAAGCCACTGGGTTGAAGGTGGCAAAGGGGCAGAAGGTACAGCGCAGCTCTTCACTGCCAGGGTGGCCCTGCTTCTTGTGTTTACGAAATAGGTGCTTATTGGAACAGGCAAAGTCACAGTGGGGGCAGTGGAAGGCGTAGTGGCTCTTGCGGTGGGCCTCCATGGCTTCCGCTGTGGCAAACAGCATGGGACATGAGTGGTGGCGGCACTCCACAGCCCGCACCCCATGGGTCTCCTTCAGGTGCTTAACAAAAGCCTTGCGGTTGGGCGCAGCATAGCTGCAGCCCTCCTGAAAGCAGCGCAGGGGTAAGGGCTCTGCTGCAGCTGCTGCTGTGTGGCTCTTGAGGTGCTCCTTGAGGGCCTGGCTGAGGCGGAATTCCTCACGGCAGACAGGACAGGCATAGGTGTCTGAGTAGAAGTTGGAAATGTCTTCATGCATACTGGCCATGTGGCGGTTGAGCGCATTCCTCTCCACCGCACTGTAGTGGCACAGCGGGCAGTGGTGGGCCTTTTCACCCAGCTCCCGCAGCAGATGGGTCTTGAGCTTGCTCTTACTGGTGAAGAACTTCTGGCAGTTGGGGCACTGGAGGCTGGGGTCTGGGAAGTGGAGATGCAGGTGCTCCACCAGATGGGTCCGCTTCTTAAAGCAGCGCTTACACTCTGGACACATATGGGTCTTGAAGAGGGACTCGGTGCCAGAGACCACATCCCCTGGGAGAGGGAAGAGAGAGAGTTGAGAGAGTGAGATTCTTCAACAGGTCAGGGGATAGCCAGATAATGGGAGAATCACAGTTTGCTCAGACACAAACAATGTGTGGCCTCTCTCCAGGAAACCAAGCAAAAGGGTCTCAAACACTGTAGTCTCAAGGAAAACGTGAGAAACCCAAGTTTTAAGAGAAGCAAAATTACAAGGGCTTCTCAGGCCTTGCTGTGACAGCCTGTTTGAAGTGCTTTACTCAGCTACCTGCTCTTCCCGAGCTGCTTAAAACAATCTGAATGGAGCATTCTTGTTCTTTCCTGCCTTGTTCTAAGGAGGCAGGCAGAAGGATCAACAAGATTAGTTAGAAGGAAAGAGTCCCCAAGGGAGTGAGCCAAAAGAAGGTAAAGTACTCTTACTTCCAAACACTGGCCCACAGGGCTCTAGATAATAATGAAGCTAGTAACATACAACCAAATCTTTCTCATTCACTTGACAACAACTATGCTCCTTGTAGGATCTTTTATATATTCTACTGGGGTGAAAAACTGGGAAGCAAAGATTGAGAAAAAAGTATAGAGAGGCTGGGCATGGTGGCTCACGCCTGTAATCCCACCACTTTGGGAGACAGAGGCGAGTGGATCACAAGGTCAAGAGATCGAGAGCATCCTGGCCAACATAGTGAAACCCAGTCTCTACTAAAATACAAAAATTAGCTGAGTGTGGTGGCACACGCCTGTAGTCCCAGCTACTCGGGAGGCTAAGGCAAGAGAATTGCTTGAAGCTGGGAGGCAGAGGTTGCAGTGAGCTGAGATCACACCATTGCACTCCAGCCTTGTGCCTGGCAAAAGAGCAAGATTCTGTCTCAAAAAAAAAAAAAAAAAAAAAAAGTATTTGAGGGCTCAGTGCCAGACAAAATAGGCTGATGATCATCAATAACTTCTGGCATCTGTATAAGACGAACTTCACCTCCTGCTTCCCTGCAAGAGTTTTCTGCCTGAGGAAAACCCATCCTGTAAAGCAAACTGTTTACTCCAACGCTGTATTACTAAAGTCTTTACAATTTACTCATCATTTTCCCACTAGACCTTGACTCTTGAGTGAAGGTAGAACAGAATAAAAGGATCTGAACCAAAGCTCAGAAAACAAACCCCAGAGTCTCAATGCCAGGGTTTCAACAATCCATTCTTCCCCACCACCAAGGGCTTCAAGCCTCAAGATGCCATTACCTTCCAGCTGCTGAGCCCCTTGGCCTTTATCCACAGCCTTCTGGGATTCCTTCTGGGTGTCACTCTTCTCTTCTTTCTCTACATTCTCCTCTTCAGCCATCTCCCGCCCAGGCAAGGGTGCACCTGCTTCCTGTGAAGCTTCTCTCTCTCCTGGAGGCAGATTGGGAGCTGGAGACACATAAAACTTGATAAAGTCTACAGAAGTCAATGACAGCATTAAATGCTTATACTTCTCTACCTATTGGCTGAAATAATCACCCTCTCCCACTTTTAGCATAAGGGAATCTTGGGTTTTATGTATAAGTGTATTCCCACTCAAGATAGAAATAGGAGGACCAGGAGCTAAGTTATTAGCAATGGTCTAGTCTAGAGTAACTCAAACCTCAGAGAGCACCAACTTCAGACTCCATGAAGCTAACAGCATTGAGGTCATAGGGGGCTGAAAGTAGAGAATGGGTAGACTGCAATTTCTCCTCTTATCAGAATCCTGGTCCGTTTTCTCTGTTTCTTCCTGCTCCTCTGCTCTCTCAGCTTTTTTGAGACCAAGAGGAATAACAACTAGTAAACCCCATCTCCTTTGAAGGTTCCTTTCGTTCCTTCTTTCTTTTTTATTTTTGAGACAGGGTCTCAAACCCTAATATTCAGGCTGGAGTGCAGTGGCACAATCTCGGCTCACTGCAACCTCCGCCTCCTGAGCTCAAGTGATCCTCCCACCACAGCCTCCTGAGTAGCTGGGACTACAGACATGTGCCATCACACCCAGCTAATTTTTGTATTTTTGTAGAGAAAGGATTTCACCACATTGCCCAGGCTGGTCTCAAACTCCTGGGCTCAAACGATCCATCCACCTTGGCCTCCCAAAGTGCTGGGGTTAACGCATGCACCACAGTGCCCAGCCCGAAGGGTTATTTCCTTTTTAAAATAACCCCAGCTTCTACTGCCCAATCCCCAGCTGCTCTAAAGGAAAGTCTACAGGCATTCTATTAGTGGCTATAGCCAAGGATGGTCATTTTTTGCTTTTGCTCTTAGAAAATTCTGAAATTGATCATCATTAGAGAATACTGGTTAAGTAACTTCAGGCCACAAGTAGCCTAAGCCAAATTTCACTCACTGTCAATGAACAAAGACTTACTTTGTCCCATATATTCCAACTGTTTCAAGATGCCTTCCCATGTCATCCAGTAATTCCATCCTCCTGAGCCACTATCTAGATTCTTTTATATTCATGGCCCTGGAAACAACTGCCTCTCCTATAAGATCAACTGTGGCTGAATTCCAGGGGGAGGAACTGCTTGGCCCTTGGCCTCATACCTGGCAGCAGCTCCTGGGATGGAAGGCCCTGAACGGCAGAAAGTTCTCCCTGTGTCCCAGCACCATGGCTCCGCTGATGCTGCCGGAAGAGTTTGACGTTGGAGCCCATGAAGCTGCAGTGGCTGCAGTGGAAAGGGTAATGCGCCTGCCGGTGCAGCTCCATGCCCTGCTGGCTCCCGAAAAGCAGAGGGCAGCCCCGGAAAGAACAGGGCACAGGAACTGCTCTGTGAGTCTGCCTCAGGTGGTGCTGCAGACCCTTGCGATCTTCAGCAGAGAATACACAGCCAGATTCTGGGCAGGAGAAGGTGTCAGGAGTGCCCCGGTGAATCTTGAAGTGGCTCTTCAGGGCCTGGGGTTGGGCAAACTCCTGTCTACACACAGGGCATGATAGGGAGCTACCTGGTGGGTTCTGACCCTGCAGAGGGCCAGGGAGGGTTGGGTTGCTGAGAGGCAGCTCTACAGAGCATGGGGGGCTAGAGAGGCCCTGCACAGGCTGTATATGGGTCTCACTGCACTGGTGCAGGGCCAGCAGAGTGGGCTCTGCGAAGCTCTGTTCACAGCGCTCACAGAAGTACACCTCCACCACCTTTACCAGGACACCTGCAGGCAGAGGACCGACAGAGAAAGGCATAGAATCAGATGGAACAAGACTCATAGGAGTTAGTTACTAGTAGAAAATGTAGGTGAATCTTTTAATATTCGTGGAGTACAGATGGACTTTAAGTCTGGATCTACACCTGGACTGTAAGCCCCATAAGGTCAGGGACCGTCTATCTGCACAAGTGTTTGGATTCCTAGCACAAGACTTGGCACAAGGTAGGTGCTTAATAAATATTTGTTAAATGAGTGAACAAACAAGCAAATCCAGAAAGCATTAAGTCAGTATGTTTTACCCAAGTAAAAACCAGAAACTTCCAAAAGAAAATGACAAAAACTAGGGATAGTATCTGCAATATAAATTACAAGTGTTACTCTCAAATTCTTTAAAGAGCTTTACAAAGGCACAGGAATTGATAAAATGGAGAATATCCTTTCTGAAAACAGCCATATCATCTCCATAATAATTGCTGCCTTTTTAAAAGCAATGGGTCTTTTGATAAAGAAAGGCTTAAGAAACGCTCTGGTGCTTCAACAGCCTTAAGAGAACAGGGACCTGAGATTCTGCCAGGTTAAGGCCACTATGTTTACTAGTGGTAGAGCCATGACTCAAGCCCAGGGATGTCCAACATTTATTCTGCTGATCCTTTTGCTCTTTATTGTTTTTTTTTTGTTTAAAAAAATTTCAGTGCAACAACTAAAATGATATATAAGTATACAAAGGAAGAATAACCATCCAGTACCTTCACACACACAATTTGGTCCGTATTTTTTTGAGCCTTTTTTTTCCTACTTGCTACATATCAAAGATATTTTTGTCTTTGAGTACATTTACATCTACTTGGTATTTTCTTGTCCAGTTCATGTTTTTTCAGAGCATGGACAAATCAAAATGAAATTCTGCCTTGCTTCCCTGGGGACCAAAAAAATACAAATAATTTTTTTGGCTGGTCATGGGGAAACAGGGTCTCTCTCTGTCATCCAGGCTGGAGTGCAGTGGTGATGGGATCATAGCTCACTGCTGCCTTGACCCCCCAGGCTCAAATGATTCTCCCACCTCAGCCTCCTGAGTAGTAAATTTTTAAATTTCTGTAGAGACAGGATCTCCCTATGTTGCCTATTCTAAAAATAATTTTAAAAAATAAATAAATTCTGCCCTTACAGATGGACATTTGGGCTGTATCTAACTGTTCCAAGCAAAGCTCTCCTATATATCCTCATCCCTGTATCTTTGTGAATATATATGAGTCTTTCTTTCTTTTTTTTTTTTTGAGACAGAGTCTCATTTTGTTGCCAGGCTGGAGTGCAGTGGTGCAATCTTGGCTCACTGCAACCTCTGCCTCCTGGGTTCAAGTGAGTCCCCTGCCTCAGCTTCCCGAGTAGCTGGGACTACAGGTGCACAGAACCATGCCCAGCTAATTTTTGTATTTTTAGTAGAGATGGGGTTTCACCATATTGGCGAGGCTAGGCTTCTCTCGAACTCCTGACCTTGGGATCCACCTGCCTCGGACTCCCAAAATGCTGGGGTGACAGGCATTAGCCACCACCCCCAGCTTGTATATGAGTCTATAGGACAGATTCCTATAGTGGAATTACAGTGGTCAAATTATGCATATTGTTAAATTTGCTATGTAGCTAAACTGACCTTCAAAAGATTATACTAATCTGTATCTCTGTAAGCTGTAACATGGCATTTCCTAGAGCCTCATCAACAGCAGGTATTATTATTAAAAATGTTTAATTTATGCCAAAGTCCATCTCTTATTTTTAACTGGAATTTATTTGTTTGCTAGTGAGATTAAGCACCTGCCATATGGTTACTACTTTTATTTCTTCTTTAGTGTATTGCACATAGATTTCTTTTAGGAGGGCGAGGTGAGAAGATTGCTTGAGCCCAGGAGTTCAAGACTAGCCTGGGCAACAAGGTGAGTCCTTGTTTTGACACAAAAAATTGAAAAACTAGCTGAGTGTGGGTGGTATATACCTGTGGCCCCAGCTATGGGAGGCTGAGGCAAGATGACTGCTTAGGCCCAGGAGATCAAGGCTGCAGTGAGCTATAACTGTGCCACTGTACTCCAGCCTGAGTGACAGAGCAAGACCCCATCTCAAAAAAAAAAAAAAAACCCCAAACAAAAACAAAACAAAACAAAAAAGGAAATCAAACAACAAAAAAGATGTTTTTTCTTATTGTGGCTCTTAGAATTTTAAAGATACTCTTTCTTATATATTGCAAATATTTTTCCTAGGCTTTTAAAAAAATTTCTTTTGCCACATGAAAGTTTGGAAATATTATATGGTCAAATTAGCTGATCTTTCCCAATATTCTTACACTTATTATTATTATTTTTTGTCTTTTTTTCCCCCTTTTTGTGGAGAACGGGGTCTTGCTATATAGCCCAGGCAGGTCTCGAACTCCTGGGCTCAAGCTGTCCTCCAGCCTCTGCCTCCCTAACAGCTGGGATTATAGGCGTGAGCCACTGCGCCCAACCTCCAATATTCTTTGTCACTATACTACACTGCCAAGTGAAGTGGTGACAACTGTGGCTGGAGGATGGCAATTAAAAAACAGGGAAGTTTCCGAAAAATAAGAGGTGATGATAATGGGATGAATAAAAGGAGAATCTTTCATCTGAGAGAAATACGAATGCTCAACTCCTACTTTTTTTGTTTTTTAAAGGGATGAGGGTCTCACTATGTTGCCCAGGCTGGAGTGCAGTGGCTAGTCACAGGTGTGAACGTAACATACTGCAGTCTCTAACTCCTAGGCTCAAGCAGTTGTCCTGCCTCAGCCTCCCAAGTAGCTGAGAGGTGCCTGCCACTGTACCAGGCCTCAACTCCTATTCTTAACAACATGCCTTAGATAAGTAAAGTATGTTATACACAAAAAAACTAGGGCAGGGAAATACCAGATCACTTCTGGAAAGCCCTGCCAAGCCCAGGGTGGTAGAGACAGGCTTTTTGCTTAATTCCTGGCTGCAATTCCCGGGTAGGAGGGTCAATATGGAGAAAAGAATCTCCAAGGACTGTAAGAGGAAGGACAAGCCAGGAGTTGGCAGAGGTGTCAGAAAGGTCTTTCTGGATTACCGCCTAGCACACACTAAGCCCTCGCAGGACAGACTCTGCCAAAAGCTTGGTAGAAGGCTGTGCACCACTTTGCCAGCCTTCAATCAACATGTACCAACTGCAAACCAAATTACAACACCTCCAAGGATAAAAATAGAATGCTACCTTGTGTTCTCATCATATTTATACAGAATCAAAAATAGCCCAGGCAAAACCTCAGGGCTGCTTGTCCCACTGGCCTGCTTGCAACTGGGTTTATACCTGGGGTCTCTCCAGGAGCACCTGGGGTCAGGGTTCCAGCTACTGTCTCCACAATGATCTCCATGTTCCCTGGTCCCTCTTCAGTTGCTGTGGCCTCTACCAGCAGGCAGCTGGGCTCAGTAGGTAAAGCTGCAGGGTCCCCAGAAGGACAGGGGCTCTGGACAGGCCCCAGGAGTCCACGGTTAGAGAGAGGAGGGGGGATCAGCAATAGCTCAGGGCATAGTCCATCCATCTCTCCGGTGCTATTGGCTGGCTGTGAGTTCAACAGGGGGTCTGTCATCACCACGACTTGTGTGTTTTGGCCTCTTAAATGCTGACAAGCCAACCAGAAGAAAAACAAAATAAGGTTAGAGTTCTTACTTTCTTCCCAGCTGGTGTGGGTACACAGCCCAGTGCCCACCCACTTAGGCATATACTTGTATGGCAGCATGCCATACATACCTTATGAGACAAAATAGAGGCTTTCTTTTTATGATAATGTTCAGAACAAAAAGTTTAAAAATGACAATAAAGAAAAAAACAAACAAAAAATGATAACAGAATATTAATAGAGCCAACAAGTATCGGCCAAAATACTAATGACTGGAGGTTGTCTCCTGATAGCTAAGTGCCCTTAGCCAAGTCATTAAGCAATCTTATCTGCAACAAAATTAGGTGGGGCCAAAGTCTCTCAGAAGTTCCCCTCCCTTTTTTTTGAGATGGAGTCTCACTCTGTTGCCCCGCTGGAGTGCAGTCTCACTGCAACCTCCACCTCCTGGGTTCAAGCAATTCTCCTGCTTCAGCCTCCCAAGTAGCTGGACTACAGGCATGCACCACACGAGCCTGGCTAAATTTTGTATTTTTAGTAGAGATGGGGTTTCACCATATTGGCCAGGCTGGTCTTGAACTTCTGACCTCAGGTGATCTGCCCGTTTTGGCCTCCCAAAATGCTGGGATTATAGGTGTGAGCCACCTTGCCTGGCCCCTTTCCCTCTTAATGTTTGATAATCTCACTATTCCTCAGCATGATTATAAGGAACGACTTTCCTTCATCAGCTGGCTCCTGCTGACCTCCCCAGACTCATCTCCCACTTCTCCCCTCAACAGGGCTCTGAACCAGATGATGTGCCATTCTCCAGACCCGTCACATTCTCTGATGCTTTCACACTCTCACAGCCTTTTGTGTCTCTTGTCTTGATATGCCTTTCCCCTTTTCAATCTCTCCCTTTTGTCTGGCTAACCAATTAACTATCCTTGAAGAAGCTGCACAAATGTCACTTCCGCCATGAAAGCTTCCTGACACTCTTAACCCATTCTCTCTCTGGCGTCCTAAGGGCACCCTGTACACAGTCCTATCAGAAACGAGGTCACATTGCACTGTTGTTTACCTGTCAGTTTCTCTCCCTAGATGTGTAGCTTTTTAATAATTTGTTGACATTATCACTTCAATATCACTTTGTGATACTGACATTATTATCGCTTCAGTGAATACAAACCACCCACAATCGAGGATTCCAGTGAAGTACCAGACAGGGAACTGCACTGCAGTAAAGCTAGGTATCTTGTACCAAACCAGTGGTTTATCATTTATAATGTAACATATTTGGAGAGTTTTCAAACTCATTAACTATCACCTAAAACTAAATATGGGAACATAACTGAGGAATGAATGACAATTAAATTGCATACTGTTATACACGGCTATAATGAATTTAAGCTGAATAATTAGTAATTAATAAGAATGATAGTAATCATTTTATGAAATTGAGTCATAGAGAAGTTGCAAAAAGAAAAAAAAAAAAAAAAAAGAAAGCAAGATCCTGCAATCTGACTGTCCCTACTTCCAGAATCCCACGGACTCAAAACAGCGGCTCACAGGGATTCACAAGGTGGCTGGGAAGGGCACTCTCGCGGTCAGAGGGATTCTCTGTAAACCGCAGCCTCCACTTACTGAATTTTATCGCTGCTCTGGGGAATCTTCCGGCTCGGCCATTCATAGCCTCCGGGGGGAGCCAAGGAGGACGCAGAGCCGTCAAGATTAAGAACCTTCTTCACCCGCGGGAGGGGAGGGTGAGATAGGAGACCGATAGTCACGAGAGAAGAAACACGCGTTATCTTCCGGGCAGGAGCACTGAGGAAAAGAAAGGACAGACTAAGGCAGAGAGAAGGCCAGGAGAAACAACGGGCCCCGGCCTAGGGACCCGGGTTCCCACCTGCCGCTGGGTTCTGACTCTCCGCGTGGCCTTGGACAGAGTCGCCTAGCTTCTCTGGGCCTCAGCTTTCCTGTCTGTAAAATGGAGGTGATGACAGTGTCCACATCTTCGGGCGGGAGCTGGATCACAAGAGCCAGCGAACTGGAAAGGCGGTTTGTAACCTGGAAGGCTTGGGATGGAGCATCTTCATGATTTTGTTCCAGAGAGCAGCGGGTACCCGGGCGGGGTCCAGAGCAATGACGCGACTGCGGCGCCGGGGCCCAGCTCTTCTGCGTGCTCCCTTCAGTACCTCCTCCCGAGAGTTCCCAGGGTCCAGGCCCACCCTGATGCCTTGACTGGAAAAACTTTGCCTCCGGCTCGCTCCACCCCCGATTCCCTTCCCAGTTCCCGCCCCGCAGCCGCTCACTCACCTCCGGACCCAGAGCCGGCTGGAGCCGCATCTCTATGGTCGGCAGTGGCTGGAGCGGCCGCCCGGGCCCACTTTGTGCGACCGCCTCCGGCCCAGCAGCCTCTAGTATATCGGGGATATGGAAGCCACTCTCTCTTCCGCTTGCCGGCTGCCGTGGTGCTCTATGTTTTCTCTCTGTGGTTTTTCCCCGCCCTCCACCCCTACTCCAGCCCTGAAGTCGGAGGAAGCACCATCGAGAGCTCTGGGGTAGAGTGGCGTGGGCTTCTCGGTAGGTGTGGCGGGAAGTAGATGAAAGGACTCGGGGCGGGGCCGAGCGCTGCTTCCCCCAAGTGCGGGTGCGGTGAAACCAACGAGACGGAGGGCCAGAGAGTCATGGCGGTGAGTGGGCGGAGTGACTGGTTGCCCTAAACCATGTGGCTGGAGGCACGAACTGGGGTGTGGGCGAGGTTCAGGAGGGGGTTTCTGGGTGTCGCGGAGGGGGAGGGGACGGGAGAGCTTTGTCTGTGGCCTTCCATGCATAGGTGTTTTGGAATTTTGGATCCCAGTTCTGAGGCTCAGCCGAGGTCACTGCTGTCAGCTCATCTCCCTGCATGCCAGGTGCAAGGCAAAGTGGCCGGGGTTCGGGGTTGGAGGACAGGTGTACTAGAGACAACTTTGCGCTTATCCCTCAGGATCTTATTTGTCTACAGTGTAACGATCCGTGGAGAAAGTAGCAGATGGGTAGGTTTCAGTTGGGGAGGATAAGGGAGAAAAGAACCGGCATTCCGAACCAAGAGAACTGCATGAGCAAGGAGGTGGGAGGTTGCTTATCTGTTGAACATATTTGTTGCATATTTGCTGAACAGGTAGTGTTAGGAACTAATCTATGAAAGGTAGGTGTGCGCCGTATTGCGGAGGGCCTTGAGTACCAGGCTCAATTTGTACCCCCAGCCATTGAAGGCACTGGAGCAGAAAGAGAGATGGAATTGGAGCTGATCCCTATGATGAAAGATCCGGACCCTTGTGTAGCTGTTGAGTGAAGCAGGAGGTGAAGAAAAAAGTGCCATTTCAAGAACTATAATTTTAAATATAGTTTAGGTGGGAAGTAATAAAGGTCTAAACAGGACATTAGATATTGGGAACGTAAGGGAGAGGATATTTGAAGGACGTTACTCATGGTAACAAGGCATAGAGTTATTGACAAATCAATGGATGCTTCCCCCTTGCTGACTCCAGCTAGTGGGCCCCTTTCTATAAAAGCTGGTACCATGGACCACAAAAATCCTGTCCATTCATTATCCTGATGTGAAGCCAGTTTATATTGCTCTTTTTGGTTTAAGGCATCTCCAGACATGGTCCTCTGGTAAGAAACAGGTATGAGTAGAGTAATGAAGGGCAAAATGGGATGAGGGGCATTGCATGGAATGCAAGTCTTCACCCTTGCATTCCAATACTACCCTTACCCCACAAAAGGAGGATATTGACCAACAGAGTAGTGCTAACCTGTGCGCAGGGCTGGAGAGGTCCAATTTTTAAAGTAATCTTTTGCTTTGTCCCATCTCCACTGTTCCCCACTCGTAGGTTTTTGCAACACCCCAGGGCTGGTAAGGTTTGGTGTTTCCCTTTCAAGATGCCACTTTCAGACTTTATTCTGGCCCTGAAGGACAATCCCTACTTTGGGGCTGGATTTGGGCTGGTGGGTGTGGGCACAGTCCTGGCCCTGGCCCGGAAGGGTGCCCAGCTGGGCCTGGTGGCATTCCGGCGCCATTACATGATCACACTGGAAGTCCCTGCTCGAGACAGGAGCTATGCTTGGTTGCTTAGCTGGCTCACCCGCCACAGTACCCGTACTCAGCACCTCAGTGTGGAGACTTCGTACCTTCAGCATGAGAGTGGCCGCATTTCCACTAAGTTTGAATTTGTCCCCAGCCCTGGAAACCACTTTATCTGGTAAGGTTGGGAGCCAGGGAGGGCTGTGAGAGTAGAAAAAAATGATGGGAGCTGGGTTTGAACCATTCACTCACTCTGTTTTGATTGTTCTTATTCAGGTATCAGGGGAAATGGATCCGAGTAGAACGAAGTCGAGAGATGCAGATGATAGACTTGCAGACGGGGACTCCTTGGGAATCTGTCACCTTCACGGCCCTGGGCACTGACCGAAAGGTTTTCTTCAACATCCTGGAGGAAGGTGTGGGATGGCACAGGCAGGCTTTCTAGGGACATTGCAGGGATGGGGACATTTGACATCAGAGGATAAGCAGTTTGGAGAGGTGGAATAAGCAGACCAGGGTGAGCCCAGGGGAGCACGGGGCCAGAAGGAAGCTGTTGGGCATAGCTCCACCTAATCGAAGAATCAGCCATGGTGAAGAGAATTATTGGCTTTATCTCATCTTTTCCTTTTCAGCTCGAGAGCTAGCCTTGCAGCAGGAGGAAGGGAAGACCGTGATGTACACAGCTGTAGGCTCTGAATGGCGTCCCTTTGGCTATCCACGCCGCCGGCGGCCACTGAGTTCTGTGGTTCTACAACAGGGTCTGGCTGACCGAATTGTCAGAGACATCCGGGAATTCATTGATAACCCCAAGTGGTACACCGACAGAGGTAAGAAGCAGCTAAGATCTTGGCTGTGCTATTTTTGACATTTTAGAGGGGACAGGTTGGTCTCTGGCCAGATGGGGTGATAGAAAGTTCTAGTCCAATTCCCAGAGATTAAGAGGAATGAAAAGTTGTGTATGAGGATGATTTATTTCCCTACCAGTTATCAGGCTTCCAGCGGGCAGGGCTGGGAATGAACGTGGATATCGGGCAAAATCCATATCAACCTGGCTCTCCCTAGGCATTCCCTACAGACGTGGCTACCTGCTTTATGGGCCCCCTGGTTGTGGAAAGAGCAGTTTTATGTGAGTAGTCAAAATTTCTCTTGGTGAAACTAAGCCTTTGTGAAAACACTGGGCTGATGGGGTTGGAAAGGGAAGTGAATCTGGGGACCAGGGGCCGGGATAAACATGAAATGTGTGGAACATTAGGGTGTGAGCTAGAAGTTAAGCCTCTGAGACACATATCCCCAGACTGAGAGGAGAGTAGCTGGGCCTGAGGAAGCATTTCCAGGTTGCCTGCTACCTCCTGCCATCCCATCCTCCATAGCACAGCCCTGGCTGGGGAACTGGAGCACAGCATCTGCCTGCTGAGTCTCACAGACTCCAGCCTCTCTGATGACCGGCTCAACCACCTGCTGAGCGTGGCCCCACAGCAGAGCCTGGTGCTCCTGGAAGACGTGGATGCTGCTTTTCTCAGTCGAGACTTGGCTGCGGAGAGTAAGTGAGGGGTTCTGGAGGAAGGGGAATGGGTAACTGGAACAGGGGAAGACAGTAGAAATCTAGAGGGCTGACAGAGGATGCCTGGGTTAACAGCAGGAGCCCATGAGAGGCATGGTAAGAGAACATAGTGGGGCGTGCTGATTTTATGCTGGGCTATGACTACCCATGCTTTATCTTTGCCTTCCTCCAGACCCAGTAAAGTACCAAGGCCTAGGTCGCCTCACCTTCAGTGGACTGCTCAATGCCTTGGATGGTGTGGCTTCCACTGAGGCCCGCATCGTGTTCATGACCACCAACCATGTGGACAGGTAGGAAGGAGCCAGGGATTCTGAGACCAAGGCAAGAGCCCACCTCCTCGGTGCCTTGAGAGGAGCAGGAGGTCGAGGGGCCATCTCTTTTGGGTGCTAGTGTGACTGCTGCCTGTGACTCTTTCCCTGTCTTCTCTCAGGTTGGACCCTGCCCTGATACGCCCTGGGCGAGTGGACCTGAAGGAGTACGTGGGCTACTGCTCACACTGGCAGCTGACCCAGATGTTCCAGAGGTTCTATCCAGGGCAGGCACCTTCCTTAGCTGAGGACTTTGCAGAACAAGTCCTTCGAGCTGCAACCCAGATCAGCCCTGCCCAGGTGCAGGGCTACTTCATGCTGTACAAAAATGACCCTGTAGGGGCAATTCACAATGCTGAGTCTCTGAGGAGGTGATTAGGCTGCACTCAGCTCGGCTCTCCTCCTCTAGTTCAATAAACATCTGCCACACTACTCTGCTCTCGGATCTCCCTTCATCACTGGATTGGTACTTGAATAAAAACCAGGCGCTGCAATCACAGGTGCCTACAGGGGTCAGTCAGGCAACCACATATGCAAATGATGGAGCACAGACTAAGATAGAGATGAGACATAAAACAGGAAACTAAGTTCCTCTACCTAAAGGCATTCTATGTATGTATATAATGGACAGACGTGGGTGTGTACACAATGGGTTAACGGGAGTCCTAAGGACTCTGCTTACATGCTGACATCCCACTAGTTTTCTCTGGAACTGATTACACTAGCTGATGAGATGTCAGACCCTCTTTACCCAGCTCTTTGGAGAACAGACTTCAGAGCACAGGTGGGGGCTGCTTTGCCACACCCCAATCTTACTAGGAATTGAGAAAAAGACCCATTTCTCACAGGCTAGGCGCTGCTGAGCAAAGAAAGCCAAACAAGGTCAAATATCTTTATTATTCCCCTTCCATCCCCAATTTCCCTGTCCCTGCCAAGTCCTGCTAGGAACCATCCTCAGATTCCAGGCCTAGGGGCTCCCTCTGAGTACCAGGCCGGTATGCTCCCTGGCCCCGAGGCAGGCGGGGGTAGGAAGAACCCGGGGTCCGGCCTTTGGAGCGCTCCCAGCGAGCACAGTCCCGAGTCCTGCGGGGTGGGGGGCCCTGCCAGCTGCCAGGCCCCTTCTCTTGGGGAGGACCTTCAACCCCTTCACTATGGGGTTCTGGCTTTAGGTCCATGGGCTCCTTGAGGGGCCCCTCAGGAGGTGGCAGTTCTTTGGTGTTACAGGTACCTTTGGGGGCATGGCACTCCCCTCCCTTCAGGTACCTCCGTTCAGGCTGTCGCCAGGGACCTCGACTGGGCTTGGGGGGATCTAGCACAGCTTTCTGGGTTTCGCCCAACCTTTGCTGATTTGGCCCAGCCCCTGGAATCTTCTCACACATGTACTGGGTGGCCACAGGCAGAGGAGCTGGCAAGGTGGATTGGACGGCTGGTGAGGTGGACAGATCTGCTGCAAGGGTGCTGGGCGGGTGGGATCCTTTGGAGACATCTACAGCTGACTCAGGTTCCACAGGGGCAGGAGGCTAGAAAGAAATGAGATAATGCAGTAAGGGGGATGCAGCTCCTCAAAGCAGGGAACCGCAAGTCCCTCTCCTACCATCGGGGCTGACCAAGATCAGTCTTTAATCTCCCTGCTTAGAACAAAGCCCACTCTGGGGCCATGGCAGATTGGGGTTTGTAGGAAGGTTGGTGGCATTACGGGATGACTGGGAAACCCTTCCCTCACCTGCTGAAGGCTGATGAAGTATCGGTTTCGCTCAGCCTCGAGGTCAATGATGCCCCCCCGCTCCTGCTGCCTCTGGTAGAGCCGCTTGAGTTCTTCTTGCTGGCGCAGGCTCTCTGCACTGGGCTGGTACTGCTCCTGGAAGGAGGAATAGCAGAGAGGAAATAATGAACAGCAGAAGGCAGACTCAAATCCCTGCGCCTCCAAGTCTGCCTCAGGAAATGTGCAAAAGATTCTGGTTTAGCCGCTCAGGTCTGGGCTCCCAGAGTCAGGCTCCCACCAGTGGGGGCTGTGGCTTTGCAGAGAGGTCCTAGGCAGTTCAAACCCAATTCCAGAGATTCCATTTGACACAGACAAGATGCCATTCCTTACTCTTTAGAAAATGCCATTACTCCTGGCTCACATTTGAAGAAAGTCCCCTTACCATGGGCTGTTGGGGTTCAGGGGCTGCTTTCAGCGAGGCAAGATCATATATGAGGGGCTCTCTGCACACCGGACACTGCACACCGACTGCCTTCTAAAAAAGAGAAATCACATGCCTGCATCACAGCCCAGGATGCCCCCTGGTGCTGATCTAGTCAGCCAACCTAATCCACAGAGGGCTGGGACTAAAAGGCACAGGGACACTGGTTCAGCAGTGAGTTGGGACAGAACACCAGGCAGTCTTACTAGAGGTCTCCTAGACGGAGAAGGAGGCTTGTAATCCCAGCAATTTGGGAGGCCGAGCGAGCAGATAACTTGAGGTAAGAAGTTTGAGATCAGCCTGGCCAACGTGGTAAAACCCCATCTCCACCGAACATATAAAAATTAGCTGGGCATGGTGGTGGGCGCCTGTAACCCCAGCTACTCCGGAGGCTGAGGCAGGAGGATCGCTTGAACCCAGAAGCGAAGGGTGCAGTGAGCCGAGATCACACCACTGCACTCCAGCCTGGGCAGCAGAGTGAGACTCCATCTCCAAAAATAAAATATAAGGGTGCCCTTTTTTCTGGACAGAGGTAATAGTTCATTAATCTTAGTATCTATGACCCTAAAAAGGTGAAGAGCCACTGGAGTGGAGGGATGGGAAGGCTGTGAAAGGCAGTGCCTAAGGGTGTCAGGTGAGAGCGCAGTTGCAGTGAGTTCGACCTGTTTGGTTGCAGCATGCTGCCGTTCCTGCTCCTGTCCTTGTGCCTTCAGCTCTTGCTCCATGTGCTGAATGTACCGAGCAAGGCAGTGGCAGTGGAAGTAGTGGTAACAGGGTGTTTTGGTAAAGGCCTCCTTCTCCTAGAGGGAGGACAGATATAGGGTACTAAGTCAGAGCTCTCTCACAGCCCTCACCTGCCTGTTCCAAGCAGATGCCATGTCCCAAGAGAGAATCTCACCTGGAAACCATAGAGGCAGATGACACACTGGCCATGAGGGATGTTGTTATCTGTGAGAATTTCCTTCCCTTTCTGAGGAGAGAAGACACTGATCAAATGGGGGGTAGGGGACAGAATGGTGAGCAACGCTTGTCTCCTACTCCTAGGAGTGAATGGCTGGACGCAGCTCCTTCCAGGCCAGTTTGGTACCTGGTGTTTATGATTTCTGTCTTGATGATTCTCCCTCTGCTGGGAATCAGTCCTTCTCCACATCCCTGCCCCCCTCCCCACAATTGGATCTTTCTGGTTTTGAAATCCAACTTAATCGTTTTTCCTTTCTTTAAGTCACTTTTAATATATCTTGGAGATGAAAATAATACACCTTGAAAGAAAAAAATGTTCAATTAAAACTCATATTCTGAGAGGCCTTTCTTGATTAACCCCCTTCAATATTACTCCCTACCATGGGGCAATGAGTTTGTTCTGAGTCAGCTTTCAGAAAGCATGTCAAAGCATGGACAACCCAAATGGACAGAGAATTCACAAGGCATCAAGTTGGGCTGTGAAATATGCATTTGAATTGTTATTTGAATAGCTAATAGTGTACTCTGGAATTCCACAAACTCCAAGGCTGCATTGTGGAAGCCTGACCTAGGACTGCTACAGAGGCCTAGCAAACCCACTCTCTTTGACTCTCAGCCACCCACCTTCATTCTGTTCTGGACATTTTTCTTAAAAATTTAAACTAGGAGAAGCTGGGTGTGGTGGCTCATGCCTATAATCCCAGCACTTTGGGAGGCCGAGGCTGAAGTCAGCAGTTCAAGACCAGCCTGGCCAACATGGAGAAACCCCACCTCTCTAAAAACACAAAATTAGCTGGGTATGGTGGCATATAACGGTAATCTCAGCTATTCGGGAGGCTGAGGCAGGATAATCACTTGAATCCTGGAGGCGGAGATTGCAGTGAGCTGAGATCATGCCACTGCGCTCCAGGCTGGGTGACAGACTAAGACTGTCTCAAAAAAAAAAAAAAAAATTAAACTAGGGGGAAAAAAGACTGTACTTAATTGTATAGTGCAGTGGCTAGTCACAGGTGCGACCCCACTACTGATCAGCATGGGAGTTTTGACCTGCTCCATTTCCAACCTGGGCCAGTTCACCCCTCCTTAGGCAACCTAGTGGTCCCCTGCTCCCGGGAGGTTACCATATTGATGCCAAACTTAGTGTGGACACCTGATTGGCATAGCGCACTACAGCCCAGAACTCCTGGAGTCAAGCAATCCTCCCACCTCAGCCTTCGAAGTAGCTGGGACTACAGGCCCGCGCCACCACTCCTGGCTTAATTGTTATTTTTAATCTCAAATAAAAGTTTTCTGTGTACATTGAAGCTCCAGGTATTGCTTCATGTGGGTTGTTTCATTAAACAGTGTACAAGCTCTTTTAGTAAGGAACCATGACTTTTCTTTTCTTCGGCCTCCCCAATAGCTGGGATTACAGGCACGTGCCACCATGCCCGGCTAATTTTTTGTATTTTTAGAAGACACAGGGTTTCACCACGTTGGCCAGGCTGGTTTGGAACTCCTGGCCTCGAGCAATCCACCTGTCTTAGCCTCCCAAAGTGCTAGGAATACAGGCATGAGCCACTGCATCCGGCCAACCACGACTTTTTCTAGTCAATTCCAATGGCAGTCCAGCCTTCAAATGTTCATTTATGGCTAAGACTCCCCCAAGCAAGATCCTTATTTTTTGCCACTTTCAGTTGCCATTGCCTAGAGGACAAGAAACAGACTGAAACTGAAGCAAGAAAAATTCAAGTTGAAGAGAAAGACATTTTCTGTCAAGATGCTGGCATACACAACTTGGAGAAGCTACTGAACTGTCTTTTGGGAAGTTTTTCAAATAGAAGAGTCTCATTTCTCTGGATTAATTTAGGCCTTACCTAATGACTCCAGATCTATTAAAGATTCTAGGTCCATGGTTTCCCTTTTATGGCTAGAAACTGCTCTAGCTTGAAGGAAAGAACATATTCCCAGGCTAGCGCACCTCTTACCTCAATGAGTTCATAGAGCATGGCAGTGCCCAGCCCAGCCTTGGCCACATGGCCCAGCGCCTGTAAGATCCTGGAGGAAGATGGCAAACCAAATATTAGGCCTGCCCACTTCCCTCACAAGGCAAAGCTGTAGCTGAGTTTTCCCTGTTCTGACAGGTCCAACTTACGTGTGGATCTGTTCATCTGAGAGTCCTCGGGGATTTCGAATAGAGATCTGTGGCACCTCATGGGGATACTAGTGGGGGCAAATCACAAGTTACTGCTGAGCTGATCCACCCCAGGGACTTTCCCCTTCCTCCCTTTGCTACCACAGAGTAGGAGCTTCACCTCTGCTGGGACCTGAAGCACCAGAGTGAAGCAGACATACTGTGAATCCTGGTCCTCTGCAGTGGCAGGATGCAAAGTGATGTAGATCTCCCACGGTGAAGTTCTGCAGGTGGATAAAGTGGAAACGCAGGTGTGACTGGGCAGGGGCTTCGGGGCTGGGGAGGATGGGGTTCAGACAGTAAAGTGGGCAGAGGAAGTATGCATTGGACTCTTTCTTTTGGGGAGGATTAAAGGAATAGCTTTTGTCGACACAAGAGAAGTATTATCTCTGAATTAAGGCTCACAGTGTCTTAAGACCCAGATTCAGCATAGAACCTCTCATTACTAGAGGGATTCCTGCCCACCGCTGGTTGAATACATACCTGCCATTTCCTTTAATCACCTGTAGTTCATCCAGATAGATGGACTCTAACACTTCAACCTCAGAGGGAAGGACCCTAGAAAGACAGGAGTAGACTGACTCACAATTACATCTCTCCCTGCTGAAGCCTGCTAAGGGCAATAAAGGCTGGCTTTGTAGAAAAATGGCAAGCTACCAGAATGCATTCTCCTGTTATACTCCTTAAAAACAAGGAAAATGTTTCCTTAAGTGGTCAACTGGCCATGTAGTGGGCATGAAAATCAGAATTTTAGGCCTCATTTATGCCAACAGATGAGGAAATGCATTCCAGAGAAGTAAAATGACTAACCAAGGCTTAACATAGGTGGAACTGGGGCCAGAGCCAGGTTTCCTGACTCCCTGTTTAAGTTTCATTCCACTTTATGGCTGACTCTCTGGTCTAGAAATATGGCACCCATTTATTAGCATTAACGTTAACCAATATTACGCCAGTCTTTCCCTACATCACTGTCCAGTGTGGATCTCAGTGCCTTGGCTACTGTCTATACCCACTGTTAACACCAGTCATCACAAGCCTGCTTAAAGGAGATACCAACCTCAACACAACAGGTCTAGGGTGGTGTAAAGGCTGTGTTGTAATGAAGAGCCAGCAGCCTCAGAGTTAGTAACAGGTACTAATCACTTATTGGCTATGTGATCTGTGAAGTGACCTCTCCGTAAGCTTAAGTTATCCTGTCTATCACATATAGGTAATACCACCTATTCTCTAGGGCCATTATGAAGATAAAACGTGACTTGTTTATATAAAGTACCTAATAATATCTGCGCTATAATAGCTAGGCTATGTCCTCTTTTTTTTCCTGTCCGTATATAACCTTCTCCCTTAAAAGGAAAGAGGGAGGGGGGGAGGTAGTTAGAGTATTCTGGATGTATTTATGACCCTGGCTGTCTAGTTGATCTAGATCAGCCTGTTGAGATTAGGTCTATCGTTCTGATGTAAATCAGAGGACACACATGCTTCAGCATAGGAACAGCAATTGAAATGAAATTAAAGCTGAGTGATGAGTTTGTGTCTACAGCTCTACCCAGGTGATATATGGAAAAATGCATACTTTGCTTTCCTACGCGACTCCCTGTTTATTCTAAGAGTAAGGCTGCCCCAGCAGGACCTATGTCAGTGTTGTTAAGTCTTAGGCAGAAACTTCAAAATATAAAATATAAAGCTTTACACCTCACAGATAGCAGTGTTATTTTGACTGATATGGGAGTGGGAGTCTCAGTACTACAAGCTGCTGCACTCACTGTTGCTCTCTCCATGGCTCAAGGTGTCTCCCTCGAATCTTAAAAGTTCCCCCTAAACAGGTGAGTGTGCGGGTCATGCCTATAAATTATCCCAGCACTTTGGGTGGCTGAGATGGGAGGCCAGGAGCTAGGCTGAGATGGGAGGCTAGGACCAGCCTAGGCAACAAAGCAAGATGCTGTTTCTACAAAAAATAATAAATTAGCTAGACACGGTGGTCCCAGCTACTTGGGAGGCTGAGGCAGAAAAATCACTGGAGCCCAAGAGGTCAAGGCTTTAGTTAGCCATGATCTCGCCACTGTACTACTCCAGCCTGGGTGACAAAGTAAGACTCTGTCTCTTAAAAAAAAAAAAAGTTTCCCTGAACACTTTAAAAACCACTAGTCTAGATAGTCTTAATAAAGGCCAGTACTAGCTGGGATCCCTGAACCAATGTAACACTGAGGTGTGGCCTCAGTCAAGTGGACCTTCAATACTTTGCCCACCCTAGTTAATTATGTGGATCCTGGATGGGATGGATAGTGGTAAGGTGGTGGCAATATGGTGGGGGGAGGGGCAGGCACTGAAGAATGTCCTAGTACAAAGAACCTAAGGTGTGGAGCCAGACAGATGTGGATTTCTAGTCATAATTTTCTACCTTTTGGCAACTTACTTTACTTCTTTGGGGCTCATTTAGTCTTCCCAGGTGCCTGTATCTCAGTTATTAATGAAAAGGAGGCTGGGCGTGGTGGCTCACGCCTGTAATTCCAGCACCTTGGGAGACTGAGGTGGGAGGATCACTTGAGCCCAGGGGTTCAAGATCAGCCAAGCCAACATGGCAAAACTCTGTCTCTACAAAAAATACAAAAATTAGCCGGCCACGGTGACGTGCACCTGTGGTCTCGCTACTCGGCAGGCTGAGGCAGGAGGATCACCTGAGCCTGGGGAGGTCAAGGCTGCAGTGAGCAATAACTGCACCACTGCACACTAGTATGGGCGAGAGTGAGACCCTGTCTCAAAAATAAATAAATACATTTAAAAAAAAAAGCAAGCAAACAAACCCAAAAAACAAAAAGCAGACAAGTATGTTACAAATCCATCTTGGTCTTCTCAACTATTCTGAGGTAGATGCCACACCCACTTTTTTACAGCTGAGGACACTGACTCACAGATGCTAGGTGGACTGGTTAGCATCACACAGCTAATAAAATACAGAGTTAACCCACATTTACCCTACTTTCAAATCCCAGAGTCCTTCCATGTTCCAGTCTTTTGTTAAGAATGCTTGAGAGAAGGACTAGAGGGACTTTATGTGAGGTGTAAAGCTTTATTCAGACAATCGTCCTCACTAGTGCTGTCTGGGAGAGAGAAGGTTGAGGGAAGCGTCGGCAGAAAAAGGCTGATCCAAGGGGAAAGGGGGACCGGAGCTCGAGGGCAGTGGTTCCGAGAAGGTGAAGGGGAGATGGTGAGGTCTGACGAGCAGGCTTCCCCCAAAGCCCCTGAGAAAATTCATTTCAAGAGGAGAGAAAGGGATGGTGTGAGGCTGGAGGAAAGGGGATCGCACCGGATAAGGAGAAGCCCGAACTGGCCCGGCGGGCGCAGACCGGGTCTTCACTCACTCAGATCAGCGCCCCTCCACCCTCCCCTTCCCCAGTCCAGAAGCTCTCCCAGAGGAGATGTCAGCATCTCTGCCATCCCTCATCCCTCGCTTCACCCGACACGCCCGCTGTACAGACTGTCGGCGACAGCCGCTAGGCCTCTGGACTAAATCCAGGCCATCAGCCAAAGCCCATGCCCCCAAAGTTACCAGTCCTCCTCCCCTGCAGCTGCAGACGCTGACGCCGCCATATCTTCTCCGGCCCGCAGCCGGAACCGGAAATGCCCTTAGGGAAGTCGAAGGCGGAAAACTAAGAGAGGTGGGCAGCTAGCGTCGTTTCTAGGCAACCGTAGATTCCGGGTCCATAGCGGGGCCTGATGGCCTTGAGGCAGTTCGGAAGTATGCCAGGAAGTGCCCTTGTGCTATCCGTTGTCCCTCCCACACCTCTGAGCGCCTTTGTCCTTTGAACTTCTCATCGGTTCTAGCGAGTAAAATTTAAGAAAGTGAGCCAAAAGAGATCGGTGGGAGAGGGGGGGTGGAGAAGAATTATAAGTCAGGCAAAGTACTCAGGCAGTCAGAATAAATGGGGCTAAAGGCCAGGGAATCTGTCCCTCGGTCTGAGGAGCTTGGACGCTCCTAGGCTGGGGGTGAGAGAGGGACTCTGGCCTGTGAAGCGCACGGGCCAGGGGGTCTGAGAGCGGGTGCTGAGGAGGCTGGGAGTGGCAGGAACTTGGGGGAGACTCGAAGGAACAGGGTTGAGTGGGCAAAGGCTAGGTTGAGAGAGCAGGGTTGAGTGGGCGAGCTGGGTGGAGGGAGAAGGGAGACCAGGTGTCAGGTGGGTGTGGGGCTGGGTTGGGGCCAGGAGGCTGAAAGTCAGGAGGAACTACAAAGAGACGCACTGTTTGTTCCAAGATCTCATCATCTTTCCATCCATTCTACCCTCCCATGTTTTTTTGAGGCTTACGTTATTGTGAAAAAGAGGAAAAGGCAAGGTGGCTAACATTTTTTCTTTCTCATGCCCGAACTAGGCCTCCCAGATGTTGTGGAACTGTCCCTGGATCTATAGCTCTTTACCACCATCTCTACGTTTTTCCTTCTAAGAGATCCTGAAACCTCTGTCATGGAAAAGTACCACGTATTGGAGATGATTGGAGAAGGCTCTTTTGGAAGGGTGTACAAGGGTCGAAGAAAATACAGTGCTCAGGTGTTGCACAAAGAGGGATACCTTTTGGGTGGGATTTGGTACCTCCAACCCGGGTGGAAAATGGGTCAAGAAGAGATGTATTTCTACCAGTTTGTATTTCTAAGGCACTGACTCCCTCATACTTCTTATGGAGTATAAACTCTGAAGTTGGATTACTTGGGTGCAAATTCCATCTCCACTGCTTTCTAGCCTTAGAATTATAGATAAATTACTTAACTTCTCTATGTCTCAAATTCCTCATCTCTAGAATGGGGATAAGAACAGCAACTGATTGATGGAGTTTGAGGATTAAATATGTTGTCACATTAAATCACTTAGTACAGTGCCGGGCTCTTAGTAAACAACAAATATTATTAGTTTCTAGCGTACCATCTAGTAAGAGTTAAACCACTTGAACTCTATTATTCCCTCTTCGTTTTTTCTTCCTTTCTTTTCCCCTGAATCTCCTCTTGACTCCTTTGATTAAATCAGAACACTTCTCCAAGAAGGTGGATGTCTGGCAAATGTTGTTTCCTCCTGGGATGAGGAGTGGGGAAAGCCTGGATAAGGCCACGGTACCATGGGGAAAGTGGAAGTGAGAGACTAACAGAAATAAGAGTTTCTCAAATACTCTAAAGTCTGACTTCTGGAGCTCTGAGATTAAGGCTGAAATTCTGGCTCTTTTCAGTGTGTGATTAGGCATTAACTCTTCACCTTACCACTGACAGGTCATAGCCCTGAAGTTCATTCCAAAATTGGGGCGCTCAGAGAAGGAGCTGAGGAATTTGCAACGAGAGATTGAAATCATGCGGGGTCTGCAGCATCCCAACATTGTGCATATGCTTGACAGCTTTGAAACTGACAAAGAGGTGTGCTTTGACAGTTTTGGGCCCCCTCTTCCTAAGCACAAGGGTCTCAGGAATTTCCCAGCCTCGTGCCACTGTCTTCTATCTGTAGGTGGTGGTGGTGACAGACTATGCTGAGGGAGAGCTCTTTCAGATCCTAGAAGATGATGGAAAACTTCCCGAAGACCAGGTATGCTTCCTGCCTTCAAGTTTTCCCCCACCATCGACCTCTCTCCAGGGAAGAACTGGTAGAGCAAGCTAAGGGCACTGAGAGTCTCCATTTCGAAGACTTCTGAGAAGAATATAAGAGTCTAGGTATAAGCTGGGTGTGGTGGCTCACGCCTGGAGTCGCAGCACTTTGGGAGGCTGAGGCAGGTGGATCACAAGGTCAGGAGTTCGAAATCCCAGCACTTTCGGAGGCTGAGGCAGGTGGATCACAAGGTCAGGAGTTTGAGACCTGCCTGACCAACATGGTGAAACCCTGTCTCTACTAAAAATATAAAAATTAGCTGGGCATGGTGATGCGCACCTATAAGCCCAGCTACTTGGGAGGCTGAGGTAGGAGAATCGCTTGAACCTGAGAGGCGGAGGTTATGGTGAGCTGAGATCGCGCCACTGCAGCCCTTCCTGGGCAAGAGAGCGAGACTCCATCTCAAAAAAAAAAAAAAAAAAAAGGAGTCTAGGTATATAGAGACAGTGTAGCGTGGGAGTGAATTATGTAAACATTGGATCCAAAATATCCGAGTAGGAAGCTTGGCTCTGCTCCTTCCTAGCTGGGTCTCCTTGGATAAGTTGCTTTAATTTATTTGTGCTTAGTTTCCTCATTTGTAAAATGGAGATAATAATCATGTTTGCCTGATAAGTCTATGGTGAAGAGTGACAAGTCAGGTAATGTGTTTAAATAGTTAGCTATTAACACTGTTATTGTTATTACATACCTTTATGGAAGAAGGCCCAGTGTGATGGTACCAGAAAGAGGGCAGTAAGAATAAAGGTTGTGGGCTGGGCATGGTGGCTTATGCCTGTAATTCCAGCACTTTGGGAGGCCAAGGCAGGCAGATACTTGAGGTCGGGAGTTTGAGATCAGCCTGACCAAACCCCATCTCTACTAAAAATACAAAATTAGCCCGGTGTGGTGGTGCATGCCTATAATCCCAGCTACTCGAGAGGCTGAGGCAAGAGAATTGCTTGAATCCGGGAGACCAAGGTTGCAGTGAGCTGAGATCGCGCCGTTGTACTCCAGCCTGGGCAACAAGAGCAAAACTCTGTCTCAAAAAAAAAAAAAAAAAGAATAAAGGTGTGGTGAGTCAGGATTCACCACCAGGACATAGTGGTTAACAGTGGGATTTTATTGGACATATCCTCCAGTCACATTTATTCTAGGAGTTTCTCTGTATCTGAGCAAGTAGGCCCCCTCGGGACTCATTATTGCAGCATTCCCTTTCCTTCTGACAAATAGTAAATAATCATATTCTTTTATTATTTCATTTTTAATTGAATTTTATTTTTTGAGATGGAGTCTCACTCTGTTGCCCAGGCTGGAGTCCAGTGACACAATCTTGGTTTACAGCAACTTCCGCCTCCTGGGTTCAAGTGATTCTCCTGCTTCAGCTTCCCCAGTAGCTAGGATTATAGCATGTGCCGCCATACCCAGCTAATTTTGTATTTTTTTTTTTTTTTTTGGGAGGAAGGCAGGAAGGGAGGGAAGGAGGATGGTAGGGAGGAAGGAAGGGATGAAGGAAGGAAGGAAGGGAAGTAGGGGGGTGGGAGGGAGAGAGGGAGGGAAGGGAAGGAAGGAAATCAAGCAATGAGAGAGACATTGCCGACCTGGATCTAGAGGTTTACAAGTTGATTTCTTTTTTTTGAGAGAAGGAAAGAAAAAAAAATAAATAAGTAAAGGAGAGGAAGAAAGAGGGAGAGTAAACGGAAATATTGCTTTATTCTGAACAAAATTGGGTATTAATAATGGCCAATCAATGTTTCATTTAAACTTATGAGTAGGTGTGATGTGGTATTGACAAGAATGTATATTTTGTGTATTTGAAGTGGGGAGCTCTATAAATATTTATTAAGTTTATTTGTTCCGGATCTGAGTTCGAGTCCTTGATATCCTTATTAATTTTCTGTCTCATTGAGTCTAAGTCTTTATGTATCTGGGTGTTAGGATTGTTAGCTCTTGTTGTTGTGTTGATCCTTTTACCACTGTATCTTTGTTGCTTTAAAATCTATTTTATCTGATAACGAGATTTGCAACTCCTGCTTTTTATTTATTGTTTATTTTTGCTCTCCATTTGGTTGGTAAATCTTTCTCCATCCCTTTGTTTTGAGTCTTTGTGTATCCTTGCATGTGAAACAGGTCTGGATGTAACATGCCGTTGGGTTTTGGCTGTATCTTTTGATTGGGGGATTTAGTCGATTTAAATTTAGGGTTACTGCCATTTGATGTTAACTGGCTGTTTTATCCATTCGTTGGTGTAAATTCTTCTTTCTGTTGGTGCTCTTTACTTTTTGGTATATTTTGAGAAAGGCTAATACTGGTTGTTTCTTTCTGTGTGTAATGCTTCTTTTAGAAGCTCTTGTAAAGCAGGCCTGGTGGTAATAAAATCTCTGAGTTCTTGCTTGTTCATAAAAGATTTTATTTTTCCTTCAGTTGTGAAGTTTAGTTTGGCTGGATATGAAATTCTGGGCTGAAGGTTCTGTTCTTTGAGGAGGTTGAATATTGGCCCCCACTCTCTTCTGGCTTGTAGAGTTTCTGCTGAAAGATCTGCTGTAAGTCTGATAGGCTTGCCTTTGTTGGTAACCTGACCTTTCTCTCTGGCTGCCCTTAGTATTTTCTCCTTCATTTCAACCCTGGTGAATCTAATGATTATGTGCCTTGGGGTTGCTCTTCTTGAGGAATATCTTTGTGGTGTTCTCTTTATTACCTGGGATTGAATGTTGACCTGCTTTGCTAGTTTAGGAAAATTTTCCTGAATAATATCCTGAAGGGTATTTTCCAGCTTGGATTCATTCTCTCGGTCGCATTGAGGTATACCTATCAAATGTAAATTTGGTCTTTTCACATAGTCCCACATTTCTTGGAGACTTTGCTCATTCCTTTTTATCCTTTTTTCTCTAATCTTTTCTTCACGTTTTATTTCATTAAGTTGGACTTTGACCTCTGATATCCCTTCTTCTGCTTGAACAATTCGAGTGTTTAAACCTGTGCATACTTCTCGGAGTTCCTGTATTGTATTCTTCAGTTTCATTAATTCACTTATATTCCTCTCTAAGTTGTCTATTCTCAATAGGATTTCATCAAACCTTTTTTCAAAATTCCTAATTTCTTTATGTTGGGCTACAACATGTTCTTTTCACTCACCGAAGTTTGTTATTATCCATTCCTTGAAGAGTACTTCTGTCATTGCGATGCGCTGGTTCTCCATCCAGCCTTGTTCCATTGTTGATGTGGAACTGTGTTCATCTTTAGAGGGAGAGGCGTTCTGACTTTGAGTATTCTCAGCTTTTTTACGCTGGTTTCTTCCCGTCATTGTAAATTTATCCTCCTGTCGTCTTTGAATTTACCAACTTTCAGATTAGGTCTCTTGAGTGGGCGTCCAGGTTGTTAGTTCCCAGGGCCAGAGCAGCAGCGTTAAAACTGATGGTGCTTTTCTTCCCAGGATTCTCCTGTCGGGCTTCCTTCTTGTGTCCGGGCTTCTTTCTTGTGTCCGTAGTAGGCGACTCTGCCTTCCCGGGGCTCCAAACCTAGGTCAGAAGGGGAACTGGTCCCGTTTACTCTGCGCCGAGCGCTGCCACACTGAGGTGCCGTCACAGCCGCTGTGACGGGCTCTGGTGTTGTGCTGGGGGCCCGTGTAGGTCCTCTAAACCTGTTTACTCTGCTCCAAGAGCTGCCGCGCCAAGATGCCGGCGGAACCGCTGTGCCAGCCACGAGAGTCACGCTGGCGACCCGTGTGTTTCCTCCACTGGGGATCTTCTGCTCCGTGAGCGACCAGAATTTGTCTGAAAGTGTGGCGTCCTCTAGTTCTCCATGCCTTCACTGAGAGCTGCAATCCCGGGATGTTAGCGATCGGCCATCTTGGATCGTTCCCTAATTTTGTATTTTTAATAGAGATGGGGTTTCACCATGTTAGGCAGGCTGGTCTCGAACTCCTGGCCTCAGGTGATCCGCCCACCTCAACCTCCCAAAGTGCTGGCATTACAGGCGTGACCACCACACCCAACCACCATATTTTTGTTTTGTTTGGTTTTTTGTTTTTATTTTGAGATGGAGTCTTGCTCTGTCGCCCAGGCTGGAATGCAGTGGTGTGATCTCCGCTCACTGCAACCTCTGCCTCCCGATCCTCCTGCCTCAGCCTCAGATTAGCTGGGACTACAGGCGTGTGCCACCACGCCTGGCTAATTTTTTGTATTTGTAGTAGAGATGGGGTTTCACCCTGTTACCCAGGATGGTCTCGATCTTCTGACCTCATGATCTGCCCGCCTTGGCCTCCCAAAGTGCTGGGATTACAGGAGTGACCCGCCTCACCCGGCCTCATATTTGTTTTATCTGTCTCGTTTGTTTGTCTGACTACTTCTCCTGAAAAAAGGCATTTTGTCTTATTTAATAAAGGGTAATGTATTTTGAATATTTCCTATGTGCCAGGCACCATTCTGAATATTATTTTGCATGCTTTAACTCAATCCTCACAATAATCCTCTGAAGTGGATGGGGTCGTTATATAGATTGTCACCTTAGTTTGCCCATAGTCAAGCAGATAGTAAATGAGATTCAATAAATTTGCATTGAATGAATGAATGAGCAAATGAAAGAGTGATTAAACAAGGGGAGCAATAACTAAGAAAGGAATAGTGTGAAGCTCTGCAAGAAAGGGAAGGAAGAAAAGATTAGCAGTAGTATTAGGAAAAGTTTTTGGGCTTGACAGCCAGCTGCTGCTTCTTACCTTTTCTTTCTTTCTCCCACTTGTTTGACCTCTAGGTTCAGGTCATCGCTGCTCAGTTGGTGTCAGCCCTGTACTATCTGCATTCTCACCGCATCCTACACCGAGACATGAAACCTCAGAACATCCTCCTTGCCAAGGGTGGTGGCATCAAGCTCTGTGACTTTGGGTAAGGATTCTGAGCATCCATCTATGCTTCCAGTTTCACAGGGAATCTTAGACCATACTCTTGACTTACTTGGTCCTCATTTTAGAACCAGAGCTGGAGACTGGGACTTCTGCTGGGTCTTTTGGAGCATCATCAAAGATGCTCCCTCTGCTCCGGTTCGGGATATCTCTATGTAAGGTAGTAGTGACCAGATTTAGAATATCTTTTCCCTTTCCATTTCCATCCCATTATCTTCTGCAGGTTTGCCCGGGCTATGAGCACCAACACAATGGTGCTGACGTCCATCAAAGGCACACCACTCTATATGTCTCCGGAGCTGGTGGAGGAGCGGCCATACGACCACACGGCGGACCTCTGGTCTGTTGGCTGCATACTGTATGAACTGGCAGTAGGCACCCCTCCCTTCTATGCTACAAGCATCTTTCAACTGGTCAGCCTCATTCTCAAGGACCCTGTACGCTGGCCTTCAACTATTAGTCCCTGCTTTAAGGTAATGAATATTGAAAGGGTGATTACTTTTACATTAGAAATCTGTCTCCCTCTACCTCTGTTCCTTTTTCCAAAGTCCTTTTCCAGAGCCAAGGCAGGACTTTGCAGTTACTGAATTAATGCCTTTGTTAGTTTGTTCTCACATTGCTATACAGAGCTATCAGAGACTGGGTAATTTATAAATCAAAGAGGTTTAATTGGCTCACAGTTTGATAGCCTGTACAGGAAGCGTGGCTTGGGAGGCCTCAGGAAACTTACAATCATGGCGGAAAGCAAAAGGGAAACAGGCATGTCTTAAGTGGTGGATTAGGAGGAAGATAGAGAAGGGGAAGGTGCTACACACTTTTAAACAGCCAGATCTCATGAAAACTCACTCACTATCATGAGAACAGCAGGGGGAAGTCCACCCCCATAATACAATCACCTCCTACCAGACCCTTCCTCCAACATTGGAGATTATTACAATTCAACATGAGATTTGGATGGGGACACAAATCCAAACCATATCAATGCCGGAGCGGGGCCGGGCAGCCTTGCTTTTCTACTGCAGGGGCTTATTCTGGGAGGATGTTCTAAAGTTTGCCAAACCTGAGAATGGTGACTCCAGTTTGAGCCAGGCTATGCTGTATTACAATGAAAAAGTAACTTGAAGATACCGGAGATAGATACTGGTCCTCTTACATGCCATCTATTCCACTTATGGAATAGAGGGCATGGTGGGAGCTGGTGGAGCTGGTTCAGTGATTAGGGACAGATGATGGAGGTGGTGCCTACTCTCTGTGACTAAGTCAGTAGGCTGGAGGAGGGAAGAGAGTGGGAAAGGAATTGGACTTCTTTTCTATTTCTTTTTTAATTAATTTTTTTTTTTTAGAGACAGGGTCTCACTCTGTTGCACAGGCTGGTCTCAAACTCCTGGCCTCAAATCTTCCTGTCTCAACTTCCTAAAGTGTTAGGATTACAGGCATGAGTTACTGCACCCAACCCTCGTTTATTTTTTATGTAGGGCAAAATTATAGATCTTCAATGGAATTTAAATACAATCTTCTCACAGAGTGAAACCTCATTACAGCTTTGCTTTATCTGAGATGAAAAGGGACAGCAAAAAAAAAAAAGAGAGAGAGAGAGAAGGGACAACAAATTCCTCCCCTGTTTAGCTGAGGAGGCCCCAATAATTGTCAAGAAGAACCTAAATGAAGGAATCTTAAGTGGAGGAGGCACACATAGTATATTCATTCTCCCGTGGGCTGATGTGCAGGAAGCTCCAGCAACATCCGTAGTTAAACAGATCACCTTGTTTTAGAAAAGTGGTCATAATCTACTAGTACCTCTGTTCCTATTTCAGGCCCAATTGGGGATTTCCCCAAAGATTCCTGGTAATCGATGTATCCTTTTCAGAGACAGTCTCCTTATCTCTCCACTTCTCAAGACTTGCTAAGAGATTTCTGTTTTTGAGTACTCCCAAACACACCTTCACACAATTACTTGTTTGTGAATGTGCTTTTAACCAAAAATGCATCTGTTCCTACCCAGCCACAAACAAAACAGTCAAAGAGAGGACAGTGTGAATAGTTTGGGAATTCTTTGAATGTTTGTTTTCTGAAGATGTTTATGAAGATGACATCTCTTTCTCCCAGTTTTTTTTTCTCCCTTCTTTTTTTTTTTTTTTTGAGACGGAGTTTCGCTCTTGTTACCCAGGCTGGAGTGCAATGGCGCGATCTCGGCTCACCGCAACCTCCGCTCCTGGGTTCAGGCAATTCTCCTGCCTCAGCCTCCTGAGTAGCTGGGATTACAGGCACGCGCCACCATGTTGACCAGGATGGTCTGGATCTCTTGACCTCGTGATCCACCCGCCTTGGCCTCCCAAAGTGCTGGGATTACAGGCGTGAGCCACCGTGCCCGGCCTTTTTCCTCCCTTCTTTACAAAGTTGGTGACATTAAAATTTGTTTTTACTTCTGGGGTTATAAAATGTCCATGAACAGGATTTGGGGTCCTGTCCCTAGGGGGTGAGGCAGTGGTCTGTCCGTGATGTCAGCCAGGAAAATGGGGCCTAAACAAAGTTTTTAGAGGGTGTGATCAGGAGCAGCTAGTCTGCTGTGAAAATGGATATGGGAGTCTTGGTTTGCCAGTTCTGCTGATAAGTTAGAGCCCTAAGGGAAGGGAAGGAATGACTGATGGAGTATATTTTTCTCTCTGTAGAACTTCCTGCAGGGACTGCTCACCAAAGACCCCCGGCAGCGACTGTCCTGGCCAGACCTCTTACATCACCCCTTTATTGCTGGTCGTGTCACCAGTGAGTCATCAGGTTCCCATGCCTCTTGTACTTCCCAGAACTTTCTCCAAACCACTTCCCTTTCCCTTCCCCCACCATCTAGGTCTAACATATCCTCTTTCCTCCTGCAGCTTGAACTTTCTTCCTAGCCCTTCAGCTAACCTTTGCCATTTCCCTTGTAATCTCTTGTCACTTTTTCAAAATGGTCTTCTTGCACAGAAGCCTGGAGACACTGAAGTTGTCCCTGGCCAAGTGGACATAGTGACTACAACCCCCATGATCATGTCTTCCTCCTCTTCCCTCCCTGCAGTAATAACTGAGCCAGCACGCCCATATTTGGGCAACCCGTTCACCAGCCGCCTACCCCCAGAACTGCAGGTCCTAAAGGACGAACAGGCCCATCGATTGGCCCCCAAAGGCAATCAGTCTCGCATCTTGACTCAGGCCTATAAGCGCATGGCTGAGGAGGCCAGGCAGAAGGTATGTGGGGCAGAGGAAAATATGTGAAATGACCAGACTAGTGACTGGGGAGTTAGAGGAGGAGGGTGACTTTCTAGGGTTTGGGGGAGGGCTATGAATAGCATCCATAGTGTCCTATGTCAACCAAATAGCTCTGATCCAGTGTCGTCTCCTACCTCCCATAGAAACATCAGAACACAGGACCTGCCCTTGAGCAAGAGGACAAAACCAGCACGGTGGCTCCTGGCACAGCCCCTCTGCCCAGACTCGGGACCACTCCTCAGGAATCAAGCCTCCTGGCTGGGATCTTAACCTCAGAAATGAAGAGCAGCTGGGCTGAGTCAGGGACTGGAGCGGTGCCCCATGCACCTGGGTGAGAAGGGTATAGGTAGGGATTTGTAGAGCAGGGTAGCTTGCATATCTTTGACTCTAGCCAAAGCAAATACAAAATGGTCCCTGTTACTAGCCACTGCCTAAATATGGATAGAGCCTTGAGAGTCTGAGTCCTAGGTTCTTGGATTCTAATTATAGATGCTTTTCTGATTCATCAGCAAACTTGGGGCATTTCTCTTCTTTATGTACATTGAAAGGTTGGCTGAGGCTGGGCACAGTGGCTCACGCCTGTAATCCTAGCACTTTGGGAGGTCAAGGCGGGTGGATCACAAAGTCAAGAGACGGAGACCAGCCTGGCCAACAATAGTGAAACCCCGTCTCTACTAAAATACAAAAATTAGCTAGGTATGGTGGTGCACACCTGTAGTCCCAACTACTCAGAAAGCTGAGGCAGAAGAATTTCTTGAAGCCGGGAAGTGGAGGTTGCAGTGAGTTGAGATAGTGCCACTGTACTCCAGCCTGGCACCTGACGAAAGAGTGAGACTGTCTCAAAAAAAAAAAAAAAACGGTTAGCTGAAAAGGAAAGAATCATCTCTATCCAAAAGGGAAGATTATTTTGGGTTGAGAGCCCTAGGTGAAAACTGCAAAGCAGACTCGAGAATAAGCTCTAAAGTGAGAAGACACTTAAGGATATTTTTGTAGTAGTCAACATATCCTGTGCTGGTCATATCCTATATCCCAGAAAGAAGTCTCCTCTAGTCAATCCTATATGGCTTGTTTCTCATTCCTATCCTGGGCCTACAGAGAGGGACAAGTTAATGAATCTTGAGACTCATAGGTTTGAAACCCATTCTACTCCCTGGCTTCCTCTGGCAGGGAAAACCTGACCACCCCAGATTGTGAACAAGCATTCCCAGAGGAGAGGCCAGAGGTGCTGGGCCAGCGGGGCATTGATGCAGTGGACCTGGAAAATGAGGTGAGGCCCAGGGGCTCTTATTGACTTTGTTTCTTTCATGGGATGCTGGGTCTAGGTAGATGTTTTTCTAGAACAGTGATTCCCAATCCCCTAAGTATGAGCTCCCTTTGTATTAAAAGGTATTGCTTTTTTACTCATTTATAGATTTTAATTGCACAGTATCTGAACATATAATTATGAAAAATGGAAACACATAGGTAAAAATGAAGGTCCTCATTGAGTTAGTCCTCAGGGTGACCAGTGTTATTAATTTAGGCTGTCTCCTTCCAAACTTTCTATAATTTCACATACATGCATATGCACACGTAGGATTTTATGGTTTGGCTGTTTTTCCGTTACTGAGTTTGTACTACATGTATTATTTGGCGTCATGCCTCTTTCACCATATAATCTGGGATCTTTCTACACCAGAGCATGTAGTTTTACCACAATCTTTTTTTTTCTTTTCAAGACAGTCTTACTCTGTTGCCCAGGCTGAAGTGCAGTGGCAAGATCTTGGCTCACTGCACCTCTGCCTCCTGGGTTCAAGCAATTCTCCTGCCTCAGCCTGCTGAGTAGCTGGGATTATAGGCTTGTGCCACCATGCCTGGCTAATTTTTATATTTTTAGAAGAGACAGAGTTTCACCATGTTGGTCAGGCTAGTCTCAAATTCCTGACCTCAAATGATCTGCCCACCTTGGCCTCCCAAATTGCTGGCATAACAGGCGTGAGCCACTGTGCCAGGCCTACAATCTTTTATTAATTTTTTTTTTAGAGTTTTGCCCTTTTTTTTGAAATAATTTCCAACTTAAAGAATAATTATGAGAATACCACAAAGAATTCCTGTATATACCCTTGTCTTAGTCTATTTTTTGCTGCTATAACAGAATACCTCAGACAGGTAATTTATTAAAAACAGAAATTTATTTCTCACAATTCTGGAGTCTGTGAAGTCCAAGATCAAGGTGCTGGCAGATTGGGTCATAGTCTCCAGGAAGGTGCCTTGAATGCTAGTCCTTGAGAGGGGAAGAATGACGAATGCAGTGTTCTCACTTTCCAGAAGTGCAGAGGAGAATGAACCCACTCCTGCAAGCCCTTCTTTTTTTTTTGAGACAGAGTCTTGCTCTGTTGCCCAAGGTGGAGTACAGTGGCACAATCTCAGCTTACCGCAACCTCTGCCTCCTGGGTTCAAGCAATTCCCTGCCTCAGCCTCCTGAGTAGCTGAGATTACAGATGCATGCCACCACACCTGGCTAATTTTTGTATTTTTAGTAGAGACAGGGTTTCACCATCTTGGCCAGGCTGGTCTTGAACTCCTGACCTCGTGATTCACTTGCCTTGGCCTCCCAAAGTGCTGGGATTACAGGCGTAAGCCACTGCAAACCCTTCTTATAGCGTCAGTCCATTCTTGAAGGCAGAGCCCTTGTGACCTAAACACTCCCGATCAGGCACTACCTCCTAATGCTGGTGCAATGGAGATTAAGTTTCTAATGTGAGTTTTGGAGAGGACAGAACATTCAAACCATAGCAACACTTCTTATTTTTATTTTTATCGAGACAGAGTTTTGCTCTTCTTGGCCAGGCTGGAGTGCAATGACGTGATCTAGGGTCACCACAACATCTGCTTCCCGGGTTCAAGCGATTCTCCTGCCTCAGCCTCCTGAATAGCTGGGATTACACCAGCTATAATAGCATGTGGCATCACACCCAGCTAATTTTGTATTTTTAGTAGAGATGGAGTTTCTCCATGTTGGTCAGGCCAGTCTCAAACTCCTGACTCCAGATGATCCGCCCACCTCGACCTCCCAAAGTGCTGGGATTACAGGCATGAACCACTGTGCCCAGACTTTTTCTTTTCTTTTTTCTTTTTCTTTTTTTTTTTTGAGTCTTGCTCTGTCGCCCAGGCTGGACTGAAATTACAGGAGTGTGCTACCACCTGTATTTTTATAGAGATGGGGTTTCACCACGTTGGCCAGGCTGGTCTTGAACTCCTGACCTCAGGTGATCCATCCACCTCTTCCTCCCAAAGTGCTGGGATTACAGGCGTGAGCCACCACGTGCAGCCTTCACAATCTTTTTAATAACCTCATAATATTTTCTAATATGGATGGACCATGGCTTACTGTTCCCTTAGTGACTGACTTTATAATCTTTCCCTTTTTAAAATTATTACAAACCATGCTGCAGTGGACATCTTTCTAGGTATCCCTTTATGCACACATGCCAGTGTTCTCCAAGAGACTCTTCAAGACCCCTCACAGACTGCCAGCTGTACCTTTTTCCGCAGATAACTGAAGAAATATTTCTGTGCTAAAGGGGTCACTGGCTTCTTGCAGTTACTTCATGATTCCCCATGGTTTCTACGGGTTGGGATCTACTACCCTTAGACTTACACACTACTCCTGGCCCCTTCCACTCCCTTCTGCCTCAGGAGCCAGACAGTGGCAATGAGTGGCAACATCTGCTAGAGACCACTGAGCCTGTGCCCATTCAACTGAAGGCTCCTCTCACTCTGCTGTGCAATCCTGACTTCTGCCAGCGCATCCAGAGTCAGCTGCATGAGGCTGGAGGGCAGGTAAGGACAGAAGGACACTGTGGATGGGATCAAGACCGTTTTCACAGATGGAGCATTGGAATCCACTGACTTCAGGAGAAAGAGAAAGTTTGTCCTTTTCCAATTCTTTCAGTCTATCTGCTTAGTTTGAGGAAGTTTGCCAACCTTCTATAGTAACACAGAAACAACAGCCCTGGGCTTTCTCTTTCTGAAGGGAAAAATACCTACTAGAGCAGGGATCAACAAACTTCTTCAATAGTAAATATTTTAGGCATGGTGAGCCAATAGGCAAAAATGGAGGATATTTAGTACTTACACAATGAGGGAAAACACATTTTCACTAATTTTTTATTGATGAAACTTAAAATATAACAACTGAATATACAATATTTTGTGCTACAGGTACACTAGTGAGAAGAATAAGGTTATTGTTTTTTGCAGGGGGGACATTTTGCTTAATTAGCATTCAAAGTTAGTGTAAAGTTAGTGTTCCCTCTTGTAGAACCCTACTTTGCTTCTCTGAAACACAGTGCTTTTCCTTCCTGGGTGCTCGCCAAACTATGTTGCTTGTCTCACTTTATTCAGGTATAATTTATGTATAAGATTTACTCTTTTTTGATGTCGATAAATGATTTTTAGTAAATTTGCCATAGTTCAGTTTTAGGACATTTTTATCACCCCAGTAAAATCCCTCATACCCATTTATAGTTCTTTTTTTTTTTTTTAATTTTTGAGGTGGGGTCTCACTCTGTCACCCAGGCTGGAGTACAGTGGCACGATCTCGGCTCACTGCAACCCCCACCTCCCGGGTTCAAGCGATTCTCGTGTCTCAGCATCTCAAGTAGCTGGGATTACAGGCATGCACCATGGCACTTAGCTAATTTTTTGTATTTTTTGTAGAGATGGGGTTTTATAATGTTCCCCAGGCTTGTCTGGAACTCTTGGGCTCAAGCAGTCCTCCCACTTCAGCCTCCCAAAGTGCTGATATTGTAGGTGTGAGCCATTGCCCCTGGCTCCCATTTACAGTTAATCATCATTCCCCTTTTTATAGCTGGTTAGTATTACATTATATGGATATATCACATTTTGTTTATTCACTCACCAGTTGATGGGACATTGATGTTTTGGGTTTTTCCACTTTTTGGCTTTTATGAATAATGCTGCTACAAACATTCACAAGCGAGGCTATGTATGGATATATGTTTTCATTTCCCTTGGGCAGCTACATAGGAATAGAATCGCTTGTATATGGTAAATTTATATTTAACATTTTAAGAAACTGCTGAACTGTTTTCCAAAGTGGCTGTACCATTTTACATTCCCACCAGTATCCTATGAGGGTTCTTGTTTCTTCACATCCTTGTCAACACGTGTTACTGTCTGACATTTTTACTGTAGTCATTCTAGTAAGTGTGAGATAGTATCTCATTGTTAGTTTAATTTACATTCCACTAATGATGAATATTTGTATATCTTCTTCAGTGAAATATCTCGAATCTTTTGCTCAGTTTTTAATTTGGTTGTTTGTCTTACTGAATTGTAAGATTTCTTTGTATATTCTCAACATAAGACCTTTATCAGACAGGTGATTTCCAAATATTTTCTCCCAGTCTGTGGTTTGTCTTTTCATTCTATCTCATAAGAGTGTCTTTTGAAGCAAAACAATGTTGAATTTATTTAAGTTCAGTTACTGTTTTTTCCTTTCGTGGTTTATGCTTTTGATTTTGTGTATAAGAAATCTTTTCCAAATGCAAGGTCTTAAAGATTTTCTCTTTTTCTAAAAGTTTTATAGCTTTAGCTCTTAAATTTAGATTTCTGACCCATCTTGAGCTAATTTTTGTATGTAATATGAGGAAAGGATCTAAGCTGATCGTTTTTGCATGTGGATACACTATTTGTTGAAAAAAACTCTCCTTTCCTCATTGAATTGCTTTGGCACCTTGCACTGTCTTTTGGCACTAACACATTTTCCTGCTACTGTTGGTTAATTTTCAGTGTGGGTAAGCAGACTGAAAGCTCTGCCTTTAGGGATAAGACTCTCTCTGGTGGAATTCCAGCTGCACTACTCATTAGCAGTATGATCTTTGACTACTTACTTGACCTATGTAGAAGCTTCAGTTTCTTCATCTATAAAATGGCTAATTCTAAGGCCTGACACGATGGCTCATGCCTGTAATCCCAGCACTTTCAAGGGCTGAGGCGGGTGGATCACTTGAGGTCAGGAGTTCGAGACCAGCCTGGCTAACATGGTGAAACCCTATCTTTACAAAAATACAAAAAAAAAAAAAAAAAATTAGCCTGAGGCTGAGACAGGAGAATCACTTGACCCAGGAGGTGGAAGTTGCAGTGGCCAAGATCATGCCATTGCATGCACTCCAGCCTGGGCAGTGACAGAGCAAGATTTCATCTCAAAAAAAAAAAAAAAAAATTATATATATATTATATATATATATATAATTATATATATATGTAGCTAATTCTGTTTACTTAACAGAGTTATTGTAAATGTTAAATGAGCAAATGCTAACATTTAGAACAGCTAATGGCATCTTATAAAACACTTTGTGTAAATGTTCTTCCTTTAAAGAATATCCATTGAAAAATATAATACTGGCCAGGCGTGATGATTCACACCTGTAATCCTAGCACTTTGGGAGGCCTGGCCAACATGGTGAAATCCCATCTCTACTAAAAATACAAAAATTAGCTGAGTGTGGTAGTGGGCACCTGTAATCTCCGCTACTCGGGAGGCTGAGGCAGATGAATCGCTTGAACCCAGGAAGTGGAGGTTGCAGTGAGCCAAGATTGTACCATTGTACTCCAGCCTGTAGGACAAGAGTGAAACTCCGTCTCAAAAAATAAATAAATATAAATATAATACTATCCTTAGCATGCAGGCTATATACAAATAAATGTTAGGCTGGATTTGACCTGTGAGCCATAGTTTGTCAACCCTGATCTAGAGTTGAGTAATGTTTTATCTTTCTATGGTTGAATAACATTTTTTTTTAATGCTTTGTTCTGAATTTTCAGAAGCATGTGCAGTGCACATGTGTTTTGTTTTTAAGGTGAAGGGCTGGAGAAGGAAGGGAGCAGATAGGAATGGCACTTAGTCTGACAGAGATCCTGAGGAGAGGCCCCTACCCCTTGGTCACTGGTGTTCTGTGTCAGGTAACCTCCTGACCATCTATTGTCTTCTTCCCTGGCACTGTTTCCCTGCTTTCCTTCTCAGTGTTTTAGACTTACAAAGAAAGGAATGCAAGCATTTGGTTTGCTTTGTCAGCTCTTTGGGGACACTTGGGGTATATATATATATATATATCCTTCTTTTTTTTTTTTTTTTTTTTGAGATGGAGTTTCACTCTTGTTACCCAAGCTGGAGTGCAATGGCGCGATCTCAGCTCACCGCAACCTCTGCCTCCTGGGTTCAAGCAATTCTCCTGTCTCAGCCTCCTGAGTAGCTGGGACTACAGGTGTGCGCCACCATGCCCAGCTAATTTTTGTATTTTTAGTAGAGATGGGGTTTCATCTTGTTGACCAGGCTGGTCTTGATCTCTTGACCTCGTGATCCACCTGCCTCAGCCTCCCAAAGTGCTGGGATTATAGGCGTGAGCCACCGCGCCTGGCCACCTATCTTTCCTTTTACCTCTGAAAATATCAGTTGTAGGCTGGGCGTGGTGGCTCAACCCTGTAATCCCAGCACTTTGGGAGGCCGAGGTGGGTGGATCACAAGGTCAAGAGATCGAGACCATCCTGGCCAACATAGGGAAACCCCGTCTGTACTAAAAATACAAAAATTAGTTGGTCATGGTGGCGCATGCCTGTAGTCTCAGCTACTCGGGAGGCTGAGGCAGGAGAATCACTTGAACCTGGGAGACAGAGGTTGCAGTGAGCCGAGATGACACCGCTCCACTCTAGCCTGGCAACAGAGCGAGACTCCATCTCAAAAAAAAAAGAAAATATCAATCATTGCCTCTTTCCCTCATGTCACCCAGATCCTGAAAGGCATCTTGGAGGGTGCTTCCCACATCCTACCTGCATTCCGGGTCCTGAGCAGTCTTCTCTCCAGCTGCAGTGACTCTGTTGCCTTGTATTCCTTCTGCCAGGAGGCAGGGATGCCTGGGCTGCTGCTCAGTCTACTCAGGCTCAGCCAAGAGAGCAACAGCCTCCAGCAGGTGAGTACCAGGCCAGGAGCCTCCAAAGACTCTTTGGAGGTTTTTTTTCTTGGATTTCTCTCCTGTAGATTGACATCTGTCTTTGAGCTGACTGCCTTTATTTTCTTTCCTCCTCTTTCTGGTTAGTAGACCATTAATTACAAACTCTAATGCCTTTTGGGGCTAGGAGATAATGTCAGCCATAAGTTAGGCTCTGTGTGTGACTATATGAGTAGTGGGGGAATATGATGAACTGGAGATCACATGCCTACTCTAAATCCTTTCCTCAGCTCCAGCCCATTGTTGCCACAGGGACATATGGGCCTTGTGTTGCCAGACTCCTAGTTTTCCAAGAAAATGGAGAAACCCAAATTTTTATGTGTAATTTTTAAGTATTTAGAGCACTGTGCTTTGAAATGTTAGATCCTAGGCTTCATTGACCTGATCTTACAGAGCAGAGTGCTAAAGTTCAGAGATAACTCATACACAGTCACTGATTTGTAAATGGTCACAGAGATAACAAGTGGAAGGGCTGGGATTGAGACTCAGTGTGTTTGGGGCCAAACCTCCACTTCCCCCTGCTGTGTCCTACTGCAGCTGGGCTGAGAGGATGGGGACCTTTCAGAGTCAGTGTCGATGCTTAATAGGGCCTCAACTGAGGCAGCTGAAAAGCTGGACTCTGTTGATGAATATTAATCTTGGATGATTTTAAGGAATTTAGAGAAAAAGATTTTTGAAAAATAAGAACCTCCTATACTTCAAAATGCTATTCAGGCCAAACAAGACATATTTAATCCAGGCTGTTTATAGGCCATTGACTGATTCTCTGTTACCTCTAGATCTTCTCTCTCTGCCTGTATTTCTCTTCTGTCCCTTTCTGTTTGATCAACTTAAATGGATATCTATACACCCTTTTTACTTTTTTTTCTATTCTTTATTTCCATCCTCCACATTGCCCTTACTCTCGTCTCTTTTCCTGGGCAGCAATGTTGGTATGGGACCTTCTTACAAGACCTGATGGCTGTGATTCAGGCCTACTTTGCCTGCACCTTCAATCTGGAGAGGAGCCAGACGGGTGACAGGTAGGATAAGAGTAGAATAAGAGGCGCTTTTGCACTGTTGGCAAGTTTGGCTTCTGTTTCTACCTCTTGCATCCCTCCCCTTTAGGACTAGGCCAAGTATGAAGAAGCTGTGAATTGTTCCAGGTTTAGGAATCAGCTCAGTGGCCACTCATACTCCTTTTAAGGACCCAAGACAGTTCTGACTTGGCCTCAAGACTTACAGGTTCTAAGAGTCAGCAAGTCACCGTGGTCCTAAAATAGAAAGGTCAAGATGTGAATAACTTATTCCAGGAAGCCAAGTGGATTAAAGAAAGAAAGAAAAATGGCAAAGAAGGGGCTTGGAGGCTGTGTGTGTGTGTGTGTGTGTGTGTGTGTGTGTGTGTGTGTGTAGCAAGGGAGGAACATTCTGATGTGTCTGTGTATGTATGTGTATGTGTGTGTGTGTAGCAAGGGAGGAACATTCTGGTGTGTGTGTGTGTAGCAAGTGAGGAACATTCTGATGTTTCCCTTTGAGAGATTCTCCTATCTGCCCAGAACTGACCCATTTACCACATCCAGACTTTTAGTAGAGAGATAAGAAATATGGGCTCATTTTCTACCCCCAGCCTACAGGTGTTTCAGGAGGCTGCCAGCCTCTTTCTGGACCTGTTGGGGAAACTGCTGGCCCAACCAGATGACTCTGAGCAGACTTTGCGGCGGGACAGCTTGATGGTAATCTGCTCCCACTTCTAGATTTCTGTGTCTCCTATCTTTTCCCGTGTTTCTCCTATCCCCTTTCTTATGACTATATAGGGTCAGATCAAGTTAATACAACAAACATTTGTGAATTCCCACCATGTCATATGCCATGTGAGTAAGACAAAGTGCCTGCCTTCAAGGGACTTGGGATAGTTTAATAGGGGAGAGGTAAAGTAATCAAGGATGACAGTGAAAAGTGCATTAGGACTTTGCATATAATACAAGAGCAGCACTGTATTTTATGAAGAAGATGCAGTTAACACTATTTGGAGCATCATAGAAGAAATCTCGAAGAAGGAAATTATCTCTGCTAGGACTTGAAGAATACATTGCAGTTTGCCACGTAAATGAGGCAGGAAAATAGGAATTCCACACAGAAAGAGTAACGTATATAAAGGCCGAGTGACTTTCAGCAGTTTGGCATATTTCAGGGGACCACAAATAGAACCACTTCCTGAGGAGACTTGCAGATCAGTTAGTATTGTCCAACCTTGTTTGTCCTGAGGATTAGTAAACTATGCAGTTCTTTTCCCTAGATCCTGGAGGTAAGGGACAGGAGAATGGAGGATTGAGTGAGAAAATAGCTGAGTTCTGACTAATCTCAGAGGAGACAGGAGCATATATGTGTAAGGAAGTTAACAATTGCCTGATCATTGTTGAAACTGGTATTTGGGAACATAAATCTGGACTACCTTCCCGGCTTTAGCATTCATTCAGACTTTCCTGGTCTAACGTCCTTTTTAAATATCCCTTACCCTTTCAAGTCAGAAAGCTTTTACTGTCTAACCTAAATTTTGGCCAGCAGTGACTCATGTTATTGGCCAGCACTTCTCTTGTCATGTGCTATGAGTAGAATGGGGAGTTTGGAATAATTACCTCTTGAAATTCTGAATCAGTAGGACTGAGTTGGGAGGGACCCAGCAATCCCAAGGATTTTTTTTTTTTTTTTTAAAGACAGGGTTTCACCATGTTGGCCAGGCTGGTCTTGAACTCCTTATCTCAGATGATCCGCCCACCTTGGCCTCCCAAAGTGCTGTGATTACAGGCATGAGCCACCACGCCTGGCCACAAGGATTTTTTTTTTCTTTCCTTTTTTTTTTTTTTTTGAGACAGAGTCTCTCTTTGTCACCCAGGCTAGGGTACAGTGGCATGATCTTGACTCACTGCAGTCTCCACCCTCCGGGCCCAAGCAATCCTACCCACTCAGCCTCCAAAGTAGCTGAAACTATAGGTGCACACCACCATGCCTGGCTCTTTTTTTTTTTTTTGTATTTTTAGTAGAGACAGGATTTGGCCATGTTGCCCAGGTTGGTCTCGAACTTCTGAGCTCAAGCAATCCACCTGCCTCAGCTCCCAACCCCCTGTTGGGATTACAGGCATGAGCCACTGCACCTGACCCCTAGGAATTCTCATGCTCATGGTCCGTAAAAAACACTTTGAGAAACATCATCTAGGGAGCAGCTGATCAGAGAATAAAAGGATTGACACCTGAAATGCTGTCCTTGAAGCATGAATGAAGGCAGTTATAATGCATTTTTGGTGTGAAGAATGCTTAGAGTTAGACAGCTGTTTGCTTCGGTTTTTGTCCTCTTTCCTCAGGTCGTCAGGGTTTCTTGGTTATTACACTAAGCCCAGTCTTCTAATGTCCTGATGCTACCTCTGCCCTTGTCTCCTTTAGTGCTTTACTGTCCTGTGTGAAGCCATGGATGGGAACAGCCAGGCCATCTCCAAAGCCTTTTACTCCAGCTTGCTGACTACGCAGCAGGTTGTCTTGGATGGGCTCCTTCATGGCTTGACAGTTCCACAACTCCCTGTCCACACTCCCCCAGGTAACCAGACTGGGAAAGGGGGGTTCTCTCCACTTATTTGTTGCATAGGTCAGGCTCTGCTCTTTCTACTGCCATCACCTAGATAGCGCCTGGCATTTAGTAGGCGCTCAATAAATAACTGTGAACTGAGAGGATGAATGGGGATCTGAGGGAAACAACCAGACCTCATCCTGCATTCTTCCCACTCCCTTAGGTTCCCTACTCCTGCTGCCATGTCAGTGAGTACTGGTGCTATTTTCTAGGGCAAGAGCCCCAGGACTTGGAGTCACTTTTTGCCTTTCTCCATAGGAGCCCCACAAGTGAGCCAGCCACTGCAAGAGCAAAGTGAGGATCTACCAGGAGCCATTGCCTCTGCCCTGGCAGCCATATGCACTGCTCCTGTGGGACAGCCTGACTGCTGGGATGCCAAGGAGCAGGTCTGAGCTACAATTGCTTGTTCCTCTCATCTCTACTGCCAGAGGAGTTAGGGAGGCAGAAAAGCCCCTCCTTTAGTACTTCCAGAAACAGATGCTCCCACCCTGGGTCACTTGTAGAACACGATATAGCCAGAATCCCAGAGCCCGTGGCCAGTTGGTCAGGGAGAGAGCACAGTGATAAACTGCCCAGGTGGTGGGGCAGCTGATCTGAAGCCTCCAGTGATGCTTCCTCAAGGGCTCAGGATTCACCTTTCCTGCCCTCTGTTGGCCAGGAATCCTTTCTGCTGTACTTGCCTCTGTTGGGCCCAAACTAGGCCATGACTTTTGGTTCTCTATTGGTGATGAAGACTGGGAATAGAATGGGGTGTGAGGTTTCTGGTGAACCTGAGAAGAGTAACTAGCAAGAGACTGAGAGTTCTGATCAACTGGACATATGTAAAGAATAGGGTTGTAATAATGAGGGTAGGATTGAGCCTTCAGGTATGTCTCTGTAGGTCTGCTGGCATTTGGCAAATCAGCTAACTGAAGACAGCAGCCAGCTCAGGCCATCCCTCATCTCTGGCCTGCAGCATCCCATCCTGTGCCTGCACCTTCTCAAGGTAATTCTCATAACTCCTGGCATCACAGCTGTATTTTTAACTCCCAGGGCAGACATAGAAACAGACAGAGAGACAGACCAAGAGAGGGAGACTAAGAGATAGAGACCGAGAGAGACCAATTGAGAAACCCCTCTTGGAAGACTCCTCTCTGCTTTTAAATCTGTCCAACTGAGAGCACCCCATTGGTAGTGAGTCCTCAGCAGAACTGAGAAGGGTCCCTTTCTCACTATCTCACAGCAAGAGGCAAAAGGGGGTTCTCTCACACTCCCAAGTGTGGGTACCAGATCTTTTGAGGGGCCGGCCGGCGTTGCAGCTGAGCCTTCAGTCTTGGAGCCCTGGGCCTGCTCCGCCTCACCCCAGACTCCTTCCCTCTCCCTCAGGTTCTGTACTCCTGCTGCCTTGTCAGCGAGCGCCTGTGCCGTCTTCTAGGGCAGGAGCCCCTGGCCTTGGAGTCCCTATTCATGTTGGTTCAGGGCAAGGTAAGCCAGCAGCACAGGTGGGCTTCCCCTGGTGGCCTCACTGTCTCAGCCAGAGGTTGTTTCCCTTGTAGGTAAAAGTAGTAGATTGGGAAGAGTCTACTGAAGTGGCACTCTACTTCCTCTCCCTTCTTGTCTTTCGGCTCCAAAATCTGCCTTGTGGGTGAGTCATAAGGTAGGATCTCTCCACAGAAGTCTTCTACCCACATAGCTAACCCTCACAGAGCATATGGGGAATGGTACCCTATAGCCTATCCTTAGGAGGAATTGGGACAGAGAGTGTGAAGCTTTCTCTACAAAGAACAGACCTAGACTCCCATCAACTTCATGCCTTGGAGGTAGACACGCAGCCTAGGTGAAGAACGCCGTGCAAGGGAGAGGGAAGGCTGCTCACCAACCCCCTTTAATACTGCTGCATCCCTTGATATATCTCTTTATTCCAGAATGGAGAAGCTAGGCAATGACGTTGCTACTCTCTTTACCCATTCACACGTCGTCTCTCTTGTGGTAAGTTTTTAGCCTTTACCCTCTATCCCTTTTCACCCTAGCAACAAACCCTTGTGGAAGTGGGGGAGTCACTATCCTATTTGTGTCTGTTTCTGGAGGCATTCTTTTGGACCAGGGACAGAGACACAAATCCTCTCTGCTTGTCCTGGATGCCATTTAGATTTGAACATTCTTTTTCTTCTTCTACCTCTCCCACAGAGTGCAGCAGCCTGTCTATTGGGACAGCTTGGTCAGCAAGGGGTGACCTTTGACCTCCAGCCCACGGAATGGATGGTTGCAGCCACACATGCCCTGTCTGCCCCTGCAGAGGTGAGGCCCCCACAAGGAGGGCACAGACATGTTTTCTCTGAGTCAGACACTAGGACTGCATTCAAGGGGAAAAGACTGAAATAGCAGCAAGCCTAGAGTAAGCTGAGGAATGGAAAAAGAATCAAGGAGCCCTTCTTTTTCTAGATTTCTGTCCCCAGATAATAGGCCCCTCTGAGCCCAGATTGATCCAGACTTTAGATTTCTTTTTAATATACAGGCTTCTAGAGACTGAGGGAGGGGAGGGAAGAGGAAGTGACCAACCTGAGTTTTCTGAGTAGTGAGATAAGTCTGCCTGCTTCATTCTCCTCCTCCAGAAACTCATGCTGTTGGCGAAGTCCTTCCTGATGCATAATTTCTTCACCTCTGACTGTGGTTTCCATTCTGCTTTTCCCACTTGTTCTTCTTCTTCTTTTTTTTTTGAGATGGAGTTTTGCTCTTGTTACCCCCAGGCTGGAGTGCAATGGCACGATCTCGGCTCACCGCAACCTCTGCCTTCTGGGTTCAAGCAATTCTCCTGCCTCAGCCTCCCAAGTACCTGGGACTACAGGCGCACACCACCATGCCCAGATAATTTTTATATTTTTAGTAGAGACAGGGTTTCACCTTGTTGACCAGGATGGTCTTGATCTCTTGACCTCGTGATCCACCTGCCTCGGCCTCCCAAAGTGCTGGGATTATAGGCGTGAGCCACCGCGCCCAGCCACCCACTTGTTCTTAACAGATGGAAAAGGTGGCTGACATCCTGTGAATTCTTTAGGGACACAGTCCATCATGTAGACTTCTTTCTGCTTTCTCCTTTCCCAGGGCTTTTCTTCCTTTCATTTTTAGACCCTTTGGAACTTGTCTTTCCTTCATTACTTAAAAGGAAGAATAGATTTCATAATCAAATTATTGTCATCCTTTTTTTTTTTTTTTTTTGAGACAGTCTCATATGGTCATCCAGTATGGAGTGTAGTGGCGTGATCTCAGCTCACTTCAACCTCCGTCTCCCAGGTTCTAGTGGTTCTCCTGCCTCAGCCTCCTGAGTAGTTGGGATTACAGGCACACGCCACCATGCCCGGCTAATTTTTTTTCTATTTTTAACTGAGATGGGGTTTCATCATACTGGCCAGGTTGATCTCGAACACCTGACCTCAAGTGATCTGCCTGCCTCGGCCTACCAAAGTGTTGGGATAACAGGTGTGAGCCACTGCACCCAGGCTGTCATCCTTCATCCTTTATATATGTAGAATTCTTTTTTTTTTTTTTTTAAGACGAGTCTCGCTCTGTTGCCAGGCTGGAGTGGAGTGGTGCAATCTTGGCTTACTACAACCTCCACTTCTGGGGTTCAAGTGATTCTCCTGCCTCAGCCTCCTGAGTAGCTGAGACTACAGGTGTTTGCCTCCATACCTAGCTAATTTTTGTATTTTTAGTAGATACAGAGTTTCACCATGTTAGCCAGGATGCTCTCAATCTCTTGACTTCATGATCTACCCGCCTTGGCCTCCCAAAGTGCTGGGATTACAGGCATGAGCCACTGTGCCTGGCCAAATTCTTTATAACTTATAAAGCATTTTCACATGTTTTCCCACAACATACTTGAAAGATAGACACACCGATGTAAAAATACTCATCTGCTTTTTCTCAAAGTTAGCCTTCAGAGAGGTCATATCACTAGTGATAGCACTAACACTCATCCAGGATTCTAAGTCAGAACTTTGGGAGTCATCAGTGACTGCTCCCTCTTCTCCATCATTCCCACATCCAAATGGTTCCCCTAGGCCACATATATTCTAACTTCCAGTTGACTCTCAAATCTGTTTCCTCCATGGCACCACCACTGACCTGCCTTGGTTTTAGTGGCCACCCCATTCCTCTTAGACATCTGCATTCTTCCTGTTTCTCTCTGACAGGTTCGGCTGACTCCACCAGGTAGTTGTGGATTCTATGACAGCCTCCTCATCCTTCTGCTGCAGCTCCTCACTGAGGTACAGATGCATCTTGGGATGGATGAGAAGTAAAGAGAGAGGAACTGGGCATTTTGGGGAGCCTCTGGACAAGAGGAATGAAGAAGCAACCCACAGCCTCTCCTCTCAAACACTGTGCCTGTGATTGCCTTGGAACTTCCCTGCCTGCCCTCAGTACTAACCATTTGAAGAAAACCATTCAGCTGCATCCCCTGGGATCCAGTGGGGAGTAAAATGAATTCCCTGGGTTTCAGCAGACATACACATGAGCTGCAAGGTCAGAGGGTTAAGGTTTGATAAGAAAGTGAAACAAGACAACAGAGGAATACTAGGTGGGAAAGTAGAAGGAATTATTTCTGGGACTTCCTTTCCTTGTAAGTTGGGGACAGGAATGAATAAAAGTATTTGGACTCCTGACTTCTGTCTTTCCCCTCCACCCTCTTTCACTTTTTTTCTAGCAGGGGAAGGCTAGCCTAATCAGGGATGTGGCCAGTTCAGAAATGTGGACCATTTTATGGCACCGGTTTTCCATGGCCCTGAGGCTAACTGAGGAGGCATCTGCACAGGAAGGGGAGCTTTCGCTATCCAGTCCACCAAGCCCAGAGCCAGACTGGACACTGATTTCTCCCCAGGGTATCTTTCTGTCAGTATCCTTTGTGGGAGTGCATTGATGTCTTTTCAAGAGGAAGCAGCCCAGAAGTGGGTTAACTCACAGAGGTTTCTTTTTTTTTGCTTCTACCTGAGGACAGGAAGCAGTGTATGCATAGAGCTGCTCTAAGCTGGGGAAGGGATTGAACAGGTGTAGCCCTGGGAGCTGTAGGGAAGGTATCTGGGCCTCTTGCCTGTTCCATTGGGTCTCCATTTTTGGTGTTTCCAGGCATGGCAGCCCTGCTGAGCCTGGCCACGGTCGCCTTTACCCAGGAGCCCCAGTTATGCCTGAGCTACCTGGCCCAGCATGGAAGTATCCTCATGTCCATCCTGAAGCATCTGCTTCGCCCCAGCTTCCTGAATCAACTGCACCAGGCGTGAGTTTGAGCTTGAAGAAGAGCCAGAGAGTTAGCAATGGGGAGGGAGAGAGAAGGAGGCAGGAAAGAAGTTACTGACAGATTGAGCAATGAAGCAAGAAAGATGAGATCCGGATTAGACTGGAAACCAAAGTAGTGGCTAAGATTGTAGAAGGGGTGCTGGGCAAGGGAATTTTGAGGAGGGAGAGAAGAATGATAACACTCATCCAGGATTCTCCTTAGGCCTCATGGATCTGAGTTTCTCCCTGTCGTGGTGCTCTCTGTCTGCCAGCTCCTTTGCTTCCCCTTTGCACTGGATGTGAATGCTAACCTCCTTATGGGTGTCTTGGCTGACCTCAGAGACTCAGAAGTTCCAGCCCATCTGCTGCAGGTACTTGGGCAGTTAGCATGAAGGTGGGAGAGGAAGATAGCCAACCTTGTGTCCTCCAATTTACTTTCCAGCAGCTCCAGGGCTCTTCTAGGTAAGAGTTGAGCACCTAGCTTGACTCAAAAGTTGGCGTGCAGACAATACTCAGGGCTGTGCAGAGGCATGCGGTGGGAGCTGGGTTGGTGCCTCCTCCTCCCTATCAGTCCGTCACCTGGTTCTGTTGGTGCTCAGAGGGGAGAACATCCTGGTCTGGGCACTGGAGACTCAGCTCCTTAGCCAGGAATCATGTCTCTGGCAATTATTGGTATTGCACAGTGGGTCTTTGTTCTTTTGTTGTTTCTTTTTGTTTTTTCACAGTGGGTCTTTGAAGGCAGAGACCGAGCCCTTGCAAAGTAAGGAATGATCTTGGAAAGAACCTGCTCTCTCAGTCTCCATGTCATGTCTCATGTGGAGTGCCATGGGGCAGGACTTCCAGCTGTCTGTGGCATTTCTCACCATAGCTTGACTTTTCTCTCTCCCAGGTTTTGGGCTTCTACCTAGCTGCATGTATTCTCCCTCTCCCTGAATTCCTTTCACCCACCCCTTGCATTCTCCCAGGTCTGCTGCTACCATCTTCCGTTGATGCAAGTGGAGCTGCCCATCAGCCTCCTCACACGCCTGGCCCTCATGGACCCCACCTCTCTCAATCAGTTTGTGAACACAGTGGCTGCCTCCTCTAGAACCATCATCCCGTTTCTCTCAGTTGCCCTCCTGAGTGACCAAACACTGCTGATCTCTGACCTTCTCTCCTTGCTGGCCCACACCGTCCGGGTCCTGTCTCCCAGCCACTTGTCCTTTATCCAAGAGCTCCTGGCTGGCTCTGATGAATCCTATTGGCCCCTGCGCAGCCTCCTGGGCCACCCAGAGAATTCTGTGCGGGCACATACTTACAGGCTCCTGGGCCACTTGCTCCAAGACAGCATGGCCCTGCGTGGGGCACTGCAGAGCCAGACTGGACTGCTCAGCCTTCTGCTGCTGGGACTTGGAGACAAGGATCCTGTTGTGCGGTGCAGTGCCAGCTTTGCTGTGGGCAATGCAGCCTACCAGGCTGGTCCTCTGGGACCTGCCCTGGCAGCTGCAGTGCCCAGTATGACCCAGCTGCTTGGAGATCCTCAAGCTGGTATCCGGCGCAATGTTGCATCAGCTCTTGGCAACTTGGGACCTGAAGGGTTGGGAGAGGAGCTGTTACAGTGCCAAGTACCCCAGCGGCTCCTAGAGATGGCATGTGGAGACCCCCAGCCAAATGTGAAGGAAGCTGCCCTCATTGCCCTTCGGAGCCTCCAACAGGAGCCTGGCATCCATCAGGTATACCCTACAGGTCTTATGAACCATAATGATCAGGGCCCCTAGAGTTCACAACATTTCTGTGAGATCATCTGTAAGGAATTGGAATCGGGACATCCAGAAACTTACGCCGTGTTTCTCCCGGGGATAGTGTCTTGGAGTGAGTTTTCCAGTTACCATTTCTGCCCTGGAGAAGGGAAGAGAGCTGGAAGAGGGCTCCATTGGGCTGGGAAATGTCTGAGATCTCAAGGACCACAGTTGATCTCTTCTAGTGGCTGTGCAGGAGGGAGTTGGGGGAAGACTAAGAGATGTTGAGATAGAGGAGTTTTACTCTGTGTGCCATGAAGATGCTATGTTGTTTTTTAGCACTCATGAGAAAAGCATGATGCTAAGCATTTTACTTTTATTATCTGGTTTAAACTATTATTATCCTCATTTTGCAGATGAGGAAACTGAGGCACAAATAATTTAATAACTTGTCCAAGTTACAAGGACAGTGTGGAGGACTGGGCTTCTGAACTCCAAAGTCTGAGTCCAGAGCCCATACTCTTAACCACTACTTTATCTTGTCTCTTCTGCACAATTTTCTTTTTCTTTTCTTTTTTGAGACAGAATCTCACTCTGTCATGCAGGCTGGAGTGCAGTGGCACGATCTCAGCTCATTTAAACCTCTGCCTCCCAGGTTCAGCTGCTCCCAGGTTCTCGAACTCCTGACCTCAAATGATCCACCCACCTTGGCCTCCCAAAATGTTGGATTACAGGCGTGAGCCACCCTGCCTGGCCATGATTTTCCGTATTTAAAGAGCCCAATAGGCCAGGCTCTGTGGCTCACACCTGTAATCCCAGCACTTTGGGAGACCGAGGTGGGTGGATGACTTGAGGTCAGGAGTTTGAGACCATCCTGGCCAACTAGTAAAACCCTGTCTCCACTAAAAATATAAAAATTAAGCCGGACGAGTTGGCTTACACCTGTAATTCCAGCACTTTGGGAGGCTGAGGTGGGCAGATCACCTGAGGTCAGGAGTTTGAGACCAGCCTGACCAATATGGTGAAACCCCATCTTTTAAAAAAAAAAATTAGCTGAGTGTGGTGGCAGGTGCCTGTAATCTTAGCTACTTGGGAGGCTGAAGCAGGAGAATTGCTTGAACCTGGGAGGAGGAGGTTGCAGTGAGCATAGATCATGCCTTTGCAGTCCAGCCTGGGTGACAGAGGGAGAATTTGTCACATACACACACACACACAAGGGCCAGGCGCCGGTGGTTCATGCCTGTAATCCCAGCACTTTCGGAGCCCGAGGCGGGTGGATCACAAGGTCAGGAGATTGAGACCATCCTGACCAACATGGTGAGACCCCATCTCTACTAAAAATACAAAATTTAGCTAGGTGTGGTGGCGCATGCCGGTAATCTCAGCTACTAGGGAGTCTGAGACAGGAGAATTGCTTGAACCAGGTAGTTGGAGGTTGCAGTGAGCCAAGATCATGCCACTGCACTCCAGCCTGGCAACAGAGCAAAACTCCATCTCCAAAAAAATAAAAATAAAAAAGAGGCAATTTGAAATCACACATCTACATATGGTAATACAAATTATGACATCTCTAAGTGATAACATTGGGAAGTTCATACAGAACAGAAATTTGACAGGGTGGTGAAGATCTTATAGGGATCTTGTGCAATCCATGGGGAAAATAATTGTTAGGATTCTTGGTGGTAATGAAGTTAGAACCCACTGGTCTACATTGACGGCTAAGAATTAGACCTTTTGGCTTACTGTGAAATACTGCTGCATTCATTAAGTCTTCCTGGGGACAAGTAAATGTGTCCCTTAATGCTTTGGTTTCATGGTCTATAATCAAAGAGAATGGAAGTAGACTTCTGGTCCTGATGATTCCTGTCTCCAAGGTTTCTTTTCTCCCATTCAGTCTATTCCAAGTCCCCAAGAGCCCATTTTCTTTTTCTTCTTCTTGAGTAAGAATTGCTGGGTAAGTGAAAGTCCTCTGCACCTGTCCCAGACACCACCATTTCTAAGCCTCATGTCCTGTTCTATCATCTGTTCTCTATCCTACAGGTACTGGTGTCCCTGGGTGCCAGTGAGAAACTAGCCTTGCTCTCTCTGGGGAATCAGTCACTGCCACACAGCAGTCCTAGGCTTGCCTCTGCCAAACACTGCAGGAAACTCATTCACCTCCTGAGGTCAGCCTATAGCATGTGATTCCAGATTCCTGGGGTCCAGCCTCCAACTTTGGTTGCCCTGCTGTTGCCAACTCTTCCTTATTCTACTACACAAGCTACCAACTCAACCGAGAACTAAAGAGACTAGAAAAGAGATAAGCTGCCAACTCAACTGAGAACAAGAAACTAGAAGAGATTTATGTTTAAAGCTTCTTCCTTCTCCCAGATTGAGGATGATTTCAACCAGTAAATTTTATTGCTGCTGGTGCCAGAAAAGATTCCTTTCCTCTCTACATCTAGGGGCCTTTTCTCCAATAATGTGCCTTTAGCTTTAGGGATCTGCCTCGTGGAAAAACCTCTACCTGAAAGATCTCTTCCTTTTTAGAGCTCCTTTAATCCTCCCAGCAGATTTTTGCCTTAGACGTGCTGGCCCCAGGACAGTGATGAAGAGAGAGCCTGTCTCAGCTCTAGGCTGTGGGGATCAATGCCATCAGTCCATTATTGAGGGATTCCTCAGTGCTTAGCCAACATTCCTATTGGGAGGTGGGGGTGGAGAGTGTATCTTTTTTGGTTGGGGTGTGTGTGTGTGTGTGTGTGTGTGCATGTGTGTGTTTGGTAGTTCTATTTGTAAACTCTTTTAATAAAAATTGTGCCTCACCATACTTGAAGCTCCTGGGACAAGGGTTGGGAGGCTCAACGTGTCTTTTAGCTTCTATGTGGTGTTGGAAGTGCTGGTGTCCTGTTCACACAAGATCCTGATCTGGCAGCTTATTTACATCTTTTCTTGCCTTCCAATTTCCTCCTTCCTAGATGAACTACATATGGGTACATACTTTCTTTTCTTTTGTTTTTTGAGACAGAGTCTTGCTCTGTCACCAGGCACCAGGCTGGAGTGCAGTGGTGCAATCTGGGCTCACTGCAACCTCCACCTCCCGGGTTCAAGCAATTCTCCTGCCTCAGCCTCCCAAGTAGCTGGGACTACAGGCGCACACCACCATGCCCAGCTAAGTTTTGTATTTTAGTAGAGATGGCGTTTCACCATTTTGGTCAGGATGGTCTCAATCTCTTGACCTCGTGATCCACCCACCTCTGCCTCTCAAAGTGCTCACAGGTGTGCACCACCACGCCCGGCCAGTTACCTACTTTCAAGGCAAGGCTGGTGGAGCTGAAATAGAAAAAGGTAGGATTCAACAGAGCAGTAAATTGGGTTACTCAGACTTAGTGACTAGTTTTACTATTTAGTGGAGTTCTAATATGTAGGGAATCCAAGCTGCTTTAGAAGGGTAGCTATTATAGAGATTGTACAATTTACCAGAAAGGGCTTTTAGTCAGATCTGTTAGTTAGAATTGTAATCTAACGGGAAGCACTGGAAAATCTTAACTCATTGGATAGCTTAGAACAAACTTCCATTTCTCCATCCATAAGTTTTAAGGAGATTCCTTTTTGCTCTTCCTTAAATTCCAGTTGTTTTAGAAATGAAAGACAAGTAAAGTGCCCTTACATTTTTTTTTTTGAAATGGAGTCTCGCTCCCTGCAACCTCTGCCCCCTCAGGTTCAAGTGATTCTCCTGCCTCAGCCTCCTGAGTACCTGGGATTACAGATTCATGCCCCCATGCCCAGCTAATTTTTGTATTTTTAGTAGAGACAGGGTTTCACCATATTGGTCAGGCTGGCCTCAAATCCTGACTTTGCTGGCCTCGGCCTCGCAAAGTGCTGGGATTACAGGTGTGAGCCACTGTGCCTGGCCTAGTGCCCTTACTTTTGTAAGAAATTTAGTTTAATCCTCATCTTTATTGTCCACTGTGTTTACACTTTAGCAAAAATAATATTTTTCTAGGGAACACCATAATTTCCTCATATCCAAAATATTTCAATTCTGTTCAATGTGTGTGTGTGTGTATATATATATATATATAAAATAAATATATAACATATAACATGTATAATATAGATATATATTATTGAGACAAAGTCTCATGCTGTTGCTTGGGCTGGAGTGCAATGGCATGATCTTGGCTCACTGCAACCTCAGCCTCCTGGGTTCAAGTGATTTTCCTGCCTCAGCCTCCCGAGTAGCTAGGATTACAGGTACCTGCCACCATGCTCAGCTAATTTTTTGCATTTTTAGTAGAGATGGGGTTTTACCATGTTGGCCAGGCTGGTCTCAAACTCCTGACCTTGTGATTTGCCAGTCTTGGCCTCCCAAAGTGCCGGGATTACAGATGTGAGCCACCGCACCTGGCCTTCAATGTATATTTTTTTAGTCCTTTCTGTGTGCCAGATACTATTCTAGTTTTTTTTTTTTTTTTTGCAGCAGCAGTCAACCTTTAATGTCCAAAAGAGGCATGGATGCAGAGCATAGGAGATGTGGCAGGGTCTCAGGCCCTGCTCCAGAAATGAGGGAGAGATGAACACAAACCAGACACTTTCAACTGGCCTCACAGTCTGGGAGGGCAGGGGGAAACAGATTTGGACATTCATAAAAAAATAAAACCTAAAATCAAGCACTCAATTTTGTGCCCATTGAAGGGTTTGATATAAGGAACTCAGTCAACACCCAGGTCCCCCCTCCCCTGCCAACATCAAAAAGCAAGCTCGGCACACACTAAGGGCTTAGGGAGGGGCATTCTCCCGCCTCCCCACTAGCCCCAAGAATGGACTTGAAAATAAAATAAGTTGGGTCCCCCACCCCTCACATTGTCAACCCTACAGGAGAGTTTTGAAGGCGACTCATGAGAATCAGCAGCTCAAACGGCAATGACCACCCCACCCCAAGCCCCACCCTACTCCTATTGCATTAACAGACAAGATTTCCCCTGCATCCTCCTTGGAATCTCCTCCCCTCACAGCCCTGCTCCTTCTCCTGCTATCTGGCTTCATCACTGCAAGACTGACCTCCGCCAAGGCTCCCCAGAAGCTCCTCTCAGCTCTTTATCACTTCCATCCTCACCTCCCACCAGAGACTACAACCATCCAGTCACTGTCCCTCTGCACAGAGACCCAGCTCCAGAGCAGATGGCAGCATGGTCATCCTGTCCTGGGTGGTCCTCCTAAAGCCTTCCCAGGGAGCAGATAGCCAGAGAGCAAGCAGAGTGTCTGGGCTAGATGACAGCAAGGAGGGGACACCTATCTTTAGTTCCAAAACAGATATTCCCAGAGGCTTTTAACATAAAGGCCCACTTAGAACTGTGTCCCCTACCTACCCATACACCCTAGAGATTCCACACTGTCCTGCCCCCTCCCTCCCCTCTACCCCAAACCCCCCACACACATATATATATATATATATACATACACACACACAGACACAGGAGAATTAAGGGAGACATCGATTTGGTTTGATTGCTAACACCTAACTAAGGAGGGAGGCGGGCGTGGGCGCGGGGCATGCCGGGCGCCCCCAGGTGGGCAGGTGCCTGGGCGGGGCGCGCCGCGGTTGGCGGCTGCAGAGCACCCGGAAGAGCCAGCAACTTAGCGAGCGCAACCGGCTGCGGCCGAGGGGCTGGAGCCGGTGGGGACTGGGCCGCAATTGACAGGCTGAAGAAGGTGTTGAGCGGGCAGGACACGGAGGACCGGAGCGGCCTGTCCGAGGTTGTTGAGGCATCTTCGTTAAGCTGGGGTACCAGGATAAAAGGCTTCATTGCGTGTTTTCCTATAGGAATTCTCTGCTCACTGCTGGGTACTTTTCTGCTGTGGGTGCCCAGGAAGGGACTACACCTCTTCGCAGTGTTTTATACCTTTGGTAACATCGCATCAATTGGGAGTACCATCTTCCTCATGGGGCCACTGAAACAGCTGAAGCGGATGTTTGAGACTACATGTCTGATTGCAACTGTCATGGTGCTGTTGTGTTTTGCACTTACCCTGTGTTCTGCCTTTTGGTGGCATAACAAGGGACTTGCACTTATCTTCTGCATTTTGCAGTCTTTGGCATTGACATGATATAGCCTTTCCTTCATACCATTTGCAAGGGATGCTGTGAAGAAGTGTTTTGCCGTGTGTCTCGCATAATTCATGGCCAGTTTTGCGAAGCTTTGGAAGGCACTATGGACAGAAGCTGGTGGACAGTTTTGTAAATATCTTCTAAACCTCTGTCTTACAGACATGTGCCTTTTATTCTGCAGCAATGTGTTGCTTGTGATTCGAACATTTGAGGGTTACTTTTGGAAGCAACAAGACATTCTCGAACCTGAATGTCAGTAGCACAGGATGAGAAGTGGATTCTGTATCTTGTGGAGTGGAATCTTCACATGTACCTGTTTCCTCTCTGGATGTTATCCCACTGAATTCCTATGATTACACACCTGTTAAGCAGCAGCAAAAAAAAAAAAACAGTGCCTATTGGCTGGGCGCGGTGGCTCACGCCTATAATCCCAGCATTTTGGGAGGCCGAGGCGGGTGGATCACGAGGTCAACAGATCGAGACCAGCCTGGTCAACAAGGTGAAACCCTGTCTCTACTAAAAATACAAAAATTAGCTGGGCATGGTGGTGTGTGCCTGTAGTCCCAGGTACTTGGAAGGTTGAGGCAGGAGAATTGCTTGAACCCAGGAGGCGGAGGTTGTGGTGAGCCGAGATCGTGCCATTGCACTCCAGTCTGGGTAACAACAGCGAAACTCCGTCTCAAAAACAACAACAACAACAACAACAACAAAAAACAGTGCCTATCATAGAGTTTCCATTCTGGTTGGGGAGATAGTGAAGTTTATTAAAAGAAGTAAATTGTATATAGTTTGTAGGAAGGTGATAAAAGCTCCGGAGAAAAGCAGGGAAATGGGAATAAGAGTGCTGAGTTGGATGGTCAGGGCAGGCCTCACTAAAAGGTGACACTTGAGAAAAGACTTGAAGGAGGTGAGGGAGTGAGTCATGCAGCTGTTTGAGGGAAAAGCCTAGGCCCTGAGCTGCAAGCATGCTTGAGGAGCTATGAAGAACCAGTTTGGATGAAGTGAGTAAAGAAGGCAGAGAATAGTAGAAAATGAGACAGGAAGGTAATGGTAGGGGCCAGATGTTGTAGGCTTTGTAGACCTTGGTGAGGACTTTGGCTCTTACTTTGAATGGAGGAGGCATTGATTGGAGGCTTTTGAACAGAGAATGATGTGATCTACCTTGCATCCTAGAAGGATCACTCTTCATTCTGGTCTTGTGAATGGCTATGGAGATAGGGGAGGATGGGAAGCAGGCTAAGTGGTTAGGAGGCTAGTGTAATATAATCCAGGCAAGAGACAGTGGTGTCCTGGATGGTGACTGGGGTGATACCAATGGAGTGGTAAAGTCATCAGATTCTGAATATATTTTGGACATGGAACAAACAGGATTTCTTGACTGGTTGGATGTGGGGGTATAATCAAAAGAAAGCAGTCAAGGATGACTCCAAGGTTTTTGGCCTGAGCAGTTGGAAGAATGGAATTGCCATTAACTGAAATGGAGTGGTAATAGGTGGAAACAAGTTCAGTTTTGAACATGTTGTCTTTTAGTTGGAAATTTTTGAACACACACAAAGGTAGAGAGGTTGGTTGAGTGTACTCCATCACTACTTGGGCAGCTACCATGTCTACTCTTTTTTTTTTTTTAGACAGATTATTGCTCTGTTGCCCGGGCTGGAGTGCAATGGCACGATCTTGGCTCACTGCAACTTCCACCTCCCAGGTTCAAGTGATTCATTCTCCTGCCTCAGCCTCCAGAGCAGCTGGGACTACAGGCATCTGCCACTACACTTGGCTAATTTTTGTATTTTTAGTAGAGATGGGGTTTCACCATGTTGACCAGGCTGGTCTTGAACTTCTAACCTCAAGTGATCTGCCTGCCTCGGCCTCCCAAAGTGCTGGGATTACAGGTGTGAGCCACTGTGTTTGGCCCAAGATTTTTTTTTTTTTTTTTTTTTTTTGTTAAAGACAGGGTTTCACCTATTGGTCAGGCTGGTCTTGAACTCCTGACCTCAGGTGATCCCCTTGCCTCAGCCTCCCAAAGTGCTGGGATTACAGGCATGAGCCACCATGCCCGGTCCAAGATTCTTAATATAAAACACTTCCCTCTACTTTTGGGAGCTACAATTTGATTGAATAAACCAGATCATTTGAGCAGTAGGCTTCCTCACATTAGATTTGGCTGATTATATATTGGGATGTCATTTATTCCATTACAGTATTCTTCATATTTCCTTTAAATTGGTCATTGGCTCTGGATAGATGAAGACATTAGAAACGCTTTTCTTCTTATAAATTCTGTTGCTCAAATCTCCTGTGTCTATTCCCAGGCAATCAGTCATCCACACTCTTGCCTGTCTGGATAAAACTTGTCTAGGCAAATACATTATTTTAAAATCTAGATCGTTTTCCTAAAAGATAAACTAAGGGGAGTTAACCTTAAGTAAGAATTATTTATTTTTTTCAAATAAACAATACTAGTTTGAAATATCATTTTTTAAAAATTATTTAAAAATTCAAAACCACAATCAGGTGAAATATCATTCTTATCTGTTATTTAAACAATTTGTTATAAAAAATTAAACTTTTTTGACTAGCACATAAAGCAATAGTTGGTCATTTTATGTGGAAACAAGAAAACACATCCGTGTCCATGAAAGCATTCAATCTAAAGGATTAGAACAAGGATTATCAACAATTTTACATCTAGTGATTACTGTACAAGGGACTGACAGGAGAGTACTAAGAGAATTTGAAGTGAATGTTTTGTGTAATGCCTGGAATTCAGACAGTATCTGGAAAGTTTGAGGATTTGTGCTTGTGTTTGATTTTGTATGTATGAGCACGTATGTGTTTTAACTTTTTTGGTGGTGGGGAACTTAAAGTTTTCAACCATATAAAAGTAGAGAGAATGGCATAATAAACCCCTAGACCCTGATCCTACAGATTCAGCTGTCATCAGCATTTTGCCCTACTATCATCAACATTTTGGCTGTATGTACTATATTCCTTTTAAAAATTTATTGGCCGGATGTGGTGGACCTCCCATCTCATCATAGCCAGGAACTCAGTTTTTAAGGTTGCTCCAGTGTCCCCTTAGCCAAGAGGGAGGGTCCATTCAGTTGGTTGGGGCATAGATTAGAATTTTTATTTTTCAGTCTCAAAAATGTCATGTTACAGTTTGTTTGAATCAGGACCCAAACAAGAGGCATTCATTGCATTTGTATATATATATATATTCAAGATGGAGTCTTGCTCTGTCACCCAGACTGGAATGTAGTGGCACGATCTTGGCTCACTGCAACTTCTGCTTCCTAGGTTCAAGTGGTACTTTTGCCTCAGACTCCCATGTAGCTGAGGACTGCAGGCATGCATTATCACACCTGGCTAATTTTTGTATTTTTTGGTGGAGATGTGGTTTCACCATGTTGCCCAGGCTGGTCTCGAACTTCTGACCGCAAGTGATCCTTATTGCATTGGGATTACAGGTGTTAGCCACTGTGCCTGGCCAACATTTGAATATATTTCTTCTTCTTTTTTTCTTTGAGATGGAGTCTTGCTCTGTCACCAGGCCTGAGTGCAGTGGTGTGATCTTGGCTCACTGCAGTCTCCACCTCCTGGATCCAAGCAATTCCCCTGCTTCAGCTTCCCTAGTAGCTGGGACTTCAGTCCGGCACCACCATGCCTGGCTAAGTTTTTGTATTTTAGTAGAGACAGAGTTTCACCATGTTGGCCAGGATGGTCTTGATCTCCTGACCTCGTGATCTCCCTGCCTCAGCCTCCCAAAGTGCTGGGATTACAGGTGTGAGCCGCTGCGCCCAGCCTTGAATATATTTCTCAAATCTCTTATAATCTAAAACATCTCCCCCCATTTTTATACCCCGAAATTGTTGAAAGAAGTCATTGATTCTTACACTGGCCCACATGCTGGATTTGTCTGATTGCTTTCTTGCAGTGTTATTCAGTTGTTTCTCTTTATTTCCCGTAAACTGGAAGTTACAGCCAAAACTTGATTAGATTCACTCAACTTTTATTTATTTTTTTTTTACAAAAATATACTATACTTCATAAATATTGCTGTACAATTGCATCACATCAGGAAACATGCACAGCTGTCCCATGTTTCATGATCTAAGATTGATTAGTACATATAGGTAATCTTCAGTGTACATCCTTCAGTGCAAAATTCTTCCATAAACATCTAATAGTTTTAGCATCCATCTGCGACTGTTGCCTAAATAAGTTATTTATTGAAATCATTGCTCTGGTCCAGATTGTTTTCATGAGATTAGTTTTAATCTTTGTCCCCTTTATTTCTATTTCTGTAGCCAGTTGCCTAGGAAAGATCCTTTCATCTTTCAGCTTTTTAATTTTTTAAAAATTTTACTTTACTTTTTTTTTTTTTGAGATGGAGTCTTGCTTTGTCACCAGGCTGGAGTGCAATCTCGCCTCACTGCAACCTCCACCTCCTGGGTTCAAGCGATTCTTCTGCCTCAGCCTCCCGAGTAGCTGGGACCACAGGCACGTGCCACCACGCCCGGCTAATTTTTTTTTGTATTTTTAGTAGAGACAGGGGTCCCACCATGGCCAGGATGGTCGTGATCTCTTGACCTCGCGATCCGCCCGCCTCGGCCTCCCAAAGTGCTGGGATTACAGGTGTGAGCCACCGCGCCGAGCTTTTTTTTTTTTTTTGGAGATAGAGCCTTGCTCTGTCACCAGGCTGGAGTGCAGTGGCGCGATCTCGGCTCACTACAACCGCCACTTCCAGGGTTCAAGCACCTCCTGCCTCAGCCTCCTGAGTATCTCGGACTACATGTGCGCATCAGCACACCTAGCTCATTTTTGTATTTTTAGTAGAGACGGGGGTCTCGCAGTGTTGGCCAGGATGCTCTCGATTTCTTAACTTTGTGATGCGCCCTCCTCGGCCTCCCAAAGTGTTGGCATTACAGGCGTGTACCACTGCGGCCGACTAGCTTTCTTAGATCTCCAAATCTGTCAGGTCTACGGACATCTGAGACAGGCATGATCTGTCTTGCCTGGGGAGCTAACGAGATAAGGAATTGAGTATTTCCTAACTTTTACACTTGAAGGTCATAAAGCAGGTAAATGGTTTTAATTTTGTCCTGCTGGGTGTGTTGGGGTTAAGGAAGGGTTGGTTAGAGAGGCAGAGTGAAATTGGGCAATCTCCCCTTTCCTGGGGTCAAACTCAAAGGCTTTTCACTAGAAATTCTTCAACAGAGCCTGGGCTCCTTGATTTTGAACTGAGGCAAGGCCAGAGAAAGTCCAGGCCAGGTGTGGGGGCTCCCGTCGTAATCTCAGAGACGGAGGCTGACGCAGGAGGATTACTTGAGGCCATGACTTTACGACCAGTCTGGGCAACATAGTGAGACCCTGCCCTAACAAAAAATTAAAAAAAAAATAGTCGGGCATGGTGGCGTGCAGTAGTCTCAGCTACTCGGAAGGCTGGGGACAGGCGGATAGCTTGAGTCAGGAGTTCGAGTTCGCAGTGAGCTATGATCCCGTCACTGCACTCCAGCCTGGGCGACAGAGCAAGATTCTGTATCCAAAAAAGAAAAGAGTCCATAGGGATTAGGTGGAATCAGAGTAGAAAGGAAGAGTCCCGGATTCTCAGAATGGAGCCTTTCAGAGGTTTAACCCCGAGACTACATCTCCCAAAATTCCGCTCGCCGGATCCCGCCGTACTGAAAAGACTGCGCGTGCGCGAGGCGAGTGACACCCCGCCCCCACAGGCCCCACAACCCCCGAGATTCCCCGCGCTTGACTCTCGCCGGCTACTTCCAGACCCTCTGTCTGTCCGCTGGGGGCGCGCGCAGTGTGTGGCAGGCGGTACTGGCGCTGGCGGCCGAGTGCGCGGGTCACGCGTGGTAGTGCGTGGTTGCTAGGGGCGCCTGAGGCCGCCTGCTAGCCCAGCAGGCCGAGGGAGGAAGTAGCGTGGAGCGGGTGTCGAGCTGGGGCGAAACTGGATCCCCTAGGTGAGTGCGGCTGCGGAGCGAGGGGAGCCGACCCCAGACCTTCCGCCCGTCCCACACTCCCGACCTCCCTCTACCCGACTCCCTTCGCGCGGGTCCCCAGCCCTCCGGCCGCTCTCGCCCCAGCCCCGCTTCCTCCCGCCACCTCTCGTCTCCGAGCTGGCCGGCGAGCGGCGGCCTCCTACCCCGCCGGGACTTCGCGCCTGCTCGCGCCCTTCTCCCCTACGCCACGCCCTGCGAACTTAGTCGGCCTCGCTGTGCCGGAACCCTACTCCATCCCCTCATCCTGGCCTTCTTGCCTCCTCTGTCCCGCCGCGCTGAGGTTTAAATTCTCTCTGGATGTGAGCCCAATCTCCTCGCAGGCTCCAGGGCCGAATTTAACGTGGATCTACTTTTTTACTTACCCATCCTCAGTATCTGTAGAGGAATACATTCCTAAACTCTACAGATAGAAACAGGATCTGAGATCAGTGGAATTTAATTCTTCGTTCATCTATTCCTTTATTTAATCATTCACTAAACAATTTTTAGTAAACACTGACAAACATTTAATGAGCCTTGCTACAATGGAAGGGATTGAGGGGATAGAGTGGCTAATAGCGCAAGCGTGTTTTCACGGAATTTATAGTCTAGGAGATTTTTAATCAAGTAGATGAGCATTTGCTGTACTGCGGTGTGGTAGAACAGGAGATACTTAATCTGGACTTAGAAAACGACGTTATTCCCATTCCTCCTGGTCTTCACATTCTCATTCTGGATCTAGGAAATGTTTTAATCCTTCCTTGATGGAATTGTCTTTGCTTTCTCAGATACTCCAAATCACCTGTTCCTTAACTTCAGCACCTGTTGATTTAGCCAATCAACAAGCATTTGGGGGGACCCTTTGGGACAGTGTTCCATCCCATCCTTATGTTTCTTGCACTGAATACTGAGATACTGTTTGCATTAAAACCACCCACTTGGTGCTCAGAAAGCAGCTACTTACTGATTGAAATGAATCAATCCTTGAAAAATTATCAAGTGTTTTCTGGGAATGAAGAGGTGGGAGGACATTCTAGACACACAGAAGCTTTAGAAAAAATACAGCAAGTCCTGAAAAGAGAACTGGAAATGGTTTGACAGACCTGAGCTAGTTTTGGAGGGAGCTATCCAGTGACAAATAGAGGGAAGTTAATAAGGGTTAGATGACAGAGGGCCTCGGATGTTTTGCTGAGTTAGAACTATATCCCAGGAGCAGTGGAGTGGTTTCCAAGCTAGAGTAATCAGGGTTTTAGACTTCCAAGGGATACACTTGCAAGTCTAGCTTTAGATGAATACATTTCCAGATCCTCAGCTTCCCAGTGAACTCTTTTTCTAAAACTGCCCTTACAAAAAAAAGGGGATGAGGCTGTATGTGGCAAACCCCTCACACTTTCCAATATGGTGTATTGACCTGAGTGTAAAAATGTCCTAGATACAAACTGAGATATTTATTTTCAGGAACACCTCCTTTAGTGATTTAAGTTACCTTCCAACCCAGAAGGATGCCCAATACACAATCCCATTAGTGTAAAGTGTGTTCCTTGTTAGGATGTTCTGAAAAGAATGTAACAGTTAAATGTAATGGGAATGTCTTTTGGGACAGTGGGGTTTTTAAGTTATTTTGGATAAAACTTGTGTAAAATGTTTTAAAGAAATTTCTTTTAGTGTAGTGTGTGGTATTTGGGAGGCTGAGGCAGGCTGATTGATCGCTTGAGCCCAGAAATTTGAGACCAGCCTGGGCAATGTGGTGAAACCTCTTCTGTACAAAATAAATAAATACACACACACACACACACACACACACACACACCCCAAACATGGTGGCGTGCTCTTGTAGTCCCAGCTATTTGTAGGCTGAGGTGGGAGGATGCATTGAATCCAGGAGGTCATTCAGGCTGGAGTGCCGTGGTATGATCATAGCTCATTGTAAACTCCAACTCCTGGGCTCAAGCAATCCTCCCACCTTACCTTCCTGAGTAGCTGGAACTATAGGCATGTGCCACCCACCTGGCTAATTTTTTAGAATTTTTAGTAGTAATGGGGTCTTGCTCAGGCTGGTCTCAAATTTCTGGGCAGTGATCCTCCTGCCTCAGCTTCCCAAAGTGGAGGGTTTTTTTTTTCTTTTTTTGAGATGGAGTCTTGCTCCATCACCCAGGCTGGAGTGCAGTGGTACGATCTCGGCTCACTGCAACCTCTGCCTCCTGGGTTCAAGCAATTCCCCTGTCTCATCCTCCTGTGTAGCTAGGACACAGGCACCTGCCAACACGCCTGGCCTAATTTTTGTATTTTTAGTACAGACGGGGTTTTACCTAGTTGGTCAGCTGCTGAGTATTGTCTGCAGGTGCAACACAGTGTACCTAAACATTGAAACATAGAAAAGGTTACTGAGAAAATATGGAATTACAATCTTATGGGACATTGTCTTCTATGGGCACTATCTGTTGACCGAAACACTATGTGAGGCATGACTGGAAAATACTGGTTCACTGAGTTATGCAGATCTCCATGTCACAGTTTATTATATAGGGTCAAAAACATCATATTATCACCACAGTCTCTTCAGAGAAGTAGTTAAGTATTAGGAAGCAGTCAAACTCCTGATGGCAGTTACCATTTTGCCAAAGTTCTAATTTTTTTGGGAAGCTCAAATTTTATCATTGGCAACAAGTACAGTCAGTTGTTTTCCTTGAAGTGACAGGCTTACTTTGTTTCATTTTCCGGAACCTTTGCCAAATACCAAAGTCTGAATAACTATCACTTGTCATTCATTCTTTCAAGTAAACATGGTGTTCCACAGAAAAATCCTGCAATTCAAATAGTCACAGAGTGCTTTATCAACACGTTCTGTATACAGCATAAATGTCTTATATGTACTTCACATTTTATCACACAGAATATTAAAGAGCATACTCGAGGATTGAGATTTAATATAATTTACACTGGGTCATCAGGTAAACCTGGCCTGTATTCTTTCACTATGTGGTGGAAAAGTGTAGTGGTGAAGAATGTAACTTGGTGCCATTGTCTTGATTCATGCTAAGTCACCAGCAGTTTTACTCATTATTGCTTTTGCACTATCAGTGGAAAGGTCAGCACAGTAAAAAGGCAAATAACATCTTAGGTTTTTTCTTTTTCTTTCTTTTTTTTTCAAAGACAGGCTGGAGTGCAGTGGCATGATCATGGCATACTGCAGTCTCGACCTCCCATGCTCAGGTGATCCTTTTATCATAGGCATGCACCACCACATCTAGCTGATTTTTTTGTATTTTTTTTTTTTTGTAGAGGCAGGGTTTCACCACGCTGCCCATGCTGGTCGTGAACTCCTGAGCCCAAGCAATTTGCCTACCTTGGCCTCCCAAAGTCCTGAGATTACAGGTGTGAGTCACTACACCCGGCTATCTCTTAGTTTTGTTATGAAAGTAGTTTTTACCTAACAAGACCCCTGAAAGGGTTTTAGGATCCCCTCAGGGTCTGCAGACCATGCTTTGAGGACTGCTGCTCTAGAGCCCAGCTGAGAGGGAGGAAAGAGATTCCTTCCTGAAGCTGATAAAGGGCAAGGCTTTGAGTCATCCAGTTACATAAAGTCTTCCACTGATTTCACTTTTCAGTAGTTTGTAGATTTACCTTCCTCAGCTCTTGTGTCTTCCTCGGGTTTGCTCACTTGTTTGGCATTCCTAAACCGTGCTCTGCAAGAGCTACCTGTGACTTCACTAATCTTATACAGACCCACCCTTCTCACTAGGCTGTGTTCTTGACCTTCCTCTCTTAGGGCTTTAAGAGGTGTATTGTTCCTTCAGCTTTCCTTAGGGACAGAGAGCTTGGGATTTATCTCATAAGAGAAAATGGATCTGATTCCTACACTTCCCCTCTTTCTATTTGGTTCCAGGTAAGTCAGTTCTGTCTTCTAACATAACTGTTGGGGATTGAGGGAAATCTCATCAGAGTTCTTGTGGTCTATAGACTGAACCATTTCTGATGTCCTGAGTTCCCCCAGTGACCTAGGGAAACAACTCGTTGAAGGAGGAAAGGGAAACTGCATTTCCCAAGAGCCACACTCTCTTACAGTATAGGAGAGTGATTTAATCAGTGGGTCATGAATAATTGCTTTCTCTAGAAATAGATACCTTGTTCAAGTTGGTCTGGGCCTGGTCCCTGGAGACTTGTTGGTTTGCGACAACAGCAATAGATGTTCTAAAATAGGCTACCAATCATTCACAATCCTTTAAGGAGGAAACTTGAGGGAAAATTACCCCGTAAAGATTGGAGGACAGGACTGCATAGGCAGTTTCTGAATGCTACATGAAGATAACAGTGTAGGATGTTCATATTCCTGAAACTGGGTATTTGAGAAGGGGAGAGTCTGGAGCCACGGCCATCAGTCAGGATGCTGCCTTAGTAGTCCTGTGCTTAGTGTTGGAGCGGTTAGAGACTGGGCCAAGGCAGCCGTGCAAATGGAAAGGGATGTTTGAGGCCATTTTGTTAATCTCTGCAACTCTCTGCAGTTCTTTATTCTTGACTCCTATCCCTTTATTCAAGTTCTTTTTTTTTTTTTTTTTTAAAGATGGGGTTTCACCATATTGGTCAGGCTGGTCTTGAACTCCCAACCTCAGGTGATCTGCCTGCCTTGGCCTCCAAAGTGCTTGGATTACAGGCGTGAGCCACCACACCCAGCCTCAAGTTTTATTTTTAACAGTTTTGTGGAGGTATAATTCACGTTGAACATATCCATTGTTTCCAAGTCAATTGTTTTGAAAACTTTGGAAGCCTTAGTGTTCAATGAAGTTGTTGGGGGAGGAGATGGGCAGTATTGCTGATAGGAGGCCAAAGTGGACCAGGGTTCTTCTCACCCCCTTCTACCAGAGTGGCTGTGCATTTGAGGTTATAGATATCCAGAGATTTCCTACCAAAGCCATCATGAAGCTTACAGGGCATATCCATGCAGTAAATGAACAGTGGTGCAAGATAGCCTTGGCAAAGTATCACGTGAGAGAGACACACAACAGGTGCTCATGGAGAGGGGGGGTCTTGAGCTGGGTCTAGAAAAGGTAAATAAAATATGGTAAGGATTTGCAAGGAAGAAGCTTAGTGGAGTAAAGCCCTGCAGACAGGCATTTGAAACGTTTATTCCAGGCATTTAGTGGAAGACCAGTGCAGTTCACACAACAGTTCACGATAGGAGGAAATGGAAATAAGCCTATAAAAAAATGGGGGGCCCTCATGCCTGTAATCTCAGCACTTTGGGAGGCCAAGGTGGGCAGATCATGAGATCAGGAGATCGAGACCATCCTGGGTAACACAGTGAAACCTCATCTCTACTAAAAGTACAAAAAATTAGCTGGGCACGGTGGGGCGTGCCTGTAGTCCCAGCTATTCGGGAGGCTGAGGCAGGAGAATGGCTTGAACCTGAGAGGTGTAGGTTGCAGTGAGCCCAGATGGCACCACTGCACTGCACTGCACTCCAGCCTGGGTGACAGAGTGACATTTCATCTCAAAAAAAAAAAAAAAAAAAAGATTAAGGATTGACCATGGAGTCTTGTGGACCCAAGCTAGGAAATCTTACATGGCAGTCATCTGGAATGCTCCTTAAAAACTGCCCGTTCATGGCCCTACTCCACACCAACTGAATCCTCTTGAAGGTGAGTCTCAGGACTTTGCATCCAGGTTATTCTGATGCAGGTGGGCCACCACAAAGTTTAGCAAGTGCTTGTGGACCATTTTTGAAAAGGGATTGACCTGATCAAGCAATACAGCAAAGTTAATATGGAGGCTGCCTGCAGGGTAGAATGAGGAAGGGCACACCTTGGAGACACATGCTTCATTTGATGCTGTCGCAGTAAGTCCAGATCTGTCCGGGGTGCAAATAATAAAAGGAGGAAGAATGCTAAGTAGACAGAGTGTCTTAAATTTCATGACTGGTTTCTGTTTGGGGAAATAAAGGAAGAAGTCAGAAATAACTTAGTTTTCCTCTTAGGTGATTTGGAGAAAGAAGGGTCCACTCAAGGAAGTGGGATGACCAGGAGTGGAGAGCTAGTTTGACACGCTAGATTGACATGGTTGGACATGCATTTGGAAAGGTGGAGCAGGCAGTTGGTGATGCAGACATAAAACTTGAGAGGACAAGTCTGCAAAATGACTCTTCTGCAGATAATAGTTGAAATTGTGAGAGCAGATTGATTTGATGTGGGGGAGGATAAAAGAACTGTGGAGGATTTTGGATTGCCCTCAGGAGGAGGAAAAGATGCTATTGAAGGAATTGGGTACAGCTGTGGCAGAGTGCATGCACTGAGTCAAAATAGCAACAAGGGGCTGGGCGAGGTGGCTCACGCTTGTAATCCCAACACTTTGGGAGGCCGAGGTGAGCAGATCACCTGAGGTCAGGAGTTCCAGACCAGCCTGACCAACATGGAGAAACCCTGTCTCTACTAAAAATACAAAATTAGCCAGGCATGGTGGCACATGCCTGTAATCCCAGCTACTCGAGAGGCTAAGGCAGGGGAATTGCTTGAACCTGGGAGGCGGAGGTTGCGGTGAGCTGAGATCGTGCCATTGCAGTCCAGCCTGGGCAACAAGAGCAAAACTCCGTGTCAAAAAAAAAAAAAAAAAAAAAGCAACAAGGAGAAGGTGGTAAAAGGGGAATGCCTTTTTTAAATGAAAAGGTCCAACTTGTGGCTTTGCTGATGTAATATTGTGATATAATAAGAATACATAATTGGTGTGAGCCCCTGGTTCCTGGCTCCTAAAACCTTCAGAATTTCTAAGTGATAAGTGTCTTTTTATATGCTAATGAGATGACTGATAGCTGGGGACTTCTGAATAGCCTCAAGATGGGAGGCTGGTTGTTGCCAAGGGAACCAACCATGTGATTAGAGGGTTGGAACTTTCAGTCCGCAACTTCTGGGAAGGGGAGTGGAGCCAAAGATTGAGCTGACCACCAATGGCCAGTGATTCAATCTGTCATGCCTATTCATGAAACCTGCATAAAAACCCAAAAGGACAGGGTTTGGATTGTTGAGCACATGAATGTACCTGGAGTGTGGTACTCGCGGTAAGAGCATGGAAGCACCAAGCCCTTTCTCACATCCCTTGACCTACGCATCATGTATCTCTTCCATGTAGCTGTTCACATCTGTGTCCTTTGTAATAAATATATAAATGAAAGTGAAGTGTTTCCCTGAGTTCGGTGAGTTGCTCTAACAAATTAACAAACCCAAAGGGGAAGGTTTTGGGAACCTCAATTTACCCCAATTAATTAATTAATTAAGAGATGGGGTTCTGCCATGTGGCAGAGATCTACCTGACCTACCCACCTTTGCCTTTCAAGGTGCTGGGATTACAGGTGTGTGTCACCACGCCTGGCCAAGGAACCCCAATTTTTGGCAAATCAATCAGAAGCACAGGTCACAATGTGTGCCTAGCAGTTGGCGTCTGAAGTGGGAGCAGCCTTGTGGTACTCAGTCCTTAACCTGTGGGATCTGATGCTATCTTTAGGTAGATAGTGTCCGAACTGAATTACAGGATATCCAGCTGGTGGCCTCTGGAGCATTCCTTGGTGTATGTGCCTCACACACATTTTGATGACCAGAGGTGAAATATTCTGTGCTGTATTAAGAGTGACTATGTAAGAGAGTGAAGAAACTTCCCACCCCCTTAGCTAGTCATAGCTGCTGTAGATGTATTTGTTATTCAGCAAATATTTGTTGAGCTCTGATTACCATTCTAGGACTGGATATAAACTCTGTGAACAAAGCCCCTGTGCTCAGAGAGCTTTCATTTTGAAAGACAGTTAGCAAAGAAATGCATAAATAATGGAAATTTTTATTTTATTTTAAAATAGCCAGGCCCAGTGGCTCATGCCTGTAATCTCAGCACTTTGAGAGGCTGAGGCAAGAGGATCACTTGAGGCCAGGAATTAAAGATCAGCTGGGGCAACATAGTGAGACCCTGTCTCTATTTAGAAATAAAAATTAAGGCTGGGTGCCGTGACACATGCCTGTAATCCCAGCACTTTGGGAGGCTGAGGTGGGCAGATCATAACATCAACAGATTGAGACCATCCTGGCCAACATGGTGAAACCCTGTCTCTACTAAAAATACAAAAATTACTTGGGCGTGGTAATGGGTGCCTGTAATCCCAACTACTCTGGAGACTGAGGCAGGAGAATCGTTTGAACTCGAGAGGCAGAGTTTGCAGTGAGCCAAGATCGCACCACTGCACTCCGGCCTGGGTGACAGAGCTGAGACTCCATCTCAAAAGAAATAAAAAATTTAAGAAAGCTCAAAAGCCAGGCATGGTAGCTCGTGCCGGTAATCCCAGCACTTTGGGAGGCCAAGGCAGGCAGATCATGAGGTCAAGGGTTCAAGACCAGCCTGGCCAACATGGTGAAACCCTGTCTCTACTAAAAATACAAAAATTAGCTGGCTGTGGTGGTGGGCACCTGTAGTCCTAGCTACTTAGAAGGCTGAGGCAGAATTGCTTGAACCTGGGACGTGGAGGTTTCAGTGAGCTGAGTTCGTACCATTGCATTCCAGCCTGGGTGACAGAGCGAGACTCTATCTCAAAAAAAAACAAAATCCTCAGAAGTTAAAATTAGGGCCAAGTGTAGGGGTTCATGTCTGCAATCCCAGCACTTTTGGAAACTGAGGCAGGAGAATCTCTCCAGCCCAGGAGTTTGAGACTAGCCCTGGCAAGATAGCAAGACCTCATCCTACAAAAAATAAATGAGCTGGGTGTGGTGATACACACCAGTAGTTCCAGCTACTTGGGAGGGTGAGGTAGGAGGACCATGAGCCCAGGATATCAAACCTTGTTGACCAAGTAACCTGGTCTCAAAAAAACAAACAAAATAAATTAAAATTATTGGAAAGGTATACACAGATAAGTCTCTCATCTGTGTCTGTTTCCAACCTCATTGGTAATTTTTTTAAAAAATTACCAGCTTCTTTGTTCATCTGTTTATTTTTTTTTAAAGCCAACTGTAAGGAAATATTAATACATAATAATTTTAGATAGCAGAGGAATGAAATGGAATAAAACAAGGTAATGAAATAGGGGGCTGGGTGCAGTGGCTCTCACTTGTAATCCCAGCACTTTGGGAGGCCAAGGCGGGCGGATCATGAGGTCAGCAGATCGAGACCATCCTGGCTAACACGGTGAAACCCCGTCTCTTCTAAAAATAAAAAAAATTAGCCGGGCATGGTGGCATGCACCTGTAGTCCCAGCTACTCGGGAGGTTGAGGCAGGAGAATCAGTTGAACCTGGGAGGTGGAGCTGGCAGTGAACTGATGCTGTGCCACTGTACTCCAGCCTGGGCAACAGCAGTACTCGTCTCAAAAAAAAACCAAAAAAACAGGGAATGATGGGGGTAGGACAATATTAGATGGGGTTGACAAAGAAGGCCTTCTTAGCTGAATATTGAGTGAAGGAACTAAGTAAGCTAGCCATTTAGAAATCTGAATGTTTTGGAGGGAACCACAAAGACCTAGGGAAGAGAACGTTCCTTATGAGGGGAAGAGTGGCTCTGGCTAAGGTCAGAGAGTCAGGAGTCAGATAACATAGTCCTTAGAGCCATCAGATGGTCTTAATCTGTGTTTTAAAAAGAGGACTGTGTTTTGAAAAGAATAGCCACTGTCTGGAAAATAGATAATATGCAAGCAAGGAAATCAGCAGGTGAGAGATGATGGTAGCTTGACTAAGGTAATGACAGTGGAAATGGGGAAGAATAGATGGATTCAAAGACATATGTTTGAAGCTGTAATGACTTGTTGATGGATTGAGCAGAACTGAAGATCTGCTGAGGTCGGCGTGAAAGCAGCATTATGATAGGCATGTCGGGATTTCTGTGTTGTATGGCTGCCACGGATTGGGCCCCTTCTGTCTGAATATTTGTTATTGAAATCTTTGTGCAATTACAGCTTATTTCTTGGCCCTGACTCTGAAAGATTAATTTGACAAGAGAGGGATGTGATTGATGTATTCTTCTCTCACTTCCCCTAGAATGACTTTGTTAGAATCTGACATCCCCGCCTGATTTCAAGGAGATTCACAGATAACATGTTCCCTTCTTTTGAATAAAAGTGGTTACAGAAACCCTTGAGCTTGCCACAGTGCCCCCTTGTTTCCTTGACTCTGACTGTAGCCCTCAAATCCTTATCTCAGCCTCTAGGTTCGTGTTTCTTTGCTGCATGCTGACAGCAACTGTTTTCTCAGTTCAGGTACAACAAGGACTTGGGTTTATTCGGATGCGAGGTTTTATATAGAATCACATTTAGATAGCATTTTTCCCTGTAAGTACCGGAGAACTCCTACTCGCTTGTGTGTTGATGGGCACAGAGAAAGTGCTTCCATTAAACTTTATCTGCCAGGCTTGAGTAATATGCCTTTCCTTGAACTCCCCTTGAGCCAGAGTGCACAGATTCACTGGCTGGTTAGAGAAGTTGATGAATGGGTACAAATACACGTTCAAGACGATGCATTTTTCCGTGGAAATTGCAGAAGAGATGATATATCCTTAAGCGCATCATATGAGGCACATAATGTCATCATGATCAGTAATATACAAATTGACATCTGCCTTATGATATGATGCAGCTGAGGATATATCATCTCTTCAGACAAAGCCAAATGGAGTCTTGTTTCTTTAGAATAACCGGTCTGTAGTCTTGAAAAGTGTCAAGTTCATTAAAGAAAAAGAGGCTGAGGAACTATTACAGATTAAAGGAGACTAAAAAGATACGACTGGTGAATACAACTTGTGATCCTGGGCCAGATAAAGGACATTGATAGGACAACTCGCAATATTTGGATAAGATCTGTATATTAGATAATAGTAATATAGTTTATATTATTATCAATGTTAATTTTTTGGGTATAAGAGAATATCCTGGTTTTAGCAAACTTTTAGGAAGTATTCAGATGGAAAGGGGCATCATGTCTGCAGCTTACTCTCAAACATTTCAAGGCTGGGCACGGTGGCTCACGCCTGTAATCCCAGCACTTTGGGAGGTCAAGGCAGGCGGATCACAAGGTCAAGAGATCAAGACCATCTTGGCCAATATAGTAAAACCCCGTCTCTTAAAAAAAAAAAAGTTTTTCAAAAAACTCAGTTCACATAGAGTTATATGTGAGAGAGAATATTAATGAATAATTGTGTTAAAGTATTAACATTTAATGAATCTGGGTAAAGGGTAAACAGGAAATCTTTGTAGTATTTTTGTAACTTTTGCAAGTCTGAGATAATTGCAAAATTAAAAAAAATGTTTTAAAAACCTGATTACTACTAAAGGAAAGTTTGGTTTTCCTCAGACCAGAAGACAGGTAGCACACCAATCAGCTTTAACTTTTCTTTGAAATTATACTGGTAGAAATGGATTTTAACAGTGAATGATTCAAGCAAATGATCTTATTTTTGCTCCATTGCCTGAAACAGGCCTAGTTTTCCTCCTACTCTTCCTGGCCTCTGATAACCACCAGTCTATTCTCTATATTGTGAAATCCACTTTTTTAAGCTCCCACTTAAGAGTAAGAACATGCCATATTTGTCTTTCTGTTCTTGGCTTATTTTACTTAACATAATGACCTCTAGTTCCATCATGTTGCTGCAAATGATGGAATTTCATTCTTTTTTATGGCTGAATAATATTCCATTGTGTATATATACCACATTTTCTTTATTCATAGTCCATTTACATTCAGTGTTGTTGTTGATAAGTAAGGACTTGCTACTGCCATTTTGCTGCTTGTTGTATGGTTGCTTTGTAACTCCTTTTTTACTTTTTTTGTAGTTTTTTTCTAGTAATATGGTTTAATTCACTACTCTTTATTTTTATTGGATTTATTATAGGTTTTTACACTGTGGTTATTGTGCGACTTACAAAAAACAGCTTATAGATGTAAGTTATTTTTTTATTTGATTTTATTTTTTATTGAGAAAAGTTTTCACCCTGTTATCCAGGCTGGCGTGCAGTGGCGTGATCATGGCTCACTGCAGTCTCAATTTCCTGGGCTCAGGTGATCCTTCTACCTCAGCTCCCCAAGTAGCTGGGACCACAGGCACATGCTACAACACCCAGCTGATTTTTATTTTTTATTATTACTTATAGAGATGGGGTTTTGCTATGTTTCCCAGGCTGGCCTTGAACTCCTAAGCTCAAAAGATCCTCCCTTTTTGGCTTCCCAAAGTGCTGGGATTGCAAGCGTGAGCCACTGTGCCCACCCTATAACAAGTCATTTTAGGCCGGGTGCAGTGGCTCACACCTGTAATCCCAGCACTTTGGGAGGCTGAGGCAGGCAGATCACGAGGTTGAGATCAAGACCATCCTGGCCAATGTGGTGAAACCCCATCTCTATAAGAATAAATAAATAAATAAACCAAGTCATTTTAAGAGATGATACCTTTTTTAGAATTGAGACAGGATCTTGCTCTGTCCCCCAGCATGGAATGCAATGGTGTATCCATGGCTCACCGCAGCCTTGATCTCCTGGGCTCAAGTGCTTCTTCTACCTTAGCCTCCTGAGCAGCTGGGACTACAGGCATTGCCACCATGCCTAGCTAATTTTTTGTGTTTTTTGTAGAGATAGGATCTCACCATGTTGCCCAGGCTGGTTGGTCTTGAACTTCAAAAGAATGGAAATGAACAAACAAAAAACCATGAAAACCTTCTACACTTTCACTCTGTCCCCCATACATTTTAACTTTTTGTTGTCTCAATTTACGTGTTTTTATATTGCTTTTTTTTTTTTTTTTTTTTTTTTGAGGTGGAGTCTTGCTGTGTCACCCAGGCTGGAGTGCAATGGCATGATCTTGGCTCACTGCAACCTTTGCCTCCTGAGTTCGAGCGATTCTCCTGCCTCAGTTTCCTAAGTAGCTGGGATTACAGGTACACGCCACCATGCCAGGCTGATTTTTGTATTTTTAGTACAGACAGATTTTCACCATGTTGGCCAGGCTGGTCTTGAACTCCTGGCCTCAAGTGATCTGCCTGCCTCAGCCTCCCAAAGTGCTGGGATTACAGATGTGAGCCACTGTGCCCAGCCTTGTTTGCCTATTTCTTAAGAGGTTGGTGTAGCTATTATTGTTTTTGACAAGTTTGTCTGTTGGGCGTCATACTAGAGTTATGATTAGATGGCAGACTATTCTGGGTTTGTCCATTTACCTAATTTTACGAGTGGATTTTATACCTTCAGATGTTTTCTTTTTGAATGTTAGTTTTTTTTTCCCCCCTTCAAACTGAAGAACTCCCTTTAGCATTACTTCTAAGACGTGCCTGGTGGTAGTGAATTCTTCCAGCTTTTGTTTATCTGGGAAAGACTTGATCTCTCATATTGGAAGGGTAGTTTTGATGGATATAGTATTCTTGGATGGCAGTTTCTTTCAGCACTATGAAATGTTACACTCCCTCACTTGGATGATTTCTGAGGAGAATTTTGTTGCCAGATGAATTGGAGCTCCGTCATATGTATTTGCTCCTTTTCTCTTGCTGCTTTTAAAATCTTCTATTTGCCCTTGAACCTTCAGAGGTTTAATTATTATATGCCTAGGGGTAGTCTTATTTGGGTTGAATCTGTTTGGCATTCTCTGACCTATCTGGACTTGGATATATATAACTTTCTCAAGTTTTAGAAATTTTTCTGTTATTTCTTTTTTTTTCCATGACAGAGTCTCACTCTTTTGCCCAGTCTGGAGTGCAATGGCACGATCTCGGCTCACTGCAGTCTCCACCTCCCGGGTTCAAGTGATTCTCCTGCCTCAACCTCCCAAGTAGCTGGGATCACAGGTGTGCACCACCATGCCCGGCTAATTTTCGTATTTTTGGTAGAGATGGGGTTTTACCATTTTGGTCAGCCTTGAGCTCCAGACCTCAAATGATCCGCCCACCTTGACCTCCCAAAGTGCTGGGATTACAAGTGTGACCTACACCCAGCCTGTTATTTCTTTTAGTAAGCCACCCCTGCCTCTTGTTTAGTTCCCTCTTGAATACCAGTAATTGTTAGATTTGGTCTTCTGAGGTAGTTTTCTGTATCTTATAGGTTATTTTTGTTGCTTTTCCATTCTGTTTTTTTGTTCTTCTCTGTAGTTTCGATTAGACTGTCTTCAATTGAGCTCACTCCGCTTGATCCATTGTGTAGTTAAGAGCCTCTAGTAAATTTTTCAGGTAAGCAAATTTATTCATCAGTTCCAAGATTTGTTCAAAAATTATTATTAACAATCTCTTTGTTACATTTCTCTGATAAATTTCTGAACTGCTTTTCTGTGTTATCTTGGAGATCACCAAGTTTCCTGAAAACTGCTATTTTGAGTTCCTCATTAGAGTGCATTTGTCACTGTCAGTCACTGTTTTCTTGTTTTGTTCGTTTCTTTCTTTGTCATAGTTCTCTGCTGCTGTTTCTTGTGGATATATGTATATGTCTTTACATTGAAGAATTAGTTATTTATTCTATTCTTCTGTGTCTGGCTTGTTTTGGTTATTGAATATGTTTGTGTAAAGATTCTTTGTAACTTAACCTGTTGACTTTTTTTTAAAACTCACTAGGTCACTACCTCTTCTTCAACACTAGATGGCGTCTTGGACCCAGGTTTGTCTTGGCTTTAAAGCAGTGGTCCCCACCCTTTTTGGTGCTAGTGACCAGTTTTGTGGAAGACAATTTTTCCACCGAATGGGGTGGATTGATGGGTGGGGCATGGTTTCGGGATGATTCAAGCACATTAAATTTATTGTGTACTTTATTTCTGTTACTACATTGTAATATATAATGAAATAATTATACAACTCAGCATATGTTAGAATCAGTGGGAGCCCTGGGCTTGTTTTCTTGCAACTAGACAGTCCCATCTGGGGGTGATGGGAGACAGTGACAGATCATCAGGCATTAGATTCTTGGAAGAAACACACAACCTAGATCCTTCACATGGGCAGTTCATAATAGGGTGAGCGCTCCTATGAGAATCTAATGCTGCCGCTGATGTTACAGGAGGTGGATCTCAGGCGGTAATGTTTGCCCAGGTGGTAATGCCTGTTTGCCCAATGCTCAGCTCCTGGTATGTGGCCTGGTTCCTAACAGGCCACGGACCAGAATGAGTGTGTGATCCAGAAGCTGGGGACCCCTGCCTTGGAGCACTGCCCTTCCCAAATGGAGGAGGTCCCAAAAGGAATATCCTGGCAATATGGGAAGGCTGGCTGGGGGTTTGTGCCCAGCGACCTGCGGAACATAGCTCCTATAGAGAGTAGTGTTGCTGAACAGCCATTCTGATTTGGTATCTCCGTTGGCTGAGTTAACAGAGCAGAGAGTCCAGGGCTGAGTATGGTAGTCCCACCTACCCGCTTTGTTTCTGGTTGTCTTCAGGGATATTTTTTGAGACACAATTTTGCTCTTCTTGCCCAGGATGGAGTGCAATGGCATGATCTCAGCTCACTGCAGCCTCTGCCTCCCAGGTTCAAGTGATGCTCCTGCCTCAGCCTCTTGAGTAGCTGGGATTATGGGTGCTTGCCACCACGCCCAGCTAATTTTTTGTATTTTTGGTAGAGACGGGATTTTGCCATGTTGGCCAGGCTGGTGTTGAGTTCCTGCCTCAGCCTCCCAAAGTGCTGGGATGACAGGTGTGAGCCACTGTGCCTTGCCTGGTTGTCTATCTTGATCTCACTTTTTCCAGTATAGAAATCATGAGTTGGGGGCAGATTTTCTGTGTCCTTGGTCCCAGGAAGATTTAGAGAGGGGATGCTGCAGATGTAGAGGTCCAGTCTTCTTACTCTCCTCTTTATATTTGAGTTCCGGGATTTTGCTGGTGATAATCTTGGTGCTGTGTGTTTGTATTTGGTTTTCTGTGAGGTGAGTGACCTTAGCTTGCTTCTGCATTGCCATTTTGGAACCAGAAGTCCCTATTCCTAGGTATTTTATTCTTTTTGATGCTATTGTGAATGGAATTATATATTTCATTTTTACATGTTGTTTGTTGCTAATATGTAGAAATAAAACTGACTTTCATATATTTATTGTGTATTCTGTGATCTTACTAAACTTGCTTATTTGTTCTATTAGGATTTTTAATTTGGTATATATTTTAGGATTTTCTTTTCTCTTTTTTTTTTTTTTTAAAGACAGGGTCTTGTTCTGTCACCCAGGCTGGAGTACAGTGATGCAGTCATGGCTCATTGCAGCCTCAATCTCCCAGGTTCAAGTGATCCTCTCACTTCAGCCTCCTAAGTAACTGGGGCTATGGGCTTGTGCTAATTTTTAAATTTTTTGTAGAGATAATGTCTCCCTATATTGCTCAGGCTGTTCTCAAATCCATGGTCTCAAGTGATCTATTTCAGCTTCCCAAAGTATTAGGATTACAGATGTGAGCCAGTGTGCCCAGCTGGGATTTTCTGTGTACGAGATCATATGTCCTATAAATAATGACAGTTTTACTTCTTCCTTTCCAATCTTTGTATCTTTGATTTCTTTTTCTTGCCGTGTCATACTGCTTAGAATTTCTAGTATAGGCTCTAATAGAAATGGAGGCCGAGTGCAGTGGCTCACACCTGTAATTAAGCCAGGCGCTGGTGGCTCACGCCTGTAATCCCAGCGCTGTTGGGGACTGAGGTGGGCAGATCACCTGAGGTCGGGAGTTCGAGACCAGCCTGACCAACATGAAGAAACCCCATCTCTATTAAAAATACAAAAAAATTTGCCGGGCATGGTGGTGCGTGCCTGTAGTTCCAGCTACTTGGGAGGCTGAGGCAGAAGAATCACTTGAACCCAGGAAATGGAGGTTGCAGTGAGCCAGGATCATGCCACTCCACTCCAGCCTGGGTGACAGAGCAAGACTCCATCTCAAAAATAAAATAAAATAAAAAGGAGAGGGTAGACATCCTTGTCTTGTTCCCAATCTTAGAGGAAAAGCAGCTCATGATTCACTATTAAGTATGATGTTAGCTGTATTTATGGCCTTTTGACATGACTCTATCAAATTTTGACCACTTTCTTACTTTTTGGCAGCACAAAATATTCCAGGCCCATCTGCTGCTTTCCCTGCTGCTCTCCCTCTCCTAATCCTGGAATCAGCCATTTTTCAAGGAGCTCTGGCTGCTTCTACTAACAGATGGCAATTAAAATAGTTTCTGCTGGGTATGGTGACTCATGTCTATAATCCCAGAGCTTTGGGAGGCCATGGCAGGAGGATCAGTTTAGGTGAGGAGTTTGAGACCAGCTTGGGCAACATAGTGGAACTCCGTTGCTATAAAAATAAAGTAAAAAATTAGCTAGGCATGGTGGTGTGCACCTATAGTCCTAGCTACTCAGGAGGCTGAAATGGGAGAATCATTTGAGCCCAGGAGTTCTAGGCTGCATTGAGTTATGATTGCACCATTGCACACCAGCCTTGGTGACAGAGGGAGACCTTGTCTAAAAACAAAAAAACTGGCTGGTGTGGTGGCTCATGCCTGTAATCCCAGCACTTTGGGAAGCCGAGGCGGATGGATCGCTTGAGGTCAGGAGTTGGAGTCCAGCCTAGCCAACATAGTGAAACCCAGTCTCTACTAAAAAATACAAAAATTGGCCAGGCGTGGTGGCAGGTGCTTATAATCCCAGCTACTCAGGAGGCTGAGGCAGGAGAATCACCTGAGCCCAGGAGGCTGAGGATCATGCCACTGCACTCCAGCTGGGTGACAGAGTAAGACTCTGTCTCAGAAAAAAAAAAAAAGAAATTTCACAAAAGCTCCCAAATAACAAGACTGTTAGCTTTTACAAAAGAACATTGCTTGTCTCAGCTGAAGTTTTGTAGTGGAATAATTGTTGCTTATTCCTTGTAATTTTCCGCCTTCATCACAGCTTATGAAGGGGCAGAGCGGAAATAGATCATTTGGTGCCAGTAAGAAGGTTGTAACGACCATGCTGCAAATGTTTGCTGGGGGCTGCTGTGCTTTTATGTGCTTTATGTGAATTTTAAAACTTGATCTCCCACAACTACTCAATGGGGGTATGATAATTCCTCTCTCCCGTCTTTCCCTGAACATTCCAGCTGTGTGGTTTCAGAGTTGCATGTGATTCACTACTGATCAGTGCTCTGATGGTCATGAGTCACCACGAGGCGGTAGCTGCTGATGCAGCCTGACTATGAGGAGGACATAGATTGAGGAACTTAGCTGAAATAGGCTTGTTTTCTTCTAAACTTGAACTCTGCAGGCTATAGCTTCGTGTTTATACCGTTTGCCCCATAAGCCCTCTTGTTCCTTAGGGATCATGTGTAGGAACAAGAAACACATTAGCTCGTTGCTCCATAAAATATTAGATTCTTCAAAATATTATTTTTCAGGTGAGGTCAGTTTATTGGCCCCTAAAGTAAGTTCCTTACAAGCTGCTGATTGGAGGGTCAGCTGATGGTGGATCCTTTAGACTTAGTGACAGAGAGTAAGTATGAATGCATTGAGCTATCTTTAAGTGGTATAAATATATAGTTAATCCTTTGTAATTTACATAGTGAGCAATGACTATAAGTTTAGATTTGTTTTAAGTTGGGAGTTTTTGAAATGGGCTTCCATTAGTGGCCAGTACTTGACCTTCTACATATATAAATACCTTTTCTCCCGTTCTCTGTCTTTTGTTGTTTCTTCCCAAAATACTTCCTGGGAGATGGGCAGTCTGCCTTTTGGATCCTAGAGGTGCACGTATACACAAAGTGTGCATTATCACAATATACTTAGAAGTATAAGGGACACTGGGAGAAAGTTCTCCCAGACATCTCAGGATCCCAGAGTATATCACAGGGAATGGGTTTGATGACTTTTCTGAAAATTGCCCTCTGAGTATGTGCTGTCTGTGGGGTTTAGGTCCCAGACGTTATTTGCATCTCTGTACTTTGACTCTGTGGCAGAACTCACTGTCCTGGGAAATGATAGCCTTTGAAACAAGGTTCTCACTTCCTTCACTTCTTAGATTTTGGGCCTTCAGAAGTTTTTTTTTTGAGACGGAGTCTCACTCTGTCACCAGGCTGGAGTGCTGTGGCACAATTTTGGCTCACTGCTACCTCTGCCTCCTGGGTTCAAGTGATTCTCCTGCCTCAACCTCCTGAGTAGCTGGGATTACAGGCACCAACCACCATGCCAGGCTAATTTTTGTATTTTTAGTAGAGTTGGGTTTCACCGTCTTGGCCAGGCTGATCTCAAACTCCTGACCTTGTGATCTACTCACCTCAGCCTTCCAAAGTGCTGGGATTACAGGTGTGAGCCACCACACCCAGCAGAAGCTTTTTAAAGTTTGTCACTTGCAATCCTGTAGGGTAGTGGGCAGCATGCTGGAAAAGATGACCTGTGGCAGTGATTGGGAATCTGGGACCCAGGCTGCCTGAATGTTTTAGTTAGTCCTCTGCTTCCCTATGATTTGAGGTTTTGATTTCATCAGGCATCTCTCTAAGGAGAAGAAAGGAAGTTGCTTTTAGTGACCATCATTTCCTTGTCTTAGTGTGACACTACTTCTCAATCACAAACACTGAAACTAGGTTGGAGCATTTGTAGGTGATACTGTTGTGAGTGATACTGTTTACTTTGGTATTCTTGAAGTCACTCTCTGCAGAGTATCTGATGCAACAAATTTGCCTTGCTTGGCAATTCCTAACACAGCCATCATATTCCAACCCTGGATATCTTTCTCTCTTTTGTTTTTTTTTGAGATGGAGTTTCACTCTTGTTGCCAAGGCTGGAGTGCAATGGTGCGATCTTGGCTCATCGCAACCTCCACCTTCAAGCGAGTCTCCTGCCTCAGGCTCCCGAGTAGCTGGGATTACAGGCATGCATGCGCCACCACGCCTGGCTAATTTTGTAATTTCAGTAGAGATCGGGTTTTCCATGGTGGTCAGGATGGTCTCAAACTCCCGAGTTTGAGGTGATCCACCTGCCTTGGCCTCCCAAAGTGCCGGGATTACAGGCATGAGCCACTGCAACCCTGGATATCTCTTACTAGCTTTGGAGCTATCTCCCAGAAAGAGAATTACAGAAACATCCTCTCACCTGCTTGGCTCTTGAGACCAGACATATTTCTTTAGGAAGACAGGTGGCCTTTCTCCAACTTGCTATACTACACATCTTGGGGCCTGTATTAGTCCATTCTCATACTGTATTAAAGAAATACCTGCAACTAAAGAAAAGAGGTTCAGTTGGCTCGTGGTTCTGAAGGCCCTATGGTTAGCCTGGCTGCGGAGGCCTCAGGAGACTTTCAGTTGTGGCAGAAGAGGAAGCAGGCATGTCTTCACATAGCCAGAGTAGGATCGAGGCAAGGGGGAGGCGCTACATACTTTAAACAACCAGATCTCATGAGAACTCACAGCAAGGAGGAAATCCACCTCCACTATCCAGTCACCTCTTACCAGGTCCCTTCTTCAACACTGGGGATTACAACTCAACATGATATTTGATGGGGACACAAATACAAACCATATGAGGAACTATGAGAGGAGACAAGAAGTGGGAAGTGACCACTGCAGAGATATGAGATCTGGAACCCCTTAGTCAGAGAGAAGAGAATCCACTCTACTCTAGTACCTGCCCGGATGTGGTATTGAACACTTTGTCTGGGAGCAGGCCACTTGCAGCTTCAGAGGAGGGTAGATGTGTATCCTTGACCTCCCTCTTCCTCTTTTGGATTAAAAGCCAAGCCCGCTGGGTGTTGGGCTACTTGTGTTCATGGGTTTGGCACTGACGGCTCATGTGGTGTGATGTAGCAAGGCAAACATTGAGCAGTGTTTGAAAAGGAAGTGTTGTGCAGTGAGTGCCTGTGCCTATAACGGAGAGTGGGATTGGCGGTGGTGTTGATGAGAAGGCGGTGATGTGCTCTTGGGCCTTTATCCACAAAGGGCCTTGATATAAACATGGAGGAGTGTTTCCAACCTGGCTTTTGTCTTCTACCTAGAGATTAGAGATAATGGAGGCGATGGAGTCTAAATATATGTGTTTCATTCCATTTAATAGGCATTGTAGACTCAGATGGATTTGAGTTTTAATCTAGGCACCGCTACTGATTGGTTATTTAAATAGAAAAGTTACTTTTCTGAGTCTTGGATTCATCAGTAAACTGATTGTAAGGTTTTTTTTAGGATTAAATGAGATAATATGGATAAAATGCCTAGCATGGCACCAGACATTCATTAGGTGTCCACACCAAGTGTCGGTTTGTTTCCCCTTCATTTACTATGCTTTTCCAGTTTACTCAGCAGAATATTGAGCACTGCCTGTGTGTCAGTCACTGTGTCGGGGGATCAGCTGGAGTAGAACGTGCTCCTTGCTCCGAGTCTGACCAGTTACTTCGTTATTGAAGCTAACGTTTTATGAGCATTGATTGTGGCATGCACAGAGGTGAGGCATCCTATTCACACTCAGGAGTCGGGAAAGGCTCCTGATTTTTTTAAGTTAGGTGAAGAAGAAGGAAGGGCTCCAGAGACCAGCACTTGTAAGGGAATGATGATCTAAGATAGCTTGATGCTCATGGGAATCAATAGTGGGGCTGTTTTTCCAGGGTAGCAGACAGTTTTCATTTCCATAGGCATTCTTCTACCATTTGGTATGTCTGTTGTGTTGCACTGGTGGGGCAAGATGTGGATTCCCGAAAACGGATGAAATGAGGGGATTGTGAATATGTCGAGTGTATGTAATACACATGCATGCATGCGTGTAGTCTTGTAAAGTGATCGGCAGGATCTGACTTTTCCCTTCATCTCTATGCTTCTCTACCATAAGTGCATGCCGTAATTGTTCCCAGCATGGTATTTCGATAGTTCGGACTTGTGTGGTGGTCCATTTTCTGTCACCTCATTTTGAGGTAACTGGCCTCAAAATCTAGTTTTAGCATTTATGCTGTTTTTAGCGCACTATCATTTTGAATGTTGGCAGTGCTCCGTTGTAATTTTTTTTGTACTCTCCTTGAGAAAGAGTCCATGTAGGTCAGCCTTTGCAGTAAAGAGGGCGACATCCGTGGCTTCTGCTGTGTGTTTGTTGGTTTTCATTTGGATGATGAATGTAAACAGGAATCTTAGGTCTTCCTTGGCCATTACTCTGTTAATCAGAATACAAGGTGCTCTTCCCATTTTGGTGTTTTAAATACAACTTAAGAAAAATAAAACCCTCTCTCCTACGCTGGGTTCAGTGGTTCATGCTTATAATCCCAGTTTATTGGGAGGCTGAGATGGAAGGATCACTTGAGGTCAGGAGTCGAGACCAGCCTGGGCAGCATAGTGAGATACTCCCACTCCCTATCTTAACAAAAAAATAAAAGAATTAGCCTGGTGTGGTGGTGCATGCCTGTAGTCCCAGCTACTTGGGAGGCTGAAGGGGGATTTGAGCTCAGGAGTCCAAGGCTGCAGTGAGCCATGTTTGCACCACTACATTCCAGTTTGGGTAACAGAGCAGGACCCTATCTCAAAACAAAACAAAACCTCTCTGCTAATTCCTTCCCTTTAGCTACTCTGAAAACACTTGATGAGAAAGAATATCAGGATTCCATTCAGAATTATCCCAGACAAATGACTTAAAAAAAAAAAACATGAAGGAGAGGTTCTGATGTCACCCAGGCTGGCCTGGAATGCATAGCCTTGTCTCCTCAAGCGCCAGGACAGCTGGCCTGAGGCACTGCGGACAGGGCTCTGTCACCCAGGCTGGAGTGCAGTGGTGCTGCTTCGCCTTGCTGTACCCTCTACCTTCTGTGCTTAAAGTTTCTCATGCCTCAGCTTCCCAAGTAGCTGGGACCACAGGCATGCACCGCCACCACACCTGGCTGATTTTTGTATTTTTTGTAGGGGTTTTGCCATGTTTCCCAGTCTGGTCTCAAACTCCTGAGTTCAAGTGATCTGCCTGCCTTGGCCTCCCAAAGTGCTGGGATTACAGGTGTGAGCCACTGCGCCTGGCCACGAATGACTACTTACAGTTTTTGTTATTTTCCCCCCGGATGCTGCAATGAAAGTAGGTCCACCGTTCCCTACAGTTGTGAAAATTGGAGAATATTTTGTGAATTTGATTTAGAAAGTGAGAGACCATGCTGAGCAGACAGTTTGAGACCCAGAAGGCTGGCTTAGAGGTTTTGTATTAAAGGAAACACTGATTGAGAAGATGTAAGAGATAGGCTCTCCCTCCCTGAGATCAGCCCAAACTTAAGCCTGGGCTTTGGAGGAAAGAAAGCTTATCTCTTCTTCTAACCTCTCTCTGCTCCCTGAACTCTCCTGTCCCAGTATGGCTGCTGGAAATAAAGTCACTTTAAGTAAAAATAATTCTGGCATTGAGTTCAATTTTCTTTCTTCTTTTTCCTACCAACACAGAGGATGGAATTTAAGTCTGTGTAGTTAGCAAGAGATGAAATTGCTGTCTTAGCTCCAGAATAAACTCCAGGGTCAGCAAGAGAATTCTGTTCTCCTGTCTGAACTTGTCCTACTTAATCATGAAAAGCAGACTAAATCAGAGGCAGCTGAGTTGATTTAGGGAGCAGTAGATGTAAAATGAGTTTTTCAGATCGGGTTATTGTTTTTTTTTTTTTTTTTTTTGAGATGGGGTCTCACTCTGTTGCCCAGGCTGGAGTACAGTGGCACCATCTGGGCTCACTGCAACCTCTGCCTCCCAGGCTCAAGTGATCCTCCCACCTCGGCCTCCTCAGTAGCTGGGACAACAGGTGGATGCCACCATACCTAGCTAATTTATTTGTAGTGACAGGGTTTTGCCGTGTTGGCCAGGTTAGTCTTGAACTCCTGGGCTCAAGCTGGGATTATAGGTGTGAGCTGCCGCACCTGGCCTCAGATAATCTTTAATCTTTCAGAATTCAGGGATGAGGAGGAAGATATTGACTGCTCTCTCTCACTTCAGATTTGCTATAATCCTAGCCACACTGGTTTTGCTGAGGGAAGGTAGCCCCCGTCATTGAAAGCTGTGGGCAATGAGACAGAAAGGTGCATCTTTTTTTTGGAGAAAGAGGAAAGCTTTCTAAGTGAGAGAGTGGGGGATCATGAGCAGCCTCACAGTGGTAGTGGCACCTCAGTGTCTTAGTCTTTGATGAAGCCAGCTTTTATCACATGAGGGCAGTAAGAAGACCACTGAAAATTCCCTGGAAATCTAGTATTCTTCTCCCAGGGCCCCAAATGATGACCAAGACTGGTTGCCCAAAAATGCTGAAGTGGGACTGTACTGCTTCCCTGAGGACTGCTGTGGCATGGTGTCTGTCCTCCTGGCGCCGTAACATTTCCTGTCATTTTTCTCCCCTTCAGACTGACAGACTTCAGGATGCAGCTGCTACTGCTGGAGGTGTGTGGCACCTTACCTGAGCCAGACCATGAGACCGTGTGGCCATGATGTGGGCCCCTCATGGCCTCAGCAGGAACAGAGCACTACAGTATTGGCCTCCGCCAGAGAAACAGCTTCAAGCAGAGTGGTCCCCCAGGCGCAGTGCCTGCCGCGCCACCTGAGAAACCCTCTGAGGGCAAAGTCTGGTCTCAGGCCCATCAGCAAGTGAAGCCAATCTGGAAGCTGGAGAAGAAGCACGTGGAGACACTGTCTGCAGGGTTGGGCCCAGGTCTCCTGGGCATCCCCCACAAGCCAGCATATTTCTTTTGCCCCAGCACTTTATGTAGCTCTGGGACCACGGCTGTCATTGCAGGCCATAGGAGTTCCTGTTACCTACACTGTCTCCCAGACTTGTTCAACAGCACCCTGCTATACCGCCGCTCCAGCTATCGGCACAAACCGTACCAGCAACTGGAGTCTTTTTGCTTGCGTTCAAGCCCATCAGAAAAAAGCCCTTTTTCTCTCCCTCAAAAGAGCCTCCCTGTCAGTCTCACTGCCAATAAGGCCACTTCTTCCATGGTCTTCCCCATGGCCCAGCCCATGGCCTCCTCATCCACAGAACCGTACCTCTCCTTGGCCGCGGCTGGGGAAAACCCTTCAGGGAGGAGCCTGGCCTCTGCCATCTCAGGAAAGATCTCATCTCCACTGTCTTCCTCCTGTAAGCCCATGCTGAATAATAATTCCTTCATGCGGCCAAATAGCACGAAAGTGCCTTTATCACAGACCACAGAGGGCCTGAAGCCAGTATCCTCACCCAAGGTCCAGCCCATCTCTTGGCATCATTCAGGGGGTACTGGAGACTGTGTACTGCAGCCTGTTGACCATAAGGTGCCCAAAAGCATTGGCACTTTCCTAGCTGATGCCAATGCCCGTATCGCCTTGTCTACCCCTAGCTCTGATGACACATCTGCCACCAGTGTTGCCTCTTCCTGGTATAACCGGAATAACTTAGCCATGAGGGCAGAGCCACATTCCCATGTTCTGGATGACAGCTCTGATTCCCAGGCTCCAACTAAAGAGATTCGGTTCACTGAGGCCGTGAGGAAGTTGACCGCAAGAGGCTTTGAGAAGATGCCAAGGCAAGGCTGCCAGTTTGAACAGTCTAGTTTCCTGAACCCCACCTTTCAGTGGAACCTCAGCAGGAGCAGGCGGTGGAAAACTCCTGCGGTCAATCGGCAGTTTCTTCAGGAGGATGCTGGATCAGTCAGTGGGGTCCTCCCTGGTTCCTCGGATACCTTGGGTTTGGACAATACAGTCTTCTGTACCAAACGTATCAGCATTCACCTCCTTGCCTCACATGCCAGTGGGCTCAATCACAGCCCTGCCTGTGAATCTGTAATTGACCCCCCAGCATTTGGAGAAGGCAAAGCTCCAGGTCCCCCTTCTCTTCAAACCCTTGGCCTAGCCAATGTGGCCAGCCGCCTCTCTTCCATCCAGCTGGGCCAGTCTGAGAAGGAGAGACCTGAAGAGGCCAGGGAGCTGGACTCATCTGGTAGGGATAGTAGGTAAGTTGGAGAATGTTTTTGCTTCATTTGGAGCAGTAGAATGGATATACCATAATTTGGGGTGGCACTGACCCTGTACCTCTGAAAGCTGGCTTTGTTTTTTAGCCCTAGAATTTTTGGTTTTCACTTCAGGGCAAGGGTTGGGAAACTATAGCTTACAGACCAAATCTTGCTTGTTGCCTGCTTTTGTAAATAAAGCGTTATTGGAATGCAGCCATGTCCACTGATTTACAGTTGTCTGTGGCTGCTTTCTTGTTACAGTGGTAGAGCTGAGTAGTTGTGACAAACTGGCCTGCAAACGAAAATATGTACTCTGTGGTCCTTTAGAGAAAAGTTTGCCAACCCCAATTTTAAGTGAAAACCATGAGAGAAATAAGAATTATGAACACCAAATATTGAAGCCTGTGACTTTCCTACTTTTTCCAAACCAAATCAGGTTCTCAGTCATTCTTGGCATGACAGCCATTTATAGTTAGGAGATACACATAGTTGGCTCCTTCTCTTGTGTTTGGTTATTTTCCGGGAAACTTGATCCACTAAGGCTTTCTTCTGAGTTCCCAGAGAGTGGCCTAGGGACATTTCCAGTCAATTACCAGATATCCATTCATGATTTTTTGGATGTAGAATTTTTGTACTTACATGCTATGAGGGACATCAAGGAAAATGGAAGACATAGTGCCTTTTTGCAGAATGGAAAATGTAAGGTTGAGGAGCTATGCCTAGACCTAAGCTTTGAAGACAAGAGAAATGAGTTGTGAGGTCCAGGCAAGAGGTAGCAGACTGGTAACGGAGAAGGGACAAATACTGGGAGCCGATGAAGGATTGAGAATCTGACTGTGACCTCTTTGATGGAGTTGACTAGGCTAGGGTCATGATTCTTTCTTTTAGTTCAGCTACTGACCTCCAGGCAGACCAGACTGAGACTGAAGATACAGAAGAAGAACTAGTAGATGGTTTGGAAGACTGTTGTAGCCATGATGAGAATGAAGAGGAGGAGGGTGAGTAGGGAACCCTTTTACTTCAAACTAGGAGTTGGTTATGACCTGGGTGGGCAGGGGACTAACAGTTGTATACTAGGTCCTTGACTCACATTACCTACATCTTTCATTTGTTTTGAGGGTCTTAAGGGGGTAGTGCCTTCTAGAGGACTTTGGTCTCTAGTCCGCCTGTCCCCCTGGTCTCACCTTCTCCCTGCTTCTGTTGAGGAAGGCAGTGCAAGGCCACAGAGTGGTGCTTGTGGCTCCCCAAGAAGGGTTGAGCCTAAGATATTCAAGGAGGAGCTGCCCAGGCTTGGTGAGTTTGTGCTGCAGCCTCTTCTAGTTAGAATTCCTCTGTTTTTCCTTCCCCTAGGAGACTCAGAGTGCTCCTCATTAAGTGCAGTCTCCCGCGGCGAATCAGTGGCCATGATCTCTCGGTAAGTGTGGCTGTATAGCTCATTGTTAGATGCTCATCTTTTGTCTCTTCAAGATTATAAAGAGATTAACCACCCAAGTCATTAATGACCTGGAGGACTCTAATGCATTTTAACCAAATTTTTATGTTTATGACTTTAGTTTTTGAATGGGAAGTAATGGGGGGTGGCCAGAAGCACATCTCATCACTGTGGCTTAAAAACAGTATCATGGAGGCCGGACGTGGTGGCTCATGCCTGTAATCCCAGCACTTCAGGAGGCCGAGGTGGGTGGATCATGAGGTGAAGAGATTGAGACCATCCTGGCCAACATGGTAAAACCCCGCCTCTACTCAAAATATAAAAAATTAGCCGGACATGGTGGCACATGTCTGTAATCCTAGCTATCTGGGAGGCTGAGACAGGAGAATCACTTGAACCCAGGAGGCAGAGGTTGCAGTGAGCCGAGAATGCACCATTGCACTCCAGCCTGGGCAACAAGAGCGAAACTCTGTCTCAAAAAAGAAAAAACCCAGTATCATGGGCCAGGCGTGGTGGCTCACGCCTGTAATCCCAGCACTTTCGGAGGCTGAGGTGGGCTGATCACCTGAGATTAGGAGTTCGAGAACAGCCTGGCCAACATGGTGAAACCCTATCTCTACTAAAAATATAAAAATTAGCAGTGTGGTGGTGTATGCCTGTAATCCCAGCCGCTTGGGAGACACTGAGGGATGAGAATCACTTGAACCTGGGAGGCAGAGGTTGCAGTGAGCCAAGATCATGCTGCTGCACTCCAGCCTCGGTGACTGAGTGAGACTCTATCTCAAAAACAAAACAACAACAACAACAAAAAACAGTATCATGGGCTGGGCGAAGTGGCTTAATGCCTGTGATCCTAACACTTTGGGAGGCTAAGATGGGTAGATCACTTGAGGCCAGGAGTTAGAGACCAGGCTGGCCAACATGGTGAAACTCCATCTCTACTAAAAATAGAAACAATTAGCTGGGTGTGGTGGCACATGCCTGTTATCCTTGGCCTCCCAAGGATTGTGCCACCACACCCAGCCACTGCAGCTGGCCCTAATTTTTAATTAAAACCTAGCTGCAGGCCGGGCATGGTAGCTCACGCCTGTAATCCCAGCACTTTGGGTGGCCAAGGCAGGCCGATCACCTGAAGTCAGGAGTTTGAGACCAGCCTGACCAACATGATGAAATCCCATCTCTACTAAATACAAAAAATTATCTAGGCATGGTGGTACATGCTGTAGTCCCAGCTATGTGGGAGGCTGAGGCAGGAGAATTGCTTGAACCTGGGAGGTGGAGGTTGCAGTGAACGCAGATTGCGCCATTGCACTCCAACCTGGGCAACGAGAGTGAAACTCTGTCTCAAACAAAAACAAAAACCCAACAAACAAAAAACCTAGCTGTATATCATTAGGCTTGACCAACATATGGAGCTCCCAGAGTTGGGTTGCTTCTCTATGCATCAACCTTCTTTAGATGAAGCTAAGAAGAAAGGGAGCCTTCTCTGCCTTGTCTAGTATGGACAAGACAGGCTGCATCTTTGTGAAATGTGATGGTGTGGCAGCTGCACTCCAGTTTTAGAGCCCCTAATCTGTAAGGTGGAGGCAGAGCCGTTTGGAAAGTGAGAGAAAGAACTGGGATTCTCTGTGAAGGTAGATAGAAATCCCATCACAGGTACCTTGAATCTGATGCATAAATTTTCACTTTGAGCCTAGCCCATCCTCCTTCCAGAAAAGCAAAATGACTTCAGGTTATGTATGTTGGATGTTAATTAAGTACCTCCACTCTTCAGAAGAGAAAGATATTTGACATGTAATTGATTTGGAGTCCTACCTTTTCTACACTTAAGGACCTACTTCAGGGCAGCTACATAGCCCTTAAGCCTTCCTGATATATAAGATGAAAATCATAAAACATATTTGTGAATCATTTGCTCAATAATTAATTAGCTTCTACAAATTACACATAACTTCTTATCTGTATGAGGCTTAAACATAATTTTCAAGAAAATGGAAATATAGTTTTTCATTTTTTAGAATCAGAGGCTTGTTCTGTTGCCCAGGCTAGAGTACAGTGGCTCCATCATAGCTTACTATAACCTCAAACTCCTGGGCTCAAGCAGTTCTTTGGCCTCAGCCTCCTGAGCAGCTGGGACTACAGGACCATCCACCACACCCAGCTAATTAAAAAAATTTTTTTATAGAGTTGTGGGGGAAGGTCTCATTATATTACCTAGGCTGGTCTTGAACTCTGGTCTCAAGTGATCCTTCTGCTTCAGCCTCCCGAAGCACTGAGATTACAGGTGTGAGCCACTGCACCGGACCAAAAATGGAGATAGATAAATTCCAAATCACTTTGTGTTTTAAAGATGACTAAAATAAAATACTTTTGGATTGCTAACATATTATTTTTTCTCTATTATGAAAGATTTGTGTATTTATTATGGAAAATTTGGCAACCACAGAAAAATCATTGGAAATGCTACCTGTTTCTTTACACAGCAATACTCTTTTTTTGAGATGGAGTCTCACTCAGTTGCCAGGCTAGAGTGCAGTGGCACAATCTTGGCTCACTGCAACCTGCAACTCTGGTTCAAGCCATTCTCCTGCCTCAGCCTCCTGAGTAGCTGGGATTAAAGACATGCGCCACCACGCCGAGCTAATTTTTGTGTGTGTGTGTTTTTAGTTGAGACAGGGTTTCACCATGTTGGTCAGGCTGGTCTCGATCTCCTGACCTCATGATCCACCCGCCTTGGCCTTCCAAAGTGCTGGGATGGATTACAGGCATGAGCCACCGTGCCCAGCTTACACACCAATACTTTCATTGCGTTTCCTGTTGTGCTCTAAGAATCATGTAATTTTAGAGATGGAAACCATCAAGTCCAGTGTAAGTATTGAGGACCAGAGAAGTGAAGTAGCTGTTGCAAGGTTATAGTTTCTAGCACAGCTAGACTAGAAGCCAGGTCTCTTGAGAAGTTCAGGACTCTTGTGAGACAATTCACAAGGGTTTTTTTGTTTTTGTTTTTTTTAATTAAGCTTGTGATTTTGAGATAATTATAGATTTCACATGCAGTTGTAAGAAGGAATGCAGAGAGATCCCCTGTACTCTACTCAGTTTCCCCCACTGGTTAATATTTTGCTGAAGTACAATATCGTATGATTGAGATATTGTTAACATTGTTAGAGTCAAGATATAGAACATTTTGCCCGGCACAGTGGCTCATGCCTGTAATCCCAACACTTTGGGAGGCTAAGGTGGGTGGATCACCGGAAGTCAGGAGTTTGAGACCAGCCTGGTCAACATGGTGAAACCCTGTCTTTACTAAAAATACAAAAATTAACGGGTGTGATGGTGGGCCCCTATAATCCCAGCTACTTGGGAGGCTGAGGCAGGAGAATCACTTGAACTTGGGAGGCGGAGGTTGCAGTGAGCCAAGATCGCACCACTGCACTCCAGCCTGAATGACAAGAGCAAGACTCTGTCTCAAAGAAAAAGAGAACATTTTCATCACTGTAAGAATTTCTCCTTCTGCTACCCCTGAAGCTACACCTCCTTCCCTCCTGCTCCCATCCCCTCCTTAACATCCTGGCAACCACTGCTTCTCCTTTTTGTCATTTCAAGGATGTTATACAGATAGAATGACAGCAGTATGTAACCTTTGGGCATTGATGTTTTTTTCACTCAGCATATTCATTGCAGATTGACCTGGGTTGTTGTACGTATTAATAGTTCTCATTCTTTTTTATTGCTGGATAGTGTTCCAGGGTGTGAATGTACCACAGTTTGTTTAACCGTACACCTGTTGAAGGATATTCAGGTTGTTTTCAGCTTTTGGCTCTTATGAATAAAGCTGCTGTAAATAATCATGTACATATTTTTGTGTGAATATAAGTCTTCATTTCTCTGGGATAAATGCCCAGGAGGAGTGCAATTGCTAGGTCGTATGGTGGTTGCATGTTTCGTTTCTTAAGAAACTGCCAAAACTGTTTTCCAGAGTGGCTGTACCACTCTGGAAAACACTTTTATGCTTCTATCTTCTATTTTATGCTTCTATCTTTGTTTTTAAATTTTAAGTCTTTCTTACTGATTTTCAGCAGTCTCAAATTTTCAAATTCAGTAAACCAAAAGCCTTTGAAGAAAAAGTTCTGAAAATGAGGAATAGAGTTGAATGAATTGGAATTTTTTCATTGGGTATTAGTATTTAACTTGATTCAATAAAATTCACTAAAAATCTTTAAGATTTAAAACACTGAAGTGTTTCACATGCAGTGCCTATTTCTGTTGTGCTGAAAATAGGTCAAATGGCTTTTTTTAAGCTAACAATGTTATGATAATAATATTTGTGGATCATATAATCTAAGTTGTAAAGAGTAACAGCGATTTTCTCCATTTTTCAGTGCTAGTTAAAGGAATGATCTGGGTCTGTCAGCTTCCTGACAGGTAGTTGATATGTTTGCCATGTTAACACCCCTTAGACAGCCTTGGCCATGCCCTTCTTGGAGTAACAGCAGGGACCCCTGTGGCCTACTGCCCCAGATCAGCTACATCTCTTCATCACATCCAGATCTGTGTTCCCGTACTGTTAAATAAAAAGTGTCACAAATCACTTCCAAAATGGAGAAAAGCACTAACCGTCCAAGAATCTTTAGATGAACCTAAATATAGAATGAGCTGGAGGTACCACTGTTTCTTTTCTTTCTGTTGCTTTTCCCCTTTTCTATCTAAAAGTCTGTACCTCAGCTCTCTTTTGGTTTTCCTCCTTCATAATTTTCACATCATTCATTTCTCTCATTTGTTTCTTCGTCTTAGCATAGCACATTCCTCTAGCATCCACCCACACTCATTTCCCAATCTCAGAACCACTCCTTTCAGGGACTTTCCCAGCCAGTGTCTTGTCACAGGAAATTTTGGAGCTGTATTGCAGAATGAAGTATTGGAAAACCTTGTCTTTAGGTGACCTTTGATGATGTGGCTGTATGTAGATTAGCTTAGCATCTTATAGATTAATATGTGTAAAATAATTATTAATGATTGAGCACCTGGCTTTTTAGAATCACAAGTTCAAAGACAGCACCTGGAAAGAAATTGTATGTAATAGCAACGACACTTCGGGCTGTTGCTTTCTCTTTCTCTACTCCATGTTTGTTTTTCGATCTTAGAAGCTGTATGGAAATTCTGACCAAACCCCTTTCCAATCATGAGAAAGTTGTCCGACCAGCCCTCGTCTACAGTCTCTTTCCCAACGTTCCCCCTACCATCTATTTTGGCACTCGGGATGAGAGAGGTAAACCTGGCCAAGTGTCAAAGCGCAGAAGAGTCCCTGGGAGAAGGATGCTAGCTAAGTTGGGAGGAGGTGGCAGAAGGTGGAAGAGGGTTTCCAGAATGGCGGTTGTGGCAATTGTCACAATGTGTCCAGTTCCCGACCTGGTCTTAGGTCTAATTTTTCTTATCTGTCCTTTAGCTGACCCTTCTCAGCCTTGCAATGTCACGCTTAGTTCATGCTCTCCAACCTTGTTGCTTTTCCCTTGTAGTCTCCCCTTTCTTGGTTCCTCATTCCTGCACAGCCCCTCTTCTTTCCCAAAGTGTGCTCCTCTGAAACACTGATCTGGAGCAATAGTTAGTGACTTGCCTGCCAAGGGAAAAATGGGTGGCCGTGCCATCTTTTTTGTCTTCTCACCATGACTCTCTGCTCCTCTCCACCCCCCATCCCCACACCCTTTGCATTCTTCCCAGTGGAGAAACTTCCCTGGGAGCAGAGGAAGTTGCTCCGATGGAAGATGAGCACAGTGACCCCCAACATTGTTAAGCAGACCATTGGACGGTCCCACTTTAAAATCAGCAAAAGTGAGTTGCTTGCCTTACTGTGAGCCTGTCCTTTTTGCCCCAAATAGATGGGCTTTGCGTAGGGGGAGCACTCTAGACACCTCGTGCCTGTGTGGGGGCAGCTGGGGCCCTCTCCTGAAATCCAACCTCAGGGGAGGGAACAGCTCTGAAATGCTTCTGGGCTGAGCCTGTGGTTGAGAATTGAGACACAGAGGGCCATTGTTCTATCCCTAGCCCCAGGGCCTCATGTAGGACAGCTCCGTAGCAACTCTTTGAAAACCAGGTCTGGGAGCTCTGCCCAGTTCTGGGGCCTCTGGGCCTCTGTGTCCCAGGACTGAGCTGTTAGCAAGGCTGATTCCCTACTGTACCTCCTATAGGAAACGATGACTGGCTGGGCTGCTGGGGACACCACATGAAGTCTCCTAGTTTCCGATCCATTCGAGAGCATCAGAAGGTAGGGGCCCTTTCTGAGGAGCTGTTTCCCTGGACTTTGGACTAGGCCAAGAGGAGGGTGATGTTGTGGGTAGGGGTAGGGGGTGGGAAGAGGATGATGACCGTGGGGAAGTCAGGAAGGTGTACAGAGGAGAAAGTACAGGATGAGGGTACAGTGAGAGACTCCAGTGGCTCATGAACATCTCCAATTCAGCTGCAGTATCTTGGGCAGTTGTAGCTTCTCAAAGATGCTTTTTCCTCTGATGTGTTTTGAGTTGCATTGTCTGTTTTCTCTTTATTATGTTTCCCTATGACCACTGCACATTCCATTCCCCCCAAATTGAGTATGTGTAAAGAGGACTTCTGGTCTCATGTTGGAATGAATGAGTCCCTTGCCCCCAGACTTACTAAAGGCTAAATGCTTTTCTCTCCTCATTTCCTCATCCCATAGGCTTTCATGGAAAAAGATGTATTAGCTTTTTCTTTGCACTTAAGGTGAATAACTTGTCTGTCTTAGTCGTTAGCGTTTTGTCTGTGTTTTAACCACCTTTTGATGAGTGCTCGGCAGTTGGATACTTAAGGACCATTAGGGTAGTGACAGTAAGATGGAACAAAAGCTTGGAGTGCTGCTAAAGAAGCTGGAATGGTAGTGAGTCTTGTCATCTTCCTCATGGCCTCACCTCTGCCCTCTTCCTGCACTCACCCTTTTCCCTTTTGTAGCTAAACCATTTCCCAGGCTCATTCCAGATTGGGAGAAAGGACCGGCTATGGCGGAACCTGTCACGCATGCAGAGCCGCTTTGGCAAAAAGGAGTTCAGTTTCTTCCCCCAGTCCTTCATCCTGCCCCAGGATGCCAAGCTCCTGCGCAAAGCGTGGGAGAGCAGCAGCCGCCAAAAGTGGATTGTGAAGCCAGTGAGTGAATCACAGTTACCAGGAGACTATGGTCTGTGAGTGGGAACAATAGAGCATTGGACCTGGAGCAAATCTTACCTATTTTCTACTCCTAGCCAGCATCAGCCCGAGGCATTGGCATCCAGGTTATTCACAAGTGGAGTCAGCTCCCCAAGCGAAGGCCCCTCCTGGTACAGAGGTGAGCCTGTAGCACAGCCCTTAGCCCATCCTCCCACCTCCTTGGCCTTGAGGTTCCCTTTTTACAGTATTCTTCTGCCCTTTGTTCTCCCAGCCAAAGAGCTTCCTTAGCCAACTGTTCTAAGCAGACCGGATAAAGATAAAAATAAAGACCATTCTAAGGTCTTTATCTTGGGGATTGTTAGCTAGCTTTTTTCTGTGCCTTGGTTATCCACTGAGCCCCATCATCTGGCTGGATGAGAAGCTGGCCTTTGTCCTATGTAGGTATCTACACAAACCCTACCTCATCAGCGGCAGCAAGTTTGACCTGCGGATCTATGTTTACGTCACTTCCTATGATCCTCTGCGGATTTACCTCTTTTCAGATGGACTGGTCCGCTTTGCCAGTTGCAAGTATGTTACAGTGGTGAGGTATCCTCTGACAATATTGGGGATTTTATTTTCCTCCGAGGGAGGAAACTAGAGGACGTCAAACAGAAAAAAATAACAAATGTTTTGATAGTTTTTGTTAGCAAGGGGGAAGTCAGGAAATGGGAAATAAGGAGGCTCTCTACTTCATGAAATCAGAGGAGGATCTTCCTGCATGCAGGACTGAGGTGGGAAAAAGGAGATGAATTTAGCTGTGGTTTTTCAGAACTTTGCCAATAGACAGACACACTTCTCAGGTCCTTGTGGCTATGAAAAGATCACTTGTTCTTCACCTCTTCAGGATTTGGGAGAATGTTTGGCCTCTTCTCCGTCTGCTCTGTCATCATCTTACCCCTGCCTTTTGTTTCCTTCCAGGTATTCCCCTTCCATGAAGAGTCTTGGCAATAAGTTCATGCACCTGACCAACTACAGTGTCAATAAGAAGAATGCCGAGTACCAGGCCAATGCAGATGAAATGGCTTGCCAGGGCCACAAATGGTACTGAGGACAGAGTGTCCCAGTCCAGTTTTAGGGGCATGGTGAATGGAGGATTAATATAAGACCCAGAGATTATATAAACACTTACCAATTCAGAATTGGTCTATTTAAGGCTGGGCACGATGGCTCACACCTGTAATCCTAGCACTTTGGGAGGCCAAGGTAGGTGGATCGCCTGAGGTCAGGGGTTTGAGACCAGCCTGGCCAAGGTGGCGAAACCCTGTCTCTACTAAAAATACAAAAATTAGCCAGGTGTGGTGGTGGACACCTATAATTCCAGCTGCTTGGGAGGCTGAGGCAGGAGAATCACTCGAACCCGGGGAGTGGAGGTTGCAGTGAGCTGAGATCGTGCCACTTCACTCCAGCCTGGGTGAAAGAGTAAAACTCCGACTCAAAAAAAAAGTTGGTCTATTTGCATTCAAGTTCATCTCTTTCATAACTGAAAATGGCAAAGGAAGAGATAGATATCAAGAAAATACCTTTAGGTCTCTTGTTCCTTACTCTTTGTCACTCATTCCTAGAATATAATTCCTAATACTTCCTCTTCCTTCATCTACAGGGCACTGAAGGCTTTGTGGAACTACCTGAGCCAGAAGGGAGTCAATAGTGATGCCATCTGGGAGAAGATAAAAGATGTTGTTGTCAAAACCATCATCTCGTGAGTCACATTGCCAACCCGGCTGTGGGGCCTGCTGCTGACCCCCTCCTTCTTCCTGGGCCTCACACTGCTGTGCTTTGGACTCTGGCCATGCTGTGGTTCGGTTTTAAGGAAAGGGACTAGGAAGGAATAGCTAGAGTTGAGTTCTCATCTGCTGAACTTCATCCCCAGGAGCTGGTCCCAGATCAGATGCGTCTCTTGAGAGCTGCCTTTCCTGGGTGGCTTCTGCCTGCCTATCTCTGGGCCACTCTTTTGGCAGGAGAGCTCTTGGTAGAGTCCCCTGGGAGCTGAAATGAGTACTTCCTCATCCCCATGACCAGGTCAGAGCCCTACGTGACCAGCCTGCTCAAGATGTATGTGCGGCGGCCCTATAGCTGCCATGAGCTCTTTGGTTTTGACATCATGCTAGACGAAAACCTCAAGCCCTGGGTCCTGGAAGTCAACATTTCCCCAAGGTAGGTGGTATTCTCAGGACACTCATGATAGAATCCTTCCATTATCCTCATGCTCCCATTGCCACTCAGTAAGTTGTTCTTTTTAATGGATCCTTACCACTGGCTTTCCTTTAGCAGATCAAGGTCATGGGCAGGTTTACCACCCTGAGTGAGGTTATTCACTGTTTTGGGGGCAAGAAACTCTTGTGATGGTGATTCTGTACTGGGATGTTTGAGCAGCTTTCATCCTAGGGAAGCCAGGAAGTAAAAGGCCAGCCCTGAGTTGCACATATGACCAAAGACTGTTTTGGAGTGCTGCTTTGACCGCTCTTTTTATCCTTTTTCTGAAGTCTCCACTCCAGCTCTCCACTGGACATCAGCATCAAAGGCCAGATGATTCGTGACCTTCTGAACCTGGCTGGTTTTGTCCTGCCCAATGTAGAGGATGTCATTTCCAGCCCCAGCAGCTGCAGCAGCTCCACCACCAGGTTAGGCCCTTGTTTCTTTGCAGCTCTGCTGGCAGCATGAATAGCCCTGCTGTAATTTCTGGGAAGGAGTGGGTTCTGGGTGCTCCCTCCGGCCTGGTTCCCTTTGCTGTTCAATCTTGCCCCTGTAGTCCACTCCTATGCTACTTACTGCACCACACCATTGCCTCTTAAGTATGTTCAGTTATGTCCACCCCTGCTCAGGAACCACAGGCCTAGGAATCACATTTAAACTTCTTAGACACTGTGGTGTGTGTCTCTAGTCCCAGCTACTTGGGAGACTGAAGCAGGGGGATCTCTTAAGGCCAGATGTTCAAAGCTATAGTGCACTATGGTGATCAGGCCTGTGAATAGCCACTGTACTCTTATCTAGCCTGGGCATTGTAGCAAGAAAAAAAAAATAACTCCTTACCAGGGCAGTCAGGGTCCCAGCTTTCTTTTTCTTGGTGTATCTCTGTCTTCTTTCTCCCCTGGCTCCTGCGCCCTGACAAACTGCATCACTCACGCAACCTCAAGGTCGGAATGATCCTTAAGGACAATTAGTCCAGTCTCCTCTCTGAAATGTTCATTGCCTCTTGCTATTCCCCATAGTGTTCGTTCCTTTGCTTATGGGGTTTCTTCCTCCTGAAATGCCCCACCGCCAATCCTGCCATTAACCTCACCTGTTCATCAAAGTCTAGTTCAGCTCAGTATGGCCTTTTTTTTTCTCCATACCGTAAAGTGTTTGGAACCACTCTTGAAAGGAAGGAGTTTGTATTTAGTTAGTACCTGAGATGTGTGAGGAGAACCCTTTAACTTATCCTTCCAATAACCCTGTAAAGTTAGTATTCATACCTGCAGTTTACAGAGGAGGAAACGGAAGTTCTCTGGGATTAGGTAGCCCATCAGGGTCATTCAGTTAGAGAGTAGTAGGACTGGAATTCAAATCCTGACTTGCCTGATAACAAAACTTGCTTTCCCCACTGCACCTTGTAGACTTACGTCTGGCTATGTCCAGTGGTTGTCATTTGACATATCCCACCTGCCATACCGTAAGCTCCTTGAAGGCAGGGGTTGATTTTTAGTCATCTCTATTTTGCTATTACTCATTTTTTAGAGACAGTCTGTGTTGCCCAGGCTGGCTTTGAACACCTGGGCTCAAGTGATCCTCACGCCTCAGCCTCCCAGGTAGCTGGGATGACTAGTGTGCACCACCATGCTGGGCTCCAGTCATCTTTGTATCTCTCTCAACAGTGATTATGGTAATTGTAGTAACGTGGGTGACGAAACTGGGATGAGGGGAGGTTGAGTCAGTTGCCCAGGGTCACGCAGCCAGTAGGGCAGAACTGGGTATATAGTTTAAGTGTTCGGTGAATTAAACTAAACTGAAATATATACCACTATAAGGCTTATTGCAAGGTCCTCATTTTTTATCATTCAAATTCATTCTAAAGATGGTGGTTTGTATTCTTTCACTTAATATTTGATGACTCTCAGACAGGTTACTTCTGGGAAGTGCATTTTAGTCCGACCTACTACTTAAGTATCCTCTGTTCATACGTCTTTGTCTTCCCTTGAGGAGGGTGTCTGCTGGGCTGGACCTTCTCCATATTTCCTCCAAATGCAAAGCTGCTGATCCTGCCCTTTGCTTTCTTTCCAGCCTCTGCTGTAGCCTGCCCACCTCCCCCGGGGACAAATGTCGAATGGCTCCAGAGCATTTCACTGCACAGAAGATGAAGAAAGCCTATTATCTGACCCAGAAAATTCCTGATCAGGTAGGAGATTGGTCTTCCTCCCAATGATAGCAGAGGACTTCGCTGGTCAAACATTTAGGACCCAAAAGCAACCAGGTTTTATTCGGAGGAGGGTTTCTTCATTCAGGCCTGTGATCTTCTGATATGCGGAGATTTGTTGGCATAGCTGGTTGTCTTTAGCATGTTTTCTGGTCCTCTCGTCCCAACTGTAGACTTACCCTTTGGGTTTCTTTCTCTGAGAAGTACAATGAGAGACCCCAAGAAGCTGACTTTCTCAGAGCAGATAAGGGAGCCGGATTTAAGCTTGGCAGGTAGAAGACTGGTGCCAAATCTGAATTGCTGGATCCTCGTTTATTCAACAAACTACTTAATGTCTCAGCTCCAGTGGCTCCCTCGACCCCAAACAAGAGTGTCTTCTCCCACTATCTAAGTTCAGTAGACTTAGGAACAGATGGCGTTCAGAGCTGGCCCACTAGGCTACCATCGGGAGTTCCAGGAGTGTCCTGGAGCGGTAGGACCCCAAGGGTGTGCTCCCTGCCCCCCAGCTTCTTGATTCCCTGCCCCTGGCTAACACTCTCTGTCACACCCTTTTCCTCTCTGTTCCTTGGACCACAGGACTTCTATGCATCTGTGCTGGATGTCCTGACACCAGATGATGTTCGGATTCTGGTCGAGATGGAAGATGAATTTTCTCGCCGTGGTCAGTTTGAACGAATTTTTCCTTCTCATGTCTCCTCTCGTTATCTCCGCTTTTTTGAGCAACCACGATATTTCAACATTCTTACCACCCAATGGGAACAGAAATACCATGGCAACAAGCTCAAAGGTGATGTGCCGTCCCTGCCCTCAGAAAGCCATGTTTAGTGAGAGATTAAATCTCAGTATACCAAGAAATGGGCCTCTCTGGAAAGAAGAATTGGCCAATTGATTCTACCTTCTTAAGCCCCAACTCCCGCTAATCTTGTCCTAGGAGTAGATCTGCTCCGGAGTTGGTGCTACAAAGGGTTCCACATGGGAGTTGTCTCTGATTCTGCTCCAGTGGTGAGTGCTGCCAGTGTTGAGGACAGCTCCTTCTCAGGCCCCTCCTCCTCTGCCTTACGCATGCAGCAGGAGTTGGGTTGTATATATAGGCCTCTCTCACTTCTCTGCTAGGCTCTGCTTCTGTCTCACCACTCTTTCCTTTCAAGGGAATAGTTGCCTCCAGGATTCCTTGGGTACCTTTCTTTCAAGGATCAAAAAGTGCTTTGTAGGCCTCAACTTCTTGTCTGATTCAGAAGAGAACTGAGACTTTTACCCACCTGGGCCCATGTCTGAGGGGTAGGGAAGAGGAGAGCCCCTTAGATCACTTAGAGGGTCCCAAGACCCCAAACACTCCTGCCTTGCCTCCACCAAGCCCTTTGGGTCTCATTGCTTCCTTTGCTCTTAGTGGTCTCTCCCGACATCACTTCCAACTGTCTCAAAGGATGACCTGATACTCAATGCCTTCAGCAGATCAGAGACTAGCAAGCTGGGGTGAGTGCTGCCTGGGCAAGGGAGGGGCTTCTGGCTATGAGTTTGGAGAGTTTTCTTCCTTCCTCTCTTCCCAGACTGTGGCAGTGAAATCAGCATTCTCCAGCAGGGGGTTGGTGGGAGTGTCAGGATGTTTGTCCTTTTTCTGGTAGCTTTTGGGATGAGCAGTGAAGCTGAGCTGGAGGACAGAAGTGCCTCTGGACGCGGCCATTGTCAGCCATACCCACTTGCTGTGGGAAGTCCTTAGCCCTCTATCCACACCCCCATTTACTCAAGCCTTCAAGTAAATAATGTTTTGTGTGGTTATTACATATCCATGTAATTATGGCCTCTAACACCATAATGTGAATGCCTGCTCCAGACTCTGAAGCAAATCCTAAGGTAAAGTCTCAGTTAAACAGTGTCTCAGCCATTTCTTTCCCCACCTGTTCCCTCCAGAAATCACAGCTCCTGCGAAGGAAGTCTGCTACTCACTGAAGATGGGACCACACCCAAGTCCAAGAAGACCCAGGCTGGCCTTTCCCCTTATCCCCAGAAACCAAGTTCCTCAAAGGACAGTGGGGACACCAGCAAAGAGCCCAGCCTTTCCACCCCGACATTACCTGTGATCAGGTACTCTGGGCGGACCTCAAGACTTGCTGCTCCTTCCACTTTGCAGTCAGCCAGTGACTCCCTCCTGGCTGTGAGCCCATGATTGGCCTCTCTCCACAAGCCTCTGCCCAGGAGTATGGGCATCAGCTACCTCACGGGAACTGGCCTGCTGACCAGCCTGAACCCCTTCCCGCTTCACCCTGTCCCTCCTCAGAGTATTTTTTTGAAGTGATTTCATTATAGAGATGAGTCTGTGTAGGACCAGAGGGGTGGTGGTGATGGGGAGAAGGGGAGGTAGGGTCACCCTCTGTCACCTGTCTGCCTGGCTGGCACCTCATATCTCAGCAGAGAAGCCACTGATGGCCACGCAGCCTTATAAAGCAGGTTTTGGTTTCTACCTTAAGTGAGCCATGTGGTTTGTTTGGAGCCTTGGTGCAGTTGCTGAGTTGTACCTCAAGGGGAGAAAACATACAGAACATATATGGGCCAGAAGTCCTTTGTTCTGAATTGGAGGGGGCCTTCTGAGGTCCTCATTTCCTTAGGTCTTCCCTCACCCCTCCCACCCCCTGTCCTGAGGAGAAAGCTTTGAACTTCCTCAGTAGACAGGCAGAGAGGCCACAGCATGCCGAAGCCATTTTCTGTCATCCCAGTCTTGGATCCTAGCCACCCAAGACAAGGATCTTGGCCTACAAAGGCCCAAGATGCCTATTTGAAGACATCTTTACCTCCTCCTTCCAAATACCCACCTTGCCAGCAGCCCTAGGTCTTCCTGTTCTGAACGCCCATCACTGCTTGTTCAGCCTTCTGACATCTCTCTTGTGGACGGCTCCTCCTTAGCTATGAGGTGTAAGAGGGTTTGTGAACTTCGTGAATTTCCCATGGCCCCAGTGAAGGAGCCCAGATAATCCCAGTAGCTGTTACCTGTCTCCACGTATCAAAGGACACAGTCCAGGGAGAGGGCGGAAGTGGTTGAGGTTTCTCTACAATCCAACAAACATGGTTTCTCATGTTCTGCCCTACAGCAAGCAGGGTCTGGTGGCTTGGCAGGTAGGTTTCAGGAGCGGTCACTATTGTAGGATGGGCTTCCAATGAGACTTCAGACTAAATTGTACTCAACTGTTTCTACTTCCCTTCTCTAGACTCAGTAAACAGTGAGTATTCAGTAAATGTTGACTGAGTGAACTGTATTTACAGAGATCTCAAAGGACCCCCAGCACTTGAATCAGAAGTTCTACTTCTTTCATCTGGGGATGAGAAAATGGAGCCTTGGGGCAGAACAGGTGGAAGAGTTTGAATCAGAAAGGTTTCCTCTGGGGCTGTGCTCCTTCCTAACCCAGCACACTTCCTGGTTGCTGCTTGCCTTCTCCCCAGCCCCTGCAGTCCCTTTACATAGTTTTTTTTTCAGCAGTGGCACATATAAGAAACCAAATGGTCCCATGTCCCTGCTACTCAAGTTTTCTCTTTGCATATCAGGCAGAAAGCTCAGCTACTTGGTCTCGCCCTGGACTGTAGCTGCCCTAATTCTCTCTGAGCTTTAGAAAGACAGAGACTCCCATGTTTCATGGCTCTTGGAGCTCTGTGGCAAGTTGGGGTGGAGCCCTGGAAAGATCACTGAGAGGCCTGGCTGGGTTCAAGGCCACAGAGTAGGTGGTGTCTGGCCAGTCCTAAGGCCATGTTGACAGTTGTGAAGAAAGTTTGGTGGCAAAGTCCTGGGCATCATTGGCTGCTCAATAATAACTTTAAAGTCGGGCCATAATGGGAGAGGTCCTTGATAGTCCTATTGGATCTTTTCTGATGTAATTGAAGTGGCCCAGCTCTTCAGTCCTCTGGCTGCAGTATTCTAGTGCAGACATGACACAGGACATCTGCTGCCTTCCTAAGAGAAAATGAGCCGCCTGCCTGGCAGCTTTGTTGTGGCTGGGCCTTCTCCGCAAGGACTTAGGCATGGAGGCCTGTTTGAGCTGGTTTACTCCATGAAAACCAACGTCTTTGGCTTGCCCTCTGAGAATCTTGTACAACACAGCCAGTCTATTTCCATTCCCGTAACTGGAGAGGGAAGCAGCATTGCTGAATGAGGGTACTGGGGGAAGCATGGTGGGGGAAGGGAGAAGGACTTAGGAAATGAAGTCCTTATGATCAATGAAAGTCCTAAATGGGCAATGGAAAGACAGTGCTTTAGTAGTTTAAAACATGTTTGTACATTAATAAATTGCCATCACATTTGAGTATCTGATAGATGTGGGGGTTTTGCTGGGTAGGAGAAAGGAATGGGACTTACTGTATCACATTTACCTTTCGTTCTTTTTTTTTATATAGAGATCGGGTTTCACCTTGTTAGCCAGGATGGTCTTGATCTCCTGACCTCATGATCTGCCCACCTCTGCCTCCCAAAGTGCTGGGATTACAGGCTTAAGCCACGGTGCCTGGCCACCTTTCACTCTTGAGAGAAAATTAAATCTTATTAAGTGTTCGGCATATGTACGTTTGCATTGAATACTCGCCATATGAGGTATTCAGCTAAGCAGGCGTTTTTGAGAAGGAATGAGTTTTTTTGGAAAGTTAAATTTGGGAGTATAGTAGAATACGTATTTGTCAGAGCATGTCAATTGCTTTCCTAAGTTGATAACTTACCTAGTCTATTTGGAGGAAGGGAAGCGAGTGTTCTGAGACAAAGGATGAAGTGCAGGATATTTCTAGAGTAGTGGAGTAAGGTCTTGGGGTGGGAAGTGGAGGAGGGCAGTCACTGCTGACTTCACATCCACTAGGAATGAGGAAAAACTCAGTTCCTTAGAACAAATACTAATGAAGAGATGGCATTGTGTCAGGAAAGGATAGGAACCTTGAATCAGGCTGACCTTGGGTTTAAATCCCAGTTCTGCCACTTACTGTGTGACCTTGAGTGTGTCATCTAACTTTTAAGTCTCCATATCTTCGTAGTATGAACATAATACCTGCATTGCAGGGTTGTGAATATTTAGACCAAAGGTAGTAAAAGTACTTGGGACATAGAGGGCACTTTGCATAGACACACCTTCCTCCACTTGCTGTCCAAGCCTTGTGCCCTGGGTGGGAAGAGACAGCCAAGAAATGTAAAGCCCTTTACTACAGGAAGTGGAGCTGCCATTGAGATGTTTTAGAAGTGAAGATGCCAGAACAGGGTCTAGATAGCTCATGGTCCTCATCCTTACCCCAGTGCACACACAAACATCATCATTATTCAGCCTCCTGTTACATTACCACTCTACTGGGGATTTATTTCTTTGGCTAAACACTTTACAGTCAGAGCACGGATCCCTGAGAAAGGAAGCACAGTAAGCATTAGAAGTATGTGAACGAGTGAGATTATTAAATTATTTCAAGAGCAGCTTTGAAAAGAAAGGGAGAGCAAGCACAGTGGGTGTCAGGTGTCTGGAAAGGGGAGGAGCAGGGTACAGAAAGTAAGAGACCCTGATTGGAACTAGAGCCAAAGAGCAAATATGTAGACCTAACAGCTGTACCAAGGGGTAGTTGTCATTACAGGTACATTCTCTTGGTGTCAGGCTGTTTGGCTGAGGGTGGCTATCCCCCCTGTCCCCCTAGCTAAAGGACATACCTGATGGCTTCTGGGACAATCCAGCACTGCTGAGGGCCCGTGAAGGAGCTTGATCATCTGGATACAAAGACCTTTCTACTTCCTCCTCAGCTGAATTACTTACCCAAGATAGGTGACCAACAAAGGCAGCCAGGGGATCTCCTCTCCTGGCCTCCCCTTGATTTTTAAGATTAAGGCTTACCTCTGATTGCTGTTTAGATCCCCCAACTGCTTTGAGACTTGGAAACACTGATGGTTTTCAGATGGCTAAGGGAGCTCCATTTCATGTCACCTGAGACTATGACCAAGTCTTTTCCAACCTTTCTTGGCCTTTTAGAGTCCCCCTGTAGCAGAGTTTGCACACTGATTAATATCCAGGGATCTATACCATCTCCTTTGGCTTGCCCCTTCACTAACTTTGGATCAGCGAAAGTTGCCAACAGTCATATGTTGCTCTTGGCAGATGTTTCACCGATGAAAGAACACAAGAAGGGTCAATAGCAGGTGGTGGTTTTCTAAAACCCATCTTTGTCGTAATTATAATAGATTGAGATACATGGAATGTCAGGGACTGCCACAGCAAAGCTAACAAAATTTTGAAAAGATACTTAATCTAAGTTTTGATTAGTAAACTGGGGACACCAAAGCCTACCTCATAGAATAGTTATGGGACTACAGTACGGGGGAAAGCACCTAACAAGGTGCCTGATAATATATGATAGAGATTTAAAATAGCAGATTCTAAAACTGACCAAAACTACCACCAAAAGCATTTAAAGTAAAAATATTTTAACATGCAACAGTATTACAATATGATTACAATAGCATGTTAATATTATAAAACTATGGTAAAATATACTTTGATTTTATCCATGAATTAAAGCTGAAGATGTACTGAGATAATTAGCTTAGACAGATTAAAACCCCTATCATTAGTAGTCAGAGAAGAGCAATTTAAACTGCAAGATACCACTTAACACTAAAGTGTTTCAAATTTGAGACTGAAAATACCAAGTGTCAGTATGATACTGAGATACTGTGAAGCCGCCGATGGGAATGCCAAATGGTGCACTGGAAAGCAGCTTGGTAGTTTCTTATAAAGTGAAACATGTCGTTAACATAGGACCTAGCACTTCCACTCTTGCAGGCAAATGTTCATAGCAGCTTATTAATAGTAGCCGAAGCTTAGAAACAACTGTATGTCCAACACATCGTGAATTAACGAATTGTGTTATTTCTGCTCAATGGAATGCTCATAGATATGAAAAAGGAAAAGTTCGAGTGCTGTGGCTCACACCTGTAATCCCAACACTTTGTGAAGCCAAGGCGGGAGGATCACTTGAGCCCAGGAGTTCAAGACCAGCCTAGGCCAACACAGTGGGACCCTATTTCTACAAAACAAATATAAATAAAAAAGGAATAAATTGATTCATGTAATGCCATGCATGAATCTAAACATATTCCTAAGCAAGACGAGGTCAGAAACAGAAGACTGCATGCTTTATTATCCCATAATGATCTGGAAAATGCAAACTATAGTCACAGAAAGCAGATGAGTGCTTCCATGGACTATAGATGAGGGAGGGGTAGACTGTAAAGGGCACGGTGGGAAGATTCTCTATCTTGATTGTGGAGGTGGATACATGACTATATACAGTTGCTGGAACTCATCATATTGTGCACTTAGAACTGGTGAGTAGTATTGTATGTAAGTAAATAAAGCTGATTTAAAAGAAAAAGACCAGGAGATGCCATTTCGTGAGGCATGTGCTAATTAAAACCACAATGAGATAACACTAGAATAGTTAAAAGTGCAGCCAAGACCAAGTGTTGGTGAGGATGTACAGCAACTGGGCCTTTTATACATGGCTGGCACAAGTGTAAAATGGTTCAACCACCATAGAACACTCACGATTTCTTAGAAAGCTAACATATATCTACCTATGACTCAGAAATTCCACTCCCCGGTATTCTCTTAAAAAGCTGGAAAAAAAGGATATCACATGTTTACCAAAAATGTTTTTTGAGGCTTCATTCATAATAACAAATAATTGAGAATAATCCGAATGTTTGTCAATAAGAGATTAGATAGACTGGTGTGGAATACCACCCAATAATAAAAAGGAACATCCAGCAGTATGTTAGAAGGAAAAAAAGAAAAGAAAAAAAGGAACAAACTACTGATTTATGATCTCAAAAGCATTGAGTGAAAGAAGTCATACACAAAGAGGACAAACTGTGGAATTAAGTTGATATGATGCTTAGGAACAGGGGAACCTAACCTGTGGGAACAAGTCAGAACATTAGTTGCCTCTGGGCATTAATAGTATAGTAAGAAAAGAGGCACAAGGCAGCTTTCGGAGGTGATGGAAATGCTCTTAATTCTTGATTTGGGCGTTGGTTACATGGGTGATGGATTTGTAGGAGCTCAAGGAATTGCACACTTAAGCCCCAAATCGAGTTGCTGACAGGTTTGGTGCCTTCTGAGGGCTGTGAGAGAGACGCTGTTGCAGGCTTCTCTCCAAGCTTCAGGTTGTCTGCTGGCAATCTTCAGCATTCCTTGGCTTGTACTAACATCACCCAGTCTCTGCCTTCGTGTTCACATGGCATTCTCCATGTGTATGTCTCTGCAATTTTTCCTTTTTGTAAGGGCACTAGTCACATTGGAATAGCCCACTCTACTCCAATATGACCTCATCTTTACTAACTACATCTACAATGACCTTATTCCCAAATAATGTCACATTCTGAGGTGCTGGGGGTGAGCACTTCAGCATATGAATTTGTGGGAGAAGGGGTAGGGCACCACAGATTATAATACCTAGAGGAGAGTTCCCAGCTTGCATCAACTACTAATAACACTATGGCAGCCGGGCTCAGTGGCTCACACCTGTAATGGCAGCACTTTGGGAGGCCAAGTGGGGGTTGATCACCTGAGGTTAGGAGTTCGAGACCAACCTGGCCAACATGATGAAACCCTGTCTCTTCTATAAATATAAAAATTAGTTGGGCATGGTGGTGGGCACCTGTAATCCCAGCTACTCAGGAGACAGTAAGGAAAATCGCTTGAACCTGGGAGATGGAGGTTGCAGTGAGCCGAGACCGTACAGTTGCACTCCAGCCCAGACAACAAGAGTGAAACTCCGTCTCAGAATAAATAAATAATAAATAATGCTATGGCAGTGGCATTATCAGTCTTGTGTGCAGCCCTCTGGATTAATCCTGATAACCATTGGAATGCCTGGTATATTTAGTATTGGAAAGACTGTTCAATTGACATCCCAAATCTGGATGCTCTTTGGCAGAGGAAAATAAATTTTAAGACACATCTCTCTTGTTGAGAAACTAACTCAAGTCAGGATTCAAGAGCTTGGTAAATGCCAGATACCTCAACAATTATGCCTGAGATAAACATCACTAAGTCCACTTGCCTCTACCAGAAGATAAAAGGCCCAAATCCATGGAGATAAAATAACTTTTTTCTAATTCCATCTCTTTCCTAGACAAATGGCCTTTCTAATGAGCTGTAATTAACAAATCAGAATCATTGACACTAAGAATTTCTCATCATGGCTGGGCATGGTGGCTCACACCTGTAATCCCAGCTCTTGGGAGGCTAAAATGGATCACTTGAGGCCAGGAATTTGAAAACAGCCTGGGTAACATAGACCCTGTCTCTACAAAAAGAAATTTGCCTGGCATGGCACATGCCTGTAGTTGCTGCTACTCAGGAGGCTGAGGTGGGAAGATCCCTTGAGCCCAGGAGTTCAAGGCTGCCAGGAGATCGGTCCGCTGCTCTCCAGGCTGGACAAGAGCAAGAGCCTGTCTCAAAAAAAAAAAAAAAAAATCTCATGATACATTTCAGAAGAGAAATTATAGTCATTGGGACAGGTATTACGCATATTTTATTAAATAACTGAGTGCAGTTCCTCTACAGTGGGTGCTGGAACAAAACAATAACTATCATCTATTGAGTTTTATTCACACACTGTTCTCAGTGTAAACATACACTCGTCCTTACAAAAAAACCCTTTAATGTTGGGATTATTATCCCTATTTTACAGATTAAGAAAATGAGGTTCAAAGGGGTTAGATGACATGTCCAAGGTTACGGAATGAACAAATGCATTGGCCGGGCGCGGTGGCTCACGCCTATAATCCCAGCACTTTGGGAGGCTGAGGCGGGTGGATCACGAGGTCAAGAGATCGAGACCATCCTGGTCAACAAGGTGAAACCCCGTCTCTACTAAAAATACAAAAATTAGCTGGGCATGGTGGCACGCGCCTGTAGTCCCAGCTACTTAGGAGGCTGAGGCAGGAGAATTGCTTGAATCCAGGAGGCGAGGTGAGCTGAGATCGTGCCATTGCACTCCAGTCTGGGTAACAACAGTGAAACTCCGTCTCAACAAAACAAAACAAAAACAAAAACAAAAAAACAAATATATCTGCCACCTCATTTCCTACTACTTTGTAGAAGTTGCTGGCTTCAAAATCAATGGGAAAGCTTGGGCCGAAGGAAGGAGGGGATACAAAGCTTGAAAGAGAGACAAAAATACTGAGATTGAGAAATGTGATGATGAATTAGCCAGATGAGCAAGGGCACCCTGACAGTTCATAACAGTTCAATTTCATAATGATAAAGTTACAAAATTTCTTTTAAGTGACAGGGTCTTGCTTTGACACTCAGGCTGGAGTGCAGTGGTGCAGGTACAGCTCACTGCAGTCATAAACTCCTTGGCTCAGGTGATCCTTCTGCCACAACCTCCTGAGTAGCTGGGACTACAGGTCCCACCACACCCAGCTCTGCCCTTGGTTTTATTCTTAACCTCTCATTTGCTCTAGCAAGTACACTAAACCATGGGTCCAGCCAACCCTCTAACATGCAGCAGACTTCAAGAGGGGAGAATCTTAGGGGTATTATTATATGCACAGTTAGGAACATGGATACAGAATCCAGCCTTATTTTTTATTTTTGAGACGGAGTTTCACTGTTGTTACCCAGGCTGGAGTGCAATGGCACGATCTCGGCTCACCGCAACCTCCCGCCTTCTGGGTTCAAGCAATGCTGCCTCAGCTTCCCGAGTAGCTGGAACTACAGGCATGCACTACCATGCCCAGCTAATTTTTGTATTTTTAGTAGAGACGGGGTTTCACCTCGTTGACCAGGATGGTCTCGATCTCTTGACCTCGTGATCCACCCGCCTCAGCCTCCCAAAGTGGTGGGATTATAGGCGTGAGCCACTGTGCCTGGCCCTAGAATCCAGCCTTACTTGATGGAATGCCATGCCTAAATTCTTACTCCTAGCTCCATTTGCCACCTAATGCCTACCTACTTCAGCCCTGGGCTGGTCTTAGTCTTTTTCCTTCTTCCCTCCCCTCCTCTCCCCTCCCCTCTGCTCCCCTTCCCTTCACTTCCTTTCTTCCCTTTCCCCTTTCCTTTCCTTTTCTCCTTCTTTTTTTTCTGTTTCTGTTTTTGAGACAGTTTCACTCTTATTGCCCAGGCTGAATTGCAATGATGCAATCTCAGCTTACGGCAACAATACTTTTTTTTAGTGTAATAAAAAATATATAACAAGCTGGGCGTGGTGGCTCACACCTGTAATCCCAGCACCTTGGGAGGACAAGGTAGGTGGATCACCTGAGGCCAGGAGTTCGAGACCAGCCTGGCCAACGTGGTGAAACCCTGTCTCTACTAAAAATACAAACATTAGCCAGGTGTGGTGGTGCACATCTGTAGTCCCAGCTATTCAGGAAGCTGAGGCACGAGAATTGCTTGAACCCAGGAAGTGGAGGTTGCAGTGAGCTGAGATCGTGCCACTGCATTCCAGCCTGGGTGATAGAGTGAGACTCCATCTCAAAAAATAAAGGGGCCAGGTGCGGTGGCTCATGCCTATAACCCCAGCACTTTGGAGGCCGAGGCAGGAGTTTAAGACCAGCCTGGCAAAGATGGTGAAACCTCGTCTCTACTAAAAGTATAAAAATTAGCTGAGCATGGTGGCAGGTGCCTGTAATCCCAGCTACTCCAGAGGCTGAGGCAGAGAATTGCTTGAACCCAGGAGGCAGAGGTTGCAGTGAGCCAAGATCATGCCATTGCACTCCAGCCTGGGCAACACAGTGAGATCCCATCTCAAAGAAAAAATTAAAATTAAAAAATAATAAATAGAAGAAGTATATATATAACATTTGCCATTTAACCATGTTAAATATATAATTCACTGGCATTAATTACATTGACAGTGTCACACAACCATACTACATTCACATGTTTAATCGCTTCAAACAGAAACTCTACCCATTAAGCAATAACTCCCCATGCCTCCCTTCCGAGCACCTGATAACTGCTAATGTACTTTCTGTCTCTGAATCTGCCTATTCTAGATATTTCATATAAGTGGAATCATCAGTATTTATTCTATTATGTCTTGCTTATTTCACTTAATGTTTTCAAGGTTCATGTATCAATACACCTTTCTTTTTTATGGCTGAATAATATTCAGTTGTATTATTATTTTGTTTATCCCTTTTTGTTTTTTTTCTTTTTTTTGAGACAGGATCTTGCTCTGTCACCCAGGCTGGAGTACAGTGGCCTGACCATAGTTCACTGCAACCTCAGACTCCTGGGCTCAAGGGATCCTCCTGCTTCAGCCTCCTGAGTAGCTGGGACTGTAGGTGCTCAGAACCATGCCCGGCTAATTTTTTTGGTTTTTTAGAGGTGGAGTCTTGCTTTGTTGCCCAGGCTGGTCTTGAACTTCTGGGCTCAATTAATCCTCCTGTCCCAGCTTCCCGAAGTGCTGGGATTACAGACATGAGCCACCATGTTCAGCTATCCATTCTTCACTGATAGACACTTAGGTGTCTATCAGATATTGTGAATAGTACGGCTTTCAGATATTGTGAATAGTATGGCTATGAACATTGGCGTACAATTATCTGCTTGAGTCCTGGTTTTGAATTCTATATACTTTTGGGTATATACCTAGGATAGAAATTGGTGAGTCACATGGTGTCTTAGTTTGCTTCATGGTGCTATAACAGAATACCTGAGGCTAGCTAGTTTATAATAAACAGAAATTTACTGGCTTACAGTGCTGGAGGCTTGGAAGTCCAATATCAAGGTGTAGGCATCTTGCAAGGGCCTTCTTTCTGTGTAATAACATGGCAGAAAGTATGACATGGCAGATGGGCCAAAAGAGTTTTAGAGAACCAGCAAGAGGGGTAAACCCACTCTTGATAACAGCATTGGTCCATTCATGAGGGCTCTGCCCTCATGACCTAAATACCTCTTAAAAGTACCACCTCTTAATAGTGTTACGAATTCAACTGAATTTCAGTGTGAGTTTTGGAGGGGACAAACATTTAAATCATAGCACATAGTAATTCTATATTTAACTTTTTGAGGATCTGCCAAACTGTTTTCTATAGTGGTTGTGCCATTTTGCATTGTTTCTACCAGCAGTGTATGAGGATTGCAAGTTCTTTACATCCTCTTCAACACTTATTATTTTAAGGTTTTTTTTTTAATTAAGGCCATCCTAATGGATGTGAAATACTATCCCATTGTGGTTTTGAATTCATTCATTCCCTTAATGACCAATGGTGTTGAACATTATTTCATGTGCTTAATGACCGTTTATATATTCCCTTTGGAAAACTACCTTCAAGTCCTTTGCTTATTTTTATTGTATTCTATTACTTTATTTTATTTTATTTTTTGAGACAGAGTCTTGCTCTGTCACCCAGGCTGGAGTGCAGTGGCATGATCTTGGCTCACTGCAACCTCCGCCTCCTGGGTTCAAGTGATTCTCCTTGCCTTAGCTTCCTGAGTAGCTGGAATTACAGGAGTATACCACCACACCCAGCTAATTTTTTGTATTTTTAGTAGAGACAGGGTTTCACCATGTTGGCCAGGCTGGTCTCTAACTCCTGACCTTATGTGTTCTCTCCACCTTGACCTCCTGAGGTGCTGGGATTACAGGCATGAGCCACCGCACCGTGCCCCTTTGCTTATTTTTAAATTGGATTGTTAGTTTTTTTTTGTTCTGGAGTTGTAACAATTCTTTTTTTTTTGAGACAGAGTTTCGCTCTTGTTACCCAGGCTGGAGTGCAATGGCGCAATCTCGGCTCACTGCAACCTCCGCCTCCTGGGTTCAGGCAATTCTCCTGCCTCAGCCTCCTGGGTAGCTGGGATTACAGGCACGCGCCACCATGCCCAGCTAATTTTTTGTATTTTTAGTAGAGATGGGGTTTCACCATGTTGACCAGGATGGTCTTGATCTCTTGACATCGTGATCCACCGCCTCGGCCTCCCAAAGTTGTAATAATTCTTTATATATTCTGGATATTAATATCTTATCAAGTATATGATTTGCAAATATTTTTCCAATTCTGTAGGTTGTCTTCTCACTCTCCTGTTAGTGTCATGTGATGCGTAAAAGTTTTTTAATTTTTTGAAGTCCAGTCAATTGATTTTTTGTAATATGACATATGTTGCCTATGCTTTTGGTGTCATGTTTAAGAAACCAGTCATGCTGATTTTTCTACTGTATTTTCTTCTAAGAGTTTTATAGGCTTATGAAGTTTGATAGGTTTTAAGGCTTAGCTCTTAAATTTAGGTCTTTGGTTTATTTTGAGTTAATTTTTGTATATGGTATAGAATAAGGGTCCAACTTCATTCTTTTGAATGTAGATATCTAGTTTTCCTGGCACCATTTGTTGAAGAGACCATTATTTCTCCATTCAGTGGTTTTGACTTCCTTGTCAAAAATTGATCATCAATGTGAAGGTGTATTTTGGGGCTGTCCATTCTGCTCCATCGGTCTATAGGTCTATCCTTATTCCAGTTTTATACTGTTTTGTTTATGATAGCTTTGTAGTAAGTTTTGAAATCAGGAAGTATGAGCCCTCCAACTTTGTTCTTCTTTTTCAAGATGGTTTTGGCTATTCTTGGTTTACTTAAATTCCATATGGATTTTAGGATTTTTTTTTTCATTTCTGCCCAAGAAAAAGTCATTGGGATTTTGAAAGCAATTGCATTGAGTCTAAATATAGCTTTGGGTAACATTGTCACCTTAATATTAAGTCTTTCAAGCCATGAACATGGCATACCTTTCCACTTACTTGGGTTTTCTTTACTTTCTTTCACTGCTGTTTTATAGCTTTCGGTGTACAAGTCTTGTGCTTCCTTGACTTAATTTGTTTCTAAGTATTTCAGTTATTTTGATGCCACTGTAAATGGAACTGTTTTCTTAATTTTCTTTGTGGAGTGTTCATGGCTGGTGTATAGAAATGCAACTAATTTTGTGTGTGTGTTGATTTCGTATCCTGCAACTTTGTCTTGCAATGTTTTTGAGCAATCCCTGCCTCTTTTCTGTTCTGAAGTGGTTCCAAGATAGGCAAAACAGAGACGGGCAGCTAGCTTCAGTCCTTCAGACAGTGCCCAGACAGGTTAGGACAGACAGACACAGTAAAATTTACAAGTAAGGTCAGCTCTGCTCCCTCCAGAACCAGGAACAAGGGTTCCACACTGGGAACACAGGCTGCTTTCTTCAAGACTGCCTCCCAGCTGGGGAAGGGATAGGAAAAGGACGAATGATGCTTTGCTACCATTTTAAAGTTGTCTTTTTCTTAATTCAGCATTTTCTTCATTGCTGTAAGCCTTAGATTGTTTTCCAGAATTCTGACAATGTTGATTCTGACCATTTCTGTTTTTTTTTTTCTTTCGTTATGTTTTTGTGGAGGGATGGACATTTGGAGTTTTCAGTTTTGCCATTTTACTGATGTCCTCTTTCAAAGAAAACTTTTAATTGAAATATATGTAAAAGGGTAAAAATCAGAAGTGCATAGCTTGATAAATTTTTAAAATTTTTATTTTAAGTTCAGGGGCACATGTGCAAGTTTGTTGCCTAGGTAAAGTAGTGTTACCATGGGGGTTTATTGATGAATTTTATGAGGTGTATGAAACCATGAAACGAGCACTCTAGGACGATAAGCAGGTATTTTCAGCACCCCAGAACCTCCTCATTCCCCCTTGCTAACTACTACCTCCCTTCAAGAGAAACTACTTTCTTAACTTCTAGCAGTCTTAGTCTATTTGTGCTGCTACAACAGAATAACACAGACTGGGTCATCTATAAAGAACAGACTGAATTTTTTCACTGTTCTGGAGGCTAGGAAGGCCAAGATCAAGGCACCAGCAAGTTTGGTCGTTTGGTGAGAACTGCATCCTCCAGAGGGGAGGAACACTGTATGCTCACATTGTAGAAGGCAGAAGGGCAAGACAGAGAAACCCCTCTGTGAAGGCCCTTTATTAGGAAACCTAATACCATTCATGAGGGAGGAGCCCTCAGGACCTTATCACCTTGTAAAGGCTCCACCTCTTAATACTATCACACTGTCAACACCTCAATTTTGGAGGGGACACATTCAAACCATAGCAAACACTTTTCTGTTTTTAAACTTTAAGTAAACGGAATCATACATTATGTAGTCTTTTTATGTCTGGTTTCTTTCAGCATTATGCTTCTGAGATTCACCGATACTGTGTATAGTCACAGTTCATTCATCTAATTCCATTGTATGAATAAAACAATTTATTTACTCATTCTACTGTCATAAGTATTTAAGTGTTGTTTTATTTTTTGAGATAGAGTCTTCCTCTGTCGCCCAGGCTGGAGTGCAATGGAGTGATCTCGGCTCACTGCAACCTCTGCCTCCCAGATTCAAGTTATTCTCCTGCCTCAACCTTTCAAGTAGCTTGGATTACAGGCACACGCCACTGCACCTAGCTAAGTTTTGTAGTTTTAGTAGAGATGGGGTTTTGCCATGTTGGCCAGGCTGGTCTTGAAGTCTGACCTCAAGTGATCCACCTGCTTCAGCCTCCCAAAGTTTTGAGATTACAGGTATGAACCACTGCACCTGGCCAGTATTTAAGTGATTTTTAGTTAAGGACTATTACAAATAGTACTGCTTATCTTTTATTAAGCATATGTATACAACATGCAGAAAACTCTAAATAAGGAAATAAAAATCACAAATAGTTTACCAGCGTTGTTAATTTTGGTATGTACCTTTCCAGCTGAGTGTGTACATGTGAAATCAGCTGTTAAAATGGTTTTGTAAGTTGTAGTTGTTTCTTCTGATATTTTTCTTCTTCAATGTTTTTTTTAGAGAGATGGGATCTCACTATGTTGCCCAGGCTGGCTTCAAATGATCTTCCCACCTTGGCCTCCCAAAGTCCTGGGATTACAGGAGTGAGCCATCACACCAGACCTGTGTGTGTGTGTGTGTGTGTGTGTGTCTGTGTGTGTCTGTGTGTGTCTCTGTGTGTGTGTGTTTCACGCAAGATAGAGTCTTTCTCTGTCACCCAAGCTGGAGTGCAGTGGCGTGATCTCAGCTTATTGCAACCTCCGTCTCCCTGGTTCAAGTGATTCTCTTACCTCAGCCTTCCAAGTACTTGGGATTATAGGCATATGCCACCACAACTGGCTAATTTTTGTATTCTTAGTAGAGATGGGGTTCCACCATGTTGGCCTGGCTGGTCTCCAACTCCTGACCTCATGATCCACCTGCCTTGGCCTCCCAAATTGTTGGGACTACAGGTGTGAGCCACCACCCCCTACCTGTGTTTTCTTAATGAAATATTGTGAGCATTTTCTTTTTTTTGACACAGGGGTCTTGCTCTGTTGCCCAGGCTGGAGCGTCGTGGTGCCATCTCAGCTCACTGCAACCTTTGCCTCCCAGGCTCAAGCCATCTTCCTACCTCAGCCTCCTTAGTAGCTGGGGCCACAGGCTTATGTCACCACACGTGGCAATTTTTTGTATTTTTGATAGAGAGGGTTTCTTCATGTTGCCCATTATATCATGCTACCTTTGGTTTCAATGAATTCTTTTACTTCAAGGTAGGGAGCCCTATTCAATTGTTCATAGTAGAGCAACACCTCCAGGCACTCCCTTTTAATTGAGTGTCCCATCCCCTGTAAGGAAGCAGTGGTTAGAATGTTTGCTCTCATTGCCTTTAGGGAAAGGGTGACCCAGCATAGAAGAAAAACAGCCAAATATTTGCAGTAGAAATTTGGCATTCAGACATGTGTTGAAATATTTACAGAAAAATATTTGATTACTGGAGTCAGTTTTCCCTGCTCTGAAGAGTAAAGTGATTGGGACTTCTAGTTTCTAATTTCTGGATGTGACTCTACTAGCTGCATGACTTGGACAAATTATTTGGGGTATGCAATTTACTTTTTTTTTTTTTTGAGATGGAGTCTTGCCCTGTTGCCTAGGCTGGAGTGCAGTGGCACAGTCTTGGCTCACTGCAACCTCTGCCTCCCGGGTTCAAATGATTCTCCTGCCTAGCCTCCCAAGTAGCTGGGATTACAGGTACCCACCACCATGCCCAGCTAACTTTTGTATTTTTAGTAGAGACAGGGTTTCGTCATGTTGGCCAGGCTGGTCTTGAACTCCTGACCTCATGATCCACCTGCCTTGGTCTCCCAAAGTGCTGAGATTACAGGCGTGAGCCACCACGCCTGGGCTTCTGCTTTCTATTCTAAAACATTAGGATAATAATGCTAACTCTTAGAGGTGATGCCGAATGAAATGAATTAATGTTAGGAAAGTAATCAGAACATGCCTGGCACATTGTACGCCCTCAGATGTTAGTTCTTCCTTCTTCTCCCTTCTCCTTTTTCTTCTATTACTCTTCTTTCTTCTTCTTCTAGGCTGATGTGTGTCCCTGAGATAAGGGCCTGTGTCCTGAACTTCTCCGCACCTAGTGCCTTTGAGAATCTGAGAAAAGACCTATACCTGCTTGTGGGAAGGGAAGCCTCTGAAATTCCCTCTTGCCCAGTATGAGGACATCTGAGATATCTAGCAGGTAGGCCTGAGAGGAGAGAGAGAGAGAGAGAGAGAGAGAGAGGAAAGAGGAGAGAGAAGAGAGGAGAGAGAAGAGAGAAGAGAGGAGAGAGGAGAGAGAAGAGAGAGCGCGTGCTGGATCCGTGGATCCGAAGCCCTATGGTTAGGAGTAGAGGTACAGTGTGACACCAGGCAGAAACAAGGATGTTTCTGTTAATGGCAGCACAGCATGGGTCAATAGCAACTGTGGACCAGATTGCAACCCTCACAATGGCACAAGGTAATCCACCGAAATTACACCCAACCACAAGGAAAAGAAAGGGCCAGTGCAATGCTGCAATTCTGACACTACCTAGAGTTAGCGCAGACTCTGTAGGTTAAGGTCACAGTCTCCAACAAGACTGCTCTCACTTCAGAAGCCAGCTGAATGTTTGAGGGTCCCCAGACCACTTATATCTCTGACCAACTGGTTACAAATTCAGGGGTTTCTAAAAACCATCCAGGTTTGACAATACTAAAATGACTCATAGAACTCAGAAAAGCTCTGTACTGTGCTTAGAATTCTAGTTTCATTATAAAGGATACAAATCAGGACCGGCATAGAAAGAAACCCGTAGGATGAGGTCTAGGAGAGTCCTGAAAGTAGGGCTTCCTTGTCCTCTCCCTGTGGAATCCGGGAACATCACCCTCCCCGTGCATCCATGTATTCACCAACGGAGAAGTGCAGCTGAGCTCAGTGTTCGGGTTTTATTGGAATTTCACTTTGTAGGCACAATTGATAGAATCATTGACCACATGTTCCAACCCAATCTTCAGCCTTCTCCCTTTTTGCAGGGGTATAACCTGGCTTGAAGCCCCAACTCTCTAATCACAGACTTTCTGGCATGGCCAGCCCTCATTCCCCCACCCCGCCCCGCCCTGAGACAGAGTCTTGCTCTGTCTCCCAGGCTGGAGTACAGTGGCACAATCTTGGCTCACTGCCACTTCTGCCTCCCAGGTTCAAGCAATTCTCCTGCCTCAGCCTCCTGAGTAGCTGGGATTACAGGTGCTCGTCACCATGCCCGGTGAATTGTTTTATACTTTTAGTAGAGATGGGGTTTCACGGTGTTGGCCAGGCTGATCTTGAACTCCTGACCTTGGATCTGCCCACCTCGGCCTCCCAAAGTGCTGTGATTACAGGCAGGAGCCACTGCACCAGGCCAGCCAGCCCTCATTTTGAAACTATCTAGGAACTCACCATGAATAACAAAGACACTGCTACCAATTAGGAAATTGCAAAAGTTTAGAAGCTCCATGTCAGGAACCTAAGACAAAGCCCAGACACATCTTTATTTTACAGCAGCAGACATCCTTAAATTAACCAAGAATAACTTTCTGATACAAAATGAAATTTCAAATAAGAATGTATCTGATTCAGAAGGACAAAATGTGTCTCCTGAGACCATTTCTGGGGACATTGGCATGGCATCCCTGGTTGAGATAACAGTGAGCTGCCATCCCCAGAGATGCTCAAGTCACCAGGGCTGGAAAGTGCCATTTGCTCTAGGCAGATGCCATTATATAGGTCAGGCAGTGGATTCTACCTGCTTTTTTGTTTGTTTGTTTGTTTTGAGATGGAGTCCTTGTCGCCCAGGCTGGAGTGCAGTGGCATGATCTCAGCTCACTGCAACCTTGCCCCCTGGGCTCAGGCAATTCTTTTGCCTCAGCCTCCTGATTAGCTGCGATTACAGGTGTGCGCCACCACACCCAGCTAATTTTTGTACTTTTGGTAGAGATGGGGTTTCACTATGTTGGTCAGGCTGGTCTTGAACTCCTGACCTCAGGTGATCCACCCGCCTCAGCCTCCCAAAGTGCTGGGATTACAGGCGTGAGCCACAGTGCCCGGCCAGGTTCTGCCTTCTTATGCACCATCAGCCAGCCTCTGGTTATCAGGGAATGCGTGGGTTTCTTTCAACTTCCTGTTTCTGCAGTAGAATTGTTCACACTGTCTCCTCCTTCCCCTCTCACCTCAAATCTAACAGAAAGAACATTAAACTCAGTTCCTGAAGACCTGGGTTCAAAATCTGCCCCTGCCACTTACTGATCTTTACCTCTCTGAACTTCATGTTTCTTACCGCAGGAGAAGAATAAGAGCCTCTAACTCTTCAGGGAGACTAGTATTCAAATGAATGAATACTGTTTCAGAAACAGGCAGAGAAAAGTGGAACATAGTAAAGCACAAGGTGGAAACTGGCACACACAGGTTTTGTTTGAGCTGATTTAAACATTTTTAAAAAGATTTTCAGATGTTTTCTCATAAAAATTCAGATTTTTAACTTCTCTGCAAAAATCCCAAACTCTAGCAACACCAGGCCTGCATTCCCGTGGTGCAACAACCGGGTGGCACTGGGTGGTAGCCGCCCTGGGGCTTTCACGCCACTTCCCTCTTTGGGTCTCTGGCCTGGTTTGCTTCACATTAAGTTATCTGGGTTTTTGACCTCTAGGATGGAGACAAGGAAAATAGATCCAAATACCTATTAGAATTGAAAAAAAGACTGGGTTCAGTGGCTCACACCATTAATCCCAGCACTTTGGGAGGCCAAGGCGAGCAAATCACTTGAGACCAGGAGGTCGAGACCAGCCTGACCAACATGGTGAAACCCCATCTCTACTAAAAACACAAAAGTTAGCCGGGTGTGATGGCATGTACCTATAATCCCAGCTACTCAGGAGGCTGAGTCAGGAGAATCGCCTGAACCTGGGAGGTGGAGGTTGCAATGAGCTGAGATTGCACCATTGCACTCCAGCCTGGGCAACAAAGCCCAGTTTCAAAAAAAAAAAAAAAAAAAATTTGACTGGGCATAGTGGTTCCTGCCTGTAATCTGAGGTCAGGAGTTTGAGACCAGCCTGGCCAACATGATGAAACCCCATCTTTACTGAAAATACAAAACGTAGCCAGACGTGGTGGTGGGCGCTTGTAATGCCAGCTACTCAGGAGGCCGAGGCAGGAGAATAGTTTGAACCCAGGGAGCAGAGGTTGCAGTGACCCAAGATCATGCTACTGCATTCCAGCTGTCCGGGAAACATCTCAAGCACAAGGTCATGAAAGTCAGCGCCACCAGCTGCTGCCCTTGTGCAACCTGGGAGAGGTAAAATTTAACATGTTTGCTTCTCTTCATAGTTATTCCCCTCTGAAAATGTCCTAGCTTTTTGGTAAAGGAATGTGCACTGTCTGGTGTGTGGGCCTTGCAAACCCTGAGGAGGTGGGGTGGCAGGAGATGGGGGCTCTGTTTTTTTCCATTTCCTCCTGGTGTCCAGGGAATATGCCCTGTCACCTTGGGAGGACTGAGACTCTGAGCTCCAGCTAATACTGGTGGGCTAGGGGAGGTCCCCAAATGCTGGTGAGACCTCGGCCTTGGCCAGTGCCCAGGTTCTTGTCACCACTGCAAGAAGGAATTCAAGGATGAGTCAGAAAATAGTGAAAATATGGGTATTGCAGTGAAAAGTACACATTCAAGAAAGGGGAGTGTGGGCTGGCTCGGGAAAGACAGTCGCACATGGGGTTTAGAGTTTCTTTAACCAAGGGGTGGAATATTCATGAAGATTTCTGGAAAAAGGTAAAGATTTCTCAGAACTATGGTGCCATGCATTTGGTGCCATCAAATATGGCTTTTCCTAGAGCTGTCACAGCGCTGGTGGGTGTGTGATTTAGTATATTAATGCTTGTATAATGAGGTCCTAGGTGAAACCTACGTCAAATCCAGTGCTATGTTGGGTCCCATCAGTCTTAGCCAGCTTGACCCACATCTTGGTTTTCAGAGTCTTACTGGCCCATAGCTTATGCAACTATTTTAACAGTTTCCTTTTGCTAGTTGTGTGAAGCTGCTGCCTGGAATTGTTTCCTTCCCCGAGACCACTGTGTATTTTTCCTGTCTCATTTGACCACGCTCAGAGATTATGATTCTTTATTTTTAAGGGTTGATGAGGGAGGTGGTCAGTGCTTTATATTTACTTTTTGTTGATTAGGGCTATTGGCCATGTCTAGTTAGGGCATGGAAATTTCTGGCTGCCTGGTTTAAGCGTCCCAAGGGTAGATTATTGAAGAGTCTGAGTCCGAGGCAGAGATTGGTTGGAATTTTTGTATGACCATTATTTTGACATGGAACTGTTGTAACCCATAACACACACACTTTATAAGGAGGTTAAACAAGGAAGGATCAAGTAGTAGAAATTAGAGTTATTAAAGGTTCCAGGAAAGGTGGGAACTGTGTCACACTTGGCAGGTATTTTTTGATGGGGTCCCAGATGGTTGAGCAGTGTACTTATTGAAATTATGTAGCCAGGTGGCATGTTGGTAAATCTTTTGAGCTGGTAGTTTAATTAATCCTGAGTTGTTAATATAAGAACAACAGCTGTGGTTTATTACTGTGCAAAGCCCTTTGTTTAGCTAGAAGATAAAGCCTCTTGTTTTATCGATCATTTGACTGGCTTATGTTTTGGCCCCGTTAGGGCCTCATACAATGGCTTAGCAGTGAGTCTAAATCCTGTGATCCCAATTCTGCAAAATCCTGCGATACCCAGGAAAGTTCTTAGTTGTTTGTTTGTCTGTGGAGGTTTACTTAGAAGTAAGCTTTTGTTTGATGGACAATGTCCACTTTCCAGGGTTTAGGATGTACTACATGTATTTCACTTTTGGTTTAGAAATTTGGGCCTGGGATGGAGAAAACTCTTTTTTTTTTTTTAGCAAGTTTAGGGCTTGAATGGCATTTTTATTTGAGTCCTCTTCAGTGAGACTGTCTACAGAGGTGTTATTTACATACTAGAGTGTGGCTCTCCTTTTTAGCTCTAGCTTTCTTAATTTTTGTGCCAAGGCATTTTTGAACAAATGAGGGCTATCCCTAAAGCCATGAGGCAGTATCAGCCCAGTGTACAGTGGGTGATAGTAGTTTCAGGATCAGTCTGCTTGAAAGAAAATAAATACTGAGAGTTGAGGTGCAAAGAGATACAAAAGAAAGCATTCTTATGAACTAACACTGTGAACTACTTGGTGTTTTCTAGTATTTGGTTAACTATGATGTAAGGATTTGGCAACAAAGGATGTAAGGGAATTATGACCTCATTAATGGCTACTAATTCTTGAACTAGACTCTCTCTCTCTATGTATGTATATATATTTTTTCCCTGAGATGGAATATTGCTCTGTTACCCAGGCTGGAATGTGTGGCACGATCTCAGCTCACTGCAATCTCCACCTCCCCGGTTCAAGTGATTTTCCTGCCTCAGCCTCCTTAGTAGCTAGGGTTACAGGCATGTACCACATTTTTAAAGCATGGCCTTCTGTCCTTCCTGTCCAAAAACTAAATGAAAAATATGGTCTGGGCTGGGCACTGTGGCTCACACCTGTAATCCCAGCACTTTGGGAGTCCAGAGTGGGTGGATCACCTGTGGTCAGAAGTTTGAGACAAGCCTGGCCAGCATGGCAAAACCCCATCTCTACTAAAAATACAAAAATCCCTTTTGGCCAGAACCACCATCTTCCAGTAATTTGCCAAAGGACAGACACAAAGGGAAAGAGGAGGGGTACATGATATATGTTCTCTAAGCCTTTTAGAAAACATGGAGCTGTTCCTTTGGTCACATATATGTGAGTATATAAGAAAGGTGATATTGTAGACATCAAGGGGATGGGTGGGTATTGTTCAAAAATGAATGCCCCACAAGGGTTACCATGGCAAAACTGGAAGAGTCTACAGTGTTCCCCAGCATGCTGTTGGCATTGTAAACAAACAAGTTAAGGGCAATATTCTTTCTTTCTTTTTTTTTTTTTTTTATAAGAGACGGGGTTTCACCATCCTGGCCAGGCTGAGTCTTGAACTCCTGACCTTGTGATCCACTGGCCTTGGCCTCCCAAAGTGCTGGAATTACAGGTATGGGCAACCTTGCCCGGCCAAGGGCAACATTCTTGCCAAGAGAATTAATATGTGTATTGAGCACATTAAGCACTTTAATAGCCGAGATCGCTTTCTGAAACGTGTGAAGGAAAACGATCAGAAAAAGAAAGATGCCAAAGAGAAAGGTACCTGGGTTCAACTGAAGTGCCAGCCTGCTCCATCCAGAGAAGCACACGTTGTAAGAACCAATGGGAAGGAGCCTGAGCTGCTGGAACCTATTCCCTGTGAATTCATGGCATAATAGGTGTAAAAACAAACAAACAAAAACCCTGGACTGTAAAAAAAAAAAGTAATTAAAAAAATAAAAAATTTAAAAATACAAAAATTAGCCAGGCGTGGTGGCCCATGCCTGTAATTCTAGCTACTCAGGAGGCTGAGACAGGAGAATTGCTTGAACTGGGAGGTGGAGGTTACAGTGAGCCAAGATTGCACCACTGCACTCTAGGCTGTGTGACAGACTGAGACTCTGTCTGGAGAATGTAGGGGAGAGAATTAACAAACTAGATGACACAAAAGGAACAAAAATCAGAAGACAGGGTAAGAGAGAGGAAGGAGATAGGGAGATGTAACACATATAGCAGTTTGAAGTCCCAGGATAGGAGAAAAAATAGGGAGAAGCAATGTTTGAGCAGATAATGGCTGAGAAACTCCCCAAACTGATGAAAGACATCCAGTCACAAACTGAAAAAACTAGGAGCTCGAGGATAAATAAAAGAAAGCTGCACCTAGCCACTCAGCTGTCAGTCTAATTGAACTTACTATGCTCTTTCTTCTCTGGCTGCCTATAAATTAACAATTCTTCAAACGCTCTTAGATCCAGCTTTACCATCCTGTTGGGTCCTTCATTCCTGGGTTGAATGTGATCTTTTACCCTGTATCTATTTTGTATTTGCATGCCATATTTGAAAACTTTTTGAAAACTGTACTTTGAATATACATGAAACATAGGATTTATAAAAGACAATACTTTTTTTTTTTTCTATTTGCAATAAGTTTTCTGTACTATGTTACTCTTCATTTTAATAAAAATAATTCTGGGCCGGGTGTGGTGGCTCATGCTTATAATCCCAGCACTTTGGGAGGCCGAGGTGGGCGGATCAGGAGGTTAGGCGTTTGAGACCAGCTTGACCAATATGGTGAAACCCCATCTCTATTAAAAATACAAAAATTAGCCGGGCATGCTGGCCTGCGCCTGTAATTCCAGCTACTTGGGAGGCGGAGGCAGGAGAATTGCTTGAACCCGAGAGGGGGAGGTTGCAGTGAGCCGAGATCCTGCATCGCGCCACTGCACTCCATCCTGGGTGACAGAGCAAGATTTCGTCTAAAAAAAAAAAAAAAAAAAAAATTCTGGCCATCAGCCACTACATCTGGTTTCAATCTGCAGTTTGAAACACCCTGCCTTGGCAGGTGCGGCAGGGAGGTGCGGGGGGAGAACTGCATTAAAAACAAAATTTAAATTTCTTTGTCCGGCGGCCCCCTCTAGGGATCAGATGACTGGCCTCGCTCTCTCCGCAGTGACTCCGGGATCAATCCGGACGGTCATTGGGAGAAGCCGAGGGCAACTTAGCCGCGGTGGGTTCCATTTCTGCAGGACGCGAGAGTCGCTATGGGAACCTACAGCCAGGCTAGGGCCTGTCCCGGGGCTTCCCAGTTTCTAAAGAATCTTCGCAGCACCCCCGCCCAGGGTTCAGACCAAACGAAAAGTTATTTGAGAGGCCGCGGGGGAGCGGGTGGGGAGTAGGTGGCGGAGGCCTTGGTCGGGGGGTGCGCAGTGGTGTTTCCGAATCTCCGCGTCTCTCTCTGGCAGCCCCCGCGTCACTGGGAGGAGTGAGGGCAGCGAGGGAGTGAGCGGGAAGGGCCTGGCTGGCCTTTGCTCGGCCCTCCCAGTCGCCCGGCCTTTGAACCCGCCCTGCGCTGCTGCCCGGGCTGGTCCAGGCACTTCGCACTCGGGACCCAAAACTGCAGCCGCGCGAGCACAACCCATGGCTGCGCTGGGCTGCGCGAGGCTGAGGTGGGCGCTGCGAGGGGCCGGCCGTGGCCTCTGCCCCCATGGGGCCAGAGCCAAGGGCGCGATCCCTGCAGCCTTCCCGGTGGATAAGGCCGCTGAAGCTCCCGGAGCCGGACCTGGTGACCGGCGGCGGCTACGGAGCTTAGAGGAGATTCCACGTCTAGGGCAGCTGCGCTTCCTCTTCCAGCTGTTTGCTCAAGGTTACGCCTTGAAGCTGCACAAGTTACAGGTAACCGGCGGGGGCATCGCGTCCTGGGGTGGGGGGTGGGCACTGGAACAGAGAAGCTGGAGGTGAGGAGACGTTAGGCAAAAAGTGAAGGTTGGAGGAACTCAGCTGGGGACCCACTGAGGCTATGGTCATAAACTGGAAATTTGTAGGGAGAATGTGCAAAGTGCAGACAGAGCCCTTGGGGCTGAGACAAACAGGAAGATGAGGGGTGTGAATCAGGAGGGCACCAGCTAAGAGGGGATCTGGATGCTGGACTTGAAGTGAGCAGAGGTTGAGGGAGCTGTCTTGGAAGAGAGTGGCAGAGGCAAGTGTGTAAGCTGACAGATGTTATAGAATCACTAGCTCTACGGTGATGTTGGCTACCACAGACTTCTTCCAAAGGAAATAAGTTTAGGAGGATTATAGAAGCCTCTTGGTTATTTGCAAGGTAAATTTCCCCTTCCCAGAAAACACAATGCTGCTTCTCTGGGCGTGGAAGCAAAACCACAGAAAGTAAGGAAAAGGTACTTTTTGTTATTAAGAAATCAGTCTGAGGCTGGGCGTAGTGGCTCACACCTGTAATCCTAGCACTTGGGATCACCGGCCCAGTGGCTGCTGTCTATCCCCGCAACCTTCCCTGTTGGTCTCATGTTTGTGAGACTTGGGGATGTGAAAGTAAAATAATTCAAAATCTAAGCTGTTGAAACTTTAAAATATTTTGAGCCTTAAGGGAATGTGATTATGTAATTACGGGACTCAAGTCACATAAGCAGGCTGCCGTAACCTAAGCAGCTGTAACCTTTGTTTCTCTGATAATAGATTGGCTTTCTTCCCTATCTCTGTTGTTTTGTAAAATGTTATAAATGTCTACAGGGGGCCAAGGAAGAAGAGCCCTTCCCTCTTCACTATTGAACTTCATTATAGATTAACTTCCTTTTACCTTTCTCATGCAAATAATTCATGCCTATCACATTGCTTTAAGATGAAATGTTGACTATACTATTTTAAATTGGAAAGGAAATAAAAATGAGACACGTGGAAAATAAAACAAATGATAACTAATTAAATTGTAACTCATAAACCAGCCTTGTAAAGAAAATGTTATGCTTCCTTCCTTCCCTCCCTCCCTCCCTCCTTAAAAAAAAAAAAAAAAAGAAAATGTTATAATCCTATGAAACTTTGTTTCCTGCCTATATAAGCAAGCACTTAACTTTTAACTTTGCAGCACTGACCCCATTTTTCTGAAGTGTGTGTTTCCCAAATGGCTATTCCCAGCTTTTCACTTGAATAAAATGTTTAAAACTGGATTCTGATTCTTTTGATTATTTCAGGATGACAGGGGGCAGGTCACAAAATACTGAGAGACGGTTTTGAAATCACTTCTTGTGGACCCAGATTCTTTAAGCCAGTGGTCCCCAACCTTTTCGTCACCAGTTTTGTGGAAGACAATTTTTCCATAGAGTGGGGTGGCGGGGATGGTTTTGGGATGATTCAAGTGCATTACATTTATTGTGCACTTTATTATTGTTACATTGTAACATATAATGAAATAACTATACAACTCACCATAATGTGGAATCAGTGGGAGCCCTGAGCTTATTTTCGTGCAACCAGACTGTCCCATCTGGGGGTGATGGGAGACAGTTACAGATCAGGCATTAGATTTTCATAAGGAGTGCACAACCTTTATCCCTCACATGCATGGTTCAAAATAGGGTTTGTGCTCCTATGAGAATCTAATACCAGCACTGATCTGACAGGAGGCTGAGCTCAGGTGGTAATGTGAGCGATGGGGAGCAGCTGTAAATACAGATGAAGCTTTGCCTTCCACTTACCTCCTGATGTGAGGCCTGGTTCCTAACAGGTCACAGACTAGTACTGGTCTGTGGTTCGGGGGCTGGGGACTCCTGCTTTAAGCCAAGAAAACAGACTCCTGTTAACTTCTGCTTGATTTAACCTCTAGAAATGTGAGAGGCCCAGTAAATGCCTCAAGAGTGAAAACTAAGGGGCAGATTTGCTTAGGATTATCTCTAGAGCAGTTACTACCAAAGACATTCTAGTTAGCTTTAGGAGGAGGAAGAAGAGAAAGCAGGAGAAAGTCAGGATGTATGGCCTTTTAAAGGAGAGTCCAGGGCTGGGATGTAGCAGAGGCCCCTGATTTCAGTCCTTGTATCCCAAAGATGTTGGAGCACAAGAACCTGGGCTGTCCCATGGGAAATACATTAGCTCTTCCCACACATTAGCTTTTCCCACTACATGTGGCTAATGTGAGTTAATAGAGAAAGGAGTGTTGTACATCTAGAAAATTTGATTATTTCAGGTTGACAGGGGCAGGTCACAAAATACTGAGAGACAATTTTGAAATCATTTCTTGTGGACCCAGATCTTTTCAGCCAGTGGTCCCCAACCTATTTGGCAGCAGTCTTGTGGGAGACAATTTTTCTATGGACTGCAGTGGCAGGGATGGTTTTGGGATATGTTTCAGTTACTCACTTTGTATCAGTTAGAATTTGTTGGGTTTCCACTCAAACTGGCTTAAACTATAAAGCAGCTTTATTGGCTCATAGAACTGAAAATGCCAATAGTTGAGTGTCCTTCAAGTGTGCTTTGTTCTAGAGAATCAGGAAGTCATCAAAGCTACAGCTTTGGCTGAGTGTGATGGCACATTCCTACAGTGCCCGAGCTACTCAAGAGGCTGAGGCAGAAGGATCCCTTGAGTGCAGGAGTTTGAGACCAGACTGGGAAACATAGCAAGACTCCATCTCTAAATTTAAAAATGACAGCTCTGCTTTTCTGCAGTTCTCTTGGCTCATCTGTCTTGCAGGAGTTGGTTGACTGGCTTGGTGTGGGTTAATTGCCTATCCATGAACCCATCATAGTGGCCAGGAGGAGACAGACATACCTTAGTTAGCTTACCTCTGTGCAGGTTCACTCTTAAGCTGGGATTGGGGTCCCTCCTACCCAAATCAGGTGTCTACCACACAAAGGGGAGGACTGGAAGGGGCTTAGGAACAGCCAACCACAATGTCCCTTGCGCCCTCAGTTGTCAAAAACTGCATTAGCACACATAAAAGTAATAAAAATCAGCTTAGGAAAGCATTGTAGCACTTAAGGGAGTGAGGCAGGGATTAGGGCATGTAAAAGTCATACTACTCCATAAATGCCAGTGCCTTTCTCTTTCCTAATAAAAATTATGTTGAACACTGGAAAAATGGAATGTACACATATGTTACATTTATATCAAATTAATTTCTTTTGAAGATATTGACCCTGAGAATGGTATCTATTCTGTAGCTCTTATTGTGGACTGCCTGGCTTGGTGACCCTCCCTGTGTCCCCCAATGCCCAGGAGATTAATGATTTAATCCTCTCAACTCCTCCAATGTCCCAAGCACGTATGTGTCATTTTACATTATCATGTTTCTCTCTCTCTTTTTTTTGGGATAGGGTCTCACTCTGTCACCAAAACTGGAGTGCAGTGGTGTGGTCATGACTCACTGCAGCCTTGACCTCCTGGGCTCCAGCCATCCTCCCGCCTCAGCCTCCCAAGTAGCTGGGACCACAGGCATGCACCACCATGCCTGCCTAATTTTTGTATTATTGGTAGAGACAGGTTTCGCTATGCCCAGGCTGTTCTCAAACTCCTGAGCTCAAGCAATTCTTGCACTTTGGCCTCCCAGAGTTCTGGGATTATAGGCATGAACCACTGTGCCTGGCCATTATGTATTAGATTTCTTATCATCACTTGTTTATGTGACTTAGAAATTGGGCTGTGAAGCTGTGAGGGCTGGGCCTATGTCTTTCCTACCTCTTTCCCCCAAGTGCCAGCACAGTCTTAGGCACAGAGGAGGTGCTGTGAGTGGTACTGAGCAGTGGATACATCTAATGGTAAACTTCTTTGTGACACTCTTCTTCCAGCTCCCTGATCTGGGTTGTTTGACATAGTATAGTGGGAAGAAAAGACCATGAGGGAGGTGGGCAGATTGAAAAAGATCGACCCTTCAGTTCTCAGTGTTTCAGGTTTCAGAGACGAATTGTTGTCAATACATTCAGCATGGGCAAATTGTTGGGGACAGACCCACATTGGCCAAATCCAGAGAAACAAATATGTGTTTCTGGAATGCCCCCATGATTATTTAATGAGGAAGTGCTATGGTCTGAATGTGCTTCCTAAAGTTCCTGTGTTGGAAACTTGATCTCCAATGCAAGTGTTGAGAGGTGGGACCTTTAAGAGGTGATTGGAGGCCCAGCACGGTGGCTCACGCCTATAATCCCAGCATTTTGGGAGGCCGAGGCTGGCAGATCACAACGTCGGGAGATTGAGACCATCCTGGCCAACACGGTAAAACCCCGTCTCTACTAAAAAATATAAAAATTAGCTGGGCATGGTGGCGTGTGGCTGTAATCCCAGCTACTCAGGAGGCTGAGGCAGGAGAATCGCTTGAACCTGGGAGGCAGAGTTTGCAGTGAGCCGAGATCACGCCACTGCACTCCAGCATGGGTGACAGAGTGAGACTCTGTCTCAAAAAAAAGAAAGGAAGAAACAGAAAGAGAGAAAAAGAGAAAGAAATTGCTGTTCTTTGTAAATTAACCAGCCTCAAATACTCTGTTATAGCAGTACAAAACAAAGACAGGAGGAGTCATAATACTCTACTGCACTAAAACCCTCTATCTTCTGCTGCATAACGAACTATCCCGAATCACGGTGACTTAAAACAACAAATATTTTTGTCATAGTCACAATTTTGTTTGTCAGGAATGTGTGCAGGGCATAGTGGAAATGACTTATCTCTGCTTCGTGATGGAGTGGGCCTTCAGGTCAAATGGCCAGAGATGGAGAGGATTGCTCAAGTGATGCCATATGTCTGGGCCTTGAGTCTGGCTTTTAGCTGGTATGTCACATCTTCTGAGAATGGAATGGCCAAGATAACTTTCTAGTTGCATGTTTGGTGCCTTCCCTGGTTTGGCCAGAGCAGCTGGTTCTCTCTCTTCATATGACTGGATTGAGCTTCCTTACAGCATGGTGGTCTTAGAATAACTGGACTTCTTGCATGTGCTGGTTTCCCCAGAGTGAATGTTTCAAGAGTCAGAAAGTAGTAGTTGCAGGTGCTTAAAGCCTGGGCCTGAAAACTGGCACAGCATCATTTCCACTGTATTCCATTCATCAAAGCAGTTACAGAGCCCACTGAGATCCTGGAGACACGGACTTCACCTCTGAATGGGAGGCATGCCAAGGAGTCTGTAGCTATCTTTAATCCACTACACCCTTTTCCTAGGATTCAGGTACCTAGGGAGATAAATTATTAACTACATTACTGAATGGCATGGAAGGACCCAGAACTAAAGGAGTAGAATTGTATGGAAGAAAATTCCATCGAGGCCTTGGAGAAACCCATTTGAATGTACTTCTTGGTGCCCCTCTATTAGGCTAATTATCTGTCTCCCTTGGACTGTGAGTGATAAACGCTGCCAGTTTCTTCCTATTTGACTTTCTTCTGGATTTTGTAAAGCTCACTCCTACTCTGTTAACACATTCTTTCTTCTGTTTGACAAAAAACTTTGATTAGATAGATTTTCTTCCCCAGCACTTGTTACCATCAGGCCTTCCAGAGATTATTGTCCAGTTACCATGACTGGACTTGAGTGTTTTTCAGGGCCATCGGCAGACTTCTGTCTTATAGGGGACATGGCCTATAAGCCTCAGGGATGGGAAGATGAACTCAGTATTAAGGTGAAGTATGTGTGAATTATGCCAATTTAGCAATTACACTGCCAGACTGAATCATAGCAATTTAGCATTTACACTTACAGATAAACTGCTGTGGTCAAAGAGACATTCAAGAATATTCAAGGTAGCCTTATTTGTGGTTAGGAAAGATTAGAATGATTTAAATGCCCCATAGTAGAGGACTAATAATAAATAATTATGGTACATCCATGTGATGAAATTTCATGCAGCCATTAAAAAGCCTAGGGACTGATCTATTAATATTTATTGCTTGCTAAGAGATGGAAAGAAAGTGTTAAAAAAGAAAATCTTTAGCTGAATTAAGTGTAACAGAGTTTTAACTGAGCAAAGAATGATTCACAAATCAGGCAGCGTCCTGACCCAGAGTAGGCTCAGAGACTCCAGTGCAGCCATGTGGTGGAAGAAGATTTGTGAACAGAAAGGGAAAGTGATGTACAGAAAATGAAAGTGAGGTACAGAAACAGCTGGATTGGTGACAGCTTTGCATTTGCCTAATTTGAACATGGTTTGAACAGTTGGCCACCTTTGATTGGCCAAAACTTGGTGATTGGCACAAGAATAGGCTACAGTCTGTATACAACTCCATTTATGTTATAGTTTATAATGTGCAGAGAAATCTTTAGGCCAAACTTAAAATATGTAAGGAGGCAGCTTTAGGCTAAACTTGAACTTGATTTAACAATTCCCCACTTTTGGTCATTTTCTCAGTTTTAGAGGATGACCATGACTTTACTCACTGATGTCACTATCACCATTTTAAATGTGTATATTTGGTCTTGGAACCCATTGGGAAATAGCAGAGCAGTGGGTTTTGTAAGGTGGGAACAGACTTCAGGTTTTTTTTGTAAAGGTTAGAGTAGAGGGAAACTTCTTATGCTGGGATGTCCTGTTTACAGAAGAAAAACAAAAACCTGGTCTGTTCTAGAATCTATGTTTCTTTAAAGTCTTAGTTTGATTCTGTGCCATGGTGGTTTGCTGCACCCATATATTTGGAACATATATTAATAACTTTGGAACATATGTTAGTGACATTCATTAAAATATCACTTGAACAAGGTTAAATGTCGTTTCTAATTGGACAATGCTTCTCATGTAACTTAGTATGTCAAATAATCCTGTTTACCTCTATTTTGAATACTTCAGGGACTCTGTAGCATCCCAAAGTTAGAGGTCAAAAAAGACTTAATTTTGAAGCTGAAATTTGACTTTGGGAAGCGTGGGAATGCAGTTGTGTGATCTCGGCCCACTGCAATCTCCGCCTCCCAGGTTCAAGCAATTCTCATGCTTCAGCCTCCCAAGTAGCTGGGATTACAGGTGTACGCCGTCACACCTGGCTGATTTTCTGTATTTTAGTAGAGACACGGTTTTGCCATGTTGGCCAGGCTGTGTAGTACTTTCCCCTTAGTTCAATTAAAAACGGGGTCCTTATCACACAACCAGGAAAGATTAGGCCCGTGGACACGTAGAAGGGTCAGAAAAATGGAATTTATTGGGTGAAAAGGAAAAAAATTCAGCAAAGCTAGAGAGGTGCCTGTTAACAGGCCCTCATCTCACAGATCTAATCCCCAGGTTACCACCCCAGAACGTGAGAGGACAGGCTCCTCCCCCTGCAAACTCTCCGAGGCTCCACCCCAGTGCGTGCTCCTCGCAGTGCACAGACCAGTGGGAGTTTCTTCAGGGACCTCTTTTTTCTTGGCTATCTCATTCCCGCCTATAAAGAAGTACATCTAACTGCCATTAGAACAACGATTGCGATAAGGATGAAGACGGATCTTAACTGCTTCCTGCTGACAGGGGGCACCATCTTGGAAAAATGGCAGTCATATATTTCTCAGAGGCCTATCTCAGGGTCCCCAGCAAAATGGGCCATCATCCAAGGCTCTGGTTGCATGACTGTTTGGAGTTTGATGGCCTGCGGGTAAGAATAGACAAACCAGGTTATTAGAAAACATGTATCAAAATGAGAGAAGGGCAGGTGAGGGCAGCTCAAAGATCCCAAGACCTTTTACCAGTTTTCCCAGGGAGAAGGAGGCCAAAAGCCTGACTAGTAAAAAAAAACATTATCCTTTTGCTGGCATGTTGGGCTTCTGGGTTCCCTTCCCCTGAGCCCAATCCTGAACCAGCCAGTTTAGGGTTTGGGAAATTAACTTTCTCCAGTTTGGAGGAGGCATTGGAGGGGAGTGTCCTGTAGTACAGACCCACAATTGCCTATCAGTGAAGAGAGGACAGAGGAGGAAAAAAAAAAGAAGGCGCTTTTTCAAAGGGGCCCCAGGGGTTCTGGATGCAATTAAAAGGGTACAGAACACATTTGAAAGGGTACAGACTGAAGATGAATGGCTACTCATCTAGAAAGAGGGGACCAGGTGTGTCTGGTTTCCTTCTTTTCCTAGCAAATACCTGGGGTACATGAGAGAAGGATGAGCATTCTCCTTCCCTCTTCCATCCTTGCATCCCAATGACTATCCCAATGACTGTGACAGGGTGCCACCCATGGGTGTCAAAGCGGCTTGCACCCATGAAGCAGGGAGGGCCTATTGAATAGGAATTATTCACTCTCACCCATGTCTCTATTGCCCCTAGCATCAGTAGCCTTGGAGTTCCATAGACCTCATTTACGCCATGGATACTAGCATGACCTTTATCCATGAAATGGGAGGCCTGGCTTAATCAGCAGGAATTAGCCATGCTCACCTGCGCTATTTTAACCTCTGTTATCATTTGCCTCTGGATCCTTTAGATCCAGTTTTATTTTCTAGGGCTTTGACCCAAAGCTTGGAATTGAGTTTGGGACAAAAGTGTGTCTCAGGGGCTGTTGCATGGACTCCTTATCATAAGCCAAATGCTAAGGTGAAACTGTGGAATTGAGTCCTCCTCCAACAAAGGAGAGAAAAGGATGTTTTGTGACACACCCAGATAACTGGTAGCTATAGTTATGCTTGCTAAGACTTAGGGGCGTGGTGCTTGGTTTTGGTTAGCTCCCTTGGTCTTCCTTTTCCAAAAGGAAACCTCCGAGTGATGGGCATCCTACTTATTCCCATCACCTGGCAGGATTTGCAGAATAATTGCTCAGAACTAGAATATTGCTAGGCACAGTGGCTCATGCCTGTAATCTCAGCACTTTGGGAGGCTGATGCAGATGGATCACCTGAGGTCCAAAGTTCGAGACCAGCCTGATCAACATGGAGAAACACTGTCTCTACTAAAAATACAAAAAATTAGCTGGGCGTGGTGGCAGGCACCTCTAATTCCAGCTACTCAGAAGGCTGAGGCAGCAGAAGCGCTTGAATCTGGGAGGCGGAGGTTGCGGTGAGCCAAGATTGCGCCATTGTGCTCCAGCGTGGGCAATGAGAGTGAAACTCTGTCTCATAAAAAACAACTAGAATATTGACCCAGATTTTTATATTACTCATCCCTTTTTTTTTCTGACTGAGCTGCAGCCAGAGATTGCTGGTTGGTTTACAGAAGCAGGCAGGGTTAGTCTAAAATGTAGGCAAAAACATAAGAACAGTGAATGAGTTTAGAATTTAATTACCAATGTATGATAAGTTTTCAATAATTTCTGTCTCTCCAGTCCTCATTTTTGTTAAAAGAAATCATAATAGGTGAGTTGTTTGCAAAATAGACGTTAGTCTTATACTTGGCCTGATTATTTGCATAAAGTACAGCAAGAATAATTATTTCTACATAGGCCTTTTAGACTGGCTTTGATGGAACTCTGTTTCACAAGGAATCTCAGATAAGTCCTTTTAAAGCTGAGTGCATCTGTGGGTTTGTATCCTCAAATACCTGTGAGTTGGGTGATCCTCTCCTTTTAAGGTCCTAAGATAAAACTTGGAGCTCCTGGGCCTGTTAGAAAGTGACGTTCTTTACTTACCACAGGTCAGGAACCCTGTACAGGGACTGCATAGATGAGGGTATAAGGCCAGTTTATTTTCCCCAAGGGGCTTTTATTTTATTCCCCCCAAGGGGCTCTGAGAGTTGAGCTTTACTTCTTAAAGGAAAGCATACCTTTCCAGTCATGTAAACCTATTTTCAGTAGTTTCAACTACATGTTTAATGGTAATGCCTAACAATTTTAATTTTAATATAAAACCTGATAAATTGTTTTGTGTGCTAGCTGTAGCCAAGGTTTGACTCATTCTAGCACAATTAAGGATGTGGTTAATTCCTTATGTCCCCAGGCCTCACCAATTGTGAAGCAGGCAAGTCAAATAGTTCTCAAGATCCAAAAGATGGTTTAGAACCTTAAAACATATGCTTTTTACTAATAATCTATAAGTCTGTTTTTTTTTTTTTTTGAGACAGAGTCTCCCTCTGTCCCCAGACTGGAGTGTAATGGTGTGATCTCGGCTCACTGCAACCTCTGCCTTCTGGATTCAAGCGATTCTCCTGCTTCAGCCTCCCGAGTAGCTGGGACTAGAGGCGTGCACCACCATGTCCAGCTAATTTTTGTATTTTTAGTAGAGACAGGGTTTCACCATGTTGACCAGGATGGTCTCTAGCTCTTGTCCTCGGGATCTGCCCACCTTGGCCTCCCAAAGTGCTGGGATTACAGGTGAAGGCTGTTTTTATTTCTTAAAGATTAAAATCATGTGAAGTGAAAGATACCATAGCGTTTATCTTCCCTTTAAAAAAATATTTAATCCAAAAACTTGTCTTCCTTTAGGCCAAATTAATTAGAGCTTTTTTTTTTTTTTGAGATGGAATCTCACTCTATCGCCCAGGCTGGTGTGCAGTGGTGCTATCTCGGCTCACTGCAAGCTCCACCTCCTGGGTTCAAGCGATTCTTCTGCCTCAGCATCCCACCGCCATGCCTGGCTAATTTTTGTATTTTTTTAGTAGAGATGGGGTTTCATTATATTGGCCAGGCTGGTCTCGAACTCCTGCCCTTGTGATACGCCCACCTCGGCCTTCCAAAGTGTTGGGATTTCAGGCGTGACCCACCAAGCCCGACTAATTAGAGCTCTTTTTACAGACATCACAACAGATATATAGCTACCCAGGTAGGCAGAAGAAAACCCAGTCACTGGATGGAGCCCTTTAAGAGACAGGGCTAGGAAAACATGCAGATATCAAACCAGGAAGTACTCATTCCCTAAAGCAGGATTGCAAAACAGAGCCTTGCCAACTGGGTTACAGGCCACATTCCCAGGCCATAAAACAAGATGGAGGCCCGGTGCTGTGGCTCGCACCTGTAATCCGAGCAATTTGGGAGGCTGAGGCGGGCAGATCACCTGAGGTCAGGAGTTCGAGACCAGCCTGACCAACATGGTGAAAGCCCATCTCTACTAAAAATGCAATTAGCTGGGTGTGGTGGCAGGTGCCTGTAATCCCAGCTACTCAGGAGGCTGAGGCAGGAGAATTGCTTGAACCTGGGAGGCGGTTGCAGTGAACTGAGGTCGTACCATTGTACTCCAGTTTGAGGGACAAGAGCAAGATTTTGTCTCCAAAAACAAACAAACAAACAAAAAAATCAAGAGGGAGGTCTGCAGCAAAGTTGGCTAGGGACCACACACAAGACATGCAAAGGTCGGCTGCAGCTTAAGACCAGCCTCGCAAATGCTTTTTCACAATTAAAACTCTACAGAGAATATAAACAGTGGTCCTTATCACTCCTAGCCTATTAAAACTTCTTCTTTCTTTTTTTTTTTAATTGAAACACAGTCTGACTCTGTCACCCAGGCTGGAGTGCAGTGGTGCAATCTCAGCTCACTGCAGCCTCAGCTTCCCGGGTTCAAGTAATTCTCCTGCCTCAGGCTTCTGAGTAGCTGGGATTACAGGTGCGTGCCACTATGCCTGGCTAAATTTTGTATTTTTAGTAGAGATGGGGTTTCACCATGTTGTTCAGGCTGGACTCTAACTCCTGACCTTGTGATCTGCCCGCCTTGGCCTCCCAAAGTTCTGGGATTACAGGCGTGAGCCACCACGCCTGGCCTAAAACGTCTTCTAAAAGGCAAAAAAACCTCGCTTAAAAGTCAACTCCTGACCCTGTGGAGAAAAGGAAAGGAAAAAAAACAGTTTTAAAATGCTTGGGGAAGAACCACATATTCTTATACAACTGGGTTCCTTCCCGGGGCTTGAACTGAGCAGGAATCTGGCCAGCCATGCAGAGCCCTTGGGCCATGTGTCCTAGCCCCAGCAGGGAGGGAGGGCAGCAGGGAGCCACCTCTTGCTGGTCTGTCCAAAAAAAGGCCATGGAAAGGTGGGCACAATTTCCTCTACCCTCAGAAGTCCAAGGGAAAAGAGGTTTAGAAGCAACCTCCCAAGTAGCTAGGACCACAAGTATGCACCACCATACCTGGCAAATTAAAAAATTTTTTTCTGGGAACAGGGGTCTCGATATGTCACCCAGGCTTATCTTGAACTCCTAGGCTCAAGTGATCCTTCTGCCTCGGCCTCCCAAAATGCTGGGATTACAGGTGTGCTCCACTGCACCCAGCCTGTGACAGTTAATTTTATGTCAAAAATTTAGCTAGGCCATGACACTCAGTTGCCTGGTCAAACACCAGCCTAGAAGTTGCTGTGAAGGTAACATTAACATTAAATTGGCAGGGCTGGGCACATGGCTTCCACTTGTAATCCCAGCACTTTGGGAGGCTGAGGCAGTGGATCACTTGAGCTTAGGAGATCCAGACCAGCTGGGCCATGTGGTGAAACCCTGTCACTACTAAAAACACAAAAATTAGCTGGGTTTGGTGGCACATGCCTGTAATCCCAGATATTCGGGAGGCTCAGGAGTGAGAATTGCTTGAATCCGGGAGGTGGAATTTGTCGTGGGCCGATATTGCACCACTGTACTCCAGCCTGGGCGACAGAGCAAGACTCCGTCTCAACAAACAAACAAACAAATCCATGAAATTGGCAGACTTTGAGTTAAACAGATTACCCTCCGTAATGTAGATGGGACTTGTTCAAGCAGTGGAAGGCATTGTGCAAAAAGATGACGTCCCCAGAAGGGGAATGAATCTGCCTTCAGACCACCTTCAGATTCAAGATTGCAATATTGACTTCTGTTGGAATTTCCAGACTGCCAGCCTGTGCTGCAGACTTTATACTTGCCAACCTCCATGATCACATGAGCCAATTCTGTAAAATAAATCTCTCCCTATATACATATATCCCACTGTTTCTTTTTTCTGGAGACTCCTTATTAATGTATCCATGAAATTACATCAGTCCACTGTTCAATCTGAGAGTTTCTTCCAAATCCAGTTAAATTATTTTTTGGACCATACCCATGGGCATTTCTCGGTGCCCCAGTGACTTGTACTCAGTGTCGGAAAAGACTGAACATGTTTGACAACTGCGGTTGCATTAAGTCCCCAGCACACCTTGACCAGTGCCTAAAGCCTCTGTTCCTCCTTAGAGAAGGAGGGACTTAGGCTTCTGCCCTGGCCTTGTTCATCTTGACGGGGGGTAAGATCTTTCTAAAACACAGACAGATGACTGCAATGCAAGTTGTGGTGTACCCCATTGCTGAGAAACCCTTGCTAGACAGCAACCAAAGGTTTTTATATTCTGTAGCTCTTTTCTGAGAGAGGACAAGGCAGAAAGTCCATTATCTCAGAATCCGGGAGGTAATGGGAAGCTGTGTCATGATGCCTCCGAGGGAGATGGGGAGGCCTGTAAGGAATGGGAGGGGCCTCCCATTCTTCAGTGTTCCCGGAGGATCACAGGGCAGTCAGTCTTCAAGGCTCAGGGAAGGTTGCATCCAACCTTTGTGTATATGGATACATGGAACCTTTGTGTATATGTATACATGGAAAGTCTTAAGGGTGCTATGGCAAAGTTACGTAGCCTGGTAATGCTGAGCTAAACTAGAACAAAATCTGTGGCCAAGCAATCCCTGATTCCTCAACTGGTACTGCCAGCTGGGATAACTGAGTTGAGATAAAAAACACATGACTGGCTGGGGACCGTGGCTCACGCCTGGAATCCCAGTACTTTGGGAGGCTGAAGCGGGTGGATCGCCTGAGGTCAGGAGTTTGAGACCAGCCTGACCAACATGGCGAAACCTGTCTCTGCTAAAAATAGTAGAGCTGGGCGTGGTGGCACGTGCCTGTAATCCCAGCTACTTGGGGGGTTGAGGGAGAAGAATTGCTTGAACCTGGGAGGTGGAGGAGGTTGCAGTGAGCTGAGATCATGCCACTGCACTCCAGCCTGGGTGATGGAGTGAAACTCCATCTAAAAAAAAATAATTAAAAATAAGACACTCTGAGTTGGCCAGGTGTGGTGGCTCCCAGAAAAATTTAAAATGAATTAAAAAAATAAATAAAAACACATGACCATGAGACAGGCACTTTCTTTTCCTGTAAAAATTATCTTTAAAAAATCACATAAACCATCTGATCTTTGACAAACCTGAGATAAACAAGCAATGGAGAAAGGACTCCCTCTTTAATAAATAGTGTTGGGAAAACCGGCTAGCCATGCGCAGAGAGCAGAAACTTCTTCCTGACAACTTACATTAAAATTAACTCCAGATGGATTAAAGACTTCAACACAAGACCTAACACCATAAAAACCCTAGAAGAAAATCTAGGCAAAACCATTCAGGACATAGGCATAGGCAAGGACTTCATGACCAAAACACCAAAAGCATTGACGACAAAAGCCAAAATAGACATATGGGACCTAATCAAACTCCACAGCTTCTGCACAGCAAAAGAAACAGTCATTAGAGTGAATTGGCAACCAACAGAATGGGAAAAAATTTTTGCAATCTACCCATCTGACAAAGGGCTAATATCCAGAATCTACAAAGAACTAAAACAGATTTACAAGAAAAAACAAGCCCATTCAAAAGTGGGTGAAGGATATGAACAGACACTTTACAAAAGAAGACATACATGAGGCAAAGAAACATGAAAAAATGCTCATCATCACTGATTATTAGAGAAATACAAATCAAAACCACATTGAGATACCATCTCACGCCAGTTAGAATGGTGATCATTAAAAAATCTGGAGACAACAGATGCTGGAGAGGATGTGGAGAAATAGGAACACTTTTACACTGTTGGTGGGAGTGTAAATTAGTTCAACCATTGTGGAAGACAGTGTGGCGATTCCTCAAGGACCTAGAAATAGAAATTCCATTTGACCCAGCAATCCCATTACTGGATATATATCCAAAGGACTATAAATCGTTCTACTATAAGGACACATGCACATGAACGTTCATTGCAGCACTGTTTACAATAGCAAATACCTGGAACCAACCCAAACCCCATCGATAATAGACTGGACAGGGAAAATGTGGCACATATACATCATGGAATACTATGCATATATAAAACGATGAGTTTGTGTCCTTTGTAGGGACATGGATGAACCTGGAAACCATTATTCTCAGCAAACTGACACAAGAACAGAAAATCAAACACCACATGTTCTCACTCATAGGTGGGTGTTGAACAATGAGAACACATGGACACAGGGAGGGGAGCATCACACACTGGGGTCTGTCGGTGGGAAATAGGGGAGGGACAGCAAGGGGTGGGGAGTTGGGGAGAGATAGCATGGGGAGAAATGCCAGATACAGATGATGGGGAGGAAGGCAGCAAATCGCATTAACGTGTATGTACCTATGCAACAATCTTGTATGTTCTTCACATGTACCCCAAAACCTAAAATGCAATTAAAAAAAATAAAAGCACATCAATCTGAGTTACAATTACATGCTAATTTTGTGGCTACATACCACATTTAATAGAAAATACTATTTAAAATGGAAATAATTTACAAAAGTAATATATGCATATTTTAGAGAAATGAGAAAATATAAAGAAACAAAAAGAAGAAAATCCAAATCTTCTATAATCCCTACGCCTACCACATAGCACAATACCTTATACCCGTTAAGTGCTTAATAAGCATTTGTGAAATGAATACGTAAATACACCCATGATCTTGTTCTAAGCAGGCAGGCATTGTCTGTTTTCCCCATATGTCATCTACATATATATGTTTTTTAAAATAAAAGCGTACCATATGCTCTCTCTTGTAACTTGCCACTTTACTGAAAAATAAATATGAGTATCTTTATCAATAAACACACTTCTGTAACAATTTTTAGGCTGGGCGCGGTGGCTCAAGCCTATAATCCCAGCACTTTGGGAGGCCGAGGTGAGTGGATCACGAGGTCAAGAGATTGAGACCATCCTAGTCAACATGGTGAAACCCTGTCTCTACTAAAAATACAAAAATTAGCTGGGCATGGTGGCATGCGCCTGTAGTCCCAGCTACTTGGGAGGCTGAGGCAGGAGAATTGTTTGAACCCAAGAGGTGGAGGTTGTGGTGAGCCGAGATCGGCCATTGCACTCTAGCCTGGGTAACAAGAGCCAAACTCTATCTCAAAAAAAAAAAAAACAAAAAAAACCCCAATTTTTAATGGCTGAAAGTGTTTCATTGGATGGCTACATCAGAATTTACTGAATCCTATTGTTATACATTTAGATTTTTTGTGTATAAGCTTTGATTAATATTAATATATCTAGCACTAAATGTTTGTGTACATTCTCAATTATTTTCTTAGAATAAAACTCCTAAAACGGAACCATTGTGATAAAGGATTTTGTTCAGATCTTTGATATGTGGCAACTGCCAAATTGTCCTCCAGAAAAGTTACAAAAGCAATAGTTTTGCATGACAAAGGTCATTCTAAAAAACAAAAACATGGCCACTGCAGTGGCTCACGCCTGTAATCTCAGCACTTTGGGAGGCTGAGGTGAGCAGATTACTTGAGGTCAGGAGTTCGAGACCAGCCTGGCCACATGGTGAAATTCTCTCTCTACTAAAATACAAAAAAATTAGCTAGGCGTGGTGGTGTGGGCCTGTAAACCCAGCTACTCAGGAGCCTGAGGCAGGAGAATCACTTGAATCCGGGAGACGGAGGTTTCAGTGAGCTGAGATGGCGCCACTGCACTCCAGCCTGGGTGACAGAATGCGACTCCATCTGAAAAACAAAAACAAAAACAAATAACAGAAACAGTTGAAAACTTTTTGTTTTACAAAATTTTTTTTATTTTTTCAAATAGAACATACAGAACATATATTACAAAGGCATAAAATTTTCAACTATGATTTTGCAAAAACAGTCTCTGCAAATATCATCGTTGAAAATGGTATTTCTTCGTGACGTATATTCTCCATGTCCTTATTTGTAAGACTGAACCTATTTTCTCCATAGATTTACTATTTATATTACTTTTTTTGTAAATTCCCTATTTTTGTTTTTACATCTATTTTTCTAATAAGTTTTTGAATTGTGTATTTATCCATATTTTCTTCTTGTCTTTCTGTAGTTTCTTTTAAACCACCCCATCTGGGATTAATTTCCGGGTATGATGTGAGGTCCACAAGGCAGGCGCCTGACCAAGGGGTCACGTGAGGAGCAGGAACGGAGACTACACTTCGCTTGCCAGGCCCTGGACTGTGTCTGGGGCTGCAGCTGCATCTGCCCCAAGCAGCATTTTTTTTTTTTTTTTTTTTCTAATTTTTACTTAAGGCATTCTTTAGGCCAACAACGACCCCAGATGTGGGTCTAACTAGATTTGCTCTAATAATCAACTAGTTGCTTTAATGACATTTGTTGACTTATTCGTTTCCTCTTATTTAAGACTAGGCTAAGATGTGAAGAAACAGAACTACCTGCTTTGTTACCCCATGCTCTTTCTATCTGCTGATTAATTTTTTACTTCCTATAAGGTCTTTTCTTTTGAGACGGAGTTTCGCTCTTGTTACCCAGGCTGGAGTGCAATGGCGCGATCTCGGCTTACCGCAACCTCCACTTCCTGGGGTCTTTTCTATTTCTACTCATTCATAGAGCTTTGATTCTCAGGATGCGTTTCTGCTGCTTTTTGGAACGTTATTCTAGCAGCTTGTCAAAGGTAAGGAAGTTCTCATTCTCCCAGAAGGCTACTTACTACTAGCTTGGTGCTGGGAGAAAAATAGTACTCTGTTTCCTGTAGAAAAGAGAGACTGCTGATGTTTTTGTCAAAGGGCGAATAAACAAGAATAAACCAGCCTCTGCTCCCTCATCTAAGAACTGACACTGTTGTTTTCTTTTTTCTCTCTTTTAAAGCCATTCTGGTGGTCGAGAGTGGCTTTGGTTTGCATTTCCTTAATGACCAATGATATTGAACATCTTTTCATGTGCTTATAGGACATATGTATATATTCATTGGAGAAATGTCTCTTCAAGTTCTTTGCTTATTTATTTATTTAGAGACAGAGTCTAACTCTGTCTCTAAATAAATAAATATAAGCAGTGTGTGATCTTGGCTCACTGAAACCTCTGCATCTTGGGTTGAAGTGATTCTTATGCCTCAGCCTCCCAAGTAGCTAGGATTACAAGTGTGCCACCAGGCCTGGCTAATTTTTGTATTTTTAGTAGAGACAAAGTTTTGCCAAATTGGCCAGGCTGGTCTTGAACTGCTGGTCTCAAAGTCCTGGACTTGAGTGGTCTGCCCGCCTTGGCCTCCCAAAGTGCTGGAATTACAGGCATGAGCCACCACAACCAGCCATTCTTTGCTTATTTTAAAACTGTTTGTCTTTTTGTTGTTGGGTTGTAACAGTTCTTTGTACGCTCTGGTTATTAAACCCTTATGAGATATATGATTTGCAAATATTTTCTCTCATTCTGTAATTTATCTTTTCACATTCTCAATAACATCCTTTGATGCACAAAAGTTAAACAAAATTTTTTTTGAGATGGAGTTTCACTCTGTCACCCAGGCTGGAGTGCAGTGGTGCAATCTCAGCTCACTGCAGCCTCTGCTTCCTGGGTTCAAGCGATTCTCCTGCCTCAGCCTCTTAAGTAGCTGAGACTACAGGCATGTGCCACCATGCCTGGCTAATTTTTGTGTTTTTAGTAGAGATGGGGGTTTCACCATGTTGGCCAGGCTAGTCCCGAACCCCTGACCTCCAGTTACCACCTGCCTCCACCTCCCAAAGTGCTGGGATTACAGGTGTGAGCCACCACATCCAGCCAAAAGTTTTTAATTTTTATGAAGTACTATTTATCTATTTAAAAAAAAAAAAACAAAACTGCTCATGCCTTTGTTCTCAAATCTAAGAATTCATTGCCATATCCAGGGTCATAAAGATTTACCCTTCTGTTTTATTCAAAGAGTTTTATAGTCTTAGTTCTTCTCTTTCGGTTGTTGATCCATTTTGAGTTAATTTTTGTATATGGAGTGAGGTAGGGAGTCCAACTTCGTTATTTTGCATTTAGTTGTCCAGTGGTCCCAGTACCATTTATTGAAAAGACATTCTTTCCCCATTGAATGGTCTGTGCACCCTTATCAAAAAAATCAGTTGACTATAGATGTTCCAGTGTATTTCGGAATTCTCAATTGTGTTCCATTGGTCTATATGTCTACACTTATGCCAGTAACATACTGTTTTGATTACTGCAGCTTTGTAGTAAGCTTTGAAATCAGAAAGTGAGAACGATCCAACATTGTTTCCTTTTTTAATATTATCTTGGCTATTTAGGGCCCCTTGCAGTTTCCCATTAATTTTAGGATCAGGTTTTCCATTTCTGCAAAAAGGCCCTGGAATTTTGATAGATGCATTGGATTTATAGCTTCCTTTGGGGAGTACTGCTATTTTAACAATATTAAGTTAGCCAATCCATGAATGTAGATGACTTTCCACTTATTTAGGTCTTTAATTTACTTCAGCAGTGTGTGGTAGTTTTCAGTGTTCAAGTGTTTCGCCTCCTTGGTTAAGTGTATTCCTAGATATTTTATCCTTTTGGATACTGTCTATTACTCTGTTTGGGCTGCCATAACAAAATACCACAGAATGGATGGCTTAAACAACAGAAATGTATTTTCTCACAGTTCTAGAGGCTAGAAGTCAGAGATCAGGGTGCCAGGGACTGTTTTCTGATGAGGGGTCTCTTCCTGGCTTGTAGATGGCTGCCTTCTCCCTGTGCCCTAGCGGGCAAGCTCTCTGGTGTCTCTTATTATAAGGACACTAATTCTATCAGATCAGGGCCCCACCCTTATGACCTCATTTAACCTTAATTACTTCCTTAGAGGCCCCATCAACAATGTAGCAACATAGGGGTTAGGGTTTCAACATAAGAATTTGAGGGGGGTACAGATATTCAGTCCCTAACAGAGGTTATTGTAAATGGAATTATTTTCTTAATTTCCTTTCAGCTTGTTCTTCCAGGTTCTTAAAACTTCAGAGGAGCTACTGTTAACCAGTTTTCTACATATCCTCTTCCCCACTCCCTTTCTTTTTTTCTTTTTTTTTTTGAGAGGGAGTTTCGCTCTTCTTACCCAGGCTGGAGTGCAGTGGCGCGATCTTGGCTCACCACAACCTCCGCTTCCTGGGTTCAAGCAATTCTCCTGCCTCAGCCTTCCGAGTAGTTGGGACTACAGGTGCGTGCCACCATGCCCAGGTAATTTTTTGTATTTTTAGTAGAGACGGGGTTTCACCATGTTGACCAGGATGGTCTCGATCTCTTGACCTTGTGATCCACCCTCCTTGGCCTCCCAAAGTGCTGGGATTACAGGCGTGAGCCACCATGCCCGGCCCCCTACTCCCTTTCTATGTCTGTCTCTGTCTCTCTCATGTTCTTTGCATTGTCTGCACCATGTTTCTTTCTGCTGGATTTATTAACAGCTGTTAAGTATGTACTGAGTGTTGTACTAATGTGCTTAGCAGTGTGTCAGACAATCTAGGATGTCATAAAGAAGTATGACATGGTTTCTGCCCTTGAGGAGTTTCAATTTAGTTGAAGAGACAAGATATCCACAAAACAATTAGAAAACAACTTAGAAACATATGAAACCAAATTCTCAACTGTCTGGCTCATGCACTAGGATATAAACTCTTTAAAACGGTCTTTGATGCTGTGCTTACTGCTGTATCCCTAGCCCCTTGAACAGTATAGGAGCAATAGGACTCGAGCTTGATAAATGAATGTTGAATGAATTCAACACTCTCCCGCTTTAGAGTTTTGTCAGGGAGGGCTAACCCTCCCATTCATCCTGAAAGATGATCTCTGTTCTGCAGTGGCTCTTAGACAGGACCCATCTGAGAATGCTGGGGCTTTCCAACTGGCTCAGGTTACGATCTGATGGTGGGATCACAGACACAGCACGCATCTCTCAGCAAGTGTCCTGCTGTCTTTCTAAAATAACTTCTTACATAAGTAGCTCCTTGTTAAGTTCCACCAAGTAAACTAACTGAGGAGCATGAAAGAAGGCATGGCGTAGGTAAAAGGAAAAATGTCCCAGAAACCTCCGTACTGACAGCCAGGAAGTGGTCTCATTGGCTTTGGCTTCCAGGGAAGAAGCTGGTATTATTTATTTACTTTTAAAATATAACTTTTTTTCCTCTTGATTCTAAGAACATGGCAAAAAATTTGAAAAGTAAATCACAGTTTAGAGAAGAAAGTAAGTTAATTTGTAAAGCACTGTTTACCACCGTTGAGATAACTGCTGTTCAGATTTTTATTAAAATGTTATATGTGAGTTTAATTGAACTTAACAGAAGGATAAGAAACCAAACTTAGATAAATATTTCTTCAAAATGGTGTATTATTTTTTTAAACAAGTCTTCTAAAATTAAAGAATTAAGAGACATAGTAAGAGGCTGGGTTTATTGCAGTAGTTCTCAATCTGGGGTGATTTTGTCCCCCAGGGGATATTTTGGAAATGTCTGGAGACATTTGTGGTAGTCACAACTCAGAGGGGGTGCGATACTCGTGGGGAGAGGCCAGGGATGCTGCTAGACACCTGGCAACGCACACCACAGTTGGCCACAATATAGAATTATCCACTCCAAGGATTAACAGTGCCACAGTTGAGGAGCCCTGGGTTATGGGGTTTTACTGGGTTATTGCATAGCATTGTGGGGTTTTTTTGTTCGGTTTGTTTTTTTTTTTGAGACAGAGTCTCACTCTGTCATCCAGCCAGGCTGGAGTGCAGTGTGTGCAGTCCCGGCTCAATGCATCTTCGACCTCCTAGGTTCAAGCGATCCTCCCACCTCAGCCTACAAGTAACTGGGATCACTGCCACATACTGCCATGGCCAGCTAATTTTTTTTTTTTTTTTTTGTAGAGACAGGGTTTCGCCTTGTTGCCAAGGCTAATCTCAAACTCCTCAGCTCACGCAGTCCTCCTGCCTTGGCCTCCCAAAGTTCTAGGATTATAGGGGTGAGCCACCGTGCTCAGTCCAGTAGTCACTTCAACTTGTTTCCTATGTATCCATTCAGTATTTTTCTCTAAAAGCAAATACAAATACTATATATTCTTATTTAGACCCCCTTTCTTAGGCAAAAGATATATACTTTATACTTTTTCACATAACGTTCTATCTTGGATATCTTTCCGTATTAGTACACAAGGAATTTCTTCATCCCTTTTTAAGGTGACATAGTATTATTTCATTATGTGGATGTCCCATGCTTTGTTTATAAATTTGCTTGTACTTTGTATAGATATTAACAAATCACCCTCCAAGTAGGGATGTGTTATTTTAGAGTCCTACCAGCAGTATATTTTCCTTCCGGGAAAATAGGCGTATTCACTTTACCATGGTCAAGACAGGCATGATCCACTGTTGAAAATTAGAACACACTGGCAGGTGTTCCTGGGAGGTAGAAATGGGAAACAGGTGGAAATGGATGGTGGGGGTTTGTCAAGGCTATCTTCCCAGGACTGGGCAGAATCAGCCATCGGTTCAGGGTGAAGTCTGGGGAAATGGGTGATATATTGGATGTAATCATGTTGCACTGGTCTTAGGAGAATCCAGGTTTTTTTTTTTTTTTTTGAGACAGAGTCTTGCACTGCTGCCTGGGCTGGAGTGTAGTGGTGCGATCTCAGCTCACTGCAACCTCCGCCTCCTGGGTTCAAGTGATTCTTCTGCCTCAGCCTCCCAAGTAGCTGAGATTGCAGGTGCCCACCACCATGCCAAACTAAGTTTTTGTATTTTTAGTAGAGACAGGGTTTTACCATGTTGGCCAGTCTGGTCTCGAACTCCTGACCTTGTAATTCACCTGCCTTGACCTCCCAAAGTGCTGGGATTACAGGCGTGAGAGAATCCAGTTTTTAACACCCATAGTGAGACCCAGTAAGATTGGAGCTTTTTTGGACTATGGGTTGGGTGAGGTTTCCTTCTACAATTTGAATGATAGATATCATCTCTATAATTGTAATTTCTCTTTCATAGAAGCCCTTTGGCCTAATTTCTATATTGAAACCAATTCTGATCCTCTTAAAATCTCTTCAGTCACAGATTAGGAAAGGTGACATGCCCAGGAACCCACTATGTTTCATTTTCATTCAGTTTGTAGGTGTGACCTGCCTAGGAAATTTAGTCTCAGGATATGTGGGTTATTTAAAATTTTTACCCCCAAAAACATGTTTCTTTTCCCTGTCATTTTCAGCAACTATAAGAATATCATAGCAATGTCATTTTCCTAAAGGCTATGGATATCAATTGTCAAGTGGTTTAGAAATTCTAAGATAAAATATTTGAGAATTATATTACATGACATAACCAGTAAATTTTTTATTTTTTATTTTTTTGTCGTGTTCTTATATTTCAGAGACAAAATCATATGGAAGCTTGGGAAACTCATGGGAAATAAATAAATAAAAATCATACCACATGGCTTGCTTTCTTATTTCATATTTGGACCCTGACTTTCTCATGCAGCTTCTTGGTTTTCCTGCTGTTTCTCCTCAGGCTTCTTTTATCTTGTTGATTACACAAGGCATTCATCATCTCAGGGACAGCAAGCTGCAGTAGATTTAAATGCAAATAAGGAGCTATAGGCCTCCTATCACACCTCACTAAAGGGCTCAGTTTCCCTAAAATGCTGGGCCCCAACATACCTCGGTTTGCCATATATCCCATTTTTCCAAACCTGCATTCCTCCGAGTACCTCAATGCCCCCAGTTCAGCAGACACACACTGCTCTCAATATTCTAACTCCTGTATGCAGATTTTTTTTACTGCTCTTACTCTGGAACAACAGGCCGTCCTGGTGCTTGCCTCCTACACCACGTGCTTTTTTCAGCCCGGCCCATTTGCTCTGGTGTAGCCATCAGACCCTTCCTCACCCATCTCCTGTCCTGGAAGCACTTGCCCAGCTTGGCCCAGTTCTTCAGCTTTGATTGAACCCCACAGGTGCTTTACAAGGCCAAGTTCAGTCCAATGTGGATATCCAACATGGGGCCTCAGATGCACGTGAACCTGGCCAGTGCCCCACTCGTGGAGCAAGTGATGCGGCAAGAGGGCAAGTACCCAGTACGGAATGACATGGAGCTATGGAAGGAGCACCGGGACCTGCAAGACTTGACCTATGGGCCATTCACCACGTGAGCTGGAGCCTGAAGGGACTGGGACAGGGCCCCAGAGGGCCAGGGCGAAAGACAGTGGGCACAGGGCAGGCAGGTGGATAGCCGGCAGAATAGGGCCTTCCTGCATCTTTTGAGCCTGATAATCTAGAGAACAGTTGTTGGGAGGGGCTGAAGCCCAGGGACCATTCATGGGCTCTCCACTAATAAATATTATTTTGGTGCAAAAGTCCTTGCGGTCTTCACCATTAAAAATTATGGCAAAAACTACACCTGTAATCCTAGCAATTTGAGAGGCCGAGGCAGGCAATCACTTGAGTTCAGGAGTTCGAGATCAGCTTGGCCAACATGGTGAAACCCTGTCTCTACTAAAAATACAAAAATTAGCTAGGTGTGCTGGCGGGCACCTGTAATCCCAGCTACTTGGGAGGCTGAGGCAGGAGGATTGTTTGAATCTGGGAGGCAGAAATTGCAGTGAGCTGAGATCACACATTCCAGCCTGGGCAACAGAGGGGGACTCCATCTCAAAAAAAAAAAAGACCTGTTTAACTTGACATCTGACACTGAGGGCAAGATTTAGGTTGCAGTTTTCACTGGGCCAGGCCACCTGTGTCATGACAGCTCAGACTGAGAGTCGGAGCCAAACATTAGGTAGACCCTTTTGCAATCTATTTCCATTTTTTTGACTCTAAAGCCAGTTTCCTGAATACATGATATCACATGCATGCATTTAAAAGGTCTTCTGTGAATCTTTGAGTCAGATGATTGGCGAAAGAAAACAATTTTGCTAACTCCTAAATTTGGGGTTTTACAATTTTTGTTTTAACATATATATATATATTTATTTATTTAGAGACAGAGTCTCTCTGTTGCCAGGTGCCAGGCTGGAGTGCAGTGGCGCGATCTCAGCTCACAGCAACCTCCGCCTCCCGGGTTCAAGAGATTCTCCTGCCCCAGCCTCCCGAGTAGCTGGGAATGCAGGTGTGTGCCACCATGCCCAGCTAATTTTTGTATTTTTAGTAGAGATGGGGTTTCACCATGTTTGTCAGGCTAGTCTCGAACTCCCAACCTAAGGTGATTTGCCTGCCTCTGCCTCCCAAAGTGCTGGGATTACAGGAGTGAGCCACTGCACCCCGCCAACATATATATTTTTAAAATATGATTTTATGAAGCATTGTTTCCCCAAGTGCTATTTTAACACCACATTTAAGTTTTGTATATCCAATTCCTACTGTTCAGAGAGTTTTACTTTTGGAACAACCCAAAATCCCAACAAATGGGTCTGTTCTGGTTTTCATTTATTTTTCAGTAACACTTTCGGTTTATCTTTTTGTAATTTTCCCCTACCATCATAAAGAGAGCTCCTGGGGGCAGGGTGTTGCAGGTCATTAAATAAAGAATAATTTTTTTTTGAGATGGAGTTTCGCTCTTATGGCCCAGACTGGAGTACAGTGGTGTGATCTCGGCTCACCACAACCTCCACCTCCTGGGTTCAAGAGGTTCTTCTGCCTCAGCCTCCCAAGTAGCTGGGATTACAGGCATGTGCCATGATGCCCAAATAATTTTGTATTTTTAGTAGAGACAGGGTTTCTCCATGTTTGTCAGGCTAGTCTTGAACTCCCAACCTCAGGTGATTTGCCTGCCTCTGCCTCCCAAAGTGCTAGGATTACAGGCATGAGCCACTGCGCCTGGCCATAAATAATAATTTTAAAAAATAAAAATATACATTTGAAAAAAACTTTATTGCTTTAAAAAATTCAAAAGTAATACTGTAGAAATTCCACTAATAAAATAGTAAGTCTCCCGCCCTTCCACCCCAATGGCATCCTCCTTAGCAACCAGTGCTGAGAATTTGTTCTGTATTCTTCCCTCTTTATCTAGAAGCATGCAAATATACACGTGGATAGGTAGGATTTTTATCTCTTCTTAAAGTTGGACCATATTGTACTTATTGCTCTACAGCTAGCCTTTAAAAAAATGGACTCATACCCAGCTTTCTTAGGAAAGGAAATAGGTTTGAGGAACAGCTAAGAGTGGGGACAGTCCCTGGACACTAAGCTTGCTTATAGGAAGTATGTTGCCACTCACATGAGCACTCTTGCCTAACCAGAGAGGGGCCTGACCGTCTACTGCAGGACAGGCAAGAGCCTACAGCATCAGCCTCGTGGGCGTCCCTCTCCCTCTGACCCACTGAACCAAGTACAGCATGAAGCCTCAGAACCTGAGCACCTCGGGAACCCTAACTTGCTCCTCCTTTATTCCTCAGCCTCCGCAGCGCCCCTTTATTTTACATATGGAAGAGTCCAGAGTTGTATAATTCTAAGATAATCAGTCAATATTCACTAAGCGTTCACCATGTGTCAGGCACTGAACTAAGCACTTCAATGGCATACTGAGATAGGCACTCTTATTATCCTCATTTTATAGAAAGGGAAACTGAGGCACACAGGAGTTATCTACCTAGGGTCCCTCTGCCAGGAATGGTCAGACCTGTGATTTGACCCTGGATAGTCTGGTTCTAGATGCCCACCATACCCACTTCCACTTTGCTGTAGCGAGATTCTGAAGTTTTGGGATTCTAAGATTGTCCCTTGAGATTTATAATTCTATAATTCTAAATTCTAGGAGTATGGGATTTCCCTTGACCCTGGGGAAGGGAGGGGCAGAACGTCAGGGTGAGAAGATCTCCCTTAACTGAATCCCTATAGAGGTTTATGTTTGTGCTGTTCCTCCCTGTCCCTGCAGGGAAGGACACCACTGGTACCAGCTGCGCCAGGCTCTGAACCAGCGAATGCTGAAGCCAGCAGAGGCAGCGCTCTATACAGATGCTTTCAATGAGGTGATTGATGACTTTATGATACGACTGGATCAGCTGCGGGCAGAGAGTGCTTCGGGGAACCAGGTGTCAGACATGGCTCAACTCTTTTACTACTTTGCCTTGGAAGGTACTCTTGCTGGGAGAGGGGCTGGGGAAGGGAATGGGTCAGGGGGAGTTTGTGCTCCCCCTCCTCAAGGGCTCCTGGATTCAGTATGTCCTGGTTCTGCCTCCTGTGATGGCCTGTGCCCTACTCAGCTATTTGCTACATCCTGTTCGAAAAACGCATTGGTTGCCTGGAGCGATCCATCCCTGAGGAAACTGTGACCTTTGTCACATCCATCGGGCTCATGTTCCAGAACTCACTCTACGCCACCTTCCTCCCCAAGTGGACTCGCTCTGTGCTGCCTTTCTGGAAGCGATACCTGGATGGTTGGAATGTCATCTTCTCCTTTGGTGAGGAGTCCCAGATGGGGGCCAGGGAAGAGAGATGGGGGTGACCCCGGGTCTGTACGTCAGTGGTCTCTCCTGGGCCTTTTCCCTTATGCCACCAGTTCTTGGAGAGGCTCTTGGTCCTTGGCAATCATGACGTTTGGCTTTGTCCTTTCCTATTCTCTGTTGCTCTCACAGGGAAGAAGCTGATTGATGAGAAAGTCAAGGAAGTGGAGACCCAGCTGCTGGTAGCAGGGCCAGATGGCGTCCAGGTGTCTGGCTACCTGCACTTCCTGCTGACCAGTGGACAGCTCAGCCCTCGGGAGGCCATGGGAAGCCTGCCTGAGCTGCTTATGGCTGGAGTGGACACGGTGTGTGAGTGGGGGGTGGGAAAGGGGTGAGACCAGGGGCCCCGGCTCCCATTTTCAACCAGTTCCCCATTACCCCTCACCTGATCCCGACCTTCATTCCTCCAAGGACCTGCTTCTTTTGCTGTAACATGGATACATGTTACAAGGAAAATAGAGAGCTCATTCAGCTTAGCCGAGGTGGGTGGGCAGGGGATGGCCCTTTTGTAAGGGGGATTCCATCACCTCCTGGAGTCTCCTCACAACTGGGAAGTTCACTTCACATCTATCCAGCTCTCTTGCTGCCTCACGCTGTCTCCCAGGCTGGAGTGCAGTGACTCGATCTCGGCTCACTGCAACCTCCACCTCCTGGGTTCAAGCGATTCTCCTTCCTCAGCCTCCCGAGTAGCTGGGATTACAGGGGCACACCGTTATTTTATTTTATTTTAGTAGAGACAGGGTTTCACCATATTGGCCAGGCTGGTCTCGACCTCCTAATCTCAAGTGATCCGCCCACCTCGGCCTCCCAAAGTGCTGGGATTACAGGTGTGAGCCACTGTGCCTGGCCTGCACCTTCTTTCTTTATGGGTGTCCCATTTCTAGTGTTTTCATCCTAGTGGGTTTCTCTGTGTTGCAGTCCCCTCCTCTTGTGAAGGTGGTACTCTCCATTGTATTAGCCCTCATCCTACTGTGGATTCATGATTCATGTTTAGTATGGAGGTTGCTATGAACCTTCATCTGTTTTCTTGTTAGGCTTGTGGCAAATTCATTTTCTCACACATTTGGCACACACCCACTCATACACCCTCCCATGACTGGCCTCTTCCTAGAAATCCTCCTCACCTCATCTCCCACTCTATCTCCTAGACATCCAACACGCTGACATGGGCCCTGTACCACCTCTCAAAGCACCCTGAGATCCAGGCGGCCTTGCATGAGGAAGTGGTGGGTGTGGTGCCAGCTGGCCAGGTGCCCCAGCACAAGGACTTTGCCCACATGCCCTTGCTCAAAGCTGTGCTTAAGGAGACTCTGCGGTAGGACAGGATGCTGTTCTGGGGGGCACAGGGTCTATGTGTGGGGGAGGAATCAGAGGAGAGAATTGGAAGTTAGGACAGGTGGGCTGGAGCTAATGGCGAGGATGAGATGGGAGAGGCAGGGGAGCAGGGGTGGGGCACTTTGTACCCCCTTAAATCCAGAGGCAGACCCTAGACACTCTTTTCCCTGCAGCCTCTACCCTGTGGTCCCCACAAATTCCCGGATCGTAGAAAAGGAAACTGAAGTTGATGGCTTCCTCTTCCCCAAGAACGTGAGTGGGGCTAGAGAGCCCGAGTGCCCCAGAGTGCCCCATACCCCCGAAGAGATGCATTCATGCCGCCCAATCTTCCTCTCTAGACCCAATTTGTGTTCTGCCACTACGTGGTATCCCGGGACCCTGACACCTTCTCTGACCCTGAGAGCTTCCAGCCCTACCGCTGGCTGAGGAACAGCCAGTCTGCTACCCTCAGAATCCAGCACCCATTTGGCTCTGTGCCCTTTGGCTATGGGGTGCGGGCCTGCCTAGGCCGCAGGATTGCAGAGCTGGAAATGCAGCTACTCCTGGCAAGGGTGAGCTGGGAGAGGCTAGAAGGGTGTGTGGTCAGGAAGAGGGGGAAGAATCCTGGGAGGAGAGGAAGGGAGGCACAGGGAGGGGGTGCGTAGAGCAGGGAGTGGATACTGAACCCACAATCCACCCCCCCACATGTGCTCTTTACCCCCAGCTGATCCAGAAGTACCAGGTGGTCCTGGCCCCAGAGACGGGAGAGGTGAAGAGTGTGGCCCGCATTGTCCTGGTTCCCAATAAGAAAGTGGGCCTGCAGTTCCTGCAGAGACAGTGCTGAGCTGAGTCCCTGCCTTGCTGGGGCTTGTCCTGGAGGCTCCAGCCCTGGCACAGTGGTTCCTGGCTGCTGCTGTGCCTCAGATGACGAAGGAGAGAAGGGGGCTGCCAGCCTCGAGAGGTGGGAGGAACCCCCAGAACTTCTCACAGACCCTGAGCTTTTGCCACTTCTGTCATTTCTAGCAACTCCCTCTCAGATAAAAGGCCACCCTGTTATCACATTGCTGTCCTTGGGTAGAATATAAAATAAAGGGATTTTATTTGCTATTGGAGACTTTTGTCACTCTTTTTGACTACCCGGCATCTGACAGAATTCCCTACTCCACTGAGTCATGGCAGGAGGCATAGCCCCCTACTCCAACCTTTGAAGCTAACACCTTTTGCTTTCCCAGACCTCACAGAGAGGTCTTGGTTTCACGGGCACTGGTTGAGGCCACATGGAGCAGGAACTGCTGTGACTCCTGAGCACCTGAGAGTGGCACTGTGTCAGTCAAGTTGCAGTTGTAGAGAATAGAAACCAGGCCGGGTGCGGTGGCTCATGCCTGTAATTCCAGTACTTTGGGAGACCAAGGCAGGAGGATCATGAGGTCAGGAGTTCGAGACTAGCCTGACCAACATGGTGAAACCCTATCTCTACTAAAAACACAAAAATTAGATGAGCGTGGTGGCGGGTGCCTACAATCCCAGCTACTCTGGAGCCTGAGGCAGGAGAATCACTTGAACCAGGGAGGCTGAGGTTGCAGTGAGCCAGGATCAGGCCACTGCACTCCAGCCTGGGCAACAGAGTGAGACTTTGTCTCAAAACAAAACAAAAAAAGAGAATAGAAACCACATCTTTAAACAGAAAGTGCAGAGATACAGGCAACGGGATGTTACAGAAATTAATGTAGGAGCTTGAAACCAGGCTAGAGTTGACTGTAGCAGGCACTGACCAGCTTGGGGAGCACCATGTTGGCCAGAATCGGGAGGATGAGGGTGAAGAAGCCACTGCTACAATATTGGCTCCAGAGCTACTCCATGTCAACTAGGTTCAAGTAGGTCTGGGCCAGCAAAACAAAGCAAAACAGGTCATGCAGGATGACCCCCTCCTGCTTCTCAGTACCCATGAAGCCAGCAGTAACTGCACTTGGGCCTCTGTGAATGCCTCGCAATTGCTCCCAACAGCAGAAAGGGCAGGGCCTGTACCTCTCTTCCACCTTCCACATCCCTCACATACAGCTGGGAAAAGGAACCTAAGTCCTGCCTGGAGCACTGGCTGCAAAAGAGCCCAGGGATTATAGTTTTAACTTTCCAACCTCGTTAGCACAGGAAGCCCTCTTGAGGGAAAGTGGGTTGCCATGGAGAACCACTGCACCACGACACTAGCCTGGAAATTCAGTGAGTCCCAGCCCCAGTAGTAAATTTTGGGGGAATCAGAAAAAAATGAAGTTCACTTTCTTTTTACTTTTTATTTTTTAGAGACAGGGTTTCACCATATTGGTCAGGCTGGTCTTGAACTCTGAAGCTAAGGTGATCCACCCACCTTGGCTTCCCAAAGTGCTGGGATTACAGGTGTGAGCCACCACACCAACCTAAAGTTCACTTTCTTAGGCCTGTGGGAATCAGGATTTGAAATCATTTAAAAAATGTTGCCATTGCCCTGATTAAAATACTTTAGAACTGCCCTCAGCCTTCAGTCAAGTTCAAAGTTGTTACTGTGGTTCATAAGAGTCACTGTGAGCTGGCACCCGGCACCCTAACCGTGGTCACCCTTCACAGCTGAGCCTGAATTCCTTGCATGTTTCTGAGCACATTATGCTCTTCCCAGCCTCAATACTTTGTACCTCCTGTCCCCACTCTTGGAACACCCTCTTCCCCAACTGTCATGTCATCACAGAGAGCTTGCTCTTCCTTAGGGTTCAGCTCAAATGTCACTGCCTCTGCAGAGCCCTCCCTGACCTCTCGAGCAACCCTGTGTCCCCGCCTTCCCCTCCCCTGCTTACAGAGCTGAGCTCTCAGCATGCTCACTTTATTAGAGATCCAGCTCTCTCCCAACCAACTGGGAATAACCTGAAGGGCACAAATCAGGCTCCTTTAATGCTGGATCCCAGTGTCTGTGTCTAGCACCTAGGAGGTGCTTAGTTAATGTTTCCAGAGCAAGAGACATGAATGGGGGAAGGGAAGGGAAGAAAGAGAGGGGAGGGGAAAGGAAGGGAGGGGATGGAGGGGAAGGGAGGGGAGAGGAGGGAATGGGAGAGGAGGACACAGAGTTTTTACATTGAGAAGGGGAACCCAGCCTATAATCCCAGCACTTTGGGAGGCCCATCAGGGAACCACTTGAGATCAGGAGTTCAAGACCCGTCTGGCCAATATGGTGAAACCCTGTATCTATTAAAAAATAACAACAACAAAAATTAGCTGGGTGTGGTGGCATGCACTCGTAATCCCAGCTACTAGGGAGGCTGAGACAGGAGAATTGCTTGAGCCCAGGAGGTGGAGGTTGCAGTGAGCCGAGATTGTGCAACTGCACTCCAACCTGGGTGACAGAGCAAGACTTCATCTCAAAAAAAAAAAAAAAGAAAGAAAGAAAGAAAGAAAAGAAGAAAGAGGAACCTAGAGGGAATTGGGAGGAATTCCTGATTATACAGATATGGCTCTCAACCCCTCCTGTGTAGTGGGTCCACCTGTGAGAGCTCCTTGCAAATGCAGAGACTGTGGCTGGGCTCTGAGACTGCCAGGATCTGGGTCACAAAGTCAACCAGAGTGGAATTCTGCCTTCTCCAGTGTGCTGCTCCTTCCAACCAGCAGGGCCAAAATGACATGGGCCCCTCAGTCGCTTTGGCCGTGCTTCCGTGAGGGGAGCTCTGTGAGGAGACTTGGTTGGGGGTTTTGTGGCAGTTGTGCAGGATGATGTCAGTGTTCATGGTCTTGCAGCTCAGTGAATGAACTGATCTCTCGCGAAAGTCCATGAAGACCTTGTACAGCCACCCAATGAAATATTATTCACCCAGGAAAAAGCAATGAAGTGTTGATCATGCTATACTATGGATGAACCTTGAAAATATTATGCAGACAGAAGGAAGTCAACAAAAAGACCACATATTGTATGATTCGATGCATACAAAATGTCCAGATGGGCAAATCTATAGAGATAGAAAGTAGATTGTTGGTTGGCAAGGGTGGAGGGAAGGGAAAATGGGTAATGACTGTGAATGGGTGTTTTTTTGGGGTGATGAAGATGTTCTGGAATTAGAGTGGTCACCACGAACTCTGCCTAACTTTTTGAATATACGAAATAGCACTGAATTTTATATTTTGGTTTTTGTTTGTTTTTTTTTTGAGGGGGAGTCTTGATCTGTTGGCCAGGCTGGAGTGCAGTGGTGCAATCTCGACCTGCTGCAACCTCCACCTCCAGGGCACAAGCAAAATCTCCCACATCATCCTCCTGAGTAGCTGGGATTACAGGTATGTGCCACTACACCCAGCTACTTTTTGTATTTTTAGTAGAGATGGGGTTTGGCCCGGTGGTCTCGAACTACTGACCTCAAGCGATCCGCCTGCCTTGGCTTCCCAAAGTCCTGGGATTACAGGTGTGAGACACCACACCTAGTCTGAATTGTATATTTCAGAAGGGTGAATTGTATGGCATATTAATTACATCTCAAGTGAAAGAAATCTGTGAAGATCAGTTTGATAAGATTATTGCAGAAATAGATATCAATGTAATCAACACTTGCAGAAGATTCCTGGGGATCACCAGAGGCACCACAGGAAAGTCTGAGGCAGCACTGCCCTGTTACGTATCTACAGGGCCTAGAATCCAACCTCAAATTGGAAATTGGAAATGCAGAGGAGAAGGGGCTAAGCCGATGGGCGGAGTCACAAAGTCCTCATGAGGCTGTGCTTCCTCACCCTTTGATGAGGTGTAGCCACAGCTTCAGAGACTCCCCACAGTTTTTGTCATCAGTGACAGAACACAAGCTGTAAGAGCTGAAGAGTTAAGAACACCAATGTGAAACCTTGCCTCCCGGAGCTGCCGCTGGAAAGCTCACCAATATGGAATTAGGGGGAAGAGAATCAAAGACTCCCACCCCAAAACAGAGAAAAACGAAATATACCATGGCCAAAGTGATTTACCTTTATACTTATTTTTTAATCTTTAAAAGATATTTATTGCCATATAGTATACCTAAAGAAAAATGCATTGACCCTAAGTGTACATGAGCTTCTTTCATAAATTTCATGTGTACATGTGTGCTTTCGCATGCACATGAAATGACCTCTGTTTATATTCCATCACAATGCCTGGACAAGACTTAATATCAATGAGGAAATCACTTTCTTCGACAGTGATTCATTCAGACACATATGTAATGTCTCTAGGTTGGATGGGTCAGTTCCTTCCCCAGCAGTTTTTTCTCTAGAGGGTGAAACACATCAGCCCTGGTTTGAAGGTTGGCAAAAAATTCATCAGTGGCCAGTGACGGACCACAGTTCCAGGGCCTGAGAGTCTCAGGAGCTCAGGGTCCCCAAGCGTCACTGTGAACAGGTGTCACAATGAGGCTCCCTGAGAGCCAACCCCAACCTGCTTCTACAAAGAAAGAACAACACTGGATTAAGGATTGTTGGTTCTGTACAACACATAGACCTTTGGCTCAAAGGCCATGCACATGGTGTTACTAATTTGAAATTATTGGCCAAATTTGGATCCATATTTTTGGGCAAAGTCTTAAGAAAACAACTTGTCTTCTTAAACAACAAGGTGGCACTCTTTCTCTTTTTTCTTTTGAGATGGAGTTTCACGCTTGTTGCCCAGGCTGGAGTTCAATGGCACAATCTTGGCTCACAGCAACCTCCCACTCCCAGGTTCAAGTGATGCTCTTGCCTCAGCTTCCGGAGTAGCTGGGATTACAGGCGCCTGCCACCACGCCCGGCTAATTTTTTGTATTTTTAGTAGAGATAGGGTTTCACCATGTTGGCCAGGCTGGGACTCAAACTCCTGACCTCAGGTGATCCACTCTCCTGGGCCTTCCAAAGTGCTGGGATGACAGACGTGAGCCACTGTGCCTGGCTAAGGCAGCGCTCTTGTAAATAAAAATAAACAGGGTACCCAGTGTTGCCTGGCTATCTACATGCTCAGGTTCCATGAAAGTTTTAGCTCGGAGTGCATTTTGGCTTGGTGATAGAAGTTTGTTTCCAGGTCTTTATTTATGACTCCAGTTTTAATATGCATATCAAATAAAAATTTTGACCATTGTCACGAAAGGAACATGCAGGGTATGGTAATGCACAACACGTCTGCATTTTAGGATGTCTGGGAAAAGGGTGGTGAGAATGGTAGTGAGTCATACATCTTCTGTTTGGCCACTGTCCTTAGCCTTTGCTTCTTGGAGACCTTAAGCATAATTAAATGATAGCTAGACCCCATCATGTGACAAATGATTGACCAGCTATAAGCTTGGGGCACACTCATTTCTCAGCCCAGTTTCATGTTCATTGTGTGCTATTAATTATAAGTCTCTAGCACTTATAGAAAATAGATACAGTTGCTTAGTTCCCACCCCAAAATGAGGAAATTAGTATCCTTAGGAATGGAGCCCTGGAATCTGCATTTTTTTGAGTCTTGCTCTGTCGCCCAGGCTGGAGTGCAATGGTGTGATCTCTGCTCACTGCAACCTCTGCCTCCTGGGTTCAAGCGATTCTCCTGCCTCAGCCTCTAGAGTAGCTGGGTTTACAGGCACCCGCCGCCACACTGGCTAGCTTTTTGCATTTTTAGTAGAGACGGGGTTTCACCATATTGGCCAGGCTGGGCTCGAACTCTTCACCTCATGATCCACTTGCCTTGGGTGGATCCCAAAGTGCTGGGATTACAGGCATGAGCCACCACTCCCAGCTTGGACCCTGCATTTTATAGAGTCACAGTGGCAACTCTGTGACTCTTTTCTAGCAGCCATGATGGCTGCAAGGGCTGGGCTAGGACCAGAGGAGGGCAGAGACAGGGAGGGTGGCATGCACCCTCACAGAAGGTCCCAAAGAGGAGAACAACTGGGTCTTTAGGATGGTGTGTCCAGACAGGTGGAGGGAGGTCTGCTTCCATAAAGGCAAGGGGAGCAGGAGGGGCAAAGAGTGCTTTCCTCGCTGCTTGTCCTAGCAATGCTGAAGATGCTTCTCATGCACACAGCAGAGTCGCCCAGAGGCATAGCCTCAAAGGACTAACCTGTTACACCATCCCAGAGCTCCAGGCTACTCAGGAGCACTGTCACTGGAGAGACCTTCTCTGGGCCCAGACCCAACCACCACCCCACTCCAACCTTCTCCCTTGAGCCCAGGACCCCGGACCTTCCCAGGCAGGACCACAGCAGAACCAGCGCTGACCCTCAGGTTCTGGCAAAATGTCTAGTGAGAGAACATCTTCATTTATGGTCCAACCAATTAAGTACACACCCCTCTGCCTTCTCACTCGGTGGGCTGGGGAAGGGGTCATGTCTTAGAGACAGTGACCTCCCCCTCCTCTGGACAGCCAGACAGGCAGTGCCCATTGCCACAGGAAGGTGACATAGCAGAAGGGAGCCTTGGCTTCAGAATTTCAAAAGCTTGATTCTGAAGGTCGGTGGCAAGAACTCAGGACACTTACAGTGCATTTGGAAGAATATATGAGGGGTTAAAGAATAAAAGGCCCTCTGTCCCCACTCAAGATTCCATAGGTTGGCAGGGCTTGGGGAGCAAAGTGACTGTTGAAACTTCTGGAATCCTTGAGAAAAAGGCCCTGAGAAGGGGGTTGCGCCTCAAGAGGGAGAAAGTATGACAAATACTCCATATAGGTTTGGAGGTGATAAGGGTAGGGAAGTACTGAGTAGAAGAACCCGCATGCTAGGCTGGGCGTGGTGACTCACGCCTGTAATCCCAGCACTTTGGGAGGCCAAGGCAGGCTGATCACAAGGTCAGGAGTTCAAGACCAGCCTGGCCAACATGGCAAAACCTCATCTCTACTAAAAAAAAAAAATAGCCAGGCATAGTGGCATGTGCCTGTAATCCCAGCGACTCGGGAGGCTGAGACAGGAGAATTGCTTGATTATTTGAACTTGGGAGGTGGAGGTTGCAGTGAGCTGAGGTCATGCCACTGTGCTCTAGCCTGGGTGACAGAGTGAGATTCTTTCTCAAAAAAAAAAAAAAAAAAAAAAAAGAACCGCATGCTTCTGGGCAGAGACTGAGAAAACAGCAAGCTTGTAGAAAGTAAAAAGTTCCTCTTCAAAGTTTCCCTTCTTGTTAAGGAACAGTAATAATACATATTAGAAATAATAGTCTCGTTTGAAGACTTTCTTCAAAGCTTTCTTGCTTTTTACTTGTAACTCTTTGTTAAGCCCTATCCTATGTAGCTGTTAGATATAAAAGAATAAGACTTGTAGTTTGTGCTAGACATGCTGATAGGCATATAGTACATTCTATGCCCTTGTACTTTAATCAAGATATTTATACTATTACTTTTCTAAGTCCTTTTGCAAGCAACTTCCTCTCCCTTATTTAGACTTTCTCTTTTCCTTTGTTTTCCATTGCCTTTACCTATTTAGAAAAGTTTTAAGTTGTTAGCCAATCAAGTTTAGTTTAGATTGTGAAGTCTGGCTCCAACCCACAGAGATCAGACACAGCAGTAAAGACCCAATGCATAAAGAATAAATATGCCTGCCTTTCCTTCGTTCGTTGTACTCTCATGGCAAGATGGCTGATGAGCAGTATCCTTTCTGTAGAAAGTAAAATTGCCTTGCTAAGAAAACTTTTTGTCTAAATACTAATTTTTCCTTACAGTACCTAAGAACAAGCATTCTGTCTCTAACAAAGCCACAGAGCAGAACAAGGGACTTGGCCGATATCTTAGCAGTAGGCTTAGAACAGAATCACTGAGCTTTCTGAAGCCAGAGGGTATGTAGGGCCAGGAGCTAGAATGTGCCACGTGCCCCAAGCACAGGCCCCCAAAGAGGCTTTGTGGGAGTGAAGAAGCTCCTGGCAGACCATGCACGACCAACTGATGACCAGATGGGGATGCGGATGCTCCAGTGGGTGCTTGCATGGATGGATGATGATGGCTGAGGAAGAGAGTCTTACACCACTTAAGGCCTCCCGGACCCCACCGAGCTTAACCCCAGAAAAGGTCAGGGGGAAACTCTTAATTGACTGAGATTAATTTCTACCACCTGGTGAAATGGGGTTCCTAATAGAAATTACATTTGGTGTTAGAAAAATAAAGTTATACTTCTTGCAGATTAGAGTTTATAGGCTGAGTTGTACCTACTATATAAATAATAAATTAATATTTTCTTTACAATTTTCTTGTAAATAAAAGAGAAAAAAACAATTTCAGTAGAATAGTACTACATGCAAAAGAAATGCCACTTTCAATTTTTGTCAATTTTCCTTCTTGTCTTTGAATTTAGAAGGCACAAGTCTCTTGCCACAAGTTCATGTCAAATGACTGCAGCATTTTGAGTGAAACCTATAAAATCTAAGTTCATGGATTGTTCCTTTTGCTTTGTTTTCTTTCAGTTGCTCATTCTCAGGGCTCCATTTACAGGTCCATCCATCCCTGGAGACTAAGAACACTGCTCACTGCGAGAGCTAAGGAGTTTTCTGGACAAGAATGGAGGGAGGACCCCTGCCACCCTCCAACAGGCAGTTTGATAAATAACCGCTGCTCCATGGTGGCCCCTGAAATGCAGCATTTCAGCAGCCCTGAAACAACACTGGCTGGGGAGTAGGAGGGCACTGGCAACGTTGCTGGAAACAACATCTGGGACTCCCAGGAGCTGAGGGCTGGAGCCATAGGTAGCCCAGAAGCTGAGGAGTCCAGAACCCCTGACTAAACCCACTGGGGCTGTCAGACCCAGTTAGGGGGCAAGGGGTTGAGTGGGCATGGAGCACAGATGGCCCTGGGGTAATCCTAGTGCTTCTGGTTCAGGGACCTTCAGGCTTGACACAGCTGTTCTCTTTAATTTCATCATCCCATGGTGCACTGGCCATGCCTGGGGGCTTCTGGGAGCACAGGCAGGACAAGGGCAATTTGGGAAGGCTGAAGAAGCCTGTGGGGAAAAGAAAAGGGAAGATGGTGACCACATAGGAGGGGAGCTGCCTTTCCAGCAGGGAAGTCTTGCCAGTCATGGTGAGTAGATGGAATCTGTGCCCCATCCTCTGTAAGCCCCTAGCAAATGTGCGACCAGGAAAGAGTGAGATCATGTCACATTTCCTGAGATGAGCACATAGGTAGAAGCTCCTTCCTTTAAGCCTTAGTTCTTACTGGGGATGGAAATTCCACTCAACAAAGGTTTGTATAGCTTGCTTCCTTCTAATGGGATTTCCAGCAGGTGGAAATTGAATTGTGAGGGAACTGGTAAATCTTCCCAGAGTGTCCGAAGTCATTGATGCCTGAGCCTTTAGCTGGGCCTCTGTCCCTCCCTCCTAGGAGAGTCCCCACGACCTCAGCTGAAAATGGGACAAAGTGGGGAATTGTGAGTCTTTATACTTGTAGTTTTCTCAGGGCTGTTCAGCTTTGAGGTTGGCCACTCCCATCCTCTGGGTGTCCCAGTCTGATATCCAGGAACTCAGGACAACTAAGAGGCTGGTCTCATGGCCCAGGGCAGAGCCTACCTGAACCACAGCTGAACCAGCAAATGGGGGTGGGAGAAGATGAAGGCTGAGTTCCCTGGCTCCCTTCATTGGCTTCCAGATGTAGAGGTGGTTTGGGATTGAGGACTCTGATCTTCTCAGGACCCGAGAGCATCAATGCCAGCAGGGCTGAGCACCAGTGCCTGAAGGATGTCGGAGAGGGAGACCACGCCCAAGAGATGCTGGGTCTCGTCCACTAGCACCAGCCTGTGTACCTGTGGGTCCGCAGTGTTCAGTGAGGGGGCAGAGCCATGGGGCTACGGCAGTTACTGAGGTTGGTGCCAAGAATCAGGGGAAAAAACCTAACATGACTGGGGGAGAAAGAGTGTCTCCAGTTGGGATTGGCTGTAACTGCCCTAGGGCGATCAGCTGGCAGCAGCCCATGGCACAAGAGCCCCATGGACAGGACCAGGTACAGACCAGTGTGGACACCAGGAGTTGGTCATGAAATGGGAGGATAGGCTAGGCATCCGATATTCAGGGATGGCTGAAGCCGTGCATGAGAAGGACCGGGCCATAAGTGTTGGGGGCATAAATGGAGGGCACAGGGTACCTGCTCCCGAGCAATCCTGTCGATCACTTCCCCCAAGCTCTCGTGGGGCTGGCAGGAAAGGACTCCCTCCAGACATAGTGTCCTCTGCCTCAGAGCTTCTCCCACACTCATGTCCAGATGGTTGTAGGTTTGCTGGGCAGCCAGGTGCTGGGGCAGAGAGAGAAGTATGGCTCCTAGTCACCCCCTTACCTGGGCTCCTACCCCACAGACATCACCCCCTGCATATTTATCAAGGTCCCTCTGGTCCACAGAGGCTCCCATCCATCCCCACACCCTTAACCTCCCTGCAGCACCCCAGCTTTCCGGCAACACTTACAATCACGTCAAAGCGGGAATAGAGGCCCACGACCTGACCTGCAGAGGGTGGCAGGTGGAAGGGGGGAGAAAGACAGGGAAGAGGCTCCGATCAGAACCGGGATGCTGTGTAGAGGGCCTAGGGATAACTGACATCAGGGTGCCACTACCAGAATCCAAGGATCAAACTTAGCATCCCAGAGTGAGACACCCTGACACTGAGCATCCTGAGGAAATGCAGTATGAGTAATAGCATCACCTACGAAACAGTCTAGTCTCCAATGCATCACCCCAATCTCTTCAAGTCTCTAGATATAATTTCAGTTTACAGGAAACCCAGGAACAGAGAATAAAGTAAAGGCCAGCTCCAGGAAGCAAACAGACAAATTTGGACGTGGGGTATCCTACTGGACAACTGATCCAGGCTGTTCAACTCATCCATGTCATAAAAATTAACGGGGAATTGTGTTGTTCTAGATTTAAAAAGATTTAAGGGACAAAAGACAAATGCAAGCCATGGACTTCACCTGGATCCTGTTTTGAACAAATGAAGTATAAAAAATACATTCCTTTGGGAGGCTGAGGTGGGCGGATCATGAGGTCAGGAGTTCAAGACGAGCCTGGCCAACATAGTGAAACCCCGTCTCTACTAAAGATACAAAAAATTAGCCAGGTGTGGTGGCAGGCAGCTGTAATCCCAGCTACTTGGGAGGCTGAGGCAGGAGAATCGCTTGAACCTGGGAGGCAGAGGTTGCAGTGAGCCAAGATTGTGCCCGTTGCACTCGAGCCCGGGTGACAGTGCAAGATTCCATCTCAAAAACAAACAAACAAAAACCCATTGTTGGCCAGTTGTGGTGGCTGACGTCTGTAATCCCAACACTTTGGGATCCCCAGACAGGTGAATCACTTGAGGTTAGGAGTTCGAGACCAGCCTGGCCTATATGGTGAAACTCCATTTCTACTAAAAATACCCCCCTAAAAATTAGCTGGGCATGGTGGTAGGTGCCTGTAATCCCAGCTACTCAGGAGGCTGAGCCATGAGAATCAACTGAGCCCGGCAGGTGGTTGGAGTGAGCCGAGATAGCGCCACTGCACTTTAGCCTGAGTGACAGAGCGACACTCCATCTCAAAAACAAAACAAAACAAAAAGCATTCTTGAGGAAATGGAGAAGTGAGAATAAGGATTGGATATTGGACAATAATATAAATTGTTAATAGTTTTGTTTGGTGGTATGAAAATACACTTGTTTTAAGAGGTGCAGACTGAAGTGTTTAGGGGTGAAATGACATGATATCTATAATTTACTTTGAATTACTTCAGAGAAAAAGATGAGCTGGTTATGGCAATAGGGTAGCAGTAACTAATCTAGGCAATGGATATAGGGGCTTCATTACGCAATTTCTTTCTACCATTTTCATACATTTGAAGTTTTTCATCATCAAAAATAAATTTAAGACACTTCTTGATATCTATCTTAATTATGGTGATTTTACCTTTGAAATATTTTATAGCTATCATTCAACCAAAGAAATAATCTTGTCGTTTCTCTCGCCCCTTTTCAGTGTAGGAAACTGAATTCTTGCTGGGGGCCCAAGGGTCTCATAGCACATTTTATTTTTAAAAATTTTATTATTTCATTATTATTATTTTAGAGACAGAGTCTTACCCTGTTGCCCAGGCCGGAGTGTCATGGTATGTAACCTCAAACTCCTGGCCTCAAGCGATCTTCTCATGCGTGACCATTAAGCTGTGCGCCACTGTGCCTGGCTCTATTTTACAATGAACTAAAACTAAAAACCTGATCTCCTACTGCTTCCTCTCGCTATGCCCATTTGAGTGCACAAAACCTTTAAAATCCTCCTGTGAAGTCAGAAAGATGAGTGTTGTGAAGATTCCCATGTCACAAATAAGGAAACTGAGGCACAGAGTGGCTAAGCAACAGGACTAACTCTCAGAGCAGACAGAGACTTCGAATCCCCACTCCATCCTGTACTCCTCCCAGGGATGGCACGGGAACCCCTGCACTCCCCACACTCTCCCCACCAGGTTCTCCCAGGCCCAGCCCAGCCCAAGCCTCTCATTCTGGGGGTGGGTACCATATTCGTTGACCACAGGCAGTGCAGACACACGCCGGTCCACAAAGATGTCCAGTGCAGTCAGGATGGGTGCTGTCTCCAGCACCACAGCCAAGTCTCGAAATGTGCCGATGCCCAAATCTTGGATAGTGCGGTAGAGGAAGGAGGGCCGGGGCAGCAGGGTACCCTGGTTGGGATAAGGACCCGGTGGAGATCAGGGATCCAGCAGCTTCAAGAGGGCTTCCAGCTCCTCCCTCCCACTCCTGAGGTTGAAGACTTCTCAGGCCCTCTGATCGCCTCCCCAGGTCTTCCCCTTCCTCCCACCTGGGCCCAGGCTCACAAAGATGTGCAGGAACTTGAGCAGGCGTTTGTGTGTGAGGATGTGGAGTACAGTGCCCGATACTGGGTCCAGAACAGGCAGGCGATGGATCCGATTCTTGATGAGGGCATAGACAGCTTCAAACAGGCTGCGGAGATGGGAGCAGTGAGCCTGGGGGCAGCCTGGGGGAGACATCCTGCATCCCAGCCCCCTAAAAAGGAGGGCAGGGCACCAAGGCTGCCTTGTCTGTGTGCTGCCTAGGATGAAGAGGTGAGTTCAGAGCTGAGTGGGACTGGGCAAGGGGACTGTGGGAGAAAGAGGCTCAGGTGAATGAGTGGGGACACTCACCTGTCATTAGGCGAGATGGAAACCAGAGGCTTGAAGCAGCCTTGCAGGTAGATCTCTGCAGAAAGAGTCGGAGTCAGGCCGAGAGAGCTGCTCACCTGCCTTGCCTTGCAGTCCCAGGCTGTGTCCCTTCTACCAGGCTCCTATTGTCCTTTCCCAGCTTGCTCCAGGACATCCCCCCTGCCCATCCTCTACCTTAGGCCCTGGCCCACCCTCACCCAACGGCCCCTTTCCGGGTCCCCTCTCCTAACTCACCCCTCCAGGTCTCAATCTTATGTTCTTCAATCTCATAGATCTGGACCTAGAGACATCAACAGGACTCCAGAAGTCAGGCAGACATGGGCTTCTAGGTCACCAGCCTCCAGGAAGACTCCCCTCCACCCCTGCCCCACTGGGTGCCCACAAGATTCCCAGCCCACTCCTCACCAGTGGGGACCTGTAGTAGCGATGCAGCACCAGGATGAAGTCAGTGATGGTCAGCATCCCTGCAGGGAGGGGCAGGGAGGAGTTCAGCCCGGAGCCTTTGTGTGGGAGGCAGGTTGAGGGTCAGACCCTCTCCCTACCCTGCCAGTCAGTGTTCTTGCATTGAGACACAGCGGGGACTGAGGGAAGAGGACATGGGGCAGCCCCCCAGGCCTGAGAAGCAGGGCTCTCCCTCTCTGCCTTCTCCCATTTGTTCCCTAGCACCTCTGGCACAGGGCCATGCGGTTGCAGAGTGGGAAGGTGTCAGCTGGTCACAGCAGCTCCACAGATGTGGAAATTGATCCCCAAGTTCTCCCAGCTGGCCACCCAGACTTGGGGTGGACTTTCCCCCACCCTGGCTCCTGGCTGGGCTTGGCCTGACACTAAACTTGTGGTATGCTAGAGTTCAGGCCCAGAACGACTGTACTAGGTCCCCCCTTCCCCTTCTCCAACTCCATCAGCTCCCCAGCCTCTCCTCACCCACAAAGCTCTGCTTCTTGCTGTCCCACAGAGGGGCTGCCCGCACACCGTTGGCCACCAGGGCAAAGAAAGCCTTCTTGATCTGAGGGTCCAGGGAGAACAGTCAAGGGTGGGTCCCGAGAGACCCTCACCCTCCTCTCTCTGCCCCTCAGTGGGCACCTCCCATCTGCCTGCTGTCCCCTCCCGGTCCCACCTAGGGTTCTTCCATGAGGCCTTCTTCTGGACCCTCTTCTATACCAGCTTGCCTGTCTTTCTCATGTCACAGCACATGCTAGACATGATCGTTGCTGGGGACACGCGGTACACAGACAAGGCTGTGGCCTGAGACACAGAGCTGCTCACCCAGCACACTGGGGAATGAGAAATTCTGACTTCATGTTTCCATTTGGAGGGCATGTGTGTGCACAGTCTAGTTTCTGATAGCCTAAGTGCCGGAGGCATAGCTGTTTATGTAACATTTGTATATTTACATGCTTTTTGTAGATAAATTTTATAGTGACTCATTTTGAGCCCCATTCTGTTTTTTTTTTTTTTTTGAGACAGAGTCTCGCTCTGTCACCCAGGCTGGAGTGCAGTGGCAAGATCTCAGCTCACTGCAACCTCTGCCTCCCAGGTTCAAGCGATTCTCCTGCCTTGGTCTCCCAAGTAGCTGGGATTACAGGCACCCACCACCATGCCCAGCTAATTTTTTTTTTTGAGAGACAGGGTTTTACCATGTTGGCCAGGCTGGTCTCAAACTCCTGACCTCATAATTTGCCCATCTTGGCCTCCCAAACTGCTGAGATTACAGGCGTGAACCACTGTGCCCGGCCTCTGCAATGTCCTGCACATACTCCGCTCATGCTTTATACTGGGTAGTCCAAGAATCCTCTGAACTATGTGGGGTGCACAGGCATTTTGATTCTCATTTTAGAGAGGAGAGCGGTAAAGTGACTCCAAGTCCTACAGATACTAAGTGGCAGAGCTGCAATGACAATTAGGGGTGCTCACAGAGAGTAGCTTTCCCTCCCCCAGCTGGCCTCCATAGTGCCAAGAAGGAGTCCTTTCAGGGGACTTGCGGGGGCACCTGGCTTGGCAGGGCATCCTGCGGGGTGGGGGTGGTGGCTGCAGCATCGTGTGGGTGGAGAGCGGGTGCAGGTTGGGCAGAGCCATGGCCTCACCTCCAGCATGGTGTCGATGATGACCAGCTTGGAGCTGGTTGCCATGGCGTCGTAGCAGGTGTGCTCCTGCATGAAGCGCATGTAGACCTGGGCACCGGGTTTCTGCAGCTCGTCATCCCAGCCCAGCTTGGGAAACAGGGCCTCCGGGGACCGGCTTGGGGCAGGCCTCTCTTCTACAAGGTCTTCTGGCTTACGCTCCCAGGCCTCTGTGGCTGGGAACTCCGAGGCCAGCTCCGCATCATCTGGGCTAGAGCCTGCAGCTGAGGCTGTGCAGTCATGGGGGAGGCTGTCCCACCCTGTTGGTGGAGTGCCCACCCCAGCAGGATCAGCCTGAGCCAAGGGTATGGCCTTGGGGAATGTGGCCTCCAGCCCAGTGGACTCAGCAGCTGGCCTGGACCGGGGACCTGTTTGGGGGAGGAGGGAAGAGGATAGTAACTCCATCTTCCACAACACTTTCTCATCTGCTGTCGCAGTTCATCTCACAGCAGCTTTGGGAAGCCTGGATGCTGTGGCCCTTCTGCAGGTGAGAGGCTGATCTGAGAGTCACTCCGGATAGGGACTCTGTCCCAACTCTCTGAGTTGGCCATACTGGCCCCCCACCATTACAGAGCAGTTGTTCTCTCCCAGGTAGGGAGACTGAGGCCACAGATGAGGGTTGGGTCCAACTCTGTGTTATGGAGGGACCCGGGACTTCCCACTGCCCTGGCTGTCATCTCCCCAGAACTGGCCTTGGTCTCACCTTCCCCCAGACCCGGTGGCTCCCCTTCCTCCACCGCCTCCTGCCTTGTCCATCTTGAGGCCTTGGCCCTCCGTTTCCCACGGATTCTTTCTGAGCTACTGGTCACGGCTGGTGATGGCCATGAGGTGCTGTCTTCTTGCTCTAGGAAGTTCATCTCTGGAAGGGAAACGGGGCCTGTTTGGTTAATAGGGAGTCAGAGCAAAGTCCATTCGAACATTGTTAATAATAACCTTCAGAATGTGCCACTTTCCAATGGGCTTTTCTCCAACATATTTCTCATTTGAAACTCACAGCAGCCCTAAAAGGTAGGCATTATTATCATCCCTATTGTGCTAGTGAGGGACCAGACGTTCAGAGAGGTTAAGCAGTTTGCTGCAAATCACACAGCTAGTAAGTGGGAAAGTCCCTTCTGAAAAGAGGAAAGAGGAGGTGAGGGAAGCACACCTGGGGAAAGGAGGAAGAGCAATAAGGAAGAAAGAACAAAAGGAGGAAGATAAAAGCCAGGCTGGGAGGGAATGGGGTCCCAGAAAAGTGGGGGGACAAGGAAGTGAGGGAAGAGGTCAGGCCCAAGGGAGGGGGCAATCTCCCTACCTTGATGCTCAGAATCCCCAAGGCTGCTCCAGGAAGGGGTCTGTGTGGAGAAGACTTTCTGACGGCGTGGGGAAAGAGCCTTATATCCCCAAACCACAGGTCCTCCCCTTCTCCTGCACGCACGCCTACACACCCATACACACCAGGACACACGCTCACACGGCCATGCACACACACACACAAACACACACAGAAACACACACAGCCAACCACTCCCAGGCCCACAGAGCCGCACACACTCACAATACATATGCCCAGACACCCACATGCCCATATTCACGAGAAAATCCTGACCAAACCCACACCAACAGACACCCATGTGCGCACACACATTCACAGCGTGTGCTCTCAATCTTCTGGCCTCAGCTGCCCCGGCTCCGGCTCCCCTGGGCCCTCATACCCTGCGCAGAGCGTGCTCCAGCTCGGGCTCCATGTGGCCAGCCCCGGACCAACGGAGAGCAAGTGTGCAACACTGTGGCTGAGCCGCACTATTCTGGGCCCGGTGTTGGGCACCCTGCCCTGCCAGGGTCGGTTTCTCTCTGATTGGGTGTCAGGCAGCGGGAGGGAGGAGCCCCCACTCGCTCAGCTGCTCCAGCTCTGAAGCTGGGGCCTGCTGGGAGGTAAAGAGTGCACCCGATCATCTGCGTACCTGGTCCTTAGCTGCCTCCTGGGTCACTGGGGACAAGTAAGAGGGACCCATTATCCGGGGATGTGGGAACGTGTGCACTGGGCACAGTTGGGCTCTCAGATCCTGGGCCCCTATTCCAAAGGCCTCTCTCACCTTTATCAGGCACCAAAGCAGGGAACATGGAGGGAGGTCAGTGTAACTTTCTTCCTTACTCACTTTCAGCAGAGGGTGGTGCTGGAGTTAGAAAGGGCAAGTTGCAGCCAGCTTAGAGGCTGGCGAGGAGGCAAGGGGTTTGTGGGTAGTTCCAGGAGAGCAGTCAATGTATGTCCAGATATCCAGATTTGAGTCCCTGGGGCCTGTCCCTCTCTCAGGTAGAGGAGGTGGAGTGGGTGTTTCAGGCAGGTGAAGAGCTGTGAGAATCACCTCGAAGGTTTGGGGAGCAGTCAGAGCTCCCCACAGGGGAAGAGACACCTGTTTCCACCTGTGGTTGGGAGAGATGCCTGGGTGTGCAGCTGTCCCAGCCCCCATCCCTCTGTCAGTGCTGTGCTGACATCCCTGGTGCCAATGGGATCCCAGCCTGGCTCTGGTGGCTGCCCACCCCCTTCCTTGGCATTCCCGGAGCCTGAGTCAATGTCCGGATCGGAAATGCTGACCCAGCTGCTCTGGCTTTCCTCTTTCTGCCCCTCCCTTTCTCTCCTGCTTCCAGCTTCTTCCAGCCCAGCCCTGGCCCTGGAGTGGACACTCAACCAAGCACTGACGGATTTCTTGCTGAATTTATTGCATGTGTTTTCCATCAACACTCAATATGCCTTCACTGCCTACAGGGAGGGTGGAGGAGGACCGAGTCGGGAGGACAGCCTTGGCCAGGACTGTTCCTGCGGCCCCCAGCCTTTCTCAAGCACATCCTGCTCACCGGTGAGTGGGAACTGGCTCACTGGACAGAGATCAGAATAAAAGAGTTTCCATCACAACAAGCATGTTTTTTTCAAATGGACTCAAGATAACCACCACCCATTTGAGAGAGAGGAGAGTAGGAAGAACACCAAGTCCAGAGTATTCAAGCATAAAAATAAGGTCTACATGAGAGCATTGGCTGTGGTTACTCAAACATGGAGCCAATCAGAAGTCTTCTAAGATTGTGAGGGCGTTGTTGTATTGGCAAAGAAACCATAAACCTGATCAGCAAAGCCTGGTTTGACACCCCTCCCCTCACTTTATTCCCAGCCCTCCAAATCCGCACCAGTAGGCAGAGGGCTGCGAAGGTTGGAAGGGCTGCAAGAGGCACAAGTCTGCCAGTGCAGGACAGAGGATGTTGGATAAGGAAGAGCCTCCCAGCAGGCAAAGCCTGAGGTGACAGAGGAGAGTGGAAAGGGGAGATCTTCCCAGAGAGTAGAACCAGGGGTGGTCAAATGTGCTGACCAAGAACTTACTCCACTGCCAAGAAGGGGCTTAGCCATTCCTGCCCAACCAGATTTGATAATTAAGATCCAGCAGCTGCTGGGTGTTTGCCATTCTTTCAGTTGCAAGTGGATTTTTTTTTTTTTTTTTTGAGACAGGCTCTCACTGTGTTGTCCAGGCTAGTCTGAAACTTCTGGCCTCCATGATCCTCCTACCTCAGTAGCTGGGACTGCAGCACCACAGCGGTGCCCAGCATGAGTAGACGTTTTAATTGAGCTTACCCTCTTCTTCCTCCCCTGTTGTCTATGGGAAGTAGGAGGAGCAAATCATCTGCCTGTTAGTTTATAAGTCACCAGACCATGGGGAGTCCATCTACCTGCAAGAGGGGACTGCCTGCCTCAGATAGCCTGGGCTTGCAGCTGGGTGCCATACCAAGATGGAACTCTGACTTGTCTCCTTTTGAAGGGCAGTAACCGTGTTTTGTGTGTGGGATGGCCAGATGGGTGGGCTCTGGCAAAACAATATCTATTTTCCCCTTCTGCTGCTGCTAGTAAATTGCCACAATTTTAACTGAAGATTATATTTCCCAGCTTTTGCAGTTAGTATGCCCATGTGACTAAGGTTGACCAATGAGATTTGAGCAGCAATGTTATATGCATATATGTTATATGTTATAAGGGTGCCCTGAGGAGGAAAGGGAATTCTTTCCTACTGACTAGAATTACAATATGATGGTGGGACATGGAGCAGCAAACTGAACCCGACAGTGGAAAGTGCGGTTTGAAATTGATAGAACAAGCCAGGTGCGGTGGCTCACACCTGTAATCTCAGCACTTTGGGAGACTGAGGTGGGCGGATCATGAGGTCAGGAGATAGAGACCATCCTGGCCAACAAGGTGAAACCCCATCTCTACCAAAAATGCAAAAATTAGCTGGGTGTGGTGGTGCATGCCTGCAATCCCAGCTATTCAGGAGGCCAAAGCAGGAGAATTGCTTGAACCTGGGAGGCAGAGGTTGCATAGAGCCAAGATCGCACCACTGAACTCTGGCCTGGCAATGAGCTAGACTCTATCTTAAAAAAAAAAAAGAAAATGGTAGAACATCCCTCATTTCTGTCCTGTCTGCCTACCTCTGGATTATTATGTTAGAGAGAAATAAATTTCTGTCTTATTTAAACAACTGACAAATTGAACCTTTGTTATAGCAGCCAAGCCTCTCTCTAATGAATACATCTACGTTGCAGGATTGAGGTAGGATTAGGAATTACTTATGTAGATAATGACCCTGCATGTTCATGCAATACTTAGTGTCTAGGACACACTGTGCAAAACACATTCTATGCTGTGTCCTGTGTAATCCCTTGTAACCCTATGAGGAAAATAGTTTTACTATTACAGTTTTATAGATGATAAAACTGAGGCATAAATAGATTAAGTAACTTGATCAAAATCTCAAAGCTAGTGGGATGGAGCCAAGAATCAAACCCAGACTCAGGCACCACATTCATAACCACTAAGCTATATGGAAGGAACAGACCTCTGCTTCCTCTAGCCCTCCGACTGTGAGGCTCTAAAGGCAGGCAGGCATGGGAGGACTCTGACCCTTCAGGAGCCATCTCCTGCTGCCGTCAAGGTTGAGGTGGAGGAGGACTCCAGCTGGGGGTAGACACCAGTGCTGCTCAACACCAAAAGCATAGTGACTTCCCGGTTTTCAAGAAGAGCTCTGCCTGCTCCTCCCCTGACCCTGCACCTGCCCTTTGCCTCTCAGATCTCCCACCCTGCTCTGGCCACAAGCCTGCCCCCATCCATCCTCTGGCAGGGCGAATCAGCAGAAGGTACTGGCTTCAGTTGGGTAATACATACTCCTTGGGTGATTGATTTTAGCCTCTGGCCACGGCATCGTATTTCTTGAAACCCTACTTCTTGGCTTACTTGCAGACTGGGTGTATAATAAGGACCCTGCACCCTAACCCTAGGGTGAATTTGGCTGCCATCTCTGGAAAGCTGATTTGTCTTGAACATGGGGTTGGGGATCCTGTTTAAGTGTTATTTTTATATCAGAAGGAGGGAAAAACAGCTTGAGGAGGCCAAGAGAGTATCCTGGATGAGACCCATTACTGAATAAATCACAAATAGGGTCCCCTATGCCAGAGCAGTTGGGAGGCTGGGAGAGCAGCCTTCATGTCCGTCACTGGACACGACTGCTCTGTCCTATTCATGTGTGGCTGGACAGAGCAGCGCCTGCACAAATATCTCGAGCACTTGGGCAGAACCAGCAGCTTGTTAATGCAATTTAGTCTGTGCCACAGGTCCCACGACTGAGTCTTTTTCTGTGACCTATTGGGAATTGTAACGGACAGTTGTTGCTTTTCTGTACCCACTATCCATTTATCCCTCTTTTGGCAAACTTCTAGGTTTTCCCTCGGAAACCTCAATTCTCCCAATTCACCTGCAGCACATGATTTTCAGAAGGGCTCAATTGTATACTATACTCCGTGAAGTATACCTCTGCTTCAGATGTAGCCAATTAGCATGCCAAATGCTTCTGGCCACAGCGAAGTGGGCATTGACAGAATTAGTCCGATGGGCTGAATCCTGGGACTTTTGCTGGAGTTAGAAACTCTTTCCCACTGTCTTTAAAACTGTAAGGAGGTTTAAAAAAAAAAAAGCAGGGGCAGGCATAGTGGCCCACGCCTGTAATCCAAGCATTTTGGAGGCCAGGGCGGGCGGATCACCTGAGGTCGGGAGTTCAAGACCAGCCTGACCAACATGGTGAAACCCAGTCTAAAAAATATCTAAGTAAAATAAAATAAAACTGTGAGGAGGTAAGTGTGGAGATTCTGCATGCTACCATGAGAGTGGAGCTGCCTGAGGATGAAGCCAAAACAGAGGGCAAAATGCACACTGTGACCGACAAGACCATTCATCGCACCCTGGATCAAACTGTAGCTGAAGACCTTCCACTTGGTTTTTTAGTTACGTGAACCAATAGAATGGCTTTTTTGCTTAATGGAGTTTGAATTGAGTCTTTGGTCGCCTGCAGCTGAAATAATTCTGATACTAGAGTTGACAAAGAAACAGAATAGTTGGCCAGATGTAGTGGCTCACACCTGTAATCCCAGCACTTTGGGAGGCGGTGGCGAGTGGGTCACCTGAGATCAGGAGTTTGAGACCAGTCTGGCCAACACGGTGAAACCCCATCTCTATTAAAAATATAAAATATTAGCTGGGTGTGGTGATGCATGCCTGTAGTCCCAGCTACTCAGAAGGCTAAGGTGGGAGAATCACTTGAACATGGGAGGTGGAGGTTGCAGTGAGCTGAGATCATGCCACTGCACTCCAGCCTGGGAAACAAGAGTGAAACTCCATCTCTTAAAAAAAAGAAACAGAAGACTTAGACACCCTCAAAGGCTTCTGGGGGATGTTCAGTCATTGCTTTTTCCTGAGAAATAGTGCATATTTGAAATCAGTGTGCTAGAGTAAATCAATAAGCTATCGAGAAGGTAAAAGAAACACTTGGATAGGCTGGCCGTGATGGCTCATGCCTGTAGTCCCAGCACTTGGGAGGCCAAGGCAGGAGGACAGCTTAAGCCCAGGAGTTCAAGGCTAGCCAGGGCAACATAGTAAGACCTTGTCCTACAAAAAATAAACAAAATCAGCCAGGCATGGTGGCATGTGCCTGTAAATCTCAGCTATTTGGGAGGCTGACGTGGGAGAATCGCTTGAGCCCAGGAGGTAGAGGTTGCAGGGAGTGGAGATAGCACCACTGCACTCCCGCCTGGGTGACAGAGTAAGACCCTGTCTCAAAATAAATAAATAAATACAACAACAACAACGAAAAATGGAGAAAATAGAGTAAAAGAAAGATTAGAATGGGACAAGATTATTAAAGGAAGGCTTCCTAAACAAGGTGAGTTTGGATATAGAAATAGTAATCATAGTATTTGCTGAGTGAATACTTCTGGATTTCACTCACCGTGAGGGTGTGGATTTTTACTATTGTAAATGGTATTGACTGAGTCCTAACTATGTCCTGGAAAGCATGTTAGGCAGCTTACCATATGTGGTAGAAAATCTTTCAAGATAGTATCCGCATTGAGGAGGGTACTTTCTGTTATCTGATAGCCTCTTTCTCACCTAATCTTAGAGATTTTTAGCTTATTGCCTCATGGAAGAAATGCAATGCAAACAGGCTTTGAGTTTCAAAAGTGAGGTCTTCTGGGAGAAAAGGGAATAATACATTTTGCTTAAATAATATTTGAGTTTGGCAGGCTGGATTATTCAGAAAATATCTTCCACTAAAAACAGCTTAAAATGCTGGATAAAATATAAAGAGCATCTTCTTTCTTTTCTTTTTTTTTGAGATGGAGTCTTGCTCTGTCACACAGTGTGGTGGTGCAATCTCAGCTCACTGCAATCTCTGCCTCCCCAGTTCAAGCAATTCTCCTGCCTCAGCCTCCTGAATAGCTGGGATCATAGGTGTTCACCACCACACCTGCCTAGCTTTTGTATATATAGTTCTTGAGACAGAGTCTTGCTCTGTTGCCAGGCGCCAGGGTGGAGTGCAGTGGCTCCATCTTGGCTCACTGCAACCTCCGCCTCCTGGGTTCAAGCAATTCTCCTGCCTCAGCCTCCCAAGTAGCTGGGACTACAGGCATACACCCCATGCCCAGGTAATTTTTGTGTTTTAGTAGAGACGGGGTTTCACTATGTTGGCCAGGATGGTCTCGATCTCTTGACCCTGTGATCTGCCTACCTCGGCCTCCCAAAGTGCTGGGATTACAGGCATGAGTCACCGTGCCTGGCCATTTGCGTATTTTTAGTAGAGATGGGGTTTCAGCATGTTGGCCAGGATGGTCTTGATCTCTTGCCCTCATGATCCACCCGCCTTGGCCTCCCAAAGTTTTGGGATTACAGGTGTGAGCAACCACACCTGGCCAAGAGCATCTTCTTAAAAGCACTGAAAAGACAAGATTGCAAGGACTTATTAGGCCCAACTGAAAGGAGAGTGGGCATACAGTGAAGCTCATGAGAAAAGAAGTGGCTTTTGTTCAAGGGCATCTGCAAGTTCTAGCAAGAACCACATGGGGTGATAAGGACCCCAGGACCCACACAAGTTGAGAGTATGATAAGAGATCCCATATATAGAAAGCTAGGATCTCAAAAAACCACACCCTCAGAGTGAGTGTAATCCAGAAGCAAATTTACACAGATTTATATTCAAAGTGTTCCTCATCTGAATGTCCAGAGTATCAAACCTTGAACCTGGTTTAAGAATCAGTAATGATCTCAGGTGGCTGGCAGAAGCAATATAAATGTCTCTGAAGAAAGTTATCATCTTCCAAGGTCACAAATTAGTCCAACAGTACCCAAAACATAGTATAAGATAATTAGGTACACAGGGAAACTGGGAACCAGGAGCAAGAACTTGCAGAAAAGACAGCTAGCAGGAAAAACCCATGAAAACCTCAGAAACTGGCACTTTATATGTAACAATTATCAGACACTTTATATGTAACAATATGTTTACTATGTTTAAAGGAATAAGATAAGTTTGAAAAAGTAGGGAGCAAGTAGGAAACTATAAAGAACAGCATGGCAGATTTGGAAAAAAAGTGAATAGAACTTCTAGAAATGAAAAATACAGAAATGAAAGTGAAAACTTAAAAGATGAATTTAATGACAGACTAGACACAGCTGAAAAGAAAACTAACATTAGGTCAGAAGAATTTACCTGGAGTGTAATACAGAGAGAATAAAAATAATAAAAGACAATGAAAGAGAATAAGAGACATAGAGGTCAGAGAAGGAAAGTCTAAAACGTATTTAAATAGAATCCCAGAAGAAGAGTAGAGAGAGGATGGGGCAGAATGCTATTTGAAGAGATTAGGTGAGGTTTCCTGGAACTGATGAAAAATAACAATGTCTATATTTGAGAAGCCTATGAATCCATAGGGGGATAAATGAGAAGAAACCCATACATAGAAACATTTCAATGAAAAATGCAGGAAACCAAAGACAGAGAAAAAAAATTAAAAGCAGCTGAAGAAAAAGACAGGCTACTTTCAAGGAAATGGCAGTCTAATAGCTGAGTTCTCAATAGAAAATGGAAACCAGAAAATGGTAGAATATTTTCAGTGTGCTGAAAATAACAACCAACTTATAATTTTAATATCAAGAGGATATTTACAAATAAGATTAAAAATTTTGTTTTATGATCAAAACAAAGTTTATCACCTCAATGAAGAAAAACTCAGAAAGAAGAAAGTAAGTAATCATCTTACATGTTGGATTTGAAGACCTAAGAAGAATTAAAGAACAAGAAAAGTAATAAAAATGTAGATAAATCTAAATGAATACTAACTACAAATACACACACACAAAATATATTTTGTTTATATGTAAAATAAAAATTATGCTCTGTGTAGTTAAATAATTAAAATATTGCCAACTATAATATATAAATTAGGGGTAGGGGAAAATGGAGTTAAAGTATTTGAAAATCCTAGTGTTACCCAGGAAGAGGAAACGATTTTGATGAACTTTAGATTTTGATATATTAGTCATGCATACCTTTGTGGCTTCTCTCACTTTTATGCCAACAGAAACTTTCCATGTACTTCTTCAGATCAGCTACTTGAAAAAGCATTCCCACAGCTAACCTGCTGGTCCCTAGTAATACTCATTTCCTTATATCACAGCTCTCTCCTTCCCAGAGTCCCAGGGTGTGTGTGTGAGGGAGAGAGCTGGGTTACAATGATGGTCAAGTGCAGCCTCATTTCCCACCTGGATTTACAGCATCCTCTAACATCCCAGCTCTGCTGCTCAGTAAAGCCTTCTCTACCAGATGTCTTTTACGCACAGTGACTTTGCCTGAAAGGCCCATCCTTCTTCCTCCCCTCTGTCTCCTCACTCCTCTTTTTCCTCTTCCTTCTTCTTCATTTTCTTTTCCTCCTTTTTCTTTTTCTCCTCCTCCTCCTCTTCCTCCTCCTTCTCCTCTTTCTCCCTCTATCCGCCCCCCTCTACCCCAGTTTGACCTTTGGGAAATTTCACTCTACCAGCTGCACATGTTTAAATGCCAGTAACAGGCCAAGCTCAAGTTCTCTACCACAGAGCTCCTGGGTAGCTTGCAAACCAGAGTGGACACATGTCCTTAGCAGTCTTATTTATTAATATTTTTTAAAAAATATTAATACAATCATCTTATTTATTTATTATAGATTGTCGTGCTGTCAATGAATACAAGCGTCTGAGCACAATGGCAATCAGAACCTGATAATGAATTTTTTTATTATTAGACTTTAAGTTCTGGGATACATATGCAGAACGTGCAGTTTTGTTACATAGGTATACATGTGCCATGGTGATTTGCTGCACCCATCAACCTGTCATCTACATTAGGTATTTCTCCTAATGCTATCTCTTCCCTAGCCCCTCCCCACAGGCTCCAATGTGTGATGTTCCCTTCCCTGTGTCCACATGCTCTCATTGTTCAACTCCCACTTATGAGTGAGAACATGCGGTGTTTGGTTTTCTGTTCTTGTGTCAGTTTGCTAAGAATGATGGTTTCCAGCTTCATCTATGTCCCTGCAAAGGACATGAACCACCCTTTTTTATGGCTGCATAATATCCCATGGTGTTTATGTGTCACATTTTCTTTATCCAGTCTATTATTGATGGGCATTTTGGGTTGGCTCCAAGTCTTTGCTATTGTGAACAGTGTTGCAATAAACATACGTGTGCATGTGTCTTTATAGTAGAATGATGTATAATACTGTGGGTATATACCCAGTAATGGGATTGCTGGGTCAAATGATATTTCTGGTTCTAGATCCTTGAGGAATCACCACACTGTCTTCCACCAAGGTTGAACTAATTTACACTCCTATCAACAGTGTAAAAGCATTCCTATTTCTCCACATCCTCTCCAGTATCTGTTGTTGCCTGACTTTTTAATGATCACCATTCTAACTGGCATGAGATGGTATCTTGATGTGGTTTTGATTTGCATTTCTCTAATGACCAGTGACGATGAGCTTTTTTCATATGTTTGGCCGCATAAATGTCTTCTCTTGAGAAGTATCTGTTGATATCCTTCACTCACTTTTTGATGAGGTTTTTTTTCTTGGAAATTTGTTTAAATTCTTTGTAGATTCTGGATATTAGCCCTTTGTCAGATGGATAGATTGCAAAAATTTTCTCCCATTCTGTAGGTTGCCTGTTCACTCTGATGATAGTTTCTTTTGCTGTGCAGAAGCTCTTTAGTGTAATTAGATCCCATTTGTTAATTTTGGCTTTTGTTGCCATTTAGCAGTCTTATTTTACCAGAACCTCAGATGACCTTTCTTTGAGAAGAGTGTTGCCTCATTCTATCATGGAGGGTTTCAACAGATCTGCTCTGCCCAGCCAAGAAACATTGCCACACTACGTGTGTGACTTTCAGCAAATCATCTACATTCTTTGAGCCTTGATAATGTTTACCTGACAGAGTCGTTTCAAGGATTAGAAAGAACAAATATGAAAAGAGTCTGTACAGGGGGTGTGGGACATGGAAACTCTTGTACACTGTTGGTGAGCATACAAATAGGTACAACCACTTCAGAAAACTGGTGTTATCTACTAAAGTTGAACAGATGCCAACCCTGTGACCCAAGAATTCTCTTCCTGGATATGTATCCAACAGAAATGCATTCATCTGTGCACCAAAAGACATACGCAAGAATGTTTAGAGCAACACTATTCATAACCGTCTTATTGTTTTCAAGATTTTTTTCTGAGGCAGTCTTGGTTCAGATATCACATATTCCCAAATTGGAAACAGTTTACATGTCCCAGTAGTAGAATGGACAAATACATGTTGGAATTCATCAACTCTTATAGACTAGTAGGCAGTCATGAGAATGAGTGAACTACATACAAGTATGTGCAGTAATACAAATGAATTGTACAATGTTGGGTGAAAGATGCCAGATACAAAATAACATATGTTGTCTGACTGCATCAAATCCAAACAAAATTAGTTTATAATATTAGAAGTTATGATGGGGCCGGGTGTGGTGGCTCATGCCTGTAATCTAGCACTTGGGAGGCCAAGGCAGGAAGATCATTTGAGGTCAAGAGTTCAAGACTAGGCCAGGAGTGGTGACTCATGCCTGTAATCCCAGCACTTTGGGAGGCCGAGGCGGGCAGATCACCTGGGGTCAGGAGTTCAAGACCAGCCTGACCACCATGGAGAAACCTCTTCTCTGCTAAAAATACAAAAAAATCAGCCAGGTGTGGTGGTGCATGCCTGGAATCCCAGTTACTCGGGAGGCTGAGGAAAGAGAATCACTTGAACCCGGGAGGCGGAGGTTGCAGTGAGCTGAGATTGTGCCATTGCACTCCAGACTGGGCAACAAGAGGGAAACTCCATCTCAAAAAAAATAAATAAACAAAAACTAAGAGTTTGAGACCAGCCTGACCAACATGGTGAAACCCTGTCTCTTCAAAAAATTAGCTGGGCCTGGTAGCGCATGCCTGTAATCCCATCTACTCAGGAGGCTGAGGCAGGAGAATTACTTGAACCCACGAGGTGGAGGTTGCAGTGAGCTGAGATCGCACCACTGTACTCCAGCCAGGGCAACAGAGTGAGACTGTTTAAAAAAAAAAAAAAAAAGTTAAGACAGTAGGAGAAAAGGGTGGTGTCTGGATGGGTCACTAGGAATGAAGTGCATGCTGAAGACACAACTACAGCTACCGTCCTCCCTTTAGTTGCCTAAATTTGGCAAAAGACATAAACTTACAGATTCAAGAAACTGGGAAAACTCCGAACAGAATAAACCCAGCGAAACTTGTGCCAAGGCAAATTATAGTCAAACTTCTGAAAACTAAAGACAAAGTAAAAATATTGTTGTTTTAAACCTTTCTCTTACCTTAAGATTTCTTTTTCTCTTTTTGGTTGTTTTTAAGAAAAAAATCTTGGCCAGACACTGTGGCTCACACCTAAAATCCCAGCACTTTGGGAGACTGATGTGGATGGATCACGAGGTCAGGAGATTGAGACACCTGGCCAACATGGTGAAACCTCATCTCTACTAAAACACAAAAAATTAGCTGGGCATGGTGGCAGGTGCCTGTAATCCCAGCTACTTGGGAGGCTGAGGCAGGAGAATTGCTTGAACCCGGGAGGTGGAAGTTGCAGCAGTGAGCTGAGACTGTACCACTGCACTGCAGCCTGGCAGCAGAGCAAGACTCCGTCTCAAAAAAAAAAAAAAAAAAAATCTTGAAAACAATAAAACAGAAAGGACAACTTGCCTATAGGAGAAAAATAGTTTGAATGACAACAGATTTCTCCCCAGATATCATGAAAACAAGAAGGAAGTGGCACAACTTTTTTTTTTTTGAGACAGACAGAGTCTTGCTCTGTTGCCAGGCCCCAGGCTGGAGTGCAGTGGTGCCATCTCGGCTCACTGCAACCTCTGCCTCCCGGGTTCAAGCAATTCTCCCACCTCAGCCTTCCAAGTAGCTGGGACTACAGGTGCATGCCACCACACCCAGCTAATTCTGGTATTTTACTAGAGACGGGGTTTTACTACATTGGCCAGAACGGTCTCAATCTCTTGACCTCGTGATCTGCCTGCCTTGGCCTCCCAAAGTGCTGGGATTACAGGTGTGAGCCACTTCACCTGGCTGGCACAGCATTTTTTAAGTGTAGAAAAAAAGTACTGCCAACTCAGAATTCCACATTCAGTGAAAAAAATTTTTTTTCAGGAATGAATGAAAAACCAAGATTTTCAGAAAAAGGAAAACTAAGAGAATTTGTCACCAGCAGATCTACCCTAAAAGAACAGATAAAGGAAGTTCCCGAAACAGGAAGGTAAAGGCATGTAGAGGAAGGTAATGCTTCTACATCTCATCTGTAGTGGTACAATGCTAACCAGTAGACAGTGATAATTTATGTCTATAATACCTAAAGCAGCTACTAAAAACAGCATAAAGATATATACTCCAAAACACTACAGATAAACCGAAATGGATTTCCAAATAAATGTTCCAGTAACCCCTTTTCACAAGACGGTGCCGAAAGTGAGGAAGAAAGCTCCTGCTCCTCCTGAAGCTGAAGCCAGGGTAAAAGCTTTGAAGGCCAAGATGGTGGTGTTGAAAGGTGTCCACAGTCACACACACAAAAAAGATCTGGACGTCACTCCCCTTTCAGTGGCCCAAGACACTGAGACTCAGGAGGCGACCCAAATATCCTCAGGAGAGTGTCCCCAGGAGAAACAAGCTTGACCGCTGTGCTATCCTCATTCCCACTGACCACTGAGTCTGCCATGAAGAAGACAGAAGACAACAACATAGTGTGTTCATTGTGGGTGTTACAGCCAACAAGCACCAGCTCAAACAGGCTGTGAAGAAGCTCTGTGACACATGTGGAGAAGAAGGCATATGTTCACCTGGCTCCTGATGACGATGCTTTGGATGTTGCCAACAAAACTGGGATCATCTAAACTGAGTCCTGCTGGCTAATTCTAAATATAGGTATATCTTATCTTTTCGCCATAAAAATAAAATGTTCCAGTAACCAACAAGGAAAAGAAAACAGAAAGATAAACCAGAGGAAACAAACAAAAACCAAAAAATAAAATGGCCGACTTAAGCTATTAGACATAAATGGTTTAAATGTATCAGTTAAAATACAGAGATTGGTAGAGTAGAGTAAAAAACATGACCAACTCTATGTTGTCCACAAGAAACTCACTTCAAATATAAAAATACGGGCAGATTAAAAGTAAGTGGATGGAAAAAATATATCATGCAAATTCATCAAAAGAAAAGGTAGCACTTGGTTGAGTTTACAGGGAAAAAGAAAGGAAGAGTGGCTATATTAATATCATATAAAGTAGACTTGACAAAAAAAATTCCAGGGACAGAGAGAGATATTGCATAGTAATAAAAGGGTCAATCTTGGCCGGGCCTGGTGGCTCACACCTGTAATCCCAGCACTTTGGGAGGCCAAGGCGGGTGGATCACGAGGTCAAGAGATCGAGACCATCCTGGTCAACATGGTGAAACCCCGTCTCTACTAAAAATACAAAAAATTAGCTGGGCACAGTGGCACGTGCCTGTAATCCCAGCTACTCAGGAGGCTGAGGCGGGAGAATTGCCTGAACCCAGGAGGCGGAGGTTGCAGTGAGCCGAGATCGCGCCATTGCACTCCAGCCTGGGTAACAAGAGCAAAACTCCGTCTCAAAAAATAAATAAATAAATAAAATAAAAGGGTCAATCTTTTATTTACCAAGAAGACATAGTAATTCTAAATGTGCATATACCAAACAGCAGAGCTGCAAAGCATGTGAAGCAAAAACTGATCAAACTGGAAAGAGAAATAGACAAATCTGCGATTTTAGCTGGAAACTCCAACAGCCCTTTATCAACAATTGATAGAAGAAATAGAGAGAAATAGAAGCATATAGAAAAACTGTATCACCAACCAAATGGAGCTAATTAGCACCAATAGAACGTGGGACCCAACAATAGTGAACATACATTCTTTTCAAATGTCTACAAAATATGTATCGGATACACCATATCCTGAGGCATAAGACAAATCTTAACAAATTTAAAAATATTGAAATCATACAAGTAGGTCCTCTGACTGCAATGGAATCAAACTAGGAACTACTAACAGAAAGATAGTAAGAAAAATCTCCAAACGCTTGATAACTAAACAACATACTTCTAAATAATCCATGGGTTAAGACTCAAGGGAAATAAAAACTACATTGAACTGAATTAAAATGAAAATGCAACATATCAAAATCTGCAGGACATGGCTAAAGCATTACTAGGAGGGGAATTTATAGCATGAAATACTTACATTAGAAAAGAGGGATATGGGAAAGACGTTTCTTTAGTAAGGCAGAAAGATATCCAGGACATACTGTTAGGTGGGAAAACTAAGGTGCGGAGCAGTAACAGAGCATGCTACGTTTGTATCAGAAAGTGAGAGCAGACCGCTTCTCCACTGCTGGTGGGCGTGTGAGTTAGTTCAACCATTGTGGAAAACAGTGTGGCTATTCCTCAAAGACCTAAAAACAACTATCATTCAACCCAGCAATCCCGTTACGGGGTATAAACCCAGAGGAATAGAAATTGTTCTACCATAAAGACACATGCATGCATATGTTCATTGCAGCACTATTAACAATAGCAAAGACATAGAATCAACCTAACTGCCCATCAGTGGTAGACTGGATAAAGAAAATGTGCCTCAGCCTGTCGGTTCCCGAGTGCCTTTCAGGTGACCCCACAGTGGGTGTGTGAGGGGAGGATAGACAGACCCACCAGAAGTCAACGGAGCAGTTCGCTGACAAGGCACCATGTGTGAGATCATGCACATCCAGGCTGGCCAGCATGGCAACCAGATTGGCGCCAAGTTTTGAGAGGTCATCAGTGATGAACATGGGATTGGCCCCACTGGCTGTTACCATGGAGACACTGATTTGCAGCTGGAGAGAATCAATGTTTACTACAATGAAGCCACTGGTAACAAATACGTTCCCCGCCTGGGACATCCTCGTGGATCTGGAGCCAGGCATGATGGATTCTGTTAGGTCTGGACCATTCAGCCAGATCTTTGGACCAGACAATTTTGTATTTTGCCAGAGCAGAGCTGGGAATAACTGGGCCAGGGACCACTACGGGCCAGGGACCACTACACAGAGGGAGCTGAGCTGGCAGACTTGGTCCTGGACGTGATGAAGGAGTCAGCTGTGACTGTCTCCAGGGCTTCCAGCTGACCCACTCTCTGGGGGGTGGCACGGGGTCCGGGATGGGCACTCTGATCATCAGCAAGATCTGGGAGGAGTACCCAGACCGCATCATGAACACTTCCAGCATCATGCCCTCACCCGAGGTGTCAGACACAGTGGTGGAGCCCTACAATGCCACCCTTTCTGTCCACCAGCTAGGAAAAACACAGATGAAACCTACTGCATAGACAACGAGGCCCTGTATGACATCTGCTTCTGCACCCTGAAGCTGACCACCCCCATCTACGGGGACCTCCACCACCTGGTGTCGGCCACCATGAGCAGGGTCACCACTTGCCTGCGCTTCCCAGGCCAGCCGAACACAGACCTGTGCAAGCTGGTGGTGAACATGGTGCCCTTCCCACGCCTGCACTTCTTTATGCCAGCTTAGTGCCCCGACCAGCCGGGGCAGCCAGCAGTACCACGCGCTCATGGTGCCTGAGATCACCCAGCAGATGTTTGACCCCAAGAACATGATGGCCGCCTTCGACCCCCACCACGGCCGCTACCTGATGGTGGCTGCCACCTTCCGGGGCCACATGTCCATGAAGGAGGTGGATAAGCAGATGCTCAATGTGCAGAACAAGAACAGCAGCTACTTTGTGGAGTGGATCCCCAACAACATGAAGACGGCCATGTGCGACATCCCGCCTGGTGGCCTGAAGATGTCGGCCACCTTCTTCGGCAGGAGCGCAGCCATCCAGGAGCTGTTCAAGCACATCTCAGAGCAGTTCACGGCCATGTTCCGGCACAAGGCCTTCCTGCACTGGTACACTTTCGAGGGCGTGGAACGGATGGAGTTCACCGAGGCCGAGAGCAACATGAACGACCTGGCGTCTGAGTACCAGCAGTACCAGGATGCCATGGCCGACGAACAAGGGGAGTTCAAGGAGGAGGGAGAGGAGGAGGCGTAGATGCCCCAGAGGTGGGTTAGGGAAAGCAGAGGAGGAAGGCGAGGGGGTGGGGGGTTTCCCGGGAGGATACCCTGGCTGTCGAAGGAAAGAAGCATGGTCCACATTAGGTGTGCGCTGGGTCTCTGGTGCTCGTCACTGTGGCCTGTCACTTTTTTTTTTCTTTTTTTGTAATATTATGACATCAATGTAACATTTGAGATATTTCTGAATTACTGTTGTAATGGCTAAAATCACATAAACATTTGTGTTGTAAAAAAAAGAAAATGGGGTAAATACACACCATGAAATACTATGCAGCCATCAAAAAGAAGGATAGCATGTCCTTTTCAGGAACATGGATGGAGCTGGAGGCTATTATCTTTAGCAAACTAATGCAGGAACAGGAAACCAAATACTGCATGTTCTTGCTTATAAGTGGGAGATAAATGATGAGACCACATGGACACAGAGGGGAACAGCACACACTGGGACCTATCAAAGGGTGGAGGGTGGGAGGAGGAAGAGGACTGGGTACTAGACTTAGTATCTGGGTGATGAAATAATCTATACAACAACCCCCCACGATACAAGTTTACCTATGTAACAAACCTGCACTTTACCCTGAACTTAACATACAAGTTAAAGAAAAAAAAAAAAGCCAGTGTGGTGGCACACACCTATAATCTCAGCACTTCAGGAGGCGAGGTGGGCAAATTGTTTGAGCTCAGGAGTTCACGACCAACACTGGAAACATGTCGAAAACCCATCTTTACAAAAAATACAAAAATTAGCTGGGCGTGGTGGTGCGCGTCTGTAGTCCCATCTACTCCAGAGGCTAAGGTGGGAGGATCATTTGAGCCTGGGAGGCAGAGGTTGCAGTGAGCCGAGATCATGCCATTGCACTCCAGCCTGGGTGACAGAGCAAGACGAAAGAAAGAAAGAAAGAAAGAGAGAGAGAGAGAGAGAGAGGGAGGGAGGGAGGGAGGGAGGGAGGGAGGGAGGGAGAGAGAGAGGGAAAGAAAGAAAGAAAGAAAGAAAGAAAGAAAGAAAGAAAGAAAGAAAGAAAGAAAGAAAGGAGGGAGGGAGGGAGGACAGGCAAACAACAACAGAAAAAAAAACAAAGGGCGGGGGGGCAGAAAAGACATTTGTATTTGCTTGATTCTGCTTAAAGAAACACTGAAAGGGCAGGGCGAGGTGGCTCACACCTGTAATCCCAGCACTTAGGGAGGCTGAGGCGGGTGGATCACAAGGTCAAGAGATCGAGACCAACCTGGCCAATGTGGTGAAACCCCATCTCTACTAAAAATATAAAAATTAGCTGGGGGTGGTGGTGCATGCCTGTACTCCCAGACACTTGGAAGGCTAAGGCAGGAGAATCGCTTGAACCTGGGAGGTAGAGGTTGCAGTGAGCCTAGATCGCACCACTGCACTCCAGCCTGGTGACATGTCCAGCAATACTCTGTCTCAAAAAAGAAAGAAAGAAAGAAACGCTGAAAGGATACATGAACAGTAAAAAATAAAAGTGCTTATCCATAGGATCTAGTGGGGGGTGGGTGGGGAGAGGGCTGGAAAGAGTGGAGTGGATGGGGATGACAGTGGGAGCAAAACTTCTCCATCTATTTGGTTATATTGGCATAATTTGTTGAGCTTTATAATCGATTACCCATTTAAAACAACAAAATATTCTCATTAATTTTTTTTAAGCATAAGGAAAATATGGTCCACAATCTCCCACCAGATAATTATTTTCCACCTTTCAAAAGTAATAGTACATTGTTAGAAAGTTCCAAATCCATGTAGAGAGGTGTAAAATTGAAGAGAAAATCTCCACTTTCTCAGAGTCTTAAGGTCACCTCTAACAGTTTCTCGTATTTTCTTCCGGAAAAGCACCCATTTATAGGATTTGTCCTGGATGCGCTGTTCTTGTTTCCTTATGAACACTATGTCTTGACTGTGTCATTACATGTACCAGTTTTTGCTATAATATGTGTTATTATTTATCTATGATGGGCATTCAGGTTGCCTCTAGTTTTTTGAAAAAATTTTGTTTTGCTGTTACCAATAATGCCCTAACAGGCAGTGTTGTTTAAACATTGTGAAATTACAAATTCATTTTGAACTTAGTAGCAAAAATGATGCAGTTGAGTCTTCTGTAAAATTCAAATGATGCCAGATGTCTTTCCCACAGGAGGCATTTTAAAACACTTTTGTAAGCAGAAAGAGAAAGCGGGAAAGTCAGTCTCATATTAAGCTCTACACTGACTCCCCTATCCCCCTCAGCCCCTTCCCCCGCACCCTGGAGTACCCCAGGGAAGGTGGTGCTGGAATGGAATGCTACTCTTTGAATACCAAGGGTTTGGGCTCTAATTGCCACTAGCCCAGAGAGATAAAATGCCTTGCCCCAAACGAGGCCTGGTACCCGGCTCCTTGCTCTGTCCGCAAGCCGAGCTCTTCTGAGCAGCGCTGTCCCTAGGGGATCTCAGTCCGAGGCTCAGGTTCCCTGTCTCATCGTGGCTCTTTTCCGCCCTCCGCTGGAAGGTCTGAAGAATGACTCAAATCTGCTCCCTAAGGTCTGGCGCCCTCTGCTGACTGTGATAATTCATTACAATCCTTAAAAGATCGTCGGACCGGCACTGAACCAATCCCATTCCTCACTGCCATATGGGGAAACTGAGACAGCAAGTGGGGAAGTGATTCGCTCAAAAACTCAAAGTAGACCGGGCGCGGTGGCTCGCGCCTGTAATCCCAGAACTTTGGGAGGCCGAGGCAGGCGGATCCCTTGAGCTCAGAAGTTCGTGACCAGCCTGGGCAACATCGTGAAACTCCATCTCTACAAACAAACAAACAAATAGAATACAACCATCAGCGCGTCTGTAGTCCCAGCTACTCGGGAGGCTGAGGCGGGAGGATGGCTTGGGCCCGGGAGGTGGAGGTTGCAGTGAGCCAGGATTACATCACTGCACTCCAGCCTGAGCGACAGACTCTGTCTCAAACAACGACAACAACCACTCGAAGCAAATCATCTCCTAGGATCAGAATTTGGACCTTCTGACCCTTTTTCCAGCACTGTTTCCAGCACACTATTGTTGGAAGGAATGGAGAAGGCACAGAGATGCCATCCGCTGGGGCGGTATGCCTTTCTCCCTCTTCTAGGAGCTCTCAGAACTCCCAGGAAGCTCCTGGCCTGGAGAAGCAAATGGCTGGGATGCCCATTCCTCCCCTCTGCACATGGATAGTTTTAATAATGCCCTCTGCATAGGCTGTGCGTCCCCAAATGCCGTTATTTCCGAGTCTCACTCTCACCCACGCTGAAGTGCAGTGGTGCAATCTCAGCTCACTGCAACCTCCACCTCCCAGATTCAAGCTTTTCTCCGGTCTCAGCCTCCCGAATTGTTGGGACTACAGGTGCCCGCCACCACACCCAGCCAAATTTTGTTTTTCGAGGTGGAGTTTTGCTCTTGTTTGGCAGGCTGGAGTGCAATGGCATGATCTCAGCTCACTGCAACCTCTGCCTCCCAGGTTCAGGTGATTCTCCTGCCTCAACCTCCTGAGTAGCTGGGATTACAGGTGTGCGCCACCATGTTGGCTAATTTTTACATTTTTAGTAGAGACAGGGTTTCACCATGTTGGCCAGGCTGGTCTTGAACTCCTGACCTCAGGTGATCTGCCTCCCTTCACCTCCCAAAGTGCTGGGATTACAGGCATGAGCCACTGTGCCTGGCCCTATTTTATTTTTTGAGACAGTGCTTCACTCTGTCACCCAGTCTGTATTGCAGTGGTCTGATAGCTCATTACAGCCTTGACCTTCTGGGCCCAAGCAATCCTCTCACCTCAGCCTCCCACGTAGCTGGTACAGAAGCATGCACCACCATACCCAGGTAAATTTTAAATTTTGTTAGAGATGGGGTCTCAAACTTCTGGACTTGAGCCATTTTCCTGCCTCACCCTCCCAAAGTGCTGGGATTACAGGTGAGAGCCACTGTGCCCAGCCAGACTATGATTTTCTTAGTGTTCTTTAAATGGTCTCATTTTAAACCTGAAGTTCCAAGTAAATGTGTCATCCTTACCCTGGGTAATGATGTACAGGTGCACCTGGTTTCCTGAGAATCGTCTTTGAGTGCTCATTATCCTCACCTGGTGTGAGAAGACTTGCTCTTCACCCTGAATTCTTCACTTAAAAAAATAACCATTATTTACCGCTGGGCGCAGTGGCTCACACCTGTAATCCCAGCAGTTTGGGAGGCCGAGGCGGGCAGATCAACTGAGGTCAGGAGTTCAAGATCAGCCTGGCCAACATGGTGAAACTCCGTCTCTACTAAAAATGCAAAAATTAGCTGGGTGTGGTGGTGCATTCCTGTAATTCCAGATACTCAGGAGGCTGAAGCAGGAGAGTTGCTTGAACCTGGGAGGCAGAGGTTGCAGTGAGCTGGGATTGCGCCACTACACTCCAGCCTGGGTGACAGAGCAAGACTCTGACTCAAAACAAAAGAACAAACAAAAACCCAACCCAAAAACCCCACCATTATTCATGAAGGAGAACCTGGAGTTTTCAGTACTGACTTTGCTCGGTGCCTTCATATCACTGTTACATTCTCATACAGCTCTGCAGGGAAGGCATTCTTATCCTCGTGGGAAATCGAGGCACAGGCATGCTAGTTACTTGCCCAAGGCCCCATAGTTTGTAAGTGGCTGAGCTGAAATCCATCACATTCTGTTTCCAAAACCAACTGATACGATCTTGCTTGTCTTTTTTTTTTTTGAGGCGGGGTTTCATCATGTTGGCCAGGATGGTCTCAATCTCTTGACCTCGTGATCCGCCTGCCTCAGCCTCCCAAAGTGCCGGGATTACAGGTGTGAGCCACCGCGCCCAGCCGGATCTTGCTTGTCTTCTAAAATTAAAAGTAAAATGGTGCAAAACTATAGTTAAGAAATCATGGGCCAGGCGTGGTGGCTCACACCTGTAATCCAAGCACTTTGGGACACCAAGGTGAGCGGATCACCTAAGGTCAGGAGTTTGAGACCAGACTGACCAACATGGTGAAACCTCGTCTCTAGAAAAAAAACAAAAATTAGTCAGGCGTGGTGGTGACCTGTAATCCCAGCTACTTGGGAGGCTGAGGCACGAGAATCACTTGAGCCTGGGAGGCAGAAGTTGCAGTGAGCTGAGATCACACCACTGCACTCCAGCCTGGGTGACAGAGTGAGACTTGTCTCAAAAAAAAAAAAGGAGAAAGAAAAAAATCATGATGTGTCAGAGTATGTACCATGGGTGGGTGGGGGGGACTCACTATGCAGAGGGGACAGACCGAGATGGTGGTAGGTAGACATGTGAGTCCAGTGGGTGGACCGTGCTGTGATAGAGGCATGAGCAAGGTGTCATATCTGAATATACAGGAGGTTCCAGGAATGTGTGGGCCGTAAGTTTTGGAGACAGAGGAGTGGGGGTGGAGGGTAGTAGAAGGAGGGGTGGAGAAGAAGGAGCATTAAAGGGTCCTGCCTTTGATGTCATTGCCCCTGCTGGGTACTATGGCTCCCTTTGATCACTCACAGGCCATCTAGTAACATTCTCTTTTTGCTGGGGTGGTTCTGTCTGGGGCCTTGGGTGGGAATGGGGGTTGTGCTGGACCGCTGTGGGATAGGCAAGGAGGGTGTGCTGGGGTTGGGGTGGGGGAGCTATGAGCAGAAGCACAAGCTGGAATGATAATAGCATTCAGTGATAATGATCTTGGCCTCAGTTTCCTCATCTGCCAAACATCCCAGAGTTAACACAGAGTACTGCCCAGGGTCCCCTGCAAGGAAGGACGTGCTGACCGTCTGCAGGAATGTGGTCAACAGATGGTCTCCAGCTGTCAGCTTTCAGGGTCGGCCTCAGCTGCAGAACCCCTTCTCTGCAGGGGCTGCCCACATAGCTGGTGACAGAGAGAGGTGAGGTGCAAAGGCCTGGCCATTTCAATCCAGTAAGGGACACTCTAATGGGCAAACTCCCTCCAGAGCTCAAGACTCCTGGGTTGGCAGGGGTTTGTCTGCCCAATCCTGCTTCCTCCCCTTTCTGCAAACAGGTTTATTCCAAATAAACCTCTTGCACCCCAGTCTCCATCTGAGCATCTACTTTTGAAGAACCCAGCCTGTGATCTACCCCTATTATTATTTTTATTTTTTAAATTTAATTTTATTTTTTTGAGACAGAGTCTATCTCTGTCGCCTAGGCTGGAGTGCAGTGGTGCAGTGGCACAGTCTCAGCTCACCGCAACCTCCACCTCCTATGTTCAAGCGATTCTCCTGCCTCAGGCTCCCAACTAGCTGGGATTACAGGTGCCCGCCACCACGCCCGACAAATTTTTGCATTTTTAGTAGAGATGGAGTTTTGCCATGTTGTCCAGGCTGGTCTTGAACTCCTGACCTCAGGTGATCTGCCCTCCTCGGCCTCCCAAAGTGCTGGGATTACAGGCATGAGCCACCATGCCCGGCCTGATCTACCCCTTTTATATGCCAGGACATAAGAGGCATACGATCAGTTTTGATTAAACAGTTCTGGTTATGAATCCAAAATGGAGAGTGATCTTGTTTGTTGAGACCTACCTTCTGGCCTGCCCTAGGTTCATTTTTGGTGAAGGCATTGCAGGTAGGTAGCTAGGAAGGTCAGTCTGTGGTGTTCAGTGATAGCCTCCCTCCATGATCTGGCCTGCATAGAACTAGGGCAAATAACTGCACAGGCTGAAGGGCAGTCACTGAAAGCCTTTTGAGAGGAGAATGGCAATTGAGAAGATGGAAGGTATTTCAGGCATGGCATCACTTTCATTTAGTGGTTCCACAGACATTTATGAAGCACATATGGACCAGGCCTTGTGCTAGGAGGTAGAAGTGCTTTGGAGAAACCTTGAGGAAGGGCTGGGCACAGTGGCTCATGCCTGTAATCCTAGCACTTTGGGAGGCTGAGGCAAGTAGGTCACCTGAGGTCAGGAGTTTGAGACCAGCCTGACCAACCCATCTGTACTAAAAAAAAAAACAAAATTAGCCAGGCGTGGTGGTGCACATCTGTAATCCCAGCTACTCGGGAGTCTGAGGCAGGATAATTGCATGAACTCAGGAGGTGGAGGTTGGAGTGAGCAGTGAGCTGAGATCATGCCATTGCACTCCAGCATGGGTGACAAAAAGGGAAGCCCTCTGACCCTGACTGTCCCCAACAGACTGTCCCCAGCCCCATGAGCTTTGGATATTTTCTTAATCAGCTCCCCTCTTATTTACATTCTTTCCACAGAACAGCTGCTGTTTCTAACTAAAAAACAAGCATTAACGAAATAAACAAAAACTTGAAGTTCTTCTTTACCATTTAATGATGTCAACTATTTTGGAGGTTTTAAATCCTCTCCTGATTGTTATTGTTGTACATGGTGTCTACTTCATAGTCTTTGTTGTGAAAATAACATTTTGGGTGCTCTTTTTGCCACTTGGCATCATTTTGTAGAGAGACTGTTCCTTGTTTCAGTACCATGAATGTATTTGTCATTTTGATGCCTGCGAAAGATTTTGTCATGTGGTCGTCATATTATTTTTAATTTTCTAGCTCTTGGGATCTTGGTAAAAACAAACAAACAAAACCCAAACTTGGCTTAGCCATACCTTCCACCAATAGGCATTGCATCTGCTCCTAGCATGTATTTATTTATTTTTCATTCTTTCTTTTTTGAAATGGAGTCTTGCTCTGTCATTCAGGCTGGAGTGTAGTGGTGCAGTCTTGGCTCACTGCAACCTCTGCCTCCTGGGCTCAAGCGATTCTTCTGCCTCAGCCTCCCGAGTAGCTGGGACTATAGGTGTGCACCACCACACCTGGCTAATTTTTGTATTTTTTAGTAGAGAGAGGTCACCATGTTGGCCAGGCTGGTCTGGAACTCCTCAACTGAAATGATCCAATCATCTCAGCTTCCCAAAGTGCTGGGATTACAGGCATAGCCACTGTGCCCGGCTTTCTAGCTCTTCTTTATTTTTTACTTTTATCTTTATTATTATTTTTTTTTGAGACAGAGTCTCACTCTGGTGCCCAGGCTGGAGTGCAGTGGTGCAATCTCAGCTCATTGCAGCCTCTGCCTTCTAGGTTCAAGCGATTCTCCTGCCTCAGTCTCCCAAGTAGCTGAGACTACAGGCAGTCACCATGCCTGGGTTTTTTTTTTTTTTTTTTTTTGTAGTTTTTGTAGAGACGGGGTTTTGGTATGTTGGCCAGGCTGGTTTTGAAGTCCTTACCTCAGGTGATCTGCCTGCCTTGGCCTGTGGCTCCTCTTTAATATAGAAAATGTATTTATCATTGTGGTTTCGTGTATGGATTAGAATAATTTCCTTTAAGTATTCATCCAGAAGTGAGAGCCTGCAAAGCATGCCATCAGTTTTGTTGGCATTCCTCTCCAGAAAGCATGGTCAAATTCATGGCTCCATGTGCATTTTTCCACACCTCTGCCAGTTTAGAGTTTTACACCTTCTAACAGGTTTTTAGCTTAACAGGTTGATGTTTTTCCTGATTTTATTTATTTATTTATTTTTTTTTTGAGACAAGGTCTTGCTCTGTTACCCACACTGGAAGGCAGTGGTGCGACCTCTGCCTCCCGGGTTCAAGTGATTCTTGTGCATCAGCCTCCTGAGAAGCTGAGACTACAAGGGACTACAAGACGTGTGCCACCACACCTGGCTAATTGTTGTATTTTTAGTAAAGATGGAGTGTCTCCATGTTGGTCAGGCTGGTCTTGAACACCCGACCTCACATGGTCCACCTGCCTTGATGTTCCTCCCAGTGTGCTGGGATTACAGATGTGTGCCACCATGCCAGGCCTTTACATTCCCAGTTTTCTGGGAAATAGACTTTCAGAAAGTTTCTCTTGAGGTGTGATATCCCAGGAGGTGCCAGGAGATGGCGCTGTGACCCTGTATTTAGGCTCCCCAAGAAGGCATGGATTTATTTAGTGGTGGGGTGCGTGTGTGTGCAACAGGTGAGGGGATGTCAAGAAATCCAAAGGGCTTCCCTGTAGCCCCAGTTTCCCACCTGAGTTTAGAAGACCTGGTTTGGGGGATGTGGCGTCTTCACCTCCCTGCGCTGCCCTGCAGCGACTCTCACTACCCAAGTTCAACAGAATCTAAGTCTATGAAGTGTTCACCAAAGAGGCCAGACACAGCTCATGTCCTCCAAAACACTCATTCATAAGCAAGTGGAGTGAAATGCTGCGTTCCCTACAAAACAGGTTCAAAGTGCTATGAGTTACTGGGAATTGGAGAGGTTGCCTCCAGCTACAGCGCTGAGGTCTTGTTTAGAGTGGGGGTTAGGCTGGGCTGGCTAGGGGGGTTGGAATGTGAACAGAGCGTGTCGGCGGGGAGGGAGTGGAGGCCAGGGTTTGGGGTCTGACCAAGAGCCACTATGAGCCTAGATCCTTCCAGGAGACAAAATGGAAGATGAGACTGGGAAAACCAGCAAAAGACACACTGTTATGGGACCATGGTGCTGAGCTGGGAAGTGTGAACTTTGTTTTACAAGCACCAGTGTGCCTATGGAAGTTTCCCAGCAAGAAAATGGGAGGATCGTGTCTGTGCTTTGGCACCATTAGCCTGAGGTTTAGCTCATTCAGTGGTTTTCCTTCTGTGTTCTAGAGACGCATTGTCTTCTCAGGAGCGGCTGGTAGGGTCTCCCACTTTCCTCCCCCTGAAGCCCTCTCTTTCCCTGGTAACACAGGGAAGCCCCTCCTCTGTCTCCTTTGCAGCCTCTCTCTTTCATCCGACCATTAGACTGCACCTCACAAAGACTCCGCTCAGCCTGTACTCTGCCCTGGGCCATCTCAGGTTAATTACACCCTACATGGAGATGACTCAGCCCAGGCCTCCCTCTGAGCACCAGACCCATTTATTCAACTACCAACTTGACAGTTCCTCTTGACTGTCTCAGAAGCATCTTTAACTCAAGTCTCAGACTCCCTCACCTAATCTTGCCTAACGTTGGCCCTCTTTCGGTGTTCCCCATTTCGGGGACAACCAACACCAGCATCCATCCAGTTAATCAGGTTAAAATTCTCCGAGGCATCCTCCACGTCTCCCTGTTCCTCACCCCGTTTCCCAAGCCATCCCCAAGTTCACTGGACCTGACTTCCTTGACACAGGTCAGAAGTGTCTTCTCTTCCCATACTCCTCTGCCATTCACCCAGGTCAAAGCCACACCTTTTTTCACCTGGACTGCCAGAGCCTCCTAACTGGCCTTCTGTTTGGCTCCTCTCCAATCCCCGCTTAACACTGTGGCCAGAGCCATCTTTTTTTTTTTTTTTTTTTTCTTTGAGACAGTCCTTCTGTTGCCAGGTTGGAGTGCAATGGTGCAATCTTGGCTCACTACAACTTCCACCTCCAGGTTCAAGCAATTCTCCTGCTTCAGCTTCCCAAGTAGCTGGAACTACAGGTGTGTGCCATCATACCCAGCTAATTTTTGTATTTTTAGTAGAGATGGGGTTTCACCATGTTGGCCAGGATGATCTCGATCTCTTGACCTCGTGATCTGCCCACCTCGGCCTCCCAAAGTACTAGAATTACAGGCGTGAGCCACTGAGCCTGACCAGAGTCATGTTTTCAAAGTATAGAACTGACCATGTTGCCAACTACCTTAGTGAAATCTCGACATTGACTTCACATTGCAATTTTTTATATTTTTTATTTTATTTTATTTGAGACTGAGTCTCACTCTGTCACCAGGCTGGAGTACGGTGGCGTGATCTTGGCTCACTGCAAATTCCGCCTCCCAGGTTCAAACGATTCTCCTGCTTCAGCCTCCTAAGTAGCTGGGACTACAGGCACCTGCCACCATGCCTAGCTAATTTTTGTATTTTTAGTAAAGACTGGGTTTCACATGTTGGCCTGGCTGGTCTTGAACTCCTGACCTCGTGATCCACCTGCCTTGGCCTCCCAAAGTGCTGGGATTACAGGTGTGAGCCAGCCCACCCAGCCTGCTTTTTCTTTTTTAACCCTCATATTGTTGAAATAATAAATACAGAAAAAAAAAGCATGAAACAAATGTACAACTGAGTACAAACTGCCATGAAAAAAGGCAACTTTGACACCATCCCTCTCCATGGGTCCCTCAAAATAGAACTGCCTCCTTCCCCCACGTCCAGGCCAGTTCCCCTCATTTTCATGGTAAGTATCTATTTTTTTTAATTTGGTCACTACAACATGCATCCCCTAACACTATAGTTTAGCTTTGCCTGCTTTTTAAAAAAAACCTATATACCTGTCAGGTTTTCTTTAATCTAAAGACCCTTGTCCATCTCTTTTTTCTTCCCTCTTGCAGTGAATTTATCCCGTAATGTTTCCATTGCTTTTAAAATAAGAAAAAAAATATTTTCCATGCCTGTAAGGCCTTTCTTAGTCTGATTCTCCCAAATCCCTCCAGCGTAATCTGCCACCAGGCTCTGCTGTTTCCAACCCCTTTTTACCCCCCACTCTCCTCCATCACTGCCCCCTACTCTCCTCCATCACTCCCCCCACTCTCCTCCGTCATCCCCACTCTCCTCCATCACTCTCCCCACTCTCCTCCATCACCCCCATTCTCCTCCATCATCGCCCACTCTCCTCCATCACTGCCCCTACTCTCTTCCATCACCCTCCAACTCTCCTCCATCACCCCCACTCTCCTTCATCACTCCCCCCACTCTCCTCCATTACCCCCAACTCTCCTCCATCAATTCCCCTTTTCTCTATCACTGCCCCCACTCTCCTCCATCACCCCCACTCTCCTTCATCACCTCCCCACTCTCCTCACCACTTCCCCAACTCTCCTCCATCACCCCTCACTCTCCTCCATCACTCCCTCACTCTCCTCCATCACCTTCTCACTCTCCTCCATCACTCCCCCCACTCTCCTCCAACACTCCCCCAACTCTCCTCCATCACCTTCCCACTCTCCTCCATCACCCCCACTCTCCTCCATCACTCCCCCAACTCTCCTCCATCACCTCCCCACTCTCCTCACCACTTCCCCAACTCTCCTCCATCACCCCTCACTCTCCTCCATCACTCCCTCACTCTCCTCCATCACACTCCACTCTCCTCCATCACCTCCCTACTGTCCTCCATCACGTCCCCACTCTCCTCCATCACTCCCCCACTCCTCCATCACATCCCCACTCTCCATCACTCACCCCACTCTCCTCCATCACCCCCACTCTCCTCCATCACTCCTTCACTCTCCTCCATCACCTCCTCACTCTCCTCCATCACTCCCCCACTCTCCTCCATCACTCCCCCCACTCTCCTTCACCTCCCCACTCTCCACTCCCCCCACTCTCCTCCATCACCCCCCACTCTCCTCCATCACTCCCCCCACTCTCCTCCATCACCCCCTCACTCTCCTCTATCACTCCCCCCACTTTGCTCCATCCCTCCCCCACTCTCCTCCAGCACTCCCCTCCACTCTCTGCAGCATCCGCCTCCTCCTCCCTGCAGGACTTTTGCAAAGGCTGCTCCTTCTGCTGGAAATGCTCTTCCCTCCCTGTGTCTCCCAGGTAACCCCAACTTATTTATTTTACATCTCAACTAGAGCTGTTACCTCCTTAGAGAAGCCCTCCGGGACACCCAATGACCTGGTCAACCCCCACAAGGCAGCCTCTTACGTGCCCCTCCCTTCTTCCTACCCGTGGTCAAAGTGGTTGACTTTCCTTTTGCTTGAGAGATGATGTGATTAAAGACTGTCAGCTCCTTGCGGGAAGGAGTTATGTCTGCTTTTGCTCACCATTTTTCCCTTCACTGTCCAGCTGGGAGCCTGGTGCATCAGTGTCCAATTACAAATCTGCTGACTGCTGCTCAGGGAGAGACCGAAGATAAGACATCAGGAAGGAGGCTGGCTCTGGGGACCTGGATTTAGGAGCTCTGCTTCCCGAAGAGGTGAGAGCTGAAGCAGCAGGGACAGGTGGTGTCCCAAGAGCAGAATGGAGCAGTGAGATGAGAGGAGGGAAGAGGCTCTTCCCTGGAACATCTGAGGCCAGACCAGGACCTTTGCCCGTGCCACGGCAATACCACAGGAGCCAGCCTGGGCCAGCATGGCTGGAGAGGCTCTTGGGGACAACACTCCCACTTGGGTCCATGGGGCTAAGCTAAGTGAAAACAAATGTTCCTTGGCTTTCCCCAGACCAGCTGTGATGGGCCAGCAGCAGCCCCTCCCTCCCCTGCCCCTTTCAAGCTCCCCCTGGGTTCTTTCTCCGGGGACTGGTGGGGGCAGGGAGAGGCTTGAGAGATGTGTAAGATGGGGGGCAGGTGGGCTCTGCGGGAAGCTGGGGCCTGGTGTAGGGGACTTTCTTATCCCTGCCTTGACTAAAGCTGGGAGCTTGCTCTGGAAAAGCACACCCTCCTTACTTCAGGTGGGCTGCGGGCGGGCGTGGGAGGAGAGCTGTCTGCCTTGCAGAAGGAAGAGGAAAATGAGCCTCTCTCCTCGCTCTCCTTTTTCTTTCTCCATTCCCCCCCCTAAGGGGTTGGCCTTTCCTCTCTCTCTTCTCCAGGGACCCAGAAACCCAAGGCTCTTAGGAATTCTCAAGGCATGTCACCTCCCTGAAGGAATAGGAGTTCCTGGGACAGATGGAGCGAAAGACAGATAGGAGTTCTGGGGATAGAAGGAGGGAGGAAGAGGGTGAGGTTATTGGGAGGGGAAGGGTCACAGGCCCAAATTCCTGGGCTCCTGCAGCTTTAGCCATTCTGAGAAACGAAAAACAGAGAAAGTGATTTAGAGACAGACACAAATAGAGACCGAATTATGGACATGGGAGTGATGGGAAAAGATGCACAGAAAGACAGCCAGAGAGAGTCTGCTGGAGACAGAGGGCTCTGCTTTCGCCCGCAGCATTTCTGATGTTATCTATTTCCAGCTGCCTCTCCCCCCATCAGCTGCCCCTACTCTGCCCCTCCTTCCTCCTCCACTCCAAGTCTCTCCTTCCCTGTCTGTCTTTTGCACAGGGCCTAGACATAGTATTAATGGGTTCCCAGGATTTAAGACGGGGCGATGAAGGAAGGTGGGGTGGGCAGGGCCTAGAGCATAGGGAGGTGGGGCAGACTGTCACCTCCCCATTCATTCCACCCATTTCTGGGCTGCTGTCTTCCCACTCCAGTCTCTTGTGAACGTTCTTCTGCATGCATATCTCTGCGGAGGTGGGGGGTGTGTGTGTGTGTGTGTGTGTGTGTGCGTGTGTTGCAGTGGCATGTGTTTCAGCCTGTGCCAGCTCGTCTGTGTGTCTTTCCATACCTGTGGGTAAAAATCCCAGCATCGTCTGGGGGAGGTGAGGATGTTCTGTGGTTTCTGTGAGGTTATCTGGGGGCCGTGCCCAGTCGTTGGTGTGTGTGAGGGGGCGTGCGTGTCACATATCTCGATCTATCTTTGTGTGCCAAGGTCTGTTACCTCCTGCCACCCCCTCTCCACCCCCTCTCCTATGTAAGTCTTCTAAGGTGATAGTGGTGGGTTGAAGGCTTGAGAACATCTGAACTCATCTCTCTGAAGGTTTGGGGGCAAAACAACAGAAGTCATTGCTCCCGCTCTGCCCAGATGCCAGGCAGCCCCTTGATGGGGATGCGGAGAGGGCAAAGGGAAGTGAGCAGAAGGGTGCTTTTGGGACAGAAGCCCTAGGAATTGGGACTTCAGGAGTCCTGCCTGTCACAGATTCCAGCCCACCTCCCTGCCCCGCCCCCTGCCCCCAACCCCACAATGCTCTGCAGGCACCACTGGGCCAACGGACTCTGGGATGGGACTATCTGGGGGAGGGACAAGGGCTTGGGGAGTCCAGAGATGGCAAAAGATTCTGCAAGATCTGGCCAGAGTGAGTGCTCCAGGAGGGGTGGGGCCAGCTGTGTGTGTTTGCAGGAAAGGTGGGGGGTGGGGGCAGAAAGGCTGCCTGCGGGGGAGAAAGCTTCTTGGCAAACGCCCCAGTTTCCTGAACTGATCCCTGCTCCCTGCCACTGCTCCCAATTCTGTTGTTTCAATAACATCATTTTTATCCACCCCACAGAGAGACTGTGTCTTAGGAAGGGGAGGCGAGGGGCAAGGCTAGGGCATGGGGGCGGGGTGGTAATGGAGAGAGGCTGGGGTCTGGAGGCAGCAGGCACTACATTTGGGGCGCTCCCTACCCAGGCAGAGGCAGGGCGGTCTCAGAGTACAGGTCCCCTGATGACAAAGACAAATACATTAAAATTCCTGCCTCGGAGAAGAATGCAGGATAGGGAGAGCATTTCATAATCTGCAATAACAGTAGCAGGGTGGGAGCAGGGCTGGGCAGGGGGTTCGGAACCCAGGCGGTCGCTCCCAGGAGGCTGGCCTTTGGCCACCTGCAGCCTCCAGGGATCCCCAGAGCCCTCTAGCTGCCAATTTGGTACCACATGGCCAGAGTGTGCACCCAACCTGGATATGTCTTTGAACATGTAGTGTCCAGAGTTGGCATTGCCCTGTAGAAACTGTCCAGATTGGCATTGCCCCTTAGAAACATTACCTGTGTGCAAAGTTACTAAGTGCAGGGCTGTTCGTGGCATTTGGATGCTGTTAAAGGCTAAAATGGGCAGTGCTTGGACCAGACCCTCTCTTTATATTACTAGACACTGCCCCCCGCCCTGTTCCCCTTCTTAAGAGTGTCCTAGCCCCTTCACCAAACTCTCTGTACCCAGTACAAGGGGTTGAGCTGACCCAGCCTGCACACCAGCGCCCTGACCTGGGGCTTGCTCACTGGGCAAGGCCAACACTTCTCCAGTTCTCTCACCTCTGTCTGCTCATTCCTCCTCTGACCTGCCTCCTCCCCTGGGGTTGCCTCTCTTGGCCCCTTGGCCTCATCTTGATCTACTTGTCCCCCCTTCTGGGTGACTCAGGATCTTGTCTTCTCTGTCTGATCACCGAGGTTGTTTGTCTCTCTTGGCAGTGATCTCAGTCCACACGTTCAGGTCCCCTCTCTCCCAACAACCAGGAGCCTTCTTCTGGGCGCCTGACGTTTCTGCCATAGGGACTCGATCTGGATCAGGACAGCCTGAAAGGTTGATGGTTGCTCTTGATGGCAGTGGCAGGGAGAATGTCCCACACCACCTGTCCCTCGGCACCCAGGGGCACGTCGCGGGGGCGGGAGGAGCAGGGTCTGCTGCCTGCTGCCAGCCCCTTGGCGTGATGAATGGAGCTGTCCCTCCGCCCCACAGGGCCTTTGATCTCTCCCCATGGGAAGGGGGCCAGGGGCATCAAAGACATTTTTGTGGCATTAGAAAATCAGATAAACGCCATCTCACCTGCAACTGGCTCTCCCACCCCTTCTACCCGGGCCAGGTTGGAGGAGGAACCCGAGGTAGGGACCCGTGGACACGTGAGGCCCGGCTGCAGCGAATTTTGACTCCTCGATCTCTTGGAAGTCTGAGACCTCCATTCTCCCGCTCGCCTACACGTGCCAGCGCTTGCGCGCAAGCCCTCGAGAGGCTCCTCTTGCCGTCTCATCTCCCCCACATCCCAGCCCCCGAACGGGACTCGAGAGGTGGAACGGCTGGGGAGCGAGAGCGGAGGCCCAGGGCTTCCTCCCCTCTTCAAGGAGAGGCTAAGGAAGGGGCGTGCGGGACCGAACAGGGACAGGGAAAGAGAAGACCCCTCTAGCATCCGCCTTTCGGGCGATCCAGTTTGACGACCCTCGCCAGAGCACCCCGCGCCCCAGGCCAATTTCCTCTCTCGCCTCCGCACCAGCGTCTCCCTCCGCACCGCCCCCAGCCCCAAACTCCCTCATTCCTGGGAAGTTTTCTCTCTTTACAGTCAACAAACCTGTCAAACGTCTCCCTTCCAGCCCGTCCCCCTTTCCTCAGCTCCCCTTTCTCCCCCCTTCACCCCTCTCTACTCTTCTTCCCCGCCCTTTCTTGCCCCCGACTCCCGGCGGCCGCGAGCGGCTGGGGGCTCGAAGTCTGGGAGAGGCGAGGTGAGGGGGCGAGGCGGGCGGGTCCCGCAGCCCGGAGCGCGCTGGGGCCCCGCCCCAGCACCCCGCTCCCGCCCTCCGCTGCGCTCCTCGCCCGCCGCCCCGGGGCGCACGGCTCGCTCCCGAGAGTCCCGCCGCCTGACTGTCGCAACTGCCACCCCCCTCCGGCCCCCTGCCCCCCGCCCCCGCCTCGGCCCCGCTCCCCTCCCACCCCCACCCCCGGCTCTGATTTCTTCTCCCGAGCGAGCGCGGCAGGAGACACAGGCGCGGGCTGCCCCGTCCGCTCTCCGCCTCCGCCGCGCCCTCCTCTCCCGGGATGGGCCCCCGCTCCGCCGCCGGAGCCCTCGCCTCCCGGCCGCTGCCATCACGCTCCCCGCTCTCGCCCTGAAGCCCCGGCCCTCGCGCGCTGCGGTCGCCCTGTAGCCTCGTCCACTGCCCACACCGGCGGCCCTAGGACTGTCACGATGCTCCCTCCAGCGCGCTCCAGCCTAGGGCTGCTGCTGCTGCTGCTCCTGTGCCCGACGCACGTCGGCGGACTGTGGTGGTGAGTCCGGCTGTCCTGGCTCTGGACGCCGGAGGGTGGGGACCCCGGGAGCCGGGACCGATGGGGTGTTCCGCAGCCTCCGGGCTCTACCTGCTCTCGGAGCCCAGCTTTCTCGCCTCGGCCAGGGGCATTTCCGATCCCTGCTTCGACGTGCCTAACCCCTGGGCACATTCTATTGTGTTTCCTCTTCCTAGGTTCTCCCCAGCCCCCCTCCAAGTTATTCGCTCACCCAGGTCACCAAGGAATAGGCCTGTGGGTAGGAAAGAGCTCTCGGGGAGACACATATCCGAGGAAAAGAATGTGTGAGGAGGGTCCTGGATTCAGGGGTAGTGGGTTGGATTCGGGGAAGACAAGAACAAGGTGGGAAGCCAAGAACAAGGTGGGAAGCCACAGGCAGAGAGGGCCACATAGCTTTCCCTTCTCCTCCCCGCTTTGCCTGCCAACCCACCAACTTCTCTCCGGGCTCCTGTGGAGTGGGCCGTAATGGCGAGAAAGGGAATATAAAGGGGAAACTGAGTCAGGACCCTGGCTTTCTCTACCTCGTCCTCCCCTAGCAAGGAAAAGGAGGAGAGGAAGAAATGGGACCCAGGGCCAGGCCCTTCCAGACGTGGGGGTCATGAATGGAAAAAAATGTGCAGCCCGGGAGATACCACACTGGGAGGGTCCTGCGGGAAAGGAGAGGGGCCTGGCCAGCCAAGGGACGGGGGCATCTTCCCAGGCCTGGCTCCAGCTAGAAGGGACACCCAGGCAGCGAAGGTTGCGGGAGCTTCGAGCCTTGGGGGCGGGGAAGAAGGGTGCCCGACCGGATGGCTCAGAGAGCCAGCTCCAGAAGACTTTTTTTCCCCTTCTTACTCTTCAGAGCCGCAAACCCTCGCCTGGAATAGCTCTGTGTTTAGAGAGGAGATACTTGGACAATAGCGTTGACGAACCAGCCAATCCTAAGAAGGCAGGGGGCCTGCTATTTGCATAGTGCCACGTGATTGGCTGGATGCCGACCCTCCGCTCCTCCCCCGTCCCCCGGATTTGGAAGGGAGGCGGATCCCGGTGCTCTGGGGAGATAGAGAGTAGAATGTCCACACAGCGAGCAGCGGGCTGCAATCCCCTTTCTGCGAGGCGGAGAGCAGTCCCACGCGACTGTCATGGAGGGGGCGAACCGAGGACGACCCAGGTCCCATCTAGGGAGCATACGCCCCTCGATCCGGTTTAGTAGAATGCAGTGGCAGCTTTGAAGCAGACAGATCTAAGATCTAAACATTACGTTTGTGATCTTGGGCTAGTCACTTCCCCTCTCTACCTCTCAGTCTTAACTGGAGATAGGATAACAGTCTCCCTGCCTGGCAGCCTTGCTGGGAAGGTGAGGTGGGAGGACGTGTAGAATGATAGGACCTTAGGAGGTACTCATTATGTGCAGTGCCCTCCTCACAGCCCAGCTTCTCCTGGCCAGGTCCCCAGGAATGAAAAGGGGATTCGTTTAAATTTAAAACCCATGGTTCCAAGGAAAATGTTGTAAAGGAATCTCTTTTCCCCATAAACTCCTTTCCTAACTTTGTCCTTTTTCAAGGTGTGGAGATGGGGTCCCTCTCTGATGGCCATTGTCTCCCCTCCTCTCAATCCCCGTCTGTTTAAATGGTTCTTATCCTTATAGTTAAAATACCACTACCTCCCTGAAGCTGCACCCTTGTCCTTCCGTTGCCTTGTCTGTACTCCCACTGTATCCCATACATTGGGCAACTATGCTAGTTACTGCATTTGCCTGACAAGAGTCTTTTGGGTCTCTCTTCCCTGCTCCACAGAGCCCTTGTCTTTAGGAGCCCTGAGGCCTAGGACAGTGTTGGTGCTGGAGACGGGTTCGTGGAGTATCATTGGACTGGCTGATTCACCTTTCTGGGCTCTGTATCTGTGGGGGTTCCTTTGTTCAGGAGGGACTGCTGGGTGGCAGCCAAGCCAAAGGAGAGCAGCCTGGTCCCTGGGAGACTGACCCTGAAGCTGTGAAGAAGGGAGTGGGGGAGGAGGTGACACGGGCAGGTGTGGGAGAACACAGGGGCCTTCATGGCCACAGCTGCAGGGCGTGCTGGGTGAAGAGTGAGGGGCCCCAGTGATAAGGTGTCTGACTGTCTTGCTCAGATGTGCCTCAGAGGGAATGGGCCTCTCCTACCTGCCTTGGCCCCTTCACTCTCCTTTATTCTTTTGTTTTTCTTTTTTTAATTTTTAATTAATTGGTTTATTTATTTTGAGACAGAGTCTTGCCAAGGTTAGAGTGCAGTGATGTGATCTTGGCCTACTTGAAACTCCCTGGTTCAAGCGATTCTCCTGCCTCAGCTTCCTGAGTAGGTGGGATTATAGGCACCCACCACCATGCCTGGCTAGTTTTTGTATATTTAATAGAGATGGGGTTTCACCAAGTTGGTTAGGCTGGTCTCAAACTCCTGACCTCAAGCGATCTGCCCACCTGGGCCTCCCAGAGTGCTGGGCTTACAGGCATGAGCCACTGCACCTGGCCACCTGTCTATTGCTAATGCTTCATCTCTTTGGTCTGAGCCCAGATCCTCTTCCCCTGGATCTTTGACTCTGCCTACACTCCTGACCCCTCCTCACCCCACCAGTGCCCTCCAAGGTCAAGTTTGGGTTGATGGGCTGGACCAATAATTCCCAGTGTCCTGAGGCTCTTCCATGTCTCCAGACCCCAAGTCTCACTTCAGCTGGCAGCTTTTTCAGCAGGGGCTTCTGGGCTGTTCCCCAATGCCCAGGACCTGCTTTCGCTGGCCCTCTTCTCCCTATTTGTCAGAGAAACCTGGTCAGGTCAGAGCTCCAGTGCTGGCTAGGAAAAGCAGCTGCAGCAGCCTCCTGCAGCCGATCTGACATTCTAGCAGCAGCCAGGCTGGAAGCAGAGAGGACCCCAGGACCTCTGAGTGACTCAACTGCCTTGGTGAGGAAAGGGGAGTCCTGCAGGGGTGTGGTCCATGCTCCAGAATTGGCTTGGAGACCAGGCTCCAGGTTCCTGAGCAGTTTCCCTCCCACCTTCATTTTTACTCCCCCTTCTTACTCCAGTGTGATGCATGCTTTCTAAAACTCTGCCTCCAGGCCAGGCATGGAGGCTCACTCCTGAAATTCCAGCACTTTGGGAGGCTGAGGAGGGCAGATCACTTGAGGTCAGGAGTTTGAGACCAGCCTGGCCAACATAGTGAAACGCTGTCTCTACTAAAAATACAAAAATTAGCTGGGCGTGTTGATGGGTGCCTATAATCCCATCTACTCGGGAGGCTGAGGCAGGAGAATCGCTTGAACCTGGGAGGTGGAGGTTGCAGTGAGCCGAGATCCATGCCACTGTATTCCAGTCTGGGCAACAAAGCAAGACTCTGTCTCAATAAATAAATACATAAATAAGTAAGTAAGTAAATAAATACTCTGCCTCCAGCCTCTCTTTCTCCCATCTGTAATCGTATCTTTGTGAATTACAGAATCCTAGATTCCAGGACATTGGTCAGGCTCTCTGGATGTCATCTTGTCTGGCCTCATTGCATCAAGGCCATCCAGCCTATGCTGTGGTCCTGACAGACCCTGTCTTGGGAGTAAGGCAGAAAGGGAGAGCCTCCCAGTCACCAGTTAACCGCTTCCACTCTGCTCCCTGCTCCGGTCTTGCCCACCCCCAGGAAGTTCTTTACAACATCTGACCCATCGTTATTTATACCTCTAATCAGTGGATGTAGGAAATAGCTCACTCTAATAGAATGGTCAAATCTTCTTTCCTCTGTTTTATGTTTTCTATTTTTTTTTTTTTTTTTGAGACAGAGTCTTACTCTTTGCTCTGTTACCCAGACTGAGTGCAGTGGCACAATCTCAACTCGCTGCAACCTCCACCTCCCAGGTTCAAGTGATTCTCCTGCCTCAGCCTCCCAAGTAGCTGGGATTACTGGTGGCTGCCACCACGTCCAGCTAATTATTTTTAGTATTTTTAGTAGAGACGAGGTTTCACCATGTTGGCCAGGCTGATCTCGAACTTCTGACTTAATGTGATCCACCTGTCTCAGCCTCCCAAAGTGCTAGGATAACAGGTGTGAGCCACCATGGCCCGCCCTGTTTTATATTTTCTATGAAAGAAACTAACCCTCTCCTTGTTCCATTGGGGAAAACACCACCCAGTGCCACTCCCTTCCTCCATTCCATCTTGTCTTTCGCCTGCCACCCTTCTGGAAAAGGAAACAGGAGCCAGAGGCCTAGTGCCTCATCTGTCCCCACAGGGAGGCAGGGAAAGGACCCAGTCTTCTTTGTGACACTCAGCTTTCCTAGCTGCCACCACCACCCCAGGCTGTGCCCTTTCCTATCCTGTCTTTATCTAGGGTCCTGACCCATTGTGGGCAGTCCTGTTGCTGGCCCCTGCTGAGTTTCAGGGTGGGGTGGGGAAGGGGGTGGTTTGGCCATCGGTTCCCTCCTCCAGGCCTCCCGCCTTGGCAGCTTCCCCTGGAGGGAGACAATGGGGCTGTGAGCAGAAAAGGGCAGGGGCAGAAGGAGGCTGGCCCAATCCAGGCCAGAGCATGCCCTGAGCCCACCAGAGTTCTGGCACTGAGACATTTCCTGGGGGGTGCAGCCCCTCCTGCCCTGTTCTCATCAGAAGCCAGGAGTTGGTGGGGAGAGGTCAGCGGGAGGTTTGCTCACCAGGCCTAGCAAGGGGGGTTCCAGAATGTGCATTATAATAGAGAAGTACCACTGTGGAGGGGATGAGGCGAGGGCAGGGCAGTCAGGCTGGCAGAAGGGTGGCCGGAGGCACTCGGAACACAGACGTCTGTCCTTTGTGGGTCTGTGAAAGCACCCCCAGCCTGCACCCTCCTTCCTGCCTAGGCAGGGAACCCTCTCCGGTGCTTCCCCAGAACTGCTGGAGGAGGAGCTAAGGGAAAGAAAGGCCTCTGGGAGGCTTCTCCACCTTGGCCTCTCTGGCTGGTTCCTCCAGTTATGAGCCTTCGGTTTAATCTAGAAAGTAGATCTAGTGGCCGTGTGCCTGTAATCCCAGCACTTTGGGAGGCCAAGGTGAGTGGATCACCTGAGGTCAAGAGTTCAAGACCAGCCTGGTCAACATGGGAAACCCCATCTCTACTAGAAATACAAAAATTAGCTGGGCATGATGGCTTGTGCCTGTAATCCCAGCTACTTGGGAGGTTGAGCAGGAGAATCACTTGAACCTGGGAGGCAGAGGTTGCAGTGAGCTGAGATTGCACCATTGCTCTCCAGTCTGGGTGTCGCAGTGAAACTCTGTCTCAAAAAAAAAAAAAAAAAGAGTAGATCTAGAAAGCACTTAGAGATAATCAGGTCCAATATTTTTACTTACATGGTGAGGGCAGTAAGGTCTCTGACAGGTGGTAAGAAAATGATTTGGCCTTGGCCACTCAGAATGCAGGTAGCTCAGAGCCAGGCTGAGAGTCCACCTCCAGCTCAGCACCTCATTCTTGTGAGTGGTGTGGGGTGGGGACGGTCAGGAAAGGGGCACAGGACCTTCCACAGACCTCTTCTGCTCCCCTATCCCACCCTCAGATAGGTGCTCCCCACCTTAATATGGGTAAGTGGAGGGCCCAGGAGGGTCTCCTGGGGCACCTTCACCTGCCACTGCCCTGACCAAAAGGAAGCCCTTTTGTACAGCAAAGTCTGTTGGGGAAAGGAAAGCCCCTGCCTCTCCTAAGTGTGATGAGGAGAGACAAGTGAGCAAGGGCAGAGGGAACCAAGTTGGGTCAGGGGTGGTGAGGGGTGGAATGGAGTGGCTGGGGGTAGTGGGGAGGCAGGGGTTAATGGAGCTGGGTATCACTGGCTTTGATGTGGTGGTTTGGATGGGGGTAGGGGCTGGGGGAGGGGGAGGGGGAGCGGTAATTACTGAGTTAGACAGAGCAGGACAGGACAGGCGGGCGGGCACAGGCCCGGGCCCAGCCGCTTCAGCAGCCGTCAGGCAACATTTTTCTGCCCCTTCTCCACCACCCACCTCCCCCACCCCTGTGCAACCCCCACCCACAGCCCCAGGGCTCAGGGCTCCCTCTGCTGGCTTGTGGAAGGTGGGGTCAGTGTGGGGACTTTGGGAGTAGGGGTGGGGAAATAGAAGGAGGCTGGCTTGGAGACGGTTCAGAGGACGTTGGGCATCCAGTGGGCTGTGACCCCTTTGGCCTCAGTGATGCATCGAGTGCCTGCTGGGGAAGAGGAGGGTCCTAGAGGGTGCATTTGGCCCCTGAGCGGGGCTGGATGGAGGAGGAGGAGACGCAGGGTTCCAGGCTGAGAAGAAACAGCAGAGAGTTGGAGAAAAGGGTGTTCTCAGGAATCCACAATGCTGCCTGCACCCTACTGCTTATCCTGAACTGTGCAGACCCGAGAGATGGATAAGGATGTGAGTGGGAAGACAAACACCAGCTGTTGGAGGACGCCCAATCTCTGGACAAGCTCTCTGCATCTGTAATCTGGGAGGGAGGTGGCTATTACTATTTTCATTTGACAGTTGAAGAAACTGAGGCTCGAGGTTAAGTCTCATCATCCGTCTAATGAAGATTAAGTGCCAATTTCACAGGCTAGGGACTCACCGAACATCACAGCACAAGCCAATGGCAGAGCCCAGATCCAATCCCAAGCCTGGTGGATCCGAAAACCCTGAGTGCACTCCATTAATGCCCACGCAGGCGCTTACTGTCTTTGATGAGTTTTCTACCTAGTTGGAAAGATAAGACAAGCAAACATGAAAAATGAATTATACCACTGGCAGGATAACAGACACCGCCAAAATGAGTGACATTCCGGGTGATGCATGGGGTGAAGGTCGGTGGGCATTGGGGCCCAGGGAGGCTCCTTAGGGCAAATGGGATCTGAGGTGAGTTTGGAGAGATGCTAGGATTTTGATGATTTAGGATGGGTCTGAGTCCAGAAGTTCAGCGATGTTATCTAGACTAGATTCCAAGTTAATCAACCCTGCTAGGAATACGGGGCTGTGAGGAGGAGGGTGTGGGGGGCCACCGGAAGTCTTCAGACATCTCACGTGCCCATTTGCCTCCAGTGCTGTTTGTGTTTGAAATGGTCACCTACTGTGTCTTGCAATAGAGATCCCTCCACCAGTGGCCAGGGTGTCACCTCCTCCCTTGCTCATCTGCATAACGAGCTGAATGGGGTGATCTCTGACAACGTTTTTTAGCCCTCCGACTCAAGAGATGGAAAAGTAGGTTAGGCCGGAACCCCAGACCCCCAGGGCTTAGGTCTACAGATGTTGCCAATAGGGACCGGCTGGCTGCTGACACTACCTCACTGGGCAATTGATCCTATCAACCATGGTTCTTGGGAGAGAGACCTTGGCACAGACCAGGCCAGTTAGAATGACAATCCATAGGCTTGTCCCTTCTTGTCCACATGCTGATTTCTTTGAGGGCGAGCCTCATGTTTTCTATGCCCAGGAATGGCTGTTTGATGAGGGTCCCAGATCCTATACACTGTGTATTCCCTACCTACCGCCACCGTGCTTCAGACCCCAAAACATGCAAATTCTCCTGAAGGAGCACATCTTCTCTGGGCTGATCCCAGGCCAATGCTGACCCAATGGCCTGAAAAGCAGAGTTCACTCCCTAGGGAAGCATAAAGGAAGGAAGGTGAAAGGTGAGTGGGGATGGGGGACTTATTACTTGATGTGGTGTCAAAAGCCAAAGTTATAGGCGGTCTGTGAGTCTCTCATGCTAACTCCTCAGTTTTTCTGAAGCCCACAGAGGGAACTGACTTGCTCAGAGTGACTCAGCCCACACAGAGTTGACAGAAACCAGAGTTTGGAAGCGAAGCTTGGTGTTTTGCCCAATGCCCCCTGCCACGCCCCTTCTGGAGTTTCATTTCCTATGTATTTGGGATGGGAGAAAGGACAGCAGGGCAGGGAACAAGCTGGTCCTTTGGGATTCTAGCTGCTACTACTGCCCATCCCTCCCCCTGACCAGCTTGTAAACAAGTCTAGTTCCCAGGCAGCTAGCCAGCCTGGGGAGCCAGACCCAGATCAGGAACTGGCTCTGGGCAGCCCCCCAGCCCTGTGGAGGGTCAGCCCCACCTCCTGAAGGTCCTTGGGCTTCATACTCCTCATGATTCTCCCCTGGCTCTAGTCTCTGTGAAACAGACAAGGTCAAGAGGTCTTTTGTCTCTCTGTCTTGCTCATCTCCACTCCCTCCTGCTTTCTTAAGGGAGGAGGGAGAGGAGAAGGATGGGGCAGAGTAACCTTGGGAAGATAAGGCCAGTCACCCTGGGAAAGTAGGGAGTTAGCAGAGGGCAGGGTTGAGGAGGAGGGACTGGGGAACGTAGAAGCAGGGGCAGCGGGAGTGGGGAAGATGAGCTTGCAGAGCCTCAGACTCACAGGTAGAGCCTCAGACTCACAGCTAGAGCCTCAGACTCACAGGTAGAGCCTCAGACTCACAGGTAGAGCCTCAGACTCACAGGTAGAGTGCCAGACATAGGAGCTGGAGGACCGCAGAGAGGACTCATTCCCTGCCTCTGATTCCCAGTGGGGGAAAAGAGCATGTTTGGGGATATGAATTAGGAGTCATGAAATAACATGTGAACAGGAGCCTGGGCTCAAGTGAGAACTTTCTCTTAGATGACTTACTTGTTCATTCAAAAACACATATGAAATGGTGTTTGTTGAATAATATACTACAGGTAGTATTCACATATAACACAAAATTCATACTATGCAATTTTTTTTGTAATAAAAATCGGGATTGGGGGAGAATAAAAACTAAGTAACTAAAAGTCTTCCAGGAGATCCAAAGGAAAATAAGGCAGTTCTAACCCTCAAAAAGCTCATAGTCTTACCTCCTGACCCTTCACAGCCATATTGAAAGCTGCTTCCAATCCTTATAATGAGGTGGGATAAATGGGCAGAGGAGGAACAGATAGATTGATGGATCCATAGAGTATGATCAACTCTCAAAAGTCACTGGGTCACTGGGCTCCCCTGACCTACTCTCTATTGCTGTACTTATCGAGGCTGGGAAAGTGTGGGGGTCAGTGCTGGGCTGATCTTAAGCACGCAGGAGGGAAGATGTGGACTGTAGCTTCTCCACTGAGAGACATCTGGTTCCTGAGCTTCTTGGGTAAGGATGAAGGCAGCAACCCGATTTTGTGTGTGTGTGCACGTGTGTGTGCACGCGCATATGTGTGTGTGCACGTGTGTGTGCGCACGTGTGTGTGCACGCGCATATGTGTGTGCACGTGTGTGTGCACGCGCATATGTGTGTGTGTGCACGTGTGTGTGCATGCGCCTGTGTACGCATGAGAATGCATGCATGCACACACGTGTTTGTGTTGTAGACTTTAAAGGACTGAGTTTACTACACATCTTCCTGCACCACCACTTCAAGCATCTCGGTTCTCAGTGTTGAGAGTTCTACCTTAAAACCTAAATTCCTCTTGCTTCTATTTAAGACCATCATATTTCACTGTTGTGGAGCCAGAACATGCCTAGGCAGCCTGTGCTTGTGGAGCAAATGGGGACAGTGGGTCGGATGTGCACTAAAGCGAAACTGAAAAGTAGGCCACCTTGACCTTTGGTGCCACCTACCACCATCCAATGTGTTTTCTATCTCCTGGGACCCCTCCCCCACCCAGTTTTTATCTGCCCTCTGCTGAACGGCTTTTGGGTGGTCTCTAAGTACCCTCTGCTCCCAAATGCTCTAGTCATTCGTTTGAGACGGGGATCCCAGCTAAGTGGTCACATAGGAGCGATCTGAAAGCAGTTCCCCAGGTGTAAATCTCTAAGGACTTAACCTCCAGGGGTCTGGTATACAGAAATCAAATGTCAGCTCTCTCCTCGGACAGAATGAAGGCCAGGAGTGGAGGGATTTCTGGAAGTGTGTGGAACTTCCCATGAAGTCTTCCCCTACCAAGCCAAACATTGCCCGCCCCCAGCAGTGATGTCACCCCAGGGCGCAGGGCTTGGCTCACTGCCATTCTACTCAGAGAAGGCAACAGATCCTTGGTCATGTGCAGTGGCTCATGCCTGTTATCCCAACACTTTGGGAGGTTGACGCGGGTGGATCACCTGAGTCAGGAGTTTGAGACCAGCCTGGCCAACATGGTGAAACCCCGTCTCTAATAAAAGCACAAAAAACTTAGGCGGGTGTGGTGGTGCGTGCCTGTAGTCCCAGCTATTTGGGAATCTGAGGGATGAAAATCGCTTGAACCCAGGCAGTGGAGGTTGCAGTGAGCCGAGATCTAACCACTGCACTCCAGCCTGGGTGACAGAGTGAGACTCTGTTTCAACTTTAAAAAACCCTGAAAAAACAAAAAACAGATTCTGGAGCAGAAGGTCAGTGCCACCTACTTTCCAACAACGCTTCAGAGACCTGGCCCCCAGCTCCTTCCTCCCGCTTTCCAGTTCAGGGACACAGAGGATATCAGGGTGGGAGGGTCCACCTTCGAGATGAAAGCCCGACACACCCATTTTGCAGGAGAAACTTGGACTACAGAGCGGGTGCGACTTTTCTCGGAGAGCCTCCCATTCCCTAGCCCGTGGCATTCTCTCTTCCTGGGATTGCTCTTGCCTTCCATCAGGGCATATCCAGCTTGTGGTCCACTAGGACCATATTATTCCTTGATACTGCTTACTTCTCTTTGATGTCTCTTGATGACACAGACTTTCTTTTCCTTGGTGGTCTTCTTGATCTTTCTTCTGTCACCCTTCTGGGCTAGACGTTTGAGGTTAACTTTGGCTTACCTGGGGCCAGCTGCCTTCATCTTGAGTCAAATTTCTGTAAGGATCTATTTACAAAGATGTGCGCAGAAAGATAAGATTGAAGCCTTGCTCTGTAGCAATTATCCGGCTAGACTCTACTTAAGAGGGGACACAGACTTGGAATAGTAGGAGAGCCACACAGGACAATCTCAAGCTCAGTCCGGGGGTAGGGCATGTGGAAGCTCCTGGCTGAAGGCTGAGTGGGGCCAGTCTCCCTCCCCTCCACCCCATGCCCTTTTTGGGGTTACACCCCTGACCTGCTATTCTCTTCTTCCCAGGGCTGTGGGCAGCCCCTTGGTTATGGACCCTATCAGCATCTGCAGGAAAGCACGGCGGCTGGCCGGATGGCAGGCCGAGTTGTGCCAGGCTGAGCCGGAAGTGGTGGAGGAGCTAGCCCGGGGCGCCCGGCTCGGGGTGCGAGAGTGCCAGTTCCAGTTCCGCTTCCGCCGCTGGAACTGCTCCAGCAACAGCAAGGCCTTTGGACGCATCCTGCAGCAGGGTCAGTGTGGGGAGGGGCGGAAGTGGGGCTGCATTCTCCCCGCTGGGGCACCGGAGGAGAGGGAAGCCGGTTCATGGAGGGGAGCTGGTTCACAGAAGTTGCTGAGTCCCACTTCCCCGATGCAGGGGTCTGGGCACCCTGCAAGGACCCTGCCTCCCAGGCTCCTGGGGCAGCCCTCCCGCTGCAGGTTTTGGGTCCCAGGCCCCAGCTAACCGCCCCAGCCCGAGCTAACTGCATCTCTCTGCATTCAGACATTCGGGAGACGGCCTTCGTGTTTGCCATCACTGCAGCGGGCGCCAGCCACGCCGTCACGCAGGCCTGTTCCTTGGGCGAGCTGCTGCAGTGCGGCTGCCAGGCGCCCCGCGGGTGGGTCCCGCCCCAGCCCTCCGGCCTGCCTGGCACCCCCGGACCCCCTGGCCCCGCGGGCTCCCTGGAAGGCAGCGTCGCCTGGGAGTGGGGAGGCTGCGGCGACGACGTGGACTACGGGGATGAGAAGTCGAGGCTCTTTATGGACGCGCGGGACAATCGGGGACGCGGAGACATGCGCGCGTTGGTGCAACTGCACAACAACGAGGCAGGCCGGCTGGTGCGTAGGGGCAGGACAGAGTGAGTGTGTGAGGGCATGTGAGTGTGCGTAGGAGCGTGCCCGAGGAAGTGTGGGCAGGAGTGAGGGTGTGCAAGTGGAGGGGTGTGTGAATGTGTGGGGGAGTGGGCACGGGCAGAGGGGGCAGAGGGAGGCCTCGGAGAGACTGGCTGCAAGCATGGATGGACATGTGGGAGCAGAGATGCCCAACCTCAAAGAAGGAGTCACTTGGGGGTCTGAGAAGGACAGATGCTGGGCGGTATAGCGGGCAGAGAAGGGAAGGGACACTCAGGGAATGGCGTTGAGGACCTTTAGGGATCCCAGGTCGAGAGGGTACAGCTCCAAGACAGGACAGGTGGAGCAAAGCTTGGAGTGGGTAGGGGGTCTAGATGCTTGGGTAGGGGTAGAAGAATACAACAAAGGCGGAATGAAAGACAGGAGAGAAGCTAGGGTAAGGTCTGGGGTCTGGGTGGAGGGAAGCCAGGGTGAGTGAGAGAGGCCTAGAAAGAGTTAGAACAAGTCTGAAGGGCGATGGAAAAGAGCGAAGGACAAGGACCTGGTCCTGATGGAGGTTGGAGGGAGTCAGGTGGAGACCAGGACAGCTGTGACCAATTCTGGCCACTTGCCAACTGGCTGCCCAGCAACCCCAGCCCAGGTCTCACCTGCCCAGAGCCGTGGCAGGCTCTCCACTCCCCTCAGTAATGAAGAGAGCCCCAGGAGTTCTGGTTCAGGGGCAAGAAGGTTGTCTGGGTGTGATGGTTCCAGGAGGGGGCCGGGTAGACTCAGGAGATGGGGGTGGGACACATGGTCAGGTTGGGCCCCAGACTCTGAGCTTCCAGAGATGATTTTCCTGGGTCTTCAGAACCATCAATCTTTGCCGGGGGTCAGAAATCTTAGACCTTGCTTCAGGCAGTGAATCGGGGAGAGGCTGCCTGGGTTCCACTCTTGAGTACTGCATTCCCAGCAGGCCCTCCTCCACCCGATGCCTCAGTTCGAGGGTTCTCCAGGGACACCACCACTCATACCTTGTCTTCTAGGGTTCGGAGCCTGAGGCATTGGGCAGGGGGAGGATGGGGCCTGAAGAGGAATGTCAGGACAGGCCCACATACCTGCTGAGAGGGTTGGGGAGGGGTGGTGGAGACAGACGCGCAAGCGGCTCTGCGGCTCTGCGTCTCTGCTCAGCCCCGGGCCTTGAGGGGTAGGAATGAGGGGGCCAGGTTGGCAGGAGGGCTAGGCCTCAACAGCTGCCACCTCTCCTGGACTCCAGAGAGAATCTCACCTTTGCTGTCCATTCTGCTTTCTCCCCCACCCCCTGGCTTTGGACCCTGGAATCTCTGCGCTCCATGTTCTCCCCCCACTCTCACTTCATCATCCTCATACTCATCATCCCTCCTGCTCCCTCCCTCCAAGTTGTCCTTTCCTTGATTTCCTCCTCCCGACCTTGCGGTCTCCTTTTGTCTGCATTTTCCTCTTTTCTTTTCACTTCCCATCTCCAATCTTATTTTCTGTCCATCCACTGGGCCCTTACCTGCACCCCCCCATCTGTTCACATGCACCCGCCCCTCTGCTCCCCCGCAGGCCGTGCGGAGCCAGACGCGCACCGAGTGCAAGTGCCACGGGCTGTCGGGCTCGTGCGCGCTACGCACCTGCTGGCAGAAGCTACCTCCGTTTCGCGAAGTGGGCGCGCTGCTGCTGGAGCGCTTCCACGGCGCCTCACGCGTCATGGGCACCAACGACGGCAAGGCCCTGCTGCCCGCCGTCCGCACGCTCAAGCCGCCTGACCGAGCGGACCTCCTCTACGCCGCCGACTCGCCCGACTTCTGCGCCCCCAACCGCCGCACCGGCTCCCCTGGCACGCGCGGCCGCGCCTGCAATAGCAGCGCCCCAGACCTCAGCGGCTGCGACCTGCTGTGCTGTGGCCGCGGGCACCGCCAGGAAAGCGTGCAGTTCGAGGAGAACTGCCTGTGCCGCTTCCAATGGTGCTGCGTAGTGCAGTGCCACCGCTGCAGCGTGCTCAGGCAGCTCACCCTCTGCCTCTGACCCACCGGCCGGCCCCTAGACTGAGCGCAGCGGTGGCTCGCGCCAGCGGGACCTCAGGGTACCGGCACGAGGCGCCTGTGGAGCCCAGCCTCTTCCTGCCAAAGCCCAACTCCCGGGCCTCTGGAAATGTTAAGGCGCGGGGCTTGAGAGGAACAGTCCCCCAAGAAGGCCCAGGGCGCTAGATGGCCCCTGAGAGGCGCTCACGGAGCACAGGCGCTCCCTCCCCTTGATCCCTAGGCGGAAACCAAAGAGCCAGTCTAAAGGCCTCTGGGTACTGGGCTCCCCAGAACTGCTGGCCAAGGGATGGTGGGTGAGGTTAGTATCAATAAAGATATTTAAACCACTAGGGCTGGACTCACAGTTTGAGGGAGACTGATCTGCAGGCTGCCAGTTTCCAGAAGAAGATGGTTTTGCTGGAACCAGCATCTCAGGGAACTTCCCCTGGGTCCCTGTCTCCCAACCAGGTTGGCCTCTGCTGGAGACTATTTTCTCCTTGGCATTCTTCTTGTTCACTTCAGGGGGCTTCTGATGCCCTGTAACACATCTAGGGCCTGGACCTGCAAGCTGGAGAAGAACTAGCAATTCTTCTTTAAACGTATAGGGCATCGGAAGCTTCTGATGGTATGCTCAGCTCTCAAACTCGCCCTTATCTTAATTTTTAGGGGATTATATCTGTTTCTGTGACACCTGGGGAATTCCTGGGTAGACTTTTGGGGCTGCCTAAGCCCTTGGGATTAAAGCACTTTTTTTTTTTTTTTTTGAAATGGAGTCTTGCTCTGTTACCCAGGCTGGAGTGCAGTGGCACCATCTCATCTTGCTGCAACCTCCGCCTCCCAGGTTCAAGCGATTCTCCTGCTTCAATCTCCAAGTAGCTGAGATTACACATTCGTGCCACCACACCCAGCTAATTTTTGCATTTTTAGTAGAGACAGGGTTTTGTCATATTGGCCAGGCTGGTCTCAAACTCCTGACCTCATGATCTGCCCACCTTTGCTTCCCAAAGTGCTGGGATTACAGGCGTGAGCCACTGTGTCCGGTCCTAAAGCACTTTATAAACTGTAGAATGTGATGAACACTTGTTATTAGCTCCACCAGCTTTTATTACCATCAAAACTAACTTCACCCCATTCGTATTGAAAAGACTGTCCACAGCATTTCTGATCACACTTAGAGGGAGAGGAAGTCAGTTTGTCCCAACGTTTCTCTGGGCACCCAACAATATTTCCTTCCTTGTGGTTCCTCTTGGGAAGCTCCTGGTGAAGGTGAGTGGACAGAGGGCAGTTCTGGATTCTCCAGAGCTGAAGCTTGAGCACCTGTCTTCCTCCAGAGAGAAAGAGGGAGGGCAGAGCCCGACTTCCAGGACTCAGAGCCCCCAACTTTCCTTCAGTCCAAATACTGCAATGTGGAATGACTCCCCCGTCAAGGTATGGAGGACAAAAAATGAGCTTTGGGGTCAGACACTCTGGGTTTGCAGTTGGTGTTACTGCTTATAAATTTACAACATAGGTCAAGTTAGCCTCATTTTCTTTATGTGGTGGGGATTGCGCACTGTTTCAGTTATCCAATGCTATCTAACAACCCCAAAGTAATTACTTCTCAGGAATCTTGAGGTTGTGATTTGTCAGAACTCAGCTCAGTAGGTCTGCTGTGTATAGCAGAACAATTGGCTTGGGTTCTCATGGCTGCATTTTGCTGGAGTCTCTGTTGTGCTGGACAGTCCAGGAAGCCCCATTCACATGTCCAGGGCATAGAGCTTCTCTGGTGCTCTCATTCTCTCCACGTGGCTAACTTGGGCTTCCGCACTGCATGTTAGCCTTAGGACCATCAGACTTCTTACATAAGACTGGCTTTCAAAAGAGAGTGTACCAATCTTAAAGGCAGAAACTGTAGGCTTCTTCTCAAGTCCAGCTTTGGAAGTTACATAGCATCACTGTAACTCTGTATTGGCCAAAGCAGGTCACAGAAACAGGCAAAATTCAAAAGGAGGGAAAATCAATTCCACCTCTCAATGCAAGGTGTGGCAAAGAATTTGCAGCCATCAGAATCTGTCCCGCCCCTTCACAGGATTGATGGTAGAATTTTTTTTTTGAGATATGAAAGCCTTTAGCATAGCTCATGACACATACTTTGTCAACCATATGTTTAATAAATGGTAGTTACTGTGAACATGAGGATAGACACACGATGCTTTGCGGTTATTGGGCAGGCCCTGATTACAAATGAAGGCACCTGACTTTTTGCAGAGTCCAAACAGAATTAATGAGTGGCTGTTATGCCCGGGAAGTCCAAGGGTTAGTCTGAATTCAGGTACTGCTGAACCCAGGGGTTCACATGGTCACAGGCCTCTTTCTCATCTTCCCTCTCCCTCACCCTTACATTTATTGTTTCTGCTTGTCTCTGTCTCTCTTGGCATACTGTCCTCGCTGTCTCCTCCTGCAGACTTTCTCCATATGACATGCTCTATATGCATTCTTAGATCCAAAAAAGAAGAGTGACCTTCCCAGTTGTCTCCAACAGAAGTCCCAAGGAAGACCTTGCTTAGTGCAGCTTGGTCATTTGCTTATTCCTGAACCAACAATGGTGTCTAGGGAGATGTACTGCCGCCTGGGATTGACGGCCCCTCTAGGACCACGGATGGGGGGTGCACAAGGAGCAAAGCACACTTCTTCAAATGAAACAGAAGGAAAGAGAGCTCATTCTGGATGTGACAGACCCTAACCATGGCTTCCAGGACTCCTGTCCTTCCGCTGCAATGCCCCTGCATTCAGTCTGTGACTGAGCCTGCTTCAACCCTTAAGGCTGATGGTGAAGAGGGGTGTCAGGCTTCGGGAAGGTGGAGGCACCTGGGTTTTCCTTTCTGTCTCCTCTTGGCTCCCTTGGGTCAGATATCTGGGCTTTGGGGAAGTCACGGAGAATTTGGATTTAGAACTCCTCGACCAAAGGAAACTGTTAACTTACCAAAGGAGACAGTGGAACTACATTATGGTTCACAGGGAGGAGAAATGAAGCTCCGCGAGGGCAAGCTTTGTAATCATAGATCTGCCTTCCCTAAAGCTCTGCACTTGTCTTCAAACCAACGAACCCCAAACCCAAACTCCTGCACTTCTCACACAGACCACCAGGGGGCATGCGGAGCCCAGCTTCTCTATTAGCAGCGAGTGACAGACTGGACCCGCAGGACATCTGGGAAACTCAGAGAATGGTGGGCAGGAGAGGGTAGGACTGAAGGGAAGCAAAGGAGACCTATTGACAGCTCGGGTCAAGCTTCTAGGGTTCCAGAGCGTCTGGAATGTCTGGGCTGACCCAGACCTAGGGCTGGGACACCAGCCTCCTGGTCTTGGCCACTGCTGGGTCCTGCAGGAGGTGAGATAGGGTGGCTGGTGAGCCACCAAGCCAGAGAGAGAAACTGGGGAAGTGGCGTGAGCCGCCACCGCCCCAGGCAGGTGAAGAGGAACTCAGAGGAAGCAGTGCGGTGCGATGAAAACAGCCTTGCTCTCTAGTCTGACTTTGGTCAAGTCAGTTAACCTGTCTGAGCACTTGCTATTACCTAACAGGGGTGCCTGATCGCTTTCCAGCACTTTGTGAAAGTCCACTTCAGTCTTTAAACTGCTGGCCACACGTCACTGGTCCACCTTCTGTGACCAAACCCTGAAGGCATCTGGGAACTGCCTTCTGTGACCCAGGAGGCACCATTGGGACCCCTAGTCTCATCTTCTTTCAGCCCAGAGACAGATCTGTGCTCTTGCCCTGCTGCCTGGGAAGGGGCCAGAAGGAGAGCTCCCACCACCACCACACCCCTGTCATCCAGCTGCTCAGCCCCAGGCAGTCTGAGCCATCAAAGTCCCCTGCTGGCTGAGTGGCAGGGGACATGTGGAACTGGGGAGATGGGGGGAAGTGCGCAGAGGCACCCCAGATGTTTGTGTGACCACATCAGGAACAAGCAGAACACAGGCAGATGGGTGAGGAGGCCAAGTAGAAGGCCTAGAATTAGCCTGAGGCTGAGGGCTCGGGGAACATTTCCCTTCCCTTTCAATGACCAAATGCATTAGGAGTTTGGGGAGACTGAAGCAACAGCCATTCCCCCTTAGGGGTTAGTGGCCCCTGGGGCCTGGACAACAAGACAAAGAGCCCCCTTATTGGCCTGGAGCTCCTTGGCTCTCTTCTTCATCAAGACAAACTTCTCCAGGACTGGGCTGGGGCTGGACTGGGCTAAGCTGGGGCTGTGAGGGTCCCACCTGTTCTCACCTTGGTGCCTCCCCTGGCCCTTCCTCCCTGTGACCTTCTCCAGAGCTGCCACAGCTGGAACCATTCTCCAAGCTGCCTTTCATCCCCAGTGCTCCCCCGCCCCCCAGTGGCCCCTGTAATTGTGGTCTTAGGCGGCGGCTGCGGGGGCTGGGGCTGGGCTGAGGTCCAGGGCCCAGGGCAGGGCCAGGGTGGGGACTGGGGGGTGCCGATAGGGGCTTGGCCATGGTATGGGTCATAATGGGGCTGGGGCCTCAGCTGCAGACAGTCTCTGGGCCTCACCTACACACATGCCAAGGTTTTGGGCAGACACAGACCCTCCCCTCCCTGCACTGAGAAGCTCTGACTTGGGACCCTCCTGACACCAGGCCAGAGCCACGCCTGAGTGCAAGCCTCAGGAATCACCATTTACCTCCTGAGTTTCTTTTTAAGACAAAATTTTCTCTGTCTCCTTTGCACCTCTATATTTCATGAACAGTGGAGGGGGGAACAAAGAGACCCCCCATCATCACAGAGATACCAAAAGGAAACTAAATCCATTCCTCAACCAGGTCAGCAGCGTTTCCCAAAAGGAGTCCCCACCAAAATCACTGGGGATGCTAGCTAGAAAGACAGACCCCCAGACCTTGTCCCTGGAAAGGCAGATTCAGCTGCATGGAGCCTGGAATCCGCCTTCCCACAGTAGCCCACCCCAGGGGATACGTGTGCTGCATCAAGCATGGGAAATGCTAGTGTGAGAGCAAGATGGGGAATAGGACATCTGCAACCTGATTATGAATCCCCTCCTCGTATCATGTTCCTAATCCTTTATGGGGCTCAGTTTCCCCAATAGCCAATGAGAACATGACTCTCCAGCCTGCTGGTGTCCTCTCCCATCCTGGGCTGGTGCCACTCCTCTGTGTTGAGTCTGGTCCCACCCTTATCCTTCCCTCTTACCCTTCCCAAATGCTAGTCCCAAGCTGTCCCTGTTCCTGCAGCTTGATGGGGAGAGTGGGGAGGGCAGGGGGCAGTTGGGGTCAAATAAGGCTCTGGCTGACGCAGTCTGCTTGCTGCCCCTGGCTGTTTTCCTGCAGTCCAGCCAGACTGCTTCCCCCCCACCACTGCCCCAACCCCACCCCCAGCAGCCTCAAGCCCTTAATTCCTGACAGCTGCGGTGGCTGCCGGCAGAGATGGGGGAAAGGAGGGGGGAGTATGCAGTCAGCCTGCTGTTGCTCAGGCTGCCCCCCACCACCTGACAGTCTGGGGACAAGGAAGGCCTCAGTCCCTCCTTCAATTCTCCAGGGATGGGCAATTCCAGGAATGGGTCCTTTTTTGTCTCTGAGCCCAGAGGCTCCCATAGTTCTGTCCCTAAGCCAGCAGGGGCTCTCTTCAGAGAGAAGGGTGATTGGGTGGGAAGGATGTGTGTGTAGAGTGGGAGGCTTGTGCCCATTTTACAGAGGAGGATGCCGAGGGCACAGGGCAGGAGGAGGATCCACGATCGGGGCCCAGGCTAGCACCATAACCAAAGGCAGAGCTGCCTTTCCCCTACCCTCTGGCTTTCCCCTACCCTTGCCCCATATTGAGGAGGACCCCAGTTGGGGTGGAGGGACAAGACGCGATCTCAGCGAGTAGATGTGACTCAGGAGGCTGGGGGAGCTCCTAGAGGACCATGTGCAGGTGGGACCAGGGAGGGCCAGGATAAAACTGAGAGTGTCTGCGGGCACAGCCAGGCACACTCAGCGATGGGGCCGCAGCTGGCAACATGGGAGTCAGGAGAGCTGCGTTGGGTTCTAGCTCTTCCACTTATTTGCTGTGTGACCCCTCTGAGCCTCAATATTTTCTTGTGAAATAGAGGGGAGCTAAATAAGCTATCTCAAGACCCACTTCTAGGGTTAAAAGGCTTTCTAACGTCTCCCAGGGCGTGCCACTCAGGGCGCTGTGTTCCTGCTCACACATTTTCTGGGGGCCTGACACTGCTGCCTCCACGGGCTCACTGAGGAGACGAGGCGGTCCCCCGAGCCACATTTCATCAAGGGGCAGAGGGGGTCTCCGTGAGTGGGAGCAGGAGGCACCTGTCTAAGGTAACACAGCAAAGAAGAGAAAAAGCCTGAGGCTGCCAAACCCCTTCGCAGGAACCCACACCTGCCTCACAGCAGGCAGGCCCGGGGGAAGTCCCTCTCTGGTGGGGGAGGCGAAACAGAGAGGCCAGCTCCTCCCCTCCAGCCCCTGCAGGTGTGTGTGTTGGGGTGGAATGGGGGCGCTCCCCAGCAGCTGCGTCTCAGCCAGGCACACACACCTCGCGGTAACACCTCCCCTTCGCCCCCCCCACCCCGCCCCACACAACCCTGCGCGCTCCACACCCAGGCATCTTCCCGTGCACGCGCGCCCAGACCCCAACACCTTTACCCTCCTGCCCTCAGCAGGGCCGCTCCCACCCTGGGTCCCCAGCGGACACAGTGGCCTCGGGACTCGTACACGCCTCCACGCCCCGCCGCGTGACGTCACGTGGGGTAGAGCCCTGAGACACTAAATGGGGGGGGCAGGGGGGGAGGAATGGGAAGGCGGCAGAGCTCCCAGAGCCGGGACAGTCACTCACTCTCCAGGCAGTGGGGCCCAGCACAGACAGCGCCGCCCCAGACAGCCCGCCTAGCAAGCGCAGGCTCCTAGCGCTGCGCTGGAGGGCTCCCTGGCACCCCAGCCTTGCGTCCCCAGCCCGCTGCACCTCCGGGCCCCCCTTGCTCTCGAGAGGCACCGGGAGTTGTCGCAGGGGGGCCTCGGGAAATTCCCCGGACCCCTGTGCCAGGAGGTGCCCGGTTCGCCCGCTCTTCACCCCCCGCCCCCCCCCCGAGGGCGGTGCCCGGGGGTGCTGCCCCATGGAGCGGGGAGGCGGGCGCCGTCTGCTCCCGGAGCCCTGACCCGAGTCGGAGCTGTGTGTCGCAGCCGCCCCGACCCCCCGGCGATCATGCGCCGGCGCCCCTGGCTCTCCAGTCCCACTGGGCTGTGAGTCCCCCACTCCCAGCCCGTCAGGGCCTGCGCGCCATGGGCAGCGCCCACCCTCGCCCCTGGCTGCGGCTCCGTCCCCAGCCCCAGCCGCGGCCAGCGCTCTGGGTGCTCCTGTTCTTCCTACTGCTGCTGGCTGCTGCCATGCCCAGGTGAGCCCTCGCCTCATGCTCCGCCCTCCTAGAGAGTTAGGACCGGGGGCCCTGCAGGGGCCTCTGCTGCTCTTTCTGGGGTAGAGGACCCTGCAAGGAGGGAGGGACAGGGTCATAGGAAAGTGCTGGTGCCCAACCAAAGGCAGTGAGCTCCCTATAGGAGGGGGTTGGACGGTGATAGGATGTGGGCCGTCCAGGGAGACAGGGCAGTGCCCAGGAGCAGGATGGCAACTAGGAGGGGAGGTGTGTATGGGGGAGCAAGTGCCAGTCTGGAGTTCCTGCCCTGTTGGAGGAAGGCACCCCCACCCCAGGAGTAAGCACAGACTGCCTCACTCCTTCCTGCAGCTCAGCCCCAGCTAGGGGCAAGGGTTGGGAGGCTGGAAGGGGATAGCCCAGGTGGGGTCAGTGAGAGACTGCAGCTGCAAGAGCTGTGAGAGTGTGTGTGTGTGTGTGTGCGCGCGCGCGTGCACGTGCGATCGGGCCCAGGATCCCAGCAAACTGTGTTGGTAAATACACAAAAGTAATAGTTTTGATTGTGTGCCCATGTGTGCATGCGAGAGCTCATGGGTCAATGCATGCTAAGATGAACACGTGTAAATGTGAGTGTGTGTGTACCATGATAAAGTGTGCGTGTGTGCAAGTGTGTTGGGGTTGTTTGTGTATCCACCACAATGTGTGTGGAAGTGTGTCTGTGTGAATGTGACTGAAACATACCTGTGGGAGTGGGCTCCTGGGGGACCCTGCGTGTATGGGCTTATGCTGGGGATGCACATAGGAAATACTGTGTCCACAGGCATGGAGGAGGTATGTGCATTTGCACGTTTACCTGTGTGGGTGTGCAGCTAGCTGGGTGAGTTGCATCGGGCAGGATGATTGTGAGAAGGTCAAGGAAAGAGGAATGTGGGCCACCATGCAGAAGCAGAGGTTGGAATAGGGAGTGATTATGGCCTTTGAGACAGTGTGTGTTGTTAGATGGGGCTCTCCTGGTCCCCCCGAAACACTTACCCACTCCACCCCACATGTCTGCAGGTCAGCACCCAATGACATTCTGGACCTCCGCCTCCCCCCGGAGCCCGTGCTCAATGCCAACACGGTGTGCCTAACGTTGCCAGGCCTGAGCCGCAGGCAAATGGAGGTGTGTGTGCGTCACCCTGACGTGGCTGCCTCAGCCATACAGGGCATCCAGATCGCCATCCACGAATGCCAACACCAATTCCGGGACCAGCGCTGGAACTGCTCAAGCCTGGAGACTCGAAACAAGATCCCCTATGACAGTCCCATCTTCAGCAGAGGTAGCTGCCCCTCACCCTTGCCCCTATCTGCCCCATCAAGCATCTCCACCTCAGAATTCATTCCCAGCCATTTCTAACCCACTGCCTCAAGCTGGCATCCTCCCACCCCCATGTGCCCATCTGCTGGCCATGCTGCTCTCCTTCATCTTTCTGGTCTCAGAAAGGCCATGAGGGCAGAGAAATGGGGCAGTGTGGCTCCAGACTGGGCTGTGTGGGCTGAGGGTGGCAGGTTCCATGCCTGAGAACTGGACTCCTGAGTCATCCTGCCCTATTACTGACGCTGCATATCTCAAGCCCAGGAAATATCTGTACCTGTCGCTTGCCTCTACTTACCCTCTACTTAGTAAACAGCATTTAGGATGGGGAGCCCGTGGGGAAGAAGCCAGAGTCAGCATGAGGAGGGGTTGATGACTTTGCTCAATGGCGCAGGTGGGGGCAGTCTGGACAGGCAAAGAGTCTGCACTTCTGCAAAGCTCCTCCCGGTAGGAGACACTACCGGCCCATGTGTCATCCCTGTGGCCTCTGGAAAACCCTCTCTGAATCAGAGGTGCTGGGTGTGTGTGCACCTGTATGCTGTGGCTCCTGCCGGCAGGCCTGGAAGTCCTGTCAACCCCTCTTCCCCTCACAGCTTAGAGGAGCGGCAGCCTCTTCCCTGTCCTCCCTCCCGGACTTCTGGGTGACCCACCAGGACAATCCCTAGAGTGGCTTGGGCTGGAGATGGCAGGAGGTTTTGTCACTCACTTCTGCTCACACCCACCTTCTGGCCTGGTCTCTCAGGCCTTGACTCAAATCTTTTGGGAAATATGGGGCCCTGCCTTTGGGATGGGCCTGGCTGGATATCTATCTCTCCTCTCAGTGGCCTGGGTGGGACATTGTGGGCACCTGTAGCCATAGCTCCTTAGGTCTTGTCCAATTTTTAGTGGATGTGGAAGGAGAGGGGTATGCAAACACCTTGTAGCCTTGGGTCTTGAGGCTTCTTGGGGTGTCAGGCTGTACCCCAAATTCGGAAAACGCAGAAACCCTGGCCTTTCCCTTTCACACCGGGTCCCCTGGTTGCATCCCCTGAGCCCCCATGTCAGGGGCCACCCCAGCCTCCACCAGCCCAGCCCCAGGCCCTCCGCCCCGTCCCGCCTCCGCGCGCTCCCTCCTCTCTCCCCCGCGCGCCCCGGGCGCTGTTTCTACCCGGCCGAGCCCAGCCCGACGCGTGTGGCGGCATGCAGCCGCTAACTAATCCCCGCGGGCCGCGGCAGACGGCTCCCGGCTCCAGCCGCGCCGCTCTCAGAGGGCGCCCCCCGCCCTGCCCCGGGCTCCCTCCGCCTCCCGCCCGCTGCCGCCCCGCCGCAGCCCGAGCCCCTCCAGCCGTCCAGGAGCTGCTGCCCAGGACCCCCCGGGCCTGCCCAGCTCGGACCGCACGCCCTTCCCCGTACCGCCGCCCGCGCGCCGACACGAAGTGACAGGCCAAGGCACCATTCACGCCCTGGCCAGGCCAGGCCCGGCCGGCGCTCTCCGCCGCGGCGCGTCCGCTCCTACCCTCGGGTTTCTAGGTCATCCGCGCTCCCCGCAGACGCGGTTCCCTCTGGGGCCCTCGGGGCCCCCAGGAGGACTCTGGCTTTGGTTTCTGCCCGCAGGGGACTGGGGTAGGCGCTGAGGTTCTCACTCCTGCTGCTTCAGGTTAGGCAAGGCAAGCTCTGCATACCTCTCTTCGGCCCTGGGGTCCCCTCTGTCCTCCTGTTCCCTCTAAACCGAGTGAACTCAGGTCCCCTGAGTGGCTCGCTGGGTCAGGCCCGCGCGGTCTGCCTGAGGATCTTGGGGCTGGGGGAGAGTTCAGAGCGGCAGAACAGCCCGGGGCTGGCTGAGTGCCAGGCGCTCCCGGGTTCACCTGCAGTTTAATAAGCACGAGGTGAGCTGGGGGGACGGGTGGTAGGGGGAGGTTAGGGCTGGAGGGGGACGACTTGCCGGGGCTAGCCAGGGCAGGGAGGCATCCAGCATGCAGAGGGAGTGGGACAGTGGCTGCCAGGCTCCAGCCGCAGAGGAGAGGCTGGGCATTTTCCCTGGGCCTCAGGACACTGGCCTAACTCTGTGGCTTCCGTTCCGCATCAATGCCCCTCAATGCCACACCTCACACCTCATTTCCACCTCTGGCTTCTCAGAAGGGACTCTGGGCTTCTGAAAATAAATCTTCCACTCCTCTCTTCCATGGCTACCACTGCACCCCTGACTCCACCTGCAGGTTCAGCCTTCTGAGGGGGCAGTCATTTCTCAGTCCATCTTGGCCCATCTTCTGGAGGACTAGCTAAATTGGAATCCTATGATGCCACTCACCCGTGTCAGTCAGCTCCTGGTCTACTTCCTTCCACCAGGAATCTCCCTTCTTTTGCAGTTATGGATTGTCCATTGTATGGGCTCAGGTGACCCAGTGGAATATCTGGGTGCTGACCCCTTTTCTGACCCAGGTTATCAGTCGGTGAGGGTCCTCTTCAATGTGGATTCTGTCATGTTTAAACTTCAGACACTGCTTGGGTGGGGGTCCTGGGTCCCTTGGGCCTTCTTTAATGCCTATCATCATCTAATTGTCCTGACACCTTCCCTGAGATGAGCTAAACTGGGGGGATGGGGTTTTGACAGAGGGAGGGGCAAGAGGGCTTGAGCATCTGGAGTGGACAAGCCTCGGAAGGTGAGGCCTGCAACAGCATTTTATCCAGCCGAGGAGAGCGGGTGTGCGGGTGTGAAGCCTAGGCCGTGGGAGACAGGGACAGGGGCTTCCCATGGGAATAGAGAGGGTCAGAAAAAGCTGTGGGTGGCCCCCAAGCCCATGCTGGCTGCTTCACCTAGTCCAGGAGCAGCAGTGACCTTAGTGCCAATGGCACTGGTAGCCCCAGCTTTTTGTACTAAGAACCTAGATGGCTGGTGCCTGGGCTGGGTGCTGGGCAGAACATCTGTTAGAAGGGAGTGCCTCAGTGTGAGGAACAGAGACCACCTTCTTCTCTCACTGAGGACAGGAGGGAAGTTTGAGGAGGGGGCTGCTGGGAGCTGGGCTCAGCACTGGAATGAGAGGGGAGGAGAGGTCAGGGAGAGGCTTGATGGAGCGAAGTGTAGTAGATTCACACAGCAGTACCTGGGAGCTCCCACACAGTTTAGGTTCTATCTTCCCTAAGGCCCAGAGACCCATTTGGAATGGATGGAAAGAGGGAGTGTGAGGCCCAGAGCCAGGCTCCCAGCCCAGGGGAAGCCAGCAGTGTGGGCTTCCAGGCTCTGCTCTCCATGGCCCTGGCCTGTTTTTCTCCCACCTACATTTTACATTCATCCTCTTGGTTTTATGCCTAAGGCATCCAGGGATGGGAGTGGTGCTCAGATGGGGAAACCAAGGCATGGAGTACTCATATCCCAGGATCACCTAAGGTTCTGTTATTCTAATGATACCCAATTAATTAGCCGACATATACTAAGCACCTGCTGTGTGTTAGTATATGTCGGCTAATTAATTGGGTATCATTAGAATCTACAGCATTTTTTCCATGTTTTAAGATCCTCAAACAGTCCCCATGTGGTAGATCCTATTCTTATTCTCATTTTATAAATGAAACTAAGAGAAGTTGGGTAACTTGCCATTAGTCACACAGCTTGAAAGTGAGCCGTGGAGATAGAAGTCAAAAGCAGGCCAGCTGACTTTAAAGCTTGCACCCAATCCCCTTCTATACCATCTCCCAGATCGCAAGGCCAACACAAAGTCCCATTGTGTACCCAGAGAGGTGAGCTGGTGTAATGTGGGAGCATGCCAAGAAATGAAACTGACATGTGTATGGGCGCACGCGCACACATATACACGCACACACCAAACACCTACTCCTGTTTTTGCATATGTGTGGCTCCATTCAGAGTCACGCCTAAGTGTTCCCACATGCACATCAGTCTCTCTCTCTCTCCCCAGGCACATGAGCAATGCACAGATTATTTGCATGGAGAGAATGGAGACCAGACCTCTCCCCTTCCCTCCCTCTTTGACTTGAATGGGTAGGGCTCAAGCTTCTCTAACCCCTTCTAGTTCCCATTGGCTCCTGAATCCTCTCTCCTGCACCCTCCCCTGCCCTCCAAACCTCCTCCCCCAGCCCCTTCCCAGCCTTTGGCTGCTGCAGCCTGTAGCAGCAGCTGACTCCACTTAGATGCTGGCAGTCCCTGTCCCAGATCAAAGGCAGGGCGGCTAATTGTGTGTCTTAACGAGCCCCCTGCCTCCCTGCTCCGGGCAGCCCAGCTGGCCATGGCCCCACCCTGCTCCCCCTCCAGCTGGCCAGATGGCACAGTGCCTGCGTCTGCCCCAGACAGTTGGGGCCAGGACCGAAACTGGGGTCCTGAGCAGGAGCTGGGAGCAGACCCAGTGGGCTGGACTTCTATGAGGCCTGGATACTTGCAACTGAGGGTGGCCACACAGGCCCTGCCTTGTCACCTCTACACGTGGCGATGACAATTGTTAGAGGCCACAGGGTGGTGTAGAGAGGGTGTCTTTAGCTATGTGGCGTAGGGGTATTCTCTGCAGCTGTGGGCTATGTTTCTCCAGATCTCCCCAGGCTTACCCTGAAATGTGACAGGACCTAGAAGATGGTGATTGGCCTTGCACACCTCCCTGGACTAGCCTCATCGTCTTTCCTGGCGCTATGCACAGACAAGGCGGTGGGAACTGAAAAATGAGCTACCTGGGTTTCTTTCTCAGCAGCAGGACTCCCTTGGAGTCACACATCCTTCAGTAGAAAGATGCCAGACCTGGAAGCTGGGAGAGCTGGGTCTGGATACAGCTCCATACCCGTGACCTGTTTTCTCCTTTTGCATAATGTGTGTGTGTGTTTGGTAGTGGTGGCAGTGTCTGTGTGGAGGTGATTTCTGAGGCCTGGGCTGCCTCTGGAGGTCTGAGAATTGCCATGTGTCCTAGGAGGAGGCTGATGACTCCCCAGCAATAAGAGAAGTGCTCGGAGTTCCACAGATAAAAGGCAAGGGATAAATGCAGGGTGTGCTTCCCAGGAGCTTGGTTCCATCCTCCTTCCCCTTAGGTTCCACTGCCCCAGGGCAGTTTCTACTCCTCTGCAGCTCCTGCTAATTCTCAGCATCTCCATGGAAGGCTCCAGCCCAAACCCCATCCCCTCTTCTCTGCTCATAGCTGAGCTCCTTGTGGAAAAATGTACTGAGATGCCATGAGCTGGAAAGAGAGAGGGACAGTCTGCTTCATGGGCATCTGGTGGCCCAAGTGACCTCTTCTAAAATGGGTCATAAGCTGCTGGGCTTTGTCCCTGATCAGGGTGAAACAAAAAACAATGGCCCCAAAAAATGCAGCAGGAGTGAGTGAGGTCAGATAGCAGAAAGAACTTCTCAATAATAGCTAATATTTGAGTAATACTTAATTAGTAAGGCACTATTCTAAGCACTTTAAGTTTACCAATTCATTTAATTCTTGGGACAGCAATGAGGCAAATAATAGCCTTATTTTACAGATGAGGAAACTGAGGCACAGGGAGGTTATGTCACTTGGCCAAGGTCACTGTTAGTATAGTAAGTGGAAAAGCCAAGATTTGAAGCAAACTGGTTTCAGGAATCAGTTCTGTTTTTTTTTTTTTCTTTTTTTGAGATGGAGTCTTGCTCTGTCGCCCAGGCCAAAGTGCAATGGTGCGAGGCTCACTGCAACCTCCACCTCCTGAGTTCAAGCGACTCTCCGGCCTCAGCCTCCCAAGTAGCTGAAATTACAAGTATGCACCACCACCCCTGGCTAATTTTGGTATTTTTAGTAGAGATGGGGTTTCACAACGTTGGTCAGGCTGGTCTCGAACTTGACCTCAGGTGATCTGCCCACCTCGGGCTCCGAAAGTGCTGGGATTACAGGCATGAGCCACTGTGCCCAGCCAGGAATCGGTTCTTAACTACTAAACAGCATTTTTTTTTTTTTTTTTTTTGGCAGGAAGGGGAGAACAGGGCTCTGTGATGCAGGGGGTGAGGATTAAGGTGGGATTGGCCTAGGGCCTCTTGCTTCTCTTGCTGCCTGCCCTCTCTCTGGTGTGTGGAGGCTGGTCGGAGACTTGGACCAGAACTTGCTCCTAGCTGGTCCTTTCTCAGATGCAGAATAAGCAGGAGGTAGCCTGCAGGTCTGAGAGTGGGACCCTCCTTTGCAAGTAGGGTCTCTGGGAACACCCCCTACCACAGGTCCAGGTGTTCCCAGAGAATGGCTCAGGCTGGAGCACCTAGACGGAAGGCAGTGTGGACAAGCTAGTGGCCAGGCCAGCCCAGCCGCGGCCCCCAAGAGTGGCTTGGTCAGGGAGTGTCTGTGCCTCCTGAGCCATCTGGTGTCTGCCTCAGCTTACCTTTCTCTCTCGATGTTCAACACCACTACGTGCAAGAGCCTGGACTCCCCTCTAGTGTCCCTCCAACAGGCAAGGTGGCTGGGTAGTGCCCATTTCTGAGTGGCTTTCAGTGATGTCCTGTGGACAAGGAAGGGGTAGCTCTGCTGACTCATTTCTCTACCTCTGGAGTCTGGCCATTAAGGAGGGTCCTATGCTGAGCCTAAGATGGGCATGCATCCTGCAGACTGCCTTGGGCAGGGAGCATTAGGAGCTGACTGTCCCTCTTACTTACCCCACTGCCGAATGACATCTCCTAAGGCCTGTAATTCCATCATTGGCGATTTATTCTTTTTTTTCCCCCAAAATTGTGTACAGTTTATTTTATGAAATATCATTTATTTATTTATTTCAATAGGTTTTGGGGAACAGGTGGTGTTTGGTTGAATAAGTTCTTTAGTGGTGATTTCTGAGATTTTGGTGTGCCCTTCACCCGAGCAGTGTACACTGTACCCAATGTGTAGTCTTATCGCTCTCTTCACACCCACCCTTTCCCAGAGTACCCAAAGAAGTCCAATGTGTCATTCTTTTTGTCACCCAGGCTGGAGTGCAGTGGCACAATCTCGGCTCACTGCAACCTCTGCCTTTCAGGTTCAAGTGATTCTCCTGCCTCAGCCTCCCAAGTAGCTGGGACTACAGGTGTATGCCACCATGCCTGGCTAATATTTGTATTTTTTAGTAGAAACGAGGTTTTACCATATTGGACAGGCTGGTCTTGAACTCCTGACCTTGTGATCTGCCCGCCTCGGCCTCCTAAAGTGCTGGGATTACAAGTGTGAGCTGCCGTGCCCGGCTCAATATATCATTCTTATGCCTTCGCATCTTCATAGCTTAGCTCCTACTTATAAGTGGGAACACAGGATGTTTGGTTTTCCATTCCTGAGTTACTTAGAATAATATGGTTTCAAATTCCGTCCAGATTGCTATGAATGCCATTATTTTGCTCCTTTTTATGGCTGAGGAGTATTCCATGGCATGTATACACCACAATTTCTTTATCCACCTGTTGATTGATGGACATTTGGGCTGATACCATATTTTTGCAATTACAAATTGTGCTGCTATGAACATGCATGTGCAAGGATCTTTTTCATATAATAACTTCTTTTCCTCTGGGTAGGTACCCAGTAGTGGGATTGCTGGATCAAATGGTAGTTCTACTTTTAGTTCTTTGAGGAATCTCCACACTGATTGTACTAGTTTACATTCCTACCACATTGCCCTCAGCAGCATCACTGGCAATGTATTCCTTTTTTTTTTTTTTTTGAGAAGGAATCTGGCTCTGTTGCCAGGCTGGAGTACAAGTGATGTGATCTCGGCTCACTGCAACCTCTGCCTCCTGGGTTCAAGTGATTCCCCTGCCTCAGCCTCCCAAGTAGCTGGGACTACAAGTACACACTACCACACCCAACTAATTTTTTTGAATTTTAGTAGATATGGGGTTTCACCATGTTGGCCAGGATGATCTGGATCTGACCTCGTGATCCACCCGCCTCGGCCTCCCAAAGTGCTGGGATTACAGGCGTGAGCCACCTCGCCCGGCCAATGTATTGTTTAGATTAAATGTTGCCCTCATGCTGTGGGCTTATTTTAAAATTGCGGATACCACTGTGAGAAGTTATAGATTAAATCCCTGACTGTAAAAAGAATGTGTTTGCCATATACTTTCTGCTCTATAGTAGAGACGTAGACATACAAATTCTGAGTTTGCTAAAGGTGATGTTAAGGAACAGGAGGAGGGAGTACAAAAAGCAGAGGGCTATTGGGAAACCGCCCCCCTCCATCCCACCAGGTCCTGTGTATAGAACAGCTGGCTTCTGGTGTGATTTCTGCCCTTCTTTGACTCTGTGTCCTTGTTCCAGACTGTCCTGCATACTTGGCCTCAGTCTCTCCTTGGAATGATGAGAAGGGTGGGCTGGAGAATAGGGTATTAAGGCCCCTCCAGAGCCCATGTGTTCTGGGTCTTTAATCACAGGTTTCCGAGAGAGCGCTTTTGCCTATGCCATCGCGGCAGCTGGTGTGGTGCACGCGGTGTCCAATGCATGTGCCCTGGGCAAACTGAAGGCCTGTGGCTGCGACGCGTCCCGGCGAGGGGATGAGGAGGCCTTCCGTAGGAAGCTGCACCGCCTGCAACTGGACGCACTGCAGCGTGGTAAGGGCCTGAGCCATGGGGTCCCGGAACACCCAGCCCTGCCCACAGCCAGCCCAGGCCTGCAGGACTCCTGGGAGTGGGGCGGCTGCAGCCCCGACATGGGCTTCGGGGAACGCTTCTCTAAGGACTTTCTGGACTCTCGGGAGCCTCACAGAGACATCCATGCGAGAATGAGGCTTCACAACAACCGAGTCGGGAGGCAGGTGAGAACCCCGCCCCCTGGGTCCGCTTCAAATCCCTTTGCCTAGGGCCTACCCCTTGCCCAGGCACGTGCCACCTTGGCAATCTTCTCATTGACCCTGTCTAACTCATTGAGCAAACATGAACTGAGTATGTGCTGTGCACCAGGCACTGGACTAGGCCTGTGGATACAGGGCTGAAAGGAGCCCTGCTGCCCCGGATCAGCACACCACCTGCTGAGCAACCTGCCTCTCCTACTTCCTCGGGTGATCACCCAGGAGAAAGGACAGGGCCTGCAGTCAGGACTGCAGGAGTCTAGGCCTGGCGCTGCCATCTGACTCCTTCCCTATCTAGTTGAACTAGATCATCCCTAATGTTCCCCTCCACAATGCTAATGTTCCATGATCCGGTGATCTCTCCTAGCCTTTCTGTGCAGTCTAGAATGAGGGATTCCTGCAAAGTAAGGGGTGTAAGTGAAGTTCCTAGGGGCCGCTGTGGAACTATGTTATGGTGCCTTCCTCCTTGGTCCTCTGCCCTCAAATCCTACTACCTCAAAGGTCATTCATTAAAAATAAATTAAATACATACACACATGCATTTAAAAAACAGAAGAAGAAAAGAAAGTGAGAATAGCCTTCATTTACTGTCTTGAGCACTTTCCTACATATTAGCCTTCTTTTTTCGGAGATGGAGTCTAACTCTATCACCCAGCCTGGAGTGTAGTGGCGCAATCTTGGCTCACTGCAACCTTTGCCATCCGGGTTCAAGCGATTCTTCTGCCTCAGCCTCCCAAATAGCTGGGATTACAGGCACCTGCCACTGTGCCTGGCTAATTTTTGTATTTTTAGTAGAGATGTGGTTTCACCATCTTGGCCAGGCTGGTCTTGAACTTCTGACGTCATGATCCACCCGTCTTGGCCTCCCAAAGTGCTGGAATTACAGGCATGAGCCACTGTGACCGTCCTCTCTTGGTCTCTTAGCCTATGATGACTCATTTCTTCCTGCACAAAGACTCCAAGCTGATTCAGCAATTCCCATCTTGACTTAGAGGTGGGGTAAACTGAGGCACACTTAGCCTGGGGTCATGTCCAGCTCCCACCCAGCCTGCCCTGTACAGCTCTTTTCCCAAGCTTCATCACCATCCCAGCCCATAACAACGGTGCCTCCTCCCCCTCCTCGTTAAATTGGTTAATTAATGGCTGCTGCCGTGGGAAGCAGATGTTCTGGAGCTGTTGGCCTGGGGAGGCATCGGGCTGGTTCCCACGTGGTGCTGACAACACAGGCTGCGCATGCCCACTGTGGAGCCCTTTCAGACCTCGAGGGGAAGGCACCCTCTCTTACGGCCCAAGTTTAAGGGCCCTGGCTCATTGCTGTCACTATCTGAGGGTGTGTTTTTGGAGTGGACTAAAGGAAAGGAGGGGATATGGCCAACTTCTCACAGGGTTTCTGGTGAAAATAACGTCAAAGAGTTCTTAGGGAGGAGACTCTAGAGCAGGCTGTGAGCTGGGTGGAGGGCAGCCAGGTTGTTTTCCCATAACCACCTCCCTTGGAGGCCTGGGAGCCTCTCTCCACTCTCACTGGGCTGGAGAGGCTGGCTCTCTTTGGTTCCGTTCTGTATTCAGGTAGAGCTTTGGCCCCTGGTGGCGATGACTTCCTAGGAGGAACTATGGGTCTCAGCATAGTCAGAATGAGCCCCAGGCAGCATAATCGGGGGCAGTCTCCCAGCACTTGTCCCTCGCCTTTGGCTCTTCACAAAGAGAGGAAGGGGAGTGGGAGGGAGAAGGACTGAGAGGGGGACCAAGGCTTTCTCAACCTCACTGAACCCCCCCAACCCACCACACACACACACACACACACACACACACACACACACAGAGCCTGGTGCGAGATATACTGGGGCTAGCACCCTCCTGCTCCTGGCCCCCACCCCAGGGGTGGCGGGAGAGGGAATTTCCCTGCTGATTTGGGATCCCCCTTCAGGAAGCAAGAGCCTCCAGCCCCAAGGCCCCCCTGCAGCTGCTGGAAAGGTGGTCAGGAGAGGAGGGGAGCCGGAAGCTGGGAATTCCCCCAGGCCTGGCCTGGTGGGAGGTGGGTGGGAGAGGCAGAGGCAGAGGAGCAGGCACAGGAGTTCTCCTGACTGCCTGGTTGTGGGACCCTTGCTCCGGGCCTCAGCGTTTGCCTCTGTACAATGGGAGTGGGTTTCAGAAGCAGGCCAGGCTCCGCGCTGGGCGGAGGGCAGTGGGGTTGGCCGCCGATGTCACCCCTCACGGTACCTCCCTCCGCAGGCGGTGATGGAGAACATGCGGCGGAAGTGCAAGTGCCACGGCACGTCAGGCAGCTGCCAGCTCAAGACGTGCTGGCAGGTGACGCCGGAGTTTCGCACCGTGGGGGCGCTGCTGCGCAGCCGCTTCCACCGCGCCACGCTCATCCGGCCGCACAACCGCAACGGCGGCCAGCTGGAGCCAGGCCCAGCGGGGGCACCCTCGCCCGCTCCGGGCGCTCCCGGGCCGCGCCGCCGGGCTAGCCCCGCCGACCTGGTCTACTTTGAGAAGTCGCCCGACTTCTGCGAGCGCGAGCCGCGCCTGGACTCGGCGGGCACCGTGGGCCGCCTGTGCAACAAGAGCAGCGCGGGCTCGGATGGCTGCGGCAGCATGTGCTGCGGTCGCGGCCACAACATCCTGCGCCAGACGCGCAGCGAGCGCTGCCACTGCCGTTTCCACTGGTGCTGTTTCGTGGTCTGCGAAGAGTGCCGCATCACCGAGTGGGTCAGCGTCTGCAAGTGAGCGGCCGGGGATCCCCTGGGCCCTGCTCGAGATCCCCTCCTGGAGCCTGGCACTCTGAGGCTTACGGTCTTGGCCAGGCAGCATCGCCTTGGCTCTTGGGAGATGAGATTGGACCACATGATCTTATAGGCACGTCCCAGTTCTGAGGTCTGTGCTCGCCGGACAGTCCAGGCCTGTCTGAACCCCACCAGTCATTTCTGTGGGCTCTAGGACTGATTGGCCTCTTCCTCTCTCCCCCAAGTCCAGATAGCTCAGTTGGGCTGGGGGTTGCCCCATACCCTAAAACAAGCGTCAGCCAGGCAGCCCCTCAGTCTGTCCATCATTTCACCCTTTCCCTGGAGACGGGGTGGTGGAATGAATGGAGGCTGGTGGGCAGAGGAGGATTAAAAAAAAAAAAAAGAAATAGACATAATTGAACCCAAGTGATTCCGTAGAGGCCCCAGACAGCCTCCCCCACTATTCCCCTCATCATTCATTTAACAAATATTTATTTTGCACTCTCTTTGCGGCACTCTGGGGGTGGTGGGGTGGGTAGGGACAGCAATACTAGGCACTGGGGCCGCAGATGTGAGTAAGCAAGACACAGCACTTGTCCTCTTGGGATTACATTCTTGCTGGGGGGAGGCGTGGGCAATAAACAAGTAAATATACAAACAACATCATTTCAGACAATGTTATGTGCAGGCTGCTGGGTGTAGGGGGATTTGTGGGGAGCGGGGCTCCTCAGACAAACCACTGGTCAGGGAAGGCCTCTCTGAGTTGTGATACCCATGCTGGCTCCTGCACCTTAAGAGCCATGTAGAGTGCAGGTAAGGGCTTTCCAGGCAGAGGCCATGTGAAGGCAGAAATTGTGAGTCGAGAAAGCTCTCTGCCTGCTGGAGGAACAGCAAAGGGGCCATTGTGAGTCCCGTGAAGAAATCAAGGGACAGACTAACAGGAGAGGTGCTCAGAGGGTGGGGCAAAAGTCACATCGTGTGTCTTTCTAAGCCAAGGTAAGGAGTTGGGCTTTTATTAAAGAGGAATGGGAACCTTGAGATTCTTAAGCAGGGGAGTGTCATTGTTCGAGTCTCATGTGGATCGCTGATGGGGAACTGGCTGCAGGGGGACAAGGTGATAGCTGGCAAACCAGTGTCAGAATAATAACCATCTTCTAAGTCAGAGTTGGGGCTTGGACTAGTTGGAGGCAGTGGGGATGTGGAGAAGGGCCCTGGTGCCAGAGCTCTAACCGCCCACCTTGTGCCTGAGCCCTCTGCCACAAGCCAGGACGAGTGGCCGTGCCCAGCAGCAACTGTCTGCAGAGACAGGAGGCACTCAGAGGAGTAATCCTGGGCAAGACCCAGCTCAGCCCAGCCCAGCGCCCCGGGGAGCAGGTGGGGCCAGGAGGTGCGGCTGGGAAAAGGGCGGCGGAGGAGGGCCCGGAGACTCACTGTCTGGATTCTGGTCTCTCTGAGTCCAGGCAGGAGAGGCTGGGTATGTAAGTAAGGTGCAGGGGGCACATTTTTCCCGGGCTTCTTGTGCTCCCAGATCTTCATATCAGGGTGCTCCTTAGCAGGTCAGCAATGCCTCCCCACCCTCAGATCCCTACCAGGACAGTGCAGAGCAGTGTGGTCCAGTGTTGCACTCTCCTAAGCTCTTGGATCTGCTGTTTTTCTGGAATAGACCCTCAAGTAGGATGGCAGTGAAGAGGGAAGTGAGGTCAGGATCTCAGGGATTCTGGCCTCTTGCTGTTCAACCTTGGGGATCCTGCTGGCTGCCTCGATTTACCACAGAATAGCAGCCCTCTTAATGAGCCAAGCAAGGATGAAGACTTGTTCCTTTCCCCCACGGTCAGCCTGCACAAATCCCCCATATTTTCCACCCCTGACCCACGTCTCCCTACCCCTGTGTAGGAGTGAGAAGGAAAGGGGGCTCTCTTAGTGATACACTCCAGTAGGCCCACCAGCCTGGAGATTTGCCCCCAAGAGCTTGCCCCTTTTCTCCTCCTCCAGTTGCCCTCATCCCAGCAGCTCAAAGGCATTCCTATGGCACCGGGCCTTCCAAATGCTCAGCTCTGCTGCTTCTCTGCAGGACAGGGTTTCTTTCCCCACCCCCAAAAGACAGCCCCACAGGCGGGCGGGTGAGAGTCCCCCAGGAGGAGGGGTAGGCAGGAGCAGCCAGACACACCTGCCTCATTCCTTTCCTCTGGTTCACCTAGGAGAGAGCTGTGGGGGCTGGGTTTTCCACCCCAGGGAGGAGGAGAGAAGTGGGGGAAATGGAGGCCTGGGGTTGAGGGGGTGCTGCCATGCCCAACAGAGTCCGCTGCAACAGGAGCACTAGCCTAACCCTCCTCTGCCTTCCAGGCTTAAGGAGGACCGAGTTGGGGGAGGGGAGACTGCAGAGGAGAGGTAGAGGATCAGGCCTGGGATAAGAAGGTAGGCACAGCCATGCTACAGAGCATATGTTGAATACAGAGAGAGGGGTGGGTGGTTGGGTGGGGCAGGATGCTGGACACCGAGTTGTAGGGAGGGGACATGTTTTAATGACATAAGTCAAGGTGATCTGATATGTGCTAGCCTAGCCTGTGAAGCCCAGAGGCTGACTAGAATTCTGAGACCGAAGCTGATGCCCACAGTTGAAAGTGGGTGTGTGGGACTTGATAAGGGACCTAAGTTAGGAAAATGTGGAGGTGATGGAGGGTGGGAAAATGGGGCCCAATAAGCACTGGGCTTCTGCATACTAGATGAAGGTTGAGGCAGGGATCAATAAGCTGACAGGAAATAGGGGAAATGGGCTGCAATAAAGTGGGAGGGTGCAGTTTTGATGGGAAGAAGAACTTGCCAACAGCCTATGATGTACCCAGGGGTGAGATCTAGAAATGAGAACAGAAGGTGGCTAGAGATCATTCAGAGAAGGAGAGGACCTCCCCTTCTCTGGCCTGATGGACAGAAAAAGGAGGAGGAAAAAGGAGGAGGAGGAAAGGAACCAACAGAATGAGGGTGGTGGACAGGTCAGAGGCAGTGGTGGGGTTAAGGGTTAGAGGGGGCAGCCAGGCTGGGATGAGATCAGAACGCAGGCATCCTGCTTTGCAGTCACCCAAGGTCCAGGGTGGAAGCATTCAAAGGTAGACTTGGAGCTGTAGGAGTGCCCCGGCGGGTGAGAAGCAAGGTCAGGGACATCCCAGAGCTCCCCCTACTTCCCCCAAATTAAGGCGCCTTCAGCTAGCCCCCTGCAGGGGGCCTTCCACGTTGGAGCTTGGCCAGGCTGTAGTCACATCCCCCTTCTCTCCTCCTCCCCCCGCTTCTCATGTGGTTGCCGGCAGCTGCCTGCGGTCGCCCCAGCCCCTGCGCTCAAGGCACGGGGACTTTCCAACAGGGGAAAAAATGACTTAATGAGAGTGGGAGCCGGGGGCGGGAGGGACAGGTCCCTGTAATCACCGCTCGGCTGTGGGGCCTGCGCCCCTCCGGGCCCTTCCCCGGCTTCCTGCTGCCAGCGCCTCCCTCGGGCTCTGGTGGGGAGGAGGACAAGTTGGCGACTGGCATATCCCTTTTCAGGTGCCAGGCTTTTAGGGGCCTCAGATGCCTTTGCTCCCTAGGCTTGCGGTGCGTGGAAGCTGGGACACTTCATGATTTCTCTCTGGACCTTGTCCTTGAAGTTAGGGCTGCCGCAAAGGAGGTCTCTCCCTGGAGCCTCTAACCCCTGCTGGTGGGTTATGGGGGTATGAGATCGTGAGGGAGCCCTTTACCACTTCGCGGCTGCGCACTTTGGAATGCCCCCGGTTACTGTGGTAACCAGGGCAGCCGAGGTGTGTCCTCGGGGCTGGGAGGCGCCCGCCCCCCTCTTTCCTCTCCGCCCGCAGGGCCAGGCCGGGCCGCTGCGGTGCGCGGGGGTGGGGGTGTGCCGTTACCATGGCAAGGGTGCGCAAGGAGGGCACATTCTTCCCCAGGGTGGGAGCGCCCTGGGGATACAAGAAGGGGGGTAAGGGGGCGGCAGAAAGGGGAAGGGGGGTCAGAAAGAGGGAGGAGTCTCGGACTAGACTAACCAGGGATTCTGGAGTTTGGGTGGGGAGCTAGGAATCTGCCCCCACCACCCCCGCAGCTCTCCCGAAGCATCCCGCTCCTCCCCCTTTCACCCTCGCTGGGGTTCAACACCCCCATCACGAAACCCAATTTTCCGGGGAAGGAATCCCTGTCTACCTACCCGAAGGCCGTTGGCTTCTTCCAAAGCTGGGCCTGCGAACCTAAGGGGCCCGTTCCCTTCCCCCGAGTGGAGCTGCAGCCCAGACTGTTGGCCAAAGCCCTGCAATTAAGCCCCTCGCCTGCCTCTGCGCCACCCGCCGGTCCTCCGCTAGGCCGGGTCTGCGCCGCCAATTACAGCAGCATGCAGCAGCTGATTACCCCAGTCTGAGCCTGGGGAGCGGCCAGGGGTGGGGACAGCGAGCAGGTCAAGGGGGCGGTGTCCCTGGGTTGTCCCTGGCCCCAGAGACCTTCACTGGAGCTTCGGACTCTAGCGCAGTTTCTTGGCCCCAGGCAATATGGGGAGGAGAGATCTGCTTAGTGCCACCCTGCTGTGCCTCAGTTTCTCACTCCTCCAATGCACACCGCACCCCAGAGCAGAAAGAGCTCAGAGATGGTGCGTGTGTGTGTGTGTGTGTGTGTGTGTGTGTGTATGTTGGGGCATCTGGAGTCAAGGGCTGGGTCTAGCTCTCTTTCCCGCTGCAGACTGCTGCGTGAGTCTCTCGTGGCCCCGCGCCACGCCCTGTGGAACCCTCTCGGGCATGCTAAGGCAGCCCAGGGCCGCGGCCAGCCCAGACTGCACTTTGGTGGCAAGCAGAAAACGGCGACCCCCCTGGGTTGGAGGCGCGCCTCTTCTGTGGGACAGGGGAAGGCAATCCGGGAGTCTGCAGAGCTGCGACAGTGGAGTAATCTACCACTACCCTTGCCCCCTGCGGTCCCTTATTCGACCCCCTCCTCCTCCGCCTGCGGGTCTGCAGAGGCTCGGGTAGTGCTTCGCACCTCCCGCGGTCCAGCTGCCTACATCTGGCCAGCAGCTGGGAGCCGCCCACCGCGAACTGGTGAGGACATAGCGCCCTCTGTTGGTGAGCAGCGGCGGCGCATCAGCTTTTGGGCCTTGGGGCGCGTATCCCGTTAGTTGGGTGGGTCTCGGGTTCAACCCATCTGCCACCCTTTGACCTTGAGAACCACCCCCTCTCTGCCTCGCGCGGCGTCCAAATCCGACTTCACAGGCCCAGTGCTTCCGCCGGCAGCGACCTTTGCCCCCCTCTTTTCTCCGTCCCTGTGTGCTTAAGCGACCTAGCCAGCTGTCCACCAACCTCCCATTTTTCTAGTTGTCTCAGAGCTTCGTCCCCAGGTTCTGCGGCACTATCTCTCCGCGCCCAACGTAAAAGTCCTTAAATAGGAACATGATTACATAAGTCACCGCCCATTTGCTCAATGGAATTCCTCGCCGCGTCCTTAAAAATGAGGCGTTTGAAATATATTTAGTTCCTGAGACAGTGTTTGCTCTAAATGGATGCTGGGTGGAGGAGAAGATGCAAGATACAAAATAGCACAGGGCAGGTCCCCTCTTTAACTGCAACAAATTATAGATGCGATTTGCATTTTAAAAGTCTAAAATAGGCATCAAAATGCTAACAAATTATTTTTGGATGATAGGCATATAGGTGGCTTAAAATGTGTTCTCTGTTTATCTGCATTTTCCATTTGTCTGTAATGAGCGTGTGTTACTTGGGCACATTAATAATTCTAGTAACAAATTATTTTCTCCCAAAATGTGAGCATCAAATTATATCATTAGATTACACTAAATTTTATTTAAATTGATTTATGTAATTTTATTTGGGACAGGGTCTCGCCCTGTCACCTAGGCTGGGGGTGCAGTGGTTCGATCAAGGCTCACTGCAGCCTCCTTGACTTCTGGAGCTCAAGAGATTCTCCCACCTCAGCCTCCCAAGTGGTTGGAACTACAGGCGCATGGCACCAGGACAGGTTTGGTTTTGTTTGTTTTGTTTTTTTTTAGAGGCAGAGTCTTACTTTGTTATTCAGGCTGGTCTCTGGACTCCTGGGCTCAAGCAATCCTCCCGCCTCGGACTCCCAAAGTGTTGGGGTTACAGGAGTGAGCCACTGCACCTGGCCAGAATACACTAAATTTTAAAAAGCACTGGTTTAAAACTAGGAATTGGGAGACCTGGCCTCCTGACAAGAGCTAATATAATTATGTCATTGTGACTTTCTTTTAAAATTGTCAGGTTTGTAATGAGAACAGGTTCCAACTTCTGAATCCCAGGGCCCAGAGAAGTCAAGAAGTTGTTAGTTGCTTCCATGTGGAAGCCAAATCCATATGCACATTCAGTATTGTTTGTGAATGGACTAATGGATTTATTTTCCATTGCATTGCACATGTATGAAGATGTTGCCATGATTAATGATACAGAAAAATTGTAAATAATTTAGTACCTTTAAAAAAATTATCTTGTCTTTTTGCAGCACTACACATTATTACTATTATTATTTGAGCTGAAGCCTCGGTCTGTCACCCAGGCTGGACTCCAGTGGCACAGTCTCAGCTCACTGCAACCTCTGCCTCCTGGGTTCAAGTGATTCTCCTGCCTCAGCCTCCCAAGTAGCTGGGACTACAGACATGCACCACCACGTCCAGCTAATTTTTTGTGTTTTTTGTAGAGACGGGGGTTTCATTGTGTTAGCCAGGATGGTCTCAGTCTCCTGACCTTGGGATTCACCTGCCTCAGCCTCCCAAAGTGCTGGAATTACAGGCATGAGCCACTGTGACTGGCCAACACTACATATTATTAACTGCCTTCTCCTTACATATATGGAACCCTTGATGTCAGGAGCTAATATTGCACTGCCTCGTCGTCCTCTCACTCCCCACTGCCTCAGGGATTTCATTCACTCTTTCCTTGTCTTTTTCTTTTGAAATGGTTCCAAATGTATAGAAAAGTTACAATGATAGTACAAAGAACTTCCCCTTTTCCTGAACCACTTATGAGTAAGTTGCCTCCATGATGCCTCATAACTCCCTAATACTTTAATATGTGTTTCCTACAAATGAGGACACTCTTCTTCACCACCTCACACAATGCTCACAATTAGGAAATTAACATTGGTACATTAGTTCTATATAACCCCCAGACCTTGCTGGACTTGCTTCAGTTTGTCCAATGTTGACATTTATAAGCAAAGGATCCAGTCCAGGATTATTCATTGCATTTAGTTGCCATGTCTTTCCAGTCTCCTTCTGTCTGAGATGATTCCTAAGCCTTGCCTTTACTTTCATGACCAGGACAATTTAGAAGCTATAGCACACTGATATTGTAGAATGGTCCTTCATTTGGGCTTGTTTGCTGTTTCATCATGAATAGATGTAGGCTATGCATCTTTGACAGCAATATTACAGATGTTGAGTGTTTTCCTCATTATCTCATTATTTATTTTGATGCTTAAAATTTCCCAGTTTGTCCAGCTGCCAAGCTGGCTCCTATTGCTGTAATTCTTTGAGCTCTTGCTTACTTTCTGTCATAGCAATATGTTCCAGGCTCATCTTGGACTATCTCTGCCGTAGCTCTGGAATCAGCCGTTGCTGCAAGGGACCCTTTTGTTTTTAGAGAATGATGTGTAGAAGCCAAGATCTGGGTGCTAAATGTGCTTATTGTTCTTGGAGTGTTATTGTTTCCAAACTTCTCAGTGTACAGTCCTAGGATATATGTATTATTATACACACATTTATGCCATCTATCTGTCTGTCTATCTATCTATCTATCTATCATCTATCTATCTACTCTCTATCTTCTGTTGAATTTGCCATGTAAGGAATAATGAGTTCCCAACACCACAGGGCTTATTTTTGTTTCTTCTTTTTCCACTTGTGTAACTTCCTTCTTCTTACTGGATGAATCCTTTATAAGTAACTGGTTCATCATCACTGCTGCTGCTCCCCCCACTCCCCTTGCAGACACTGTCTTCTTCCATCTTGGGCGCTGGTAACCTATACCAGCCCAATGTCCCCTCTGCCCCTGCATGGGTGCATAGTCTTGCTTGGCTCTACATTATGGCTTTTGAGTGAAATTACTCAAAAAGAAAGGCCAGCAGGCAGGCAGGAAGGCTGGAAACAACTTCGCTATTCTTGGAGCTTTATGGATTTCTTTGTTTGTTTTTGAGATGGAGTCTTGCTCTGTCACCGAGGTTGGAGTGCAGTGGCGTGATTCTTGGCTCACTGCAACTTCTGCCTCCCAGGTTCAAGTGATTCTGCTGCCTCAGCCTCCCAGTAGCTGGGACTACAGGCACGTGCCACCACACCCAGTGAATTTTTGTATTTTTGGTAGGGACCAGATTTCCTCATATTGGTCAGGCTGGTCTTGAACTCCTGACCTTATGATCCACCTGCCTCAGCCTCCCAAAGTGCTGGGATTATAGGTGTGAGCCACCATGACTGGCTGCTTTATTTATTTTAAGACAGGGTCTCACTTTGTTGCCCAGCCTGGAGTGCAGTAGTGCAAACATAGTTCACTGCAGCCTTGACTTCCTGGGTTCAAGCAATTCTCCTGCTTTAGCCCCCACCAAGTAGCTGAGACTACAGGTGCACACCACCACACCTGGCTAATTTTTGTATTTTTTTGTAGAAACGAGGGTTTTGCTGTGTTGCCCAGGCTAGTCTTGAACTCCAGCTGATCCATCCACCTCAGCCTTCCAAAGTGCTGGGATTACAGGCATGAGCCACTGTGCCTGGCCATTCTTGGAGCTTTAGATGTACTTCTTAATCCTCTCTACTCGGTAAATGGCAAATGCTTTTCCAGTTATTCCCATTAAAAAAAAAACCCTGGCGTCATCAAACCCATTGGCAGATCCTGTTAGTTCCCCATCAGTTTCTATCTAGAGTATGATCACATGTCACTTCCTCTTCCTCCATCATTACCTTCCTTGTCCAAGCCATCATATCTTGCCTTAATTGACTACAACTGTCTCCCAGTTGCTGCCCTTGATTCTGCCATTACACAACCCCAGTCTATTCTATACCCAGCAGCCCAAGCGATCCTTCTAAAGTGTCAGTCATGTGGTGTGCCTCCTCTACTGAAAAGTCTCTAAAGTCTTCCTATCTCACACAGGACAAGAGCCAAAGTACAAAGTACAATTAGCCAGGCATGGTGGCGTGCACCTGTAGTCCCAGCCACCCTTGGGAGACTGAGGCAGAAGAATCTCTTGAACCCGGGAGGTGGAGGTTGCAGTGAGCTGAGACTTACAGGTTATCATGACTTACAAGGCTTGATAGGATTAGCTACCTGCCACCTCTTTCATCTCATTTTCTCCTCCAACTCTCTCTCATACACTTTGCTTCAGCAAAGTGTATGGCCTCCTGCAGATTCTTTGAACAACCAAACACTGTTGCCTCAGGGTCTTTGCACCTCCTCCCTCTGCCTGAAATAGGTTTCATCCAGATAACCACGTGAGTGTTGCCTCCCTTCATTCAGGACCTCATTGAAATATCTCCTTACGAGAGGGGCCTTGCGTGGTGGCTCATGCCTGGAATCTCAGTTCTTTGAGAGGCTGTGGTGGTAGGATCACTTGATCCCAAGAGTTCAAGTCTGCAGTGAGCCATGAGTGAGCCACTGTACTCCAGCCTGATTGACAGGGCAAGACCCTGTCTCAGAAAATAAAAATAGGGCTGGGCGTGGTGGCTCACGCCTGTAATCCCAGCACTTTGGGAGGCCGAGGCGGGTGGATCACGAGGTCAAGAGATCGAGACCATCCTGGTCAACATGGTGAAACCCTGTCTCTACTAAAAATACAAAAAATTAGCTGGGCATGGTGGTGTGTGCCTGTAATCCCAGCTTCTCAGGAGCCTGAGGCAAGAGAATTGCCTAAACCCAGGAGGCAGAGGTTGCAGTGAGCCAAGATCGCGCCATTGTACTCCAGCCTGGGTAACAAGAGCAAACCTCCATCTCAAAAAAAAAAATAATAATAATTAAAAATAAAAATAAAAAAATTAAAAATAAAATAAAAACAGAAAAGAGGGCCCTTGGCAGATCATCCTGTATAAAATAGCAAACTTCCTGGGCCAGGTGCGGTGACTCACACCTATAATCCCAGCACTTTGGGAGGCCGAGGCGGGTGGATCACGAGGTCAAGAGATCGAGACCATCCTGGTCAACAAGGTGAAACCCCGTCTCTACTAAAAATACAAAAATTAGCTGGGCATGGTGGTGCGCACCTGTAGTCCCAGCTACTCGGGAGGCTGAGGCAGGAGAATTGCTTGAACCCAGAAGGCGGAGGTTGCCGTGAGCCGAGATCGTGCCATTGCACTCCAGGCTGGGTAACAACAGTGAAACTCCGTCTCAAAAAAAAGAAAAAAGAAAAAAAATAGCAAACTTCCTCTTACCTTTACCTTGCTTTATTTTTCTTCATAGTATACATCTCATATTTGATCATATTTGCGTATTTATTTACTCTCTGTGTCCACATTCTATAATGGAAACTCTATGAGAGCTGAGACTCTTGTTTTTTTTTTTTTTTTTGCAGTATTTCTAATGGCAAGAATGGTATTGAGTACATAGTAGGCACTCATTCACTTATATTTAATATAAGTGAATGAGTGAATAAATACATAAGTGTCTATAGAAATGAGTACTAACTTCTGTCTTAAGGCCCAACCTTCCTTCCTATGATCTTTCTTTTCATTTTCTCTTTCGAGACAGAGTCTTGCTCTGTCACCCAGGCTGGAGTGCAGTGGCATGATTTCAGCTCACTGCAACCTCAACCTCCTGGGTTCCAGAGATTCTCTTGCCTCAGCCTCCTGAGGAGCTGGTATTACAGATGTGTGCTACCATGCTGGGCTAATTTCTGTATTTTAGTAGACAAGGTTTCTCTATGTTGGCCAGGCTGGTCTTGAATGCCTGACCTCAGGTTATCCACCCATCTGAGCCTCCCAAAGTGCTGGGATTACAGGCATAAACCACTGTGCCTAGCCTCCTGTGATCTTTCTTGAAGTTCCAGCTGCCAGCTAGACATGGTTTGTTGTGTGCCTGTGATACCACCAACTCAAGCTCTGTTAATGCAGATTCATTATCCTATGTATGTATTTGCTAAGGGCTGAGACTTTGTTTGTTTACTGCTGTTTTCCCAATGCCTAACACAGTGCTTGGCATAAACCGGCATGTAATATTTGTTGAATAAATGAATGAATGACTTGCCCCTCCAAACCAGTTCTCCTTAACTTGCTTGCTTGTCACATCATCATTTTGTCACTGAGGCTCAAAACTACTGTCTACTTGGACTCTCACCTTTTCTTCTCTTTTCTATATTCCATCAGTGGCCAAGATCTGCTTATTCTTCCACTTCATTCACATGGTCAATATCCTAGTTCGCCACACACCTCAAACCTCACAATGGCCACCCAACTAGTCTCATTCCTCTTTCTTCCTCTTCAATCCATCCCTATCCTATTATTCTATTTTTCTTTCCCACAAAGTGCTCTGATCATGTCATTTCCTCTCACTGAAGCTCTCAATCGGTCTTTGTACCAATTTGGGTTCTTAATTGCAAACAACAGAAACAGACTCTGGTTCACTTAGTAGAAGAGGAAGTTCCTGCGATGACATCAGGGAACTCACAAAATTGACAGGAAGCCTCAAGGATCGGGCTCAGGAAGCAGGCAGGAGCCAAGAGAAGCGAGGCAGCCAAAACTTTAGCTAAGTCCTGTCTCAAGGGTAGCCTGATTAAGGGGTTTTAGGGTCTGTCGCCCACACGGCTACCATCACCCTGAGCACTGGCTGCTGCTGCCTCTGGGATGAATTATAAACAGCCCTCTTCCTCCTTGGGTCACTTACTGAAGATTTAGGGTCTCGATTGGAGCATTGATTTGGCTGTGATCTTCCTTCTAGGGGTCAGGAGAGCAAGTATCTGAGTTCTCACTAAGACTCTAAGGAGGCTCCACCAGCATATGAAGGGGGCTTAGGTACTGGGCGGCTAAAGAGTCCAGTGTGTATCCAAATGCAGGTTCTTGATCACTGAAGCCCTCCCCCATCTGCCACAAATGGTTATTTCCAGTTTTTCTCACTCGTACACCATGTTCCACTGAAGCATGACTTGTCCCTTGGCCCCTGTCTTGGCTGGGGCCCAAAGATGGTTCCCCCAACTTTTTTTTTTTGAGATAGAATCTCGCACTATTGCCCAAGCTGGAGTGCAATGGCACGATCTTGGCTCACTGAAAACTCTGCTTCCCGGATTCACGTAATTCTCCTGCCTCAGCCTCCCAAGAAGCTGGGATTATAAGCGCCCACCATCACACCCGACTAATATTTTGTATATTTTAGTAGCGATGGGATTTCACTATGTTGTCCAGACTGGTCTTGAACTCCTGACCTCATGATAAGCCCACCTCAGCCTCCCAAATTGCTGGGATTACAGGTGTGAGCCACTGCGCCAAGACGGTCCCCCTTGAATCATGCTTCACACCTGTGTATTGTCCCCTCCCCTTCAAGGGGCTGGTCCATGCTTCATTTTCACTGAGTGTGCTGTGGAAGTGAAGCTGCATGACTGCCAGAGAGGGCATAGGAAGCTTTGCAGTTTCTGCCTTAGTGTCTTGGAATGTTCACTCTGGGGCAAGCCAGCCACCATGTATGAGGTCTGTCTACCCTGAGACCACCATGATATGAGGAACCCAAAACAAGCCACATGGGAAGGCTGTATGGAGAGAGTAATGCCTGGGCAGGCTGCATCAGTTCGAGCCTATTCAGCTGAGGTGCCAGACATGTGACTTTAAAAAGTCATCTTAGGACTGGGCTCAGTGGTTCATGCCTGTAATCACAGCACTTTGGGAGGCCAAGGCAGGTGGATAACTTGAGGCCAGGAGTTCAAGACCAGTCTGGCCAACATGGCGAAATCCCATCTCTACTAAAAATACAAAAAATTAGCTAGACCTGGTGGCATGTGCCTGTAGTCCCAGCTACTCAGAAGGCTGAGACATGAGAATCACTTGAACTTGGGAGGTGGAGGTTGCAGTGAGCTGAGATTGCCCCACTGCACTCCAGCCTGGGCAACAAAATGAGACTCTGTCTCCAAAAAAAAAAAAAGTCATCTTGGATATCCAGCCGAGTTGAGCCTTCAGATTCAGATTCAGATGACTCCACCTTAGTTACCATCTGACTGAACTGCTTGAGACCCCACGTGAGAACTGCCCAGCTCAGTGTAGTCAACCCACAGGACTGTGGGATGTAAATGGTTATTTTGAGCCACTGAATTTTGGAGTGGTTTGTTACTGAGTAATAGAAAATGAAACAGCCCCTCTGTGGGCTCATGTTTCCCTCTCTCTGGACTGTACCCCCACTGTCCTGTCTTAGCTCCATGTCCACTCATATCTGCTCTTGTCAAAATCCTTTCAGTGAGCATGGCACAGTGCAGAGGAAAGAGCCAGGCTTTGGGGTCAGCCTGTGGGGTGGAAGGGGTTGAATCCTAGGTTAGTCTCTCACTATCCCTGTGACCTACAGCAAAGTCATGAAGTTCTCTGGACTTCAGTTTCTGTATCTGCTCTATTGAAATAAAAACATCCATCTGCTGAAGTTGTTTTGAGGACTAGATGTAACACATGTAAAGTACCTAGACATCTCACCCATTTAGTCTCACTGAATGGTGGCCTTTAGCAGACTCAGCCTTCTAGACTTGCATCAAATGGCACTTTCAAGGTCTAATTCTCATCATTTATAAATTATATGGTTTTGGAGAATTCTTTAAATTTATCTGAGGCTTACTCTCCTCATGTGTAACACACATAGACCCTTAAGCCATGCCCCATAACCGGCATGGCATCAGAAACCCTTGGAAGAGGAAGTAAACCCTGCTCACAGTTAGGGCTCCCCAGTATCTGGTGGGCTGGGGTACTATAGTGGATGGCAGACTGCAGGGCAGGAAGAGCAGAGGCTGGAGAACTCATCACCCTGAAAGAGAAAAAGGTTCACTGGATGAGGAAGGGGCCTGCCAAACAGAGCAGGGGAAGGGGTACTATTTGGAATGTTATGAGGCTGGGCATGACCATCGTGGCTCGGTGACCCTCCACCCTCACTCCTTCAGGCCTTGGGGCCTTCCTGGTGGAAAGGGAAAGATTTGGGGTATATGGCAAGGACAGGGTCATGAGGGCACAGAGTCACCAGGGCACGGACAGCTCTGCTGTGGGAACTCCTTATGAAAGAGCTGAGAATGACAAACAGAAGATGCTGGCTGGGCATGGTGGCTCACGCCTGTAATCCCAGCACTTTGGAAGGCCAAGGTGGGTGGATCATAAGGTCAGGAGTTCCAGACCAGCCTAATATGCTGAAATCCCATCTCTACCAAAAATATAAAAATTAGCTGGGTGTGGTGGTGGGCATCTGTAGTCCCAGCTACTTGGGAGGCTGAGGCAGGAGAATTGTGTGAACCCAGGAGATGGAAGTTGCAGTGAGCCAAGATCCAGCCACTATACTCCAGCCTGGGTCACAAAGTGAGACTCTATCTCAAAAAAGAAAGAAAGAGAGAAAGAGAGAGAGAGAGAGAGAGAGAGAGAGAGAGAGAGAGAGAGAGAGAAAGAAAGAAAGAGAGAAAGGAAGAAAGAAAGAAAAGAAAGAACAGAAAGAAAGAAAGAGAAAGAAAGAAGAAAGAAAGAAAGAAAGAAAGAAAGAAAGAAAGAAAGAAAGAAAGAAAGAAAGAAAGAAAAACAGAAGATGCTTTCCCACCTCAGGGAGAGATTCCAGAGAAACATGGGCCAGGGGGCAGGCAGAGAGGCAGCAGGTGATGGTGAGATGGGTGGCACTCGGCAGTAGCCCTGACTATATGGGGAGCAACCCCACCCAGCTTCTTATCAGACTTCCACTGAAGGTGAAGGCACAAGGAGATCTGGGAAGTTGCAGAAGAGAGCACACTGTATGATCCCAGTGGCATCTGCAAAAACAGACAAAATTAACTTACGCGGTTGGAAGGCAGGATAGTGCCCAGGTGCAGTGGCCTGTAATCCCAGCCCAGAAGGTTGAAGCTACAGTGAGCTATGATCATGCCATTGCACTCCAGCTTGAGTGACAAAGCGAGACTCCCATCTCCAAAAAATAAAATAAAAAAGAATCAAATAAAATAAGGAAGGATAGTGGTTATCCCTGCAGGGGACACAGTGACTAGAGGGAAACAGGAGAGGGATTTGGGGAGCTGGTAATGATTTGTTTCTTCCTCAGGGAACTGATTACACTACCTTGTTCATTGTGTTAAAAGAGCACTTAGGATTTGTGTACTTTTCTGTGTGTTACTTCAATAAAAAAACACACACACAGCTGTTTTGGGAAGAAGAGAAACAGTCCTTTCCGAGTTCAATCCCTTTGAGGTGGCACCACATAAAGAACTGGATAAGAGATTAGGCCGCTGGCTGGGTGTGGTGGCTCATGCCTGTAATCTCAGCACTTTGGGAGGCCAAGGTGGGCGGATCACCTGAGGTCAGGAGTTCAAGACCAGCTTGGCCAACATGGTGGTGAAACCCCATTTCTACTAAAAAAAAAAAAAAAAAAAAAATACAAAAAAATTAGCCAGGCATGGTGATATGTGCCTGTAATCCCAGCTACTTGGGAGGCTGGGGCAGGAGAATTTCCTGAACCCAGCAGGCAGAGGTTGCAGTGAGCTATCACGCTACTGCACTCCAGCCTGGGCAACTAGAGCGAAAACTGTGTCTCAAAAATAAATAAATAAGATTGGGGGCTGGAGGCAAGGACCACTCGGTGTCTGGCCAGACTTTTCATTGCTTTCTCCATTCATTCACTCTGGTTTATTAAGCACCGCCTGCACCTTGAACACTGTACAACATATGAGAAGATAAAAGATTATTAACAGCAGTAGTTTCCATTTATTGAGAGCTTTCTATGGAGTAGGCACTGAACCCTCACGCTAATCCTATGAGGTATTATGACCCTCATTTATCAGTTGAAGAAACATGAGCTTCAAAAAGGTTAAGCAAGTTGTTTAAGGACACAGAACAAAGAAGGTGCCTGGATTTTCCTCTGCAACTGTATCTATGTGGACCCAAAGCCGTCAGCACTTCAGGACAAGCTCCAGCGTCCTCTAGAAATGTAGGGACCGAAAGACCTGTTGACAAACTGCTCTACGAGAGTAACGAGGCCTTAGAGCTGCAGCCAGATTGACTTGGAGATTCAGCCGCATCCTCTTCAGTGACTCGGCAGATTCCTTCGCTCTTTGAGCCTCAGTTTCACCATTTGTATAACGAAAGTTAAAAAAAAAAAAAACCACGCCTTTCTCTCGAGGTTATTGTGGGTATTCAATGAGAAGACGTGTGTGGAGCCGGGTGTCCGGCACCCAGTGAGAGCCTAGAACGATCATTAGGATTTGGGAGTCCTTATTACTCGTACGCAGCACACGACCATGGGCACAGGGTTGAAGGCGGCTACCTGCTCCTACTCTCCCGATAGGAACCTTTAGGGACGGGTGGACTTAAAGCAGCCGGTGGGCCTTAAGAGTCCAGTCAATGCAGCCACATAACGGTCCTGGGGAAAAGCCCCGATTCCAAGCGCCAACAGAGCAACCGACCTCAGCCGACCTCAACCTACTCGCGGACAAGGTTGCCCCGGGTCAGCGCCAGCGACGAGAAGACGCGCTATCGCGAGATTTGTGGGACCCACGCATTCACAGGCCGGAAGTGAGGGGCGGGCCCAAGGGCGCGCGCTTCTTTTGAAACCTGAGATGGAGACCTGCGGAGGGTGGGGGCGGGTTGGAGGTCGCTGACCCTTGTGGGAGCCGAGCTGGGGTCGCGGGAGGGTGGGGATGGGACAGCGGGGACCTGTGAGTGGGGTTTGGCTGGAAGAGGCCACAGCTTCATCTATGGGAAGCTACCCTGGGCCGGTCACACGCCGTGAGCCGAACTGGCTAGGCGCCCCCAGCCTCCTCTGAGCTCCCGGACCGGAGAAACTACTCAGCCCGATCCTCCCGGCAATCTCCCGTTGACTCCGCCTTTTAAAGGGCCTTTACGGTAAATAAACCTCGACGCTTAGGGGAGCTTCCTCTTCCGTGCCCTCACTTACCCAGGCCCCTTCTATGGCCGTGGAAGAGGTCTTAGCAACGTGTTCACAGGATCGTGGTTTTTAAAATATAAGTAGAAAAACTAAGATATTTTAAACCAAATCTGTTCTTAAAGATTTAAAGATTTTGACTCTTAACAGGTTTAAAGAGACCACTGTCTCTTTCCACTGTGACTTTCCCTATCTGGAGGCATTGGAGTGGCTGTGGGCATTTTTAGGCATTTTGGAGTAGGAATACACTGAGTGTGAGTTTATATGGTTCGTGTGTATACTTGTTTTTGCTAGCCTTCCAGGAATACCCCTAGTCCCCACTGTGCTGAATTACAAGCACGGTGACCAGAGTGTGCTAGAGGTCTTTTGGTCACAGATGTCCAGCGTCAAAAAAAATGGGGAGATATATTGGTCATTGTACAAGGTAATGTGACGTTCCTTGATCGCTTATGGCTCGTAACAAAAGGCTTGGTAGTTTCTCAAGTTTGACAACCATCCTAAAATAAGGAGTTGGAAAACTGAATCTTTTCTAAGCTAGCAGCGATAGCAAATTTTGATCAACCATGAGAGAGGAATGACTGAATTATCTTCCTTTTCTTTCCATAGAGTGACAGAAATGTTGTTAAAGAGGCCGTGAAAGAATATGCAGCCAAAAAATGTAGCGAGAAAGTGTTTAGTGATATGCCAGGCAGTTAATTTAACAAATAGTGTTATTTTCAATTTTTTGTATGTGATGTTTTTGGTATGAGCGTTTTCACTTTTGTAGAGTGATGTAATTTCTCATTTTAAATATTTATATTTGTACCTACTTTTGTATTTTAAATTTTCTATTCTTTTTCTTAAAGAATACCATGAGATTACATAAGCTCAGGCCCCCAAATCTAGATCTGCTTTGCATGGTTGTAACCCCACCTAACCACTCTGCTCAGGGCAGGGGATGTGTTTATTCTAATTTTTGAGATGAGGAGCTGAAAGCCCAGAGACGTCAAGTCTCTTGCCCAAGGCTTTGCTACTGAGACCAGCAGAACTGGAACTAGAACCCAGCTCTTTTGGTTCAGTTCAGACATTTGGTCACCCCAGGGAAGTGTCCTAATCTAAAACCTTTTGCCGTCTTCAGGGAGAGGGGTTGAAGTGTATCTACTTGGCCTGCCTTTGGGTTCTGGATTGTACCTAGTCCAGATGAGAGGCCCAATGAAGCTAACAGGGAAGGAATTGTGTTTCTAAAGTGCCCCCCAAATCTCAGATGATGGCAGTCCTCTCTGTGTTCTCCCACCCACCTCTCCCCGAACAATGAAAGAAGGCTAGCATCTGGTAGGAGATGACTGCTGATGAACTTCAGCTGTGGGTCCTCTCTATCAGGGTGGGAAATATGGATTCCTTGAACAGAAACAGAATCCGCTGGTGAACCGGCTGTGCGTGAATATGCATGGGAACATGTCTTTGTTATTTCTCAAGCCAAGTGTATTTTTGGTCTGTTTCCCTGGAGACTTATAGGGAATAGGGAGAGGCCTTACCAAGTGCAGTATAATTTTGCCAGCTCCGCTTCCTTTCCAATTCCCCAAATTAGTCACCCCATCTCTCCACCTGGGCTGATTTTTCCAAGGTCACTAACAACTTCTTGGTTGTTAAATCCAACTTTTCAGTCTTTATCTATAATCAACTCCCCCTGCTGCCAGCATTCTGCATCCAGGCTGGAGTGCAGTGGCACGATCTCAGTTCACTGCAACCTCTGCCTCTCAGGCTCAAGTGATCCTTCCACCTCAACCTCCCTAGTAGCTGGAACCACAGGCTCGTGCCACCATGCCTGGCTAATTTTTGTATTTTTTGTAGAGATGGGGGTTTTGCTATGTTGCCCAGGTTGGTCTTGAACTCCTGAGCTCAAGCATTCCTTCCATCTCAGCCTCCCAAAGTACTGGTATTACAGGTATGAGCCACCCTTCCTGGCCTACCAGTGAGTGGTCTTTTCAAATGTAAATCTGATCCACTTCCACTTAAAAGCTCATCAATGGCTCCTCATTGCTTTTAGGATAAAGATTCAGCTGAACGAATTCATCTCCAGTGTAGTCCCAGTCATGCACATTCATCTTACATTTCTCCCATGGGCCATGCCTGTCCCTGACACAAGGCTTTCGCACATGGTCCTTTTCTTTATACCAACCACTTGCCAGACATTGTTTTGGTGCTGGGGATTTGACAGCAAACAAAGCAGGCAAAAATTCCTGCCATTCTAGAGTTCACCTTCTCGTATTTTTTTTTGGCTGGAATGTTCTTGACCTTTTTGTTTTGTTTTTGTGGGTTTTTTGTTTGTTTTTTCATAGGAAGGAGTTTAGGATTTATCTATTTTAGAATAATAGCTTTATTGAGATATAATGCATGTACCTTAAAACTCATAAAATTCAGCCATTTAAAATGTGCAATTCAATTTAGAATATTCAGTGTTGTGGGCCAGGCGTGGTGGCTCACATCTGTAATGCCAGCACTTTGGGAGTTTGAGGTGGGAGGATCACTTGAGGTCAGGAGTTCGAAACCAGCCTGGCCAACATGGTGAAACCCCGTCTCTACTAAAAATACAAAAAAAAAAAAAAAAAAAAAAAAATTAGCTGGGTATGGCGGCTGATGCCTGCAATTCTAGTTACTTGGGAGACTAAGGCAGGAGAATTGCTTGAACCTGGGAGGTGAAGGTTGCAGTGAGCCATGATCGTGCCACTGCATTCCAGCCTGGGTGACAGAGCGAGACTCCATCTCAAAAAAAAAAAAAAAAGAAGAAGAAGAAGAATATTCAGAGTTGTGAATATCGATTGTACTATCACCACAATCAATTTTGAAATTTTTTCATTACCCCAGAAAGAAACCTTAAATCCATTAGTAGTCACTGCCCCCACCTCCCCCAGCCTAGACAGCCAATCTACTTTCTGTCTCTATGGATTTGCCAGTTTTGTACATTTCATATAAATAGAATCATGTGGGCTTTCGTGACTGGCTCCTTTCACTTGGCATAATGTTTTCAAGCTTCCTCCATGCTGCCATGCTGTAGCATGTATTAGTACTTCATTGTTTTGCCAGGTAATATTCCGTTGCATGATAGACCACATTTTGTTTTTTCATTCATGGAAAAACATTTGGGTTATTTCCACTCTTTGGCTATTATGAATAATGCTGCTCTGAACATTCATGTATAATTTTTTGTATGAATGTACCTCTTCATTTTCTTGGGTATATACCTAGGAGTGGAATTGCTGGATCATATGGTAGCTTTATGTTCAACTTTTTGAGAAACTGCCAGATTTTTACAAAGTGGCCGCACCATTTTACCTTCCTACCAACAGTATATGAGAGTTCCAATTTTTCCACATCCTTGTTACTGTAGTTTGAATTGTGGCTCCCCAGAATTCATATGTTGAAGTCCTAATCCCCAGCACCTCATAATGTGAGCTTATTTGGAAATAGGGTAATTACAGATGTTATTAGTGAGGTTAAGATGAGGTCGTATTGGAGTAGGTTGGGTCCCTTATCCAATCCTACTGGTGTCTTTTATTAAAATGGGAAATGTGAACACAGACATGCACACAGAGAGATTGGTTACACTGCGGTAGCGAAGGAACTACTGGAAGCTAGGAGAGAAACCTGGAACAGATCCTTCCTTGGGCCTTCAGAAAGAGCATGACCCTGTCCATAACTTGATCTTTGAACTTCTCGCCTCCAGAACGTAAGACAACAAATTTCTGTTGCCTAAGCCATTCAGTTTGTGGGTACTTTGTTATGGCAGCGTTAGCAAACGGATACACTCTCTGACACTTGTTATTTTCCATTTTTGTAATTATAACCATCCTACTGGGTGTGAAGTGGTATCTCATTTGATTTTGATTGGCACTTCCCTATGCAAATGATGTTGAGCATGCCTTCATGTGCTTATTACCCATTTGTTTCTTCTGATAAACATCTATTCAGATCCTTTGCTCATTAAAAAAAATTGGGTTGTCTTTTTACTATTGAATTTTAAGAGTTCTTGATGTTGTCTAGATAGAAGTCCCTTATTAGATACAGGTTTTGCAAACATTTTCTCCTGTGCTCAGGTATCTTTTCACTTTCTTTTCTTTTTTTTAGAGACAGGGTCTTCCTCTGTCACTCAGGGTGGAGTGCAGTGGTTCTATCATGGCTCACTGAGCTCACTGAGGCTGCAAACTCCTGGACTCAGAAATCCTCCTGCCTCAGCCTCCTGAGTGGCTAGGACTGCAGGGGTGTGCCACCAGGCTTGGCTAATTTTTTGTTTTTAAAGATGGAGTCTCACTATGTTGCCGAGCCTGTTCTTGAATTCCTGGCTTCAAGCAGTCCTCCCACCCCGGCCTCTCAAATTATTGGGATTATAGGCTTGAATCAGTGAGCCCAGTCCTGTTTTCACCTTCTTGATGGTGTCCTTTGAAACATAAAAGGTTTTCATTTTGATGAAGTCCAGTTTATCTATTTTATGACTTTATTGCTTGTGGATTTGGTCCCCTTCTGTCTTGGCATAGCTCAAATGCTACTTCCTCAGGGAAGATTGCATTTCTTTAATATATGCAAACTATGGAATTACAATTTTTTTTGAGTGAGATTTATTTGGCTGTCCTCCCACTGGACTGTAAACTCCAAGAGAGTCTTCTCATTCTGTCCCCATCACCCAGCATAGCACCTGCTGAGTAGCAGGTGCTCAGAGTTGCTGAATGAATAAATGCTGACTTGACTCTGTGGGCCATTCCCTCCATGAACGCTCCTTATTTCTTCTCGAGAATACCCGCCTCATGCTTCTCCTCCCACTTCTCCAACTGCTCCTTAGTCTGTCTGCTGGTTCTTCTTCGTTTATCCATCCAACAGATTGAGACAAAAGGTAAAGCAGGATTGGGACTGGGCACAGGCCCTCCTCTCCTCTCACCCTTCACACACTCTGCCTCTACTGCCAAGGCTTTAATGACCATTTTTAGGCTCATGACTCTCCAATCTGTTTCCTACCTAGATGGTTTTCCTAAGCTGCATATCCAACTGCCTACTGGATGCCTCTAGTAGAATGTCATATAGATTCCTAAAATGCAACATGGTCACAGCCTTTATCTTTCCTTACCCCCAATCCCAATTCTGCTTAACCTTCTATCTCAACCTGTTGCCCAAACCTGAAATCCAGGCATTGCCTGTCTTAGATCAATTTCCCCAGAAATAGACTCTGAGATGAAGATTAGTGTGCAAGTGATTCGTCAAGGGAGTACTCCCAGGGGAGGGTAGGACAATGTGGAAAAGGCAGGAGAAAAAATGGGGGTAAAAGTCAAGCAAGAGTGCAATTTTAGGCCAAGCCCCACAGAGGTACTTGGCCTGATGCCACCGGGGAACACTTATAACCTGCCCTGACTCCATTTCAATTGTCTGGAAGAGTTTGTATAGAATTGGTACTATTTGTTCTTTAAATGTTTGGTAGAATTCACTAGGGAAGCCAGCTGGGCCTGAAGTGTCCTTTGTGGGATGGGTTTTAGCTACACATTCAATTTCTTTGATAGCTATTCAGTTACTTTGATTTCTGTTTCTTGAGATTTTTGGTAAATAAACACAAAGAATGGTGGACTTTGGGTTGTGGCAACAGATTGAGATAGAAGGTTAAGGAGGATTGAGATTAGGGGTAAGGAAAGATAAAGGCTGTGGCCATGTTGCATTTTAGGAATCTATGTGACATTCTACTAGAAGCATACAAAGAATGTGTTCATTTTATCAAAATTGTCAGATTTATAACCATAAAGTTATTCACAAAATTCCTTTTTAAACTTTTTAATATCTTTAAAATCTGTTGTGATGTCAGTTGTCTTATTTCTGACATTGGCAATTTGTGTCTTCCCTCTTTTTTTCCTGATCGGTCTGGCTAGAAGTTTATCAATTTCATTGATATTTCTCAAAGAAACAAGTCTTAGTTTCATTGGTTTTCTCTATGGCTTTTTAAATTTTTCTGTTGAATTTAGTCGGGTGCGGTGGCTCACACCTGTAATCTTGACAGTTTGGGAGACTGAAGCAGGTGGATCACTTGAGGTCAGGAGTTTGAGACCAGAATGGCCAACATGGTGAAATCCTGTCTCTACTAACATACAAAATTTAGCCAGATATGGTGGCACATGCCTGTAATCACAGCTACTTGAGAGGGTGAGGCACATGGTGGCTCATGCCTATAATCCCAGAACTTTGGGAGGCCGAGGCAGGTGTTCATGAGGCCAGGAGATCGAGACCATCCTGGCCAACATGGTGAAAACCCCTCTCTAACAAAAATGCAAAAATTAGCCAGGCATGGTTGTGAGTGCCTGTAGTCCCAGCTACTTGGGAGGCTGAGGCAGGAAAATCACTTGAACCTGGGAGGTGGAGGTTTCAGTGAGCCAAGATCATGCCACTGCACTCCAGCCTGGTGACAGAGTGAGACTCCATCTCAAAAAAAAAAAAACCAAAGTGACAATCTATGCCATTTAATCAATGAAATTACATTAATGCGATTTTAAAAACATGATTAAGTTTGTCAGCACCTTGCTGTTTGTTTTCTATTTGTCCTATCCATTCTTTCCTTTTCCACCTGCTTTTGGGTTGACTATTTTTGTATTTTTTAAAAATTCTGCTTTATTTTCTTAATTGGCTTTTTGCTATAATTTTTTTTTTTTTTTTTTGTGCAGGGTCTTGCTCTGTTGCCCAGACTGGAGTACAGTGGCGTGATCATTCACTGCAGCCTCCAGCTCCTGGGCTCAAGCAATCCTTCCACCTCAACCTCCCCAGTAGCTGGGATTACAAGTATGCACTACCACACATGGCTAATTTTTAAATTACTTTAGAGGCAGGATCTCACTCTGTTGCCCAGGCAGATCTTGAATGCTTGGCCTCCAGTGATCCTCCCAAAGTGCTGGGATTATAGGTGTGAGCCACCACACATGGCTTTTAACTCTTAATTTCATTATTTTGGTGGTGGCTGTATGGTTTATTGCACTCATCTTGAATTTATCATAGTCTATGTATTCAAGTTCACTAATCTTTTCTTCTTTAACATCTAATCTTCTGCTAATTTCTTTCAGTGTATAATTCATCTTACACACTGTGGCTTTCATCTCTGGATGATCAATTTAGGTCTTTAATTTTATATACCTTCTATGTGTCTACTTAACCTTTCAACCTATAGAATACAGTTGTAACAATTGTGTTACTGTCTTTGTCTCATAATCCTAACACCTCTGTCAGTTCTGGGTTGATTGATTGATTTTTCTCCTCTTTATAGGTGATATTTTTCTGCGTCTTTGTAAGCCAGGTGATCTTTGATCAGGTGTGAATTTTACTTTTTGGGTACTAGATTACTTTATATTCCTTTTATTATGTTTGAACTTCGTTCTGGGATGCAGTTACTTGGAAATGGTTTGGTCCTTTTGAGTTTTGTTTTAAGCTGGGCTATAAAGGAAATCTCAGCAAATTTAACAAGATTGAAATCTCTGACAAATTAAGCTAGAAATCAATAACAGAAAACAATGAGATTACTAAGTATTTGGAAATTAAGCAAAAAACCTGCTAAAAGTGTTCTCATGGGCCAAAGAAATCACAGTGGAAATAAGACAGTGTTTAAAACTAAATGATAACAGAGAAATGGCATAGCAAAATTGTGAGTTCATTGAAAATGCTTACAAGGAAAAGAAAAAAAATCTGTGGGGGTATTTTGGTAATTGTTCAATGTATATTGGAAAAGATGGCATTCTGAAGCTATTGGGTATGATAATTATATGTCATCTAGATCAGTTTTGTTAATCACATTATTCAAAATCTCCTATATCCTAATGATGATTTCTTGTCTACTTCTTCTACCAGTTATTCAGAGCAATGCGTTAAAAAAAATCTCCAACTATTATTATGGATTTTTCTCTTTCTCCTTTTAGATCTGTCAGTTATTACTTTATGTTCTGAGGCTATTTTTAATTGCATATGTAGTTAGGATTTTATATTTTCCTATTAAAATTTCTCTTTCATTATTATGAAATGTCTCTCATTATCTCTAGCAGTACTTTTTTCCTCATGTTTATGATACCAGTAGAGATATACAAGCTTCCTTTTGGTGTTTTCATGACTTATTATTTTTTCTTTTTTAAAAAAAAAATCCCTTTCAGGCTGGGCGCAGTGGCTCACGCCTGTAATCCCAGCACTTTGGGAAGCCGAGGTGGGTGGATCACTAGGTCAAGAGATCGAGACCATCCTGGCCAACATGGTGAAACCCCGTCTCTACTAAAAACACGAAAAATAGCCGGGCATGGTGGCACGTGCCTGTGGTCCCAGCTACTCAGGAGGCTGAGGCGGAAGAATCGCTTGAACCCAGGAGGCGGAGGTTGCAGTGAGCCAAGATTGCACCATTGCACTCCAGCCTGGTGACAGAGCAAGACTCTGTCTCAAAAAAAACAAAAAAAACCAAAACTCTTTCTTTCTTTTCCTTTTTTTTGTTTTGAGACGGAGTCTCACTCTGTTGCCCAGGCTGAAGTGCAGTGGCATGATCTCAGCTCACTGTAACCTCCACCTCCCAGGTTCAAACGATTCTTCTGCCTCAGCCTCCCGAGTAGCTGGGATTACAGTGTGCGCCACCACACCTGGCTAATTTTTGTATTCTTAGTAGAGACAGAGTTTCGCCATGTTGGCTAGGCTGGTCTTGAACTCTTAACCTCAGGTGATCTGCCCACCTCAGCCCCGCAAAGTGCTAGGATTACAGGTGTGAGCCACTGCACCCAGCCAAAAACCCCTTTATTTTCAACCTTTATGCGTCCTTATGTTTGAGGTGTGTCTTCTATAAACAGTATATAGTTGTTTCTTGTCCAGTCTGAAAATCTTTACCTTTAGTTGATTTATATTCTGGTAATTACTGATACACTAAGGTTTAAAGTATACCATTTTACTATTTTTTCCATTTTTCACATTTTTTTAACCTCTTTCTTGCCTTTTTTTGGATCAATATTTTTCTAATTATTTCATTTTCCTTCTCTATAAATTAGTAGTCACATGTTTGCTATTATTATTATTTTATTACCTTAGATCTGCATGCATCCTTGACTTAATAAAGTCACCCTTGAAATTAGTACTTTCACCCTTTCTAAATAATTCTAGGGACCTTATGACACTTTAATTTGATTTCACATTCTCCTGGCTTTCATGTTATTGTCGTCATGTATTTGGTTTTTTAAACAGAGTCTTGCTATGTTGCCAGGCTGGCCTTAAACTCCTGGGCACAAGTGATCTGCTATCCTCAGCCTTCTGAGTAGCTGAGATTACAGGAATGTGCCACCACACCTGGCTACAGCAAGGCTTTTGGCAGAAATGGTTGAAAGAATTCAAAACTGAGGATCTTAGTGCTGAGAGTGTGATATTTTGTGTTACTGGTCAGTAAGAATGTCTGTTACTTGAGATATGAGTCCTGAAGGTGATAAGAGTTGATTTATTTAAACAGAGTTAATTTTGGTTAGTGAAAACTAAAGAACTGATTTGTATTTTGGTTTGATGTATGGTTGTTTCACCTTTGCTGCAGAAGCACTTACAAGAGGACTAACATTCCCCAGGAAATTCATCTCACCATGAGATGAATAATCTTGGTCTGGAAGATATTCATAGAAAGAAGCTTAGAGTGTTTGATTTTTGAGTATGAATTAACTGTACAGACATAAATTAAATAAGCTGATCCATTGAGTAACTGTTGAGATTATCCTCTGGTTGCTGAATAATACTAGCCCCAAATGGGATTTGACATTGATATATTCTTTCCTATTAACAAATCCAGTTTTCTTTCTTCCACCCATCCTCCCTCCCCCTTTCTTCCTTCCTTTCTTTTCCTTTCATTTGCTTTCCTTTCCTTCCTTCCCTTCTCTTTCACAATATTTTATTTAAAAAAATTATGAAATGCATCATGCACACTTCAATGTGTTAAATGTATATGTACAATTTAAAGATTAATAGTCCAGTGAACACTTATGTACCCACTACTCAGGGTGAGAAACAAATATAACGATGGTCTCTTGTGTTCCCTGTGGGCTCTTCCCCAATTCTTCCTTCTCCACAGAGACCACTTCCACCTGCCTTGTGTGGTAGTTATGTTATAGTCCTCTTCATAATTTCTAACACCTCTGAATTCCTATACTGTATATATATTTATATACATAGGAATTTACTCTCTATATAGTGAATTTTGTATACACACACACACACACACACCCCTGGATCAGTAAGGAATTTACACTTGCTACTTTAGATGAAGACCCAGGAGAAGGTAAGATGACAGAGTGTCTGGGTCAGAAGTGACTTATTTTCCTTGAAAGTTTACAGGGCAAAGTCACAAGTGAGTCTGTTATGTTTTGGGTGTTTGTCCTCTTCAAATCTCATGTTGAAATGTAACCTTCAATGTTAGAAGTGGGGCCTGGTGGGAGGTGACTGGATCATGGGGTGGATCTTTCACGAATGACTTAGCACCATTCCTTGATGTTCTCTCCCAGTTAGTTCACATGAGATCTGGTTGTTTAAAAGAATCTGAGACCTCTGTCTTCTCTCTTTTTCTCCCTCTATCACCATGTGATATGCTGGTTGACCTTCATTTTGTGCCATGATTGAAAGCTTCCCAAGGCCCTCACAAGAAGCAGATTCTGGCACCACACTTCCTGTACAGCCTGCAGAAACCTGAGCCAAAACAAAGCTTTTTTCTTTATAAATTACTTTATCTCAGGTACTGCTTTATAGTAGAACAAGAATGGACTAACACAGAGTCTGTGGGAAATAGGACTCAAAAAATTGGTGACAGGGTGAAGTGCTACTCAAATACTGGCCATTGGGCAGGAATATGGTCAGGGAGAGTAGGCTGCTCTTATTTTCTTATTCAGAGTCCCTACAGCCTACTCTCAGCTCTCAGGAATGGGTCAGAACAAAACATTTTTGTGTGAATGAAATAAATATCTTTAAATAATCCATCTAGGAGGGTAAGGGGGGACGAACAGGAACTTCGGTATATTAGTATGTTTTAACACTGCTATAAAGGACTACATGAGACTTGGTAATTTATCAAGAAAAGAGATTTAATTTACTCACAGTTCGGCTTAACAGGAAGCATGGCTGGGTGACCTCAGGTAACTTACAATTGTGGCGGAAGAGTTAGGGGAAGCAAACATGTCTTATCATGGTGGGGCAGGAGAGAGCAAGAGTGAAGGGGGAAGTGCCACACACTTTCAGACAACCAGAAATTATGAGAACTCACTAACTCTTCCAAGAACAGCAAGGGGGAAGTCCACCCCATGATTCAGTCACCTCCCACCAGGCCCCTCCCCTGACTTGTGGGGATTACAATTCCACATGAGATTTGAGTGAGGACAGAGAGCCAGACCATATTATTCTACCCCTGGCCCCTCTGAAATATCATGTCCTCACATTTTAAAGACAATCATGCCTTCCCAACAGTCCCCAAAGTCTTAATTCATTCCAGAGTTAACTCAAAAGTCTACATCCAAAGTCTCATCTGAGACAAGGCAAGCCCCTTCCACCTATGAGTCTGTCAAATAAAAAACAAGTTAATAACTTCCAAGATACAATGGGAGTACAGGCATTGGATAAATGCTCCCATTGTGAAAGGAAGAAATTGGCCAAAACCAAGGGACTACAGGTCTTATGCAAGTTCGAAACTCAGCAAGGCAGTCATTAAATCCTAAAGCTCCAAAATAATCTCCTTTGACTCCATGTCTCACATCCAGGGCATGCTAATGCAAGAGGTGGGTTCCCAAGGCCTTGGGAAGCTTTGACTCTGTGGCTCTGCAGGGTATAGCCCCCACAGCTGCTTTCACAGGCTAGCACTGAGTGGCTGTGGCTTTTCTGGGCACATGGTGCAAGCTGTCAGTGAATGTACTGTTCTGGGGTCTGGAGGATGCTAGCCCTCTTCTCATGGTTCCACTAGGCAGTGCCCCAGTGGGGAGTCTGTGTTGGGGCTCCAATCCCACATTTCCCCTCTGCACTGTCCTAGTAGAGGTTCCCCATGAGGGCTCTGCCCCTGCAGCTGACTTCTGCCTGGACATCCAGGCATTTCCATACATCCTCTGAAATGTAGGCGGAGGTTTCAAAACCTCAACTCTTGCTTTCTGCACTCCTGCAGGCCCAACATCATGTGGAAGCCGTGAAAGCTTGGGGCTTGCAACCTCTGGAGTAATGGCCTGAGCTGTAACCTTAGCCCCTTTTAGCCATGGCTGGAGCTGGAGGGCTGGGATTCAGGGTGCCATGTCCCAAGGCTGCACAGAGCAGCTGGGTCCTGGGTCCTGGGCCTGGGCCATGTAACCATTTTTTTCTTCTAGGGCTCTGGGCCTGTGATGGGAGGGGCTGCCTCAGAGGTCTCTGAAATGCCCAGGAGACATTTTTTCCATTGTCTTGGCTATTTAACTCTTCTTTACTTATGTAAACTTCTGCAGCAGTCTTGAATTTCTCCCCAGAAAATAGATTTTTCTTTTCTACCACATGGCCAGGCTGCACATTTCCCAAACTGGTATGCTCTGCTTTGCTTTTAAATAGAAGTTCCAGTTTCAAATCATCTCTTTGTTCCTGCATATGAGCATACACTTTTAGAAACAGCCAGGTTACCTCTTGAATGTTTTGCTACTTAGAAATTTCTTCCAGCAGATATCCTCAATCATCTCCCTCAAATTCAAAGTTCCATAGATCTCTAGGGTAGGGGAAAAATGCCACCAGTCTCTTTGCTGAAACATAGCAAGAGTGACCTTTTTCTAGTTTCCAATAAGTTCCTCATCCCCATCTAAGACCATTTCAGCCTGGACTTCATTGTCCATATCACTATCAACATTTTGGTCAAAACAATGCAACAAGTCTTTAGGAAGTTCTCAACTTTCCCACATCTTTTTATCTTCTTCTGAGCTTTCCAACTGTTCCAGCCTCTGCCTGTTGCCCAGTTCCAAAGTTGCTTCTACATTTTCAGGTATCTTTATAGCTATTATAAATAATTTTCTGTATATTCTGTTTTTATACTGCTATAAAGAGCTGCCTGAGAATGAGTAGTTTGTGCAGAAAAGAGGTTTAATTCACTCAAAGTTTAGCAGGCTAAACAGGAAGCATGGCTGGAAGGCCTCAGGAAACTTACAATCATGGCAGAAGGCAAAGAGGAAGCAAGCATGTCTTACCATGACAGAGCAGGAGAGAGAAAGAGTGAAGGGGGAAGTGCTATACGTTTTCAAACAACCAGAGCTTGTGAGAATTCACTCACTGTCAAGAACAGCCAGGGGGGAGTCCACACCCATGATTCAATCACCTCCCACCAGACTCCTCCCCTGACATGTGGGGATTACAATTCGAGATGAGATTTGGGTGGGGATGCAGAGCCAAACCATATCACCTAGTCAACGCAAGCATCTTGGTGATGCCCCAAACTTCAGAACCAGCTAAAGATTTACCATCAGCCAGAAGAGCTGTGGGAATGAGCCTCCCAGAAAGAAGAGATGAAAGGTTTTTTGCGTCTGCAATGATGATGATGATGATGATGATGATGATGAGGATGATTATGATCACGATGCTAGCTAAATGCTGACTCTGAGCCCTGCATGATGGCAAGCAGTGTCCATGGATTGGTTCATTTAATCCTCATAGCAACGTCTATCTAATATCTATCTAGAGGTAGCTTTTAAGATGCCTATTTTCCAAATGAAGAAGCTGAGCCTCCAAGAGATGAAATAACTGGCCCAAGGTTACACAGTTGATAAATTGAAACCTGGATGCTTACGTGGATGTTTTCCAGGGATTGAGTCCACATTATCTGGTGCAGAAAGAAATGAAGAGCCCAGCACAGGGGGTGGACTGATGGGAGCATGTTTGGACTAGTGGGAATAATAATAAAAAACAATAGTCAGCATTTACTGAATGCTTACTAAGTAGCTGGCACTGTTCTAAGTAAGCACTTTTACATGCATTAACTTGAGGTGAAATAAAACCCAAATACTCAGAATGGGCAAATGAGGGTCCATGCTTGAGGCTTTGGAAAGACTTGGAAATATCCTTTGGGCACATGAAGCAGGCCAAAAAAAAAAAAAAAAAAAAATCCAGCTGCATTTGGAAGCTTCCTCTGATCAAAGATATCCATTCATTCAACATTTATGAAATGCCTGTTGTTTCCCAGGCACTGTTGTAGGCACTGAGAACACAGCAGAGAATAGGACAGATTCCAGGAGAAGTCCAGAAACAATGAAAGATATAAAGAAATATTCAGAAGTGCCAAATTTTTGACCTTCTCATCAACACCACCAGAAAAGGAAAACAATATTGTTTGATTTTGCCACCAGGCACCACAAAACTGCGACCTTACCTGATTTCATTCCAGCAAACTTTAGTGGTGAAGTGTTTATGTGCCAAGCACCATGCGCAGAAGCGCTGGTCCAAAGATGAAGATGAAGTTTCTATCCTTAAGGCATTCAGTGTGGGAGACGAACAGGTAAGTGGATAATTACATTACAAGTGATTCGTGCCATGATTGAGGTGTGAACAAAATTCCATGGGAGCAATAAGAAGTAACTAATTCTGCCTGGGCGTGTCAGATAATGTTTAATGGAGGAGGGGCATTTCAGCGAGGCCTGAGGGAGGACTAGGAGATTGCCGGGTGGAGATGGGGAGAAAAGACCTCTAGAGAGGAGTTGTTTGTGGACAGAATGATTACATTGCAGATACTGAGTTCTGAACGATGGACTGTGCATGGACAGCCTGGTACCGTTAGACAACTGTGATAGCAGGGGAGTCCACAGAGATTAATAATTTATTTAAAAAGCACTGAGGCTTCTGTTGGTGCCAGTTAAAATGACTGAGTTGATAAATAACCCATCTTTGTTTTTCTATGCAGAAATCGCCCAGTCACCTTCCATTATTTTTTTTCTAGTCTATGTTTAAGTTAAGGTGTCAAAAAGACTTGGCCAAGCACAGCGGCTCATGCCTCTAATCCCAGCACTTTGGGAGGCCGAGGTGGGCAGATCACGAGGTCAAGAGATCAAGACCATCCTGGCTAACATGGTGAAACCTCATCTCTACTAAAAATACAAAAAATTAGCTGGGTGTGGTGGTGCATGCCTGTAGTCCCAGCTACTTGGGAGGCTGAGGCAGAAGAATTGCTTGAACCTGGGAGGCGGAGGTTGTAGTGAGCTGAGATTACATCACTGCACTCCAGCCTGGTGACAGAGTGAGACTCTGTCTCAAAAATAAATAAATAAATAAATAAAGACTTGAAGTGCTCTTGTACACATTTGGGGAGGGGAGTAGATTGATACAATCTCTGTGGAGGACAGATTGGCAACATCTACCAAAATTACAAAGGCATATAGCTCATGACCCAGCAAATTCACTTCTAGGAATTTATCCTTGGATGCACTCAGTCACATGTAAAATAACATGTGCAAGTATTCATCACATCACTGTAAGAGCAAAGGATTGGAAACAAGTGCTCACAATGAGGGAATTGGTTAAATAAATTATGATATCTCTTTAAAATGGAAGACTATTCAATATAAAAAGAAAACAATAGGGCAGCTCTTTCTGTCATGTTGGAAATGATTTTAAGGATATATTGTCAAATGAAAAAAGCAAGGGCAGAACCACACATAGAAAACAGGGATGGAAAGAATTCAGGTCCTCCATGGAGTATGCAAACAGCCCAATTAAAAGGCCCTGGGTTGCCCTACCTCCAGCCTCCTGTGATGTGTGATAAGAAACTCACTGTTTAAGCCAGTTGAGAAGGAGTTTTCTGGTTTTGTAACCAAAAGCATCCAGACACAGAATTCTAAGGTCAGGGGAGGACTTTGTATTTGGACCTAGAATAATGCAGAAGCCGGAGTTAAATCTTTGACTTACAGAAATTCTTCCCCAGTGTACCCCATATTAACTAGTGGGCAATCTCAATGTTTTCCTCTCTAGAAATTCCAAGCTCTGAACCACAGAGCAGCCAGGCATTCAGCCGTGGGGTTTTCTGTGTAGAGATGCAATTTGGCAGGATTCAACCTGCCTGGCTTCTTTTTTTAAAAAATACAACCTCATCAAAGCAACAAACTAAAAGCCTGGTGGAATCTATTTGCAGGCAGGGAGCAAGAGTGCATTGCAAAGAGTGTTAGACCAAGCCTTATGAGGTGGAACTTGAACAACTCACTCTGTCCACAGGAGGCCCCAGATAGCCCAGACTCACTATAGTGACTAAAAAGCTGAGATCTCTGGGTCAAGCCATGTGGTCTGAGACCTTGTCCACATAGATGAAATTTTCCTGTCAGTATCATTCAGACAATTTTAAGGAGTCTGTCCATTCATTCAAAAAAAAAAAAATATTTGTCCCCTTCACTCTGCTAGGTGCTAGGGATACAGCAGTGAGCAAAACCGAGATGATCCTACTTTATTGACTTACTGTCTAGAGAAAGATAATTATTAAATTATTATTAAATAAGTGTACAATTATAACTGAATGTTATAGAGGAAAGATTCGTGGCAGATCAGAGTGGCTAAAAGAAGTACTTACATTAGAATGGAATCAGAGAAGCCCTGCCTGAGAAAATGACAGCTGAGCTGACACCTGAAGAATGAGTAGGAGTTAACTAGGTGATACAGGAGAATAGCATTCCAGGCAGAAGGAATGTTTCATGTAAAGGTCCTGGGGTGGGAGGAAGCATGGAGCCCTCAAGGAACTGAAAGGTTGCCATGTGGTTGGAGGGCAGATAGTGGGGGGAGTGTGCTAGGAGGGGAGGCTGGCGCAGCAAGCAGGGGCCAGGCAAGGCAAAGCCATAGAGGAGATAGAAAGTATTTTTGTGCTGAGCGCGGTGGCCCACACCTGTAATCCCAGCACTTTGGGAGGCCAAAGCAGCTGGATCACCTGAGGTCAAGAGTTCAAGACCAGTGTGGCCAACATGGTGAAACCCCATCTCAACTTGAAATACAAAAAAATTAGCTTGGTATGGTGGCAGGCACCTGTAATTCCAGCTACTTTGGGAGGCTGCAGCAGGAGAATCGCTTGAACCCCGGAGGCAGAGGTTGTAGTGAGCTGAGATCTTACCATTACACTCCATCCTGGGCCACAAGAGTGAAACTGTCTCAGAAAAAAAGAAAGTATTTTTGTAAAAGCAACAGAAAATCATTTGTGGTAGAGTGTCAGTTGTCTCCCAATATTCATTCCCCCTCTTTATATCTTTCATATTGGAACCTCTAAGCTTAGGATCAGCATGCGGCTATCCAATTAAAAATCACTTCCCAGGCTCCTTTGCCTAAGCTTTTCCATGTGACCAAAACAACCTGGCCAGTTGCTCTGGCCGATGGGCTGTGAGAAGTAAGTGCAGGCTTCCATTTCCTCCTGTTCTCTCACTGTCTCTAATGCAGACATGAAGGCAGGGGCTGGAGGAGCCATCCTAGACCAGGAGATGGAAGCCATATGTTGAGGATGGCAAGGCAACAAAACGGAACTGGATCCCCTCACCATGGAACAGTCATTGCAGCCCTAGACTATTAAACTCAGAGCACATGTGACAAATTGAAACACTTCTAGCTGCTGTGTGGAGGGTAAAAACAGTAGGCCCCACCTGGAGCCATCGCAGCCACCCATTGAGGAGGATGGTGTCTTGAAGCTACCTGCAAAGTTGCCATGAAGATGGGACTGGACCCCATTAGAACATCTTTTCCCTCATATAGTGGGAACAGCACAAACTCTGGCCGCAGGGAGAGCCAAGTTCTGCTCTTGGGTTCACTACCTTTTAGCTGAGTGACTTTGAGCAAGTTACTAAGCATCTCTAAGTCTCATTTATAAACACAAATTAAGGTTCTTTTTTTGGGGTGTATAATGACTAATTTTGAGACAGCCTTTAGACAAACTCCAACACTGGCTCTTTCATGGGTCTCTAGGCTGACGGTCTACTCTGGAGATTGTGGACTTGCCAGCCTCTATAATTACATGAGCCAATACCTTAAAATACATCTCTGTCTCTAAATATCACACACACACACACACACACACACACACACACACCATCAGTTCTGTGTTTCTGGAGAATCCTGACTAACATGGGAGTTAACTTCCTATTAATTTATAATATCTGTAGAGCAAAGTGCACACACATGAAGGGCACAGCTCAGTGAAATTTCACCAAATGAACACAACCACCATTTACAAGACTGTCTAGAATATTAGGATTCTGTGAATAGAGCTGCAGCAGTGGTATCATGTGTTACTCTAAATCCCTACATTGGCCGGGCATGGTGGCTCATGCCTGTAATCCCAGCACGTTGGGAGGTCAAGGTGGGTGGTCAAGGTGGGTCAGCAGTTCAAGACCACCCTGGGCAACACAGCAAGATCCCATTTCTGTAAAACATTTGAAAAAAGGAGGCATGGTGGCATGTCCCTGTGGTCCTAGCTACCTGGGAGTCTGAGGTAGGATTGCTTGAGCCCAAGAGATCAAGGCTTCAGTGAGTTATGACGGCACACCTGCACTCCAGCCTGGGCAATAGGGCAAGACCCAGTCTCAAAGGAAAAACAAAACAAAACCTTGCAACCATAACTATTTAAAAATAAGATAAAAGACATTAAGAATAATGTAAGACATGGAATAACCATAAATTAGTTAGAAAAACTCTGAAATGTGATTTGACAGGAATCAGAAAAAATTTAGAAATGAAAGAAAAAGTAGGCCAGGTGTGGTGGCTCGCCTGTAATCCCAGCACTTTTGTAGTCCAAGGCGGGCAGATCACAAGGTCAAGAGATCAAGAACATCCTGGTCAACATGGTGAAACCCTGTCTCTACTAAAAATACAAAAGTTAGCTAGATGTGGTGGTGCGTGCCGTAGTCCCAGCTACTTGGGAGGCTGAGGCAGGAGAATCACTGGAACCCAGGAGGCAGAGGTTGCAGTGAGTCGAGGTTGCACCACTTGCACTCCAGCTTGAATGACAGAGTGAGACTACCTCTCAGAAAAAAAAGAAAAAAGAAAAAGTAATTTCAAAAAGGAAATAGAAGATGAAAAGGAGGAAATTATGAAAAATTGAAATTTTCGATGAAAAAATTCAAAGAGAGAAAATTACAAATATTGAAGATAGACAATGTATTAGGTTTCTCCAGAGGGGCAGAACTAACAGGACATATGTATATATGAATAGGAGTTTATTAGGGAGAATTGGCACACACCATCAGAAGGCAAAGGCGATAGGCCTTTGCAAGCTGTGGGGGAAAGAAGCCAGTAGTGGCTCAGTCAGAGTCCAAAACCCTCAAAGCAGGGAAGCTGACAGTACAGCCTTCAGTCTGTGGCCAAAGGCCCTAGAGCCCCCAGCAAACCATTGGTGTAAGTCCAAGAATTTAAAAGCCAAAGAACCTGGAGTCTGTTGTCCAAGGGCAAGAGGAATGAACAGAAGCATCCAGCATGGGAGAAAGATGAAAGCCAGAAGACTCAGCAAGCCAGCTTTTCCCATCTTCTTCCTCCTGCTTTGTTCTAGCCGTCTGGCAGTGGATTGGATGGTGCCCAATCCACTGACTCAAATGTCAGTTTCCTCTGGCAACACCTTCACAGACCCAGAAACAATACTTTACCAGCTATCTAGGCATCAATCTCATCAAATTGACACCTAATATTAACCATTACAGGAAAGTAAGACCCAGCACACAGTAAATGGAAATCCCTGAAGGGGAAAATCAAAGCAAAGGGAACAGCCGAATACGGTGGGGAGGGCTGTGTGGTGAGGCCCTGCGTCCCCAGACCCCCTATCAGTAGGAACTGAGGCCTCCTGCCAATAGTCCCCGGGAGGAGGCCTGCCTGTGGGTATGCCAGCCCCAGCCAGGTCTTTAAATGACTGCAATCCCTTCATTGTAGCCCCTTTATAATCTCATGAAGGTGCCTGAGCCAGAGCCTTTCAGCTACGATACTCCCAAATTGCTGATTTAGAGGCTATCAGATAATAATGTTTAGCATTTGAAGTCACTAAGTTTTGGAGTGATTTTTTTTTACATGGCATTAGATAACTAATAAAATTAACATTAGGGAAACTTCCAGTATGAGACCATTTCAAATATCCCTGCTAAACACGTCCTAATATGTGTCTTATGGTGAATGTGTGTGCATTTCTGTTGGGTATAAACCTAGGAATGAAAATGCTGGATCACGGGATACACACAAATTCAGCTTTAATAGACGCTGCAAAAGAGTCTATTCCACAGGGCTGTTATCAATTCCCACCCTCACTAGCAGAATATAGGATTGCTCATATGCTCACCAACACTTGATATTTTCTGTCTTTTTCATTTTGGCCATTTTGATGAGTTGTAGTGGAATTGCATCATGGATTTAATTTACATTTCTCTTAATGTTTAATGAGGTTTAGTTCCTTTTTGAAAGCTCAGTGGCCATTTAGACATCTCCATTTACCATACATTTGTTAAAGCCCTTTACCCATTTTAAAAATTGAGTTATCTGTCTTTTTCTAATGGATCTATTCTTTTCATAATTCTGGAATTCTTTTCATATTCTGGAGCCAGTGCTTTAGTGTGTATATGTATGTGTGTGTATATATATATATATACGTATATGTGTATATATATATACACACATACATATACACACTAAAGGACTGGCGCGCACACACACACACACACACACACACTAAAGGACTGGTGTCTCAAAAAAAAAAGCAAGACTCTTTATATATATATATACTTTTTTTTTTTTTTTTGAGACAGTCTTGCTCTGTCACCCAGGCTAGAGTGTGTGGTATGATCTTGGCTCACTGCTCACTGCAACCTCTACCTCCCAAGTTCAAGCAATTCTCCTGCTTCAGCCTCCCAAGTTGCTGGGCTTACTGGTATGCACCACCATACCCAGCTTATTTATGTATTTTTAGTAGAGATGGGGCTTCACCATGTTGGCCAGGTTGAGCTCTTGAGCTCCTGACCTCAAGTGATCTGCCCACCTAGGCCACCTAAAATGCTAAGATTACAGGCATGAGTCACCGAGCCTGGCCTGTATATAATATTTCTTCTCCCACTATTTGGGTTTCCTTTTTACCCTCTAAATTGTGGTTTTTGGTAAACAGTTCATCATTTTAATGTAGTCTGGCTTATCAATTTTTTTTGTTTGGTTTCTTTTTTTGTTTTCAGACAGTTTTGCTCTTGTCGCCTAGACCGGAGTACAGTGACATGATCTCAGCTTGCTGCAACCTCTGCCTCCTAGGTTCAAGTGATTCTTCTGCCTCAGCCTCCCGAGTACCTGGGGTTACAGGCACCGCCACCACGCCCGGCTGATGTTTGTATTTTTAGTAGAGATGGGGTTTCACCTTGTTGGCCAGGCTGGTCTTGAACTCCTAATCTCAGGTGATCCACCCACTTAAGCCTCCCAAAGTGTTGGGATTATAGGCGTGAGCCACAGCATCCGGCCTACTTTATCAATTGTTTTTGAGGTGGTTAGTGATTTATGATCTGCTTAAGAAATTTTTACCTACCCAAGGTCATGAAAATGCTTTCCTGTGGTATCCTTGAGAAGCTTTATTAGGTCTATGATCCATATAGAATCGATTTTTATGTATGGAATGAGCTGGAGATGACAATGTACCATTACTCTAGCACTATTATTTTTTGTTTTTTTTGAGATTGAGTTTCGCTTTTGTTGCCTCGGCTGGAGTGCAACGGTGCAATCTCAGCTCACTGCAATCTCCTCCTACTGGGTTCAAGCCATTCTCCTGAGTAGCTGGGATTACAGGCACCTGCCACTAAGCCTGGCTAGTATTATATTTTTAGTATAGTCAGGGTTTCACCGTGTTGGCCAGGCTGGTCTCAAACTCCTGGCCTCAGGTGATCTGCCTGCCTCAGCCTCCCAAAGTGCTGGGATTACAGGTGTGAGCACCGCACCTGCACCGTGCACCACTCCAGCACTGTTTATTGAAAAAGAAAATATATATATATATATTTTTTCTTTTATGGTAAAAGTATGTTCCAATGACCCCAGGAAATGGGATCATTGGAACATACTTTTACCATAAATCAAGTGCCTATAGGTTTGGAGATCTGTTCATAGACTCTCTCGTCTGCTTTATTTGTCTATACTTGCACCAATATCACATTGTTTTAATTATAATAGATTTATAATAAGCCTTGATATCTAGTAAATAAGGCTTCCAGCTTATTTCCACATAATTTGTTTTTCTTTTCTTTTCTTTCTTCCTTCTTCCCTCCCTCCCTCCTTCCCTCCCTCCTTCCCTCCCTCTCTCCTTCCCTCCTTCCCTCCTTCCCTCCTTCCCTCCTTCCCTTGTTCCCTCCTTCCTTCTTTCCTTTCTGCAGTGGCATTGTCTTGGCTCACTGCAGCCTCCACCTCCCGAGTTCGTGCCTCAGCCTCCCTAGTAGCTGGGATTACAGGCATGCACCACCACGCCTGGCTGATTTTTATATTTTTAGTAGATACGGGGTTTTATCATGTTGGCCAAGCTGGTCTCGGACTCCTGGACTTAAGTGATCCGCCTGCCTTGGCTTCCCAAAGTTCTGGGATTACTTCCCAAAGTGCTGGCATGAGCCACTGCGCCCAGCCCCATATTAATTTTAGAATCAGCCTGTTAATTTCCATTGAAACATCTACTAAGATTTTTAGGATTGCATTTAATCTATTAATAAATTTGGGGAAAGTTAACACTCTTGAGTTTTACAATTCATCAATGTATTTTCCCCCCACTTGTTCAGATTTTCTTTAATTTGTCTCGGTAATGTTTGCTAGTTTCATGTGAAGAATCTTGAATTCTTTCACTGGATTTATTCCTGGGTATTTGATTTTTTTGATGCTGTATCAATAATACAATTAAAAAATTTCAATTCCAATTGTTATTGCTCATATGTAGAATACAATTAATCATTAAAATACTGACCCTTGTATTGACTGGCCTTGCTAAACGTATTTGTTCATTCTGTCCAGTACTTTTTACTTTCTTCATGCACAGTCATATAGTCTTTCTCTTTTTTTTTTTTGAGACAACCTCACCCTGTTACCCAGACTGAAGAGCTCTGGCATAATCTCAGTTCACTGCAACCTCCACCTCCCAGGTTCAAGTGATTCTTCTGCTTCAGCCTCCTGAGTAGTTGGGATTACAGGCACCTGCCACCACACCCAGCTCATTTTTATATTTTTAGGAGAGATGGGGCTTCACCATGTTGGTCAGACTGGTCTTGAACTCCTGACCTCAGGTGATCCTCCCACCTCGCCCTCCCAAAGTGCCGGGATTACAGTCATGAACCACTGTGCTTGGCCATGTAGTCTCTTAATAACAATTTTATTTTCTCCTTTCTGTACTTATACCTTTTATTTCTTTTCAGTTCAGATCCCAGTATAATGTCAAACAGAAGTAATGATCGTGACATTCCTGACTTGGTCCTAATATCAGGGGGATAGCTTACAATATTTTATTACCATTATGATGCTTGATGTGGAGGGTGTCCAAGCCTGAGGAGGGAAGAGCGTCTGCATAGGAAGCATATCTGGTATCCAGATCTTAGTTTCTAAACGCCTTTCTTTCCTAACAGGAGCCAGGGCTCCTTGGAGAAATGGTTGGTTCTAGGCCTGAAGGAAGGAATAATACAAGATAAACGTAAAATACTTTATTGTGCCAGAAAATGAAGAAATGCTGAAAGAATAATGTCTATTCTGTCAAAGAGACATAGAAACTAGCTTGAAGGAGCTCCCATTGGTCAAATCTGGGACAATTTAAGCATTGAAATAGAGGTAGTTACAGATTATAACACATTAAATAAAACGGGAATCCATGAATCCATTTGATAAAAATAAATTAACAGATTCAAAATTTTATGAGTAATGGGATATTTACTTAGTTTCCTAGCATCTTGCCAAGGGCAAAAGTGTAACTCTATAGGGGAGGAGCTAGCAGATACTATCTTCATCAAATGATCGAGGTTGACATCACCAATGAAGAGACATAGGAGCTAAGAACAATGTGGGATCCTGGATTGGTTCAAGAAACTGAACAAATAACATTAGTGGGACAGCTGGTAAAATTCGAATAAGATGTGTAGACTGTTTAGCGTAATGTTTCAATTTAATTTCTTGTTTTGATCATTAATTACATTGTGGTTGGTAGGAGAAAGTCCTTGCAATGCACTGAATATTTATGTTCCTCTGGCCCCCAAATTGATTGGTTGAAATCCTAACCCCCAACATGATGATATTGGAAAGTGGGTCCTTCGGGTGGTGAATGAGGTTAGGATGAGAAGACAACTGACTATGAGGGATTGGGCCCTCAGCAGACAAGAAAGCTGCCAGGACCTTGATCTTGGACTTCCCAGCCTTCAGAATTTTGAGAAACAAATTTCTGTTGTTCATAAGCCCCCCAGTTTATGATATTTTGTTTTAGCAACTTGAATGGACTAGGACATTTTTTGTTGTAGGAAATGCATTCTAAAATATAAATGAATGATGAGGCAATTTATCCTCAAACAGGTTAAGCAAAAAAGTTCTTTGTACTATTAAAAAAAGGGGGATAAAGCTATAATTATTCTGGACTTGGGAGAATGTTTATCCGAAGTACTGGTGCATGAAGCAGGCAGGGTAGCACCAGTTCCTGGAGGAATGAAGTCTTACCCAGAATAATGCTTTTACTGTAATCTGTGAAGGCTCCAACTGTGAATTCCTTTAAATAACACAGGGTGGGGCCTATTCTAAATAAATGAATTTCTTTTCATTTATTTATTTAGAAATAGAAAAGAAATAATGACAAATTATAAATTATATAAAGCTGTGCAAACATCACAAAATCTAGGGGGAAAAAACCCTCTTTTATTAGTTAACTATTTAGCCTATCCCTCTATAATGCTTTTTTTTTTTTTTGAAATAGGGTCTTACTTTTGCCCAGCCTGGAGTACAGTGGTGTTATAACAGATCACTGCAGCCTTGACTTTCTGGGCTCATGCAATTCTCTTATCTGAGCCTCCTGAGTAGCTAAGACCACAGGTGTGTACCACCATACCTGGATAATTTTTTAAAATTTTGTAGAGACAGGGTCTCACTATGTTGCTCAGGCTGGTCTTCAAATCCTGGGCTCATGCAATACTCCTGCCTTGGCCTCTTAATGTATTGGAATGATAGGCATGAGCCACTGTACCTGGTCTATAATACTTTTTTTAAAAACCACATCTTGGCTTCATACTCTGTGATTACGTCTTCATATGATATCAGTTTGGTAATAGCATCTTAGAATAGAAATATAATTCAGTCTTTCCTCTAGCATGGGTGATCAAATTTCATTTTCTAAAAATTATTATTCATAGCTTTACATAGTATGTTTTGGGTTCAGAAACTCATTGATAATGTTACATAAATGTTTAAAATTGTTATCTAGTTTGGGAAACCACTACCAAGTTTCTTCCAAATATGAGCTGTATGACTTCACGATATAACCAAATATATTCCTGACAAGTAAGAAGTTCCATTTTTGTGTATGAGAACTGAGTTCTCCATATACAAGTTTACATACCCAATAATTAAAAGACCCTTCCACAGATAAATGTCTGGCTCCACACATTTCAAACCTTGTTTGCTTTCCTTACTTAGACCCTTCTGGTGCTGGGCATTGTAAGACATAACCATTTTGTGACACAATCTCTTATCCTGCATTGCTTTGTGATGCTGGGGCAGGTGGCAAAGTGAGTAGGTGCTGGTCATATCCCTAGATGACACTCTCATGCCAGTATGCCAAGCAATAATTAACTACACATAGGAACATTTGCAGAATATACAACTAGAGCTCACTGTATAGGTTGAATGGTGGCCTCCCAAAAAGATATATTTGTGTCCTAACCTGTAGAAACTGCAAATCTGACCTTACTTAGTAAAAGGTTTTTGTGGATCTAATTATCTTGAGATATGATCATCCTGGATTTAGAGTGTGCACTAAATCTAGTGACAGCTGTCTTTAAAAATCTTTTTTTTTTTTTTATAAAAGAAATTGTTTTTAGAGACAGGGTCTCACTATGCAGCCCAGGCTGGAATGTAGGAATGCAGTGGCTATTCACAGGTGTGATCATAGTGCACTACAGCCTTGAACTCCCAGGCCCAAGCGGTCCTTCTGCCTCAGCCTCTTCGGTAGCTGGGACTACAGGCAAGCACACTGTGACTGGGCTGCCAGGCGTCTTTATAAAGGCAGAGGGAGATTTGAGAGCCACAGAGGAGAAGGTGATGTGAAGACAGAAGCAGAGATTGGAGTGATTCATTTCAAGCCAAGAAACACCAATCGTTGCCGCCAGCCAGCAGGATCTAGGAGAGAGGCATGGAACAGATTTTCCCTCAGAGCTTCCAGAAAGAACTAACCCTGTCAATACTGTGATTCTGGACTGTGAGAGAGAAATTTCTGTTGTTTTAAGACATCGAGTTTCTGGTAATTTGTTATGGCAGCCATAGGAAACTCATCACTGACTAAATCCAAATTAAATGTTATCCCAATTTTTGCTTGATCCCAGAAATGGCTGTAGCATTTCCATACCCTCTAGCATAAGAAAATTGTAACAGGGGAAGCTGGAGTGGAAAGAGACAGCAATCTGAACCAGCTTGGATGAAAATACTGGTCTTGCAAACTTTAGAAAAAGCACACAACCCCCACATGACTAGGGCCCTTTCCAGGACCTTAGAAGGGGCTCAGCCAAGGGAGAGTCCCTGACGCTTATGTCCGATACGTTTTACAGAAGACCTGCCTCGGAAGCAGTGTAGTGTTACAAAGATAAGCTCTGGAGCCAGACACTCTGGATTCAAATCCCAGTTTTGCAACTATCTAGCTGTTGACTTGAGAGAAGTTAGCCTTTCTGTGCCCCAGTTTCTTCTCCTGTAAAATGTAAATGGTAATAGCACTATCTACCTCATAGGGTTGTTTAACCAATGAAGTAACATGATACATATAAGGCACATGATATATATATGTAACATACATAGAACTCAAGATACCTTAACCACTTTATTATTTACTCAACAAGTGTCTATAGGTCTCTTCTTCATGTCCATGTGTATTCAGTGTTCAGCTCCCACTTATAAGTGAGAACATGTGGCATTTAGCTTTCTATTTATGTATAAATTCACTTAGGATAAAGCTTCCAGCTCCATCCATGCTGCTGCAAAGGACAGGATCCCATTTATTATGGCTGCATAGTATTCCATGGTGTATATGTGCCACATTTTCTTTACCCAGTACACTGTTGATGGGCATTTAGGTTGAATCCATGTCTTTGACATTGTGAATGATGCTGCGATGAACATATGCATGGATGTGTCTTTACAGAAGAACAACTTGTATTTTTGGGGTATATGCTCAGTAATGGAATTACTGGGTCCAATGGAAGCTCTGTTTTCAGTTCTTAGAGAAGTCTCCAAACTGCTTTCCATAGCGGCTGAATTACTTTACATTCCCACCATTGTATAAACATTTTCTTTCCTCCACAACATTATCAGCATCTGCTATTTTTTGATTTTTTTTTTTTTTTTGAGACAGGGTCTCACTATAACCCAGACTGGAATGCAATGGCATGGTTGCAGCTCACTATAATCTCTGCCTTCCAGGTTCAAGTGATTCTCCCACCTCAGCCTCCCAAGTAGCTGGGACCACAGGTACACACCACCATACCTAGCTAAGTTTTTAAAAACTTTTTGTAGAGATGGGGTCTCACTGTGTTGCCTAGTCTTTTTTTTTTATTGCATTTTAGGTTTTGGGGTACATGTGCAGAGCATGCAATACAGTTGCATAGGTACACACATGGCAGTGTGTTTTGTTTGCTTTCACCCCTTCACCCACATTTGGCATTTCTCCCCAGGCTATCCCTCCCCACCTCCCCCTCCCACTGGCCCTCCCCTTTTCCCCCCAATAGACCCCAGTGTTTAGTACTCCCCTCTCTGTGTCCATGTGTTCTCATTTTTCATCACCTGCCTATGAGTGAGAATATGCGGTGTTTCATTTTCTGTTCTTGTGTCAGTTTGCTGAGAATGATGTTCTCCAGATTCATCCATGTCCCTACAAACGACACGAACTCATCATTTCTGATTGCTGCATAATATTCCATGGTGTATATGTGCCACATTTTCCCAATCCAGTCTATCATCAATGGGCATTTGGGTTGATTCCAGGTCTTTGCTATTGTAAACAGTGCTGCAATAAACATTCATGTGCATGTGTCCTTATAGTAGAATGATTTATTGTCCTTTGGGTATATACCCAGTAATGGGATTGCTGGGTCAAATGGAATTTCTATTTCTAAGGCCTTGAGGAATCACCACACTGTCTTCCACAATGGTTGAACTAATTTACACTCCCACCAACAGTGTAAAAGTGTTCCTTTTTCTCCACATGCTCTCCAGCATCTGTTGTCTCCAAATTTTTTAATGATCGCCATTCTAACTGGCGTGAGATGGTATCTCAATGTGGTTTTGATTTGCATCTCTCTGATGACCAGTGACGATGAGCATTTTTTCATATGATTGTTGGCCTCATATATGTCTTCTTTTGTAAAGTGTCTGTTCATATCCTTTGCTCACTTTTGAATGGGCTTGTTTGTTTTTTTCCTGTAAATCTGTTTGAGTTCTTTGTAAATTCTGGATATCAGCCCTTTGTCAGATGGGTAAACTGCAAACATTTTTTCCCATTCTGTTGGTTGCCGATTCACTCTAGTGACTGTTTCTTTTGCCGTGCAGAAGCTGTGGAGTTTGATTAGGGGTCATTTGTCTATTTTGGCTTTTGTTGCCAATGCTTTTGGTGTTTTGTTCAGGAAGTCCTTGCCTACTCCTATGTCCTGGATAGTTTTGCCTAGATTTCCTTCTAGGGTTTTTATGGTGCCAGGTCTTATGTTTAAGTCTTTAATCCATCTGGAGTTAATTTTAGTGTAAGGTGTCAGGAAGGGGTCCAGTTTCTGCTTTCTGCACATGGCTAGCCAGTTTTCCCAACACCATTTGTTAAATAGGGAATCCTTTCCCCATTGCTTGTTTTTGTCAGGTTTATCCAAGATCGTATAGTTGTAGATACGTTGTGTTGCCTCCGGTGCCTCTGTTTTGTTCCATTGGTCTATATCTCTGTTTTGGTACTGTTTGCCTAGTCTTGTCTTGAACTCCTGGGCTCAAGAAATCCTCCCACTTCAATCCTCAAAGTGCTGGTATTACAGGTATGAGTCATTGTACCCAGCAGTTTTTTAATAGTAGCCATTCTGATGGATGTGAGATGGTATTTTATTATGCTTTTGATTTGCATTTCTCTAGTGATTAGTGATGTTGATCATTTTTTCCATATATATATCTCTAGTGATTAGTGATATGATTTTTCCATATGTATGTCTTCTTTTGAGAAGTATCTGTTCATGTCCTTTGAATATTTTTAATGGGGTTGTTTTTGCTTATTAAGTTCCTTATAGATTCTGGATATTATACCTTTGTGGATGTAGAGTTGGCATATATTTCTCCCATTCTCTATGTTATCTGTTTACTCTGTTGATAGTTTCTTTTGCTGTACAGAAGCTCTTTAATTAGGTCCCATTTATCAATTTTTGATGTTGTTGCAATTGTTTTTGGTGTCTTCTCATGAAATCTTTTCCAGGGCCTATGCCCAGTTTGGTGTTTCCTATGTTTTCTTATAGAGTTTTGATAGTTTTAAGTTTTACATTTAAGTCTTTTAGTCCATCTCGAGTTGGTCTTTGTATCTAGTGAAAGGAAGGGATCCAGTTTCAATCTTTTGCATCTCTCAGGGCCTCTCCATATAGTCTCTCTATGAGTGTTGGGTTTCTCACATGGTGTCTCAAGGTTCCAAGAGCAAGTGTTTCAAGAGACAGGAAATAGAAGATGCCAGTCTTCTAAGGCCTGGCCACAGAAACAAACATAGTGACACTTCTGAGGTATTTCCAGTAGAGATCGGGTTTCACCACATTGGCTAGGCTTGTCTCGAACTCCTGACCTTACGTGATCCATTAACCTTGGCCTCCCAAAGTGCTGGGATTACAGATGTGAGCAATTGCACCTGGCCACTTCTGCCATATTTCAGTGGTCAAAGAAGTCATGGAAGGGGAGATACCAAAATACCTTTCAATGGGAAGAGTGTCAAATAATTTGTGACTATCTTTAATCTGCCAATAGGCCCTTGTAGGTCATAGTGAAGACTTGGGCTTTTCCGCTATCAGAGATAGGATTCATTGATGGGTGTTAAGCAGAGGAATGACATGATCTGGCTTTCATTTTAACAGGACCTCTCTATCTGCCATTTTGAGAATGCACTGCAGGTAGGGAAGAAGTAGGAAGACCTGTTAGGGGGCTATTGCAATAAACCAAGCAAGAGATGATGGTGGCTTAGGCCAGGGCGGAGGCAGAGCGGGGAGCAAGCAGTGGTAGAATTCTGGATATACTTTGCAGGCAGGACCATCCAGATTGCTGATACATTAAGTATGGGTGTGAAATAAAAAGAGGAGTCAAAGATAACTCCAAAACACTCATCTGAGATTCAGTAAACTAGAATTACTGTTAATGGAGACTGGGGCAGGAGCAGGAGCAGTTGAGGAGGGAGCATCAGGAGATGGTTTTGGCCATGTTGAATGCCTATAATACATCCAAGTGGATGTCTCAAGTAGGTCTGGTGTTTAAAGGAGAGATCCAGGTTGGAGATGTGAATTTGAATGTCGTCAACATATGGGTGAATTTCACGTAGAGAATGGATATAGAGAGAAGAGCTCCAAGGACTGAGCCTGGAGCCTCCGACTCTGTCCTTTCCTCTTGCCAATCCCCCTTGGTGTCTCTGGTCTCAAAAAAGTTGGTATTTCAGATGTTGCTTCCAGGCCACTGCCCTTCCAGTCTTTTGTGAAAGCCTAAACTAATTAAGAAGATCATGCTGGGGAAGTAAAGCTGCAGAGGGTTTTGGAGAAGAGAGAGGCAGGAGCTGTGACAGGTGAGGGGTGATATCACCAAGCCTAGGAGGAGCCAGAGGCTGGCTTGCTAACAAGTATCAGGAGAGTGGCTCTAAATGAGCTGGGCATGGTGGTGTGTGCCTGTGGTCCAAGATACTCAGGAGGCTAACTAAGATGGGAGGATCACTGGAGCCCAGGAGGTTGAGGCTGTAGTGAGCCATAATTGCACCACTACTTTCAGCCTGAATAAGATTCTGTCTCAAAAGAGAGAGACAGAGAGAGAGAGACGGAGAGAGAGAGAGAGAGAGAGAGGCTCTGATCTGGGAAGAAGGCTACACAGAGTCACCCAGGCCAGACTTGACCCCTTGGGGTTCCCAGCCTTAGTAAAAAGTTCAGTACTGATTAGATAAATAGACAATTGTAAGAGAAAAGAGCTCAGAGACAGACCCACACAAATGTGGAAAATGTATTCATGACAGAGGTGGCACTGAAGATCAGTGGGAAAAAGAGGCTTTCTATCATTTAAGAAGAAAAAAAAAATCCCTATTTCACACCCAAATAAAAACACATAGCTTCAAGAAACAAATGTAAACCTTAAAACTTTTAAAAACCTTTTAAAGTTCTGGGTTTAGGAGAATATCGATTTCAAGTGAGGGAAGGACTTCTAAAATTAGATGCACAAGCCTTAAAGGAAAAGATACATAGCAACTAAAAAACTTCCCCTCATCTGGGATGCCAATTGTTCTTAAAAATTATTTTTAAAAAAATGGCTGGGAGCGGTGGCTCACACCTATAATCCCAGCACTTTGGGAGGCCGAGGCAGGTGGATCACAAGGTCAAGAGTCGAGACCATCTTGGTCAACGTGGTGAAACCCCGTCTCTACTAAAAATACAAAAATTAGCTGGGCATGGTGGTGTGCACCTGTAGTCCCAGCTACTCGGGAGGCTGAGGCAGGAGAATTGCTTGAACCCAGAAGGCGGAGGTTGCGGTGAGCCAAGATCATGCCATTGCACTCCAGTCTGGGTAACCACAGCGAAACTCCATGTGAAAAAAAAAAAAAAATTATAAAAAAAAGAAAAAAAAATTCCAAACTTTCATTCATCAAAAGACACCATTAAAAAAAAAAGTGACATGTAGCCTAAGAGAAGATATAAACTACATGTAATTAACAAGGATTTGTTAAAAAAAATTTTCTACAATTGAAAAGAAGATAAACGAAGTCATAGAAAATAAGCAAAAGAGACGAACAGGTAATTAATAAAAGAGGAAATCCCAGATGGTCAAAAAAGGAAAAAATCAACACAAAACGATGCTCAATGCCAGCTGGGTGTGGTGGCTCATGCCTATAATTCCAGCATTTTGGGAGGCCAAGGTGGGCAGATTACCTGAAGTCGGGAGTTAGAGACCAGCCTGACCAACATGAAAAAAACCCCTCTCTACTAAAAATACAAAAGTAGCCAGGCTTGGTGGCACATGCCTGTAATCCCAGCTACTAGAGAGGCTGAGGCAGGAGAATTGCTTGAACCAGGAGGCAGAGATTGCGGTGAGCCGAGATTACGCCACTTCACTCCAGCCTGGGCAACAAGAGCAAGACTTCGTAAAAAAAAAAAAAAATGCTCAATACCAGTAATAATTGGGAAATGTCTATCTTATCAAAGAGGCCTTCCCAGATACTATATGAAATAGAATGCTGCCTCCTCCACAGCACTTATTCCCTCAATAAGTATTCACTGACTGAGTTCTGGCACTTAGAATACATTAGTAGACAAAAGAGACAAATATTCTGGATCTCATATTCTAGTATGTATGGTGGTCAAACAACAAATACAATAAATGAATACAATTATCTAGTAGGTTAGCAGATCACAAATTCCAGAGGAAACAAATGGAGCAGGGGTCAGGAGATTGAGATGAGAGACTGGCAGGGCCAGGGGCAGGATTCGATTTGAAACAGTCTGTGTCTTAGTCAGCTCAGGCAGTCACAACAAAATACTATAGACTGAGTAGCCGAAACGGTGTACATTTATTTTTCACAGTTGTGAAGGCTGGAAGTCTGAGGTCAGAATGCCAGCATGGCGGGATTCTGGTGGGGACTGTTTTCTAGGTTTGCCTGCTTTGTGTGTGCTCACCTGGCAGACAGACAGCAAGCTCTCTTGAGTTAGTAAACCCATCAGAGGGCTCCACCCTCAGAACCTCATCTAAACCTAATTACCCACTAAAAGCCCCATCTTCAAATACCATCACGTTGGGTGTTAGGCCTCAACAAATGAATTTTGGGAACCATAAATAGTTCACAGCAGACTGATTAGGGTAGACCTCATTAAGACATTGGCTTTTGACCAAAGAGTTGAATGAGATGAGGAAGTAAGCCTTGCCTGTAACTGGGAGAGAGTGTTCCAAGGAGAGAAAGACAGCCAGTGCAAAGCCAAAATGGGAGGCCAGTGTGGTGGGGACAGAGTAAGGGGTGGGGCTGAAGTGGTAAGGGCAGAGGGAAGGTCATTCTGGGTCTTGTAAGCCAGTGGAAAAGCCACATGCTATAAATATATTCTGTATAATACATTAATTATAATATTAATAATTCTTTTATATAATACTTATATCAATATATATGAATACATATTTTTTGGCCTTTCCGACTCTACAGGACAGAGACTTTGTCTATTTTGTTCACTGCCTGGCATGTAGTGGCACTTGATAAATATTTGTTGAATAAGTAAAATTTATATATCACCACAGTGATATATATATATGTATATATATATATAATACACATATATATATACAATATATATATAAACGTACATTCTGTACATATATCAGAATGACCAACATTTTAAATTTGACAGTATCACAAGTTGGTGGAGATATGGAGCCATAGAAACTTGCATGCATAGGCTGGGTGCCATGGCTCACACCTGTAATTCCAGCACTTTGGGAGGCCAAGGCAGGTGGATCACCTGAGGTCAGGAGTTCAAGACCAGCCTGGCCAACATGGTGAAACCCTGTCTCTACTAAAAATAGAAAAATTTAGCTGGGTGTGGTGGTTTATGCCTGTAATCCCAGGTACTCCAGAGGCTGAGGCTGAGAATGTCTTGAACCTGGGAGGTGAAGGTTGCAGTGAACAGAGATTGTGCCACTGCACTCTAACCTGGGCGAAAAGAACAAAACTCAATCTCAAAAAAAAAACAAACAAATAGAATCTGGCTGGGCGCAGTGGCTCACACCTATAATCCCAGCACTTTGGGAGGCCAAGGCCAGTAGATTACGAGGTCAAGAGATTGAGACCATCCTGGCCAATATGGTTATATCCTGTCTCTACTAAAATACAAACATTAGCTGGGCTTGGTGGCACGTGCCTATTATCCTAGCTACTCGGGAGGCTGAGGCAGGAGAATTGCGTGAACCTAGGAGGTGGAGGTTGCAGTGAGCCAGCATCACACCACTACACTCCAGACCGGGCAACAGAGCGAGACTCAGTCTCAAAAAAAAAAAAAAAGGAAACTTGCATGCATTGCAGGTAAGTTGGTACAACACCTTAGGAGAACAATTTAGCAAGATCTAGTAAAGTTGAATATGTATACCCAATAACCCAGCAACGTCACACTGGGTATATTCCTAGATAAATAATTGTACATGTGCACCAGAGACATATAAAATAATATTTATAACACCATTGTTTTTAATAATAAAAAATTGAAAGCAACCTAATTATTACTCACCAAGAGAACAAATAAATAAAACTTACTACAGTCATACAGTGAAATATTATGCAGCAGGAAAAATCAACATCCACGAGGTTATGGGCAAAAATAAGTCTTACAAACTTAATGTTGGGAGGCCAAGGTGGGCGGATCACAAGATCAAGAGTTCAAGACCAGCCTGGCTAATATGGTCAAACACCGTCTTTACTAAAAATACAAAAATTAGTCGGACACGGTGGTGGGTGCCTATAGTCCCAGCTACTTGGGAGGCTGAGACAGGGGAATCGCTTGAACTCAGGAGGCAGAGGTTGCAGTGAGCCAAGGTCAAGCCACTGCACTCCAGCCTGACAACAGAGTGAGACTCCATCTCAAAAAAAGAAAGAAAGAAAGTTCCTCAAACAAATTTGTATGGAGTAAATGAATGCATGGATAAATGAAATGGTGAATTATGACTGGATGTCCACCACCCACTGAATTCCACCTAGTAGGATAGAAAAATATTGTCCCATTGCAGACTAATCCACAAACTACTTGAAAATAGACAGCCTCGGAGTTTTTTGTTAAAAGGCAGGTGTGAACCATGTTGTAATCAGATAATTGTGGTTTGATCAGAGCCCCAACCAGTCCAGACACAGGGTCCTGGAGTCTTAGCCAACAAGAACTCTTGGGCAGCTTAAAGCTCAAACCCACCTCTTCCCATTTCCCCAGAGACACTGTGCTAATAGCCCTGATGATAACAAGCGGCTCTGTGTGGCTACAGCTGCCTATTACATTGGTTGTGGACAAATGTGATTCAGAAGCATGATGGAGGGTAAAGCATCACATTTCTTATTTGAACAGGTAGCTGACACCTAAAGATTGCAGCCTTGCTGCAGTGCCAGAAGACTTGATAATTGTGCAGTCCTTAGGGAAATGATTTTTCCTTTAAGGGATGGTCTTTGGAACCTGATGGACTCCAAACGCCAGCTAGGTTTGGACTGGAAGGTTTGAGATTCCAGCATAAAATAGGCTATAAGATCAGTACCCAGGTTGCGGTCTACAGTGCCTCTTCCAGATTTTGTCATTAACTGACAATCAGATATCAGGGACTGCCTTCCTCATTTATTCAGACCAAACATGTACATCTCTGAAGTTACAAATTTCCAGAAGGAAAATCTCCAGGCAGGAAGTTCCATTCATGAGGATATTTTTGCTTGCAAGAATTAGATTTGCAACTCAAATTACCTTAAGATTAGAAAAAAGGTCAGGGGTGGGGGCAGCGTGGATTTATGGGGTCATACAACTGCATCAGGTTTTGCTGGATCTAGGGGCTAAAATTATGTTAGGAATCTCTCCCCCCATCTGTTGACTCTGCTTTCCTGTGCATTACTTCAGGCGACCTTCCTCCTTCTGGGGACAAGAGAGTCACTAGCAACTCAAGGCTTTCATTCCACCAGCTTGACAACCTCAGAGGAAGGAAAGCCTTTCTTTCCCAACAGCTCCTGTAAAACTCCAAGAACTGAGTCTCATTGGCCTGGTTTGGGTTACCAGCCCCTCCCTGAACCATTGTCACTAGGATGGGAGCTGGCTAAGCCTATGTCTTTAATCTATGTCTTGTGGTTTAGGGAGGGATTAGCCCCATGTAAGCCACATGGATTGAAAATGTGGGAGCAGTGGTTTCCCAGCAGGAAGTTAGGGTATTCTTGCCATGGAGTGGTGAGGCCGCAAGCTTGGCCAGAGAGACAACAGTGGTGCTCTCCAGAAAGAACAGGTAGGACCAAGCCATTGCCCAGAGTTTTCTTCTCACTTTTAATTTTTTTCTAACAGGGATTTCATCTTGAGCCCACCCAAAGAAATTACGATTCTAAAGTTCTGAGGTAGAGCCTGGAAATCATATGTTTACAAAATTCTCCCAGGTGGTTCTACTGGGCAGAGTAGTTTAGGACCCATTAATCTAATGGATGACTTTACTTGCCTCTGCTCCCTACTCAAAATCAAAAGTGAGTTTATGTGGGGCTTTAGCTTATAAATTAAGAATGCCTTTTTACTAAAGGAGGTCAACATAAAGAATCGTCTTTATATTTAGGAACCAAACAGAGGCAAGTGTAAATTAATGAACCTGCTTCAAAGCCTGTCCCCAACCTGCCCCCAATCTTGGACAAATAGGAAGTCAACAAAAGCGGCTCCTGTCTAAGACATAGGAGCAATAAGCAGACCTACCAGGCTCTTCACACAGAAGTTACTCATTAACCCTCATCATGCATGGGGTAGGACCCTTTGTCATTGTGAGCAGGGGGTTGCTGAGGCCTGGTTCTACCTTGGGAACAGTGCTTATCATCATAGCCTGGGGTTGGACAAGGAAGGCCACGCACTGGAGCAAACAAGAGTACCAGGTAGAGGAGCCAGACCCCAGTTAAAAATGGATTCTAACTTTGTGTGCATATGAATTTAGGACAAGCTAGAGATGGATTAGCTGCAATGGTGGAAGGTGGAGGGGGTGGGCAGGATTAGCCGAGTCATCAAATCCCATTCTCTGTAACTGGCCATAGGACACATCACTTTACTGCCATTTCTCACTATTTTTCATATCTCTGCCACCTATGTTGTATATTCTTTGAAGGCTGGAGCCCTACCTCACACCTTTTTGTGCTCCCACCACCTAGCCCAGGACCTTGTAGGCTACAGTTTCTCAAATAGTATCTGCTCACCTGGTTTAATAATCTTATTAAACATTTTCCTCAAAGCCCCTGAGAAGCAGAACTGACTCTCCATAGAGCCTCTAGAGCTTTGGGGAGCCCATGGGATGTGGAATCAGTAGCCAGAGTACAGCTCCCAGAAAGCAGAGTCAGGACTTGCAGCCAGCATGGAACCTGGCCCAGAATAGGTACTCAGAGCTTCATAAAATTAACGGCCTGCAGCGGGACCAGAAAAGAGGACCAGTGCTTGATATGCTGTCAGGTCTTCGTGACCCTAGGAAGCAAATCAAACCACTCCCTGGGAACAGTCTGAGTAGCAGTGGGCATGAGCACAGTAGCTGAGAGGAAAGCACAGCTGTAAATGCAGGTTTCAGAAGCCAAACAAAAAGAATTGATAGTACCACCCTGGCCCTTTAATGAAAAATGTTCTAATGAGAAAAAAAAAAGCTAATGGCACAGGTCAAGCAAACCTTTCCTGCTCTGTAAAAATAACTATGACAGTATAATTTGTTAACAATTAACATTTATGAACACCATGCACCTGAATATACAAGCATTGTTGAGCATTGCATGATTAACTAAAATCTTACAACCTTATGATGATGGTCCACTCTTTTATTTATTTATTTTTTGACAGTTGGTAGAGCTAGCTGAGGTTTTATTTGGAAAAAAATTGAATTGTTCTGTAGCTGGAGGCATGGGCAAGCGGGGGTGCCCCAGGCAGTGAACTCCCCTGCGGGTTGGCTGAGGGTGAGGGCTGAGCCTCAGATGGGTTCCCTGTGCCCTCCTGCACAGCAGCCTCCCTCATGGGCTCTGGGGCAGCCCCAGGAGGGGCAGGCTGGGAGGGGCTGCTGTGGCTGTTCACTTGGGCAGGACGTCAGAGGACTCAGACACCAGCCTCCCATCACAGGTGTTGATCTTTCTCACAGCTATGGCCCTGGTGGAGCTGGTGCGGCTGAAGGAGCTGGAGCCTGTGCCAGAGCCAAAGCTGAAGTCCAGGCTATAGCTGAGGCCAGGGCTTGTGAGGCCCCCATAGGCCAAACTCAGAACACCTACATAGCCACTGGTGGTCTTCGGATGGATATTTGTGTTCTGCATCCCAGACCCCAGCCAGCAGTTTCCTGTTGGGGGTGATCTCTATGTCCAGGGCCATCTTGACGTTCCTTATCTCCTGGTACTCACCCAGCTGCTGCTCCATGTCCTGCCTGGCCTGCTGCAGGGTGGCCTCCAGCTTGGACAGCTTGGTGTTGGCATCCTTAATGGCCAGCTCCCCACGCTGCTCAGCATCTGCAATGGTGGCCTCCAGGGAAGCCCTCTGCTGTTTGAAGCCCTCAGTCTCAACGCGGATCATCCCGTGCTTCCCAGCCAGCGTCTGCAGCTCCTTATACTTGATCTGGTACATGCTGCCAGCCTCAGACCAGCTGCGGCTGGTGATCTCCTCCTACTACGCCTGGGATGGTTTTCTTTTACAGACCTCAGAAGAATTGTGAAACTTGCCCCAAGGGCCCCAGGTCATAAGTGGAGGGACTGGATTTGAACATAGACGGAGTGACCTCAGAACCCACATAGGACCCCCTACACTGTTGGTCCCTCTTAAGGTAACAAACATTTTTTTGTGTGATTTGTAGAGTGAGATTTCTTCTTTGCCCTTCCTTCTGTTGCTAAAGGCATCTGAGAGGTCCAGGTGCAGGGCCTCATGCCTATAATCCCAGCACTTTGAGGCTGAGGTGGGTGGGTTGCTTGAGCCCAGGAGTTTGAGACCAGCCTGGGCAGCATGGTGAAACTCCATCTCTACAAAAAGTACAAAAATTAACCAGGCCTGGTGATGCATGCCTGTGGTCCTAGCTGCTTGGGAGGCTGACGTGGGAGGATCCCTTGAGCCCAGGAAGGAGTGAAGATCATGCCACTGCACTCCAGGCTGGGCAAAAGAGTGAGACTTTGTCTCAGAAAGGGAGCGGGGCAGATCTGGGTCAGTAAGCCCCTTGTTCTGTCCCAAAGGAAGCCTGGACCCCAGAGTTCAGCTGCTTTGAGGAGGCAGCTTCTGAAACTCCAGAGCCCCTGAGTGACTCCTATAAATCAAGATAAGCAAGGCCTTCATGGTGGTGGCTACAGTCTAGGGACCGAGTGCCACACAGGGGTTTTTGGGGGAAGATGAAAGAAGTGGGCCTTGGGTCAGAGAGGAGAGGGCTGTGGCAGCTCTAGGGAGCATCTGAGCTAGAGTTCTTGAAGGCTTTTCTTTTTCCCCAGAGCCTCCAGCGAGGTTTGCACACCTCGCTCGGGCTACGTCTGATAGGAAGAGGAAACCTTCCACCCAGAGCACAAGGGTGACAAGGCTGGACTCTCAGAGGGTCTCTGTTCACAGATGAAATCAAGACAGGAGGAAGGGACAGGGTAAGGGACATAGAACTAGATGAAGACCCAGTCACAGTGGCAGTTTCTGGCAGCCACCTGCCTGGTTGAGATGGAAACGCTGATTCCAGCTCCAGCCCCCAGACAGGCTAAGAATATCCCAGAAAAGCAACAGCTACCACCCCCGCCCTTCTTGATCTGCTCCTACATCTGTAGTGCTATGCTGGGCACCAGCGGGGCCTGGGAGGAGAAGGAGTGGGGGACGACAGGGAGGAGGCAGAAAAGGGGCTTGGTGGAGGCAGAAGGTGAGCTGAGACTTAAAGCTTCTGGTGAGTGCTGGGAGGACTGGACCGAGAGAGCTGTTCTCAGGCGGCGGCAAAGGGAGGTGAAGGCAGGGGCCAGGGAGTTGGGGGAGATCAAGACTAAGGATGGGAGAGGAAGAAATGGCCCCCCTTCCATCAAGGAAAGCAGCAGAGCTTGTGGCAGGGAAAAGGAGTCTCCAGTTTACCCCTATCCTCTCTGTCCCCGTCACCCTGGGCCCTCCAGCATCTCAGCATTGGTCCTTTCTCTCCCCACCCCAGAGCATCACATTCTTCATCTGTGCTCCCAACCCTATTCACTGTTCAAAAGAAACTATATTTGGGCTCCTTAATTAAGTCCTTCTAGCAAAGAGCTTTCGGGATGGGAAAGACATGAGAATTCAGGTCTCCCTCCTGACAGCTAGCAGCACCTCCTCTGTCAATTTCCTGTCTTCTCTCTGCCCCCTCTCCCCCCTCCACTATTACCTGTAGAGGGGTTCTGCTCCCCTCCTCTGTCTTCACCACCCACTGCTCCCCTGGGGCTAGGTCTTCAGGAGAGGGAGGAAGGCTAGGCTGGTGCATACCCACCCTCTCTGCACACCTCAGGAGCTGAGACTGATGGGTAAGGGAGTTGGGCAGAGGGTGGGCAGCAGAATGCAGGCATTCAGATGCCCAGGCTGGGTCTCCATCCTGACTCTTTTAAGAAACTGTGTTATCATTAGCTTCTTTGTTAGGGGCCCCTTGGAGACAGGGAGGTGCGGTGACCTTGGTTTGTGGGACCTTGATGTTTACTGGGGATATCCTGGACCTTAGGCATCTTTCCCTCCACTTCTTTGCCATCTCACCTTTCAGGGGCTCCTCTAAAGCTTAGAGGGACCTAGGAAGATTTACATTGCTGAGAACCTAAGCTCCCCTCCCCTTCATCTCGTGGGCTGAACTGCAGAAGTGCAGGCCTCACACGGATGCTGTGCACACAAAGACTGAGCCCATCAGACAGAAACAGATTAAAGAGAAGCAGACAGGGCTAGAGCTGGAGAGTGAAACAGATTCACAGGACAGATTTTGTTTAGAATCAGAACTGTGGAATTGCAAGAGGCTTTAGGAATCCTCTTCTAATCCAATTCCTGAAATGTTATCTTATTCTTTTAATGTTCATTTTTTTATCTGATAATAAGAGTCAAATCCATAGAATCCCTGCATTTTAATATGAAGAAACTGAGTCCCAGAGAGCAGAAATGACTTCCCAGGGTCATACAACTGGTAGCCATAGACTAGGACTCCTGTCTCTTGCCTCCCAGACTATGGCTTCTCAGAAGGCAGATAAGAGTCAAAGGGAGGCAATGTGTGAGCAGCATTGTATGGAGATGTTCCCTTAAGAGATGGGGCCCGCCTGTCCAGGTGAGGTGAGTGAGGGGAGCATCTATGGTGAATTTGATAGTGATACACTCATCAATAAGGCAAGATCCTATCCAGGCTAAAACCTCAGTCTAGTCCCTCCAGTTCTAGATCTGAGCCTGCAGTACTTGCCTTAAAGAGCCTTCAGGAACAACCAGTTATCTGAACAGGCACTGTTCTAGGTAACCTACAGAGAGATAAAGACACACGAGGAGCCTGGCCTCGGAGGCTTTCCCATTTAAGGGAGTCTGATACAACCAGCATTGCCCCAAAGGAACATAAGGGAGACGGACAGACAAGAAGCAGCATAGAGATACTATTATAATGAAGATAGATGAATCTCAGAATATGAACCCAAACATAACCTAAACAGAAGAGTATACTTGCAAATGTGGGAAAGCCACCACCCTTCTATGAAGCGCACCCACTCCAGGAAGCCTTTCTGGTTTCACTAGGTTTATTCACCTTCATCTCTACCCCTGTAGAAACATAATAACCCTCCGTCTCAGCTCTCAATGCCACTGGCTTATATACAACAGCGATGTTGTTATTCTTTCTGGATCTCTTTGATTAGCTTGCCTGCTTGTCTTCAAAATTCCATTCATATCATCTTACCCATCTTAGACCCAGAGCCCAATACTTAACCAAGTTGTTGTGCAGCCACTGTTGCTGAGGGGAAGAGGCTGGAAAGGCTGAAGTCAGAAAGAGTATTAGATCCTTTCCAATCAATCAAAAAAAGGCTTCTTGGAGGAGGTGAGATTTTAAGAACTTGACGGTCTGAGGGAGGGTTCTGGCCCAGGGGAAGATGCTCAGAGACTCCAGAGGGATAACCAGAGCAGGAGCATGGGGAGCATGTGAGCCAGAAAAGGGGTTGGAGGCAGAGCAAGGTGGAAAGTGAGGAGGGGGAGTAGGACCCTCTGAGGTCCTGAAGCAGAGGAGGACATTCTTGGTTCTGACCAAGAGGACAATCGGAAGTCAGAGCTGGGCCAGGAGTAGGGTACCACAGTGGTGACACTCTGTGGGTGCTGCTTAGAAGATGTGGTCCTAAATGACCTATATGATAGGCCTTACGCCAGTGAGGGACTCCTGGGAGCAGTGCTGGAAGGACCCACGTGCCATTCAGATCCACGAGCCCAGTGTTTCCGCCAGTGCAACTCAGTCTCTATGGGGCCTATCCTTAACTACCGGTGAACTGACTATTCCTTGGGTGGCAGATAAAGGCTGACTCAGAAAGCCGTGTAGGAGGAAGTAGGGCCAATTACAGGAGCTGAAAAGAGGGAACACTTTCCCACAACTATGGGGAGAATGAGAGGTTGGGCAGGTCAGCTTGGGCTGCAAGAAAATAAAGATTAGATCCAAGGGAGCAGAGAGATCCTGTTGAGAAAGTGCACATTGGGTGCTGAGTTAGGGAGGAGGCACAAGGCTGCGTGTGCGTGGTGGTAAAGAGGAGGGGAATGAAAACAGGCAGACCACAGGCCTCCAGGAGGGTGTGAGCGAGCAGGGGCTGTGGAATGGCTGGGAACTGCAGCCCAAGTGGATTCTAGAACAGGTTATCTGCAGTGACACACACGCATGTGTGCACACACCAAGCCTGACAGCAGTGGATCTTTGGAGCTATCTTGGTGGTCTGTGAGGAGCATGGAGGTGATTCCAGGGCAATCCTAAGAATTTACTGAAATATACAGGCAGGGGTTTGTCTCCATATCAAACCCATATGCATTGCCAAGGTCCACTTACTTAAGAAGCCAGAAGACTCTTGTGCTGGGGGAGCCACAGAGAGCAGGCTCCAAGAAAGGTGGACATGATCTAACAAGGGAGGTAGAACAGGTCCAGAACCAGCTGGGTTCAGGACCTGCAGGTAAGACCTGGGAAGTCCAAAACCCAGGACAAAGGGCTGCTGGGGACTGAGGAGGGAACAGACAGACCCAGAGAGAAGTGGGCAGGACCCAGCCTAACAGCTTGCTCCTGGGAGTGGGAACAGCTGGGACCTGATCTGCAAGAAGCATTTAATGATGAAACCCACCTCAACCTGGCCCCAGGGCTGGGGTGAAGGTTGGTCCAACCCTCTTGGGCTTCCATCCACACAGGAGGCTCCATTCACACTCCAAGACTGGGGAGACCAAGTGATCCAATTTCCAGCGTTTCCCGAGGGATTAACCTTATCCATCACCCACCCAAGTGTGAGATCTGTGTGTGTTAGTGGGGACAACCAACCGAGAGGAGCTGCCCAGGGACCACAGCCAAGGGCCTGCCCCACAGACTCAGCAGCAGAGAATCAGGACCGCAGGCAGAGGCCTCAGGAGCATATCTGAGATCTTGCTGCTCCACCTCTCCCCTTCTCCCCCTCAAGCTGGAACCCCAAGGAGGCAGGTTGTGACCTGCAAGAAGGCTCTGCCAGCACCCCCAGACAGGCAGGGCAGAAATGTGCCTGCTGCAGCCCTCCATAGTGACCTGGGGGGCGGGGGGCAAAGTGGGGTGGCAAAGAGGAAACAGACCTGACAGTCACATTGGAGGAGCCAGTGCAACGCGACCCAGCTGGGACCTGGGCATCCGGTGAGGTCACTCACTGCCCACACTGGCCCCCACACACAAATTCAAAGGCAGAGGGAAGGAGGACGGTTCCCACGATTTCTCTGCTACCGTGACCCAGCATCAGAACAAGCTGGCCAAGAATCCGGAGGAGGAGGTAGAAGCAGCCACCCCGCCTCCTCAGCTCTGACCCTGAGGAGGCCACTCGACCGACGACCACCGCCTTCCCAATGGGGGAAGGGAAAAGACTCAGGGCAGAGGGTGGGGACTGGGGCGGGGATTGAAATTGACGTGCGAGATTCTATTGGTCAGAGGAGCTGCCGGTCAGGAGTAAAACTCGGGAGAGGATTGGCCGCGTGAGGCGGGGCACGGCGCTGCGAAAGAAGGGGCCTAAGGGGTGGGGCTGACGCTGCAGCTGGCGCAGCTTAGGCTCAGAGCGGTCGAGCCGCCTAGCAGCCACCTTCCCCCGCCAGTCCGCGCGCCCGGGCCGGGGCTAGGCCCCCCACCGCCGGGTCCCCCGGGGCTGCAGCAGCAGCGGCACCGCCCGCGGTTCCCCCTGGGGCCCGGGCGCCGGCCCCGCTCTGCAGGATGGGCACGGTGCTCTCTCTATCCCCTGCCTCCTCGGCCAAAGGCCGGAGGCCCGGCGGGCTGCCCGAGGAGAAGAAGAAGGTGCCGCCCGCGGGGGACGAGGCGCTGGGGGGCTACGGGGCGCCGCCAGTGGGCAAGGGCAGCAAAGGCGAGAGCCGACTCAAGCGGCCGTCCGTGCTCATCTCGGCGCTCACCTGGAAGCGCCTGGTGGCCGCGTCCGCCAAGAAGAAGAAAGGCGGCAAGAAGGTGACACCCAAGCCGGCATCCACGGGCCCCGACCCCCTTGTCCAGCAACGCAACCGCGAGAACCTTCTCCGCAAGGGCCGGGATCCCCCCGACGGCGGAGGCACCGCCAAGCCCCTGGCGGTGCCAGTGCCCACCGTGCCCGCGGCCGCTGCCACCTGCGAGCCACCGTCGGGGGGCAGCGCGGCGGCCCAGCCGCCGGGCTCGGGCGGCGGAAAGCCTCCGCCGCCGCCTCCCCCAGCCCCGCAGGCAGCGCCACCGGTGCCTGGCGGCTCGCCGCGGCGGGTCATCGTACAGGCGTCCACCGGCGAGCTGCTGCGCTGTCTGGGCGACTTCGTGTGCCGCCGCTGCTACCGCCTCAAGGAGCTGAGCCCCGGCGAGCTGGTGGGCTGGTTCCGCGGTGTGGACCGCTCGCTGCTGCTGCAGGGCTGGCAAGACCAGGCCTTCATTACGCCCGCCAACCTGGTGTTCGTGTACCTGCTGTGCCGCGAGTCGCTGCGTGGGGACGAGCTGGCGTCGGCCGCGGAGCTGCAGGCCGCCTTCCTCACCTGCCTCTACCTCGCCTACTCCTACATGGGCAACGAGATCTCCTACCCACTCAAGCCCTTCCTCGTGGAGCCCGACAAGGAGCGCTTCTGGCAGCGCTGCCTGCGCCTCATCCAGCGGCTCAGCCCGCAGATGCTGCGGCTCAACGCCGACCCCCACTTCTTCACGCAGGTCTTTCAAGACCTCAAGAACGAGGGCGAGGCCACCGCCAGCGGCGGGGGTCCACCGAGCGGGGGCGCGCCCGCCGCCTCCTCGGCCGCCAGGGACAGCTGCGCGGCCGGAGCCAAGCACTGGACTATGAACCTGGACCGCTAGGGATACCCAGGGGCCGCGCCCACCCCCCGCCCCAGCCCCAGACACACACTCGGATCCCCCCGGGACCACCAAGCCACCGCCGCTCCTACCGCCGCTCGGCGCCCCAGCTGCGCGCAGGAGGAGCCGCCCATGCCCCTCAGGGGAAAGTGGAGGCCGGGACACCAGAGGCCGCGATGTCTGGATTTGCTGGGCGTGGAGTGGGGACGGAAGATGAGCGCGGGAAGGGCACTCCAACCTCACTCTTTCCGTCTGTCTGCGCCCCCATTTCTCCATTTCTGCCCGGGTCTTCCCTTTCCCTTCAGTCCATTTCCCCTCGATTTTGTCCATTTCCTTGCCTCTTTTCTGTGTCTTCACCTTTCCTCCTGTCTGCCTTCCTCTCTCTCCCCATCTCTCTCCTCTTCCTCTCACTCTTCCTCCCTCTCCCTGCCTTTCTATTTCCGTTCCTTGGGTGTGTATCTGCATCTCCATCTTACCCTTTGCCTGACTGTACCCCATGGCCCCCCGTTTCTCCTCCTGCACCCGTGTCCCCATCTCCCCTTCTTGTTGCTCCTGTCATGTGTCACCATCTTCCCTCCTGCCTCCTTCCTCCTCCACTTGTGTCAGCTTGCATTTTTTATTCCTGACTGAGTCCCCACGCCCCCCTCGCCAGATCAAAGGGAATGTTAGTTTTTAATCTGGATCGAGTGAGGTGCCAGGAGAAACTGCAACCCCAGGCACCCACACAGCCACCAGGATGGTCCCTCGCCCCACCCCCCACCGCCTCTCCCCACCTTTTCCAACGTGTTGCATGCTGGGAGCTGGGGAGGTGGGGGAAGAGGCTGCAGGCTTCTTTCAGGAGGCTGAGGTTTGGAGGCAAAATCAACCTGGGAGTCCACCCGGGCCGTGGCGCCTCAGTGGACAGGTGGGAGGAGAAGAAAACTTCTTACCTAGGGAGGACCATCCCGCTTCCTTATTCTTAGCTTTTTTGTTCCCCCTTCCCCCTTCCCCTTTTAATTTATTCGGTCGTTTGCGGAGGGAGGGGGGAGGGGGGGTTGGCCGGGCCGGGAACTGTCCGAGGTGCTGGGCTAGGGCGGGACCGGAATCCTCCCGGCAGAGTACCAGGGAGTGGGTTGGGCCTGGGGCCGTGTCCAAGGTGCCAATGATGCGGACCGACAGAGCGGGCCGCACTGTCTGTCTGTCCGTCTGTCCCGGAAAGAACTATAAAGCGCTGGAAGCGCCTGCAGATTGTTTTGCGCCGGTCTTTCTTTGGGCCCCGGGATGGAGGGAGCGGGAGTGGGAGTGGAACTGTCACGGTCAGGGCAGAAAGGCAAGAAATGGGGCTCTGGTAGGAAAGATCAAGTCCCTGAGAACTTCTTTCGTCCCCACCTCCGCCATCGGCTTCCATTTTACAGAGAGTAAAGAGTAAAGCTAGGTAGTTGAGGGTGAGGCCTCGTGATAAAGCTGAATCCATCCCCCCACTAACGCCTCCATCTTGTCTGATCTAGCTCCTCATTAATGCCCGGGCCACTTAGAGACCGAATGATGGGGACAGCGGAAGTTATGCCCTTTCTATGATGTGACCCATTGAGGCAGAACTAGCTAGTCCTTATTGCTACTTATCCCTTCCTCCCCATCTTCCCCACCATATATCGGCCAAGAGTCCAGTCGGACCTGACTAAATCTGTGTTCACCACTCCCAAGTAGGACCTATCTGCCACACTTCTCTCCTCACCCTCCAACTACCACAGGGCTGCTTCCAGGCTGCCCCGGTCGCAGGCCCACCCAGGAGTCTTGGGAGGCCCATCCCTGCTTGAGACTCAGACCCTTGCCCTTTATCCCCAAGAAGGGGCAAATACGGGCAGCTGGGGAGAAGGAAGCCATTCTCCGGGATTGAAACAAGAGGGAAAATGCGCTGTTTTGCCTGAGTCCCTGCTCGGTCCCCGTTGCCTTCTTAGCCACGTGGCTAAGCACCCCGTTCACTGTTTCATTGGCCCAAAGAGGCCTGGCTTTAACAGAGCGCTCGCGGCTCCGACCCTAGTCCGGCCATGGCCCAGAAGACCCGGAGAGAACCAGGCGGGAACGGTCCAGAGACGGCCCATGTTCGCTGTCCGTGGTGCTGAAGGGCGCGCTCGGGCAGGGTCGGGGCTTGTAGGAGCAAGAGAGTTGCAGACTCGGCCTCTACTAGGTCTTCCGGATAATTTGGGAATAGGGTGTCATCTATTTTGGCGGTGAGTTACAGAAGTCTGGCTCCCGAACCCAAGAATGTCGGTTCCCACTTGCCCTCCCGGGAGGACAGGACTCGACTCCCCTGGCCTCAGCCCTGCGCCCTTGTAACCGGCCTGGAGCCGGAAATCCCCAGTCCAGATTTGTGAATCGAGTTCCCGGGGGGGGGGTGAGGGGGGGAGGGGGAGAGCTGGCGGAAGGGAAGGCGGGAGCAGCCTCCCATTGGCTGGAATTTGGCGCAGTCAGCGCGGTACCGTCATCTCTCTTGGTTTGGGAGGAGGGAGGGCGGATCACTTGGGTCACCCCGCGGCTGTCGCCATAGCAACCAGACTGAGCGGGCGGGGCAGCCGCTCTACTCTCCCAGCTCTGACTGGGGAAACAATCCTGGTCCACCTTATTTGGAACTAGTTAGTGAGACTAGCTATTTTGATTAGAATTTCTGAGTTAGAGGAGCCTAAAGGGGATGGGAAAGAGCAGAGAGTCTACAGAGACGGCCCCCACAAACATCCTGCCTTTGGATACTGCCCCTGAGCCCTTAGATACAGCACCCAGGCTTTATTGCACACACACACACACACACACACACACCCCTTCAGGAACTTGAGGTCTGGGACTTAGAGATGTAAAATGAAAAAAAGGCCACAGTGAGTAACATTTAGTTAAATCTCACTTTTGACATGCCTCAAGGCATGAGACATTGCCATAATCCGATTAGGAGGGGAGGGACTGGAGAAGGATCAACAGGAATATATGGAAGAATTAGCCTCCTGGGTCAGATTTGTCAGAGTCCTGTTTTCTCGGGGATTGAGTGGGAGAAGTAGTAAGGAGAAGGGCCCAGAACGGTCTTCTGAGAAGGCAAGTGGAGGAGGGAGTGAGTGCAGAAACATAATAAGGTACCTTCTTTCCTGCCCTGGAGTTAACCTGGGGAAAGTGAGTCCAAGCTGCTGATGAGGTGGTGAAGAAGGACCAGAGTTTTAGAGAGAAACCAGAAGGGAAGAGGAGTGGACTAAGGAAAAGATGGAGGTGGAGGGCAGGAGACAGAAACCCAGCTGGAGCAATGACTCAGCACTTCCCCTAGGCAAATGGCTGGAATGACTCTCCCAGCACCGTGGCATTGGCAAGGGCAGAAAAGCAAATGGACAGATGGACAGATAATCAGTAATTCAACCCTTCGCATGACACATGTTGATACATACATTGACACATAACCAAAGGCACACATTTTAACCCAGAAATGGGCACAAATGCATTTATACTGGTAAATCATAACACATATACACCTCCACTTCCTTCCTCCCTGCCCCCCTTCCTGGAACAGAGGACATTCTGTTTTGGAGCCATGCTCCCCTTTCCCTGGAATACCTTGCTACTTATTAGAAAAGCAGAAATACAAAAAAATCACAGACATGTGGGGAGAGTTGTCATGGTAACTGCTTTGCCTGCCAGGCGAGGTGCCCAGCGACCGAAGCATCTAACAGTATTCTAGAAGACATCCTATGGTCTCCACTTACTGGGATGCCTACTCCAAGCAACCAGATGGGTACCTTTGGAAGATGTCTGCAACAGAGGCTACTGAAGAAGCCTTTTCAGTCACATCATCATGATCAGGGACAGCTGGAAGACAGGGGTATGGGCCTGATCTTCTTTAGGTACCCCACTTTAAGTAGCACTCCTGGACTCTTTAAATATAGACATTTGCTGTGAGTGACTTCAAGCCAGCAAGATTAACACTTCGAAGATCTTTATTTAAAAGCATGACCTGGCTGGGAGTAGTGGCTCACACCTGTAATTCCAGCACTTTGGGAGGCCAAGGCAGGTGGATCACTTGAGGCCAGGAGTTTGAGACCAGCCTGACCAACATGATGGAACCTCGTCTCTACTAAAAATCCAAAACTTAGCCAGGCATGGTGGTGTGTGCCTGTACTCCCAGCTACTCAGAAGGGTGAGGCAGAAGAATCACTTGAAACTGGGAGGTGGAGGCTGCAGTGAGCTGAGATCAAGTGAGCCACTGCAGTCTAGCCTGGGAGACAGAGTGAGACACTGTCTCAAAAAAAAAAAAAAAAAAAAAAAAAAAAACCATGACCTTCCCTCTCAGCACCTTACCAGAAACAGTACAAAGAAGATCACATCTACACACACAGGATAGCAGTGTGGATGAGGGGTAGAAAAGTTACTTGGTTGGCCAGGTGCAATGGCCTACACCTTTAATCCCAGCACTTCGAGAGGCCAAGGTAGGTGGATCACTTGAAGTCAGGAGTTCGAAACTAGCTTGGTCAACATGGCACCTCGTCGCTACTAAAACTATGAAAATTAGCCGTATGTGGTGGTTCATGACTGTAATCCCAGCTACTCCAGAGGCTGAGGCAGGAGAATCACTTGAACCCAGGAGGTGGAGGTTGCAGTGAGCCAAAATTGCACGATTACACTCCAGCCTGGGCAACAGAGCAAGACTCTGTCTCAAAATAAATTAACAAAAATAAAAAGCAAAAAATAAACAATTAGCTGAGCATGGTGGCACACATCTGTAGTCCTAACTACCTGGGAGGCTGAGGCAGGAGGATCACGTGAACCCAGAAATTTGAGGCTGTAGTGAGCTATGGTCACACAACTGCACGCCAGGCTTAGTGACAGAATGAGACCCTAACTCCAAAGAGAGTAGAAAACACCTGGAGAAAACATGCATTATTTATTGTTATTATTATCATATTGCATCTTTGGGTGTGTGGAGAATGTCTTTTTCAGGGTAAAAAGATTTTAAAGGAACAGATTGATTCTTCTGAGACTCCATTTAAGCTTTTGAATGTCAGAGACATAGAGAAGAAACAAGTTCATGGCATAACCCAGTCTACTTTCTTCATAGCATTTGTTCCCACCTGATAATTTTTTGTTATTGATTTATTTTGTATCCTCTCAATAAAAACAATGTTGAAACACCAGTGACAAATGGAGAGAATGTATTTGCAACACAATATATTTTTCAATAGAAAAATAGCAAAAACTGTAAACAGCTAATTCACAAAAAGAAACATAAGCAGGCCAGGTGAAGTGGCTCATGCCTGTAATCCCAGCACTTTGAGAGGCCAAGGCGGGCAGATTATGAGGTCAGTAGTTCAAGACCAGCCTGGCTAACATGGTGAAACTCTGGCTCTACTGAAAATACAAAAAATTAGCCGGGCATGGTGCGTGGCACGTACCTGCAATCCCAGCAACTTGGGAGGCTGAGACAGGAGAATTGCTTGAACCCAGGAGGCAGAGGTTGCAGTAAGCTGAGATTGCATCACTGCACTCCAGCCTAGGTGACAGAGCAAGACTGTGTCTCAGGAAAAAAAGAAAGAAAGAGAGAAAGAGAGAAAGAAAGAAAGAAAGAGAAAGAGAGAGAGAGAGAAAGAAAGAAAGAAAAAAGAAATGTAAGCAAATGATAAATAAAAAGAAACTTACCTTTACTATTGACCAAAGCAATTCAAGTCAAAACAGCGATGGGATATTGCATCTCTTATACTGACATAGATTATCAAAATAGAAAATTCCATAGGGAAAGCATGGGAAAATGAGCATGTTAGTTCCGTCTTTTAGGGAGCTTGTCTGGATCAAAATGTGAAAGGCAGCATGCTCTTTCATCCAGCTACCACATTTCCAGAAGTTTGTCCTAAGGAGATAGGTGGGAAAAGATCTGATGCATGGATGCTTGTCATACTATTGTTTATCATAATAAAAAATTGGATACAACCTGAATGAACATTAGCAAGAGATTAAGTAAATTGTGATAAATTCATATTCACTGGGATATAATGGATCATTAAAAATTATACATCAGGCTGGGTGCGTGGCTCATGCCTGCAATCCCAGCACTTTCAGAGGCCAAGACAGGTAGATTGCCTGCGCTCAGGAGGTCAAGACCAGCCTGGGCAACATGGTGAAACCCTCTCTCTACTAAAAACACAAAAATTAGTCAGGCATGATGGCTGAGCCTGTAGTCCCAGCTACTTGAGGGGCAGAGGCAGGAGGATTGCTTGAGCCCAGGAGGTAGAGATTGCAGTAAGCCGAGATCGAGCCACTACACTCCAGCCTAGACAGCAGAGTGAGACTCTGTCTCAAAAAAAATAAGTGTACATCAATATATATTTATTGACATGAAAAAAAATGGCATAATGAAGTAGAAATAGGAGATTGAAAACATTGTCATATCAACCCATTTCTGAGAAGGAGGGCGGGGGGGGAGAGAGAGAGAAAGAGAGAGATTCAGCCTTTCTTTCAAACAGCAGTCTTGGCCAGGTGCAGTGGCTCACGCCTGTAATCCCAGCACTTTGGGAGGCTGAATTGGGTGGATCATGAGGTCAGGAGTTCAAGACCAGCCTGGCTAAGATCGTGAAATCTTCTCTCTACTAAAACACACACACACACACACACACACACACACACACACACACACACACACACACCCCAAGCCAGGCATGGTGGCAGGTGCCTGTAATTCCAGCTACTTGAAAGGCTGAGGCAGAGAATTGCTTGAACCTGGGAGGTAAAGGTTGCAGTGAGCTGAGATCATGCTGCTGCACTCCAGCTTGGGTGACAGAGCAAGATTCCGTCTGAAAGAAAAAAGGAAAGATGAAAGAAGAAAGAAAGAAAGAAGGAAGGAAAGAAAGGAAGAAAAAAGAAAGGAAGGAAGGAAGAAAAGAAGGAAGGAAGGAAGGAAAGAAAGAAAGAGAGAGGGAGGAAGGAAAGAAAGAAAAGAGAGAAAGAAAGAAAATGAACAGCAGCCTCATTCTTGTCATTCAGATATTGACTTAACAGCCTCCTCCTTATCATCATCTCCTGAATTCATCTCAGCCTGTCCCACAGTTACCCTCAATTACATGTCCCTAACTTATTTTCTTCATAGCATTTATCTCCCTGAAAATGTATTATTATGATATAAAGAAGAAGAAAAGTATAAGGAAAGAAAGAAAAAGACAAAAGAGAGAGGAAGAGAGAAGGAAGGAGGAGGAAAAAAATGAGGCTGGACATTGTCTGGAAAAGGAGAAATGCATGTCTGCAGCCATGCCCCCCACACCTCTCTCATACATCTCCAAAGTCCCTTTGCTCCTTCCACCAATGTCAAGCTGTTTCCAAATTCCTAGGGTTTAACAATGCCCCTTGCTGGATAAGGGGGTTAAGCACCTATCCAGCCTGGCAGGCACATCTATATACATACAGAGCACATATAAGATTCATGCCCACACACAGCATTAACACACATAGGTATACACCCTTACAAGGATCCATACAAGAGCATTTAAAAAACACTTCTCTATCTTTTTCAAAAGTGCCGTAGAAGATCCACGCTCTCTTATTCAAATAATAAAGCTAGGAGAAATTTTTCTCTTCACATTAATTTGTTCATATCCTTTGAACAATGAGAATTAGCACAGTGCCTGGGATATAGTCAGCTCTCAATAAATAAGAGCTAATGTTTATTCAGGTAATAGCCATTTTTTATTACGATACATGCTACGATAAGCATCTGTGTGTCAGGTCTTTGCCCACTTATTTCCTTAGAGCAATGAGTAAATGAACTAAAAAAGCTGACAGTCTGTATGTTTGCCTTTGATTGCCAATAAGTGTGCCACCCAATATGCATCTTTAGAACACAACTATGATAACTAAATTCCAGATGTTTTATCTTTTCGTTTCTTTCTTTCTTTCTTTTTGAGACCATGTTTTGCTCTGTCACCCAGGCTGGACTGCAATGGCATGATCTCATCTCACTGCAACCTCTGCCTCCTGAGTTCAAGCAATTCTCCCTACCTCAGCCTCCTGAGTAGCTGGAATTACAGGCGCTCACCACCACACCCCACTAATTTTTGTATTTTTAGTAGAGATGGGCCAGGCTGGTCTTGAACTCCTGACCTCAGGTCATCCTCCCCCCTCGGCCTCCCAAAGTGCTGGGATTACAGGCGTGAGCCACTGCTCCCTGCCTCTCTTCTCTTTTCAATTGTTCTTGATTTATTCTGGGTTTGTAGTTGACTTTACTTTGCATTTTAAAACACTTTGATTTTTATTCTGGTACTTTTATAGTGTCTTTATTTTATTATTTAATCTATTTTGGAATTCAATTTTGTATGTGGTGAGAGGTAGAGATATAATTATTTTCCCAAATGACAAGTAAGTTGTGCCAATCTTCTAACAGACTTCCTGTACCCCCAGTGAATACATCTTATTATTTATGAAATTCCCACACATATGAATCTATTTCAAGGCTCTACTCTGTTCCATTGGTCTATTTAACTATTGCTGTGCCAAACCACACCTTTAATAGCTAGTTTTGCAGTATGCTCATTATTCTTTTACTAAAATTGTCTTGTCTATTCTTTTTTTTTTTGATATAGAGTCTAACTGTCATCCAGGCTGAAGTGCAGTGGTGCAATCTCAGCTCAGTGCAACTTCCACCTCCTGGGTACAAGCTATCGTCCTGCCTCAGCCTCCCAAATAGCTGGAACTACAGGCATGAACCACTGTGCCTGATTAATTTTTGTATTTTTAGTAAAAATGAGACTTCACCATGCTGGCCAGGCTAGTCTAGAACTCCTGACCTCAAGTGATCCGTTTGCCTCAGTCTCTCAAATGCTCACGGATGTGAGCCACCGTGCCCAGTTGTGTCTTGTCTATTCTTAATCATAGTACAGAACTTGAGAACCAAGCCTGTCAAGTTCCATAAAATTCCTCTGTGACTCGAATTGGGACTGCATCACTTTTATAGATCAATTTGGAGATTTGGCAATTTTGCAATATTGAGTCATTCCACCCAGGAACATGCTCAGCCCCTTCATTTATTCAGATCTTTTTTTTTCTTGCAAATATTTATAGATTTCTTTATTTAGATGTTTTCCATGTTTTCATTAGGTTGATTGTGGGGCTTATTTGTATCGTTGTTGTAAGCCTGTAATTCCCAAATCCTTTTCTTCTTTTTATAGGGTTATAGGGGAGCCAGAGATTTTTATTTTTATGTTTATCTTATACCTTACTGGAATTTCATTAGTTCTAATTGTGTTCTAGTTAAATCTCTTGGACTTCACAGGTAGGCAGTTATATCATCTGCAAACAAGGGCATTTTATTATCTTCCTTCTCAATATTTACACACAGTGTGTATCTTTTCCTGTCTTGTTGCATTGTATAGGATCTCCAGTACAATGTTCAGTGGTAGCAGTGATGACAAGATTAAAAGAGATAAAAAAAAATTCTTCCTTTTCCTTAACTTTTATAAGAATGCTTCTCATATTTCACCAAAGGCTTTTTAAATTTGTCTTTGAAGTTTGAATATCTTCTTTTTTGTACATTGTGATACAGTAAGTCATGTAAAATCATTTTTTGGAAGTTGATGCAATTTTAATCAAAATAATTATTCAAGTGACCTGTCCCGAATGGAGTACCAACTGAGCCATATTGGATGACATGGTCCTGGGTGTGTGCAATTTGGGGATATAGGAGTGGGGTGGCTGAATGTTCCCCTGGGGATCCTTTCTCCTCCCTGACATTTAAAGGGAGTGTGATGTGAGGCACAGAACAAAAGACTATGAGTCAGAGGTTTCAGTCTCTCCTCTACCATGTATTAGCTACTAATCTAAGACAGAGATTCAACCTCTTAGAAATTCCATTTTCTATCAGATCAGAACAAAGATCTTGGATTAGTGTGTATCATGTGCCTACCATAAGAATGACAATGTGACTGTTGTTAGAGTAACAACTATTGCTATGGTAGTCAGCACTATTAATAACTACTAACAGGGACTAAATTATGACTGGGACAGAGACAGAGTCCAGAACGGGGCCCTGGGGTGCTCTAACCAGCTTTGCTGGCCCCTGAGGCAGTAAGGAGCCCTGAAGGCCTGGGCCTCCTGTAAGCTATTCTGTGACCCAGATGACTGTGTTTACTCCTTGCTGCCAGGACTTGGTCCCAGTGTGACCCATGTGCCTCTCTCTGGAATGCCAGCCAGGGAACTTGCTTCAGCTGTCAGTGCATAGATACTTTTGCCAGCCTGGTCTAGCGTAGCAACATTCTTGAGTCTAGGTCTTCGGGCCAGCAGGCCAGGCCCCTTCTGGGACTCCACTCCAGGGATTCCCCCCAGGCTGGTTGGAACCAACAGGGAAGAACAGCTGAGTCCTTCACTCAAATTCACCTGCTGATCAGGGGTAAGAGGAGATGCATCTTGGGACACTAGGCCCTAAGAATGGCATGCACACATGTTGCTAATGCCTGTACTGATATCCATGCATCAAGGTGCAGTAGAACTATCCTGAGATTTGCAGTAATCTGGGGTCTGCTATTTCCTCACTGTGGGATATTGGAACGTTGTTTTCCTCATCTGTTATACAGGAATCATAATAATCTTCCCACTATTTTTTTTTTTAAAGGACTCTCGCTCTGTCACCCAGGCTGGAGTGCAGTGGCACGATCTGGTCTCACTGCAACCTCCACCTCCTGGGTTCAAGCAATTCCCCTGCCTCAGCCTCCCAAGTAGCTGGGATTACAGGCACCCACCACCATGCCCAGCTAATTTTTGTACTTTTAGTAGAAACAGGGTTTTGCCATGTTGGCTAGGCTGGTCTTGAACTTCTGACCTCAGGTTATTCACCCACCTTGGTCTCCCAGAGTGCTGGAATTACAGGCATGAACCACCATGCTTGGCCTTTTCCCACTATTAATGAGACTGTTGCAAGTATCGTTTGAAATTGTGCCTATGATGTGATCTGTAAGTTGTAAACCATAGAATAAATACAAGGTGGTCCTGAGTCTGGTCCTCGTGTTCATGGTCATAGACATGGCCATTGCACAGATGTGTGTGCAAGATGCCCTAGAACAGTCTGTCAAAAGTAGAAAACCAAGGGGAAAGGTTGGGGTATTGGGAAGGTGATCATAGGAAAGGAGGCTGAACCCAAGAGTTTATCATCAGAGCCTTGGATCTTTTGTCACTTTCCCATCCATTTCCCCATCTCACGTTGCTCCAGATCTCTCCATGCTGCAGAATAAAAATGGACAGTGCTGCCTGAAGCCTCCCTGATATCCTCCTGCTGTGTTGCTAAGCAACTTGACCTCCTCTTTCAAAAACAGGAACCTAATGCTCAAGGTCTGGCCTTTCAGCCCTCTTCAGCTACTTCCTTCTTCTCTGACCTCAAGAAAGGAAGGAAACTCAAGGAAAGAGCATCTCTGACTCATGGAGGGAGAACTGGTTATAGAACTGGAGGATTAGACTGGTGGGAAATGGGATGAACTTGCAAGGCAGGTCTTTGCTTCTGGGCTAATCCATGTTGGGGATGACAGTCATAGAGCAGCTCTCTCTGATGGACTCTCCAGGCACATGCTCTGTCCTTGCAGCAAACCAACAGGGTAGGTATGATCAGTGTTTCCATTTTATAAGGTCACTGAGGCTCGCAGAGAGTAAGCAGCCTTCTCAGTCTCACAGGAATAGGCAGAGGACGAGTTTGAAGCCACACACATCTGGGTTCCTTCTACTCCATCATGCTGTTTGAGATATTTGCAAGGGTCACGGTAGACCACAAGACTTCCAAAATGCGTTTCTCACTTTGCTGTTTGTCTGGAACCCCTGGTGAATGCTGAAATAGCGCACCTGGCTTGAGGTTGAGCTGGGGTTTGGGCATATAGTTCTGCTAATTCCTTGTCCTCTCAGAATCTGATCATTCTTCCAGTAGTGAAGGTCAGGGAATAAGGGGTGGGGATAGAGTGAAAACTGTGCTGCCAGCGTTTGAAAGGCATCTCTACCACTTGGCAGCTCTGTGATCCCATGCAAGTTATTTAACATTTTGTGCCTCTGTTTTCCTATTTTATAGAATGGGAATAACACTAGAGCCAACTCCAGAGGGCTGTAAGAATTAAATAAATGTAAACCTCTTTGAACAGTGGCTGGCACATAAAAGTTCAATAAGTATCAGCCCTTATTATTATTACTTCTAGGAGGCTTTAGCATATAGACTTCTTTCATATCCCTAGTGGTTAAGAGAATTCACTGCCACGGAAATCAAACTAGATTCACATCCTGCACTGCTCTTTCTCACTGTGTGACTTTAGACAAGTTTCTTAATCCTCCTGTGGCTCAGTTGTCTCACCTATAAAATGAAGAAAATAATAATGTCCACTTCAGAGCATTATTGTAAAGATCAAATGGGATATGGGTATCACCTACAGTAATGTTAGTTGCTCTAACAAGAAAACTTCCTACTTTCAAATTTCAGGTATTAGTCTACAAAAGAATCACAGGAAGTAAGCATTACTATTATCTACATTTTAGAGGAGAAAACTAAGTGTCAGAACAGTGTAGACATATCCTAAAGTCACATCGCTAGTAGCTAGCTGAGATCTTATAATTTGAAATTCAATACATTCTTTTGTTACTTCATAAAGAAATAAGGATGTTTTGAGTGTAGGAGGCCAACCATGCGATCACGGTTGCAGACCCATAACCAGTCAAGAGGCTTGTTCTTGGTGAAGCTCACCACGTGGGCCCAGGACAAGGTCTGGGCTGGTGTGGAAGAGGGAGCCCAGGTTCCTTTCCAGGGCATGTGGAGGGCATCTGATGGGGATGAGAGGGAGAAAAGGCACGTGCTTGCTTTGTTTTGGATTGTTTTGTCTGTTTAATAATAGAAAGCACTGATATAAGTAGCAAGGTACTTAAATCATTATCTAATCTTTATAGTAACTCTATGAGGTAGGTTTAATGGGTATTATGTTATCATTTTACAGATGAGGTCATTGAAATGCAAAGAAGTAAAGTAACCTTGCTCTAGCATTGGTAATTGAATGATAGAGAAAAAAATAAAATTAAAATAATAAATAAATAAATGAAGTAAGGTAACTTGAATGAGGTCACATAGCTTGTAAGTGACAGAGTCAGCATCCAAACCCTGGAAGTCCAGCCCAAAGTCTCTGCTGTTAACCACTGAGCTATGTTGCCTTTTGTTTCAAAAGAGAGGTGTGCTAGGAAAAAAATAGCAAACAGCATTCAGTAGGAGAAAATTCTCAGAAATAGAAAAAGTCAGCTGGGGCCAGGTGCAGTGGCTCATGCCTATAATCCCAGCACTTTAGGAGGCTAGGGAGGGCAGATCACTTGAGGTCAGGAGTTCGAGACAAGCCTGGCCAACATAGTGAAAACCTGTCTCTACTAAAAATACAAAAATTAGTCGGGTGTGGTGGCATGTGCCTGTAATCCCAGCTACACGGGAGGCTGAGGCAAGAGAATCACTTGAATCCGGGAGGCAGAAGTTGCAGTGAGCCAAGATTGTGCCACTGTACCAGCCTGAACAAAAGAGCAAGGCTCTGACTCAAAAGAATAAGAAGAAGAAGAAGAAGAAGAAGAAGAAGGAGGAGGAGGAGGAGGAGGAGGAGGAGGGGGGGGGAGGAGGAGGAGGAGAAAGAAGAAGAAGGAAGAAGAAGGAAGAAAGAAGAAAGAAAGAGAGAGAGAGAAAGAAAGAAAGAAAGAAAGAAAGAAAGAAAGAAAGAAAGAAAAAAGAAAGAAAGAAAAAAAATTCATCTGGGCACAGTGTCTCCTGCCTGTAATCCGAGCACTTTCAGAGGCCAAGGTGGGAGAATCATTTGCAGCCAGGAGTTTGAGACCAGTCTGGGCAACACAGCGAGACCCCCATCTCTACAAAAACAAAATACAATAAAAACTAGCTGGGCATGGTGGTGCATGCTTGTAGTCTCAGCTACTTGGAAGGCCAAGATGTGAAGATCTCTTGAGCCCAGGAGTTCAAGGTTGCAGTGGGCTATGATCAAGTCACTGCACTCCAGCCTGGGCAACAGAGTGAGACCCTATCTCTAAAAAAAGAAAATAGGAAATATTGCAGTCAATGAGACATTGAACTTTTTGCCTCTAGACATGACAAGCGTCACCCCAAGATGGAGGAGTGTCATGGAGAAATCCTACTGACCAAACCAAAGTAGGAAATGGCACTCAAGTCAATATGTAGTCAGAGCCTGACCCCACCTTAGAGAACAGTGATCTCCAATCCTGAAGTGCCTCAGTTAGGAAAGTGAAAGCTTACAAAAGGCATTGGGGCAAAAAAACAGTCTCTATTTCTTGTCAGGGACAAATGTACTTCCTTATCAAACAGAGGCTTAACCAAGGACACTCATAAGGCAAGCTGTCAGTTTGTCCTTTTTAACCAATTGTAGGTGGTGTGTGCCTGTAATGGGCAAGGAGCAGGTCATTTTTACATGAGCAAGAGGCTATCCAAGAAGGCTAGCAAGAGAGGATCTGGTGGGATGGTAAGGATTTCAGTTGTCAGGTCATGGGCTGGCCAAGCCATATCACTTCTCCAAGCCTAGGTTCCCTCATTTGAAAATAGAAGTAACCATCCCCATCTGGCAAGGTTGTGGCCAGGTCAGAGGAAACACCACCTGTCAAGCATTCGCATAGGGCAGAGCCTGGCAGAGTCATGTTCAGTGAGTGACGAGGCATACTTTTATCACCAGCAGATCCACTTGACATGGATTATAAATAGCTCAAGGAACAAGTTGAAGTGCATTTTGGTGCATTTCAATGACACGTTAAAGGCAAGGTGAAGCCCAGAAGAACAGAAGGCTCTGAGAAAACTGCATCACAGCGGCCCATTGCGATACCTGTGTATGGTCACATGTGCGGGTGTATGAGAGTGCTCTGTGAGCCTCAATGCCTTCAGCGGCATCATTGCACTGTGACTGCGCACGTCCCAAACGTCCTCAAGCTGCATGTTAGGAGGGCTTCTAATTCCATCTGCAAGTGATAGCGTGTGGAGCTTAGTCGCACCAAGCACATGTTCCTGGAGAAGACATGGGTCTGTGTCATCCTGCGTGGGAATGATCCTAAAACCAAAGTGATCACCGACTGCTCAGGACTGTGGAAAGGTCACTTGGAGCCGTGGGAAAAAGTCTGGCAGAGGAATAAGAAGACACAGGTCTTAGAACCAGGCCTGGGATTTCAACCAAGTCATTTAACATCTGGGGCCTTGGTTTATTTATCCTCCTAGCAGATAAAGCAATACCTGCCCTGTCTGCCTAACCTTGGAGAGGTCAATACAACAATGGCTGTGAAAGTGTTTCGTAAACTGTACTGCAAGCACACGATGGGGGGCAGGGGAGCGAGCCATCCTTTCACAGGCAACTTGAATGAGGGGATAGAGAAAAGGCTCAGAACTTCAGAAAAGGCAAGAGGGGCTTGACCCTGGACTGGGAGAGGAAAGCAATGGTGGGATCCATACCTTGAAGGGCCAAGGACCAAGGGATTAAGGGTCCCTGAGGACAGGCTTGGATCATCAGGAAGCTGAGTGAGGTAAGAGTGTGGGTTCTTCAGGGATTGGGTGAGCTATAGTCCTATCAAGGCCACAGTAACCCAGGCCTTGGACATATTACAGAGGGAGGGGCTCCCAGAGCTGAGATCATCTGCAGAAGAGGACACCCATTGACTGCATTCTGAGGCTGGATTCAACATCACCTTGGATAGACGTTTTCTAGCTCTTCTTTTTTTGGAACAAAGAGAACCTAGGTGACCCTTAAAGTTCCACAGAGCAGAGTTTGCAAATCTCTGGTTCAACCTCATTATTTTAATGAGATGAGAATGGCATCCCAGAAAAGAGATGTGATTATCTGAAGGTCACACAGCAAGTTAGTTGCCAAGCTGCACTGGAACTCAGAATTTCTGGTTCCCAGTTCTACATCTTAGCCTCCCAAACTGGCTATGTGGACAGAAAAGAACAGGCATGGGTGAACTTGAAGGATGCGATTTCATAGGTAAGAAGATCCCTTAATCTAGCGATAGCCAGCTGCCCAACAATGACTAAAATCCCTCCATTAGTGACTCCTTCACAGGATTCCAAGAGTCTCTAGGTTAGAGAAGTCACCTAGTCCACCTCCCCTCTCTGCTTCTCGCAGAAGGGCCTGCTGAACATTCTGGTGACAGAGAACTCACCCAACTATGTTCTAACTCACTCACTCACTCACCTATATGTTCTATAGCAGAGGCTCTTCATTAGATCAAGGTGACATCTGTTTTACTGGAGCTTCCAACCACGTGTCCCATTACTGCCCTGAGTCACATGCATCCAGATCCTCTTTCTCAGGACAGCGCTTTGAATAGATGAGGACAGCTCCCATTCCCCTCCCCCCAGTTGAAATTCTGGATACATCTCACATTGTTGTTGGCTTTCCACTGTTCTTCCTCTCCACTTCCTGGGTCATCTACACAGTGTATCCTCCATTTGGTCTCCTCCTGAAAGTAACGCTGAGCACAATGTTCCTGGGGGCAGACTTACTAAAGCAAGTGGATCGCGTCCTTCATCTTAGGTGTCATACTCCATGACGTCCTTCATCTTAGGTGTCATACTCCATCAGTGCATCCTTGGATCACAATGATCTTTCTGCACTTCACCCTACAGACTCCCATTTAATGTGACATTGGCTAGGACATTACTCATTTGCACACAGGCTCTGCTGAGCCCTACCTTTGCCAAGACTCTGACTTCCTGTTGTTTTATTTAAAGACATACGAGCAGGGCCTCACAGTCCTTCCTGAGGAATTTTACTTTGTGGCCAGGTGCGGTGGCTCACAACTGTAATCCTAGAACTTTGGGAGGCCAAAGGCAGGTGGATGACTTGATGTCAGGAGCTTGAGACCAGCCTGGCCAACACGATGAAACCCCATCTCTACTAAAAATACAAAAATTACCCGGGTGTGGTGGCAAGAACCTATAATCCCAACTACTTGGGAGGTTGAGGCAGGAGAATCACTTGAGCCTGGGAGGCAGAGGTTGCAGTGATCTGAGATTGCGCCACTGAACTCCAGCCTGGGTGACAGAGTGAGATTCCCTCTCAAAAAACAAACAAACAAAAAACATAAATTTTACTTTATTACATTCAGTCCACAATTTTTAGCAGCCCAGATCATTTTGGATCCTGGCTGTATCTCCTCAGTATGTTTCTTCTTCCTCCCAGCTTCCTGACCCCTGCAAATAGGGCTGTAAAGGGACTCTCTGCTGAAAGTCACAGAGGACCCCACCAGGCCAGACTGACTCACCTGCTTGAGAATGCACCAGCCCACTCCCCCACCCCTGGAAGTGTGTAGGGCATAATGATGTGGAACATACTTATTCTCTATTCAGTTATGAAAGCAGGGTATTATCAAATTTTAAAAGACATTGGCCAGGCACTGTGGCACATGCCTGTAATCCCGGGCACTTTGGGAGGCTGAAGTGGGTGGATTGCTTGAGTGTAGAAGTTCAAGACCAGCCTTGGCAACATGACAAAACCTTGTCTCTACAAAACACACAAAAATTAGCTGGGCATGGTGGCACATGCCTGTAGTCTCAGTCTCTCGGGAAGTTGAAGTGGAAGGATCACTTGCACCCAGGAGGTGGAGGTTGCAGTGAGCTGAAATCCCACCACTGCACTCCAGCCTGGCAGCCTGGGAGACAGAGTGAGACCCTGTCTCAAAAATAAATCAATAAAAGTCATTGAGAATAGAAAGGGAGGATTTTGACAAATAATTATCAATAGTAACAGTGGTGTCTGTGTAACAGGACTGTAGGTTTGGGTCTTTTTTTTCCTTCACGTTTCTTTACATGCTTCATCCAACCAATGTTTCATGGAGGACGCCTTAAGCATACGCTTCCAAAATTTCTATGCTGAGTGTGTTTTCTTTGGAAAACTAGAAAAAATAAAGTGAAAAATAAAATGAAAGTGAATGAAGACTCTTTCCCTAGCTAAATTCTTTGGGAAGTGGCATCAGGGCCACCCCACACCCCCAACTGTCCAGCCTCCTGCCTGCATTGCCCCTTTCTGTGCCCAAGAAGAGGTGTGCCCGTGGGAAAGAACAGCCAGGACGGCGGGGGACGGAAAGGAGAACCAGGGAAAGGGACTTGCCTTGAGGCACAGCTGTCGTGAGGTTGGGGCTGTCCCTTTAGGCTGTCCTGGGGTTGTTTCCCTCTAAGAGAAGGCGTTTAAGGTAGTTTTCCTGCCAACAGGTTTTGGAAAATGTGCGAATAGAATTTAAGGGGCCGGGTAGGAGCAGTGGCTCATGCCTGTATTCCTAGCACTTTGGGAGGCCGAGGTGAGTGAATTGCTTGAGCACAGGAGTTCGAGTTCAGCCTGGGCAGCACAGTGAAACCCGTCTCCACTAAAATACAAAAAATTAGCCGGGCGTGGCCCCGCGCACCTAGAATCCCAGCTACTTGGGAGGCTGAGGCAGGAGAATTGATTGAACCCTGGGGGCAGAGGTTGCAGTGAGTGAGATTGCAACACTGCACTCCAGCCTGGGCGACAGAGCAAGACTCGGTCTCAAAAGAAAAAAAAAAAAAGAATATAAGGGCTGTGGCCCAGGCAGGCGGGCTCAGTATTCAGAAGGCCCTCTAGGTGGTGAGGAAAGAGGCCCGGTCAGGAGAAATCCACTAGACCCACTTCCAGGGCTTCCAGAGATCGGACCTGGGAGGCAGGGTTCCCTCTTTCACCCTCCTCTCTGAAGGCCAAAGGAGATTCAGAAACGACTGGGTCCCGCCGTCCTCAGTCTGGCCAGGCACCTGAGTTTGCACCGCGCGGCGCACAAAATCCACCCCGGTTTAGGTACAACGCCCTCCCCGGCGTACCCTCCTCCGACCAGCAGAGGGCGCGCACCGTCCGCCAGAAGGAGGTGCAGCCGCGAGTGCCTGAGCGGAGGCTGCGAGCCCGTAGCGCAAGAGCGGGGAAGAGAGAGACCCCTTCTTCTGCAAAGGAGGAAGCCGAGCCGGAAGAAAGTCGGCGACAGATGCTGGGGGGAGGGGGCGGTTTGTGCGGGACGGGGAGAGAAAGTCGAGTGAGAGCAGGATGAGGAGGGGAGGGTGGCTGGGGAAGGGTGAGGTAGGGTGAAGCTGAGCCAGGAGGGGTGAAGGTTGGGATGAGGTAGGGGCGGGTGGAATGCTGAGTGAGATGGGGAAGAGGTGATGTGGGTGACTGTTGGGTTGAGAGGCGGGTGGAAGGATGGGTGAGATGGAGGGGGTGGGGTACGGGTGCCTATTGGGAAAAGGTAAGGTGAGGGACGCGTGGAAGGTTGGTGAGATGGGGAGGGTAGGATAGGGGTGGGGTGTCTATTGGGATAAGGTGGGGTGAGGGGCGTGTGGAAGGGTGAGTGAGATGGGGAGGGAGGGATAGGGGTGGGGTGTCTATTGGGATAAGGTGGGGTGAGGGGCGCGTGAAAGGGTGAGTGAGATGGGGAGGGTAGGATAGGGGTGGGGTGTCTATTGGGATAAGGTGAGGTGAGGGGCGTGTGGAAGGATGGGCGAGATGGGGAGGGTGGGAGGGGTGGGGATGGGGTGTCTGTTGGGATGGGGTAGGGTGAGGGGTGGGTGGAAGGGTGGGTGAAGTGAGATGGGGAGGGTGGAAGGGGTTGGGGTGGGGTGACTGTTGGGATGGGGTGGGGTGAGGGGCAGGATGGAAGGGTGGGTAAGACGGGGAGGGTGGGACGGGGTGGGGTGTCTGTTGAGATGGGGTAGGGTGAGGGGTGGGTGGAAGGATGGGCGAGATGGAGAGGGTGGGAGGGATGGGGATGGGGTAGGGTGAGGGGTGGGTGGAAGGGTGGGTGAAGTGAGATGGGGAGGGTGGGAGGGGTTGGGGTGGGGTGACTGTTGGGATGGGGTGGGGTGAGGGGAAGATGGAAGGGTGAGTGAAATGGGGAGGGTGGGGTGCGGTGTCTGCTGGGATGGAAGTAGGGGTAGTGTGGGGTGCCCGCCAATTGAAAGATAGAGTGAGGTGGGCTGGGGCTGCCTGGCAGGGTGGGTGTGAGGCAAGGCGGCTCCCTCAAGCTGAGCCCACCCTCCAGGCCCCTCATTCCCTGTAGGCAGCGGCCAAGCCTGAGCTTCTCGGGATCTCTTTCTTGGCAGGTCTCTGCTCTGGCCCCAGATGAGCCTCTCCCTGCTTTTCCCTAACCCCGTGTTCGTGCAGCAAAGAACAGAGAGAGGAGGCAGCGGGGAGCTCAGGAGCTTTAATGGGGCTGGAAGGGTCAGAAACACACTGGGCCCTCCTGCGAGAGTGGGGACAGGAGGAAGGGGACCATGTGTCCTGGGGAAGGTGGCTCTCACCAAACCTGCTCAGTCCCAGGAATGAGGACCGTGACAGGCCTCCACGTGCTGGGGTGGAACCAGTTCCGTGGAGGAGAGCAAAAGTGGGGAAATATTTGGCACTGGATAAAAAGAAGTGATATTGAATGGGGCTTCTAGGAGCCAGACGGAAATGCACTGGAGTAGTGGGGAGAACGAACCCGATCTGGGACCTGGAGACCGAAAAGAAAAAAAAAGTCAAACAGGGCGCACATGACCCTCCTCAGGAGATTGAGGGGTGGGACGGGGGCAAATCTAGTGTCAGACGAGGATTGAGTGGGCTCTGTCCTGTCCTCGGTGCTGGGTGCGGCACGTAGAGTAAACTCTGGGTTAGAGAATGTTGGCAGAGGCTCCGGGGCCTCTCCTCGGGATGCGGATGGGATCGGGCGAGACTCTAGGCGTGCGGGCGAAGCCGCAGGCACCGGATAGCCCCGTCTAGTGGTAATGGCCCCCTAAGTGCGAGGTTGCGGCCACGGCCCCGAAGGGCCCAGGCGGGGGCTGCAAGGTGGGACTGGGGTAGAGCGCGGCGGTGGCGGCGGCAGCGGTGGCAGCTGGGCCCGGGCCCGGCCAGTAGGAGAAGCCGGCGGGCGCCACTCCGGCAGAGGCGGCCATGAGGTTGAGTTTGGAGAGGCCGGGGAAGGGCAGCGGGGCGAGGCCGGCGGGCAGCTTGTAGAGTGCCCCGTCCTGGGCGGCGGCGGCGGCGGCGGCTGCAGCGGCGGCGTGGGCGTGCGCGGGCGGCGGCTGGCAGGCCTGCGCCAGGCCCTGGAAGTCGAAGCGGTAGGCGTAGCGCTTGCCGTGCACCTTGCTCATGATGTTCTTGTCGTAGTAGTAGCGCAGGGCGCGGCTCAGCTTGTCGTAGTTCATGTTGGGCTTACTCTTGCGTTCGCCCCACCGCCGCGCCACCTCGTCCGGGTCCGTGAGCTTGAACTCGCCGTGGCCGCCCTCCCATGCGATGCAGCCGGCGTTCGCGCGGTCAGCCAGCAGCTCCAGCAGAAACTGCCACAGCTGGATCTGTCCGCTGCCTGTGGGGAGCGGGGCGGTCAGCCAGTGGCCGGGGCGGGGAGGCGGAAACTGGGGGAGAGTGCAGGCGGGAAACCGACCCACCCCGGGAGGAACTGGCCCTGGGGAAGAAAAGGGCATGTCCAGCTGTCAGCTGCGGAGTAGCCGGCCCGGGAGGGGCTGATCCACAGAGTGGTCTTTAGCTTTTAACGCGCTTTTGCACAACGGAAATGCGGCTTCCACCGAAGAGCACTTAGCTTTCCGGATGCAAGGTTTTGTGGAACTTCGGGGGAGAAGGGGAAACATTCCCTCCCCCACGTGGACGCAGCCGGGGCACCAAGGCACTCGGCTTTCCAAAGCGAGCAAGGTCAGACGACCGCCGCCACTCAACGTCTCAGCCGGACGCCCTTATTCACGGAAAAGCCCGCACAACTGTACAGGGCGACCTTGGGCAGGTGGTTGTACTGCCACATCCCAGCTGGACCACCTCCAGAGATGGAAGGGACAGGCGTGCAGCGGGACGACCCCAAACACTGCTGGACAAGGTCCAGCCAGTCCCTGGTCCCCAAAGACAAGAGTTGGACAGGCTACTCCCGAGGTGGAGTGGTGGCTGGCTTCCTTGCGACACCGCATCGGACAGGAGTAGGAATAGTGGCCCCCTATACGTGACAGGAGGGACAAGCTCTCAGAGGCTCCCTGCCCTAGCCACCCTCGGGTGCGCAGCCTCTGCTCTGGTCCTGAGAGTTTGGCCTCTTTTTTCGGAACAGGCGGGATTCCCTGCCCAGTAAGATGCCATAGTTCTTGGGAGCCTGATGAATAGCTCTGGAGAGAGGAACCGGACCGAGCAGCTGTTCTGTTGGGCTACCGACCCCATCCTGTCTTTGTGTGATCTCCCTCCTTGCTGCAAGGAGGTTTTTCCAGGATATGCGAGTGGTGAGAGAGTGAGGTCCCAGAATTCCTGCTCCTCTGTCTTGGAGCCTCAAGTAGACAGGCAGAGAAAAATCCTGATGCAATTACCCCCACTCCCTTTAGAATAAAACAGATTTTCCTCGAAGTGGTCTGTTTACTGCCTCAAATAGAGTCTAGTGAACCCCTCTTCCTTTTTCAGCCACTGGTTTAGAAACCAGACGCTGCCCTCCCCCATAATTTCAATCCCAATCCTTTCAAGCCAGCCCAGCAAAGAGCCTACTAGCTCCTGGAACCCAACGTTAAGTTTTAAGGTCAGAAGCAAGGGAAGGTTTGGGTACAAAGGTACACCTGGCACCAACAGCGGAGCGACCTCAGCTGCTTGGATGCGTGTTCCTGTTGGGCATCATTTCCTTCTGGATAAAACAGTTGCCAACCTCGTTTGTGGTTCCTGTCTCTTGGTGAGATCTAGGGTAACGACTGGGATGGGGACTGGGGGAGACATTGCCGTCAAAAGGGTAATTTAGCGACTACCAGTGGAGCGTTGGTGGTGAACCTGGAAATCAATTGCTATCTTCTGGCAGACTTGGCCGACAGAGATCAGCCAGCGTGGGTCAGCGCCGGAGGGTGAGACAGGTGGCAGTGGCCAGCGTCTAGTGATTGGGAAGCCCGCCGTGTTTGGGAGTAATTCCCCCGTTTCATTGCCGGCTGGTGCTGTGGCCTTGAACTCCTACTACCAGCAGGGAAAAAACGCTAAGTGTCCCAGCCCCAGCCCCAGCCCCAGCCCCAAAGCCTGGAAAATCGTACACAGCAGCAAAAGGGCCTAGACTGGGATCCTCTCCATGTGCCTAGCCCTTCAAGTGTTTTCCTGGTGCTCAGAAGATGCAGGAGCCAAAAACCAAGTGAATGTCTTCCCAAGGCCTCCCCACAACCAGGCCAGGACTCCGGGCTTCCCAGAACACTGGGTGCACACTACTCCCACCTTCTGTCCGCCTGTGCCCTGACCCCAATTTCCCCAGCCAGCTCACCTTTCTGAACCGCGGGACTCAGTGGCCCCCAGCTCGGGTTCTTCCCTTCCTTGAAGAGACCGTCTCCGACGGCATCTGCAGCATCAGAATAAAAGAATCAGGCGAATCCCGGGCGGAAGTTGTGGGCTTGACCAAAGGGCGAGGGGCCAAGGCTCAAAGGGGGTGCCGTGGTCCCCAGGCGCGAGGCTGGGGGCCCGGGCCACCCGGCTCCTCCTCTTGGAGCCTGGTCCAGGCGCGCCGCGCGGAGCCCCTCCGTAGAGCCCAAGTCAGGAAACGCGTCCAGGAAAAAGGAAATCCGCTTTCCGAAGGGGCCGGCTGCAGCCTTATAAAGCCGAGCGGGGAACTGCTCCAGCCGAGCCGGAGCGCGGGGAGTCCATCCGAGAGAAGAGGAGGGCACCTGGAGGGCCGGGCCCGAACGCTCGTAGCAGGAAGGTGAGGAGCCGTGAGGGCGCAGGGGCGTCGCCCGCGGGCCACAGCCACCCTGTACGGCTCGGCCACAGAGTCCTCCACCACGCCAGAGACCCCTACTTCCCCTCTTAGGCTCTTTCAGGTCCCTGAGTCCCGGCTGTCGGCCCCCAGGCTCCCATTCTGCTAATTTCGACTCCTCTAGACCCTGCACTGAAACCCCAGAGCTCCACTTGCCTTTAGGTCCCCCCAGTGCCCTAAATTACAATCGGCCCTCCCTGCAACCCGAATCTCCGGACACCTCCCCTTCTCCTGGACCCCAGCATTCTCTTTCCGAGCCTGAGCCTAGACTTCCCGCCCCAGGTTCCGGTGCCACCAGCCCCCGGCTGCTCCCTGGTACCTGGCAGGTACATGTTGATCAGCAGGGGCTGGGAGGCGCCGCTCTGTCTCATCGCCGCTGGGGACTGGGCGGTGGGAGATGGGGGGGACGGGGAAGGGGGGCGAAGCAGGCTTTGCGCTCCGGGGCACCGATCCCCGCCCGAAGCGACCGCGGGTGACAAGGAGAAGACGGCGCCGGGTCCGGCAGGGCCTGGCGGGAGGGGGCAGCCCGGGCGTGGCGGGGGTGGGCAACGGGGGGGGGACAACGGGAGGGTCCTGGAGCTACGCTCCCAGTTACGGGGCCGCTTGGAACCCTCCGGCCCCCGCGCGGCCAGGGGCCGCAATTTCCGTTTTAATTAAAGCGCGGCCGCCTCGGCCCCCAGGACCCCGCCCCCGCCCCTCTTATCGTCCCATCGCAATAAAGTCTCCAACGCGCCGCGCCACAGCCAAGCGCACCCGGCAGCCCCCCCGCGCCCCGCAGCTGGGGAGACGCGCGGGGGATGGGCCCGGGCCAAGCGCTCTGATGGGGGCCGGGAGCGCTTGTCTTTCCGCCTCCCTGACTCCCTGCAAACAGTGATGGGGTGGTGTACCCGGCCACACCTCGGACCCTAGCGGCCATAGCCCCCTCCCCAGTGCCCTTCTTCCAGTCGACTCCCGCTCCCCTCGCCGCTCACTCTCCTCCCCCTACTTCTATCCCCACCCGGGTTCCCGTCTCCAGGCTGCGTTATCTGCATCTTCACTTTTAAATTTCCGCTTCCCTCCCTCTCGCCTGTCGCTGAGCTCCCGGCCCTGCAGCCGTTGCTCCCTTTATCTCTGCCCCCACCCCCGCTCCCTCCTCCTCTTCTCCCACTCTCTGCTCTTCCCTAGAGACCCGAACCCCTTCCCTGTCTCCCTCTTACTTTGGCCCGTTTCCTGCCTTTCTGGGGCCCCCAAGCTTCAGGCCTGGTGCTGGACCATCTCTCCTGGCACCTTATGGTGGGCAGCCCCCTTCTCGGTCCTCCCCGCCCCCTTTCCAGGTCTCTCTTTCCCATCTATTCTAGGCTGCTTTTCTCTCCCACTCCCATCTCCCCTCCAGCCTTCTCTCCCTCTCATCCCTCTCCCTCCCTTCCTTTTCTCATTCATTCAGTCCCCACAAATTAGTAGTGGCCTGGACTGCTGAAGGCCTCTATAGATGTTGAGAGTCTGTCTTGGCTTCTCCTGATGAGTTCCTGAGCCCACTGCTACTTCCCTGTACAACAATTTCTCTCCCATCCTTCCCCATCCCCTGTCCTCCCAGTCAGCCACCCACCCTCACCACAACTCCCATTCTGGTCACCCTGGAACCAGGCTGGAGAGGTGGAGGGACAAAGGCAGGGCTGTGCATTGCACAAGGCTGAAATCCACTCCAAGAAAGGGATTCCTATTTCTAACTCATTCGAAGATGTTGATGTGGCTCCCATGTGGCCTAGAGTCTCTCTGGGTACCTATGGGTCTTCCTGGCTCTGGAGAGGCAGGCTAAGTAGGGATGCTGGCTGAAGATGAGGCTCCAGCCCAGAAGCCCACCTTCTGAGCCTTGCAATATGGAATGGCTACTGCCAAAACTGGGATTCTCAAAGTCCTTCTCTCTCACTGCTTGAGCCCAGGGGTGGAGGAGGCCTGGGAATGGCCAGGTTTCCAACTAAGTGCCTGATTGAGGATGGATGGAAAGGCCTATGCCTGGGGTTCTGCAGGCTCCTGTCCACTCTCATTTGCTGTAACTAGAGTGTTCATCTCTGCTGGTGGAGGGTGCAAAGGAGCCAGGGAGAAGTGTGGGAGGCAGTGTGGAGGGAAAATGAGGAATTCCAGGACCTCAGAGGATCCTAGCGGGACAGGGATAAAGCCTTCAGGACGTGGACCTGGAATCTGGTAGGCGCAAAGACTAGAAGTTAGAATGTTCCCTGTGGTCCAAACTCAGGGCTCCACAGAAAGGGAGGGCCTTGAAGGTGGGGTCAAGATCCCAATCCTTCTCCTTCTCCTTCCTCTTACTGCTTCCCCCACCCACTGTGGACAGAAAACAAGGAGCAGGAGGTAAGAACAGAAAATAGCAGGGGGCAGGAAGTAAGAGCTGGGAGAGCTGGGAGGCATCAAAATTCACCCACTTAATGCTCTCAATGGGAGTCTGAGGTGTAAGGAAGAGGCTCCTAGAGAGGAGGTCTGCCCGAATATGCCAGCTCTGAGCTAGGCAAGGATCAACAGCACAGGCTTTATGCCCCAGCCTTACCAAGAAGCCAGTTGCTGAAGGGGTGGGGCACCAGGAAAAGTGAGCATGGGGAGGGCAGTCCTCTCTACCCCCCTGGTACCCATCTTGATCTCCACCCCCTCCTGCTGCAAGTACGGCCAGGAAGGCCAACGGCAGAGTGCTGGGCAGTTTCCCCTTCATCCCCTTTCTACCCTGTTGGGTGCTGGTCCCAAGTGGACTGGAAGGTGAAAGCATTCAAGTTTAGACTGTCCTCTGTGACCCCCACTCCTTAGCTGTAGACTGATATAGGGAGCAGAACATGACCCCCCGGTCCAGAAAAACCTAGAAGGTCCAGAGTGGCAAAAGCTGCAGCAAATATTAGCTCCCCTGACTTCTGCACTGCACAGATGGGGAAACAGAGACCCAGAGACCTGTGCTGGGTTCAGAGTCACCCTTCTCATACCTGAAGCCATCTTGCTGATTCTTCCCAGCAATCACAGGTCCCCCATAAGGAGGGCAGCTCAGTCAAGGGCAGATTCCAGATCTCCCTTTGCTCATTTCCTGCTCCCCAAAGCAAGCGGTGGAGAAATGGGCTGCTGGGCTCTGGAGCCAGTTTGCTTGGTTCTAGGTTCAACTCCTGACTCCCCCATTTCCTGGTTATGTGCCTTTGGGGGAAGTAACATAACCTCTGTACTATGCTTGGGTCTCCTCATTTGTAAAATGGGTGTGGACTGGGCACGGTGGCTCACGCCTATATTCTCAGCACTTTGGGAGGCCGAGGTGGGCAGATCAAGAACACCTGAGGTCAGCAATTTAAGACCAGCCTGGCCAACATGGTGAAACCCCGTTTGTACAAAAATACAAAAATTAGCCAGGCATGATGTTGGGTGCCTATAATCCCAGCTACTCGGGAGGCTGAAGCAGGAGAATTGCTTGAACCCAGGAGGCAGAGGTTGCAAAGAGCCAATATCGTGACATTGCGCTCCAGCCTGGGAAGCAGAGTGAGACTCCATCTCAAAATAAAAATAAAATAAATAAAAATAAAATGGGTATGATAGTACCTGCCATGCAGAATGATGAGGTTTATATGAGATAATGCATGTGAAGTGCTTAGAACAGATTCTGTACATGTAGCTATTGTAAATATAGCCATTCCGCAAGGTGATGGGGAGGTGCCCATGACCAGCCAGGAACCCCAGATTCTTCTGGGGCCCACAGAACTTTGGGTCTCTGCTGGGGCCTGAGGCTTTTGGCCACAGCTCAATTCAGCCTCCACCTAACAGCCTGGATTTCGGACCAGGAGCCCTGTGTTAAGATCCTGGCTTTGTCACCAATTAATTGGGTAATATCATCAAAACTACTCCTTGGACCCCCAGTTTGGTAAAAATAGATGAAATTGGAGAGTATTAGGAGGATTGAATGCAACAAGGACCATGAACTCTAGGGCCCATTCAAGTGTAAAGCAAAATTTATAGCTCACCCACAGCTCTCTCCCTTGGTCCTCCGACCCAACCCTAGGATCCATGGGTGGAGGAGGTAGGGGAAGGAGGCCCCTGCATTGGCTACCTCAATGCTTTTCCATAACACCATAAGCATTTGCAGGAGTTTCTCATGGAATCCTCCTAACAGCCCCTGGAGACAGGCAGGACAGGGGTCAATAGCTTACAAGGTGAGGGAATTGGGTCCCAAGAGTTCTGACTTACGGTGCACAGCTCTTCCCAAAGGAGCAGCCTGACTTTGCACAGCTGAACCTCTGGGGACTTCAGGCCCAAGTCTGACTGCCCCCTGGCATTGCCCTGCCCTGCCTGGCCTGGGGCAATAATCAGAGCCACCCTTCCCCACTGATAGGTCTGCTGGGGACTTGAAAACACAAGAATCTGGCGGGGCCTGGTGGTTCACACCTGTAATCCCAGCACTTTAGGAGGCCAAGGCTGGGGGATCACGAGGTCAGGAGTTCGAGACCAGCCTGGCCAACATGGTGAAATCCCGTCTTTACTAAAAACACAAAAAAATTACCCAGGTGTGGTGGCGTGTGCCTGTAATCCCAGCTACTTGGGAGGATGAGGCAAGAGAATCACTTGAACCTGGGAAGCAGAGGCTACAATGAGCTGAGATCATGCCATTGCACTCCAGCCTGGGCAGCAGTGCAAGACTTGTTGAAAGAAAGAAAGAAAGAAGGAAGGAAGGAAGGAAGGAAGGAAGGAAGAGGGAGGAAGGGAGAGAGGGAGGAAGGAAGGAAGGAGAAAACACAAGAATCCGCACAGGAAACGATGAGAGGAGTCCCAAGAATCTTGAGGGGTTCTGCCTGTGTGGGGGTTGGGGAAGGGGCATCACTAACTGTACCAAAGAGGGAACTGGTAAAAAACTCACACTAGTGCCAGGGGCTCTAATGGCTGTGGCCATACTCAGCTCTGCCATGCCTGTGGGTGCCTGCCACTTGCCCCCAACCCAGGCTTACTGTGTCAGTCACTGAGGGGTGGCTTCTACAGCTCAGCAGTCCTCTGAAGGGTAGGGAGGAAAAGGAAGACTGAAGAGGGGGTGGTATGAAGTGCTGAGAGGGGGGATGTGAAGATGCTTTGTAAATGCTGGAGTTCAACACCACTGCAAGGGATCGTCCTTGTTCAAAGGGTCTGGGGGCTGGTCTCAGAAGTCTCCCCTTTGAAGGCCCTGGGAGGCAGTGGGATTTCCCACTACTGCCCCTCCTACCGATGGAGGAAAGGGGACAAATGCAGGAGGCTCAGGCTTCCCTGGCTGGGCAGTGAGCCAGGCGAAGGTAAAGGCTGAAAATGCTCTGGGGTTACAGAGGAAGCCCAGACCTTCGTCATATGGTAAGGAAGTTCTGCCCTGCATCACGGTGCCTGGGCCGGGGATGTGTAGAAGCTGCAATCCAGCTATGAGCCCTGATATGGGGGTGTGCCCACCCTACCTGCAGGATGGCAAAGGTGCCATCTGAGCTAGCAGAACCCCTGGCTCATACATAGTAGTGGACCTTACACAGGAGAGGGTTGGGACTGGTGGCATTTAACAGAATTGCTAAGATTCTTACCAGCCTTCTGCTGTCAGTCCCACCAGAGCCTACCCACACACAACCTCAGCGAGCTGACACTCAGTAGCCAAGGTCCTGGAGTCTGTAGGGGGAGGTCAACTTGGCAGGGAGGGACCCTCGGAAAGTTGAGGATGCAGATCACAAAGCAAGACACCAAGGAGGCCAGAGGGGCAGGAAGATTGAGGAACCTTTATTGAGGGTCCTCAGGGAAGGTGTCTGGGGCCGAGGAGCCTAGTGCTGGACTCTCCGGATGGACTGCAGCTGCCCGGTGTGGGCCTGTGTGCCGAACTCACTGTAGGTACGGAACTCGCCGCTGTGCTGGTCCCGCTCCAACACATACTGGTAGCCTCGGTAACCTGGGTACTGATAGGCCACCCACCTAGGCCAGTGAGGGCACAGGGGTGGGGAGTAAGCTCTGCCCCCCCACCCCAACCCCACCCTGTATTCTCCACTAGCAGTCCGTCTTTTGCAGCTCCCAACCCCCAGCTCGAAAACCACTGCTTCAACTTTCCCCACATGGCTCTCCCTCCCCCACCCACTGCTCCCAGTCTTCCTATCACCTTTCTCATCCTGTTTCCCAAACCCACCCTCCATTGCTTCCATCCCTTCATGTTCTCCATACCTTCCTCTGTCCCCATATTGTCCTCTGCCCCCATTCCCCTAGGACCTCCTCCTTTCCTCCCTCCCAGTCAGACTTCATCATCTCACTTCCCCACGCCTCCAAATCCCCAATATCTCTCTTAATGCCCTCCCCACACCACTTTCCTCCACCCTCTCCCTGGGTCCCCATTGCTGCCCTGCTCTTCCATCTCCCCAGTTCTAGTTCTAGGACTCACGCTCCAGAGCTGACTTTGAGGGAACCCACATCCTTGCTAGCCCAGCCCATGGAGGGCAAGGATGGGTAGTCATCGCTGAGGTCGAACTTGCAGCCCTGGAAGTTGTCCCCCTCAAACAGTGTCACACGGCTGTCACTGTGGTTCTGAGGCCCAGGAAGGTTGGGACAGAAAGGTCAGGCTTCTAAAGGGTGGTCAATGGATACATCCTCAGCCTCGCTTCCCCCCCTCACTGCCCCCACGAAAGCTGTGCAGCTGTCTAGGACCTACAGGCACTCCCAGACTCACCTCATCAGCTCCCTGGCAGTCTGGGAAACAGATCACTCAGAGGCTCCCTCGAACCTGGCCCCTCCCATGGCTTTGGGCTAAGGAGGTGATTGGGGGAATGGGGCTCCAGAGACCCTTTCAGGTGGGAACTAGTGAGCATCTTGTGACATGGACCTGTTTTGCAGGAGCAAAATCAGAGGTCCTTAGACAAATCTAGCCCATTCACCAAGATAGTTCCTTGAGGGACTCACTGATTGACTACCCAATCCCCTGCCCGGCCCCTCAGCACAGCCTCTCACAGATTAGCACCCAGCTAAGGGGTACTGGATAGCAGAATTAGAATAGACATGTCAGGGCATCAATACCAATTGCATCTTGGCCCCAGGGCCTTCCCACTGCAGGGTTCTTCAGCCTCTTGCAACAGAGGAGCTGCGCTGCCCTGGGCTGGGTCCTCTGCTCTCCACCCCTCATTCCTACCAGTCCCCAGATCAGCATAAATGGAAAGTGAGGTCCTCTCTTCCGGTGTAGTTGATTCATTACTGACATCCTCACACACACAATAACACACACAAACACACTGAGACTGACTCTTTTCAGTGACCATGGGCAAGCCACTTTGTCCCTTTGAGCCCCATTTCCACAATTGTGTATGGGGCTAATATCAGCCATCCTGACCTCACAGGGCTGTGTGATGACAGAGTCGCTCCCTCACATGTGTGGTCGATTGGATGTGAGGGAGCCCTGGGCACTCAGGACTGGGATGGCCTTGGCGCTGTCCGTGGTGATGATTTCTGGACTCCTGGCCTATGTCCACAATCCCAACTTTCTTGGAGACACCCTTCTGATTCTGAGAAATAATGCTATTACCACCCACCTTGAAGTTTGCTTACACACCCCCATGCAGGGCTTGGATGGCCTTTCCGGGCCCCATGGTGAGGCCAGGACCTAGAGCTAGGAGGCAGAGAAGGAGAGGTGGCTGTGCTCACCGCGCAGAGCACTGGCCGGAAGGACAGCAGCTGGTTGCTGTTGTGGCTGCTGCTGCCACTCCAGGCGCTCCAGCGAGGATAGTCTCCTTTCTCTAGAATGAACTGCTGTCCCTGGAAGTCAGGGTACTCAAAGGCCACCCAACTGGAAAAGAAGAGCTGGGAGGTATCTGCCCCAGGTGCACCCCCTCTCCCTCCCCCTTGCTTGCCATGATTCAAAAGACTGAGAGGCACAGTATTTTTCTCCAGTCCCAGTCCCTTCCCCTGACATGCCCATCGCATGGCAGTCCAGCCCCTCTCGGGGCTAAACACCTCAAACCTGCTGCTATCGGGGGTTTGAGGAGCCCAGGCTTCATGCTTAAGGACCCCAGGTTGGGAAGGAATTTTTCTGGTTGTGAGGATAACCCCACAACCAAGTGCTTCTACCTCACGTGTTTAGGCCTTTGCATAGGGAAGCATTGGAGGACCCTCCCGAGTATTAAAGCAGGAACTGGGAGATGGGGGATGGAGAGTGAGGGATGGGGGGTGGGGGTGGGTGGTAGAAGACGGAGGGTGGGAAAAACCGGGCTCTTGGAGACCAGGGTGGGGCCAGGGAAAGGGACTGGGTTTCTTTTGTTAAGCCAAGGGCAGAGCCTTCTAATTTTGCACAGAGAAAAACTTTGGGACGGGTGTAGGTACACTAGGAACCCCTTCACTGTGGGGCCCCATGGGGACCCTTAAAGGGTCGCTTCTCGCTTGCCTCTCTTTTTTTTTTTTTTGAGACTGTCTCCTTCTGCCGTCCAGGCTGGAGTGCAGTGGCACTATTATTTGGGCTCACTGTTTCCTCCACCTCCCGGGTTCAAGCGATTCTGCTGCCTCAGCCTCCTGAGTAGCTGGGATTACAGGCCTGCACCACCATGCCCAACTAATTTTGGTATTTTTAGTAGAGGTAGGGTTTCACCATTTGGTCAGGCTGGATCCACCCGCCTTGGCCTACCAAAGTGCTGAGATTACAGGCGTGAGCCACCGCTCCCGGCCTCGCCCGTCTCTTTAACTCGCACAAAAATATAAGCTTTCCCATGATTTGTCTTGAGATGGGTGGGGAGTTTGGGGAGGCTATGGGGTTTCCGGTGTTGGCAGGTCTTTCCAGGGCTCACAGGACAGGGGGCTGAGGCTCTGAGCCTGGGCCGGTGAAGCCCAGCGCCCCTCAACCGAGCCCAGCCGCGGCCAGGTAATCACTCACACGCCGTTTTCCACCTTGACCGAGCGCACCCGGCGCAGGCCTCCGCGTTCACAGATGTTCGCACAGTCGCTCAGCAGCCGAAAGCGACGGCCCTGGAAGTCCTCCTCGTCCCAGAGTGTGAGGCTGGCGGGCGCCGAGCCCGGCGCGGGGGTGCTGCTCATGCCGCTGAGGACAGGAAGAGTGGAACCAGGCGCTCAGCGTCTCAAGAGCCCCATTCCGAAACACAGCCTGTCCAACCTGGGTTGGACTGGGGGCAGGACCCAGCCTGGCTCTGGACCCGGCTGCCAGGACCTCGCCCTCTTCCCGCGCTCCCAGCCCTTCCCCGCCCCAGTAGCGGGAATTCACCGGGTGGGTGAGCTCTGCACAGGAGGGAAATGGACAGGCTAGGAGGCTGCGCGCGGCCGGGCGGGCCGGGCTTTATACCCTGGCCTTGTCCCCTGCCCGCACCCTTCCCTCCGGGGTGGGGGGCGCTGAGTCAGCAGGCGGGCTGCGGTCGGCTCTGGTCTCCGCTGGGGAGCCGAGGCCTCTCCTGCAGCCACTGCTGTGGCCCCAGCCCACAGGGAGGACAATAGAAAGTGCTGAGGCGCGCACCCCGCGCCCGCCGCAGCCCAGGCTGACTCCGCGCTTTCTTTCTTTCTAGCCTGAGCCAGGCAGGGCGCGCCAGGCCTCGGGACAGGACGCGCCGTCCCTGGCCCGGCCCTCGGGGACGAAGTCATCTGGCCTCCGGGGGCCTCGGGCTAAGACCGCGCTGCTGACTCTCAGAGGGGAAGTTCTTCCCAAAGTCTAATCTACAGCCTTCCGCGGCCCTAGTCCCGGCCTCTCTTTTGGGCGACGCTAGGGCGGAAGTAGAGAAAGCTCTGAGCAAAGAACTCGCTTCACGTGCTCAGTCCTTTTTCCTGGAAGATCGGTGCATTGCAGCCCCTTTCCTCCCAAGCGTACGTTCCCAGATCCTGCGCCGCGCCCCTGGGGCCCGGGAAGGAGAGGAGGCGGTGGCTAGGACGTACCACGCCGCCGCGCCGGGCGCTGGAAACCACCTCCCGAGGGCCCTGCGGTTTACTCCGGGTTTAGGCTTAATGGCCACCCAGGAAGTGGCTCGCCCCGGGAGGTAGGAGGAATCTTGGGCCTTACCTCTGCCCAACTCGTGCCGCTGCGGGTCTCCCACAAAGATCCAGGCCCTCGGGGCTCCGGTCCCGACGTCTGCCTGAGAGTTAACAGCTGAGGATGAAGCGCTTAGTTCAGGCCGAGCTCTCTGCCCAGGCTTTCGGGTGCGTGAACTCCATTAATTCTAACACTGACCTGTGAGGAAGGTGCGGTCATTGTCCTGCATTTCCCAGATGAAGACGTGGAGTCCCCGAGGGCTTTGGAACGTGGTGGAGGCCTCACAGCTAAGAAATCTCCCAGGCTGGGGACGGCGGCTCACGCCTGTGATCCAAACACTTTGGGAGGATCTCTTGAACCCAGGAGTTTGAGACCAGCCCGGGCGACAAGGCAAAACCCCCGTCTCTACAAAAGCAAACAAACAATTTAGCTGGGCGTGGTGGCATGCCCCTGCAGTCCCAGCTACTTGGGAGGCTGAGAAGGGAAAATTGCTTGAGCCCAAGAGGTGGAGGTTGCAGTTGGCCCAAATCAAACCACTGCACTCCAGACTGGGCGACAGAGTGAGCTGGGGAAAGGCAGAGAGGGGTGGGGGACGGGGCGGGAGTGTGGTAGAAAGAGCGGGAGGGAGAGGAGGAAGAGGAAAATGTTGGGACGCCCAAGGGGTAGCTGCAGGTAGGAAATTTCCTCACTGCTTGCAGTGGAATTTTCTAGCCACAACGGCTGTTAATGAGACACAAAGACCTCTTGCAAAATCGTGAGTTTTCCTTAATGGTGGTAGATGTGGCTGGAGCTACTCCAGTAGAGGTGAGAGGCAAGTGAGAAAGGAGCTAATACGTTGCTGCTCCCACGAGCCGCATGCTTCGTTTATGGGTCCTCACAACAGTCCAGTGAGTTAGGTTTGCATGTACAGATGTGGAAATGGAGGCTCAAAGAGGCCTAGGGCCTTGTCCAAACTCACACAGCGAGCCAGTTTCAGAGCAAAAATCGACCTTGGACCTTAGGAAGTCACAGTCAGTGCTCTGCCACTGTCCATCCAAGCTCCTGTGCCAAGAAGTGCTCACAGGCCAGCTGTGGCCACCCCAGCTCCCAGAAGCCTTGCCTCACCAGCCTGCCTTCTAAGCTTTCTTCCCAGTGCTCCATGCTCAGCCCATCTCAGAACCTTTGCATTTGTGCTGCCACTACCTGGAGTGTCTTGGTACAAGATCCTGGCATGGCTGGCTCCTGTGTCACCTCCTCGGTGATGCTGTTACAGGCACTCTTCCATCCATCACATCAGCCCTTTTTTCTTTCTAGCATTGATCACTCTGTAAAGCTATCTTTTTCATCTTGTGTTTATGGGTGCGCCAGCCTCTCCCTTACTAGAGTGTAAGCTCCATTGAAAGGGGCAGGGACTGTGTCTTGTTCTCCGTTGTTACCCTCAAGCCCAGCACAGTGCTGGGTGCATAGCGGGCACTCAATAAAACTTCTTGAATGAGTGAGTGAACAAGGCGGTCAGGTGTGGGCCAAATGTCCACGGGAAAAGGGGCGTAGAGGAAATTCTCCAATGGAAGCGGGGTGGGGGCTTGGCCTCCCACATCTGAAGTTCTGGGTTGCTGAGAGCAGGCACTGAGGACAGACAGATGCTCCCTTGGGCCTCTCTTTTCCCTGGTGAGGAGTTACTGTTGGAGCTCGCAGTGTGTACAAAGATGGGTGCCAAGAGTACAGGGCCCTAGAACTGGCCATGGAGGTAGAGTCCAAGTGAGCAGGATAGGGGTCGGAGATGGGACAGCCTCAGGCGGGTTTGACTGGGGGTGAGGTCAGAACAATGTCCTGATTCCCTACCCTTTGGGGGATTTGAACAAACACAAATAAGGTGTAATTTCCCCCAAACCGCAAGGAGGGAATATAAATTCCAGAGTGGGGTGGGGCACAAGCCAGTTATGGACCCTTGGTGTCCCAGTCTTTGTCGTCAGTGTCACCAGCCGGGGCAGGGGTGAGGGGTGAAGAATCAAGATTTCGCCTTCCCGCCTTCCCCCATCTCTATCCGACAATTCTGGATTCTGCCACCAGAGGGCGCAGGCAGGCCGCGCTGGCCCGAAAGCTGGCTCCTAGGGCGGGGTGGAAGCGGAGGTCGAGGTCGGGAGGGAGGCCGCGGGTGCGTCTGCGCTGACCCTGACGCGGGCGCCAAGTGTTGGTCAGAAGGTGTGGGGGTGTCTGTCGGAGACTGGACGCTGTGCGTCGAGCGGGCTGGGGTCTGGGTGTGCTCCCGAGGGTCGCGTGTGTCGGACGGCGGCATTCCGCTGGAGGGGTGTGTGCGCTCCTTTTCCGGGGTTAGGGGAGAAGGAAAAGCGGGGAGGCCGTCCAGCCGAGATTCAGGTTAGAATTAGGAGTCCCGCCTGGAGTTGGGGAGGGGATCCGTGTGTGAGAAGTGCCCCTGCTCCTCCTCCAGTGCGAAGCTCTGGTCTTCGCGATATCCAGCCTCTCCCCTTCTCTACCTCGTCCCTACTCGTGAAAACAGTACGGAGGTCCCACCTCCCATCCATGGGGCTTTTAGTTCTAACAATTGCGACCACCTCTCTCAGAAATGGGCATACCCACCACCACCACCAATAGTCAGTGGCCCAGAGACTTCTAAACATCTCAGGGGCCCCCAGCCCCCTTAGGCCCCTCCTGACTTTGTGCCTCACGGTCACCGCCAAAGAGAAGAACCACTGAGGGGAAGGGGCTTCCAGGCAGCCCTGCCTGCTGTGCCAGCGGTGGACTCTGGGATCACTACACGCCTTGGGTTCCGCAGACCCCCTCCAGGTCTCCTCCACCAGGCTGGTCCAGCTCTGCCTCTCTCCCCAGCTGCAGTGCCCCCACCCCTAGCAGCTGTTCCTGTTTGTTTTCCCAGATCAGTTGCGCCCAGAGCTTCCTGAAGGATGGGTGCCCAGGTGGCTTTGTTTGCCAGCTCAGCAGTCATCCCTACCCCCTCCATATCCACAGCCTGGCCTTGGGGCATGGAGCAGGGAGTTAGGTAGACAAAACCCAGCAACCCCAGTCGACAGCTCAAAGAGCCCTCAAAATCTCATAGAGATCTGAGCACTCTCGAGGACTCCCACCTTGACCACATTCAGTCCTCCATCTCACGGAGGGACCTTTGTGTTCTATCGGGGGAAATCCTCAGGACCTCATCCCACCCCCAGTCACCATCCCCTGCCCTCTGATTTCACCGAAACGAAACCCCCATCCCATACAGACCCATAAGATCCCACAGAGAATCCCCTGAGCCTGAGTCCCCTCCATGAGGCCCTCAGATCCCACCCAGACCCCCAGCCCGTGTAATGACAGGTAGGTCCTGCAAGGAAGCCCTCAAACCAGCACCTAAGCTCCCGCCCAGATCTCCATCCTAGGCAGAGGCCCCGAGAATCCCAAAGAAGTGGCACCTGTCTCACCTAGCGCCCCACCCCAGGAACAGCCTGTACTGCTCAGCACTGCTGGGCATCGGAGAGGAGCTGGTGGCCAATGTCCTCTCCTTGAGCCAGTTGCCTCCCAGCCCTCGCCCCTCATTTTACTGGGAAATCATTCAGGGGTCCTGGGTACTGAAGATGCAAATTCAGGGAAGGGTGCCCTCCTCCACCCTGCCACCCTCACCAGGCCCTCCTTTCCACCCCTGCTTCTCTGGCCCCCACCCCCCACCCCGATCTGGAGCCCAGAACTGGCAGATGAGCACCTTCCCTGAGGCTGTTCAGGACTGGTCTCCTGGGAGACAGAGATAACGGGTACAGAGACCAGCCCAGTTCGGCCCAGTTGAGAGCCCCACCCACACAGACCCATTGTTCTCTCCCACTAGAAACAGACCCCCTCTCCTCCGCCCCTCAGTGGGGTTGGAGAACTGGCTACCATCCAGGGAGATGGCAGGCAGCTTTCACAGTCACTCACACACCCGGACACAAAGCCACAGGGCTGGCACAGGGTGACAGGGAGAGGGCACACACAGACACATGTTCAGTCAGGTGGAGACAGAGTCATACCAGGCACAGAGGTGTGATCCCACAAGCTTTCAATGCGAAGTCTCATTCTGGGATCTGATGAGATTGGACGTCAGATTCACGTATGGGCAGACACTTGTTTACTCATTTCTCAAAGATTTAATACAATGTACTATGTGCCACAGACTGTGCTGGGTGCTGGACTCACACACGAATATGCCTCCTCAATGTCACGTGCACATACCCACTCCACGGTCACCCAGGGAGGCATCAGCTCAGCCACCCACCCAGGGTCATCGAGACACTGAAGGGTGAAGAGAGTGGGTTAAAGAGGCTGTTGTGATGATTTAAATGCATGCAAAACAGATCTGGCCTGCAATGTGCACCCAATAAATGTCCGCGCTGCTGCTGCTGCTGTGGTTGTGTTTATAACTGGCTCTGAGACACATGCTTCCCACCACCCCTGGGGCTGAGCCTGGTCAGGGGAGTGATTAGGCTGTAAGCATGGCTCCGGGAGCTGTACCCTCCTTCTCATCCTCATCTGCAGAGGCCAGCCTAGTGCTCAGGACAGAGTGCCTTCCTGCCTCACCCTATTTAAACCACTTCTCAGCTCATGACCTCAGTTTGGGAAGCTTGAGAGGGTCAGAGGGGAGTGTGCCAATTTCCTTTGTTCTTGCTTAGGCCTCTGCTCTCTAGGAAAAGATGCTTGGGAATGGAGCCCGCGACCTGGCTTCCAGTGTCAGTGCTTGTCCGAGCGCCATTTGCGTCAGTCCTCTCTTGAGGATTCCGTTTTTTACCTGTAAACTAAACTGGCTGTGGGTCCTGGAGGGGCCTCCCAGCCTTGATTCCTGTGATCCTGTGATGACTCTGGAAGGTTCCTTCCCCTCCCTCTCCAGCCCCTGTCTGCCCCACCCGCCCACCCACCTGGCCTAGCCAGAATGAGGGGTGAGTTGTCACTGTCTCCATGGGGACTAATCTCCAAGAAGGTCAGCGAGGCTCTGGTACTGCCTTGGCCGGATGGGGATTAGTACCTGGGTGTGAGCCTCCCCCCACCCCACCCCCACCACCCAGTGTCTCCACTCCCAGGTCTCCCCACTCTCACACAGACCCTGGGGGGCCTCCAAGCTCAGAAATTCCAAGGCTAGGCCAGAATCATTGGGGCGGGTGGGGGCAGGGTAGCTGCCAGAGCTGTTGGCTTGTCCGGTTGTGGCCAAGAAGGAAATGGAGAGACGGTGTCAGATCTATGTCCCTCATTGCTCACAGCCCCCAGGGTCCAGTCATGGTCTTGGCGTTGCCCCTGCCTCACGTTCTGTCCTTTAATGGGAGGAGATGGACTTCCAAGATAGGGGTATCATGCTCCCCCACCTCCAAACCTGGCAGCCCCCTAGAAGCCGCCTCTTTATGCTCTGCTGGGGCTAATTCCTGCCCCAGTTTGGGTGGGATGGGCTGTTTTGAAGCTCCCCCCTTTCTCCATGCACACTGTACCTGCCCCCACTGGTCCCCCTGAGCTCTAACCCTTGTCTCCACATGCCCCCATCTCAGCCTACATCTCTTGTTATCTCAGATTGTCTCTGTGTCTCTCTCTCTGTTCCTTTTCCCTGCTTTCTCTCTTGTCATCTCTGACTCTGGTCTTGCTCTCACAGTCTGGGATCTGCTACCTCTGGGGCCCCTGAGATCTCCTCTGTGTTTTCACACCCTTCTGTCCTTCTGCCTATGTTGCTGGTCTCTTTCTCTTCCTTCTCCATTTCTCTTCTGCTGTTTCTCAGCTGCTGCACTCCAACTGCTGTCCCTTTTCCACTTCCCCCACTACCTGGTTCCTCCCCCACCCAGGGTGCTGACAGGGACGACAGGAAGCAGGCTCCAGCTTTGAGCAGGAGGGGGGAGGGGGCCTGCCTCGAACACCAGCTGCTTAGTGCCCCCCTTCCCTTGCAGCCCTGCACCTGCAAGCCTGCCAGGCACCGGGAGACTCCACCCCCAGCCCGGCAGCGGAGGAAAGGCCTGGATGAGAGGCCAGATCCCTGGTAATGGCCAGCAAATTCGGTCTTAGGGATGGATGGGGGGGTGGGGCCTGGGGAAATTAGATCCTGGGGTGAAGGGGCAGTAACTCTCAGGACAGGACAGATCCCAGACCACTGGGTGGCTGCCTCCTTCTCTCCACCCTCCCCTCAGGGCCTCATGTGTGTGTGTGTGTGTGTGTGTGTGTGTGGGTGTGTGTGGGTGCGCGCTCGCGCGTGCACGTGTGTGTCTGTGTGTTTGGGAAGGGGTCATTCCAGGCAGATTCCTCTTGGTTGTGCAGCCCCAGGATCTGGAATCCTGGCCCCAGCCATGGTTGGGGAGGGAAGAGGAAGCCCTCAAAGACACAGGGAAGATGTGCCAGGACCATGCCAGGCCCTGACAGGCCAACCTTTCAGTGCCAGGCAAAGAGCAAAGGGCTGGCCCAGAGAGGGCTGCACACATCCTTCCCCCCTGCCCCTAGCGCCGCTCTGTGAAGCCCTCCTGCAGCCCACCCTCTCCCCAGATCTGTCTGGGATCTGTCCAACGACATCTTGCACCCTCCCTGCTCCTCTCTCTGTGCCATGGTCTCAGGCTCAGCAGATCCTTTGGGGCCTCTGGGTAGTTGGGTGAGGTAGGGGCACTAGAGCAGGTGGTGGTGGAGGGGACAAGCCTGCACCTCTAGGAACAAGCAGTTTGGAGGGACTTCTGACCCTGGTTCCCATCTCTCAGGGCTGCCTCTGCTTGAGCTGAGGGCTACCTACCTACTCCGCCCCAGCCAATGGAAAGCAGGATGTGGAATTGAGTTTGAGGAAGGTGGTGACTGGCGGTGCCTGGGGCCCTATCGGGCAAGGATCCGGTGCTTGTCCTTCTCAGTCATTCTGACTGTCTCAGACAAGGTTAGACCGAAAGAGGGACCAGGGAGGTGTCAGGGAGTGACATCTCAGGATGTCAGCAGCACCAGGGAGATCCAACAAGTAAGTGGATTTCAGGCTCCATGGCTGCCCTCAGCTTCCCCCGCCCAGATTTTCCACACCTCAGCCTTGTCTCCAACCCCATGAGGGCGTCCATCTTTCCGGCATGGCCAGGAGCCCAGGAACCAGGACAGGAGGCGGGGGAGGCCCTAATCCCTGCTGGAGGCCACAGCAACCCTTCACTGTGCAAACGGGAAAACCAAGAGGCCGGGAAATGACTTGCCCAAGGCCACAGAGGTCGCGGGAAGAGAGGTGGACTAGAATCCGGGTTTCCACCTCCAGAAGGACTTCGGTTCTGGGTCAAGGCCTCCTTCGCCACCCGCTGGAACCGGCTCAGCCCGTATCACGACGCAGAATCGAGCCGGGCAGCCCAGAAGCTGCGGGCAGAGCAAGGCAGGGAGGGTGGGACCGGATGGGAGCCGGATCTCCACTGGAGCGGCGCACTGCCTCTCCTCTCCCACCCGTATGGTGGCGGTGGCAGTGGTGGCGGCAGGCGCCTGCGTGGCGATCAGGCTGGGACCCCGGGCAGGTGCTGAGAGGCCGCCCCTGCCTCACGCGAGCCGAACGAACAAAACGCTCAGGTCCGGTTTGTGCGAGGGGCTCGTCGCGGGGCGGGAGCGGAGGGCCCGGGGCCTGGCGATCGCCCTCGGTGATCTCCTGGTCCTGGTCTTCCGCGAACGCAGTGCAGCACAGCGCCCGCTAGCCTCCGCCCTCACATGAGCGCATCTGCGGCTGACACGTCGGCGGCCGCGGCAGCCACCGCAGGTGCGCACCTGGCCCGGCCCTCCCTTCCCAGCCACCCTCCGCTCGGCTTTCCTGGCCCCTCCGCCCAGCCCAGCCTAGCTTGGCTTTGTCCCCAGCCCACGCCTTGGAGCTTGTCCTGGAGCTCGGGCTCAGAGTACTCTTATACTGCCTGTTCAGTCCCCGCCCCCAGACACACACTCACACCTGTCCGGGCGCCCGTTTGCTTGGGGCAAATATTGACTCATGGAGGCGGAGCGCCCCCTCCCTCCGCCGCCCGGGCTCTGAGGCCGGAGCTTCTCCAAGGCCTTGGTGGCGGGGTGGAGGGGAGGGTGCTGCGGACCTGGGCGCCTCTGGAACAACACCAGATGTCACTTTTCCACCCACCTGCCTCTGGGAGGGAGGAGCCGAGAAGCAGAGGACAGAAATGCCCGGGCGGGCGGGGGTTAGGAGGAACCGAGAGGTGGGTATCCCCTGGTCTAAGGACTGACTCACAGTGGGAGTCGCTTCGCAGGGTCTGTGGCCAGAGATCTGGCGGTGATCTCAACCCGTCCCAGCGTCTAGTTTTTGGCCCTCCACGGCGTGCCTCAGTTCTCCTTCCTCCCCAGCCTCTTGGGCACCCGGGGCCGGGCAAATGCTAAGGGTCTGGCCCTGGGGGTGCCGAGCCTCGGAGGAGACGCGGCGCGGAAAGGTGAGGGGTGGCCGCTCGGCCCCGTGGCCACCTGCTTCGCTGGCCAGGCCTGGCGATCAGTTACTGTGCACTAAACTAAGTTGGGGCAGAGGCCAGCCAGGCCCCACCCGGAGCGCCCTCCACTGGCCAGACTCGGTCCAGCGTCCGGCAGAGAGCGGCGAGGTCTCAGGCCAGCTGCAGCGTGGACAGAGAGGTGCATCCTCCCGGGCCCTAAGTCCCCGCCGCGCCGTTGCAGTCAGCCTGGGCTGCTCTGGCCATCCTTCCCTCTCAGAGCACGAGCGCGCCTTTCCCCCTCGTCGAGGAAATAAAGTCAAGGCAGATATAGAAAAAAGACTAGATGCTTTTACTGGCGGGACGGTGGAGAGGGGCCCAGGCGGGACCTAGGGCGGCTTGTCGGAGAGGTTGGGCGCGGGCATCTACAGAAGGTCGGTGGGAAGTGGTCCCACCGGGTGGAGTACCTCTGCTTGCTGCATCGGCAGCAGCATGTCCGGGGTCAGAATCCTAGAAGACAGAAAGTCCCAGGTGGGCTTGGGGGCGAGGCTTCGGGCAGAGCCTGCCTGCTCCCGTCGCCCCTCTGGCGCGGTCTGAGCGGCCGCTGGCCCCGGGGCCCCTACCTGGGCATGCCAAGCGGCGGCAGGGCGATGACGCGCGGCCGCGAGGTGAGCACCACCTCCCCGCGGCTGGCCTCCACCAGGATGTTCTGGATCATATTCTCCAGCAGCGCCTCCTGTAGGTTGGCGAAGGCCGGGAGCCTGCGAGGGGGCGGGGGCTAGCGTGAGCGCGGCCGCAGTGACTGCGCGCCTCCTTGCGCGCCTGTCAGTGCAGTGCGGTGTGCCGCGAGCTCTACGGAGATTCCCATTCGACTCTCCCCGTCCACTACACTGTGGGGCATCCTTGTTTCAATGTTACAGACGTTCCAAGTGTGGCTAAAAGATTCCAAGTTGTCAAATATGCTGCTGATTTAAGGAGTGGGATTCAAACCCAGGCAGTGTAGTCCGCATCTCAGGGCCAAGTTTGGAGAAAGGTAGGGAGGCTGTGAGAGGGTGCAGAAGGGACTGGGCGGGGCCTGGGGAATCTCTGCAAGAACATAAATCATCTGCAGGGCAGCCCCAGTGGGAAGCCCCACCTGCAAGACAGGTGGTCCTTTTCTGGCTCTAGAGGCCATTTCAGAGACTTTGAAGATTATAACAATTCTCCTGGTAGTCATGTGCTGGCAAATGTCAACAACCAGCTCTCAGAGAAAAAAGAATAAAGTTCAGTGTTGTTACCAGGCTGATACTCCCACAGAGGCCTTAAGCTACCAACATGACCTCACTAAGGCATGAGTGAGGATGAGATGTGCACACAGGCAGCCACCAGCCTCAGCATCGGGTGCCTCCTAGCAACCTTCTGCACACCTGCCTCCCTCCCATCCTCACTGGGGCCTGGCTGCCCACCTTCTGATGGCCTCCTTCTCATCCTGTTCTTGCTCCTCCTTCATCATGACTTTCAGCTGCTGTTGCCACTGCCATTGCGCGGACTCCTGGGACTCAGGCTGCCGTGTGGGCCCAATCACTGTCCAGCTCACTTTCTCTTCCTTCTCATCCCTCTCCTCCTTCTCCTCCTTTATCTCCTCCTTGCTCAATTCCTCCTCCTCTTCTGTCTCCTCCTCTTCCTCCTCTTCCTCCAACTCCTCTTCTTCCTCTTCACCCTTCTCCTCCTCCTCCTCCCCCTCTTCCTTCTTCCCCAACCCTGGCATGTGCTTGGGTCTGTCCTCCAGCTGCTTGTCCTTCCCGTCCTCCCAGCTGCTGGAGGGCAGGATTGGCGTTAAGTACAGGCTGTTTTTCTGGTCCGTGAACTTAGTTGACTGCTTATTCCAGAACTGGCAGAAGTACGGCACCTGCTCCGACAGGGTTTGGGCCACAGCCTCATGGAAGTTCTTGTCTTCCAGCAGACCCCTAGATGGCAGCAGCGGGGGAGAAAGCCTTGCTGAGGGGCCCTGCAGCCCCTGGGAGCCCTGGCTTCAGGGCTAGGTGCTAGGTGGGTAAGGGGCCAGCTGCAGCTAGGTGGGGAGAGGGGAACCCTTGGTCAGTTGTTCCTCCTATCCCTTCTTTCAAGGAAGACATCTTGGAAGTGAACACGGTCTGGTGGAGGCACAGCAGGTCAGAATCACACAGCTGATGGGCAGGAGCCCTGCGGAGATACTGAACTGGCTCCAGACTCATCTACTAACCCGGAAATGGGGCAGAACTCATGACCCAGAGCTCCATCAGAGCTCTACTACCCTGGGGTGGGTGGGGTGGGGGACAGTGGAGGGATCTTGCAAAGATGTTCTGTTTCTTTTTTTCTTTTTTCTTTCTTTCCCTTCCTCCATCCCTCCCTCCCTTTCTTTCTTTTTTCCTCTTTCTTTCTCCCTTTCTATTTTTTTTGAGCCAATGTCTCAGTCTGTCTCCCAGGCTGGATTACAGTGGTATGATCATGGCTCACTCAACCTCAACCTCCCAGTTAATTAAGCTAATTAATGGTCTCAAGCAATCCTCGCACCTCAGCCTCCCAAGTAGCTGAGACTACAGGCATGCACCACCATGTCCAGATAATTTTTGTATTTTTTGTAGAGATGGGGTCTTGCTATGTTGCCCAGGCTGGTCTCAAACTCCTGGGCTCAAGCCATCCTCCCACCTCTGCCTCCCAAAGTGTTGGAATTACAGGCAAGAACCTCTGTGCCCCACCAAGTTCTATTTCTTAAGAAAGGAAGAGTGCTAGAATGTAAGGGGCTCTAGCTGAATGAGCTGGAGGGATGGGGAGGTGGCAGTGAGAGCTCAGGGTGTGAGATGGTACCTGATGATGGTGGTGAGAATGTCAACCAGGAGCTGCTGCCGCTGCTTGGAGACAGGGCCCCGCTTGGTGGGGGATTCTTCCTTGGAAGTCTCTGACTCTTCCCTGGAGGCCTTCCTCTTTGGCAGCTCCCTGTGGCAGCCATGACACCCTGAGTGGCCGGGGCAAGCCACCATGCTGGGGTTGGGGGCATAAACAGTGGTGGTAGCTTCCCAGTGATGAGGGCACAGATGAGTTTGAGGCACTCCCAGACTTAACCCAACTATAGCGCTACTGGGTTCAGAGAACCAAGCTCAAACCCTCAGAGTCAGCACAGGAGCTAGAGAGACTCCCAGTTGGAAAAAGAAGGAATAAAGATGGGCAGGGGATGCCTAGTTGTGTTCCCCAGGGGGCTCTGGCTTCTTGGTTCCCCTCTCACAAGGGCCTAAGCAGTAATGGGGGCATTGTGGGCCCAGTGGCGCTCAATGAGTCCCACTGCCACTGCCCATGCTCCACCCCTCACCATGGGTTGGGTCCGGGCAGCCCCTGCTCTGGAGTAGCAGAGAGGATAGAGAGAAGAGGAAGGTGACCCCTGCCTTCCCAAGAGCTTACCGGTACAAAAAGTAGCAGGGAAACTCTGAGAAGAAGTTAGCCAGAAAGTAGTCAATGGCATGGGCTCGGGCAGTGAGGCCCAGGCACAGCATGCCTGGCGAGGGTGGCTGGGGGCAGGACCAGGATATCTCCTCCTTTGGGGTCTGCAGTTTCCAGCTGGCAGGCCGGCTGACAGACTGCTGGTTATTGATGGGAGGTAGCGTCTTTGGGAAGGGAGAGACATGGATGACAAGGGTTTGGGGACCACACTCACATCACCAATGGGGTCCCTTGACTTAGTTCCCCATCAGGCCCTTTGGGCCACCTAAGCATGTGACCCCACTCGTTGCCCCATTCATCCCTTCTTTCTGGGAGGCTGGTCCAGGAGTTGGGGAGCAAGCAAGGACCCTCCCAAGTTGTCCCAAGAAGTTGGGCCTGGGGCTTACGCCTCACCTTGTACTTCCTCGCAGGTTCACATGCTGTGCAGCATGTTCTCCTCTGTGAAAGAAGGGAGACCCTTGCTTGAGATTGGAAAGGCCCGGCTGGTTGCGGTGGCTCACGTCTGTAATCCCAGCACTTTGGGAGGCCGAGTCAGGTGGATCACCTGAGGTCAGGAGTTCGAGACAGGCCTAGCCAATATGGCGAAACCCAGTCTCTACTAAAAATACAAGAATTAGCCAGATGCAGTGGCGCATGCCTGTAGTCCCAGGTACTCAGGAGGCTGAGGCTGGAGAATCGCTTGAACCTGGGAGGCAGAGGTTGCAACAAGCCAAGATCTCAGCACTGCACTCCAGCCTGGGCCACAGAGTGAGACTCTCGAAAAAGAAAAAAAAAGATGTGAGAGGTCCGAAGAGACCCCCTTCTGACCACCTGGCTGCCCTCTTGGTCCTGCCCAATTCCCAGTCACATTTTCTTCTAGAACCTTCCCTAGGGAAGTGCTGCCTGTAGACCAGGAAATTCTGGTTTCCTGAGTGAAGGAAATGCCATCAAATGTAGGTGGGCAGCTCCAAGCATGCTTGCCCTGGTGCCCTGGAGCTTTGTGGTTTGCTGAGATAAGAATGGTTTGGTAAGATGAGAAAACAGTCTCCCTTATTAAGATTAAACTCAGAAATTCCTTCTCTCATGCCCCCAAGAAGAAATTTTTGTTTTTTTTGTTTTGTTTTTGATAGGATCTCACTCTGTCACCCAGGTTGGAGTGCAGTGGCACGATCATAGCTCACTGCAGCCTCGAACTCCTCTGCTCAGGTGATTCTCCCAACTCAGCCTGCTGAGTAGCTGGGACTACAGGTGTGAGCCACCACACCTGGCTAATTTTTTAAATTCTATTTTTGTAGATGCAGGATCTCACTGTGTTGCCCAAGGCTGGTCTTGAACTCCCAGGCACGAGCATGGCCTCCCAAAGCTCTAGGATTACAGGTGTGAGCCACAGTTCCCAGCCTTAGGAGGTAATTTGTATTCATAGTTGAGGCAGAGCTTCAGAGGGGAGCGATGACTCCCTGGGGTTTTGGCACGGCAGACACAGAGGTGATTGAGGAGCAAGAATACCAGCTGGGATGGCTGTGACATTGGGGGAGGAACAAAGACAGTCTCGTGTTTATTGTCTGACCCCCGCCCCCCAAAACACATACTCATAATTCACACTCAGTGAGCGCTTCCTGGGTGTGAGAATCTAATTAAAATTACTACTCTGGGGAATAAGAAGTATTGAGCATTTATTTTATTTTGAATTGGTTTTAAGTAATTGTCTTTATAGTTATAAAAAGTAATCTGTGGTGTTTACAAAATGTTGGGAATTTCTGCTATGATAAACAAATAGGTAAGTCCCATGGCCTTCGGAGAAGCAGGCAGCACAGAAACTTTTGAAAAACTTTACATTTCTCTGGATTTAACATGGAAATAAAAAAATTTAAAGAATAATTTAGGCCGGGCACGGTGGCTCACACCTATAATCCCAGCAGTTTGGGAGGCTGAGGCGGGTGGATCACAAGGTCAAGAGATCGAGACCATCCTGGTCAACAAGGTGAAACCCCGTCTCTACTAAAAATACAAAAATTAGCTGGGCATGGTGGTGCGCGCCTGTAGTCCCAGCTACTCGGGAGGCTGAGGCAGGAGAATTGCTTGAACCCAGAAAGCGGAGGTTGCGGTGAGCCGAGATCGTGTCATTGCACTCCAGTCTGGGTAACAACAGCGAAACTCCATCTCAAAAAGAAAAAATTTATTTTAAACCATGGTAAATAAAATTTGGTGATTATATATGGTTTCAAATGTTAACCCTAGTTGAGACAAGAGAGAAAATATAGCAAGTAGAAGCAGAGAACAGGATCATCAGAAGGGACCTGAGAAATTGCTGCCGCATCCATTTCAGCAAACTTGTTAGCACAGCATGTACTCATGCTAGGATCTTGAGTGAGAGTGTGTGAGTTTAGCTCTGCCTAATATATTATTACTTGTGGGATCTTTGGGAGACTATATCCTCTTTGAGATTAATTTCTTCTATAAAATGAGCCTAATGCTACCATACTCAGATTTAAGGGTTATCATGAAGATAAATGAAATAGTAAAGGACTACTAAGGACCAAACAAATATGAATTTTTTGCCATGGAGAAACAAGCGCTTGGGGAGAGTATATGACCTAAGGTTTCTGTAGTTTATGACCTAACCAGGCCCAGAATTTAGTTTTTCAGATTCTAGAAGTGTGTTTCTCTGTTGTGCCAAAAAGCAGCACACCTCAGAGAAGGGAAAAGGTGTGAACTGTGGGTATACTGGGGTTATCAGTGTGCCTCTGAGGGAAGACAGGCATCTATTCCCAGAGATGCCCCTGAAAATGATACAGAAGATGCTGAAGAATCCAACATGACGATGGAATGAGGCATTTGTAGTCATGCTGAAAACAGAAAACTGGACTAAGTGGAAAATTTATAAGCATGTCTTTGTAGCATCCTCTCCATTTTTGGATACATTTGGAATTTTCCATATTAAAAAGATAAAAGTCTAGGCTGGGCGCAGTGGCTCACTCCTCTAACACCAGAACTTTGGGAAGTAGTCCTTGTAGACTTTGGGAGAGGATGTCTTTGTAGATATGTTACATGAACAAACTACCTAGTTTATTTTTAGTTCAACATAATAATTGTTTTAAGAACATATGAAATAATGACTCAGTATAAAGTGCACTTTTAAACTCCTATAAATCACTCAAAACTTTATTCCTTTTATAATGTTTGAGTGTCACTAATACTAGTACTCTCTCTTTCTGAGCCATCTTCTCTATTCATAAAAAAATCTAATTTTAATTAGATTCTATTGATTCATTATTTTCTCCTGTGTGCCTTTATTTGGGAAGTACTGTTAGTGCACCTTGCTATCGAGTCTCTTTCCCTGACAAGAAACTGTCAGTTTTTAAGACTCAGGAAAGCTTTTATTTTCACTATCACATATGAAGAATGAACTGAACACTTAACTTGGAAAGTAAACCCTAAATGAGGGATTCAGGACATTTTCCTTAACTCACTTAATCCTCACAACAATGCTACAAAGCAGATATCTCACCCGAATTAAAAAATATTTTTAGACTTTTATCTTTTTTATTTTTTTGAGACAGAGTCCTGCTCTGTCACCAGGCTCGAGTGCAATGGTATGATCTCGGCTCACCGCAACCTCCACCTCCTGGGTTCAAGCAATTCTCCTGCCTCAGTCTCCCAAGTAGCTGGGATTACAGGAACCTGCCACCATGCCCAGCTAATTTTTGTATTTTTAGTAGAGATGGGATTTCACCATGTTGGCCAGGCTGGTTTTGAACTCCTGACCTCAAGTGATCTGCCCGCCTTGGCCTCCCAAAGTTCTGGGGTTATAGGAGTGAGCCACTGCGCCCAGCCTAGACTTTTATCTATTTAACATGGAAATTTTCAAATGTATCCAAAAGTGGAGAGGATACTACAAAGAACCCTCCATTGCCCATCGCCCAGCTTCAACAACTAGCAACTCATAGCCAGTCTGGTCCGAGCTGTGCCCCACCTCTGGATTATATTGAAGTAAATGCCAGATGTCACAGTACCCACCTCTACTTCTTACAGCTGAAGGAACTGAGACGTTCCATAGGTTGTATGGAGACTGAGATCCCAGAGCTAGAAATCATTAACTCCAGGAATGAAACCTGGGCAATCTGTTTCCAGAGCCTTCCCCTGAAGCCACAGTGTCTTCTATCAGAAGGTGAACTCCAGGCTGCGCGTGGTGGCTCACACCTGTAATCCCAGCACCTCGGGAGGCTGAGGTGGTCAGATCACCTGAGGTCAGGAGACCATCTCTACTAAAAATACAAAAATTAGCTGGGTGTGATGGCAGGTGCCTGTAGTCCCAGCTGCTTGGGAGGCTGAGGCAGGGAAATCGCTTGAACTCGAGAGGCGGAGGTTGCAGTGAGCCGAGATTACGCCACTGCACTCCAGCCTGGGTGACAAAGACAGACTCTGTCTCAAAAAAAGAAAACAAAAAACCAAGGTGAACTCTACATTGTCTCCCCTGTATCTGCAGTGTGCAGCACATAGTAGCCACTCATTAAATGCTGGCTACATGAAGCAGGGAATGGACAGACAGCCTTTATCCAGAGAGCCTCTCCGGATGGCTGTGGAGATGCTAAGCTGAGTCCAGTGAATGGAATCTAGTCTCTTAGGGCAGGCTGGCTGGTTTGGCCTGGAGGGCCACCTTGGCCCACTACCACTGTCCCCTCCAGTAAGACCAGTCAGAAAGATCTGGGTGTTTGAGGCCTACTCAGTCTTCCTCACCTTCACTTTCCTGTCGGTGATGGTGAACTCCACTTCCTGCCTCGCCTTCTCATTCTTCCACTCCTGCAGCTCCTTGTGATACTGCCGCATGAGCTGCTGCGGGTACAGCTTTGGCCAGGACAGAGAGAGAGAAGACCAAGGTCTGGAGCTTGCCCTGGGCCTATGCTGTGGGCCTTTCCCTTCCAAGGGCTGACTCCTGCCTTTTGCTGGGGTCTGGAGATCTCACAGCCCATCTTACCTCACCCCAGCACTGGGAGCTAGGCCTCTATCCCACCTTACCTCTGGGGCTGATTCCTACCTTGCATATGAGGTCTACACTGTAGAAGCTGGCATGCACAGAGGCCCTCAAGGTCACCACAAATGGGACTGTCTCTTCAGGAGCCACCACCCCTATCATGGGACTCACAGACACCTGTTGATTTGGGGAAGGAGTCTCTGGAGATTCACAGGGATGGAATTGGATAGGATGGGATGGGATGGGATGGGGTGGGATGAAGTGGGATGGAGTGTGGTGGGATGGAGTGTGGTGGGATGGGGTGGAGAGGGATGGAGTGTAGTGGGACGGGGTGGGATGGCGTGGAGTGGGATGGAGTGGAATGGAGTGTAGTGGGATGGAGTGGGATGGGATGGGATGGGATGGGATGGGATGGGGTGGGATGGGATGGGGTGGTGTGAGGTGGGATGGGATGGAATGGGGTGGAGTGGGGTGGGGTGGGATTGGATGGGATGGGATTGGATGGAGTTCGGTGGAATGGGATGGGGCAGGGTGGGGTTGGATGAGTCTGAAGCACTGATGGATATTTCAATTCTGTGGGCTCAGGGTACTCTCACCTCCCCAAAATCTGGAGGACTTGTCTGCCAGGCAAAGACAATTTCCTCGTTCTTAGAGATGTTGTTGAGGAAGAGCAGGCGGCTGCACTTGCTCTGCACAGGGATATTTCCCAGGGAGATGTGAGACTGGGACAGGAAGACATTCTGTGGGTGGAGAGGGGAGGTAAAGAAAGAAGAATCACACAGCTACTGCGGGTTAGAGTGCTGTCCCCAGGCCAGGCACTGTGTTAGGTGCTTCCCATGCACGTGAGCCTCATGATGGCCCTGTGACATAGCTACCACTACTGCCCCATTTTACAATGTGCTGCTAAGGTTCAGAGAGTACAAGTAAATTGTCCAACAATCTCCCACACCTGTAGCTGGGAAAAACCAGACAGTCACACTCTAGTGCCCATGATTTCAAACGTTAAAATAGGCTGGAAGGGCTGAACCAGAATCAGCTTAGAGAAGACAGAGCTAAAGCCAACATAATTTGAGTCTCTCTGATGGATGACTGTAAATGAATGGCTGATCAGCTGTTGGCATCTCACTGGGCATAGAATAAGAGCGTGTTGTAGGGATGTCTGGAACGGCTGAGACCACACAGAAGGGGCACTTTCACTCTGTCCAGACTCTGAGTGATTACAGGGCAAGGACTTTGTCTGGCTCTTCTCTGTCCCCAGGGCCTCTGCAGTGCTCATTTTAGAGTTCGAGTCCAACAAGGGTCTGGAGGGGTGGACAGGTGCATAGACAGTGACTGAATGGCTGGGGAAGGGGGGCTGGCTGGAGGGGTGGATGGATACTTAGGTGAGTAAGTACCCATTTACCCGCGTGGATCACTGGGTAGATGGATGAACGCTGAGTGTGTAGGTGGATAAATGGACGCATGGATGGGCAGGTGAGACCTTCCAACAGTGAGGAGCATGTGAACTAAAGTAGCATTATTGACCCTAGATGTTTTTCATCAAAATCCATCTAGGTCCAGGGGAAGAACTCTTCTGTATGAAGATAATACCTAGAATAGAAGAGCTTCTTTTGACACTTTTTTTTTTTGAGATGGAATTTTACTCTTGTTGCCCAGGCAGTGGTGTGCTCTCAGCTCACTGCAACCTCCACCTTCCGGGTTCAAGTGATTCTCCTGCCTCGGCCTCCCCAGTAGCTGGGATTACAGGCACCCACCGTCACACCCAGCTAATTTTTGTATTTTTATAGAGACGGGGTTTCACTATGTTGGACAGGCTAGTCTCAAACTCCTGACCTCAGATGATCTGCCTGCCTCAGCCTCCCAAAGTGCTGGCGTGAGCCACCCAAAGTGGCCTCCCAAGTGGTGGTGTGAGCCATGGTGCCCTGCCCTTTTGATGCCTTTTAAACACCCCCACTCCTATGCCTTGTTTTAACATCCTCAACCTAGAGAAGTCGGTGGACTGGAGGGTCCTGCGCAGGTGCAACAGCTTGAGCAGGAACACCTGTAGGCACTAGGTGGCAGGGTAGGCCTCTCACGGAGCTGGTGTAGCCTCCTGAATCTGGAGGAGGGCGGGTTCCAAGGCCTCATCTCTGCCTCTATCCCTCCTCAACTCCATCTCATTTACCTCCCAGCCTCCCCATCCTTCTGTTCTGGCCACCCTGGGTGCTGAGGCTCTCCCACAAGGCGTCAGGCCTTCCAGCTCCCCTTTCCCCACCTGTCCAGGCACCATCAGCCTAGAGTGTATGGAAATGTCCCAAGAGGAGATGTTGTGGAATGGGGCTGTGTCCCCCATCTTATGTGGGTCGTAGCCCACTCCCTGGAAGTGGATGAGGGCCGAGTTCCATCCCAGGATGTGTATGGGCACGTCCACCTGGGGAGTTAGAATGGTGGGGAGTTAGGTAGGGACTGGTCAGAGGGAGGCCTGCTGAGGAAGCCAGCACCACCCCACCTCCCACATCATCCAGGCTGCTGCTCACAGCATAGGTCTTGGCCTCGATGGGTGAGAAGATCCACAAGACACGCACAGTGGTGCCTGGCTGAATCTCCCCTTTGGGGTTGAGGCAGCAGAAGATGGGGTGATCGAAATTTTTTTCCTGAACCTGTGACAGGACGTCGGTCTGGACCTCATATGTCACAGGCACTGAGCCACCGTTATACAGCTCATAAATCTGCAGGGGACAGGAATAGGAAAATTGCCACATCAGCTCAGGACTTCAAGCCAGAGAACCTGGAATGCTATGCCCACGGTGGGAGGGCAGGCTGATCTCCATGATGTCAGCTTTGAGTCTGTGAGCTCCTCTGAAGACCTCTCATTTCCTGTGTGGCTTGATCACCCAAGAAATATGTAACTGCATGTTTATCCTGTGACATTTTAGGATCATCTGTCATCTTATTTGTAAAGGAGTAGCTTATTTTAGGTCTTCAATTTAACTTCATTAAGTTTTATGTTTTTGTTTTTGAGACAAGGTCTCACTTTGTCACCCAGGCTGGAATGCAGTGGCATAATCATGGCTCACTGCTGCATCAACCTCCTGGGCTCAAGCAATCCTTTCACCTTAGCTTCCCAAGTAGCTGGGGACATAGGCATGCACTGCCACATCCAGCTGCTTTAAAATATATATATATATATATATATATATATATATATTTAGAGATGGGGGGTCTCACTACGTTGGCCAGGCTGGTCTTGAACTCCTGGATTCAAGCAATCCTCCCACCTCTGCTTCCCAAATTGCTAGGATTACAGGCTTGAGCCACTGTGCCTGGCCAAGGCAGTTCTGCTTAAAGGTAGTAAGGGGGCAGAAAGGTCTGAGGGACTAAAGACTAACTTCAAACGTTGGGAATTATAGAATGTCCTAGAAGAAACCAGAGATCTTCTAGTCCAATTCTTCCTTTTAGAGATGAAAAAAATTGAAGCCAGAGAGAACAGAGTTCATTTCAGTCCTGGCCCATTTTCCCCTTTCTGAGCACTCACTCCTGAGCATACTGACTCTATTTGCCTACCCTGGACCACCTTTCAGCTCCAGACCTGGTGCTATGGATTGAATGCTTGTATCCTTACAAAATCCATAGGTTGGAACCTAATCCTCAATACAATAGTATTAACAGAAGATCAGGAGAGGATCCGGTCATAAGGGTGGAGTCCTCATGAGTGAGATTAGTGCCCTTATAAAAGAGGCCTGTGGAAGCTCGTCTGCCCCCTCCACATGTGAGAACACAGCAAGAAGCCACCGTGTATGAACCAGTAGGTGGGCCCCCACCAGACACCAAATCTGCCCATGTCTTGATCTTGGGCTTCCCAGTCTTTATAATTACAATAAACTATAATAAATTAAAATAAATTTGTCATCTTTATAAACCACCCAATCTATGGTAGCCAGAATGGACTAAGACACTTGGTGTCCAGCTTCTACCTGAAAGCCCTCTTGGTTGTCTCATTAGCATCTCAAACTTGGCCAGAACCAAACTCTTCATTCTAAAGCCTATTCCTGCTTCCAGTTTATCTCCTTTTAGCAAATGGCATTACATATTCCCAGTAGTTCAAACCAGCTTTACTGTCACAGTGGGGCTGCCAGGAAGCCAGAGGGGTATATGGAATTGAACAGAGTTGGGGATGGGAGACTCCCCTCTAGATCCAGGAAGCCCATTCCTTGGCCTCTAGGCTGAATGGCTGGAGTGCCCTGTTCAGAAACACAAAGGCTTCTAAATGGTTAGAAATTGCACAGCTGTGAAATGTTTGGGAAAATATTATGACCCCCTCTTGGAGATTACCAATGTACATTTCCAGAGCAAGGGAACTGTATTCCCTTCAATCAGCAAAGAAAGAAAGATCTAAGCCTTCCCAAGAATTCACATTCCAGTTCTTCACACTCCAGAAGGACGTCCTTTGTGGAGCAGTGATTTTCAAACTGCAGCTAAGACCTACTGGTGAGCAGATCTAAATCGATGCTGTGGGTCATGCCCACCATTTAAAAAACTGGACAGAATAGAATAAAAAAGAAAATATCTCCAGGTGTGGTGGCTCATGCCTGTAATCCCAGCACTTTGGGAGGCTGAGGCGGGCGGATCACCTGAGGTCGGGAGTTTGAGACCAGCCTGGGCAACATGGCAAATCCCTGTCTCTACTAAAAACACAAAAAATTAGCCAGGTGTGGTGGTGCATGCCTGTAATCCCAGCTACTCAGGAAGCTGAGGCAGGAGAATCACTTGAACCCAGAAGGTGGAGGTTGTGGTGAGCCGAGATCATGCCGCTGCACTCCAGCTTGGGCAACAAGAGTGAAACTCCGTCTCAAAAAAAAAAAAAAAAAGAAAAGAAAGAAAATATCAGGATACTTTACATGTAGTAGCATAATTATCAATTTGTGATACTTCCATTTTGGTTGTATGTGTATGTATATACTGGGGTCTGAGCATATATAACATAAAATATATTAGTATGATTCATGGTCAAAAATTTTTGAAGAAAATTTTGCTAAAGGAGAAAAAAAAACCGCTCATTTTTTAATTGGAACTGGGCCAGGCAACGGGCTTAGCACCAGGCACCAGGACACTGCAGCCTCTCCCTTCCATTCTCTCCCAGTTGCCCAGTCAACCTGCTGGCCCAGCCTCTCAAGTGCTTCCAAAGGGCATGTCTTTTTCACCCTTTCAAGAGCTGACACTCATGCCCAGAGATCAACATTTAGGCCTTCTTGGTCAATAGGAGAGTGTGGACCACTGACCTGCCATGGGGGTAGCTTGTCACCAATAGGAACGGGGATGAACTGGTGGCTAGTGGAGGTGAAGTGCACATACTTCTGCTCCGGCTTCACTGTCACACCTATGAAATTTAGCTGGAAATAAAAGGCTGAGGGTAGCATCCTTCCCTGGCATGAACTGACACAACCAGCGGAGATCTGGACCCCAGCTTCCCAGGAGAACACAGATCCCTGCTCCTGTCCAGCAAACCCCCTCCTCCAGCCTGAAACCAAGGCAGGGCCAGGGTGCTGGGGCCTCACCAGGATCTCCCGGCCATGGGACACCTTGAGGAGCACCGGGAGGCGATCAGTGCCGATGAACAGGTGGCTAGAAAGAAATAGATCAGTCTGGGAATGAATTCTGGAACCCTGGTACAAGTAGGAGAGCAAATGGAAAGGACATTTCTGTGGCTTTTTGCTGGCTAGTCCCTGGGAGCAACTCACCCCTGAGTTGGGATGGGATAAGAAGGAAATTAGACCTCCCCTGCAGGTGAGAAGGTGGTCCTCCTAGGTGATGGCCATTGGGGGTGCCCTGGAGTCACACAGTGAAAAGGTAGGAGTAGGGGTCTCTATGATTGGAAGTGCAGTGGGCTTAGGGGTGGGGGAACACCTGTATTTTAACTCCACCATCTGCTCCTGCCCGGGACTCAGCCTCCCGGCCCTGGGGCTAACAAAGAAGATGCAATTGTCCTGCACGCGCATCTGGTGGAGCTCAGTGGAATTCAACTCTGCTTGCTCTGCCCAGAGCTCCACGTCGATCTGCTGGTCATTTGGAAAGAGGAAGGCCCTGGGAGAGGGGAGCAAAGCCATACAAAGGACCGGTCAGGCAGACCAGAGAGGCGGGAGCTCTGAGACCCCTAGGGGTGGGAGGCAGCCTCCCCCATGAATCCTGTACTTCGTTCCCACGTTTGGCAAACTGTCCCATGTGTGCCTGAGCAAATGTGGCTGTTGTGGATTCTCATTTCATAATTGCCCAAACCCAGGAACCATGCAGGGCCATGGCAACTCATGAAGTGAAGAGTGGGGCTCCTGCCGTGGGTGCCAGGAGCCAAGGTGTTGCTTGAATATGGGGGCCACTTTGAGCTGGCCAGGAACCCTTCTGTGACAAAGCTCTTGGGCAGGGGCCATTCCCAAATGACCATTCCTAGGAAGGCTGGCAGCACAAGCCAGCAGCCCCAGCGAGTGGAGTGTCCAGGCCAACTTGGGCACAGGGTGGAGAAGAGATGCCCCAGTGGGCCTGGCACTCTTGAAACAGAAGCAAGGCTGTGCACACAGTTAATGTCCCTGACATGCCTAGAACTGCAGTAAAGTAGATAATGCATCTTAAATTGCTGATAAAACAAGTGACAAAGGGGTCCTGAGGTCACAATCTAAAAGAAGAATCCACTTCACTCTCAGAGATGACACAGAACTGGTTCCAGCTGCAAACTGGGTGCAGGATATGACAGGGAGCATCCAGAAAAGGAAAAGAAAGCGCATAACACACACCTGAGAGAAAACGCGCAACACACACCTGAGAGAGAGTGCGCAACACACACCTGAGAGAGCGCAACACACACCTGAGAGTGAGCAACACACACCTGAGAGTGCGCAACACACACCTGAGAGAAAACACAACACACACCTGAGAGAGAGCTCACAACACACACCTGAGAGAGAGCTCACAATACACACCTGAGAGAAAACGCTCAACACACACCCTAGAGAGAGCACGCAACACACACCTGAGAGAGAGCTCACAATACACACCTGAGAGAAAACGCTCAACACACACCCTAGAGAGAGCACGCAACACACACCTGAGAGAAAACACAACACATACCTGAGAGCACACACAACACACCTGAGAGCACACACAACACACACCTGAGAGTGTGCAACACACATCTGAGAGAACACGTGCAACACACACTTGAGAGAGAGCTCACAACGCACACCTGAGAGAAAACGTGCAACACACACCTGAAAGCACGTAACACACACCTGATAGAACACACCCAACACACACCTGAGAGCGCACAACACACACCTAAGAGAACACACACACACACCTGAGAGTGTGCAACACACATCTGAGAGAACACGCGCAACACACACGAGAGCTCACAACACATACCTGAGAGAGCACACAACACACACTTGAGAGCACACACAACACACACCTGAGAGTGCAACACACACCTGAGAGAACATGTGCAACACACACTTGAGAGAGCTCACAATGCACACCTGAGAAAACGTGCAACACACACCTGAGAGCACGCAACACACACCTGAGAGACACATCACACACACCTGAGAGTGTGCAACACACATCTGAGAGAACACGTGCAACACACACGAGAGAGAGCTCACAACACACACCTGAGAGAAAACACGCAACACACACCTGAGAGCACACAACACACACCTGAGAGAACACACACCACACACCTGAGTGTGCAACACACATCTGAGAGAACACACGCAATACACACCCGAGAGAAAACACGCAACACACACCCGAGAGAGAGCGTGCAACACACGCCTGAGAGAAAGCGCACAACACACACTAGAAAGCCTTACTGGGAGTCAGGAGGGTCCAGGTCCAAACCCTCAGAAAGAACCAGTGTAAAATTTTTTCACCTCTGAAGCAGGAAGAATAGTAACATTCAACACTAGTGAGTTTAGAAAGAGCAGATTCTAACATAGGTGGATGGAGAGCCAACTGCTCAACCTCTTGGATGGAATTTTGGCAGCATATGCCCTTTGACCCGGAAGTCTCTGTTTGGAAAACTAATTGGGAAGAATAAAAGCATATATGTGTGCATGCACACATATCACCCCTTTCTTTGTAATGGCTATGAAAAAAAAGCAGCTGGGAACAATTAAAGTTTCCAATAAAGGAGTAATTTAACAATTTAAGGTTCATCCATATTATGGCATATTACACAGCTACTTAAAAGAATGCGTTAGATAATTGCATTGATCTGAAGGAGATGTTGATATAATGCTGAATGAAAGCATCACTATTCCTGAAAGTAACAGGTATAGTATTGTGCCATTACTGTAAAAAATAAGAGAGAAGTGTTCTGTAAATGTGTGCATGTCTGTACTTTGTACAACTGCTGAGCATAAAAGGCACATTCCGAATCCTTATCACACCAGCAGCGGGACTTGGAGAGGGAGCTGTGGAGTTTTTTACTTTTCTCCATAGTGCCTATGTTGTCTGACTTGTTACAAGTGAGTAAACCACTGTTGTCATTTTATTGGGCATATTGGCAAAATTGGAGACCTTGCTAGTTTGGGGTCCTTGAGTATTTCAGCCTCTCCTTTGTCCTCACTGCCTTCTGCCCTTGTCCAATCTCCTTCCCCCTGACTTTTTTTTTGAGACAGTCTCACGCTGTCAGCCAAGATGGAGTGCAGTGGTATGATCTTGGTTCACTGCAACCTCCACCTCCCAGGTTCAAGCGATTCTCCTGCCTCAGCCTCCCTAGTAGCTGGGATGTGTGTGTGCTACCACATCTGACTAATTTTTGTATTTTTATTAGAGATGGGGTTTCACCATGTTGGCCAGACTGGTCTCAAACTCCTGACCTCAAGTGATCCTCCCACCTCGGCCTCCCAAAGTGTTGGGATTACAGGCATGAGCCACTGTGCCCAGCCCAGTCTCCCTCCTAAATAATTCCAGCCCCCTTCCCTGCCAGCCCTCGAGTGTGGCCTTCTAGGCCATCTTGCACCCCTCTCTCTGGAGGACCACAGCAGCCTCTCAACCTATCCCCCTTGCCTCAGGCTGCTAACTCATTCTCCTCGAGAACCTAGTGTGACAAGACTTGAAAGCTGATCATGTCTTTGCTCCTAGCTCCCTGATGCACCTCCCATGATGTCCTCAGGAAGAAGTCCACACTCTCTCAAGGATGCCTCACTCTCTCAAGGTCCTGCGCTCCTGGTCCGTCTGCCTCCCCAGCCTCATCTGAGACTCTCCCCTCTCTCCCACTCACTGCTCCAGCCATGCAGTGCACATGCCAGTCCCTCTGTCTGGAAGGCGCTTCACAACCTTTCTGCCTTTTCTCACCAGGCCGTAGGTCTAGCTTACTTGTAGCTCCCTCCAGGAAGCCCTTCGGAAGTGCCACACACCTCCTTCACAGCGCACGTGACCCTGCAACAGGAGGCTAGTCTGCAGCACCTGGAAGGAAGGGACTAGGCCCATCCACATTTCTATCCTGAGGACCAGCCCAGAGCCTGGATCCGGGAAGCACCCAGTAAAGGTTTTGCCAATGAGTTAAAGACTGGATGAGTGAACAAACGACGGTAACCAGCAGATGTGACATCTGAAAAGAATCTCCCCTTAAGTGCAAGACCCTACAAAGGCCAAGCAAGGTGGCTCATGCCAGTAATCCCAGCACTTTGGGAGGCTGAGATGGGTGGATCATGAGGTAAGGAGTTCAAGACCAGCCTGACCAACGTGGTGAAACCCCGTCTCTACTGAAAATACAAAAATTAGCCAGGCTTGGCAGGCATCTATAGTCCCAGCTACTCAGGAGGCCGAGGCAAGGAGAATTGCTTGAACCCAGGAGGCAGAGGTTGCAGTGAGCTGAGATTGTGCCACTGCACTCCAGCCTGGGGGTGACAGAGCAAGAGTCTGTCTTAAAAAAAAAAAAAAAAAAAGGAAGACCCTCAGGGCCAGGTAAAGCAGAGGTGCTGAGGGGAGAAGGCATGGAGCGGGTGGGGCAGCCCCACGGTTCCCTGCTTCCCCTGGAGCTCCCCCTCCCACTGGGGGTTCCTGCCTGCTGTTGCCTCCTCGCCCTCTCTGAAGGGCCTTGGCAAGAATAAAACCTTTATGTTCTTTATGAGCTCAGTAGAGACTGACTAGAGTTTTCAAAAATAGCCGTCTAAGAAATTGAAAGGAAAGACAACACAAAAGGCATAGGAGAGTCAATCGGCTTAGAATCCTGGACGCAGCACGAACTGCCTTCCTGTGCCTCAGATGATCTGGTGGATGGGCTGCCTGGGTTTCCCCACCTGTTTCCAGCAGCCTGGACCCTCTCCACAGAGAGTGTGAGCTGGTTGCTCCCACACAAACATCAGCACACGGTCCACTCCAGGACACAGGCCAACACTGCTTTTTCTGCCCCCACGCCTCTCCCTGGAGCCCTGTAGGGGCCTGGCTCCTGGCCCGTTCAAAGAGCCAAGTGAATGGCAGGTCTGGAGCTCAAGGCAGGCCTTGGCCTTCCCCACCAGGCTGGCAGTCCTGCCAAGCTTCCCAGTCATTCAGAGCTGGAAACGCTCAGTTTCTCACAGTTCCAGCTCTTCTCAGACAGGAGCCCCTGAAAGAGCCAGTTTCCCCGTCTTCCTCCACCACGGAGGAGAAAGGGGACAGTCAGAGGGTGAGGGACTGCTGGTGCTCACCTGATGATGCAGCCCCACCACTTTCACCCCACACCCCCCAAGACTGTCTCTGCTCAGGCCAGCGAGTTCCTGATCACAGACGCCCCAACCTGCATATTGTCACTCTTCTCCATCCACTGCCATACCCTGGCCGGGCCCCTGGATCCCTCTCCCAAGTCTGATCCAGACGGGGAGACTTATTTTTCACCTTTCTGTAGCCAAGCAAAGCTGGAAGTCATCAAAAGGAAGTTTACTAGGAAACCAAGATGCACGGTGGAGGGAGGAGGAAGAGCAGGAAAAGTCCTGGCATGGAAGCAGGATGTTTGCTGGGCACAAGTCCTGAGCCCCTGTGAAAAGGCCAAGCTTGGCCAGCTCAGGTCCCCAGGCCTCAGCCCACCTGTGTCCCATGAGACTTTGCTCAGCCCTGACCCTCAGCGGCAGCTCCATCCCCTACAGCAAGTCCCTGTCCTTCCCCACCAGAGAGCCTCAACTCATCCCCATTCAGGCCCAGCCTCCACTGAGCTGGGGCTCTGTCAGGTGGGAAGCACCGAGGCATGAGTAGAAGCAACTCATCCTTCTTGCTGAGTACCTGCGGTAGGCAAGGGCTCTGGAGCGAACAAATCCAGCTTTGGACCTGGCCCTGTCCATTCACGGCTGAATGGCCTTCACTGAGTCCTTAACCTTGCTGACCCTCAGCCTCCCTATGAAAGAGTCTAAAGAGGCGGATTTTCCTACAGGATTGGAGGAGTAAAGCCCAGGTCCTGGCATGCAGCGGATACCCAGTGAATGCATCTCATTTGTTAAGTGATTAAGACCTCTCTGCCCAAGTTCCACCAAGGCAGTCCCACCACTTCTGAGCCAATCCCTGCATTTCAGCCAGCGAGGGGCCTCAAGTCCTGCTGGTAGCTGACCTCCACAGCCATCAGTGCGAGGCCCACTCTTCACAGATGCCATGCACCCAGGCCACCACTGGCAAGACAGCACAGCTCCTGTTCCCCTTCAGCCTCTAAGCACTTGTCTTCCAGGCCCCCCAGTGACCACCCCGCTCAAGCCATACCAGTCCAGGGGCACCACTCCACTGTTCTTCAGAGCCAGGAATACCACGGAAGGTGGGGCCTTGAATGGTGCGGCCCCAAAATTGAAGTCAAGCCTTAAAGGGGTGAGGATGGGGGGGATCTGGCTCATGCTGTGTGGAACAGAGAAAGGTGCTCAGAAATGGGCATGGGGCCAGCTCAGGGCCCTCCCAGGCATAGCTGGCTTGGGCACTCCCCTCCCTCCAGGTGGGAATTGGAGAGTCTGGGACTCAGGGGCAAGGGTGGGCTGGCTCTTCAGACTGCAAGCCAATTCCTTCCTTCCCTGGGCCCTTCCAGGGATAGGCGACCATTGGGGAGCTCTTCCCTCAAAGAGACAGGAAACAGCTTCCTGGTTCTGGGGTCTGGGCAGCTCCAGGAACATCCCTAGATAGGCCCTGCCCCTACCCTCCACCCCCACCCCCGCCCCAGGCTCAGCTCACCTGTGCCGGGTGGGCACTTTGTAGGTGAGCTCCCCGGGGGTGGGGTCATGCTCCAAGTAACTGTTGAGCAGGTCCAGAGAGAAGAGGCGCCGCAGGTGTTTCCGGGTGATGCCCTCAGCACTGCCCATGGAGCTGACATCCAGGATGGAGAGCAAGGGGTACACGGCCACCAGGGAGACGCAACACAGCTCCTGCTTCTCCCCAGCCTTGTTATCTGGGAAGAGGGGTGAGGAAGAGAGAAGCGGGCTTGCCTCCCACCTTCCCTGGAAAGGGCGTGCAGGCCGAGGGTGCAGGAGCCCTGGCAGCTGGCCTCAGGACCCTCGTCAGGAGCAGTGGGTCCCTCTCGGGCTCCAGGCCATTTCCAACAACAGCCAGCCCTTGCCTGACACTTTCTGTGTACTGGGCACTGTCCTACATGCTTTACACACATGCCTGCAGTTAAGGTGCCCCGTGATTTGTTTTCAAACTCATTTGTAATAACAGCTTTATTGAGACACCATTTATATACTGGGCAATTCACCCTTTAACACATACAATTCAGTGATTTTTTTTTTTTTTTTGTATATTCGCAGAGGTGTGCAGCCACCACCACTATCTAATTTTAGAAAAATTTCATCATCCCCAAAAGAAGCCTAGTATCAATTAGCCATCCCTCCCATTCACCCTCCCCAGGTAGCCGCTAACCTACTTTCTTTCTCTCTTTCTTTAATTCTGGACAATTCATATAAATGAAATTATTCAATATGTGGCTTTTGTGACTGGCTTCTTTCACTTAGCATAATGTTTCCAAGGTTCATGCAAGTGGTGGCAGGTATTGTGACTTCACTTCCCTTTTCTGGCCTGTGTGACATTGTCCCCATTTTAATTTTTTTATTTATTTCATTTCATTTTTGAGATAGGATCTCACTGTGTTGCCAGGCTGGAGAGCAGTGGCACTATTACAGCTGACTCACTGCAGCCTTGACCTCCTGGGTTCAAGTAATCCTGCTGCCTCAGCCTCGCAAGTAGCTAGGACTACAGGTGCCTGCTACCACACCCTGCTAATACTTTTATTTTTGTAGAGATGGGATCTTGCTATGTTGTCCAGGCTGGTCTTGAACTCCTGGCCTCAAGCAATCCTCTGACCTCAGCTTACCAAAGTGCTGGGATTACAGGTGTGAGCTACCCTGCCCACCTTATTATCCCCATTTTAGACATGTGGAAACTGAGGCACAGGGAGGTGAAGTAACTTGCTTAGGTTACAAGGCTAATAAGTGCTGAAGCCAAGATCCAGTTTCAGACCAACCCTCTGGCCCCAGTCCACACTCTTACTTTCCTCTCTGTGCTGCCCTAGACTCCTTCCAACCTGCCAGGGGCAGGCTAGTAAGAACTCCATTTTACAGAGAAGAAAGCTGAGACCCAGGGAGAGTTAGAATCTAAGATTACACAAGAAGTTAGCAGAGCTCCTAACTCTACACTGGCCACACACACATATGGACACTCATCTGGACAGACACATCCAATGTATGACATTTACACTGGACACCAAAAGCACGCTCCAGCATGCCCCACTCACCCTGCCAGCTCTGTCTGACGCTCAGCATGCGCCACCTCACGTCCTGCCTAACACACTCTACCCCCCATCCTGCACTTCCCTGGCCCTGACTCTCTCCCCAGGTGGTCTAGGTACCTCTGTGGGAGAGGAGAGAGTAACTGATGGTCCAGGAGTACTGGGACCGGTGCTTGGGACAAGCAGTCAGGCAGATGGCGTCCTGGGACCGGGGTGGCATGCTCCCCTCTGTTCGGTCCAGCTGCAGAGCTGCTCAGGGATGATGCTGGTGAGTCAGTGGGTAGGGAAGCCCCAGCCTCTCCTCCTGCTGCTTTGGAGATACCCTCCCCTGGGCCAGGAGAGCACCGGCTGGGCAGCAGGCTCTGAGGCAGGAAATGGAGCAGAACCCCTCCTTCCAGCCTGGGTCAAAGGGACCACACCTAACTCTGTGTCATCGGCACCTGCTAAGCACTTTTCCCCACCTAGCAGCCCTGTGAAGTAGATGCCACCTGTGGCCCCTTTTTACAGATGAGGAAGCTGAGGCTTAGGGGTGGGGTCTCGCTATGTTGCCCAGGCTGGAGTGCAGTGGCTCTTCACAGTTGTGATCACAGTGCACTGCAGCCTGGAACTCCTGGGCTGGAGGAATACTCCCACCTCGCTTCTTGAACAGCTGGAACTACATGTTTGTGTTAATGTGCCCAGAAGGTTAACCAGTCTTAACCAGTACCTCCTCCCACCTCTCCTGGCCCCAGTCCCAGCCCCGGCCCGAGTACCGAGGGAGTGGTTGTCAGCGACCTCAGGGCTGCCCTGTTCCAGGTAGAGGCGGTAATAGAGGGTGCAGTTGCCATCATTCAGGAGGACAAGGAATCTGGACTGCTTGCTGTTCACCAGCACATTCCCAAAGGCCACCTCCTTTTCCTTTGCCTGGAGGCCACAGTCAGCCAGTCGGGAGTGGGGGCTCCTCCAGGCCCACAGCCCCACTCTCCCAGCCCCATTTTCAGAGCATCTCCCAAGGAAGGTCAAGTTTGGGGTGTCTGGGGGAACCAGAGGGCTCCTGTCCCCTGCCCTCTTGGAGTCAGGTTCCCTGGGGCCATCCCTCCCACCTGTCTGGGCCCCTGCCCCAGCCCCCTCCTGCCAGAACCCACCCACTCACTGAGAGGCTGCTGGTGAGCCCCATGCCCACCAGCCGGAGCTTGTAGTGGGTCGTGGCAGGGGGCTTGGCATTTGGAGGCAGGCCGGCTTCCCAGACCCAAATCCCCACTTGGAACAGGTACTTGGTCTCCTCCAAAGGGCTGAAGGTCCACGTCAGCGTCTGGGGTCACAGAAATGATCCCTGCAGGGGACTTCGGAAGCCCCTCCTCGGGTCCCTGGCCATCCGACGCCCCACTGCAGGGCGTCACACTACGGCAGCCCTTTCTCAGAATTTACCCTGTGCCAGGCACTGTACCCGGCACATGTATGGCATTTCCCCAAGTCCTGTGCTCCTATATCCCCAGGAGCTCAGTGGCCTTATTTCCATGCTTCATTTTCTGGTGAGAAACTGGAGGTTCAGAGAAGTGGGGTCCTTGCCCAAGGTCAGACACTAGTGAGGGTGGGAGCGGGGTGTCAATACTCCAGGCCACCTCCGCAGGCTTCTGCTGCCCCCAGGCACTGTTCCCTGGGCTCTTACAGATGCCTGTACTGGCGCTTCTTGTCCTAAGTTTAGCCTCCCCAACCTGTCTGTAAGTTTCTAGACTAGGGACAGGGGTCTGCTATTCTGAGTCCCAGCCAGCAGCCCCGCTGTGACTCAAAGTCCCCTTCCTCACCCTCACTGGTGGCTGGCCATTTGGACCCCAATCCAACTGCTGCAACCCACCCTCCCAATGACCTCCCAACTTTGGGGACCACGGTTGGGGAGGTGACATGCCCCAGGACCCGGCATTAGACACACTGGTTCTAGTCCCAGTCCGGCATGTCCTAACTTATGATCTTAGTAAATGGCTTCCCTGCTAAGCCTCAATTCTTTGTAAAATGGTGGGGGGGTGGGGGATGGTGGCAGTAATAATAACACCTCATCGCCAGGTGCAGGAGGTGAGTGTGGAGGGAATAGGGGGTGCACATGGTAAGTCTGGACCATGATAGGCACAAGTAAGAGATGACGGAGGTGAAGGTTGCATCACTCGGCAGGAGGGGAGCCACTCACAAGTCTCTCGTTGGGCTGGATTAGCCCCCTGGAGGGCTGGACAGCCAGCAGCTTTCGGTACTGCTCAGAGACCCTCCACTCGAATAGCCGGGGCAGACGTGAGGGGTTGCGGAAGGTGAAGGGGGTGGTGGAGGAGCAGCCCACCCAGGTGGGCTTGAAGTAGAGGCTTTTGTGGGTGTCCAGCTTCAGCTGCAGGGGCTCCTCCCGGCTGTACATGCTCACCTCCTGGAGCCAGAGGAAGGAGGGCAGTGCCCTGACCTCGCTCTGCAGTCCCGGCTCCCCCGACATGTCCAGGAAGCCATGGGAAGGCAGCTTCCCCCCTTGGAGCAGGCAGTGTGAGGCCCTCTGCCAGCCTGGATACTGGCAGTTTTTGTCAAAAGCAGAGTCAGTGGTGACTGGCCCAGGAAATGATTCTTGAAAAGAACTCAGGGACTGAGAGAGGATCCGTAGACCATTTCATGGGGCCACCATCCCAGACCCTATTGCTGGCCTGGCCCCAAATAGCCCTCTACCACCTGCAGATGTCTTTTGCTGCCCCCAGATCCATCCCCTGGGTTCTCTGTAGCACCCTCTTTCTTGGCCTCAGACCCAATGAGGTGGACAGGCAAGGCCCTGAGGGGTGGGAGACTTGCTCACAGATGTGGTTCCTTCCCTACTATGCTACTTCCTGGAGGAGAAGTGGCCCCCTGGAAATCTTAGGGGCCAGCTCCAGCATGTGGCCTTGAAAAGGGCACATGACTGTAATACCAGCACTTTGGGAGGCAGAGGAGGGCAGATCACGAGGTCAGGAGATTGAGGCCATCCTGGCCAACAAGGTGAAACCCCATCTCTACTAAAAATACAAAAATTAGCTGGGCATGGTGGCATGTGCCTGTAATCCTAGCTACTCTGGAGGCTGAGGCAGGAGAATTGCTTGAACGTGGGAGTCAGAGGCTGCAGTGATCCTATATCGTGCCACTGCACTCCAGCCTGGTGACAGAGGGAAATTCCATCTCAAAAAAGGAAAAAAAAAAAGAAAAGAGTGGTTCAAGATTACAGCCCATTCCCAAGGACCTGGGTCTGCTACCTCTGCATCCTACCTGGAGATACTGCGGGGAAGCATTGCACTGCAGGTGGAAAGCGTGCTGCTTCCAGGAGCTGCCTTTGGGGTAGGTGCAGATGAGGAAGATCTGGTGGGCCCCGGGTGTCACTAGGCCCGAGGTGGGCCGAAGGATGATGTCCGAGCCTCTCTGGGGGGCCAGGCTGAAGGTCAGCAGCATGGAGTCTGTGTTGACCAGGAGCAGGCTGCGGTAGGTGGGCTCACCAGAGGACACTGCTGGAAATAGCTGGGGGCGGGAGAAGAGGAGAGTGGCCCCCGCTCAGAGCTCCACCCTGAGACACACACTCAGGGCTCTATGTGGGGTTGGGAGGAGCTGTCTCCAAGGAGATCCAAGATGCTGCCCCGCAGCCCAGTCAACGTCCTGGGAAGGGGGAATTGAAGGAGGCCTGACACAAAAGAATGCTTTTGTTCGGCCAGGTGCGGTGGCTCACGCCTGTAGCCCCAGCACTTTGGGAGGCCAAGGCAGGCAGATCACAAGGTCAGCAGTTTGAGACCAGCCTGGCCAGTATGGTGAAACCCCACCTGTACTAAAAATACAAAAGTAAGCCAGGCATGGAGGCAGCTGGGAACCTGCAATCCCAGCAACTCGGGAGGCTAAGGCAGGAGAATCGCTTGAACCTGGGAGTCAGAGGTTGCAGTAAGCGGAGATTGCATCACTGCACTCCAGCCTGGACGACAGGGTGAAACTCCTTCTCAAAAAAAAGAGAATAGTTTTGTTCTCCAGAGACCTCCAGACAGGGAGACTGGAGGCCACACAGGCCCCTGGGAACCTCAGGTCTCCAAGGCCACTCCTCAAGGGTAAAGTAGAAGCTATTTCATTTTAGGGTGTCTTTGCATTACCCTTTGGAGAACTCATTTTCAGAGAGCCTGGTCCGGAAACTCTGGGGCTATAGTAAGTAGCTGGGCACAGTGGTTCACACCTGTAATCCCAGCACTCTGGGAGGCTGAGGTGGGCAGATCACTTGAGGTCAGGAGTTCGAGACCAGCGACCAGCCTGGCCAACAAGGTGAAAGCCCATGTCTACTAAAAATACAAAAATTAGCCAGGTGTGGTGGCGGGTATCTATAATCTCAGCTACACGGGAGGCTGAGGCTACAGAATCACTTGAACCTGGGAGTTGGAAGTTGCAGTAAGCCGAGACCATGCCACTGCACACCGGGCAACAGAGAGAGATTCTATATCAAAAAATAAAAACGTAAGTAACCCCTTCTAGATGATTCTCATGCAGGCAGCTGATGGGAACCAGCCCAAACTATCTCAGCTCACAAGCACTCTTCAGGCCTCCAGGGTGTGGTCAGCACCAGCTGAGAGCTGAGCAGGCTACAAATCACAAAACCTGTAATCCCTGACCAGAGGTCCCCATCCAGCTGGGGTGACAGCGCCTGTGTGAGCCGCTGAGAGAGTGACACCACAGCTGCCAGGCTGCATAAAGGCCACAACCCAGCAGGAGGAACTGCCAAGGGAAGGGGGCTGAGGGAGGCATCGAGGGCACCCTGTGAGGCAGGCAGGCCTTTGGGAAGCAGCTGCCTCCAAGCTGAATCTTGGGGCGGTACAGGTTTGGGATAGGAGGGCAGAAGTGTAGGTGCAGGGGGAACAGAATCACCCCAAAGCATATTGTCCCAAAGTGGCGCCTTTCCAGCCAGCAGAAGTCTAATGCAAAACCTGAAGATGGTGATGGGGACTGCTGGAGAAAGGTGAAGCTGGGTTGAAAGCCGGCGGTCTGGCCCCAGGCTCTGTGCTTTTCAGCTCTATGTCCGCCTGCTTGTCAGGTCAGACAGGGCTTCTGAGGGCCTTGGGGTTGCCTGGGAATTATGATTCCCTGAGGATGGGGCTGGCTCTACCTCTCACGTGGCGGGGTGCTCCCCAAAGGCAGGAGCTGGTGGTGCAGTTGTCATATCCCTGAGCCCGAGCCCAGGACTTGGGGCACCCAGACGTTCAGTAAACAGGGCACAAACAGTCGCAGGAGCTGGAGAGTTTTCAGCCTGAGAGTCACAGGAGCTGGTATTTCCAATGGAGCAGCAAGGGGGCAGCTGTCCAGGTCCCAGACTCTCCCCAGTCCCAGTGTTGGGGCCCAGGAGCAAGTCCTCAGGCCCAGATCCCCAGTATTGGCACAGCGGAGGTGGGGACAGCCAGGGAGGGTGCAAGGATGTGTTTCTGAGGTCAGCAGAGAAGGAGAGGGATCTGCAGGCCAAGCCAGAAGCTAGGGTTCCCCTGTCTCCCTCCCACTGCTGTTGGGGCCACACTCACCTTGGGGACATCTAGGGAATACTGGGGTACGTGGTGCTCAGAGCCAGTGAAGTAGCTGTGGCCTCGCGCCCGCACCGTCAGGCACCAGGACGGGCACACGGTGCAGTCCTCCTCAATATTACTGTAGCTCTGCAGGACCTGCAGCGGGGCCAGACCCACAGAAAAGCTCAGAGTCCTGTGCCTGTCCTGTGGGGCACCCCTGCTTGCCCCTGCCCCACCCTGGTACTACAGGAGTCCTACATTGGACACAGACAGGAGGGCCTCCCTGGGAAGACAGGGCAGAGAACAAGAATCCCAACCCAGCCCCTCCCACTGGGACCGAGGCCCTGTGTGCATCTGTCTAACAATGCTCTCTTTGGTCCTCACACCCAGGAGGAGGGTGGGGCTGGGATGTGAAGGCAGCATTCATTTTGTAGGAATGAGCCTAGAGAAGCGCCAGCCAATGGAAATATCATGTGAGCCACAAATGCCAGCCGCAAATGTCATTTTAAATGTTCCAGTAGCCACATTAAAAAAGTAAAACATGTGAAGTTAATGCTAATAGCGTATTTTATTTAACCCAATAGATCCAAAATCTTATCACTTTAACATATAACCAATATATGTTATGAGACATTTTACATTCTTTTCATACTAAGTCTTTGAAATCCGGTGTGCATTTTACACTCATGGCATGTCTGAATTGGGTCCAGCCACAATTCAGAGCTCAGTAGCTGCACGTGGCTGACAGTAGCCATGTTGGACTGCGCAGGTCTAGAGGCTGCAACCTAAATATCTGACAGGCTCAGCCTCAGCAGAGCCAGGCATCTACAAACCTGCACTGCCAAGGCATTAGGACGGGGGCAACTAAAGTCTCTGCTTTGGAAGGACTCCTCAAAAGACTGGATGTGGTCTCAAGTTTAGGGATGGAAAGATCAGGACTCAGAAGAGTCCAGAGTTAAGGAACTTGCCAGGGTGACATAGCTGATAAGTGACCCTGATCTTGACCGCACAGCCCTGCACTTCTCTGGGCCCCAACACCTTGGCCACTGGGCAAGGGCAGTGGCGTGGGCAGAGCCAAGAAGGAAGGGATGGGTAGGACTAATGGATGAGGAGGGGGCCAGAGCAGCAGGGCTGGGGACAGCCGGCACTCTTGAGTTCCCTGACCCAGGGAAGCTGAGCTAGAAGCCCCTCCCAACACAAGTGTCTAATGCTGCTGACTTTGTCTCCAGGCCCAGGGTCCTGCCCGCTCAAAGCTCCTTTAGAAGGACCACTTCTTAATTCAAGTACTAGTAAAGAAGCCAGGAGGCCTCCTAGCCAGGAGCCCCAGGGAGTGTCTCCATGTGCACCAAATCCTTCCAAACAGCTTGATCTCAGCTGAGTTCTCCCCTGGAAGGGAGGGGAGACTTACACATGAAGAGAAAATCAGATGGACTGAGCTGGGTCAGGAGCTTGTGAGGAGACAAACCCATCGAGGCCGCTGTCCAGCCAAGAGAAAGCCTGGCATGCAGAGGATGGAGCCTGAAGCCGCCCTCAGTCACCCCCGTCACCCCCATCACCCCACCCAGCCATTCAGGCTCCCAGTAGAGACCCCAAATTCTTCCCTCTCATCACGCGTACACACCTTATAGATGGCGAAGGCTTCAAGCTCCACCGTGTAAAGGCAGTTGGGGTGAGGCGGCTGGAAGTGCAGGCGCATGGCCATGGACTTGAGTGGGGGCACGTCACAGGTCTCTGGGGTCACCCAGAAGGGGCAGTCAGACCTTCGCGTCCAGACCACTGTGATCTTGCCCTTGGTGTGGTTCATCAGACACAGGGGGACAGGGTTGGGGGCCTCAGGCCCGGGGCAGGCACCAAAGTCTACCTCGACAGGCTCTACACTGACAGGCGGGGGGAAGATGGTCAAGTCGCTGGTGCCGTCGAAGAAGAACTCAGTCATGGGGGGGATATAAGGGTACTGCGGGGCTGGCATGTCCTCCAGGTCCTGCATGGAGAAAGACAGGTGGACAGGGCCTGACTGCCATTCCTCTTGCTGTTGCCCCTCCTGGGCACACTCTTGTCTGGACAAGGCTGCAGTAGTCACCCCGACAACTAATGGTGCCCATGGGACCCTGGGAGCATGGGATTGCCCAGCAATCGCTAGGGAAGAAACATGCAGCTGGGGAGGGCACTGAACCTGGATGGGAATCATGAGGGCCCCGTTCTGGTCCTGCGCCAGCTTCTTCTCCTTCAGCATGGCATCCAGGATGTCAGGGGGGTAAAGCGTCAGGCCCCGGGCCAGGTGTGTGTGATACCAGGTGAGGTGCAGAGGCTTCAGGATGGCCGGCTTGGTGCTGTCTGAGTGGCAGGTCCCCATCAGGTCCAGGAACAGTGGGTCCTGTGACATTTGTCTATGTGTGATGGGGCATGGGAGGGGTGGGGGGGCACGGGGGGTCCTGGGGGTTGAACTGACAGAAGCTGGGCAGACAGGATAACAGAAGCAGCAGGGCAGAAGCTTCAGGTGGCCAGTGAGTGAGCACTCAGCCATGGCCTGGCTCAGCCAGGGCACCGCAGGAGTCCAGGACAAGCCAGGAGAGAGCACCCCTGTCCTTAAAACACTCAGCCATTGCCCACTCTTCCCCTCTGCTACGGCCTCTGGGCATTCTCTTGTCCACCCTAATGCCAGCCCAAAGGCCTGCAAAACTAGAATGCAGGCCCTCCCAAGGGAGGAGAATATGGGGGCTGCCTCATCAGGCCTCCCTCTGGGCTTCTGTTTCTTCCTCCATTCCCAAGGATCCCCCTAGTCCATATTACACTGTCATGAGAATTAGAGAAAGGTGCCCATTGCTCCAGGTACACAACACAGCCCGAGTCTGGGCACCAGCTCAGGAAGGGATCATGGGTTACATTTCAGCCCTGTTGCCACCTTGGCCAGGTACCCGCTGGTCAGGGCACAATGTGTCCGATCTTGCCCAGGGGCCTAAGGTTGGGGTCTAACTTGAAAGCTCTCTGCCCTACGCATGCTATGTGGGGTGGCTCCAGGGAAAAATTAGTCTATGGAGTCATGGAAGGCAAAGAAATGGCAAAGCCTGCAGGGCTTGGGGGAGGGCAGGAGGCCGAGGGTCCAAACCGCCCTCTCCCAGCCCATAAGCACAGCAGCAGCAAAGCGCCTGGCCTGGTAGCAGGGCAAGACTGACAGACACACAGTGATCTCTCCTGTACCCGGCCCACACAGTGGCTCCAAAAGCCGGGGCTGGAGCCCAGGAGTGGGAGACGACTAGGCAGAAAGTCCTAGAAGTTTCAGAACACAGGTGAGTGGCCACCAAGCCTTGTCATCACCGCTGGGCCCTGGGGAGCCTCTCCCCACTCAGCCTCACGCCTTCCCCACCGCTCACCTGGTGGTGGATGAGACAGGCCACACGCCGAAAGCAGATGATGGGGTGAGTGGGCCGGAAAGCACAGCGCAGGGTCATGCGGGCCTTGCCCACCAGGGTCCCAAAAGCAGGCTTTATGCTAAAGACGCTCTCCAGGCAGTCGATGGCAAACTGGAAGTGAGCCGTGCAGTCTGACTGGTTCTCAATCCACAGGGCCTGCTCGGAGCACTCTCCAAGGTTGACCCAGCTGAAGTCGACACAATAGCGCTGCAGGGACACAGCAGGGCCTGGGCACAGGAGATGGGGTATCAGCTTCCCCAAGAATGTCTTAGACAAGGTCCCACTGATGGGTGGTGGTGCTCTCTGGGCCAGGCTACAAAGGCCCAGAGCCCTGGCAGGCTGAGCAGAACTCCAGCGTAATTGGGTGTCCGTGGGACGGGAATTCTCTAGGTAGTTGCAAATGATTCCCCACAGGGCCACCAGGGGGCAGCAAACACCCAGGCTGAGGCAAGGTGGCCCTGGCTCTTAGAAGCAGGGAAGGAGCTCTTCAGAACCCTCAGCAGACTGCTCCTGTACCCCGGGGAGACCCCTGGGGTCACCAGTACCTCCACAGAAACCAACGACTTTGAGCAGGGTCTTGGAGGCACAGCCAGAAGGCACGATGGAGAAGTAGTCCATAGTCCTGGTGTCCAGTGTCTTGGGGTGGAAGTACACAGACACGCATTTCTTCTCTCCTGGGAGCACAACGCCGTGGGCCGTGGGGCATGAGAAGGCCTGGTCTCTGGCCATTTCATCTGGGGAAATTTCAATCCGGAAGGGAGCATTTACCTGTGGGGCCAGGCAGAGGGACAAGGGGTCAGGTTGCAGAGTGGGACATTGTACAATGTGGCACAGTCTACACATTGTACTGGTGTGCCCAGCGGGCATCCAACCTGTGCCCCACTAGCCAGGCTGCCTCCACCAGGAGGAGGGAAGGGGCCGAGTCATGTGCACTGTGCTGGGCCTGCCCAAAGGGGACACCTTGGAATCTCCCCAAGGTCCCATCGCAGCTAACTGTGGTTGTCCTGGGGTCAGGACAGTCTTAGAGCTGTTCTTGGAGTGGCTCTGGGGAGCTGAGGTGTACCCCAGCCCAGCCCCCAGCAGAGGGAAAGGACACCCTTGAGGACAGTTGACATGGATTACCTGAGACTTGGGGCCAAAGGTGTAGAGAGAAACAGGGGCATTGTGTAAGGGGGTGATTTTAGGAAACTCCGGTCCTGGGGGCCCTGAGTCCTGCTGCTGCCCCTCCCACCCAGTGCCTACCGCCGATGGGTTGTGGAGCCTGATCTGCCTCTCCAAGGTGCAGCCCACAGCAACAGAGCCGAAGTGCAACAGCTTCTGGAAGCCCTCGGCATCCTGGTCCTCCAGGCGCTTGTGCCTTATGCTCACCAGCAGCTGGGCGCACTTGGCTGGGGCAGAGATGGGAGATTCTTGGGGTAACTACCAGGGCCTCTGTGTCCCCAGTTGAACAGCCCCTCAAAGAAGGCAGGTGGCCCCAGGGAACATTTAGTCTGTAACATCATGGAAGACAAAGAAAGGGCAAAGCCTTTGGGGCTGGGGAGAGGGCAGGAGGCTGGTGGAGGCCCTGTGGGGGCCAGGCCAGGTGGGAGGTGGGGGACACGGAGGCTTAGAGGCCCAGGGAGGTACAGCAGGGGCGGGTCTGCGGGTGGTGGGAGGTTGGGCCTCACCTACAGCCTGCAGCTGGATGCTGGTCCTCTGCTGGCTGCCCTCCCCGTACCAGCATGTGGCCTGTACCTCGTGGATGAGGGCAATAAGGGGCTGAAAGGTCACTTTGATCTGAGAGGCCTGGCCTGGCTCCAGAAGCCCCATGGTAGGCAGCATCTGGAATGGGCTGGAGAACTCCCAGGTGAAGAAGGTGGGCAGGTCCCTGGGGGTGGGGAGTGGGTCAGACCACTGGGCTCCCGGCCCCTGTTCCTGCAGTAGCAAGTCAGGAACGCTGGCCAGAACCTCAGACTCCCCCCAGGGTATGCCCATCTCTCCCACTCCCAGACGCCCTCCTCACAGCTCTTGTTCTCCCCACCCATGTCTCAGCCTCTCTCTCACCCCACATTATCCAGGCAGAAACAGGCCTCGGTTGTGTCCCCCACAGCACACATGGGCAGCTGCAGGGACGGTGGGCAGATCAGCCTGTGGCAGGGCAGGGTGGCCCGCAGGCCCACACAGAATATCCCCTCCGCTTTCTCAAACCACAGCTGGTCCACATACTCCTTCTGCAGAGCAAGGTGGGCAGAGGCAATCACCCATCGGTGGCACTCAGGGACTGCACATCCCACCTACCCTCAGCTGCCCCCAACACAACCACTAAGGGGAGGGCTGGGCCATGGCCTCCATGTCAGGCTGAAGGGAGGCTCAGCTACCTGGGCACCTATGTTGTCTTGGTCTCAAAGATTAGAGCCTCTTTTGTGGAAAAAGTATTCTGAGGAAATGTGGGCAGGGGGTGGCAGCAAGAGGCTGAGAAATAAATGTAGTAGGGGTTTCTTTTTCTTTTTCTTTTTTTTGAGATGGAGTCTCACTCTGTCGCCCAGGCTGGAGTGCAGTGGTAAGATCTCAGCTCACTGCAACAGCTGCCTCCTGGTTCAAGTGATTCTCCTGCCTCAGCCTCCCAAGTAGCTGGGATTACAGGAATGTGCCACCACACCCAGCTAATTTTTGTATTTTTTAGTAGAGATGGGGTTTCACCATGTTGGCCAGGCTAGTCTCTAACTCCTGGCCTCAAGTGACCTGCCCACCTCGCCCTCCCAAAGTGAGGGATTACAGGCGTGAGCCACTGTGTCTGGCCCCGGAAGGCAGGTCTTTCTGATGGTCAATATATTGAAGCCTTTAATTCCCCTGGGGAATGCCCTCTGTCTAATGAGATGAGGGAGGTCACTGTTCCCAGGTGCCTTCCTGCCCTCACTCACTGTGGCAGACCTTACCTCTTCCAGAGGCCGGAAGACGATAGGGAGCGTGAGGGTTATGCCTGGGCTCAGGAAGATGGGCTGGGGGATGACCGTGAAGAAGAACTTGGTTTTGGGGGGCCTGCAGGAGACAGCAGGGGGGTGAGCACCTCAGATCAGGGCTCAGAACAAGTGGAAGAGGCAGGAAACGAGAGAAGCCCTGTAGCCAAAGGCGCTTAAGTCCTAGGGACCACAGAGAAACAGACCAGGAGATGAGTATGTGCAGGTGGAAACTCAGGGGTTCGGTCACAAGAGGATCCGTCCTCTTCCTCCCCCTCCTAGTTTCAGAGATCTTCACTCTAAACAAAAAGGGAGTAGTGTTTGTACCTTTGACGAGTACAGAGGCCCGAGGGGGACAGAGACAGGGAAGGGCTGCCCAGATTCAAAGAGTCCCTGAGCACTGAGGTGGGGGAACCAAGGCTGAGGAGGGTGGGACTTAAGATGCCTTTCCAGAGACCTCAGCAGAGCAGCAGTAGCCCACAGTGGGTCAGAACCACAGCTGCTGCAGACTTTCAACATACTATTAAGACGATGACATTGTCAGCAACTTTACAACAACAAATGCTTAAATTTAGATGAAAAAAACCGATTGCTATAAAAATATAATTTACCAAAACTGACCCAAGAACTGTTCAATAAATACTATGGCTGTTGTGCCTAAAAACATCAAAGAAATGGAATGGGTGGTCAAACATCTTTCCACAGGCCAGGTACAATGCCTCGCATCTGGAATCTCAGCACTTTGAGAGGCTAAGGCGGGAGTATCACTTGAGCCCACAGGTTCAATACCAGTCTGGGCAACAGGGCAAGACCCTATCTATACCAAAATTAAAAAAAAAAATTATCCAGGCATGGCGGTGCATGCCTGTAGCCCCAGATACCCGAGAGGCTGAGGTGGGAGGATCACTTGAGCCCAGGAGTTCAACGCTGCAGTGAGCCACGTTAATGCCACTGTACTCCAGCCTGGGCAACAGAGCAAGACCCTGTCTCAAAACAAACAAACAAACAACAACAACAAAAAACTATGCACACACAAAAAAGAATGAAAGAAAGGAAAGGAAAGGAGGGAAGAAAGGAAAGAAAAGAAAAAAAGAAAGAAGAAATTACATAAACTTCAATGTGTGTTTATTAGAAAAACTCTCGGCAAAGCAGGAATAGAAGAATACTCCCATAATCTGACGAAGTGTACAAAAAAAAACCAAAACAAATGAAACCACAAACCAGTCCTACAGGAAATCAATTCTCCCAGACTGCTTAATGGTGAAAGAGTGCAGTCCTTCACTCTGAGATGAGAAACAGAACAAACCTCTTTCTGTAACCACTTCTGTTCAACACTTTTCTATTTAACAACCCAGTAAGGAAAGACAAAGTATGTAAGGATTTGGAAAAAAAGTCATTTTCTACATGAAATACAAATGTGTGCATGAAAAAAACCAAGAATACAACAAATAAATTATTAGAATTAATAAGAGGATTTGCAAAGATCACTGAACACAATACCTATATGAAATGACATTTTAAAAACTAACAACAAACAAATAAAACAACTAAAAATACGTCACATATAACAAAAGCAAAAACATAAAATACGAATAAATCTAAAGATGTGCAAGATGTCTATGGAGAAAACTTTACACTTTATTGAGAGACATGAAAGATAACCTAATAAATACAGAGATAGCCCATGTTCATGGATTAAAAGACACAATATTGCAATGATATCATTTCTCCCCATATTCATCTATAGGTCCAATTAAATCCCAATCAAAATCTCAAGAAGTGTTTCATGTGCATGCATGTTAAGCTGATTTGAATATTTACATAAAAGATTGAAGGGCCAAGAATAGTCAAGATAATCTTGAAGAAGAGTTAAGAGGACTTATACTACCAGATATCAAGATGTACTATTCACAAAAATCAATTCCATACAGATAAAAGATAAATATAAAAGGCACACCTATAACATCTTTATTAGATACTAGAGGAAAATATCTTCCTGACCTAGGGGTAGAGAAGGCCTTCTCAGGAAAAGTGTAAAAAAGCACCAACCATAACAAAGACTGATAAAGTTGGTACCTTTAAAATTCAGAACTTTCGTTCTTCAAAAGACACAATAAAGAAAGTAAAGACAAATCATAAGATGAGAGAAGATATCCACAATTTATAACTGGCAAAGGGTTTGTAACTGGAATAAGAACGTCTTCCAAAAAGAAAAACGACAAAATAATGTAATAGAAAAATGGCCACAGACTTGATCATAAATTTCCCAAATGAAGAAATGCAAATGGTCGATAACCTACAAAAAGACAGTCATCCTTATTAATCAGTAATCAGAGAAATGCAAATTAAAACCACAAGTTACCATGATTGGCAAAACTTTTCAATTCTGATAATAGCAATTATTGGTAAAGCCATGGAGGAACAGGAACACTCTGCTGCTGGAGGGCGTCTACACAAATCTGTGCACTTTGGGAAATCGTTTGGTTTATCTACAGAGGGTGAACCAGCACATGTCCTAAGCCTCAGCAATTCTGCTCCTATGTCTATACCCCAGAAAAGACAGAAGGTAGAGCAAGGAGGCAGAATAGAAGGCTCCACCCCACAAAGACACCAATTTAACAACTACCCAGAAACACAAAAAAACGAAAAACTTTCATAAGTGCCCAAAATCACGTGAGCCTTCATAGTACCTGGTATTTCCCAGAAAAATTCTTGTACTTGTGCAACTGGACACATAAACACAAATGTTGGTAACAGTCTCCAACTAGAAACAACCCAAACTTCCTTCAACAGAAAATACACAAGTACATTATGGTACAGGCACACACTGGAACACTACCACGATGAAAAGAATGAACTATAGCTGCACAATTATTCATACTGCACGTTTTAGACACTCACTGGCTTTTATATAGCATGTTAAAGGTTTTCTGTTTGTTTGTTTTGTTTTTTAAGAGAGCCTGCTTTAGTGGCTCAAGGCTCTGGTGCTGGGTCCTTGATTCCTTACGCTGGTACCTGTACTTCATCTTCTGGAGTTTCAAGGATCGATTTTTCAGAACCAGGCTCCTTGTGGTCTCCTTTCCTAGCTCCCAGCCTTTCCAGTGCAGCTCCTCAGCCACCTCAATGCCCCAGATGACCCTCTTCTTCACTCTCTCCTGCTTCTTTGGGGAGTGCATCTGATTGTCCATGGAGTTTGCAGGCTGTTTGGGTGGCAGGGAGAAGGGGGATCAGAAAGCATGCATCAGCAGGGTGGGATGCCAAGACCTAGAGAACAGGCGAAGGTCTTCCCTCCACCACCAAGAAAATAAAGGACAAGACAGAAAAACGATGATTGACACCACCTGTCACCCCCGGGGGATGGCCTAGAGATAGACATCACCTCTTCCAAGACTGGAACTGCTTTGCAACTAGAGCCCCTGCCCCTGCAGCCTTCCCCGGGTGGCCCCATCGGCCATTCTGTGCAAGCACACAAATGCAGGCTTCCATTCTATTCCTCAGTGCACCCTCAGATCCCACCCAGTCAGGTGCCTCTTCCCCTCTTCTTCCTCCCAGTCCTGCCCCTTGCTACAGATGCCTCTTAGCTAGAGCAGTCTATCCCAGGCCCCTTTCCAGACCGCAATTCCCTCTGCACCATTCCCTCTCCCATTCCTCAATTGGCTGGTGGAGCAGAGGAGGAGCCAATTTGCCTGCTATTCACCCCTGCTATTCCCCTGACTTCTGGGGCCACTCCAAGTGCTGCTCCTGGTGATGCTGGGGCTGCCACATGCGGCGTTTCCATCTATAATGGAAAGTCTTTCCATAGGCTTATCCATCAACCTCTTCTAGATGAAGAAGGAGGGAGCATGGAAGCCCCCCAGGGCGGTAAGGTGGAGGATGAACTGGATGCCTCTTCCTACCACAGTCATTGCTACGAGCACTCAACTCATTGGCATTTTATCTTTTTTTTTTTTTTTGAGACGGAGTTTCGCTCTTGTTACCCAGGCTGGAGTGCAATGGCGCAATCTCGGCTCACCGCAACCTCCGCCCCCTGGGTTCAGGCAATTCTCCTGCCTCAGCCTCCTGAGTAGCTGGGATTACAGGCACGCACCACCGTGCCCAGCTAATTTTTTGTAATTTTTAGTAGAGACGGGGTTTCACCATGTTGACCAGGATGGTCTCGATCTGTTGACCTCGTGATCCACCCGCCTCGGCCTCCCAAAGTGCTGGGATTACAGGCTTGAGCCACCGCGCCCGGCCCTGTTTTTTTTTTTTCTTTGTGAGGGTCTCACTCTGTTCCCCAGGCTGGAGTGTAATGGCACGATCTTGGCTCACTGCAACCTCTGCCACCAAGGTTCAAGTGATTTTCCCACCTCAGCTTCCCAAGTAGCTGGGATTGCAGGCACCAACATCATGCCTAGCTAATTTTTGTATTTTCGTACAGATAAGGTTTCACCGTGTTGGCCAGGCTGGTCTTGAACTCCTGACCTCAGGTATCCACCTGCCTTGGCCTCCCAAAGTGCTGGGATTACAGGCGTGAGCCACCGTGCCTGGCCAGCATTTTATCTTTGACCAGGTATTGCTTTTATACTGCTACATAACATAAAGATATAGTTATCCATTCAACAAATATTTTTTGACCACCTATCATGCACCAGACACTGTGCTAGGTGCTGGGACTATAATGGTGAACAGGACTTAAAATCCCTTTTCTCTTGGAGCTTACATTCTCAGTTTCATTATTTACTGAGTGTGTCTGATGGACAGTATACTATTTTAATTCCTGAGTCATCTATGGAAGAAAGGTGACATGGGTGATGGGAGGTAATTTATTATAAATATCAGTTGGTGCATCAGTCAGTGTCCAGGCAGGAAAACAGAAGCCACTTTGAATGTTTAAAATGAAATTTACTGCAGCCGGATGTCGTGGCTCACACCTGTAATGCCAGCACTTTGGATCACAAGGTCAGGAGTTCGAGACCAGCCTGGACACACAGTGAAACCCTGTCTCTACTAAAAATAAAAATAAATTAGCCAGCCCGTGGTGGTGGGTACTTGTAATCCCAGCAACTCAGGAGACTGAGGCAGGAGAATCACTTGAACCCAGGTGGAGGTTGCAGTGAGCCAAGATCGTGCTACTGTACTCTAGCCCGGGTGATAGTGTGAGACTCAGTCTCAAAAAAAAAAAAAGGGAAAACAAAAACAAAAAACCAAAAACATGGAACTTACTGCACAACCATGGGTAATGAAGGAACCCAGGAGCTGGCAACATCAACACGCTGCCACCACGCCCTGGTTAGAAGTGGTGGAGTCAATACAGCCTTGAGGCCTGTCTGGTGGGAACTGGAGCCCCAGGGGAAACGCAGCTGCTGACAGAGACACTGTCAAAAGCAGAGGGAGGAAGAGAAACGCCCTGGCTTCTCCCTTCCTCCCACCCTCCAATCTCCTACCAGCTCAGAGCAGAGCAGGGGAGGGCAGTGAGTGAATCCAAGGGCAAACAGTTCCGGAACAGCACAGAGGACAGAGATGTCTTCTAAAACATGACCCTCAGTCCACAATGAGGCCAGGGCAGCACACCTAAGGAGTTGGCACCACACAACACACAACACAGACACACGCTGCATCATCCACAAAGCCATACCCATAGTCACACCCCCTGGACAGTGCAGCTGCATCAGAGAACCATAAGAGCTGCGAAGAGTAAACAGCATCTGTATGTTATTGGTCAAACACAAAGTCCTAGGGGTCAAGGCCAGAAAAACTTTCTGAGGAGAGAAATCCTGGCCATCCAACCAGCCTCTGGCTTGTTCCTTCCTGGCACTCTCCTACCCCACAGCCTCTTGGCCACTCACTGCTCCCAGCACTCCAGTGTGCTTGGTGCTACAATGGTGAACAAGACTGACAAATCATTTTTCTCTTGGAGCTTACATTCTCAGTTTCAGTATTTACTGAGTGTCCATGGCCAATATGATATTTTCTTTCCTGAACAACCTATGGAAGAAAGATGACAAGGAAAGTCTAGACAAGGTCTAGGGCTAAGATACAGAGGGAAGAGTCAGGGCCTCACAGATTCCCACCCTCCTGCCCTGCTGCCCATGCCCCACCCTGGCCCTGCCACACCCTGCTCCGCCTGCCCTGGCTGTATTCCCACCCGGGCACTGATAGTGCTGCAGGCACTCATGGCTGCACTGCTGTCATTGATGATGGGGATGGCCATTGTGCTGGCACTCAGGCAGGATCCACCAGAGTTCATGGTGTGGTCCCTGCTGTTCCTGGACCTCATGATGGAGCTTGGAGCCTGGGTGAGCATCAGGCCCTTGGGACACAGTCCAAAAGGAGCACTTTGAGTGTGGAGCTGGGAATAGAGCAGAAGGAAAGGGAGACAGGAGTGACATGAGAAAGAGAGGCTGAGGGAGGAGACTCTTGTGGCCATCCTTGTCATGGAGAAGAGGGTCAGCTTCCCAGCTCTGGCAACAGGTACAAGGTGGCACCATGAGGAATGAGGCTATACACAAGATTCAGAGCTTCTCCTGGGAGCCTAGGGACTCACCATCAGGAAAGGGACTCCAAATAGAAACCTGGGGACAAGGCTCACCCCATCATGCCCCTCCATGGCCATACTTGGCTCTATTCAGCTAGCTCCAGTGGGTGTCACTGAAGCATGTGCATTACCTTTATCTGGCTTTTACTCTCTGCTTGTTTCCTCTAAACACTCTTGCCTCTTGTGAGAAGAGGAATAAGGGAGAAGGAAGAGGCAAGTGAGACTGACCACCTTCTGGGTTTCCTTCGCCAGTCTACAACCTGTTAAGGCAAACATCACTGAAATCAATCAAAGCATGTCAATCCATCTCTAGAGAAGAGGGATTCCCGATGACTGTAGTTGAAATCATATGCACATATATGTGACACATATGTAAAGTATATACCAGATGTTATGTATGTGTACATGTCTGTTTTCCAGGAGGAACATCTACAGCTTTCACCAAATGCTTAAAAGGATGTTTGACCTTGACCTAAGGGACACAAAGTATCTCAGACTAGCTCTGGCTCCATCATCTTGAATCCCCTCTTCCTTTAGCACACACACTCAGTGTGACTTTGTTACTTCTATAAGAGAACAGCAATTTTCAGACTCACACACCAAAACTAAGCCAGCTCCACTCGGGCACATGTGGAAGTGGTGTGCAGACCTGTACAATGACTTACCACAAATGGTTCATCTCTAATTTTCCTTTATGCTTGATACAAAGCCATCATCCATGAAATCATAGAACATGGCACTGTCCCCAAAATATAATGCAATCCATGTGTGTAATTTAAAACATTCTAGTAGCTGCATTATAAAAGTAAAAAGACACAGGTAAAATTAATTATAACAATATATGTTATTTAATCCATCATATCAAAAATACTCTCATTAAATATGTAATCGATAATTATTGAGATACTTTACTTTCTTATTTTGTATTAAGTCTTTGAAATCTGGTGTGCATTTTACACTTATAGCGCATGTCAGTTTGGATTACCTTTTTTTTTTTTTTTGAGAGATGGAGTCTCACTCTTTCACCTAGGCTGAAGTGCAATGGCACAATCTCGGCTCACTGTAACCTCCACCTCCCAGATTCATGCAATTCTCCTGCCTCAGCCTCCCGAGTAGCTGGGATTACAGGCACCCGACACCATGCCCAGCTAATTTTTATATTTTTAGTAGAGAAGGGGTATCACCATGTTGGTCAGACTGGTCTCAAACTCCTGACCCTGTGATCCACCCGTCTCAGCCTCCCAAAGTGTTGAGATTACAGGCATGAGCCACAGTGCCTGGCCGGACTACCCATATTTTAAGTGCTGAATAGCTATATAGGGCTATTGGCTACCACATTGGATGGCATCACTCTAATACCTTTTTTGAACATATGAATATTTTTCAGACTACTCAATGTATCCTCCCCCACTTCTTCAAATAAGAATCTCAAAAAAATAATGTCTATTAACATGTACTAAAAACCTACATGCCAGGCAGTGTTGTAAGGTCCTTACAGGTTTATTTATTTATTTTCGAGACGGAGTTTAGCTGTTGTTACCCAGACTGGAGTGCAATGGCACGATCTCGGCTCACCACAACCTCCGCCTCCTGGGTTCAAGCAATTCTCCTGCCTCAGCCTCCCAAGTAGCTGGGACTACAGGCGCGCACCACCATGCCCAGCTAATTTTTGTATTTTTAGTAGAGATGGGGTTTCACCTTGTTGACCAGGATGGTCTAGATCTCTTGACCTTGTGATCCACCCACTTCGGCCTCCCAAAGTGCTGGGATTATAGGCGTGAGCCACCGCACCCAGCCTTATTTATTTTTGAGAGAGAGTCTCACTCTGTCACCCAGGCTGGAGTGCAGTGTCAAGATCTCAGCTCACTGCAACCTTCACCTCGCAGGTTCAAGCGATTCTCCCTCACAGGCATTTTAATTCTTATAACAATTTGTGATTATGTGTGACTTGCCCATTTATTTGGCCTAAAATGGTCTCTTTTCAAGTTTGTGGTTCAATTCCTTATTTCAATGTATTCATATTTAGTAACCAATTTTATGATCACCCTTTAGGAATTTATACATTTCCATCAGACACTCTCTTATTCCTCCCCCACCATCTGCCACCACTCCTTTAAAGTGGAAGATTCTGTTGACTCTATTTTTCCTAGTTGGCAACATGTCCAAACCCCCTAGAGGGGACTATCTAGATTCTTTCCTTCCTTCCTTCCTTCCTTCCTTCCTTCCTTCCTTCCTTCCTTCCTTCCTTCCTTCCTTCCTTCTTCCTTCCTTCCTTTCTTCACAAAGCACTTACTGAGTGCCTATTACGTACCATCTACTGTGCTAAGCACCAGACAAGGCAGGCAAGTCTGCTACCTCCAACTGTGAACTGGACATTCAGATGAAATCAAAGAAATGTAGCTGAGGAGACACAGAGAGAGTCAATTACTTTTCTGCCACGGGATGGTCTTGCAGTCCTGCCCTGACTCATTAATGCCTCTGACCTCAGGGGATTGTACAGACAGCTCCTGCCTCGGGGTTCTAAAAAAGTCTCCACTCAACACATGAATATTCCACAGAGTGCCTAGAAGAGCTGGTCCAACCCAGGTCATAGGGGAGTAAGCTGGGTCCCAAGGCAAGGGAAGCTGGATGCCAGCATCTTCTCAGACTCTACTGGGATAGGAAATTTTCTCCATCTCCCGGAGCCTCAGTCTCCTGCCTATAAAATGTGAGTTATCCTGACGATTTCGCAAAGTTGATGTGCAGCTCGAATGAAACAGAGGATTTTAAAACGCACTCAACAAACCTATGTTATAGTAATTAACAACCGTAACTTCCACACTAGCCTGCACTATTCTCCCAAAAGACTCACACATCTGCAGTCGTTGTGAAGAGACTGGGCAAGAGAGGTTTTTTGTTTTTGTTTTAAATCGAAGTTTCCAATTTCGAGGACTTAAAAATATATATTATGAGCGTCCTTTATTTGTCTAATTGCGGATCTAAAAATCTCCAAGATGACCACTGGAAAAAAGTGGCAGGTCGTCGTGTAGAGTAGAGGGACAAAGAAATAGGTGAAACAAAGGGGGACAAAATATACTTAGAGCTGTTTCTTCTTTCTCTTCGGGCTCCTTAGTCTGATCTCGCCCAAAGGTCAGTCCCACGGGGCTCTCTGAAGGGCTTGGAGGGGACCTCTGGCCACGACTTCCCTAAGGAGAGGGTATCCCGGGACCGATACCTTCCCTGGCCACCCGCGCCGCTCCTGGGACCCTGGGACCCTGGGACAAACGCTCCGAACTTACATCTCCGCCATATTGCCGTCTCCATAGATACAAGACGCGCAGGACACGGCGTCTTCAGACATCCCAGGGCAACGACGGCAGCCCGAATGAGACAAGATTCATAGAAGGTGAATGTGCCGCCCAAATTTATTACCTATATTCAATTTTGATTCCCTGACTTTTCCTGCTGGTAGTAACTGTGGGCTTCTACTTGTCGCGACATGGTAATGTAGCGCCCCCTAGTTGTCATGACTTTCCAGCAATCATGACTTTAGTTAACGACCAAATTCACGGGAAGCTACTCGGTGTGCTTGACACTGACACACAGAGACAGAACTTCATTCTCTGTGATTGCAATTGTTAACTTAAAAGCAGCCCGTAGTTATTTCTTATTTGGATATTACTTTGCAAATAGCTCCCTTTTGCTGATGAGAGGAACTGTGTCCTCTGCGTTTTTTCCCAGCATTTCTTCTTGCTCAGCAACAAGAAAAATAACTCTTTTGAAGGGATCGGAAGGTTAATGTATGAAGGGATTATTAACATAATGTAGACTTTTGGAAGCCCATTGGTTCATTTGTTGGTATGTGTGCTGGAGGAAGAGTGCGATTTTGTAAGACTCCTTAGTAGGTGAAGCTGAAAGTCTTAAAGTTCACTCGTGGGCAACCACGGATGTTTTTGCTCCCCAAGACAGTGAACCGGTTTCCTTTCAGATGGAAGGAGGGGCGTGGTTAGGGGGAGAAAGCTTAGTGAGTCTATGGGTAAATTCAGAAAATAAGCTATCATTTTGGTACAATTGGAGTTGACTTGTGAAAGGTGAAAGATGAACTGAGATGACAAAGTGGCCTGAGCTGGCCTGGCAGATCACATGGCCAGAGACTGGCAGGACCAGAGGGAAGGGGCAGGCAGGGTGCCTGGTAAGTTACGCCAGCATGATTAGGAGTTTTCCGGGAATCAAGGAATGTGGAACTCAGTGAGCTTTTCACTGGTTTTAACAGGATTCTCAGAATCTGAAACCTGTACTTTGGACATGACGACTTTTATGCTGTTTGTAGTTTCTATAATGATTTCCTTTTTGTTTTTCCCCAAATTCTTTTTGAAATGGTCAGCCTGACTCAGCTGGCCCTTAGGAACAAGGAAATGAACCAGTCCATTCTTAGGCTAAAAAAAATAGAGACTTTGGGGGCAGGGTTTATTGTTGGCCCCAGGAATCTCAGGAAAACCCCAAAGAGGAAAACAGCTCATGGAGAACAGTTAATGCTAAAGGCGTCCTTGTGCCTCTTCACTGGAAAGCCTTTTTCCAGAGTTCTTGCCTGCTCAAACCTTGGTGGATTCTGGGTTTGGGAAAATTAAAGGGGATGGTTCCTCCTCTTAGCAGGACTCCTGTAGGCTCTGCTTCTGTAGGTGTCTAGCTGCTTCCTAGAAGCCCTGATGCTTAGTGATCTCTCCTGACATTGGTGGACTCCTAGCAAGAAGCCTGCATGCTAGAATTTGCCCAGGGAGGCAAACACATGGAAAAAGTCTTCACAAGGTCTTGAGTCTGAGAAGGGGAAAGAGGAAGCTGGGCTTGCTTTGAAACTCTCTCTTTCCAGGAGCCCAGAACCAGTGGAATAATGGATCCTGAGACGTGTTTATCATATTCTCCCTGGACCTAAAAATAGATCATGGGGGAGGAGGGCAAACGTGGTGGCTCACACCTGTAATCCCAGCTCTTTGGGAGGCCAAGGCGAGTGGATCAGGAGTTCGGTCAGGAGTTCAAGACAAGCTTGGCCAACATGGTGAAAATCCGCCTCTACTAAAAACATAAAAATTAGTTGGGCATGGTGATACATGCCTGTAATCCCAGTCACTTGAGAGGGAGAGGCTGAGGCAGGAGAATTGCTTGAACCTGGGAGGCAGAGGTCACAGTGAGCTGAGATCACACCACTGTACTCCAACCTGGGTGACAGAGCGAGACTCTATCTCAAAAGAAAAAAAAATGATCATGTGAGAGGGGTTGCTGTTTGGTTCAAGGCTGGGTGACGATACAGGAATTTGATGATCAGGATGTAGGAAAAGTGAGGTAGGATGGAAGGCCTCAGATCCTCCTGGCCTGGAAGCTGGGGTGGGGAATAATAAAGGTAAAAGCACACTCCATGATTTGGACTTCCATACACATATAAACAAATATCTTTTCTAAGTTTTTTTAAAGGTATATATCTTCCCACACCCCTATGCTTCCCATCATATAGAGAAGACCCTGGGCTGGGAAATTAGGCAGACCTGAGATTAATCCCTACTCCATTACTAATTGCCTGTGTGATCCTGGGCAAGTCACTTGACCTCTCTGAGCTTCAGTTTCCTCATCTATTACCTGGGGATAATTCTCAAAAGGCAGGTGGGAAGATTGGGTGATAAGGTATGTGTAAAGTACTTGATATATGGTAGGGAATCAACAAAATCACACACACACACACACACACACAGAGAGAGAGAGAGAGAGAGAGAGAGAGAGAGAGAGAGAGAGAGAGAGGACGTTCACTAAATGGGAGGTCTCTGTAAGTAAGCCACCAAGCCTTCTGTGAAACTGCACCTCCTACAAACATCCAGCCTCTCTGCTGCATGCTGGAGAAGTGGAAAGTTTCTGTCCTCTCCACATCCTCCTCCTTTGTTTCTCCAAGAAGGCTACCTTGCTGCTCCTGGTAGAGAAAGGCAAAAGGAGACACCAGGGTGCCTCACTGTCCAGTTGCAAGTCCTCCCAGGTCCAGCACTTAGAAAGCCCTCTCCTGCCTTCCTCCATCCTGAGATTCTGACTCCATTTTGAGTGCTGGTTCTGGAATCAGGTTTGCGTTCAAGTTGTACTTAAGAGATGGAGGTGAAAAGGTGGGCTCTCCCACAGAAGCTCCTGACCTCAGAAATGAGTAGGGTGAGTATTCTCAGCCCAGTCTGGGGTGGGGAGTAGAGGGTGAGAGAAGGCTGTAGCTAAGAGGGCCACTGAGTGCGTTAGGGCTGGATCTAGGAGCAGACAGGGAACATTCTCTGCATTAGAGGATCATGGTCCCCTGAAGCTACTGGTATTAGACAGTGTTAAGAGACTGGTAGCAACTCCAGCCTGAAAGGGCTGCCAGGGCCCAAAACTGGCAGGATTTAGGGATAGACTGTCAAATGGCAAGATAATTTAAAGGAAAGCACTCCTTTCTGCCTGGGACCCCTACAGGATTTTCTAACTCTCCTATGCAAACCCAGGCCCCATAGGTAACTTTCTCCCTCTATTCATTGTCCCCCCAACAGGGTAGAAAGACATACGAGCTAACAATAGGGGGATGGAGGGAAAAGGACGTGAAGTCTAATCTCAGAAAACTCAAGTTCAAGTCCTGGATCCAGCTTTTTTTTTTTTTTGAAAGAAAAAAAAGGAGAGAAGAAGAGGAAGAAAGAGGAAGAAAAAGAGGGAGAGAGAACAGGAATATTGCTTTATTCTAAAAATGGGTATTAATAATGGCCGATCAATATTTTGTGTATTTAAAGTGGAGAATGTATATTTTGTGTATTTAAAGTGGAGAGCTCTATAAATATTTATTAAGTTTACTTGTTCCGGATCTGAGTTCAAGTCCTGGATATCCTTATTAATTTTCTGTCTCGTTGAGACTAAATCTCTTTATGGGTCTTATGTATCTGGGTGTTAGGATCGTTAGCTCTTATTGTTGCATTGATCCTTTTACCACTGTATCTTTGTTGCTTTGAAATCTATTTTATCAAATGTGAGAATTGCAACTCTTGCTTTTTGTTTATTTATTTATTTTTGCTCTCCATTTGATTGGTAAATCTTTCTCCAACCCTTTGTTTTGAGTCTTTGTGTATCTTTGGATATAAAATGGGTCTGGATGTAGTATACCGTTAGGTTTTGGCTGTATCTTTTGATTGGAGGATTTAGTCCAGGATCCAGCTTTTAATAGCTGAGCAATATCAGGAAAACTGTTAAACTTCCCTAAACCTGACTTTCCTAATCTGTAAAATGGGAACAAACAGGAGTGTCAAAATACTTAACAATTTCTAATGTGGCTCCACCTATGAGCATGAGAACAGACTTGTGAGCTGGACACCAGCTGGACTCAGAGCCTGAGTCAGGGTCCTGGAAGCCAACATTGTGCCAGGGACAAAAGGGAGCACAAGGAGTTTAGGGAGGGGTCTGGGAGAGCATCCAGGGCAATGCAGGGCTCAGTAAGTGACTGTTTACCAACTGGCACCAAAGTATTTCCAGATATAAACAACCAGTATAGCCATACTGTACTGGGTGCAAGTCAGACCTGAGGACATATCCCTACCCCATTGGCTACTGCATACATGGTCGTTTATTTCAATTTGAAGTCTTTGCCCTCCTTGGTCCTCCCCACTGAGGGAAGAATTGTGAGCACAGCTAACTGCTTATTTCCTTCTAGTCTAAGCAGTGCTCCTCTGTGGTAGCTCTCTCTTCATCTGCACAGTCTCTAGCTGGCTCTATGATCAGCACCACGGACAGCTCCCCCGGGCCAGGCCTTCCCCCTTCCTCCTTCCTCCAACCTTCTATCTCCTCTTTCTCCACCCACCCTAGTGCAGAAATCCAGAGGTCTGAACTGAATGAGAACATCCCCGAGGAGACAGTACAGTGGAGTGGCCAGGAAATAACTCTGGAGCCAAGAAGACTGGAATTTGAATCCCAAAACCATCAGCTATCAACTGTATAACCTTTTCCTTCACCTCTATAAGAACAAGGTTCCTGGTCTGTAAACAGGCAAACATAACCGCTGCCTCAAAGGTTATGAGGTTTATGTGAGACAAAAGAATTAAGGAACTTAGTACAGTGCCTGGTTCATTACAGGCTCTGAGTAATTCAAGAACACTATTATTCTGTGACTTTCCATCTTATTTAATTCCTCAAACCCTTTTCCAGTCCACTTCTGACTAGAGCCTTCTCTCAAATGAAGGTATTGTGACATGACCACTGGCTCAGTGTGGCTGGCCTTCCTCAGTGTGGAAGTCAGCCTAGACTCAGGTATGGTTAAGAGAGCCCACCTTTGGCTGGTTCATGAGATTCTGTGTTCATTGGTTATTTTGAATTTTAAAATTTTTGAGTTAATATTATTTTTCTTTTTAAAATTATTGTTATTACCGAGATAAGGTCTTGCTCTGTTGCCCAGGCTGGAGTATACTGCAGTCTTGACTCAAGTGATCCTGGGCTCAAGTGATCCTCCCACCTCACCCCCACCTAATCTGCCACCACCAGTAGCTGGGACTACCATGCCAAGCTAATATTTTTTTTTTTTTTTTGTACTTTTGTTGTGGAGATGGAGTTTCATGTCTTCCAGGCTGGTCTTAAACTCCTGGGCTCAAGCAGTCTTACCACCTCAGCCTGTCAAAGTGCTGGGATTACAGGCGTGAACCACCACTCCAGCTGAGTTAATTTTAGATATAACAAAGAGTCACAAAATAGTACAGTTTTCCTGAACACTTCTCCCACTTTCTCCTTACATTAACATCTTACATGACCATAGGAAAAAAAACCAGGAAATCAACCTTGAAACACAAACACTATTAACAAAAGTATGGAATTTAGATTTCTCAAGTTTGTCCATTAGTGTTCTATTCCTGCTCCAGTACCTAATAGAAGATCCCACTTGGCATTTAGTTTTCATGCCCCCTTAGCATCCTTCACTGTGGGGCATTTCCTGAGTCTTTCCTCGCCTTTCATGGCTTAACTCTCGTCAAGAGTACTGTCAGTTATTTTGTAAAAAGTTCATTCTGGGTTTGTCTCACTATTTCTCATTAGAGTGAGGATAACGCAGAGGTGATATGCCCTTCTCAGAGCATTATATCAGGGGATACATAGTGTCGATATGCATTATCAGTGATGCTAACTTGATAACTTGGCTAAAGTGATATCTGCTGGGATTCTTTACCGTAAAGTTGCTGTTTCTTTCTCTTTTTAGATTTTGACCATCCCCATCTTTTGCCTCTCTAGGATTAATATGTTGAAACCAAGAACCCTGTCCTCACACTATCCTTTCCACTCCTACACTCCCAATCACTCTCCCAAGCCACACCCATTCCCTATCATCTACCTGGTTCCTTTCCTCTGAGTTTTCCTAAGTCGGCCATTCAGAGGTGTGTGCAGAAGCCGGATGCGGATGGACCTGGAGTTTGTTAGGGTAACAGGGTACTTTCTGAACCTTCTTGCTGAGGTCCTGCATTTTCTGCTTGCAGGGACATTCTGAGCAAATGTGGCCAGCAGTGGTCCACAGGCATGTCCAACCCCAATCCCAGCTCTGGCTGCAACCCTTGAGCACTTTCTTCAACATTCCCGTTTGGGTTTTAAAAGTCTCTGCACATGTTTCTCTCCAATTGGCCATGTACAACTTCTTGCTAACCACGAGCCCGTATCCATGAACTTCCTTCTTTCTAGAACCACTGCAAAGCTTCTTGTTTCTGCAGAGATCCTGCCAGAAGATCAGACATACAGCATTTTTTCAATCAACTGAATGTGGAAAGATGTGCTCATCCAATCCTCCCCTTTGTCACCATCTCCATTTGTCCCAAGTTTATTCCATTTCAGAGTCTTCTTATTCTGCCCCTTCAGATGACAAAGGGTTAGCCACACCTCCTCCAGGCTCATGTGGACTCTATTTTTAAAAGCCTTTGTGTCAAATTGTGTTTTGAGGCTCTGGAAAGCCTCAGGCGATGCCTCATTAGTTCACATTTCCTCTTTGCCCTTTGTCCTGGTTACTATCGCCATGTAAGGAGTTACTCCAAAATATCAAGGTTTCAAACAGCCATTTTATTTTGCAGTTTTGTGAGTCAGGAATTCAGAAGCAACTTGGCCATGTAGTTCTAGCTTGGGGTCTCTCATGCAGTTGCATTCAGAGATTGGCCAGGGCTGCAGACATCTCAAGGCCTAACTGGGCGGAATGTCCAAGATGGCACGCTCCCATGGCTGACAATTGGATCTGGATGTCAGCTGGATGACTGGAACACCTATCTATAGGTTAGGAGCATGCACTCTCCAGCATGACCATCTCAGGGTAGAACCAGGCAGAAACTGCATGGCCTGTCTGACCTAACCTAAGACCAAATTTAAGGTAGACCTGGCGTCTCTACAGGAGAAGTATCAAAGAATTTGTGGACATATTTTAACCATCCTCCGGACCCTATCCTGGATCCCTTCACAGCACCTAGACCCCTTATTCCTCCAGGACCCCCTTCTCTAACAGGGTTCTGGTTACTCCCAGGCCTATCAGTCCTGTAGGCTGAGGTGAGGAGTAGTCCCTCCTATCCCCTGGGACGGTGACTGATCCCCTGGGATCAGTTCCCACCTCCCTTGGTTTGCTGCTGCAGGACACCTGGGTTCTGGTCTGAATCCTGCTACTATTTGATTTTAAGAAAATGATTTCACCCCTCTGGGCCTCTGTTTCTTCGTCTGCAAGGTAGGAATTAGGAACCTCATGTCACACAATGTTAGGACAAAAAAAAAGTTCATGTAAATAGTATACCTAGCACACCTAATCCATAGTAGGTGCATAGTAAATTATGGAAGAAATGTCCATGGGCAAGGCATTTTCCCTCTTGGAGCCTTGGTTTATCTCTCTCTGAAATGGGAGTAATAATTCCCCTATTCTGCTTCCCGATACAAATGAGAGAGTTCTTAGATAGGCTGCAGGGAAAGCCAGCCCAGAGGTCAAACCCTGGCCCCACCTGGGCAGAAGGCCCCCATGTCTATGCTCAGCTGGGTGAATGGAATGTGCATGCATGCCAGGCAGCAGATGTGACTCAGAGCGGTGAGGCATGCAGTGGGGGGCCATATCTACCCAACTGAGCTTTATCAGATCTGGGCTGGCCACTGCTAGGCCCGTGAAACAAAGAGGCTTTGAGAACCAGGCTGGGGTGTGGGAGGTGGGGCCAAGCTCCAGAGGCACAGCCACCCAGGGGCCAGAGGGCACAGGCTAGGGAGCAGCCACCGCCTACCCTGCCAGGGAGGTTTGCCCTGAAGGGGCACCCTCCCAGGTGGGAAGCTGAGTCTGTGTTCTCCAGAGATGGCCTCGATTGCTGGAGTCCAGCCTCCTTTGGGGCACTGTTGGGCCATTTCCCTCCAGGCCCTTAAGACCACTCCTGCCGTGGGATACAGCATTTCCCTTCCCTACCTCCCATTTTGAAGTCTCCCCTCCTCAAACTTTTAGCCCCAACTACCTGGCTCCTAGTCTTTAAGCATGCCCTGAACTTTCCCTCTGTACCTCTGCTCCTGATGATCCACCCACCTGCCCTTGCCCAAGTCACTCATACCCCCAAAGGCCCAGGTAAATGCCACCTCCAGGAAGTCTCCGAGCATGACACATCCTGCCCCCAGTCCTGTCTAATTGCTCTGGCATTGCACTGTATGGAGCTTCTCTCTGAATCTTTATCCCTGCCAGAATTGGCTGAGCCTGGCAGAAGGCCAGATCCACCAGGACCAGAACTTACGGTTGTGCAAGTTGTACACTGCACAAAGGCTCTAGGCTGAGTGAGCAGGGGGATTGAAATCCAGGCATGCTCTGAAAGCCCCAGCATGTACCCAGCACTAGGCTCTCTTCTAAACATGGACTTCCTGCTCCTGGCACCAGACCAGGAGAGCTGCCTTTCATAGTTGAGTGTCTCTGAGGGGGCACTTTTTACTAAATATTTCAATGGAGGGCTCCTATTTCCAGTTCCCACACAGGGGACATAGGTGCTAGCAGCAGGTCTTACTGCCTAAAGGACATGTGCATTGGGTTCAGCCCTTTCCAAAACAAGACCACTCACTGTCAGAAGCCATTCCTCCCTGAGACCTGTATGTCTTAGGGAAGAGGTCTGAGTGCAGGCCTGCAGGGCTTCCAAAGAGCCATGCCAGCAGCAAGTGGGGCTTTCCAAACAAAAGGCCAGCTTGAGGAAGGCTGCTTGTGGAGAGGCCCCAGCACAGCCAGGGAGGGGAACCAGGGTGCAGTGAGCTTCTATAGAAAGCAACTGGCCAGGGAGCTCCAGAGTTCTCGCAGCCAGGAATTTCCCCATTTTGACTCCTGGACCCAGACACTTCAGGTCCTTCCAGGGACCTGTGGACTTAGGTATAGGTCTTGCATTTTGCCTGGGCTGTGATAGCAGAGGCTACTCTGAATTTCTTTCCCATGTATGTCCAAGGTAAGGCAGAGAGGCAGGCAGACAGAACAGGTGCCTGGAGGGGCCCTTGAATCCAAGTAGACCCTTGGATGACAGGGAGAGAGGATACCTATACGGGAAAGTCCTGGACATCACTCTGACAGGTGCAGCCACTAAGGCCAAAGAAGGCCAAGGTCCAAGGTCAAGGATGCTGGGGGTGGGGAAGCTGGATTTCCTACTTAAAATCCACCAAGTTGACTTGGCCCTTTTCTCATCCCCCTGGCTCATCCAACCTTGGCTTTCATCCTGGCCACTCTATTGCCTACCTGTCTGCAATCCATCACCTTCTTTATGACCCTAGAGCCACTTCCCTAGTCTAGGACACCAACTTCCCAGCAGTGCTTCCATAATTGCCCCTTCTGGTCTGCCCTCCATACTATAGCCAGAAGAGCTTTTGGAAGCAACCTAGTCATGGGTTTCCCTGCTTGAGGGCCCCGGGGATTGAGTCCTATTGCATCTGGCACAGGCTCTGTGTCATCTGCCTCCTCTCTCCCTCTCCACTTTGGCTTTTGCCAAGCCCACATGGCCCACATAGCTTTGCTATGCTGGCCTAATGGTGGTTCCTCTAAGCCCTCAAGCCCCAAAACCTTTGATTTCACTATGTCCTTAGCCTGGCTCGCTTCCACTTGCCTGCCAGGCAAACTCCTTCTTGCCCCATGTTATAGTGTCCTCACCTTCAGGAAGTCTTCCTAGTCACCAGCCACTCCATGGTGCTTTGGTAGACACTGTGAGGATGGCAGCCACAGCACTCAATGCACGGTGTGGATATCCCTGTCCCCCACACTTCCTCTCGACTTTGGAGTTCACTGAGGGCAGGCACTGCCTCTTTCCCCCAACTCAGGCACAGTGCCTGACATGGAGAGGCGTTCATCAACGTTGACTATGAGGCTGGCTGGGTACAGTGGCTCATGCCTGTACTCTCAGTGGTTTGGGAGGCTGAGGTGGGCAGATCACTTGAGATCAGGAATTCAAGACCAGCCTGGCCAACATGCCAAAACCCCATCTCTATAAAAATACAAAAAATTAGCTAGGTTTGGTGGTGCCTGCCTGTAATCCCAGCTACTCAGGAGGCTGAGGAAAGAGAATCGCTTGAACCTGGGAGGCAGAGGCTGCAGTTAGCTGAGATCATGCCACTGCATTCCAGCTTGGCTGACTCAAAAAATAAATAAAATGAAATAAGCATTGACTATGAGGGAACATCACAGTTGTGGATGCAGCAGCCTTGGGGGCTGAGCTCAGCCCCAAGTGGAGAAGGAGGCATTGGATAGGCACTTCCGGGGCAAATGACACTCCTCTTGGGAGAGATTTGGATCACCACACTGCAGACGTGAAAGATGATCTCCAAGCTCTCTCCTCATTTCTTCATCCCTCGGCCCAGCATTCTGGGAAAAGCTGTAGGGCCTCACTCCCACCCCAAATTTGTTCTTTTGAGGGCCTGAATTCAGACAAAGTTCTTTGCTGAATCTTTGCAATCTTTGTCTGAAGAATGAATGTGTTCCCTGAGAAGGCCCATCTAGAACAGAAAGGTCTAGGGACACCAAATAGCTGGGTCTGCTGGACCACGTGTGCCCAGACCCAGTAGGAGAGGCACCCCCCACTCCTTCCTCCATGACCTGGGGAATCATCCACTCCATGCGTCCACACTCACCAACAACTTATCATTGCAATCTGATCTCCCAGGTAGAATGTCTATAGGGAGAGAATGTGAATGAATAGACAAGAGCACCTTGACCTTGACCTGATATTTCTCACTGTGAATGAGTTCATGAACATTTTGGTCCCTGTGAGCCTGGTCAGTAAGAGTCTGCCACGGAGAGATGGATCCATTCTAGATGTGTAGACAAAGCATATTTCTCAACCTCAAATGCTGAGTGCAACCTTCCAGAGAGAACCCAAGTTCCCCAAGAGAAAAGCTTGGGGGCAAAAGCAATGAGCCCAAGAGCCCATCTGGAAGGATTCAGATGCTGCTTCTGTCGCTTGCTGGGTAATCTTGGGCAAGTGTGTTAACCTCCCTGTGCCTCTGTGTTCTCTTCTGGAGAGTGGTGGTATTAAATAAAGCATACACCATGTACGGTCATTATGAGCAGTAAGTGGGCTACTGAGTGTAAACGGCTAGAATAAGGCCAAGAAATGGTTAATCATCATCAAATTACAGCAGTACAGCCAGTGGGGCCTTATTTCTCCAGATGACACAGACCCCACAGCAATGGTTTTCTCTGGCATTCTCCTCAATGGATGTGAGGGGTGGGTAAGCTAAGAGTCGTCCCCACCACTTCCAACACAGTCATCTCTAACAGGACAGAGCCTAGGCAGTGGCACACTTCAACAACTGGTTTCCCAAGGTGGGGGAAACCCTAATTTGTAATCTCTGCCAATTTCCACAGTGTTCCATGGTCACTGTGCCATTTATTTATTTATTTATATTTGGAGACAGAGTTTCACGTTTGTTGCCCAGGCTGGAGTACAATGATGCGATCTTGGCTCACTGCAACCTCTGCCTCCTGTTCAAGCGATTCTCCTGCCTCAGCCTCCCGAGTAGCTGGGATTACAGGTGCCCACCAACATGCTCAGCTAATTTTGTATTTTTTTTTTTAGTAGAGATGGGGTTTTGCCATGTTGGTCAGGCTGGTCTCCCAACTCCTGACCTCAGGTGATCCACCCATCTCGGCCTCCCAAAGTGCTGGGATTACAACCTATTTCAACTGACACACAAAACTACCAAAGACTTTGTACCACTGGACCTGGAATCTCAGCTTATCTGTAGTGAGTATAGAAAAACTTGCCTCGGGATGGAGGGATGGAGGGATGGAGGGTAAGTAAAGAAGTGGGGCATGCTGTCTTGGCAGTAAAATGGGCCTCCTCTGGACTAAGCAGTAGCTCTTGAGTGTGGCCTGTGGACCATCTGCCATGTTTGGGGTGTTTGCAAGACTAAGTTCCTGGGGCTTGCACTGGATCTGTTAAAGTGGCATCCTTGAAGTGGGGCCAGGAATCGTCTTCAAACAAGCTTCTGGCTGGTCGCGGTGGCTCATGCCTGTAATCCCAGTACTTTGGGAGGCTGAGGAGGGTGGATCACCAGGAGTTCGAGCCAGCCTGACCAACGTGGAGAAACCATGTCTCTACCAAAAATAGAAAAAATTAACCAGGTGTGGTGGTGCATGCCTGTAAACCCAGCTAAGGTTTGAGAACTGCCAGATTAGGGATCTCTGACCTGTCTGAGAAGTCAGAACAGTCTGCAAGACGAATGTGAATTTTACAGAATCTGTTCATACTGTGGTCCATTACCAACAGGGAAGAGTCAGAAACCCAGGCCCCGTGAGCACAAGGGCATGGTTATAGATGACCATGGACTAGTCACTAGTCTCTCGGGTCCATCCTTGTCTGGGGTAAACTGCGGGGTCAACGTGCAAATGATCTGCCCCATGCAGAGCACAGCTCTCTGTGAGGGCTTTGCAGAGCTACTGGGTGGGAGTGGGCCTGCAGTGAGGGCTGGACCCCTGGAGTTTTTGTCCTTGGAGGAAGGTGAGCCTCTCCAAGGAGGGGAGAATGCCCCAGACACACTCTTTTAGGGCTCCAAACTATCTGTGAATTGTCACCACTCAGCATCCCGGACTCTATGGCTCTAACAACTTAAATAATTTTTATTACAAAAGGAAGGAAAGACTGAAAACATCCCCAGAATTCTCCCACGGGCTTCCCCCTCCGTGCCAATAAATAAGGTGTGGGAGACTGACCGGCGGAGGGGGTGGGGTCATCGTTCAGCAGAAGGGGGAGCTTAGCCTGGGGGGTGGCAAGGACATCCAGTCCAACACCCCCATCCCAGGCACTACAGTCACATTGGCCAGAACACAGAACTCTGCCTGCGGATAGCAACAGTCTCTGGATGTGTCTTGAGGAGTGTGGCTGGGGAGGAAGGTCAGACCTCAGAATGGCTGGGATGGCTGCCCCACCCCTGTGGCCTTCCCAGTTCTGGACAGCATCGGGTCCAGCCAGCTCCATGCTGGCTCCCAGGGAATCTAGCAGCATTGACTGAGGTGCAAGCCCACCCAAGGGGGCCTAAGATAGATGGAACGGGACCTCCCCAAAAGGGGAGGCAGGGTGTGAAAACTTGTAGTGAGAGCAGGCTGAGTTGGGAGTCACCGTGCCAGTCTCAAGGTCTCTAGGATAGAGGGGTCAACAACCACCCCCTCGCCAGCTCAGCTTGCAGCTGTATGACTACACCACAATGGGGGTGGGGGACGTTGGTGTTGCCCAGTCAGGTCTCAATGGTGTATCTCCGTGGCAGAGGAGACGGCAGGAGCCAGTGCCTCCCAGCTCAGGTCCCTTCCAGGACCGGCTCCCTCCTGGCTGAGAGGCTTCTGGACCCCGTACAGCAGTTCCAGGAGGGCAGCAGTGGAGTCCTTTCAGCTCCCTGTCTCGGACATGCCCAGCGGGTGGAAGCTGCCCTCTTCTAGCAGAAGATGCCCCAGGCGGTAGAGCAGCTGGGGGTACCAATGCACACCCTCCCCCGGGGTCCAACTGCCCCACACCAAGCTGTGAAACAGTCTCAGGGGCCAGAATGCCAACTGAGCCAGGTGGTGGTCAGCCACGGCCGCGAAGCAGGATACCACCACGTCCTCTACCACCAGCGTCCCATGCCTTGTGAGGGGGGCATAGGCCCCGAGGGCCACATGTGTAGAGACAGCTGCCACACGGGCAGGCTGCAGGCCTGGCACCCCAGCCACAAGCACGTACTGGCCAGGCTGCACGTGGCTGGCGAATGTGGCCCGGAAGCGGGCTGCTGGCTCTGTGTGATTGTCAGCTGTGAAGAGTAGGTGGGCGGGTGTGAGTGCCAGGCGGCGTGGGGGGTCCTGAGTCTCGATGACCTGGAAGGCTCTCAGCCTGTGGGGCTCACGGTCCAGGAAAATGAGCACATCACTGAAGGTGGGGCTCCCATCCTCCCCCATGGCCAGCACACGGTCTCCCGGCCTCACGGCTGACAAGGCCACACGAGCCCCACTCTCCAGGTGTACCTGGGCTCCGGCAGGGAAGCAGCCGCCCGTCTTGGCTGCGGCTGAGTGCTCTGTGGGAGAAAGAGACATGAAGGTGTTACTGCTGTGCAGCTCGGCCTCCTGGTCACAGAGCCCCTCCCTTGGCCTCCCCAGCCAGCCAGAGCCTCTCTTGATCCCAGAGAACCCCCGTCACCATATCCTGGCTCCTTTCCCCCACTTCCTATGTAGACTTGAACCCACCCTTCACTGCCCTCCATCCCCTCACTCCAATGTGATCTGCCCCTCCTCCCAGTCTAATACTTTGCCAACAAGAGGAGCATACTAGAGCCCCAAGACCCAGTGGGTGAGAAGGAAAGGACTGCGTCATGGAGAGGGGAGGTTGCTTCGCTTCTCCGGGGACTCGATGTTCTGTTATTTCTCACCCCTTGCTCAGACACTCCCCCAAAATTGTTCTCTCGGCCTGACTGCCTGGGTTCTGTAACAGAGCTGGCCGTTTAAGTAGAGGGATGTGAGGGGACCCCATCCAGTGGGGTGAAGGCAGACTCCTGGGCAGCCTTGCAGTGAATGGTTGGGGCAGGAGCAGGCCAGGGGTGAGGACACAGTCACTATCTTCAGTTCATGTGCTGAGTCCCTGTGCAGGGACAGGACACTGTGGCCTTTGCTGGCCAGCTGGAGAAGAGTGTTTGGAGTCAGGAGTAATGAGTGAAAGTGGTTGCCCTGGGCGGGTGTTTGCAGTGAAGGTGGATGGGACTTGAGTAGACACAGTTGGCAGGGGAATTACTGAGCGGAAGGTTCAGGGTGTGGTTGTGGGTCAGGAAAGGGTCAGGAATACCAAAACGTGGGCCTGGGCTGAGTGTGCGGGTCTGTGAGTGCAACTACTACACGTTGCCAGTGTGAAGTGCTGAGCCCACAGTCAGGTGGGGCTAGATGGGAGCCACACAGGAACCATTTGGAGCCTCCATGACTGGGTTCAGTGTAGGTGAAAGGGTGCTGACAAGACTTGAGGGAGGCGTAAGGCCCCAGTGCCTGCCAGTTCTGATCAACAATGCGGCCAATCTGGGAAAATCCATTTTATTGAGTCCACTTTGCTTAGTCTGGCTCTCCTGGCTGGCTTTGCTCCAAAGTGTCCAGCTTCAGGGCACTGGGGGAGAGGCTAGGGACACCCACTCCCCAAGGAGGGCTGACCTGCAGCTGGGTGGTGGTTCTGAGCCTCTGGGCTCCTGGTCGGGCATGTGGGTGTCTGGGCACACCCTGGCCCCTGGTCCCACCACCTGCCTTATTTTGCACCAGGTGAGGTGTGGAAGCCTTGTCTGGCAGCCTGGCTTCCTCCATCTGTGCAGCTTGCTCTGTCTTGCACTTCCTGTGGGAGGCTCTGGACTGTGGACCACTGGGTCAGTATCCAGCAGCCCTGGGGCAGGGCCCTATCTCCCTAGGCTCCTGCCATGACGCTACCAGGTGCGGGATGAGCAGGCAGTCACGGTCAGGAGCAGCCACGGGGAGCGCTGCTGATGTCCTCTTCCCCCCATCCCTGCCTCCATCCCGGTGGAGGGGGGGGGTGGCCTCTTCACCTTTTCGGCACTACGCCTCCCGCCCACGCCCTGCGGCCCCTGCCCTGGGCCCAGCTCCCTGGCGGCGGCTCACCGGACTTGACGGAGCAATGCACGTGGGCCTTTGACTCGTAATACACCCAGTCAAAGCCGGCCTCCACTGCCAAGCGCGCCAGCAGTCCATACTTATTGCGGTCTCGGTCTGAAGTGGTGATGTCCACCGCACGGCCCTCGTAATGCAGGGACTCCTCTGAGTGGTGGCCGTCCTCGTCCCAGCCCTCGGTCACCCGCAGCTTCACCCCGGGCCACTGGTTCATCACCGAGATAGCCAACGAGTTCAGGCGGTCCTTGCAGCGCTGGGAGAGGAATGTGCAGAAATCAGCGTGCAGGCAGAGCCAGCTGAGGCGCAGGTGGAGGCCAGCCTCGCCCAGAACTCTCCTGCCACACCCACGGGAGCTGGAAGCCCGGGAGGGTGCTGTCCATCTTCCTTAGGAACAGAGGGCCCTGGAGTGCTCCCTCTCTAGCATACAGCCGCCCCCGGGGATCTGGACCTTGAGGCGGCACCACAAATCTGGAGGAGGCATGGAGGCAAGCGCCCTGGCGGCGCCTTCTCTGGTAGGTGGAGGTCCCCTCCCTCCTGTGCTGTCTTCAGCTCCGGGTATCCATCCCTCCACAGACAGGACCACACACTGCAGCCCGGACCCTCTGTGTCTCCAAGGCAGGAGGGCCAGCCAGCGGCGGGGAGGGAGGAGTGACCGAGAAGCTGACTGCCTGCGGCGGGCCTGCGAGGCATGCAAGGCCCGAGGTGCCCAGTAGGTGTCACCGCAGTCTCAGGGATGAGGCCTGGGGACGACCGGCTCTGGAGGCGCGGCAGGTGCAGAGATCCGCCGCAGCTGGGGGGGGGGGGGGGGCCGGTTTATTGGAGGGGGATCGCCGGCCTGCCTGTGCCTCCAGCGCCACAAAGGATTCCCGCCAGGACTCATGATCCCAAACCGGCCCGCACCCCAGCTGGAGATGATAGCGCCCGGGAACCAGAAACCAGTGAACTAGCTCCAGGGCCCCCCAATGAGGGGCCACATGCAGCGTCTTCTTCTGCAAGGCGCAAAAGGGGTTGACAATCTCAAACCCTCAGCACCTCTGCAAGGGTGCCCCATCCCTATACCGGAAGGAACTCCATAAACCAAGCTCCTGATCTCAGGGAGCCAGATCCACCATCCACCTCACATGGAGTTGGGGTAGAGCCGGCCCTGCGGGAAAGATGAAATGGCCATCCTTGGTTGCTGCCTCCCAGTGTGCCTGGGTCCTGAGAACCCAAGGGACTGTGCAGCTGACTAAGAAGGAGAAGCTGGGGCTGGGTCCTTGGCCTAAGGGGAGAAGCCCTTCCACCAGTCCTTGACTCCGAGATTCGGGGCGCCAACAAGTGTGGGCAGCCCAAGTCTCAACCTCCCCCCACCCTGCAGAGTCCGGGCCCCACAGACCCTTGGACTCAGCCTCCCAGGAGCCAATAGCAGCTACAACCCAGGGCCCCGCGGGTCCTCCCTGGTGCACAGCCTGGCTGGGGGTGCTTACTGCCCGGGGAGGGAGCTCTGCTTTCTCCCTCATAGTCCCTGTCTTCAGGCTTCTGGCCCCCCACCTATGTCCGCCTGCAGCCCTGGCTCCCCGCCTCTCTCCCTCACTGCCACCGCCCCCCACCCCCCTGCCCCGCTCTCGGGTCCAGAGCCCGGGCGTGCGCTGTCAATGATTGCCCAGCCTGTGGCCCGGATCCTTATCTGCATTCCTCGGCGCCCGGCCCGGCCCGGCCACCAGCCAACCTTCGCCCCGACACCGGACGGCCAGCTCCGGCGCCAGGGTGCATGCTGAGGGCCCTGAGTCTAGCTGCTCTTCCCAATGGATCTAGAAAGCCAGGGGCCAGCTTTCAGGGGGAAGCCTCAGGAGACCCGGGAGGAAGCGGGTACAGGTCTCTCCCCTCCCAAACCTGGCTGCAGGGAAGGAAGTTTGCACCTCTGAGCTTAAGTGGAGCGCAGGTCTTGCTCCCAGCATGCAGGGACTAGCATCAGCCCTGTTTCCTACCTCCCACGGCATCTCAGCTCCTCTCTTCCACCCCTTCCCGTCCCCACCACCAAGCGCAGGAATCCCCTAAGCTCAGTCCCACAGCATCAAGGCCCCAATAACCCACCCTTCCACCGCAGTAGCACCCCTCAGCTCTCCAAACAGACACGTGGGCTCGCTGGGCGGGTTCCCTTTCCCACCTCCGCCTCCCCATTCAACTCTTCCTCGCTGTTCTTAGTCCCAGACCCAGCTGGGACGCTGCTCCTGGAGTGGGTAGCGCGCAGAACCAAGAGCGCAAAGGGAGGAAAGGCCGTGGTGCCCTACGCACCCAGAGAGTCTGCGTCAGGGGTGCCGAAAGGTTTCAAAAGGAAAGGGGCACAGCTGTGCAGAAGGTTAGGCAGGGAGGGACTCCGTGGGTCCCAGAGGCGCAGGAGGCAGCCGGGTAGGCGTACCTCCGGGTGCCGCGTCTGGCTGAGCTGCCACTACTCTGGGGCAGAGCAGCAGCCGCCAACCTGCTGGGCTCTGGGGCTTGGCAGCGCGGAGCTCTTCCAGCAGTCTCCGCCGGGCTTGGGGGCCGACACTCCTGCCCGGACCCCTGGCCAGCCCATTTTGGGCAGGAGGCCGCGGGGCTTGGCGAGAAGGGCAGGTGCCAGGGGGCGTGCCAGGCAGTTGAGAAAAGGTGCCAGGGGGCGGGTAGGGCCGGGCAGGTGGCGGTGCTTCGGCGGCGGCGCGCTGGTAGGGTGGATCGCGCTCACCTGGGTCATGAGGCGGTCGGCGCCTGTATTCTCTTCGTCCTTGAAGATGATGTCTGGATTGTAATTGGGGGTGAGCTCCTTGAAGCGCTCGGAGCTGCGCGCGATCTTGCCTTCATAGCGCCCGCTGGCCCCCAGGGTCTTCTCGGGCACGTTGGGGCTGAACTGCTTGTAGGCGAGCGGCACGAGTTTGCGCGGCGGTCGTCGGCGGCTGCCCACCACCCGGCCCGGCCCGCAGCCCCATGCCGCCGGCACCACCAGCAGCAGCAGCAGGAGCAGGCAGAAGCGCAGTCGGGGCCGGAGCCGGGCGAGAGACATGGCCGGGGAGCCCGGGGGAGCGGCGGGCGAGGGCTCCTGGTGGGCTGATGCGTAGGCGCGTCGACGGGAGCTCTGCGGGGGCTCAGGCGTACGGGTGGCTCCGGGGGGCTCCAAGGGGGGGCGCCATGGGCGGCGCGGTGCGGCCAGGGCCGGCGGGACTCAAGTGCGGGGCGGGGGCCCGGGGCCCGAGCTGGTGGCGGCGCGCTGTCCCCCTCGGCGCCTCGACTCTGAGCTGCCGGGCTTGCCGGCCGCCAATAAATAGGCCGGCCCGTTTGTTTTGGCAACGCGGCGGCGGCGGGGGGCGGCGGGTGGCGGGGCTGCGGGCCGCCGGGCTGGGCTGGGCTGGCCGGGCCGGCGGGCTGCAGGGCCCCGCGGTTAGCACCCCGGCCCGGCGGTCACGCGGCTCGGGCAGAGCGGGAGCTGCTGCCGTCTGCGGCGCAGCCCGGGGCCGAGTGAGAGGGGAAATGGAAGAGATCCGGGCTCGGGCCCCGCGCAGACCGCACCCTACCCATGTCCCTGCCTCCTGTGCGCTCAACAGCGAACCTGCAGCAAGGGCAGCACAGCCTCCTCCCCCTCGGGCGGGCGGCCCCGGCACTAGCCAGCCCTCGTCCCGCTCGCGCCTCCGCCGCGCATCCGCCCGCCTGCTGCCCTCTGCGCCCCCTGCGCTGCCCGAGTTTGCCCTCCCCGCCTGGACGCGCCGCACCCCGCCCTGGCCTCGCCTACCGGCTCCTCGCGGCTCTGGGGTGCCCCGCCAGGCTCAAACCTCCCGGACAGGACCTGCCACCCCCACGGAGACCGCAACCCACGGCGCGGCCGGACGCGAGGGGCGGGGGGCAGTGGCCGGACCGCACAGCCGCCTACGGTGTCCCCTGCGGGGAAGCCAACCCAAAAGGCAGGAGGCCGCTCATAACCTGGTCCCCACCCTGGCCAGGCGACGCGCCCTCTCTGCTTGGTGGAGCTGGGTTCTGTATCAACCCGGTGCACATCCCACAGCCTGCCTGTCGGTGTCAAACTGGGGGTGGGGAGTCAAATAGGGGTTTTAAGTTGGAAACACTGCTAAAACCAACAATAAGAAGTTGCAAAGGGGTAGGTCAATATAGAGAAGAGTAGCTAAAATGGTGGCATCAAGCAGAATACCAAGGAACCCAGACTGACCATATTAAAAAGGGGCAGCAAAGATCTCAGTAAGGGAGGCTTGCCATGAATGCCCAAATCGTGCAAAGCCACCAGAACTGCTAAATAATTACTTGTGTAATAAGTACTCTACATTACACATTTAAAAGAGCAGAGAATATGTAGAAGCAACTAGGGACGTGAACAAGTGTTATGTGTTTCAATATAACATTCAGGAAAGCTGAATGAATTAGGATCCCTTGTGCCAAAACAAGTAAAAGCAAGTGTGTTAAAAGCAAACAAACAACATCACCACCACACCACTAAACTACATGATTTGACTGTAGTATGTTCTACAAATCCAATAAAGGTAGAAATGAAAAGATGAGACATAAAAAGGCTTAAAAATTCTCACTCCAATTCTATTAATAGAATAGGTATCATTTTATTGTACTTACATTCCTGAACATGGGAGTTACTAGATACTATTATACTAAGTGTTCTACTTGCATTATCTAATTTAAACTCACAATGGCCAAAGGAGCTATTACTGTGCACATTTTACAAATGAAGATATTGAAGTTCAGAGGAGATAAGCAACATGCACATGGCTGGGAAGCAGGGATTGAAGCCCATGGCTCTGGCCCAGCCCGTTTTCGCCTCTGCAGGTGCATGGGTCCCTCTGTGCCGGACAAAGCCACACAGCTCCTCCTGGGTTTGGGGCTGAAGCAGCTGTTCACAGATTTACTCACACTCTCTGGATCAGTTTTATGTATGTATGTATGTATGAGACAGAGTCTCGATCTGTCGCCAGGCTGGAGTGGCACGATCTTGGCTCACTGCAACCTCTGCCTCCCAGGTTCAAGTGATTCTCCTGCCTCAGCCTCCCAAGTAGCTGGGACTACAGGCACACGCCCCCACACCCGGTTAATTTTTGTATTTTTAGTAGAGACAGTGTTTCACCATGCTGGCCAGGATGGTCTCTTATTTCCTGACCTTGTGATCCGTCCACCTCAGCCTCCCAAAGTGCTGGGATTACAGGTGTGAGCCACGTGCCCGCCCTCTGGATCAGTTTTATAAACACAAACTCAGGATTAGATGAGACTCAAGAGAGTGCTTACTCCAAGCGCTTAATATTACAGAAACTGAGGCCCACAGTAGGAAATTTAGGATTGCTCCACCAGGAGTGGAGTGGTGCCTGCAACGTGGAAACAACGGATCGCCTCCTTTCCTCCCCTTTGCCTGAACCTTCTCCCTGCCCCCCATGTTCTTTCTTGCATTAGCATTCAGATTCTATGTTTCCTAGTCAGTGATGAATGTTGCTTCTTTTCCCTGTAAGCTTTCTAAGTGGTTTAACTTGTATTTTCCAGGGCTCAAGAACTATCTCTGCAATATTCTCCATCCCCTTTCCCTCCTGCCCTTCTACCTCAGATTTCTGGAGGAGGGTCAGTACCTCTCACAAACCAGACAAACAGAGGCTCTCTGTTTTTATGGAGCTCCATGAAAGAAAATTCCATAAGCTTCTGTGGTCACCTATTCCAGTGTTTAATAATAATCTTCTAGAGAAGTTTCGCCTTAAATTGAATCTTTCTCCCTCCCTCTCTAATGCAAATTCAACTCCTTCCCTCTTTTTCTGGCCTTGGGGATTAGGGCTATTATCCTGCTGATTATCCTTCATGCATTGTCTTGAAGAGTTGTTAAATTACTTTCAATCTTCTTTTCTCCAAGTAAAAGACAATTTCTTTAAGTTCTCTCAGAGGTTCTAATTTATAACCATTTATTAGCTTTTCCATTCTTCTTCTCCTTTCTCCTCTCGTAGACTGTGATTCTAACCTATTGAATACACATCTGGTAAATATCTGATCCGTGTCAAATAAGTACTTAAGTGCTGCCATAGCTTGGCATGAGGCATGCAGAGCCACCTTGTTGGTTGTAACTGGGCTTCACTAAGACCAGACCTTCCTCTGCCAGGCTAACTTAGGAGCAGCGATAAGGGTGTGTGCTGGAGAAGCAGAGGGAGACCAGCGTGTATCAAGTCTTTTCTCTCTGCCAGGTGCTTTACGCAGTTAGTAAAATCTCCACAATAATCCTCTGTGCATGACCTTATTCTCATTTTACAAATCTGTAACTCCAAGATCTAAAAGGCAAGCAACTTGCCTGAGGTCCCACAGCTAACATTTTCACTCCAAAGCTATATACTCTTTTCTCAGGACACAATGGCACTCGAAGATCTGAATCTCAGATTTGGGTCAACATCAGTCCAACCTCCTTCAGAGCAGAGGAAGGGCAGAGACTGGGAGCACCATAATTTCTACAGCAGTGACCTGGAGCACTTTTAAATCCAACCTGGGGCCTCGGTGCCCAGATAATTTCTTGGCTGCCTATGTTCTTAGCTGTTCAGTAGATGCAGAGTGGCCTTTAAAAGGGGCTAGTAGTCCCTTACACCTATCAAACGAAGCCTGGTTCTTTTTCTGATCATTGCCAGCCTCTGCCAGCAGCATTAAAATTGAACGGAGGCAGAGTATGCTGCTCTGGAAGCTCCGATGGCCTACGGCGTGGGACATGTGACCCCATTATCAGGAGAGAGCTGCAGCGACAGAGCCTCATTGGGACACCTCGCATCTGTGTCCTGGGCCTGCTGGTAAAATCACTTTCTTCTCTCGCCTTTAGATCTCTTCTCTTCCTCAATCAGCTCTATTTTGAAGAGAACAAGTTATCCATGGCTTTGCATAATGATTAAGTTTTTGTTTAGCAAAGTGAAAGTTAAAAAAATTAGGTTGGAAACAGAGGGAAATATATAATAGATATCTACTTAGTATACTACCATTTTTAGTCGATCTTAATTTAACACTATGTAGTACAAATATAGTGTACTTATATTATACACATGGTATTATATAGCATATCTTCACATCCACATACATACTGCATAGGTCCATACATCTATAGTCAACTAGTATTTTTTCTCCTAATCCTGCCACTTGACCAGATCAATCCAGCTCTAAATCCAAGGGTGGTAAGCCACAACCAGACACGTTTCAGGAATGCAATTAGTCCAACGTTCTCCAGTTGCTGAGTGCACAGCAACCCCGGCTCAGTAGAAACGGTAGACCCAGAGGTGGCAGATCTGTGCCTCAACACTGTCTTTGCTACCTTCTACCTGTGTGACCTTAGACAAGTCTCTGAACTTCCATTTTCTCATCTATAAAATAAAAATAACAGCACATACTTCATAGAGTTGTTGAAAGGGTTAAAAAAATATAAGCTTTAAAGTACAAATGTTACATATAATTCACTTTTATCCTCTACTGAGCTCACTTAGGGGTAGCAGCAGTTCTCTGATTCCTATTACTCATCTAGGGGAAATACATAAGGAGGCTCATGTGTGGTGCCTCAAGACAGCAGTGGTGATTAGGAGACCCTACATCTTTCTATTAGGGAGTATTTACCTGGACACAGTAGTGTAACAGGCACATAAGAACACAATGCAAACAGAAAAACACAAGATAGCATTGTCCTCGAGAAATTTACTATTTAACCTTAAAGATAAATCATGAAAATAAAAGACAATTACAAAGCCACAAATGCTACTCATAAATGAATACAGAGTAGTGCATTATAAACTAGATAGGTTAGCAGATTAGGTGAATTTGGTGTAGGAGAATATGGAATTAAGAGGTGATTGGCCTGGGGTTAGACCTCTTGGATAAAATCAGTCCTGAAGGAGGAAAGGGAATGACTGAAAAGAACGAAGAGGATGCTCATGAAAGGGGCGTGGTCCAAGCAAAGATGATGACCCTAGTAATGATGAAGAGCCAACTTAGATGATCTAGGAAAGAGAGGAAACCCTAATATCATCTCATACAACCTTCACAAAAACCTTACGAAGTTCACGCTGTTATCTTAATTTTACAAATGAGAAAAGTCAGGTTCGGAGCTTTTCCAATAGGGAGCTGGAGTTGGAATCCAGGCCTTCACTGACTGCACAGTAAGTTTCTTGCTGAGTGATTCCCAGGGAAAGCATGCTGGGTTATCGACCTCTGTTCAAGACAATCATTTCCTTCCTAAATCAAAGGAAGTTTTTCCTCCTTCTAGGGCTTTTAACACCTCATACTTTATTTGACTCACCACTCCCCAATGGGATGGTGTCACTCTGACTTCTACTGTTTTTTGAAAAGGTAAGCAATGCCACCGAATTTGGCCCCATATGCAGAAATAAAAGCATACCTGTCTTTCAACCCTCTGATCAGTCCAGGTCACATTTGAAGATCCAACTAGAGCCACTCAAAATTAACAATGCTTTGAAAGCTGACTGTTGATTAGAAATGGGAATGTCAAGTTACCTTTGCTCAAACAATAAGCTCATTACCTGGTACTTCAGAGAGAGTCAGGCATTAAAGACCTTGCTTTGATGACTTTTAAAAGCTAGGAAAAGACGGAATTAGTTACAGAGTGTTTTTGCCTCAAGTCAGAGATGAAAGATTCTGGGAAACTCTTATCTTATAGAAAGACATTTACAGATAGACAGGCATATAGGCTGAGTGTGGTGGCTCATGCCTGTAATCCCAGCACTTTGGGAGGCCGAAGCCAGAGGATCACTTGAGGTTAGGAGTTCAAGACCAGCCTGGCCAACCTGGCAAAACTCCTTCTCTACTGAAAATACAAAAATTAGCTGTGCATGGTGGTGCATGCCTATAATCCCTGCTATTCAGGTGGCTGAGGCACAAGGATGGCTTGAACCCAGGCAGCAGATGTTTTAGTGAGCCAAAATCATACCACGGCATTCCAGCCTGGGCGACAGAGCAAGACTGTCTCACAAAAACAAACAAACAAAAAGAGGAACATAAAAAAGTACATATAAATATATTTCTGTGCATGGATTATAACATATTGACTAACGAATGGCCACCATGCCCAGCCTTTATTTCCACTCCAGTCTCTATTTGAGAAAAAATGAGTTGCTTAGTAGAAAATCTTAGAGTAACACTAGTTCAGTGAATGCTCAATAATACTCAAGCGATTCCCTGGCGTGAGTGTCAGCCTTCTGTAAGTGGGCTTGCAGTAGTCTACCCACCTCTCTCACCTGGTCTCTAGGTAGAGATGGCACCCTAAGGATGCTGGGGATCTGTAGCCAAACAAAGCAAGAAAGTATAAAATCAATTGCTTTTTAGTAACTTGTATTCTTAGTCTCTGCAAAATGGCAAGTTTATTCTATTATGATTATAGCTAACAAAAGGGGATTCAACACTCACTCCCTCCCTACAACAGGGTGCCTCAAACAAAACAGACTTCATTCATATCCACGAATTTCTAAAACCACCCCAAGATACCGCTGGTGTGAACACGGATGTCTTCTTATGTGTGTGATAATCTTTCTTCATTTATTCACTCAACAAAAAAATTTTTTTGAGAACCACTAAGTGCCAGACACTGTTCTAGGTGCTTGAAATGTGAGAGGACAAAAAAAACAAAACAAAACAAAATCCCTGTCCTCATGGAGCTTCATTCTAGTAAAGATGGGGAGATAGACAATTACAAACAAACATAAGAATAAATAACTGGCCAGGCACCGTGGCTCACACCTGTAATCCCAGCATTTTGGGAGGCTGAGGCAGGCAGATTACCTAAGGTCAGGAGTTCCAGACCAGCCTGGTCAACATGGTGAAACGTCGTCTGTACTAAAAATGCAAAAATTAACCAGGCATGGTGGCGTGTGCCTGTAATCCCAGCTATTCGAACGGCTGAGGCACCAGAATTGCTTGAACCAGGGAGGCAGAGGTTGCAGTGAGCCAAGATCACACCATTGCATGCCAGCCTGGGTGACAGAGCAAGATTCTGTCTCTCAATAAATAAATAAATAGGCCAGGAGCAGTGGCTCACACCTGTAATCCCAGCACTTTGGGAGGCTGAGGTAGGTAGATCACCTGAGGTCAGGTTGAGACCTCAGCAAACATGGTGGAACCCCATCTCTACTAAAAATACAAAAATTAGCCAAGCATGGTGGCACATGCCTGTAATCCCAGCTACTTGGGAGGCTGAGGCAGGAGAATCACTTGAACTCGGCAGGTGGGAGTTTCAGCAAACTGGTATCACACCGCTGCACTCCAACCTGGGTGACAGAGTGAGACTTCGTCTCAAAAAATAAAACAAAATAATACAGTTGCTTCTCAATTTACAATAGGGTTGTGTCCCACTGAATCCACTATAAATTGACAATATCCTAAGTCGAGAACGCACTTAATACACCTAACCTATCAAATGTCATAGCATAGCCTAGCCTACCTTAAACATGCTCAGAACACTCACGTTAACCTACAGTTGGGTGAAATCATCTAACACAAAGCCTGTGCGAAACAGAATGATTATATGGGCACTCAAAGTATGACTTCTACTGAATGCAGATGGCTTTGCACCATCATCAAGTCAAAAAATTTAAGTTGAACCATTGTACATTGGGGATCATCTGTAATAATAATAATGTGTTAGAAGGGAATAAGAAAGGACTATGAGCAAAACACCACATTCTAAGCACCTAAAACAGGGTGAAAGGATTGGGGTACAGCCAGCTTGCGGCAGGAGGGGGATGCAAGGTCAGAAGGCAGATTCCTCCGTTAAGTAGAGTGGTTAATGTAGGTCTCATTGAGAAGGTGCGAGTTGAACAAAGACCTGAAAGAGGTGAAGGTTTTGACCAAGCAGATGACCTAGGGGAAGAGTTTCTAGGCAGACAGAACTGTGGCATGTCAAGGAAATAGTGAGGAGGCCATTGTAACTAAAGAAAACAAAGCCAGGTGGGAGGGTCGGGGGAGAGGAGGATGGAGTGAGTGAGCTTAACTTTCTACTTTCTGATCACGAGGATGTTTTTCAAACTTTTCATAAAGCTCAGAGTGAAGATAATTTACCCTTTAAATAAATTAATGTATTGACGTGTAAATAGACACAACATAATTAAGTAAAAGTAGGTAACAAAACAGTATTTACATATAGAATTCTTTTAAACTTTAAAAAAGGAGAGGGAGGGAGAGAGAGAGAGAGAGAGAGAGAGAGAGAGAGAGAGAGAGAGAGAGAGAGAATGAGAGAGAGAGACCTTGTCATGATTCTCACTTTCTCCTTTGTACAATTGAAATTTTTTTAATTTTTATTTATTTATTTATTTATTGAGATGGAGTCTCTGTCACCTGGCTGGAGTGCAGTGGCAGGATCTTAGCTCACTGCAACCTCCACCTCCTGGGTTCAAGTGATTCTCCTGCCTCAGCCTCCCCAGTAGCTGCGACTACAGGTGCATACCACCATGCCCAGTTAATTTTTGTATTTTTATTAGCGATGGGGTTTCACCATGTTGGCCGGGATGGTCTCAATCTCTTCACCTCGTGTGTGATCTGCCTGCCTCGGCCTCCCAAAGTGCTGGGATTACAGGTGTGAGCCACCTCACCTGGCTCCCATACTTGAAAAACTTGGGAGGAATGCTGGGTGTGGAGGCAATGACCTATAGTCCCAGTTACTAAGGAGGTTGAGGTGGGGAGATTGTTTGAGCCCAGAAGTTTGAGACCAGACTGGGCAACGTAGTAAAACTCCTTGGGGGGAAAAAATCAAAAAAGAAACAATTTGGGGGAAAGAATCTATCCCTAAATATCAACTTTGGGCTGTGCCTAATGGCTTTCCTTGAGCCCAGGAAGTTGAGGCTGCAGTAAGCCATGATTGTGCCACTGCACCCCAGCTTGGGTGAATGAGTTAGACGTCTCAAAAATAAATCAATGAAAATTTTAAAAATAAAGGGAAAATTTAACATGGTGATATTTTCAGCAAAAGGCAGAGAAGACTCCTCTCTAGGACACCCAGCTTGTGAAACGGCTGCCTTTGAGTCTGCACTTGGCTGTCATGCACCCAGGATGCACCAGGCACAAGTCGCAGCCACACTGCTTTTGGAGGTAACACCAGTCAACGAGGTGAAGTACAGTGAGGCCCTAGTTCCAGCACTATGGACAACTGAACAGTCAAAGTGTGTGTGCATTTTTAGGATTTGACAAATGAAAATAGCAGAACTGTGCCAGAAGAAACTATTTGATCTGTTCATATAGGGTGGGGGTGGAGCAACAGCAGAGAACACTTGAGGATGTTTCTCACCTAGGGTGCTCTGTGGTGACTCAGAGACTGCCCTGGCTCCTTTGGGTTATTCATCAAAGCCATTTTGAAGCAGGGACTGCTCGGTAGGAACTGAGCTTTCAACCAGAAAGACAACTTAGGAAATAGTTCCTGGCTGTGAGAACCTAAGAGGTATGAATGCTTCTGGATGGGAATAGTTCCTGGCTGTGAGAACCTAAGAGGTATGAATGCTTCTGGATGGGAATCTCAAAGACAATAGCAGTCATCAAATGGAATTGAGGCAGGTAGAAAAATTGGTTTCAAAAGGATCTAAAGATGATGGAAAACCTTTCAACAGTTAAGCAACTTAGATAACTAATAGGAAGAATTCAATGGGAAGAAAGATCCCAACTGGAAGCTCCAAAGAATGGGCTATATTGCTGATCAGGAAGGGAGATATAGGAAGTCTACACAGTTGGCTTAAATCTCATGTTGGTTAAACCTCATGTTGTTCACAGACTTGAACTGCAAATGAGAAAATCTAATGGGAAAACATTCCAGATCACTATAGAGCAATTCAAAGGAATGGCACAGGCTTGTAGGAAATGTATTGGGAATGAAATAGAGAAACCCATATTCAACAAGAAACAGGAATCATTAAACATGCGTTAACTCAAATGATCTACTTATTGACTGCAGTGAGTGCTTATTCACTATCACCACCAGCAGGGGCCTTATGCTTCTTGCCGAATGGCCACACAAATATACTCTCTGTTTTCAATAAGCCCACAATCTGCCACAGCCTCCTGAGTAGCTGGGACTACAGGTGCACATCACCATGCTAATTAAAAAAAATTTTTTTAAATGTTTTGCAGAGATGGGGTTTCACCGTGTTGCCTAGGCTGGTCTCGAACTCCTAGCCTCAAGCAATCCCTCCACCTCAGGCTCCCAAAGTGCTGGGATTACAGGCATAAGCCATGGAGTCCAGCCTTAAATTTCCCCTTTAGTACAATCCAGACACTCAATCTTTTCTTTAATTCAAAATATGATTGTACAGCTTATCCTTCTGAAATAATCTATTCCCTTTGTCTTGCTATTCTAATTTTGTAAAACTTCCTGCCAGATTTAATTCACACCTATAAAACAGGGCAACACAATGGACATTACCATTACCAGAAAACCACTCAAGGTGGGCCAACAGTATCACCTTCAAAGGTTACCGCACTGTTATTATTATTACTGTTATATATAAAACAAAATCATTATTACCAGCTGTGCCTCCCACCACTAGTGCCTCCCCATTCCTCCCACATGTGACAGGGCGCCCTGGAAACCCTCAGGCAGCAATGCTGAATGAAACTGGCAGTCTTGCCTTCTCGTGTGGCATTAGGCTTTTTCTGTCCTGAGTAAGGACTATCTTTACCATGCATGATTCCCAACAGTACCGCTCTTGACCCCTGAGTGGAGACCCACACCCTGTGGGGCTTCCCTATCAGCTCCAACCCCTTTCACCACCCCCTGCTCAGCCTTCAAGGCCTCAGGTGGGAGGGAAAAGCCAGGATGAAGTGCCAATCAAGAGGATCACCCTTCTTTACTCCATTCTCCTCTCTTCTGTTACCCATTTCTGACTGGCCGTCAGTCCTATCAGGGGTCCATAAAGCTGGGAGGACTCTGGCCCGGGAGAGGGGGGTAGGGGTTAGGCAAACAGGACAGGGAGGCAGTTGGTTGAAATTTAACCACAATATTCTCGGTCTCTATTGTTTTGAGTGAGGCCCAATATTTCCACAGCAGGATTATAGGATCTGATTAACCATGTTAGACAACAATGCTGAGCTGGGATGGGCTTCCCCTTCCAGCTGCCAATATGAAAAAGTAAATACAACACATTTCAAAAGGGACTCCCAGCAGCCCCTGAGCCCTACTCCCCAATTCTAACTCGGATACTGTTTTGGGCCCCAGAGTAAAGTGAGGGAGGAAGAGTGTGGCACTGCATGCTCCTTTAACTACTGGCCCTTGGCCCAGTAGGACAAGTAATTCTGGCACAATCTTCCCAGGTGAGTCAATGGCTGTGCGCTCCCCACACCCTGGAGCTCTTCCAGTGCCTCTTCCGGGTTCCCCTGGTAGGCAGGCCCAGATTCTCAAGAACCCATGAGAGTTGGGTGCTGAGTGGGTAGAAGGATAGCAAAATCTGTTGGGCTCCAAATAGAGAAACTGAGTGGGATGGGACTTAATAGCTCAGAAGAGTGATGAAGCCTTTGCTAGAATACTTGGGTGCTACCTAATGACTTCCCATGTGCTAGGGTAGAGAACTGAGAGCCCAGATCTGACAGGATACATAAAAAGTCACCACAAAGAAAGTCTCAGAAGATGGGATGAAAGTTCAAGAAGAGATGGACTTCTAGATTCTCAAATAGAGAAGGATCCCCTACGGTCCCTCTTCCTCAGAGCAGACAAGCTACTGTATACCCTCCACGTACTGGATGTTCCCCTCATGGTGAGATCTTCTGAGGCCTTGGCCAAGAACACAAGGGAGAAACAGAGCAATGAGCTGCCCTGGACAAGAGTATCCTGCAGCAGCTTCCAGGGGGTCACCGCAGCTGGGAACACCCCCTCCTCCAAAGTGTGGGCTTCCTTCTCTTCCTGCATTCCCCTCTGTATCTAAGGGCCTACTATGTAATCCATTACAATTTTGCTAGTCCATACATTTATGGATGTTGGTAACAGAGAGTAGGAAGCAAAGTTCTCCTTTTGAACAGTTTTTTCAAGAAAAATTAGGAGACAGAAACTACTTGACAGCAGAGCTTAGAAAAACATATCCTGATTGTATCAAAACCTAGTTGACATAAAATTATATTCTTTAATGGTATACCACCCCTGCAGTGATATTTTCTGAGTTACGGTTAAAACTGACCCTGCTCTCAAATAGCATATTCTGATGAAAGGATGAAAACAGAAAAGTGCACAGAAAATGTGTATTAACACAGTCTACATTAACAGCGTAAGCAGAACAGACAAAGTGAGTTTACTATTTCATGAGGAAGGGTTATTAAGATAATTTAGGCTTACCCTATACTCTTTGGAGCAAATCTGTGTAGTTTTGTAAGTAGGAGAAAATGAGAGACAGAATAAATGGAGAGAGGAAAGTACTCCTGGTGACAATGTCAGGAATGAGACCAGGAGCAGCACAGCCTTTCCCATTCCCACTCCTCCCGCCAGCTTTGTACAGAGTACACATGGGGCCCCTGCTTATCTCCCAGCAGATGTAGGCTAAGAAGGAGGTAAGGGCTTGGGAAAATGGGAGGTGTAAGTGAAAAGGAAGGAAAGAAAAGGGAGTCCAAATGTACTGCTGAATAAAAACAAGAAGCAGTAGGGCTGAGTATCAAGATGTGAGCATCTCTCCTTCTCCCAGTGCTCACCATAGGTGTGCTGTACCAGGCCTGTGGAAGGACTTTTGGTCTCAGCAGGTTAGATTCTTTCCAGTTCAGAGCATAGGAGCACGATCTCACTCTTTGCCACATTACACCATAGGAATTCCCTCCTCAAGAGTCAGGGTAAGATGAGACTAGAAGCGTTCTTCCTGCCTTCTCAATAACTTTGCTGTCCCTTGGAAATACTCCTTGATCTGGGAGACTGGCTGCCTGGTGACAAGAGAAGAGAATGACCCTGATGGCATCTTTTAGGACCGAGCCTGAGCTTTGCTTTTAAGGGTTACTGGGGAAGCCCCATTGGGGCATGAGAAAAGGAGGTACTACCCAGCTAGAGTGGAAAGGGATGAGGCTTTCTCTCCAAGCAAAGAGCATGCCTGTCCTAGCTAACTATGGGGGGCCAGCAGCAAGGCCAAGTAGGCCTTGCAACCTAGGTGGCGCTATTTCTCTACTTTTTAGGTCAAGTTTCTGCAGGAACTTCCTCGAGGTCCCAAGTCCTGCTCCTGGTTTGCTGGCTTGCTCGTGTAAACCACCTTATATTATTTTTTTTTCTAAAAATACTCCAAAGCAATTGAAAGAGTCCCTTCTCCCACCAGCCAGCCCTGGCCCCAGCCCCAGCCCCGAGGAGCGGGCGGGTAGGCGGGGAGGTGGGCCACTGCTTTATTAAACACAGGGAAAACTAATATTTACGGAATAAAATTTATGGAGCAGCCACGAGAATTCAACCCTTTTATGTGCATGTGGAGTGGGGGTTGGGCCAGGCTGGGGGCCTCAGGGAGGGGCCCAAGCCAGGGGGCAGGGCTGGAATACAGCCTGGCTAGGCCAATTTGTCAAAGCAGGGATTTCCCTGGAGTTGCCTTAGGATGAATGATTCTCAACCACCACCCCTAGCTTTGTGGGGTAAGGGCTTCAGGGCAAGTATGCCTCAGACCACCGGTAGCAATGTTTCTCTAAGGATGCATTTAAGCAATACCCCCATGGAGACAGCAGCCTTTGGGGATGATGGGGGCAGTAGACAGAAGGTTACTAGCTATACTCTTAACCTTTTTAGAAAGTCACACATTCTTTTTGAGAACATGAACAAAATTATGCTCTTAAGATTTTACCTACAATTTTGAAGGATTCACAAGCCCCCAGCCCTGCTGTGATGAAAAATGCCTTGAGTCTGTGATCTTAGAATACAGGGAGTGTCCAGGGTGAAGAACCTGTATTTTCTCCAAGCTTGCTGGGGAAGCCTTTCCATTTTCCATGTGCCTTGTAGATACTAAAAGCTGGCTGTCTAAATTATGCTGAAAAGAAACTAAATATCGGCCAGGCGCAGTGGCTCATGCCTGTAATCCCAGCACTTTGAAAGACCAAGGCAGGTAGGTCACCTACAGTCATGAGTTCAAGACCAGCCTGATCAACATGGTGAAAACCCATCTCTACTAAAAATGCAAAAATTAGCTGGGTGTGGTGGCAGGCACCTCTAATCCCAGGTATGCGGGAGGCTGAGGCAGGAGAATCCCTTGTGAGCCAAAATCGGGCCACTGCACTCCAGCCTGGGCAACAAGAGCAAGACTGTCTTAAAAAAGAAAAAAAAAAAAAAAGCAAAGTAAGCCAGCTTCAGCTGTTCCCAATTCACTTTGATGACAGTCACTACCACACAGCACACTCTAGGTCCTGTGGTAAAGGAGGTAAAGGAAAGTTATCAGCAGTGATTGGGAATGAGCCTTGGTAGAGCTCTCAGACTCTGCTAGCAGGAAAACGCATGAGGGTAAGTCGTGGAGTCCTCAAGAGCTCCCTCCTTGAAGAGCCCATGGGGAGCAGAGCATCCTACTGAAATGAGGCAAGATCATGGGATGAGGACATGACTGGAAAGAAGGACCTAACATCCTTTCTAGAAAATAAATGTTTTCATTAATATATATAATAATGCTGTTAAGAACTCAGCTGTCTGGCTCAAATTCTGGCTGTCACTTATTAGCTGTGTGACCTTTGATAAGTCACTTCCTTCAAGACCCAATTTCCTAGGGTGTTAACAGCCTCTTCCTCATATGATGCTGAGGTCATGTCAGGTGCTCATTAGAGTACCTGGTATACATTAACTGTTGAATAAATGTTAGCTATTTATTATTGTTGCTCTTATTATTATTGTTTGATCATCTTTTCTCCAGACTTGATGTCAGGACAGAACCAGTATATATATATATATATATATATATATATATATATATACATATACATATATACATATACATATACATATACATATACATATACATATACATATACATATACATATATACATATACATATACTGGATATATGAATAAGGAGGCATTTAATCATCAAAAGTAAATAAACCAGAAATGGGACAGGTGCAATGGCTCATGCCTGTAATCCCAGCACTTTGGGAGGCCAAGGTGGGCAGATTGCTTGAGGCCAGGAGTTCAAGACCAGCCTGAGAAACATGGCGAAGCCTCAGATCTACAAAAAAATACAAACATTAGCTAGGCGTGATGTGTGCCTGCAGTCCCAGCTACTGAAGAGGCCGAGGTGGGAGGACTTTTGAGCCCAAGAGGCCAAGGCTGCGGTGAGCTGTGATCGTGCTACTCTATTGTTGAATGAGACACTGTCTCAAAATCAAAAATGAACAAATGCCTTCTGCACTGTGCTCCTGAGTCCTTCCTCTACCCAACAGTTTCCCATGAACTTCTGAGTTCTACTTTCATTCCTGCCTCTCCAAGGCAAAGTTTCAGGCAATCTTACCTATAGAGGAAAACCTGGCAGAGAAGGTCAAGGGACTCTGCCAGTCCTGAGATGCCAAAGGGCTGTCTTTCTGTCTAAGATCCTGCCTATCTCATGCAGCTTTTACATGTTTTCCTGCTAGTTACTATTAGCTATAGAGGCCAATTCTGTTGTCCCAGAGAACTGCTGTAGTCATTTCCTGTTCCCATCATACTCTCTTATCTTTTCTAACTAAGTTACTTGAAGTGGGGTAGAGGGCAAGAAAGTCATATTCTTTTTTCTCTCACCCCAGGGGGAACCTACCTCAGCCCTAATGCTCGAAGCACTATGCAATTTCAACCCCACATGGTAGTTTAACCTGTTACCTATGCTTTGGAAAGAAAGAGAAAAATGCATTCAAGTCTGGCAAAGGAAAGCAGCAACCATCTCTCTGTCTTGTGCCCGCCATGAAGAAAGTTTTTGAGATCAAAGTTTCTGATGGAGGCTTAGCTCCGGCCACTGCAGAGAAGTTTAAGAATCTGAAGGACTGAGGACTAGATTTCATCTAGAGGCAACAATGGGGTGGGGACCCAGTGAAATCAGTTGGGTTATGAGTTCCACAGCATAAGTAATCACAAAAGCGGGGGAGTGTGAGTGCTTTTTATTCCAAGCAAAAGAGAAAAGTGGGTCTCTGAGGAGCATCTGCAGCTGGCTAGCTAGAGACTCTAGGGAAAGGTAGACAAGGCTTCCTGAGTGTGTTGTGCTTTCTTGCTGACTTGCCCTATATACCTAAAGGCCATGGTAGAAACCTGAATCTACAGAACCTCCACCAAAAGAGAGGCGAGTCTGAGATTCTCAGAGACTGGCTTCCACTTGAACGGCAAAGGTCAATTCCCAGTTCTCTCGCCCTTACAGTAGGCCCCTGACTGTATCACTGTTGTAGAGGTATTGCTGCCATGCAAGCTCCTTTCAAGGTGAAGCTTGGAAGCTATTCTCCAAGTCCATCCTTAGTAGCTGGGGCCACAACAGGTTAACTGAAAAGCCCCCTTGGTTTCTTCCTCTTGACCTTTGACAGCTGTGGTCTCTGCAGAGGGCCTGAAGTACCCTAGAAAAAAGGGAACCCAAGTTAGTAGGGGTTTTGAAATAGTTCCACTGAAGTTAGGAAAGGAACTTTCTTCCTCTCATGGCTCCTGGTTAGGATGAGGCCTTCTTTTCTTTTTTTTTTTTTCACCCAGGCTGGAGTACACTGGCACAATCAGAGCTCAGAACTCCTGGGCTTAAGCAATCTGCTTGTCTCAGCCTCCCAAGTAGCTGAGACCACAGGCACAAGCCACCATGGCTGGCTAATTTTGTGTTTTTTGTAGAGATAGGGGTTCGCTTTGTTGCCCAGGCTATTCAACCTGGCTTCAAGTGATCCTCCTGCCTTGGCCTCCCAATGGCTGTACTAACAAGTGTGAGCCACCATGCCCAGCCAGAAGGAGGAGGCATTCAGGAAGTGTCTGACATAGGTATTTTGAAGTCTATGTCAGGCAGTAAATGTGAGGTAAGACCCTAAGCAGGAGATGTGGATGTCCCTTCTCCCCCAAGGAATAGCCTTGCTATCACTGGCCATCACTGGAAGTGGGATAAAGTGAAAGAGGAGTCAGGACACATCATTCTGTACAAGAACTACAGAGAAAGGATGGCAAGGGAAGGTGTGCAAGATCTTCCCTTGCCGTCCATCTAGACACCTACAATTGGAAACAACATGTCCAACTAGATACCTACTATTTGGAAGCCTAGTCACAAATATCCCTCAATATTGTTGAAGCAGTGCCAACGAAGTGACAACTGCAGGGACCACTGGCTCGGGGGCTATCAGTGCCAACTCTCAGGACACCAACCGGGAAGCTGCTCTGACTCACCAAGGACTCTTTCTCAGGCGCTGAGAGGGTTGGGGCTGAAGAGACCAGTTCTTCTGGCTGATTTTGATGCTGGCTATCAATTGCTTCCAGGGAAGCACTGTTTGAGGTCTGAGGATCTCCTGAAATCAGAAAGATCAAGAGAAGATAATAATAAATGCCTTTTTTCTTATCAGGAAGACATTAGCATTTACCAAGCATTCTGATAAAGGCCAGGGTTTGGTTCAAATATATAAGCAGACAGAAGTAGCCACAAGTCCAACTTCCAGCTGACTTTCGGAAAGCCCTGTTTCTGCCATGAAGATTTCCCCAGACCCACTTTCAGCAGGTAGGATAAGTGTTTCCTCGACTCAAAATAGCCAGCTATTTTTCTACATATTCCCTAATATGTCTCAGGTAGGGAGAGGGAGATTAATCTTTTTTTTTTTTTTTGCTATGTTGTCCAGGCTGGTCTCAGGCCTCTCTCACCTCAGCCTCCAAAAGTGTGCGGGTTACTGGTCTGAGCCACTGCACCCAGTCAGGGAAACTAATGATTCTCTTGGTGCTTTTGCTAACCCTTCTAAGCACCTAGACCAATGCCATCCCATCGAACTTTCTGCAATGATGGAAATGTTCTGTGTTTGCATTAACTTGGTAGCCACGAGCCATATGCGGCTACTAATCGCTTGAAATGTGGCTAGTGCAAAAGAGAAGATACAGTTTTAGTTTTATTTCATTTTTATTAATTTAAGCTTAAATAGCTACATGTGGCTAGAAAACTATCATATTGGACAGCATCAACCTAGATCTTAATTGTATCCTCAGACAGACCAGGTACCTCTGGAGTGCTCACCAGCGCCCTGATGCTTCTGTCCCACTTGGACCTCTCGTTTGGCAACTGCCACGTACAGACTCTGAAGATTCATGACAAAGGGTCTTCCATCACCAATGCTGCATGCCTCTGGCAGTTTCTGTAAAAGAGGGGAGATACTGTCATTGGTTATACTGTATTACCAGAGAAGAGATCTAATATCCCATTTGCAGAACCAGCATCAACCCCAAATGAATTCATCTAAAGCAGTTAGCTCCAACAGGGGGCGTCCATATCCAAGCCAGGTGGGACCAATATAAAGATTTCTTGGGACACCTCCTCTGAAGGGCAACTCAAAATGTGTATCTTATTTCCCCTAATCTTTAGGTCTATTATGTTTTCCCATGAATACCCTATAGATTTCTAGGCTCTTTTTCCAAAGGGATGATTTCTTGAGGCTATTTTAGGAAATCATTTCGCCTAAATTTTCCCTGAGCTGTACAAATTACAATTTTCATTAAATTCATTCCTAAACTAGAGAAAAATTCAGGATAAAGGAGAGAGAGCAAAATGGCAATTAATGACAGACTGAGAGACAAGAAAAATTATGGAGCTGTGATATTCAGGCAGAGGAGACAGGAAAAATAAAGTCGACAAAGTTTTTGAGGTCTCCCTGCCATTTTCCATTCCCACTGCTGTCCCGCCAGCCTTTACCATCACCCACATGCTCACAGTGAGCTGAGATTCCCCCAAGAGAGTGAAAGCTGTTCTTGAGGGGTAAGAAAACCTTACTCTTTTAAAGTATAAAGTGTGCATGCACACACACACACGCACACACATAGTACATAAATAGATTTTTGGTATATCTGTGGCATTAAAATTTCCAGAGAGAGAGTGATTAGGAAAAAATGTCTTAAAAGGTTCTTTAGAGAAGTGATAATTTTAAAAAGACTGGGAAAGACTGCTATGATTACATTATATTTGTTTCTTTCCCTACAGAACAAACTGTGGACTTATATCCAGAGCAAAATGCTTTGCATAGTTGTAGTTTCATACACTTGGCTGAACTGGGTTGAGGTCATGGCCGAAGCCTGAACAAAGTGCAATAAAAATGAGATGAAAGAGTAGGGTATCTAGTGGTCCCAAATTTGGCTGCACTTCGGAATCCTGGAAAAGGCCCAGAACTATTTCACCTGTCCCTAGGCGTGAAAATCACCATGGTTCCCAGCCAACTTAGCAGGTCCCCAGGAGCAGCCACGCCAGCAGCTCACATGGGAACCAACCCAAGAATCCTGGATTGGCCCATATCTTGGGTCAAGGGCACCTTTTTGTGCTATAAGGGCATTCATTTCTGAAAACCCCCATGGAAGAAGAATAGAAAAGAGAAAGTGTGAGAAGTAGGAAAGCAGGTGTTAAACCAGTCAGTATTATGCAGTTAAGGAAGGAGGTGGTAGCTGAAAACCTTGTCGATTACCAGGAAATGTCACATACATTTCTACTCCAACCCTATCCCCATAAAGACTATATCAGACCTGGACTTTCACTGGAAACCACAAGCAATGAATCAGAACCCCAAGTCCAAACTTTTCCTCTAGCCAGTAATCACACTAGAAGTCTAACAGCCCTCTGGCAGCATTCCCTGAGGAATGAACTGAAACAGGGAAGGTAAACTATCGAGCCATACCACCTCTACCCTACCTCACTCTCCTTCCTAAGGTCAGCTCTCCAACTCCAAAGACACCTCCTTCAAAAGAGGGTTCTCTCCTCCATAGCCAGAGAGTCCTGATGGTGGGGAGGAAAATGGCTGCCCTCCTTCCTTATATCTTGACCTCTAGCATCTCCCTTCATACTACCCAAGAAATGTAGCCTCTCTTAGGGTCACTCACACATGATTTGATAGGCACCGTGCTGTCCACACAAATGTGTTAGGCAGAGTGAGGCAGTCCAGAGTCATTTCCCCTGCCCTTTCATGGAATTAAACAGACTCATCAATTTTCCAGGGCCATCTTTACTCAGCTCAAGTATTTAACCTCAAGACGAAGTGCCAAAAATGCTGGACCTGAGTCTAAATGTGAAACCTAATCTAAGCCCTTCCTCTGTCCTTCCCTTTCTCAGAGAGAACTGGTCCTGCAGTTGCCGGCAAAGTTAATCCACCTGACTATTCTCAGAAAAGTTCTAGGAGCAGCATATTGCTAGAGTTGTCAAATACTTAACATGTGCTAGGCATTGCTCTAGTACTTAAAATGTATTAAACCATTTTTGTGTTTTCTACTACCATTTCCCTGGCATCTAGAAGAACCCTGAGCTCATGGTAGAGGCTCAATAACTATTTGTGAATGAATGAGCATGGTAGGCACTAACATGGCCCCGTTTGGCTAGATAGTCCCCAGCTAGTAAGTGGTGGCACAGGATTAGAATCCAGGCAGTCTGGCTTCAGGGCCTACACATATAATTATCATCCTATTTACTTCTCTGAACAGCATTATTTTAGTCAAAAGGGCAATCCAGCTTCTCCCAGGATCACAACCTGCAATCTTTCACATCCCAGATCACCTGCCATCCAGCTGAGGAACAAGCTTCCTAAGGTGACAAGAAAAGGGAGCAGATAAAAAGGAGACAGCTGGACCAGACTGGAACCCGTAAGGGCTGAGAGGCCATACCCTTCATCCCATTCTAGCCATTCCCCATTATCATGGATTCCTTGGGCATCATTCTCAGAATATGCTAGGGAAGAGAGGTGGAGAGGCAGGAGCTTGGGAAAGAGAAACATTAGCTCCTGGGGCAGGACAATGGTAGTGGCTATCTGGGGCAGGCGGCAGAGATCAAAGGGAGAGTGCTGGAGGCAGGAGTAAGCAAAGTAAATACTGCCCCTCCTATAAGTGCAACTGAGCCAGGAGCACAGTGTACCGGCCACAATGCAGGTCACTGCCCAAAGTGGGGAGGGAAAGAAGAGTAAGGTCGGCCTACTTGTAGAACATGTTCATCTGATTAACCCAGAGTCAATTCTAAAAACAAAAGTTACTGAGATTCTACTATATTCGGGCACTACAGGAGTCGGGGCAGGGGAAACAGATGCATCAATCCTTCCCTCATAACAGGTCTGAGTTAATAGAAAGATAGATAATTCAGAGTCCCTACTTCAAAGAGTTTATATTTGCATGTGGGAGATAGGCAGACATAGGTTGTTTTGTTTCATTTTTCAAGTGATTTGCTATAACAGAGTTCTAAACAAAGGGTAATAGGAAACCAGAGAAGATTTTGACACAGAGTTCTGCAAAAAGCGCCAGAGGTGGTGACATCAAGGTAAGCCTTGCAAAGTTAGACTTTGGATGTGCTGGAAGCAAGTGAAGCACAAGGTGTGAAGACAGGATATGCAGATGTCTCACGGGAAACAAGATGAGAAGGCTAAGTTCACATTCACTAGTTTGCAGAGGACTTCATTTTCTGAATTAAGGTTATGCCCATGGGAATTTCCTTTTGTTTCACAAAGTGGCTTTCTCTACAACTGTTTGCCAAAGCTTCCTTGGCTCCAAACTCATATTGATAGAACAATGAGAAATCCAAAGCTGCTTCTAGGCTTCCCTTTTTAGACTCTCTGTTACATTTACTTAAACTCTTAGTACTTCCTCATTACTTACTTCTAGTACTGTGATTTTTCAACAGCCACAAGAGCTATATTATACTCCCATCTCCAATTCACTGGGACTTTGGACCCTTGTATACAGCTTTAACAGCAACTTTAGACAAACCAAAGTGACAGAAATCCTGTAGAGCATTTTATTTCCCCTTCTTGTCCCTACTGCAGCCAATCTTGGTTCCGAGGGTCCAACCTCTCCTCTTTGGAAGTAACTCTCATCTTCATCAGGTCTAAACTCACTCCCAGTGGTCCAGAAAGTCCAAGACTCTCCCAGGATTTGTTGGCGAGCTTCCAATTAGCACTTTCAACTAAAAATACATAATCTGCCTCTCCTCCCTGCCTCATTCCTCCTTTCCTCTGAGACTGTTTCTGAAGAGAAACTTTAGAAACCTGGGTAAGAAAGGCTAGATCTGATCTACTGCTCACCCTATAAATATGGGCCCACAGTCTGAAGATACAGATTTCACGAAGAAAAAGGGAAAACGAGCTAACTGGAGCTCTCCAGAGTCAGCCTTTGAGCAGGTCTTTGGTTCTGGCACCAGCCCCAGGGGGCTGGCATTGACCATCACAATATCACAAGGGCAGGGCCCCCAACATGTGACTTCCCTATGTAAGAATTCCACTCCTCCCTCTTGCAATGCGGTAAACATTGCTGGTCTGGATACAAACTTCCTTTCCCAGGTCTCCATTTAGGGAATCACGGCAATGTTCACCATTAGCTTATCTTAGGGATAAGAGCACATTAGAAAACTCTTTTAAGGTCTCAAATTGCCAGAGGGTTTGCCAGAATAAACAGAAAGGAACAAGAAAAGTAATTTAGGAAGAAGACTCTAAGGAGAAGGGCTCTTCAAGAAATGTAACTCCCCCTCTGCCAATCCATTCATATTTAGCAAACATTTACTGATCATCTACTGTGGTGTTTGGGACAATTTAGATGCTGGGAATATCCCAGTAACAAAAGAGATAAAATTCCCTGCCCTCTTGATGTTTACATTCTAGAGGGGAGATCACCAACAAATATAAAGCTAATTGAAATGTGTATTCTGTGAGATGGTACTACAACAATCGAAATGAAATCTCTAAATCAAAGATAATCTGAAATGGCCCTGGGTCCACGACACAGTAGTTTACCACAGCGGTAAAAGGCTGAGAGTCAGAAGGAAAGATGAACCCAACACCTGAGGATAGTATTGGGGTTTAAAAAAGAAAGTCCAAAGTGGCTTCTCACTCAAAACAGGAAGAAGCAAGACTATCCAATAATTAGGGAAAAAACTCCTAGAAAAAAAACAAATACACTTTACGTTCTGGCTTTAGAGTCTCAAAAATGTGGATTTGTACCTAAGATGGTCTTCTATTTGCTAGCTGTGACACTATGGGCAAGCCATCATGCTTAATGGTTTATTTTGAGAGAGGGGAGGGAAAAGAGAGACACTGGGAGTCAGGCACTGAGGGATCAAGACTAACAACACTGACATCACAGAATGTGTGAAAGGATTAAATGAGAGAATTGAGTAAGTGCCCACGAAATGTCTGCTCCTTCCCTTTGCAAGGACACTGAGACTTTTCTTGCCTGGCCCTACTCCAGTGAGTGCTAAGTAGGCTCAAGAAATGCCTTAATGATAAAGTACATAAAGAAACCAGGTCTGATCCAATTACAGATGGTCCCTGACTTAGGACTTTTCTATTTTACTGATGATGTGAAAGTGATAGGCATTCAATATGTTCCTTGACCTATGATGGGGCTATGTCTGGATAGTCTCATAAGTCTACAATGCACTTTCAACTCAGAATTTTTTTTTTTTTTTTTTTTGAGATGGAGTCTCGAGTCTTGATCTGTCGCTCAGGCTGGAGTGCAGTGGCACGATCTCGGCTCATAATTTCCATCTCCGGGGTTCAAGCGATTCTCCTGCCTTGGCCTCCAGAGTAGCTGGGACTACAGGTGCCTGCTAATTTTTGTATTTTTAGTAGAGACAGAGTTTCACCATGTTGACCAGGCTGGTCTTGAACTCCTGACCTTTGGTGCTCTGCCCGCCTTGGCCTCCCAAAGTGCTGGGATTATAAACGTGAGCCATCACACCTGGCTTTACTCAGGGTATTTTCAACTTAGGATGGATTTATTGAAATGTGGCTCCATTGTAAGCTGAGAAGCATCTGTATTAACTTCTCTTCACTGGCATCCCAAAGCATACTACTGTCTAGTAATGCAGTGACCAGTCAATGTCCAGATCAGGGAGACACGGCAATCTAGCCATGAGTAACCTCTGGGTAGTTCACTGTCCATCATCATCACACTAGCTGATTCCTCCGTCTCTAGTAGTGACCGAGGCAGCATGGCTTTTGCATCAGAAGGTCCTGGGTTTAAAGACTGGCTTTGCCAGTTACCAGCTATGTCACTCACCCCTTTTAGCCTCTGTTCCCTTACCAGAAAAATGGAGACCAACAGCTACTTTGATGAGGCTGATGGAAGGATTCCATGGGATGGTATGTGTAAAGGGTGCCTGCTCAGTAGGTATTGTCTTCCTACCTCCCCGCAAAAGCCCCTACTTCTCAAAGCTCTCCTTTACTCTCCAATTCTTCAGGACCTACTCAAGAGGCCAAGGTTTCATCTTCATTCTCTCCACCCTCTTTTTTGGGTGGCAAGTATAATAGTGAAGAGTAAAGCTGCTACTCTCTCCAGAAGCATGCAAAGCACAAACAGCTTGCTTCCAACAAAATTTTAGCAAGAGTATTCTACACAGCCCAACTTATCCCACAATGCTTCAACCAAGAACTCTCTCACCACCATTTCCTGCTTCCTAATGTGGGTTGTGCAAAATGATCTGCTACGTCATTTCCATTTTTAAGTAATATACTCTCAATAAGGGCTATTTGGAAAACACAAAAATAAGACCTGCAGATACGGGTCATAAAAATAGCTAACAGCCAAATGATTTTTGATGGGATTAATTTCAGTTTCCTCAGAGTCTGAGAGAAAAAAACTACTAGGACAGAGAAAAGAGATATGGTGGTGATGTCTGGATTTTTAGAAGACAACTATTTCATTCTCCTTTCTCCTCATTTCCATTTTCCACAGCAGCTCACTTAAGATGAGCTACCTCTTGAGTTTCAGAAAACATCCAACCCTGATACTGGGTCTCTCGCTTTGTCCTCACAGAATACTCCTTTATCAATTCACTGATCAGAAACCTTGGTGATTTGGGAGAAAACATAGTACCCTAAATACACAAGGCACACTGCCCTTGAAGCTCTTTATGTGAAACTGAAGAGAGAGCTGACACTGCCCTTGTGTTTGGTCTGATTTCACTTTGTTTGGGTCTGTGCCTGCAACAAGGTCTTCCCTGATCATTCTGCCCTGCTGCTGCCGACCTCACCATGCTCTATGATTAGCCTCCAGCACCTAAGCATCCACTCAGTGCTAGGCTATAAGGAAAATGAACACACAGACACTCAAACTTAATCTTGTATAGGTACCTTGCAAATTAATTAAATCATAGTCCAAGGCGCCCCTCCCCATTTTTAAAACAAGCTGGGAGAATGGATGCAGGCATACAGTCACATATGCAAACATGCATGTATGCAATCTAGTCAAGTTACTAAAACACTTTCTTTGTGGCCTCCCTTCAAAATGAGATAATATTGCTGTCTTTCTCTCATGATGCTGGAAATGCAATAGAGTAAGCTAGGTACAGAGTTCAAAACAGTTGGAGACAAAGTCCAGGTCCTTACGGATACTATTCAGATTTTTCTGGTTCAGTCTGTGGCTTGGCTAGCTCTCTGGACTGCAGAGTTAGAAGAGGAGGGGGATGGGAAGAAAGACTACAAAAAGAGGTCCAAACAGAAGTTTGGACTTTAATATTAACTTTGTAAGATTAACTTTGTAAATGCTTTCTGTGTGCTAGGTACTAGGCTATGCATTTTGATGCATTATCGCAATTAACCTCCACTGTTACCCTATCAATTGGGCTCTAAAATCATTCTCATTTTATTTAATTTTTTTTTTCTTATTTACTTGTCATGACTTGAAGCCCAATCTCATTTTATATATAAGAAAACAAAGGCTGGAAGAGATTCAGTAACTTGACCAAGGTCACAGCAGAATGGGGAAACAGAAGGCGCAGGAAGTTGAACTCTAGAACCTACACTTGAATCTCTATACTATAATGCCTCTTACCAATGAGACATCCATCTTTCCCCCTACCTCCTGCCTCTGTAAGGAAGTTGCCCCTGTGCTGAGGTCTAGTGGTACTAGAAGCTGGCTCTCACTTCCCTTCTTAAATCTCCAAATAGCTCAAGAGGCTGAAAGAGGGAAAAAACAAAATGCCCTCTAGAAAAGGAAAGTCTTACTTCACCCCTTGAGTGTCCTCCAAGTGTACTGGAAAATCAGAAAAATGAATCTCTGGTATGGGAAGTCTCTAGACTTGAATCTCCTTTTAAAATAAGTACAGCCCCTCAGAGTCATAGCAGGAAGGCCCCTCAGCTCTGCCCCCAAAGAAAAATAATGGTAAAGGGAGTGGAAGTGAAGGTGGGGGCGGGGCAGCTGCTCTCATAAGAGCCCTTTGTGGTGACTGCCTCTGAAAGGAGGTTTTGCTAGACAAGGTGGAACTTCTCAAGGTGACAAGCAAATGGTACAGACTGAGCTGTGACCCTCTGCTTGCTCCATAACCACCCCCTCCCCTTTGGAGGGCCAGAGCCTAAACTGTCCCTGGAGCCCCACCCAGCCCCAGCACAAACCATGGCTTTCTAGTCTGGAGGGCAACTAACGAGCAGCAGAGGGGCTGGGGGAACGAAAGTGGTTTCCTGGGGGGGACAAATCCTCAGAGCCCCTCAGAAAGTGCAGGAACAACTCTCATTCCTTCTTTTCTCTACTCCCACTCCTCCAAGAAGAACAAGCAGCTCCTGTCAGCTCTGGCTCAGGGAAGGGGCTCCGACCGGCCTAGCAGGGAAACAAACAGTTTGAACATTATTTTAGCACCTCTCAAATTCAGCCACCTCAACATTCTCTTCCCAAATGTAAGCGAAACAATGTGGTAGGTACTGGAAAGAATAAAAGCACCGGATTTAATAACAAAAAGAAAACCACAGGGATAAGGCAGATAGACCAGCTCTGAAAGCTCTTCATCCCTGCCCTGTGCTACTAGCACCATGAAGAAGTGCAGATTCCTTTTTTTTTTTCCTCTTAGTGGAGAAGAAAGGACAGTGAACTGGATGTGTAGGGCACAAAGTTGATTTAGAGGACCCTGCAGTATTCCCTGAAGGACCTCCACCACCAAAAGTATTCTCTTTCACTCCAGATTACACGCTTGACAGCTGGGAACACAGCCCACAGCAGCCACGTTCTCATGGACGCCCTGCCCCCATCCCGCCCGCTGCCTGCCTCTCTGTAGGGTGACAGTGTCCTCTCTGGTCTGAGAAATCTTACTCTATAGGGTGATGTACCACCTCCCCCACCTACCACACATACTCGAAATAAGATAAGGTACTGATCTTCATGACTTCGAGGAGGTAAAGGTTTCCTGACAGGACACAAACCATAAAAGAAAAGATTGATAAATTGGACTAGATTAAAATTAAGAACTTCTGTTCATCAAAAGAGACAAGAGAGCAAAAAAAAAGCAAGCTATAAAGTAGGGGAAAACACTTGCAATACATATAACCAACAAAGAACTCATTTCCAAAATATATTAAAAACTCTTAAAAACCAGTAAAAAAAAAGACTTATTCGTATCTAAGGCTTAGTCATATTTAAATGACCAATAATTACACTAAAATGTACAGATCCTCATTGAGAAAATTAAAACCACAACAGGATATCATTACATATTCACCATAATGGCTAAAAGGAAAAAGGAAGATAATATCAAGTGTCGACACATGGTACAATCAGAATTCTCATAAACTGCTTGTGTGGTTATAAAATGATACAGTCAGTTTGGAAAATGGTTCGGCAGTATTTCTTAGATCTAAATATATACACAACTACAACCTAGCCATTCCCCTTCTGTGTATTTATCAACACAAGAAGGTAAATAAGTTGTGGGACAGTTTTACAATAAAATATTACATGGAAGTGAAAATGTTAAAAGTATGGCTACAAATAGCAACACAGATGAATTTCATTAACATTTTGGGCCAGGTGCAGTGGCTTACACCTGTAATCCAAGCACTTTGGGAGGCCGAGGCAGGAGGATTGCTTGAGCCCAAGAGTTTGAGAACAGCCTGGGCAATATAGTGAGACCCTTGTCTCTATGAAAAAAAAAAAAAAAAAAAGTCAGGTGTGGCAGTACACCGCTGTAGTCCCAGCTAATTGGGAGGCCGAGGCAGGAGGATTGCTCGAGCCCAGGAGTTTGAGGCTGCAGTGAGTTAGGATCGTGCCACTGTATGCCAGCCTGGGATACAGACTGAGATCCTGTCTCAAGAAAAAAAAAATTAACACTCTGTTGAGTAAATAAAGTCAGACACAACAGTATATACTATATTATTCCATTTCCATGAAGCTCAAAAACAAGCAAAATTAACATTAATGATCATATTAGAAGTCAGGATAGGCTGACACCCTTTTTGGCCTCAGCCCACCTGCACCCGGGCGAATAAAAAAATAAAACAGAAGTCAGGATAGTGGTTGTTACCTGTTGGAGGTAGATACTGGTAGATAATAGTGGGTACTTCTGAGTACTAGAAATTTTCTAGCTCTTCATTTGGGTGCTGGTTACACAGCTATGTTTATTTTGTAATAATTCTTCAAGCTGTACACTTCTGACATGAACACTTTCCTACATGCATCTTATACTTCAATTTTAAAAGTTTATTAATAAAAGATGAATCACTATGGAAAACAGCAAGGCAGTTGCTAAAAATGTTAAACACAGAGTTACTATATGACCCAGCAATTCTACTCCTAGGTACATACCCAAGAGAACTGAAAACATATGTTAACACAAAAGTGTGCACACAAATGCTCACAACAGTATTACTCATAAGAGCCAAAAAGTAGAGACAACCCAAATGTCCATCAATGGATGAATGGATAAACAAAATGTGGTATATCTGTGCAAGGGTATGTTATTCTACCATACAAAGGAATAAAGTACTGATATTTGCTTCAGTACATGAACCTTGAGAACATAATGCTAAGTGAAAGAAGCCAGACATGAAAGACGATATATTGTATGATTCCATTTTTATGAAATATGCTGAACAGGCAATTCCGTAAAGACAGAGATTAGTGATTTCCAGGGGATAGGAGACAGGGCGAATGGAGAATGACTGCAAATAGGTATGGCATTTCTGTTTGGGGTGATGAAAATGTTCCAGAATTAGACAGCAGTTACAGTTGCATAACCTTGTAAATACATTGAAACCATTGAACTGTATACACTTTTGGTATATACTTTTTGTTATATTTCATGGTATGTGGATTATAGCTCAATTTTTTTTATATAGCTCAACTTTTAAAAACAGGTTTTAAAATAGATAAAGTCTCTATTCTCCCCCTCTTTTTTGCCTATTCTCCACTCTATTTCCTCTTTTAGAGTCTCAGGTTGCCAGCAAGGAGCCTGGACATCTTTTAAAGGACTTTAGCGCAGTCAGTGGAGCAGATACCACCAGTGGCTGAGCTGACATGGAATATTGAAAGACCACAGGATCTGGAGTCAGACAGACCTGGTTTGAAAATAAGTCCACCACTTACATGTTTGTGTTATGATCTCGATCTTGGCCAAGTAACTCAACTTTTTTGAGCCTCAATTCTCTCTCTATGAAATGAGTAAAGTAATTCCTACTAACGAGGTTGTCCAAGGATTGTTAAATGAGATAATGTATGTAACATAATAATTCTGTTCCCTTAAGAGTTCCACGCACTCTCAACTATTTGAAGGCAACTGGAAAAATCACTTTATTTCAGCAAAAACAGTTAAAAACAATTTAACAGGGCTCTGGAGTTAAATTGTTTACAGTCAAATCCCTGACCCATTACTTCATCTTCAACTCTAAGCCCTGGTTTCTTCAACTGTGGAATGGGAATGATATTACTACCTGTACTATAGAGTTTTATGAGGATTAAATGAGATAATGCATATGTAAAGTTCTCCCTATAGTTCCTGGCACATAGGAAGTGCTCAATAAATATTAACTGTTATTATTAATTCAATCATTAAAACAAATTGCCAAGGATATGCTGTAGCATGTTGTGTCCTAAGGATAAGACAGGGTTCACTGCCCTCAAGGAGCTCATAGTCTGGTTGAAGAGTCAGACACATAAACAAGTAATTGTTCTTCCCAGTCAGCCACACACTGGAGCCTTTTATTCCCAGTCAACAGCACTAGGTCTGAGACCTTACTAAACAAAGCTGGATATATAAGGAACAGCATGGGGTGGGGGCAGCAGTGAACAGACTCACCGTGAATCAACAGTAGGCCCTTCTTTTCCCACAAATAGCCTACAAAAATTTAGATAGGCATACAGGCTTCCTCCTCCGAATTATTACTAAGGGGCCATCTGTGTCCCCCAACTTCTTCAAGTGGCTGGTTTCTTCTCATCTTTCAAGTCTCAGCTTAAATGTCACTTCTTCTGGTCCCCTGACCATATAACCTGAAGTACTGCTTTTATAACACTCTATTCATTTTCCTCAAAGTATAATAATTTTCAGTTATTCATTTACTCGTTTCCTGTCTTCCCCAACAGGCTGTGAGCCCCTAGAGTTCAGGGACCATGCATCCAGCAAATAGAAGTATCTACTGTGTGCCAGGCACTGAAGTATGTGCTGGGAATTTAGTTTGGAGGTAGAGACATGGCCACTGCCCTCATAGAGCTTACAGTCTATACCTGTGGAAAAAGTTTTGGGATGCAGGTTTATCCCAGTTCTGGCTGAGGACTCTCTTATGACTAGCCCAGTCAGACAGGAGCCCTTGGCTGTCAATCTCTCACTGAGTCCAAAAAGTCAGACGCTAAAACCCTGGGGACTTCTCAGTTCTTTTTTCCTCAGTCCTAGATTCCTGTGGAGTTTAGGCTGGGGCAAACAGCATAACCTCAGAGACATTTCTGCAAGTTCTTTCCTTATGAAGCTATTCCCATCAGCATTCTAAGGGCAAGCATGGTCAGTATCAGCAAGAAACACATTGGCTGGTGTGAAGTGTGGAGTAGGGGATGGGGATAGAGAGGCAAGAATCTCCCTAAGTCCTGTAGAGATGAAATGACTGAACTGGAAGTGCTAAGCCCTCAGCCCCTTTCAAATTCAATGCCCTGAATTTCTCAGAAGGCTGCATTCCCACAGTCTAAGCTTCTCTACCATTGAGTCTGACTTTGTCCTAAAGGCTACTTCCTGCTAAAACCAGCCTGAGTTTGAGGAATGCTTAATTAGGTTCTAGGAAATATATTCTGCTGCAAACTCTCTGGGGAAACACCAAGGGAACACTGTTTTCCAGGCCTGGGAGATAACAAAATTCAAAAGATTGTTGAAAAAGCTTCTTAAAATTTGTTACTAAATGAACAAAGATATATGTATATACATAGTGTATGTGCATATAAAATTAATGAATAAATCTTTGCTTAATAGCAGGAGATAATGTCCTGAGAGCAGAATCAGGAACAAAGTTTCAAGCCACATAAGCAAACAGACCTATTCATTCAAGAACCACTTACTTGACACCTTCTCTGAGCCAGATTATTCCAGGTACAAAGAAATAAATGACTCATTGTGGGTTTAGCAAAATACATTCAGTTCTGTGATACAGGTCTATGTACAGTCTGCTTTGAGAGAAGAGCAGACCAGCAGGGCAACATAGTGAGACTGTCTCTATAAAAAATAAAAACTTAGCCAGGTGTAATGAGTGGCACATGAGCTGAGTCCCAGCTATTCAGGAGGCTAAGAAGGGAGGATTGCTTGAACCTGGGAGTTCAAGGCTACAGTGAGCTGGGATGTGCCACTTCGCGCCAGCCTGAGTGACACAGTGAGACGCTGGCTCAAAAAAAAAAATTATAGGATTACAAAGGAAACCAATTAATTGAAATGTTATTATTCAAATATTTTTTTAAATCTGTAATATTATATGAGCTTCTTTATTAACACATTAAATCACAAGATTTAACAATGAGTCTAATAACCATAATTTCAAGTAGTAATTAGCAAAAACAAGACAGATATATTTCAAGATATCTGCAGCAGTATACAATGATATGAAAATATCTGTGACTTCTGGTGACAGATACTTCTAATATACAATGTCTTTTGCTTACATTTATAATTGAAGGAAATGCTAAATTCCAGTGGGTTAATGAAAACAAAGATACAACTTTCGCTCTCATTCCATTCATGAAACCATGAACTCTAATCACCAATTCCCTTATAATTAATTTTACCAGGGTAAAAACCCCTGCTGTAAAGACATAAAGACTCTCATTAGATAACAGTGAATACATAATCATAAAGACCATGTAGAGCCAGTTCAGAGTCAGCAGTAAGGGGAGCCAAAGCCAAATGCCAGTCAGCGCTCTGCAGGAGTAGAAACAAATTGGCTGTGGAGGGGCAGAGGTAAGAGATCTTGAGACCCCAGAGAAAGAAGCTGCCTGTCTAGTTCCTGTGAGGCATGGATAGAGATCTGAAATTAGGTACCGAGAGATCTCCCTGTGCCTATTCAGTAAATCTCCTTTTTATATAAGCTAATTAAGGGGATTTTTCTGCCTTACAATTAATTGCTGAGATAATACTTTAAACAAAAGTGCTCACTGAAACATGTTTGTAATACACTATGTATATTTGTGTATATTAATAGCCTTCCAGATGAGAAATTCCTTAATTTATATCAATTCAGGGTATGTATACTCACGATTCTGTAAAGCCCATAGCTGCTGATTTCCATAAACGTGCTGTGGAAGATACCACTGTCAAATATCTTAGGGAAGAGGGAAAGCTGCCTGTCCTCTCCATAGATGGCTACACCTGGCAGTCAGGGGACTGATCAATAGGTAGATGGTGAACTCACAGGAGCCAGATGAAACAGAGCAGGATGAACCATCAATAAAGAAGTCAGGGCACTATCTGAAACTGTGCATCTTTAGGTTTAAGGAAGCAAGGACAAATGGCCAGAAGAAGAAACCAAAGCTATCAGAGGTCCTCTTGTAAAATGTGTCTCAAACAGATTTTCTGTATTACTGACAGGGAAAAACTGAGGGGGATAAACTGTGCCCTGAATACAGAATGGTCAGTGCCTAAACGCCCACAGACAGATAAAGATCTGGGGCCACTTCTCTGGAGGAGGGAACAGAATGACCTTCCAGGCCTCTGCAGCTGCTCTTCCTACTGTTTTTAATCCCACTAAGGGCAAACAGGAAAGAAGAAGTGACTGGGAAAGGAACTGAATGTTACTATTAATTAAATGTTTAACAATGCAGTTGAATAGTGGGTATATAGTGTTTGTTTTATAATATGTTCTTTCTTGTGTATTAAATATTTTATAGTAAAAATATTTTTAAAAGACACAGTGAAACCAAATCAAACCAAACACACAAATGCAAAGTGAAATTACTTAACACAACATCAGCAGGGACTACCAAAGTCCAAGCATGGAAAGTGTGTTGAGGAACATACTCTCCAGATCTGTACCCGATGCCTGGTCCCACTAGAGTCCAAGTTTAAAGATGAGTAAGGATTCTGAGGAGAGGCTCTAAAGAAAAATCAGTGAGTTCTGGATACAAGATCACTTTCCAGGAAACCAAGACTGGCAGGTTTTGAGGTTAGGAAGTTGAAGGGTCAACTGCTAGGCCTGAGTTATCTGCCACCAGTTTAACTTAAAAGACTCATTCTCAACAGGGTACCTGCCTAACCCATGGCTAGGGTGGTGATGGAGGGATCTGATCTGATCTAAAATGTTAGGATGACCCTAACATTCAGTGCCTGGGGAAAATTAAGCAGGACTTACTAGCCGTTAAAAAGATCCCAGAAAAAAATGGAGGGTAGGAAAAAAAAAAAACCTGGAGATTAAGAGCTATACTTCCATTCTGACCCCCTCACTCAGAGCAGGAGTCTGGCAATATTATGGGGCAGCTGTGGCTGGGTGCTGGGAGAATGGGACTGAAGAAAGAGAGAAGTATGAATCTGCAGGGGAGTCCAGACAGGCTTGATTTGGAAGAAGTTTTCCTAAATGGGTATGATCAGGCTTGAGACTTCCTAAGTCTTCTAGTTCCCCGGTTCACATTTTCTGCATCCCTGTCCTCACTCGTGGCTATAGTCCAGGTACACTAAAATGCCCAGATCATTTCTAGGGGTAGTACATCTCACACTCTTTTGGGCCTAGGTTTCACTAAGCAGGAGAGAATGCCCTGGTTACTTAATTTAGCATTTCCTAACTGATAATCTCTCCACTTCCTTGCAGGAAGTCATAGCTTGTGGGTGTAAGATTCCCATTGAGTGTGCTAACCCCCTATCCTCATCCTCACTTAGGAGGCACAAACAGGCAGCCCTGACACCAGGCTGACCCTAGGCAACAGAACAGCACTCCAGGGTTCATCTCCAGGTGAGGGGATGAAGGACAGACTAAATCTAGGCTCTGGTTACAGGGCATCTTGAACACCTGCTAATAATAAAACATTATCTGTCAAGGCCTTGTCCCTCCAAACCACCAAAACAGAGGAAGAGGGTGGGAGAGGAATTTTAGTCCCTCTGATTTTCACCCCAGGTAATAATAATCCTCACTCCATCCCAAAGGACACTAGCCAGAGTAGAGGAGCACTCAGGAGGATCTCAAGAAAAGACTGACCAAGGCATGTGAAAGACTGTATTGGTCCCATCCTAGCAAGCGGGCAGGGCAGTGGCTACGGCTAAGGAAACACTTGGCCAAAGCAGCTTTCTTCCCTTCCCACTTCCATTCAGCCTACCAAGGTGGCTTTTGTAAGATCTGTGAGAGAGTAAGTCAGGGAGGAGAACAGAAACAAAAGCCTCCCATGATAAAAAGAGACCAATGCAGTTTGCAGATTTCTAGTCCAATATGCCAGGTCTCCAGTTTTGAGGGGTGTATCTTTAACTGAAAGATGATAAATTATTTGGTTACTAGTAGTCCTGACTGTTAAAAGATCTCACCATCAGGTACTGAGCATGTGTTTCTGGGTGATACAGTACAACGATTTAAACCTAATGGTCACTTAATAGCCGTCTCCTTCCCATATCATTGCCCGTACAACTGAAACCTACGTTAAAGACTCCATAGCTGCTGCCAACTTCTTGTGGCCAGGCCTGGACTGTTTTAAGAAAGCCCTTACCACAGGGATGAGAGCTCCCAGCCAATGGGGAATAGCACCATCCATAGCAGGGATTAGTTTCTTGATTAAATTCTTGAGAGCCTAGGATCTACTTCAGGGAGGAGGGGTATGGGTACTATTATAAATGCAATCAGAGAGCTAAGGGGCAGGTTTCAAAGTACACAGGAAATTCAAAACATTTTCAAGGAGGTAATGAGGAGGACTGAAAGCAGAAAACCAGATAAAAGCTGGCAAAGCAATAAATGTATCAATTTGACCACATCTGAGTTGGGCCTAGGTAGAGAAGATGTTTAAAAAACTGGCAAGGTAACAGGCTTCATAAACCAAAATTTAGATTCAGGGAGAGAGGTGGAGACTCCTTTATTCAGGGGCTCCTAGGTACAAAGCATTCTACCTTATCCAGAAACATTTCCTAAAACTCAACATCAAAGCCCAGAAATCAAGGAATCAAACTTCGAGAGGGCCACTTGGAGAAAGGACACGTGTAGATTTCCTTCTTTCTAAATAATTCAGGGCTGGAGGAAAGTGAGAGGACTTATCTCTCGCTATTTATGCATTTTTTAATTCTTTGAATTTTTATTGTGTAAAATTGATAGAACTTTGCAAGACTAATTCCTCAGGAGAAGAATACTTGAGGAAGCAGGAGAAAAAGAGTTGGTAATGGTGGGAACAATTCAAGATGGGTGATCGCTAACATCTCGGGATGTTAGCAGCTCCCAGTGTAAGCGCAGAGAACGAGAGGACACCACACTTTTAGACAAATTTTGGTTGCTCACGGAGCAGAAGATTCCAAGTGGAGGAGCCACACGGGTTGCCAGCACGACTCTTGTGGCCGGCACAGCGGCTTTGCTGGCACCTCGGTGTGGCAGCTCTTGGTGCAGAGTAAACGGGACTGCTTTCCCTTCTGACCGAGGTTTGGAGCTCCAGGAAGGCAGAGTCGCCTATTACGGACTCAAGAAGGAAGCCAGACTGGAGATTCCCGGGCAGAAAAGCACCATCAGTCTTAACGCCGCTGTTTTGGCCGGGCAGTGGGTTGCTCATATTTCGGCCCTGGGAATTAACAACTTGGACATCCACCCAGAGACCAAATCTGAAAGTTGGTAATTACAAAGACGACAGGTGGATAAATTTACAATGATGGGAAGAAACCAGCATAAAAAGGCTGAGAATACTCAAAATCAGAACGCCTCTCCCTCTAAAGAGGATCACAGTTCCTCATCAACAAGGGAACAAGGCTTGATGGAGAACGAGCACATCCCATTAACAGAATCAGGCTTCAGAACATGGATAATAAGAAACTTCTGTGAGTTAAAAGAACATGTTGTAGCCCAATGTAAAGAAACTAAGAACTTTGAATAAAGGTCTGACGAAATCCTAATGAGAATAGACAACTCAGAGAGGAATATAAGTGAATTAATGGAACTGAAGAATACAATACAGGAACTCCGAGAAGTAGGCACAGGTTTAAACACTTGAATTGTTCAAGAAGAAGGGATATCAGAGGTCAAAGTCCAACTTAATGAAATAAAACGAGAAGACAAGATTAGAGAAAAAAGGATAAAAAGGAATGAGCAAAGTCTCCAAGAAATGTGGAACTATGTGAAAAGACCAAATTTACGTTTGATAGGTATACCTGAATGCGACGGAGAGAATGAATCCAAGTTGGAAAATACCCTTCAGGATATTATTCGGGAAAATTTTTTCTAAACTAGCAAAGCAGGTCAATATTCAACCCCAGGTAATACAGAGAACACCACAAAGATATTCCTCAAGAAGAGCAACCCCAAGGCACATAATCGTTAGATTCACCAGGGTTGAAACGAAGGAGAAAATACTGAGGGCAGCCAGAGAGAACCCCACAAAGGGAATCCTATCAGACTTACAGCAGATCTCTCAGCAGAAACTCTACAAGCCAGAAGAGAGTGGGGGCCAATATTCAACATCCTTAAAGAACAAAACTTTCAGCCCAGAATTTCATATCCAGCCAAACTAAGCTTCACAACTGAAGGAAAAATAAAATCTTTTATGAACAAGCAAGAACTCAGAGATTTTATTACCACCAGGCATGCTTTACAAGAGCTTCTGAAAGAAGCATTACACACAGAAACGACCAGTATTAGCCTTTCTAAAAATATACCAAAAAGTAAAGAGCATCAACATAAAGAAGAATTTACATCAACGAATGGATAAAACAGCCAGTTAATATCAAATGGCAGTAATCCTAAATTTAAATCGACTAAATCCCCCAATCAAAAGATACAGCCAAACCCCAATGGTATGCTACATCCAGACCCATTTCACATGCAAGGATACACAAAGACTCAAAACAAAGGGATGGAGAAAGATTTACCAACCAAATGGAGAGCAAAAATAAATAAATAAAAAGCAGGAGTTGCAATTCTCATATCTGATAAAATAGATTTTAAAGCAAGAAAGATACAGAGGTAAAAGGATCAATGCAACAAGAGCAAACGATCCTAACACCCAGATACATACAGACTTAGACTCAATGAGACAGAAAATTAATAAGGATATCAAGGACTTGAACTCAGATCCGGAACAAGTAAACTTAATAAATGTTTATAGAGCTCTCCACTTTAAATACACAAAATATATATTCTTGTCAATACCACATCACACCTACTCATAGGTTTAAATGAAATATTGATTGGCCATTATTAATACCTATTTTTTTTAGAATAAAGCAACATTTCCGTTCTCTCTCCCTCTTTTTCTTCCTCTCCTTCATCCTTTTTTTTCTTTCCTTCTCTCAAAAAAAGAAGAAAAGAAATCAACTTGTAGACCTCTAGATCCAGGTCGGCAATGTCTCTCTCATTGCCTGATTTCCTTCCTTCCCTTCTGTCCCTCCCTCCCTTCCTCCTTTCCTCCCTTCCTGCCTTCCTCCCTTCCTGCCTTCCTCCCTTCCTACAAAAAAAAAAAAAAAAAAAAGTTGGTAATGACCTGGGAAAGATTCTGTAAACATAAACTGCTGTAGAACTATATGAAATTACTACTCAATTGACTTAGATTTTCAGTCATTTTTGCTTTGCAATCATGCCTAAAAAGTAGATGAGTATTAACTCAACAGGTATTTATTGAGGCCCCACAATGTTTCAGGTAGTATTCTTGGCTACTGAGACACAAAAGTCAACAGAACATGCAAAAATCCCTGCCCTTGAGGAGCTTACATTTTAGTGGTAGAACACCATCGATATTAAACAGTTATTTTAATATTAAATGTTAAATGCAATGGGGGAAAAAATAGTAGGGTAAAGGATTGGGAATGTAGGATGAAAATGTGGGTTGCAATTTTAAATAAGGTGGTCGGGGTAGGCTTTGATGAGATGACAGTTAGCAAAGATTTGATGGTGCAGGAATTAGCCTGTGGATATCTGGGGCACAAGTGTTGGGAGAAGAGGGCATAAGATAGGAGTGTGCCCAGTGTATTAAAAAAAAATCGTAAGATGGCCAAGGTGGCTAGAGTGAAGTGAGGGAGAGAAAGGTGGTAAGAGATGAGGTCAGAAAGATTACAGAGTTATAGAGATCAGATAACAATGGGCCTTGTGAGCCACTGTAACAACTGTTTTTACTTGGAGCAAAATTGAACCCCTTGCAGAGTTTTGAGCAAAGAAGTGGCATGAACTCACTAAAAACTTTAAAGAATCACTCCAGCTTCTAGGCTGAGAAGAGATGATAGACAGTTCCTGGCTTATGATTTTTTTTGACTTTACAATGATGTGAAAATGATATGCATTCAGTAGATATTCAGAGATACTCAACATTTCATTATAAAATAGGCTTTGTGTTAGATGATTTTGCCCAACTGTAGCCTAGTATGTGTTCTGAGCATCCTGAAGATAGGCTAAGCTATAATGTTCTGTGGGTTAAATGTATTCAATATATTTTCAACTTATGATGAGTTTATCAGGTTGTAATCCATCATAAGTCAAAGGGCATTTGTACAGAAGAACAAGGATGGCAAACCAGAGACAACTGCAGTCCCCTAAACAAGAAATGATGGTGGCTTAGATCAAGGTACTAGAGCAGAAGTAGATTCCGCATTTATTTTGAAAGAAGTGCCAATAGAAACTCTTGATGGATTGGAGGTGGAGCACCAGAGAAAGACAAAAGTCAGACATGACTCCAAGATTTATTATTTTCAGAGACAGAGTCTTGCTACGTTGCCCAAGCTGGATTCAAACTCAAGAGATCCTATCTTGCCTGGCCTTCCAAGTAACCGGGACTACCCACGTGCTCCGCTATGTCTGGCTCAACTCCAGGATTTTTAACCTGAGCAAGTGTGAAAGGATGAAGCTGCCGTTAACCAAGGAGAAGACTGTGGGATGAGCAGGCTTGATATAAGAGTTGGGAGGAGGGAAGAAGAAATCAGAAGTTCAATATGAATATGTTGAGTTTGACCTATTAGATTTCCAGGTGGAAATGTTGAACAACTAGTTGAATATACAAGTCTGGGGTTTGGGAGAAAGAACTGGACTGAAGACACAGGGATAAAGATAATGTTTAAAGCCACGAGACTGAATGTGATCACCAACAGAGCAAATGTGGATAGAGCACAGAAGAGGGCCAAGGACTGAGCCTTGGAGATGGTGCAGAAGAGAAGAAATCAGCAAAGAAGATTGTGAAGAAGTAACTGATGAAGTAGAAAACAAAGCAAGGAAAGTGTATTACTCTGGAAACCAAATGAAAGTACGTCAGGAAGGACTGGGCGACCAACTCTATCAAACGCTGTTTGCAGATCAAATAAAATGAGAGATGTGAACTATTTATTGGATTTTGCAATGAGAAAGTCATTAGTGACCTTTTGAAGAACAATTTCATTGGAGTGATGGGACCCAAAACCCCACTGAAATGGTTTTAAGAGAGAACTGGAAGAGACCACAATAAAAATAGACAATGTTTATAAGAAGTTTTGTAGTGGAGTGAACATGTAGGGTGGTAACTGGTGGGCAAACTGGGGTGTCAGAAAAGTTTTTAAGGTGGAAAAATAATAGTACATTTGAATGCTAATATACCAATCTTATAGAAAACAAAACGTTAGGGAGAGGAGAATTACTAGAGCAATTTCCTTGACAGGTGAGATATAATCTAATGCACAAATAGAGGGACAGCCTTTAGACAGGGGCATATCTACTTTATCTTTGCACACAGGTGAAAAGGTAGTGTCTGAGGGTACATATGTTAGCAGGAAGTAGAAGTATGGTTTAAGTCTGCAAAAGTTCATTTCTGGCTGATTCTTCTTTTTTAGGGAAATATAATTGCCTGGCAGCATTAAGGGTGCATTTGAGAGGCAGGGGCAAGAATTTAAATGGAAACTAGTCAGGCTGGGTGCAGTGGCTCACTCTTGTAATTCCAGCACGTTGGGAGGCCCCAAGTGGAAGGATTGCTTAAGCCCAGAAGTTCGAGACCAGCCTGGGCAACAGAGCAAGACTCTGTCTCTAAAACAAAATTTAAATAAATAAATAAAATAAAGATACTAGTCAGCGTGGTTGTATGTTTTACTTTCTAACTACATTTGACTGCATAGGTACAGAGGTAGAAAGTTGAGTTCAACTGTACACAAGAGATGGGCAATAAAATCAGGAGTGTGTGCAATCGATTATAACTGACCATCGAAGCTGGGTAAGGAAGGGAGGCAGGATATCACAGGAGTCAGGGCAATGAAAAGGAAGGTAAGATCAATGGACTGGAGTTCTCTGTCGGATTAAAGGAATGTTGAGTCCAGGTAGAGGAAGAGAGCTGGAAAAACAGGGTGGGGATGTGCTCACAAAGTAGGATGCATAAAATTGAGGATACAGAGGAGTGCAATCATTGGTGATGACAAGGCCTAGAGCACACTCTAGAACAGGGCTTCTCAATAGTGGTACTACTGAGACTTTTCACTGGACAATTCCTCATGCTAGAGGGCTGTCCTGTTCTCTACAGGATGTTGAACAGCATGCCTGGACTCTACTCACTACACCAGATGCCAGTAGCACTTCTCAAATTATGATACCGAAAAATGTCTCTGGACCTTGCCAAATGTTCCTTGGAGGCAAAACCTCTCCTTGTTGAAAACCACTGTTCTAGAGTATGTCCAGAGAAGTCAGTGAATGAGACAGGGCAGGAGTCAAGATAATTAGAGAAGTCCTGGAGAAGGCAGTAGTGAGTCTGGAGCTAAACTCCTCTAGAAACGAGTGGCAATGACTCAGAGTCAGTGCATTTCCTAACAGTGAAGAGTCCTGGGTGATAGATTCAGATGCATCAGACTGAAAGCTGGGGCTTTTTAAAGAAGAGGGAGGGTACATGGTCAGAAAGCAGCAATTAGAAATAAGGAAGACATGTATCCCAGCTCCATACTCAGTGGTAAGAGGACTATGACAGAAGTGATAGCCACCATGTGAGAGTGCGGCAGAGAAGACATGTGAAGTCTTTAGGGGAAGACCAGGTTTCTGACCAAGAACGAGAAACTAATGCTTGGAGAAACTGAAGATAAAGAAAATTTTGCTGATTATAAACTATGAATTTCAGAAGGAAAAGAGGACAGAATGGGGAAATGCAAGCTGTATATCTGAAACTGGTAGGTGGAATCCAGTGGGAGGTCCACTGAGGAGAGGGGTGGTATAGTGGAGGCAGATCTTTAATACAGAAGAAGGAAGCCTTCAGCTATTCTGGCAAAAAGGTGGACATAAGGTAAGAATCTTTTGGGAACATGGCACATGACATACTCACACTATAGTCAGGAATCACACTGTAATTACCAACCCTACCTAGGCTATAACGAGTTTAGAACAAAAGAATAATTTTCTAAGCTTTGACAGTTTTAATATGAGGAAGTCAGGCAAACAGATACAAATCTATCAGGAGGTGAAAACAGGATCTTCAAAGGTCCAGGAACTAAGGAAACCTTCAAGAATGGTGAAACATGGCTGCGTATAGTGGCTCACATCTGTAATTTATCAGCACTTTGGCAGACTGAAGCAGGCAGATTGCTTAAGACCATGAGTTCAAGACCAGCCTGGCCAACATGCTGAAACTTGGTCTCTACTAAAATATTAAAAAAAAACAGCTGGTCATGGTTGCGCATGCCTGTAATCCCAGCTACTTGGGAGGCTGAGGCATGAGAATCACTTGCATCTGGGAGTCAAAGGTTGCAGTAAGCCAAGACTGCACCACTGCACTCCAGCCTGGGTGACAGAATGAGACTATTTCAAAAAAAAAAAAAAGAAATATGACTAAGAATCCAGAGAATCTGATCTAGTGCTTATACACTCTGGAAGAGAATTAGAATGCAGATTTCCATAGGGATTAAAAATCCCACCAAGCCAGACAGGGTTGAGCAAAGTAATCTGGACCCAAGAAGCTAAACCAATTGAGCTATGAAGTGGCAAAGAACTCTATCAAGAAAAGGAATTGGTGCTGGAAAAATTCATCCATTTATATTTCTTCCTCTATGAGCATTTTAGAAAATTATTTTTAAATATTAATCAATTTAAATACTATAGAGGTATATAAATAAAAGACTTCCTCTCTTTAACTCCAATCCTCTCCTCAGAGGAAACCACTATGAACAACTGGATGTGTATCCTCCCAGACTTTTTTTCTATTCTATATAAACATCCTAAATTGGATCGCATTACATATATTCTTATACATTTTGCCTTTTTTGCTTAACAGTGAATCATGGCCATCTTTTCAAGGTTATTTATTTATTTGTTTGTTTATTGGGGACGGAGTCTCACTCTGTCGCCCAGGTTGGAGTGCAGTGGTGCCATCTCGACTCACTACAACCTCTGCCTCCTAGTTTCAAGTGATTCTCGTGCCTCAGCCTCCTGAATAGCTGGGATTACAAGCATGCACCACCACACCCAGCTAATTTTTGTATTTTTAGTAGAGATGGCATTTTGCCATGTTGACCAGGCTGGTCTCAAACTCCTGACCGACAAGGCCAAAGCCTTGGCACTGTGCCTGGCTTATTTATTTCTTTTTGAGACAGGGTCTCACTCTGTTGCCAGGCTGAAGTATAGTGGCATGATCATAGCTCACTGCAGCATCAAACTACTGGGCTCAAGCAATCCTCCCATCTCAGCCTCTTGAGTAGCTGGGACTACAGGAACATGCCTGGCTAACTTTTGGATTTTTTGTAGAGATGGGGCCTTGCTGTATTTCCCAGGCTGGTCTTGATTTCTGGGCCTCAAGTGATCTTCCTGCCTCAGCCTCCCAAAGTGCTGAGATTACTGGACCTGGCCTGTCTCATTCTTTTTAATGACTTTATTGTATTACATTATATGGATAAACCGTTATTTATTCATATTTCTATAAAGATGGACTTTTAAACTGTTTCCAATTTTCCACATTATAAACAATGCTTATGTTGATGCCTTTGCATGTTAATAATTTTATAGAGTAGGTTCCCACTGGCTAGATTAAAGGATATATCTGACACTGCCAAAAAACTGCCCTCCAAAAATGTACCAATACATCATTCAACCAAAATTGTATAAAGTGCCCAATTCCTCATACTCTTGTCAAAGCTATAATAATCTTGATTTTTGCCAGCTGATAGAAGATCATCTCATTCTTGTTTTAATGTGAACTTTGTTTGGTTTTCTTTATTTTGGTGGCAGGGGATATTTCAGTTTAAGAATACTGAAAACTTGCTAGGTATAGTGTGTACCTGTAGTTCCGGCTACTCGGGAGACTGAGGCAGGAGGATGGCTTGAGCCCAGGAGTTCCGGGCTGTAGCTGATCAGGTGTCTGTGCTAAGTTCAGCATCAATATGGTGACCTCCGGGATCGGGGACCACCATGTTGCCTAAGGCAGGGTAAACCAGCCCAAGTCGTTAATGGAGCAGGTCAAAACTCCGGTGCTAATCAGTAATAGGACTGTGCCTGTGAATAGCTACTGCACTCCAGCCTGGGCAACATAGGGAGATGCCATCTTTAAAAAAAAAAAAAAGCCAAGCACAGTGGCTCATACCTATAATCCCAGCACTTTGAAAGGTCAAGGCAGGCAGGTCACTTAAGGTCAAGAGTTTGAGACCAGCCTGGCCAACATGGTGAAACCCTGTCCCTACTAAAAACATAAAAATTAGCCAGGTGTGGTGGTGGGCACCTGTAATCTCAGGTACTTGGGAGGATGAGCCAGGAGAATCTCTGAACCTGGGAAGCAGAAGTTGCAGTGAGCTGAGATCACATCACTGCTCTCTTTAAAAAAAAAAAAAAAAAAAAAACAGCAAACACGAAAAAAAATACCGAAAACTGTTTTTAGATTAGGTTACATACATAAACATTGAACCAAGAGGATACTATTATACTTTATTTATTTATTTATGAGACAGAGTCTTGCTCTGTCACCCAGGCTGGAGTGCACTGGCGCCATCTCAGCTCACTGCAGCCTCTGCCTCCCGAGTTCAAGTGATTTTCATGCCTCAGCCTCCCAAGTAGTTATGACTACAGGCATGTGCCACCACATCTGCTAATATTTTGTATTTTTAGTAGAGACAGGCTTTTGCCATGTTGCCCGGGCTAGTCTTAAACTCCTGACCTCAAGTGATCCGTCTGCCTTGGCCTCCCAAAGTGCTGGGATTACAAGCATGAGCCACCGTGCCCAACCACCACTTTTTTTTTTTAAAATAAAATGATTGCTAAATGAAAAGAAACTGAAGAATAACAATATTACACATATAATTAATACTTTCAAAAGCTTCTAATGTGCCAGACACTACAAAAAGCACCCAAGTATATCACATGGAGCTCTCACACTCTAGAGAGAATATTATCCCTATTTTACACAAAAATAAACTTGAGCTAGATAGGTTAAGAAACTTTCTCAAAGTCATGCAGCTAGTAACTAAGTAGGGTTTAACTCAGATCACCTGACTCTGGAGCCTCCATTTAGCCCAAAGTCAGCTCAAGTGAGGTCGAATAGCCAGTAAGTGGTACCATTAGGATTCAAACCCAAGTTTGCCTAACTCTAGAGCACACTTATCTAAGGTGTTTAATGGAATATATATTATCTGTATGAATAAAGTTATGATACTGTTGGGAAGAATTTATTCTTAGTCAAACTTTTTTTTGGTTCGGGTTTCATTTTTTGTTTTGTTTTGTTTTGTCTCAGGTTTTTTAAAAGAAAGACATTGCCTTGGTTGAACAAAGTCAGGGTCACTGCAGTGCGTGAATCCAGAGCATCCTACTTCATGAGAACAGAACTTGCTGGAGTTGCACTATGCACAACCTGCAGGGCCAAACATGGCGGCCCCAGGACCAGGTACAGACTGACTAAAGAAAAAGAGATTTCTGCCTGCAACTAGGCCAAAAGAGCTAAGGGAAACAGCATGTCCCCTAGTGGTTGAGAACAATATTGACAGCTGCAAATGTCTACCTAGAGAGCTCCAGAACTAACAGAAGTAGGGTAGTTGCTGAAGTGAGATCAGCACATATGAAAACTTTAATTGCTGCTCTCTCTACCCAGGGTGTTCCCTTACAAGAGGGTCAAGATCTATCAAGGCTACTCCTTGAAGAATCAGTGGTTCCCTAGGAAACAAAGGGGAATACAGGATAAGTATCACCCACAACTTAAGTCTCAAGAATCAGATGCCTACATAATAAATTAAGAGAAAAAAACAACTTTTACTACATGATAGAAGGTGGTAGAGAAAGAGGGATTACATAAATAGACTCAAGACTAGATAATCAATGCTGGAAACTTCACAGTAATCTTCCAAAAGGGACCCCCCCCACCAACAAAAAAAAAAAAAAAAAAAAAAAAAAGAAAGAAAGAAAGAAGAGAAACCACTAGAAAATTAGGAAAACCTTGAAAATGTTCTCAAGAGGGAAAATGATGCTAAAAGAAACCCAGATGTGGTGAATATAAAATGAATGGAATTTTGGACTCACTCCTACTGTCAGCCTCTCTTAGAATTGAGGCAAAGGCAATTGCAGACTTGGGAAGAAAGGCTTAACTTGACCAAATTAAAATGGCCTAAAGCCATGAAGAGACCATGGGTAAAACAGAAACACACATCAGCTGGGGTGGAAGGCGAGCTCTCAGATGTAGCACAGGAACTGAGGGAAATGGAAAGGATTCGCCAAAGTAAACCTGATTATAGTTGAGTGCTGGTCACTGCTTGATTGAGAGGGGAATATTCTGGTTAATCACATCTTCTAGTTTAGTATTTACCATTCTTCCATAAACAGATTACTAATTTTCAAATAATTAGAATGTATGTTATAAAATAAAAATAACAACCTCATAACCTTTCAGTAACACAGGGTGTTCATCAGAAGTATCAACTGTCACTATTGTCTAAGGTTCGTGTGGAATCTGATCTGTTATTGACTTGTCAAAGATCTGGCTAAAAAGAAATATCTAGAAAGATGTAGGTGGCACCGGATTTCCACTGCCCAGACAGGAAAGATCCTTTTTTTGAGTTCAAAGAACTTGTGCAGTAAGACATGTGGTTAATGATCACAGCAATGGGACAGAGGGGAACCTGCCACGTCCGCTTTCACAGCTCACTAGACTGCAAGCTCTATGAGTACAAGGACTTTGCTTTGGTCACTGCTCTGCCACTGTCTCTAGAACAGTGACTGGCACATAGGAAACATCCACAAAGTATTTAAAGAAGAAATATTAATAAATGCTGTTCCATTTAATATGCCCTTTTCTCATTCTCTCAAAAAAACCTCTTGAAATAAAGAATGAATTCTGTTCATTCTGTCTAATATACCTTCTTCCCATCCTCTAACTAGGGAAATTCTCATTTATGAAGGTCCAGCTCAAATTTCTTCTCTTCCTCCAAGTCTTCCCTGATCCCTTTCTGCTGCTTACAATCCTGCCTTCTTCAAGTGACCAGAATTAAACCTTCTTTATTCGTTTTCCCATGGTACGTTACTTGGACCTGTATTTGCTCTCATTTCATTTTATACTGTATTTCAATTCAGTACTTACATGTCCAAATCTTCCACAGAGTTATAAGCTCCTTGAAGGCAAGGTTTTGGTTTCAGTTATCCTTGAACATCCACCTCCTACCATAAAACCTTGCAAATGATAATTACTTAAATGTCTGCTAAGAAGTGTAATAAAATAGAATTATATTCTTGCTGTTTAATAAGGCACCAGGCCAGGTGCGGTGGCTCAAGCCTGTAATCCCAGCACTTTGGGAGGCCAAGGCGGGTGGATCACGAGGTCAAGAGATCAAGACCATCCTGGTCAACATGGTGAAACCCCGTCTCTACTAAAAATACAAAAAATTAGCTGGGCATAGTGGCGTGTGCCTGTAATCCCAGCTGCTCAGGAGGCTGAGGCAGGAGAATTGTCTGAACCCAGGAGGTGGAGGTTGCGGTGAGCCAAGATTGTGCCATTGCACTCCAGCCTGGGTAACGAGAGCGAAACTCCGTCTCAATAAAATAAAATAAGGCACCAGCATATACTAAGTGCTCATTAAAAGTTCATTCCATGAATGAACTGAAAGAAAGGTAATACCAGCAAAACTAAGCTGCCTCAAATCCCAGGGCTGGGTGGTATCATGCCGTGAAGACAGAGAAATGGTCTCTTTCTCTTGGTTCTAAGGAGACCTTGCCTGGTTCCTGTGCCAAATATCAGGCACCCTGGCACCAAAACTGTAGAGATAAGTTTGAAGAAGTTCCAGGAAGAGTAACATAATTGACGTGGGGCGGGGAGGAAAGGATAAAAAAGGAGTGATTAGGAGCTCAAGTTAGGCAGATGGCCTAAGTGTCGTCTGAGACTAGACACGATAACCTTCTGCTAACACTGGGAGAGTGTAAACACCCAAGAGGGGAGGAATTGTTTAGCCTGGTCCAGTGGGCTCAAAGTAAGAGGAAGGATGAGACAAGGAACAGGAGATCAAAGCCCTGGGACAGAAAAGCCAAGCAAAAGAGACACTACTCTCCTTGGACTGAGAGAAAACAAGGCCGTATACATTTTCGCAAATATCAACAAGTGTTATTATCCTCATCTTCAGGCGTAAAGGAGGTCTACAACAGATGATTATTGAAACCTAATACAAACAGCCTATGTTTGGAACAGAAAGTCCTTTTACCATTATGCAAAATGTAGCTCCATACTCAATGTTATTAAAATAGTCTGCCAAAAACAAAAACAAAAACAAACAAACAAACAAACAAAACTCCACAGATTCAGGCTGGGCTCATAAGTAAAAGCATCTTCAAGAGAAGATAAGAAAAGAAAAAGTAGAGTGTTTCAGCAAAGCAGTGAACTGGAATCCAACAGTTTGGTAAAATGCATGGAATCTATCTGTGTTCTCATTTGCTGTTTTCCATTTTACCCTAACAAAAACACCTATCAAACTGGCATTTGCTGAAAACATTCATTTTTTCCTATTTCCCATTCTACTCCAAGTCTGCCTGCCTGCCTTCCAGTAAGCTTGAGTGGGCTTCAATGGTGCCCATTACATTGATGGTGAGTGTTGTGATAGAGATATAGAAGACACAGTGTCCTGCTTTGACAAGCTTCTAATCTACTTGAAGAGACAAAATAGAAGTATGGGAAAACAGCAAGGAAATAACTGCAAAGAAACATATGACATATGCAAAAGAAAGGAGGAAAAATCAACTATATAACTGTGAATGATCTGTCTAGTCAGGGAAGACAACAAATGATCATTCAGGGAGGGCTTCCCAGCAAAGGTGAATTTTCTTCCTAAAGAAAAAAAATAGAAATTGATTGACTGAAACCAATTTATGGTTTATAACAGCTAGAAGGAACCTCAGGGTGTATCTGATCAAAATTGCTCATTTGACAGATGAGGCCCAGGGAGCTTGATAATATGCCCAAGTGACAAGTCAAAAAAGTGGAAGAACTGGAATTCAAATAAGTATTCTGATTTCAAAATCCAGGGCAGATGACAGGAACAAATGCAAAGAAGCAAGAAACAGCAAGGCCTATAAGGAAGAAGGTAAACAGAGTGGCTTGGTGGGGACAGACTAACTGTTTCATAAAGAGAAATAAGAAGCCCCAGGAGAGAAATGCCAGATATAGGTGATGGGGAGGAAGGCAGCAAATCACACAGCCATGTGTGTACCTATGCAACAAAATCTTGCATGTTCTTCACATGTACCCCAAAACCTAAAATGAAATAAAAATAAGAAGCCCCAGGATCCTCCCAAATCATCTTAGTGGCTACATGTGGACTCCCACTTCTCTCCCTCTCTTCAAGAACACCCACCATACCTTAAATTAGCGGCAGGCGCCCTGTGGGACTTTTGCATTTCCCATACCACATGTCCTGCTCTGGGGCCTTAGCTCCTTCTAAGGGCCACAATTCTCACTCCCAGAGACTGTACTGTTCTAAGAGCGCTAGAATTTTCAAGACACACATATGGCAAAACTAACCGAGGTTACTCCACATACGAACTTCTTGTTCTGCTTACAGCCCCACCCTCCTCCCTTGCCCCACCAACACTGAGGGAACCAGATGTACAAATGGTTAACAGAGAAAAAAAAAAAATCCCACCCAGACCACTTGAAACGCGGCTAGTCTGGCTGGGCTTCGAGTCCGCTCAGCGACTGCGCCATGACTGCTATTTATAGCTTCTGGGTGCCCAGCCCAGCTTCCAGGTCACTAATTGTGGCCCAGCCCCGAGCCAACCCCCACACCTCCTCCCCCACTCTGTAATACAGGGAACAAGAAGCAAATCCAGTTTTGTCCAGCCCAGGAAGAACAGCCAGGAGTGAGATCTGAATCCAAGACCCTGTATTATAGGCCTCGTGAACGGTATCAACACTGTCCAGAAGGCTATGCCCTCGTTCCACACATCTTAGAGAGTTGAGTGTCCCCTCCTTCCACACCAGCCTCCTTTATTGAATTTTCTAAGTTGATCCAGAGTTGAATCCTGAATTCAGTCTAACCCATCCAAATGCTAGACAGGGAGAGATGAATTTTGGCTATCAAGGACACCAGCCAACAGTTAAGTAAGGAGCATATGTCTGAGCAAGCATCTAAGCACCCATGGATTAGTGTGTTTGCCTCTTCCTGGGTCTATTTATTAGATTATCTGTCCATTTCTTTGTGTTACTACTCTAGTCATCCACAAAAAAGTACCCAGGAAGGTGGCATACTCAGACATAAACATCTAAAAATTCTCTTCTAGTACTTACCAAATACATTTAAAATCCTCCATATTCTTAGTTTCAGATAGAGGACATGAATATGATAGTTTTATGAGAGTTCTATAAATAATCTCTTCTGATTCAAGATGCTATTATTTGAGTATTATTCTATAATACTGTTTTCCCCCTGGAGATACAGATTACTGAGATGGGCAATGACCGTTTTTTGGCATATGATGCTTTGTGAAATTATCCTGGGTGGAAAAAAAGTTTTTATAAGGCATAAGAGTTAATGGTAAAAAGACTCAGTGAAGCTTACTTTGTTAATTTTGTACCTGTGCTACAGTGGGGCAACCACCATGGGCCACATTCCCCCCTGAGAATTCTACGTGTGAACCCTTGTTCCCATTCCAATTAAACTTAACCCTTGTCAATAACATCTACATTCAGAACAAAGGACTGGGACTAGAGATGAAAGAAGCGGTAAGAGACTTAGAGATATCTCTTTCTTTTTCCAGTGCCTCAGCACCTCAACTACAATTACCATTCTCAGACAGAACAGCAAGCTCCCAACCCTCTATATCCTTGACTGATACTGCTCAAGACTACACATCCCAATGTCAGTCTTTTCCTTCTCATTTTGGGGTTCATTTGGACAACTGGATAATATACCAGGGATTCTGGTTATTGGAACCAGAACCAGAATGCTGCTGTGCTATCTCATCATCACCCACAAATACCAATTCCCAGCCCCAAATGGTCCCAAATCTTTCCTCCCAAGACCACAAAGGATAAAAAAAAAAAAAGTTTCCAAATTAAAAAACTAAAACTGGCAACAAAGGTGCCCCATGGCAGTAACCTTTAAAACTGGCCATTAAAGTTTATAAGTCAGACGGGCACCAACGTGAAGGATCAAGAAGAGAAAAACAGCCCCCTCCCTTGGGGACCCGGAGCCACAGCCTTCCCCCTAAAGCCACAGAGCTGATGTCACAAGAAGCGCTTGCTGCATCAAGGGCTCTCTGTGTCTCAACTACAACCATTCACAATGCAGGCAGACTCTGTGTGCTGGAGGCGGGCTGGTGTCTGGCAGAGAATAAAGGAAAGGGGAGGGGCAAGGAGGCATGGGTTGGTACAGAACCCATATATGAGGTACGGAAAGGTGAGAAAGGAGAGAAAACATCAGATCTCCTCCTAGACCTCAGGACTGCTGGCAATTCATAGGCTGGGAGGAAACAGGCCCTGTCAGACTGCCTAAGACAGTGGTTCTCAACTTTTTTTTCCACCTAACACACAAGAGGCATACCACAGATTTTCCTCAGTAACAATGGTATATTACACAATAATTTTTAACTATCTTGGGGTAGTTTTTTGATATGTGCAAAAAAATCAAAAAATTTTTTAGTAAGGGTATAGTTTGAAAAGGCTTCTAAATAATTCTAACCATCTCCCCTATTGGGTATGTACCCCCTATGAAGAATCATGAGCTTAAAGAGCCTACTTTTCCTTCCCTCCCTTCCTTCCTTCCATGTATTCAGCAAATACATTTTGAGAGCTTACATGTGCCAAGCATTGTTCTACTGACACTGGAGAGATAGCAATGAACACACAGACAAAAATCCCTGTCCTCATTGAGAATTTATGTCTTCACAGGGGTAAAATCAACGTAGTTAAAAAGTAGAATCTAGGGGGTACCCACTGCACCCTGTAATCCCAGCACTTTGGGATGCCAAGGCAAGAGGATTGCTTGAGCCCAGAAATTCGAAACCAGCCTAGGCAATGTGGAAAAACCCCGTCTCTATCAAAAAAATACAAAAATTAGCCAGGCATGGTAAGGTGCACCTGTAGTCCCAACTACTCTCGAGGCTAAGGTGAGAGGATCACTTGAATGCCAGGAGATCGAGGCTGCAGTGAGCTGTGATTGCACCACTGTACTCCAGTCTGAGCAACAGAGTGAGACCCTGTCTAAAAGAAAAAGAAAAAGAAAAAAAGTAGAATCTATGGTATACTGGGTTATGACAAGTGCTATGGGGAAAAATACAGCAGGGACAGAGACAGAAAGTGCTGAAGTGCTGGTGGGGTGGGGGTGGAGGTGGGGCTGAAATTTTAGATGGGGTGGCCGGGAAGTCCTCAATTAGAAGGTAGCACTTGAAAAAAGACCTGAAGGAAGTGAAGGAATTAATCACGCAGATAACTGGGAAAGACCATTCTTAGCAGAGGGAACAGCAAGTGAGAAGGTCCTGAGGTGGGGCACCGGTCTCAGATGTTCAAGGAACAGGAAGGTGGCCGGCACGGCTGGAGTCCATATGCTACTGTTCATCACAGTGCTCCTCCTCCATTTCAGATCCTTTGGCTCTGAGGAGTCTGGGCTGACTGCATGTTGGACTGAACTGTCCAAGCCCGGGACATGCTCACAAGCAGAAAGCACTTAAATAGCTCGGTGAAAAGGGACATGAGTAGATAAGATGAGCTTAGTGTTAAAGTATTTCTCTTTACTGAAACAGCTCAAAGTTCCTTTAAATAAAATATCATCCATCCTGACAAAATCCTTGTAAGGAACAAAGGTCATACTCCTTAACTAAGGACCAGAGGGGGGAAAATCATTTTAAAGATGATTTTAGAACTGAAATAGAATTTGCTCTTGATACCCATTCCAATGTTCTATTATTCATAAAAGCACAGACTACTAAAAGGCGGAAGTCAGATTCATCTCACCCATTCTCCTCATTTACTCAAAAGACAAATGACAAAATTAGAATCCAGGTTTCTTGGATAAGGGGTAAACACTCCTTAAAAGGCAAAGTAGGGCTATGGTATAGCTTTTAAAAAAGGGGACCACCTCTCAAATCCTGCACCCTAGAAACTCCCCGGCAAGGGGAAGATAGGGTGATGATATTAGCATTATAGAATACTAAACAGTGTTCTCTGTCCCCTGACCCCTAGAAAAAGTCTAGTTATCCCACACGCTAGGCCTACTGCCCTTATCTAGATCCCTTAAGCCCCAAATGTCTTTCATAAGCCAGTGTGGCCAAGCCAGTGAGCTGCAGGTTCTGAAGACCAGAACTAAGTCTACAGTGTGAATGTGTGAACGCAGACACATACACACACACACACAGAGACGCATACAGTCAGTGGGAAGGAAGGGGAAAGGAAAGCACACACAACACAACACACCAGGGCAGCTGCAGAAAACAACTGCTTGTTAAGTTAAAATTAAACTCTGTACAAATATTGACCTTTGGAGGGGACAGAAACCGGTCCCATATTTACCAGCTTTATAAATGGGACTGACCACAGCTGCCCCACGCGCTTGGCCAGCATCATGGCAGGATGGGGCGAGGCCACATTTTAGGGGTGGGGGATGAATGAGAGGGGCAGGAGACATTTTAAACACTCTCTTAAATGTACTTACTATTGGTAGGTCAAAGTTCCCAAAAGCCTTAAAAGGGGAATTTCTAGGAAAGCAAATAAGGTAGTCTCTGAAAGTGGGGGTCAGAGAAATAGGAATAGAGAGGAAAAAGAAAGCTTCAGAGAGAAAAAAATTGCTAAAAGGAATGAGAAGTATAATAGAGATTGTAACTAAATGGCGAGAGCATTGGGGAGCTTATCCTTTTGAACCCTGGCCCTTGGTCAAAGCAAGAGTCATAAGGCAGAAGACCAGGTGACCAATTTAAGTAACCGAATGGAACAATTTAAACTGACCTGGTTTGAGTTTTGGCTCTGTTGCTTACTTGCTATGTTACCTCTGGAAACTCAAGGACCCCCAGTTTCCTCATCTATAAAAATAGGGATAAGAATACAAAAATATTGTCCTAATTCACAAAGACTAGGACCAATCATAAATATCACACATATATAAATCATCATTATTATTAATTCTATCCCAGCTAAACTGCACTTTTACACTCCAAACTGGCCAAGAAACTACAGTCTCTCCAGAAACAAAGTCAGGGGCCAGAAAGGAGAGTTTGACCTTGCCTTGAACTTGTTAAAAGTCTCCTAAGGGCACACACCTAGAACCTTCTCCTGTTGCAAGATAACAGGGAGACCAGCCTGCTGAAACAGGCCCGAAAAGCTATACTCGGGTTGCAAAAGGTCCAGATATGAGGGAGGAGAAAGGACTCATCAATACTACTTCCCTGAAAGCTGATCTCTAGCAACCCGAAGTTTTTCAGGAACAAACATCACAGATGCTGGGCAACTTAGTTCTGTTCCAAGCCCCTGAAACTTTGCCCCCTTTTATGCCCTCCTTTACACTCATGACTTTCACAATGAATAACAGTAAGCATAAAAAGTCCGGATCCATCTCCACATGGTAGGACATTAACATGCGTGTGTACACACACACACACACACACACACACTGTGCCACCAAGAATCACAATTCTGAAAGTGTTTCCAACAAAAACACAAGGAAAGATTTTGCTGAAATTAGTTGCCCAGTTATACAGAAAGCTCTTGTGCCTTTATGTGGTATGTTGTTTATGCTACACACCTTAAAATCATGGGGTAGGCAAGCGACTATCACGGCATATGAAAAGCCGACAACTAAGTCAAAGTACTTCACCTCCTCAAGGCTAAACCAAACAAGTGTCACCAGCAGCTTTCGACTCGGCTTCACTTGTTCAATGTTTTACCTTAATATATTACAGTTTATATTGTTAAACATGTGTCATAAAACACAAACAATGTACAGCAGAACCAGGTCAGCAATTCAGGAAGAATTTCCAACACTGCAGTCTCTGTGGTCGCAGGGCAGGAAGATGATTTGCATTTGGTGCACCAAGTACGTGCTGAAGCACAAACTCAGAACAAATGGAGGATGGAGAGACGGACGGGAATGAAAAACGGGAGGAAAATGGAGAAGCTATCCTCTAGGTAGGGACTGGCTTCCTTGAATTCTGATTCAAGATTTTTTTTTTTTTTTTTGTAATCTGACATTTTTACCACCAAGAACTTATCTTAAAATGTAATCATTATTTATGTCTATAACCCTCTTTCTCTGGCTTTGTCCTTCTTCGAAGCTCCTGATAAGTGATAAGCCTCCAAGTGTAGCCACACAGAGCCTCCAAGGCTTTTGTTCTGACATAGGAAAGAGCCCTTTCTTCAGTCTACCCCCATCTTTCTCCCATCCAGAGGTCTTAGTGTCATCTTCTATAAACTACAGAGAAGTGGAGCTAGCTGGCCTTACCTGTGTGAGCCTAAGACCCCTGGCAACCAATTAAGCTACAGCCAGAACCACTATCATTTCCAAGGTATTCCATATTTGGAATACCTTTCTAGAAAAGGGAGAGTTACCATAAGGAAGACCGTCACCCATTTAATACTCCAAAAAAAGTTCACCTCTCTCATTCTCAGCAACAATGCTCATAGGAGAAGCCGGAAACAGAACTCAGTCTGTGATCACTCTTCAGGATCCTCCTACCACAATATTCTAATCCAAATAAAACCAATGCCTTAGACAGGGAGGTTTCTAGGCTAGGAAAGTGGGGCAAGGGCTGACAACAAGCATCTTCAAAAGCAATATTCTTAGGGAGAAATTCACGGCTTTGAGCAAGTTAAGGAAATCTCTGAAAACATACACACAGATACACATACACATACACACACACACACACACACACACACACAAGCCCACAAGGGGACAAACAATTGTCATCCAGCAACTAAAAGTGACATGTCGGCCGGGCGCGGTGGCTCACACCTGTAATCCCAGCACTTTGGGAGGCCAAGGCGGGTGGATCACGAGGTCAAGAGATCCAGACCATCCTGGTCAACATGGTGAAACCCCGTCTCTACTAAAAATGCAAAAAATTAGCTGGGCATGGTGGTGTGTGCCTGTAATCTCAGCAACTCAGGAGGCTGAGGCAGGGGAATTGCCTGAACCCAGGAGGTGGAGGTTGCGGTGAGCCAAGATTGCGCCATTGCACTCCAGCCTGGGTAACAAGAGTGAAGCTCCGTCTCAAAAAAAAAAAAAAAAAAAGTGACATGTCGAAGGACATTCTGCTTATGAAGGGGTCTCTTGACTCTCCACCCACAGCTCCATCTGTGAGACCCTGCCAATCACCTCCCAGACTAAATTCAGGCTGCCTAAGTTCAACTCGATTCAGCAAAATGCAACCCATATAGTAATTCTAATTGAATACTGTTTGTTTCAGTGATCTCTTACTGTTTCCAAGCCAAGCTGGTATATTGGTCTCAGAGAAGTCCCTAAGCAGGTCACATGCCTGGGCTGATTCCTTTTAGAATGTCTTGGCCTAAGCAAGCAAAATGTCATTCCTGGGGGCTCAAGACAGAAGGGCACTCCAATATTGAAGATGACAGCAGTATAAGTACTCCACAGGCCTACAAGAGATAAGCTTACACAGGACTAAGAAATAGAAAATGGAAGCCAAGATCACAAGAAAATGCTCTGATGCAGCCCAATAATAAGGACAAGAAGGGGACTCCTACACAGAAACTGGGTAAGGCTGGGAGCAGACTGCAGGCATGAGGAAGTGACCCACAGACCTGGAGAACATCTCCACACACCAGTGCCCATCTAATTCTGTATCTGGGGCCCAGACACAGCAGAGGTTTCTGATTTTATAAGAACTATGTCTGTAATCCAGAAACAACTAAATTTCAAGCATGCTAGGGAAGCATCCCTCTACTGTAGTCTCTAAAGCCCCTAGAGAGGCAAATAAGGAAACATTGCTACTGGGTACCAGTGAGTGCTGCCGGCTTACCAGGCCTAGGAAATGTCTGAACAGAGTCTTATTCAAGCCAAGGGAAAATGCTGTTAAAACACACAAAACTCCTTTGACTAATGTGAGAGGGGGAAAGAGCCTCTATAATTAACAGAAACTGTCACAGGCATTGGGGGCCTCCGACGTGTTCAATGCAAACCACTTGAAAAGACCGGGTCTTCTAGGAGGTTGGGGTTTGTGAGTGGGGCTCCGACAGACTGGGGACAGCTTTTCCAAAAGAATCTCACCATATTTAAAAAAAAAAAAAAAAAAAGGAGAAAAAAAGGGGGGTGGGGGAAGGAAAAAAACCCAAACCTCAGCTTAATGTTTTTCCACCAGTGGAACTAAAAAGCAAAAAAGAAGAAGAAAAGTCCAAATTTAACCAGTTTTCAATTAGGGCCTAATTAGAAAGGAAAGTGGCAGTGCTATTACAGATCTAGGAAGGAAGAAATGCAGTCAATGACTTTAGTTTGGGCTGGGCCATCCACTTGAAAGCTATGATGATTAGAGGGATAATTTATGGTGAGAGATGGTAGAAGGGAAGGGAGGAACAGAAGAAGAGAGCTTGGGGGCCGACTGATCATGCAAGTCAAGAGCCTCAGCAAGTAGTCAAAAATATGTATTGATCAGCCACAATCTGCAAAGCATTACACAGGGGCCAGAAGGAGAAACGAAGATCACAACAGATATAACTGACCTACAGACGCTTGGAAACATGTCCCCGCAATAAGCACCCACCTCTTACACTCAGCCACTGTACACACATGCACAAGTCTTCAGAGAAAATTCAACCTCGACTTCTTTTCATACACAAAGTCCACTCTGACAACTCACATGGGCTGTCTCTGGATCTCTCCCAGCTCCCTACTTGTTTGCAATTATGATATACAAAGGCCCCATAAGAAAAAGATGTTATCTTCATATGTAATTCCTAAATGAAGTGACTTGGATTTGCCACCACCCTCAAAAGAAGCCAGTCAAGGCCTATACCCTGGCTCAGGCAGGCTGAGACACTGCATCAAAACAGAGAATCACAGAACAGACGAAAAAGCATTTCTTGCTTTCTCTTTTTTATTAAAAATAAAAAAGATCCACCAGTAATGGTGGCTCATGCCTATAATCCCAACACTTTGGGAGGCCGAGGCAGGCAGATAACCTGAGGTCAGGAGTTCAAGATTAGCTTGACCAACATGGTGAAACCCCGTCTCTATGAAAAATACAAATTAGCTGGGCATGGCAGCGCATGCCTGTAGTCCCAGCTACTCGGGAGGCTGAGACAGAATCACTTGAACCTGGGAGGCAGAGGCTGCAGGGAGCCAAGATTGTGCCATTGCACTCTAGCCTGGGCAACAAGAACGAAACTCCATCTCAGAAAAATAAATAAATAAAAAAGATCCAAGTAAGGTTTACACATTGCAATTGGTGGATTTGTCTCTTAGGACTTTTTTTCTCTTCTTTCCTTTACTTTTTTTAAATTTTTGAGACAGGGTCTCACTTTGCAGCCCAGGCTGGAGTGCAACGGCATGAATACAGCTCACGATAGCCTTGACCTCCCAGGCTCAAGCAATCCTTCCACCTCAGCCTCCTCAGTAACTGGAACTACAGGCATGTGCCAGCGTACCTGGCTAATTTTTATATTTTTTTGTAGAGATAGGTTTCGCCATGTTGCCCAAGCTGTCTAGAAATCCTGGGCTCATGCGATCATCAGCCTGCCTTGGCCTCCCAGAGTGCTGGGATTACAGGCGTAAGCTACCATACCCAGCCTTTCTGCTTTCTTTATGATCCCAAAGGATTCAGGTCCATTTTCTGTGTAAAGGCCATAATGCATGAGAACAAGCAGAAAGAAACTGGGGATGGGCACCCTTGTATCTGGCTATAGGAAGGAAAGGATCAGCTGGTTTCATTCCACATTTGCAATAAACAAGCCAGTTTGATTGGGAGAAGCATGGAATACTTTCCTCCCCTTGCTCTGGGGTACCCTCTCCTTTGTTGATTTAGTTCAGGCAACTTGGAGGAGGGACAGGAAGGGCTAGGGCAAACATGTCACAGCCTGCAGTGAATAGAGCCAACAGAAAGGAGAGGCAAAGAACAGAGCTGAGAGGAGAGGAGAGGAAAAGAGGAGAGGCCTCTCTTCCCATCCCACAACCTGGGCTCCATCCAACACAAAGTTAATTCCTAACCTCGGCTTCACCACCCTGCCCACTGCTTGCATGATTTATCCCCCTATCTGCCTGCATCGCCTTTACAAGCCTCCCAGCCCTGTAGACCATTATAAAAGCTGTCTGTGCTGCTGGCTCGACCTGGCCTGGCCCGGGCTCCTGCCACGGTAACCCTTCTCCACCCCTTCATTTTACAAGCCTTCCGCCATCATGGAAATCTGAAATCCCACGAAAGAACAGTAAACATCGCAGGGGAAAGAAAATACCTAGCCAGGCTACTCTGGACAGCAGAGTCACAAATGGACTGATGTCTCTAAGTCAGGGATGAAGGCCTCTAGGCAACAGTGAGCTACCTTCTTGCCTGGACTCACCTGGTCAATAACAAAGAGATGCACACACAGATGCCCATCCTTCATGGGGCACAGCCAAGCATCCTGGTGCCCTGGGAGTTCCCAGGTTCAGAGAATCAGCCAGAATGTTGGGGAAACTCACAAGTAAACACAGGTGTCAGGTTCAGAGAACCATGTGGAAATGTGAAATTTTAAATAACAGAAAGAAACTAAACATTTTTCAAACCACGAACTAAGAATCAGCTCTGTCACCTTCTTATGGGCTCCAAAGGGAGGTAGCATGCTGTAGTGGAAAGAGCATAGGCTTTCAATTCAGCTGACTGAGTCTGAAAGCTGGCTTCATCACTTATTTATTACCTATGTGACTTTGGGCAACTTATATTTTCTGACTCTCATTTTTACTTTGTATCATAGAAAAATACCAACTTGTAAAAAGTTGCGAAGATTAATAAGATTTATAGCCAGAGTGCTTGGCATACAACAGGTACAAAAAGCTGTAGCTATGATTATTTTGGATGTTGGACATCCTAAAATGGGAGTGTGGCAGGGATAAGCAGGTCCTATTCCTTCTCCATGCAAATACAGCCTTTTTAATAGGTTTCCCCTTTATTCCATGCCATTCCCTTTCTATACCAGATTCCACTGTTTGATCTCCTGGCCAGGGAAGGAGCCAAAGAGAATTTCCTAGGGGAGTATTCTTTCCTACCCACTGCCATGAGAACCCCTGCCCCTTCATGACTTTAAACTCACATAACCTAGCTCTGCTCCTGGCCCTTCTCACTAGGCCCCCATTGGTCCCTTCAGCCTCAGTTTATAAAGGCTCTTCTTCTTTCTTTTCAGACGCCTCAAGAGAACCTGCCAGCACCCAGTGGATTTCATTCTTTTCACAAAATGTTGGACTGCCCTATTAGAACAGATTCTAAGCCAGAAGTGAGGGTTCATACCTTCCCCAACTAATGCTGGACACTAAGGAATTCTCCACAGTCTCTGGGGGTCCAAAATGCTCTGCCAAGGAGACTGAGTGCTCCCCAGAGCTCCGTTATTCACTTGAGGGTAGGCAGTGGGAAGATGGAGGGGGAGGGACGGGGAGGGCAGGAAAAGAAGAGAGCCTTGATTCAGGGGCCAGACTGAGTCCGCTACAGGCCAGGCTCCGCTGAGGTTTCTCGGGTGAAACACGCCTCTGTGATGCCTGTGTCTGTAAAGCGGATGGAAATGCCCATAAAGCCATATCAAACCCTGTGCAGAGAAGGACAGGGATATATATAGAACCAGGAACCAAAGGGGCCACAGGGGATTCAGGCGGACAGCTCCGCCCTGCCCTTAAACCCGCCCCAGGGAAGGGGGAGGCCCAAGGAACAAGCTGAAGGAATGAAGGCTGGAGACAGCCCGGCGGGCTTACGAAGCGAGTGGGGAAATTAGGGGCGTCAGGGACAATGCTGGAAGAGAGCTAAACTGAGCTGTGGGAATCAATGAAGGCTAGTGGGAGCCAGGGCCCGCTCCAGCACACGGATGCTAAAGGGCAGACTCCAAGTTTCAGCAGATCCTAGGGGAACCTGAACCGTCTGCTTTGGTGTCCCACAGTCTTGACAGTGCTCTGCTTCCTTCTCAGGAACAACAAGCCTCTAACAAACCACTTTCCCTGTCTTCTGTGTCCCAACCGGGACCTGCAGTTTAAATTAGTCAAGGGGCCGATGTTCCCCATGCCTCACTCCCTTAACCCCACTCCCAGCCTCCCAGAGAAATCAGAGTTGGGGGAAAGTGAAAAAAAATAAATCTATCTGTAAAGAAGTGCCCTGAAGCAAGAAAAGTATTTCAAGACAGAAATCTGTCAAAAGACAGAAACAAATTCACAAAAAAGAAAAAGAAGCTCACAGAATGGGACAATAGTGTAGAAACTATGGTATCTGGTGGAATCCCTATAGGAGTCTTGCCAGGGACAGAAAGTGAACTGTCTTCCACTCTGATTTGCTGGGATCCCCCTCTCCCCACCAACCTTCTTGTCAAATCAGAACATTAAGGGTACAGATCCCAGTGATGGGGGGCTAGAAGACATTAAGCCCATGAGAATTTCTTACCTGAGCAACAGCGAGGGTAACCAATCTCCCGCTCCCCTAACCCACTTCAGAAGAGAATCCCTCCCCCTCACAAACCTGAGTCCTACCTGCCACCCTGCCCCCGGCTCAGCAGAAGTATGACAATGTTTTGGCGCCACCTGCTGTCCTTTCATGACAACTGAGTAGAATATATCTGAATAGGGTGGACCTCAAGCTTACCTTCCTTAATTCACCATAAATCCTAAAGGAATTTAATCCAAGAGAAAAGAAACCATAATTTCTTTTTTTTTACTATATTTGGACTGTGGGGTACATGTGCACATCCTGCATCCTGCAGGATTGTTGCATAGGTACATACATGCCATGGTGGTTTGCTGTCTCCACCCCTCCCTCCCGTCACCTATGTCAGGCATTTCTCCCAGTGTTAGCCCTCTCCACCCTCCCTGCTCCCTGCACTGTCCCTCCCCTCCCCCCCACCCACCCCCACCCACCTAGCTCTGTGAGTGTTGTCCCCTTCTCGGTGCCCAAGTGTTCTCATTGTTCATCACCCGCCTGAGTGAAAACATGGGGTGTTTGGTTTTCTGTTCTTGTGTCAGTTTACTGAGAACAATAGTCTCTAGGTTCATTCATGTCTCTACAAAGGACACGAACTCATCATTTTTTATGGCTGCACAGTATTCCACGGTGTATATGTGTCACATTTTTTTTTTGTCCAGTTTATCATCAATTGGCATTTGGGTTGGTTCCAGGTCTTTGCTCTTGAAAACAGCACTGCAATGAACATACGTGTGTATGTGTCTTTATGATGGAACAATTTATAATCCTTTGGATATATACCCAGTAATGGGATTGCTGGGTCAAAAGGAATTTCTATTTCTAGATCCATGAGGAATCGCCACACTGTCTTCCATAATGGTTGAACTAATTTACACTCCTAACAGTGTAAAAGTGTTCCTTCTTCTCCACATCCTCTCCAATATCTGTTATCTCCAGATATTTTAATGATCGCCATTCTAACTGGCGTGAGATGGTATCTCAATGTGGTTTTGATTTGCATTTCTCTAACGACCAGTGATGATGAGCATTTTTTCATGTTTCTTGGCCGCATATTTGTCTTCTTTTGAAAAGTGTCTGTTCATATCCTTTGCCCACTTTTGAATGGGTTTGTTTTTTTCTTGTAAATCTGCTTTAGTTCTTTGTAGATTCTGGATATTAGCCCTCTGTCTGATGGGTAGACTGTGAAAATTTTTTCCCATTCTCTTGGTTGCCGGTTTATTCTAATGACTGTTTCTTTTGCTGTGCAGAAGCTCTGAAGTTTAATTAGGTCCCATTTGTCTATTTTGTTTGTTTGTTTTTTTTTTTTTTTAGACAGACTTTCACACTTGTTACCCAGGCTGGAGTGCAATGGTGCGATCTCGGCTCACTGCAACCTCCACCTCCTGGGTTCAAGCAATTCTCCTGCCTCAGCCTCCTGAGTAGCTGGGACTACAGGCATACGCCACCAGGCCCAGCTAATTTTTTTATTTTTAGTAGAGATGGGGTTTCACCATGTTGACCAGGATGGTCTCGATCTCTTGACCTCGTGATCCACCCGCCTCAGCCTCCCAAAGTGCTGGGATTACAGGCGTGAGCCACTGCACCCAGCCTCTATTTTGGCTTTTGTTGCCATTGCTTTTGGTGTTTTAGTCATGAAGTCCTTGCTTATGCCTATGTCCTGAATGGTTTTGCCTAGGTTTTCTTCTAGGGTTTTTATGGTGTTAGTTCTTATGTTTAAAGCTTTAATCCATCTGGAGTTAACTTTTGTATAAGGTGTAAGGATGGGGTCCAGTTTCAGCTTCCTGCATATGGCTAGCCAGTTTTCCCAACACCATTTATTAAATAGGGAATCCTTTCCCCATTGCTTGTTTTCGTCCAGTTTATCAAAGATCAGATGGTTGTAGATGTGTGGCGTTGCTTCCGAAGGCTCTGTTCTGTTCCATTGGTCTATATCTCTGTTTCAGGCTGGTAGGTGGATCTCTTCATGGAGGGAGCACAAGAACAGGGACGGGGGTTTGGTCTCTCGTAGGAGGTCCCCCATGCCGGGTTTCCAGCACCAAATGTTGAAAAAAACATGCACTTTGAATGAAGAGACCTTCCAAACAGGCTTTGTGTGAGCAACATAGCTGTTTATTCACCTGGGTGCAGGTGGGCTAAGGCCGAAAAGGGCATTGGCCGAGAAACCATAATTTCTATCAAAAGGAATATTCCCATAAGCACAATAGAGAAATCCAGAGCTCCAATCTTCTCTTGTTTCCTTGGAACGCAATTAGCCAGAATCATCTCATAGGATTTTTATATCCAGTCCTACAGCTCTTTGTTTGTGAAGTTCCTTCTCCAAGGGTCTGGCTGATTTGAGAATGACAAATACTTAACAAACCCTTTCTCTACTTAATAGAGTCCACATATTTTGAAACTACTATTTCACATTGCTTTGGTTTTTTGGTTTTGGGAAGAAATTCTAATTTAGCACCGAGAGGACATGATCTGGTGTTTGTCATCAAACACTAATAAGAGCGGTATCACCCAAAAAGCAATGACTTAGACATTTTACGCTGCTATATCATTCCTACGGTCTTCACTCTGGGCAAACAGCTTAATATGTAGTAAGTTCATTGAGCAGTCACTTCATCTTGCAAAGATATTTTTTCATTCATTTAACAATTTCTGTAGCCCCTACTATATGCCAGACACAAACTGGAGGTACAGTGGTGAATGAGTCACATAAGGTGAATACTCTGAGAAAGGTTACATTCTAGCATCATTTATCTGACTCAATAAGGTAGTGTAGCAATTTCTCATTCATCTTCAAGAAAACCTATGTGAACAGCAAAGATCGAGACAAAAATATAAACAGGCTTTGGAAAGAGACGAAATGAAGAACTGCATGAAGAAGGAATCAGAGAAGGGGGCAGTGAATGAATATATATAAAATATGTTAATATTTTATGTTAATATTATTTTTTCTGGCTAAGCTTTTCCCCTAAACCCCATTCTTGAATCTCACTCTAGAAACTGTATACCAGCTTCCAAGGTCAACTTCCTCAGACCTCAAGATTTACAGGTCTTTGTAGAAAGAATGAAGAAGAGGTGATATTTATTCAATACCTATGATTGCTAGCTTAAATTATATGCAAGTATTTCCCCAAATGTCAAGTCAGCAAATATGTAGGGTTCCATCAAGTGTAGTGTCATTTGTAGAAGACAGAAAAGTTCTGATCAGCCCTAGTAGGAGCCAATAAATCTAGGGAAATAGTTAGCCACAGAATCTTAGGGCTAGCCACGCCCTCTCTTAACCTTGTCCTCTAATTGTTCCAAGCAGGACTATACTATACTGATCATTACATAAAGAATCTTAAAGAAATTGCTCGGGAACAGTAGTTTGTGCCTGTAATATCAGCAATTTGGGAGGCCAAGGCAGGTGGATCACCTGAGGTCAGGAGTTCAAGACCAGCCTGACCAATATGGTAAAACCCCATCTCTACTACAGATGCAAAAATTCGCCGGGCATGGTGGCACCTGCCTGTAATTACTACTACTTGGGAGGCTGAGGCACAGAATCGCTTGAACCCAGGACACGGAGGTTGCAGTGAGCCAAGATTGTGCCATTGCACTCCAACCTGGGCAACAAAAGCAAATCTCTGTCTCAAAAAAAAAGGAATCTTAAAGAAATCTCGAAAAGTAGGAAAGGAGTTCCCAAAGCTTCCCTAGTAACATAATCTAGTCAGGTAAAAAATTCTTCTCTCCACTTCCACTACATCCTTATAATTCAAGTTTATCCCTTCTTGTACTATCTTGAGCAAAATGCAGGAAAGTGATTTACTATCCTACATGTGTTAATTTTCCATATTTAAAACAATGAACTACTATTCAATCTACCCTTTGAATTAAATAATTCTATTGTCCTTGGATTTTTCTTATTTATTCTATGTCCCCCCTTTTATTATTGTTCTGATTTTTCTATGGGCATCAAGACCCCATGTGTCTTTCACACGTGACATCAAAACCTCAAGAGCATCTGGGCATAGTGGCTCATGCCTATAATCCTGGCATTCTGGGAGGTCAAGTCAGGTGGAACGCTTGAGTCCAGGAGTTCAAGAATAGCCTGGGCAACATGGTGAAAGCCCATCTCTCCTAAAGATACAAAAAAATTCGCTGGGTGTGGTGGCATGTGCGTATGGTCCTAGCTACTTGGGGGACTGAGGTGAAAGGATCAGTTGAGCCTGGGAGGTCAAGACTGCAGTGAGCCCTGATTGCACCACTGCACTCCAGCCTGGGCAACAGACCCTATTAAAAAAAAAATTAAATTAATGAGAATTGTTTAAAAATCTCAAGAGCTCAACTAATGCTAAATACAATGGTAGGGTGGCTTGGGGTTTTTATGCTATTCTTTTAATTGCAGTCTAGAATTATATTCATCTTTTTAAATACCCAAACCACACCAAGGACTATTACCACAATTGGGAGCTCTTACTAGTTAAAGCTTTCAGGTAAAAAGATGGGGCAACATCTCCCACCTAAGGAGTAGAAGACCACTTTATAAGCAAGAAGTTCTATTCAACAAGAGACTAGACCACAGTGGAAGCATCTGACAGCAAGGGCAGCAGCCAAGGTTGGTTAAGTAGGGAGCCCAGGAAGGTATTTATAGCCTTGTGGAGGGTTATTCAAGAAGTCACAACAATTTTACTTTACTTTCCCTAGAACCACGCACCTTTCAAGAGCTTCCTGGGAATCTTTCACTAATTTCCCCACCAGGAATGACTTCCTCATCTGTCCTCACTGAGCACTTCATGTTTGTCATTATTACAGCACTCTTACTTTGGTAAGATAAGTGTGTGTATACCTATCTAGCTCCCCTTCTGAGCCATATGCTTCTTGGGGCAGGAATCATGTTAGTTATCTCTGTACCCTTAGCACAGTAAGTACTTAAATATACTAGTTTCCTATCCCCATAGTACTGGTATGAGAACCAAAACCCAGTGGTATTCAATAAATGCTGTATAAGGATGATAACATTAATAACAGCCATTCAGCACAACTCCACTAAGTTGTCAGACCAGTTTAGGATATTGGCATGGAAAATGCTTTTTCTCCTGGCCTAGACATTTACTCTTACGATTTGCCTCCTCCTCAATAGACTCCAGGAAATAGGGTTAGTTTTAAGTTCTAGAAACTCTAATCATTTCTGTTTTCTTCAAGCTAAGGGCCTGAAGGAAGACTGCAGATACCTCATGAATATTGATGAGCCTCTGCGGTCACATGAATATTAACAACACCCTGTGGCTTTCGGGAATAGCAGCCCAGCTAGAAGGTCTAATATTAACCTTGGCGAGGCCCAAAAGGTAGAAAGAGCATATGCCCATACATCCCCATGGGGAGTAAAGAGTGGAGAGCAGAGTCCAGTTTGGAGGTTGGCCCCTAAGCAAACACTGGGCACACAGGCAGTTAAGAAAGAACTAAACATTGTGTCCTACGTCCCTGGCACTGGGGGCTCTGTTAGTTGCTACCCAGACAGGAATCCCCAATTCTCAAGCTTTGCAGAAGTTAGGATATAGAAACTATTTCACACTCAATTCAGAAAAACACTGGTAGGGATACACTGACCTAGTTCAATAGCTACAGCAAGAGGTAGGAAAGGTTGACAGTCAGGTCACATTGGACAAAAACCAGAATCAAATTATAAGGCTCAATTAGGCAACAAAGACACATTTTATAGATCATACATTAACAGTAAGGAAAGTTCTATAGACTGGAGTTTCCAGCCCTATGCCCTCCCATGAGACTAGTGGACACAGAGAACAATGGCTGAGACTTGGACAGAAAGCTATTCAAGGATTGATGCAGTGAGAGACAGGAGGAGTCAGATTCTTTTTGTACCTACAGATCCTCAAGGAGACATCAGAGAGAATGATGATCATTATTAAAAACAAGCCAGGTGCGGTGGCTCATGCCTGTAATCCTAGCACTTTGGTCAGGAGACCGAGACCATCCTGGCCAACATGGTGAAACCCCAACTCTACTGAAAATACAAAAAATTAGCCAGGCATAGTGGTGCGTGTCTGAGTCCCAGCTACTCAGGAGCTGAGGCAGGAGAATTGCTTGAAACCAGAAAGCGGAAGTTGCAGTGAGCCATTTTGGCTAGAGCTAGAGCAAGACTCTGTCTCAAAAAAAAAGGACTGTGAATCAGAGTTGACCAACGAAACCCATGTACTCCCAGCCCTGGGTCTAAATTCTAAATCTATTTTATGTCACATGACAGAACTATTCAAAGGAAAGGCAGGTTAAGTGACCCCAAGCAGTGGCTGGAATTAATGCTAATAAGATTCCCGCTGTACTCATCCACCAAGACAGACTACATTTAAAACTAGACAAGTGCCTCTTTACTCCTCTAGCCTGATCCTACTCAAAGGCCTTGACCCCTTGGCTCTGCCTGAAAAGGTGACCCAGCCCCCTTCACCCACACTCAAGAGGAACAGAGAGCCCTGTGGGCCTAGCCCAAGCTGAGGTGGTGAGAGGCCACACCTAGGAAGAGGGTGGGGGCTGCTCTCGGGCACTGTGTTCTATCACACAATTACCATATTATGTAGCTCTAATAAAAAGAAATACTTGAAGTTTTATTAGGGCCATATAATAAAGTATTTATAGAATCCGGGCAGTGGGGGCAGAGGGGGCAGAGGTAGAGAGAGGGAGAGGGAAATAGGAGGAATCAAAATTGTTAGCAATAACCCTAGCAATAGCAGCCCCCAGCATTCACCATCCTAGGCAAACCTCAAAGCCTTTAGCCTGGGACATCAGGCCAGCTGTCATCAACCTCCATCAGCATGGTTTACTGTCCACTCCCTCTACAACAGTCTGTCTCTGACTTCTTCCTGGTTAACCAAGAAAGAGGTGAGGAACTGGGAGGAGTAGGGAAGAAGAATAAGGAATATCAGCAAAACTGTGGAGCATAGGCCTGCAAAGACTGGGAAGTAGAGGAAAGGGGGCATCAGTTGAAAGAATGAGTAGGATGTAAGCTTCATTCTGGAGCTAAACTTTGAGTTCTCACCATCCAACATATCTGAGTTTTGAAATTTGCCTGAACAGGGTTTTCCATCATTGCACTGGCCCCTTCTGCACACCTCACACTCCCCACTCCAACCACACTCTCCACTCACCACCACTACCACGAGAGGAGTGCACCCCACACCTACACCAACCACATGACACACACCCACAGCTTCTCCCACACTGCCCCTCCTCACACATGGTCCTCACAGCCACAGTGCACACACATACAACACGCTCACCACACCACAGCACACTCCTTCTTAAGGCCAAGAGCTGCCTGCATTTCCTGGGCATTTTCCCAACTTAAGACACATCCTAGATAAAAACATTTCAGAATCTACAAGCCTCTTTAACATTTTTAAATTTTCTATTACCCAGAAAATCTCCCCAAAGAGAGAGAGAAGTGAGGTTTGTGACTATTACAGAGAAGACTATAAACAGAACAAATATAGTGCTGCTTTATTACAAGGCAGTGTGGCGTTGGTGGCCGGCTGATTACAGGGCCACTCCCCAGAGCTCCCTGCAGTCCCAGACCTCAATAAAGGCCAGACTTGAGCTGCCTTCAACTGAGGGGCCCCCTAGAATCCCTTCAGATTCCAGTCCAGGATGTGATATCTGTCTTATTTGAAGATAAGGAGGAAAGCAAACACAATCTAAAAACGACCATGCTTGACAAAGAGCCACTAGACCATCTTCTCAAAGGCAAACACAATTACGATGGTTTGGGTTTCTCGAAATCAATAGATTCCAAACCTTGGGAAAAAAAAACAAAAAACAAAAAACAAAAAACTAGAGAGATCAAGAAAAAATTGATAGACTTAAAACCTATACATATCATAGATAGTACAAAGTAAGGGGGAAGAATGGATTAGAGGACAGAAAGAGAAGCCACGCAGCTTGAGTGACTAAAGCAACCCATATTATGCATAAAATCATAGAAGGAAAGAGTGGGAAATCCACAAGTCCTCTCTTCTGGGCTCTGGGCACACAGCGTCCCTTCTTGGGTGACTCACAGTGGGATCACCTTCACCCCTGCTTCATGTGGTAAGGGCCTCTTTATAAGGAGACACACCACGAGCCATCTCCTCCTCCACCCCTGCGAGCCAGGGCAATTGCGTCACTGACCTCCACACACACTCACTCCCTCCTCTTTCCAGCCGGCCACCACACAAGGGATCTTGTCTTGTGGTCCCTGTGATTCTTTCATCTGGGCTCCAAACCCACTGTCACCTTGGCCCTGAATCACTCCCCAGGAGACACTGGGAAAACAGAGCTGGACAAAGAGTGTCTGGGTCCTATATAGCTAGAATTTACTGATCCCTGCTGGTGAGAGAACCCAGGCTATGCTCTTCCCTGCCCAAAGGCAGGGCACAGGAATAATTTTGAACTTGGCCTTGTGGCCAGCCCTGCCTACAGACTAGGTGTCCACTGATTTGGGTGATATCCAGCCCCCAAGAGCTGAAGGACAAAAAGGGCTGAGAGGCAGCCCTAAAGGTTCTAGCTCCTCTGCCTTACTTGTTCAGTGGCTAGAGTTGGAATAGTGCCAGCAAGTATCCCCCAAGTTCTGTTCTCATCCCACTTGGCTATTCTGTTCTGAGGGTAGCCCCAAGGAAAACATTTTGGCAGCTGAAAATGTCACTGTTTCTCAGATCCTTCTCCAAGACAGAGGATTCCCTCCAACTGTGTCTTAGCTCATTTCCATGTCTCATGGTCCTAACATTTTTCCTTGACCTTCTGTGTAATGATATTCCACTTTGGGGCTTTGCCATTTTTCTGTAATTTCAGAACCTGTGGTTCAATGGGCAGATTTTAGAATGAATTACAGGAATGCTGTTTACTCTCTGAGTGTTCTCCCGTCTCAAATATATTTCATTAGAACAGCGCCTCTAAGATAGCATGGGATAATGGGGAAAAGCTCTGCACTAGAAAGTCAAAGGACAAGGTTCTATTTTCCACCAATTACTTGTGCAACTCGAGGCCATTCGATTTCTCTGAGCCAACCCATCATATCTCCTCATCCTTAAGTGGCCCTAGTGGGCTTTCAAAACAAACAAACAAAGCCCCAAAACATCAATCATGTCAATTTAGTCTTCTTTTTATCTTCTTTAGTAGGTGATCAATATATTTGTGTTGAACTTGACTCAAGTAAGCCTGCTCATTTTACCAGGTCGTTATGCAAATCAAATGAAATCAAAAAGGCAAAACTTCTCTGCAGAATTCATAGTAGCACAAAAATTTACTGCGTGTTAACAATGGATCAGACAAGTTAAACAAGATATAATATCCCTGCCCTTGAGGAACTTACCACCTAGTGGGAGGAGCCAGAAAAACCAGTAATTATAGTATAGTGTTGATACGGCCTACAATAGAGCAAACAGAATAGCACATAAGAAGGGCAAGTAAACTGAACTCAGAGGGCCAGGGAGAATTCCCTAGAGGAAGTAACATACTCACTGAAATTCAAGCAATGAACAGCAGTTACCCAAGTGAAAAGGTGGAAGGGGGTTTCCAGAGGGAACGACGTGTGCCAAGGACTAGAGATAACGGAATGATGGGCTCTAGCAACTGACAGCAGTTCACTGTGACAAAAGTGTAGATCTGAGAAGCAAGGTGGAGAGTGTGGATGGGGCTGGGAGGAGGGGGTTAGTGTGAAGCTGGAGATGCAAGTAGTGGCCAGATCATAAGCGCCTTAACGGTCTTATTAAGAAGTTTGGACTTTATGCTAAGGACAGCAGGAAGCCATGGAACAGTTTTAAGCTGGGACACATGACAAGATTTACATTGATTAGCAGCTTCTATTTGGTTTATTTTCTTGATTGCAGATCCCTGGGGCTAGGGAGGTGTCAAAAAGAAAAGAACCAGGGGTTCAGACAGGGCCTACTTCTTTTCTTTCCATGCAACCCAGCAGATTTTCACTCCCTTCCTCATGGGACTTGCCAGTCCTTGAAGTGCTCAGCTTACTTTCCAAATAGTCTTCCCTCTCAGTCAGTCCTTTTACTCCTCTCTCTTTCTCTGGCAAAGAAAATCCTTTTATTATGTGGCAAGTCCTTTCCAGTCAGCTGTCCTATTGACCTAGGATATTAGCCTCATTTCTTGAATATTATCCCCTCACCAGCAACCTCCAAATAGGGCTGTCAAGTAACCCTGCCAGTAATCCACATTTCTAATCCAAGGCCCATTTCTTATCTCTTACTTAAATTCCACCAGCTCTGCCAATATTTACTTTTCTCCTCAATCCAAGATCTCTCAATCTCTAAAAACAATTTGGTGGCCTCCTAACAGAAGACCAAGATATGCTGACCAAACAGGTGATCAGTCTGAAAGGCCTCATAAGAAAGACCTCATAGCTAGATGATGACGATAAACTAGCAAATACACTCTATGAAAACATTCATTTCTTTTCTTCCTTCCTTATCTCCTCTAAAACTGCAGTTTAAGGTTTAGAATCAATCCCATACAGGAAAATCATCATGGTCAATAACTTTATCTCTTGGCATTACGATTTAACCTTAGAATCAAATAACCTTGGCACTGGAGAAGAAACCTTTAGTCCAATCTCCTACCTCAGTTCAGAGCTCTTTGGCATGACTTGGCAATTGAGATCAGATTGCTTTTTTACTGCCTGAAATTTCCTGAGAATTCCTTTTTCTACTCATCCCCACTGAACAGGTTTAGAGCAAGACCTATATATCCATTAGGAAATAGCTCAACTCACCAGGTCTAAAGGTTCTAGAACAATACTATTCAAAGTATGATCACAAACTGGTCAGTGCTGGTCTGTGAACTCTTTGTAACTAGCCCATGATGTGATAAGTATAGAAATTAAGTGTAAGCGTTTTAAAACTTCTAAAGCAATTTGACATTACCAGGACATCAAAACACATGCTCAGAGGATTTATCTCAATGAACAGGGCATAAAACAGTTTGAGTACTACTGAACTTGTATGGTAAGTCAGATATGCTGCATACCAGTTGGACATTAAGACCATATGTCAGATTACTTTGAAAACCACTATTCTAGAAAGTTTTTAGAAGGGAAGAGGATAGGTCTGGTGGTAGGGGGGCTAGCTCTCTTCTTTTTTTCCCCCCTTCTGGGTACAATAGAGAGTGAATCTGCTACCTCGGATGAGGAACAGGAAGCTGCTCCCACCAAGCCGCTGACTGTATGGGGTGAAGAGGAGGGCAGGAGTTGGTGGCCAGGTTATCAGGCAATAACAAACTCAGCATCCAAGCACGCTACTTCCAGCAATGCAAGGAGCTTCCTTTGTTTTGGGAAAACAAGAGCTGCAAGAAGCCTCTCCTTGACACGTTCTTGCCTGGCCTCAGGAGAAGCCCAACCACCCCTGACACACAAATAGGAGAGTCCTGGCCAATGACCGACCAGCCAGTACCCTGACCACAACCCCTGTTTGCTTTTCCTTTTCCACCACTTCCTCAGTTCGAGGGCCACTGTGGGGCCACAGGTGGCTGCCAACCTCGGTCACCCTTCAGCAACTTCACCCCCAATGACCCAGTACCTAGTCCATACAACTCTTCTAATGCCCTTCCTATAGCCTACTCTCTATTCCTTGTATGGTTTGGTCTGAGAGCAAGGGCTTTTGGCCCCTTCCCTAGAGTTGCAGGTCACGTTAAGTCTCGGAACACCACTCTAACAAAGGCCATGGTATGCTGTAGCAAACTAAATCCAAGAAGATCATCATCTAGCCAAGTGCCCAAGAAGAACAATATCTGAGGCTTCGATAGAATATCCTGAACAACTATTTTTGTTACCTAGATAGAATTACTTGATTGCATTAGATCCTCAGCTTCAAGAATCCAGTTATCATCAAAACTAAAATATGTAAAACAATACGCCTATACATGATGCAGAATGTCAAAACTAAACTTCCAAGGAGTTAGCTAGGAAGTTTAGATCCAAAGACCAAGGGCTGGGCACAGGGGCTCACACCTGTAATCCCAGCACTTTGGGAAGCCAAGGCAGGTGGATCACCTGAAATTGGGAGTCGAGGCCAGCCTGACCAACATGAAGAATCCCCGTCTCTACTGAAAAATACAAAATTAGCTGGGTGTGGTGGCGCATGCCTGTAATCTCAGCTACTCAGGAGGCTGAGGCAGGAGAATTGCTTGAACTGGGAGGTGGAGATTGCGGTGAACCAAGATCTCGCCATTGTACTCCAGCCTGGGCAACAAGAGTAAAATTCCATCTCAAAAAAAAAGAACCAAAGACCAAAAATCCAATACCTGGGAGCCTAGCTCTTGGGCGTATAAACAGAATAAGAGTCTCAACTCTTAGACTCACATGAAGGTGCCATCTAATCTAAGACCAAACACTTTAGGACATTTTCTCCAAGAACTCTGAGAAGTGGGGCTAGCAAGTCCCAGTTATGACTTTGCTATGATAAATCAAGAGCCTTGGGGACCAGCAAACCTTCCTCCCTCTCTGATTAATCAAGGGAGCTTACTCTTTATCTTGATGGTCCAAGAGCCCAAGTTTCTATGAAGACTAATTTGTCCTGTAAACGGAGGGATGCGGGGGGGCAGGACTCCCCCCACTCCAGGCCTCCTTCATGCCAAAGAAGGAGGAAACAGAATAAGCAAAATAAAATTCATAAAGTGAAGCAGTAATTATGGTGTGGTCAACAAGAGGCTGCTCCTCAGGCCCATCATTATGTGGCTAAATTTAACGCCCTGTGCGGCCAGGGGAGCCGTGCGCCCCGGGCACCGTGTGTCCACACAGACGCCAGCTCCGCCACCTTCACCCGTTCGACAGCCGCCAGGGCTGCCAGAAAGCAGGTCACAATTTTTTTTATAGTCTGTTTACCAAGATGCTGTTTTTACTGCCGAGGTTTCTCTCATTTTATCTCTTTTTCCCTTTTCCCCAAACAGACTGGCCTGTATTTTCTGTCCTGGTTTTTTTTTTTTTCCTCTTTCTCCCTCTCTCAGTTCTATTTTCAGAACTCTAATTTTATATGGTATGTCCCTTTTTTTTTTTTTTTTGGTAAATATTTGCCATAACTAAGCCAGGCACATCCAGTTTAAAAGGCTCCATCCCACAAAACATCAGGCCTTTAATGATATGCATCTCATTAACGTGTCCTATGAAAGGGAGTATAGAAAAAAAATGCAACTTACAGACTTTCTCACTTTTTATATCTAGAGAGACCTATATTTATATATGAGGACAAGCTGAAAACTGACATTCTGAGCCCCAATACAAGGCTAGTACAATGGTCATTTGATTCAGGCTTCGAGACCTCAGAAGCAGTTTCAGGTGAGAGGGGCTACTGGTCTGTATCACTGCTGGTCCTCCCAGGTGGTTCTGACAAGGTAAGTACAGCTAGAACCAGTCCTCTAACCCAGAGGTATTAAGGCTCTTTAGATAGAGGAACAAAACTCTGGAAAGTCCTCTGACACAAAATTTCCCAAAATGGCTGTAAGAAAACAGAATGCCAAAGGGCATCAATACTTCCCTTCTTCTCTGGCTGATAAGTTAAAGAAAGGGAAGTTACGAGTTAAATGAGTGCTTGGAGAGATCCTTTCCACGTTAGAACTTCCACATCTCCCACTTAATGTCCAAAGGCTTCCTGAGATGTACAAAGCCCCAAAATTGAAGGGAAGATTTCTTTCTGTATGTGCTAGGTTGGATTAAATGGTCCGTAAGGTTGAGTCCACTTACGATACTGAACAAAAGACATAGCATCAAATAAGCACTCTCCAAATACTTGTCTGTGATGTGCTTTTAAATCAAGTTTGAGGCTAGGTGCGGTGGCTCATGTCTGTAATCCCGGCACTTTGGGAAGCTGAGGCAGGAGGATCACTTGAGGCCAGGAGTTCAAGACCAGCCTGGGCAAAATAGCAAGACCCAGGATCTACTAAAAATAACAAAAACATCAGCTAGGCATGGTGGTACATGCCTATAGTCCTAGCTACTCAGGAGGCTGAGGCGGGAGGATCACTTGAGCCTGGGACATCAAGTCTTCAGTAAGTAACAATCATACCACTGCACTCCAGCCTGGGCAACCAAGCAAGACTCTGCCTCAAAAAGAAAAAAAAAAACCCTGCAGTTTGATATTCTAAGATGGTGTTGGAGGAGCCCCCCAGCATTCAGTGTTTTTGATAAGACATGTTGGGGTTGGGAAATAGATACATAAACTGAAAGACCCTGCATGGCTGTTCAGATAGTACCTCCTGGGGACTCTATACTTTGCAGGGGTCACCAAAGATCCAGAGTCTCGAACTCAGTTTTCATTAGTTCATTTAGGGAGGATCAGATTTGAGAAGATTGGCTAATGCTAACTAAAAATTATAAGAGACTAATTTCAAAATTAAAACGCCAATTTATTAGTTTACAAGGTGAAGTCTAGTCCAGTTACTAAAATATCTTTGGGTGATTTTCCTGGGAAGCTGAATAAATATTGAGAGTGCTACTTGTGAAACACAGGAAAAGGGTAAAAATGGGCAAGCAGCTTTAGGGGATAGTTCACATACATTGTACAAGCTAGACATTCATCTGTTTCTACTGTATCACTGTTTTGGCATTGTGCTAGATAACTTAATAGATAGTTACCCCTTGCTTTTTCTTTTTTTAGATTCTGTACAACTCTGTTCCTCTGTTAGTGCATCTCCTCACACATCACGTATTGATTACATAAACGTTTTTCTATAATTGCTTGTAAGAGTCTAGAGGTGTGCAAGACTAAAAGTGGCAAGAAAGGAATGTGGAATAAGAAAGGAGGCAGTACTTGGGGCAGAGCACTCCAGCCTTGAACCATTTTCCTATCTTTTAAGTTATGTCTCTACACTGCTCACAAATTGGTCTCAATCTTGCCTACTGCCCACAAAACTTCCAACATGTGTGACACATGGCCAGGCAGTGGGATATGATGGAAGAATACTGGACCGGAGGGTCAGAGTCCTGGGGCTCTAGCGCCAAATTCTACAACTGTTTGTCTATATAGAGTCATTTTATCCTTGCAGACCCCAATATCCACATAAGTAAAAGAGGGTGGCTTGATATAGCCTTAGATTGACAAAGTCACTTCAAAATTCCACGTCTCTAATCTGGACAAAATATTTAAGAGGCTGTTATTTCCTTCATTGAGATACTGGCCCAGGCCCTAGAGATTTGTAACCTAGTTTCATAAGCAATATATTTATAAACTGTTGGATAGATTACTCTGTAGATAGCTAATCTTATCCATTTTATACTGATTCTTCTTTACACCTCAGTATGAGAGGTTATCCCAAATTTGGAGGGGATACTCTGCTTAACACTTGCATTTCCTACATATTCACTAAACTCGGCAATTTTGCCATGCTCTTCCCCTAGCTGCTGGGGGCTACAGAAAACAGAATGCAGTTGCCATCAACTATTCCTTCTTTAAACCAAGCAGTATCATCCCATCTCACAATTTCTCATCATTGCTAGCTTTACCCATACCAAATTAGAAGGGGTTCTTTAGAGTAAAAGATTCTAAAAGAGCAATGCATAGCATCAGAATTGCTCAGGCTTCAAGCATAAGATTAACAGAAGCCAAAGAGCTTTTAAAGGGATCCCTCAAACCACCACACTTCAGGAAAGCCCCTTGGATTATGTAACGGAAAAAATAATCTAGTTATGTCTTTTCCGTCAGCAGCAGTTCTCCACACAATCTTCCTCTGAACTCTTACCTCAAGAGTAACCTCTTCCAAAAATACTTTTCCCAAACTGGCCTGCTATGAACCCCAGATCCCATCCAGATGAATCTGTTTCTTCCTCTTCTCAGGTATCATATATATATATAATGTATTTAGAATATTCTTTGTAGATATGTAAATTCCAGCAGTCTAATCTCCATCCAAAGTCCATTTTTCAAGGGCAGAAAACATGTTTTAACTTTTCAGTATAATTCCATTAAGTTTCATATCTTCAGTGGACTTAATAAGTACTGTCCACAAAGAGTTTAAACTTCTAAGTAAAAAAACAAACAGAACAAAGATCTCCCACACTGAATGAAAAAAAAATGCTTCTGAGGCCTTCTGGCAATTTATCCCTCCAGAATTCCTTTATGGAAGATAACAAGGATGTCCATGAATCCTGCAGTCTCATTTCCTAAACACTGGACAGCTAAGCTGCAAACCTATAGGACTTAAGTCTTTATAGAACTCTCAATTTTCAATGTGACCCACTATGCAAAAGAAATATCACCCATAAGTGAAGGCTATAAGAGAACACTTATGGTATATGGCTAAAATTATAATGCCAACAGACAAGGTAAAACTTAGAGGTCAGTTGATTGATACTTTGTTTTCTTCTAACTTCTATAACCAAAGAAAACATGCCCCAATGCGAGAGATTCCTTTCATGCCAAGACCTTTCAGCTACAATCAGGTACCTCCTATCTACAAGGCCCAGAGGTAGAGGTAGAAGAAGAAAGAAAATGAGCAAGACAGTTCTGTCCTTAAGGACTCTGTAAGCTAAAAAGGAGATAGTAATTCTGAGAATACGAGGCAAAAGTAGTAAGTGGCACAGGAAAGAGAAAGCACTAAGAGTTCAGAAGAGGAAAATAATATAGCCTGTGCTTTTAGTTCTTTCACTATTTCTGTTGTAACAGAAAGGTCATGCGACCACCTGACTCTCTTTTCAAGTTAGGGAAATTAAATGCCCTTGGAAAAGACTTTAAAAATTATTGAATGAAAAGGCTGTATCTCCTGGAGGAAAGAAGCTGGAAGTATGAGAAATCTAGTCATCTATCATCAAAATATCACCCATCCTTCATGCCATCCATAAATCCCAGAGAAAGAACTAATCTTTCCACTTGGCTCAACTCCACAGGTCCCTGCTTTCACACCATTCCTTCCCCTTCATTGGCATAAATTTTTCCTTTTCCACTGCTTTCTCCTTTGCCTTCAAACACATACACATCTTTCCATCTTGTTTTGCTTAAACTACTTCTAGCTCTCCAGCTATCTCTCATTTATTTCCTTCTCACTGTGAAACTTCTCTGGTAAAGAGTTCTACGCTCATTGTCTCCATTGCCTTATCAATTGATCGTTCTTTAACTGCCTGCTCTCTTCTGATATTGCCCAAGACCATGAATTGCCTAATGGCCTTTCTTCTGTCAGTCAGTTACCCCTTCTCTTTGGTCTCTCTCTCCTGCATATGACACTGTGGTCCTCCTTGGTGATGGAAACAGCAGAGGATTTGAGTCAAGACAAATATGGGGAAATCAACTGAATGGCCTTAGGCAAATTAGTTCACCACTGGGCCTCTGCTTCTTTATCTTTCAAATGAAGATTATCACCTAGCTCATAGGTTTGTTGTAAGGATTAAGTTATAAAGCACCCACTGTGTCTAGCACACACAGAGTACGGACTTTATATTTGTTAGTTACCCTTTCTTGGCTGACCTACTATACTATTCTGATTATCTTCCTGTCTCATATTTCCATCACTGGCTCCTATTACTCCTTCCAGTTATGACTGTTTCCCAAATATCAATCACTGGGCATCTGTTCTTTTTTCCATACTCTTCCCAGCTAAAGATCCATCCATTCTCATGGCATCAAATATCATTCCTTTGTAGAAGATTCTCAAATCTATTTCTGTAGACCCTTTTTTTCAACCTGAACTTCAATTCTACTTTTTCAACTCTTTCCTAGGCATTCTCACTTGTATATTCTATAATCAATTTAAGTTAAACATGTATGTCAAAAAAACTTCATCTTATGTTTTTAAATTAACTCTAATTATAAATAAGCCATTGGTTTTGTTAAAAAAAAAAAGGCTAAGGTATTGTTAAATGATCATACTGTAATGAATGGATTTTTATGAAACCCTTCCTCTACTGGGGGAAGCGGAGGGAGGCTCAATTGTGTAAATCGTCACAAAAAGCTCTGAAGGCACATGAGGCTTATAGTTTAGGCCCAACAGGACTAGATATTTGTCAAAAGTAAGACACTGAGGCCAGGCACCATGGCTCATGCCTGTAATTCCAGCACTTTAGGAGGCTGAGGCAGGCGGATCACTCCAGGTCAGGAGTTTGAGACCAGCCTGACCAACATGGTGAAACCTCTACTAAAAATACAAAAAAATCAGCTGGGCATGGTGGCAGGTGCCTATAATCCCAGTGACTGGGGAGGCTGAGGCAGAAGAATTGCTTGAACCTGGGAAGCAGAGGTTGCAGTGAGCCAAGATTGCACCACTGCACTTCAGCCTGGTGCCTGGTGACAGAGCGAGACTCTGTCTCAAAAAAAAAAAAGAAGAAGAAGAAGTAAGACATCAATCATCACTGTCTCACAAATCAAATCGGAACCAAATGGATTTCTCAGACTGGAGATTTAAAGCAAATAAGAGTGGCTCACACCTGTAATCCCAGCACTTTGGGAGGCCGCAGCAGGCAAACCGCTTGAGCCCAGGAGTTTAAGACCAGCTCTCAACAACATAGTGAGATCTTGTCTCTATTAAAAAATAAATAAATAAACGAAATGAGAGACTAATGGTGGATGTGGTGGCGCAAAACAGAGGAAAAAATAGTTTTCATTTTGGCAGAACTGGTAATTTCCTTTGAATAAAGTAAGATCTACAGCCCCCGGAGCAAAGTCTGTTACACCGTGCTAGCCTATCTGGGTCTAGACACAGGGGCAGGCATGATTTCGTTTTCCACAGGCCCCTACAACTCTCTCTTGTCTTCTATCCAGCCTGATATGCATGTGTATGTTATAAACTGGTCCCTGTAGGTATCTGATTTTGCAGTATCTGGTTTTGAGATTTTTAGGATAAGAGAACTTGAGATATGGGAAAATCTTTTGCTATTGGGATTCTTAGAGTCAGAAACCCAAAATGAATAATTTTTACCCCCTTTGTAGTCTTTCTTTCTTTCTTTTCTGAGACAGTGTCTTTCTCATAATGTACTCCCAATTAGTTTCTTTCTTTCTTTCTTTTTTTGAGACAAGGTCTTTCTTTGTCTCAGGCTGGAGCGCAGTGGTGCAATCTTGGCTCACTGCAGCTTCAGCCTCCACAGTTCAAGCAATTCTCCTGCCTCAGCCTCCCACGTAGCTGAGATCACAGGCCTGTGCCACCAAGCCCAGCTAATTTTTATACTTCTAGTAGAGACAGAGTTTCACCAGGTTGGCCAGGCTGGTCTCAAACTCATGACCTCAGGTGATCCACCCACCTCAGCCTCCCAAGGTACTGGGATTACAGGCATGAGCCACTGCAACCAGTCCCACTTAGTTTCTTTATTTATTTGTTTGCTTCTTTGAGATGGAGTCTCACTCTGTTGCCCAGGCTGAAGTGCAGTGGCATGATCTCGGCTCATTGCAACCTCCACCTCCCAGGTTCACTCGTTTCTCCTGCCTCAGCCTCCTGAGTATCTGGAATTACAGGTGCCTGCCACCGCATCTGGCTAATTTTTGTATTTTTAGTAGAGATGGCGTTTCACCATGTTGGCCGGGCTGATCTCAAACTCCTGACCTCAACTAATCTGCCCGCCTCAGCCTCACAAAGTACTGGGATTACAGACCTGAGCCACCACGACCGGCCCCATTTGTATTTTCTTTCTTTTTTTTTTTAATTGCATTTTAGGTTTTGGGGTACATGTGCAGAACATGCAAGATAGTTGCATAGGTACACACATGGCAATGTATTTTGCTGCCTTCCTCCCCTTCACTCACATTTGGCATTTCTCCCCATGCTATCCCTCCCCAGCTCCCCGCCACCGCTGTCCTTCCCCTATTCCCCCCAATAGGCCCCAGTGTGTAGTGCTCCCTTCCCTGTGTCCATGTGTTCTCATTGTTCATATATTGATTTCCTTTTTGTTCCCTCTCAAAATTTTAACAATTTTTTTAAAAAATTACTTTATAAAATTTTAATACATTTCCCTTTGAAAACATAGCCCTTATAAACTTTTGTAAAAGGAAAATAAAGAAAGAGGTCTTTTTAAATATTCTTGAGCAAATAAAAAAAAGAGAAGTGGTGACCCCTGGTTACTACAGGATTAACAGTAAGAAAACTCCAAAGAGAAAGCAACGTTCAGAAAAAATACAGTTGAGAAACATGCACAGCCATAGCCATACCTTCCTCCCTGGAGATTTTCATTCCAGAGCTCAAATACTGGTACATTCATATTTTTAGTAAGGAAAACCGTTCCTTTATATGCCCATGATTAGACTGAACTGACCTCACCCATCATCTATCAATGGCATCGCTATTCTTCGAATCACATAAGCATATGACCAAGAGCCTAATCTTCCTAAAGACCACCTTCATGTGTCAATTCTCCAGTCAAAGCTTTCAATGGCTTCCCACTAACAGCAACAGTAATTAATAAGTGCAAGGAGAATGTGCCCCATCTCCTTCCTAGGAGATGTGCCCCTGCTTGAGAATCACTGCACATATTCAGTTGTTAATAACTGAATTAAATGGAGAAATAAATGTGCTACAAGCAAAAAAAAAAAAAAAAGCTGGAAACCACTTTCAGAATAAAACACTGATCTGCCAGCCCAACATTTAAGGTCCCCACAATTTAACCTGAAGTTATTATCTTGCTAACTTTATTTTCTACTAATCCTCATCCATTATTTTTCTTATTTTGTGTTCTTGGCCCAAGTGCTTCCCACCTAAAATGCCTTCCACATAGTTTTCAGTCAAAGCCCAGTTCAAGTCCTGCCATTTATAGAAAGCTTTTTCTAATCGCTCTGTTACTGTGGCCCTTATTATCATTCGCTCAGCACTGTAAGCCCTTTGATGGCAATATTACCATACTTATATGCTCACAGAACCTCATACAGCCCACATGCCCTCAACCGAATACTGAAAGGATGAATTAACTGCAAGTTTTTCTAGGTCAGAGAACTGACACACACCATAGGAACAAGCATACTGTCATGCATCTAGACTTACCCTTCTTTATGATGCCCACAAGGATACTAAGAAAAAGTCCTGAACCCTATGGCTTGCTCTACATATTGAACAACGGGTACATGGTAGAAGGGTAGCCCTTCTAACTGTAGAAGTAGAACCCTTGTGACTTTATGGCTAATACTCTTTCCAGGATTTTATTAGGTACTTATTCTATTGACTTTTGAGGTGTTAGTCTCTTAACTGGCTCTAAAAAAGGGAGGTCTGGGATTTCTCAGTAATACAAGACTTGATACAATACACTTCATCCCAAAGTTAGGACTGCCTTTCAGAAAACATAAATGTCAAAGAAATAAGGCAGGTAGTAGAATGGCAATATAGACTACTCATCTATTTACATTTAAGGCTGCCTACATCTATGGCTACCAACAGGTGATTATTTGATGGCTTATTCATAAGACAAGGAAAATTTTTAAAAAGTGAGAAGATATGATTCCCTCATCTATTCAACAAATATTTATAGAGGGCCTACTATGTATGGAGGCACTATTCTAAGCACTGGGGATAGACCGGTGCACAAAACACACATCTTTGCCCTTGTTGAGCTTATATTTTAACAGATGGGAGATAAACCACAAACAATAAGTATAATAAAATAATGCCATTTATGGCAATATGTTGGAAACTAGATGCTATGGAAAAAATAAAAAGTAGAGGATGGTAAAGTGAAATAGGAATGCTAAGGTGCAGAAGGGGAGGAATGTAGCTTACAACTTTAAATGAGTAATCAGGGTAGACTCTATTGGGAAGGTAACATTTGAACAACGACATTGTTGTAGTCCTTGTAGACAGACGCAGTCTATGTAGATATGTCTCCATATTCTTTGACACAGCTCCCCTTAAAACGTGAAGTTTAATTACCCTACACTTAAATGTGACCTAGACTTAGTGACTTATTTCTAATAAAAAAGAATACAGTGAGATAGTGATAGAATGTAACTTCTGAAATTATGTTATAAAAGGACTTGGTTTCATTTCTCATTTTCTTTTCTTTTCTTTCTTTTTTTTTTGAGACAGAGTCTCATTCTGTCACCCAGGCTGGAGTGTAGTGGTGTGATCTTGGCTCACTGCAACCCCTGCCTCCCAGGTTCAAGCAATTCTCCCACCTCAGCCTCCTGAGTAGCTGGGATTACAGGCGCATGCCACCACGCCCCACTAATTTTTATATTTTCAGTAGAGACGGGGTTTTGCCATGTTGGCCAGGCTGGTCTTGAACTCCTGACCTCAAGTGATCTGCCCACCTCGGCCTCCCATAGTACTGGGCCACCGCACCTTGCCTTGGTCTCTGTCTCTTAGAGATCACTGGCTCTGGAGGAAACCAGGTCCTGTGAGCAGCCCTGTGGAGAGGCCATGTGAGAAGAAATGGCACCTCTTGCCAATAGCCACATGAGAAATCTTGGATATGAATTATCCAGACCTTACAATGACTGCATTACCAACTGACATATTTACTGCAACTTCATGAGAGATGCTGAGTCAGAATCACACCTGCTAAGCTGCTCCCATATTCCTGACCCTCAGAAACCATGCAAGATAATAAATGTGTATTGTTTTAAGTCATTACATTTTGGGACAATTTGTTACACAGCAATGGATAACTAATAGAGACTTAAAGGAAGTGAGGGAGTTGACCACACAAATATCTGAAGAAAGAACACCCCAGGCAGAGTGAACAGCCAATGTAAAGGCCTAAAGGCAGGGCATGCGCAGAGTGTTACAGAAACAGCAAGAGGCCAGTGTGGCTGCAGTGGAGTCAATGAGGGAGAAAGTTGTAGGAGATGAGGTCAGAAAAGGAAAAGAGTCCTGTAAGATCATACAGGGTTTTATAGGCCACCTGTACAGGAAGTGTTAAGCCAGTGAAGGGCTTTGAGCAAAAGAATATCACGATGTACCTTGTGACATAATAAGATTGCTTTGTTGATAATAGGCCTGGAGGGGGTAGGAGTAGCAGCAGGGATACCAGCAAGGAGGCTTTTGCCATAATGCACATAGGAGATAACAGTGGCTCAAACCAGTATGGTAGCAGCAGAGGTGAGATTATGGGCATAGTTTTAAGGTACAGCCAGCAGGATTTCCTAATGGACTGGCTGTAGGAAGCGAGAGGACAGCAGCTAGGATTGACTCCAAGGTTTTTTCACCCAAGCAAGTGAAAGAATGAAGCTTCCATCAACTTAGATGGGAAGGGGTTGTTGGAAAAACAAATCTGAGCATAAGACTGGAAGTTCAATTTTGGACTTGTTGAACTTAAGATATCTTTGAGACTTCTGTATGAAAATGTTGAACAGGCAGTCTAGAGTTTTAGGGTAAGATCTAGAGTGAAGAATAAATGTGGGATTCATCCACAAGATGGTATTTAAAGGTGCTGTGGTGGAATGCCAGAGGAGCAGGCTGAAGAGGTCAAGAGGATAAAATCATAAATGATCATGTGTGGAGTACAAGGAGTTTGAACTTTATCCTGCAGGAAACTGGGAACCACTAAAGGACTTTGCAAGAAAGTATCATAATCAAGTTTCTGTTTCAAAGACATCACTCTGACAGAACTACAAGTTCAACTGCAGGGGAGTAAGAACTGACCAGCAGACAAGTTAGGGGGCTATTGCACAGTCAAGCCAAAAATGGGAGAGAAAAGCCAGGAACAGTGGCTCACATCTGTAATCTCAACACTCTGGGAGGCCAAGGCAGGTGGATAACCTGATGTCAGGAGTTCAAGACCAGCCTGGCCAACATGGTGAAACCCTGTCTCTACTAAAAATACAAAAATTAGTCAGGCATGGTGGCTTAAGCCTATAGTCCCAACTCTTCAGGAGGCTGAGGCATGAGAATCACTTGAACCTGGGAGGCAGAGGTTGCAGTGAGCAGAGATCATGCCACTGTACTCCAGCCTGGGCAGTGAGACCAGTGAGACTTGGTGTCAAAAAAAAGTCAGAGTGGGAAAGGGGAGAAGAAACGACTAACCTCAGACAACAGAAGCTGGAATAGAGAAGATAGGCAGATTCAAAAGACGGTCAACAAATTGGGCTTTGAAAGTAAGAACAAAGAAGAAAGTGGGTGAACTCCAAACTTCTAGCTTAGAAAACTGAATGGATAATGATATCATTCCTCAAGATAAGGGGTATAAGAGAAATAGTCTGGGGGAGTAGATAATTCATTTTGGGCATGTTTAGGATATGCTTTATGTGGGACGCCCAAGTGGAAATGTCAAACATGCAGAAAGAAATATGGGCCTAAAACACAGTGGAGATATAAAATTGGTATTCAGTGATGTACTTACAAACAATAGTTGACACGGGTGTCTAGATGAGATGACCCAGAGACAGGGAAAGTGAAGGGTGAGAGGATCAGGTACCTGCTCCTGGGAAACACTAACCTTTAAGAGGCAGGCAGAAGATGGAGAGCCAGCCAAGGAAACCAAGTAGAACTATGAACAAGCTTAACAGGATGGCAATTTTCAGGTGAAAGCATTGCCCATCTTCCCCCAGGTGATAGAAGCACTAGCTTCATAAGAGCAGCAGTGACTATCTTCATAGCTTAAAGTATCTGCTCTAGAATCAGGCTGCAACCAGACAGGAGATAAAGACAGTAACTACAACTAGACAGAACATAATAACCATGGCTGCATTAGGATGCTAAATCAAATCAATGTTAACTATAGCCCCCTCATTTCTTAGCTAAGGTATTATACTACACAGATTAGTTAAGATTTATAAGGCATTCAGAATCCAGCAGTAAGAACGACTGCTATGGTGAATACTCTCCTATGAAGAAAGAGAAGGAGAGAATTGCAGAATCTCCATCTCTGCTAAGGAACCCCTACCAAAGGCAGCCAACTTCACGCAACTGCCCAGGTTTTGGTGTCAAGGGCTGCTTCCTAGCCAGAGGTTGCCAGCTGTAGAGGGCGGGGCTCTATTTTGGGCTGCCTGCTGTCCCTGAGCCTGGCCGCGTCTGGTTGAGCAGCATGCAGCCCCAGTGACTCACACACCCATGCAAACCGCCTGTGGCTCAGTGGCATGGCCTTGGAATGCCAGCCTTAGGCCAGCTCCCTCCTCACCCCATTACACTGGGATAAATAAATAAAGAGCCCGCCAGAAGCCACACAGCCTGATGGCAACCAGATGGAGAGAGCAAGGCATGGACAGGGCCAGGGGAAGGAACTCCCTCCAGTGGACTAGACTGAGAGTGGGCTCTGCCCAGTCATTCTAAACTTCCTCTTCAGTACAGTTCCTCCTGCCGTGTAACAACAGTCCCTAATGCTCTGACTCTTCTTTCATTCCTAAAGATGCCTCTCAACCCATACCTACAAAATGCCCTATATTGGGTTCTTGCCCTCCATGAAGATGCCAACAGGCACCCCACCCAGCCTTGACTTGAGTGGATATTGCCAGTATTTCCCCTCTAGTCAGGCCACTATTAATTGGCCCCTTGGATTCCCCAGAATTGAGAAATCAGAGGCTCTTAGAGAGTGGAAAAACAAAAGGACCAAACAGGGAGAAGTAACCCCTGTTCAATTCTTACTTTCCCGAACCTTAGTATCCGAGCAACCTGCCTGGCCTGCTGCCCCCTGTGCCTTATTGTCTGTAGACTCTTGCCTAGTAATAATCCCAATGAGAATTTTAAAAACTGACCCCAGGCAATGACCGCATGGCCGCCTGACACCAACCCTGGCCCCCCTGCGCCTTCATCCCGAGCTCTCTCCCTGGCTTGTTTATCTTCCTATTCCATGTTGCTTATTTTGATGGCACATCCTTTTAGTTCAGTCTTGGGTGACCCCATGACCCTTCTGTGTCCTGTTTGTAGGACCCCGGGCAAGCAGGGTAACTAAAAAGATGCAGCAGTCATAAGGAGTTCTACACCCCCAGTAGGAAACCTTTCAGTTCTCGCAGTTATACAGGACATTCTGAGGACACTGCAGTGACCCCAGAGGTCACAAGAATTCCATGTTACCCCAGCCCTATGTCTCCCCTAACTGGTGCGGATGATCAGTTAAAGTAGCAAAACAAAACAGGGATAATTCTAGACTGTATGTCAAGAAATGTAGGAAGTCCTAAACACAAAGCTACAGCTATATGACCTTAGGCAAGTCACTTAACCTCTCTGAGGCTCGACTTCTTCATCTATAAAATGGAAAGCTATAGCTATAACTACCTATCTCTCAAATCCTTTCCAAATATAATAAAATTCTACAAGTTTATTAGGTTGATTCACCCAGAAACTACAGGACCAGTAGTTTTGTTTTTTTGGTTTTTTTTTGAGACAATCTCAATCAGCCACCCAGGCTGGAGTGCAGTGGCACAATCATGGCTCAGTGCCACCATGGTCTCCCAGGTTCAAGCGATTCTCCCGTCTCAGTCTCCTAAGTCGCTGGAATTACAAAAACCCACCATCATGCCTGACTAATTTTTGTATTTTAGTAGAGACAGGGTTTTACCATGTTGTCCAGGCTGGTCTTGAACTCCTGACCTCAGGTGATTCGCCTGCCTCAGCCTCCCAAAGTACTAGGATTCGAAGCGTGAGCCACCATGCGGGGCCAGGACCAGTATTCTTGAAATAGCTGGTTCTAAAACACTACTACTCTTCCTGTGCTGGCGCCTAAATTCTATATGCTTTCTCATTCAGTTCTACAGGGCTCCTCCCAACCCCATAGTATGAAAGAGATGAGCCTCCAATTTCACAAATGAGAAGTGATTTATCCAATGCTGCAGAACGAGCCAAGAGAATAACTCTAGACCCCAAATACAGATCTAATAAGCAACACTGAGCCAGGTCCAGTGGCTCATGCCTGTAATCCCAGCACTTTGGGAGGCCAAGGTAGGCAGACCACATGAAGTCAGCAGTTCAAGACCAGCCTGGCCAACATGATAAAAATGTCTCTACTAAAAGTATAAATATTAGCTGGGCATGGTGGCACACACCTGTAATCCCAGCTATTTGGGAGGCTGAGGCACAAGAATCTCTTGAACCCAGGAGGCAAAGGTTGAAGTGAGCTGAGATCACACCATTGCACTCCAGCCAAAATAAACCAACACTGTATCCACAGGCCACACTGTCATAATTTTTATAAAATCCCCCTAGCATAGATTTATCAAAATATTAATCCCAACTTATTGAAAACTTACTACTTGTAGGCACCATATGCAGCGCTGGGGATATAGAAATGCATTCAGCATGATCCTTGCCTCAGAGTCCACAGATCAATGGAAGAGAAAGCCATAGTCTTGCAGATGTACAAACAGTAATACTACAATGTTATAAGTGGTAAAACAGAGGTATAATCCAAGGTACTGTAGTAGCAGGGAAGAAGAACAATCTTTACAAGCAGAGTACAGAAAGGTCTCCCAAACAAGGTGAAGCTAACATCTAGAAGATTAATAGAAGTTTACAAGTAAGATACGGCTACAACATTGGGCATTCTAGATCATGGGAAGAATGTGTATATAAAGATAAGATAAAACAGCATTTGGGGAAATCAGAAGTTATTCCATATAGCTAAAGCATAAAGTACACAGAGAAAAATGTTAAGAAGTCAAGCTCGATAGGTATGCTTGAAGAGACCTCTCTACTGAGCTAAGAACCAGCCTTGCATTATTTAACTAAGGGGATCAGGCAGGGAACCGGGGCAATAGGCCTGGCGTGGTGGCTCACAACTGTAATCCCAGCACTCACCTGAGGTCAGCAGTTCAAGACCAGCCTGACCAAAATGGTAAAATCCTGTCTCTGCTAAAAATACAAAAATTAGCTGAGCATGGTGGCGTGTCTGTAATCCCAGCTACTAGGATGCTGAGGCAGGAGAATTGCTTGAACCTGAGAGGGGCAGGTTGTGGTAAGCCGAGATCGCACCACTGCACTCCAACCTGGGCAACAGAGTGAGACTCTGTCTCAAAAAAAAAAAAAATACAAAATTAGCTGGGCATGGTGGCAGGTGCCTATAATCCCAGATACTTGGGAAGCTGAGGCAGGAGAATCGCTTGAACCCGGAAGGCAGAGGTTGCAGTGAACCAAGATTGTGCCATTGCCAATTGTGCCAGCCTAGGCAACAAGAGTGAAAAAAGTGAAACTCCATCTCAAAAAAAAAAAAAAAAAAAGAAAAGAAAAAGAAAATGGAGCAATAATACTAAGGTACTAACTGTACAACCAACAAGTCCCAGAAGAGTGAGGGAAGAAGAAGATCAATATTGACTGGCATTATCAAAGGTCACTATTATTAATACTTCCCCTATTTGGCATTTAATAGATGTTTCTTTTGGCTGAGCTCAATCCTTAGAAGGGAAACCTAGGCAGGAGCTTCTGACAGGCCACAATTATCTACTCCCCATTCATTCCTTTGCCAGTCCCCTTGTATAAACACTGTGATTTTCCACAACCTACTGTGCCCACAAGACAGCCCCCAAATGGTAGCCCTCAGCTTTTTACCTTCCTTTCCTGCTGGATGCTAAAACGGCCTAGACAAGTAATGACGCCGACCCTTCTGCTCCACAATCCAGACCTTGTGACCAGATCCCAACAAGCAAAAATTTAACAACGGGTCAACCAACATTTCCAAGGTTAGAGAATTCCAAATGAAATCCCTGGTACTTTAACAGAGATGTTTTATAAGTATCAATCAGCCCACTTTCACCTCTATGCTCTTTCCCATTTTCCCTCTTATTGTCCCTAAGTACATCTCAAGCCTTATCAGACTTTCTATGGGTAACTTTTTCAGACAAAGGGCATTCCAACCACACAAGCCACCTAACACTCAAAACACAAGTTGCCACTCAGGCACCTGGAAAGAGGAAGCATGGCAAAGACACACAAGAAAATAACAAACACCTTACCTCTACCATAAATTGTTCTAAGAAGGAATTTTCTTCAAATGGTTCTGTCTTCAATCGATCTGTAATAAGGAACAGAGAAAAGAAACATGAGTCATTAGGATGAGCTTCTGACCTGATGGAAAGGGAACAGAACAGGGCTTCTTAGGAAACAGGAGGAAGATGCATCATGCAGAGACACCTAGTCCAGTGGGAGAAGAAAGGCTCAGAGCATGTGGGCAAACAGTAGTGGGAGAGGGTGATTAGCAACAAATGGCAGGTTTGGTGGCAGCATCTGCTCTAGAATTTTTTCCTGCCACAAAAACAAAGGCCAAATTGAACGTTTATTCTGAAGTTGGAGCCATGAAGCTTCCTAAACTCCCAAGTCCATGGTGCTCTGGTACAATTCTGTAGAGCTACTGACTCCTTTCCAGAGCCTTTCCCTGCCATTGCCTAGGGCATGTCTGGACTCGGTTACAGCTTCTATTGGCCACTTGGGCTCCAGCGAGGTACTCGAGGCAGAGAAAAGTGTTGCCTAGGCCGGACACGGTGGCTCACTCCTGTAATCCCAGCATTTTGGAAGGCCAAGGCAGGCGGATCACTTGAGGTCAGGAGTTTGAGACCAGCCTGACCAACATGGTGAAACTCTGTCTCTATTAAAAATACAAAAGATTAGCTAGGCATGGTGGCATTCATTCACAAACCCAACAACTCAGGAGGCTGAGGCAAGAGAATCGCTTGAGCCCAGGAGGCAAAATTTGCAGTGAGCTGAGATCATGCCACTACACTCCAGCCTGAGTGACAGAGCAAGACTCCATCACCAAAGGAAAAAAAAGAGTCACCTAGTATCAAGACTCCAGTTTCTGGTTAGCACCCAGCACCCACCCTGTGGGAAGCACCTCTCTAATGCAAGTAATTCTCTCCCTTTCCTAAGAACCTTTGACTACCTACACCACCCCTCACCCTACTCCTCCAAGAATGTCCTCTCACCTCGGCTCAGCGTAGCCCCACTCTCCTGGTAGTCTTGGATCTCTAGGTCTTTCATATGAAGCAATGTTGCTAGCTCTCTCACTTGGCACTGCAATGACAGACTCATGCCCATCAGAGGACGAATCAAATGTTGAGAGACCTTTGATGAAGGAGATATCAATTAGCCAAAACAGTCTTATAAAGTACTCTCCAATTCAATATTAAGTGCTATAAAAAAACTGAAAAATAAATATTCTTGCAGAAACTTATAATTTCATAGGCAAGTAATCCATTTACATGAATGTAAGCACAAATACAATAATTAAATATATTAAAAAGTTGGCCAGTGCCATGGCTAATGTCTGTAATCCCAACACTTTGGGAGGCCGAGGTGGGTGGATCACTCGAGGTCAGGAGTTTGAGACCAGTCTGGCCAACATGGTGAAACCCCATCTCTACTAAAAATACATAAATTAACTGGACATGATGGCAGGCACCTGTAATCCCAGCTACTCAAGAGGCTGAGGCATAAGAATCATTTGAACCAGGAGGCAGAGGTTGCAGTGAGCTGAGACTGCACCACTGCACTCTAGCCTGGGTGACAGAGTAAGACTCTGTCTCAAAAAAAAAAAAAAAGATCCTACTAGTTGTGATGGCTCATGCCTGTAATCCCAGCCTTTTGGGAGGCCCAGGTAAGAACTCACTTGAGCCCAGGTAAGAACTCACTTGAGCTCAGAACGTGAGAACCATAGTGAGACCCATCTCTACCAAAAAAAAAAATTTATCATTAGCCAGGCATGGTAGCATGCACCTGTAGTCCCAACTACTTCGGAGGCTGAGGTGGGAGGATCACTTGAGCCCAGGAGGTCAAGGCTGCAGTGAGTTGTGATCATGCCACTGTATTCCAGCCTGGGCAATAGAGCAAGACCGCATCTCAACAAGAAAACAAACAAGAAAAGCAGAGATCCAAGTAGCCCTCAAGAAAGTAAATGTGGCAAAAATAGAGTACACTAGTTAAAGCATAACAGAAGACAAAAATCAATAGAAGGTAGAGATCCTCGAAGGCCAAATTAGATCCAGACACCAAGAGCCATTTCAGGACTCATGATAGCTCAAAAGGAGCCTGGAGTTTCAATCTGTTCCTACAAATGCAGCACAGTCTAAGGTAATTGTTATCATAGAAGCAAGCCAGCTACCAAGAACTAGCCTAGGAAGGTATAAGCCAATCCACCCTACACACACCCCATTTTTTTTTTTTTTTTGAGATGGAGTTTCACTCGTGTCACCCAGGCTGGGGGGCAGTGGTGCAACCTCGGCACACTGAAACCTCCACCTCCCAGGCTCAAGCGATTCTCCTGCCTCAGCCTCCCGAGTAGCTGGGATTATAGGCATCCGCTACCATGCCTGGCTAATTTTTATATTTTTCATAGAGACGGGTTTCACCATGTTGGCCAGGCTGGTCTTAAACTCCTGACCTCAGGTGATCCACCTGCCTCAGCCTCCCAAAGTGCTGGGATTACAGGCGTGAGCAACCATACCTGGTACACACACCCCATTTTTAACAAGAGGTAAGAAGAATGCAAACGCAGCCATACTGCCATATAAATAGGGTGATACTCTCATATGATAATGTATAGTTATATGCAATAATCACTTAATTCACTGATGCAAGGTGTCCTAATGGTTAATACCTGTCAAAAAAAAAAATAACCAGGGAGGCCAAGGTGGGTGGATTGCTTGAGTCCGGGAGTTCGAGACCAGCCTGGGCAACATGGCAAAACCCAGTCTCTACAAAAAGTACAAAAATTGGCCAGGACCAGGCGCAATGGCTCACACCTGTAATCCCAGCACTTTGGGAGGCCGAGGCAAGTGCATCATAAGGTCAGGAGTTCAAGACCAGCCTGACCAATATGGTGAAACCCCATCTCTACTAAAAATACAAAAATTAGCTGGGCGTGGTGACACACATCTGTAGTCCCAGGTACTCAGGAGGCTGAGGAAGAACTGCTTGAACCTGGGGTCGGAGGTTGCAGTGAGCCAAGATTGCACCACTGCACTCCAGCCTGGGTGACACAGCAAGACTCCATCTCAAAAAAAAAAAAAAAAAAAAAATTATAGCTAGGCATGGTGGCATGCTACTGTAATCCCAGCTTCTCAGGAGGCTGAGGCACAAGAATAGCTTGAATCCAAGAGGTGGAGGTTGCAGTGAGCCGAGATCATGCCACTACACTCCAACCTGGGTGACAGAACAAGATCCTGTCTCAAAATAAAACAAAATAATTAAAATTAATAATCTATCTGTGACTAAAGGATGTTATCAGACTTCCTTTCCCTTCCCTTAAGGATAGAGTGAGATCCTGTCTCAAATAAAATAAAATAAAATGATGAATAATCTATCTGTGACTAAGGGATGTTATCAGACTTCCTTTCCCTTCCCCTAAGGAGATGAACTAAAGGAGGCACTAAAAAGAAGAAATGCCCTAGATCAGAGGTCAGCAAACCTTTTCTATAAAGGGCCAGACAGTCGATATTTTTGGCTTTGTGGCCTATCCAGTCCCTGTTGCAACTACTTGACTCTGCTGTTGTAGCACGAAAGCAGCCACAGACAATATGTAAACAAATCAGGTGGCTGTGTTCCAACATTGCTTTACAAAAACAGGCAGCAAGCCAGAACTGGCCCACGGCCATCATATGCCAACCCCTGTCCTAGACCTGAAACAGGAGTACGTTTAGACAAGACACCCCCAACAGGCTTGAGATGAGGAAGAGGTACCAGAGTATCCCATCAGATGTGCAAGCCAGACTCATCTGGATCCAGATCAGACGTCTGGACTCTTCAGACCTTTGTGTTTCCATTTTCCATTCATTTTCCAGGTAAAAGTTACTACTAAAAACTCTAACTGTGCTTTGGCTCAAAATGAGAGGAAAAGACTTTTTTCCACATTTCTGTTAGATTAGAAAAGACTGGATGTGGGGAGGTGGGAAGAAAGGAAGTCAGTGGTGGCAGCTTTTGTACCAATACCAACATCCAAGAAATGGAAGGGTTCTGGCACAGAGGGGAAGGCTGGAAATAAAGTCCAGTTATAGATACTGGACCCTTCCTTCCACCACACAGCCCATCCCAACCCAGCACTGTCTCCCAACTGAGGTCCTGAGTAAAAATTTCACCCTCTAGAAGTACTGTTCAGAAGGTGGCAGAAGTTCAGCTTTGGAAAAATGTATCTGCTCCACACTCAATCTTCTTTCCTAAGAATTGTTTTTTAAATTTGGTCCTGCTGTGCCGGCATGGTGGCTCATACCTGTAATCCCAGCACCCTGGGAGGCGAAGGCAGGTGGATTGCTTGAGCTTAGGAGTTTGAGACCAGACTGGGCAACATGGTGAAACCCTACATCTACTAAAAATACAAAAAATTAGCCAGGTATGGTGAGGCGTGCCTGTATTTCCAGCTACTTGGGAGGCTGAGGTAGGAGAACTGCTTGAGCCCAGGAGGCAGAGGTTGCAGTGAGCTGAGATCGCACCACTGCACTCCAGCCTGGGTGACAGAGTGAGATCCTATCTAAAAATAAAAATAAAAATAAAAAAGTTTGGTACTGTTTAAGGTATATCATGAGGAAAAACAAGCAAATACTTGTATAAATAACAGTGAATATTTGATGAGTTGAATTAAAATAACTGTCATTACTATCCAAGCAGCAACACCATCTAATTTGTTGCACTTAAACAACAGAAACTCCTAAATTAATCACCAGCTTCCCTCTGGATGGCTACCTCAATAGCAATTTCTTTAAATGATAGTAAATATTATATAGGAAACATGAAACATGACAAGGAACAGCTTTTAATTAATGTTGTATCTAATTAAATGTGATAATGCCATATCAGGCAACTGAAATTATCTATCAGACCCCAATGTCTATTTGGTTTTAAAAAAGCTTATTTATCAGTAAATATTGTAACTGTTAAAATAATTTCATAGGATTGGATTACATCATTTTGAATTATTGAGGTATAATTCATTTCAAAGTTAGATGAACATTAAAATTATTTCCCTTAAACCAGATAGCCTTAAATTAATGCTGAGTAGAAATCTTGAAAATACGTGTTAAATGGGCATATGAAAGACTAGATAACATGTGTAAATCCTAGCGCTTTCGGAGGCCAAGGCGGGTGGATCACTTGATGCCAGGAATGCAAGATCAGCCTGGCCAATGTGGTGAAACCCCATCTCTAATAAAAATACAAAAAATTAGCCAGACGTGGTGGTATACACCTGTAGTCCCAGCTACTCAGGAGGCTGAAGCAGGAGAATCACTTGAACCTGAGAAGCAGATATCATGCCACTGCACTCCAGCCTGGGTGACAGAGAGAGACTCCATCTCAAGTAACAATAATGTGTAAATAGATCAAAGCAAATCCACAGACACTGTAAGGAAAAATCCTGGAGTGCTTTAGGATGGCAGGGACACTCCCCTTAATTTTTTTCTTTTTTTTTTTTGAGATGGAGTCTCTGTCGCCTAGGCTGGAGTGTAGTGGCCAATCTTGGCTCACTGCAACCTCCGCCTCCTGCGATTCTCCTGTCTCAGCCTCCTGAGTAACTGGGATTACAGGCACGTGCCACCATGCTTGGTTAATTTTTGTATTTTTTAGTAGAGATGGGATTTCACTATGTTGGTCAGGCTAATCTGGAACTCCTGACCTCATGATCCACCTGCCTCAGCCTCCCAAAGTGCTAGGAGTACAGGTGTGAATGACTATGCCCAGCCCACTCCCTTTAATTTATAGACAGTAATATATGAAGATAGACAGTTCATCAGTCAATTCAACAGATATGTACTGGGTTCCTAACATGTACTCTGACCCTATCAAGCCTCTGCCATCAAAGAGCTCACAACAGTTAAGGAGGTTAGGAAGTATAACAGATATAAAAATAGGAGCTGCTAATCTTTTTCAGAGGAAAAGCTATTTATAATTTTCCCCCAAAGTCTTCAGATTTCTCATAGAAATATTCATAAGTCATTAGCAGGGGAGAAGAATGACTTGACTCAAGATGAATCAAGCTGGGTGTGGTGGCGCACACCTGTATTCCCAGCTACTCTAGAGGCTAAAGTGGGAGGATCACCTGAGCCCAGGAGTTCAAGACCAGCCTGGGCAACATCGTAAGACCCCCATCTCATAAACAAACAAAAAAGATCAAGATGAATCATATCAGGTGATATAGTGAGGCTGGAGTACAGTATCGCAGTCACAGCTTATGGCAGCCTTGAACTCCTGAGCTCAAGTGATTCTCCCACGTTGGCCTTCCAAGTAGCTATGACCACAGGCACGTGCCACCACACCCAGCTATTTTTTTTTTTTTTTTTTTTTGTAGATAGGGGTTTCACTGTTGCCCCGGCTGTCCCAAACTCCTGATCTCAAGCAATCTTCCTGACTTGGCCTCTCAAATTGAGGGGATTACAGGCATGAGCCATCATATCCAACATCTTTTATTTTTTAATGTATGTATGTATGTATGTATGTATGTATTTATTTATTTATTTATTTAATTTATTTGAGATGGAGTCTCACTCTGTCACCCAGGTTAGAGTGCAATAGCACAATCTCTGCTCATTGCAGCCTCTGCCTCCTGGGTTCAAGCAATTCTCTTGCCTCAGCCTCCTGAGTAGCTGAAATTATAGGCATGCACTACCACGTCAAGCTAATTTTTGTATTTTTAGTAGAGACAGTGTTCTACCATGTTGGCCAGCCTAGTGTTGAACTCCTGATCTCAGGTGATCTGCCCATCTCAGCCTCCCAAAGTGTTATGATTACAGGCATGAGTCACTGTGCCCGGCCCCAGCATCTCTTTCAAAAAGAAAAGTTATAGAGTTGAAATATTTGCTCTCACGGTCCACTACAATGCTAAACATAAGTAAGATTACATATATTCTTTTAATTAAGCCTCATGACTCAACAGTAAGGCTGTGGTTGGTTTCTTTTGCAGAAGAAGGAACTAAATCATAAAAATTCAGTACTTATCCAAATTAATACAAGTAGTCTCAAGGTGGCAGAGCTGAGTTACAAATTCATGTCTGCTGGTTCCAAAATCTGTCTCTTTCTGCCACTAAGAAACCTTTGGATGTGGCTCCTAGGAATCATTAAATGTCCAAAGATTTGACAAATATGAAAGCCAAAATGTGGAATATCAAGAATTATATCAGACACTACAAAGAACAGACAACAGGAAAAGGGAAGAGATGAAGTTTGTCATAAATGAAGATAGACTCAGTGTCAGAAAGCAGAGACCTGGGGCCAAGAACGGAGGCTTATGCCAGTAATTCCAACTCTTTGGGAAGCCAAGGTGGGAGGATCGCTTGAGCTGAGGAATTCAAGACCAACCTGGGCAACATGATGAGACCTCATCTCAAAATAAAAGGAGGGAGAGAGAAAGCAAACAAGCAAACAGAGACCCAAAACCTAATATATTCCATAATACCCTGCAGACTTAGGAACCATGAGCTTGTTAATGTGAGTATGTTATGATGGAGAAGTATGAGGAACAAGTATTCTCCTCTTTCCTGTATAGCTGGAAGGAGTTAAGCTGCATGTCTCTGAAAGACAATTTGGCATTATGTTATTTGGCAAAATTAAAAGATACAAATATACCTTGACCCAGCTATTTCACTTCGGGGAATTTACTCATACATTTACATGCAGAAAAGTAAATACAAGGTTACTGTATATAAAACAAAAGACTAAGGTGTCTACTAATAGTAGATCAATTAAATAACATTCATTAAATAAAATGCTATGCTCCCATTAAAAAACACAAAGGCAGGTCCTCTGAATGTGTTGATATGAATAATCTCAAAAAAAAAATTTTTTTTGAGGAGTCTCACTCGGTTGCCAGACTGGAGTGCAGTGGCACAATCTTGGCTCACTGCAACTTCTGCCTCCCGGGTTCAAGCAATTCTCCTGCCTCAGCCTCCTGAGTAGCTGGAATTACAGGTACACACCAGCACACCTGGCTAATTTTTGTATCTTTAGTTCACCATGTTGGTCAAGTTGGTCTCAAACTCCTGACCTCATGATCCACTCCCGCCTTTGCCTCCTACACTGTAAGCCACCGTGCCTGACCTCTTTTTTTTTTAAGGCTAGTCAAGTGAATCAGTGGGTAAGTTCTATAATTAAGTGAAAAAAAGAAGGTACTGAACAGTGTGTACAGCATACTATTTGTCAAAAAATATACATCTACGCAGATATATATTTGGTTGTATGAGGATAAAATACAGTATGTACATATATAGCTTTAAGAATTCACGGCCAGGAGCAGTGGCTCACATCTGTAATCCAAGCACTTTGGGAGGCCAAGGCGGGTCTCTCTGTGTTGACCAGGGTGGGTCTCAAATCCTCGTGTCAAGCAATCCTCCTGCCTTGGCCTCCCAAGGTGTTGGGATTACAAGCAGGAGCCTGGCCCCATCCCATCCTTCGTTTAACACGTTTGAACTTCCTAAGTAACACCAGGGGGCAGTGTTTCCTCAATAATGTTTATTCTGGGCCCAAACCATTTGGTCAGTCTTTGGGAATCCCTAGCCATTGCTAGTCTCCTATTGCATTACATGGACCTAGACATTCAGAATATGTAATGTAATTGTGGAGGCAGTTCTCCTTGGAGGCTGATGGGCTCTGATAGTTTCTTCTTCCAAAAGAATACAGTAAGGAACACTAGTATGATCATTGGAAAAAAGTATGTAAAGAAAGACTAGCTATTCTAGGCAAATTCCTAGAATACCTGAGGTAGGGAGTTTGAGACCAGCCTGACCAACATGGAGAAACCCCATCTCTACTAAAAATCCAAAATTAGCTGGGTGTGGTGGCACATGCCTGTAATCTCAGCTACTCAGTTGGCTGAGGCAGGAGAATTGCTTGAACCCGGGAGGCAGAGGTTGCAGTGAGCCAAGATCACGCCATTGCCATTGCTCCAGCCTGGGCAACAAGAGTAAAACTCTGTCTCAAAAAAAAAGAATTTACAAGAAGCTGATATTGGTAGTTGCTTTGGGGAAGGAAAAGAAGGGACCAGAGAAAGGCAGAAAGATCTATTTTTTTCACTGAATACACTTAAATGTTGTTTGAAATGTTTGCCTTTTTCAAGAATTACTCATTCAAAAAATTAAACGAAAACAATCACAAGAATGAGTTACAAACTAAAATTATGACTGTGTGACCTTACAGACATACACACAGACCTGAAATAGTATCCACCTGCATCCTTACCAGTGTACACTGGCTCTAACTTTTTCCATATAAAGCTTTCTCAGGTTCAGGGGTTTCCCTAGGAGGGTATTCTTCTTTTAATAAGTATTTTATTTTAACTTAAAGCACAATTGTTCATCAATTGTTCAAAGCTAATTTCTTCCTATGGCAAACCAAGATTCACCCCTCCCTAAACCCTGTTGTCTCTTTCCTTTATTGTAGTTCTCCAATTAGAGGAATTTGCCTAGAATAGCTAGTCTTTCTTTACATACTTTTTTCCAATGATCATACTAGTGTTCCTTACTGTATTCTTTTGGAAGAAGAAACTATCAGAGCCCATCAGCCTCCAAGGAGAACTGCCTCCACAATTACATTACATATTCTGAATGTCTAGGTCCATGTAATGCAATAGGAGACTAGCAATGGCTAGGGATTCCCAAAGACTGACCAAATGGTTTGGGCCCAGAATAAACATTATTGAGGAAACACTGCCCCCTGGTGTTACTTAGGAAGTTCAAACGTGTTAAACGAAGGATGGGATGGGGCCAGGCTCCTGCTTGTAATCCCAACACCTTGGGAGGCCAAGGCAGGAGGATTGCTTGACACGAGGATTTGAGACCCACCCTGGTCAACACAGAGAGACCTCCATCACTACAAAATTTTTTTTTAATTTTATGTATTTATTTTTATGTATTTGCAAGATGGAAAATTTCACAAGAAATTCTATTGAAATCAACAATGTGAGTATATGCTAAGCACTGTTAATAGGCCTTATTAGTTCATAAATGAATGATAAGTAATTCCCTAGCACTCAGTTCTAGTTTTACTGGGTTCCAGATCAAAAACAAACAGCAGCAAATCGTTTCTCAAAAAGTCTTTCTATCCAATCATCTATTGATGCCAAAGAATCACACATCCCCTGTGGGAAACTAAGGAAGAGAGACAAGGCCAGGTGGAGTGGCTCACACCTGTAATCCCAGTACTTCGGGAAGCCAAGGCAGGCGGATCACAAGGTCAGGAGATCAAGATCATCCTGGCCAACATGGTGAAACCCCATCTCTACTAAAATACAAAAAATTAGCCAGGTGTGGTGGCACATGCCTGTAGTCCCAGCGACTTGGGAGGCTGAGGTAGGAAATCGCTTGAACCCAGGAGGTGGAGGTTGCGGTGAGCACTCTAGCCATTGCACTCTAGCCTGGCAACAGAGCAAAACTCCATCTTAAAAAAGAGAGAGAGAGAGAGAGAGAGAGAGAAGGAGACAAAAAATGATGTCCTCTTGTCTTCAGATCCCTCTGCTAATAAATCTATACCCTTAGGCCTCCCAAAGAAGACCCTGTCCCCTAAGTGCTACCGACTGAAGCCCTGTCTGTTATTACAAAAAAACTAGTCTTTAACATCCACTCTGAATTTCTAATAACATCTCTCGGGAAACATAAAGCTAGGAGTGCGTAGAGGACATTATCCTCCTAGTCTCTGAAAATGAGGCTTTGGACCACACTAATCTGGGATTCAGATTCCAGCTCATTTATTCATAAGCTGATGGCTTTGGACAAGTGACTTTCAATCTCAGTATCCTACTCTGAAAAACACGGATAACAATACTTATCCTGAATGACAGCTATAAGGATTAAATGGTGAGATAATGTTTAGAAAGGTACCTAACAGTGGTACATATTCTAACCTCTTGCCAGAATAATCTTGACAATCTTGAGAAACCACAGATTGGATTGTGTTAAATTCCTGTTTAAAGTTTTTCAATGAATTCTGTTGCCTTTGGGATAAAATCCAAACTCATAGAATCCTTCAAGATCTGGCCACTGTCTCCCTCATTCCTCATGCCTTCCTATCTACACAGCAGTCATGAAGTTCCCAAATGTGCCCCACACTTACACATCTCTATACCTCTTGCCTACAATGACTTTTCTTTCTTTTTTTGAGACGGAGTTTCGCTGTTGTTACCCAGACTGGAGTGCAATGGCACGATCTCAGCTCACCGCAACCTCCGCCTCCTGGATTCAAGCAATCCTCCTGCCTCAGCCTCCCGAGTAGCTGGGACTACAGGCATGCACCACCATGCCCAGCTAATTTTTTTGTATTTTTAGTAGAGACGGGGTTTCACCTTGTTGACCAGGAGGGTCTCGATCTCTTGACCTCGTGATCCACCCACCTCGGCCTCCCAAAGTGCTGGGATTATAGGCGTGAGCCACCACACCCAGCCTACAATGACTTTTCTATTTATTTTATCCTAGCTAGTTCCTATTCATCTTCAAAACTCATCTCAGTAACAGTCTCCTCAAAGAGGTTTTCTCCAATCCTCAACCATCCAGGGTCTACTGCAGTCAAAGAACCTATCATACTTGATCATAATTTCCTACTTATCTGTCTTCTCACTAGATTATGAACTCCAGGAAGAAGCTATATTGTTTCATGTCTGGATAACCAACAATTAGCCCATAGTAGATGCTTTTGAAAGAAATAAATATTTATTTATTTTAAAATAAATAAATGAATGCATAAAGACACCCAATACTCTGCTTCTTTTGCAAGAAAAGGATATATAACAGTCAAGAATCCTTTCTGCCTTCTGTCTAGTCAATGAAAGTTTTCTGATTGGAGAAGAATTTCAAACAAGATTTGTAAAAAAATATATACAAAAACACCTAAAGTTTCATGTCAAAGCAGCTGGCATCCTTCTCCCAACCTCATATTTGAATTGTACTTACCAGGGAAGGACTAGCTAGGATGCAGTGGAAATTCCAACAGAAGGGGAGGCCAGAGAGCTCACTCCGCACCCGTAAAATCAGCGCGTCTGCCACACGATCACAGGAGAAGGTAGCTTCGCTAGGGTGAGCAGCATCCTTCAACAATGGGCGAAGCAGATTATCCAAATGACAGAGGAAAGCTGCAGGAGGGGCAGTCAGCCGCTTGTTCAGCTCCTAAAGAGAGAGCAGTGGTACAGGGGAAGGGTGCTAAAAGGAAACGAATTCCCTCATAAGTAACTGCAAAGGAAAGCCCTGGTTAACACGAAGATAAAGGACACAGAAAAAGGGAAAAGAAGAAAACAAAAAGGAGAGAGTCACAAAGATGTGGCCTACTTCACAATTCTGCCTTGGGTAAGATGAATTTACAGAAGGCCTATCTAGATCAAATGACGTATTTGTTATACACAGGGCACAGAAACTCTCTCTTTCTCTCTCTCTCTCTCTTTCTCTCTCTCTCTCACACACACACACATACACACACACGAAGATTCCAGGGTTACAGGTAGAAGTACAAGACATTAACTGGAATTGTCTCAACCCCATTCAACCTTCCTTGGGAACCTACAGGCCAGCAAGCTGGCTGGCGTTAACATCCCCAACCTTCACTAGGAAAGAATGGTATCCCCCACCACCTCACAGCAGTACTTCTCTTCATACTTACCTTGGCTCGCTGGCTGACCACACTAGTGTCCACCTCTTCATGCCACACCTGTTGAAGATCTGAAACCAACAAGGCATAGCCCTGGTTGGTGATGAAAACCTTGGCCAAGAGGAAGTTCTCGGCAAGCTGTAGCCATGCCCACGGCTGCATTAGCAACCCTTGCTCCAGTTCCTCCATCTGCAAGAAAGTCCTAATTTAGTAAAGTGCCTCAGGGTCATGCTGGCCTAGGGAGGGTACCACCCAAACGGCTCTGTATCAACTAAAATCTCAGGAAGATCTTCCCTAATAGGAAGCATGGATTTCTGTTCTCCCAGTATACAATCAGCTGAGCAATGACCTTAATACCTCTTGGCCACCAAAAGTATACTTAAAATCTTGAGGGTTTTTTTTTTTCCATATTACATTCCTAGAGGACAAAAAATCTTTCTTCCATAGTGTTTAAGCCTCTGTTGCTGTTAGTATTTCTGCTTTCTAATGCTATAACATAATGTGGAAACCTAAACCCTCTTGTTCCATCTCTATCACATTGCTAATAAATATGTCACTGCTATCCTTTCCCAGAACTAGAAGAGAAGAAATATTCCTTATCATATAAGTCATAGTGTTAGGGCCACGAAATTCAAATTATTTGATCATTATCTAAAAACAAAGTTTAGGAAGCTCTCAGGATTTTTATAAATCCCTAAAACAGAGATTCTTCTTCTTCCTTTTTTTTTTTTGAGATGGAGTCCCACTCTGTCACCCAGGATGGAGCGCAATGGCATGATTTCAGCTCACTGCAACCTCTGACTCTGAAATCCTGGGTTTTCTGTTGCCTCAACTTCCCCAGTAGTTGGGATTACAGGCGACTGCCACAATGCCTGGCTAATTTTTTTTGTATTTTTAGTAGAGAAGGGGTTTCTTCAGGTTGGCCAGGCTGTTCTCAAACTCCTGACCTCAGGTGATCTGCCTGCCTCGGACTCCCAAAATGCTGGGACTACAAGCATGAGCCACCACGCCTGTCCCAAAACAGAGATTCTTAATCTACAGTCAATGCATGTGAATCCTCTAGAATTATATGAAAATGTTGTGCATACATGCATATATGCATGGGGAGGAGGAAGAGGTCTATAGCTATCATCAAACTCTCAAAAGGATCAAAGACACAAAAAAGAGCTAAGAACCTGTGTCCAGGAGCAACGGAAAAGACCTAAATTCCATTTCAACAAGAATCAGATTGACTAGGAAATCATGACTACAAGGCAGAGCACATCACAGAGGTAAAGACTGAGTTAACTTCCACAGAACTCATCCTCCACATTCCCACTCCAGTGCACGGCCACCAATGACATCATACCCAGCTGCACAGCCTGGAGCCCCCTTCGCCAGCAGCTAAAGTAGTAGGCTTAACCTAGTAGACAAACAGAACTATGGCTGCTTGACAGAGAATATGATTATTTTTCCTGTGGCGGAGAAAAAAAAGATGACAGTTTCCTTCATTATTCCAGCCTCCAAATACAAAATGAGGGGAGGTACCAGGAAGGAAAAATTTAGAATATAAATAATGAAATTCTTTATTAAGTCTGATTAACACAGTCATTTCCATCTCAGTCTATACCATCATTCTTTAAAACATAACCTAGCTTTTGAAATGTGGCTTTGAGACTTGTGATATAAATATGTGTGTGTGTGTGCGTATGTACGCACACACACACACATATATATGGTGATTTTTATTTGTGGCAGCCTCGAAACCTTGAGTTTGGAGACCAGTGTTTCCGTCACATTTCCCACACCCTGCTCTTACGGGGACCGAAGGGGTCATGGATGATTAAGCTGGTCCTAGCTGGACAAGAGCTCCACATTGCCAAAGGTCACAAACGCAAATAAAGCCGCCAAATCCTTTTATCTCCTTTACAGGCACTCCCCAGTGTACTCTAAGAGATGCCAAAATTGGGTTTACTATTCTAGCCCATTCCTTCGGAAAGCCCGGAAACTCAGAACCCTCAAATTGATGGGTTTTGTTTGTTTGTTGGCTAAAGGGGGAGGAGTTGAAACTGTGGCCAGGAGTAAGTGGCCCTATAAAAAGGCCTGATGTTACATTGGGCACCAGACCCCGGCTGCCTGCTCCCACCATACGCGCGTCCCGTTCTGCGTCCGAGGCCTCTATATTTCACCCTTTTCTTTTTTCCTTCAAGGCTGCCTTTAACTTTCACCTTAACTAGATTCACGGGTTTAGTTCTCTTGAGAGGAGGAGCGCTGAGGGGCATCCTGGTGGAGGGGTCCCTTGAGAACTGCTTATCTGCACCGAGTTACGCTCCTCAGCCGAGACTCCTCTGGGCAGTTCCTCCGACGCCCTGCAGAGGGCAGTAGGGCCCCAGAGAGCATCCAGGCTGGGCCCCGCCCAGTCCCCGTGGGAGAGCGCGAACCCTCGGTCCCAGCATCACAAGCCCCACAAGCCGCCGGGCGTCCCGCTTCAATCCGCCCCGGCTAGAAGAGCCTTCGCCGTCCGCCTTCCCATTTCTACAGCACTGGCTGCACTGGGGCGTGGTCGGGACCCTTCAAGGGGCAACAAAGCCGGCCACCCGCGGCTTTGTCGCACCAAACAGGGTGCCAAGGAATAACCTCACTTCCACCCCACTACTCACGCCGGGCCGCAGCCGGCGGACTGCGCATGCGCGGCTCCGCCCACCACCGGAGGCCTGCCCGGGTCCCCAGCAGCGCGCGTTCCCTCCTGGGAGAAAGCGCTCGAGCCAGGCCAAACCCGCAGCGTCTCTGAGCGGCCCCTCGCTGGCTTGCTCCGGCGGGGACTCCAGCACGATCCCACCTACCGTCAGCGGCCACGAGAGCTCCCACCCTCCTCGCCGCACGCACGCGCTCCTGTCCGCCCGCGCAAACCGAAAAGCCTAGAATAGAGGCCGATCCCCACCCCCCCACAAGAGGAGGCAGGGTTTTGGAACACAGGGGCAGGGCCTATGCCTGGCGTGGGCGGGGCTTCGGGGCCGGGGATGCTGATGAGAGACGAGCACCACAGTGGCCTGGGTAACTAACTAACGAGACCGGATGGCCAGCTAGTAGTCACGCTGGCAGAGTAGAAAGAATAGCGGGCTAGACGCTAGAGAGGGAAGCCCAGGTTTGGGTTCGTCAAACTCGAGTCACTTCTCTTCACTCCCCTACCTGTCCAGTCTCCTTTTAACAAAATGAAAGGATTGAACTTCAAGAACCTCTCAGGTCCTCCACCAGCACTAGAGTTGTTGAAGGAAGGCGCCTCCCAGGCATAAGTCCCGTAGTCTGAAATCATCCTTTACCTCTCCTGCCTCATTTCTCTATCATTCCCTTACTTATGCTCCCTCACTACTGAGAAATTTCAAATGCCTCAGACTTTGTACAAGTCACAGCTTTGCTCAAGCTGGACCCTGAACCTAAAAAATTCTCTACATCCATTTTCCAAAACCAAAAATCTTCCCCACTTGTCAAGGCCACCCTCAGTGCTGCTTCTTGCATAAAGCATTTCCCACTGTCCCCAATCAGAATTCATTATCCCTTTCTCTTTGCTCCCACAGCACTATTTTAATCTATTACATACTGCTTTCTGCTTTGCATTTTTGTAATTACACAGGTCTTTTTAAACCGTAAATGCCTTAAGAGGGCATGGACCCTGTCTTATCTATAAGACAGGAGATGCTCATGGAGATTGCACGTGGGAATGCTCAGTAAGTATTCAAGTGAATGCTGGGGTTCAAGTGGCATTGATAGTACACAGGCAAAATCTCATTCATTTATGGTCCACTAAATCATGGCCTTTGCTCTGGAACAGTTAGGCTTAATTAAGACAAGTAAAGGCAACCCACCCTATTGGGAAATGGAATCTCTAGGTGGGCCCATGTAATACAAACACATATACCCTCTGCCTATGAGAAAGAACAGCTTGGAGCTGACTCTCCAGCAGATGAGAGTTAGGGCTAAACTACCCAGGGCAGAAGTAGGACTGCTGGTCATTTCTGGGACCTAAATCCTTCTCTACTAGATTCAGGGCATGGCTCCCCGGAGCCAGGCAGCAGGTCTGCCATCTCTTCTGGCTCGGAGGAGCCTCCTTCCTCATCCCCAGGGTCTTCAGGCAGTGGGCAGAGGCAGCGGAGAGGCTGGGGGATGCAGAGACACAGGTTTTGGATGTGGAAAGGAAGTCTGTACACTTGAGCAGCCTTCTCCCTGGACTTCTGAGGCATTCGAGCTTCTTGGGCAGTGAAAGGAGATGGCAGCCCTTGACTTAGGCCTCGCTCAAGCTGTGTGCCTGCAAAAGAGAGGTTTGTCAGGTCATTGCCCAACCCAGGGAGTGATGACTTTCTGGGCATTTCCCAGTCTGCTAGGGCCTGGCCTCAACTTACCAGGAATCGTGTTCTCTAGTAGGAAGCCTGAGAGTCCAGCCAGGAAGATGGGCTGTGTCAGCAGTGAATGCAGTAATACATCCAAGGGGCTCCAGCCTATGATGGGTTGGGGCCAGGCAGGAAGGAAACTCTGATTCGATATCCAGGCCCAGGAATCTTACCCTCGCAAATGTAAACCTAAGCCTTGGACTAAGGACAGATCTTTCTGAATTGTCATTTCATCCCTTTCACCCTTTGTCTCACCATTCTCCACTTTCCAAATCCAGGCCTTTCCCACAGGGTTTCTGCTCAACACCCTATGTTCCGATCATCCACATACCCTCCATATATGCTTTGACTGCTCCAGGCTCCCTTTCTCTAGAAAGCTTAGTATTTAAGTGGCAACCTCTCATCGCTCTTTTTTTTTCTTTTTTTTTTTTTTAATTTTATACAGAGTCTTGCTCTGTCGCCAGGTCCCAGGCTGGAGTGCAGTGGCGTGATCTTGACTCACTGCAACCTTCGCCTCCCAGGTTCAAGCAATCCTCCTGCCTCAGCCTCCCAAATAGCTGGGACTACAGGCAGGTGCCACCACGCCCAGCTACTTTTTATATTTTAGTATAGACAGGGTTTCACCATGTTGGCCAGGATGGTCTCAATTTCTTGACCTCGTGATCCGCCCGCCTCGGACTCTTAAAGTACTGGGATTACAGGTGTGAGCCACCATGCCCGGCTTCATCTCCCATTTTTTTTCCCTCTATGCTCTATCCTGGGTTTTTCAACCTCAGTCCTACTGATATTTTGAACCAGATAATTCTTTGTTGGGGGTACTGGTGCAGGGGTATGTCCTGTTCATTGTAGGATGTTTAGCAGCATCTTTCTATGTACTAAACACTAGTAACAACCCCCCCGCCTTCCTCCATTTGTAACAGCCCAAAATGCCTCCAGACATTGCCAAATGTCCCCATGGGGGCAAAATCACCCAGTTGAGAACTAATGCTCTAGACAAATTAAGCAATTTACTGCTCTCGGGACATATCCTAAGACTTCCTACTTCTGTATCTTTGTATAAATGATGGTTCCTCCATCAGGAGTGACCTTCTTCTCACCAAAGATGTCTAAAACTTACCATCCTTCGTGACCAGCTCTGTTACTGGCTCACCTCAAACAGAAGCCATCTCTCTTGCCACTGAGCACCGTAGCTCTTTATCTGAAACCTCCCGTTATTTTCCTACACATCTCATCTCTTTTACTATACTGTAACAAAGGTAGGCATCTTTGTGTCCCAAATGGCTAGCATGGTGCTCAATAAATATTTGTTAAACAAATGGATGAAGTATTTATACCAAAGCCCAGAGAAGGCCGTGGGGCCAGGAGTCAGGGGAGCCTGAAGCCTCAACTCCTTGCTTTCCTGCTCCTGAGCAACTCCTCTTCCATTCCACCTACCTGTGCTGAACAGGATCGGGGTTTCCCGAAACCATCTTGGCAGCAGCAGGGCCATGAAGATGGAGAAACCGACAATGAAGATATTTCGCCCAGAGTCTATGTCAGCCAGGTAGAAGCTGGAGAATCCAGCAGACAAAACCACAGCCTGGGTCACCCCCAGCACCCCACCTGCCTCATACAGAAGAAATCAAGAGGGTCAGCAGGGGTTAAGGGGGCTCATATAGCATGGAGCATTGCAGGGCAAGCAGGTTGTGATGGGGAAAGAAAACCAAGAGAATTATTTCTTTTTTTTTTTTTTTTTTTTTGGAGACCGAGTCTCACTCTGTCACCCAGGCTGGAGTGCAATGGTGCAATGTCAGCTCACTGCAACCTCCACTTCCTACTCCCAAATTCAAGCAATTTCTCCTGCCTCAGCCTCCCGAGTAGCTGGGATTACAGTTGTGTGCCATCACACCCGGCTAATTTTTGTATTTTCAATAGAGATGGGGTTTCGCCATGTTGGCCAGGACGGTCTCAAACCCCTGACCTTAAGTGATCTGCCCACCTTGGCCTCCCAAAGTCCTGGGATTACAGGCGTGAGCCACCACACCTGGCCTGAGGCTGATTTCCAATTCTTCAGGAAGCCCAGAAGCCCAATCGAGAGACCAATTTCTAAGCCCAACGGCTGAGAAATTGAGGCTGACACATGCTCATACCTATCCATCCACCCATCCATCCAGGAAGGCTATTTAGAAAGAAAGGATGCCATCCTAAATAATTGATTGAGCCACACTGGGCACTACCAGTTCAATACCAGCCCTGTTGATGCATCCACTCACCAAGCACAGGCAGCGGGATGGTGGTAAGGAACTGAGACAACCTGGGGGAGAGTCCAAGCCCCACGCAGAGTAGCCCCACTAAGTGAGCCACTTGCTGAGATCCAGCCTGCATGAAGAAGGGATGCTGGAAAACACAGCCACTTCCTCCAACTGTCCCAGGTCTTTGCCTTACTGGCTCCCTCTCATCATTTGGATCCCAGCTCAAATGTGACTCTTCCAAGAAGCCTCCCTGGCCAGTCTATCTAAACGTGCCTCCTTTCCACCCTGCTACCCTGATTTTTTTATATAGCACTTAATCGCTTTCTAAAATTGTCTTCATCTATTTTTTTTTTTTTTTTTTTTTGAGATGGAGTTTCGCTGTTGTTACCCAGACTGGAGTGCAATGGCATGATCTCGGCTCACCACAACCTCCGCCTCCTGGGTTCAAGCAATTCTCCCACCTCAGCCTCCCGAGTAGCTGGGACTACAGGCACGCACCACCATGCCCAGCCAATTTTTTTTTTTTTTTTTGTATTTTCAGTAGAGACGGGGTTTCACCTTGTTGACCAAGGATGGTCTCGATCTCTTGACCTCGTGATCCACTTGCCTCGGCCTCCCAAAGTGCTGGGATTATAGGCTTGGGCCACCGTGCCCAGCTGTCTTCATCTTTTTTTTCCTTGAGACAAAATCTCACTCTGTTGCCCAGGCTAGAGTGCAGTGGCACGATCTTGGCTCACTGCAACCTCCACCCCTCGGGTTCAAGAGATTCTCCTGCCTCAGCCTCCCATGTAGCTGGGATTACAGGCGTCTGCCACCGTGCCTGGCTAATTTTTGTATTTTTAGTAGAGATGGGGTTTCAACATCTGGTCCAGGCTGGTCTTGAACTCTTGGCCTCCCAAAGTGCTGGGATTATAAGCATGAGCCATCACACTGGCCCCTTCACCTTTTTAAAAATTTTTTATTTTTTGAGATGGAGTGTTGCTTTATCGCTCAGGCTGGAGTGCAATGGCACAGTCTCAGCTCACAGCAACCTATGCCTCTCAGGCTCAAGTGATTCTCCTGCCTCCCAAGTAGCTGGGATTACATGTGCAGGGCATCATACCCAGCTAATTTTTGTATTTTTAGCAGAGACAGGGTTTCACCATGTTAGCCAGGCTGGTCTTAAATTCCTGGCCTCAAGTGATCCACCTGCTTCAGCCTCCCCAAGTGCTAGGATTACAAGCGTGAGCCACCATGACTGGCCCACTTTTTTTAAAAGATACAATTTTCCTTCAACTGTCTGCCTCTCCCTCTACAAAGTCCCCAAGAGAGCAGAACTTTAGGTGACACAGCCTTGGCACAGTGCCTCATGCACAGGAGTTCAGTGGTGACTTGTTCACTTCCCCAGTCTCTTAGCCCAAAGTCTAATCTTAGGTACCTCCCCAAGTGAGATAGTTGATGTGAGCTGCTGGGTGCAGCTGGCAATCAATCAGTGTAAATTCCCTTCCCTCTCCTTCACCACTGGCTGCACCCCACCCCATCCCAGGTCCACATACCTGGATAAGACCCACTTTGCCCACGTTGGGGAAGCTGGATGCGGTGCCCATGGGGCTTCCCAGCAGCCCGGCCAGCACACTGCCCAGCCCCTCCAGGCTCAGCCCTCGACTGCAGGCATGTGGAGGTGGGGGAGGCAAATGCAGCAGCCGGCCACACAGGGCATAGCAGCCCAGGGAGCTGGTGGAGGTTGCCAAGGCCATGGAGATGCCTGCAGCCAGAGCTCTGGGCGTCAGCAAAGGCCAATCCCACTCACCTGGGGAAGGAGAAGGAGCCATTTTGGGGCCAGATTCAAGTTAGGAGTATCCCCCTGCCTCCAACAGCCTGTGCCACAAGAATCCTAGATGCCTCAGTGTCTTTGAACATAATGTCTTGGGACAAAACTATAGAACTCCAAGGAGAAAGACCCATCCCTTAACCATGGTCTACAAGGTCCTCTTTGGTCTGGCCCTTCCCTCTCTCTGCAGCCTCATCTCCCAGCACATACCACCTCACTTCCTTCACTCCTCCACATGGCCTCGTTGTAGGCCTTTATGCTTGCTGTGCTCCCAGCCACCACAGGGCCTTTGCATATGCTGTTTCCTGCAACTAGAATGCTCTTCCCTCCTGCCTTTGTCTAGTTAGCCCCTACTCAGCTCTTCCATCTCAACTCAATTATCGCATCTTCAAGAATATCTTTCCTTAGACCAGGCACGGTGGTTCACACCTGTAATCCCAGCACTTTGGGAGGCTGAGGAGGTGGATCACCTGAGGTCAGGAGTTTGTGACCAGCCTGACCAACATGGTGAAAACCCATCTCTACTAAAAATACAAAATTAGCTAGGCGTAGTGGTGCATGCCTGTAATCCCAGCTACTTGGGAGGCAGGAGTTGAGGCAGGAGAATCACTTGAACACAGAAGGTGGAGGTGCAGTTAGATAAGATCACACCATTGCACTCCAGCCTGGGTGACAAGAGTGAAACTCCATCTCAAAGAAAAAAAAAGAATATCTTTATTGACCTCCCTGATTAATTCAAATTCCCTATTATAAGCTTTTTTGTCTGCTTGTTCGTTTGTTTTGAGACAGGTCCTTGCTCTGTTACCCAGGCTGAAGTGCAGTGGTGCAATCACAGCTCACTGCAGCTTCAATCTCCTAGGCTCCAGCAATCCTCCCACCTCAGCCTCCCAAGTAGCTGGAATTAAAGGTGTGTGCCACCATATCTGGCTAATTTTTTTTACATTTAATAGAGACAAAGTCTCACCATGTTGCCCAGGCTGGCCTCCAACTCCTGAGCTCAAGCAGTCCTCCCACCTCAGCCTCCCAAAGTGCTGGAATTTCAGGTGTTAGCCATGGCACCTGGCATTTTATTTTATTTTTGAAAACAGGGTCTCACTCTGTCACCTGTGCTGGAATGCAGCGGTACAATCACAGCATGCTGCAGCCCCAACTCCTGGACTCGAGGGATCCTCCTGCCTCCGTCTCCTGAGTAGCTAGGCCTACAAGCATGTGCCACTGGACCCAGTTAATCTTTTTATATTTTGTAGAGATGGAATCTTTCTTTATTACCCAGGCTGCTCTCGAAATCCTTGCCTCAAGCAATCTTCCTGCTTCTGCCTCCCAAAGTGCCAGGATTATAAGTGTGAGCCACTGTGCCTGGCCTCCATTATTAGCTCTTAGGACACACTGTATCTCCCTTTAGTTACACTTCCCACGATGGCAATTTTATATTTCCCTGAATGACTCTTTAATTAGCATCTGTATTCCCCAATAGACTATAAGCTCCGTGATATTCCCCAATAGACTATAAGCTCCGTGAAGGAAAGGACTATGTCTGTCACGTTCATCACTATGTCCCATCATATGCCTAGCACATAATCAGCACTCAACAGATCCTTATTAAATTAATGAGCAACCAGCCTGCACAACATGGTGAAATCCCATCTCTACAAAAAAAACCCACAAAAATTAGCCAGGCATGGTAGTGCACGCCTGAATCCCGGCTACTTGTGGGGCTGAGGCAGAAGGATAGCTTGGGCCAAGGAGGTTGAGGCTGCAGTGAGTCAAGTTTGCATCTCAGTTTGGGTGACACAGCAAGACCTGCCTCCAAAAATAAGTTAAATAAATAAATAAATTGAAAAATGGGCAAATTTCACATACAATGCCTCAAAAGCAATCTTTATACATAGCTTGCCAAGTCAAATGCCCATGGGGGCTGGTAATATAAATGCGTTCATTGGGTAAGGAGTATTGGTAGTGAGTATTGGGGGGCTACTGAAACAATAGATGTGTCTGCTAACACTGACCCAAATAAAACACCTGTGGTGGGATAGGCCACAGTGGGTCACACCTGTAATCCCAGCACTTAATCAAGCAGATCACTTGAGCCCAGGAGTTTGAGACCAGCCTGGGAAACACGGTGAAACCCCATCTCTACAAAAAAAAAAAAAAATAGCCAGCATGGTGACATGCGCTTGTAGTCCCAGCTACTTGGGAGGCTTAGATAGGAGGATCACTTGAGCCTGGGAGGTTGAGGCAGCAGTGAGCCATGATCATGCCACTGTACTCCAGCCTGTGTGACATAGTGAGACCCTGTCTCAAAAAACAACCAACCAACCAACAACAACAACAACAAAAAAAAAAACGCCTGCAGTGAGGGACTAGCGTTGTCTGTCCCCTAGACTGGCAATTATTCTCTCCTGTATGTTTTAAGAAAACACAGGATTTAACTCAGAAATAAAATCCATTAAGTAATTTGAGTTCAAATAAATAGATACCTTTATTTGAGCAAGAGAATGGAGGACAAGGAGAAAACCCACCTGGGTGAGGCAGCCAAATCCACGGTGCCTTGGTGGGGTCAGACAGTTCCTGGGGGATAACACTGAACCCCACAAAGGCAGAGATGATCCACACACAGGCCACTGGGATCAGCACCTGAGGGGCGAGACTGAGACAGAAAAGAACTCCTCCCCAGAACCTTCTGAGTCAGCCTTGGAGGGGTAGAAAGAAGCCAAAAGGTAGGGGCTGGAGTGAGCACTCCAGGGCAGCCCTTCTGACCCCTATGCCCTGCCCAGACCCATACATACTGAGAGGAGCCGGAAGGCAGGGAGAGGAGTGGGAGTTGATGAGGTTGAAGCTTGCCTCCAGGGACACACATGAACCTGGCAGGAGCCCAGGTGCTGAGAACAGACCACCATAAGCAGGATGACCCTAGGAGAGAGAAGGCTTTACGAGCGAGAGCAGCCGGCATCCTAAGGGATGGGAAAGGAGGTGGGAGTGGGCAGAATACCATAAAAGGGGGTATCCCAGAGAAGGAAACTCCCATGGAAGGAATAGGAAGGCACCTTGAGGGACAGCAGAAGACAGTGTGAAAGTCAGAGAGAACACATGAATCAAGGAAAAGTCTTGGATTCCAAATATAAAACATGTCCCTCTTCCAGTTGCTGCTGAATCTGATAGGACCAGCAGCTCTACCCTCCCCCTGTACCCCCATACACCCCACTGGGCACCATCCCATGCCTCTCAGGACTCAACGTACAGCAAGGCCAATCCCCAGTGAGCGGAGCAGAACTGGGCCACCTCCCTGTGGGCAGAGAGCCCTGCCACAACCAGGCTGGGGGCCAGTACCAGGGGCCCACAGTGGAGGAACACGCGGCCAGGACTCCCCAGCAGCCCCAGCGTGCCCTGCAACAGCCCAGATACCACCACTGCCCCGGATACCTGGTAGAAGAGAGGAGAGGATGGAGAGAAAACATTCTGCTCAATCAAACTGGGCTCAGCCTGGTCTTCCTAATTCTAGGTATGGGTTCCTCCCCCAGTTCCTTTCCAGGAGCATCTCAGTCTCTGCATAATGGAAACAAGAGCCCTCCCTCCCACCTCCGAAAGCCTGGCACCATCCTTATCCCTCCTCACCTCCAGACACCCACCTCCTGGAGAGAAGTGTTCCAGTGCCCCAAGCCATGGCAGCTAGGTCCCCTACACAAATGCAGCATGAGGGAGGCTAGGAAAAGTTTGGGGAATGGAAAAGAGAAAGATGAATGGGATGGAGACCCATAGCGCTATAGTCCCACTCCTGGCACAGGTCCAAGCCCCCTTCAGTGCCTCAGTCTCACCACTGCCCAGTCTCAATCCTGCACCCACTTACACCTGCACGCTTAGATGGGAACCCAACCCCACCCTTACCCCTTGCCCTTGCTCTGTGCTCACAGTTTCCAGGTGTCTGGATGGCCAGCGGTAGCTTCTGGCTGGTCAGCATCAGAGCAGGGATAAGGAACTCTAAGGATGGAGCCTGGACAAGAGGCAGCCTGTAGGAACAGCAGTCCCAGCAGGTCTGGAAATATGTGGCAGCCAACAAAGCTCCCCCAGACCTCTCCTACCCTCCGGAACCCTGCCCCTCTCTCCAGGGAGGTTCCTCTCACCTGCTGCCCATCCAAGTTTGCAGGATGGTAGACACACCACATGAAAAGAAGCTGGAGGCCAGGAGCTGAGAAGGGGAGTATGAGAGTCCTCCTGGGGGGAGATTGTAAAGCAGGAGCAGGTGGGAGACACAGAGCAGAGAAGCCACGACCAAGACATGCTGTAGGTGGAGGAATGGGGAGGGCAGTCTTCAGACAGGTGGAAATACCTACAATACTTCCAGAGGCTTTCGTGTGCCACACCTACACCTACTTTCCCCACACATGCCATCAGCCAGCACCTCTGCCTCCTACCTGCAGAGCCAGAAGACAGCTGAGACTCCAGGGCAGAGATCCACACAGAGGATCCCAAGAGTGGGTGGAGGGATTCTGGGGAGCAGGTGGAGGCAGGGAAGCCAGAGCACCCTGTGAGCCCACTGATCGGAGCTGGTTAGGATTGAGAGGTGATCGGCTCATGCTGCCCTGCCTTTTGCTTTGTCTTGGCTGCCTGGGGCCAGAGTTAAGTAGACAGAGTAAGAGGTCAGAGTTTGGGTGAAGTCTGGGGTGGGGAGAAGGTGGGGGTGTCAATGAAGCAGAGCAAAGGTATAAGGAATTTGGGGCTGGGCACCGCCCTTTCACCTTTGCCCAGCTCTTGTGTAAATTCCATCAGCCATTAACTGGGAAGCTGAGTTCTGGAGCCCTCCCCCAAGAATCTTCTTCCAGATTTCCTGCTCCTAGACCAGGCTGTAGAAAGTAGGTTAGGAGAGGTGGGGAGAAGAGATCTTCAAATAATCTGGGGAAATTTTGTAGACTTCATTCCCTCCCATTTAAAACTATCACTATTCGGTTTATAGTCCTCACCTCTTTCAGGACCAAGGCCCCTGGACTACTTCAAAACGATTGTGGGCCAAATGTGGTGTCTCATGCCTGTAATCCCAGCACTTTGGGAGGCCGAACTGGATCACTTGAGGTCAGGTGTTCAAGACCAGCCTGGCAACATGGTGAAACCCTGTCTCTACTAAAAATACAAAAATTATCTGGATGTGGTGGCACATGCCTGTAATCCCACCTACTCGGGAGGCTGAGGCACAAGAATAGCTTGAACCCAGAAAGCGGAGGTTGCAGTGAGCTGAGACCACACCATTGCACTCCAGCCTGGGTGACAGGGTGAGACTCTGCCAAAAAAAAAAAAAGAAAAAGAAAACAAAAAACGTGTGGCTAATATATCCTGTATCACATGTGACAACCACAACTACTTGTAACATGCTCAGTGTAAAGAATAAAATTTATAACATGTATTTCATTATGTGAAGGCTTAAGCACAACTAAACCAGAAGACAATAAAGTACAATGAAGTCGTCAATTCCCACACCCTACATAGAATCGCTGTGGTTGCAACAGCTACAGTGAAAGCTGATATTGGTAACCCAATTTTCCAAAATGGCAAACAAACTCTTGGTTAAAGTGCGAAGTAAAACAAAGTAGTTTTAATTGACATGGGAATGAATTCCTAGCAAACTCAGTCTTTTCCAAAATGCACAAACACTATTTCATGTTTACAGGTACAAAGACAGTTCTAGGCTCAGATAAATAAAAAGGGTTTTTATATACATAAAGCTGATCATTCAAAAGTTGTCTTGGGAATTCTTCACAGTAAGGGAGGTCTGAGCATTTCAAGATGTCAAGCATCCTGCCCAGGTTGATGAAATGCTAGTAGCATACCCTCAAATCCTTCTGACAATGAAAAAATGGCCCATGAATTTCCAAAATGCCCCCTAGGGGGCAGAACCACCTCTTCCGTGAAGGATCCTCAGCAGTCCCCGATACACTCAGTCAAGCTGCCCAGACTGTTTTCCTTCTTTGAGTGATGACCCAGCCTTGGAGTTCTTCAAGTTCTTGGAATTGTTAAACACATGTGACCATCACCATGTGTCAGCCCAGTGAGAAGGTCAGGAGAGAGGTATCCTCATGAGCTCCTGATGCTCTGCTGGATACAAGGTCTGGCCCCTCTCCATAAGATGAGCTTCAGAATCCACAAGGAGAGTGCTCACCCAGAACAAGTGACAGACAGGGCCAACTCAGGCACGGGACAGTCACTCTTTGTGCCCCATGGCACCCCAAGTCAAACAGTGCTGGGCCCAGGGTCCTGGGAGCAGGAACAAAGTTGGAAATGGAAGCCTATGCCTATTAAATGATAGGAAAGTCCTGAGATGAGGTTCAGAGAAAATGGTTTGTGAGCTGACAGGATGAGGAAGCAGGGAGGCTTAGAAGGTAGAAGCAGGGAGGCTTGGAAGGTAGATACAAGGAAGAAAGATCTTTAAGGGTTGCCGCAGAAGGAAAAGTCCAGGCCATGCAACTGAAACTGTTTATTGAAACCTCAGTTCTACAAAAGCGTGAAAAACCCTGATACAAAGCAGTGTCCAGAGAGGCCTGGGAAGAGAATACCCGGGAGAGGAACCAGAAGAGAGGGAAGCCTAGGAGCAGGACACTAAGAGAACACTGGAAGACAAAAGGTCAGGGTTGAAGGTCCCAACAGTCCTTCGCTCCATTAGACTAAAGCTAAGGAACCGGAGTGAAAAGGGTTCCCTGCCTCACCCAGCAGCTCCCACCTGACCCCATCAGTCCCTGGCTCTTCTGCCTCAGGGACATCACATAGGCCCATGTCAACATTTCCTTCCTCCTCTCACCCCACTTCCCTTATCTCCCACCTTTACCCTTCCATCCTAGGGAACTAAAAAGTAAACGTCTAGAAAAGCCCAGGGAGGCAGAGAAGGGCTTCTACTATGTCCATCTGGGACATGTCCCTGGTCACCAAGTGGAAGCTCTCCCTGGCACAATCACTGTCCTGGTCAAGCAGCCAGCCACTGAGGTCTAGGAGTGAATGACCTTCAGTCCTTCTGCCCCACCACCCCATAAGCTCCCACTCAGGAGGACAGGGGATCTGCCAAGGACCCAGAGAGGCAGAGAGGATCTAAATCAAGCTTTGCTCCTCCAGGTTCTCAGAACTCCCAAACCCTCTTAATGCATTCCTTGGAGCCCCACCTAGCCTGGGAAAATGAAAGACTTGAGGCGAGCCAGCTCCATGACGCTGAAAAGGGAACACTGCTGGGGCTGGGGAAGTGACGGGGGCACTGGACTCCAGGGCCAGGGGGGAGCCAGGCCATAGGTATGGTACCAGGGGTTGGGCTGCCCAGCAGGGACTGTACGGTTGGGGTGGTGGCAGGCACGGCAGGTTGGGGAGTCTCTCTGGAGCTTCTGGCAAAGGGGGCAGTTATGAAGAAGAGTAGGAGGGGCAGGGGGCTCTGGGGGAGGCAATGGTGGAGGAGTCAGCGAGGCCAGAAGACTGCCCCAGAGTGACTGCAGCCCTGTGCTGCCTTCTAGGCAGCTGGAGACATTAGCAGGAGATGGCAGGCATTGTGGCACAGAAGGTATGCAGGGCTCCAGGAGGGACCCGGAGGTCAGTCCAAGGTCAGGTGGCCCAGGTGCAGGGGTGCAGGATAGCCCCAAAGACTGATGTATTACGGCCACCGATGCCACAGCCAGGGCCACACTGCTCACATATGCCACAGCTAACAGGCAGGACAGCTGCAGGAGAGGAGGTAAGAAAAGATTCTGACTGTCTTTAACACATTCTCACCCCTTATCTCTAGAAACTTGTGTTCCAGTTGGAGCTCTCTATAGCCATTTATACGCCATCTTGCCCATCTATTCTCAACCCCATCTCTCAGGCCTTGCAGCAATCACTTCACACCATCCCACCCTACATACCAGCCTGCTGAAGCTCCTGTCCTTCCAAGCCCTCCTCACCTTTACCAGCCGCTGGCAGAGGGAGCCCAGGGCAAACTGCCAGGTTGGCTGCTCCAGCAGCACACACAGGTCTGTGTAGGTGTACCAGCCTCGCCGCCGTCCCTGCTGCTCAGCCACACTAGGGGAAATAGAGAAATGACAGAGTATTCAACTCTCCCTCAGCCAGCCCAGTAGCACCCTCGTCACCCAGGACCCACCAGGACACACTGGGGAGCTTGTTAAACCGACAGATTCCTAGGCTATCTGCTGATCTAGAAACTAAGGATGAGACCAAGACCTATATTTTATTTACTTTTATTTATTTATTTTGTTAAGACAGGATCTTGCTGCTTCCCAAACTAGAGTGCAGCAGTGCAATAATAGCTCACTGCAGACTCAACATCCTGGACTCAAGTGATCCTCTAGCCTCAGCCTCCTGAGCTGGGATTATGGGTGTACTAAACTGCACCTGGCTAATATTTTATCTGGTAGGGTCAGTGGTCTTGCTATATTGTCCAAGCTGGTCTTGAAATCCCGGACTCAAGCAATCCTCCTGCCTTGCCCTCCCAGAGTGCTAGGATTACAGGCATAACTACTGTAACCCAAGATATGTATTTTAAATAAGCTGCTTCCCACCTTCCCAAAGATGATGATGAAGAGGACACATACGTTTGGGAACCACGATCTTGGCAATTCTCTTTCTTGTCTCCTTCCTTTCCCATTTCTAGCTCCTATGGCTGAGGCCTCAGCCCCCCCAAATCCCTCAAGCCCTTCTTCTCAACTCCTAGAACCTACCAGCTCTCCAGCCAGCTCAGCACCTCAAAGATCTCTCGAGGGTCAGTGTAGAGACGCCAATCCTGTAAGGGGAGAGGACACCAAACCAGACTTGGATATGAGCCACAATCATTTAAAAATAAGAGCCATAGCAGCAACTACAACCATCACTATGGCTAATGCATATTTGGCACTTACTATGTGCCAGATACTGTCTCAAAACCTTTTACATATTAACTCATTGGATCACTACCTGCCTGGTTTCACATTATACCCTCCACTAAGGAAGAGGAGAGAAAATGATGCTGAGAATGGTTCATGCCCACAGGGAGCTAAACATCTAGAGGCAGAAAAACTATGGACACAAATACTCAGAACCCAATATGATAAACTCTGACTCAAGAGTGTACCCTGTGGGGCCTGACTCAGAGTATACCTGTGGGACCCTGGAGGAATAGAGGAATAGAACTTCACTGCTCTAGAATCTCCAAAACTGTGGTTAGTACTGAAGAGATAGAAAATGAAGACACTAACACAAAGGCACAAGAAAGACAGAAAGACAAATGACAAACCAACAGAAAGCTGTGCAAGAACAAAGGACTTAAGGATGATAAAGACGGGCCAGGGAAACTGAGCAAGAGAGAGAACAGCTACTCACCATGGCACTCAGGAAGCCCCTCTCCAAGGCATTGAGAGTGGGCACAGCCACACCCCCAGCAGCTCCCCATTCATCATTGAAGACCTCCTCCTCCTCCCCTTCATCATAGAGGTACTTACTGGCCACCATCTGCAGAGGAACCACAAGTGGTAGAGCAGAGCTCACAGCAGGTTCCTGACTCACTAGGGAGACAGGGAGGAGGTGTCTTACCATAGAGATCAAGAACAAGTCAGAGGATGACACGTGCTGCAGGTAGTCTGGGTTTCGGTGCCGGAGCCGTTCAATGTACACCAGAGCCAGCATCATAGCACATGGGGAGATACACGCCTCCCTGAGGGTAGAAAGTATCACTAATTAAACCCAAGGGTCCTTCGACTCCTGCAAGTTTTAAGATGCTAGCTCCTGTCTTTACCTCTTATGTTTGGAAAAAACTATTCCTGGCTGGGCACAGTGGCTCATGCCTGTAATCCCAGCACTTTGGAAGGCCAAGGTGGGTGGATCACTTGAGGCCAGTAGTTCAAGACCAACATGGTGAAACCCTGTCTCTATCAAAAATACAAAAATTAGCTAGGGGTGGTGGTGTGTGCCTGTAGTCCCAACTACTAGGTAGGTTGTGGCACAAGAATCAATGGAACCCAGGAGGTGGAGGTTGCAGTGAGCTGAGATTGTGCCACTGCACTCCAGCCTGGGCAGCAGAGCAAGGCTGTCTCAAGAATAAAAAAAAAGAAAAAGAAAAAATTATTCCTGTTTCTCTAGGATCCAAACGCTCTCATCCTATCCTCATTTCCAGGCTCACCGGGACACATGAGCTACGTATTTCTTCTGGAGTCGGCGAATAGGGCTAGGGGCTGCCTTCTGGAGCAGTTCCACAGCAATGTCTGCAAGGGACAGAAGGCAGGCCGAGTGAGCAAGTAAGTACCCACCCCAACACGCCAGTCCCCACTGCTAGCAGAAGATGCAGATCTGTATTTTCTGAGGCCTTGGGGACAGGACCAGGACCACAGTAACAAAATAGAAATTTTGTTACACTGAGACAAAAGCCCATTCCAAGTTTGAATTTCAGCTCATTCTAGCAGGAAAGCTTACTGCCCTGTCACCTGAAATTATCCAGATTTGTCTATCACTGCTGTTCATCTGTGGCATAAACAGGCCTTGTTTACTTGGGGAACATATAATGGATATCCTTGGAAAAATAGATTTTCAATATATAAATCAAGAGTGGTTTGTACAGACATATGTGGCAACAATGTTTTTTATTCACTTGGGCTAAAAGAATACAAACTGTCCTCTTAAATCAAGTACCAACAAGCTAGCAATGAAGAGACAGTGCAGCCACGGGGCAAACCTTGAGTCCTTTTAATGGCTGATAACAACCCCATTTTCCTGCTTCTCACTTGTTCAGTCACACAACACTGCCTAACCTGCCACCGGGCTGGAGAGTTCCTCCAGGCTACAGTTGGCTTCCCAGTCCCAGCCATAGTAGAGCCTCCTTCGGATCCGGGCACTCAGCTTCTGGTGTCCTGGGAGGAACTGAAACAGGGCAGGCGCAGCGGAGGGTGAAGGGCAGGGAAAGGTATGATGGAGATCCTGGCTCCGGGCTGGAAGTCGGTGCGGGGGACAGGTCGGCCTCACGGCCAGGAGGTCCATGCCATACCCAGACCCACATTCTCTGAATCGCTTGCCAATGGCAGCCTGGTCTACAAAAAGAGGCTCCCCTGCACCCATCGAGGGCTCCCCGGGAGAAGTTCTCCGAGAAGGGCCCTCGTCCGGCCACCCCTACCCCCATTCCTATACCCCGTGGCTCTCCCTCTGGGCCAAAGCGGCCGCGCCTTGAGGAGGCACTGCTCGAGCGGCTGCCGCCCAGTCCCGGCACGGGAGTCAGGCGAGCTCGCGGCGCTGCAAGAGCCCAGAGGGACGCGCCAGGAGGCTGGGGAGGGGGCGGGCCACGCGCTCACCGTGAAGTCCTGGAAGCCGGCGAGGGAGAAGGTGCCTTCTTCGTCCAGCAGGATCCCGGTCAGGTCCATCGCGCCTCCGCCCTGCGAAGGTGAACGGAAGGGAAGCAAACGAGTTGTCGGGGGCGCGCGGAGCTGTCCTCGCCCGCCCACCTTGCACGGCTGCCTCCCGGCTGCTGGCCGCCGCCCTCGCCCTCGGAGCTCCCTCCCCCGCGGAGGCGGAAGGCGGGGCCCGGGCTGGCGGGCGCCTCTTCCTGTTCCGCCCCGGGCTTGGCGCCGAGCGGAGCCCTAGGCCCAGGGAGCCCGGCGTCGAGCGTCCGTGCAGCGCTCACCTCGCGGAGTAGAGGGGAGACCTAGCTGCGAGGCGCGTAGTGCTCGCGTGCCGCGTCCGACCGGCGTTTACAAGCTGCGGGGATGCCGCCCGCGAGTCGGCGCTCGGCACTTCCTGCCGCCCGCTCCGCCCAGCCTCCCGCCCCACGGGCAGGACCCGGACTCGAACTCCTGGCCTCCCCAAGCGTGGTCAAGTCCCAGAGCTGAGCCCGAGGCGCCCTTCTGAGAAACGGGGACGATTCCTAGGGGACCACGCCGCACTGAGGATGAAGGAGTCAGGCAGACCTTTCCGTAGCAATGGTGAAGTTAATGGGAATAAGACGAGACGCACAAGCAGTTGTTCCCAGTTGCTTTTTAGAAAGGGAGATTATACGCACTCAGCAATGCGTATGAAAAGCATCTGAAAGGATACACGAGAAATGTATCAGTGGGTGAACTATGGACAAGGAGGAAAAGAAACCCAGGGGTTCTTTTTAGTGTAATCTTAACTTTTAAACCAGAGGTTACTGCGGAAATTCTGTGATCTTAAGCGAATATAAGGCCCCAAAACGTGTCAAAACGTCCGCCCAACAGTAAACTGCATCTACCCAAGGTTTTGTTTTTAAACCCACCTCCGGCCCCCAATCTCATGCTTGAGGAGGCCGAGGTGGGAAGGAGCTCCGATATGTGGAGGCGGGAGAGTTTAAGGAGACAAGAGAAAAACAAGCTTTCTGAGTAGACGAAGATGTTTTCGAGTCTGTCGAGTCACGCGCTGGTGTGTGTTTGTTTACCCGCTGAGGGGAGGGAACTGGGAGGACCAGTGCGTTGAGGGTTGAGAAATGGGACGGCCACCGCCCTTCCCGAGCAGAAGCATATCCTACCGGGGATACTGGGCGTCTGGAAGCGCACTTCCTGCCCCACACCGGGGATACCGGGGCACCACCACACTCCCTAGCCGCCCGGCCCACTGTGGGATAAGAAACCGGGCTCAACTGCCCCGACCCGGACCCGGACTCAGACCCAGGGTGATTTTGACAGCCAGAAAACGCACCTGAGTAGGCGCAGGGTTAGCGGCAGCCGCCGGCGCGCAAGCGCGGGTCGCCCTATCCGGGTGGTTAGGCCGCGTCACGTGACGGACTCAGCGCTCTGTCGTCACGTGACGTCCGTCTGCAGCCTCTGCTGTCCGCCGCTGCGCCCCCTTCCGCCTGACGCGCCCCCGGCGGCGGCCGCGCAGCCCTGGCTCCTCGCGGGCTCGGGCGGCGGCTGCGGCGGGGCTATGGCGAGCGGCGGTGGCGGGGGTAACACCGGCGCAAGTGGGGGGCCGGGGATGGGCCTAAGCCTAGGCCTGGGTCTGGGTCTGAGCCTAGGCATGGGTGAGGCCACCGGCGAGGCAGAGGAGGAGGCGGCGACGGCCGAGGCGGTGGGACGCCTGGCCACGACGCTGTGGCTGCGGCTCCGCAGTTGGGAGGCGGTGCTGGCGGCGGCGCAGCGGCTGCTGGTGTGGGAGAAGCCGCTGCACAGCCTGATCACGGCTGCCGCGCTCAATGGCCTCTTCTGGTAACGGCCGCGGAGGAGGGGGCGGGGCCGGGCTGAGCGGGAGAGCGGGGGCGGGGGGGGTCGAGAGCACCATTCCCCTTTCTAGGTTATCAGTTGGCCGGGCGGAATGACCCATCCCAGTTTTTGCAGGCTGACATCCGCTTAGGTTGCCCCTTTTTTCTGTCTCTGAGTCGCGAGTCAGGCCTGGCGGTGCCATTCCCCCATCAGTAGGCGCCTTTCCCCCTTCTGAGATGGATGCAGGAGCCTCCCTCACCCACTCACTGCTGAGGTGCCTGTCTCTCCCTAAGGTTGCTGTCTTCCTCGTCCCTCCGGCCCTTCTTCCTACTCAGCGTCTCACTTTTGGCCTATTTTCTGCTGGATCTCTGGCAGCCTCGCTTTCTCCCTGACGTTTCAGGTGAGTGTTTCTTCAGTAAGCACCCTTTGGGCACTTCCTGGGTGCCTGATTCCGCTGGGCGGGGTTGAATGGTGAGGGGAACGGACAGCAGGTCACCTGCCTCCCAGGCATACCCCCCTTCCTTTTTGCAGGGTATTGTCTAAAATAAGAGTTGCCCCTTTCCCAAATTAATATTACTGCAGGTGCAGTGGCTAAGATTGTGAAGTCTGCAGCCATATTGCCTGGGTTCCTTTCCCTGCTCCGCCACCTACCATGCCTGTGACCTTGTAAAAGTAGCTCAATCTCCGTTTGCCTCAATTTCCTTATCTGTAAAACACAGATGATAGAACTTGCTTCATAGACAGGCGAGGAGAGGATTAAATGAGTTCATACACATCCTATACTTGTGATAGTGCTTCACATATAATATGAGCTGTATAAATGGGACGTCCGTGTTGCTTTACTTGTTATCCATATAATTTACTTAACAGGTGATGGGCTGTGTATGAGTTGCTTGGGATATAAGCATGAGTAAAATGTGTTCCTATGCTGGAGACACAAACAGTAACATGTGACAGCTCCCCAAATGGCATCTGAAGAAAGTGCTCTGGGGCTGCAAATGAGGGACAACTATTCCTGCCTCAGGGAGTGTCTCCCAGGGCCCCTACCACTCAATAATTTGTCCCCCTCCTATCTCTCTAGCATCATCCCCGGAGGAGCCACACTCTGACAGGTGAGTGCAGGCTACCTTTTGAAGACAAATGCCCACATCCTGTCCTGCTTGCCGGTGCCGGTATCACCCTGGAGCAGGGCATTGCCCCAGCATTGTGAATGGACTGGTAACAAGCCATGGGTTTGTCATGGTCCTAGGCTCCCACGTAGGTGTTCGCGTGCCTGCTCCTTTTGGGGCAGAGGGTTGGGTCCTCCTGACTTTGCTTGTGAAGACCAGGACAGCCTCCTTTTGGGAGGTGGGGTTGTTCACTTTTTTAGACGGAAGGTATCATTGGCATTCTCAGAGGGATTTGAGTGTCTAGGAAGCTGGTATCTGAGGCCTCCAGGGGTCATGTCATGTCTCCCCAGTGAGGGTGCGGGGTCAGGCGCCCGGCCGCACCTGCTGAGTGTGCCCGAGTTGTGCAGATACCTGGCTGAGAGCTGGCTCACCTTCCAGATTCACCTACAGGAGCTGCTGCAGTACAAGAGGCAGAATCCAGCTCAGGTAACCTCCCCCAGATCATCCAACAGTTCACTACACACTGAAGGGGAGTAGAGGTGGCAGGGATGGGGGTGGAGTGACATAAACTCCCCGGTTGGAGACCCTGAAAGAAGAGGCCTGGGTGCCTCCTTGAGGCAGCATTGACAGCTAGTCCATGGTGTAGGAGGCAGTCTCACCTCAGGAAATGAGCTTCTGATAGCTTGGCACTTTCTCCTGCCAAGGCAGACGAGTGTGAATTACAGGAATTGCGCACTATCTATTGCCAACTTCCTGAATTGGTGGTCTTGAGCATCCTCTTAACCAAACTGGACCACCACATTCCTCAAGGACATACCCATCTTTCTACAAGCTGAACAGTAGTTTCTTTTCCAGCTGAGTGGGGCACATATTTCAGCCTGCTGTTCTTAGACTTGTGCTTTTCTTTGCAGTTCTGTGTTCGAGTCTGCTCTGGCTGTGCTGTGTTGGCTGTGCTGGGACACTATGTTCCAGGGATTATGATTTCCTACATTGTCTGTGAGTAGGGTCTGTCCCTGCCCTATTTAAAGCCCTCTCCTTTCTTCTTTCTTTGTACTGATCCAGAGGGAAGACTACTCTCTCTGCTCAGTTTCTGATTTGTGGAGATCTCCAGGGATGCTTTAGTAGTAGTAACTGTGGAAGACTTACCTGGGGAGGAGGGCAGTGGATGTGGTGAGAAGAGGTTGGCACAGCCTTGGGAAATGACTTTCCCTACCTTCAGCACTTCAGTTTAAGGACCAGTTGAATGGGGGCCCTTAGGAAATTGGCATAGGGAGCTCTTAGTTGACTTTCTTAACCCATAGTGTTGAGTATCCTGCTGTGGCCCCTGGTGGTTTATCATGAGCTGATCCAGAGGATGTACACTCGCTTGGAGCCCCTGCTCATGCAGCTGGACTACAGTATGAAGGCAGAAGCCAATGCCTTACATCACAAACACGACAAGAGGAGTAAGGGGCTCCCCTAATTGGAGGGGGAAAGACGGGGAGGGCCTTGGTTTGTGGTTCATGAGGTGCCCTGGAATTTAGATCTTATACAGTTATTTGGCTGTGTTTGTCTTGCCTCCCATCATTCATGCTTGGTCACTGCCCTACTACTCTTGCTTTTCTAGAGCGGCAGGGGAAGAATGCACCCCCAGGAGGTGATGAGCCACTGGCAGAGACAGAGAGTGAAAGCGAGGCAGAGCTGGCTGGCTTCTCCCCAGTGGTGAGGTCCAGGGAAGATGGGGGTATCAAATAGAAAGCCGGAGGAAACATCTTTGCTTTGGAGCTGCCACCTCTAAAGGAGGTGGAAGCCACAGGTTTGGGAGAGGGGATGCCCCTGATAAATTTGTTCTCTTACCCCCTCATGTGTCGTGTTCATCTTGGCTCTCCTGTAGGTGGATGTGAAGAAAACAGCATTGGCTTTGGCCATTACAGACTCAGAGCTGTCAGATGAGGAGGCTTCTATCTTGGAGAGTGGTGGCTTCTCTGTATCCCGGGCCACAACTCCGCAACTGACTGATGTCTCTGAGGGTACGGGGAGCCCTTTGCTGCCCCCTCCTCACCCTACCCCTGATCTTCCTGTTTCCTACCATGGGTACTTCCTGTGCTCTCTGGCCTACTGACTTTCTAATTCTACTCAGCTCCTAAAAGACTCTAGCAGGCCCATTACCCATTCTTTTTTGTTTTTTTGGTTTTTTTTGAGACGGAATCTCACTCTGTTGCCAGGCTGGAGTGCAGTGGTGCCATCTTGGCTCACTGCAACCTTCACCTCCCTTGTTCAAGCAATTCCCCTGCCTCAGCCTCCGGAGTGGCTGAGACTACAGGCACGCACCACCACACCCGGCTAATTTTTTGTATTTTATTGGAGACAGGGTTTCATGATGTTGGCCAGAATGGTCTCGATCTCCTAACCTCGTGATCCACCTGCCTCAGCCTCCCAAAGTGCTGGGATTACAGGCATGAGCCACCGCACCTAGCCACCATTCTTAATTCTTTGTTCTCTGTACAGATTTGGACCAGCAGAGCCTGCCAAGTGAGCCAGAGGAGACCCTAAGCCGGGACCTAGGAGAGGGAGAGGAGGCAGAGCTGGCTCCTCCTGAAGACCTACTGGGCCGTCCTCAAGCCCTGTCAAGGCAAGCCCTGGACTCAGAGGAAGAGGAAGAAGATGTGGCAGCTAAAGAAACCTTGCTTCGGCTCTCATCCCCCCTTCACTTTGTGAACACGCACTTCAATGGGGCAGGGTCCCCTTCAGATGGAGTGAAATGCACCCCTGGAGGACCAGTGGAGACACTGAGCCCCGAGACAGTGAGTGGTGACCTCACTGCTCTGCCCAGCACCCTGTCACCCCCACTTTGCCTTGCTGAAAGTGACCCGGCCCCCTCCCCCTCCCCCTCCATTCTCCCACCTGTTTCCCAGGACTCACCCCAGCCCCTGCCTGCCCCTGAGGAAGAAGAGGCACTCACCACTGAGGACTTTGAGTTGCTGGATCAGGGGGAGCTGGAGCAGCTGAATGCAGAGCTGGGCTTGGAGCCAGAGACACCCCCAAAACCCCCTGATGCTCCACCCCTGGGGCCTGACACCCATTCTCTGGTACAGTCAGACCAAGAAGCTCGGGCTGTGGCAGAGCCATGAGCCATTGGGGAAGGAGCTGCAGGCACAGTAGGGCTTCCTGGCTAGGAGTGTTGCTGTTTCCTCCTTTGCCTACCACTCTGGGGAGGGGCAGTGCGTGGGGAAGCTGGCAGTTGGATGGTAGCCATTCCACCCTCTGCCTGCCTGCCTGCCTGCTGTCCTGGGCATGGTGCAGTACCTGTGCCTAGGATTGGTTTTAAATTTGTAAATAATTTTCCATTTGGGTTAGCGGATGTGAACAGGGCTGGGGAAGTCCTTCCCACAGCCTGCGCTTTCCTCCCTGCCTCATCTCTATTCTCATTCCACTATGCCCCAAGCCCTGGTGGTCTGGCCCTTTCTTTTTCCTCCTATCCTCAGGGACCTGTGCTGCTCTGCCCTCATGTCCCACTTGGTTGTTTAGTTCAGGCACTTTATAATTTTTCTCTCCTGTCTTGCGTTCCTCTCTGCTTTATTTCCCTGCTGTGTCCTGTCCTTAGCAGCTCAACTCCACCCTTTGCCAGCTCCTCCTATCCCATGGGCACTGGCCAAGCTTTAGGGAGGCTCCTGGTCTGGAAAGTAAAGAGTAAACCTGAGCCGGTGGGTCAGGCCAGTAGTTACACTGTTAGGTCACTGTAGTCTGTGTAACCTTCACTGCTCCTTACCCCATTCAGCCCGGCCTTTCATGATGCAGGAGAGCAGGGATCCCACAGCACATGCGCCAGCGCTGGAGTTGGTGAGCATACACTCTGTCTTGAGATGAGGGGCTTCCTTACTGCTCCTCTGGGTGGTCCAAGTGTAGTGGGACCCCCTACTAGGGTCAGGAAGTGGACAGTAACATCTGTGCAGGTGTTGACTTGAAAAATAAAATGTTCATTGGCTAGAACTGCTGCCTGCCTGACTGAACTGCCTCCTACACCCTGCACCACATTTCCTCCTCACCTTTACCCGCTTTACCCTAGTCTTTCTGGCTGTTTATTACCTTGGTGCAAAACAGGGCTGAAGCAAGGATCACCTTGACAACCCTAGCTTCCCCTTAGCCATCTTCCCAACAGTGTGATCTGTTTAGTGAGATGTAGCATGTATGAATAAAATGTACGCAGGAGGAAATTGCCTTGTCTTCCCAGTCAATAGAAATTTGGTACCATAGCAATTGTGTTCTACCATGTGGCCTACAACCTTAACACTGTTTTCTTAAGAAGTCTTCACCCATCTGCATGCTAACAGCTCACTCAGCCCTGACTTATCTATACTGGGGAAGCCAAACGAGCAATAGAGGACATTTACCTGTGCTAGAAATGAGTTGGAGCCAAGGAACACTGAAGAAATAGTATCTAATGGTTACTGAGTGCATCGTATGTGCTTGGCTCTGCTCTGAGGGATTTATATGTATTAACAAGTGTTTTTGCTCACAACTCAGATATATACTGCTATTAACTTCATTTTATAGACAGGCTAAGTTTCCTGAAGGCCACAGGTCCCTGTGGAGCCAGAATCCAAACCCAAGCAGTTTTGGCTTCAGCAAATGCATCAAACAGTAAGGCCCTGACCATTAATAGGGCACAGATAGGAAGATGCATGAGGATTGGAGAACTACAGAGAGAACCAATCTGATACTTGCTTCACAAAGAGTGGACATGGCAGTCCTTCCTCTTTGGGAAAAGCCCAGAACTGAGCAGATGGCCTCCTTTATGAGTTCATGTCCTCTGCCTTTAGCTGGAGGTACCATATGGCAATGCTACCTGTCTTTCTGCTGGAGGTACCATATGGCAATGCTACCTATCTGAGGTTGATTTGATTTCTATGCCATATCATTCCTAAGTGTGTAAGAATTTTTCTCTTTCCTTCACATTTGACAGGGTTTCACTGAGCCCCTGTCCTGTGCCACTGAAGGAACTTGAACTTTTCATGATCTAGAGATTTCACAGGAGAATGGAAAAATAGTTATAATCAATAAGCAGGCAATTCAGGAAGAGTAGAATTAACCAACCAGGTAATGACTGCCACATGTCCTATCTTTAATCCATTTCCTTATTAAACTTGGACATTGAGAATAGAACCAGAAGCTTGTAGCTGGATCAAAATAATCTCCATAGGCCTGGAGTTTCATGAGGGTCTATTTATATTCACCATGGTCTGATGGTTGCTAGATATTTGTCTATGATTTTTTTTTTCCATTATCAGGTGTCTTGGCCGTTTCATGCACCATGATGAAAGGGCCAAAGATTTTCATATGAGTAAAAGCAGAAAGAAATGTGAAACCTACAATTAGGCTAAACAAAAATCAATTGGAAAAGTATAGGCTGGTGGGAGAAGAGTTGGCTACATGTTTATGCCGGGGGAGGGGGAAGTACATTTTAGTTAGTTGTGTATTCAAACAGCTAATAGTTCTATGTTGTTGCTCATAAACTTAACTTTTAGACTGTTAATAGAAGTGTAGTCTCCAAAACAAGAAATGTGATAAGAGTATTCTAATACTTCCAGAGAATGGTGGCCAGGCGTGGTGGCTCACGCCCTATAATCTTAGCACTTTGGGAGGCTCAGGTGGGTGATTCATGAGTTCATGAGCTCAAGACCGTCCTGGACAACATGGTGAAACCCCAACTCTATAAAAAATACAAAAATTAGCTGGGTGTGGTGGCACGTGCCTGTAATCCCAGCTACTCTGGAGGCTGAGGCAGGAGAATCGCTTGAACCTGGCAGGCGGAGGTTACAGTGAGCAGAGATTGTGCCACTGAACTCCAGCCTAGCAACAGAGTGAGACGCCCATCTCAAAAAAATAAATAAATAACTTCCAGAGGATGGCTTGCTGTGCTTGAGGACAAACTGTAGTCTGTCCAGGAGAGGACTGCTAGAAATGAAGGCTGAAAATCATATAACAGACTGTTGAAGGAACTGGGAATCTAATCCAAGAAGAGAGCTGAGTGGGTTCACATCAGCAGGCTTCAAACTTCAAAGGTTGTAGGACTTCAGAGGGCAGATATGACTTGAGTTTGGTTGATAATAGTGCTAGGTAGAATTTAATTTTCTAGTCAAGGGAATATTGCAAAACAGTATTTTATTTTAATGATTTTAAACGATCTTCAAAAGTATAATGATCAAGGGTAGTGATTCTAAGAATAATTCTATCATGGAAGGACAATATATTACCATATTCTGCTTTTAGTGTCCAACTAAAGTCACCTTGGACTTCTCTTCCTCTGTCCACTCCCTTAAAAGTTGGTATTGTTCTGGGTGTCAGTGGCTCACTTATCTTTGCATTCTGCTCACTCATTCTGGACAATTTCATATATTAACCCATTTAGTTCCCACTCAGATTTGGATGACTTCCAAATCTTACTTCATTTCCTTTCCCAGAAATTCCAACTAGGCATCTCCACTTGAGTGTCCCACAGGTACTGCTATGGTTTGAATATTTCCCCTCCAAAATTCAGTTGAAATTTAATCCCTAATGTGACAGTATTTTTTTTTTTTTGAGACAGTTTCACTCTGTGTCCAGGTGCCAGGCTGGAGTAGTGGCACAATCTTGGCTCACTGCAGTCTCCGCCTCCTGGGTTCAAGCAATTCTGCCTCAGCCTCCTGAGTAGCTGGGACTACAGGTGCGTGCCACCACACCCAGCTAACTTTTTGTATTTTTTTAGTAGAGATGGGGTCTGTTACTGGTCTGTTGTGATGCTGTGCTTCCGTGGTCACGTTCCATGTCCACTCTCATGTTCTCATTCTGCACCTGGCTCCTTTTTCTTAGAAGAGATAATCAGTAAAAGCAATCTAAATCTTATTGTCTTTGTTCTTTCTTAACAAGTATGGAAAAGTGCTGGTGCATTATGCTCCTTACCTCATCTTGGCTACCTGAAAGCTTTGGGCCCCCACCTATATGACATGTGATGTACTTGATCACCAACCACCAATGCCATGCCCTACCTACCCTGCTCCCAGCTGTGTACTCAATAAAAGAGTGTCCAGGCACTTGGGGCCATTGCTGGACTCCATGCTTTTGTTGGCAGTGGACCCCTGGGTCCAAACTCTTTTCTCTATCTCTGTGTCTTATGTCTTTTATTTCTGCAGTTTCTCATCTCCACACTAGCAGAGAGGGGCTCAAAGGACTCTGTAGGGCTGGACCCTACAGCCGGGGTCTCGCCATGTTGCCTAGGCAGTGTGGAATATTTAGTATCATCCGCACTTGCCTGCCACCCATTTGATGCCAAAAGACCCCTCCTCTTGCCTCCCCACCCCTCAAATCTCCCCTGGAGACAAAATGGCCCTGGTTGATCACCCCTGATCTGATAGTACCCTCCGGCTATATGGAAAAACTGCTAAACTTGGAAGCAAAAGGTGAGTTTCAACCCTAGTTTTGCCACCTGAATATAGACGTTTATACACACACATTTCAAAACAATGCAAAAATTACCTGGCTGTTCAACTTCCTCTCTCTCCCCATGCCTCTAATGGAATATTCCAACCCCAGAACAGTGGGTATTTATAACCCTCCTTATTCCTCTTGTATTTGCATCTTTCAGGCAGGAACACATTTCTGTCCATCTCACCTAGACAATCCTGAGTCACTCTTCAAGACTAATCTAAGTGCAGACAAGCTAAAAGCAGGCCCCTGAAAGGTAGAGGTGGCTACCCCATGGCAGGAGAGGGCTCAGAGGCTCTGATGAAACATGCAAAGCCACTAGTGCCTTGGTTTTAATGTTAAGGGACCACCTAAACTTTACTGAAGATGAAGCTGATTCTGGCTGAAGAAAACAAAAGTTGCCAGGAAGCTTCTCAGGAAGTAAAATTGAGGAACAGAGCTCACATCTGACTCAAAGCACGTTTGAAGAGACAGAACACAAATAAGGCTTGGGTTCTTTGAAAACAGAGTCCCAACGATTGATAGGAGCTGGGGTTCCGGAGAAGGTCTAGGTAGTTTCCTTTATCAGTTTTTTTTTTGAGATGAAGTTTCGCTCTTGTTACCCAGGCTGGAGTGCAATGGCGCGATCTCGGTTCACCACAACCTCCGCCTCCTGGGTTCAGGCAATTCTCCTGCCTCAGCCTCCTGAGTAGCTGGGATTACAGGCATGCGCCACCATGCCCAGCTAACTTTTTGCATTTTTAGTAGAGATGGGGTTTCACCATGTTGACCAGGATGGTCTCAATCTCTTGACCTCGTGATCTACCTGCCTCGGCCTCCCAAAGTGCTGGGATTACAGGCATGAGCCACCGCGCCTGACCGAGTTTTTTTTTGTTTTTGTTTTTTGAGATGGAGTTATACTCTTGTCACCCAGGCTGGAGTACAATGGTGCCATCTTATCTCACTGTAACCTCCACCTTCTGGTTTCAAGTGATTCTCCTGCCACAGCCTCCTGAGTAGCTGAGATTACAGGTGCCCGCCACCATGTCTGGTTAATTTTTATATTTTTAGTAGAAACGAGATTTCATCATGTTGGTCAGGCTGGTCTCAAACTCCTGACTTCATAATCCACCTGCCTCGGCCTCCCAGAGTGCTAGGATTACAGGCATAAGCCACTGTGCCTGGCTGCCTCCCTTATTTTAACAGACAAACCCCTCGGACTGTGCAGGGTTTTTTGTTTTTGTTTTATTTTGTTTCGTTTGTTTGTTTGAGATGGAGTCTTGCTCTGTCACCTAGGCTGGAGCACAGTGGCATGATCTTGGCTCACTGCAACCTCCACCTCCCAGATTCAAGTGATTCTGCTGCCTCAGCCTCGTGAGTAGCTGTGCGTGCCACCACACTGGGCTAATTTTTGTATTTTTAGCAGAGATGGGGTTTCACCATGTTGGCCAGGCTGGTCTCAAACTCCTGGCCTCAAGATCAGTCTGCCTAGGCCTCTCAAAGTGCTAAGATTACAGGCATGAGCAACCTCACCTGGCCTGTTTTGTTCTGAGATCAGATGGAGTCTCCCTCTGTCACCCAGGCTGGAGTGCAGTGGCACAATCTCGACTCACTGCAACCTCCGCTTCTCGGGTTCAAGCAATTCTGCTTCAGTCTCCCAAATTGCTGGGATTACAGGGGTAAGCCACCATGCCCAGCTATCTTTCTTTTCTTTTCTTTTCTTTCTTTCTTTTTTCTTTGAGAAGGCTGGAGTACAGTGGCTCGATCTCAGCTTACTACAACCTCTACCTCCCGGGTTCAAGCAATTCTCCTGCCTCAGGCTCCCAAGTAGCTGAGATTACCGTCACCCACCACCACGCCCAGCTAATTTTTATATTTTTAGAAGAGATCGGGTTTCACCAAGTTGATCAGGCTGATCTTGAACTCCTGAACACCTGATGTCAGGTAATCTACCCCCTTCAGCCTCTCAAAGTGCTGGGATTATAGGCATGTGAGCCACCATGCCCGGCCTGTGCAGGGTTTGGATCAAAGACTGGTACCCTGTCATTTTCACCCAGTGAATACAAGGAAGTTATGCAGAACAAGCCACATGCCCTATTCCCTGGGGAGGCAAGCTCCTCCTAGCCAGTCTCAGCAAGGTCTTGCCAGTCTGACATCCACAGAGCACTGAAAACCCTGGGAGGCATCAACAAAATCATTCTAGAAAACACTAAAGGAGGTGAACATGCCCAATACACAGTATTTCCTACCATTCTCTTCCCCACTTTTCTCAAATTGCCTCATGTAACACAACATCGTCCCTCCATTTTTGTCGATCTTCCCCAGCTCTCCAAACTCCACCTGTTCTGTGCCTCCTCTCCAGGTGAGCCCCTTCCCTTGTAAACTTTCAAATTCTGTTCTTCACTCTGGTGCTTATCTCTCAGTCCTTTCCAACAGATCAGACTAGTCTCTGCTTCCTCAGATTCCCAGATCCACCCACTAACCCAGCAGGACAAAAAAAAAGTCCAGGATCTGTAGTTGCCAGAGCCACAGGTCTCTTCTCGGGAGAACGAGGTAGAGGGTGATCATGCTCAGATAATTTTCATGTCACAGAATGTAAGAAAAATATCCAGATGTCCCTCACTGCAGGACTTACCCTCCTGTTAACAGCCCCCACCTCCTGCCCTTGTGGCTTTCTATCCTCTACATTTCTTTTTTTCCTCAGACGAAGTCTTGCTCTGTCTCCCAGGCTGGAGTGTAGTGGCATGATCTTGGCTCACTGCAATCTCTGCCTCCCAGGTTCAAGTGATTCTTCTGTCTCAACCTCCCGAGGAGCTGGGATTACAGGCACCTGCTACCAAGCCCAGCTAATTTTTGTCTTTTTAGTAGAGACAAGATTTCGTCATGTTGGCCAGTCTGCTCTCAAACTCCTGACCTCAAGTGCTCCACTGGCCTTGGCCTTCCAAGGTGCTGGAATTATAGGTGTGAGCCACCATGCCTAGACTAATTTATTTATTTATTTTTTGAGATGGAGTCTTGCTCTGTCGCCCAGGCTGCAGTGCAGTGGTATGATCTCAGGTCACTGCAACCTCTGCCTCTCCGGTTAGAGCAATTCTTCTGCCTCAGTCTCCAGAGTAGCTGAGACTATGGGTGCCTGCCACCACACTGGGCTAATTTTTGTATTTTTAGTAGAGACGAGGTTTTACCATGTTGGCCAGGATGCTCTCGAACTCCTGGCCTCAGGTAATCTGTCCACCTCAGCCCCCTGAAGTGCTGGGATTATAGGAGTGAGCCACCACACCCTGATCATTCTTTTTTTTTTTTTTTTTTTTAGTATTTTTTTTTGGGGGGGAGGAAGGGAGGGAAGAAGGACGGTAGGGAGGAAGGAAGGGATGAAGGAAGGAAGGAAGGAAGGGAGAAAGCGGGGAGGGAGGGAGGGAGGGAAGGAAGGAAATCAAGCAATGAGAGAGACATTGCTGACCTGGATCTAGAGGTTTACAAGTTGATTTTTTTTGAGAGAAGGAAAGAAAAAAAAAAAATAATAAGTAAAGGAGAGGAAGAAAGAGGAAGAGAAAGAGGGAGAGTAAATGGAAGTATTGCTTTATTTTGAAAAAACTTGGGTATTAATAATGGCCAATCAATGTTTCATTTAAACTTATGGGTAGGTGTGATGTGGTATTGACAATAATGTATATTTTGTGTATTTGAAGTGGAGAGCTCTATAAATATTATTAAGTTTACTTGTTCCGGATCTGAGTTCGAGTCCTTGATATCCTTATTAATTTTCTGTCTCATTGAATCTAAGTCTCGTATCTGGGTGTTAGGATCGTTAGTTCTTGTTGTTGCATTGATCCTTTTACCACTATATCTTTGTTGCTTTAAAATCTATTTTATCCAATACGAGAATTGCAACTCTGCTTTTTATTTATTTATTATTTATTTTTGCTCTCCATTTGGTTGGTAAATCTTTCTCCATCCCTTTGTTTTGAGTTTTTGTGTATCCCTGCATGTGAAACAGGTCTGGATGTAATATGCCATTGGGTTTTGGCTGTGTCTTTTGATTGGGGGATTTAGTCAATTTATATTTAGGGTTACTGCCATTTGATGTTGACCGGCTGTTTTATCCATTTGTTGGTGTAAATTCTTCTTTATGTTGGTGCTCTTTACTTTTTGGTGTATTTTTAGAAAGGCTAATACTGGTTGTTTCTTTCTGTGTGTAATGCTTCTTTCAGAAGCTCTTGTAAAGCAGGCCTGGTGGTAATAAACTCTCTGAGTTCTTGCTTGTTCATAAAAGATTTTATTTTTCCTTCAGTTATGAAGCTTAGTTTGGCTGGATATGAAATTCTGGGCTGAAGGTTCTGTTCTTTGAGGATGTTGGATATCGGCCCCCACTCTCTTCTGGCTTGTAGAGTTTCTGCTGAGAGATCTGCTGTAAGTCTGATAGGCTTGCCTTTGTGGGTAACCTGACCTCTCTCTCTGGCTGCCCTTAGTATTTTCTCCTTCGTTTCAACCCTGGTGAATCTAACGATTATGTGCCTTGGGGTTGCTCTTCTTGAGGAATATCTTTGTGGTGTTCTCTGTATTACCTGGGGTTGAATGTTGACCTGCTTTGCTAGTTTAGGAAAATTTTCCCGAATAATATCCTGAAGGGTATTTTCCAGCTTGGATTCGTTCTCTCCTTCGCATTCAGGTACACCTATCAAACGTAAATTTGGTCTTTTCACATAGTCCCACATTTCTTGGAGACTTTGCTCATTCCTTTTTATCCTTTTTTCTCTAATCTTTTCTTCGCGTTTTATTTCATTAAGTTGGACTTTGACCTCTGATATCCCTTCTTCTGCTTGAACAATTCGAGTGTTTAAACCTGTGCATACTTCTCAGAGTTCCTGTATTGTATTCTTCAGTTCCATTATTTCACTCATACTCCTCTCTAAGTTGTCTATTCTCAACAGGATTTCATCAAACTTTTTTTCAAAGTTCCTAGTTTCTTTACGTTGGGCTACAACATGTTCTTTTAACTCACCGAAGTTTGTTATTATCCATTCCTTGAAGAGTGATTCTGTCATCAGGATGCGCTCGTTCTCCATCAAGCCTTGTTCCATTGTTGATGTGGAACTGTGATCATCTTTAGAGGGAGAGGCGTTCTGACTTTGAGTATTCTCAACTTTTTTACGCTGGTTTCTTCCCGTCATTGTAAATTTATCCTCCTGTCGTCTTTGAATTTACCAACTTTCAGATTAGGTCTCTTGAGTGGACTTCCAGGTTGTTAGTTCCCAGGGCCAGAGCAGCGGCGTTAAAACTGATGGTGCTTTTCTGCCCAGGATTCTCCTGTCTGGCTTCCTTCTTGTGTCCGTAGTAGGCGACTCTGCCTTCCCGGGGCTCCAAACCTCGGTCAGAAGGGGAACCGGTCCCGTTTACTCTGCACTGAGCGCTGCCGCGCCAAGGTGCCATCACAGCTGCTGTGCCAGGCTCTGGTGTCCTGCTGGGGGCCCGTGCGGGTCCTCCAAACCTGTTTACTCTGCTCTGAGAGCTGCCGCGCCGAGGTGCCGGAGGAACCGCTGCGCTGGCCACGAGAGTCGTGCTGGCCACCCGTATGTTTCCTCCACTGGGGGATCTTCTGCTCCGTGAGCGACCAGAATTTGTCTGAAAGTGTGGTGTCCTCTAGTTCTCTGCGCTTTCCCTGAGAGCTGCAATCCCGGGATGTTAGCGATCGGCCATCTTGGATCGTTCCCCCCTGATCATTCTTAATAAGTTATATCATTACATTGTTAGTAGTCTAGTTACATAAATTGTATATGTAACTATACACACACACACACACACACACACACACACACACACACACACATATATATATATTTTTGAGATACCCAGGCTCCAGGCTGGAGTGCAATGGTGCCATCTTGGCTCACTGCAACCTCCTTCTTCCAAGTTGAAGTGATTCTCCTGCCTCAGCCTCCTGAGTACCTGGGATTACAGGCACATACCACCCATGCCCAGCTAATTTTTTGTATTTTAGAGATGAGTTTTCACCATGTTGGTCAGGCTGGTCTCCAAATCCTGATCTCATGATCCACCCACCTCGGCCTCCCAAAGTGCTGGGATTACAGGTGTGAGCCACCACACCCGGCCGTAACTTATATTTTTATATTCCCTGCATTGTACCTGCTTTCCTTCCCACCACCATTGGCGTCTTTATTTTGGCTTCTGTCTTTCATGAAAGAGACTTCCCTCAAATCCTGGTCTTCATATTTTAGCAGAGGCACTTAAAGGCCAACTGAATGCTCTCTAGGACTCGTTGATTGGCATCTTCCCTGCAGGGTGAGGTGGCAGAGACAACTATTGTGTTGAGAACTCTCAATACCCAGAGAACTTTTAGACTGCTCAGTTCTCCCAGAGAAGAATCCTGCAGCCTCCGGCCTGGGGAGCATGAACCTGGCTGCCAGTGCTCTAGAGCCAGGAGAAAGAAGCTGCAGTTTCTCTCGCTCTCCACCCTCAGCCGGCTGCGGAACTGAAGCCCAGGGCCTCACTGGTTCATTCTCAGGAGACAGTCCATGCACCTCCTGCCTTTTTTGGTGGGGGATGGGAGAGAGGCAATCACTCAGCTGACCAGGCTGGAGGAGGGAACATGGGGTCTAACTGCTCCTTATGTCGACTTTAAACTCACCCTTCATTTCCAGCCCCCTCCTTCCACCCCTACCTTTGCAAAGCTTGATGCTCCCAGTCCTAAGCTTTTAGTGGTTCCGAGTCAACTGTTGTTATTTGCACTGTTCCAACTTCCTCAGACCCTAGTCAGTTTTCTTTCTTCCAAAATGTTTTTGCATATCTTCATGTATTGTTTTCGCTTATGTTCTCCTTATTGTTTTACCATTATTTCACTGGGTATGGGAAAAAAGCAAACATAAAATTACATGCATTCAATTTAAGGCATTTAACAGAGTCTCTCTTCCACCTCCCACCTCTTGCACCCTCAGCCTCCTCTGAGCTCTACCTGAAGGTCATCCATAACCTTTGCGCTGCTCTCCCCGACCGCCTCTGGCTGGAGTGCATTTGGCATCTTGTCTGCCCGGAGCATTCTCACTGTGCCTCCCAGCCTCTCTCCTGGGCAATACTGGCTCCTATTTCCATGTCCAGCGCCTTCCCATTAGAGCATGGGTTTCAAACTTGGAGTTAACGAAATTAGCAGGCCACGAAATCAATTCAGTGCAGCTTAAACAACATTGATTTTATATTTATATACATTGGAAGGAGATGTAAGATATATTTCTTACAGTAGGTCAAGGCTGAAAAATTTGAAAAGCCACTGTATTTGATCCTTCTCACTTTGAACTAGTTGCTGCATCTGAGACCTGACAACTCTGGTTAATAATTAGCAGGTTATGGCCAGGCATGGTGGCTCATGTCTATAATCCCAGCACTTTGGGAGCCTGAGACAGGTGGATTACCTTGAGGTCAGGAGTTCGAGACCAACCTCGCCAACACGGAGAAACCCTGTCTCTACTAAAAATACAAAAATTAGCCAGGCATGGTGGCAGGTGACTGAAATTCCAGCTGCTCGGGAGGCTGAGGCTGGAGAATCATTTGAACCCAGGAGGTGGAAATTCCAGTGAGCCAAGCTCAAGCCACTCCAGCCTGGGTGACAAGAGCAAAACTCTATCTCAAAAAAAAAAAAAAATATATATATATATATATATATTCACACACTTATTTAGTGTGTTGAATATATATGAAATCAGTGTATAACCTGTAAAGTTATACGAATCTGAACTATTTATCTAAATTAGGCATCTAAAATCAGCTCACGGAAGAGCTAGTGCACCTGAGGAAAAATGGCTGAGTATTGTCACCAAGATTGTGTATTACACACCCAAGGGAGCAAGGCAGAGCTCAGGGAGGGCAGTCATGACAGCCAACTAATCTCCAGAGATTTGAAACCAGCTCAATCAAAGAGCTTCCCCATTCTGGTTCTCTCATTTAGATATTTAAATATCTTTAAATAAGATGTTTGATTATTGAGAACCCATGGGAAGATTTGGGATTTTCTACAAACACTCTGAGAAAAATCATCACTTAAGATTCCTCTTTGGGGCCGGGGGCGGTGGCTCACGCCTATAATCCCAGCATTTCAGGAGGCCGAGGTGGGTGGATCACGAGGTCAAGAGATCGAGACCATCCTGGTCAACAAGGTGAAACCCCATCTCTACTAAAAATACAAAAATTAGCTGGGCATGGTGGTGCGTGCCTGTAGTCCCAGCTGAGGCAGGAGAATTGCTTGAACCCAGGAGGCGGAGGTTGTGGTGAGCCGAGATCGTGCCATTGCACTCCAGCCTGTGTAACAAGAGCGAAACTTCGTCTCAAAAAAAAAAAAGATTCCTCTTTTCGGGCCAGGCATGGCAGCTCACGTCTGTAATCCCAGCACTTTGGGAAGCAGAGGTGGGTGGATCACAAGGTCAGGAGTTTCAGACCAGCCTGGCCAACATGGTGAAACCCTGTCTCTACTAAAAATTAGCTGGGTGTGGTAGTGCATACCTGTAGTCCCAGCTACTCCGGGGCTGAGGCAGGAGAATTGCTTGGACCCAGGAAGCGGAGGTTGCAGTGAGCCATCGTGCCACTGCATTCCAGCCTGAGTGACAGAGTGATACTCCGTCTAAAAAAAAAATTCCTCTTTTCAGTTGTTAAGGAGGGGCCAATAATAGATTTTTGGGAGGTAAATTTGTATAATGGAAAGAACATAGAACTGAAGACAATACAACAATTTGGGTCCAGATTCTGTCTATACTATAGCAAGTAACTTAATCTCTCTCAACCTCAGTTTCTTATCTGCAAAATGGGAATACATAATATCTATTTCAAAGGTTTTCTCAGGGGATTAAATAAGCTAACATATGAGGAAGAGCAGGACATGACAGTAAGTGTTAGTTTCTCTTTCCATGCCTTTTTCTTTTCTTTTTTTTGAGACATAGTCTTGCTCTGTCTCCCAGGCTGGAGTGCAGTGGTGCAATCTTGGCTCTGCCTCCAGGTTCAAGTGATTCTCCTGCTTCAGCCTCCCAAGGAGCTGGGATTACAGGGGCCCGCTACTGTGCCTGGCTAATTTTTGTATTTTTAGTAGAGATGGGGTTTCACCATCCTGGCCAGGCTGATCTCAAATTCCTGACCTTGTGATCCTCCCACCTCGGCCTTCCAAAGTGCTGAGATTAAAGGTGTGAGCCACCATGCCCACCCAAGACATGGTTTTTAAAAGATTCTGGGATCTCCCTCTTCTTTCTCTTGCTTCCAGTCCTGCCATGTGACATGCCTGTTCCCCCTAGGCCTCCTGCCATGATTAGAAGCTTCCTGAGGCCTTACCAGAAGCTCAGCAGATGCTGTCACCATGCTTCCTATATAGTTTGCAGAACCATGAGTAAATTTAACCTATTTTCTTTATAAGTCAACCAGTCTCCGATTTTTTTTTTTTTTTTTTTTGAGACGGAGTTTCGCTCTTGTTACCCAGGCTGGAGTGCAATGGTGCAATCTCGGCTCACCACAACCTCCGCCTCCTGGGTTCAGGCAATTCTCCTGCCTCAGCCTCCTGAGTAGCTGGGATTACAGGCACGCGCCACCATGCCCAGCTAATTTTTTGTATTTTTAGTGGAGATGAGGTTTCACCATGTTGACCAGGATGGTCTCGATCTCTTGACCTCGTGATCCACCCGCCTCTCAGATTTTTTTTTTAAAGACAGGGTCGCACTTTGTCATCCAGCTGAAGTGCAGTGGTGCAATCATAGCTCACTGCAACCTCGACCTGAGCTCAAGCAATCCTCCTACCAAAGCCTCTTGAGTAGCTGGGACAACAGGTGGATGCCACCATGCCCAGCTAACTTTATTTTTTGTAGAGATTGAGGTCTTGCTATGTTGACCAGGCTGGTCTCAAACGTCTGGGCTCAAGTGACCCTCCCACCTTGGCCCCTGAAGGATGGGATTACAGGCATGAGCCACCATTCCTAGCTAGGTCTTTCTTTTCTTTTTTTCTTTCTTTTCTTTTTCTTTCTTTCATCATAAAGTTTAATTATGGTTCAGAAAAAACTGAGAGGATAACTTTCTCTGAAAAAACATATTGACTGTTTATAGACTACAGTTATTATGGGGAGAGGCTGGTAGGTTAAATTATCCTATTTTTGAGAGAGATCCAGGATGGCCAATTACTAGCAGCTAAGGATTGTAGCTCCCAGTGAAAGCGCAGAGAACGAGAGGACACTACACGTTCAGATGAATTTTTGTTGCTTACGGACCAGGAGATTCCCAGTGGAAGAGCCCCACGGGTTGCCAGTGTGACTCTTGTGGCCGGCGTGGTGGTTCTCGGTGCAGAGTAAACGGGACCGGGTCCCCTTTTGGTCGATGTTTGGAGTTCCGGGAAGGCAGAGTCGCCCATTCAGCTGATTGAAAAAGGGACTCAAGAGGAAAGCCAAACCAGAGGTTCCCGGGCAGAAAAGCACCACGAAGCTTAATGCCGCTGTTTTAGCTGGCGCAGTGGGTTGCCAAGATTTCGGTGCTGGGAATTAACAAGTTAGACATCTACTCAGAGACCTAATTTGAAAGTCGGTAATTACAAAGACGACAGATGGATAAATTTACAATAATGGGAAGAAACCAGCGTAAAAAGCCTGAGAATACCCAAAATCAGAATGCCTCTCCCTCTACAGGGGATCACAGTTCCTCATCAACAGGGGAACAAGGCCTGATGGAGAATGAGTGTGTTCCATTAACAGAATTAGGCTTCAGAAGGTGGATAATAATAAACTTCTGTGAGTTAAAAGAACATGTTCTAGCCCAACGTAAAGAAACTAAGAACCTTGAAAAAAGGTTTGATGAAATCCTAATGAGAATAGACAATTTAGAGAGGAATATAAGTGAATTAATGGAACTGAAGAATACAATATGAGAACTCAGCGAAGTATGCACAGGTTTTAACAGTCGAATTGATCAGGCAGAAAAAAGGATATCAGAGGTTGAAGACCAACTTAATGAAATGAAATGAGAAGACAAGATTAGAGAAGAAAGAGTAAAAAGGAATGAGCAAAGTCTTCAAGAAATATGAGACTATGTGAAAAGACCTAATTTACATTTGATAGGTGTACCTGAATGTCATGAAGAGAATGAATCCAAGCTGGAAAATATTCTTCAGGACATTATTCAGGAAAACTTTCCTAACCTAATAAGGCAGGACAATACTCAACTCCAAGTAATACAGAGAACACCACAAAGATATTCCTCAAGTAGAGCAGCCATAATCGTTAGATTCACCAGGGTTGAAATAAAGGAGAAAATTCTAAGGGCAGCTAGAGAGAGAGGTCAGGTTACCCATAATGGGAAGCCTATCAGACTCACAGCAGAAACCCTACAAACTAGAAGAGAGTGGGGGTCAATATTCAGTATCCCCAAAGAAAAGAATTTTCAATCCACAATCTCATATCCAGCCAAACTAAGCTTCATAAATGAAGGAAAAATAAAATTTTTCACGAACAAGCAAGCACTTAGAGATTTCATCACCACCAGGCCTACTTTACAAGAGCTTCTGAAAGAAGCATTACACACAGAAAGGAACAACCAGTATCAGTCATCCCAAAAACTTACCAAAAGGTAAAGAGTATCTCCACAATGAAGAATCTATATCAACTAATGGGCAAAATAGCCAGATAGCATTAAACGACAATATTAAACTCACAAATATCAATATGAATCCTAAATTTAAATGGATTAAATGCCCCGAACTGAGACACAGACAGGCAAACTGAATAAAAAGTCAAAACCTGTTGGTACGCTGTATCCAGATCCATCTCATATGCAAGGACATACAAAGACTCAAAGAATTGGAGGAAGACTCACCAATCAAATGGAGAGGAAAAAAAAAAAAACAACAGGACTTGTAACTTTTGTCTCTGACAAAATAGACTTTAATAGTAACAAAGACTAAAAGAAACAAAGAAGGACATTACATAATGGTAAAAGGATCAATGCAACAACAGGAGTCAATGATCATAAATATATATATGCACCCAATATAGGAACACCCAGATACATAAGACAAGTTCTTAATGACTTATAAAGAGACTTGGACTTCCACACAATAATAGTGGGAGACTTTGACACCACATTGTTAATATTTGATGGATCAACGAGATAGAAAATTAACAGGGACATCTATGATTAGAACTCAGACCTGGAACAAGTAAACTCAGTGAATATCTATAGAATTCTTCACCTCAGGTCCACAGAACATAAATTTTTCTCAGTATCACATTACACCTATTTTGAAAGTGACCACATAATTGGAAGTAAATCACTCTTCAGCATTTGCATAGCATTTCACAGATGTAAATGAAACATTGGTTGGCTGTTTGTTATTTTCTTCCCTTATTCCTTCCTGTCTTTGCTGTTAAGCACAACTATTGGCATAAAAGAGGTTTTTAATACCTATTTTTAGATTGCATTCCAGCCTGGGCAATAGAGCGAGACTCTTGTTCTCTCTCCCCCTTTCTCTTTCTCTTTCTTTCATTAAAAAAAAAAAAAGAAAGAAAAAAAGAAAAAAAATTACCCTATTTTCTATTTTGCAAATGATATTAATAGAAAGTCTCATTTCCAGTCCGAGTATAAAGATACATGTGCCCAAAATGGCTGAGAATAAATACAACAGGAAATGCAAAAGCCATAAAGCTAAGGGCATGCAAGAGAAAAATATCAGAAATACCCCAAAATGGCAACAAGGAATGTTTGGCTGGAATTTGAAGTTCTTTGAGTCATCTTTGTCTTTTGATCCACGTTTCAGGATGCTTGTGAACTCAATGTAATTGTAGTTCCCCTTTTTCTCAATAGGTGCTTCTCTGTACAACTCATCCACTTCCTCATCCATAAACTGATCCCCCATGGTTGTCAGCAGCTCTCTCAGGTAATCTTCCTGAATGGTGCCAGTTGCTTCCTCATCAAAGCAAGCAAAAGCATTTCTGATGACATCTTCAGGATCTGTGCCATTTAACTTCTCACCAAACATGGTGAGGAATGTGGTGAAATCGATGGGGCCTGGAGCCTCATTCATCATGGCATCCAGATACTCATCAGTTGGATTCTTCCCCAGTGAAGCAAGCATATCATGCAAATCTTCCTTGTCAATGTAACCATCTCTGTTCTGATCAATCATGTTGAAGGCCTCTTTGAACTCCTGAATCTGTGACTGGTCAAACTTAGCAAACACATTAGATGTTGCATGCTGAGGGTGCTTCTTGGTGGTCTTGGTCTTAACTCTTTTGCTTGACATGGTGGGCACCTCAGCGAGCCCTTCCCTGCAGCCATCCCTAGCTAGGTATTTCTTTCTAGCAACATAAGAACAAATGAATACATGGCCCTTCAAGCATTCTGGCTCATGCTCAAAAATGAGATCCAAAGATTTTTATTTTCTGAGTTTCACAAAGCTTTGGTTATCTGAGCATTTGTAAAGTGGGAGTGGGAAGAGAGGCAGTGTTTATTTTTGTTTAGTCTGCTCAATACAAGTGTCTCCAAACTGGAAGCCTACCATTCTTTTTAATTTTTGTAGAGATAGGGTCTCACTATGTTGCCCGGGCTGGAAATTCTGGGCTCAAGTGATCCTCCTGCCTCAGCCTCCCAAAGTGCTGAGATTGCAGGCGTGAGCCACCACGCCAGGCCTGGAAGCCTACAATTCTTAAGCTACTGATGAATATAGAGAGAAAAAAACTGAATAAACAAAATTCTTAGAATCAAATGATTATAATGAGACATGAAAAGAATTATTTGAAATCTGACAGTTACATACTGAAAAAAATAAAAGCATTCATAAATTCCTGGAGGTAATTTAAAACAAAAACAAGTTTTCCTGGAATACACAATAAAAAAAAAAAAAGGAAAAACAAGTAAAAAGAATACTGGTCAGGTGTAGTGGCTCACGTTTGTAATCCCAGCACTTTGGGAGGCCAAGGCAGGAGGATCACTTGAGGCCAGGAGTTCGAGACCAGTCTGGGCATCAAAGTGAGAGCCCCATTTCTGCAAAATAAAAATTTAAAAATTAGCTGGGCATGGTGGCTTGTGTTTGTATTCCTAGCTACATTCATTTAATAATCACTGAGAATATTCTAGGCTAGTGTTTCTCGGAGTGTGGTGCATGGGCAATCTGTGTCAGAATTCCTTCAGGTGTTCCTACTGAATTAGAAGCTCCAGGACCCGGAAATCCGCATTTTAAACTAGCTTTGTAGGCGATTTGGATTCACACTAAAGTCTGAGGACTACACTGTTCTAGGCACTGTTGGGTGCTAGAACCCAACACGAAATGAGGTAGATGTGGTTCCTGACTTCCCAGTATACTTACGTAGGGTCTGGGGACAGCTCATTGGTTATACGGGTGCTAGAATAGAAGGACGATCACATAGCAGGTGCGCCTACTTCAGTCTGAGGCGGGTACCAAAGTCGAAACTGGAGGAGGGATCTGCATCTCTAGAGAGGTCTGGACTTCAGAGAAATATGGGAGTGTGCCCCTTTCAGCTCGTGGAGACAAAGGGGAGCCATAGCCGTGAACAAAATGGCCAGGGGGAGGGCATCGTGTCTAAGGACCAAATTTTGAAGGACCCCAAACCATCCAGCCTTCCATCCCCAAGATATCCGACTTCGCCTTCGCTGGCCCTTTCGCCGGTCCCTGATGCCCCAGAGAGACGCTTATGGACCTATGCCCGCGCCCAGGGTCGCAGAGCCGCGCACACCCACCCTCTGGCCTCAGGAGAGTCTTCCGACTCGCCACCTCCCAGAGCAAGGCTGGGCAGGGGTTTGGCCGCGGCGCTTCCCAGCTGCCTGGAGAGACGTCGGACACGCCCGCCCTGCGTGATAACGTCAGCGCGCGGCGCGCTGAGGGAGGAGCAGGCGCCGTAGGTAGGCAGGCGCGGGGGCTTCAGTAACCCGGGCTGGGCGGGGGAGAGGAAGGGGCGGGGCAGGGAGTCCGCCAGAGTGCGGGGTTGCGGTCCGGACTCGGAGCAGGAGCCCTAGAGACGCTCAGCACTCGCCACTTCTCCTAGCAGGCCCTGCCCGGCCTGGCGATGGAGTTTCCGGACCTCGGGGCTCACTGTTCGGAGCCGAGCTGTCAGCGTTTGGGTGAGGGGCGGAGCGCGCGGGGGGCGGGGCCCAGCGTAAAGGGACTTCGACCCACAGGTGGGGAGGGAAGGGTGGGTTCCCCGGCTGACAAGGCCGGGGGGCGGGGCTTGAAGTTGGGAGCGATGGCCGAGGGGGCGTGGCCAAGGAGGTAATGGGCTTGGGAAGGGGCGGTGTGTCGCAAATAGGGTGGCGTTTTCCTTCTCCTGCGTGGAAGGCTTGGGTGAGAAGGAAGGACATCGAGGTCCCGCTGGACCTGCAATCCGACCAACTCTCTGCAGATTTCCTGCCGCTTAAGTGCGATGCCTGCTCGGGCATCTTCTGCGCAGACCATGTGGCCTACGCCCAGCATCACTGTGAATCTGCTTACCAAAAGGTGAGGGGGCGATCCTTAGGGTGAAAGCGGGCAGATGGAGAATGCGTGTAGAATCCCCCAGATCTGTGTCTCACAGTGTCTCACATTCCTCTTTTGTCTATCTGAGGCTTTCCGTGCTGGGAAACATTGTTTTCTTGAGCGTTTGTGGGGTCATAGCCAAGTTCTTTCAGGACCAGAGATTTGTTGGACTGGAGTAGGCTACAGACTGACCCTTGCTCCTTGACTATAGGATATCCAGGTACCTGTGTGCCCTCTCTGCAATGTGCCTGTGCCTGTGGCCAGAGGGGAGCCCCCTGACCGTGCTGTGGGAGAGCACATTGACAGAGACTGTCGCTCTGATCCAGCACAGCAAAAACGTAAGGTAAGCACTGTAGGAGTCAGCCACAACCCAGCTGGGACTACAGATGCCTGGAAACCCAAATAGTCGAAGAATCTTAGCAGAAACAACCTTCTCACTTCACCTCAGATCTTCACCAATAAGTGTGAGCGCGCTGGCTGCCGGCAGCGAGAAATGATGAAACTGACCTGTGAACGCTGTAGCCGAAACTTCTGCATCAAGCACCGGCACCCATTGGACCATGATTGCTCTGGGGAAGGGCATCCAACCAGCCGGGCAGGGTAATTGCAGCCAAGTCCTCTACTTGGCTTTGGGACCATCGAATTCTTTTGGAACTGACTCAAGTTCTATCATTACAAATTAGGGAGCTTCAACCCCATCCCTGTCGGCTAGGGGAGCCTTTTAGCTTCCTATTCAAGTGCATGTTTTTCCAGAACTCTCCACTTCCTGGGTAAGGCTGGTTCTTGGAGACATGTCAAAAGTATTTCTTCCTTACAGCCTTGCCGCCATCTCCAGAGCACAAGCTGTGGCCTCTACAAGCACCATCTCCAGCTCAAGTGGAACCTTGCCTTCCTGTCCCTCTCCCAGCAGGTAGGCCTGCCTGTTTCCCTGCTCCTCGTTTTTCCCCTTCACACCTCTGACTTCTACCTCTTCAATGTCTGTCGTAGAGCCACAACCCGATCTCCATCCTGGACAGCCCCTCCAGTGATTGCTTTGCAGAATGGCCTGGTGAGTTGGGCAGAGGTTGGATGGGCAAAAACAAGCACACAGAGAGTGAAGTCCAAGGACACTGGTCTTCTTTCTCCCTTTGCAGAGTGAGGATGAAGCTCTGCAGCGAGCCCTGGAAATGTCCCTGGCAGAGACCAAACCCCGGGTTCCAAGGTAACTTAATCTCTTGTGAAAGAGAGAGGGCAAGCTGTAGGCAAAGGCTTGATGTGGAGGGAGGTAGGTGAGACCACTCTGACACAATGCAAGATAATTGCTAGCAACTTGGGCTCAAAATTAAAATAAACCATATGATCTTTGTCAAGTTATTTAACCCACGGAGCCTTCATTTCCTCTATAAAATGGTACAATACTAATACCCACTTTGTAGTGTTGCTATGAAGATTGAGATCATCCCTGGCAGAGCTTAGCACCCTGAGGCCTGACACATACAGATCATTATGTTCAAATTTTAGATCTTACCATCATCTAAAGCCATTCTTCCCTCCCAGTTCTCAGGAGGAAGAAGACCTAGCTTTAGCACAAGCACTGTCAGCCAGTGAGGCAGAATACCAGCGACAGCAGGTATGAGGCTGAGATGAAGATGGATGCTACAGTGGGAGGAAGAATTCGGGGTGGGGGTTCTTCTAAGAGGTGCACAGTTTTGGAACGGTGGTTGTCATTTGGTTTTCAGTATGACTCCAGCCCATGCTGAGCTCTGGAATGAGGGCTGTCCCCTCATTTCCCTGATGTTGCATCCTGTCTTCCCCTCCTTCCCTTCTCCTTGCTCTAGGCGCAGAGCCGTAGCTTGAAGCCGTCCAACTGCAGCCTGTGCTAGGGCCCTGGGCTCGGGGAGGGAGGTTCATCTGAGGAGGACTGTGGCCCTCACACCTCTAGGGTACACAGCGAGAGGAGGTCCGGAGCAGCTTGGAAGGCAGAGACAAGCGGGAGTGATGTGGAGGTCGCCCTGGGAGCCTCTGGAAGGCCTTGCTAGCGCTCCAGCTGCATGGGAGAGAGCAGCTAGCAACTGTTTCCTGGCTGGGCCCTCGGTGGAAGCTGGCCAGGCCCTACTCTCAGCCCCTTCATCATGTCATCTCCCTTATACTGGAGCTGCTCCCATGAGGTGTGGGCAGGAAGGGGCCTAGAGAAAATAAAGAACTTGGCAGTTGATAAGACATACAAGTGGTGTCTATCTCTCTTCTCTTCCACCTCAAACAGAAAAGCTGTGTCAAGAATGCTCTCCTGACTTATGGGTAGAGGCCCACCGCAGTACCCCACCCCACAAAGCCACAGTGATCCTCGCACAGTCCACATTTTATTTCTCCAAAAAGTGCTTTTCTGAAAGGTCCCTTTCCCTTTACTATAGCTAGCACCATACCCCAACACCAGGATGAAATAAGCCAGGGAAAGGGGATACATCTTATTCCCTTCTGGGTTAGTCTTTGAGAAGGATGTGGCCAAACTTTTGTCACCATTCCATGGTCTGAGGCTTAGTGTCTTCAGAGGCTTCTTCTTTTCCCTGCTGCTGCAGCTGCCACATGTCAGCATACACCCCACCTCGGGACAACAGAGCCTCATGCCTGAGGTGAGGAGGAAAGTGTGAGTTCCAACCATCAGTTTTACCCCAAGGGTCCTTGTCACCAGCCCACAGAGAGGACAGGGGATGGGCAAGGGAGGTCCCCTCTAGAAGCCCTTGGGACTTCACACCCCTTTGCTGGAGCCCCCAATTCAGATCTGTCCTTTTCATCTATGTTGTGTCTCTTACCGTCCCCTCTCCACGATGCAGCCGTCCTTGATGACGAGGATCTGGTCAGCATTGACCACAGTTGAGAGCCTGAAGTCAAAGATCAGTCACCTACTACTCCACCCAAAGTGGGCCCACGCTGCCAGCCGCCCCGGTCCTGTAGTCCTGTACCTGTGTGCCACTACGATGGTGGTGCGGTTGGCACAGACTTTGGCCAGAGAAGCCTGGATGGCCCTCTCATTAGATGTATCCAGCGCTGACGTTGCCTATAGAGAGGGTCCAGGTAAAACTGCCCCTGCCACTCAAAACTCCCAATGGAAGGAGGAGGCAGGCTGCTGGCTAAGGCCTCAAGAATACACAGAGACTTGTTTGGTCTTAAGAACTGTAAAGTGTGTTTTGTGAGACATGGATTCATGATACCTGTTCTAAGTGGGAACAGTGCTCAGCAGGAATGGCTTGAGTATATACAAGGGAGGAAGGAAGAGAGGAGACCCAGGGCGCACCTCATCCAGCAGAATGATGTCCGGAGCCTTGAGGATGGTGCGGGCGATGGCGACGCGCTGCTTCTCCCCACCACTCAGCTTCAGTCCCCGCTCACCCACCTGTGTCCTGTACCCTGTGGATATTACCCGCAAGGTTTCTTACGTGGAAGAAACAAGAAATGGAGGGAACAGGGGTCAGGGATTAACAGGACAACACTGGGAGGAGAGAAGACTCTCTGCAAAGGAATCTCACCTTCAGGGAAGGCCATAATGGCATCATGGATGCCTGCAGCCTGAGCAGCAGCCTCCACCTCATCGTCCCCAGCTGTGACACGGCCATAACGGATATTGTTGGCGATGGTGTCGTTGAAGAGGACAGTGTCTTGAGGCACAACTCCAACATGAGACCGGAGAGAGACCTGGGTTACCTAGGGTCAAATGACCACATATTCTGCCTTGTGAGATACCCCCAAAGCCTGGAATGGAGGATGGGCTGGCCAGAAGCACATGGGATAAGAGGCCCTGGTAAGAATCCCGCCATCACCGCCCCAAATCCTAGCCATGTGGGCAAATCACTCAACCTCTCTGTTTCCCCATCTTCTCTTCCTGCTCCACCAGATTGCTGTGGAGGTTTTTTGTTTTTGGATACAGAGTCTCACTCTGTCACCCAGGCTGGAGTGCAGCGGCAAAATCTCGGCTCACTGCAGCCTTGACCTCCTGGCCTCATGCAATCCTCCCACCTCAGCTTCCTGAGTAGCTGAGACCACAAGCGCTTGCCACCACATCAGGCTAATTTTTAAATTTTTTGTTGAGATGGGATTGCCGAATATGTTGCCTAGGCTACTCTCAAAATCCTGGACTCAAATGATCCTCCTGCCTTGGCCTCCCAGTGTTGGGATTACAAGTGTGAGCCACCACATTTGGTTACAGATCTTTGTACTTTTTTTTTTGAGACAGGGCCTTGCTCTGTCATCCAGGCTGTAGTGCAGTGGCATGATAACAATTCATTGCAGCTTCTTGGTGGGACTACAGTTGTGTGCCACCATGCCCAGTTAATTTTTGTATTTTTTGTAGAGAGGGGGTTTTGCCATGTTGCCCAGGCTGGTCTTGAACTCCTGGATTCAAGTGATCCACCTGCCTTGGCCTCCCAAAGTGCTGGGATTACAGGCATAAGCCACTGCGTCCAGCCCTTTGTACCTTTTATGGCACCATACAGATCCTGTACAGGACTACTTTTCCTGAGTGAGTGTAGGTTTTATTGTGCTAGAATGGCCACAGTTTTTTGCAAGAGTGACATCTACTCTCTCTGGACACTCAGCCCTTATCATTCCTCCACACATAGACCCCTAAACTAATCTTCTCCTGAGCAACCTTACCTGTGAAATGTCCTGCCCATCTATCCGGATGCAGCCAGAGCTGATGTCATAGAAGCGAAACAGGAGGCGCAAAATTGTGCTTTTCCCTGCCCCAGATGGGCCCACCTGTTGCATTAGAAATGGAAAAAATCTCAGGCCCACTGGCTTTTTTTTTTTTTGAGACCGAGTCTCACTCTGTCACCCAGGCTGGAGTGCAATAGTGCGATCTTGGCTCACTGCAACCTGTGACTCCCAGGTTCAAGTAATTCTCGTGCCTCAACCTCCTGAGTAGTGGGATTACAGGTGCCCAGCACCACGCCTGGCTAATTATTATATTTTTAGTAGACACGGGGTTTCACCATGTTGGCCAGCCTGGTCTTGAACTCCTGACCTCAGGTGATCTGCCTGCCTTGGCCTCCCAAAGTGCTGGGATTACAGGCTGAGCCACTGCGCCTAGCTGAGGCCCACTGGTTTTTAAGGTCCCCTCTTCTAGAGATCACCCATGTCCGTGGAGCCTGCACCACTCAATCCTGTTGCCTATTGTGACAGAGCTCTCTGACTCCACAGCCTGGGTCATGAGCTACCACGGGCACTGAATGAGGGAAGATTGAGGTATCTGGGTCAAGTGGCTGGGTCTCCTCTCACCAGGGCCAGTGTCTGTCCAGGCATCACAGTGAAGGACACGTCCTGCAGAGTCTCCCGCCTGCAAGGAAGCATGGGTCTGCTCAGCAGGCGCCTTCTATCACCAGAGCTACTACTAGGCCCTGCCCCTGCCCAGGCTCTTTTCCAAAAGCAGGGATTCAGAGCGGTGAGAAGCAGGAAGGCAGTGTGCAAAACTGCCTTCCTGCTTCAGAAAAAGAAAGGAAGCAAAAAGAAGGCCTCACCCATCAGCGTAGCTGAAGTGCACATTCTCAAACTCAATCCGGCCCTTCTGAAAGCGAAGGGGCCCTGCTCCAGGAAGGTCCTTCACCTGGAAGAGTGCCACCCATGTGTGCTGAGGTTCACAGCTTCGTATGTTTCAGGCACGAGAAACACCACACAGCTCCTCCCTCCCCAAGCCCGACTCCTCTCTGCTCACTTCTCTCTCCTCTTTCAGCAAGTCAAACATGTTCTCCATGTCGATGAAGTTGGTCTGGATCATCCTGCAAGAAGGTGCTGGTTAAGACTTCTCTGAGTAGCCAAGAAGTAGTAATGTGGCCTGGGCAGGTGAGGGCCAGGGCTCAGGTTACCTGTAGTAGGTGCCAAACCAATTGAGGGGCATGTACAGCTGGATAATGTAGGTGCCAAAGAGCACAAAGTCCCCGACCTGTGGCGATCAGGGAAGCAGAGTATGTCATGGGGGGCCTGCAGGCTGCTCTTCTTGTGTCACCCTGCCCACTTCCTACCCAAGAGACTGGTGGCCTAGACATAGGCCCCAGACCCCCTCTTCCTTGTGCGCAACTCTCTTGTCCAAGATCCTGCCTCACCTGTAGCTTCTGCTCACTGACAAAGTATGCGCAAAGCAGGGAGCCAGCAAGGAGCCCAAGCCCAATCACCAGGTTCTGGGTCTGATTTAGCAAAACCAGTGAAGCGCTTGACTTCCACTCCAAACCCTGAGGGCAGTAACACAGGAGAAGGAATGTTCCATACACAGTGACCATCACTGAGTCCAAACCTGGGCCCAGGCTCCTTCCATCCCAACACTCGACTGTTACTCCTGGTCCTGGCAATTCTACCAGGCCAGGGCATTATTCTCCAGAGGCCTCAAGCTAGCATCCTCACCTGAAATTTGATGATGGCCTCTCGATAGCGTTCTACTTCGTAACCCTCAGCGTTGTAATACTTCACCTGAGGAATTCAATCCAAAATTATTCGGCATGGGCACAGCACATGGTACTCAGGTCATTCCCCTCCCCACTGACTCTCAATCCTCCTTCTTGAACCCCCAACTCTTTGTCAGTCCCAGTAGTCCTAGCCACACTCCTCCACCTCTCCATGCCTCACACCACTGCCCCTGGGGCCTCTGTTACCGTCTCAAAGTTTAGCAGAGAGTCCACTGCTCGTGCCCGGGCAGCGTTCTCCTGTGCATTCATAGCGCGGCGAAACTTGGTTCTCCACTCAGTGACCACAATGGTCAGGGCTGGAGAGTGACAGGATAGGGAAGAGAACAGGACATCATCCCCAACAGCAGAGACCAAATGTCAGTGTCCACTACCCGCCACGTACACATTAAACCTGTGCTCAAGCCCAAAGACCCAGATTTCACAGGGTAGCGTCTCCGCAGCCTGCAGAACAGGACATCATCCCCAACAGCAGAGACCAAATGTCAGTGTCCACTACCCGCCACGTACACATTAAACCTGTGCTCAAGCCCAAAGACCCAGATTTCACAGGGTAGCGTCTCCGCAGCCTGCACAAGACCTCATGTGTAGAAAGCGCTTTTGGTAAACAAATGAAAGTAAGCTGCATCTTGTTACACAAATGAGGCTTCCTTGACCTGTGTCCATAGCACGGACTTAACGTGACAAGAATACCCTTCCCCAGCCCTCACCTAGACTAAGCTAAGGTTCGATTACACGGAGGAGACCCACCCAACACATGAGCACTAAGAGTCCATTCAAGTCCACCGATCCATGGCCTCCCATAGGTGGGTCACCTGAGCCGGGGCAGAGCTCATGGCCAAGGGAGCCCTTGGATAGTTCAGGGAGCTGGTGTTACCCAGCGGCACTCACCGAGGTAAAGACTCATGCACAGGAACACAATGAGGCCAAACCAGGCATTGAAGAACATGCTGAAGTAGATGATGCCAATGATGATGTCAGCCAGCGTGGGAATGATATTAAACACCAGGTAGCTAGGAAGGCAGGTCAAGTGACAAAGGTTTAGGTGCTAAGACCTGGCAACCTTGCCTCTAGGCATTTCAGAGTAGTGTTTTATTTTCAATAGAATAATTGATTCTACCCTCAAGAAGTGGGTGGCTAAATCAACCATGCCCAAACTACAGAATTCTCTGTATCAATTACAATGAATGAGGGAGACCCTCATGCACAGGAGAAAAAATATATCTCTTTAATGTTCTGTTAATAAGCAACTCTGAGAATGATGCCTGTGTCACAATACCATTTGTTTTAGGAAAAACTTCCACAATACCATATCATATTAGCTCTGTGAGTCTGCATATATAGTATGTATGTAAAAATGCAAAAAAAAAAAAAAAAAAAAAAAGCAGAATCCAGCTGGGCATGGTGGCTTACAACTGTAATCCCAGCACTTTGGGAGGCTGAGGTAGGCAGATCACATGAGGCCAGGAGTTGGTGGCCAGCCTGACCAACATGGTGAAACCCTGTCTCTACTAAAAATACAAATATTAGCCAGGCGTGCTGGTACATGTCTGTAATCTCAGCTACTCAGGAGGCTGACGCAGGAGAATTGATTGAACCTGGGAGGCAGAGGTTGCAGTAAGCAGAGATTACGCCACTGTACTCCAGCCTGGGTGACAAAGCATGACCCTGTCTCAAAAACAAAAAGCAGAACCTGGCCTGCTGTGGTGGCTCACACCTGTAATCCCAGCACTTTGGGAGGCCAAGAAGGGCAGATCACAAGGTCAGGGGTTCGAGACCAGCCTGGCCAACATGGTGAAACCCTGTCACTACTAAAAAAAATACAAAAATTAGCCGGGCATGGTGGTATATGCCTGTAATCTCAGCTACTCGGGAGGCTGAGGTGCGAGAATCACTTGAAACTGGGAGGTGGAGGTTTCGGTGAGCCAAGATCACACACTCCAGCCTGGGTGACAGAGCAAGACTCTGTCTCAGAAAAAAAAAAGCAGAACCCAACATACTAAACAGAGTGGGAAGCTCTGAAAAAGTGAGTGCAGCTTGAAAGAGATTTGCTCTCTGCCTGCATTACTTGAGTTTTTAGGAAAGCATGTGTACAAAAATCCTATGATTTAAAAAACATCAATGTGGGAGAGGCAACTCCTCAGGCTGGGTCTGTTCTCTTCCTCCCATAGGCCCCTATCCCTGCTTCTCTGGCTCCACCCTCCCACATGCCCTTTCCACTGGGTGGCACCTGAGCAGCCCTGTGACACTGGATGTGCCCCGATCAGCGATCCGCAGCACCTCCCCGGTGCGGCGCCCCAGGTGCCAGCGCAGTGAGAGCTCGTGCAGGTGGGAGAAGATGCGTAGCTCCACTTGCTGAGACGTGAACTGCTGCACCCGGATCCACAGGAACGTGCGCAGGTTGCTTACAAAGCCTGCAGGGAGCCAAGGGAGGCCTAAGTAGGGCCTGGGGGCTGAGGGACGTCAACCCAGCACCAGGAAGTGAAAGGTCTGAGAGCACAAGGGAGCTGGGGAGGACTGCTGGGAGAGGTGAATGGTGAGGGAATGCCTGTGGGAGGGGCCTATACCTAGCAGGCTGAGCATGGAGACTCTCATACCTGTACTGCCAGTACCACCCCCCTGGAGGAACTTGAGGAAGACATAGCTGGTAACAGTCCAGGCCAGAGAGCTCCAAGGTGCCTTCTCAGTCAGCAAGTTCACTGTGGAGAAAACGAGTCAGAGCCCACTATGGCACCCAGGACTCTCTTCAGGCAAAATGGCTCCAGGTACCAGTCACAGCCTCTTTCTGTTCACCCAGCTCTGTCCCACCTCCTTAGGTAAGGACCACCCCAGCCACCAGGCTGATGAAGGACCAGCATACTGAGCTGGGCTCCTCCTGCTCACCAATGTTCCTATAGAATATAGGCACCAATACGTTGAGTGCCCGTTCCAAGCCCATGAGCCCCAGGCAGATGAGCACCACAAGCTGCAGAGCAGGACTCCCCCGAGGCCACAGGTAGCCACTCAGGAGGCGGAGCTTCCTGCCAAAATCTCGCCAGGTAGATTGTTGGGCTGTTGACCGAACCTAGACAGTGAAACACAAAGGAAGGGAGCTCAGAAATCAAATAAGTGCACTAAGTAGAAATCCTCTAGGGAAAAACATGGGGTTACAGCTCCCAGGTATCTCAGACCCACAAATGATCCTTGATGGGTTCAGAAAAACTAAGTCACAAACTGAGATTTGGAAAAGAAGCATTTCATTTTCAGGGGAAGGAATAATGACAGGGAATGAAATGAAGACAGACTCTCGGATTCAGAAACTGAGGAGGGGCCTGGTGCAGCGGCTCACGCCTGTAATACCAGCACTTTGGGAGGCCAAGGCAGGCAGATCATCTGAGGTCAGGAGTTCAAGACCAGCCTGGCCAAACCCTTTCCGCCTGGTGAAACCCCTTCTCTACTAAAAATACAAACATTAGCCGGGTGTGGTGGTGCACACCTGCAATCCCAGCTACTCAGGAGGCTGAGGCATGAGAATTGTTTGAACTCGGGAGGCAGAGAGTACAGTGAGCTGAGATTGTGCCACTGCACTCAGCCTGGGTGACAGAGCATGACTGTGTCTCAAAAAAAAAAAACAAAAAAAAAAAGAAAAAGAAACTGAGGTGTACCTGGTTCCTTTCTACATCTTGGTCGTCTTCATGAACCTGCAGTGTATAGGACTGAGGACGAAGCCCAGGGGCCCAGAGACCCAGGACAAACAGCCCTCCAGAAACCACATACCGAAGCACCCACAGGCTAAACTGAACCTAGAATGAAATATAAGTGGAGAGAGTATCATTGAGGATAAAATTTCATTGTATTACTACTTGTAATAGGGCTGGGGACTGGTGTCATGAACACATGCAGCACTAACAGGCTTTAAAAAAAAGCAAAACCACAGTGACTCAGCAAAGACACACCCCACCAGCTGGCTATCAGCTCCCTGCCAGCCTCAGCCCCTCCCTTCTCCCTTTGCTGAGAGGCATCCTAAAGCCTGGAAGCAGTGTGACTGGACATGCAGTGCTTTCTCCCAAACCCGGCCAGCAGAGGCTTGCTCCTCCCCACAGAGTCCCTCACCTGCTGGCCCAAGTCCGCCCTTGCCCACCACCACTGCGGGCTGTTCCAAGACACCAGGGCCAAGTTCTCGGCTGCAAACGCCACAGTCCAGAGGAGCAGAAGACCCGGGCTGTGCCTGAACTTGATCCAGATGCCCATTGCTAGACGCTGCCGTGCCTGGCTCCTCTCCACCACGAGCAGCCACAGGCCACAGGCGCCTGCCAGACTTTCCAGCACGGAGGCCAGCAGTAGGTAGCTTGGCAGTGGGGCCCCCTGGGCAGTGCCCACCCTGCCAGCCAGGCCGGCCAGGGGCAGCGCCACCTTTAGTGTGGCCAGAAGCAGCTGCAGCACGTAGGGAAAGACGCGAGGGCCGGCCCCCCAAGACACGGAGTCAGAAACAGCGGGCCGCTCCCGGCGTCTGCAGGGAAAAGCCAGCACCAAGGCCAGAGCCCCCAGGGCCATCAACATCGAGGGCATGAGCGTGAAGAAGAAGCAGGGACTCAGCCCATCTTGTGTCCAGGCCGGACCCACGGGCCCTTCGGCCTCGCAGTAGTTGCCTACAGTCACCATGGCAATGCGTAGACGCTGGCTGAGGCTGCGAGCCCTGCGGGACCAGAGGACTGGTCACTCGGAGAGGGGCGCGGACATCCGGGTGCCTCGGTTCACGTAGCCGCAAGGCGCTAAGCTGCTGGGGTCCCGGGGAGGGACGCACGTGGACCCGGCCTCACCGCCCACTCCCCTCGCGCACGCGCCGCCGCCGCGCACTCACGCAGGGCACGTACGCCGTCTCCACCGGGCCCCGCTGGCTCTGGGCCCGGGACCCTTCTGCCACCTGCAGGCCCACGGGAATGCTCGGTGTTGGGACTCGCACTGCGCTCCACGGAGGGAGCCCCGCCCTCCGGACCGCCCCCACCCCTATTCAGGGTCCCCATTGGCCAAATGTCTCTGAAGGGGGCGGGGAGAATGGTGCCTGCAAGGAAGACAAATTAGAGGGGCAGAGCCAGCTTGATTACGTGCTCAGGGCGGGAAATCTGACCTCCAAGTCTGGCTGGAAACAGACCTCCAAGGGTCGGAAGCTGCCCTTCCGCCAGCCGCCTAGCTCAGCGTATCTGAGCGACGGCCTAAACTTACTTTCTTCTAGACACCTGCCAAGTCCCCATCCCATTCCCATTGTTCCCAGGATTCTAGCCACACGAGACAAGAAGTCTGGTCAAAGTCCCTTTTTATTAAGGGTTATCAAGCTGTACACGATCCCTACCCTGCTCCGCTCCGTTCGGGCAGTGTAAATCACCACTCTTCCAAAGCCGGACCACAGCTGGGTGAGGGGTGGGACAGAGAGTAGGAGCAGTCCCAGCATGCAGTGCAGCAGACCAAAGCCTCTGGCGAGGCAGCGCCCTTCATCCCCCTCCAGGGGACAGCGAGATGCGGGCCAGAGCTCTCTTGCTGGGACATACACAGCCGAGGTCACCCTCTAGCCTGGTCTGTCCCATGTGCAGGTGATAGGGGTTATGATAAGCAGCAATGAGGGCCCAGGAAGACCTCAGTCTCCTGGGGGGCCCATCCTAAAAGGTGGAAAGGGCAGCAAAGTATTTCCATCCTGCTCCTACAATTTAGAAACCTTCTTTCTTAGTGTCAAAAGATAGCGTTGAGGGGAGCTGGAAGCTAGGGCCTTCACCCCAACGCAAAGCAACAGCTCAACAGAATGGGAGCAAGCGAACAGAATGGGAGCAAGCAGCACACACAGGCCAGTGATGTGCAGGAAGCGGAGAGAGGTGAGCCGGCTGCAGCTCCGGGCGAGAATGGTGGGTGAGGTAAGGGCCACAGCCTAAGCTGCTCATCTATTGAGGGTGTTGGGGAGGGTTGCAGGGGTTGAGGGTCCAGGCCCAACCTCCCCATTCCACAGTTGGCACAGGTTCTCCCTGCTTGGCAGCTTCTGTGGTGGGAAGCCCTCTGGGGACTCGTGGGGTTGGTATAAAGGTGGCAGTACTGGGGCTGGGCTGGGGACCAGTTTCTAGCACCACACTCTGAGCCAAGGGGGTCCTGGGGATGAGGCTAGAGTCTTCTGTGCACTCAGTTCCTAGGCCCCAGATTCCTCTCCTGGGACTGTGGCAAGCCCAGTGTTGGCACCTCCCTTGGCCAGGCACAGACACACAAACACCACACACGTGGAGCCAGGCAACACTCAAAGGAGCCCTCCATGGTAGGCAGACGAGATGGCAGGACAGCAGTGGCCTCCATCCTGGGCCATAGGAACCCTGCTCAGCCTTGTCTATACCTGTGAAGAGAAAGGGTTGATAATGGAGATAGTCTTCAGCTACTGGTTGACACCTGCTAGCCCCATAGGAACCTAGAGGTAAAGGAACAGGAAAGGTTGATTCCTGGGGAGGTAAGGGAAGGAAAAACCAAGCCCTACAGAGCAGTTGAGGAAAGAAGGGGGACTGCATTTTGGAGGGGAGGGTCCATTATCTCTGTGTGGGGGTGGGGCCTGGGCAGGAGTTGAGCACACTTTCCTTCCCCTGAAAAGCTGTTACCACACCCTGGAAGTTACTACTTCTGGCAATTGTTTCTAGGCCCTTACCTTGTGCACCTGAGGGGGAAGCTCATCCTCTGAGCCCTCCTCTGGCACGGGCTCAGGGTGCCTTGATGCTGACTGCCCATCTTCAGCCCACCCTCCAAGAGGCAGCCGAGAGAAATGAGAGGGAGCCCGGGGCACTGTGCCAGGATCTGGAGAGACAAAGTAAGAGTAAGCATATTCACAGAAGGAACACAAGAATGAGGAACAGGGCTGGGGGGCTGCTTGGAGGGGTAAGTCTTTGGGCCTGGTCCCTCAGACCTCTTTCCTCCTCTCAAGAGGCCCCGGCAGAACCACTCTTCCTGGCAGCCTCCGATTCCTCCTATACTCCCACTGGATACCTGTGATGCCCCCGTAGCGCCTGTGGAAGCCCCCGTGTAGGGCGGTGGTCTCGGGAGCTCCAGGCCGGGGTGCTGCACAGGGATAGCTGGCAGAGCGAGGGATAGATTGGGGGGCCCGGGCGCCTTCTCCCCCCTCTTCAGGGGCGCTCTCTCCACTCTCATCACTTTCCCGGCGGTGCCACACATGCCGCTCAGGTTCAGCCTGGGCTTGCTGCTTGTGGAGCTGGAGAAGTGGAGGGCTCGTTAGTGGGAGACAGAAGGATGTCCATCTGAAATAGCTGCCCTCCAACCTGGTATCAATCAGTTCCCACTTTACCCCTTCCCTGAGAATCCTTGCCTCAGAGCACCTATTATGTCAATAGTGTATAATATACCTCTGATCTCTACAGGTTACATTCACAGCAGATCCCTGGAAGAAACCTGTGTTGTAATGGCCCTCATTTTACCTATTAATTTGATTCAAGGACAAAGTGACTGACAGTCTAAGTGCCAGGCACTCTTCTAGGTATGGGGAGATAGCAGTGAACAAAACAGACAGAAATGCCAGCCCTTGTGACTCTTATATATTGGTAGAGGGGGACAGAGAATAAGCAAATAAGAAAAAAACATGGTATGTCACATGGTGCTAAATGCTGTGGAGAAAACTAAGACAGGAAGATTCAGGAAGGTGGGCAAGGGAGCCTTTTACTGAGAGTGATCAGAGAAAGTCTCAGGGAAACGGTAGCTGCAGAGACCTGGGAAGGAGAAGAAGGAGGCCATCCAGATATCCCAGGGAAGTGGATTCTAGGCAGGGGAAACTGCGAGTGTGTGAAGGCCCTGGATGAGAGCACGCTTGGCTAAAAAGGATATTAAGAAAGTAGATATGGGAGTGGTGGTGGCAGGGCAGCTAGATGGCAGAGAAGGGATTGGAACCCCAGTGTTGCCTCTCCGCATTGAAACCCCCTACTCTGTTTTTCAGCTACGCACTCACCTGGTGCATATACAGGGCATGCAGGCTCATCTCTGTGGATGCGTATTCCGACAGCACCAGGCTCTGCAGCTGTCCTTCCCACACACTGCTCCCGGAGCTGGCCGTCCTGGCATCTACCCTGTCTCTCCCAGCACAGACAGACAGCAGCTGTGAACTTTTCTGAGACCCACACAGGCTGCTGAGGGCTGCTGTGCCCTCCCGTCTTGGCCCCTCTTTACTCACCCAGAGCCTGTCATGGTGCTGGGAGCCCGGCCTGTGGGCACCTGCCCGGACTGCAGAGGGGAGAAGGAGCGCAGGGCAGAGGCAACTTCAGCCCTGTGCCTGGAGCCCTGCAGGTCTCTGGGCAGTGGAGGGCCCCGGCAGGATGAGCCAGCTACCACATTTGCGATAAGGCTCAGTGGCTATGAAAGAAAGGGGTAGTAGAATTCTTGAGGCAGGAGAAAGGCCTCTAGGGTCCCCTAGTATTCTGTATCTCAGGCCCCAATGGCACATACTGAAGAGACAGAAGGAAGCCTTCCACCCTATGCCCGATCCTCAACTCCCAGCTCCTGAGGTCCACTCTGCCCATCATCTCCCAGTCTCTAGGAACACACCTCAGACTCAGATTGTAAGGACTGGATAGACGTAAAGAGGGCATTTTCAGGGAGCAGACCCCCTTGGGCGAGACTAGCAGCTGCTCCATCCCGCTGAACCTGCTCCTTGAGGAAGCCTAGGAAAGCTGTGCTCTCACGTGGTGGCTGCCAGCCAGGGTTGGTGATGGCAAAGTGCATGAGTGACAACTCTGTCTTTCCATCCTCGGCTTGCTGGTACACGGAGGCCTCTGTCTGCCCAGCAGACAGCCACTGCACAAGGAAGAGCAGAGTGAGCAGGACTGTCCTCTGATAGGGACCATCTTGTACCTTTCCTATTAGCAGGAGGTCTTGCTCTTGGAGGACAGAGACCACAGTCTACTATCAAATCTTTCCCAGGGGCCCTGCCACTCCCCATCCCAGAAGTGACCACATGCTAAGCCAGTTACTTGTGCTGTGACTTTCTCAAGGGAGCTTTGCCAAGGGTGCAAATTCAAGCTGAACTCCAGCCCAGGCTCCCAAGCAGTGTGCCCCTAGTACAGGATTGCCTTTGTGTGACTCGGAAGAGGTATCTTTCTGCGGTTTTCCCAAAGACACTGTATGTGCCAGCATCATCCCTGGCCACCTGGCCCCCTCCTCTCCCAGTACCTGGGGATGACCATGCTGGCGAACATCCATCTGAGCAAAGGAGCAGGTATCTCCAACACCAACGACCTCCACGGTGAAGTTTCGGAAGAAGTCTATAATCTCCAGGGCCCGGGGGCGCAGGCAGAAGATGAGGATGAGGGGTGTGACAATGGGGCTCAGCAACTCTTCCAAAATGAACACCTAAAAGGGCGGGACCAAGGTCATAAGTGAGCAGGAGGGAGCCCAGCCCTCGCCACCGAGCTATCAGCCAGTCTCTAGTAGGCCCTAACTCCAACTCCACTCACTGCCTTGTACTGGAAGAGCTGGGCAAACTCGTCCCGGGTCTGCGAGCGGTGGGCATTACCCTGCCAGTGGTCAGGCATGTAGTGGATATGAGCGAGGATCACGCGGAGCAGCTGCTCAGGGCAGAACACCATGTGCTGGTCCGGGATAAAGGACCTAGTGGGATCAGGGTCATGGTGAGATGTAAGCCTTTCCTGGGAATGCTAGATGGCTTGCTCCCACCTGTGGCCCTGGCCCACCTGCACACGGTCACGGTGACCCCCAGGAGTGTGACGGTGGTCAGGACGTGTTCCACAGCCAACACATCTTCGTCATAAATGGTGAGGGCAATAAGCACAGCCAGGATGGAGCCAGCGAAGAAGGCTCCATTCTTGGCCAGCAGTGTCAAAAGAGGTGACAAGAAGCAATTCATGTACTTGGAGGCAGGTTTGTAGCCGCGGTTCAGGCGGGACTGCAGCTCATGCTCCAGCTCGTTGAAGTGGCGGAGGTAGCAGCGGCCATAGAGTGACCAGCAACGTGCTCCCAGGGCCCCCGGCTCCCGCTTCAGCACCTCAGCGTAGCTGAAGAAGGCATAGAGGATTTGCCATATGAGGATGAGGGGGCATAGCAGGAAGTTGGCAATGCCAATCCACAAGATGCGGTTGCTGAGGCGCTGGGCCAGCTCTAGCCGTTGCCCCCCACGTTTGTACTCGGCCTTGAGGCTCCATTCATTGAGAAATAGAGAGCCAGGTCCCCAGAAGAGGATCAGCTCAAAGTTGTACTTGAGGCCACGGGTGAAGAAGACGACCTCCCCAAGGCCAGGCAGGCGGAAGCGCAGAGGCAGGAGGGATTTGTTAACCAGTGCCACCATGTAGTTCTGGAAACGGAGGATGCGGTGGTAGATGTCTAGCTCTGTCAGCTCACGTTTGTGGATGCAGATCTGGTGCTCCTTCTGAGTCTGCACGATCCGGGCCTGTACTTCCTGCCACGTGCAATATGGAAGGGCAGACTGCGGGGGTTGGGGGGAAGAGACAAGGTATGGAAGGTGGGGTTGTTGCCTTGACTTCTTTGCCCTATATTAGAAGTGAGATTCAGGGATTGTGAGCTTAAGAGATACTTCCTGACCTGCCAATGACAGATAAGAACAACTGATGGCCAGGAATACACCCATACCTCCCAATACATCTTAGACTACGGGCTAATTGCCCAACTTCCCAGTCTTACCATAGGGATGCGCAGAGCATGCAGGTAGAAGGAGTGGATCTCCCAGTAGCAGCAAATGTTATAGATAAACTTGATAAGCCGGTGGATCCAGAAGACACCGGCAATGACCAGGATGGTGATAAGGGAGCCATTTTCCTGAATCCTTGTGGGGAAAAAGAAGGGGAGGAGAGGTAGCCCTTGAGGAAGGAGTCTTGGCAGAGACGCTGCTTTCCTGAAGTATTTTTGCTAGACTGAGCCTGAGTCAGTTTTGGAGCATGAGTTGCTGCCTCAGACTCCACTCTGTTACCCGCCTGCTAGCAGAACTCAAGGCTATGGTGTCCTCTTGACTCGCAGCCCTTACCTGGCACTACAGACTTGAGCAGGCAAAAAGGCGTCTGGCAGAGTGACCTTGACGGGTTCGGTAGGGTGAAGACTGTGGTTCACCATCTTGTTGGCAAATAGGATGTCATAGTCCACGCAGCTGACCAGGAAGGTAGTGAAGGCAACCACAAACAGGAACTGCCTGGGGAGTTGGGAAGAAGGGGTGCAGTCTGAGAGCCAGAGACGCCCCAGTGAAACACAGTGGGAAGAGCAGAGTCTGGAGGTGGAAGACAAGACTGGGAACTGGAAGGGGCTGGAGAACTCCCACTGGGCCCTCTCTGCTGCTCAGCCCCATAGGGGCTCAGGCCCATCTCAGGCTCACTCTTTGCTCTTAGCCACCACAGCCACAGCCTGCTTTCCTCACCTCATGGTAAACTCAGCCACTATCACTGGACTCTCAAAGGTTTCATCCTGGGAGTCTCTGATCTCCAGTCCCTGATTTCCTTTTGAGGTTATAGTTAAAAGCCCTTGGGGGAAGTTTTCTGATTGAGGGAGAACCTCCTAACCCCTTCCCCTTTGGCAATGCTATATGGCTTCTCTCTCCCGGGAGGCTGTCTGCCTAGGAGCAGGCCATGGTACAGCCAAGGCAGAAGAGGTTTTCTCTGTGGCTGGCATCTCTGAGACTCCCTGACTGAACCATGTACATTCCATTGGAGCACTGAAATGATCAAGGCCTGAAGTTTTATTTATTAATTTTGTTATTTTTTTTAAAATGGGGTTTCACAATGATGGCCAGGCTGGTCTTGAACTCCTGACCTCAGATGATCCACCCACCTCGGCCTCCCAAAGTGCTAGGATTACAGGTGTGAACCACCGCACCTGACTGAACTTTTTTTTTTTTTTTTTGAGAGAGTCTCACTCTGTTACTCAGGCTGGAGTGCAGTGGCCCGATAGCTCACTGCAAGCTCCCAGGTTCAAGTGATTCTTGGGCCTCAGCCTCCCAACTAGCTGGGATTATTCCAGGTGTGCACTACCACACACAGCTAATATTTTTATATTTTTAGGGTCTCCCAAAGTGCTGGGATTACAGGTGTGAGCCGCCACACCCAGCCAAGGCCTGGGTTCTCTTCATGGAAGAGACACAGCTTAGAAAGCTCTTACAAGAAAGCTTGGCTGGGCATGGTGGCTCACACCTGTAATCCCAACACTTGGGAAGGCTGAGGCAGGCGGATAATCTGAGGTCAGGAGACCAGCTTGGCCAACCTGGCGAGATCCCATCTCTACTAAAAATACAAAAAAATTAGCCGGGCGTGGACCAGCCTGGCCAACTTGGCGAAATCCCATCTCTACTAAAAATTTTTAAAAATTATTCAAGTGTGGTGGTGTTTGCCTGTAGTCCCAGCTACTCAGGAAGCTGAGGCAGGAGAATCACTTGAACTTGGGAGGCAGAGGCTACACTGAGCTAAGATGGCACCACTGCATACCTGCCTGGGCCACGAAGTGAGACTCACTCCATCTCAAAAAAAAAAAAAAGGTGAAGCTGTAAGTTTTGGTGCTACACCCAGTCCCTGAACTACAAAGGTTTGCAGCATTTTAGTGTAGGACTGAGTTGCATTAGCAGGTTGGGCCAGGCATGAGTACAAGGAAAGACTAAGATGTATTCCGTCACCACATCATCTGTCCCTTCTTAAACTTACATGAGCTCAAAGATCTCCCCGATGAGCATACAAGTGAAGCCATTCTTCTGGTGTAGATTATAAACGTGTAATTGTTAAGAAAAAGTGGTCAGTAAAGACAGCAGGTAAGAGCACAGACTTTGGTGTCAACACAGTGAAGTTTAAGTCCTAGCTCTGTGACTTTACCAAGTTACCTAACCTCTGTAAACTTGTGTCCCCAGTGGTACATTAGGAATAAATAACACTTATCTCAGGACTAGTAGACCTGAGATAATGCATGTAAAGCATTTAACATAGAGCTGACACAGAATGAGTCAAAAGACATTACTTACTACGATTATTAACAGCCCATCAAAAAAAGAGGCTAGGCTGGGCGTGGTGGCTTATGCCTGTAATCCCAATACTTTGGGAGGCCAAGGTGGGTGGATTACTTGAGGTTAGGAGTTCAAGATCAGCCTTACCAACATGGTGAAACCCTGTCTCTACGAAAAATACAAAAAATAGCTGGGCTTTGTGGCATTTGCCTATAATTCCAGCTATGTGGGAGACTGAGGCAGGAGAATTGCTTGAACCTGGGAGGTGGAGGTTGCATTGAGCTGAGATTGCCCCTGCACTCCAGCAGCAAGAGAGAGTGACTCCATCTCATTTTATTTATTTATTTTTTAATAAAGACGGGGTTTCACCATGTTGGTCAGGCTGGTCTTGAACTCCCGACCTCAGGTGATCCGCCTGCCTTGGCCTCCAAATTGCTTGGATTACAGGCATGAGCCACCACACCTGGCCTGAGACTCCATCTCAAAAAAAAAAAAAAGGAGGCTCACCCTTAGAAAGGTTTCTATAAATTAACAACACAGAGAGGACACAGGAACAGATCTTGGTAAATATGGGCTATCATTACTTAATGGTGATTTCACCAGCCCCTTTCAGCCTCAGGATGAGCTCCATTACCCCTTCCAGGGATTATAGTCAAACCTACCCCCCCTTCCCACCAGAGACCAGGCTTAGAGAGACATTAAAGGTCCCCAAGCTCCAACTCAGAGACACAAAGGATATTCGAGAGAAGAATAGGTCAAGGTTTTCGATATGGTGCCAAGGTGCTGTGGGCACAGGAACAGAGAGGTCAGAGCTTTGAAGGAACACAAGCCCCTTGCTCCCTCAGTGCTCTTCCATCAACTCTCCCCTTGGCTGGCATGTCCAAGAACTCACACTTGCTCCCTTCAGCGACGTGGACCAAGAGGTCCTCCTCCCCTGGGGGTGAATCACTGTAGGAGGCCTCTAGGCGCTGGTATTCAGTATCAAACTGCGCCATCACCACCACCCCCTGTCCACCTTGACCACCTGCCAATGAGGAGGAAAGAGACCCTGATTCAGTCCCAGCTGCTGCCCCTGGCTGCCCAGCCTACTGCCAAAAGGACTGAGAAAGTACCCTTCAGCTTTGTCTCCACTCCCAGCCTCCTTGGAGAGGAAGAGGAGTAGTAATACAAGGAAGGCCATAAGCTCAGGACTTGGGAGGCCTTAACTCTGGCCAGTCTGGGTGTCTACTGCTGCCTTCCTGGCCCAAATCCAGGATCGGCCCCTTTGTTGGGGGCTGTTTCATCTTCTAATTAATGGATAGAAGAGTTCCTCCCCTGCCCATCCTGGGAACCCTGGTCTCCCAAGAGACTGGCAATTTGGAAGCATTTTGTAAACAAATGTTTGAGAAAAGCATATGGCCCTACCAGCTCCATGGACAGTGTGTGCTCCACTCCAGCCCTCGATGCTCTGCAGCTGCTGGGGGAGAAGATGTCAGGCCCCAGAGAGTGGGGATTAAAAAGAACCCGACCCTCCCAACCGTCCACACCCCACCAAGAGGAGGCCAAGCACGGGGCAGGAAGGCTGCAGTGGGGAAGAAGCACCCTTCCAGCCAGGACTACGAGCACTTCCTCTGACCATGCTAAACAGGGCCACTCTTCCAACTCTGGGGTCTCAAGAAGTAACTTAGGGACCCCATGGAGAGTAAGTCGGTACAGGTCTGAGGCCAGGGACCCCTCTGGACTGTTTCTCCATTGCCCCATCTCAGCCTCAGAAATGACATACTTCTCAGGGTCCACAAAACCCCAATAGAGTCTTTCCTGAAGAGGACCTTTCTGGTCAACCCCGTCTCCTGCTTCCCGAGCACCAAAGACCCAGCAGGTGGGCAGAGCTGCTGGATGGGAAACCTTGACGGGGTCAGTGTTGACCCCCGATCCTAGGGGCATTTGTGGGTTCCCTCGTGGGAGCCAGGCATGGTCGGTCAAGGTGGTACTCACCTGTCCGTGCAGCCCCTCCGGGCCTTGGATCTTGGCCCAGGCTGGCCCCGGTGGGATTCCCTGGGCTAGTGAGAGTCCTGAAGCTCAGGGAAGTCACCACTCACAGGGTCAGTGTGGACCAGGGCCCGTGGAGCCCCAGCCGGCAGGGCCTGGGCTCAGGGGTTCCTGCGGATATTGCAGGGATCGAGCCAGCCCTACAGCTGATACCCTGGGTGGGCTGGCTTGCCTCCCCACACCCAACCGTGGCGACCGGACTCCACCTCGCCCCAGGGTCGCCCGGCCCCAGGCCAAGGGTTCCCAGCTACCAACAGCGGACAACCTCACGCGCGGCCTCGTCGCCCGCGCGCGCTCTCGTCCGCGCGCGCCCGCAATCAAAACATTCCGGCTGCGCGCCCCCGCCCCGCCAGCGGCGCCCCTTCCCCCGTTACTCTCCGCGAGCTCACTTAGGGCTCCGCAAGCACCCCTGGCAAAGCCAGACACGAGCCCTGGGATTCCAATAACCTGTCTCAGGTCTCACCTCAGGAACAGTGACCCGGGTGATTCCAGGGCTCCGCCGGCCCGGCTCGGCTCGGCCAGACCCGGAGCGCTAGGCCTGGTGTCTGCCACTCACTGTCACCCGCAGCCAGGCTGGCCAATAAGCGCAGGGGGTGGAGACACAACGGCCAATTCTTGGCTTAAGGGGCGGGGATAAGGGCTCGAGGCGGGTCTTAGGCCGTCAGCGGCCCAATAGTGTGCTCTACGTGGGGCGGGGCTCAGGTGCGGACGACACTGGTTGTCCTCTTTGCTGCTCCGTAGTGACGGGGACTGTTGTGTTGCAGAAATCCGACTATCGACCTGTGGACGTGCGTGCTGCTCAGCTCCCGGGACTTTTGGTGCGGCTTCTAAGGGCGTGGGCGAGTTGCTGTGGGCCCGTCATTGCTGGTCGCATGGGTAACGAAGAAAGTTCGGCTAGGCAACCTCAGTGATTTTTAACTCTGTTGGATTCATTTGAGAGCTGGATGCTCCCCTGTATTTCATTATTTTGTGGGCCGGGACGGGGGTTTGAGAAAGCGGCTTGGGGTCAAGGTAGTCATCTCACAGCTGACTCCTGGTAGCAGGATGAGGGACGAGAAGCCTTGCGGTGCAGGAGAAACCAAGTCAGGCAAGCAGGAGACGCGGCAGTAGGATCTCGTTTGGGGAAGCTGTGTTTCTTACTCGCTTTCTGCTTCAGGAGCTGCTGCTAAATAATTTCTGCTCAGCCATGTCACCAGCTCCAGATGCAGCCCCGGCTCCTGCTTCCATCTCCCTGTTTGACCTCAGCGCGGATGCTCCGGTTCTTCAGGGCCTGAGCCTGGCGAGCCATGCGCCCGGTGAGGCTCTGGCTCGTGCTCCGCGTTCTTCCTGTCCAGGTATCTGGGAAGATTTGGAGTGGACCTATGTGAAATGTGGCAGGGCTCCTTAGAGTGTATTGCCCGTTCACGGAACACATTCTTACTGGTTCCCGAGCTTAGGAGGCCAAATTATTTATCTTTCTGCTTGATTAAATTCATTTAATCTCTGGGTAATTTCCAGCACAACCCTTGTTATCAAAGAAGTCTTGCTATTGCATATGTCTCCTCACTTTAACACCACTGGCTTCAAAAACACTTCAAACTTTCTCTCTCTCTCTCTCTCTCTCTCTCTCTATATATATATATATATATATATTTTTTTTTTTTTTTTTTTTTTTTTTTTGAGACGGAGTTTTGCTGTTGTTACCCAGACTGGAGTGCAATGGCACGATCTCGGCTCACCGCAACCTCTGCCTTCTGGGTTCAAGCAATTCTGCCTCAGCCTCCCGAGTAGCTGGGACTACAGGTGCGCACCACCATGCCCAGCTAATTTTTGTATTTTTAATAGAGACGGGGTTTCACCTTGTTGACCAGGATGGTCTCGATCTCTTGACCTCGTGAATCACCCGCCTCGGCCTCCCAAAGTGCTGGGATTATAGGCGTGAGCCACAGCGCCCGGCCTCTAGATATATTTTTAAAGTTCTCAGATATATTCCAGATTTAACTGGGCACCACTCAAATTATTCCTTTTTGCTGAATATAAAACAATTTATTTGTTTTGTATAGTTTTATTTTTTGAGACAGAGCCTCGCTCTGTTGCCCAGGCTGGAGTGCAGTGGCGTGATCTCCACTCACTGCAACCTCTGCCTCCCAGGTTCAAGTGATTCTCCTGCCTCAGCCTCCCAAGTAGCTGGGACTACAGGCCTGCACCACCACACCCATCTAATTATTGTATTTTTAGTAGAAACGGGGTTTCATTATGTTGGCCAGGCTGGTCTCAAACTCCTGGCCTCAAGTGATCTGCCTGCGTCAGCCTCCCAAAGTGCTGGGATTACAGGCATGAGCCACCGTGCAGGGCCTGTTTTGTGTAACTTTAGTTTGGCTCCATGTTTTCTTGTGTCTCTCTTTAGACAAACTGTACACTAATTGGAAATGTAAACTTTAAAAAGTATTTGAGAAATGGTCTTTGTACAGTTAAAAATAATTTTAAACTTAACAAAATTATTTTCTATAGGATTTGCCTAAACAATCTGTTTGGCTAATTTAAATATAATATTTTATTTACACTCATTTTACATACATCTTTTCAGAAGCATGTTTACTGCATTAAGTGATTGCTGTGCTGTTTATTTCATGACTACTAGAGTGTAAATTCCTTGAAGGCAGTATCATGCCATCTTTTTTGTATCCTCCTCTGCTTTGTATATCACATACTGAATATAATTCTTGTCACTGTGGATTTAGGCTCCTTTTCTACGTCCAATGACTCTTCCCTTATTTAGGCTCAGGGGAGAGAGAAAGCCCAGAAAGAAAGCAACTCCAGGGTCCTATGGATATTTCAGAGAAGTTATTTTGTTCAACATGTGACCAGACCTTCCAGAACCACCAAGAACAGGTATCAGGTCAGGTGCAGAGCTGGATGTTAGAAGCAAAAGTGTAATGGTGGGTGGGGAGAGGTAGACATTTGATTTGTCTTAATAAAGGTCAATGCAGGCGGGGTGTGGTGGCTCACGCCTGTAATACCAGCACTTTGGGAAGCCGAGGCAGGTGGATCACCTGAGGTCAGGAGTTCGAGACCAGCCTGGCCAACATGGTGAAACCCCGTCCCAATCAATCAATCAATCAATAAAGGTCCATGCTTTGACTGAGGCAGTTGGTGTTACCTGATCGTACTTCTAGAATTCTATGTGGCCAGTATACAAGGTCAGGCTGGGGCATATTTCCATCTTTATCTCACTCTTTGTCTTTGTACTAGAGGGAACATTATAAGCTTGACTGGCATCGGTTTAACCTAAAGCAGCGTCTCAAGGACAAGCCTCTCCTGTCTGCCCTGGACTTTGAAAAGCAGAGCTCCACAGGTGATTGGTAGGGCAACCTATGTAGAATTAGGACATGGAGGTATAAGAAGGCACTAGTTTATAGAGTTTGAGGAAAAAACAAAGATGGGTTACCAAACTTGTATATCTCCTATTGTCTGTCTTCAGGAGATCTTTCCAGCATCTCAGGATCAGAAGACTCAGACTCAGCCAGTGAGGAGGACTTACAGACGCTGGATCAGGAGAGGGCTAGATTTGAGAAGCCCAACCGACCCCAAGGCTTTTACCCTCATCGGGTTCTTTTCCAGAATGCCCAGGGCCAGTTTCTTTATGCCTACCGCTGTGTCCTAGGCCCTCATCAGGCAAGTGACAGTACAGGTTGTATGGCTAACCCCAGCCTTTTGTATACCCAGCCTAGATTTCCCTTAGCCTAGTACATTTCTCACTGCTTCTCTTCCTTCCTGTTGGGTGTGGGTATCATGCTTAACAACACAGTCTTGGATTGAAACTGGCCTGAATTGTAGAAAAGTTAAGTATAATGGAATTAAGTTTGGAAACAAACCAATTTAGGTTAGAATTGTGGTTCTTGACTGTCTCTCCAAGCCTCAAATTTCCTTGTTTGTCAAATGGAAACAAGCCTCAGGGTGGTCATATTAAATGCGATAATGTTTGTGAAAAATGGCACTTGGTTTCTTGCTGTCAGTGAATGCAACAGATATGTTTCTGATGCTTCTCTGTCATCAAGGATCCCCCAGAAGAGGCAGAACTCCTGCTACAGAACCTGCAAAATAGAGGTCCCAGAGACTGCGTGGTGCTCATGGCTGCAGCTGGGCACTTTGCTGGTGCCATATTTCAAGGGTGAGAGGGTGCTGCATGGGGGTAAGGATGGAGTGGATCCTGGTAGCCAGGGAGCACCAGCTGGTTTCCAGTACTGAGTCTGTGCTGTCTACAGAAGAGAAGTGGTGACACACAAAACCTTTCACCGATACACAGTGCGAGCCAAGCGGGGCACAGCCCAGGGGCTTCGGGATGCCCGGGGTGGGGCATCACGCTCTGCTGGAGCCAACCTGAGGCGCTACAATGAAGCCACACTCTATAAGGTGAGTTAAGCCTCTTAGACCTGATCTATTCTTTTTGGCATCTCAGTTCAACTCACTGTTAAGTAGGGAGGTTTTTGACTCATATCCTTCCAATTTTCCTTATTTATAGGTAGACAATGGCAGATTAAGGATTCCCCAGGAGCCTTAGTCCTCTCATTTTTTCCTCCGTGTTATCCTCTTCTTTCCACTCCTTGCACTTCTGTGGGCCGTCTTTTTAGTTGGAGATTTAAAAATAGCAAGTAAAGGTATGCAGGACTGAGTTACTCTCTTTTCTAGGATGTTCGTGACCTGCTGGCAGGGCCAGGCTGGGCTAAGGCGCTGGAGGAGGCTGATACAATACTGTTGCATGCTCCCCGCTCTGGCCGGTCCTTGTTCTTTGGAGGCAAGGGGGCACCCCTGCAAAGGGGGGATCCCCGACTTTGGGATATACCTCTCGCCACCCGCAGACCCACCTTTCAAGAGCTACAGCGTGTGCTCCAAAAGCTGACCACTTTGCATGTCTATGGTGAGCCTTTGCTCCAGATCCCGGTTCCCTAGAGACCTTCCTGTTCTCTCCAGCCTAAGCCTCCATTCTTATTGGTATATCCAGAGGATTTTCTAAGCCTTGGACTGCAGCACAGCTACATCTTCATTAAGAGAAACCTGCACTAGCTTCTCAGCTAGGGTTGAGAAAGATCTTTTGTTTTACGGCAGAAGAAGACCCTCGGGAAGTGGTCAGACTGCATTCACCTCAGACACACTGGAAAACAGTAAGAGAGGAGAGGAAGAAGCCTACTGAGGAAGCAATAAAGATCTGCAGTGATGAAAAGGAAGCACTTGGGCAGAATGAGGAATCTCCCAAACAGGGTTTGATTACTATCTGGCAACTGTCAGATCTGAGTTTCTGTCCTAGAAATGCAGTGGCAAATTCCCTGCTCTCATAACTGACCCATTTCCTTATTTAAACCCACACCCAGAGTGTCTATATCTTAGCAATTACTGAGACATGTTTAATGACCTTTCCAAATCTGTTATCTCTTTCTTTTTTCTTTTTTTGAGGTGGAGTCTTGCTCTGTTGCCCAGGCTGGGGTGCAATGGCATGATCTTGGCTCACTGCAACCTCCGCCTCCTGGGTTCAAGCTATTCTCCCGCCTCAGTCTCCCCAGTAGCTAGGATTACAGGTACCCGCCACCACACCTGAGTAATTTTTGTATTTTTAGTTGAGACGGGCTTTCGCCATGTGGGACAGGTTGGTCTCAAACTCCTGACCTCAGGTGATCACTTGTCTTGGCCTCTCAAAGTGCTGGGATTACAGGTGTGAGCTGCCGCACCCTATCAATATTTATTATGGATGTTTCCCCAGAGCTTAGAAAAGTCTTTGCATGGAGCAGTTGTGTGGATGTGTTGTGTGGATCTCATGTAGTTGATCTTGTGTTGGATGCTTTGGTTTGGGTTGAGGGCGCTTCCATGCTTTCCTCTATTGTGCAGTATCATAAGGACTCTTGTCCTTGTCTGGGCTGAGAGCCTGCTTTCTCCATGTGATATAATGGACTCAGCTCTTGATGTGCTACTTTATCTGGGTGACAACATAAAAACAATTTCATTTCAGGCTTTCATTCTTATGCATTGGAGGCATCTGCTTCCACCCTCTGAGTACTCCCTAGATGGATTTCACATGTTGGGATTTTCCCCTAGGTTCAGAGTCGGAGGGAGAAGATGGTTTCCAGGTAGAGTTGGAGCTAGTGGAGTTGACTGTGGGGACTCTGCATCTTTGTGAGTCTGAAGTATTCCCCAAGCGAAGGAGGAGAAAAAGGAATAAGAAGGGGAAAAGCCAGGACCAGGAGGCTGGGGCACATATTACTCTTCTCCAGCAACCTCAAGAGGAGCCTTCTGCACAGTCATCCCAGGCAGCTGCTGCCCCCTTGGGCCCTTTGCTGAATGAGGCCAAAGCCCCTGGTCAGCCAGCGCTCTGGGATATGCTGCTTGCTGCTTGCCGAGCTGGAGATGTTGGAGTGCTGAAGCTCCAGCTGGCTCCCAGCCCTAGAGACCCTGGAGTTCTGTCTCTGCTCAGTGCCCCCTTGGGCTCTGGTGGCTCTACTCTCCTGCATGCAGCAGCTGCAGCTGGAAGAGGCTCAGTAGTTCGTCTGCTGCTGGAAGCAGGTGCCGACCCCACTGTGCAGTGAGTAAGGGTCCCTATTCCGAGTCATTTTGGGTATAGAGGGGATATTTTGGAGGTTAAAGTTGGCATTGGCTACTTGACAATATTCCCTTGGTCTGGTTGGGTGATGCTGGGAAAGACAGGAGGCAAGTTAAACCCATTTTTGGGGTTTCTGCACCTAGGGACTCTCGGGCCCGGCCACCTTATACCGTCGCGGCTGACAAATCAACACGTAATGAGTTCCGAAGGTTCGTGGAGAAGAATCCAGATGCCTATGATTACAACAAAGCTCAGGTCAGCTGGAATAAGGAGGAGAAACAGAGTGGGAAGGCCTCACAGATCCTGGCTAGATCCTTTCTACTTCTTGCAGTTTTATCAAGGATAGCTTTTTTTTTTTTTTGAGATGGAGTTTCGCTGTTGTTACCCAGGCTGGAGTGCAATGGCGCGATCTCGGCTCACCGCAACCTCCGCGTCCTGGGTTCAAGCAATTCTCGTGCCTCAGCCTCCCAAGTAGCTGGGACTACAGGCATGCACCACCATGCCCAGCTAATTTTTATATTTTTAGTAGAGATGGGGTTTCACCGTGTTGACCAGGATGGTCTCGATCTGTTGACCTCGTGATCCACCCGCCTTGGCCTCCCAAAGTGCTGGGATTATAGGTGTGAGCCACCGCACCCAGCCTACCAAGGATAGCTTATAGGTTCTTGTATCTGAAATCCTCCAGGTGCCAGGACCATTGACACCAGAAATGGAGGCACGGCAGGCTACACGGAAAAGGGAGCAGAAGGCAGCCCGGCGGCAACGGGAGGAACAGCAGCGGAGGCAGCAGGAGCAGGAGGAGCGGGAACGAGAAGAGCAGCGGCGATTTACCGCCCTCAGTGACCGAGAGAAGGTGAGGCTGGAGGTTCTCTTGTCCACGGCAAGCCTTCCTTAGAGGTCTAATCCCTTCCCCATTGTGCAGATGTCACCTCTTGGGTGCCCTACTCACCACTGGGGGCTTTTCCTTAACACACTTCTCTCCCTCAGAGAGCTCTAGCCGCAGAGCGCCGACTCGCTGCTCAGTTGGGAGCCCCTACCCCTTCAATCCCTGACTCTGCAATCGTCAATGCTCGGTATGGGGCAGGGGTTTGAAGGAATGGGTGGGCCGTAATGTTGCAGGGACCACTGGGGACAAGTGAACTGAGTGCCTGCACAGTATTCAGAAGGGCTGTTGAGGGGATTTGAGATGTTCTGGCAGGAGGAGGGATGGGGAGAGCTTGTATTGCAAAGTTTCTGGGGTACCTGTCCACCCATGTTTCTTCCTCTTGTTCAGACGCTGCTGGAGTTGTGGGGCATCCCTCCAAGGCCTCACTCCCTTTCACTACTTCGACTTCTCTTTCTGCTCCACACATTGCCTCCAGGATCATCGCTGTCAGGCAGGGAGGCCCTCTTCTTGATCTCTTACAGCTCTACCTGGGGCCAACTCAGGGCCCTGAGAGGGCATATTCACAGCAGCTCTAGGTTTTTTCTTCCCCATGAAACCAGAGATTATTTGGAAGATGGAGGTGAAGGACACTTGGGAACCAGGGCAAAGACAGGGCCACAGAGGTATGTGGAACTGGTACTGTCTCTGGAACTTTAATCACAATAAAATTTGGCAAGGAATGTGTACTTGTGCTTACATTCAGAGGTATGGTGACCTTTAGTTCCTTATGGTCACCGTGGCCAGCACCAAGGGATCCTGCCCACTGCATGTCCCGGGTCCAAGGGATTTACCTTTCTTTTTTTTGAGATGAAGTCTTGTTCTGTCACCTAGGCTGGAGTGCAGTGGCATGATCTCCACTCACTGCACCTCTGCCTCCTGGGTTCAAGCAATTCTCCTGCCTCAGCCTCCCGAGTAGCTAGGATTACAGGTGCCCACCACCACGTCTGGCTGATTTTTGTATTTTTAGTAGAGATGGGGTTTCACCATGTTGGGCAGGCTGGTCTCGAACTCCTGACCTCTGGTGATCCACCCACCTCAGCCTCCCAAAGTGCTGGGATTACAGGCGTGAGCCTTTCTTTCAGTGTCCACTTAACTCCATTGGTTCAGAGGCACTCAGTGTATCCGCTGAGAGGGAATTGATACGTAGCCCATGCAAGGTGCTGTTGAGGATAGGCTTATCCAAAAATTGGACTTGGGGCTGGAGAGGCACATTTTCTAGTTCCAGCAATGTGATTCTGTTGAGGGCTCCCTTAGGAAACAGCAGGAATCTTGGCACGTAGAGAGTCTGTTGTGGGCCCCGCGTTGTCCAGTACCGGCCCAAGTTAAACCCATTGATCCAGACTTGGCCCTGGGGAATAGGGAGCAGGAAAGAGGGGAAAAGAAAGGGTCAGCTCTTCGGGGGTAGAATCATATCCTTGTGGGTTTCTAATCAAAGGATACTATCTGTTCCCCTCCTTCTGTGATTTTTCTCTTTTGCCTCCCTGCTACCCAAACCACCACCATTAGCAATTACCTTGGTCCATCCAGGTAGATACAGAAATGTGTCCCCAACTGAGCCTACAATTGGAAATGTTTTAGAGTAGAATGTGGGGCCAGAAGGAGCTTGAGGATGTGGCCTTTTCAGCAACTGGAGGGGAAACCACCACTTTACAAGGTTATCAATTTTCAGAGGGAACATCATCCACTGGGTAAGGATTGTGTGTCCCAGAATTGGTGGCTCCAACAGGCCCTGTAGGGAAGGCAAATGAAAAGTCATCATTCACTAAGCTCTGGGGCCAAGCTATCCTTAATCAAGTCCTGGGATTTAACTAGGTAAAGCTAGCTCACCTTGAAGTCACTGCTGTTAGACCCAAAACTCAGCCTCCCCATGTTCTCCAGCAAGATATCCAGTTTGGACCCCAGTTTCCCCATCAAAAATAGTTTATCTCTCATATTTCGCTCCAAAACACCCTGGAACACCTGTGGATAGGAGATAGGATAGGTGCAAGGTTCAGTATCTAGCTCTTAGCCACTGCATAGGAGACCACATTAGGACACTTATTTGGAGGACAGAGAGAATGTAGCTCTCCCTATTCTAGAACTCTATCCTTTATCAAACTCTTCCTCATCCCAGCGTATCTTTGGAACCCTCTGCAAATCTGAGCAGGCAGGTGGGAAAGGGTAAATATGGAGAACTTAAAGCTAACACTTCCTGGGGAAGAGAGGAAACTAGGGCTCACAGCCTGGAATTAGGTTCTCACCCCATCCACCATCACATAGGCACGGTCATGGACTCCATTATTTGGCACCCAGAATGGTGTTGGCTCAAAAATGGTATGGGTCAGATAGGTTCGGTACAACATGAAGCCATGGTCCTGGGTGTGGAGAATGAGTACTTCAGACAAACAGAGATACAAAAGAACCCTGTGGTTATAGCCAAGGAACTTTTGGCTGTAGTTGCTCAGGGAGGTTGTCATCTCCACCAGATGTGGGTTTATGTCTTACCTGCTTGACGGCCTCAAAGGTCATTGGCAAGATTGAATTAATGGGACCATGGGGGCATAACAAGTCTAGGAAAGCCAGCAAATGCCCAACCTATTAGAATAAGGGAGAAGAATCAGAGTATAAGGGAAGTTTCTGGATAGAAGACAAGAAAGAATAGGCTATTCAGAAAACAAAGGTGTGGTATCAGAGAAAAGATGCGGAGGAACTTACCAGGTGGAGAGTCAAAGGTCCAAGCATCATCTTGGGGCTGGGGGGAGGTAAAGGTCCCAAAGGAACTTCCTGGAACTGAGCCCAAATTCTCTCAGAAGCCATAGGAAAACCACAGACAAGAATACCTATTATGAGACTCTAGGGAGTTCTTAACCTGGGGCCCAGGGAAGGGCTTCAGGGGTCATGAAAGCTCTATTTTGCACACTCGTGTTTCTTTGCACATGGTCCCATTTGGGTGAATGGGGAAATGCCTCAGTGAGATGCTGAGCTGTGCCCCAGGCAATAACCACCAGTTGATGGGATCCCTTTATAATGTGGGCACTCCCCCCAAATTAATAAAAGCCTTTGGAGCTTAACGAAGTGGTAGGGTACCTTGCTGATGACATTTCGAAGAGCAAAAAGCTTAGGTGTAGGGTCTCCTGCTTCAGATATAGGTGCATCATAGTCATAGCTAGTAGTTATTGGAAGGAAGCGTCCCTTCTTATCAGCACCTGAAGTTGAGTCAATTTAATTCAACATCTATTTCAGATGACAGGCACTACTAAGCATGCTTCATACAGAGGAATTTTGCCATTAGAGGGGACAGTGGTGGCCATATTCAGCTTCTAGACATGCGAAACCACCTAGCCCTTAGATTCTAATTCTCTGTTACCTCCCTGCTTCTCTCCCAGGGACCATTTGGACTCACCATTCCAATATCCAAAGTTGGTACCTCCATGGAACATGTACCTGAAGTGAGGGAGGGTGGGGAAAAAGATAAAAGCTGACTCACTGAATCTTAACTTTCATCCCCAACTCCCAGCTACAGAGTTATATTGGCCTCGGTGTCTTTAGTTACATGTTCACACTGGCTCCCAACTCAAGCATGTTCTCTAGTCCTTTGGTTACAGCTGACACAGACCATGTGGAGTGATTCTGGCCCCAGTAATCCAGCCAGCCTGTGTAGTACTCAGAGATTACCTACAGTGTGAAATGAAAGGAGCTGTGAGTGAGATGGAACTGAGCTGGACCCATTCCCATCCCTGATTCTGATTCTTCTCTGGTCCCTCACCAATGGCCCATGGGGTTCATACTTCCGAAGCAGGGTAAAGATTTTGGTCATGTTGTCAGCTGCGGAAAAAAGAGAAAAGAAAAAAACAAATATTGTGGAAGAGGTGTCCCTTCCCCAGACTCCACTCCCGGCCCTTGCTTGGAGACCTGGGCCAAAATCTACAGTGGTATAGAGTCCCTGGAGGGAGCCACACTGGAGTCCTTCAGGCCCATCTGTAGTGAAGAGCAAGATCTTTTCTCCTAGTAGTGCACGGAAGAGCCCAGCCAAGTGCCTCATGTAGCTGGAGTCACAGGCTCCGTAGCTACCATATTCATTCTCTACCTGCCAGAGGGAAGGGAAAGTGGAGCCCAGCTGTGGGGTGGAGATAAAGAACCCCTTGCACCTCCTTCCCCTGCCCCAGTCATATCCCCCTTGTACCTGAATGCTAATGATGTTACCACCATTGTGGTAAAGCCATGGATATATCTTAGGCAGCAAAACCTTGAACCAGGAGTCCACCGCGGCAAGGAAGTCTAAAGGAAGGAGCAGAGCTTCTTTGTTAGGGGCTACCATTACACTTGCTCACCACTAAATATAGGAAGCAATGACTCATCAAAAAATTCCCAACCCTAAGCACCTTGTAAATTTACATGTCAATGAAATTTGAACATAGGAAACCTTAAAGTAGTGTTTCTTTTCTTTCTTTCTTTTTTTTTTTTTTTTAGAGTGCAGTGGTGTGATCTCGGCTCACTGCAACCTCCACCACCGGGGTTCAAGCGATTCTCTTGCCTCAGCCTCCCAAGTAGCTAGGATTACAGGCATGTGTCACCATGCCCGGATGATTTTATATTTTTAGTAGAGACGGGGTTTCTCCATGTTGGTCAGGCTGGTATTGAACTCCCAACCTCAGGCGATCTGCCTGCCTTGGCTTCCCAAAGTGCCAGGATTACAGGACTAAGCCACTGTGCCCAGCCCTAGTGTTTCTTAAGAACAAATATAAGATGTTTATGTGAATTTAATGGTATCTACACAAAAATAATAAATATAAGAAAATGTTAAATATATAGCCTAGAGTATATAATCAACTTATACCTGAGATTGCTATGAAGTAGCATGGGAATTCACAGAAATGTAGAATATCTGACCTGCTCTGATGTAACTGACAATGCAGGTGATTTAAATAAGCAATTGAAACATTATTATATGGGTTGAGCATCCTTAATCTGAAATTTGAAATGCACCAAAATTTGAAATTTTTGAGCATCTACATGATGCTACAAATGGAAAATTCCGCATCTGACCCTTTGCCTTCTGACGGTCCAATGTACACAAACTTCATTTCATGCACATAATTATTTAAAATATTGTATTCCTGGCTGAGTGCAGTGGCTCACACCTGCAATCCTAGCACTCCGGGACTCTGAGGCAGGCAGATCACTTGAGCCCAGGAGTTTGAGACCAGCAGGGCAACAAGATGAAACCCTCTCTTAAAAATATAAAACATGGCTGGGCATGGTGGTTCATACCTGGAATCCTAGTACTTTGGGAGGCTGGGTCAGGCAGATCACCTAAGGTCAGGAGTTTGAGACCAGCCTGGCCAAAATGACAAAACCCCGTCTCTACTAAAAATATAAAAATTAGCTGGGCATGGTGGCATGCACCTGTAGTCCCAGCCATCAGGAGGCTGAGACAAGAGAATTGCTTAAATCTGGGAGGCGGAGGGTGGAATGAGCTGAGATAACGTCACTGTACTCTAACCTGGGTAACAGAGCAAGACTCCATTTCAAAAAAATAAAATAATAAAACATAAAATACTGTATTTACTAGCAGGGAAGGAGGATAAAAAATGGTGTTATGGGTCAGACGTGGTAGCTCACGCCTGTGATTCCAGCACTTTGGGAGGCCGAAGCAGGTGGATCACCTGAGGTCGGGAGTTTGAGACCAGCCTGACCAACCTGGAGAAACCCCGTCTCCACTAAAAATACAAAATTAGCCGGGTGTGGTGGCACATGCTTGTAATTCCAGCTACTTGGGAGGCTGAGGCAGGAGAATTGCTTGAACCTGGGAGGTGGAGGTTATAGTGCGCTGACATTGTGCCATTGTACTCCAGCCTGGGCAACAGAGCAAGACTCCATCAAAAAAAAAAAAAAAAAAAATGGTGGTATGACTGGGCATGGTGGCTCATGCATGTAATCCCAGCACTTTAGGAGGTTGAGGTGGGTGGATCACCTGAGGTCAAGAGTTTGAGACCAGCTTGGCCAATATGGTGAAACCCTGTCTCTACTAAAAATAAAAAAAAATTAGCCGGGCATGGTGGCAGGCACCTGTAATCCCAGCTACTCAGGAGGCTGAGGCAAGAGAATCACTTGAACCCAAGAGGCGGAGGTTGCAGTGAGCCAAGACCATGCCACTGCACTCCAGCCTGGGCAACAAGTGTGAAACTCTGTATCATGGTGGGGGGAGGCGGTGGGGGGGGGAGGTGGTATATGGGGAACAGAGAGAAAGCCCAGGTGCAGTGGCTCACACTTGTAATCCCAGCACTTTCAGAGTCCGAGGTGGGTAGATGACCTGAGGTCAGGAGTTCGAGACCTGCCTGGCCAACATGGCAAAACCCTGTCTCTACTAAAAATACAAAAAAATTAGCAGGGCGAGGTGGTGAGCGCCTGTAATCCCAGCTACTCAGGAGGCTGAAGCAGGAGAATTGCTTGAAACTGGGGGTCAAGGTTGCAATGAGCCGAGATTTTGTGACTGCACTCCAGCGTCGGTGACAGAGCAAGACTCTGTCTCAAAAAAAAAAAAAAGTATATATATGTGAGAGAGAGACCAGGAAGGCCTCACCAAGGTGACTTCCTCAGGAAGCTTGTGATGAAGGAACACCACATGAAAAGGCTGCAAAGCCAAAGGCCTGGTGGGTTTGAAGAACAGCAATGAGGCCACTGTGGCTGGAGCAAAGTGAACATGGGGGAGAAGAGCAATAATGCCTAGTAGGTGACTGGGGCCAATTATGTAGGACCTACCACTTTAAGGAATCTATGGTTCATATTGTGAATGAGATGAGAACCTACTGGATAGGTTTAAGCAGAGAAATGACAAGATCTGGGATGTATCTTTAAACTTATTTCAACAGGATCACACTGCTGTATTGAGACAAGACTATACGGGGCAGAGGGCAAATGAGGGAAACCAGTCAGGAAGCTATAAAATAAGCCAGCTGAGAGATGGTTTGGACCAGAGTGGAGGCAATGGGGGTGATAAGAAGTACTCAAATTTAATGTTTGTGAAGAAAAGCTGATAGGAATTTCTTTTTTTTCGAGATAAGGTCTCATTGATCTGTCGTCTAGGCTGGAGTGCAGCTGCACAATCTTGGCTCACTGCAACCTCTGCCTCCCGGGTTCAAGTGATTCTCCTGTCTCAGCCTCCCAAGTAGCTGGGATTACAGGAACTCACCGCCTCACCCAGCTAATTTTTTTCTATTTTTAGTAGAGACGGGTTTTTGCCATGTTGGCCAGGGTGATCTTGAACTCCTAACCTCAGGTGATAAGATTTTCTGCCAGATTGAATGTGGGGTAGGGTGGTCAGTAAAGGCTTCTCTGAAAAGGGTCATGTGAAGAGCAGGGCAAGAACATCTTGGTAGAAGGGATGATATATGCTAAGGTCCCCAGAGATTGTAAAGATAGGTGTGAAAGATTATACATAGTGCTTAGCTTGCCCCTTTGGAAAATGGAGTTGTCATTAGCTGAGAGGGGAAGAAGGAGGGAACAAGTGATTTGGGTGGCAATGCTAGGAACTTAGTTGTGTCACTGTGCCTTTCATTTGTCCAAATGGAGAAGTCAAGCAGGCTGGATATACGTATCTGAAAGACAAGGGAAAGGTCCTGGCTAAAGATACATATTTCAGGGTCATCAGCTATTAAATGGAATTTAAACTCCATCATGCGATGAGACCACTAAGGAATGAGAATATAGAAAAGAGAAGCATCCAAAGACAACCTTTTTACATTGACTGGAAAGGAAAATAGAGAAAAACCAGTAAGAGACTATGAAGAAGTGGTCAGAAAGACTGGAGGGCAGGGGCAGGGACCAGATAAGTGAGGTATCATGGAAGGTGAGAGACGAGTGTATTTCAAAGGACAGTGTGACTAACTGTGTTGAATGCTGCTGATTGGTTAAGGAGGATGAGGCCTGAAAGGTCACCATAGATTTAGCAATGTAGAGGTCACTGGTTTTCTTGAGCAAAACAGACTGCATGTTGGTGTACCATGAATACTTTATCGTTTTAAATGTATTTCAGTCCGCTGAGTTTGGGAGATACTACGAGAAACATAAAGCTCTCCGGCTCTCTTAAGAAGAAGTGAAACAGCACCTGGATAGAGCCCCACAGATATAAGGCATTTTTCCAGGGCAGTATTTTAAAAAGTTATAAATCAGATAAAATTTTCCCCTTGATATCTGCACCTGAAGTGAAATCTAAACTTGAAATATTGGGCATCCTCAGAGCTTAATCTTGAGTTCTCCTTTCTTCTTTCTCTATATTATTTCCCCAGGTGTTGTCTCAGTACCCATGGATTTAAATGCCATCTTTAGACGGATGACATCCAAATTCATGTCTAGCTCAGACCACTCCACTAAGCTCCATATTCATACATTGCTTACTTAATATCGTCACTTGAGTGGGACATGAAAATTTAACATGACCAGGACAAAACTATTGTTTGCCCCTAAAGTTGTTCATCTGCCACCCCTTGCCTTGATGCCTTTCTTTCCCAATCATACCTATACCACCTCATCCTCTCCCTTCCAATCAAAATCTGTCAACAAGTCCTGGCGATTTTTATCTCCAAACCATCTCTCAGGTCTGCCTTCTTCCTTCTGTTTCTACTGCCATTGCCTTAGTCTAGGCACCATCATCTCTGCCCTTAGCTAAAGTGATAGTTCCCAATTAGTTTCTCCACCCCTGCCCTTGCCCCCGAATACATTTCCCACATCCAGGCTGAAATATTTTAAAACATCATGTCACATCTCTGGTTAAATTTTTTCAATGCTTTTCTGCTGTACTGGGGATAAAATGCAAGTTGTTTACAGTGGCGCCCAAGGTCCTGCATCGACCGCCTCCATCTCATCTTCGATTTCATGTTACACTGTTGTCTCCCTACCCACTATGCTCCCACCATGCTGGTCCATTTTCAGTTCCTCAATCATGCCATGTTCTTTCCCATCTCGGGGGACCTCTATCATCCCTTCTACCTGGAATATTCTTGCCTCACTCTTCATAATGCCAGTGTTTCCCTTCCCTAGAAGTCAACTGAAATGCTACCTTCTCAGAGAAGGCTTTTCTGACCACCCTACCTAAAAGAGGCCCACTGGCATTCATATCTCAACTCCTTGTTTACTTTCTTGCATAGCATTTTTACAGCCTGCAATAATAGGTTTTTTTTTTGAGATGAGTCTCGCTGTCACCAGGCTGGACTGCAGTGGCATGATCTTGGCTGTCTGCAACCTTCACCTCCCAGGTTCAAGCAATTCTGCTTCATCCTCCCAAGTAGCTGGGACTATAAGCATGCACCACCATGCCCAACTAATTTTTGTATTTTTAGTACGGATGGGGTTTCACCATGTTGGCCAGGATGGTCTCCATCTCTTGACCTCGTGATCCACCTGCCTTGCCCTCCCAAAGTGCTGGGATTACAGGGGTGAGCCACTGCGCCTGGCCATTTAAAAAAAAAAAAAATAGTTTCTTCCACTATATTATAAGCTCTACTGCACAAGGATGGGGTCTGTCTGGTCCCCCAGTTTCTAGTATCCTGCGAGGCATGAAGGAAACAGTTGGTATATGAATGATGAACTCCAATTTGGGAATAGTCTCTTCTGCTTTTGGCACCCAAATAGCCCATTTTACTTGCTTCTGTGTTAAATCTTTTGTCTCAACTCACCTGGATCTGAGGTTCTTAGATGAATTTCAGGTTTTCGAAGCAACCAGGATGGGAGACCCCCCTGAGACAAACAAAAAGATGACAAAGAAGCATGTAGGTTTTGTTTTGGGGTGTGGTGGCGAAGGAAGGAAGGGAAGGAATTGAGTATAGTGCTGGAGATGGCCCTAGAGGGTGGGCAGATGGGAGTGGTCTAGGAACCACACAAGGATAACGCTGCTTCTATCCCTTCTCCAGCTAACTCACCATCTCCCACTCTGCACAGATGTAAGGTCCTGGTCTCAGTATGACCAACAGGTTCGCTAGAGCTGCCTCATTCAGAAAGGCAATGAGGTCCCGGCTGCCATTAAAGTTATAGACCCCAGGCTGTGGCTCATGGTAGTTCCAGGGCACATAACTGAGAAAGGAAGAGGTTAACAGAGCCCAAGGTGGAGAGACACCAGGAGGCCTACGGGCTCAGGCCTTGCAGGGCATCTCCAGGAAGCGGCTGGAAGGAGGTCCTGCCCTGTCCTTTCCCACCCTTGGCCTAGGAGTCCTGGAGTGCTAAGCCCTGTTCAAACATGCCAGTCTTCCCGTCCCGACCTCCTTTCTTAGTGGGTGGTAGACCCCACCCCTTCGCGGCTCTTGCCAACACTTCTTACAACTGTATGGCGTTGAGGCCGCTCCATCGCATCTTTAAAAGCCGGTCGGCCCAAAGCACTCGCGGTACCCGAAAATAATGCAGGCTGCCAGATACATAGCGGAACGGGGCCCCGTCTAGGAGAAACCTGTCATGATCCCGATCCACTACGAACGACCGAGTGTCTGCCTACAAAGAGAAAGAGATACTGCTCAGCAGATGCCTGGAGGGAGGGTCGAGGGTCAGCGCCTGCCCAAAGCGGAGGAGATGGAAGTAGCCCCGAGGGTGGCTTCGTTGTTACTTTTGACTTTCTCTTATCCGCTGGATCTGGTCCTGCGTCACCGCACCCCCCGCCCTCCACCCCGTCAACTGGTTCAACTGCCTCATCTTCTTACCTGAGGCAGCAGTAGCGTCAGAAGCGGCAGCAACAGGGAGTGAAGGCAGGATGGCTTCTTGGGAGCCATGGCGCTTACAAGGCTCCTCTAGTCGGAGACTGCAGACAGACTGTCACGTGTCAGATTCCTGGGAGGGAACCTCAGCAAGCAAGGGGGCGGAGACCACCTCAAGTTGCCAGGCAGTTAGCCTGGACTTCCTCCTCTCCAGCCTGCAGCCACCCCCTACTCTACTAGTTTGTAAAATCCTCTTTATCATGCTAAAGTACAGTTAACCAATCAGCTTCATCAGCGTCACCTGGGAGCATTGTTAGAAATGCAGAATCTGGGGCCGGGCGCGGTGGCTCATGCCTGTAATCCCAGCACTTTGGGAGCCCGAGACGGGTGGATCACGAGGTCAGGAGATCGAGACCATCCTGGTCAACATGGTGAAACCCCGCCTCTACTAAAAATACAAAACAATTAGCTGGGCATGATGGCCTGTGCCTGTAATCCCAGCTACTTAGGAGGCTGAGGCAGAAGAATTGCCTGAACCCAGGAGGCGGAGGTTGCGGTGAGCCGAGATCGCGCCATTGAACTCCAGCCTGGGTAAGAAGAACGAAACTCCGTCTCAAAAAAAAAAAAAAAGAAAAGAAAAAAAAGAAATGCAGAATCTGGGCCGGGCATGGTGGCTCACACCTGTAATCCCGGCACTTTGGAAGGCCAAAGCTCGTGGATCACCTGAGATCAGGAGTTTGAAACCAGCCTGGCCAACATGGCGAAACCCCGTCTCTACTAAAAATACAAAAATTAGCTGGGCATGGTGGTGGGCACCTGTAATTCCAGCTGTTCAGGAGGCTGAGGCAGGAGAATTGTTTGAACCCAGGAGGTGAAGGTTGCTGTGAGCCTAGATCAGGCCATTGCACTGCAGTCTGGGCAACAAGAGTGAAACAATGTTTCAAAAACAACCACACACACACACACACACACACACACACACACACAAAACCAAAAAAAAAAAAGAAGAAATACAGAATCTGGCCAAGTGCGGTGGCTCACGTCTGTAATCCCAGTAGTTTGGGAGGCTGAGGCAGGTGGATCACCTGAAGTCAAGAGTTTGAGATCAGTCTGGCCAATATGGTGAAACCTGTCTCTACTGAAAATACAAAAATTAGTCGGGACTGGTGGCGTAAGCCTGTAATCTCAGATACTAGCGTAGCTGGGCAGGAGAACTGCTGGAACCCGGAAGGCGGAGGCTGCAGTGAGCTATCCTGCCACTGCACTCCAGCCTGGGCAACAGAGAGAAGAGACACTGTCTCAAAAAAAAAAAAAAAAAAAAGAAAAAAGAAATGCAAAATCTCAGATCCTACCTCAGACCTATAGAATCAAATTTGTATTTTAACAAGATTCCCAGGTGATCTTAGGCACCTTCAAAATTGAGAAGCATGGCTTGACTTGACTGGGCTCCCTGAGGACAGGGAGTGCCCTTTTTATCTCAAATCCTCAGCTTCTAGCACAGGGCCCGGCACACAGCAGGTTAAATCTAGATGAATGAATGTCAGAACCAAAGAGCTAAAACATGTTCAGAACCAAGGGAAACCACTGGAAAATCTTCAGCGTGATCCGGGGTGTGGAAGGGGGCAACCAGGTCATAGAAGGACCTTTTTCCTGAGACCCCTGTTTCAGCAAAACAGCCATTCCCTCCTGGCCATTCCACCTTCATTGGAAGTGCACCCTTCTCCAGCTTACCCCTGCCTGCCTCGGCAACAGATGTCAAGGACAATTGCTTTGTGCCAAGGCTTGGAAATTTGTGAATTTCCGTTCCTTTTGCTTTTACAGTTTCAAGCATGGGATGTGAAGATCAGGGTAATAATAATTACTGTTGACACGTACTGAAGGCTATGTGTCAGATATTGTATTAAACACTGTATATCTCATCTAATCTTCAAACAAGTCCACGAGGTAGATAATATCATTTCCATTTCACAGAGGAGGAGAGGAAAGGACGGAAACATTAAGTAGCCTGTCCAAGGTCAGGCAACTATGTTAATAGAGCTGGCATTTCAACTAGTCAGTCCCGCCTCACGGTTAAGCTACTTAACCTTAGGTACTAATACCTTTTTTCAGGTACCAAAATTAATGATCCAAGAAGTTAAGAAACTTGCGCGAGTTTACACAGCTAGTATGCTATTAACATTCAATTTAGAAACTGAAAGTCTGGTTCACAAGCCTGAGCTCTGAATCACTGAGACTAAGGGTAGTGCGATACAGCCCAGAGCCCGGAAGTTGTACGGGATCAGCAATCCAGACCACCAGACCCGCCCCTCCCTGGATCCCCCTCCAGGCTGCAGTGTAGTCGGCGGCGTTCTGCCCCGGAGTGCCGGAGGTATGAAGCCTCCTACCTCCAACATTAGGAGATGGAGATCCTGGGGGCCTCGGGCCAAGCCCGGCTTTGTTCCCCTTTGGCGCAGGTGTCTGCGTCTTGACCCCTACTGAAGGCCAAGTAGAGAACCCTCACAAGAGTCCTGCGACCCGTCCCCCGCCAGGCCTAGCCCGCTCCGGGCCTCTCAGCTCGCCGCCCTCACATCCTCCGACTGCCTAGCGGTTGCTAAGATATCGCCGGCCGTTGCGCCGGTGCGGACTGATGATGTCAGCGCTGCTTCCGGTCCGTGGCGCTGCGCTCTGGCCGAGCCAGGTCAGTCGGGGAGTGCGGGCTGGCCCACCCCGGGCTCTGGGCTCCGAAGCCAGGGGTGGGCCCTGCCAGGAATGGGCTTGAGCCTCGCACGTCTTTTGAACTACCCTGTGCTCTGCCTTTGCGGCGCGACGGGCATGGGAGTGGGGCTGCCCAAAGGTGGGCTGGGGTTGGAGGAAGTGGCTGGGTAGCCGCTGTGTGTCTGTCCTGAGGCCGTAAGGCCCCTGACCCCACCCTTGGAGCTGGCGACGGAGCAGGGCCTGTTTTCCCTAGACAGTAGAGTAGTGTAGGTCCCAGAGACCTGGGCCTGAGCTCTCCGCATTGGGACTTCAGGAATCTTCTGGATTGTGCCGGACCTGCGACCCTGCCGTTGTTTTCTTTCCAGCATGATCCGCTGGGCTCCCAGCGCATCTCCTGGAAGAGCCCACTCATCTTGGACGAGCTCTTCGGTAGCCTCAGATCGTCCTTGAAGAGGATGACTGAGACATTATGGGCCACGCACTGTGTGTCTGCTCTCGGGGAACTGTCATCATTGACAATAAGCGCTACCTCTTCATCCAGAAACTGGGGGAGGGGTGAGTGTTTGGAAGTCAATTAACTAGTCCTGAAGGTTATGGTCATTGAAGGACAGCGGTCTGCACATGTTTGGGGCACAAGGGTTTTATCCCTATCCCTGTCCTCTCTCACCTGACAGCTCTTAGCTACACGGTATCGAGAAGGTGGATCCTGGAGCCAGGCCTGCTAAATCCACTTTGTGTGACTTTGATAAACCATGTTTTTTTCCATCTGCTTAATGGAGATGATTATCATGCCTCACTGATGGAGTTGTGAGGATTAAATGAGATAATATTATAAAATGTCTCACCCAGTGCTTGGTTCCTAAGTACTTGATAAGTGTTGGCTATTATTTACTTCTGTCAGGTGCAGAGATCTCTATTATGACCATAGGACCTCAAAGATTTCTATATCTCTGCTCCTGAGGAGCTCACAGTATAATATTCTTCAGATTTCACTTAGAGCCACATCTTGGGAGGGTTTCTGCTAAATGGGAAGAACACCCCACTCCCCACCAGGAAATTTCTCTAGGTCCAAGCCATGTTGGAGATGACCATGGCCCTTCATTGACCCCTTTGGCCCACAGTGGGTTCAGCTATGTGGACCTAGTGGAAGGGTTACATGATGGACACTTCTACGCCCTGAAGCGAATCCTGTGTCATGAGCAGCAGGACCGGGAGGAGGCCCAGCGAGAGGCCGACATGCATCACCTCTTCAATCACCCCAACATCCTTCACCTCGTGGCTTACTGTCTGAGGGAGCGGGGTGCTAAGCATGAGGCTTGGCTGCTGCTACCATTCTTCAAGGTCAGAAAGACTCTTGGTTATGGAGGGGGTTGCAACAGAGCCACGTACCCAAGGGCTGTGTGAGCAGTCCAGATGTTAGGAAGCAGGGACCACGTCCTGGGTGGCCGCTTTGGATTTGGGGTTTGAGGTGTGTGTCATGAAAGGCCTGATAGGCTTTGACACATGGAAGGGATCAGGCCTAGGGAGCAGAGGCTCCAAAAACATCTCCAACTTTAGGGAAACTTGTGTTGCAGAGAGGTACGCTGTGGAATGAGATAGAAAGGCTGAAGGACAAAGGCAATTTCCTGACCGAGGATCAAATCCTTCGGCTGCTGCTGGGGATCTGCAGAGGGCTTGAGGCCATTCATGCCAAGGGTTATGCCCACAGGTCAGTGGGAGGACCCTGTGTGCTTGCTGGGGCCCAGAGGAAGAGCCTCACTAAGAGAAATGGGAGGTCTCTGTTCTCTCAAGAAACAGCCTGCATGACTCTTTTGCTCACCGGGATTCCAGGCTTCCTGTCCAGAGATGTCCAGGTCATTTCTACTTCCCTACAGAGACCTGAAGCCCACCAATATATTGCTTGGAGACGAAGGGCAGCCAGTTTTAATGGACTTGGGTTCCATGAATCAAGCATGCATCCACGTGGAGGGCTCCCGCCAGGCCCTGACCCTGCAGGTAAAAGAGTCTCCATGCTCCTTTTCTCACCAGTTCCCCATTCCGCCCCTTCTGGTGCATGCCCCGGTTTGGTCACATGACCATGCCCTGTGCTCCACTTTTGAGCTCTGGGACCACTGTTCCAGGACTGGGCAGCCCAGCGGTGCACCATCTCCTACCGAGCCCCAGAACTCTTCTCTGTGCAGAGTCACTGTGTCATCGATGAGCGGACTGATGTCTGGGTGAGGAGCATGTAGGAGGGCATCTGGGTAGGGAGGGCTGTGGCTCTGTACCCACTGTGGAGTAGAGTAGGTTGTTGGTTTCTGTTGCATGGGGCCCCAGGAGCCACAATATGTCCCCATCCACTTCAACTTCCTTCCTGGGAACTGTTACTGATACTGTACCCAATTGCACCGGATGTGGTATAATCCCTGCCCCTGAACAGGGTGAATACAGCTCAGTGTCAGTACTGAAGGCACTGGCTAAGCAGCGGCTACAGAGGCCTCTGGCTGACTGGCAGTTTCTCTGGGCCCTGGCGGTACCATGTGGCTGAGGTCAGCATATTTTTAGCTTATATAGTGTCCTTTTACCACAGAAGGAGAGAGATGTCACCTCCATTGGTCCCCTTCTAGGTACTAACCAAGTTATACTCAGTCCCTAGGCTGCGTGCTATATGCCATGATGTTTGGGGAAGGCCCTTATGACATGGTGTTCCAGAAGGGTGACAGTGTGGCCCTTGCTGTGCAGAACCAACTCAGCATCCCACAAAGCCCCAGGTGAGCAAGCAATGAATGTGGCACGAGGTGTTTCAGACTCCCCCCTGGTATTAGCTGAGTTGGCGGATAGGTGTCATCCAATCTCCCTGAGCTCCTCCCTCCACAGGCATTCTTCAGCATTGCGGCAGCTCCTGGCCTCGATGATGACCGTGGACCCACAGCAGCGTCCTCACATTCCTCAACTCCTCAGTCAGCTGGAGGTGCTACAGCCCCCAGCTCCTGGCCAGCACACTACCCAAATCTGAAAAAGCAGCGGCATGTTGAGAAGGTGGTCCCTCAGGCCTTAGAAAGAGGTTCCTATCCCTCATTGGAATCTCCCCTAATTCCATCCAGGATACTGTTCTCTTACACTTGGGGGTCACGGGGTCAGGACAGTCATCTCAGTCCTGCATCCGCTCTTCTGCTTTCTTACCTCCAAGAGCAAAACCTGGGCAAGGAGACTTACTGAGTGAGGGTGGGTGGGGGTTGGGAAAAGGGAAACTGCTGGGATATGGAACATGGCTCTGAGTGGGACTGCTGAGCTCATATCATGTTCTGCCTCCAAATCTGGGAGCAGGAGAATGTATAAAGAATAAAGAGGAAACAGGTTGGAGTGGATCTTAAGTCTCAGTGTTCCTGGAGTGAGAGAAGAGGTGCAGGGCACCCAGAGTCTGGTTGCCATTTCCAGGTGAACAACCTGGGAAGAAGAGGGACTGGTGCAGAGTCAGCAGTGGTGTGACTTCATTCCATGGAAGGAGGTTGGTTAGCAGTGGACAGTTCTAGTTTGTCTTAGATCAGAACTTAAAGCTGCTTGGGCTTAAGCTGGTGTCTGCCTGTGTCAAAACTGGGACTAAGGCCCCCTAAAAGCACCCAACTAGTTCTTTCCTTCCTTCACTCCTGGGTTGAGCAGTTGTCAAAGCAGCCCAGCCGGTTTGCCAGGCAAGGGCCTCTGGGTGGAGACACCTGAGGAAGCTTTGGGACAGCTACATTACAATCTCCCATCCTCAGCCTAGGGGCAAGGGGAGTGGAGGTGGCAGCTGTTTGGGCTCATGTCTCCCTGATGGTTCTAGCTCATACATGGTTAATGATTAATGGGGCAGTGTGGTATGGCAGTATCCAGCTGCCACTTCTTGCCTACTCTGCTGAGTAAACAGGGGCCCTGTCTTAGCTGGACGTCAAACCTGTTCCCTAGGGAAGGGCACTGTCCCTGAATCACCAGGGAGGAAAGGCGGGAGGAAAGGCAAGGGCAGGGTTGGCATCTCCTTTGGTTGTGATCCAAGCCTCCTCCCTCCAACCATGCCCACCCTGCAGGCTGACATCAGCATGGGGCCTGGGGCTCCTGTTGGCAAAGTTGAAGCTTTCCCGGGGGCCCTAGCAGGAGTCTCCCACCAGTTAGCACTGAGGCTGAGGCCAGAAATAAATCACAAACAGAGGGGAGATGACCTGACTTTTAATGGCACAGCCCCAGCTCCAGCAAAGCAGCAAGACAGGAAGCTATGCAAAGCTGCTCAGAGGTGCAGTAGCACAAACAACTCTAGGAGATCGCCTGTGTTCCCTCCCATCCCCCAAGCTTATGACGTGGCTCCATGCCCAGGAACTCTAGGCCAGCCCAGCCCCACTCCCAAACCCTCATAATGCAGAGGAGCCTGGGCCAAGCCTTGCTTCCAGTTTGTAAATGTAGAGGCGGCAGGAAGAACAGGGCAGCAGTCTAACTCTCAAAGATAAACTACTGGATTAAACTTCTACTTGAAAGAAACTGAAGATTCATCCTTCAATAGTTTGTGTTTGGATTTGGTCCTCATTTCCTCCCTATCCCAGGTACCCCTAGGACTTCGATTTAAACTCCCTGGGGTTATGCTTCCTGGGCCTGGCAAGGACACCTTGGCAGGTCTCATCTTCAGCCATGGAAGGGATAAGGATCATTAGCAGCAAACAGTGAGGGCAGCGGCATCATGAAGGGGAAGGCAGCAGAAGCTCAAGCACTCACAGAGGGGACAAGAAACCGTGCAAGGAAACTGTTTATTTTAAAAGGATTTTGCAATAAACATAGTGAATAGGCTCCGGCAGCTGCTTTATTCTTCTCCCTCATCCTCATCCTCATAGGAATCGATGCCCACCTCCTCATAATCCTTCTCCAGGGCAGCCATATCCTCACGGGCCTCAGAGAACTCGCCCTCCTCCATGCCCTCACCCACATACCAGTGCACAAACGCCCTCTTGGCATACATCAGGTCGAACTTGTGGTCCAAGCGGGCCCAGGCCTCGGCGATGGCGGTCGTGTTGCTCAGCATGCACACAGCACGCTGCACCTTGGCCAGGTCACCCCCAGGCACCACAGTGGGAGGCTGGTAGTTGATACCGACCTTGAAGCCTGTGGGGCACCAGTCCACAAACTGAATGCTGCGCTTGGTCTTGATGGCGGCAATGGCAGCGTTGACATCCTTGGGCACCACATCTCCACGGTATAGCAGGCAGCAGGCCATGTACTTGCCGTGCCGGGGATCACACTTGACCATCTGGTTGGCCGGCTCAAAGCAGGCATTGGTGATCTCGGCCACCGACAGCTGCTCATGGTACGCCTTTTCTGCAGAGATGACTGGTGCATAGGTGGCCAGGGGGAAGTGGATGCGAGGGTAGGGCACCAGGTTGGTTTGGAACTCCGTCAGGTCCACATTGAGGGCCCCGTCAAAGCGCAGGGAAGCTGTGATGGAGGAGACAATTTGGCTGATGAGGCGATTGAGGTTGGTGTAGGTTGGGCGCTCGATGTCTAGGTTGCGGCGGCAGATGTCATAGATAGCTTCGTTGTCCACCATGAAGGCACAGTCTGAGTGTTCCAGGGTGGTGTGGGTGGTCAGGATAGAGTTATAGGGCTCGACCACGGCTGTAGACACCTGGGGTGCTGGGTAGATGGAGAATTCCAGCTTGGATTTCTTGCCATAGTCAACAGAGAGCCGCTCCATCAGGAGTGAGGTGAAGCCAGAGCCAGTGCCCCCGCCAAAGCTGTGGAACACCAGGAAGCCCTGAAGGCCTGTGCACTGGTCAGACTGAAAGGGAGGAACGAGAAGGACAGTTTAGGCAGAGGAGGGGCCTGAGGGACTCTATCACCTGGCTCCATAAAGCATAAAATAAATATATCAGCAGTCAGGGCCATACTGAGGATGCCATAGCAGTACCACACTCAAGACCATGTACAGTTAGAGATGACCCGTGTGAAAGGGATCTGAAAAAAAAACTCCTGACCATTAGGACAGTCTCTAAAGTTCCCTCCCTCCCCAGACAAACTCTCACCAGTTTGCGGATCCGATCCAGTACTGGGTCAATGATCTCCTTGCCAATGGTATAGTGACCACGGGCATAGTTGTTGGCGGCATCCTCTTTCCCAGTGATGAGCTGCTCTGGGTGGAAGAGCTGTCGGTACGGGCCATTTCGAATCTCATCTGGAAGGGCAAAAACCACAAGGCTATGCTCAGCAGAGACCTTCCTCCCCCCGGGTGGTGGCTGTGGCCAGATGCATGGAAGGACTCATCCTCCTGCCAGCCTGAGATACCAGAGTGTAAGAGAGAACCAGACCGGCTACCCAGGCCAGTCTGAGATCAGCTTGCCTTCTGCAGCTTCAAATACGGCTAGGAGTTTTCAGGGCCAGGAATGCCTGATCTAAATACCCTCTCTCCAGGGAGAAGCTTTGAGTCATGCTCCAACCCCCTCAATTTTGTCCCCACTTTTTCTCACCAATGACCGTAGGCTCCAGATCCACAAAAACTGCCCGGGGCACATGTTTTCCAGCACCAGTTTCACAGAAGAAGGTGGTGAAGGAGTCATCCCCTCCACCAATGGTCTTGTCACTGGGCATCTGCCCATCAGGCTGAATCCCATGTTCCAAGCAATAGAGCTCCCAGCAGGCATTGCCCATCTGGACACCTGCCTGCCCCACATGGACTGAGATGCATTCACGCTGAGGGATAGAGAGAGGGGACACAGCATGAGTCCCACAACCACAAGTCGTCACCTCGAAAGTCCCACTTCCACCCTATCACCTACCAGCTAGGATGACTCAGTTGGCAAGAGTGGAGGCTTGGGGCTGGGCAGAAGTGAGAAGAGGCTAGCAGCTTGCCTGGGCTCCCGGGTACAGGACTCCCCACCTGGAGGCACCCAGCAGGGAGGCCAACCTCTTAGCCCACTTTTCAGTGGGGAATCTGTCAAGTGAGCACTGTGGCTTCACATGACAAAAGAAGGGTTCCTGGAGGTATGGGTTTATGGTTAGAGGCCACCCACTTGATTATTTGCTTTGAGTATGAACAGCTAGAATTCATAGAACCCTTTCCCCCTTTCTTTCCTGTAGGCTGCAGAGGTGTCTCAGCCATCCAATCTGGTATCAGCGGACCACAAGCCATCAGGATGCCCTCCTCCCTCACCTTTAAATCCCATCTGGCTCTGGGGATCAGTCCCATCTGGCTCCTCTCCCCACCTCCACCCCTGCAACCTGGGTGTCTTCACCACTTTCATCTCTGTCAGTCGGCACGGAAGTAGCAGCAGTAATGCTTGTAAGCGCAGACGGTAGGGGCCAGCGATAAGGTTTGAGGGTATTGGGGCAAACATTGCCTTAGGCTCCGTTCCTGCCAGCCCGAAATTAACCTCCAAAGCACTAAAGTCCGCAGGGCCCGCGCACCTCCCTTCCCACACTGAAATGGCGGGGTGACGGTTTCCAAATATCCAGAAAAGGAAGCGGAACCTGCGGTGAGGCCCCAGAGGTAACCCGCCTTGCCCTGCGCAGGGTGGGCGCCATTCTGCAGCCCAGCCCTACATCCGCTCTCCCTCTGGAGTCTTTCCAGTTACTTCCCGGCCCAAAGTGGGGATTCGGTTTCGGCCCCCGCTCCTGAGCTATAAATACCACCCCCTACACGCACCTCTTTCCCCTCCCCCCAACCTGGCCTCGGCCCGCGGAGTGCTCAGCGCCAGCTGTCTCTGCCCATCCGCACCCGGGCTCCGGCTGGAGAGGGCCGGCTAGCTTCAGGAGGCCGAACCCCGTTCCCACTACCCCTCTCAGCTCAGAAGCGGGGTGCTGAGTCAAGGGAGGGGGTTCCGTGGATAGTTGGAATGCATACACAGAGGAAAGGGGGATGCGGCACTAGATAACCTGACCCCCTTCCACCTTCTAACGCCAAGCACGTGCTCGGTCAATTCAGGGCACCGGGGACTGGGGATGGAAGAGGGCAGCCAAGCGGGTCTTCCTTCGCCCGCGGAAAGGACGGGGCGCGGGCCCTCGTGACTCTCAATCAGAGTCGGGACACAAATGCTGGGTAAGGCAGGAGCAGAGTGCCAGGAGGGTTCCTCTCTGTCACTGAAGAGTCGCACTCCACCCCAAGCCCCATCTCCAGCCACCGAAGGTGAACTACAGGACTCGGCCAAAGTCACCAGGAGGGGATTGGGGAACGAAGATGCAAAACCTTCGCACCTCCTGGAGACCCGGAACGCCCGGTGGAGGTCCACGAGCAGGCTTGGAAGGAGTGTCCCCCAAAGGAGAGGAGCAATTAGGGGAGGGGCGCGACCCAAGCAGGGCCGCACTCACCATGGTGAGTCCGGGCGGTGCGTCTCACGTTGAGTCGGTGTGACGGGTCTCTGTGAGAACTGCGCTAGCTGCAGTGCCGCACCGGTCTTATATGGGGGGGCGGGGCCCGCGTTCTCCGCTTGCCCACTAGGGGCTGGGCGGCCCACAGGCCACGCCTCCCAGAGGGGTAATTGGCCCCGAGGGGCGGAGCTGGCCGGGTCCCATCCCCAAGCTGCCCGCGGGTCCCTCACCTGTCGGGGTGGGATTAGGAGTCGCGACTCAGGCTTTAACTCTTTCTTTCCCGTTTTGAGCCTACACCCTGGGCTCCCGAGGGCCTCCGCGGAGACGCAGGGTGCTGTGGCTGGGAGAGTCTCGTCTGCACCTGCGTCCTGGGGCCGCCGGTCATCCAGGTGTTCTGATTTAGGTCGGGAGCAGGCGAGGCGGTCCTTCCCAAGCGGCCGCGGCTGGCCTTTCGCCCTTACCATTCCAGCCCCGCCTCCCAGGAGACTGGAGCCGGCTGCGCGGCCGAGGCGGGTCCCCGGGGAGCTCCTGCCAGCTGCCCGACGCTTGCTGGTCCCCGGCCTGGGCGGCAGGCTTTCGCCGACGCCTGTGGGAGGCCGAGGACCTGGAGCTGCACAACCTGAGCCCCAGGGTGCCGGTTCCTTAGGCGCTCCCGCAGAACCGAGCCCGGCAGCGTGTCTGCCGGGGCCAACCCAGGAATCTGCCGGTGGCTCGCCGGCCGCCCGCGGGTTAGTGGCCGGGTCATCAGCGCCGTCACTATGATGCCTTCGTTGCGGGCACCTGCCAGTTCTCTTGCTGCCAGAGCTGTGGGGGGCGCTGACCTGGAGGCCTCAGGACCCTGAATTCGCCTCCAGGCTTCCCTGTGTGACCTTGGGCAAGTGACTTAACCTCACTGAGTCCTTGACATTTTTGTGGGTGAAAAGAGGCAGTGACTTCTCTGGAATCACTTGTTTCAGTGTTTCACTGAAACACTTGAATGCTTCAAAAGGAAACATTGTTGTAAGCTATCAAAATGTCTGTTGACTCGGAAGAGACAAGAAAATTGAGATTCTCATATCTTAGATGATTTTGACTTTTTTGGTCTCTTCTGTCTCTAAGCCAAGGGCAGAATCTGCACCCTACACCTTAATGATCTCAGCCCCAGGCCTCAGCAGAAGCACTTCTTTCTACATTTCATTCCGTTCTCCCCACTCCACCTTTTCAGGCTACTTCTGTCCTCCCTCCCTCCTTTCCTCTTTCCTCCCTCCCTCCCTTCTTTCTTCCTTCCTTCCTTCCTTTCTCCCTTCTCTCCCCCACCCCACACACCCAGGCTAGAGAGCAGTGGCACAATCTCAGCTCACTACAACCTCCATCTCTGGGCTCAAGCCATCCTTCTACTTCATCCTTCCACCTCAGCCTCCTCAGTAGCTGGGACCACAGGCATGCACCACCATGCCCAGCTTATTTTTTGTATTTTTAGTAGAGACCAGGTCTCACCATATTGTCCAGATTGGTCTCGAACTCCTGAGCTCAAGCGATCCACCCGCATCAACCTCCCAAAGTGCTGGGATTACAGGCTTGAGCAACCGCCCCAGCCTGCCTTACATTTTCTAATTGTCTCCCTTCACTGGGGAAAGTCATCCAGCAGTGCCCCGGGTGCTGCTGGTTTGCACATCCTTAAGAAACCTGTCTTCCTGGCTCTACATCACTTGGAAAGGATTCACCTGACCCTCCCCCATCATCTGACAACACAATGTAATACCGTGAAAGAACTAGTGATGGCAACTCTACCAACAAAATAGCTTAGGCAAGGCATGGAAAGGAATATAGTGAAATATGACAAGGTGTCTCTTCCTAGTAGACTTACCATCTGATTGGGAGAACAAGACTCATTCATAAAAAGAAAACTGACAAGGTCATATAGTGAGGCTGCTTTGGGGAATGAGGTCATGATCTCTACAAAGGAAGGAGCCGTAGTGATTACAGAACACATGCTGGGAGGTTGCAGACCTTCCCTGACCCTCTTTGGACTGTCTTTGTGGTTCCCTACCCAAGCAGAGTGAATGTAGTAAGAGACTTGAGCTTTCTTAGGAAAAACCCTAAACCTCTTTGACCTTCAGGTGCAGATTCTTCATTTGTAAAACCTGGGAGACAATTTCGGATTGCGAGTATCACATGAGTTTAGGGATGTGCATATTCACATCAAGGAACTGTTAAGTAGCTGTGACATTTATTTTAGTGCATATAGCACATCATGATGTAGTTATTTGTGTACATGTACATCTTACTATTATAGATAGCAAACTATTGGCAGTAAGGACTGTGTCTTATTCATCTTTGTAGCCCCCACCATAGTGCTTAGCATGCCTGGTACACATTTGTTAAGTGTGTGTCAGATGAATTGTTTCACTTCAGAGATGGTAGGCAGAAGAATGCTCCCCCATAAAGATGTCCACATCCTAATCTCCAGGACCTATGACTGTTACCTTACATGGCAAAAGACTTTGAAGATGTGATTAAGATAAAGATCTTGAGATAAGGAGATGATCCTGGATTATCCCAGGTAGGCCCAATGTAATCTCAAGGGCCCTTATAAGTGAAAGAGGGAGGCAGGAGGGTCAGAGTCAAAGAAGAAGAGGTCAGACCCAGTTTGGTGGCTCATGCCAGTAATCCCAACACTTTAGGAGGCTGAGGTGGGAGGTGGGAGGATCACTTGAAGTCAGGAGTTTGAGACCAGCTTAGGCAACAGAGTGAGACCCTGTCTCTACCAAAAAATAAAAATTAAAAAGTAATGAAGTCAAAAGTAAGTACAGGTCAGAATCAGGTGATTGTTGACTTTGAAGAGGAATAGGGGCCATGAGTGAAAGAATATGGACAGCCTCTAGAAGATAGAAAAGGCATGGAATAGATTCTCCCCTAGAATTTACAGATTTAATTCTGCAAGACCCTTTGACCCTTTTGGTTTCTTCTTCTTCTTTTTTTTTTTTTTGACAGAGTCTTGCTCTCTTGCCCAAGGTGCAGATTCTTTATTTGGATTTGCATGGCTCACTGCAACCTTGCTCTCAGATTTCTAGGCTCAAGCAATCCTCCCACCTCAGCCTCTCTAGTAATTGGGACTACAGACAGGCACCAGCACACCCAGCTACACACACACACATATATATATATGCGCATATATATATATGCGCATATATATATATATATGCACATATATATATATAATGGCTGGGTGCAATGGCTCACATCTGTAATCCCAGTACTTTTGAGAGGCTGAGGTGGGCAGATCACTTGAGGTCAGGAGTTCAAGACCAGCCCGGTTAACATGGTGAAACTCCATCTCTACTAAAAATATAAAAATTAGGCTCCTGTAATTCCCAGCTATTCTGGAGGCTGAGGCAGGAGAATCCCTTGAACCTAGGAGGTGGGGGTTGCAGTGAGCTGAGATAGAGCCACTGCACTCCAGCTTGGGTGACAGAGCAAAAATTCTCTCTCTCCTCTCTCTCTCTCTCTCTCTCCATATATATATATATATATATATATATATATATATATATATACACACACACACATTATATACATACATTTTAGATATTTTGTAGATATGATGGGGTCTTACTATGTTGCCCAAGCTCGTCTAGAGCTCCTGGCCATAAGCTATCCTCCTGCTTTGGCCTCCCAAACTGCTGAGATTACAGGCATGAGCCACTGCACCTGGCCCATTTGTTTTGTTTGTTTGTTATGTTTTTGAGACAGTGTCTCTCTGTGTCATCCAGGCTGGAGTCCAGTAGTGTCATCTCAGCTCTCAGCTCACTGCAACCTCCACCTCCTAGGTTCAAGTGATTCTCCTGCCTCAGTCTTCTGAGTAACTGGGATTGCAGGTGCATGTCACCACACCTGGCTAATTTTTGTAGTTTTAGTAGAGACAGAGTTTCACCATGTTGGCGAGGCTGGTCTGGAACCCCTGGCCTCAGGTAATCCATCTGCACCAGCCTCCCAAAGTGCTGCGATTACAGGTGTGAGCTGTCACACCCAGTCCCATTTTGTTTTGTGTTTGTTTTTGTTTGAGACAAGGTCTGGCTCTGTCTCAGGCTGGAGTGCAGTGGCACTCTAACCATCCTTCAACCTCAGACTCCCGAGTAGCTGGGACTACAGGTGCGCACGACCAGGCCTGGCTAGCTTTTTTGTATTTTTAGTAGAGACGGGGTTTCACCACGTTGCCCAGGCTGGTCTTGACTCATGAGCTTAAGGGATCTGCCTGCCTTGGTCTCCCTGGGTGCTGGGATTACAGGCATGAGCCACCATGCCCAGCCCACCTGGCTCGTTTTGGACTTCAGAACACCAGCCCTGGCAGATAACAAATTTGTGTTGTTTTAAGCTATCATGTTTTTTATAATTTGTTACAGTGACAATAGGAAAATGATATGACAGTAGAGGTGGACAGAAGCTACCATCTTAAGATGGGCAACATGCTCCCTCCAGTTCACCACAGTGCTCATCACTTTCTGTGTCTGTTGTCATATAACTTCATACACTCAGCCTACGTTACACATTTATGATACCCTGGCCCCTGTAGCTAAGAGTTTACAACACTCAAGCATGCTTTCTAGCTGACAAAATGGAGAAGACATGGGTGCAGAAAGAAATGCCCAAGACATGTTAGTGAAATACAGATTCTGCTTCTGATTGTGTGTGTGTGTGTGTGTGTGTGTCCATGTGTCCTTGGGATATATACAGATCCCCAGAATTAGGGCCACAAACTCTGGTTGAGTATGCAGGTAATGGTTCATTTTACCGGATCAAAAACTTTTAGACATTCATAGACATGTTCAGAATCTAGAAAATGCTGCCAGACACTTCTTCACTCTCCCATTGAATTATTTTTCGGTCCATCTACCTACATAAGTACTCTTCCTCTGGGTCTCTCTCCCTCTTCTCCTTTCCCATTATCATCTCCGTATTTTCTGACCCCTTCCGAGGGTCTCGCCTTTATCTTGAAGCAGGGCAGCAAGGTACTCAAAGTTTAAAATGTTTTCGCTGACTCCATCTGGGAGAGGCAGAGCCGCAGCCTTAGTGGTGTGCAGCCTTCAGTTTTTCCAGACTAGAGCATCTCCCAGCCATCCTCCTTCTCAGAGCACAGCCTTTACAAAGGGGGAACTCTATTCATCACATAGCCATGAATTCACCCCTCAATACTCTCCCTGCAGACTTGACTCACATGCTCCGCTGAGATGCTTTTGCCAAGGTCTCTAGCAGCCTACATCTTGCCAAATCCAAAGGCCACACATCTTCATCTTCATTTTTCTCAGCTGCTCGCAGCAGCATTTCCCATGGTTGATTCTTCTTTCCTTCTTGAAATTCTTTTTTCTTGGTTTTGATGACAGCACCATCTTCTAGCTTTTGTCCTGGCCACTCCTTCTTGGTGGACTATGATAGTTTAACTTTATTTTATTTTACTTTTGAGATGGAGTCTCATTCTGTCTCCCAGGCTGGAGTGCAGTGATCTGGCTCACTGCAACCTCTGCCTCCCAGGTTTAGGTGATTCTCCTGCCTCAGCCTCCTGAGTAGCTGGGATTACAGGCACCCACCACTGTGCCCAGCTTATTTTTTGTATTTTTAGTAGAGATGGGGTTTCACCATCTTGGCAGGCTAGTCTTGAACTCCTGACCTTGTGATCCACCCACCTCAGCCTCCCAAAGTGCTGGGATTATAGGCATGAGCCACAGTGCCCAGCTGAGAGCTTAACTTTATATGGTGTTCCCCATAGCCCAGTCTTAGATTCTCTTATTTCCTTCATTTATTTTTCTCCCTGAAGGAGCAATTATTAAAGCTTGCTGATGAATATATGAGGTTTTATTGAGGGATTATATTATCTCTACTTTTAGGTACATTTAAAATATCCATAATAAAAAGTTATTGTAGGCCAGGTGTGGTGGCTCATGTCTGTAATCCCAGTACTTTGGGAGGCCAAGGAGGGCAGATCATAAGGTCAGGACTTCCAGACCAGCTTGACCAATATGGTGAAACCCCCATCTCTACTAAAAATACAGAAATTAGCTGGGCATGGTGGCACATGCCTGTAACCCCAGCTACTCGGAGGCTGAGGAAAAAGAATAGCTTGAACCCAGGAGGCAGAGGTTGCAATGAGCCGAGATCACCCCATTGCATTCCATCCTGAGCGACAGAGGGAGATTCCATCTCAAAAAAACAAAAAACAAGTTATTGTAACATTTTTGGAATTATTCAAAAAGGAGTAGAATTAGAGTATATACATTCCCATACTATAGTGAAAGAATAGGATAAAACGAAATGAATGTCATATATATGCTGCTGACTCAAATTTATGTCTCCATTTTCTACCTCTCCTCTGAACCTGAGATTCATATGCCTATTTGTCTTGTTGACCTTTCCACTTGAAAGTCCATCAGACTCCCAAACATAACACATTTAACATGGAGCTCTGTTTTCTACCCTCACCCCACTCCCTGCCAAACCTGCTTCTGTTCTAGGCTTCCCAGTCTGAGTGATCATCTTCCTCCCAAGGAAGTTAAAAACTTAGGATCATTTTCCTGTCTCTCTCCTCTCCCTCTTTATAAGTTAGAATTTCTTGGCTTCAAATAATGGAAAGCCTAACTTATCAGTGGCTTAAACAATGAGGGCATTTATTATTTCACAAGAAATCTGAGTATAGGGCCTTTCCAGGGTTGGTTTAGTCATGTCACCAATAACTCCAGTATTTCTAGCTTTCTGCTCTGTCATCCTAAATGAGCTGGCGACATCTTCCCTCAGGAACACAAGATATAGCAGCTCTAAGTACCATGTCCTTATACGACACTGTCTTAAGGCAGGAAAGGGGGGTTTCCTCCCACATCTCTTTTTATCGGGAGAAAAACCCTTCCTTGAAGCGCCCTAGCAGACTTCCCCCTTATATCTCACTAGCAATTGCCTAAACCAGTCACTGGAGGGAGGAGTTAAATGACCATGGATGGTTTGGACTGAACTGTCCACACCCCTAGGTCTGGGAAAAAGCCATCTTCCTTGAACAAGTGGAAGGGTGAATACTCAAATAAATCAGGACCTTGCCAGTGAAGAACTGTGGCAGGGGCAGGGGCAGGCAAGGCTGCTGAGAAGCTCTGGCACCACCTACACTAGTATGTCCCTCACTTTACAGCCAACCCAGCTACTTCTCACCACCACCTGCTACCATCCCTTTATTCCTAGATGCCTTCAGCAGCCTCTGAACCAGCTTCCTGCTTCTAGGCTTAAAACTCTAATGCATTCTCCACGCAGCAGCTGCAGTCATCTCTGAAACACAAGCTAGGCAATGACGCTTGCCTCAAACCCTCCTGTTACACTTATATAAAAGCCATTATCCTTCCAAGTCCCCTCTGCCTCTATGATCTCATCTTGTACAGCTCTCTCCCTTCCTCACTGTGGATTTTTGGACACTCTGGGCTGGTTCCTACCTATGAATGTTTACACTTGCTATTCTGTCTGTCTGGAGCACCATTTTCCAGATCTTGCCTGGCTGATGACTCATCATTTAGGCCTCAGTTCAAATATCACCTTCTTAGAAAGTGGCTTCTTCTCTGTTCAGTCTAAAATAGCAGGGCCTGGGCCGGGCACGGTGGATCACGCCTGTAATCCCAACACTTTGGGAGGCCGAGGAAGGCAGATCACGAGGTCAGGAAATCGAGACCATCCTGGCCAACATGGTGAAACCCCGTCTCTACTAAAAATACAAAAAATTATCCGGGCATGGTGGCGTGTGCCTGTATTCCCAGCTACTCAGGAGGCTGAGGCAGGAGAATCGATTGAACCTGGGAGGCAGAGGTTGCAGTAAGCCGAGATTGTGCCACTGCACTCTAGCCTGGGTGACGGAGAGAGACTCTGTCTCAAAACAAAAACCAAAACAAAACAGCCCCTGCATGTCTTTCTGACTCATTATCCTGTGTTGTTTTATTCACATGCTTATTGCTATCTGAAATGTTCCTGTTTGTTTATTGTCTGTCTTGCCCAATAGATGTGCACATGGGAATGTTCTAGACAGGACAGAGTAGGACGGCACTAGATTTCATCAAGCTACCCAGAATGCATGCAACTGAAAACTGATACGTTGTGTATTTTTGGAATTGTCCCTTTAATATTTTCAGACCGTGGTTGACCACAGGCAACCGAAACTGCAGAAAGCGAAGCTTTGGCTAAGGGGGCGGGATGGGGGTGCCGCTGTGGTGGTGTTTCCAGGTGACATGAGCGCCCATTTGAGGCCAGTGGCCATGCGTTCAAAACATCAGTCAGCATGGTTCTGGATTTTTCCTTTTTCTTTTTTCTTTCTTTCTTTTTTTTTTTTGAAACAGAGTCTCACCCTGTTGCTCAGGCTGGAGTGCAATGGCGCGATCTCGGCTCACTGCAACCTCCACCACCTGGGTTCAAGTGATTCTCCTGCCTCAGCCTCCTGAGTAGCTGGGATTACAGGCGCCTGCCACCACGCCTGGCTAATGTTTTGTATTTTTAGTAGAGATGGGGTTTCACCATGTTGGCCAGGCTGGTCTCAAATTCCTGACCTCGTGATCTGCCCGCCTTGGCCTCCTAAAGTGCTGGGATTACAGGTGTGAGCCACCACACCCAACCCAGTTCTGGATTTTTCTATGGCCCCTGTTTAGCTGGGTGAGTGCAGACACAGAGCTGGGGACAAAATAAATTTAACCAGCATTCTGGTTTAGTCAAACAAGGCTGATGAAGATAGCAGGAGGCAAGAGAGTTGAGGGAGTGACCCTGGCTGGCCATCGAACTGAACACTGGGAGGAAGGAGATAAAGGCTGAGGAGGGGCTGCTGTGGACACTCTGCCATGTGGAAAGAGGGAAAGCAGACCCCCAAGTCCCAGATGAGTCTTAATTCCACCACTAATTAATCCCCATGTGACCACAGGAAGGACACTAGGGACTTCAATTTTCTTTTCTTCATCCTGGGAAAGGAGGCCTTGCCTTGCTTACCTCAGAGTTGTTGAGGGACTCAAAGGAGATATGGGGAGAAGGTGCCTTAAGAAGCTAATGCAGGCTGGGCACAGTGGCTCACGCCTGTGATCCTAGCACTTTGGGAGGCTGAGGCAGGCGGATCACCTGAGGCCAGGAGTTTGAGACCAGCCTGGCCAACATAGTGAAACCCTGTCTCTTCCAAAAATATAAAAATTAGCCAGGCCTGGTGGTGGGCATCTGTAATCCCAGCTACTCAGGAGGCTGAGGAAGGAGAATCACTTGAATCTGGGAGGTGGAGGTCACAGTGAGCCGAGATCGCACCACTGCACTCCAGCCTGGGCAACAGAGCAAGACTCCATCTCAAATAAATAAATAAATAAATATAGCAGAATACAAATGCTAGAGACTAGCCCTTTATCTTTTTCTTTTCTTTTCCTTTCTTTTTTTTTTGTGTGTGTGTGTGTGTGACAGATTTTCTCTCTTTTTGCCCAGGCTGTTAGTGTAATGGTGCCATCTTGGCTCACCACAACCTCCACCTCCCCAGTTAAAGCAATTCTCCTGCCTCAGCCTCCAGAGTAGCTGGGATTAGAGGCTTGTGCCACCACGCCTGGCTAATATTTTAATAAAATTGTATTTTTAGTTGAGACAGGGTTTCTCCATGTTGGTCAGGCTGGTCTCAAACTCCCAACCTCAGTTGATCTGCCCACCTTAGCCTCCCAAAGTGCTGGGATTACAGGTATGAGCCACTGTGCCTGGTGAGACTAGCTTTTTTATTTAAGAATTTTGTCTAAGACCATTGGGAGGCTTTTTTGTGGGGAATGTAAGGCCAGGCTAGAGCAGCAGTGACTTGCCATGGGCTAGGAGGAGACATTTAGGGAGTATCAAGGTCCTGCTCATCCTCTTGCTTTGCCCTTAGAGAGCAGCAGCCATTCTGGACTAAGTACATAAGAAAGGTTACCTTGTTTGGATCTCGCAATACTGCCTCTCCCCATTCTCCAGATGGGAACATGGAGAAAAAAAAGAAGTGCTAGCAGGTATTAGAGGTGGGGTTAAAACCAAGCTCTAGGTTGCTTGTTCTGTGACATTCAGTTTCCACGCAGGATGTCCTGAGGCTTGATCTCTTGGCTGAGGACTCATTATTTCTGGATAATTGCAGACATCTTCTTAGTTCCACCCACAGTTGACTGATAGCCCTCACCAACCCTAGGGCACAGGAGTACTGGGTTTGATGGATGGGGTTGGTGCTGGAGTCTTGATTTCTAAATTCTCTCCCACCTGTGAAGTGTCGGTTGTGCCATGAGGAAATGGTATTGCATGACTGACAACAGATACCATGTACCCAGGGCCCTGGATACCTGTGTGGAGTCACTAGCCCTGGACCCTCCTCTGCCCACCCCAGCTGCTCCCCTGTTTGGGCTCAGGCCCAGCGCTTGCCTGGTGCTTCTTGGCCAAGTCAACAGTCCTGCCCTCCCTGGCTGTTTCTAACAACATTCACCTGCTGACAGCCACCCAGAGAGTATGAGGCCGGCTGGCCGCTGCAGATTTCGCACAGATCCATCCTTGCTCACTATCCTGCAGTAGACAGACAAACAGGACCCCAGCCAGCCCCTGTCCAGGCCTGGTGGAGGGGAGGGGGCTGAGCATGCAAGTGAAGGTCCCAGTGGGCCCAAGCTATCTGGCATGAAGCTATCTTGAGAGTCCAGATATTGATGGGGCTACAGTATGTGGTGAGGTGGGGAGAGGGAAAGAGACTTCCAGATGTGGCTGTGGCCCCCAAATGTGCAGATGTGGGGGGCATCACAGGGGATAGGGAAGGAAAGGTCGATGGTAACCAGAATGTGGGGCTGAGCCCAGGTGCAGGAGCAGGGCTGCTGAGGGGGTCTGAACTTAGGGGTGGGGAGTGTCAGGGAAGCAGGACTTGAGCAGAAAGTGTAGGCGCTTTCCTCTGCTGGCTGAGAATCTCCAGACCCTTGGTCTTGCCACAGGTTCACTGTTGGGCTCTGGTCCCACCTTCCCACCACGGGGAGACATCCTCCATAGAAGCTTCTCCCCTCTGGTTCCTCCCTCTGCCCTGCCCATCTGCTGTGCCTTTGTCTGACCTCTCATGTTAGTTACAGATCAGTGGGGAGAGGAAGGAGGGAAAGGGGGGTGCTTCCATCTGTCAAGAGCTGGCTGTGCCTGGGGCTCATATGATATCTTTTACCCACCTCCCTACTAGGCAGGATTGAAGAACAGTTAAGAGCATGGTTGGTGCCAGGCTGTCCCTGCTCTAAACATTCTTGGTTTTGCTCATGACCTTGAGCAAGCTACTTGACTCCTCTGAGGGTCAGTTTCCTCATCCATAAATTGGGGGCAATAAAACTACCTACCTAAGGTGTATGTGGTAAAGATTAAATGAGATAATGTGTGTAAAGTGCCACCTTCACCTGGCACCTAATTAGTGCTTAACAAGTGTAACAACACAGCCTGCTGGGTATGAGATTCTTCTCTTTCTAGTCATGAAAAAGGTGCTGGGGGAAGCTGAGGTGAAATGACTTGTACTGGGTCACAGAGAGATGGGGGTTTGAGGCCAGGTTTGTGTGACTCCAGAAACTGAGTTCTTTGCCCCAAACCTGCTACCCCACAGTGTGAGGCCTCATTTCCGGAGAGGCTAGAGACACCTTCCATGGGGTAGTAGTTCTGGGGGCCAGGATGATGTCTGGATCTGTGGACGGAGCTGGCTGGGCAGGCTCAGAGGTGTAGCACCAGGCAGGTGATTGGTGAGCCAAGGCAGGCTTGGGACTGGACCCACCTGGGATTTCTCCAGTCCTTGAGGTCTCAGCTCAACTCATTACTTTCTTTCTGTTTTTTGTTTTTTTTTTTAGATGGAGTCTCACTCTGTTGCCCGGGCTGGAGTGCAGTGGTGCAATCTTGGCTCACTGCTGCCTCCGCCCTCTGGTTTCAAGCAATTCTCCTGTCTCAGCCTCATGAGTAGCTGGGATTACAAGTATATACCATTTTTGTATTTTTAGTGGAGAGGAGGTTTCACCATGTTGGCCAAGTGGGTCTCGAAGTCCTGACCTCCAGTGATCCACACACCTTGGCCTCCCAAATTGCTGGGATTACAGGCGTGAACCACTGCGCCTGGCCTCAACTCATCAGGGATTGGGGGTGGGAAATTGGAAGGGAAACCCTAGAGTGTGTTAGGCAGGGGGCCAGGCACTGCATGCATTCTTTCATTTAATCCTAATAGTTTTTCTAGGAGGCGGCTCTTATTATTGTCCACATTTCAAAAGGAGAACATTGACAAAGAGGTTAAGGACTTTTACTCAAGACAAGTAGAGAAGTAATGGGGCTGGAATAAAGATCATTTATGGATGAATCCCAGCCATCTAAAAATCATGAAAATTCAGGCCCTTGTGTTATTAAAAAATAGTCAGTGAAGTGTTACATTTATGGAGAAGGCACCCTAATTAAACAATTAAGAAATATTCCAGGAATGCAAAAAGGTATAAAGAATAATGTGATAGGCTGGGCACGGTGGCTCATGCCTGTAATCCCAGCATTTTTGGGAGGCCAAGGCAGGTAGACTGCTTGACCCCAGGAATTTAAGACCTGCCTGGGAAAGAGGGCGATACCTGTCTCTACAAAAAAATTAAAAACTTAGACAGGCATTGTGATGCATGCTTGTAGTCCCAGCTACTCAGGAGGCTGAGACAGGAGGATCCCTTGAGCGCAGGAGTCCGAGGCTGCTACAGTGAGCTGTGATCACATTGCTGTACTCCATCCTGGGCAACAAAGCGAGATTCTGTCTCAAGAAAAAAAAAAAAGAAAAGAATAATGTGATGAACAGCAGCTATCAAGCTTACTAAATACAATCTGTCTCCAATTGCATCTACCTGCCTCCCCTGCCAGAGAGCACCATTATTCCAGATTTGAAGTTAATGGTCTCCTGTACTTTATCTTTGGACTATTTTCCCTTGCTTCCCTCACCAATGGACACAGGTGGGTTGATTATCTTGCTCTTCTGGATTCATTCGATCCCTTAAATGTTCCTCATCGAGACAGGCACTGAGCAAGACTCTATAGTCTCAGAACTTCCCACATCTTCTGCTTCCCCCAAGGATTTTGGCCTGGACTCTAGAGCCAATGCCTGTTGCTCCTCAATGCCACCAGTAAATGCTTAGACACAGGAGGTGAGGCAAGCAGAGCAGAGTCCAGCAGCCTTGGCCCTCAGCCAGAGAGCCACTCAAGGAAGGCAGGCAGGAGCCATGTTCAGGCATGATATGTTTCCCTCTGCCAAGGCCGTTCTCTGCCCTTTGCCCACTCAGTGTGAGTGCATCTTAGTCCACGTGGGCAGGCTGGTGTGCAGATTGGCAACGCCTGCTGGGAGCTCTACTGCCTGGAACATGGGATTCAGCCTGATGGGCAGATGCCCAGTGACAAGGTCATCAGGGGAGGGGACGACGCCTTCTACACCTTTTTTAGTGAAACTGGGGCTGGGAAACAGGTGCCCCAGGCGGTGTTTGTGGATCTGGACCCCACCATGATCATTGAGTGATGATCAGTCCCAGTCATGACCTTGTCCCTGGGTACCACAGCAAGTCTTACTCCATAACTGCAGAGCACTGGAGTTTGTGGTATAGCTTCCCAGTTGCTGCAGCCAGTTAGAACTCCAGATGTACAGAATCATCATGTTACTCAGCTCCGGAGTCTGTAGGCCACTCCAGATCCCTTTCTGTGGGAAGTAGAAAAGTTCATTTTTAAAGTTTCCTTTCTTGTTAAATCATAAGTATGCTAATAACTTTGTTAAGCCCTATCCCATGTAGCTGTTAGACATGCCATGCTTATGGACATGTAGTACATTCTATGTCCTTGTACTTTAACCAAGATATCTGTGCTGGACATGCTCACAGGCAGGTCCCAGCTCACCATTGCTTTTACATGTTTAGAAAAGTTTTGCCAATCAGGTTTTAATTTAAATTGTGAGGTCTGGCTCCAGTCAACAGAGATCAGACACAGCAGTAAGGACGACCCCAAATGCGTAAAAGATAAATTTGTGTGTTTTTCTTTGTTCTTTGTACTCTCATGGCAAGATGGCTAGTCAGAGTACCCTTCCTACAGTCCAGGAAGTAAAAATTGTGTTGCTGAAAGATCCTTTGTCTCAGTGCTGATTTTTCTCTGTGGCACTGAGCATCTATTTCCAACATCTATTTCTAATACTTTCCTTATTAAAAAACACATCCAAGCAGCACACACACATCCAAGCAGGTAATAGCAGCAGCCTGAATGCAGAACCTGGGACCTGGTGACCCCACTCCCTTGGTGTACCCTGGGGCTCCAGCAGCTGGATCCCAAAGGGAGGTAGGGCCCCAAACTCTGTCCATTTCAGATGAAGTTCAAACAGGCACATACTGCTGGCTCTTCCATCCAGAGCAGCTCATCACAGGCAAGGAAGATGCTGACAATAACAATACCCAGGGTCACTACACCATTGTGAAGGAGCTCATCAACCTGGTACTGCACTGGATTCAGAAGCCAGTGAGGAAAGGGCTGAGGGCTGGGGCAGGAGGGATGACTCTGGATTCCTGTTGTGAGGTAGTCTGGAGACCAGATTGGGAAGGATAGCTTCAGCCTCTGGGAGAAACACAAAGGATCAGAACCATTGAGGAGTGGCCTGCACTCTGATTGGGGGGACAACTGCAGGTTCCAGCCTGGAGCTGGTGTCTCCTGTATCTCTGAAGTGGCTGGCCTGGTGCTAGGCAGAGTATCCATTAAGGCTAACATGTTGATGGGCTGCCTGGCCAAGTTGTGGGGGTCCATAAGCATTCCCAGAATATCACCTTGTGTTACAAGAATGCGGGCAGAAGTCCCTGTGCAAATCAGGGATTCAAAGAACGTCAGCGAAGGCTCTGTGATTGGCTTTGGCTCCTAAGAAGGATGGGGATGAGGTTCCTGGATTGTTGATCTTAGTAGAGAAGCCCTCCAGAAATATCCAAAGTTAAATCAGAGGGGCATGTGTATGATGGTGGGGGGGGGTTCTTGGCAAGTTATGATGATGAAAAGATGAAGAAGCCCTGGAGTCCTGTGCACTGGTCAGCCTAGACAGCCAACACCACCCACCATCACACCCCTCTTTCTCAGCATACGAGAGAGCTGTGTGTTAAGGACCTCAGGAGATTTCAGAGGAAGAGGGACAGGGAGAAGAAAAGCATCCTTACAGGGAGGATCCTCCCTGTGAGGATCTCTTTTATGCTCTTGGAAAAGACTTCCAAGGATTTCATGAAACTTTTGGATATTTAAAACAGCACAAGTTGTTTCTTTTCTGTCCAACAGCTGTGCTCCATGCCCCACATTTCTCCTCCCCTTCAGGGCTTCCTGGTGTTCCACAGCTTTGGCGGGGGCACTGGCTCTGGCTTCACCTCACTCCTGATGGAGCGGCTCTCTGTTGACTATGGCAAGAAATCCAAGCTGGAATTCTCCATCTACCCAGCACCCCAGGTGTCTACAGCCGTGGTCGAGCCCTATAACTCTATCCTGACCACCCACACCACCCTGGAACACTCAGACTGTGCCTTCATGGTGGACAACGAAGCTATCTATGACATCTGCCGCCGCAACCTAGACATCGAGCGCCCAACCTACACCAACCTCAATCGCCTCATCAGCCAAATTGTCTCCTCCATCACAGCTTCCCTGCGCTTTGACGGGGCCCTCAATGTGGACCTGACGGAGTTCCAAACCAACCTGGTGCCCTACCCTCGCATCCACTTCCCCCTGGCCACCTATGCACCAGTCATCTCTGCAGAAAAGGCATACCATGAGCAGCTGTCGGTGGCCGAGATCACCAATGCCTGCTTTGAGCCGGCCAACCAGATGGTCAAGTGTGATCCCCGGCACGGCAAGTACATGGCCTGCTGCCTGCTGTACCGTGGAGATGTGGTGCCCAAGGATGTCAACGCTGCCATTGCCGCCATCAAGACCAAGCGCAGCATTCAGTTTGTGGACTGGTGCCCCACAGGCTTCAAGGTCGGTATCAACTACCAGCCTCCCACTGTGGTGCCTGGGGGTGACCTGGCCAAGGTGCAGCGTGCTGTGTGCATGCTGAGCAACACGACCGCCATCGCCGAGGCCTGGGCCCGCTTGGACCACAAGTTCGACCTGATGTATGCCAAGAGGGCGTTTGTGCACTGGTATGTGGGTGAGGGCATGGAGGAGGGCGAGTTCTCTGAGGCCCGTGAGGATATGGCTGCCCTGGAGAAGGATTATGAGTAGGTGGGCACGGATAGCATGAAGCTGGGGGAAGAAGGGAAAGGGAGCTGAATACTAGGGTAATACTGCACTTCTGTCCTACATAAAATGCTGTGGCCTTATTGTCTTACGAATGTCTTTTTCTCTTGGGAAAAACCATGGGGGGAGGGCTTCTTCTCCATGAGAGACAGGAATGCTGGTGTCTTAGCCTTGATTCCCCAGAAAGCAGATCTGATTTTAGATTTCATTACAGAGTGCAATTACAGCGAACAGAATGGGGGCCAAGGGAAGTAAAGCACATAAGGAGGAACAATTCACCCTAGAGAAAATGCAGCTGAATAAATGGCATCTCAGAACCATTCTTGGGTGAGTGGGCAGGCGAGGGGGTGGGGGTGGGGCTTACGCACAGGCTCTATTCTTCCATTGGTTAGACCTGCACCCCATCAAGCATCAACTCCTCTGCACGTCTGGATTGCACACACTTGGGCTGTAGAGTCATCAGCCCTGGGAGAGGAGGAGGTGCTGTTAAGTTGCACATATGTGAAGTCGGTGGGAACGCACATGGAGCCACAACAAGAGCCTGGTGAGTCCAGGAGGACCCGAAGCGATCCTTAGAGTAATCTAGTGCCTGCTAGCCCATCCTACCATCTAGAGGCTTGTCTTCTCCAGGCATCAGGTTGGGTTAATAGAGAGTCCTGACGCTGGTGTTGGTTGAGGCAGAAGAGTAGCACAGTGGTGGCCACAGAGGGGTAATAGCTTGTGGGGGTAGGAGGCTTACCTCCCAGTAATCTCTGTCAACACTCACCACTTTTTTTAGATGGAGTTTTGCTTATGTTGTCTAGGCTGGAGTGCAATGGCATTGTCTTGGCTCACTGCAACCCGCGCCTCCTAGATTCAAGCGATTTGCCTGCCTCAACCTCCCAAGTAGCTGAGATTACAGGCATGCGCCACCACACCCAGCTAATGTTATGTTTTTAGTAGAGACAGGGTTTCACCATGTTGGTCAGGCTGGTCTCCAACTTCTGACCTCAAGTGACCCACCAGCCTTGGCCTCCCAAAGTGCTGAGGTTACAGGCATAAGCCACCGTCCCTGGCCCGGAAACTTGCCACTTTTTAATAAAGACGGTTGACCTTTTACAATCCTGTGGCATTATGCGTGTGCAGCTTCATGTCCCCACTCCCAAACAGATGGCAAACTTTAAATCCTTTCCCACAGGTTTCTGGAGCCCCTGCTGGGCTGGTGGATGGCTTAACCACTGGAGGTGTTGCAACCAGGACAATCCCCACCCCACTCCAGGAGAGACTCATTTTACAGCGTCATCCTCAGCTCTGTTCTTCCTGCAGTTTCCTTTCTCCAAACTTGGTGTCACTTCCCAAGATTGGATGCTGGGACAGTAACCCAAAAGTTAGCAACACCAGGACACTGCTGTTGTCCCTAGGGCTGGAGGATGTGATGTGATCACAGGGCCTTGGGCCTGGGACTACTGGGTGGGAGCTGGAACCACAGCACGGATACCCAGAAGGAGCAGGAAGGACCAAAGATGGAAGAATATTTGGCAGGATTCAGAGCCGAGGGGAGACACAATCACACCTGATTTAGAGAGGGTGAGAAATACCCTGGCTTCTCTCTCCCTCTCAGCCTCAATCTCCAGCCAGTAGTTCCCACTGGTTGAACCTAGACAGCAGATGGCAACGGGGCCAGGGCAAAGGGTGTGTAGCTCTTCAGAACACAGAGCAGGGCAGGGAATGTGGGGAAAAGGATCCCAGAGAAAAAGGGGAAATCACCACACACCACCCCTATAAGTCCAACCCTAAGATGCCACTCAGGGCCTGTAGGGAGTGAAAACAGAAATGGAGGAAATTCTCCTCCTTGTCTGGTTTTTATCACCTGTCCCTGTCACTCTCATTCTAATAATTATTTTGCAGTAAGTTGAGGATGGAGTGGAAGCAACAGGATGGCTGTTGGAGAAGATGGACATGCTCAGCTGAGCAGTATCCTCCCTCTTTCTGGGAATTATTTTCCTAGAGAGAGCAAGCATTCTCAACTCCTCCTCGAGGACTTAAGCTTACAGAGGGCCTCTGTCCTACGAAGAGAGAGGCCCGTCGTATGTGGGTGTGTGTGGTGGCAGGGAGGGTAATTTAATTCAGAGGGTGTATATATATATATATATATATGTTGAGCTGGAGTCTCCAGGCTGGAGTGCAGTGAGCTATCTCAGCTCACTGCCACCTCCACCTCAGGGGTTCCAGTGATTCTCCTGCCTCAGCCTCCCAAGTAGCTGGGATTACAGGAGCCCACCACCACACCTGGCTAAAGTGATCCACATGTCTTAGTCTCCCAAAGTGCTGGGATTACAGGCATCAGCCACTTTGCCCAGCCCAAGGGGTGTATTTAGAAGTCCATTTTGGTGGAATAGCTCAGCTATATCTTCCAATTCACTTTTTTTTTTCACCAAAAAGGCCAACTTTTTACATTTTTTATTTTTTGAGACAGCTGTGTCACTCAGGTTGGAGTGCAAAGGTGTGATCATAGCTCCCCGCAGCTTTGACCTCCTGGGCTCAAGCAATCCTCCCGCCTCAGCCTCCCAAATAGGTGGGACCACAGATATGTGCCACCATACCCAGTTAATTTTTAATTTTTATTTTGGTAGGGGCTGGGCACAGTGGCTCATACCTGTAATCCCAGCACTTTGGGAGGCAGAGGTGGGCTGATCACCTGAGGTCAGGAGTTTGAGACCAGCCTGGCCAACATGGGGAAACCTCATCTCTACTAAAAATACAAAAACTAGCCAGGTGTGGTGGTGCCTGCCTGTAATCCCAGCTACTCAGGAGGCTGAGTGAGGCAGGCGAATTGCTTGAGCCCAACAGGCAGAGGGGGCAGTGAGCTGAGATAGTGCCACTGCACTCCAGCCTGGGTGACAGAGCGAGACTCCCTCTTGAAAAAAATAAGTAAAATAAAATAAAATAATATTTTTTCTAAGAATCGGATCTCACTACGTAGCCCTGGCTGGACTCGAACTCCTGGGCTCAAGCAAATTCTCCCACCTTGGCCTCCCAAAGTGTTGGGATTACAAGCACGAGCCATCATAACTGGCATGGCATGACTTTTAAATCTCCATATATTTGACTTATGTGTCTTTCTGTCAACTGGTTTAAAACTTGGGAAGGGAAGAGGTGTCACTCTGGGAGCCCTTTACACCCCACAAAAACAGTCATCATTTAGTGAATATCTACTATGTGCTAGGTCCTACATCCATAAGATCTTATTTAATCCTGAGGTTAGCACCGTTATTATACCCATAGGAACAGAAGCTCTCAGACAGGCCTCAGACTGTTTTTCATTGCTCTACTCTCAATACCCCAATGTTGCCTGGCATATTAGATGATTATTATTTGTTGGATGAACTTGTTCAATGAGCACCTATTTTATAGATGTGGAAACTGAGACTTAAAGACTCACCTAAGGTGGTAAATGGAGGAGTCGGGATTCAAACCCAGGTTAGCCTGCGTCAAATCATATGTTGCTGCCCCTCTTCCCCTTTTTCTTAGGTCCCTTTACTTCCTGCCCACCGTGGTTCCAGGTACCTCTTCAGATGCCACCTCTTCTGGGCTTGCCAGTTCCCCAGTGCCCAGACAGTGACTCAAGTGCCTCAAGGGCAGGGAGGGGGTGATGCTTTATACTGCCCTGCCCAACCTCTGGGATGGAAGGCATCCATGTAGAGGGGAGAGTCCCAGCTTCTGGGTCTGAATGGGAATAGAGGCATTTTTGGGGCCAGGTTTTGGGGCTATTAGTGCCTTTGGAAAACACCCTCCAACATCTCCTAGGAGGTGGTGAGGGCCTGGGAGAGGCCAGGAGAGGAGGCAGAGAGGGAGGCGAGATCTTCACCTGCCAAGATGGCTGGGGACCCAGAGAGGCAGCTCGTCTCCCTTCCTGTCTGCTGAACCAGCCACCCCACCCTGGGAAGCTATATGGCATCTCCCTGAAGCCTCTCTGCTAGTAATACTTTGCTGGCAGGCCCTGGCAGGCTTGGGTTGGACTGGGTGTGGGTGTGGAGAGATGGCAACCCAGATCTCTGGGGCAGCTGGGAGCACCACCCAGCCTGGCTCCTGGGGACTCCCTCAGTGCAGGAAATACTTTCATCCCTGATGCTTCTAAAGCCAAGGTACAATTACCTCCTGCAAGCAGACAGAAGAGACAGGTCCCCAAACTCAGATTCCACCCAATAAATTTATTCCCTGGGCTCTGATGTGTCAGGAACACGCCTGGCTTCAAAGCTGCGTTGTCATCATTCCCTCCTTCTGGAATGCCAGCTCTCCCTGCTTGTCTCAATGTTACCATTCCTTCCAACTTAGGTCATAGCTACCCAGAACCTATCCAGCCCCAGGGAGCTGGGGATTCTTTCAGCACCTACCTCTGTCTCTTTCTATCCCTCATTTGGCACTTGGCATGGGCTGCCTTGTATGACAGCACTTGGCTTCTTGTCAATGTCTTCTTTCCCCAACTCAATTTTTAACAATTAATATGAATTTGAACAGTTATTAGGGGCATATACTTCAGAATTCAAAAACTATCAGGTTTAGAAACAAGAAAAGTAAGTCTCTTTCATCTTGTTCCTCTCTTGGCAGCCACCACTATTCATGTTTTGTTAGACTTCCAGAGATGTCTAAATGTACATAGGTTGAATATCCCTTATCCAAAATGCTTGGGACCAGAAGTGTTTAGGATTTCAGGTGTTTTCAGATTTTGAGATATTTGCATATACATAATGAAATATCTTGGGGGTGGGACCCATGTCTAAATATGAAATGCACTTATGTTTTATATACACTTTATGCACATTGCATGAAGGGAATGTTGTACAATATTTTAAATAATTTTTTTTTGAGATGAAGTCTTGCTCTGTTTCCCAGGCTGGAGTGCAGTGGCAGGATCTCGGCTCACTGCAACCTCCACCTCCCAGGTTCAAGCAATTTTCCTGCCTCAGCCTCCCGAGTAGCTGGGACTACAGGCACCCACCACCATGTCCAGCTAATTTTTGTATGTTTAATAGAGACAGAGTTTCACCATATTGGCCAGGCTGGTCTCAAACTCCTGACCTTGTGATCCACCTGCCTCAGCCTCCCAAAGTGCTAGGATTACAGGCATAATGCCCAGGCTAGAGTACAATGGCATGATCTCAGCTCACTGCACCTCCACCTTCCAAGTTCAAGTGATTCTCCTGCCTCAGCCCAACTGGGTAGCTGGGATTACACATGCCTGCCATCACACCCAGCTAATTTTTATATTTTTAGTAGAGACAGGGTTTCACCATGTTTGCCAGGCTGGTCTCGAACTCCTGACCTCAGGTGATCTGCCCACCGCAGCCTCCCAAAGTGCTGGGATTACAGGTGTGAGCCACTGCAATGGGCCTATGTTTTAAATAATTTTGTGCATGAAACAAAGTTTGTGTATGTGAGGTCAGGTATGGAATTTTCCACTTGTGGCATCATGTCGGGTACTCAAAAAGTTTTGGAGTTTTGAACATTTCACATTTTGGATTTTTGGAGTAGGGACGCGCTACCTGTGCTACCATGCTTGCATGCACATTTAGTATACACTTTGTTCTACACCTTGTTTTTTCACTTAACAGTAAGTCTGGAAGATGGTCCATATGAATACTGTTAGCTATGCCTCATTCCTTTCGGTCACAATATAATGTTTCATTGTATAGCATACCAACATTTGTTTTGTCAGTCTGCTATTAATGGGTATTTAGAGTGTTTCCAATCTTTTGCTATTAAGAGGAATGCTGTAATGCTTGTATTTATTTTTTACACATATGTACAACCATGCATTCTTAGAATTGTGATTTCTGGGTCAAATACTATGCATTTTAAATCTTGCTCTCTTTAGAAGTCACACCAGGCTGGGCAAGGTGTCTCAGGCCTGTAATCCCAACACTCCAGGAGGCTGAGGCAGGTGGATCACCTGAGGTCAGGGGTTTGAGACCAGCCTGCCCAACATGGCAAAACCCCATCTCTACTAAAAATTAGCTAGGTGTGGTGGTGAGTGCCTGTAATCTTAGGCACTCAGGAGGATGAGGCAGGAGAATCACTTGAACCCGGAAGGCAGAGGTTGCAGTGAGCAGAGATCATGCCACTGCACTCCAGCCTTGGTGACAGGAATGAACAGTCACACCAAACCAAATTACCCACACTCCAACTACCAATCCATAAGAATGCCTGTGCCCTCGGTGTTGCCCAATGTATTCAAGTTTTTGGTCTTTGTCAATCATCTAATAAGTGAAACAAAGTATTCTGTTGGGGCTGGGTGCCTGGGCATGGTGGCTCATGCCTGTAATCCCAGCACTTTGGGAGGCCGAGGCAGGAGGATCACCTGAAACCAGGAGTTCAAGACCAGCTTGGCTAACATGGTGAAACCCTGTCTCTACTAAAAATCCAAAAATTAGCCGGGCGTGGTGGAGCATACCTGTAGTCCCAGCTACTCGAGAGGCTGAAGCAGGAGAATTGCTTGAACCCTGGACGTTGCAGTGAGCCAAGATAGTGCCACTGCACTCCAGCCTGGGTGACAGAGTGAGACTCCATCTCAAAAAACAAAACAAAGAAAATCAAACAAAACCCAAAGTATTTTGTTGTAGCTTTATTATTCTTATTCTTTTTCAAAAATTATTATTATTATTTGAGATGGAGTTTCACTCTTGTCATCCAGGCTGGAGTACAATGGCATGATTTTAGCTCACTGCAACCTCTGCCTCCCAAGTTCAAGTGATTTTCCTGTCTCAGCCTCCTGAGAAGCTGGAATCACAGGCATACACCACCATGACTGGCTAATTTTTGTATTTTTAGTAGATACAGTGTTTCACCATTTTGGCCAGGCTGGTCTCTAACTACTGACCTCAGACGATCCACCTGCCTCAGCCTCCCAAAGTGCCGGGATTACAGGCATGAGCCACTGGGCCCGGCCTGTTGTAGCTTTAGTTTACAGTTTTCTTGTGAATGACATTGAGCATCTTTTCATATGTTTAAAAGCCAGCAGTATTTCCTCTTCTGTGAGCTACCTGTGCCTTTTGTCCATTTAACAATGGCAGTTTGTCTTTTATTAGTTGAGAGTTCTTTGTGAACAAAGGAAATTCAACCTTTGTCTGCTAGATGTGCTCCATATAACTTCCCTCGGTTGTCATTTGTCTACGTCCCAATTGTCTCCTTGAGCACAGAGACTGAAATTTCAGCTTATTTATATTCTTATTCTTTTTCTATTTTTTTTTTTTCAAGAGATGGGGTTTCACCATGTTGGCCAGGATGGTCTTGATCTGTTGACCTTGTGATCTGCCCGCCTCGGCCTCCAAAACTGCTGGGATTACAGGTGTGAGCCACCGCGCCTGGTCTTTATATTCTTATTCTTAATATAACAAGACATACACAGTAGGTGCTAGACAAATGTCTGCTGGGACGGGAGAGTAAGAAGAAAAAGGCAGAGATCTGGAAAAATTGGAATGACTTAACCCAACCACTCCTTTCTCCTATGCCAAGTGTAACCCTTAGTTTTTGTGTCAGTCAGGACTCTTGTAAACAGCAGAAGCTCACTGGCAAACTGTTTCAAGTCCCCCACCCCCAACAATCATAGATATCTCGGATAGCATACAGAATCAATGCTGGGGCCGGCAAACAAGGGTCAGCAATCAGACAGGCACCTAGGAAAGCTGGGCAGCCAGCACCACAATCAAGGTTGGGCATAGGACAGCCTGTGTAGGAGACTCCTGTCCCCTCCACCCTCCGCAGTGATTCCCCTACCCCCATCCCTCACCTGCGGCACTAGGGCTGACATTTCCTCCTCCAGACACTAGAGGCCGCTGTTGGCCCCATCGCCTCCGCCGACGCAGAAATGAATTCCCAACCAGTCCTGCTTCTCCGTGACTTGCTCCAGATTCAAACTCCCAGTTGGGGGAGTTTATGTCTTCTGCTGCAACCTTAGAGCCGAGAAGTCAGGAAGAGCAAGAGTCGGGGCTTGGTGGCAAATGGTGACCTGCTTCCCATTAGGGCCCGTGCGATGGAAATTCCCCAAATGTAGGCAGGAGGTTCCGATGGTGGGCAGCCAGGAAAATAGGACACTCACACCACTCTTCTCTCACGTCCGGCTCAAGCGCTTCTCGTTGGCTAAGTGTTCCTGGGTCCCCCAGCCTAAAGCACTTTTCTGGACTCACATAACATTACTGCTTGAGCCACTCATGACGCCAGCGAGGACTGCAGGAACACTTATAATGAATATATACCGTGTCTCATTTGACTTTTAAACAACCCTAGGCACTCCCTATATTTACTGAGAAAAAAAAAAAAGAGTGCTTGGAGATTTTCTCAAGTCTCGCAGTAATGCCAGGTTGTGCTCTGTTTCCAAAGTCTCGGGTTTCCCAGTGGGCTACACTGATGGGCTGGTATCTTATCAAGTTCAAGCTCTGCAAAAGCAGGGCTTGGGCCACATTCTTCTTTATATGGCCTGGCAGCATCTTAAATACAGAAAAATGCTCAGCGAATGCCTGTGGATTGGTCTGGATGGGATCAAGCAGGAGCCAGTTCTGCAAGGTTTCCTAACCCTCCCATGAGGCCTGAACCCAGGAAGCATTTTGAAGTGGAATAGGCCTACTCAGGATCAGTTTGGGAAGACTTGACCATTGCACTGTCCCCTTTACCTCACTTACCCCAAATGTGTCAAAACTGTCAACAAAAGGTTTGCATGTGTTTATTATTTATTCATCCCACGGGTAGTTTTGAACCCTGATGATAGCTCTAAGAGACCAGTGAGAAAAAACACACAATTCCTGCCCTGTGGAATCCACATTCTAGTGGGAAGGTAAATGGTAATCAAAAATAGTCAAACCAATAAATGCTAATTTGTGGCTCTAATAAGCCCGATGAAGGAAATGCCATGAGATGCTGTAAAAGGCAGTGTTGACCTACTCAGGAAAGCCAGGGCAGCCTGATGGGGGACCTGGGGCTGGAGCTGGGAGCTGAAGAAGGGGGAGGAGTTAGAACGGTGGGGGTGGGAGAAGGCGGGGGGAGTCTAAGTCCTGGAGGTGGGTAGTAAGCACGGATCATCGCGCATGTTTATAAGAAAGTGACAGAGGGACCCGAGGGCCGGGGGCCTTGTTTGTGGGCTGCCCTAGCCTCCGTCCGAGGGCGTCTTGCCTGGATGGAGGCGGGGCAGCAGTCTCCCAGGTCCCAGCTGGGGCTGACGTCGTCCTGGTGCAGGCCCAAAATAGCCGGCTCCGCCCTCATCTCCCGGCAGCCCCTGCAGGCTCCCCCCTCCGGGGAACAGGCCGAGCGGGCCTTCTCCCGGTCTCTAGTAGTTTCCGCGCCGCTGACGCATGCCTGCGCGCACAGCTGGGCCGGCGCGTCCTACGCAGCAGCCGCGAGCCGGGCTGCGGTGCCAGACGGTTCCCGGCGGGGGGCAGGGGCGGGGCGCCGCAGGAGGCCGGGACTCCGGGAGGAGGAGGTGCGGCTGGGGGCCCGGGTCAGGCTGGGGGCCCTGGGCCAGACTGCTGGAGTTGGGGAGCCCCGATGGGGCTCCCGGGCCTGGGCACCGAGATAGCCCTTGGCCTCGGCCTGCGGGGGCAGATAAGGCTGCCGGAGAGAGCCTAGTCACCGGCTGCAAGCAGAGGGCTCCGCTTCCAACTGGGGGAACTGCTGCAGCCACAGGGAGGGGCTCTTGGTTCTTTCCTCCTGACTCTTTCTCTCCTGCAGCCCCAAGGAGGTCCGCCTGACCACTGACCAGTTGCCATGGCATCCTACTACGAGATTCTAGATGTGCCGCGAAGTGCGTCTGCTGATGACATCAAGAAGGCGTAAGTGCCTCCATGTGCATCAGAGAACCTCTCACCCTCCTTCAGAGCGACACCTGTAGGTGTCTGAGGTCCTTAGAAAGCACTGGGGGGGCTTCCTCCGAGTGACGCCTGCAGGGAGGAAGGAGACCGCTGGTAGAGTACTGGAGAACGTCCAGAGAGTGAAGTAGTTAGTTCTACTGGTAGCTGCACTGTGTTGTGGGTTCTTCTCCAGTGGATCCTCCCCTCATTCCCCTCCCCTCCCCTCCCCCTCCCCTCCCCCTTCCCTCCCCCTTTCCTCCCCCTTCCCCCTAGATGTGGGCATTCTCAGGCTGCAGTGCCAAGATGCCCAGGCTCTGTGAGGAGGAGAGACTGGTTTCCCTGTGCTCTTCGAGGCCACATGTGCCCCATCCTTTGCAGCCCCAGTCCGGCGAGCCCCAGGGAGGGGCTAGAGCCAGGTGTTCTCACCATGGCATTGTATCTGCTCATACATGTGGTCCCAGCACTGGGAGAAGAGAGGGTAGAATTTGATTAAAACATCCCAGCAGAGGCAGCCCTAACATCTGGGGTGGACCGGGAGCCAGCAGTGAAAGGACAGTGGTGGGCTAATGGGAAAATGGGTCATTGGGTTCCTTGGTGGGAAGTGCCTGCATTTGTCCCCGACCTTCTCCTCTGCACTCACTTTCTGCAGGTATCGGCGAAAGGCTCTCCAGTGGCACCCAGACAAAAACCCAGATAATAAAGAGTTTGCTGAGAAGAAATTTAAGGAGGTGGCCGAGGCATATGAAGTGCTGTCTGACAGTAAGGGCGGGGTCAGGGCAGACCCAGCACATCGCCCCTACCTCATGCTCCAGCTCACATTTTCTTAAAGCAATGTCTCTGCCACCCTAATTTACTCTGTGCCTTTTTCCAGCCTAACATTTAAGCTCCCTCTCCCACAGGGACAGCTCAGTATCTGCTCCCCAGAGTCTGGTAGGGATGGCATGAGACCTGCAAAGGGAAGGAAGCAGGGCAGGTAACTTGTGAGCTGAGCCTCCTGCGTGTCAGGCATTGGTGGGTATCATCTTCATGAGTCCTCACAGCTGTCCTATGAGGCAGGTTCAATCACCCCCATTTTACAGGCAAGGAAACTGAGGTGCAGAGAGGTGAAGTAACTTGCTCAAGGCCACACAGAGCTGGAATATGAATCCAGGTCTGTCTTTTTATTGATTCATTCAAAAAGTATTCACTGAATGCTGACAGTGTCCGGCACTTGCTAGGTTCTGGGGAAACTGGAGGACAAGCTGGCATTGTCCTCGTCCAGAGGGGCAGAGAAGACCAATGCCCATCAGGCACACACACACAGTTACAGCTTGTGAAGAGTATTCTAGAAGGAAGAAGCAGGGTGGGTGGAGTACTAGGGAATAATGTGTACCTGCTTTTGTTCTGGTGGTGGTGGAAGGCCTCTCCGAGGTGGTACCATTTAGGCTAAGCCCTGGTGAATAATAATGTAGTAATCATTAGGTAACATTTATTGAACACTTCCTATGAGTCAGGCACTGTGCTAGGCAGTTTACTTGGATGGTCTCATTTTATCTTTGCAACAATCCTATGTGGTAGGTGCTGTGATGATACCCATTTTCCAGATGAAAAGAGGCCAGCTAGCCGGGTGCGGTGGCTCATGCCTGTAATCCCAGGCATGAGATTGGGAGGCTGAGGCAGGTGGATCATGAGACCAGCAGACCAAGATGGTGAAACCCTGTCTCTACTAAAAATACAAAAATAGCCAGGTGTGGTGACTCACACCTGTAATCCTAGCTACTCAGAGGCTGAGGCAGGAGAATCACTGGGGGAACCTGGGAGGCGGAGGTTGCAGTGAGCCAAGATGGTGCCGCTGGATACCTGGCTGACAGAGCAAGACTCTGTATTTAAAAAAAAAAAAGGGGGGGGGCCAGCTGTGTGAAAGGCTGAGTTGCTGCTAAAACCTATAGCCCATGTCCCCTGGGTCCCCTGCTGTGCCTGCCTTCCCCCGCCAAGTGTCAGTCTTTGGACAATCCTTTGAGGGTCCTATCTTGGGAGGGGAAGCCATCCCGGAGGGAGGGTGAAGTGATCTGGTCTCTTTTTGCAGAGCACAAGCGAGAGATCTATGACCGCTATGGCCGGGAAGGGCTGACAGGGGCAGGTAGGTGGAGTGGTGGGTAGGGCAGGGAGGAGAGGGCAGGGCAGATTCTTGCAATGGATGCTCTCTCAGGCTCCTGGCCGTGCCTTCGGTGAGGTCCCCTGGCTCAGGGTAAGATGCATGACCTAAGCTTTCTCTTCATCCTGTCTTTCCAGGAACTGGCCCATCTCGGGCAGAAGCTGGCAGTGGTGGACCTGGCTTCACCTTCACCTTCCGCAGCCCCGAGGAGGTCTTCCGGGAGTTCTTTGGGAGTGGAGATCCTTTTGCAGAGCTCTTTGGTGAGTGGACTCTGGAAGCCTCTGAGAGTCAACTTCCCCCTCCAGGCCTGTCCTATCAGCTGGGAGGTCCTGAGGTAGAAGGCTGGGAGGGGACGGGAATGCCACAGACAGAAGATTTTGTGGAGTTGGGTCCAGTGAGAGCTGGGACAGAACCTCACGTGTGCCAGAACCCCCGTGATCCAACAGTGACACTTCACAGACTCACCTTATTAAAATGACAACAACAATAATACATTGTTAGGCCTCTATAATAACAGCCAGGAAAGCAAGACAAAGCATCTTGTGACAATATTATTATCATCTATGAAGCAGATACTGGTGTTTTTAAATGACTGATAGGTGCCATATATTTTACATTCCCTAATTTTCTAGTGAACCCTGAGAGGTGGGTAGTTTTATCCCCATTTGCAGATGAGAAAACCGAGGCACAGCTAATAGCCCAGAGTCACACAGCAAATGGCAGAGCCGGCCTCCTAGCTGTGTCTGCCTGTCATCACATCATGATGATTTGCTGTACTGAAAGAGCCATCTGTCCTCCATCCCTCCCTCCCCCCACCCCGCTTCCTTCCTTTATTCTTTATTGTGGACAGACTTAACCAGTGAGTGTTTTTGAAGTCGAAATTAAAAAGGAATTTAACTGTAAATAAGCCCAACTAAAAAATGGAGGAGAAAAACCCTACCCAGTTGCTCAGCAACTTCCAGTCTTAAAAGCAGGGTCCACACACTTTTGGGGGGAAATGTCTTCACTAGATGACTGCTGACCTGTTTACTTGTTGCAGATGACCTGGGCCCCTTCTCAGAGCTTCAGAACCGGGGTTCCCGACACTCAGGCCCCTTCTTTACCTTCTCTTCCTCCTTCCCTGGTCAGTCTGGTAAGTTCTGCCCCTTCCCACTTTTGCAAGCCCTGATGCCTGGAACCCCTGATGTGAGCTTGCTGCTTTTCCAAGCCTGTCTCTGTATCAGGAGCCCTGACTCCAGCAGCCCTGAGAGGAGGCCTGGAGCCTCGGTGATTCCGACAGGCAGTGTAGTCTTCTAACCACCTCTCTTCCTCCTCCCTTGTCCCGATGCCAGATTTCTCCTCCTCATCTTTCTCCTTCAGTCCTGGGGCTGGTGCTTTTCGCTCTGTTTCTACATCTACCACCTTTGTCCAAGGACACCGCATCACCACACGCAGGTGAGAACTCCTTCTGGGCTCATAGAGGGGAGAGAGGTCTGCGGGGGAGCTGTGTTCAAATAGAAAGTTGGCTCCTTGAGGGCAGGCCCAGCCTGTACATTGTATGCGGTGGCCAGAACTTGGACCTGCACCTGCAGGATTCTGTCACTGCTGGTGGCCTGAACTGTGCTGTCTCCCACAGAATCACAGAGAACGGGCAGGAGCGGGTGGAAGTGGAGGAGGATGGGCAGCTGAAGTCAGTCACAATCAATGGTGAGGAATGGCTCCCCCATCCAGCCTCTGGCAGGAAGCCCAGCCCCAACGCAGCAGCCTCCTCCCCAAACTGCTGCTTTCTGAACTCCTTTAGGGCTTGTGAGGGAGTGGCAGCTACAGGTCAGACTGGTAGGATCAGAGATGGCAATGCCAGGAAGGGGGCAGAGGAGTCTCAGGGAGCCACCATCATCACCGTGAGTGGGGTGCCTTACATTTGCAAAGCACTTTACTATTTTTAAAGCACTTCCACATATACGATATCCTCTCTTCTTAAAGCATCTAGTGGTATAAGCGGAGCAGATGGTATCCACCCAGTTTTAATTTGGGGAGCCTGAGAAGCAGCATAAATGACCCTAACTTCCAAGTAGCCCAGGCCCAAGACTCTTTCCTTCCAGGTAAGGGGTAGAGCCGGGAGTTGAACTCAGGATGCAGGATCCCCAGAGCAGCACTCTCCCTCTGTCACCATGCTGTGCAGGATCGTCACCAGCTAACCCTAACCTTTCATACCTGCCAACCAGGCACTGTGCACCAAGTCCTTTACATGGGTTGACGTATTTAATCACTGGAACAATTTGAGTACAAGGCACTATCATTGTTCCTGTTTTCTTTTTTGTTAAGACAGGGTCTTGCTTTGGTGCCCAGCCTGGTGTGTAGTGGCATGATTATGGCTCACTGCAGCCTTGACCTCCTCGGTTCAAGCAATCCTCCCACTTCAGCCCCCTCTGTAGCTGGGACTACAGACATGTGCTGCCATGCCCGGCTAATTTTTAAATATTTTTTAGAGATGGGATCTCACTATGTTGCCCAGGCTAGTCTCGAACTCCTGGGTTCAAGTGATCCTTCTACCTCGGCCTCCCAAAGTGTTGGGATTACAGGCATGAGCCACTGTGCCCAGCCATCATTCCTACTTTCTAGATGAGGAAAGGGAAGGGTAGGGATGTTGAGTAACTTGGCCAAGGGGAGGAGCTCCTACCTGGTAGAGCTGAATACTTCCCTGTGCTCAAAATCATGACACTATGTGCCAAAATGCATGTGTGCCAATTCCAAATGAGAGACTGTAAGTGGTCAGGGTCATTACTGCATGAGGCAGCCTGGCAGTAGTACCCCTGGCCTAGGTTGGGGCCTTATGGTGGTGTGACTCTTGCAGGTGTCCCAGATGACCTGGCACTGGGCTTGGAGCTGAGCCGTCGCGAGCAGCAGCCGTCAGTCACCTCCAGGTCTGGGGGCACTCAGGTCCAGCAGACCCCTGCCTCAGGCCCCTTGGACAGTGACCTCTCTGAGGATGAGGACCTGCAGCTGGCCATGGCCTACAGCCTGTCAGAGATGGAGGCAGCTGGGAAGAAACCCGCAGGTGGGCGGGCGGCACAGCACCGACGACAGGGACGGTCCAAGGCCCAGCACCAAGAATCAGGCATAGGGGGAGCCCAGGAGGGTGTGAGGGGTGAAGCCACCAAACGCAGCCCATCCCCAGAGGAGAAGGCCTCTCGCTGCCTCATCCTCTGAACACCAGGCCCAACCTCACTTGGTCCAGGTCTTGACGGGGGATCTGGCTCACTGGGGAGAGCAGAGAGGAGTATCCTGAGTTGTAGGAACTGGTTTTCAACTTCATGCTCCCTCCACAAGTTTCCCTCCCAGGTCCCCCTGCACCCCAGTGTGGACTTGGGATTTGCTGTGCTCAGCCCAGGGCTGATAGGTCCCTGGTGAAGCCCAGGGTGGGGGCCATCAGGGCAGTGGAAGGGCCCAGGGAGCCAGACTGCATTTATTGGATGGGGAGCTCCAAGGGGCATTAGTGGTTTGGGCTGGGCCTTTTGTGCCCAGGTCCTCTGCCACCTGTTTTGCTGATGGTGTCAAGGAAGGAGGACTTGGCCTGGGGTTGTCTGAGCTGGAGCCGGCAGCTCCACTGGGAAGCAGCACAGGCCAAGTGGAGCCTCCTGCTCTCCTGGTCCAGCTGCAGATCCCACCCTGGTTTCTGTGCCATGCTGCGCTCTGACCGTCTCTGTTGCTTCTCCTGGTGTTGCTTCTCCTTCCTCCCATTCTCTCTGCAACTCCCTGCGGGCCGCATCGCTTGCTTTCACTGCTGTCTGGCTAGGACTCCCTTCTTCCTTCCTTCCCCAAGAAGGCCTCAATGTGGCAAGGAAGATGCTGGGGCCGGTAGGGCTGTGAGATCTTCTGGGGAGGCTAGCTGGGTGGGGCGGGAGCCTCTCAGCTGTCCAGATTCAGAACCAGAGCCCACTCTTCCTTCTTTCCTCTCGCTGCCTCAGCCTGCCCTCAGCCTCAGGACTAGGCAGAGGTGAGGCTGGCTCACCCTGCAGAGGTGGGATAGGGCCAGGGGGACCCAGGAGGGAGGCTAGGAGGGAACTACACCTGTATGGCTTCCCTACCACACATCAGGGCTCAGGGAGAGGCTGTGCGGCCAGCCCAGGTCTGCATGCTCGGCTCCATCCTCCACAGCTTGCCGCTGATGCTCTCTCCTGTCACCCCGCCCCTGCTCTCTCCCCAGATGTGTTCTGAGCTGGATGCCGGGATCCAGAGTCGCTGCACAGTTCCAACAGGACAGCGCCCTCCCCCATGTGCTGGGAGGGGACCCTCCATTCCTCTCCCTCACCCTTGCTGAGTGTAGAGCTGGGGCCTGGGTGGTGGGTGGGGGCTGGGTGGGAGGCAGCAGTAGTCTTAGCCTGTGCACTCTCTTCCTTGGGTATTTGGTGCTGGCTCCTGGGGACTACAAATCCCAGAATGCGGTGCGCCCAGCCCCATTTCTGATTGATACCGCTTGGGGGAGTTGGTGCCTAGTTATGGAGCTGTGCATCTTGGGACATTGTAGTAGCCCAGGTCAGCCTGTTACTCACTGTGAGATGGGGAGATTTTGTCTTTTGATTTATCCCAGGAGGGCCGGCAAGGTCGTAGATGAAGGGGGAATGATCTGAGCCTTGGTTCCTCTGACACGTCTTGCTAGCCCCAGGGTTAGAGTGGGCAGGGCAGAGCCGTGCAGCACCTGGGAGAGGTTCCCTTCTCGTGGGCAGCCTGGGGTCTCAGGAACAAGCCAGGGCCAGTAGCATGTTTGCCTGAGCAGGGCGTGGCTCCAGAAGGCTGAGGACTGTGTGCTGGCAGAGAGCCTTGAGGGCAAGGCCACCAGAGGGAGCGTGTGTGTGGCGGGGCTTGGCGTGTGATGGCAGCTCCAGGCATGCCGCTGCTTGTATGGCTTTCTTTGGCCTCTGACCCTGCTGCCCATTCTTTCCAACATCACAGATGAGCCGCCTCTCCTCCTCCCTGCCTGGGGAGCCCCACAGCCAGGGAGGGAAGTGGTGGAGCCAGCTTCTGTAACACTGAGTCTCAGAGACGAACCAAAGCCACCTGGGCTGAGCTCAGACGGAGGGGAAAATGCTGGAAGGCAATAAAACTGTTTTGAGAGCTCGGTGGTGTGTTGGGTTCTTGTATTCCTACTTTCCAGGGTAGCCTAGGAGGGCCTCTAAAGGACAGTGGGTGACACTTCAGGCTTCACACCTCCCTTTATGCCTGTTTAGCTAGAGGTACAGGGCTTGCAAGTCGAAGGCAGAAGTGCACTCTTTGACCAGGCTGCCCTCCCCAAGTATGTTGTGGAACCCCAAGCAATGCTTCCATTCTTTGCCTTCACCTCTTGGGGGTCCATACTGGCTTTCCCTAGCTGCCAATGTTACCCTTATGCGGGGCCTCACCCCCTAGTACTCCACAACACAGCTAGGACCATACTCAGTTCAGACTTGACAGGCCAGGCATGGTGGCTCACGCCTATAATCTCAGCACTTTGGGAGGCTGAGGAGGGCGGAACACTTGAGGCCAGATGTTTGAGACCAGCCTGGCCAACATGCAAAAAAAAAAAAAAAAAAAGTCAGATGTGTTGGTGCATGCCTGTAATCCCAGCTATGCAGGAATGCTGAGGCAGGAGAATTGCTTGAACCTGGGAGGCAGAGAGCCAAGATCGAGCCACTGCACTCCAGCCTGGGCAACAGAGTGAGACTCTCAAAAAAAGAAAAAAACAAAGACTTAAAGCATGGGGACTGAGAGCACAGAAAGCTGAGAACACATGGTGAAACCTTTAAACTGTCCCCCACCCTTGCCCAGGCCCACAGACTAAGCCCCTGGGCAGGTTTCATTGGCTCAGCCTGAGGCATGAGCCAGTGACGTGGAGCAGCACGAGTCCAGCCCACCCAAGGCCCAGGCCCCAAACTCATCAGGGCCCAGGGAAGAAAAAGCCAGGTACCCCTTCCCTTTCATCTCTAGCAACCGTGCTGGGACAAGCACCTTTCTGTTGTCAAGCAGGGCCAGGTGGCTCCCCAGGCCTCTCTTCCATTCAGGATAGGCTCTTGCTTCCCCACCAATCACCAAAGGGTCTCTATTATGTTTTTCTCAAAGCAAAGAAGCAGTCTACCCTCAAAGAGGAAATTTCAAGCCTCCATCCTGAGTGCAAGCAAGGAGGGTGGAAGTTTGCAAATGGCTGTTTCATCTACTTCTAGCCTTTGAGATGCTTGTCACTGGTGCTGAGCTCAGCAGAGTGTGGGTGAGACAGTGGCAGGGCCTGTGGTCTGCCGGCTAGTCCCTCCACTCCTGCTCAGGGCAGACGGTGTTTGCCCTGTTTTTATTTAAGGAGACTGAGCCTGAGCCCAGGTAAGTGGCCAACTCCCAAATAGCCCCAGGCCTAAGGCTCTTTTCGGCTTATTTAATGTCCACCACTTTTGTCCAAGGACACCTCATGACACGCAGGTGAGTGTGCCTTCTAGGACCATACAGGGCAGGAGCTGGGGTGAGACAGAAAGTGTCCTTTACCTCCAGGGGAACGCCTTTCCTAGCATCTCACAGGCCCGGCCACTGTCAGAGTTTTGCCTAAGGTGAGCAGGCACTTTGCTAGAGTCACCTTGTTCAGTGCTCACCTCAATCCGGCAGCTGAAGGGCACAAAGCAGCTGGGAAGAACTGAGAGGAGGCCAGGCTCAGTGGCTCACACCTGTAATCCCAGCACTTTGGGAAGCCGAAATGGGCAGATTGTCTGAGCTCGGGGGTTCCAGACCAGCCTGGGCAACATGGCAAAACCTCTTCTCTACTGAAACTAGAACAAATTAGCCAGGCATGGTGGCTCATGCCTGTAATCCCAGCTACTCCCCGGGCTGAGGCAGGAAAATTGCTGGAGCCTGGGAGGTAGAGGTTGCAGTGAGCCAAGATCATGCTACTACACTCCAGCCTGGGTGACACCCAAAACAAAAAAAGAACTGAGAGGAGAGGCATAGAGAGGAGGTTAGTCAGCCAGGTGCAGACTCTAACTCACCTGACAATCTTTTCTTTCTTTTTTTTTTGAGACAGTCTCACTATCACCCAGGCTCGAGTACAGCAGCACGATCTCGGCTCACTGCAAACTCCACCTCCTGGGTTCGAGGGAGTCTCATGCCTCAGCCTCCTGAGTAGCTGGGATTACAGGCATGCGCCACCATGCACAGCTAATTTTTTTGTATTTTTAATAGAGACGGGGTTTTGCCATGTCAGCCAGGCTGGTCTTGAACTCCTGACCTCAGGTGATCTGCCCACCTCTGCCTTCCAAAGTGCTGGGATTATAGGTGTGAGCCTCTGCACCCAGCCACTTTATAATCTTACAAGTTGTGTTACATGTTACACAAGAAAGTTCTGTGCCTCAGTCTTTTCCCCCTATAAAATGGGGCTCGTCATGTAAAGCACTTTGGAGACTGCCGGCCACATAGGAATCCCTGTGGTTCTAAGCTTATGTTCCTGCCCAGGAGTGCCTGACTGCAGCTGGTCCTTTCCTGCTGTGCTCTCTGCACCTCCTGAGAGACCAGCAGGGACGGGCTCCAGACTGAGGCTGGGGTTGGAGTCAGGAACCAGAGCAGACAAACTCGTAGAAGTCTGGGTTGCGGCTGCACAGACAACACACTAACTTTATTCACATTGGTACAAAAGTAGATTTTTCTAGAAATGTTCTCTTGTACCAGAAGGAGAGAGGTTGAGCAGCACATGGTTGGAGGGCGGTGGGAGGAGGCTGGGCATGAGGGCAGGGAGGGCGGAATGCCCAAGTGTGAGTCAAGGAGGCAGGCCCGGGGCTGAGAAGCAGAGAGAGCCGGGTGTGGTGACTCTCCACCCTGTTCTTCCACACTGGAGCGTAGGGGGGCACACACAGACACAGGGAGAGCTCCCAGAACCATGGGAGAGCCATGGGAGAGCCAAGCCAGGGAACACAGGCAGGAGAAGGCTCTGGGTAGAATTGCTGCCCACGTCCTTTCCTCTCCTCCTGGCTGCAGAGCGCCCATGGGACGCCCCGGGCTCTGGGATGCCCTGGGCTCTGGCATACGTGAGGCTGGGCAGGTGTGTCCCTTCTGGCTTCCCCTTCCTGACTCTTCTAGGAAGGGCTGGGCATGCCCAAGAGGTGGCCGGTCAGGCAGTGAGGAGTGGGTACACAGAGATGCCCACACAGGCAAAGGACAAAGGCTGGGCTGCCCACCAAGGGTCCCCAGGGTCTCACTGGGGCAGAGCCTTAAGGATGGCATTCACCTCCTCTGCCACGGCTGTCAGGGCAAATTCAAACTGGTCCTGGGGAAGGGCAGGGGCAGGATGGTCACAGAGAGGCCTGGCCTCTGCTCTGCCCTTGAGGTGGGGGGCTTTCAGTGGGGGTGGAGACCCCTAGGCAGGTCCCCTGGGAGGAGGGGAGTCCTCCTGGAGGAAACGCAGAGGCAGGTGGGAGAGGTTGGCAGCTGCTGCTTTCCCTAGGGTGGCCAAGAAGTGGGTGCTAGGGAAGGGTGGCAGCTGGGGTTGGGGCAGGAAGGTACAGTCACCTTAGAGCGGACAAGGCCAGGCCGCTGGTCACGGACATGCTCCAGAGTGGCAGCGATGTCGATCTCCTTCACTCCTGAAGATGGGGGGGATGGGGCTGCTCAGGGGGTGTCCAGAGGAGGATGGGACCCAGAAAGCCTGGGGCCTCCTTGGTGGGGAGGTCTTGGAGGACTGGGCAGAGGCTGGAGGTTGACAACCTGCTCCTTCCGAGTTCCCAGGACCCTGTGTGCTAGGGAGCCTCTATAAAGGGCCTGGGGGCTGCGGGCACCATGGGAAGCTCCCTACCTTTTGCCATTCGGTTCAGGACCATGTCGATGAGGATGTAGGTGCCGGTCCTCCCTGCACCATCACTGAAACAGGAGTTAATGACAGGTTTAGATTGCAATGCAGCAGAAAGGGGAGGGACAGAGGAGGCCTGGAATGGGGAGGACACTGAGTGACCCATTTGGGTTGGCTTGGAGAGGGTGTGAGTGAGCTGAGGATGAAGGAAAGCTCATAGCACCTGCACGCTGAGACTTGGGCCTTGAGAAGGGGGTCTGTGACCTGTGGGTGTCACTTGAGCAATGGGACAACCAAAAAGGAGAGCCACGGCTCAGCCCTGCCGTGGAGCCAGCAGGAGGGGATTGGATGGGCCTCTCTAGCCTTCAGCAAACTTTTTGTGTACATCAGGGGACAATGGTAAATATTTCCAACTTTGTGGGCCACGTACAGTTTGTGTCACATACTTTTCTTCTTGTTTCTTCACCCATTTAAAAATGTGAACGTGATTTTGGCCATTAAAAACAGGTGGTGTGCTGGAGCCTGCGCCTGCAGTTTGCTGGCACCAAGGGGACAGGCAGGCAATGTGCATAGGAGACACACACAGGGAGTGGGACCAGGGACAGGAAACCCCCTCCACCCACCTGCAGTGCACGATGATGGGGCAGGAGCGGCCCCGGTAGCACTTGTTCACCTTCCTGCAACAAGAAATGGGCGTGAGGGCCAGTGGGCACCGGCTGAGGGAAAGGGAAGCTGAAACGCATGCTGTGGGTCTCTCTTTCCTCCTTTTCTCCCCACCTGCCCAGGGCAGTGGGGGAAGATGGTCAGAGAAAGGAGCCAGGGCTGGAGGCAAAGAGCCAGAGCTAGGGTGGTTGGCACTGGGCTTGCCTTGTCACTTACAAGCTAGGTGCCCAACCATGTGCCTGGAACAACTGAGTTAGCCTCTTTGAGCCTCAGTTTTCTTACCTGTGAAATGGAGGATAATAATAGTAACATCCTTAGGGTTCGCATAATGGCCACATGAGATAACTCACGTAAAGAGCTCAGTGCCAGGTCTGGCACATAGTAGGTGCTCAATACATGGTAGAAATTATTGATGATAATACATCATCATATTAAGAGCCTCCTCTGCCCAAGTCCTGGCTTTCTGGTGACTTCAAAGGTGTCAGTGTTGCTACATCCCTGCTCTGCCCCTCTGCCATCCTCTATGACTACCCAGGCTGTTCTCCTCCCTACTCAGGCTCCAATGGTCCTTACCAGTTGTGACATCAGGCTGCCCTGGGCATAGCGTTCCCTGGGCCAGGGGAGGACAACCCCAACCCCTCAACTTGGGACATAGTGCTACTCCCTGTCTCCTTGGAGCAGACTCACTTCAGCACAGGCATTCTGTGGCTGGCTTATATTCAGACTTGGGGTCCACTTGGACCTCAAACCTTTCTCTGCTGCCCCTGATCATGACTCATTGAGGAGCAGGGGGTTCCATCTCTCAATGGAACCATCTAACCGGCCCTTGTCCCTTATGACCTTTCTGCTTTGGGAGTCACCTGCATATTCCTGATATCCCTGCAGGCCAGAACTAGGGAAAACCTTCTTAGGGGTCGTCAGATCGAAGTCTGGAACTTTGCAGTCCTTCAGCTACAGGGCCAGGTGACTTAGAATGGCTTTATAGGAGTCCATATGGTTTTCTAGCTCACTGGCTGTTATGTCAGAGGGCTGGGGCAGAAGAGCAGTCACAATAGTTGTTTTCACTCACTTAATAATGATAATAGGTAGCATCTTGAATTAACTGAGCCCTTGCTATGTATCAGGCACTTACACTAGATTTTATGTACTTTATCAAATCTTGCAACAATCCTCTGAAGCAGGGGTCCCCAATCCCTGGGCCATGGATGGTGTCAGTCTGTGGCCTGTTGGGAACTGAGCTGCATAGCAGTAGGTGAGTGGTGGGCAAGCGAGTATTACTGCCTGAGCCCCACCTCCTGTTAGATTAGTGGGTACAATAGACTCTCACAGGAGCGTGAACCCTATCGTGAGCTGCACATGTGGGGTATCTAGGTTGCAAGCTCCTTATAAGAATCTAATGTGGCCGGGTGGGGTGGCTCACCCCTGTAATCCCAGTACTTTGGGAGGCTGAGGTGGGTGGATCACAAGGTCAAGAGATCGAGACCATCTTGGCCAACATAGTGAAACCCTGTCTCTACTAAATCTACAAAAGTTAGCTGGGCGTGGTGGCGCTGCCTGTAGTCTCAGCTACTTGGGAGGCTGAGACAGTAGAATCGCTTGAACCAGGGAGGCAGAGATTGCAGTGAGCTGAGATCATGCCACTGCTTTCCAGCCTGGGTGACAGAGCAAGACTGTATCTCAAAAAAAAAAAAAAAAAAAAAAAAAGAAAGAATCTAATGCCTGATGATCTGAGGGGGAGCAGTTTCATCCCCAAACTACCCCGTCTCCAAGCTGTGAAAAAAATTGTCTTCTACAAAACTGGTTCCTGATGCCAAAAAGCTTGGGGACCTCTGCTCTAAAGTATGTGTCATCATCCTCATCTCACAGGTGGGGGACGCCAAGGAACTTGCTCAGGGTCACTTTCTTAGGGTCTCTTTTATTAATTTGTTTTCTTTCTGGGGCATCTTCACCGAACTGCATTTATTTTTATTTATTTATTTTGAGAGGGAGTCTCGCTCTGTCACCCAGGCAGGAGTGCAGTGGCATGATCTTGGCTCACTGGAACCCCTGCCTCCCAGGTTCAAGCGATTCTCCTGTCTCAGCCTCCCGAGTAGCTGGGACTACAGGCATGCGCCATCATACCCAGCTAATTTTTGTATTTTTAGCAAAGACAGGGTTTCACCATGTTGACCAATCTGGTCTTGAACTCCTGACCCCAAGTGATCTGCCCCCCTTAGCCTCCCAAAGCACTGGGACTATAGGCGTGAGCCACTCTGCCCAGCCCCCGAACTGCATTTCTTAACCACCAATTTATTTTTTCTGGATATCTTATGCCAACTGAGTTTACGTAATTCCAGCCTAAAGCAAAAACAGTCTTTTAGCTTATCTATGCAGCCTTTTTTTTTTTTCTTCTTTTTTGAGATGGAATCTTGCTCTGTTGTCCAGGCTGGAGTGCAGCAGCGTGATCTCAGCTCACTGTAACTTCTGCTTCCTGAGTTCAAGCAATTCTCCTGCCTCAGCCTCCTGAGTAGCTGGGATTACAGGTGCCTGCCACAACACTTGGCTAATTTTTGTATTTTTAGTAGAGAAGGGGTTTCACCATGTTGGTCAGGCTGGTCTTGAACTCCTGACCTTGTGATCCACCCACCTCGGCCTCCCAAAGTGCTGGGATTACAGGTGTGAGCCACTGTGCCTGGCCAGCTATCTGTGCAGCGCCCTCACTGCCGCCTTTTTTTCTCTCTTTTTTTTTTTGCAATCAAGTAGATGAAGTGACTGTGCAGCCTTAAAACAGATGCATGCGCTAGTTCTATCAGGATTTTCAAAACGTGGAAAAAAGGAAATAGTTTTGATACCCTGGCACTGCTTTCAAGATGCCTGTGTCTCAGCTCTCAAGGACCCCAGTTAGAAACCGCTGTCCTGAGGTTCAGAAACTATACCCAGGTCCCCACCCCTAGCAGTGCTGCTTTGTCCAGTACCTAGAGACCTCAGGCCTGCTTGGCAAGGGGAGAAGCAGGAGAAGGGTGTGGTGCGGGTGGGCCCCTGCCCCTGGTGGCGGGTTTCCCAACTACCTGTCTGGAGCTGGGAAAGGTAGGGGACGCTGGAGGGCTGACCTGTCTTGGTGTCAGTGTAGGTAAAGGGTAAGTCTCTCGGGTAGCCCCTGTCTAGCCCCACCTGCTCCACTGAGCGCCCCCCTCCCCCAGTCCAGAGATCCTCCCACACTCCTTTTGACAGTCTTTGCCTCTTCCCTGTTCCCCCTGCTCCCCGCTCGGGGTGGTCCCCGGGCCACATGTCCTGTCTGTCCATGCAGCAGCCACACCTGCCAATGATCACTTTTGTGACTATGCAACTGGAGTGAGAATACTAGCTGCAGATCACAAAAATGACGCTGGCAGCTGTGAGGGAGAGAGAGAAAGAGGGGAGAAGGGAGGGAAGAACAGAGAGAGGAGGAGACTCGCAGCGGCAGGAAGAGGGAGGGACGGACAGAGAGGCCGAGAGAAACCGAGATAAACCGGCAGACAGGGAAGGAGGTGGAGAAAAACAAGGGAGAAGGACAGAGAGAAAGGAAGGGAAGCGCGGAGGGAGAAAAGGAGAGAGAGGGAATGGGTAAGGCAGAGACAGAGTGAGGAAGAGATGGGGAGAGAGAAGAGTAAGAAAGAGGAAAGGAAAAAATGAACGACACAAAAAGAGAGGCGGAGAGACGGACAGGGATGAAGGAGGGGAGACGGGCAGGAGGGAGAGAGAGATGGAGTGGGCAGCGATCAACGCAGGACAGGACCTGGAGACGGTGAGGCCGGAGCAAACGGGAAGAGAGGAAGCAGGGGCCCCGAGAGGGAGGGGAGCCAGAAAGCTGGAGGGCCCCCTAGAGGAAGCAGATGGAGGCGAAGGAGCCAGTCCCGCGAGCGTGAGAGGGAGGAGCGGAGCAGCAGCGGCCGGCGCGGAGCTGGCCCACGCGGGGACCGGCACAGCTGGAGCCGCAGGTCTGATTTGAGGGGTGGGACGGTGGGCTCTGCTGGGGGCGGCCAGAGGTCAGAGGCCGAGGCTTCTGGCCCAACCCGAGGCTCCAGGCCGAGCTGGCGGGCGGATCCCTGCTCCGCCCCCGCCCAGGCGGCCCCTCCAGGCGAGGGCGCCCGCGCTCACCTGCGGAAATCCAGCAGGGGCCGCGTGGAGGCCGGGGTGCCCTCTGCCGGCCAGCTGAGGAAGTGGAACTGCGTGAGCGTGCGCGTCTCCTGCGTCTGCACGTTCTTCAGGTAGAAGCTTCGCACCAGGAAGTCCTCGCACCAGATGTGCTCCGACACCAGGTTCACCTGCCCGGCGGGGTCCAGGCCTGAGCGCCGCGGGACGCCCCAGTCCCCGCGTCTAGTCTGCGCGCGCTCCTCGCGGCCTTCTCGGTCTCTCTAACCCGCCCTCGGCCCTCCCAGGCCGGTTCAAATTCTAAGTCCCAGCGGTCCCAGGAACCCTGGGTGCCTGTCACTTATCTACTGCTCAGGACCACTGGTAGCCTTTTGCACCCAGACACAACTGTTGTGAACCTCTCGAGGTCGGACTTTCTCCTTCCTCTTCCTCGCAGGGTCTACCAGAGTGTCTGTGCTACACGTACCATAAACTTGGATGAAATTCTGTAATATTCTCTTCTGATTTTTTTCATTAACCACCAGCAGGACCAATGAAAGGCTTAAAAAAAAAAAAAAAAAAAAAAATACGGGCCGGGCGCGGTGGCTCACGCCTGTAATCCCAGCACTTTGGGAGGCCGAGGCGGGTGGATCACAAGGTCAAGAGATTGAGACCATCTAGGTCAACATGGTGAAACCCCGTCTCTACTAAAAATACAAAAAATTAGCTGGGCATGGTGGCGCGTGCCTGTAATCCCAGCTACTCGGGAGGCCGAGGCAGGAGAATTGCCTGAGCCCAGGAGGCGGAGGTTGCGGTGAGCCGAGATTGCGCCATTGCACTCCAGCCTGGGTAACAAGAGCAAAACTCCATCTCAAAAAAAAAAAAAAAAAAAAAAAAAAAAAAAATACCCCGTCGGCTGGGCACCGTGTCTCACGCCTGTAATCCCAGCACTTTGGGAGGCCGAGATGAGCGGATCTCAAGGCCAGGGGTTCAACACCAGCCTGACCAACATAGTGAAACTCTGTCTCTACTAAAAATACAAAAATTAGCCGGCCATGGTGGCGCGCGCCTGTAATCCCAGCAACTCAGGAGGCTGAGGCAGGAGAATCGCTTGAATCTGGGAGGCAGAGGTTGCAGTGAGCCAAGATCTTGCCACTGCACTCCAACCTGGGTGACAGAACCAGGACTCTGTCTCAAAAAACAAAACAAAACAAAACAAAATTGCAATGTGCTTATTTGATGGGAGATAAATTGCTATTCAGGCTCATGTGCTGATGAGAAGCTTCTGTTTTGTTCTTATTTTGTCTTATGGGGACTCACCTCCCGTTTATCTGAAACCTCTTTCCCCTGCTTGGCCTCTGCCCAGTTCCCCCTCTTTCTCCACCTTTCCACCTAGTCTCTCTCCTAATGAAAAAGTTTGTTTCTGTTTTACATTAATAACATATGTAACTGGTGGTATTTCTTTCTTTGCTTTGGCCACTAGGAAACTCAGAGCTAAATTAGGCTCAATTGAAGTAGGTCTTAATCTCAGTCTTTGAGTATACTTACCTTTCCTGTCTTGTATGCATTTAGCTCTTAGCTTTGTACCTCAGTTTTGATGGTTTTATAGTTTTATTTCTGTGCCTTTATTATGTCTCTATGAATGCTTTTTGGCTCTAGACAGGACACACACACATGTATGTATGTATGTGTGTGAATATATGTGTGTGCATATATGTGTTTATATATATTCATACGTGTATAAATCATGAGCAGGGCCAATAAAAGCCTTTTTTTTTTTTTTTTTAAAGACAGAGTTTCACACTGTTGCCCAGGCTGGCATGATCTCCACTCGCTGCAACCTCTGCCTCCCAGGTTCAAGTGATTCTCCTGCCTCAGCCTCCCAAGTAGCTGGGATTACAGGTGTCTGCCACCACACCTGGCTAATTTTTTGTGTTTTTACAAAAAATACATTATGTTGGCCAGGCTGGTCTTGAACTCCTGACTGTGTGATATGCCCACCTTGGCCTCCCAAAGTGGTGGGATTACAAGTGTGAACCACCACACCCAGCCAATAAAAGGCTTTTTAAAAAGACTGTTGAGTAGTCATCATCTACTGTCCCCACACCCACTGTCCCCTTGCTGTGGGGCCCCGCTGACCTCATATACATGGTAGAGGGAAGAACCCTCATCCGGCCAGTAGCGGTCACACTGCTTGACACCATCCTCCACCAGCGGGGTCAGCATGACGATGACAGTGCAGCCGCTTTCCCACACCATCTAGGACAGAGACCCAGGTGAGCTCCACTCTAACCTCCCTGGGACCTGGCTGGCCACAAGGACCCCGGAGAAGCCCTCCCTTTAAGAACCCACCTGCCAGAAGTCTGCGATGGTATGGGACAGAGGGCCCTGTGTGGCTATGTAGGCTGGCATTCGAGGGTCATGCTCGATCTGGAGGCAGGGAAGATACACCATGAGCCAGTGTGGGAAAATTCACTGTGAATTTTCAAAGCAAGTGGGTCAGGGTCTGAGAAGGCTGGCCATTCCCCCTTTCCTTGCTAGGATATCAGGCCCCACCATTCCAGGGGGTGGGTGGGGTGGGAGGTGACCACAGGGGAATGGAGTGCATAGGGCCAGGTTAATAATGGGACAGAGGTGGGGGCTGGAGTCAGGGCCACTCACAATGGGGCTGGCATTGATGTAATCACTCCGAGAAGGACTGCTTTCCACCTTCAGTTTTATGCGGGCATGGTCATCTGCAAAGACCCACATCTCACCCCAGATGGCTCTCTGGTCATTGGCATCCCGGGACCTCTGCCACTCAGCCTGAGCCAGAAGCCCAATCCCTTCCCCTAAGCCCTCCAGACCTCGCAGCGGAGAGAGGGCTGGGCCGGGCTGGCCAGCAGGGTTCACTCACAGGGCAGGAAGTCAGGATGCCGGTTCTTTTTGATGTTACCCTCCCCCTGCGCAGTGGCACAGGTGTTTGGCTCTGCTTGGTAGGCACAGAGGGCCTGCCACTCCTTGGCCAGGCGATCCCGATTCCGCAGGTGGTCCTCCATGTACGCCTGTGGGGGTGCCTCGGTCTGGCTCTGGCCCACACAGCCAGCCTGGTCTCTCCTGCCATCCCATTCCCTCACCCACTCGGGGCCCAGGCCATGTCCTGACCAGAATCATGTGTCCCGTGGAGATGTCCATGTTGGCTTGGGCCGGCTCCTCGCACCAGGACGGGGTGCTGCTGTGGGAGCTGGGGCTGGCCTGGGCCACATCGCTGAACTGGGAGGACACGCTGCTCACCCGAGAAGGCTCTGGCGGACCCTCTGCCCTGGTGAACAGGGACTTTGTGGCCATGTGCTGGCGGCACAGGTCCTAAGGAGGAAGAACCAGGTGAGGTCCAAGAGTCCCCTGCAACTTTCAACAGGGCCCTGGGTTCAACGGTGGGCTCCTAGACTTGTCCTTGACTGAGTTTCAGTGAAACTCACCTCCTCTGGGGTAGGGTCTTCTGCCTGGCCCTGGTCCTTTTCAGGGTTGTTCTACTTGGGTGGGGCTAATGTCAGCCTCAGACATGATAGAGTGGAATCCCAGAACCCCAGAAGCACCACACCAAGAAGAACCTTAGGCATCATATGCTCCCAGCTCCCACCCATTCACAAAGGCCCCCACTGTACTCCCTCCCACTGGGGCTTCTCCAGCCTCCACTGGACCTTCCCAGGGATGGGGGCTCACTCTCCATTCAATTCCTACCCTCCCTCCATGCAAGACAGAGACTCCCAACCTCCTTGCATTTCCTCTATTCAACCAGCTTCTGGGGCTGCACACCTGGTACTCAAAGGTAGTGTCACCATGGGCCCCCTCAGGCCCCAGGGCTGCCAGGCGCTCCTTGTCCCGCTGCCGTGCGTGCTGCCGCACACACAGAGCCACAGCCAGAGCCACCAGCAGCCCGGCCACGCCTGCCAGGGCCACCAGAGTGAGCAGCACTGAGTGCATGGGAGAGGTGCCGTGCGCGGTCTGGGGAAGGACTGCGGCTGCCTCCTCCCTCTGTGGGAACAAGGCTAGAATCAAGGGAGGCAGTGGCATGGGGAGATTTCGGAGCTGTTCCTCAGCCCCGTCCCATGCCACACTCCCTGTTAGGACATCTCCTGGAAGAAAGCTGGGAGTATAGGGGGATGGTGGGATAGCCGGACGGGCTCAGATTCTGCTTCTCAATCCCCATCAGGTCAAGTCAACCACACCACAGAGCCCGAGGAGTGTTTGCATTTAAAAATAGACAGAGAAGCAGACAGAGAACCCTAGGAATTGAATTGTAGGATGTGAGGCACCAGTGTTGCATGCAGAAGACAAGGATATTTTGAGTGTAGGCCGGGCGTGGTGGCTCACACCTGTAATCTCAGCACTTTGGGAGGCCAAGGCAGGCAGATCACCTGAGGTCAGGAGTTCGAGACCAGGCTGGCCAACATGGTGAAACCCCGTCTCTACTAAAAATACAAAAAATTTAGCCACGTGTGGTGGTGTGCGCCTGTAATCCCAGCTACTTGGGAGGCTGAGACAGGAGAATCGCTTGAACCTGGTAGGCAGAGGTTGCAGTGAGCGGAGATTGCACCACTGCACTTCAGCCTGGGAGATTAGAGTGAAACTGTCTAAAACAAACAAACAAAACTTATTTTGAGTATAATGTGCTTTCTGTGCAAGGTTTTCCCTTGGAATTTGGAGACTTCCCTCCAGCTGGCTAAGGGTGGCTCAGCTAGTTCTCAGGCCTTTCTTGCAGGGAGGGGACACCTGCGCCATCTGCTGGTCAGAAAGAGAACTGCAGGGGGAGGGACTGCTTGGGCGAAGGCCGCCCCCAGCAAGCCGGGCACAGGTTTCAGCTCCAGTTCTCCCCTCTAGTTCACCTCCAGCTCTTGTGGACAACATCAGCCCTCTGGGGGCCTTGACTGATTCTCCAGTTAGCGCATACCTGTCCCACTCCTGTCTGCAAGATTTGGAGCCCTGTCTGTGCTTCCAGTTCAGACTTCACCAGCCCTGCAGGGAGGACGCAGGTCAGATTCGCTCCAGCCCCGTGTGGTCTCCACCCTCTGTCTTGCTCTGCCAAGCGGCAGGCAGGGCCCATGTGGGCCAGGAACATTCAAGGGGGGATCAGCCACAGGCCTGGATATATCCTCTTAGGAATGGGGTTGGGGCCAACCCTGGAGTTGAGGTCGCGGTATTTACCTGCTTGTTGGGTCACATCCGCCAAAGACAGGTTCTGCTCATTGTGCCGGATGCGGAAGGTGAGGGCTGGTCCCACCACACTGCCAGATAGGAGCTATGTTACTGCCTTCTCCACCCTAGACCGCAGACTCCAAAAGAGGCCAGCTCCGGCCCCCTCCCGATTAGAGGATGGGGCTGGAGCAGATCCGGGATGCGCTACAAGGGTATCTGAGGCAAGGAAGATGCTGGGTGGGGCCAGTAACGGGCTGGGTGTGGCTGTACCTTCAATACAGCTGGGAGCATCCCTCAGCTCAGACCTTGTCTGCCCTTCCTCCCCCAAGCCCCTCCAGCCACCTCCTGGCTCAAGCTGCCTTCTAGATCTTGGCCACTGCCCCAGCAAGATGCCAGCCTCACCTGATGTTGATGAAGCTGCCTGAGGACATGTGCACATGCTCAGCCAGGATCTCCAGCAGCTTCACTCCTGCAGCCAGGCTCAGGGGCCTGGAGATGGGAGAAGGCAGAGGAAGGAAAGTGGGGCAACCCTCAGTCACTTTCTTTGATGTTGTTTTGAGATATAGTCTGGCTCTTCTTGCCCAGGCTGGAGTGCAGTGGCACGATCTCAGCTTATCGAAACCTGTGCCTCCCGAGTTCAAGCCAATTCTCCTGCCTCAGCCTCTTTAATAGCTGGGATTACAGGTGCGTGTCATCACACACGGCTGATTTTTGCTATTTTTAGTAGAGATGGGGTTTCACCATGTTGGTCAGGCTGGTCTCGAACTCCCAATCTCAGGTGATCCGTCTACCTCGGCCTCCCAAAGTGCTGGGATTACAGGCGTGAGCCACTGTGCCTAGTCATGTTTTGTTTGTTTGTTTTTGAGACAGAGTGTCACTCTTGTCACCCAGGCTGGAGTGCAATGGCACAATCTCAGCTCACTGCAACCTTTGCCTCCTGAGTTCAAGTAATTCTCTTGCCTCAGCCTCCCGAGTAGCTGGGATTACAGGCACCTGCCACCACATTTAGCTAATTTTTAAATTTTAAGTAGAGACAGGTTTTCACCATGTTAGCCAGGCTGGTCTCAAACTCCTGACCTCAGGTGATCTACCCACCTCAGCCTCCCAAAGTGCTGGGGATCCAGGTGTGACCTGACTGAATCACTTTCTTAAAACAGGTCACTCCAAGGGCACAGAGCAGCCTGCCACTTCCCTGTCCCTACACATCTGGATTTCTGCTCTCTGCTTCTGGGTAGGCAGGCCAGCCCAACTCTCAGCTGACTGGAAGGCTTCCCAGGATGCAGCCCTTACTTCTGGTCAGTGACAATGTAGCCATATTCCTCTGCTGCTGGCTGGGCTGAGGGCTGTCCTGCCACTGTGGGCTGGCTCTGGCCCAGTGGACTTTTCTTCTCCAGCAGGACAGGTGTGGCGGGGGGTCTGGCAGCTTCGGGAAGCTCAGAGGAGACAGGGCTTGGCACCTGCTGGACTTCACTGGAGGTGGGGCTGGCAGTGGGGTATCCAGGCATGGAGGGTGTGGGGGGTGGAGGCTCTGCTGTGTCTCTGCCCTCCACTGGCCCCTCCATTGTCTGTTCAGAAGAGAGGGTGGAGGTGTGCATCTGGACAGTGCTGGGGGAAGGGGTGCCCTGGACTCTGAGCTTTCCACAGTGGAGCTCAGGACCTGCTTTTAGCTTTCTACCCTCGGGGACTACTGCAGTGCTGGGTACAGAGAGGACACCAGATCATGTGAGGCAAGTGCATGCATGAATGAATAAAGGGTTGCATGATTGAAAATGGTCTGTTCTAATCCACAGAATGGGGCTGGAGAGGGAAACCTCTGCAGCCAGAGAAGTTGGGGTAGAGGATGAACAGGCAGGCAGTGGTTTCTAGACTTCTGTTTAGCCACAGAGTCTTAGAACTCCAACACACGAAACGGAAAGAAGCAGAGCTCCTCCAGCTATGGAAGCTCAGGAAGGGCTCCCTGATCGAAACTTCCCTCCTTCCCTAGGAATCCTCAGAGAATGGTGTGAAATGATTGCAGTGAAAAGATCAATGAATTAAGAATTCGGTTTCCTAGCCCCAGTTCTGCCATCAACTTGATGCGAGATCTTAGGTAATGACTTGCAGTCTCTAGGCCTTGGTTTTCCCCAAAATGAGGGGTGGGAGGATACGGATTCTGGGTCCTGAATTTGAGATCTAGGTTTGTCAAGGGGGTGTGCTGCCATGGGGTGATGAGGAGTCAAGGAGGTGCTGGGGACTCACTTTCTTGATATCAGCTCCAACATTTACAACCCCTCCTGTGAGACAGGAAAAACAAGAGTCTGGAAAAATGGCCATGGCCAAGGTCCCCACATCACAAGTGGGAGAAAGGGCCAGAACCCCCGAGCCTGGTACATTTGCTGTGGTCTTCTTCCTCAGTCAGTGACCAAGACCCTGTTACTAGTCTCACCCTAAGCCTGGCCTCATTCATCTTTGCTTCCTCCTCCCAACTCCCTCTGTCATTGACCATCTCTCTCAAAGCTATTCTTTGCTCATCTCTACCTATCAATTACTGCCTTCTTAGCATTGGCTAAGCCCATTTTTACACCCTCATTGTCACTGATTCACCTTTCCTGATGCCTCCTTTTCCCTGCTCACACCCTCCGTTGGCTGCTTTTTCCATTACTTTCACCCTCTAGTCTTTTCCTGATCTAATTCCTCAGCTCACCACTCTACCCCCTTGCTCCCACCTTACTGGTAATAATCCTATCTCTCAAAGGAACTCTCTCTCCCTAGGCCTGACTCTTCCCTTCCAGGCTACTCCATGCGGTCTTGAGGTGGGGCAAGAGGCATCCACGGAGCTGGGTGATGCTGGTCCCTCCCTCTGCCTGGACACTCACCTGGATTTCTTCCTGCACCATTGGGCAGTAACTGCAGTAGGGTCAGGAGTGTGGAGAGCTGCTCAGGAGTCAGCTGACGGGTCAGCTGACGCAGCTCTACCCCGTAGCCTGCCAGCACAGCGGCCAGCCTCTGCAGAGCCACATCTGCTGGGAGCCAGACACAGAGCTTAGGGTTGATTGTGGGGCGAACTTGTGGGATGCAGGGGGGTGACTCAGGGTGGGAGGGGACTAACACATTAAGTACTCTTCCCAAACACCAGGACACTAAAGGTTGCCCTCCCCTTCCCAGCCCTTGTCCACACGTTAGGGAAAAGGTCTTCCCCGGGGCCCAGACCAAACTTCAGGACATTTTGGCTCTCCTTCCAGTGGAGAGTCACTCCCCACGGTGTTCCCATTCCCTACGGTGTCCCCACCACTTCCTTAGTGCCTGGCATGGAACAGCTTATCATTAGACATTCCTTAAATGGATGAATGACTTTTAAGGACAAGTTAACAAATGCATGGATTATCAGGGAGGGTCCCCACCATGGTTCCCCCAAACAGCTCCCACAGGGAGGTGGATGCTGAGGACTTTGTTACCTGGTTGCACTGCTGGGGAGGCAGGCTTCTCTCTGTGGCCCCCTAGTCCATCCTTCTCGTAGCCCCCTGGGGAGTCCTCTGCCTGGCTGCTGCCCCCTTGCTCTGGCAGCCTTGGCATCCTGACCCTGCTGGGCGTTGGCAACTCCTGGGCCAGATAGAGCAGCCCGGAGTCCTGAAAAAGCTGGGCAGGTGAAGGCCCTGGAAGGTCCCCATAGGAGTGGCCAGGGGAGTCCCCATATATGCCTTTGGAGGCAGTTCTGCTGAAGAGGGCAGGGGCTTCAGCCTTGGGCAGGGGACTGACACTGACCACCCCTGAGGAGCCTTCTGAGACCCGGGAACCATCACGGGAGCCAAACTGTGGAAAACCAGAGATCTGGGTAAGAGCAGAAGTCAGGGCTGAGGGACTGTGGGACTGCAGTTAGGTGGTGCCAGAGTCAAGGGCTTACCTGGTGGAACAGGTAGGGTTGCAGCAAAGCAGGTTCATAACTCAGGGCAGAGTGGGGAGGCTGTGGGGGCAGCAGCAGATGCTCCAAGAGAGGGGGCAGCAGCTCAGCCTGCAGAGGGGACAGAGAGGAGCTGGCCCCAGCTCCACCCCTGCCCATTGGTGGTTGTGGAAGCCGATGCTGAGCAGCAGGGGCGGAGCCGGTGGGGATGTCCTGTAAAAGCAGCTCTCCAGTGGGACCAGGTCTCCTGGGTGCCAAGCCAGACCTGGAGGGGAAAGCAAAGTGTGTGCGCTGGAGCAGGGGGAAGGGTATAGAGAGCCTAAGAGCCTATAAGGCAGAACTAGATGGGGCCAGGCAACCTCAGTGGTTAAGAGCAGGCCTGACCTCTTAAGAGACTGAGTGACCTCAGGGGAAGAGAGATGGGCTGGGTGGGCATGGGGAGGGACCAGACGGCCAAGCGGAGAGCAGAGGTATCTGCTTCTCTGGTGAGCATGGCTGGATCTCTGGAACAGCTGCAAAGGCTGGTGAATCATGAGGCTGGGGATGGAGAAGGGACACACAGGAGCAGGGGAAGGCAGCCAGGAACTTCTCTAGATGAACCGTGGCTGCAGCTGTCCCCGTTGCCCCTGTGTGCCATGTCCCCACACCTGGCCCTCCAAGTGTATGTCCAAATATTCAGGATTGCTCCTCCACCCCCCGTCCCCCGCCACTATGCTGTCTTCATCCTGGTATCATCATCTGAGCTCCATAAACCTCATTTATTTTTCCTCTGCTTTGCAGAGTCTTTTTGAGGTCCTAACCACAAAAAGATGATGGTGCCTCCTGCCATACAGAAATTCATATAGTAATGAAACTGAATATTGACCAACTTCAGTCCAACGCAATTCTAATCTCTCCCTTGATGACTACATTGATGCTTTTTAAAAAGTATCCAATGTCAAGGTTTTTCAAAACATTGAAAACATGCCCCTGTTTTTCTGGATCCCTAGAGATGAGCTAAGCTCCTGTTGGCCATGGGAGCATGTCAGAGAGTGAGCATTCCTGCATCTGTTTGCCTGTGCCCCAGCATGCTGGCCTTGGTGCCCACTTTCTTCCCCTTCCCTCCATCTATTAGGATGACCAGAGGTTCATCAGCCTCACCATTGCTAGAGTTGTCAAGAAAGGCTGCCTACCTGTCCCTTGGACGGGGTTCTGGGAGTCGAAGCCTGGGGATACGTTCCATCTCCTGGGAGATCACATACTGGGTGAGGTCATCATGCCAGGACAATCCTGTCAGGAAAAGGGATAGGGTAAGTTGGTTCGGGAGTCTGAGGATCCAGTAATGGGGCCCACTGGGGATCAGAACTGTACCCTCTGCCCTGCAGCTTGTGGGGTTTGTCAGAGTAGAGAGACAAACCCAGTGGGTGATCTGAGCTGTCCTCTTCCCACCCTCAGGTACAGCTATTGGAGCCAGACTGCCTGAGTTTGAATTCTGCCTCTGCTACTGATGAATTGTGTAACCTTGGGCAAGGTGCTGAACCTCTCCAAGCTTCAATTTCCTCGGCTATAAAATATCCTAGGATTATTATAATTAAAATAACATATATACACATCAAATGGTTAGAATAGTGCCTGTCATGTCATGAACTTTTAACAAATGCCATTACTACAATTATTATTATTATTGTTCTTTATGTTGACACTGAATCTCAACTTCCTCTGTTTATAAAGTGGAAACAATACATATTTCAGGGAGCTGTTGTGAATAATCAAGTGTGATCAGGGAAATCAAAGTGTCTAGAAAACTCTAAAGCACAATCCACATGTTTTAAACACGTATAATCATTCTCATTGTCATCATCATCATAGTCGTCAGTATCATCATCTTATTCAGAGACAACTCTCCTATTTGACTCTTTTCCCCAAAAAACTCTGCTGTTAGGATAGGTTAGTCACTTGTTCTAAAGGAATAATTTCCCACTTTCCACCCTCATCCTTTCTTCTCTGTTTCTGGATTTATAATCTATGCTGTTCTTAACTTGTATTCTGGCATCTACCAACATCCACATCTGCCTCCTTGCTTCTTAACATTAGATGAGCTGTTTGTGTTCCTATTTAAAGCCAGTTCCTCTGTTTGAGCACTAGATTTCATCCGCTCTCACCTACTCAGGAATATTCTCGCAATTCTCTCCTCTTTCCTACATAATTTTCTTTGTTCTCTGCTGAATTATGCTGAATTATTCACATCATTCCCATGCAGATAATATGCACTTTCTTCCATCTTAAGAAAAATACTGCTTGATCCCACATTCCTCGATAGCGATCACTCCATTTCTTTGCAGCAAGACTTCTAGAAAAATTTCCCTACACTGGGTGTATCCAATTCCTTTCTTTCTGTTCCCTCTTAATCCACCCTATTCAGGGTTTTATTCCTAACTATTCTACCAGAGCTGCTCTCGTCAAGATCGCAAGTGATTTCTGCATGTCCAAATCTGGTGGTCAATTCTCATATCTAATTTTACTTTTCCCGTAATCATCATTTGACACTTGGTCACTCCTCCTCCTTGATACACTTTATTTTGGCTTCTAGGACACTGAACACTGTTGTTTTTAATTCTACTCCACTGGCTTCCCCTCCTCAGTCTCCCTGAGAGGAGATTGATGGTTCCCCTCTTTTTCCTGGTCCTCTTAATAGAATTATCTAGGACTTAATCTTTGGTCTTCTTCTTCATAGACACTCAATCCTTTAGTTATCTCATCTACCTCGTGGGTTTAATCAACATTTATATGCCAAGGAATTTCAAATTTGTAACTCTACTTGAGATCCCTCTCTCTCAGAATCCAGTCTTATATATTCAACTTGCCACTTCACTTGATTAGACATCTTAAACTCAGCGTATTCAAAGCTGAACACCTCTACCAAGTTGATCCATTTGCAAGTTTCCACATTATAATTAGTGACATCTCCCCTGATTCAGTTATTCAGTAAATAAAGCCTTTGACTCCTGGCCAGGCGAAGTGGCTCATGCCTGTAATCCCAGCACTTTGGGAGGCCAAGGTGGATTGATTACTTGAGGTCAGGAGCTCAAGACCAGCCTGGACAACATGGTGAAACCTTGTCTCTACTAAAAATACAAAAATTATCCAGGAGTGGTGGAACATGCCTGTAATGTCAGCTACTTGGGAGGCTGAGGCAGGAGAATCACTTGAGCCAGGGAGGCAGATGAGATTGCATCACTGTGCTCCAGCCTGGGCGACACAGCGAGACTCCATCTCAAACAACGACAACAGCAAAATCCAATAAAAACACCTTTGACTCCTCTCTTTATTACCATATCCAATATTTCATGAAATAATGCTGACTACCTTAAAAATAAATGCAGAATTCTGTCATTTTTCATTCCTTCCCTGCAATCACCCTGGCCCAATCCATATTCACCTCTTATCTGAGTTCTTGTGGTAGTTTTTGTTTGTTTGTTTTAGTAAAGTGAAAGGAAGTTTATTAGAGAAGTGAAGAATGGCTACTCCATAGACAGAGCACCTTATTGTGGTAGTTTTGAATGGTCTTCCTCATCAACTCTTGACTCCATATATTCTATTCTCATTACAGCAGCAAAAGTGATGCTTGTAAAGGGTAAGTCAGATCATGTGCACCTATGCTCAAAATCTTGTAATGGTTTCCTTCTTTACTCAGAGTAAAGCCAATGTCCACACATTCCCCTACCCTTCACCTACCTGACTGCACTTTCTGCTCTTCTCCATAATCCTCTTCAGTCTCCTGGCCTCTATGTGTTCTTCAGACTTGTGCTTTTGCCCTAGCTGTTTGGTCTGCCTGAAATACTCTTCCCCTAGATAACCTGACAAACTCCCCCACCTCCTTAAAAAGTCTGTTCAAATTTCAGTCTCAATAAGTTCCACCTGACCACCTGACTTAACACTGTAGCTTTCTACCTCACCATTTTGATCCCTTTATCATGCTGTAATATTCCATGCCATTTATCATCTTCTAAGACACTATATATTTTCTACCTTTTATAGTGTGTTTCCTCCCCTTATCCCCCAAATATAACTCTAGCAAGCAGAGATCTTTGTTTTATTCCCTGATACATGCCAAATACCTAAAATTATGCCTGCTACATAGTTAGTACTCAATAAATACTTGTTGAATGAGGAATTGGGTGAGTGGAATATTATCCTGGCTGAGGAATACAGTGTTCTTGTCTCTGTAGCACTCAGTGCCAGGGAGAGGAACTGGTCCTAAGGAAGCTGGCCTTCCACTGGCTTCTTCTAGAAGCCTCCTCTGGGCTTCTCCAGAGAGTCTAAATGTGAATAGCTGATCTCTAGGGTTCCACTTCTCACTCCAGCAAGATCTGGGAAGATGAGGCTCCAGCAGTGGGTGTGTTAAAAATGTTCCTTGAAGAGAAATGCTCTTCCCCACCCATAACTAACCAAGTTCCAATCTCTCTCCTCCAACACACCCAGACCTCACCTTGGGACATGAGTTGTCGGAGCACACTTTGTAAGCGTTGGAGAACTGGGGAAGTGACTTGCAAAAGGGGCCGGGCCTGCCCCACTCCCACCTGGCACTGTCCAAACAAGCCATCTAAGGGCACAAAAGTGGTGTCAGCAGGAGGCTTGAACAAGAGGCCTTTTGAAGTCCAGGTTGCAAATGAACAGTATTCTCTTCACCTCCTCCCCTACCTCTCCTCCTCCAGGCAAGTCCTCCTTCTTCTCAAGCCCAGTAGCCCTCTTCCTTTCTGGCCTTCTCTCCCTTTCCTGCTTTTTATTGCCCATCTTCCCCCCATCTTGTCAGTTCTACACTTGGGCCTCACTCACCCTGAATACAGACTTCGAGGTGAGAGCAGAGCCTGTGGTCAAATAGACAGCCTGTAGAGGAACAGGTGAGCAGAGGCTCAGACACCCACACACAGAGAATGGGCAGATGGGTGGACAGGCTGGGAAAGGGGGAAGCAGATGCAGTTTATTCTTTCATTCTAAAGAAGGCCTTAAGCTGGGAGGAGAGTAAAAATCAGGCCTAAAATTCTTAAAAGGAAGCATGGGATCTAGTTTTGGATTTGAAGAATTTGTGAGTCTGGATCCTTAAAAGCGTCTGTTTACTTAACTGAGTGATAGGGAAGAAACCTTCCAGGTGCAGGGAGAAAGAAGTGGTGGAGAATAACATACTTGTCTGTCCTCATAGAATTACTGTAGGAGAAATTTTGGCCAAATTTTGAGAGAAAGGGGAATTTCATCCCCAAATATCCAAAAGCATCCTATAATAGCCTGGAACCCAGAAGAGGTGGAAACCCTAGCACACTTCGCCCGGTCGGGGGAAAGCGGGTATGGGAGGGGGTCTCTAAGGCAGCTCTCCCGGCGCTGTCCCGGGCCGCTGGCGCTGTCCGCGGTGCTGAAGTTCTGAGTCTGGCGCCGCCAGGGGCTCGCCTGGAGGCGGTTACCAGAGAGGAAGGGGTCACAGAACGAGGACTCTCCGCAAGACCTGAGCCCTCCGTTCTATTCTGCCAACCCACAGCGTCACAGGAAGTACTCTGTCTCTCGGGCCTCCAAGCCCGGCTGGGGAAAGAGGGCGCCAGGCGGCGAGGCTGCGCCCCTTCCCCCACGCACCACCCTCCTACCCCCACCCTCCGCCCGTGAGTCAGCGCTGACTGTCTCTGTCCGCACAGATGTGAGTCAGCACCAGGCCCGGCTGTGGGGAGGGGGACAGGAGAGGACCCTCCCCTCTTTATCCTCTTCTGCCCCCTCCCCGTGCTGTTCCCTGTTACGGGAGATCACATCGCTGCAATCGGCCTCTCTAGGCTTACGGAGAAACCCTGGCCTCTCTCTCGGCCCAGCTAGGACCTTATGCCTGCGGCCCAGGCTTCCACTGCCCAGGGATCGCCGTTCCCTCACCCTCTCCGCCACATCCCCGCCCCCTCCCATTCAGTGCCTGTCACTACTCCCCTGGCGCCTCGGCGCAACTGGCTTCTCCTGGGGTCTCGCAGTCGGTCTCTAAGTCCCTCTGTCCACAAGCACCCCGTGTCCTCCCGAACCTGCAGTCTTCCCCGGAGCCCAATTCTCTTAGGTCCCGCCCCCGTATTCCCAGCCCCACCTCCAGGCCTACGCCCCTTTCCTCCCAGACGCCCTCTCACCCTCCTCTGTCGCCTGACTCCCCCAACCCATATTCTCCCTAAGCTTTCTGACACTTCACCCCCACCACCACCCAGTTTCCCTCCTGGCCCCAAGCTGCCCACCCCACCCCCCCCCCACCAGCCAGCCCAAGTTTCCTCCTGACCGTGGGCACTAATGGCGCTGCAGCCCCCCGGGCGGCTGCTCAGGAGCAGGAGGCAGAGGAGCAGCCGGAGACCACCGGATCCCCCGAGACCCCCAGGCCGCCGCGGGCGCCGCATCCTTCCGAGCTCCGGGCGCTCGCTCCCGGGCCGGAGCCGCAGCGACGCTGGCGGGAGCCTGAAGGAGGGGCCGAGGCGGAGCCTGCCGCTACCCACCCCGCTATGAGGCGGGGTCTACATGCCCCCCTTGCTGCAACTCTGCCAAACGCAGGCGGATGCTGACGACACCTCCACCCCCGGCTCGTAAGCTAATTTGCGTCACATATGGCGTAAGAGCCCTGTCGGAGCGGGGGACCTACCCAGCCCATCCCTCCTCCGTCAAATACTAGGCTCCTCGCTAGAATTCCCACTCGGCCCCACCCCTTTTTGACCTGTAGCCCTCTTCTAGGACCACGACCTCTACGTGGGCGAAAATGCTCGAGTTGGGTGGGGGCCAGGAAAGGGAGGTGAGTCCAGAATGATAAACCCGAAGAGGAGAAGCAGAAAGTGGGTAGAATAAGTACTCTTACTCATTGTCATTGATGGTACTAGTGTCTTCCTTAAGAAGAAATGGACAGACGTTTGTGCCTGGATTCCAGTTCTAGCAGGGCACCTACTAAGGGTATGGTCTTGGGCAGGTTGTTTAACTTGTCTGCCTCCAAGTTTCCTGATCTGCAAAGGGGAGGTGCCTGCCTCAGACAGTGCCAATAGTACCTGCCTCACAGGATGGTTGTGAAGATTTTGTCAGTTACGTGCCTGGACTGGTGCATACTACATGCTGTATACATATTAGCTTTTGTCATTAGTATTTATTTATTTATTTACTTACTTACTTTGGATGGAGTCTTGCTCTGTCTCCCAGGGTGGAGTGCAGTGGCATGACCTTGGCTCACTACAACCTCTGCCTCCTGGGTTCAAGCCATTCTTCTGCCTCAGCCTCCCTAGTAGCTGGGATTACAGGCATACGGCACCTTGCCCAGCTAATTTTTGTATTTTTAGTAGAGACGGGCTTTCACCATGATGGCCAGGCTGGTCTTGAACTCCTGACCTCAGGCGATCCAACTGCCTCAGGCTTCTAAAGTGCTGGGATTACAGGCGTGAACCACCATGCCTGGCCTCCTTATTAGCTTTGACTCTCCTTTCTTCCTGGGCCACCTTGAGCCTGTCCATCATATTACGGTTTCTGCCTGCAAAATACATCTTCCATCAGTCCACTTCTGCCCGTCCTCACTACCTGAACTAAAACACTGTGCTTCTTCATCACAATCACTGCAACAATCAGCTAACTGGTCTTTTGCTTCCACTCTTGTCACTCAATAAGTGGGGGAGTGAGCTTCTTAAGTTCAAATTTGATCTCCTTACTCTCTCCCTTTCCAGTAAAATAAAATAAAAAAAGGACAGAAGTGCATAATGAATATTTACATACTCATCTATACTTAATTGTTACTGATGTTTTACCACATTTGCTTCTTTTTAGTATTTGAACATGAATGATAGACATCATGACATTTCCCTTCTAAAGGTTTCATTATACATCTCCAAGATGTAAGGACGTTTTCCTCCATAACCTAAGTGCCATTATGACACCTAACAAAATTTACAATAATTCCCTAATATCATTTTAATGCTCAGTTCATATTCAAGTCCCAGGTTATTTCCCCCAAAATGCCTTTTCTTTTCAGGTGTTTTCTTTAAAATAGCAGTCAGTTAAGGACAACCATTGCCTTTGTTATGTTTCTTAATTCTCCGTAAATTGGAATAGACACCGTCTCCTGTCTCCTGTCACTCATTTTGACATTGTCATGTTGAGAGACCGGGTCAATTTTTCTTTAGAGCCCTTCTTCTGAGTTTATCTGATTGTTTCTTCATGTTGCATTTCTCTGTATTTCTCCAGTGTACAACCTGTATATCACCTGTATTTCCTATAAAAGAGAAGTTATATATGAAGTCTTGATTGGGTCAAATTAAAGAATTTCTAAAGCAAAGTGTCTCTCATTGCATTTCAGGAAGTACATGATGTCTGACTGTTCCATTAGTGATGTTAAAATTGATCACTGGTTTAAGGTAGAGACAGCCAGATCTCTGTATATAAAGGTGTGTTTTTCTAATGTGACCAGCATGTAATCCTTGGATGATACTTTGGCTCTGTGAGACTATCTAGTTCCTCATCAACTTTTCACCTAATGGTTTTACTATTCATTGGTGATTGATCCTTGACTAAATGATTTCATTAGAGGTTACACAATGGTTATTTTTATAATTCTTTCATTCCATTTACATTTATCAACTCATTTTATTTTGTAGAGAAGGGCTTTCTCTCATCACCTGGGTTTAGTTTACACTAAAAGACAATTCCAACTGGAAAGGTAGCATACATTCTTAGTTTTTTTTCTTTACCCATTTGCAAAATAATAAGTCGGTGTAGAGTAGTTACCTCTAACTACATTTTAAAGGTATACTTTAAAATGTATTAAATTAGTCACTATAGTGAGTAATACATTTTAAAACATTTATTTATTTATTTATTTATTTAGAGTCAGGGTCTCCCTTTGTCATCAGGCTGGAGTGCAGTGGCAAGATCATAGTTCATTGCAGCTTTGAACTCCTGGGCTGAAGCAATCCTTCTGCCCCAGCCTCCTGAGTAGCTACCACTATGAGCCACTGTGCTTGGCTAATTTTTTTTTTTTTTTCGTAGAGGCCAGGTACAATGGCTCATGCCTATAATCCCAGCACTTTGGAAGGCTGAGGCAGAAGAATCACTTGAGCCCAGGAGATCGAGACCAGCCAAAGCAACATGATGAAACCTTGTCTCTATAAAAAATACAAAAATTAGCTGGGTGTGGCGGCACATACCTATAGTCCCAGCTACTCAAGAGGCTGAGATAGGAGGATGCCTTGAGTCCAGGGAGGTCAAGGCTGCAGTGAGCAATAATCGCACTACTGCACTCCAGCCTCGGGGACAGAGTGAGATTCTGTTTAAAAAAGAAAAAAGAATTCAAAACATTGGAGACAGGGGTATCACTACATTGCCCAGGCTGGTCTTGAACTCCTGGTCTCAAGTGATCCTCCTGCTTTGGCCTCTGAAAGTGCTGGGATTACAGAGGCAAGCCACTGTGTCCAGTTGGCAGACACATTTTTAAAGGATTTTTGTTTTTTTGAGTATTACTATGGAAGTATGGATTTTAATATATTCCATGTGTTTCAATCACAGTAATTATTCCTTTTGATATTTAAATTGTCTCAGATTAAACCAGAGAAAGCTCTTTTAATTGTCCTTGTATTGCCTCTGATGTCCTTTCGAAACATCTCATTAATTATTGAAATCTTCCTTGTTTTCTGCCACTCCAAGATGTACTAGGTTTATCTTTTTTATTTCCTGTCCCAGACATGGAAGCAGCCCTTTCTCCAAAGACATTTGTTAGCTTTTATTAAAGACTAATTTTAGAGACAACAATCTAGGTTCTGGGGGTGATAATGGCTATCCACTAAATATGTGTTAGACTTTCTCATAGTCTCCTCTATGGTTCTACCTTCTCTTTTGCATTTTCCATTCTTTTGTCTCAGCATATCTCATTCTAGATATTTTATCTTAAACTGTATTCCAGTTTGCTAGTTTTCTCTTCAGTTGTGTAAAATCTTCTTTTAAACCCAAGTGTCAATCTTGAACTTGGCCAGAAACAGATGGCTCACTCAATCAGAGTAAATGAGAAGCATTTAATGAGGGAACTATTTATAAAGGTATGGACAGGCAAAGGAATATAAATCTTTGTCAACTCACAGGGGTCTTGGAAGGAGCCAGGGAAATATGTACCTTGACCTCTTTCTCATTTTACTCTCTGATCTCCTGCCAATACCTACTATTGGCTGAATTCAACCAGAAGCCAGTACGCAAGAACCTGTGGTTGGCACAGTCCACAGGCGTCACCCTAGGGTCAGAGAGTAGGGTGAAGAAAGATGGAAAGATGGAGCATGAATATGGATGGGAAATGGGGAACATCTAGCTTAAGCTTAGCTTTCACCCTTGTCCTTTATTTGGATGAAACCTCTACCCTTATCACAAGTGACACACATCCCTTAATTCAGACACACTCTCGTATGAAACCTAAAACGTTATTTAACGCCAGCACTCCCTATATTAAGTAGCTAGGAAGAGAAATGGGATTTTAAAAATGGAAACTTCCAAGCCAACTTACTTTGCACACAGCTTTTACAACCCCTGCTTCAGTAGCTGGTCCTAAGGCCTAAATTTATCATCGTTAACTTCCGATTCCTCCAACAAGTTTATGGTCTTGTTACTTTGATCAGCAACTTGACTGGATGAGATTTTTGAACTGGTGGGTCAAGGCAAGTTTTTATTTCTGCAAGATCTAAGTCTTGATGTTTCTGCTTTTATTTGGTTTCTACAGTTTTCTATTAACACAGGACTATTGGAAAAGAGAATATAAAGTGCGAAAGTGAATCCCATTGGTTTTAGTAACAATCTTCTTTGCTTTCATTTTTGTAACAGCAACTAACTTCCCTCTGGTAACTGGGGCCAATCACTGTGGCCAATATGGTGACATCCATATCTATTGATTCAGTGACATGAGGAACCCGGTGTGGTTACCTGGTGGTTTCGGCCTCCAATTCAATCTTCTATACCTGTGGTGAAAGCATTATTCCCTTAGACAGGGCTTGAAAACTCATCAGTTGAAGGATGGGAAGCAAACATTCCTTCAGAGATTTTGAGGTATTATAGTGAGAAGGTTCCAGAAGACTTGGGAATGAATAAAGCAGTCTGTAAGTTCACTAATGGTGAGTGAATGCTGCCAGAAACATTATGGACAGGAAAGGTAAATCCACATACAGAATATAAACCACCGCCCCTTTTCACTGAGAACAAATCTGTCACCAGGTTGCTGGTGTGCCATAGGGAAGGCTCAACATTGTCGTCTGCTGTTGGCAAGTTGGTATCTGGTGACTGTAAGCAAGTCATGCTTGGGAAGAAAAGTCCATGTTGTTAAGCTTTAATCCTTGACACCACATCCATTACCACACGGACCCATTAAAAAAGCACGAGGGTTACTGAGGAAAGAGGATGACTGGTGTCTATAGAAAAGGTCATTTCACCTGATTATCAACAGCCTTCTCCATAGTCTATGTCTTCCGATGGTTATTTGCTAAGGAAACCATGATGATCTTCACACTCTGTTCATTCCAAGTGATCCATTTCAGACCTCCTTGTCACAGATCTTCAAATCTTATTGTATTCAAGTCCCTAATCAGCCAGCCAACCTCTTAGCCATAAACACGGCATCCGTGTAGACCCATACCTCAGATCTTCTCTCTTTTGATTCCGAGTGGATACCTAGACCTACCAACAAAACTTCCCCAGAGATTTCTCTTCACTAATGTAATCCCAGACACTTCTGAGTTGGGCTGTAATGTAGCAGCCTTCCACTGTGGCTGATACCTGCAGGCGTCTATAAGTGAGGCCTCAGGTTTTTCTTCCTCTGTTAGCAAGTCATAGAGAAATCCCCATGAGGCCATAAATGAGAGTTTGAGAGAGGCAGTGAAGCAGTAGGAGTCTGAGCTACCTGCTCTCGCAACTTGTTTCATCCAGACCTTCTTAGGCCCAGTCTCATGTACATTTCCATTCATGAAAGAATGCTGTGACGAACCTCTGATTTTATGATTTAGTGTGTCAGGTAATACCCAGTTCATAATTACTTATTGTTCCACGGCCAGATATTCAGTCTAAACCAGAGGCCTGGTAGAAAACTAGGAGCTACTTTTCAAACACGGAATAGTTGATGTATAAAAGGTCATGGCTTTACTCCACCGGGATTGCTAGGGTATGCATACACGTCTCAGTCTGCCACAGACACTTCCGATGCCACTGGGATCATTGAGTCGTAATAACCACGCAAAATAACGGCTCGCCTTGCAAGCCGAAACTGCTGCAAAATGTTTTCTTGCTACAGGCCACACTAGAAGCCAGATGGATCGCTGGTAAATAGGTGGGAGCAGCACATTTACATGGGTTGTATGTTGTCTCAAATGCCAAAGAAGCCCACTCTTTTCCAAAGAGTATTGCCTCTTTTTTCATGTCCAGGTGAAGTGATTTGAATCATTTTAGAGAGGGCATCTCAACATGCCACAGAAAACTAGACCTTCAGAAACTTCATTAATGTGACAGGACTGTGAACTTTTCTTGAGATTCTTCTACGTGTATGTCCATGGCATCCAGGGTAGTTACTACAGCATGGTTACCATATCTGATTAGCTCAATGTCACCAGAGTAATGGACCAGTGTGGTATTTTCTGTGTAATACTGTCTTAGTCATTTGGGATGCCATAAAAATTTACTAAATAAAATAAAATTTATTAAATAAAAATTTGGAAGAAGGTTCGATGTGTCTATTTAAAGCCATAGACTGAACAGCTTATATACAACGGAAATTTATTTCTCACAGTTCTCGAGGCTGGAAGTCCAAGATCAGAGTGCCAGCATGGTTGGGTTTGGTGAGGACTCTCACCTGGGTTTCAGACTGCCAACTTCTTGCTGTATTCTTACATGGAGAAAAGAGGGCAAGAGAGCTCTTGTCCCTTTTACAAGGACAAGAATGAATGAATTCATTTATGAGGGATACTCTCATGACCTAGTTACCCCTTTAAGTCCCCACCTTTTAATACATTGGAGGTTGGATTTCAACATATTAATTTTTTCTGGGAGGGAGGATACAAACATTCAGCCCATTGCAGATACCAAAGTAAAAAAGGCCTTTCCAGATCATATTTTTACAGAGAACAGGAGAGTGGACACAGCCCTGAAATGAGATGGTTTTATGGCATACTGTTGTCTCTGCCATGTGAATGCAACTGTTTCTATTTTTCCTAATAAGAATGGAAAAGAATGTCTAAATCAGTATTGGCCAGTAGAAATAGAATTTGTAGTTATAGATACAATTTAAAATTTTCTGGTAGCTACATTTTAAAAAGTAAAAGGAGGCCAGGTGTGGTGGCTCATGCCTGTAATCCCAGCACGTTGGGAGGCCAAGGCGGGTGGATCATGAAGTCAAGAGATGGAGACCATTCTGGCCAACATGATGAAACCCCGTCTCTACTAACAATACAAAAATTAGCTGGGTGTGGTGGTGCACCCCTGTAGTCACAGCTACTTAGGAGGCTGAGGCAGGAGAATAGCTCGAACCTGGGAGGCAGAGGTGGCAGTAAGCCGAGATTGCACCACTACACTCTAGCCTGGTGGCGGGGCGAGACTCTGTCTTAAAAAAAAAAAAAAACCAGGTGAAATTAATTTTTAAATTTTTGTTTTTATAGATTCGGGGGTATGAGTGCAGATTTCTTACATGCGCATATTGCGTCATGGTGAAGTCTGGGCTTCAATGTGCCCTTTTAGTGCTATTAGTGTCCATAATGAACATTGTACTAAATAGATAATTTTTCAACCCTCATTCCTAAAATTTATTTTATTTTTATTTATTTATTTATTTAGAGACAGAGTCTATCTCTGTCACCCAGGCAGTGGTACGATCTCAGCTCACTGCAAGCTCTGCCTCCCAGGTTCAAGCGATTCTCATGCCTCAGTCTCCCACGTAGCTGGAATTACATGTGTGCGCCACCATGCCTGGTTAATTTTTTGTATGTTTAGTAGAGATGGGGAGACGGTGTTTCACTATATTGGCCAGGCTGGTCTTAAACTCCCAACCTCAGGTGATCCACCCACCTCAGCCTCCCAGTGTTAGGATTACAGGTGTGAGCCACCACACCAGCCTAATGTTAATATTATGTCTTATTTAACCCAATATATAAAAACAGCTCGATATGTAATCAATATAAAAGATTAAAGAGATATTTGCATTCTCTTCATACTGAGTCTTTGAAGTAAGAATCATTGCATATTTTACTCTTACAATACCTCTCATTTGGACCAGCCATGTTTTAAGAGCCCAGTAGCCACATACAGCTAGTGGCTACCATTGTGGATATGTAGTTCTAGATCAATGGTCGAATACCAGGAAAGAGAGCTGCTACCTGCAAAGGTCATTATAATCTACAACTTTTCTTCAAGATCCAGCTTTCTGTTTCACAGGATAAATGGGCAAATTAAATAAGAAAATGATAGGAATGGCACCTCTATGTCTTTCCAGTCTTTGATGAAGGGATTAATCTCTGAAATTCCCTGAGGAATGCAGAATGGCTTTTGGTGCATACTTTTTGAGGGGGGAGGTTGTTCCAGGTTCTTCTATTGGACCATATCCTAGCAAAATAACCTTCCCTTTACAAGCTTAGAGAATCTTAAAACAGCAACTCAAAGTGCTGTTAAAAAAAAAAGCAGAGAACCAAAGCAGAGATTTTGCCAATTACTAAGTATATCTATTCCCGTTGTACTTCCCGTATTTCCTCAGTCTGAGGAAATTACAAAAGGATTGATTATATCCTTAATCCCACTAGACTAAGGTAAAGCAGACAGTGGCCACAACTCCATTTGTTATATGACACCCTTAAGTTCTCACTCTGATGTTACCGCAGTGGTCTGGGTCTTCATGTGTGCTAACCTACCCTGTGTTGGCCAGACAGACTCCATTTTGATGAGAGTCAGACAGACTCCATTTTAACCTCTGCCTCCTCATCCCTCCCACCATTTCTCCTTTGAGTGCATATCTGGGTCATGTTCCTGTGCTGGGTCACGTTGTACTTAGAGCTATAGAAACATAACTGTTGTAACCATACCCTGCTTGACAAGGCCACTTGCTATTGTGAATAGCCCCTTGATTGATTGTATAGAAAATACCGAATGCCCCTCGCCCTTGGTAACCAGCATTCATGGGAACTGCTTGTGTATACCCTCCTTAGTTAATCAACAATAATGGGAGCTTCCTGACTCCTACTTATCAGCCTCCTCCCCTAACCTGCCTATTCTGCTTCTGTAAAATTCTGCTTTGGCCCCTTACCTTGAGCAACATATAAAAGGAAATCGAACGTCTTCCTCAGGGCCGAGAGATTTTGAGCATGAGCTGACTCTCACTTGTCAGCAATAAAGGACTGTCAATTTGAACTCAGAGTGTGGCGCTTTCCATTCAACTCACTCGGTTATAACACATGGACTAGCTTCTATTCAGAACCAGTTTCCAGTAATCCAGAATTTTTGTGTGGGGGAAGTAGAAAAGTTCCTTTTTAAAGTTTCCTTTCTTGTTAAAGAATAAGTGTGCTAAAAACTTTGTTAAGCCCTATCCTATGTAGCTGTTAGACATGCCATGCTTACAGGCATGTAGTACATTCTATATCCTTGTACTTCCACCAAGATATCTGTGCTGGACGTGCTCATAGGCATGTCCCAGCTCTCCATTGCTTTTACCTGTTTAGAAAAGTTTTAAGTTGTTAGCCAATCAGGTTTTAGTTTAAATTGTGAGGTCTGGCTCTAGCCAATGGAGATCAGACACAGCAGTAAGGATGACCCCAAATGTGTAAGGGATAAATTTGTGTGTTTTCCTTTGCTCATTGTACTCTCATGGCAAGATGGCTGGCAAGGATACCCTTCCTGCAGTCCAGGAAGTAAAAATTGCATTGCTGAGAGATCCTTTGTCTCAGTGCTAATTTTCCTTTGCAGCACTGAGCATCTGTTTCCAACATTGTGTATAACCTTTCCCCAGTGCTACTGACCTTGTAAATGGCTACAGATCCTTCTGGGAGAAGATTTGGAGGAAGGTTCACTGTGTCTATTTAAAGCCATATTGACACCCAATCAAGGGGCTCCATATCTGTGTATTGCTTTAGCCCCAGGAATTGAAAAATAGGCTGTGAGCTCCTACTAGGACAAGGGAACTCTCACACATCATCCAATTGACTTTTATTTCAGAGAGTCCCAGTGCCAATCTCTAAAGTTCTGGGGATTAGATGGTTGCAAAAAGGAGGCCACATTGCTACTAATTCAAGTTTAGTCTTCTTTAATTTGAATTGATTAAATCTACCTGATATCAATTCACATGTGTCTGTGTCCTTATTTGCATCATATTTCTTCCAAGTCAAGTGACTTGCCCAAATTGATTAAACAACTATCCTTGCCAAAGACTAGTACACCTACCCAGCAGTGCTGGCTGGGCCATGCTGGGCCTTAGGGTGTTGTCATGTTTGTTCCCTCTGGACACCCCTTCTTGAGTAGAAAAATACTAAGTAGGGCCAAGAAGAGATTATCCTTCAGTCTCAAAGCTCCTAAATATGGTCTGGAAGTAGTTTGCCTCTTTTTTAAACTTTATATAAATGGAGTAATATAATACATATTCTTTTTTGCATGGCTTTGGAAAGTTGTAGTTTATTCTTTGTTGCTGTAGTAATATTGTACAAATACGCTAAAATTTATTCATCTAGGGCCGGGTGCAGTGGCTCACACCTGTAATCCCAGCACTTTGGGAGGCTGAAGGAGGTGGATCCCCTGAGGTCAGGAGTTCGAGATCAGTTTGGCCAACATGGCGAAACCCTGTCACTATTAAAACTACAAAAGAATTAGCCAGGTGTAGTGACTCATGCCTGTAATCTCAGCTACTAGGGAGGCTAAGGCAGGAGAATAGCTTGAACTTGAGAGCTGGGGGTTGTAGTGAGCCAAGATTGTACCATTGCATTACAGCCTGGGTGACAGAGTGAGACTCCAACTCAAAAAAGAAAAAAGTGTCTATTTTTCTGCTGATGGACATTTGGGTTGTCTAAGGTTTGGTATTATTATGTATAATGCTATTATGAATATTCTTTTTTTTTGAGGCGGAGTCTCACTTTGTCAACCAGGCTGGAGTGCAGTGGCATGATCTCTGCTCACTGCAACCTCCACCTCCCGAGTTCAAGTGATTCTCCTACCTCAGCCTCCTGAGTAGCTGGGATTACATATACAATGTGGATTGCATGCCATGCCAGGCTAATTTTTTTATTTTTAGTAGAGATGGGATTTCACCATGTTGGTTAGGCTGGTCTTGAACTCCTGATCTCAAGTGATCTGCCTGCCTCGGCCTCTCAAAGTGCTGGGATTACAGGTGTGAACCACTGCACCTGGCTTGATGAATTTTCATTTATGTCTGCAAGTGCCTAAAAGCACTAGGAACCTAATATAACCTTAATCCAATTTCAGAGCCAGGCTGCAGACTAAGCAAGGATTACTTTATGTTTTTGTCTTTTTTTTGTTTTTGAGACAGAGTTTTGCTCTTGTTGCCCAAGCTGGAGTGCAATGGCGTGATCTCAGCTCACTGCAATCTCCACCTCCTGGGTTCAAGTAATTCTCCTGCCCCAACCTCCCAAGTAGCTGGGATTACAGACGTGCACCACCACACCCAGCTAATTTTACCTTTTTGTCTTTATGCTTGGAGTTTCTTTCTTGTTCCCAGGCCAAAATAGGGAGAAGTTTACTAGAATTCTTCCTTTCATGAGCCCTGGATTCTGACGTCTTCCCATCTAGCTCCACAGACTGTCTAAATCAATCTTGTATCTACTTTTTCTTTTTTTTTAAGAGAGGGTTTCACTCTGTCACCCAGGCTGGAGTGCAGTGGTGCAACCTTGGCTCACTGCAGCCTAGATCTCCCAGGCTCAAACAATGTTCTCACCTCAGCCTCCCAAGTAGCTAAGACTACTAGTATGTGCCACCCTGCACCACCAATTTTGTTTTTTGCAAAGATGAGATCTCACTGCATCGCCCAGGCTGGTTATCTACTTCCCAAGAATGGAAAATTTCTCCAGTCCGGTGCAACCCTGAACATTGGGTCTACCATCTCTGGATTCTGTTCCTTTCTTGGATCTTGGCCTGCATCAGTTTCTCCTCACTCTTTTGTTTGCTCCTTGAAGATTTTGGTAATTTTTCACCCACTTTTTTTTTTTGAGACAGGATTTCACCCTGTTGCCCAGGCTGGAGTGCAGTGCTGTGATTTCAGCACACTACCTCCTTGAATTCCCAGGCTCAGGTAATTCTCTCACCTCAACCTCCCAAGTAGCTGGGACTACAGGCACGTACCACCACACCCAGCGAACTTTTATATATTTTTTTGAAATGGGATTTTGCTATTTTGCCCAGGCTGGTCTCAAACTCCTGGGCTCAAGTGATCCACTTGCTGTGGCCTCCCAAATTGCTGGGATTACAAGTGTGAGCCACCATGCCTGGCCTGAGTTATCTTTTTAACTCCAGCCATTGCTGCAGCCAGCAGCAGCATGCAGGCATCATCTGACACCACCTGCCTCACCTGCACTGAATATCTCTTGTTTTTGGTTTGAGTCTGTCTGCTATGACAGCATTAGACAATCCTGGGAATGTGTTCAGTCATTCTCATCCATGAAAAGCCTGGAAGCATGAGGAAATTAACATCCCGTAGTTCGACTCTTGATCCAATGGGGGATGGAAACTAGAAAATAAATACTGTTTGTTTTCTGAAGGGCAATTGTAGGATATATCTTGTATATAATGCCTAAAGAGTCCCCAGAAGAACTGATTCCCAGCAGCCTATAACTTATTATTGCACCCTTGAATTAGTTTTCCAAGCCCCCTGTTTCACTCTTTTCATTCTCCCACTCTTGATCTTGTGGTATCTTCCCCCATACAAGCACTTACTTTGTGCTTTGACTCTGGGAGGAATCAGTCTAAGACAAGTCATCTTCTGCACGAGTTTGAGGAGTATGAGCTTGAGGTAATGACCTAGTGTGTTATTACCAGAAGCAGAAATTGAGGAAAAAATAAATATAGGAGATATTATAACATGTGTTGACGATAATGATCAGACATCCAAAGGGCTTGAGGTAATGACCTAGTGTGTCATTACTGGAGGCAGAAATTGAGGAAAAAATAAATATAGGAGATGTTACATCATGTGTTAGCAAAAATGATCAGACATTCAAAGAAAAGGTAATGAAGTGGGAAGCAGACAGGAAGATACAGCTGTGGTGATGTCCTTAAATGAGCTCCCAGCTTTAACTCTTAAAAGTAAATCAATTTTCCTTCTCCAGCCAATTCTCGAGGTGTTCCTATTTTGTGAATGGCACTGTTATCCCCTCAGTCACAACATCTCTAAATTCAGGTAAGGTTCCTCTCTCGACAAAGCCCAGGCATCTGTACTAGTTTGCTGGGGCTGCCGCAACAAAGGACCATAGACTGGGTGGCTTAAATAACAGAAATGTACGGTCTCACAGCTCTGGAGTCTAGAAATCAGAAACCAAGCTGTTGGCAGGGTTGATTCCCTCTGAGAGCTCTGAGGGAGAATCTGTTTCAGACCTCTCTGCTTGCCTAGATGGCTTCCATCTCCTTTTATCTTTTCATATCATCTCTGCTCCAGCTGTGCTGTCTTCAAATCCTGTCCCTGCCTTTTGCGAGATCAGGTCCCATTGTGTTACCCAGGATGGCCTCAAACTCCTGTGCTCAAGCGATTATTTCCGCTCAGCCTTCTGAGTAGCTGGGACTACAGGCACTCACCACTGTGCCCGATTTCCCCTTTTTATAAGGATACCAATCACAATGAATTAGAGGCCATCCTAATGACCTCATCTTAACTAACTACATCTGCAACAGCCGTGTTTCCAAATAACGTCCCATTCAGAGGTACTGGGGATTAGGACTTCAACATATGAATGTTTTTTGGGAGAACAGAATTCAACCCATAACAATTCCCAAGGCTTATTAACTCATCCTTCAAAATATATCTTATATATGTCCTCTTTCCCTCCCATTCAGGTCCTGTGTGAAACACCCCCACCATTGCAATAGTCTTTCAAAAATGTTTCCATTCTCTCCTGCTCTCTAATCCACCCTTAAATGGAAACGTGAGGCTATGCTTAAACACAACTTTCATCCTGTTCTCTCACGCAAAAGCATTTAGTGTCTCCTCATTGCCTATCAGATACCACCCAAATTAGAAAACGTGGTCCTCTGCGATAGGAACTGAACCTGCCTTCCTTTCTAAAAACTCCCATCTTTCCTACCCATTCACCATGTCCAAGCATTATCCTCCATAGGTTTTATCTTTCCAAGCTCTGCAACTTTGCTCTGGGCATGCGGGAGATGGTAGGAGGGTCAGGGAATGCACCACAGAGGAGAATTTAGATTTTTAATCAATGGGCCACGACTGATGAGGTGCTGGGGTTGGGGCACTTATATGCAGAGGGAACTGCTGATACAAGGGCCCAGGAGCATAAACCAGCTGGACATATTTGGGGAAATGCAAATAGGGCTGAATTGCTGGCGCACGTAGGATGGCAGAATGGGGGAAACACCACAGCATTGAAGAGCTTGGTGAGAAAAGAACTTGAATGTTCTGTGGGCCAGAAACATAGCTTAGATTCTTCCCTCTACCCAGGCAGTTAGTCAATGATTTATAACCAAATCCATGGCGGTGGATACTCTGGCTCGTTCACAACTGTATCCCCAGGGCCTAGAAAAGTGTCTGGCACATAGCAGGCTTAGGCCGGGTGAACCCAAGAGCAGACTAAGACAAGAACTTGGGCTGGGCATGGTGGCTCACGCTGGTAACCCCAGCACTTTGGGAGGCCAAGACAGGAGAATCACTTGAGCTCAGGAGTTTGGGATCAGCCTGGGGAACATAGTGAGACCTTGTCTCTACTAAAAAAACAAAATAATCAGCCAGGAGTGGTGGTGAGCATCTGCATTACCAGCTAATGGGGCTCAAGTGAGGTGGAAGAATTAGATTCTTCCAATTCTTCACAGCAGCCTCATCTCTCAGGGTCAAATGAGGTGGAAGAATCCCGAGAGACTGAGGCTGCTGTGAGCTGTGATTGCATTACTGCACTCCAGCCTGGGTGGCAGAGTGAGTTCTGGGTTTCATAAATAAATAAGTAAGAATTTGGGTGCAGGTAGCTCCTGTGGGAGATGATTCCAAAAATCACAGATGAGGGACAGGGAAAATAAGTCAAAGAAGGAAGAAAAGCCAATAATATTCAGTGTGTTGCTGAACAAGTTACCACTGTGGGTGACTAGGTTGAATCTCACCTGGGATCCTCTGAAGAATCATATGGAACATTCCTCAGAATTGCCCACTAAGGGCTGGTGGAATCTGGGATATTTTTGCACTAAATTTGGTTCTTAACTTGTTGATAGTTGCCTTTAGGGGCATTACATCCCAGGTGCTTGAGGGCTGCCTGGAGCACAGGTGGGCAGTCCCTTAGCATTCCAGAAAGCCTGCCCGATGAGAAGCAGAGTCCCTGGGCATGAGGTGGGAAGGTTGACATGTTCAAGAACTGTGCACCTGCAGCTGCAGGCCAACGGAGATACAGGCCATGAGATACGGGGTGGGGCGTCCACTGCGTTCACTCCCTGTAGATACCTGAATGATACTACATTATATGTGGCTTATATTCTTGACTTTTTTTTTTTTGAAACAGTCTCACTCTGTCACCCAGGCTGGAGTGGAGTGGCACAATCATGGCTCACTGCAGCCTTGACCTCCTGGGCTCAAGTGATCCTCCCACTCCAGGCTCCCAGATAGCTGGAACTACAGGTGCACACACCACCACACCTGTAATCCCTATAGGGTTCTGTGAGCCCCCCTCTGCTAGTGTGGAAATGAGAAATTGTAGAAATAAAAGACACAAGACACAGAGATAGAGAAAAGAGAGTTTGGGCCCGGGGGCCCACTGCCAACCTAAGTGCGGGTGTCCTGTGGTGGCCCCGAGTGCCTGGACACTCTGACTTTTACTGAGTGCAAAAGCTGGGGACAGGGAAGGTAGGGCCTAGGTAAAGCGTGGCCTTGGTGGTCGGTGACTGGGGGCAAAGTCAAATAGGGTGTGGCAGTGATAGGGTCAAGTACATCATGTGTCATACAGGTAGGGGCTCAGGAATTTCCAGCAGCCGAGATGTGGTAAGGGGCATAATGCATCAGCACTTTTTCCATACTTGTCACAAAGACATTAATATTTATGTTACTTTCATTGATTAATTCTTACAAGAAAAAAGGAACCAGGTGCAGAAGTGGATCATGAGAGTGGACATGGAACGTGACCACTGAAGCACAGCATCACATAGAGACAATTAAGCCCTTGGATGTCTGCGGGCCTACCTGACAGTGTCAGACCCACCGCAAGAGCTTGGAGAAGCGGAGTTTTCTCCTAACTCCTCTGAGGAAGGAGACCTCTCAGCTATTTTGGACGTCTCCTTCCCTAGCTGGCTAAAGAGCGGGCACTTTTCCAGTGCTGGTGCTGCTGAGCAGCCCTTATGGGGGCATGACAGATAGCTTAGAGCATCTTGCCTTAGGGCCAATCATTTCACAATGTCACCCCAGGCTCACACTTCTAGCCAGAGAAGCATTAGTAAAAGAATTAGGATCATCTATGAATAACTACTATGGTTATATCTCTAGTTATTTTCTCAATTATTTACACGGGAATAGGCTGAGGCTGCTGACTCCTGCCTAGGCACTTATGGGATCTCACCGCTACACATGCCCAGCTAATTTTTGCACTTTTGTAGAGATGGGGTTTTACCATGTTGCCCAGGCTGGTCTCAAACTCTTGGGCTCTAGTGATCTGCCTGCTTCAGCCTCCCGAAGTGCTGGGACTACAGGCATGAGCCACCGCACCCAGCCCTGGCTACTCTTAAAGGTCTTTGAGGGCAGGAACCAAATATACTCATAAAGTCCAGGCAGAGTGAAGCACATGATTACATACATGTCTGAAAATAAATAAGAAAGAAAGGTATACGAAGGAAAGATGGAAGAGTGGCAGGGGTTAATTGATTTGATGAGAACTAGGTACAAATTAGCATAACTGGTCTAATGTTGGCTTTAGCTACATGCTTGAATGCACAAGAAGGGGAAGGACAACCACAGTAGCATGACTGAGAATTTGGATCATAAAACTAGTCATGTAATTTATCTGAGTTGTTTAAATGGGGAAGATGTGGTGTGGCCAAGTTCCAGTTCCTTAGAGAAACCCAGTCTTTTATTTTTTTATTTTTATTTTTTGAGATGGAGTCTTACTCTGTTGCCCAGGCTGGAGTGTGGTAGTGTGATCTTGGCTCACTCCAACTCCACATTCAGGTTTAAGCAATTCTCCTACCTCAGCCTCCTGAGTAGCTGGGATGCTGGGATTACAGGCGCCGGCCACCATGCCCAGCTAATTTTTGTATTTTTATATTGATTGATTGATTCATTGATTGATAGGGAATCTTGCTCTGTTGCCCAGGCTGGAGTGCAGTGGCATGATCTCAGCTCACTGCAACCTTCACCTCCTGGGTTCAAGCGATTGTCCTGCCTCAGCCTCCTGAGTAACTGGGATCACAGGCGTGCACCACCACTCCCAGCTGATTTTTGTAGTTTTAGTAGAGAGGACATTTCACCACATTGGCCAAGCTGGTCTCAAACTCCTGACCTCAGGTAACCTGCCTGCCTCCCAAAGTGCTGGGATTACAGGCATGAGCCACCATGCCCAGCCCGATTTTTGTATTTTTAGTAGAGATGGAGTCTCACCATGTTGGCCAACCTGGTCTCGAACTTCTGACCTCAAATAATCTGCCTGCCTCAGCCTCCCAAAGTGCTGGGATTATAGGCGTGAGCCTCTGCACCCAGCCAAGAAACCCAGTCTTGATACCTGCCCATTTGCTTACACTTGTGAGCCTCCAATGTGTGTGAAAGTGCTTCAATACATATAAAGCCCTGCAAATAGAACATTCTAGTGTTTGGTTGTTGGCTGAGCATGGGTGGTGAGATTACCAACTCCCTTTTAAGATTTTAAGCCACCTGGAGCAAACTGGCAAGAACCATCAGAATGTCCAATGCGTGTACTCTCTGACCTCAGCACTGCTCTGTTGGTCCTTGTGGACAGGATGGGTGGGAGAGCCTGGCAGGGGCTATAATGGAGGTGGGAACCCTCAAAAAACAGCATGGGCCAGGCCTGTCTGGCATGAGGGTAAAAGAAATGAATATGGAGTCCCCTTCCTCATAACATGAAAGGAGGGGCAGCCAGATGGCACAGTGCGGCTGGGATGTGGCTGAGGAGGCTGCCATTCCAGCTGTGGTCTCACTCTCACTTTCCCCACTCCAGGGATTATCAGTGGAAGGAAAACAAGACAGAAGCCAGCCTTCCGTCAGCCAAGAGTTGTGCTCCCCTCATCCCCACCCCATGTTTTGGCCCCACCTCTCTCCCTTTGGAGGCTCTGGCCAAGTTCAAACCCCACTCATCTTCCTCAAGACAAGCTCTCAGGCAGTGTTTGCATGAGAGTCTACTTTAATGATTGAGATCCGAGTCATCCAAGAACTGCCCCTCTGAGGGGCAATGGGAAGGGTGCTGGGGCTGGGAGGCTCCACATGAGGTTTCAATCAGCCATAAGGTTGCGGCCTGCAGCGGGAAATGGCCTCAAGAAGCCCTAAAACAAGAAGAAACAAGTCAGGATGTGAGACAGTGGCTCCTCCCTCATCTGCCTTCCTTCCACAAATACCGAAGTAACAGCCGGATCCAAGTAAGCCTTCAGCACAGTGACAACTCACCGACTGAGAGCCTGGCTCCTTGGCTCTCACATGTAGCCCTGTCTCTCCATGGTTTGTCCTCAGGTCTGGAGAAGAATGGCAGCTCCTTGTTTGCATTATTCCTGGGAGCACCAGGGCAACCAGTCCCCCACAGGTCGATCTGTCACTGAGCTCTGATTACATTGCCCCAGCAACCAATCCAGGCTTAGGAAGCCCAGCAGCCACATTGTGGAAGTAGGAATCTGTTTACTTGGAGAGCATGAGGAGCTGGAACCCGCTGTGGTGCGGGCTGCCTTTAGATGGAGGGTGTGGCCAGCCGGGGATGCCCTGCTTCACTGTCACCACCCAAATCCAAGCCACCTTGGTCTCCCTGGACAAGGATGAGCTTCTCCTTACAGACCTCTCAGTTTTTATTCTTGTTCCCCTTATAGTTCATTCCCCAACATCACCAGGGTGGCCTTTTAAAATCATATCACATTGTGACATTCCTTTCCTTAAAATTTCCCAGTTAAATTCCCACTGCGCTTAGAATAAAATCCAAACCCTTTGCTATGAACTGTGAGCCCCGTGTGGTCAGTCCTGGGCCTACTTCACCCTCATCTTCTGTCACTGCCTTGTCTGTCCATTCCTTAACATGCCATGGTATGGGTGTCTCAGGACATCTGTAGTGGCAATGCTCTCCGCCTAGGATGCCCTTCCTTTACATCTGCCTTTGCTTGCCACCTTCTTATAATTTAGGTCTTAGTCCAAAGGGGAAAAAAAATCTTTTTTCTTTTTCCTTTTATTTTTTGAGACAAAGTCTCATTCTGGAGTGTAGTGGTGTGATCTCAGCTCACTGCAACCTCCACCTCATGGGTTCAATCAATTGATTCTTCTTCCTCAGCCTCCCAAGTAGCTGGGACTACAGACATGCGTCACCATGCCCAGCTGATTTTTGTATTTTTTAGTAGAAACAGGGTTTCACCATAGTGGACGGGCTGGTCTCAAATTCCTGACCTCGTGATCTGCCTGCCTTGGCCTCCCAAAGTGCTGGGATTATAAGTGTGGGACACTGCGCCCAACCAAATAAAGTCTTTTTTCAATGTTGAGGAGTCTGATGTTTGGAATGGTCCAATCGTACTGCAGTCCTTGAGAGGAAGGGCAGGGGCTGTGCAGGGGAAAGAGCTGGAAATCAGGAGACCTGGGTCCAGTCTTGGCTCTGTCACAAACCCATGGTGTGGCCTTGAGTATGTCCCATGGCCTGGGCCCCAATTTCTCATCTATAAAGAAGGATGGGAGTACTAGATGTGCTGTTTTCAGAATTCTGAAAGAGTTCAAAGACCCCAAGGAGATGTCTGTTGTGAACTGAACATGAGCCCGGGAATCTCGTCCAGCGAGAGGGTCCCAAACCTGGAAGAGGGCATGCACAGAAAAAAAGGAGACAGAGAGGGGTCTGGAGGACTGATTAGGCTGTGCCCAAACAGCAATTTTATTTGTGCAGTAGGTTCCATTATATACTTTTCTACTTAATGTTGTTTAAGTCAGATCAAAGCATTTCTTAAATAACAAAAGAAACAGAAAACAATTCTGGGGAACTAGTAAAAGGAACAGATACTGATTTAAAAGGTCAAGGGGGAAGTAGGTGATGCTGATTATCAATATTATCAGAACAACCAGTAACTCGGACAACAATCTTCAATTATCCAGAAATCACAAGCTCAGCAGTAAATCATGCATCTGCAAAAGGCAAGGGCTGCAGGGGAGGTCACCAGGCTGAAACAATGCCTGGTAAACAAAGTCATAGAACTGGTTAAGATTAGAAGCCAGAAAGGGGAACACAATACCCAGTTGAATCACTTCAGCATTCACCCAGCCGTTATTTCATCAACCAAGAAGGCTGAAAATAGTGTTCTGTTTAGTCATTCTTCTCCCAATTTTTCTTCCCCATAGCTTGACAGCCTCCAGGGAAAAGTGTGTAAGGAATCAAGCTCACCTAACAGCAGATGCCAAGTTGTTAGCCTCTCGCAGGGGCGATCCCCACAGATGTCTCAGAGCCTTGACTGGGTGACTTGCCCAGGCCACAGAGTAGAGCAAGAGGGAGGCTGAATGTGACAGCCTCTGAGCTGTACTTCCCATTCATCGAGGGAGTGTTGCTATCACTTGCTATATATGAGGGCATATATGGCAAAAAGGAGGACCTTTTATCTAATTTTGAAAACTCTGCAGTTTCAATGCCTATTTTAAACTCAATACCTAAGCATGATCTTATAGATAATTTCTTCCTTAGAGACTCTCAGTGCCTGCATCATGTCCAGCCCCCATAGGAATGCCTATAGGTAGAGGTAGTCTGAGAGATACGGAAAAGTGGGGATACCTTTGATTGGGAATGGAAAAATCTTTTCTTCAGCTTGTCTGCCCTCACCCCAATGCCCATTCCCTTCTTCCTATTTGCCTCCCTCATTTAAACAGGGCCAATCTCCCTAGAAAAAGTGAGCCCCTCACCTCCACAGGGTTGGACACCTCTTGTTTCAGGGCCTTGGAAATCACTTTGGAGGTAAAGCACCGATCCCTGTTCAACTTGGCCAAGAGGCTCTGTGAGAAACCAGGAGTGAAGAAGGAGGCAGAATAGGGTGAGAGAGCCCCAGAGGGAAAGCAATTGGATACAAAGTCAGGGATTCACAGTTCTTGAGAAGATATATGAGTCTCACCATGGGGAATAGGAGTTGAAGTCTCTCCCCTTGCTTGCTCCTAGAAGAGACAGGGAATGACAAATAGGACCTAGGCTTGCCACACCCACCTCCCCTCCCTTTGCCCATATCACTAATGGATCATGAATTGTTCTGCACTGATTCCAAACAAGACCTCTGAACTGTTTTCCTCAAAGTGCTCCTGGCAACTTCTACCTGCAGTTTTAGCACATATTCCTTCCCTGTTCTTTCTGTCTGCCAGGATGCTTACAATAACCACAGGCTTCACACACCTGACCCCAGTGGTTTTAGTGGGAAAAACTGCTTTCCCATCCTTCAGGCATGGATCTTGGGGATGCAGTCTGCTGACATGCTCCATCTTTTGGGTCATTACATCCTGGGTGATGTCATCCTTCCAGAAAAGACCTGCAGGATGAAAAGATGGGGTGAGTTGACACCTGGGACACTCGAACCCACTCCGGGGATCAGAGCAACCTCTCCCTCAAGTACGTATAAGATTACATTTTACAGAGAGAATTAAACAAGATGATGTATTAAAGTTGCTTAACACAGTGCCTGGCATATAATATTCAAATTGAGATTATGATGACAATCTTTTTGCTGGTTCATTATCAAATGAACCAGCAAATTATTGTGAGGATGAAATGAAGTTAGGAATGTAGAGTGCTTAGAAAATGCTAAGGCATTTTATCAAACTTTAGCATGTGCATCCGAATCTCCTGCAAGGCTTGTTAAAGTATGAACTGCTGTTCCCCGCCCCTAGGGCTTCTGATGTAGTAGGTCTGGGTTGAAGTTCATGAATTCACATTTCTAACAAGTTCCCTGGTGATGTTGATGCTGACAGTTCAGGGGTGCACTTTAAGAATTACTGCTCTAAGGCACTATGCACACATTAGGCACTAGCAGTGATAATATGAGCTCAAAGAAGATTTCCTATCTGACTCTCTCCTCCCCAACATTCATGAAACTCTGCTCTAAAAAAGGATCAGCTACATGTTGCCAATGGACTCTCTACTCCCTTTCATTCCTTCCTTCTGTGTGTCGTACAATTTCCTACTCAGAGGCTGAAGTGTATGTGTGTTTTCCTGGCTGAGAACTTAAGGAGTCCTGGCTTTGGAAAAGCTCATATAGTGTCAGGGTTGGATGGAGACTAGTCCCAAGGAGTTAGATGCTGGGTTTTTTCAGTTTTTTTTTTTTTTTTTCCCCAAGAAGCCTCTACGGGGCTTTTCCAGGGTGTTCAAGTGCAAATAGTCCACCCATCCAGATCATACCCCTACTCTTGTCTCATCACCATGAGGGTAAATGTGACAAGAAATTTTAAAGTAGAGACATTTGGGGAACAGAAAGCCTGTCCTCAGGCCACATAGCCCCTTTTCCCCCCTCCCCATATCTAACCAGGCCCCAACCTCTGTTCTCCAGCTTTTACTTACCTCGGGGTATAATCTGCTGGAGCACAACTTGTAAATGCTGGAAGACTGGGATGGCAAATCCTTGGAGGGGCCAAAGTTGCCCCATTCCTACTTGGTCCTGACCGTCTAAGGGCAAAATAGTGGTGTCAGCAAGGAACCTGGCCAGAAGCCTTCCACATCCCAGCAACTTCCTTGTACTATTGGTCCTGACCTCTGTTCCCCCTACCAAACCCCTTTGCCCACTTCAAGTCTTCCTTCTTTAATTTTTCCCTTCCTCCATGACTACTTGCCATATTCTTCAGCCCCTGGGCCTCATTCACTCTTGGTATCAACTTACAGATAAGAACCAAGCTTATAGTCAAAGAGCAGCCTGTAGAAGTTCAGGTGAGCAGAGGCTCAGAAAGCTAACCACACAGGAATACTAATCGGGTGGGTAGGTGGGGTATGGGGAAACAGGTGAGCTTCATCTTAGGGAAGTCATTGAAGCCTGGAAGGATTAGAGAGGAGGACTGGGATCATTAGAAAGAAAAAGTATTGGTTTGCATAGGGTTCGAGGGTCTGGATCCTTTTTCTGAAAGCCACAGTTTGCCCAATTGTGCGTAGGGGGAAGGCAGGGGTTGGGGAAGAGAACTCCTAATGCTATATGCACACCTTCCTTCTTCCAGATAAATGAGATAGGGCTGGAAGGCAGTCCGTTTTTTTGCTATAGTGTAGTTGCCTGCCATGAGCCATTCTGGACAGGTCTTTAGAAAAGGGAATTCTCCTACACAATCAAATGGATGTCTAACAACAATTTCCTGGGAGTGAGCGTGACAAGGAAGTTTTAAGTAGAGAAATTTGGGGAAGAAAAAGCCTCCTTAAGGAAGGAGTGGAGCCTCCAACACCCTGACGAGAAGGGAAAGAGCTTCGGGAAGGGGAGCCGGTTCTCTGAGGCAGCGCTCCCAGGACTGGTGGGAAGGAGTGGTGACCAGCGCTGGCTCGGCCAGCACCCGGAGCTCGCCTGGCGCTGTCCGTGGTCGTGAGAGGTGGGGGATGCTGGCGTGGCTCTGGGCGGAATGTGGGCGAGGCATCGCCTCAAGGCTTGGCCGTCCTTTCCCATGGCCCTCATCCTCTCATTGCCACAGAGCCTCCTCCCACAATTGTTTCCGAATCCGCCGCACTAGCCTCTAAACCCAAAAATCAGGCAGGGAGGGGGGCGGCAAACTAGAGTTTGCGCTCTTTTCCCCACGCGCTTTGCGCAGGAATTCTCGAGTCGGCGCAATAGCAATCGGTCTCCGACTGATGCGCCGCGAGTCTGCGCGGGGTTTACCCGGGTTGGTCCGGGTGGGGGTGGGGTCGTGGGGGGAGGAGGATGGTCCCATTCCCCCTCTATCCTGCTTTCCCTCAGCCTAGCTTCCCCCTTATTGAAAATCGGATCACAGCCACCAGACTATGGTGGGCTTACGAGAAATCCCTGGCTCGTCTCCCGGCCCAGCCTTTTCCCTGGACCCAAGACCCCGATACCCGCAGCCCTGGTCATCTCTTTTCTAGCTTTTCTTGTTCCTCCTGTGGCCTCATAGGCTGGTTTTACCTCTCTCTGACGTGCTTTCCGACGTGCTTCCAAATCCTCAATTTTCCCCTGAACCCACTGCCCAGCTTATCCCAAGTCTATGTCTCTTTCCGCCACAGGCTCGCTACGTTTTTCTCTTCTCGCGCCGGTAAACACATTCTTTTACTTCCAGTTTCCTAGCCTTGAGGCCCTCTTCAGACCCCCACTTCTCCAGGATCGCTCTCTTGGCCCTGCCCGCACCCCCCAGGGTTCCTCCTGATAGTGGGCACTAATGTCGCTGCAGCCCCCTCAGCAGCAGGAAGCAAACAAGCAGCCGGAGGCCCCCGGAGCTCCCAGGCCACAGTGGGCGCTGCATCCTCCCAGGCTCTGCGCACTCGCTCCCCGACCAAGTCTCAGTGAAGACCATGGCCGAGGGGCTGAGCGCGGCTGCAGCTTCCCACCAGCCTGCGAGGCGGCATCTGCTTAACCCTCCTCCGCAGTTCAGCCAATCGCGAGCGGGCCCTATCCCTGTGGTCGCCTCCTCGACTCCTTCCCCTACCACCTCCCGACTTGCACCTCTTGGAATCCCAGACCCGGCTCCTTTTGGACATAAACAGGATTCGATGAACCACATCCTGTACTCCCAGTCCCAAGGCTGGAGAAATGGATGGCGCGTGCAAGATACGGGTGCAAGTTGTACCTACTCAGATTTGTTGTGAGAATTAAATATGAACAGCGATGAAACAGTAGGCACTCAAGGAATTAGTTTATTTTGTTATCCTTGACATTCACTTCAGTCTCACCCACCTGAAAACCTGTAGCAATCATATAGGTTCGATCTGCAAAATATGTATATTGCACATCCATCCACTTTTCTCCACATCCACTGCCATCGTCCTGGTCCAAACCACTGCACACTGTACTTTTTGTTTTCGAGACAGAGTCTTGCAATCTCGGCTCATTACAACCTCTGCTGAACCTCTGTTCAGCCTTATGCTAAACTATTCTCTCATCTCAGCCTCCAGAGTAGCTGGTGCATAATACCATGCTCAGCCAAATTATTTTTTATTTTATTTGTAGAGACAGAATTTTGCCATGTTTCCAAGGCTGGTCTCAAACTCCTGCCTTCAAGCAATCCTCCCACCTTGGCCTCCCAAAGTGTTGAGATTACTGGCATAAGCCACCATGCCAGGCCTTGGACACTGTACTCTTCTACATTGAGCTGTTGTAATAACTAGCTGACTGACCTCTTGCTTTCACTTTTGTGTACTTATAAACTAGTTTGTGAGCTTTCTAACTTCTAGACTGGCATGTAAATTTTTTCTTCATTAAGCTTCAACATTTATTAAACCAGGTGTGGTGGCTCATGCCTGTAATCCCAGGGCTTTGGGAGGTCAAGATGGTGGATTACTTAAACCTAAGGGTTTGTATACTGAACGTTTGGGGTTGGTACATTACAAAGGATCTGAATTATATTATTACATTTAAAGGGTAATAGTTTGAGTTTGCTCAGGCAGGCAATTAAATTTTTGGCAAAATTCTTGATCCTGTGGCAGTCTGATTAGAGGAGGAGTGCTTCATCCTATTCTCAATTCTAGGCTGTATCTCTTAATTCTGGGATATGGTGGGGCCCAAGGTGTAGTCCTTTTTAGATTTCAACATAACCCAAAGTCATTTACCAAAACTCTTTATTTTATGGATCCTGAACTCCAAACTAGGTCACCCTAATGCTGTGACAGCTGCCAAAGTCCCTGTTCAGACATTTGACTTTTTCACTAGATAGGTTCCTTGAAATCTCACCCTGCATGAGTGCCATTTAGAAGACAGCTAAGGATTTGAGGGAAATTGGTATGCAGACTTTGAATGCCTCTCTCTGTAATTTACTCATTTTCTAAATTTCTCCCTCAATTTCCAGCTGCTCTGGCATCTCTATACTCCAAAAGCTGCTTCCTCAGTAAGTAAGACAGCCACTTGCTGACAGAGCTGTTTCTCTGCAGATACTGCAGTGAACTCTGAAGTATCTAGAGGAAAAGCCTATACATATAGAACTCACTTGGTGGACTCCCTGTTTTTGAGGATTATATGTCCTTCTAGGTTTCTAACTCTTGATCGATCGCCATGCTTTCATACAGTTATTTTAATATTTTGTCTAGAGTATATATTCAATGTTTGTAGGAGGGTCTGACACAAGTTTCTGTCTTGTCATGCCAGAAGCTAGAGGTTTATCTGGCTATCACTGATTATATGCTGGACAAATTATTTTAAAATAAATTTACAGCAATAATTTGAGGCCTAAGAGCAAATGAATGTGAACCTGCTTTGTGAAGTGTAATGGTCCTGGAAAAGGAGAAATATTGGTCTTTGGCTGGGCTGAACAAAGGTTGGTATGCTCCTTTCTGTATTTTAAGATTTTAAACTAGCAGGAGAATGGCTATCAAAATAATAATGTACAGGAGCATTGATGCTGCACTTCTTCTTACTGTTTATTGGAGGGGATTCTAATGCTGAGATAATACCCTCAGAAGACTGAGGAGGCTCTCAGTCCTATTGAACCAGGGGTTCACAGGAAGGAACTTTCTTTCCCAAGAAGAAAGACAGACTACCATTAAGTGTAGCTGGGGAGAGGGAGCAAAGGAAGATTGTAATTTGGCTGTGGTCCTGCCCTGCCTTACATTCATGTTACAAATGATGTCTGGAAGGAGAAGGGATCAGAAGAAGCCTAGGCTCCATCCGTGCCAAGGAGTTTTTCTGTTCCGATCCCCACCCCAAATGTCCCCTCTGTTCTGGCTTTACATATTTTACTTCAGAGGCTCTGACTGGGGCCCACTGTCTTACCTTGCTTAAAGAATTTTCATGACAACCCAATTTTAAAAATCCAGTAGCAAGTTGTCCTAGAACTGCCTCTCTGCAGGGCAATGGGGCTGGGAGAGCAGGAAGGCCTCAATCTGTGGCAGACTTTTACTTAGAGAAGGAAACAGTTCAAAGAAACTCTAAAACGGGAGGAAAAGTGGGAATTGGAATTTGTGTATGTATGTGCCAGGGGCTCCCTCTCCACAATATAAGTTCCCCTCACCCCACTATATAAGAGCCTCTAGTAGCGGTCTTGATTTGGGCAAGTCTTGAGGAACAGTGACTCAGCAACGACCTGACAGCTAGCCTCCCCTTGGCTCCAGCGTCACGATCTTCTCTCCCTCCCTGATTTTCCCTTAGGTACAGAGCTAGTCAAGGACCTTGAGCCTGCAGGAGAAAGGCAGACTCTTGCTTGCATAATTAGTAGCACCATGGCAACCAGTTCTTATTGTGAGGATCAGTCATTCAGTGCTTACGATGTCACTCCATTGACCAATCCAGGTAGGAGAAGTGCAGCTGCCATGGTGACAGGCATCAAGAAGCAGTTTCCTCGGAAGCATGAGGATCTAGAGCCTCCTGAGGTTCAGGCTGCCTGGAGGGTCAGTGCAGGGCCAGATGGAAGTGCTTGGCTCCACTGGGATCGCCTCGCCCGGGCCACCACCATCCTTCTTGGACCAAGACAACACCTCCTAACTGGTCTATTGATTCTACTCCTTCCCCTATCAATACATTGTCAAACAGTCTCTTAAAATTGTACATCACATCATTCTATTCCCTTCCTTAAAATCCCCAGTGATTTTTTTCCTCTGTAATTCGCATAAGATCTAGATGCTCTACTGTTGCCTACAAAACTCTGTCTGGGCAGTTTTGAGCTTATTTATCTAGTCCTATCTCCTATCACTGGTTGTTCTGTTTATTTCTCTAATGTGCCATTTAAAAATATATAATAACCAAAATAAAAACTCACTGGAGGAGCTCCAAGCAGCATAGAAATGACAGAAGAGTCAGTCAATTTAAAGATGGGTCAACAGAAATAATCCAATCAGAACAAGAGAGAGAAAAAACATTGGGAAAAAAGTTGACAGAACTTCAGGGACCTGTGGGACAATACCAAAAGTCCAAAATTCATGCCATTGGAATTCCAAATTGAGAGAAGAGAGTCATATACAAAAATATTTGAATAAATAAATGACTGAAAAATTCCCAAATGTGTCAAAAGACATAAGCCTAAAGATTCAAAAAGCTTAATGAATGCCAAATAGAATAAACTTAAAGAAGTCTATACTCTGACACATTATAATCAAAATTCTAAAAACTGAAACAAAGAAAAAGTCTTCAACAACACATGACTAAAGAACAATGAGATTCAGATAACTGGATTTCTCATTATAAACCATGGGGGCCAGAAGGAAGTGAAATAACATCTTTAAAGTGGTGAGAGAAATGAGCTGTCAACTAAGAATTCTATATACAGCAAAAATACACTTTAGGAATGAAGGTGAAATAAGGATATTCTCAGATGAAGAAAAACTAAGATAATTAAAGAGAACTTCAATATGATAAAAAGGCATCTACAAAAAAGCCACAGCTAATTTATAGTTAATGATCAAAATCCTTCCCCTGGCTGGTTGTGGTGGCTTATGCCTGTAATCTCAGCACTTTGGGAGACTGAGGTGGGTGAATCACCTGAGAGAAGTTTGAGACCAGTCTGACCAACATGGTGAAACTCCATCTCCACTGGCGGGCACCTGTAATCCCAGCTACTCGGGAGGCTGAGGCATGAGAATCACTTAAACCTGGGAAGCAGAGGTTGCAGTGAGCTGAGATCACACCATTGCACTCCAGCCTGGGCAGTAGTGCAAGACTCCATCTCAAAAAAAAAAAAGAAATCAACCTTCCCCTAAGAGCAGAAAAGGAAGGAAGTACAGTTGTCCCTCAATATCCATAGGAGATTCGTTCCAGGATCTCCAGTCAAGACCAAAATCCTCAGATGCTGAAGTCCCTGGCATACAATGGTGTAGTATTTGCATATAATGTGTGCACATCTTTCTGTATACTTTAAATCATCTCTAGATTACTTATAATACGAATACAATGTATGTACTACGTAAATCATTGCTATATTATATTGTCTAGGTAATAATGACAAGAAAAAGGATTTGTACATGTTCAGCACAGATGCAAGTTTTTATTCAAATATTTTTGATCCATGGTTGGTTGAATCCAAGGATGCAGAACCAGAAAGTGCAGAGGGCTGCATGACCCCCTTGCCACTTCAATTCAACATAACACTGGAAAATTATTCCATTCAGGATCCTCTTTTTCTGGTTAAAGAACACCCTACAGAATTTCTTTTAGTGAAAGGGTTTGGCTGCAAACTCTCACATGATTTTCTGATAATGTCTTTATTTCACTTTTATTTTTGGAAAGTATACCAGGTATAGAATTCTAGGTTGGGCCAGGCACGGTGGCTCATGCCTGTAATCCCACACTTTGGGAGGCCAAGGTGGGTGGATCACCTGAGGTCAGGAGTTTGAGACCAGCCTGACCAACATGGTGAAACCCTGTCTCTAATAAAAATATAAAAAAATTAGACAGGTGTGGTGTCAGACACCTGCAATCCCAGCTACTTGGGAAGCTGAGGCAGGAATATCACTTAAACCTGAGAGGCAGAGGTTGCAGTGAGCTGAGAATATGCCACTGCACTCCAGCCTGGGCAATAAGAATGAAACGCCGTCTCGAAAAAAAAAAATACATTCTAGATTGGCCATTGTTTTCTTTTGGCACATTGAGGACATCAGTATAGTGTCTTTTGGCTGCCATTATTGCTATTGGCATAACTGTAACTTGTGTCTTAAAAGTAATCTTCTCCCTCTGACCTATTCCACAACTGTTGTATTAGTCCATTTTCTGTTGCTTATTGTAGGGCTGAGAGACCCACAGGGTCGTTGGCTGTCCCTTATGCTGTGCTGAGGCACAGGATCTGAGAAATAAAGAGACAGGACACAGAAGTACAAGGAAAATGCAGCTGGGCCTGAGGGGCCTTGCCACCTGTGAGTGGAGTCAGGCAAGGCCCTGAATGTCCAGAAGCTTGAGTATTTATTGTGTATAGGTTAGGGGGCAGGGTAGTGAGTGAAATCATCTTTAAGGATAGTGATAGGGTCGTGAGCAATAAAACAAGGGGTCCACCTCCATTAGGTCACCTAGGCTAGGAGGTGGACAGTGCACAGCAAGGGGTCCATCCCCATTAGGTCACCGAGGCATGGAGGTGGGCCATGCACAGTGCCCAGCTCCCACCTGGGCAGCAATACTGCCCCCTGGGCCATGACTTCTTGTCCTGGTATAACTGTTTTCCCTTAAATGATGCTCTGCACTGTGTCTGCTCCAGACATTCCTCTGACTATAAGCTGCTTATTCCTTAATTCATGCTCTGTACTGTGTCTACTCTAGGCATTCCTCCGATTATGAACTAAGATATAGTCATACACACACACACACACACATCTATCTATCTATCTATCTATCTATCTATCTATCTATCTATCTATCTATAACTGAGTGGTAAGATATTCTTTAGGCACTCATACTATGAACTAACATATGATTATATATTGAGGATTATCTGAAGGGAAATGACTGAGTAGTAACACTATAAACTGAGATATTCTCCAAGCCTTAATTCTAGAAACCAATATATAATTATATAAAAGGAAATAATTAAGTAGTAACACTATAAACTGAGATATTCTTGAGATCTTAATTGTGCCAGGATTCTGCTTAGCTCTCCTTCCCCAGTGCCTATATGGGTGGTTACCCACAGCTTATAACGTAATAACTGAAAGTAGGTAATTTATAAAGAAAAGGCATTTATTTCTTACAGTTATTGAGGCTGAGAAGTCCAAGGTTAAGGGGCTGCATCTGGTAATGGCCTTATTGGTAAGGATGCTTTACAGAGTCTCGAGGTGCTGCAAGACATTATATGGCCAAGGGGCTGAGCATACTGGCTCAGCTCTGCCTTTTTCCTAAAAGTCACAGTCCCACTCCTGTGATAACACATTAGTCCATTAACCTGTTAGCGCAGGAATGGATTAATCCATTTACGAGGGCAGAGTCCTCATGACCCAATCATCTCTTAAAGCACCCCCTCAATACTGCCACATTGGGATTAAATTTCAACATGAATTTTGGAGGAAACAAATATCAAAACCATAGCAGTTGCTTTTTTCTCTGTGTCTGTGGTTTCCTGCAGTCTCACTGTAATATTTCTAGGTATGGATTTCTTTCTTTTTTTTTAATCCTGCATGTATTTCTTTGGGATTTTTTTTTTTCTGTTTTTTTGAGACAGAGTCTCACTCTGTCACCCAGGCTGGAGTAGAGTGGTGTGATCTCAGCTCATTGCAACCTCCGCCTCCTGGGTTCAAGTGATTCTCTTGCCTCAGCCTCCCGAGTGGCTGGGATTACAGGTGCCTACCATCATGCCGGGCTGATTTTTGTATTTTTAGTAGAGACGGATTTCGCCATGTTGGCCAGGCTGGTCTCGAACTCCTGACCTTGGGTGATCTGCCCACCTTGGCCTCCCAAAGTGCTGCTCTGCACCCAGCCAGGAATTTTTACATTGAAGACGTACATGTTTTTGTAAAACTCGAAGCTATTAACTCTAAGTATTGTATCGCTCCATTCTGTCTCAACTTTCCTTTTTAGTCTTCAGTGGACTGCGTGTTAAACATTATTTCTCTATCTATATAATTGTTTTTTGTTTTTGATATAGGGTCTTGCTCTGTATCAAAAGGCTGGAGTGCAGTGGCACAATCACAGCTCATAGCCCCAACCTCCTGGGCTCAAGTGATCCTCTCACTTCAGCCTCCTGAGTAGCTGGGATTACAGGCACATGCCATAACACCTGGCTAATTTTTCTACTTTTTTTAGAGACAAGGTTTTGCCATATTGCCCAGGCTGGTCTTGAACCCTTGGACTCCAGTGATCCAGCCACCTTGGCCTCCCAAAGTGTTGGGATTACAGGTCTGAGCCACTGCTCCCACCTCCTGTATAGTTCTTACCCTCACTTTTGCATTTCCATCAGCCTTCATCCAGTATTTTCTTCTCATTTGTACTCCAGTTTGTGATTGAATTCAACTCTTTTAATCTGTTATTAATCCTATCCCATTATTTTTTTAACTGGGGTAATAGAAATTTTAAATTCTAGAATTTTTCTTTGGTTCTTTTCCAAATCTGTTTTGACATTTCTCATGCTTTTTAGTTCTGACAATATTTTCAAATTTGTCCTTTATTGCCGTGAGCAGGGTAAGCCGTGTTTTTTCATGTGTATCTGGCATCATTGTGGTACTATTTTTGTTTTCTATTGTTTTTTACTGCTTCTCACTCAATAGTCTCATTTCCTCTTGTGACTGTTTATCTTTGATCTTGTGTTGGACACATTGTTTGACAAAAAAAAAAAAAAAAGGCAGAAATAATTTGAGACCTACCCTTGCACTAACAATCTAAAATTGCCTTAATCTGATTTTAAGATTCCTCAGATGAGTTGAAGCTGGGCTGTTTTATAAACAAGAGCTAGTGTACCTCTGTTTCACCCTTCTCGGGTGTAACTCTTTGCAGTCCTGAGGAAAAATGGGGAAGTTTTTGTTCTCATTGTTTTTTGTTTGTTTTAAACCAGAGACCTTACTCTTCACAGGCTGTGAATTTCCACGTGATTCTCTAGCCCCATAAGGCTGGCAGAATTCCAGCTCAGCCTCTCAGCTGCTTCTACCCAGTCAGCAAGCTTTCTTACCTCTCTGGATTCTGTCCCCTCCTGGAGGCTGACTGGCCCCATTAATTTCTTATTATCTTGATAGTTCCTTGGGGGCATTGAGAAGGTATGCGTTTGATCTTGTCCATAATTTTTAGTTGTATATTAGACACGGCTTATGCTCCGCCTCACATGCTCCCAGCCCATCTCTACTCCAGCCATTGTTGTGGAAGCCAGATGGGACCAGATGTGGCCTGAGAGCAACTTGCCTCTGCTGTGCAGCCAATCCCTGACTTTCTGCCCTAAAACGTAGTGAAGGATGACTGCAAAAATCTACTCAGCCATCCTAATGCGTGAAAAAAACCTCCTTTACATACTTGGCTCTAATTCCTTGACTTGGGCTGTCCTTGACCAATCAGAGACAGAAGCAGGTCAATGAGCACTGCCCTCCCCTCAGTCTTGGGCAAACAAATCGCAGGCATATTCTACGTGGCTCCTCAAGAGTCCCCAGTGAGCTTGAACTTTAGTTGTCCACAGTGGTAAGTAGTTCAATTACACATGCTTAAACTGATTTTCCCTACTTGCCAGTTTTAATTTTTCACTCCCTTGACCACCTGTTCTTTAGGATCATAGCCAAAAATAAGCCATCTTCATTTAAGGCCAATTCTTGAACTCTTGGCTGAAATTGGGACTAAACACAAACTAAGACAAGGTGTTTTCATCAAGAGTGGGATAAATTATCAAGTCTACCATTGCCAGGAGCACAAATCAAGTGTTTGTTGTTATTCTTTTTTTTTAATATGGGAGCTATTCCAGGATGTTTGCACGTTTATGGGAATTATCTAGAAATAAGGAGTAAATGATAGAGAAGAGGGGAGAGAATTTCTACAGTAATGTTCCTGAATAGGCCTCTGGCTTTCCCTCTCCCCTCCCACCCCTCCCCTCCCCTCCCCTCTCCTCCCCCTCCCCTCTCCTCCCCCTCCCCTCCCCTCCCCTCCCCTCTCCTCCCCCTCCCCTCCCCTCCCCTCTCCTCCCCCTCTCCTCCCCTCCCCTTCCCTCTCCTCCCCCTCCCCTCCCCTCCCCTCCCCTCCCCTCCCCTCCACTCCCCTCCCCTCCCCTCCCCTCCGCTCCCCTCCCCTCCCATCTCCTCCCCTCCCCTCCCCTCCCCTCCCCTCCCCTCCCCATTCTTCCTTTCTTTCTTTTTTCTAGAAGCAGGTTTCTGCTCTGTCACCCATGCTGGAGTGTAGTAGCATGATCATAGCTCACTGTAACCTCAAACTCCTGGGCTTGAGGGATCCTTAGTCTCCCAAGTAGCTGGGACTACAGGCATGGGTTACCACATCTGGCTGCTAAAACATTTATATATATATACATATATATACACACACACATATACATACATACATACATATATATATATACATACACATACATACATATATATACATATACATATACATATACATATACATATACATATACATATACATATACATATACATATACATAGGCCTTACTTACTATATTGTCCAGGCTGGTCTTGAACGCCTGACCTCAGGCAATCCTTCTGCCTTGGCCTCCTCCCTCAGTCACTGGGATTACTGGCATGAGCCACCGTGCCAGACTCTGGCTTTAATTCTTAGGAGTCAAGCAGATTTCTTTCTCAAATCCTTCCTTCTCCAGTCACCCCTTTTTCTGTAAGTAGCATGATTATTTTCCCAGGCGATCGTTCTCTAAATTTAGGTGGCTTCTCTCTTTATCTCTTCACTGAAACCCAAACAGTTGCCAAGGCTCACTCTTCAGCACAATCTCAAAGGTGTCTCCTTTCCATTTGCTCCATCTCTGCCCAATTTCAGCCCCTTAGGGCACACGTAAGTCATACTACCACTGTTCTAATTGGCTACCTCCTTTTCACATATTTCCTCTCTCTCTACTCTCACATTCATCCTTCAAATATGCTATTTCTTTGACTACAAAATGTCAGTGCTCCCCATGGCCTGACATAGAAATAAGATCTAAATGATAAAAACTGGCCCTCCATCCTCAAGCCTAAACCTACATTTCCACACTTACCACCAGCAGTTCCAGAATTACTCGTTCACTCACAAACCTTCCTGCTTTCCAACTTCTTCATCTTCTATGCTATTGCCCATACTTCAGCACTTCCTACTGAAATCCATCCCAGACCTCAGGTTTCTTCCCTGCTGGGGCCTTTCCATATCACTCAGTCACATGTACAATCAAGGGTCACAGGCCATCAGAGTGGTGAGGTCCACTTGTAAGGACAGAATTCAATACCAATTTCACGGATGGAGCAGTACAGCCTTCTAGCTGTAGCTCTTTTTCTCTACTATATTTATTTAACTCCACTCAATAAATATGTGTTGAGTGCCTGTGCTGTACCTAGGTGTAGGGTCCAGCCCTTCAGGGTCCTGTGAGCTCCTCTCTACAGGTGTGGAGATAAGACACTATGGAAATAAAAGACACAAGACACCAGGAAAGAGAAAACAGAGTTTGGGCGGGGGGGTCCACTGCCAGCCAAAGTGCGGAGTCCGGCCCCGAGTGCCTGGAGACTCTGACTTTTACTGAGTACAAAGCAGGGGGCAGGGTAGGTAGGATGAGGTAATGGTGGTCAGTGATAGGGTCAGGTAAATCACGTGTCTTGGAGACAGGGGTCCACATCTTTCAAGAAGCTGAGGGGAGGAGAAAACCTAATGCATCAGCTCTTTTTCATACTTGTCAAGAAAGAGCAAAGACATTAGGATTTATGTTACCGTTACTGATTTTATCTTTTAAGGACGGGAGGGACCAGGTGCAGAAGCGGAACATGAAAGTAGACATGGAACGTGATGTGACCACTGAAACACAGCCTCACATAGAGACAGTTAAGCCCCCGATGTCTGCAGGCCTCCCTGACAGCCATCAGGCCCACTGTAAAAGCTTGGAGGAGCGGAGTTTTCTCCTAACTCTCCCGAGGAATGACACGTCTTGGACATTTTGGACGTCTCCTTCCCCAGCTGGCTAAACAGCAGGCGCTTTCCCAGCGCCGATACTGCTGCACAGTCCTGTCACAGGACTAATAATGTGGCCCAGCAGCCAATCCGGGCGTGACAGACGGCTTAGAGCATCTTGCCTTAGGATCACTTAGTTCACAATGTCACCTCAGTTCCACACTTCATAACCCAATAATCATTAGTAAGATTAAAAGATTATATTGAGTGTTTCTTTGTGATTACATATGAATAACTGTGATTATTCATGATTATATATAGGAATAACTATGTAACTATATCTCTAATTCTTTTCTAACTCTGTATTCATATGGGAACAGGCTGAGGCTTCAGACCCTTGTCTCAGCACTTTTGGGGTCTCCCATGGGGTCTCCATCCCACAGCTAGGTACTATGTGAGGTACCCAGGACACAGAGATGAGTCAGTCATATACAGTGACCCCAAGGAGAAGCAGTCCTACTTACAAGGTAGAAAGTCAAACCATTGAGTTTGCACGGAGAAGAGGGTGATGAACTCAGGTGGGAGAAGCGATAGGAAGGTCAGAGAAGGCACAATAGAGAAGGGAATACCGAGCTCATATTTTTAGGATAAGAGGGATGAGGTGTGTTGGTGGGTACTTAGAGGTAGAGAGTACTGTGTGTATAAGGGCTGAGCAGTGGAACCAGCGGGCCCCAATTTGAGAAACACAAGTAGGGCTGAATTACTGAAGCACCCACACAGGCAGAAGGGAGAATGCCTTTAAATGAGGCAGGAGAGGCTGGCAGGAGACTGAGGGCCACGTGGACCAGAAAAGAAACCTGGACTTTTTCCTGTGGGTTGAAGGGTCATTAAATAGCTCAACGCTCATGGGAGCAAGGACTTGGTCTTGTTCACCACTGTATCCCTAGTGCCTAGAGTCCAAAACACAGTATGTCATCTTAGTTTGTATTCACCCAAAAACAAACTTGAAATGAAGATGTAGGGTGTAGGTGGTCCAGGTGGCAGGTCATCCTTGAAAGCACGAGTGGAGGAAGTGGAAAGTGAGAGAAGGAAAGGAGAAAAGCCAGTGAACAGAAGGTTGGTGAGCAGGTTGTTGTGCGCAGTTGAGAATCAACCCTGCTGAGGACTCCTGAGGAGACCTGTGGAAGCTGTCTTGAATTGATCCCATCAAGGGGAGGAGGAAACACTGGAATACTTATTCACTAACTCAGCATTTTTTTTTTGAGACAGAGTCTCACTCTGTTGCCCAGGCTGGAGTGCAATGGCACGATTTTGGCTCACTGCATCCTCTGCCTCCTGGGTTCAAGTGATTCTCGTGCCTCAGCCTCCCAAGTAGCAGTAATTGCAGGCAGGTGCCACCATGCCCGGCTAATTTTTGTATCTGTAGTAGAGATAGGGTTTTACCATATTGGTCAGGCTGGTTGGTCTTGAACTCCTGACCTCAGGTGATCCACCTGCGTTGGCCTCCCAAAGTGCTGGGATTACGGGGGTGAATCACTGCACCTGGCTAACTCAGCCTTTAATGTGTTGAGGAATGCCCCTGAGGGTGGTAAGTCCCAGGCACTCTGGGCTGCTGGTGCACAGATATGCAAGTTCTCCTGGCATTCCAGAAAACCCACAGGATGAGAATCAGAGTGTTTCCAGGGCTTGAGGTGGGAAGCTATCAGCATGCAGATGTTGTCTACTTGTTGCTGCAGGTAACCTCGGAGATGGGTCATTGGATATGAGGCAGGGCACCTGTCTGGTCTGCTGCACAGGTGTTCAATATCTATTGCACAAATATGTCATATGTTTGTCTTACTTCCCTGCCTAGTCTTCAATTGCCTTCAATTGCCCTAGTCTTCAATTGAGGCAGGAACTGTGTATTGCAGAGGCCAGGCACAGTGAAGCACAAATCTTTAAAAATATGGGTTGAATAAAAGAAAGTAAAATGTTTGATGGGGAAAAGTAGGGTGGGTGGTGGTAAGAGTCAACTTAGCTAATAAAAATAGGTATAAATAAATGTGACTAGTTGAGCATTATATTTATTGATGTCCTTACAAAGTGGCAGGTGAGAGGACATAAACTGGCGGCATCATTGAGCCTGTATACTAAAGGACTCTCTCGTAATTTCTCTGCATTTCATGGTGGTGGGGCTTGATACTGTGCTCCCACTTATGAGGATCCGATGAGCTGACTACCCAGCAAACACTGAAAATTAACAAAACAAAACAGATAAGCTGAGTGTGCAGATGCTTTGAGAAACAAAACTCCGGGCATGGGACCTGTTGGAGTTTGGTTGGGTTGAACATTGGTGGCTAGACTCCCCTTTCTCAGGGGAAAATTGACCATAGGTACCAGAAGTTAAACGTGCATAGCCTTTGACTGCGGAAGTCTTTGTGGATTCTTGGGGTGGGGCTGGTTTGACTGCCCTGTGGGGGATCCTAATGCTAAAAGGGTATTATGGACCTCTGAAGGCAGCACAGGGTCCCAGGCCTGCTTGACCTGGGGTCTAGAGAGAGGGATTTCTTTCTGTCAGGGGAAGAAAGACCAGTAAGGCACATCTGAAGGCTGTGTGGGGATGCTGCCTTGCTGCCCACCCTTTCACCTGCTTTAGAAATGACCAATGGAAGGAAAAGGGCATCTGAAATGAGGCCTTTGGACAACCAGGGAGTGGCTCTCTGCATCCACTGCCCAGGCTTCCCTGCCTTTGGCTCCCACCTCTCCTACCTCTCACCTGGGAGGCTCTGGCTTGGTCCCCTGCCCCTTCATCCTGCCTCTGAACAAATCTGCTGAGTTTTCTTGAAAATTGTCTTTAATAACCCAGATTTGGTTCAGCCTGAAATGGTTCTTCCCTAGAGCATCAGGGAAAGTGTGAGGAATGGGAAGCTTCCCATGTGCCCTTAATCAGCTATGAGGTTGTGACTCAGAGTAGGAAATAGCTGAAAGACATCCTAAAATGGGAAGAAACAAGGGATTTTCAGTTAATGCACTGAGGCAGTGGTTGCCACCCACTCCCCTGCCCTTCCCCGCCAAGTGCAGAACCAGTCTCAATAGCAGTCTCAAGGCCCTTCACTTGTCCCCCATCTCTGATCCCATTTCCTTCCTGAGACATAGCAGCTCCTTGTTTGCACACTTGACAGAACCATGGCAACCAGACCGTGTCATGGGGTCAATCACAGGACTAATGATGTGGCCCAGCAGCCAATCCAAACTAAGGAGCCCAGCTGCCATGGTGATGGGGGGCGGGACCACCAGTTTCCTTGAAGGATTGAGGGGCTGGAGCACCTTTGAGGTGCAGGTTGCCCTGATGGAGCTCATCTAGAAGTTTCCCAGATCCACCGCCACGATCTTAGTCCCAGGTACTGAGGATCCCACCTGGGCAACCCGGTAGCCCCAGACAGGTCTACCTGTTTCCACTCTTGTCCATTCCAAAATCCATTTTCCAACAGCATCAGTGTGTCTTTATGAAACACTTACCACATTGCCCTACTCTCTTCCTTAAAAATCCTCCAATGCCTTCCCACTACACTGAATCACACCCGGCCCCCTCTCTATGGACTACAGGCCCCAAGTAGTCCTGGGCCTGTTCTCCAAGCTCATCTGCTATCACAGGCCTGTGTCTGTGTGGGTAACCGAGGAAGGAGAGCTGTGCAAACCCCAGGCTAATTTGTGCCCGAAGAATATCTTAGTTTATAGTGTTATTACTCAGTTATTTCCCTTTTATAATCCCTTTTATATAATCATATATTAGTTTACAGAATTAGCCCCTGAAGTATGACTTACTGCTTACATAGATCTAGCTTATATAATCATACTTAGAACTTACATCTAGCATACTTAGTTCCATATAATCTTTCTATATAATCATATAGGTATTGTAGTTGGAGCTGTACCGACACATTTAGTGCTGATTTATATAGTCCTTCTATATAACCATATAGTAGTTTGTAGTAGGAGGAATGCCTAGAGCAGTCACAAAGCGAAAGCAGTACATGGGAAAAGTCAGACCAGGACAGGAACCAAAGACTCAGGCGGTGGCGTCCCTGCCTGAAAGGTCATATGCTGTATGGCAGGCTTGGAGCAAGAGCCTCTACTGAAAAAGGAGTTGTAGTACCTTGAATCCAGTTCCTGTGGAAAGTAGGCCTCAGGCCTGAGATTCCGCACATAACCGAGGGAGCAGAACCCCTCTGGTGTGACCAGGTCACGGTGGCTGTACACCCTGTCAGCATTTCTCGCTTCTGTACTAGCTCAAATCATCCTCCCATAAAATATCTTAGAAAAGAGCACAAGTCTGTCAGCTCCCACTGCATTGGTTTACAGTAATTTTCTATAAGAATCCTTTGAAGTCTCCAGCCCTTAGTAAGAAGCGTTGTGCATGACACCTGTTGCACACAGCCCACCTCCCAGCCTTGGTGACCTAATGAGGGTGGACCCCTTTTTGTACACCACCCTCTACTACTGCGCCCAGCAGGGCCTTCTACTGCACTTGGCCCACCTCTCTGACTAGGTGACCTAATGGGGTGGCCCCCTCGCTTGCTACTCATGTGATTATGTATGCCCTATCACTAAGCCTATAGATGACCTCACTCACCCCCTGCCTTGTACCCAATAAATACAGACGCTTCTGGATGTTTGGGGCCTCGCCTGTGTCCACTCATTGGTGGCGTGGCCCCTCAAGCCTGACTGTCTTTTCCAGTCCTTCTGTGTACTGTCTCTTTACTTCTCAGATCCTGTGCCTCAGCACAGCATAAGGGACACCCTGCAACCCCAGTGGGGCAGTAGCCCTACATGTCTGTTCCCCCAGCATGCCCCTGAATCTCATCTAATAGCAGATGTATTTTGAAAACCTCTTTGCCTTGGGGACTCTTCCTCTGGATCTCCCCCTGGCTGCCTCTTTGTCATTTGGGTCTAAGTTTAAATGTCCCCTCTTTAGGGACTTCCTCAGCCTAAGGTGTGTGAAACAATCCAACCTCTATGGGGGTCGCTGAGAGGAAGGGTAGGGGCTGTTCATGGGGAAGGCTGGGAGTGAGAAGACAGGGGCTAGTCCTGGCTCCACACTTGCCCAGGCTGGACCTGAGTTCTCATCTGCAAAGATGGCTGGAGGTACAAGATGGGTAGTTTCCTATTTGAGCTCCAAAGGGCTCAGTGGTCCCAAGGAAATGCCTGAGAGCCTTGCCCAGGTGACTTAGTCAATGCCACAGAGATGAGCAAGGGGGTTGAGGGGGCTGATGTAAGAGGCTCTGGGCCCTCCTCTCTCACTCAAGGAGAGAAGTGCCCCCCGATACACACACACTTACATATATATATGTATACTGTGTATGTGTATGTAAGGGTGGGTGAGGTTGGGATTGGGGTCATGGCACACTGGGGATTCTCAGAAAAACAGAGAGCCCACATGTTTTGTTTGGATGGTTGTGTTTTTTGTTTTTTGAGACAGGTTCTCAAAAACCTGTCACCCAGGCTGGAGCGCAGTGGTGCGATCACAGCCCACTATAATCTTGAATTGCTGAGCTCAAACTAATCTTCAAGGCAGAAGGCTTTGGCACTCTGTAGCTCTGGAGCTAGTGTTTCCCCGTTCTATGTGTCCACCGATGATGAGTTCATTATTAAGACAGTTCAACATAAAGAGGCGGAGTTGCTACAGAAGCTGCTTCCAGGATACTACATGAACCTCAACCAGAACCCTCGGAATTTGCTGCCTAAATTCTATGGACTCTACTGTGTGCAGGCAGGTGGCAAGAACATTCGGATTGTGGTGATGAATAATCTTCTACCAAGATCAGTCAAAATGCATATCAAATATGACCTCAAAGGCTCAACCTACAAACGGTGGGCTTCCCAGAAAGAGCGAGAGAAGCCTCTTCCCACATTTAAAGACCTAGACTTCTTACAAGACATCCCCGATGGTCTTTTTTTGGATGCTGACATGTACAATGCTCTCTGTAAGACCCTGCAGCGTGGTTGTTTGGTGCTGCAGAGCTTCAAGATAATGGACTACAGCTTCTTGATGTCAATCCACAATATAGATCATGCACAACGAGAGCCCTTAAGCAGTGAAACACAATACTCAGTTGACACTAGAAGACCGGCCCCCCAAAAGGCTCTGTATTCTACAGCCATGGAATCCATCCAGGGAGAGGCTCGACGGGGCGTCACTATGGAGACTGATGACCATATGGGTGGCATCCCCGCCTGGAATAGTAAAGGGGAAAGGCTTCTGCTTTATATTGGCATCATTGACATTCTACAGTCTTACAGGTTTGTTAAGAAGTTGGAGCACTCTTGGAAAGCCCTGGTACATGACGGGGACAGTCTCAGTGCATCGCCCAGGCTTCTATGCCGAACAATTCCAGCGCTTCATGTGCAACACAGTATTTAAGAAGATCCCCTTGAAGCCTTCTCCTTCCAAAAAGTTCTGGTCTGGTTCATCTTTCTCTCGGCGAGCAGGCTCCAGTGGCAACTCCTGAATTACTTACCAGCCATCAATCTCTGGGGAACACAAGGCACAAGTGACAACAAAGGCGGAAGTGGAGCCAGGAGTTCATCTTGGCCATCCTGATGTTTTACCTCAGACTCCACCTTTGGAGGAAATCAATGAGGGCTCACCTATTCCTGATCCCAGTTTCTCACCTGTAGTTGGAGAGACTTTGCAAATGCGAACTACAAGTACAACCTTGGAAAAGCTTGAAATTGCAGAGTCAGAGTTCACCCATTAAGTGCAAAGCCTCAGAAGACCTGGATCAAGATTCTGTCATCTCTGTGATCCCACGATGTTAGCCTTTGCCCCAATAATGCTGAATTTTCTTCTACTTGATCATCAAAAAAGAAGTGTAGGGCCGGGCATGGTGGCTCATGCCTGTAATCCTAGCACTTTGGGAGGCTGAGGCAGGTGGATCACGAGGTCAAGAGATCGAGACCATCCTGGTCAACATGGTGAAACCCAGTCTCTACTAAAAATACAAAAAATTAGCCGGGCATGGTGGCGCATGCCTGTAATCCCAGCTACTCAGGAGGCTGAGGCAGGAGAATTGCCTGAAACTTCTTGCCTCAGCCTTCTGAATAGCTGTGACTACAGGCGCATACCACCACACTTTAACATTTTTATAGAGCAAGCATCTTGTTACGTTGCCCAGGCTGGTCTTGAACTCCTGGCCCTGAGTGATCCTCCCGCCTTGGCCTCCCAAAGTGCTGGGATTACAGGCATATGAACCACCATGACCAGCCCACAGAGATCCCATATGCCTTTTTTTAAACGTTGTACAACCTCGGAAGCAGATTTCTGCAGACCCTTCCATTTCTGTGCCTATGAATGATACAGAAGGAAGCCATCGGAAGCCCCAGTCCCTGTATCCTGAGTTGCTGCAGTCTATGAAAGGGAGACTATGAGAGACAGAGAAAGTGAGGACACCCTCCAGTGGGGAAATGAAGAATTTTCCTTCCATCCAGAACTGCTGACCCACCTTTATCATACACTGCCTTTAATCCTCACAGCAGCCAGGGAAGGTAGCCATTATGACCATTCCAGCAATGTGGAAGGAGGGCTTGCACAGCTTCAGTAAGTTCATGACTGGGAAGCAGCAGAGCCAGGGTCTGTCTGGGTGGAAAGCTGTGTTTCTTCCCATCCATTAGGCCTCTTGGAGAATCTTCTTGGAGAATCTTCTGGAAGCCCTCAGTGAAGCCCTATCAATACTCACGCTGCCAGTGTCTATCCCCTCCATCACCCTCCCTCCCTCTTGAAATAGCCTTTGCTGGGCTCAGTCTTCCTGAACTAGGCCAGGCCCTTACCTGCAGCGGGGCCTTAGTGTGGCTGGTCACTCTTGGTTCAGGACCTCTGAAACCCCTTCAGAGTTAAAGCGTTGCTCCTTGCTCACCCTGGTCATGGGGTTCTGATGGAAGGGAAGCTAGCAGCCAAGAGTGAGGAGAAAATGATGAACAGGCTCAAAGAAAAAGAGAAGGGGCCCAAGTGAAGGATTTCAAAATCGGAGGGAACCTCACCTTAGGGAACAAGAGTAGAAGGTTCTCCTTGTGCTTGCCCCTAGAAGACAAAGATTAAGCAGGGATAACAAAGAGGAACTGCACTTTCCAGCCTCTTCCCTGTGCAGACATCACTAATGGATCATGGATTCCTTCCGCTGGAAATCAGATGTGAGCTCCTATTGTTCCATTCCCTGAGCTCCCGACAGCTTCTACCTACAATCCTGATACTTCCCAGCTTCTCTGTCTACCGGGAGGTGCAGTGCAGCAGCCATAGGCCCAACACACCTCACCCTGGTGGCTTTGGTGGAAAAAAGCTGCCTACCTGCTCCTCGGACAGGCCTCTGGGGCATGGAGCCAGGGCGTGTGCTCTGTCTGCTGGGTCCTCACACTTTGAGTGATGCCATCCTTCCAGAACAGTCCTGCAGCGTGAAAGGATGGGGTGAGTTGACACTTGGGGCACTCTGGCCCATCCCAGAAACAAAAGTGTAATTAGAATTTTTCCTTTCCCCAAAATGTATGGTACCACAGTGCAGAGGGCCAGTGGAGGGGGTCGGGAGACTGACTGGGGTACAGGAGTTTGCCTTCTGCCCACCCCATGGCTTGAATCATTGTTCTTGGTAGCTCTGTGGCCATGAGAGACAATTAAACTTGCTGAGCCTATTTTCTCACTTATGAAATGACAAACCTCCTAAGATGGCTGAGAGAATGAAGGGACATAGCGCACACACATTTCTTGGCTTATCGTTTGGCATGCAATAAGTGACCAACTGGGAACTATATTTTAGTTTTACTTTAAATTTTTTTAGTTACATCTGATAGAAAGGGACAGATGGGAATTTTTAAATGCTGCTGCTGTGAGAATCAGATACAAAATGTGTTTCCAGGCCAGGCATGGTGGCTCATGTCTGTAATCCCAGCACTTTGGGAGGCTGAGGCAGCCAGATTACTTGAGATCAGAAGTTCGAGATCAGCCTGGCCAACATGGTAAAACCTCATTTCTACTAAAAATACAAAAGTTAGCTGGGTGTGGTGGTGGGCACCTGTAGTCCTAGCTGCTCCTGAGGCTGAGGTATGAGAATCGCTTGAACCTGAGAGGCAGAGGTTACAGTGAGCCAAGATCACACCACTGCACGCCAGCCTGAGTGACAGAGTGAGACTCTGTCTCAAAAAATAAATAGATAAAAATAAAAAAGAGTGCTTCTAGAACCCTAGATTTACCCATTATACGCTATGATTATTAGCAGTAATTTGAACTCAAAGCAGATCTCTTTTCTGAAGCCTGAAGCCACACACGCTGCTTTCAGGAAGGGTCAGATACTTTTTCCCAGTATAAGTATCCTCCTGCTCTCCATTCCGGCCTTTCATGTCTTCCACTTGTCATTCTCTCTGAACTGCTCACTACCTTTTTTTTTTTTTTTTTTTTTGAGGCAGAGTCTAGCTTTGTCACCCAGGCTGTAGTGCAGTGGCACAATCTGGTCTCACTGCAACTTCTGCCTCCTGGGTTCAAACAATTCTTCTGCCTCAGCCTCCCGAGTAGCTGGGACTACAGTCATGTGCCACCACACCCAGCTAATTCTTGTATTTTTAGTAGAGACAGAGTTTTACCGTTTTGGCCAGGCTGGTCTTGAACTCCTGACCTTGGGATCTGCCTGCCTCAGCCTCCTGAAATGCTGGGATTACAGGCGTGAGCCACCTCGCCAGCCAACTGCTCACTACCTTAATTCAGTCTGGAGTGTGTGTATGCGGATCGAAGGGGGCTGGTTCCAGCTGAGGACTGCATGATTCCTAGCTCTGGAGCAGTCAGCACCAGGGGTGGTGAGCCAGGCCCAAGGAGATAGATGCTGGCCTCTTCTGGGGACTGCCAGTGACCTCTGCTGTGTTCCTCTATATCCCATGTGGGAACGACTCCCTGGCTCAAGTTGCACCATGACTTCTGTCTCACTCCATCTCCAGCAGAGACTGTGCAGGTGAGGCTCCAGCGGTGGTATGATAAGAAAGTTTCAGGCAGAAAAGTTTGAGGAAGGAGGTTTTAACGTCAAGTTGGAGATTCCCTTTATCCACATCTGCCCCTATATTTGGCCAAACCCAGGCCCTCTCCTCCAGTCCTCACCTTGAGGCATACGCTTCCAGAGCACACCTTGCCAGTATCAGAAGGCTGCATGGATGCCATCTTGGAGGGGTGTGGCCTGCAGTACTCCCATCTGGGTCCTCCTCTCTAAGGGCATGAGAATGAAATGAGTAGGTACCTGGGCCAAAATCTTTCAAAAGGCAGCATCCTCTCCACTGGCACTCCCACATCCCATGTCTTCGTTCCTCTGCCGGTCCCCTCCTGTTTTCCATCTATCCATCCTCTCTCCCTCCCTGGCCACCCTCTTCATATTCTGGGTCTCACGCACTATCAGTACAAACTTCCAGGTAAGAACAGTCTTCAGGCAAAGAGGCAGCGTGTGGAGGGAGAGCTGAACATAGTCTCAGACAGCTACAAAAATTGAATGGACTGACAGGTGGACAGGCTAGGAATGGGGGAAGTTCAACTGCTTCCTGGGAGGAGTTCTGGAATCCTTGGAAGACGACAGCATGGAACCAGTTTCAGACAGTTAGGGCTGGCAAGTCCAGATCCTTTCCCGGGAAGCCACTGTATACCCAACTCACAACGGGGGGATGTCCTTTCTATGATACAGATCCTCCTCCTGGATACAGATCATCTCCAACCAGGTAGATGAGGTGAAGGAAGAGAAGCCAGTCTTTCCCATCCTAATTCTTGTCCTCTTCCAGTTCACAAGCAGATCCTAATAATGATGCCAAAAAAAAATCAAGGGCCCCACTGAAAAGACAAATGCCCCATTTAAACATGGGCAAATCTGAACAGACATTCTCAGAGAGGATCAACAACTGGCCGATAAGCACATGGAAAGATGCTGAACTCCATGAGCCATCAGGGAAATGCAGTTCAAAACCACAATGAGACTGTGTGTGGTGGCATGTGCCTGTAATCCCAGCACTTTGGGAGGTTGAGGCAGGTGGATCACTTGAGGTCAGGTGTTCAAGACCAGCGTGGCCAACATGGTGAAACTCTCTCTCTACTAAAAATGCAAAAATTAGTCAGGCACGGTGGTGGGCACCTGTAATCCCAACTACTCAGGAGGCTGAGGCAGGAGAATCGCTGGAACCTGGGAGGTGGAGGTTGCAGTGAGCCGAGATCGCGCCACTGCACTGCAGCCTGGGCAACACAGCGAGACTCTCTCAAAACAAAACAAACAAACAAAAAACCACAATGAGACACCCTTCACACACACTAGAGTGGCTACAATCAACAGAATGGTTAATAACAAGCGTTGGTGAGGATGTGCAGAAATTAGAATGTTTCTGTGCTGCTACTGGGAATGCAAAGCAGTGCAGCTGCTGTGGAAATAGTCTGGCAGTTTCTCAAAATATTAAACAGACTGGGCGCGGTGGCTCATGCCTGTAATCTCAACACTCTGGGAGGCTGAAGTGGGTGGATCATCTGAGGTCAGGAGTTTGAGACCACCCTGCCAATACGGTGAAACCCCTGAAATACGAAATACTGAAAATACAAAAATTACCCAAGCATGGCAGTGCATGCCTGTAGTCCCAGCTACTTGGGAGGCTGAGGCAGGAGAATTGCTTGAACCTGGGAAGCAGTGGTTGCAGCGAGCCAAGATCGCACCATTGCACTCCAGCCTGGGTAACAGAGCAAGCCTCCATTTCAAGAAGAAAAAAAAAGTTAAACAATCCAGTGACCATATGACCCAGCAAGTTCCTCCTAAATATATATTTAAGAGAAATGAAAACAGATATCCACACAAAAACTTGTATGTGAATTTCATAGCTGTATTATTTGTAATAGCTACAAAGTAGAAACAACTCAAATGTTCATCAATTGACGAATGGCGAAGTAAGGTATTCATACAATGTGAATACTCTTATATACTCATACAGTGGGAATATGCTTCATCAATTACCAGAAAAGAAGTGCTGATACTCGCTACCACACGGAATAACCCTGGAAATATTATGCTAAATGCAAGAAGCCACATGCTGTGTGACTCCATTTATAAGAAATGTGCAGAGTAGGAAAAGCCATAGAGACAGGAAGTACGTTGGTGGCTGCCTCAGGCTGAGGAGGGTGGCTGGAGGCGGGAATGGGAAGTGACTGTTAATGGGCGCAGTTTTCTTTTTGGGGTAATGAAAATATTCCAAAATTGATTGTGGTGCTGGTTGCACAACTCTGTGAATACACTAAAAACCATTTTAAATGGGTGAGTTATATGTCTATAATGTTGTTATTTAAAAATCACTAATAACTTCAGTTTAACAAAATGGAAGCACAGCTTTCCCCAAACTTTAGTTATTTGAGAATCACCACCATGATCTTTGTGCCATTGTGCTGTTACTGGCTTACCCTCCTTTTTTTTTTTTGAGGCAGAGTCTCCCTCTGTTGTTGGAGTGCAATGGCGCGATCTCAGCTCACTGCAACCTCTGACTCTTGGGTTCGAGCGATCCTCCTGCCTCAGTAGATGGGACTACAGGTGCGTGCCACCATGTCCAGCTAATTTTTTGTATTTTTAGTAGAGACCAGATTTCACCGTCTTAGCCAGGTGGGTGTTGATCTCCTGACCTCGTGATCCACCTGCCTCGGCCTCCCAAAGTGCTGGGACTACAGGCCTGAGCCACTGTGCCCAGCCTGGTTTACTCAGGTTGATGATTATGCTTTTTATTTAAGTGAAATTATTTTAATTTAATTAATTAATTTAGTTAGAGACAGGGTCTTAATCTGTCACCCAGGCTGGAGGGCAGTGGCACAAGCTCTGCTCACTGCAACCTCCGCTTCCTGGGTTCAAGCAATTCTCATTTCTCAGCCTCTAAAGCAACTGGGAGTACAGTCGCGCGCCGCCTTGCCTGGCTGATTTTTGTATTTTTAGTAGAGATGGGGTTTCACCATGTTGGCCAGGCTGATCTCGAACTCCTGATCTCAAGAGATCCGCCTGCTTCGATCTCCCAGAATGCTTTGATTGTAGGTGTGAGCCACCATAGCCAGCAAAGGGAAATTATTTTAAAGGGCAACTTTGCTACTGTAAATGGGAAACCCGGTGTTTCTTGGCATAAGTAGAAGCTAATTATAAAAAATGAAGACAAACTCCAGAGAAAGAGAGAGAAGATATAAATATATAGACAGAGACCCCAGCACCCTACCCTTGGGGAGGGACTTCAGGACTGAGGCAGTGCCAGGACTGACAGGTAAAGGGCGACCTTGGGCTCCGCCTCTGCTGTCATCAGCGCTGAAGCCCTGGGCCAATACCCGGGGTTTGGTCTGGAAGTGGCTCCCTAAGGCGAGAGTCGATCGCGGGAAGAGCACCCAGGCATCCGCCCAGGCGTGACCCTCTGCCCGCCAGGCACCCTGCCCACACACCGCGCCTCAGGAAGCCCCCCGCGTTGGTGTCCAAGCTTGATCACCAGGTAGAGGAACCCATGGCCATTGGGTGGGGGGCATGAAAGTCCGGAGTAGGCTAGGATTCCCCCCAATCCTCTGCTGCGCCCTCCCCAAGCCGCCTCCCCAGGCCGAAGGGAGTCCCCGGCCGGAACTTGGCTCTTCCGGAGGTCGGGACTGGAGCTAGCAGTCCGGGCTCCTTCTGCCGGAGATGCCAACCCCCCAGCGCCGAGCACCTCGCCCTGACGCCTCAGTGTGCCTCGTTTCTCCCAGGGCTGCAAGTCTCGGCTCTCGATCCCTTGGGCGCTCCCTCCTGCCAAACTCCAAATTGGTCTGGAGCCCACTCCTTCTAGCTCCCACCCCATCTTCCGACGTTTAAGCCCCTGCCTCCAAGACGCCTTCCAGCTTTGTCTCCCCACCCCGCACACTTTCCCAGCTTCTGAGCAGTGTGCACCACCATCCCGCAGCCCCCCCTTGGGATCGCCCTTGCCCTTCCCCCAGTTTTCCTCCTGACTTTGGGACTAATGGCGTCCCTGTCTCCCGGGAGTCAGCAGCTGGAAGCAGAGAATCAGACGCATCCCGGCTGCGCCCTACGCTGGGGCCCCCGCATCTTACTGGGCGCGCGCTGCCCCGCCTGCACTGTGGCGGCTGCTGCCCGAGCCGGGCGAGACGGCCCTGCGCGCTCCTTTCTCGGCAGCGCGGCCAGTCGCGGGCCCGGGCAGCAAGGTCCTCAACCCTCGCTCTCCCCTGTCTTGGCGTCAGAGTCCTGCTTTTAAGACTGGGCTGTCGCCTGAATATGGTCCACCCGTATCTAGAATCCCAACCCCCTACGCCCCTACACACACACACACACACACACACACACACACACACACGTACGCACGCACACAGAATTGCCTTCCCTCGCACCCCCACTTCTTATCACCAAGGGTTAACGATGGGGATGGGGGGGGCTTGATAAAATCCAGCATTGCCTATTGACAAATGGCACTGGGTGTCCTTGAGAAATGTTGCTTACTTGTTAAAATGGTGTGCTAGGACCGGGTGGGGTGGCTCACGCCTGTAATTCCAGTATTTTGGGAGGCTGAGGTGGGAGGATCGCTTGAATCCAGGAGTCTGAGACCAGCCTGGGCAACATAGTGAGACCTCATCTCCAGAAAAAATAATAAAAATTATCTGGGTGTGGTGTGCGCCTGTGGTCCCAGCTACTTGGGAGGCTGAGATGGGAGAATCATGTGAGTCAGGGAGGTTGAGGCTGCAGTGAGCCGCGATCCTATACTCCAGCCTGGGCGACAGAGCAAGACCCTGTCTCTTTCCCTACACATCTCCCCACAAAAAAGAGTGTGCTGGAGCCAAATCCAAGTACCTGCAGGCAGTTTTTTGCTTCCTCCGTGCCCCAGTTCCCTCATTTGTAAAGTGAGTTTGACAGCAGCATCTAGCTTATGGCGTTCTTAGAAGAATTAATAAGCTTAACACCTTTGAAGGATTTAGAAATATGATGGGACCAGCACATCATAAGCACATATCATAAGCACTCAATTAACATTGGCTGTTACTGTTCTCTTTGATGCTCCCTCTCTGTCAGTAGCATCTCCTATGCATTGTTCAGATTTCTCCCTGCAAAAATTTTCTCCTACAGTTTACATTTTTTTCCAGACCCAATGCCACTGCCCTTGTTCAAACCACCATCGTCTTTATTTTGTTTTAGTTTTTAAATTTTTAATAGAGACAAGATTCTGCTATGTTGCCTAGGCTGGTTTCAAACTCCTGGGCTCAAGTGAACCACCTTCGTCGACCTTACGAAGTGCTGAGATCACAGGCGTGAGCCACCATGCCTGGCTGGCCATCATCTTTCACCTGTCTCTGAAATTGCATCTTAGTTGCCTGGAGTAACTCATGACGTGGGGTGTGTTCTAGAGCCTGGGATTGTGTCTTGCACACTGTAGGCGCTCAGTAATTCTTGTTGAATATTTGTTTTCCACTCTTGCCTCCCTATAGTCTCTTAAGCACCAGGAGAAGCTTTCTAAAATATAAATTAAAGCATGTTGCTCCCTTGCTAAACACTGTCCAGTGGACCACCTCCTTTGCGCTTTCGAATAAATGCTGAATTCCCGACCATGGTCTTCGAGCCCCAGCATGACCTAGCCTTGCCTCCCTCTCCAGCCTCATTTCCTTCCCTCCTCTTGCTCTCCCCGTTCCCAGCCTCCTTTCCATTCTTTGAACACCTGAGTCCTTCTCAAAGTCCATTTCTGCTTCTCCCCAATCTCCATTGTTATCTCTTTCTTTTGGTATAAATCCCCCCTCCTCAAGTAGTTTCTGATCCCTAGGAATGGCTATCACTTCATTACCTCCATGACACTTACCACTGTTCATGACTTCTTCCTTTGTTTTTTTTTGTTTTGATAAGGAGTTTGCTCTGTTGCCTGCCCAAGCTGGAGGGCAACGGTGATCTTGGCTCACTGCAACCTTCACCTCCCGGATTCAAGTGATTCTCCTGCCTCAGCCTCCCAAGTAGCTGGGATTATAGGCACCTGCCACTATGCCCAGCTAAGTTTTGTATTTTTAGTAGAGACGAGATTTCATCATGTTGGCCAGGCTGGTCTCAAACACCTGACCTCAGGTCATCCACCTGCCTTGGCCTTCCGGAGTTCTAGGATTACAGGTATGAGCCACCTCACCCAACCAACTTTTTCCTCTGTTTACTTGTTTATTTGCATCTCTCCACTGGAGTGTAAATGTCAAGAGGACAGAGGACATGTCTGTTTCATTTATGGTCACACCCTCAGTGTCTGGCTCAGGACCAAGCTCAGTGTGGATGCTCAGTAATGAAACAGACTTTGGGTTCTGAGGCATAGATGAAACACCTCTGTCTCGGTGCTCTCATCTGTTAGATGGGCCGCTCATGAGGGTGACTGTGAAAATGAAATGAGATGATGGATGTGAAGCAGTCTCGTGTTGCACAGATGCATTGTGAGTCGAATTCTAGCTCCTTTCAGCTTCAGCCTCCCTGGGATTTGTAAACCTCAGCCCATGCCCCAAGGTTTCAAGGTGAAAGACCTTGAAACTCAGAAGGGCAGAGAGGCCTGTCTGGTAGAGAATCAGGAGCAGAACCCAGGAGACGTGCCTTACAGCTCACCGGGGGAAGGCGTGAGACAGCTCAGCTGGCCCCAGGGAACAGAGGCTGCCCACCTTGATAAGGAGAGGGCAAGGCCTGAGTCAACCTCACCATAACTGGACTCGGCAACAGAGGCTTCTGGGGCGTTACCTGTCCGGGGGTTATCTTGGCCGGGAGACAGGCATGGTGGCCTGTGCCTCTTCTTGGATAGGCAGTGGGGATGGTGCTATCATTGCTTTGAGGCCTGTAAGATCCAGGCCACCACATTTTAATGGGAAACAAGGTCTTCCCTCAAGGACAGGATCACCTCTGGTGGGAATTTCCTGAAGACGAGGCAGCTCCTCAGGGTCAGAGCTCTGTGGGGAGCCCCAGGTGAGCATCTGGATGGTGAAGAGCCCAAAGATTCTTCAAGTGGGATTCTTGAGACTTGCAAATGTGTGCATGTGTTTATATGTGTGTGCATATGTTTGTATGAATCAATATGTATTGCATGCATGTGTATTTGTGTGTGTGTATATAGGTTTGTATAGATGTGTGGGAGCTGTATTTGTGTATATAGATGGGATGTGTGTGTCAATGTGTGTACGTGTACGTGTTGAGTACTTGTATTCATTATCTATTACTTTTTTTTTTTAAATCCAGTTTCCTCAAAGAGTATCTATTGCTTATTGTTACATGACAAATTACCCCAAAGCTTAGTGGCTTAAACCATAAACATCTATTGCACAGTTTCTGTGGGCTGGGAATCTGAGAGAGGCTCAGCTGGGTATTTTTGGTTCAGAGTCTCTCCTGAAGTGAAGATGTCACCCCGGGGTTGGCTGCAGTCTTCTGAAGGCTTGCATGGGGCTAGAGGATCCACTTTTAAGATGACTCACTCACCCTCCTGGCGACACGATGCTGGCTGTTGGCAGGAGGTCGCAGTTCCCTGCCACGTCAGCCTCTCCATTTGGCTGCTTGAGTCTCATGACAGCAGCTGGTTTTCTCTGGAGTGAGCGACCTGAGAGAGAGAGAAACTGGGCAAAGTGTAGCTTTGGAAGTCCCATGCTGTCATTTCTGCCATATTATACTGATCACAATCACACAGACCAGTGTTGATACACTGTGGGAGGGACTACACGAAGGGATGAATTCCAGGAGCAAGGATCACTGGAGGTCATCTCGGAGGAAGGCTATCAGGTGTAGTATGTACATGTGGGTATGTGGGGGCTGTGTTTTTACAGGTGTGTACGTAAAGATGTGTTTGTGTTTATATGAGTTTGTTTTTGCACATGTATCTATGAATAGACATATAGCAATGTGTTTGTGTGACGTGTATCTGTGTATTGTTTGCATATGTGTATGTGTGCATTTATGTATCTGTAGATGTATCTGTGTTTGTGTATTGCATATGTGCATGTTTTTTGTGCACACGAGTGTGCATGCATGTATATATTATGCCTCCATGCATGTCTGTGTTTGTATGTGTTGTGCATGTGTGCACGCGTTTGTATATGCCTTCTTGTATCTGTGTATTTGTAGTATGTGAATGAGCATATGTATCCATGTGTGATGGGCTTGTATGTGTATCCAGGTGTATATGTGTGTCTATGCATGTGGCTGTATGAGAATATGTTTGCGAACATTGTATGTGCATGTGCATCTGTGTTATGTGTGTGCATGTATGCTCATGTGTGTGCATTTGTGTATAAATGCCTATGTGTAAGTCTGCATGTGTCTGCTTATGTGTGTAGATGTGTATATATTATGTTTACATATGTGTGTGAGGTGTATGTGTGTAGGTTTGAGAATATGTGTGTGCATTAGCATGTACGTATTGCACTTGCATATATAAATGTGTGCTGGCACACGCATATGAGCTTAGGAATGTTACCTGCTGTGGGAGGAAAGCCTGGAGTCAGGAGGGGGAAGACCCAGGAAGGAGTCTCTCTTATTCCTGGGGTACTGCATGGGTGGAAGGCTCTGGAGCCCAGAGAGCAGGCTCTTCCTTGCATTTAGGATATGTGGATCCATGGTCCTCTGCATCTGACTCTCCTTTGTCGAGGCTTTCTGTTGTTGCTCATTTATATTTAAACATTTCGGTCTTTCCTAAGCTGTCAAAGCAGCAGAGAAAGGACTATTGCCTGGAAGTTGAGAGTTCAGTGTAGACTAGCGCCCCTTTGGGGCTGGCCTGGGGAAAACAAGGGAATTTCCCTGGAAATCCCAGCTGACTCTCCCTCTCATCTCTTCTCTGCTTAGGTGGGAGCTTCTGGGGTTTACTAAGCAAGAAGGGGAGGCATTTCTTAACTTCTAAAAATCCAGTCATCTTAGAAGCCACTCCTTTCTTCTTTCCATTTAGAATATTTCTGATGCCAACTTTTGCGTTTGGAAGCTTTATGCTTTTTTCCCCCTTTTATAAAAAAGCATTTTTACCTTATTATTATTTTTTTTTGATGGAGTTTTGCTTGTTGCCCAGGCTGGAGTACAATGGCACGATCTTGGCTCACCACAACCTCCGTCTCCCAGGTTCAAGCGATTCCCCTCCCTCAGCCTCCCGAGTAGCTGGGATTGCGAGCACCTGCCACCATGCCCGGCTAATTTTTTGTATTTTTAGTAGAGACGAGGTTTTTCCATGTTGGTCAGGCTCTCAAACTCCCGACCTCAGGTGATCTGCCCACCTCGGCCTCCCAAAGTGCTGGGAATACAGGCATGAGCCACCACACCTGGCTAATTTTACCTTTTGATTATGAAAAGCAGTGCACATGAACAGAAGTAGACAGAATATAAAGGTACAGCTCAATAGATTATTAGAGTGCACAGCCATTCATGCTACTCAGTGACAGGGTTTGGGACATGCCACCTGAAAACATGGCACACAGGCATGTTGAGTATTTTAAGCTGGAAGGATCTGAGAAACAGCATGTACAGGACAGTCTGACCTCCCTGATCCTTCTTCCCTAAAGCAGGTCCTAAGACCATCATGTGAAGAGTGCCCTTCCTCCAAAGATGGGTACACAGAGAGGAATCTGAACAAATGGGCCTTGCTAAGTTTCTTGGGTAAATAAAACTAGTTTTAAGATTGTTGGCAGGCTGGGTGCAGTGGCTCATACCTCTAAGCTCAGTGCTTTAGGAGGCTGAGAGGCAGGAGGATCACTTGAGCCCGAGAATTTGAAACAAGTTTGAACAAAAATACTGAGACTTTGTCTTAACAAAAAGCTAAAAAATTAGGCCGGGTGTGGGGGCTCACACCTGTAATCCCAGCACTTTGGGAGGCTGAGGTAGATGGATAACTTGAGGTCAGGAGTTCGAGATGAGCCTGGCCAACATAGAGAAACCCCGTCTCTACTAATAATACAACAAATTAGACCAGTGTGATGGCAGGTGCCTGTAATCCCAGCACTTTGGGAGGCCGAGGTGGGTGGATCACTTGAGGTCAGGAGTTCGAGACCAGCCTGGCCAACATGGTGAAACCCCCATCTCTATTAAAAATACAAAAATTAGCTGGGCATCGTGGTGGGTGCCTGTAATCTTAGCTACTCGGGAGGCGGAGGCAGGAGAATCATTTGAACCCGGGAGGCAGAGGTTGCTGTGAGCTGAGATGGCTCCATTCCATTATTCCACTGCACTCCAGCCTGGGCAACAGAGCCAGACTCTGCCTCAAAAAAAAAAAAAAAGATTGTTGATAAAATAAAAACAGAAATGTCTTTGGAGTTGTTAGCATTACATATAATGCAGACACACAATTTATTCTACCTGAGTTTACTAGTCAAACAATGTTATATCTACTAGATGTTTACGATTATAAAATTACAAATCTAAACTAAGAACAAATATACAATAAAAATAAATTGCTTGATGCATAGTAAGCACAGCAGCTTTTTTAAAAAGAGAGAGAAGAACCATATATTTAACTTTTTAGGTTTTTTGTTTCTGTGATTTTTTGTTTTGTTTGAAACAGGGTTTAGCTTTGTTACCCAGGTTAGAGTACAGTGGCATGATTACGGCTCATTCCAGCCTCAACCTCCCAGGCTAGAGCAATCCTTCCCACCTTAGCCTCCCAAGTAGCGGAAACTACAGGAGCATGCCACCACTGCCAGACAATTTTTGAATAGATGGGGTTTGGCCATGTTGCCTAGGCTGGTCTCGAACTCCTGGGCTCAAGCGATCTGCCCACTTCGGCCTCCCATAGTGTGGGGATTACAGGCATGAGCCACAGCACCCAGGCATTTTTTACGCTTACCTGATTTGTCACCAAGAAAAATAACTTGAGGTGATGGCTAGCTTTGTTTGGTATTATGGTATGTCTTCCGGAAACAGTTTCCAAATCTTATTTGGTAACTTGTGAGCTTAAAGTTAGGTTAACTTAAGTAGTAGATAAACTACTGGCACATTAACTACTAAGCATAAATTTAAGCATCTATACTTCTGGCATCTTATTTATATGGTATAGAGAAGCTAAATACATTTGGGTCTATTAATAAATATGTTCTTTGCCACATTGAAAGACTGCACTATATGTTCCTGAAATTATAAAATGGTAGATTCATAAATTTACTAATCTATTACAAGATCTGATATATAACAGGCAGTTCACAATTGCCTGCTTCCTAATTTTCACTGCAAATTAGGGTTACTAAGGGTTAAAATTTATAGTAAGTACTGTAAATAAAACAATTAGAAGTCATAGGGTGGAAGAAAACAACTTTGTATGCAAAGTATGCAAGGTATGAATAACTTATTACTACTATCATTATTATGATTTGAGATGGAGTCTTGCTCTGTCTCCCAGGCTGGAGTGCAGTGGCGTGATCTCGGCTCACTGCAACCTCCACCTCCCAGGTTTGAGCGATTCTCCTGCCTCGGCCTCCCTAGTAGCTGGAATTACAGGTGTCTGCCAGTTTGTCCAGCTAATTTTTGTAGAGATGGGGTTTTGCCATGTTGGCCAGGCTGGTCTCCAACTCCTGACCTCAGGTGATCCACCTGCCTTGGCTCCCAAAGTGCTGGGATTACAGACATGAGCCACTGTGTCTGGCGAGCTGTGGGTTTTTCATAGATGCCTTTATCAGGTTGAGCAAGCTCTTTTCTACATCTGAGTGTTGAATATTTTTATTATGAAAGTGTTTGGGATCATACCAAATGCTTTTTCTGCATCAATTGAGATCATGTGGGTTTTGTTCTTTATTCTATAATATCATGTATTACATTAGTTAATTTTCATATGTTGAAGTAAACATGCATTCTTGGATGTCCACTTTATCATGGTACATGACCAGCCTGGCCAACATGGTGAAACTTGTCTCTACTAAAAATACAAAACTTAGCTAGGCATTGTGGTGCACGCCTGTAGCCCCAGCTACTAGGAAGGCTGAGACAAGAAAATCATTTGAACCTGGGAGGCAGAGGTTACAGTAAACCAAGGTTGCGCCACTGCACTCCAGCTGGGCAACAGAGTGAGACTCCATCTTGAGAAAAAAAAAGAAAAACAAGAAAAACCAATAAAACCAAATTGCCACTTTTGTCATAAACCAAGTATCAAATATTCATTTGTCTCTAATCTGTTCTATTGGTCGGTTTCATTCTTGAACCAATAATATACTATCTTAATTACTACAGCTTTTGTAATACCCTTTGACAACTAATAAGGCAGCTGTCTTCTTCAAATCTTTTTTTTTAATTGTTTTTAAGATATGGGATCTCCTTATGTTGCTCAGACTGGTCTCTAACTCCTGGGATCAAGCAATCATTCCATCTCAGCCTCCCAAGTAGATAGGACTGCAGACACGCACCACTACATCCGGCTCAAATCTTGGCTATAAAAAAGAATCAGCTTGTCAACTCCCACACAAAAAGAAGAAAAGCAAGGAGGAGAAGAGAAACTGTTGATATTTTTATTAGAATTGCACTAAATCTATATGACAATTTGGAGGATAACATATTTTTACAATAGTGAGTTTCACATCTTAAGTAAGAGATGTCTTCCAAATCATTGGAACCTTCTTACATAAAATTTTCTCTGTAGAGACTGGGCATGGTGGCTCATACCTGTAATCCCAGCACTTTGAGACCCTGAGGCAGGTGAATCACCTGAGGTCAGGAGTTTGAGACCAGCCTGGCCAACATGGTGAAACCCCCATCTCTACTAAAATACAAAATTAGCCGGATATGGTGGCACATGCCTGTAATCCCAGCTATTTGGGAGGCTGAGGCAGGAGAATTGCTTGAAAGATTCTCCTCCACCTGGGAGGTGGAGGTTGCAGTGAGCCAAGATTGTGCCACTGCACTCCAGCCTAGGTGGCAGAGCGCGCGTGCATGCGCACACACAGACACACAAACACACACACACACACACACACACACACACACACACATACTTTCTCTGTAGAGATCTTGCATAACTTTATATTTACTGACAGGTACTTGATTTTTATGCTTTGTAGAAGTAAACCTTTTAAAAATTTCATTTTCTACCCATTTTTTGTTGGTATATAGAAATAGAATTGATATTTGTATATTGATTTTTCAGCCAGTTGTATTGATAAACTCTTATTAATTCAAATAATATAACTTTTGGAATTTCTACATAATAAGTAATATAAAAAGAAAGTTTTATTCTTCTCTTTCCACATTTCTTTTATTCCTTTTCTTGTTTTAACTCATGGCTAAAGACCTAGAGTACAATGCTGAATCGTAATAGGACATAGACATCCTTATCTAAAAATCTCATAAGAATTCTAACTTTGGGAAGTTTCAGTCTTCTCAGAAGCAGATCCCAAGACAAGGATATGTGTACAAGGAATTTATTGGGAGGTGAGGGAAAAACCTTGGTTGGGGAGTGGGAAAGTGAGACAAGGAAGGGAAGGAGGCCAGGAGAGGGGTGTGTTATCAGGCTTAACTCTGGAGCTGAATTCTGCTGGGGGACTTTGGCAGCCAGTGTAAACTACACGCCTCAGAGTTCTCTTGCCCCAGATGGGAGGGAGCGGGGATATTCAGACACTGCAACCTCCACCTCCAAGACACAGTCTTGCCAGTTATTGGTTAGAGCTGCTCTGGGACGGAACATGAATCCCCCAGCACTTGCACCTGTCTAGGGAGTGGAAAACTGTAGTCAAGCAGCAAAAGAAAGCCCTCAGGCAAAAACTGCAGATGCTGGCGGCTGAAAGCGGTACTGGGAACACTGAAATCGTAAAAGTGACGGATACAGGTAAGTTGCCAGCAGTGTCTTCTACAAACACCTTCAACATTTTACCGCATTAACAAGTAACATTTGCAGTTCCCATCGGATCACAGCAGCTGCAAGTCCAGTCTTTCTACACACTTCCTAAAATCATGCATAAGTCAGTAAAGAGCAAAAGAACAGAAAGAATACACATAATTATTGGGCATGGTGGCTCACGCCTGTAATACCAGGCCAAGGTGGGTGGATTGCTTGAGTCCAGGAGTTCAAGACCAGTCTGAGCAACATAGTGAGACCGTGTCTCTACTAAAAATTTAAAAAATTCGCTGGGTGTGGGGGCGCATGTCTGCAGTCCCAGCTACTCAGGGGTGCTGAGGCAGGAGGATCTCTTAAGCTGGGAAGTTGAGGCTGCAGCGAGTCAAGATTGCACCACTGCACTCCAGCCTGGGCAACAGAGCAAGACACTGTCTCAAAACAAACAAGCAAACAAACAAAACACACATAATCCATGCTTACAGCATAATCCAGAGACAGAAAAACACTACAAACTATGATGGTAAAGTGCTGCCAGCTCACCACTAACACCAGGGAGCTCAGTTCTCTGGTAGCATTCCCTACTGTGAACCCTGGCCTACAAAGGATGGCCACCACTCAGTGAAAGTCTAGTAACGGCCATACTACAGCATGCTGGGTTTCCGAACACCACACTTAGCATTAACAAGTAAGAATCCTGGTACTTAGAAAATACACAGAATGGACTAAGTTAAGGAAAAAGGGAGAATGGACAAATACAAGAAAGAGAAGGAGTAGGAGGAAGGGAAAAAAAGGGAGAGAAGAAAAAAGGGGCTGGGCACGGTGGCTCACGCCTATAATGCCAGCACTTTGGGAGGCCGAGGCAGGCGGATCACTCGAGGTCAGGAGTTTGAGACCAGCCTGACCAACATGGTGAAACCCCGTCTCTACTAAAAATACAAAAATTAGCTGGGTGTGGTGGTGGGCACCTGTAATCCCAGCTACTCGATTACATACTTCTGCTGAGGCAGAAGAATTGCTTGAACCCAGGAGGCAGAGGTTGCAGTGAGCCAAGATTGAGCCACTGCACTCTAGCCTGGGTGACAGAGCAAGACTGTCTCAAAGAAAAGAAAAGAAAATTCTAGAAAAGCTAAACTAATCTATAGTGACAGAAAGCAGGTCAATGGTTGCTTGGACACCTGGAGTAAAGAGAGAGACTGATCAATTGCAAAGGAGTACAAGGGGATGATGGGAAGATTCTCTATCTTGATTATGGTGGTGGTTTCCCAGGTGTACATGGTGTATCTGTCAAAATTCATAGAATTTTACACTTTAAGTATATAATTTATTATATGAAAATTATATCCCAATAAAATTATTTTTTTTTTTTGAGACAGAGTTTTGCTCGTTTCCTGACCTCAGGTGATCCACCCGCCTCGGTCTCCCAAAGTGCTGGGATTACAGGCGTGAGTTACCATGTAATCACATGTGTAACTTTTAACCCCCCATAAACTTAATTACTGAACACCTACTGTTGACAGGAAGCTTTACTGATAACATAAACAGTAGATTACTACATATGTTGTATGTTCTATGTATTATATACCATATTCTTACAACAAAATAATCTAGAGAAAGGAAAATGTTATGCCTGTAATCCCAGCACTTTGGGAGGCTGAGGCGGGAGGATTGCTTAGGCCAGGAATTCAAGACCAGCCTGGGAAACATAGTGAGACCCTGTCTCTACAAAAAATTTAAAAATTAGCTGGGTATGGTGGTGCGCCTGTAGTCCCAGCTATTCAGGAGGCTGAGGTGGGAGGATCACTTGTACCTGGGAGGTGAAGGTCACGCTGAGCCAAGGTCTTGGTGCTGCACTTCAGCCTGGGCAACAGAACAAGACACTGTCTCAAAAAAAAAAAAAAAAAAAAAAAAGGGTGGGGGGAGAGAGAATATATTTCTGATTCATTAAGTGGAAGTGGATCATCATAAGGTTTTCATCTTCATCATCTTCATGTTGAGTAGGCCTAGGAGGAGGAAGAGGAGGGGTTGGTTGGGGCAGCAGTGGGAGAAGAGGTGAAGAAGGTAGAACAGGGGGTTTGGGGGGGTCAGAAGAGGCAGGCATACTTGGTATCACTTTTTTGTTTTTTTTTAATCTTTTTTTGTTCCAAGACGGAGTCTTGCTCTGTTACCCAGGCTGGAGTGCAGTGTTTCGATCTCTGCTCACTGCAACCTCCACTTCCCAGGTTCGAGTGATTCTCCTGCCTCAGCCTCCTGAGTAGCTGCGATTACAGGTGCCCACCACCATGACCTGCTACTTTTTGTATTTTTAGTAGTGACCAGGTTTCACCATGTTGGCCAGGCTGGTCTCAAACTCCTGACCTCGTGTTCTGCTCGCCTCAGACTCCCAAAGTGCTGGAATTACTGAGCCACCTTGCCCGGCTGCTATTAAAAAAAAATTTTTTTTTAAGACTGAGTTTTGTTGTGCAGGCTGGAGTGCAATGGCACCATCTCCACTCGACGAAACCTCTGCCCCACAGGTTCAAGTGATTCTCCTGCCTCAGCCTCCCGAGTAGCTGGGATTACAGGCATGTGCCACCACACCCAGCTAATTTTGTATTTTTAGTAGAGATGGGGTTTCTCCATGTTGGTTAGGCTGGCCTTGAACCCCTGACCTCAGGTGATCCGCCTGCCTCATGATCGCCTGGGTTGATCCAAAGTGCTGGGTTACAGGTGTGAGCCACCACGCCTGGCTGCTGGTATAACTTTTATTGGAAAAAATCCACATGTAAGTGGATGGATTTGAATGGCACAGGCCCGTTTATTTGTGAATTTTCTTCCACCTCTGGGGTAACGTTTCTATCACCCTCCTAAAGTTTTCTTGCACCCTTTTGCAACCAAACTCCCCCTCAATCCTTGACATTTGAGCAACCACTGGTCTGCTGTCACGATAGTTCAGCTGGCATTTTCTAGAATTTATCCCATGGAAAAACTAAGGCAAATGTACAATGATATAGGTATATGATATATTTATCTCAATGTTGTTTAGAGTTGTCAACTGGAGAAAAAAAATGAAATGACCATTATATTAACAGACTGAATAAATAATGAACATCTGTACAATGAAATACTGTATGGGAAGTGGAAGAGTAAATATAGTGTTAAGGTAAAATTTTTTACGTAAGTAATACATGGTACATTCTGTTGTACAAAAGCAAACCATTACAAAAAGGGTAAGGCCCTTTTGTCACTCCCAACCCAGAAAATCACTGTTAAAGTTTGATGTGCATTTTTCCAGGCTTTTTCTAGACATGTATATATCTACATGCATATTTATATACACATAAAAATACATAATCATTTTTTTTTTAAAGACAGAGTCTTGCTCTGTCACCCAGGCTGGAGTGCAGTAGCACAATCTCAGCTCACTGCAACCTCCACCTCCCAGGCTCAAGCGATTCTCCTGCCTCAGCCTCCCAAGTAGCTAGGACTACGGGTGCACACCACCACGCCTGGCTATTTTTTTTTGTATTTTTAGTAGAGACGGGGTTTTACCATGTTGGCTAGGCTGGTTTTGTACTCCTGACCTCAAGTGATCAGCCTCAGCCTCCCAAAGAGCTAGGATTAGAGGCGTGAGCCATGTAATGGCATATAATGTTTTGAAGGTACATGGGTTTTGCACAAATTCCTTATCTTGTGTCCAGTTCTGCAACCTGCCTTTTCTCAACAAGTCTTTGTAATCTCTTTATGTTACTACATACAATATGCAATTGACCTTTCTCTCAATAGCTACCTATAATGGACATTTCATAGTGTATTTGGCCTTACCTTTACTGAGAAAGCTTTAGATAGATTTTTGCCATTGCTAAATTAAATTTGTATATATTGATATAGAAATATCGCTATATCATGTTAAGTTTTTTAGAAAGCTTAAGTGGAATATTTATATCGAAATGAACTTTCACATAGGTATAAAAAAATTGGAAGGCCACTAATTTGCACAATTATTTTAGTAGAAGGAAGGAGGTTGGTTTATAAGCAGACTTGACTTTTGAGACAGAGTCTTGCTCTGTTGCCCAGGCTGGAGTGCAGTGGCACAATCTCAGCTCACTGCAACCTATGCCTCCTGGGTTTGAGCTATTCTCCTGCCTCAGCCTCTGGGGTAGCTGAGATTACAGGCATGTGCCACCATGCCTGGCTAATTTTTGTATTTTTTTAGTGGAGACAGTGTTTCACCATGTTGGCAAGGCTGGTCTTGAACTTCTGACCTCAAGTGATCTACCTGCCCTGGCGTCCCAAAGTGCTGGGATTACAGGCGTGAGCCACTAATCTTTTTTTCCTGACAATACGTTCACAAACAAGTAATATCAGGGACTGCCGAGAAGTGAATGATGAAGGGGGATAAGGTACAGACCCTGCCCTTCTCTTTGCAGCTCTAAAGAGGGGCTGGAGAGGGGTTTGGGGAGGGTGGGAAACAGCTTTGGCTGCCCAGAGCAGCTCTGAAAGGGGCCCGATGCTGAACAGGAGTCCTGAAGGCAGAGATGGACAGCTATTCTGGAGATGGAAGGAGGGAAGACCATTGAGGCCACTTTCCAGGTGGAGAACTAGGGGTGGAAGAAGTGACCCGCTTGTGGATCCAGCCCAACCTTCACCCCCTCAGGCATGGACTTGAGACAGAGAAGATATTTTAAACCAGGCTCCCATCAGCTCCCAGGAGTGTAGCCTCCACCTGCTCCCCAACTGTTCTGGTTCCGAAGGTTCAAGCCAGGCTCAACTCCCACTCCTCCAGTCTCCAAATAAGCACAGCACGGAGAGTCTGAGTGAAAAATCCACTTTAATAATCCAGCTTCAGCTCAGCTGAGAACCTTTCCTTTCAGGTGCAAAGGGCTGGCAGAGAAGTCTTTCCAAGAGGGCTCAATCCACTAAGAGATTATGGCTCAGAGAAGGGAAGAGCTCAAAGAAGCCCTGAAATGGGAGGCAGCATGGAATGTGGAATTAGTGAGTGACCCGACGGAGATGTCCTGCCACCCACCTCCCACCAACAGATGTTCCAACAAGATAAGGACCAAGGTTTCATCTGTTCTTGACAGCCACCCCAGTTTTCTCAGCCCACATCCCCTCTCTCCATCCCCTCATTTTCCATTTCTTTGGGTTAGGGCCCCTGAGCCTTGAGAATAAGGGCCCTTGTTTAATCTCTGTTCTTTTTCTTTTGTAGAGACAGGGTCTTGACATATTGCTTAGCCTAGTCTCAAACTCCTGGCCTCAAGCAATCCTCCCACCTCCCAAAGTGCTGGCATTACAGTGTGAGCCACCGTGGTTGGCTAGGACCTTGTTTACCTACCTGGCCATACCATGACAACCAGCCCCCATTACTCAGGCCAGTCACTTGTGATGGCGATGTTGTCCCAGAAACCAATCCAGGCACTAGAGGGAAGGAGCCCTGCTGCCATGGAGAGGGGTGGGAGTTACCTTGAAGAGGGTGAGGGTCTGGAGGACTCCTGTGGTACAGGCCATCTCCCGGATAGAGTGCATGGCCAGTTGGGGGCTGCCTAAATCCAGCACCCGCAGCCCCAGCCGAGAAGCCAAGATGGGTCCAATGGTGGTTCCACAGGGGGAGTCATTCCGGACCATGAGGTCCTAGGGAGAGCAGGAGACCCAAGAGCAACATGCAGCGTGTGCTCATTAGAGCCAAGGAGGAAACCATCTTAGAACTGCAGGGCCGGAAGGGGCCTGGGAGACGGTCCATTTCTACCCTTCTTCAGAGCATAAAATCAAAGCCAACGCTAAATGGCAGACCCTGAAGGACAATATATTCTGAATTGGTCCCATTCTATCTGCATTGCCACCACCGTAGTTCCAATCCATTCTCAACATGGCAGGAAGGGGGATTTTTTTTTAAAGTACCCATCCTTCTTTGTCACCCTTTGTCTTACTTAATATTCACACCCACAGAAAAAAAAATCACTCAGTGCTATAAGCGTCTTTAAAAATATTGCTACTGACATTTTGAAATGCTTTTCTTTATATTGTGGTAAAAGAGTAAATAAGAAAATCAAAATATGATGCTAGATATCAAGCTTTTCAGTGTAAAACAGAATTATAAAATCAAATAAGAAATAACTATTCTTATTTTATGAATAAGAGTTATAGTACTAACTCATAATTTTTATTTATTTAATTTTATTTATTTTTTCGTGACATAATCTCCCCGTGATGCTCAGACTGGAAGTGCAATGGCACGATCCCGGCTCACTGCAGCCTCTGCTTCCTGGGTTCAAGCGATTCTTCTGCCTCAGCCTCCCGAGTAGCTGGGGCTACAGGCGAGTGCCACCACGCCTGGCTAATTTTTATATTTTTAGTAGAGATGGGGGTTTCACCACTTTGGCCAGGCTGGTCTCGAACTCCTGATCTCAAGTGATCTGCCCGCTTCTGCCTCCCAAAAGTGCTGGGATTACAGGCGTGAGTCACCACGACCTGACTCCTGTACCTTTTCTATGTTCAGATACATCTACCATTTTGTTATAATTACCCACAGTTTTCAACACAGTAAGAAGCTGTACAGGTTTGTGGCCTAGGAGCAATGGGCTATACCACAGTCTAGGTGTAAAGCAGGCTGTCTAGGTTTGTGTATGTCCACTCCATGATGTTCACACATTCACAAAATTGTCTAATGATGCCATTTCCCAGAACATATCCCTGTGGTTAAGCCATGCATGATGGTATATGTGTGTATATACGTGTATACACAATACTGTCATGTGTTATATACATATATGTATAAATGTACACAACATATATATGTACACAAATACACACACATACACTGAGGAGAAATGATTAGATGGCTGATTTCTCAGGGAAGCGAGAAAATGAGTAGTTGGGGTTCCATATTCCCTAGTCCTGAACTTTCCCTGTGGAAGCCTCCAGGGTGTGCAAGAGATGGGGTGGAGTGGGGGTGCTATGGGAAAAGGCAGGACTATGTACCAGGAACACCCTGTATCTTCAGTCTTCATAGAAATCCAGCAAAATAGGCCAGGTGCCATGGCTTACACCTGTAATCCCAGCATTTTGGGAGGCCGAGGTGGGCGGATCACCTGAGGTCAGGAGTTCAAGATCAGCTTGACCAACATGGAGAAACTCCACCCCTACTAAAATACAAAATTAGCCAGGCGTGGTGGCGCATGCCTGTAATCCCAGCTACTTGGGAGGCTGAGGCCGGAGAATCACTTGAACCTGGGAGGCGGAGGTTGCAGTGAGCTAAGATCACACCATTGCACTTCAGCCTGGGCAAGAAGAGTGAAACTCCATCTCAAAAAAAAAAAAAAAATAGAAATCCAGCAAAGTAGGCATCATAACCACCCCATTCTACAGATGTGGAGACTGAGACTCAGAAAGGTTAGGAGACTAGGCCAAGGTCACACAGCTAGCACCACAGCAGAACCAGCACAGAATCCAGCTGTATCCAAAATCCCTGCTCTTCTCACTCTACTGGGACCCCCTTCACTCAAGGCCATCTACCAGGCTCCCTGTTCATGGTGGGGGGAGCCCATCTGTTTTTGTCCCCACCAAGCTCCCTCCATCACACCTTCCCAGGCAGGGCCCACCCTCACCTGTAGGGGGACGTTGACTTTGTTGGCCACCTCTCGGATCAGGGCCTCTGACACTGCGTTTGAGGCATAGCGTTGCTTGCTGTTCACCTTGATCACAGGGCCCTGGGGAGGATTCAAGGGTGAAGCAGAGGCAATGACAGGCCCAAAGGGAATGAGGGAGGACCCAGAACAGCCAGGCCTCCAAGTCCCTAGGGAGAAATGGCATGTCTTACCTTGTGGAATAAGGGCCGATGGTTCTCCTCATGCTTGTCCCTATAAGAGATAGATAAGAGCCAGGGATGGCAAGCAGGAGCAGGCCTGTCAATACTCACCACCCTCCCATGGCAGACATCACTAATAGATCACAGCACTCTTTCCCACCCAGCCCAGGGGACTTCAGAGTCATTCCACAGACAGGGTTCCAGGCAGCCTCTAGCAATAGATGGAAACAAGTCTGTAGACAAAGCCTATTCCACACACCTGGGTTAAGCATTGCATGACTTTGACCAAGTTAGTTTTGCAGTAGTGAAAAGAAAGTGCCCCTGAATCTCCCAGCAGAATGAAGAAGGGAGGAAGGAAGAGGCTGGGGCCAGGGCAGAGCCTCAAGGCAGGTTATGCTTGGGTCTCCAGCTATGTGAAGACTGTGTGTCTGGCACCCGAGACTCACAGGTAGTTGGGGTGCACGGCATGGGCCATGTCTGCGCTGATCAGGAAGGACTTGGGTATGGCTTCCTCGAAGGCCGTCGGGTGGTAGTACGAGGCTGAGATCCGCCGCAGAACCAGCTCTGTCAGCAGTGACTGTGCTCCCTGTGCACTCTCAGACCCCACCTGGCGACAGCAGAGTCCTGACTCGGGGAATTTGGGTTCAGGGGCCTGATCTTGAAAGTCAGTGAGAGGGGCCCACTGCCCAACTGGCCCAGAACTCCAGAGTCACTTGGGTGTTCTTAGCAACACCCCTAACCCAGGGTCATCACGGATCACCAGATGTTGGGCTGGGGCCAAACTGACTCGCAGTCATTTCTGGGGCAGAAACAGCATTGGTGGGTTTCCTGCATTGCCTCCCTTCCTCCTCCCATGACCTCACATCTGGGGCTTAGCAGACGTGCCCCACCACACTGGTCAATTTTCTTTTATGCATATGACAGAGACTGCTAATTGCTCATGATATCTTTTATTTATTTATTTTGAGACGGAGTCTCGCTTTGTCACCCAGGCTGGAGTGCAGTGGTGTGATCTTGGTTCACTGCAAACTCTGTCTCCCAGGTTCAAGCAATTCTCTGCCATGGCCTCCCAAGTAGCTGGGATTACAGGTGCCTGCCACCATGCCTGGCTAATTTTTGTATTTTTAGTGGAGATGCGGTTTCACCATCTTGGCCAGGCTGGTCTTGAACTCCTGACCTCATGATCCACCTGCCTTGGCCTTCCAGAGAGCTGAGATTACAAGTGTGAGCCACCATGTCCAGCCATGATATCTTTCATAACAGAACACCCAGCTTGCAGCTAAGCACTTAACTACCCAGCTAGAGATGACATTCCCAGCCTGCTCTGCGGCTACACACAACCACGCTAAGTTCCATGGAATGAAAGCAGTGATGAATGCCACTTCTGGATCACGCCCTCAAAGCCATAGGCTGTCTACTTCCCCTTTGCCCTCTCGTCCCTTCCTACTAACTCAGTGGAGACCTGATGGCCATGGCTAGAACGGCCACCCTAAATCCTGAAATAGAAGTCATGTGTTCAGGACGGCAGGGACCCCCCTAAAGTGCTAACTCTGACCTGGGTCATTACATGAGACAACACTATCTGTTCAAACACTGTTATGCAGCTAAGGCTGCAGCCTCACACATGCAGGCATCATGAGGACCTACTCTGTGCTGAGCCCTGGGGCCATGAGGATAGACTGGGTAGAGTCCTTGTCCTAGAAGAAACTCACCATGCAGCACAAAGAGAGATACAGGAGCAGTGGTCACCCTCGAAGAAGCAGATCTATGTTGAGCCAGAGGAGACACCAAGGCCTAAGGAGGCACAGGCAGCATCTTCCCTGTCTTTGGGGCCCCCAGAAGAACCCTGGCTCATGGTGGATGCCTGGCACAAGTTGGCTATGGAAGACTCCACAGAGGGGACTCTCCCTAGAACCCTCCACATACCTCTTCGTTGTCATAGAGTGTGATCATGCGCACGTGAGGATCCATGGCCAGGGAGCCAGGGCCCGCACAGGAATCTATCAAGGCCTGGATCAGGAAAGGACATGAGAGCATCATCTCCACCCTCCTTCAGCTGGAACTCAGCCCACTAGCACCTTGGGTATGCGCACTCCTCCATGTGCCTTCCGTGGTCATGGCTTTTATCTCTTAGGGCAATGCCTGGCAGAGGGCGTGGTGGGGGCCTTTTCTTTTTCCTTCCTCCCTCCGTCTCCTTCCTTCATTTTCTTTTTCCTTCCTTTCCTTCTTCCTTCCTTCTCCTTCTCTCCTTCTTCCCTTCTATCCTTCCTCCCCCTTTTTTTCTCCTTCTCTCCTTCCTTTCTTCTTCAGTTTTTCTTTTCTTTTCCCTCCCCACCCCCCCCTTTTTTTTTGCCACATAGGTACATAGCTACATAGGTAGAAACCTTTTCAACTGGAACGGGAGACACCATCCTTTGGGTGTTCTCCACCTTCCCATGCAAATGGCAGTGGGAAGATGTGGAGGACAGAGGGGAAGAGCTGAGAAAGCCAAAAGACCACACAGATCACATAAGGGACTGGCCTCAGTGAAAAGAATAAGATTCAAAGAGGTGACAGACTTTATTAAGGTGACATGACTGGCTCGCTGCCTGCAGAAGTAGATGCAGGTCCCAGGTCTGGCTCTGGTCTCAATCACAGCCTAAAGCCTCTCTCCAGCCACAGGATTGCAGGGAAGGCAGAAAAAGGCCGAGGAAGATCAAAGGCAAGAAGAGAGAAAAAGAGGGAACAGACTAGGATGGAGAGAAGGTGGGGAATGTCGAGGTGACTGGGAAGAGAGGCTATCTGACTGAGATCCCACAAAACAGGGAGAAGGCTGCGGACTTAAGCCTAGGGGATGGGGTAAGAAGCAGAAGGAAGTGGATGATACTGCTTTGTGGGATGATAAGGCCTTTCCCTGAGGCAGAGGTTGTTAACTTCAGGGAAAGCAGCAGGAACAAGGCTAGGACAAGACACTGTGGTGCCCTAAACAACTTCTCAGCCTTCTTGCCTCAATTCCTGACAGTGCAAAGGACAGAGGCCAAAGGTGCTGATGCTGAGGCTGCAGCATGTAGCTCCTCGTCCTGGTCCATCCAGCACCAGCGGACTGAGCAGGAGCCAGTGGCTCTCCTCACAACCTGCTGGGGCTTCAGGCAGCTCCCCCAACCTCAAACATGCCACCTCTGCTGGTGGTAATGTGCTGCCTGGGGTGCCCCAGCTCCTCACCTGCAGGGCACAGAAGCAGCTGTGCAGATTGTCCAGCCGAGGAGCAAAGATGAACTCATCATAGGCACCACCCAAGACCTAGAGAGATAAGACAGTCAGCCCGACCTTCAACCCTCCACCCCCACTCACCTGTTTCTCCTGCTCCCAAGGGTCACCTTGGTTTCCTGCACAACCTCTCCCTGACCCCTGGCTTAGGGCACTATTATTTTTTTTTTTTTTGAGATGGAGTTTCCCTCTGTTACCCAGTCTGGAGTGCAGTGGCTCAATCTCGGCTCACTGAAACCTCGGCCTCCGGGGTTCAAGCCATTCTCATGCCTCAGCCTCTCAGGTAGCTAGGATTACAGGCATGCACCATCAGGCCTGGCTAATTTTTTATTTTTCTTAGAGACGGGGTTTCTCCATGTTAAGCTAGTCTCAAACTCCTGACCTCGTGATCCACCCACGGTGGTCTCCCAAAGTGCTGGGATTCCTTGCTGGGCAGGACTGAGCAGAGACTGCAGAAGGGGGCTGGACTGGCGCTGAGGAACAGAAGGGTGGAGTCCTATAGCTCTTGACCGCTTCCTGTGCGTCAAGAAAAGGAAGGGCTGTATTGTCACCAAAAAGGCCAAGGAAGTAAACAGAGGAAATCAGCCAAGAAACAAATTTAGTTCATGTTCAAGCAGGACAGAGCGTCCAAAGATTTACAATCTCTGACCATCGGCAACTGGGAGACAGAGAACAGATGGCCACATCCAGGCCTCTTTCCCTAAGCAGTTCAGAGTCAGTGTGGGTCAAAGCAGACAGGGTCCACCTGTAGAAGAAACTCTTGGGGAATCTGTAAAAATGGCCAATTCCCAGCTAGTCCTTGCAGGCAGGTCTGGGGTGGGGAACTTATCTTTCTGAGAACCAGTGCCCTAGAAGCAGCGGGGGATGTGTTCACTAGGAGGAACAGGATGAGAGGAACTGAGGGCTTGGTGGAGGTGACAAGTGCTTCCGCAGGTGACAAGTACTTCCGCAGGATGAGAGGAACTGAGGGCTTGGTGGAGGTGACAAGTGCTTCCGCAGGACATGCTAGGGGTGGCTGGGGTCCTGGAGGCCTCCACCCACAGGTTGCTACATCCAGTCCTCACCGCAGGCTGGGTGTCTGCCAGGCAGAGCTCCATCTCTACTATGTCCTTGGGGCTCAGATCCAGATGGGTACAGAGCAGGGTCATGAGGACCGAGTGGTGCCGCTCATCCTACAGGGCAGACAGACATTGGGAAGAGTCCATTCCTCCTGTCCTCCCTCCTCAGGGGACTCTGCCACCCTCCCCATGATCAGGTGACTCTCTTACCGTAGAATTAAGAGGCCCTGGCTCTGGGGTCCCCTTCTCCAGCTCCTCCTGGACTGCTGTGGCAAGAATGGGGACTCTGTGGGGAGACGTGGGTTGGGAGGGGATTATGAGGCACAGCAGAGGGGGGCATCGGTAGTTCAGGTGTCTCCTGACGGGCAGCTGCCCCTGCCCTTCAATTCCCAGCCCACTCCCCAAATGGCAGGGCTGCGAGGACCCTTGAAAATTAACTGAATCCACAGAGTAAAATGTGACTGTGGCTACCATTAGGTAATTGTCACCTGGGACCATTCTCCATCCCTCCCAGCCGCCTCCGTCCCCTCCCCAGTCTCACAGGTGCATCTCTGTGTTGGGCCCAAAGTTCTCGTTGATATTTCGCTGCAGATGGATGGCCAGGTGCGGGATGCGAAGAATGGGCCGCTCCACGTGCACCAGCCGCTGCTCCAGCTGACCTGAGGTTGGGCACTGTGGCCAGCCAGACCAGGTGAGCCCAGGGTACCTCCCACCCCAGTGGTAAGCCTTCACTTCACTCAGACTAACCAGGGTGGTTCTCTGACCAGACTTCCCCCAGCCCTCTTCCCCACAGGTAAACTAAGGAGTGTGGCAGTCTTCTGAGGAGGCTCCACCATCCCCAACCTCAGTTCCCACCTTGACAATGAGGCGTCCAGCCAGAGTGAGGTCACGGTCAAACCAGGTGCTCCAGATGCCACCACCATAGGTCTCCACACCAACTTGCTGGAAACCCACCTGGCTGCGGCGAGACCGACGTTTCACCTGAGTGTAGAGATGGATAAGTCAGAGGAGGCTTCATGAGATGTGGAGATGAGACTTAGGCTACCCAAAAGTAACAGACAGCGAATATTAATGTCACATGAAAGGCTCAAAGTGCGGAGGAAGGCTCCATCCCCCAGTTTGTACCTCCTGGTTCTCTTTCACCCTATAATCCCCCTGACACCTCCTCCCACCCCAACACAGTCCCAGTTCCTTACCCGGAGGCAGGGGCTATCCGTATGGGCCCCAATGAGGCTGAAGCCATTGCCAGGAACGTACTGGCCACCTACAGCAAAAGCTATGATGGTGGAGGAATTCCTGGTCATGAAGTACTGAGGGGAGGGGGAGAAAAGACAGGGGTGTGAGTTGCATTAGCCAGCTGGCACACAGGGCTTTGAGACCCAGCCCAGGGGACCTGCCTTTCCACCCCCACCCCACTGGCAATACCTTGCATTCTGGCTTAATATCCCATTTTTCAGTCTCCTTGAGTTCACTGAAGCCAGCCTGGAGGAGGCGGTTGCGGCATTCAGCCACAGCTGTGGGAAAAGCACCCTCTCACAGTGATGGAAGGTAGTCGGGGGCACACCAGCCTCAACCCTCCTCCCTTGCCCTGGCCATCACTTACCGTGGAAAGGAGAGGGACTGCTGTTCACGAACTTGAGGAGTTCCTTGGCTGCAGTGTGCACCGCGTCTTTGCTGGCCTTACCGGTCATGGCCACCTAGGAGAGGGGGCGCTCAGATTCCTACGAGGTGTGGGACCCCTGACCTCTCACCCAGGTTCTGAGGATTCTCCCATCCCCACCCCCAGAAATGACCAACCCAAGGCACAGACCTCTGCTTCCGCCCGTCCCCACCGAGAGACCCAAACCCGACCCAAATCCAGGGCTGAAACTCTCGGTTGAAAGCTTCAACCCGCTCGCCCAAGATCACGACCCGGGCCAGCCCACTAATCCGAGCTTCAGCAGGACTCCCTAAGTCCCACCCCCAGGTCCCCGCCCAGCTAGGTAATCCAGATCTCCTCCCAAACTCCAGGATCCTAAGCTGGCCGCGTACTCTGAGGCGGCCTGCATCACGTGCGCTACCCCAGCTCGAAGCCAAAGCCCTGTGCCCCAAGAAACACCCCGCCTCCTCTCCACCCACCCAGTCTCTCGCAGGACACTCCCTTCCAGCCCCGGGAAGGTCAGGTCACCCTCCGCGGGGCTTTTGGTTTCGCTTTGGATCGGGCGGCCTCATTGCAGCGCCGCGCTAAGCTTGGGCCCAGGAGGACGCCGGACCCGGTCTGGGATCGAAATTCAAGCGGGGCGGGCGGGGACCACCTACCTGCATGGTCCCGCGCAAGGGACTGTGTCCGCTCTTCGGGCCCCGCGTTCGGCCTGCCCCCGCCGCGCCGCCCGCCCCGCCCCTCCCCAGCCCTGCAGGTCCTCCGCGTGCCCCTTCAGGCTGCGCCGCGCGCCCAGGCCTCCATCAGGCTTCCTCGCCGCATCGCCCCTTGCCAGGCCGTCCCGCCCCACGTCGGGCCCCCCAGCCCATTCCTCTCCGCCCCGCCCCTCATCAGGCCGTCCCCGCCCACCCCGCTCCGCCACGCCCCTCTGCAGGCCTCCCCATTTGCCCCGCCCTCCACGCTCCGCCCCGCCCCTCACCAGGCTTACCTTATCCGCTCCGCCCCTCGCTGGGCTCCCCACCACCCGCCCTTGCTCCCCCGACCCCTGAGTTTGGCAGCGCCGCCCGCCCCACCCCTCGGCAGACAGCACCGTCCGTCCTGCCCCTTGCTAGGCTGCACCACCCGCCCCGCTTTGCCCCGCCCCTCACTATGTTTCCCCCCGTCCGCTCCGGCCCTCTCAGTGCCACCATCTGCCCTGCCCCCGCCCTTGCTCCGCCCCTAGTCGGGCCGCACAGCGCACCCCGCCCTTCTCAACCTTCCTCGTCCGCCCCGCCCTTCGCCAGGCTGCCCCGCCCGCCCCGCGTCCCCCCGCACCCCTCACCAGGCCGCGCCTCCGCCTTTACCCCACCCTCGTCTCCGCCTCTGCGGAGGCTGCACGTCAGGCCACGCCCCTCACCTTCCTAGTTCATTCCTCGCTACCCGCTGGCGCCGCCAGGGCCCTCTGCCGCCGCGGAGGTACTAGAACAACCGCGAACGGCCCGTCTCCCCGTGCCCTGGGCAGAGTCCAATAAAAAACTCGCGGGCCGGGCGCGGTGGCTCAAGCCTGTAATCCCAGCACTTTGGGAGGCCGAGGCGGGTTGGATCACGAGGTCTAGAGATCGAGACCATCCTCGTCAACGTGGTGAAACCCCGTCTCTACTAAAAATACAAAAAATTAGCTGGGCATGGTGGCGCGTGCCTGTAATCCTGGCTACTCGGGAGGCTGAGGCAGGAGAATTGCCTGAACCCAGGAGGCGGAGGTTGCGGTGAGCCGAGATCGCGCCATTGCACTCCAGCCTGGGTAACAAGAGCGAAACTCCGTCTCAAAAAAAAAAAAAAAAACAACTCGCTCCCTCCAGCTCACCGGGTCCGAGGGGTACGGTACAAAGTGCTGTCTCCCGCCACAGCCGCTCTTGTGACAATAAAATCAAAGAGGCTAATGTCCATGGGGCTCTCACGGTGAGCTTTAGCTTTATGATAAAGCTTGGCGTGTTACCTTGTTTAATCTTCACAACTGCCCCATCAGCTGTGTACTCTGTCCCCATTTTACGCATGAACAAGCTGAGATACGGAGACGAGTGACTCGTCGAGGTAGTAAACGACAGAGGTGGGGTTTGAACTCCATCAGTTTGATTGCAGAGGCGTGGAACAACCCTACAGGCTTCTCTCTGATCTTTTCTGGACCTTTTTCTATATGCGTTAGTGTTATGTTACACGGGAGGTGCACAAGGGACACAGAACTTGATTTGCCGAAGATGAATCATCGCTGTTTGGGTAGATCTGGGATTTGACTCTGATATCTGTGCCCCTTCTATTTGTTAAAACAACAGAAAAGATTCCACGTTATTGGCAGTTCCAATATTCCTATGTCAGGAGTCGTGGAGTAGCACTTTTAAACTCCATGCACCTTCCTAGCTGCAGGAGCTGATCGGGACCCTTGGTGGCCTCTAGGTCCAAAACAGGGCCCAGCTACTAGGGGTGCAATCAACATTTCAGAGATCACAGGTTTATGGAGCAACCTGCCATTTATATACTTGGGGTGGGAGTGACGGGGTGGGGTGAAGAGAGGCTGGAAAGGTCCTGCAGCCCTCACTTCAAACCAGTAGATATGGCAGGGGAGTTTTCAGGAATTCATGTGCTAGATGCTGACTTAAGTTCATGACACTCCCTAACCATTTATTGAAATACTATTATGGGCTGGGTGCGGTGGCTCACGCCCATAATCCCCATACTTTGGGAGGCCGGTGCATCACTTGTGGTCAGGAGTTCGTGACCAACCTGGCCAACCTGGTGAAACCCCGTCTCTACTAAAAATACAAAAATCAGCTGGACACAGTGGCGTCTGCCTGTAATCCCAGGTACTCAGGAGGCTGAGGCAAGAGAATTGCTTGCACCTGGGAGGCAGAGGTTGCAGCGAGCCAAGATACTGCCACTGCCCTCCAGCCTGGGCGACAGAGTAAGACTCTGTCTCCAAAAAAAAAAAAGAACAGAAAAAAAAGAAATACCATTATGTATAAGGTTAAATGCTGAGCAGGACATGGAAAGAACATTCTTGTCCTCTGCCTCCTGGGGAGGGGACACATTCAAGGAGGACAGTGAAAGGGCTGAAAACAAGGCTACAATGTATAAGGGAAGGAGACAACATTATTAAAGAACCACCTTTAATGTTCTTTCTGATCACAGAAAAAGGTACCTGCTTGTGTAAGAAATTCAAACATACCAAAATGCATAACTTAGAAAGTGAAAGTAAACATTTGATAAATTGAACTTCTTAGCTGGGCTTGGTGGCGCTAGCCTGTAATCCCAGCTACTCGGGAGGCTGAGGCAGGAGAATCACTTGAACCTGGGAGGTGGAGGTTGCAGTGAGACAAGATCATGCCACTGCATTCTGGCCTAGTGACAGAGTGAGACTCTGTCTCAAAAAAACAAAAAAACAGGCCAGGCGCGGTGGCTCACGCCTGTAATCCCAGCACTTTGGGAGGCTGAGGCAGGTGGATCACGAGGTCAGGAGATCGAGACCATCCTGGTCAACATGGTGAAACCCCGTCTCTACTAAAAATACAAAAAAATTAGCTGGGCATGGTGGCACGTGCTTGTAATTCCAGCTGCTCAGGAGGCTGAGGCAGGAGAATTGCCTGAACCCAGGAGGCGGAGGTTGCAGTGAGCCGAGATCGTGCCATTGCACTCCAGCCTGGCACGATCTCGGCTCACCGCAACCTCTCAAAACAAAGAGGGAAACTCCATCTCAAAAAAAACAAAAAACAAAAACTCTCCTAAGAAACCAGGAAACAGATAAAGTACATCTACCAGAAATCTACAGCAAACATTAGTGGGGAAATACAGAAGTGTTCCTATTCAAATCAGACGTGAGACACTGATGATATTACCGCTGCTAGACAATGTAAAGCTGTAGTCAGAGCCAGTACCACAGAACAAAACTAAACAACTGTATACGTCGAAAAGTAAAATTAGTCAGGATTTATATATATATATATATATATATATATATATATAATCATATAATCATAATCATAGATTATATGATTACCTATAAAAGATCAAGCTATTATTAAAACTGGGGAAGGGCAGCCTAATTTAAAAAACACTGACTTTCTTGTACAATAATCACCCAGAAAATAAAAAGGTAAAAAAATTCATATTGACCATTTTTGGTTTGGGGAAAAAAAAAGTAAAAAGGTTATAGTTACAAGAGCAAGAAATAATGTTAAGTTTCTAGTCATGAACATATGAGACATCCAATCTAACTTTATATAGGGAAATGCAAGTTAAAAATGAGATATTGGCCGGGTATGGTGGCTCACGCCTGTAATCCCAGCACTTTGGGAGGCTGAGGCAGGGGGATCACAAGGTCAGGAGTTTGAGACCAGCCTGGCCAACATAGTGAAACCCCTTCTATACTAAAAATTTGAAAAATTAGTTAGGCGTGGTGGTGGTCACCTATAGTCCCGGCTACTGGGGGAATGAGGCAGGAGAATAGCTTGAACCCTGGAGGTGGCACTCTACTCCAGCCTTGGTGACAGTGCAAGATTCCGTCTCAAAAATGAATAAATAAAATGAGATACCCTTTTTTTGATTTATCAGATTAACAAAAATGGAAAAGATTGGTAATATTAAGTGTTAGAGAAGGCTTGGGGTAATGCCTGCCTTTCATGGAGGCTAAAGCAACTCCATCTGGGAAGTTAGTCTGCCATGTTGACTTTTCATCAACCTCTGTTCCAGGAATGACTCTAAGATTTCTACTTTACCTGCTATTATGGTAAATCCTGCCCTTAGGCAGATTCACATAGCATTCATGCCTTTGCTTAGGGGTCAACTTCAATTGTTCTACATATTCTTTCCCTATGTTATAAGCCCTGGGTTTGCAGGCTAATGGTACAGGGATCCACCATTTTATCTCTGAAACTATGGCTTCTATTCATAAGTTCCCATGAAATGTTTATTTCTGAGAGATTGGATATGTCAGCCTCTTTCTTCAGCTTTGCAGCTTCTCTGGACTTTGAAGATATGTTTACATAGGTCTGCTCACCCCAGAGATGTTTATACCCAAATTTCTGTGGTGTAAATATTCCCCATGGCCAATTTCAAGCTGTCAAGATGATGTCACCGAGTGGAGTTGGGAAGAGATGTGCAGAGGTATGCCATTATGTAGATTTCCAGCATGCAGACATAATAGATGTAAATAACATCAATAGCATAGATTTAAAAAGGCAGTAAAATATTTGGAAAAGTGATGGATGTTTGGTTTTTATTATCTGTGATATAATCTATTTAATTGTAAGTTTATATAATTTAGTTGTTTGTGTGTTTTTTTTAAAATGATTGCTGTGTTTAACAACGAGCTCACCAAATTCCTGGAAATTTGACAATCAGTTCTCATGAGCTTGTCCAAACTGGCCCCAGCACACGACTCCACCCATACTGTGCATCTTTGCTACTAAATGTGTGATCTGTTGACCGGCGACATCAATAACAGCTGGGAGCTTTTTAGCAATGCAGATCCTCAGGGCTTACCCATAGTCACCGAGTCCGCATCTGCACGTTAACAAGATTCCTAGATGATCTGAATGCTTGAGACACAGTGTTTTAAAGTGCTGTGTAGCCGCTTAAACAACAAAAAAGGAGGTCAATCCTTAGGAATTGTTACAGAAAATAATTCCAAATATACTGTTGAGTGAAAAAAAAACCCAGTAATTTCCAGAATGTAAGGTGAGGGCATTTAGATAAAACTCACACAATGAGCTAAACTTATATTTCTGTATGTTATATAAATGTCTATGTAAATGCATAAAAATGGTTGGAAGGATCATGGTTGCCTCTGGATAAGGGAATGGTATTGGATTTAGAGTTGGGGCGGGGAAGTCATGGAATGACTAGGGATCAAGAAAGACAAAGTTTTCAAGAGTCATTCTTGCCTTCCGCCCTCTGAGAAAATCAGATCCTAACTGATGTTTGCAATGCTACCATTATTCATTCATCTTTGGGGTTTAACACATATTAAAAGGCAAATACTTTTGCTTAAACATACAATCAGCTACATACACTTCAGTGTGAGTTGTTAACGATACATATGTCCTCCTATCCTCCCTTCCTCCCTTCCTTCCTTCTTTCCTCCCTCCCTTCCTTCCTTTTTCTTCATTTCTTTCTTCCTTTCTCTTTCTCTCTTTCTTTTTCTCTGTCTCTTTCTTTCACTTTTCTTTTTGTTTTTTGTGAGATGGAGGCTCACTCAGTCGCCCAGGCTGGAGTGCAGTGGAGACATCTCAGCTCACTGCAAACTCCGCCTCCTGGGTTCAAGTGATTCTCCTCCCTGAGTCTCCCAAGTAGCTGGATTTATAGGTGCCCACCACCACATCTGGCTAATTTTTTTTCTTTGAGATGAGGTCTTGCTCTTTTGCCCAGGCTGGAGTGCAATGGTGCCATTTTGGCTCACTGTAACCTCTGCCTCCTGGGTTCCAGCAATTCTCCTTCCTCAGCTTCCCGAATAGCTGGGATTACAGGTGCGTACCACCATGCCTGGCTAATTTTTTGTATTTTTAGTAGAGACAGGGTTTCACCACGTTGGCCAGGCTGGTCTTGGACTCCTGACCTTGGGTGATCCACTTGCTTTGGACTCCCAAAGTGCTGGAGTGTGAACCTCCACACCCGGCCTAGAACTACAAACTATTGATGCTACTTTTCCCTATTCCTCACTCCTGCCTTCATGTACCTCCTACCTAGGAGGAGTCATACATTCCGGTGTTGTGCTCACTCCCTTGCACACACCTTCAAGTCTCTTGCCTGCTCTGCATTTGCTTACTTGCCTGGCAAAACCCAACCCTGACTGCAACCAGTTTCTCCCCTGCTCCAACCTGTGTGGCTGGAGAAACACACAAGCTGTGCTGCCTGGTCTCACTTTAAACCAGGGGTGTCCAGTCTTTTGGCTTCTCTGGGTCACATTGGAAGAAGAATTGTCTTGGGCCACAAATAAAATACACAAACACTAACAATAGCTGATGAGCTAAAAACATTTCAAAAAAAAAATCTCATAATGTTTTAAGGAAGTTTACAAATTCGCATTGGGCTGTATTCAAAGTCGTCCCAGGCTGCATGGGTTGGACAAGCTTGCTTTTTTGTTTTCTTTTTTTTGAGACTGAGTCTCTCTCTGCTGCCCAGGCTGGAGTGCAGCGGCATGATCTTGGCTCACCGCCACAACCTCTGCCTCCCAAGTTCAAGAGATTCTCCTGCCTCAGCCTCCCAAGTAGCTGTGATTACAAGCATGTGCCACCATGCCCAGCTAATTTCTGCATTTTTAGTAAAGATGGAGTTTCGCCATGTTGGCCAGGCTGGTATCCAACTCCTGGCCTCAAGTCATCTACCCACCTTGGCCTTCCAAAGTGCTGGGATTATAGGTGTGAGCCACGACACCCAGCTGGACAAACTTGCTTTAAATTTAACCACTAACCTAAGGGTTCTTTGTCCAGCCCAGAGACCCTATCGCATCTCCTGGACCATTCGCTGCTTCCCTGGAGGACAGTTTCATCCAGCGTCCTCCTCCATCCTCACTCTCAGCTGAGGACCATGGTCCCCATTTTACTGTGAAAACAGAAGCCTTTGAAAGAGAATTTCCACAAGTTTTAAGCTGCCACGACTAGGCTCCTACCAGCATCTCAGCTCCATAGTCTGCTGTCCTCATTTCTCTGGGTGAACCATCTGTGCTCCTATCCAAGGCCACCCTCTGCACTTGTGCACAAGATTCCGCCCCTCTTTCTTCCGTCAGGACACCATGCCAACAGTTCTTCCCTTCCTCCCGCATTATCAATCTCCGCAGTTCTGGTGGGTCAAGCTGATTAGCATATACATGTGCTATAATTTCTCCCTTGAAAAAATAATCCTCCCTTAACCCCCAGTCTCCCTCCAGCAGTGGCCTCATTTTTCTTCTCCTCTTTATGTAAATCTCCTCTTTTAAAAAGAGCTATCTAGACTGAATTTTGCCGATTCCTCTTCTCGCATTCTCTTGTAAACCCTCTCGAATGAGGTTTCAGTGCCAACGTTCCACCACAGCTTTTCTTGTCAAAGTCAAACACAGCCTCCGCAATGCTGAACCCAATGGTCATCTTCAGCCCTCATTGTCCTTGACCCATGGGTCCTATTGGACAGAACTGCTCCCTCTCCTGGGAACACTCTCTTCACTTGGCCTCCCAGACACTTACTACCCTCACCACCACTCCTTTGGGTCCTTCCTGGCTCCTCCTCATCTCCCATCTTTAATGTTATTATTTTATTATTTTCTTTCTTTCTTTTTTAATATACGGGGACAAGGTCTCACTATGTTGGCCAGGCTGGCCTCCAATTCTTGGTCTCAAGCGATACTCTTACCTGGGGCTCCCAAAGTGCTGGGATTATAGACATGAGCCACCGTGCTGGCCTCATCTCCCATCTTTAAATGGAAGGCCTCAGGGCTCAGTTCTTAGAAATCTCTCTCCCCTCACTCCATTGCTAATCTCCAATCTCATGACTTTAAATAGCATCTATACCCTAACAATTGTCAAATTTACATATTCCTAGCCCAGATATCTCTTCTGAACTATATATAGTCTCATATGTCCAATTGTTTTTGCACAGTCTCCATGTGTGGGCCTAATAGGAATCTCCAGTGCAACGTGTCTTGATCTGAACTCCTTGTTCCCCAAACCTACTCCATCCATATTCTTCCCACCTGTGCTGAACCCCTGTCCACTCCCATAAGGAAGGCCCCGGGTTCAAGAGGCCAAATAAGAGACCCAGAGCCAGCAAATGAGCCATGAATTTTATTTATTTTTTTTTGAGAGGGAGTCTCACTCTGTCACCCCAGCTGGAGTGCAGTGGTGCCATCTTGGCTCCCCGGAATCTCTACCTCCCAGGTTCAAGCAATTCTCCTGCCTCAGCCTCCTGAGTATTACATGTCTGTAATCCCAGCCTCCTGGGATTATAGGCATGCACCACCATGCCTGGCTAATTATTGTATTTTTAGTAGAGATGGGGTTTCCCTATGTTGGCCACGCTGGTCTTGAACTTCTGACCTCAAGCAATCTGCCCATCTCAGCCTCCCAAAGTGCTGGGATCATAGGCATGAGCCACCAGGCCTGGTCAACCGAGGTCTATTGAGGAGAACTTACAAGAGGGTCCAGTGGTGGTGGGCCGGACAGTAGAACCGCCGCCACCTGCAGAAAGCATGCATTTCCTCTCAACACCTGCCCCTAACAGCCTCCACTTGGCAACCTTCATTTAACCCAAAACAAAGGGCCTCAATCTCCTGTATAACCCTTGTTCCACAGGATGGGAAGGGGGCTCTGAGTTTCCTCATAGATGAGGATCTCTAGGTTGGCCACTCCAGGGCTTCTCAGCTCAGAACTCCAAACACACATCAAGTGCCTCTGTCATTCAGGGTCATTCTCAGGGTGTGCTTCCGTTATTGCTGTCAAGTGCGTCTGCCATACACTCAATAAATGGCATCTCTGTCCTTCCAGTTTTAGGTTATAACTCTTGGTGTTAGCCTTGGTGCCTTTTGTTTTGTTTTGTTTTGAGATGGAGTCTTGCTCTGTAGCCTAGGCTGGAGTGCAGTGACATGATCTCAGCTCACTGCAACCTCTACCTCCCAGGTCCTGGTTCAAACAGTTCTCCTACCTCAGCCTCCCAAGTATCTGGGATTATAGGCATGAGCCACCATGCCCAGCTAATTTTTGTATTTTTTAGTAGAGACAAGGTTTCACCATATTGGCCAGTCTGGTCTTGAACTCCTGACCTCGTGATCCACCCACCTCGGCCTCCCAAAGTGCTGGGATTACAGGCATGAACCACTGTACCCGGCTGGTGCCTCTCTTTCTCTTGCACCCATGTCAGATCCATCAGCACACCTGCCTCTGGAGCTCCTTCACAGCACCTTCCTTAGCATCTCCAGAGGGAAGCGCTCCAGGCCAGGCCAGTCCTCCCCTCCTAGCACCAGTATCATCTCCTGTCTTAGGATCCACAGGAAGAAGCCTCAGTTTGTCAACTCGAAGTAACCTGCTGGCTGATGACATGTAATCAATTTCACTTGGCTGCTGCGATTCTCAGTGCCTGGCACGTAGTGGATATACAATAAACACTTACTGGATGAAAGATATTTTGAAAAATAATTGTTCTTTGTGAAAAATGACCCTCATGGGATAATACTCAGCAATAAAAAGGAACAAACGGTTGGTAAATGCAACAGCATGGATGGATCTCCTGTGCATTATGCTGAGTGAAAAAAAATGACAAAATCATGGAGATGGAGAAAAGATTAGTGGTTGCTCAGGGCTAGGGAGGATTCGGGGGAGGGATGTGTAAGACTAGGAAGGGGTAGTTCAGGAATATCTTAATGGTGATGGGTAGTTCTATGTCTTGATTATAGTGGTGGTCATGACTCCACCCATGACAAAATTAGGGTTGCCAGATGAAATACAGAATACAATGTCCAGTTTAATTTGAATTTAAGATAAACAAGGGCCAGCTGCGGTAGCTCATGGTTGTAATCCCAGCACCTTGGGAGGCCGAGGCAGGCGGATCACCTGAGGTCAGGAGTTCCAGACCAGCCTGACCAACATGGTGGAATCCCCATCTCTACTAAAAATACAAAAATTAGCCAGAGCGGTGGCAGGAACCAGTAATCCCAGCTACTCAGGAGGCCGAGGCAGGAGAATTGCTTGAACCTGGGAGGTGGAGGTTGAAGTAAGCTGAGATCACACCACTACACTCCAGCCTGGGCAACAGAGCGAGACTCCATCTCAAAAAACAAACAAACAAACAAACAAACAAAAAACAAAGATAAACAAGGAATAATCTTTTCAGTATAAATATGTCCCAAATATTGCATGGCATATGTGAAAAACAAAATTTAACTGAGTTTTCCTGTATTTTTATTTGCTAAATCTAGCAAACCCAGGAAAAAATGGCATAGAACCCTATGCATACACGTTTTATGTATGTCAATTTCCTGGGTGTATACTGTGCTGTGATTACGTGAGATGTAACCATCCAGGGAACTGAGTGGAGGGCACACAGATCTCTGTACAATTTTTGCAACCTCGTGGGAAGGTAAAATTATTTCCAAATAAAAAGGTTTTTAGAGTGACCCTCAAAAGAAAACCAACTGCTCCTATTAGTGATGAAAACAAAGAGGTATAGGAAACTGCTGGTTACTAACCTTGGAAGTTTTACGGAACACTGTAAAACTGGCACTTCGCAAAGGGCTTAAGATGTATCTCCCTTGAATGTCAATGCTCTTGTGTAGTTATTGACAGTATAACGAAGTGGTTATGAGCGTGGGCTCGGGATCCACATACCTGGCTCACATCCTGGCTCCAGCATTTATAGCTGTGGGTTGTATTTGCCGAGCTGTGTCAGAGCCGGCCCCCCACACCTCCCACCCCGGCCTCTTTCCTGTTCTACATTCAGAGACATCAGGCAGGAAGCTTGAGACAGGCCTGCAAGTATTTACACTACTGAGATTGGCAAACACTACAAATCAGGGCATTTTTTTCCTTCCAGAGAGCTAGTTGGTTTTTCTTTTTCTTTTTTTCTTTGAGACAGAGTCTTGCTCTGTTGCCCAGGCTGGAGTGCAGTGGCGTGATCTTGGCTTACTGCAACTTCCGCCTCCCAGATTCAAGCCTTCCAAGTATCTGCCACATTATCAAGAATGTGGATGGAATAGATCTGGGGAAAAAGGAGTTCAGATTAAGACACGTTACACTGGAGATTCCTCTTAGGCCCACACATGGAGACTGTGCAAAAACAGTTGGATATGTGAGACTATATATAGTTCAGAAGAGATCTCTGGACTGGGGATATGTAAATTCGACAATTGCCAGGGTACAGATGCTATTTAAAGTCATAAGATTGGAGATTAGCAAGGGTTACAGGCATGTGCCACCTTGCCTGGCTGTTTTTAGTAAAGACAGGGTTTTGCCATGTTGGCCTGGCTGGTCTGAAACTCCTGACCTCAAGTGATTCACCCGCCTCAGCCTCCCAAAGTGCTGGGATTGCAGGTGTCAGCCCCTGTACCTGGATGCTTTTCTTTTTTTAAAGTTTTAATTTTAGATGGGGTTTCACTGTGTTGCCCACGCTGATGGCAAACACCTGGGCTCAAGCAGCGCTTCCAGCTTGGCCTCCCAAAGTGCTAGGATTACAGGTGTAATGCATCACACCTGGCCCAGAGAGCTAGTGTGAAACATCTACCATCACACCAGACTTAGAGCCTTAGTTTTCTCATCTGTGAACGAGAGGAAGATAATAATAACCTTATAATGCTATGAGAAGTAAATGGGATAATGCATGTCAGGTGCTCATCAGTGAGTTCCTTTTTTTTTTTCTTCCTTGAGACAGTTTCGCTCTTGCTGCCCAGTCTGTAGTGTGATGGCAGGATCTCGGCTCACCACAATCTCCGCCTCCTGGGTTCAAGCAATTCTCCTGCCTCAGCCTCCTGAGTAGCTGGGATTACAGCCCCAGGTAATTTTTTGTGTTTTTAGTAAAGATGGGGTTTCACCGTGTTGGCCAGGCTGGCCTCTAACTCCTGACCTCAGGTGATCCATCCACCTCAGCCTCCCAAAGTGTTGGGATTACAGGCGTGAGCCACTGTGCCTGGCCTAGTGACTTCTTCAAATAGTTAAGTGGGCAATGCTTGTGAGCTAGTATTACCTCTCATTTTAAACCGTGAGCAACTTAAGAGCAGGTCTATGCACTACTCATCTTGATATCTTTAGTGTCTGACCTGACATGTAGTAGGCTCTCAATGAATGTTTACTAAATGAGTGAATAAATGGCAAATAATAGTAACTTGGGCTGAGCGTGGGGGTCCATGCCTGTAATGCCAACAGTCTGGGAGGCTGAAGAGGGTAGATCACCTGAGGTCAGGAGTTTGGGGCCAGCCTGGCCAACATAGTGAAACCCTGTCTCTATTAAAAATACAAAAATTAGCTGGGTGTGGTGGTGCACGCCTATAATCCTAGCAACTTGGGAGGCTGAGGAAGGAGAATGGCTTGAACCCAGGAGGCAGAAGTTGCAGTGAGCCAAGATCACACCACTGCACTCCAGCCTGGGCGACAGAGCAAGACTTTATCTCAATAATAATAATAATAATAATAATAACTTGGGGTAATATGCCTTTAGAAAATCTGTACTTCTTCAGAGCAATTTCAGGACACACTTCTTCATCTTTAAACATGAGCTTTTTCAGGCCCTGTGGCAGGCTGCCAGGGGGCCCTGGGGTGCACTCCTGCCACCCAAGGGTAATGTCTGCTCTTGCAGGCCTGGCCCTGAGCCCCCAAGGAATGCAGCTCCTGACGTACCCACTCCAGGTGGCAGGCACAGGCCCTCGCCTTTCTCTGGGAGCCAAGATGGGCATTTCTGGCTTTCAACCTGTCTGACTAGAGGTCATTTAATCCTCACTGGATTTGTCCTGTTTATTTTAGTGAACAGGGCTGTTTACTTTCAGTTCGTATTTCTAGGGATGCTTACTCATTTTGCTTCCCGTTTATTTGCTCTTTGCAAGCACTTGAGTTTGAGTAAATATGTCTATAAAGTTCCAGGGACTGGGTGATGCTGTGTCTGCGATTTTAATGGCCTTTAAACAGTGTCTGCTCAGGTAGGCACTTTATAGATGGGTTGAAAAGATAGGAAATTCTGTTCTCAGTGGCCTCTGACTCCTTTCCAAGCTGACAGCTGGCCACCAGTAGCTTATGAATCATGGCATTTCATCAGTAATAAAAGTATTGAAGGCCGACACCCATCTCAAACAGAGAAACCGACCCACCCTGGGCTGCCAGACGTGGGTCTTGGAAACTGTGGCAGGTGTTTAAACTCTAAGGCAGGGCTTAGGGTATGAATCCTCCCCACCCAAATGCCTTTTAAGATGCAGATTCTCGAGCCCCATACCTGAAAATCCTGATTTGGAAGATTTTGGCTGAGGCCTAGGGATCTCCACTTTTAACAGGTGCTGCAAGTAATTCTGCCGTCTTCAGACCACCCTGAGAAACGCTAATCAATTCTCAAAAAACACTTGTGCCAATGGGTGAGCTGCCCTTGAACTCGGTTGTTGGGCAACGAGGCGTGGAGAGAATGGGGCACCTGACAGGTTGTTTGGAATGATTAAACTCCACAGTTAGCCGAGGTGACGGTGACTGCTGCTCTGCTAAGCCTCTTGCTCGAGGTCTGGTTTGCTAGCAGATTGAGAGCAGGGGATCCGATCTCATTCATCCCTCTTTTCCCATGATGCCTAAGATGGTGTATGGCTAACGGAAGGCCGGTGCCCAGGAACATGTGTCTGCACTGGCTGGGACACTCCCACTGCCCACAGAACCAGACAGGCCCCCGTTACCTTGTGGTAGCCAGCAAGCCAGCTGTTGAGGACGAATGCAGCGGAGAGGCTCAGACCCATCACCTCCTCCCAAGGCTGGAGACCGGGTTCAGGTGGTTTGGCCTGAACCAGGTGCCTTTGTCGGATCTTCCCCCTGCCTTGGGCCCCAACTTCCAGGTCTCTCTGTCATCCTCAGAGCCCATTATGACGTCATCACTGCAATGTGAAGCAGTAACATCCTCAGGGCACTCCAAGCCTCAGGCTGCCTTATAGTGGCTAATAACTAAATGTTGACACCTGACCTGGGGGCGGGGTGCCTTGTATTCCAGAAGTCTAAGGATAGAGACTTTTTCTTTTGAAACAGAGTTTCTCTCTTGTTGCCCAGGCTGGAGGGCAATGGTGCAATCTCGGCTCACTGTAATCTCCGCCTCTCGGGTTCAAGCGATTCTCCTGCATCAGCCTCCCAAGTAGCTGAGATTACAGGCACCCACCATCACACCCAACTAATTTTTGTATTATTAGTAAAGATGGAGTTTCACCATGTTGGCCAGGCTGGTCTTGAACTCCTGACCCCAGGTGATCTGCCTGCCTCGGCCTCCCAAGAGTGCTAGGATTACAGGCATGGAGCCTCCACGCCTGGTGAGACTTTTTCTTTTCTTGAAGAACTGCTCCCTCATTTGCAATTTCGGCCCCTTTGTTTGCTTCCTGCCAGCCAAGGCTCTAATTATTTTATCAATACGTGTTTACTTTTTTATTGTCTGTCTCTCTCATCAGAACATGAGCTCCAGGAGGACATGGTCCTCCCTGTTTCCTTGTTCCCTGCTGTGTCCCAGTACCAAGCACGGTGTCTGACGTAGTAAGTGCTCAATAAAGACTTTCTGGGGCATGAAGACATGAATGAGAGGCTTCACTGGCTCCAGTCATCCATTAATTTATTCATTTGAAATGCATGCCTTGTACATCTGTTGTGGGCCAGGCTCCTGTCGACCTGAATAACTCCTTTTCTGCCCCGAGGAGCTGCCAGCCTGGTGGCAGGCTGCTGGAGACACATCCTTTGTGTAATGCACTCTGACAGGGGCTAGCTCTGAGCTCTAACAGAGATGGGGTTGCATGGAGGAGCGCGCCGTGGCAATGACAGGCTCTTAAACCAGAGAAATGGTATCTCATCTGGCAGGATTTCCCCCCCGCCCGATTCAGGGAGCCCCATCTGCCCCCAGGCCTCTGCTATGCTGACAAGCACTGCTGCTTGTTTCTGCTAATATTGCAGCAGGGCGCTTCTATGGAAGCAATCTATAAAACACCATTTACAGCCATAACTGAACCACAGAAATCAATCCCCAATGCTCACTCCCATCAACAAACGTGCTTTGAGGGCCTCCTGGGTGTGGGGCACAGTTTGATGGTGCCCTGGGAAACAGAGGGATGAAGAAAATGAGGACCCCGTCCCCAGGGGAGGAGGGGTTTCAAATCTCCCAACGAAGACAGGACACATGGGAATGGGATAAATATTGTGCTCAGCAGAAGTGGGGATGCAGTAGAGAATGAAGGCTCTAGAACTGTGCTGGGCAGTACAGCACCCACCAGCTACACAGGGCTCTTCAGTCCATGACATGTGACTATACCTTCAAGTACTTCTCTCATTGAAAAGTACTATACCTATAAAACAATGTGCACATTGGATTATGTACAAATGTATGAAATAGCTCCATTTAAAAATATTGCTTACAGGTTAAAATGATAGCATTTTGGATACACTGTGTTAAATATACTATATTGGTAACATTAATTTTACCCGTTTTTATTACCTTTTTTTTGACACAGAGTCTCTGTCACCCAGTCTGAGTGCAGTGGCACGATCTTGGCTCACTACAACCTCCTGGTCCTGGGTTCAAGCAATTCTCCTGCCTCAGCCTCCTGAGTAGCTGGGATTATAGGCACCCACCACCATGCCTGGCTAATTTTTGCATTTTTAGTAGAGATGGGGTGTCGCCATGTTGGCCAGGCTGGTCTCGAACTCCTGACCTCAAGTGATCCACCTGCCTCAGCCTCCCAAAGTGCTGGGATTACAGGCATGAGCCACTGCGCCTGGACTGTTTTTATAACATTTTAAAATTGCAGCTATTAGAACATTCAAAATGACATATGTGGCTTCCATTGTATTTCTATTAGCACTGGTCTAGGAGTAGAGGACCCAGCAGGGGACCAATAGCCTGTGTGACTGCAGCTGCAAGAATGCTGAGGAAATGGGACAATGAGGAGCCTGCAAGAGGAAACTGAAGATGGGTGTGGGAAGGACATTTGAAAAGTTGGATCATGAAGGGAAGGAGGGAGGTGGCAGTTAGGGGAGGCCACCAGGGTCTCAGAGGAAGACAATTACCAGATCTTCCTCTCTCTCTGGCCATCTTCCAGAAAAATAGACCCTGGCCACTTGCAGCCACACCCCCGACCCGGCACATGCCTGACAATGGTCTAGAACGAGGCACCTTCATTTCAGCCCTTGGCAAAGGAGAGTGAGCCAGAGACGGCTGTTACGCTGCATGTGGATGCTAAGTGATGCTAAGTGACATCCTTGGCCAGGACATCCACTGCAAGGTGGGTTAAAAACACATCTCTGCTCCCTGACTCCCAGCTCTGGGCCCTGGGTAAATGGCAATGGTGAGGAGGAAGAGATCAGGGATTCTGATATAGATGCAGCTGGGAGTTTGGTCAATGTCTGAGATCAGGGAGGATTTCTCAGAGCAGCAGTGTGGACCAGGAGGAGGAAGTCAGCCCCCTGACCTAGCCACACAAAGCTCCCATTATGAATACGTTTCATCAGGGGAAATCAGGCAGGCTGGATCTGATGTTCATTTCTCTGCCCGTACCCTCCCCCTCAGTCACACAGAGGAGCTGTAAACACTCGAATATAAGGATTAACTCTGTGTGTGGTGTCTGGGACATCATGAACAACTCTTGGTGGCTGTGTTTGTGTCTGTTAAATTGATCTTTTTAACCCCAGCACCTGGGACGTGAGGCTGCCAAGCTCGGTATTCAATAAATATTGATGGATGAATGAACAAAGGAAGAAAGGAGCACATGGGTAAACAAATGACAAATATATCAAAACACGGACGCAGAGTCTTGGAATGGGCTAATGCTGTTTTCTGCTAGATTTTTGGATGTGGGCAAGTGAGAAGGTCTCTCACAATGCAGATCCCAGACTGTCTGGGTCCGAAGAGAACTGATGCCCAGGCATGGCATTTCACCAGCCTGCCTGGGGCCCTGGACCCACAGGCTTCGAGGACAGTGTATAGCCAGGCTGCAGCCTTCCTGGGCTAAAGCTCTGCCTCTTAGTCTCTTATCCTACTAAGTGCTTTTTAGAAGCCTTTTAAGGTCTTTGTAAAAGGAAATATAATGTGAAGAATACCAGAAAGACTCGATAAGCCTGACTGGGGCGGGAGTGTCTGAATTACTTAAGGGACTGGCTGAAGAAGGGCTCCCTCCAAGTTCATTGGAAGCCTGCAGCTTCCCCTTATGGCCACTGGAGGGCACTTGGACCATGAAATACCAGATCTTTGGAGAGCTGTGATTCAATTCAACAAACGTTTCAAAATCATCGCGATAATGATAGCGCTTGTGCATTGAATATCCAATATGGTGTGAAACACCTTATATATATATGTGCATATATATGAACTCGTTTATATTCACTACAATTGTGAGTTACTAAGGATATTTAGAAAAAAATCAAGGCTTAAAGAAATCAAAGCACTTGCCTAAGATTGCTTAGCTAAATAAAATTTGGGAGTAAGAACTTGAGCTCAAGCCCTGGGCACCAAACATAGGTAATAAGTGCACACGAAGTTGAAATGAGGACCCTCTGGCTATAAGACACACACACCACACAAATATTATTGTTCCTGAACAATCTACACATTCTGAGATTGGAAGATAACTTACAGACAATTTGTGCATTACATGGTAATGCTTCTTTTTTCCCTTGAAATGATGTTATTAAATAAATGAAGTGTCTCACAATTCTTGGTGTCTTAACTTGAAGGAAATAAAGTCATAGTAATATAAGGCAGGAAAAGATAATTTTCATTGGACATTTACTATGTCCCGGAACTATTCTAAACACTTTACATAAAGGAACTCAGTGAATCCTCATAGGCACCCTCTGAGAAACACGTTATCACCCTCATTTACAGATGAGGAAATGGAGGCACGAGGAGGAAGACAACTTGGTCAAGGTCACACCTCGATGAAGAGCTGGGATCAGGGTCTCTGGTAGTCTGGTTCCCGTCTGGGCTCCAAACCACTCTGGGCTCTGAGAAGAACTTGGGAGATGAGGCTGGAGCTGGTCTTGAAAGTGAGACGATAAGAGCTGTACTAGATAAACTGCCCTGCGGAGGTGAGGGTGTTCCAGGCAGAGGAAAAGTGTGAGCAGGCTGGGCACGGTGGCTCATGCCTGTAATCCCAGCACTTTGGGAGGCCAAGGCAGGGGGATCATCTGAGGTCAGGAGTTCGAGACCAGCCTGGCCAGCATGGTGAAATCCCATCTCTACGAAAATATAAAAACTAGCTGGGCATGGTGGCAGGAGCCTGTAATCCCTACTGCTAGGGAGCCTGAGGCAGGAGAATTGCTTGAACCTGGGAAGCAGAGATTGCAGTGAGCTGAGATTGTGCCCCCGCACTCCAGCCTGGGCAATAGAGTGAGACACCATCTCAGAAAAGAAAAGAAAAAAGAAAAGAAATGCCCTGTGAAGGTGAGGGTGTTCCAGGCAGAGGAAAAGCAGGAACAAAGGCCCGGAAGCAGGAAAACACCAGCTGAGAAGTCGGGCCGGGCTCAGAGAACAGGGCTCCAGCCTCAGGCCTGGGCTACTTAGAGGCTGGGACAGCCAAACAGAGGCCTGCAGAGCCAGAGCACCCTGGGGCCTCCTAGGGGTCGGGGGGAAAGAGCAGTAGAATGTTGGGGCATGAGGAGGGGCATGCTTCAGTACGGGGAAGAGCTGAGGCCGCCACCCTGCCCCGGCCACTCTCCAGAGAAGGGCCATTTGGGAAGTGCAGTGTGTGCTCAGGAAATGGCCGGATTGGGTTACCGGGAAGATTAAAGGAGCTAAATTGGGCCTGAGCAGCTGGAAGGCAGGAGAAGCAGCCTGGGAGAGGTATCCAAGAAGGGAACTGCACAGGACGAGCAGCTGGAAGGCAGGAGAAGCAGCCTGGGAGAGGTATCCAAGAAGGGAACTGCACAGGACGAGCAGCTGGAAGGCAGGAGAAGCAGCCTGGGAGAGGTATCCAAGAAGGGAACTGCACAGGACGAGCAGCTGGAAGGCAGGAGAAGCAGCCTGGGAGAGGTATCCAAGAAGGGAACTGCACAGGACGAGCAGCTGGAAGGCAGGAGAAGCAGCCTGGGAGAGGTATCCAAGAAGGGAACTGCACAGGACGAGCAGCTGGAAGGCAGGAGAAGCAGCCTGGGAGAGGTATCCAAGAAGGGAACTGCACAGGACGAGCAGCTGGAAGGCAGGAGAAGCAGCCTGGGAGAGGTATCCAAGAAGGGAACTGCACAGGACGAGCAGCTGGAAGGCAGGAGAAGCAGCCTGGGAGAGGTATCCAAGAAGGGAACTGCACAGGACGAGCAGCTGGAAGGCAGGAGAAGCAGCCTGGGAGAGGTATCCAAGAAGGGAACTGCACAGGACGAGCAGCTGGAAGGCAGGAGAAGCAGCCTGGGAGAGGTATCCAAGAAGGGAACTGCACAGGACGAGCAGCTGGAAGGCAGGAGAAGCAGCCTGGGAGAGGTATCCAAGAAGGGAACTGCACAGGACGAGCAGCTGGAAGGCAGGAGAAGCAGCCTGGGAGAGGTATCCAAGAAGGGAACTGCACAGGACGAGCAGCTGGAAGGCAGGAGAAGCAGCCTGGGAGAGGTATCCAAGAAGGGAACTGCACAGGACGAGCAGCTGGAAGGCAGGAGAAGCAGCCTGGGAGAGGTATCCAAGAAGGGAACTGCACAGGACGAGCAGCTGGAAGGCAGGAGAAGCAGCCTGGGAGAGGTATCCAAGAAGGGAACTGCACAGGACGAGCAGCTGGAAGGCAGGAGAAGCAGCCTGGGAGAGGTATCCAAGAAGGGAACTGCACAGGACGAGCAGCTGGAAGGCAGGAGAAGCAGCCTGGGAGAGGTATCCAAGAAGGGAACTGCACAGGACGAGCAGCTGGAAGGCAGGAGAAGCAGCCTGGGAGAGGTATCCAAGAAGGGAACTGCACAGGACGAGCAGCTGGAAGGCAGGAGAAGCAGCCTGGGAGAGGTATCCAAGAAGGGAACTGCACAGGACGAGCAGCTGGAAGGCAGGAGAAGCAGCCTGGGAGAGGTATCCAAGAAGGGAACTGCACAGGACGAGCAGCTGGAAGGCAGGAGAAGCAGCCTGGGAGAGGTATCCAAGAAGGGAACTGCACAGGACGAGCAGCTGGAAGGCAGGAGAAGCAGCCTGGGAGAGGTATCCAAGAAGGGAACTGCACAGGACGAGCAGCTGGAAGGCAGGAGAAGCAGCCTGGGAGAGGTATCCAAGAAGGGAACTGCACAGGACGAGCAGCTGGAAGGCAGGAGAAGCAGCCTGGGAGAGGTATCCAAGAAGGGAACTGCACAGGACGAGCAGCTGGAAGGCAGGAGAAGCAGCCTGGGACCTAGGGATGGGGGCAGGGATGCTAGTCCAGGCTGGAACCCTCCAACACCGAAAAGCTAGAATGTGGGCTCACCACATAGAGTCTCCTCACTTAGATGGTGCTTCGGCTGGGGTGGAGCCCCAGAGGAGAATAGAAATTGGGAGAAGTTGGAGTGTAGATTCAGCCCCATCCTGAGCTGGTGTCTGGAGCTCCAAGCCTTGTCCTGGCTGGGAAGTGGGAGCACTATTGGTTGTGGGGTGTTGGTGGGAGCTCACTGCACAGCACAGAGGAGCTGCTGGAAACAGCCTGGGGCCCTCCAGCACCCTCGAAGCCAAGCACCAGCCTGCCCGCTCCTCTTAGCCTGATCCCTCCCCCAGCCTGAGTGGCAGCACCGGCTGTGGCCCCTCCCAGCCCCAAGGGCAGGCAGTCAGTGGTCTATTCTGGTTCCCAGCGTGGCTGGGGCACCTGGGAGAGGGTAGAGGGAGCACCTGCCCCATCTCTTTGAGGCTGGATGAGGAGGGGGCATCAGGAGGACCCTCTGGGAAGTGGGAAGGAAGAAGGCTAGCGCTCTGCTTTCAGCAAGTTGTAACTCTGGGGATCTTTAAATGAGAAGGGAAGTGTAGCTGGGACACCCCAGTGCATTCTGGGAGCATGTGGCACTCACCAGCTGGGGCAGTGGGAATCCCCAGGGGCTGGCAGCGGCCCCCAGAATCTTTTTGGAAATTCTAGGCGGCAGATCAAGCCTGGACTTTGGTCCCAGTCCTTCCGGCAGCCTCTCCAGGACAGAAGTGTGAATGCTGCTATCAGAGGCTGAGTCCCATCAGGCCAGTTGGGGGCAGTCTGGGGCCAGGGTGGACTCAGGGGAGCCTCTGCAGCCCATGCGGAGCCTCATGCCTGGCTGGCCTGTGATTGGCATAGGGCAGAGGAGCCCTCACTGGATTCTTTATTCCTCAGATGGGAAATTTCCCCTGTCCTCCCCACCCGCCTTTCCTGTGGGCTGAAGTTCAGACTCCTCTGTCAATGGGGCCTGACTCCCCGACAGCCTCCCCGTCCATGCCCAGACCCTCGCTGGAGGGCAGGGCTTTCATGCAGAGGAGCAGAGCAGAAAGTCAGGAGAGACTTGCCCAATACTGGTCAAAGTGCTTTTTCCATGTAGAGCCCCCGATGGGACCAAGTTAAAAGGGGATGAACCTAGGGCTGTGCTCACCAAACAATATGTGGTGAGGCCTTGGAGACCATACAGAGAAATAAGCAGGACTTCTAGGGGACACTGACTGGGGTTCAAATCCAACCTTTGTTTTTCAGTTGCTGTGCAACCTTAGGAAACTTACCTAACCTCTCTGAGCCTAGTATCCACAGCTGTAAAATGGGGATCAGAGTTACTTCAGTGCTATAAGGATTAGAGATACAGTGATTTTATATGGCAGCTATCCATCATACTGTGCCTAGTATACAGTAGGTGCTCAGTGAGTGGTGGCTGTGTTAGTCTCAGAGGCACCAGAGCCCATAGGAAGAGCTAGCGCTTTGGAGTCAGGCAGTCCTGGGTCTGAATCTTGGCCTTGACCTGCTGACCTGAAGCAAGGACTTGAGCAAGTCCCTGACCCCCACTGAACCCGTTTCCTTATTGGTCAAAAGGGGATACAAAAAATACTCATGATGGCTGGTACTTACTGAGCACTCGAAGTGTACTTGGGCACTGTGCTAAGTGCTTTGCAGACAAGTTTCTCATTCAATCTTCCCAACAACTCTATGCTGTGATTACCATTTCACAGATGAGGAAACAGGCTCAGAGACATGAAGAAACTAACCCAGGAGTGGGAGATCCAGGACCTGAACTCCGGCCGTGGCCTATCAGATGCTTCTCAAATTCCTCCCCTTGCCCACACCTCTGCAGAGCCTAATGGAATTGAAGTATTGGCTGACTATCTGGCAGGTGTGAGGAAACAGAAGGATGAAGGGCTGGGCTATAAGAACATACAACATTGAGAGCCCAGAAAACGGTGTTGTGTGGAACCCAACACTCATCTTCATTGTGTACTCGGATGGTTCAGAGAATAAAGCATTCCATCCAGCAGCAAGAACAGTTCAGGGTACTGTGGTGAACTCGGGTCTGGAGTGGCAGAGAAGGCCCTGGGGTCTGAGTGGACCCCAAGCTGACTGTGACTCAGCTGGCTGAAGAGGAGGATGATCCTATAAGGCTATAAATAGCATCTGTGCATAGTGGCCCTGTGAGGTCATTGCCAGCCTGCTCAGTCCCTGTTTAAAGCCTCACAGCCTCAGAGGGATGTAGGAAACCTGGAAGGGGCCCAGGAAGGCAGAGATCTGAGCAAACTCGAGGGGCTGAACCAAAAAAGCCCATGAGACAAGATGAAAGGAATGGGGATGAATCAGGGGAGACAGAACGGGAGTGACGGCACGGAGATCCCAACAGAGAATTCCAGGGAAGGCATGCCACCCCTTTTCTTCATCTAGGTTGAAGTATAAGAAAGAAAGAAGGGGCCGGGGTTCGGTAGCTTATGCTGTAATCCCAGGACTTTGGGAAGCCAAGGCAGGTGGATTACTTGACGTCAGGAGATCCAGACCAGCCTGGCCAACATGGTGAAACTTCGTCTTTACTAAAAATACAAAAATTAGCCAGGCACGGTGGTGGGCACCTATAATCCCTTCTACTCAGGAGGCTGAGGCAAGAGAATTGCTTGAACCTGGGAGGCGGAGGTTGCAGTGAGACGAGATTGCATCATTGCACTCCAGCCTGGGCAACGAGAGTGAAACTCTGTCTCAAAAACAAAACAAAAACAAAAACAGACCTCTCTCACCCCTCTCTTTGGGGACGGGTCAGAATAGGGAGGTATGTCTGAGAATATTTCACTTTAAGCAAGGATAAACCGAGACCCAGAAAGGGGAGGTGACCAGTCCAGTGTCACACAGCTTGTCTCACAGCTGGTCCAGGACAGGCCCCCAGACCAGCCATGTGCTCCCAGTGCATCAGGAAGCCTTCCCTGGGGCCTTTTCTCTTTTTCTTTTAGAGACAGGGTCTTGCTATGTCACTCAGCCTGGAATGCAGTGGCTCAGTCATAGCTCACTGCAGCTTCGACCTCCTGGGCTCAGGCAATCCTCCTGTCCCAGCCTCCCTTGTGCGGTGGACTGCAGGTGTGCACTACCATAGCTGGCTAATTGCTTTTAAAAAAACATGTAGAGACAAGGTCTCACTTTGTTGCCCAAGCTGATCTTCAACTCTTGGGCTCCAGCAATCTACCTTGGGCTGCCTCAACCTCCTAAAGTGCTGGGATTATAGGCATGAGCCACTGTGCTGTCCTGGGACCTTTCTTAATGCTACCAAAGCCCCCTTCCCTTCCATCCACCCTTCCATCCTATGCTCTCCTCCCCTTCATCTCTTACTGGGTGAATACCATCTGAAATTTACAGGGTACGGAGAGTCCACAAAGCCCTTTCACCTCCATCATCTCATAAGCTCCTCCCCCTTGAGGCCCAGCCTCCTCCTCCTAGCCTCCTTTCTGGGATGAGCTGTCCTATTTGGTGGGAGAAGTTGGGGGCTGGGGAGGAAGTGAGACTAGCCCTAGATTTGTCCTACTTTGGCAGAAAATCCACAGCACTCTGTGTCTGTAAAAGGAGCGTGGGGCAGGAGGGGGCAGGATCGGGACTGTGGGGCCCTTCTTGGAGAAAGAGCAAGGTCAGGGTGTGGGGGTGATGAGGATGATGAAGGAGGGATTGATGAGAATTGGGGTGGGGGTGCCAGTGAAGGAAGGGGCCCAGGAGAGGGTCTAGGGGCTGGAGGTGGATAAAAGTTAGGAGAGGGAGGATATGGCCTGAATGTCTTAAGCCCATGAGATGTGGAGTGTGGCTGATGGGAGGGGGGTCGGTTGCTGGCTGAGCCTGGGGAGGAGGCAGCGCAGCAGGAGAGGGATGAATTTCAGGGAGAATCCTGACGCCACCCCGGCTGGGCCCCCAACTCTCTAGCCTCCCCCCGGGTGATATCAGGGAGAAACAGACGCCTCTGGACATTCCTTCCCTTTTACAGTCACTCTGGCTCCTCAGCAGCCTGTGGAGGTCAAGCGGCTGCTCCAGCTGGGGGAAGGTGGATGGAGGGGAGGGGGATGCATGGGAAGGTGCTACTGGAGGGAGGGGCTCTGGGCAGGGATGCCAGGGGACATCAGACAGTGAGTCCCAAGGAAAAACTCAGCTGAGACCACTCACCATTCTCACCCACTGCTGGGGCCCAGGGTCTCAGGTTGTCAGAAGCTGAGGGGACCTCAGAGGTGACCTGGCCTAGTCCCCTCTCACATTGGCATCATAACAGGGCCTAGGCCAGGGTCTTGCCCACGTGGCCCAGATGGTCAGCTGGTGAACCCCCAGGATGTCCACCTATATCTTAGCCTCCAACTGAACCCTCTACCCCCCACCCCCATGCTTGTGCCTCCTGCCACCACTGCCCCCAACCTGCCCCTGCCACTCGCATAGGGCTAAAGTTGATGATGACAGCATAGGCCCCCAGAGTTCATCCGTGTCATGCTGTCCCCAAGGCTCTCTCACGCAATGGCTGCCTCCTGGCCCAACCTAGCTCCGGGTGGAAGCATGAGGTTTCCCAGCTGGGAAAAAGAGAGGATCCCTGGAGGAAGGGTCAGAGGGTGCCCCTGTGGGTGGTGTCAGACCACAGAGGGAGGGTGCGCTGGGGGAGGAATTAACACTGCCTCACACCTGGAATCCCAGGGCAAGTGAGGCTCTCCCAGACAGGGTACAGGGCCAGTTCTCTCCTTTTTGAGCTCTTTCAGTTTTTCCTAATCCAAATGCCCTCTGCCAGCCAAGCCACCTCAGCTATTTGTACCAGCCGCCTGCCCTCCATCCATGCCATCCATGGAATCTGGGGGCTCCTAGGAAGAGCCAGGACCCTCATCTTCCAGAGGGCCCTCTGTGAGGTTCAGAAATCTGCTGAGGCGTCCTTCAGACAATGCACTCGGGGGACAGCAGGGAACAGTGAAGGCCAAGGTCTGGGGGCTGTAGAGAGCTGGGCAGCCTCACTCAACAGAAAGGAGGCTGAAGTGAGAGGAGTCTAAAGGAGAGGTGAGTGACCTGCAGTTGGCAAGGTGGGCAGGGCCAGTCCTGGGGGCCCTCAGAGGCCATGACAAGTTTAGGTCTTGCTGGTTCAATAAGTCAGGGAAAGGAAAGGAGCTGGGAGTGTCCAATTTGGCATGTTCCAAATGGCATGAGCACTGCCCCTATTTGCAGGACAGATCTGTGAAAGGGGGGTTCTTGCTCTGCTTTGGCTCCCAGGTTAGAATATGTGGCATAGCAGAGACACATCATCTGGCTTTGAATATAAGGAAAGGTTTTCTTTCTCTTTTTTTTTTTTTGAGATGGAGTTTTGCTCTTGTCGTCCAGGCTGGAGTGAAGTGACATGATCTCAGCTCCCTGCAACCTCTGCTTCCCAGGTTCAAGTGATTTTCCTGCCTCAGCCTCCGGAGTAGCTGGGATTATAGGCCTGCACCACCATGCCATGCTAATTTTTGTATTTTTAGTAGAGACGGGGTTTCACCATGTTAGCCAGGCTGGTCTTGAAATCCTGACCTCAGGTGATCCACCCGCCTCAGCCTCCTAAAGTGCTGGGATTACAGGTGTGAGCTACTGCACCTGGCCAAGGGAAGGTTTTCTAACAGCAGAGCTATGGTGGAGACATGTTAGACACTCAGGGACTCTTTGGGAATGGAATGTGCTGTCTAGAGACAGTGAGTCGCCAGGCACTGGAAGGATTCAAGCTGATCAAGGGCTTGCTGGAGCCACAGTAAAGACGACTTCGGACTTTAGCGAGAAGAGGGAGCATGAGACTGGTCAGCCTCATGACCTGCTGAGGTTCAACATAAGTTTCTAAAACTCTGAGGTTTGAGTAATCTGGAAATATTTCAAACAGAGAGCAGGACTAACTTCCTTCCTTAATTCATTTAACAAGAGCTATTGCCAGTACCCACTGTGCAAGGCACCATCCCACATACACAAATTTATAAACTGTCCCTTTTTTGATAAATGCTGAATGAAATAGTCGGTCCTAGTGGACCTTCCCATTTCCAATACCAATTAAGGAAGAGGCCTGACTGTTAAATAGCCTGACTGTTATGTTTTAAAAAGCAAAGTACCAAAATTTATGTTCAAAAGTGTCCTGAAGATATTCACAGCAGCATTGCTTATAATGGCAAAAGACTGGAAACAACATAAATGTCTATCAATAAGGAACTAGCCAAATAGATTATACCAAGTCTATACGGTGAAAAAGAAATAAAGATGTTACGAAAAATGACTCAAAATCTCACAACAAAGAAAAGTACAGGACCAGATGGTTTAACTGGTGAATTCTACCAAACATTTAAAGAGAACTAACAACAGGCTGGGCACAGTGGCTCACACCTGTAATTCCAACAGTTTGAAAGGCTAAGGCAGGAGGATCACTTGAGCCCAAGAGTTTGAGATCAGTCTGGGGCAAGATAGGGAGACTCCATCTCCACGAAAAAGTTTTCCAGGCATGGTAGCACATGCCGAGGGTCCCAGCTACTAGGGAGGCTGAGGTGGGAGGGTGAGAGGATTGCTTGAGCCCCGGAGGTTAAGACTACAGTAAGCCATGACCATAGCACTGCCCTCCAGCCTGGGTGACAGAGTGAGACACTGTCTCAAAACAAACAAACACACAAACAAACATAAAAACCTAACACCAGTCCTCAAACTCTTCCAAAAATTAGAAGAGGAAGGAATACTTCCTAACTCATTCTATGAGGCCAGCATTATCCTTATACCAAAGCCAGACAAAGACATTACAAGAAAACTATAGACTAATATCCCTTGTAAATATTGATGTAAAAATCACAAGAAAATATAAGGAAACCAAATTCAGCAGCAAATTTAAAGGATTACACTCTATAATCAGGTGGGAATTATTCCTGGAATGCAAGGATAGTTCAACATACAAAAGTCAATCAGTGTAATAGTTCACACTAACAGAATGAAGAAAAACCCCCACATGATCATCTCAATGATAAATGGAAACAACTGCATTTACAATAGCATCAATAATAAAATACTTAGCAATAAACATAACCAATGAGGCATAAGACTTGTACACTGAAAACTATAAAATATTGCTAAAATAAATGAAAGAAGACAAAAATAAATGGAAAAACATCCCATGCTCATGAACTGGAACACTTAATATTGTTAAGAATACCAATGCTACCCAAATTGATCTATAGATTCAGTATAATCCCTATCAAAATTCCACCAACATTTTTGCAGAAATAGAAAAATCTATTCTAAAATTCATAAGGAATTTCAAGAGACCTCAAATAGCCAAAAATTTTTGAAAAAGAACTAAGATTGGGCCGGGTGCGGTGGCTCACGCCTATAATCCCAGCACTCTGGGAGGCTGAGGCGGGTGGATCACGAGGTCAAGAGATCGAGACCATCCTGGTCAACATGGTGAAACCCCGTCTCTACTAAAAATACAAAAATTAGCTGGGCATGGTGGTGTGTGCCTGTAATCCCAGCTACTCAGGAGGCTGAGGCAGGAGAATTGCCTGAACCCAGGAGGCGGAGGTTGTGGTGAGCGGAGATTGTGCTGTTGCAGTGAGCCGAGATCGTGCCATTGCACTCCAGCCTGGGTAACAAGACCAAAACTCCGTCTAAAAAAAAAAAAAAAAAAAAAAAAAAACAGAACAAAGATGGAGAACTCACACTTTCTGAGCTCAAAATGTACTACAAGGGCACTGTTATTAAAACAATGTGTAGTATCAGCATAAAGACAAACATATGGACCAATGGAATATAATGAAGAGCCCAGAAATAAACTGTCACACATGTGGTTATATTATTTTCAACCTAAGTGCCAGACCATTCAATGGGGGAAAGGATAGTCTTTTCAACAAATGATGCTAAGAAAACTGGATATCCACATGCAAAAAAATGAAGCTGGACTCTTACCTTATATCAAATATAGAAATTAACTCAAGATGGATAAAACAGCCAAGTGCAGTGGCTCATGCCTATAATCCTGGCACTTTGGGAGACTGAGGTGGAAGGATCTCTTGATCCCAGGAGTTTGAGGTTGCAGTGAGATATGATGGCACCACTGCACTCCAGCCTGGGTAACAGAGCAAGACCCTGTTTCAACAACAATAACAACAACAAACAGATAAACATAAGAGCTAAAATATAACATGCTTTTTTTGGGGGGGAACAGAGTCTCGCTCTGTCACCAGGCTGGAGTGCAATGGCTCCATCTTGACTCACTGCAACCTCTGCCTCCTAGGTTCAAGTGATTCTTCTGTCTCATCCTACCAAGTAGCTGGGACTACAGCAAGTATCACCACGCCCAGCTAATTTTTGTATTTTTAGTAGAGATGGGGTTTCAGTATGTTGGCTAGGATGGTCCTCATCTCTTGACCTTATTATCTACCCACCTCAGCCTCCCAAAGTGCTGGAATTACAGGCATGAGCCACCGTGCCTGGCCTAAAATTCTTAGAAGAAAATAAAGAAAAAAAGCTTCATGACATTGAATTTGGCAATTATTTCTTGAGTATGACACCAAAAGCAAAAGAAAACAAAAGAAAAAAAAATCAATAAATAGGACTTAATCAAAAGTAAAAACTTTTGTGCATCAAAGGATATTATCAAGAGTACAAAGGCAAACCACAGAATGGTAGAAAATATTTGCAAATCATATATCTGATAAGGGATCAATATCCAGAGCATATAAAGAGCTCCTGCAACTCAACAACCAAAAAACCCCAAAAAACTCAATTCCAAAATGGGAAAGGACATTTCACCAAAGAAGATTCACAGATGATCAATAAGCACAGGAAAAGATGCTAACATAACTGATCATTAGGGAAATGCAAACCAAAACCACAGTGAGCAACCAGGTATGGTGGCTTACTTCCATAATCCCAGCACTTTGGGAGACTGAGGCAGGAAGATCATCTGAGACCAGGAGTTTTGAGTCCTCAGTGAGGTGTGATCATGCCACTGCACTCCAGCCTGGGCAACAGAGGGAGACCCTGTCTTTAAAAAACAAAATAAAGCTGAGTGTGGAGGCTTATGCCTATAATCGCAGCACTTTGGGAGGCCAAGATGGAAGGATTCCTTAAGCCTAGGAATTTGAGACAAGCCTGGGCAACACAGGCTTGGACACCCCCCCTCTACGAAAAAAGTAAAAAACACAGCCAGGTTATGGTGGCTTGCACCTGTAGTCCCAGCTACTTGGGAGGCTGAGGCAGGAGGATTGCTTGAGCCCAGGAGTTTGAGGCTGCAATGAGCAATAATCCACCTCTGCACTCCAGCCTAGGGTGAAAGAGTGAGACCCTGTCTTTAAAAGACAAAACAAGGCCAGGCAAGGTGGCCCATGCCTGTAATCCCAGCACTTTGGGAGGCCGAGGTAGGTGAATCACAAGGTCAGGAATTCAAGACCAGCCCGGCCAAGATGGTGAAACCTCGTCTCTACTAAAAATACAAAAAAATCAGCCGGGCATGGTGGCGGGCACCTGTAATTCCAGCCTCTTGGGAGGTGGAGGCAGAGAATTTCTTGAACCAGGGAGGCAGAGGTTGCAGTGAGCCAAGATTGCAGCATTGCACTCCAGCCTGGAGACAGAGGAAGACTATTTCAAACAACAACAACAACAAAATAAAACAAAAAAACCACGATGAGGTACCACTTCACACCCATTAGAATGGCTACTATTAATATTATAAAACAAACAAACAAACAGAAGATAACAAGTGTCAGCCAGGAAGTGGAGAAACTGGAACCCATGTGCATTTCTGGTAGCAACATAAAACGGTGCAGCTGCTGTGGAAAACAGTATGGCAGTTCCTCAAAAATTTGGACACAGGATTACCATATAATATAGCAGTTCCACTTCTGAGAATCTACAGAGAAGAATCGAATGTAAGTATTTGAACAGATATTCGTACACCGAAGTTCATAACAACATTGTTCACCATAACCACGAGTTGGAAAGAACCCAAATATTCATCAACAGATAAACAAAGCGTGGTATATACATACAATGAAATATTATTTAGCCTTAAAAAGGAAGGAAATTCTGACACGTCATAACATGAATGAGCCTTGAAGATGTTAAGCTAAGTGAACTGAGCCAGTCACAAAAGGACTAATAAGGTATGATTCCACTTGCATGAAGTACCTAGAGTCATTCTACGGAAAGTAGAATGATGTTTACCAGGGTCTGGGAGGAGGGGAAGGTGGAGAGTTATTTTTAACACATATGAAGTTTCAGCTTGGGACAACGAAAAAGTTCTGCAGATGGATGGTGGCGATGGTTGTACAACAATATGAATGTACTTGATGCCACTGAACTCTACACTTAAAAAATGGCTCAAATGGTGAATTTTATTTTACGTATATTTTATCACAATGTGAAAGTGACTCAGCTGTCAATGTACTAAAATGGAGCCATCTCTAAGCTCTATGTCACTGAAAAAAACTCCATTCAGACAGGGGGCTCCACATAAGCAAATGTGGTTGTATGTACATAAAGTGTCTCTGACAGGAGCCGACGACAACAGAAACCTGGTTGTCTCTGAAGCGGTGTCTGGGGTGGCTGGGTGTCAAAGTGGGAAGGAGACTTACTCTTCACTTTATGCCTTTTGCATATCTTGAATTTTGTACCATGTACACTACCCATCCACATACACTGTCGATGTTTTTAGTATGTCCCATCCTGAGTTGTCCTCTCGGGAGGCTGAACCCTCCCTCCCGAGGTGCTGCCCAGCTCACAGCATGTTTTGGAACGCTCCTCTTTCACTTGCCTACCAAGCTTCGGGGTGTTGATTTGCAGCCCTCCATGGTAGCAAATCCTCAGGGGTGGAACTGAATTCTGGAAACAGTCCCAAGTGGTTCAGGGCCAAGTCTGCTGGTTGTTGATTTTGACTAGAGAATAGATGGCATGATTTATTTGTTTTCTGCCTCATTTTGCCAAGGAACTCCGGCCTTGGGCAGGTCCAAAGGCCAATTTCCTTATGTGGTCTGGAGATCATTCACTGAGAAGAGCTCCAGAAACATGGTCCTAGTAGCATCATAGAAATCAGTGTATCCTCCACAGAAGATGAATCTAGTTCTTTGGGCTCTAAGTGATCAAAGCCAATACCAAGTGCCTCAAATGAAGAACACGGAAAGTTTATTGGCCCAAGGCCAGATAGGACAGTGGGGGAGCTCAACTCACAAACTGAGCGAAGGGCGGCAGGAACCAGGGCCCTGGCCCGCTCCTCCTCTCCCCTCTCCAGCGTTCTCTGCTTCTTCTTGCATATTGACCTCTCTTTCCTCCTACTCCCCCAGGGGGCAGGAAACACGGCTTCCACAGGTTCCAGTTGAATAATTCCAGTTCCATCTATAGATTCCAGGGAAGGTCTCTGATTGGCCCTGCTCAAGCCCAGGCCCATTCTTTGACCCATCACCGAAGTCAGGATGCAGTAATAAGATTGGCTGGAATCAGGGTCTTTAGGGGTGGAGGGATGGGGAGGAGGCACAGTGTGTCATCACAATAAGAAAATGGGAAAAGAAAGCTTGCAGGCTACTTTGAATGACAATGAGAAAGATGGTGCTGTCTGAGTGTGCTAAGGATCCACATGGTCTCTAAAATCCTCTAGGAGCGTACAGTCTAGTCTGGGATATGAGACACAAAAATAACTGGAACACAACAGCTTGCACTGACTTGAGGGCTGGATAAGAATATCTGGAACTCCCCCATCTACTTCAGAAGCTTGTCGCCTGGATAAAAATTAGACACTTAATGGGAAAGGGCTTTGAAAAGAGTGTAATAACAAAGCTCCCTTTACAGCTTACCTGGCACATTCACACCTATCCTGGGGCTGAAGCACGGGACGTGGGATCAGCCAGCCTCAGCTCCTGAGCTATAAATGGGAATGAGGCTAGTCCCTACCTCCTAGGGTTGGAGAATTGGGGGTCATGGGTGTGAAGTGTTCAGCAGCTTGGCCCACCCTAGGTGGTCAGTACATGTAAGGTATTATTGTTGCTATATACATTAGTAGGGCCTGGGCCTATTTAAACCTTTATAGGGTCACATGGCAAGACTAACCATCCTCACTTTATATCTGACAAGCTGGGGCCTGGAGAGGACGTGCCTGAGCTGGGACTCAGAAAAGGACACACCTACTCATAACCCCTCCAGCTGGTGATGGCAGGGCTGGGGTAGGACCAGCTACTGGCTCCTAATCCAGTGCTCTATTTCCAGGATTTGCATTCCAAAAGGGTCATGTTCAAGAGGGGCCTGGAGTGCCAGGTGGAGGTGTGGAGACACAGCCAGTGTTCACGGAGAAGGGTGGATGTCCTTAGCGGTCAGCAAGTGCACTGTGTTAAGCAGGGGACTGTGGAGGTTGGGCAGGCCCTCTGCAGGCCTCCATTTTTGTCGGGGGCCTGGAGCATTATAGGGGGTGGGAAGTGATTGGGGCTGTCACCCCAGCCTTCCTTGATTATCTGATGCCCACCCATGCCTCCTCAGGTACCCCCTACCCCCCACAACTCCTCTCCTGTGCCTTGTTTCCCGGCCGATTCGTTCTCCTCTATAAATACCCACTCTGGTATTTGGGGTTGGCAGCTGTTGCTGCCAGGGAGATGGTCGGGTTCACATGCGGCTCCTGACAAAACACAAATCCCTGGTGTGTGTGGGCGTGGGTGGTGTGAGTAGGGGGATAAATCAGGGAGGGGGCGGGGGGACCCAGGGGCAGGAGCCAGACAAAGTCTGTTCAGGGGAGTGGACACAGCAATTGAAAACTGAAAGCTCATCAGACCCTTTCTGGAAATCACCCGCTGTTTATAAACTCTAGGCCACGACCTTGACAGTAGGGAGGAGGGAGAGGGCCTGGATTAGTCCAGAGGGAAACTGAGGCTCAGGGCTAGCTCATCAGTAGACACACATGGCAGGCAGACTGGCCAGGATCCCTCCACCTGCCCTCCCTGCCTGCCTGGAGACCCTCACCCTTAAGGCCTGGCTGGGCTTGGCCTGACACCTCCCAAACCTCTTTGACTTCAAGAGGTTTAGGAACAAGGTGGTTTTGGGCCTTTCCTGGGAACAGGCCTTGATCCTTTAAGAAATGGCCCAAAGTCTCTCCTTGACCAAAAAAGGGACCCTCAAACTAAATGGAAGCCTCTCTCCTGCTGTCTCCCCTGACCTCCCCAAGGACAAGGAGGCAACAAGGGCTGAAAGAGGCCCGCCTGGGGGCTGCAGACGTGCTTGCTTCCCTGGCGAAGGATTGGCAGGCCTGCCTGTCACAGGCCCCCCACCGGCAGGCTCAGGGGCACAGGCCTTTTGCGGGGGAACTGGCCTCCCCGCCCCCGCGGCCAGCGGCCGCCCTTTCCTGGCAGGACAGCGGATCTGCAGCTGTCAGGGGAGGGGCGGCGGGGGCTGATGTCAGGAGGGATACAAATAGTGCCGACGGCTGGGGGCCCTGTCTCCCCTCACCGCATCCACTCTCCCGCCGGCTGCCTGCCCGCCGCCTCCTCCGTGCGCCCGCCAGCCTCGCCCGCGCCGCCACCATGAGCCAGGCCTACTCGTCCAGCCAGCGCGTGTCCTCCTACCGCCGCGCCTTCGGCGGGGCCCCCGGCTTCTCGCTTGGCTCCCCGCTGAGCTCGCCCGTGTTCCCGCGCGCAGGCTTCGGCTCGAAGGGGTCCTCCAGCTCCATGACGTCCCGCGTGTACCAGGTGTCGCGCACGTCGGGCGGGGCCGGGGGCCTGGGGTCGCTGCGGGCCAGCCGGCTGGGGAGCACCCGCGCGCCCTCCTATGGGGCGGGCGAGCTGCTGGACTTCTCGCTGGCCGACGCGGTGAACCAGGAGTTCCTGGCCACGCGCACCAACGAGAAGGTGGAGCTGCAGGAGCTCAACGACCGCTTCGCCAACTACATCGAGAAGGTGCGCTTCCTGGAGCAGCAGAACGCCGCGCTCGCAGCCGAGGTGAACCGGCTCAAGGGCCGCGAGCCGACGCGAGTGGCCGAACTCTACGAGGAGGAGCTGCGCGAGCTGCGGCGCCAGGTGGAGGTGCTCACCAACCAGCGCGCCCGCGTCGACGTGGAGCGTGACAACCTGCTCGACGACCTGCAGCGGCTCAAGGCCAAGTGAGGGCCCGGCGCCCCAGACCCCCTTTTCCCCCGGCAGGGCGCAGGAAGCTAGGCCTAGGGGCTGGGGTCCCGCTGTCAGCACCTGCCTTCTCCCTGGGTCGGGGACCCTTTCCTGCCCGGTGCGGGGAAAGTGTCCTCCACCCGTGTGTTTCAAGGGGCCGTGACCTCCAGGTCTTTCCTCCTGGGCTCCCATCTTGCACAGGAATTGTCTTGGGGAGATAGATCAGGGGGTGGATATGGGAGACTTTAGGGGACCCGGAGCCTTGTGGGCAGCCACCTTAAAAAGCATCTTAAGATGCTGGGGTGATGTTTATGGGGTCTGGCAGTTGATGGGGTGGAGGAAGGGCTGCAGGAGGCCCAAAGGGTAGTATAGCCAGAGGGAGAGTGGAGCAAGGGCCCAGAGTCCAAGCAGCAGCTCTCAGCTCAGCTGTGATGAGGTCCTGGGAAGTGGGGTGGTGGGGGGAGCTTGGCCCCGGGGGCCTAGCTGAGGCTGTGTCTTTTTACAAGGCGAATAGATGAGCTGGAGAAAAAGGGCGTGGGTGGGGGCCACAGCTCTCACAGAGCTTGGGAGGACCTGACTCTAGGCTTCACCAGGCTCCGGAAACGAAAAGGGCAGCAAGTAGAGTGTATGTGTTAGTCCTGCTTCTGACAGGCCAAGCAGAGTCACCCTCCTGCCACCAAAGTCATAAATATTAATTAAGCAGCTATATTAGCTAGGTTGGAGCTGGGAATCAGAAACGCAGAGGTGGATAAAATAGCCACAGTTTCTAACCCCAGGGAGGTCACACAGTCTGGTGGGGACATAGACTTCAAGGGTGTGGCTGCAGGGCAGAGATTGGGCCACTTCCTGTGCCCTCCCTGGGTAGGTGGGGCCTCTCCACTCCCTTTTCGGGGCCTCCTGTCTCTACGAAGCAGGCAGGCCCTCCCCCTCTGTCCTGGACCCAGTCCCTGGTCAGCCCCCAGCCAGTCGTCCTTTCCACTGCCAGCTTTATCACCCACAACTGTCTGTCTTTCTGTCTGTCCCACCCAGGCTGCAGGAGGAGATCCAGTTGAAAGAAGAAGCAGAGAACAATTTGGCTGCCTTCCGAGCGGTGAGTGCCCATCTTTCCCCCCATGTGGCCTCTGGCCTCGCTCTGCCCCACTTGGGTGGTGGTGACCATGTCCTTCTCGCTTGGCCTCTCCCAGGACGTGGATGCAGCTACTCTAGCTCGAATTGACCTGGAGCGCAGAATCGAATCTCTCAACGAGGAGATTGCGTTCCTTAAGAAAGTGCACGAAGAGGTAGGCCTCGGCCTTTCTGCCTGGGGTCACTGGGGCATGGGGAAAGTATCTGGAGAGTGGGGCTGGGGTGGAGCTCTGGCTGGGAAGAGGGGTTTGAGGGTGCTGTGTGGGCCGGGAGGGGACTGAAGCTCAGCCATGCCCTGCAGGAGATCCGTGAGTTGCAGGCTCAGCTTCAGGAACAGCAAGTCCAGGTGGAGATGGACGTGTCCAAGCCAGACCTCACTGCTGCCCTCAGGGACATCCGGGCTCAGTATGAGACCATTGCAGCTAAGAACATTTCTGAAGCCGAGGAGTGGTACAAGTCGAAGGTGGGTGGCCTCGCCCAGGGACTGGCATCTCCGTCCCCCTGAATCCCAGCTTGGACATGCTGCCTGTGGCACCATCCACGGGGAGGAAAGCCTGGAGGCTCCAAGCTCCCTTGCTCACCCCTACCTGTGCCCTGCCTCCTCCTCATCCTCGGGCCCTTCTCTCTGCCCTTAGGTGTCAGACCTGACCCAGGCGGCCAACAAGAACAACGATGCCCTGCGCCAGGCCAAGCAGGAGATGATGGAATACCGACACCAGATCCAGTCCTACACCTGTGAGATCGACGCCCTCAAGGGCACTGTGAGTCCCTGTCTACCTGGCTGGGCCCTGCCCCTTCCTGTCTGCAGTTCACACCCTCACTCTTTGACCTTGGGCCCATCTTAGATCCTCTCTGGGCCTTCATCTCCTTAAATCTACAATAGGGGTAAAACCAGACATGGTTTCCAGTTGGGTGCTAAGGAATCAGGAGTTCCTGGGACATCTCCCTGTGTGGGGACTGTGAGGCTGAACGAAGATGCTCCTTTTTTATCTGTTTTATTCTCTGAGTGTCCACATATAGACTTCGTTTGAGTTCAGGGTTCAACATGTCCTGGACCTGACCATCTGGAGTTGCCTGCCAGCCCCAAAGCTGTCTTTCTTCATTTTGGATTCCTAGTGTCCTCTTCCCTTCCTTGACCTGGGCTCCTCCTCCCCTGCAGAACGATTCCCTGATGAGGCAGATGCGGGAACTAGAGGACCGATTTGCCAGTGAGGCCAGCGGCTACCAGGACAACATCGCACGCCTGGAGGAGGAAATCCGGCACCTCAAGGATGAGATGGCCCGCCACCTGCGCGAGTACCAGGACCTGCTCAACGTGAAGATGGCCCTGGATGTGGAGATCGCCACCTACCGGAAGCTGCTGGAGGGAGAGGAGAGCCGGTGAGGGGCCAGGCAGGGGCTGGAGCCAGGTGGTGGTGGGTGCTGAGTGGTCCATTCCTGCCCCCAGGAGGCTAGGAATTATCTCAACAAGATCTGGAAACAATTTTTTTTTTTTTTTTGAGACGGAGTTTCTCTCTTGTTGCCCAGGCTGGAGTGCAATGGGGTGATCTTGGTTCACTGCAGTCTCCACCTCTGGGGTTCAAGGGATTCTCCTGCCTCAGCCTCAGGAGTAGCTGGGAATACAGATGCCCACAGCCATGCCTGGCTAATTTTTGTATTTTTAGTAGAGACAGGTTTTCACCATGTTGGTCAGGCTGGTCTCGAACTCCTAACCTCAGGTAATCTGCCCACCTCAGCCTCTCTAAGTGCTGGGATTATAGGAGTGAGCCACTGTGCCTGGCCTGGAAACAATTTTATACAAGAGGCCACCACTCTATTAATTGCAGCGAATTAACCAAGGCCACCTGGGTAAAAAGCAATTTAATTAACAGCGTTTATAAAAAGAGAAATATAAGTATTCCCTTATCCACCTTCAGAATTAAGAACCAGCAGCAAAAAAGCCATATTCAGCAACCAATAATAAAATATTACTGCCAGTCAAGGGAGAGATGAAAGCAGAGTGGGGGGTGATGAGGAAGGAAAGGAAGGGAGCGGAGAGAGGCAAATAGAGAGAGAGGGAGGAAGAGAAGCCTTGCAGGGGGATAGGCTGAGAGAAGGTAAAGAGATGCATACAGAAGGCATGAGAGTGCATGCACATGCACACACACACGTGCACACATGTGCACGCACATGTAAGCACACACACATGCTCAGAGGAAAAGGATGTCATGCTCAGAGCAACCCACCTCTAGATACAGGAAACAACATACAACTGGAAAGAGACACCAGGGAGCCTTGTGGGGTAACAGAAATGTTCTATATCTTATTTTTGCTTGTTTTGGATACAGAATCTTGATCTGTCGCCCTGGCTCGAGTGCAGTGGTGTGATCTCAGCTCGCTGCAACCTCTGCCTCCTGGGTTCAAGTGATTCTCCTGCCTCAGCCTCCCAAGTAACTGAGATTACAGGCATGCTCACCACACTCAGCTGATTTGTTGTATTTTTAGTAGAAATGACGTTTCACCACATTGACCAGGCTGGTCTCTAACTCTTGACCCCAAGTAATCTGCCTGCCTCAGCCTCCCAAAGTGCTGGGATTACAGGCATGAGCCACTGTGCTTGGCCTAGAAATGTTCCATGTCTTGATTTGGACTGGTAGTTAACACAGATATGGACATTGATCAAAACTCATTGAATTTTACATTAAAGGTCTGTGCATTTCACTGCATGTAAATTTAGCCTCAATTTAAAATGGATTAATTACTCCAAAAACTGGTACCCCTTAATATCTAAAATTTTTAAAGAGCAGCAGATGGCCAGATGGTGCAGTGGCTCACATCTATAATCCAGCACTTGGGATCTGTCCAAGATGGACAGATCACGAGGTCAGGAGATCGAGACTATTGTGGCCAACATGGTGAAACCTACCAAAAATATAAAAATCAGCTGGGTGTGGTGGTGGGCACCTGTAATCCCAGCTACTTGGGAGGCTACGACAGGATAATAGCTTGAACCCGGGTGGTAGAGGTTGCAGTGAGCCGAGATCGCGCCACTGCACTCCAGCCTGGTGACAGAGTGAGACTCCATCTCAGAAAAAAAAAAAAAAAAAAGGCTGAGGACCTGTTTAGACATAGGTATACACATAAAGAGAAACTTCAGATTTTGTAGAGTGATGTCTACATGTGACAGCCTTTGAAGGTAGCTAAAGGCATGTGGCATTTTTCCAGCATTAGGCCTAAATGATCAGCTCTCAGAACTGGTGTGGCTGGAGGGTGGGCACAAGCAATGGACATCACCCACAGCTGCTACTGATGCAACCTTCAGTGCCAGGAGCAAGAAGGAAATCCTGGTGCACTGGATGGTGCAGTGGGGTTGGGCGTCCTGGTGTCATGCCAGCAGGTCAGAGTTGAAATGAATGATCCTTCCAAAAGAGACTCTTCCTGGGACAACTCTAGCTGGCCTTTGACCACATTCCTTGAGTGGTGTGGACCGTGGGACTGCTGGGGTCCATGGGACTCAGACAGCTGAGGATGGCATTTAGAAAGGACCAGCTGAGTCTTGATGGGTGGTCTCAGTGAAAGATGGGAGGCTTTTTAACTCTTCAAGGCTTGGTCTCTTCACTTTCAGGATCAACCTCCCTATCCAGACCTTCTCTGCCCTAAACTTCCGAGGTGAGTGTCTGCAGGCAGGTGGAGGCTGCTGTTGCAGGGGCCAGGAGTCCAGCATTGGCACTCCCCAAGGCCAGCCAGGAGGGAGGATGGGACCATGGGGCCAGGGACAGACCTGGAGTCTGGAGAAGTAAAAGGGGGCCACTGCAGGTAGGTGAGGGAGTTTAGGTAGAGGCGGATGAGGCACTTTATGACAGAGAGAGCTTTTTATGTGATGATATTGTATTGTATTTACCATGCCCCCTGCACCTTCTTGGAATATTGGGCCCCAGAAAGCAGCCTCTGTTCTGAATCCCAAACTCTAAAAGTAGCAGAGGTGTCCTTGGGGACCTGGCTTCAGGAGCGTCTCATACCGCCTGCATTCTAAGGCACCCACAGCCCATTGTCTGTTTGGCACATTGCCGAGCACTGCCTTAGCTGCTTTTTGAACACCTCCAGTTTGCTGGAGCAAGATGTTGGATGCTGTTTGAAAAAAAAAAAAAAAGAGCCAAATCTTAGCAAAGCCAAACCATGAAAAGAACGAGCTCTTAGGGCATTCTGCCACTCTGACATTAGTAATATGCAGATGCGATGGCTTTCCAACCCCAGAAAGCAGAGAAACAAGGCTAATGATGCATTAGGAAAGCGAGTCGGAGTCCTTGGCAGCTGCTCCTTTCCTAGATCAAATCTTTTCTATCTTCGATGTACATTTCCATCAGGAAAAAATACACGCTGTGCTCCACCGAGTCACAACGTTCATCACAGGCTAGTTGCTAGCTAAGGAAATTCATGAACACCAAACTCATAATACCAAGGACCTTCGTTTGACCCTTCCTGTACAACTCAGAGGCTCTCTCTTCAGTTAGTTGTTTATACGGACACCAAGTATGAGTCTTGCATTTAAAACTTCATAGTACAAAAAAAACCCAATCGCATTGCACAATGCTTTTCCAAATCAATAGCTTTGTGGCCACGGTAGGGCAAGTATGGTTGGTACCATTTCACTGTGTCCTCAGTGAGGAAACTGAGGCACAGAAGGGCAAGTGACTGACCATCAGCCACTTGAGTCAGTGACTGACTCCTGCTCTGTCTCACTTTCATTAAGATGTTAAGTTGCTCATCTGAAATCTTAAAGAGAATGAGTACTGTAAGGTCCTCTAAAGGGGGCCTTGAGACCAGGCTTTAGGGTTCTATGTTGAAGAAGGGGAGTCCCAGGATACAAATGTGTGCAGGGCTCTCCTGGGGCCTGGAGAGGAACTAGGAGGTACGGGGAATGTCAATACCATGCAGTCTGGGCATCAGGGGGGTCCCCTAGCTTCCTGCACCATCCTGCACGTGGAGCAAATCTGTTGGCTCCTGAGACCTCTAAACTATGGGACTGGCCCAGGGACTGCAGAACTACCTGCTGGGTGCTGGGCTCAAGGACAGGTATTAAAGTCTTGAAGAAGTAACAAGCCTGTCTTGAGGGGGGTTGGGGTCTGCTAGGACTCTGCCCAATATGGCCCCAGGTGGACTCCCAATCCCTGGTACTTGGTCAGGCTGAGTGTGTGATGAAACCTATTACAGAAACCAGCCCTGAGCAAAGGGGTTCTGAGGTCCATACCAAGAAGACAGTGATGATCAAGACCATCGAGACTCGGGACGGGGAGGTGAGTGGTCTGTCTGGGCCCCTTCCCCTTGGTGGGGGCTATGGATGTGTCTGTGGGGACTGTCTTCCACCCAGCTGTGCTGGTCCAGGCCCCTGGCTAGTGGGGCAAGAGAGATCCTGCGGCCCTGGGGTGGGGACAGCTCAGGGCTGAGGCTCCATTCTCTGGCCAGAACATTGTTGGACTGGGCTTTCTTTCCTCCCCAGGTCGTCAGTGAAGCCACACAGCAGCAGCATGAAGTGCTCTAAAGACAGAGACCCTCCGCTGCCAGAGACCATCCTTGCCCCTGTCCTCACTGCCCCCTGAAGCCAGCCTTCTTCCAGCCCAGGACACTGCACCCAGCCTCAGTCCTCCCCTCATAGCCTCTGACCCCCTCCCCCATCACTGGCCATCCCTTGTGGTCCCCAACAGGGACATGGCCCATTCCTGCCTGGTCACAGGGCATGCCCCAGCTGCCTCTGCGGCCCCCAGCCATGAGCCTTGGCTGTTGGCAGTGAGGAAGCCTGGCCCTCATGCTGGATGGAGCCCAGGCTAGAGCAGTGGCCCTGTCTCTCTCACCTCCATGACCTCAGGCACTAGCCTCTGGCTCTGGACATGGCCCTGGAGCAGGGTGTTGGGATACTGCAGGGCCAGGACTGAGCCCCATGGACCTTCCCAGCCCTCAGCTCAGGAGAGAGGAAGCCAAGCAGGTAGCCAGGGGGACTATCCCCTCTGGAGACTGGGTTACTTGAAATCATCTGTGTGGTCTCTTACTTTCCTTTCCCCAGCCCAGGGTGGACTTAGAAAGCAGGGGCTACAAGAGGGAATCCCTGAAGGTGTTGGATGTGGGAGCAGGAGATTGAGAAGGAGAGAAAGTGGGTGAGATGCTGGAGAAGAGAGGAGAGAGGCAGAGAGTGGTCTCGGGCTGGTGGGAGGGGAGCCCACCTCCCCACGCCTTCCCCTCCCCCGCTGCAGGGGCTCTGGAGAGAAACAATAAAGAGGTTAGCACACAAGCCAAGCTGGCTCCTGATGTCTTGACTGCCAGGTCTCCTGTGGGGTCCCTGGGGCCCTGTGATACCACCTGTCACCCTGAGATGGACTGTACTGACCTCCTGCACAGCCAGACTTTCCCCAGGGCCTCACACCCGCTTCCCTTCCCTGAGCCGCCTGGCCTTGCTGTCTGTATGCAGCGCATGGGGCAGGGAGGGCTGGACAGGGGCTTTTGTTGAAGAACCACAAATACCTCTTGCTGGGCTCCAATTCCAGGACTGGCCCCCTTATGCTCCCTTTTGCACCTTCAGGTCAGCCGGGTTGGGGGACACTACCTGCTATTCTTTTTGAAGGATGTAGCTGCTCCCCACTAACTGGCTCTGAAGTAGGGTTCCCCCAGTCCCTTCTCCAAAGAAGCCAACAGCCCCTTTCTTTTTTTTTTTCACTCTTTATTTTTGAGACAGCGTCTTGCTGTGTCACCCAGGATCGAGTGCAGTAGTATGATCACGGCTCACTGCAGCCTGGACTTCCTGAGCTCAAGCGATCCTCCTATCTCAGCCTCCCAAGTAGCTGGGACCACAGGTTCACACCACCATGCCTGGCTAATTTTTTATTTTTTTGTAGAGAGGAGGTCTCTCTATGTTGCTGAGGCTGGTCTTGAATTTCTGGGCTTAATTGCTCCTCCTGCCACCTCAGTCTCCCAAGCCTTGGGATTACAGATATGAGCCAATGGTCTCTTTCTATTAACCCTTTCCAATACCATTGTTATACACAAGTCCCAATTCAGAAAAAATGATGTTTGGACAAATGGAAACATCTATTCTGTGCTTTGATAAGAAGGTTCAATTCTCTGAAGAAGTCAATTTGGTCTCCATTCATCTATAATTTCAATGTCATGCAATGTCAGAATACCAAAGAAAAATTTTTAAGAGAATTGGAGAAGGTGGGAGGGGGTGTGGGATATATGGAAAAAAAATTAGGAGGCTGGGCAGTTTCTCCACCTATAATCCCAGCACTCTCGGAGGCCGAGGCAGGAGGATCTCTTGAGCCCAGGAGTTTGACATCAGCTTGGGCAATGCAACAAGACCTGGACTCTACAAAAAAATTAAAAATTAGCCTGGCATGGTGACATGAGCCTGTAGTTCCAGCTACTTGGGAGGCTGAGGTGGGAGGATCGCTTGAGCCCAGGAGGTCAAGGCTTCATTGAGCTGTGATTGTGCCACTGCACTCTAGCCTGGGTGACAGAGTGAAACTCTGTCTCAAAAAAAGAAAAAGGAAACAAAAAATAGAAAATCATAGAATATCAAAATATATCAGAAGGCTATGGTAATCAAAACAGATCCTTTAGTGAAGAAGAAATATACAAATATTAATGAACAAAATGGAGTGTTTCGAACAAGACTCACGCACATGAGACATACATATGTTAAAGGAGGCATTTCAAATTTGTGGGGAAACCTTAATGATTCAGCATAGGGTTGGGGTAACTTGACAGCTAAGAGGTGGGGTAGCGGGCAGAGTGAAGGCTGTGTCTCTTTTACTCCTTCTAAAAAATATATTCTAGTGGATCAAAGATGTAGGAAACGATGGATCCATGTAGGTCTCAGCCTTCAAGTTTCTCCTCTGAGATTTCAGGGATTATCCTTTAAAGGAGTCAGGAAGAGGGTAGAGATCACAAAGATAATAAGCTCAGACAGTTTGTGTGTGAGATAAACCTCAGGAGCCTTTAGTCTTAAGGTCCTTGACCTGACCTTCCAAACTGACTTTTCCAGAAACTTCCAAAGTCTCTCTGGTGTCTTTCTTCCTCTCCTTTAATGTGGCCCTGGCTGACAAGTCACCCCTCTCTCTAAGAAGTCCCCTTCTCTGTTGTAGTCCTCATCTTTGCCCTAAGAGGACCTGAGGTATAGCCCTGGGTCCCCTCCCTCTCCCACTGGCGACTCATGCCCCCCACTGCTCAAGTAGGGTGAACCCTACAGGCCCCAGAACTACCCCAATCAACCTGTAGAGAACTCCACAATGAACGTAGCAGGAAATGAAATTGAAAGTGTCATGTCCAATGTCTTTGCACTGGGATGGAGGAGGGGGAATGGGTAAGGGGCTTCTTATTCTTGAGCCTGTTGGGGGCCCTGGAGTCTATGCCAGCCTCTCCATGTTGGAAACACATGGGCAGGGCTGGGCCCAGGTGGTCTAGAGGGGGTGTGTATATCTGTGAGTAGTTTCTGGAATCCTTCTTTCTCCTGAATGAACTATGTATACTTATCTGTCCCACAAAGGATAAAGGGACATATGGGTCAGAGGAGGTTTTGGAGGCAGCCCCTCTCCTGCCCCCTGCCCCGCCAAATGCTTAGGTACAGACTAGTCACTAAGGTGGAAGGAATATAGGAATCTTAGGCTCTGGGTGTCAGACCTCAGAAGGCTCCCAGGCAATGAACCTTGCAATGCAGAAACCCCCTTCTCCGCCTTGCCCCACATCCTTCATGAGCCTTCCTCAAACTCTGCCTCAGTGTCTCCAGAGCCAGGGAACTCATTGTGTCTTCGATAGCCCCTTCCAGCTGGGGACAGTTCTGAAAGAAAACTCTTCCTTTTCAGTACACCTGTCTCCCGTGACTGCTACCCACTTGTCCCCAGAGAATAAAGAAGACCCACAGACACTCTCTATCCCCTAGTGGGGAAGGACTATTTGAGCACAGCCTGCCTGGAACTAGAAATTCTGGTTCTAATCTTTGCCTGTCTTCTCGGGAGCTGAGCAGTGACCAAAGGAACCCAGGGAATGGGTAAATATAAACAAACAATGATTTGGGTCTCAACCAGGTGCAGGGGCTCACATCTATAATCCCGGCAGTTTGGGAGGCCAAGGTGGGAGGATCACTTGGGTCCAGGAGTTTGAGACCAGCCTGGGAAACTGCAAGACCTAGTCTCTACCTAAAAAAAAAAAAAAAAAAGCAAGCAAGCTTTGCTTGTGCTGATGTGCACCTGTGGTCCCAGCCTCTTGAGAGGTTGAGGCAGCAGGATCATTGGAGCCTAGGAATTTGGGGTTGTGGTGAGGTATGATTGCTCCACTGCGCTCTAGACTGCATGACAGAGTGAGGTCTTGTCTCTTAAAAAAAAAAAGGATGCTATTGGATCCTGTGTGGCAGTATACAGACAACCAGCTCTTCAGTGTGCCCCTCCCCCACACATACCTCATCACCTCTATGGCAAAGCCTCTGCCTGCTCCTTGGGCTCTGGTGTCTTACCCTTCAAGATTCTGAACATTGAGAAGTAACAGTGCTCACAGAATGCTGACTGGCTCCCCGTCGGACCCAAGGGACCAGGCCCCGACCAGCTCTGACCCCAGCGGACAGGGTGGAACAGAAGGGATCGTGGTGGCAGATACTGTATGCCAGGACTGATGCCTCAGCAAACACTTTCCTGCCTGTCTGTCCACTCTGAGTACCTTTTCACCCCTTGTCCTTTGAGATCCCTGTCCTGTTCCACTCATTCACCCTTTCCCTCCTTCCTCTCACCGCAAGCTCACCCAAGGCGCATCTGCAAATAACCTTCGATTTAACACCTAAAATGTCGACTACCTAAGGGTAGAGTTTTTATCCATTTTATTCACTATTGTATCCCAAGTGTCCAGAAGAATGCCCAGAAGAATAGTAGGTACTCATTAAATACTTAAATACTTAATGAATGGATACCTACTGTGCACTTTTACTTACTTTTATCTAAATTAAATATTCACCAGGAAGGGCTGATGACCCCTCAACTTTATTCACTGATTTAATGAACATTTACCGAGATTTTCCCATGTGCCGGGTATGCAGTACATCATTATGGCTTAAGAAGTGCCCAGTGGTCCAGAGAGGTAGGGTGACCTGCCAAGGTCACACAGCAGTCTGTAGCAAAGGAGGACTGGGACCCAGGTTCCTTGGCCACTGGAGCTCAGATCTCTTTCCATGACACCACAGGCTTGTGATTGCAGGGAAGACTGGAAGTACACGTAACCAGCCAGGCGCCAGGCTGCAGGGCACTGTGGGGCCCACGCTAAGGGACAGGCAAATACCTTGGAGCCAGCTGTCCCAAGTGCCTGGCCTGGCCAGAGCCTGACAGCTTCCAGCTGTCACAGAGAGTGTGGGCTCCTCCCAGAAGAGGGCACCAGTGACTCGCATGGACCTGTGCCCTCCCTACCGAGGCCCACAGACTCCTGCCCGCAAATCAACGAACACCCCAATTATGAATCTAGGAAGGCATGTTCCAGGCTCTGTGCCAGGCCCCTTTAAATAGTTAATACTCATTTGAATATTTAATATAATAATTTAATGCCATCACTACAACGTAAGTCAGATCATGTAATTCTGTTCAAAACCCAAAGATGACTTCTCATTTCTCCATGAACGAAAGCGCCATGGCCTGCAAAATTCTAGCCCATCTGGCCCCTGCTGCCTGTCTGACCCATTTCCCTCCTCTCTCCCCTTTCTCCCTCCAGCTTCTCTGGCCTTCTGCCTCTTCTTGGAGCTCACCAGGCATATTCCCACCTCTGCCTGAAGCAGCCCTCCCAGATATCTGCATCATTTGCTTTCTTACTCAAGATTGGCTCAAATGTTCTCAATGGGGCCAACTCCAGCTATACCCTGTTTGCGAGTGCAGTCCCCCACCATGCTCATATCTGCCTTAAGCTTTGTCCATAGTACTTACCTCCTTCTAACAAACTTTACAGGTCCCTCCCTCCCTCCCTCCCTTCCTTCCTTCCTTCCTTCCTTTTTATTGAGATGGAGTCTCGCTCTATCACCCAGGCTGGAGTGCAGTGGCACAATCTCAGCTCACTGCAACTTCCGCTACCCAGGTTCAAGCAATTCTCCTGCCTCAGCCTCTAGAGGAGCTGGAATTACAGGCATGTGCCACCAGGCCTGACTAATTTTTGTATTTTTAGTAGAGACAAGGTTTCGCCATGTTAGCCAAGCTGGTCTTGAACTCCTGATCACAGGTGATCCACCTGCCTTGGCCTCCCAAAGTGCTGGGATTACAGGCGTGAGCTACTGCACCCAGCTTATTTCTTTTTATTGTCGTTTGTCTCTCTTCTCAAGTAAAAGCAAAATGGGAGCAGGAATCTTTTTCTGTTCACTGCCATATCTTTAGTCCTTAGCACAGTGCCAGTACATAGTAGAAATTCAAAAATATTTGCTGATAAATAAATAAAAAATACTTTGTGCTTGAATAAATGAATAAAACCCTGAGTTGGTTTTAATTATCTACCTCCATTCTATAGATAAGGAAACTGAGGCTTAGAGATGCTAGGTGACTTGCTCAAGATCACATGGTTCATTTAATCAACCAACTAACTAACCAGCCAACATTTACAGTCTACCCACTGCATTCCATACACATTTAGTGGCACAGTGTCAGGTGGCTTTGGGTTATTTGTTTTTTGAATAGTCTCTATTCCTTTTTTCTTGATGTACCATCTGTTTGCAATGACTTCCCCCATATTTTCACCTTCTGGAATTCAATGTACACTTTAGAATTCAATTCATCATCAGTGGTTGCCAGGGATTTGTGGAGGGAGTGTGACCGAGCCCAAAGGGGATACACAAGCTGATATCTGGGGTGCTGGAATTGCTCTGTATGGTCCTGGGGTGGCAAATACATGATTCTATACATTTCTCAAAACCCAGAGACCTGCACCTCACAAAAAATAAGCTTTAATGTATGCAAATTATAGAAAGTGACTCCTTAAGGCTGTTAACCTCTATGGATGCAATTCAGTGTTTCAGTGGTTCCTCCTGCAGTTTTTACACACACTCTCTTGCTCTCTCTCTTTCTCTTTGACTTCAGTATCCCAGAATAAGGGTGGGGAAGAGGAGGCAAGGGGAAGAATAACATTCTCTGTCTCTGAATGATTCATGGCTCCTCTCAGCCCTTCCTGGGCTTCATCCTTTGGAGCTCAAGGTCAGGCCTGGGTCTCCCACTCAGACTTCTTAAAAATGTTTTACTTCGTGATAACGGTAGATTCACATGCAATTATAAGAAATAGTGTGGAGAGATCCTGCATAGCCCTCACGTGGTTTCCTCCTAGGGTAACATCTTGTATGACTATAGCACAGCATCACAACTAGGAAAGGGGCGTTGGCATAATCCACCTACCTTCTGCAGGTTTTACCAGTGTTACATGCACTCTAAGTGTGTGTATACAAGTGCAGATGCACATTTAGTTCTATGAAATTGTATCACTTTTATAGATCCACGTGGCCACCACCACTGTCAACATGCAGAAAGATACAGAACTGTTCTGTTTTTTAAAATTATTATTTATTTATTTATTTTAGACAGAGTCTCACTCTGTTGTCCAGGCTGAAGTGCAGTGAAGTAATCTAGGCCACTGAAACCTCTACTTCCCAGGTTCAAGAGACTTTCCTGTCTCAGCCTCCTGAGTAGCTGGGATTACATGTATGAGCCACTACACCCAGCTAATTTTTGTATTTTTAGTAGAGACATACTTTCATCATGTTGGCCACGCTGGTCTTGAACTCCTGAGTTCAAGTGATCTCCCCACCTCGGCCTCCCAAAGTGCTGGGATTACGGGCATAAGCCACATGCCCAGCCAAGATACAGAACTGTTCTATCACAAAGGTCTCATCTGGACTCTTGAGGTTTCTCAACATGCAACCTTTAGACACATCAGAATCAGTTGAGTCATTTGTTAAATGTGCAGAGTCCTCCCAGCTCAGCCACTGAACCAGCATGGGACAAGGGGCTGGGAATCTGGCCTTTTAACGGGCACCTTCCTCAGAGAACCAGCACTTGAACTGACCCTCATTTCTATTCATCCTCCACTTCGTGGCTGCCAAGAGGATCCTCCTAAGACACAGCTCCCACCGTGTTTTTTCTGCCTCTTAAAACTGTGCAGTGGCGCCCCCTGCTTTCCGGGTAGAGAAACCAAAGCCTTCCCCAGGCCCCACCTCCCTTCCTCCACTCACCCCACCCACTGTGGTTCAATCCCTCCAAACTTCTCTAATTCCTAGAACACCTATGTTTTCATCAGGCTCATTTTGTTTATGCCTTTCCCTCTGCCTGGAATGTCCTGCCCACTCTTTTGTGCCGATTGCAACCCTATTCCACCACCCATTCTTACAGATGAAGACTTGGAGGTTGAGAGAGGTTTGGTGTCACCCAGCAAATAAGGGCAGGGCGCGCTGGGGCCCCAGTCCACCTGATTCCCAGGCTCCTGGTCTTACTGTTCGCCAGCTGTAATGGAGGTGCTGGGGGAGGCCAAAGTCCCTCTTCGGAACTGTCTGCTCACCTCCACTTGGGCCTGTCTCCCCATCCACCTCTCAGGCATCTCACCAGGACCGTTCCTCTTCCTCCCCTCCCAGCCGAGCCGAGCCGGGCAGGGATGAGGGGTCTGAGAGGAAGGAGGAAGGGAAATGGGACTGAGTCCAGGGGTAACCTGACTCCCTGCAGTGGGTCGTCTGGGGGCCAGGCGCGCTCGGAGGAGAGAGCCTGGAGCAAATACCCAGGGACTCTCTCAAGCTGGGCTGCGCTTAGGGCTCCTGGAGGGAGAGAAGGAGCCGAATGGAGTCAAGTCCCTCCTCTGCTGCCCCCTCCCTCCACTGCTCCCTCGCAACCCGAGCCGGGGGGCCTAAAAATAGCCCCCAGGCGCAATCGCCGGCCGCCCCGGTGACCTTCTGGGTAGCACAGGCCGAAGGCGGGCGGGCAGCAGGAAGGCAGGCCGCCGGCCCCCCAGACTCATCTCTCAGGGCACCGTCCCGCGGGTGCCCCCGTGGCCGCCCGGTTCCGGTGTCCCCCCAGCCCAGCTCTCAGTGGCCATGCAGAAATCCCGGGGCACGCGAGGCGAGGACGCGGGCATGAGGGCACCCCCCAGCCCCGGGGTGCCCCCGAAGAGGGCCAAGGTGGGGGCCGGCGGCGGGGCTCCTGCGGCCGTGGCCGGGGCGCCGGTCTTCCTGCGGACCCTGAAGAACGCGGCGGTGTGCGCGGGCAGCGACGTGCGTCTGCGGGTGGTGGTGAGCGGGACGCCCCAGCCCAGCCTCAGCTGGTTCCGGGATGGGCAGCTCCTGCCCGTGCCGACCCCTGAGCCCAGCTGCCTGTGGCTGCGGCGCTGCGGGGTGCAGGACGCCGGCGTGTACAGCTGCGCGGCCCAGAACGAGCGGGGCCAGGCCTCCTGCGAGGCGGTGCTCACAGTGCTGGAGGTCGGAGGTAATGGGCAGGTGGGGGCCGCGCCCGGTCGGGCGGGGTATTCGGAGGTAGAGAACGGCTGTCCAGGCCACGTGGGCGAGGTACTGGATACTGGTTCCTCCGCCTTCTTCCCAGGTGCCCTGGCTTCTTGGCTCCCGGCTCCAAAAGTGAGATCCACAGTCAAGTTCAGGGAAGGGGGTGTCAAGGTAGAGAGACTCTCCCCAAGAAAGTCAGAGGTCAAGGGTCAGCAAGCAGTTGGTAAACCAAGCCTGAGTGAGACCCACTCCCTCCTCTCAGGGAATTCTGGAGTGGAAGTTCTCATTCTCCTGTAGAGAGAAGCCTCCTGGGGGAAAGGGTCCCCTTCAGCTCCATAATTTAAACATGAGATCACCCTCCAATCAGCCCCTTAACAGGGGCTTGGGTGCATGTCTGAAGGAGGGGGCCAGCTCCTCTGGTCCAGGCCACTCTATTGAAGGGATGGCTGAGAGCTCCCTGCAGGCTACTGCTGTGGCAGGGTTGATGTGATCAGCTCTAGGCAGGGTGGAAGAGGCCTATGGGTGGCCACGTGTGAACAGGGTCCAAGGCAGGAGGAGGCGGAGCCAGGACCAGGCCTCATGGGCATGAGTGAGTGGTGGAGAATCCACATGCAGGCGTGTGCGTGCATGGGTGCTGTGGAGGGCTCTGGACTCTGAATGCTGGTGCAAACAGATGAGGGATGTGCACGTGGAGCTGGGATGGGACGCTCGTGGACCACGTCTACCTGAGCTTCCAGAGTGGATGTTTCCAGAGCATGGGAGGGGGATGCTTTGGAACAGCGCTTGGCCCCCACCCTTAGATTTCCAGGTGCAGTATGAAGAAAAGGCTGAGAGTCTGAGGCAGAAGGGGAGGGCAGGAGGCTGGGCCCAGTGTTCATGGTCCAGCTGGGGCTACCATGGGGGCCAGGTCAGGGATGTTAGCCTTGGGTTTGTTTTGAGGCTTCCTTTTTGATTTCCTCAGTCCTTGAGGAAACCAGATGGCTCTTCTCTAGACAAAGGCAGAGCCTTGGGAAACAGAATTCTGAGGAAGTGGACAACAGCTGAGGAAGATGGCAAGGAGGTGGGGGTTCACTCCTCTGGGCATTTTTAAGGGGAACATGTCACTCCCATGGGTGCTGTTGTGCAGGGGTAAATCCTTGGAGGAGGTGGAGGAGGCACAGGGAGGAAAGCCCTCAGCATCAGGTGGGTAAGAAGGCTCTAGGGCACAGCCGAGTCAGGAGAGGCAGCCAAGCTGGCCTCCCTATGTCAGCATCTCCTCTCCCCCAGCCCTGCCCTACCCACCCTCCTGGAGTCTCTGTGGCCAGGCCTGGGCTAGAGAGGACCAAGACTGGCTTCTCCTGGTTGGCCTAGCACCTGGACAGTTACAGGCTTCTGCAGCCTGGGGTCAGGGGATGGGGTGCATTCTAGCCAACTTCGGAGCTGGGGAAGGCGTGGACTCCTTGGGGGATCTCAGCTCTGGTCTCCCCAGGGGCAAAAGGGGCTGAAAATAGAATATAGATCAAAGGACAAGTTAGATGAGTTGATGAGAATATGATTCAGGGAGAGATTAGGGAAGGGAAAGAAAGAGCTGAGAAGGAGAGTAATAGTTATAATGTTTTAAAGTTGGAAGGGACCACAGAGAATTGCAGCTCCAAACACATCCTTTCACAGGTGAGGACACTGTGGGCCAAAGGTCAGGGAGAACTGCCTAGGACGTAGTAGTCTAGTTAGAGACAGAGCTAGTTATGGCCATCCCAGAGCTGAGAAGCCAGTCCTCCTGGTTTTGGCTCTGGGGGTTTTGTACTCCTCAAGAAGTTCTGAAGAGAGAGGAAGGCAGAGTGTTGGGAAAGTAGCTGCCACATGATTGGCCCAGGCCTGGCATTTTTCTAGATGGATACCTCCTGGCCTGCCTTGGTCCCTCATAGTGGGAAGGAGTGATGAGGTGTGCGAGCCGTTTGCTGAGCTCCTCAGCAGTCTTGGTGGCATGGTCAGCAGAGCTGAGCCTGGTTGGGTGTACCCACACAGAGGCCAGCCGGGCAGTGTGCAGGCTGGGCTGTTCCAGTAGAACAGCAGGCTTGAGAGGCTTGGGGTGAGAAAAGGGTCCTGCGTGCTGTGGGGCTGGATCCGGGGCCCTGTGACATTCATATGAGAACAGGAAGAGGGTTGGGCTGCAGCAAATCCCCTTTGAGAACATGTCCTGATTGTATAGATAGAAGGTGGCAGCACAGGTGGCAGCCTCGGTCTGTCCCATTGCAAATAACCATGTCTGTAACTATGACACCTATCCCACATGCTCTGGAGGAGGGAGAGGGTTTGCTTTGGTGATGGTTGGGAACTGACTGGGGAAATCTGGCTTCCTACCCCTTTTGTTGCCCACCCCACCAGCCCCTGCTCAGCTTCTGCTCCAGGGCAGCTGGGCAAGCAGCTCGGCATTGCTCACACTTACTCATGGAAAACTTTCTTGGTTGGAAACAACAACAGGAGGACTTCAGGGTACTCGAGGAAGCCAAGCAAGGACCTGGCTGCATAGGGAAGGACACGCTTTCCTGGCTGGTATTGTTGGCTCAACAAGACAGAGTGATGCCAGGTTCCTGGCACTCCTGAAGCTGGATATGTTAGCACAAGGATGGAAGGATTAGGCATGGCTCTGGAAGGTTGGGGCCATGAGAAGGCGAGTGGGCTACAGCCTGGAGAGTTTGGAGGATGGGAACTGGGATGGAGGGTGGTGCTGAGATTTGGGGGATGTAGAAATGAAGAAAGAACAGGAAACAAAGGGGCCGGGTATGGTGGCTCATGCCTGTAATCTCAGCACTTTGGGAGGCCAAGATGGGTGGATCACAAGGTCAGGAGTTTGAGACCAGCATGGCCAAGATGTTGAAACCCCGTCTCTATTAAAAATACAAAAATTAGCCAGGTATGGTGGCCGGCGCCTATAATCCCAGCTACTTGGGAGGCTGAGAATTGCTTCAACCCAGCAGGCGGAGGTTGCAGTGAGCCGAAATCACGCCATTTCACTCCAGCCTGGGTGACAGAGCAAGACTCTGTCTCAAAATAATAATAGAGAACAAAGATGGCAGAAATGCAGGATACCTGTAGAATCCTTAACATGTGAAGGCACCCTGCCTCATTAAATTATTTAATCTTCCAAACCCTAGCTTACTGTTATAACCATTATTCATGTAGGAAAATGGGTTCAAAGAGGAAATTTATCTAACTTCCCATGGCTAGTGAGGTGCCAGAGACAGGTCTGAAAGCCAGGTGTCTGAGTCTGGGTCCACACTTCCTGTCCATTGAAAGAGAAGTGTGGGAAGACTGTCAAGGATTTGTCACAGTTACCATCTTTCTCCTGTCAATATCTCCAAATACATCTCTGGCCTAGTCTCTAAGATAGGCAGGCATTCTTTTCAAAATATCAGGCTCCCACCTGCACGGGCTGAGAAGCTACATGCAAATTCACAGCAAGTGCTACCCTCAAAGCTATGGGTATGAGTGTGTGGCTGAAGGGCAGACCTGGACTAAAGAGCAGAGGGGAAGCAGAAGAGGGCACAGCCGAGAGAAGGGGCAAGCTGATGATGCTCACTTGTGTGTTAGCTGGGGCTTCATAGCCAGGGTCTAGAAGATTCTGGTGTTAATCAGAAGGGCCAAAGACCAATACATGGTAATGAACCATCCTGGGGACTTGAAGCCTTGGAGGGGAGAGCTTAGAGATAGGGAGAGAGGGCCAGTTTAGGCAAGGAAAGGGTGGAGGAATGTACCAGAATATACCAGAACCTGTGATGAGGAATATTCTGCAGTTATTATCTTTTTCACTGGGAATTTAGAATGTCTGGCTAGAGAAGCCAGGTGGAAACTAGTGTGGAGCTGGGAACAGGTGTGGAGAGTGGTAACATCCATTCGTGCCTAGTGCCCACCAGGGAGCCAAGGAGAGGCCAAAAGCAGAAGCAGAGAGGAGCTCTGGGACCCCCTCCTGGGGAATCCTGAGTGGAATGAGAGATGGTCAGTTTTCTGGCTGAAGACCTCTTGAAAAAGAGTCTGGGTTAGGGCAGAGAAGGGGGAAGTCTGAATGAATGGAAGCGGCTGCAGGAAGATTTACTGTCCTCATTCCTGTCACTGTTCATGCCCTCCCATATTTATTGAATGCCTACTATGTGCTTTTGATCCACAAGTCAGGGGGTTGGGGGAGACCAAAATTTATGTCCTCCAGGGGATTCCTTTCTAGTGAGGGGAGACAGACAATATGCAATAAACATAGTAAATAGGTAAACTGTACAGTATGCCAGAAATACAGAGCAGGGTGGTAAATGAGGGGAGGAGGGAGAAACTGAGTGGAGGCAGGAAAGAGGAGACAAAAGGGATGTGGGGTGGGAGCTTGTGGCTCTGAGTGGGGTCCATGTGAAAGATCAGGCATAGCATGAGGATTTGGATTTTCTCTGGTTAGAGGGCATTGCTGGTGGTGCAGAAATTGGAAGTCTGGGTTTGGGGAAGTGGCAAGGAGACATAACTGCCCAGCTATGGGAGAAAAATGGGGCAATCTGGGGCCAGCTGGGGAGGCCCACCTGGATAGCATGTTCCAGGCCAGCCCCTGAGGGGTGAGCAGTGCCGACCCAGGGCAGGAACACAGAATCCTGCCGGCCTCTCCTGGGCCCAGCTGTCCCGTCACTCACGCCCTCTGCCCATTGGTTATTTTTGCTACGGAATGTGCCAGCCCCTCGGATTCTCCTGGGGAACAGGGGCTCAAGTTACCCCCTCTCCTCACTCAGCTCCCCATCTGTGAGTGGGTGTGTTTAGGGGTGTATAGGGAAAGCACCCGTGGGTGTCCAGGATCCTCTGGCTAGAACGAGCATGGACACACATGTGCCCTCTCAGTACTTGTCCTTGTGCGTGTGTCTGTACTTGTAATTTGCTTTGATGGTCTAGAAAACAAGAACACCTGTATGCACCCAGAATGTACAAGACATGACCTAAACTTTAGAATAAAGGAGCAGCCAGGTGCTGTGGTTCATGCCTATGGGGAGCATTTGGGGAGGCCAATATGGGAGAATAGCTTGAACCCAGGAGATCAAGACCAGCTTGCGCAACATAATGAGACTTCATCTCTACCCAATATAAAAAAAAAAATTAGCTGGGCATGATGGCATGCATCTGTAGTCTCAGGTACCTGGGAGGCTGAGGTAGGGGGAATCTCTTGAGTCCACGAAGCCGAGGTTGCAGGGAGCCATGATGGCACCACTGTACTCCAGCCTGGACAACAGAGTGAGATCTAGTCTCTAAAAAAATAAAGAAATCTAAAATAAAATTTTAAAAAAGGAGCACAAACTCAAATAACTGCAGGGGTTAAGTAGAAACTGAAGATGAGGGAGGTGTTTTCAGCCCAAACATTGTGCAGGCTGAAAAAACCCAGGAGTCTCTCCCTGCATTTATTTTATTTTATTATTACTGTTTTTCAAGCAGAGTCTTGCGCTGTTGCCCAGGTTGGAGTGCAGTGGTGCAATCTCTGCTCACTACAACCTCCACCTCCTGGGCATAAGTGATTCTTAGGCATCTGCCTCCCTGCTGTATTTACTTTAGAGCCAGAGATTAAAGTATTCAGCTTGTGAGGCTGTCTGGCTCAGTCACAGTGGCTAGGTTGGAATCCTGGCTCCCTCAATTTATTGGCTGTGTGACCTTGGGCAAGTAACCTCTCTTTGTCTCAGTCTTCCTTCTCATCATGAGGATTAAATGAGCTCATTCACATAGAGTGCTTAGCACAATGCCTGGTACATACCAAACATGCAATCACTGTTAATAGTTACTTAATAGCCACCACTCAGAAACTAGGATTGGCACTACCTGTCCACACTGGGATGATAATTCCCATCTCCAGGACACGTGGAGTCCTAGAACCTGTATGGCTTTGGCTAAGTGACAGGACTTCTCTGAGACTCAGTCACTTGTCAGTGAAATGGGTATGGGATTATTCAAGAGGATTTCAAGCTCATGGGATTTTGCGAATGAGGTAACATTTGTAAAGTGCCTGGCACTTAGTAATTGCTAACGAAACAGCTATAACGGTCATGGGGAGGATAGAATTTTGTGTATGCAAAGTGTGCACAGGGCTGAGTAAGGAAGGCAGGGGTGGGGTGGAACACAAAAAATAATTTGGTGGGTTTGCTTACCTGTGAGTGAGAACTTTGGCCAGTTTTGTGAATAATGGGGGTACCTCTGTGCACCCTAGCTTGTGTGTGTCAATGTATTCTGGGTAGGTGGCCGCGTAGGGGACAATCGAGAAATTCGAGGTAAGGCGAGATAAAGCCCTCTCTGGCTTTCTTGAGAAGCCTGGGGGTTTTCACAGTCTGAGTTCCCACCAGCCAGGACCCTTGCCCTGCATTTGACCTAGGCGCCCCCACCGGCGCTGTGCCCTTCGGCGAGTTTGGTTCTGCCTGGCACAGTGTGTGTGGGTGCATGTTTGTGGAATGAGCAAGTCGAGATGCTGCTGACCTTCCAGAGAAGCCCCGCGGGGGGAGCTGAGGGTGGGAGGAGGCCGCGCTGGGCTGCCAGAAAGTGGCCTGAGCTAGAGGCCACTGCACCCCTTTCTGTGCCTCAGTTTCCTCATGAGCCTAGGCCCCAGGAAGCAGATGCAGGGTGGGGGTGCGCCGCTCTCGGCGTCAGGACGTGGCTGGTGGCTGCATGGGAAGGCAGGTGAGGGCCGCCCCAGGGGAAGCAGGGGGACAGAACAAGGAAGGGGCGCCAGGTGGGGTGCAGGCTGGCGGGGGAGGGGCGGACTCCAGCGCCGCCGCCGCCGCTGCCGCTGCCGCTGCCGTCGCCGCCTTACCCCCACCCGACTCCCGAGGCCCCAGGCTCCTTCCGCCACCCGCGCCGGCTCCCGCCCGCTCCCCAGCTCGCCCCCGGCCCCGCCTCCGACTCCGCCCCGCCCCCGCCCGTCCCCTCCTCGCCCGGCCGCCGGCCCGGCCCCCTCCCCCGCCATGAAGAAGCTGTGGGTGAAGAAGCGTTTCCAGGTGAGGGCTCCGGGGGCGGGCGGCGCCGGGAGGGGGCAGGGAGGGCTGGCGCCCCGGAGGGAGGGCGGGTCACCGCGGCTGGTCCCGGGGGAGGGGGCGCTGGAGCGGCGCCTGCCCCACCCGAGCCCCGCTGAGGGCGGCCAGCCAGGCGCGATCTGGGGGCGCCCCGGTCTGCGTTCTGAGCGCGCAGGCCCCTCCCCGCTCTGAAAGACAGACCCCTTCTTCCCCGATCGCCCGCAATCCCCGCGACCACCGAGGGAGGCCCCCGCTGCAGCGTTCGGCGTGGAGCGCCCACTTGCTTCTTTGCCACCTCTTCTTCTCTTTCCTCTGGCCAACCCGAACCCCGGGTCCCGGCCCCCCGCCCGGCCTGCCCCAGCCCCCCACTCTGGAGCCTTCCATCTTCCGGAGCTCCTGAAAGCAACGCACAGGGATCCGCGCTGAGCTCAATACATTCCCCAAGCCCTGCCCTATCCTCCGCGCACCCGGGCCTCCTGCATTCTTGAAGCTCTGACCCTATGCCCCCCCTCATCCCTCCCCCACCCCTTGACACCTATCCAGGTATCTGTCCGTCCCCCAGCAGGAATCTATGCCCTCGTTCCTCCATCTCCCAGTCGCTCAAACACCCCGCCCCCCGCACCCCCATCTTCTCCTCCTCACTGAGCCTGACTATCTTGTCTTCTATCTTCTTTTTCTGGGGCTGTTGCCCTGGTCCCGGGCTGAAAGCCTCTGTCCAGTGGGGAGTCCCAGCTTCCACCTGCAGCCTGTTGTTCTCTCCTTCCTCCCCTGCTGCTCCTCCCAAGAGTCCAGATGGGTACCCTGGAAGAAGGCAGGAGAGCCATTCCCTACAGGGGAAGCTGGTCACTCTGGGTCTCTGCCCACCTTTCCTCTCACACACACTGGCCAGGGAGTGAGTTTCCGCTTGATGTCGCAGGTCTGGATGGGAGGCATGGGGACCTTAGGAACAAGCCTCCCCTCAACTACTCATTCTGGCTTTTCTCTTTCAGAAAACCGGCCATTCCCGCCGGGCCTTTGGCCGACTCACCCATGGTGCGTGGACCGTGGGCGTCCCTGCTCTAGCCCATGCCCATTCCTCCTCTTGGTCCCTGTCCCTCTGTGAGGCATTGAGGCCCTGAAGGCAGCCCATGAGACATGGGACCCTCCCACACACCCCCACGCTCATCTACCCACCCACCTGAGAAGGCCCCCTGTCCCTACAGCTGAGAGAGGACCTGGCCGCCGGGAGGGCAGCTCGCTAGTACACCCCTGCATGGGCTGGGTACCCTGTTCTCCATGCCAGGCCTAGTGGGGAGGAGTTCATTCCCATGCTTTGGCAACCAGTACATGGCTTCTTCTCATGGCACCCAGAGGGAAACTGAGGCACAGAAGCTGATAGAATCTGGGAAAGTTGAAAATACGCCCAGGAACCTTTGCTCTAAGCTAACCACTGGGCATTTTTGAGGATGATTCAACAGTAGAAGAAAAGGGACCTTGAGGAAGGTGCCTGTCACATCATGATGCAGACAGATAAGGGGTTGGTTTGCAAGGAGGGGTCGAAGCATAAGGCAAGTATTGCAATAGAGGGTAGGCCTGACCCCTAATGGGGGAGGCCCAGGTCTGTGGCTGGATTGGACATAAGCAAGTGTGTGTGTGTGTATGTGTGTGTGTGTCCAGTGGCAGCACCAGTAAGTGCCAAGGGTACCAGAACCACTGGGGCAGCTGGAATAACCAGCCCAAGTATGGGGGTCCTAGTGCTGGGCATATCCCAGGTATCTCCCTCCCCACCCATTGCCATAGGGCACCTCTGGGCACTGAGTACCTCACACCCCCTCTGTCCTGCCTGCCCTCCATGCCCTACCCCACAAACGCTCTGATAACAGTCTGTCCCTGTCTCTCTCCTGCTGCTCCTATGGAAGCGAAGTTTTCCGCTCCTGCAGAAAGCAAAGTTACGGTAGGAAACTGGTTCCTGCTCTAGCCCCCGCCCCGCGTCTCCCCTTTTCCCATCTGGCCCTGGCCTCTCCTCACCCTGCCTCGGCTGCACCCTATGCCTTCCAGCTGGTTTGGGGTAGAGGACAGGCTGGCCCTGTGGTTGGTTGAATGCCCTGGCAGTACGACTCTGAGGTGACTCCTCTTTGTTCCCGGGGTACTGGAACCCAGACTTTAGAGCCTTGGAACCAAGGACTTGATGATTTTGGGGGCTGCACAGGGGCTTAAGCTTTCACTGAAAAGGGGAGAGGGAGAAGGGAGGAGGCCCTGATCATCCATTAAGAAATTGACTGTCAGAGAGGGGGTGGCAGTTTGGAGGGCCCTATGGAGGTAAATGTGAGTACCCAGGGGCCCAGAGATGAAGCCTGGGCGCTGGTATGGGAGGGGTTATCCTGAGCAGCCCAGGCTGGGCAGGGGATGTGGGGAGCAAAAGAGAGGAGGTGCTGGCAGCCCTGCCAGTGAGAAGATGGAGCCTGCTGTTGGCGGGGAGGCAGGAGGCGACAGGGAAGAGTTGGAGGCAGAGGGAGGAGGGCCCTGCCCACACAGACCCCTTCTTCTCCAGACTCAGAGACAGCTGAGGATGACATCAGCGATGTGCAGGGGACCCAGCGCCTGGAGCTTCGGGATGACGGGGCCTTCAGCACCCCCACGGGTGAGCTCCTGCGGTGTACAAAGAGCAGGCAGGCGGGTTTCCCACAAGGGGTGCCTCGGTCTCACGGTGCTCCTTTCTCTAGGGGGCTCTGACACCCTGGTGGGCACCTCCCTGGACACACCCCCGACCTCCGTGACAGGGACCTCAGAGGAGCAAGTGAGCTGGTGGGGCAGCGGGCAGACGGTCCTGGAGCAGGAAGCGGGCAGTGGGGGTGGCACCCGCCGCCTCCCGGGCAGCCCAAGGCAAGCACAGGCAACCGGGGCCGGGCCACGGCACCTGGGGGTGGAGCCGCTGGTGCGGGCATCTCGAGCTAATCTGGTGGGCGCAAGCTGGGGGTCAGAGGATAGCCTTTCCGTGGCCAGTGACCTGTACGGCAGCGCATTCAGCCTGTACAGAGGACGGGCGCTCTCGATCCACGTGTAAGTAATGGCCTTACCTGGGCCTGCACTGCCCCATCTCACCACGCTGTCCTGCGCTGCCCTCACTGCTCCGTCAGCCTCCACCCATCACCCTTCCCCATCCATCTCTCTGTGCACTTCTTCACCCCCTGCTGCCACTCCATCTTCCCACACTGCTCCCTCCTCCTCCTGAGCCATCACCGCCCACATCGCCCTGCTCCCACCTGTCCTGGCTCACTGTGCCATCTCCACGGTCTCCTGGACCTTTCTGTCCCTTCCTTGTCTCCTCCAAGATCTTCAGTTTCTCAGGGGCCCTCTTCTGCCTCACCCATTCAGGCTCCAGTTGTCCCCAGGATCCCTCCCCCCACCCGGGGGCCCCCTCCGTGCCTGCTGTCTCAGCAGCTGCTGCCTTTTCATCTCTGCACATTCCTGTTCCCATGTGGGCCTTTTTCTGGGAGGAACAGAACCTTTCCACACGGCAGCTCCCGGGAGAGCAGGAGAGAGCAGGGGAGCAAGCAAGCAAGCAGGAGAGAGAAGAGTGTGAGGTGGCCAGGGGCAGATGGGGCAAGGGGCCTGTGAAAGCAGGAGGCCGTGGGCTGGGGGTGGCAGGGGGCTGGGAAAGGAAGGAGCTGGCAATGGGGCCAGGTTGGAGGGAGGGGGGCAGTGAGGGTGGCAGGGGTCTTGCAACGATTTCTCTCATAAAAACTCCTAAGTTCCCGACGGTGGGGTTCAAGGTTGTCCTGGGAGGGGGTGTGAGAAGTGGACATGGAGTGAGGCACTGGAGCCATTTTTGGATATCTGGGGCTGGCAGATACAGGAGGAAGTGCTAGAGTGGAAGAGGGGAGTGGCTGAGGATAGAGATACTGGGGACATTTGGGGAGCTGAGGGGGCCCTGGTTTGTGATGGGTATGGGTGTGGGGGGCAGGTACCTTCATGGAGGAGAAAGAAGTGGCCTGGTGGGGGAGGCTGTTTTGAGGGTGGGTAGAGTGGCTAGTGGTGGGCAGGGGAGAGGGCCAGGGCCAGGGAGAGTCTCCCTTGGCTTATCTTGTTGGCCTTACCCGGCACTCCTGTGCCCTGGACTCGCCTTTCCCTCCCTGCCTTTCTTTACCAGGCCCCAGCCAGAGCCTGGAGTTGCTATGGCAACTTCGGAGGAACCCATTTCCTTAGTGATGTCTGTGGTACAGAGCCTGGCCTGGAGCTCAGAGCTGCCGGCAAGAGGCCTCCTCTGCTGTCCTCAATTTCTCTCCAGGCCTCAGCTCCCAGAGGCCCTTCCCTGGGGACTCTGCCGCCCTTCCCCTAGAGTAGACACTGCCTCCCTAGAGGTGGCCGGCTGGGGTTTCTGCCCCACAGGGCACTCTGCATTGCCACCACCCCTTTTAGCCCCAGTCAGAGGTGGGTCTGTCGTATGGGTGGCTGACCCAAGTAGGCTAAAACATCCTTAACTCAGACCCCGAGAACTGCTCGTGGCTGGTACCCCACTACTTGTCTTCCCTTCTGTGGCCCTGGGAACCCAGACACTTTGGAGGGAATAGGGCTCAGAATTCCGACTGCCTGGGTTTCAACCCTAGCACCAATAATTTCCCAGCTGTGTCACCTTGGTAAGGCACTTAACCTTTTTTATGCCTCAGTTTCTTCATCTGTAAATGGGGGTGATCACAGTTCCTACCTCACAGGGTTGTTGTGGGCATTAAGACTCAATGCATTTTAAGAACTTGGTACAAGCCTGGCACACAGGAAATACTGAATGAGCCATTTTACAGGTTTTTATTAAGCTCTCCGATGTGTCAGGTATGAAAATACCTCTAATTCCTTTCTTTCTTTTTCTTTTCTTTTTTTTTTTTTCTAATCTTTATGTGTGATGTGCCCCCTTACCCCCTGGAGGGTCCAGATGGGGAAAACAGACCCAGCTCTTGGGCATCAAAGCTCTGTTAAGCGAACGGGATACTCTGGGGTGACCGGCTCCTTCCCTCCTCCTCTTCTCCCACACTCCCTGTTCAGGCCCACTTAGTAGCTATTTCTGAGCTGAGTTATTTCAGAGCATACCCCTGTGGGGGGCCTTCTGTGCTTCTCAGGGGGATTTCCAAGCACTCAAGATAGCTTTCCCAGGGGAAGTGCAAGGCAAAGGCCTATCCTGGGGGCAGACTGAGCAGGGGGACTAGGATCCTGGGCATCCCGTCGCCACCTGCTGTGTCCCATCAGTGCTGGTGGTGGCGGCAGGGATGGGCTCAGGTCTACACAGCAGCCAGGAAATCCTAGAGATAGTCCACTGCTCCCCAAAGGCTTGTGCCAGGTCCAGGAGGCTGTTACTTGGCTTCTAGGGGCCACCAGGAGGGGGTGTGCCCTGCTGAGGATGGGCAGGGGTGTGGGGACCAGCTGGGGGCTGGAATGAGTGGGAGGCTGCATTCCTGAGGGCGCCCCTCCCCACCCCACCCTCTTGTCTTTCCTCCCCAATTCATCCTTTGGGTCCTAAGCTTCATTCTTTTCTCTCCCTCATGCTTAGTTCTGTTTCCGCTGTTTCTTGGCTTCCAGGACTGGGGGAAGGAGGCTGGCCCGAGTCTTGGGGCTGAGTCCATAACAAGACCCAGCCACTGGCCCAGTCTTGTGGTTCCAGAGCAGCCAGCCTCTCCCCCAGCACCTGCTCTGGCTGTGCGCTCCTTGTGGGGGCGGGGGGAAGAGGATCTGGCCCATGTCACCCCAAAGCCTGCCCAGCATGCCCACCACCCAATCCCTGTCACAAGCTAAGAGTCTAGGAGGGGAGGCCTACTGAATCCTCGACCCCTCTCCGTCTTGGTTCTGCAGCAGCGTCCCTCAGAGCGGGTTGCGCAGGGAGGAGCCCGACCTTCAGCCTCAGCTGGCCAGCGAAGCCCCGCGCCGTCCGGCCCAGCCACTTCCCTCCAAATCCGCGCTGCTTCCCCCACCGTCCCCTCGGGTGGGGAAGCGGTCCCCACCGGGACCCTCGGCCCAGCCCGCGGCCACCACCACGTCACCCCACCGCCGCACTCAGGAGCCAGTGCTGCCCGAGGACACCACTGCGGAAGAGAAGCGGGGGAAGAAGTCCAAGTCGTCTGGGCCCTCCCTGGCTGGCACCGCGGAATCCCGACCCCAGACGCCGCTGAGCGAGGCCTCCGGCCGCCTGTCGGCGCTGGGCCGTTCGCCTAGGCTGGTGCGCGCCGGCTCCCGCATCCTGGACAAGCTGCAGTTCTTCGAGGAGCGACGGCGCAGCCTGGAGCGCAGCGACTCGCCGCCGGCGCCCCTGCGGCCCTGGGTGCCCCTGCGCAAGGCCCGCTCTCTGGAACAGCCCAAGTCGGAGCGCGGCGCGCCGTGGGGCACCCCCGGAGCCTCGCAGGAAGAGCTGCGGGCGCCGGGCAGCGTGGCCGAGCGGCGCCGCCTGTTCCAGCAGAAAGCAGCCTCGCTGGACGAGCGCACACGGCAGCGCAGCCCGGCCTCCGACCTCGAGCTGCGCTTCGCCCAGGAGCTGGGCCGCATCCGCCGCTCCACGTCGCGGGAGGAGCTAGTGCGTTCGCACGAGTCCTTGCGCGCCACGCTGCAGCGCGCGCCGTCCCCTCGAGAGCCCGGCGAGCCCCCGCTCTTCTCTCGGCCCTCCACCCCCAAGACTTCGCGGGCCGTGAGCCCTGCCGCCACCCAGCCGCCCCCTCCAAGCAGCGCGGGGAAGCCTGGGGACGAGCCTGGGAGGCCCAGGAGCCGCGGGCCGGCGGGCAGGACGGAGCCGGGGGAAGGCCCGCAGCAGGAAGTTAGGCGTCGGGACCAATTCCCGCTGACCCGGAGCAGAGCCATCCAGGAGTGCAGGAGCCCCGTGCCGCCCCCCGCCGCCGATCCCCCCGAGGCCAGGACGAAGGCCCCCCCTGGTCGGAAGCGGGAGCCCCCGGCGCAGGCCGTGCGCTTCCTGCCCTGGGCCACCCCGGGCCTGGAAGGCGCTGCTGTACCCCAGACCTTGGAGAAGAACAGGGCGGGGCCCGAGGCAGAGAAGAGGCTGCGCAGAGGGCCAGAGGAAGACGGTCCCTGGGGGCTCTGGGACCGCCGAGGGGCCCGCAGCCAGGGCAAAGGTCGCCGGGCCCGACCCACCTCCCCTGAGCTCGGTAAGGCGTCAGGGAGGGCTGACAAGGTGCCTGGATGCGGGTTGGTATGGGGTGCGTTTGGGGAGATCAAGACTGCTCAGCAGGTGCCGGGGGTTGGGGGTTTTGCCTAGAGCTGCTAGTCAGCTGCAAGGGTGGGTTTGCCAGAGAAGGCACGGACACAGGGTGGACACAGAGTGAAGGATTGTGAAGGTCCTTGTGCTAGGACTTCCACTGGTGAGGCCGACTGTGACTGTTGTGATGGAGGCTGGGTGAGGCTGAGATGTGAGCTAAGACTGGTGCCTAGATGCCCACCATAGCTCCCCTGGGTCCAGTGGCCTGCCAGGTTGTCGGATCAAGGACCTCTAATGGATGAATGCACTGGTGGGAACCTAAGGACCCCCTCCATAACCCCAATCCCTCTGTGCAGGAGAGATGGTAGATGGTCTCAAATAATTTGCAGATCCCTGTTACAGACACACTTTGGGCCAGAGAACTCTTTACTCTGCCCCTCCCAACCAGGCACCATCCCCTGACCCTTGTGTAGCCAGGGAGCCTTCCCTTCTAGCCTCCTCACCCAGGCTTACACCCTGCATGACTGAGCTGACTGTGGTCCCTACACATGCCTGCCTGTGTTTTCTCCCAACCTTCCCAAGGGTGATGACCAACATCACCAACAGAATGCCTCTGCACCCCATCCCTCATCCTGCACATCATCTCGAGGCCCATGCCTGCAACCAGGTAGAGGAAGCCGTCCTTGACCCACTTCCACAGCTCCTCCAGGATAGATGCCTCTGACTGCTGCTCCTGGGAGACCCTGCCAGGATCTCTCTCATTGCACTTACTACTCTGTGTTTTTCTTCATCAAAATTGTTTTGCATTTAAGTATTACCACCTCAGAATCTTTAGAGATGAGTAGGCCCCTGCCCATCATCCTCCTGGTCACCATTACTGCAGACACACAGCCATGTGCCAGCATTGTGTTAACTAGGACCTTATTTCATTTCACCCTTCTCCTTTTTAATGGCCCTGGCCCCAGGGCAGGGGCCAGATCCCCAAGGTGCACACAAGGCTGGCCAATTCACGAAGTCAGTGAAATCTGTCTTTAGCCATCCTCTAAATGTCAGCTTCAGATGCTCTTATTCCCACCATCTTACAGATAACAAAACTGAGGCTCAGAGAATCTATCTCATTTGCCCAAGGTTTTGTAGCTAGAAAACAGCAGAATTGGGATTCTCACTGCTTTTTTGGCTGTGTACATTGTCCTTTATCTAGCTTACAGAAAGTCAGAGTTGGAGAATGCCCAGAGATCCATGACAGTGGAGTGCTATCATCTCTCAGTATGTATGAGCTTCCTGTAAGCAAGGACCACGTTGACCTCCCTCTAGTGTTCTTGGTACCCATACAGTACTCAGTATGCTGAGAGTACAGGGTCACTGTTCGGTGATTGGATGAAATCAAAGCTGATTTTTGTAGGCCTCTCAGACCTGCCTGCCATTCCCTCTTTTAAATCTGATGGCTTCACACATTTGACAGTTCACCTCGTGTTGGCCTGTGATACCACTGTTATTGCTTAAATCTTGGGCTGCTGTTAGCTTGTCCTCTGTCCACTTGGAAGTTTACACAATCTTGTGCACCTCCGAGTGCCTTGCCAGGGCCTAGGACACCATACACAGTGACTGCTGTATTGAAGCTATACACAGTGCAGTCCTGTCTTCCTCCAGAAGCCAACACTCTAATTGCAGATGAAGCTGAGGAACAGCCAGACTAACATGGAGTCAAGGCTGCCCTGGCCTGTTTGAGAATGCTTCTTCTGAATTCCTTTGTTCCCTGTCTAAGGATATTCAGGAGGCAGACCCTCTTCTCTCCGAGTCCCTGCTTTCTAGAAGCCCCTCTGTCTGGGTTTGGCTTTCTAGGATACAGGCTGCCAGGGCTCCCTCTCTCCCCGGTCATCCCTGCAGGGATCATGGCCCCTTACCCCGTTACCCCTGTGTCCAGCAGAGTCTTCGGATGACTCCTATGTGTCTGCTGGAGAAGAGCCCCTAGAGGCCCCTGTGTTTGAGATCCCCCTGCAAAATGTGGTGGTGGCACCAGGGACAGATGTGCTGCTCAAGTGTATCGTCACTGCCAACCCACAGCCCCAAGGTGAGCTCCAGGGCTGGGCCAAGGTGAGGTGAGGTCAAGGTTGGGAGGGGGCATGTGAGAAGGGAAAGGGAGGTTCCCCTGGACTCCTCTGAGGGAGGGGTGGGAAGTAGGGGAACTATCCCCTCCATGGGGGCTGCCATGACTGGTATGTGTGTTCAGGGACATTTCCCAGGATCCCCGAGAAAAGAGAGGGCAACCTGGGCTTCCCGAAATGAGGGTGGACTCCTCTGAATTCCCTGAGGTTCTGAAAGGAGAGGTTTGGGCTCCTGTGTGTTGTGTGGGGTAGGAGTGAGAGATTTTCGGTGGGTGCCTGTGGGCTGTGGCAAGCTGGGTCCCCGTGCCTCCCCACAGTGTCCTGGCACAAGGATGGTTCAGCACTGCACAGCGAGGGCCGCCTCCTCCTCCGGGCTGAGGGTGAGCGCCACACCCTGCTGCTCAGGGAGGCCCGGGTTGCAGACGCTGGGAACTACATGGCCACTGCCACCAACGAGCTGGGCCAGGCCACCTGTGCTGCCTCGCTGACTGTGAGACCCGGTAGGGAGCCTGTCAACCGTGGGGCTGGGTGGGGGCGAGCCGTGACTCTTCCCTGTGGTTCCGAGGCCCCAACCCCCACCCCTTTCCACTCTCAGTCTTGGGCTTGGGCTCCTGCCAGCGTGCACCGTCCACCGTCCGTCCGTGCAGTCCCTTCTCTGTATTGGCGCTCTGGTGAAAGCGTTTTTAATGGCCCTGGCCTCAGGGCAGGGGCCAAATCCCCAAGGTGCACACAAGGCTGGCCAATTCATGAAGTCAGTGAAATTTGTCTTTAGCCATCCTCTAAATGCCAGCCTCCCATGGCATTTCCCTGAACAGGGTCCTATGGGGAAAGCAAATCGTCCTTGAGTTTCCGAGACAAAGTCTCTCTGCTCACAGTGCTTAAGATCCACCAGGAGCTTTCTGAGGTCATTTCCCCTGTAAGACAGTTCCCCCTCCCAGTAAAAAGAGATGCTTTCGAGTGCCACAAGCCACCTCTCCCCTCCTTTTCTTGAACCCAAAGTCGTAAAAAGGGTACAGCCAGGAGCACCTCTCAGGGGCTGGCATTGCCGAGGCCGCCTTGTTTTCTATTTTTGTGAAAGCCCTTACTTGGTGTCAGACTACTTTCTTTGGGATTCAGCCCAGTTTCTTTCTGGTTCCGCTGGATCAGTGTCAGTGTGCATGGCCATTTCAGCTCATTCAGCTCGCTGGGCCTGACAATCCCCTGGGCCTGGAGAAGTGAGGATGGTCAGGGGATGTTCCAGGAGGAAAACACACTCAGCCCTCAAGGGGGTTAGCATTGGCTGACCAGATCTGGATCAGAAGACCTAGATCAGGGGACAGTGCGGGGCAGATGAATATAGTGCGGAGGACATCCGAGCAGTCGCTTCATGTTCTCGGATGCCTGCGCCGAGAGTTGTTGGAGCCCTGAAGGAGGCTGGGATTTAGACCGGCACGGGGAAGGCAGGACATGCCAAGAGAGGGAACAGCACATGCTGTTCTGTCCCTTTCTTCCACGAAGGGCTGCAGGAGACAAGACGGCAGAGCCTGTGTGCCCGGCCCAGGGCCTCAGCACCTGCATGGTGAGGGCATTCTTAATGGTGTCTGATCACAGTCTCGTGAGACAGTAGAGCCTTTGGTTGCACCATCTGGCTTGTGCAGGTCTTCGGCATTCTTAGCTGTGTATCCCTCCCAGGAGCCCATTCTCCGGGCTTTCTCCTTCTCCTACCCCTCCTACCCCGCTGAATCATGCCCGTCCCTCCACCACATGCTTCCGTCCTTCCATCACCTCTGGGATCTGCCTTCTGACTCAGCTCCCAGCTCCCCTGAGGGGGCCCAGGCCTGGCTCCAGGACTCCGGTCAATACCTGGCTTGGGTTGAGATTTGATGAGGGGTGTGATGGGGGGTGCCCCGATTCTGGCTCAGGGCCATTTGGGAGCCTTTTAAGGTTGGAAAGGCAGTTTGGGGCGAGGCAGCTGTCAGCCCTTGACTGGGAGTTCTGTTTTTGTGGCATAGAACCTCTTGAGTTTCAGTTTCCTCATTTGTAAACCAGAGATAATGACACCATCCTCACGGATGAAAGCGAATGTATGAACGAGCTTTGTGAACTGTAAAGCTGTAGACAAATGTTAGTTGTTAGCGTTATTAACGGGTGATGTTGTGTACAAGAGTTCAGGTTTCTCTGAGGATCTGGTAACTGTCTTATCCTTCTCTGTCCCTTTCTTCAGCCTGTCTGTGCCTTGGGGACTCCACCTCTCCCCTGCAAGACCCATATCCTGCACACCCTCCATAGTTCCTAGCTCCTGTGCCCTCAGCTCATCACAGCATCTCTGCATCTCCCCTGCCCTGGGGAGCCAGAAAGCCTTCATCGCATTAGTTTCTTGCACCAGGCATTGCAGCAAGAGACCCACCCTCCTTAAGTCAGGCTAGCTCGGGGGCCCCAGGGGCTGGGACGCAGGCCTTTGGGTCCAGAATTGCCCTGGCTATTGTAGAACAAGCTGACTTTCTTACCCTACAAGGCACTGTTTAGTCCCGAGTGGCTGGACAGGAGCCAGTGGACCTGAGAGCAGCAAAAGTGGGCAGAACCTGGGGGTGGCACAGATATCTGGCAAGGGGTGGTCCCAGGCCTGGAGTCTGCAGGGAGTGAGGGGTGGGGTCAAGGGAGGGCATCCAGCAGTGTGCCCGTGGACCTGGTGGGGAGCCGGTAGAGGGAGGCAGTGGGCAGTGTCTTGTGGGAAGAAGCCTGCATGCAGCCGCCTCCTTCTCTTGCTCCTTACCCTCCCCCTGCCCAGTGCCATGGTAACCAGGGCTGGTTGCCCAGTCCCCTCTTGGGGTCCACCCTAACAGGGCCTGCTTTTGAGGGCCCACAGATCTCAATTCCTGGTTGGGAGCCATGGTAACCAGGGACTGGATAACTAGAGAATGTAGTCCCGAGCACGGTGGTTTAGGGAGCAGGGTCTGTGCGCACAGGACCTGTTCCTCATCAGCTCCCCAGGTCCCTCCCACCCTTTCCACCCCACTGAATCGTTCTGCTGAGACCGCAGCTGTTCTCCCAAAGTGGATGTGTGTATCGGGGCGGGTGACTAGGGAGTGTGAGAAGCAAACCATTCCCCACTGCTGGCCACATCCATCTCACAAGTATTTATTGAGTGCCAACTAGGTGCCAAGTGCTACGTCTCTCTAAACAGTTTCTTCTGTTTGAAGAGTGCCATAGTCTTTCCCAAACCCTCTCACATCTCTTCCCTGGCAATATCATTGTGCCTCACATATCCCTCAGAGGGACGTGTGACAGGTGGTAACATTTCCATTTTGCAGATGAGAAGACAAAAATGTGGGTAGGAAAGTGAGGTAGAGCTGGCACTAGGCCAGCAGCCTTTATTTTGCACTTGCAGTCTGCCTAGGGATGTTACCAGAAACAAGCAATTTAGGGTGATGGAAATAACTGTCCATGAAGCAAATAAACTTAGTGTGGGGTGCAAATAAAAACACATGACCAGGCCGGGCATGGTGGCTCACGCCTGTAATCCCGGCACTTTGGGAGGCTGAGGCAGGCGGATCACTTGAGGTCAGGAGTTCAAGACCAGCTTGGCCAACATGATCAAACCCTGTCTCTGCTAAAAATACAAAAATTAGCCAGGCATGGTGGCAGGCACTTGTAGTCCCAGCAACTTTGGAGGCTGAAATGGGAGAATCACTTCAACCTGGGAGGCAGAGGTTGCAGTAAGCTGAGATCAGGACATTGCACTCCAGCCTAGGTGACAAAGTGAGACTCTGTCTCAAAATCATAAATAAATAAATAATACATGACCAATTAGCATTTATTGAGTGCTTCATATATACCAGGTCCTGTGTTAATTGGATTATTTTGTTTAATCCAGCCTTATGAGATAGGTTCTATTATGCCCATGTTACAGATGAGGAAACTGAGACTCAGAAAACTTTAGCAAATTGCTCTCCAGACACAGTGGTTCACACCTGTAATCCCAGCAGTTTTGTCTGGAGCAGCATTGGTTAATAGACGTTTCTGTGATAATGGAAATGCTCTATACGTGTGCAGTCCAGTACAGCAGCCCTAGCTCACATGTGGTTAGAGAGCACTTGAAATGCAGCTGAGGTGGCTGAGGAACTGCATTTTAAATTTCATTTCATTTTAATAACTGAGCGTTTAAATAGTCTCAGGTGGCCAGTGGCTGCCTTCTTGGGATGGTCAGCTCTAGGAGCTTAGGGCCAGTTGGAGGCTGGAGCTGTGATTTGAAGCCCTGTCTCAGTCTCTCAAGCCTACACTCCTAACCACGACACTATCCCATCCCATCCCCCTTTTCTGTTGCTCTGATGAAGTTTGAGGTTGAGGTGGCACTGAGCTCATGAGCTCACTGGGAGGGCACTGGTGATGCCCTCTGTGGGTGGGTCAGATTGGGGGCTTCCTCTCCTTCCTCTGTTGATTCCCCACCTGTGACACAGCTGTGGTCCTTCTGTTTCCTTGCAGGCCTGGGGTGAGCACACCCAGCTTTCTCACAATGGGCTCTGGCAGGAGGCCCTCTGGGTGCTGGCCAGGAGGAAGCGGGGATATGGGAGGCCCCATGGGCCTGGGCCTCATCCTGCCACCTCCAGTCCTGCCCTCAAGTATAGGTCTCCTATATTTGAGTTCAAGAGTCTAGCATTTTCCAGCCAAGACCTTGGCCTCTTCATTGCACCTTAGCTGGTCATGGTTTCCGTCACGTTTCCTGGCTGTAAAGTGAGGATCATCATACCACCCAGGCTGCCTACTCAGTGAGGTTCCAGAGGGTCTGTGAGGAGGGTGAGTTAGCTCAGGGCATTTGGGCCAGCGGATACGGCTCATCGAAGCCCATTTTCGTCCCACTCATTTGATCAACATGACCACAGCAGAAAAGAGGTGGTTTATTGGGGGCCATGAAAACAAAAACAAAGAAGAAAACCGTGGCACCTCTGTCAGTCCCTGTCTTCTCTGGCCACCTGTGTCATAGTTGCAGTTTCTCCCTTATGATGGCAGTGGCTGCGATGGGGATGATACCACATGGCCCCCATCGTCAGTTGTTGATAGGGGTTTGGACAATACCTGACAAAGTAGTGTGGCATGGTCCCCTTACCCAAACTCAGCCCTCCCTCCACCCTTCTGCCTGCCAGAAACAGATTTGCTTGACAGGTGGCCTCCCCGAGGCTGGTACCTAGAACAGGGGCTATCACTCACAGCCTGTCAGAAGAATGGAGAGCTCATTTACTGTTGTTGCAGCTTCCTTCTCTTACCTGAAGCAACCTAACATAACCATATGTAAGAAATTAGGACAGGAGTGGTGGCTCACACCTGTAATCCCAGCACTTTGGGAGGCTGAGGTGGGTAGATCATGAGGTCAGGAAATCGAGACCATCCTGACCAACATGGTGAAACCCCATCTCTACTAAAAAGACAAAAATTAGCCAGGCGTGGTGGTGGGTGCCTGCAATCCCAGCTACTGAGATAGGAAGGCTGAGGCAGGAGAATCACCTGAACTCGGGAGGTGGAGGTTGCAATGAGCGGAGACTGCACCACTGCCCTCCAGCCTGGATGACACAGTGAGACTGTCTCAAAACAAAAACAAAAATAAGCCAGGCGCAGTGCCTCATGCCTGTAATCACGGCACTTTGGGAGGCCGAGGTGGGTGGATCACAAGGTCAGGAGTTCAAGACCATCCTGGCCAACATGGTGAAACCCCATCTCTCTAAAATACAAAAAATTAGCTGGGCATGATGGCGCATGCCTGTAATTCCACCCACTCAGGAGACTGAGGCAAGAGAAGCACTTGAGCCTGGGAGGTGGAAGTTGCAATGAGCCGAGATCGCGCCATTGCACTCCAGCCTGGGCAACAAGAGTGAAATTCCATCTCAATAAAACAAAAACAAACAAACAAAAATTGTGAGGCATCCCCTTTGCCTTCGAAGTAAAGGCTGTACACCTTCAGGTGGCCTCTGCCACCTGCACCCATAGGGCAAAAGGTGCCAGAGGCCTGAGATGGGCCCTCAGGTGGCGGTGGGAGGCATCTGCTAGAACACAGGGGTGCCCCACTCCTTACTTCTTGACCCGGTTTTATGGGCAGACAGTTGAGCTACAGCCCTCTGCACATGTGCCTTTTGCTTCAAACTTTGAGGTGTGCACTTTCCTCTGCCTGGAATACTTTTCCCTGCAAACTCCAATTCCAATACCGCCTCTTCCTTCAGTTCCCTCGTTCTCCCTGGGCCAAAAGTCATTTCCCACCTTCCATACTCCCACACCCCTTATCTGTTGCTCTCTTGCTACCTTCTACTTCCTGCTTGCTCTTGAAGTTGCTTGTGTATCTGGCTTGTCTTCCACACCACCCAGAAGTCGCCTGAGGACATGACCATGTCTTTGCCACTCCTTAGCACTGTTCATGGGGGCCCTCTTGGACATTCAGGGGCTGTGTGGACTGCGAGGCTGTATGTGAAGTGGCAGTGGGTAGGCAGAGACCCCCATGACTTTTCAAGCCCTTGAAGAACCTGGGTGAGACACAGAGGTGAGGCTAGGCATGACGCCCAGCCGCAAGGGTCATGAGGCTATTCCTGAGGGGAGCTTAGGAGAGAGACTGGGGAGCGGTGGTCCTCAGAGTGTGGCCCCCAGACCAGCAGCAGCAGCATCCCTTGAAAATGTGTTAGAAATGCAGATTCTTTTTTTTTTTCCAATAAGCCTTTTACACTCCTAAGAAATGCAGATTATTGGCCCCAGCCCCGACCTACAGAATCAGAAATTCCGTGGGTGGAGCCCAGCACGCTATGGTCTAAGGAGCCTTCCAGGTGATTCTGATGCACAGAAAACTTTGAGAACCACTGCCATAGAGTTACAGATTGTGCCCAAGATGGGAGGTCAGATCGTGCTGTGGGAAGCACACGGGCTGTGGAGTCAAACCTCCTAGGTTCAAAGCCTGGCCCTGTTGAAGTGGGGCTCAGTGATACCACCTCTTAGGGGTATCCTCCTCCCATAAAGTCAGCAGTGGTTCCTAAGCTTTCGTGTGCACAAGCGTCACTTGGGGTGCTTTTTAAAAATGCAGTTTCCTGGGCTGGGCACGGTGGCTCACACCTGTAATCCCAGCACTTTGGGAGGCTGAAGCAGGTGGATCATGAGATCAAGAGATCGAGACCATCCTGGCCAACATGGTGAAACTAAAAATACAAAAATTAGCCAGGTGCGGTGGTGGGTGCATGTAATTCCAGCTATTTGGGAGGCTAAGGCAGGAGAATTGCTTGAACCCAGGAAGTGGAGGCTGCAGTGAGCCAAGATCACGCTACTGCACTCTAGCCTGGTGACAGAGTCAGACTCCATCTCAAAATAAAAAAAAAAAAAGCAATTTCCTGACATTTCAGAAAATCTAATTCACAGACTGGAGTAAGGTTGAGAAATCTATATTTTAAATAAGCCCGAGGTGGTCCTGATGTTAGCAGGTCAAGTATCATTCTGAGAAGCCCTGATGCAAAGGGCCACGTGTGACACCTTTTATGTACTAGATAGTCACAGTGGTGGCTGCAACTCTGATGTGAGAACACATCAGGGGACATTGGAACAGTTGGGGCTGGCGAATGTGCTGGTCTGAGGAGAGAGAGTTCCCTGTGTGCTTCCTAACGCCAGCATTTTCATCAAATGAGTCTGACCTGAGAGTGATGTTGAAAGGGCAGACACGAGCACTGGGAGCCAGCGTGAAGGGGCGGTACTTCCGCAGCGGGTTGTTCAGGGCCAGTGAGTGTATGTGCCTCTTAGGTTTGGAGGGGCGGCCGCTCTCTCCTTCCTGGCTGGTGTAATTGTGCTTCCCACAGTGAGAGTTGGGCTTGTGGGTGGAGCAGGGCTGGAATGTCAGGGACTGGTTCCAAAGTTGGTTTTGGCAATAGGGCCAGGGAAGACTAGGTGGCACCAGATTCTGGTGTGGAGCCTCAGGAGTACTCCTCCATCAGCCTCCTTGGTCACTCACTTTTGGAGGTATGGAGGGACAGGGACTACTGCCTTGTCTGGAAGAGGCCTGGGCTGCTCTGACAGTCTCTCTTTCCAAGGGGCTTGAGGATGGGGTTGCGCTTGGTGGCTGGGAGCCCTCCAGCATGCTGTTCCCCTGGCCACCACCAGGGGCCTCTCTTCAAGCCTTGGTGATCGGGCCTTCAGCTTCGCTCTCGCTCCCTGGGCCCCTGAGCCTCCTCAGCATGGTCCAGGCTGGAGGTGACCTGGAGCAGGACTCTAGGCTCCACAGAGGGGTAGGACTGCTCAACTGCGGGGCCATGCCTGTGATCTCAGCTTCAGTGGCCTTAAGCACCAAATGCCATTCAGCCTTCTCTCCCCAACCCTACCTCAAGACAGCCAGCCTGAACATGTTGTGGGCCCCTCCTCTGCCCGGCCCCCAGCCCTCCTTCCTCACTGGCCATGCTGGGGAACACAGGTCATGACTTAGGAATGTGACCCTGGGCAGGGGTGAGGTGATAGGAAGAGGGAGAAGGACATGTGACCCCTGCTCAACAGCCCCCTTCTCTCTTGCTGTGTGTCCAAACCCCTTCCCCTGTGAGAAGTACCACCCCTTTATACTGGCTCCCAGTCCCCCACGCTGACCCCATGCTTCCCCAACCCAGACAAATGGGTGCTCATGATAAGGGGCCATTTGGGGGAGGCAGCCCCCGCTATCCTCCATAGTGGGGTTGATGAGTGACAGGCAAGTTGCCAACAGGTGCCCTGGCAGAATGGGTAGGAGGGCTGCGTGTGGGCTTAGTGCCCTGGGGTGGCTGCTGGCCAGACCTTCTATGGCTGGGATGGGGGGCAGAGGCAAGATTCTGGGCCCCCTCAGGTTCTTCCCCCACCTCTGGGAAGAAGGGCAAAGGTCTTGACAGTCCTCTGATTTTTGGGGCCAAAGAAAACAGGTACGGCCTAGCTCTGTAGTATTTGAGGCTCCTTAGCACATTCTCAGGTCAGGGATCTTGGTGGTTTAGTCAGAGCAAGGGGCAACCCAAGGAACAGTTGCCATGGGCACCTCCTTTGGCAGACATGTCGGAATGAATGGGTCAGGGCACGCATCTTGACTGGCACAGTGCAGTGCCACCCCTCCCTGTCTTGCTAGGGGACAGAGGCCCCACATCTTGAGTCAAGGTGCCTCGGAGGGGGCTTTGCTCTTGTCAGGTTCCGGAGCTGTAAGGAGAGGAAAGGCAGATCCCGTGGGTGGCTTGGGAGTGAGCAGGGTGGCTAAATCCAGACAGCCTCACTCCGCCCTCCCCTCTCCCCTCTCCTCCCCCTCCACGCCAGGGCCCAGGCTGCCTGTGGTCTCGGCAGGCACCACCTTCCCAGCCAGCTGCCTGCCTGCTTGCCTGCCTGCCATCCAACCTCCTCCTTCCCCTCCTCAGGCGCCTTCCCCTCCCCAGGGCCTTCTCCGTACAGGGACTGAGCTGGGTCAGCCGAGTGAGTGGGGCTGGGCAGGTTGGACAGGCCCAGCTCCTGCTCCCTGGGGAGACACGCTGGGGTGGGTAGTGGGTAGGCAGCAGGAGGGCCTGGTGCCAGGGCAGAGCGTTCAGGACAGGCACAGGCTGGGGTCCGTGTGCAGAGCCTCAGGGTGAGTTGGGGTAAAGCCCTGCTGGGGTCTTGGGGTTGGGGGGGACCTGGGGGGAGAAGCCAGGGGACTGTGGCAGTTTCATGTCTGTATTTGGCAGTCGGATAGGAGCCAGCTCAGCTAGACTGGGCCCCTGGCCAGTTGCAGGGGAGGGCGTCAGGGCCCTGGGGACACCCCTCCCCCAAGGCCGACTTTGGTGCCCCCTCCTCCCCAGGCTGAGCTGCCCTTTTCTGTGCATGACTCCAGCTCTGCTTTCCTTTCCCTTGAGCATTTGGGGGTGCAGGCTGTAGGGCTGTGGCCAAACAGGTGCCCCTGGGGTTTCTGCAGCAGGAAGCTGAGAATGGAAAGGGAAAGGGGGAGGGGCAGGCTAGACGGTGCCGCCTCATTGGCCCTGGACCGAGGTCAGGATGTGACTTGTCTGTGTTCCTCTGCACCAGACCCAGCTCGCCTAGAAGTGGGCATCCTAGCCATGCTGCTCCAGGGGTCCACAGACATGCATCCCCTGCTTTTGGAGCCTGCAGTTGGTGGGCTAGGCCCCTAGTCCATGTCAGGAATGTGGGTTCCCTGCTCCAATGGAATTCTCTCACCAGGCCCAGGAGTGGCCCCTCTGCTGCACGAACCTCTTGCTCCAGGCCTTTCCCTATGGTGTCCACTTGAGGGAGGATCAGCAGGGTCGTGTTGGCAGAGCCGTAACAGAGGAGGTTCCAGGGGCTCAGGGAGAGAAAACAACTGGGTGACATCGCAGGAGCCTGGGGGTGAAGTCAGGGCAGGGCTGGCCTGTGGGGAGCTGCCCCAACTGCTGGGCTCTGGGTGACATTCCAGCCGGCTCTCCCAGGCTCTCCGCTCGTCTTCCTCCATGGCAGCTGTCTCTGTCTGTCTCCAGGTGGGTCTACATCCCCTTTTAGCAGCCCCATCACCTCCGACGAGGAGTACCTGAGCCCCCCAGAGGAGTTCCCAGAGCCTGGGGAGACCTGGCCCAGAACCCCCACCATGAAGCCCAGTCCCAGCCAGAACCGCCGTTCTTCCGACACTGGCTCCAAGGCACCCCCCACCTTCAAGGTCAGACCCCTGAGGCTGGGGCCCGGCCTCCTGTGTGCCCCGTTCCTTTGGGTGCCCCTTTGTTCTTGGGGCCATGCTCAGGCACCAGCAAGACCTGGAGCTTTGCTCCCATTCAACCCTTCTTACCCAGAGCCAGTTTCAGTCTGGCTACGGAAGAGGCCTCCATCCCAGATTCCACAGCCCCCAGGACTCAAGGCTCTGCCCTGTCTCCCTTGACACTTTGGGGTACCCCCTTCAGGTCTCACTTATGGACCAGTCAGTAAGAGAAGGCCAAGATGTCATCATGAGCATCCGCGTGCACGGGGAGCCCAAGCCTGTGGTCTCTTGGTGAGTAGCCACACTTCCCACCACCCACGGGCAACTCCATCAGGCTTTGGCTCTGGGAGGTCTGGCTTTGGTTAGAAGGAACTGGAACTTTTGTGGGGTTCCCCATGATCTGCCTCTGGGGCCTCATCTTAGGGATAGCAGTGTACTCCCCCTAGGACCCTGTCCCTTGCCCCGCGTTCCAGGTTTATTTAGGGCTTCCCCTTCTGGGGAGGGGTTTGGGTCTCATGTCTGTCCATTTGGGATAAGTGTCCAGGTGCAGTGGCTTATGCCTGTGATCCCAGCACTTTGGGAGGCTGAGGCGAGTGGATCACTTGAGGCCAGGAGTTCAAGACCAGCCTAGCCAACATGGCAAAACTAAAAATACAAAAATATAGCCAGATGTGGTGATAAATGCCTGTAATCCCAGCTACTCGGGAGGCTGAGGCAAGAGAATCACTTGATCCTGGGACGGGGAAGGTGCAGTGAGCTGAGATCGCACCACTGCACTCCAGCCTGGGTGACAGAGTGAGACCCTATCTCAGAAACAAAAACACTCCCCTCCCAAAATTGGCAAGGAGCAAGACATTTCAGAGGCCAAGGAAGGAGGATTGCTTGAGCCAAGGACAAGACCAGCCTGGGCAACATAGTGAGACTGTCTCTACAAAAAAAATTTTTTTTAATTAGCTGGATGTGGTAGTACATGCCTGCAGACCCAGCTACTTGTGAGGCTGAGGAGGAGGATCGCTGGAGCCCAAAGTTTGAGGTTGCAGTGAGCTATGACCACGCTACTGCACTCCAGCCTGGGTGATATAGTGAGACCCTGTTGCAGAAAAGAAACCACACAACAATTTGTTCTCAGCTGCCAGCAGCCCAGAGTTAGATGTGGGTCTCAGCAGCAGGGCCTCGCTCATCCCAGGTACCTGGAACAGGGTTTACTCAGCTTGCTCATTTTTTATTGGTTGGAATTCTGTTTTTCATTTTTAATTGATTGCCTCATCTCCACTATGATTTTCTTTTTTTGAGATGGAGTTTTGCTCTTGTTGCCCGGGCTAGAGTGTAGTGACATGATTACTGCAGCCTCTGCCTCCCGGGTTCAAGCGATTCTCCTGCCTCAGCCTTCTGAGTAGCCACCACACCTGGCTAATTATGTGTTTTTAGTAGAGACGGGTTCACCATGTTGGCCATGCTGGTCTTGAACTCCTGGCCTCAGGTGATCTACCCACCTTGGCCTCCCAAAGTGCTGGGATTACAGGTGTGACCCACCATGCCCGGTCCCCACTGTAATTTTTTTAACATTGTAAGTTTTTTAATATCCCTTTTGGGAAGTGGAAAAGCTATCTATCTGTTATAAATATATAAAAATAAGACATGGAGAAATTCAGGAATTATTAAGAGCTAGCCAGGCACGGTGGCTCACACCTGTAATCCCAGCACTTTGGGAGGCTGAGGTGGGCAGATCATGAGGTTAGGATTTTGAGTCTCCAAAAAAAAAAGTTATTAAGAGCTAAATAGGGCCAGGCATGATGGCTCAAGGCCTGTAATTCCATCACTTTGGGAGGCCAAGAGAGGAGGATCATTTGAGCCCAGGAGTTCAAGACCAGTGTGGGCAACATGGTGAAACCCTGTATCTACAAAAAATACAAAAAATAGCCAGGCATGTTGGCATGTGCTTGTAGTGTCAGCTACCCGGGAGGCTGAGGTCGGGGGATCGCTGGAGTCTGGGAAGGTAGAGGTTGCAGTCAGCTGCGATTGTGCCACTGCACTCCAGCCTGGTGACAAAGCAAAACCTTGTTTTTAAAGAAAAGAAAGAAAAGAAAAAAGAGCTAAATAGCATGGCTCTACCTTGAATGTGGCAGGGTTCCGAGAATGGAGAGCTCCAGGTAGTCAGAAGTGACCTGGAAGCTCCTGGAGGCGGGTGAGATGGCAGAGTCAGGGTCAAAACCTAGCCCTGGAAACCAGGGATGCCCACGGTCAGGGGACAGGTCCGGAGGCTGGGCAAACTGCACAGGGAAGGAGAGGCCTGCGCAGTGCTGCAGCCCCAGGTCCTGCACACACAGATCAGGTCCCTGGGCCCTGGGACTGAGTTCTTGCCTCTCTGACAGGCTGAGAAACCGCCAGCCCGTGCGCCCGGACCAGCGGCGCTTTGCGGAGGAGGCTGAGGGTGGGCTGTGCCGGCTGCGGATCCTGGCTGCGGAGCGAGGTGATGCTGGCTTCTACACTTGTAAAGCGGTCAATGAGTACGGTGCTCGACAGTGTGAGGCCCGCTTGGAGGTCCGAGGTGAGTACCTTATTTCTCCACAATGCCCACCTGGCCCTGGCCCCTTCCTTCCACCACTGTCCACTCTCATACAGCCTCAGTTACAGGATGCCACCACTGAAAGGGCCTTATGGAGGCCCCTAGTCCAGCTGCTTATATTATTGTTGAGTGAACCAAGGCCCAGAGACAGGAAGTGACCTGCCCAAAGCTGCACAGCATATTGTTCCGTGCTCAGCTTATTACACAACCCTACCTTCCCTGTTGTTCTGTCACAGAGCCCTGGCAGCAGCCAGAGACCCTGCACCTACCACTGGCCAAGCTCTCTCTACACTCTTCTGAGCCTTTGTCTCCGTGCTCTGCCCATGACCCTCCCTTATCCCCCTCCCCCTCTCCTCTCGCCCCCTTGCCCACCCTCCCATCCCATTGCTGTGCAGAAGCTACTGTGAGGTAGCGGTGGGGAGAGTCTGGTGGCTGGACCCGTTCGGAGGGGCCCTTGGGGTGGGTGAGGCATGGAGCATCACAGGGACCCTAGGGTACCAGGGTGAGCACAGCTGTGACGTGTGAAGAGGCCTGGGCCCTCAGAGCCTGGGGCATAAGTGCAGGGGCCCTTTCTGGCAGCAGACATGACAGGTCCTGGCTAGGGGGTCCTCAAGGGCCTGTGGATTTTCCTCCCCAAGGACCAACCGTTTATCTTGCCTTCCACTTCACCTTTGCCCTCAATGGCTCCTCGCTTACTCTCCTCGCTTCTCCCGCAGCCCCCAGCCTCCCACCTCCCGCCAAGGCTCAGTGCTAGGCCCCTAACAGTCATGGTCCCTCTGCTGGCCCCTGCCTCAGTTCCCCTCCTCTATGCCTGATGTTCCTGTGGTTGCCACCTCCTTGGTCTCCAGATTCTTCAGCCCTCCTCCCCGGCCTGCTGCTTCTCCAGGGCCTGGCTCTGCCTTGCTTCTCTGTATTAACCCGTGTCTCGGTGCTTCTTTCTCCTGGTGATTCCTTCTGACACCCCCAGGCTTTGGGGTGCTCCTGAGCCCATGAATGCCTGGTTGCCTGGGGTCTCTGCCTGCCCAGGAACCCTGAGGACCCAGTTTCTGGCTAGCTGCCAGCCCACCCAGTCCAGGGCTAACCTTTGGGGAGCCAAGAGTGGCTGTACTGCCCTGGCAGTGTGAAAGGTGGCCCTCCATGCAGAAGGGCCCTAGCCAGGTCTGCATGCGTGTGTGTGCATGTATGCGTGCGTGTGTGTGTGCGTGCATGCGTGTGTGGGCATGTGTGTGTGCGTGTGTGTGTGCGTGCGTGTGTGTGTGCTGCACTAACCTGCCGCTTGCTGACTGAGGTTTTTGTCTGTACACAGGCGAGTGAGCTCAGGGGGCCACCTGTGCTCCCCCCGCTACCCTCCGAGCCGCGCCCCTGTCTCAGGCACCTCTCGGACCTCGCTGTGTTTCACTGCCTCCTGCCCACAGACCCAGGCCCGCCGGCCCGGACCCGTCCCAGCCTCCCCTCCCCACCCCATGTAGCCATCAGGGGGATAGCCCATGGGCCCCTGTGGACCCTCCCTCCCCAAGTGGACACATGGCTGCGCAGGCCAGGAGGCCCACAGATGGACTGAGTGCTGGGAAGGGCAGCTATGTGGGGTATCAGCCTCCCAAATCTCTTCCTGAAGGGGGGCACCGGGCGAGTGCATGTGCTATCGCTGCTGCAGGCCTGTCTGTCTACCTGTTTGTCTGTCTGTGTGTCTGTGACAGTCAGGGAAGGATGCCTCTGAGCTGAGGTGGGGTCAGACAGAGTGGAAGAGATTAGGGCTTGCCATGGAGGGGCCGAAGAAGCAGAGGCTGTTGACCAGGGCCTTACCAAGAGGGGTTGGACACTGACCATTCCAGAAATGGGTTTCAAATGGCACAACAGTTTCTATTCCGCAAAAGACCAAAAGCCAGAGACTCCAGGATCTGTGCTGATGAACTGCCTGGCTGAGCCCTGGCCCTGGCAGGTTTAGGGCCCGTTTAGGGCCCCCTCCTTCCCTGTCAGGGCCTGGGGTACTCTGTCTGGGAATGAGGGCATTAACCAGGCTTGGTGCCAGAGCAGGGGCATGGGTCCGTTGTAGTGAGCATGGAGAGATTTGGAAACACCTATTTCTTAGCTCAAATAAAGTCCAGTTTGTACCCAGCTGGTGTGTTGTGTTATTTTTTTCTTCCCGCCGCCGTCTCTGCCACCATGTGGCCCTCTCGGTTTCCCCTCCCTCAGTCCCCTCTCGCCTCCATGAGTCACCTTCCCTGGCCCAGCTTGGATTGCCGTCTCAAAGCCAGGTCTGGGCTCGTCTTGCAGTCCTGGCCAGGTGGGTGGGCTTTCTCCATCTCCAGAGAACAAAATGCATCTCTCTCTCTGTGTCTGTCTGTCTCTCTGTGTGTGTGTATTATGTGTGTCTCCCTCGCCCTTTGTGTCTCTGCTCTGTGTGTGGCCCCCGTGGCTGCTTTCCCCTCAGCACACCCTGAAAGCCGGTCCCTGGCCGTGCTGGCCCCCCTGCAGGACGTGGACGTGGGGGCCGGGGAGATGGCGCTGTTTGAGTGCCTGGTGGCGGGGCCCACCGACGTGGAGGTGGATTGGCTGTGCCATGGCCGCCTGCTGCAGCCAGCACTGCTCAAATGCAAGATGCATTTCGATGGCCGCAAATGCAAGCTGCTGCTTACCTCTGTGCATGAGGACGACAGTGGCGTCTACACCTGCAAGCTCAGCACGGCCAAAGGTAACTCCCCACTCAGGCCTTAGTGCTGCCATGGGTGCCCAAGAGCTGGAGGGAGGAGACTGGAGGGTGCAGAGTAAGATGCCCGGGAAACAGAGCTCCAACCCCTAGGTGAAGTGTGGGGGATGGGAGCTAGTGCATCACTCGGCCTCAGTAAAATGTGTGCTTAGAATAGTGGGTAGCACAAAGGAAGGGCCAAGACTTGGTTAACTGTTCCTAGGAGGGAGTGTATCTGCTGAGGTGGACGTGGGTTCCAACGCCTGCCTGGCAGGTCACCAACCACATAACTTTGAACAAGTCACTTCATCTCTCTGAGCTTTTTAGCCTGCTCATCTGTGAAACAGGGATGGTGATCACGCCTCCTTTGTAGAGGGATTGGCAGGATGAATGAGATAATGGATGTAAAGAATGAAGCCCAGTGCCTGTCAAAAGGGCCTTACCAGGAGCGGGTGGGGTACTGATCATTCCAGAAAAGGGTTTCAAATGGCACACCTGCCTAACCAGCCGTTGTTACCACTGATGATATCTCTGACCTGGGCCTGTCCTCATGAACAGCAGAGATGATGGCACCTGCCTTGCCACATTGTGGGTGATGAAGGCCTAAGGGGAAGTTGCAGGGACTTTGGAAGCAGGAGGGTGAATAGGGACTCTTATCTCCTCCAGAAGCTTCTTTGGGGGTTGGTAGAGTGGGGTCAAGGAGCATCTGCTCTGAGTCGGGGGCAGGGGGCTCGGAGCATGGGCATGGCCCTGGCACAGAGGATAATTATGAGAAGGAGATGGAGGAGGGGTGGGTTTGGCTTCTAGGACCCTCTCAGAGCTGGACTGTGCTTTATCCAAGGTGGGCAGGAAGGAGAGAGCTGGGAGCAGGCCCTGGGTGCCTATGGAATCCCCAGTCCACCATGGCAGCCTGGGCCCATGCTTGGTGACCTCACCCTCTCAAGAACGTGGGCATCTGTGCATCTGGATCTGTGCCCACTGCCTCTGCTGGGCACTCAGAATCTTTGCTGGGCTCTGCCCAGGCTCCAGCCTCCTGCTCAGCCTTAAGTCAGGAGCGGCAGGTGGGGATGCCGGGACCTCCTTGGCCTTCCCTATCTCTGAGCTGTCCCCTGCCCCCCAGATGAGCTGACCTGCAGTGCCCGGCTGACTGTGCGGCCCTCGCTGGCACCCCTGTTCACTCGGCTGCTGGAAGACGTGGAGGTGTTGGAGGGCCGAGCTGCCCGCTTCGACTGCAAGATCAGTGGCACCCCGCCCCCTGTTGTTACCTGGACTCATTTTGGTATGGCCTCTTTGCTGCAGGTGTTGAGGGCTCCCAGAGGGCCCAGGTAGGAATAGGGTGCACCCAGAGGGCCCTCACTGTGCCTGCTCTGCATTCCCACCCCTTCCTCCTGCAGGCCGCCCCATGGAGGAGAGTGAGAACCTGCGGCTGCGGCAGGACGGGGGTCTGCACTCGCTGCACATCGCCCATGTGGGCAGTGAGGACGAGGGGCTCTATGCTGTCAGTGCGGTCAACACTCACGGCCAGGCCCACTGCTCAGCCCAGCTGTATGTGGAGGAGCCCCGGACACCTGCCTCAGGCCCTAGGTACCACCAGGGCCCCACCTGATGCTGGGGCTGCCTGTGAGGGGGCCAGCCCAGCCCTGGGGTGGGAGGCATGGCCCTGGGCCTCTGGGCAGCCATGTGGTCCTTGCAGCTCGAAGCTGGAGAAGATGCCGTCCATTCCCGAGGAGCCAGAGCAGGGTGAGCTGGAGCGGCTGTCCATTCCTGACTTCCTGCGGCCACTGCAGGACCTGGAGGTGGGACTGGCCAAGGAGGCCATGCTGGAGTGCCAGGTGACTGGCCTGCCCTACCCCACCATCAGCTGGTTCCACAATGGCCACCGCATCCAGAGCAGCGACGACCGGCGCATGACGCAGTGTACGTGTCTGGGGAGGACACCGGGAGTATCCCCTGCAGCACCTTCTTGGCTTGCCATGCCCTGCCCCTCTACCCAGCTTCCCTCCAGGCCTTCCCTCTGCAGCCTGACCAGGGATGGGGCGCCAGAGGGAAGAGAACCTAGAGGGACTGTGAGGTCATTGCCTCCCCCGCAGCCTGCAAAGCACTCATCTGCTGAGTCACCCCTCCGTGTCCATTGGCACTTACTGGGCAGGCAGTACAGTCTGGAACTCCCCCGAATCGGGCCCATGAGCAAGTTACAAAAGCCCTCCGTGCCTCGGTTTCTCCTCTGTAACTGGGTTTTTACTAGACTAAGTCAGTTAATACATTTAAGCCCCCAGAGCAGGGCCTGGCAAAAGGCAGTCGGGAGGCGTGAACTCTCACTGCTCTTGTTTTAGTGGTCACCATCAGCGGTGGCACTTCCCAGAGACACTGGCATGAAAAAGCAGGTGTGGGTAGTGTCTGGCATGGAAGGCATGCTCTGTCCAGGGTTGTTAGGAAATAGCAAATGAAGAAGAAGGGGCCAGGGAGACACAGACGAACACATCTGGGTTGATGTCCTCTCGGCCTCGGGTATTTTCTCATGGGACATCTCAGTTCCGTCCTTGAAGGAATCTGAGTCTTGTGTGAGAAAGTCTGCTCACCTCCCATAAACAATGCGCACTCTTTGGCCCACAATGGTTTCCTCTTCCGGCTGCAACATGACAAAAGCTCACCTTTATTAAGTGCTTTCTAAGTGCCAGACCCTGAGCACAAGGCATGACAAGGACCATTTTACCTTGCCACAGGCCTGTAAGACAGGTACTATTAGCCCCATTTACAGATGGGGAAACTGAGGCTTAAAGCAGTACAGGAAGCTTCCCAGATGCAAGAAGGGACTGTCTGACTCTAGTGCCCAGCTCCTAACCAGGAGGCCCCCATCACCCATGCTGCATTCTCCCTGACCACCCAGCCATCTCCAGTGCCACCGCCCTGGCTCCGCCCCCTGCCCACAGCCTCCCATGACTGTCATTCTCAGCCGCAGGCCTCCCGGTCTTCCAAGCCGCTCTGAGGCCCTGAGTGAGTGTCTGTCTCAGGATCTGAGCTGGCGTCTCCGCTTCTGCCTGTATCTGGGGTCACTGGCAGCCCTTGGCTCCTCTTCCCTTATAAATAGCGTCAGCAGAGATAAATGAATTGGTGACTATTCTCTGCGGAGATAACTGCAAAGAGAAGGGAGGGGTGTCTGGGGACAGCCCTGACATGAAGGAGGACAGCGCAGGCCTCCTCACTGTGTCCTCGCCAGAGACAGCATCCTTATCATCCAGGGAACAGGGAGTAGGGAAAGAGCTTTGAAATCACATGGAACCAAGGTCAAGCCATCATTTACTGGCCGTGTGACCTTGAGCAAGTCAGTATCTCTGACCTTATTGGTAAAATGGGGATAATTTTGTAGGTCGTTGCGAGGATTTGGGGGAAAGCATGTCAGGTACCTGGTACAGGCTGGGCACAGAGCAGACAGCTCTTGTAATATATCATAGAATGTATTTGGCATTTACTGTGTGTGAGGTTCTGGGTCTGGTGGGACAAGCAGATCTGACAAAGTCAGTCCTCTCTTTAAGGAGCTTGCAGGCCAGATCAGGAGCTATGATTCATGCCAGAGGAAGAGCCCCCACCCACGAAAAGCAGTGTGGGCCAGTGCCCGTCGATGTGCAGGCGAGAGGGCTGGAGTCCTGAGGGGAGTCAAAGGATGGGGTAGCGAGCAGGCCAGGGGCAGGGGGCTTCATGGGCTGTACCCGCTTGAACTATGTCTTGAAGGAGAAGGAAGCCTTAGGTGAGAGGAGAGCATCCCACAGAGGAGGAATGTTAGGAATGACCTGGAGATGGAACTCAGCAGCTCGTGTAGGGGCCTGGTGGTTTTCCAGCATCCAGATGCAGAGGAGCAGCAGAGATGCGGCTGGTGGGGGGTTTAGGGTGAGGACTTTGCTTCTCTCCTGGAGGGCTTCCCTGCAGCTGTGCTGGAGACAGGATGGCAGTGGCCTTAGTGATGGAGAAGAAGGGTTAGGGGAGGGGCCGTGGGAACAAAGCTTTGTTGGAACTTTGACACGGAGGTTGTGACCCCACAGAGGCCAGTCAACAGGGACGGGGACCCCAGAGGGTGGCCCAGTGTAGGAGGAAGATAAGATGATAAGCTGCTCGGCCTAACACACTGGAGGGATAGACTTGGAAGCCAGCCCCGGTCTGGACCTGGAGTTTGCTGCACCATGGATGCACTTCCTGCTCCCTGCCCCATCCTTCCCTACTCGCCTCCTTCCTGCAGTGGATGGGGGTGAGGGACCAGGCCTGGGATGGCATGAGCCTACCCCTCAAAAGGTATCCTCGGGGCTCAGGCCCAGTGTCACTGTCCTCCCCCACCAGACAGGGATGTCCATCGCTTGGTGTTCCCTGCCGTGGGGCCTCAGCACGCCGGTGTCTATAAGAGTGTCATCGCCAACAAGCTGGGCAAAGCTGCCTGCTATGCCCACCTGTACGTCACAGGTGAGGCAAGCACCTTCGTGGTCAGTGGCATGCACAGCCTGGCCTCTGGCACTACCTGGGGTTCAGGGCCTCCACACCAGCTCCCTTCCCCTCCGTCCCCTGGGGACCCTCCTGCCTTGCCCTTGCCCCTGCGCTGAGCCCCCAGGCCCTAACCTCCCGCTCTGAGGCTCGAAGATCCTGCTGGGCTGTGGAGCCCTTGGACCCAGCGGACGATGGACCTGTGGCTTTCAGATGTGGTTCCAGGCCCTCCAGATGGTGCCCCGCAGGTGGTGGCTGTGACCGGGAGGATGGTCACACTCACATGGAACCCCCCCAAGAGTCTGGACATGGCCATCGGTGGGTCAGGGTTGCACAGGACTGTGGGTGGGGAAGGGGTTTAGACAGGGTAGGCTCAGACAGGGCACCATGGCGACCAGGCCCCAGAAACAGATGGGGAGGGGCAGCAGCTGATGGAGTGCTGGCAGGAACAGCTTCACCTGTCTTCTCTCCATGGTGGATGTTGCTCTCCCTCTGGGTCAGTAGAGGAGGAACAGGGCACCGCTACATTCCCTTCCCATGCTCAGAGGGACTAGGCGCCTGGGTCGGGACTTGCAAATGCCCTCCCCTCCACTTGTCCAGGATCTCCTCCCATTCTGCCTCAGTTTCCCTACCTCAGGAATTGGAGTTCAAGTCCAGCCCCATCTGTGCCTGTAACTGATACCATGTTGGCTTTAAACCTGCCAGGGAAGCAGTTGGGCCAGAGCAGATGGGGAGACAGGCAGGAAGCAACAGCAGAGACTGAGGCACATCCTCAGGGCAGACTAATGATGAGCTCTAGGGTCCCAGGCCAGGGGGATGGGGAGGGGTGCCACCCCTGCAACACCAGCCTGCAGTAGCTCTTCTCCCGCCAGACCCGGACTCCCTGACGTACACAGTGCAGCACCAGGTACTGGGCTCAGACCAGTGGACGGCACTGGCCACAGGCCTGCGGGAGCCAGGGTGGGCAGCCACAGGGCTGCGTAAGGGGGTCCAGCACATCTTCCGGGTCCTCAGCACCACTGTCAAGAGCAGCAGCAAGCCCTCACCCCCTTCTGAGCCTGTGCAGCTGCTGGAGCATGGTGAGCTGGGGTGCTCCTGTCGGGTGGGGGTGGGAGATGCTGGGATGGGGAACAGGGCCCTGTGGTGGAGGCTCGGGCTGGCCTGGACATGGGAACCGGCAGGAGCAGCCTGGCTGGGTGCGACCTGGGCCCATCTGTGCACTCTTCTTCCTCCTTCAAGCAGCAGGGCACGGGGGCCGAAGCTCAGGCTTTGGGATCAGGCCTGCTGGGGTCCAGCCCACAACCCCAGCTTTGCTGCTCCCTGGCTGTGTTCCCTGGACAAATAGCTAAACCTCTCTGAGTTTTAGCTTCCCCATCTGTAAACACGGAGCTCAAGTGCTGATTAGGAGTGTTAAAGGAGTAGTGGGTGCTGAGGATGCAGCATCAAGCCCAGCACAGAGCCTGTGCTCTCCTCCTCCCAGGTCCACCCCTGGAGGAGGCCCCTGCCATCCTGGACAAACCGGACATCGTGTATGTGGTGGAGGGACAGCCTGCCAGTGTCACCGTCACATTCAACCATGTGGAGGCCCAGGTCGTCTGGAGGAGGTGAGCCCTTTCCCACATGTGGCATCCTGGGTCTGGCCCCACCTGGCCAGAATTCCCTGGGGCAAGATCCCAGGTGACCTCCCTGTCATGTGTCCCTTAGCTGCCGAGGGGCCCTCCTAGAGGCACGGGCAGGTGTGTATGAGCTGAGCCAGCCAGATGATGACCAGTACTGTCTTCAGATCTGCCGGGTGAGCCGCCGGGACATGGGGGCCCTCACCTGCACTGCCCGCAACCGTCACGGCACGCAGACCTGCTCAGTCACATTGGAGTTGGCAGGTGGGTGACTGCGAGGCTTCTTCCTAGCCTCCTTCCAAGGCCCAGAGCTCTCTCTTCATACCCCAGCTACACAACCCACCTGCCACTGCTGCAGATCCAAGCCCTTGTCCTTCTGTCAGGCCTGTCCATGTCATGGCTACACAAACACCATACTAGTAACCATGACAACAATCTATTGGCCGGGTGCTGTGGCTCACTCCTATAATCCCAGCACTTTGGGAGGCTGAGGTGGGTGGAACACCTGAGGTCAGGAATTTGAGACTAGCCTGGCCAAAATGATGAAATCCTGTCTCTACTAAAAATACAAAAATTAGCTGGGCATGGTGGCAGGCGCCCATAGTCCCAGCTACTCGGGAGGCTGAGGCAGGAGAATCACTTGAACCTAGGAGGCAGAGGTTGCAGTGAGCCGAGATTGCGCCATTGCACTCCAGACTGGGCAACAAGAGCGAAAACCCATCTCAAAAAAAAAAAAAATTGTTGAGCCTAGTGTGTGCTAGTCTTTAGTACTAAGCACTTTACATATATTGCCTCATTTAATGTTTACATCAACCTTGTGAGATGGGGTTGGTTACTATCCCATTTTACAGATGAGGAGACTGAGGCTGAGGCTCAAAGAGCATGCTAAGAGTAACTGGCCCAAGTTCACAGAACCTAATAAGTACAGGAGCTGGGTTCAGGTGTGGATGCCTGACTCCTAGCTCCTGTGTTAAACATGACAGGAAATAGTATTTCACATATAACAAACATGGGAAGACCAAGGTGATTTTTAAAGAAGCCCATGAACACATCTTATCACCAGACTTCCAGCCCTGGGGATCCTGGCCGCCTTTTGGCACAAGCCTATTTGACAGAGCCTCCCAATGTTTGCAGCAAGGATTCTTTTTTTTTTTTTTTTTTGAGACAGAGTCTCATTCTGTCGCCCACACCATCTCAGCTCACTGTAACCTCCACCTCCCAGGTTCGAGTGATTCTCGTGCCTCAGCCTCCCAAATAGCTGGGACTACAGGCACGCACAACCATGCCCAGCTAATTTTTTGTATTTTTAGTAGAGATGGGGTTTTGCTGTGTTGGCCAGGCTGGTCTTGAATTCCTGGCCTCAAGTAATCAGTCTACCTTGGCTTCCCAAAGTGCTGGGATTATAGGTGTGAGCCACCGTGCTGGGCCTTAGGATTCTTTTTATAATTTCTCCTTTAAAGATGTAGTCTTTTAAACCAAATGCATTAGGTAGAACTATTTGATTTTCTAGTTTGTTAATTAACCCTAGACATATGTAACTGTCACTCAGAACTCCTGATCAACATGGGCTAAACAGGGTTACCTGCTGAGTAAATACAATTCCAACGGAAAGTAAAGAAAGTGACATTTTACTTAGCACAGGCAATCTTATCGTGGGTAAATGGACATTTTCTGGTGCTTTCAAAAAACCATCGAAGCTCACTTGAAACTTTCCGATGCTTTGACCGTCAGTGACTGCCCCCACCACCTCCCAGCCCTTGGGGGCCAGGATTCCTAGAGGGGAGGGGAGGTGAAGTTGAAGAGAAGTGGCCATAGGGTGTGTAATGAAGAGACAGGGAACCCTTCTGGCCGGGCTGCGAAGATGGCGAGAGGGGCTGGGGGCTCTTTTAAGTGTCTCTGTCCTTGCCTGGCCTGCCCCTAACACTCTCTACTCAGTCACTTTACTCCTTGATAATTCATCTTCAGGACTCACTTTTCTTCTCGGATACAGGGGGATCCCTGGGATTTGGGGAGGCCCTGGCCCTGAGAAGCCTGCAGCATAGCTTAGCTGGAACAGTGACCGATGGAGACTTATGTCCCAGCCGGCCAGGGCTCAAATGGAGCTGGGGCTTGCACTGTCACCTGTATTCCACTAGACCCCACACCACCTCACCCAGGCAGGGCAAGTGGAGGGGTGGCCCCCTTCTTCCCCGTCAACCCCACTGCAGTGTCTCCCCCATCCTCAGGATGGCCTCCCCCATTGTCTGTGTGCCTGTGAAGGGTGGGGGTCCACACCCGGCCACCACCTTCCCAGGCGCCTGACTCATCCTACTCCTCCTCAAGCTGAGATGCTCAAACATGCTGGGGTGGGGGTGGGGGCTGGTGGGGAACACTTGGAAGTCACAGCCTCCTTTGCAACATTGCAATATGTATTTAATTCCATCATGAGAATTAGAAGCTGCTTTACCAGGAAATCATATGACCACGTGACATGTACGGAGAATGAAATCACAGCCACATGTGGGAGATAGTGAGTCCATTTCTACACAGTTTGGTTAATATTTGGGGGTTGTTTGTTCATCTTGCCATTTCCCACGTGCTATTAATAGAAGGCCCTCTAAATTTTTTCAACGATTCAGAGAAGAAACTTCAAGATAGAGGCAATGCCATCCATGAGCTTAATTCAGGGTCACAGACTGGGTCACCTGCAGGGGCCAAATTCAGGTAGTCAGAAGCCAGCGGGTGGCCCTGTGAAGAAGGGCAGCCACCCACAGGGGGCAGCATTGAGCCGCTCCTCGCCTGCGGATTCCTGCTGCAGTGAGGGGAGCGACTCAGGATGGCCAGTCCTAATTTTTCGAGACAGGCAGAAAATCCAGATTTCTTTTGTGTGTGAAAATCTCCTAATTTTAGAGCTGCCAAATGAATACTGAAGGTCAAACAAAGCAAGCCTGCACCTTGTGCCAGGTTTCCTGAGATTTGGAGAACATCACGTTTGGATTTACGGGAGCGGGGCATGCTTGGTCCACGCGGGGAACTGTTGTGCCAATTGGTGGGGGTGTGGCTTGGTGGAAGGCGGGGGTCTAGCGTTCTGACTGAGCCAGTCGCTGACATGGGATTTGGGGAGGGGCTGAGGAGGCAGGGTAAAACCAACCCTCTGCCCCCTCCCTTCCCACCCTTATCCCCGTGTGTTTCAGAGGCCCCTCGATTTGAGTCCATCATGGAAGACGTGGAGGTGGGGGCCGGGGAAACTGCTCGCTTTGTGGTGGTGGTGGAGGGAAAACCACTGCCAGACATCATGTGGTACAAGGTCAGAGGGTGCAGCTGGCTGAGCCTAGGAGAGGGAGGAGGGGCTCCCTGGGGGAGTGGGAGGGTCCTAGGAGGCCTTAGGAGGGCGGAGCCTAGGCAGAGGCGTGGTTAGGACGAGGAAAGGGGAGGTAGGGGACGGCCTAGCTGAGGGATGCAGAGCTTTCTGTGGGAGATAAGGGAGGAGCTGATTCTGAGTCCTGGGGAGAGATGCGCTGCCCAGAGTAGCAGATGAGGGCGGGGCCTGGTGCAGCAGCTCTTGGCCCCAAGGTAGAGGTGAGGCCAGGCCCAGGCTGGAGATGACACCAAACTCTGCAGGACGAGGTGCTGCTAACCGAGAGCAGCCATGTGAGCTTCGTGTACGAGGAGAATGAGTGCTCCCTGGTGGTGCTCAGCACAGGGGTCCAGGACGGAGGCGTCTATACCTGCACTGCCCGGAACCTGGCGGGCGAGGTCTCCTGCAAAGCGGAGTTGGCTGTGCATTCAGGTGGGCAGGAGTTCCGGGGAATGATAAAGCGCCCACCCCCTGGAATCTAATGTGACCCCCGCTCTGCCCAGGAAGCAGCCAGCCCTGGACTCCCAGCCACCACATCCCCAGCCCAGCACCTGGCCTCAGGCCCCCAACATCTTGCACTTCTTCTGTCTCCTTCCTCTGCCTGTCCCAGTCTCTGGCCTGCTTGCTTTCTTCCCCTCCCACCTAACACTAGGACATCTCTGCCCCAGCTCAAGCAGCTATGGAGGTCGAGGGGGTCAGGGAGGATGAGGAGCAACGAGGAAGGAGACTCAGTGACTTTTACGACATCCACCAGGAGATCGGCAGGTATGGGGCTAGGAGGGGAGCCAGTGGGGGCAAGGAGAGGCTGCTGGGTCTGAGGGCTGGGAGGGATGGAGAGGGCCGCCCCGATGGCTGATCCCTGACCCCCCTCCCTGTGTCAACCAGGGGTGCCTTCTCCTACCTGCGGCGTGTGGTGGAGCGTAGCTCTGGCCTGGAGTTTGCGGCCAAGTTCATCCCCAGCCAGGCCAAGCCAAAACCATCAGCACGTCGGGAGGCACGGCTGCTAGCCAGGCTCCAGCACGAGTGTGTCCTCTACTTCCATGAGGCCTTTGAGAGACGCCGGGGACTGGTCATTGTTACGGAGCTGTATCCTGGGACAGGCTGGGGGCTGGGGAGGACCCATGCCTAAATGACTGGTCCTTGTGACATCCAATAGGCAACAGTTACACAGTTTTACAGTTTACAAAGTAGCCCCATTGGCAGTTGGGAGGAATACGTCTGGAGACTTCTGTGAAAACCAACAGTTTTAAGTTCATTGTTAGCTTAGATTTATGTAGCATTTAATGTGTGCCTGGCAGCGTTCCAACAGTTTTACAAATATTAACCTATTACTTCCTCATATATTCCTATCTCCTAGAATGTTATTATTGGCTTATATTATCCCCATTTTACAGATGAAGAGACAGGCATGGAGAGGTTAAGTAACTTGCTCAAGGTCACAGCTAGCATGTGGCCTGTGCTTTTCATCATGAAATGCAGTATCATGCATCTGCATATTTGAAGTGACCCCATTTCAGATCAATACTTGGCTTTATTTGGAGGCTGTTTTCATAAACAACAGATTTTATCCTTTCATGAAGGCTGTGGTTAAGCGAAGGCACATGGTGGTAAGGATGCTGGGTGGTCCGTCATCACCCCAGTAGCAGGGTGACTGAAACCTGCACGTGAGCCTGCTGCCTGCAGTGTTTGAAATCAAACCTCAGCAAAATGACAAATTATTCCATGTCATGGACCTTTTAGGTCATTCTCAAATAGAGTCAAGAAGTTCCATCCATTGTCAACAAAATTCTGCTGTAATTTGATCCCTATAAATGCTTTACAGGGTGGGCAGGAGAGGAAATTTTAGCTCCGTTTTACTCCTGGGAGAACCTAGGCTTAGAGAGGTGAAGTGACTTGCCTGAGTTCCCATGGCCAGTGCTGAGCTTGGACCCGCGCTGAGCTCTGGGGAGGGCCAGGCAGTTGGCTCTGGGCACTGTTCTCCTTGATCTGGGATGTAGCTGCACAGAGGAGCTGCTGGAGCGAATGGCCAGGAAACCCACCGTGTGTGAGTCTGAGGTGAGGGCAGTGGGTGGTAGGGGCCAGGTTGGGCACCAGCCTTCACCCACCAGAGCTTTGAGAACCAACAAATGGGTCTGAAGCCAGGGGTGGGGGTGGAGAGCAGTTAGGCAGCCAGTAGAGTCCCCATTCATCGAGACCAGATCCCCATCTATTTGGGACTTGCAGTGTTCTCTGTAAGTCTCAGCAAACCCACCCCAGCTCCTAACTGTTGTTTCCTATTCTTCATCACATAAACATCCCCCCAACATTTCTCCTGGAAGGAGCCCCACCTAGATTTTATTCATCTCACTGCAGTCCTGCCATGTTGGGCTGTACATGTTGTGCACTGCACAATTCCACTTATTACCTTGTAAATGGCTCCTCCCTATAACTGTATTGTCCCCTCCAGTGCACATGGTAGCCTTGGATCTTTGCAACCCCAAATCTGTGTTTCAACCCCTTCCACGAGCCATCTGAAGGCTACTTCTCGGGCACAGCCTGACCTCTTGCCACCCTGGAGGTGATCAGATATACACCACCCTACCCCCCACAGAGTCTGCGCCCCCTATTTCCACAGATCCGGGCCTATATGCGGCAGGTGCTAGAGGGAATCCACTACCTGCACCAGAGCCACGTGCTGCACCTCGATGTCAAGGTGAGGTGTGGACTGGAGAGCAGACAGTCCCTGTGGGAGCCAGGAGGTGGAGTGTCCTCCCATGTTCATTCGGCCCCTACTCCTCGCCTTTCGTCTTCCAGCCTGAGAACCTGCTGGTGTGGGATGGTGCCATGGGCGAAGAGCAGGTGCGGATCTGTGACTTTGGGAATGCTCAGGAGATGACCCCAGGAGAGCCCCAGTACTGCCAGTATGGCACACCTGAGTTTGTGGCCCCCGAGATTGTCAACCAGAGCCCTGTGTCTGGAGTCACTGACATCTGGTAAGGCTGGCATGCTGGGCTGGGTGGGCCGCGCAGCTGCTCTTGGGGCTGCACTGGGGACATGCTCACTGGCAGGGAGACTTACCAAGCCTGGAGTCCTTCTGACCGTGGGATGGTGGTGTTGCTTGCAGGGCCTCCTGCCCATGTGACTCCTTGCCCCTCGTGAGTCAAGGATGCCTCTCTCTCTCAAGGTCTCAGCTCTGTTAGTCCCTGACTCCTTGTCTACCCTGGCAGCTGGGCCTTCCCCTCAGCAGCCAGCATGCCTCCTCCAGTGGGGCAGTCATGGTCCCATCGGTCCCCAGACTTCTCTGGGCTTCCTGGGCCAGCCCTGCCGTAACCCTGGACTTCTTCAGGCCTATCTGGACCTGTGGGTTCAGAGTCCTCCCTAAAGAAACCTCTCCTGTGCCCATTGTCCATGGCACTGTTCCCAGGGAGCTTAGAGCTCACTCAAGTCAGCAGTAGCAGAGAACTGCTCCCTTCCAGTCGGAGGTGGGCAGTCCCCTTACCATCAATCTCCTTTCTCGCAGGCCCGTGGGCGTTGTTGCCTTCCTCTGGTAAGGACCCTCTGAAGTGTCCCAGCTGTCTCCTGGCAGCCCACCCCTAACCTTTGCTGGGCTGCAGCCCACCCCCTTCTCTTCCACACCCCTACTCCTTCTTGCACTGCAAGGGGCCTCATGTGCATGAAGGTGGACACCCTGGTCTAGATGCCCATGTTCTGCCTGCCTCATACCCCTCCATAAGAGGTGGGCACCCTGGATGGAGAGAGCCCAGTGCAGGCTCAGGGCCATGGAGGTGGAGATCTCCTTGGCTCTGAGTGTCCAGAACTTGGACTAGAAGGGAATGGAGTTCAGGGTGGGCACATCCCCTTGGCACTTCACTCATAGGCCACACTGGAGGAGGGACTGACAGGTCCTCTAAAGCAGAGGCCACTAGCCCCCATGGCAGTACCACCTCCTTGCCCATCAGGAGGCTAGGGAGGGGACAGGGCAGGAGAGAGTCTGCAGCCTTGCCTCCTGCCCAGATTTGCTCTGTCATCCTCTGTCATCCTCACAACCCCAAAGCCTCTGCCTGTCCCCAGCCCTGTGCCCCCACAGGCATTCCCCTTTGTCCCTGGCTGCCCCTCACACCAGCCCTCTTCACCCCTGCAGTCTGACGGGAATCTCCCCATTTGTTGGAGAAAATGATCGGACAACATTGATGAACATCCGAAACTACAATGTGGCCTTCGAGGAGACCACATTCCTGAGCCTAAGCAGGGAGGCCCGTGGCTTCCTCATCAAAGTGCTGGTGCAGGACCGGCTGTGAGTACCAGGCCCTGGGAGCGCCCGCCGCCCTGGCCAAGGGCTGCCCTCATGCTACCCGCCTACTCCTCCCAAACTCCTGCCCCCAACTCCTTAGGAGCCCTGTTTGCTCAGTTATTGACTGACCGGATGACTGAATGATAAATCCCTTCTTAATCCTTATTCATTCACAGGAGGCCGACCGCAGAGGAGACCCTAGAACATCCTTGGTTCAAAGTGAGTCTAGTCTGCAAAGTGGTGGCACAAAAGGTGGAGGGAGAGAGAATGTTACCAATGGTTCCATTTATTGAGTACCTCCTGTGTGCAGTAACCACCTTAGGTATTATATATACATATGACCTGTTAGCATCACAATAGCTTTGCAAAGGAGCACCATTTTGGTGACAAGGAAACAGGCTCAAATCAGTGATGGAGTTGGGGGTATCCTGGACTCCTGGGCGTCCTCAGTGGAGTTCTCCGTCATGCTCGAGACCAGACCCTGGTCTTCCTGACTTCTGCGTGTCCATCTCTGTCCTGCACTGGTCCCATACACTAGGGCTGGGGTTGACCAGGCTGGCTCAGCCCCTCGGTTATGAGCTCCATGTGGGCAGGTTCTCGGTTCTCACTCATTCATCTTCAAACCCCAGTGCCTCAGGTACAGTGCCAGGCATTGATGGGGTCTCAGGGATTTGTGGGGGTTGGGGGGGCAGGGATTCAGCAATTGAGTCCAGAAACAACACCTGAATAAACGGTTCATGGAGGTTGTGCTGGGTCATTTGAAGGCTGAGGTCATTCTGGTGTCAGGAGTTGAATTAAGAGCATCCTTTCTCAGACCAGAAATGAGCTCCGGAAGAGAGAGCCTGGGTGGGTGGCTGAGGGAAGCAGCTGTCTTGGTCTGGACCACCAGGCTCCAGATGTCTGGGGTGCTGGCCCTACATGGAGACAGAGGGGGGCCGGGGAGCCAGGGCTCAGGTAAGGGGCCTAAGAGCATAGGCCTCCCAAGGCAGCTGGTTTACCAAGACGGGAGCCCTGGTGGATGTTAAGAAGCCTAACCCTGGGAGTCCCCGGTTTCCTGCCGTTCCCTGCAGGGCTCAGGGGATTTGTCCTGAGGTGTGCACCTTGGCTATAGGTGTTGTCCTGACAGACCCAAGGGGAAGGGGATCCCCAGGAGCCCAGACTCAGTGCTGCCCAATCCACTACCTCCCCCGCCCTGCCCCATGGACTTGGTCTCTCTGTTGCCAAACCTGGAGGTCTAGGTTGACAGCTTTCCCTCAAGCCCTCTTTCCTGGCTTTGCAGACTCAGGCAAAGGGTGCAGAGGTGAGCACGGATCACCTGAAGCTCTTCCTCTCCCGGCGGAGGTGGCAGGTGAGTGCGGCAGGCCGGCCTCTGTGCTTTCCACCTTCTCCTTCCCTCTAGCGCTGCCTTCCCCCTCCCGTGGGCCTTCCTTTCCTGCTCCTGTCTTCCTGCTTTCACTGGCTCCGTGCCCAGCTTCCTGCCTCTTCCCTGACCCTCTGCATGCTCAGGCCTCTTCTTCAGGGATGAGATGGGCCTGGGAGGGGGGAACAATCCTGCCCCAGGGGTCCCTCGGGTCTGACTCCAGTACCCTGTCTCCAGCGCTCCCAGATCAGCTACAAATGTCACCTGGTGCTGCGCCCCATCCCTGAGCTGCTTCGAGCCCCCCCGGAGCGGGTGTGGGTAACCATGCCCAGAAGGCCACCCGCCAGCGGGGGACTCTCATCCTCCTCAGATTCTGAAGAGGAAGAGCTGGAAGAGCTGCCCTCAGTGCCCCGCCCACTGCAGCCTGAGTTCTCAGGCTCCCGGGTGTCCCTCACGGACATTCCTACTGAGGATGAGGCCCTGGGGACCCCAGAGGCTGGGGCTGCCACCCCCATGGACTGGCAGGAGCAGGGAAGGGCTCCCTCTCAGGACCAGGAGGCTCCCAGCCCGGAGGCTCTCCTCTCCCCAGGCCAGGAGCCCGCAGCTGGGGCCAGCCCCAGGCGGGGAGAGCTCCGCAGGGGCAGCTCAGCTGAGAGCGCCCTGCCCCGGGCCGGGCCGCGGGAGCCGGGCCGGGGCCTGAACAAGGCGGCGTCTGTGGAGCTGCCGCAGCGCCGGAGCCCCAGCCCGGGAGCCACCCGCCTGGCCCGGGGAGGCCTGGGTGAGGGCGAGTACGCCCAGAGGCTGCAAGCCCTGCGCCAGCGGCTGCTGCGGGGAGGCCCTGAGGATGGCAAAGTCAGCGGCCTCAGGGGTCCCCTGCTCGAGAGCCTGGGGGGTCGTGCCCGGGATCCCCGGATGGCACGAGCTGCCTCCAGCGAGGCAGCGCCCCACCACCAGCCCCCACTCGAGAATCGGGGCCTGCAAAAGAGCAGCAGCTTCTCGCAGGGTGAGGCGGAGCCCCGGGGCCGGCACCGCCGCGCGGGGGCGCCCCTGGAGATCCCCGTGGCCAGGCTTGGGGCCCGCAGGCTACAGGAGTCTCCTTCCCTGTCTGCCCTCAGCGAGGCCCAACCCTCCAGCCCTGCACGGCCCAGCGCCCCCAAACCCAGTGCCCCTAAACCTAGTGCCCCTAAGTCTGCAGAGCCTTCTGCCACCACACCTAGTGATGCTCTGCAGCCCCCCGCACCCCAGCCTGCCCAAGACAAGGCCCCAGAGACCAGGCCAGAACCAGTCCGAGCCTCCAAGCCTGCACCACCCACCGAGGTCCTGCAAACCCTAGCGCTGCCCCTGACGCCCTATGCCCAGATCATGCAGTCGCTCCAGCTGTTGGGCCATGCCCAGACCCCCCAGCAGGGCCCTGCCGCACCGCCTTTAGAGCCCAAGCCCCACGCTGCTGTCTTCGCCAGAGTGGCCTCCCCGCCTCCAGGAGCCCCGGAGAAGGGCATGCCCTCAGCCCGGGAGCCCCTGGTGCTAGCCGAGAAAGCCCGGGTTCCCACAGTGCCCCCCAGGCCAGGCAGCAGTCTCAGCAGCAGCATCGAGAACCTGGAGTCAGAGGCCGTGTTCGAGGCCAAGTTCAAGCGCAGCCGCGAGTCGCCCCTGTCGCGGGGGCTGCGGCTGCTGAGCCGCTCGCGCTCGGAGGAGCGCGGCCCCTTCCGCGGGGCCGAGGAGGAGGATGGCATATACCGGCCCAGCCCGGCAGGGACCCCGCTGGAGCTGGTGAGACGGACCGAGCGCTCGCGCTCGGTGCAGGACCTCAGGGCGGTCGGGGAGCCGGGCCTCGTCCGCCGCCTCTCGCTGTCACTGTCCCAGCGGCTGCGGCGGACCCCTCCCGCGCAGCGCCACCCGGCCTGGGAGGCCCACGGCGGGGATGGAGAGAGCTCGGAGGGCGGGAGCTCGGCGCGGGGCTCCCCGGTGCTGGCGATGCGCAGGCGGCTGAGCTCCACCCTGGAGCGGCTGTCGAGCCGGTTGCAGCGCAGTGGCAGCAGCGAGGACTCGGGGGGCGCCTCGGGCCGCAGCACACCGCTGTTCGGACGGCTTCGCAGGGCCACGTCCGAGGGCGAGAGTCTGCGGCGCCTCGGCCTTCCGCACCAGTTGGCCGCCCAGGCCAGCGCCACCACGCCTTCCGCCGAGTCCCTGGGCTCCGAGGCCAGCGCTACATCGGGATCCTCAGGTGAGGAGGGGCAGGGGTAGGGCAGCAGGTGCAGAGGAGGGTGGGGTGCGCTGGAGAGAGGCTGTGGGAGGAGCAGAGGGCTGGGGACTCCCGTCAGGGGCGGACAGAGACCCAGAGGGTGGAATGGCAGCGGGGCAGGGTGGGGCTAGGTGTTCCTTCTGGTTCTCTGGGCTGAGGGCTGCAGGGAGGTGGGAACCTGCTGGTACTGACTGAGCAAATGCTCACGGGCCTGGGTCTTCACAGCCCCAGGGGAAAGCCGAAGCCGGCTCCGCTGGGGCCTCTCTCGGCTTCGGAAGGACAAGGGGTTATCCCAACCAAACCTCTCTGCCAGTGTTCAGGAGGAGCTGGGTCACCAGTACGTGCGCAGTGAGTCAGGTAATAGAGGCCTGCTGGGTGAGGACCCTCCACCGCCCCCCCATGCCCCCCTGCCCCCATCAGGGAGCAGTCATGGCTGGTGGGAGGTGGGCCACCTTGATGAGCCTAGTGGAAGGGGTCTGTTGGGACAACTATAATGGCAGCAGCTGCCAGTCATTAGAGAAGCTAAGTGTTCTATTAAACACTTTACAAGCATTGCCTCATTCACTCCTGCAGCACTGTTTGGGAAATATTGGTGCCATTGTCTTTACTGTACAGGTGAGGAGACAGGCTTAGCAATGCTAAGAATCTGTCCAAGTCGCAGAGCTAGTAAGTGGAGCAGCTGAAGTCAGACTGTGTGACCTTCTGCAGCCAGGTCCCAGAAATGGCTTCAGGGCACCATACTTATGTCTGTCTGGGGCTGGCCTCCTCTCTCCTGGGGGACCCTGGAAGGTTTTGTAACTAGCTGTACTTTTAAAGGAGCTCAAGTTGGGGCCCTCCTGCCCCCACAGTCCCCCTTTAGATGTATGTGTTTGGGTTTGTACCCAAAGACACTCACTTTCTCACCCACCTAGAGGACCACAACCCAGATTGAGCCCCCTAAGTCTCCATTACTCTACAGCTCTGAACACATGACTGCCCCTCTCTGAGCCTTCTGCACAGAAAAGCAGCCTGCGGAGCTCTTTGGCCTAGCTCTTTGGCCTCTTCTGTTTCTCTGCCTGAGTGTCCTGGAGCTCCAGATAGGGAAGCATTCCCCATGTGGGATCACCCCATCCCCTCTGAAAAAGGGGCATTACTCAAGGGCAACAAGCAAAGGCTTTGGGAGGTTGGGTTTAACAGAGCAGCATGCAGGGAAGGAGTGGGGCCATGAAGCCGGGCTGTGTGCAGGATCTTGACAAGCCACCTGTCCTGTTCTTCCCCCATTTCCTGGTAAAACTCAGAATGGAGTGACTGTCGAGCCTTGCCTCAGCTGGGCTTGAAGGGATTGTATCCAGCCTTGGCCAGGGCAAAGAGGGCTGCAGTGAGAGAAAAGGAGAGAGAAAAGGGCCGCTGGTGGGGAGGAGAAGGGAGGGTGGAGAATCAGGGGGAAAGAAAGCGATCAGCCGGCAGAGAGGCCTGGGGACAGCTGATCCCTTCCCACCTGGGGCCTCCCTCCCAGCCCAGTTTTGCTTATGCAGCTGATTTCCTGCCGAGGCAGTGTCCCCTTACCTCATCCGCTCCCTGTTCCTTGCAGAAACAAGGCTGTCCCATTCCACTTTACCAATCAGGGCTGGCCCCTGGGAATGGGGGTGGGGCTGGCAGAGCTGGGCCGGGGTCACTTTCACCTCTCCTCTGGGCCTCTCTCTCCCTGCTACCCAGTACTCTCACTTGGCCTGGAGGCAGCCATTGAGAAACAGTTCACATTGCCTTGTAGGAGCCTCAGTGTGGGAGTACAGTGGGGTACAGTGGGAAGGGGGGCACACTGCCATCCTGATCACCACTCCTGCTGAGTACTCCTCTCCTTTCTGGCTCATCCCCACTCCCAGTCCCCTACAGTTCTTCAGACAGGCAGCAGCTGGGGCTCCCAGGGCTCCTCAGCTTTCTCTGCCCAGGTGAATAAAATCCACCCCCGAGGCCTCCCCTATCCCCACCCTCCACCCATGGCAGGACTGGGATTTTTCTAAAGGGACATTCTCAGGGAACATGCACTCAAATCCTCAGGGCACTAAGTCACAGGCTGGCTACATTGGAGGAAGACTGGTCGTATCCCTAGCCCCGCTGTGTGCATAGCCACCAGCTAGCTGTGAAGGCAGCTTTTCTGCTTTGCTGAAACAGCCTCTTTCTCTGGGGGTCTGCTCCAGGCTTCTCTGCTGTCCATATTACTAAGATAATGGTAACAACAAGACAAGCAAGTATTTATGATCAGTTACTCTATGCCAGATACTTTACATGCCTGGTAATTGTCACAGCAAGAATCCTGTGGGCGTGGTATTATTTTCCTCGACTTACGGATTAGAAATGGAGCTTCTGAGAGGGTAAATAACTAGCCCAAGGTCCTGCAGATACTGTCTTTTGCCCCTTCAAAAGCTCTCACCACTCAGCTGACCTGAAGGAGTATAGAGACCTACAGCAGCTGGGAAGAGGGGCCAGGAGGCCGACATGCTTCCAGGATCTGCCCACAGTTTTCCTAGACTACAGCTCTTTTGAGACTGCACACTCTGATGGAACATTCCTTGTTCGGTCCCTTCTCAGCTCAGACCGCTACCTCCTCTCAATTCTCTTCTCACTTGTCCTACAGTGCCCCAGAGAGGGTGGGTCTCACAGGATCTTAACCATTACTGTTTTCAGTATTTCCTTTGCTTTTATTTTATTTAACAAATCCTTATAGACCACTTAGTGCCAGGCCCTGCCCTAAGTGATTTACAAACCCATAACATAAGTAGCATTGTCAATAGTGCAAGGAAAAGGCAGTTCTGCACACAGCGAGGGCCTGGGGAAAGTGATGCTTGCCCCAGAGAAGGCATGGTGTGGGGTGCTACTTTCCACATCTGCCTGGGAAGAGACAAGGTTTCACGCTGCTTCCTGCCGGCTGTTTGCAAGCCTTCTCCACCCCTCCCCCGGCGGTAAGTGGGCCAGGGTCCCCACAGAAAGATGGCTGTCTCTGCTTTTCCTCCAGACTTCCCCCCAGTCTTCCACATCAAACTCAAGGACCAGGTGCTGCTGGAGGGAGAGGCAGCCACCCTGCTCTGCCTGCCGGCAGCCTGCCCTGCCCCACACATCTCCTGGATGAAAGGTAAGGAACTGTGCCTCCCACAGAAAGGGAGACCAGCAAGTGGCCCTGAACCCAGGGGATGGGAGGGACTAGGCCAGGGGTTGGGGTTGGGCATATTTGGGGGGATGCTGGAGTGGGGAGCAACTGAGGGGCCCTGGACATGTGCTAGTTCACTCAGCAGCTCCTCCTGCTCCTCCCTGTCCCCAGACAAGCAGTCCCTGCGGTCAGAGCCATCAGTGATCATTGTGTCCTGTAAAGACGGGCGGCAGCTGCTCAGCATCCCCCGAGCGGGCAAGAGGCATGCCGGGCTCTATGAGTGCTCGGCCAGCAACATCCTGGGCAGCATCACCAGCTCCTGTACCGTGGCTGTGGCCCGTGAGCCTGGGGCAGGGCCCAAGGGGGGAAGTGATGGGGATGGAGGGGCGGGGCCAAAGAGCTCTTAGTAGGGGCTCACTGGGACTCTTCTTTCTTTTGTCAGGAATCCCAGCAAAGCTAGCTCCTCCGGAGGTGCCCCAGACCTACCAGGACACGGCGCTGGTGCTGTGGAAGCCAGGAGACAGCCGGGCACCTTGCACGTACACGCTGGAGCGGCGAGTGGATGGTGAGGATGGGGCAGGGGGAGGATGGGGGGAGTGGCAGAGGGAGGGGAGAGGAGTCTGGGACGGCCAGTGCCTTCCCGGGCTCTACAGATAGCACTGGCAGTGGGGGCCACCCCTTCTGTGGCCTCAGCCCCTCCCCTATACTGCCTATAGGGGAGTCTGTGTGGCACCCTGTGAGCTCAGGCATCCCCGACTGTTACTACAACGTGACCCACCTGCCAGTTGGTGTGACTGTGAGGTTCCGTGTGGCCTGTGCCAACCGTGCTGGGCAGGGGCCCTTCAGCAACCCTTCTGAGAAGGTCTTTGTCAGGGGTACTCAAGGTCAGTGCGAAGGTGTGGGCTGGGGGGAGGAAGGGGGCCCTGAGCCTAGGGGTCTTGTGGAGCACAATGGCTTTGCCCCAAGGCACCATGGTGATGATTTTCTTTGTCTCTTAGATTCTTCAGCTGTGCCATCTGCTGCCCACCAAGAGGCCCCTGTCACCTCAGGGCCAGCCAGGGCCCCGCCTCCTGACTCTCCTACCTCACCGGCCCCGCCCCCAGCTCCTGCTGCCCCCACGCCCCCGTCAGTCACTGTCAGCCCCTCATCTCCCCCCACACCCCCCAGCCAGGCCTTGTCCTCACTCAAGGCTGTGGGTCCACCACCACAAACTCCCCCACGAAGACACAGGGGCCTGCAGGCTGCCCGGCAAGCAGAGCCCCCCCTACCCAGTGCCCAGGTCACCCCAAGTGAGCCCAAGTCTTTTGTCCTTGACACTGGGAACCCGACCCCAGCCTCCACTCCTCAAGGGGTTAAACCAGTGTCTTCCTCCACTCCTGTGTATATGGTGACTTCCTTCGTGTCTGCACCGCCAGCCCCAGAGCCCCCAGCCCCTGAGCCCCCTCCTGAGCCTACCAAGGTGACTGTGCGGAGCCTCAGCCCAGCCAAGGAGGTGGTCAGCTCTGCTGGGAGTAGTCCCCAAAGCTCTCCCAGGCCAGAGGTCACCACTCTTCGCCAGGGCCCCCCTCAGAAACCCTACACCTTCCTGGAAGAGAAAGCCAGGCAAGCAAGGTTGGGGAAGGGGAGAGGACAGAGAGGAGTGTGGGTCAAAGTCTGGAGCACGTGGCTTCGGAGAGATCAGACTGTCCTGGCTGGGGTCGGGGGAGGTGCTGAGGTTTAGGTCCTTAGAACGATTGAATTCAAATGTGTCAGACAGTGTACTCAGTGCTTTAGCCATGTGGTCTCATTGATTCTTCACAACTCTGAGGGACACTGTGCTATTAGTGTCACCCATTTCAGGTGGCAAAACTGAGGTTAGAGAAGCTGTGGGATTTACCTAAGGTACAGAGCCAGTGAGTGGTGAAGTTGGGACTTGAACCCTGGTTTTCTAGGATTGAACTCTGGAGCCTACCCTGGAACCACTATATTCTTACCCCTAGGGGGTCCCTGTGTTAGTCCTCCCTATGGAAGTGTCCCCCTCCTCTCCTCTGAGCCTGTGGTGCCCCTCCCCTCCCCAACACAGGGGCCGCTTTGGTGTTGTGCGAGCCTGCCGGGAGAACGCCACCGGGCGAACGTTCGTGGCCAAGATCGTGCCCTATGCTGCTGAGGGCAAGCGGCGGGTCCTACAGGAGTATGAGGTGCTGCGGACCCTGCACCACGAGCGGATCATGTCGCTGCACGAGGCCTACATCACCCCTCGGTACCTCGTGCTCATTGCTGAGAGCTGCGGCAACAGGGAGCTCCTCTGTGGGCTCAGTGACAGGTAGCTGGGTATTCTGGGGGAGTAGCGAGGGAGAGGAGGCTGGGCCAGGTATCAACGGCTCCACCCCTGCCTTCCCAGATTCCGGTATTCCGAGGATGACGTGGCCACTTACGTGGTACAGCTGCTACAAGGCCTGGACTACCTTCACAGCCGCCATGTACTCCACCTGGACATCAAGCCGGACAACCTGCTGCTGGCCCCTGACAACGCCCTCAAGATCGTGGACTTCGGCAGTGCGCAGCCCTACAACCCTCAGGCCCTTCGGCCTCTTGGCCACCGCACGGGCACTCTGGAGTTCATGGGTGAGGGGACCAGCTGCCAGCCAGGGTGGGGACAGGGCACTGCCAAAGGGACAGCAGCCAGGGCTCACCCCACTTCACCCACGTATGTGCCACTTATTGAGTGATTACTTTATGCAGTCAATGGATGAAGTATTTGGCTTTTTCTTCCAACTGATCTTTAGAATAACCTGGAGTTTGGCATAATATTAGCCCCCTTTTATAGATGAGGAAACTGAGGTGTACTGAAGGTAAGGGTTTATCCAGTCGGACAATTATAAATGCTAGAGCCAGGATTTACTAACGCTGAAAAGACAGGAGAATCTATTATTTTATTTAAATAAGGAAAATCAGCTACAATTTGAGCAATCTGCTAAATGCTTGAGGTTCATTATCTCTCTTTCTTAGTGTGGGACTACAAGCCACTCTTTACAGATGAGGCAATGGAGAGCCAGGCAGGTTTAGCCTGGGGTCGCCCAGGGTCCCATAGCTAGAATGGGCAGGTCTGGAATTAGAGCCAGCTAGGCTGATTTTGAAGGGTTTTTTTTTTTTTGAAACGGAGTCTCTCTCTGTTGCCCATGCTGGGGTGCAATGGCTTAATCTCAGCTCATTGCAACCTCTGCCTCCCAGGTTCAAGGGATTCTCCTGCCTCGGCTTCCTGAGTATCTGGGATTTCAGGCACCTGCCACCATGCCCAGCTAATATTTGTATTTTTAGTAGAGACAGGGTTTCACCATGCTGGCCAGGCTTGTTTTGAACTCCCAACCTCAGGCGATCTGCCCACCTCAGCCTCCCAAAGCTGGGATCCCAGGCATGAGCCACTGTGCCCGGCCTCAAAGGCTCTTAATCTTGGTATCAGCCACATTCATTGTGAATGGGAGCCCTACCTTGGAGCTGATCCAAGGGAGCTTGTCACCCTGCTCCTCAGCCCCTCTGGAGTTCTGGGGACCCCCATCATTTAGTGCCTGGGCTAATTCCTCAGGTGTCCCACATGTCTCTTGGGGTATGCCACTACCTCTGTCCTGCCTACTGGCCTTCAGAGCCTGCCACTCTGGTCATTCCCATGGTCTGGTGACCTGGGCATTGTCCTGCTGCTCAAGCACCCAGGGACCTCCCCTGCCCCCACTTCCCCATCACCAGGAAGCTGGGTCAGCTTGGGCTCTGTCTCCTGTCAGCTCCGGAGATGGTGAAGGGAGAACCCATCGGCTCTGCCACAGACATCTGGGGAGCGGGTGTGCTCACCTACATTATGTGAGTGTCCCCTACCCCACCGCAGCCCACTCTGCCTACACAGTGAGCTTCCAGACTCACCTTCTGCCAGCACTCTCTCCCTGGTACCTCACCTCCCCTGTACACACATCCATGCCACGCACATACAGTCAGGTGCAGAGTAGCAGGGCCCTGAGCCCTGTGCACCTGACACTAATGTTCTCCCGGGTCTGGGTGTTGATCTTCAGTCTGCATATGTCAATCAAGCTATCTTTCCCAACAGGCTCAGTGGACGCTCCCCATTCTATGAGCCAGACCCCCAGGAAATGGAGGCTCAGATTATGGGGGGCCGCTTTGATGCCTTCCAGCTATACCCCAATACATCCCAGAGCGCCACCCTCTTCATGCGAAAGGTCCTCTCAGTACATCCCTGGTGAGTGAGCTCCACACCAGCCATCCCCTGAGTTACCTGTCCCTGGCCTGGCCTGTGCCACAGATCCCCCAGCTCCTCCCCTGCTCCTAGGAACAAGTCTGCTGCTTCTACTAAATGGTCATGCTACCTACCATTTAAAGCCCAAGGCAACCCTATGTGAGGCAGAACCACTGTTCCCATTCCAGAGATTTGGGAACTGAGCTCTTGAGCTGTCCAAGATCACACATGTATGGGGGGATCCAGGACTGGGACATGGGTGTGGAGGAGGACAGAGCCTCGGCAGCTCCCAGGGCCATCCCTCCAGGCTCATGATCCCTGGCTCTGCCTGGCAGGAGCCGGCCCTCCCTCCAGGACTGCCTGGCCCACCCGTGGTTGCAGGACGCCTACCTGATGAAGCTGCGCCGCCAGACGCTCACCTTCACCACCAATCGGCTCAAGGAGTTCCTGGGTGAGCAGCGGCGGCGCCGGGCTGAGACCGCCACCCGCCACAAGGTGCTGCTGCGCTCCTACCCTGGTGGCCCCTAGAGGCACGGACCACAGCCAGGCCTCGGGCTTCAACTGGGGTTCCCACCAATGCCACGGGACATTCCAGGGCCCACGCTGAGCCAGGTGGGCCTGGGGCTTCGGATACCACCAGCAGAAACATCTGGCTGGGCTCTTACCTCATAGACCTGCAAGGACAGCAACCCCAGGGCCTTGGCCTGATGCCACCCCAGTCCAGAGCCAGAGTGGGAGACCCGCTGGCCAGGCTGGGCAGGGTGGGAACAGGCAGAGGGACAAGAGGGGAATGGGAAGTAGAGAGGAAAAGAAGTCAAGGGACAGAAAGAGGGAGGCTCTAGGAAGGTTCTGGGTTGGGGGTCAGTGCATCTCAGGGAGAACCAAGGCGAGGGGCATGGCTGGAGAGGAGGAAGAGGAAGGAGCCCAGGGTGTCAGGACAGTAGGCTGCGAGTCAGTTTGGCAAAGTGGGCGCAGGACACAGAGACCGTGGTAGGGGCCCAGGGCCAGGATGTGAGAGAGGGCAGCGAGGCGGTGGAGGGAGAAGAGAGGACTCAGGTGGAGGTGGGGTGGCCCAGCTACCAGCATCCCACAGAGGAGAAACGTGGAAAGCTGGAGGCCAGCGGTCACTCACACTCGCTCTCCTCCTGTCCAGTGGATACAGCCCCGGGTGTGCTCTGCTGGCCCCCACCACCCCTCCATGGCCTTTGGCCTTCTTCCCATTCGTATTTATTTATTTATTGACTTTTATGAAGTTTCCCCTTCCATCTGATCCCTACTGCCTATGTTGTCCTGACCATCCCTCCCAGCCATCCAGCTGTCTGTCTGTCACAAGGAAATAAAAATGGCAAGCAGCAGAACCTGTGTGTGTGTCTATGGAGAGGGACGGCTGGAGGGGAGGATGGCTGGGGAAGGGTGAGTTCCGGGGCATTGAGCCCTCTCTGTGCATTCCCCAACACACACATTAGGGAATATACCAGGTAGCACTTTGGGTCCTTCCAACCCCCTACCCTGATCCTCCTGGCTCCTCACCTCTCCTTATTCCTGGAAGGAGGGGAGACTGTGGTCTGCTTCTCCCCCTGCAGTTTCTGGAATGCTGGCAGATCCACTGAACCCCCGAAATCAGGTTCTGGTAGTCCCCACCTCTTGTCACATGTTCCCTCATCACAGTGTGGGGATGCTGGGCTCTGAAATAGGCCAGCTCTCACCCCAGTCCTGGCTCAGCCTCATTCACTCTGCCCAGAAGACAGGCAGGAGCTCTGGTCCTGACCCCTGGAGCAGAGTGGGTTTCATCCCAATAGTCGGCGAAAGTAGGTGGTATGAGGAGCTGCAGAAGAAACCAGGACAGGGCCAGCACAGTGGCTAACCCCTATAATCCCAGCACTTTGGGAGGTCGAGGCAGGCAGATCACCTGAGGTCAGGAGTTCAAGACCAGCCTGGCCAACATGATGAAACCCCGTCTCTACTAAAAATACAAAAATTAGCCAGGCATGATGGTACACACCTGTAATCCCAGCTATTTGGGAGGCTGAGGGATGAGAATTGCTTGAACCTGGGAGGTGGAGGTTGTAATAAGCCAGGATTGTACCACTGTACTCCAGCCTGGGTGACAGAGGAATACTCCATCTCAAAAAGAAAGAAAAGGCCCACACCCCTCGGCCCCTCCATGTCACAGCATAGATCAGAGCACATGGAGAGCACCAGCTGGGAGTGCTCTTGTCTGCTGTGTCCAGCGTTTTCCTAGGGCTGAGGGACACACCAGCCTGGACCTTCTTGTCTGCATGGTAAGTTAGGAGGTCCGCTAGGTGCTAAAGCACTCGACTCTAGTTACTCCCTGCAGTGCCACAGAATGGTCACTGGGACTTAGGACTGAGCTGCCCTGCCCTGAGGTTGGGGATGAGGGGTGGGGGAGGGCCCAGGTCTCCTTGTCTCCAGAGGAAATGCTGCCCTCATCCCACCTTGAAAACTCTGTTCTTGGCAAAATAAAAGGAACAAAGCCTCTGACCAGGGCAGAGAGAGTTGACACTGCTGTGCTGCGGATGGAGGTTGGGGGTCCCTTGGTTCCAGCTCAGACAATCCTTTTGCCCAGCCTGGCCCAGCCTCTCTGGCTTCCCAGGACAACAGGGCAGAGGCAGGCCCCATTGTCATAAAATAACAGGATGTTAAAGCCAGCTGGAAGGGACCAGAAAGACGCCTTGCCAACCTGTCATGTTAGCGATGAAGATATACAGTTGGCCTGTGAGAATCTCCAATCCCCTACACACTGCAAGTGTTTTGTATAAAAATGAGGTGCCTGAACTCATATCTTGATAAATGGTAAAATTCCTCTCTTGTCCCCCTGCTGATCTTGAACTCCCTTCCCATCTCCATTGGAAATGGCATGTGAACTGCTTGCTCCAAACCCAGAGGAGCAAAGGTAATTTATGTCAGCAGAGCTATGTCAAAATTGCTCTGATCAAAAGGTGACAGTGCCCCCACACTAGGGCAGGTATTTCCAATGAATGGAAGTCATGTTTGTACCCGGTGCCCAGCCTGGGCAGCTGGCTTCCAGGCAATCCCCAGATGGGTTAACTGAACCCCTTCACCCCATGTGGTTTGATGTTCCTATGCACCAATTTATGCCCCCAAAAAGGACTTGGGCAAACCTAGGGTTGGGGACCAGTAGTGGTACTAATCTCCAAGGACAGTGCAGTCTAAACAGCCCCTCCCATGTGACACCAAGGAGAGTGAGTGGAGATGGGGATGGCTTGGAGGGGCTGCTCTTCTAATCTTTCCCGTCCCTCCTGGTTTATCTCAGTTTACCACCAGGGGGCACAGTGAGGAAGTGACAACCCTGGACTCCTGGGGTTGGTGGGTAGGGAAAGGGTAAAGGGCTTCTGGATTGGTCTTGACAGCCATGTGGCCCTGTTGTCATTAGCTGTAGGGGCCCTGAAGCCTGATGCTACTCTGGTTTTATTCAGGGACAACCCCCCTCCAAACACTCAAACACCTTAACAGGGCATGTTGCCTGACTGTCCAGAGCCCAATCTGAGTGAGAAGCTGCCCCAGAAAGCTGGATGTCTCGTCAGCTAGGGGCTGAATCTGGTCCTCCTGGGAGTCCAATGGATACCCCCTGCTCTGGGAGGGGACAGGGTGGCATCCAGCTGTCCAGCTGTCCAGGTGCTGACGCGAGGCTTACCCCAGAGCTGCTCAGGTTTCCCCCCACCGGGCCTAGCCCAGCGGCTGAGCCAGCATCCCAGGCATCTGCAGGCTAAAAAAAGAGCCTGCCTGGGTCAGAGGGTGGGGGATGGGGTCCCGGGGGGCTTGGGGCAACCACGCCAAACAAGGCAAGGAGGGGAGCGATGTATAAAACCGAGCCCAGGACTGAGCACCTGCCTGCACCCCTACTGTGCCATCCAGAAGGGCTCTGTGCTGCCTGCAACCCAGCCAGTCGACTCAAGTCCTAGGTGGATCCCTCCACGGTGAGTCCGATCCTCAGAGAAGCCGAAGACACTCCCATTCCCCCACCCCACTGAATGTTCTGACCAGGGAGGAAAAGGGCTGAAGGTGGGAGTCTCTGTCTCAATCTGGACTCCCACATTTGTTGCCCACTCCCCAGATGTCTAAAGCAGCTCCTGCCAAAAAGCCAGTGGCTTCTGCCCCACCTCCTGGATGTACCCTGGACATCAATGACCCACAGGTCCAGAGTGCGGCCATTCGCATCCAGGCTTCTTATCGGGGCCACAGGTGAGAGGGAGCCCCGGAGTCCTGTGGAGGAAGGGAGCTGCAGAGAGTACATTCTTGAATGGGGTTTGGGGGAACCCTGAGCTACGTCAGGAACCTCTGAAATGACTGGTCTTAGGTGAGGGTCGTTACTGAGGTGTGGAGGAGTGGCCGGCAGGAATGAATCATCCGATCAGGGCAGCAGTTCAGGAGCAGTCCTCTTCCCCACAAGCCCCACGTTTAGGGGTCTGGCGGGCCCAGGGGGCAGGCAGGAGGTGATGCGCTCGAGGAAAGGGCTTTGGCCCGGCCTGTCCTGAGAGCTCTGGGCCCTGACTCGGCCCGCGGGTAGGTCCCGGAAGGAGCTGCGCGAGAAGGGGCCGCCGCGGGTGCTGGAGCCTCTGAAGGACGTGGTGCTGATCGAGGGCAGCGCGGCCAAGCTCACTTGCCGCATTTCGGCTTTCCCGGATCCGTTCATCCGCTGGAGTAAGGACGGCAAGGAGCTGCGTGACGGGCCCAAATACCGCTACGTGTTCGAGGACCCTGACGTGGTGGCACTGGTGGTGCGGGACGGCGAGCTGGCAGACCTGGGCCAGTACAGCATCAACGTCACCAACCCCTTTGGCCAGTGCTCCGACTCGGCGCGCATCCTCGTGGAAGGTACGCGCGCCCCGGGCGCCGCGCCAGGGAGCAGACCAGCTCCACTCAGCCAGAGCCCGCATACGGGTCCAGCTGACCGTGTTTAGCCCTGGGCCTAGCTATAGGGTCCCCACCAGCTCAGACCCGGGCACAGCTTGGGGCGCATCGCTGCGCCAGCCAAGTGAGTCTTTTCCTACCTCGGGATCCAGCCCCACCCAGGCAGAGCAGTCTGCGGTGGGCTTCCATCACGCGGCTCCAGGGCCCCAAGGTCACACAGCAAGCCAGGGGCAGAGCCAGGATTAGACCCGGGTCTTCTGGCTTCCAACTCTGGGCAATTTCCACTACCCGCAGCGGTGTCTGAGGCACCGCGAGATGTGTGAACTTTCAGGGGCTTTCGCTCGCTTTATTGCTCTTGATCCTCCTCCATTCGATCCCGAGAAGTAGGAGGGATAGGGATAAGTCCCTTTAACAGCCGAGGAGACGAAACCAGAGAGGCTAATGATTCGCTCAACGTCACACTGAGAGTTTAAATGCATCTGTATTTAGTGCCGAGTATCAGCTGGGGAGGTGATGCCCTTGTCGTGCCTCATCTCCGGGTCCTTCACGGGGTCTCGCTCCCCTTCCCTTCCTCTAGTCCCGGCGAAGATTCAGAAGGGACCCGACAATACTAAGGCGCGCAAAGGCACCACCGTGACGCTGACTGCGGAGATCCTGGGAGAGCCCGCGCCCGACGTGGGCTGGACCAAGGACGGGGAGGACATCGAGGAGGACGACAGGCGAGGGCCGGGACCTGTGGCAAGGGCAGGGCCTGGGCTGGGACCCGGGTGGGACTGAGCCCAGAAATGCGGCGGGAGTGACGGGGGCGGGGACTGGGCGGCGAGGAACAGAGCTGGGTAAGGAGCCCGGCCCCGTGCGCCGGGTACCGACAGCGGCTCCGCCCTCCTCCCCACCGCCCCTCCGCAGGGTGTTCTTCGAGATCGGCAGCACCACCACGACGCTGACCATTCGCCGAGCCACTCCCCAGGACAGCGGAAAGTACGAGGTGTACGTGGAGAACAGCCTGGGCATGGACCAGAGCTTCGCTCGCGTTGACGTGGCCTGAACGGCACCCCTAGACCTTCCGCCCTGGCGCCGAGCCCGGGGGGTGGGTTCCAGCTTGCTTAATAAAGCTGCTCTCTGACCCTCCGCGTCTGTTCTGCTCTTACGCGTGGCCATCTCCTCTCCCCCGCACCCGCGCCCACACGTATTTCAGACCCCCCACGCCGAGGTCACAGCCTGTTGGAGTCACAGGGAAGTCTGGAGAGCGCCTAGCGGCACGCTGCATTTCACACAGTCAACCTGATAGGGTTGCCCTAGCCGTCCAAGGCGCCCTCACTTTCCAGCGGGACCAGCGGCGGGAGCTGGGACTCGGCCTTCTCCTCTTTTGAGCGCCTCCAGCCCCCGCCCCTCGTGGCTGTTTGCCCTTGGCCCTGCCCCTTCCAGGGCTGGCCACAACCCCTTCGGTCCTCAGTCCCGTTTTCCTCTGGGTCCCGGTTCCTCACTTCGGCTACAGCCCCGAGACCCATTCGCCGACAGCTCAGGTTCCAGTCTTAGGTTCCAGTGTCTCCTTCTTAGGCCCCACCCTTCGATCCCTTGGCCACGCCTAGGCTTTGGCGCTGCTCTCCTCTCCCATAAAGTTAGAAAGCGAGGAAAGGTTCAGACTACAATTCCCGACAGACCCTGCGAATAAGTTCTCGCGAGTTGCGAGAAGACACGTGCGCGGAAGGAGCTTGCTGTAGCGGGCGGCAGAGCTGGAGTAAAGGGTGCTAGTGGTAAACTGAGCTGGTGGAGCGGTGGCGGAAGGGGTAAGGGGCAGGTGATGGCCACAAGACGGAGGGCGGGCTCCGAGGTCCCGGCTGGCCCTCGGTGTGCCTGCGGCTGTGTTGGTCCCACAGTCCTTGGCAATGAGAGGCCAGGGTTCATTGTACACAGTCACTTGCGGGGTTGTGAGGGTCAGCAATCAATCTTCCGAATCCAGGGATTTAGACCCCAGTCGTCCGTATTAGGACTGGGCGGGGTCAGTAGTTTCAGTGTTTGGGATGCCAAGGGAACCTGTCTTTTGATTTGGGGTTCAACATGTAGAGATTAGTTTTAGGATTCATGTTCAGCATATAGAGGATTTTTGCTGGAATTAGGGGTTCATCAAATTCAGATCAGTGTTCACTACTTGAGGGTTATGTTCAGGATTGAAGTTAAATATCTGAGGCTCACTCGGGGTTTGCTGTTCAATATTCAGGGTTCACTATTGGGATTCAGGGCTTAATATCTAGAATGAAGACACAACACTGGGAATCAGTGGGTTTGAGGCTTCAGTATTTTGAGGTTTGGGGTCTGAGAAGGGGGGTCTCTGCCAGGTTTCTGAATTTGCAGAATTCGTTCATGGCCAGAGGGAAGTCTTTTAGAGATCAAATTGTGGGGTGTGAATTTCAGAATTTGGGAGGAATCACTGTGAGGTTTGAAGGCCGACTGGAATCTGGGTTGGGATTTGAGATGTGTGGGATTTGTGAGGTTCTATCCAGGCAGTGACTATATTGAGCTTTGGGTTTACATCTTGGGGGAGGGCTAAGTGCTGCTATTTGGGGTTTGGGGTTTGGTTGGGGTGTGAGATCTGAGCTTGATTTCTCTGCTGGGATTTGAGATGTGTGGGATTTGTGAGGTGTTGGGTCCAGGCAGAGACTATATTGAGCTTTGGGTTTACATCTTGGGAGAGGGCTAAGTGTTGCTATTTGGGTTTTGGGGCTTGGTTGGGGTATGAGATCTGAGCTTGATTTCTCTGCTGGGATTTGAAGTTTAGGTAGCAGTCACCATCATGCTCAAAGCGGTGATCCTGATTGGAGGCCCTCAAAAGGGTGAGGTGCCAGGGGAATTGGAGGAGGAGGTTGGGCTGGAGTGGTAGGTGGGATGGGGACAGAGGAAGGCAGGAGGCTCTGAAATGTTCTCCCCTCTCCTCTCCCAGGAACTCGCTTCAGACCTTTGTCTTTTGAGGTGCCCAAACCACTGTTTCCTGTGGCAGGGGTCCCTATGATCCAACACCATATTGAGGCCTGTGCCCAGGTAACCTCCAGGGTCCCTTCTCTTACTTCACTTCCTGCTCGTCTTCATGCTGTATTTCCCCCTTTTCCAACCAGGCATAACTCCAAGGACCATCATTCACAGATGACAATGTGAATGGCACCCCCTCAAGTTATGCGGTACAGCTGCCCTGCTGTCTTCCCCAGTCTAGTTTCTCATCTGGCCTCTTCCTGCTCAGATTTCACTCCTATTTTTAAAGTAGGGAATGTGAGATCAGACAAGGATCTTGGAGACAATGTAAAGCCGAGGTGGCATGGAGACCAGTGATAACCAAACACAAATTCATATCCTTGATCACCGTGATACTCATTTCTTTATTGCTTTTAGTATTGAGACAGACAAGGTTCTGGTTTGAATTCAGTCGATGCCTGCTGTGAGGCCTGAACAAATATCACACCCTCTCTGACACTCAGTTTCCTTATGTGTAAAATGGGGGTGATTAGAGCTACTTTGTTGGGTGATGAAGCTTAGAAATGACATTTGTAAAATGCCTAGCACAACATTGACCCTTGATAAATGGTACCCTTAGCTCATGCTTATATCAAGCTTAGGCTGATGGATAGTAAAGCGGGGGAAATGGATTTATGCAGCTTGGTAGGCAAAGTCTTTCTTAGAGTGAGTCCCAATTCAGGTTGGTGGGGATTATAATAATTGATTGAAAGTTTAGGCCTGGTGTGGCAGCTCATGCCTGTAGTCCCAGCAGTTTTGAGGCCAATCCAGGAGGATCACTTGAGGCTGGGAGTTCTAGCCCAGCCTTGGCAACATCAAGACACCCCTTCTCTACAAAAAGTTTAAAAATTAGCTAGGTGTGGTGGTCTGGCTGTAGTCCTAGCTGCTCTAGAGGCTGAGGCAGGTAATGGCATGGCTGTAGTCCTTGATATTCAGGAGGCTCAGGTGGGAGGATTGCTTGAGCCCAGGAGGTAGAGGCTGCAGTGAGCCAAAAATCATGCCACGGCACTCCAGCCTGGGCAACAGAGCAAGACCCTTTCTCATAAAAACAAAACAAAACAAGAAAAGATCAGGCCTTCGACTTTCTCCAGCTTCCTCATTGTCAAGAGGAGAAAACAGCCCAGCGTGTCAAGTGCCCTGGGGCCCCACAGCTGAGACTGAAGCTGGTTTCTAGACTTTGGGCCAGCACCAGGGATTTCCCCAACATCCCCTCCTATTAGATATTTTTCCTCCCAGCCTCTTCCCTTGTCCTCAGGTCCCTGGGATGCAGGAGATTCTGCTCATTGGCTTCTACCAACCTGATGAGCCTCTTACCCAGTTCCTCGAAGCTGCCCAGCAGGAGTTTCACCTTCCGGTCAGGTGTTTGTGTACACATTCATATATGGGAGGCTGGGAATGCCCTAGGCCTGTGAGTTCTTGGGAGTGGGTTGAGTCGGCATTTGCTGGAGTTCATCCTCACCTACTAGAAGGATTATTTGGACATCTCTGAATTCCTGAATATATGGAGTTTCTCTGTGGACCTTGGGCAGGAGTACCCCTGGGAGCAGGGGTGGTCAGGTGCCCTGGCTCACGGTATCTGTCTTGTCAGATCTGCTGAGCTGGCTCTGGGGTCCCTGGGGACAGGTACCTGCAGGAATTTGCCCCCCTAGGCACAGGGGGTGGTCTCTACCATTTTCGAGACCAGATCCTAGCTGGGGGCCCTGAGGCATTCTTCGTGCTCAATGCTGATGTCTGCTCTGACTTCCCCTTGAGTGCTATGTTGGAAGCCCACCGACGCCAGCGTCACCCTTTCTTACTCCTTGGCACAACGGTGAGGGGGCCAGGAGGGCTGGAGGGTGTAGAGGAAGTAATTTTAAGAGCTTCCTGGAATACAGGGTGTTGGGAGGCCGGGACGCCCTGGGAGTTGGTGTGGGAGATGGTGTCAGGAGGGAAATGCGCTGCTCTGGCAGGCTTGGAGGTGTTAGTGGAGACCCCGAGCCCTCTGGCTGTTCAGAAGTAGGGAGGGGGAGGGCAGCTGTCAGTTTCCACCCTTGCTGAAGGCCTGTCAGTGGCAGAGCTGCATGCCAGGTGCTGTAGGGGAGGGAAAGGAAGAAAAACAAACCTGGCTGCCCTGGAGCAGGCGGGTCACTGTCTCGGGTGTGTCTGTCTTTCAGGCTAACAGGACGCAATCCCTCAACTACGGCTGCATCGTTGAGAATCCACAGACGCATGAGGTGAGAGCAGAAAGGGGGCTGGGTGGGCGCCTACCCTGTGTCATCATCCCCCCCACCTCAGGCCTCTAGAGAATGCTGGCACAGTATGGGGTGGGCCCTGGTCTTGTCAGACAGGTGAGACACTCCCGATTAATCATCTTATTTATATCCCTTTAAGAGAGACTGACCAGGAGGAGAGGGTAATAGTTAATTTCCCTGGGGGTGGTATTTTAATAAATGTATGCACAGTGCATGATGGGAACACCAAGGGGGCCCCAACCCAACCTTGACGTGGTGGGAGTGGGGAGGGCTTCCTGGAGGAAGCAAGGTCTGAGCAGAGTCAGATTTGTCTAGATGACAGAGGAGATAGAAAGGTACTGCAGGCAGAGAGAAAGGCAGGTGCAAAGGCCTGGAAGCAGGAAATAACATACTGGAGGTAGGAACATGGTAGGCAGGGCAGCGGGGCTCTGTCCTTGCTGGTGAAACTCCCTTCTCCTAAGCCCCTTGACTTTCACATACCCTCCCCTTTATTTATTTATTTTGAGACAGGGTCTCACTTTGTCACCCAGGCTGGAGTGTAGTGGTATGATCTTGGCTGACTGCATCCTCGACCTCCCAGGTTCAAGCCATCTTTCCACTTCAGCCCCCTCCGAGTAGCTGGGAGTACAGGTGTATGCCACCATGCCCAGCTAATTTTTGTATTTTTAGTAGAGACGGGATTTCACCATGCTGGCCAGGCTGGTCTTGAACCCCTGACCTCAGGTGATCCGCCTGCCTCGACCTCCCAGAGTGCTGGGATTATAGGGGTGAGCCACTGCGCCTGGCCTAATTTTTGTATTTTTTTTTTTTGTAGAGACAGGGTTTCTCCATATGGCCCAGGCTGGTCTTGACCTCTTGACCTCAAGTGATCCACCCACTTCAGCCTCCCAGATTGCTAGAATTATAGGCATAAGCCACCATATCTGGCCTCATATATCCCTTTTATTTATTCATGCTTTAATATAAAACATACATATAAATACACACACATGCACATACATAGTTTTATCCTCAGCACCAGGTATGTGCGAGAGAAACAGACTCAAAAGGGCGCAGTTCGTGCCTCCTGGGCACTGGCACTCTAATAAAAGCAGCAGCATCAAAAGTCACCCTTGCAAAATGCCATGGGTGAGTCGTGGCCAGACCCCAGGAGTGCCCAGGCATGAGTAGCTAACTCTTTGAGGCCAGCAAGAGAGGACGCACAGAGGGAGTGACAGTGTCACCTGGGCTAGGAAAGGTGGGCTTTCCAGATGGAGACCTGACAAAGGGCATTGCAGGCACAGGCGTGCAGGCAGGAGGAATTATGTCTGAGAGATAGGCGGTGGGGAGGATCGGGCAGGGAAAGTCACAGAGTCTGGACTTATCTGAAGGTGAATCAGGTGAAGAAGGGCAGTCATCTCAGGGTTTAAAGCCAGGCAGCAGCAGGATGTGGATGCATACTGCATTTTAGCAAGGCCACCCGGGCAGCAGCGAGGAGAGGCAGGAAGGGCCTGGAAATCAGAGGGCCTTGGGGACTGTGGCGGTGGTCCCTTCTTCTACTGAACCCAGCCCGCCCTCTCCTCAGGTCTTGCACTATGTGGAGAAACCCAGCACGTTTATCAGCGACATCATCAACTGTGGCATCTACCTCTTTTCTCCTGAAGCCCTGAAGCCTCTTCGGGATGTCTTCCAGCGTAATCAGCAGGATGGGCAATTGTGAGGCAGGCCCCATAGCCCTGTGACCCCAAGTACCCTCAGTCACGGACCCCAGCACACACCAGTCTCTGCAGGCTCCATCTCAATTTGCTCACCTTCCTTCTCCCAGCTCCCTTCTCTCCACTTCCCTTCACAGCAGAGCCTCCGGAGTCCCTCCCCTTCTAACCTCATTCTGTCCCTCTTCCTTATCCATCCCAGTTCCTCCTCTGTCACTGCCTGCCCACTCCCCTTCTGGTCCATTTCTCCCAAGCCCCAAGTGTCCCAGAGACGTCTTTCAGAACAGACGGTAGCACACAGTTGGGTGCACACACGCTCGGGTACAGACGTGTGCACGTGCACACACAGGCAGACACGCACACTCTCAGGCTGAGGCTCCCCTAGGAACATAGCACCCAGAGCTCTGCTTCCACAGTCCCGTGGGTCTGTCCTCCTAGGCCTAGAAGCTGTTCCCTTCTAGGGGTCTGTGCCTTACCTCCACATCACCCATCTCAGGCCTCCTCCGCTCATAGCCATTTCTCACTTCCACCTGTGTCTCTGCTTCCCTCTCCATCTCTCCTGGCCTCTCTGTCTCTGTCTCTGCTGAGCTGGCATCTCTACCATCTCTCTCTCCCTCTCTTTCTGTGACTGTCTCTGCCCTCACCAGCTGCCTTGCTCTGGGGTGAGTGTGTCTGTGTTTCATTCCATCCAATGAGGGGGAGGGTAACTTGGAGGGGATAAAGGGTTGAATGGGGAGGGGAACGTGAACATGGGGGGAACTCCTTCTGGAAATGGGGCAGGGATAGAAAGCAGGTCTCTGCCTGGGGCTCCCTTGTGATAGCACCCACCCGACCTGGGACTGGGTGGGAGAGGTTCCTGGGATGTACGCATCCCTTTGGAGAGGCCTGGACCAGACCTGGAGAGGGGCTTAGGTGGTAGGAATTCCTCCCACGGCTGTCCCTGGGAGACTGTGTTAGCCCCACAGTCGGGGCTCCGCTAGGGGACTGATGTCAGCCTTCTTCCTCTCTGCCAGGGAGGACTCACCAGGCTTGTGGCCGGGGGCAGGTACCATCCGCCTAGAGCAGGATGTGTTTTCAGCCCTGGCAGGGCAGGGCCGGATCTATGTCCATCTCACCGATGGCATCTGGAGCCAGATCAAGTCTGCAGGGTATGGAAGGCTGGGTCCCCTGGGAATTTGAGACTTAGGGGTGGGGGGCCCAGGTCCTGCTGACCCCTGAGTACCTGCCCACCTTGTGGCCCCCAGTTCAGCCCTCTATGCCTCCCGCCTCTACCTGAGCCGATACCAGAACACTCACCCAGAACGGCTGGCCAAGCACATCCCAGGGGGCCCACGGATCCGAGGTACCCACCCTGCCCCAATTCCTAATCTTCGGCCTCCACCCAGCCCCTGTGCCTTCTGAACCAGGATTCCTGACCTCGAGTCCAGAGTTGAAGCCTCAATCCCTGCCTCTCCCCTATCCAAATACGGTTTGCGTGTTTGCCCCCAGGGCCTCTCTTCTGCTTCTAGGGAATGTGTATATCCACCCGACGGCCAAGGTGGCCCCCTCAGCTGTGGTGAGCATGGGGCCCAGCCTCAGGGTGGGAGGGGTGGGGCCCAATGGATGGAGGGTACCCACGCTGCTGGAGTTCTGGGTGCCGGTTTCTCCACTTTGTCACAGTCTATTATGTGGCCTCGGGCAGGTCGCTTCTGCCTTATCTGTTCCAGAAGGCTGTTGAATTTGGGGATCCTGCAAGTTCCCCCAGGACTTACGGTGTATGCTCCTCTCCACAGCTGGGCCCCAACGTTTCCATTGGGAAGGGGGTGACTGTGGGTGAGGGCGTGCGGCTCCGGGAGAGCATTGTCCTTCATGGAGCCACGTTACAGGTAGGCACCAGTGCACCCCGCAGCATGTGGTACCCCAAGAGGCTGCGGGGAGGGCCTGGGTATCCCCTGAGAACAGAGAAGGGTGGATGCATCTGGCCCACCTCACACCCTCCTGTTCCTGCTGCCTCCCCGCCTTCCCCTGACCTTTTACCGTCCTCTTTGGCAGGAGCACACATGTGTTCTGCATAGCATTGTGGGCTGGGGAAGCACTGTGGGACGCTGGGCCCGAGTGGAGGGTACCCCCAATGACCCCAACCCCAACGATCCCAGAGCCCGAATGGACAGTGAGAGCCTCTTCAAGGACGGGAAGCTGCTCCCTGCCATCACCATCCTGGGTATGGCTTCCTGGGGGCCAGGGCTGGGGGAACCCCACCATTGATTGCCATGGCCCCAGGGAGCATTCGTTCCTCTGTGTGCATTCGTGTTTCTTCTTTTTACAAACAGTTACCAAGGGCCTGCTGTGTGCCAGGCCCTGTGTGAGTCACCGGGGCATGAGGCCAGGGGCACAGATGGGCAGGAGGGATCCCTCCCTGCTGGCAGTGCCCCCAGCTTCCTGCCCGTCCCCCCTCCCATGACCTCCCCCTGGTGTCCTCGTTCACACTGCAGGTTGCCGAGTCCGGATCCCTGCCGAGGTGCTCATCCTCAACTCGATTGTTCTGCCACACAAGGAGCTGAGCCGAAGCTTCACCAACCAGATCATCCTCTGAGTGGGACTGCCAGAAGCCCTCAGCTCCTACCCGGTTCCCCGGAGGCTGCTGCCTGCTTGGCCAGCCTCTGTCCAGAAAGGACCAGAGAAAACCAGGCAGGATTGTCACAAACCAGGGAGCAATGTGGGTGGCTTGGGGACTCCTGGGCTCCCTCCCGACTCCCTAATAAACCCCGTGAACCTTGGAGCTAGCACGGACTCCGCCTGTGCCTGGGCTGGGGGTAGGGGCGGAAGCGGGGCAGCTGAGTCAGGCCCCCCCACATTAGCATTTAAATTGGAGTCGTTGCTGCGGGCTCATGAATAATGAATCTGGAGCCCTGGTAAGTCTCCCCCTCCCACTGCCTCAGCCTCGTACTCTGCTGTGGAGGAAGGCCCTCAAGGCTCCCTGGCCTGCCTGGCCCCCGCCTGCGCCCCTGCCTTCCTGCCTCCCTGTTCCTCCTCGCCTGGCCTGGCTCAGGCCTCCACGTGCAAGGATTCCGAAGGGAAGGGTGAAGGATTTCGCTTAAGCATTGTGCACAGGAACAGGGGCCCCGAGGCTGATCCCCACAGCCTGCTCTGCTCAGTTCCTGCCGAGTCCCACCCTGGCCGGTTTCCGCTTTGCCGGCTCCATCTGCTCCCAGCTTGGCTTTTGGCGGGATGGGGGTTTTGCCTCCGCCCGAGGCCTCCTGTCTCTGTCTCCTACTCCCCTGGCAGGCTGGGTGGGCCTGAGCTGGTACCATTCTCTTCGGAAGCACAGTGGGAGGCAGGCACCCTGTTCTGGGAGGACCCTCGCCACCTCCTGTCTCCCTGGCCCTGCCCTTTGGGAACTCTCAGCCCTCCTCTCCCAGCCATCTCTCATGTTTGCCCATGACCCCCATGTGCCCCTCTTGGTGCCCCCCTTCCCCAGCTGTGGGTGCGGAGCTGTGTTGCCAGATGAGCTGGTAATGATCGTAATCCGCTAATTGAGAGGAATCTAATTACCCGAAGAGAATGGGGGGTGCAGGGCGTGGGTGGGAGAAAGGAGGGGGTCCTGGCAGCAGGCAGGGGTGGCAGGCGGCAGGGTGCTGGGGCCTCGTTATCAGCACCAGGCTCTGGGACAGAGCCCAGGGTTTCATAGCTTCAGAGCCCAGCATTTAGGAAGCTGAACTTTCGCAGGAGCTGGACTGAGGGTGACTTGGGGATTGGTCTAGATGTGACTTCCCAGGCCCCTGAGGTCCCGTGGGCTGTGTGCTAGCATGTGGGGAATGACCCACCCAGTGTGGGGTTTAGCAGTCCTGACCTATAACCTGCCCCTGGTTCCTCAGTTCCTCCTGGCCTGGCCTGCCCAGACTTTCATTATCTCTCTCAGTGGGAGTGGCAGGGGGCTGCAGGTCCCCACTCTGGGTCGGAGTCATCACCCCAAGGAAGTGGCTGGGAGAGGGTGGGCCATGGGACCAGGGTCTAGGTCCCTTCCTCTCCTCCCCCCAGTCCTGACCCTTCTGTTCCGAGTGGTTGGCAGAGGCCATGGCAGCTCCATCATAAATATGATAATTTAATTATTTTCTCAGCAAAACACCGTGAAATCCAATAAGTCTGTGTCAGGCCCTGGCCCCCGGGATCCCCCTCCTAGACCCAGCGAGGGTGGGGACATGATGGGGAGAGGCATTGGAAGGGGAAAGGGTCAGTGTTTGAAGCGGGGCGCAGCTAGTGAAGCTGAGGTCTTTGTAACACGCCCCCCCGGGGTTGAAATAGTCACTGTTGTTGGGGGGGAGTCCAAGAAGGACATGCACCCCACTCCTCCTCAGCCCACTTCTGTGCTGGGAGGGGCCTACAGTCCCATCCATCTCTGAGAGACCCAAGATGGAGCACCCTGCCCCTAGACAAGGTGCAGGGAGCCCCCTTGTCCGCCACTGCTGGGACCCTGTGCCCAACCTTGGCTGGCCGGGTAGGGGTAGGAGAGCGCCGGCCCTGGGAGGGACTGGGAAGGGAGAAACAAGAGGGAACTGGGGTGGGAAGGGGGGCGATGAGCGGGGGAGGGATGCGGGGGAGGGGTGCGCTCCTGCCATTAGTGCTCTTTTCAGTTTCCATAAAAAGATTATTCTGTAAAATCAGTGAGGGGGAGCAAGCTGGGGGCCGGGGAGGGGGGTGGGTCCCTGGCACCAAGCTGGATGGGGCGACAGGGGAGGAGAGCCGGGGACAGGGACCGAGTGTGGAGAGAAATTTGGATGGGCTTCAGGAGCCAGCCGAGGGGGAGAGGCTGAGCCAAGAACACAGACTGGGGGGAGGCTAGCCAGGACGGGGTGGGGTGGGGGCAGAACCCTCATCTCCCTCCTGTCCCCTTGGCCGGGCTGCCAGGGGGCCCAGTCTCACCTCCATCTCCATCCCCTCCCCCTGGCACTTAGCAGCCATTATCCGGGGAGCAGATTGCAGCCCCCTCCCCCTCTCTGGGAAGCAGGCACAGCTGGGGCCCCGCCACATCTGCCGCATCAGCACGGAGCACAGCTGGGTGTGCTCAGAGCTGTGCTCCCCAAAACACAAAGGGGGTGGAAGGGCTGGGCAGGGGCCAGGAGAGCCCAGACCCCTGACACAGACACTGACACCTCTGCTAACAGACACATACTCCTTGAAGCGAAGCTACACCCACCGGCACACGCTCCTTGGTGTGCAGAGACGGGAGAACTGGCAAACACGCAATTACCCAGCCCCACCCGACACCCACGCTCCCCTCCCCTAGCCCCTCCTGCTCCCCTTCCTTCCCGGAGGCTCCCCTCTGCCACCATGGCCACCTCTGAACTGCCCTGGGCTCTGGTCTGGAGGGAGTGGGGGGCCTCACCCACCCCAAGTACATCCTGGGAGGCTCAGAGAGCAGGAGGGCAGGGGGTGGTGAGGGGCATCCTGGTTTGAGGAGTGATCCCTGGGAAGCTATCTGCCCTCCTTCCAAGCCCACTCCCCTCCCCACGAAGAAGCCCCTTCTGAAACTGGTCCTTGCCACAACCTGGGCACGACAGGGTCTCGGTGCCAGCACTGAAGGCTGCAGCATCCTCGTGCTCCACTGGCCACCTCAAGGGGGTGCTGTGTGTGCACAGTCTAGCCTTCAGCTCAGCTGCCAGGGCTAGCCCCTGCTACTGCCCCCACCCCCATATCCGCCCGTTCTCAACCCTTGGCAGTGCATCCCTCTGCTGCCCCTGACATGCATGGGGTGTGGGGGCTCCGTCAATGGCAGAAATGTCCCTCTCTCATCAGTTCCTTCTCTCCTCTCCCCATCGATGACCACCTCTTGGCCCCTGATGAAACCCTGCCGCCTCCACAGCCCTCTCTTTTCCACTCATCTCCTTGGCCCTAGTGTCTTGCCCTCAACCTTCTCCTCCCTGTCCCCCCATCCCATGCCGCTCCCCACATGCCCCTCAGAGCTCTAATCCCTCCTGCTGCTGTGCCGCCTTATCTGCTCCCAGCAGCTTTCCCTGCTGCAAAGCCCTCTCCCCCTCCTTCCTGGATCTTCTCCCCCTCCTTCCCTCACTCTCTCCGCTCTCTGACCAGACCCCCTCCCGGCCAGCCCATGTCTGCCACTCAGGCCCCTGCTGTGGCTCCTGGCTGACACTGGCTCTGTACCCTGGTGCCCTTTGCCCTCTTTGCAGCCTCAGCTCTGAAGTTGTCAGCTGCACACCCACTCCCACAGTGGCTGTGGCCATCTGAGCCCTCCCTCGCAGGCCCCACAGACTTTGTTAGTTTCTGGCCAGCCAAGATTTTTCATCTTCCTATCTTCCCTTTCCTGGTGCCTTCCCCACTTCCTCCTGATGCCCCCACCCCATGTTGGATCTGGTGCCCTTACAGTTCCAGGGACCCATTGCCTTGTCTTGGGAGCACCAGAAAGGAGATTGGAAGTGTTGGTATGAGACTCAGGAGAGGGTGCGGGGCAGGGCTGACCCTAGGAAGATGGGGTGGGGGTGCAGGGAGGACTAGTGGACCGTGGGGGCAGGGCCAGGTGGTGGGACGCTAACCCTCTTCAGTCGCCTCAGATCACGTTCGGGCCTCCCCACCCCCCTTCACTGGGACTCTCATTAACTGCTTCTCCTGCCTCGTCCGCGGCATAAATAACCCAGATAAATCAGCCGCCGTCCGCCCCCCGCCCCTCGGCCCCCGCACAGCCCGTTTGTCACCGCTGTGTGCTCGCCAGCCAGGCCTGGCCCAGCTCTGGCCCCAGCCCCCCAATCCTGTCCCTTCCCGCCCACATCTGTCCCACACTGGCTCATCACTTGGTCTGCACCAGGGGCAGGTGTCTGGGCTGCAGAGGGTGTCCTCTGGGTGAAGGGGGAGGCTGGGTAACCTTAGGAGAATGCTGGCTAGGAGTCTGGGGGGGGGTCATAGGATTTATGAATGGGGCCAGCCAGGCAAGGAATCTGGGCATCAGCTTGGGGGTTCCTGTGCTTTGAGAAAGCGCCCTTGGAACCCCCTAGGTTGGATCCTGGGAGGTCTCTGGGTCTGCCTTTGGGGCATTTTGCCCAAACAAAATCTCCATGACTCCTCCCAGGAACCTGAGGCAGAGACCCACTTCTCTCCCTCTCTCCCACTCTGTCCCTGCCCCCCCACACTCCCGCCATACCAAACGTCGTCCCAGTCCATCTACCACTCAGTCTCACTGTCAAGAAGCTCATCCCCTGGGGGGCGGAGGCGGGGGAACTGGACTGGGAATAAATCTGAGGAATGGGGACAACCGGAGAGCCGAGGAACCTGGGATGAGTCTTCACATTCTGACCCCGCAACACCCAGCTCCCCTGCACTGGCAGCCCAGGGCCCCTAACAGCCCCGCCCCTTTTCTCACACCCTGCTCAGGGCCTGGCCACTCACACTGGTCCCTGATGCCTCACTGCAAGGGGCAGCTGGTCCCCTGGGAGTGGGTGGGAGAGGCAGGGAGGGGTGGGGGAGCTTGGGCGCAGGGCTGGGGTGGGGGTGGGGAAGAAGCTGGGCCGGGCCCCAGGGACCAGCTGGGCAATGAGCCGGGGAAGCAGCCGGGAGGCTAAATGAGGGAGATTATCACCCAACTGCAGCCGGGCAGAGAGAGAGGCAGGCAGGGAAGCGGGGAGAGGGAGGAGAGAGGGGACCGGGCCAGAGGCGAAGGGGGTATGCAGAGACAGGGAGGGGCCAGGGGACCTGGAGAGAAGTAGAGGGACAGGTCAAGAGATGAGCCGGAAGGACGAGGAACTCCCCCAGAACATCACCAGATTCCTGGAGGTCTGGGAGACTGGAGGCTGGGGGCTTGGGGACAATTGGAGACAGCTGGCCGTGGGGCAGTGGTGGGGGTGTGCAGGCAGCTAATTGCTGCTCCACTTCCTGGCAGCCTGGAGCTCCCCTCACAGCCCCCTCCCCCCACCGCATGCCCCTTATACCAGTTACCACCCGATTTCACTCCTTATAGCGGTTGAAGGCGACTGGCCATCCTCAGGAGGAAAGAGGGTGAGATTTGTCTCATGATGGAGGCCAGTATGTTGTAGGGAGAGTGTGACCCCAAGATCTCAATGGATGCTGGGGGAATTCAGAGACGTGTATTCGCTCCAGGGTAGCAAAGTGCTGGGGAGAGCTTGGGGGGCAGCTCCCCGCTTTCTTGGCAGAGCCCCAGACTGAAGTAACCTTAAAAAAGCAATTAAATCACCTTTTAAAAAAAAACAGTAAAGAAAAATCAATATTAGGAGAAAGGGGAAGAGAGAGAAGGATGGGGAGGAACAGTGCAGGGAGCTCTGGAAAGATCTGGAAGTCTACCAGGGAGGGGAGAGCAGAGGAGGGGGCTGCCTGGGCATGGGACGGCGGGGGGGGGGGTGGCGGTTGTGTCCGTGGTCACTTGGACACTTTCAGTGCTAACTCAACAGCTTCTTCAGTGCCAACTCCACTTTCCCCTCTGGGACGCTATGCCCCAGCCAGATGCAGCTTCTACCCCAAGGGTCTTATCCTCCCAGCTTGGGGAGAACCAGCTGACCCAGACTCATCAGAGGCTTGGGGAGAAGCCCAGCTGTGGGGTCCCTGGGGAAGCCTCTTTGCCTAAAGGCTTGGGACAACCTAGGCTGGGCACCCCGCATGGCCAAGGCTGGGTGAGTGGGCAGGCACTGTGCTGGGGTGACCCTGATGGGGCCTGACCTGGCCTTGCAGCCAGGGTGGGCAAAGTGGCACCTAGCCTCCAAGGGAGCCATCCCTGGGCCCCTCCCCTGAGGCCAGGCAGAGGCTGCGGGGCCAGGCCTGACGCAGGGGGCGGGTGGCCGTTGGGCCGCGGGTGGACCTCGGGCTCTAATCCCCAGCAGCTGCCGTTTCCCTCAGATCGATTCCCTTCTCACTTTTTTTTCAGCTGCTGGTTCCGCGGCTTGGATCGATGGAGCCACCTCCCCCCCGCCCGTCCGAGCTTCCTCTCCCTGCTGCTCATTAGCGCCCCAATTAATCAGCCCCCCTTTCCTCCTGGGGACAAGGGCTTCCTCCCCCATGAGGGCACATGCTCTCACATGGGTCCTCAGAGCACAAGCACTGATTCTTGCCACCCCACCCTGGGGGCATGGATGCGTCCCCTCCTGGCCAGTCAACCGAGGCTCCCACCCCTGCCTATGATTATGGCCCACATGCCTGCTTCCCCTCCACAAGAATACAGCAGACCCCTTAGGGTTCTCCTGCCCTACTCTGCTAGGCACCCCTCAAACCCATTTTCTTAGGAGAGCATTCGCTCCCATTGACGTGCAGCATATCTTTCTGCTCCCTTCCACGACCCCACTGGGGCTCTTCCTCTCCCTCCATTGCACGCCCTGTCCCCATACGTATAGAGCACCCCCCCAAGCACACCTCCCTTTTGCTCACTGGCTTGCTTACCCAACACCCCTCCCCCCAAGGCTGGTTGTGGCAAGGGATTTGGGGAACATTTGGGGAAGCAAAGTGGCCACAGATATGCAAGTTGGCTGGGGTGCCAGCTTGAATCACTGAGATTGGGGGTGGAGGCAAAATGAGGGTGAGGGCAGCCAGCCTCCAGAGGGGGCAGGGGCATGGTGGGTGTTGAAGTCAGAAGCAAAGCTCCAGGGAAGCTGAGAATCTTGGAGACACAGTTGTCCCCTGGTTGGTCTTGCCTGCCCTCCTCTGCCCCCTTCCCCTCCCTCATTCAAACAAGTGGCTCTCTCAAGGAGTTTCTGGAAGCTGCTGTGAGTTGGGTAGTGGGATCAGGTGGTGGCTGGGTGCTGGAGTCAGCCGGCTCGAGGCTAGGAGGTGAGGGGATAGAGTTGGCTGACCCTTCCTGGGTGTGGGCCAGGAAAGTGGCCAAGAGTGAGCTGAGGACCCTGGGCATGGCACCCTTCCCTGGGTGGCCGGGGAGTGGGGAAATCTGGGGACCCAGTGAGCAGCTAGGGTGCGGCAGGAGTTTGGGAGATAGCCCCAGTCTTGGGATCCCGGTCCTGGGCTGGGGACTGCCCCCTCCCCTGGCCTGGCTCCTGACGCCCCGGCTGCCGGTGAAACGCTGTTGACATGTCCTGAATTATTAAGCGCGGGGTGGGCTCCGGAGCACATGCTGAGCGGAGCGGCTGGGGCTGCGCGGCGTGGCAGAGCAGCACTCGCTCCCTCACTCACTCGCTCGCTCGCAGGGACACACGCAGGGGCTGACAGCTGTGCTGGTGCTGATAAGGGAAGCCACAAGGAGACGATCGAGGAGAGAGACAAGCGGCAGCAGAGGCAGCAGCGGCAGAGGCAGCACCAGGGCTGTGGAGCTGCTGGGAGTGGGAGTGACTCCCCCACCTCGGGCCCCCACCCTGTCCCTGTCCTCCTCCCGCTTGCCCTGAGTTTAGAAGAGCAGCCGCTGCCACCAGCGCCACTCGGGAGGGCACCGGGGCTGCTGGCTAGGGAGGGACGGGGCAGGGAGGCTCTGGCCAGTCCCAGCAGCCAGCGACAGATGCCGATCGAGATTGTGTGCAAAATCAAATTTGCTGAGGAGGATGCGAAACCCAAGGAGAAGGAGGCAGGGGATGAGCAGAGCCTACTTGGGGCTTCCCAGGGGGCAGCAGCCCCCCGGGACCTGGCCACCTTTGCCAGCACCAGCACCCTGCATGGACTGGGCCGGGCCTGTGGCCCAGGCCCCCACGGACTGCGCAGAACCCTGTGGGCACTGGCCCTACTCACCTCGATGGCTGCCTTCCTGTACCAGGCGGCTGGCCTGGCCCAGGGCTACCTGACCCGGCCTCACCTGGTGGCAATGGACCCTGCTGCCCCAGCCCCAGTGGCGGGCTTCCCGGCTGTCACCCTCTGCAATATTAACCGCTTTCGGCATTCGGCACTCAGCGATGCCGACATCTTCCACCTGGCCAATCTGACAGGGCTGCCCCCCAAAGACCGGGATGGGCACCGTGCCGCTGGCCTGCGCTACCCGGAGCCTGACATGGTAGACATCCTCAACCGCACCGGCCACCAGCTCGCCGACATGCTCAAGAGCTGCAACTTCAGTGGGCATCACTGCTCCGCCAGTAACTTCTCTGTGGTGAGTTCTGCCAGCTGGGCTGCCTGGCCCGGGGTGGTCGGAGGCTGGGGAGTGGGGAGGAGGAGTCGTGGCAGTGGTGTGCAGGGCATCCTCAGCAGGGCTTCCCTTCCTTCCACCACCAGAGGCTGGCCTCATGTGTCTCCAAGCTTGGCATCTCCCTCTGGCTTCCCAGCCATGGAGCAGTGGCCGCTCATAGGGGCTTACCCTGGGGTGCTTGCAGCTCCTTTTCTTGGTCTTGCTGCTGCTGTAGTGCCTAGGGCTGGGGGCTGGGGCGAGGAGGTCCTGGGGGTGGACCCAGGTGTCCTGAAGCTGGCTGGCTTGCAGGGAAGGGATGCACCATCCCAAGGCCAGACCAACTGACTCCTACTTTTCTCTTGCTCCCTTTTTCTTCTGAGGCTACTGGATTCTTCCCACCAAATGAAGGAGATGGGGAGGGGAGGTTTGGGGGGCTCCATCTAGGGAAGGACTCTGGGTGGCCTCCTGGGGAGCTGGCCCTGGGGAGCTGGCCCGGTGGGCAGACTGGAGAGAGCCGGTCTTCAGGACACTGGGTACCAGTGTCTCTTCTGGATCTCTGTGTCTCTCACACGGCCCCCCCTCACAGACACCCTCACACATCCCTCTTTCATTCTGCCCTCCAGCCCTGCCCAGGGCTAGTCCCCTCCATCTCCTAGCTGCTCCCATGTCCAGCTCTGGCCTTACACTGGGAATCACTGGTTCACTCTTATGTGCATAACTCACCCTCACTGCTGCCCCAGCACGCCTGCACTCACACACACACACACACACACACTGCTGGGGGACAGTTTCCTGCACACTCCCTCTCACACACACTCAGCGTCCCTGTCACACTCACATGCACACCTGCACACCCACACACCCAGAGAACCACTCATCTCCATGCCTGTCTCCCAGCTGTCACCAAGGACAGGTCCCACTGTGGCTGCCATCCCCTCTCATGACACCCCCACCCCCATCTCTCCCAATGGCTGCTCCCCATTTGGAGACTGCCGGCGCCATCTCTCACCTACGTGTGAGCACAAACACGAGCACCCTCTCCGGGAAAGGGGCGTGAGCTTGGGCTGCTCTCCCATGCACGCCTCCCACAGTCAGGTATGTGAGGGGGTGGGCGTGTCTTGTACGTAGCCTGCCTGTCAGGCCTCCATTCACCCACAGTCACCGGGTATCTAGTATTCATGGAGCTCTTGATGCTTTTCCCCAGTCCACAGTTTGCTCCCAGCATTGTGTGTGCGTGTATGTTTCATCCTGGTTACCACTGCCCAGTGCGTATGCAAATGTTTGGCATCAACACGGTGTCCACTCCGGCCCAGCCTCCAGTAGCCAGCCCCAGTGATAGGGACCCCCGCCAGGTTCTCACTCACCCGCTGCCTCAGGATCACCAGGAAGCATGCTCCAGCCAACGAGGTTCCTGGCTCCCACCACGCCTGCAGTGTATGGGACCTCCGGCCATTGGGCAGGGGAGTTAGGTAGAAACAGAGGAACAGGAGGGGAGCATTATGCAGGGAGAAGAGTCGAGGGCATTGGCCTGTTGTCCAGCTGTCCACCCCTCTCCTAGGGAAAATCACTGCTCCCCAAAGCCAGGGTTGGTAGAGTCCCTGAGGAGGAGGTGGGATATGGAGGGTGAGTGTGGCCTTTAGGATTCATGGGGCTCTGCTGTCTTTAGTTCTTACTCCTCCGTGTTGGGGGCTGGGCAGAGCTTAGTCTCAGCAGGTGCTGTTGGGGCAGAAATCAATGGGGCCTTTGTGTCCCTGAGCGGGAGTTGGGGGTGGGCAGGAAAGGGGAAGGGTGAGGAGACCTCAGTGGGCGGAAAGGAGAGGAAGAGCTGGAGGGGGTGAGGAAGTAAGGGGAGGGAGACAGAGGGACCTTGGCCTCCAGGCTAGGAGGCGGTGCCTGGAGCATACAGGAATGGGGATCCCCTGATCAAGGCTGGTGAGTCCCCGGAATCCTGGGGATGGCCCGGAGGAGTGTGGGTGGATTTCCCACAGGCCCTCTGGTACCCTGTGGCTGGAGAGAGGAGGATGGTAAAGCCTGTGGGGTGAGGTTCTGGCTCTCTGGCAGGACAACGAGGGGTTGAGGGCACAGCCAGAGTTGGGGGACAGAAATTCCCCTTTGGGATTTGGTTCTCCCCACCGCTGTCTCCAGCCCAGCCTCTTACCCTTCTGCCCACGCTGCATACCCTGTCTGCTGAGTGTCACTCTCCCTTGGGCCTGGCACTCAAGGGCTGAGTGTGCTGCAGATTCACCAGGGTCTGGAATTATAGGATGGACTGGGGCCCATGGTCCATGGCAGTGGGGAAGATGGGGTGATTGGGTGTATAACAGGGAAAGACTGGAGAAGGGGCATGGAGATGGAGATGCAGGCACTCTAAAAAGGATATGAGGTCCATAATCAGCTCTGTGGTGAGGACCTGGAGTCAGTGTTGGGAATTTGCGGTCTCTGGCAGGGAGATGGTGTGAGCTGGTTGGTGGGGAACCTTCGGGGTGTGGGTGGTGAGCTGGTCCGGGACAGGGACAGCCTTCACCAAGGGGCTGTTATGTGTTTTCTGTTGCTTTCTCTGTTTCCTCCTTCCCACTCCCCACTCTGCTGTGACCTTTCCTCCGGAATCCAAGTTAATAAATGTCACATTTTCCAGCCTATTTTTACTCTGGTTAATGTGCCCTCCCCCAGTCCCCTCTGCTGCTGCTCTTGCTTCTGTTACCACTGCAATCGCTCTCCCCCACGCTCCCTATATCCCCTCATGTACTCCCCATCAGTCAGAATCAGTCAACATGGAGTTCTGCATGCCTGTGTGCTGGGCTCCCTCCTTGGAGCTGCGGGGGACAGTGAAGACAAGAAGCCCTGTCCCTGGTCCCTGTCCTCAAGCAGTCTATAGTCTCATGGTGGAGGGGGACAGGGACACTCAGAAGCTTAAGCAACCATGTGAGAGTTAATCAGCCATGCAAGCGGTATCATAAGGTGCCAGGATCGATTGCCAGACGAGGTGTATGGGTAGGAAGAGGCCAAGTTCAGAGAGGGAGAGGCCACTCTGGGTGGAGGAGAGCTGGGAAGGCCTAGGGCATGGGGCAGGCTGGGCACAGTTTGGAGAGAAGAGGGAAGAGGGGAGAGAGGAGAGGGCCCTGGGAGGTGTGCCCCATATGTTCCCTCTGTTCCAGCTAGTTTACCTCGGCTCCTCTCCCACCTCCTCTCCCCACTCAGTCTCGTACCATCCCACTCTCACCCTTTCCACCGCCTGTATGTCCCCCACCCCAGCCTCGTAGACCGCTCTCCCTTCCTCCCTGATTCCTGCCGCCATCTGCTGCCCACACCCCCTTCCTCCAAGCCCCAGTTCTGCCTTCCCCACTGTGGCCTGCTCTCATCCTGCCCTCTCACTAAAAGGCAGAAATCACTCTTCCTCCCTCAGCTTCATTTCTTGAGCTGTAAAATGCAAGGGTGGCTCTAAAATTCAGCATCTACTCTCACCTGGGGACCACCAGGATTCGAACCTCTGCCCTACCCATTAAGCTGTGTATGGCCTCGACGAAGCCAAAAAGCTTCTGTGAGCATCAGTTTGTGTATTCTTGAAATAGGATGCTAGAACCTAAAAATTGGGGGTTGTGGTGAGAATTAAAGAGATGCTCCTGAAGAGCTCAGCACACTACCTGGCACACACGTCGTATGCACTGTGTAAGCGTCAGCTGTTATAAATGCTGCCACCCCAACTGCTGGCTATCTTTAACCTGACTGTTCTCCACACCACCTACTAGTTTCCGACCCATGTACTGGCATCTTCGTTACTCTCCACTACCTCGTCTTCTCCCTGCTTTTGACCCTCTGGCTCACACCCTCCTCTGCCCTGTTCTAGCATTCCCATTCTATCCAGCGCTCCAAAATGTGCTCACACGTGTGCATAGGTGCGGGAATGTGCACACACTCTCTAGAGGAGTGCTGAGGCCATAGAACATTCTGTGATGATGGGAACGCTCTGTGTCTGTGCTTGTCCAACATGGTAGTCACTAGCCACATGTGGCCGCTGAGCACTGGAAATGTGATTAGTGCAACAGCGAAAATGAATTTTTAATTCAAACAGCCACACGTGGCTAGAAGCCGCCGCGCTGGACAGCGCAGCCCTGGATGGCCCTAGGAATTAGACTGTCTGGATAGGGCAGGGCTGGGATTGGAGCTGGGGCCACAGGATATAAGGAGGTAGCTGCTGGCTGCAATTGGAAGTCGGGCCATCTACTCTGTGGCTTTGATCTCAGGTTGAGCTGAGGACAGGGCCTGTGTCTGGGGGCTGGGGACAGTGGGGTGTCTGGGAACACCATGTGAGCAGTGGCGCGCTTCTTCCCAGGTGTAGGACGCGACCTTGGGTCTTTTGCATGCTACTGTCTGGAAAATTGAGGCATGGGGGAAGTGGAGAAGCCCTCAGAGGCATGGGTAGGAGCCAGCCCCACTCTCCACGGTCCTCAAGGGTCCAGGCAGCCCCTGGAGGGCCAGGAGCCTGGGGCCCTGTGGGCGTCTCACTATCTGCCTCTCCTGTGGGCTCCCAGGTCTCCCTCCCCCTCCCGACCCTCCTTCCCCACACGCTGGTGACTGCCATGACTATTAATCACTCGCCCTGTTCTCTTCCTCTCTACTAATCAGGCACAATTAGACAAGGCCTCTTCCAGCTGGGCAGTCCCCCTCCCTGCCCTCCTCCCTCCTCTCCCAGCCCCACCCAGCCGCCAGCCAGGATAGCTCTGAGGCACTGAACTGGCATGCAAGTCCTCTCTCCCTCCCTCTCTCTCTCTCTGGCTGTCCCAGGCCCCAGTTTCGGGCTCCTCAGCACCCACTCCTTCTGTCCCAGAGACCTCCTTAGCCCCTTCTCTTCCCAGTGTGTGGTAAGGTCAATACTGATGGTCTCTGCCCTCTACCCACTGCACTTGGCCCTGGGAGGAGCTACTCCACACTCCATTCCAACTCCATACCTTTGTCACTGGGCTGGAGGTTCCAAGGGCTGCCTCTTGCCCCATTGGCTGTGGAAGGGAGGGGGTGCCCGCTGAGATGGGTCCAAACCTCTTATCTGCTGCATAGCCTTCCCTCTGACTCCCCGCCTGTTCAGCCCTCTGTCCCCCATGGTCCCAGTTTCTCCTGGGGCATGAGCCTTGAGCACATTTAGTTCAACATCTGGTTCAGGGCTGATTCTGCCCTCAGGAGCCAGGCAGGTCAGGTTGGGGCTGCGGGACACAGTAGGGAGGGGTGAGGTCTGAGGAGAACTGAAGACCTGTAGCCTTTAAGAGCGCAGCTGCTCCTCACCCCAACTAACTGTTGCCCTGTGTGAGGAGCCCCGTGTGGCTGGGTCTTCTAGTTTGTCAAAAGCAGCTCCAAATCGTGATTATTTTAATAGAACAGTAACTGATTTTTAAAACACTGAGGGCTGCCTACACCTCAGATTGCAGAATCAGGTGCCCCCGCCCTCCCGACCTTTCACCCCACACCAGTGGCCAAGGCTCAGACTCCCCTGGAGGGGGTGCTCTCAGCCTGCCTGCCTGGGCAGTGGAGTGGGTGGAGGGGCTGTAAGTGGTGTGGCCTGGCAGAGAATGGCAGGGACTGTCACTGTCTCGGAGATCTGGTCTTCAAGGGCAGGGGGAGGGCCGTGAGGGACATGCCCCACCTAGCCCCACTCAGCAGCCCCGTGGCCTCTTCATTAATCAGGAATCAGCCCCGAGCTGGGCTCATTATCAGCTCAGCGTCTCTGGCACGCTGGAAGATGCTGATTAGCATGTGAAGAAATGGCCCTACGTCCTGTCCCCCTCTGATCCTCACTCTGTCTCCCGGGCCGCGCTCCTTCCTGGACCCCCACCCCTGCCCTTCTGCTTCCTGGGAGGAATCTGCTCCCTCTAGTGGCTGGCAGCAGGGCTGCCTCTGCTAGGTCCAGGCAGGGGGCAGGAAGGATGAGGAATGGAGAGGCAGGGGCACCCAGGGAGCACTACAGAGAGCATTGGAATTCGAGACCCAAACTACAACCCCGGAGTCAATGGGTCCCATGGGCAGGCGGGAGGGAGTGAAGGGGGCGGAGCCTGAGGTTGTCCAGGAGAGATGGACAGCCACCCTGGAGGAGAGGCCGGCCTCGGGCTGCTGAGTTATCAGTGTTCCCTGCCCTTTCACCCTGGCCCTGCAGCCCATCTCGTTTGAGCAGCTGGGAAGAGGAGGTGGGAACGGCCAGCACTTGGGGCAGGAGGTCCGAGGAGAGAAGATCTGCCACGTTATTTTTGTTTTTTGAGCTTTTGCAAATCATGGTGGAGACTTAGGGTTTTCAGAAGGATGAGTGAGGGTAGGAAGGCAGGAGGAGGACAGAGGGGCAGAGACCCTGAAAGGGGATGGAAAGGTTCAGTGGTGTGTTTTTCCGGGAGGAGGTGGGCAGCGGTCTGCACTTCCTCCCCTGGCTCCTAGGCTGGGGCTGGCAGTGCTGGAAATCCAACCCACCCCTCAAATGCTCACCATGCCCTTGGGACACCCGTGGGTGTTGGGTTGGAGGGGGAGCAGTTCCAGAGAGATAGGCACGGGCTGCCGCAGCCGAGGCGGCAGCAAGAGTTCAGAGAGGAGCCACGGGATGATTAAGGGGAAATGGAGGATTGATTTAGGAGGAAAGATTAAAGGAGCTAAATCCGTGGCGCTTGGCTCAGCGGTGACTAAGCGTGGACAGGATAATAGCTTACAAATGTGTGGAAGGTGTAAATACCAAGTGGGGGGAGGGGAGGCTTCTAGGCGGGCCCGGGGGGCGGGGTGGGGGCTGGGCAGGTCCCCAGGAGGGCTGGGAACCCCAGGGCGACTCCCCGGTGGGGCCGCCCCTCCCCAGTGGGGGCTCTCAGGGGAGGAAAACGGGATGTTGAGGAGCCCCGGGTTCCTAGCAGGGGTTCCGTTTCTGGCCGCAGCCTCCCGGGCTTCCTGCTAATCTCCACATCTCACTCCCGCCTGGTTGGGGATCTGAGGTCGCGGGTTCAAATCCCACCGGAGCACTCGAGTCCTTCAGCGCCCCTCGGCCCCGGGCCTTTCGGCCGCTTCAAGCCCTGGCCGCACCAGCCAGGCTCCGCTGCAAGTCCACCTCCTCTGGACCCCCGCCCCCGTCGTCCCCTCCCCGGCCGCGGCGGGGGCGGGCGGCGGTGTCTCCCTCCGCGGTGGAAGCCTCTGGCGCTGCTGTGTGCGGAGGTCACTTTGCCGAGGAGCCGGGAGCCGGGGGAATGCAAATGAGGCAGACCCAGGGAGGAGAACGGAGGAGCCCGGAGGAGTTGGGAGGGAGGGCGCTCGGGCGCCGTGATGGATGCCTGCCCCGCGGGAGGGAGCGGGGGGCGGCGAGGCGCGCGAACCGGTGGGTGCGGCCTGCTGGATGCGGGTGGGCCAGGCCTGGGCGGCCAGGCTGCGTGTGCGGGAGAGGGCGGGGGTCCAGGGCTCCTGGCGGGGCACACCCACCCACCCACGGTCCCCGCCGCCACCTTCTGTCTGGTCTCCTGAACTCTCGCCTGGCTGTGGGTGTGTACTCCACTGTATAAGCAAAACTCTTGACGAGGAACTTTGCATCGAGGGGCGGGAATGTCAGGGAAAGACTTCGTTACCAATTCACTAATTAAAAATGACTGTCTAGGTGTAAGGCCTAAGCGGTGGCTGCCCGGGGAACGGATTTGACTGTTTACCTGGGTCCTGGAGACCTTCATCCTCCCGTTCTCCTCTCCCGTGGAAGCGCGGCGCCCGTTGGGGACCACAACCTTGTTCCACAGCCCCAGCTCTCCCTGGCTCCTAGGGTTCCCTGGTCCCTTCCACTACAGCTCACACATTTACATTTGAACAAACACCGCGGGCATTGCCTCCTGGATCCTCCTGGATCCACCGGAGGGGAGGAAGTGGCCCTGAAAAGCTCCTGCGTGGCGGTGGAGGTGGGAAGGTTGGGCCCCATAGGCACCTGTGGAACCAGGCCTACTGGGGGCGGCTGTGTCTTCTTCCTCTTTCTTTTTTTGAGTTGGAGTCTTGCTCTGTTGCCCAGGCTGGAGTGTAATAGCACCATCTCAACTCATTGCAACCTCTGCCTCTTGGGTTCAAGGGATTCTGCTGCCTTAGCCTCCTGAGTGGCTGGGATTACAGGCACCTGCCACCATGCCCAGCTAATTTTTTGTATTTTTAGTGGAGGTTGGATTTCGCTATGTTGGCCAGGCTGGTCTCAAACTTCTGGCCCAGTGATCCACCCACCTTGGCCTCCCAAAGTGCTGGGATAACACATGTGAGCCACCACGCCCGGCCTTCTTTCTTGAGTGTGGCATGTTCAGAGTTTTGGAACAGGAGTGCAATTTGGCTTGTTCAGAGTTTTTCCTCACCCTGTTTGGAAACAGCCAAATTGCACTCCTGTTCCACCGTGGTGGCCTTGGCCAGGTCGCCCCATCACAATCAGGATCACAGCTAGTAATAATCTATTCATTTGTGTCACTGGTGGATTTGTGTGTTTTGTGAACATGCCTGCTTTTTTTTTGTTTTTGTTTGTTTTTTGAGACACCCTGTCACCCTGGCCGGGGTAGAGTGGTGCAATCACAGGGGCTCCCTCATCCTCCCTCCAGGGCTTAAAAGATCCTCCCACCTCAGCCTCCTGAGTAGCTGGAACTACAGGTGTGAGCCACCATGCCTGGCTAATTTATTATTATTATTATTATTATTATTATTTGTAGATACAAGGTCTCACTCTGTTGCCTATTGGTCTCAAATTCTTGCGCTTAATTGATCCTCCCACCTTGGCCTCCTAAACGGCCAGGATTACAAATGTGAGCCACCGTGCCTGGCCCATAAGCACTTTGAATGAATGAATGTCTCTGCAGCCAGACAGCAAACTCCTTGAGGGCAGAGGCTGTTTTGTTCGCTGTTGTACGTCCAGCACCAAGCACAGTGCCTGACACTGTTGAGCACAGGCTCCACGAATAGCATCAGACAAAGTAAGCGTTTTCTGAACACTCACCAGTTCTTGAGCGCCTACTGTTTGTAGGTACTGTATGCCAGGTGTATGTCACAGAGTGGCGATGGGCGTACTCCAGGGCTACATTACCCGTTCCCCTGTTAGCTCCCTTATCTTCTCTATCTCTGTTACCCTGTCTGTAAAATGAAAACGATAGGAGTACCGCCAGCATAGGAATTTTGTGAAGATTAAGGGGTTAATCTATAGAAAGTGCTTAGAACTGTGCCTGGCACAGCGGTAAGTACTAAGTAAATGTTAGCGGTTGCTGTGGTTTACGCACATTCTCTCTTTCCTCTGAAGGGTGCCTGTTGTTATTCCCATTTTACAGATGAAGAATGGAGGATCGGAGAGGTTAATTGAATCTAAATCCCACAGACTTAAGGGCAAGGCCCAGATGTGAACTAGATTGGGCTTTCCATCTGGGTAGGAAGCCCTGTCTCAGAGCCTGGGGGTTTCGCTCTGACAGAGCTCCAACCTCTAAGCAGCTCCCAAATTGCAGAGAGAGCCTGCAAGTGCTTGATGCTCCGTGAGGATGCGCCCAGTGGGGAGCCAAGATCGAAATGGCTGCACCGTCCTGGTAGGAAGTGCCATTTCCCAAAGGGCCTCACCCGTCCTGTGAGCACCTACCAGGAATCACTGAATTGATCTCTAATCCTCTCATCTAACTTTGGGAGGAGAAATTACCATTCCCCTTTTACAGATGAGCAAACCCAGGCCCAGAGAGGTTCAATCACACATCCAAGGCTGTTTGTCTAAAGTTGGTGGGAGAGGCTAGATTTGAACCCTGCTCTATCAGGCTACAAAATATATGCCCCTTTCTGTCAGGCTTATAACATATATGCCCATAACGTATATGTTATGAACCTCCTGTGTATACACTTTCAGCACCACATAGTGATAATCTCTGCCCTAACTTAGTTCATACTGGTCTCGACAAACCCTTTATTACATGGCCGGTCCAGGTGGCTCATGCCTGTAATCCCAGCACTTCGGGAGGCTGAGGTGGATGGATCACCTGAGGTCAGGAGTTCAAGACCAGCCTGGTCAACATGCTGAAACCCTGTCTCTACTAAAAATACAAAAATAGCCAGGTATGGTGTTGCATGCCTGTAATCCCAGCTACTTGGGAGGCTGAGGCAGGAGAATCACTTGAGCCCGGGAGGCAGAGGTTGCATTGAGCTGAGATCATGCCATTGCACTCCAGCCTGGGCAACAAAAGCAAAACTCTGTCTACAAAAATAAAAACCGTATTACTGGTACATGTATATGACTGCACTTTGCAAAAGCCTTTCATATACTTCCTCTCTTTTGAGATGTGCACCTAGTCCGGGAAATAAGCAGGGATTTCTGTCTCTGTTTCACACAGGAAGAAACAGGTCCAGAGAAGTTGATGAATCACCTCACTAACCAAAGTCACACGGGCTGTCAGTGGCAGACCTGGAGCTGAAACCAGGACCCGCTGATTCCCAGGGAGGTGATGTTGGCCCGTGAACCTAGGGTCCACTTCTGAATTTGCCCCTGTTTTCCGAATGCCCTTGGATATCAACCTGGCCGTCTCTAGTCCTTTTCTGCCTTTGTACAGTGAGTGAGTGGACTGAGTGGCCTCGAAGGTCTGAGAGGCACAGACACCAAGGCATTTTGGTTGGTGCCATCTTTCTTCCTCTGTCCCTGGAAAGGATAGAGAAGGAAGAGGCTTTGAACCTGGATACTGGGCCACCCCTGATAAAGCCAGGCTCTGGGAGCTGTTCCACCCAGGATGCTGGTCACAGTCTGGGGAAGATGAAGACGCACCCCCTTCCACTGGCCTACTCTGGACCTCGGGGCAGAAGAGTTCATTCTGGGGGTGCCTAAGTGAGAGGCATGTGGGTGGACCCCATCAGTGAAAAGCTGATGGAATTTTGGGGGGATGGGACACCATAGAAGAGTTTCGGGGGAGGTACCGGGACCAGAGGCAGGTGCCCAGAAGGCAGTGGAGATAAAGCCCAGGCCGAAGATTAGCTCTGGGATTAGCCTGGCCTCGGCTGCTTCTGGCTGCTTCTTATCTCCTGGAGGCCCAGGGCCCTCTCCCCGCTGCAGCTCTGAGCTCTGGACCCGCTAATTGCCTGTTAACCCTGTGGGCTCTTCAAGGCAGGGAGGATGCGAGCAAGCCAGCCAGGGAGAGCTTTCTGGAGAAATGGGAGCTGTGAATAGATAGAGCTCTGAGGGCTGAGAGAAGCCGCCGCTTTCAGGAGGAGGAAGCTCTGGACAGATCTCTCCCACCCCCTCATCACTGTCTCAGGCAGACTCAGAGAGGAGCCAGGGAGAAGGAGGTGGAGGGCACCTGAAGAGGGGTTCCTGGTGCCTGGGGTTGTGGCGGGGGGGGGGGGGGAGGCTTAGGCCCAGGGAAAAGTCTAGGAGGGATACTGGGATGGATAGAGAAGAAAGCAAATAGGCTAGAGAATGCAGTGGGCAAGGGACAGAAAGGCCAATGGGAGAGAAAGAGGCCAAGGAGATGGACAGGCCAACAGAGGGCAGAAGCAGAGAGGCAGAGTCAAGGTGGATAACTGATCAGGGGCAGGGCCAGATGGGCCAGGCAAGGAGGGAAGGACTCGAGAGACAGACTGAGATCAGGAAACAGAGGCTGGCAAGGCAGACAGACCCAGGTGAGGAACACTAAAGGGAGGTGATCAGAGAGGGACAGGCAGGGGTTGGCAGAAGGAAGGCAGGGGAGGGGACCTGAGGGTGTGTGTGCAGCACAGACATAGTACTGTCTAGGAGCTGTCAGCCAAGGCCGGGAGGGGCTTTGGGAGGCCACATGCCCCAGCTAGGGCCAAGAGGGTGGGCCTGGAGCGAAGGCAGAGAGAGAGGGAGGGCCAGACCAAAGGAGGAGGTGGGGGTCTGAGACGGGGACAGGGCCCAGAGGTTGAGGGCTGATGATCTGGAGATAGCCCCTCTGCCATTAGGACACTCCTTGGCCTGGGACCTTCCCCTTTCTGTGACTGGGTCGTGGACTCTCAACTCCTCTACATACCCGCTGTCCCCCCTCCCCCATCTGGGCCAGTCCATGGGGAGGGAGCAGTGGACAACCTGTGGGACCTTGTGGCGGGGCTGCCGTGCCGTCTCCATGGAAGAAGCTATGGGCTGTGCTGCCACCAGAGTTCTGCCACTTAGGAGCTGGCGGCTCCACCCGCCCCTGCCTGCCTGGCCCAGGGATTGTCTCCTGGGCAACGCTGTGCTCTGACCAGCAGTCAGGACTGACCTGGGCTGTGCAGGTGGCCTTCTCTTGCCAGTCTGGCTGGTCCATTCCCTGCAAAGTATCCCTGAGACCCAGACAACTTCCACCCATCTCCCTATGTCACCCCGACTCTGCACAGCAACCTTGAGGGTTTGTGTGCCAGGCAACCACCACCCTTGCCAGCCGGGCATTTGTTCTGCCCTGTGTGGGGTAGGCTCAGTGCCATGTACTGTGTGCTTGTGTGTGTCTGTTGGAGGTACCAGGTAGGAACCCTGCCCCAGCTCCTCCGAGAGTCATTCATTCACTGAACACCCACCAGGGGTTCTATAAGCACTTACTGTGCTTTGACATGGGGCTCAGTTCTATTTGAATCTTGGCTGTCATTGACCTGCTATGCGCCCTTAGCCAAGTCACTTTCTGTCCCTGAGCTTCAGGTACCTAATCATTAAATGGGGGCAACAATATGTAGCTCATTTTGGTTTCTTGGAGTTTCAAAGGAGAAAACAGATCAAAAGCACCGATCCCAGGACTATCACCTATCACAAAAGCACCTCTCATGGTACAAAGTGGGGATGTTTGATCGTGTTTGCTTTCCTTCCTCCTACCTCACACCTCCCTCTACAAATCTCACTGGGCTCTGGGGATGCCAAGAGGGAAGCAGGACTCCTGGCCACCTGGAGTTCGTGGTCCCATGGGTGAGGCTGAGCTTCAGAGAGACCATCAGGGCTCTGCTGAGGTGGTGCTGATGCTGAGGGACCCGAGGGAGGAGCTCATAACTCGGGTGCCCCATGTAGTTCATGCCTTCTTTAGCCTTTCAACTGGAGCGTGCCCGCAAAACTGGCTGTGTCAGCAAGAGCTGATTCCAGCATCTTCTTGGTGTCAAATAGGAAGAGGTTGAGTACATTCAGATTTCTACAAACACTTATATATGCCTCGAATCTGCCTTCCCACACCACCAGGACCCAGGATTTTTTTCTTTTTGGGATGGAGTCTCACTCTGTTGCCCAGGCTGGAATGCAGTGGTGTGATCTCAGCTCACTGCAATCTCCACCTCCCGGGTTCAAGTGATTCTCCTGCCTCAGCTTTCCAAATAGCTGGGATTAGCTACCACATCTGCTACCACACCCAGCTAATTTTTGTATTTTTTAAGTAGAGACAGGGTTTCACTATGCTGTCTCGAACTCCCAACCTCAGGCGATCTGCCCACCTCAGCCTCTCAAAGTGCTGGGATTACAGGTGTGAGCCACCGCGCCTGGATGGGACCGAGGAATCTTGCACCCAGCCCACTTCAGGGTTCCTCCACCCCTAGTGACTTGGCATAAGAGCACCGGTCTGGAGTGGGGCTGTCTTGCTGGGATCTCCCCTTCATCTAGTGCCTTTCTACTCACTGTGTAGTCCATGGACCAGCAGTTGCAGATAGACTCTCAGCTTTGTCCCACCCCCTCCCCACATCTGTTTATTAGAATCTGCACTTTAAAAAGACCTTCCTGATTTGTGTGCACAAAAGTGTTTGAGAAGCCCTGAGCTTGAAGATCCTGGGAAACCAGTTGAATTCTCTGAGCCTCCATTTCTTTCTCTGTAAAATTGGGAGATAATACCTGCCTCACAGGGTTGTGAGGATTCATCCAGATAGAGCATGTGAAGCGGTTAGCACGGTGCATGGGTGCTCCTGAACTGCCCATGACACCCACTGCTGCCCCACAGATGGACACACAGCAGGGAGGAGGGCAGGGGTGATACTGGTGGGGTCAAGGACTTGAACCTGGAAGCTGGCAAACCTGTGGGGGGCGGGTGTTGAGGGAAGGAGAGGACTCAAGAGACAGGCGAGGAATGGAGGGGCAGCAGATACAGAGAAGAAAGGGCGAGAAAGGTACAGCGAAACAGTGCAGAAGGGAAAGGGGGTGGGAGAAGAGAAGGGGACAGGCATGGGGCCCATTCTATCCAACTCATCTCACCTGGATGGGGCTGGAGCAGGAGCTGGGTCCCCAGGTAGGGCAGGCTTGGGGTGGGGTGCCAGCAATGGTTTGCAGGAGCAGCCAAAGCCTCACCCCTGGATGAGTTGCACCTCTCCTCCTTCCCAGCTGTGTGACTTTGGCCATCGCCTCACTTCTCTGAGCTTCGATGTCCTCATCTGGAGTAGTTGGGGTAACTCCATCTAGCTGGTACTGAGGGCATGTGGGCCAGTGGTAGAAGGCACCATGTTCTGTGAACTTGGGGGACTTGGTCTATGGTGCATGAGTTTTTGTTTCAGGAATGGGAGGCAGGGTGGTTGGGTGGTAGAAGAGCTGCGTGAGAGGGAGGATCAGGGTTGCAGCTCTCAGAGCACTGCAGCCGGGGTCTAGTCCGTGGGAATGGGGACTTCACGCTGCCCCCAGGAGGTCTCCAGAGGACTCTCAGTTGGTTCGCTGCCCTCCACCCAGCCTCTCTCCCTTCTGTACTCCTCCTGTGAAGCTAGGCATCCAGGATCTCTTTTTCCTTTCACACCGCCTCTTGCAATTTCTCCAAGCTTTTACCAGTGGGAAATGTTCCCAGGGAGAGGGGAGGGGGAGCGGGAGAGAGTGATTGAGTGCATCGACCCCTTACCCCCAGGGAAGGTGCTGCCTGTGATGGGTTTGACCCAGGGGCTCGTTTCTGTTGGGGAAGTCTGGTGGTGGGGAACTAGAATCCGCCTCTCCCTCGACCTCTTCTCCACTCCGGCCGCTGCGCAGCTCCTTGCGGCAGCTAAATTCCCAGCAGGAGCCTGGGCTTCCATCTCCGGGGCGCCAGCGCCATCTGCTGTCCATACAGGAGAACTCCGCAGAGGAAAAGGGAGCCGGGCTTCTCTGCAGAGACTGCTTATTCTAGAGTCCCCTGTGCCCTGTCCTGGGGACACCAGACAGCCTCACTGCTCCTGTATGGCATACACGCTCATGGCGGGAGATGGACAATTGACAGGAGACAAATAGATGAACGAGATCATCTCAGGTCTTCATAAGTACTTCGAGGAAACCAACAGACATATGGATGCATGGACGATGACGTTGAATGTGGCGGTGTGATGTATGAGTGTGACATGCTGAGGCCTCAGGGATGGCAGCTGCCATACCAAGACTGTGTGTGATGGGGCATTCCAGGAGAGGGGACAACAGCAACAAAAGCCCGAGGAAGAAAGGCGTCCAGATGTCTGAACTTGTCACAGAGATGGGGAGGTGACAGGAGAGGCAGGCAAGGGCGACGTCACATGGAAGCTTTTGGTTTAGGGAAGGAGCGTGACTTCATTATGTGGGAAGTGGGAAGATATTGTTGGCTAAGTCCGTGAGTGGTTTCATTGGATCTGAGCACTGTGGACTGGGCACTATGGCTTCTGGAAGGGAGGGTTAAGGGCAGACCAAGAGGGAGACCAGTTAGGAGGAGCTGGTGAAATGGGGATCGCTGGCGAGGGAAGGAAAGTGGATGGATCCTCAGTGTATTTCAGAAGTGGCCTGGAGGCTGGATGTGGTGGCTCATGCTTGTAATCCTGCACTTTGGGAAACCAGAACAGAAGGATTGCTTGGGCCCAGGAGTTCAAGACCAGCCTGGAAACATGGCAAGACCCTGTCTCTACAAAAATAAAATAAAAAATTACCTGGGCTTGTTGGCACATGCTTGTAATCCCAGCTACTTGTCAGGCTGAAGCAGGAGAATGACTTGAGCCTGGGAATTTAAGGCTACTCTGAGCAGTGTTCGTGCCACTGCTGCCTTGGATGCAGAGGTGAGGGAAGCAGAGATTTCAGAAATTCCGACTTGAGAAACTGGGTAGATACAGTGGGGCCGTTTACCAGGGAGGAGGAGAATGGTGGGGGGCAGGCAAGGTTTAGGAAGGTGTCGACAGTTCTTGTGTTAATATGTTGTTAGGTTGGAGGTGCTTTTTCATTATCTAAGGGAAGCCATCAGTGGAAAAGTTGGTGCTCATTGGACAGGCTGGGCTGTACATTGCCTGCTAGGATTTGGGACTGGAGTGTCCAAGCAGATCTGGTGGCCTCAGCAGCGAACAGGGAACTTTGGAGTTGCATTGGTCCCTCCCTTCATCTCCCCTCTCTTACCCCACCTCCCAGGTCTATACTCGCTATGGGAAGTGTTACACCTTCAACGCAGACCCTCGGAGTTCGCTGCCCAGCCGGGCAGGTGGCATGGGCAGTGGCCTGGAGATCATGCTGGACATCCAGCAGGAGGAATACCTGCCCATCTGGAGGGAGACAAGTATGCAGGCGGGAAAGGGACAAGGGCCACCCTGGGGCCTGGGCCCTCTGTCCCGGGATGGGTTTCCAAAGGTCCCCATCTCTGCTGTGCAGATGAGACGTCGTTCGAGGCAGGTATTCGGGTGCAGATCCACAGTCAGGAGGAGCCACCTTACATCCACCAGCTGGGATTCGGGGTGTCCCCCGGCTTCCAGACCTTTGTGTCCTGCCAGGAACAGCGGGTGAGCACCTCCTGCCAGGCCCTGGATTGGGCATAGGACTTGCCTTGGGCTCAGAGGGGATGCAGAGCCAACCTGCCCTCTAGAAGCTCACAGCCTGTCAGCTGTGTTGACTTTGCTAGGGCTGTGGCCACAGGAGGACGGGGTAGGATTCCTGGGTGTGACCTCATCATGCCCCACCTCTGCAGCTGACCTACCTGCCCCAGCCCTGGGGCAACTGCCGCGCAGAAAGTGAGCTCAGGAAGCCTGAGCTTCAGGGCTACTCAGCCTACAGTGTGTCTGCCTGCCGGCTGCGCTGTGAAAAGGAGGCCGTGCTTCAGCGCTGCCATTGCCGGATGGTGCACATGCCAGGTGGGCACCCCACCCCCAGCCAGCCCTCTATGCCACCCTGCTGGGCTCCAGAGCCTCCTGGGGCAAGGGGCAAGGCACTGATCATATGCACAGGCAGGTGCATGGGTACAACATGTGTGTGTGTCTGTACCTGTGTGAGTGTGCATGTGTGTGTTTGGGATTTTTATACATGGTTTCATATATGCATATGGGAATGCCAGCAGGCAGATGCAAGTGTGCATGTTAATATGTATTTGTGTATGTGCATGCTCATTTACATCTGTGCTTGTGTATTTGCTGGGGTTGTGTGTGTGGGATTCAAGCACATGTATGCAAATGTGTCCATGTGTGTGCATGCACGTATGTGCTTATATTTGGGCGTGCTGGGGAGAGGGGAAGTGATCACAGATTCCAGGAATAATCTTCTCTCCTTTCAGGCAATGAGACCATCTGCCCACCAAATATCTACATCGAGTGTGCCGACCACACACTGGGTCCGTGCTGCCTTCCCCTTCCCTACCTTTCCATCAGCCTCTTCATGTCTCTGTCCACTCTTCTCCTCCTTGTCTTGGCTCCTCTCCTCCCAGTCTCCCTTTGGAGGGTTCTTCCTGGGGGTTGAGCCTTAGCCCATACTTCAGTAGGGTCAGGGAGAGGTCTGCAGACCTCTGCAGGTATAGACGCTTGGGTAAGTGGAGGCAGCAGGGTGGGGGGGTTGCAGAGAAGCCTGGACTGGGAGTGAAGGGCTGGACTTCTCATCTTGGTTCAACCAATGAGTTCACCCACTTTGAGAAAGTGAAATGACCTCTCTCTTGGTCTCAGGAGAAATGCATTGCTGGCTCTCGGTGTGGGTAAGGCAAACCCCATCTATCCACAGATCTTGCCTGATCTGCAGTTCATCCATCTATCCATCCATTCACTGATTCGTGCATTCTCCAGACCTTTGCAGCCTGTGCTGGGTACTGGAGGTGAGAGTGGGGACGACAGCCCTGCCCTTGGAGAGCTTATAGTCTGGCAGGGGTATGGACAGGCATTCCCACACAGCCCATCAGCTCCTGGAGAGGGGAGCCTCGGGTGTGTGGCAAGGCCCTGAGGAGGGGCATGCAGCACTAGCCTGGGAAGGCCGGGAGGATTCCTATAGGAAGAGACACATTAGCTGAGGCTCGATGGGTGTATAAGAGCCAGGTGCAAAGACCTTGTGGCCAGAGAGAGCATGCTGTGTCCGGGGCACTGAAAGATCTGTGTGGCTGCAGGGCAGAGAACGGGAGGGAGTGGAAAGAGTGGAGGGGGAAGGCCAGGCACGGTGGCTCACACCTGTAGACATGGCACTTTGGGAGGCCAGAGTGGGCGGATCACTTGAGCCCAGTAGTTCGACACCAGCCTGGGCAACATGGTGAGACCCTGTCTCTACAAAAAACAAAAAAATGACCTGGGTGTCTTGGGGCATACCTATAGTCCCACCTATTAGGGAGGCTGAGGGGAGAGGACAGGCTTGAGCCTGGGAGGTCAAGGCTGCAGTGAGCTGGGATAATGCTTTGTACTCTAGTCTGGGCTACAGAGTTATCCTGTTTAAAGAAAAACAGTGGGGAAGGGAGGCTCTAGGAAGCCAACAAAGGCTACTGGCCAGGCAGGAATGCCAGGTGAGTCCAATGAGATGTGAACAATGGGTGGGAGGGGAGGGACTCAAAGCCAGGGACTGGCCGAGCTGGCTGCAGTAATCCAGACGCCAAGAGCCATGGGGCTGGATTTGAGACACTGGGCAGCCACACACACATCCAGCCCTTCTCTGTCCCCCACGCCACCTGCATCTGTCACAAGGGTGATTGGAGGTGTTTAGTGAAGGAACAGTTGTGTGATCAGGAGTAAGGAGCCTGCAAGGCACAGCGGGAGTTCACAGAGCTAGCAACGCTGGGGAGCCTCATTCCCACCAGGCATGCAGGAAGAGAGAGACCTGTGGCTGTCCGAGAGGGCTGGCTGACAGCAGCATGGCTGGAGGAGCACAGCCTCTGCCACCCATGGCCTGGCAGTGAGGAAGCCAGGCGGGAGAAATACCCTAGCATCTCTCCCCCATCATCTTCTGTTTCTGCTGGGGCCTCCTGTTGGCCAAACCCAACCCAAAGCCAGAGGACAAGGGAGTTTAGGGGATGCATTTGGCGGAGATCAGCCTCGTGGGCAACAGAGCAAGGTGGAAGAGTGGAGAGTGAATCTGAAGGGGCAGGTGGAAAAAGCCCAGCACATTGAGCCTGGGAGTCTTGTTGGTCCATTTGTTCTTCTGTTCCCCATCCATCGATCTTGCTATCTGCCATCCATCCATTATCCATCCATCCATCCATCCATCCATCCATCCATCCATCATCCATGGATCCCGGCATCCTCTTCACACCTCGTTGTGAGTCTGAAACCTCACCTACTTGATTAGCTGTGGTGGATGGGCTCTATCCTCCCTGTGAGTCATGAGGACCCCCCAGTCCCAGGGCACTGGGAGGGTGCTGGGGGGTTCTGCTTATACCTGCTCTCTGGGGTCATCTGAAGCTGGTCCAGGTGGGGACCCACAGCCAGTCCCCTCTAGGAAGCACCAGGGCTGGCCTGTAAAGGCCCTTGGTGTCAGTGTGCCTGCCTCAGGATGGCCCCTGGGCCTCCTCTCTACAGCTGGTGGGCCACTGGGCCACACTCTTCCAACTCCCACTGTAGCCGCTGCTTCTGTGTTGCAGACTCCCTGGGTGGGGGCTCCGAGGGCCCGTGCTTCTGCCCCACCCCCTGCAACCTGACTCGCTACGGGAAAGAAATCTCCATGGTCAGGATCCCCAACAGGGGCTCAGCCCGGTACCTGGCGAGGAAGTACAACCGCAACGAGACCTACATACGGTATGTGTGTGTGGGGGTAGGGGTGGGGGGGACCGTGTGTGTGTTGTGCGTACGTGTGTGTGAGCATGTGTGTGTGTATATGTGGGTGTGTATGTATATGTGTGGGGGTGTGTGTATGTGTATGTGTATGCTTGTGTGTTTCTTGTGGGTGTGTATGTTTGTGAGTGTATGTGTATGTGAGTGGGTGGTGTGTGTGCATTCACACTTGTGAGTGTATCTGGGAATTGTGTGTGTGTGTGTGTGTGTGAGTGATGGAGGCCACTCTCAACAGGCCTGGGCACGGTGAAGGCAGGGAGTGGGCTGCATCTCTCTCTATGATGAGTCTTCTGCCAGGAATGGCTTTCATTCCTTTTATTCTCCTTTTCCTTCTTCGCCTTTTTTTTTTTTGAGACAGAGTCTTGCTTTGTTGCCCAGGTTGGAGTGCAGTGGCACAATCGTGGTCCACTACAACCTCCACTTCCCAGATTCAAGCAATTCTCCTGCCTCCGCCTCCCAAGTAGCTGGGATTATAGGCACCCCCCATCTTTTTAGTAGAAATGGGGTTTCACCATGTTGGCCAGGCTGGTCTTGAACTCCTGCCCTCAAGTGATCTGCCATCCTCGGCCTCCCAAAGTGCTGGGATTACAGGCATGAGCCACTTCACCACCGGCCACAGCCCTCTTCTAAGTAGTCCCACCCCGTGCTCAAGTCACGTTCAGTGTCTCAACCTCCAAGGAAGCACTTCCAGGTCCAAATGCCTTTTATCTGAACACCCTGTACCTGTATAGGCCTCCGTCATTACACATAGGCCATGTCGGTAATGACGGAGCCCTCTGCTTATGCGTCTTTCTCCCCTGCACTGAGGGAGAGGGACAGGATGAGACAGGAGAGGAACATGGTACCCTGCAGGCGGAGGCAGGAGGGGCTGCCCTGAGCCTTGGGTCTGGTCCCATATAGCCAGTCTACACTTGCGGAGCGTGGTCTGGGTGCCAGGCCCCGTGCTGGGTTCCGTGGGGACAGATTTTGTGTTTGTGGGGACAACACAAAACCCATGCCGCAGCTTGTCAGTGAGCCCACGTTTGATCATGTAGGACTGATTCTCAGGCCCCTGTGGGGGAGGGAAGCTGGGGAGGTGTGAGCTGGCCCCTTACGGCTCTAGGTTTGGGTCTGTGAGAGGAGGTGATGGAGAGGCGTCCAGTGAGAGGATGTGGGGAGGTGTGGCATGGAGCCTGAGCCGTAGGCAGCTGTTTGGAAGAAGCAGAGAAGACCACGCTGGGGAACAAGGCACTGGAGACAGGCCACAGGCTACCCAGAACACCGAGAAGGGGCATTGTGGAGTGTACTGATAGGCGACAGGGGTCACTGAAGAGTCCGCAGAGGCGTAAGGAGGAGGCAAAGGGAACAGCACTGGCTGCTTTAGAGGGAGCAGTAGGGGTTCCTTCAGGCTCAGGAGCTGTGCTTTGCTCTCCCATGCCCTTTGCTACCCCTCAAAGATGAAACACACACACCCAAGACTGCCTCCCCTCACAGCCTTGGGGAGTCTGGGAGTAGCCACTGACTTGCCCGTGCAGCGTCTCAGATCAGGACCTGCGGGACCCAGATACCTCTGCCAGCCTTCTCAGGAAGAGGCCCACATGAACACCCTGCTTCCTGTCTCCACAGGGAGAACTTCCTGGTCCTAGATGTCTTCTTTGAGGCCCTGACCTCTGAAGCCATGGAGCAGCGAGCAGCCTATGGCCTGTCAGCCCTGCTGGGTGAGACCGGTGTTCCTGCCCCCAGCTTGTGTTGGGGTGGATCGGCCTGGCAGCTCCCTCTGACGCCACTCTCCTGCTTCCCAGGAGACCTCGGGGGACAGATGGGGCTGTTCATCGGGGCCAGCATCCTCACGTTGCTGGAGATCCTGGACTACATCTACGAGGCAAGAGCCCCAGGAGTGCAGGGCGGAAGTGGGGCCATGAGCAAAGCAGAAGTGGGCAGAGCGGGGTGCCTGGTGGAGCTGGCCTGGCTGGGAAGTTAGGCTCAGGGTTCTCTGTCAGGGTCCCCTGACTGGCTGGCAGGCCTGAGGGCTCAGAATCAGGAGAAGGGAATGGGTGAGGAAGATGGGGGTGTCCTACTGGGAGTTTGCTGTGGCAGTGAGTTCTGTGGGCAGTCAGGCATGGTAAGGCCCACCCTTCTCCTCGACCAAATTTCCCAAGCCCAGTGCTGTCCCCCACCCTGAACCCCAAGGTGTCCTGGGATCGACTGAAGCGGGTATGGAGGCGTCCCAAGACCCCTCTGCGGACCTCCACTGGGGGCATCTCCACTTTGGGGCTTCAGGAGCTGAAGGAACAGGTGAGGACGAGCTCACAGAGCATGCAGCCTTGCCTCCTGAGGACTGACTACCCCCGTGGTTTCTGAACCAGCTCACGGAGGGGGCCCGGGAGCCTCTGCCTGAGGAGATGATAAGGAAAGGCTGGTGGTGTGAGGCCTGGGGGCACCACTGGAGTTCTCCCTGTCCCACGCTCTCTTTCTCCTGCAGAGTCCCTGCCCAAGCCGGGGCCATGCCGAGGGTGGGGGGGCCAGCAGCCTGCTCCCCAACCACCACCACCCCCACGGTCCCGCAGGAGGTCTCTTTGAAGATTTCGCTTGTTAGGATGGTGCTGTGACTGAAGGACGGGGAGTCTGGGACCCCTCTTGGGATCCCCAGCACATTCTCCTCCTGCTCCCGGGAAAGGCTGGGGGCGGTGCTCACTGGGAGGGCCAGGAGTCAGTTCCTGCTCTTGTCCTCCCCTGCCCTGGTGTCAGCTGCTTTGCACAAAGGTCCTTTTCCACACCCCTTACCCCCAGGCTGGTGCCCAGGGAGGGCTGAAGACCAGGCCATGGGCCCTCGTGGAGAGGAAGGGAGGAAAGGAAAGGGAGGATAAAGCCCATCCCAGCTGGGGAGGGGGGGCCCTCTGTACATTTGTATATATTTAGGGAAGGCTGGGTGGGGGGATACAGATGTAGAAGGTGGGTAGGGCTACAGGGGTGGGTGATTTAGGGACAGCCAGGGTCCCAGCCCCGATGTCAGCAGGAGACAGAGAATCCCAGGACTCAGGAGTGCGGAGCCGTCCTACTTCCTGCCCCTCTCCAGGCCCAGCTCCCCTCTCAGCAGGGGGAGAGAATGGCCCAGCAGGCCTGGCCCAGCTCCCAGTTCCCCCTGCACCAGCCCCCACCCCTCAAGTCCCCTCTACAGGGAGAGGGTAGGAGACAGTCCAGACTTCAGCTGAGCTTCGAGGGTGGGAGGGAGCCTTCTCAGGCCCCTCTCCCTCCAGTCTGATTTTATAAAGTGCTGATGAGATTGGGAATAAAGAGGCATAAAGAATTCTCTGTGTGTATGTGTGACCAAGCACGCACTGGGGGCTGGGGCGGGGCTGGGCACATGCATGACTTGGTCCCGGGTGAAAGGAAAGGCAGGTCCCAGCAGGGGCAGGGGAGCCTGCGTGCTCAGCCAGCCCTCCCTCCCCCCACGCGTCTACCCTCAAAACCTCCAAATCACGAATCCACACTTGGCCAGTTTACTAAAGGCAGGGAGCTTCAGCAGGGTCCAAAAGGGAGAAATTGGGAGATGCCCCCTCCTCAGCTCCCCCTTCCCCATCAACTCAACTACAGCCTAGCCCCCAGGGCCCAGAGGCAGGGCTGGCGTCAGGCAGACTGTACTGCATAAATAGATGGAGGCCACAGCCCAAATCAGCAGCGTCAGGGGGCAGGAAGACTGGGTTTGGGACAAGAAGGGGGTGGCTCCGGGGGCACCTCCCCCAGTGCTTGTCCAGGGTGCAGGGACCCACAAAGCCAGAGAGGGGACCAGTGGGCCACCTTGGGGTCTGAGGCTATGGCCAGCCCTGCCCAGCGAGGCTGGCAGGTGGCTCTGGTTTTAGGGGAGGAGTGGCTCATGGGGACAGGATGGGGTCAGGTGCTGTTGCCCTGCTCCTGCTCGAAGAGCAACATGGCCAGCTGGGTTCGGGAGCCGAGGCCTTCAAGCACGCTCTGGCGGCAGCGATGGTACAGGTCCTCACTGAGCCTTGCGCTGCATGTCTGGGCCCGGTAGCGCTGCAGCAGCGCCGGCTCCACCGCCCGCAGCACATGCAGACTGGAGAAGTGCAGGAACAGCTCGTACACGTCCAGGCTCTCCAGCAGCTCCTCTTCTTGTTCTGAGGCTGCCGCCAGGCGCCCACGGGCTGCCACATAGTCGGAATTGTAGAAGCAAGCCTCGCTGGCTGCCTGGCGGTCAAAGCGGCCAGTGTCGCGGCCCAGCTCTGGGGGCCCAGGCCCTTGTGATGGGGCCACAGCTGGGTGGAAGGCTTGGAAGTGCATGGGAAAGAAGGCCTGCCAGCCAGAGATGGCATGCATGCGGCAGCGGTTCAGGAAGTCAGGCGTGAGCACCGTGTCTGGCCCGGCCAGCAGGAACAGTGTGTCCAGTGGGTGCTTCTTGGAGAGGAGATCCATGAGGCGCAGTGGAGAGGGTGCGGCTGTCTGCACACTGAGCCATGGCACGCGGGCACCGGGGAAACGCCGCTCCAGCTCTGCCACGTGGGCCTTGACAGGTGCGAAGACATCTGCGTGGGCTGCACGCTGGGCCTGGCGCGGCTCATACAGTAGCAGCAGGGTCAGGGCTGCCGCAGCATCACCAGGCTCCAGTGCTGCAGTAGCAAAGGCCTCCAGGAAGCCAGGGGCCAGGTCACGCTCAGCCGCAGCCAGAGGCAGCAGCACAGTGAGACGTGAGGCCTCGGTGACATAGGGCACAGGCAAGATCTCCACGCGGCTCAGCGGCCGGAGCAGCTGCACTCGGCGAGTGAGGGGCCGGCGACCTCCCTGGGGAGTCAGTGCCTCCAGCTGTAAGTCCAGCGTGTATTCCATACCCCGGGCCGGATCAAAGCGTCGGTAGCCATTAACCAGCTGCTGCTTCTGGAGCCGCAAGGCTGGATGGTAGCGGCGGTTGAGCTCCTCTAGAGCGGCCCCCAGAACATCGGCCACGTCAGCCTGGTCCACCCCACGCAGTGGGCAGCGGGGTGAGCCATCGGCACAAGAGAAAGCATGCTGCTCTGTGAAGTAGTCCCAGCGCAGCACCTCAAAGCGGGAGGCCGGGCGGGATGGTGCTGGGATGCCCACAGGCCAGGCAGCTGCCCTGTCCCCATCGATGGACAGACGGCTGGTATTCTGGATCTCCCACTGGATCAGAGAAACAGGCCATAAGCAAGGGACAGACCACAGGCATCAGTGCACAGCTGGGGAAAGGGTAGGCAGCAGGTGCCACTCAGGATGGGTCCCTAGTCCCCAGCCAACCTCGGCCCACCCAGGGCCCATAGCTATCATTTCCCCAGCACAGGCAGCCTAAGAGCCCTGGAGGCCCATCAGAGAATGTAGAAAACAGGCAGGGGCTGGGAATAGGTTTGTTCTATGATTCTAGGGCTAGCTTTTCACGTCTCTGGGATCTCTGTGACCTCCCAGATCCTGTCCCCCTCACCCACCACCCCCAGGCTTAGACCATACCTGCAACTCCTGGATCTCCTGATATGTGCGTTCCAGTTCAGCTCGGGCGAAAGCCTTGTGCAGCTGGTACATGTGCACAGGGTTGCGCACAGGGTGGGCTGTCAGGGCACTTCGGAAACGAGGGTCTCCCTCCTGCACTGGCTCCCCAGGGCTCAGCTCCAGATGGCTATAGTGCACCCCCTGGGGAGAGTAAGGGAAGGGGTTCATGATGGCTGGCATTGCCTTCCCTTGTCTCACAGTCAGCGTCTCATACTATGACCTGTTGTGGCCTTGCAGTCTGAGGGTGTTAAGTCTACCTTGACCAGTTGTGAGTCTGCATGATCTCCAGCAAGCCTCTGCTAGCTCAGCTGCGAAATGGGCATGTGTCCTGTCTCAGAGCTGTCTAAGGGCTAAAATTATGATATCGAATGCCTATTATGCACAGAGCTCCCTTATTTTCTCTCATCTTTGTAACAACCCCGAGCAATAATTATTTCCATTGCACAGAGGAAGATACTGAAGCCCAGGACATTTAGTAATTTATCCGGGGTCACAGGAATGGAAAACAAATGTCTGAATTGGCATGGAAAACCGGGCCTGTATTTCCACCACCCCTTTGCCTCTCAGCAGGATTTGATCAAGACAGGAGATATCAGTGGGGTAGCTGATCATCCCACCTCGTGGTCACCAGTACAGCCCACCCCGGTGGCGTCGAGAATGCAGCGTCCCAGCCATTCGTCGGGGCGCGCACTGACGATGTCGTTGCGGCAGCCTTCCAGGTGGGGGCGCAGCTGCTGCAGCAGCATGCGCGAGAGCAGCACCCCAAAGCCGCCGTGGCAGTAGCGGCCTGGGGTGGGCTCTCCGCCGATGAAGTCCTGGGGCCGGCCCAGGTACAGGTGGGCGGCGGAGGCCAGGCTGAGGTGGCCAGCTAGGCGTGCCAGGCCGTGTGCCTCAGTGTAGGTGGTGTCAGGCACCAGGAAGAACCAGTCAAAGTCGTCGCCGTGCTGCTCCAGCAGGTGGCGCAGCGCCAGGTGCAGGTGCCCGATGGGCCGCTCCTCGCCCAGCGTCACCACCGCCATGCCAGGTGGGGCCCGGCGGCCCCGTGCACCCGTCAGGAACACCACACGCTCCAGCCGGTGACCCAGTGTTCGGTTCACGGCCACACCTAGCGTGGACAGCGTGGCCTGAGAGGTCAGCACCGCCACCAGCAGCCTCTGTCTGATGCCCAGCTCCGTGCTGATGTAGCGAGTCCTGGGGGAGGAGATGGCACAAAGTTATCAAAAAGACAACGGGACAGGGGGTGTCGGGGGCGGTCAGCACAGACTCTGGCAGGTTGCGTCTTCTCTGCATCTGTTTTCTCACCTGTGAATAGGATAAGGATAAACCCTCTCTCCCAGGGGTCACGAGGATTTAAATGAAATATTGGTCTTACCCAGGTAGTGCTTTACATTTGGGAGATGGCGATATCCACCCAGATAGGGCAGAGATATTGTGGGTCTGATTCCGGGGTTCGCCACTTAGTAGTTACACCCTTGTGGATGTTATTTAACCTGAGCCATCTGTAAAATGGGACTGATAATATCCGTTTTAAGCACCCAGCCAAATGCTGGACACACCATGTATCTACTCATTTCTATATAAATACGCCATTATGCCAAAAATTCCTCACATAAATGATATAAAGGAACATTTGGCATAGGGGTGAGTGTGTGTCTTTGCGGGGAGGGGCAAACTGGACTGAGGGATGCCAGGAACTTACCTTTGGTAAGGCAGAAGGTAAACTGCAGAACCAGAATTTGAACGCAATGCTACTTAGAAATTATTTCCACTCATCAGCAGAGATATCAATGGGTAACGGGATGGGTACATTCCTCCCTCCCCCATCTCACCCTGAGGTGGCCCTTGTAACCCACTCAGGAACAAGATATCCAGGTAAATCCTAGTTCTTGCCTTTCTCTTTCCCTGTCTCTATATCCTTATTCTATATACAAGTCTTTTATCTAACCCCAGCAGCCCTGCCAGGGAGCTAGTGCGATCTTTGGGGAGCCATCGGATCGAGCCGGTTTATAATACAGGCCAGCAAGTTCAGCCCAGGCCCAGAGAAAGCCTCGGAGTGGCCCCAAGACTCTCGGGAAGGCAGGGCCATCGGAAGTTATCGGGGCCCAAAGACTTCCTGGCCGGCCAGCCCCTTCCTTCCGGAGCCCGACCCGGGCCCGGCGGCTTCCCCGCGCGCGTCCCGGCCGCTGCCCAGGGGGTGGAGCGGGCGCAGCCGATCACTACCTGACGGCCTTTTTGGCGGCCTGGCCGGGCTGTGCGGGGTGGTAGGGCAGGACGCGCGGCTCCCAATTCTCCCCGGCGCCTGCGCCGGCCCCGGGCTTCTCGCGCTCCGCTCCTGGCTGCACCGAGTTGGGCCGGCGCGCCGCATTGGTGTTGCCGCGCGGCGGCAGCTCAGAGTCTCCAGGTTGGGGTGGGCCTGGGCCGCACGGTTCCTCCACCCAGGTGACGCTAAGCAGGCTCAGCGTGAAGCCCAGGGAGATGCCCACGGCCACGGGCCCTGCGGGCCTCAGCACCGACAGCAGCAGCGATGCCCGCATGGCGCCCGGACCGCGGGTCCCGGGCCCCGGCGAAGCCCCAGAGCAGCCAGAGGAGGCTCCGAGGGGGCGGGACCGGGGAGGGGGCGGATCCGGAGGGCCCGGGCCCCGCGGGCGGGCCCGCTCCCTCCCCGCCGAACAGAGCCAGCGGCCCGAGCCGAATCTCCGAGGCTGCGCCTCGATTCCCCTCCTGCAGCTGCTCTGGGCTGCGCGGGGTCCCTGTGCTCGGCGCCTGAGCCTCAGCCGCTGCCGCCGCTGTCCGACGTGTCACCGCGAGGGCCCCGCCCCCGGGGTGGGGTCTCCGGCTCCAGCTACCGGAGAGGGAGGAGAAGGGGGAGGTTAAAGGGGAAGGACCCCCGGAAGTGCCCCCTCCTCAGTGCAGAAGAGGGAGACGCCGGGGGCGGAGTCCCCTGACTCCTGCGGCGTGGTTGGTGCGTCCCAGGTGACGTCAGAAGCAGCCCGCCCCTGCCTGGATGGTGCGCCCTGAGTGACGTCAGGAGCAGAGGCCGGAGCTGTCCATCAGCACCAAAGGCCGCGGGCGGGCTCAGGGCATGGGGCCTCGGTTCTGGGGCGGCCCGAGCCCCGGCTCCTGCTCTTTCCCTTTCCCCAGGCCCAGCCCGAGTTCCGGGACGCCGCGGGACTGGAGCGCCAGCCGGTGTTGGAGGTGGAGCGGCGCCGCTGCCGCGCCGAGACCAGTCTCTCCGGCCCAGCTGCCCCCTTCCCCGCACGACGGACTTTCCCTGGACCCCAGTCAGTTGGAGCCTCTGGCGCCCCGCAACCCCGGCCCCTCGGGCCTCTGCACAGCCTCTTTCACTCAGAAGCTCAGGTCGCCTCCAGCCCAGGTAAATCTTGGACAATCCCATATTGAGCCGCCCACAGACGAACCTCTTGGCTGCCTCCTTCTCACCAGCGGCACCCTGCCATCATACCCCCGACCCTCGTCCCTCTTTTAACTTCATCCCAGCCTCCTCTAGCCAAGCACTTTTGTTTCCCTTTGTCTTGCTCTCCACTCCAGAGATGCTTCCAGAGCTGCACAAATGTGGATACCACTCCTTTGTCCACTCTCCTTGCTGAGTTCTCCCAATCCCTCTCCCACTCCCATCCTGGTGGGGACCCAGGACACCTCTGTGACCCCAACTTTCCCTCATCAGGTTAACTTGGGAGGGTGACTCCCTTCTATTCCCAGCACTATGCCAGGGACTGTGGCAACACTGCGGTTCCAGCTGCTGCCCCCTGAGCCAGATGATGCCTTCTGGGGTGCACCTTGTGAACAGCCCCTGGAGCGCAGGTACCAGGCACTGCCGGCCCTCGTCTGCATCATGTGCTGTTTGTTTGGAGTCGTCTACTGCTTCTTCGGTGAGATCCCCATCAGCCTTCACCTGGGCTCCCCAGTGTTTCCCCTAGTTCTTTTTCTGCCCCCCCCAAGTCTTCTCTGAATCCCTCTACCATCATGAATAATTCTTTCTTTTCTTTCACCCCACAAATTTATAGATTATCTAGACTCTAGATTATAGAGAACATAGGTTTTTGGATTAGGTACACTTGAGTTTGAATTTACTTAGTTTTGCAGTTACTACTTGTGTTAGGCACATTAATCTGTCTGAGCCTCAGTTGTCTCATCTGAACAATGAGAACAATATTTGTCTCATATAGTGTTATGAGAATTAATAAGCTTTCAACAAATAGTAGCTATTGTAGTGAAGATGTGTTTGGGTCACTGTGCTAGGTTAGGCACTGAAAACACTTAGCAGGGTCATTACACATTGTCCCTAACCACAGGGGATATTGTCTGACAGGGAGGAGATTTATGTAATGTCCTGTGTAATATGTATACCAGGTGTAAATGCTCCAGGGATTTCTCTCTGATCCCAGAGCCCCCTGGACTCCAGGGAGCATTTATACCTGGGATACATATTAGGGCAGTCTGGATGGTAGTCACACAGCTCCAGTAATCAGAGCTGCTGTGAATACAGGATGGGTACTAAATAAGGGAGCTCATCTGAGTAGGCAAGTGGGGGCTGGAATCCAGCTCATGTTCTACCTGACAAACTCTGGGCCTTGGTACAAAGCTGCTTTGCCTAGAGAAAGGCACACTTTTTCTAATATGCATAAAGGTGCCATATGGGCTAGTGGCCCAGTGTAATGGGAGTAAGTGGCCAGTGACTCTGTAGCAAGAGTTACAGAACTTCAGAGAGAATAGTGAGCTCTATGGGCTGGGGGCCCAAGGAAAGCCTCCAGGAGGAGAATTATAGGTGAGTGGGACCAGTGTGGGTAAAGGAGGCTTGAGGGCTGGGGTTCCAGGCTGGGCAGGGGTAATGTAAGACTTGTATTCTGCAGCCTCCCCCTACAATGGGTGGGTAGACAGGGTTGGGAGCCAGATGGTCCCTCCCATTCCTCCCCCAAACTCTGGGCTGAACAACTGACAAGTAGGCAGGAGGAAGTGCCCCCTCAAGGGTTCAGGACACGTTCTGGGCCTCCAAGGATTCTATATCTCCTCACCCCCTCCATATCTGTACCCACTCCCTCTGCATGTTGCTCAGTGCAGCCTCATATTCCCTCTCTTGGGCTTGCTGACATCCTACCCCTCTTGAATGCCACTACTCCCAGGCTCATGGACTCGGAGCCCCTGTCCATGCCCTACTCCTCTCTCTGACCCCAGAGCCTCTTTGAATCTCATATTTCCCCCCCACTCCTTTCACCTCTGTTATCTTTCTCTTTGGCTCTCTCCCTGACTCCTTGACCCCCATCTCTGACTTCTATCTTCCCAACTGTTCAGGATCTCCACTTCTCTGACCCTTTCAGGTATCTCTAATGGGCTGAATGGCCCTATAACCTTATTTCTGAAACTCCACAAACACTATTTCGTTCTCTTTGATTCCCTGTGACCTCATATAAGCCTTAGTGACCTCCACATCTCCTCACTTCCCATTATATCCTTACCTTCTACACCTCTGATCCCCTCTGTTACTCCTAGCTTTGATCCCTGGTTACTCCTCTCTAATTCCTACAACCTCATCATCTGATCACCTTTCTCCATGCTGTGATCCCAATAATTCTTTGTTTTTGGCCTCAGTGTTCCTCTCTCTTGGAAATCCCTTTTAAAAATTTTATTTATTTATTTATTTTATTTTTGAGACGGGGTCTCACTCTGTTACCAGGCTGGAGTGCAGTGGTGCGATCTTGGCTCACTGCGACCTCTGCCTCTGGATTCAAGCAATTCTCCTGCCTCAGCCTCCTGAGTAGCTGGGACTATAAGCATGAGCCACCACACCCAGCTAATTTTTGTATTTTTAGTAGAGACAAGGTTTCACCATGTTGGCCAGGATGGTCTTGATCTCTTGACCTCATGATCCACCCACCTCAGCCTCCCAAAGTGCTGGGATTACAGGTGTGAGCCACTGAGCCCTGGAAATCCTTTTATACTCTCGATGATTCCATTTCTGTCAATCTCCCTAACCTACAAATACCTTAATTCCCCAGGACAACTCTCCAGTAACCCTGCTTCTCTGTCCTCATTGTAACCTTTCAATGGTACCCTCTGAAGCCCTGTGACCCCCAAAGACCTCATCTTTCTAAACCTGTGTGACCCCACCTCTCAGGTTTCTTATGATTTCCAAATACTTCCTCTCTCTGAACAATCCCTCCTCATAGACCCCAATGACTCTTTTGCTAATCACCTTGGGACCCCAATGATTTAGCTCTCTGCCTCCTATGATCCTAAAGATACCAATGCACAGATTCACTCTTGATTCCAAAGATTTATCCTAACTCCGTTGATCCTCAAATACATCACCCCTCACAGACTCCAAATCGTGATCTCAGTGATTACGTTTGCTTTCCCAGTGACCGCCGACAGCCATCTCTCTCTAACTTCCCCTGATCTCAGTGGCCCCATCACTGATGTCCTCATGACCCTGCAAATCTCTGATCTTAGTGTCTTTGTCTCCGGTTCCCTTGGGATCCCATGTCCTTGACCCCTCCAACCTGCTCTCTCCAGCCTGGTGACCTCATCTTGGCCCCTCACTAGCCCCTGTTCCCCTCCAGGTTACCGCTGCTTCAAGGCAGTGCTCTTCCTCACTGGGTTGCTGTTTGGCTCGGTGGTCATCTTCCTCCTGTGCTACCGAGAGCGGGTGCTAGAGACACAGCTGAGTGCTGGGGCGAGCGCAGGCATCGCGCTGGGCATCGGGCTGCTCTGTGGGCTGGTGGCCATGCTGGTGCGCAGCGTGGGCCTCTTCCTGGTGGGGCTGCTGCTCGGCCTGCTGCTCGCAGCTGCTGCCCTGCTGGGCTCCGCACCCTACTACCAGCCAGGCTCTGTGTGGGGTCCACTGGGGCTGCTGCTGGGGGGCGGCCTGCTCTGTGCCCTGCTCACTCTGCGCTGGCCCCGCCCACTCACCACCCTGGCCACCGCCGTGACTGGTGCTGCGCTCATCGCTACTGCCGCTGACTACTTTGCTGAGCTGTTACTGCTGGGGCGCTACGTGGTGGAGAGACTCCGGGCCGCTCCTGTGCCCCCCCTCTGCTGGCGAAGCTGGGCCCTGCTGGCACTCTGGCCCCTGCTCAGCCTGATGGGCGTTCTGGTGCAGTGGCGGGTGACAGCTGAGGGGGACTCCCATACAGAAGGTAAGGGGGCACAGGCCAAGGTGAACATGAGAGGAGTGGGTGGCCAGGGATGGATGGGGGCCCAGGTAATGGGGGAGTGTGGGACAGCAGCAGAAGGCCTGGATGGCGGTAGAGGGCTGACTTGCTCATCATCTGTGAGGATAAGAGCCAGGTACCATCACTCATTTCACAACAACATATGGAGTGTTGGCTCTGCACCAACCCCATTCCAGGCACCAGGGATACAGCAGAGCTATAACAGAAAAGGTTCCCGTCCTTATGGGTGTATGTTTGGGGCAGACAGGAGACAGGTAACAGAGATGCAAACAAACAAGATAATTCCAGTTGTGTAGAGTGACATGACAGAGATATGCAGGGCAATGTGAAAGAGGACCTATGGAAGCCATTAGAATTAGGGTGGTCAGGGAAGGCTGCTTGGAGGAGGTGATATGTAAGCAGACACTTGAAGGCTAGGGAGCCAGCCACACAAAGCGTTAGAGAAGGGGAAACAGCAAGGGCGAGGGCCCTGAGAAGGAATGAGCCAGCTTGTTTCAGGAAACAGGGCTGGAGTATGGGAGGGAGGTGTGGGAGCCAGGGTGATTGTGTGGAGCCTTTGGGCCCTAAGAAGCACTCCACATTTTATAAGAAGGGCAATGAGATGCCACTGGAGTGATTAAAGTAGGGGAGGACAGAATCGAATTTTGCTTTTGGGATGCTCATTCTGCTGCCGAGTGTAGAAAACACTGGAGGGAGCAAGCATAGGGTGAAACCAGTGAGGAAGCAGCTGTGGCTGTCCGGTGGAAAGATGATGGTGGGTGGCCTAGGTGAGTCACCTATGGCTGAGGATTGGGAGAGCGATGACAGCTGGGAAGGGGGTAACTGGAAACCTAGGAATCTTCCATAAAGACCTATGGAAGAACAGAGCAACAGCGGGAAGTCCCCTCCAAGAGGTAGGAGACCAGGAAAGGAAGTGACGGGGTGGGAGTAAGGGTTTATGGACAAGAGGAATCTGGAAGCCTGCAGCCCTAGGTGGGAAGAGAGAGGGAGGGCTCAGGGGAAATAAGGCGCACACTCCTCTGAGCTCCTTCTCTGCCCATCCCACCACAGTGGTCATCAGTCGGCAGCGCCGACGTGTGCAACTGATGCGGATTCGGCAGCAGGAAGATCGCAAGGAGAAAAGGCGGAAAAAGAGACCTCCTCGGGCTCCCCCCAGAGGTCCCCGGGCTCCTCCCAGGCCTGGGCCCCCAGACCCTGCTTATCGGCGCAGGCCAGTGCCCATCAAACGCTTCAATGGAGACGTCCTCTCCCCGGTGAGCTCCCTGAGCCCATCCAGCCAGAATGGGGAGAAAAAAGTGTGGAAACTATCCAAACAGTACTGGGCTTTCCCCATGGGCTGGTTTCTATCTAGAAGGCCTACTCTCTGTGTGTCACAGCCCATGCACCAGGGGCTTGGCAGGTCCAGCTGGTGGGGGGTTTGGGGGAACTGTACCCTGAGTATGGGTTTTAAGTGGGTTATGGTATGTGGTGGGGTCTCAAGACTGTGGACTCTGAGTCTGTGGCAGTCTGTAGGGGTGTCAGGCTTGTGGGGATTCAGGAAGAGGGGGCTTTTAGGGCAGGATTCTGCAGTGGGACTCTCACACCTATGTTTGCTCCCCCACAGAGTTATATCCAGAGCTTCCGAGACCGGCAGACCGGGAGCTCCCTGAGCTCCTTCATGGCCTCACCCACAGATGCGGACTATGAGTATGGGTCCCGGGGACCTCTGACAGCCTGCTCAGGCCCCCCAGTGCGGGTATAGCCATATCTCTGCCTGTCTAGACTCTGCAGTCACCAGCTCTGCCAGCTCGTGGAGGCCTGCCAGGCTGTCACCCAGGCCCCTGGCTTTGGCTGTCCCTCTCCCCAGCCTGGAGAGGGCTGGCCTGATCATTAGAAGGGAGGTTGTCTCAGGCGAGGCTTGGCCTAAGAGGAAAGGCCCCTCCCAAGCTCCCAAGGGGCTCCTGAGGAACTCGGGGTGTGAACCCCATTGGGGTGTGCTCAGGGTTGTAAGTGTGTTGCCCGTGTGTGTGTATGTGTGTGTGGGGGGGCAGGCTTGGAGGGGACACTGTGACCCTTGCCTTAGATTTCTGACTGGTAGGGTTTCTCCAGGCCGGGTCCCACCTCCTCCCCGCCCCGCCGGAGTCCCATGGGCCACCTCCTGCATGTCTCCGCGGAGGGGCTGCCTTCCTCCCCATCACCCTGCCTCCCAGCCAGACTCATCTAAGGGTTCTTGTCCTTGTCTGTGGGGCAAACTGTAGCACCCCTCACCCTGGTCCCCTGGCCTCTACAAAGCCACCAGCCTGAGGGCAGTGGCAGGAGATGGGGGTGGGGGGTGCTGCTCTGGGCCAGGCTGGGTTGGGAAGGGAGTTGGGGAGGGGCTTAAATGCACGGTGCATGTCTGGTGTCTGTCATGCCAACCTGGACACCTCATGCTTCTGTCTCCCCCATCCCACTTTGTTTTACATCTTTTATAAATGTGCCAAACTGCGTGGCCTCTGCCAGGAATAGTGGTCTTTGGTGGCTGGCACTTTCATGGGCCAGGTATAAGCACTACAGCCCTCAGTCCCCAGTGTCATTCACTGCACAGGGGCGACAGGCAATGTCTGCCCTCCCACATCACTCAGAGAGCCAAGGGAATGAGCTGTAGCACTTTTATTGTTTCCTGACATCTCTGGTCTCCCTGTTTCTCCACCCCTGCCCAGGGTAGGGGCACACGCCTTCCAAGCTGTCCAAGGGCACCTGCCTGGCCTGGTTCGGTACTCCTAGTTACCTGCAGAGGAATGACTCCACGTGGGGCTGGGGAGAGAGTGGGTACCACCTTCCTCTCCCCAGGCAGAGCCTGGACACCAGCACAGGAAGATCTGGGCCCACAGGCTCTATCCTACCCTTTCTGGGCCTCTGTCAGGGCTGTCTTGGAAGGTGGGGGTCAGCTAGGGGTGGGACACAGCTCAGCATCTGGAGGGAATGCTGGGATTTGGGATAGAAGGTGGGATGTCTCTTCGTGTGAGACATGTGTAAGAGGAAAGAAAGAGGCCTCTGCCAAGGCTGACATGGAACTCACTGCGATGGGCAGGAGGGAGGAGGGACAGGCTGGAGGCAGGCAGTGTTAGGGAGGTACAGAGGAGAGGAACTGGTAGAAATGGGGCTGTTCAAGAGAGAGAAACATGGTCCAGTGGCAAGAGAGAGAAGCCTGGCAGGAAGGGGTATAGAAAGGTGGGAACAGCTGACTAGGAGCAGCTGATCTGAGTCAAGCAGTTCCAGCCCTGGGTGTGCTCTATCCCTCCCCTCCCCCACCCCCACCTCCAACACATTTCAGGACCTGCCGCCACCACAGTCCTAGAAAGCCTCCCATAGGTGTGGCTTAGCCCATCGGTTCCCAGGTGCCCTCGCCCTCTTGCCTCTTCCCAGTCGGCTTTACTCACCCTCTACCAGCAGCCGTGTGTGGGCGCTGTCCTGGCCGGCCTGGCAGCAGTAGGTGCCCTGGTCCTCAGGTCGAACGTCACGGATGACCAGGCTGTGGGTGGGGCCGTGGCTGCGCATCTCATACTTATCTCCCGGGCACAGCTGGGCCCCCTCCCGCAACCAGAACACGTGGCCCCCCGAGCGCGACACAGTCACTTCCAGCACGGCCCGGCGGCCCACCAGAATGGTCTTCTCGCGAGGGGGGCGGCGGCACATCTGGAGAGGCAATGCTGAGGGTAGGGGGCGGGAGCTTAAGTTAATAGGGACACACATGGCCCCCAGGAGAAGAGACGCATCTTCCCTCCCTGCAGCCTCCACTCAGGGCCTTAGCCCTCTATGCCACCGGTCCGTTCCCTTGCACCTCAAATCCAAAGTCTCCTCTTCCCAGGGAAACGCGGTGCCCTCTGTGACCCGGCCCAGGAGAGCCCTTCGCGGGAAGGGGAAGAGGAAGGCATCGTTCCCGGGGCCACCCCCGGTCCGTCAGTCCCCTGGCAGGAGAGGAGAGGATGTTCTTTCCCTGTCGCTCCCGCCCCTGGTGCTTACCCTCCACTTCCAGTAGAGCCAAGGACTGGGCGGGCCCCGCCTGGAAGCGGACTTCACCGGCGTCCTCGGGGCGCAGCTCGCTCAGCACCAGAATGTGTTTCTTCCCTGGGGGTGACGGGGTCGCTAGCGAGGCCGGAGCCACCTCAGAGGAGCGCTGGGGACGCGGGTGGGGCCGCAGCAGGCCCCTGGGTCGGTTCGGACGCCGTTAGTGTACGCTAAGGTGGGCGGAACCGGAGAGCGGGGCGGGTAGAGGAGCGGTCCGGGACTCGGGGCTGGGGGCGGAGGAGAGACCCGGGACGCGGCTCTGGGGCCTTGAGGCGGGGCCTGTCCGAGCCGGAGGTGGGGCTTGTCCCGCGGGGCGGGGTCTGTCCGAGCCTGGGCGGGGCAGCGAGGGGCCCGAAAGGGTAGCCTGGCGGCCAGACCTTCTTGTCGGATGCGGACGCGGGCTCCGGGTCTCAGCAGGCGGCCTCCGAGCTCCCAGCGCCCCGTGGTCTCGGCCTCCGACACGGTGCACTCGAACGTAGCGCCGTCGCCTTCGCGGGCACTCACCGACAGCAGCTCGGAGAGCACCTCCACAGTGCGGTCTGGGGCGGACCCGGGGCGTGAGCGGGGCGGGGCGGAGGGCAGGTGCTGGCCACGCCCCCACGCCCCCTTTTTAGAAGCACGCGCGGTCAGCAGGGTCGCGGGAAGATTGCTCCGCAGGTCTCGCGCCCAAAGCAGTGCCCAGTCCCCGCATCACCCCATACCCACCGTGCACGATCAGGCGGACCGGCCCGGCGCGGGCCGTCCCCACCGCGCAGCTATAGGTCCCGGCGTCCGAGGGGCCGCAGCGCCGCAGCTGTAGAAGGCGGCGCGTGCCCAGGGCCTGGAGCCGGAGCCGCGGGCTTGGAGTGAGCGCGCGCCCGTCCTAGGGGCGGGAGTTGCAGAGGGTCGGGGAGGGCACGGCTGGGCGCGGCCGGCAGCACCGTCTGTTGATGCCAAGGGGTCTCGAGACGAGTTTATGTGTATCTCGTGTTCCCAAGCTGGGATCGGGCTGTCCCACGCCTTCGGGGCCGTGCCAGGAACCTCTTTGAGAAGGTGTCACCCTTTGGGGACCTTAGGGCCGCCAAGGTGCACGGAAAGCCCAGAGCCAGGTATCAGTCACAGGGGTACATGGTCACGGATTCTGGAATTAGGCAAACCTGGATTCAAATATGGGCACTACCTCTTTGGTTTGCCCTTGGGCACGTAATTTCGTCCCACTGAGTATCAGTTTCCTCATAGATAACAAATGACAAGACCTACCTCCTAGAGTTGTAAGGAGTAAGGGATTAAATGTAATGCAAATCTTAGCACGGTGCCAGGCACACACGCTGAAGAAGTATTAGTTATTTCTTAGGGCATTGTTATTGTTGGTGTTATGTTGAAGTCGGCTGGGCTGGGGTTGGGCTCTGACCTTCTCCCAGGTAACATCAGCCAAAGCTTGGGAAAGCTCGCACTCAAACGTAGCTGTGTCGCCCTCGGTCACCTCTAGGTCCTGTGGCCCCCGCACAATGGTCACTGGGACCTCTGGGAGTGGGAGAGAGAGGACAGTGCAGAGGGAGCAAGATGGGGCCCAGCTTTCAGGGACAAGGAGGGCACACACCTGGGCACAAGGGGTCAGTAGAGGACACTAGCGAGTGGGGGGGATGAGCTGGGTCAAGTGGTCCAAGAAGGATCAGTCAGTGGAGGGGGGTGCAGGGAGGGTCATGGCAGGGGCACAGGGCTAATGGGTTAGGAGTGGCCAACTGGGAGTCACACTTTAAGGTGCTCCGTGGGGAGAGGCTGGGGGCCAGAGGGCAATGGGGAAACGAGCAGAGATGCCAGTGGAGTAACCCACAGGTGGGCATGGTCAGTGGGGCCACATGTGGCCGGAGTGCCCAGCAGGAGACACTGGTCATTGGGGGACCCAATGGGTTCAGAGGAGCAATGAGCAACGTGCTGGAGCAGGTGTGGTCAGTGGGAACATCCTGGGGCTGGAAGCAAAAATGGGGGACACTCCAGCAGGGTTGCTAGTGATGTCACCTCTAGGCAGTCAGTGGATTGGAAGTGGTCACAGGGACTACACTCAGGCAGGCAGAGGGAGCCATGGCAGGCAGTGTAGCCAGCAGGGTCACAGTTGGTCAGTGGGGCAATGTGCAGGCAGGCAGACAGCAGGGACCACAGTGGCATAGGCATGCTCATCAATCAGTGGCTGGCAGAGCCTGGGGCAGTCAGGGGCCACACTCCGGCAGAGGATTCTCTGGGGCCACACAGGGCCAAAGGGTTGGGGGTCACACTCTGGCAGGGATGTCAGTGAGGGCCACACAGGGCCAAAGAGTCAGGGGGGTCACATGAGTGGGGGGTTAGTATTCATGCCTGGGGTGAGTAGGGCCACACAAGTCAGCAGGCAGGCTGTGGTCTTGGCACCCACACCTCTCACAACGAGTCTGGCTGCGCAGCGCAGGGAATCCGCCGTGAAGGAGACACAGCCTGAGTCAGCCAGGCCCAGGCCGCTGAGTACCAATTGGTGACTCTGGCCCTCCGAGTGGATGTGGCACTTGGGCCCCGGATGCAGCCGGACTCCACCCCGGGCCCACTCCCCGGTCACACCTTCCTGGGACAGCTCCAGCTGGAAGGTGGCACTGCCCCCCTCACTGATGGTTACGTCCTCCAGAGGCCGCAGCACCCTCAGCTGCCTCGCTGGTTGGGGGAGATGAAGAGAGAAGGAGGATGAGGCCTCCAGCTCTGGGCAGTGTTTGCAGTGGTTCTTCCATCCCTTGGCCCTGCCTGTACCACCCAACAACCAACCTAAGGCCCTGACCAAAATAGTTCAGAACCAGTGTGCAGGAAGGAGAAGGCACAGCAGACAGACTTGGTGGGGGCAGGGCTGGATTAGGGTTAGGAGATGAGGGCACAGGAAGGGGACGAGTGTGGTTAGGGGCTCATGGAGTCTGTGCGAGGGGTGCTGTGACACTGGAAGGAGCATGGAATTTGGAGTCATGTATAGTAGGAATAGAACCTGGCTCTACCACAGAGTTTGTGTGCTGTGTGATCTTTGGCAAATGGCCTGACCTCTCTGGGCCCCAGCGGCCCCAGCTGTACAAGGTGAATAACATTGGGACACGGGTTTATTGCGATGATTTCATGAATGAAATAAGTTAGAAGAGATATGTGTCACCAGTGGCAACTATTCACCAAGCTGTGTGTAAACATTTTTCATGTTATCTCAGTTTATGTTTCCAGAGACACTTGAGACGGGGATCAACCCCATTTTTAATATTTGAGGCAGGGTCTCACCGTCACCCAGGCTGGAATGCCGTGGCATGATCATAGCTCACTGCAGCCTCAGACTCCTGGGTTCAAGCAATCCTTGTGCCTCAGCCTCCCTAGTAGCTGGGACTACAGATGCACACTCCCATGCCCAGCTAATTTTTTTTGTAGAGATAGTCTTGCTATGTTGCCCAGGCTGGCCTCGAACTCCTGGCCTCAAGGGATCTTCCCACCTTGGCCTCCCAAAGTGTTAGGATTACAGATGTGAGCTACTACATCTAGTCTCAGCCCCATTTTTAAGGACATTTGACTCAGAGAGGTGACATGAGTTGCATGAGGTCACACAGGAAACAGGGGGCTCCAGCTTGGGGTAGGAGGAGCGGGGTGCTGTTTGCCAGCCATCCCTGCTACTTAAGTGGGTATGTGTATCCCTAGAACACTTGACTGAAGGATGCCCATGGCAAGTCTTTTTGGAGAATATTTATGTTTATAGCAAGCCAACTTGGAAATATGAAATGGAATGTAAAATCCACATAGACTTCTAAGGTAAATAAAAATCATCAGAAAAAGAAAAGTTTTGCTTTGGGCAGGCTGCTGCAGATTCCACCCCCGGACTGGGATGGCCAGGGCTGACTTTCCTCAGTGGTGAGGGGCACTTTGGTCAGGGCCTGAGGGACTCCAGGACAGCCAGGAAAGGCTGTGCTGTGGGGCAGGTAATTCATTAAGAGAGGACAGGGCACTCACGCCTCACGCTGAGCCTGGCCAGGGTGCGATCGTTGTGGCTCTCACAGCCATAGGTGCCCTGGTCGGCCAGTACAACGCCATGGATGAAGAGGCGGTGGATGTGCCCATCCTGGGCCATGGACAGGCGAGAGTCATGGGGCAGGGGCTGCCCACCTCGCACCCAGCGCACGGCTCCCACTGTACCCACTCGGCCTGTCTCCACTTCGAGACACACGTCCTGGCCTTCCTCTGCCCGCACGTCCTGCAGCCGCCGTAGGAACAGCAGCTCTGTCTCTGGTGGGGAAGAAGGAGGAGGCCATGGAGCCTGGTGGGGTTCAAGGCTGGCCCCTTGCTCCATCCTACTGGTCTGTCCCTAGGTGGATGGGCAAGGCTGCGGGGTCCCAGGATTGGGGTACAGGCATGGGACACAGAGCATCTCATCCACATCAGGACCTAACCTCGAACATGGAGCCGGGCACTTGCGGCTGTGCTCCCTGCACGCACAGTCACGGTCCCTGCATCCCCCAGCTGGCAGCCTCGCAGGGTCAAGATGCGGCTTGAACCGTTCCGGGCCATCTCCACCTGTGGCCCTGGAGCGACGACGGCTCCGTTGCGCAGCCAGGTGACATCGGCATCTGCTGGGGAGACTTCACACCGGAACGTGGCATCATCACCCTCATGGACAGTAAGTGGCGTCAGCTCCGAGACCAGCTTCACTGGCAGTGGCTCTGAGGGCATGGTTAGGCAGTGAGCTGAGCTGGGTCTTCTCCCTTCTCCCCTTTCATCCCCTCCTCAGGGTACAGACCCTCACCCCCAGCCATTTAACAAACCTTCCATGAGGACCTACTATGTATGGGCCATGGGGTGGCCCAAAGGACAAGATGTCAACTCCCTGCCACTCCTTTCAGTCAGTTCTTCGAAATCCTAGCCTAGCGCCCCACCTCGTGATGTCCTAATAATAGCAGATCATTTACCGGGACCCTACTTAGAGCATGTACTTGTCACAATAGGCCTATAAGACAAGCACTATCCCCTCTTTTCAGAGCTGGGTCTCAGAGAGGTTGAAGAACTTGGCCAATATCACACAATTACTGGGGCACAGAATCCAGGCTGGAACCTGGGTAGGTGGACTCCAGAGCCCCTGCTTTTAACCACCTATGCCACTCTCACACGAGGGTTTCTGGAAAGGGGATCCCTGATCCCCTATCCAAGTGATAGTCACACATGCACTGGTTGGAGCCAGAGGCAGCAAAGTGGGGTGGAGGAGTAAGGGAGCCCCAGAATTGTGGCAGGTGGTCCTTGGGGTGCCAGAGCCCACAGGACGTGAGGGGTGCACTGTTACCTTCCACGCTGACGAGGAAGATGCGGCTGTCCTGGGGCGCGTCGCACAGGTACTCCCCAGCGTCCCCACTCCGTGCCCCCTGCACCCGCAGCACCTGCCTGGCCCCGGCCTGCTCCAGCTGCACCCGCCCCTGGCTTGCCAGTCGCTCCCCGTCCTTGTACCAGCGCACAGGGCCCCCCGGCCCGGAGAGGTGCACCACCAGCTCTAGGTCCCCGCCTGGGGTGCTCCGAACCCTCGTCTGGGCTGCCTCGGGAGCCACCACCCGCACAGGGGGCTCTGTGGGGTCAGAGCTGGAGGTCACTCAGAAGGAGAGACTCAGGGCTTTGAGGAGGGCAGTGGGGGCATGACGGGAAGGTTCTGAGAAAAGTGGGGCAGGGATGGGCAAGGCATGCTGGAAAAGCAGGAATCCTACAGGGTTTGGGATGCCACACACAGGCTTAGTATCCAGGCTGTACTCACCAGCCACCTGGACAGTGAAGCTGAGGCTCGGGGCTCCTGGGGCTGCTCCAGACTGGCAGGTGTAGAGCCCTGCATGGGCTGGGCCTGCAGCCTGGATACAGAGGACTCGGCGGGGGCCCTCGGCATGGAGCTCTAAGCCCTCTCCCTCCTGCACGGGCTTCCCATTGTGGCTCCAGATCACAGGGGCGCCAGCCCGGGACAATTCACAGCTCAGCACCACTGGCTCTCCAGGAGCCACACTGAGTGGGCTCGGGGCTGTCTCTGGAGCAAGGAACTGCACTGGGGGCTCTGAGCAAGAGAGGAGGGTGTCAGCCCATGCTTGCCCTTGCCTCCCCACCCCAGGTTGGCCAGGAGCACGCACCAGCCAGGATGACATTGAAGGTGATGGCCTCATCCCGGGTCTCACACACATACTCCCCGGCATCCTCAGGCTGGGCGTGGGGCAGGGTCAGGGTGCGGGTGGGCCCCTCAGCACCCAGGTGCAGGGCGTCTGATGCCTCCACTTCCAGCCCATCCTTGTACCAGCGCACCTGAGACCCAGCTGGGGCCACCTCACAGTGTAGCTCCACGCGCCCGGGAGCCCCAAAATGCAGATCCAGGGATCGGGCTGCTGGATGCACAATCCTCTCTGGCGGGGCTGGTGGGTGGGCAGAGAGAGGGGCACATGGGCTTGGGCAGCAGGCCTCTCCTGCCTCACCTACCAGATCCTCAGCCCTACCCCCTGGCAGCACAGCTCTTGGGAATGGTGCCGGCAGCAGTCCATGGAGCAGCTGCTGTGTGCCAGGCACTGTGCTAAGCCCTTTTTTTTTTTTTTTTTTTTGAGATGGAGTTGCACTCTTATTGCCCAGGCTGGAGTGCAATGGTGTGATCTTGGCTCACTGCAACCTCCGCCTCCTAGGTTCAAGCAGTTCTCCTGCTTCAGCCTTCTGAGTAGCTGGGATTACAGGCATGTGCCACCATACCTGGCTAAGTTTTTTGTATTTTTAGTAGAGATGGCATTTCACCATATTGGCCAGGCTGGTCTCAAACTTGTGACCATGATCCACCCACCTCAGCCTCCCCAAGTGCTGGGATTACAGGCGTGAGCCACTGTGCCCAGCCAGCCCTGTGTTTTTTTAATCAGTTACTCTGATCACCCCATAACAGGTGTATAGCTGCTGGCTGCAGATGAGGACCTGAGGCCTCTTTAAAAGAAACTGACTTGCCTAAGGTCACACAGACAGAAAGAGGCAGATCCAGACTCACACCCAGATCTACACACCCTACTCCACACCCACCCTACTTCCTATCCCCTTTCCCTGCTTTGCCTCTGATGCACTCATTACCACCTGACAAACCATCTCTTATTTTCTGTCTGTCCACTCTTGCTAGAGTATAAGCTCTGTGAAGACGGAAGATTTTGTCTTACTGGTTCACTGCTGTATCCACAGAGTCTAAAACAGTGCCAAGCACATAGTAGTTGCTCAATGAGTATTGAATGAATGGATGAATGAATGAATGGTTCTAATTGATGGGCACCCTCCCACCAGGCCTCTGGTCCTGACCTGATGTGGCCAACCAGGAATCTGATGGCCGAACACAAGGAGGCTGGATAAGGGGAAGGTTGGGATGGGGTGGGGGAGGTGGTGTCTGTCCCTTAGCCTCCTACATCTCTACCTCCTCTGGGTGCTCCAGAGATTTCCTACCTGTGACAGTGACAGTGAAGAAGGCCGAGTCATCTCCAGCATCGCATACAAACTCTCCCCCGTCCTCAGGCTGGGCAGCAGGTAGTACCAGGCGGCAGCGTGCTCCATCCCTCTCCAACACCAGGGCCTCACTCTCCTCCACTTCCAGCCCATCCTTGTACCAGCGCACAGGGGCATCCTCCTGAGATAGCTCACACATCAGCACCACACACTCCAAGGTCACAGCGATCAAGGCCACCTCATCCCGGGGGTACAGGATCCGCACTGGAGGTTCTGCAGGGTGGGGACAACCACAAGCTGTCACAAGCTCACCATCAGCCTCTCTGGAGCCATTTGGGAGCATGAAGGTCCCATCACCCACATGATAATGAGAAAAATAAGTATAATAATAGTTAGCAATAATAGGTCCACAATTTGTTCTCTGAAATCCCTGGGGCCAGAGGTGTTACAGAAGCCAGAATGCTTTGGATTCTGGAAATGATGCATTTCTCATCTATCACATACCTTCCTCAGCCCCCAGAGGGTCCTCTGCCTTCATCAGTCACATTAACATATCTGTGGTATAACACATACTACACTCACCCTAGGCAGGATATACTGAAAGATATAGAATCTTATAAGAATATATCTATAATCGATTTTTATCTTACAGATAGAAGGCTATAAGATACTCATATCTTATTGATACACAGCTGTAGCTGTATTCACCTTTGGCAGGCTATTAAAACACAGAAATAGCTTCAGAGCAATCAGGCTCAGGTTTTACTGAAATGATTTGGAATACCAAACTTACAAAAAGCCTTTTGATTTTGTTTGGCATTATGGATAAGGGAGAGTGGATCTGCAATAGCGAACACTGATATGCCGCTTCCTAAGGTCCAGGAACAGTGCTTAGGCACTTGAAACATTTAACTCTCACGGCAATCCTAAGAGGAAGATAGTGTTTTATCACCATTTTCCATATAAGGGCACAGAGTGATTATACAACTTCTGTAAGGTCACAGCTAGCTACACCCACTCTGGGGCAGGAGAAATACTCTCTGTTAAAAGGAGGCTCAGATTCCACAGGTAGCGGCAGGAATTCTAAACCAAGGCTTGCAGAAACTCAATGGCTTTTTGCATCTGTCTGTCTGAGAGTTCCCCAGGGGTGCTAAATGCTGATTCTGACAGTTCATCTCCAAGTTCCGGTCACTTCTCCAAAGAAAGGGACCCATGTACTAAGTTTACTGCCACCGTTAGAGGAGCTTGTTAAAGATTAAAAAAAAAAAAAGAAAGAAAGGGACCCATGTAAATATTAGAGGTGACCAGTGCATGGAGCCCAGGCCTGCCCACACTCCCGCTGCCCCCAGGTCCCCCCATAATCTTCAAGTTTCAGGGAGACTTTAGTGCTCCATCAGCCTTTGGCCCCCTAGTGGCGGGGCTGAGGAACTGCTAGCTTCCCAGTCTTGGAGTTTGCACAGGGGCCCACATACCAGAGGTAAGAAGCTCCCACTCAGCCCTCCGCCTCCATCAGGACTCCTGCCTTGAGCCACACAGCCCACCACCCCCATGGGCTTGCTTGCTCTAAGGGTCTGAAGGATGCAGGCTGGTCCTCTGTGGCCAAGCAAGGCCGGGAGAGAGCAGAGTACAGCTGCCTGAGGGGTGGGGAAGGTGATGAGGGCAGGGAGAGAGGACAGGGTGCAGTGATGGGACCGGGGTGGCCGCCCAGCCCCAGAACCTCGGCTTGGTGTCAGACTTGATTTGTTCTGGCCTAGAGGAGAGGTGATGTTTGTGAGAACTTCTCTGTGAAGAGACTGGTGTTTTGTGGGGAGCCTGGGAGTGAGCTGGCATTTGTGTGGCTGTGGCCATTATGTCTGGCCAGGGCTGGGGAGGAGAGGGTGAAGGTGACTGCTACAGGGCAGAATGTGTGCAGAGAGCCTCTTAGGCATTGTGGGCTTGTGTGTGCAGGCTGGACCAGCTGGGGTGCAGGGAGTGGGGGGCCCTCTAAACAGCTCAGCACGGGGCTTGACCTTCAGGGCAGGGCTTGGGGAGGACAGGACTGCGGCTGAAGTAGGATGGGGGCTTTGGTGCAGCCACTGGGGTTATGTGCCAACCAGAGCAGCCCAGACCTAGGGATCCCCAGCCCCTGACCATACACACTGGACTGGGCACTGTGAGCCAGCACCCCGAGGTCTCCGGCACTGAAACTCCATCACTTCCACAGTTGTCCTGAGCTTCTCCCGCTTCCAATATTCCCCCCGACCAACTTCCTGCCCACATCCACCTCCATTGAGCTCTAGTATCAGCTTTGAAAGCACTTCCTGGCCAGGTACAGTGGCTACCTGTAATCCCAGCACTTTGGTAGGCTGAGGCAGGCAGATCATGAGGTCAGGAAATCAAGACCATCCTGGCTAACACAGTGAAATCCTGTCCAGCTACTCAGGAGGCTAAGGCAGGAGAATCACCTGAACCGGGAGGCTGAGGTTGCAGTGAGCCAAGACTGCACCATTGAACTTCAGCGTGGGTGCCTGGGTGACAGCGAGATGCCATCTCAAAAAAAAAAGAAAAAGAAAGAAAGCACTTCCTATCGCCTGGCCAGGTGGTGGCTCTCAGCCCCAGGGTCCCTAGAGAAGCTCTAGACAACAACCCATGCCCTAAGATCCTGGAAGGTGTCTGGCTTTCCTGCCAGGCTGTGCACTCCTGGAGGGAAGCAGCCGTTTCTGTCTTCGCAGTGCTGACTCCTGTGTTTGAAAGGGCAACTTTCTCTGAGGCCCTCCTTGACCCTCCTGCTCTGAGTTCTTGAGCCCTCTGCCCTTGGCCCTCCCAGTACTTATCACCAGGTGTCACTGTACATTTATTTGCGTGTTTATTGGTTTAACACAGGGGTCGCAAACTCAAATGCCCACAGGGTCCAGGTTAGGTCAGCGGCTGAAGCAGTCTGGGGAGAGGCAAGAAGCAATGGCAGGGAGGGTGGGACAGAGGAATGTGGGCCCCAGACTGCAGGGGCAGCTGCTACTCAGTGCCAGCTGTTCGTCGCCATGGGGGGAAGCGGGACCACAGCCGCCGGGTCTTCGGCTTTTTCAAGAGGACGCATAACTCCGGATTGTTATTTGAACTGTCCTGACTTTGGTAAGACTCTGCAGACCAAACAAAGCATATGTGGAATGCACAGGCTCCCGGGACTGCCCGTTTGCGACCCCTGGTTAACAGCTGCCTCCTTACCTAGATTGGCAGCTCTCTCAGAATAGGAACCATGTCTGCATTACTCCCAGTGCCCGGCGCAGGGCAAGTGCTCAGTAAATGAACTGTGGTGCAGAGCTAGGCCTGGTCTTGGGCACTGGGGAGGGGCTTGTTTTCTTGAATAGGAGCCCTGGGCTGATCTCAGCAAGAACCCTGGCTCATGTACCTGCAGCCCACACCTCCCTCCTCCCCAGGGTGCCAGCTGGGGCTATGTGGCCAGCTCCTCCAGGGTTCAGGGCAATCTCTGTGACCCCGGGGAGCTAGGCTGAACCCATACCTGTGACGGTAACGGTGAAGGAGGCTGACTCATCGTCGATTTCACACAAGTACTCGCCAGAGTCTTCGAGCTGGACAGCAGGCAGCACCAGGCGGCGGATGGTGTCTTCCTTCTGCAGGAGCAGCGCGGGGCTCTCCACCACCTCCTCTCCGTCCTTGGTCCAGCGCACCTCTGCCCAGGGTCGGCACAGCTCACAGGTCAGCACCACACGCTCCAGGCGCACAGCTGCCACATACACCTTGCCGCTGGGATACACGATCCACGAGGAGACATCTGGAGGACAGGGACAGCTACTGCCAGGCATGATGGGTGGGCCAGGTGTAGGCCTGCCGCCCTCTCTGATCCAGTTGTGTCCCCTACCCTATGTGTTGAAGAAGGACCTCCCTTAGATTGTATCTCACAGTAGCTGACAGTTACTCACAGCTAGAGACACACGAATACAGCTATCACAAAAGCATACCAGCCTTTGCACTGAGCAGGGGCTGCACAGTGGAGACCATGGGGTCAGCCCTGGCTGTAGAAATGCTCCACATTCTCTGGGTTGGGACAGGGATGGTATGAAGGGTGGAACTGAGGAGGAGGGTCAGGTCCCCAGATGGAGCTGGGGATCTCCTCCTCCAAGATCTTTTGGCCTCTCTAGTGCCTGAGACCACCTGCCCCAGACTCTTCCCTGCGATTGACTCACTACCAAAGATTTCCCTTGGTAGAGGTTTTCAGGAGAACAGAGAAGGCAGGGCTTCCTTAGCCAAGACCAATGTGCTTTTGATAACATGTTTCCTGAGTGTGACTAGACCATAGCTTGAGGAGAAAGGGAGGAGGTCTGATCTGCCAGGGGGAGGGCAGCAGGATGGGGAACAGTGACCCAGGAGTGAAAGTGTGGCAGCTGCCCCAGTGGGATCAGGGGGCACCTTCCCCTGTGCCTCCCAGGCCCTCCTGGTCCCCACCCGGCCCCCCACCTGTGATGGTGACGGTGAAGTAGGCACGCTCGTCTCCAGCGACACACTGAAACTCGCCCCCATCTGAGGGCTGAGTGGCAGGCAGCACCAGGCGGCGATGGGGCCCCTCATTCTCCAGCACCACGAAGTCATTCTCCTCCACCTCCTGCCCGTCCTTGTACCAACGCACAGGGGCATCCTCTCGGTCCACCTCACAGGCCAGCATGACACACTCGGAGGTTATGGCATGCACGAATACATGCTCTCGGGGGTCCACGATGTGCACGGGGGGATCTGGGTAGGGAGCAGAGGTGGCATTGCACAGACACCCCCACACAATGAGTCCCAACTAGCTGTGTGGCCAGGAGACACTGTTTCTGCAAAGGAGGACCCTGGGGAGGGCTAAGGCCCTGCTGGGTAGGGGCTCAGGGACAATGACAAGGAATACTGAAGGCATGGCAGGCGAGATATGGCAGATCATGTGGCAGCAGAGTGCTCTGAGGGTCCCCAAAAGATCAGAGGTGGTGGGGTGAGTACATGGAGGGAAGGAGACACAGAGTTCACAGAGTGGCAGCCATTATTTGTCTAGGCTGAAGGGGGGTCACTGCCACGAGCCACAGCAGGGCCATGCTGACTGCTTCTATTATTACAAGAAAGCAAGAGGTGACGGATGGCCCAACAAGCGGCAACAGTGAGACAGCCCCTCTCCGGGTAGTGAGTTCCCTGTCAGGGCACATTCAGGCAGGGCCACAGGACCTCCTGGCAATGGTGTAGAAAACAGGACTTCCACTCAGGGAGATGAGTGGGATCCGTGGTTGCCAAGCTGCTCTCTCAGAGTCTATATTTGTTAAGAGAGGATCTTCAGGCTCCACCCTGGATATTGGGGCTCTGAACAGTCCAGGGAACCTGGGCATCTGCATTTATAAGCACCTTCCAGGAGTTTCCTAAAGCAGCCAGCCCGCGGACTGCCTCGTGAGAACCCCGGGGCGACTGCACTTGATGCTTCCATTTGACTCTCTGAGGCAGCAGGAATAGGACAGTCCCGTCACTCCCAGCTATGGTGTGACAGAGGTCATGTGACTCTTACGGCCTCCGTTTCTTTGTCTCTGAACTGGAGATATATTGCCCTCATCTAGCTGTGAAGATTAAACAAGAGCGTATACTGGAAATCCTCAGCATAGTGCTTGGCTCAGAGTAAGTGCCCAAAAAGTGTTTGCTCCCTTCTCTCCTCCCCTTAATTGCATTTTGTTCCCCCACCCAACCCAGCAGAGGCTATGTGGGCAGTGAGTGTGCTAGACAGTGTTACTGTTTAAGGGGTTTAGGAGGCAAAAGCAGGCCATGTGTGGTGCATGCCTATAGTCCCAGCTCTCAGGAGGCTGAGGATGGAGGATCGTTTGAGCACAGGAGTTCAAGGCCAGCCTGGACAACAGAGAGACCCTCATCTTAAAAAAGAAAAAAAGAAGGAAGGAAGGAAAGAAAGAAAGAAAGAAGCCAGGCACAGTGGCTCATGCCTGTAATCCCAGCACTTTCAGAGGCTGAGGCAGGCAGATCACTTGAGATCAGGAGTTTGAGACCAGCCTGACCAACATGGTGAAATTCCATCTCTACCAAACAATACAAAAATTAGCTGGGCATGGTAGCACACCTGTAGTCCCAGCTACTTGGGCAGTTGAGGTGGGAGAATCGCTTGAACTCAGGAGTGGGAGGTTGCAATGAGCTGAGATTGCGCCACTGCCCTCCAGCCAGGGCAACAGAGACCCTGTCTTAGGAAAAAAACAAAATAGAAGAAGCAAGTGCAGTGTTATCTGAAACATCTCCCCTGGGCCACTAAACTCTCCCTGTAAAGGACTTCCCCAAGTAGGCAGCAGACCAGGGAGCATGGCTTAAGCGGCCATGGGGGACTGGGCTGGAGGAGCCCAGGCTGGCATGGTTCCTGACCTTGGACAGTGACGTTGAAGAAGGCTGAGACCCCTTCTGTCCTGCACTCAAACTCGCCACTGTCCTGAACTTTGGCCTCAGGCAGGATCAGACGGTGTTTGCGCCCATCCATCTTCACCACCAGCAACTCACTCTCCTCCACCTTCTGCCCATCCTTGTACCACATCGCCGGGAAGTCCACCCTCGAGAGCTCACAGGTCAGCACCACCCGATCTGAGGTTGTGAAGGTCAATGACACCTTGTTCTGGGGGCTCAGGATGTGCACCGGGCTCTCTGTGTGGGGAGAAGCACAGATAAGCACCCCTGTCTCTGGTGCATGGGCTCAGTGTTGGGATGGATGCATCGGGAACAACTGCTGTTGTTGGTTTTTTTTTTGAGATGGAGTTTCACTCGTTTCCCAGGCTGAAGTGCAATGGCGCGATCTCGGCTCACTGCAACCTCTGCCTCCCAGGTTCAAGCAATTCTTCTGCCTCAGCCTCCCTAATAGCTGGGATTACAGGTGCCCGCCACCATGCCTGGCTAATTTTTTTGTATTTTCAGTAGAGACAGGGTTTCTCCAAGTTGGTCAGGCTGGTCTCAAACTCCCAACCTCAGGTGATCCTCCTGCCTCATCCTTCCAAAGTGCTGGAATTGCAGGCGTGAGCCACCACACCCGGCCTATTGTTGGGGTTTTAAAAAATAGGCTTGGGCATACACACCAATCCTTAAGCACAGTGCTTTGGCTGTGCATAAGAATTCCTAGGGAGCCTGCTAAAAATGCAGAATTCTTGGACTCCCAAGTGTGCAGGGGCCAGGAAATCTGCATTATAAACCAGCCCTCCAGATGGTTGTGATGTCAGGGAGCCCAGGTCCCATTTTGAAAAATGCTGCTCTGGTTGCTGGTCAGGTCTCGCCTGGCCCCCTGCCTTCGATGCTGACAGTGAGTCACCCCAAGACCCTGTGCATGGGCACCAACAGATTCCTTGACTGGTCTTACCAACTCCAGCAACGGTGACATGGCAAATGCTAGTATGATCCTTGAACTTTCAGCCCCCCTCCTCCTCAGGGATGCCTCATTCTCCTCCTTCCCCTTCAGCAGGTGGCACAGTGTGATCAGGAGCCAGACTGCCTGGGTTCATAATTCAGCACCTCGCTCATTATTTCTGTGCTTCGAGCAAGTCACTTAACCTCTCTGTGCCTGTCTCCCCTGCTATAAAATGGGAATGTCAAAAGAACCTATCTTAAGTTCGAGATAAGCCTGGGCAACAGGGTGAAACCCCATGTCTACTAAAATACAAAAATAAGCCAGGCATGGTGGTGCACATCTGTAGTCGCAGCTACTCAGAAGGCTGAGGCAGGAGAAGTGCTTGAGCCTGGGAGGCGGAGGTTACAGTGAGCCGAGATTGCACCATTGCACTACAGCCTGGGCGACAAAGTGAGACTCTGACTGGGGGGGAAAAAAAAGAACCTATCTCATAGGGCCATTGAGAAGATTGTGTTAATCAATGTAAGGTGACACAGGACTGTGCATGGCAGGTAGGAAGTTGTAATGACAGTGTCAGGAATTGAACAATAGGGCAAGAGGTAGTCAGGGACTAGCAGCCAGGGTCTGTGTCTTTCAAATGAGATGACAAATGCGACAGAATCCCGTAAACCACAAAGCACTCCAGAGAACTGGGCTATGATGCTGACATATATCAAGATAACAAGGTGTGCTCTGGATGTTGCATGTGGGTTGAAATTGGCCTTCTGGACCTCTGAGCCCTCCACTTGAGCCCATTTTGGATGCTCCTTGCTCTTCTGGCCCAGATACGAGAAATGGGAACAGCACCTGCCTCATTTTGCCAATAGGACTTCTGTGTCTTGACCCTCTCTGCCCACTCAGGTCCCCATGGGCACCAACCTTGGATGGTGAGGGCAGCTGAGTCCTGCACGCCGGGGCAGCTGAAGCCGACCAGGGCCCCACTGTCCTGGTGCTTGACGGCATGCAGGATGAGTCTGTGCTGCAGGCCCTTCTGCTCCACATGGTACCGCAGGGCCCCAGGTTCTACCTGGCCCTCTGGCTCGTTACTCTTGAGCTCTTCCCCATTAAGGAACCATGTACCCTGGATGATGGTGGAGAGATCGAGGGAGAAGACGGCATCTTCCCCGTCGTATACCTGCACGTCTTCCAGACCTGCCACCAGGCGAGCTGTGGGCACTGAGGCAGTGACAGAGTGCAGCTGTTAGAACTAGAGGGCAGAGGCTGGCAGATGGTAGGCCTGTGAGAGGACCAGCACTGAGGGCTGGGGAAGGGAGAAGTGATGGGCGGGTCTGACAGGACCAACTCACCAAGGTGAGCAGAACCATGGAACACCACGTGAGGACTGCGACCATGTCCACTGACTGCGCAGATGCGGAAGCGGTAGTCACCCTCGGAGGGCACACAGTCGCCCGGCACCTCCACAGCTCCGGCTTTCTCGATGCTGAAGCACTGAATCCAGTCTTCAGAGCCCACTTCCTGCCGCTCCAGCCGGTAGATGAATGGGGTCTCGGGAGCAGGCTCGGGAGGCTTCCAGGTCAGCAGGACCGTGTTCTTCTGGCCCTTGAACATCTCTGCCGACACGGGGGGCCCTGGGGGACTGTGCTTGATGCCTGAGACCAAGGCAAGGATGTGTTCCAGCCTTGCTCGGGCCTCCACAGCCCTTCCACCTTAAATCTGCTTCTCCAACCCAGCTGGGGCATCTGGCCAACCTCCCACCCTGGCCCGCCTGTCCAGAGGCCTTCCTGCCCTCACATTTGACTCTGAGCAGCGCAGTGGTATGGGAGTTGCCCAGGCTAAAGGTGACCTCGCCAGCATCTTCTCGGGTGACCCCTGGAAGGACCAGTGCATGCATGTGGCCCGAGGTGGTCTGGCAGATGGCCGGCAGCTCCTCTCCATCACGACTCCACCGTCCCTGGACCCCGGCCTCTAGAGTTTCCACCAGCAGCACCGCATTCTCTCCTTCCAGGACATCAAGCTTCCGGGGCAGGCGCTTCAGGATGGGCCCTGAGATGCAGACAGGAATCCATCAGCCTGGAGTCTGAGCACCTGCCTGCCTCTGCCTCAGCCCCTTCCCTGTGGGCCAGCCGACCTTTGACTGTGACATTGGCCACAGTGCGCACCCGGCCCCGCATCTCACACAGGTAGACACCGTCGTCGTCTGCCTTCAGCCTGTGGATGATGAGGCGCCGGACGGTGCCCTCTTCAATCTGCTCGTACTTGCGGCAGGGCAGCAGCCGCTGGTCCTCTCGGAACCAGGCCGTGGGGATGCGGGAGTTGGGTACTTTACACTCCAGCACGGCAATCCCGTGCTCACGGCCCTCCACATCCTGCAGGGGCCTTGTGAACCGGAGGCGGGGCTCTATGGAGAGGGGAGAGACAAGAGAGGGCTCTGGAGAAGGGCTAGACTAGGAGGAGGACTCCTCAGAGCGCATTAGTTCAGGCTGGGTGCTCTTCACGCAGAGCCAGCAGGCACAGTGGAATCACAGAAAACCACCAGAAGGCAAGTGGTAGTTCCTAAGATGGCCTAAGTTCTCATCCGGGCCTGACACTTACTAGCCGCATCACCTTGAGAGTCCATTTCAATGTTTCTGAGCCTCAGTCTCCTTACTTGGAAAATGGGAACAGAGAGGGAAAGGGTTGGACCACATTGGTGATTTCCAAACTGTTCCTGCCCCCACTCCCCCAGGTATTTCATATATTCCACAAAGGCCTGAGTAGAATTTAAAATATTTTAACTCTTTTCAAAAGTGTATTTCGGTCAGGCAAGGTGGCTCCTGCCTGTAATCTCAGCAATTTGGGAGGCCAAAGTGGGTGGATCACCTGAGGTCGGGAGTTCGAGACAAGCCTGAGCAACAAGGAGAAATCCCATCTCTACTAAAACACAAAATTAGCAGAGTACTGTGGCGCATGCCTCTAATCCCAGCTACTTGGGAGGCTGAGGAAGGAGAATGGCTTGAACCTGGGAGGCAGAGGTTGCGGTAAGCCAAGATTGCACCATTACACTCCAGCCTGGGCAGCAAGAGCAAAACTCTGTCTCAAAAAAAAAAAAGTGTATTTCAAAAAAAAGAAAACAGGATGTTAGAAACCAGGTTAACTTAGATTGCTGGAAAAGCAAGTTTTTTTTGTGTGTGCAACTCTGGGAAGCACCTCTAGCCCTCCCTCAGGGCTTTTCCTCCCTGATGGAGGTCCAGATCCACATCAGCCTGGCGAATCTGTGCACATCGAACTGTACCAGTGAGGCCACCACCACAGCCTGGGGGGGCCACATGCTTGACTGCATGCCAGGCAGGACTCAGGATAATTTACCAACTTTGTTTTTCCTCCTAGAGAAAAATCTGGACAACTAGTGAAGGCGTAATCCTTTGCACTGTGATGAAATACTGTTATGGAGACTGTTACCTTCCAGTGAGTTTGGGGTGTGTTTTTTTCCCTTTGAATTTTCTGTTTATGAGAATGTAAGCATTTATTGGATATTGTTCCTTCACCTTCCTCTTCTTTCAAAAGTGGGGAGCAGTTTAATCAAAGAACAGTAAAAACATTCAGGAAATTTGTCCACCCTCAAGTCTACCTTTCCACTGAAACGGTGGTTTCTCAAGGTGACAGATGCAGCCAGGCCGTCCCCTCTCCACGGGGTTCAGAGCCTGAACCACGAATGCAGCCTTCACTTCAAATGCCTATATTCAATAAAACGGCCTCCTGATTCTCACTGATGCTTTAGAAGCCTGTTACACACGTAGACTTAGCAATTTACACCCATAAAACACTCCTTTATCTGTTTCATCTATTGGGGCTCCGGTTGTGAATTCAGTTGGGGAAGGAGGAGTAAAATAACAAAGACGATGAAAACCACTAGGGGAGAAGAGTTCTAGGCCCTTCTAGGTTTGTACATCAATCACTTCTTAGTGGTGTTCCACCATCTGCCTCAGAATCACTTGGGGAGTTTTCTAAGAAGTTGCTGAGCACCCTGGAGACCTACTAAATCCGAATCCCTGGGGAGTGGGAGGCAGGCGGGTTGGGTCTTTTAATATTCCCGCCGACCTCCCCTCCCCCAGTCTTCAGGGCAGCGCCGGGCACCGAGAGGGGCCGGGGTTCGGCGGGCCTCCGAGGACACTCAAGGCCGCTCCCCGGGCCCCGGGCGCTGCCGTACCTTTCACGTGCAGCTGCACTGCGCTGAGCGTCTGGCCCGCGGAGTTGCGCGCGGCGCAGACGTAGAGCCCGCGGTCCTTGGCCTGGCAGTAGAGCACCTTGAGCACGAAGCCGCCGTCGCGGTCGCGGTACATTAGGCGGCGGCGGTCCGGGAGCAGCGGGAGGCCCTCCCAGTGCCATTCGATCTCGGGCTCGGGCTTGCCCATCACGTAGCAGCGGAACTTGGCGTGCTTGCCCTCGTTCACCCAGAAGGTCTTGGGCGCGCACTTGAGCGGCTCCACCACGGGCGCGGGGGCCTCATCGGGGTCCGCGGGCGGGCTCTCAGGGGGCTGCTGCACCTGGAGCAGCGCGCCAGCCTGCGCGTGGCCGTGCGCGTTGCGGGCGTGGCACACGTAGACACCGGAGTCCGGCAGCCGCGCGGCCAGGATGCGCAGCGCCAGGCTCGCGCCCGGGCCGTCCTCGGCCCGGCCAGGCTCCAGAGCGAAGTGGCTGCTGTCCCACACTTCGTCCAGCGCCATCCCGTCCTTCTCCCAGTACAGCGTGGGCTCGGGGAGGCCCCCGGCCTGGCACGTCAACACCACCTCCGCCCCCCGCAGCACCCACTGGGACCGCGGCCCCGCCAGGAAGACCGGGGCGCCCTCCCCGGACCCCGGCGGCGGCAGCGGGAGCTCGGCGGGCTGCGGCTCGGGCTCGGAGGCCGGCGGCTCCAGCACGGTGATGGCGGCCGCCGCGTAGGCCTCTCCGGCCACATTGCGGGCGCGGCACACGTAGACCCCCGCGTCGGTGGGCAGCGCGCCGTTCAGCAGCAGGCCGTGCTCCGCGCCGTCCGCCAGGAAGCTCAGGCGTTCCGAGGCCGCCAGCTGCTGCCCGCCCTTCTCCCACACCACGACGGGCGGCGGCTCCCCCAGGACCACGCACTTGAGCTCGGCCTCGGCGCCACTTACCACCCGCACGGGCCGCGGGAAGCGCAGGAAGCACGGGGGGCTCCCCTGGTCCCCCGAGCTTGCCTTCATCGCGGCGGCCACAGACCGCCCGCAGTGGCGAACCAGGGAGGGTGGGCGGAGGGCGAGCCGAGGCCGGAGGCGGCGGCGAGGGCTCCGGGACCGGGGCGCGGGGATCCGCGGAGTTCTCCCAGGCTGCCCGCTCCCTGCTCGCCTCCCTGTCCTCGGTCTGGAGCTGCAACTCTGCGGCGGCGGCGATTCCCTGACCCAGAGCCCGGCACTTAGGGGGCAGTCCTTCCTGTTTGGCTCTCCAGCGAGGGGCCCCGCAGCCTCCTCTGCCTGCGGCCTGGCTTCCTGCTCTGGGGAGGCTCTCTTCCCAGCCCCCTCCCACAGCTTGGGCCTCTTTCCCCTCCTCCCTCCCACCTCCAGTCACCAGGTCCCCAGCCGCCTGCCCGCCAGGCTTGGGCCTGAGTGGCAGAGGCGCCTGCAGCTGCCAATCCCAAAAATATTCTCTGATGACACAGCTGGAGGACAAGAGCCCAGACTGGCTCCTCTGGGCTAAGTATAGAGCAGGCGGGACCACCTGGCCCCCGCCCTAGCTCCGGTTCTAGCCCTGGCCCCAGCCCTTCCCCCAGTGGCTGGCCTGCCCAGCAGCTGCTCATTGAAAGGGGCCCCAGAAGGTCTGAGGGGTGGTGCACTCTGTCTCCTGGACAAATGACACTTTCTGGGGCTGGCCGGCTACAGCTCCCAGGCTTGATGTCACTTCTGGATGTGAGACTGTGTGTGTGTGTGTGTGTGTGTGTGTGTGTGAATAGGGAGTTGATGTCCCCTCTGGATGTGTGTGTGTGTGTTTGTGTGTATGTGTGCAGGGAGAAGGGGTTGTATGTTTGCATGAGGGTCGGGTCGCTTGGGGCGAAACCCTCTCCAGCCCCTCCCCCACATTCCTGGCGGGAGTGGGAGATAAGGCTCATGGCCACAGGCATCTACGTCAGAGATAGGAGGTCTCAATGCCACGGGCAGGGGCAACTCGGACTGTGGGGCGTGGGAAGGACTGGGGAAGACTGGGTGAGAAGCATACAAGAGGGTGGGTGTGGGATGAGGAGGGGAAAGCAGGGAGGCCCTGGGCACACCCTGGCAGAAGGGGCACAGGGCAGGGAGTGGGTTCCCCGCTAGTAGGGCCAGGTGAGCCATGGCACTGCCACTGCTGCTCTTCTTGCTGCTGGCCCCACAGGGTGGACACAGCTGCGAAGGGTCAGAGCTGGCCCGGGAGCTTGTTCTGGCCAAGGTGAGGGCCCTGTTCCTGGATGCCTTGGGGCCCCCGGCAGTGACCAAGGAAGGTGGGGACCCTGGAGTCAGGCGGCTGCCCCGAAGACATGCCCTCGGGGGCTCCACACGCAGGGGATCTGAACCCGAGAAGGAGGATGTCTCCCAGGCCATCCTTTTCCCAGCCACAGGTAACAAGGGTGGGGGAACCGACAGGGTGACTGAGAAGCTGCCAGGCACAACATGGGTTTGCAGGCCAGGTGGACCAGGGTTTGAATCCCAGCCCTGTCATTCAGCGTCTTTGCAACAATAGGCCAGTTACTAAACCTCCCTGTGCCTCTATCTCCCCATCTATAAAATGGGCGATAACGCCTACCTCTCAGGATTGAGATGCTGCACCCAGAGTGCGTGGCATGTGGGAGGCATTTGGGAGGGATGCACCAGGAGACCAGGGGTCTGTAGAGATGCGGCTGGGCTGGCCACCTTTCTTCCTATCTCTGCCTCTGCTTGCTACTCCAATCCCTGTTTCTTTAGTCCCAGGTAGCTGAGACTGAGAAGCCATCAGAGATACAGGCAAAAGATTGGTTGGGAAACTTTTCTGGAGAACTTGTCTATCTTCTCTTGAGTTCCTGTCTCAACTTATGTGTGTCCTCTTGTTCCACTGACTGAACGGATAAACCCTCTTCCGGGTGGCCTTTCTTGTCATCTAGTCCACCTTTCTCTTAGAGGGTTCTCTTAGAGAGGACCCCTGCCTCCCTCACTTCACCCCCTCCACAGCACCGTGGGGAAAAGGATGGCTTTGGGCTCAGGCAAAATCCCAGCCTGGCCACTTAGTTGTTGAATGTCATTTCACCTCTCTAAGCCTCAGTCTCCTTATCTGCAAAATGGACCAATTTGTAATATATAATGGGTGCTGCTCCAGTATGATTAGTATAGTCTACGAGTGTGTCAGTGTAAGGATGCTAACTGCACATTCTTTGTTTCTGAGATAGAATTTTGCTCTTGCTGCCCAAGCTGGGGTGCAATGGCACGATCTCGGCTCACTGCAACCCCTGTCTCCCGGGTTCAAGCTATTGTCCTACCTCAGCCTCCCAAGTAGCTGGGATTACAGGCTCGTGCCACCACACCCAGCTAATTTATTCTATTTTTAGTAAAGACAGCATTTCACCATATTAGCCAGGCTGGTCTTGAACTCCCAACCTCAGGTGATCCACCCACCTCAGCCTCCCAAAGTGCTGGGATTACAGGCATGAACCACTGTGCCTGTCCCCAACTGGACATTCTTGAAAGGATTGTCCTCTGTTCTGAGTTACAACCCTTCTCCTCCTCTTCCCCCTCCTCCTTGTTCTTCGTTTTCTTCTCCTTCCCACTCCCCTTTCCCTCCTTCTTCTTAGTTTTTTGCTGGTAACTTGTCTTTTAAAAATGGAATTAAAGAATTTATCATAATTGTATGATATGCAATATTCCTGACATGCCAAAGAGAGTAATATGGCTTGGTGTGATGGCTCACGGCTATAATCCCAGCACTTTGGAAGGCAAAGGCAGGCAGATTGATTGAGCTCAGGAGTTTGAGATCAGCCTGGGCAACATAGCAAGAGCTTGTCTCTACAAAAAATAGAAAAATGAGCTGGGTGTGGTGGCATACGCCTCTGGTCTCAGTTACTCGGGAGGCTGAGGTGGGAGGATTGCTTGAGCCCGGGAGGTAGAGGCTGCAGTGAGCCATGATCATGCCACTACACTCCAGCTTGGGTGACAGAACAATATTCTGTCTTAAACAGCAACAGAAAGTAATATAACAACCATCTGTGTAGACACCACCCAAGGTACTGTTTCACACTATGTGGTAAGTAAGCACTGAAATCTAACTACCATTTCTTAGTGCTGGTGAAGTGGAGAGGGACAGGGCCTCTTACATACTGCTGATGGGCATGTTAATTGGTAAAACCCTTCAGAGAGAAGCTGGCAGTGTCTTGTATTTTTTTAAGTTCTTTCATGAAGAAATTAAAAAATAGGAAGCCTACAGAAGCTCTCCCAAGACTCAGGAGAGTTCCCATGTCCGGGAGGGCACAGAGCAGAGTGCAGCCCATCATTAGCTCATGACTGGCAGCCACGTGCCTCCTGTTGAGGAGGAGGGGCGCCAGGTCCTGCCAATCAGTGGTGTTGCCCTCACCCTTCTCTTCTGTCTCCTGCAGGTGCTAGCTGTGAAGACAAGTCAGCTGCTAGGGAGCTGGCCCAGGAGGCTGAGGAGGGCCTCTTCACGTACACGTTCCGGCCATCCCAGCATACACGCAGTCGCCAGGTGACTTCGGCCCAGCTGTGGTTCCACACCGGGCTGGACAGGCAGAGCACAGCAGCCTCCAATAGCTCTGGGCCCCTGCTAGGCCTGCTGACACTGTCACCGGGGGGACCCATGGTTGTGCCCATGTCTTTGGGCCATGCCCCCCCTCGTTGGGCTGTGCTGCACCTGGCCACCTCTGCTCTCTCTCTGCTGACCCAACCTGTCCTGGTCCTGCTGCTGCGCTGTCCTCTCTGTTCCTGCTCAGCCCGGCCTGAGGCCACGCCCTTCCTGGTGGCCCACACTCGGACCAGACCACCCAGTGGAGGGGAGAGAGCCCGGCGCTCAACTCCCCCAGTGTCCTGGCCTTGGTCTCCCGCTGCTCTTCGCCTGCTGCAGAGGCCTCAGGAGGAACCGGCTGCCCATGCCAACTGCCACAGGGTAGCACTTAACATCTCCTTCCAAGAGCTGGGCTGGGAACGGTGGATAGTGTACCCTCCCAGTTTCATCTTCCACTACTGTCATGGTGGTTGTGGGCTGCACATCCCACCAAACCTGCCCCTTCCGGTACCTGTGGCTTCCCCTACCCCAGCCCAGCCCCCTTCCTTGCTGCCAGGGGCCCAGCCCTGCTGTGCTGCTCTCCCAGGGACCATGAGGCCCCTACATGTTCGCACCACCTCAGACGGGGGTTACTCTTTCAAGTATGAGACAGTGCCCAACCTTCTCACGGAACACTGTGCTTGTATCTAAGGGGGTCTTACTTCTTAGTCCCTTGGCTGGTGGCCAAGTCCCCATTATCGTCAGCTGGGAGGAAAGGAAGAATGGGAAATAGATGGCTCCCACTTCTCCCTCCTTTCACTTCTTTGCCTGAGGGTTACCCTCCCCATCCCACCTCTGTCTCAATAAAGAACACAGTGCATATGACTTGGCATACATTCTCCAGCTTCTCTGATACAGAGTTGGGCCCCCAGGAGCATGGGGTTGTGGGATCTCAAGTCACTCAGCCACACTTGACCTCGGAGACATGGAGTTCAAGAGCTGTAACTGGATGTGTATCAGTTGGGAATCTACAATGCTTGGGGATGACACAATAGTGCTCCAAGCTCCTTGGAGAGCCACCCTGGAGACAGAGCTGGACTACTGCAAGCTGAACCAGACATGTCAATCGGGTTGCCTGCCGTGCATGCCTAAGGGAGACTGCTGCACTCACGTGCCCACATCCAAGGCAGCCATAAGTCCCCCTGCCGTTCTCTGCCCCAGCTGGTGGACACTTAGCCCAAGGTCAGGTGATTTGTAGCCTGGCCAGAGATTGTGGCCTTTGGAACCCCACTGAGACCATTGTCCAGAGTCGGTCAGATCTTGGAGTCACTTGGGAATCTTGGGTGGGATGTAAGGGAAAGATACACGCATTGGCAGCATCAGAAAGAAATTAACAAGGGCGAAGAGGTGGTGTTGTATTAGGTCAGATCACCTGAAAAGACCTGAGGATTTCAGTTTGGTTGCTAAGGATCCCTCTTTGAATCTGTCACTAACTCTTGGTGTAGACTCTGTGAGGCCTTCTGTACTAGGATTCCAGTTCATGAACTCTTTGGCTCCCCTTGATGCCCCCTGTATATCTTTACATATGTAATCCCTTAACTCAGCCAGAAGAGTGGAAAGACTGAGGCTACTGCCAGAAAACAGAAAAGCTCTTTTGTGAATTTGCACGTGCAGGGCATGGTGGAAAACAGTACTTTTCTTTTTTCCTTGCATTTCCTATCCGTCCATTCTGCCTCTGGATTTGGGCATTGGGAATTCCCTCTCCTCTGGCCTTCCTCCCTGCTTTTTTCACTCTTCATGTTGTTCCTTGGATCTTGTTATCCTTGTTAGCCACTGGTTCCATCCAGTCTCCAACATGTATGTGTGTGTGTGTGTGTGTATGTGTGTGTATGTGTGTGTGTATGTATGTATGTATGTGTGTGTGTGTATGTGTGTGTGTAGGGGGAGGGCTGGGATGTTCAAGTCCATCAGACTGGAACTTGAAAGCACTTTCTGATATTGACTGCACAACTCCAGTGTGTATTTATCCAACTAGAGTCTTTCACTGGTCAAAGACTGCCTTCTACCAGCCTGGCTTGATGAGGTGGAAGGGTAAGCGCCTGCTCCCGTGAGCGGTGTGGTGGGAAAGAATCCCCTCCTCCACTGGAGCTAACTTGAATGAGCCGCTGTTCCCAGAAGCACAGGAGCCCTTAGAGCCATGTACATGCTCCTGTACACACCCTAGTCTCTGTTGACACTGAGGCCCCCAGGAAGCTGCCTCTGTTCTGGAGGCGGAAACCTGCCTATTTACAGTCCCCAGTCTCTCCCAGGACCTTCATGTTGACCCAGCATTGGAAGCGCTCTGTGCTCAGGGCTCCAGGCATCCCTATTCAGGCAGTGGATTGGGGAGACAGCTGCTTGGGCTCTGCCAGTGGTGGGAAGGGGAGGTTTTTTCCAAGCTCATCTATGTTCTACATGCTCCCTACCCGGCTTCTCTGGCTGGATCCTCCCTGCCCAGTGAGGTCTTTCCTTGGGATCTTCAATTTTCCTACTAGGCTTCAGCTTTTCATTCTTTCTGCTGGGGCTCCCTAGAACCCTGTGTTATCCAGATGTTCCCTGTCCCAGGGATGTGGATGGGCACTGAGGGCTGGGGGCACATTACTGAGGGGCATAGGATTCTCCACCAGGCCAGTGAGCAGATTGGTATTGCAAGTGAAAAGCATGCCCATGTCTGAGACAAAATGAGAAAAATGAGTATGAACAAGTCTTTCACAAAGCCAGTGTATTCATTTTATAAGGGCCATCTTTCACTGCTGCCCATTCCCTTTTCTGCTTGTGGGTGTGTGACAGTGTTAGCTCTTTCATGATGTTACAAAGATGGTGAAGGCAGTGATTTTGTTCGTGTGCGTTTTTAACCCAACAAAATTTAAACTTGGCAATTCTACTTTGGAATCAAGATTTTTCTTTGGAATTGTGTTGCTCTGTGAAGTCTGTGAGATCCCAACATCTGACAGTCAGTGTTCTGGGCTGCCTTCCAGGGTCTGTAAGACCTAGATTCCGCTAATGTAGCAAATTAGGAGGGACGTTCACAGCCCCTCCCTAAGAGGGACCTGACAGTGGCTACGAACATCAAACATCGTTTTGTCTTCTATCCTCATCATGACACTAACCCAAGAGCAGTGAATTTCAAAGATGCTACCTGTTCCCAATGCTAATCACTAGGGACGTACTGTGAATACTTTCGGTTTGGAGTCAGTTTAAACAGAGAACTCAACTCAAACTGGATTAGATCAAAAAACGTTTTAAAAACTCACCAGCACTGGCTCATTGACTCATGATAAATCCAAGGCACAACCAGCTAAGATATGGCTCAATTCTGGGCTTGAAAGATGCTACCAGCAACCAGCTATAGATTCTACTTCCCCTGGGTCAGCTCCATCCCAGGTCCATGACAACTCTGGGCAGCACAGGCTCCCATCGTTATGCAACTTGGCCCAGCAGGAGGAAGTTCCTTTACAAGGGTCCCCAAACACAGCCAGGCACAGTGACTCATGCTTGTAATCCCAGCACTTTGGGGGACCAAGGCAGGAGAATTGTATGAGGCCAGGAATTTAAGACCAGCCTGGGCAACCAAGCGAGACCCTGTCTCTATTTAAAATAATGTAAAACAAAACAAAAGTCACAGGATGGGTCTTGATGGCCTGATGGGACTTATTAATGTCGTGTGCTACTCCAGGAAAGGTGGCTTGAGTTAATGCCTTAGCTGAGGTCACTTGTCCTACCCATAGAGTACTGAGCCTAAGCACAAGGGCTAAAAGTGAAAAAAGGTGGTGCTCCCAAAGGAGGGGACAGTACCACAAAAAGGTGGAGTAGATGCTGAGAGGCAAGTACTGTTTGTTGTTCCCCCTAATTATCTTTCAAATCAACCCCTTTGTCTCTCCTTATGTAGACACTATTTTGCAATTCTTGATTGGGCAATTTAGCAGCCTCTTAAACCAGTTACTCCCTGCCCCTCCATCCATCCTCCACAGGGCTGACACAGGATCCTTCTGATGTGATCATGTTACTTAAGGTGGCTTAAAAAATTGTCTACACAAAGTTCAACCTCCTTCATGTGGTTGGAAAGTCCTTGACAACCAACCCTAACCCTGTCCTTGCAGCCTGATCTATCTATTCCTCCTTTCCTCTCCCCACCCAACCACAGCACCCAAACTCTGTCGGCACAAATTCCAGTTGCATCATTTTCTTCTCAAGCTCCCATGTCTTCAGCAACACCTCCTTTTTTTGCTTTTCTGTTTTGTTGTGTTTAGCTTTGTTTCGAGACAGGGTCTGGCTCTGTCACCCAGGTTGGAATGAACTGGCATGATCTTGGCTTACTGCAGCCCTGACCTTCTGGGACTCAAGCAATCTTCCCACCTCGACTGGCAAAGTACTGGGATTACAGGCGCGAGCGGCTGTGCCCCTGCCTCAGTGCTTTCATGAAGATCCAATTCTGATGTCATGTTTTCTGTGATCCTCCCCTTCGCTCCCAGATGGCAAAGCTCTTCACCCCTTTCTCACTACTTCCTGGCCACTTTGTTTTCTCATTTTTATTTAAAAATTTGCTTTTGATTTCATAAGTCACAAAGAGATATATTCTCACAGTAGAGATTCAAATATTAAAGATAAAACCGAGTTCCGCTTGATCACTATTCCCAATTCCAGTCCCCTCCACAGAAGCAGGTATCTTTCCAGACACATTGCCTTGAGTTGACACATATGTGTGTGTCTGATAGAAAAAGTCTTTTGTCCCCCAACAAATGATGTCATGCCATGTGTACTGGGCTGCCACTATTTTACTTTACAGTCTATGAGTTTACTTTATTTTCCAGTCAATTAACTTTTTTTCTCAGTAATTATACTCCTTCCCCTGAAAGAAATAAGATTCTATTACTTAGCTTTATTATTATTATTTTTTTTTGTAGAGACAGGTTTGTGGTATTGTCAAGGCTGGTCTTGAACTTATAGTCTCAAATAATGCTCTCCTTCCTTGACCTCCCAAAGTTCTAAGATTATAGGCATGCATCACCAAACCCAGCCAGAAATAAGATCCTTTCGTTAATTTTATTATTCATATACTGAACACTTATATAGCACTAGGTACCTTACGCATGTTATAGCCAAAAGCTCATTCAATCCTTGTAACAACCATTTGAGGTAGGCACTGATATTATACCTATGGCACAGTAGAGGAAACTGAGGCACAGAGAGACTAAAATAACTTATCCGGAGTCACATCCCTAGCAAGTGGGTGTCAGGATTTGGACACCAAAAGTCTGGTATAAGAATCCATGTATTTGGCCAGGCACGGGGGCTCACACCTGTAATCCCAGAGGTTTAGGAGGCTGAGACAGGAGGATCACGAGGTCAAGAGATCGAGATCATCCTGGCCAACATGGTGAAGCCCTGTCTCTACTAAAAATATAAAAAAAAAAATTAGCTGGATGGGCATGGTAGTGTGCGCCTGTAGTCTCAGCTACTTGGGAGGCTGAGGCAGGAGAATCACTTGAACCCAGGAGGTGAAGGTTGCAGTGAGCCAAGATAGTGCCACTGCACTCCAGCCTGGGACAGAGTGAGACTTCATCTCAAAAAAAAAAAAAAGAATCCATGTATCCACCACTATATCATATTACCTCTCCTCAGCTCCTCAAGCATGCTTCCTGAGAACACAAAATTATTCTTGTTGGCCAGGTGCAGTGGCTCACACCTATAATCCCAGCATTTGGGTGAGGGACTAAGGAGAGAGAGGTTTGCTTGAGCCCAGGAGTTCAAGAGCAGCCTGGGCAATATGGCAAGACTCTGTCTCTACAAAAAATTTTTAAAAGTTAGCAAGGCATGGTGGTGCATGCCTGTATTCCCAGCTACTTGGAAGGCTGAGGTGAGATGATTGTTTGAGCCAGGGATGTCGAGACTACAGTGAGCCTGATGGCACCACTGCACTCCAGCCGGATTACATTGTTGAGGTGGCAGCCATCCTGTATCACAGGTTTGAGTCTGGTGGTGACTATGATTGCACCTTTCAAAACATAGAGGCACTCTGCCTGATATCTGCACTGGACAGCTGTCATTTGCCCAAGTTCATCCTGCATAGTGTAACCTAAATTTGGGATGGAGTTTAGCTGTTTCCAAATTAGATTAAAAAGGTGGCTTCCAGTCTCTCCACAGGAGGGGAAGGGGCTGAGGCCTGTGTGGTATAATGCATGGGAAAAGAGGGACTGTGTTTATAACGTTCAGTTTCACAATCCTAATAAAATCCCCATAAACTTAGGTTGACTGGTTGAACGTGCCAGGCTGATCTGGAAGTGGAAGAAAGTGGCAATTCTCCATATATCCAACAGTTTGTCTGAATATGTAGAGGCCAAAGCCTGTGCCCACTCAGTAAATAAGTTACCCTCTGCATGATTCCAACTTATACCCAAAAGTAGAATGTCATTCCATATCTTACGTTACCCATCCCTTTCTTTTCTTCTGAACAGGAGCGGGAGGTCACTGGTTGGCTCACAGGAAGAAGTGGCATCAGTCTCTTGTGTTCTGCCAGCCTGTGTGACTTCATAAGAGACAGGTTTAATACGAGGTAAGTGGTCCCAGCTGTTTATTCCCTGAAGTTTAACTGCAGTTGGGACACTAAGGAGACCTTGATAGGGTCCCTTCCACTTTGGGATAAGTTGATCTGCTGGGGATCCTTCCTTCCAAGTGTTTAATAGAACCCAATCTCCCAGCTGGGTTGTAACCAGATTCTCTTCCTTAGTGGGGGAAGGGAGTCTTTGATTTCCATATTCAAGGAGTGCGTTTTGCACTTGTCCTAGTTGATTATATAATTTTGTAGCTTGAAAGTATCTGTCTATTAGGACATCTGTAGTTAAGAAAGGCCTTTCAGACATTATTTCAATAGGGCTGAGCTGCAGCTTTCCCTCAGGGGCCACTCAAACCCGTAACAAGGCTACAGGCAATAAAGACAGCCAGGTTTATAATGTTTCTTGGCATAGTTTAGGAAGATTCCTTTTGAGAGTTTGATTGGCTCTTTCTAGTTTCCCTGAAGATTGTGGCCTCCACACCGAGTGAAGGCGATACTGAATTCCTAGGGCTGAAGGTAGGTTTTGGATAACTGTTCTTATGAAAGATGGGTCATTATCCCTCTGCAAGTTCTTAGGCAGCCCAAATCTAGGAATTATTTCCTTTAGTAGGAATTTAGAAACTTCAATTGTCCTTTCAGACCCCATAGGAAAAGCCTCGATTCAACCAGTAAAGGTGTCAACAAATACTAATAAATATTTAAACCTTTTACATGGAGGCATCTGAGTATATTTGCTGATCTTCACCAGGATATATTCCCGTATGCTGAACAGGCCTTACTAAAGGAGGAGGTAAAGATTGGTTATTTGGGTTATTCTGGGCATGTAGTTCACAGGCCTCAGTTACCTGCTTTACTGTTTTAAGTAAGCCTTTTCCAGGGGTATGGGACACCAGGCCTAAGTTGGATGCAAACTGGGGGAACACTTAAGGCTTTGCCCGGATCTTAGTGTCCCATAGTGTAGGGTTTACTTGGGAGGTTACTTCAATAGGTAAAGTAGATAAATCCCGTATCACCTTTCCCCTCTTATCACAGGAAAGGAGAAAGAGCAATTCCTCCTGTGTGTGGTGGTTTCCAAAAGATACCACTGTGGTTGTGGTGGCTCACACCTGTAATCCCAGAACTTCAGGAGGCTGAGGCAGGCGGATCATTTGAGGTCAGGAGTTTGAGACCAGCCTGACCAACATGGTGAAACCCTGTCTCTACTAAAAGTATAAAAATTAAGCAGGCATGGTGGCACTCACCTGTAATACCAGCTACTTGGGAGGCTGTGGCGGGAGAATCACTTGAACCTGGGAGGCGGAGGTTGCAGTGAGCTGAGATGGTGCCACTGCACTCCAGCCTGGGTGACATGTGAGACTCTGTCTCAAACAAACAAACACCAAAAAAAAAAAAAAAACCCCAAAGATACCACTGTTTGCGGCTGAGTCAACAAATCCTTTCCCAACAAGGGGGTGGGGCATGATAAGAAAAGTATATGAGAAAACCAAGCAGCTTAAAGGACAGGCAAAATGGTGTTTATGAGCTTGTCTATCTATCCTCATGACCACACAGTTTTGGGGTGACAGAGACCCATTATAATGGGTCAAAACAGAGTCAGCAGCCCCCATATCCAAAAGGAAGTTAATATTCTTACCTGCCATGCCAAACATTACCCAAGGCTCCTCTGGAGATATATGTAGTTGTCCAACAGGGGCTGTGGTGGAAGGTCTTGGGCCCTGTCACTTTTAAGCTTGTCTGGCTATTTCAGCCATCACTGGTTCAGATGGTGATGGCTCCCTTAGTAGTGCTGGGCAGTCCTTCTTCCAATGGCCAGTTTTATTACAGTGTGCACACTGATTTATACCAAAGTCATGGTGACTCAGACACTCAGCTTTGGGCTTCCCACCTTTCAGCTTCCCTTGTCAGGACAAGAAGCAGGGGGCAAGACTGCAGCCAAGAGCTGCACCTGTGGGAGGTCCTTCCTGCTCTTCCTGCTTCCTCTGTGTTGTCCTTATTATTAAAAACTAAAAATGCCACATCCAAAAGCTGTTCCATAGGAGTGTGGGGACCCACAGCTGCTTTTTGTAGTTTCCTATGAATATCAGAGGCAGACTAGGTTATAAAATGTACTCCCAAAAGGGTTTATCCTTTTGGGATCAGTGTTAGAATATTTTCTAATTGCCTCAACTATATGGCCCTGAAACAAAGCTGGATTCTTATCTTTACCCTGAGAAACTTCCTTAACTTTTTATTTTATTTATTTATTTTAAATTTTTCTTTGAGTTCTGGGATATGTGTGCAGAACGTGCAGGTTTATTACATAGGTATACATGTGCCATGGTGGTTTGCTGCATCTATCGACCTGTCATCTAGGTTTTAAGCCTTGAATGCATTAAGCATTTGTCCTAATGCTCTTCCTTCCCACCTCACCCCCCTCAACAGGCCCCATTGTGTGTTGTTCCCCCCTCTGTGTCCATGTGTTCACATTAGAAACTTCTTTAACCTTTTTGTAGTTAACAGGGTTTTTAAAAATACATTTCTTCAACCCTTCCAACAAACAAGTGACCATATGATCTCTCCTCCCCAAGTACTCACTGCTCCTTTGACAGTTCCATTCTGGCTTTTTTTTTGTTCTGAGTCAGAATCTCACTCTGCCACCCAGGCTTGAGTGCAATGGCACCATCTCAGCTCACTGCAACCTCTGCCTCCTGTGTTCAAGTGATTCTCCTGCCTTAGCCTCCCAAATAGCTGTGATTACAGGTGCCTGCCACCATGCCTGGCTAATTTTTTGTATTTTTGTAGAGATGGGGTTTTGCCATGTTGGCCAGCCTGGTCTCCAAACTCTTGACCTTAGGTGATCTGCCCACCTCGGCCTCTCAAAGTGCTGGGATTACAGGCATGAGCCACCGCACCTGGCTCCATTCTGTATCTTGATCTGGAACTACTACAACCCCTGACTGATATATATTACAGTTCAGTTTGCAAGCCAGTGCCTCACCCACATGGGTCCTAATTGTTTCTCTTCCACTGTACAACACAGAGACAACAAAACATGCAGCTCCTGCTAAGTGAAAGTATAGGTCAGAGTCAGTTTCTCAAATTCATCTAGGAAATTTCCTGGATCTTCAGAGAAATCTTGGCTCACTACAACCTCTGCCTCCTAGACTCAAGCGATTCTTCTGCCTCAGCCTCCTGACTAGCTGGGATTACAGGCGCACGCCACCAATGTTCAGCTAATTTTTGTATTTTTAGGAGAAACGGGGTTTCACCATGTTGGCCAGCCTGGTCTCAATCTCTTGATCTCGTGATCCACCTGCCTCAGCCTCCCAAAGTGCTTGGATTGCAGGTATAAGCCACCTCGCCCAGCCTAAACTTCTCTTTATATGAGCCAACTCAGACATAGAAAAGAGAAATGTCCTTTCACATAGTGCCTTCTTCCCCATTTGCTACCTCTATAAATGGACAAAGATTTCCCTTTGGAGGTTGATAAGAGGCTCCATTATGAGTAGTGCTCACAGGACCAAGTTCCTCAGGTGATGGTGGATTTAGAGTGGGACCAGACAGGTCAGGAAGAGGGGACCAAGCATTCTGAATAGAACTTTCAGGTGGACTAGAGGGAGAAAGGCCGGACAAAATCTGAACCTTCAGAGCTGATAGAAGGAGGTTGTGCTCCACCCAGAAATGCCCCCTGAACTGGGGGTGTATCAAAGAATCTCTAATATGTCTAGTTCTTTTTCTTCCTTTCCTCTCATCACACATGCATGCACCTGCTGCAGGGGTTCGTCCTGACTGAGCAGCAGAAATGCTTGAACATATGGTATTTCATCCCATTTTCCCTCCTGCTTACAAAACAAATCAGGTTGAAGTATACTATTAGAGGCCATAGTTCCAGTAGGAGGCCATTTCTCTTGTTTTTCCAAATAATACCAAGGCCAAACAGTATTACATAGAAACACCAGTTTTCTCTTCTTAAGCCCATTTAGTTTAAACTGGTCCCAGTGTTCCAGAATACATCCTAGTGGTGATTCCTTTGGGATCCATGCTGTGGTTTCCATGAAGGAGGCAGGTGATGTTGGAAGAAAAGTTCCAAACCTTCAAGATAAGATTGCCACCAGCTGAGTTCCACTAAAAAGGATAAGAGAGGTTTCTAAGACCAGCTGCATTAAAGAGGGGATCCCTGCCAAAAATTGAGTTCTCTTATTTACACTATCCAAATAATATAAATGAGCTGAGCCATGAATCTTAGATAAACTACATTTGAACTCTGATAAAAGAAATGTCTAATAGGCTGGGCATGGTGGCTCATGCCTGTAATCCCAGCACTTTGGGATGCCAAGGCAGGAGGACTACCTGAGGTCGGGAGTTTGAGACCAGCCTGACCAACATGGAGAAACCCTGTCTCTATTAAAAATATAAAAAGTTAGCCGGGCATGCCTGTAATCCCAGCTACTCAGGAGGCTGAGGCAGGAGAATTGCTTGAATTTGGGAGTGGGAGGTTGCAGTGAGCCATTGCATTCCAGCCTGGGTGACAGAGAAAGACTGTGCCTCCAAAAAAAAAAAAAAAATCAAACAAGGCAAAGAAAACAAAGAGGATTTCAATGGGAATGACCTGGGGAAATAGGTTCTGGGCAGTAGTGGCAGTGTGGATTGGACAAGCAAAGCCGGTTTGGCCAAATCCAAGAAAGGAAAGAAGTTTTGTTTTTGTTTTCTTCTTTTTTTTATTTTTAGTGTGCAAAGTGAAACAAAACAGCAAGGAAAAAAGTCCCCTGATTTCCATCCTAGTGCTTCTCCATCACACCCAATGGGCACAGCTGCAACCAAACATAACCACGTCTATCTAGTCTTACTGCTCATAGCTGTTAAATACCAAATCTCAATCAGCAATTTTAGAGACAAAGTCTTCAATGCTTTCGGGTTCCCTATGCTTCACAAGCAAACAAACGGAAATTGGGAGGCAGAGGGGAAGAGTATGTTAAAATCCCTAAGACCAGTTAAATAAAGTCTCCTGAAAATGACAGTGTAACAGGTATAGCACCAAGAAATTGATTCATGCAGCAAAGAGGACAAGGCAGGTTAATACAAAGAGCATGGCAGTTAACATTCTGTGGTGCCAAACCCATTCTTAGCAGAGAGGGACATTACTGAGAGGGGTCTCTAACCCCCTAAATCCCCCCCTTTTTTTTTGAAATATAGTCTTGCTCTGTAGCCTGGGCTGGAGTGGAATGGTGCAATCTTGGCTTACTGCAACCTCCACCTCCTGGGCTCAAGTGATTCTCCTCCCTCAGCCTCCTGAGTAGCTGTGACTACAGGCGTGTGCCACCATGCCTGGCTAATTTTTGTATTTTAAGTAGAGACAGATTTCACTATGTTAGCCAGGCTGATCTTGATCTCCTGACCTTGTGATCCACCTGCCTTGGCCTCCCAAAGTGCTGGGATTACAGGTGTGAGCCACCATGCCAGGCCCTACCTCCCTAAATCATAGAAGGGACTCTAACCTTCCTAAGTTAGGCCTCTAAACCAAAGTCGGTCAAGCGTCCCTGCCTTTTATTAAGAGGGCCTTCTAACCCATTCTGTCTTAGAGATTCTAACTCCCCTAAGTTGGGCCTCTAACCCAAGCCCATCCTTTACCCAGGCATAGGCACTCTGCTTACCTAATGTGAACCAATTGGTGTGCACAGATGATTTTAGTTTGGGCCAGGGGTCTCTTCAGTGTCATCCCTTCTGTGATTTGCCAGAAAGATGTTACAGGAAAGGGGTCCTGACCCAGACCTTAAGAGAGGGTTCTTGGATCTCACACAAGAAAGAATTCGGGGTGAGTCCACAGTGTAAAGCAAAAGCAAGTTTATTAAGAAAGTAAAGTGGTGGCTGGGCACGGTGGCTCACCCCTATAATCCTAGCACTTTGGGATGTTAAGGCAGGAGGATCACTTGAGGCCAGGAGTTCGAGACCAGACTGGTTAACATGGCAAAAATCATGTCTCTACTAAAAATACAAAAATTAGCTGAGTGGGTGTGTGCCTATAATCCCAACTACTCAGGAGGCTGAGACAGGAGAATCACTTGAACCCAGGATGTGGAGGTTGCAGTGAGCCAAGATTATGCCACTGCACTCCAGCCTGGGTGATCCTGCCTCTAAAAAAGAGTAAGACAGTACAGATACCCCATAGACACAGTAGGGCACTCCTGAAATTAAGAGGAGGAACTCGTCCACCCTAGGTGCAATACTTGTTTATATACAGGATAAAAAAGATCATGGGGTGACATGCTCTGCTACAAGGGTTTGTGATAAAGGATCAGTTTTATTAATCACTGTATTTTGCAAGAATTGATATTATCTTTAAAGCAAAATTAGGAATGCTTCTGTTCTCAGAACATCAGGGTATTAGGTCACTCTCAAGTCTGGGTCTGTTTAGTAAACATCTAGAGGCCAGGATACCTAATTTTCTGGGAATGTAGCCCAGCATGTCCAAGCCTCATTTTCCTATCCCTCACCAAAGATGGAGTTGCTCTGGTTCAAACACCCATGACAATTTTAGTTACCTGTGGTCAACTGCAGTCTGAAAACAGGTGAGCATAGTACAATTAGGTATTTTGAGAGACCACATCCACATAACTTTTATTACAGCATATTGTTATAATTGCTCTATTTTACTATTAGTTATTGCTGTTAATCATTTACTGTGCCTAATTTATAAAGAAAACCTTATCAGGCAGGGAGAGCGGCTGCTGGGTCACTGGAATATTGCTATTCTGTTGCTTCCTTCTCAGTCAGGCATTCTCAGGCCCCAGCCTCTGTGATTTCTCGGTGAGCTTAGTTTCTGCCTTCCTCAGTTTTCTCTCTGTGTGCCTCAAGTTAAATCTCTTCCGGAACCAAGCTCTGATGAACTTGCCTGGTCACGGTCTAACTCAGAGTTCTCATGCCAGACTTCCTCCAGTGCAGCTGATGTGACCTGTATGTTTTGACTTTGGTGACTGGGCTAATTCCTGGGCCAGTCTTTTGTGGCCAAGTCTACTAGCAGAGCCAAGGTTACTTATAGAAAGAATTACCTCCGGCCACATATGGATTACTCTCTCGTACAGACTCTATTTATCAAAACTATATTTGGAGGTAATATTCTCATCTTTTCAGTCTCTTCCATCCTTTCCCCTTTCCTACTCCACAAAGATAGCAAGTTTTTTACTGTTGCCCAGGCAGGAGTGCAGTGGTGTGATCACAACTCACTGCAACCTTGACTCCTTTGCTCAAGCAATCCTCTAGCCTCAGCTTCCTGAGTAGAGCTGGGACTACAGATACATGCCACCATGCCCAGCTATAGATACCAAGTAGATGAAACAAATAGATCATCCAATTTCACACCCCTTCACACTCAACCCAAGTGTAAAATTTTCATTTTGGTGGAATCCTTAGGTCTCAGTTACCTGACCTGCTATTGGAGGCTGCAGCATCATAGCGGGGAGGTCTAGACCCAAGACAATGGCTCATATCCTAAAGGTGAACTATGACTTCTGTTGCCCTGTAGTCAAGAACCCTGGGTCTCACATGGTTCCAGGTATCAGAAATAAGCAGGATCTGAGATCTGTATTCGCCCGTGGCTGACTGTCATTCCTGTATGAAGATACATTCTTCTCCCTTCTTTTTCTTTTTCTATTTATTTATTTAGTTTTTGGAGATGGAGTCTTGCTCCGTCTCTCAGGCTGGAGTGCAGTGGTGTAATCTCTGCTCACTGCAACCTCCGCCTCCTGGGTTCCAGCGATTCTCCTGCCTCAGCCTCCTGAGTAGCTGGGACTACAGGTGCATGCTACCACATCTGGCTAATTTTTTTATTTTTGTAGTAACAGGGTTTCACTGAGTCAGCCAGGCTGGTCTTGAACTCCTGACCTCCGGTGATCCACCTGCCTTGGTCTCCCAAATTGCTGAGATTACAGGAGTGAGCCATCACACCTAGCCTTCTCCCTTCTTTTCATCCCTGAAACCTAAGCCACTAACAAGCACACCTTTCCTTACCCTCTTTTAAAATCACCAGCACTTTGCAGAGCCTACTCCAGGAAACTTAGGGGTGGTAGGAAAGCTACCAGCAGCAGCTCTCTCTCCACACAGTAACACAGGGGTAGAGCCCCAGGAAGATTAGTTGTGCCTCCCTAGTACCAGATCCACAGCTGTGCTGGGAGCTCTTGGTCATGCGCAGCTGGTGTTGGTGCTTGAAAGAACCAGCAGGACATTTCTAATTTTAGGTGGAGTACTACCTCTGGGGACTAAAACTTAGAAGAGTGTTTGCAAGTTAACAGAATGATATCAGAGCTTGTCTTTGAGAAACACAAATTCATTAATGATAGTATGAAATTATGCAATAGCAGCCAATACATATTACGTTACTTTCCAGCAACACAAATTTTTGAAATGGCATTGCATGCCTTTTTAATAAAGATAATTGGTTTTTTTTTTGAGAAGGAGTTTTGCTCTTGTTGCCCAGGCTGGAATGCAATGGCACCATCTCAGCTCACTGCAACCTCCACTTCCCAAGTTTAAGCAATTCTCCTGCTTCAGCCTCCCAAGTAGCTGGGATTGCAGGTGTGTAACACCATGCCTGGCTAGTTTTTGTATTTTTAGTAGAGACAGGGTTTCACCATGTTGGTGAGGCTGATCTCAAACTCCTGACCTCAAGTGATTCACCTGCCTTGGCCTCCCAAAGTGCTGGGATTCCAGGTGTGAGCCACTGTGCCTGGCTGGGTCATTTTTAATGTCCTTAAAGTTCTTTTGTTATCTTCACATAGACCTGGCATGTTTCTCAAAAAGTTATGTGTGTGTGTGTGTGTGTGTATTTATATCTATATCTATAGTTTATTTCTTTTTGGCTGCTATGATGAATGGGAAATTTTCCCTCCTTTTAGACTTTAATTTGTTTTGTAAAGGTTTTGTCTTAGTGGAGGTTCTTATTGTAGCAATTTACAGAAATACATTCAGATTAATTTAGGCCTAAAAAAAAAAAAAAAGCCGGGGAGAATTATCTGGAAGGCAGCCAAGGCCTCCCCTGCAGGCCAAGGGTAGAAAGGAGAGTGGGCCTCACAAGGGGGAGGGAAGCAAGAACTACTGAGCCTCCTGTTGCTGCTTTCCCTTAGTAGATCTACTTTTCTCTCCCCCTGTAGTTCGGTTTTCTTTGCTTTTCCCTTTTTCCCATTTCCATGTTTCTGAGAAGCAAAGGGATATAGAGTAAACCTGGCTACAGGGGCTACCCATATGGGTGGAGCAATCCTCAGAAAATAACTATGGGCTGAAACTGCAATGTCAGGGACTTCAAGAGAAGAGTTGGCAGTTACTGTTTGAGAAAATCCGCCCTTCTAAGTTCCAGACGATTAATAAACAGGGACTGACAACCATCAGGTTATGGGATTAATAATTCAACAAAATATACTGAGCTCTTACTCTGACTTTATAGTTGCGTACTAGTTAGCTGTTGTAGGAGCTGAAAAGGTGTGATACCTTTCTTCCTCATTATAAGGGTCAGAGCTGACACTTGTATAACAAAAGATAGGTTAAGAGAAAAATCTAAGAAGTTTATTTAATCAAAGTTTTACATGACATGGCAACCTTCAGAAATGGCTACCCAAAGACCTAGGGAGAACTGTTTTTAATGCTTAGATTCTATGAAAAACAGACAGCCTGGAGTAATGTGGTTGGGCAAAAAGTTACCACCTAATAGTAATAGACAAGGGAGGGAACCCAACAAGGCCTTTCTGTGTGGCATTCCTTCCTCCCCGGTATAGGCAGGATCTCTTCCAGAATGAGGGTCTTATGGTCTACCATCAAGCAAGGTAGGCCAGAGAAGTTCTTATGGCCAGCTCTTACATAGAAAGGTGGGGGAAGTTGAGGTTTTACGGCTTGCTTTGGGGGAGAGGGCTTCTAGTTTCTAAGACTCATGTTGGGGAAGAGGAATTCTGGTTTCTATGGCTTGCCATAGGGGAGAAAGAAGGCTGGGAGACAGGAGGGCAAGAGAAGGTCAGAATGACTGTGCCTGAGGCCCTCCAATCTCTTTTAGTTCAAAATAGTCAGCATGCCAAAGCACCATATTGTGGAATATTGTTTTTCTGAGCTCTAACACTGTTTTGGATGTATCTCCACTTATTTTATTGAACCTAAAAGGCTTTCGGCTCAGAGCACAAGTAGTACACCATGAATGCGAAATTGTGTGGTTCAAATATTTTGTCTTTAGAAAATAAAATCTTTCAAATCTGGCAACTTGGGATAAAGATGACTAGGACCTGATTCCTCCTTTCAACTGGCTTATAATTCATTATGATTTTCCTCTGTAGAAACCGGGCACTTTATGAAAGAAACCCTCCCTGAAAACCAGGAATTCTGTTAAAAGACCTTTCTACTAATCGAGTAGAGTAGTTGATGTCAGCATTTGACGGGGAGCCTGGTTTGAAAGCTACCATGAGAATTCGGAAGCAAGAAACTTTGGCAGTCCCGGCGCTGTTGGTTACTAATTGAACGACCTTCACAAGTAACCTAGCCTCTGTGAACTTGTTTTCTCATTTTCAAACGCGGGAATAACTACTTTTCAACTCGGATGTTACGTAAGGAAACAGAGTAAACACAAAGGACTAGGTTGGCGTAGAGCCCGGTACTGCTGAAGGAAAGACAAACGAATTTGGAGGGAGACTAAGGAAAAGAAGGCAAAGGACCCTAGAGGCGATACCCTCGGTAGCCTCGACTTTCACACGATCTAAGTCCATCCCACGGCGAACACGCTCTCCTTTCACTGGAAGATGAGTGTTTGATACGGAAAGCTCCATTTCTCTAAACGCTGCTTCCCCGCCCAGTTTGCAAACGAGTCACCGGTTTCCTCACTAGCGCGGTCGACTTGCCGAAAGCCGAGCAGGAGTCCTAGGCTGCGCGGGGCTGGGGTAATAATGAGCGTACAGTTCGAGGCCTGGAAGCCCAGGTAGCCACGACAGCGGAGGGACCGCCCCTCACGAGCCAGTCCTCGCACCACCCCTTTTCTATACGTTTGCACGTCTTAGGGTGTGGTTTCCGGCAGCAGAGGCTTGTTTTCCGGTCATTCCTTGGCTCGATTTTCTTCCGGGGCTGGACTTCCTGTCCATCTTTGATAGGCGTCGGGCTGCTGAGCCGGTAGGAGGACCAGACTGGGACGGTCGGTATGTCTGACCAGGGCTTATGTTCTTGAAAAGGGCGGCCAGGAGGATGTTTTTCCTTGATCTTCCTTCTCGGTTTTTTTTCCGCACGACGCCCTGGGCTTTTGGCACTACCGCCCACCTGAGGCTCTTCCGCTTCCTCTTTTCCCAGGCTCCGCCCCTCAGCGTTCTGTGGCCATGACGACCGCTCGGCGGGACTCCTTGGTGTGGAAGCTCGCCGGCCTGCTGCGAGAGTCCGGTGAGTGGACTTCCGGTTGAGCTGGGCTTCGGGCGAGCTCGGAGTGGTGTCTTCTGGAGACACGCCGTAAGAGTCACGGAGTTAGGACTGGTAGGGTCACCGGGTGTCAGAGTTCAGTTTCTTTACTCTTACCGGGTTTGTGCCCTTAGTGCCATTGCCTACAGTGTCCTTTGCCTGTGATAGCCTAAACTCTAGCCGTCCTTTGAGGCCAAACTCCGGTATCTCTCCCTCCTGACACTGCCTACTCTGACACTCTCGGAAGGAGTGATCATTACCTGACTGAAAGCCCCTGAGGACCAGGGACTGATCTTGATCATAACCGTTGTTGTGCAGCAAGGCACTAAGTACAGCAGCTAGAAGCACGAGATTTGGAGTGGACCCGCCTGGATTGGAATACTTGCCAGACTGCTGAGGCTCAAGTGTTCATACTTTCCAGACTGCTGAGGCTCAAGTGTTCCTCACAGATTGGCCTAACGATTGTACTTAACAGTTGCGGGGATTCGTTTTAATTCATGTGGAGAATTTAGTACAGTGTCTGCAAGTACAGTAAGTGCTCACAATTGGGAGCTATTGTTATTGTAATGACTTCCCTGGTGCTTGGCACTGCCTGGGCACAGTGGAGCCACAGTAGTTGTTGAGTACTTGGTTGGCATTAGTTGTGGTAGAAAAAGCCTTGGCTTTGTGTTCAGATAGGAGAAGTAATTTCCTACCAACTATATGATCTCACTCAAGATTCTTCACTTTTTTTTTGAACCTCAATTTTCTTGTCTGTAAGATGGGGTTAATAGTGCTTCTCTTTGGGAGATTCTGAGAAGGTTTGAATGAGATATCAGAGTCATCCAGCATGTACTACAGTTAATATTAGCTGCCCTCCATCACTCCACACTCCTGTTGATATCTGTGAAAGTTCTATAGCAGTTTTCTTTTCTTTTTTTAAGACAGTCTTACTGTGTCACCCAGGCAGGAGTGCAGTGGTGCAATCTTGGCTCACTGTAAACTCCTTGCCTCCTGGGTTCAAACAGTTCTCCTGCCTGAGCCTCCTGAGGAGCTGGGACTACAGGTGTCTGCTGCCATGACCTGCTAATTTTTGTATTTTTTAGCAGGGCTGGGGTTTCACCACGTTGACCAGGTTGGCCTTGAACTCCTGACCTCAAGTGATTAACCCGCCTTGGAACTCCCTAAGTGCTGGGATTAAAGTCGTGAGCCACGGCACCCGGCCAGTAGCAGTTTTATTTTCTGGCTTGTATTAATAACTTTGCAAGGTGGGGTGTGGTGGCTCGCGCCTGTAATCCCAGCACTTTGGGAAGCTGAGGTGTCCGGATCAAGAGGTCAAGAGATTGAGACCATCCTGGCTAACATGGTGAAACCCTGTCTCAACTAAAAATACAAAAATTAGCTGGGCGTGGTGGCATGCCCCTGTAGTCCCAGCTACTCAGGAGGCTGAGGCAGGAGAACTGCTTGAACCCGGGAGGCAGAGGTTGCAGTGAGCCAAGATTGTGCCACTGCACTCCAGCTTGGCGCCTGGCGATGGAGCAAGACTCTGTCTCAAAACAAAACAAAATAAAAACCCTTTGCAAATGTGTTATATCCTTCTCTGGGAGGAGACAACTAGGAGGCCCTTTGAGCGTGGGAAGAGTTCTTGAACCATGTCTGTGACTATCTTCAGTGTCTAGTACACACAGAATCCTGCATGTCAGGTTGTAGGAGTTGTTAATTTATTCAGTGATGAATGGTGCATGTGTGAATGTGTGACTACAGGGAGGTAGCAGGAAGAGGAGAGCTTGTGATGGTAGAATAGTTTTGTATCTTGATTGTGGTGTGGCTGCAGGAATTTACATAAACAGGATAGAACTAAATATACATATTGTATCAACAGCAGTGTCCTGATGGGTTTTTTTTTCTGAGACAGAGTCTAGCTCTGTCACCCAGGCTGGAGTGCAGTGACTTGATCTTGGCTCTCTGCAACCTCTGCTGCCTTGGTTCAAGCTATTCTCCTGCCTCAGCCTCTTGAGTAACTGTGATTACAGGCATGTGTCACCATACCCAGCTTAGAATAGTTTTTTGTATTTTTAAGAGAGATGGGGTTAGAATCTTAGAATAATTTTTTGTATTTTTAGTGGAGATGGGGTTTCACCATGTTGGCCAGGTTGGTCTTGAACGCCTGACCTAAAGTGGTTAACCTGCCTTGGCCTCCCAAAGTTCTGGAATTATAGGGCCTGAGCCACTGCACCCAGCTCAGTGTCCTGAATTTGATATTGTACTATAGCTATGTCAAAGTAACCATTAGGGAAAACTGGGCAAAGGATATAAGGGACCTTTCTGTGCTATTTCTGCAACATCCTTTGACTCTATACTTACTCTATTTTTTTAAGCCAAGGAAACATTCCTCCATGCCTAGCTTGTAGCTGCACTTTTTTAGATGCAGTAATGAATACCAGAGTGATCAAAAGATACCCTCAAGAATGAAAGTCTCCTTAGAGAGAGCACTTTTGACAGCAATAACAATGCCTTAGTGCTGTAATGAATATTCTTTCTATGACATACTTTTTAGTATAGTTTGAAAGTTTCTACAAATGTTTATATTACTTTTGCAATCAGAAAAAGAAATAAAGATAAAACATCTAATTAACTTTTATGTAATAACGAGTGACTGCAATGTGAAAATTCAGCAGTATTACTTTCTGAAGTGACTTCCTGGAGGAGGCTGGTCTCAAGCTGGGCGGTGGAAGCTAGTGTCTCAGAACATGAGAGAGCTGTGAATCAAGCTGGCTGTATTTCCAGCACCGTCAGTAGATGTGGCTCTTTTGAGCAGAAGGTGAAAGAAAATTTGAAAGAGTTGGTTGGAGTTGTGTAGCCGAGTAGTGTCGTCAGGCTGAATGAAGTGTTAGCACTTTTTTTTTTTTTTAAAGATGAGGGGAGCCATTGAATGCTTTTGAGCTGGGGAGGAGATAGAAAATTTGATCCTGCAATAGGAGATCTACAGTAGGGATTGAAGTGGGTATATTTTGGCATAACAGAGTCTTAGAATAAAGGGAAAAATCTTTCCACTGTCTTCCTTCCTGTCTGCCCCTCTCTCTGCAGGGGATGTGGTCCTCTCTGGCTGTAGCACCCTGAGCCTGCTGACTCCCACACTGCAACAGCTGAACCACGTATTTGAGCTGCACCTGGGGCCCTGGAGCCCTGGCCAGACAGGCTTTGTGGCTCTGCCCTCCCATCCTGCCGACTCCCCTGCCATCCTTCAGCTTCAGTTCCTCTTCGATGTGCTGCAGAAAACACTTTCACTCAAGGTTCTGGGTGTGGGGAAGGGGCAGGATGTGCAAGGAGCCCAAGAGAATGATGGAAGCTGGGGGTAGGGGAGGGGTGCAGAAGTCTGCGGTGCCAGGATCCACAGGGTGTCAGAGGTACCAGTGGTTCTCCTAAGGAAGGAATGTTGAGGACAGGGAGATCTGCTGTTCCTCAGTAGATAGAGTTTTTTGTTTTTTTTTTTTTAGCTGGTCCATGTCCCTGGTCCTGGCCCCCCAGGGCCCATCAAGATTTTCCCCTTCAAATCCCTTCGGCGCCTGGAGGTATGGGGACACTGGGGGATATTGGTGCACAGCACCCAACTTGAGGCAGCCACTTAGGGATAGGAAGGAGAAGGGCCTCTTTGGTGGGGAGACCAGGCCGGAGTATACCCATTGCTCTGCAGTAATGTGATATCCATACTCTTTCCATTTACTGCTTCCCTAAACCATAGCTGGGCTTTGTGGTCTTCTCCCTCCTCCCAACTAGGGGAAGTGGGGATGAGGTCTTTGTCTTCTGTGGGGTTCTGCCTTCCTCCCTCCCCTTTCCTTGTCCCAGCTCCGAGGTGTTCCCCTCCACTGTCTGCATGGTCTCAGAGGCATCTATTCCCAGCTGGAGACCCTGATTTGTAGCAAGAGCCTCCAGGCATTAGAGGTAAGGAGGGTGAGGGGTAAACTCATACGCCTTGTCCTGAGAGTGACAGAGGATCAAGCTCTGATCTTCTCCCCTCTCTGAAGTTCTCCCTGCCCCCCGCTTCCATCTTGACAATGTTTTCACTCCCTCTCTGTGTTCCCACAGTCATACCTACCATCTTATATTACATATTCTACTGTCTGCCTTCCTACTCGCCCCAAAGTGAGTTCTTGGGTCAGGGACCTGGGCTTTAAGCCTGTATCTTCAGATGGAGTTCAGTGTATAAAAAATGAATGAGTGACTGGGTGGTAGAGCTTGGCCGTGGCATGGGGAGGCAGGGGAGGGTGGGGTAATGAAGCACCTGTCCGCCCGCTCAGGAGCTCCTCTCAGCCTGCGGTGGTGACTTCTGCTCTGCCCTCCCTTGGCTGGCTCTGCTTTCTGCCGACTTCAGCTACAATGCACTGACTTCCTTAGACAGCTCACTGGTGAGTGCCTCGGAGGGAAGAGGGTTTCGAGGAAGGGCAAGGCCAGGCCTTTGGGGAGGAGGGCCAGGTGGTTGGCCACATAGTATTGTAGGGAACATTGATTTCTCTGCCTCCTCTCCATCTCTCTCAGCGCCTCTTGTCAGCTCTGCGTTTCTTGAACCTAAGCCACAATCAAGTCCAGGACTGCCAGGGATTCCTGATGGTGAGTGTGGGCATTCTGGCAGCTGGCACACCATGGGTCTTCGATGGCTCTGCTCTCACTCCCTCTCCTTGACCAGCTTTTACTCCCATCTTGGTCTTGCCACGAAGGTGGAGCTGCATTCTGGGAGACAGAACTGCTTAGGCTCTAACATCAGACAAACCAGAGTTCAAATCTCAACTTCTGGTACATGTGTGACTTGGAGCAAGTTAGTTGCTTTTTGGTTTCTTTACCTGTAAAGCAGAAATCACAAGAGTGTTCCTGTTTTTTTTTTTTTTTTTTGAGATGGAGTCTCGCTGTGTTGCCCAGGCTGGAGTGTAATGGCACAATCTTGGCTCACTGTAATGTCTGCCTCCTGGGTTCTAGCAATTCTCCTGCCTCAGCCTCCCAAGTATCTGGGATTATAGGCACATGCCACCATGCCTGGCTAATTTCTGTATTTTCAGTGGAGATGGGGTTTCACCATGGTGGCTAGGCTGGTCTCGAACTCCTGACCTCAAGTGATCTACCTGCCTCGGCCTCCCAAAGTGCTGGGATTACAGACATGAGCCACTATGCCCGACCGAGTACCTGCTTTTATAGTATTAAAATGATTGTGAAGAAGTACCCAGTGTTACTTAGTCTAGTGCCTAGCTCAGAAACAGATAGCTTTTGTGATGATGATGAAGAACCTTTCTTCTGTGTCCTCCCATCCACCTGTCAAAGACAAAGTGGAACTAGTTAAAGTGGTAAGGACAGATTTGAATCAGTGATAAACTATTGCAATAGGGGAGAGGGTGCAACGTGAACTGAACACCACTTTGATCTGTGCAGAGGTGACTGCGCATTTACAAGGAGAGCGAGGGAGTAGGAAGGGGAACTCTGAGGGCTTGAGCAGAGTAAAGGAAGTGGAAATGTACAAAAAGTGGAAGTGGAAGCTAGTCCACATGAAATCCTTCTGGGTTTGAGTAGCTCCAGGCATGTAGGCCGTCCACACGTTATCTTTTGAAGTTTGTATCACCTAGTCCAACTTCAGCTCACAGGGCTTTTTCTAAGATTCTGGGGGAAAGGGCAGCTATAAGTCAGCTAAAATTCCAACAAGGATCTGGGCATTCAGGCTTTAGTTCTCAGTGATGCCAAGTTGGGAGGGAGAAAATTGGAAATGTTAGTTTAGAAAACTGTAACCAAATAGTGAAGAAAACTAGAAGAATGGAGAATTTGATAAGGGCTGATGTGTAAGACGGCAGGACCCAGTCCAATTTACAGGTAGATAATAAAATTTCAAATACAATGAACAGGACTAGAATCTGGTAACCCATAGGGTGTATTAGTAGTTTTCATTAAAAGATATATTTTTCTCTAAGGTCAGTCATTCCCCTTTTGATTAAAGACAGTGAAAGCAGGATTATTCTTGTTTACAAAATAAGTCTGATCCTGTTAGATTGGTCTGCTTATTTACATAAGTGTAGTAAGAATGGTAATTGACCACAGAGGTCTTCCTGAAGTTTGCTTTCCTGGAACTTTTTATAAGGACTCTCAGACTGGACTTTTAAAACCCTCTTGAGGCTAGGAAGCCAAGAACTTGTCATCAGACTTCACATAGAGTACCTATAGATGTGTGAATTCCTCTCTTCTTGATGTCTCCAAAATATTCTAAGGTTCCTGGGGCCGTCAGGAACTAGCCTTTGCCACTCATTTGTAAGGCTGGGAACCCTATAAGCCAAGTAGCAGGCTGGTTTTTCTAAGAAGGCTTTGCAAGCATTGGCTCCATATAGTCACTTTAGTTCCTTAAAACTGTCTGTCCATATCTGATTGTATGCATTATTTTAAAAAATAACATTCTAGTCATATTTTAAAAGTTAAGTCAAAGCCTAGTTATATACCAGTTTTCCCAATTATGTCCTGTTACAAGGAGGACAGACCCTGTTGAACCTATGAAAATAACCATATTGCTATGTAAATAAGAATGCTCATGGGAGTTCCCGAATTCTGGAGGGATCAGGCATGGAGAAAAGATAAATGCTTCATATACATATACATTTATCTATATACACGTATATACGTATACACGTGTATCTGTATATACGTATATATATACATGTATTTATATGTATGTATATTTTTTTACAAAAGTATAATTTACTAAACTGTTTTGTGCTATAGATCACATAACAGAAAAGGTAAAGAGGTTCCTTATATCCAAAAAATAGAACATTAAAGAACGGGCCGGGCACAGTGGCTCACACCTGTAATCCCAGCACTTTGGGAGGCTGAAGCAGGCAGATCACAAGGTCAGGAGTTCGAGACCAGCCTGGCCAACATGGTGAAACCATGTCTCTACTAAAAATACAAAAATCAGCTGGGCGTGGTGGTGTGTGCCTGTAATCCCAGCTACTGGGGAGGCTGAGGCAGGAGAATCACTTGAACTCAGGAGGCAGAGGTTGCGGTGAGCCAAGATTGTGACAGTGAGTGCACTCCAGTCTGAGTGCAGACTCTGTCTCAAAAAGAGCAAGACTCTGTCTCAAAAAGAAAAAAAAAAAAAAAGAGCAAAAAACCAAAACAGAACCAACAGTATTTTAAACAAAGCCGTTAAAACTATAATCATCCTTCATCACTTCATTCAGTCTTATGCAGTCAGTTCTCGTTGTGCTTGATCTTGGGTTAGCAGTGTTAGGAATCCATCAGCTTCATTAGAGTTTTGGAAATTCTGACTCGGTCCAGTGGTATGATCTCAAAGTTGTTTAAGCAGTGCCGCCAGAAGCCTTTCCCCTACAGGCCCTAGCATAGTCCTTTTCTATGGGTCTCTGTGACAGTCCCTTTTTGTTCAAAGTAAGTCCTCTGACCTGTAGCTGATTGCAAGAACTTTTAGGAAGCAGGGTAAAGCGTAACTCTGTGGATGACGAAAAGGTTAAGTGGTCTGTTTCCATGAGCTTTTTTTTTTTTTTTCCCCCTCAGTTGGTTGCTTTTGGAGGTCTCTGAGTCCCTTGAGACCCCCCAGTGGGGGCAGAGGACCTAAAGTTTGAGTGACTGTAGGGAGTTGAGGGGCTGGAGTATGAAGGGAAAGATCTAGCAGGGTGAGTAGGGGTGGAGTAGGAGAGGCTTGAAGGGGAACCTGTCACGGGTCCAGGGAGCTGAAGGAAAGAGGAAAGGTGGTAGGAGGAGGAAAGGGGAGCAGAGGTGTTGCGGAGGGGGGCCTCTTAGAGGAGCCAACTTGGAGAGATCTTTAGTTTCCCAAAGAAGCTGTTAAAGTTCCAGATTATCCTTAGTAAAGTCTTGCCAATAGGAAATGAAATGGACAGAGCTACGGCCACAGTGGTAACATATACCATATAGTCAGTGGGGTTTGGAAAGAGGGTTTCAGTTGACTGCAAAGTCCATGGGAGGGGCAGAATCAAGGAGGGAAAACAGAGAGGACTCAAAACACAGCCAGGAAGAACTTCCAGCTCAGGAGTCAGGGAGTGAATTCCTGCTTGAAACAGTGAGGAAGAACAACTTCCAGCTTAGGAGGTGCCTTTCACATGAAACTTGGGACTCTAACCAAGCTTCACGAGTGTACTTAGAATGAGGAGAGTCAAAGGCTTCCTCATTGTGCATTCAATGGATGTTTGTCGCAAGCACTGGGCTGGGAGTCAGACTTGCCAACGGATCTCATTGATCAGTCGGGAGTGAAGGCAAAGGCATCAAACGTCTGCAGCTGGGGTCCCAAGTGAGAGGGCTGGGAGGATCTGATGATGAATCTGACCCAATTTGAGTCATGGCACCAGGTGGCTGTCATGGATAAAGCTGCACACTAGATTTTAATCAGTAATAAACAATTGCAGTAGTGAAGAGGGTTGAGTGTAGTTTATTTTTGTGCAGGGATGACTATGCATTTTATTTTATTTTAATTTTGAGACAGAATCTCACTCTGTCACCCAGGCTGGAGTGCAGTAGCACCATCTCAGCTCACTGCAACCTCTGTCTCCCAGATTCAAGTGATTCTTGTGCCTCATTCTCCCGAGTAGCTGGGATTACAAGTGTGTGCCACCACGCCCAGCTAATTTTTGTATTTTTAGTAGAGTCAGGGTTTCACCATGTTGGTCAGGCCAGTCTTGAACTCCTGGCCTCAAGTGATCTGGCCTCCTCAGCCTCCCAGAGTGCTGGGATTACAGGCATGAGCCACTGTGCTGACTGGGCCTTTTAAAAGGAGAGTGGGGAAAGTGGGTGGGGGGAATGGTAGGGCCTTGAGCAGAGCTGGGGAGGTAGAAATCAGGTTGGTCCATGTGAAACCCATCTGGGTTTGCTAACTAACTGGCACTTATCAAAATAAGCCTTCTACCCTTTCACAGAGACTGGGAGACGGGCCCCTATCTTCGGGTGTTGGCTGGAACAAATGGGAAATTCTTTTGGCAGCTTTGACTTTTCCCAGGCAGGACCTTAAGGGGGCTGGAGGAGCTGCTATGCCTGGGATGTGGCCTTGAACTGTTAGGAACAGTGCTGGTGTTGTTCAAGTCTTTTAACATGGGGGTAGGGGTGGATGAAATCATTTGTACTGGGCCTGTGCAGTTTTATATAGGCCAAGGTTGAGGCCTAGTCCAGAAGAGGTCTCAGAGGATGCTGATTAGAGTTTGGTCAAGGAGAGAATTGTTTTCTCCCCATTGCCCCCGCCAGGATTTGTGTGAGCTCCACCATCTGGACATCTCCTATAATCGCTTGCATTTGGTGCCAAGAATGGGACCCTCGGGGACTGCTCTGGGGGTCCTGATACTGCGAGGCAATGAGCTACAGAGTCTGCATGGTGCGTCGGGGTGTGTAATGGGGCAAGCACGGAGGGGAAAGTGGGGAGTGAGGCTCTGGCTGGCCTGGGGGCCACGTGCCTCTAGAGCCTTGAGAGGGCTTATGGGGAGGGCAGGGATGCTCCAGCTGGTCTTTCTGCTGCACCCTCCACAGTGCACATACCACATTCACACTCTCGCACTCATCTGCATGCCTGTCCTCCCTTCTTGCCTCCACCCCAGGCCTGGAACAGCTGAGGAATCTGCGGCACCTGGATTTGGCATACAATCTGCTGGAAGGACACTGGGAGCTGTCGCCACTGTGGCTGCTGGCCGAGCTCCGCAAGGTGAGACGGGAGGGTATCGGGCTTGGGAGCCACTCTTGCACCCACCTCCCCATGCTGATTTGGTCAGTGCCATCTTCACACAGGGAGGGCCCTGGGCCCTCCTCATTCTGCCCTTCCTGCTCCTCAGCTCTACCTAGAGGGAAACCCTTTGTGGTTCCACCCTGCACACCGAGCGGCCACTGCCCAGTACTTGTCACCACGGGCTAGGGATGCTGCTACCGGTGTGAGTGATCGTCCTATATCCACTCTGTTACCCCTTTCCTGCCCAGACCTCCCTCACCTTGTACCCCCTTGCTATCCCTGGGCGAGGGGCTGAGGAGCTGGGCCCTGCTTACTGTGTTGTTAATACCTGGAACTCAGCAGCATGGGCCCCACCACATCCTCCCTCCCCCACCCCTTTTTGTCTTTGCCCAGTTCCTTCTTGATGGCAAGGTCTTGTCGCTGACAGATTTTCAGGTTGGTGTGATCGGGGGCAAGGACTGTTAGGGGAAAACATGAAGGGAGAGTGCTGGGAAGGGAACAGAGGGCTGGCTGGTGACAGGGTCTTCCTGGTCAGTGGAAAGTAGGGTCTCGCCTTTTGGCTGGCTTGGGTGAGGCAGAGGCGCTCCTGGGCTCCAACCTTGATCTTCTGTGGTCTCATGCCAGACTCACACATCCTTGGGGCTCAGCCCCATGGGCCCACCTTTGCCCTGGCCAGTGGGGAGTACTCCTGAAACCTCAGGCGGCCCTGATCTGAGTGAAAGCCTCTCCTCAGGGGGTGTTGTGGTCCAGCCCCCACTTCATAAGGTTAAGGTAAGCCATGTCCTCCGCTGCCTCGTGCCTGGGGTGGGGTGTCTCCCCAGCACACCCCAGTCCACAGTGCTCACCTTCCACTTCCTTCTGGTCCTGCGCCTCCTCCTCCTCCTGCTCCTCCTCTCCTGCCTCCTCCTCTCCCTGTTCCACCATCTCCTCCTCTCCCTGTTCCACCATCTCCTCCTCCTCCTCCACTTCCTTCTCCTCCTGTGGCTCCACCCTGACCTCCTCTGACATTCCAGCAGGCAGGAATGGTAGGAACTGTGCTTGCATGTGGTTGGGGTTTCTTTGGTAGGTTGGATAGTCGGCCGTGGATGGCAGGGCTGGAGGCTTGGCTTTCACAGAACTTCTTCCCTCCACCAACCTCAGAGCCGAGTCCGTGTGAGGCGGGCGAGCATCTCTGAACCCAGTGATACAGACCCGGAGCCCCGAACTCTGAACCCCTCTCCAGCTGGTAAGTCAGCCCCACCCCACTAACCTCTCTCATCCCTGTCCAGCTCACTCTAACCTTTAAGTTACGGTGAAGGTCTGGTAGAAGAAATGTTATTTTTTGTTGGGGTGGACTATTATAGAGGGCTTCTTAGTCTTTTAATTTAGGGAAAGGAGAAGACACTGCTTCTGGACGCATTTTGAAAAGTGTTTCAAGGAACATTAATTTTGTGGGGTGTCAAGAGATCATGTGGGCCAGGCGCAATGGCTTACACTTGTAATCCCAGCACTTTGGGAGGCTGAGGTGGGAGGATTGCTTGAGCCCAGGAGTTTGAGACCAGCCTGGGAAACATAGAGAGACACCCATTTCTACAAAAAAAAATTAAAAAATTAGCCTGACATGGCGGTCCGCGCCTGTAGTCTTAGCTGCTTGGGAGGCTGACGTGGGAGGATCGCTTGAGCCTGATAGTTCCAGGTTGCAGTGAGCTATGGTTGTGCCACTGTGCTCTAACTCGGTGACAGAATAAGACCCTGTCTCAAAAAAATAAAAAATAAAAAACCCCAAACCAAAAGAAAGTATATATGTATACATATAAAATAATGGGACTGTGGCCAGAGAAGTTTGGGAAATTCAAGGGTGAAGAGAAATAGGTGTGTTAGCTGCAGGCTGCCTTGGGACCTTCAGTATGCTGCCATGCATGGTGAGTCCCCAGAAGTAGCAGAGGATGTGCAGCTTGGATTGCCTGTGACCACAGTGTTCATAGGACACGCTTCAGTACATTCCGTGGAGGGGACGCCTATACCCTCCCTTGCCCCATCTCCATCCATATTGCTTTCTTATCGCTGAAAAGCACCATTGAAGGATTTGGGGCCATCTGGGGTACATGGGAGGCAAGCTTGCTCAGCTCTGCGATCCTCTCCTGCCTAGGATGGTTTGTGCAGCAGCACCGGGAGCTGGAGCTCATGAGCAGCTTCCGGGAACGGTTTGGCCACGACTGGCTGCAGTACAGGAGCCACCTGGAGGCCTCTGGAAACCCTCTGCCGGCCGCCCCCACCACTCCTGCCCCCAGTGAACCTCCAGCTGGCTCCCAGGGCCCAGACACGACACCCAGACCTTCACCCCCAGAGGAGGAAGCCAGAGGCCCCTGGCAGTCACCACAGAAAATGTCAGAGGAGGTCAGGGTAGAGCCACAGGAGGAGAAGGAAGTGGAGGAGGAGGAGGAGATGGTGGAACAGGGAGAGGAGGAGGCAGGAGAGGAGGAGCAGGAGGAGGAGGAGGCGCAGGACCAGAAGGAAGTGGAAGGTGAGCACTGTGGACTGGGGCGTGCTGGGGCCAGGGGCAGGTGGGATGTGTAGGGGTGGTGGGGCCTGGTGGGAGGAAGGCCACTCATTGGGATGTGTAGGGGTGGAAGGCCACTCGTTGGGATGTGTGGGGGTGGAGGGGCCTGTGTGAGGAAGGCCCCTCGTTGGGATGTGTGGGGGTGGTGGGGCCTGGTGGGTGGAGGGCCACTCCAGGGAAGGGCAGAGTCTGGGTACTTCCCTCCCTGCAGAGCTTTTCTCTCGGTCTCTCCACAGCGGAGCTCTGTCGCCCCATGTTGGTGTGTCCCCTGGTGGGGCCTGAGGGTGTGTGTGGCAGGGAATGCTTTCTCAGGGTCACTTCTGCCCACCTGTTGGAGGTGGAACTCCAAGCAGCTCGCACCCTGGAACGACTGGAGCTCCAGAGTCTAGAGGCAGCTGAGATGGAGTTGGAGGCCCAGGTTCAGAGACTGCCCGTGCCCAAGGTGAGTGGGGCGGCGGGGGCTCTGGAGGAGCCAGCTATGAAGCCGTGGCTGTTGTGTGCCTAGCACTGGGCTGGGCGTTTATCACAGTCTCTCCTTGGCACTAGGAGCTGAGGAGGGAGCGTCAGGTGCTCAGGAGGCTGGGCTGAGGAGCAGGGATTCTGTGCTGGAGCTTGGACGTTAGCACAGGCCTGTGTCGGGCTCCAGAGCTACTGCGTGTCTTCCATGCTCTCAGCATCCCCTCATCCCTCTGACCGCCACCCCTGCTGTCTTTCACTCAGTCCCGCTTCCTCCTGCAGGGCTCAGATCTGCTGCCTGGAGCCCCCATCCTCAGTCTTCGCTTCTCGTACATCTGCCCTGACCGTCAGTTGCGTCGCTATGTGGTGCTGGAGCCTGATGCCCACGCAGCCGTCCAGGTGATGGGGCCTAGAGTGGGGGCCCAGGAGGCTTCGGGGGTTGAGAGAGCCATAGGGGAGTGGCAGCAGGCCTGAGGGCCAGGGGCCTGTGGGAGGTGTCCATCTGGGGTCTGCCTGCTCACAGCTGCCTCCCATTCACCTGCTGTCAGGAGCTGCTTGCCGTGTTGACCCCAATCACCAACATGGCTCGGCATCAGCTTGGGGAGGCCAGGAACCTCCTGCCAGGCAGATTTCAGTGTCTACGTTGTGGCCATGAGTTCAAGCCAGAGGAGCCCAAGCTGGGATTGGACAGTGAGGAAGGCTGGAGGCCTCTGTTCCAAAAGACAGGTACAAGTCCTGCCCTTGACCTCTCTGCCCACTGCCTCCCCTGTTGCAGGGAAGGTGTGGAGCGGGAGCCCCAGGGAGAAGGGATGAGAGAGAGTGGAGACCAGTTGTTCTGCTGGAAGAAAAACAAAACTGCCTGCCTGCTGCATTTTCAAAAAGGAAAACAGAAAAAGAAGAAACTGTATCCTGATTTTTTTTTTTTTACTCCAGAAGTCAGGAAATGCAATCTCTTAACAGTGCTTAAACATACTCATCATTTTTTCATAACCTGAAGGCTTGTTGTGTTGGGGTTTTTTTTGGCTGATATTTCAGACACTACATAAAACCTAATGGGCCCTCACTGCAGTGTCAGATTGTGTTGCTGCCCCTGCCCGAAAGTGTCGCTGTTGAGTGGGATGCTCAGGGATTGGCTTGCTTTGTCCTTCCCGGCTGACCTTGGAAGCTACATAATGTCTTGTGGCATTTCTTCATGCACTAATCCTGAAAACGAGAATTGTTTCCATTGTAGACTGGTCAAAAAGCACTACCTTGCAAGAAGACATTGAAGAAGAAAGAAATATTCTTGATAACAGCTATGTGGAAGTGCCAGAATTTTATTAGCCAGTTTTCTTGGCAGCAGCTGGGGCAGGAGTTTACATTTTATTCAGAAAATGGAGCCCTCCCCACTATGACCTGGACTGAGCACTGCAGCCTTAGTGACACAGCATGAACAGAAACAGCTCCAGCCCCTCCCGGACCCTGGCTGGACACCGTGAGGAGCTGTGGCTGCTGGAGTCTCTTCCATGGTGGCATTATTAATGAACATTAGTAACATTATGTAATTAACATTACTGTGGGTTCCATTCTCCTTTCATTTACCTCATCTGAACAAAGAAGGGAATGAACTCACCCCATGGTGCTATTATGCTGCTTAAATGTGACAGTAAGGCACCAAGCATAGGGCCTGACAGAAAATGAAGGGCCTGTGTAAATGGTAGCTGCTGTCGTTGCCCCCAGTTATATGCTCCTGGGCAGCGTGTGTAAATAATCTAATCTTTCGGCTGGGCGCGGTGGCTCAAGCCTGTAATCCCAGCACTTTGGGAGGCTGAGGCAGGTGGATCACTAGGTCAAGAGATTGAGACCATCCCGGTCAACATGGTGAAACCCTGTCTCTACTAAAAATATAAAAAATTAGCTGGGCATGGTGGCGTGTGCCTGTAATCCCGGCTATTCGGGAGGCTGAGGCAGGAGAATTGCCTGAACCCAGGAGGCGGAGGTTGCGGTGAGCTGAGATCACGCCATTGCACTCCAGCCTGGGTAACAAGAGCGAAACTCCGTCTCAAAAAAAAAATAATAATAATCTAATCTTTCTTTTCCTCTTTGCAAAATGGGATAGGGAGAGTTTCTCTGGTGCTGAAATGTGATCATACTGGCATAGGAGCTAGCACACGCCCAGCAGAGGGTAGCTGCTCAGAGAGCTGCTTCTCTCATTGCTGATCCATGTCCTGATTCCTTCCTGGCTTCCTGCCACTAAGGATGAGTACAAGATAGACCCTGTCGTCATCCCTGTTTTATAGACGAGGAACCAGGCTCGCAGAGCTTGGGTGACTTGCCCATGATTACAGAGCCATTAATTGATGGAGCCTGGAACTGGACCCAAATAGGGCAACATAGTTCTCTCTGCCTTTCCAGACCTGTGGATTTTGTTCTTTCAGACGTTGCTAGGAGAGCTCTGAAGTACTTGATCAGCCCATGTCTGGAGGAGGACATAAGAGCAGGGCCTAGTTGTGTTTGGCCCAGTCTGAGAGGGCCTAGTGTCAGAAGGTGGAGTGCACTTTGAGGAGGTTGTGGGCTGTGGTTTGCTCATCCCTCCCTGGGATGAGGAGTGATCAGTCAGCAGCTGAGCCGGGAGAGGGAGCTGGTGGGCTGGGGCACTGCGGTTGTGTATGAAGCTGAAGACTTGGGCTCAGGGGAGACCAGAGAGTGGGCAAGGAGTGCCGTGAGCGTGGTGGGAGTTGTGGCATGGTGTGGGGGATGCTCACGGGTACTGTGTCCATCCTCCCTCCAGAATCTCCTGCTGTATGTCCTAACTGTGGTAGTGACCATGTGGTTCTCCTGGCCATGTCTGGGGGAACCCCCAACAGGGAGCAGAAACAGGGAGAGCAGTCTCTGGCTCCCTCTCCATCTGCCAGCTCTGTCTGCGACCCTCCTGGCCATGGTGACCAGCACGACAGGGCCAAGAGCAGCCCACCTCAGGCACCAAGCACCCGTGACCACAGTAGTTGGAGCCTCAGTCCCCGTGAGTATAGGCAAAACAAGACGTAAGTGGGGTTGAGGGAGGGAAGGGGCACTGATGGGGAGGTGGAGATGGAGCCCAGGGGCTGGCTGATGCCCCCCGCCATTGCTCTCAGCACCTGAGCTCTGTGGCCTCCGCTCTGTGGACCACCGACTGCGGCTCTTCCTGGATGTTGAGGTGTTCAGCGATGCCCAGGAGGAGTTCCAGTGCTGCTTCAAGGTCTGTGCTCCCTGGCATTGCCCGCCCCATGCCCCTAGCTGGCCACGTTTCCATCACAGACAGCTGAGTCAGATCAAGCACTCTGGAGTCACCTGACCTGCTTCTGGTTTCAGCCCCAGCAGCTTCTTGCTGTGTGGCCGTGGATCCATTGCTTGGTGTTGGAGTCCCAGTTTTTGCCCGTCTGCAAAGGAGATAATGATGCTTCCTTTACATGGTGGCGTGCGTCAGAGCTCATGGTGAAGCTGCCCGGCCCAGCACCTGGCGCTCATCAGCAGGGCCTCCTAGCTTTATTGCAAACAGATGGTGTTGCTAGGCCTTTGTTGAGCACCTGTTGTGCTAGACACTGAGGAGCTACAGATCAATCTTGCCCTTGATCTTGCAGTTTGGAGTGAGAAATTGATGATGATTGCAAATGTGCAGGTGCTGTCATCAGGCTGCAGCCCTAGAAGGGGTGTCCAGGGCAGCTTGAGTGGGTCAGGGAGCCTTCCTGGGAGGTGATGTCTAAGCTAAGTCTTGAAGGATAAATTAAGGAGTAAGAGGAAAAGAATATTTTAGGTAAAGGAAACAGCAAATGTATGGAGGGCCTAGAGTGTCTGTCACTGGAGGGGAGAACTGCCCAGGATGAGGGGACAGGGCACCTAGATGTTCAGGGCAGGGGCAGGGGTCCCAAGAGGACTCTGGGAGGCCGGTAGGGGCCAGGTCAGGAGTTGTTGCCTCCTGTGTCTGCCAGGGAGTTTGGACTTGGTCCTGGGAGCCACTGAAGGATTTGAAATGGGGCAGTGACGGTCAGTTTTATGCCTTAGAACAGTGAGTCTGGCGGAGAGTGGAGGGGGTGAGGTGACAGGCAGGGAAGCCAGCTGCTGAGGCTCTGAGAGGGAAGGGGCCGAAAGGCAGAGCAGTGGTGGATGGAGAGGCTGTCGAGTGCCAGGGAAGCTGCATAGACAGGTGCATGGGTGGCAGGAAGGTCCGGCCAAGGGTGCTGGCACCAGGAACTTGGCTTTCAGTATGGCCCCGTCTCCCCAGGCCTCTCATCAGGTTCCTCACCAACTTCCTCTTCCCCAGGTGCCAGTGGCATTGGCAGGCCACACCGGGGAGTTCCTGTGCCTTGTGGTTTTGTCTGACCACAGGCTGTACCTGTTGAAGGTGACTTCGGAGATGCGGTGAGTGAGGACGGAGATGGGGTGAGTGAGCGGGGAGGTGGGGTGAGTGAGGACAGAGGTGGGGTGAGTGAGGGGGGAGGTGGGGTGAGGAGGGAGATGGGGTGAGTGGGGGGGAGGTGGGGTGAGTGGAGGGGGAGATAGGGTGAGTGAGGAGGGAGGTGGAGTGAGGGGGGAGTGGGGTGAGTGAGGAGGGGAGATGGGGTGAGGGGGGAGATGGAGTGAGTGAGGAGGGAGATGGGGTGAGTGGTATGGTGAGATGGGTGAATGATCGGGGAGGTGGGGTGAGTGAGGGGGTAGATGGGGTGAGTGAGTGGGGGAGATGGGGTGAATGATGGGGGAGATGAGGTGAATGAAGAGGATAATGGGGTGAGTGGTAGGGGGAGATGGGGTGAGTGAGGAGGGGAGATGGGGTGAATGAAGGGGGAGATGGGGTGAGGAGGGGAGATGGTGTGAATGAAGGGGGAGATGAGGTAAATGGGGGGAGATGGGGTGAGTTGAGTGATGGGGGTGCGGCTGGAGCAGGGCCTCCCTGGTACTCTCACGTCACTCTCACTCATCTTCATCACTCTGTCCCCTCTCTCCACAGTGAGCCTCCAGCTAGCTGGCTGCAGCTGACCCTGGCTGTTCCCCTGCAGGATCTAAGTGGCATAGAGCTGGGCCTGGCTGGCCAGAGCCTGCGGCTGGAATGGGCAGGTGGGGCAGGCAGCTGTGTGCTGCTGCCCCCAGATGCCAGGCGTTGCCGGGCCTTCCTAGGGGAGCTCCTTGGTGAGAGATGGAATGGGAAGGCGGGAGGGTGGGCAGGGCCCTGGGGCCAAGCTCCCTGCCTTGTGTCCGTAGCCGAGACAGAGAAGGGAACAGGACTCGCCTCTTGTAGATGTTTCTGAAATCCAGCAATGTGGAGAACAGGAAGTGATTGAGAGGTGGTGGGTTTGAGTGGAGGAGAACAGAGCCGTCTGACGTTCCTGGCCTGGCTCTGTCTAGATGTCTTGCAGTCTCTGCCCCCTGCCTGGAGGAACTGTGTTAGTGCTACGGAGGAGGAGGTGACCCCCCAGCACCGGCTCTGGTGAGTTGATAGGAGGCAGAGGTGGGGTTGCTGCCGAAATCTCTTTCCCCAGAGCCCCAGACACGGCCCTGTGCTGAGTAGGCCCTGGATACCCACCTGTCCTCATGCCATGCCCCCCATGGGCCCTATGCCTCCTCCCAACCCACCCTCAGGGCTTTCTTCCTCCTCCCCTTCGTGGAAGTCCTTCCCACCCCCAGCTGATCTTCCCTTGCCTGCCATGTTCCCCCTAGGCCACTGCTGGAGAAAAACTCATCCTTGGAGGCCCCCCAGTTCTTCTACCTTCGTGTGTTCCTGGTTGAAGGTGAGGCCCCTGTGCTGCTGCTGCTTCCCTGGACTCATACCTGCCGTTGTCACAGGCCCTGGCCCACCCCCAGCAGCTGTACAGTGCCCCTGTAACAACTGTCAGTTCCTGGAACTGGACTTCTCTCACTCGAGGCCATAGTCAAGTAATGGCTTCAGCATGTCCTGCCTCAGGGTGCCCTTTCTCTCTGGGTGGGGTCAGGAGGCTCCTGGGGTCCTCGGGTACACAGAGCCTTTGCTCTTGGGCCCAGGCTTTCTTGAAGTGGAACAGCTGTGCTGAGTCAGCCCTGCCTCATCAGTCAGAAAAGGCGAGGGCACAGCCTGGTTTCTGAGTAGGGTGGGTGTGGGGCAGTGGGAGTGGTAGGCCTGAGATGTTGGAGACTAGAGATTCCTGGAGCTTGGGAAAGGGAGCATCTCGTCCTCAGGGGCACAGGGTGCTCTGGGGCCCAGCTCAGAGTGTGGCTCCTGTCTCTTCTCCCCAGCAGCAACTGCGACGCTGGCCCCAGGGATCCGTCCCCTCCATGACCTTCCACTCTGGGTGCCTCTCTTCCTCCAGGCCCTTCCACCTGCCTTGTGTCCCTGTTGCTGACTCCGTCCACTCTGTTCCTGTTAGAGGAAGATGCTGCAGGGTTGCCAGCAGAGCCTCCTCTTCCAGCAGCGGCTGACGAAGCCTCAGAGAAGGTGCCTCCCTCGGGACTGCGCCCTGCTGTGCGCATTCGGGAGCAGCAGCCACTCAGCAGCCTGAGCTCTGTGCTGCTCTACCGCTCAGCCCCAGAGGACCTGCGGCTGCTCTTCTACGATGAGGTGTGTGTGTGTGTGTGTGTGTGTGTGTGTGGCAGAGGGAGGAAGGGGAGATGGTGAGCACAGGTGGATGCCGAGGACAGGGTGGGAAATGAGTCTAGGAACCCTGCCATTCATGGCAGAATGGCAGTTACAGAAGAGAGAACGAGGACTGGAGGAACTGGGGGACTCTGGGCTTGGATGAGCACCAAGTCAGGGAGGGAGGCAGCTGTAGGCCGGGGAGACACCTGGACTGGGAGCCCAGCCATTGACGAGCCACGAGGCTTTCAGTGAGGTTTCCAGCTGCTGTGAGTTGGCAGGATTGGGCCGGCTGTGTGCCAGCCGTTTGGTCTTTGTGACACCACCTGAGGAGATACTGGTCCTGTTTACAGATGAGGAAACTGAGGCTTGGGGATGTTAACCAGTTTGCCCAGGCCACAAGTGGTCGAGCTGGGAGTCGAATCCACACAGTTCTTTAAAATTGAGTCCACATCTTCTGTACAACAGGGAGGATGAAAGAAATGGCTCCTCTGGAGGCTTTCAGTAAACGTGGACTGGCTTCTGGTTACAAAGCTCAGAGTCAGGATCTTTGATGGGGAGTGACAGGGGCTGGGGAAGGGGAGAGGCACTGAGCCAAGGCAGAGACAGTGAGGCTTCCCAGAAACCTTCCCTGTACTGCCCCCGCAACCCATCCCATGTGGCCCCCCTGAGCCTCACCTTGCTGACTGCTCGGTCTGCCAGGTGTCCCGGCTGGAGAGCTTTTGGGCACTCCGTGTGGTGTATCAGGAGCAGCTGACAGCCCTGCTTGCCTGGATCCGGGAGCCGTGGGAGGAGCTATTTTCCATCGGCCTCCGGACTGTCATCCAAGAGGCTCTGGCCCTTGACTGATGAGGCTGCCACGGTAACCTTGGCCCTGACCTCAGGAGCCACGCTGTAGACGTTCCCTCTCCTGGTCTCTGGGTTTGGCTTCCAGACTCTGGCTGTCAGACTTCTCCAGCCTCTGGGCGCTGTCCAGTGAGACCCCAAATGACCCAGGGTTTCAGGGAGAGGCGAGAGAATGGTCTGGCCTCGGGACAGGCCACATTGTAAGGAGGAATCATTTTCCTGCACTTTTTCTCAGGTATCAATAAAGTTATTTCCAACTCATATGTCACGTGTGGTACTTAGATGTGTCACTCTTAAGGCTTGCGGTTCCCTAACCTCTTCGGACAGAAGCTGTCCTGCCCATCACCTTTCCTGAATGGGCAGCTCCAAGCAGCCTTGTTTGTACCATGAGACCCCATCTCTAACCCAGCTGTGGTCCCAGCATGGAGGATCAAGTAGAACTGACCCACAGGCACGCAATCCCCAGCTGTCAGTGACCTGTCATTTGGCCTGGCATGGAATTGCTACTAAACAAATAGCTGGGCCAGATGGGTTCCTGCTCTCTTGGATTTTATGTGGGAAGCAGTGAGGACTTCAGGCTATCGCAGAGGGTGTCTGGGGAGAAGGTGTGTGGAGTCGAGCAGTGACCCCTGGTGCTTCCGGCCATTGCCTTCTCAGCGCTGCCTCAGCCAGGAGGCCTGGATGGTCAGCCACACTCCCTTACCTCTTGTCTTCATGTCTGGCCACAGTGATGGTTCAGGGATACTCATGTGTCTTGGTTTGGCTTACAAAGGCCCAGCGCAGGCATTTGACTAGAGCAACCAAGAAAGAGGCAAGTTTCCTCTCAGTGTTGCTGAGAGAATTGGCCTGGGACTGCTAGCTGTGAGGTGAGCGCTTTCCTGAACGTGGAACCCTGAGAGAGAGGAAGGCAGGGCCAGATGGAGAGAGCAGGGCCAGATCCTGGGGATATCTTTGGAGCCCCTGGGTCTAGTTGTGCCTGAACGCAGAAGCCCGTGGGATTTAAGGTAATGTGAGCTAAAGGAAGCCCTCCCTCTTTGTTTCTATGGCTTAAGCTAATTTGAAGCAAGTATGAGCCACCAAGAGTCCCAACTAAACTCCGACTCCAACTTGAGCTGGGCTGAGATCTGTTTCTTGTGCCCAACAATGAACACAATGGAAATCATTACAACCACACAGTTGTGTAGAGAGGTCCTGGTTCCTGGTTTCTATTGTGAAGTGAGGCGGAATAATTAATTCAGCTAATTTTTTGTGTCAGGCCTAAGGCCTTGACCACTTTGTGACTCCACTGCTTGGTTGGACAGCAGGACTGGGGCTGTGTCACTGTGGAACCTTCCACCTGGAGAGGATGTGGGGAAGGTTGCCTGGCTTATCCAGCCCCCTACATCCCTAAATCCATGGGGTAAAGTATTTAAAAATTAAAAGGGGTAATTTTTTTTGAGACAGAGTCTCGCTTCGTCGCCAGGTGCCAGGCTGGAGTGCAGTGGCGCAATCTCGGCTCACTGCAACCTCCGCCTCCTGGGTTCAAGCAATTCTCCTGCCTCAGCCTCCTGAGTAGCTGGGATTACAGGCGCGCGCCATCACGCCCAGCTAATTTTTGTATTTTTAGTAGAGACGGGGTTTCACCATGTTGGCCAGGATGGTCTCGATCTCCTGACCTTGTGATCTGCCCGCCTCAGCCTCCCAAAGTGCTGGGATTACAGGCGTGAGCCACCACGCCCGGCCTAAAAGAGGTAATTTAAAATCCTGTACTTGGCTGGGCGTATCACGAGGTCAGGAGTTCAAGACCAGCCTGACCAACATGGTGAAACCCTGTCTCTACTAAAAATAGAAAAATTAGCTGGGTGTGGCGGTGGGCACTTGTAGTCCCAGCTACTCAGGAGGCTGAGGCAGGAGAATCGCTTGAACCTGGGAGGTGGAGGTTGCAGTGAGCCAAGATTGTGCCACTGGACTTCTGCCTGGGCAACAGAACGAGGCTCTGTCTCAAAAAAATAAAAAATCCTGTACTTTTACATGTATTTCAAGTTACTTAAAATTTATTTAAAAGATAATATGTACAGGAAAAAATTATGCAGCACTGGAGAATGTAGAGTGAGTTGCTCTCAGACACCTGAGCCCCTAACTCCAATCTTTAGATTAAGGCTTTCTTACCCATTTTTGTGTATCTGCTCAGAAATCTCAGTGCATATACATATTTTTCCCCACTCAATTCCATTAAAAAAGATTGATTTCTAAGATTAGTTTTTCCCCAGCAGGTCTGGTCTGTTTTGGCGGGAGAGTGGGGAGGAAATGGTGGTAGTCATGGAACCGGCTATTTGGGAAATGCTGGCTGGGGTTGAGGCCCCTTGAAAAGGCCTGCAGAGGCTGGGGGCCCAAAAACATCTGTACCGAGGCCCAGAAAATAAATTCACCTACTTCTGTTTTGCTCAGGGCTGCCCTCAATTTTTAATTGAAGCAAATTAAAACTTCCCAAAAATATTAGTCCACTTTCTTGGCAACATGCACACCCCTTTCTTGGTCAGTGATTTTGCACCATCTGCAAACAGGAGCCAGTGCTGGTCCCGAGGAAGGCCTTCCCTGGCCAGAGGCTGCCCTTCACACCAGGCCTGTTTGCAACACCTCCCTAGAAGCCGGGTCAAGTCAGGCCATGGCGCAGATGGGGCAGAATAATCTCCAGTCATCCAGGGTGATTTGTAGAGGAGTGCGAGGTGGGGCATGGGAAGAGAAGCGCCTTCCATTTCCTGGTGCTTATCATCTCTGTGGTGAACACTTTGTTTTCTTTAACAATTCGGTGGGGTCTTCTGCAGCCTTTATGCAGAAGTGCTCTTCCTTCAGTGACCCAGAAGACAGAGGTTAAGGGTGAGGCCATCCCCACTCCTGGAGGTGTCTGTCCCTTTAGTTCTGCACCTGCCCCTCCAACCCTTCCGCCCTCGGAGCGAAGGTGACTGCTTTACTACTGGTGCTCAGCACAGGTGTCAGTAGGAAACACTCGACCCTGGACAACTCCCAGAAATTGATTCCTCCCTCTGGCAAGTGCTTATCGATCGCCTGGCCTCTGGCCTTGGGCTTGCTGGCATGAAGGACACAGGCCTCTGGCTCCTGGAAAGCAGTGGAGAGAAGGTATCCTCTCACCTGAAACTAAATCCCAAGGGAGAAGCAAGAAATTGTTGGTGAGGAATGAAGAGGATGAGGAAGAAGGGACACAGAGATGTGTATTGAGGGTTTTTGTGTGTGTACTTAAAAATCCTGTATTAGACATTCAAGGATTATATTTAAAACTTTATATAAGGCCATATGGGGCTTAGTGACTTAACTGAGTGGTAGAAAAATCAGTGACTAAGACTTCAGAAGCAGGGAGCAGGCCAGCTCAAAGGACCCGTCTCTTTTTCTCTCTAGGAGAGGGTCTGTCTTTGCTGATGAATCATGTCACGTGGAGCACAGGGTGACATCCTCCACCCTTGTCAAGATGCTATGGTAGCTTCTGAAGGGACCCTACCCAGATTGCTTGGCTGTGGTTGAAAATTCAGCCATGGTTCTGTGTGTTATGTTTCCGATTCACTGAGTACATGCACTATTTCACATTTATTCATCTATTCGAGGGGTGGTGTGGCGTGGCTGTGGTATAGGAAAAGACACGGTGGATTTAGATCTAAAAGATCCAGGGCAATGCCTTAGTTTTGTGGCTCCATATCTAATCAAAGGCACAAGGCTCACCCTGGCTCCATCATCTACTGCGTGGGGATAAGACTGATCAGTAATTTACCTACTTCACAAAATTGTTGCATGTAATCATGTATAGGGAGGTACTATGTGGACCATAAAACATGAAGTAAGTGCTGGATAAAAACCTGCCTAGGCCAGGCGCCCTGTAATCCCAGCTTGAACCTGGGAGGCCGAGGTCAGGAGTTTGAGATCATGGCCAAGATGGAGAAACCACATCTCTAATAAAAATACAAAAATTAGCTGGGCCTGGTGGTGGGCATCTGTAATTCCAGCTACTTGGGAGGCTGAGGCTGGAAGAATGGCTTGAACCCGGGAGGCAGAAGTTGCAATGAGCTGAGATTGTGCCACTGCACTCCAGCCTGCGCAACAGAACGAGATTCTGTCAAACAAACAAACAAACAAAAAAAACAACAAAAAACAAAATACCCTGCCTATTACTTATCACAAGCTGCTTTGTTGCCTGGGAATACTCTTTGTGATCAAAAGGGGGAAGGGCTGGGTGTGGTGGCTCACACCTTAATCCCAGCACTTTGGGAGGCTGAGGTGGGTGGATCACCTGAGGTCAGGAGTTTGAGACCAGCCTGACCAACCTGGTAAAACTTTATCTCTACTAAAAAGTACAAAAATTAGCCTGGCGTGGTGGCAGATGCCTGTTAATCCCAGCTACTTGGGAGACTGAGACAGGAGAATCACTTGAACCCGGGAGGTGAAGGTTGCAGTGAGCCAAGATCGTGCCATTGCACTCCAGCTTGGGTGACAGAGCAAGACTCTGTGTCAAAAAAAAAAAAAAAAAAAAGGAAAGCCTGAATGTTATTGCCACCCAGGTGTTTCTAAGTGGATATTTCCTCAGTGTGTTTTGGAAGGAACCTCAGACACTTCTGGGGCTAGGAGTGAACCATGGCATAGTTGTGTATTTCATCCATCTTGTCATTTGATAGTTTTGGATTCTGTAACTTCTCCATCCTTCACAAAAACATTCTTCAGTTTATTAGTTACTATAATTACTTGTGCACTTGCTTTCAATGCCACAGACATTTACTGAGCTCTTAAAATATGCCAGGCTTCTGTGTGAGAAGATGGGGGCAGGGATCCAAGAATGAATCAGACACGCTCCTGCCTTCAAGGAGTTTATGGTCCAGGGAGGGAAGGGGAAAGGTGCCTTGGAGATGGTCATGAAGGCTGGGTAAGGTTACAGTGGGAGAATATTGCAATAGTGACTGTTTCTGAGCACCTGCTCCAATAATTTTGTTCACATTATTTCACTCAGTATGATCACCCTGAATGAAAAATGTGATCTCCATTTCACAGGTGAGGAAGCTGAGGCTCAGGTTAAATATAGGGAATCTCACCAAGGGAATACTAGATCTCATATTTAGCCCATCTGTCTAGAATCTGTGCTGTTTCATCTCAACTGTATTGCTTCTCAGGCCTTCCAGAATGCCCACCCTGCTTCACTCTTCAGTCCCTTTCCTTTCATTTTTTTTTTTTTTTTTTGACGGGAGTCTGATTCTGTTGCCCAAGCTGAGGTGCAGTGGCATAACTTTGACTCACTGCAAACTCCACCTCCCAGGTTCAAGCAATTCTCTTGCCTCAGCCTCCCAAGTAGCTGGGATTACAGGTGTGCGCCACCATGCCCAGCTAATTTTTGTAGTTTTAGTAGAGATGGGGTTTTGCCATATTGGCCAGGCTGGTCTTGAACTTCTGACCTCAGGTGATCCACCTGCCTTAGCCTCCCAAAGTGCTGGGATTACAGGCATGAGCCACCGTGCCTGGCCCTTTAGTCCTTTTCTATTCACCTTCTTGTGGCACCAACTTCCAGGGAAACCATATTCTTTCAGAAAAACACAAACCAGATCATCTACATATTCAGGCAGACTATTCCTGCCATAGGACCTTTCCAGGCTCTTCGTTCTGCCTAGAATGTTCTCCTCCCCCCACTTCTCCAATTCACCCTTCATGGCATGGCCAGTTCTTCCATTCCCTTCAGGGTTTTCCTCTTTGTCACCTCCTTACAGAGGATGTCCCTAATCCTGCTTCCTGAATGTTCAGTGTAGCTGGCCCTTCCCTTCATGCATTTGCCATGTTTCTTAATTATAAATTATGTATTTGTCTGTTTTCTGTAAGGTGCCCAAGAACAAGGACCAAGCCCAGATTTTTTCACCAATATATACACAACCTGGCATGGAGCTTACACATTGGGTTCATGAAATGTTACTTTACAACATTTGCAAAAGAGCCTTTTATTTCTAACGCTCATCCATAGGGTTAGCAGGACTCACAAATTTCACTCTTCCCTTTCTGCACCTTGGGGAACCTCCTGCTTTGCTGACTGGGGAGGTCGAAGGGTCTGCTCCTCCACTCCTCCCCACCTTCCAGCTGAGACACTATCTCTCTTGCTAGCCCTTTTCCTCTTTTTTCCTTCACAACCCTCCCTTGGTTCCCTAAAGCATTGACTCTGAAAGAACAAAAGGCAGAAAGGCTCATAGGGGATTTCTGCTTTGTGTCCTACCCATTCACCCCAAATAACAAAACTCAAAGCAGGCTACCTGCTTGGGTAAGGGCAGAAGAGGAGCATGCAAGGACATAGATCCACATCTCAAAATTTTTTGTTAGCCAAATACATCCAATACATCAGTAAAAGACAAGAGCTGAAAGGTGGATTCAGCAAGGGTCAGACACACTTCAGGGACAGTAGTGCTGTCCTGGATTTATTTCAAAGCTGAGTTCAAAATTTACCGAGCAACCCATGGATTATGATGGGATAAACCACCACAGAGTAATAACAATAGTAAATAATAAGAATGGCATTTATTGAGCACCTATTTTGTGCCAAGCATTGAACTGGCATTTTATATATAGCATCTCTAACTCCAGAGTCTGGGCTCTTTCTCAATGCCATGTTATCTCTTGTGTAAAAATAAGATCTTACTCACCACCAGGCCAGTCAGCAGCAAATGGCACTGGGTGCTCTGCTCTGGGGAGTGGGGAGATACTTTTGACAAGGGTCTAAGTGAAACTGGGGCTAGCTCAACCCATACCCTGCTGTATTCCAGAAACTCCCCAGCCTGCCAGGTTAGGGTTACCAAGGCAAAGATTGGTCCATGACCAGAGTGTTATGATCTACCCTGGTGGGGATAAAAGTCATTCTGGATCTCCTTGCTTTCTTAGAGTTTGCAATTGTCATCTTTTTTTTTTTTTTTTTTTTTTTTTTTAAGATGGCGTTTCACCTTGTCTCTCAGGCTAGAGTGCGGTGGCATGATCTCAGCTCACTGAGGTTTAAACAATTCTCCTGCCTCAGGCTCCCAAGTAACTGGGATTACAGGTGACTGCCACTGTGCTCAGATAATTTTTGTATTTTTAGTAGAGACGGGGTTTCACCATCTTGGCCAGGCTGGTTTCAAACTCCTGACCTCGTGATCTACCCACATTCGTCTCCAAAGTGCTGGGATTACAGGTATGAGCCACCATGCCCGGCCGCAATTGTCATCTTTAATATGGCTCTAAGAATTATTGCTCTGGTAAGGGCAAGCTTTTGCTTATTTTATGTGTGTACATTTCACCATTTTTCACATTGCAAGTTATTTGAGGAATTTTTGGTACTTGTATCTCTTCGATTTGTAGTGGTATTGAAACTAGCTAACGGTGTTGAGCACTTACTATGGGCCAGTCATGGCTTTACACAGATGAACTCATTTCAGCCTCTCAACAACCCTGTTATTACTACCATTTTACAGATGGGCAATCTGAGTTCCAGAGAAGTCAAATAACTTAATCAAAGTCACACAGTTGTCAAGTGGCAAAGCTGTGCTATAAACTCAGGCTGCTTGGCTCTAGATGTCTCACAGATCTATTCCTCTTTGTAGATGCTAGTCACAAAGATGCAGTCTCCTTGAAAAGTCGATCTGGGAAGTTAGTGGTATATTTCAGTTTGTGCCCATGGCATGGAAGGTCCAACAGCTGTAGGAGGGCAAGACATGGTGGGGGAGGCCAGGTGCCATGGCTCATGCCTGTAATTGCAGTGCTCTGAGAGGTCGAGACGGGTGGATCACTTGAGGTCAGGAGCTCGAGACCAGCCTGGCCAACATGGCGAAACCCCGTCTCTACTAAGATTGCAAAAATTAGCCAGTTATGGTGCCCATCTGTAGTCCCAGCTACTCAGGAGGCTGAAGCAGGAGAATCGCTTGAACCTGGGAGGTGGAGGTTGCAGTGAGCTGAGATCATGCCATTGCACTCCAGCCTCGGTGACAGAGCAAGACTCCTTTAGGAAAAAAAAAAGACCCAGTGTCGGGAGGTATGGTGGTATACAGGGATAAACATTAGACATAAAGCCGGAAGCCCTGGCATCTGCTTCTTGACCATGCTGCCTATGAACCCTGGACCTTGGGCAAGCCAATGAAACTTCCCAAGCCTCATTTGTCTCACTTGTCAAATTTTCTCACTTGTCAAGCTGCTCTTCCACGGAGATGCTGTGAGGAACCAATGAGCATGTGAATATTAAAGTGGTTTGTAAGCCGGAAAGCACTACCTGTATTTTAAATAATAAAGTTATCATTGTTATTATCCTTAAAAGTACAGGATGGAGCTGATGGGGAATGACAGTAATCATAAGAGATGCAGGGGCTACCCAGGCCTGTTAACGGGAGGGCCATTCCCTCATGTCCTCTCTGCCAGCTCCTTGATGTTGGCACCACTAATGCCTGGTGCCTGCTCATCCCATGACCTGTACTGAGAGCCCATTTCCCTGATTCTAGCAGTCAGGCTGCCAGCCACAGCCATTTTACGCTGGCAAGGAGTTTATTAAAGAAATAACGATTAGGTAGTATTCTGGGAAGGAATAGAGAGCGAGGGCTACTGAGCAGCCACAGCATGAGGACGTCTCTCCCTTCCATGCCTGTAGAGGTCTGAGTCTCCTGTGCACGTTTGTTCCCTTCTCCATTCAGGTCTTGCACAGGTGAGTCTGACTGGTGGAACCGAGGTCAGTATCTGTGTCCTGGCTGCAAGGGTTTTCTGGCTTCTACCTTGGCCAGAAAGGACTTACGAGAAATTACCAAAATGTAAAAGTGGGTTTTCAAAGATTTGGGTGGCCACGGATGATAAATATCTTCCATACTGGCCTAGTTCCCAGCATGCTGGACCCCAGAGAGTGATTCCAGGGAACAGCACGAGAGGAACCCCCCCAAGTGTCCTGGGGTGCCACCTGAGGGCTTCTGGCCCATTCATGGGGAACCCAGAGAACGGTGTGCTTGTGTCCCAAAATCTGGGTGGTATGGTGGGATGGCTCCTGCTCCCTTGGGCTTAGGGGACAGGCTGCTGTACTGCTGCGTGTGCAGACAAGTGTCCTGGGGTGCCAGTGTGCAGGCTGGGGACGTTCATGTGAGACTGGACTGTGGGGAAGGATGTGACAGTTGGCTACTGCTCTGATCTGACCTGTCGCTGGCTTCTGCCTTTGCTGTCACCTTTCCTGTCACTTCAGTGTCTCCAGGCTCTAAGATAGAAGCTGACACATACCCAGAGTGACCATCCTTTGTGCATGCAAGGAGTGCTCTTTTGTCACAGAAATGCAGATCCCACTGTAGGGGACTGACAGTTGCAGGTGCACCACAGGCAGGATGTCAGGAGACAAGAGCGGGCCTACCGAACGCATACATTTATTCTAATAGGATGAGTTGGTACGAAACGACTGGTGGGTGTCAGCACCTCTTACTCCCCGCAGCCTGGCAGGAAAGAGATAAACATGGGTTTCTAAAGGCTCTTCAAGGGGAGATTTTACTTCATCATCTCAGAGGGGTGGAGGAGAGGGGAAGGTCTGCAAAGGTAGAGAATGGAGCTGCAGACTCTGGGTGGGGTGTGGGAGTCTCTATCTTAAAGAGGATGGGAGTCTGGAGCTCCTAAAAGATGAGGACTTGTGCTCAGCAGCCTCCCGGGGGTGGGTGGAGCTTCAGAGGTACAAGTCCTGTGATACCCTATGGGATCTTGGTGTGCAGGATATACATGGCCTGGTACCGCAGGGGTCCCTGGTTGACAAGACTCTCCTCGGCTGTCTCAGCATTAAAGTAACTGATGTCTGACTTTACAGGCTAGAGGAGCAGGGCTGGGAACACGATGCCAAGGTAGACTGAAGACCAGAGCCCTCGTGAAATGCTGACCAGGAAAGGTTTCAAGGCTCTTTTGTATCTCTAAGGACATGAAGGCCCTACCAAATCAAAACTCAAGCTAGAGACTTGGAACCACGTTGCCTGGCTCAAAGAAATAAAGAATCGGGATAGCCCTAGTTTGCTAGGACTACTGTACCACAGTACTGTCAACCGAGTGGCTTAAACAATGGAAACCGACTGTCTCACAGATCTGGAAGCTAGAAGCCAGACATCGAGGTGTCAATAGGGCCAGGCTCCTTCTGAAGGCACTAGGGAAGGATCTGCTCCAGGCCTCTCTCCCAGCTTTGGAGGTTGCTTGGCTTGTGGAAGCAGAACTCCAGTCTTCACAAGGTGTTCTCCCTGAATGTGCCTCTGTGTCCAAATTTTCCATTTTTATTTTTATTATATGTACACACACACACATATATGTATATATTTGAGATTGAGTCTCACTCTGTCGCCCAGGCTGGAGTGCAGTGGCATGATCCCTGCTCACTGCAACCTCCACCTCCTGGGTTCAGGTGATTCTCCTGCCTCAGCTCCCGAGTAGCTGGGATTACAGGTGCACGCCACCACATCCAGTTAATTTTGTATTTTTAGTAGAGACAGGGTTTCACTATGTTGGCCAGGCTGGTTTCAAACTCCTGATCTCAAGTGATCCACCCACCTCGGCCTTGCAAAGTGCTGGGATTACAGGTGTGAGCCACTGTGCCTGGCCAATTTCCCCTTTTCATAGGAACACCCAGTCGTAATGGAGGAGGAGCCCACCCTTATCTTAACATCTACAAGAACGTTACTGCCAAATAAGGGCACAATCTGATGTACCAGGGGCTAGGACGCCAACATATAAATTTTGGGGGACACAATTCAACCCCCAACAGCTGGGTCACCCATTCTGAGTTTTGGGGCATACTTCACATGCTCTGCCTGGGCACAGCTGATTCCCACCCTGGGAATTCCCCCCTGTGAGACTTAGAAGGACAGCACATCTCTTTCAGTTACAAATTTTGTCTGTGGCTTGGAGAGTCACCTTCAATACACAGATAATGATGCCCAGACCTGTTGGCAGCCTGCCTCCCAGCTGTGACCATGGCAGGTAACCAGCCTCCCTGAGTTTCCGCTGTCCTCTACCGACTGAATGGGAATCCTAACAGCTACTTTTATGCCAGAGACGAGGCAGCTACCTGGCAGAGGGCTGTGAGCACACAACAAAATGTGGGTGGCCAACAGATTCCTAGCTCCCTTCCCCTTGGAAGGCTGTGCACACAGAAAATCTTCCCTTGGGTTGAGCTGGGATCTAGATGAGGCCAAGGGTCAGACAGGGTAAAGTGCCAAGGTCACAGGGCTGTTATAGCCATGGCACTGTGTATAAGTCCAGTTTGACTGATCTCAGGATTGGGTCCTATTGGGGTCCAGCGGCTCCTTCCAAAGACTTTTGCCCTTGGAAAATGAGATGTGACTTCAGGGATGGGGGAGGAGGCAGAGGAAATGTGAAAATGGAGTCACAGAATCTTAGAGTTGGATAGAACTTTGGAACAGCCCTATTGCAGCTGGGGACGCTGAGGCCGGAGGAGGGGAAATAGTGTCAAGGTCATACTTGGTTGGGTGGTGCCCGGTGACAGAGGCCAGGGCTTTGAGGGGCATAGGCTGTACTGGAGCTGAAAGGGGAGATGGTGGGTGCTTCCAATGGGTCCGTGAGCTCCGTTCCCAAGACTGGAGGGGCTTGTGTCTGCCGAGGGGGTGGTTCCCAGGGCTCTGGAGGGAAAGGGAGAAGAGGCTAAATAAGCAGGTGGGGGAGTGAATCTGGGTATTGTGGGAATTTCGGGCCGCGCCCCCGCCCCCAGCCATGCGTGGGGCGCCTGGAGAAGTGGCGCGCGGGCAGGTGGGGTGCTACGGGGCTCGCGCGTGGGGGCCGCGCCGGCCGGGGCGGGGTGAGTCACGGCCCGCCCGCTCCCATTGTGCGGCCCGGCGGCGGCGGCGGCGGCGGCGGAGGTGCGGTGCCGAGCGCGAGGAGGTGGAGCCGCGGGCTGCGGGCTCCGGCGCCTGCGTCTGCCCGGCCAGCCCGGCTCTGCGCCGCGAGAGGCCGGACGGGAGCCGCGGCTGCGCTCCCGAGCGAGCGCGGGGGACATGGGGCGCGGCGGCCCGCCTGGGCCTCGCAGGCTCCGGAGCCCCGAGGTACCGCGGGGCGGGGCGCGCCGGGCAGGGCGGGGGCCCCGGGCTGTCCCGGGCGTGGCTGGGCCTCGGCTGGGCGCTTGGGCCGGGTGCGGGGATCCGGCTCCCGGGTGGGGGACGCCAGCGCGAGGATCCTGACCCCTCCCTCCTTCCCCAGGGCTCCCCGCTAGGCCCCCTCAGTGGTCCCTCCTTCTCACCCGGGGCTCAGGTTCCTTAGTGAGCGAGAGCGTCCCCAGCCACCTCCCCAGCCATGGCCAACGGAGTGATCCCGCCGCCCGGGGGCGCCTCCCCCCTACCCCAGGTGACCGGCGCGTGCGGGGGCGGGGGAGAGATGGGGGAGGAGAGGGGAGGAACCTTAGGGTGGGCAGAGGTGCCCTCTGGCCGAACCCAGGAACCCCCAGATCCATGATTGAGCTGGGCTGGGGTTATGGAGAAAGAGGGGGCTTTTGGTGTTTTCCAAATCCGTAGCCTTCTCTCTCCTCAAGCTTTGGGAGCCCGGAGAGGGTGGTTTGTGAGACGCTGACACAGGCCTGGGCTCAAGGGGAGGGGGGCCCGATGGTGCGGGAGCCTGCTGAGCTCCCCCAGCTAGGGCTTGGAGTCGGCGTGGGTGTGGGGCCTTCATGGGTTAGGGGTCCTTAGCAGAGGCTGTCTGGGCCTGCAGGTCCGGGTGCCCTTGGAGGAGCCCCCTCTAAGTCCAGACGTGGAGGAGGAGGACGATGACTTGGGCAAGACCTTGGCTGTGAGCAGGTTTGGGGACCTCATCAGCAAGCCCCCAGCCTGGGACCCCGAGAAGCCCAGCCGCAGCTACAGCGAGCGGGACTTTGAGTGTGGGTAGCCTGGGGACCCCTAGTACGGCCGCCCTCGCCACCATCACCATCATCACCACCATCACTGCGCTCACCTCTGGCTTGGTCACCCAGTGCCATCCTGTGCCGGACACTGTGCTGGACTCTGTGCGGGGCCACATGCCGTGTTCGGTCATCCTGCCTCCCCCACCCATCGCCTGTCCGCCTGCCACGGGAGGTGGGCCCCAGACTAGGGGAGCTCTAGGAGCCAGGCCTGGGCCCTTCCACGGTGACCTTCCACTTCCCCTTCGGGCCCAGTCACTCCCTCCTTGTCTCCCCTTGGCTCCTTTCACTCCGAGTTTTCCCCTCCTTGCTGTATCATCTCCCCCTACCCAGTCCCCTTCATGACCTTCCCTTTCCATCTGTCCCCTCCTCCCACTCCACCGGACCTCATCAGTGACAGGCACGTGGACACAGGTGTTGGGGGGTCATGGTGCTGGAGGAAGGACTAGGGTACCCTTGTTTGCAGCCTTGAGCTGGAAGGTGTGTGTCCCTTGGGTGGGGAGGGCCCCCCTTTCTGCTGTGGGGGTCTCAACCGGATCTCCTGCACCCCCAGTTCACCGGCACACATCCCACCACACCCACCACCCGCTCTCAGCGCGCCTGCCTCCACCCCACAAGCTGCGGCGGCTGCCCCCCACCTCTGCCCGGCACAACAGGAGAAAGAGGAAGAAGGAGAAGACCTCTGCTCCCCCCTCGGAGGAGACCCCTCCCATCCAGGAGGAGGGGGGAGCTGGAGTGGATGAGGAGGAAGAGGAAGAGGAGGAAGAGGAAGGAGAATCTGAGGCAGAACCTGGAGAGCCCCCACCCTCAGGGTCCCCACCGAAGGCAAAGGTAGGTGCTTCCCTTGGAGGGGTGGCAGGTCATGGGTCAGGGAGGGGTGCAGGGAGGAGGGGAGGAGCACATGATGGGAGCCTGTGTGAGACTGGAGGCTGGATGGGGTTGGGGCTGCATGGTAGGTTGGGGCAGGGCCCCAGGGCACATTCTGTGTCTGCAGTTCTCCATTGGAAGTGATGAGGATGACAGTCCAGGCCTCCCCGGGAGGGCTGCTATCACCAAGCCCCTGCCCTCGGTGGGCCCACACATTGACAGGAGCCCCCAGCACTCTGGCAGGTACTGGCCACAGCCCCCACTCAGCAGGGCCCTGCCCAGAGCTGCAGGGTCCAGAACCCTGGCAGTCACCTTCCTGATCCAGAGAAGTGTCCTCAACTCTGTCCCAGAGAGAAGGGGAGCAGGGTGGTAGGAGGGGGGTGGGAATCTCTTCTCTGTCCTCATGATTTACGGGGAGGAGAGAACAAGTAGGGAGAAAAATGGAGATGAGCAGAGTGAAGAGGTTAGGAGTTGCTCGGGAGAGAGTGACAGAGTGGAGAGGGTGAGGAGAAGGGTGGAGGAAGTGGGGAGCCTCGGGATGGGAAGAGAGGGCCTGAGTCAGCGTTCTTTTCTGCCCAGGAGGGGCCTGGGTCTTGTGCTCAGGGTCCACTCCAGGCCCTGCTCTGAGCTGGGGGACAGTGATGGAACCACCGACCTGGCCCTGTCAAGTTCAAGGCTACTGTGTTGCCTCCCCAGCTCCCCCAGCCCCCGGGCCAGGGCCTCCCGACTCGCTGGGGAGAAGAGCCGGCCCTGGAGCCCATCGGCCAGTTATGATCTTCGGGAGCGACTGTGCCCAGGCAGTGCCCTGGGCAACCCAGGTGGTCCAGAGCAGCAGGTGCCCACAGATGAGGCGGAGGCCCAGATGCTGGGTTCTGCAGACCTGGATGATATGAAGAGTGAGTGAGACCTCGTGGCAGCCCCCACTGTTCACTTCGACTGACTCTCAGCCTGCGAGTGACCTTGGACTGGCTGTGAGCTGTCCCCCACTCAGGGTTGAGTCCTCTCTGAATCCCTGTCTGCTGGGATGTGGCCAGTGATGGGGAGCTCACTACCTCACCCAGCCACCCTCTCTGATTGCCAGAGCTGAGATTTCCTTTCCTGACACTTCAAGCCTCAGTCCTGATTCTGTCCTCTGAGTCACCCCTAGAAAATGGCAGCTCTCTTTTCCACAGCCTTGTATTCCTCCCCAAGGCCCATCTTCTCAGGGTGAACCCTTTGTCTCCTAGCTCTTTGATCGCCTCCAAACCAGACCCTGAGTCTGTGCCACTGCTCCGGACCCCTGCCTCTCCCTGTCAGGACCCCTCACTCCCATCCCACCACCCTTGGCTGGGCCTGGCTGTGATCTCGGCACATTCCTTCCATCTTATCAGTGCCCTGGTTTCTGTGCCACCTGTCATCACCCATGGGGCTCTGTGCCCAGGCCAGGGGCATCACTGATCCCTCCTCCTCCTCGGAGCCACAGTATGTGGGCGGGGTAGGGGGGAAGGGTAGGGCTTTGAGCTCAATACGTCATGGAAAGTTGCCAGGGCCTGAGGACAGGGACAGGAACAATCCGATGGCAGCCGTAGCAGCGGGATGGGGGGTGGGGGAGGGCGTGTTTACAGACCCAGGGTCGGGGCTGGACACTTCAGGGAGCAGGCTTGTGGATGTGCGGAGTTGGGGTCGAGAGGCTGTGCCACCTTTGGCTCTGGTTGGACAGAGACTACCTTGTCCAGGCTCCCACCTTCTAGGAGAGACGAGGGGTTTGGTAGGGAGCGGAGGCCAAGGTCTTGGCCACGGGGAGAATGACAAGCCCACTGGAGGAGGACCCTGAGCCCCATGGGGCACTAAGCCCTGGGTCTGGGGACACCGGAGGCCAGGGCCCTGGGAGGGATCCAATACCCAGCCCTCGAGACTCACTGGCTTCAGAAGACTTAGAGATGTTTGTGCTGGACTTTGAGGATGGTGGCCTGTGGGAGTCCATCAGGAGCCAGCTGGGCCCCTTGGCAGGACCACTAACTTGTGAGTAAGGGGGCTGCTGGCCTTTCCCTGACTGCTGCTGGCCTGGGCGGGGCAGGTGGGAAGAAGGGAGCGAAGCCCTGCCTGAGTCCGATGGGCCGTGTACCTTCAGAGAGGGGATGAGGGCTCACGGAAAGTGTTGGGGGCTCAGTGCCTGGGGACTCTGGCTCAATGCCAGTCATGGGACCACAGACAGAGAGCGAGGTACAGCCGCCACAGCAGGGGCTGGAGGGTCTGGCTGGGGCTGTGGATGATCTGAGTCTGCCTTTGGGTTGCACCTTGGCTGGTGGTCCTGGGTGACCATGGACAGACCAAGTTGTCTGTCCTTCCTGCTTTCTGAACTTCAGTCTTCTTATCAGTGAAATGGCCACATGGGATTATGTGGCTCCTGTTGGCATGGCTCCTTGATGACTATAGAGCTCACCAAGTAGATGGGTTGGGTAGAAGGAGCTGGGCCGTGACCCCGAGGCCCCCAGCTGCCCCTATGGGACCCCCAAGCCCATCTTCTCTGCAGGTCACCGACTGGAGGACAATCCTGGTGTGCGGCGACACTTAGTGAAGAAGCCGTCCCGGACACAGGGTGGGAGGGGCAGCCCCAGTGGCCTGGCCCCCATCCTTCGCAGGAAGAAGAAGAAGAAGAAGCTGGACCGGAGACCTCATGAGGTCAGAATGCTGAGTGGGTGGGCCTGTGGCTTCCTCATGCCCCTCAGCCCCAGAGCCCTCCTCTCTTTACCTTCCTGCCTTGCCCCATTGCCGTGTTCCCCACACCTGGCGGCCCCCGGGACTCACCCTTGCCATGCCCCCCAGGTGTTCGTGGAGCTGAACGAGTTGATGCTGGACCGCAGCCAGGAGCCCCACTGGCGGGAGACAGCCCGCTGGATCAAGTTTGAGGAGGACGTGGAGGAGGAGACGGAGCGCTGGGGGAAGCCCCATGTTGCCTCGCTCTCCTTCCGCAGCCTGCTGGAGCTCAGGAGGACCATCGCCCATGGTAGGGACCCCCAGGCCTGGCCTGGGGCTGCAAGCCCTCTTCATGGCTGCAGAGTTCAATCTGTGCAAGGCTGCTCAGCTCCCAGGGATGCTCCCTGGAGTCCTGGGCCCAGGCAAGATCCAGCTGCCACCTGGGACCTTGAGGTCCAGTTGTCTGGGCAGCCCGTGAGCCCTGAGGGGCAGTGCATGCAGTCAGTCAACACACGGCTTCCCCTTCCTTTATGAGGAGGGGCCGTGCCCTCGTTCCTGTGCTGTCTTCACAGCCCCTCTCTGGCTGGCTTGTGGCAATATGGAGCTGTGTATCCACGTGGGTACACTGGACACTTTGCTCTTATAGCACATTAGCCTGCTCTTGGGGGTCAGGCAGAGTGGGGGGAGATTTTTTTTGTCTGATGGGATTGTGCCATCTCCCTGGACTGTCCCCTAGGAGCTGCTCTCCTGGACCTGGAGCAAACCACCCTGCCGGGCATTGCGCACCTCGTGGTGGAGACCATGATTGTGTCTGACCAGATCCGACCAGAGGACAGGGCCAGCGTCCTGCGTACCCTGCTGCTGAAACACAGGTGCCGGGGTGGGCACCTGGGAGGGGCCTGGCTGGCTCAGCTGCCCTTCCAGGAGCACAGCCTCTTTCGAGTGGCTCTCAGCCTCTACTTGAATAAGTGACAGAGCTCATTTCTATCTTTTGACACTTCTAATCTTTAGAAAGTTTCTTCTTACACTGAGGCGGAGGGACGGAGGCCCTGATCCTCCTCTGCTCACCTCGTGACCTCAGTCTGCCATGAGCCTCTCCTCTCCTAACCTGCCTCACCCTGCCCCTTCCAGCCATCCCAACGATGACAAGGACAGTGGCTTCTTTCCCCGAAACCCATCGAGCTCCAGCATGAACTCGGTCCTGGGGAATCATCACCCAACTCCCAGCCATGGCCCTGATGGGGCGGTGCCTACCATGGCTGATGACCTGGGGGAGCCAGCCCCGCTCTGGCCACATGACCCTGATGCCAAGGAGGTCAGTGCCCTTGCTCTGGCTTGGGCCCGGGCTGAGAGGGTGTCCAGTTTCCATCGAGGTCATCAATGACTTCACTGAGCGGGTTGGGAAGGTTGGATTGCTGGCACCATGCTGGGTGCTGGGGATCCTAGAGGAGACCCGCAGGAGGGGTCCCTGCCCTGAGACACTGGAGGTTTGAATGTGATAATGTGGCAGACCCACAGAAGCTGTTGCAACAAGAGAAGGCTGAGGTGGTAGTGGGGGGCATTGAGTCAGGGTCCACACCCCAGAAGGTGGCTCCCAGTGTGGGGCCACAGTGCCGTACCTGCCCACTCTGGGAGGGAGAAGCAGGTCTCAGACCCAGGACTGGAGCCAGGGCTGGGAGGGCCTGCCACGGCCTCCGGTCTGGGTCCCAGCCCTATTCCAGTTCTGCGTCCTCAGAAGCCCCTCCACATGCCTGGGGGAGATAGTCACCGGGGGAAAAGCCTGAAGCTGCTGGAGAAGATCCCTGAAGATGCTGAGGCCACCGTTGTGCTTGTGGGTGAGGAGGGCTGGGTGCTGGGGGTAGGGTCTGCAGCGTATGTGTGCCTCTCCTGGGGGCCTGTTTTTCTGAGTTCTGGCCTGGAGACTGCCTCCTCCATCTCCCTCCAGCTTCCACCTGGCCCCTGCTCTTCCTCACGGCTGGTCTTAGCCCACCCCTTTCTTTCCTAGTCCCCTGCCTGCTTCCTGTCCAGTTTTCTGTTATCTTGGACTCTTGCAAGTCCATATAGCACCACTGAGAATTAGAAACAAGAGCAGCCCTTCTTTAATTCCCGGCGTTTCCATCTGCTGGTGAATTGTCATCAGTGTACATATAGACACATAAGTGAATAGCGCCCCTTTAGACCGGGGTTTCTTTGTGCAGTATACAACCTGCTCAACTGTACATGATAGTCCTAGATATCCACTCCAGGGCCTGCCTTGACTGCTGCCCTTTGCCCAGCGCCCTGTGCTTTCCTCTTCCCCTAGGTTGTGTGCCTTTCTTGGAGCAGCCGGCGGCAGCCTTCGTGCGGCTGAATGAGGCTGTGCTTCTAGAGTCTGTGCTTGAGGTCCCTGTCCCAGTCCGCTTCCTCTTCGTGATGCTGGGGCCCAGCCACACCAGCACCGACTATCACGAGCTTGGGCGCTCCATTGCCACTCTTATGTCTGACAAGGTTGGGCACAGGCCAGCTCTCTAGGCCTCTTCTCCTAGGCCCTGCTTGCCCCCGTCCCTCTGTCCCTCTCATTGTCCACAGTGGTGCCTATAGAGGCAAGGGTGCTAGAGGGCCCTGGGTGGAAGCTGTGCCCTGGAATGTGGTGGGGGAACTGTTGGCCCAGGGGGAAGTGAGATCCCTGAGCTGTGGCTACGGGAGGGGGTGGTGACATAAGGGGAAAAGCCCAGACTCCAGAGCTTTGGATGTGACATGAGACTTGAACAGAAGGGCTGGATGCGCTCGTCTTTGCTGTGGCTTCTCCTGGGATTGGATAGGAGGGTCCTTTAGCCAGGGGGTTCACAATATTATCAGCCTGTAAGGTGTGGCCGATCCAATTGGAATGGCTCTGGAAGCCCCTGCTCTGCCAGGTGCCACCGTTATAGCTGCTACATGTGGAAGGCTGGTGTCTCCTGGGGGAATGAGGGCACCTGGGACTTCAGGGCAGTGGCTTGCTGGCCTGCAGGGTTGGGTGTCAGTGTTCCAATAGCCGACGCTGTTGGACTGGCCCAGTATCTGTGGCTGAATGTCCCCCGTGTCCATAGCTCAGTGACACAACATCCCTCCCGCCCATGTCTCACTCCTGGAGGTTCCCTTGGCTGTCCCTGAGAGTCCTGGCCCTCTCATTGCCCCCAGCTGTTTCATGAGGCTGCCTACCAGGCGGACGACCGGCAGGACCTCCTGAGCGCCATCAGTGAGTTCCTGGACGGCAGCATCGTGATCCCCCCATCCGAGGTGGAGGGCCGAGACCTGCTGCGCTCCGTGGCTGCCTTCCAGCGAGAACTGCTTAGGAAGCGGCGGGAGCGTGAACAGACCAAAGTCGAAATGACCACACGGGGCGGCTACACGGCCCCTGGGAAAGGTCAGACCCTTGGGGGCTGAGTGTCCCTGACACACACTCCCTCATCCCAGGGCCCTAAGGCTGTGACCCCAGCCCTGTCCTCCTGACTTTTGGAGTCCTTTGCATCCCTGATCTCAACAGCTTGGGGCCTCCAAGCCAGAGGGAGTGCAAGAGGCCCCAGCAGCCCCTTGTTCCCCTAGAACTGTCTTTGGAGTTGGGGGGCCCCGAGGCGACCCCTGAAGATGACCCCTTGCTGCGGACGGGCTCGATATTTGGGGGGCTCGTGCGGGATGTGAGGCGCCGGTACCCGCACTACCCCAGTGACCTGCGAGACGCCCTGCACTCCCAGTGTGTGGCCGCCGTGCTTTTCATCTACTTTGCAGCCCTCAGCCCTGCCATCACCTTCGGAGGGCTGCTAGGTAAGGGGCAGGGGCTTGGGGAATTGAGGGGCTCCTGCAGTCCCTCTTGGTCCCGGTGTCATTTGTAGGTTTCTGGGTCTGGGTGTGATCATGTTAGGGGCCCATAGTTAGATGTGCTAGCAAAGGTGTAAGCACCTTAGAGACATGCTGGGTCAGGGAACCCCAGGGATCACCTTTGGGGGCTACAAAGCGAGAGTGTGTGAAAGGTGTAAGGGGCGGGAGTCCTGTGATCACCACTGGGGGCTAGTGGGGAGGGTCTGGGAGCAATGGGGTATGGAAGGGCCCTGTCTGTCACTCTAAGGGGCTGCTCTGCTTTTGTTGGGAGCCCCAGTTTAGGACAAGCTAGACAAGGAAGGGGGCAGATAGACAGAGCCAGGCTAGGGCCATCCTGCTGGTGTTACCTCCGCAGGAGAGAAGACCGAGGGGCTGATGGGCGTGTCCGAGCTGATTGTGTCCACCGCTGTGCTCGGCGTCCTCTTCTCTCTGCTGGGGGCTCAGCCACTGCTTGTGGTTGGCTTCTCTGGGCCGCTGCTCGTGTTTGAGGAAGCCTTCTTCAAGGTGAGGGGGAGCCTTGCTCGCTGCATGCATCCTGCCCCACACTCTTCCTTACCTAGGAGATGGGTCCCTGCATTCTCCCTCCTCTTCCTTGGAGTTCACCCGCTGCTCATTCCAGGGGCACTGACGCCCAGAGCAGGACACCTGTGGGTAACCACCACTCCCAACCCCCCCAGTTCTGCCGAGCCCAGGACCTGGAGTACCTCACTGGCCGGGTGTGGGTTGGTCTCTGGCTGGTGGTCTTCGTCCTTGTGCTGGTGGCCGCCGAAGGCAGCTTTCTGGTCCGTTACATCTCGCCTTTCACCCAGGAGATCTTCGCCTTCCTCATCTCACTCATTTTCATCTATGAGACCTTCTACAAGCTGTACAAGGTGGAGGTCCAGAGAGGTCTTGGGGGTGGCAGAGATGGGGGTGGACATTGCCCTGGGGAGGACAGCATGGGAGGGGGAGGTATGGAGAACTGGGGGACAAGGAGAGGGACCGTGTTGGTAGTGAGGGGTTCTAGGGACACCCTAGGCTAGGTCTGAGCTGAAAGGGAGGGAGTCAGACCCGGAGGGTAGATGCCAGGGCATAGCTCCAGGCACGTGGTTGGAGGCTTAGTAATAAGGACTCACCTGCAGATATGTGATGGGGAGGGTGCTGCCAGTGCTAAGGGGCTGGGTGTCCCTGGGTCACCTTTTGTAGAGGAGTGTGTGTTTGTGTGGTGTGTGAGTATGGTGTGGTGTGTGTGTCTGCATGTGTCTTATGTTGTGTGTGTGGTGTGTGGTATGTGCATATGTGTGTGTGCATGCTGTATGTGTGTTGTATGTGGTGTGTTGTTTTTTGTGTGTTGTATGTTGTATATGTGTGTTGTATGTGTTGTGTGTGTTTCGTGCGTATGTGTGTATATGTGTGTGTGGTGCAGCTGGATGTCTGTACGTTACTGCTGTTGAGGGGGTCACCCTCTCTCTCTCAGGTGTGCTGATGACGATGAAATCAGGTCACCTGCCAGGTAAGTGACAAGGCATCCTTGTTATCCACACACAGGTATTCACAGAGCACCCACTGCTACCATTCTACCCCCCTGAAGGGGCCCTGGAGGGGTCCCTGGAGGCTGGTCTGGAGCCAAATGGCAGTGCCCTGCCCCCCACCGAGGGCCCCCGTGGCCCGAGGAACCAGCCCAATACGGCACTGCTGTCACTCATCCTCATGCTCGGGACCTTCTTCATCGCCTTCTTCCTGCGAAAGTTCAGGAACAGCCGCTTCCTGGGGGGCAAGGTGCGAGGCTGCTGGGTGTGGAGCCCCCAAGAGTCCCCCAGTTCCCGCTGTCACTGCCAGGCTCAGCTCCCCAGAGAGTTTGCACTCCTTCCCCAGTCAGCCCTTGGACCAGAACCCAGCCTGGGCAGCCCCTCGCCCCATCAGAAGCCTCTTCTCTGGGTGTCTTCTTGCCCTTTGCTCAGAGAAGTCTAATCAAGACAACAACCTCCCAGGCTGTGCTGGCACCTGTGGGGTTGAGAGGCAGGTGGGGGGCCTTCTGGCTCCAGCTTGGACCCAGGCAAGGCCAGGGATGGCAAGTCCCATGTTAGTCTGCTGACCTTGCCTCCACCTTCTGCCCCTTCCCCAACCGGCCCCTCTCCAGGCTCGCCGCATCATCGGGGACTTTGGCATCCCCATCTCCATCCTGGTGATGGTCCTGGTGGATTACTCCATCACAGATACCTACACGCAGGTGAGGGAGCCTGAGCCTGTGGCAGCTGCTCTTACCCCAAGGCTAGGAGAGGGAGCCTCCTTGGGTCCTGGGGTCGGGATTGGGCCTGAATCCAGCTCTCCTAGTGGAGTAGCTACCCTGGGTGCTGGGGCTGGGGCTTCCGGCTTCTGGCCTTCCCGCCTTCCTGAGTGAAGAATCCAGCAGAAGCAGGTGTGGGGCTGGGAGCAGAATGACAGGTACCCCACACAGGTCCCAGGAAGCTCTGGGGCTCAGGGAGGAGGCGCTCCATTTCCCTGCCCTCTACTGGATCCTTGGAAGGACAGTGACTATTAGAGGATGCAAAGCTAATTTCCCACTAACCTGTTCACACCCCAACTCCCCGAAGTCCTGGTATTGGAGATGCAGGTTGGTGGTAGCAACTGCTTCATGGGCTTCCTAGCATGGGGAGGCTGTGTTCCTGAACCCTGTTTTCCTGCCACGCAGAAGCTGACAGTGCCCACAGGGCTCTCTGCTTCATGGGCTTCCTAGCATGGGGAGGCTGTGTCCCTGAACCCTGTTTTCCTGCCATGCAGAAGCTGACAGTGCCCACAGGGCTCTCAGTGACCTCTCCCGATAAGCGCTCATGGTTCATCCCACCCCTGGGCAGTGCCCGTCCTTTCCCGCCCTGGATGATGGTGGCAGCCGCTGTCCCTGCCCTCCTTGTCCTCATCCTGATCTTCATGGAGACACAGATCACGGCGTAAGAGGGCTGGGAGGAGGAGGTGGGAGGGACGAGGCCAGGATCTTGCCTCTTTGGCTTGGTTTCAGGGTTATATCAGAGACATCATTGTCAGTATCGGGGGGCTGGGTGGGTAGGAACTGGTGGTAAGCCTTGAGGAAGAGAGTGTGTGTCGAGGAGCTGGCAGGGGTGAGGAGGAGGTGGGGGAGGAGCAGAGAGCAGTGGCATCCGGGGCAGGGGCATGGCCTCCCTGTGATGGTTTGACATGACATCTGCCTGTCGCCACCACTGTTTGCAGGGTGGCACTTGACAGTCTTCAGAACACTCTAGCAGTCTAAGCTTGCACCCAGGGATGCTCTCATATATCTAATTTTGGTTAAACCACAGTAACGTGGTAAGATCTGGCATCTGGCTTTTGTGGTGTTTTAAATATTCACAGTATGAGAATTTGGCTCACATTTGCTTCAATGTGAGAACTTCAATTTGGGAACTTGAAAGAGGAAGTTGGCAGTCCTGGGAGAACTGTTGTTTGCACGTCCTCTCCCCACCCTCTGGTCTCTGTGTGCCTGCCTGTTTCTGTCCCCTGCTCCTGTGGGGCCAGCCACACCCAACTCCCCCCACCCTCTCTGTAGGCTCATCGTCAGCCAGAAGGCGAGGAGGCTGCTTAAGGGCTCCGGTTTCCACCTGGACCTGCTCCTCATTGGCTCCCTGGGGGGGCTCTGTGGGCTGTTTGGGTTGCCGTGGCTCACGGCGGCCACAGTCCGCTCCGTCACCCATGTCAATGCACTGACAGTGATGCGCACTGCCATCGCGCCTGGTGACAAGCCCCAGATCCAGGAGGTGCGGGAACAGCGGGTCACTGGTGTGCTCATCGCCAGCCTTGTGGGTGAGAGCCCACCTCCACCCTGCACACCCCCCTCCTGGGGCCCCATGGTCTTATATCTTCTCTATCCCAGGATTGACCCTGAATCTCCCAGTGTGTCATGTGTTGCCCTCGATCTGACCCTCAAACCTGCTTCCCAACACTCCCCCAGCCCCTTCCTCCCCGAGCCCTTTCCTGGTTCTGTCCTGCCCGCTCTTCTCTTGTTCAAGGTGCTGAGGCCAAACTGATTGGTCTAGTGGGTCCATGTCACCCACCCACCAGGCCTGTCCATCCCCAGGGGGCTGTCTGAGGGTCAGGAGGGTCTGTGTCACCTCCTCCAGGCCTGTCCATCCTCCCAGGGGCTATCCGAGGGTCAGCAGGTCTGTGTCACCTCCTCCAGGCTTGTCCATTGTCATGGGGGCTGTGCTGCGTCGGATCCCGTTGGCTGTGCTCTTTGGGATCTTCCTGTACATGGGGGTCACATCCCTGTCTGGCATCCAGCTGTCCCAGCGTCTGTTGCTCATTCTCATGCCGGCAAAGCACCATCCGGAGCAGCCCTATGTGACCAAGGTAGGGCCAGGAAGCATGGGGTGGGGCAGTGGGGTGACAGGAAGGGGATCCAGAGGGGCCTGGGGGCATCAATGGATGGGATGAATATGAAGGAGAAGTTGGGACCTGGGAACCAAGTTCCGCATGATGTGGGTGGGAGCAGGCCGGGGTGCTGTGCGCTGAGGCCCACTGGCTGCTCCCCCAGGTGAAGACATGGCGGATGCACCTGTTCACCTGTATCCAGCTGGGCTGCATCGCGCTGCTCTGGGTGGTCAAGTCCACGGCGGCCTCACTTGCCTTTCCCTTCCTGCTGCTGCTCACGGTGCCTCTGAGGCATTGCCTTCTGCCCCGGCTCTTCCAGGACAGGGAGCTGCAGGCGGTAAGTGGGTGGCCTGGGGTGGCAGTATTAGGGCAAATGGGCACTGGGTGGCAATCTCTGTTTGGCCTCCCACTAGTTGTGGGTGTTAGTTGTGTAACTTCTGTTGCAAATTATCTCACCTTCCGAAATCTTATTTTCACCTGTATGATAGGGGTAATCATAGATCCTACCTTGTAGGACTGTTGCGAGGGTCAAGTGCTAGTCCAGATAAAGGGCTGAGGATGGTGGTTTTATACAGGAGCAGGCACAGAGCTGTGCAGGTGGTACCTGACCAAAAACACACAGCTGAGGCCACAGGGCTGATGTCCTGTGTCCACCCTGAGCCCTGTTTTTGTCTAGAGGAAAAGACTTTTTTTTTTTTTTTTTGCGACGGAGTCTCGCTCTGTCACCCAGGCTGGAGTGCAGTGGCACAATCTCAGTTCACTGCAACCTCCATCTCCCTGGTTCAAGCAATTGCCCTGCCTCAGGAGGGAAATCCTCCTGAGTAGCTAGGATTACAGGCACATGCCACCATGCCCGGCTAATTTTTTTGTGTTTTTAATAGAGACGAGGTTTCATCATGTTGGCCAGACTGGTCCTGAACTCATGACCTCAGGCAATCCTCCCACCATGGCCTCCCAAATTGCTGGGATTACAGGAGTGAGCCATTGTGCCTGGCCATAAAAAAATCCTCTTGCCAAAAAAAAAAAAAAGAAAAATCCTTTTGCAATGTATCCTACTCAGACATGGTGTACAAAGGTACCACAGCTACTAGAAGTGACCTCAGGAAAGAGATTCATAATAATAATAATAATAATAATTATCAACAGGAGGGGCCAGGTGTCTGGTCTGGGAGGTGACCTGAAGGCTTTGGCCAAGGGCATGCTGCCACCTGGGGTCATGGTACTTGCAGACAGGCCCAGGAAACGTTGGGGAGCAGGGAGGGCTGCAGGTTGGAGGAGGAGGTGTAGAATGGGAGGGGATGAGGATGCTTCCCTGCCTTCCCCAACCTTCTGTTCCCTCTGCAGCTGGACTCAGAAGATGCTGAACCAAACTTTGATGAGGACGGCCAGGATGAGTACAATGAGCTGCACATGCCAGTGTGACCCTTGAAGACAGTGCCCCTCAGAGACCCCAAGACCTTAGGGATGAACACCTGGGCCCCAGGCAGGGCCCAGCCTGGGCCAGGGGGCTCCTCAGGACCCAGAGATGTGCCTGGAACCACAGAGTGGCCCCCGTGACTTCTGCCTGGGGCGTTGATACGCCTCACCTTTCACAGACCAGACCGGCACAGGCTTTGAGCTCATTATAACCACACTCCTTGTCTCGTGTCTGCCTCACTTTGTTGGTTCCATTTTGGTTTCTCAGGACATACTTATCCATTTGGAATTGGAGAATTCTATTTTCAGGGTCATCAAAACCAGGGAGAGGTTTGAGCCAAGGACAGATTCTCCTTGGGAGAACAAGAGAGAATCAAGACCACAGAAGGCCAGAGCTGGGCCTTATCAACACCTCCCAGGCCTCTCAAGTGCAGCTGAGGAGCGGGCGGTGGCAGGGGGCACTCAAGGTCTGCTCAAGGTCACATGACTGTGAATCCAGCCCCTGCTTAGCAAGGGGGGAGAACTGGGGAGGGAAGGGGAGGGGAGGAAGTTGCTTCAGTGTAGCCACTGGGGAAATCAGAGCATCTCCAGGGGCTGTGTGGCCACAGAGGGAATGGAAAATGTCTCTCTTTTTTCTTTTTGAGACAGAGTCTCACTCTGTTGCCAGGCTGGAGTGCTGGAGTGCAGTGGTGTGATCTTGGCTTACTGCAATCTCTGCCTCTCGGGTTCAAGCGATTCTCTTGCCTCAGCCTCCCAAGTAGCTGGGACTTACAGGCATGAGCCACCACACCCTGCTAATTTTTTTTGTATTTTTAGTGGAGGCGGGGTTTCACCATGTTGGCCAGGCTGGTCTCAAACTCCTGACCTCAAGTGATCCACCTGCCTTGGCCTCCCAAGGCAGATGCTGGGATTAAAGGCCAGAGCCACCGTGCCAGGCCTCTCTTCTTGATGTCTGGCCTTCGGTGGAGCAGAGATAGCAGCCCAATCCTCTAGACGCCAGGGTGGTGCTGGATTTGGGGTCCCTGGACCATTTTAGATTCTGCTGGCTTAGAGAGGCAGTTCTGGGATTCCTGAGGCCACTCCTTGTGCAACAGTCTCCGTTTTGCCAGAAATAACCTGGGAGACTTGAGGGGAGCGGGAGCCCATTGCGTCATAGTTGCTAGGCAACCCCCAGAGTGAAGGAGCACATTGTCCCCCGTTGCCCTCCGGTGGCCGCTCTCGCATGCTGCAGGCTCTGTCCCGACAGAGGAATAGCAGTACTGCCACCTGGTGGATCCGCGGTGCTCAAAGAGCCCATTCAAGCGCATCCAGTTCCTCCGAGGGAGACCAGCCAGGCCAGGCAGGTTCCGTGTTCCACAGCCCTGGGCAGCTCAGAGAATCCAGGGCCAGGGATCCCTCAGCCTCGCGTTATCAGTTTCCTCCCGAGCTGGTGCTTCTCCTTTCTTCTCTTTTTCCCATTTTGCTCCCCAATGTGCTGAACCCCTACAACTCCAGTGGGGAAGGCACCAAGAGGCAGAAGAGGAGACGGAGACCAGCAAATGAGACATGGGATTTTATTTGGACTTACATGCAGGGGAGAGAGTCCAGTCATAGTGAGTGGGGCAGGAGAAACCACAACCGATTGCAAAAAGCAGTTTCTATAGTATTTCCGCTTAGCGCCTTCCCTTAATAACCTCCGCCTGGGGATCTTCATTCAACCCAGACTTGGGTTTTGATACCCTGTACGCCCGTGTTTCACTGTCCGGGGCTCAGATGTTTCTCATAGACAACGAATATCCAGGTCGGCCACTCCCAGATTCCCTAGTTTGGAACACACATTCAGGTGTGTCTGCCACGCAGGACCATTCTCAGGCTGTGCTTAAGTGCCTGCGCTCAGGTGCGGTTACCATACACTCCCAGGTGTTCAGGCCAACCGCTGGTGCCCCAAAGCTGGTCAGGAGAGAAGGGACAGGCCACCGCGAGGCTGTTTGTTGTGTTCCTGAGGAAGAGGAGCCCTCCAGCTGCCCTGGATTGTCGTCCGGGTGTAAGAGTTTATTCCAGTCCACCCTGCCTCCCTAGGTCTCGGGTGCCGTGGTGGCTTCTAACTACATCTAGCCTCTCCCCTGGTGTATGTGAGGACAAGATTCCTTTTCCTTTAGATTGGCCAAGGCTGGGTGGAATTTCAAAAGAACTGTGCCAAGGAACAAAGTCAAGGTCAAACGCAAAACCTAGAAGGGACATTCCAAACACAGATGGCGGGGGCCACTCAGCCAAGTTTGGTTGCGAGGCTTTGCACGTGAGAACCCTGGTTCCTTCCCAGAGCCCTGCTCCTCCTTGGGGGCCTGGATGCGGGAAGGCGCCCCTGTTTGATCTCCGGGATTCCTAGACCCCACAGGAAGAAACCTGCACTTTTTCCAGCTCCTGCAAGAAAACGGCGACGTGGGCTCAGCAAGCTGGATTCCTCATTGGACACAGATGGTGTCAGTCATCTCTGCTTGGCAAATAGCTGTGAACTGTGGGTGTTCCTCCACTGCAAAATGAAAAGAGGGGCGGGGCCTTCTGACACAGGGAATGTGTCCTGGTCCCGGCTGGTGGGTCAGGGTGGCCTCCAGCAGAACTAGGTCTTGAGGCCTCAGAGCAATAGGTGACATAGCTTCAGTGAGAGAGCCTGACAGCCTTACTCATTTAAACACCACGCCATCTATGCCAAAGGAGGGCAGCTGTTTAGGAAGGGCAGGAGGGAGGCCAGAGTCAGCTAACATTCTGAGCTCACCCAGCTCACTCAGGGGGAATATGGAGGGTTGAGAAGACCCAGAAAGCTGCAGCAACCCAAACGGCTGCCAAGCGATGGAGACCCACGGGGATAGGAGAGGAAAGAGAGACCCAGCTTGGGTGTATGACACAGGGGATGACAAGACATATGGGAAACCATAGAAAGGCAACCGGGCCTGGCCCAGGGCCTGGCTGGTTAGAAAGCATGTCATCTGGGGACATTCACAGTTTGTCCTGAAGCCCTCCGTAGCCCCTGTGTTTCCTCTTTCTCTTCACCAGGTCTCTGACCTTCTTTCTTGGAGGGGCCCTCAACTGGGGCCCTCTTCAAGGTACAGAGGAGAGTCAGTGGAGGGGAGCCCCTGATGGTCCAGCTCTGGGGGGGGATGGACAGGACAGTTACTAAACGGGGGACAAAGGCCATTGTATTTTTGGACATCCGGCCTCTCTGCCATCTGCTGTGGACTGGAAGCAGCTTTGGGAGCGTGCACGTGCATGGGCCCTTCAGTAAGTTCATCTGGCCTGTCGCCATTTCCCCCACCCCTTGCTGCTTTCTGAGTGGGGTTATGGCCACATCTTGGGCAGCTGCTGGAAGCTTTCATTATCCCCGGACAAGTTCAAGCCCACTTCAGGCCCTGAGGAGTGCTAGCTCGTTCTTTTACTTTGGGCAAAGAGGGTGGCTGTCACTTTCTTGTTCATGCTGAGGATTCAGCTCACTCAAGATATCTGATGCCCTTGTGACAGTGTCTGGCTGTCAGAGCTCATAGACCATCTGCTGGGATTGCCCTGGGCCCCTCCTTTAGGGCACAGAACGTGGCAATAATGTGTCCTGTTTGGCAGCCTGTATGACATTTCTTCTTCTATCTTATCAGGTGACTCAAATAATGATCATGCCTGTGGACACTTGGAGCTCTCACAGGGAATTCTGAGCAGCAAGGGGAAGGTGACACTGCACTCAAGGGCACCTGCGCCAAGTGCTGCCCGTGCAGCTGGTGATTAAGCCATTGCCGAAAACAACAATAAAACAGATTCTGGGCAAGCGGGGAATGGTGGATTCGATCCATTGTGGCAGAAAAAGAAATGCAAAGTGAGGAATGTGGTTTCCAGACAAATAAATTATATAATTGTGATTCACCATTTGTGCAAAGAGCAGACTAGTGTTTGCAGGATTTATGTTCTGGAAGAAAGATTTAATATTTGAGCCTGCTGCTGAGATTAGTTTTAATTTTGTTGGAACTCTTTCTTCTTATTGAACAATGCTTTATTAAGTGCTGACTAAGCTGACAGCCACTGGAATGTTCTCTGGATGGTGGATGAGTCACAGTTGGATTTGGGAGATGGGGAGGAGGAGCAGGGAGCTCTTTAATGCCTGTAATTCCAGGGGCAGGGCTCAGGACCAAGGGAGAGAAGGGACAATGAGGAGTTGGGGCACAGCCAGAGATGGGGAAGGGACTGGGAGCAAGAGCTCAGAGCTGGTGGGAAGGCGAGGACAAGGGGAGCATGGAGGAGGGTGCAAAACCAGACTTTCATTTTAGAGTCCCTAAGCATACCCTGCTATGCCTCCTCTCTCACTGCATCTCACCATCGCATGTTCTTGTCTGTCTCCCTCTAAGCTGTGAGATGGACAGAGACCTGGCCTGAGTCTCTTTTGTACTCCTAATGCCTCCCACAGTGCCTGGCCACAGGGGTGCATGGAGGGCAAGGGGGTGAGCAGGTGGCAGAGAAAGAAGGACCAAGAGGTCGCAGACTCCACCACATTTAGATCCAGTGGGATGTGCATCCTCATCTGTGATAACCGGTTATCATAAGAGGGAACATAGTGGTCCTTGCACTCTAGGGCCACCGGGGAGCTCATGCAGCTTTTCCGGGCTTGGGAGAGAGAAGGTGGGTGGGGGAAGCTTAGGGAGGACACACTCTTAGGAAGTGGTGTCTCTTCCAGGGACATCCAGCCTAGACTGTAAGGCCTGGAGCAGCTGGTCAGGATATCAGGCTCTTGAGATAGGTAGAATTTTCCCACGAATGTGGTCCACACAGCAAACACCATTTTGAATTTAATTTTATTATTTTTAATAGGTTTTTGGGGAACAGCTGTTTGGTTACATGGATAACTTCTTTAGTGGTGATTTCTGAGCTTTTGGTGTACCCATCACCTGAGTAGTATGCACTGTACCCAGTGAACAAACAATATTTTAAAATAACCAAGTTGTGTCAACAAATATGAAGCAGCAAGTCCTACAAACTACTGAAAAGAGCCCAGAGCTGGGGAACATTTCTCTGAGATCAGAGGAGTGCCCAGGCAGTGTTTCCCCAGTGGGGAGGGATATCAGTAGTGGTATGTGCAATGATGTTAGATGTAGTTTGGATAGTTTAGCTGTCACAGTTATGTATTTTCATGTGTTTTAGAAAAAAATACAATGGGGACTTGAGCCCATAATTTTGCAGACAGTATTGTGTAGGATATGTCTAAATATATATCTTTTTTTTTTTAATGAGACGGAGTTTCGCTCTTGTTACCCAGGCTGAAGTGCAATGGCGCGATCTCTGCTCACCACAACCTCCGCTTCCTGGGTTCAGGCAATTCTCCTGCCTCAGCCTCCTGAGTAGCTGGGATTACAGGCACACGCCACCATGCCCAGCTAATTTTTTGTATTTTTTGAGCCACTGTGCCGGCCCTAAATATGTATCTTAAAAATAGTGCGTTGATTTAAAGAAAAAGTACTAAGTTAGGCTGGATGTGATTGCTCACCCCTGTAATCCCAGCACTTTGGGAGGCCAAGGTGGGTGGATCACAAGGTCAAGAGAGAGAGAGATCATCCTGGCCAACATGGTGAAACCCTGTCTTCACTAAAAATACAAAAATTAGCTGGGCGTGGTGGCATGTGCCTGTAATCCCAGCTACTCAGGAGGCTGACGCAGGAGTATGGCTTGAACTTGGGAGATGGAGGTTGCAGTGAGCTGAGATTGCAGCACTGCACTTCAGCATGGTTCAGAGCGAGACTCCACTAAAAAAAAAAAAAAAAAGAAAAAAGAAAAGAAAGAGTACCAAGTTTATAACTGTACAGTTAGTAGGCATATGATGTGGTTTGGATCTGTGTTCCTGCCCATATCTCATGTTGAATTGCAATCCCCAGTGTTGGAGGTGGGGCCTGGTGAGAGGTGATTGGATGATGGGGGCAGATTCCTCCTTGGTGCTATTGTAATAGTGAGTGAGGTCTCATGAGATCTGATCATTCAAGTGTGCTACACCTCCCCTCTCTCTCTCTCTTGCTCCTTCTCTGGCCATGTAAGACATGTCTGCCTCTCCTTCACCTTCTGCAATGATTGTAAGTTTCCTGAGGCCTCCCCAGAAGCAGAGCCACTATGTTTCCTGTACAGCCTGCAGAACGGTGAGCCAATTAAACCTCTTTTCTTTATAAATTACCCAGCTCCAGGTTTTTTTCTCTCTCTCTCTTTTTTTTTCACTGCATCTAGGCTGGAGTGCAGTGGTGCAGTCTTGGCTCACTGCAACCTCCACCTCCTGGATTCAAGCAATTCTTGTGTCTCAGGCTCCTGAGTAGCTGGGATTACAGGTACGTGCCACCATGCCCGGCTAATTATTGTATTTTTAGTAGAGATGGGGTTTCGCCATGTTGGCCAGGCTGGTTTTGAACTCCTGACCTCAGGTGATCCATCCACCTTGGCCTCTCAAAGTGGCAGGATTACAGGTGTGAGCCACTGCGCCTGGCTCGAGCTTCAGCTTTATAGCAGTGTAAGAATTGACTAATACAGCATATACAGGAAGAAATTGTGACAGGGAAAGGGCTACAAGTTAGAAATTATGGCTTCAAGCCGGAGCATCATACCTCTGGCTAAGCAATGGAATCACTGGAGTGTTTCAAAAAATATCAGTGTCTGAGCCTCATCTCTATAGGTTCACAATGGTATTAATTAATTTTTATTTTTTGTATAGATAGGGTTTTGCTATATTGTCCAGGCTGGTCTTGAACTGAGCTCAACTGCTTCTCCAGCCTCAGTCTCCCAAAGTCCATGGATTGCAGGTGTGAGCCAGTATGCCAGGCACACACTGGTATTTTATTAAACATTCCCCTCCCCTTGCCTTCCCCTCAAAATCTCAGAGATTCTAATATGGAGTCAGGTTTGAGAATCATCGTCCTAAACCAATATATTCTTTCCTATGGTTGATTTCCACCACAATTTTCACTGTGGTTGAACGTTATTTCTTTTTATTGCTTCTCTTTGGCGTGGAAATGCAAACATTTACTTAATATGCATATTTATTTCATAAAGTAAGCTTGAGGGCAATACCCATGCCTATTTGTATTCTGTTTATCAAGCAACTGAAAGGGATGTAAATGCATGGACTCAGGAACCTGTTGAGTTGGTGGGGGCCTGTTGGGTTGGTGGGGGGCGAGGCGGGGGAGAGCATCAGGACAAATAGCTAATGCATGTGGAGCTTAAAACATAGGTGATGGGTTGAAAGGTGCAGCAAATCACCATGACACACATATACCTATGTAACAAACCTGCACGTTCTGCACATGTATCCGGAAACTTAAAGTTAAAAAATAAAGAAAGAGGGCCAGGCGCGGTGGCTCAAGCCTGTAATCCCAGCACTTTGGGAGGCCGAGGCGGGTGGATCACGAGGTCAAGAGATGGAGACCATCCTGGTCAACATGGTGAAACCCCGTCTCTACTAAAAATACAAAAAATTAGCTGGGCACGGTGGTCCATGCCTGTAATCCCGGCTACTTGGGAGGCTGAGGCAGGAGAATTGCCTGAACCCAGGAGGCGGAGGTTGCGGTGAGCCGAGATCGCGCCATTGCACTCCAGCCTGGGTAACAAGAGCGAAACTCCATTTCAAAAAAATAAAAAAATAAAAATAAATAAAAAAAAATAAAGAAAGAAAGGGCTGCACGTGGCACATTCTAATGTTTAGGCTGCTTGTTTGGGGCTGTGATCTGTGAGCCCCTCTCTTGCTCCTCTGACTTTGTTGTTGTTGATGGCATTGCAGTTGGATGGCCAGAACACTGGGATTGGCAGTCGGGAGTCCTCAGTTTTGGCCCCACCTCGGGCACTAGCTGGACTTAAACTTAAGTTGCCTCATCCTTGTGAGACATTAGGAATTTGGCTCCAGCACCTCCTTCATAGACCTTGTTCTTTCAATTGACTCAACACTGCAGTGCTTGCTCAAGAAGCAGGGGGTTCAGGCGGGGGGGAAGCACTGTCTGTAGTGCTACAGGAACCCCCAAATAATCTCTCAGCAGAGTTACTAGGCTTAGGAATTGTCTCCTTTAGTCTTGCCAGGTCAAAAGGTGTGTAGATCCTAGGGAGTCCATTTTTGCATTTCTAGGGGAATCAGGAACTCAGAGACACAATGTGTGGGATGGGTAGGAAAAGGCGGTGGGGCTGAGCAATGACTTGGAGAATGATTTCAGGATCTCAGAAAAGCTGTGAGGGATCACCAGAATTAGGTGACGTTTCAACATCTGTAGGAGGTGTGTGGTCCTATCACATAAGAAGCACATGAAAAGGATGCAGGATTCTGTAGAGGTAAGATGGACAAATACATAGTTATAAGCCTTAAGGTTCACATAAATAACAGCTATAGAACCTGGATAGGGAGTTATGGACTCCACTCTGGCTTGACTGTTAGTAACTGATCACTTGTAATCAAGAGACTAGTCTACTAAGCCTCCTCCATCTTTAAGTTAAAAAGTTAAAAACCAGGGCTGGATGCAGTGGCTTACACCTCTAATCCCAGCACTTTGGGAGGCTGAGGTGGGTGGATCACCTGAGGTCAGGAGTTCGAGACCAGTCTGGTCAAGCTGGTGAAACCCTGTCTCCACTAAAAATACAAAGATTAGCTGGGTGTTGTGGCAAGTGCCACTCAGCTACTTGGAAGGCTGAGGCAGGAGAATCACTTGAACCTGGCCGGTGGAGGTTGCAGTGAGCTAAGACTGCACCATTGCACTTCAGCCTGGGTGACAGAGCGAGACTCCTTCTCAAAAAAAAGAAAGAAAGAAAGAAAGAAACAAACAAACAAACAAACAAACAAACTTTGGAAATAGGGCTTGACAGGTTCATAGAGTCAGCAGCTCGGATGTAATCAGCATCCCACCCGGAACCTCTGGTTGATTAGCAAACTCAGGTGGCTGAGAAGAGAAAACCTCTCCTGTGGGTTGACATTTTCATAGCCCTAGGAAAATTTAAAATTAAGCACACAAACATTTAACAGAATCAAAACTATAGTTTTCATAGTTTCAAGTTAAAGAATTTGTGCATATATAATATTTATGTGAGCATAATTTTAGAGAATTTGGCCTATTGGAATACTAGACTACCTTCAATATTTCATTTTAATGTATGTACTTGAGTAATTGATTGGAATTTGTGATAAGTTGAAATATTTCCAAGTTTACATATAGTCTGGACATTAGGAGAATTTAAGGTTCACTGTATCTTGTATGCTGAATTTATTAGATCTGTAAGAATTACTTTTGTACTTGGGAAGGTTTGTCAGTCAGATGAAGTACTTAAAAAGGAATTGCATTTCTTAAATTTATTAAATGCCATTTAAAATGTTAAAGAGGTTTAATTAACTAAGCGTGTAAATGGGGCTAAGCATTAATCAAAACCCTCTCAAAGTGATTGTTAATATTTGCTAGACTTATAAATAGGATAATAAGATTCTTAAGGTGATTTTAAAAGCGTAAGGAAGAGCTATAAATTTCTAAATCTAGAAATTTAATAAATCAAATACTAATTTTCAAAACCCAAGTAAATTTCAGAGTGGTCTTTTCAGTGTGCAAAAGCCACCCTCAAGGACATAAAATACCTTCCTAACCAGTGAGTCTTCAGCAGTGCCGGGGGAGGGAGCGGAAATGGAAAAGGGAAAATAAGATTTTAGTGTCATTGGATTGTCTTGTCCCCAAGGTCAGGCTAGATGGTGTATTCTGCTCCATGCCAAATTGCTCATCTCACAGGAGACTATAATTAAACACACGCTAACAGTGTGGGGGATCAGAATTGCTGAGGAGGGCGTTTGGCGACTAAGAAGGTAGGTTAAGTCGTGATGGCTTTGGGCTCTCAGCAGTCCCTCTCAGTAAGCCCTTCTAAGTTATATTCCACTGTTTTGTTTGCTGTTAGTTACTCACCAGATAATTTCCCCTGAGCAAGAATAAGAACATTCTATGGTAGAGGCTGAGGTTTTTGTTTCCCAGGGGGTTTGCTGCTGAGAGCCAGTGGGAATGTGTATCAGTCCAAATTCTCTCTCTCTCTCTTTTTTTTTTTTTTTGAGATGGAGTCTTGCCCTGTCACCCAGGCTGGAATGCAATGGCGTGATCTTGGCTCACTGTAACCTCGGCCTCCCAGGTTCAAGGGATTCTCCTGCCTCAGCCTCCTGAGTAGCTGGGATTACAGGCATCCGCCACCATGCCTGGCTAATTTTTGTATCTTTAGTAGAGACGGGTTTCACCATGTCGACCAAGCTGGTCTTGAACTCCTGACCTCGTGATCTGCCTGCCTCAGCCTCCCGAAGTGCTGGGATTGCAGGCGTGAGCCACCACACTTGGCCCCCAAATTCTTATTACAGCCAGTAGAAGCCAGCTTCAGCTGATTTAAGCAGAAAGAGGGTTGTTGAAAAGCCACTCACAGAATCACTGGGGAGGTAGGAGACTCCAACTCAGAAGCAGTGTTGGTCAGAACCATGGTCACAGACATGCCACAGAAAAACATCTGGTGGTAATGCTGCTGTTGCTGTGGAACATGAGATCCCACAGTTGAGCCCCTGGTGGGGGATGTCACCCCTGAAATGGCTACCAGGAAGATTCTGCACATCCTGCTTCTCTGCATTCATCCCAACACCTGCATCCATCACAAGGTCTCAGGTGGATGTGCCTGACTGGCTCATGTCATGTGCCTGTGTCCAAGTTGCTGGAAGGCTGAGAAGGAGGCTTGTGACATTTCAGCTTTTGTGGTAGGAGGCAGCTCTGGCTCTGACAGTAGTGATGTGTTGGAGCTAGTTTACAAGGGCTGCTTGTAAAAATTTCAGGGACTTGTGAACTGGCTGTTAAACACAGTCATTGTTAAAAAGTAAATTATAATAGATATACTCTCTCTATTCCTCTTGCAACGTCTAAAAGAAATATAAGACTGTTAATGGAGGCAAGAAAAAGGCAGATGAGCTAGGTACCTTGGGACCCAGGAATAATACATTAGTGAGTTCTGAGCTGAAGAAGCTGGCAATGCAGAAATGCCAATAGGTGTAGGCAAAAAAGCCCCAACCAAAGTCTGCTCTCTCTAGCCAAAGGAGTAGGAAAGAGGAAACATAGCAGGACAGAAAACTTTCAGACACTAATAGCCAAACACAGCAGAAAATACTGTGACCTCCTCACCCCATCCCAACTCAGGCCAACAAAGGCTAAATTGGAAGCCTATATTTCCAACCTTGAGAAACCATCAAGGCACCTCAATACCCATGATGGAGTGATGTCATAGGAGACCAAGTAGAACCTGGACTTCCAGCCCCACCTAGCAATAACAAGGTACTCTTCATCCTTTCCACTGGATGGTGTCAGAGGATGCCTAGTGGGGAGTCAGAACCTTTGTAATCATTCAGCAGTAAGAGACAGAGGGGGACACTATATCATGATAGAAGAGTCAATTTATCAAAAGACTCAATTTTTCAAGAAGACATAGCAATCCAAAATGTACATGTACGAAACAACAGAGCTGCAAAATAGGAGAAGCAAAAACCGATTGAATTGATAAGAGAAACAGACAAATCACAATTATGACTGGAGACTTCAACACCCCTCTCTCAACAATTGCTAGAATAATTGAAGCTAAAGTTAGCAGGGATATAGAGGAACTCAATAACAATATCAACTGAGAGGATTTAATTGACATTTACAGAACACGAAGGCTAAACCATCAGAATACACATTCTTTTTACATGGTCATGGAGCATATACCAAGGTAGACCCTATTCTGGGCTATAAAACAAATTGCAACAAACTTAAGAGAATTAAAATAGTATAGTTTGTTATCTGCCACAATGGAATTAAACTAGAATAACAGAAAAATAATAGGAAAACCTCCAAACACTTGGAAATGAAACAACATATTTTCAGTAATTAATGAGTCAAAAAGGGAGACTCAAGGAAAATTTAAAAAATTATTGAACTAAATGAAAACTAAAATATAGCACATCAAAATTTGTGGGACACAGCCAAAGCAATGCTGAGAGAGAAATTTATAGCATTAAATGTATACATCAGAAAAGAGGAAAAGTTTCAAACTAATAATCTAAGCTCCCACCTCAAGAATCTAGAAAAGATGAGCAAACTAAACCCAAAGCAAATGGAAGGAAGGAAATAACAAAGATAAGAGTAGAGATGAACAAAATTGGAAACGAAAACAGTAGAGAAAATCAACGAAACAAATAACTTTGCTATATTTTAGTTTTCATTTAGTTCAATAATTTTTATTATTGAAATCATTATTTTATTATTGGATCATTATTGTGATTGAAATGTTCTTTAATTTTTCCCTGCCAATGTCAGTATTCTGGTTGTGACACTAATCTCAAAATAAAATGTATAATTAACAAAAATTATATTCAAACACAGGTAAATACATTATATTAAAAATAAAAGTACTGAATACTCAAAATTCATGACTTCCCAATTATTTTATTACTTTTACTATTGTCTATATTCTCAGTGTTATTTATGTCTGTTATATCTGTATGTTGGAAATATTCTATAATGATGTGCTGTGGCACATTTCTTCCCAATTCTGCATTCAGTGACATTACACTAATAGCTTGAAATTGGCTATTGTGGGAGTATTTACACCAGAGAAATCAGCAGATACTACAAATTAGGTCCTCCCCTTCTTTTTTTCGTAGATGGTTTTTAAACTTTCACTGGGACACCACTGCTTATAAGGTAGGGAATTTCTCAAACATAGGAAGTGGGTTTAGATACTGGGTGACTCCGCCTCCCAAAGAGCAAATGTCAATCAAAAAATGGATAATGTCTCAGATCAGTTATAGAGGAGGAAGAAGCTGGCTTTTCCTAAGGCTACTTCCTCTCTACCTCATTGCTTCCCTCATTTTATAGAAGGCCGTTGTGAACTGTGGTTGAAGCAGATGCTGGAGGAATGGAATCCTGGCCGTTTATAATCTCATTTCTTTGATATTCAGCATAGAAATGGCAGGATGGTAAAACTACAAAAAAAAAAAAAAAAAAAAAACCAAACAAAAAAAATGGAGCTTCGCGAATGCTCAGATCTCTTTTATACTTTTGCCCAGGCACTGCCATTTCTACTCTCTCTCCGTCAAATTTAGATCCTTTTGTTAGCATCCTGATCTAGGGACCTTTGCTCTTCTGCAAGCTTTTCCATCCCTTGCATATCGATTTGGCCATAAATGAGAAGGAAGCAGAAAGAGATGGACCTGTGGAACTGATGAACTATCCTATCCTATGTTACAGCTATGGTGATAGGTCCAAAGGTCAGGTCTGTATAGACAAGAGGACACATGGACATTGGTTATAAGGCATTCTCTTCACCCACTAGAGTTGCTAAACTGGCGTTGGCAGTATTCATGGTCCTTGCCTCACAGACAGGGAGGACCTCTCTGTAGCCAGAATGTGGCCAACACAGAACTGGGCAGAGATAAGAGACAGAGTCTTTTTCTTCATTTCATCCCCCCCGCCTTTTTTTTTTTTTTTTTTTTTTTGAGACGGAGTCTTGCTTGGCTTACTGCAAGATCTCCTGGGTTTAAATGATTCTTCTGCCTCAGCTTCCTGAGTAGCCGGGACTACAGGTGTGCACCACCATGACTGGCTAAGTTGTATGTTTAGTAGAGATGGGGTGTCACCATACTGGCCAGACTGGTCTTGAGCTCCTGATCTCGTGATCCGCCCATCTTAGCCTCCCAAAGTGCTGGAATTACAGATGTGAGCCACCACGCCCAGCCAGAGTCTTTTTTGGGCTGAGTCCCTGAGCCTTTGAGTTCCTGGTCCCTGCAGCTTGGCCTCCCTTGCTAAATTCCATTTTTGGTTTAAGCAAATTCCAGTTGAGTTATTTGGCACATGCAGCTGAAAAAAATTCAGAGAAACACACTCCATACAGAGCGCCCCTGGTCCGTACAGCCTCTCTTTCCTCCATTGGCTCCACTCTGGAGATTATAATTGTGATCTAAAACTTGCAGCTGCAACCTAAAACCATGGAACGCCTCCATTCTACCTAGAGATTTGGTTGACTTTTAAGGATAGGCTTCAGAGGTCCCCTGAGAAGGCTGCCTTTCTCTTCTGTGCTGCATCCAGACACAGAGTTAAGGCAGAGGCAGGGAAACAGCACGATTCTGCTGTTTTATAGCCTGAAAGAAACATTTGGACAGGAATGCACTTTTTTTCTTTTTCAGAATACAAGGAAACTCCAAAAATCAAGCCAAATGTTTTTGAGAAACATTTTGTGCAGTAAACGGATTGGGTGCTAAGACACCTCCGTCTTCGCTTCCCATAGTCCCTGATTTATTTTGGCATCAGAGTGTCTGCAGTGCTACCATTCAGCCACATGTTAATTTTTTGTCTACGCAAGGGTGTAAACTGCATATGGTTTATTTCAATTAGCCTAATTGTTTTTGGTATTTAATAGCTAATTGTCTTAATTAGCTTCCAAAGCACAACAATGCCGAGAACGGTAATGACTACATCTTATCCATATGGTTACAGAAGACAGATGACTCAATTTCCCATCCTCAGGCTGTGTGAGTCTCAGGAGGACAGGGCAGATGTGCAAGGAAGAAGATGGAAGTCCTCGAGAGAGCTGGCCCGGCCTTGAATGCAAAAACCTGAATATTAAGAATAAATGAGGAGGTGATGGACAGGGAAATAAAGCAGAAGAAAGAAGGATTTATAGAGGACTCAAGTCATCTATTTTCTTAATGTAGATACCATGCAGTGATGCTGGGTGAATAATAATAAGAATAACAACAAATTTCACAGTGCCAGCAGGCTGTATTGGCTCTGATCTGAAGAGGCGATGTTTGAAGACCAAATTGTGGGACCCTGAGAGTGAGAAATGCCCCGTGGTGCAATCAGTCTTAGGAATAGCTGGTAGCTGTCAAAGCCTGGGTGACATTTCTCTGGCAAATATGGCTCAGAAGTAGTTCATAGCTAGTGCCCAGCATATATTAGGAGCTTAATATATATTTTTAATCAGCAGCTGCCAGGAAATCCTGTGGGCTCAACCTTCAAAATCTATCTCTAACCTGACACTTAGTATCTCCTTTACTGCTGCATCCTGGTCTGATCCACCACTGTCTTTCACCTGGCTGCCTCTCCCAGCCTCCCAATTGGTCTCTTTCCATTTACCCTCAGCCCCTCTGTGTTTACTCTCAAAGCACAGCTAAAGGAATCCTTTAAAGGCAGAACTCATATTATACCTCTGCTCTTCTCAGAACCCTCTCATGGCTCCCAACTCACTTGGGATAAAAGCTGGAGTCCTTGGAATGACCAACAAAGTCCTTCCCTATTTTCTTGTGCCTTTCTGAGTTAATCTCCCACTTAGTTCCCTCACCTGTTCATGCTTTAGGGCTGCACTACCTGATTCATTTCCACTAGCCACATGCAGCTACTTAAATTCAACTAAAATTAAAAGTTGAAGGCTGGTGTGGAAGCTCACGCCTGTAATCCCAGCATTTTGGGAGTCCAAGGTGGGAGGATTGGTTGAACCCAGGAGTTCGAGACCAACCTGGGCAACTGTATTAGTCCATTTTCACGCTACTGTAAAGAACTATCTGAGGCTGGTTAATTTTTGAAGGAAAGAGGTTTAATTGATTCACAGTTCTGCATGGCTGGGGAAGCCTCAGGAGACTTACAATCATGGTGGAAGGCGAAGAGGCAAGCACCTTCTTCACAAGGCAGCCAGAAAAAGAGAGTGAGGGGGGAACTGCCAAACACTTTTAAAGCATCAGATCTCATGAGAACTCACTATCATGAGGACAGCATGAGGGAAACCACCCCAAGATTCGATCACCTCCCACCAGGTCCCTCTCTTGACACATGGGGATTACAACTGGAGATGAGATTTGGATGAGGACACAGAGCCAAACCATATCCGCAAGACTCTGTCTCTACAAAAACTTTTAAAATTAGCTGAGTGTGGTGGTGTGTGCCTGTGGTCCTAGCAACCTCTTGCCTTCATAAAGGTGGGAGGGGAGGCTGAGGTGGGAGGATCATCTGAGCTCAGGGATTTGAGGCTGCAGTGAGCCATGATTGTACCACTGCATTCTAGCCTGGGTGACAGAGCAAAACCCTTTCTTGAAAGAAAGAAAGAAAGAAAGAAAGAAAGAAAGAAAGAAAGGAAGAAAGAGAAAGAAAAAAGAAAGTTGATTCCCTCAGTTGCACTGGCCATGCTTTAAATGTTCAATTGCCACAGGAGACCAGTAGCTATTGTATTGCACAGCACAGGTAGAAAACATCATCCCAGAAAGTTCCATCGCGCAGTGACGCTTTAAGGACTTTAAACTATCTGGCGAGCTCTTTCCAAAGATAGCCGCTTGGCAAACTCTCTCAACTCCCAAATCTTTGTTCAAATGTCACCATTTCCAGGAGGCCCACACTGATCACTCAATTTAAGCCCAGCTCCCCACTGCAAGCATTCCTGCTCCCTTGCTCTGCTCACTTTTTTTCTATAGCACTTAACAGATTACAGTGTCTTATACAATATAATCATTTATTACACTCCCTGGTTACTATCAGACTCCCCCACCCTGTGAAAATGTATACTCCACGAATTGAGGGTTTTTTGGGTCCATTAGTGCCTGGCACAGAGTGGGCACTTGCCAAACATTGTCAGAAGAGTTAGTTAATGGATCAACACATTTGTTGGGCACCTGCTAAGTTCCAAGCTTTTTGCTAGACACTGGGGATACACAGAAAAACTAAAGAGAAATTGTTCCCACCTTTAGGAGTGTCTATTCTAGTGGGAGAAACAAGTAAACAAGTACCTAACACAAATTTTGGAAAGTCCTCTGAAAGAAACAAATAAGGAGAAGTAGAGAAGTGTGTGTGTGAGTGTGTGTATGTGTGGGGGGGCTGGGTAGGGAGGCTCTGATGAAGTCGAGCAAGCTTTGTAAGGAAAGTACAAGTACTGAAGAGTATTCCAGAGGAAATACTCTGTGTGGGGAGACCCTGATGCAGGCAGGAACACATGCATGGATAAGGGGATGTTGCTCAGAGATGACTGGTGAATCAGAATCATCACAGATCAGTCGCCAAGTGGGGGCTGCCTTTTATGGCAGTGCTGCTTGAACTGTAGTCTTGAATGGGCAGCATTATGTCATCTGGGATCTTGTTAGAAATGCAAATTCATAAGCCAATTGCAGCCCTGAGAATCTGTGTTTTCCCGAGCCCTCTGGATAATTCTGATGCGCCGTGTTCTAGAGCCCTGTATCCCTCTATAGAATCTAAGCACATGGTGATCACCCCGTTAACTATTGCTTGAATGAGTAAATGAATGAATGAATAAACGAGTAAATGAAGGGACAAGTATAAACCCACTCCCTGCCACTGTCCCCCATGCTTGTTCTCCTTCACGTTCCCATTCTTTGAAGCTCAGATGTCATTAGCATGAACACAAAGCCATACTTTCTTTGTTGAGCCAGAGGACAATCACTAAGTGCAAGAATGAAGAAAGAAATACCTGCGTGTCACAGGAATTAAGAGATATGAAAGGAGGGTGAAAGGCATTTCTGATGGGGGAAAGCAAAGGCTGAGGCTGGGAGGAGCATAGCTTACCCCGGGGAGAGAAAGAGGTGCTCAACTAGAAAAGGCTGTTTGTGTGAGAGGAAGTGGGGAGTACTCTGGAAGGTGGAGTAGTTAATGCCGGGACAAGTCTCTACTGTTGGTATAGGAAATACAAAGTAGGCGAGCGGAGCTGGTCTCTGAATGCTTTTAAGAAAGATAGTGTTATCACCTGCAAGCTATTGGAGTGATAAAACATAAAGTGGGCTTGGCATTGTGTAAAGCAGCCGTCCCCAACCTTTTTGGCACCAGCGACCAGTTTTGCGGAAGACAATTTTTCCACGGATGGGGGAATGGTTTCTGGATGAAACTGTTCCACCTCAGATCATCAGGCATTCGTTAGATTCTGATAAGGAGCATGCAACCTAGATCCCTCACATGCACAGTTCACAATAGGGTTTTTGCTCCTAGGAGAATCTGCTGTCGCCACTGATCTGACAGGAGGCGGAGCTCAGGCTGTAATGCTCCTGGCCTGAGCTCCTGGCTCACCTTCCTAACAGGTCTCGGAGGGAGAACCGGTACTAGTTCTTGCCCTGGGAGTTGGGGACCCGTGCTGTAAAGAATATCTTAGCTGTGCATTTCGTGTTTGACAAAGCAGGGAGATACTGTGACCCGCTAGTGCTTTCTGTGTGCCACACCCTGGTCTAAGTATTTTACATGCACAATGCTCATTTGATCCTCACAATCCAATGAGACACCTACTCTGTATTACTTGACCAAGGACAGGATTGTGGCACGGAGAGGCTAAGTAACTGGCCTAAGATCACCCAGCCAATAAGTGGTAGAGCCCATATTGAACCCGGGCAGTCTGGTTGCCCTATACCAGGCTGCCTCGACTATCCTGAGTCTAAAAGACCTTGGGGAGCAGTTCTCTGCCTTGCTCCTCACCTGTCCTGGTGGAGGCCCTCATGGTTCTTCCTTCCCGGCTCTTCTTTCTCTCCTCTGGTTCTGTCCTCTCCACGGGTCCCATCGCTCTTTCCTTTACCTCATGGTTTCTGTGGTTAGTGTGTCAGCCAGTTAGTGTCGGCAGGTGTGTTAGTCTGTTTTTATGCTGCCGACAAAGGCATATCTGAGACAGGAAAGAAAAAGAGGTTTAATTGGCCTTATAGTTCCACTTGGCTGGGGAGGCCTCAGAATCACAGTGGGAGGTAAAAGGCACTTTTAATATGGTGTTGGCAAGAGAGAATGAGGAGGAAGCAAAAGCAGAAACCCTAGATAAACCCATCAGATCTCAAGAGACTTATTCCCTATCATAAGAATAGCATGGGAAAGACTGGCCGCCATGATTGAATTACCTCCCCCTGGGTCCCTCCCACAACACGTGGGAGTTCTGGGAGACATAATTCAAGTTGAGATTTTGGTGGGGACACAGGCTAACTATATCAGCAGGAAAACCTCATGTTGTGCAAAAGGAGGAGGGAGCTATGGGCATAGTCCCAGGTCTGACAGGGTAGACTCAAATTTTGTGGAGCCTGAAGTTCATACTTAAAGGTCTTCTTTAAGAAAAAGCAAACAAAAATGTCTTATTGCTGCAAATTTTACAAAACCATTGACCAGGTGAGTCATGCCTCACCCTACCCAGGGTTCAGGAGGGGGCCTCATTAGCTTCTCAGAAAACCTAACCTGCCTCTGGGCCTGGGCCTGGCTATTCTAGTCACCCAGGAGGGAAAAGTCTATAGGACAAGCGTCTCTCTTGCTAATCCTGAGCCCCACCCAAAGCAAAAGTCGAGCGCATTAGGCTGGGTGCAGTGGCTCACGCCTGTAATCCCAGCACTTTGGGAGGCCAAGGTGAGAGAATCATTTGAGGTCAGGAGTTCAAGACCAGCCTGGCCCACATGGCAAAACCTTGCCTCTACTAAAAATACAGAAGTTAACAGGTGTGGTGGTGCATGTCTGTAATCCCAGCTACTTGGGAGGCTGAGGCACAAGAATTGCTTGAACACGGGGAGTGGAGGTTGCAGTGAGCCAAGTTCACACCAGCCTGGGTGACAGAGCAAGACTCTGTGTAAAAAACAAACAACAACAACAAAAAAACATATGCTCCTGGAATCTCTTTTTGCCTCCCACCAAAGCCTTGGGGTGGCCCTTTTATCACTGTAGCTTGGAAAGGGCAAGAAAACTCCATCTGCCTCATTTAGGAAAGTAGTCGTTTATTAAAGCGCAAGGTGGTGGGTGGAGGGCTCTGGAGTGTTTGAATCCAGTTAGGACCCCCACTGCTGTAAATTGAGACGTGTGAACTGCCTGCCGAAAGAGGAGCTGGCGTTTTCCTGGCTGGGCTCCAGGGGACAGGCTGTCATCAGCTTCAGTGAACGATCCCAGCTCCTTTCCCTTTGCTGGCTTCGTACTTATTTTAGTCTGTTCTGCGTGCATTTCGTAAATAAGGTTCAATCAAGGAGTGACCTGGCTTCTGCCTCAGCAAACAAAGCCTGGGTGACATCGAGACTCTGTGTTAAAAAAAAAAAATTGGATTTTTTAAATGGTAAGTAATTTATTAGTTCAGAACTAAATATGAGCTTCTGTAAACAGGTCTTTCCCCAGATCACCATTTGGGCTAGCAGGGCGAGCATGCCAGAAGTGGGTTTTAGCCAGTCTTTAAGAGGGAACACAATCAGGGTGGCTTTAGAAACATTAATTGGGAGGTTTCATAGGATAGCTTCAGCCAGGAGGGGCAGAGAGACGAATCAGGTGGTGGAGGAGAAACCTGAGGGTGAGGGGATGAGGGTGAAGTGGGGGAGTCATGGGTGGGGAGAGGGGACTCAAGCCCATGTGTTTTCTTTTTTTTCCCCCTTTTTATTGCATTTTAAGTTTTGGGGTACAACCCATGCATTTTCTATCATCATGACCTTCTAGCTTTTTTTTTTTTTAAATGAGATGGAGTCTTGCTCCATCGCCAGGCTGGAGCACAGTGGGGCGATCTCGGCTCACTGCAACCTCCACTTCCTGGGTTCAGGTGATTCTCCTGCCTTAGCCCCCTGAGTAGCTGGGGCTACAGGCACTCACCACCATGCCCAGCTAATTTTTGTATTTTTAGTAGAGATGGAGTTTCACCATGTTGGCCAGGATGGTCTCGATCTTCTGACCTTGTGATCCGCCCACCTCAGCCTCCCAAAGTGCTGGGATTACAGGTATTAGCCATCTCACCCGGCATAACCCCCTAGGTTTTAATGAATGAATGTGCCACTTCAAAGGGGGTGATGATGTATGGTCCCAGCCTGGCTGCTGTCAGCTTCACTGTGTGGTTGTCAACTTACACTGCCAACTTCACCAGGATTCTCCAGGGGCTAACACAGGCATTAAAAGCACTCACTTGATATTCAAATATTCCCTTTTTCCATTTTCTTCTCCCTCTGCCTCAGAGGAGATTGACTGTAAATGGCAACTTCACAGACCGTCCTGAGTTGCACATTGAAGCGAAGCCAGCAGTCCTGGGATTTACAATCATAACCTCTTGGAACTGAACTATTAACGAATCCAAACACGAGTATATTAAGTCACCAACCCTGGCTTGAGCAATTACCGACGTCTCCTCTTCAGTCAATAATTCTAAAAATGGTTTGAACTGCTGCTTCTTTAATCAGATCTCAAGCTTGGAGAGGCTGCGTCTCCCTTTTCCCTGAAGATATTGCAGGAGCCGGAGTGAGATGTCTCCCTTACCCCCTCCGCCCCAGGAATCATGTGACTAGTTTGAAGTCTGAAGATGGAGAGGCTGAAAATTAAGTGTTAAATGATCAAGTTTCTTGAAATGTGTCCAGTCTTTTAAGAAGTACCATGTTGGCCAGGTGTGGTGGCACACACCCATAATCCCAGCACTTTAGGAGTCTGAGGCAAGAGGATTGCTTGAGTCCAGGAGTTCAAGACCAGCTTGGGCAATAGAGTGAGAATTTAGTGCCACAATTTTTTTTTTTTTTAATTATCCAGGCATGGTGGCGTGTGTCTGTAGTCTCAGCTACTTGGGAGGCTGAGGCTGAGGTGGGAGGATGGCCTGAGCTTGGGAGGTCAAGGCTGCAGTGAGCTGTGATCACGCCTCTGCACTCCAGCCTGGATGACAGGGTGAGAAATTGTCTTAAAAAAAAAAAAAAAGAAAGAAAAACCACGTTATTTGAACAAGAAGAAGCAGAAGCAGCAGAGCAACAGGCAGAGTTCACCTAGAAACTGAGATGATAAGTGAGTTGTAAAAGAAATACTTGTTGAAGGTAACAAGTTAATAAGGCAGACAGACCTTGAGGGCAGGATTTGTTCTGATCCAGGTCACGGTGCAGTGAATACTGGTCCTGACTCTGAATGTATGAGCCTGGCCTGGCACATCTCCCTTCTGAGTCAGGCTGCTCTTGATCAGTGGCTGCTGAAGAGTCAGGGCGGGGGTTGGAGGTGATGGATGCACAACGTTAAGCAACATCATGAGAAAGGGATTCTTTCCTTCTTCAGGCAGGGTCTGGCTCTGTTGCCCAGGCTGGAGTGCAGTGGCTCAATGTCAGTTCATTGCAACTTCTGCTTCCTGGGTTCAAGCAATTCTCCTGCCTTAGCCTCCTGAGTAGCTGGGATTCCAGGTACCTGCCACCAAGCCCGGCTAATTTTTGTATTTTTAGTATAGATGGGTTTCATCATGTTGGCCAGGCTGGTCTCAAACTCCTGGGCTCAAGTGGTCCGTCTGCCTCAGCCTCAGTCTCCCAAGTAGTTGGTATTTATTACAGGCATGAGCCACTGTGCCCAGCCAATGTTTGGTGCCAGACTGGCTGGGCTTGAATCCTGGCCTTACCATCTACTATGTAAGTGACTATGGGCAAGTTACTTAATCTCTCTGTGCCTCAGTTTCCACATTTCTCAAGGTGATAAGATTGATACCTGCTGTTTGGGGTTGTTGTGAGAGCTGTGCCTGGCACAGAGTTCTGTGTAAATGTTTCTTGTTAATGATGATGAATTCACTTTTAATTCTGATTTAATAAAGAGAAGGTCTCAGCTTGGTCCTAATGTTTCAACAACCTCTCTTGGCACTTGCTAATCTCCTTTTAACAGAGAACAGGGATTAATTTGTGAGTTTTTCATTATATTTATTTTATGGGTTATCTCATATTTTGGACTTATATGGCAAGTGAAATTGGTTTTCCCTTTTATAACAGTGACATAAAGTTGTTTTTAGAAAGTAACTTTATTTGAATACAGTGTGAGTTGACTTAAGCAAAAAGTATTAAGAAAATTATAAATGTAAGTGTGATATGACAAAGGCAAAAATTCTGAAGGTGGGACCCAGGTGACAGAAGTTTGGGAAGCAGTAGACTTGGAATCTCCGTGCAAGCGTCTTTCAAATGAGGATACTCCTGGGCATTTCTTTCTTTCTTTTTCTTTTTTTTTTTTTTTTTGAGATGGAGTCTTGCTCTGTCGTCCAGGTTGGAGTGCAAATGGCATGATCTGGCCCACTGCAACCTCTGCCTCCTGGGTTCAAACAATTCTCCTGCCTCAGCCTCCTGAGTAGCTAGGACTACAGGTGCCCACCACCACTCCCGGCCGATGTTTTGTATTTTTAGTAGAGACGGGGCTTCACTGCCTTAGCTGGGATGGTCTTGATCTCCTGACCTCGTGATCTACCTGCCTCAGCCTCCCAAAGTGCTGGGATTACAGGCGTGAGGCACGGTGCCCGGCACCCCTGGGCATTTTTATATTCAGGAGGAAGATTCAGCAAGAAGCGTCTTCTGGCTTCCGCCTGCTTCCTTTTGCTCTTCCATCTGTATATGGCCACAGAGATGAGTCACTGGATAAGTTCAGTGACTGCCCCATACCATGGCCACACCCTCCCTTTCCCCATGATACTGCAACCCTCTGACTCTGGGATGGGGTTCCCAGAAGAAACAGGCAGACTGGTTTTTTTTTTGAGATGGAGTTTCACTCTTGTTACCCAGGCTGGAGTGCAATGGCACGATATCAGCTCACCGCAACCTCCGCCTCCTGGGTTCAAGCAATTCTCCTGCCTCAGCCTCCTGAGTAGCTGGGATTACAGGCATGCACCACCATGCCCAGCGAATTTTTGTATTTTTAGTAGAGACGGGGTTTCACCTTGTTGACCAGGATGGTCTTGATCTTTTGACCTCATGTTCCATCCGCCTCGGCTTCCCAAAGTGCTGGGATTATAGGTGTGAGCCACCGCGCCCGGCCCAGGCAGACTCTTCATGTGCATGGCATCTGGGGAGTCACATGACAACCGAGCAATTTAGATCATTTAGACCCATTGTAGACAAAGGATGCAGTTTTGGTTAAGCCTGAACCCATCGCTTCCCTTTCCAGGCACCAGATTCCTTCACGCCTCCTGAATGAGAAAGAAAGCAGGTCTGCCAAGTCTCAGGAAGGCAAAACGAACATCAATAGCTATTTCTATAGAGGGAGGAGACTGGGTGAAATTAGATGACAGCATAAGGACCTGAAGAACATGTTTTTAGGCATCATGGGCAAATAAACAGAAAAAGATGGAAATGTTAAATTCTGAACATTTTAAGCTGAGTAATTACAGAGAAACAGGTTTGGGGCCCATGTAAGGAAGATTTGGGTAGCATAAGCCATAAATTCGTGGATCATATGGGTGGTTGAAATAAAGGCCTTTAACGAGACCCCCAGTCAGAGAATCTGTTTCTACAGTTCTGGATCTCGGGCCTCCAATTTCAGCTTTCCACGGGAAGCCATCCAAGGGCGGTTTGTCCAGCTCTGAACTAGGCCTGTCTGAGGACAGGTAGGCTGCGATCTCCACCAGAATGTCCTTCTTTTCTCCATATCCCTCCCTATTTGCACCTTTGGTATTCCTATTACATCGGTCCCTGGGTGAGAAACCTTTTGGGCTACAGTTCAATTTCCCTTCTCTTTCATTTCTTCTCCAGACAGTTACTGACTCCTCAAATGTTTTCTGTGTGATTACTGTGAGTTCAGTGCCTTTCTGTTCTCATTCACACTGCCCTCTTCTTCAGTAAATATCAAGTGCCTGAGGCGTGTTGGAGCTAGACTTGTGTCACCTCATGCCAGAATCCTTGATTTGGAGCCCCCATAGGGTTAAGTGTAATCAGTGCTCAGGAGGTATTTACTGAATTGATATAAGGGTGTCTCAGTCTTCTCTGTCCTGTTGCAGACGTTTTTCTTGGCTTTGTGGGACGGCAAAGCTCTCATGAAACCCTGGTCTAGTGGGAATCCCTAGAACTTCCCTGAAACTGACATCCTCATCAGGCCTGGGGATCCACTCCTAGCCCTTCCCTGTCTTCCTAAAAAATTCTAAATTGGGAGGATGAGAGGAGAGCTGGACAGCTGTGGACTTTAATTCACTGAGTGCCCAGATGGCTAAATACGCGAAGGTATGAATCTGCAGCAGCTGAGGAGTGAAGTTATTGTGGGCTCACCCAAGATGCTTTGCCTTAACTCTTTGATTTTTCAAGGTAATCTAGCGCGTTTTTTTTTTTTTCTTTAATCAGTTGGCTTTTCAGATAATCTTTTTCCATTGGGAGGATATAAGTATTTTTAGTACTAAAGGTAATTGACAAATCATATGGAAATATTGATGTATCCAAATTCAATCCGTGTATGAAGAAATACCTTCATGTAAACGGGGTGATTTATTCTAGATAGATATATTTATTTCTTGCTCATTGAATACGTAATCAGACCAATAATGCTGTGAGTGCACATTTGAGTTAAGGGGAAGAAGCCTCTTAACTTTCCATGATACAGCTTTCACTAGAATCCCCTCATGGTAAATACTTTTATTCTAGAATAATATGCCTTAGTGTTTATGAAAAGATTTCTTATTCAACAGTAAAATGCTTGTATTATTTTGATTACATTCTTAGTCCTTGGTAATTGTCTCATTTTTCTTTCATAAGAGGGACTCAGACACCTAACACAATTGTACCTCGACACCAATTCAGCTCATTATGAAGAATTCTGCCGATAGAATTCAGTGAGTTGTGACTATCTTATTTGCCCACGTTTAGTTTTCTCAAATCGTCTGTAATTCATAGGTAGCACAGATGTTCCCAACTGCTGGAAAATGAAGCTTGAAGTTCAGGCAGATAAGGAGAAAAATATCTAATTCAAATTCCAAGAATTATTTGACCTAAATCAATTTCAACTTGAGAAAATGGGGTCAACTCTCTGTACCCCACAAGAATCACCCTGGTGATTAAAAAGTAAATGTTGAAGAATTAAATTATGTTGCTGTTCAGCTTTCATATGCACACTTAGGAAAAAAAGCCAGAGCATCAAAGGCTGTTGGAATAACTCAATTTAGTGATGGTGGCAGAGCGCTGCTGAAAAAGAGCTTTCTAGGCAGTGAGCTTTGCTCGGGGGAACTGCTGCACACTTCAATTTGTATCTGAGAGAAAAGGAGAGGTCTTTCAGATGAATAATTTTATGACTTTCAACCACACACATACAGCTTGAATATCAAATTATTTTAAATGAGAACTTCAAAAAGATCCACCTGTCAAATGAGTAAAAAGCCCCAAACAGTTGCCTAACAGAACAAAGAGATTTGGATTCAAATGCCAGAGATGGGACGAAGTGGGACTGTATTGTGCTAGCCTCCCCAAGACACATGTACAAGGTAGAGTTTGCCCTCTGATGGATGTGGGGTTTCTTCATCCACTTGGGCTGCTATGACAAGATACTTTGGGATGAGTAATTTATAAACAACAGAAATTTATTGCCCACAGTTCTGGAGGCTGAGAAATCTAAGATCAATGGAAGGGGTAAACAGATTCTTTGTATCTCTCTCTCTCTCTCTTTTTTTTTTTAATATCTCTATTGCCCAGGCTGGAGTGCAGTGGCGTGATCTGGCTCACTGCAACCTATGCCCACTGGGTTCAAGAATTTCTGCCTCAGCCTCCTGAGTAGCTGGGATTATAGGCATTTGCCACCATACCTGTTTAATTTTTTTTGTATTTTTAGTAGATAGGGGTTTCACCATATTGGCCAGACTGGTCTTGAACTCCTAACCTTGTGATCTGCCCGCCTCAGCCTCCCAAAGTGCTGGGATTACAGGTGTGAGCCACGGCACCTGGCCTTCTCATACCTCTTTTATAAGGCCACTAATCCCATCCATAAGAGCTCTGCCTTCATGACTTAATCACCCCCTAAACAGGCCCCATCTGTTTACACATCACATTGTCAATTAAGTTTCAACATATGAATTTTGCAGGGACCCATTCAGACTATAACAGGGGGCATTAAGTCTCAGGATTTCAAAGATCATCAAATCCAACCCTGTTTCGAAAGTGAAAACACAGAGGCCAGAACACAGGTGTCCTGCCAGCTGCAGGACCCCACCCCACTCAGTGAGTCTAGACACGTTCCACGTTAGCATTCTCTGAGTAGCATGGAGAAAAATTAGTGATTGATAAACTGCTCTGGTCTGTGGGACTAATGAAAGACAATGATTTATGTGTCACTCTTCCTAGATGATATTTGCATTTTAAAGGAGGGCTTCAATACCTTCAGCTCAAAGGAATGAGCTAAGGTAAGGATTTTCAGGCAACTGAATCAGGTTGAGAAATTCCTCTCCTATCGTCCCCTCATATGTTTCGTATCAAACAAGCAGATGTGTATATATCAAGGTATCTACTGAGTGATGTGGAGAAAGGACTGCTGTGGACTGCAAGATTCTAATTCTTGTCCTGTTCTCATTTAAAGCAACCTGAGTATGATTCATCCACATAATCCAAAACAAGTTGTATCCCTAAAGCTACTGAAATACAATTTTTAAAAAACCAATTTGATATTCAAGCAGTATGTGTATAGTTGAAAGTCATACAATTATTCCTTTGAAAGGGTCTGCTACCTAATGAACCACATGCGACCTGGGTGTCTGATGTGGTTTTGCTGTGTTCCCACCTAAGTCTCATCTCAAATTATAATCCCCAGATGTCAGGGAAGAGACCTAATGGGGGAGGTGATTGGATCATGGGCGCTGATTTCCCATGCTGTTCTCGTGATAGTGAGTGAGTTCTCACGAGATCTGATGGTTTAAAAGTGTGGCACTTCTGCCTTGCTCTTTCTCTCCTGACGCCTTGTGAAAAGGCACCTGCGTCCTCTTTGCCTTCCTTCATAATTGTAAGTTTTCTAAGGCCTCCCTGGCCTTGAGGAACTGTGAGTCAACTAAACCTCTTTTCTTTATAAATTACCCAGTCCCAGGTAGTTTTTTATAGCAGTGTGGGAACGGACTAATACAATATCCAAGTTGATCATCAGGAAGCTAGGCACAGGGATATTTGCCCCAGGTTTCTTCTCTCTCAGGGAAGTCAGGGGCAAGGTATAGGCTCATGAAAGTGCAGATGCGCTGTGAACTGGGATCTGAGATGGGGGTTCTGATTTTCATCAGCTGGGATGGGGTTCTGCTTCTGCCAACAGCAATGCCTCTGCTGCCCAGTAGCCATCTTGGCTGGCTTGCTCAGTGTCCAGTCTGCCCCGAAATCTTGGGGGCCTGGAGTGCAACATGACTCCAGGGGAGGACGGGTGCCTCAGAGATTTGTGGTGGTCATGCAGGTCAGTTCCTCCCAACTAGTGCCCAGATCATGGGCCCCCGGGAAAGCACCTGCAGCCCTTCTCTCGCTGGTCCAAGAAAAATGACAGGTTTTGTCTTTCTGACTCTTTTCCATGCTTCTCTTTTATCTGGTTCCTCTGATCTCTATTCTCCAGTACCATATGTCTAGTCTCTCACTCTGCCTTATCATCTGCTGGTCTTTAAAAATTTATATAAAACCTCATTAGAATTAAAAAAATTTTCTTCTGGGTGTGGTGGTGCATGCCTGTAATCCCAGCACTTTGGGAGGCGGAGTTGGGAAAATTGCTTGAGCCCAGGAATTCTAGACCAGCCTGGGCAACATGGCAAAACCCTGTCTCTACAAAAAAATACAAAAATTACCTGGGCATGGTGGCATGCACATATAGTATAGTCCAAGCTATGCAGGAGGCTGAGGTAGGAGGATCACTTGATTCCAGGAAGTCAAGGCTGCAGTGAGCTGAGATCATGCCTCTGCACTCCAGCCTGGGTGACAAAGTAAGACCCTGCCTCGAAAAAAAAAATTATTCTTTTTCTGCATATAGTACTGTACATTTCTTATTAGGTGTATCTGTAGCATTTTGGTTTATTTGTACTTTTTTGTATTGCTACCTTTTTTTTTTTTTTTTTGAGATAGAGTCTTGCTCCATTGCCCAGTCTGGAGTACAGTGGTGTGATCTTGGTTCATTGCCACTGCTGCCTCCTGTGTTCAAGTGATTCTCTTTTTTTTTTTTTTTTTTTTTTTTTTTAGGGAAAAAGAGAAAAAGAAGGGGAAAAAAAGAAAAAGAGGGAAAAAGGAATATTACTTCATTCCTAAAATGGGTTTCAATAATGGCCGATCAATATTTTGAGTGTTTAAAGTGGTTAATGCATATTTTATGTGTTTAAAATGGAGACCTCTGTTGTGTTTATTTGTTCTGGTTCTGAGTTCAAGTCCTGGATATCTTATCAATTTGTTGTCTCGTTGAATCTAAATCTCATTATGTGTCTTATGTATCTGGGTGTTAAGATCTCTTATTGTTGTATTAATCCTTTTACCCTTGCATCCTTGTAGCTTTGAAATCTATTTTATTAAGTGTGAGAATTGCAACTCCTGCTTTTTATTTATTTATTTTTGCTCTCCATTTGGTTGGTGAGCTTTTTTCCATCCCCTTGTTTTGAGTCTTTGTATATCTTTAGATATATCGTTAGATTTTGTGGATAATGAATATTTTGTGTGTTTAAAATGGAGAGCCCTATTGAGTTTATTTGTTCTGGATCTTAGTTCCAGTCCCGGATATCGTTATCAATTTTCTGTCTCGTTGAATCTAAATCTCATTATGGGTCTTATGTATCTGGGTGTTAAGATCTCTTATTATTACATTAATCCTTTTATCCTTGTATCCTTGTAGCTTTGAAATCTATTTTGTCAAATGTGAAAATTGCAACTCCTGCTTATTTATTTATTTTTGCTCTCCATTTGGTTGGTACGTTTTTTTTTTTCCAACCCTTTATTTTGAGTCTATGTATATCTTTGGATATACCGTTAGATTTTGTCTGTATCTTTTGATTGGGAGGTTTGGTCGATTTAAATTTAGGGTTGCTGCCGTTTGATATTAACTGGCTATTTTGTCCTTTCATTGATAAAAATTCTTCTTTATGTTAATGCTCTTTACTTTTTGGTGTATTTTTAGAAAGGGTCGTACTGGTTGTTCCTTTCTGTGTATAGTGCTTCTTTTAGAAGTTCTTGTAAAGCAGGCCTGGTGGTAATAAAATCTCTGAGTACTTGCTTGTTCCTAAAAAATTTTATTTTTCCTTCAAATGTAAAGCTTAAATTGGCAGGATATGAAATTCTGGGCTGAAAGTTCTGTTGATTAAGTATATTGAATATTGGCCCCCACTCTCTTCTAGCTTGTAGGGTTTCCGTTGAGAGATCTGCTGTAAGCCTAATAGGCTTACCTTTATGGGTAACTTGATCTTTCTCTCTGGCTGCCCTTAATATTTTCTCCTTCGTTTCGATCTTGGTGAATCTGACGATTATGTGCCTTGGGGTTGGTCTTCTTGAGGAATATCTTTGTGGTGTTCTCTGTATTGCCTGGGGTTGAATAGTGTCCTGCTTTGCTAAATTAGGAAAATTTTCCTGGATAATGTCCTGGAGAGTATTTTCCAGCTTGAATTCATTCTCTCCGTCACATTCAGGTACACCAATCAAGCGTATATTAGGTCTTTTCACATAGTCCCATATTGCTTGGAGACTTTGCTCATTCCTTTTTATCCTTTTTTCTCTATTCTTGTCTTGTTGTGTTGTTTCATTAAGTTGATCTTCGACCTCTGATACCCTTTCTTCTGCTTGATCCATTCGGCTGTTTAAGCTTGTACATGTTTCACTAAGTTCTCGTGTTGTATTTTTCAACTCCATAAGTTCATTTGTATTCCTCTCTATATTGTCTATTCTTTTCAACATTTCATCTAATCTTTTTTCCAAGTTTTTAGTTTCTTTACATTGGGTTAGAACAAGTTCCTTTAACTCCCAGAAGTTTCTTATCATCCACCTTTTAAAGCCTACTTCAGATAATGGAACACAGTCCTTTTCCATCAGGGCTTGTTCCGTTACTGATGAGTCCTTTTCCATCAGGGCTTGTTCTGCTGCTGATGAGTCCTTTTCCATCAGGGCTTGTTCTGTTGCTGATGGGTTCTGATTTTGAGTATACTCGGCCTTCTTAGGCTGTTTTTTTCCCTTCATTGTAGATGAACCGCCTTTCTAATTAGTTTTCTGAGTCGACGTCTGACTTATTGATTCCCAGTGTTGGGATCCGAGCAACCCACTGTGGCGGCCTAAATAGCAGCGGTGAGACTGATGGTGCTCTTCTGCCCGGGAATCTCTGGTCTGGCTTCCTTCTTGAGTCCGCAACAAGCGGCTCTGACTTCCTGGAGCTCCAAACTCCGGTCAGTAGGGGAAGCAGTCCCGTTGGCTCTGCATGAAGAGCTGCTGCGCCGAGACGCCGGCAAGACCACTGCGGCGGCCACAAGAGTCCCGTGGGGCTCCTCCACTGGGAATCGGCTGATCGGTGAGTGACGAAAATTCGTCTAAAAGTGTGGCGTCGTCTCGTTCTCTGGGCTTTCACTGGGAGCTACAATCCTGAGCTGTTAGTGGTCGGCCATCTTGGATCGCCAAGTGATTCTCATGTCTCAGCCTCCTGAGTAGCTGGGATTACACGTGCTCACCACTACACCCAGCTAAGTTTTGTATTTTTAGTAGAGACAGGGTTTCACCATGTTGGTCAGGCTGGTCTTGAACTCCTGCCCTCAGGTGACATACCCACCTTGGCTTCCCAAAGTGCTGGGATTATAGGCATGACCCATAGGACCCAGCGGAGTGCTGCTTTTTAAATGGGATTTTTTTCTTTCATTATATTTTCAAATCAGTTGTGTGTATGTAGCAAGCTATTGATTTTTATATACACATATTTTATAGCTAGCCATCTTATGGAATTCTCCTAATGATTTTAACAGTTTTGTTTTTGTTTTTACTTGATTCTTTTTGGTTTTCCAGGTGTAGAGTCAAAACCGGTTGCAAATAATTATAATATTATCTTCTCTGTTATGTTTCTGACTTTTATTCTCCTACAACGACGGTGAATTTCAGTGCTGATCATGGGCATTCTTCTCTTGACTTCTTGGGTTTTCCATTTGGTTTCTTCTGAGGCTTCTGCTTCTCTGATTTTGTTTTGGGATACTGAGCCTGAGTTCTGACTTGGGCTCTCATTGGTTCTGGGGAGGAGTAGAGGTCAGGGGCTCAAGGGATCCTTTGGATTGGGGACCCACAAAACTGGTGGGCTGTTTAATCCTCTCCTTCACATCCACAACTCAAATTTCTGTCCCATCATCCCTCCTCCTTCCTGGTACTTCCTCCAGCTTCGCTTGTAGTCTTTGAGAGCTTAGCAGGTTGATTTTAGGGAAATGAAAAAAACAAAACAAGTTTTCAAAACCCTAGCATTATTTCAGTGGATGGATTTTGTAAATAGAGAAATACATTATGGATGTATTTCTAAGTATATTTTTGCATTGAAAAATACAACTCAAGCCCTTTTTAGGGGCCATGAACAGAAATCAAATTCAAGCCAGCTTACATTTGGAAAAGGTGAATTCATTGACTCCTATTGCCAAGTTTCAGGAAGGCTGGGTTGTTTTTACTCTCATCCCTGCTTCCTCTGAGGACGGACTTAATTGTCTCAGGTCAGCCAGTCCCTTAAAGTTGGTACCATGGCATGGGCAGCTCTGGGGCTGCCATCTTAATTCTAAGCACCTGAATTGCTTATCTCATTTAATCCACGGGATGAACCTATGAGATGGGTCTCATTATCCCCATTTTACAGATAAAGAAATGGAGCCTCCGTGAGGAACTTTCCCAAGTTCACAAAGCTGGTAAAGAGCTTCGGGATCTGGAGTCAACGCTGATTGAAGAGCGTGGGCTCTTAGCCCTGTGCATTCTCTTGCCTCTCCTCTTGAGAGCAGAGAGGAAAGAGCTCTTCCAACTCACTGCAGTTGGGCTGGAATGGCTTTAATTGGCCTGGCCATTTGCCTATCCCTGGACCAATTACTTATATCAAAGAGAATACTATGCAGCCATAAAAAATGATGAGTTTGTGTCCTTTGTAGGGACATGGATGAACCTGGAAACCATCATTCTCAGCAAACTGACACAAGAACAGATAATCAAACACCGCATGTTCTCACTCATAGTTGGGTGTTGAACAATGAGAACACATGGACATAGGGAGGGGAGCATCACACACTGGGGTCTGTCGGGGGGAAATACGGGAGGGACAGCGGGGGGTGGGGAGTTGGGGAGAGATAGCATGAGGAGAAATGCCAGATGTATGTGATGGGGAGGAAGGCAGCAAATCACACTGCTATGTGTGTACCTATGCAGCAATCTTGCATGTTCTTCACATGTATTCCGAAACCTAAAATGCAATAAAAAGAAAGAGCTGAAAAAAAAAAAAAAAGAAGAAGAAGCCAGTTTGTAGGATTAGCCCAGCCAGGGCTATAGAGAACCAAATGGAAGTAGAGCTGTTTCCCAAATGATCCGGGAAGGCAAAATGATAAATGGCCTCTACAACTCCCAAGCCGAAACCCTCCACTCCAGGTAGACCAGCTATTTCGATTCTCTGGGAATGAGTCAGACACATTCCTTCCTCCCCATCTTTGTGCCTGCCATTCCCTCTCTCTGAAATGCCCTTTTTTTCTGCATCCTGGGTCACGTGACCCTTCCTTTTGTGTGTGGTACTATTCTTTAGATAGCATCAAGCTTCCTCCTTTCTGCTGAGTTTTGGGGAGCAGCTCTACAGATTTTTCCCACTATTTTATTAATGAGAAGGTGGCTTTATTTTCCAGAGGAAAAAAAGAAACAGCTTCCTCTACTGACTTTTCCATGATCTTGCTTGCCCCTTCAAACTTTCCAGCTGATGGAACTTTGCCAGGGGCGGGGGGAAAGCTGCTCAAGGTGCCTGTGCCAAGATATTAGCATATACTGCCCCAGGCAAAGGCACCGCTGTCGTGCTCCATCTGTTTTTGCCAAGTTCTGTTACGTAAGTGACAGCTGAGTGTATCTTTTAAGAAACGCAGTGTTTGTGAATGATGTGTCTTAATAGAGGAACAATGAGACACACCAGCATGCACAGCGTGCTTTGTGGGAGCAGGTTTTTTGCTGGAGGGTAATTTGGAGGTGAAAAGGTTTTCAGGAGGAATAGTAATTAAGGTGGGTGGGGGCTGATAGTGACAAGAGGGTTCTTTTCATTTGTGAACGGCTGCCTGTGGGCTGAGCCTCCTCTGGGCATCTCTCTTGGGGCAGACGAATACACTCTCGAGAATCAACCTTGAGGAATTTATTGGGGTGGCCAGCACCCACTCTTCTCCCACCTAAGTTAGAGATCAACCCATGTCTAGCCCCCTAGGGAGTCTAGATATTATCTCTAAGCTTGGAAGCAAGGAATTCACTTGGCCAGTGTGGTGGTTGTAAAACATAGCTCCTAAATTCTTTGGCACTCTTCCTATCCGGGATGAAGTCTATGACCTTTCCTCTTTTTTTCTTTCTTTTTTTTTTTTTTTTTTTTTTTTTTTCTGTTGCCAGGCTGGAGTGCAGTGGCCTGATCTTGGCTCACTGCAACCTCCACCTCCCAGGTTCACGTGATTCTCCTGCCTCAGCCTCCTGAGTAGCTGGGACTACAGGCACACACCACCACACCTGGCTATTTTTTGTATTTTTAGTAGAGACAGGGTTTCACCAGTTGGCCAGGATGATCTCGATCTCCTGACCTCATGATCCACTTGGGATTACAGGTGTGAGCCACTGCGTTTGGCTGACCTTTCCTCTTAATTCTGCTTTGGCCAACAGAGTATGGTGGAAAGGCTAAGACTGAAAGGCCATGCAGCTTCCACTTGGTGCTCTGAAAGTGTTTGCTTTCCAGAGACCTTCTTAGCAAGCCTTCGCTCTAACTCAGCTGCCATGTTGTGAAAAGCCCAGCCCCTGTGGAGAGGCCGTATATTGGTGTTTTGGCCAGTCCTTTGACCATCACAGTCCAGGCACCAGACCTGTAAGTGCAGGAGCCACCTTGGAAGCCCTAGGTATTCTGGAGAAGAGAAAAGTCATCCTCACTGTACCTGAATCCCCACAGGAATTGGGAGCAAAGTAAAACGGTGGTTGTTTTCTGTCACAAAGTCCTGGGCATACAACAAAGATGACAGAAACAGCCAGAGTTGCTTGATGTCAGCTACAACCGAGGGTCCCTGAATCCCCTTCAGCCTTCTAGTGCCAGAGAATCAGGAGTTGTGTGATGTTCTGGGTAGAGTGGGGTTCTTGGCAGGGAACTGGGATTCTGGGACATCTGATGTTATTTCCTCAGGCTTCCAATGCATATAAAAATGATGCCCTCTTGTCCAGGAGTGTTTTCCCAGTTTGGAGTCTGCTTCACTTCCCATGACATTTGGGCACTCTGCCCTACCCTACCAGCTTTGATGGAAAATTCCAATGGACCTTTTTCTCTACAGATACATTTAGTCTCTAAGAAGCAAGTTTCAGCACCCTATCCACAGGGTTTTCCAACCATCTGGAAGGTTTGATCTCAATACCTTTCTTCCTTCTGCCATATTGTTTGTCTCCTGGTCACTGATTGTGATACTGGGTTTAACTACAGAAGCTTGAGGGATTTCTACCAGCCAGCAAATCAATAAGCAGTGGTTGAGTGACTGACTATGCTTTTTAAGGGCCTGTGGAGGAAAGGAAGAACTAACTATATGACTCAGTCCATGCTGTCAAGAGCTGGTAATTTATTTGGGGAAAGTAAGACACAAACATGTAAAGTGAAATGGTACAAAGATTATAATATTTCAAGCATTTATATAGCACTTTACCCTAAGAGAGTGAGTAGCAGATACTCGTCATTTTCTGTGTGTGTCTGTCTGTTGGAGGTTAGGGACCTCTTTTATAATACATAAGATTCTAAAGGAAACTGATCATATTGTAATATGTCTATCCAAACACTAAAAAACAAAATAAAATCAAATTTGTGAATGTAGTAACAGTTTATCTTTTGTATTAACCTATTAAATAATAAAACCTAGCAATGGTTTTATAATCACCCTAATATGGAAGTAGTTATGAGTATAAACTATAAACTCTCTATTTTAGACACTGTGACAACTGTAGCGTGATATGAAATATCTGTGGTTCTGTTGGTGGCAAAGTCACAAGTCCTGTTAATACCTCCTTGTGAGTGCCCACATTCATAATTGAGAGAAACGCTAAATTTTAATTAGTGATTAATGCAGGCAAACAGGGGTACATGGTTTGTCATAAATTGAAAAACAGTGAAAAAATGGAAGTTGGTCTTGCCGTCTTTTATTTTATCTTGTGGCATTGCAGTCCAGCCTAGGTGACAAGTGAGACACAGCCTTCTCTCTGTGTCCTCAGTTGGTACAAGGGGTGGAGGGGCACTCTGGAGCCTCTTTCATGAGGGCACTAATTCCATTCAGGAAGGCTCTGCCCTCATGATCTAATCCTCTCCCAAAGGCCCTGCCTTGTAAAACCATCGCACTGGGTGTTAGGTTTCAGCAGAGGAATTTTGGGGGACACAATGATTCAGACCATAGCACCAGAACGCAGCTGAGAGCTTAAAGCCCCTGATGCACTCGCTCCGTACCTAGGGGTTAAGATTTAATTGGTCTGAGTGGGGGTCCCTAAAACTTGGCAGGCGGTTCTATCCCACCACCTCTGACTGAGAACCACTGCCTTACTCCAATGCGGAGGTAGCCCAGGCAGCATGGGGGCTTTCAGGGGCATGAGTCCCAGCTCTCCCACCCACTATTTGTATGATCCTGGAAGTGACTCACCCTCTTGGAGCTTCAATTTCCTCATCTGTAAAATGGGGACAATGATAGTGCCCGGCCCCTAGGGAGGTTGAGGAAGTTGAATGAGACAATGTGTGTAGTGCTCTTAACATGTCATAAATGCTCAGCACATGGTAACTGCCATTATTATTATTTTGTTGACATGTATGAATGAAGGTGGAGGAGAGCCTCTGGCCATAAAGCTGTCTCTGTCTTGACTCATTCTCTGTCCTGTGTTTCATGTAGGTCTGGGCCCAGCATCCCAGCACACATGAGCACCTGTGCCCTGGTGCTGCTTGGCTGTCCCCAGCTCCTATACCCAGTAGGCCACAGAAGTTTGAAACTATGACAAATCATTCATTATCCAGGCAGGAGCGATGTAAAGGGTGAGACTTCTGCATTTAAAGCACTTTTACTTTATTAAGAGCCTTTCTAATGTAAAATATGCTCACACAGTCACTTTCCACGGCAACTACATTACCATCATTTTCAGCACTCTGAGGACAAAATGAGATTAGGTGTGGGAAGGGGCTGCAGTAGGGTGAGCATTCAAGTGCTGGATTTAAATCCAATTCTGCAGGTTGAGCCTGTGTTAATGCAATATTATAGGATTTGGAGGCAAGGACCTCTGTGGCTTAATCCAAGGTTTCTCCAACATCTGGGTCGTTGGCAATGTCACTGCTGCTTTTATTCTAACTGTATCGAGAGAATAGTCAGGGTGAGAGCTAATTCTTAATTCCCACAATTGCTTGCCTTTAAGGCACCAAAGAGGCATTCCTGCCAGCAGACCTTTCTTGATCACAAGAGACCTGAAATAGAAAGGGTTTATTTAACCCTTTCTGGATGATTAGACAAGGCAGGGGTGTCCACATCCCCAGTATCTTTCCACTCCATTCAGATGAATTTCAAACGGGAAAGCTTAGAGATCAAAGAAGGATGCACATTTAATTACTCCTCTCCTCTGCAGCTGCAATCTGCTCAGCCTGCCAGGAGGCCCCACGAGCCTGAGCAAGTAGCAGCCCCACAGTCACCAGGTATAGATTTATCAAAGTCTCATGTGTTAGGCTCTGTGAAGGCTGCAGTGATTGAGAACTCAGCTCCTTCCCAGAGGGAGCCTTAGATTTTAGCATGCAAAACACTGTAATAAAAGATGTTACTATGCCCAGGGCCTTGAGCAAGCGGGGCAGTCACTATTCTTAGGCTAACCTGATAGCCATTCTCAATCTCCTTCTTGTTTTCCTTGTCTACTCTAGGGGACTTAAATCCTCATTTCCTGCCCTCCATTGTAACTAGTCAGTGATGATGTGGTTTGGGGTCATGAATTTTAAGTGGAAGTCTGCTAGTGGCTTTCAGGAAAACTTTTGTTCTCCTGATAAAAGAGGAGTAAGCAATGGGTCCTCCTACTTCTTTATTCTTGCCTGGAAAGCAAATATGATGCCTGGATGTGTGGCAGCTATCTTGCAACCACGAGGCTGAGAAACAGGTTCACCAATAACCAATCACAAGAGAGGACCCCCAGTGCTTAGAGGACAGCAAAGACCATCACTATGCCAACCACCATGACTAGGAGTCTGAACAATTCTGCTCACTGCATTGCGGGCTGCAGTTTTACCAATTGCCTGAGTCCTGTGAGATAGAACATACTCACGTGAAACAAGTTACATGAAATGGATTTATTGCTCACCAACAGTCAGCAAGAGACAAAGAAGACTGGGATCCATTGTGAACCAGTCCCCTAAGGAGTGTGAATGTGTTCGAGAAAGCTGCCCAGGGTAGATGGAGTTTCCACTGCTTGTGCCCCACTTGCGTGACAGCTGACGGCCCCTAAAACACAGCTCCCTTCCAGTTAAAAGCCTCAGGGGCTCCACGACTCACTGAGCCAAGCTTGGAAGGACATCCTGCTTCCAGGGAAGAGAGGAACAAAGCGTGGGCTGTCCTGAACAGTTCCCTTTAACTCAACATCTTACATTCCCCAGGAAGAACAGGAAAAGGGCCAAGCTCTTTCAGGCAGTCCTATCTCAGGATGTTGCATTCCAGGACATTCTAAAGTTATTCTGGGAACTACATGCAGGAAGGAAGGGGGTAGAAACTGGGTCTTGCAAGTCCATCTAAGGACTGTCCAGCAGAGGTGACAAGTCTAAGACAAAGGCCACTGTAGAGAGGCTGTCCCTGATGTTGTCAGGCCTCCAAAGCAAAGCTGGCAGCTGCCTTCCATGAGATGACCTCTTATGTGAGGAAAATAAACCCCTATTTATCTAAGCTGCTGTAGTTTTCTGTGCCCCGAGGCTCAATGTCATCCTGACATAGGCACAGAAAAGTACAGATAAAGTGTCAGGGGGCTATCTGGGTGGGAGAGGTGAGCTGGCACATGAGGGGTAAGGAAAGACTTCATGGGGGAGGTCATGGCATTGAGTTGAGACTTAAAAGACTTTAGGGTTAAACATGTAGAGATGGGAAGAGAGTACGCCATGGCATGGGCAGAGGCTAATGTGGGAAGCAAGAACCGCAGGGGAAGAAAAGTGAGCAGGCTGCAGAAATGAAACCCAAGCCAGAGTGAACAAGTACGCATGTGATGGATCGGGAAGCTCACAGATGGACTTACTTCAGACAGGTTTGCATCCAAGAACATACATTTTGTTTTTTTTTTCTGAGACAGAGTCTTGCTTTGGTGCAAGGCTGGAGTGCAGTGGCGTGAGCTCGGCTCACTGCGACCTCCACCTTCGGGGTTTAAGCAATGCTCTTGCCTCAGCCTCCCGAGTAGCTGCGATTACAGGTGTTCGCCACCACGCCCAGCTAATTTTTTTTTTTTTTTTTTTTTTTTTAGTAGAGATGGGGTCTCACCATGTTGGCCAGGATGGTCTTGATCTCTTGACCTTGTGATCCACCTGCCTCGGCCTCCCAAAGTGCTGGGATTACAGTCGTGAGCCACTGCACCCAGCCAAGAACATACATTTTATCGTCAGGAGTTTGTTGCCTTTTCAGCTCTTCTTCTTCTGCCTTTGTCCTTGAAGAGTTGCCTTTGAGCAGCGGATAAGGTGACCAGTAGTGGAGTCAGACCCACATCCTTCCAGCTTAGAAACACGTGTAGAACAAGATGGTTGGACTCTTTTTTGGTTTGTTGTTGATGCACCAAACACATTCAGGTTTATTTTCTTCTTTTGAAGCAAATAACAAAGTCCCTGTTGACTGGCTTTACTTTTTTAAACCTAAGCTTAACGTGACATAGGTAAACAGTTGTCAAAACTAAGCCACCCGCATTCATGCACAAGTGAAAAACATCCTTATTTTATATTAAACCAGAAATGTATTACCATTAAAGCATGAATATTTTTCACTACTAAAAACTGGATAAAATCAAAATGATTTCTGTAAAAGATTCATCCTGGCAATGTTAACGTCAGGCAGGCTGACTCTACTTGACTCACATTTCAGACCTAGTGGGAAAGCGGGTCCACGCTGGTATTAGTGTATGATCTTGTCCTACCACTAAAGAGTCAAGGCTCACCTTGGAGTGAGTTTAATAAAAAAGCAAAGTGCATACAGAGATTTGCAACAATTTTAAAGAAAAACAAAATGGCCCCTGTTATGGTTTGGCTCTGTGTCCCCACCCAAATCTCATCTTGTAGCTCCCATAATCCCCACGTGTTGTGGGAGGGAGCTGGTGGGAGATGACTGAATTATGGGGGTGGGTCTTTCCCATGCTGTTCTTGTGAATGGGTCTCATGCGATCTGATGGTTTTAAAAATGGGAGTCTCCATGCACAAGCTCCTTGTCTTTGCCTGCTGCCATCCATGTGAGATGTGAATTGCTCCTCCTTTTCTTCCACCATGATTGTGAGGCTTCCCCAGCCACATGGAACTGTTAGTCCAGTTAAACCTCTTTCTTTTGTGAATTGCCCAGTCTCCAGTATGTCTTTATCAGCAACATGAAAATGGACTAATACAGTCCTCAAATAAACTCAAAAGTCTTTGACAAATAGGGTCTCTGAGATGCTGGTTTTAAATACTTCAGGTGCCACTATACTGAAAGGCAAGTTTGTTTGAAATCGTCAAAAAATTGTCCCTGTTAGTCTTCAAATGGTGCTTGTTGTAGTTGAACATTTCTGTTCAATGCATGCGTTGAATTGCTTCTTATCCAAGCACAGCTGCTGCCTGCCCCTCACCGTGTATTGTTAAGGACTTTATTTAACTGGCCGTCATCTTCAACTTCTTCGCTTTCTTGACAATTCTTTTTGTTGTGGTTTGTCTGCTGTTAACCATTTTAGTAGAAGTTGATATCAAATTGAAGTTTTCCATCCCACTACCACCAAAGGACAGGAAGAGAAGGAAGTGAGTCCCCTGTGACCTAGTGACCTGATTGAAATACATTCTGTATCAAAAGAAGAAAATCCACTTCCAAAAGATGGAAATCCAGTTTAAGGTAGAGAAAAATGACCACATCCCTCGGCTTCTGCTTCCTTGGGGATCTCTCCAATTCCCAAAAAAGTTCTCAAGTGAGTCTTCAAAGGTGTTGAATGAAAATGGGTCCCTTCCAGCAAACAGTTCCCTGAATACATCATCTGTGTTAGGGAACATGAAGCTGAACTCAAAGGTACTGTCAAGATGACTTCCATCTCCTACCGCCATCATTTAATACTTCTTGGCTGTATTTGGCTTTTTTTTTTTTTTGCAGTGGATGTCTCTCTCTTTTTTTTTGAGAGAGTCTCAGTCTGTTGCCCAGGCTGGAGTGCAATGGCACGATCTCGGCTCACTGCAACCTCCACCTCCCAGGTTCAAGTGGTTCAGCCTCCCAAGTAGCTAGGACTACAGGCGCCACCACCAGGCCCAGCTAACTTTAGCATTTTTAGTAGCGACGGGGTTTCCCCATATTGGTCAGGCTGGTCTTGAACTCCCGACCTTGCGATCCACCCGCCTTGGCCTTCCAAAGTGCTGGGATAAGGCATGAGCCACCATGCCTGGCCTACTTTTTTTTTTTTTTGGCTGTGTATGTCTCTCTCTCTTCTTTTTTTTTTTTAAAAAGCATCTGGTAGCACCTCATATGGCTCAGCTACTTGTCTGAATTTTTTCTCTGCTTCTTTATTCTCAGGATTTAAAAGAAATCTGGGTGCCACTTCAGTGCCAGTTGCCAGTATGCCTTTTTAATATCCTCAGGTGAGGCATGTCTCTGCACATCTGGAACTTCTTGGTAATCCATGGTATTTTAGCAGATTGCTGGAAGGAGGAGGCAGGGAGACAGCCCAGGTCTCCTCTGGGTTCCTGCATGCTGTGCTGGTGGTGGCGGTGGCAGCCCCTTCTGCTTTCCTTTCTCTTTGGCCTTTTATCCATGTATCTGGCCTTTGCAGGACCTCTACTGGACTGGGTTGGCTGATTCCGATCAATTCACTACAGACAGGTGGGGGCCTCTGAATCACAAGTTTCTACCTGCAGTGTCACCAATGTGTTTGACAGCCTCGAGGGGACACACAGAGTGAGGGTGAGTTCCCCAAGGGGTCAGGAGAAGAAAGTGGGTAAAGCATCCTGGGTAGACTAAACCACAGTCTTCTACAAGCAGACGATTTAGGTACAACCGAGACAGCCAGGTAGTGAGGGCTCCCGGTAGCGTCTCCTACCCGCCTGCACTGGAGGAGGGTGCAGCCACGATGCTCACGCCATTTGCAGTGGGGAGGAGCCTGGTTATCCCTGTTCGGGGTTGGTACCCCAGGGATTCAATCTGTGAGGCGAGAAGCCAGCTAGTAGGACTTCAGCTTTGCTGACTCCCTATTTCCTTTTCACTCAGGAAATTCAATTTTTCTCACCTTTCGAAGTGTCTGTGAACCTAATCTCTCCTGGCCATGTGACAAGGACCCTGTTTTTTGCTGAACTAAAGAGAAAGTCCTACAACACGACTAGATGAGGGAACAGCAGGTGCTAGATCTGCCCCTGAGTGCTTGAGTCAGCCTCACCTGATCTGCTGGACTGAGATGGTGAGCATCAGCCAAGGCAGGACTTGGCACAGGGTGCAGTCAGCAGCCCCTCCAGGGACATGCTAAGGTTTCCATGAGGCCAGTCTTTGCTGAAAATTTCTCAATTTCTCAATGACCACTTTCCTTCCTTCCTTCCTTCCTTCCTTCCTTCCTTCCTTCCTTCCTTCCTCCCTCCCTCCCTCCCTCCCTCCCTCCCTCCCTCCCTCCCTTCCTTCCTTCCTTCCTTCCTTCCTTCCTTCCTTCTTTCCTTCCCGCCCTCCCTCCCTTTCCTTCATTTCCTTCCCGCCCTCCCTCCCTTTCCTTCATTTCCTTCCCGCCCTCCCTCCCTTTCCTTCATTTCCTTCCCACCCACCCTCCCTCCCTCCCTTTCCTTCATTTCCTTCCTGCCCGCCCTCCCTCCCTCCCTCCCTTTCCTTTATTTCCTTCCTGCCCACCCTCCCTCCCTCCCTTTCCTTCATTTCCTTCCTGCCCACCTTCCCTCCCTCCCTTTCCTTCATTTCCTTCCCGCCCACCCTCCCTCCCTCCCTCCCTCCCTTTCCTTCATTTCCTTCCTGCCCACCCTCCCTCCCTTTCCTTCATTTCCTTCATTTCCTTCCCGCCCACCTTCCCTCCCTCCCTTTCCTTCATTTCCTTCCCGCCCACCCTCCCTCCCTCCCTTTCCTTCCTTTCTTTGTCTCTTTCTCAGAGTCTCACTCTGTCGCCCAGGCTGGAGTGCAGTGGTGTGATCGTGGCTCACTGCAACCTCCCTGTTTCAAGCAATTCCCCTGCCTCAGCTTCCCGAGTAGCTGGGATTACAGGTGCATGCCACCACACCTGGCTAATTTTTTTGTATTTTTAGTAGAGACAGAGTTCACCATGTAGGCCAGACTGGTCTTGAATTCCTGACCTCAGGCAGTTTGCCCACCTTGGCCCTCAAAGTGCTGGGATTACAGACATGAGCCACTACACCTGGGCTTCCCCCTTTCTTTACCTGCCTTCCAATTGGATGGATACATGGCTATTTTCTTACTGTTACAGAGACATATTCTCTCTCTCTCTCTCTCTCTCTCCCCTCCTTATATCTCTCTTCTTTTCTCTCTTTGTCTCTCTCATTAAAGCAAAGAACACAGCAGAAGGAATAGGAAAAGTAGCTAATCCCAGGCTGGTCTGATCACTCCTGGGCTGAAATGGAACCACCTGTGGTGTGTGGAATTGTGGCGTCTGGTGTCTGGCATGCCATGTTCCCTGTTCCCTGTTGTCCTGCCCTGTCTGTCTTCTAGAATCACCTGGAGCTCCTCCCTCAACCAAGACATCAACAACAGAAACAAAACTGCTTCCTCTGAACAGCAGGAAACTTCCAGGCGAACATACTCAGGCTTAAGTAATTAGGCAAAGAATGTGGCTTTGTGCAGCTCTGGAGAGACTCAGCTTGCTTGCTCTTGGAGTCTTTGTTTCTGCTCAGTCCCTGGGGTGCCCCTGCTTCCGCTGCTGTCCTTTGCCATTAGACCAGGCATAAATCTGCCTTTTTCCTTCCCTCCCTCCCTCCCTCCTTTCTTTCCTTCCCTCCCTCCCTCCCTCCCTCCCTCCCTCCCTCCCTCCCTCCCTCCCTCCCTCCCTCCTTCCTTCCTTCCTTCCTTCCTTCCTTCCTTCCTTCCTTCCTTCCTTCCTTCCTTCCTTCCTTCTTTCCACTGCTATTGATTTAGCTCCCTTTACATACCAGGCACCTTTCCTGGTTCCATTCTTGGGCCAGGCAAAGGCTCCTTCAGAATTTTAAGCCACCAAATGCAGCTGGCACCTCTTACACTTGCTTTGAAAAGATACGAGGTTAGTGCCCATCTTCCTGTCTTCTGAATCCAGTCCTTTCCTTCTTTCTTCCCTAATTCCTGTTCTTTTCTCTCATGACCCCTGGCTACCCATTAGCCTTTGGAACATTTTTATTATGTTTGCCTGTGTGTTTTTTCTTTTAAATGTATATGTTACCAGAAAGGGGTCTCAATCAGAGCCCAAGAGAAGGACCTTGGATCTCACAGAAGAAAGAATTTGAGGCAAATCCACAGAGTAAAGTGAAAACATGTTTTTAAGAAAGTAAAATAAAAGAATGGCTACTCCATAGACAAAGTGAACCTGAGGGCTGCTGGCTGGCTATCTTTATGGTTACTTCTTGATCATATGATAAACCAGGGGTGGATTATTCATGGGTTTTCTGAAAAAGGTGGTGGTGGGGGGAGGATTTCCTTGAACTGAGAATTCCTTTCCTTTTAGACCATATAGGGTAACTCCCAGAGTTTGCCATGGCATTTATAAATTGTCATGGTGCTGGTGTCTTTTAGCATGCTAATGTATTATAATTAGTGTACTATGAGCAGTGAAGATGATCAGAGGTCACTTTTGTCACCATCTTGATTTTGGCAGGTTTTGTCTGGCTTCTTTACTGCATCCTGTTCTATCAGTAGGGTTTTTGTGATAATGGTCCTGCCAACCTCCTATCTCATCCTGTGACTAAGAATGTCTAATCTCTCAGGAATGCAGCCCAGCAGGTCTCAGCCCCATTTCACCCAGCTGCTCTTGAAGATGGAGTCACTCTGGTTGGAATGCCTCTGATGTGTAGAAATCCACTGTGCTCATTGAAGCCTGCCTTTTTATACACGTCTTGGTAGGCAGCAAATGTAGCAGAAAGAACAGGCAATTTTGAAGCAAGAAGAGTGATATGGTTAGGCTTTGTGTCCCCACCCAAATTTCATCTTGAATTGTGATCCCAATAATCCCCATAGTTCAAGAGAAAGACCAGGTGGAGGTAACTGAATCACAAGGTGGTTTCCCCCATGCTGTTCTCATGGCAGTGAGTGAGTTCTCACGCGATCTAATGGTGTCATAAGGGGCTCCTCTTCCTTCATTAAGCAGTTCTTCCTGCCACCTTGTGAAGACGGTGTCTCGATCTCCCTTGGGCTTCTGCCATGATTGTAAGTTTCCTGAGGCACGGTGGGTCAACTAAACCTCTTTCCTTTATAAATTATGCATTCTCAGGCAGTTCTTTATAGCAGTATGAAAACAGATCAACATAAAGAGTTTTCTGTTTTAAGTCCTGGCACCATCACTCACTATCGTGACCTCGGGCAAGTTAAGCTCTCTGTGTCTATTTCTTCATCTGTGCAATGTGTATGATATTAATACCTACCTCATAGGTCTTTTTTTTTTTTGGTTTAAATGAAATGATTCATTGGAAAAGTATGATGTATGCTGAAAAGCACCACGAAGACATTTCATGTGTATGGAGGGACCTTATGTACATGGACCATGCAGAACGCAGCTTTAGTTCTGACTGCAGTAAAGGATTGTTCACATGTGTGCTGGGAACTGGCCTGCACACCCAGATTCCCAGATGACAGGAGAGCCTGTCATTTTCAGTGCTTTTCATCCTTGCTCCAGCGGCAGATGTTAGAAGCTGGCTGAGATGTTTTCTGGATTAATTGCCCCCAAACATTCAGGGTTTTATGTTTCAGAATGTCTGGACAGGTTGGAATTTGAATCTCCCTTCTGCCACTCCTTGTCTTATTTTGGAAATGCATTTAAAGTCACATTTTTGAGATTCTGACTATGTGATGCACTGAGCTACTTGGAGCGTTGGTTTGTGGCTGTTTTTAAGCCTCGACTCTTGACCCAGCTTTACCTGCAGCTCCGGACTCACCTTCAGGCTCCAGGGCTCCCTGTGTCCCTCAAGTGCTCTGGCCTCTGGTTTTGTTCTCTTGTGGCCTCTTGGCTTCTGAGTTAGGTTGGGCATCTCTCAGATCCCTTGGCTACTGAGTCTGTATATCCCATGACTCCGGGCCTCCTTCTCCTTCCACAAGCTGGTCGGTGACCATGCAGCCTTCTAGGTGGTCCAACCTTCTGGAGCTTTCTGTTGGGAAGACCCTGATAGGCTTAATCTCTCCCTTAACATTAAGCAGAGCTGCCCTTATTCTTTTAACAGAAGCAGATGAACTCCGACTGGATTCTTTGTGCTCCAGTGAGGCTTGCCGTATTTACCGCTGTATAGGATACATTCCCCACTTTTCCCAAATGATGTATTATATATGCAGCATAAAATTTTATACTTTATATATGAATAATATAATGATAATATATGAATATACAACATAAGATATATTACATATTGCATAATACTATACATGTAACATATACATCATATTTGCTTTATACAATATCTAGTTGTTTATTATATACACAAGTTTTCTTGTCAGTCTTACACGTTTGTAACGGACAGCCAGAAGGCTGAGAAAGAGGTAAAACAATGGGGCATGCTACCCCCTAGTGGCAGAGTAGGGCAACATACATCTCTGCAAAGGTGAGTGCTTTTCCATCCTGTATCAAAACAAAATGAAACAAAACAAAAACAGAAACAATAAGAGACCACACAGATAAATATAAAATTTGAGTAATTCCTCTACATTATAAATTTGAGTGTTTTTTCGCTACAACTTATATTCATAAATACCAAGGTATTTCTTTTTATTTCTGTGATTTTCTTCTTTTTAGGTATAATAGACTGTGTATCAAAATGATATTTTTTAAAAAATGGTGTCACAATGCTGTGTATTGTATTTATAGGAAGAAAATATTTTCCATTACAGCTTAGTCTTTACTTATTTTTCCAAAAACCTTTCTGAAAAATTGACATGCCAGCCTGTGAAATGCTGGCAAACATGGCATTTACTGGCTCTGGTGCACAAAAAGCCTTTGAACGCTCACCAAATGCTTCTGTAAAGTCAAGGGTTTTGAGCAGGCTGACCCCAGATTGCTAGGGAGCCTCTCAAGGAGGTCAGCGGGCTGCTAGGTGGCCCCAAGTAGGTTCTGCTGTGGTGTGTGGCCTTCTTTGCCAGTGCTGCAGCTTCTTCCGGTCCCTTCACTTGCATTCCGTTGAGCATCTCCATCTGGGGTCCAGGTGGGGGACTCTGGCAAGAGGCTTACACCGTCCTCTGATACTGGACATGAGAACAGTAGCACTGCTGATTGTCTGGGGTCCTGGCCACACTAGAAATATTTAACACATGACACCTTAGAGTGGAGGTGGGCATATTTTTTTTCTGAAAAGGACCAGAAAGTAAATATTAAATTAAATTAATTAATTAATTTGTTTAGAGACAGAGTCTGACTCTGTTGCCTAGGCTGGAATGCAGTGGTGCAATCTCAGCTCACTGCAACCTCCACCTCCCAGGTTCAAGCAATTCTCCTATCTCAATCTCCCAAGTTGCTGGAACTTCAGGCATGCACCACTACTCCTGGCTAATTTTTGTATTTTTAGTAGAGATGGGGTTTCACCATGTTGGCCAGGCTGGTCTCAAACTCTTGACCTCCGGTGATCCACCTGCCTTGGCCTCCCAACTGCTGGGATTAGAGGCATGAGCCACCTCACCCAGCCTAGAAAGTAAATATTTTAGACTTGTGGCCCAATACAGTCTCTGTTGCAGCTCCTCAGTTCTGCTGTCATAGTGCAAAAGTGAAAGGGCGTGACTGTGTTCCAATGAAACTTCATGAACACAAATATTTGAACTGCATATTATTTTCACGTGTCATGAAATAGTACTCTCCTTTTGATTTTTCCAACAGCTTTAAAATGGAAAATCATTCTTAGCTTGGTGATAGTATAAAAACAGACAACAGGCTGGAAGTGGCCTGAAGCCATAGTTTGCTGACCTTCGTGTGAGTATTCCATCATCCCTTTCTAGTTACGGCAATTTTTTTTTTTCTAAGAATCCCAAACAACTGGATTCACAACTCTATTCTATCCAGTTTCCTGGATAAAACACAGTTCATAACCACTTAAAATTTCTGGTCAATTCCAAACAGGCACACATTTATTTAGATATCTAGAACTGCTTTGTGGAGACCGGCCCTTTATTTTCTCAAAAGAATTTGTTGATCCACTGAAAATTTTCTTTGAAAACCAACCTCATGGATGTTTTGTAAAAGTCTCATTTAGAACGTTTGGGGCCTCATTCAGTCACCCCCAAATCCTCATCTTTTCATGTACACACCTCTATCCATTTTTTCCTCTCTTCTTCCTAATTAGCTGCCCGTATAATTAAACCTTTCCTCATTTAGAGGTTCTGAGCCCTCCCCGATGCGCTAATCACCCCGTGGCCCTCCTGTGGCCTCGTCTATTTCCTTTTGAGATGGAGTGCCCAGCACTGAACGGCAGTCAAGGTCGGGCCGCCCGCATTTGTATTACACACTAGTTTGCCATTACCATGGTGTTCGCTCCTTAATACAGACTAATAGCTCATTCTCCTTCCTGACCTCCAGTGAGCACTGCGCAGCCATATTCAATGCTGGCTTTGTGATAATCTCAAGATTTTTTTCTTTAGGAAGTTATAACTAATTCAAGGCCTATCAACGATCATAAATAGTTTAAATTGCTCTTTCGAGTGTGAACTGCCTCCCATGGGCCATTTAATTTACTGAATGTCCCCTGGCTGTGCTTGTTCTGTGACCAGCCCCTGTCCCTGCCCTTATTAACTCTGTTTCCATATCTCACTTTGGTCCAGTTGGGAGAGGTGGCACTTATATTTGGGAATGAGCTTGTGCTTGGCTATTGACCTACCTAGCAATGCATTAAAGATGGATTTGATCTGATTTAAAGTTTTATAAGCCCAAGGGGGTTGCCTCTGGAGGATCTTTAGAGGCCACACTGATCCTGTAATTGTGCTTAGAGGTGGTTTGCTTTTGCTCAGAGAAAATCTAGGAATTTTACTTTACCTGAAACTTTCCGTTTTGGGGTTTGACTGGGTTTTAATAATTTGCCACCCCTGGAAAACTTCTGAGACAAGGTTTTGCCCAGTTGGCTAGACTAAGTATTTTAGCTGTGTCCAATTGGTAACTGTTTAAGAGGTTTAAATACACAAACTAAGTTGGTAAAATTTGAATATGTGAATCTGGCTGAAGGATATATGGTGGTTTGCTTATACTATTTTTGCAGCTGTTCTGTTGGTTTGAAGTTCTTTGAAAATGAAAAGGTCCATTAATTAAGAAGGTGGGCCAACATGCAATCACAGCAGCACATGCCGTTTGTACACTGCTGGCCTGGCCCGTCTTCCTTCACGGGTCCTTTGGTGTGTGCTTGGATTTATATCAGCCTTGTCCCAGTGAATGCTCCTGCTCTTCTGATCTCCATCCCCACTTGCCTGCCCCATCTCAGTCAAGAACTCATTAAATGTAGATCAGTACCAGTATGACAGGGGAGTGGGAGTAAACAGACATTGTCCCCATCCTCAGGATGCTACAGTCTAACAGAGAAGACAGAAACGAAGCAGAGAAGCAGAAAAGGCTGTAAAGGAGAAGTGCAGGTTGTGGAAGGGTCTAACCCATGGGGAGCTCAGGGAACCCTTCTTGGGAGAAGTGGTGTATTAGTCTGCTCTTACGCTGCTGATAAAGACAAACCAAGATTGGCTAATTTATAAAGAAAAAGAGGTTTAATGAACTCACAGTTCCACATGTCTGGGGTGGCCTCACAATCATGGCGGAAGGCAGAGGAGGAGCAAAGTTACATCTTACATGGCGGCAGGCAAGAGAGAGAGTGTGCACAGGGGAACTCCCTTTACAAAACCTTCAGATCTTTTGAGACTTACTCATTACCATGAGAACAGCACGAGAAACACCTGCTCCTGTGATTCAATTACCTTCAACTGGGTCCCTCCCACAACACATGGGAATTATGGGAGCAACAATTTGAGATTTGGGTGAGGACACAGCCAAATCATATTGACTGGTGTTTTGAGCCCAGAGCTGCAGGATGGTGGGGATTAGCTTGGCAAATAGAGGGTGCAGGTGTGCTGTAGGTAGGGAGACCAGCATGTGTGTGGGACTCCAGGGGCATGTCAGAGGTGTTGAGAGAGGCCCAGCCTGGCTGGAGCAGAGAGCAGGAGACTGGGCAGATGAGGTAGGAGGGGCAGGCAGGGTCTTGCAGACTGCTTCGATAGCTTATTTTTCTTTATTCCGAGAGCCTGGGGAAGGAGTAGGCAGTAATGTCATAATGAGATTTGCATTTTTGAATACAAACCCTCTAGCTGCAATGTAGAAAATGAATTGGAAAAAGCAGCAGCGGTGACAGCAAGAGAAGCAAGGAGTCTGTCACAGCATCCAGCAAGCAGTGATGCTCTCCTGGTCCTGATGGTGTTTGGGCCAATAGAAAGAATTGGGTAGATTTCAGAGTTATGTAGGAGGTGGACTCACAGACTTGGTGATTAATTGGGCTATCTCATTCTGATATTTTTTTATTGAAGAATTTCTCTATTTTTCCTTTTGCTTTGTAGAGCTGGTTGGAAAATCCTTTTTTTTCCCCAAGCATTTGCAAAGATACCCATTTACATGGCACTAATTGTCTTGCTTGTGTGTGTCCGAGATGAATGTTCCTCCTGCAAAGATGATGGTTTATCTTGTTCAATAAGATTGTGCTGCTTAGAAATTGGGACCTATCCACCTCACATGTTCTAGAAATTTAAGCTGTAGGAGATGGAAACTAATGTAGTCTTTAAACAATCTATTGAACTTATGAAATTGCAATTAGACAATAGGATTTGTATTGGAGGATATGAATTTTGACAGGAAAGAGGCCCTGCATGATACAATCACCATACTGACAAATAAATGCCGTTGTATTTTTCTGTGACAAGGATGATTTACAATCATAGTAGTACATGGTTCTCTTTGATTTATGGCATCCTGGTAGCCATGGAATTGCTTAGCAAAATCAGTTTGGCTTTGATATAAGATCTTTTCCTTGCCTAGAAAAAATTTTAGCCTGAGGAAAAGATGACATTAATTTGGGAATAGTGGAGTTATCATTGAGTTATCAAAATAAATCTGAGGACATAAATCAATTCTACTGCATGGAGAATGCTAAATCAATAAGGCCAGAAAGACTTTATTGATTCTATGGCCATCACTCAAGCCTTCTTCATTAGATTCCTCAGCCATATGTTTAATTGAAATGATAAGGGAGATAACTTTGGGTAAATCCACACATCCTGACTTTATTATGGGGTTGTTCAAGGTAATGAAAATGATTTGGCCAGGCTGGCTCTCTCCTTCAGATTCAGGAGGGTACACATGGGAAGACTTCACATCTTCTTTCTGTCTCCTGTAACTTCCACTTCGGGCAGATGCTAGCTTAACAGTCTTAAGTCACTCTTTTTAAAAATTCAATTTAAAAACTGTATGAACAAACTGATCATAATTTAAGAGAACATGTAAAAAATTACTCATAGTTAATACCACCCTGAACCTATTGGCAACAATTGTGCTGAATTGTATTGTCTATTTCTATGTCTTGTCTCTCTCACTTAAATGATTGTGAGCAGTTGAGGGCAAGAAGCTCTTATCTCAGTATCCCTTAAATGTTGTTCAATGTATAAGTAACTCTATATAGCTGCAGTCAGAAGTGTATTAGTTAGCTGTTGCTGCAAAACAGCCCTCAAATTTAGTGGCTTATATCAAGAACCATTGTATTTGTTCGTGATTCTTGGAGTCAGCTAGGTGGTTCTTCTGTTCTGGCCAGCTAAGCTGGGACTGGATAGAGTAGGATGACCTCACTCACATGGGTGGCAGCTAATGTGATGACAACTGGGATGATGACCATTTGCCTGCCTCTCATGATCCAATGGGCCAGTCACATGACAGCAAAAGCGTTCCCAACAGTAAGAAGGGAAGAATTCTCAAGTACTTGTGCAAGTACTTATCAAGTTTTTGCTTGTGTCACATTTGCTAATATTTCCAGTGGCCAAAGCCAGTTACATGCCAAACCTGTATTTGAAGATTATATAAACAGATTTTACCACTTGATGAGAGGAGCTGCAAAATATTATGGCCATTTTTCCTCATATACTACAGAAATGTAAATAAATCTGTATTCTTCTGCTTTTTAAAGAAACAACTATAGGTGCTTCCTCTTGTTACTTTTTTTAAAGCTAATATATTAGATATTTACTGTTTACTAGAGGCTTTAAATATATATATTTAAATATATATGATATATAATACATATACATATATATGTACATTAAATATAATATATATGTATTATATATCATATATATTTAAATATATATTTATGTATGTTTATACATATATGTATATACATATGTATACATATACATAAATATATGTATATGTTTATACATATATAAATATATATGATATATATTTATATATAATATGTATATATTTGTATATAATATATATTATACTTATATATGAAATCTGCAGATGACCCCAAAATGTAAGTAAAATTATTATTCCCATGTTACTAGTAAGGAAGCTCACTGAAGTTCACACAGCTAGTAAGTGGGGAAGCAGAGATTTTAACCTTGATCTCTATGAATCTACTTAACTGTTAGCAGACTTTTCATCATGATTCTTCTTTCCCTCTTGTTGGGTGTTCAGACATTCATCATTTTTTGAAGTTATAGGAAATATCAGGAGGATTTCCCCAAGTTATGTGTGAGTCTACCCCTCTACTTCAATGCTTTTCAGAGGTGACTTGGACCTTATAGGAGAACCATGTCAACTTTCAAGTGCACCAAATAAGATGCCTCTGACTATAGATAATTTTGATGTTTGCATTTCCCCTAAGCCATGGGGCTAAAAGAGTTGTAGCAAGATTTCAACAAACTCTAAATTAAGGGTAGTACCCAGGGTACTGTCCCATGTGACTCCTCCCTCTTCTCAGGCAGGCATACTATTGCATTCAAACATGGTCCAGCAATCTTTCTTTTCCTGCCTCCTCTTCCTAGATAGAGTATGATTATTGTGAACTTAATTCAGGTATCCTTTAGCCTTTCCCTGGCCAGTCATCTTCCTGTGATTTATCAGCTGATGGTTGTTTCCTGGTGGAGCCAAGATGATCAGACTTCAGGTTCAGGATGTGCTTTGAAGAAGGCTGTGCTAGGTTTGGTAACCCTACTTGTCTAATGGGTGCTACTCAGAAGAACACAAAATAGGTATAGTTAGTTGGACTAGAAAGATCATACATGAGAATTAACACTGACATCTAGGACAAACCTTCAAAGCTTGGCCAGGAACTCAGATGGGCTTCTCCTTATCCTAACCACCACTTCAAGAACTTGGGCTCAAAATTAGGCATCTTCCCTAAAATCCAGAACCCATGTATATGAATGTCTCAAATGCTCGGCCTCTCAAAAATTCCCAGCCCACACAGCTATGTTTTGGGCATTTTCTAGTGGTGTCCTGGAGTGGCTCATACCAGCTCATGAGAGCTGATTGTCAAATTTTCAGGAAATTTGAAAGCCAATTGTTAAACACAGCCATTCTTAAATATTAAATTATGTAAGCTTACAATTAAATAAATTACATGAAAAAGGCAATCAATTCTCAAAACTCATTAATTCCTATTTATTTTTATTACCTTTTTACTGTTCTCTATGACCATGATGTTATTTCTACCCATTTTATCAGTGTGGTGGAAACAGTATGTCACAGTGTGCTATTGCACATTTCTTCCCAATTCTGCAGTCCATGAAATCAAATGGTAGCTTGGAGTCAGCCCTGGTGGAAATATTTATACCGTGGAAATCTGAAAATGCTATCAGGGCTTGATTTATTATCTTGTTGATTGCCTAAACTTAAGAAAGTGATGGGGAAGATGTAAATAATGGATATTAAACTTAAAAGTGTATCATGTCTGTAACTGTTACATTGTGAATAGTACAAAATCTTAGGAAATTCTCTCGGTATTTGAAACTATCATCAGATTCAGCAAGCAATCACTCATGTCATTGAAGAACAAGTGAAAATATTGACATACATCTTTATTATCTCACTTCTTCTTTTCTTGTTAATGTAAAGAAAATATCAACCAACATTCATGTCGTAAGTGAATTTGTCTATTCCAGCCATAGATTGAGTACAGATACAAGAATTTTGCAAAAATCAACAAAGCCTTCTGTGAGAACCTATTGGCTATATGGAGTTTACAATAAAGAGTATTGTATAATTTGTTATCTGTAAATTGGATGCTATAGATCCTTTATATTGGTAAGATTTATATCAAATACCTATATGTAGTATATCTATATGTGCATGCATTTTTCCCCAGAAAGCAATTGTTAGATGTTTACCAACCCCCTTTCAGAAGATGTTGAAGTGTGAGGAGTGGTAGGTCCTCCTACATGAAATTCTGGATTTCCCTGGGTCTTCTGGTAGGAAAATGATCAACCGTGCTGCTCACACAGGAGTGAAAAATCTGTATATCATCTCTGTGGATGAGATCAAGGGACAGTGGAACTTCCTGCTGGCGTGCATAATGTGGTGACGACCGTGGTCAGTAGGTGAGCCAGAGCTCAGAAGGAAGGTGCATCCAGCAGTGATCATGTGACAACAAAAGTCATACCAGAGAAAAGATGGCTTGTTTCTTTAGTTTGAAGAAAATGCCAGGGTCATCGTAAGCAATAAAGGTGCGATGAAAGGTTCTGCCATCACAGGGCCAGCTGCAAAGGAGTATGCAGCTGTGTGGCCCAGGCTGACGTCCGAAGCTGGCAGCACTGCCTGAATCTTTAGTATATTTGTGAAAAATAAAAAAAAACCAAACCATTGAACTCTGCCCCCTTCCCAAAACACCCAGCAAAAACCATTTGCTACCACATTATTGCCATATTCCCACTAATCTCTTACTGGTCACATAGAAGTTAGGGGGATTTTCCTCCTTGATCTGTATACCTGAGAATCCTATTTTTCCTTTTATCCTTGGCTCCCCTCGGTCACAGAAGGCCTTATAAATGAGCACATTCAGCCAGCGGGGGACGTCCAAAGTGGAAAAAAAAACACTTCCCTGCCATCTGAGGCTTTTATAGGAAGAGGTGAAACCTGAGCAGGTAGAGGACAGCATTTGCACTTCCTGGGTCTCGTTTTAGGTCTCCTGTAAGTGAACATCCTGTTCATCACTGAGGGCATTCGAGAAGTTTTGCAGTTACATTTATCAAAGTAACAGGGACAACAAATATGTATCTGCTTTATCATGTATAGAGCACATCTATATTTATTAGCTTATTTCGTACTTCTAAAGATTTCTCTGTTTTGGGCAATTCACACGCAGCTGGTGAGGGGGCTAGTTACCGCAGACACTGGCTCCCTCTCCAGGGTGTAGCAGCGTCTCCGACTTGGTATTAGAGGAGTTTACTTGCCATTTCCTACCCTCTTTATTATCCCCAATCTGCAGTGAATTCAGAGCAGGAAACAAAACCCCAGGAAGGAGTTATTAACGGTTCCAGTAGAGAGTAATCCCACTTGCCAAAAGTACGTTATGATGTGGTTATCTTTAAATTTGTTTCCTCTCCCCAGGGACTGTGGGTGTGGAAGGCGAGCTCTGGTACACAGAGGACAGAAACCAGTTGCTTCAAGCATTATGGGGTGAGTTTCTTAGCGTTTCCTAAATACTGTATCCACCGTAGCTTTCCTCATATGGTACATGAAGAAACACATTGATACTACAATAAAGGAAAATACCACCTGACCTGGTTATGTTGTTTTCTTGTTGTGATCCACATCATAGCATATAAGGTTTGCCCTGGAAAACTCTTCTTAGGGTGAGGTGTAAATTAAGACAAAAGTCTGTGGTGACTCATTGGTAAAATAATTCATGCTTGTTAACAACAACTAGCAGAGGTCTTTACCGTACACAGGACTTCGGGAGTTTGCCTTTTATCCAGTTAACATGATATATTTTTCAGAGCTATGTGAGACCCCCTCAGACCCACAAATGGTCATTTGTGACTAAGGAAACTGATTTCATGGCCTCCAATGAGCAAACTAAACCAGGTTGTTACCAGATTTTGACTCCACTTTATGCTGCATGAGCTTGGATTGTCTACAGCGGCATCCTTGGTACACTTTAGAATGAAAACAATTCAATTTTGAAAGTAAACACAGAAGAAATATAGTTCAGAGGGCAGCTTACTCAGATAACAAAGCCAGCAAATACAACTGAAGGTTGCAGGCCGAAGCAGCAGTTCACATAGCCAAGGGTTGCCAAAGGTGTTTTCACACCAAGGTCTGCTTTTTTTCTCTTTAGTTATTGATTACCTTTGCTAATGAGGGAATATTGACATGTGCAGAAGACCGTGACACGTTGAAATAGTTTTAGATAGAGTATCTTTGGCAGGTCTTCGTGTTTAGATTTAAGTGGGAACCGCTGTGGGTTCTGAAATAGCTTCTATAGCCAGTTTCGTCACAGACCCAATCATCCAAGGCATCATTCCCTGTAATTTGACTGAAAAGCAGTGAGACAGCAAAAGCTTCGGTTCTTGAAAAGGATTTAGCAGCCAGCCATCTGACGGTTATTAAAGACATTCTCGTGCTGTCTCCTCCCCTCTCTCTTTACTCCAGCCATGACTAAATAAATCCAGAGGCTTGAATTAAACATGGAAAGGGGGAGTGACAAGCAGAGGACCAGAACAGATTCCTGGGGAAACAGTTTGGTTTAAAAAATACTAAACAAGGCTTTACTGTCCTACAGAAGTTCTAGTCTCAAAGGATTGAGAACCTGAAAACTGAAATATTAATTTTTTTTTTTTTCAGAGGACAAGTAAGGACATGCTCAGGTCAGACTGTAGTGGAAAGAACCCAGCATTAGCTAGGTGAAGACCTGGCTCCTGGAGCTTCATCTCCACTGCGTGACATTGGACGAAGACTTAACCTCGCTGAGCCTTGGTCCCTTGGTTTGAGGCTGTATGTTTGCCTTTAGCCCCTTTGTACGCCTCTGATTCTAAAGCGTTCCCCTTTTAAGGTTAAGATTCTTTGAATACTTTGCTCTCATGTCAGGGTGTTTTAATTCTCATGCTATGGATTTTTAGCAAACATTATGGCATTTAGAAACTATAAAGGCAATATTTGGGAGGTCAGACATTTTTGGAATGTATAAACCAAAATGTAAGGACAGTACCACCCTCCAGGTAAGCCTACATTGTCACAAACTAGTCTTTATTTCAACTACGTATATTATAGCATTACTTTCTTTGTACTTAAATCTAACTTCTTTTTAAAAATTATTTTATATTCAAGGGGTAGATGTACAGGTTTGTGACATGGGTATATTGTGTGATGCTGAGGTTTGAACTTCTGTTAATTCTGTCGCTCAAATAGTGAACATGGTACCCAATAATTTTTCAACCCTCATCTCCTTCCCTCCCTCCTCCTTTTTGGAGTCCCCAGTGTCTTTCATTCCCATATTTATATCCATGTGTACCCAATGTTTAGTTCCCACTTACAAATAAGAACATGTGGTATTTTGTTTTTTTGTTCCTGCATTAATTCACTTAGGATAATGGCCTCAAATGCATCTATGTTGCTGCAAAGGACAGGATTTTGTTCTTTTTTATGGCTGTGTAGTATTCCATGGTATCCGTGTACCTCATTTTCTTTAGCCACTGTTGATGGCACCTAGGTTGATTCCATGTCTTTTATAGCAATACATTTTTAAAAAACAGAAAGCTAGGGGTACACATGTTACCCAGTGTCCACCTTCTCCCTTTGCAGGGTCACCTTCCTCTGGGATATTGGTTTTTTTTTTTTTTTTTCTTTCCACAGAGTCTTGCTCTGTCGCCAGGCAGACAGAGCAGTAATCAGAGCAGTAATCGCCAGGTGTGATCTTGGCTCTGCCTCCTGGGTTCAAGCAATTCTCCTGCCTCAGTCTCCAGAGTAGCTGAGATTACAGGCGTGCACCACCATGCCCAGCTATGTTTTGTATTTTGAGTAGAGATGGGGTTTCACCATGTTGGCCAGGATGGTCTCGATCTCTTGACCTCATGATCTTCCCGTCTCTGCCTCCGTGCCTGGCCAGATACTGTTCTTTTGCTGTGCTGGTGTGGACCTGTGTCCCTGCCTTTGTCTTCATTGTTATTCTCTCCTCACCTTCATGCCATTTCCTGGGACTGCCTTCACTTCTTACTTACCTGCTTCACCCTCTGTTAGGAAGTACCAGTCCTCATTCTTCCAATACAGTAATGACAAGGCCAGGCAGAGCAGGTCTGCAATAAGAGCCTCGAGATAGTAGAGGGTGGTTATGGTGTAGGACAGAGGACACATTCAATTCAAACACTCTGTTAGAAATTATCAGCCAACCCCACCGTAGTGGGCTTGTGGTAATAAGGGAAAGGGAAAAACTAAATGGAACACTTAACAGTTTCCCTTTCTTTCCCTCTCTCTTCTTAGGTCTGGAATAGGATCTTTAGGACAGAAAGGGAGAGAGCATTTCAGGACAAGCAAAGGGAATGGTGGGAGCTGCAGGGAGCGAGTTGCCACTTCACAGTTTGCCTGCAGCTGGCTCTGCCAGTAACAATGCCCCACCCAGATGAAGGTCTTTAAACACTCTTTTGGCTCCCGGCCTCTGGGTAAGCCCACAGTGCTGCAAGGTGAAGTCTGCTTGCCGAGGCTGCCCAAAATCCACATTATTCTCTGCTAGCTCTCTTATGGGTCTTTGTGAACGCTCTTTGGGGGTGTTTAACCACCTAGTGACAGATGTGGAGTCTTAACAGTTTTTAGGCCCCTTGATTTTCTTGGTGGGATAAAGAGACTCTTCTGTCAACTCCTCTGATACAACTTGTCTGCAGATCATGTTGAAACTCCTTTTTGTCACATCCTCCAGATCACAAGGAAAAGGCAGATTAATGTGATTATCGGTGTCCATCAACTCAAGGCTCTTGGTTAAATGATACCCACCATGAACCACAGGGCAGAGCTTCGCAGCATTAGCTGGCTGCCTTCTTACAATGACTTCATTAATAAACTTGCTGTCAGCAGCTTAATCCTCACTCAAGTAGAAGGATGAGAATCCTTGTTCACCATGATTAGGCAACATTGAGAGTTAAAAAAAAATTTCTCATGCCCTGGCACTTATTTTTATTGAAAGTCTAAATGAATTTAAAAAAAAATTTCAACAAGAGCACCTGATTGGCAGCGACTTTCTGGGTTTTCACCGTGAAGTGCTGTTGCAAGTAAGCCATTTAATCGTTCAGCTTGAGTCTACATTTGGGTTTTTGCTTTTGCTGGAAGTGTTTCCTCTGTTTTCTAATCTTTCAGGCTCCTCTTCCGCCTTACCTGTACTCGGGTCCTGTCAGTCAAGCTGGCTAGGTGTTCTTCACAACTGTGCCATTCTGTTAGTGGTGTGAAATATTTCCCAGAGGGGGTGGTGTAAGGAAGGGTTTTCTATCTTTTCTCCTGTTAGTGTCTGAGATGGAGGCATGCTGAGTTCCTGGTAGTGCCCAGGGCTCTGTTCAGACTGGTGGATTCTGACTTGACTTTGAGCTCCTGTTCCCAACCTGCCTCTTCCAGGAAGCGCTGCCTTCGTACTCTCCCACCCCCAACCCCAATGCCAGAAGTTCCTTAAGCTCTTCACAGATGTTTCAGGAGTGAGAGAATAAGGGGCTAGAGCGTCCCAGCTTCCAAATGCACAACGGTTTGTCTCTCTTTTCTGGACAGCTGTGTTTATCTGGATCCTTGGAGAAGCAGAGATCAAGGCAGGATTAGACATGCAAGGATTTTATTAGAGGAAACTCCTATGTGAGGGAAAATGGGGAGAGAGCCGGGAAAAGGTCTGGGTGCTGTAAGACTGACCCCCTGCCCTACTGCAGGAGAGAGTGGGGAGGGAAGGCTGGGTGGTGGCATCTTAGACTGCTTTGCAAATAAAGCAAGGTTAAGCAAGGCTGCTGGGGAGTCTCAGAGCCAAAGTGGTCCACCAGCCTCAGACTGACCTGCCTTAGCATCTGGGCTGTGCGCAGTCATTGGTCTCAGTGCAAAGGTGACATAGCTCTCAGAGTGCAGGCTCTGGGGCCTTTGGGGGGTGATGCACGTGGATTTGGAGGCCTGTGAGGTGAGGTGCCTTCCCATGGCTGCTGCATAGCCAGTGGCGAGAGCTGAGCCAGATGCACTGCAAAAAGCAGCACAGCAAAAGGGATGTGATTATAGTTAAAATGAAGAACAAAGCAATGCAGGGAGCACCCTCACCCTGACCTCTTCCAGCGAGGAAGCATGAAAGAGCATTCATGTTGACTGGGCCTGTGAGCCTCACTCCAGCAAGGAACTCCCAGCAAGGAGAGTTCTCTCCCCATTTTCCCTCACATAGGAGTTTCCTCTAATAAGTTGGAACTCCCGGTTCCAACTCTTGTTTCTGGAGATTTGCTCTTCTCTTAGGGGACTGTTTCCTGCTGTCTTCACTCACTAGCTCTGAATTCTGTTCTCTGATTACTGCTCTGACCGAGGGAAGACATACATCTTTCCTTAAAGCACAGCTGAGAACCAGACTGGCCTGTGATTCTGACATTTCCCCAGGCTTGTTCGGGGAAGAGCAAAGCGGTCTTCAATAGCATTAGCTGGAGGGGTCGTTTTCTTCCCAAAGGCCCTTGCCTTCCCGGGGACCAAAGAAAGGTGTAAATAACCATAGCTGAACAGAGTTGATCTTAAACAAAATAATCATTCTAAGTAGTTTAGCTGGTGCTGGGGGAGGAAAGGGAGACAGGAGTTATCAGGGTTCTGACCAGTCCTAGGTGGGGCCGTCTAGACTGTATCTCCTACTAGGGGTGTCCTGGGCAGAAGGGACAAGGATGAGGGCCTGATGGGGTGTCTGGAAGTGACAGATGGGGAAAGTGATACAGGTGCTCCCTTCTACTCCTCATCTGAACCCAATAACTGCAGTGTCTTCCTTACCTGTCTCTCTGCTTCCTTCTCCCCTCCGCATTGCCCTCCCCTGGGCAATCTATCCTGCCTGCTACAGTTGTTCTCCTTGCACACAAATCTGATCCTATTGCTCTTTCTGCTAAAAGTCTTTGGCTTCCCAGGCCTTCTGAACTCCTAGCACAAAGCCCTCTTGTCTTCCCCCAATGCCACAGACCTCTCCCTCCTCCTTGACTCTCACCAGCAGAACTCCCAGTTCCAACTCTTTCTCTGTAGGTTTGTTGTCGGTTTGGGGGACTGTTTCCTGTTGTCCTCACTCACCAGCTCTGAACTCTATTCTTGATTCCCACTCTGGCCAAGGGAAGACATAGATCTTTCTCGAGAGCAAAGCTGAGACCAGGCTGGTGTGCAGGTCTGACGTTCCTGCAGGCTTGTTGGGGGAATAGCAAAGGAGGTACCCCACAGACAGCTGGTGAGTATGGGTGGCCAGGCGTGGCTGCAGTGGGAACAGCTATGTCTCTGGGGCCTCTCCTGGCAGTACCCAGCCCCCCTCATCAAAGACAGTTTCCCCATCTCAATGCCCAGAGGCACCTTGAGAATATCTGCATACTTAGAGCACAGAGTAGGAGAGTTATGTCCAGAAAGAGGAAGTCTCCACCTCTTATCTCAAGTCCACCCACCAAGTTTTAATGTCCTGATTTAGGACAACTGGCTTTGGGAAGAACCTGTCCTTTAGGTAGTTGGCCCACGCTGTCACTCATAGTATTGTGGCCTCACACTGTGGCCAGTGATCCAACCTCCTGCATGGAGATTTGCAGGAGACCTTTCATCTACTGCATCATCATCTTTTCTCATGTGCTCACACTTCAGCCTGAGCCTGTTTAAATGCTCATTGCTGGGTTTTGCTTCCGGTAATTCTGATTCAGTGGGTCTGAGGGGCTCTATGGCTGATTCGAATGCAGCTTCCACCTCCAATGCAGCTTCTCTAAGCTTGTGTGTCCAACTTTGTGCTTGTATTAATATTTAGAAGGATGGGTTGGGCTCAATAGTGCACAGAGCTCAGCTTCTAAAGGGAGAAATGTAGATGCCAAGGTCAGGTGCAAAGAACAATTGCAGATAGGAAAGTGAGACTTCGGGTGACATCCAAGTCCAGGGAACTTGGGCAGATCTTATTACCTGCTTATAGCTACCACTTGGGTATCATTTTTCCCATTTGAAATCTAAATCTGTCAAATAAATTTTTAGTGGAGAGAAAAGGAGATGGAGTAACTTGGGAAATCAAAAGTCATATCTAGGTTTTCAGGTTTTGTACCAAATTTGACATTCCCTGCACTGAAAAGAACCCCTCTTCCCGGATTAGAGTGAATTTATTTGGTGCAAACACACCTTCTACAAATACAAGTATATTTTTATTTTTTAATATCCTGCATAAAAGACCAACGATATTCAGAAACAGCAGCTATTAACCTTGTAATCTCTTTGATGCAATTAATTAATTAGTAAATTGCTACCAATTTGAACTGAGACATGCATCCCTCGTTGGTATAAATATAAAGCTGCTGAAATAAAAAATTTACTGTTTTCGCATTGGCATTTAACAACGAAGTTTTTAATAAAAGGCAAATCGCTTTATGTAGAACATTTACTTAATTGTATTTGCTCTAGTGGGATTTTATCTGAATTATCTGGCATGTGAAGGAAATGAACTAAGTTCTAACTGAAGAAAACGAATCATAGGGAGATTTACTACAATAATTTTCAAGGACTGCATGGAAAGGACTCATCAATTTTAGTCTGTATCTCTATAAAGGGGATTAAAAATTGAAAATAAATATATACCATAAATAGAGCAGTGTGCCCTACTGGAGATTAAACCTGTATTTCCCCTCTGTTCTAGCAAGAAAGGGTTGGAAAGATATCTTGTTCACCCCACTTTTTTTTTTTCTGAGGTGGGGGTCTTACTCAGCTGAGGCTGGAGGGCAGTGGTGATCTGAGCTCACTGCAGCCTTGACCTCCCAGGTTCAAGTGACCCTCCCACCTCTGCCTCCCAAGTAGCTGCGACTACAGGCACTTGCTGCCATGGCCGGCTTTTAAATTTTTCTGTAGAGATAGGGATCTCATTATGTTGCCCAGGCTGGTCTTGAACTCCCGGGCTCGAGTGACCCTCCAGCCTCAGCCTCCCAAAGTGCTGGTATTACAGGCACAAGTCACCATGCCTGACAATATCTTGTTTCTTAGGGAGAATAAATCTTTGAATGACTGAAAGTACCCTGTCTCTTGGTCCCATGTAGAGGTCTGGGACTCCTGGAGACATGGAAAAAGATGACGGGTCTTAGTCATCTTTTTCAGAAAAGTTTTAGTTTTAGTTTTTCAGAAAAAGAAGTGTGAGCAGACATTTTGGGACCAGGGTCTGGGAGGAGAGACTAATAATTCCTGGAAGGATGTTTGGAGCGGAGATGGTGCCTGGGGCCCTGGACCCATGAGGCTGTGAAAGCTGAGCCCACCTGGATCCTGCGTTCTAGAGCTGGCTTGCAGTCCACAGAGTGGGGGAGTATGGGAGCTCAGATAAATAGCTGTAACAACTGGCATCCTTCCAGAACCTGAGGCAAGAGTGGGGCAGAGGACCCGCCTGGCCTGGTGTGTCCCCATGTCCTTGGTTCTTGGCTTGTCCTTCCTACTCACTGAGGCTCTGCTCCAGGGTTCTCTTGGGGGCTCCTGCAGTCAGTGATACCCACTAACCGGGTTAGGGAGAGGGGCCCCAGTGCCTACACTTTGGAGGGAGTCTGAAGCATGCAAGTGCCCTCTGGGGAAATGTGGGTGTCAGAAGGGCGGGACATCTCAGTTACATAGGGCTTAGCTGTGAGGCAGAGTTTTCTGATAATGAGGTGCATTAGTCACTGGGATGAAGACCAGGTGGGCTTTCCTTAGGGACCTTTGAAATAGGCAGGTCTTATCCATTTGGGGGTGGATTTTGGATTTTGTGTGGTCTTGCCTGGGGGGAAATAGGGGTTAGGGGATGGAGGAGGAAAGGCAGTCAAGGATAACAAAACAAGTTTGCTTCTCACACTGGGGATATCTCCTTACTCAGTTGCTGGAATCCGGATGGGTCCCATCATTGTTCCTGCTTCTCCTGGTTTGTTAGAATTTCCCTAGGGTATATTAAAATAAATACAGCAATCAGTTACGTTATCTTTTATGCTTGGTTTCATAAAAATTAATTGCAGAAAAAATACATGCTATGACGTATGCTTTCTATCCCACCAGGAGAGGAATCGCTGTAGCACTTTCTCTTGTGAATAGAACTCGATAGTGCTCCTTTGTGTTGTAAAATGGTATGATAGGCATGCCAGATAGTGGCACCGCATGTAATTACAAGCCTGTTGAGTTCTGTGTTTCAGCACAGTTTGAGGGGGATGTGGAGCTCAGCGTTTTTAATCACACAGGATTAAACTTGGCTTTCAGGTTTTTGTATAAAGCTAGTGCTAGCTGGTAAATGTGCATTCTGACTACCAATGTGAAGAAAAATTAATTCCATTCAGGGAACTCGGCCTACGTGCACTAGTGCTGTTGGAACCATTTTGTGGAAAGGGACATTGTCCTTCTTGCTACAGAGCTCATGCTTGATTGGTCTGTATTTGTGTCACTCTGGCTGTCAAAATATTTTGAATGTTGCTTCTGACTTACATCTGTACTCTTTTTTTCACATGTTGGTTTGGTTACCAAGCTGTAATCCACGATGTCCTGTCCAACCATGAAAACAAACACCAACTCACATGTCTAAAATTTATGGGCAACTGATGAAATGCAGTGGATTTACAACAAGCTACCCCCAGGCTTCATCAAATGAGGCAAATGAGTGCTGTTGAAATAGTTGTTTTATTTATAGCCCATTAAACTTTAGCAGACTGCTAAACTGGGGTTGATCATACATGGAACCACAGGTCAGTGACATCCCTTACTTGTGACCATTTCTCCCTAGAGTCCAGTCTAGTGCATACACTTTTCTGGTCCAACCATGTTCTGGCCTCCATGACTCTGATGGTTCAGCTTACGAGGTCAGCTCTCATGGAGTTGTACATGTGCTTTCATGCAAGATCCAGAAGGTTGATCTCCTGCTCCTCTCGAGTCCTTAGTCCTAAATGTTGTATCCTACACTGAATTTCTGAGATGCATCACTCTCTTTGGCAGGGCTCACAACTGGGAAGAAGATGGGAAAAGGTAAAAAGCTGTGGGAGTTACATAACAGTGGTGAAGTTGGAGATTGTATTTCTCTCATTCACTTTTCCTGGGCCACTGTAAATACTTCTGTAAATACATAAGCACAGCCAGTCATATGAGGTAGGCCAGTCCTGACCTACCTACTATTCCAAATGTATAATTATGACTTAATAATAATAAGCAGGATGATAATTGTCATGTAGTGGTGGAGCAGCCATATGCTAAACACAGAGGTAGATAGTTTCACATACACTATCTCATTTAGATTTTGTTTATTTACTTTTGAGACAGGGTCTTGCTCTGTGGCCCATGCTGGAGTGTGGTGACATGACACCATTATAGCTCACTGCTGCCTCAAACTCCTGGGCTCAAGTGATCTTCCTGCCTTAACTTCCTGTGTAGCTAGGACCACAGGCATGTGCTATCATGCCTGACTGACTTAAAAAACATTTTTTTTTGGTAGAGATGGTGTTTTGCTATGTTGCACGGGCTGGTCTTGAACTCCTGGCCTCAAGCAATCCTTTCATCTCAGCTTCCTAAAGTGCTGGGATTATAGACGCAAGCCACTGCCTCTAGCCTCATTTAGTTTTTAAAACAATAATCCTGCAAATAGGCACTTCTCATCCTTTATAGATAAATAACCTGAGGCTCTGAGAGACCTATAATATAGCTAAGCACCATTATATATATAATTATATATATAATATAGCTAAGCACCATTTACTTAGCTCAGCTTGGTTTAGCACCAAAGCCCACAGCCTATCCTTCCCACTATGTGGCCTCCCAAGGAAACCCACTGGTCCCACCTGTCCAATGCATTTTCTGAAATCAGGTCCTAGTAAGTATTTCACGTGCTCCAACTTCATATATCTTTAAAATTCCCTTGCTCACTCCTCTAGTCAAGGTTATCTTGGGCACAGAGAGTTCTTTAAATATTCCAGCCACCTGTCACCCAAGGAATGTTCCGAACCCTGACAGTCTCTGAAGTGTTCCTGCCCTTGCATGAAAATGACTCTATCTGGTTTATAATTAGAAGTGAAATGATTTTAAATGGCTTCCACATGGCTTAGTTTTCCAAGCAGTTACAGTGACATAGAACCTCATATAAACAGATGAGAGGCTAGAATTGGAGAGCACAGTTCCTGCTTCCAAACTGGCTGGAAGTGGAGACATCTGCCTGCATGAAGCCTGGGTCAGGCTGCCCCTCTCATCTGTGACCTCCTGTAGTAGGGAGGGACTTGCCCTGGATTATATAAAGACTTCACAAGAGTACTGGAAGCCGGGACAGAATCAACTTGAGCAAAAAACCTAATTGGTTTGAATCTTTCCTTGACCATCAGTAATTATTTTGAGATTGATAGCCTGTCTTATAATAAAGCTAGGGTTTTTTGCCTTGGTTGCGAGTTCAAACAATTTCACTTAACAGGCTTTCACAAAAGGGCCTAATATGAGTCTAATGACTTTTCCTACAGTGAATTATGCAGATTGGAGGATATTTACTCGACAAATTTAATTCCAGCTTTCCCCTCCATAGTCTCAACACACACACATAGCCTCTTACCATTATTTTTAATTCCAAAACTGGATGGAGAATGTGGGGGTGGAAAAATTGTGCAAGCTGTAGAGCCTGGGTTTGAGATTTCCCTTGAAACTGTCATTGGTCTTCCAGAAGACCAGATACCCCAGATGTATTAATAGTAGAATCCATGGTCCCTGAGACACCTGACTGGAGAAATTCTCGAGTTTCCAAAGCCTGTGTAGAGCTGGAGGCTCCCCTGCATGAAGCTTGGAGCGCAGGTATATGATCATGAGAGAGACAAAGGGAAAGTATTTGCAGAACATCACTCTAGGGTCCTAGCAGCCCCATGCGCAGCAGTGTTTCTTCCTTTCCTCAGCAAGTCCAAGTGGATCCCTTCTTTGAATGATGGGTTTGGGCTCTGTCTTTTCCATAGATTATTTCTGCCAAGTCTCGTCTTCATTGATGCAGTTAATTAACAAATCTCATCTATTTTAATTTAATGCTTGAATGAATGGCTACTCATGCGAGGTATTGGTCTACGTATGCTCGATAGGGCTGCAAAGATGAACCAAGTTTAGATTCTTCCCCAAGGCGTTTGCAGTCTACCAGGAGAGAAGTCAAGTACAGCTGGGGATGGGAAGGGATGCAAATACACACAGTTACTAGAAGGTGTGTTCAAATAGAAAGAGACAAAATGTAATGAAAGAAGATGGGAGGAAATGCCCCCGACGACTCCTCCTAAGGGGCAGAGAACCCCTGAAAAGGCGGTCTTCAGTTTGAAGGTTCTCTGAGATATATAATATCTACTTGAGCCAGGAGAAATCTACTTTGGCTTTTTATTTCTATTTCTTTCCTAGATTCTGGAAAGAGGGCCTTCAAGAAGAATGTTGACAGCAGGTTTAAAATGGGGTGTGTGTGTGGTTTGGGGGGTTTGGTGAATTTCACCTGTATACATGAAACCAGAGGGAGGAAGCCCAGTGCTGCTATGGCTTCCTGCTCAAGAAGGTGCCAGAGCTTCCGAGCAGGGGCTGTGGTCAGAGAAGGCTTGTGACTCTCTTGTTTAACTTACAGCTTTAAAGGAAATAACTTCTTTGTAGCAAAAGTCCACCTGTATTTGCATTTGTATTTCTAAAAATAGAAGAAGACTATACAAAAACCTGTAGACAAATATTGACAGCAGCTTCATTTGTAATAGTTTAAGACTGGGAATAAGCTAGATGTTTCTCAGTGAACAAATGGTTGAATAAACTATGGTATGTCTATATCACTGAATACTGCTCAGCTATAAACAGGAATGAGTTACTGATACATGGAACAATTTGGATGAATCTCAAGGGAAATGTGCTGAGTGAAAAAGTCAGTCCAAAGGATTACTAATTGTATGATTTCATTTATATAAATAATAACACATGGTAGAGAAGGAAAGCAGATTAGGGATGGATGGGGTTAGCAATGGGAGTGCGGGGTGGGAGTGAGTTGATGTACATAGGTAGTTATGAAAGGGTAACAGGAGAAGGAAGCCTTGGAAGGGTTCTGTATCTTGACTGCAGTAGTGCGTATGGTAATCTACACATGTAATAAAACTGCAGCAGTCTAAATATACACACACATTCACACACATGAAAATGAGAAAATCTGAATAAAATTGGTGGATTGTATCAATGTCATTTTTCTGGCTTTGATATTTTACTACGATTTTGAAATATAGTGTGGCTAGCAAAACTGGGCGAAGGGTACAGGAGATGTCTTTGTATTATTTCTTACAAGTGCATGTGAATCTATTAGGATCTCAAAAACCAAGAGTTTAATTTAAAAAGAAGAAAGAAAAAGAGCCTTGTGAGCTCCCTTAAACCTGTGACTTGCCTCACATATATCATGTTTGTTACTTTCCCTGACACAAGCAGGAAGTGAACGCTGGGCAAGTTCTGAGGATAGAGAATTACTCCTGGCATAGGGGTAGACTGGCTCCATGGAGGAGACTGAATGGCATCTGAATTCTGACAGACTGTCCAGAATTGGGCACATAAAGTCTAAAGGGAGAGTGTATAGGTAAAGACAGTGGCAGGAAAAAAGTGGGATGAGAATGTGCAATGAGGCGTAATTGGGTTTGGTTGGGTAAGGAGGGAAGGAGTAGGAGTAAGTGTGGAAAATAAGGTGGTGGGCAAATCATGGTAGTTGAGAAAACTGTACAATGGGGAGGTCATTGAAGCCTCCATGAGGATGCTGGGCTGTGCTTCAGGGAGATCAGTCTGTCAGCAGTGTAGGGAGAGAGGTCAGATGGGAATATAGAGGGAGAGAAATTAGGAACCCATTCCTGTAAGCTGGGAAACAGAGAGGTGATTAGTCAGAATTAATTTCCTCTACCTGTACTAGGAAGGATTACAAGTTAAGTGTATTTCTCTCTCATGTAAAAGAAGTTATGGTAAGCAGTCCAGAATTGATGTGTAGTCTCCACAAAGTAATCAGGGATCTAGTCCTCTTTTAGCTCTCTGCCATCCCTAGGGTGCTGCTGTCGTTCTGAAGATCATTCCAGAAGCAAAGTTGAGGAATGGGGTAGAAAAGCACGTTTTTTACAGAATGACTTCCCAGAAGTCCCACATGATATGCTTGCCTACTTCCCATTGGCTAGAACTTAGTCACATGGCCACACCTAACTCGAGGGGAGTCTGGGAAATGTAGTCTTTTAGCTGGGTGGCCATGTGCTTGGCTAAAATGGAGGGTTCATTTATTAAGGGGAAAGGGGAGAAAGGATGTTGGGGAAGGCAAATGGTAGGTTATGCCTCAGAGTGTGAATTCAAGTAGTGGTGGTGAAGGGAATCGAGAGGAGAGGGAGAATGTGTGAGACACCTGGACACATAATGACCAGGCTTGACAAATAATTAGAAATGGGATGGAAATAAGAGAGGTTTGCAGCCTGAGTAAAGTGAAGTGGTGAAAACTACAGTTAACATGTGCCAGGCACTGGTCTAAGTGTTTTCACATGTATTTCACATTGATTCCTCATGACAGCACTATGAGGTAGATCCTGCTATTATTATATCCATTTTGCCGATGGAGGAAATGGACATTGAGGTAATTTGCTTGCCCAAGTGTCACTGTCAGTAGCAGAACCAGAATTTGAACTTGGGTAGCTGGTTTCAAAGCCTGTATCCTTAACCACTGCTGTAGACTGAATCTTTCTGTCCCTTCAAAATTCATATGTTGAAACTGAATCTCTAGTGTGATGGTATTTGGAAGTGGGAGGTCTTTGGGAGGTGATTAGATCATAAGAATGGGGTCTTCATGAATGAAATTAGTGCCCTTATAAAAAAGAATTCAGAGAGCTCCCTGCCCCTTCTGTCACATGAGGACTCAATGAGAAGACAGCCTTCCGTAAGCCAGGAAGAGGGCCTGATATGGTTTAGATCTTTGTCTCTAACCATATATCATGTTGAAATGTAATCCCCAGTGTTGGACGTGGGACCTGGTGAGAGGCAATTGGCTTATGGGGGTGGTTTCCCACAGTTTAACACCATTGGCCTTGATGATGTTGTGAGTTCTTGTGAGATCTGGCTGTTTAAAAGTGTGTGTGTCACCTCTCTCCTCTCTTCTTTCCTCCTGCTCCAGCAATTTGAAGTGCTGGCTCCTCTTTGGCCTTTTGGCATGATTATAAGTTTCCTGAGGCCTCCCTAGGAGCTGAGTACATGGCAGCATCATGCTTCCTGTACAGCTTGCAGAACCATGAGCCAATTAAAACTCTTCTTTATAAACTATTCAGTCTCAGGTATTTATTTATAGCAATGCAAGAACAATCTAATACAGGGCCTTATCAGACAGTAAATCTGCTCACACCTTGATCTTGGACTTTTCAGTCTCCAGAATTGTGAGAAATAAATGCTTGAGCCACCCATCTATGGTATTTTAGTTATAGCAGTCCAAATGGACTAAGGCAACCACTACGCCTGTGGTGGCACTGTGAATAGAGAGGGAACACAAAAATATCTAGATCTGCCTGCTCATACCATTTCTTTTCTCCACATTATTCTCCTTTTCCTTGATTATATTTAATTTCTGTAGTGCTCAGTTATAGGTGGTATAGAAAACTTGTTGAGTGGACTTCCCATGTGGGGTTGGAAGAACACACAAAGAGCTGACAACCTGTCCTTTGTTTTGATCATTGACAATTTGAAGCCTTGGCCTGGGATGGGCACTGAGCATTGGCAATGTTTTGTGGCATCTGGGAATGGTTCTGGGGGCTGCATTCCGGATGTCCCAGTTGGTCAGAAAGTGGATTGCCCAGAGCCTATGTTATCAGGTCCAAGCCTATGTTACCAGGGACAAGAGAGGAAGGAAAAGCCAAGAGGCAAGCTGGTGGGACCCAGAGCCTTGGGAAGCTCATCCCTGGGAAAGCCTGGGTAGGAAGCTAGGCTTAATATGGTTTCTGGGGAGCAGTAGGCAGCTCTTCTCTCCAAGGGCTGAAGATATAGCTGTAGAAAGGACAGAAGGGATTTGTTTTGTAGCCAAATGTAACTTGGAAACAGTATTCTGTCTGCCATTGCTGTTTTGCAGAAAGCATGATGGAGGCCAAGTCCATGCCAGGGCTGAAGACCAAGAATGGAGTAATGTCTGCAGAGAGAAGGGTAATTAGCAAATTCCTTAATTAGAGTTGGGTTCCTGTTTTTCCAGTCAATTCTAATCATTTGCTAAATTTTAACACAGCTTCTTTGGCCTGCAGGGTACAGCCACAGAGTTCAGAAAACCAGAATCCAATGATCTTGGATAAAGTAAGACTTGGTTTCCCCTCCTGAAAAAAGGCTATCAAAAAATTTATTCCTTAAAGCTGTGAGAATCTAAAAAGTAATATAAACATATAAAATGTTGGCAAGCTCTCAAGGTTAGTTATTTATTACATTAGTGATGACGATGCCTTATTAGCCACTAATGTCTGTTAGTGAATGCTTCTGTGCTTAAATTTCATGCTTCATTGAATCTCACTGATTTCCTTTTCTCACCAAGGTGCCATTCTGCGCTGACACCTGTAATCAAAGCTTGATGATTTATTGAGGCACGAAAAGATTAATCTTGACAAAATTTATGAAGTTTCTCTTCACTAGACATTAGCCATCACCCCCGGTATGTGACATCCTTCTCTTATTCTGATGTCTAAACATATATTTAAATATAGGTTAAGAAAGTATCTGTTTCAGAGCTGCAGTAAGTTAACTGGGGGGAAAACGGGATTTCTTTGAATTGGAATCTCACACTGGAAGGAACCTTGATGTTTTGATATGCAGTGCCTCTATTCTAGTTGTTACGAAATACTTTCATTTTCCATTCCACTTCTCTTTTTCTTCAACCAAGATTTAATTGCTGGAGACCAAGCTCATCTGTAATGATTCTGTGGTAAAAACATAGACAGGAATAAGATGTAGTCCTGCTCTCAATAGGCTCATAGTCTTAGAAGACAAACTTGGAAATAAATAATTGCAATGCATGAGACAAATGCCATTGAATAAATATAAACAGGGTACAGGGGTGGCATCTCAAAAGAAGGAACAAAAACACGTTAGCATTTCAACTGGGAGGAGAAAATACATGTTGGTATCATCATGTTCTAAATGTGTAACCTCAGAATTCATCAGTCACTTGGCTAAACTGGATTCTTTTTTGCATATAATGTTAGTTTAATCTTTTTAATTACAGAGATTGAGAAGTAATTTAATTTGGGTTTTTATTAGTTCTAGTCTCTTTCTTCTTTCATCTTATTGTACTTCTTAATCTCCAATTTATATATTTATGATGTAAAATGCATTTGGTCACCTGTCCTGCCCTCAATCTCTCCAATGATCTTTCTATGTCTAGTTTTTATTTTTCCACCATAAATCTTTAATGTGTATAACTGTGTTTACACATTAAACTTGCTCCATCATATTTGCAAAAGTTTGAAAGCTTGACAATACACTCATTGGCAAGGCTATAGGGAAACAGGTATTCTTATCCATTGTTGATGGGAATGAAAAAATGGCATAATTTTTATGGAGGAGAATTTGGTAGTAGCTAATGAAACTGTATGTGCATTTATCCTTTGACCCAGCAATTAAACTAATAGTAATTTATTCTGAAGATATACTTTTAATAATATAAAAAAAGCACACAAGTTTATTAATTATAGTTGGAAACCATCTTAATGTCCAAGCATAGGAAACTGACTGACTAAATTATGGGTACTCACACACAATGGAGTACTATGCAGCTGTAAACAAGAATGAGTAGCTGGGTAGGTGGCTCACAGATGTAATCCTAGCACTCTGGGAGGCTGAAACGTGGATTACTTGAGCCCAGGGGTTCAAGACGAACCTGGGCAATGTGGTAAAGCCTTGTCTCACAAAACAAAACAAAACAAAACAAAACAAAACAAAACAAAACAAAACAAAACAACAATTAGTCAGAAGTGGTGACACATCACTGTAGTCGCAGCTGCTTGGGAGGCTGAAGTGGAAGGATTGCTTAAGCCTGGGAGGTGAGGGTTGCAGTGAGCCGAGATCACACCACTACACTCTAGCCAGGGTGACAGAGTGAGACACTGTAACAACAACAGCAACAGAATGAGGAAGCTACTGTGAACTGATGTGGAGTTCTTTCTAGGAGATATTGTTAAGTGAAAAACGCACAGTTCAAAGTAACATATATGGTATGCTACCTTTTATGTACAAGAGAAGGAAAAATAATAAAACATATATTTGTTGATCTCTACAAAAGAAACAGAAAGGATAAATCAGGAAGCATTAAATTTGGTGAAGGGAATAGGGCAGGAGAAATCTGGAAGGAGGAATACTTCTCTAAATCTATCTTTTTGCAGAGTTTTGACCTTCAGAAGCATGTTAATGTTTTGTATATTCTAAAGTAAAATTAATAAGGATGGAAAAGGGCAAAATCCCTAAAACTGAATGCAAACTGAAACAAATTAGCCAATTGTTTTTCAAATGAATACCATAATCACTTTGAAGAGAAAAAAAGAAAGGACTAATTCTAGTAACTTATGAACATAATATTTGACTATATACCCTCAGTCTTAGGTGAAGAAATATGTAGAATTGTAATAAATCCTGAACTGTTTTAAAAAGTAGACTTGTTTTTTGTAGTGATAGAAGAAAGCAATTCTTCTTTTCTTTTCTTTTTTTTTTTTTGAGATGGTATCTCACTCTGTTGCCCAGGCTGGAGTACAGTGGTGCAATCTTGGCTCACTGCAACCTCTGCTTCCAGGTTCAAGTGATTCTTGTGCCTCAGCCTCCTAAGTAGCTGGGACTACAGGCGTGGTTCACTATGCCTGGCTAATTTTTTGTATTTTTGGTAGAGGTGGGGTTTTGCTATGTTGGCCAGACTGGTCTCAAACTCCTGACCTCAGCCTCCCAGAGTGCTGGGATTACAGGTGTGAGGCACTGCACCCTGCTGAGTAAAAGCATTCTGAAACAACTTTATATGTGTGAAAGTTGTCTCAATCAAAATGAAGTCACTTGTGTCAAAACCCTGACAAATGGAGCCAGAGAAGGATATGAAGACAGAGTTCTCATGAATGTATGCCTGATAATAAGAACTATCACAAAACACTGCAAAAACCATAACCTTGCACAGAGGCCACTGTAGCTTTACACAGAAAATACTTCCACAAGGATGTCTGTCCAACCTCAGACTGACACGGCCCTTGTTATAGATCCTTGTAGCCAAGGATAATTTACTCAAAAAACTTATGTACTCCCCCTCATTTTGCCTTTAAAAACTTCCGTGTGTGTCAACCTCCCTGGATATGCTCATAGTTTACTCTGGCATGTGCATTTCCATTGCAATGCTACTCCTTAATAAATATCATTTTCCTTTAGAGAGTCTCCCATTCTGTCTGTTACTTAGGTTTGACATACGTATTATAGGATTGAGCAAATGAGTAAATGTTTTGCTATTGGGAACCAGGGTTCTCACTGAAGAAAAAGTGACAGTATATGGAATGGGGAGAAGGCGAGAAAGAGCCCTGTTGGGATGGATTATATTTGGGGTATCACCACGTATTATATTTCTAAAATGAATATGTATGTGTGTATGTAAATGTATATGACTATGTATATATAAATACATATGCCTTCGTGTATTACCTAGTTTTGTCTGCTGAAAGGGACAAGAAGCAATAATACCTCAGTGGCAATGGACACACGTTGCACCCAAATCTTGGTTTCTAATTCCATTCCTCACCAAAAGCACTCAGGGTTCTTGGGAGAACCAACTGATTCCAGGTTGGGGCAGGGCTGTACCAGGTGAGCCTGGAACTTTCTTAATTTCTAGTATAACAGAATATTCTGTTATACTGATACTAGAAATTAGGAACGAGCTTAAAAAGAGATAGGACCATGTCACAAGGACACAGGATCTGGCCTGAAAGAACTTCTGCTGGCTAAATCTGAAACAATGTAAGTAATTAAGTATAATAATGAATGATAAGCTATTAAAAATCAGAATTTATGAGCCCATACTGATAATAAATGGATTTTTACTTTATTTACATGGGGAGAAGAGAGGGCTTTTGCTTACAGTGAAATGCTGCATGCCCACTCGTAAATTGGGAGGAAGGGCCAGAGCTGATACGTTAGCATTTTGCAACCATTATGGCAAAGATCAGCAAGAATCATCAAGTAAGAATCATCAATGGATGTAAAAGCTAGGGAGAAATTTAGATAAGGAGGAGGATATTTGTTTGGTCTAAAAATATCTCCCTACAGACTGAGTATTAGTTCCAAGAGAAACGAAAATAGCAATTATACTGTAGAGAAATTCGACAGCTTGACTGGGTTTTCAAAATCTGCAATGAGGCCAGATGGATGTTGTGTGCCTCCTGATGTGATGCCCTGGGGAGGACACAATGGCACCTCTGTTGTATTCCAGCCAAGAATGTATAACCTCAGTCATGAGGAAATATTAGACAGACTCTAACTGAGAAACATTCTGTTAGAAACGGGGCAGTGCTCTAGACTTGGAAAATGTCATCATGGAGGACAAAGAAAGGTTCTGAAAGGGCTGTAGATCAATGAAGGATGGAGACAGCTGAACGCAATCCCTGTCCCTAAACTGGATTCCATTCTGGAGGGGAAAATGCTATAAGGACACTATTGGGCCAATTGACAAAAATGGAGCAGTAGATTAGATACAAGTGCTGTTTCATTGTTAAATTTACTAGAGTTGAGGATGATACTCTATCTATATGAGAGAATGTAATCATGTACAGTGATTCTTGAACAGTGTAGGGGTTAGGGACACCCCTCCTGTGGTCAAAAATCCTCATATAACTTTTAACTCCCTATAAACTTAAGTACTAATCACCTACTGTTGACCAGAAGCCCTACTGATAACATAAGTAGTTGATAAACACATATTTTATATGTTTTCTGTATCATATACTGTATTCTTATGAAGTAAGCTAGAGAAAAGAAAATGTTATTAAGAATATCATAAAAAAGAGAAAATACATTTGCAGCACTACACTGTATTTACTGATGCTGTAAGTTTGCGCCATCTGTTTACAGGATGAACCGTCCGTCTGAAATGGTGGCAACCGCAGCTGCAGATCTCAATCTATGGTACTCATCAAGCAATTTAACTTTTTCTTGTAATTCCATGACTTTTCTGTGCTTCTTGGGAGCACTTCCAGCATCACTTGTGGCACTTGGTATGGGTCCCATGGTGTTATTCAAAGTTTACAGTGTTGCACTAAACACGATGAAAAATACATGAGAACCGCGAGAGATTACGTTTTACTGTGAGCGACGAGCTGCTCACGCAGAGATGATTAGTGTCACACTGCGTCTACTCACATCATTTGTGCCCACTGCAATAACAATAGGCGGTAGCTGTGAAATTATTACAGGAGTGCAGTATGTACTACAGTGAACTTGATGCAGTTATGATTTCAAACTACATCTTCATGTGTGTTTACATTTCTCTCGATTGTGAATGATACCACGTATGGTCTGGAAGTATTTGTGTGTATTTGCTTCGATAAACGTCATCTTTTAATAATAGATTTGTGTATATTTCATGGTTGTAAGTGACAAATAGACTAGTATCTACATATATTTTCATAACATACCTAATTTTTTCTTAAATTTTAAAGCTATGTGGTTAAAATAGCTTCATTTAAACTATTTTAGGCTATGCGGTTCATCTGCAAGTTTTTCCAAATTGTTGAAAATCTCCAAAAAATTTCCCATATATTTATTGAAAAAAAAATCCAGGTATAAGTGGACCAGTGCAGTTCAAACCTGTGTTACTCAAGGATCAACTATACACAGAGCAAAAGAGAGAAAGAGGAAGAACAAATAATAAAACAAACGGGTTAACTGTCAACGATTGGTGGTTCTTGGTAAAAGAAATATAGGCATTCTTTTACTATTTTTGTTCTTACAGTTTTTCTCTTAAGTTCAAAATTATTTTCCAATTAAAAAAAATTCAGTCCTGTATGGCCTGCTTTGGTTCAGGAACATTTGCCTTCCTGCTGTGCGGTTTGTTGGTCTTGGTTCTGGGGACCCTGTTGACGTCTGACCACATCTTAGAATAGGTAATGCCAGTAATTCAAAAAACCTTTTATTTTGGGTGGTGAAACACTTTCTTTGCAAATGAAATCTTATGTGGGGCATCAAGCTGCAGAGGAGATGACAGAAGCCACTCCGAGGGAAGCGTGCGTGTGTTCATTGGGTGTTTTATTAGAGTCCTGTCCATTGCACCTGTCTCTCCTCTGCCCACTGGGCAGCTCTGAGGCACCTCCAGGGAATGTTTGACAACCACTGCTGGAAATTAAACAGGCCACTGTCCAACTGACCTTAGCAGCCCTTAATAGTCATGAGAATGACTGTTCTTGATTGGGTGAAAGCCTCAGAATGACTTCAGAGCGGTTGACTTGTGCTTCGTGAACACAGCCTCACGTGTGCTTTCAGTGATAAATGTCCAGTTTTTTTCCTGCCTCTCCATGAGGTTACTCTGTCCTTGGCCCGTGGTCCACACTTGACAACTATTCAGCCACAGGGCCCGGCAGGTCAAGCCCAGTGTGTGATGGTTTCAGAGTCAAGTCCTTTCTGAAGAAGCATGTATGGATCAGACTCATGTAAACAGAATCACATTTTCTCATGGCTGCTTTATGGTCATTTGGGATTCGTTTTCAAAGAGCTGTGGTGCCTTGCTGCAGGTAGAATTTATATTTATCTATCTTCCTCCTTTCCTTTTCTGCCAGGTATTAAGAGTCTTTAACACATTTGGTCGAGGGAGCTTGGCATTTAAAGTCCTTGTGAAAGTAACTTAACTCCCCAAGTTAACCGCTCTGAAAGTTGGAAACTCCAAAAGTTCATATCTACTTTATAGTTCAAACGCGAGTCAACCTAAAAGGTAAGAGTATTATTTTTTCAACGAGACTTGGAAGATTGTACATAACAAATTCATTTTGTTGAAGAGGATGTAGCCATCTTCTTTTTCTTGAGACAGAGTCCCACTCTGTCACCCAGACACGAGTGCAACAGCGGTTTCCACTCACTGCAACATCTGCCTCCAAGTAATTCTCTTGCCTCAGCCTCCTGAGTAGCTGGGACTACAGGTGTGTGCCACCACACCCGGCTAATTTGTGTATTTTTAGTAGAGATGGGGTTTCACTATGATCACCAGGCTGATCTTGAATTCATGACCTCATGATCCACCCGCCTTGGCCTCCCAAAGTGCTGGGATTACAGGCATGAGCCACCATGCCCAGCCCTGTAGCCATCTTCTTAATGATTTACCTCAAGTTTCCACAAAGCTGTTTGCAGGGCCCAAGACCACAAGACCCTTAATGGCTACCCACCTCATAGCTCTTTGCAAGGGAAGACAAGACTCCCACATCATGAACTGCTATAAAGTTGAGGACAGAGAGGGTGCCTGGGTTTCATCTCTTGTGACCATTCCTGTTACGGTAGACTTAGTCCTATGTTGAGAAGGTTTCTGGAGTAGCATCTGGCTTGGTGAGAATAAATGCCATGATCGATTTGTGGTGTCTACTTGGATGTGGAATGGGGACATCATCCAGGTGTTTGTAGCATCCTAAAAATAACTCTCAGGGGCTCTGTCTGTTTGGAAAGAGCATGCCCCTTCGTTGGCCATGAGCATTGGTCTATTTCATGTGCTTTCTTACTAAACAAGAAACCCTGGCTGTGATGCCCTAGATTAGACATGGGAGGAACCAGAAAACACTTGCTGAGGCTTTGGGTGATTTTCATGTACACATATTTCCACCCGGAGCAACAAAGGAGCCCTTAATACAGAGTATGGCAAAATGAAGTGGCCACCCCCACCCGCAGCCTTCACCTGTTTGGGTTCAACTGGTTGGCATGTCCATATTGAAATTTTAGAATCTTAGCCTTTCTTTTTAGGATTTCAGAACCTTGAAATTTCATGTGGTCGCACAGACTCTGTGATGTTTCCCTGTAATTTAAGTGCCAAGAAAATTTGACCCTGGCAGACCCAACCTCTCTCAACACCTACCTCAGTACTGAGGCATAAAAAACAGAATAGAATTTAGAGAGAATTTCTCTGTGAATCTATGCCACATACTCACAGATGGATGGAGAATTTCCCTCCCTTGAATCCCACAGCATTTTTAACCTCTTAGATTAGCTGTAGTGCTGTTTGACTTCTTTTTCATTAGCTTCCCCTTCATCCACCTCTTGCCCAGTAGACAATGAAAATCTTTCAAAATTTAATCAGTAAAAATATTTGAAGGATAATTACTATGTTTCACATTTCTTTGTCTTCTCGTCACTCCTGAGAGTGTTGCAAAGACCCTTGGAAGACCCTAGTATGTGTTTGCAAAGTGACTTATTTCAAAGACACTTGATTTTGAAATTATTTTCAGGGTAAGAATAAAAGGGTTGGCTGAGCCATGTTGACCTAGGCATTTTGTGATGGAGTTGTGCTTTCCATCTCTCTTTGCCTTTTCCCCCTTCGCCAGGAGTTCAGATTTGGGTTACTTTCAGAAATCCTCAAAGACCAACTTTCTGAAGCTGCAGAGCTGGAGATGTTCTTACTGGGAGGCAGGTTATTAAAGGCAGCACTCAGAAGGACTCAATGCACATTTTATTCACAAACAGCCCTGACTAAGGAAGACTGTGAATGTCGTTATATTTCCCAATAGCGCACGCTTGCCTCAGCCAGTGTGACCCTCCCTTCTCTGAAGCAGAACACAGGTCCTTATCCGTGCAGTCCTTTCAGGTCAGACCCTGTTTTCATGGACACTTGCCTGCATATGTTCTAACTTTGGGGCCAGACAAATAGGAGGCTGAAGGCAAAAATACCTCCAGTGAAAGAAGTCATGGTTAGAAGTGGGGCCCCAGAGAGGAGCAGAAGTAGGTGCAAGGAACTGAGAAAGGGCAGCTTAAGTCATACTATTCACAGTGGAGAAGGAGGGTCCGCATTTCTATTTTGAGAACTGTATAAATTGGCTCTATCTTGCCTCTCCTCCTCCTTCATTCTCCCTCCTTCATGGAGGAATCTGTGAAGATCTTCTAATTAAAAAGTTGAAACTAGAAAAAAAAATGAAAATGACATCTCTAGATAGGCTTTGTTTTTTGATTAAAAGAAACTGAAAACACATTAAAATCAGAGTTTCAGAGAATTTTTATGTGACTCTCCTTCAATATAGTGTCCCGGTTTCATCCAGCTGGATGGTCTTGACATGACCATGGTTTGAGATACTTCGAAGAGTCAAAGATAATAATTTTTTTTGTTTATGGAAGATAGTAAAAAAAAAACCCGAGATATTTTGTAATTTTGAATCTGGGTTACTTACTGATAGTAACCAATAGACCCTGAATTCCGGCAGATAATTTAAAACTCATGTACCTAAAAATACACATCAACACTCCCCGCGTCTCCCCAGACTTGTCTCCAGTCTGCCCCTGCCTCGCCAGGCTCCAGGCCCCTTTCTGCTTCAAGGGTGCTCCAGGGTGTTGTTCCCTGTCCTGGAAGCATATTCTCCTTCCTTTCCTCATGCATGCAGGTGGCCTTCCCTAATTACCCTGACCACTCAGAGGAATCAATAATAAGAATCTCCTTGTTCTTTATTTTTGCCTCCTTTTTGTTTCCTTCAAAGCAGTCATCAAAATTCGTACATATTTTGTTTGTTTACTAGTTTTTGGATTCCCTAAAATGTAACCTCTTTGAACGCTGGGCTACATCTGTCTGCTTTAGCACAGGGCTTCCAGTCACAAAGGACTGGTTGAATGAATGATCAAACTTGTGAGTTGTGTAAAAACCCTAAGTGGAGCTGGCAGGAAGGAAACACACTAAGCCACTTGCTGGCATTGAGATGGTTTTTATCAGCAACCTTCCTGCCCCTGCCAAAGGTCAGGCAGGGACTTCAGGAGGCACTGGTGAGTAAGAAAAGTGGAGTTCCTTTCAACACCTGATCATTGGAAGATGTGGTGCACTCCGGTAATTCAGTGGCATTTATTATCAGAATGGGATCCCAATCCAGGACCCAAAGATTCTTGCAAGAGAGAATTCGAGGCAAGTCCACAGAGTAAAGTGAAAGAAAGTTTATTAAGAAAGTGAAGGAATAAAGAATGACTACTCCACAGGCAGAGCATCACCAAGGGCTGCTATTTTTATATTTATTTCTCCATCATATGCTAAATAAGGGGTGGATTATTCATGAGTTTTCCAGGAAAGGGGTGGGGATTTCCTGGAACTAAGGATTCCTCTTCCTTTGAATCCTTGTAGAGTAACTTTCTGACATTGCTATGGCATTTGGAAACTGGTGAGAGTGTCTTTTGGCATGCTAATATATTGTAATCGGTGTAAAATGAGCGGTGAGGATGACCAGAGGTCACTCTTGTTGCCATCTTGATTTTGGTGGGTTTTGGCCAGTTTCTTGACTGCATCCTGTTTTGTCAGTGGGGTCTTTGTATGTGTGTCTTGTGCTGACCCATCTTATTCTGTGACTAAGAATGCCTGACTTCCTGGCAATGCAGCCCGGTGAGTCTCAACCTCATTTTACTTAGCCCAATTCAAGATGGAGTTACTGTGGTTCAAATGCCTCTGTGGCTAGGTCACAAGAGTTAGCCTCAACCTAGGCATGAGCTTGAGGCTGTGTCCTTTTTTGGCAAAAGGTGGGGATGTAGGTCATAGTTATTACTTTCAAAATTATAAAGAAAGACTGCTTGGAATTTTTCCTGGAAAAATTGTGGCCTTTTAATAGCAGGCATTCAGTAAGGCGTCTCCTCAGCCAGGCGTCTGTCTCCCCAGCCAGGGAGGTGATGGAGTCCAGAGGCACAGGGATGGGGACAAAGGACTCAGTGTCAAGGGAAAAACTGATGCATACATAATCATAGCACAGAGTGACAAGTGCTACTGCAGAGGAAAGGGCAGGTGCTCTAGGGGAGGCTGGAGGGGCCAGGGTACGTGTGGGAGGTCACCTAAGTCTTTGCAGAAGGGACAGCCTCAGCTTGCTTCCCCTTGCTCATTCCTTAAAAGAGGATTTGGTGACCTCTGCTGGGGGATGAGACCTCCAGCTGGAACTAGATGGTGGGTGCAAAGAGAGTGAAGATTTGCATGGAATCAGGACTTTCTAAAGTAAAACGCTAGCTTTAAGAGAGACCTTGAGGGAGATTTAATAAAAGGTGGAGGGGCATGGATCAACAGCAGCTGGAAAATAATTTACAAGAGCTAGGGAGTGGAGAAAGCTGGAGGGGCTTAGGGTGGGGAAATGAGAAGGAAAAGCAATGCCCCAGGATGGTAAATAGAAAGGGAAGGATAAATAGAAAGTTGGCTTCTGGGATTTGGAGTGAGTGCATCCACTTCCAAAAATTTATTCTAAGAAACCAATCAGATGTATGTGCAAAGATGTCTATTCCCTTATGGATGGTAACCACTAGAATAGCTAAACACGGGGCTCGATTAATTTATGATCTACTAAGAATATGGCGATACCATTAAAAATAATGATCTTGTTTTATTTATATTGAGATGAAAAGACATTTGAGAAATGTTGATAAGTAAAGAAAAAGTCAAGTTACAAAGTGATATTAAAAACATATAAAGGCCTAGAAGTAAACACAAAATGCTCACAGCGGGGGGGATTAAGAACGATTCGTTTTCGCTTTACACTTCTATGTAGTCCCACCCCCTGCCAAGAGGAGGCATTAAATTTACAACCAGAAAATCAGTGAAGTTATTTCCGTTTTGAAAGGAAAAGTCCACAGGGTTTTTAAAAGAGATGATTAGGGCCAGAATCCTAATTGAGTAACTGTTAGGAAATGCGGTGTTACTCATTCTACGTCCTCCATGGAGATCCTATCAGTAGGTAGGGGGCTTCTGGGGCTTGTAGCTTCGACTCTGAGTGGAGAGATAAACACTTCCTTGGGTTTACTCCTCGGCACTGACGCGGGAGTGGGGCTGTGCTCCCCCTTATATACTCTAGAATACGTGTAGGAGCAGGAAGCCCCTTCCCCTGCCCCTGAGCTAGCGTCTCTCCATGCTGGCTGCATGTTAGAATTTGGAGAGCTGAAAACAGTACCCACCTCTCAGACAAATGTGATTCCTCTTCCTGGGGATGAGGCCCAGGGAGTGGGCCCAGGTGATGCTATTCTGCAGCCAAGGTTGAGTCCCTCCCGATTTGTAGAAAATGCATGAAAAATCAACAGCCCACATCATAAATTCGGACTAGCATTTTTAACGCCTGCCAGACCTGAGCATAGATCTTTGACAAAATGGATTCCTTGGTCAAATACTTCTGTCCCTACCTCTAGGAAAGTCTCAAAGTACATGAGAAAATAAAGACTCTGGGAAGTCGTGCGGTAAAGAAATTGATTTGATTTGTTTCAGATGGATTTCCCAGTAGTTTCTGAGTGTGGAAAGCTTTGTCTGGAGTAGCCCTTTATCTTGGGTTAGGAGCATCTGGCCAGTGCCTGGAGTCTCTCTTGCATGCCACAGTTTGGCCACCCTGTGGGGACACTTCTCCACAAGGACCCTAGGACTTTGGTAACATCGAAGCAGAGCCCTGGACAGACAGCAAGGTGAAGGGGAGAAGCTCCAATTCTGGAACGGGGGGGTAAGTTTATTGCTTGGTAGAGGACCTTGACCTGTGACAATGTGAAGGGGACACCTGGCTATAGAATCTGGGAGGAAAATGAGGTCCAAAGAGATAATTGAGCACCTTGTTCCACATCAGGAAGCTGGGCAGGGGCCCTGCAGAGACTAAAAGCTAGACTTTCTGCTTCTCAGTGAGGCCCCTTTCCCTCCCTCGCCAAGACAAAGCTGTGATTTCAGGCGTTTTATGATCTTTGAGTAAAGGAACACTGCCATGATTAACGCGAAGTTCTTGCCTTCTTATGCCATTTTGTGTTCCTATCTCCATCTGCCAAGAAGACACCCAAAGCTCTAAGTATCATTCGTTGTAAGGAATGTTTAGAATTGAAGAGCTGCTTTGACACAATTAAAAGCTTCCAGAAGGCTGTTATGGCGCCAATTATTTACTTAGCGATAGTGAGCTATTTAAATTTCATTATAGAGTAGAAACTAGGGAGATAAGAACAAAATATGGTCAGGCTGACTGTGACCTCCAAACCCCTGCTACTTTTGTTCATAAAAGATAGCAGAAGCAGAACATTCTGATTCAAGGACCATTTTGCTAAACTGTGCATTCTCTTAAACGAAATTGTTTCCTAATCTCTTTGTGGGCTGCTAATGGGCCATTTATCAGGGTGTCCAAGGCAACGTGAATCCAAAAGAAATAGGACTACTGACTTTGGGACGGGTCCTTCTGTGTTGCAGGGAGTTGGACAGTGACTCAGTGACTCCCCACTTCAAGCTAAATGAGATTCACTGTTGTAAAGTCATAGACACGCCCCATTTTATGGAGAGGGCATGAACATACTCTCCATTTTCCTGACTCTGTTTTGAAACATCATTTTAATTGTCAAAATTCTCCTTTTTCTCCTCTGGTCCCCATTCCGGGTTTTCTGTACTTATTTTAACCATAGCATTCCCAATGACACAACTTCTCATTTTGTTCTTTGTATAGGGATCAGGAAGGGGCTCTAGGGTATGGCAGGGGTGGAGGATCTGGTTTGGGGGATTGTCAAAAGGAGCACTTACCTGATGTGTGTGTATATATTGACTTAAGTGAGGTATAATTTACATACAGTAAAACCCACCCTGCTTAGAGTATACTTTTATGAGTTTTGACACATAAATTCAGTAGTATGACTACCACCGAAATTAAGATATGGAACAGGTCACTCTAACGTGTTCTCTCTCGCCTCTTTGTTGTCAATTCCTTTCTTTCACCTCAAGCCCCTGGCAACCTAGCGGGTCAGTTTCTTGTCTCCATGGTTCTGCCTCTTCAAGGAAGTCATATCCAGGGAACCACACAATGTGTAGTCTCTTGAGTCTGGATTCACTCACTCAGCGTTGGGGTTCATCCATGTGGCGGTGTGTTTGTTGCTCTGTTGTTGTTGTGTGTTTGTTGTCATTTGTTGCTTTGTGTTGCTGAGCAGCGTTCTGTTGTGTACCACAGTATGTTTTGCTCTTCACCAGTTAAAGGACACTGGGATATTTTTCTAGTTCTTGGCAATTATAAATAAAGCTACTGGAAACATTCATATACAGGCTTTTGTGCGGCCAAATGTTTTCATTTCTTTTTAGTAAATATCTAGAAGTGGTATTGTTTGGCCATATGGTAAGGTTATATATAACTTTATAAGAACATCATGTTTAATTTCACAAGAAATTCATATATGTTTGTCTTTCTAAATAATACATGAATTTGATTTTGTTTTTAATTTTTTACCAGGTGTCATGCTGTGGTAATCTTTTAGGAATTAACATTTTTTTCACTTAGGATTATATTGTTAAGATTTATCCATATTATGACACAGTTTATTTGTTCCTCTCTCCTCTTGATGGGCATTTGGTTGTTTCCAGGATTTTATTATTGTTTTGTTTTACTACTGACAGTCTTATGTATGTTCCTTGTTGTATTAGTTATCTATGGCTGTGTAACAATATAACCCAAACTTTTTTTTTTTTTTTAAGTAGAGACAGGACTTCACATTGGTCAGGCTGGTCTCGAACTCCTGATCTCAAGTGATCTACCCTCCTCAGCTTCCCAAAGTGTTGGGATAACAGGTGTGAGCCACTGCACCTGGCTAATATAACCCAAAACTTAGTTACTTAAATAGCATACGTTTGTTATCTCACAGTTTCTGTGAGTCAGGAGTCGGGGAAGGGCTTAGCTGGGTCCTCTGCTTCAAGTCCTCACAAGTCTGCAGTCCAGGGCTGTGGTCTAATCTCAAGGCTTAGCTGGGGAAGGTTCACTTTCAAGTGCATGCAGTTGTTGGCAGGATTCACATTGCCAGGCCAGGGCCTCATTTTCTTACTGGCTGTCAGCAGAGAGCACCCTCAGTTCCTTGTCACATGGACCTCCCCAGAGTGATCACCTGCTTCATTAAAGCTAGCAAGGGAGAGGGTCATGCAGGCATGACAAACATTATATTCTTAGGTAAAATAATCACAGATGTATCTTCCATCACCATGACCATATTCTATTGGTTGGAAGTAATTCACCAGTCTGGCACACAATCAAAGGAAGGAGATTGCATAAGGGTATAAATACTAGAAGGTAAGTTGGTGACCATTTCAGCTTCTGTCTGCCTTGGTTGCTACACATGCATATGATTTTCTCTGTGCTTATACCTGGGATTGAATTGCTATGTCCTTTCTTAATAATGCTTTTTACTTAAGGCTATGTTTTGTGGAATTAATATAGCTAGGTCAGCTCTCTTTTGATTAATATTTATGTACTATGTCTTTTTCCATTCTTTTGCTTTCAGTCTTTGCATATCTGTATGTTTGAGGTATGTATTTTGTAAATAGCATGTGTCAGAATTTTAAAAATGAATCTAATCTGTCACACCTTATGTTTTAAGTGGTGAGTTCAATCCATCTACCTTTGTTATAATAAATGACATACATGGACCAATTTTTATCATTCTAAAAAATCTAATTCTAACTTTTATCATTGTTATTTCAGCTGTGCTACTTTTTCAGTGCTTTCTTCTATTTTTTCTTACTTTTCTTTTAAATAATATATTTGTATCTCCCCAATTCTTCTTAATAAGGTAAAAATCGAGGATTTCTTGCTCCCTCCCCTGCCCTGTTATGTTGATATAACCTGGGCTTTTAATTCTGCATTGTCACAGATATATTTTCTCCTTTTCATTGGTCTTAGTTTGCTTTTTTCCTTTTTAAGCAATAAGAGTTTATCAAGGTATTTGATCATCCTTGTTCCACAAAATCACTTGCAGAGTCTCCTGGATTTTTCTCTTTCTTACATAGTACTTCAGCCAAAACAGTTTACAATGCATATCTTTCTGCAGCAAATCTTCTATGTCTGAGAATATTTTATTTGACCTTAATATTTGAATGACAGTTTGGTTGAATATAAAATATTAGGTTCTAAATTCTATTTCCTTCAATTCTGTCAAACATTACTCCATTTTTTCATATCCAATATTGTTGATGCCAATCTGATTCTCATTCTTTGGTGTGTGGTCTGCTCTTTTTATGACAGCTTTAAAAACTTTTTCTGTTTTATAAAAATTTTTTTTTTTTTTTGAGACAGAGTCTTGCTCTGTTGCCAGGCTGGAGTGCAGTGGTGTGATCTTGGCTCACTGCTACCTCCGCTTCCTGGGTTCAAGTGATTCTTCTGCCTCAGCCTCCCGAGTAGCTGGGACCACAGGTGCGTGCCACCACGCCCGGCTAATTTTTGTATTTTTAGTAGAGACACGGTTTTACCATGTTGGCCAGGATGGTCTCGATCTCTTGACCTCGTGATCCACCCGCCTCAGCCTCCCAAAGTGCTGGAATTACAGGCATGAGCCACTGTGCCTAGCCTTTATAAAAATCTTAAGTTTCATTATAACATACGTAGATGGGAATTTTTCCATTCTTTCTCTTTCATGTGTATGTGTGCATTTGTGTGTATTCTGCTTTTTTCTTTCTCTTTCTATAGATTGATCTTAGTTATGTCCTCAAATGTTTTTCCCTCCATTTTTTTTTCTTTTTTTTAATGGAACTCCTGTCTGGATGTTAGTACCTCTGCATCTGTTTTCCTTGTCTCTTAGCTTTTCTTTTTATTAAGATATCGTCTACATCCTTGTCCTTTTCTTCTACCTTCTGTTACATTTTTTTCAATCTGTATTCCAAATCACTAAATTGTTCTTCAGTAGTATCAATTCTGCTCTTTATTTGCATTTTTATATTTTTATTACTAGTATTTCTGCTTTATTCTTTTTATATATTTTTTGCTTATTAATTTTCCTTCTATCTTTTAATATATTTACCACGATGATTAAAAATACTTGATCCACCTGTCCTAATATTTCTGCTTCTGTTGGAATCTGTCGTCTAGGAGGCTATCTTCCTTTGGAGATGTTTGTGTTCCTCAAGTGTCCTGTGATTTTGTTTTGTGTGCTCATTCTTTCCCTAGGGCAATGACTCCACAGGCAGTACATGATAGAAAAGGCAGGTCCAGGCCTGTTAGCTCCAGTGAACTCAGGCCATGGGGCTGGATGAGCCCCAGGGTTAAGAGCCCTGAAAAGTATGTTCTGTTGGTCCTTATCCCACAAAAGAAGCCTTTAGGTCAGGCCTTCATCTTTTGTCCCTCAGAGAGAAGCAGATTTGCAGGAGGCAGTCAGAATTCAGTGGTTTCGAATCTTGGGGGAACATTCTAATGACCTGGGAAGACTGTACAAATCTTGGTGCCTGGGTCATGCCCCCAAGCAATTTCAATGGAATCTCTGGAGGTGGAATCCAAGCAGCAGTACTTTCAAACTTCCCAGGTGATTTCTACGAGCAGCCAAGTTTGAGGCCCACCATCAAGACCAGATTGTAATTTTCCAGCCCTGGGAGTTTGAAGGGGAAGGTACATAGAAATAACTTTCAGAGGTCAGTTTCTTCTGAGGATATCTGAGCTTGGCGGGTGAGGTGCAGGCACTGTTTGCCCAAGGTGATAAGAGGTTGGCAGGAGCCAAATTCCACCCGTTTTTCTATTTTCTCTTCCCACAGCCCTGCTGGGCTGCTTCCTGCCTTGGGACAAAGCCACCACTTCACAATCCTCTTTTGAAAAAACATCCCCAGTCAACTCAAGAGCTTCTCACAATGTTCTCTTCTTTACTTTTCTGGCTCCCATGGGGCTAATGGGGGTGAGAGGTGGGGTAGGCATCCAGCAGTCTTGCTAGTTCAGCATCTCGGCCTGAATTGGAGCTGCTCAGGGTATGATCAAGGGACCAGATGAATCAGCATCTCTTATGAGCTTGTTAGAAATCCCAGGCCCCACCCTGGACCTACAGAGGCAGAATCTGCATTGAACAAGATTGCCAAGAGATTCCTGAGCGCATGAAAGTTTGATAAGCACTTCCTTACATAGCATAGATGCTGAACAAATATATTTAAATGGAATGAAGCACCTTTTTGACCACTACCTCAGAGTTTGCTCGGTTATGTTGTCCCTACAAAATGTTGATTTTACTTCTTTGATTCGAGCTTTTTCTGCCCTAGGCCAGAATTCAACAATACTGGATTTTCCTACTATGCAGATGGATTTTAAAACAGAATTCTTGAAGAGAAACAATGCTCCCGTAGCACCATCTACCTCTCGGCGGTAGCACTGATCACTATTGTAATTTTATATTTATAGTTGTGGATGGTTGATTGATGTCTGGCATGATATTATAAGCTCCAGAAGGACCAGAAAGAAATCTGACTTTATTAGAATTGCCCCCCGAATGCCCAGTGCAGTGTATGGCATACAGCAGCTGCTTAATAAAGATTAATCAAATGAGAGAAATGACTTAGGCCCTTGCAGTGACTTACTTAACTGATGGTTATCTATCCAAGGCTAATAGGAATGATCATGCCTGTAAAGTTGTCTTTCTTAAAGAAATACATATGGTTTCAGGAACATGCTTCTTTCATTTTTACTGTTTCTTATTAGTATTAGATGCAACTACTTGAATTTTTAGGGTCTTAAGTATTTTTTAAAAACTTGATGCATACTGCATTTAAATAGATATGAACATTTAGAATTAATTTCTTAATTCATTGTCTACTTTTTAATCATAGAACAAAAGAAAGCAAAAACATTGCCTTCAAGGAATAGTACATCTCATTGATATTCTGAGGAAAGAATGAATACAGTTATGATATTAGAGAAAAAAGCAAGGGAGTAAAGAGGTCCTGGCAGGTGCTGGGAATGAGTTCGCTTTGACCTGTTTTCCCTCCTATTCTTTTCTCCTTCCTCCCCACCCCAGTTTAGGCCCAGGCAGGAGCCCAACCAATAAATGCTGAATCTATGCTTTCCCCCTTCTTTGTCCTCTCTGCCCAATTTCCAGAGAGGTGTTGATCATGAGATAGTCTGGTGTCTCCTCAGACTGAGGGAAGTGGGAAGGAAGTGTGCACTGGCTTAAGCACAGCATCTGACAAAGATACAATTCTTTTATTGTGTAGGGCACATAAAAAGGCACTTAAAGAAACACTCTATTTAGGTTGATTTATTAAATTTTATTGGTAAAGAGAGAGCATGGGTTCTATTACAGTGGGTACTGATGTCTTTTATAGTCATGACTCCCAAAAGACATATGGTCTCCCAAAAGTATAATAATCCAGCTTCTATAACTCTGAGTGGGATTCCAAGTCTGCTTTCCTATGTGTCCCCTCTTCACTTCCTCCCCTGATGAGCCTGATTACGCTCACAGAAGAATTACACGTGCACCAGCATCACACAATTAAAACGCTAGATTTAAAAAGATCTTCCCCAGCTTTTCTATGGAAAACTTGAAATTAGGTATTTTGCTTTTCACTTGGGAAAGCTGGAGACCAAAGTGATATCTATGTTCAGGGAAAGTCTGACTAATAACTGAACGCCAGTAGCACGACACATGTTTTTTTGCTTGTCAAAAGGCGATGAAAGACATGGAAAGGAGTGAAATCAAGCAATGTAATGAGAGAGACACGGAAGTGATTTTGTTCTGAGCATCACTGAGTTTTAAAGCAATGTAATGTATTTCCCGTTTTCCATAAAACATTCTATTGTAAAATGTTGAGACTGTTTGAAAATGTTTTTAATATTTTAATTCCTAAAATGTGGATTTATCCAACAAATACATGTAGGCCTTAATGAGACATTTGGGGGCTGCACTTTCATTTATTCTAGGTAGTTCTCATATTGAAAAGGCAGTTGCAAATTCTTCATTACTGAAAGATCAAAAAAGGAAAATAAAGCAAATTCTTTATTTCTAAATGAAAGCATTTTTTTTCTAGAGAATGATTATTAAATGCAATAAAAACCTAGTCAAATCTCGTTTCTACACATCATTAAAGTGTTCTTGAGCCAAATAAAAAATGACCTTTTGTTGATGAGATTGGAAAAATTATTAGTGGGGAAAAATGATCATTTGCTTGTGGAGGACATTGTTAAATTTCTACCTCCTCCCTCTCTTCACTTTTCTCTTTCCAGATTTGGGGAAAATGATGAGATACAAACTCATTTCCCCAGCAGAGGTCACCCTTTCTCCTTTATCATTCCCAATAAATGGCTTCTTCGTTGTGGTTCTTTAGTCCAAGGAAATGCAGGCGTTTTCAGCTTGAAGCACAGCCAGAGTGCTGGTGGAAATATATGCATCATTCACACCCTCTGTATCTTCTTACTTATCCACTGTTTAAACATATTACTCTACCTGGACTCTTAAATGGATACTCACTTTCATATAATAAGAACCACTAGATTATGTATTGATAATCCTATTTTTTAGTTAATCCACTTCATCAAGCCTTAGTTTAATGCTTGCTCGTGCTGGCTCAAATTCTGCTCAGTTTTCTTCCCCATGGGCCAAAGAACAGGTTTTTATAACTCCTGGAGGTGACTGGCACAAGCCTTTAGAGAGAATCCCTTGGTGAATTTCTGCAGGGGAAAATGACACAAATGTTTGGAACACTGGCCAAGTAGAGAGCTCAGGGCCAGGTACTGAGGGATAAGCTAGGGAGGTGTAAGCCCCAGTCTCAGCTTCTGCATTTGGTTTTGTTCTGGAAACAAAATGAATGAATTTTATTTGCGATTCATATTGGACCACAGAATGAAGTTCTGAATGAATTACACGTGAGTGTGTAGAGTGTAGGTCAGTCAAGAGGTGCCATCTACAGAAGATCAGGGGTGGATGGGTGATAGAATTGCTCTGCTCCTGTTGCTATCTGCTGGGGAAAAGCACTCAGCATGTGTCTGGACAAATCCGAACGTGGATTTCCGGAACTCCTTTTCTCTTCCTCGCTTTATGGGGGAAACCATAGGCATTTTCTTGGGGTCCCTGGGAAAGTTGAGCTAATTGGTTTTACAAGAGTTAGTGGAGATCTTTTCTAAATCAAATTCCTTTCCTTCCCTTTGTTTTCTTTCTTCTGTAAACTAATGTTCTTGTGGACATGTTGGAAGTTTAAGACTGCAGTGGATTTGGGGGATTCTCTGTGGCTGCTGCTCTTCCCTTGGACTCCAGATGGCACAATCACAGTGTGCAGGGGATAAAGTAGCGAATGCCAAAGCACAGAAGTGTGCTTCTCCCCTCCAGGAAGTGGGGTGGCTGGATGACCATGACTTCCAGTAGCGCTCATGAAGAGACACATCCCAGAAAGGAGGGTCTGCCTATGTTCCTGATATCACCCTTGGGGTTTCTCCTCTGCTTTCTGGGGCTCTGGCTCTCTCTGCTGGTTCTGTGCTGGGTCACCTACCTCCTGCCCAGCCAGCATGCCTTGCAGAAGTCAGCTAGATCCAGCTGGTGGTGACTTGCCAGAGATTCTGGTTAAATAGGAATTTTGCAAGCTGGTTGTTAAACCATTGGTAGCTTGAAATTAGCCTTGGTGGGAGTATTTACAAACCAGAAATTGGCAAAGAGTACAAATCAAGCCCTGCTCCCAGCAGCTTACAGTACTCCACAGCTTACCTGTTCCTCTTAGTACCAATGAAGACACCATATCACCTTACTTTAATAGTGACAAACTTGGGAATATTGGATGTAAATATTTACTAGAAAAAAAAGGGAAAAATAGCCTCACTTCGTTTCCTCCTTAAAAAGCTTTGAAACGGAAGTCCTTTCATCAAGCACAGATTTCTCCTCTTAATGTTAATGAGAGGTTTGTTCAAAACAGGCAAATTGTCCCAGCTTTCAGGTGCAGTTCAATTCCTTTCCCTAAACCCACACTTGGCTGAGATATTTGCCCCCAAATTTCCTTTTAAAATGTCCTCATTTTCCCCATCCCAGCACCTCCAGCTTTCTGCAGGTAGCTGCTCCCTGACACTGTCCCTAGAGTAAGGCATCAGACTCTTCAATGGTTCTTTTTGACTCAAGGAGCCATTCCAGGCCAGGTGTGGTGGTTCACACCTATAATCCCAGCACTTTGGGAGGCTGAGGCAGGCAGATCACTTGAGCCCAGGAGTTTGAGACCAACCTGGCCAAATGGTGAAACCCCATCTTTACTAAAAATACAAAAATTACTTGGATGTAGTGATTTACGCTTGTAATCCCAGCTACTGGGCAGGCTGAGACACAAGAATCGCGTGGACCCAGGAGGTGGGGGTTGCAGTAAGCTGAGGTCATGCCACTGCACTCCAGCCTGGGCAACAGAGCGAGACTCCCTCCCCTCCCCCCCCCAAAAAAGCCATCCCAGGTGTACAGGTTCACATGGTCTGCCTGCCCCTATTGGGTTTGTTTGTGAGTGGCAACAACTATTTCCCATTTCTCTACAGCATCATCCTCTTATTTCTTGACAGGTCAAATCTGGATCTCTTAGCCAAGCGTGGTGGCATGCGCCTGTAGTCCCAGCTATTCGGGAGGCTGAGGCAAGAGAATCACTTGAACCTGGGAGGCAGAGGCAGAGGCAGAGGTTGCAGTGAGTCGAGATCATGCTACTGCACTCCAGCCTGGGTGACAGAGTGAGACTCTGTCTCAAAAAACAAACAAAAAAAGGGTGGCTGAGTAGGCCTTTTTTTAGAGAAAAGTTAGAGAAAAAGGACATGGATTCTAGAACCAGTGGGATGGAGATTGTGAGGAGATTGCTGCACTCCTGATGGGGTGGCTGCCATATTTTCTGCTGGTAAACCCAGTGCCTCACCTTAATGAGTTTATTTAACCTTAATTACCTTCTTGAAGGCCCAGAATCCAAATACAGCCATGCTGGAGATGACAGCTTCAACATATGAATGACGGGGGGTGCACATTTCAGCCCATCATAAATGGGACAGAGTCTGTTTAAAAAATATCAAAAAAAAAAAGAAATCTGAAATCTCCCAATCTTCTCTGATTCTTTCAGATTCAACAACTCTCTCTTTAAAAAAAGTCTTCCACGTGGTCTAAATTCTGCTCCATGTGGGACGACTCCAGTTTTTCTTCTGGTTTCAGTGAGGAGGGCAGAGAGCTCATTCCAGTTCTGCGTATCTGCGGTCTCCATCTGTGTATTACACGTATCCCTCTAAGTCTCTCCACTCAAAATTAATTTTTATTCATTTGAGTTTATAAACATGTGCAGTAATGTAAGGAGAGTTGCATGAAACAAAATCAAACAAACAGTGATGGGGCTTTACAGCTCTCCAAAGTGAGAACTTTTATTCCTAAACACACTCATAAGACAATGGGTATGAAAATCACCCTTATGTTATTCCTTATCCATTTCTTCTTTTCCAGCCATTTCCTCTTCCATCTCCTATTTCTTTCCCTAGTTGTGGGAGGGCATAAAATGAATCAGGGTGGAAGTCAGATAACGGGACTATTTGTTTTCTCCTTCTTCCTATCTAGTTCCCCCCCCGCCATAAATTTAGATTCTGTGTCTATCTCTTGGTGGGGGAGTTCTTGTGTTTGCCAGAGGTCTTTGCTCTGGACTCAGGCTGCTGGGGAGTAGTGAGGGGAGCTGGTATACGTTAGTCAAAGGCTGGCATTGGAAAATGAAGTCCAAGGCTGAGTACCTGTGACTCTTCTGTGTATATTTGCATTTAACAGGAAACTTCTGGAAGCAAGATGCCTGAATGCAGAGAATCGGAGTACCTGTGATGAGGATTTCAGGCAGGTCTGTGAGGGAGATAGTTCGGGGGTGCGCAGGGACTCCCTTCCAATCACACCATTCAGACAGGCATCTGCCTCTTCACCATCCATCTCAGAGTGGTCCAGAGAGCTGGGGGCTAGGGAGGAGGCAGGGCTGGAACTCAGCCACGGAGAAGTGCTGGGATGTGACTGTGCTCATGATACACATGCATCCCCTCCTCTCCATGTGGTTCTATCTGGACTGGAGGTTACTCGGCCCATTAGAAGCCCCAGGTGCACAGGCTTGAAAGGAACTGGGCCTGGGCCATGTCAGGGGTGGGGCTGGCAGTTGGCAACCTAGGGTGGTTGCCACCCTTCCTCCAGTGGAATCGCTAATCTCAGGACTTCAGAGGTGGGAGGCACCTTAGAAGTGTAGAGAGTGCAAGCATTTCATTTCACAGAGGAAGTCACTGAGGCCCTGGGGGCTCCACCCTCTTTCTGGGCTTGTCAGAGGCATTTAAGAAATACACATTGACTTGCATGGCCCATTGTGAAACAAGTGTAACAAAACTTCCTGCATGGCAGCTGGATTAGGCTGCTAGCAGCTGGGAATGATTCTCCCTTTGTGGGTCTGAGCCTAAGTGGTGGGTGCAGCAGAGGGGCATTCGGGTAGCTTTTTCAGGCTTGGGATGGTACAAGGTGAGCAGAGATTGAAAACCTCCTTTCACAAACTTGAGTTTAACAGAATGTCAGAGCTGGAAGGAACCTTACAAATCATTAAGATCAACACACCCTGAGGTTACAGATGAATAAACTGAGGCCCAGAGATGGGAGGTGATCTGGCTGGTGAGCTGCTGGTCAACCTGAGCCTTGAACCCAGCAAGCAGCTTCCAGATTTATGCTGACTCTGCTGTGCCATGGGCCTGTCTTGGCGGCAAGTTGCAAACCTGAGATTGACTGTATTGTTTGGATTCTGGGAATACGTGAAGCCTAATGAAGGAGCAGGGAGGAATGCAAACTGGGTGTGACGAGACACAGGCTGGTTTTCCTTTATGCCGCCATTTTGTGACTTAAAGTGGAGAGAGAATTATTGTTCCACCAGTGAGACAGAACCATATAAATTAAAACTGCGATGAACTGTCTACTGAAGGTGTGAACAAGGCAGATAAATCCCTGGGAGCTTAGGAAACATCTGCTCCTTACCTTGAAGGCAGAAACTTTACCATAAAGCAGAAAAATCCAGGACTGGAATCTTTCACTTTCTCTGATGGGATATGTGAAGACTGGGCCCTGCCTTCAGATATACTCCACATGGAGGGCGACTCCGAGCCATCAGCTAAGGCTTCTCCTTTTCTCCTTGATGACTCCTGAATTCTCCTACTGCTTCCCTGCCTATTTCAGTTCTTCAGTGCCCTGTGCCATTATACATGCATGGAGGGTAATCTTGAGCTGGTCAAGGTATTTCCTGCTGAGCTCCAGTGATGGGGAGTTAAATCAGGGGGAAGAATGACAAGAAAGGTGCCAGGAGGAATCAGGAGTTGGGGCAGGTCACAAAGTCTGGGTCAGAATCCCTGGTTGGTAGGAGTGGGTTTGGGGGACTAGCAATTGGGAAGAGGCAGAGTGCAGCTAAGAATTGAGGTCAAGAGTCCAGGCCATCACATTGGATCGCTAATCTGGTATCAGGAATCTTGGACTCGGAGGAATATAAAGAAGCACCATGATTACACTTAATGTGTGAAACAGACTTCTGGTGAGAGGAAATGGCCTTGAACACAAGGATGGCAAATAGGTGGCATCTTGCTTGTGATCCCAAGTGAGTGGTGGTGGCTACCTGAAGTGTGGTGTCCAGCGTGGAGGATCAGAATTTTTGGCTGGATTAAAGGGTGCTATGATCCATTGATGATGTCTGCTATGGACAGGCCAAGGCAGAGTCCTTATTCTAATATTCCTTATTCCACCTAACCCTGTATAAACCACTGTCATTTATAATCAGAACCATTTATATAGTTCTGTGTAGCTTATAGCTGTGTGCCTTGTCCACCTATAATCTTTCAGTGTTCTGAACAGGTGCTTCCCTGCCTGTCCACATCGCAGAGCCGCCTTAGAGATGAGCAGCCTCTTAATTTACTCTCTGGAGTGGAGTCTCTGACTTATTCTCTTTATACATTATTATGTTCAGTAGCAAGAGTATTTCATGTATGAAATCTTTTAAATAGGAAATAATAGGTAGTTTCAAAACCTAGAGGCTGTGTTGAATGTGGACTATTGTTTTTGTTGCTTTGGCCATGAGGTCCCATCTCTTATGCTGTATCAGAGGAGAGTGAACATCATTAGGGAGGGAGCAAGGTGGTCTATGCCAGGCTGCTTGCTCTAACCCGATGAACTCTTACTTTTCCAGACTGATAAAATGCAAACATTTAATGAACCATTGCTAAGTGAAATGAGCTTTCCTAGGCACAGCAGACCATCATGAGTCCCCTCCCATAAGGGGCTTCTGCTCTAGGAAGTACAGGTGGCATTTGGGTGAGGGAGGAAGGGTCGCAAAAATTATTTTGTTCTTAAGTGATTCTCAAGTGGCTGGTGAGAAGGACCAGTGTAATGGAGAATTTAGTTGTTTTGGTCATAGGCATATGGACACAGTTGTGCTTAGTTGGGGTGGGGGATAAGGGAGGGGAAATCCATATTTCCTCCCCTTGTAGATACATGTGTTCCATTTTATCTGCACACATGAGATTGATTAGAGTTGCAACTTTGAACTTTTTGATATTTCTCTAAGGACAGGTGTGAAAATCTATTCATCCAGGAAAGCGTATGTGTCGAGGTGAGCACCTGGGCGTTAGGAAGTCTGGATGGGACTTGGGAGTTCTCTAATTGCTTCACAGAGTGATGTTGGGCAAATTACTTGATCTCTTTGAGCTTCAGCTTTTTTTTTTTTTTTTAAATCTATAAGGTAGGGTAACAATGCCTAATTTACCATCTAGTAGGATTAAGGAATATTGACATGTGTGAATGTGTTTTGTAAATTGCAAAGTATTATTAAAATGCCAGGGTTTATTATTATGCTATTAAACATGAATAATTGTTAGCTGTATATGCATACCTATTGGATTAAATGTGAAAAATAGGGCCCCTTTTGAATGGGATATGCACTCCATATTCTATTCACCAATCTAGAATCCACAGTAGCCTTCTCTTCTTTCCGTTTTCTGATGATGACAAGATCCCAATCTATCCCCGGCAAAAACCCATGAGCTGTTTTAGCAAAGGTAGAGAATTTTTTCCCTCATGCTCTGCAGGCTGGTTGCTCCATGGGGAGAAGGAGCTTGCATTTTAAATGGGTGAATGACCACATGAGGGGTGCAGTCTGGGACCTCAAGACCCCAGCAGAGCTAACTGCCCCTCAGAAACCTTGGTTTCTTGGTTAGCTCATGTACACCACTTGGGCCGACTGACTCAGCAATGGGCAGGTAATTCCAGACAAGAAGTGAAACAGGTTTTTGGAGCTTGCTTTACCCCAGCACCCAGCTCTGTTCCCTGCAGCTTTGGCAGGGCTCAGTTTTTGTCACTAGCATGCACTAGATTAGGAAATTTCACCGCAGCTTACTTTTAGCTCATTTGGGGCAGAAGAAGGCATTGTCCCAGTTGAGTTCAAGGCTCTGCAATTGGGAGCAAGTGCACTTTGAGCTCAAAAGATCAACTGCTGTGCTGGCAACTTGTTTTAATGTTCAATTCCTACAGTTAGGAGGAAAAAAGATTTCAAACGTCATTTGCTGTAATGATTAGCTCCAGTGAGGGATCCTATCTACGATGATTTGCTTCAAAGCTTTAATTGGCTGAAGCCTGTATATTTGATCATTAACAAAATGGTCTCCCTTTTCTACCACGTTAATAATCTTGTTTAGTAGAAATGCAGCTTTGATTTGTTCCTGAGCTAGGTTGCTATTATTCTGGCATGGAGAAGTGTTGGTTTGAGATTTTGCCACATCTGAGACATGGTAAAATTCCATTGCGGAAAGCTCTGAGCTTGGGATTGCTCAAAAAGATGGGACTGGAAAGAATATTCTTGGCACAGCTGTGGGAAGCAGTTTGTTTAAATCAGAGCAAACCAAAGAGGTTGGCTCATGTGGAAACTTTATACCTGTTCCACATGTTTTAGACACTTCTGAAAAAACAAACAGCTCCATATTTGCAATCACAGGGTCAAAAAGTCACACGTTGGCCCCAGTGCCAATTTAGCTAACTGAGTCCTCAAGCAGTCGGCACTGTTGTTAAATAACAGTATGTTGTGGCCACTTAACCAATCTCCACACCTGGAAAAAATAAAAATTAAAACAGGAAACAAAGCAAAGTGAATTTGAGACGAGAGCAGGCTACGGTGACCGTGTTCAGATTCTGAGCTCCTAAGCTGGCTCTACATTCCAGACTCAGAGGACATTCGAAAAGCATGCATCTTTATGGGCAGAATCTCCTTAATCCATATCTCAGGGGCAAGATTAACACTGTGCAACACCCCACATGGACCCGGATTTCTGGAAATACGTTCTCATGAAAAGTGTCCCACTGACCATGTCATCTTTTTCTTCCTCCTCTGGCTTAAGCCAGCTGGTTTATCTCCTGAAATTCAATACATCCACCCCCTCACTTTTTTTCAGATATGTCAGTGCACAAAAGAGGCTCATGAAAACAAACAGCTGCACCGATACCAGCAGGAGCTGCTGCAGCTACAGATTTTAGGCATGCACCTGCATGGAGTTGGGTGACTGGAGGTTTTTCAGGGAAGGGAATATCATGAAACATCAGGACTCTAAAGCCAGAGGCTCCGGGGGTGGCATACTGGATATCCCACTGCTCACCTGAAGGTCACAGGATCACACCTGACTTGAATTAGTCAAAAGGATTCCAGGATGAGGGCTAGTTGGTGGTTTATGAATGAAATGATTAGCTGGCTATCACAGTTTCTAATAAACAGATTGTCATATCAATGACATCTATTCATTGAGCTGTGAGCAAGTGGCATCTCTGTAACCCTAATGGCAGAAGGGGGCAAGACTGATGAGACTTGAAAGCATCCTGTTAAGATTTTGCATAGAAGTGAGTGTGTTGGAAGCCACCAGAGGTTCTGAGCAGAGGGATGACTTGATCTGGTGTATGTTTTAATAGATTTGCATTGACTGCTGTGAGGATAGACAGTAAGGGAGAAATGTAATGTAATCAAGGCAAAAAAAAAAAAAAAGATAGTGACCTAGAGTATATGGGGGTATTGCTGAAGGTGGTGAGAAGTTGTTGGATTCTGGGTATATTCTGAAGACAGAGCCAAACAGAATGTTCTAGTGGATTAGAACTAGAGTGCGAAGGAAAGGAGGAAAGGATTTGTTTGAGGTTTGGGGCTTGAGCAACAGGAAGGGCTGGGTTTCCAGCAATTGGGATGGGAAAGGCTTTACAGAGGAACAGATTTTGGGGTGAAGAGTATCAGGATGTCTATGCAGGTTGGGAAGGATGAGAAGATATTGGATGTATGGGTCTGGAATTGAGACAGAGGTTCTAGCTGGAGATAGAAATTTGAGAATCAGTGAACATATGGAATTTAAAATCAAGAAACTAGATGAGAACGCCAGGGGAGCGGGGCATGCAGAGAAGACCCAAATGCTGAGCCGTGGGCCCTCCAGAATGAGGAGGTTGGGGAGTTCAGGAGGATCTAATATGGACTCAGGAGGAGTCCATAAAGGAGAAGGAGAAGGAATGGCCATGAGATAAGGAGGAAAGCTGGAAGAGAGTGGTGGCCTGAAAACCAAGTGATGCAAGTGTTTCAAAGAGAAGGAAGAGAGAAACCATGTCCAGTGATAAGTAGGATGAACACTGAGCATTGGGAGTTGAATGTAGATGTGTGGATGTTTCTGGTGACTTTGCCAAGAGCAATTCTGGTGGAGTGATGAGGGTAATCATCTGACTAAAGGGAGTATAAAAGAGAAATGAGAAAAAGAGGATTTGGTGAAGCAGTATTGACAGCTCTTGCAAGGAGTTTTATTATATGGGGGAGCAGACAAATGGATTGGTAATTGGAGGGAAAGTAGAGTGAGAAAGGTTTGTTTTTGTTTTAGGTGGGAGAAATAGCATGCCAAGGGGAATAATCTGCCAGAGAAGGAAAATTTTGATAATGTAAGAGGAAGGAAGAAGGTTGCTGGGGCCATGTCCTTGAGTGGGAGCGGGTGGAATCCAGTGTATATAGGTGGAGAGGCTGACCTTCTCCAGCAGTGAGGATGGTCTCCCCATAGAAAGGGGGGAAGGCAGAGTCAATGGGAACAGATGCTGGTGGGTGGCAGAAGTGGAGGCAGGAGACTGTGGCAGTTCTTTTGTAAGTGCTTCTGTTTTCTCAGTGAGGTAGGAAGCCAGGTGAGGTGCTGAGAGTGAGGATGGGAGGGGAGGACCTGGAGGATGGGAGAGGTGGTTGTCTTGGAAGGTGGCAGGGCCAGCATGAAGTGTAATGACCAGCATATGCACCCAGTCAAGATCATGGAAGCAAATTACAGGAAGACCAGTGGGTGTGGGTGTGACTTTCTTCAGCCGTGTTCAGTGGTGGGTGCAGGCATAGAGTGAGTGGAGACTTTGAATTCAGGGGTTGGTAATGTAGCTCTACAAACAGGAGAGGAGCACCCTGAAGAGTTCTTCTTCATAGACGCTTTTTTTTTCTCATTTTCTCAAGACAAAAACATTGGTTATGGACTTACTAAACTACCTAAACTTTATTAATGAGTTGTGACCCACAGTTTGGAAATCACTGGTCTAAATGGTATAGTCATTTTTCTTTCCTTCTTAGCTTCTCAATGTAGAAATGGCCTCAATGCAGATTTCCCTGGAAATCCGTTAGGCACTTGTTGAGCGCCCACAATGTACCTAACACTGTTTTCAGTCCTGTGAGGGGAGGCAGAAGAGGCCTAAGACACAGTCCTTGCCTTCAGGGTGATGAATTGGTGCGGACCTGAGTTAGGCACAAACTTGAGAGTCCTGTCTCATGGTACCCAGGACGGATTTTACTACTCAAAAATGGTACCACCCCATGGTGTGTTATCACTCCATGGTGTGTTATCACCCAAAAAAAATGCCAAGGGGCCAAGCACCACAAATATCCACCCTAATGTCAGTCTTAAAATACCTGTTCTGTACATGTGGCCAGATCACTTGACCCAAAGACTGTTGTCTCCTAAAGCCAAGAGGGAAACTCGCGTCCTAAGATGGTATTAACATTTTGGGCAGCCTTGTTGACTTATGCTGAATTTGTGGTCAAATTCTACCCTATGAGACATTTAAAAAAATCTTTGGTCTCATCAATTCCTTATTTATACAGTAGTTCCTAGGTATCCTTGGGGGATTGATTCCAGAAACCCCCTTGGCTTTAAAAATTCACAAGTGCTCAGGTCCCTTATATAATTGGCCTAGTATTTGCATATAACCTACACACATCCTCCTGTATACTTTAAATCATCTCTAGATTACTTATAATACCTGATACAATGTAAATGCTATACAAATAATTGTTATACTATATTGCTGTTTTTTTTATTGTTATATTATTTTTTCCAAATATTTTCAATCCATAATTAGTTGAATCTGCTATTATGGAAACAGATGGCCAACTGTACACCTGATTTTTTTTCTTTGAATATTTGAATAGCATGAATAGGAAGAATATCCTTCCTTTCTTCCTTCTCTCCTTCCTTTCTTCCTTCCCTCCCTCCTTCCTTCACTCCCTCCTTCCTTCATTTCTTCCTTCCCTCTTTCCTTCCTTCCCTTCTTCCCTCCTTCATCCCTCCCTCCCTCCCTTCCCTCCTTCCTTCCATCCTTCCTTCCCTCTTTCCTTCCTTCACTCCTTCCTTCCCTTCTTGCTTCCTTCCTTCCCTCCTTTCCCCCTCCCTCCCTTCCCTCCTTCCTTCCATCCTTCCTTCCCTCTTTCCTTTCCCCTCTCCCCCTCCCCTCCCCTCTCTCCCCCTCCCCTCCCTTCTCCCCCTCCCCTCCCCTCCCTCCCCCCTCCCCTTTCCTCCCCTCCCCTTTCCTCCCCTCCCGTTTCCCCTCCTCTCTGTCCTCCCCTCTTCCCTCCCCTCTACTCTTTTTCCTTTCCTTTCCTTGACACAGGGTCTTGCTTTGTTACCCAGGCTGGAGTGCAATGGTGTTATCTCCGCTCACTACAACCTCTACTTCCTGGGTTCAAGCAATTTTCGTGCCTCAGCCTCTCAAGTAGCTGGGATTGCAGGGGTACAACACTGTGTCTGGCTAATTTTTGTATTTTTAGTAGAAAGAGGTTTTGCCATGTTGGCCAGGCAGGCCTAAAACTCCTGGCTTTAAGTGATCTGCCCACCTCAGCCTCCCAAAGTGTTAGGATTACAGGTGTGAGCCACCATGCCTGGCTTCAGCTAATTTTTAAATTTTTTGTAGAGACAGGGTCTTGCTGTGCTGCCCAGGCTGATCTTGAACTCCTGGGCTCAAGCAAACTTCCTGTCTTGGCCTTCCAAAGTGCTGGGATTATAGGCATGAGCTACTTCCCCGGGCAAAATGCCCTTTCTATTGGAGGATGGGGACTGTGTGTTTTGCAGCTGTAGATACATACTTACCACATAAAAATAAATTCATGGTGCTAGTGCCCTCAAATTTTGGTTAATCTCAAAACATAAGACCCTGCAGGAAGCAGTATGCAAGAGTTTTTGATGCAAAGAGAAATAAACTTAATTGCTTCACCTTTTGGTTACTGTTTTTTTGTCTTTGATCCAAAGGGGAAATGAGTTAGGACAAAGGTGGTATATTCAAACTCATCTTCTAATCATATTTTAACTCCGTATAAAAGGAGTTCATGTCTCTCTGCGATATTCAGTGTTTATGGTCTCAGATGTGGCATTTTTGTTCTCTGTTTATGGTTGGATGCTTTGTGCTAACATACTTGCCACGGATGCAGTTGGGTTTGCCTTTCCAGGCAACAGTTAAACCAGCAGGAGACCACTTGTGTGCAATTTGTTGGAATGAAATCTACATTTTGGGATTAGATTACTTAGTAGTGTCATTTTGCATTGAGTTGACTTTGTGGGTGGTCTCCAATAAACCCTGCACGTATAGCAAGTGTCAGCCCTGATTATCTCCAAGCAAGCTTGTAATGACTGCACAGCTTGGTATTTACAAGGGAAAAACAGCTTCCCTTACTTTTAATTCAGGGAATGCAGGGGTATGGATGAACCCCCCACAGAAGGGTGGCAAAAGGCCCATTCAAGGGGCTGTTCTTGCAATGGTGCAACTTAATTTTCTGTCCTTTCTGGAGATTGGAACAATAGCCACAGTGTCACTTGGACCTTACCAATTAGGACGTTTGTTTTGAACAATGCCTGAAGGAGTGGTTTGAGCTCAGAATAATACGAGGAGTAAAGGATTAGTTGAGGAGGACAGAGCTAACATTGTGGAGTGTACTATATGGTTGGCTTAACCCTGAATATGAATAGTAAGTAACAAACAGTGTTCTGGGACCATCGCCATGCCATTCTGGTGGTAGCAATTCTCTAGGGTAGTGGCTCTCAGCCAGGGGTGATTTGGCCCTCCAGGGGCTATTTGGTAATGTTTGGAGACATTTTTGGTGATCACAGCTAGGTGGCTTTCTACCGTATGTATAGGGAAAGACCAAGAATGCTTCTAACTATCCTAGAATGCACAGACCTCTCCCCTTCACCTGCAACAAAGAATTATTGTGCCCAAAACCTCAGCAGTGCTGAGGTTGAGAGACCTTGCTCCAGGGTATTGGTGAACCCTTGGACTTCCCAGTCCTCTCCTTATTTTCTCTCAATGTACTCTGGTCCACTTGGATTCCTTCTAATATTCCTGCTTGTTTGAAACCCACATGGTACTGGAGCTAAAATATTAGAGTCTTGTAGTGGAGAGAGCATCATCTTTGGAACCAGACAGATGTGGGTTAAATCCCAGCCTACTGCTTTCAGGTTGGATGATTTTGGGGAAAATTACTTAATCTCTCTGAGCTTCAATTAAAAAAGAATCTGAAATAATGGGAACTCCCATCCTTACCTGGCTGGGTGGTAAGGATGAAATTTATGTAAATTTATCAGTGCTTGGTCTGCTAAGTAGATGCTTCAAAACATTTTTTATCATTGCGCGTCCTTGCTTGCAACTACCAAAGTTCAGTTTTCCCACATTTAAAGATGAGTCCAGCAATTTCTTTTTGTTGTAGAAAATTGAGAAAAAAGATAAGCAGGAAGAAAAAAAACTAAATCACCTGTTTTCTTACTCCTCAGAGATAATCACTGTGAACGCTTTCTGTATATGTATTTCCAGACCTTTTCTCTCTCTGTGTGTGGGTGTTCCTGCCGTGGGCAGTTTAGCGCTTGCTTTTTAGACTTAATGATGTATTAGGAACATCTCTCCATGTCAGTAAATATAGATCTACATCATCTATACCATCGTGTTAAAAAGTTGCCTAATGTTTTACTGTATTGATGAACTATAATTTATTCAGTCAATCCCTTATATTCTTGGACATTTAGATCACCAGGGTCAGTCTTCAAAGCCCAGAGAATGTCTTGCCTAGATTGCATGGAGTTTATTCTTTGGAGTTCTAGAAAGCCAGCCCTTTTTATTTATTTATTAAATTAAGAAAACATTTATGGGTACATGGTAGGTATATGTATTTATGGGGTACATGAGATATTTGAGACAGGTATACAATGTGTAATAATCACATCAGGGTAATGTGTTATCCATCACCTCAAGTACTTACCATTTCTTTAGGTTATAAACATTCCAATTAAGCTATTTTTGTTATTTAAAAATATACAACAAATGACTGTTGACTGTGGTCACACTGTTGTGCTATCGAATACGAAATCTTATTCATTCTATTTGTATGTCCACTCACCATCCCCACCTCCCACTTACCTGCTACCCTTCCCAGCCTCTAGTAGCCATCATTGTACCCTCTATCTCCACGAGTTCAATTGTTTTAATTTTCAGCTCCCACAGATTCACATGACGTTTGTCTTTCTGTGCCTAAAGCCAGCCCTTTCTAGGCCCACTTGCTGCTATGTGGAGGATGTTTGTACATCCTCCACATAGTTAATTCAGAGGGACAGCTCTCTCCACAGAACACGTGTTCTCTCCTCCCACTTTCTGGATAGCCTGCTCCCGCTGTATGGGACAGACAGTAGAGTTAGCACTCTTTTCTTTTTATCCCACAACATAATACAGTGGTTCTGAGCGTAGGCTCTGGGGTCAGGCTGCCTGGTTTTAAATCTCAGCTCTCTTGCTTGGCTGCATAACCTCGCCTACTTGAGCCTCAGTTTCTGCCTCTGTGAAATGGGGATGCCTGTATCATAGAGTTGTTCTGAGACTTAAATGAGGAAGTGTAATGTCAGGTACATAATGTAAGGTCTGCTGTATTTTAACTTGTATAAGGCAGAACCAAACACCTGACAATCTCAGTGCTTCCTGGAAGTCTGTCTCCTGTTACTCAGAAGTCCACACTGCTAGGTGCAAAATCACTGTCCACACTACTGAGTGCCCAAGCCCTGAAGCAGCTGCAGCTGAGGTTTAATCTCTACTTGCTGCCTTCTTGGGGCTTTTGTTTTTCATGTCCATGCATTACTTTTTTTTTTTTTTTAATTTTTTATTGCATTTTAGGTTTTGGGGTACATGTGCAGAACATGCAAGACAGTTGCATAGGTACACACATGGCAGTGTGTTCTGCTTCCTTTCTCCCCTTCACCCTCATTTGGCATTTCTCCCCAGGCTATCTCTCCCCAGCTCCCCCTCCCCGCCGCCGCTGGCCCTCCCCTTTTCCCCCCAATAGACCGCAGTGTTTAGTACTCCCTTCCCTGTGTCCATGTGTCCTCATTTTTCATCACCCACCTATGAGTGAGAATATGCAGTATTTCATTTTCTGTTCTTGTGTCAGCTAGTTATTGTAACGAAGAACCACAATGTAGTTGCTTAATACAGCACAAATTTATAATCTTACAGTGCTACGGGTCAGCGGCCCAAAATCAGTTTTCTTGGGCTTCAGTCAAGATGTTGGCAGGGTTGTGCTGCTTCTCAAGGCTCTAGAGAGAATTCATTTTCTTGCCTTTTCCATCTTTTTAGAGGCCGCTTGTGGCCCCACATGGCTCTAACTTCTGCTTCTATTGTCACATCTCCTTATTTGACTCTGACCCCTCCTGCCTCACTCTTATAAGGACACTGTGATTACATGGGACCAAGTAGATAATCCAGGATAGTCTCTCTATTTCAATGTCTGCGGCCTTAAATTACATATTCGGAGTCCCTTTTGCTGTGGATGTTTCTGGGGATTAGGCGGTGGACACCTTTGGAAGCTTGTTCCTTACCCCAGTACCTGCCTTCTTCACACCAGTTTCATGACTCACCCTTTGGAACTCAGCCATTGCTGGTAGCTCAGGCTTTGGGTACACCTGATGAATATGCAGCACATTTGACAGGTATTTGAGAGCTGGGATCTTTTCTCAGGACCAAGTTTAGCATCTGAGCAGCACCTCTGCTGCAGACAGGAGTGGGAATCTCAAGACAACACCCCACAGAGCCATCAGATGCCTGGGTCTGGGCTTGTCCAGACCTCAGCTTCTCTTCTTGACTTTTGATATGGTTTGGCTGTGTCCCCACCCAAGTCTTATCTTGAATTGTAGTTCCCATAATCCCCACATGTCATGGGAGGAACCTAGTGGAAGGTAATTGAATCATGGGCATGGTTACCCCCATGCTGCTATTCTTATGGTCATGAGTTCTTAAGAGATCTGTTGTTATTTTATGAGGGGCTTTCCCCCTCCTTTGCTCTACACTTCTCCTTGCTGCTTCCATGTGAAGAAAGACATGTTGCTGCCCTTTCTGCCATGATTGTGAGTTCCTAAGGCCTCTCCAATCCTGTGGAACTGTAAATCAATTAAACAGCTTTCCTTTAAAATTACCCAGTCTTGGGTCTGTCTTTCTTAACAGTGTAAGAACAGACTAATACAACCTCCAAGGTGCTTGGTCTTTCAGGATTCTCTCCAGTTCTTGCTTTGCTAGCTGCCAGGCACTTCCTCCTCCTAGGGCCTGCCACACACTCCTGATTCTTGACCAGGCTCTTACTGGCCTGGAAGAAGCCCTCCTCATTTCCCCTCCTTCCATACTGCCTGGCTTCTGAGCACCCCACAGTCCCACTCTCCACAGTGAATTCTCGGCTGAGTACTTCCAGTCTGTATTCTTGGCCAAAATGTCATTAGGGGAGCTCTGCTCACTGTCACATGCTCACCCTGCCTCCCTGACCAGAAACTCTCAAGAGCTCTTCTTTTAGCCTGTACTCCCGTCCACCAGCTTCGAATGTTCTGTGTGTTCAGTGTGCTTCCTGGAGTTGCTCTACCACCTGGCTAGTCCACAAGGTTTCTCTGGGCTCACTAGTCCTAAGAACTGTGGCCCAGGCAGGGGACTGTGTCTTTTCATGCCATTGCTGGACCACTGGAGGTAGGTACTCTGAGGGAAGGGGTACAAGTGCCTCCTACACAAAGTGGGGCTGGCCTGCTGGTAAGATGCCCTAGGCCTGTGGCTGGTATATTTCTTCCTTTGCCATCTCCTTGCTACAAACCATAGACAACAATCTGAGATGCAACCTTGGGGAAATGGCCCCCATTCAGGGTCCTCCCGGCTAGTCCTTCTTCTCAATTTTCTTAGTTCCCATGCAGACCCAGAAAAAGCCCTGATCTCCTTGTTTTCCTGCCACAATGAAGGAGGATGGAGTCACCCTTTAGATTAGGGCCTGCAGTATAGTATTTATGCTCCCCACCTTCAAATTCATCTGTTGAAATACTAACCCCAAGGTGATGGTGTTAGAAGGTGATGTATCTTGGTGGGGTATTCCCTCATGAATGCAATTAATTCCTTATAAAAGATACTCCAGAGAGATTCCTTGTCCCTTCTACCATGTGAGGACACAGCATGATGGTGCCACCTATGAGACAGAAAGCAGGCCATCACCAGATACCAAATCTGCTGGCACCTTGACCTTGGACATCCTGGCCTCCAGAACTGTGAGACATGTTTTTGTTTACAAGCCACTCAGTTTAGGTATTCTGGTTATAGTAGCCTTAAACTCAGACAGAGCCCCAAACCATTAGTAACTGATATGGTTTAGCTGTGTCCCCACCCAAATATCATTTTGAATTGTTTTTCCCCTAGTCCCTATGTGTCATAGGAGGGACCAGGTGGAGATAACTGAATCATGTGGTTGGTTTCCCCCATCCTGTTCTCATGATAGTGAGTGAGTTTTCATAAGAGCTGATGGTTTTTAGAAAGGGCATTCACCCCTGTGGCTCTACACTTCTTGCTGCCACCATGTGAAAAGGACATGTTTACTTCCCTCTGCCATGACTCTAAGTTTCCTGAGGCCTCCTCAGCCCTGTGGAATTGTGAGTCAATTAAACCACTTTCCTTCATAAATTACCCAGTTTCAGGTATGTCCTTATAGCAGTGTGAGAATGGACGAATACAGTAACATAAATCTTGTCTTCCCCAAGTAGGGCATAGTTGGCCACTCAGATGCATGATGCATAACCTTTTAAGCAGCAAAAAAACAAATTGCATTTTGAGATAAAAAACAGGTTGACTATTTCTATCCTAATTTATAGATCCCATCTTCTCACCCTCAGGAAAATGAGGATGAGTGACGATCCTCTCTCACTTCCACACATTCTTAAGTCTATTTTTTATTTTAGTTTGTGAAAATTTGCTCAGCATTATATAACCATTAGCCAAATATAAAGAGGAAAAATTCACTCACGACACCACTATCATCCCTGACAAATTAAACTATGTTGATTTTTTCCCATGTTCCCTTCCAGTTTTGTCCCCATGAACATATAATTTAAAGAGTTGTAATCATAGTGTAGCTATCATTTTGTGTTCTGCATTTTCCACTTAGCATTAATTATATCATAAGCATTTTTTCATATTGCTGCAGAGTCATCGTAATTTAATGACTATAAGAATTCATCAAGAGGGGTGTAGATTTTTTAACCCTTGTTCTGCCGTGGGGCCCTTTGTGACTCCTTTGATCTGTTTCTCCTTTGGGGTTGGCCCTGATGTCATCTTTACCTGCTTTCCCTGGGTGAGGGAGAGGGGGAGCCAACAGGGTGTGGCTATGGAGGAGAAGAAAAAGCACAGAGGAAGGAGTAAGCAGAGGGCATGGAGAGAAACCTGCTGCACACATATTCACAGTTAAGCCTCCTAAGAGCAATAACTAGAAGGAATAAGTTTACTTGGATAAGCCCCTTCACTAACCATTATTTTTGAGAAGACAGTTCTTTGGAGGGACCTTCCACACCTGGTAGAAAGATAGCTATTGGAAGCTTATTGCAAAAATAAGTTTATATTATCAGTTTTAACTTTCCTAGCCAGCAGAATCAACTCCCAAATGCTATTCTAAATTCCATAAACATAGGTACAATTTTTGTTAATCAAATCTTTAGTGCTGATTAGAGCTTATATGATAACTTGAGAAGATTTAATGGTGACAGTGTTTCTTAAAGTTCTATGAGCACCAGCCCCACAAGATGCTCTACAAAACAAGGGGTGCTTTGAGAAGCAGTGTTTGGAAATAGTGATGCTCCCTGCTTGATCCCCTTCTTCGATATCCACAATGCCTGTTCATATATTCAATGCTCTGAGAAGTTCTGCAGGAAGGAAAACTGCTTAACTTTGGTTGACCTTGTGTTTCCCAAGGCTGCAGGGCCCTTCTATCATAGGGTACCTCCACCAGTCAGAATCTGCTCAGGAAAATAGAAGCCTTCTAGGAAATTCAGATTGAAGACAGAGATATAGTTTAAAAAGTTGATGTGACCTAGAGATTCACAATGACAGGAAGTAGTCAGAGGATGGACATGGAGTTACAGAACCTGGAAACACACTTGTTTCTGCAAGCCTGGTGGTCATTTACAGAGTGCTGAGACCAAAAAGAGAGATTCAGAGCATGGTGGGACCCAGCAGATGGTGGGACAACTGTGGAGGTGCTAAGCCCTAGTGCTGTGATGCGGAAAGAGGCTTGAGCAATGATTTCTGGATCTGGGGGAGGCCCCTGGAGCCCACAGCCTTCTGCTATTCCTGGAGGGGTGTTGCTCTCTGTGGTAGGCAGAATTTTGGCCCCCATGATCTCTGCCCTCTGGTATTATGTCCACGAATACATCATGCTACATGGAGAAAAGGGCCTTGCAGGTGTAATCGAGGTCGCTAGTCAACTGGCAAATAGGATAGGATAGGGAGAATATCCTGGCTGATGTGGCATGGGCCCAACATAAGCAATCATAAGAGCCCTTCAAAGTGAGAAAGGAAAGCATAACAAGGAGTCGGAGAGGTTCACAGCATGACAGGATTCAATATGCAATAGCTGGCTTCAAAGACAGAGGAAGGGTACATGAGACAAGTAATGTGGGCAGCCTCTAGAAGCTGAGAAGGACCACCGGCTGACAGCAGCAAGGAGATTCAGGGACCTCAGTCCTACAACCTCGGGAAACTGAGTTCTGCCTACAACCTACCAGAAGAGCTGTAAGTAGATTCTCCCTCAGAGACTCCATATGGGAGCCCAGGCTGACCAACACCTTGATTTTGGCCTTGTGAGACCCTAAGCTGAGTACCCAACTGAGCCCACTGGACTTATACAGAACAGTGAGATAATCAATGCATGTTGTGTGGTGTGCAGGGAGCTGTAAATTTTTACAGCATGATAGAAAATTAATCCATCCTACCATCTAATCACCCATTGTATTAGTCCATTCTCATGTTGCTATAAAGAACTTCCTGAGACTGGGTAATTTATAAAGGAAAGAGGTTTAATTGACTAATAGTTCTACATGGCTTAGGAGGCCTCAGGAAACTTACAATCATGGTGGAAGGGTAAGCAAACACGTCCTTCTTCACATGATGGCAGGAAGGAGAAGTGCCAAGCAAAGTGGGAAAAGCCCCTTTGTAAAACCATCAGATCTCATGAAGAGTCACTCACTATGAGAACAGCATGGAGGTAACCACTCTCATGGTTCAGTTACCTCCCACTGGGTCCCTCCCACGATGTATAGGGATTATGGGAACTACAATTCAAGGTGAGATTGAGTGGGGACATAGCCACACCATATCACCCACCATTCCCCACCCTAGTAGAATCCAACTGGAAGCCCATTGGCAAGAGGGTCTAGTTTGTGGGGTCCCAGATCCTCCATAATTAAATACAGAAGGGTAGAAGTGAAGGCTAAAAGCACATGGGTGGGTCTCTGGGACAGCATCTGTTAGCATTTGGTGGGATGAATATTGGGAAAACTACGTTGGGAGATTCTGCCTTATGATACAGTAGAGTTGAGCTTTTTAAATGGGTACTTGAGACCTTCCATAAAATGCATGAAGATGATATACTTATGCTGATTTTATGAGACTGCCAAAGGGGTGCTGTAAGGTGTGAGGGAGAGGGCACCACAGACTAGAGGTCAGATCCCAGCTCTGCCGCTAACTTGTTGGGTGGCTTCGAGTCCCTCACCTGCCTGGGGCTTCTAGTTCTGCTTGTGTGCAGTCCAGGGAGCTGATGAAAGCACCTTCCAGGCAATCTCTAAAGTTCTGCTGCTTGGAGAATAATTTTAGTCTTCTGAATGATGTGTGTTCTATTTAAGTGATTGTAGTCATGGCTATGACTGATTTAATGCTGAATTCTTGATGAGAACAGAACTCCCAATCATGAGATTGTTGCTGAGGGAAAATATCAGTTGGAAGTCATCTGCTCACCATTATGGGAAAAATGGGTAGTGTCAATAATGATTGTCTCTGGTCCCAAGTGACTTGAGGGGTCTCCCATGTGGGCTGGCATCAGATCGATTTTCCTTGATAGACAACTGGTGTCCATACCGTGTTACCTCAGTGCTGCCTGCTGTTGGGGAAATTAGAGCAAGGAATTGTATAATCCTAGGCTTCAAGGAGCTTCTCATCTCATCGAGGAGACGAACATAAGGAAATGACTAGATAATGATAGAAATGAATAGAGCCCCGTTTTAAATTATATCACAGGTTCATGTCCACTTCCTGTTCCTGCCATCACTGGGCTTTTTACAAAGGAGACCTTCCCTTTTATCTGTCTAGATCACAGAGAGATGCACAAATCTCTGAGCAGCAGTGGTTCAACTCTGGGTTTTGCTGGCCTTTGCATTCTTCCTTAGCTCTTACTGGGAACTTCCTGGTGAAGATGTGAACATCTTTCATGACAGTTTCCCACAGCGTGTGAAACATAGCTTGCCACCCACCTAGAGCAGGTTGCTTTTTTCTTGAGGCATTTGAAAGTAAAACAAAGTACCCTGCCATTAATGGAAAGCTAGAATTATTTTCTATCTGCTTGTACTTCTGACAGGTTGGTTGATGCTGTCACTGGCTGTGTGTACTTTTTCAAAATGCCACTATTTAGCTCATTACTCCTGGGTGGATAAATTCCTAATGCTCCTCTTTGACATGTTCTTTGCTGGTGCCAACAAAGCAATGATGCCATGCTCTCTGTACAGCCTTATTCTGGGGGTGTTGCCCACGGGGTAGAATAGCCTTCCGAGGACTTGCACATCTGCACAGGTGGCTGAAACTTGCATTTTGCACCTGGATATCTAGGGGTCATGGGGATATAGCCTGTGCTGCAAGCCTCTTTGATGTTAGAAGCGCTGTTATGTACTGCACATTCATTTCTTCTTCTTTTCTGGGAGACTGTGTGGTTTTGGAAACATTCAAAATAGGGCATGGAACAAATTTTGTCTTATCTGTCAAAGGGCCACTGGTTCTTTATGATAGTATGGAACAATAGTATGGAATTGGGGGGCACTACCTGGGTTCTGACTTCAATAGTTCTTTGGACAAGTTTGTTAACTTCTCTAGGACTTAGTTTTCTCAAATGTGAAGTGAGAGGAAAAACAACCTCATAGGGTTGTTATGAGGATTAAGTTAAATGATGCACCTTAAATAATGCAGCATAACCCAGTGCCTGGTATATGGTAAGTGCTTAATACATGTTAGTTCTCATTGTCATCATCTTCATGATCATGATCATGATCACCAGGGCCATCACCGCCATTGCCATTATCACCATGTCCATCACCATCGTCATCATTGCCACCACCATCTTTATTTCATTACCGTCATCCTCACCCTCACCCTCACCATCTTGTCAGCAGCAGCATCGTGCCTTCCTAGATCCTCTGTCAAGGAAGCTGATGTGTAGCCGTATCTGGCAATGAGGCAGATCCCAGGCTCTTGCTGTGCCCTAGCCTTGGCTGTAGCCACAGTACCTGTGAGGAAGAGTGTGAGCTCCTTCCTTCCTCCAACCATAATGCATGACCCCTTCTTTGCTTTCCGTCTTTTCATAGTTCTCTATTTGTCTGGGGTCCACACATTCTGCCTCGCATTGTCCAGCTCCTCTCGAGAGGCTGGATCCTTCCATGGTTCAGTCGCTGGTTAGGCTGTGGCTGGAGGGTGGTCCTCCAAGCCTTGGTGCTGCTACCCATTAAACTCTGAGAACCGACTGCTTCCTAGACTCACATTGCTGTGGATTTAGGCCATCCTTGCTGATTTCACTCTTTGAGACACTGATTATAGGGAGTTTGAGGGATTCTGGGACTTATCAAGGAAGGAAGGAAAAAGATATGACTGCCATGTGATAGTGGCACATGGAAGCTTTATTTGGGTGATGCCCTGACAGGTTGGCATGCAGGGGAAGTCCCTCGCAGCATGAGACTGCCCAGAGGCTGTGGTTTAGGGTCATTTCTCAGAAGGGTAGGAGGGCAAGGGAGCTTCCAGAGGAGTGGGGACTTGGAAAGGGGGCTCTCTCCTCCTGTAAAATTTCATTTCTTACTTTCCTGCTTTATTTATTTCTCCTCCCTTTTACTGCCATCAAATGCTAAACATCTATTTCACATACAAGTCAAGTTTCTCATTTATCTCCCCCCTCAGAAAGCCAGTTCCACGGGACAGGGACTTGATGTATCCACAATGGTATCTCCAGCACCTGGAATAGTGCCTGGTAACTAGTGTGTAGTCAACACTCAGTAGATATTGGTAACATGAATGAATAAGTTTGAGCAGAGTGTGAGGGACATTACAACGTGGCTAGTGTTCTCTTCCTCATGCCATGATTCTTGGGATCATGGGATCTTGGGATTATGATTCTTGGGATCGTGGGGATTTTTGAGTGGGGAAGGGCCCCAGTCATCATCTCAGTTGGTAAAAGAAAAACTTCAGCAGAATTGCATTTAAAGGACTTTAATTGAGCACTGAACGGTTTGTGAATCGGGCAGCCCTCAGAATCCCAGCATATTCAGAGAGACTTCAGGGATGCCCGGTGGTCAGAACAAATTTACAGACAGAGGAAAGTGAACTGATGTAGAGAAGTCGGAGTGAGGAATAGAATCAGCGGATTGATGACAGCTGGCTTTTGCCTCATTTGAACACAGTTTGAACACTCGGCCGTGTGTGAGTGGTTGGAGCATGGCCGCTGGGATTGGCCAACATTCAGCCACTGTTACAGCCACATACTCCTAAGTTAGGTTTTCAGTCTTGTCTACCTATTAAGTTAGGTTACAGTTCATTCAAAAAGACTCAAACACACAAGTACTGAGTCCTTCTCAGGTCATTTTTAGTTTGCTTTAACACAGTTATCTCATCCAATTCTTCTGTTTTCCAGAAAATGATCTGACATCTAGGAAGAGGAAGTGAGTTGACCAAGTTCACAGGGGGCTTCCCCCTGTACCCCCACCCTGCCTCCCCTCTGGTCCTTCTGTAAAGATTTTCCATCCCACTATCAAACTCTGGAAGGGTCTTTCTTCTAAGTCTTTTCATTTTCAGAATTTTTTTTTCTCTTGACCTTTAACATAGAACTTTCTTATCCCCACTGGCGACAAAAAAATGGAAATATAGTTTGAAAAGTGAAAAGCATTATACCAATGGAGTAATCTTTTTTTTTTTTTTTTTTTTTTGAGATGAGTCTTGCTCTGTTGCCAGGCTGGAGTGCAGTGGCATGATTTTGGCTCACTGCAACCTCTGCCTCCTGGGTTCAAGCAATTCTCCTGCCTCAGCCTTTCAAGTAGCTGGAACTACAGGCACACACCACCATGCCCAGCTAATTTTTGTGTTTTTGGTAGAGATGAGGTTTCACCGTGTTGGCCAGGATGGTCTTGATCTCTTGACCTCATGATCTGCCTGCCTTGGCCTCCCAAAGTGCTGGGATGACAGACATGAGCCACCATGCCTGGCTGGAGTAATTATTTTTAGCTCTACTTGAAAGGTTAACTCCTAGCTAATCACAAATAGTTTCCAATATTAGGTTTTCTTACAATGTAGCCAAATGATGACCTTCCCGGTCTTCCTCTAATCAGCCTCTCTGCTGAACAATGTCAAAGAATGCCAGCCACCACAGTAAAACCCACGCCCCGGTCCCCTCCCCTTCCGTCTGGCAAGAGGCAGGGGAAATCACATATGTCAAGCAGGCTGCAGACGTTTGAGTTGCTTTCCCTCAATGTTTGGGAGGGCTTCTTTGGGATGACAGGGGGACAAAGGGTTGCTGTGTAAATTACCATGCAAATTGCCACAGTGTTTGAACTTCAGACACCTTTGCCTAGTGATGTTTGCCTGCCTTAGCTCAATGAATTCAAGCTTCTGCGACTCCCACGGTAGAGATGTGAGTGCCTTCCAGAGCTGAGCCGCTAACCCCCTAAACAGCCCCATATGCTTGACGCCAGTGAACTCCTAGGGATATACTTGAGGGCTGCTAAGATATGACAGCCCAAATAGGGTGTACCTAAAACCATGTTTCTCTACCCTTTTATCAGGATTCCTCTTTCACAGCCAGTCCTGGTAGGACAGTGAGAAACGGTTCCATGGTCTCATGCTATGAGTGTGTCTGGAGACACAAGCAAAGTCCACCATATGTAGGTAGGGGATAGAGCTGCTGTGTTTTTCTTTCTTTTTCCTCCCTGTCTCCCTCCCTTTTATTTCATTCACAAGGTCAGTGCTCATGTGGCAGGTCACCCTCATCTCTGAGGTTGGCACGCTTGGTATGTTAGTCCTGTCCCTGAGCCTGTGACCAAGAGGAGTGACTTCAGGGTATCTCCTTGTGGGCAGACGTCTCTGACTTTCGGGTGCTGCTTACTCCCTCCATTCCCACGGTGACGTCTGTGACAGTGAAGCCTGCTGTCCACGTGCTGAAGTGGTGGCTGTGGTTTCTGAGTGGGGTTGGCAGCCACTGATTGTTGGCTTGCTCAGGGCACTCAGTTCATCTTTCATTTGTAAGAAGTGACTCTATGAGGGCACAGCCCTGTTTCCAGGACAAACAGCGGACCATAGAAAGTGCCCTGAGGCATGTCTATCACTGTAGGGTGGTTCTTAAAGCGTGATTACAGGTAGGCAGGTTTGGTCCTGCTCTTCACAACTAACTCAATGAACTCAATGGCCATTGTGGCATAACAGCAGTTCACATTTGGAGGCTTTTTTTTTTTTTTAGTGTTAAAAAAACCCACAACACTGACAGTTAATATTTATAGACGTTTATGTGCTGGACACTGAGCTGAACACTGTGCATGTTTTATCTCATTTAAACCGGACTACAAAGCTTCAAGGTAGGTGTATTAGTCAGGGTTCTTCAGAGAAACAGAACCAATAGGATTGTGTGTATGCCTGCTGCATGTGTGTGTGTCTGTGTGTCTGTGTGTATCTTAACTTTTTTTTTAAAGAGTGATAGGCTCCTGTAATTGTTGAGGATAGCAAGTCTGAAATCAGCAGGACAGACCAGCAGCCTAGAGATCCAGGGAAGAGTTGAAGTTGCTGCTTGAGTTCAGCACAAGGCGTGGGAGGTACAGACACAGGGAGACAGGAAAGAAAAAGGAAAACACAGCAGCTGTAATACTTCCCCTATCTAAATATGGGGGACATTGCTTGTGCCTCTGGATATGCTCATAGTATCATGCCATGGACCTGTTCCTCATTGTCTTACCAGGGTTGAGACACATCAGATTTTTTCTCAAAAGTTTTTTGACGAATCGAGTGATGCCCATTTTATTATGAAGGGTAATCTGCTTTACTCAAAGTCTGCTGATTCAAATGCCAATTTTATCTAAAAAATACCTTCATGGCCACATTTAGACTGGTATTTGGCCACGTATCAGGGCACTGTGCCTAGCCAAGTTGACATGTAACAGGAACCATTACAGTAGGTATCATTTTCTTTGTGCAGGTCAGGAAAACAAGCCTCAGAGAGTTCAGTTCACTTGCAATGGTAGTTTAGATAATGGTTTCAAATATGTCCACGTCGTACTGCCCAGAGCCTGCCAATATTACCTTCTATGGCAAAAAGGATTCTGTCGATGTGACTGAAGCACAGATTGTATTGGTGAGCCTGATGTAGTCAAGTGGCCTCTCCATGAAAATGAAGGAGGGTCAGAGTGAATGGAGGTGGAGACTAGAGCTATGCACTTTGAAGATGGAAGAGGGGGATGCAGGCCAGGGGACACAGGCAGCCACTAGAAGCTGGAAAAGTGGAGGAAATGGATTCTGCCCAAGAGCATTCAGAAGGAGCCTGCCCTGCCAACACCTAGTGAAACTGATTTTAGACTTACTGCCTCCAGATGGAGGTCATACGTAGGAGAATGCATTTGAGTTGTATTAAGCCACCGAGTTTGCTGCAATTTGTTACAGCAGTCGAAGTAAGCTAATACACTTACCTAAGGCCATGTGGTTGGGGAATGGTAGAGGTGGGATTTGAAAGCAGGTGTGGCTGACTCCATGGCCTGAAACATGGAATATTATTGTCTTCACCAGTGCTGCTGACCTCTCCGAAACCATAGTTCCTGAGCTCATCCCTCCTCTTTCCTCCCACAGTCCCTGCCCAGACTTTAGCCAAATGGCTTCAACTTACGTATATTAACCTTATATAAAGAGGGTCAATTAGTCATATAGGAGAGAGGGACTGGGAATTCTGGGCCAAAGGGTAATGAGGACACCATCCTCTGCTTACTGGGGTCCCAGTGTGTAGCAGGCACCGTATAAACATTGTGTGTCATTCTCCCAGCCTCCCTGGAGGTCAGGTGTTACTGTCATCTCTACATCATAGTTGAGGAAACTGAGACCAAGAGAGGTTTAGTAACTTGCCCAAGGTCACACAGCTGTATGGCAGAGCTGAGGCTTAAACCTAGATTAGCCTGAGCTGACACTTTTGGATGCTGTCCTCCTGGAGGACACAGAGCAACAGGAGCAGCAGTAGCAGGAGAGGAAAATGTTGGTAAAAACTTAGAGTGAGCTGAAGACCCAACCTCCCTGGGTTCTTGCTCCCCTTCCATAATGCTCCATCTCAGATGCACAGGTTCCAGCCCAGGGCCAGCAGTCCCTACAGTGTCTTCTGCACCCTTGGGTGGCCCTGCTCCTCTGGTCATGGAGGAACCATGCCTCTCTGCCTTCTCGCCTTTCATTTCTCCTCTGGCTCCTTGGCTGCCCTTAGCATCTGCTGAGGTGGTGTTGGCTCCCTCCCTCCCTTCTCCTCCCCCTGCTGCTTTTTTCAGTTTTCCATGATCACTGCTGCTCTTTCCCTTTTATTCTTCAATGTTGATTGCCTGCTGGGGAGGATGGGGAGCTGAGGGTGAGTGCTGCTTTCTGCAGAGATCTGGCCTGACTTCCTTTGACCGTGGAGAGTGAATGTTCAAGCTCCTGGAGGCAGGCAGACCTCGGTCCATCACCCTGGGGAGCTGGACAGCCTGTGCACTGCAGACGATCCCTGGCAACCAGAGGGGACTGGAGCTGTGCTGCTGCGTCTTAGCTGAGCTTATGACTTCACAGAATAGGCTATCAATGACACTGTGCTAAAAATACCATATTTGTTTTCGAAGTAACTTGTTTTGGCAGTTACAAGTACTCCATGCAGTCATCTTAGAATGTAGTCTAGCAGCTCTCAGACAACTGAATAATATTTCAGATGTGTACATTATTTTCTACGCAGAATCCAACACACAATTTCCAGCCGATTCTTCGCTATCCTGAGTATTGGAGGGCAGATTGGGTGCAGATTGAACCAGTGAATAATCAGCTTAGTGCAGGGTGACAGCCTAGGTTTCCAAACTGAGAATCTTACTTTCGAGTAGATTTTACTAGAAGAAAGGCTGAAGAAAGTTTTCTTTGCTTACCAGGGACCCCTTTGCCTTTGGGTAGCAGAGAGCTGAAGTGCGCTGTCATAACTCCTTCCCTTCTTCTCTTTCTGTTTCTGTCTTCCCTACCCCTCCCTCCTCTCTCCCTAGTTAAGGGCTATTTAAAAAAACACAATACCATTGTCACACTTAAAAAATTAACAATTTCTTAATATCAGCCTTCATCTAGTTTAAAAAACTATGTATTTGAATCAGGATCCTATTAAGATCCACACATTGCCATTGATTGATATATCTCTGAAGCATCTTTAACCCATAGGTTCACCTTCCATATCTCTCTCCCTCTCCTTTTGCAATTAATTTGTTGTCTACATTTTTACTTGCTGCATAGTATTTCCCAGTGGGGATCTATCATTTCCCTCCCATTCTCCTACTGATGGGTGTTTTGGGTTGTTTTCTTTTCTTTTCTTTTTTGAGGCAATCTCACTTCGTTGCCCTTGCTGGAGTTCCATGGCACAATCACAGCTCACTGCAGCCTCCATCTCAGTGATCCTCCCACCTCAACCTTTCAGGTAGCTGGAACTACAGACATGTGTCACCATGCCTGGCTAATTTTTTCTTTTGAGAGACAGAGATCTCATTCTGTCCAGGCTGACCTTGAACTCCTGGGCTCAAGCAATCCTCCCATTTCAGTCTCCCAAAGGGTTGGGGTTACAGCTATGAGCCCCTGCACCTGGCCTGGTTGTTTTCAAACTCTTACTGGCACCCATATGCTACAGTGTGAGATCTTGGTGTACATTTGCCAACATTTCTCTAGGGTACCTATGAAGAAGTAAATATTTAAAACTGAAGGGCAATCACACTATATATGGTTGAACCATCTGAATTTTTGTAGGCCAAAGACAGTTGACTATTGGCAATTTTGAATGGTTCAGCATAATACATTTTTATAAAAATTGCTAAATTGCCTATAAATATAGGAATTTGTTCTCCCATCAATTTATAAGGGTACCCATTTCCCCATACCATTGTCATTGTTAAAATGATCAGTGTTTTACATGTTCTGGGAAGCTGATGGGTGAAGAACAGCTTTCATTGTGCTTGCCAATGACATTCAAGAGCTGTGTGGTACGTGCAGTTAGAGGGTCCTTCTTCTGGTGGGAGCCAGATCTCCTCAGCATGACCCATACAAGATGAGCAGTACTTCTGCTGAGCTGTGCCCAGATAAAGCAAGTGACCCATCAGGTGGACGAACTGTAGGCAGAGAGAGGGATTGGCTATATTTTCAGGCACATTTCTCCTCCTCCTCCCCTCCTCCTCTTCCTCCTCCTCCTCCTCCCCTCCTCCTCTTCCTCCTTCTCCTCCTCCTCCTCCTCCTCTTCCTCCTTCTCCTCCTCCTCCTCTTCCTCCTTCTCCTCCTCCTCTTCCTCCTTCTCCTCCTCCTCTTCCTCCTCCTCCTCCTCCTCCTCCTCCTCCTCCTCCTCCTCCTCCTCCTCCTCCTCCTCCTCCTTCTTCTTCTTCTTCTTCTTCTTCTTCTTCTTCTTCTTCTTCTTCTTCTGAGATGGGATCTCACTATGTTACTCAGGAGGTCTCAAACTCCTGGACTCATGTAAACTTCCTACCTCTGCCTCTCAAAGTGCTGGGATTACCTGTGAGCCCCCACACCTGGCTAGGTGAATATTTTTCACTCCCTAGACTGAGCCATGACCCCTAAGATAAACTTATACCTGGTTGAAATATGAAATTCAGCAGAAGCCTATTGGCTTCATAGTTTGTGGCTACATAGGTAGCCTTCACCTCTGCTAAGGCACCTACCTGCATCAGCTAATGAGGAGTGACAATGGGCTGAATGGGAGTGAATACCCCAGGGTGCAGATGTCCCTGGAAGGATACCTGGGAATTGCAAGGGCTGGGTCCCTGCTGTACCACCGACTTTGCCCATTCAGGGTCTAAGAGGTTTCTTGCACTTGCTTCCCTAGTTAAGAGATCTAGTATGGGGATGGGCATTGGAGGAAGCAGTGGTGGTGGAAGGGACACTGGGTTAGAGATCAGGAGACCTAATTTTGAGGGCCTGTTTTGTCCATTAAAGCAACATGACTGTGCCATTCCCCTCTTCAGTCTATCCCCAGGGGCCCCATCTGGAAAATGGGGGCATGAGGGCCTGTGTACCCCCTCCCTCCCATACCAGTGTTATCACAGTGTTGCCGAGTCTGCAAAAGCATTTTGAAGGCGTCTATGTGCTCTGCAAAAGAAAGGCTTAGCATTCAAAACTCACAGACTCTGAGAGCTAGAGAAATGCCCCCTTTCCTGGTAATTATTCAGTAATTATTCACATAAGAAGGATTTCATTGTTGTGTTTCATACATTTGTTGCAGTTGATGGCCTTTTAATAGTGACATTGAGTTTGTGTACAGAAAGGTTATTCATTTTAAGATTTCTGGGCCTTAATTGTTATTTGTTTTGCTTGGTTCCAGTGAGCTATAAATTAGTGATATCGACAGAGCATATTTGTCTTGGCAACATGGCATATTGTCTGTAGTGAGTGCTGTTTGGCCTGGCACTGGCCTGGATTTCCCCATCTGTTTCTGATGTTTACATTGTTAAAGATACAATAGACACATAGGACACGGCCACATACAGAGAGGGAACTTTTTTCCACTCCAGTGCATCAAACAAACTCTGAGCCTGTAATAAGCACAGCCCTAAATTACACTTGAGCCTGCCTAACGTCCAGGCGCAGCCCCTGCGACGGAGGATTGATTGCTCAAGCCCTGGGGTATTCACTCCCAGCAACATTTTTAGCGGGTTCAACAGCTCAATCTTGACAAACTCATTTTTGCCTTGCATTTGAGAAGGGAAAATGCATAAGCACAAGCTGCTTTCCAATGGTATTCCTGTGTGGCTCTGGAAAATCATGGATAGCAAGGACACGGCATCAGTCTCCAAAGAACCCCAGTGCCCTGTCCTTGATGCAAAACTATCCTGGAGGCCAGGGACCCTCAAGGGACTGGCTCTTGTTGTCAGCTCTGCTTCTACAAGCCCCATCTGCAGCTCTGCAGCAGTGGGAGAAGAGATATCCTGTGGCTAAGCCTCACAGAATTCTCCCACATGTTGCCCACACTCTGCTAAAGTGGGGGCCCGCATGTTTTTGTGAAGAGGCGGTCTTAAAGTTTCCTCATTGTATGACCATAGGAGTGGAAGAAAGGAGGAAGGGGGTGTAATCAGTTGGGTAGGAGAAGGGTATTTGGAGACTGTTTGAGAGCAAAGGCCTTTTCCTCTTTCAACTTCTAAATGATTGTGTGTATGCATGTGTGCATGTGTGTGCATGTGTGCACATAAGGGGATGTGGGAGGGAAAGGGAGATTGATTGTATGCGGTACAGGCATTGCTGATGGAGGCAGCCAGCAGCCTTTTGATTAGCTTAAGACAGGACTTTGGTATCTGCTGTCACTTCATTACTGCCAATCTGGGAACTCTCCTCTGTAGTCACTTCACCCGTTGCTCTGGAGTCAGAGCAAGACCGGTCCTATATTATTGCTAAACTGTGATCTCCTTTTTATTCCCTGAAATGAAGGAGCTGGGAGGTTGCCTGCTTGAGATTTCCCCCTTGCCTCTGAGAGGGCACAGAGGTCTGGGTTTTGGAGCTTGGAGGGGAGGAAGCATTTTCACATACTCAGTTCTGTTGGAGTGGAAACCAAGTCCACTTTCCCTACTTGCTTTATGCATTTCTCCTTTTCTAATCTAGTGTCCCATTTGGGTAGGTACAGCTCCCTGTGGGGGAGACCAGAGTGGCAAATTATGTGGAATGATTCGATGTTGCAGGTGTGTTCAAATATCTGCTCACTGCTCACGGCAAAGTGCTTAAATTCTCTAATCCAGGCCCTCAGAAGCACTGTTTTTTAAACAATTCCCCTATTCCTCTCCCCAGTCTATCCTCCATCCTGCAGTCCAGATAAACTTTCCAGAACATGTGTGGAAGGATGATATATTGAGGACGTCATTAGTGTTAAATTTTGCTATATTTCTTCCCTGTCGCTCTGACTCCTGCCCTCTGAAGGAGGTATCCAGACTTTGCACTTAACCCCAGGAAAGGCTTATGTTTTCAAGGGAGAAAGCAGAAGTTACCTGAAGAGAAGCAACACTCTTCTTAGCTTTGTTGCCCGAAAGCCCACTCCTTGAGAGGATTATGCTAGCAGGGACCACAGAGGAGGAGGAGGAAAGGAGGATCACCAAGGGCCTAACCTGCTCAGCATTATACTGCATCTTTTCTGGCCTGCTGCTTTCTTTTCTGGAAATGCTCAAATACTTTCCACTGGTCTTTACAATTCAGCTCACGTGTGAGTGTAAGACTCATGCCTGACTCCTTCCTGGGAAATGTCCATGCTCTCATGAACATCCATGCCACCCTTTGTCTCTCTTATTACAGCACTGATTAGCTGAGCAGCTGGCTGCTCTCTGAAGGTCACTCCTGTGATTCTTTCTGTCTATGGCATCCTTCTCTGGTCTGGCCCTGGTGCTGTTGCCCCTCTGCTCTGATATGTTGAGGAAGATCCCTTCACTCTCCTGTTCAGTGAGGGGTCAGGGCTGGATAATCCCCCAGTTGCTTCCCAGTGCTAATATACCCAGGGAAGGAGACCATGGGACTTAGAACAAATAAAAGTGGCTATGCTCATTGTTCCTTTTTAACACCATCATCTCCCCCACCATCACTGTGGCTTCAGTTGAGGTGGCATGGTCAGGAAGGGCATGCATGAGCCTATCTCCCAGATCCAGAACCTTCTCTTTTAAACTGGGTGTCCCCAGCCATTTGTTTCTTAGTAAATGGCATCACTGTCCATCTGGTTCTGGAAGGCAGAAGCCCAGGAGTCTTCACAATGGTCCCTATCCAATCCACTACTTGGTCCTGGAGAGCTGCTTCTTTCTTATTTAATTAGACTTTGAGTTCTAGGGTACATATGCAGAATGTGCAGGTTTGTTACATAGGTATACACAAGCCATGGTGGTTTGCTACACCCATCAACTTGTCATCTATATATTAGGTATTTCTCCTAATATTATCCCTCCACTAGCCCTCCACCCCCTGCTATCCCTCCCCTAGCTCCCCACACTCTGACAGGCCCCAGTGTGTGATGTTCTCCTCCCTGTGTCCATGTGTTCTCATTGTTCAGCTCCTACTTATGAGTGAGAACATGCGATCTTTGGTTTTCTGTTTTTGTGTTAGTTTGCTGAGAATGATGGTTTCCAGCTTCATCCATGTCCCTCCCTGTAAAGGACATGAACACACCCTTTTTTTTTTTATGGCTGCATAGTATTCCATGGCATATATGTGCCACATTTTCTTTATCCAGTCTATCACTGATGGGCATTTGGGTTGCTTCCAAGTCTTTGCTATTGTGAATAGTGCTGCAATAAACATACATGTGCATGTGTCTTTATAGTAGGATGATTTATAATCCTCAGCACATCTGTCCATTTCCATCCCCAGACCCGCAACCAGCACTCTGCCAAGACCGCCCCCTTGTCTTTCTCTTGCATCCACCATTTTGCACCTGGACTACTGCAAATCCTACCTGCTTGGGCTTTGCACACCAGTTCTGTCTCCCACCTTCCCATTGAGACTCCACACTGCAGCCAGAATGATTTTGAAATTCAATTCTGAGTGTGATTCTCTTCCTTTTGATAGCTTCCCATTGTTCTTGAGGGAAAGAGAAAAGTCCAGCCATAATCTACAAGCCCCTGCCTGCCTCTTCTAGCTCATCTCACACCAGGTCTCTCCTGGGGCTTGCTTATCCAATCGGTCTGGTCTTTGGTCCTTTCATGGCATGCCTTCTGTCACAGGGCCTTTGTGTATGCTTATCACCTGTCGCAGTTGCGGTTTTATAGTTGTAAGTGAAATTGTTTGATTAATATCTGTTTCCTTTAGAGTGCTAGACTCAGGAAGGCAAGCCCATGCCTAGTTCTGCTCATCATTATATCTCTTTGCCTATTATGGTATTTGGTACTCAATGAGCATGTGTTGAATAAATTAATTTAAAAAGAAAGGGCGGGGCCACAGATCACCCCTGTAATCCCAGCACTTTGGAAGGCTGAGGTGGGTGGATCACTTGAGGTTAGGAGTTCGAGACCAGATTGACCAACATGGTGAAACCCCATCTCTACTAAAAATACAGAATTTAGCCAGGTGTGGTGGCACACGCCTGTCATCTCAGCTATTTGGGAGGCTGAGGCAGGAGAATTGCTTGAACCTGGGAGGCAGAGGTTGCAGTGAGCCGAGATTATGCTGTTGTACTCCAGCCTGGGCAACAAGAGCAAAACTCTGTCTTAAAAAAAAAAAAAAAGAAAGAAGAGAGGGAAAGTGTAGACACACCTTGGCCAACATTTGGTCAACGAAGGGTCAATATTTGTTTACTTACTTTATTGGAACTCTCCAGTTTTTGATACTAGTTGGTAACCACTAACATTAAGGAATAAGAAATGTTACCGGGGAAACCTGTTTTCTGCCTTTTATTAATCAAAGTCTTAATATACTAAAGAGAATAAAGATTTGCTCCATTGTAAAAGGTCCCATATGGCCTTAAGAATTTGTTCTAATAAAATGATGAATGACTCTTCACTCCATTAACAAATGATCATTAATTTTAATTCAAATGTCTGACATCTGTTCCTGATCTTTGTACTTTCAAGTGTAATTAAAATAATTGTAAATATGCAATTCATCATTGAAAATTACAGGTGATTGTACTATGTGGCATCTACTCTCCAGCCAGTGAGATGGTATTTCCTTGAGGGTGGAATCCATTCCAGCCATCCGCGTGGGGGAAACACGTAGGGTTATGGGGAACAGAAGTGGAGTTGGTCTGTGTGGGAAGTGACCATTCAAAGAGATGGCTTAAAAATGAACTTTCCTCTGATATGACCGTGAAGCCATTTCCAAAGGACAGCTTATGGCTGTGATTTGCTTTTGGGGCCATGTTTGTTTTAGGTATCCACCCAGAAAATGGTGGGAAAAGCTGGAAAAGTCTTCCTTCTCATTCACACCCCAAAAATAGTCTGATCAAATATGCATGAGATTTCTATAAGAAGTGAAATGTTCCTTCTCACACTTAGAAGGGCTATAAATTAAAATGCCTTTGGGAGTGCAGATATTTTAATTCCCACTAAAGTAGAAATGACTGATATGAGCTCATTTCCTAAGAGGAAGCTTTAACATGGGAAGGATCCTAGGTGCCTGGAATAAGGAAAAGGACATAGAAAGGGAGGCTTACCCATACCCTCTTGCCCAGGCATTTTCAGAACTCTTTGGTTTCAACCCTTGCTCTGCCCTTGTTAAAATGACAGGAGACCCCTGGAGCAGACAGTGTGTGGAAGGGATTACCTCTGGAGCGAGAACCTTGGTGCTGAAGCTGTCTGTAGGCTCAGTTCTAGGCTGACTCAAGGGAAACACACAAATGGTGACTTTCTCAATGTCTGCAGGAATCCCTGGTCCCTGGGATACGAGAAAACTGGCCTTGCTCAGCTGGGTCAGCAACCACCACAGAGCGACTCCCTTACTAAACTTCTCATATCTCTTCCTGGGAGAAAACAGGCTCTATTGTGAAGGAAATAAAACTTTTACTACACTGGGGAAAACTGCAAGTGAAGTGTTTTCCATATACCTGGGTCTGAATTGTTATAGGGAAATTTTATTGTAATCGGGCCCATGATCTCAGAAACCAGGTTTTTATCCGGAGGCTATTCTACTTTTACAACCATATCAAATCAGTGGAACATATGAGCTTATGATGATTTTGTTTCTTAGATCTGTCGTGTTTGTGAAACCAATTTCTGCTCTTGAACAAGTTCAGCCAGGACATTGTATCAGGAGAAAGGAATGGGCATCTTTCTTCCTCCCTCCGTCCTCCCTCCCTTCTTTCCTGTTTTCCTCCTGACTCCCTCCTACCCCTTCCTCCCTCACTCTTTTTTCTTCTGATCCCTGTCTTTAACCAAAGGGAGGGTTTAAGACTTTTCTGGGGATCTGTTTTCCCCCCATTAAACCCAGGAGAGTAGGTGTTGGGGATGCTGGTCCTGGAATCAGGGAGGAGTAAACTCCTGAACTCATCCCTTTTCCATTCTCCCCATGCTTTTAGGGGGTGGGGGTGAAATGGGGAAACGTCTCCCCTGGTAACAGCCCACATGCAAGCAAAAGAGGTGGCTATGAGGCTGTAATAACTGTGAAGTTCAGATTTGCTGCGGAGGAGTAGGCTTGAATGATAAGAAGCCATAAGCATCTCTTCTGTTTTCTCCTGGGGCCTCTTCCCCATTGAAAACAAGGAGGCTGTAACTTTCCTTGAGTTAAGCTAGCTATTCCCAAGTAAGTGGCTTAGCTATTTCAGTCTTCCAAGGTGGGACTTTCACCATCAATTACCTTGCAAATCTTTAATTCGAATGCTTAAAATATTACCTTTGGACATTCTAGGCATGCTGTGTTTCATGGAAAGGGACAATTATTTCTGGCCTTAAAATGGGCTGAGTTTGAAGCTGTACTTGAATCTTTCTTTCACGTCAACACCTTGTAATCGATGGGGTACATTTTTCATAGGTTGTCAGAGGAAATAAAATTCTATATGTAGAAAGTTGGATGACTAGGTGAAGAAATAGCTATATTTTTCTTTGCAAAAATGTAGTATAGTATATTTAACCATATGTCCTGAAAAAAGGAAAATAGTTTTTCTCGGAAAGGTCAAGTGGGAGAAACACCACCCAGAGCTGACTACTGTTGCTATTCTTCCAGACTCTTCCCCTATGCAAGTATCTGTATATTTGTTCAAAAATCATCTCATATTACACTTACTATTGTTTCCGTTAGCTGCTTTTTTTAAACTTACCAATATTCTGTGAGTGTGTTTCCATGACAATACAAAAAAAATCACCATATTTTTTAAACAGCTGCATAGACACTAGTTGTATGGATATGGATTAATTTACTTAGTAACTCTTCTATTAATATATATTAAAGTTATTTTTTTCACTATTAAAAATAACTCTGGGATAAACATCATTTTTATACCTTTAACAAATTATCCAATTATGTTTATAGAATGAATCTTAGAATTCCTGAGAGAAAGGTATGTGAATGTATACCTGTTATGAAAATTCAAGAAAACGCTCCTCCAACTGCAACCCCTTCCTTCCCCATAGAAGATGTGGTATATTTGCATGTGTGTTGTGAATCTGTGGGACACAAGATTAGTGGGACACAAGAAAGATAATGGTTCATTAAACAGTAACAATAACAAAAACAAGAAATTACTCTTAGGCATTTTTCTTCTGACTTGTCCTATCTTCCTACTCCTTCCCCCTTGTATCATTCAGCTACTCCCTTGAGTCTCTTACCTCCTTTATTATGGATAGAATGTTTCCTCTTCCATTTGAAACGTTGTCAATGTTTCATTCACTCATTCATTCATTCAAAAAGTACCCATTAAGTGCTACCAGGTCTTGCTACCAGGTCTTGTCCTGGTTCTATGTTTAGGAGTTCAGAATAGAACCAAAGAACTGGTCCTCCTACAGCTTACCAATAAAAAAGAGAGAGGGAAGGTTGAGAGAGAGAGAGAGAGAGAGAGAGAGAGAGAGAGAGAGAGAGAGAGGAGAGAGAGAGAGACTTGTATTAAGATATTGAGATCTATTTTTTATTTGTTTATTCTTGAACTTCTGCTATATTGTTTTACTTATTGTACCTTCATGGTATATTTTAATATGAGCAGGGTAAAATCCTTAGAACTGTTTTTAAGGGAATCAGTTAAACAGATACAGGGCCAGGCATGATGGTTTGTGCCTGTAATCCCAGCACTTTGGGAAGCCGAGGCAGGTGGATTACCTGAAGTCAGGAGTTCAGGACTATCCTGGCCAATATGGTGAAACCCTGTCTCTACTAAAAATACAAAAATTAGCTGGTTGTGGTGGCACATGCCTGTAATCCCAGCTACTCTGGAGTCTGAGGCAGGAGAATTGCTTGAACCCAGGAGGTGGAGGTTGCAGTGAGCGGAGATCATGTCAGTGCACTCCAACCTGGGTGACAGAGCGAGACACCATCTCAAAAAACAAACAAACAAAAACAGAGGTACACAGAGATACAAGGCAAATATCAGGAGAAAGGGAGGAATATAAAGAGATTTCTAGAGGGGCTAGGAAACTTGCTTCTGATTGGAAAGTATTTTGGTACCCAGAGAATTTTGCCCACTTCCCAGGAGGAAGCAATGCTGACTTCACACATAGGAAGCCCGGGGCATCCTCAGGTTCAGTCAAAGCAATTTGCTTCCCTCTCATATCAAAAAAGAATTGAGCAGGCAACAGCAATGTTCCTGACACTGAAATCATCAGTCCCTGGAGAGGAGCAATGACTTTAGCTAGCATAATGATCAAACTGAATCAGTGCAGTTCATTGATGCGAAATTGATCATGATGAGAGAAAAAAAAATAATCGATTTACTTAGGCCATGGCTAACCTGGTTCCCTTGAATGCAACCCAACTGTGAAATGCTCACATTTCTTAAGCAGATTGTTCTTTTATTTTGATTTCTAGCAATTCTATTTCCTTTTAAAATTCAAATAAATATTGACTTTTTATGGTTGTTGATGAATAACTTGTGATGCAGATTTTTCCCATATTTGAGTTTAAAGCAACTACTGTACTTCCCAGACTAAGTAGAAATTGATTTTAGAAAGTCAAAGGATACAATTCTGTGGAATGGTTTTCATTTTACAATGATAGTGTAGTAGCAAATGAGGATATTAGAATAAACATCATGAAGTCCTGGCTGTGAGCATCAATAGTGTTTTTTTAATAGCTATTAGAGTTATTGAGTTTTCCATTTTATAATATTATTTGTGATTATGCTAGAGTGAGCAGAAAAGATGAAGCTCTGGTAATATAGATTATTTTCTAATGCTTTAAGAAGGCATACTGGATTCAGAATCCAAGATTTTGGTTTCTGATCTAGCCCTAAGTTGTATTAGTCATGTTGTCTTAGTATGCCATTTTTCTTTTGTGAATCTCAGTTGTACTGTAGGTAAAATGGGAAGAATAAGACTTCCTTTACCCATATTTTGGACTGTAAAATGCACTGAAAAGCACATAGCAAGCTGCTTTGTAAAAGGCAAATCATGATCAATCTTAAGATAATATTCAGGGATTGTGCCTATAAAATGCCAAGGAAATATCTAGGGACAGAAAATGTTGGGCAAATTCCTTCTGAGTGGTACGTTATAAATAACCCATTTACCCACAAACTGATTTTTGGACCTGATTGAAGCAGTCCTAATGCACTCTATTATTTTTAGTGATGGTCATTTTTCGAGCAAATCTAGGGGCTCTCTCTCTCTCTCTCTCTCTCTCTCTCTCTCTCTCTCTCTCTGTGTGTGTGTGTTTTCTTTCCCTAAGAACAATTACTCTTTGTTACCTGAGCATAGAGGAATGGATGGTATGGATTAGTGGTTCCTAAACTGGGATCTCCATTAGATTCTCAGGGAACTTAAAAAAAATGCTGATTCCAAGTTATCCCTCCAGATCTACTGAATCAGACAGACTTCTCAGAGGCTGGGGCCCCCAAATTTGTGTTTTTAACCAGATTTTTTTTTTTTTTTTTTGAAATGAAGTCTTGCTCTGTTGCCAGGCTGAAGTACAATGGTACAGTCTTGGCCCACTGCAACCTCTGCCTCCTGGATTCAAGCAATTCTTCTGCCTCAGTCTCCTGAGTAGCTGGGATTATAGGTGTGGGATCATAGGTAGTTTTGTATTTTTAGTAAAGACAGGATTTCACCATGTTGGCTAGACTGGTCTCGATCTCTTGACCTTATGATCCGCCTGCCTTGGCCTCCCAAAGTGCTGGGATTACAGGTGTGAGCCACTGTGCCTGGCCCAGATTTGTGTTTTAACCAGTGCTTCAGATGCATGACCAGGTTTAGGGCTATGAGTGGTAGTAGATTTCAGGAGACGAAGGTTCTACCTCTTGCTCCGTGAGGTATTCACAGAATCTCTCTGGGCCTCACTTTCCTCATCAGTAAAATGTCTGCGTTTTTCAAGCTGCAATCAAAATCCAAGGGCAGAGGAGTTTCAGATACTTTGTAAACAGTGAAGCATTTAAAGCTAATCTGAAGATTTAAACTGTCCTGAGAACCTCCTCACTGCTTTTATTTCTTTAATATTCTGGGATTTTGGAAAGTCTCTATTTAAAACGAACGCTATGTCTAAGGAAGTTTGGGACCCACTAAGAATCTGTGACCTCTGTATTACCTTCTAGCTTGACAGTGTTTGGTTATATAGCCACACTTAGACTGCTCTCGGAGAAAGGTGGCATAAAACTTCTTTCTTTTGTTTCATGTTCTGGTTATTAAAAGTCAGCACAAATTTCAGCCACGTTGAGAGACCAGTTCTGAGGATAATTTAGATCTTCAAAGAATACTCCTCTGGCACGTTGAAAAAGTTGTGTTAAAGCAATTAAATGTTATTTGAAAGAAAGAAAAAGCACAAGCCGACTACTGAATTACAGGAATAGTATTAAAAACCAAAACAATCCTTACCCTGGGATCAAAGCCAGAGAGAGGCAGAGCGACCATGTGTAGTGGATCAGGGGAGAGGGAAGAAAGGGAGGTGTTACAATGGCTTTGGTTCAATTAAAGACATGAATGTGCAATCTGGGGACAGTCTTCTGAATGCAGAAGAATAGCTGGCAACAGAAACATGAATGGCCCCACGAGAACTTGCAATGCAACAAACGCTGGATTTTGCATCTCTGTTCAGACAAGGGGCCAAGTAAAGGAACAAAACAAACAAGTGGACATAATTGTTCGCCATTCGAGGGAGCCACAGACCACTCGGCATATGGTGTGTGGAGATTCTGGAATGCATGGGAGATCTCATTTGGAATGACTATTCTCGTCTCAGAGACCTGGGAGCCAGATGAGAATGGGCCTGACTGGAAGATGAGGTGAATTGTACTCTACATTTTGTATGCAAAACAGTATTTCTCAGTTTCTCAGTATTTCTCAGCCAAGTTATTCACCAAACTTGGCTCCAGGAGGCTTTTATTGTTTTCCAAACTCAAGTCTTTCCACAATACAAAGATATGCCATTACTGAGGATATTTGGAAAACACACTGTAGACTCTGGAGAGAATTCCCAAAAAAGGAGACACAAAACTCTTTTGAGTAACACAGGGACTAAGTGCATTGAGTCTCCAGGTATCTAGTGAGGATCAGCCTTACTGGGGATGGGAGGGTGATGCTTGGTGCTTTTTGTGCCCTGTTTACAGAGCTTTCAGGAAATGAGGAAGACTGGGCTGCAGACTTGCAGACCTGGGCCTGGTGAGAGGTAGCTGTGATATAGTCTCTGGGACATTCCAACTTGTGATGCAAGAATTCCCATAGCACCAGGTATAGGGCATCTATGTACCGGCAGGACATAGATATGAAAAAAACCCTAGCTCTGTAAGTCTATACATGCTAAGGATGTTAGGTCATTGGTTTTGAGCCAGTTATAAGAAGGGCAGAAAGAGAAATCCTTAGAGCAAATACATCTGGGACAGTTTAAATAAAATGGGTTTTTAAAAAGATTTCAGGACTTCTCATAGCTTTTGCTATTCTAGGGAAGGGATATTGTAAGCAGCATTTTCCAAGTGTATTTGCTCATGGAATCATTTATTTGCATGACATCTCCTGGGACTAATGTTCTGTGGAACACAATGGAAAGAAACCAGGTCAAACAGTCTTAGGGACCTTAGTCTGTTTCCTCATCTTAGAAATCAGGTTTTAGACTCTGAGATGGAAAATGATTTTCCCAGGAGCACACAGATGGTTTTTGGCTTACTCCAGACGAGAACCCAGTGTGTCACATGCAAGGTAACAGGTCTTAGCTCTCCAGGCATCTCTTTCTACTACATTCTACTGCATTTGTTGTCATCACTTTGTGTGCCTCTGAGGAAGGGGCTCAATGCTATTCTACAGTAACTCAGAGATTAGAAGAGTGGTAATCAGGGGTCAGATTTTAAGGGGGCTCAAATGCCAGGCATTTTTGGATTTTATCCTCTTGCATTATTCTTCCATTTTGGTGCTTATGGCATTGCATCATCATTGTCTCCCAGTGGCAGATGCTGTTGAAACAGCAGAGTTCTCTAAGCCCCCTTGCAGGACATGTGACAGGGGTGTGGCTCGCTTGTTTAGTCACCACAACTGCTGAAACCCCTGATGGGAAGGGGAGCACACAGATGGGCAGATGCAGGAGCCCAAGTGGGCATATGTGGCCGTGTGTCCTTTTAGCCTTGCCATCTGCAGATGGCTTGAGTGTTAACCAGCTCAGTGGACCCTCTGCCTTTCTGTAATGGCAGAGAGCCAGCGTGACAGCTTTCTGTTCTTGTCCAGCATCCTAGAAGAATTGGGTCACACACAGACTTGGATGATGAATGCATATTTTTATTGAGCGGTGGAGGTGGCACTCAGTGGGATGGGTGGGGAGCTGGAAGGGGGTATGAAGTGGGAGATGATCTTTCTCTGGGGTTTGACCATTCCAGCAGTTGAACTTCTCTTCTGCTGCTCTCTGCTGAATTTCTCTCGACATTTATATGTTCATCTTCTCTCTCTGCTGTGTCATTCTGCTGTTCATCTGCTGTCTCCTCATCTCCTCATCTGCTTCTGGAGCCTGGGGTTTGGGGTTTATATGGGTAGAGGATCGGGGGGATGGCCAGCCAAAAGGCAACTTTTTAGGTGCAAAAGCAGGAATGCCTGTCCCCATTTAAGGCCATGGTTCTCCTGGCTTGAGGATGGGGCCTTTGTTGGGGAACCACCCTCTTCTATTTCTTTGTCTCCAGTCCATATCAGTTATTTTGCAGTTCTTGCTTCTTGTCCCACCCTTGCCATGCTGGATGGAGTGCACTTTCTCACCCCATTGATGTTGGGTTGGGCCATGTGTTATGGGCTGAATTGCATGTCCCTCACATTCAAATGCTGAAGTCCTAACACCCAGGACCTTAGAATGTGACTGCATTTGGAGATAGGGTTTTTAAAAGTTAATTAAGTTAAAGGAGGTCATTAGTCTGTGCCCTAATCAAATGTGACAGGTGTCCTTACAAGTAGAGGAAATTTGGACACAGACTCATATAGAGGAAAGACCATGTGAAGATACAAGGAGAAGGCAGACAGCTACAAGCCAAGGAGAGAGGTCTCAGAAGAAAGCAAACCTGCTAACACCTTGATTTTTGATTTGTAGCTTGAAGAACTGTGAGGAAATAAATTTCTGTCGTTTAAGTCACGCAGTGTGTAGCACCTTGTAGTGGCAGCCCTAGCAGATTAATACACCTTGTGACTTGCAATAGCCCAAGGCACATGGGTGGAAGTGCCAGTGAACCAGCTCTGAGTGCAGCCCTTCAGAGGCATTGCTTGTTTCCACTTGCCCCTCTTGTGCTTCTGCCAGGCCCTGTAAGAAGAGCATGCCCTGGACAGTGGCTAATCCTAGAAAGAGAGCCATGGGGAGCACAGTAGATGCAAATTCAACTTGTAGCTTAAAGCAGAGCCACCCAACCAATCTACAGACGTGTGAGGAAGAAAAATAAACCACTGAAATTCTGGGATTGTTGGTCATGCAGCATTTTTGAGCAATAGTTGGCTCATTCATTCCTCCACATTAGTGTAAACTCACTAAGGGAAAGACTCACTTGTGCTTGATTGTAGTCTCAGCTCCTAGTGCAATGCCTGGCATGCAGTAGGTGCTCAATAAATGCTTTTATAATTTATACACAAAGAGGGATGAGCCCAGGAAGGTTTTTGAGCAGTTAGATGATGTGATTTTGAGCAACTTAATTTGGCAGTGATACATAGAAGAGATTAGAGGGATGGTGACCAGTTAGGAGAAGGTTGTCTAGGGAGGTAATGAAGACTTTGACCAGATAGTGGGTGGATTCAGATCCTGTGGAGTCTGAATCTTAGATCATTTTGGAGGCTCTCTTAGACCCTTTTGGGGAGAGGTCAGTGAATATAAATTTATGAGTATACAGTTAAGGACAGGTCTGTGGAAGAGGCCTATGGAAGTCTGGTGCCCTGAAGCTTCAGTGTTATTGGATTCACAGTAAATCCAGCTCGCCTGAGGGCCATAGTAGCAGCCACTGTCTGTCTGAGTAAATGTAATTCATACAGCACTGTGCTATATGCTTTATAGGTATTATCTTGCTTTAGTTGATGAAATGCTGGCTTCCGTAAGAAATAAACCATAAAATCTCAGGGACCTAACATATGGCATCTGTTGTGGGTTCAGTCTCCTCAAAATTCATGTTGAAGTCACAACCCCCGGTACCCCAGATTGTGACCTTTTTTGGAAATAGGGTTGTTGCAGGTGAGGACATCAGAGTGGTTCCTAATCCAATATGACTGGTGTCCTTTACAATAGCAAAGACCTGGAACCAACCCAAATGCCCATCAATGATAGACTGGACTGGGAAAATGTGGCACATATACACCATGGAATATTATGCAACAATCAAAAACGATGAGTTCGTGTCCTTGGTAGGGACATGGATGAATCTGGAGAACATCATTCTCAGCAAACTGACACAAGAACAGAAAATGAAATACCACATATTCTCACTCATAGGTGGGTGATAAACAATGAGAACACATGGACACAGGGAGGGGAGCACTACACACTGAGGTCTATTGGGGGGAATAGGGGAGGGACAGCGGAGGGGGGAGCTGGGGAGGAATAGCATGGGGAGAAATGCCAGATGTGGGTGAAGGGGAGGAAGACAGCAAATCACACTGCCACGTGTGTACCTATGCGACTATCTTGCATGTTTTGTACATGTACCCCAAAACCTAAAATGCAATAAAAAAGGGGACATTTGCCCATACACACACACACACACACACACACACACACATGGAGAACAGTATGTGAAGATGAAGGTAGGAAACTGGGTGATTACAAGAAATGCTGAATATTGCCAGCAAACCATCCAAGGTTAGGGGAGAGCCATGGAGCAGATTCTTCCTCACAACCCCCAGAAGAAGCCAACCATTCTGATACCTTGCTTTTGGACTTCTAGCATCCAGAACTGTGAGGCAATACATTTCTGTTGTTTAATCCACTCAGTGTGTGATACATTTTTATGGCAGCCCTGGCAAACTAATACATCTGAAAGCGTATTCATGATTGGTAGGTGGCTGTCATCCTGGGAGTTATCAGGGACTGAGGCTTTTCCCATCTTATGGTTCTACTATCTTCAACACATGGCTTTCAAGATCCCTGGGTTGGTCTACCAGAAGATGACGGAGGAGGAAGAGCATGGAGAATCATAAGAGAATGGTGTTATATGCCATATCTGGGAGCAGTAGACAACATTTCCACTTATATTCTATTGGTTGAAACGCAGTCACATGGGCACACCTAAAGCAAAGGATGCTGGAAAATGTAGTTTGACTATGCTCCCAAGAAGAAGAGGAAATGGATGTAGAGATCATACAGCTTGTCTTAGCCTTATCTCAATCTCATAATGAGTGTAAAAGTAAGGGCAGGTCCGTGGAAGAGGCCTATGGAAGTTCGGTGCCCTGAAGCTTCAGTGTTATTAGATTCACAGTAAATCCAGCTCTACGAGGGCCGTAGTAGCAGCTACTGTCTGTCAAAGCTAGGCCCTGGGGAGACTGGAGTGTGAGCCCTATGTGGCAGATCCCTATGGCCTCATTTGCAGGATCATACACCTGCCAAGGTGGTTTGACTGACTTGAGCCAGGTGAAGAATCATTCTGGTGCTCAGGTAAACAATGGCATGAAGGGTATGTCTCTTCCCTGATACAAAAGTCACCTTCCCTGACCTGCAGGTTCTCTGGTTGAGAAACTACACTGATTTCTCGATGGAGAACCTACTGGCTTCTCCATTTCTGACCTGTGTTTATGTAGTGATGATTGACTGAGCCTCGATCATGGTTAAGAGGTTAGAAAAGCATCAGATCATTATGACTGAAATAAGTTGAATATTGGCTAAAGGAAAAACCTAGACACACCCTCAGAAAAACTGGTTATTCTTATTTTTAATGTTAATACCTTGGTTTAATTTTTTTGCTGAATAAAAACATGACTTCAACAACAGTGCCACCTTTGCTATGACAGTGGCCTTTTGACTCCTTTGCTTTTCCCCTTATATTGAAAAATGTTGATTCTAACTCAGCTCCATTTGAGCGTAGGGCAATTTAGTGTTTTATTTTCTCATTTAACAAAGAGGTAAATTTAGTTGGATTACTTTCAAGTCATATCTAATGGGGAGATTTGTGCTAAGCATAGGAATACCCTCTGGTTTCGCTATCCATGACATTTGGTAACACTCACCTTTGTTTTCTGCTATACAATTCTCTAGAGTGTCTTTTATCTCCCAGGAACATCCGCCTTGTTCAAGTGTTATTGCCTTGTTAGAAAATAGGTTTTAATTCTCTTAAGGTGAAACATTTCCCTCGTTTACTTTTCATTGAACAAACATTGAATGCCTTGCAGTGCCAGGTCCCCAGGGTACTAAAGTGAATAAGATAGTCTCTGCCCTCCAAAAACCTAGTGTCTAGTGGAGTTGGTCCCATTGTCCCAGGAACTTGTACTGTGTGTTGTGGGAAGCCTGGTTTTCATATTCTGTGTTCCAGGGGATGGTTTAACGTAGTGACTGAAAAGATTGAGCACAATTTTGATACCCTTAAGATCCTACAAGTTATATTCCTAGATATAGACATAAATAGAAATAATTTTCCTTACTCTGCAGTCAATTAGAACGTGAAGATGGTCTCTCTGAAAAATAGCATATTGCTCAAAAATAATGAGAAATGAGTCATTGAGTTTTACTTTATTAGATAGTAGCTCCCTTTCCAATGAATTATTGAAATATATTGGGAAAGTACCTGATATGGTTTGGCTGTGTCCCCCACCGAATCTCATCTTGAACTCCAGCACCCATAATTCCCACATATTGTGGGAGAGACCCAGTGGGAGATAATTGACTCAGGGGACGGGATCCCCCATACTCTTCTCGTAGTAGTGAATAAGTCTCACGAGAACTGATGACTTCATAAGGAGAAACCTCTTTTGCTTGGTTTCATTCTCTCTTCTTTGCCGCCATGTAAGATGTACCTTTCGGGGAGGACTCAAGATGGCGCTGTGAGAACAACCCAGGACTGGAGCTCTTGTTGAATCCGCAAAGGGGTGAGTCGGAGTTGCATTTCCAGACTGATCTTTGTTGCCCACAGAACGCGGAACCTCCCAAGTGTAAGGGAGACATGGGACGCCAGGCAGTAAGTCTGCCTGGCGAAGCCAGCAGCCGGGGCGGTGGTGGCCAGCCCTACCCAGCAATCCCCACAGGGCGCGCTTGTCCAGGTGCCCTGTTGAACCGGCAACCTGAGACTTGAGAGGGCTGGACTTGAGACTGAACGAGACTTGGACAGTAGGCCAGCCCAGGGGATTGCAGGGACAGAGCGTTTGGGGTACCCAGTGGGACGAACAAAACCGCGATTTCAAACTATCCCGAGCAGATGGTCCGAGATGCTCTGTGGGGGAGGGGCGTCCACCACTACCGAGGCAACCCGCCCCAACTGAGATACACGCCCACTGCTGATGCAGCCAGCCGTTGCCAAGGCAACCCGTCCCTACTGAGATACACGCCCACTGCTGACGCAGCCTCTCGTCACCAAGGCAACCTGTCCCTACTGAGATACACGCCCACTGCTGAAGCAGCCTGCCGTTGCCGAGGCAACACGCTACAATGAAGAGACTCTGCCGCAGGGCGTGGCGGAGACCACAGCAGAGCCTGCAGGAACAGGGCGAATCACACAACAGCAGGGCGGAGACTCGGCAGGCAAACAGTGGCTAGTCTGCCTCCTAGCTGGGCAGGACACCTCAGCGAACATCGAAAAATAAAGCCCGAACCCCCCAACACAGAGCATTTGAGAAAAAAAGGGTTTTTTTAATGAGCTCTGTCACAGCAGAATCAAACATAGCAGCCTAACAGCCCTGAATGAAAAACAGAGCTCACAGCTCAGAAATTGAGCTCCTAAAAAGAACAGACTGTCTCCTCAAGCAGCTCCCTGACCCCTCTATATCCAAAAGACTGACATTTGGCAGGCATCATCCTGGGACAAAGATAGCAGAAAAAGAAACGGGTAGCATCCCTCGCTGTGCCACAGCTGCTAGAGGTGCACCCCAGACAAGCAGGGCCTGGAGTGGACCTCAGCAGTGGTACAGCGAAGGGGTTAGGCTGGTAGAAGGAAAACCAAGTAACAGAAATACTTCATCATCAACAATCTGGGTGTCCACTCAGAGACCCAATTGAAAAGTCAGCAACTACGCAGACGACAAGTGGATAAACCCACAAAGATGGGAAGAAACCAGCGCAAAAAGGAGGAAAACACCCGAAACCAGAACACCTCGCCTCCTAGAAAGGACCAAAACTCCTCACCAGCAAGGGAACAAAGCTGGACGGAGAATGACTGTGACGAAATGACGGAATTAGACTTCAGAAGGTGGATAATGAGAAACTTTTGTGAGCTAAAAGAACATGTATTAAATCAATGCAAAGAAACTAAGGAACTTAAAAAAAGATATGAGGAAATGATAATAAGAATGGATAACTTAGAGAGGAATATGAATGAATTAAAGGAGCTGAAAAACACAATACGAGAACTTCGCGAAGCATGCACAAGTTTCAATAGCTGAATTGACCAAGCAGAAGAAAGTATATCTGAAGTCGAAGACCAACTCAATGAAATTAAACGAGAAACCAAGATTAGAGAAAAAAGCACAAAAAGGAATGAACAAAGTCTCCAAGAAATGTGGGACTATGTGAAAAGACCTAACCTACGTTTGATAGGTGTACCAGAAGGGGACGAAGAGAATGAATCCAAGCTGGAAAATACTCTTCAGGACATCATCCAGGAAAACTTCCCCCACCTAGCAAGACAGGCCAACACTCAAATGCAGGAAATACAGAGAACACCACAAAGATATTCTGCAAGAAGAGCAACCCCAAGGCACATAATCATCAGATTCAACAAGGTTGAAATAAAGGAGAGAATACTAAGGGCAGCCAGAGAGAAAGGTCGAGTAACCCACAAAGGGAAGCCCATCAGACTCACAGCAGATCTCTCGGCAGAAACACTACAAGCCAGAAGAGAGTGGGGGCCAATATTCAACATTCTTAAAGAAAAGAACTTTCAACCCAGAATTTCATATCCAGCCAAACTGAGCTTCAGAAATGAAGGAAAAATAAAATCCTTTGCGAACAAGCAAGTACTCAGAGATTTTGTCACCACCAGGCCTGCTTTACAAGAGCTCCTAAAAGAGGCACTACACATAGAAAGGAACAACCAGTACCAGCCATTCCAAAATCACACTAAATGCTAAAGAGCATCAACATAATGAAGAATCTACAACAACTAACAGGCAAAACAGCCACTTAGCATCAAAATGGCAGTATCAAATTCACACATAACAATATTAACCCTAAATGTAAATGGACTAAATACACCAATCAAAAGACACAGACTGGCAAATTGGATAAAAAGCCAAAACCCATCAGTGTGCTGTATCCAGGAAACCCATCTCACATGCAAGGATACACAAAGGCTCAAAATAAAGGGATGGAGGAAGATTTACCAAGCAAATGGAGAGCAAAAAAAAGCAGGAGTTGCAATTCTCATCTCTGATAAAATAGACTTCAAAGCAACAAAGATCAAAAGAGACAAAGAAGGCCATTACATAATGGTAAAAGGATCGATAAAACAAGAAGAGCTAACGATCCTAAACATATATGGACCCAATGCAGGAGCACCCAGATACATAAGGCAAGTTCTTAATGACTTACAAAGAGACTTAGACTCCCACACAATAATAGTGGGAGACTTTAACACTCCACTGTCAATACTAGACAGATCAACCAGACAGAAAATCAACAAGGATATCCAGGGCTTGAACTCAGACCTGGAGCAAGCAAACCTGATAGACATTTACAGAACTCTCCACCCCAAATCCACAGAATATACATTCTTCTCAGCACCACATCACACCTACTCTAAAATTGACCACATAATTGGAAGTAAAGCACTGCTCAACAAATGAAAAACAACTGAAATCATAACAAACAGCCTCTCAGACCATAGTGCAATCAAGTTAGAACTCAGAATACAGAAACCGACCCAGAACCGCACAGCTTCATGGAAACTGAACAACTGGCTCTTGAATGTTGACTGGGTAAACAATGAAATGAAGGCAGAAATAAAGAAGTTCTTCGAAACCAATGAGGACGAAGACACAACATGCCAGAACCTCTGGGACACATTTAAAGCAGTCTCTAGAGGAAAGTATATAGCAATAAGTGCCCATATGAGGAGAATGGAGAGATCCAAAATTGACACCCTATTGTCAAAATTGAAAGAGCTAGAGGAGCAAGATCAAAAAAACTCAAAACCCAGCAGAAGACAAGAAATAACTAAGATCAGAGCTGAGCTGAAGGAGATTGAGACACGAAAAACCCTTCAAAAAAATCAATAAATCCAAGAGCTAGTTTTTTGAAAAGATCAACAAAATAGACAGACCACTAGCCAGATTGATTAAAAATAAAAGAGAGAACAACCAAATAGATGCAATAAAAAATGATAAAGGGGAAATTACCACAGATTCCACAGAAATTCAAACCATCATCAGAGAATATTACAAACAACTCTATGCACATAAACTAGTAAACCTGGAAGAAATGGATAAATTCCTGGACTCCTGCATCCTCCCAAGCCTAAACCAGGAGGAAGCTGAAACTATGAATAGACCAATAACAAGGTCAGAAGTCGAGGCAGCAATTAAGAGCCTACCACACAAAAAAAGCCCAGGTCCAGATGGGTTCACAGCCGAATTCTACCAGACACACAAAGAGGAGCTGGTACCATTCCTTCTAAAACTATTTCAAACAATCCAAAAAGAGGGAATACTTCCCAAATAATTTTACGAAACCAACATCATTCTGATACCAAAACCCGGCAGAGACCCAACAAGAAAAGAAAACTTCAGGCCAATATCCATGATGAACATAGATGCAAAAATCTTCAATAAAATATTGGCAAGCCGATTGCAACAGAAAATCAAAAAACTTATTCACCATGATCAAGTAGGATTCATCCCGGGGATGCAAGGCTGGTTCAACATACGCAAGTCTATAAACGTAATTCATCACATAAACAGAACCAAAAACAAAAACCACATGATTATCTCAATTGACGCAGAGAAGGCATTTGACAAAATTCAACAGCCCTTTATGCTAAAAACCCTCAATAAACTCGGTATCGATGGAACATATCTCAAAGTAATAAAAGCTATTTATGACAAACCAACAGCCAATATCATACTGAATGGGCAAAAACTGGAAGCATTCCCTTTGAAATCTGGCACTAGACAAGGATGCCCTCTTTCACCACTCCTATTCAATATAGTTCTGGAAGTTCTAGCCAGAGCAATCAGTCAAGAAAAAGAAATAAAGGGTATTCAAATAGGAAAGGAGGAAGCCGAATTGTCTCTATTTGCAGCCGACATGATAGTATACCTAGAAGACCCCATCACCTCAGCCCAAAAACTCCTGAAACTGATAAGCAACTTCAGCAAAGTCTCAGGATATAAAATCAATGTGCAAAAATCACAAGCATTCGTCTACACCAATAACAGACTTAAAGGAAGCCAAATCAAGAACGAACTGCCATTCACAATTGCTACAAAAAGAATAAAATACCTTGGAATACAACTCACAAGGAACGTAAGGGACCTCTTCAAGGAGAACTACAAACCACTGCTCAGTGAAATCAGAGAGGACACAAACAGATGGAGAAACATTCCATGTTCATGGTTAGGAAGAATTAACATCGTGAAAATGGCTATACTGCCCAAAGTAATTTACAGAATCAACCCTATCCCCATCAAGCTACCATTGACTTTCTTCACAGAACTGGAAAAAACCACCATGAACTTCATATGGAACCAAAAGAGAGCCCGCATAGCCAAGTCAATTCTAAGCAAAAAGAACACAGCGGGGGGCATCACACTACCGGATTTCAAACTATACTACAAGGCTACAGTAATCAAAACAGCATGGTACTGGTACCAAAACAGAGATATAGACCAATGGAACAAAACAGAGACACCGGAAACAACACAACATATCTACAACTATACAATCTTTGATAAACCTGACAAAAACAAGCAAGGGGGAAAGGATTCCCTGTTTAACAAATGGTGTTGGGAAAACTGGCTAGCCATGTGCAGAAAGCAGAAACTGGACCCCTTCCTGACACCTTACACTAAAATTAACTCCAGATGGATTAAAGACTTAAACATAAGACCTGGCACCATAAAAACCCTAGAAGGAAATCTAGGCAAAACTATCCAGGACATAGGAGTAGACAAGGACTTCATGAACAAAACACCAAAAGCATTGGCAACAAAAGCCAAAATAGACGAACGGGACCTAATGAAACTCCACAGCTTCTGCACAGCAAAAGAAACAGTCACTAGAGTGGATCAGCAACCAACAGAATGGGGGAAAAAATTTGCAGCCCATCTGACATAGGGCTGATATCCTGAATTTACAAAGAACTCAAACGGATTTACAGGAAAAAAACAAACAAGCCCATTCAAAAGTGGGCAAAGGATATGAACAGACACTTTACAAAAGAAGACATATATGAGGCCAACAATCATATGAAAAAATGCTCATCGTCACTGGTCATCAGAGAGATGCAAATCAAAACCACATTGAGATACCATCTCACGCCAGTTAGAATGGCGATCATTAAAAAATCTGGAGACAACAGATGCTGGAGAGGATGTGGAGAAAAAGGAACACTTTTACACTGTTGGTGGGAGTGTAAATTAGTTCAACCATTGTGGAAGACAGTGTGGCGATTCCTCAAGGCCTTAGAAATAGAAATTCCATTTGACCCAGCAATCCCATTACTGGGTATATATCCAAAAGACTATAAATCGTCCTACTATAAGGACACATGTACACGAATGTTCATTGCAGCACTGTTTACAATAGCAAAGACCTGGAATCAACCCAAATGCCCATTGATAATAGACTGGATTGGAAAAATGTGGCACATATACACCATGGAATATTATGCAGCAATCAGAAATGATGAGTTTGTGTCGTTTGTAGGGACATGGATGAATCTGGAGAACGTCATCCTCAGCAAACTGACACAAGAACAGAAAATGAAACACCGCATATTCTCACTCATAGGTGGGTGATGAAAAATGAGAACACATGGACACAGAAAGGGGAGTACTAAACACTGGGGTCTATTGGGGGGAAAAGGGGAGGGCCAGTGGGAGGGGGAGGTGGGGAAGGATAGCCTGGGGAGAAATGCCAAATGTGGGTGAAGGGGAGAAGGAAAGAAAAATACACTGCCATGTGTGTACCTACGCAACTGTCTTGCATGCTCTGCTCATGTACCCCAAAACCTAAAATCCAATAAAAAATAAATTAAAAAAAAAAAAAAGATGTACCTTTCACCTTCCACCATGATTATGAGAAACCACAAGTCCATTAACCCTGTTTTTATTTTTCTTCTTTTTTTTTTTTTTTTGTTTGAGACGGAGTTTTGCTCTTGTTACCCAGGCTGGAGTGCAATGGCACGATCTTGGCTCACTGCAACCTCCACCTCCTGGGTTCAGGCAATTCTCCTGCCTCAGCTTCCTGAGTAGCTGGGATTACAGGCATGTGCCACTGTGCCCAGCTAATTTTTTGTATCTTTTAGTAGAGATGGGGTTTCACCATATTGACCAGGATGGTCTCAATCTCTTGACCGCATGATCCACCCTCCTCGGCCTCCCAAAGAGCTGGGATTACAGGCTTGAGCCACTGTGCCTGGCCTGTTTTTCTTTATAAATTACCCAGTCCCAGGTATGTCTTTATCAGCAGCATGAAAATGGACTAATATAGAACCTGATAGGCAATAGTCTATATTAGTTTATTTCCGTCTCTCTTTTTCTCCCTCCCTCCCTTTTCCTTCTTCCCTTCCTCCTTTCCTTCCTTTCTCCTTCCCTCCCCATTCTCTCTTCTTCTTTCTGTCTTAATTAATTTAACATTTATTGAGAGAGCTCATACGAGAGGGCGTGGGGATACAGAGGTGGGTAGGCTAAGCCTTATTATAGTCTAACAGGAGACATGAGGAGGAAATCCAAGTCTCTCATCAAGGCATGTTTTGGTGAAGTGAACATTACATTCCTCAACTTTTCCCAGCCAGTTCTAGGAATGGTATAAAACGTGAGAGATTACTTTATCCACTTGATTTTGTCTCAACCCCTCTTGATGATATGTTGCACAATAACTTGGTTTTTGTTGATTTGATAAAACCCAGTCGCTTGACTCATTGAGAGAATTTCTGACTTCCTCTCTTGTACATTGTGGCCATCAGCAAACTATGGCCATCTGCTTTTGTATGGCCCATGGTCTAAGAAAGGATTTAAAATGTTTAAATGGTTTAAAACAAGTCAAAAGAAGAATATATTATGGCATGAGAAAATTATATGAAATCCAGCTTTCTGTGTCCATAAATAAAGTTTTATTGGAACACAGCCATGCTCATTAATGTATGTATTGTTCATGACTCCTTTTGCTACAATGGCAGATTGAGGAGTTGTGATCAAGTCCATATGGCCCAGAAATGAAGCTGAAAATGTTTCCTATTTGGCCTTTTAGAGAGGCTTGCTAATCCCTGGTAGTATATTGTTTTATTTGCTAGTGGAGAAGTGTTAACAAAAAAGGCATCTTAACTCCTGGCTCCAGAATCTCCTGAAGGGAGGAAATTGTTTTTGTTTAGAAAAATCTGGCTGGGCATGGTGGCTCACACCTGTAATCTCAGTAGTTTGGAGGCCAACATGGGTGGATCACTTGAGGTCAGGAGTTTGAGACCAGCCTGGTCAACATGGCAAAACCTTGTCTCTACTGAAAATACAAAAATTATACAGGTGTGATGATGGGTGCCTGTAATCGCAACTACTTTGGAGGCTGAAGCATGAGAATCACTTGAACCTGGAAATTGGAGGTTGCTGTGAGCCACGATTGCACCACTGTACTCCAGTCTGGGTGACAGAGTAAGTCTCCATCTCAGAAAAAAAAAATTTTTGGGGATGGTCCATTTGATTCTGAAAGGGCAGGTGTGAAGGTGCATTGGGAGCAGCACTCAGCTGTTCTGCCAGTTCCTTGTCAAGGCGGAAAGATGACTCTTATGTAAGACACACACACAGGTTTGATCCCAGCTCTGTGTAACTTTGGGCCAGTCATTTAACATTTCTGAGCTTATTATTTGTCATAAGGGAACAAAAATAGAGTTAATTTCTCAGGTTTGTACAAAGAGAAAATGAATTAAAGTCTATAAAGCACTTAGCATAGGGCCTGGCATGCGGCAAGCTTGCAATCTCTCCTAGTTATGAATTATTAGTATTATTATCATTGTTATATTTCTAGGGTATAGGAGAATTAAGTGAAATAACGTGTGTGAAGTGCCTAGAATACTGGCTAGCAAAATCTCTTTCGTGATCCAGTAGAAGATCCCATGATACTCAGTCCTCCTCAGTTCCAGGTCTGTGATCCAGTCTTATCCACGTCAGACAGGTACAGATGTGCGGTTGAAGCTGGAACTGATACAGGGACACCTGAAGAGACTGGGCCGTGTGGCTTTTGGATGTGAAGGATGAGGGTGATTAATCGTGGGATTTTAACACAGTAGTATCATTGCATAGAGCTGACCGTGATTATAGAGGTCATCTTCTTAGAGGTTTGAGCAGGAACACATGGTTATGGTGTGGTATGAGGTACAATATTTAAAAAGAATCTAGTGATAGTGAGAATGATGGCTGTTAGATTAATTTGGAAAGAAGGTAAGGAATTTGGCTGGGCACGTGGCTCATGCCTGTAATCACAGCACTTTGGGAGGCCGAGGCGGGTGGATCATGAGGTCAGGAGTTTGACACCAGCCTGACCAACATGGCGAAACCTCGTCTCTACTAAAATTATGAAACTAGCCAGACGTGGTGGCATGTGCCTGTAATCCCAGCTACTCGGGATGCTGAGGCAGGAGAATCACTTGAACCTGGGAGGCAGAGTGAGCTGAGATCGTGCCACTGCACTCCAGCCTTGGCAACAGAGTGAGACTCTGTCTCAAAAAAAAAAAACAAAACAAAAAGAAAGTAAGGAATTCCTAGGAAATGGAATTAGTTTACCTCAAACAACAGAGGCCAGGAGATGCTGAGGAGTGTTTTGTGATGATGCTGACTAGTTTAGAGATTTTTATCTTCAGCAAAACTTTCCTATCAGTTATTAATTTAGAACAAACGCAATTGGCTGGCCTGTAGCCTGCTTTTGAACCATGTGTTAAATTAAATGAGTGGACACCTTTCTCTGTGTGTGAGTAGTTGTTAAGAGCTTGCTTTCTAAAGCCAAAATGACCGGGCAGATTCAAATCTTGGCCCTGCCATTTATTAACAGTGACTTTAGGCAAGTGACTTCACCTGTCTGTGCCTCACCTGTAAATCAGGAATAATAATAATACTTATCTGTAGCCAGCCCAGCCTGCCACAGTCCACCTACTGGTATTCACACCCACGCGTTGTTCCTGCTATGTAGTATCAGGTTATTTTGTGTGACCCATAGGACAAAGCAGAAGTGGTGGCATGTCACTTCTGATAATAGGTTATAAAAAATATTGCATCTTCAATTTTGTCCTCTTTCTTTCTTCTTTGTCTCTCTGTCCTTTTCTCTCTCTCTATCTTTCTGATCACTTGCTTTAGGGGAAGCCAGATGTCATGTGTAGCGAGGCAGCCTGTAGAGAGGCCCCTAAGCAGAGAAATTGGGACCCCACTAATAGCCACCTAAGTGAGCTTGGAGGAGGTCCTCCAGCCCCTTATGACTGCAGCCCTGGCCAATAGTTTGACTGTCTCCTCATGAGAGACCCTCTGCCAGAACCACCAGCTAAGCCTTTCCCAAATTCCTGACACACAGAAACTGTGAGTTAGGTAAGTCTTTGCTGTTCTAGGTGACTATATGTTAGGGTAATTTGTTACACAACCTAGAAAACTCATATAGTACTTGTATGGTTCTCGCTGTTTTTAAAGCTCTCGAGCAATACCTGCCTCATAGGAAACATCATATCATTACAGATAAATACGTCCATAACTGGGAGATCAGGGTAGGGGAAGGCAGCCCTTGACCAGATAGTCAAGTCCTGGCTGTTCCCAAATCAAAGGTTCTGTTTTCTTTAAGGCCATCTTGTCTGGTTTCATTAAAGCTCTGAAATACAGAGGAGACCCTGATTGATATTTTCCGCAGAAGAGAAGAGAGATTGAGATGGTAAGTGCCAAAGAAATTAAAAGTCATTTTGGTTTTTCAATTCATTACTTCTGAAAAAAAATTCAAGCCCATCTTCATTACTAGCACTCTGTTTTAGTGCTGATGATAATTGCAAAGGCAGTGTTTTAAATTAGGATGTAAAAGACCACATGTAATTAACCTGTACAGAAGGGCTGAGACTTCATATTAGGCTATTAAATCAATCCCAGCAGAATCACTAACGCTGAGCAATTGATTTGGAAATACTGTATGGGCCCAGTAAAGAAGCGGGATGCTAATTACCATCAACGAGAATTTAGTACACTTCTCAGATGCTGTTAGAGTGGCAGGCTTTTTCTTCTGGCCCTTAACCCACTCAAAGCTGAGAATTCAAATTAGTTCAGATTGAATACTTAAAACAACCTTGACGTTGTTTAAGGCAAGAGAGGATTTTCTGCCATTCTGAGTGTGGTGATCATAAGGCGACTCTCAGACCGCCTGGTACTGTGGCTCTCAGTGGACTTAGCTTGTGTGAGATGCTGGTGAGAAGTCCCAGGAAGGGTCTGGCTGTAGTGTTTCCTCACACAGCGGACATGAGTTGACCCCACAGACTGGCATTGTGTGCATCTCCCTTTACACAGCGCTTTCCATCATTGCTCATCCGTATTCTCATTTCTTGTTTCTGCCCTGCAACATCCATTTTTTTCTTTATTCTTTCTTGTTTCCACTGAATCCTTCAAGCATCCAGCAAGTGCCCACTGGCTACCTAACAAGAAAACAATAACAGCAATAGTTTACATTTATTGAGCACTAGGGCAGATAATGCAAGCTCTGGATCAGAATCTAGTCCCTACTTCCCCTAGAGTCATATGATCATAACCAGATACAAGGCTAAACTATTACACATTTCCCAGACTCTCTCGCAGTGAGGTATGGCTGGGTTCTCTCCATGACAATGTGAGGGGAAGTGATGTGTGCCACTTCCAGGTGAGGCCTTCAAAAGAATGGATGTGTATCCTCTGATTTTCCTCCACTCTCTTTTTTTTGCTGGTTTAAGAAAGGCCCTAGAGACACAAGTTGGGGTGGGAATGGGCCCTTGAATCACCATGTCGAGCAAGGACAACGACGACCAGGTTCACTTTCCTGGGCCTATCAGGCAAACAGGAAATATTTTGTGTTTGAGGTGTTATACCTTCGGGGTTTATTTTTGTATCCCTTTAGCTTATCCCTACAAAGCTTACAATAATTACCTCATTTTATCCACGTAACAACCCTATGAAGGGTGCCATTATTTTTTTATTTTACAGAAGAATCAGCAAAGGCTTAGAAGATTAAGTAACCTACCTGAGGGCACCCAGAGAGTAAATGACAGGTCTGGGATACTATTTTAACTTGGCACTTGGGAAGTGACAAAGAAGTTTAAGATGTTGTCTTTGAGCCCTGAGAAACTGCGAGTTAAAAACCAGCATCTTCTTTGACCAAGAGCAATTAGAGAACTACAAGATACTAATTGTTTATAGCTGTCATCTATTCTTTTTTTTTTTTTTTTTTAATTTTTTATTGGATTATAGGTTTTGGGGTACATGAGCAGAGCATGCAAGACAGTTGCGTAGGTACACACATGGCAGTGTGCTTTCTTTTCTTCTCCCCTTCACCCACATTTGGCTTTTCTCCCCAGGCTATCCCTCCCCACCTCCCCCTCCCACTGGCCCTCCCCTTTTCCCCCCAATAGACCCCAGTGTTTAGTACTCCCCTTTCTGTGTCCATGTGTTCTCATTTTTCATCACCCACCTATGAGTGAGAATATGCGGTGTTTCATTTTCTGTTCTTGTGTCAGTTTGCTGAGGATGATGTTTTCCAGATTCATCCATGTCCCTACAAACGACACAAACTCATCATTTCTGATTGCTGCATAATATTCCATGGTGTATATGTGCCACATTTTTCCAATCCAGTCTATTATCAATGGGCATTTGGGTTGATTCCAGGTCTTTGCTATTGTAAACAGTGCTGCAATGAACATTCGTGTACCTGTGTCCTTATAGTAGAAGGATTTATAGTCTTTTGGATATATACCCAGTAATGGGATTGCTGGGTCAAATGGAATTTCTATTTCTAAGGCCTTGAGGAATCGCCACACCGTCTTCCACAATGGTTGAACTAATTTACACTCCCACCAACAGTGTAAAAGTGTTCCTTTTTCTCCACATCCTCTCCAGCATCTGTTGTCTCCAGATTTTTTAATGATCGCCATTCTAACTGGCGTGAGATGGTATCTCAATGTGGTTTTGATTTGCATCTCTCTGATGATCAGTGACGATGAGCATTTTTTCATATGATTGTTGGCCTCATATATGTCTTCTTTCGTAAAGTATCTGTTCATATCCTTTGCCCACTTTTGAATGGGCTTGTTTGTTTTTTTCCTGTAAATCTGTTTGAGTTCTTTGTAAATTCTGGATATCAGCCCTTTGTCAGATGGGTAAACTGCAAAAATTTTTTCCCATTCTGTTGGTTGCCGATCCACTCTAGTGACTGTTTCTTTTGCCGTGCAGAAGCTGTGGAGTTTCATTAGGTCCCATTTGTCTATTTTGGCTTTTGTTGCCAATGCTTTTGGTGTTTTGTTCATGAAGTCCTTGCCTACTCCTATGTCCTGGATAATTTTGCCTAGATTTTCTTCTAGGGTTTTTATGGTGCCAGGTCTTATGTTTAAGTCTTTAATCCATCTGGAGTTAATTTTAGTGTAAGGTGTCAGGAAGGGGTCCAGTTTCTGCTTTCTGCACATGGCTAGCCAGTTTTCCCAACACCATTTGTTAAACATGGAATCCTTTCCCCATTGCTTGTTTTTGTCAGGTTTATCAAAGATTGTATAGTTGTATGTATGTTGTGTTGCCTCCGGTGCCTCTGTTTTGTTCCATTGGTCTATATCTCTGTTTTGGTACCAAAGTATTTCCCCCAATGCACTCTGCTGTTTTGATTACTGTAGCCTTGTAGTATAGTTTGAAATCCGGTAGTGTGATGCCCCCCGCTGTGTTCTTTTTGCTTAGAATTGACTTGGCTATGCGGGCTCTCTTTTGGTTCCATATGAAGTTCATGGTGGTTTTTTCCAGTTCTGTGAAGAAAGTCAATGGTAGCTTGATGGGGATAGCATTGATTCTGTAAATTACTTTGGGCAGTATAGCCATTTTCACGATATTAATTCTTCCTAACCATGAACATGAAATGTTTCTCCATCTGTTTGTGTCCTCTCTGATTTCGTTGAGCAGTGGTTTGTAGTTCTCCTTGAAGAGGTCTCTTACGTTCCTTGTGAGTTGTATTCCAAGGTATTTTATTCTTTTTGTAGCAATTGCGAATGGCAGTTCGCTCTTGATTTGGCTTTCTTTAAGTCTGTTATTGGTGTAGACGAATGCTTGTGATTTTTGCACATTGATTTTATATCCTGAGACTTTGCTGAAGTTGCTTATCAGTTTCAGGAGTTTTTGGGCTGAGGCAATGGGGTCTTGTAGGTATACTATCATGTCGTCTGCAAATAGAGACAATTTGGCTTCCACCTTTCCTATTTGAATACCCTTTATTTCTTTTTCTTGCCTGATTGCTCTGGCTAGAACTTCCAGTACTATATTGAATAGGAGTGGTGAAAGAGGGCATCCTTGTCTAGTGCCAGATTTCAAAGGGAATGCTTCCAGTTTTTTCCCATTCAGTATGATATTGGCTGTTGGTTTTTCATAAATAGCTTTTATTACTTTGAGATACGTTCCATCGATACCGAGTTTATTGAGGGTTTTTAGCATAAAGGGCTGTTGAATTTTGTCAAATGCCTTCTCTGCGTCAATTGAGATAATCATGTGGTTTTTGGTTTTGGTTCTGTTTATGTGGTGAATTACATTTATAGACTTGCGTATGTTGAACCAGCCTTGCATCCCCGGGATGAATCCTACTTGATCATGATGAATAAGTTTTTTGATTTGCTGTTGCAATCGGCTTGCCAATATTTTATTGAAGATTTTTGCATCTATGCTCATCATGGATATTGGCCTGAAGTTTTCTTTTCTTGTTGGGTCTCTGCCAGGTTTTGGTATCAGAATGATGTTGGTCTCATAAAATGATTTGGGAAGGATTCCCTCTTTTTGGATTGTTTGAAATAGTTTTAGAAGAAATGGTGCCAGCTCTTCCTTGTGTGTCTGGTATAATTCGGCTGTGAACCCGTCTGGACCTGAGCTTTTTTTGTGTGGTAGGCTCTTAATTGCTGCCTCAACTTCAGACCTTGTTATTGGTCTATTCATAGTTTCAGCTTCCTCCTGGTTTAGGCTTGGGAGGACACAGGAATCCAGGAATTTGTCCATTTCTTCCAGGTTTACTAGTTTATGCGCATAGAGTTGTTTGTAATATTCTCTGATGATGGTTTGAATTTCTGTGGAATCTGTGGTGATTTCCCCTTTATCATTTTTTATTGCATCTATTTGGTTGTTCTCTCTTTTCTTTTTAATCAATCTGGCTAGTGGTCTGTCTATTTTGTTGATCTTTTCAAAAAACCAGCTCTTGGATTTATTGATTTTTTGAAGGGTTTTTCGTGTCTCAATCTCCTTCAGCTCAACTCTGATCTTAGTTATTTCTTGTCTTCTGCTGGGTTTTGAGTTTTTTTGGTCTTGGTCCTCTAGCTCTTTCAATTTTGACGATAGGGTGTCAATTTTGGATCTCTCCATTCTCCTCATATGGGCACTTATTGCTATATACTTTCCTCTAGAGACTGCTTTAAATGTGTCCCAGAGGTTCTGGCACGTTGTGTCTTCGTTCTCATTGGTTTCGAAGAACTTCTTTATTTCTGCCTTCATTTCATTGTTTACCCAGTCAACATTCAAGAGCCAGTTGTTCAGTTTCCATGAAGCTGTGCGGTTCTGGGTCGGTTTCTGAATTCTGAGTTCTAACTTGATTGCACTATGGTCTGAGAGGCTGTTTGTTATGATTTCAGTTGTTTTGCATTTGTTGAGCAGTGCTTTACTTCCAATTATGTGGTCAATTTTAGAGTAGGTGTGATGTGGTGCTGAGAAGAATGTGTATTCTGTGGATTTGGGGTGGAGAGTTCTGTAAATGTCTATCAGGTTTGCTTGCTCCAGGTCTGAGTTCAAGCCCTGGATATCCTTGTTGATTTTTTGTCTGGTAGATCTGTCTAGTATTGACAGTGGAGTGTTAAAGTCTCCCACTATTATTGTGTGAGAGTCTAAGTCCTTTTGTAAGTCCTTAAGAACTTGCCTTATGTATCTGGGTGCTCCTGCATTGGGTCCATATATGTTTAGGATCGTTAGCTCTTCTTGTTGTATCGATCCTTTTACCATAATGTAATGGCCTTCTTTGTCTCTTTTGATCTTTGTTGCTTTAAAGTCTATTTTATCGGAGATGAGAATTGCAACTCCTGCTTTTTTTTGCTTTCCATTTGCTTGGTAAATCTTCCTCCATCCCTTTATTTTGAGCCTTTGTGTATCCTTGCATGTGAGATGGGTTTCCTGTATACAGCACACTGATGGGTTTTGGCTTTTTATCCAATTTGCCAGTCTGTGTCTTTTGATTGGTGTATTTAGTCCATTTACATTTAGGGTTAATATTGTTATGTGTGAATTTGATACTGCCATTTTGATGCTAAGTGGCTGTTTTGCCTGTTAGTTGTTGTAGATTCTTCATTATGTTGATGCTCTTTAGCATTCAGTGTGATTTTGGAATGGCTGGTACTGGTTGATCCTTTCTATGTGTAGTGCCTCTTTTAGGAGCTCTTGTAAAGCAGGCCTGGTGGTGACAAAATCTCTGAGTACTTGCTTGTTCGCAAAGGATTTTATTTTTCCTTCACTTCTGAAGCTCAGTTTGGCTGGATATGAAATTCTGGGTTGAAAGTTCTTTTCTTTAAGAATGTTGAATATTGGCCCCCACTCTCTTCTGGCTTGTAGTGTTTCTGCTGAGAGATCTGCTGTGAGTCTGATGGGCTTCCCTTTGTGGGTGACCCGATCTTTCTCTCTGGCTGCCCTTAGTATTCTCTCCTTTATTTCAACCCTATTGAATCTGACGATTATGTGCCTTGGGGTTGCTCTTCTTGCGGAATATCTTTGTGGTGTTCTCTGAATTTCCTGCAATTGAGTGTTGGCCTGTCTTGCTAGGTGGGGGAAATTTTCCTGGATGATGTCCTGAAGAGTATTTTCCAGCTTGGATTCATTCTCTTCGTCCCCTTCTGGTACACCTATCAAACGTAGGTTAGGTCTTTTCACATAGTCCCACATTTCTTGGAGACTTTGTTCATTCCTTTTTGCATTTTTTTCTCTAATCTTGGTTTCTCATTTTATTTCATTGAGTTGGTCTTCGACTTCAGATATTCTTTCTTCTGCTTGGTCAATTCGGCTATTGAAACTTGTGCATGCTTCGCGAAGTTCTCGTATTGTGTTTCTCAGCTCCTTTAATTCATTCATATTCCTCTCTAAGTTATCCATTCTTGTTATCATTTCCTCAAATCTTTTTTCAAATCTTTTCTCAAGGTTCTTAGTTTCTTTGCATTGATTTAATACATGATCTTTTAGCTCACCAAAGTTTCTCATTATCCATCTTCTGAAGTCTAATTCCGTCATTTCGTCACAGTCATTCTCCGTCCAGCTTTGTTCCCTTGCTGGTGAGGAGTTTTGGTCCTTTCTAGGAGGCGAGGTGTTCTGGTTTCGGGGGGTGTTTTCCTCCTTTTTGCGCTGGTTTCTTCCCATCTTTGCGGATTTGTCCGCTGGTCGTCTGCGTAGTTGCTGACTTTTCGATTGGGTCTCTGAGTGGACCCCCTGAATGTTGATGATGAAGTATTTCTGTTGCTTGGTTTTCCTTCTACCAGTCTAGCCCCTTCGCTGTACGAGTGCTGAGGTCCGCTCCAGACCCTGCTTGTCTGGGGTGCACCTCTAGCAGCTGTGGCACAGCGAGGGATGCTACCAGTTTCTTTTTCTGCTATCTTTGTCCCAGGATGGTGCCTGCCTAATGTCAGTCTTTTGGATATAGAGGGGTCAGGGAGCTGCTTGAGGAGACAGTTTGTACTTTATAGGGGTTTAATTGCTGAGCTGTGAGCTGTGTTGTTCATTCAGGGCTGTTAGGCTGCTATGTTTGATTCTGCTTCAACAGAGCTCATTAAAAAAACCCTTTTTTTCCTCAAATGCTGTGTTGAGGGGTTTGGGCTTTATTTTTGGATGTCCGTTGAGGTCCTGCCCAGCTAGGATGCAGACTAGCCACTGTTTGCCTGCCAAGGCTCCGCCCTGCTGTTGTGAGGCTCGCCCTGGCTCCGCTGTTCTGCTGTTCTCTGCCACACCCTGCGGCGGAGTCTCTCTGTTGTAGCGGGTTGCCTCGGCGACGGCAGGCTGCGTCAGCAGTGGGCGTGTATCTCAGTAGGGACGGGTTGCCTCGGCAATGGCTGGCTGCGTCAGCAATGGTCGTGTATCTCAGTTGGGGCGGGTTACCTCGGTAATGGTGGCCGCCCCTCCCCCTCAGAGTGTCTCGGGCCGTCTGCACGGGGCTTGTTTGAAATCGCGGTTTTGTTCGTCCCACTGGGCCAATCCTAAAGCTCTGTTCCTGCAACCCCTGGGCTGGCCCACTGTTCAAGTCTAGCTCAGTCTCAAGTCCAGCCCTCTCACGTCTCCAGTTGCCGGTTCAACGGGGCACCAGGACAAGTGCGCCCTGTGGGGAGCGCTGGGTAGGGCTGGCCGCCGCCACCCCGGCTGCCGCCTTCGCCAGGCGTAATATCTGCCTGGCGTCCCGCGTCTCCTCTTCACTTAGGAATTTCCCCGTTCCGTGAGCAACAAAGATCAGTCTGGAAATGCAGCTCAGACTCACCTCTCCGCAGACACAACGAGAACTCCAATCCTGGGTTGTTCTCACAGCGCCATCTTGAGTCCTCCCCCAACAACCTTTTTTTATAAAGGGCCAGATGGTAAATATTTTCTACTTTGCAGGCCAAATGGTCTCTGTGGCAACCACTCAACTCTTCTCATCTCATCCAGGGTGTAGTGCAAAAGGCCGTGCTCATAAAGGATGAAGAACTGTTGCTGCCATTTCTGAAACCAGTGCACTAAGCTGTTAAAGTTGGTCCCATCTGGAGCCAGAAGTGGCCAACCACCAAAAAAGGGTTTTGCCTGCGTCAGGTCCTCCTCCTTGAGAAGATAAGACTCGCGGTGCTTGAAGCAGTTCTGACACTTGCTCTTCTGGAAGATATTGGCCCAGAATTTCCTGCACGGCTTCTCCTTGGCTGCTGACACAGTCGGCGCCGCGGAAGCTCAAGCCAGCAGCTGTCATCTATTCTTATTTTAGTGCCTAAGCCATGCTGTAGTTTAGCATTTGAATATTATACCTGCTTAAGGCAAAGCATGGTAACTGGTATGTTTTCTCTGTGGTTTTAAGGTTCTATGGAACTCTGGAATGAAGAGAATGCCAACCTTGTAAAGCTATTCTAGTTGTTTTAACGTGCCATGGTGGTATAGATGCAAATGTTTCTGGATATTTTTGCTTCAGTAAGGTAAATCTTGTTTCTTTTTAGGGGGAGAGGTTGGTGGAGCTGGGTGGAGGTAGAAGGGTGCTATGGTCTGAATGTTGATGTCCTTCCAAAATTCACATGTTGGAACCTAGTACCCAGTGTGATAGAGTTAAGAGGTGGACTTTTGGGAATGATTATGTCGTGAGGGTTCTGCTCTCATAAATGGGATTAGTGCCCTAACAAAAGATGTTGAAGGGAGCTGCCTTCCGCCTTCTGCCATGTGAGAACACAGCAACGAAGCACCAGTTTTCAGTCAGATTCCTCACCAAACACTGAATCTGCGAGTGCTTGATCTTGAGCTTTCCAGCCTCTGGAACTATGAGAAATAAATTTCTGTTGTTTATGAATTGCCCAGTCTCAGCTATTTTATTGTAGCATCCCAATGGACTAAGATGGGGAGTTAGTAGAGTCAGTCTTATGCTGATTTGGTTTGAGGTTACTTATGCTTTATTAGGCTAAAGTCAAACCAGAAATGAACATGGGCACATTCCTCAAGGTTCAGGTCCTGCTCCTAGTCCTGAGCTGAGGGTTTGTGTGCAGTGATAATGAAGGGTGTGCTCTCTGGGGAGATAACAAAGGGAGTGGGAAGCAGCACAAGGGAGAGTGAGCAGGAAGTTAAGCAGGGTGAGATTCCAGGTGATCTTCTAGCCTCAGCCTCATCTGTGAAGTGACCTGGGGCACAAATCACCCCACAGAGTTTGCACCAACTAAAGTGAGGGTGCTGGGCTTTCATATTCCTTCACCAATCAGGTATTGGCTATGAGCAACCCCCTGTAAGCTCCCAGGTGCTTCTGGGTCTCCAAATATGTGGTCAAAATAGTGCTAGGAACCCAAGGGCTGTCACCTGCAGGTGCAGCCAACCAAAGCATATGGAAGCTGGGAGGAGCAACAGAACCTACATGAGATCTGAGGGCATCTGGGTGGCACACTGGTAGGTGCTATGATATCTCAGAAGAGAGCCTTTGTCCACAGAAGCTTGGGGCCTGCCTCATTTATATTTCTTGACCAAATCCCCCTCCTTTCTGTGCCTATCTGTGCTCTAGTCAAAGGCATTGCTATACTATTGTCTACTTATATCTTCCCTTTTATCCCTGTATACTTTTAGTCTCTTTGCCAGGAATGACTCCTCCCAAACCCCTCTTCTCTAACTCAAAGAGTCTGCATCTTTTCTTTGCCTGTTTATATGTCAACTTTGCAAGAATTCTCCCTTTTTTATACCTCCTTGGTCAGAGGCATCTTCCCATCTGTACTCCCCAGAACTTCGCACATTCTAGTGGCATCACTACCTATTTCAATGCAGTGACTACATGCTCCCTGCCTTTCCTCTTATCATTCACACAGCAGTAAGTTTTATAGGAACATGAGAAACTAGAAAGTAGATGGCAATGGATGGCGGAAGTCTCTGAGAGCGAGCTGAGCACCCTGGATTGCTAGCCTAAGCAGTACCTTGGTACAAATTAGACAAAACAGCCTCTCTGTATGGATGCTGCTCTGAGCAAGGGGTATGACTAGACAAGGGCACACAACTTGACTGGTTGCCTTTGTGCAGTGTACAATCTTCACAACTGTATACTGTGGTGCTACCTGGAACACTCCTCCTTGAGCTGGGTCCAGGGAGGGGATCAGGGATATAGGTGATTGATTGTAGAAGAAAGGAACTGTTGCCTGGTTCCCAGAGATAGCCAGGAGATTGTTAGGTAGCAGAGTACATGTGGGGAAGGGTGGAATTGACTAGGAAAGATGCAGCTCAGGCCTGCTCTGCCCTCAGCATTGGTGCCATCACTTCTGATAGCGCTGTAGCAGATTTAAAGAGTTGCCACAGATTCTTTGATGCTTCTCAAATGGAGACATGGAACCCATTCCTCTCCCCTTGAATCTTAGTGGCCTCAGTGAACCACTCATAGCCATCAGATTGCAGTGAAAGTAAAAAAAGATGACTCCTGAGGTTAGGTAAGAAGAGGCTGTATCCCTTCTGCCTTTGTTTCTTGAAACATTTACTCTTGGGATGCTTCATTTCAGAACCCAGTTGCCATGGTGTGAGAAATTAAAACCACATACAGAGGCAACGTGTAGGTGCTTGCTACAGACAATGGCCCCCGCTGAGCTCCCAGCCAACAGCCAGCACCAACTGCCAGCCATAGGAGTGCATGATATCCAGCCCAGTTGGGTCTTCTGATGACTGCAACACCAGGTACCCTCTGATTGCAATGGCATAAAAGGTCTTGAACTGATCCTTTCCCCAGTTCATGATCCATAAATCATGAGCAAAAGATCTTACTGGTTGTTTTAAACCATTAAGTTTTGGTGCTTAAAATTGCCTTTCTGCAAACCTTTGCATCAATAACTTAAAATCTGAGCCTTGATTTAGGATTTTAGTGGGGTAGAGAGAATCAGCTTTATGCTGCTTTGATTGAAGTTTACTTAGGACGAATTAATTTAGGAAAAGGATGTACTCAACATGAGGGGTTAGTGTGAAAATCTCAGGTCATAATAAAATGTTACTTTACTTTGCCAAAGTGTTTTGTGTTGGGTCCGGATAGGGAGAATATAAATTTTCAAAAAAGCTCCCCAAGGTTTCCACACTAGTTTCCCCATGTTTTTGCCTAGATGTTTTCTTGTTTATATATTTTTTTTGTGGTATTTCACAAATATTTGGGGCTGGGAAGGCTCAGATGTAATGGGTTAAATTTAGAGGTCACTTACTTACATTGTCAATAAGAACAGCAGCTCTTTAAATAAGATTTAAAATGCCTTTTAATTATTTGCAGTTGGTTAAAGCCATTTGAGGAATGTGCATAGCAATGCCATGTTAAAAAGAAAAAGTAAGTAAAGGAAGAAAAAAAGTCCCTAAGTTCTTCAATAGAATCTGAGTTACTGCTTTTAAAAATTATTGGCCAAGATGTTGCTGGATTATGGTGCCATATTTATTGTCCAGAAATCTTCCATGGAACTTGGAGAAAGACAAAAGAGAATACCACCTGAAGTCTTCAGTTAGCTCAAAGTTGCCAAAATATTTGGGGTTTGAAGTTGAGCAATGTCACTTTCTTCCTTCATTTGTTGGAGACTGATAACTAAAAGTTGGATTTAGGGATTCAAAGAGATTATTACCCAAACAAAATTTTTATTCAGTTTTGTACAAATGCACTTTAGGAAATTAATGAAACCTGTTAAGTGTTAATATTCTGTGGGGCCATAGATTTATTTGGAAGAGTTCTCATATTCGGAGGCATGGTTATTACCATGTTCTGACTGGCTGCTACACTAGGTAGCCTATTCATGGCTGGCTGATTTAACATGTCCTCTGTGGGGGAGTCACTGGTCACTGCAGATCCAGTTTTTGGACTTAGGGAGATGAGTCTGATTCAGAAGTTGTCTCAAATAGATTCATTGACCCCCATTCTTCAATTTTCAGGTTGCACTGTGATTTTATGCATGTTTCAGAAGACCAGTCCTCCTGCATATTAATCCATGCATGTGGGAATGGAGGACGGAAGTAGGATGTGAACACAAAATTCTTTTTTTTGAGTTCTTTAGCTCCCCAGGGCAGATGGGGGTACAGGTAACAAGCCAATTTGGTGAGTTTGTTTTCTAACCCTTTTAGAAATCAACTGATACCTTTTTTCCCTTTAATCTTTTATGTGTTCTGCCTTTCTTCTCATCCCATTGGGTCAGTCTAACAGAGCTCTGGCTTTGAGAATGGACCCTTAGACTGGGCATGGGGGCTCACGTCTGTAATCCCAGCACTTTGGGAAGCTGAAGTGGGTGGATCACTTGAGGTCAGGAGTTTGAAATCAGCCTGGCCAACATGATAAAACCCCTTCTCTACTAAAAACACAAAAATTAGCCAGGCGTGGTGGTGTGGGGCTGTAGTCCCAGCTAATTGGGAGGCTGAGGCAGAAGAATCCCTTGAACTCAGGAGGTGGAGGTTATAGTGAGCCAAGATTGTACCATTACACTCTAGCCTGGGTGACAGAGTGAGACTCTGTCTCAAAAAAATAAAAAATAAAAAAAAGAACACTTAGATATTCCTTGTACAAATTATACTTTACAGCCTTGAGCTTAAAGGATAGAGCAAAAGAGATGGGCTGACATCAGGTTGGCTTCTACCATGAGAGAGGTACTCAGATGGTGATGAGGGTTAGCAGCCTATCCACATGGAGTGGCCACAGCTAGCAGAAGCTCTGAAGCTGGGCTTTCCCAGATTCCTGGGCTCCCATCCACATCTCCCTGCTATTCTAGCCTTGCAATAACTTTTTTTAAGCCAACCATGTTACCTGGGATTCATTATTATGGCTCTGGGTATAAGCCCATGCTTTGTGAAGTGTGCCATATTTTTGCATTAGCCATAGGCTGTACACTTACACTAATAGAAAGCGCATGTGCCTGGTAGCATTGTGATTACATAATGATGTTTGGTCTGTTAGCACACCCAGTCATTTACCTGTGGTAGCAAGAAGCTGGGAGGACTGTGTGCCATAAACTTGGTGTTGGCATACCACACAGTTTTATGTCCTTCTACCCACTAGTCAGCATCTTGTTGTGAGAATAAATGTTATTGGTTTTTCATGAATTTAACAACATTCATGAAGAACCTATGATGCCCCAGGCATCGTGCTGGGAATAAATGTAGGATGGGTGAGCAAGATAAATGTAATCTCTTTCCTCAAGGAGTTTAGAATTGAAGGGGGGTGGGTGCGGTGGCTCAAGCCTGTATTCCCAGCACTTTGGGAGGCTGAGGCGGGTGGAGCACGAGGTCAAGAGATTGAGACCATCCTGGTTAACATAGTGAAACCCCATCTCTACTAAAAATACAAAAAATTAGCTGGGCATGGTGGTGTGTGCCTGTAATCCCAGCTACTCAGGAGGCTGAGGCAGGAGAATTGCCTGAACCCAGGAGGCGGAGGTTGCGGTGAGCTGAGATCATGCCATGCACTCCAGCCTGGGTAACAAGAGTGAAACTCTGTCTCAAAAAAAAAAAAAAAAAAAAAGAATTGAAGTGGGAGTAGGTACTTATACCCAGAGTGTGGCCCAGCACAGAGGGGTATGAAGGACATGCACAAGGAGCTATGATCAAGATTCACAGACCTCTCTGAGCCAGTGGCATTTAACCTCCAGCTGGAAGGATGAGAAGATTCTGTCTTTGAGAAAAGGTAGCACTGGGGGAAGGGGAAGACAATCTCAATGAGGACTGGTTTATGCTTCACAGTGAGTGTTTTGAGGGAGGTTTATTACATCTCCTTGGTGGATTGACCACCTGAGTCTTGGCTCTCATTGGGGGATGAAAGGCTGTGTCTCATCTGAAGACATTTCCAGGCCCTGTGGACTGGGGGAAGATGTTTATTTGGCAGCTGAGGGCACTTACTCTCACCTTTACGTGCAGGTTGAACTTGGGGAAGCAAAGGTCCCTAATGCCTGCTTGTTTTCAATGTAGGCTGACTGTGATTCTATAGGAGAAAGGAGCCAAGAAGCTTTGGGCTCAACAGGTGTCTGCAGGACACTGGAGCTGGAGGGGCTCCCTGTGGTGTCATTCTGCCACCCCAGAGCTTGGTGGAAGGGGGCGTAGGCCTCATGTTGAGAACCCTGAGAAAGCAGGGCCCTCTAATCCCATTGCTGGCCCTGGTATCACTAAAACCACCTATTCCGTTTCCTTGAGTCCCATATATGAAGGTGTGGCAAGCCAACCCACCACCAAGGAAAAGAGGTGTGGCCCACATGCACACACATGTGTGTCTGCACGCTCATTAATCTAGCCATGGTGGGACAGAGATAGTGCCTACAAACTCCCCAAACTCATTTAAAATTAAGAAAATTCCTCAAAGTCTTCTTTATCTATTAGAAGGTCAATTTCATTCAGTTATTCTATGTCAAGGTTATTTATATAGAATTTGCTGGAGGGTAATGCTTTTTCTTCTCAAGAGCTTTTGACACAACTCAGCATCCATCTTCTCAGAATCTGGTTCTGGACTCTGTGCCTCATGTCTTGATTACAGTGGCCTTTTACCCATAGCTCACCCCAATCCTTCATGTCCTGGGATAAGCATGTTTTTGCTTGTCAGTCTATCCACTAGGGACTCACAGGACATCTTATTGTGAATAATGTCAGATGAGATTTAGGGAGTCTTGCCAACTATAAATCAGTGCCTGGAGGCTTTGGGATTATTCCTACTCACTTTTTCTCTTGGAATTAGGCAGTTTAGTCCCCATGGGTATGGTTTAGCAAGATCTCAGAGTAAAAATTTATTGAAAATAATTTCCAACACAAGTCTAGACTTTTTTGAACATCTCTATTAGCATAAAATCTAGTTTTTTCCCTCTCCAATAAACAAACACACCATTTAGTTCTCCCTTCCACCCTAATTTGTAAGAGAAGGACATGTGATGACCCTAGGTTGGGATCATGTTAGTTTGTCACTGAAAGTTCCTGAGATGCATGAAGTCATGGTTTAACTTTACAGGATGTGCTAAGCATCTCTTTGTGCCATGCCCTGTGCTGTGCATTTGGTGTGTGATGCTATTCAAGATACAGCTTCTACCTTGGGGGAACTAAAGTCTGCCTTGAGAGACACACAAGTAGAGAATTAAGCATAGAATGAAATGACAAGGCCTATAAGGGAGGTATTTATATATTAGTTATATATACTACAGGAATGAAAAGGTAGAAGAGAAAATCCTGCTGTTTGGGGTGGTGGAGAAGAGGCATGGAGGGGAGGGATTTTGGCCTTTAAAGACATTTGGCAGTATCTGGAGACATTTTTATTATTTCAACTAGGGGAATGGAATTTGTTACTGGCACCTAGAGGCCAGGGATGCTGCTGAGTAACCTACAATGCATCAACAACCTCCTACAGGAAAAACTTATCTGGTCACAAACATCAAGACTGAGAAAGAGTGCTGTAAGGGAGATGTTTGAGTTGAGCCTTGAAGATGACCGGAGTCTGCTAGGCAACAACTCAGGAAGGCCATTTTGCTCAAAGGCTTCATTACACTGCTAACTTTGTGGACCAGAGAGGAGACAAGACCAAGAGGAGATGAGGCTCTGGGTTTGGATTGTTAGCTCACAGTGATGGTGTTCCTGGGTGGCTCAGAGCCGGCTCCAGGTGGTTCCTTCTCCCACTATGGTGAAAATTAGGGGTAGTTGGGCAGGCGGATGACATTTTCTACTTTTTTTGTGGTAGTTTAAAAAGGAGAATTAAGGAATTTGTCCTTCTCTTGATTCTGAAGAGGGTGGGTGGCCAGTGTTCCAGGAAAGGGATGCGGGAAAGAGCAGAGAAGACATCTCCAATTATAAGTAAATTGATTTAAGCCTGTGGCTCGCAACAGTACATGAAGTGGCCAGACCACTATATATAAACACTCAGAGGTACAGACTTAGGTGCCAGTCGTTAAACCTGTTCTACCCCAAAGTCTGGAATGGAAGGACTAAGCTGTACCATTGATTCTGCAAAAGTATCTTTGGATTGCTATCAGAAAAATGTTCTTAAGCGAAGTGCAACATTATCTAAATGGACCCTCTCAATAACCCTTTGAGGCTGGTTGATAAAGGCAATAGAACATTGAAGCATAATACTACAATGAAGGAAACAAACCCAGGGCAACTGAGGGTGCTGCTCTGTCCACAAGTGTCACTGATTGGGAGAGTAGAAGGCCAGAGTCTGGTCTGGCTGGTGGACCAAGTTGAGCTCTTTGTAGGGATTGTCTCTAGTCCTGGGAAAGTCCTACCCTTTATCCGTTGGTCTGTTCCTCTCATCCATGCTGGCTTTTGTTTGTTGTTTTTCTGTTTTCCCCCATGTCTTAGTCAGTTTTTTGCTGCTATAACCGAATACATGAGACTGGGTAATTTATAAACAAGAGAAGCTTATTTAGCTCAATGTTCTGGAGGCTGGGAAGTCCAAGAATGAGGGGCTGCATCTTGCAAGGGCCTTCTTGCTGCATCATAACCTGGAGGAAGACGTTACGTGGTGAACATGTGAGATCAAGAAGGGAAGTCAGGCAAAACTTGTTCTTTTTATGAGGACTCCACTTCTGAGAGAACTAACCCACTCCCACAAAAATGGCATTAATCCATTCGTGAAGGTGGAGCTCTCATGACCTAATCACCTCTTAAAGGTCCTGTCTTTTAATACTGTCACAATGGCCATTACATCTCAAAGTGAGTTTTGGAGAACACATTCAAACTACAGCACCCCAATATGATTAATCATCACAATAAGGACATTATAAGGTATAAGGAAAGCAAGAGCTCCCACAATTCCTCTCCCTAGGACAATTGTTTAGTTTTGTTTCCTGCCATCATCCACACGGATTCATAGTTACAAAAATAATGTAATTGCCATTGAGTTCTTTTTCACAGAATATGATGTGCTTGTTCATGTTCTCACAAAGGCCCCCATGAATCATTTCAGTGAACCCCTATTATCCATCAAGGTCATGTGCCATCATTTACCTATCAATTCTCCTTTTTGGTCACTGTGGAGGTTTTCAGAGTTTCAGTATCACCAGTAACATTGTAGTGAGCATCTTTGTATAAATAGTTTTTTTTTTTTTTGCTTCCTTTCAAAGATTTCTTTAGAATACATTTCCAACAGTGGGATTAATGTGTCAAAGGGTATGAATATCTTCATGGATCCTGATATATATTGTCAAATTGCTTTCCAGCAGAGTGTAGCAATTTATTTACCTGACATGAATAAATGAGTGTAGCAGGCTTGCAAAATGTTGCCAGCATTGGATGTTATTATTTTATTTTCAAACTTCTTTTGCTGGTTTAATAAATATAAAAGGATACCAATTACACACAGGTAACATGCCTAGCAATGTGTTTGGCACTGGTTGTTTTTGCTAGTGTTTCCCTGCAGCTTATGATTCCTATCCTTATCCTTGGACTACAGCCTAGACCTTCTGTCTGTCCCACATGGCTCCCAGCCTGACCTTGATTGCTATCAGTCTCTAGGGAGCATTTGGCTTCGGCTTGACCCAGTTTAATGATGATGCTGAGTGTCTAGATAGAGCTCACAAGTAGCATTGTGGGTTAAAAGATGCCCATATTTATCTTTTGGCTCCCCAGTTTATAAGCTGTGTGACCTTTGATAAATTTTAATTTCTCCAAACCTGAGATTAATTGAGATGTATGTTAAGCAAGTAACACTGTGCTTGATACAGAGTAAGTTATGTTAGTCTTAATAATAGTAATAATAATAATCTATTTTAATAACTCGCAACCTTTGAGATAGGTACTGATGTTATCCTCATTTTAAAGGTAGACCATTGAGGCTCCAAGAGGTTAAGCCCTTTGCCCAATATGTGCAGTCTAATGCAGAGTGACTTCTACCCTCTGTCCCCAGCTTTGCGACATGGATGAGTGGTCCCAGTGAGTAGTAGGTATGTTCATGAAAACCATTTCTGTACCAGGACAGCCAGCACTAACTTACCTTCACACAAAAGTGACTACAGATTGCATACACGTAGACCTCCAAACTCAAACTAAAGATGAACCCTTATCTAGATTCCAAAAATGCCAGCAGCCACTCCAGTACTCTGCAGTCTGAGGGGAAGTAGGCTGGAGGAAAAGTTAGAATGACAAGAGAGGTGAGTCATGACCAATTGTGGTTAAAATGTCTTTCTGTTGAAAAACTTAGAAAAACCTATGACCACGTGAACTTATTTCTTGGGGCCCTGGAGCTGGAGCCTCGTTAGCTTCATGGTAAATTGGACACTGTCCTGAACTCATGACTAGCAGTCAACCAAAAATGGGACGGCTAGTTACTTTTGATTGCTGGTTGCTTTTTTTCTGAATTAAAACTTCGTTATTAGCATAGTTCAGTCTGAGAGTTACTGCCAGGGTGGAATTACTCTAATTAAGAGGAAAAGAAAAATATGTTGCTAGTCATTAATTTTTCTTGATTAGAGGGTGACCCAGTTTGAGGTTAAACGAAGAGGACTGAGGTAGTAATTTAGCACTCTGGGGGTTTGTGGAGATTTTTGTGAGCTGGAGAAGCAACAGCTGGATCTTGGGGTTGCCACCATATTTGAATTCATAACTAGTTGTAAAAAGGTGTGTAAGAAATCTTCAGAAATGTCATGCTTATTTTTAAAATGAATAAAAACAAGGATAGGGTCAGGGCACAGCACTGTAATTTAAATGCTACCAGTGCTGCATCTGTGTCACAAAAAATGAATGAAAGCTTTTTCTGTGTTAAATGTGAAAATATCGTATTATCTTGATTTAAGGGTCCTGGCTTTGACTTGTCAAATTCTGGAGTAGCTAGAAATTTTACCTTTGGCATATGCACATAACACTGAATATATGTTAAAATAGGTGTAATATTTCACTCACTTAAGTACACATCATTTGAGGTTTCTGTGATGAAAGCAAAGCACCCTTTAGTGCAAAGGGCACAGACTTGGAGCCAGAAGACCTGAATGTGAGTCCTGCCTTTGCTAGCCCTGTGACTTTGAAGGTAATCTTTTTGAGCCTCTGAACTAGTTTCCATATGGTAAATTGTAAGTATCCTCACTCATATATTATACACCTAGTTTAATAAAACATATGGAAAAGTAAAGTGACACATAAATGTTATTATGATATCATTGAGTTCTCATATCACTTGTAAGTTGGGACTTTATATAGTATCTTTGAGAAGGCGGGGGGAGGAAAGAGTGAAAACCTTGGGGTGGCTTCAAGACTGTAGGAATCATTCTTTTTCTTTTTTTTTAAGAAAAGCTTTATTGAAGTATAATTGACAAATAAAAACTGTGTATATTCAAGGTGTACAATATAATGTTTTGATATACATATATACTGTGAAATGATATTCCTAATGAGGTTAATTGACATGTTCATAAGCTTAAGATCTACTGCCTTAGGGAATTTCAAGTATTCAATACAGTATAGTTAGCTATAGTCACCATGCTGTACATTAGGTATCCAGAAGTTACTCATCTTATAACTGCAACTTTCTATCCTTTGACAACATTTCCCTTACCCTGCAACCCTTGGCAACCACCATTCTATTCTCTGCTTCTATGCGTCAACTCTTTTACATTCCACATATAAGTGAGATAATGTAATATTTGTCTTTCTGTGTTTGGCTTATTTCACTTAGCATGATGTCCTCCAGGTTTATACGTATTGTCACAAATGGCAAGATTTACTTCGTTTGAAAGATTGAATGATATTTTGTTTATAATATATATGTGTATATGTATGTGTATATATATGTATCATATATATATCAATTTCTTTATCCATTCATCTATCAATGAACCATTAGGTTGTTTCCATATCTTACAACGCTGCAGCAAATATGGGAGTGCAGTTATCTCTTTGACACACTATTCATTTGTTTTAGATATCATATCCAGAAGTGAAATTGATGGATTATATGATAGTACTATTTTTAACTTTTTGAGGAGCCTCCTTACTGTTTTCTGTAATGGCTGCACCAATTTACGTTCCCACCAGCAGTAGACAGGGGTCCTCTTTTCTCTATATTGTCACCAATACTTGTTATCTGTTGACTTTTTGATAATAGCTATTCTTTTTTTATTGTATTCATTAATTTTTTTATTTTTCATTTTTGTGGATGCATGGTAGGTAAATACATTTATGAGGTATATGAGATGTTTTGATACAGGCATGCCATGCATAATAATTACACTATGAAAAATAGGGCCTCCATCCCCTCAAGTATTTACCAAATTGTAGAGTTCGTATCCCCTTTGTGTTACAAACAATCCCGTTACACTTTTAGTTATGTAACTTATCCAGAAGATTCAACACCAATTCAATGTAAAATTTATTATGTAACTAAAAGGTATAATTGGATTGTTTGTAACACAAACAGAATACAAACTATATGTATTTTCAGTTATTTAAATTATTATTGACAATGGTCACCATCTTGTGCCATCAAATTCTAGGTCTTATTCATTCTTCCTATTTTTTTGTACCCTTTAACCACCCCTGTCTTTTTCCCAGTCCCCACTACCCTTCTCAGTCTATAGTAAACATCCTTCTATTTCCTATCTTCATGAGTGACTTCAACTGTTTCGATTTTTAGATCCTACAAATAAGTGAGATCATGTGATGTTTGTCTTCCTGTACCTAGCTTATTTCACTGAGCATAATGACCTCCAGTTTCATCCATTTTGTTGCAAAGGATAGGATCTCATTCTTTTTTATGGCTGAATAGTACTCCACTGTGTTTATGTACCATATTTTCTTTATTCATTCTTCTGTTCATGGACACTTAAGGTTGCTTCCAAATCTTGGCTTTTATGAATAGTGCTGCAATAAACATGGTAGTGCATATATCTCTTCTTTGATAATAGCTATTTTAATGTGTGCGAGGTGATACAGTTTTAACTTGCATTTCCCTCACAAGTAGTAATGTCGAACATTTTTTCATATACTTGTTGGCCATTTGTATGTCTTCTTTGAAATATGTCCATTTGGGTCCATTGCCCTTTAAAAAATTGGTTTATTTACTTGTTTTTGCTCTTGAGTTGTGAGTTCCTTATATATTTTGGATATTAAGCCCTTATTAGATATATGGTTGGCAAATATTTCATGGGCTGCTTCTCATTTGGTTGATGGTTTGCTTTGCTGTGCAGAAATGTTGTAGTTTGATGTAGTCTCATTTGTTCATTTCACTTTTGTTGTTTGTACTTTTGGTGTCATATCCAAAAATATCATTGCCAAGACCAATATCATGAAACTTTTCCTTTTTGTTTTCTTCAAGAAGTTTTACAGTTTTAGGTATTATATTTAAATCTTTAATTCATTTTGAGTTGATTTTTGTGTATAGTATAGATAGGACCCAATTTCACTTTATTTATTTATTTTTTTGGCATGTGAATGTTCAGTTTTCCCAATACTATTTATTGAAGAGACTATCTTTTCCCTGTTGTGTATTCATGGCACCTTTGTCAAAGATTAGAACACCAGGTATGAATGGATTTATTTCTGGTCTTTTTATTCTGTTCCATTGGTCTATGGGTTTGCTTTTAGGTTAGTAGCATCCTGTTTTGATTATTATAGATTTGTAATATAATTTGAAATGAGGAAGTGTGAGGCCTCCAGCTTTGCTCTTCCTGCTCAAAATTGCTTTAGCTATGCAGGGTCTTTTGTTCCTTCCATATGAACTTCAGGATTGGTTTTCTATTTCTTTGCAAAATGCTGCAGAAGCTTTGATCTGTAGATTGCTTTGGGTAGTAAGGACATTTTGGCAATATTGATTTTTCCAATCTACAAACATATACCCTTGCATTTCTTTGTGCCTTCTTCAATTTCTTTCCTCAGTGTTTTCCTTTATAGTTTTTATGTACAGATCTTTCATGTGCTTAAGTATTTTCCCAGGTACTTTATTTTTTGATGCTGTTATAAGTGAAACTATTCCCTTAATTTCTTTTTTTGATTGTTTGTTGTTAGTATATTGAAATGCAACTGGTTTTGTATGTTAATTTTGTATTTTGCAAGTGTACTGAATTAATTTATTTGAAAGAATTTTTAAAATAAGTACATAATTAAAAAATAATTTTTAAAGATCGTGTCATGTGCAAACAGAGATGGGTTTTTTTTTCCTTTTTTCTTTACAATTTGGGTGCCTTTTATTTCTTTTTCTTGCCTAATTGCTCTGGCTAGGAGTTCTAGTACTGCATTGAGTAGAAATGGCAAGAGTGTGCATTCTTGTTATATTCCTGACCTTAGAGGAAAAACTTCCAACTTTTTATTATTAAATATGAGGTTAGTTCTGGGCTTGTCATATATGACTTTTACTATATTGAAGTACATTACTTCTGTAACTAGTTTGTTGAGAATTTTTATCATGAAAGGATGTTGAATTTTGTCAAGTGCTTTTTCTACATCTATTGAGATGATTGTATCATTTTCACCCTTCATTCTGTCATGTAGTATATCACATATTTTGACTGGCATATATAGAATCATTCTTTCATCTCACCTGGTGATGGTGAATGATTCTTTTAGTGTGGTGTTAAATTCAGTTTGCTAGTATTTTGTTGAGAATTTTTGCATCTATTTTCCTTAGGGATATTTGGAAAATATGTGCAAATTTTTGGAAATAATAATAATTTTATTATTATTTTTAGTGTCTATATCTGAATTTGGTATTAATCTGGCCTCCAATATGAGTTTGAAAGTATTCCCTCCTCTTCAGTTTTTTGATGGATTTAGAGAGGGTTGATATTAATTCTTTAAATGTTTAGTAGAATTTATCAGTGAAGCCGTCAGGTCCTGGGCTTTTCTTTTTTAAAAATTAAAAAAATTTATTGACACAAAATTGTACCTATTTTGGGGGGTACATGGTGATATTGCAACACATACAATGTATAGTGATCAGATTGGGGTAGTTAGTATATCCATCATCTAAAACATTTATCATTTCTTTGCTAAATATCCTCCAATATTCAATATCCTCTAGCCAGATATTTGAAACATATTATTGTTAACTCTCATCATCCTACAATGCTATAAAACATTAGAATGAGATTTTCTTTGATGGAAAGTTTTTGAATACTGATTCAGTGGCTACTTATTTTTGTTCTGTTTAGATTTCCTGCTTCTCCATGATTCAGTCTTGGTAGTTTGTATATTTCTAGGAGTTGATCTGTTTTTTCTAGGATATCCAATTTGTTGACAGATAAGCGTTCATAGGAGTCTCTTATGATCCTTTGTGCTTCTGTGCTGTCAGTTATTAGGCCACCTCTTTAATTTCTGATTTTATTTGAGTCTTCTCTATATTTTCTTAGTCTTGCTAAAGACTTGTCAGTTTTGTTTATCTTAAAAACTCTGTTTCATTGATCTTTTCTATTGTTTTTTACTATTTTATTTATTTTTGCTCTGATCTTTGTTATTCTTTCTACTAACTTTGGGCTTAGTTCTTTTTTTAGTTCATTGAGCATAACATTATTAGGTTGTTTGAGATCTTTGCTCTTTTTAATGAGAGTGTTTTCACTATAAATTTCCTTTGTAGAACTGTTTTTGCTGGGGGGATGGTGGCATATGCCTGTAGTCCCAGCTATCAGGAGACCGAGACAGGAGGATTACTTGAGCCCAGGAGTTCAAGTACAGCCTGGAGAACATAGTGAAACCCAGTATCTAAGTTTTTAAAGTCCTCTTTAGGACAAAAGCCTGGATAACTGTTTTGCTGGATCCCATAAGTTTTAGTATGTTGTGTCTCTATTTTTATTTGTCTCATGATACTTTTAAATTTCCCTTATGATTTCTTCTTTGACCCACTGGTTATTCAGGAGTATGTTGTTTAATATCCACATATCAGTGAATTTCCCAGTTTTCCCCTTTAATGATTTCTAGTTTTGTAACATTGTGGTCAGAAAGGATACTGGATATGGCTTCAATCTAAAATGCGTTCACACTTGTTTTGTAGCCTAACAAATAATCTAACCTGGAGAATGTTTTATGTGCACTTTAGAAAAATGTGTATTTTGCTGCTGTTGGATGGAATGCTTTGTTTATGTCTTTTTAGTCCATTTTATCTATAGTGTTGTTCATATCCTCTATTTCCTTATTGATTTTTTGTCCAGATGATTCACTGATGTTGAGCATGGGATACTGAACTTCCCTACAATTATTGTATTGCTGCCTGTCTCTCCCTTTATATCTATTAATATTTGCTTCAGTTAGTTAGGTGCTGCAATGTTGAGTGCATACATATTTACAACTGTCATATCCTTTTAATGAATTTATTCCTTTATCACTATATAATGACCTTCCTTGTTTCTTTTTAGTTTTTTTTTTTTTTTTGAGATGGAGTTTCGCCCTTGTTACCCAGGCTGGAGTGCAATGGCGTGATCTCGGCTCACCGCAATCTCCGCCTCCTGGGTTCAGGCAATTCTCCTGCCTCAGCCTCCCGAGTAGCTGGGATTACAGGCACGCACCACCATGCCCAGCTAATTTTTTGTATTTTTAGTAGAGACGGGGTTTCACCATGTTGACCGGGATGGTCTCGATCTCTCGACCTCGTGATCCACCCGTCTCGGCCTCCCAAAGTGCTGGGATTACAGACTTGAGCCACCGTCTTTTTAGTTTTTGAATTAGTCTATTTTGTATAAGCATAGCTATCTCTGCTCTCTTTTGGTTTTCTTTGCATAAAATATCATTTTTCATTCCTTCGCTTTCAGTGTAAGTATGTTCTTAAAGCTGAAGTGAGTCTTGTAGGCAGCATATAATTGTATTATATATATAAATATATATATATATTTTAATCCATTCAGCCATTCTATGTCTTTTGATTGGATAATTTAATTCACTTGCTTTAAAAGTAACTATTGTTAGGTAATAACTTACTGTTGCCATTAAAAACTGTTTTCTGGCAGTTTTATAGATCTTTTGTTCCTCCGATCTTCTCTTATTGTATTCTGTTGTGATTTGCTGCACTGGTGTGCTTTGATTCCCTGTACTGGTATGCTTTTACTTCTTTCTGTTTTTCTCTTTTATGCGTCTACTAGATTTTGCTTTGTGGTAACTTTGAGACTTACAAATAATACCTTATAGTGATAGCAGTGTATTTTAAGCTGATAGTAACTCAACTTTGACTGATAGAAGTCTACACTTTTACTCCCCTTCCCCACATTTTATTTTTTTGATGTCACAATTTACTCTTTTTACATAATCTGTCAAATAGAAAATTATTGTCACTATAATCATTTTTAATAGTTTTGCTTTTAACCTTTATATTAGAGACACAAATGATTTACATACCACTATTACAGTATCTGGGTTTTCTAAATTTTACTGCATGTTTACTTTCACCAGTTAATCTAATACTTTTATATGTTTTCATGAAACCTATTATGTATATTTCATAAACATATGCTACTAATTAGCATCCTTTTGTTTCAGCTTGAAAAATTTCCTTAGTATTTCTTGTAAAGCAGGTCTAGTGGTGATGAACTCCTTTAGTTTTTGCTTGTCTGAGAAAGTCTTTCTCCTTCATTCCTGTAGGATAGTTTTGCCAGGTAAAATACTCTTGGTTGGCAGAATTTTTTTTTCCTTTCAGGCTTTGAAAATACTCAATTTTTACCTGGCCTGCAAACTTTCTGCTAAGAAATCTGCTAGTCACCTTATGGAGGATCCTTTATATGTGAGGAGTTTCTTTTCTCTTGCCGTTTTCAAGATTCTCTCTTTGTATTTGATGTTTGACAATTTGTTGTGATATGTCTTGGTGAAGTCTTCTTTGGGTTGAACCTTATTGGAGACCTTTGAGCTTCATATACCTGGATGTTAATGTCTTTCTTCAGATTTGAGAAGTTTTTGTCCATTACTTTTTAAAATAAGCTTTCTCTTTTTTTCCCCCTGTATCTTCTCTTTCTAAAATTCCTGTAGTGCAATGTTAGCTCTCTATGGTGTCTCATACATTGTGCAGGCTTTCTTCTTTCCTTTTGGTTCTTTTTTCTTTTTTATCCTCTGAATGGAAATTTAAAAATGTACTATCTTTTCTTTCTTCTGCTCAATCAAGCCTGCTCTTGGTGCTATTTATTTTTTATTTTATTAATTGTATTCTTCAGCTCTGGAATTTGTTTGGTTCTTTTTAATTATTTTTTAAAATCTCTGTTTAACTTCTAGTTTTATTGTTTTCCTGATTTTTTTTTGAAGTTGTCTATCAGTGTTTTCTTGTAGCTTGGACCAAAAGTAATTACTTTGAATTCTTTGTATGTATATTTCTGTTTCTTTGGTATTGGTTACTGGAAAATCGTTGTGTTTCGTTGGTGGTGACATGTTTCCTTAGTTTTTCATAGCTAGTTGCCTTGCATTGATGTCTGTGTCTTTGATGAAGCAGTCAACTCTTCCAGATACTACAGACTGGTTTTAGTAGGGAAAGAACTTTGCCAATGGGTGGGTATGAGGTCACTGGCTGGGTGGGGTACAGTGGTTTCCACTCCAGTGAAGGTACAGTGGCATAGTGTTTATGCAGCTCTGTCAGATGAAGTTGGCATCAGCAAAGCATCCAAAGACCCTCAGTGGCCAAGGCTGTGGTGTGTATCCACAGTTATAGTGAAGGTTGTTAGGATTTCCAGTATTAAAGGCTGCTAGAGTTTTTTTAATCTCTTTTTCTTACATGGGTAAAGTTGTGGCTGAGAGGATTCCTCTTGGCATTGAGCCTGACTCATGGTGGGCTCTGGTATGGGAAGCACTGGCATCTGAAGCTCAGTGCCTATGGAGCAGTCACAGAGCCAGAGTCTGAAGTGTGTGCTCATGTGGAACTGACAGTGGCTCCAGGGTCTGGAGTGTGGGCATGTGCAAAGCTACCACTGCTTCAGACATCAGGGTAGCGGTTGCTATGTTGCTACAGTGGTTGCTATTGCATCTGCAGTGCTGATGCTCACAGAGCAGCCACAGAACCAGGGTCTGGAATGCTGGTACACATGGACTGATAGTGGCTCCAGGGTCTAAGGCAGGGCTAGCCCGTAGTGGTGGTGACTCTGGTGCCTGAGCTTCAGGTGTGAATGGTACAGCCATGGATTTGGGATCTGGAGTGCAGACATGCACAGAGTAGCTGCAGGTTTGAGGTCTAGGGTGCAGGCAGGGTTGGGGGGTGGCAACCCCAGGCCCAGGGTGGCACAACATGGCTTTTTCTTGGTGGGAGTGTGCAGCAGTGTCTCCCTATCCCAGAAGTTCTCAGTGGTGATGGCTGTTGATTACTTCAGTGGTGAAGGCTGCCAGTGTCCTCTGCAGAGCAGGCCACTGGGGAGCAAGGTGGCACCTGCCATATGGCTGATACTGATAGCCTCTACCCTTCTTTGTTCCTAGCTATCTCTAGATGTCTCAAGTATGTCTATCACCACAGCGATTCTTTCTGTGTGTCAATTCGTTATTTTTTGCTCCACTGTGTTTTTGCAGGTTTTTATTTGAAACCTTGAGCCCTCTCAGGACTATTTTCACTTGTGGACAGCTGTCTAATTGTTTTTTGTAGGGGGATTAAGGCTGGTATCTCCTACTCTGCCATCTTGCTGACATCCTTCTCAAGGACCATTAATCTTTAGTTAATGTGGAAGAACCTCTTTTCGCTGCAGTTGAGTTGCCGCAGCACCTCTGTACTGGTTGCCTGTTGGTTCTGTGAATGTCTCCTCATTATCCTATTTCTCTTTCTTCTGAATTGCAGTGTCTAATCTTTCAAAGAATAACTATTGCTTCTCTACATTAAGTGCTTCCAGAGACATTGCCTCTAGTCTTGGCCATAGCAGTGGACATAAAATGCAAGCCTGGTCAATTATAATGTTTGCCATGGGATGGCAAAAGTGAGCCAATCAGAATGCTTCTTGGGGACTTATATGGATACTAGGCAGGAGAGCCCTTTCCTTTTTCTAGGGCTGATAAACTGAAGTATCATATGCCACACAATACAAAGAGAAAAATAGACAATACTTTTTGAGACCTTTCTGTCTCTGTGAACCAGCTCTATCTATTATCAAGGTTTAAGGACAGTAAAGAGAGATTTGGTTTTGGGAACAGGGATCTCTTTTGCTCCTTAAATCATATGACGTTGTGGGTGGCTTCTGAAGAGGCCACAGTAATTTCCCAGAACCCCACATCATCCTCTGTTCTTTATATGGACGCTTTCTGTTCACACAAGAACGAATGGGACAACAACATCATCATCAACAACAACAAAACTGATAGAAGAGAAGGAACTGGTGACCTAATCCAGACCTAACTGCCTCACTTAAGTCCCTTCATGTTGTACCACATCAGAAGTGCCTTAAGAAGCCACAGAATAATGAAGAAAACCTGTTTTAAACAGGTTCTTCATGTGGTTATTAATGCAATAAACATTTACTGAGTGTCTGCTGTGTTCAGGTCCTTCTCCAAGGACTGGAACTAATTGCAGTGAATAAAATGGACAAAACCCCCTGACCTCAGGAGCTTACTGTTGGGGTTGGGAGACAGGGAGGATGTATATGTGTGCACGCATGTGTGTGCATGTGTGTGTGTGCATGTATGTGTGTAAGGGGGGAGTTTGGAGGGTTGCAGTTTTAAGTGGGGCAGTCAGAGAATACCTCACTGAGAGGGTGACAATCGTGCAAAGATTTAGAGGAGATGAGCAAGGGGCCCAGCTGGTGATGGGGGAAGAGTGTGCAGAGGGAACAGCTGACACAAAGGCCCTAAAGCAGAAATGCACCTGCTGTGTTCTGGGAATGGGAGCAGAGCAAGGCTGGGAGATGTCAGGGACGTCGGCAATGGGAAAATGGTGCAGAACCTGGTGGGCCTACTGTGAACATTTGAGGTTTGGCTCTGAGCGGGGTGAGAAGCCTGCGGCAGCTGCCAGGCTGAGGTTTTATCAGGCTCATGCTGGCATCTCTGCTGAAGGTATTCTGAAGCTGTGGCAGCTGCCAGGCTGAGGTTTTATCAGGCTCATGCTGGCATCTCTACTGAAGGTATTCTGAAACCATGGCCATCTGCAGCCTCTGCTAATCTAAGCTGCCTCCCATATAGAGCCAAGGAGGTTGTGAAATAAGCCAGTGTATGGGAAGTCCCCAGCATGGAAGTGATTGGCTTCCAGTACCCTCCTCAAAGCAGGATTGAGGGGGCAGGGAGAGAAAGAGAGTTTGTCATTGAAAAGAGGCAAGGAGAGAGAGAAAGAGCAGCTCCAAGACAGTAAGTGGAGGTAGGGCTGTTCCCTACCTATCGCAAATTTTCTAAGGACTGGTCCAAGAGCCTGCTTAGATCTTCATGCTACTCCGAAGTCCTTGTGCCATATGCAATATTGCCTGGCACAGAATGGATCCTGATAAATCAGTGTTGAAAGAATGAATGAATACAATCCAGTTTTGCAGTTTCTTTACTGAGTTTCCAGTCACACCGACCAGCCATGCCCTGAGCCACTGAGTCACTAACTCAACTAACTCAAGGACAGCTGCAAGAAAAGTGAGGTCTCCAAGATTGCATCTGAGTACTAGGAACATGTGGTAATGGTTATTATGCCCATGTTCACTTCTAATCTGAATATCTGTTGCTGTCAGTTAGCTTCTAAGTTTCATTTTAAGGGCAAAACTGCAGCAATTACAAGATGTGGAGGCATCTCTGAGCTGCAGGAATAGGCTGCTCAAGCCCCCTGGGGCCACACACCTTCCTCTTTGATCTGCAAAGTCTCCCTTGGTCCCGGAGACTGTGCACATTTTGGAACAATGTAACTTCATAATATTTTTATGATCTTTGGGGCTGAGTTTAAAGAAGAGATGGTGGCTTATAAAATTTTTTTATTTATGACATAATTTTCAGAATTCAGTATTCACAAATACTGGCAAGGTTGAATTTATGAAAGCAGAGGCTATTTTGTTATCTTCCTAGTTCATAAAACGTTGCCTCTGAAGGGGATGTTAGAATTGGATGCAGTGAATAGCATCGTGGGAGCTGCTTGTCCTCAATAAGCACGTTCCTGAAATTGTATTATGACCTGCAGTTGAAAGGCTAAACAGTATGCATTCAACTAGTAATTCACATATAGATTTCAATTTGGCTGAAGAAAGTTTTGTTTTCCTGGGTCTGTTCTTAATTAGTAATTCGATTCAAGTTTAATTAACATTGCCTAGTGATTGTTTTTGCTTCCTTAGCATTCTTCAACCTATTAGCTTTGAAATTTGAAGTAGCTATCTCAAGTGGATAAAGAACATGTTTTTTTCTTAGAGACAGTTTCTTCAGTAGGAAATATTGTAATTCAGTTATTTGCAATTGGCAGCAACGGGTGGAACAGAGCCTAGGGGTTTCAGCAGAGGTCGTGGTAGGGACCATCCCCAGAGACCCCTGCTGCCCACCTGCCTGCTGATGTAAACACAGGATTGGACCGACTCACAACCAAAGTCTTGATCCAGTGTGTGGATGTAAAAACCTTCCTGGCATATTTATGAAACCCGAGCTGCTCTTTGCAAAGGAGGTTTTTTCGTTTGTTTTTTAAAGGGAAAGGCTGAGTATCTAAGAGGCATGAAAATAATGGATCATTTTAGAGAGATTCTATATGACAAGGGAAATAAATAATGTCATGCATTCAACTTTTCTTTTTTAAAAAGCTTTTCAGAAATGTGCAGAGAAATCCAATTATGGAAACAATTGATAATTGCTAGAACTGATGTTCTTTACAACAGAGTATATTACAAGAGAAACCTAGGAGAAAATTCATAAGCTTGATCTACAACGTAGCAAAAGTGTTGGAAGAAAAGCAACTCCCAAGTGGAAGGGAACAGGCTGTCCCAGTTGTTCAAAGCCTCTTAGGGACAATTCCCAGAGGCCTTTCTTCACGGAGGATGACAATATACATTTGAACCCAGGCTCAAACAACTGCCCCGTTGATGACTTTTTTTTTTTTTGAGACTGAGTCTTGCTCTGTCACCCAGACTGGAGTGCAATGGCATGATCTCGGCCCACTGCAACCTCTGCCTCCTGGGTTCAAGCAATTTTCCTGCCTCAGCCTCCCGAGTGGCTGGGACTATAGTCATGTGCCACTGTGCCCGGCTAATTTTTTTGTATTTTTTGATAGAGATGGGTTTCACATGTTGGCCAGGCTGGTGTCAAACTCTTGGCCTCAAGTGATCTGCCTGCCTCAGCTTCCCAAAGTGCCCGTTGATGACTCTTTTGTGGCAGGTCTTGTAAGTTAGTGGTAAAGAGCTCAGATCTGGGCTGGAATCCTGGCTTCACCACCGACAGGTCATATGATATTGGACGAGTCACTTAATCTCTGGGTCTATAAAATGGGGATAGCAATCATGGGTAGCTTTTACGTGGCTGTGGTGGGTTAAATGCGATCATATATGATAAGTGCCCTAGCCTGTGGTTCCCTCCTAGTTTTAGCCACTGAGAGCACAACAGGTCAACCTCTCAGTTAGAAAGACAAGGGGGGTTATTCTCAAGAGAGACGGGACAAATCAGCCTGCTTTAGAGACGCTTGTCCTTCACTTGGAAATGTTTTCCTTTTGGCAGAGGCTGGCATTTTGTGGTCACCCACCAGCAAGGAGAGGCTCAGGCTAGGACATAGTGTAGTATCTTGGCATTTGGATTCCTCCTCTGGGTCTCAGGTGAATGGCCCAGCAGATAAATACTCATGATTCCCTAGGGCCTGGGAGGTGGACTGGGAAAGGTAAAGTATTCTGAGAGCAGACGTACACAGGGGATCACCTGGTTCCTGGGCAGCTCATTCTAGCAGGGATTATAATGTGGCTTAATCCAGGTATTGCTTCTGCACCAGGGCCTGATAGACACGAACACACCTCTGAGTCTCACTGAGCTGTGTGTCTTGTCTTCCTCAATTCTGAGCAAGGCCTGGATTTTTACAGATTAGAAACTCTTGAGGGGCTGGGTATGGTTGCTCACAACTGTAATCCCAGCACTCTCAGAGGCTGAGGCGGATGGATCACCTGAGGTCAGGAGTTCGAGACCAGCCTGGCCAACATGGCGAAGCCCTGTTTCTACTAAAAATACAAAATTAGCTGGGTGTGGTGGCGGGCACCTGTAATCCCAGCTACTCAGGAGGCTGAGGCAGGAAAATGGCTTGAACCCAAGAGGTAGAGGTTGAAGTGAGCTGAGATCATGCCTCTGCACTCCAGCCTGGGTGACAGAGCGAGACTCCATCTCAAAAAAGTAACTCTCTTGAGGGGTTTTATAAATTCTCTCTGGTGGATGTGTGCTTACCCCATGTCCTTGCTTTGCTGATGCTTTCATATCAATCTCTCGGCTTTAAAGTGTGAGAAGCAAAGAAAAAAGATTCAAATATTTAAAAGCTTTATTTCTAATTATTTTTGTAACCCAGAAGTAGATGATTCTTTGTACATTGTCAAGTGCTGGTTTGATTTTCCTCTGGGTTCTTCCTTCTTCACTCCTACTGGGAAGTGGAAGCGACAACTTTTGGTTACTCTCCCTGCTTTTTCTGATCTCATCTCTCCATGTATTTAGTTTTATCTTTCTAAAAGCAAGTGATGAGCCCGAGATAAGGTACCATCATATTGTGTATGTGTGTGTGTTTAGAGATTGTCTTTTCTTCCCCCAAAAATGAGTAAAAATGGAAGTGCCAAACCCAGGTTCCATTATTGTAAACAGCAAAAAGGGCAAACTGAATGAAAGATCAAAAGCAAGTTCTTCATTGCTCTTTCCTTTCCACCTCTGCCCTGCAATGTCCCAATTTCCAAGAAGCACTCTGGGGGTCAGTGAATCACAGCTGTCTCCATCCTAGTCCACAAAATAACAAATGAAAGGAAAAGATCGAATACAGGGTTAGCACGAGAGCCGCCTGATTGGCTCATGTCACTCTGCCGATCATATTTCATTCCTCTAGTTCCAGGAGGGCTTTCCTGAGGCCTGGGCAGTGGGGAGTATGAGAGGCAGCGCGCTTGAAGCCTTTATGTTAAAAAGCTTAGCTTTGTCCTTTGAAGGTGGGAAATGGTTTCAAAAGAAATCACCTTTTTTGTCAGGATCAGACTGGAGAGACTGCAACCTTCACAGAACTTTAGAATTTCAGAGTCGGATGGATCTTGTCCAATTTCATTTTTCAAAGGAGGAATGGGAGCCCAGGGATATTAAATGTCTTCCTGCATGTCCCACCACACCCACCTTATGCTAAATCTGGCTTCGAGGGAGTGGAGAGACAGTGAGGACCCGAAGTGCACGCTGTGAAGAATAAAGAGTAGGCAGGCTCTTGACTGGAGCTCTTTGTTCCTTGATAAGGAGACGATTGCCACTGTTTCATTCACACAGTATCTTGTCTGTGGAAAAAAGTTTCTAAAAGCCAAATTTGAGCAGACATTGCTGAATATTCATTACTACCTAGTGGATACCTACTATCAATATGGTGCCATAGAAAAAGTTCCGGGGGCTGGGCACGGTGGCTCATGCCTGTAATCCCAGCACTTTGGAAGGCCGAAGTGGGCAGATCATTTGAGGCCAGGAGTTTGAGACCAGCCTGGATGACATGATGAAACCCCTTCTCTACTAAAATTACAAAAATTAGCTGGGCGTGATGGCTCATGCCTGTATTTCCAGCTTCTTGGGAGGCTGAAGCATGAGAATTGCTGTATCTGGGAGGAAGAGGTTGCAGTGAGTCAAGATCATGCTACTGCATTCCAGCCTGTGTGACAGTGAGGCTCTGTCTCAAAAAAAAAAAAAAAAAAAAAAAAGAAAAGAAAAGGAAGAAAAGTCCTGGATCACTCCGGGAATGGGTGGGGAGGGGTCAGAAGACCTGGTCTAGTCTAATATGTGTAATGGCAAAGTCACTTCTCTCTTCTGGGTCACAAAATCCTCATTTGTACTATGCAGGGTTGGATTGAATAATTTCTAAATTAGATAATAACACTAAAGTTCTGAAACTTTATGATTGTACAAGCAGTATTTGTTAGGACATGGAGATGGGGCCATTTGCTGGAATATGGGTATTATTATAATACTCAACGCAAAAGCGGTGGGGTGCCATGTTTTGTCATAAGTATGGGAAATCAGAGCAAGCTGGTTCTGGGACAGAGAGGGATGAAGCAGGTGTTCAGAGAGAGCAGCCCCCAAACACTGCAGGGCCTGAGGAGACGGGGAGGGGCCGTCCCTTTCCTCATGTCTCTGCCAACCATGATTCAGTTTCCCTTAAGTCTAAGATGCGTTTAGATTTATTAAAAATACAACGTGTAATATAGGGAAAGCTTTTTCTTTTTTAAAAAGGATTCCTAAACAATTGAGTTTTTTTTTTCTAAATTAAAGCAAATCTTAAAATGTTGTGTACCATCTTAACAGCTAATGGCTTGCAAATTTTAATTTTCTGCTTGTCACTAAAAGTGACAACTCAGAGGAGACTATAGAAATTGATTCACCCAGCCAAACTTATCCAAAGTGGGGAAGCTAAATAGGTCAGTCAATAGCGACCAAAACCACAGTGTCTTTTTCCAAATAACACAGCAAGAAATCCACATGGGAAGGAACGAAATGCAATGCAATGGTTCAGAAAGGATATTGGAAATAGCTCATCTTTATTTTAAAATATCTTCCTCTAACTTAAATGAACATGTGAATTTGAAAAAGACCATAAGTTGGTATTAGAAGACAGCACTCACTATACATTTATAAGTTGACTTCAAAGGAAAACATAGATAGGCAAGTCATCCAATTGCTTAAATAAAATTTAAGAGTGGAGATTCTAATGAGAAAGAGTTCATGCTGTGAATCTCCCTGTATGAAATATGGAATCTACTAAAAGAAATATATTAGAGTAACATTTCAATTAACCGGAACCCAAGTCATCAGAGCTTTCAATTATTATTATTATTCTTAAGCTCACTTAAATCAGGGATGTAATAAAACAAATCAAGTCCTAGGAATTGTCCCAGCTTTAGGCCTTTGTAATTTTTTTTTTAACCTCTGACACATATCTAGAACCAGATAGAATTGGCTAAATAATTGGGTTTTTGAACTAGTAAGACTTGAAGGCCAACTGGTATAATGGTTTTCAACCTTAGTCACACATTATAGTCACCTGGGGAGATTGAAAAAAATCCTGACATCCAGGCTATACCCAGCACAAATTAAAGCAGAATCTCTGGGAAGTGGGACCAACCTGTATTTAGAAAAAAATTCCAGAGGATTCCAAGGTGCAGTGAAGCTTGAAAACCAGGGGTCTTCTTTCAAGAAGTGAAGTGACTGCCCAGATAGCCAGCTGGTAATAGAACCAGACCTGTAATCCGGGACTTTCCAAAGCAGTCCAGTCTCTTCCCCCATTGTGCTACTCAGGCCCCTAGCTACACAGGGCCAGCATGCACCATCCCATGCTGACAGATCAGTCCGTGCTACTCTAACTTTGATGTGCATCCCACTCATCTGGAGATCTTGTTAAGGGCAGCATCCGATTAGTAGCGCCTGTATTTCTAACAAGTTCTCAGGCGGGGCTGATGCTGCTGATCTGAGGACCGTACACACTTTGAGAATCTGTTCTAAGCAGTAATGGGGGCTTTCTCTTCACCCACAGCACACCTGCCTCGTACCTGTGGGTAGATCTGAACTCTTCTCATCCTGGTTCAAGGACACCACTGCTGTTTGTTGAGGCATCTCCTTATTTCTCCAAAAGCCTCTCTGTTCACCAGAAGCTCAGAATCATCCATGGCGGCACTTTCTCATTTGTGGGATTCTCCAGTCGTTGTGCTTTGCTGAATAGCAACATTTGGCTGCAGCATTCCTGAGCAGGGTTTTTTTTTTTTTTTGCTTAGCTTCCCCGAGGGAGTAAAAGATGTGCTTCATAATGGGCAACACCACGGAGGTGAAAGTTCACTGACAAGGACCATTCGTTAGGTGGGATGAGTGTCTAGCTCCGCTTATCAGCCTGCACATGTGGCTAAAGATGGAAAAACTGGCAGGCGGTAGAATGCAACCTGGGCACCTGAGGAAATCCAGGCCTAATCCCCTCCCATAAAACGAAGTGGAAACGGTTGAAATCTGAAAGCAGATGGCTGAGTTCCTCCATATTGTGCTATAAAGGGGGACTTTTGTGATAGGGTATTTATAGATTTGGGGAAACCTGACAAGGTGTTGCTATAAATGCCAAGAAATACACAGTATAGTGGTTTTGTTACTGGAACACATCTCATAAAGACTGCAGTGAGGATGGGGGAAGATAGCTGCTGTGTGTGTGTGTGTGTGTGTGTGTGTGCATGTGTGTGTGCACGTGTGTGTGCATGTGTGCACGCACATGTGTGTTTTCATGTGTGTGCACACGTGTTTGTGTGTGTGAGCATGTGTGTGCATGTGTGTTTGCGTGTGTGCATGTGTATGTGTGCGTGTTTACATGTGTGTGGGTGGAAGGTGCATTCACTTGATTCATGCTGCTTTGAGCAAGACTGATTTGGTTGTTGTGGGGAAAGGGCTGCAAAGGGAGACCCCTTCAAGGGCATACGCAGGGACAAGATGAGCATTTGTTCACAGAGGGGCTGTATGTGGGGTCTGAAAGTGGGAGCTGGAGAGTTGGGGCTTGTAGCCTTAGTGTTCAACTTGAAGAGCTGCTCAAAAGAAAACTGGGTCCAAAGAACTGCAGAATGAAACAGGTACAAGTTTATATGGCCCTTCTTGTCCCAGTGGTTCCATCACCCAGTGAGGCCACAATCTTGCCTTATGCATTTCAGAACAATGCTGCCTTCTGTGTATAGGTATTGAGCTGTGATGACTATCTTTCACTGGTCAGTCAGTTATTCCTCATCTTTTAAGGTTCTATCCTTGTTCCTGGTCTGACCCAGAGAATACCTGTGATAGATTAAAAAAAAAAAGAATTCCTTAATATACAAAGGATTAGCTAGCCAGACCTTTGAAAGCTATTCTCTCTGCTAAAAAAAAGAGTACCATATGGACTATTTAGAAATTCGCTTTTAAAATCCAAAGAGCCCCTTCGGATTGACGTCCTGAAACAATCCTGCCAAACGATGTGGTTTGGGAGAAGGGGTGGTGCTTTTGACTCCAACTCTGAGGAACACGTGCTGTCTCTGTTTCAAAGTGGGTTAATCAAGAAAGATTTTTGATTGTAGTTTAAACCAAGTGGACCCTTCGGACTTTCCTGGAGCTTGGCGAAATTCTATTTCTGGAAAACTGCATTGTGATAGAGAAAGACAAGAAGGGGGAGAGGGGAATCAGAATGAGAAACACGCGAAGGGAAAACAGATGTCTCGAAGTCACATGCAGAGCTCTCATTTGCAGTGTTCGGGTAAACAGAGCCCAGTCTGGAGAAACAGCTTTAGACGTGAACAGTAAACATAAACAAGGAGGGAGCAGTGGCCCGGAAGCCCCACTGTGGGATCACTCCACACCTGCCAAGCCTGTGTCCTCAGACAGCAACCGTAGTTGCCCCCATGCTGGGAGCTGGCTTACAGTGTGGCCTCCTGGCAGGGAAAAGAAGGAGGGGTCCTTCTACTTCTGACCTGATCCCTCAGTGAGTTCCTCCTCCCTAGAGCTGGCTGGTGTAGGTTGGATCCTTGAGCAGGATGAGATGTGCTGGAGTGGCACCTTCCCTCGGTTTATCTTTCTTAGTATGCTCTGTTGAAATTTACAGCTCCAGGGTCAATATTTAGAAGCAATATTCCCAGCAAATATTGCTCCTAAAAGCTTGTATGGGTTATTCGCAAACTCAAGGAGGAATCATCAGAAGGTCCATTAAATCACATGGTGCTGGGCCCCATCCCTAGAGCTTCTGGCTCAGTAGGTCTGTGGTGAGATCTAATAATTTCCACTTCAAGTCCCTGTAGTATCTGTCCTGGCCAAATGGCAGATGCCAGTTCAGTGAAACCATCAGTGTCTATCAGTGCGGGCTAGTGGTTCTCAACCTGCGGTCCATGAGCAGCAGCGGCAGCACCACTTGGAAACTTGTAGAAGTGGAAATTCTCTGGCCTCACCCCACATTTACTGAGCCAGAAGCTCTGGGGGTGGGGCCCAGCACCTTGAGATTGAACGGACCTCCTGATGATTCCTCCTCGAGTTTGAGAACCACCCATACAGACTTTTATGGGCAATATTTGCAGTGCAAGAGAGGAAATCATCTATGGGCAGAGATGAATCTCCTGATGGGAATTTGGGCATTTCAGCACATCAGTGGAGGAGATAAAATTTAGGGGAGCAGCTGGGACCCTTTTTAGCCCGTTAGATGACTACCTATTTTGCCCATGTGTTAGACCCACCATGGGGCCATCCTTTATGAAGCTGGCCTTGGGTAGGTGATGCTTCACTGATAACAGGGTTATTATGTCCTTGAGAGGGCTCCCCAGGGAGCAGGTTGCCCGCTCACCCACTGCCAATGCGCCTTCTTGTCACTCCTCCTAATTCTCCAGCGTGACTTAAATGTGTTCCCTCTTGGGGCTGCCTTCTTTGAAATTGCTCTCACTCCTACCCTAACATGGCCCCAAATGTGCAGACGCACACACACCATACATACAAGTTCCACATACCAAATACACACACACTCCCTGACGCACACTTTCTTACACTTGCTCTCACATACACTCTCACACGCACATTCTCTTATACACTCTTTTCCTACACTTTCTTACACACTCTCTTGCACTTTCTTACACACTCACAGTCACTTACCCACACATATGCAATGCCGAAGACACAGAAGGCATTCTGCATGCTTTTCCTTTCTTTCCTCCTGGGAAATGAGCCCAAGAGAGGTAGGCAGCAGAGTTTCTTTGATGAAAATGCTGTGAAATGTTGCTCACAGAGCTGCTTTCCACATGTTTTGGCTACAGAATTTCCAGTCACAGATTGAATAGTGCATGTGTCTACTTAAATTTACTCCTTCTTGCCCTCCATCCTCAAGTCAACCATGCTGTGTTACTGGTTTCCCCTGCTTGCTGCCTGGATGCTATAGGTGATTTAATGTGACATATTTAGCAGAGTCTTTGGCCTGGACACCTGTCATCTGTGGTGCTCTCTCTCTCTCTCTCCTTGGGACTCAGGGGTTGAGTCTGGCTTTTGGTTGCAAGGGCCAACCTCCTGTTGGGTCCTCCGCACATTCTGGGCCTTTTTTTAAGGGTCACTGGAGGAGGCTGGCTACACCCTTTCCATTTTCCATCCATCTCCCTGGAAGGAGAAGAAAATTAAATCCTGACCTTTTTAGAATGATCCATTATGCTAATCAGGAGGCAGCCATCTAAAGATAAGAAGGCCCCTTTCCTCTTGAGTTTGGCTCCCAAGATGGAGCTGAGAAGAAACCCTCCTGCATTTCTTTTTGGATGATGCTGGGGGAAGATGTAAGTTGTAAAGAGCTTAAACTGGTCCTCTCTCCTGTCATATTTCCTTTTGCAACTTGTCCTAACTCTGCAGTAAAGAACCTCCCACATTCCTGCCCAGCCTTATATGAGTTTCTAGGAGAGAGGGGGGACAGAGTGTAAAGGGGCAGGGAGGCTCCCCACTTCATAACCTTGGAGACTTCAGTGGGGAGAGGGCAGGAAAAGAGTACAGAACCCTCAAGTGGTGGCTCACTGAGTCCTGGGGGAAGAAAGTCCCAGGTGGGGAGAAGAGGTCCTATGGGGAGCTCCAGAAGGGCAGTCAAGGTGAACTCATGCATCATGGATATCTTGGTATTTAAGGGACAATGTCATGGGAACCCAGGCAGGGACCAAAAAGTCTGGCCTTGAGAAGAGCAGAATTGGAGGTTGAGCTCAGAGCCCTGAAGGTGGCTATGGGGACACAAGCATTTGTGAATGTGGACCTATGCACTATCATTTTGGGCACTCTGCTCCGCTCACCGTCTGCTCACTTTGTGGCTCCCTTTCCTCTTTTGCCCGAATAGCTTCATTTAGCCTTCCAGATCCACCTTTCACCTTCCTTCCCTGCTCTGTGCCTGGGAGGTTGGACCATGTCAAACAAAGACCATTAGAAGCCAAGACATGCAAATTGAGTTTATTGCTTGCCAGACAAATGAAAACACACACCAGTGAATAAATCCACTGAATTGTTCTCAGAGGATGAAGAATCAAGTTTTTTTTTTTTTTAAGACTTAGGAAGAGGGCTTCGGGGTGGCTATCCCAATTAAGGATGGAAAACTACCACTTTTGATAGGTGTGAGGCCGATTGGTTAAAACAAGTTCCATTCTTTATTGGTGAAGAAGGAACCTGTAGAAGGGTCCAGTAAGGGCCTGGCCTACCTGAGTCATTCGAAGTTCACAGTCGATTCTCCACTTCAGCTCATCAGAACCAGCTGCAATACAGCCCAAGCCCAGTTTTGCTATCTCCTCTGCAAAGAGCCAATATAAGGGGAAAAGTTTCCCTCTGCACTTGAATGGATTGCCCACTGGCTCTGGTTTGGTTTGACCCATAGAGGCAGGGCAGGAGGAAAGGAGGCAGGAGGAGGGTGAGATTGAGGCGGCATTGCCCCAGCTCCTTTCCTGTGGGGTTGGTGTGGGCGAGCTGCAGCCCTCTGCCCAAGGCAGCTCTCTGAGTTCAGCTCCTCTCTCAAGGTTCTGATACTCTTCCCAGCCTGGCCCCTGCTGTGACTAGCTCTCAGGCAGTGCATCCTCTTCATTAGTTCCCCGAAACCCTGCCCCCAGCTCTGAACATGTGCTCTTCATCCAACCTTTCTCAAATCACTTGGTTTGAGTGTGCAGTCCTTTGCCTGCCAGGGCCTTGACAGGTAGGTTGACAGGTACAACCTACAGTAGTTAACTTTTTTCCCGCCTTCTTATTAATGCTTGTTATATCCTTCAAACTTTAGATTGCATGTGGTCTGTCATGGTCCTATCTTCTGCATTATGACTTTTCAGCTTTAGCTCTTACTACGAAGGACCTCCGTTCCTTTGTATTTCTAGTTAAAATTTTCAGCAAATATTAGATGGGCTGTGTATTAGTCTGGGTTCTCTAGAGGGACAGAACTAATAGGATATGTTCTGTCCCTGTAGAGAACTGTGAGTTAATGCTACTTAATAAACTCCCATATATATATATATAGGAGTTATATATATGTATATGGGAGTTTTATATATATATATATGAGTTATATATATATATATAAATATATATGAGTTATATATATATATATAAATATATATGAGTTATATATATATATATAAATTTGTGGGGAACCTTCATCTGTTTTCTGTAATGTATGTACTAATTTACATTCCCACCAATAGTGTATGAGGTTTTCCTTTTATATATGAGAGTTTATATATATATGGGAGTTTATTAAGTAGTATTAACTCACACAATCACAAGGTCCCACAATAGGCTGTCTGCAAGCTGAGGGGTAAGGAAGCCAGTCTGAGTCTCAAGGCTGAAAAACTTGGGAGTCTGATGCTCAAGGGCAGGAATCATCCAGCACCAGAGAAAGATGTAGGCTGGGAGTCTAGGCCAGTCTAGCGTTTTCATGTTTTTCTGCCTGCTTTATATTCCCTGCCAGCTGATTAGATGGTGCCCAGCCAGACTGAGGGTGGGTCTGCCTCTCCCAGGCCACTGACTCAAATGTTAATCTCCTTTGGCAACACCCTCACAGACACACCCAGGATCAATACTTTGCATCCTTTAATCCAATCAAGTTGCCACTCAGTATTAACCATCACAAGCTCAGACCCAGTTCTTACATTTGGACCACATCATATATGCCTTGTGCACCTATAAATTGGCTCATTTGTTCAACACTGTCGGTTTCATCTCCTATGGCTAGGGGTGGAGGAAGTAACATAGTACAGAATGTGTGAGGTGGGGGCTGTCTGGGGGAGTAGCCTTGGCAGATGCTGTAATGGACATATACCTTTTAAAAATTGTGCTAAACTCATATACACCATGGAATATTATGCAGCCATCAAAAACGATGAGTTCATGTCCTTTGTAGGGATGTGGATGAAACTGGAGACCATCATTCTCAGCAAACTGACACAAGAACAGAAAATGAAATATCACATGTTCTTACTCATAGGTGAGTGTTGAACAATGAGAACACATGGACACAGGGAGGGGAGCACTACACACTGGGGTCTGTTGGGGGGAATAGGGGAGAGAAAGCAGGGGTTGGGGAGGTGGGGAGATAGCATGGGGAGAAATGCCAGATATAGGTGAAGGGGAGAAAGGCAGCAAATCACACTGCCACGTGTGTACCTATGCAACTATCTTGCATGTTTTTCACATGTGCCCCCAAACCTAAAATGCAATGAAAAAAAGAAGAAACTTAAAAAAAAATTGTGCTAAACTACATATAATGTAAAAGTTTCCATTTTAACCATTTCCTCCCAGCTTTATTAAGGTATAATTGAACATTTAAAATTATATATATTTATGGTATAAAACATGATGTTTTAATATAGGTATACATTGTGAAATAATTAATTCAAGCTAATGAACATATCCGTGACCTCAAATACTAATCATTTCTTTGTGGTGAGAGCATTTAAGATCTACTCTCCTGGGAATTTTGTAGTATTTAAAAATAGATAGTATATAAAATTGATATGCCTGTAGATTACAGGCATGAGAACTCATTCACCCTGTCTAACTGAATGTTTGCATTCTTCTTTGACCAACATCTCCCCAGTCCCCCCCTTCCCCGACCCTTTTTTACCCCTGGCAGCTACTATTCTACTGTCTGCTTCTATGAGTTCGCCTGTTTTTGGTTCTGCATGTAAGTGAAATCACGCAGTATTTGCTTTTCTGTGCCAGGCTTATTTTACTTTGCACAGCATTCTCCAATTTCACCCATGTTGTTGCAAATGTCAGGATTTCCTTCTTTTTAAAGGCTGAATGGCACTCCATTGTGTGTGTGTGTGTGTGTGTGTGTGTGTGTGTGTGTGTGTGTGTAGTCCACATTTTCTTTACCCATTCATTTGTCAATGAACACTTAAATTGATTTCATATCTTGACTATTACTAATAATACTGAAATACACACTAGAGTTCAGCTATCTCTTCAAGACAGTGATTTTATTTTCTTTGGATGTATACCCAGAATTGGGATTGCTAGATTACATGATAGCTCTATTTTTAGTTTGTGAGGAAGCTCCATATGTTTTCTGTAATGTCTGTGCTAATGTACATTCCCACCAACGGCATACAGCGGTTCCCTTTTCTCCACATCCTCACCAGCATTTGTTATCTTTTGACATTTTGATAATAACTGTATTAACAGGTGTGAAGTGATAGCTCATTGTGGTTTTGATTGCATTTCCATGATGATTGCTGATGTTGAGCATATTTTCATATACCCATTGGGTATTTGTATATCTCCTTTTGAGAAATGTCTATTTGCGTCCTTTTGCCTGTTTTTAACTTGGGTTATTTGTTTTCCTGCTATTGAATTGTCTGAGTTTTAAAAATATGTTTTGGTTATTAACCGCTTATCAGATGTGTGATTTGCAAAAGTCTTCTCCCTTCCGTAGGTTTTCCTCTTCACTGTGTTGATTGTTTGCTGGGCAGAAATGTTTTCAGTTTGATCCAACCCCATGTTCAGTTTTGCTTTATTGTCTGACCTTTTGAGTCATATCCAAAAAATCATTGCTTAGATCAATGTCAAATAGCTTTTTCTTGGCTGGGCGTGGTGGCTTAGGCCTATAATTCCAACTCTTTGGGAGGCCGAGGCAGGAGGATTGCTTGAGGCCAGGAGTTCGAGACCAGTCTGGGCAACATAGGAATACCCTGTCTCTTTAAAAATGTTTTTTCAAAAATAGCCAGGTGTGGTGGTGCATGCCTGTAGTTCTAGTTGGAAAGCTAAGGCAGAGAGTTGCTTGAACCCAGGAGTTAGAGGTTACAGTGAGCTATAATTGTGACACTCCACTTTGGCCTGGGTGACAGAGTGAGACCCTGTCTCAAAAAAAAAAAAAAACACCCAAAAAAGTGAGGGTTCAGTTTCATTCTTCTGCATGTGGATATTAATTTTTCCAGTATTATTTATTGAAGAGTCTGTTTTTTTCCTACCATGTGTTTCTGGAGACTTTGTAGAAGATCAGTTGACTGTAAAAGTGTGGATTTATTTTTGGGCTCACTGTTCTGTTCCATTGATCTATATGTCCGCTTTCATGCTAGTACCATGCTGTTTTGATGCTGTACTGAAATCAGGTAGTATGATGTCTTCAGCTTTGTTCTCTTTGCTCAGTGTTGCTTTGGCTATTTGGGATTCACATGAATATTTATGGTCCCACATAAATTTGAGGATTATTTTCTTTTTAACCATTTCTAAGTATATAAATTCAGCGTCATTAAATACATTCACAGTGTGTGCAACCATCACTGCTATCCATTTTCAGAACTTTTTCATCTTCCCAAACAGAAACTTTGTACCTTTAGAGGGTTTAATACAATAATTCTTCATTCTCCCTCTTCCTAGACCCTGGTTGCCTTCTATTTTACTTATGAATTTTCCTGTTCTAGGTACCTTGTGTAAGTGAAATCACACAATAATTGTCTTTTGTGCTTTGCTTATTTCACTTAACATAATGTCCTCAAAGACTAACCACATTTTAGCATGTATCACAATTTCATTCCTTTTTAAGGTTGACTAATATTCCATTGCATATATGTGCAACATTCTGTCCATTCATCATTCTTGGACATTTGTGTTACTCCCACCTTTTGGTTATTGTGAATAGTGCTTCTACAAACAGTAGTGTACAAAACAGATAACGTTAAAAAAAAATTAAAACTGTTTTGTAGAGATGGGATCTTGCTATATTGCCCAGGCTGGTCTTGAACTCCTGGCCTTAACTGATCCTTCTGCCTTGGCCTTCCAAAGTGCTAGGATTACAGGCATAAGCCACCCTGCTTGACCAAACAACTTTTAATCCATATCTTTCTCCTCTTCCTGACTGACTTGTAGGCTCCCTGAGGGACAGAATCACATCTTTACTATCTTGTATCTACCAAAGCGCTTAGCCCAGTTCTTTACCTATGGGTTTTCATGGAGTCTGGGTGAGTAGGGGGCCTTTTGTAGAGACCCTCCCCTTCCCTGAGGAAGGGAGCCCTGGCTGCCTGTCCAGTTCAGTTACAAAGAGGGAGGAATGGCCTTGCAAACTGTCTGTTCACATTAGCTTTTCACTTTCTGAAATGCCTCAGTCGTCTTTCTCAGGGTTGGATCCAATTTCTTTCCACTCCGAGGCAATTCTCTTTCTGCTCAGCCCTGCAGCAGTGAGCAGGTGAGCTGACAGGGCCAGAGTCAGCTGGGAAGCTTGTCTGCCCTTGTACCAGACACGAGGGTGGGGGAGTAGAGTTCATGTTTTCTCTGTGCCAGCCTTGAGCCCTTGCTAACGACATTCTTCATGAAAAGAGAAGCAGCTGACAATTTTTCAGCACCTATTTGGCTTTGGGGACTCTAGAATTCTACCTATGACTTTAATCTTCCCCACACTCCCATGATATAGGTATTATTCTCTCTATTTTACAGATGAAGAAACCGAGCCCCAGATAAATTAAGTACCTTGCCAAATTCCAGTGGCATGACCAGGACTTGGACTCTCATTCAAGCCCTTGCCATTTCTACTCAGCCACATTTACAAACACTTGGGGTGTGAATGATGATGTCCCACGGCAGGCGGACCCTCCACTGCCCATCTGCAAGGGGCCTCTAGGAGCTACCAGCTGCCTCTCTCACCCTGAATTGGCTGGATAGTTTTGGAGTCACCTGAGTGAGGGACCTGTCATAAGCATTTCCCCCGCTACATGCCCTGTACTGCTCCACAGATAGGAGTCCCTCAATGAGTTCACAGAAAATTTGAGTTGCAAATGAAAACAATTGGAAGTAGTTTTGATTAGGTAATTGTTTTTGGAGGGGACCAAGGTGGAGGAGAAATGGCTATAAAATAATTTCCCCTGGCGATCATGCTGAAACATTGTTTCTTACTTTTCATCCCTTGGTCAGAGCCTTATAAGAGTAGACATTTGCTGGCCTCCGTAAGTTGGAATCCAATCAAAGCACAGCAAAACTCAGCCCTTTGATATCCTCCGTCAGCAGACTATAATTTTGAGAATTGCTTTTTTGATTGGCTATTGTGGCTAGGTAAGAAGAGGCTGGTGCTCAGGTAGGGCAGCAGAAATGCTTCTGGAATTCCAATGGAGATATGCTTTGAATGCTGGGTACTTATTCATGAGAACTCTTTTACACAGAATCACACTTTCCTCACAAATGAAAATATTTGTATGATGGTATTCATGCAATTTGAAAAAAAAATGCAGCCTGCAAGGCTTCCCTTTCCTCTGTGCCGGGCATCTCAGAGTATTTTCTTTCCTCCCCCAATATTAATGAAAAAGAAATCAAACTTTTGCAGGCTTCACTTAGTTCCTGACTTTCAATCAGATAAATTTGTGACCTGAATATTTCCTTCTCCTCTTTCAGCATTCATGAAGGATTGTTTGTGGCTAGACCGGTGGATTTAAGCATTTCTATAGTTCAGGAAAGACAGATTTATTCCCTAGGAGTTGTGTGTAACCTACAACCTACATATTTCTGCCCCCTCCCCTGCTTTCCCCATCCATTTTCTGTCTTTGGATTTAGAAGGCATGATGTTTTCCCCCCAGGTTTGTTGTAGTACAACATTAAGGAGTTTGTGTTTAAAATATGGATCTAGCTTCTCCCACAAAGACTGGTTGTTGAGTTTTGCAGCTTGCTATGGCTGACTGAAAGTAGTCTGGGTTGAATTTGCTTAATAGGATGTTCCACTCCCCTGAGAGTCAATTTTTATTCACTTTATCAAGTTACTTATTGATTACAGCTCTTGTCATGTGCACATTGGTTTGCTGGGAAACTTAAAGATATGTTTTGTTTCTTGCTTACAGTAGGCTAGGAATGGTATGCAGTCTCATTCACCTGGCACCCCAGATGCCCTAATATTTAAAGAGGACTCCATTCTCTCTTAGGCACTTGGCTCAGAATTGCAAGAATGACATTAGTCATCTTGAGTAGGAACATAAATAAGAAGTTTCTGGGTTTTTGTTTTCATTTTGCTTTCTGGTAATGTATAGAGGCAATCTCATTCTCCTTCTTCCCCCTCGCCTTCCCCTTCCTCTTCCCCCCTCCTCCTCTTCTCCTCCTCCTTCCCCTCCCTCCCTCCCTCCCTCCCCCCCTCCTCCTTCTCCTCCTCCTCCTTCGACAGTCTTGCTCTGTCACTGAAGCTAGATTGCAGTGCTGCTATGTCAGTTCACTGCAACCTCCACCTCCAGTTCACTGCAACCTCCACCTCCAGTTCAAGCGATTCTTGTGTCTCGGCCTCCTTAGTAGCTGACATTACAGGCATGTGTCTCATGCTGGGCTAATTTTTGTATTTTTTGCAGAGATTGTGTTTCGCCATGTTGGCCAGGCTGCAGCAATCTCATTCTTGAGTAAAGGAAATAGATGGAATGTACTGGAGCAGAAATTTTGGACTGAAAAAGAGGAATAGAACAGAAACAAGTAAAGCTCACTGGTCAAGTTCAGGAGAGGATGGGGCTGGGTGTTTTATGCCTAAGAAGAAAGTGATTTGTAGAAAGGAAGGATAATAAGCTTTCTGCTTTTTTACCCTGGGCCTGGCCAGCTTTTCAAACATCTTCACTGTCTTTAATTTGCTATCAGATATGGAAGAATGTCACGAAAGCAGTGGACTCTAATGAGCTTGATTTGGAAGATTTGGAATGCCTTAGTAAGTCATGTATTTCCCTAATTATCAGGGTTATTGCTGCCAAAGGAACACAGAGCACCTAGGAACACACTAAAAATGGAAACTTATTTTTCTCTTGAATCTCAGCTTTGTATGTGCAAATGTTTCTAAGCCCAAGTCCAAGTAGAATTGTAAAGTGGCCTTCCGTGCTATCTTATCTCCATTTCCTGACGTTACTCAGAGCAGTGAATGATGTTACCCGGAGCATATATAATTTGACATTTACTTATATTAAAATGGGAAAACATTATTATTATTATTTTGAGACAGAGTTTCGCTCCTGTTGCCCAGATCTGGAGTGAGATCTTGGCTCATTGCAACCTCTGCCTCCCAGTTTCAAGCGATTCTCCTGCCCCGGCTTCCCGAGTAGCTGGGATTGTAGGCACCCACCAGTATGCCTCGCTAATTATTTTGTATTTTTAGTAAAAATGGGATTTCACCACATTGGCCAGGCTGGTCTTGAACTCCTGATCTCAGGGGATCCACCTGTCTTGGCCTCCCAAAGTGCTGGGATTACAGGTATAAGCCACTGTGCTTGGCCTGAGAAAACATTATTTTATATGTTATTAGTTTTTTTCTTCTATCAAAGTGTCAACAACTAGAAGGCAAGCTTTGTACCTAGGAGGTACCAGCAATGAATATTCACTGTTATGGGTTGTCTAGTCTTTTAACACCTTTCTTTGTTTTGGAGAAATCCAAGTGTAGTAGCCAGGCTCCGAGAAAGCTGACACTGACCCCTGTCCCTTGTCTTCATGCCCTTGTGTTGCCCCTTCTCACATCGTGCTGGGGTTATTCTGTGTGACCAATAGCAAATGGCAGAAGTGATGGTATGTGAGCATGAAGCTAGGCTATAGAAGACATTGTGGCTTCTGCTTTGCTCTCTCAGATCCCTTGCTCTGTGGAAAGCCAGCTTCCATATTATGAGTGCCCCTCAGCAGCTTGCTGGACAGGTCTATGTGGTTAGGCACCAAGGCCTCCTCCCAATAACTAGCTGGCCATGTGAGTGAACCACCTGGGGAGTGCATCCTTCAGCTTCTGTAAACTTCTAGATGACCCCAGCCCTGGCCAGCATCTTATCTGCAACTTCATGGGAGACTCTGAGCCAGAACTATCCAGCTAAGCTGCTCCTAGAGCCCCAGCTCTCAGAAACTGTGTAAGAGAATACATATGTATTGTTTTAAGCTGCTAAACTATGCTTTGATTTGTTGCACAGCAATAGACAGCTAATACGTGAAGGAAGGCATGTCCCATCTCCCACAGTGCAAGCCAGAGGAGGGTAGAAATTTTCTCTCCCAGCTTGGCACTAATTGGGGCTAACTGGAAGTTAGTGCTTGGGCATGCAACCTTAACTAAGCCAATTAGATATTTATGCTTGGGTTTGTAATCTACAGTGGGCCAATCAAATACTTGTTTTTAAGACTTTGACTCAGTGTTATAATAAAACGGAGGCCAGTTTAGAGTTATCTCTTCCAGCAGCAGCAATAGCAGCGGACGGTATCTCTGGTTGGTAGAGCCCTTGGGTGGTGCATGATGTCTGTAGCCTGATTTTTGCCTTGGCGTAATTTTGCATGTTATTCTGCTTGTTTGGCTTCTGTTTGTTTCCCCTGTTTTCAGAGTTGCATACTCTAGCCTTCCTAGTAATCCCTCCAATGAACTCATTTTTATTTAAGTTAAACTAAATTAGTTTATATTTTATGCAACCAGGAGCCGTGATGAGAGCAACATAGACGTACATTTTTATAACGATGATGGGATTTTCTTTTTCAATACATCCATTGCACTGAACGCAGCCTAGGCCCAAAGTGGGTGATGAGTAGACCTTTGTGGATTGTACATCTAGTTAGTGAGTATCTTTTTGTGTGTGTGACTCTATAATTTCCTAGTGGCTTTGTGGAAATGGCAATGTGGTACTTGCTTCAAAGGAGTTTAATCTAGACTAGAGATAGCCTATTGCCTGTAGCTATCTGTTCCAGTGATTTGGGAGAAGAGGTCTCTCTCTCTGGAGGCTGAGCCACTCCACCTATTAGCTGTGCAATTTAGGGAAAGTTTTGACATCTCAGAGTCTTGTTTATCTAAACGGCAAAATCACAACCCTTGCCACACTGGCTTGCTGTGAGATTAGATCAGGTAACACGTGTGAGTACACAGTGGTCAAGGAAGGTCATTACTGAGCACTTACTGCTAAGCTCTGGTTAAGGGCTGGGCTGCCTTGCTCTGTTAAATGAACGGTGAAACCTTAGTCATTCCTCACCTTTACTTCTGCTCAGTTTCCTCATCTGAAAAATAAGCAAGCTGGATTAAAACTGTGGTTTTCAAACCTTTGTTTCTTTATTTTCTTGAAAAACAAAATCATATATAGACTTCAACATAAAATAAATGGTATTTTATTAGCATGGATTTTAAAAATAAATTTGCCTGTTGTAAACTGAGTCATGGAGAACAATGGGGGCTATTCTGATGAATGTAAACACTTGAAATTAGGATTATAGATAACATTTTCAGTCCAGGCTTAAGTATTAAATTTAATTCTGCAAATTATTTTGGATGTACATCAACGAGAAACTCCTGTTTTATCTACATATGTAGTTGCAAATGGTAATTGTTTCCATAGCATGTTCTGTAGTCTCAGTCTAGTTCAACGGAGAAGGCAGGAGAAGCTATGGTGTGGAGACCGCACGAACAGGAGCTCCTGGAAGTACATGCTGATGTGCAGTGGGTTTAAGTGTGGTCTCTGCCCCATGTAGGTGTGTCTGTGGAACCCTAGGGAAAGCAATTTACACACCCCTGGAATAGATGATGCTATGGCTCAATTCCGCTCCCAGGTTTAGTAGATCTAAGGATTGACACAAGGTTGATTTCTATATAACACCAGTCATTCATTTCTTTAACGTACAAAAGTAGTATGTGAACATATGCTCACTGCAAACAATTCAAATGACAGAGAAGCTTAGGGCATATCCATTGGGATAGAATAGCTTTTTAAATTCCTAATTGGTATCTCATGTCTTTTAATCAGTATTTGATATACAAAACTATAGCCAACACGCCTGGCTAATTTTTGTATTTTTGGTAGAGACAGGCAGGGTTTTGCCACATGTTGGTCAGGCTGGTCTGGAACTCCTGACCTCAAGTGATCTGCCCGCCATAGCCTCCTGAAGTGCTGGGATTACAGGCATAAGCCACTACACCCGGCCCTATATCTCATTTTAATTTACCCTTCTCTGGTTCCTAGTGAAGCTGAGCATCTTTCCATGCTCACTAGCCATGTATGTTTCTATTTTGATGCATTGCCTGTGACTTTTGTTTCCCATTTTTCCATTGGGATATAATAGCTCTTTAAATTCCTACTTGGTATCTCATGTTTTTAAAGCAGTATTTGATATACAAAACTATTCCGGAGAACCAACAAATGTGAATGGGTTTCTTGGAACTTGATGCAGCAGCAACTGATCAGATAAGTAAATGTTTCTATTTATACATTAATTTACTCAATGAACATTAAAATATTATTATGTGCTAGATATTAGAAAAACTAAAATAACAAAGATAGCTTCCTTAGACTCAAGGTGCCCACAATTTACTTGAAGATAGATACTTTATCAACTACAATATTCTGTGACAAGTACCCCGACAGGTGTATCTGGGGAGCTGTGGGAGTAGCAGGTACGCCAGGTGTGGGTTATGTGTATAGCATCGTACCCTATTAACCCTGAAATTGAGCAGTGGAGGTAGCCATACTTTTTTTTATATTAACGATTTTTCAGGAAATACATTTTAGAAAGCTGAAATTTCAATAAATGTTTGAAAAGCTGGAGAGGGAAGCTTAGCAGGCTTAAGAAAAAAAAAAAAAAAAAAAGAAAATGGCATGGGAGAAAGCCTCGAGTCTATGATGGTAAAATTACTTGAGTAAGGGAGTGAGTAGGAGAGATTGGGAGTAATAAAGAGAAAGTAAGGAGTAAAGAATGAAGTAAGAGGATCTTAATACAGATATTCATGGAGTTTGGGGACAAGGAATTATAATGTCAAACAAGACAAGAAAGAAGACTTCATAACTGTCTCTGAAGATTTATGAATGCTGACTATTGCAGGAGGAGGCTGAGTCCCTGAGGGGAATTACATCAGCTCTCCTAGGAAGCAGTCAAGAGCGTGGCTAAAGAATTGGGTTTCAGGGACCGGGAGAAATAAGCACTTACACCTTTTTTCTTTTCTTTTTTTTTTAGAGGCAAGAAGGTAACATTTAGTGTTGGAAAGTGGTAGCATAAGATTAAAGCTGGGAATCAAGATAATGGTCGCCTTAGCCTAGAGTTCTCTGAAACAAGAGCTTGAGACAATGGTTGAAGTGTTGACACTGTTTGGGAGGTTCAGGCTTAGGGCAGCGAGGAGGAGGAAAGAAAGGAAGCGAGGCAAGGAAAGACGTGAGCCGCCAATGCGCAAAGCATGGTTACACTGGTCATTGCTTCTCAATGACCCTCAACAAAACACAGACGTGGCGGATCACTCAGCAGGCGTGTTTGCTTGGTAGCGGGACTTTTTAGGGAAAGAACTGGAAAGGGAAACTACATGTTAAGGAGAAACTGATTCTCAGAGTTGTCCATGGAAGAAATAAAGGGAGAGGAGTTTAATGGCCTGCCTCTTTCTTCCTTCTATTTTCCATGTATCAAATTTCACTCCATGGGCAGTTGATTGCCCTGTGCTCCAGGTTGTGACATTCAGCATTTTATCCGTGTCCGGAAGCTAAAGTGCTGACCAAGAAATGAAGGAGGCAGTTGAGGTAGGGTGAGGAGGAATCCAAGGTGGGTTTTCGTCCTGGCTAATTCTCACGCTCTGGTCTCCAAATCCCTTAACTGTCATGAACCGTACTCATGTACGTCAGATTGGGACAATAGCAGACCTGGACTCTTGTCCCAGTTTGCACCTCCTTCAGGAGGTGACTTGCTCCTGCTGATCTCAGGCTCCTTGTCTACAGAATGAGGACTTGTCTATAGTAAAGGGCCTCTAAGATTCCTCCAAGTGTCAGTGTTCTTGGTATGTCCCTGCTGGCCTTGCCTGTATTTTATTTTATTTTATTTTTTTGTAGAAGGTAGCCAGGTACATAGACGAGAACCTTGCATTCATAGGCAGAAAGCCTTGCTTTGAAACTAAGTTCTGTCAAATACTAGCCATGTGACCTTGGGCAGGTCATCCAATTTCTTTGGGCTTCAGTTGTCTCATCTGACAAATGGAGAACTAATACCTGTTCCATAGCATTGCTGTGACAATGAGTGTGCAAGCATATTAACGTGCCCAGGTATAGTAGGCACTTGATAAATATTGGTACAAAGTTTCACAGTGCTGTGAAGGTGATAGTAGGTTCCCAAGGGACAGAATTAAATATGGAACAGCAGGAAAAATAGCCTAAGGCTGGGTATGTAGAAAGCCAAAAGAATTTAATTAAACCAATGGTTAAACTCCAAACAAAACGATGCCACATTGATTTGTCAAGCTCTGGCATGAACTGAAATAATGAAATAGTGCATTTGTTTGCTGTTGTTCTTATCAAGCTGCTGGGCACTAATATTTTTGGATTTCCAGTAATTTTTGACACACACACACACACAAAATGAGGAATTGGTCTTATGATTGTGCAGGCTGAGAAGTCCCATGATCTACTCTCTGCAAGATGGAGACCCAGGAAAGTAAGTGGTATGGTTCAATCTCAGTCTGAAGGCCTGAGAACCAGGAAAGCTGATGGAATAAGTCTCAGTCCAAGGTTAGGAGAAGACTAATGTCCCAGCTCAACAGTTACACAGAAGGGGTAAATTCTCCCTTCCTCTGCCTTTTGTTCTATTCAGGCCCTCATGGAGTTGGATAATGCTCACTCAAACTGGGAAGACAATATGCTTTACTGAGTTCAAATCTCACCTAATTCTATTCAAATGTCAATCTCTTCTAGAAACACTCTCACAGTCACATCCAGAACAATGTTTAATCAGGTATCTGGACACTTGTTGATCTAGTCAAGTTGACACATAAAATTGACCATCATGCCTTGTAAAAACACAGGGAGAAGATGGCTATCTCCAAGCCAAAAAGAGATGTCCCAGAATAAACCAACCCTACCTTGATCTGGCACATCTAGCCTCCAGAACTGTGAGAAAATAAATTTCTGTTGTTTAAGTCACCTAGTCTGTGATACTTTATAATGAAAAGGCAGCAAGCTAGCACAGAGCCCCATTTTCTCAAGATAGGAACCTGAAAAGTAAATTTCCTACTTCCTTCACAGCCAGAGCACAGGCTGGCGCTCAGTTTCACCTACTAGAGGTCACAAAGGTAGACTTTGGCTTAGACATGAGCAACGTGAGGATGCAGGCTCAGTGTGGATTCCATTGGTCTGGGGAGGGTAGCAGTAAAGACATCTACCTGTTGAGGGTGGCAGTGGCTGCAAGTCAAACTTGCAAAGCAGATGTGGGAGGCTTTCACCCTGGGCAGAGGATGGTCTGTCACAGTCGTGTACGCACTCAGGACTTGGTGCTATCAGTGTCGGAGGCACAGGCTTTTTTTTTTTTTGCTTCATCCACCAGAGTCAGCTTCTGTTGCTTGCAGTGAATGACTCTGACAGATCCAAACAATGATGACCTGATGGGTCCCCATCTCCGTAGCTTGCCTCTCCCCATACTTGATCTGCCTGTAGTTGCCAGGACCAATGGTGTCCTTAGGAAATTTAATTAGCTGAGGTGATTCACCGTCAAACTGGCCATTTTCTAGCTGGTCCCTCTTTGATCATAGGCTCTGCCTGTGGAAACTTCATTTCTAGCTGTTCTGTAACCAAGTCTCTATCCTGTACTCCATGGTCAGTTCTATGTCTATCTCTACATCCCTTCCTTATAACCTAGGTGAGATTTATAAGGAAGTAGATTTGAAATTAATATAACTCAACCCCAAACTGGGCCTCATGTGGTACAGCCTTGGCAGAGAATTGTACTCCAAGGAGCACAGTCCAGCAACCAAAAGCAATTAAATTAAATGAAAACTATAGTGATATCTCTGGAGAGAGTATCAAGGGAAGTAAATATAATTTTAATGTACAGTAAAACTTTAACATTTCCCCATCTCTGATATTCTCTGTATCCCTCACCCCATCAAACTTTTCTCTCCTCCATTCTGATTCTAAACCCAGAATTACCCCCCTCACTCTGATTTTGTGGGTTCCCTTTTTTCCCTTTTCCACCTTTTCTTTTACATTAATCAGTTTTTATTTTCATCATTTGAGAAAGAATTGGCTAACAATCAGAACTGCTCAGTGATGGAATGGACTGCCTTATTAGGTAGTGATTCTCCTATCACTGCAAAATCAAACCAAGGCTGATGCTCACTGCTCACGGATATTGTGGGAGGGCTCTGGTTCTGGGCGAGGTTGGATCAGATGATTTAGAAGCTCCCACTGTATCTAAGATCTCAGGTTTAGGGTTGTGTCTCTGTTTTAAACTGTATTGGGATTGAGTTACATTACTTTTTCCCCTCTTTAGAAATCTTTATGCCAGCGATGGGGGGGTCCTGAACCTTGAGCTTGATGTAACTGTTGTGTTAGTTTTAATTTCTTTGAGAAAAGTTGATCTTTTCTGCATTCCTGCCCTTTCTGATATAATCAATAAGCACAATGACACATGTGTTCAAGTGTCTCAGACTCCCCATCATTGCATCAGCTTCACAACCTAGCTGTGCCAGGTCCTCGCTCAAGGACTCTGTTTTGCTCTGAGACAGCATTTTCCAGGGAAGGGATGGGCACTGGCAGATGCTGGAGTAGAGGGAGGCAGCAGCCAGGAGCCTGCGTTTCCCAGGCGAGGGGATGGGACAGGATGGTGGGCTTGCTAGGCCCACCGTGCCCTGGGCTAGCTGTGTTGGCGGAGAGGAAGTGCATGCACTTGGGGACAAGTGGCTCTGGTCTGAATCTGCTGCTCCCACATGAGGAGTATTAGTTGGGACACCTTGGGTTGCAAGTGACAGAATTCAAACTGGTTTGAAAAAAAATTAAAAGGGGAGAGAGATTTCTTGGCTCCTCAAACTGGGAAGAACAGCCATTGTCATGTCCAAGAACTCCAGGGGCTTGTAAAGCCTTCCTTGCCTCTTCCTCAGTCTCTTTTTGTCTCCCTGCACCCCCTTCTATATTACTTCATTTTCAATCCCAGTGGGAAAAAAATCTTCTTTCTGAATAGCTCGAACTAAACTCTCAGAGTTGAATCTCACTGGCCTGGATGGAATCACATGTTTGCTTCTAACCCAGTCTTGGTGGCTGTGGGGTAGAGTGTGCCGAGTGGCCACTTTCCCCAAAGGGAAAGTTAGATTTTGTGACTCAAGACAGGGAAATGGATCCTTGACTGACAGAAAAAGCTCACATCCACTACAATATAATATTAGCAGTTAGTCATGTCTCTGAGCCCAGTTTCTTCCTGGGTAAAATTCCCACTTCATAGCACTGTGGGGAAGACTGTAAATAATAAATGCATGGCACCTGTCACATAGCAGGCCTTTGATAATTAGCAGCAATTCTTATTGTTAGGTGCAGAGAACCAGCTGGCAGGAGGGAGAATTTTTTTTCTTTAAAAAAAATTTTTTTTGAGATGGAGTCTCGCTCTTGTCACCTAGACTAGGGTGCAGTGGCACAATGTTGGCTCACTGCAACCTCCACCAGAAGGGAGAATTTTGCCCAATGGGAAGATGTGTGTGTGTGTGTATGTATGTGTGTGTGTGTACTATTGTGTGTCCATGTGTGCACACCTGTGTTAGCTATCAGGGAGGAGCAGGTGAATAAACCTTGATTTCTACCATCACAACCCAACCTTCCTTTCTTTTCCTTCCTCCTTTGCTCTCTGACTCAGTCTTTATTTTTCCATCTTTCCTTCTCACCCATCCTCTCCCTCCCCACCTTCTTTTTCCTTTCATTAGCCATACACACACACACACACACACACACACACACACACACACTTAGAACAACATGGTATTTTCTTATTTGTGACATGAATTAACTTTTTTAAAACATATTGACTTTATAAAATGAGTTGAGATATACGCAGAAACATATGCCCTAGAATAATATAAATAGCTGCAGAAATCGGAGTGGAGAGAATAAATAAAGAGAAAATCAAATTAGGAAACAAAATATAAGCCACAGGTATGCTCTGTTTACTGAAAATAAAGCTTCATGTTCTCTAGTCATAATTTAAAAATGGAGCAAGCTGCAAATTTTCTATTTTCTCTAAAATAAGCCAAGCAATAAAGTCAATTGCACATGACTGTGCTTGTGTAGCCCTTGATCTTCTCCATGGGACAGTGGCTCTTGATAGCAAAAAGGTCCCACCCTAGTTTATAGGGACCAGAGAGGATGTTAAAGATAAATCAAGATGGGGGGCTAACCAGCCTCCAGGCAGGCAGGAGAAAGGAAATAGCAAAAATACCTTCTGAGGTCCATAGACTTTTAGAGAGGAAAGAGATTAGTACAATGGAGGTATCTGTTGGAATGAAAATGTAAGTAAAGATGAAAAGCAAAATCTGCCTTGTTAAAACCCAGCTCCCAAAAGAATTAGACACATGAGTTTGCATCTGTGCAGAGGCCATCTGTGGCCAGCAGGCTAGCTGTTTTCAGGCTGATGCTTTTTGTGAATGTTATTGTTGCTGGGAAAGATAGTCCCATGTCAGAGCTATCAGACCCATCTGGACAGCCATGTATAAACCAACTTACTGCTTCTTGAATGCTACCCACAAACATGGCTACCTATCCTTTCTTGTTTGAAGGGGCACCAACAGTACTTGGTAAGATGGAAAGCAGACAGGACATTAAGGCAGAGATGAGGAATTCTGCCTTGCCTCATGCACTCCATGGAAAAGGGAAGAGGAACAGTAGCTGGGAAAGCTATTGAGCTTGAGCTGTGGTTGGTCTGATGGGAAGGGGATGTGCACAGACCAGAAGCAGGAAGAGAGGTTTGGGTATAAGGTTAAGCCATAGTTTACCAGATTGCAAAGGACCTTAGCCTGACTGAACATGAGAGTGCCTTAGGGTGTACACTTTGCATCCACTGTCATGTCGTCACAGGAGAGTGAAAGAAAGAAGGCTCTATTGATCTCAAAATTCACCCGATCCCTCACACCCTGGCTGAGTCTGGGGGATCTTCTCTGGGCCTTGCCCTCCTCTTCTGTAAGTGAGGACCCTAATCCTTGCCTCAAGTCCTCCGTGAAGCTGTTGCTGGAATTCCTTTATTTGGAAAGAATTCACCAAGCTCCGACCGCACATTCAGTGCTGGGTCAGACACTTCGGGAAATAAGGAACAAGGTTAATTCTCAGCCTTTATCCTTAAAGAACTAGCAGATGTGAAGGGACTTTCAGGAGTGGTTAGGGTGTCTGTAGATGAGATATGCTGACTGAGGCAGGTAACCCACCCGGCCAGGCCTGGGCTCCGTCCTGGGCTCCGTCCTGCTCTGCCCCTCACTGGTGGGGCTGGGAACCTCCTTTCTGGGCTTCGGGGACAAAAACAAGTGGGTGGGAGTAGTTCTTCTAGGGGGTCTCTTCGATGTCTGGCCTACATTAACCTGACCACTAAAATCCTTCGCTTGTGAGGCGCAGAGTAGGAACAAAACCTAACACCTGGAGGTGCGAGGTTGTTTTTTTTTTCTTTCTGATGGAGTCTCACTCTTGTCGCCCAGGCTGGAGTGCAGTGGCTCACTGCAACCTCCACCTCCAGGAGGTGCTAGGTTTGTATGGCAAAGCCGGGTCATCTTCCCCACCCCCAAAATTTCTTCAAAGTACTGTGACCTTCCAAGTTGGAGCTGTGTGAAAGCAGCCTGGTTGTTCTAACCCTGGCCCCCCGTGTCTGGTGCCAGGGGTGCGCTGGCCTATCCTGACAGGTAAAGGTGTGAGCCTGACCTGCTGGCTTTGCTTGTGAAGGAACAGGGGAACAGGTTAGTGTCCTGGTATCAGGTGGAGGGTGTGTGGCCATGGGCAGTGGGTGCCTCTGCCTTTGGTACGGGTGCCATCTTTGTTCTTTCCCCCTTACGGGTCTGATCAAGGCGGCTGGATACTCGCAGAGCCTTTCCACAGCCACATGTTTTCCTTATTGTCTTAGCTGGGCTCCTTGTACTGTCACTCTCAGTGGCTGTGGGCAGCCTGCGGTTCCAGGAGCGTTCTGCGCACCCCGCGGGTCTTCTCCAAGAACCATCTTCGTGGGGAGTTGAGGGCATTGCCCGAGCTGGAGTCCACACTGCGCTGACTCACAAGCCAGAGGCAAATGCCCGCACCTCGCCCTCCTCGCAGCGTGTGCTGCCTGCCTCTAGCAGACGCTCCCCAGGAGTCCCGCTTTAAGGCAGTGTAAAGAAAAGCAGGTGCCTGCTGGTCTAGTCACATCCCCTATAAAACGGCTGGAGTCTCTATTTTTTTTTTGCAGGGAAACAGAAGAGTGGGGTTGGGCTAATTAGTTACCTTCCAGGAATCTGATGAAGAGAAGGTTAAGGAGTGTGGGAAAGAAAAGGGAACTGCTCTGAAGAACTGTCACCAAGGAGAGGGTTTGAAAGTTCATGGCTGCCCAGAGGCGGAGAAGCGTCCCGGCTCAGGCAGTGCTCCAGCAGGGGCCGCAGCCATCTTGGGGAAGAACGGGCACAGAGGTGACTAATGAACTCGGCAGAGGTTGGTGTGGAAAACCTTGAAGGTTGGCATTGACTCTGAAATTGTTGCAAAGCTGAGATCCAGGAGAGAGGACAGCTTTTCCTCCTATTTCTACTCTCATCATCAGCCAGACACCAAGTTTTTGACTCTTATAAATGCCTCTACTCCTGGCAGGGCGCCGTGGCTCATGCCTGTAATCACAGCACTTTGAGAGGCCGAGGTGGGTGGATCACCTGAGGTCAGGAGTTCGAGACCAGCCTGACCAACATGATGAAACCCTGTCTCTACTAAAAATATAAAAGTTAGCTGGGCATGGTGGTGGGTGCCTGTAATCCCAGCTACTTGGGAGGCTGAGGCAGGAGAATTGCTTGAACCTGGGAGGCAGTGGTTGCAGTGAGTCAAGATTGAGCCACTGCACTCCAGCCTGGGCAACAGAGTGAGACCCTGTCTCTAAAAATAAATATAAATAAAAGCCTTTACTCCTTTTTAAAAAACACCTTTTTAATGTGGTAAAATACACATAACATAAAAGTTGCCAATTGAACCACTTTTAAGTGTACCGTTCAGTGCATTAAGTACATTTGCATTGCTGTGCAATCTCCATCATCTATCTCCAGAATGCTCCGTCTTCCCAAGCTGAAACTCCATGCTCGTTAAATAAGAACTGCTTGTTCTCTCCTCCTTGGCCCCTGGTAACCACCATTTTGCTTTTGTTTCCATGAGTTTCACCACTCTAGGTACCTTGTGTAAGTGGAATCATACAGTATTTGTCCTTTTGAGACTGGCTTATCACACTTAGCACAGGTCTTCAGGGCTCATGCATATGGCAGCCTGTGCCAGAATTTCCTTCCTTCTGAAGACTGAAGAGTATTTCATGATGTGTCTATGGCACATTTTGTTTATCTGCTCGTCTGTTATTGGACATTTAGATTGTTCCCTATTTTTGGCTATTGTCAACAATGTTCCTAGGAACATAGGTGTACAAGTATCTGTGTCCCTGCTTTTTTTTTTTTTTTTTTTTGAGACGGAGTTTCACTCTTGTTACCCAGGCTGGAGTGCAATGGCGTGATCTTGGCTCACTGCAACCTCCGCCTCCTGGGTTCAGGCAATTCTTCTGCCTCAGCCTCCTGAGTAGCTGGGATTACAGGCATGGCCACTGTACCCAGCTAATTTTTTGTATTTTTAGTAGAGACGGGGTTTCACCATGTTGACCAGCATGGTCTCGATCTCTTGACCTCATGATCCACCCGCCTCAGCCTCCCAAAGTGCTGGGATTACAGGCGTGAGCCACTGTGCCCGGCTGAGTCCCTGCTTTTAATTATTTTGAGCATATACCCAGAATTGAAATAGCTCAATCACATGGTAATTCTGGTTGATTTTTCGAGGCACTGCCATGCTGTTTTCCACAGCAGCTGCACCATTTTACACTCCCACCAGCGACACACCAGGGTTCAGTGCCTCTCCTCTTAATGAGCCCCTTTTTCTTCAGTGCCCTAGCACTCAGAGGAAGTCTGATAAGAGATGTGCCATTGTGCTTGCCTCTGCTGGGACCATCAAAAGGGAGAAAGAAGGGCAGTCAGCTCTGTCTGGCCTCAAATGCCAGAAAGCTAGAGGGTAAATAACCCTGGAGTAGCTGGACTGCATGAAGCATTTTACAGGAAGGGTCCAGTCATCCATCACAAAGGTAGGAGAGACCTGGGTCTTCTTTATTCCTATTCTAAGGAGCATCTGTGGCTCTTCAAGGCAAGGTTTGTTAATTTCATATGTCTCTTTCAGTACAGGTATCAGTATTTGTGTTTTTTTCTCTTCTCTTACAGCCCTAACAGAACCAAGCACATCTTCAGGACCCAACATTTATTGAACACTTGCTATGCACCAGGCACTGTAGAAGTACTTTAAGTTCATCTCCTCCTGAATCCTTGTTAACATTTGGAAGGCGTGTGTCCTGAGAGTCACTGAAATCAAAAATACCTCTGTAGCCTAACCTCCCTCCCCCATAAAATGCAGTAGGGTATGACCAAAGTTTCCAGTGAGCACTGAAGACCCTTAATGAGGGTTTCTGAGAATATGACAATAGGAGGACAATAAACTTCTATGTAGATTTGGAGGCTGAACTTTTGGACTCTGTCTGACCTTAGGCTGTGTGCCTTTTAATTTTCCTGCTTAATGAATCTTCACTGATTATCTTGCTTCTGCGGTGACTCAAAGTTATGTCAATTAGCTGTTTCCTAGCCTGAGTCTTCTCCCTAATTGTCAACTCAACTTAAGACAAAGATCTAAGTGATGAGTTTATTCTTATTCCTCTCCGGAGTCAGAAAGGGGGTTATAGAGCTGCCTTCTCAAATCCAGGTGGAAAAGCATTTTTCTCCGCTTTCTGGACAGGTAGGTCCATCTCTGGCACCCTTGATTTAGTAGATGTGGTTTGTGTTTGCTCTTTCTTCCTGGCTCTAACCTTTACCCTTTCTCTTTGCCCGGGTCTCCCAAGGGCACCTAAAATCTGTCTTCCTAAGTATCCTGGCATCTCCAATGCCCATGGTCATCAGGGGCATCCTGGCCTTCCAAGCCTTCAACCTTGGAGTCACCTTTGACTGCTTCCTCTCTCGGACTGTTTCTTTCAGAATGGGCTGGCAATTCTATCTCTGGGATCTGACCTTCTTGAGCCAATGACACAGCCAAGCCTCCCGCGGAGTCCAGGCTCCGATCTCCTCACATGCTGATTTCTGGAGCAGCTTCCTTCCTAGAGGGTGTTTTCACCTGCAGCCTCACCCGTCCTGGTACATTTTGTAACCAACAGCTAGGCTAATTTTCTCCAAGTGCTATTTTGATTTTGTCACTCGTCCATTCAGAAATCTGCAGGAGCTCCCATTTGCCTCCTACCTTTAATCTAAACTCCTCAGCATGTGTTTCAAGACCTTTGCAAACTTACATTTAACTACCCTCATCTTCTGCAACCTTCTGGCTTCTCATCTTAGCTCATGGCACACAGGTTGCTAGTTTTGAGGCACGATGCTGCCCTTGTCCCTGAGTCAATTCTATCCCTATTAAGACACAACAAAGATATTATAAGCAGGGACCCGCCAGGTTTGTTTGACATTATATCTCTAAGTCCTGGCCTGTCACATATTAGTTGATCAATAAATATTCATTGAATGAATGTTAAAGACACATCTCTTTGAATAACACTCCTTGCATTAATCAACACACACATAAAAGACTTTGAGCTAAGGGTTTAGACCACAAAATGAATAAGCTTGTTTTCAAGAAGCTTGCATTTTAAACCTAGAAACATATGCCACATTTCCTTGATTATAAGATGGATTGAGGCGATGGGCATGGTGGCTCATGCCTGTAATCCCAGCATTTTGGGAGGCCAAGGTGGGCAGATCACTTGAGGTTAGGAGTTCGAGACCAGCCTGGCCAACATGATGAAAACCAAACCTGTCTTTACTAAAAATACAAAAGTCATGGCAAGGTGTGCTGGTGGGTGCCTATAATCCCAGTTACTTAGGAGGCTGAGGCAAGAGAATTGCTTGAACCCTAGAGGTGGAAGTTACAGTGAGCCGAGATCATGCCACCGTACTCCTGCCTGGGAAACAGAGTGAGATTCTGTCTTAAAAAAAAAAAAATGGATTGCTTGTAAGATGCAGTGTTAATTTAAAAGGAGATTTTGGGGATAAAAGAAACATTACCACTTTAATTATACATAATGAATGTTGAGCCTTCATTTCAGAAACTATGAAATGGAAAAATGCAATACATCATGGAATGGAAAAAATAAAGTGTCGCCAATGGGGCTTTGGTGCTGTAATAGAGGAATGTACAAGACTCAGGGAAGGATCTTTTGTACTCTGTCTGAGCTGGGTCTCAATTGATTTCCCAGGTAGGCTGGGGTTGGAAGTAGCAGTAGTAGGCTTTGAACGCTCGCATTTTGACCTCTCAAAGCTCTGTGGCCTGAGGCAAATGACTTAATCTCTTTTAGCCTAGTTTCTCCTTCTGTGAAATGGAGGTAATAATAGAACCTACCTAGTCTCCAGTAGCTGCCATTTACCAAGCAGCTACTATGTACCCAGCCTGGGCCAAGTGCTTTATATGTGTGTTATTTAATCTTCAGTCATAGAACTGGTTAGCCTAATCCTGGCACATGGTAAGCACGCACCAAATGGATTGATTTGGTAGGTATGAGTTTTGGTTGTTGTAGATGTTGTGGTGTCTGTCTGCTCAGTGTTCATTCATCCTTTTTCTGGTAACAGCACTCAGAATAGAATACCCTTTGGGGAAACACCTCTCCCACTGTGGGCCCATATTGGTGAGGCTGCTCCTTCTGCCCCTCCTTGTGGGGCCCAAGGGTAGGTATATGACCCGGTCTTGGCCAATGAGATTGTTGAATCTCCAGGCAGCAGTGATTGGTCCAGAGATGGTGCCTGACCTCAGGCTCTTGGAACTAGGAAGAGGATGCTTCTGTCTGTTGGGGCTGTAGATTGGTGAGAAGTGAACATGAAGGAGCAGGGGGCATCTTGTATGATATCCTGAATACCTGGCTAGTGGGAGGGCTGGCAGGAAGGAGATGGATCCTGCTGGGGCATTCGGATTCAGCTGCACCGATTCACCCCAAGGATTTTCAGGGAACATCTCAGTTACTTGAGCCAATACCTTTCCTTTTAAATTTTTTGGCTTAAACTTGTTTTGCTTGGAATGTTATACTTTACTTAAAAAGTCTTCTTTGATCCAAATAGAAATTCTTCTTATAATTATATAATTATTATAATGATTCTTAGTGTGTTCTTGGAGGGTGAGAAGCAACTCAGTGTAACTGGAGCATAGGGTTGTGTGTGCAGAGTGGAGCCCACGTCAGGCACTTGAATATCTTAGCTGCAGTAAGCTTAGCTACCCATGTATAGCCTATGGGTTAAGTAATTGCACAAGACTGGACATATGTTAGGAGAAAGAGTGGGGCACCTGTGAGTTGTTGGAAGACTTCCAAAGAGGGAGGGAGCTTGCTGGGTGGCTGAATTTTTTAGGACTTGGGAAAGGTGAGATTTGAGCCTGCTGGGAAGACTGTGTCTTAGTAAGGAGGAGGGGCTAGTGCTGCAGGGAGCCGATGAGCTGTGCACACTGAGGGCAATACAAATGCATATGGGGACAAAGGGAGTAGATGGGAGAGGAGGGGATGCAGAGCGGGCAGACCAGTCTGGGGCAGACCAGACCAAGGACTTTGGGTCTAGCCTGGAAGTGGACACCAGGTCCTCCCTCTTCAGTAGCCCCTCATTATGGAAGCACCACGCTGTCTTCTGTGAAACAGGATTGTCAAGCAGTTGCCTGTGTGCTTTCTTTGCTCTTCTCATGTGTCTTTCACTTTTCTGCATGAGAGAGTGTGAGCTCCCCCGTAGGAAGCAGTTCTGTCTTTTGTTGCCATTTTAGCATGGTGGTGGCTCATGCTCAGCCTGTGGAGTGGTCTGCCTGGGTTTGAATCCTGGCCCAGCACTTGCCAGCCCTGACCCCTTGGGCAAATCTCTCATTCTCTGGGTGTCTCGGTTTTCTCATCTGTAAGATGGGAATACTAAGAGTATCTTTCTCAGACAAGTGCTGGGAATATTAAATGAGCCAGCACCTGGTAGGTAGTAGGGGCTACACAGTGTAAGCTATTCATGCTTGTTATTATTATTTCCACTCTACAGTGTTCATTGGAGAATATTAAAGTTTTCAAAAGAGGAAGCCCAGGCAGAGTGGTGAAGTCCCTTGCCTAAGGCACTAACTGACTGGGGGAGGATAAGTACATTTTTGCAGTCCAGGGAGGAGCCTTAACATCTCTAATGAAAACCTAGCTTGAGGGCATTTGTGGGGGAACAAAAGCCCAGGAAGGGCCCATTCAGTCCTTTGGGGTTCCATCATTGACATCACCTGTCTGGGGGCTGCTGGCGGGGCAGAGGCCCTGGTCGGTGCAGTGGTGAAATGGCCCCTGGCTGTGTTCTTGCCTTGAGTTTCCTCTCCTCCTCAGGCTGCTTTTATTTTGAATGCCAGGAGCATCTGTTTGCAGGCTTTCCAGCACTCCTGGGCTCTCACAGCAATGGGGTCTCACTGACGAACGGCCCCTCACTACTACATGGAAAGACGATTTACCTAACAGATGGGCTCTTTTGAATATTTATGTCTGGACACATCTGTTCCGGACTTGAAAGTTTAATAAAGCTTTTCATTTTCTGACGCGCTGGTGAAGCCTGTCTGTGGTGAGCTGACAGCCCCCCGCCCCGGGTCAGCTCCTCTGTCGTGACTCTGGCGTATGGGGTCCAGCTTGGGTCACCCCATTTGGCAGGCAGCCACCCTCTCCAACCCCTCCTTTCTCTCCGTGGCAAAGGAGGGCAGGGCTGAGGGGCCAGAGACAGGTGGTGGGGTGCTAACTCAGTGGTCCAGTTGATTATGTCCACAGAGAGGGAAGTAGAAACGGGAAAATTTCCTGCACAGGGGAAAGTGTTTTCTTGCACTCTGTTGGTCCCTGGGGAAGCAGGTTCTCTGTGATTGGGTAAATCATGGAGCAGCCTCGCCCTGTCTAGGTCTTTGCCCCTACAGTATCCTGGGGGTCCTGGGGGTGTCTACACGGATGTGTAGAAAGAAAGCTTGGACAACAGTACTCTCAAAGCTGGGATGTCAGGGGAGTTTGTCTTGAGTACCTCAGCTTCTTAGTTCCTGACCTTGGTGGCATGCCCTAATGGCCCCACCCACATCGGCCCTGTTCCAGTCCGAACAGGCTCCCGGGAGAGAATAATAAAGGAGTATCAAAACATGCCACGCAAACATGCATTGAGTTCTCACCTGTGCCGAGCACTGTGCTAAGCTCTTTAGCTTTATTATCATTCTGGTTATCACCACAACACCAAGGTAATAACTCTTATTACCTCAATTTTCCAGATGAGGAAACTGAGGCACAGAGAATTTAATTGATTCGCCTAAAGCCACACAATTACTAAGTAAGACAGCCAGGATTTGAACCCAGGCCATCTTACACCAGAATCTAAAGTGTCAATGCTTTATTGCCTGTTGATTGGAATCTGTCGGCCAGCATTTTGTAAAGCGTTGTTTTTTGGAATGGAAGGTGCAATGATCAGGTAACTCCAAAGGCTATTTCTCTTCATGTGAATTTAAAATATACATCAATTTCATAAAGTCTCTGAGGAGTTCTGCTGTAAAGAAATTTTGCATAATGATGTTTTCAGAATTCCTTTAAGCACAAACATTTCTTTTCCTTAATACCAATTAACAAAGCTACTTTGGGAAACGTTATTGAAAATGAGTGTTGGCTTAAAGTCTTCTCTCTCCGAGGTACACTTGCTCTGTACAAAGTTCAAAACTTTAAGTCCGAGAAAGCAGGAGGTTGGGAGTGGGTAGAAATAATTAATGGGATTTTAAGTATCATTAGGTAGAGAGAGTTTTCTTAAGGGGGATACTTTAAAAAGCACTGGTTACTGTCTATATACATTTTTAATTTTTATTTAGCTGTTTTAAGCTTACAGAAATTTGCAAAAATAGTACAGAGAACTCCTGTGCATCCTTTGCCAGGAGACCCCACTCAAGTTTTACCAATGTCCCAGAGACATCTTTATAGCAATGGATCTGTGTGGGGGTCACAGGTACCACTCAGTCATTGTGTCCCTCTTGGCTCTTTCAATCTGGAACTGTTCCTTCTCTGTCTTTCTTGGACTTTTATGACCTTGAAAATTCTGAAGTCAACAGGACAGTTATTTTGTAGAATGTCCCTCAGTTTGTGTTGGTTCATTGTTTCCTCTTGATTAGACCAAAGTTATGTATTTTGAGCCCAGATATCAGGAATGCTGGGTTCTTTGAAATCTATGGGTGGTAGGCACATGATGTCCATTTGACCTGCTACTGGTGATATTAACTTTGCTCCCTTGATTAAAATGGTGTCTGCAGATTTCTCTGCTATAAAGATATCCTCCTCCCACCTTGGTATTTAATAAATGTTTGGTGGGAGGTATTTCAATATTGCATAAAATCCCATCTCTCTCTCCACCTTAAGCCACTGGTTGTAGCCTCTCTTGACGTTTCCTGCCTGAATTAATTGTTACTATGGTGGTTGTCAAGGGGTGAATTTCTAATATCAGGCCTCCTTCTGCATTTAGTAGTTGTCTTTCTACCACAAAAAAGCTTTCCTTCTCCCCATTCATTTATTTGTGTAAAATGTATATCTATGTACAGATTTATGGATTTTGATTTTATTCTATGGCTATAATCTGTTAGTATAATAATTTATTTTGATGCCCTAAGTTTTCCGGATTTGGCCATTGGGAGCCCATCCAAACTGGCTCCTAAATTTTGACATGTCCCATCATTCTCGAAGCACTTCCTTACTTTTTGGCAGCACAAGATGTTCCAGCTCATCTTCTGCATTCCCTGCCCCATCCCTGGAATCAACGATTTCTCCAAAAAGCCCTGGCTCCTTTTAGCGAAGAATTATTTTTAGAAATGAAAATTCGGGTAATAGATGTGCTCACTGCCAGAGGGATATCACTGCCCTTGGGCGCTATCAATGGGTACAGCTAGGGAATTACACATTATATAATACATATAAATTTACATCTCTATTTCACATAATATAGACATGATCTTTTTCTGTACATTGAATTCCATGAATTCACACCGATGCTTCCAATTCCAATCCAATATCAGGGGGTACATTCTAGTTTTCTTCCTTTCCATATTTGCACCTTCCTTTTTGATTGTGAGAAACCCGGCTCCTCCTAGCTCAGTCTCCCTCTACATAGCTAATCTCTCAGTTCGCTGATTCCTGCCTCCCTTGCATGGGGGCCCTGACACCAGCGTGGGTCTGCCTCTCCCAGGGCTGCTATCTCTGATGATTTGATTGAAAAAGGAAAAGAAGGAAGGAAGAAGGAAGGGAGGGAGTGAGACAGGGAGAGAGGAAAGAAAGATGGAAGCTAATAGAAGAGAGGAAGAGAATGGGAGAAGGAGAGCTATATGGATTTTGAAACTTGATTTTTATACTCAAGATGAAAAAATTGGGGTTTGTGGTAAAATCAATATGTTTTCATACTCTGAGATATTAATTTATTATAGTCTTAGTATTCTCATGGGCAGAACTGAGACCAGTAAGTAGAAATTAATGGGTGGCATATTTCACCTTAGTATAAAAAACATTCTCTAGTCAGAGCTACTCAACAATATGGCCTTGGTTGTAAAGGAGTGAGCTCGCTGTCAAGAGATGAGTTCATTTAGAGACCACAGGACCATCAGCAAGAGTGACTTTACATTGGGAAAGGAGTTGGTTAAACGTCCGTGCATTCTGTGCTGAGGTGGTGATAGTGGTATAGCTGGAGGTCAGGTTTGACCACGCTCCCCAAGGAGCAGTGACAGCAAACACCCCCATGGGTGGCTGAGGAGGCAGCCAGCCAGCAGTGAGGGGGTCTCCCGGAGTCCTCTGGGGATACAGCTCTGGAGCTGCACAGCATACGCTGCACCTACGTGAAGAGATGTGTGTATTTCCAGGATGAATTTGCATCTCGAGATGAAACAAGCTCCAGATTGAGACGGCTCTTAGTTCCAGTGCCAACAATCTAACGTCGGCTTCAAAGGAGAAACTAAAAATGTTCTTGGAGCAGGTTCTGGCCCTTGTAGTTCTTTCATTGTTCCCAAACGGACCACATACTGGGGCGCCTTTGTGATTGCCTAACAACAGTAACCTGTCGAACACAACAAGCAAAACCCTAAAGGGCTTCTTCTCAGGAGCAAATCCCAGCATTGGATATTTCTATTCTCTCGCCTCTTCATTTTTACAGCCTCCGCCCAGTCAATCTACCTAGAACTTTATCCTAAAGAAGCTAGAGTTTTGACATCTTTGAAATCTTCAAACAAACTGAAGTCTAAAAGTGTTTTTTTTTTTTTTTTGTTGTTGTTTTTTTTGAGATGGAGTCTTGCTCTGTTGCCCAGGTTGGAGTGCAGTAGCACAATCTCAGCTCACAGCAACCTCTACCTCTCAGGTGCAAGCGATTCTCCTGCCTCATCCTCTTGAGCAGTTGGGATTTCAGGCACCCACCACCATGTCTGGCTAATTTTTGTATTTTTGGTAGAGATGGGGTTTCACCATGTTAGCCAGGCTGGTCTCGAACTCCTGACTTCAGGTGATCCACCTGCCTCGGCCTCCCAAAGTGCTGGGATTCCATGCGTGAGCCATCCCGTCCAGCCTGAAAGTTTTCTATAGTGCTGGAAGACATGCCATCAGCTGCCTGGCACCAGCAACAGTTCAACAAGCATGAGTTGAGGGTCTTCCTTGTGCCCAGCTGCTATGCAAGAATGAAACAGGATATCCAGGGTCCCATTTCATAGAGGAAAAAACTGAGGCAGAATCACAAGCAATGACCGGTAGTGTCGGGCTGCATCTTCCTTTCTCACGTCCCACAGAGCAAAGCGGTTGCCTTGTTGCTGGGGAGGCATGGAGGAGGGGCTTACCCACCTTTCCCAAAGTAAAACTGAATGGCAGCTTTCATGACTGTCTTTTGTTTCTCCAACGAAGGGGCTGCAAATCAGAACCATTTTGGACTGGCAGTGGAATCTTGTAACACCCTGCATCTGGGCACTTCTTTCATATGAAGTCTGATGCTTGTTATCTGGTTTGCGTTGCTAGCTGGTTTACGTGATGTTTATGTGCATATATATTTTTCAGTACGAACTGTTTGTGCTTTGGATGCATCTTTTGTAGTCAGGTACACACTTTAGTCACTGCGAATCCTGAAGAACAAGCTGTACCACCAGAGAATAGCAATAATAGTGGCTGTTTACTGAGCAAATTGCTGCACACTAGGCCCGTATGTGCCTTATCGCCTTATACCTTCACAACAGCAGAGTGAGGGGGGTTCAATTGCAGATGATGAAACTGAGGCACAGAGAGATTGTTGTGTATTTCACCCAAAGCCCCACAACTAGAAAGTGGGAGAGTCAGATTTTAAACTCAGACTTGTCTGACTCCAATGTGGCAGTGCCCACCATCCAACACTGCCCCTTACAGAACACTGACCCCAAAACCAGTGGGCAAACATTGGAAGCAGTTATAATGGGTGCCAATGGGCCACAAAGGGGCCTGAGGAAACGGGATGCATAAGAGTTAAAAGAAACTGCCAGGGAGGTTTTTCATGTGTCTTTTCCAAAGGCCAGAGTTCAGATGTATGATGTTGGAATATTTATGAGTTGCTGCAGTGTGCAATATTAGGGTACTAGGGAGAAAAGTTTCCTGTGATAGAAATTAACCTAAGGCGAGGGCTTCTCTGAACTAAGGTTCAGATATGGCAGATGAGATCAAAGCAACCACACGTCCCCCCTAGGAGGCTGGGGATTCACGTCTTAAAATGGTCATTAATGATTTGGAACATGGCAGTTCCTATTTTCATCCGTCTGCCCAACGAACTCTCTATCCATCCATCCATTTGTTATCAGCTATTTGTAAAACCCGCTATTGGAACCAAAAGAGGTATACCAAGACAAACCCAAACCAGAGCAACCAAACGAATCCCTCACAAGTAGCTTTGGATCAAGTTGGGATGTGATAGATACATGTAAGAATAGATAAACTGTAGGGCAAAGATGTGTCTGATTAAATATCAAAATGAGTGATCCAGACAGCAGATGTTTTGCATCCAGAAGAGGGAGGTCTTCGAGGATGTGGTGTGGTCTGGCCGTGTTGGTTGCCTTCAGGGATTATTGTGGCACTCTTGAGACTGCCTGGAGTCCAGTTAGTTTCCATCTCGATACAAGATGAATGGAAAAATTGGATTTATGGTCTGCCCACTACTGAGATACAGTCTGGGCCTCTTTAGCCCTGTTTGGAAGTGAGATGCCACCTTTAATCTTGAATACCAGTGTGATGATTCTAAAAGATTTAAAGAAGATGAAACAAGCAGGTATTCATTTGAGAAGGACCGTTACTCTTCATCCCCTGGTTTGACTGCCAAAATATAATGAGAGTTTGTATGTCCCACCAAAGCCAGAAAACACGGGTGCAAAACCAGCTTTCCAGCAGCAGACTCCCCTGGATTTTATGACCTCAAGGGCTACAAGGTTGACAGTAGGGGACCCAGACACTGAGGGGGCCTTGAATGTGAGGTGCAGACATATGTGGCATAATTAGGCAGCCTTTATGAGGCAAGCAGGGAGAAGTCATTAGGGCTGCTGTTTAACAAAGGGAAACTTCCTGCTCCCACCACCCCTATTAAAGAGCTGCTTTTCAACTGTGTTGGGCTTCTTTGATCCCCGAAGGCTCCTGATGTTTTGCTCACATCCTGTCATGATATTTAATGATGCTTCACATGTGCACCAGGAGCACGGCCCAACTTAGCATCATTTGGGGAAGGCCATTGTAACATGACAAGGTTTTGATGTGGTTCCTTGCACGGCCAGGTTGGTGAGGCAGCTATGCAGCCATCAGGGAGTGTACTGACTCCACTTGGCGTTGAAATCAGTTGAAAGAAATGATGGGGAGATCAAGATATTGCCAAGTTCTTCTGCATTTCTTTATTTTGAGGTCTATATATCAGCTGGTACTCTGCTCAGGAGAAGAGAGAAGGAATTTGGTCTTGGACAGTCTTGTTTCAAAAGGCTGGGGAATGTTCTGGAGGAATGGGTCTTCTTCCAACCTGTGGTCGTACACATGAACAGCTGCTAAAAGAAAGACGAATAGGCCCTTAGGGACCACACAGCTCATGCCAGATGTATGAATCCTACAAAATGCCTGGTAGGCACTGTTCAGTATTCTGCTGTCTGCCTAAATACCTCTGGAGAAGAGGAACTTACCACCGTAAGGAAGCACAGCTATTGTACTTGTTCTGATGATTTAAAAGCTCCTCTTCATGTGGTTGTTTTTGCAGCTTCTAACATGGGCCAGAGTGCTGTGCTGGTGACTGGCTACACAGAACTGGGCTCTTCTTGGTCAGGGTTCTTAAAAAACTGAAAGGCACTTGGGGAGGGGGGCATCCTCTGAGTATTCTCATTTCCAGGTAAGAACCCTATTTCTGCTACTGTTCCTCCCATTCCCCGGTTTCTACCCCCTTATATCTGATGGTCCTTGGAACGTCCTTGTAGGACAGCTTTACCACCCTTGTTCTTTGAATGCTGGTTAACTTTGCTCTAGCTTTTTTGGTAGATATTAAGCCCAAATCTCTGAAATGGGGCAATAATCTCAACACACAAAGGCAATAATTTGGGTTTCCTGTGAAGTTCCAGCACAAATCCCAGTTCATATTTCAAGTGTTGGCATGTGTGAACATTTCTTTTCCCTTCCAGACTATTTGCGTTAAAAGCATATCAAAGGCTAACTGCTTGGACTTTTCTCTTTGGTGCTATCACCGAGGACAGTCTGACTGCCTCCTAAGTGAACACACAGTGGACTGAAGCAGCCTTTCCTAGCTGCTGTGCAGCGGAGATGCTACTCAGTCCATCCACTTCCATCCATCTGCATTTTTACCAACTTGTCCGGGCCCTGTCATTTCTCTCTTGGATCACAGCCACAGTGTCCTACTGATTTCCTACACATATTCCTGCCCCTTTCCAGTCTGTTCTCTACACAGCCTCAGAATATATATATAACATAATATATATATATATAACATAAACCCAAACATGTTATCATGGCTTTCAAGGTCCTGCAAGATCTGGCCCCTGCTTACTTCTCCAGAGTCATTTTTGTACCTCTCTTCCTCCCACCCTGCACTATTCACAGGGGCCACCTGTCAGGTCATTGGGCCTGCTGGCTTCTTTCTCCCACACTGAACTTTTACATGTGGTTCCCTTCACCTGTTCGCTGTCCATCAACTTGAATACAAGATTTATTATTGAGTTAAAGCCTTTACATTTTAAGAGAAACTTTTAAAGACAAAACAGTCTTGCTGAAATCATCATCCCTTTTGATTTCTTTATTCTTCATGTCCCAATAAGATGGAGTTTTATTAGAATCTCATCAACAAATGAGGCCCCAGCAAATGCAGGCCCCAGTTGTCCTGGCCAAAGTACAGATCTTCCTCTTAGATTTACATCACTTTTATTTTTGACAGGTTGGGAATATTTTTAAAACAGCCCTTTCTGAGTGCTTTCATGCCTCAACCAGATGAAAAAAGAAAAGAACAAGAATTTGAGACTTTGAGCACTATTCCTCTAATTCCAAAATGAATGATTCAGATGTCTTTATTTTTTTATGTAAATTTAATTTCCCTGCAACTCCACCCAAAAATCACACAATGAAGAGGGATGATTGTAATCCATCTAATGCTTTTAGGTGTAATCTCTGAACTGGAAAATCTCTCAAGGCTGCTGTAACAAATTACCACACACTGGATGAAAACAACAAAGTGTATTCTTTCACAGTTCTGGAGGCCAGAGTCAGAAATCAAGGTGTCGGCGGGCTGGTTCCTTCAGAGGCCCCGGTGGAAAATATGTTCCGTGCCTCTCTCCCAGCTTCTGGTGGCTGCCGACGGCCCTTGGCATTCTTTGGCTTGTAGATACATCACTCTCTTCTCTGTCTCCATGTCTCCCTTGATTTCTTCTTATAAAGATGCCAATCATTGGATTTAGAGGCCAGCTTTCCAGGATGATTTTGAGATCCTTAATTTCATTACATCTGTAGCGACTCTATTTCTAAGTAAGGTCATGCTCTCAGATACCAGGAATTAGGACTTGGACATACCATTTTGGAGAGCACAAAAAACTGGGTCGTGAGATTCAGAGGGGCAAAATGACTTGCTCAAGACACATAGGTCCTTACTGTTACAATCAGAAGCACAACAAATCTTTTGACTTTTTTATATATTGTCTGTACTATTTTATATATTGTCTCTCAAAAGAATGCACTCTTTTGCTTCTAAGGCAGTTTTTACGTGTATATATTGATATGGTTTGGCTGTGTTCCCACCCAAATCTCATCTAGAATTATAGCTCCCAGAAGTCCCCAGTATTGTGGGAGGGACCCAGTGAGAGATAATGGAATCATGGGAGTGGTTTCCCCCATACTTTCTCATGGTACTGAATAAGCCTCACAAGATCTGATGGTTTTATAAGAGGTTTCCCTTTTCACTCGGTTCTCATTCTCTCTTGTCTGCTGCCATGTAAGACGTGCCTTTTGCCTTCTGCCATGATTGTGAGGCCTCCTCAGTCATGTGGAACTGTGAGTCCATTAAACCTCTTTCTTTACACATTACCCAGTCTTGGGTATGTCTTTATCAGCAGTAAGGTGGCTGCTGGCAGCCCTTGGCATTCTTTGGAGAACATACTAATACAGTAAATATATATTTATATTTTATACACATACATACACACAGACATATATATATATTTTCTTTATTAGAACTCCTTTGATCACCTGGAAATCAGCTGCACAAGCCTCTATAGGCCCAAACCACATTAGTCAATCTAGTCCACATAATAAACTAGTTTGTAAAGGTGATTTCTTTTCTGTTTGGAAAAGAAGATAAAGGATCACAAAGTAAATTTCTTATTGAGCTGATTATATCTATCTGGCATAATTATATTTGTTGCCGATCAATGGCAGCCACTAAAGTCCTTGTTAATTATAATCTCCTCAACCTTGTCTTTGACTGTACAGGCTGGAAGCCTTTGGTGCCTCTAGTTAGAGCCTAACAGGTAGCAGCCATGGTTGGAGTGGTTGTTCGGCCACAGGTGGGGTAGTGGCCCTTGGCTGTGTTCTGCCCCAATACCCACCCCAGATGATGGTCAGATAGAGTATACACTCCAATAACTCAACCTAGTTTTTCATAGGATTCAAAGTATTTTGCAGGAAAATAAAGCAAACAGAACCACAACCATTTCCTTTTTCTCATTTTCTTTTCTGTTTTTGGTGGGGGAGGAGTGTGAAGAGACTTGATATTCATGAAAGCATTTTACAAGCATGTGAGTAATGAAATCCATGTTTTAAAGATGTAATGCATTTTACAGGCTCCCTTAATCTGCCCTTGCTTTCCTTCTTCCTTATAAAAAATTTAGTGATGATTAAATTAAAAGAAAACGGAAGTCATAATAAAATAAAAACTCACAAGCTCCACAGTAATTTGTCATTGCCACAAGTATTCATGGTACATCCTTAACTGGCACCCACTACTCCTGTGGTCTGGATAGGATACGAGTGTTAAGTTCCTTTTATTTGGCTGCTGTACTACCCCTTCCTCTTCTATCTGAGAGTATTTGGAAAGCAAGCGACTGGATAGAAAACTAAAAACAATCCATTCCTAAACTATAAGGCTAAAGATTATCATTATTCAGCCATATAATAGAAAATCCAACTTGAAATCCCTTAAACAATAAAGATTCACCAACCTCAGCACATTAACTTTGTCCTCAGACCACTGCCCCTCATGGTTGCAAGACGGCTGCCGCAGTTCCATGCAGGTGACATCCAAGCAAGAGGACATTCAGTAAGTGTGTTAGTCTGTTTTTATACTGTTGCAAAGACGTACCTGAGACTGGGCAATTTATAAAGGAAAGAGGTTTGACTGACTCACAGTTCTGCATGGCTGGGGAGGCCTCAGGAAACTTACAATAATGGTGGAAAGCAAAGGGGAAGTGGCACCTTCTTCACAAGACGGCAAGAAGGAGAAGTGCTGAGCAAAGGGGGAAGCGCCCGTTATTAAACCATCAGATCTCGTGAGAACTCACTCACTATCTTGAGAACAGAATGGGGGAACCACTTCCATGATTCAATTACCTCCACCTGGTGTCTTCCTTGACAATGGGGATTATGGGGATTACAATTCAAGATGAGATTTTGGGTGGGTACACAGGCAATCCATATCAGCAGGGAAAGAAAAGTCCGTCTTGTGTGTTTTTTCTCCCAAACAAGAAACCTTTCTCAGAAGCCCCCACAGAAACCTCTACCTCCATTTCATTGGCAGATTTAGGTCACATTCGCACCCTAAACCAATCTCTGGTGAGGAAATGGAACTTCTACCATAGTTCAGTCAGGGTATAGGTTACCCAAACAAAATTGAGATTCTGTCCTCCAGAAATAAGGAGGTATAGCAGGATGATTTTGTTTACAAGTTTAGGACATCCAGATAAAAATGGCCTAAACAATAATAAAAATATCATTATCTCACATAACAAGAAGACCGCAGCAGGTGACTTGAGAACTGGTAGCTTCAGCAGTGCAGGGACGCCAGGCTTCTGCTGGCCTCTTGTAATTCCCCTGGCTTTATCTTTGTTTTACTTGTGTTTGCCACAGCTCAAAGCATTGCCTACATTCAAATGCAGGGAAAGGCCAAAGTTCCAGCCTTTTGCCTTTTTAGAGAACTGGAAACTTTCCCAATGACTGACTCACAACTTTCTCCTTGTATCTTAAGGGTCAGGGTTACATCACAGGCCTAGGTCTATCACTGGGGGGTGAATGGAATCAACAGGATTGGCTTAAATAACTTAACATTTAACATTTACCCTTGGGATGGGAGGGGGTGTCCTTGGCTGAAGACCCAGGGGAGGAAGGGAGGCTTACTGCAAACATCTGGAGAATATTCTAGCCTCTGCAAGGAAGGAAGAGGCTGAGAATGTCTTTTGGGGAGTCCACACGTGAGAGTCTTTTATCTCACTAGTGGGAAGGATTATAGCATGTATCTAACATGAATGAAGGATGTTGATGTTGGATTGGAAAGATTTAAGGGCCACAGACTTCTCAGTGAGAAAGATACGGAATGTTGTAGTCACCTCTAACTCATGGGAGCAGAAGCCAGGAATGCTATTTTCAGGATTTCTTCTTTGGGTTAGAAGTGGAAAGAACTGAGACTCCTTTAGGAAATATGAGAGAGATTGAGATGGGCTGCTCATGAGAACCCTCCTGGTGGGCCTCTGGCATGCAGGGACTGGGAGAGGTACTGACCTCCTCTTGGTTCAGCTTCTTGATTTATATCTGGGAAGGGAGATTCAGTACCTCCCTTCTGATGCTCCTGATGGCCTTTTATTTCCCATTTTCTCCTAGTTGTCTAGAACCTCTGGAACCTGTGGGTTTTCTTCCTCCTTGACTTTTTCATGGGACACCACTGAAAAGTAGGCAAAGCAAGGCAGGGGGTTATCTATTATCACTTTTCATCAGGATACCAGAGAGCTGTGCACTTCTGTTCCAGGGGGTCAATTTGGAGGGCATCCCCACTAGACTCCAGTCTCCACTCTGTTACCTTCTAGCTTCTTTCGTTCAGCAGTTTGTCTTAACTTGGTTCCCCAGCTTTGTCACTGGCTGTTCTGCAGGCTGGAGTGGGGGTAAAGCCTTGTCACTGAGGAGTGGTAAGCCCCTGAATAAGTCTCCACAGTTATGAGACCTAAGTTCCTTGTCTCGAAAATTGGGACAGTTACCCTGGCTTGGTAAAAGTGATGCATACTATGCAATGGAAGACTTGTACAGTTTGTACTGTGCGAGAATCCCCTTTCTCCCTCCTCTGAAGCTTTGCTACTGCTCCTCTGCATTTTAGAATCTGTGTGTTTGTTTGCTTGTTTATTTATTTATTTATTTATTTATGGCAGTGAGAGCGAGACCTCTTTACCTGATGGCCAGGCTCAACAGCAACTCCTCTGAACTCATCCTTCATTAATATTCACCCGGTGCAATGCAAATCGCTCTGGAGGCCTCTCCTCTATGGGACGCTTTAATGTGGCAGTTATGAAAGCAGCTCAGACCAAGCTCGATTAGCATAATAATGAGGGTTTGGCAGCAGTGTCCCCATCCTCAAAGGAAATAGCTGGAGTGGTCACAGAGCCTTTAACAAGTACTGCTTTAGGATAAAAAAAAGACAGGGTGGGCGATGATGGATGGCAAATGTGGAATATGGGAGGGGACTAGCGGGGGGTGGGAACTAGCAGGGGAAGGGGGAAGAGATTGTTTGTTCTTCTTTTGCCTGGTTCCTAAGAGATGTCATCTGCAATGACAGAACTTCCATTAGTAGTGACCCTTTAGAAATGCATAGGTTTCTCCATTTCCAGAAAAATGTAACATTAGTGCCTCTCCTGGCTGTAGAAGAAAAAATAATACCCAGCTTACAAGAACACTGCACTCTGTCAGATGTTCAATAACTCCTGAAAATAGGTGGGTGGGCATTATTATCTCCCTGTGACAGATGAATGCCCATCCATATATCCATCTGTTCGTCCACCTTCTGTCTTCCTCCAGAAGTGATTTAAGGCAGTTTCCAGATGAAGTACCCAAATTCTCAGTGCCAGGCAGAGGCAGTGCTCCCATTTGAACTCGAATCTGCTGCTACTCTTCTCCAACACCACGATTCTTTTAAAATCAATTCAGAATTCGAACCAAGGGCCCTACTTTCCCAACCCTTGCGGTTAATTGCCAAGAAACAGGTTCAGCTGGGTTTTGGTGGATCCACACGTCCTGCCTCCCAGTTGTTTTTGTGGCAGAGGGATCCTTACCTGAATATGGAGTGTGGCTCCACAGGCCACCTTAATTGGCCATTGACCCAACCTGGGCCAGTGTAGTAACTTCCATTTGCTCATTTAAGCTGTTGGCTATTTTGCTGGATTTGTACAAATTGGGGATCAGCTGTTCTCTCACGATACAGACATGGGAACCAGCAGGGAAGCTGAAGCACTCTTAGGCTCTCTCCAGCCATAAAAAATCAAGCACTAAGTGGGAGGAACAGACTGAAAAATTCAAGAAAATCTCAAGGCCCTTGCTGTCCTTCACCAGCACAGGTATATGGAGCAGGTTCTTCTTGAAAACAAGAACCAAGAGGCTGAGCATGATGGCTCACACCTGTAATTCTAGCACTTTGGAAGGCCAAGGCGGGCAGATCACTTGAGGTCAGTAGTTCAAGACCAGCCTGGTCAACATGGCAAAACCCCATCTCTACTAAAATACAAAAATTAGCCGGGCATGGTGGTGCGTGCCTGTGGTCACAGCTACTGGGATGGCTGAGGCAGGAGAATCACTCAAGCCCGGGAGGTGGAGGTTGCAGTGAACTAAGATTCTGCCACTGTACTCCAGCTTAGGCTGGAGTGAGACTCCATCTCCAGAAAAAAAAAAAAAAATGTAAAGGGTTAAGGCTGGTTTTCTCTGCCAGGCCAGTGGCAGACTCACTTTAGGGAGATGGCTCTTTGTTTAGGAAATGACCAAAATGGCCTATTTGGTGTGAAAGATGAAGCCTCTCCTCCCTACTGCCTCAACTCCAGAGGATGATTTGGAAGAGACAAAGGGAAATCAGGATGACTTTGCATAATGAAAGTGAGAGAGTACAGAGCAGAAGTCGATGGGAAGAGCAGGGGAAACCATGCCCAGACAGAAGCCCTTTGATGGGGGAGTGGGATGCGGAGAATGACCAATGTCCAGTATGGGAGGCCCTGGGGTGGGAATGGCCCAGAAGCTCTAGTCTTAGGTAGTTTATAGAGTTCTGATAGAACTCTCTCTATAACCCCCAATTTTCAGTAAAGGTCTTTTGCAATATGCAACAGCTTCGAAGGGTCAACAGACAAAGGTAACTCAGCTTGGTTCAGGGCAGAAAGTAGAGGGTGGTTGCAGAAGGGAGATGTGACAGTGTGAGAGATCACCAGGACAGGCAATCTGAGCCAGAGGTGACCCTGGAAGACCCCTGGGAGTCAGCCAGAAGCCTTTCAATTCATGGGGTGGGGTTTAAGTCATGTTTCCTCCCAGATGGAAAAGCAATGGGTCCCCAGCGGTTTACTTAGGCAGAATATATTTGCTTCTGTTTTCATGAAGTATCGATAGAAGTCTGGGTTACAATGATGTTGCTGCTTCGGGCCTCTGGATCTTTTTGCAGTTTACCTTCCATGATCAATTGCCGAGATGTCACATTCCTAGAGTTCTTTGCAGTTTATGAGCACTTTGTGTTATTTTACTTAATCTTCACGGTCACCTTGGGAGAGAAGCTGAAAACCAAATCACCTTGGGAATACTGGTCTATTGCCATTAAGTTGGTTTCCTCTCACAAAATGACTTAACTAATTGTATATGCAAACACAATACACAAGCCATTGTGTACACAGGAAGATGTTAGCATTGCAAGGCTCAGGGTTGATGGAGGAACAGGTAAGGGGTATCCGTTGCAGCAGTAGAGCAGTTTCCCTTCCGATTTCGTTTTAAGTTTCTCAGTTTCTCTACAAGTTTTATGTACAAGTGAAGGATTAGCGCACACAACCCTACTGAAGCTGTGACCACATGTGGTCCAGTCTCATAGCTGTAGTTAAAAACAAAAGCCCGAAAGGCAATTTTATGAAATCTCTAGTTCTTAGAAATTTTGTAAACATCATGAATTGGATACAAAGCCAAGAGCAACACTTCCAAACATTTGCCATTTCTGTTTGATGAATTCTATTAGATTACCTTGATTCTCCAGAGTGGCTCTTCCTTAAACTTTCTGAAAAACCGTTCCCCCAACATCAGGCCCAGCTTTGGTGTCTCTATTCCTTCTATCCCTTGGTCTTCCCCACCCCTCCCCTCAATTCTGCCTCACAAAAGCTCCAAAGAACAAACTTGGCAATGGCGGAGCCCTCCTTAAAATGAAAGGAGGGGAGGAAACAGAGTCAGCAAAGTTAGAATATGCTTTTGTGGTAGGGGAAAGAGAAGGGCTAAAAATGTTACTAATTACTGTATACCATTACATTTACACAAACATTTCAGGATTATAAGAAATAAATGTTAAAAGTTAACACAGCATTTACTAATATTCATGCTTTTTTGGTTGTATATTAATTAGGTCATAAATGGTAATGGTTTATGCCAATGATAGTACTATTTATTTTTAAGGAAGAAACTGTTTTTTAGTTGTTTTTTTACTGGCTTTGCAAGTTCTTCAGTGTTTTTAGATAATGCTATCCTGTCGATTTTTTGCCTGACACCATAGTTTGATTCTCATCTCAGACACCCAAACCAAGCATACTCACTGACGCAGACGTGTCAAAAGACAGATACTTACATCTAATTCCTCAGAAATATCAGTTCCAATAATATTTCTTTTTTTTTTTTTGAGACAGTCTTGCTCTGTCATCAAGCTGGAGTGCAGTGGTGCGATCTCAGCTCACTGCAATCTCCACCTCCCTGGTTTAAGCCATTCTCCTGCTTTGCCTCTTAAGTAGCTGGGACTACAGGCGCGCACCACCATGCCCAGCTCACTTGTGTATTTTTAGTAGAGATGGGGTTTCACCATGTTGGCCAGGATGGTCTCGATCTCTTGACCTTGTGATCCATCTGCCTCGGCCTCCCAAAGTGCTGGAATTACAAGTGTGAGCTACTACACCTGGCCAATATTTCTACTATTCCTTTATGGCCTAGGGCTGCAGATTATTGTGCAAACATTTCTTTATTTCCATAATATTTTAAGCTGGCTTGTCTTTAAGATCAGCCTTATGAGGTGATCTATACACAGGTGTGATGTCATTTTGAGGGCAAAAGGAAGGTCCTTCTTTTCCTTTCCCCTGGGTCACCGCCCCCTACGTGCTGAAATTATTTTCAATATTCTGAGCATTCCATTCTTCTGAGCTCAGGGAGAGGTAACACTTCTCCCTGAAGTGGGGCTGAAGTCATTCTCACCTTTCCAAATAAGCTGAGTGGGGAGGTGTTTTAGGTGCTAAAAGGGTAACTCTTACCCAGTTTCGAGGGCACCACATGCTAAGATACCCATGTCTGACTTTTTAGGAACATAGAGTCCACACTTTTGCCTGTCAATGAAGAGTCAAACTTTGTAAAATATTTAAAGGTATTTTATTCTGAGCCAAATATGAGTGACCAAGGCCTGAGGACTAGCCCCAGGAGGTTCTGAGAACATGTGCCCAAGGTGGTCAGGCTACAGCCTGGTTTTGTACATAGGGAGACATAAGATACCAATAACATGCCAATCAATACATGTGGGGTATGCATTGGTTTGGTCTGAAAAGGTGGGATGACTTGAAGTGGGGTACTTACAGGTCAGAGGTGGATTCAAAGGTTTTCTGATTGCAAACCAATTGCAAAGGCAATTGGTTGAAAGAGTTATTATCTAAAGGCCTGCAATCAATAGAAAGGGGTGCCAGGGTAAAGACAAGGAGTTATGGAGATCAGGATTCTTATTATGTAGATGAAGGCCCTTGGAGAAAATGGATGGAAAGTGTATCCTGTTCAGACCTCTAAAAGATGCTGGACTCTCAGTTAATCTCACTTCAAGATTGGGAGCGCCTGGAAGGGGAAAGATCTAGTTATGTTAAAGGAGATTCTTTATAGATGCAATTTCCCCCCACCAGAACTGCTTTGCAGGTTATTTAAAAAAATATGGTAAGCACTATGGGAGGCTGAGGCAGGCGGATCATGAGGTCAAGAGATCGAGACCATCCTGGCCAGCATGGTGAAACCCCGTCTCTACCAAAAACACAAAAAAATTAGCTGGTGGTGCACGCCTGTAGTCCCAGCTACTCAGGAGGCTGAGGCGGGAGAATTGCTTGAACCCAGGAGTGGAGGTTGCAGAGAGCCTAGGTCATGCCATTGCACTCCAGCCTGGTGCCTGGTGATGGAGTGAGACTCTGTCTCAAAAAATAAAATAAAATAAATATGGTAAAGAAGCATATTTGGACATAAAATATTTTGATTTCCTTCTTTATAAGTAAAATTTCGATGCTGCAAAAGAAATAGCACTTGAAGATCAATCCTCTCAGCACGGCAGTTTATTTCTATAGAAGGGTGCAGCTCACAGATGGAGCAATGGTGGCCACATGCTTGGACAAGGTGGGGTACTTATGCCTGATGGGGCTTGTCCCTACTGCTGTGTCATTCCCTTATTGGCTAGGGTTAGACTACACAAGCTGTACTAATCCCGCCTGGCTATTTTAAAGAGAGGAGGGGTCCGAGCTGGAGTGGCAGAGTGGGTGGTTTGGCAGGAAGGACAGTTATGGGCGGGTCAGCAGGTAGCCAGGGGTGACCTAGGTCAAAGGTAACCAGAGCAGGTGACTGGAGCAGGTGACCAGGATGCGTCAGGATGGAGCAAGGGGCTGGGGGAACAGATGTGAAATACTGAGTAGAACCAGTGGAGAAGGTTGTTTACTGGAATTACAAGGAAGTTAAACTTTAAACAGAAAATTAAAGAATAAGAGAGCTGAACATACTGACATACTGATTTTTGAAGGGAAGCTTGGGGTTCACTATAACATTTATCTGTCATGTGATATTATGCCCAGAGACAGGTTGGAAATTAAGCCATGTTATATATGGTTAAATACTGATTCTTTGAAGAGAAACTTGGGGTTCACTGTAACACTTATCTGTCATTTGATATTATGCCCAGAGTCGGGTTGGAAATTAAGCCATGTTATATGTGGTTAAATAGTAATTCTTTGAAGAGAAGCTTGGAGTTCACTATAATACTTATCTGTCATGTGATGTTATGCCCAGAGTCAGGTTGGAAATTAAGCCATGTTATATAGGGTTAAATGAAACTGTCACGGGCGTGCAAACCAGAGCAACTCCATCTTGCATAGGGGCTGGGTAAAATAAAGCCGAGACCTACTGGGCTGCATCCCCAGACAGTCAGGCATTCTAAGTCATAGGACGAGATAGGAGGTTGGTACAAGATACAGGTCATAAAGAACTTGCTGATAAAACAGGTTGCAGTAGTAGAGATGAGGTTTCACCATGTTAGCCCAGATGGTCTTGATCTCTTCACCTCGTGATCCACCCGCCTCAGCCTCCCAAAGTGCTTACCATATTTTTAAACCACCAAAACCAAGATGATCATGAGAGTGACCTCTGCTCATCCTCACTGCTACACTCTCACCAGTGCCACGACAGTTTTCAGATGCCATGGCAATGTCAGGAAGTTACCCTATGCAGTCTAAAAAGGGAAAGGGCGAATAATCCACCCCTTGTTTAGCATATCATCAAGAAATAACCATAAAGATGGGCAACCAGCAGCCCTTGGGGCTGCTCTGTCTGTGGAGTAGCCATTCTTTATACCTTTACTTTACTGATAAACTTGTTTTCACTTACTTTATGGACTCATTCTGAACTGTTTCTTCAGTGAGTTTCAAGAACCCTCTTTTGGGGTCTGGATGGGGATCCCTTTCCTATAACAAAACCCCTCTGATGAGACTTTATGGTTTAGGGTATGACTCCCCCAGGCACCTTAGATAGGAATTCGGACAAGAGACAAAAAGGTCAGAGTTCAGTTCCTAGCCAATTCTGCAAAATAGGCATGAAAAGCATACAACTGCCACACTGGGTTGTGTAGGTGGTTAGGTCAACATGACCAGAAGGAAAGGGAATTTGGGTGAGATTTTCTACAGCTTGGAAGAGACTTCTCCCAAGGCACTTGGACGTTGACTGTAGATGTCTTGCAGGCCTTGACTGTTCTTTCCCCCAGCTTCAGGCCGGGGAGCTTGTATTTCCCTTCCAGGTAGGGATGGGAAGGGGATGGTTGTCCATTTACCATGATCTTGTGGGGCTTCGGGTCCTCTTGTCAGAGGCCTTTGGACCAGAATGACTCCATCTTGAATAGGGGCTGGATAAAATAAGGCTGAGACCTACTGGGCTGCATTCCCAGGAGGTTAGACATTCATAGTCACAGGATGAGATAGGATGTTGGCACAAGATACCGGTCACAAAGATGTTGCTGATGAAATAGGTTGTGGTAAAGAAGCCAGCCAAAACCAAGATGGTGACAAAAGTGACCTCTGGTGATCCTCACTGCTCAATATATGTTAATTATGATGCATTCATGCTGAAAGATACTCCCACTGGTGCCATGACAGTTTACAAATGCCGTGGCAATGTCCAGAAGTTACTCTATATGGTCTAATTGGGGGAGGAAACCTCAGTTTTGGGAATTGCCTGCCCCTTTCCCAGAACGCTTTTGAATAATCCATCCCTTGTTTCGTAGATATCAAGAAATAACTATAAGTATATTCAGTCAGGCAGCCATGTTGCTGCTCTGACTATGGAGTAGCGATTCTTTCGTTTCTTTACTTTCTTAACAAACTTGTTTCACTTTATTCTGTGGACTTGCCCTGAATTCTTTCTTGCACAAGGTTCAAGAATCCTCTCTCGGGATCTAGACAGGGATTCCTTTCCAGTAACACTATAGTTTTTGACCTACTGAAGAACAAAGAGGAGGAAAAACAGCTGAAAGTCTTACCTGAAGCCCAGTCTGGCTGTAATTTTCTTATTTTTCATTCTATCTTTAGAAGTTCTTTCTTCTCCGCAGGTAATCCAAGGCTACTCTCCCCTACGCTCTTCCTCTCCCAAGTTGTTATTTAAAGGTATCCAAGGGCTTCTGGATACCTCCTCTTTGCCTCTGAGCTGCAGGGAGGGCGGGCAGGGATCGAGGGGGCAGGTGCTCACTGTCATTCTTCCAGACAAGGTGGGGCAGGCTCTCTCCTCCAAAGCCTCAGAGCTAGGGTTGATAAGCGGCTGTGTCAACTGCTTTCTGCCAGAATGGTCCCTGAATCTCTCTGGAGTGAAACACCTGCTCCTTGGGTGGGCTGCAAGCAGGAGAGGCAAGGGGTGAGAAAATTGCTGGAGGTTGCACTACTCAATTAATTAACATCATATAACCAAGGGGAGAGGGAGCTCTTGAACTTGATATGCAGACTTATGCAAAATAATATGTAGATTTTTTTCACGTTTGGAATGGAGAGTTCTGGAGTTCTGGCATTTTTCTTAGGTAGGAATTTAGTACTGCTGAAGCTCAGAGAGAAGAGGAAGTGGGCATATTTTCAGTGAAACAGTTAAGTCCTTCCTAACTCAAGTGTATAATAATACCCACTGTGTATAATTTGGCAAATATAGATAAGGCTCACTCCACCTATCTGTTTAGCTATATCACCCTATTCCCCAGAAAGTTCAGTCTTGAAGGCTCCAATTGACCTTTTGTCAGAGGTGTGGAACCAGAGAAACTCCATCTTGAATAGGGGCTGGGTAAAATGAGGCTGAGATCTGCGGGGCTGTATTCCCAGGAGGTTAGGTGTTCTTAGTCACAGGATGAGATAGGAGGTCAGCACAAGATACAGGTCACAAAGACCCCACTGATAAAACAGGATACAGTAAAGAAACTGGCCAAACCCCGCCAAAACCAAAATGGTGATAAAAGTGACCTCTGGTCGTCCTTATTGCTCATTATATGCTAAAACTTTAACATGCTAAAAGACATCCCCGCCAGTGCCACGACAGGTAACAGATGCCATGGCGATGTCCTGAAGTTACCTTATATGATCTAAAAAGGGGAGGGACCCTCAGCTCTGGGAATTGCCCCTCCTTTCCTGGAAAAGTCATGAATAAGCCACCCCTTGTTTAGCATATAATCAAGAAATAACTATAATTAGTTGAGCAGCCCATCCTGCTTTTCTGACTATGGAGTAGCCATTCTTGTATTTATTTTTATTTTTTATTTTACTTTAAGTTCTGGGATACATGTCCAGAATGTGCAGGTTTGTTACATAGGTATACACGTGCCGGTGGTTTGCTATACGTATCAACCCGCCATCTAGATTTTAGGCACCGCGTGCATTAGGTATTTGTCCTAATGCCATTCTTTCATTGCTTTGCTTTCTTAACAAACTTACTCCCACTTTACTCCAAGAACTTGCCCTGAATTCTTTTTTTGCATGAGATCCAAAAACCTTCTCTTGGGGTCTAGATCTGGACCCCTTTGCAATAACACTTTCAGTCATACTGGACGAGTATATTCAGTGCTCCCGGCCACTGTACCTTTCCATCTCTGAGTTTTGCTTAAATCATTATGGAGTATTAAAAAGCCATGCGATGTGTTGTAGGGTGTGGGTTTCAGAACCAGACTTGGGTTTGAAATCTGACCCTGGACAACATTACATAACCTTAATGAGCCTTAATTTTTCTCTTCTGTAAAATGGAGATAATACCGATGCTACCACGGTTTGGTGACAAGCAAATGAGATATGTTGCCAGACACATAGTAAGCTCTGATGATTATCCAAATCTGATGCAAATTTTAAGGCCCAGCTTGAGTTCCACTTCCTTCGCAAAAGTCTTCATTTCCACCACAGCTTGAAGTAATCTCTATGTTCTCTTGAAGTATTAGCTATGCAATTCATCTGGAAATTAAAAATACGTTGCTTTATGATTTGTCTTTTGTTATTGTCTTATTAATTAACCTTGTGTTGTTCTTTAATTAACTCTTCGCTTCTTTATTTCTTGTCTTTCTAACTTGACTGTAGGTCTTTGAGGATGGAAAACTATGTCTTATGGTTTTTAGCCTCCCAAGATATCTGGAATACATCTGCGCAGCAAATACTTGAACATGTTCCTTTCCACAGATTAAGAACCAGAAACAAACACATCGTTAAATACTCATAAGTGGTCACCTAGACCACAGAAGGTTTCTTCCACAAGGAGCTTATACTCTGACAACATGAAAAGCCCCAGTTGTGCTCCTACCCTTGTTTTCCATCTTGCATGCATGATTTTAATGAGGAACAATAACGTCCAATGCCAGCCCACAGTTTCCAGCAGAATTTAATAGCAGTGGGAAGAAAACTCATGGAAAAACCAAAGGAAGAGGTAGGAAGTCTTCTTAATCAGATCCTGCTTAAGGATCAGGAATAGGACTTTTCAGGCATTACACCTCTCCGTCTGATCTTATCAAGCCTTGGGAGAACCAGCTGTAGCTCAGCTATTGTAGCCCTGTTCTGAGCCCTGGGTGTCTGGGTTTCGGGGCTGGAGCACTGTCATTGCAGAATTCCTACTTTTCCCTGGACTGACGCAGATGCTCTCGGTGAAGTTCAGGATGTCATTTACAGAGTGCAATACGTTGATATGTTGCTTAGAGCTCTGGAGAAATCTTAGGGAGCAGATAAGAAGGTTTATGTAAAATTGTTCAGTGTTTTAAAAGACACACGCATACACACACACACGTGCACACAATTTTCCACTTTAACCACACTGTGATAAACAGGGTTATTCTGTAAAGTGAGACACTCTATATTTGGGGTTATGTTTATTAGACAAGGCCTCTTATTTTCTATACAAGTTCCAACATGAGACCAGAAAATGTGTACAATCATAAGAGTTTTATATTTCTCCCAGGGTCATTGTGAGGATGAATGAAATCTGCCAGAACCTCAGTTTTATATCCTTGGTAGAAACAGCTGAATACAAAAACAGGTTCTGAAAACTCTGTGTTTTCCTTTTGAATGGCATGGTTAATACTAAATACTCCATGCACATTTGTTACATTTGCACATAAATATGGGTTTGTCTGAGGATCTGGGTGCTTACAAGAATTCAGACCAAATAACAAAGCCATGTAGATAAACCTGGTGTCTTTAGTACTTTGTCTTGGGTTGGCTATGCCCTTTGCTCTACTGGGTGGATGGTTGGCACCTACTCTCAGGTTCCTGCCCGGTGGGTTCAATGTCTTCTTTCTTTTCAATCTTCTGCTCTTTCTTTTATTCTCTCTTGCTTCTCTTTTTCTACCTCATCTTTTTCTTTCTACCTCTCTCCCCTTCCGCTTCCACCTCTTTTTCTGCCTTTTCTTTCTCCCTCTACCAGTTTTTCCCCCAGTAAAAGACCAGTAAGTTATACATTGAGTAAGTGACATCTGGCAGGCTCTTTATTCTTAAAAAGTACTTGCTGGGTATAAATAAACAGGTTTCAGATATAACAGAATTCTTGTAAAAGAAAAAATAAATAAACAGGCCAGGTGGCTCCTGCCTGTAATCTCAGTACTTTGGGAGGCCAAGGCAGAAGGATCACTTAAGACTAGGAGTTCGAGACCAGTCCAGGCAACATAGTAAGATCCTGTCTCTAGAAAAAAAAAAAAAAAAATCCAGGCATAGTAGTATATACCTATAGTCCCAGCAACCAGGAAGGCTTAGGCTAGAGGATTGCTTAAGCCCAGGAGTTTGGGGCTGCAGTGAGCTATAATTGTGCCACTGCACTCCAGCCTAGATAACAGTGAGACCCTGTTTCAAAACAAAACCAAAAATAGGCATGACACTGATAAAGATTATCTTCTTGAGAAAACGTAGTCAGGCACTCCTGGACTTTTTTTTTCTGCTAGGCGTCTCTGTGTTGTCCAATTTTACCAAGAATTCTGCTAAGACAATTTAACCAGAACTACCCCTGAGCATCTTACCTCCTCTGTATCTGATCACCTTCGGTATCCAATATGTAATCAGATTCCTCATTTTCCTTCATTCCCCAGAATGATTATTGATCACTCTGGTCTGCCTTTGAAAGAATTTTATTAGATTGGCTTAGCCAGAATTGCCCCCTTTCCCCTGGTATTTTCTTTCAGTAATTTTCCTTTCACTGACCTCCCCCTTCCTCCTTGGCTGTAAAATTCCCACTTGTATTCAGAATTGAGCCAAATTCTATACTGAGGTCTCTTTTCCCTTATTGCAACAGTCCTGAATAAAATCTGTTTTTACTGTTTTAACTACTATCTAGCTCTGATTGACAATATCCACAAACAAACTGCACATACAATTTTGCTCTAGTGGAATTATGGAAAGGAGAATTTTTTGGTGATTAATGCGATCCAGTGAGCCATGTTTCCAGACTCTCATATAGGTACAGGTGGGAAGGAACCGATTCAGTTTTTAGCCCTTCTCTTTTCTTTTGTTTTCTTTTGAGATAGAGTCTTGCTCTATTGCCCAGGCTGGAGTGCAGTATCACCATGATGGCTCACTGCAACCTCCACCTCCCGAGTTCAAGAGATTCTCGTGCTTCAGCCTCCTGAGTAGCTGAGATTACAGGCATGCATCACCATGCCCAGCTAATTTTCTTGTGTGTTTTTAGTTTTTATTTTGTGTATTTTGTGTGTTTTTAGTGGAGATGGGGTTTTGCCATATTGGCCATGCTGGTCTCGAACCCTTGACCTCAGATGATCTGCCCATCTGATGGCTGAACTCAATGGGAGATGGAAGAGTAGACATTGGGTCTGGGCCCAGGAGGAGACCCAAAGATCCACAGGATCCTTTTCCTGCTATGAAAAGGAATTGAGAAAACTTCCTGTAGGTTGTTAATGGTAGGCAATTGAAACTCTATAACAGCATAAAATTTTTTAACTGTTATATTTTGATTTCTAAACTTAGGTTGGGATGAATCTACCACACGTTTTAAGTTGTGAGTCCTGAAAATTTGAATGCCCAAGCCGTATTAAATCTATATATTTTGCCTATATAGGTAGATGTATGTATATATATTTATATGTAAACTTCTCTTTATATATGTGTTTTATTTATTGATTATTTATTTATGTTACCGAAAGAGCAATAAGAGAAAGTACTAACTAGGTTGTTTTAAGTGTGTCCACTTACTGCTGTCTAGAAAGTTAGAATACTCCCTGTCCATACAAGCACAGTTGTGGGCCATTATTATTATTTTATTTTATTTTTTATGAAACATTTGGTTTATTATTTTCACAATAATTTAAAGATGTACAATTTGCCAATTTTGTGTATTTTCTGCTTTTCAGGTCTCTGCATATCTCTTTAATATCTTTTCTCAAAACATTTTTATTTCCGTACATTTTTGGGGAACAGATCGTATTTGGTTACATAAGTTCTTTAGCTGTGATTTGTGAGATTTTGGTGCACCTATCTTCCCTGGGCCATTATTTTTGAAAATATTGAAAAATACTATGTATGAGGTCCTGTTCTGTTTGCCTTTGATTTTTAGCAGTGTTCTCAGAATGTCCCTAGATTTTCTTTTACAATGAATCCCCCTGGAGTTCTAGATCTATGGTGTAATTCTTTTATGAATTTTGTAAAAATCCCAGTCACCATTGCTTCAAATGTTGTTTCTTCCCAATTCTTTCTCTTGTCTTCCAAATACAGTTACATGTATGTTAAATCTCTTCAGCATATTCTTTTTTTTTTTTTTTTTTAATTTTTTATTGGATTATAGGTTTTGGGGTACATGAGCAGAGCATGCAAGACAGTTGCGTAGGTACACACATGGCAGTGTGCTTTCTTTTCTTCTCCCCTTCACCCACATTTGGCTTTTCTCCCCAGGCTATCCCTCCCCACCTCCCCCTCCCACTGGCCCTCCCCTTTTCCCCCCAATAGACCCCAGTGTCTTATCCTTTGCTGTTATATTGTTCGTTTTTTTAGTATTTTCATTTTTATTCTTCTATCTTCCAGGTCACTAATTCTCAGCTGGTCTCATCAGTTGTTAAATACATCCATTGGATTATTAATTTCTGTAATTGTATTATTTTGTTCTAGTATCGCCACTGAATTATTGCTTAGTTTCAATTCTCCGATGAAATGGTACATTTTATAATTTAATATTTTGAGCATGGTAGTTGTAGTTATTTATTTATTTATTTTTGAGACAGAGTCTCGCTTTATCTCCCAGGGTGGAGTGCAGTGGCGTGATCTTGGCTTGCTGCAACCTCTGCCTCGTGGGTGCAAGTGATCCTCCTGCCTCGGCTTCCTGGATAACTGGGATTATAGGCATGCGCCACTACGCCCAGGTAATTTTTGTGTTTTTAGCGGAGACATGGCGAGGTGGTGGGAGGGATTCATCATGTTGGCCTCGCTGGTCTCAAACTCCTGACCTCAGGTGATTCGCCCACCTGGGCCTCCCAAAGTGTTGGGATTACAGGCTTGAGCCACTGTGCCCAGCTAGGTATAGTTATTTTAAAGCAAAGTTTGAATAACATCAATGTCTGGATTTTCTGTGTTTATTTTTATTGTCTGTTTTTCCACTTGGATTTTGATTATTTCTTATCTTTTTTTTTGCTTGGTTAGTTTTGACTGCATGCAGTTGGACACTATATATGAAAATTGTAAGGCAATTTGAGGCTCTGGGTCACGCTTACTCCAGGGAGTACTGACTTTTTCTTCTAGTAGCAGTTAGTCTAAGGGCAGATAATCTTTAATCCAATCAGAGACTGAGTTGATTTGAACTTCATCTTTGCAAGAATAAAGAGCAAGACCTGGTCTACTTATGATTTATTCTTTTGATTGACCAGGGCGCATAATGTTGGTAGGTCTTGGAGTGGAACTTTTGATCCTCCAACCCATGGGGTTCTGGTTGGCTCTCCTTACTTTCTCACCTATCAGTTGCTTTTACTTTCAGAATCAGCAATTTCTTCAAGGGCAACAGTGGCCCTAAGATACTAGGATTACCTGTCTTTATTTCTTTTTCCAGATCTTGGTCCCTCAAGTTGTCACCATCTTAACTCACCAATGCTGTCTATATATATGATATATATATGTAATATATATATATCATATCTATAACATACATATAACATATATGTGTTATATATGATATATATTACATATGTGTTATATATCATATGTATGATATATAACATATAATATATATTATATTTTATATAATATATATGACATAAAATATGTATATTATATTATATTATATATGATATATATATTTTAAGATGGAGTCTCGCCCTGTCGCCCAGGCTGGAGTACAATGGTGTGATCTCAGCTCACTGCAACCTCCATCTCCTGGGTTCAGGTGATTCGCCTGCCTCAGCCTCCTGAGTAGCTGGGATTACAGACGTGTGCCACCACACCTGGCTAATTTTTTGTATGTTTAGTAGAGACAGGGTTTCACCATGTTGGCCAGGCTGGTCTCGAACTCCTGACCTTGTGATCCACCCGCATTGGCCTCCCAAAGTGCTGGGATTACAGGCGTGAGCCACCACGCCTGGCCCTAGATATTGTTTTAAATAAACAATTTGTTCAATTTTTCTGAGTCATCTCAGTGGGAATGTTGGTCCATAACAACCACCTTGTCTTTGCCAGAGATGGAACTCTAACAGGCGTACATTATTGTTTTGGTTATTCCCCACAACAACTGTATAAAGAAAGTAGTAGTATTATAATCTTTTTTTACAGGTGAAGAAAATTTCTCAGAGAGGGTTAGGCAAATAGTCCAGGTCACTTGATTAAGATGTCCTGGGGCTGGAAATTGAACCTGGGAAGTCTGACTATAAAGCCTCCTCAATCTGTTTCAAAGATATTGCCTCTGTATGCTGTAATTAACAGTTTCTTTATATTTATTTCACCTAATTTATTTTACATTTTACTTTATCTCATTATCAATACCATAATACTTGCCATTTCCAGGTGTCTAAGTTATGTATCTTCAGGGCTGCCCTGATGCCAGATGAAAGTTTGGTCATCAGACGCCTATCTTTTTCTCTTAAATTTTGTTCTTTTTTGTTTTCTTCCTCTCTGCCTCCCTTTCAGCCTTCCAACGTTTAGTGGTTTCAGTTCTGGAATTATAATCAGAGATCTCTAGTTTTGAGGGTTAGCTTTATCTAGAATAGAAAGGCTTTGGCTCAATTCTCCATCCCAGGTACTCCCGGAGCTCCACTGGTATTTCTCCCTGGTATTTTTGCTGACTTGTAAAGGATACATGTTCCTGTGGTTGCCTCTCGTTCTGATTTCCTGTTCCTGCTGAGCTTCTTGCTCTCCTACATGTCTTGATGGTTTAATCTCTTTTTTCTGTCCTGCATCATCTTGAATGTTGTATGTAGCCCACCCTTTTTTCACAAAGTTCCTCCAAACCCAGGTCCTTGACTACAGCATTTGTTACCAAAGGGTTGGGACCACACTGCAAAGTAGAGATGATATTTTACTGACAGTTCCACACCGCTTGGCCCTTTCCAACATGGGAATTTCTCTCTCACTCTCATCCTTAAGTCTCTGAACTCTCTCATTCAGCTGGGGGTCCTGTCCCTCTCAACTTTTTTCTCCTTTTCATATTCCCCAAATCTCTTCCAGTAAGCAGCCAATTTCCCAATTCCGATGACTTACCTAGATAAAACAATTTACCACTTCTTTGTGCAAAGCTTTTCCAGGGGCCCTCATCTTCCAAAATAAAATGTTTTGATACTTTCTTTTTTAACCAAAAGAAAAGTTTGCTCCTCCAAGAGAAATTTTGTCTTCCTTCTAAATCTCCTGGCTCAAAATATACTTTGCTTATAAAAATAATGGTTTTCTTCCTTCCTATTACATCAGCGTTAGGAGACTCACATCCGTGCTATATCATTTTATTTTCTGTTGGCTTCTAGAAATAAGGTGATATATGGTACAGAGTTCTCATAGTTATTCAGTTTGTATTTAACCCTTATTTGTGCATTATTACGTTTTTCTTTTAAACATCAAATGAATTTTTTAGGATCAATGATTAAAATCATTTTTATCTTAGAATCAAGTTGAAATCTGCACTCTAAGATGAAACTATAAACTGAAGCAATCCGGTTTCATAGCCCCTTTTTTATTCATTTGTAGTTCTATATTTATGCTCCCACAAGTGTGGAAGAGATTGTAGGGCAAAATAAAACAATGCTATCTGATCGTAAACCCACATGGAGCCTAGACTGCAGGTCATAACATTTCTTTACTTCACCATCAATTGGGGTTTCAGTTGATATGGATTTATATTGGATGAGCACCTGAGTCTCTTCTCTCTTGGTCTCACTGCCTTTCCTTCCTACTGCCCACCCTCAAGTTATCGCCCACCCCCAGGTCCTGGTGTCACCCCAGTTTACTAGGCAAAGTTGAGGGCTCCTTGATGTTGTTCCTGGCACCATCCTCATGGCTATGGCTCTGTAGAGTTCACTAGGCTTATGGGGAGAAAGAGCCACATCAGTGAGAGGAAAGAAAACCTCCTCCAGGCACGCATCATTCATGAATGACATGGGTTTGTAGCTGGGTAGCAGTGGGCTGAGGGAAAAGGTGATACAAAAGCCAAGATCTGGGTTTCTAGGGCTTTGCCCATAGGAGAAGCTCATGGTCTGGTAGGTATTGAGAACACTTATTTTGGAACTGTGTGGAGTATGATCCTGTGCATTTGTTGCGGTGTTTGCATTTATCAAACTCTCTGATTTTTGTAACATCCCAACAAATTTCCTCTCTCCACTAGTAGTTACTATGTAGGGTTCTAATTTTGCTTGGTGTCCAGACTGGCTTCTCCCTCGGGCAGTGTCCATGTTTACTGTAATTGGATGATGCCACACAACCCACTGCCGTTGCCAGATTTCATTATGACTTGCTGTCTTCTGTATTAATTCCCCCACTTTGGGGCTGTTTTGCAGCAAGTGAGACCAATTTCCTTTTCAATAGCACAAATCTGTAGACTCAATTTGAGCTGTGAGCTAAGTGGGTGCATTTGCTCAGCGCTGATTGACAACAGTGTTCTCTTTGTTTGACTTGATTTTTTTTTCTTTTTTAAATGAGAGCTTGATCCTGAGAGGCAGCTGGCACTTGCTGGAAGCCAGAGGACCCATCCTTGGAAAGCCCAGCAATACATTTGGGCAGCTAGCTTTGTCCAGAATTATTTTGTTCTAGTTTAAGTTGTTGAGGAATGGTACCTGAGGACTGCAGTTCTCAGGGGGCTGCTCCTCTGCAGCTTTCACCCCAGGAGACCAAGAGGCCCTTGTGTTCCAGTCACTGGAGGAATCTGGATCAGAAGGATGTAGGAGGGTGTGAATAGATTCACCGAGTAAAATACAAGATTCCCAGTTAAATTTGAACTCCAAATAAACAACAACTAATCTTTAGGATATCTCATGCAATATAATACTTTTAAGTATAGGTATGAGCCTTGCAGTTTCTGGGAAGAATTGCCTGGTACATGTTTATACAAAAATATTGTTCATCAATTATCTGAAATTCAAATTTAATTGGGTGTCCTGCATTTCTGTTTGCTAAATCTGGCAACCCTAGGTAGGTATAATATGAAAGAGTAAGTGTGGTTGGGATGACTTTAAAAAGCCAGGAGGATGAAGGGATAAAATCCATACCCAAGGGGGAAAGAAGGTTCCAATGGATTATTTGAAAAACAAGAGCACACCTATGAAAAACTCAATTGGCACAAAATAAAAATAAACATAGCTCATGGGAAACAAATTTGCTATTTTAGTTTTCCTAGCAACAGTGAAACAGGAAGAGTTAGTTTCTTAATGATTCATATCCCCACCTAGACATTGGTGAAGATTAAGCATTTGTGATTGGCAGCACATTGACCAATAAGTGTGCCTCACACTTACCAGGGAGGGCTTGTGAACACACAAATCGCTGAGCTGCATGCTGAGTGTCCAACACAGTAGTTCTGGTGTGGAGCTGGGAATTTTGTGTTTCTAACAAGTTCCTGGTTGATGTGGATGTGGCTGGTCTGGGCACCACATTTGGGGCATTTTGGTTTAAACTTGTGCTATCAAATACAGTGGCTGCCAGCTCTTTGAGATATGAATTGAGATACATGGCGTAAAAACACACCTGGTTTTGAAGATGTAATATGGGAAAAGAATATATAGTATCTCCTTAGTAACTTAAAAATATTATCATTTCAACTATGTACCAAAAAGAGATTTTGGATATATTGGGTTAAGTAAGATATATTATTAACATTAATTTTACCTGTTTCTCTCTTTTTTTAAAAAAAATATGGCTACTAGAAAATGTAAAATCACACAAATGTAAATTGCACATTTGTAATTTAACTGGGCATCCTATTAAAGCAGCTATTTCCATTGGCTGGTGCTGTTTCAGGCCACCATTTGGGTCTAAATCTGGACATCCATTCAAGACAGGTAAGAATGCCTTGAAGTTTAGTGACTAATTTTTGAGTTTAGTCTTTTCTAAGACTTACTAAATTCTCTCCCTTGGGTATATCTTTTGAAAGGTTAATCATATTCCAGCATCCGGTGTTTGATGGAAGTAGGATTTGCGGGGAGCCCAAGTGGTGGTAGAGTGGGCTGTGAAAGGCAGGCTTTATCCTGGGGGAGGGGATGTGAAAGAGGACCAGCTGCTACTCCTGCTCAGGGACCTCTTCTCTGATAAAGGGGAGATGGTCACCATGAGGAAAGTGACCACTTCCATCCCTGCAATTGCCTCCTTGTCCTGTTTTGGCTATTTGCTGGAGTGGAAAAAGAACTCAGTGATGGTGGAATCTATAAATAAACATGGGATGCCCAGTCCTTAAGAGGTCCCCCTTTTCTCCCTTTTTTCTCTGCAGTCAAAACTCAGCAAGAAGCCTGGGTCTAGGTCTGGGTTCTGCAGCTAATAAGGACGTGCTGAACTTGAACAAGATTAGAAAGCAAGCCCCAGAGAAGGTTAAAGCATCCGAAAATTGAATTTCTGACAAAAGGCCAACGTTGGACTGTTTCCTTTGGAAAAGAAAAGCCTCAAGTACCTGAAAGGTTACTCTACAGAGGTTGTAGATAATTGTTCTGCCTCTACCAAGAATAAAACTGGTAGAAAAACATTTAAACTGCTACACGGGGGACTTGGTTTTCAGGCAAAGAAGCAAGTCCTGACGCTGAGAATAGTTTATCACTGGACTTTCTGTTATTGTCTACCCAGCCCTTGCCTCAAATTTCTTGCCTAGACTGCAATGTCATTCGTGGGTGATCTCTACTACCTCGGTGCGGGATCAGGAATTGTACCCTGAGATGTAGTGAAAAGCCTGGTGTCTTTCCACTTTCCATTTTGTTCAGGGAAATGATGCCAGAAGACATACCTATTGTACATACCTTTGATATGAAACCACTGGTCTTTGTGCAATTTCTGATTCCCAACCTTTGTAATCTTCCCTCTTGCAGTTGATTACAGTTACCCAGGTTTTTAGTTTAAAACATTAAGTGAGCTTAACATTAAGTGAGCAAATGAATTTATTAAAAGATTTTAAGCAGTGGTGGGCTGGAGCCAGTATAAGCTCCAGAGCCTCAGATGAGTGGACTCAAGTTGTTAAAATTTCAGAAACTTTGTACACTGGTTGGTGTTACATTGTTAGCTTGAAATCAGCCATAGTAGGAATATTTACACGATGGAAATTGGCAAACAATAAAATTCAGAGCCCTCTGCCCCATCTTTCCCCAGGAAAGCCAGTTGTCAAGCATTGGCACCCACAATCAGAGGTTCAGTAGCATAACAAATGCTTCTTGTGCTCATGTCGTGTCCCCTTGGGTGACCTCTGTCTAATGTTAGCTGTGGCTGTCTAGTTGGTTCAGCTGCCCACGAATTGCATCTCACCCCATGTCCTCTGCATGCTCTTCTCTGACTCAGGGCTTCTCCTGAGGCCATGAAGTTTGCCCAGTTCTTACAGAGGGCAGCCTGGCAGTACTGGGGTGTCAACATTTCCAAGTGCTACCTCAACAAATGGGGTTGGAAGCCAGGGGATAGATGCTTTAGACATTTATCCTTTGGAAGGAGAATTTTGCGTTTCATTATGCATGATTCTTTAGTGGGTCCCCACTAGGACTGAGCCCCGACAACTCCTTAACTTTTCTTCCTTCTTTGTTTTACTCTCCTCTTTCCTTTACTCCTGATTCCTGGGATCACCGAGTAGATTACTTGCACCCGTATCCTAGGCTTAGGCTCTGCTTGAGGAAACTCAAATTGAGACAGTTAGCTCAGAGAGTTCCTAGAGAAGCCAGAAAATCAGGCTGGAGGCCACGTAGCCAGAAGTGATGGCCCACGTTGTCCACAGAGATGGGTGTGGACACTGCTGCCACCCCCACTGGGCCACAGATATGTCACTGCTGATCCTAAGCATTAAACATTACTGCTAGAAGCTCTGCCACTGCCCTCTGGAAACCAGACATGGTTGCTTCTACTCTTGACAGGTACTTCCTTAAACCATTAGCTTCTGGCGAAAGCCTATGGTGAGTAAAGACATGTGTCTAATGGGTGGGCCTTAGATCACATCACATTTACACTTCCTTTCTAGCTGTAAGGAAGCTTGGGATGTGTTTCAGTCATTTATTGCGGTGTAAGAGACTGCCCCCAAGTGTAGTTGCTTATAACAACTATTTTATTTGCTCATGATTAATAAGTAGCAGGTTGTGCTGGGCTCAGCCGGACAATTTGTTCACCTTTCTCGCCTGGAGTCATTCATGTGGCTGCACCACCTGGCAACTCTCCTGGCCTGGATGGTCTATAGTGGCCTCACTTCCATGACTGGTGGTTGGCCTTGCTGTCTGGGCCTCTCTATCTCCATTGCCTTTCATCTTCACAGAGACTATCCTAGGTTTCCTCCCATGGCAGCACTGGGTTCCCAGAGGGTGATAATGGCAATTGCAACATCTCTTGAGGCCTAGGTTCCAAAGTCCCAAAACATTACCTGTGCCCAGACTCAAGGGGTCACATAATAGGTTACCAGCTTCTGATGGGAGGAACAGCAAAATCACATTGCAAAGGGACAGGCAAATGGGGATAAGATTATTGTGGTCATGCTGCTAACAATCAGTGTCTTCTTCCACGAGGGAAGACAGAAATTCATAGGGTGGAGAATTCCTGCGATAGAGAAGGCATTCAAAGGTGCTGGGTGGGTCAGAGGAGTGTACATGTTCACTATAATTGACTTTCTCCCCAGCCGGGTGATTGCATCTCCCATTCTTATCCCCCAGACCTCTCCTGCACTACTGATCTGCTAGAGGGACCCCTTCCTGCTTCTAGTCTTATAGGTGCATAAGCAGGGAGGGATTGATCCTGGCTTTGTGACCCATGTGGTCCTGAGTGGATGCAGCGTAGAAACTGTACAGAACTGGAGTCTGATGATGAGTTTCACTTTTGAATAATTAAGACGAGAGTTCTTAAGAAGGCATTGTTTAGAAGAAACACATTGATTTGTATAGGCATGTACTGTTTATTAACATTTAATAATTCAAAAAAATTGTGGATATTGACTCTTAGAGTCAGACCAAGGCTCATACCAGTGATAAATCTTGCTTAAATTATTGACTTTCTTCAAAGGAGAGTATGATAATTAGACAGGAAGAGGGAAGAAAATTACAAGGAGAAGCTAATGTTTCTGGGGGCTGATGCTGTGGTGGATGCTAGCCTAGATACCGGCTCGTGCTTGCATTGCTATCTCCTTACCTTCCCTATGAGATGAGGAAGCCGAGGCTCAGAAGGTTAACACATCTTGACCAAAGTCAAGACTCACTAAGATTACCTGACACAGTGAATCAAGATTTACCTTTGTCTGGCTCCAAAACCTTTGGTTTCTGCAACTACTATGCTTTCTACCAGGGTATAAAATTTCGGCACCTGCCAGAGGTTTCTCTAAAGAGCTCAATCATCTGCTGGTGTGTTTGCTGTTTAAAGGCTTGTGCCCTAGATTTGGAACAGACCTAGACTTCCTAATTCTGATTTTGCTACTCAGGAACTCTGATCTCAACTTCTTAGATCCTCAGTCTCATCATCTGTAAAATGGGAATCATAACTGTAAGTCTCTACAATGTTAGTAAGCATTTAGCATGGTGCCTGAGCTAGAACATTATGGTAATACCAACTGCTATTGTTAATAATAACTATTAGCAAGTAGTTTCCTTTCCTGAATATGTTTTATGCTCTGTTTATACCATTTAGTCAAACTGAAAAAATATTGTTGATTTACTTGTAGGGGTAATTATAAGTGCTGACTATGGTACAGTTGGTAGGGTTCCTGCATAGATAATCTAATTTAGTTATTAGGTGCTTAAATTCTTGTTGAAATGAATTGGGAAAAAAATCCTGAAAGCATTGTTTCGGCTGTTTAATGATATGTTTGGTAGAGATGTGATAATGATGGAATTGGGTTAATTATGGGGTCTTTCAATGGACTGTTTAGTAGTAAATTTACAGATACCTTTTCAGATAAGTCCAGGTGTAGATGAATGGTTTGAGTTTTAGGTTTACCTGTAGCAGCATGACAGATGGAACAGGTCATTTCTGAAGAAAGACTTGTAAAAACAAGTATCTGGAGTCTTTCAGGATGTGGCAGTTGATATCATTAAACTGAAAGAAAAGAGAAGGAAGAGCTGTGCGTCGCTGGTTTACATTTATTTCTCTCTTGGCAAAACTCAACACGGGGCTTCGTGGGAAACATTCTGCACAATCGTAATCATCAGAATCTATTTAGTGCTCACTGGTTTCCAGGCACCATGCTAAGTACTTTACATGAATTTTCTTATTTATTCCTTGCATGAAACCTAAACCAGTAGAAACTTTAAGCTTTTCCCTGTCTATACACAAATAAAATCGTCTTTTACTCAGAGAGCCTAAATAACTTGCTCAAGATCACACAGCTCAAAAAGTGATAGGATGGATGTAAACCCAGGCCAACTGACTGCAAATCCCTCACTGTTATCTAAACAAAACTTGTGAATGAAAGTCCTCTGTTTGCAATGAGATTCTTGTTGACTGAGGAAAAAGGGATGGTCTTCAGTATGTATCAGGCACAGTTTAATGTCTATGCTTAAAAGTGGCCCCTTCCTTCCTTGCTCTTAAGAGAGATGGATGGGAAGCCAGGCTCTCCTGCTGGATATGAACAGGAGGCATGTAGCCTAATCGCTGTCAGCAGCTGGCCATAAAATGGAAGGGAGCTGCCCTTAGGCTGAAGCCGATACTGCAAACAGCAGAGTGGGGAGATGGGACGTTCCTGGGTCTTTGATGACATCACTGGATTGACCCAGAAGCCAGCTCTGTTTCTGAACTTTGGCTAATGTAATCTATTTCCTTAATGAATATGGCAGGGACAGCTAGTTACCTCTCCAATGTCATTCTTTCCTCTAATGAAACCCCAATTTTGTTCAATTTGGCCATTGCCAGTTAAAGCCGTCTATTTCCCTGTCCCTTTTGTGTGGGTGGCTGTGCAAAATGGTTCCGGCCAATGAAATATGAATAGAAACCCAGGCTGGGCATTTCTAGGAAAGTTGTGCTTTTCTGATAAAGGCACTGCTTCTTCTTCCTTCCTGATTCCTGGAATACTGGTGGCTGGAGCTGGATGCTTGAGGAAAAATAAGAAAATTGCAGAGACCTGGGCTCTGGGCTGCCAAGGTAATGCTGAGAGGCCTTGCCTTCATGTTATGCGAGAGAAAAGAAAATCCTAATATGTTTAAGGCATTGCTTCCCTGTCTTTGATCATGGCATACAAATGCAATTCTTTGTGGTTTTTGTTTGTTTGTTTTGAGACAGGGTCTCACTTGATCACGCAGGCTGGAGTGCAGTGGCATGATCTCAGCTCACTGCAACCTCTGCCTCTGGGGTTCGAGCGATCCTCCCACCTCAGCCTCTTGTGTATCTGGGATTACAGGTGCCTACCACCATGCCTAGCTAATTTTTTTTTTTTGTGTGTGTGTGTTTTTAAGAGAGATGGGTTTTTACCACGTTGGCCAGGCTGGTCTCAAACTCCTGACTTCAAGTAATCTGCCTATCTCAGCCTCCAGCTCTGTCCTGGGAGAAGATTCTAATGGTTGGGATTTGACTTTTATAAAGCCAGCCTTCACGAGTGCCAGTTTGTGGTCACTCGCCATAAACATGTATTCAGTTTCTGTTGCCAGGCACTGGGCAGGAGTCTTTTCTTGCCTGTGGTTTAGAGAACACAGAGTGGGTGAGAAATCTCTCTTAGTCTATTTTCTATTAATAAACCCTAGAAGGAGACTTACATGTTTGTTTATAGGTGGGGAGCATGTTTATTTCTGATAGCAGTTTTCTTCAGTTTTAAACTAGAAATTCTGGGCTCATCCACAATACTTTTCTCCTTCAAAAAATTTTATTTTATACTACCCTCCCTAGAGGGAGCGAATAGGGAGATAGATTGATGGAAAGATGCATGGGTGGTTGTAGGTTGAGGACAAAGATGCTATGACGAGGGTGTGTGGAGATAAGTTGGCATTAGGACTCCCCTGACAAACACTGAGCTACATGGCATGGCCCGTGCTTCTAAGAAATGGCTCCTGCTGGCCAGGCCCCAAATCCTGTGGTTTACTGTACATTTTGTTTTTTTTTTTGAGGCATGAGGCAGGTAGATAGCCTTGAACCAAAATGAGGGAGATGGTTGCTGATGTTTGTGTCAATCAGGAGAGCATCTGGAGGCAGTCTGCCAGCATCTCTCTTATTCCAGGCCACAGAGGAACCCAGGGAAGATTGGAAGAGGGTCTGGGGGGACTCCTGGCTTCCCCTGTATGAGGAAGGGTAGATTAGTCTATTTTGTATTGCTGTAAAGGAATATCTGAGGCTGGGCAATTTGTAAAGAAAAGTGGTTTATTGGGCTTGTGATTCTTCAGGCTGTGCAAGAGGCAGGACACCAGCATTTGCTTCTGGTGAGGGCCTTAGACAGCTTCCAATCATGGTATAAGGGTAATGGGAGCCAGTGTGTCACATGGCAAGAAAGAAAGCAAGAAAGAGAGGGGATGGAGGTGCCAAACTGTTTTATCAACCAGAACTTTTTGAACGAACAATGAGAATGCACCCAATCCTGCAAGAATGGCATCAAGCTGTTCATGAGGGAGGTACCCCCATGACCCAATCATCTCCCACCAGGCCCCACCTCCAGCATTCAGGGATCAAATTTCAACACGAGACTTGGAGGGGACAAGTGCCCAAACCGTGTCAACTGGCAACTCATTGCTTACTTCTCCTGAGCTTGAAAGAGGGAAATAGATTCATTTTCAGAAAGAGACTCTAGGACCAGGATTGGCCCAGAGGCCACATCACTGTGGGAGGTAGAGAGGAGCAAACAGGGGAAATACTCTCTCCGCAAGCACCAGCCTGATGCCTGTCTTTCTGCCTTTAGAGATGCATTCCTCTGACCCTTCCAGTTTTTCCCAGCCTCAGGAGTCTTCCACTGAAATGCAACTACCTTCAAAATCTGATACTTTAAATTTGTGCCTCTCCAATTGCCATGTGCACTGGTATAAATGGGGGTGGAGAAGCCCATGTGTTAAAGGTAATGCAGTCACCTGCCCCAGAAAAGGTTGCCGTTTGCTTGGTAAGAAATGCACAGTATTCTTTCCATATTAAGATTAGCCCAGATGCAGTGTGACACAGCACACATTTGCATGAGTGTTTCAGATGTATCTTTGAAGAATCCAGAACACAGTGTCACAGGGTCAGCCTTTTTTGCAATAAGGGGTATGCAGTCAGGCTTATGTGATTAGAGCAATTGCATCTTAAATTAGTCCTCTGCGGAGATCAGGGCTTTGTGGGAATCCTCCAAAGACCACAGTGGTAGGGGGTGGAGGGGTACATCAGACAGAGTTGCCTAAGTGGGAGCTGTCGAGGAAATGATTCTTAACTTTCCTTTTGTCATCTGAAGTAAGTTTCACTGACTTTCTTAGGACTAGTCCAGACTAGGACTGTGCATTAGTTTTCAAAAACCCAATTACCTGGCATTAACTACAGGCATACGCCAGGAATATCATGAATATCACAAAGAAGCAAGCCACCCAATATTTTTGGCTTCCCAGTGCATACATAAAGGTTATGTTTATACTACACTGTAGTCTATTCAGTATGCAATAGCAGTATGCCTAGAAAAACAATACTTTATTGCTAAAAAATGCTAATGATCATCTGAGCCTTCAGTGAGTTGTAATCATTTTGCCTTTGTGGAAGGCCTTCCCTTGGTGTGGATGGCGGCTGACTGATCAGGTGGGTGGTGTCTGAAGGCTCAGGTGGCTGTGGTAATTTCTTAAAACAATGATAAAGTTTGCCACATTAAAAGACTTTTCCTTTCACAAAAGATTTCTCTGTAGCACATAATGCTGTGTGATAGCATTTTACTTAACAGCAAAAATTCTTTCAAAATTGGAGTCAATTCTCTCAAATCCTGCCATTGCTTCATCAGCAAAGGTTATATAATACTCTAAATCCTTTGTGTTCAACAGTGTTCACAGCGTCTTCACCAGGAGTAGAGTCCGTCTCAAGAAGCCACTTTCTTTGCTCATCCATAAGAAGCTACTTTCATCCATTCAAGTTTTATCATGAGATTGCAGCAACATCTTCAGGCCCCACTTCTAATTCTCTTTCTCTTGGTATTTCTATCCCATCTGCAGTGACTTCCTCCACTGAAGTGTTGGATCTCTCAGCGTCATTCATGAGGGTTGGAATAAATTTCTCTCAAACTCCTGTTCATGTTGATATTTTCACTTCTTTCCATGGATCACAGCTGTTCTTAATGGCATCTACAACGGTGAATCCTTTCCAGTTTTCAATTTACTTTGCCAGATCCATCTGAGGAATCACTATCGATGGCAGGTATAGACTTACATAATTTCATTTATTAAATCATCGGACTTGAAGTAGAAATTACTCCTCGCTTCAGGGTCTGCAGAATGGATGTGGTGTTAGAAGGCATGAAAACAAGATGAATCTCCCTTAACATCTCCAGCAGAGATGCTGGGTGATCAGCTGTACTGTCAGTGAGAAATAACATATTAAAAGGAATCTTTTTCTTCTGAACAGGTCTCCACAGTGGGCTTAAAATATTTAGTAAACTATGCTGTCAACAAATGTGTTGTCACCCAGCACACAAATGGAAGTGTCATTGCATTTATAAAGCACAGACAGCGTGGATTTAGCATAATTCTTAGGGTTCCTAGGAATGGTAAATAAGCATTGCCTTCAACTCAAGGTCACCAGCTGCATTAGCCCCTAACGAGAGAGCAGCCTGTCCTTTGAAGCTTTGAGGCCAGGCATTGACTTCTTCTCTCTAGCTGTGAAAGTCCTGATGAGATTATCTTCCATTAGAAGGCTGTTACACTCCCCTTGAAAATCCTTGTTTAGTGAAGATGATGATCTGAGCTAGATCCCCTGGAAAACTTGCTGCAGCTTCTCCATCAGCACTTGCTGTGTCACGTTGCACTCTTATGTTATGGAGATGGCATCTTTCCTTTAACCTCGTGAACCTTTACTACCTCCTCACTTTTCTTCTGCAGGTTCCTCACCTCTTTCAGCCTTCATAGAACTGAAGAGAGTTGGGGCCTTGCTCTGGATTGCCTCCTTTGACTTAAAGGAATGTTGTGGCTGGTTTGATCTTCTATCCAGGTCACTAAGACTTCTCTATATCAGCAACAAAGCGGTTAGCTTTCCTATCCGTCATGCATTCCCTGGAGTACCACTTTTAATTTTCTTCCATAATTTTTTCTTTGCGTTCATGATTTGACTGTTTGGTGCAAGAGGTCTAGCTCAGCTTTTGACATGCCCTTCTCACTAATTGTAATCGTTTCTATCTTTTGATTTAAAGTGAGAGATGTGAGATACTGCCTTTCACTTGAACACTTGGCGGTCATTATAGGATAATTAATTATCCTACCTTCAGTATTGCTGTGTCCCAGGATTTAGGGAGGCCTGAGGAGAATGGGAGAGACAGGAGAATGGCCAGTCAGTGGAGCAATCAGAACACACATATTAAGCTCTCCATCTTGCGTGAGCACAGTTCATGGCGCTCTCCCCCCAAAAAAATTACAATAGAAACATCAAAGATCACTGATTGCAGATCACCATAACAGACAGAATAATAACAAATGGTTTGAAATATTGTGAGATTTACCAAAATGTGACACGGAGATAGGAGGGGAGCACATGTTGTTGAAAAGTGGTGCTGATAGACTTGCTCATGGCAGGATTGCCACAGATTATCTGTTTGTAAAAGCCATATTTGAGAAGTGCAATAAAACACAATGTGCCTGTATTTGAATATGTGTGTGCTACCTAACTATCTAACTTTCAGTAGTCTCATTGCTTTCTCCTTCCCCTTTTAGAATCTCAGAATCTATTGTCTGACCACCAGCCTCCCTTCTGTGGGACTTTCTGGTGTGGTTGGTCTTTGTGGCCATCGCCTGGGTGGCTGACCTGGGGCTCATTAATTCTGACACCTTGACACCTCATTGATGCAGCTTATGCTAATTGTAGGTGCTGGTGCTGCTACAGCCTCGGTTCTACTTGTTCCTTTTTGCTCTTTTAGCTAAAACCTCAGGGGGACTGGTTTTGTTATGTTGCTCATTTCCATTTTTCATTGCTTTTCATTATTTCTGTAGTAGACTCGGTGTCAGGCTGAAAAACGTGTGTTCCTATTTTTAACACAATCTGGGAAAATCCAAAAGGAAAGAAGAATAAGCATGATTTTGACTAAAACCTGTACAGTTCTTCATTTTTCCCTGTGATATTTATTATTTATTTCTAAAACAAAGACGTTGGACAGTCTTAGGCAATTTAAACACACACACACACACACAAAAACCCAAAAACTGTCAAACCTGCTCAGACGTTCTCCAGCATGTGGTGTGAAAACAAAGTGAAGCAATGGCATACTCCCGCAGATTCCTACACCTTGCTAAATGCCCTAACAGCCTGGCTCCAAATATGACTATTGGGGACGAAGGGGACTTGGATTGAACAATGACAACAATGACTGGTTGATGAGATGGAGGATAGATGATGGCAGAACCAAAGTGGGGGATGTGCTGAAATAGCCCAGAGCCACGATGGGCAGTGGTTCCCAGCTCTTCCTCATTTTTTTTTTTTTTGGGACAGACTCGCTCTGGTGCCCAGACTGGGGTGTAGTGGCACAATCTTGGCTCGTTGCAACCTCCACCTCCTGAGTTAAAGCAATTCTCCTGCCTCAGCCTCCCGAGTAACTGGAATTACAGGTGCTCACCACCAAACCTGGCTAATTTTTGTATTTTCAGTAGAGACGGGGTTTCGCCATGTTGGTCAGGCCGGTCTCACACTTCTGACCTCAGGTGATCCACCCACCTCGGCCTTCCGAAGTGCTGGGATTACAGGTGTGAGCTACCACACCCAGCCCTCTTGTTCATTTTTAAATGACTAGTCTGTGGTTGTTTGGTAATGTGCACAGGGCACTGTGGGGTGCTGACATCTGGAGAGAGTGACAGAGGCGTTGGCGTGGGGGTGCTCTGCCGGGGAGAGCCGCAGTCTGGGGACAATGCTGGGTATGCTACTGTATGTTTTCGTGTGTCTTTGGAGCAAATGCATATGGTGGGAAAAGACCCTGGAAGGAGAGGTTGAGGTCAGACAAGAAAGGCCCTGAATGCCACATCAACTTTGCCATGGGCCCCACATTCTGGTGACACTCGTGTTAGTCAAGGTTCCAGGAGACTCATCGTAGGATAAATTGAGGAGAAGTTCATGAGAGGATCATTTGTAAAGGGGTGAACACGGTGTGGGGAAGCCGTTCAGGGTTAGTGCAGTCCCCGGATTTAAGAAAAGAGTGCAGCTATCACCTGCAGGCCTGAGGGTGTGAGAGGAGGGCGTGGCTCCTTTACCCTGAGATGGCTGGGGCTCTTTGCAGACCCCGCAAGGAGAGGAGCTAGGAGCTAAGTACTTGCTTCCCTTTCTCCATCTGGTCTGATTTCCTAGCATTGCTTCCTGTACCAGTCAGGGTTCTTCAGAGAAGCAGAACCACTGTGGTGGTGGTGGTGGGGTGTGTGTGTGTGTGTGTGTGTGTGTGTGTGTGTGTGACAGACAGAGGGACAGAGGGACAGAAAGAGAGAGAGATTCATTGGTTTATTTAAGGAACTGGCTCATGTGATTGTGGAGGCGTGGTGAGTCTGAAGACTGATGGGGTAGGCTGTGAGGCTGGAGGCTCAGGGAACATTCTCAGTTTAAGTTCAAAGGCTGTCTGCTGGCAGAATTCCTTCTTGCTCAGGGGGAGGTCAGTCTTTGTTCTATGAAGGGCTTCCGCAGATTGGAAGTTCACCCCCCTTAGGTAGGGTATTCTGCTTCAAGTCTGCTGATTTAAATGTTATTCTCATCCACAAAACAACTTTATAGAATCATCTAGAATAATGTTCGACCGTGTGTCTGTGTACTGTGTCTGACCAAGCTGATACATTAAAATTAATGATCACACTGCCCATCGGTTGATCACAATCAGAAGCCAGAGGGCAGGGATCCTGGACGCTTTGGGGGTGTGCCAGCCTCCAAGGCAGAGTGGTAAAGGCTGGACATCGAGGGGCAAACCACTTGCCCCAATGTGATGTGGAAGAAAGCAAGGGGAGGGTTTTGCCTCTGCACCCTCTCTCTTCTGTCTAGAAGCTTGGATTGGGGTCGTGGGTCTTTCTGAAATTTAAGTGTTTCCAGAGACCCTGTATAATACAAGCCCTCCTCCTGCCTCCCTGCAAATGACTACAAGCATCAGGTACAAATGAAATCTCTTAAAACACTGCTGGTTTTCCTTTATACTTTTATTCAATTTTTTTCTTAAATTACATGAATGGCAGTATAAGCCATGTGCGATTTCAAAAGGCAGTCACCTAGACAGGCTGGAGAAACAGCAAACTTTAATCTTGAGATTGGTGTGCCAATTTCACTGTAATAATCCCCCCACCCCCTGCAACCTGCACCCTGGCTGTTCTGCACTTGCAGAGGATGGCACAGAAGGACTAAGTTGTTTCAAGAAAGATTTAAGTGAGATCTGATAAGCAGCTTTATTACCGAGGCTGTAGAATACTGGGAGGGGTTCTCTCCATTGGGCTATTTTGGATTTTGGACTTTACTGAAAAGCAAATAGGCCAGGGTCAAATTCACATCAGAACAACACAAGTGTAAAATGGAGACTTGAAGAGTTATTTAGCTATTCCGATGAGAAATGGTTTTTAATAATTGGATAATTGCCTTAATTCTCCACTTCTTTTTGTATGATGCAATGTGTTTTGAGTTCTGCAATGATGTTCTACAGGAAGTGACAAGAATTTGAAAACTATTATCACAAACAGATGACATAGTGCTGTACTGGAGATACCATAGGTCTAAATGCAGCTGACCTCAGGGATGGCTTCTAGAAGCAGAAGAGGCATGACTGCAGGGGCCAGCTGGATAGGGGGTGCAGACCAGCCTCTGCCCTGGTTAGCAGGGAAGTAGCGGGCTGCTGCTGCCTGGGCAAGCCTACTTCCCTCTCTTGGGTCTTCCTTCCTAAAATGAGGGTCTGCTCGTGTTCCAGAACATGGAGCAGCGCTGTGAGCATCATCTCCACCAAATGACACAGCTCAGATCATATTCATATGCATGTCATGTATGGCATGGCTCGTGGGTGGAGGGACACCAACCTTTCTATTCTGGCTATCGCTGATTGGACTGGGCAGATATGCTGAGGCCACAGAAGGGCTGTGTCTGGGTTGGACATAAGGGATGTCAGAGGCCCCCGGTGTTCTTGGGGGAGAGTCTGCCTAATCAAGGTGCCCATTTGACTGGTAGAAATCAAATCAAATCAAATCAAATCAAAAACAAATGTGTTATTATCTTTCACATTAACGCTAAGAAATCTGGCAGGTCACTTGAACTTGCTAGCACACCGAAATGCCGAGTGATGAATCTGTCTCCATGAGGTTGCTGCATGTTTCAGAACTGGGATGCAAAGTTCAGCTTCTCGTGACACCCCATTTTCATAGGTATCCTTGCAATACATTGCCATAATTCCAGGTGATCTGAGTCCCTCTTTCTTGTCCGCTTGACTGGTTTGACTGACTTGACCAGTACAATCCCATCAAGCTCTAACAGTGTGAAATTCCAATTCGACTGTGATGCAATGTGGTGGCTGGGAGGCAGGGTGGTGAGGGAGCTAAGCTAATGGGCTCTGGGGTCACACTACCTGGGTCCATTTTGAGCTCTGCCAGTTAGGTTGGGGTAAGTTCAACTCCTGTAGCACAAACACCAAGTAAGAATGCCTTCAACAGGCAAGATGGGCGTTTATTTCATGATCACATAACGGTGTGGGTGTAAGCGGTTCAGGACTGATATGGCAATCCTAAAATCTGTGGGATCCAGGCTCGTCTTATCTTGTGGCTTCACCATCTTCAGGGTGTTTCTCTCACCCCTATGTTTTAGGTGCCTTCCTACAACCGTAATCCTACCAGAAGAAAAAGGAAGTGGGGAAAGGAAGGCACGGAAGGGAAGCTGCTCACAGGGCAACACCAACTGCAAAGGCATTTGGGAAGTGTAACCTGCATTAGTTTGTATTGCTGTATACCAGATGAGCATAGACTCAGTGGCTTAAATGACACAACTTTATTATCTCTCAGTTTCTGGGGATTAGGAGTGCTTGTCCTTTGCTCTGGGTCTCATCAGGCTGCAATCAAAATGTCATCATCCAGGGCTACGATCTCATCTGAGGCTCAGGATGCTTGTCCGAGATCCCTGGTTATGGGCAGGATTTAGTTCCTTGCGATTGCAGCACTGAGGTCCCACTTTCTTGCTGACTGTCAGTGAGTCCATTCCCAGCTCCTAGAGGCTGCCTGCTAGTCCCTGCCCTGTGGCCCCTTTCCACAACAAGGCATTGCATCTTCAAGGCCAGCAAGAACATTTCTTTGAATCTTTCTCTTCAGCAAAGTCCCAGTTTCTTTTGAGGGCTCACCTGATTAGGCCAGGCCCATCCAGAGTCATCTGCCTTTTGACTGACTCAAAGACAACTGATGTGGGACCTTAACTCCATCTGTAACATCCCTTTACTGCTGTCATATAATACAGCCTAATCTAAGGGCGCAATCATTTCATCGTATTACTAGTCCCACTTGTACTCAAGAGAAAGGGGTTTAAAGGGTATATACACCGGGGGGTAGGAATCTTGGGGACCATTTAGAATTCTGCCTACTTCATAATCTTTATTTGGGTGGCTATATGCCCAGCCAATAGTAATCAATACGATTCTGATTTCTGAAGTTCTATGACTGGAGAAGAACAGGAAAAATGATATTGGGGTTAACGAGTGGTCTCTGCTATAATAACTTATTATCCATGTTATCTTGTTATTTAATTTTTCTGTGCTTCAGCTTCTCCTATAAAACAGGGATGATGATAGTACTTCACTGATAGGTTTTTCATGAGGCTTAACTTAGCTTGCATGCAGAGCAGTGCTCTATACATATGAAACTACTCATTAATGGTCAGCAATAATTCTCCTCTTCTTCCTCCTCCTTCTCCTCCCTCTCCTCCTTCTCCTCCTCCTCCTCTTCCTTCCAAATCATGGATGAAACACAGAAATAAAATAAGGGAAAAAATTCAAGAGTCATCAAAAAATACAGCCATATCTTAATGACTAAGAAGAACAAAAAGGACTTGTTGAAGTCTTTCCAATCTTGACCTTTTTTAGACAAGTGCTAGACAGGTGGAAATCTGCAGAATATTCCCAGCACCTCAGACTCACCATTGCATAACAAATGATGTCACACAGTGGAGATGCCCCTAGCTGACATCACATCCTGGGAGGAGGCGCTGCTAGGGCAAAACCTCTACAACCTGATGTGCATTTTGCCAGGGAAACCAGGGTCGCACAATTTCTATGAACTTAAGCGTTAATCATGCCCAGTATGGAGAAAAGCAAATGTGTGTGGCATGCCTGTGTGTGAACTCAGCCACATATTGATTATACTTTCCTACATGCTGAAGGGATGGAGTGGTTTTGAGAGCCGCTGGAAGAGACAAAGCAATGAACTTACCATGTTGCTTGACTCAACGAGCTCTGGGATTTAGAAGTGAAATCTGAGCCATTAGCGTGTGGCCTTACTTTTTTAATAGGAAAATGTTCCACGCAGGTCTAGCAACGTTCATGTTAGGGTTTTTAACACTTTTGTATGCGTCTCAGATAGCCAACCTGGAGTGGTCCTTGAGTAACTCACAATACAAACAATTATTTCAGACATTTCAAAAATGAAGTGCTACCAGCTTCATTGTGTCCCTCAGCTCTGTCGAGTAATGAAAGACATATTCTTAATGTGAAACAAAAGAGGATTGTGAATATTAAAAAAGCAGCCCAGCCAGCTAGAGTTAAACCGTCGGGATAAGATATTAACTTAAACCACATGTGAAGTGCAGCTGTTTCTGGTGAAGCTTTCATCAGGCTCAAGTGGAAAGATTGGTGGGTTTTAATATGTGGTTTCCAGCCAAGCCAATAGGAATCTGGGGAAAATGTGTGTGAAATCAGGCCTCTGCCAGGGGGGTCTCAGGCTCTGGGCTGGCTTTTCTTTCTGTGAACATAAACAAAGGTAACCCAATGCTAAGGGCAAGGCCTGCTCCATCCAAAGGTTTAGCTGAAAGACTCTGGAGTGACCAGCCAGCCTGTGGAGTTTCTGGACTCTTCATTCTCGCTTTCAAGAGGAATGCATGAATAGGTCCCATGGTGTTAGAAGTGGGGATGAAGGAGGAGTCTTCTTATATCTGTTGTCTGCCACTTCATCTCAGAAACATCTAGAATTTGTTCAGCTCTGAATTGCTCACAGCATCAGAAGGTGCCAACTGTATTCGAACTTACTGGCCTGCTGGTTACGTTTCACCTCTGAGGATTTCAATTTGCTAAGCAAAGTGGTGCTTTACATGATGCAGTACATACCTATTATATGAACATAGAAGTATTAGAAATGAATGAAAGGATACGCGATGAGTGCAAAAATAAGGGTTTATTACATATTACTTCTTTACAAAAACTAAATTAGTTAAATAGCCTAGAGGCTGACTGGGCTGCTGCCTGATTTTGTCCAGCCAGTTCTGGAGGCCCTAGATGATTGCTTCTGGACTCACTGCTGGGTGACGCTGTCAGCCTTCCACTGTGCACCTCCAGCATCACAATATCGCTTTCAGCTTCAGACGTGTGGAACAGAAATAATCTTTACGGGCCCACAAATTCAGGAGTTGTGGGAGAAAAGTGGAAATGTCTGAACTGTACTCATTGACCTTACGAAAGCAGTTGAAATATTGCCATTTCTATGCATTGATTCATGTATTTAACATTTATTAGGCAGCTAGACGATTCAAGAGACTTTGCAAAATGCTTTTGGGGATGCAAAGATGTGTAAGAGGGAAAGGAATTGACATTTATTGAGAATATACTATATGCCAGACATCATAGAGGCTGTTGGATTACATTTTCTCATTTAATTCCCAAAACCTTGAAAGGGAAAGATTATAAGATAAGATCTGTGCTCTCAAAAGCCTTCCAGTCTGTGATTAAATAGTAGGTAAAAGACATATTCAAACATCCATGAAATAAGATATTCTAACTATATGCCAAAGGAGAGGTTTTAATGGGAATTAAGAGTCTGGAGTCATTACTTGGGGAATGAAAGAAAGTTTATTGGAGAAGGCCATATTTGAGTTGGACATTGAAGGTTGGGTAGGATTTAGATTCACAGAGAGGGAGGACAAGCCATGACTCAGGCGAAGGAGAGGAAGAGTAGGGAAAGCAAAAGGAAGAAGCAATTCCTATGAGTCACACTACTCAGAGGTCAAGGGAAAATCACTTACAGAAATTTCCCTTATTATCACTTCATGGGTCTCGTACCAGGTGAGGTCCATACCTTAAGGCCACACTCTATGAAAAATGCAGGTCTTTAAACACTTGATGCACATTCAGTGTGGTGAGATGTTGACACCGTCAGAGGCCTGATCAGATTAAGGCCTGGTGAGGGCAGTGCAGGTCCTCCTTTCCAATCTCATGCGCACCCTGGGGCCCAAGTGCGTGAAGTGGGATGGCTGGCCCAGTGGCCAGCACTGTTTCATGTGTGGTCATCTAACTATGATGGGGCTGTGCCATTGAACTTCAAAGGTTAACTTCACTTAAAATTTGATTATGAAGACTGAGATAGGGACCAAAATACAGAGTCAAGTCACTGTGGGTGAGTGTACATGTGCGCGGAGGTGGGGACAGTGTTGGAAGATCAGGGTGCCAGGCAGGCCAGCCCTAGGGGGTGACAGAGAGCCAAGGATGGGTGTTTGGACTGCATTCGGTGCAGGGTTTGGTGGGAATAGGGTGTAAGGAAAAGTTTCAGGTAAGCTTGTTTCAGTACATTGGGGCTATTGGATTGCAGCTAAGAAGTAGAGTTGTATTCTCTGAGAATTAGTTTCCCACATTCGACTTCATCATGCTGTGGCAAAAACCGCAGTTACTTTTGCTCCAACCGAATAGAACTTGTTCAATCTGAGAAGAAAGTAAGTGCCTTTTCTAAAGCAGCCTGACTCCTGATAGGATGTTGGGGCTGAATCCTCATGCTTGAGGCTAAATCAATCAAGTCACTAGGCACCAGGCTCTAGGGAGGCTGCAAGGAAGTTTGTGGTGACAGTTTCTATACTCAGGCAGTTAATTGGCCTATAATATGCTCATGGGGAGGTGACCAGTAGTATATGGAGAGTCAGGTGCCTATAAGCCCAACCAGTGGCCTCAGATGTTGTACTGGTCTCCTAGGGCTGATGTAACAAAGTACCCCAAACTGGGTGGCTTAAACAATGGAAATCTATTCTCTCATAGTTTTTGAAGTTGGAATTCTCAATTCAAGGTGTCAGCAGGGCTGCACTCTGTCTAAAGGCTCTAGGGAAGAATCCTTCCTTGCCTTTTCTAGCTTCTGATAGTTTCCTTGGTTTCCTTGGCATTGCCAGCATAACTCCAATCTTCTCTGTCTTCAAATCTCCCTCCCTAGAGGGATACAAGTTTTTGGATTTAGGGCCCACTGTGATCCAGTATGACTTTATATTAATTCCATACGCAGATGCCCTATTTCCAATTAAGATCACATTCATAGGTACGGGGCATAGGACTTCAGCATATATTCTTGGGAAACACAATTCAAGCCTCAGCAGATGTCAATGTGCAGGCTGGCTAGATAGAAGGACCCTATGAACTGGGATAGTCATGGGTGACATCTTGGCATGATGGGACTTGAGCTCTTTCTCAAGGATTTTTGGTATTTGGATGGAGAAGTGGTGGCCTGGACTTCAAGGTGGGTGAAAGGGGAAAAGGGAAGGGATTATATGGCTGGGATCACAGAGATTGATGGAAGCAGATTAGAGACTGGCAAGGAGGCAGCTTGGCAGGGACAGAGGAATGAACTTGGGAATGAACTTTATTGAGACTAGGGGAAGAAACTGGCATCAGATTGTGGAGCTACCCAAGAATACTGGAAAACTGAATGGCTGGGCTGCAACCGTATTTCCCATATTCTGGAAAAACTTTATTCAACATCCCCCAAAACCTTCAGAAGACAGAGGTGGTCATACATGAAGAGACTTATGGCCAATCTGCTTCTGAGTATATCCCCAGACATCTTGCAAAAGCTTATGGGCCACCCAGTGAAGTGGGTGCCTTGGGTTTAGTCTGAAGAAGATCTATCAGCTCTGGCAAGTGCACTCATGAGGTTAGCTAATATGTCATTAACAAGGCAGAGCAGCAAGCAAAGGGAACTGCAGTTCTTCTCTTTGAGGATCAGTTTTCCCATCTGCAAAACAATGGCTTTGCATGTGACATGCTGCAGTTATTTGATTCTGTATAACAAAATGGTGTAACTTATATATGAATAGATTTAAACTAAGTTCATCTGCAAATATTCCTTCATTTGATATAGCATCTCTATGAGATGGATAGAGAAAAGTTTTAACCGCATTTTGATAGATGAGGACATGAATTCAGAGGAAGTTCACTGACTTGCAGAGATGCTCAGCTGGTTAATTAGTGGAGCCAGAAGTTGAACACAGATCTTTAGAATGCTAGTCCAGTGTTTTCCATTCCACACAATGCCTCCTTTACAATCAGAATCTCTCCATTTGCTCATTCATTCAACAAGCAAACATGTATTAAGGGTCCAATATGTGACAGGTACTCTGATAGGCCCTAGCAATACATGGATAATTAAAGTAGGGTCCCTACCTCAAGAAGTTCACAGAGTGCTGGTCCAGTGCAAAATCTTGTACATAACAGTTGGGCAGAGACTAGAATTCAGGTTGCGTGTCCTCATCCCACCAAGCCAAGCCTACCATGGGATCGAGGGTCTACTGGGCAATGCTCTTGGGCCAGTTTTTAAAATTTTCAGTTTATAAACATGGAGCTGCTACTGAAGGCTCATCTGACTTCTTGATTAGTTTAGTCAGTATCTACTATATCGGCAACACTTAACATCAACTAGAGAGAGGATTGTCAAAAGGGAGTGTCTGAAGTTGAGTCAATTACTCTTACTGAACTTGTCGCTGCTGTGAAATCACTCTCAGGCCATGGTCTCTTAGATTTGCCTTGCGTCTCTCAGTTTACAAAGCCTTTTAATATGTGGTAGCACTTTGGTAGGTGTTACAGTCTGAGACAGCATCTCCTTTAGGATCAGGCAGACCTCAGACCCCACCAACTCTAGGTGACCTACCTTTGCAGTTGCATAGCACAATGAAACCTCCAGCTCCTCATCTGCAAAACAAAGGTGGATGACAATGGTGCCAGTCTCATAGGGCTTCTGTGTAGGGGGATGTGTGTGAGGTGCCTGGTTGACCTTCTAGAAATCTGAGTTCTTTGCCCAACAGGGCAATGAATACTCTCTTGAGTGAGGGAAGCTTCCCAGAACGCTCAGCTGGCAGGCTGTTTTCCACATATGTTTTAGACAATGCTGGCCTTTGAGGGAAAAGAATGTGGTTCTTCTTACTCCTGTCTCTGCTAAGATTTTCACATCGTCCCGTAGATTAGCTTGGTGCAAAAGTGATTGCGGTTTTTGCCATTTGCTTTTGGGAAAAACCGCAATCACTTTTGCACCAACCTAATAGAAATCAGTAAGGTAGACAAATCAGTGAGGTATAAGTTGGGAGACCTCTGACTGAATCTACCATTTTTAGGTGCTTTTAACTTTATCAAATCCGTGCCCAAATGCTTAGAGTGATATGCCCCAGGTCATGGTCACTGGCCTGTGCCTTCAAACCCAGAGTTCTTTCCATTAAGCCACTTGTCCAAGATACAGCTCTCAGAGGTGGCAGCATCCTCAATGTGTACAACAAAGGAAATCTTTGGAGATGCTGGATTCAGAGGCTACCCTTCTCAAAGTTCAGCCGGGAGATGTGGAACAAAACACAGGGCTTTGTTTTACAGCTAATATTTTAACTTAATTTGTTCTGTTCAGCTTGTCTGAATTCCAGGTTGCTAATAAATCAGGAATGATGGCTCACACGCTGGTCCCACCTACCAGGGATAAGAGTGATCCAGACATAAGTGGAAGCCCCGGGAGCATTTAGATAGATTCCTTAAAATATGATTCTCCACCCAATTGCCTTGCTAGGGTTGGAGTGTCACAGACATAAAAATATGACTTAGGGCGATGGACGGTGAAAGTCTAAGAACTTGAAGGCAATAGAAGTAGGAATTATTCACTCTTACCAGGGCTGGCTGTGTGTCCAGTGTCTGCTCGCCATCTCATACATCTCTTCAGAAGGAAAAAAACAACTAGAGCTTGCCACTGGGACACATGTATTCTTTCCTGCACTGGAGCCGATGGAGCTGTTGGAAACACTCTATAAATCTCGTCTCCTGTACCGTGACCTTCAGCCGTTGGGGGCAGCTCTCACTTTATGTTCATCTTGCAAACTGCAGTAGATGAGACTTGTAGCAAGACCCAAGGGCTCTGTATCCAGCATCTTTGCCAGGTGAACAAAGGAAAAGGAGCTGCCGAGGCCTGGGCTGTGGTTAGGGGTTGGGCTCCATTTTCCCAGCCAGAAATCAAGCTCACATTCCAGCCGCCAGAGAACAGCAATGCACTAAATGAGGTCACTGTGCTTGGAAGGAGAAAACAATTATGTGCTTTTCCTCTCATACTTATTACTCACAGTACTTAATAAGGAGGACATAGCATCTTTTTTTGTCTGCCCCCGAAGAAGGTTTACAAAATAAAACTGGGCGCAGAAAGAGGCTGACTTTGGAAGAACGTGCCTCATGTTTTATTGGCTAGAAGGTAGATTCCTTTTGATTTTATTTTCCAATTTAATACAAGGTGTGCCTTGAGAAATGCTTATGCTAATTCGAAACAGGAGTAAAACAGTGCCAGGCCCCTGTGTGGCAAGGCCCTGTCTGTCTGACTGTGCCGGGCACCTGGTCTATAAATCCACAACAGGGCTTAGAGTGGAGGCTGGCTCCCAGGGCTGGAGGAACCAGGGCAATGCTGGGAGTTATCTGGATGCATGGGACCAGCCTGCCTTGCTCTCCAACCACGTGGTGTGTGACACATTATCTGGGGCAGGAGATTCAGAAGGGAGACATTGCAGAGAGATTTCTAGAGAGGACAGTAGCCTTGCCCTAAGATGAGGTGTGGTATTGAAGGGTATATTAGTCTGTTTTCATGCTGCTGATAGAGACATACCCAAGACTGGGTAATTTATAAAGCAAAAGAGGTTTAATGGACTCATATTCCATATGGTTGGGGAGGCCTCACAATCATGGTGGCAGCAAAGAGAGAACGAGGGCCAAGTGAAAGGGGTTTCCCCTTATAAAACCATCAGATCCCATAAGACTGATTCAGTACCAGGAGAACAGTATGAGGGAACTACCCCCATGATTTAATCATCTCCCATTGGGTCCCTTCCACATGGGAATTATGGGAGCTACAATTGAAGATGAGATTTGGGCAGGGACACAGCTAAACCATATTAAAGAGATTCAGAGGTGGCTCTGTTTAAAATGCTGTGTTGCATCACAAACTTCTGAGTGCAGCCCAATCATCAGAATGGTCATACACTCCCCAGTGATCACTGTAGGGCTCCCTCTTATTTCAGAACCTTTCACAAGCTGGAGTTTGGTACGGCACTTCATTTTCGCATGTAACTTTCTTCAGCTATTGTCTGTGACTTTTATTTTTCCCCACTGAGACTACCCAGTTTTTGAGGGCCCCTAGAAGTTTCCTGCCCATCTCTTACGTTAAGCAGACCCAGACAGGAGAATGAAACCCACACCAGCACAATCCTGCCTCAGCCTCTACTCTGCCCTGTTGATGATCTGGCCCTTTTGTTAATGATTCTGTGTTCTCAAGGCTGAGAGGCCCAGGAACTGAAGAATGGTCTGTGGCAGAAAGAGGAGGGCATCCTTTCTCTGCATTATGCCCTCTGGCCAGGCTTTCACAGTTCCTAGGGAGGATGGGCTGTGGGAGAGTGGGATGCAGGAAGCAGAGGTGCTTCATGGCTCCTCCTCTGAAAGTACATCTCAATTTGTGTCTTACATGGCTGCCAGCTCTACCTTTGCCCACCTTCCTGCCTTGGGGCATTATTGTTGGGGAAGACATTGTCATGTAGTGCAGCCATGAGACCCAGGTTGCAGTACTAGCATTGGCAAATCCAATCTCTGACCCTGAGTTTGACTCAGTGGCCTTATCTGTCAAAATCAAGTAATAGCTTATACCCTCTGAATCTTGGCCAAGCTAAGATCCAATGCCAGATCTGCCTGGTTCTGAGGGCTGAGCCCTCCTCACTGCCCTGAACTTCAAGGGGCTAAGCATGCAGTCTCTGTGGAAGCACAGAGTGGGGATGACAGACGACACCCCTGAAACTGTCTACAGAGCCACCCAACTACTGACTTGTCCAGGCTGTCTTCATTTCAGCTGTCGTGTGAGTAGCTGGTGTGGGGCAGGACAGAAGCCAGCACCAGCGAGGACAGACAGACAGAACTTATGGCTCCCTTCTCAGTGTCCCTGATCCAAGGCTCTGTCCTGGCCTTTGAGGAGGCTTAGTTAGGACTGCACTATTCCATGATGATGTGCTCTTGGGCATCTGCAGATGGTTGGAGAGAAGATATTTTCATCATTTTCTTAGGCATAGCAAGCAGACTTATTTGCCTGTCATTTGCAGGGCTAAAAACAACAAAGAAACCCCCACAAAATCAAAAACAAACCCAGGTCCCATGCTGGCTGTTTCTCAGCTCTTCCTTCATTACTACCATCGTCCTGGCTCATGACAGCCAGTGCAGATCTTTCAGTTTTCCAAAAGTTTCTGGAAAGTTGTAGGGTGCAGCGTTAGCACAGACAGTCTATCTTGCTAGCCTGTATAATTTGCCTTAGAGAATGTTTCTATGTGAGCTTGATTTCCCTCCTCCCTCATTCATGTTGGCTGTCTGATTCTAGTTTAATGATTTTGGGGGTGAAGTGGGGAAGGGGCTGGGGATGAGTGACTTTGCATAAAAATAATACTTAAATCTCTGTCTCTGGGATCACCTGACATTTGCTTTTTCTCAGCAATCGATAAAAGTACAATAATGTTCTTTGGTTTTATCTTTCTGATAAGTTTGATGGTGTTCTGGTGGACGGGAATAGATTTTGGAATCAGTGATATTTAGGTTTAAACTGCTCCTCTGTCACTTATAGGCTATTTAATCTTGTACAAGTTTGGAAATAACTGGAGCTTCTGTAAGAGAAGGAAGGGACCTTTTGTGACAAAGGAGGGCTATGGGATAGCTGTCAACAGCCCTCAGGTTTGTGGGGGAAGGAGTGCTCATTGTACTAAGAATAGATTACTTATTGATTATTATTATTATTTTTCTAGTAATTCAGACAGAAGAAATAGTAATTAAATGCCATTTACTGCTTATCAGGTGCTAGAAGCTGTCTGTTCATGCCTTTGGTCCTCACAATGAGCCTAGGGGGGAGGTATAATTATTATCTCCATTTTTCAGATATGGAAGTTGGGGCTCAAATAAGTAATTTGTCCAAGGCAACCCTGCCTGTAAGTGGTAAAGCCAGGGCTTAAATCATGGTGAATTTACTTCTTGTTTTAGGAGATTTTCCTTTGAGTTCTTCCATTTTGTTAAAACTCTTTTAATATTGAGTTCTACTTTCACCCTGTGGAAAGAAAAGTGTTAACAGTAGAGAAGATGAGGACTCACTGGTTAGAAAAGACTTAAAGAAACAGAAACCCCCCACCCTGCTGTGTATCCTCAGAAAGGCAGTGCAGTGTGGATTATCGGTGGAATGGGTCTCAACTGTGGCAGGAGAATGGAGAACAAAGTTTGAGGGATGGAAGACACTGGTCACCCCATGAGTTTTATCTCAAGCATTACAAGAAATTAAGTGGCTCTTCTGAGTCTTGGAACTTTGATTCTGTCATCTCTGCCTTGAGCCACTAGAGATGTTTACGGTCTTTCTCTTCATCATTCATCATGGAGGCCAGCTCAGACTTGGTTGAGTTCCTTTAGCTACTGATCCAGAAAAATGGAACCCAAGTTGGCTCCTTGTTCAATGAGCCGGATAATAAGCACCCACAGGGCTTGTCCCCGAACCATGGCGACAGTGCTGTGTGAATGTCAATGGGGAATTTGTATTTGAAGCCTCTTTGTGGCTCTAAACGGATAAGCAAATACAAAGACGTATTATTACAAGTGTAGTGGGTATTGAAGTTTGGAGTGTTGGGGTTGTGAAAGGAAGGGGAACTGTTCGAGTTCTCTGTTGGAAAGAAACGGTAGGTAACTGGCTAGAAATCATTTTAAGTAAGCAATGTTGAGAGGCAGATTAGAAATTGGGCCCCTACAAGGCTAACTGTGAGTGGGCATGATGCTTGGAAAAGACAGAAGGGCCTGAATTATTGGAGGAATTTAGGAAAGGGTTGGTAGAAAAGCATCTGAACATTGTGTTAAAAGAAAAATACGTTAACAGAGTATGGGGTGAGATCAAGGAGAAGAGAGTTCTTGGCAGAGACTGCTTCTGTAATTTATCCCAGACCCTTTAATTCCTGACCATGACCCTGGGGAGGAGATTATCACCTCCTCCAGCTAGCACAATTGGTTGGTATGGAGGTTGTTAACTTGAGAAAATCACCAGAGATAGTACTGGGCAACTTCAAAAGTCCACTGTCTTTTTCAATGAGCTTGTTGTGAAAGGGCTTAAACAGAACACTAATAACAGCTAAAGATCTAGCTGCAGGTGGCTGTCTAATTCCAATCAAAATAATCTTCCCCCAGTCTTAGTGGATAAAGGAGGGCAGAATTAAAAAGGGAACCGAGAGTGATTTTTGGCACGGGCACCAAGTCTGTTGTGGAGGAAGACTATTGGTGTTGGCAGTGCACAGTTAGGTTTTTTTTCCCAGCAACCGATTTTTCTCTTCCCTTGGTGGCTTGGAAGGTCTGTATACAAATGCCTTTGTGTCAGTGGTATACAGCTGCACACACCATGTGGTATTTGCTTTAGTTAACGGTACAGTGGAGGGAGAGTAGGTTGTTGGTTTTTGTAAGAATCAGAATTACTATATACAGGCATCTTTCTCCCTTTCCTAGAAGCTCCCATGCTGACTTGAAAATATACTGTTTTCAAATTACAGATTTAATGCCCTTAGAGCTTCTTTCTTTGGGGTAGTTTGTGTTTAATCAATGTTCTACTGGACTTTGCAAGACACTGATCCTTGGTAATGGATGTTACTTGAATAAAGTTTTCTGTAGTCAGATAAGATTGCCCCATGCTAGAGCTCACAAATTTTAACAGGTATCTTTATTGCAGGACTTTCCAGAGCCTTCAATGTGCAAATTAGTTTTGAATCATCTACTAAGTGGTATTTTTAATCCCCAAAATAAAAAAACAGTTTGCTCCAAATCCTAAATTATCTGGCTTTGTTTCACAGATGCATCCTGGGAAATACTGTTCTCTTTAAAACTGCAGGAGTGGCCCCCATTGAGATACAGGTTGAGCAAGCATTTCCCTAGAGTCCTGTGGTCTGTAGCATTTCCACTAAGATGCCAGGCTGTCCTGGAGTCAGGTTCAAATGCAGCATCTGGCAGCACACGGCACAGGTGTGTGTGTGTGTGTGTGTGTGTGTGTGTGTGTGTGTTTGGCATGTGTTTGAGCTGGTGGTTGGAATGAGGACCACAGAAAGAGGAATTTGGAAGAATAACCTGCTCCTCCCCTTAGGAACACCCAAACTTGTGCATTCCTCCAAGAATCTTCCTTCCTGGGCCTCAAGTTTCAAAGCCTAGTCATAGGTGGAATTGTTGTAAAAGTCATTCCCAAGTGGCTCAGTATTTATAGCTTGTCATTGACGTGAGCAGATTTCTGCAGCTGAAAATAGTGACATCCAGTCATTTGGGCCAATTTGTGAATTTTCCTCAGGGATGTGAGCTCAGGGAGGTAATTTCATGCCAAGAAGAAAGTCACTGGAAACAGTTGTTTTCCTGAGAAGACATGCCCCCTATATCCCTTAAAAAGAAGACAGGAACTCTCAGATGGCTCTAGTCCAGGCACCTCAAATACAGTTGGTGAATAATCCTCCATAGCTTCATGAATTCTCATGGGGTCCATCATTTTGCTAGTCTTCCTTCTTGTTTCCTAAAAGGGTTTGAACTCGAGGTTTCTGTATCTGTGAAGGCTTCTACCTTTTCCATCAAAATCATTTTTGTTTTGCTGGACTGCAAGAAAAAACCACACCAAAAGGACTCTCTCCATATCTCTCAGACTTCACGAGTGAAAGGAGAGCATGCCAGTAATGGCAGAGCCAGAAAAGCCAGAAAGATACACTTTTTGAATGACAATCTGGAAATGGAGCTTACAAAGGTTTTTGCTAAGCCTTGATCATGCCAAATGAATTCTCTTTCAGTGATTAAAGAAGGAAACCTAGCCCCTAAGAACTGAAGGTAAAGGCTATATCAGGTCAAAGGAACTTGGGAAGAGAACACAATTGTTTATTAATCTTATAGTATCTCTTTCCCAATAAAACCCCAATAGTCTGCCTTATGCATGTCACCATAACACTCAAACCAGGTCTGTTGGTTATTTATTTATTTAAGATGTTTGGCCTGTTTGGTAATTAAACACTTTCTTGGATTTCATCTCTTTGGGCCAATGGCAGATCTGCTGGGGGGTGATCCTAAGAGGATACAATAATAAAAGCCTTAATAGGGTAGCACGACGGGAAAAAGCCAAAATGAATTAGCTTGCTGTGACATGGCTAACATCATTGCATTTATATATGTTTCATTAAGTGGGGGCTTGACAGCTTTATGAGGAAACAGTGGGGTTTGCAATGGAGGAAGGCCCTGTAACCCTGCCAAAGCTGATCTCGGCCTGTGCCATGCATGCTCTTTAATAGAATAATATTTGCACAGTGAAAATGTCATTTTAAATGACTGGTTTGATAATCCCTTAAGCTTTTAAATGATCTGCAAAGTCTGGAAATTCTACCCTTGTTTGAAATTGACAGGAACATTAACGAATGCAAACATTAAAGGATGGTCCCCAGCTTTGTTTCCTGAGTCAGACATCACTTACTGGGGTTTCTTTCCTTTTTGTCCCTTGTGCTCTTTCTGCAGCACAAGTGTGCTCACTGAGCGGCTGCATCCCTTTCATGGCAGAGATGTCTTTGGGGAGGGAGAGCTCAGTCCATGGTGGGACACGGACTTACCAGGATTGCTGCTAGCATGCAGTTCTTTCCTGAAGAGTAGAAAAGGCATCCTCTCTGGGAGGGAGCCTGCAGAAACAAACCCCTTTGGGTAGAACAATTAGCAAAGGGCATATGTCTCTCCAGCTGGTGCGTCCTGAGCCAGGGTCTTAGCCTGGTGAGCACAGAGTAGGAAGAATTTAGTTCCAACTGGAGCCCTCTCAGGGAAAGTCCTGCCCAGCCATCTGCAACATCCCTGGTGATGTCTGTCTTGTTTTGTTCAAACCCCCTTTGGACCAGGATAAAAGCCTCCTTGTCCCCTGGACAAATATCTTGTGCTATAAGAGATTTTGGGAGGGCTTTTCCTTGAGAGGGCAAAGCCCCACTCAATCCTTTCCTCCTTTCAGTGACTCTGGAATAGGGTAGGAATGTTTGTGTAAGGATTGCCTTCTCATGAATAGAGCAATAGATAGAAAGGTTGACAAACTAAAGTCCTGGGGCCAAATCTGGCCCTCTGTTGTTATAAATAAAGTTTTATTGGAACCCAATCATATCCATTTAGGTATTGTCTGTGGCTGCTTTCCTGTGACAATGGCAGTGCTGGATAGTTGCAGTAGAGACTGTATGGTCTACAGAGCCTAAAAGATTTGCCATCTGGCTTTTTATAGAAAATTCCTGCAGATCCCTGCCCCAGAACACTGGACAAAATGAGGTAGAATCCCTGTCTGGAGTCCTGCCTCTGTCCATTTTCGTATATCCTTGGGCAAGTTACTTAATATCTCTGTTTCTTAGTTTTCTCATCAGTAACATGGGGATATTTCTGCTCTGTGGGGATTTAATGATTAAATAGAAAAGTGCTGTACATGTGTGAGTTATCCATCTGAGGACTGCCAAGGTCTAGCTACAGGATCTTGGGGAAAGCCTCTTGACCTCTGTAGAGCTATTTCTTCATCTGTAAAACAAGAGAAGTGTTCTAGATTAACACTCCTCAGACTTCAATGCCCATGTGTTCACCTGGAGATACTGGTAAAATGCAGATTCTGATTTGGTAGGTCTGGGGTAGGGGATGAGATTCTGCATTTTTTACCAGCTCCCAGAAGATGCTGATGCTGCTGGGCTGGTTATTTGTTAAGGTGCTCCAGAGAAACAGAACCAATAGGATGTGTATATATTGAAAAAGATTTAAGGAATTGGCTCACTTAATAATGGAGGCTGGTAAGTCCAAAATATACTGGGTGGGCTATCAGCTTGGAAACTCAGGAAAGAGACTTTATTGCTGTTCGAGTCCAAAGGCCATCTGCAACAGAATTCCCTCTTGCTCCCACAGGTCTGTTGTTCAATTCAGGTCCTCAGCTGATTGGACGAGGTCCAGTAGGGAGGGCAATTGCTTTGCTCAAAGTCCGCTGATTTAAATGTTAACTTTATGTAAAACCACCCACAGAAAATCCAAAATAATGTTTGACCAACTACTTGGGCACCCTGTAGCCCAGCCAACTCATAAAACCAACCATCACAACTGGGTACTGCACTTGGAGGAGCAAGGGGCCAGATGATCTTGCTGGTACCCTCTGCTGGTGTAATTGATGAGCAACCTGCAAATGCTGTTGTAACCGTAACAGCCACTTTCCCAGGCAGCCCTCTCCCACCACATGCCTCAGTAGAGGGGTCCTGCACTTGTCCCAGCTCGTAGCCTAACCCTGCATCTGCTGAGGAGAGATGGTTATTTTCCCACTTCCAGGAGGGAAAATAACCCTTCTTATAAATAACCTAACAGGTCAAACCCTTCTTCTGGCAGCCAGGTGGCTTGACAGAGCAGCTGGCTGGCTGAACCCTTCCTGGCTGGCCCCAGCCTGGATGCAGCTGGAAGGTATCCCACCTCCCTGCTTTCTGCCCCAGAAAATAAAACTAGTTAGTGGCAAGCTGGCATGTGGAGATTGCAGAATTTGAATCCTCCTGCATTTCACTGGAGTGATATGCCTCCCATGTTCCCACTGGCTGCTAGAGCTGCCAGAAAAGTCTCTGAGGTTTTTGTTTCTGACCACATTTTCCGCAGGCCAGAAGAGGCTACTGGCTGTTTGTCCCAATTGCCACCTGAAGCCAATAAGGCCTTTTAAGGAGAGGATTGTCCTGTAGGCAGGGTCAGAGCCAGAGTTTCTGTCTCTGTGGGGCGGAGCAGCTGAGAGAGGAGGGAGCAGGGAGATGGGTCTGCGGGTGGTGGTAGAGAAACACATTAAGGGGATTATGTGCCAACAGTTGCCCGTCAGGTCAGGGTGCTAGATTAGACCCAGGCACACTGGGCAGCAGACAGGACTATGATGTAAAAAGATGCAATTTTAGACTCCGACGAACCTGGGTTCAAATCTCACCTTTGCCTCTTTTCCCAGTGTCACTTGGGCAAGATTCCTAACCTCTCTGTAGTTCAGTTTTCTTATAGCTTTGTTGTGAGAATAAATGAAATGATACTGATTTTTCCATTCAGAAACCTCTAAGGTTTCCTGTTTCCTTCTCGTCAACTTCCAGATTCCCTCTGACTGGATCTGGGATCCTACTTAGCTCAGTCTCAGGCACTAATAGAAATCCAGCAAACATTCAGCCAACAAATATCAGGCCATGCAGGCCATATGCACAATATACGTTTTTTACAAAGGAAAATGAAGCAGACTAAAGCACTAACCTGATCGATTCACATTTCAGTCCTTCCGCTCATGAGATCTGGAAACTTCAGCAAGTTCCTTGACTTGTTTGTGTTTTGGTTTCTTCTGTAAAAGGATAACCACTGGGCTTGCTCTCTGGGATTGTTGCGAGGATTAGATGAGATAATACAGCCAAAGCTTTAGTGCAGACCTGGTACACAGTAAACCGTAGCTCTTGGCTTTTGTTGCACCTGTTACTTCAAGATCCCCAGGTGTGCTCAGCTGTGTTAAGAAAGGGTTTGCAGAGTAGTGGTTGTGGATTTCCTGCAACTATAGCCTTCAAGGTGCTTTAAAAACTAGCTGGGGGACCAAGCCTAAATCTCTGGGCTATGCTTCCTCACAAATCTTGGGTAAAGAAAACTTAGGGTAGACCTGGCCCACAGTTTCACTTGAACTGGACTCTTTTTTTTTTTTTTTAATTGAGATGGAGTTTCGCTCTTGTTGTCCAGGCTGGAGTGCAATGGCGCAATCTCGGCTCACCGCAACCTCCGCCTCCTGGGTTCAGGCAATTCTCCTGCCTCAGCCTCCTGAGTAGCTGGGATTACAGGCATGTGCCACCATGCCCAGCTAATTTTTTGTATTTTTAGTAGAGACGGGGTTTCACCATGTTGACCAGGATGGTCTCAATCTCTTGACCTCATGATCCACCTGCCTCGGCCTCCCAAAGTGCTGGGATTACAGGTGTGAGCCACTGCACCCGGCTGAACTGGACTCTTGAGCCTTCTTTTTAACCCTTGCCCTTTTCGCCCAGCACACAAAGCTATTTGAGGGCTTTATTGCTCATTTCTTGAAGCCACCTATATGCTTTCTTTTTTACACCCTGTATCTAGTCTCTCATCAGGACCCTTGAGTCTTTCCCTACTGTGTTTCACGCCAGTGCTTCTTTGCTGTTTCTATTAGCCCACCTTCCCTTGGCCGTCTTCCTTGGCCATCTGGCCTGCTGCAGTAGCTCAAGGCCAGCAGCTTTCAACCCTGGCCACAGCAAAATCACCTGGGGAAAGTTTTAACAAGAGAATGCAGTCCTAAAGCACCAAGCCCCAAGATTTTGATTCAGCACGTCAGGGATGGAACCACATCTGTGTTTTAAAGTCTCCCCAGGTGATTCCAATTTGGAGCCTGGGTTAAGAACCTCTGTTAGAGGCTTTCCTGTGTTCAGCTGCAAAATCAGGAGCCCAGCTTTTAGAACTTTGCTTTTCTCACCTGCAGAGGATAAAGTCCTGCGGTTCACCCAGTGAGATGGACGGACACTTCAACCCCAGCTCAAACGCCTCTTCTCCCATGAAACAAACAAACAACCATGCTCCTCTCTGGTCGTGCTTTGCCTTGCATTGTATTTACCTGAGCACTTACGTGCTTCATTAGACAGTAAGCTGCTTGGGAAAGGATCCACAGCCTGTTTAACTTTGTACCTCCCATAATGTTTAGTATAGGGCTTGACACATAGTAAATATTCAATATTTGATCATTGGATTGATTTTCAGTTGTTTTGTGTGCCCTGCAGGGCCTGGAAGAGTACTGAGAGCATAGTAAACACTCAATAAACACTGAGTGATTGATTAATGTATCTACTCAAAACCTATATGGAGAAAATGGAGGGCACAGAAACAGATCCAGCCCTATATTAACTGAATGGTAGTAGGGAAGTAATTTGACCCTGAGTGCCTCCGCCTCTTGCCTTTACTCTGAGTGGGTAAATGCAAGAGCCCATGGAAATATGTGTACACAGGCACTGACATTAACACACACATACAGAGTTCTTGGAAATTCAAGAACTGATCATCTGCTTAGGCGATCCTATCTGCTACCACTTGGTAGAAACTGAAATGTCAAATGAGGACATTGTTAGGTTTAGTTCAGTCATGCTTACGGTAATAAAATAATTTAACATAAAAGTATTTTGGAGAGTACCAACACATGTAAGTTATTACAAATGGGTTAGGAACCAACAGGTTGGGGCTGTAGCTGCTTGGGCAGCACTCACCTGTTGGACAATATTGGCCGTATCTCTTAATGCCCATGAACTTCCATTTGCATGTCTGGAAATAAAGCTTTGGATTAAATCAGCAATTCTTATGTCCTGAAATGCAACCCAAAGAACAGTGATTTCTCAGAATATTAAAGATTTTAATAGATCTTCAAGACAAAGCAACCAATAAGCAAAAACTCTGGGGAACAAACAAAAGCTGTTTTGGACATTCTATTATACTTCAGCCAATGAGATAACCTTTTCTAGGACTTCCCAGAGACGTTATTTTTTGACTGTGACTCACCAAGGGAATGTGGACAGGTTTCTTACAAGACATTTGGCTCTGAAACACTCTCCCTCCACCCCAGAAAGCTTATTAATGATCAAAGGCATTTGCAAACTGTCACTCAGCAGTGGCTGGTCCTCAGTAAATCCTGGTATTTTGTGAGCATAACCACCTCACAGGTTGCCTCTAGGCACTGGCTCATTACGAAGACAATCTCCTTGTCTGTGACGCTCTTACCTCAGTTTCGTTGGTATATAGTCTTACCTGTCCTTCATTAATTCACTCTTTCAGGAAATCTTCCCACCTTGCTCCATCCCATAGTGATAGCCCCTGGCTTGAAAGCAATTAATGCAGCAGAGTGAAAAGAGGAAGGACTTCACAGTTCCACAGCCAGGGTTTGCATTCTAGCTCCACCAGCTGTGTGGGTGCCTGGTCAAGCCACGGCCTCTCGGAGTCTCATTGCGCTTGTCTGTACTTGTGGGTAATATCCCATGGGCATTTGGGGTTTGTACCATGCAGTATTTACTTGTCCTTTTTTCTTTGAGATGGCATCTCACTCTGTTTCTCAGGCTGGAGGCCAGTGGCACAATCTCAGCTCACTGCCACCTCCACCTCCTGGATTCAAGCAATTCTCCTGCCTCAGCTTCCTGAGTAGCTCAGATTACAGGCGTGCACCACCACGCCCAGCTAATTTTTTGTATTTTTAGTAGAGATGGGTTTCCCCATGCTGACCAGGCTGGTCTTGAACTCCTGACCTTGTGATCCCCTAACCTTGGCCTCCTAAAATGTTGGGGTTATAGGTGTGAGCCACTGCACCCAGCCTACTTGGCCTTTTTTTTTTTTAGTACATTAGGCAAAATTCCTCCCTGGGGTCTATCCCAGCCATGCTCTGAGCCCAGGTGTGGGTAGGTGGTCAAGCCCTAGGGACCATGGTGTCACATTCTCCTGGCCATAGCAATGGACGCAGGACACAATCAGGATCAATGAAACACAGTATTATTTCGCTAATATTTCTGAAAAAGAGGCTCTTGCTTTTTTCTACTGGATTTGAAACTTAGGGAAGACAAAGCCTGAAGATGCCACAATCATCTTACAACTATGAGGGGAGAGCCTTTCTGGTAATAGAATCAACACAGTAGAATATAGGCTTAATGGCTGGAGTTTCAGCAGCCATCTTGGACCATGAGGTGACGTTGGGAATGGAAGCCATAGAAGTTGCCTAGGTTCCTGCCACCATGAACACTATTCCAGTTTTGAACTATTTCTTCTCATTTCAAAGTGAGAAGTAAGTGTCTATTACATAAAAGCCATGGTCACTTTTTTCTGTTATTCACAGCTGAACCTCTCTTAACCCATAGATTGAGTCAGCTTTTTTATTTTATTTTATTTTTTTATTTTTTAACACAAAGGGTCCTATCTGACATAGTCTCCCACCCCCATGGTAGGATTATGTTATGGGTTGAACTATATCACCCCCATGGTAGGATTATGTTATGGGTTGAACTATATCACCCCCAATTTCATATATTGTAGTTCTAATCCCTAGTCCCCAAATGTGACTGCATTTGGAGACAGGGTATTTAAAGAGGTAATTCTATTAAAATTGGGTCTTTAGTGTGGGCCCCAATCCAATATGACTGGGAGCTTTGTAAGAAGAAGGAATTTGGACGCAGTCATGTGTGCTGAACAGAGGAAGGGGAAGAGAGAGAAGGTGGCCACATGCAAGCCAAGGAGAGAGGCCTCGGGATAGAACCAGCTCTACCAAAACCTTCCTCTTCGACTTTCCACCTCTGCAACTACGATGAAATAAATTTCTGCCGTTTAAAGCCACCCAGTCTGTAGGACTTTGTTATGGCAGTCCTAGCAGCCCGCTACAGAGCAAATGAAATAATAATGTACAGCAGGCATCTAGCTCCATGTTTGTAGCTAGGAACCCTCAACAAATGTGACTTCCTGTTCCCCATGCACTAACTCATACTGTCAGGAAACTCTCTATGGGGCAGTGTGCTCCATTTTCCTAACTAGATCCTTGAAGGCTCCAAAGCACCTGAGTCAGGACTATTATGCACATTAGAATGCTCAATAGATGCTTATTGATTAATTAAGACTCCCTAGGCCATGCTAGGCAGGCAGAGATGGATTAAGTTGTTTAATAAAGTCTACCCTAATGCACCATCCTTCTTTGGTAGCCTTTTTCTTTAAAGGGAGAAAGGAAGGAGAAGGCAGATTTTACAGCTGGTTGAAATATCCTGGAAAAAACTGTCAGGGGAAATAGTCGTGGAGATGAAGTTGACAGAGTGATGGCCAGGCAGCCCTTTACGATTAGTTTCAAGCTACCAGTTATGTCTGTTTTAATCTGGAGGATGTTTCAGTAATGAAGTGAGTGCATGAATCTCAATAATGCAAAGTTAATGTGAGCACTGGCCACCATCATGGCTTCACTTTTGTCCAACAGGGACTTTTTTTTTTTAATCCTCCTTCAGAGCTGCAATAGGATGGAAATATTCTCACTCACTGTTATTTTTGAGAACAGTAAGTGAATGTTAGCCCTTCTGCCCCTTAAATTCATAGCAACAAACCTATTCCTTTTGAAACCTAATTTCAAAACGGTAGCTAGACCTAGAAATCTATCCTTTTAAGCTCACACATGGTATGGCAGAGGTTATATCTTCTCTCCTGTAATTTTCCTCTGGGCAACGACTAGACCTTCGCTAACAAAGTATTGGTTAAATTTCACCCACTGGGAAAAAGAAAACTGACAAAAATGTGTCACATTGCCTGGGTATAGGGCTGCAGATGATTTTTGTTTTCCTCCTGTAGTTGGTAAAGATGTAATGATGTTATGTGATCCTGTGCCCTTCTCTGGGTAAAGTGGAAAATAAGGTATTTACCTGGATAATTAAGCAAACGTGAAAAACAGAAAGAAAACCAACCATACAAAATACATATTTTGTCTGGGCTCTCTGAAGTTTTTCCTGAGATAAGAGAGGGGAGGAAAGGTGAGATGAAATTTGCCTCACTTCTCTAGTTCGCTTTGTGTGGGGAGATGGTCTCATCCTTGGAGGTCTAGCCTTTCTGTGGTGCTGGCTCTTTTTACAGCTATCAGGATAGGCTATTTGAGAGTAACCGCTGTAAAACCATGCAATTTTCTTCGAAGGGATGCCACACAAGGTCCCTTAGATAGCTAACTCCTAGTAAGTGCTTTACAGGAATAATCTTGTCTCATCGGGGCTACTGGCTGAACTGACACTTCTTATTTTAAAAATTTTCTTGTATCTGATTCTATCAAAAGGAACATTATTTTAATAAATATCCTGATTACTAAGCATTGTATTAAGTGCTTTATGCTATTTTTTTCCCTTACCAATTAGCATTAGATAGCATCAGCTTATAAAGGCCCTATTTCAAAAGAAAGTTTGAGAAAAATTCACCATTATTTCTACATTTCAACCTTGACTAACATAAGGAGAATCTCATTGTTAACTGTTAGTTTTCAGATGTTTGTCCTTATTTGCCTATAGTTTGCAAAAAGAGTCTATAGACAGGGGTGTGTGTGTGTGTGTGTGTGTGTGTGTGTGTATGTGTGTGTGTAAACAGAAAACGAGTCTATTTTTGATTCTTAGAGATACCTGGAAGGACTATTGGTTTATCCATGGTCAGCAAACCCTGATGGTCTGAGACAGGGAGAGATTCTCGTCCTGCCCTGGATACATGGGGCATCCTTGGAGTCATTGGGCAGGTCTGCTTCAGTTACCCCCTTCAATAAGAGTTCCCCTCTCTCCCGAGCATCATCCTGTGGTGACAGACTGGGCTCTGTGGGTGGGAGAGGGGTTAGCATGGAGCAGCAACCAAGGGCATGTGATGGGGGCCTCTCCCAAGGGGGCGGTGATGGGCAGGTGTTATATAAATGGGCCAAAGTTAGTCTATGTATATTGGCCCCTGGTTTTATTTCTTCACTTCAGGCTGAGACTCATTAGCTCAAAAGCCTATTGGCGCCAAACTCACACTTTTACATGTCCAGTTATTTAAAAAATAGCCCAAACAAGCAGATTTTTAGCCACTTAGGGCCTGCTTGCTTTGCATATCCTGCAAAGCCTCACCTCCCATCTGCTGGCCTTTGAAAGTCAGGGCCTTATGCTTGTAAGACCCAAGCAGCTCCCATGCTTCCATGTTCTCTGACCTAGACGCTCTCCACCATCCTGCTGAGCAACATCTCCTGGACATAACCCTCCTCTTTGGTTCCCCTTCTGGTCCCCCTCTCTCCCAAGACTTCCCTGGCTCTCTTCCTTTTCTGGGCAGCAGTTCCCTCTGGATGGTCTCATTTATATGAAGGGCTTCTCCTCTAATGCAACCTTGTCCAAGTGTCTCCCAATAAAACTCACTGTTTCCCCCCCCACCCCTTTATTAGCCCTCAAATTTTTTGAATCCTCACAGTGTATTAGAATCAATGTCCTGTTACCCTTGGCCATCAGCTTCATATCCTGTCCTTGAACCAAAGGGCTATAGATAGGTTTGACTGCACTTTTTTTCTGTGTGTGTGTGTGTGTGTGTGTGTGTATACCTCTTCTGAGACAATGTTCAGTCTTCCAAATCCTGTCTATTCTGAAACACCCACAGAAATAAATTATCTTACCTATGAAGAGGCAATCATTGGTAATGTCATTGCTGCTTAGGTATAATGGAAAGTACATAGATGTCATTTTATTATTATTCTATAAACTGCAGTGGATATTTCAGCCTTTGTGATTATACACACACACACACACACACACACAGACACACACACACATAAAAGAAGTCAACGCTTTTTTTTAACAGAAGAGAAAGGAAAGAGTGGAGTTTGTGGTGGAGAAAGAATGAGACATAAAAATAAAATTAGTATTCAATGATTTAAGACAGCTTCATGTCATTTGCTAATCTTGTTTTTATAACTAGATTACAAACTTCCTAAGATTGTGGATAAATGTCTTATTCCTTTACCATCTGTGTCCTGCTGCAATATTGGATTAGTATTTGTTGTCAATAAATTTTGTGAAGGCAAAGATAGAGAAGAGGGAGTTGACTGGGGGAAAGAAGAGATGGAGGGAAATAAGAGGCCAAGGGCTTAGCAAGCAAGAGAGAAAACTAGGAAAGGAAGCTTAGCCAAGTGACCTTAGGCAAGTCTTTGAGTTTCAAATTCCTAACCAATACATGAGGATAAGATTGCAGGTGTGACTGGATAGGGATATGAAATAACTTTTTTTTTTGAGATGGAGTCTTGCTCTGTCACTCAGGCTGGAGTGCAGTGGCATGGTCTCATCTCACTGCAACCTCCACCTCCCAGGTTCAAGTGATTTCCCTGCCTCAGCCTTCAGAATAGCTGGGACTACAGGTGTGTGCCACCATGCCCAGCTAATTTTTTGTATTTTAGTAGAGTCAGAGTTTGACCATGTTGGCCAGGATGGTCTCCATCTCCTGACTTCTAGATCTGCCCACCTTAGATTCCCAAAGTGCTGCCATTACAGGTGTGAGCCACTGCGCCCAGCCTGGAATGACTTTTAATGGGACATAGATACACTTCTGGGTTGCATCTTTTCCTATGCCAAAAAACCCATGAAGGTGACTCTCAGAAGAGCAGGTCCCCTGGACTCTGGAATCACCTGGTAAGTCTCAGAGAATTAGTTAGGAAGAATGTGCCGGGGAACCAGGTTAGAAGAGTAGCCCCTTTGTCTGGGGACGATGTTATCTAGTTAGGCTCCTTGCATTTTTAGGGCTCAGAAGGCAAAGTCCAGACCTCTGGGCAATGGATCCTAGGGGAGGAAAGGAGCCCTGGGACTCTGTGTTGGAAGATCCTGGTCCCTCCTTCACCAAGCGCTCTAGGCTCACGTGGCAGCTGGTTGTGGTCACTTGGTTTCCACCTGGTTTACAGCTGGATGTAAAGCAAAGTTCTCAGAGCTAGATTTGGGGGCCCAGCCAGGAGGCTTCCTTAGAGAAGCTGAGCACTGAGGGAGTGGCTGATGTTCCTAGAAAGAGGTATAACCACCGGTTCTGCAGATATGTTCACAGCCAGTGTGGATTATCAAAGGGTGAGAGGAATCTTAAAAGGGAGACATCAGACTCCCTGCTAATAAGGACTGTGGAGATTTGGATGATTGCTTAGAAGAAGAAGAGACAATGGGATTCACACTTGACATTTACGAAGCAGTTCCCATCAGTTATACTGGGATTAGACATGCTGCCTGCCTCCCTGAGCACGAGGCGCTGAATATGTATTCCAAGGCAAGACAAAGACAATTAGAAAAAGATTTAGGAAGATGCCAGGGTTACGGATTGGAAATCTCTGTTGTTCTAAATTGCGTGGCATCGCTTGGGCTTTCTCCCTGGTGCAATTATGTTACAGAAAATCACTTTCATACTGGTGTCCACAGGATGTGGGTAAAATCAGGAAGTTTAAAAGGTCTTCATGGTCGAGGATCTTGGATTGAACCCCATATAACTGGTTTCAAAAAGTCTGAAAAAAATGGATACTTGAAAATTTATAATAACTTACCTCGAGGATCACTTGATTTTTTATTGAAGGTAATTAAAAATAAAATGACTTCTATTTTTTTTTTTGAGACGGAGTTTCGCTCTTGTTACCCAGGCTGGAGTGCAATGGCGCGATCTCGGCTCACCGCAACCTCCGCCTCCTGGGCTCAGTCTCCTGCCTCAGCCTCCCGAGTAGCTGGGATTACAGGTGCGCGCCACCATGCCCAGCTAATTTTTTGTATTTTAAGTAGAGACGGGGTTTCACCATGTTGACCAGGATGGTCTCGATCTCCTGACCTCGTGATCCACCCGCCTCGGCCTCCCCAAGTGCTGGGATTACAGGTGTGAGCCACCGCGCCCGGCCCAAAATGGCTTCTTGATTCAGTTTGTTATTCTTCACCCTGACCTGCCATTGCCAAAATTATCCATTTCATTGAAATTTACTAATATGTTTATATACTGGATACATTTTTTACTTATAATTTAAAAATCTCCTCTGCATTCCACCATCATCTTTCATTCCTACATGCATTTATTTATGATTTTCCCTTTTATATTTATTGATTAGCTTATTCAGAGGAATTTTACTGAATTTTCAAGGAAACAATTCTTGGTATCATTTATCAACTTTGCTTTTCTATTTTTAATTCATTTGTGTATTTATTTATCTTTATTATCTTCTTCCCTTGCTTGAGTTTCATTTTGCTATTTTTTTTTGTTTCTTGAGTTGAACACTTTATTATCTTACCATTAGTAGCAAGTATTTGTGGTTATGTATTATACGAAAGTAGAGTTTTAACCATATCCTATAAGTATGTGTGTGTATAGAAACATACATATATGTGTATAAATAAAAATAAACGTAAAAACAAAAATATTGTACATTGCAGATATCTGTTGGTAAGGCCTGGTAAGGCCTCAGGAAGCTTCCAATCTTAGAAGGTGAGGTGGGGAACAGGCATGTAACATGGCAAGAGAGGGAGCAAGAGAGATGCCAGGCTGTTTTAAACAGCCAGCTCTTGTGTTAACTCACAGAGTGAAAACTCACTCGTTAGCATGGGGAGGGCACCAAGCCATTCGCGAAGGATCTGCCCCCATGACCCAAACACCTCCCACCAGGCCCCACCTCCAACACTGAGATCACATTTCAACATGATATTTGGAAGGAACAAATATCCAAACATATTACATTTGTTATTAATTTCCAGTTTTATTGTGTTGCATTTAGAGAATGTGGCCTAATCACTTCTAATTTTTAGAAAGCATTAAGGAGTTTTAGTACAATACTTAAAAAGTAGGTGTGTAAGATAGAACACACACACACACACACACACACACGCAGTGTAACCTTACAGATTCAAAGCATCATTTTTTCTTGTTTTCTGATTTCTTGACCTGTCATAGATTGCTACTGATATAACAAAGTCTTTCTTTGTAAGTGTGTGTCAAATGCAGTGTGATGAATTAATGCTTTGGAATTAGAAAAACCTGTTTTCGGATCTCAGCTCCATCACTTAGTGGCAAAGACTTTCCCAAAAGCAGTACCTAAGACAAGGATTTGAGTACAAGTCAATTATTTGGGAGGTGACAGGAACACTGGTCAGGAAGTTAAGAAATGAATCAGAGAAGATGAGGCAGCACTATTTTAGTAAAATAGGTCCCTGTGTGGCTTGATATTTATTTATTCTTTTAAAATTGAGGTTTATTTTTTTTTTGCCGTGGAAACCATAGATCTTAATTATACAGTTTGGTGAATTTTTATAAATATAAACATCCATGTAACTCATAACCCTATTAAGGTATAGAACATTTCTATCACCCCAGAAAACTCCTTCCTAGTCAATTCCAGGATGCAGTCCTTACCAGACAGCTGCACCTGCTGGTGCCCTGGTCTTAAACTTCTCAGCCTCCAACACTGCAAGAAAGAAATTTCTATTCTTTATAAATTAACCAGGCTCAGGTAATCTGTTGTAGTGGCAACAGAATGAATAAAGACAGAAATTAGTACCAGAGAAGTGGGGGTGTTGCTATAACAAAAACCTAAAATTATGGAAATGGCTTTGGAACTGGGAAGTGAGTAGAGGCTGAGACCATTTTAAAGTGAATGCTGGAAAAAGCCTATATGGTTGTGAACAGACCATGAAGGGCAGTTCTAGTGAGGGCTTGAAGAAGAGAGGTGTAGGAATAGTTTCTGTCTTCTTAGTGATCACCTAAATGGTTGTAACCAGAATGCTCACAGAAACACTGTACTCACAGAAACACTTGATGCTCACATCAAGGCAGTAATGACTATCTTGATGAAGCCTCAGATAGAAGTGAGGAATAAGGTATTGGAAACTGGAGGAAAGGCCACTCTTGTTATGATGGCAGAGAACTTGGCTGAATTATATCCACATCCTAGGACTTTTCAAAGGCAATAAACTAGGATATTTGGCAGGAGAAACCTCTAAGCAGCAAAGTGTTCAGGGTGCTGAATGTCTTCTCTTAACTGCTTATAGCAAGATGTGAGAAAATAGAAATGACTTAAAGACAGAATTTATAATGAAAAGGGAGGTAGAACATAAAAACTTGAAAAATTCTCAGGCTGACCATTTAAAGACTAAAAACCCATGTTTAAGAGAGAAAACCAATGGTTTGACCAGGTGACCATTTGTAAGGGGGTTAGTATTGATAGAAGTAAGCCAGATGCTCTTCATCAGGACAATGTGACAATGACCCCAGAGCTTTTCATAGATCTTGAAGGCTGTCTGCCCATCACAGGCTCTGAGTGCCAGGGTCTTAAGAGCATAATGGTTTCAATAGAGGAGTACAGGACACCCATGGAACTTTGGATCTCATTGCTCGGCCACCTTATGTCTCTGCTCCTTGCATTCCAGTGCAATGCTCCATGGCTGCCCCAGCTGTGGCTCAGGCACACCCAGATGCAGCTCAAGCTGCTGCTCTAGAGGGAACAAGCAATGAGCCTTGGTGGTGTCCATATGGTGCTAATTCTGCAGGTACACAGAGTGCAAGAACTGTGGAGGTATGGCTTCCCCCACCTACATTTTAAAGGATGCCTCAGAGAGCTTTAGGACTTAGGCAGAAACCTGGTGCAGGGGCAGAGTTACCATAGTGTCCTCACTAGGGAAATACCTGCATAGCCATGGGGCTGGTGCCATCACAGAGAGTAGTTACTAGGGCAATGCCTAGTAGAGCTGTGGGAATAGGGCCACTCCTGAGATCCCAGACATGCAGAGCCACCGGTGTGTAATACCAGGCTGAGAGAGCTGCAGGCAGTGTACTGCAGCCCATGAGAGGTGATGCACAGGCTGCTCCCAGCAAAGCCAGCGGGGCAGAGTCCCCTGGAATCTTGGGGATCCAGCCTCCACCCCAGTGTGTCTGGAAGGTAGGACATGGAGTCAGAGATTATTCTCAAACTTTAAGATTTAATTTTGTTTGTCTTGTTGGGCTTCGGACTTAATCTAATACTGGTTACCCCTTTCTTATTGCCCATTTCTCCCTTTTGGAACAGCAATGTCTGTCTTGTGCCTGTTCCACCGCTGTATTTTGGAACCATGTAACTTGTTTGATTTCACAAGTTTGCAGCTGGAGGGCAATTTGCCTCAGGATGAAACACACCTTTGAATCTCACCCATATCTAATTTAGATGATATCTAGATGAGATGCTAAACTTTAGACATTTGAGTTGATTTCGGCACAAGCTAAAACTTTTGGGAGGCTACTGGAATAAAATGTATGTAACTTGCATGTGAGAATAACATGAATTTTGGAGGGCAAGGGGCAGAACGCTATGGTTTAAAGATGTTCCCACTAAAATTCAGGTGTTGCCACTGTAATAGTGTTAAGAGGTTGGACCTTTAAAAGGTAATTAGGCCACGAAGCACGAGTGGGATTAAGGCCCTTATCAAAGACGCTTCTTGCAGCATTTCGTTTGCTTGCTCTTCTGCTTTCTGCTGGGACATGGTGTTCCTCTACTGTTGTGGATGCAGCCCTCACCAGATGATTGAATCTGCCAGTGCCTTGTTCTTGGACTTCCCAGCCTCCAGAACTGTGAGTAGTCTATTTCTTTTCTTTATAATAGTTACCTAGTTCCAGGTATTCTGTTATATCAGTGCAAAATGGAAGAAGATGGGAAAATATCCAGGGTTCAGGGATTAGATTGATGGGCCACAGGGTAGAAGTATGTGTAACTTCGTAGAAAACGATCAAATAGCTTTCGAAAATGGCTGTGCCATGTTATGCTCCTACCAGCAGTGGATGCACGTTCTAGATGTCACACTTTCTCACCCACCTTTGGTGGTGTTAATGCTTTTAATTTCAGCTATCTGTGGGATGTGAAATAATATATCGTGATTTTTAATGTGCATTTTCCTATTGATTAATGGAGTTGAATATGATTTCATGTGCTAATTGACCAGTTTTATAGTTTTCTTTTTGCAGTGCTTAAGTCTTGGGTTGTATCTTTTTTATTATATAGTTGTAGGAATTCATTATTCTGCATACAGTTTTTTTTTGTCAGATGTACGTGTTGAACATATTTTCTCCCAGTCTGTGACTTGCCTATTTTCTTAAAAGTATCTTTTCATGATCAGAAGGTTCTAATTTGGATGCAGTCCAGTGTATCAATTTATCCTTTATAGTTAGCAGTTTCTTCCTCTTTCAGTGTACAGCTCTTTACCTCCTATATCAAATTCATTCTTGAGTATTTCATTTTCTTTTTGTTGCTATTGTAAATGGGATTGTTTTCTTAATTTCTTTTTTAGATAGTTCGTTAGTGTTAGTGTATAGATACACAAATAATTTTTGTATGTTGATTTTTGTACCGTGAAACTTTATTAAATTTGTTTATTAGTTCTAAGATTTTTGGTGGAGTCTTTAGGGATTTCTAGACAACAGTTTACATCATTTGCAAACAGGCAATTTTACTTCTTCCTTCCAACTTATGTGCCTTTTCTTGCTTAACTGCTTTTGCTGGGACTTTCATTACTATACTGAATAAAAGAGGTGAGTATGGGTATCCTTGTCTTGTTCCTGATCTTATAGAAAAATTTTCAGCATTTTAGCATTGAGTATGATGTTAGCTATGGGCTTTTCATATATGGTCTTTATCGTGTTGAGGCACATTTTTTTAATAACCAGTTTGTTGAGAGTTTTTATCATGAAGGAATTTTGACTTTTTCAAATTCTTTTTCTGCATTTATTGAGATAATCATATGATTTTTATTCTTTACTCTGTTAATGCAAAATATCAAATTCATTGCTTTGTGTTCATTGAACCATCTTTCCATCCTAAGGATAAATCCCACTTAGTCGTTGTGTGTGATCCTTTTAATGTGCTGTTGAATTTGGTTTGCTAGTATTTTTAAAGGATATTTGCATCTATCTTTACTATGGATAGTGGACCTACACATTTTTTTTTTGTAATGTGGCTGTCTGGCTTTGATATGCAGGTGATGCTGCACTCATAAAATGATCATGGACGCATTTCCTCCTCTTTAATTTTTGGGCAGAATTTGAGAAACATTGACATGACTTCTTTAAATATTTGATAGAATTCACTGTCAAACCATCAGCTCCTGGACTTTTCTTTGAGAGATTTTTGACTACTGATTCAATCCCTTTCCTTGTTATTGGTCTGTTCAGATTTTCTACTTTCTCATGATTCAATTTTGGTTCATCGTATGTTTTGAGAAATTTATCTATTTCTTCTAGGTTATCTAGTTTGCTGGTAAATCATTGTTCATAGTTGTTTCTTATGATCTTCTGTATTTCTGTGATATTAATTATGTTTCATTTTTATTTTATTTGAATCATCTCTCTTTAGTTATTCTAGCTACATGTCAATTGTGTTTATCTTTTTGAAATAGCAACTCTTAGTTTCATTGATGCTTTCTGTTGTTAATCAAATCACTATTTCATTTATTTCTGCTCTGATTTTTATTATGTCCTTCTTACTGCTGACTTTGGGCTGAAGTGTATTCTTTTTCTAGTTCCTTGAGGTTTTGTAGTAAGGTTGTTTATCTGAGATCTTTTTGTTCTTAATGTAGGCATTTATTCCTATAAATTTTCATATTAGAATAGCTTTTGCTGTATTTTGTGAGTCTCAATATGTTTTGTTTACATTTTGTTTGTCTCTGTGTGTGTGTGTGTGTGTGTATTTATTTAATTTCTCTTTCGATCTCTGAGCTATTGGTTGTTCAGGAATTTGTTGTTTAATTTCCACGTATTTGTGAAATTTCAATTTTTCTAATTTCTCTCCTGGTTTTATACAATAGTTTTGGAAAATGCACTTGATACGATTTTCATCTTAAATTTGTTAAGCCTTGTGGCCTAACACATGAGCAATCCTAGAGGATATTCCATGAGCATTTGAAAAGAATGTTACCTCCCTATGTGTTTATTCTTATACCAATGTCATACTTTCTTAATTACTGTGGCTTCATAGTAAGTCTTGAAAACAAGTTGTGTAAAAAAAACTCTTCTGCGATCTTGATTGGGATTGTATTAAAACTATAGATCAATTTTAGAGAACTGGTATCTTAGCAATATTGAGTTTTCCAATGCATGAACATTGTATCTTTCTCCATTTAAGTCTTCTTTAATTTTTCTCTGCAACATTTATGGCTTCCAGTGTAGTGGTCTTACATGTCTTTTGTTAAACTTATTCTGAAGTATTTTATGTGTTTGATGATATTGTTATTTAAAAAATTTTAAATTTTCAAATACTTGTTGCAAGTACGTAGAAATACAGTTTTTTTTTTTTTAAACATTGACATTATATAGAGCAACTCTGCTAAATTCACTTATTGGTTCTGGTAGGTTTTAATTTTGATAGATTCCTTAGAATTTTCTACATAGACAACCCATGTTGTCTGCAAATAGATAGTTCTACCTATTTCTTTCTAATATTTATGTCTTATATTTTCTTTTTTCATTGCTTGGGTTAAGACCTCCAGGTATTAAATGCTTGGTGGAATTGATGAAGGCAGACATATTTGTTCCCATCTTAGAAGGAAAATATTTATTCTTCTACCATTACATATGATGCTTGCTTTAGTTTTGTGTTTATTTTTTTCTAGATGCCCCTTGTAAGACTACATGGCTTTTCTTCTGTTCAAAGTTTACTGAGCAGTTTTAAAAAACATAAAATTGAATTTTTAATTTAATGGTTTTTCTTCTATTCAAAGTTTACTGAGCAGTTTAAAAAAATATAAAATTAGAATTATGAGTGGGTACTGAATTTGGTCAAATCTGTATTTATTTAGAAAATCAGGTGGTATTTTTCTTTATTCTGGTTTGTTACATGTTTATTGGCTGGTCTATTGCTGATCAATAAATCAGAAAATCTGTCAAAGATTATAGCTTAGCAGCAATGCTGAGGAATTTCTGGTGAGTTCTCCTTGGGGGAAAGTAACTGAACATGGCAACTCCGTGTCTCTGCACACAGGGCACTGCACCAGAGTGTAACACCATTAGAAGTGGCTTAGCTGAAAGGTAACACTGATAATCTACCACTAAGTATTCCCTTGAGAAAAGATTTTGTGTGCTTTCGGGCTAGTCAGTTCCAATATTCTGGCAAGTCAACAGTCATAGACCATTCAAGTCCTGTCAGTGTCTGCCAATCAAAAATGGAGAGAACCTCAGAAACAGAGTGTGAAGAAATGTCAGGGAGAAATACAGTGAGATTTGGACACTGTAATCCTTCAATACAGGTCCATGAACTGGCTGCTTTGGGATTACTGCCACCTTTGTTAAAATATCTATTCCTTGGCTCTACCTCATATCTTCTGTACAAGATTCTTGGTCAAGGTGAACTCTGGAAATCAGCATTTTATACTAGTTCTCTTGGTGATTCTGACACAGTCAGGATTAGAAACCAGTGGGATAGAAGGAACACTGGATTGAACATTGAATGACCCAGAGTGATCCCTCTTTATTCACTAGCTCAGTTTCTCCATCTGGTTCTCAGTGTCCCCATCTGTACAATTGAGGGGATTGTACCAGTTGGCAGCTGAAGCCCCTCTGGGTTTGAGGTTTTTGATATGATCATCTGCACTAAGATTCTCCAACTTGGCAAATGGAAGATGGGCTGGCATGGGTGGCACCAGCCAAGTTACACATGCGTCACCACACACCATTTCTGACAGTCCCGTCAAGGCAAGAGAACTGAAAACAGAAACTGCAGCTCCAGCATGGGAGTAATCTCTGAAGGACCTGATGGAACAGCCGTTGGCTAGAAGTTATCGAGTAGCAGCTGGTTGGGTCTATGAGCTTCTTGCAGCTGTTTGTGATATGTCACATGAATTTTTGTTTTTATGTGTTAATGTACTCTGAGCTATTTTACAGTGCATTTGACATTTTACAGTACAGTAAAGTGTGTACATGCCTAATTAAAACAGATGTGCATTTGATAAAATAATTACTGGATATGCTAAAGAAAAATGGCTAATTATATATACAGCATAAACACCTAAACATATGCTATAAATATATACTTGAAGTACTGGAAAGTAGGTATAATTGGCTGCATTCTCTGTTCATGCCCAGACTTAGAGTCATTCCTTTAGATTTTCCTGGCCTTGGAATTCTCCAGTATTAGAATTTTCTGCCCAAAATGTGACCCCCCCCCAGCCCCACCCCATATTATCCTTTTTTCTCTCCTGAAATGAAGATGAAGAAACACCCTCCACTGAAATGAGGCAGAGTTAATACAACCAAAATATATTAAAAAGACAGTTAATGTATGTTGCTATGTGCCAGGCATAGTGCTAGACACATTATCTCATTTAATCTTCACACAAGCCCCAGGAGGTAGCTGCTATTCTTCGCCTTTTACAGACAGGGAAACTAGAGGCTCAGAGAGTTGCTAATTTGCCCAAGATCTCTAAATTGGGAAATGGAAGGTCCGAGATTCAAACCAAGGTTTCATTGACGAGCCTATTCTCTTTCATCACGACCTTATACTGCTTCTCTGAGAACGTTTTTCTGCCCAACCACTGTGCTCTCAGCTGGGAAACATTGCTGGTGTGGGAAACTCACCTCAAATGTCTCTGCTCCCACTTTGTACATTTCAGAATATCCCAGCTTAGGAGTTCTGTGATCCAGGCTGAGTGAAGTCTGTCTCTAGAAAAAAGAAGAAAAAGAATATCCCAGACAAGACTTCTTTAATAAAAGGTCTGTGCTTTTTGTCTGAGTGAGTGGGAAGTCCTCACTAAATGCCCATGTGCCCGGGGTTGTGGTACATGCTCCCAGGCTCCGGCTTGCTGCCAACTGGGTGAATGTGTTGATGTTAGGTGTTCAGAGGCAGAGTTGGACGCCTGTGACTGCTGGAGGTGGTGGGGTAAAAAGTGTTTGGGATGTGAGAAATGTAGAAAATATCGAGAAGCCCTTTAAAAACTAAATAAGGATTTGTTTTCTCAAGAGTGGTCAAGTGGACGTGGCCTTTTGGAAAATCCTCCAGTTTGCTTAGAGTATGAAGACTGAAACAGTTATCAGATCCTACTCATGGGAAGCAGCTACAATCAACCTGTTTTCTGACATTTGGGGGACATGGGTTGTCCTGGTTCTCTATGTCTGCGTATAATTCGACAAGGATCCTGAAAATAATGTAGGTAGTGATGATTCAGGAAATGCCTGAATCAGAAAGTGGCCCTACCGCCCAACACAACAAGAATATTGAATGTCAGAGAGTATAAAATGTATGGTTAAAGGCATGAGCTCTTCCCTCCATCTGCTATGTGACCTCCAGTCAATGTTTTCAATAGGCTTCAGTTTCATCTGTAACATAGGAATAGAGTACCTGCCTCATAGATTGTCATGAGGTTTAAAAGTGATAATCTCTGAAGCGAGGCACTCAGCACACTGCGTGGCAGCAGTGAGCAAGGGTGCATTAGATTAGTTTACTGATCACCAAATTATAATCCTGGGTAGGATTAGAGGGTAGAGGATTAGAGGTATGGTCAAGAGAGGGTAGCCACACCTACCCTCTCTTGACCATAGTACTTTCATATGTAAAACAAAACGAATGGATTAGAGGACCCTTTTGGTCACTCTGGCTCTAAGAATTGATGGCTCCAGGTTACACATTCTCTAACCTCCTTTGGCCTTCTCAGTTCATTTCTTAGCTTATGAGAATCATGCATCCTTAGAACCCAAGTGGAGGGAAAGCCTCATGTATGGTGCAAGAGTAAATGCTGTGAAGACTTGCAAAGGGCCAGTTTTATTGGAAATATGATATTCTAAGCTGGTTTTCTTCCTCCTTTAAATTCCTTCTACTCTAGAGTCTCACTTGGCAGGCATGAGAGTGAAGGTGGAGGACCCCGGAAAACCCCCCTGGGCTCCTGTGGTGAGCAAATTCTAGCCAAGGCCTGAGGTCTGTGAGGCTTCAGGGCTTGGAGGTCTTTGCTCGTTCAATCAACTGGCCCCCCAGCAAGCATTTAGTATAGCAACCTGATGGAAGAACTGTTCCAAAGTGGCATGATCACAGCTCTGCTCAAGTCGGGGGAGGAGGCAAGGAGGAAGACAGCCATTGGCACAGGTGGCTTGAGGATTCTAGGGTACTGGCCCACCCTTGCTGTGGCCCAGGCTGTAACCCTTCTTGGGCTCTGCATCGGCAGCTCACTAGGGCAGCATGAGCTGAGTTTCTTCCCTCACCCTGTACCCACAGGTGGACTTATTGTTAAAGGAATTAACCATGTTTGGACATATATGTGATATTGGGAAAGCATTACTAATGTATGGTTTAAATAATTACCATGTGTAGCGAATATTTTTAAAGAGCAAAATCAGTGCCTCTGCTTATTAAGATGGTGCTTTGAGCTGTAAGAATGCTATTTTCAGATTCCCTCATGCCTCTGCTGCTCATTGCATTGTGAATTTGGCTTCAAGCAGACCAACTTTTTTTTTGTCACAAGAGGGCACACCTACGTAAATGGGTTAGACCATGTTTTTCTTTTCCCTGTGACTGCAGAGATGAAGGAAATGAAGGTTAGCTCATGAATGGTATGAGGCTGGTGTTTTGGAGTATACTGGGAGTGGCAGCAGGAGTAACTATTTGGGAGTTAGGAGGTCCTGGGGCTGGATCGAAAGATGGATTGTGGCAAAGGACTACCATGAGAAAATAGAAAAGAAGGCAAGCTGTAATTGTGTTTGTCAATCCTTTTGAATTTTACAACTTCAATTTCCACAAAAGAACTGATTGATGGATGTCAAGAAAGATGTATTTGGGGACTTAATCCTTGTTGGAGTAATTAACACATAAGTGAATGAAATACACTGTTCTCATTTGACAGTCTGTTTCTTGAGCTAAATCTTATGTTTGGATTTAAAATGGCATGTCTCACATTGGAAAATATTCTTGTTAAGAAATAAATGAAGCATTTAATATTTATAAAAATGGAATATTCCCCTTATCCTGAAGGTAGAAACTGAAATCTAGACTGATACAGATGTAGTTACCATCACCCATGGTTTATGAAAGAGAGTAGATACATCCAGAGTCCCTGAGAGAAAGAGTAATTCATTTTATCCTGGCCATAATTTTGTACCCACAGAGTCGCAGTGTGGGTGGGCCAACTAAATTTGTAATCACCAAGCAGATATAAGTACAAATTAAGGTTACAGAAGGAGATGATGCAAATGAATGGATCAATGGATTTTTGCCTCAAGTCTTTTTTTCTTCTTTTCTGATGAAAAGCAATAAGGTCATTATATAAATTACTTCTGAAGTGACTTCTTGTTTTGGAAAAAAAATCCAATTTATTTAGCTTGATTCTCCAACTTAGTGGTTGGAGAGCAAGCTTTACAGTATACAGTTGGAGGAAAGATGAAAATTGGCAGGAGAGACTCAGAGCCTATGCTAATTTCTAGTGAAGAATTTGGAAGGGTTATAGAGAGAAGTGGTTCCCTAGAACTTCTTTTCAAGATTGTTAGTGATGGAGAGGATAATTGTGTAGACTGATTTTATTCTTTTCCTAAGTAAAGAGGTAAGTAACATTTTTGATGTCCTGAATATGAGTAATTTACTGTGCTTTAAGTAGATGGGAAGCTACATCTCATATGGAAAAAAACCTGACAAATAACACATTTTCTACCAAAACAATGTTCTCTCTCATAAGAAAAAAAAATCCCTGGTGGGTGTTTTGAATCCCACCTAAAAATAATAAGATGAAGAGAAAATGAAATACTATAAGATGCTAACGACATGTGTGGTACAGCTTAACATTTGGTTCTTTTGAGAGGCAAGTTTAGTGTTCTGAAGCTGTCACATCTCATATGGCCATCTGATAGCTAGTGATGTGCTGTGTGGGGGTGTCTAGTTCAGACTGTTAGGGAAGGAACTGCTGCACCATTTCCAGATCTATTTGTGAGATGAGAGTTTTTCTTTTTCTCCCACCCCACCCTCTCTCCTAAGGAAGAAGAAACAGATAATTAATCTGGCCTTTAACTATCCAACTTTAGTTTTGAAATATTGTTCTAAAGTATGGATCCTTTTAGGCATGTATCTTTTTCTAGGTGTGGTTTATCTGAAGACGGTCATTCTAGACTGCCCAGCTCTGGGTTTACAAGTGGCTCTGTTCTGGAAGAAAATGTCTGACCTTTCTGTTGCTGTTCTTCATAATATACACAAAACCTAGGGATCAGAACTAATCTGTCAAGCACACGAAGAGGTATTTCAGACTTTCATCATTAGGGGAATTCAAATTAAAACTGCACAATGAGATAGCACTATGAGCCATCAGTATTGATGCGGATGTGGAACAACCAGAACCCTTACATACTTCTGGTGGGAATGTAATTTCTTATAAAGTCTAACATACACTTATCCCATGACTTAGCAATTTTACTTCTAAGAATTTACCCAAGAAAACCTAAAACATGACCATACAAAGACTTGTATTTGCTTGTCTGTAGCCATTTTATTCATACTGCTCAAAACTGAAAACAATCCAGATACCCATCAACTTTGGTACATCCGCACAATACTACCCAGAAACAAGAATGGATCAGGCATGATGGCTCATGCCTGTGATCCCAGCAAGCTGGGAAGATGAGGTGAAAGAATCACTTGAGACCAGCCTGGGCAACGTCATGAGATCCCATCTTTACCAAAAAAAAAAAAAAAAGCTGAGTGTTGTGGCTGGCATCTGTAGTTCCAACCACTTGGAGGGCTGAGGTGGGAGGATTGCTTGAGCCTAGGAGGTTGAGGGTGTAGTGAGCTGTGATTGTGACACTGAACTCCAGCCTGGGTAACAGAGCAAGACCCTGCCTCAAAAAATGTTTAAAAAAACTGAGTTGATACAACAGTATGGATAAATATCAAATGCATTATGTTAAGTGAAAGAAGCCTGACACTATGATTCAACTTATATAAAATTCTAGAAACCTAAAACAATAGCGATAGACAGTAGTTTCCTGGAGTTGGGGAGTGGGGAGATGGCACTGGTGATGAAAGAGCAGGAAAAACTCTTTTTGGGGTGATGGCAATTTTTTATGTCTTGATTATAGTGGTAGTTACATGATTGTAAACATTTGTTAAAATTCATCCAATTGTACTCTTAAAGTTGGTGAATTTTATGTAAAATTGTAGCTCAATGAAGCTAGTTTAACAATTATAGCCACTTGTAAACATAGCTACTTGTAAATCCAGAGCTTAGCAATTCCTTATAAAGTCAAATGTGTAGTTACCACATGACTTAGCAATTCCACTTCTAAGAATTTACTCAGAAAAACAGAAAACATTTGACCATACAGAGATTTGTACTTGCCTAACCATATTAACCAGTCAACATGTATTTGTAGAGAGGCTAAATGTGCCACCTTTGCTAGGTGCAATGGGATAAATGTTGGGTCCCTTTCTAAAAAGAAAGAGGTTATGGTCTGATTGAGGGGGAAACATTTTTCTCCCATGTTTCATTATAGAACAAGACCATATGTTAAAACGTAACTTCACATACTCATAAATTCATTCATCCAAAATGTATATTGAGACATGATTAAAGCCTAGCACTAAACAGGCCGTACATGATTGTTGCAGATGTATCTGTTGCTCAAAAAACGACAAAACTGAAAAATTTGGATGTTTGATGAAAATAATATAAGGGTTTACAAAGTAGATCCTCCTTGAATTCACTGGCTATGTTAGGTTCAAATCACTGGGCTGTTTGTGAGAATGAGAAAACACTGGCACTGACTGAACTCTTGATTTCAGTTTCACTCTTGAGCCAGAGAAATGGAGTTCTCCCCTGATTGCAATTCTCCATCTAGTCCTCAAAGACTGTGGGCCCTCCCTGAAGGACAGCTCTTCTGGTTAGTGAGAGGATGAGGTAGACGTATTTTCACTCTGTGTATATTCTTAGAACTTTATGGTTAATTTTCAGTGTGATTATATAATCCCCATGCAAATGCCATCTGCCATATTTGGCACTTATAAAATATTTGAGATATTTATTCATTTTGCTTGAAAAACAGATTTTAAGAAGTCAGATCTCCCCCTCCCTGAGAACACAACTCTGTAGAGAGTTTGTACAAGATCTTTCATGCATGACTATGATTACTATTTTTATCTACGGCTTAGCCTATCAACTTGGTGTAAAATTTTTGTTTAAGTTTTTATTTCCATTTGGAACCAGAAATTATAAGATCAGCTTTAAGCTTTGCCTGCTTTTTGTTTTCTCATTAGTATGACTTTTTACTGTTCTTTTTAAAAGGCAGTTGTACTTTTAGAATAAAATAATGAAGGCTAACTTCTAGACTTGGATGACTAAAATCTAAAAGAAGAAAAAGAAAAAGGGAAAAGACAAAAATTGATCATTATTTGGGTTAAAAAAGAGACTAGTTTTCTCTAACATAGTTGATCTCTTATGCATAAGCATGTAACGTACAAATGTAAGTAATTGATCCAATCATTCAGAGAGTTGATTGCTGGCCCCTACCCACATCCTAATTTCTTCCTTCTATTCCTGGATTCCTGGGAAGAAGAGAAACAATAAACTGTGAGGTTGGTGCAAAAGGAATTACAGTTTTAATTACTTTTGCACCAACCTAATATAACAGCACATCTTGGGTATTTGGTGCTGTGGGTTCAAAAGTAGAAGAGGAAATAAACAATGGTAATGCCTGAGGGAATGGGATGCAGGTGAGCTTCCAGGCCAGGCTCACCTCCCTGTGTGCTGGATTCCTTAAATGAAAACAATGATTTCTTCTACATTCTCCAGAACATTTTACTTCACTTTCCCTCCTACTGATTGTAATTTTATCAATCAGTAGGAGATAAATCAAATTAATGGAATTTTATCAATTTTATTACTCAGGACAATTAAAATTCTAATGACTCACAAGGGTTCTACTTAAAACTTTTAAAACTTTTTATTTTTTTATTTTAAATATATATGTATATTTTATTGCACTTTAGGTTCTGGGGTACATGTGCAGATCATGCAGGATTGTTGCATAGGTACATACATGGCAATGTGGTTTGCTGCCTCTGTTCCCCATCACCTATATCTGACATTTCTCCACATGTTATCCCTCCACAACCTACCTACCTCTTGCTCCCCTGCCCTAGTACCCCTCAACAGACCCCAGTGTGTGATGCTCCCCTCCCTATGTTCATGTGTTCTCATTGTCCAACACCTGCCTGTGAGTGACAATATGCAGTGATTGATTTTCTGTTCTTGTGTCAGTTTGCTGAGAATGATGGTTTCCAGATTCTTCCATCTCCAAAGGACACAAACTCATTGTTGTTTATGGCTGCATAGTATTCCATGGTGTAATTGTGACACATTTTCCTTGTCCAGTCTATCATCAATGGGCATTTGGGTTGGTTCAAGGTCTTTCCTATTCAAAACAGTGCCACAATGAACATACGTGTGTATGTGTCTTTATAATAGAATGATTTATAATCCTTTGGATATATACCCAGTAATGGGATTGCTGGATCAAATGGAATTTCTGTTTCTAGGCCCTTGAGGAATCCACACCATCTCCACAATGGTTGAACTAATTCACACTCCCACCAACAGCGTAAAAGTGTTACTATTTCTCCACATCCTATCCAGCATCTATTGTCTCCTGATTTTTTAATGATCGACATTCTAACTGGCGTGAGATGGTGTCTCAATGTGGTTTTGATTTGCATTTCCCTAATGACCAGTGAAGATGAGCATTTTTTTCATATGTTTGTTGGCCTCATATATATCTTCTTTTGAAAAATGTCTGTTCATGTCCTTCACCCACTTTTGAATGGGCTTTTTTGTTTTTTTTTTTCTTTTAAATCTGTTTTGGTTCTTTGTAGATTCTGGATATTAGCTTTTTGTCAGACGGGTAGATTGCAAACATTTTTTCCCATTCTGTTGGTTGCTGGTTCACTATAATGATTGTTTCTTTTGCTGTATAGGAGCTCTGGAGTTTAATTAGATCCCATTTTCTATTTTGGCTTTTGTTACCAATGCTTTTGATTTTTTAGTCAGGAAGTCCTTGCCTATGCCTAGGTCCTAAATGATTTTGCCTAGGTTTTCTTCTAGAGTTTGTATGGTGTTAGGCCTTATGTTTAAGTCTTTTATCTATCTGGAGTTAATTTTAATGCAAGGTGTTAGGAAGGGGTCCAGTTTCTCCTTTCTGCACATGACTATCTAGTTATCTCAACACCATTTATTAAACAGGGAATCCTTTCCCCATTGCTTCTTTTTGTCAGGTGGCATTGCCTCCAAGGCCTCTTTTCTGTTCCATTGGTCTATAGCTCTGTTTTGGTACCAGTACCATGCTGTTTTGATTACTGTAGCTTTGTTGTATTGTTTGAAGTCAGGTAGCGTGATGTCTCCAGCTTTGTTCTTTTTGCTTAGGATTGTCTTGGCTATGCAGGCTCTTTTTTGGTTCCATATGAAGTTTAAGGTGGTTTTTTCCAGTTCAGTGAAGAAGGTCATAGGTAGCTTGTTGGGGATAGCATTGAATCTACAATATACTTTGAGCAGTATGGCCATTTTCACAATATTGATTTTTTCCTAGCCATGAGCAGGGAATGTTTTTCCATTTATTTGTGTCCTCTCTTATTTCCTTGAGCAGTGGTTTGTAGTTCTCCTTGAAGAGGTTCTTTGCATCCTTTGTTAGTTGTATTCCTAGGTATTTTATTCTCTTTGTAGCAATTGTGAATTGGTGTTTGCTCTTGATTTGGCTCTCTTTTAGTCTGTTATTAGTGTATAGGAATGCTTGTGATTTCTGCACATTGATTTTGTATCCTGAGACTTTGCTGAAGTTGCTTATCAGTTTCAGGAGATTTGGGGCAGAGATGATGGGGTCTTTTAAATGTACAACCATGTCATCTGCAAATAGAGACAATTTGACTTCATCCTTTCCTAACTGAATGCCCTTTATTTCTTTTTCTTGCCTGATTGCTCTGACTAGAACTTCTAATACTATATTAAGTAGGAGTGATGAGAGACGGCATCCTTGTCTACTGCCGGTTTTTGCCCATTCAGTATGATATTGGTTATGGGTTTGCTGTAAATAGCTTTTATTATGTTGAGATACATTCCATTGATACCTAGTTTATTGAGAGTTTTTAGCATAAAGGGCTGCTGAATTTTGTCAAAGGCCTTCTCTGCATCTATTGAGATAATCATATGGTTTTTGTCTTTGGTTCTGTTTATGTGGTAGATTACATTTGTAGACTTGCATATGTTGAAACACTCTTGCATACCCAGGATGAAGCCTACCTGATTGTGATGGATAAGCTTTTTGATGTGCTGTTGCAATCAGTTTGCCAGTATTTTATTGAAGATTTTTGCATCTATGTTAATTATGGATGTTGGCCTGAAGTTTCCTTTTTTTGTTGAGTCTGTGCCAGGTTTTGGTATCAGGATGATGTTGGTCTCATAAAATGATTTGGGAAGGATTCCCTCTTTTTGGATTGTTTGGAATAGTTTCAGGAGTGTTACCAGCTCCTCTCTGTACCTCTGGTAGAATTCTGTGAATCCATCTCGATCTGGGCTTTTCTTGGTTGGTCGGCTATTAATTGCTGCCTCAATTTCAGCCCTTGTTATTGGTTTTTGTCTTTGGTTCTGTTTATGTGGATTTCAACTTATTCCTGGTTTAGGCTTGGGAGGGTGCAAGTTTCCAGGAATTTATCCATTTCTTCCAGGTTTACTGGTTTATGTGCATAGAGTTGTTTGTAGTAATCTCTGATGGTAGTTTGTATTTCTGTGGAATCGGTGGTGATGTCTCCTTTATTATTTTTTATTTACATATATTTGATTCATCTCTCTTTTTTATTAATCTGGCTAGTGGTCTATTTTGTTGGTCTTTTCAAAAAACCAGCTCTGGATTTATTGATTTTTTTTTGAAGGGTTTTTTTTTGTGTCTCGTGTCTCTATCTCCTTCAGTTCTGCTCTGATCTTAGTTATTTCTTGTCTTCTGCTAGCTTTTGAGTTTTTTTGATCTTGCTCCTTTAGCTTTTTCAATTTTGACGATAAGGTGTTGATTTTAGATCTTTCCTCACTTCTCTGGTGGGCATTTATTGCTATAAATTTCCCTCTAGGCAGTGTTTTAAATGTGTCCCAGAGATTCTGGTACATTGTGTCTTCATTCTTGTTGGTTTCGAAGAACATCTTTATTTCTGCCTTCATTTCATTGTTTACCCAGTCAACATTCAAGAGCCAGTTGTTCAGTTTCCATGAAGTTGTGAGGTTCTGAGTTAGTTTCTTAATCCTGAGTTCTAATTTGATTGCACTGTGGTCTGAGAGACTGTTTGTTATGATTTCTGTTCTTTTGCATTTGCTGAGGAATGATTTACTTCCAATTATGTGGTCAATTTTAGAGTAGGTGCGACGTGGTGCTGAGAAGAATGTATATTCTGTGGGTTTGGCATAGAGAGTTCATAGATGTCTATTAGATTTGCTTGGTCCAGATGTGAGTTCAAGACCTGGATATTCTTATTACTTTTCTATCTTGTAAATCTGTCTAATATCGACAGTGGAGTGTTAAAGTCTCCCACTATTATTGTGTGGAGTCTAAGTCTCTTTGTAGGTTGTTAAGAACGTGCTTTATGTATCTGGGTGCTCTTGTATTGGGTGTTTATATATTTAGGATCATTAGCTTTTCTTGTTGCATTGATCCTTTTACCATTATGTAATGTTCTTTTTTGTCTCTTTTGATCTTTGTTGGTTTAAAGTCTATTTTATCAGAGACGAGGATTGCAACTCCTCCTTTTTTTTTTTCTCTATTTGCTTGGTAAATCTTCCTCCATCCCTTTATTTTGAGCCTATGTGTGTCCTTGCACGTGAGGTGGGTTTCCTGAATACAGCACACCGATGGGTTTTGACTTTTTATCCAATTTCCCAGTCTATGTTTTTTGATTGGGGCATTTAGCTCATTTACATTTAAGGTTAATATTATTATGTGTGAATTTGATACTGCCATTTTGATGCTAGCTGGTTGTTTTGCCAGTTAGTTGATGCAGTTTCTTCACTGTGTTGATGTTCTTTACCATTTGGTACATTTTTGGAGTGGCTGGTACTGATTGTTTCTTTCCATGTTTAGTGCTTCTTTCAGGAGATCTTGTAAGGCAGGCCTAGCAGTGATGAAATCCCTCAGCAATTGCTTGTTCGTAAAAGATTTTATTTCTCCTTTGCTTATGAAGCTTAGTTTGGCTGGATATGAAATTCTAGGTTGAAAGTTCTTTTCTTTAAGGATGTTTAATATTGGCCCCCACTCTCTTCTGGCTTATAGAGTTTCTGCTGAGAGATCCGCTGTGAGTCTGATGGGCTTCCCTTTATGGGTAACCCAACCTTTCTCTCTGGCTGCCCTTAGCATTTTTTCCTTCATTTCAACCCTGGTGAATCTGACAATTATGTGCCTTGGGATTGCTCTTCTTGAGGAATATCTTTGTGGTGTTCTCTCTATTTCCTGGACTCGAATGTTGGCCTGCCTTTCTAGGTTGGGGAAGTTCTCCTGGGTAATATCCTGAAGAGTGTTTTCCAGCTTGGATTCATTCTCTCCCTCACATTCAGGTATACCTATCAAATGTAGATTAGGTCTTTCCACATAATCCCATATTTCTTGGAAGCTTTGTTCATTTCTTTTCACTCCTTTTTCTTTCATCTTGCCTTCTTGTTTTATTTCATTGAGTTGATCTTCAATCTCTGACATCCTTTCTTCTGCTTGGTTGATTTGGCTGTTGAAACTTGTATATACTTTAATGTTCTCGTGTTGTGTTTTTCAGCTTCATCAAGTCAGTTATATTCTTCTCCAAGCTGTTTATTCTCATTAGCATTTCATCTGACCTTTTTTCAAGGTTCTTAGTTTCTTTGCATTGGGTTAGAACATGTTCTTTTAGCTTAGAGATTTGTTATTGCCCACCTTCTGAAGCCTATTTCTGTCAATTTATCAGATTCATTCTCCAACCAGCCTTGTTCTCTTGCTGGTAAGGAGTTGTGATCCCTTGGAGGAGGAGAGGCATTCTGGTTTTTTTGGTGTTTTCATCACGTTTGTTCTGGTTTCTTCCCATCTTTGTGGATTTATCTCCTGTGGTCTTTGTAACTGGTGACTTTTGGATGGGGTGTCTGAGTGGATATCCTTTTTGTTGATATTGAAGTTTCTTTGTTTCTGTAAAAATATGGAATGCTTCATGAACTTGTGTGTCATCGTTGTGCAGGGGCCATGCTAATCTTATCTGTATTGTTCCAATTTTAGTATATGTGCTGCCGAAGCGAGCACTACTTAAAACTTTTAAATAACTTTGAGAGGGTTGAGAAGTTGTTAGCTGATCAGATATTGGTGTAAAATATTTCAGTTAGCTTGCCTTTGACCTATTCCTACCTTTGGCCAATGAAAGCTTTTACAAAATTTTAACATGGAAATTTTATACAGAAAATATACAGAAAATTTCAAATAATTATGCAATGTACAGCCATATGTGTATTATATTTATGTATGAGATCCTGTTGCTCCTATACAAATTACCATGAATTTAGTGGCTTAAAAGAACACAAATGTATTCTCTTACAATTCTGATGGTCAGAGGTCTAAAATGAGGTTTATAAAAAATTGAGGTACTAGCAGGATGTGTTACTTCGGGAAATTCTAGGGGTATCTATTCCTTGCCTTTTCTGGCTTTTAGAAGATGTGCAAATTACCTGGCTTGTGGTCACATCATCCTTTGCTGCTGCAGTGATAGCACTTTTTCCACCTCTGGCCTTCTGCCAGGATCCTCCCTCTTTAAAGACCCTGAGATTACATCGCCTCCATTCTGATAGTCCAGGATAATCTTTGCATTTTAAGATTCTTAATCCTATCGGCAAAATCCCTCTTATTGTATAAGGTAACATACGCACAGGTTTAGGGAGTAGGGTGTGCACATGTTTGGGGATCATTATTCAGCTTACTATAAGCGACCTCCTATGTTTTAACATTGGCATTTTGCTTTATTACATAGCTGTCTCTTCATTCCTGTGTTTGGCTGTGTCCCCACCCAAATCTCATCTTGAATTCCTATGTGTTGTGGGAGGAATCCAGTGGGAGGTAATTGAATCATGGGAGCAGGTCTTTCTCCCATGATTTGGAAGCTATATGAGCATTTAAAGCAAAAATCCAAAGTCCTATTTTTAGTGTAGTTTATGACACACAGCACTCAGCATTCTCCTAAGCAAGACTCCCTCTACCCTACTTCATTTTCTCACTGCTTTGGTGAGTTTCTAGGGCCTTATGGTTAATTTTTATATTTTTAAAAGAGTTTATAGTCATTTCCTATGAGAGGGTTAGTCTGGTAGGAACGTCTCCTCTATTCCCAATAGAGCTCTGATTTAAACAGATAAAGATAAGTTTTTAGCACTGGGTGAAGAGAGTGTAGGCCTGGGTGCTAATTTAATGAAGCACTGGGAATGTAATTCAAAATGTGAGACTGAGAAATGTCAAACATAAATATTTATTACTTCAGAATTTTGTTTCAAGCCAATGTATTTCTCTACCTCTATCTTCTACTTTTTCCTCTATGTCTATCTTCTTCACTTCCTCTTTCTCTTCCCCCGGTATCATGTCACCTACCTCATTTTAAGGACCACACCTTAGCAAAGCTAGTGTCTGGGCTATTCTCCAAGAACATTAAGGACTAAATAAGCATTTCTAGGCTACTTAGGGAATGTAAGCACCACCTGTGAATTTGGGTTCTGAACATTTAGAAGCCAGCCTCCGAATAAAGCCTGCTCATGCTTCAGCATGCAACTTGTTCTAAGTTTCAGTCCAGTGCCAGGGTTTGTTCTTTGATCCATCCCCTTCTTTTGCCAGTAGCTCCTAAGAGGTTATCTCTGTTAGGCCCCTAGGATATAATTGCTGCACTTGGTTGCTAACTTGTAAAATATATTACTTTTCAGTTCTCTTTTTAGAAGGAATACTCTTCTGTCCTAAAGTCCTATGCCTCTGTTTATTTCTCTGCCTATGGTACAACCCACCAGACCATTTCAGCCTAGTTAGGTTTTTATTGTGTTACTAACAGCAGAGTACAGAACAGTCAGTTGGGTTAGGGATGGTGCATGCTGCTGTTTTAGCCAACCACGTTGCCCCAGCCTTTCAGCAGACAGTCGACCCATCTGCCACAATAACAGAAAATGGTTGATAGAAAGGCCACTTAGGTAGGGTGGAGAGAAATGGTCTTAAATTCTATTAGACTCAGATATTCTTTAAGGAAGAAATGACTCAAATTTTACAGCTGGAAATTTGAGAAGGAGGGAGCTTAAAATTTCCTTATCATTATTACATTAGAGGGCAGACTTTGAAAACTTACTACTCCTATTCAGAACACTTATTTTCTTAAATCTTCTCTTATTTACTCATACACTCTGGGATATGCATTGAAAACAGATTCAGTTTACTGGAAAAAAAAATCAACTCTAAAAAACACCAAACTCACAAAACAGCTACATTAAGAGTTCACTGTTCACAGCACTAAAGGGTTATTTGTTTTTATAAAATGTTTCTCTGAAGTGTTCCCTAAAAATACCAAATTCCCTTGGTGCCTTTAAGGTAAGAATCACATTACAAAAATCCTATTTAACAGAACATTCTGGGAACATACAAGGTGTGATTGTAAAATATTATGGCTGATCTGAAGAAAAATTCCAGGCCTTATACATTCAAAGGAGCGGTGTTCCCTTCGAAGTAATCACCGTGTGGGCCTTTCCACTTACCTCATCGAACATGAGGGTGACAGTGTCTCCCTCACTGTGCTGCCCTAGAGGCTGACGTGAGATAACTAAGAAAATGCACGGATACAGTCAAAGTTCAAGAAAAGAATAGGTTTTGTTTTCAATTCCAAGGAAACTATAATTACTCATTCATCACTAGAATTCCAAAGTGAAAATTATTCTGTGTGCCCCAATGACAGTTTATCTCTGGTCTGGGATGAATTTGGAGTCAATCATGGAGAGTAAGGTGGCTGGTTAATGGACTGTGTGTGTGTTTGTGTGTGTTGTGGGTGTGTACATTCTGCATTTTTTTTTTTTTTTTTTTTTTTTTTTGTAGACACTGAGTCTTGCTCTGTCTCTACTGGCCAGGCTGGAGAGCAGTGGTGTGATCTTGGCTTACCGCAGCCTCTGCCTCCCAGGTTCAAGAATTTAAAACATTCTTCTGCCTCAGCCTCCCTAGTAGCTGGGACTACAGGTGCATGCCACCCCACCTGGCTACCAGCTAACTTCTTTTGTATTTTAGTAGAGATGGTGTTTCATGGTGTTACCCAGGCTGGTCTCGAACTCCTAAGATCAGGCAATCTGCCTGCTTCTGTTTTGTATTTTTATGAGCTCTTAAATTACTAATCTCATAGGATGTGTGTGTGTGTGTGTGTGTGTGTGTGTGTGTGTCTTGTCAAGAAAGTAATAAATGTAAGAAGCCATGTTTGGTTATTTCTGCTTGCCAGCATAATTTCCCAAAGCCCTGACTCTGTGACAACCTGTAGCTCTCTGGAAAGATGCTTCAAAGACAAAATAGGGTAAGGCATGTGCTTCCCATGTCTCTTGCCTGAGTCAATACTTAGCTTTGCCTTTAGAAGATAATGTCCAATGGGGTTGGTGACTATGCTTCTGTAATCTATGACCTGATGTACTCTCACACATAAGCCTTGATGTGATCTTTGCTTCGATGTAACATCTGAACAAGTTGGAGATGAATTTGCACATTCGGAACCTCTCCCATCTATATATAAGCAATGGGCTAAAACACTGCCTTGGTACAGTCTGGCAGGACTGCTCCATGGCTGGAGGACTCAGTATAGTCTTACTGTCCACTGTAAGATTTTCAAATGAAACTAACTTTAATTCTTTAAAAGCTTGACATCTTGTTCCTTTAGCCAACAGTGTGTATGTATACATAAATATGTATATATAACATATAACATAGTCATATGAGTTATTTAAATATTTAATTTGGCAGGTTGGTGGGGTAAAGGTGAAACAAGTGCCATGTGTCTGCAGCACGGGATATAAACTCAAATGCCCACAGTAGTGGATCTCAGTCTTTGCCATAAATTCAATTGCCCAGTAAACTTAATCCTGCTCTCCTGCCACACCCTATGCCAATTGATTCAGAACCCGTAGGAAGAGATGTCAGTCATTTTTAAATCTCGCCAGGTAATACCAATGTGCAGCTGAGTCCCAGAGCAGGAACCCAGGTGGTCCTCAGTGGCGGATGCCTCTTAGAATCCCCTGGAGAGCTCTCAGAACTTACCAGTGCCTGGGCCCCACCCCTCCCACTTATCTGAAGTGGAGCCTGGGATATGATTTGGGGTATTTTTTGAAAGTTCTCCTGCTGATTCCAGTGTGTAGTTCTGAACCCTCAAAATTTGAGAATGGTCTCAGTTAATTTAGAAAGTTTATTTTACCAAGGTTGAGGACCCGCAACCATGACACAGCCTCAGGAGGTCCTGACAACATGTTCCCAAGGAGGTCAGAGCACAGTGTGGTTTTATACATTTTAGGCCGACATGAGACATCAATCAACATATAAAATGAACATTGGTTCAGTATGGAAAGGCAGGAAAACTCAAAGCAAAAGTGAAAGAACTCAAAGCAACTTGAAGCAACTCGAAATAGGAAGGGGGCTTCTAGGCCACAGCTAGATGAGAGACAAGCAGTTGCATTCTTTTGAGTTTCTGATTAGCTTTTCCAAAGGAGCCAATCAGGTATGCATTTATCTCAGCAGAGGGATGATTTTGAATAGAATGGGAGACAGGTTTGCCCCATGCAGTTCCCAGCTTGAATTTTCCCTTTAGCTTAGTGATTTTGAGGGCCCAAGATATTTTGCTTTCACATAGCCAGATCTGGGAACTGGTAGCTGCAGGTGCCCAGCTGGTGAGGGAGAGGGATGAAGAGGGCATAGAGCATCTTCTGTAAGGGGGAAGCTGCTGTGCAGATTTCTGTGGGGATGTGGGTCCACTGTCCCCAGCTCTTCTATTTTTCAAGTGACACTGGAAGTCTGGGTATTTATGTAGAAATATCTAATTTTTAAATTGTGATAAAATAGATGTAAACATACAATTTGCCATTTAAACCGTCTTTAAGCGTAGCTTCAGTACATTCACATTGCTGGGTAATCATCACTACTGTCCATCTCCAGAACGTTTTTCATCTTCCCAAACGAAAACTCCAAACTGTTAATCAATAACTCCCCATTCCTGGTATCCAGTGTTCCATTTTCTGTCTTCATGAATTTGACTACTCTAGGTCCATTGTGTAAGTGGAATCATACAGTATTTGCCCATTTGCGACTGGTTTGTTTCATTTAGCATCATGCTTGCAAGGTTCATTCACGCTGTAGCATGTGTCAGAATTTCCTTCCTTTATAAAACTGGATAATATTTCACTTATGAATGTATGCACTACACTTTGTTTATCCATCTGTTGGTTGATGAACACATGGGTTGCTCCCACCTTTTGGCTATTGTGAATGATGCTGCTATGGAAATGACTGTACTAATATCTGTTTTACTGACCTGCTTTCAATTCTTTTGGATACATACGTAGAAGTAGAATTGTGGGAGCACATGGTGATTCTGTGTTTAGCAATCACCATACTGAGCTTTCTTTTTTCTTTCTTTTTTTTTTTTTGAGACGGAGTTTCGCTCTTGTTACCCAGGCTGGAGTGCAATGGCGCGATCTCGGCTCACCGCAACCTCCGCCCCCTGGGTTCAGGCAATTCTCCTGCCTCAGCCTCCTGAGTAGCTGGGATTACAGGCACGCGCCACTGTGCCCAGCTAATTTTTTGTAATTTTTAGTAGAGACGGGGTTTCACCATGTTGACCAGGATGGTCTCGATCTGCCGACCTCGTGATCCACCCACCTTGGCCTCCCAAAGTGCTGGGATTACAGGCTTGAGCCACCGCACCCGGCCTGAGCTTTCTAATTGTTAAATGTTGCAAGTAATTCCAATTTAAGCATCAACAACAGCAAACAGCCATTCTGCTAGACTGGCCTTGTGATCTCAAGACTGGCATTTTCCAGAACAGTCTGTAAGTCCACAGGTTCCTTCTCTCTGGGTCTCAGTTTCCTCATCTGTAAAATGAGGAGACTGGACTACATCTTTCCTTCTTCTGTTTTGTTCAAACAGTCCATGGTGCTGGAGTCAGTATTCGAAACTGATTGCAGATCTTATTCTTGTTTGCAGAGGTTGAGTCTCAAGACCAGCATTCAGTATCCTGGGGCTCAAATCTCCAAAGCCCACATGATCCCAGCTGTCTGGATAAGATAGAAGGAATCAGACCAGACACATTGTTTGGGTCCAATCTGACATAAGCAAAGTCTAAATCAGCCAAGATATAACCTGCTCGTGCTAGCCACAGAGCAGTCAGCATGCCCTTTTAAGGAGAGAATAATCTATTTTCCAGTCCCAACAAACTTCAACCACATTTAAACAGAAAAGATCACATTTCCAAGCTGTAAGTAAGACTGCTGAGGTTGTAATATGATTCTTTGTATGTTTGTGACAATCTCTTAGCGGGAGCTCTTTGTTGGCTTTTTAGAGAAAGATGTAGGTCCAGACTTTTGAAAGTTTGTTTGCTTATTTTTATGAGCCCCTTAAATCACTAAACTCTCAGGACTAAAGCACATAGCAGACAGCTGCTCCCAGAATCCTGCAGGTCCTCCTGACTATAAGGTAGATTTTACCTCTCCATGTTTTTGTACCTAAAGGACTTTAGTTTGTGTTTTTATTACTATTTAAACAGGTATAACAGCTTCTTCAGACACTTTTCTCTCCTTGCTTATTTTGAATTTGACTCTGATATTTTTTTTCATAACGTCCTCACCAAAAGGAAACCAATGTTTTTCATACCCTGAAAAAAATTTATCTATTATTTATTGAGTCATGTCAGGCTGAGATGGAGCATGGACCCTTCTTAGGGGCCCGCTGGCTCCTCCCCAGGGTTGAAAATAAAGAAGGACCTGGAGTTTCTTTAAGGGAAATGCCAGGCATCTAGTTAGCCCTGAGAAGTCAGTGAGTGACTTGATAAGAAAGAAAGTAATAATAGCTCAAAACAATAGCCAAAGAAGTTAGAGTCAGGAGAGGTTTGGTTCCCTTTAGAAACTAAAGATAACATCTTAGTCCCTGGGTTGCTTTTCAGAATCCCAGACCCCCACCTAGTGAATCTACTGGCACACAGACCTCAGGTAAGGGGGAACTGAGGACTGAGTTTTGAAAGTCATTCTTTGTCCTAAATTTCTCCCAGAGGGGCCTGGAAGAAGTCACATCTGTGGGCCAGATCTAACATTCTTTTCTGCTGACCCCAAGTGTCTAGAGAAAACTTCCCTTCCTTAACCAGTGAGAAGATCTTCAAATCTACCTATGACCTATAAGCCTGTGCTTCAAGATATCACATCTTTTTAGGACAAACCAATGTATCACCTCATCTATTGATTTATAATTTTGTCTGTAACTTCCGCTTTCCTGAAATTTACTGCTGTCTTTAAAAACCCCTGCTTTCAAGCTAAGCCCTCAGCCTGTGGGCTGCATGTGGCCCAGGATGGCTTTGAATGTGGACCAACACAAATTTGCAAGCTTTCCTAAAACATTATGAGATTTGTTTTGTTATTGATTGATTGATTTTATCACCTATCATTAGGGTTAGTGCATTTTATGTGGGGCCCAGAACAATTTTTCCAATGTGGCCCAGGGAAGCCAAAAGATTGGGTACCCCTGTTATAAACCATTGTGGAGGTTTGGTCTTAAGCATGAACTGCCTGATTCTCTTACACAGTGCCCTGTAAATAAACATCCTGCTTTCTCTTTCCTTTTCTGCAAAAATCTCAGCTGTAGATGTTTGGTCTTACTGCACTGGGTGAGTGGCTACCAGTGTGGTTTGGTAACAAAGGTTTTATGCCATTTGTGATTCATTTCAACAAATGTTTTTGGTTTCTGTTCATTAGGGAGGAGATGATGCTGGGGTGAGAAAGCATGGGATATGGGGACAGGCCAGTCTGCCCCACTCACCAGCTCTACCATATTCTTGCTCTGTGACTTTGGACAAATGCCTCCTTTGGTTGAGCATTTGTAAAACAGGGACTATCTATCATCTAATGTTGTAACAAAGATTAATAATGTATGCATAGTACTAGGGGAGGGATGTGACACCTAAGTTTTCAATAAGTGGAAGCCATTATTAATAATTTCTGACCCCTTTCAGATAGGGACAAGATGCAGAGAAATTCTGGGCAGAAAAGGGTGGGTCCCTGGTGAAGGCCACACCCTCAAACTGAAAAGCCTGATAGTGTGGCCCAAAGTGAGAACTTACATGCCTGTTTTCCTGCTTGAATGTTGCCTTATCCAAAACCACGAATGGCCCACCCTGCCCCCCACCCTGTGCCCATAAAAACCCCAGGCTCAGCCAGTAGAGAGGAGAAGCAGCTGGATGTTAGAGACTCTTGGAGACTGTCCAAGGCTATGGTTGGATGTCAGACAGAAGTGGCTTGACTTCAGAGGGACAGCTTGACGTTGTAGCTTTGGAGATTACCTTTTCTACTCTGTCCCCTTGTCAGCTCATCTTCCAGCTGAAAACCAATTGGCAATAAAATCCCCTGCATTCCCCATCTCCAATTCGTTCATGTGACCTCATTCCTCCTGGATGCCAGGTAAGAACTCGGGTGCCACAAATGTGGGTGCAAAAGGCTGTCACACTGACCCTCTACTAAGCCATTAACACTTAAGCTGTTTGCAGATGGCAAAGCTAAAAGGGCACTGTAACACTCCTTCTGGGGCCTCAGGGGTCATGGGCACCCCACAAGATGCTGCTATGGGGCCTACACAGAGTTTTGCTCCTGTTGGCACCCAAAAATGCTTGCCTTGCCTCCTGCACCCCCTCATCTGTGCATCCCCTCCTCCTGTGAGAGGTGGAACACAGTGGGGCTGAGCAAGTGGAGTCCACCCCTGCTGGCACCAAAGCAGCTGGCTAGTTCTAGCTCCTGTGCACTGCAGTTCCCACCTGTGAAGGGGTCAGGAAAATATCCTACTTCATTTCTAGGCATTGAGAAGAAAACACAAGGGGCTGGGAACTGGGAGACAGGTTGATTCTCTTCCTAATTAGCTGTGATCTTGGGCAAGAGACAAACTTTCTGGGGGTCAAACTCTGCATCATTTATTTAACAAACACATATTAATTGCCTACCAGTAGGCAGGTCTGGCCATAGAAGTTTAGAGTAGGAAGATGAATGGGATTTGGCCAGCTCTAAGGAGCTCACCAGTTAGTTGAAGAAGACAGGGACTCCAAGGTTGGGCGTAGGGATTAGAAGGGCTAGATGAAAGTTTAGTTAGAGCATCAGAGACTCAGCAGTACAAAGATGCATTAACATTTGCCGTGAGTTACAATAATTTTAGGTAGAGGCAGTTATGGGGCTCCCGTGAGCTTTAGAGGTCTTGGTTACCATGTTCTAATTGGAATTACCTTCTGTGTACAGAGAATATTTACTAACCCCTGTAGTGAGGCAGAGACCCCCTCCCTGGGCATCAAGGCAGAAAATTAGGTTTTGTACAAACTGTTATATATAAATTCTTGTTGACTGGCTCTGATAAGAAAGTCAGAATAAGCCCCCAGTCCTTTGTTATTTGCTTTGCAGCAACTTTGCCACCAAGAGTGACCGGCAGGGTGTCTGTGTTTTACTTCAACTCCTAGTTGAAAGAAAATCATTCTTTGTTAATCGTTATATTGTAATTGTGAAACACCATGTTTGAGGAAGAGTTTCAAGGCAGAAATAGCCTTAAGGTCTAGTTCTCTTGTTTTTTAATTTGGAATGAAGGAAATTCTCTCATCTGAATTCTCCTATAGCCTGCAGGCATTGGCATTCTAAGCAGCCTGCACACAAAAAAACAGATCATATTTTAAAAGGGTCTTCTTTCTCTCACTCCATTTACCTCTGTGCCATTCGGGAGAATGTGAAAAAATGGGAATCTTATTTTTTAAAAAGTGCCTTAAAAAATAATATCAAAAAGTCAGTCTTAGTTATTTTCCAGTGCCTGGGGAATTGGCACATGTCTTCAATGCTGAAAGAATGTACTTTTCATGTTGCTTTGCATTGCAAATGAGCTTCATTCTTGGAAGACCTGACAGAGCAGGGGTGACACCTTCACCATTTGGTTTCCTGATACTCAGAATGACATGGGGATTCATGAAGTCCAGAGTGGCTGGTAGATAGGATCCTGGCTGGCAAAAAGTGGTAGCTCTGGCTCCTTGGTCAATTCTGAGACTCAAGACCTCTGAGCTCATCACACATGCAGGAAGCAAGGATTTAGGATCTGCGTGGGGGCTGGCACCACCCCTTCTAAATGTAGGCATGGAAACTACAAGGCAGGCAAGTTTCTGAGAAGAGAGCACGAGAGAGAGAGACAGAGAGAAAGAGAGACTGTGAAACTTTGAAAATCATGTGTAGTGATTGGAATACCAGAAAAACACATTGGTTTCTTGAATCATTTTGAAATTATTTAGTTCCCAAATGCCACTCCTCAATAGATCCTCTTCTGAATTCCCATTGTCTGTTCCTCCTCATCCATGGTCTTGAACTTTCCCCTTCCAAGCCCTAGAACACTTGTGAAACTGCCTTTGCAAAAATCATAACAGTGAGAAAATTATGATGGTAAAAGAGATCTAATAAACCAACCCACATCTCACCTTTAACCTCCACACTGCTCTTAATCATTCCTGCGCTTAGGCCATGCTAACTTTGGGAGCTATTTAGTTTATAATTTGAATGATAGCCCTTTTCCAAAACTAAACCTCCTTTGTAAAGCTTATGAAAGACCAGCAGGTTGGGAGTCTTGCCAGCCATTATTCCAGAGATCACAAGATTTGCAACATCCCCAATTACTCCTGCAGATAAGATCACTATTGTAAAACCTAAGATTGGCCTTTTGAAATGTCTTTTCGGGTTTTTGCATTTCTGGCAACTGATGGCTCCAACCGGGAACTGGAACCGTCAACCAGTCCTTTGGCCCCACCCAGAAGTCAATTCCCTAGTCTGCCAAACTATCCTTGAGAAATCCTAGCCTCGGAATTTTCAGGGAGATTGATTTGAATAATAACTCTGACTCCCAAGTGGCATGGCTGGCCGTGGGTCAATTAAACTTTTTCTTTATTGCAATGCCACAGTCTCAGTGAAATGGTTTTGTCTGTGAGATGGGCAGGAAGAACCTATAGGTGGTCACACTTGTGCTTCCTTTGGCCTGACCTCCAGCTTGGGAAGAGCAGCTGGGCCCCAGGGTCCCTGTGGGGAACTGAGCTGGGCCCTCCGGTTGGGTTGGTGAATGCATTAGACAGCCCCTGTCCTCTGATGCCTTTGCACACATCTCCACACATCTTGCTTTCCCATTACTTCCTTCAACATTTTTTCCCTTAGTGTCCTAGCAACTGTCATGTCCGCATATTAACCTGAGAAAAATGTTGAAAAGGCACCGCTCTACAGCCTGTGCTCCAGCTCCCCTGCTTCCTCCCAGCCCTGCCTCTGCTTCCTCTGCCTTATGGTACAGTCATTAGTGGCTCCTCGGATTCCCCACTGGGCTGGCTCAGCTGCCTCTCTGCATGCCCCATTCCCATCTTTCTGTGTGCTGTGGTCCTCCCTGTCTCCTCTACTAGACCGTAAGCTTCTTGAGCAAAGGGGCTGTCCCTTTCCACTGTGTAGTCCCGGCACCCCTAGCACAGTTAGGATGCACCTAGTAGGCATTCAGCAAATGCTTGCTGCATTAGGTTGCACATATGGTTCACATTTTCTAGGAATGTCTGTTTGTTCTGATTATCTGCCAGCCAAGTATACTCTTGGGTAGAAAAAGGGAAATGGACTAAAAGATGTGGTTCAAGGAGTAGTCAACAGCCTGCTCGTAATTACTAGTGGGAATGGAATAAGCATAAACCTACTTGCATAACTAATCAATATCTTCATATGTCTCCATTAGTGAGGGTGCATTTTATGTTATTGATATTAAAATATACCTATTGTGTCAAAAAGGTTTCAGGGTAATTGTTATTGATGGTTAAAATCTTGTCAGCTGCTGAACGTAGATTTTTTTTTTAATGGATGACGATTGGCTGAGATTTATTTTTCCTGTATCGCTATAAGCCAGATTCTCCATTAAGCTATAAAATATTATGATACACTTGAAGCAATGTAATGTGATCCAAACAGGCAGTTATAACTCATTTCATTATTAGTCACATGTGCCAAGACATTAGCATAGCAGTTTACTAGTACTGGGATAAGTGTGGTACTCAGGGATATTTTTTAACAATCCAGTTGCATTAGTGCCAGTTATAGTTTAACTATCTGATGGTTATAATCACATGCTTAATGATAATTGGGCAATAGAATGCTGACATGGATTTTGGAGGTAGAATCTCTGTTTTTATCCTTAAATACAAAAATCCAATCCAGAGAACAGTGTGATATCTACCAGCATTTGGTAGACTTGCTTGTTAGAAGAGGCTCCAGTGCCCTTACTGTCCTCTGTGGTTGGTACCTTAGTTGTAGCTATTTAGAGATGGATTTCTGGAATAGTCTAAACTTTCTGTGTGTTCTCATTTTTCCCTGTACTATCCTAGAGATATTGAGGAAGGAGAACCCCTCCTCCCGAGCTTCTAAGGCCATTTCCACTTTAGCTTTCTACACTGCATCTCAAAAGGAGAATTTAAAAGTCAGCCAGAGGAGGGACTGGTTGGTAACACCGGTCAGGTCTAAAGAATCAAACCCCCTACTGCTAATCACAACCCTATCTGTAGATCATGGACATGGTATGGAGGAATTTTCCCCAGAAGGCATTGTTCTTGCTCAACTGCTCAGACCCCCACCTAGTCACATTCCCCACACTCTCGACCCTCTCACATGTACACCTCTCAGACTGTAAGCCTTTAAAAGGGCCAAGGTTTGTCGGGGAGCTTGGTTGTTGAGGCATCTATGCTGCCACAGCTCCCGGCTGAATAAAATTACCACTTCCTTCCCTGTTCTGTGTTCGAGAGGTTTGATTGAGGCCCTCCTGCTTCATTCTTTTGTTCCCTGACCAGGAAGTGAGTTTCGGTTGGTGGACAGCCAGGACACCTCCCAGGCGGTTTTTGTCTTGCCCTGCAGAGCATCCCTGCAGGGGACTCCAGCCTGCTTGGGCAATGGGAGTCCTGAGAGCCCTCCTGGGTAGGCATTGGCCCTGATGGAATGCCTTGCCAGAGCAAAGCAGGGTAGGCCCCCATAGCGGATCCACCCAGTGGCTGAACGCTGAGCAGGAACGGCTGCCTAAAGTGTCCGGATGATAGAAACACAGTAGGACCGGTCCTGAGACACTTGCCTACCTTCTTTAGGTGGCAGCGTGGCCTGATCACCCACATGTGAATTTGGCACTCCTGAACTCGGCTCTTTCTCTCTCTCTGTAACTAACCTTGAAAGTCTTGCTTTTGGTTTCAATTTGGGTGGTGGGAGATGTATGACTGTGTAAGTGATTGGAGGAATCCAGTTGAACTCACCAGCCGTGAAATGTGGGAGTGGCAAGTCCATTAGAGGAGGCCATAAGCTCCGAGCATATTGTGGGGCTGGCTGGGATTAGGGGTGATCCGCATATGGCTAAAAGCAGGTGCCCTCACAATCTAGGTATTCTGGGGGAAGTAACAAATTCTTCAATGCCAAGAGGCATCTGAAACACTCCTAAGAGGGAGACGGTCCTACTGGCCTGAAGTGAAATTGAAAGCAAGTATGTCATGCAGTGCAGGGTGGGAGGAACTGAGGGTGGAACTCTTTACTGCCTGTGAGTGCTGTTTCTGTGCAGAAAACATGGGTCACACTCATAGCAAGCCTACTTCTCTGGTGACCATGCTGAAAAATTTCAAGAAGGGATGTAGTGGCGATTATGGAGTGACTATGACATCAGGAAAGCTGAGGACCTTATGTGAGGTAGACTGGCCAGCATTTGGGGTGGATTGGCCCTCAGAGGGAAGCTTAGACAGGTCTCATGTCTCCAAAGTATAGCATAAGGTTACATGCAAGTCAGTACATCCTGATCAATATCCATATATAGATTAATGGCTGCAGCTAGTTCTAAACCCCCTACAGTGGCTAAGAGGACAGGCAGCAACTGTACTGATGGCATAGGGGCAGGCAGCCAGGAAAAAACCCTGCTCCACCCACTGAGGGACACAGACTCCTAAGGTCCTGACAGATCCAATGTCAGAAGAGCCTTTGCTGATGATATCTCCCCCTTATTAGGAGGAAGGACTCCTTGCCCCTGACCCTGAAATCTCAGCACCCCTGCAAGAATTGCATACCCCTAAACCACCCAGGGTAGACAAGAAAGAATATCTAACTCCTCCCATAGCAACCCACCTCCTGAGAGGAACTCCTCCTCTAGCAGCTCATTTATGACCCACGACAGGGGTGCAGGTGCCTTTAAGAGAGCAGAGGTATACCAGAGTGGATGAGGATGACCACATGGTGGAAAGATGTGTTTTCACATACCACGTACTTGCTGTTCACCTCAGCTGATCTTATCAAATGGAAAGTAACAAGTAATACCCTGTCTTATACCAAGAAGCCACGAGCTCTCATTGACCTACTGCAAACTTTTGTCCATACTCCCTTCTCCACTTGGGCTGACTGCCACCAGATGTTTATGTATCTTTTTAACACTGATGAAATGTGGAGAGTACGCCAAGCCACTTCCAAATGGTTGGAGGAGCATGTTCCAGCAGAATATCAGAATCCCCAAGAGTATGTCAAGCCCAGCTACCAGGGATTGACCCCCAGTGGGATCTAAACACCCGAGAGGGCATGCAAAGGCTAATTGGGTACAGAGAGGCCTTACTGGAAGGATTGAAAAAGGGAGCGCAGAAAGCTACAAACATCAATAAAGTCTCTGAGGTTATTCAAGGGAAGGAGGAAAGCCCGGCATAGTTCTATGAGAGGCTGTGTGAAGCCTATCACATGTATACTCCTTTCAATTCTGAGAGCCCTGAAAACCAATGCACGGTGAATATGGCATTAGTCAGTTGGTGTGCAGAAGACATTAGGAGAAAGCTGCAGAAGCAGGCAGGATTTGTGGGCCTGAATACCTCAGTTATTGGAAATAGCTAACCAGGTGTTTGTGAACAGAGACACAGGAGACACAGGAAGCCTTAGAGAAAGGTGTAGAGAAAATGAGCATCAAGCTCCACAAAGTGCTGACTTGATAGCTGCAGCTATTAGTGGAGTGACCCCAAAAGGGTGGGGAAAGGGATGCTCCTGGAAGGCTACCCAGTCTAATTACCTGTGCTTGCAGTATAATCAGTGTGTTTACTGTAAGGAAGTGGGACACTGGAAGGACAAGTGCCTCCAGTTGACAGGAAAACAGGAGATCTTAAGCCCAAGGCTTCAGACGAAAGTAAAGGAGCTCTGTTCAATCTAATGAAAGGGCCACTGGACTGAAGGGACTGGGCTCAATTGCCCCCAACAAGCTCATGGTCAGGATGACAGCGTGGGGCAAGGGCATTGACTTCTTGGTCAACACCAGGGCGGAGCACTCAGTGGTGATGCAACCCATGGCCCCTTTGTCCAGCAAGACAATAGACATACTTGGGGCAACTGGAATTTCAGAAAAGCAGGTTTTTTGCCTACCACGGACCTGTTCCGTGAGATTATACATCAGTTCTTATACATTCTGGACTGCCCCCAACACCTCTTGGGGAGAGACTTGTAGCAAACTAAAAGTTACTATCACCTTCACTCAGGGCTCCTTGCAGCTAAAACTGCCTCAGGCAGGGATTATTATGGCTCTCACAGTCCCTCTGGAGGAGGAGTGGAGACTCTTCCTGACTGAACCAGGACAATAATTAACCCTTGCTCTAGCCAAGTGATAGCCATGGGTCTGGGCAGAGGACAACCCCCTAGGGCTGGCAGTAAACCAAGCCCCAGTGGTTATCGAAGTAAAGCCAGGGGAATTACCCATGAGACAGAGACGGTACCTGGTCCCAAGTGAAGCTCTTGCAGGCATCCAAGTCCATCTCAAATGCTTAAAGGACTATGGAATTATAGTTCCCTGCCAGTCTCCATGGAACATGCCCTCTTGCCTGTTCCTAAACCAGGAACCAAAGACTATAGGCCAGTGCAGGACTTGTGTTTGGTTAATCAGGCTACTGTGACTTTGCACCCAACTGTACCCAACCTGTACACACTGTTGGGATTATTGCCAGTAGAGGATAGTTAGTTCACCTGCTTGCACTTAAAGGATGCTTTCTTTTGCATTAGGCTGACTTCGGAGAGTCAGAAACTATTTTCTTTTCAATGGGAAAATCCAGAAACAGGTATAACCACCCAATACAGCTGTAGCCAGCTACCCTAGGGGTTCAAGAACTCTTCTATCATCTTCAGGGAGGGCACTAGTGCATAACCTCCAGAAGTTTCCTGCTAAGGACTTAGGCTGCATGTTGCTCCAATATGCTGATGAACTTTTATTGGGACACCCCATGGCAGTTGGGTGTGCAAAAGGAACAGACTCCTTACTTCAGCACCTGGAGGACTGTGGGTATAAAGTGTCTAAAAGGAAAGCTCAGATTTGCTGAGAGCAAGTGTGATATCTGGGGTTCACTGTCTGGCAGGGAGAGTGCAGCCTAGGAGTAGAGAGGAAACAAGTCATTTGCAACCTTCAAGAACCCAAGACCAGAAGGAAGATGAGGGAGTTCCTGGGAGCCGTGGGTTTTTGTAGATTGTGAATTCCAAACTTCACAGTACTGGCAAAAGCCCTATATGAAGTTATGAAGTGGGGAGACAAGGAATGCTTTGAATGGAGATCCTAGCAGCAGCAGGCCTTTCAGGAACTGAAAGAGAAACTTATGTCAGCCCTGGCTTTGTGGTTACCTGATTTAACAAAGCCCTTCGCATTGTATGTGTCAGAAAGAGAAAAAACAGCAGTTGGAGTTCTAACACAAACAGTGGGACCTTGGTCCAGGCCTGTAGCTTATCTCTCCAAGCAGCTGGATGCGGTTTCCAAGGGATTGCCCCATGTTTAAGGCCCCTGTCAGCAACTGCTCTGCTAGCACAAGAGGCTGATAAGCTAACTCTGGGGCAAAACTTAAATATCAAAGCACCCCATGCAGTAGTGACTCTAATGAATACCAAAGGACATCATTGATTGACAAATGCTGGGTTAACCAAATACCAGAGCCTGCTATGTAAAAATCCCCACATCACCATCAAGGTCTGTAACACCTTACACCCTGCCACTTTGCTCCTGGTATCAGAGGGGCTGGTCAAACACAATTGTGATGAAGTATTGGACTCAGTTTATTCCAGCGGGCCCTATCTTTGGGATCAACCATTGATGGTAGCAGACTGGGAGTTGTATGTGAATGGAAGCAGTTTTGCTAATCCACAAGGAGAAAGGTATGCAGGCTATGCAGTAGTAACTCAGGACACTATAATCAAGGCCATGCCATTGCCTCAGGGTACTTTGGCTCAGAAGGCTGCTCTGACCCAAGCCCTAGAACTGAGTGAAGGTAAGGCTGTGAACATTTATACTGATTCCTGCTATGCCTTTCTAACTCTTCAAGTACATGGGGCACTGTACAAAGAAAGAGGACTGTTAATTTCAGGGGGAAAAGAAAGAAAATACCGATATGAAATCTTGCAGTTGTTAGAAGCAGTTTGGAAGCCCCAAAGGGTGGCAGTTGTGTACTGCCAAGGACATCAGCGGGCCCATACCTCCATGGCCCTGGGAAATTCTCAAGAGGATTCAGCAGCTCTTAAGGAGGCATCTACTCCCTACCAAGCAGCAGTTACAGCCCCTCTACTTCTCCAGATACCTGACTTGGTACCCTCTTATTCTAAGGAAGAAAAGGATTTTCTCCAAGCGGGGGGTGGAGGGGGACAAATAATTAAAGAGGGATGGGTCTGGCTATCAGATGGAAGAGTAGCGGTGCTGCAGCTCTTAAGGGCTGCAGTCATACAGACCATACATGAAACCACTCATACAGACCAAGTCACTTGAGAAGTTGTTAGGCTGGTATTTTACATCTCACATTTATTGGCCCTGACCAAAACTGTGGTGCAGCGATTCATTACCTGTCGGGAGCACAAGAGGCAAGGTTCATCTATTCCTCCAGGCATTCAAGCTTATGGAGCAGCTCTGTTTGAAGATCTCCAGGTAGATTTCACTGAAATGGCCAAGTGCGGGGGGACATAAGCATTTGTTGGTCCTGGTCTGCACATATTCTGGGTGGGTAGAGGCCTTCCTGACTAGGACTGAAAAGGCCAATGAAGTAACCCGTGTGCTTCATTGAGATCTCATCCCCAGGTTTGGACTGCCGTTGAGCATTGGTTCAGACAACAGACCAGCATTTGTGGCTGATTTGGTCCAGAATACAGCAATGACATTGGGTATCACTTGGAAGCTGCACACTGCCTACCTACCATAGAGTTCCAGAAAGGTGGAATGGATGAACTCGACCATTAAGAATAGCTTAAAGAAAATGTGTCAGGAAACAGGATTAAAGTGGGTGCAGGCACTTCCCTTGGTATTATTCAAAACTAGATGTACTCCCTCTAAGAAAACAGGATAATCCCCCTATGAAGTCTTATATCATAGGCTCCCTCCCATACTGTGGGCGCTACCGGGAACTCCTCAGGTGTGGGGAGAAATTGAGCTAGGATGACAGTTACAAGCTCTAGGAAAAATCACTCAGGATATTTCAACCTGGGTAAATGAAAAATGCCCTGGAAGCTTATTCTCCCCAGTTCACCCTTTCTCACCAGGTGATCACTTGTGGATAAAGGACTAGAATGTTGTCCCTCTGAAGCCATGGTGGAAAGGACCCTGGACCATGATCCTGACCACCCCACAGCCATAAAGGTAGAGGGAATCCCAGCCTGGATCCACCACAGCTGTGTAAAGCCTGCAGCAGCTGAAACTTGGGAAGCTAGACCAGACCCAGACAATGACTGCAGAATCACCTTGAGAAGGACAACAAGCCTTGCTCCAGCCACATCCTGGAAGCTGGCTGGTCCATGCATGGCCGAAGCATGAGGAAACTCATTGTGGGACTTGTTCTTCTTAAAATTTAGACTTATACAGTAGGGAAATTAACTGATTTGGGAGAATGCTGTCAGTGTATGCACCAGGTTACTGAGGTAGGAAAGAAAGTTACTGCCGTTCTTTTGTTCTACAGTTATTATGAATGTGCAGGGATGCAGAAGGGAACCTGTTTATATAGTGGTACTCAGTGTAAGGTGTGTAACCCAGGGGATGGACAACCCTATATCTGCTATGATCTGTTAGAACCCTCTATGCATACAACTTCTGAAATTAAACTAGTAGCCAGGTGATGGAACAGCCCTACTAAGTTAATAGCTAAAGCAGAGGAAAAGGGAAGCCCAAAATAGGTCACCCTAAGGTTTGATGCCTGTGCAGCCATCGATGCCTGTCATTCCAGTGTGGGGGAAGGGGGGCTGTGGTTCCCTCAGATGGGAACAAAGTTACATGGAAGAGCAGAAGTATATGTGCCAGAGAAACTACTAGTGCAGTGAATGCATTGGTCATGCTAGCAAATAATCTAAGGCCAACCAGTTCTATTGGTCATGCCTCATCTGGGCCCCATGGAAAGATGATAAAAATGATCCTGTTCACCTTATAAAAAGGAGGGACACCATTCCATGGGGTAATGTTCCCTGCATTTTGGGACATTGTAACCCAGTAGAATTAATAATCACAAACCACCAACACCCCAAACGGGAAACAGGGAAGACTGTAATGTTAGGAATTGATGGAAAAGGACTTGATCCTGGAGTCAGTATCCAGATTCAGGGAAAAATCCAAAAATGCTCATCCCAGCCAGTGTACAAGACCTTCTATGATATATTAAATGAGCTTCCAAAAAAGACAAAGAACTTGTTCCTCCATCTTGCTGAAAATGTAGCCCATTCCCTTAATGTCACTTCTTGCTATATACGTGGAGGAACTACTATGGGTGATCGGTGGCCATGGGAGTCTCGTGAGTGAGTACCCTCTGACCCTGTCCCTGACCTGACCTCAGCTCAAAGAATTCAGACCAACAGTTTTTGGGTTTTAAAGTTTTCTATTATTGGACAATACTGTTTGGTCAGAGAAGGAAAAGCCTTTACTGTTCCCGTAGGAAAGCTTAGCTGCTTAGGGCAACAATTGTGTAATGGAACAGTTGACATTGTAACCTGGTGGAGTTCAACTTACACAGAAAAGAACCCCCTTCTGAAATTCCCAAAATTACAGGATGTGTGGAACCATTCTGGGTATTGGAGAGACTGGACAGCCCCGCCTGTGCTGTACTGGATATGTGGACATAGAGCATACGTACAACTGCCAGATGGACAGGTAGCTGTGTCAGAGGCACTGTTAAGCCTTCTTTTTTCCTATTATCTGTTAAGACAGGTGAGCTATTAGGATATCCAGTCTACTCCACCCAGGAGAAAAGAAGTCTAAAGATAGGCAAATGGAAAGATGATGGGTGGCCACCTGAGAGAATTATTGAATATTATGGGTCAGCCACATGGGCAGAGGATGGCTCATGGGGATACCAGGCTCCTATTTATAGGCTCAATCAGATCATCCAGTTGCAGGCTGTCTTGGAAATACTCACTAATGAAACAGGCAAAGCTCTGTCCATTTTGGCCTGACAAGAAATTCAAATGAGAAATGTGATTTATCAGAGCTGGCTGGCCTTAGATTATTTGCTAGCAGCTGAAGGAAGAATCTGTGGAAAATTCAATCTAACCAACTGCTGCCTACACATAGACAACCAGGGTCAAGCAGTTGAGGACACTGTAAGAGACACGACCAAGCTGGCACACGTGCTTGTGCAGGCATGGCACAGATTTAACCCTGAGTCCTTGTTTGGAGGTTGCTTGTCATCCTTGGGAAGATTCAGGACTCGCATCATAAGTGTCGTAATAATAATAGGTGTTTGCTTGCTACTCCCTTCTTTGTCTCCCCTTTCCTTCAGATGATTGGAAGATTCATCACTGCTGTACTTAACCAGAGAACCACATCACAAGTATATTATATGAATCATTATCAATCAGTTTCTTTAGAGGATCAGGAAAATGAGAATGAGAATGAGAGTGAGAACGTTCACTAATGTTATAGGGGAAGTTCTTAAAGTGGGGGATGAGGAAGGAGAACCCCCTCCTCTTAAGCTTCTAGGGTCATTTCTCCCTTAGTCTTCTACATTGCATCTCAAAATGAGAAGTTAAAAGCCAGAGGACAGACAGGTTGGTGCTGGTCAGGTCTAAAGGATTAACCCCCCTACTGCTAACCACAACCCTATCTATAGATCATGGACACAGTATGGAGGAATTTTCCCCAGAAGGCATTGTTCTTGCTCAACTGCTCAGACCCCCACTTAGTCACATCCCCCAAGCTCTCAACCCTCTCACACGTGCACTTCTCAGACTGTAAGCCTTTAGAAGGGCCAAGGTTTTTTTTTTTTTGTGGGGGAGCTTGGTAATTGAGGCACCTATGCCACTGCAGCTCCTGGACGAATAAAATTCCCACTTCCTTCCCTGTTCGGTGTTTGAGAGGTTTGATTGGGGCCCTCCTGCTTCAGTATGAAACCACATCATTTAGTCTGCTGTTTATACCCAAATGTGGATCAGAGATTCACTTTGTCTGAGCTGTTGTCTAGATTTCTGCTGTAGGCACTTAACACCTCTTCCACGGAATGCTACTGGGATAGAATGAAAGAAGGAAGCCAGACAGGAGAATCCTGGGCAGAAAAGCACCATCAGTTTTAACGCCGCTGTTCTGGCCCTGGGAACTAACAATTTGGACATCCACTCAAGAGACCTAATCTGAAAGTTGGTAATTTCAAAGACCACAGGAGGATAAATTTACAATGATGGGAAGAAACCAGCATAAAAAGGCTGAGAATACTCAAAATCAGAACGCCTCTCCCTCTAAAGATGATCACAGTTCCATATCAACAATGGAACAAGGCTTGATGGAGAACGAGCACATCCCAATAACAGAATCACACTTCAGGGAATGGATAATAAGAAACTTCTGTGAGTTAAAAGAACATGTTGTAGCCCAACGTAAAGAAACTAAGAACTTTGAAAAAAGGTTTGATGAAATCCTATTGAGAATAGACAACTTAGAGAGGAATATAAGTGAATTAATGGAACTGAAGAATACAATACAGGAACTCCGAGAAGTATGCACAGGTTTAAAAACTCGAATTCTTCAAGCAGAAGAAAGGATATCAGAGGTCAAAGTCCAACTTAATGAAATAAAACAAGAAGACAAGATTAGAGAAAAAAGGATAAAAAGGAATGAGCAAAGTCTCCAAGAAATGTGGGACTATGTGAAAAGACCAAATTTACGTTTGATAGGTGTACCTGAATGCAACGGAGAGAATGAATCCAAGCTGGAAAATACCCTTCAGGATATTATTCGGGAAAATTTTCCTAAACTAGCAAAGCAGGTCAATATTCAACCCCAGGTAATACAGAGAACACCACAAAGATATTCCTCAAGAAGAGCAACCCCAAGGCACATAATCGTTAGATTCACCAGGGTTGAAATGAAGGAGAAAATACTAAGGGCAGCCAGAGAGAAAGGTCAGGTCACCCACAAAGGCAAGCCTATCAGACTTACAGCAGATCTCTCAGCAGAAACTCTACAAGCCAGAAGAGAGTGGGGGCCAATATTCAACATCCTCAAAGAACAGAACCTTCAGCCCAGAATTTCATATCCAGCCAAACTAAGCTTCACAACTGAAGGAAAAATAAAATCTTTTATGAACAAGCAAGTACTCAGAGATTTTATTACCACCAGGCCTGTTACAAGAGCTTCTGAAAGAAGCATTACACACAGAAAGAAACAACCAGTATTAGCCTTTCTAAAAATATACCAAAAAGTAAAGAGCACTAACATAAAGAAGAATTTACATCAATGAATGGATAAAACAGCCAGTTAACATCAAATGGCAGTAACCCTAAATTTAAATCGACTAAATCCCCCAATCAAAAGCCACAGCCAAAACCCAAACGGCATGTTACATCCAGACCTGTTTCACATGCAAGGATACACAAAGACTCAAAACAAAGGGATGGAGAAAGATTTGCCAACCAAATGGAGAGCAAAAATAAATAAATAAACAAACAAACAAACAAATAAATAAAAAGCAGGGGTTGCAATTCTCGTATCGGATAAAATAGATTTTAAAGCAACAAAGATATAGTGGTAAAAGGATCAATGCAACAACAAGAGCTAACGATCCTAACACCCAGATACATAGAGACTTAGATTCAATGAGACAGAAAATTAATAAGGATATCAAGGACTCGAACTCAGATCCAGAACAAGTAAACTTAATAAATATTTATAGAGCTCTCCACTTCAAATACACAAAATATACATCCTTGTCAATACCACATCATACCTACTCATACGTTTAAATGAAACATTGATTGGCCATTATTAATACCCATTTTTTTTCAGAATAAAGCAATATTTCCATTCACCCTCCCTCTTTCTCTTGCTCTTTCTTCCTCTCCTTTACTCATTTATTTTTCTTTCCTTCTCTCAAAAAAAAAGAAAAAAAAAAAAAGAAATCAACTTGTAAACCTCTAGATCCAGGTCGGCAATGTCTCTCATTGCTTGATTTACTTCCTTTCCTTTCCTCCCCCCTTCCTCCCTCCCTTCCTTCCTTCATCCCTTCCTTCCTCCCTCCCTTCCTTCCTTCATCCCTTCCTTCCTCCCTCCCTTCCTCCTTCCCTCCCTTCCTGCCTTCCTCCCTTCCTCCTTCCCTCCCTTCCTGCCTTCCTCCCTTCCTCCCCCCCCTCAAAAAAAAAAGTGCATGAATGGCTCCAATCCTTCATCCTCCCCATGCTTGCATCCTCTACAATGTGACTTTGCGGTTCCTGCCACTAAAAAGGAGTGATGTCTCCCTGCCCTTTGACTTTGAGTTTGGCCATGTGACTCATATTGGGCTGTCAGATGTCACATGACTTATTCTTCACTTCCTGACTTTCCCCACCTGCTGTTCCTTTGTGCTAAATCATGCATTTTCCTAGAATACATCACACACCTTTGTATCACATATTTCCTGTTAATAGTTCTACAATATTTTCTTTTCTTTTTTATTTTTGAGATGGAGTTTCACTCTTGTTACCCAGGCTGGAGTGCAATGGCGCGATCTTGGCTCACCGCAACCTCTGCCTCCTGGGTTCAGGCAATTCTCCTGCCTCAGCCTCCTGAGTAGTTGCAATTACAGGCATGCGCCACCATGCCCAGCTGATTTTTTGTATTTTTAGTAGAGACGGGGTTTCACCATGTTGACCAGAATGGTCTCGATCTCTTGACCTCGTGATCCACCCGCCTTGGCCTCCCAAAGTGCTGGGATTACAGGCGTGAGCCACCGCGCCTGGCCCTACAAAAGTTTCTCATGCATCCCTATATCCACCAAACCCCAAGGACACCACACTCTTTCAGGACTGCTTTCATTCTTCAGTCAACACATAGTCAAGAATCATCTTTTCCGAAAACCTCCTGCCCTCCTCCCCCATGTGCCCCAGTGTCCTTCGGGACCACCTTCTGTTGCTGCACTTGTTGTCTTGTTTTGTAATTTCTGCCTTCTTTTTTTTATGAGATCCTGAAGGGCAGGGACATATTCTTCCCTATATTCCCATGGGTCAACACGGTTCCTTGTGTGTAAGAGGTTAGCCAGCCAGTTCCAGCCCTTTTTCCTTTGGTTGTCACCTGCTTTATTCCAAAATAGGATGAGTCATGCTAAAAAAGAAATGGAAAAACACAGGATAAAAATTAAATAGATGAAAAATTGAAAGAGAAAGGAAATAAGGGGATAAAGAGATGATGAAATAAAAATTCAAGTTGGAGTCCCAACCTGCCAGAAAATCCTGCATAGTTATTATATTTAGGCCTTTAATTAAGCTCTAAGCTTCTAAGTAGCCAAAGCAAAGGAGAAAAAGCAGGAATAGTTGTAATGTCCACAGTTTAGATTTCACAAAAGAAGATGTGTGTATGGCCAATCAGCACACTGAAAGATGATCAACATGATTAGTCATGAAGAAAATGTAAGTTAAAATCATGAGATACCACATGATACTCACTATATTGGTTTAAATGAAAAAGACTGACAATATCAACTGCTGTTAGGATATAATGTAACTGGGACTCTGATGCATTGCTGGTAAGAGAATCAAAGCCTGGCAGTGTTTCATGAAGTTAAACACATACCTATCCTGTGAGCCAGCAATTCCACTAAGTAACTGAGGGACTCAGTCATGACTTGCGTTCAGAAGACTTGTACATGAATGGTGGCAGCAGATTTATTCATAATAGCTAAGAACTGGAAACAACTTAGTTGTCCCCAGGTGAATAGATAATTGAATTTTGTTGTATTCATACAATGGAATAGTACTCAACAATAAAAATGAACAAGTTGCTGATATATGCAACATGGATATATTTCACAGATATTATTTGAGAGCTAGGAGCCAGAGAAATAAGATATATATTATATCATTTATATGAAATTTAGAATAGGTAAATTTAATCTGCAATGAGAGAAATCAGATCAGTGGTTGCCTGGGATGGTTACAGTATGTGGAGAATTTACTGTAAAGAGACATGAGACAGTTTTCTGGCATGATAGCACTGTTCTAAATCGAAGTCAGTTTCTTCTGCAGAAGGTAAGATGGTAAACATATTAGACTTTTCCTATCATATGGTCTGTGTTACAACTACTTAGCTCTGCCGTCATAGCCAAAATGTGGGCATAGACATGTAAACAAATGAACATAGCTGCATCCCAATAAAGTTTTATTTGTACATTGAAATTTGAATTTCATATATAGTTCACATGTAATGAAATGTTATTAATTTTTTTCAACTATATGAAAATACGAAATCCTTTATTTTCTGACTGTACTAAAATAGATGGCAGGCCATAGTTTGCCAGCTCCCATTCTAAATCTTAACTAGGGTGGTGGTTACTGGGTATATCCATCTGTAAAACTCATCAAACTACTGTCTAAGTTTTTGTGTTTATTTTGTACTTAATTTTAAGCATAATGTAAATTATATTTAAAAAAGGATTTAAAGTTTACATGTAAGATAAAAAAATGTATAACCCAGATTTTCTGGATAGAAATTTCTCCTGTGGGTTTAAACAAGGTAGAGATTGGTAGTTGCTGTGTGGCCACTGGTGGGTGGCTCTTGCCTGCAGATGGGTTTTGCTTGGCCTCAGAGCATTAAGAATACGTGGTTTGAATTGCACTCACTCTTTGGGCAACTCTCGCTAGTTCTGCAGACCCCCATCATTCCCTGCTATCTTAATTGGGCCCTTTTTTTTCAGTCAACCTCTCACTATTCTTTTTTTTAAAAATACATATTATTATGGTATTTTATTATTTATTGAGACAGGGTCTCACCCTGTGTTCCAGGCTACAGTGTAGTGGTGTGAATGTGGCTCACTACAGCCCTGACCTCCTGGGCTCAAGGGATCTTCCTGCCTTGTCTCCTGAGTAGCGGGGATCACAGACACATGCCACATCTGGCTTTTTTTTTTTTTTTTTTTTTTTTTTTTTCAGAAACAGGATTTTGCCATGTCACCCAGGCTAGTCTTGAACTCCTGGGCTCAAGCAGTCCTCTCCCCTTGGCTTCTCAAAGTGTTGGAATTACAGCCATTAGCCACTATATTTAAGTTGTGTCCCCTGGAAGCAGTGTGTATTTGGAATATGTGCTCATTTTCATTCATTTTTATTTTTTAGCATCTTTAAATCATTTGGGGAACAAAATGTGAAGGTAGGGACCCTCATGCATAAGTACATTGATTAAAAAGTATCCTTCAGACAGTCTTCACCGTGTTCATTCCTCACAAGGGAGATTTGATAAGAATTAAGATGATGTTGTCTGGTGGGGAAGTAGAGATAAAATCAGTAGTTGTCCCCTTCTATGTGTGCACAGTGGGAAGAAAACACAGACAAATAGCATGTGATCTAGACCTGCGTCATTCAACATGGTTCACCTGTGGCTATTTAAATTTAAATTAATTAAAATAAATTAAAATTGAACTTCTCAGGTGCACCAGCCACATTCCAAGTGCTCAGCACCACATGTGGCTAATGTATGAGATGGCACAAATACAGAACATCTCCATCATCAGAGAAGCTTCCATTGGACAGTTCTGTTCTAGAAACACACCATTTGTGCTAAACAATTATAGAAAACAGAAAAATAGTATACTTAAATAATTTCTAAACCTTCAATAGCAGATATTGGTACACAGTAGGCAAACTGTGGCCCCAAATGCAGTTTTGTACATAAAATTTTATGAGTACACAGTCATATTGATGAGATTACATTGTGTCTGGCTTCTTTTGCAGTGCTATGGCAGGGCTGAGTAGTTGCAACAGAGATCATATGAATGAAAAAGTCTAAAATATTTATTATTTGGCCCTTTACAGAAAAAACTTTGCCCATTCTTGATACATAGCATGAAACTAACTTGTATTTATGGTGTTAATATTTATTTTAAGTGTGTTTTGTCAAAAACTCTATATACAGAAAGCAATTAGAAGAAAATAGAAATCTTATTTTTCAACTCAGATAATCACTGTTAACCTTTTGGCGGATACCCTTTTAGCCTTCCCCCGACCCCACTCCACCCCACCCCACCCCATGTTTGTATATTTTTTTAGTCTAAAATACATAGCATATAAAATATTATGTTTCTCAATATTGAGATCACAGGGCACAAACTTTTTGAAACTCTCACGCCTACTTCCTATACTGTCTTCATTTTCTTTCTCAAGACAAAGTATTTTATGATGTGTTTTCTTTTAATGGCTGTTTCATTCCTTTAGGATTCTAGAGTAATAGCAATTTATTTAATCAACATCCTATGGATAGATATTTGGATTGTTCATAGTTATTGCTAAATGCTAAGTTTTCATTGTTTTGTCTTTCCCAAGTATGCATTCTCTTTCACATTCTCTTAATGAGTAATTTTAAGGTCCTCAAAAGGATTCTTTAACTTGTTATTTTTCCAATTGTAAAAATCCAGCCAAAACAGTATCTCTGAGTCACTTCTAGATAATATTTGAAATATAGCATACTGTCACAGTGTTCCCCTTTCTTCCGCAACTTTTTGTTTATACAATCTGGATTTCAAATCCTGGTAACTGTAATATAATGCTTTTTTTTTTTTTTTACATTATATGACTTCGCATTCAAGAATAAATTTTGACATTTGTATTTGGTGTTATAGTCACATTTGCCACAATTATTTAGACTTATCTCTATGGTTAGCTGGGTTTAGTGTGCATCACCAGTTCACTTACATCTTGATATCTTCATTCTTAAAATCTTAATTTTGTTTAATCTCTTGGTTGATTGAATTACATTGTGATTTTTTTTAAAAAGAAAAGCTAGATAAGTAATATATATTTTTAGCCTTGTATGGCTGAGAATGATTTTATATTGTATTTACACATAAAAGACAAATGGGCTTCTGCTCTTCAAACTCAGTAGATAACATTTAATTATCTTTTTTGGCAATTAGTATTAAGGAAGAGAAGTCTGAGGCTGAGTCAATTATTTTTTTCTTTCATAGATAACATATTGTTCCTTATTTGGATGTTTGAAGGATATTTTCTTTATTCATATACTTTTTAGAAATTGCAAAATTTAATCTAGGTGAAATGTCCCTTTCCATTGATTTTTTTTTCTGATTTATAATAAATCCTTTCAAGCAGAATCCAGCATATCCATATTTCTTTTACCCAAGATAGTTTCCCTTCATCTTTATTATTGTTTTTGTTTCATTTATTCTGATATTTTCTTTAGAAACACCAGTTATCCCTATTTTTACTTTTTATTCTTTATTTTTCTTCTTCCATTTCCTTCTGTGTTTACTCTCATTGTTTCATGTCTGCCCATTGCATTTTCAGATAGCATCTCAAGTTAGTCCTGTGATTCATTGATTTGACTTTTTATTGTATTTTATTACCTTTCTCACTGTGAATGTGTTACTGTTTTTGGTTTCAGATAGTCTTTTCCTATTGTATTAGTCCATTCTCACACTGCTAATAAAGACATAGCTGAGACTGGGTAATTTATAAAGGAAAGAGGCTTAATTGACTCACAGTTCTGCATGGCTGGGGAGGCCTCAGGAAAACAGTCATGGTGGACGGGGAAGCAAACATGACCTTCTTCACATGGTGGCAGCAGGGAGAAGTGCCATGCAAAGGGGGAAAATCTGCCTCATTAAACTATCATATCTCATGAGAACTCACTATCATGAGAACAGCATCATGGGAGTACACCCCCAAGATTCAGTTACCTCCCACTGGGTCCCTCCCATGGTACGTGGGGATTATGGGAACTACAATTCAAGGTGAGATTTGGGTGAAAGCATATCACTTATCTGACCTGATTTTTCTCTTCATATCATTCTGTTGTTTTCTTTTGTATGTTGACTTTTTAATAGAAGACTTGCCTTGTATCCTTTTAAATTTCAGCTTTCCTTAACATTTTCAGCTTTTCAGAAGTATATCCTATCTCTTGGTCTTCAAGACACTGTCCCCTTTCTCTTGTCTAGCTGCATTTCCCCATAGACCCTATGATGTTTGGTCTTCCTTCCTTGAATAAGGCAAGATCTACATAGACCCAGAGTTTGCCAAATGACAGTGTTAGTCTATTCACCTGCCATTCACCCTTTTCACAGTTTATCTAGATGATGGTTAATGCTCCTCATTTCTTGAGTGGAAGTATGCTGAAGATACAATCCTATGAGTGAAAATCCCCATGTAGAATCCCCATATAGAACAGGCAACTGAGCTTCTGGGAGTCCACTGCCCATTTCACTGGTTGTTTGAAACAGTGCAGAGACAAAGAAAATCACAATTCCCAGAATTCTCTCCTTGCCCTCCCTGACCCCAAAGGACTACTTTACCTTTGGAGACCACACTTCCCAGGATGTAGTATACCATAGGTAGCTTGTATTATTTTGAGGGGAGGCAGAAAACCAGCTTCTGAAGTGATCATAGAAAGTCACTGTTTCTGAAGAAATATATACAGTTATGAGAAGGTCACATTGTAGCCCCATGAAGGAGCAGTACCTACACAGTTTTATGGTTCACACACACCCTTAATTTCCTAATAGGAAAGAAGGTAGGAGCTACAGCACAGTACTCTGTCTTTTCAGCCCCCTCTCTTCTAATCTGTCATCTTTTGTTTTATAGAGATTGATACAGTTTGGCTGTGTCACCACCCAAATATCACCTTGAATTGTAATAATCCCCACCTGCAAAGGTGAGGCCATGTGGTGATAATTTAATAATGGGGCAGTTTCTCCTGAACTGTTCTTGTGGTAGTGTATAAGTCTCACGAGATCTGATAGTTTTATAAATGGGAGTTTCCCTGTACACGCTCTCTTGCCTGCCGCCATGTAAGACATTTGCTCCTCATTCACCTTCTGCCATGATTGTGAGGCCTCCCCAGTCACATGGAACTGTGAGTCAATTAAACCTCTTTCCTTTATAAATTACCCAGTCTCAGGTATGTCTTTATTAGTAGCATGAGTACAGACTAATACAGAGGTGGATCCTTCATATGGTACAATGGGGAATTTTGGTGTCCAGTTTAGTTTAATATACACTAGAGACTTTTTGTGGATTCCAGAATTAGATTGACCTCCACACTTGTTTTTGTTGTTGGGAGTTTTGGCATTTCCCAGTGCCATGATACTCTTTTAGTGGGAAGTTAGGAGAGGCTGTGCTGGGTGGGTGATTGCTAGCTCAATAATATTTTCAGCTGAATGCTTGACTTACTTTTTCTAAATTAGGATTTCTCTGGCAACTGTGTTGTTTATCATTCAATCACTCTTCCTTCCAAAGCCAGCAGTGGCATTGCTGAGAAGCTCCATGATTTCAGCTTTCCTTTTCATGGGCTTCTGCCTAGGTTTGCCTCTAACGGGGCCACCCTTTCCTCTCATTCTGAACAATTCAAACCACATTTGAAAAGACCATTTGAAAACAGGGTTATAGAGTGATTTCTTCAAATCTAAGGAAGCATTAAAAAAAAAAAACACCTCAGATAGCAAGTGAAAAAGGTGAATCCTTCTTTCCTTGTCTGGTTTGGCTTGACAAAGGGATAACGAAGCTATTGTTGGTCTCACTGGCAACTCACAACAAGAATTTTCTCGTTGTCCTGTTGAAGTTTTGAAGGACTTTCTGAGTCAAAAAAAGGTCAGTTTAGTATTGAGGACTTGCTATTTATTTTAGAATTTAATTACACAGTGTAGTGACATCTTGGCTCAAGAGACCTGGGTGGGTGTACCTAATTTTGAACAAAATGGGAGATCACTGAAAAAAAAAAAAAGATGTGAAATGGAATTTAATGGAATTTACTTCATCACTATACAGCACTTACTAGGAAATAATTTTCTCAATGATGCATTAATGATAGACATTGACGTACAAATGCCCAAAGAGCGATTCCATGAGGTATGGTATTTATGGAAACACATATTATTAATGAGAAATTTGAAGTTATTTGCAGATATTCACACATAGCACCGCTTACTGAAAGCCACAATGGTAATGTGATACTTGATTTCAAAGTTGAGAATGTGGGTCTAATCAGTGGATGAGTTTCCTGTTCTTGCTATATCCATGGGTTTTTATTTTGTGGTTATTTTGTCAGCAAAAGGGAAGGACTAACAGCGAGTCTAACCCCAATTCACTCTGTTGCTTTAGCTAAGAATTCATATCATCTTTCTGGGCCTTCTTTCTTCAAGTACAGAAAAAGGATGTCTCTGAGGCTCCTTCCAGCCTACATTGTCTGACTCTTTGTTAAATGTGCTTTGCAAGCACAAGGTGGGTTTTGTGTGGTCAGTCCACATTAACTACCCCATGAGCAGCAGGGATCTAGAATTATTTGCAGTGCTTGTTCTCTAGGGCATTCTAATGAGCTATGGCAAATTGGAGCTGTTGAATCTTTCAGGCAAGTTCGTTCCCCCTGTGATATGTCCTGAGATAGCACATTACAGAAATGAAGACGTGTTTTCATGGACTCAGTGCTATAAAATATTTATGCCCTGCCTTTGGTTATATAAAGTATTTTGCAGTGTAGGTCATCTTCTCAGCAAAATGTTCTACTCTGAGAACAGCTTCTTAAAGCCCCCATGGATCTTTAGGGCAGGCGCATAAGACAGCCCTATAGAACAAGACACTGTCAAGGCTAATGCCTGAATATAAATGGATCATGCATGACTTAACCCTAAAGGAAGATTTGGTGTGAATAGAATTTCCAAGATGTATAATTAACTCTTTTATATTAATGAGAAATATAACCCCCAAAGATGTTAGCTGTCTCAGGATATAGTGAACTAAATTTTAACTCTTTCCCTCCTCCACATGGAAGAGTGCTCCACTATTCAAATCTGCCTAGGTGTGCAGGGCACAGAATGATTAAAATTGCTGTCCCTTTTGTCCTGTGTTTCTTTTTTTCGGGATTGGGTCTCTATGCTCTACCTGCCAAGGTTTTGGCTACTTTGCTGGAGGCTGCAGAAATATATAATATGATTGCTACCTATGAAATACTGTTTTCATTGTTTCATTTAGTTGGAGAGTTAAAACATCTCCCAAAGAAAGAAACAAGTTAAAGCAACATATGATGAAATATATATTATGTGTGATGGGGTTGAATTCTAATTTATATGATGCTGATAATGAGTATGATCCTAAGAACAAATAGTAATGATTAATGCCAGCTGTGGGGGTTAAAGGCCTTTTGAGCAGCAGAGATTTTAGCTGTGCCATGAAAGATGGGCAGGATATGGGCAAGTAGTAAAAGGGGAGAACTTGTGTGGCTCACTGGGTGAGAAGATTTACCAGCCGCTACACACACAGAGAAGGCCCTTAACAGCTGTATCAGCCAGGAAGTCTAGGTTATGCTTCAGTAACGAATAAGCCCAAATCTTAGCTTACATCAATTAGAGGTTCTTTTTCACTCAAGTTACAAAACCAGGCTGAGGACTCTACATTGTCCTCTCTCAGGGGCACAGGCTGATAGAGCCACCACTCCCTGGAATGCCTGTGATTACCATGGTGGAAAGAGAGAAGAGAAGACCACATACTGGCTCTTACAGGCTTCTAACTGGATATGACACATGCAGCTTCTTAGGTCTATGGCTAAAGCAAATCAGATATATATGCTTAATGTCAAGGGGGAAGTGGATTCCTCCTTTGTTCCTAGAAGAAAAAGTACGGGAAATGTCAATGAGTATCTCTGAGAGCACTGCAATGGTCTGAATAGGTCTGCACAAGTTCCTGTGTTGAAACAGTCCCCAATGTGGTAGTTTTAAGAGCTGGAGCTTTTTGGGAGATGATTAAGTCATGACAGAGAACTTTGCTTTCATGAAAGGATTAGTGCTTTGTGAAACAACTGGAAGGAACTAGCTTAGGCTTCTTCCTCTTCCTCTCTTCTGCCATTGAGGACACAGTGTTTGTCCCCTCCAGAGGATCCAGCAACAAGGTGCACCATCTTGAAAGTTGAGATCAGGCTCTCACCAGCTCCCAAATGCCCTCATCTTAGACTCACCAGCCTCCAGAATGATGAGAAATAAATTTCCATTCTTTACAAATTACCTAGTCTCAGATATTTTGTCATGACAACACAAGCAGACTAAGAAACACCAACCACATGTCCAGGGCAAGAGAGGCTGTGTCAAATAGTGGACAGCACAAGGGCATTGTTGATAAGTGCACCTGGATTGAAACATTCTGTCACTTACCAGCTGGGACTGCATCCATGGAATGAGATTATTCTGATATCACAAGGATGTTGTAAGGACTACACATACCAGCAACTGTTGGTCTGTTTGGTTATTGCCTCCCTCTACTAACAGCTAGTTTTTTGTTCTAATCTTACACGATATCTACTATATCTCTTGCTCTTGGGTTTCAAGAAAATACCTCTAATCTTGCAATAATTTTCCCTTTTTTGCTTAAGCTAGCCCAAGTGGATTTTAGCCAAGGCCTCTGCTGGTCCATGGGGTGCCTTTGCAAAGTAGAATAAGGCATACCTTATGAGTGGGGCTGCCTAGGTTTGGAGGCATACAATGACACAGTGGCTTTGTATGATTCAGGAAAGTTTCCTTTTCTTTTGATAGTGCTATGCCAGGATGTATGGTTTGGTAGCAGAGCATGGGTCAAATTTCAGCCTCACTTTCCTTTTTGGGGGATACCCCTATGCAGTGAATATTGTATGTAATCACATGTTGGTCTTGGCTTTAGCATCTTTTAACAGATTCCTGAGAAAGACAATAGTCTATTTATTGTCCATCTTCATTTTTTAAGATGAGAGAGAACCTTTAAATGTAATATATTTAGTCTTGCAGAGTGCTACGCATAGAATCTCAATATATGAATTCCCAAGAAAATAACTAAGAAGCATTATGCTCCTGTACTCTTAGAATATCCTCACTTTGCTGCTGTGTTTCAACTCAGTAGTATAGTTATTTATAAGCAAATCCCACTGATCTTAATGAGTTTAATGAATAAAGAATGAGTATAATAAATGAGTTTAACTTCACCAGGAAATAATTCCTCATACAAAAGAAGTTTGATATTAAACTACCCCCAAATATAACATAATTAGATCACATTAATTCTCTTAGGTATAATGCAATTGTCTGTTCTGTGCATAGATAAGAAGCTGAAAGCAAATTTCTGGCATGCCTTTGAGAAGAATTTGTATAACTTTAAAAATAACCCAGAGGAAAACAAGGCCTGAATTGAGTTTTCTAGTATTTTTTTTTGTTTAATTTTTTTCAGGCTGGATCTTGCTCTATTGCCTAGGCTGGAGTGCAGTGGCATGATCATGGCTCACTGCAGCCTCAACTTCAGAGCTCAAGGGATCCTCCCACCTCAACCTCCTGAGTAGCAGGGACCACAGGTGCATGCCACCACACCTGGCTAATTTTTGTACTAGAATTGAGAGAGTTTTCAAAGATTTAGGAGTTGACATCACTTACTGGAACAGTGTCTGGTTTAATGATTATGATTCATAGGATGAGATTAGAGGGGTGAAGTTGGGAAAATATTGACAGCTTTCCCCTTGCTCCGTGGGAAGAGGGGACCTCTTATTGGAGGCCATAAGGAGAGAAGGGAAATCACCTTCTGTGTGGACACAGGGTCTCTGCATGCTAAGTGGGGCCACCTTCTTTTGTGTGCACTAACACTGTGAAAATCTGAACAGGAGTGTAGTTGGCTGAACAATACACTGCCTCCCCTAGATGTCTAAGATGTCCCAACCTCAGGAACTTGTGAATATTTCACTTTACCTAGCAAATGAGATTTTGCAGATACAATTACATTATGGATTTTTACATGGAGAGATTATTTTGCATTATCCAGTGGGTCCAATATAGTCACAGGGGTCTTTATAAGTAAAAGAGAGGGAGGCAGGAGAGTCAGTCCTAGGCGATATGAGGACAGAAGCAGAAATTGGAGTAATGCAGCCAGAAATGCCCACAGCCTCTGGAAGTTGGAAGAAGCAAGGAACAGATTTTTCCCAGGAGTTTCCAGAAAGAATCCTATCTACTGACACCTCGATTTTTAGCCCTGTAAAACTCATGTTTGAATTCTGACCACCAGGATTATAAGAGATTAAGCTTATGTTGTTTTAATCTGCTAAATTCAGGGTGATTTGTGCATAAGAAATAGAGAACTATTACAAGGAATAAGGGTGTGGGGTCTTGTTAAGGAAATAGCTGGGGAGGGTGAGAATGGAAGATATATAGCTAGGTCAGGAGTCAGCAAACTATGGCCCAAGGGTCAAACCCAGCTGGCCACCATTTTTGTACAGCCTGTGAGCTAAGAATGGTTTTTAGCCAGACACAGTAGCTCACGTAATCCCAGCACTTTGGGAGGCTAAGGCAGGATTGCTTGAGCCCAGGGCTTCAAGACCAGCCTGGGTAACATGGTGAGACTATGTCTCTAGAAAAATTAGCCAGGTGTGGTGGTGCACACCCTGGTCCCAACTACTCAGGAGGCTGAGGTAGGAGGGTGGCTTGAGCCCAGGAGTTTGCGCCTGCAGTGAGCTGTGTTCATGTCTGGGTGACAGAGCAAGACCCAGTCTTTAAAAAAAAAAGAGGGCCAGGAATAGTGGTTCACGCCTGTAATCCCAGCACTTTAGGAGGCCAAGGCAAATGGATCAGCTGAGGTGGTCAGGAGTTTGAGACCAGCCTAGCCAACGTGGTGAAACCCTGTCTCTACTAAAAATACAAAAAATTAGCCAGATATGGGTGGCGGGCAACTGTAATTCCAGCTACTCATGAGGCTGAGGCAGGAGAATCGCTTGAACCCAGAAAGCAGAGGTTCAAATTTATTTTATTTTTATATTTTAATTATTTATAGGGATGGGGTCTCTCTATGTTGCCCAAGCTAATCTCCAGCTCCTGGGCTCAAAGCGATCCTCCCATTTCAGCCTCCCAAAGTGCTGTGATTACAGGCGTGAGTCACCATGCCCAGCTACATTCTTATTTTCAACAAAATTTGTTTTGCACCTTCTATGTTCTTAGCTCTGTTCTGTGGATCCCTGGAAGACTATTAAAAAGCATTGGCACGTGCTACAAATTCTTTCTTGTTGTTGGTGTTTTGTTTTTCTCATATGGCAAGGAAATGATATTTTTGACCTGATTTCACTGCTACTATGGTTCACATGTTTATGAAATGTAATCTAGTCAAGAGAAAAGCAGACATTTGTCTCTCTGTTAAAGCCTGTAGGTTTGCCATGTTGAACAATAATGATGGAATTTCCAAATTCCTATTAGTAAGAAAACAACATATTCTTAGTGGGGAGGAGGAGGGTGAGTCTTTGAGGGGAGGAAACCTTGCTCAAGAATTACGTAGGAAAAAGAATACAAATTCTTAAGGTTTTTAATGACAACCCTTCTAATTTGTGCCTAGAAGATTGCGTATAGGGAGATTACGATACTGCATTTGAATCCCAACAAATAAGATTATCCACCCAAAGCATCTGGCTTGACCCAGGAATTGAGGAATTTAAAAATAGTTATGGGGAAGTTTGAAAGAAAACCGGAATAGTTTTAAAGTTGGAATGGGATCCATTTGGTCAATGATTGTATTTTACAGGTGAGACCAAATCAGACATACTTGAATTATTTGCTTTTAATAATTTACTGCAACTCATTATAAATGGCAGGGTTGCACTAGTATGGGTATAGATTGCTTTAAGAAAGCCCAATATTTATAACCCCACAAATGTATAAATTTTGAATTATGAATTAGGGGATGAATATCTCCATTATAAAAGAATTCACCTTCAGGATTCTCTCTTAGAATATTCTATTTAAAATATGACTTGATTTACAAATATGGTTTACAGAAATACATCTGGGAAAGGTAAGAGTACATACAAGCAAATGCTCTACCGGGTTTAGATTCTTCATAAAGGTAGAGAGATGGCATGTTATGTCTCAGGATAACTATACCTGCTGTAGGCTTGTCCTTACTGCAAACAGCCAGCTCTTTTAGCAATCAGAGACTACCTGTTGTTACAAGAGGCAGTCCACCATGGCCTCTGAGCATCCCTGTAGTTTTTACTGGCCAGGCTAACAATGCAAAGCTCTGACTGTTCTTTACCTGGCCATTTCTTAGGATTGCGCTTACTATGAGCAGATTTGAGAAATGTGGTAATGCCTTTATTTGGGATAGGAAACAGGGTTGCTTACTGCTTGCTATAAAACAACATGTTCACTAAGCTCAGTGTCCCTCATCTGTGCTGCAAGGCTACTGTGTGCATGGCATCCATCTGGGCCCACAACACTGCTCCAGTAGGATTGGGGGCAAGGATAGCTGATACACATACTAATGCTCATGCTTATTGCTATGCCAGGCGCAATAACGTCCTTTGTCGCTGACCTAGGAATCTCTTGCCTTCTGCCAGAACCCGTGAAACAGTAATCAGCTAACTTACTAGCATGTGTGCAAGTGTAAAACCAGATCCCGACACTTTTCAGTTTGGCTGTGCTGGGTCTAGATCTATGGATTTGGGATTATCTGAGTACTTTGTTGACTTAGCATAAAATTATTTGTACTTTATTTTCTCAACTTTTGTTTGCTTCGGACTGCATGCTGTATTATTTTTACCTTTTAATTTAATTTTTAAATTCAAATTTTTCTAGAGACAGGGTCTTGCTCTGTCACCCAGACTGTAATGCAGTGGCATGATTATAGTTCACTGCAGTCTCTGACTCCTGGACTCAAGGGATCCACCTGTCTCAGCCTCCCAAGTGGATAGAACTAGAGGCATGTGCTACTACATCTGGCTAATTTTTTTAAAAAAACCATTTTTTGCAGAGCTGGAGTCTATATTTTTTGTAGAGACAGAGTTTTGTCACGTTCCCTAGGCTGGTCTCAAGCAGCTGGTCTCAAACCACTGGCCTCAAGTGATCCACCCACCTTGGCCTCCCAAAGTGCTGTGATTATAGGTGTGAGCCACCACCCCCAGCTACTGTTGCCATCTTTATGGCCATGAGAACCCAATGTTTAGCTGATTTTGAACTCCTGGCCTCAAGGAGTCCTTCTCCCTTGGCCTCTCAAAGTGCTGGGATGACAGGTGTGAGCCACCTTGCCCAGCCAGCACGAAACAATAGTAGCTTGTTTCCACATAGCTTGTATACAAGGGTAAAATTTTATGTTTTAGGGCTAAGCTAGAGCAGCTGGTGTTTAGCTTAGATTTTTGTGGTTGTTCTCTTTTGTATATAGGAAGGGAAAAATCACTGATACTATTGAATTAATGTCATATTCTCCAGGTACAACTCTTGATTATACAGAGAAGGGAGAAATTGATGACTATCTGTGAATCATTGAGGGAAAAGAGTGGGACCGAGCCTGTATATAGAATTTATGAACTGACTACATATATATGATGTGTATTTTAAAGGCATCTTTAAAATGCTCCTGTGCTGTGTATGGAGTGCATCTTACTAGGATGTGTCCACTTGGACCACACGAGACGGTACTTCGTGTTCTGAGGATTAGAATTATAGCTCTAGGAAGAGGTTTCTTTTTTGCTTTCCCTCACCTGGGTCAGGTACGTCATCTCTTAAGTAGGTTTCTCTTCTACCAAAACATCTGGGAAGCAATAAATACTACCCTTAAGGTAGAATATATGTGTGGAATATGTATGGGTATTTGTAGATCTGATTTGATGCATATATTTGCAAATGGGCATGGCAATGAGCTGGATTTGTAAGTGAACGTCAGAAATTTTCCAAAGGGATGTCGTTTTCTTTAAATCATCACCTCAGAAATCTACGTGTTATTCCAAAGTTATTTCCAATATCATGGCTCAAACTTTCCTATTACTCCTTTTATGGGAGTGCATTCAGAGTCCAAGGTCCAGTGGTGATTAAACTTTGTGCTTTTAAAAATTTTTCCAAAAATCATGTAGAGCCAATTCTATGAGTAAAGTGTGAGATCAAATGGGGGAAAAAAAGACACAAAGTAGTAAAATTGATTTTTTTGAGTGGTTTGCAAATAGACCTCAAAGGCTCTTGCCAAGCAAACTTCTGAAAACTCTTTAGATCAGGAGCCCCCAACCCCAGGCCGTGGACTGGTACCAGTCCGTGGCCTGTTAGGAACTGGCTGCACAGCAGGAGGTGAGTGATGGACGAACTAGCATTCCTGCCTGATCTCCATCTCCTGTCAGATCAGCAGTGGCATTAGTTTCTCACAGGAGCACAAGCCCTCTTGTGAACTGCACATGCAAGGGATCTAGGCTGTGTGCTTCTTATGAGAGTATAACTAATGCCTGATGATGTGAGGTGGAACAGTTTCATCCTGAAGCCATACCCACCCTGTCCATGGAAGAATTGTCTTCCATGAAACCAGCCCCTGGTGCCAAAAAGGTTGGGGACTGCTGCTTTGGGTGATGGCAACCACTCAGCATATGGCTTTTCAATGTCAGCTATGTAGGGACCCATGAATGTGTTCAACCTATTATACTTAGCTTCATGACTGAGCTATGCCAGCAGGTCAGTATCAGCATGGGTCTGTGTGGGATGGTGGACAAATAAGTAGGTGCTCTGTGGTCACTTGCACAATTTGATTAGAATGCGTCCCAGCCAGTTTATTTTTAACTATTCAATTTACTGCTTTGAGCTCTATGAAAAACCAGCTTCTTTAATAGCAGTGCAAAACTATTTTAATGACCAGTGACACGTTGGTCATGTTAGACCAACATTGATGACTTACGTGGAGACATGTCCTGTTTTCCACTTTCAGGATTACAGGAGAGGTGCAGGGACCTGGGGCGTCCATCTGGCCCAGTGTTTTCCAAATTTCCATCATTTTGTATCATGATTTTGCAATATAGAGCCAATGATGTTACCTTCTTGAAAATAACTCACTTGAAAAATCATACATTTATTAAGAAAGGAAACTTTGTATTACTGCTATGAATGAATAAAACAATTGATACAAATACAAGAAAACCATAGAATAAATATTCTGAAATAAAATAATGCTATAAAATTCTTACTAGCTACTGATTCTCTGAACCTGAGTTTTGTTTATTGTTTGCTAACAAGGGAGATTAGTAAGTGCTAGAAAGGTATAAAAGCCATAGTAAGCCTGTGGTGAATCACTGACTCTGCATCTGTTTATGCTGTTGTTTATCTACAACTTTGGGCAATCTCTTACCACACTGAGTTCATTCTTGGCCATGCGACTTGCTTTGACCAATGGGAATAGCAAATGTAATGTTAGCAGTGGGGCTTTTTTTCTCTGGCTATTCTTGAAACCTTTGGCCAGCACATGAATAAGCCCAGGCTAACCTGCTAAATGATGAGAGACATATGATCCAACCACCCCATCCTTCCAGCCAACAGCCAACCAATGAGCGGACATGTGACTAGGTAGTTACCCCTTGTGAATCCTCCAGCTTCAAAAGTGAGTTCAGCCAAGATCAGCTAAGCCTGGCCCAGGTTAGCAGAACCAATAATCCCATAGACATGAGAGCACTAATAAATTATTGTTATGCCACTAAAACATTTCAGGGTGGTTTGAATTTTCTCTACTTGAGTGATTTTCTTTTTGTTTGTTTTTAGTTTTTAAAATTTGTTTGTTTGAGACAGGGTCTTGCCATGTGGCCCAGGCTGGTCTCAAACTCCTGGGGTTCATGTGATCCTCTTGCCTCAGCCTCCCAAGTGGCTAGGACTACAGGCGTGTGTCACTGTACCTGGTCAGGGTGGTTTGTTATTCATCTAGGGTTAACTTGGACCCTAAACCAAGATTTGTGTCAGGCATTTCGTAGCATAAAATTTATCAGTACTATTTCCTTAGTGTTGGTTTTGAGTACAACCACGTGGTCTACAACGAATGGTATATATCTCATACTTCAAGAAACACTGATCTACTCCAAGCCCCACCTTTTAGGTTTAACAAATAAAGTCTTAGAGAGGTGAAGCAACTTCACTCAGACTTCATACTTAGCTAGTAACAAAGATGATACGATACATCGGGTCTTATGTGTCCAACCTGAGTTTATTTCCAGAGCATTTTGCTGCCTTCAGGATTGGTGTGTTTAATCATATTAAAGTGGTGAGTAGGATTTTAGGGAGTTATTGTATCAGCTTACGATATCTTTATCCTCTCCTGAAGGGAGCAGGAATAAAGTTAACTCACAGAATTGAAAAAAAAATGTTTTTAAAGTTTTGAATTATCTTGTGTTGTGGATTGAATTGTATCCCCTTCCCCCAAAGATAGGCTGAAGTCCTAACCACCAGTACCTGCAAATTGACCTTATTTAGAAATAGGATCTTTGTAGATATAATCAAGTTAAGATAAGGTTACTCAGGATTCGGGTGAGCTCTAAATCCAGTGTGTCTCTGTGTCTGTATTTGGATACAGCCACAGGATGACAGAGGCAGAGACTGGAATTATTCTGCCACAAAATGCCAATAGAAACGAGGAAGAGGCTGGAAAGGCTTCTTCCCTAGAGCCTGCACAGAGAGTATGGCTGTGTCTTGGTTTCAGAATTCTAGCCTTTGGAACTGTGAGAAAATAAATTTCTATTGTTTGAAGCCACCTGGTTCGTGGTACTTACCTTGTTTGTTTACTTTTGTTTGGAATCATGCACTAACTTGCACACTAATATGCGCAGTACAGAAATTAACAGAGAAAACAGGAAAGTTAGGACCTCAAAATGAAAAACCAACCCTGTCCCTTTCCTAGAAATAAGCCACCAAATAGAAAATGCCTGCGTGGCTGAGAGCTGAGTGTGTGCGCAGACACAAGTGCAGCCCTGCCTTACATTTCTTTCCATCAGCAATGAAGAAGGCCCATTGCATTCCCTTGGGCAATTCTGTCTTAGCCCTTGTGCAACAGAGCGAGTCTATCAGGCATGATCGTTTCCAGAGTACATAAAAAATGTAGAAATTCAGTTTTCGTAGGGGAATTAACATTCACTAAAGAATTCTCTGTAAATTCATTTTATTGGGGGCGTGACAGACATCTGTATCTTCTGTCAGCGAAACCGTCTTCTAGGAGTGAAGATGGGTGTGCACAGAACTGACGTTACCTCCTTTCTTCCTCCTAGTGGCATTGTTATCCTAATGCTGGTCTTCCTATTCAGCAGCAAGCGATGTTGGCGCTCACTGTGAATTACCACCTCTGCACTTTGTGCAGTCAGCAGCACCTCCTTTCCTTGGTTGCCTTAGTCATAATCCATTTACAGTCGTTTGCATTTTGAAATCCTTATCCTGCTGCATCAAAGCATTAATGAGGCAGCAGGGCAGGGTTTGCAGGGCAGCTGCACCAAGGCAATCTGCTTGGCTTCTGAAAACCTCCTTCAGATAATCCAGAAAAATCCTTTACTATGGGGACCCTAATTTGTCTGATTACCTTTTTCCAACAGATGCTGGGGTCGTATCCTTAGACTTTCATATTTGTCACTCTCATCTGGTTAATTCTATTAGTGGCTTATTCCAGACATGAAAGTCATTTGCTGTTAGCAACAACTGTTGTCACCTTAAAAGGGAAATCCCAGGGCCTCCTTTCCTTCTGAACTTCACGTCGACAGCAAAATCTGGATGCTCAAAAGTGCTGCTTTGCATTAATTGTCTTCTACCCACCTATACCTCTTTAGTATTTGGGAAATAGTGCCCTACAGTGAAGAAGAAAATGAGGCCATGATTAACACAGGGGATGGAACACGTGTGAAACAGTCCCTCAAACTGGATCTGGATGACACAACCAAGGCTCATTCCAACTTGGAAAATTTAGTGGGTAAGCGTCTCAGTGACTCCTAGCTGCCTCAGAATAACCTGTCACCACTTTTTCCCTAAGTGTGATTTTACTGGGGCCACCAATGTGCTTGATATGGTTTGGCTGTGTCCCCCTCCAAATCTCATCTTGAATTGTAGCTCCCCCAATCCCCATATGTAATGAGAGGGACTGGTGGGAGGTCTCTGAATCATGCGGGCAGATCATCCTCTGCTGAGGATGTCTGGGAAAATTTTCCTCTTTAAATATAGACATCTTTCCTTCCTCTTTCTGGCCCAATTCTCTTCCCTCTTGCTTGGAATCCCTGTGAAATTTCTGGAGCTGGATTTGTCACCTTGGGACCATGCAGGAAAGGCCGACAGAGCTGCAGAAACCTTGCTCTGAGGCACTCAGCTATCAGAGCAATGCCAGGAACCATCTATCTCTGGACTTCTAGTGTCATGAGGAAAAATAATCTCCATTCTATGCATATCACTGTTAAGTGGGCTTTCCATTACTTGCAGCCAGACTTGATACATGGGTGATATGGGGGGTTTCCAAGAGTCTAGTTTGCTGCTGATGTCTTGGGTTAAAGAGTTATCAGGAGCCGGAAGGAAACCTGAGTCGGGCAGGGAGGAGGAGCCCAGCAGAGTAGGAAGCTCTGGTGTCCCCTATGTGTGACCCTCCGGGTCTCTTATAATTTCAGTTCACCCTATGGTTCAGAGTTTTATGAGTGTTCTGAATAATTTGTCAGATGAATTCCTTGGGTTTCTGTGCCCTTTGAGGAATTTCATTTACTGAGCAACTACTTTGCTCATTTCCCCACTAATTTTCTATTGCTTGAGAGAAAAAGAAAGCTCTGACTGAGATGAAGATAAACGACTATGCCTTAGGAAAGAACTGTGCACCTCTAAGTGGATTGGGGAGGAGCAGGATACATTCTGGGGAATTAAAAGTGTTACTTTGTACACAGAAGTCATTCTGATTAAGGACAAATATATTCCCTAAAAGCAGGAATGTGACTGGACTACCTCATCCCTTTTCCCCACACGCTTTAAAAAGCTTGTTTGAGAATGTTCAAGTAAATTATTTGCCACCTCAATCTGAAAATTAGGAGTCTACTGGGGTCTCATGAAATAGTTCTGCTGCAATGATAGTTGGGGGGTAGAGTATCCATGGGGGTCCCTAGTGAATGGTGAGGAGCTCTGAGCTTGCTCCTGGTTCTGGGGGGTTTCTGTGGACCTCCCTCATGGCCTTGAACCTGGACTTAGAGAAGGACAGTTAGTGTGGGCAGGGCTGGAGGTTGCAGAGGCACAAGTGTCTGTACAAAGAGAGCAGGAAATGCCACTTGGCTTCACTCTCAGCATCTTTCTGGTTAGGCCCTGGGATAGCCTGTTTTCTTTTAATTGCTCTGGCTATTCTCTGCACACAGCTTGACACAAAACACACCTCCTTGGACAACACAGAGGAGGCAAAATCCAGTCTCTAGGATCTGGATCTAGAAGAACTGGGTTCTGTCCTAGTTCTGCCACGTCTATGCTAGCTGACCTTAAGTAAGTTCCCTAGACTCTCTGAGCCTTGGTTTCCCCACCTATAAAATTAATTATTAATAGTACCTACTATTGCTACATAATAAACAACCACAAAATCTCAGTGGCCCCCATCAGGAAGCACTTAGTTCTCATTCCCAGGACTGCTGGTCAACTGGGGCTCCCTTTCTCAGATCACAGAAGCATGAACCTTGGACCCAAGTTTGCTCTGCTCCATGTGGGTTGCTCCGGGGCCCCAGCTGGAGGGCAGTGGTTGCTGGAGCTGGCTCTTCTGGTGGAGCTATGAAGCTTCCAAATGGGTGAGAGGGAACCTGAAATGCTTCTTAAGCGTACAGTTCACATACTGTCACTTCTGCCATTCCATTGGCCAAAGCAAGCTACATGGCCAAGTTCTACATCTACAAGCTCCATTTCCTACAGAGCAGGAAAGGCATTCCTACTATGGAGGGAGGTGGGAATGAATATTTACTAAACCATAATCTAATTACCACTCCCATTGGAAACAGATGTTTCAGAGACTTAATGAGATAATGATGAGGGGCATTTAGCACAGAGCCATACACATAGTTTACCCTCATTAAATATAACTTTTTTTTTTTCTGCTGCTGCTGTTGTTGCTGCGGTATCTATTCCTGTGATACTCCCATCCTCAGCCTAAGAGATGGAGTTCTAGAGAGGAATGCATGTGAGCAGGCTGTGTACCATTCCAGGCCTTGCTGGCTTAGAGAATCGAAGCTCACTCCTTTCACCCCAGCATGTCATGTTCTTCCCTTTGACCTCAAATGGGTCCATGGAAGCTTCTGAAAACTTCAGGTCCTTGTACATCCTATTACATTTAAGGCACATTCATGCCCGTTCTCATTTGACTCTCTCTCATTACTTGTGAAGCAAACTCAGAGGCCATTGCCACTGTCATTTTACGGAGAAGAGAAGAAGTTGGGTTGATCCCAGGTGACATCTGTCCTTCGGGACTTTCTAGTCTAGAGCTCAGATGGCACAAAGTATCATTCTCATTTCCATTTTTTTCAATTTTTTTGAGATGGAGTCTCACTCTGTGGCCAGGCTGGAGTACAGTGGCACAATCTTGGCTCACTGTAACCTCTGCCTCCTGGATTCAAGCGATTCTCCGATTCTCCTGCCTCAGCCTCCCGAGTAGCTGGGAGTACAGGCAAGTGCAACCATGCCCAGCTAATTTTGTATTTTGGCAGAGATTGGGTTTCACCATGTTGGCTAGGATGGTCTTGATCTTTTGACCTCATGATCTGCCCACCTTGGACTTCCAAAGTGTGGGGATTATAGGTGTGAGCCAACGTGCTGGCCTCTCATTTCTAATTTAATTTTTTTTGAGGCAAGATCTTGCTCTGTCACCCACGCAGGAGCATAGTGGCACAATCTTTACTCACGGCAGCCTCTGCCTCCCAGGATCAAGTGATCCTTCCACCTCAGCCTCCTAAGTAGCTGGGGCTACAGGTGCTTGCCACCATACTAGGTTAATTTTTTGTTTGCTTTTGGTAGAGATGGGATTTCTACCCAAAAACCCAGGCTGGTTTCAAACTCCTGGGCTCAAGTGATCTGTCTGCTTTGACCTCCCAAAGTGCTGGGATTATAGGCATGAGCCATAGCGCCCAGCCACAGGGTGTCATTTTCATGACACAGGTATTAGTTGAAGTTAGTAGAAATCAAATATAAGCATTTGAAAATGTAGTCTTCATTTCATCATTCATTCATTCACTCCTTTAACAAGGCGGGCCCTTCTGGAACCCTCGTTATATGGTCCATAAGCATGTTACGGTGGGAGTTTAGCAAAGTCCTATAAGGTGTTAGGGGTTCATCAGACTCTGTGGCAATTTCAGGCCCATTTGGGGTTCAGATATTGGCAAGGTGTTGGCAGTAAGGGCTGGAGACAGGAAGCCTGAGCCTTCTCATTGCTCCTGCCTTGCTCATTCCCATGTGCCCTTCATCAGCCATGTGCTGTCTCCTCCCACATCGCCTTAGAGCACCACTAGGTCCAACTAAACCGCCCTTTTAGGATGCATCAGGGCAGTTCAGGGTCCCAACATAGCCTCCTACTCTAATAGGCATGCTTTGATGATGGGGCAGCCAGGTCTGATGTCTGATACCTAGAGTTGGGGTTGCGAATCTGGGCTGCTGCACTGACTCTGTGGCCAGTTGGGAGTTTGGGAGGCATCTAAATGCATCCTCTTCTCTTTCCTTTTTCATCTTCCTGTCTCTGAGATGGAACTTGTAATAGATCGAATGGAGATGGTCTTGATTACTTAGTTCCCTTTTCTGAAACCATAGCTAAATGTCATAACAATTTAAACTTATGAAAGAGACAGGGACCATTTATCCCCATTTTACAGATACAGAAAGGCTCAGTGAATAAGCTTGTTTACTGTGCTGCTACAATCCCAGCTGACCTTACACATCCTTCCTAGTACAGATTCCTTAGTACTTTTGAATTCACAAACACCTGCTGTATGTTGTCCTTGCAATGCCCAGGGCTTGCCAACCCTTACCTGTCAGTGGTGTGAGGAAGCGTGAGGTAGGAACAAACAAGGAAGGAGAATTTTTCCCTCTTCCTCCCAGGGATTCCTGGTTATCTACCACAACCCCTTTGTTCTCTACCACCCCACAACCCTGGATATTGCAGGGGAAGGAAAGACCCATTCAGGACCTAAGCTCATTGGAGCCACTCAAGTCCTGGGTTGACCTGGGCATGGCTGCTCTGCATGGGGTAGGCACCCTTGCACCTCTACCTACTTTCTCTGATGACTCCCCAACTCCCTCATATAAACCCAGATACTTAGGGCCAAAATCCATTAGGGCAAAACATACCCTGCTCACCCCCAGGCTGTGAGAATGGCTAGACTTTGTGCATCTTCTAATCTGATTACATTTCCAGTCCCAACCAGTGTCATTTTTTAGCTCATAATTGATTTCCCTGCTTCCACCTCTCCAGTTTATTCTTTGCTCAGCAGCCACCCCAATCCTCCTGGTCCTGGTCCCTTGGCCTTTGATCATGTCTTGCCTTGGCCTGCTGTGGACCTGAGGTCTCTTACTTGCTTTGTCAGTCTCCCTCCTACCCTCTTGATGAAGCTCTTGACTTCAGAGGACCTTTCACAAATAACAAAGGTGTCTGGGCTGCCTGGAGTGTCTGCTCTGTGCCAACACTCCACTAAGTGCTTATATCTGCAGTCTGCTCTGAGTGAACTGAATCCCCAGACTCCTGTGGTATAGATGATGTCTTCTTCATTTTACAGACAGGGAAACTATGAAGCTGGGCAAGTCTACGTATTTTTCTCAGGATGACACAGCTGGTAAATGAAGCTTATGCCTTCTATCACATAATTTTGTCTCATCAACAGTTGCTGATATGGGCCAGGGGCTTCTTATCCATTATTTGCAATCCTCATAACAACTCTGCTGTCTCATCCCCTTTGTTTACCGGGTGATGGGATTGAGGCACAGAGAGGTTAATAACTTGCACTGGGTCACACATCTAGTAAGTTGTAGCTATGAGATTTAAGCTCTAAGACTCCCAAACTCATCTTTTATTTCTTAGACTTCCTCATGATTTCACTGAGCCCTTGTCAAATAACTGTATGTGTTAGAAATCTGGTTAAAAGCACATCAAGAATAGAAGTGACAGGGAAACCATGTCTCATTTACAGGGCAGCCTGTGTGTGTGGTGTGCAGAGGGCAATGGTGGGAAGTGAAATCCCATCTCTGGTCTTGGTAGTTCATGGGTTGATTGTAAGAATTTGAGACTCTTTCTTTTTAAGCATCTCCTGTGGGTGCTACCTCTTTTTCTCTTCCTTTTGACTTGTAGGATCTTTGGTCAGTGTTGCCACTCCGCACACTGACTTGCCTCTGGCTGGGCCTGTACCCAAGCCCCCTCAAATCATTTGAGTGTCTGCCTTAGTAAGGGAATCCATGAAGCACCAAAGGTACCAGGAAGTGAATCAGGGCCTTGTCTGGACCCCTGCCCAAGCCCAGACTATGCAGCCAGGACGAGATCACTGGAAAAGGGGATTAGCTCATTGCGAACTTTAGCGCCATTGCTGTGGCTTCTTTCCTGCCTTGAAAAAACTGCCTACTTTCTCTGATGACTCCCCAACACCCTCATATAAACCCAGATGCTTAGGGCCAAAATCCATTAGGGCAAAACACACCCTGCTCACCCCCAGGCTGTGAGAATGGCTAGACTTTGTGCGTCTTCTAATCTGATTACATTTCCAGTCCCAACCAGCGTCATTTTTTAGCTCCTAATTGATTTCCCTGCTTCCACCTCTCCAATTTATTCTTTGCTCAGCAGCTACCCCAATCCTCCTAAATTGTGAGTATGCTCATGTCACTACTCTAAAGAACATGTCTCATGGTCTTTAGAGAAAAGCTGAGTTCCTCACATTAGCCTCAAGTCATCAAGGGAAGGACTGGCATTTTTTTGGCAAAGGGGCAGATGGTAAATACTTTTGGTTACATGGACCATTGGTGTCTGTGGCAACTATCAGCTCAGCTGCAGCAGGAAAGCAGCCATAGTACGTGATGCACAAAGTCTAGCCGATCTCACGGCCTGGGGTGAGCACACAAGAGGGTAGTGGGGAGAGCGTTCGCCCTTTATATTCCATGACTGATGGAAATAAAAGTCCCTGCCTACCTCATAGGGAGTGAAAATGCAGTCATGCTGGTGAAAGGACTCTGGAACCACACAGTGCTGGGAAAATGGAAGTGATTGCAATTCTAGTGGACCTTGTAGGAGTGTCAGGAGCCAGCAGCCTCTTCCAGAAGCTACCTGTATCCTGTATAATGTGGCATCTACAGGCAGCATCCCTGCCTGCCCTCCCTTGTCCATCTACTAGGAATGACTACCATGCTGGTGGGTCAGGTTGGAACCATGGGGAGCCCAAGTACTTTCTTCTTTCCTCCTGCTTCTTCTCCAGAGTAGGGAGGGATTAACGACCATGATAACAGGCCCCAGGCTTCCTCACTGGCCTTGTCTTTTCGAATTGCCTTATTAGACATGGAGAACATTTAGCTATTTCTGTGTGCCCCAGTGTGTGTCTACCTTTGCTTCTCACATTCACATCGAGGCTCCTCTTGGCAGGACTGCCTCAGGACACTGGAGCACTTCCCACACACAGCTAGCCAGGAGTTCCTGGGAACCTGCTTCTCCCCAGGCGGCCCTTGACCAGTCGTGTGGAGGTACACAGGCCCAGTTCCCTTGGATGACTCAGAGTGTAACTTACACCCCACAGTGCCTCTATCCATCATAGTGAAGTCACTTCTGGGACCTTTGGCCTGAGATTGCACTTGCTCACCTGCATCCCCTTCCCTGACCTGGGAGCACCTCCTTAATAAGTCTTTTGTAGGTAAACCCTCTCTTCAGCGTCTTAGAAACCAGACGTAGAACTTTCATCTCCCTTCTTCTCTTTGCAGCGGGACTTGTGTTTGGGAGGTGCTGCCTAGTGAGGAGGCTTAGACACATAGTTGATTTCCTGTAAAGAACAAAACAAAGGCCTTGTTTTCATTGTACTTTAAGTCCAAAGGTAGTAAAAATAAATGGAAACATTGGTAAAGATAAGTGCTATGGAGAAAATTAGGCTGGGTGGGGGACAGATTGTGGTGGAGGCTCACGTCTCTGTTTCTCTGGTAGTATTTGTCTTCTGCCTGGCCTCATCGCTAAGATTTGACGAGTTGCAGCAACAGTGATATTAGCTCCCATTGCTCAGCTTAGAGGCTGTTGATGCAGAGCTGGCTCATCTGACAAAATCCCAGCGCCAATAGGGGGCGCCACAGACTGGGGAGAACTGGCCGTGCAAAAGGTGTGATCAAGGCAGGGGCAGCCAAGCTTCTGCACGCAGTGGCAGGGGAGATGAAGGCTGCAGCACAGGGGCAGGGAGGTTGGAAGCTGTGGGACGTAGCTGGATCTGAGCACAACTGCCTGCACTACCTGTGTTTTTCATGGACTGCTGCCTAAACTACAAGGCGTTACGAAGAATGTGCCTCTAAGTTGGATGCGTCATAAATCAGCCAGGCATGCCTTCTTATGCTGCAACAGAGCCCTGGTTGTGTCTTAATGCTCAGTGATACAGCACCGAGTCTGGGTTGGGCTCTCTATCATCTCGGACACGTGGCGGAACTCGCACAGCTCTAATTGCTCTACGTGGGAATGGATTCATTTGTGCTTTGGCAGAGTGACTCATTCTGTTCGGCATGTAGATTGAAGGGGCCTTACCTGGAATCACAGGCTCAGAGTGATCTAGAGACCTCAGAGTTGATCCTAGTCTATTCTGCTCATGCTGCAGATGGGAAAAACGAGGCTCACAGAGAGGCAGTCACTTGCCCAAGGTCAAAAGTGGCACCTAGGAACACAAGTCAGGCTACTGATTCTGAGTTAAATACTTGGGTCACCACCCCGGATTCTCAGGAGAGCCACTGCACCCCTTCTTAAGTCTGCAGCAGGTGCCTCGGATGGAGACATTCTCTTGCCATCTGACTCCAGCTGGAGACCAACTGGAAGAAGCTGTGCCTCATTTACTTGAACGCAAATGGACAACCAGTTAAAAAACACAACAACAGACTTTCATATTTTATGGCTCCTTAGGGACTTAGTGAACTCATGTTCCCAGATTAAAGGAAAGAGGAAAACCATACCCTTCTTGCTGAACTATGCTGCCTGCTGGTTCCCCAGCGCACCCTGGTGTTCTCCGGAATGGAGACAGCCCTTAGGACAGCTGGAGAGCATTATCACTTGAAGGCTTGCATTCTGGCTTTTATATTTGATTTACATAGATCTGCATACTGTAGGCTCTGGGCACTGTTTTCTGTGTCATGCCATCGTCACAGCCTCCCTTCTCCAAGCTCACTTGGCATTTTGGCTTCCTCAGCTCTGCTAGGCGAGATGAACGCATGGTTGAAGTTTGATCTGGAGAAGCATGTGGATGTTTCACCTTAGCAGGAGGAGACTCAGACAGAGAGTGGCTGCTGAGGTTAGTGATGTGTCAGAGTCCAGTGGCCAAAAGTTTGCTGAATGTTCTGCAGTAAGATCTGCTTATCGTACTCCTTATCTGTCTCTGTTCTGAGGGCCAGGGTTAGCCCATGGGATTGGAGTGACTGTCTATGTGTCAGGCAAAGTAGAAACTTTAAGATGCCGTGGAAGAGACAGCCTGCCTTTGGGCACCCTAGGTAAGAAATGCAAATTAAAGCCACAGTGAGATTCTACTACCCTAGTGGGCTAAGAAGACTGCTACTACTAAGAGTAGACAAAGCTGTGGGTCAAGTAGAACTCTTACACATAGGTGGTAGGAGTGTAAATTGATACAATTATTTTAGAAAATTACATGACAGCACCACCTAGAGGTAAATATATGTCTCCCCTGTGACCCAGTCATTCTACTCGGAAGGCTTTCACCAAGGAAAGGGAGCACACATGTCCATCAAAATACATGTACAAAAATGTTCATAGCAGTTTGATTCATTATAGAAAGATATTGGGATCTTACTTACATTCATTAAATAAGATCTAACCAAGTAGACAAGTAGATTGGATATAGTGGACTAGTGCCTGACAACAAAAAAGAATGAACTACTTATATTCAATAAAACCAAAGGAGGTAGAAAAGGGACTTGGGTGAGAAAGCCTCAGGGTCATTCTGGTAACATCCATGTCTCTGACTTTCAGGACTTGGCCTCTATTTTCAGACTCCTGATACCAGCTTGTTTGATGGACTATGCTCTTCAGCATCTCCCAGTATCAGCTCTGCTACTTGCCTACTGGCTTGATGTTTGAACACATTCTAAGATTGGTACTAACCTCTGACCCTTGTACAGTGTACACTCAACTTCAGGTTTGCCCAACTTCAAGTTGAGCTGATGCTATCAGAGTTTGCCTGCACCAAAGTAGCTTTTCTAGGGCCTGTCTTTCCCACTCTCCAGCCCCCTTAATCCAACACTTGGTACTCATAATGAGGTAGGTCCAGAAACTCCTCATACCATATCTTCCACAAGCTGTCCACAGCTGCCACAAATTCCTAGGGGAGCCTACAGAGTTGATCAATCACTTCAGGTCAATGTACAGTCAGTTCCTGGTTGTAAAATAAACCTCTTAGTGAGGTAGACTACTTAGAAAACTCTGGAATCCTTTGGGCTATGCTAGAGGCTGGCTTCAGGCCTAGAATAAAAAGACCATCTTGCATCCTTTCCCCTAGGCCAGGGATGGCAGATACTTCATATGTGGGCTAATACATCTTCTCCAGCTCCTTCCTATCCCACAGCAGACATTAATAATCGACTACAACAAAAATCCTGGTTAGAAAAGCAGTCCAAGGAATGCACAAGAAACCAACAATGTGTCTAAGCCTCTGGAGGAGTGTTGTTTTCTTAAGACCTCGCTAGGCAGCACCTCCCAAACACCAGGCCAGCTGCAAAGGGGAGAAGGGAGATGAAAGTTCTAGGTCTGGTTTCTTAGAAGTAGATGCTGAAGAGAGGATTTCCTGCAAAAGACTTACTAAGGAGGCACTCTCAGGTCAGGGAAGGGGATGCAGGTGAGCAAGTGCAATCTCAGGCCAAAGGTCCCAGAAGAGACTTCACTATGATGGATAGAGGCACTGTGGGGTATAAGTTACACTCTGAGTCATCCAAGGGAACTGGGCCTGTGTACCTCCACACGACTGGTCAAGGGCCGCCTGGGGAGAAGCAGGTTCCCAGGAACTCCTGGCTAGCTGTGTGTGGGAAGTGCTCCAGTGTCCTGAGGCAGTCCTGCCAAGAGGAGCCTCGATGTGAATGTGAGAAGCAAAGGTAGACACACACTGGGGCACACAGAAATAGCTAAATGTTCTCCATGACTAATAAGGCAATTTGAAAAGACAAGGCCAGTGAGGAAGACTGGGGCCTGGCATTGTGGTCATTAATCCCTCCCTACTCTGGAGAAGAAGCAGGAGGAAAGAAGAAAGTGCTTGGGCGCCCCATGGTTCCAACCTGACCCACCAGCATGGTAGTCATTCCTAGTAGATGGACAAGGGAGGGCGGGCAGGGATGCTGCCTGTAGATGCCACATTATACAGGACACAGGTAGCTTCTGGAAGAGGCTGCTGGCTCCTGACACTCCTACAAGGTCCACTAGAATTGCAATCACTTCCATTTTCCCAGCACTGTGTGGTTCCAGAGTCCTTTCACCAGCATGACTGCATTTTCACTCCCTATGAGGTAGGCAGGGACTTTTATTTCCATCAGTCATGGAATATAAAGGGCAAATGCTCTTCCCACTACCCTCCTGTGTGCTGTTTCTTTAATTAGTTTATATTTTTGTCTGAAAGTGACCCTATATTGTATAGATCCATGGCTGAGCTGGGGAGGGTAAGGAACTTGTGTTAATTTTCCACCTTTAAATGGCTCTCTCCTTACTCCATGTAATAGAATGATTTCTTTTTCTTTTGTTCAAAAAGATTTGGACTCTGGACACCTGGCCCAACTATTGGCTCAGCACCTGCTTGCTATTAAAATTCTTGAACCTCTCTGGGCCTCAGTTTCCTCATTTGCAGTATAAAGAGGTTGGCCTAGATTACAGCTTCCGTCCTCGCTCTGAAATTGTGTGCACACATGGCTCCAGGTTACAGGAGTTGCATTTCTTTGTTCGTTAGGAACAAAGAGCAGGCCGTACTTTTAAAGGTTGCTACTCTCTTTTGGCTTCAGTACATTAATTTTTAGGTAACATTTTTCTTTAAGAGGAGGGAACTGGCTGGTGTAAGGAGACCTGCTTTTCTCTTTTCTTTCTTTTTCTTTCTTCTTTTTTTTTTAAACATTAAAGCCCCTGTCTTCAGGGAAGAAGAGGCTGTTGGATGTGTTTTGAATGTTTCAAATCAAAGCCTGCCAAGGGATGGAGAGCTATAGGTTTCAATAAGCACCTCTTTCAGTAATTTTAAGAATTTCACTTATGAAAATAATGAAATCTTCAGAAACCCTAGGAGACATACCAGAAAAAATATGACTCATCAGTGGAATTTTCCTAAATACTCTATCCCTCTTCTACATTTGTCCATCAGGAGGGTCTCCTCTGCAGATTCTGAAGACATCTACAGCCTAATTGAATGATTTGATTTGGGAGCTGGAGCACCTTGGGAGCTTGAGTACCAATTCCCATACTTCTCAGTTCCCCCCAGGTCCGCTGTTGAACAAGCTGACTCTGGGGGCCAGGCTCGTTGTCATTTGTTGGCCTGTTTGCTTGTGGCAAATGTTCCTGCTGGAAGTCTGGGCCATCGGGAGCAAATGCCTGTTTCCTTGCATCCATGGCTTCTTTTTTTTTTTTGAGATGGAGTCTCGCTCTGTCACCCAGGCTGGAGTGCAGTAACATGATCTCAGCTCACTGCAATCTCTGCCTCCCTGGTTCAAGCAATTCTCCTGCCTCAGCCTCTTGAGTAGCTAGGATTACAGACATGTGCCAATATGCCCAGCCAATTTTTGTATTTTCAGTAGAGACAGGGTTTCACCAGGTTGACCAGGCTGGTCTTGAACTCCCCACCTCGTGATCTGCCCGCCTCGGCCTCCCAAAATGTTGGGGTTACAGGTGTGACATGATATGGCTTTAATAAAAGCAGGTAGAAACTGTCACCGTTTCTGTGACAAGTCGTGTAGTCTTCTTTCAGATGTGGAATCTCTACCCTGGCTTTACAGGCCTCAGCTGGATGTTAAATCCCTGAGGTCTATGTGTGTAGACCCTGTACTGTGAGCCCTGCTCTTATGCAGGAGAGGTGGGTAGAGCCGACTTCTTCCCTTTTGTAGGTTTTCTTGAGCTGTTGCCAAAACTCACTCCCGACTATTTAAAGATTAAGAAATACATTTTTGAGCACTTGATTGGATGTAATTTCAGAAAAAGACAGGTACATTTAGAAAAGACAATGTAAAATCCTAAAAGACCCCATTGAAAGAGCTAGTCAATGTTTAATTAAAAGCAGTGGGCATAAATGAATTCTGAACATTTTCAAGGATCAAATTACCTGGAAAGAAAGAACACTTGTGGGATGGGTATAATATAAACAAAAAGGGGAGTTAAAATGAAGACTTTAAGAAATTAAAATCAAAAGGGAGTCTTCAAAAAGAGTGTCCATCTTGGGCATTAACCTCCAACATTGAAATGAAAACAATTTTGAGAAGCTTAAAAAAAAGACAGCCCACATTGGGGCCTGCTTCAGATCTGTGTGCTTCAGCTTTCTGTGGGAAGCTACAGTTACCTGTCATTTGCTTGCTGGGTCTAGCATTTATTGGTTCTTTGCCATGTGCACCTATGATTTCTTACTAAATATCCAGAGTCACGCTGCCTTGAAAGAAGAGGACACGTGGCCACTCTTCTAAGCAAGGCCCTCACTACGCTAACCTCAGTGTAGTGGTTAAAAAATGCTGAGCAGAGACCAGGAAGCTTGGGAAAGAACCTAAGCCAGAGCTCATATTTCTGTTTCTCACTCACTGCGTGACTCGGGGGAAATTACTTTCCTTCTCTGAGACTCAATTCTCTCATCATAAATGAGATCCTTTGCAGTGCTGTCCAAAGGGACTTTCTGCCATGATGGAAATGTTCTTATATCTGTGCCTTTCCATGCAGTAGCCGCTAGACAGTGGCTTTTGAGTCCTAGAAAAATGGCTAGTATGTCTGAGGCCTTCCAATTTCATTTAATTTCAGTTAATTTGGATATACTCTTAAATAGCCGCATGTAGCTAGTGGCTAACATATTGTACAGAGCTGTTTGAGATGTTGCCAAAATCCTTTCCGGTCCTAACATTCTATGATTCCACACTCTGGTGCTGAGGCTTGCATTGCTGGCCAATCTCAAGCATTCATCAAACTGTTATGCAGGACCTTGCCTGATCCACTTCTCATTTCTAGGGAAAGAAAAAGAAAAGCAGCCAGACAGAATTCTTCTTCCCAAAGAGCTCATAGTCTTGTGGGAGAGAATCATACACTTCTAGAAATTGTAGGGTGTTTAGGTTGGGACTCCTGAGAAAATAAAAAGTAGAATCAGCCTTCATCAGAATTTGTTACACAGGGATCTTTAACATTCCCTGAGCAAGGATGCACCACCAGGTAGTTTGTTCTGTCTAGGTCTGGCCCACTTTTCCTCCTTAACCCAGAAACTAAAAGTAACCTGGACATTCACCCGCTGCTGAGTCAAATGTGGTTATTTTTAGCTTTGGGAGCCTGGAAACCTAGTGAGGGTAAATGACCTAAAAGAACAGGAGTGTGGGATTCTGGAATTCATTCAGCAGGTAAGCACTTACAGCATGCATTTTCAATGTCAGACATTGAGTTAGACGATGGGGGATATGATCGTGCATGAGACAAGCAGCTTAGGAGAGGAGGCCGGCAATGCTCAGGAGAGAGGAGGATTTCAGATAGTGTTAAGAAAAGAAGATGGTGGCACTCATGCAAATAATAATTTAAAAAATCATTCAGGACACCCCAACAAAATCTGCTGGTCTTTAGCTCGTGGTCTCTGGTTAGCTGTTGGTGTGAGAATAGTGAACTTGGAGTTAAAAAAAGAAATGAGTTCTGGGCCTGGTTGTGCTGCTTACTTTGGTGTGAAGTTGGAGAAGTACAGGCTTGTTCTGGGGATGGAATAATGTGTGTGAAAAGGCTGTATCATCAGCTGAGCAGTCTACAATGGTAAGATTCCATTACTGTCATGTAGGCTGCAAAATCTCCTTGTAGATAGCAATTGACTAGTTGAGAACCTCTAATTTGGAACACAGGTGGGAAGGGGGGACTCTTCAGAGGGACAGAGAATGTTGTGAGGAACGTGAGAGGGATGATGTGGGTGGAGGGGTCCTCAAACTGTCTTCTCTGGAGTCCCTGGCTTCTACTGAGGGGCTTCAGCTGCAGTATAGGCTAACGTGCTAGCCCAGTGGGTCTGATGCTAATTTAGCTAGAACCAAGTATCTTAACTCTTCCCTATGTTGCACATACTAGCTATGTGTGAAGTGTTACTAAAGGTATCTTTTGGCAATTAAAAAAAAATACTGGTTGGGTGGATGCTCAGAATAGGTGAGCTCAACAGGGGAGAGGGGTCAAGGAGTGTTGGGGGAGCTCGAGCCAACCTGCCCTCACTTTAAGATCGTGCTTCCTCTTAGGAAGTGGGTGTGAAACTGTGAGGCTGTTAGGAACCTGGGAGAGTCCCTGGAACAGGTAGGGAAGGGGGCAGCAGCTGCACCAGGCATCTCAGCCTTATTTGTAGAGCACCTACAATTCCCACTGTGTTGCCCAAGTCCTGCAATTCATCTGTCCCAAAACAAATACAATTAGAACTGACTGGTTATAAATTGCAGTAAATTGTGGGTATAAACACACAATGTGCTTGAATCACAGCACAGTAGACTGGAAAATCCCCAAACTCCTTGAACCACAGCACAGTACACCGAAACATACCTAAACTCATCTTATCCTCATCTTAATTTAACGGACAAGGAAGCAAAGGCCAGAGTTGCGAAGCGACTTGCCGAAAGTGCCAGAGTCGGTGGCACAGCAGTGACACTGAGGTTCTAGATTCTCCCGCAGAGGCAGAAGCTTCAGAACCAGGAGAGGGTGAGGCTGAGTGGTCCCTTCCCGACCCCCAATTTTCCTTCCCTAGAGTGCCTCATCTGTGTGGCGTCCCTGCTGGTAACACACAGGAAGCTGTTAGTATGCACTGCATGCATGTTCCAGGCACTGCACTAAGGAATCTGCTACCTTGCCTCATCCAGTTCTTGGTGCTCAGTGTCTCCCGACTGTCCCTGCAGATCCACTAGCTGCTGGGTGCCCCATATGGAATGCATTAGGGGCTGCCTTGTCTGCTGGGTTCTTTTGGTTTCAGCTGAAGGGACGTATGGAGAACCCAGGGGAAGGAGGAGAGTGCGGTTGATGCATTGATTCATAAGCCTCCCTTGCCGTCAGGTTGCTACCAGCTGGCTGCATGGCTGCATTGAAGGTCATAGCTCCCATCATGGAGCTTCCACTTTCTTTGGATGCGGATACCCACACTCCTCCGGGTGCCTCTTTGGGACTGCTAATGATACCCTCTTTACCAGCCTCCGGGTGCTGCACCCTCCCTTGTGCTTTTGCTGCACTTTCCACAGTCCTTTGTCAGTAGTTCTTTTATGAAACCCTCCTTGGGTTATTCCAGTGTGAGTGTACCATCTGCTTCCTCCTGGGGCTCTGACGAATGCTCCGCACAGCGACCCTATGAGGGTACATTCATTACTCCCATCTCACAGGTGAGGAAATGGAGACACAAAGTTAGCAATGAACCCAAAATCACACAGCTGAGTGAATGCAGGGGGTTCCAGAAGCTTTGCTCTTGAGTGAGGCATTACAGCTCCTTGAAGAGCAAGTGAGGAAGGTGGGTGGGTGGGTGGGTGGGTGGGTGAGAGGATGGTCCAGGGCTTGACTTCCATCACAGAGAGCTTCTGCCCTCTGTCCAAAGTCTCTTTGCTATTTGGGCTTCCTCATTAGTCCCTCCTGTCTATCAGCCCAGCCAGTGCCACTAAATGCCTGGCGGACAGCCTGTAAGAGGTGGCAGCATGGTGGGGCCTAGAGAAAGTGGACCACAAAGTTTATTTCTGTGGTTAAAATAAAAGCTAAAACAAGACAACCCCTAATTAATTGAAGGAGCAGAAATTGCTCCTGGATGTGGCCAGGGCTGACAGCTTCTCCTCAATGATTTCATTTGGCAGTGATGGTTTTGTCAATACTATATACTGCCCAGAACCACACATAGTCTCTTCTTCTGTCTGAGAATCTTTTCCCCCTTTGAGTTGCACAAGCTCAGGCTGGGAGTGACAGAAGCCAGCCTATAGCTTCGCTGACCTACTTCCCGCTGGCTCTCCAGCCAGCAGCCCACGCATCATCCATTTTAACCAGCTTTTCAAGGTCAGGACTTTTCAATGCAGAGGCTGGCTTTTGCTTGACACAAAGCCAGGTACCATCAATTGTCCTGTTTACTAAATTTTCAGTATTCTCTTTCTTTAGCTGAGCAAAAAGTATGGGTTGGGCTCCCATTTAGGACAGATAACAAATGCAGTGACTTTGAGCCTAAATTGGCCACTTGGTCTGTACTTCAGGTGCTGAAAAAGCAGATTTTCCACTATTAATGGAGCACCTGGGCCAGACCAAATGCAAACAGTCAAGGATTTAGGATGTCCTAGTAGATGGCCACACTTCCCCCTTTTTTTGTGATGTAGACAAATGTATGCTCCATATAAACACAATGTCTTATTTTTCACTTTTATGAAAGAATCATATAAAACCAGCTCTTCACAGATAAAAAGCAACTGCTTTGTGTATCTATTACTGTACCTTTCATCTCGACAGGCTTTGTGAGAAACTTCCAGCTGGAGGTACATTCTTTTCTGGTTTGATGAAGATAAATTGTATTCAGTAAGAGAGAAAGGGGAGCATTTTCTTGATTATTCTCTAAATACAAAGTCAGGGGAAATGTGATTTTTTTCCCCCAGTATTCAAAGAAGTTAGTCCCTCTTCAAAATGACCCCAAATTTTCTGCTCAGCATACTGAAACTGTTTGATCTTGAGAGAAGCTTGTTACATATGGTGTTCTGGGGGCTCATTAGAGAATAACGAGGACACAGCGCTCTCTCTACTAATGTCTGCTAATCATTGACGGTAAAACGGTCATGTACAGGCAAGATGGTGTGGTGGTTTATGGCGTAGACTCTGGAGTTTGAATGTCAGCTTTTCTCCTGCTATTGTATGAATTTTTACAAGTTATTTAAATTGTTCATGCCTCAGTTTCCTCATTTGCAGCATAGAGATAATAATAGTACCCTTATAAGGAATTGTAATGGGTAAATATTAGGCATTTCAAACAGTGGTTGTGTGTAGTTAGCTTTTGTCTTAGCCTGTTCTGATTGTTGTAACAAATAAAAAAATAGACTGGATAATTTATAAACAACAGAAGTTTATTACTGACAGTTCTGGGACCTTGGAAGACCACAATCAGAGAGCAGGTAGATTTGGTATCAGGTGAGGGCCTATTCCTCATAGATGGCTCCTTCTCGGTGTGTCTTGCTGTAGAAGGGGCAAACAAGCTCCCTCGGGCCTCTCTGAATGCCTAATCACAAATCCCATTCACCTACATCACTTGCTAAAGGCCACATCTCTTAGTACTATTGTGTTGAGAATTAGATACCAACGTATGAATTTTGGGGGGACACAAACTTTCAGATCATAGCAGCTTTTCATAAATGTTAACAGTTATTTATCACATGAAGGATAGAAAATCAGTAAGAAATGCAGCTATGTATGTATGAATGCATGTGTGTGCACATGAGTGTGGGACTGAGCTAGTTGTTTGCTGAGAGAAGGGAGCCTGGAGAAACAGGGAGCAAAGGAAGAGAGGGAGATTGGTGGATATTCTTTTTTTTTTTTTGAGATGGAGTTTCGCTCTTGTTACCCAGGCTGGAGTGCAATGGCGCAATCTTGGCTCACTGCAACTTCCACCTCCTGAGTTCAGGCAATTCTCCTGCCTCAGCCTCCTGAGTAGCTGGGATTACAGGCACGCGCCGCCAAGCCCAGCTAATTTTTTGTATTTTTAGTAGAGACGGGGTTTCACCATATTGACCAGGATGGTCTCGATCTCTTGACCTCGTGATCCACCCGCCTCAGCCTCCCAAAGTGCTGGGATTACAGGTGTGAGCCACCATGCCCAGCCCGATTGGTGGATATTCTAAAAAAGGCTCAGTGAGATCCCAAGGACTGATTCTCTTCTCTGCTGACTTTCAGCACAGGAAGGAAGACAGGAAGAAAGAGTCACTGCCTCTCAGCTTGTTGTCCTTGCCTGGATAATGAAGCAGAGACATAAAAGAATACATTCACAAATACACATCCACAAAGACAGAGAGGAAAATACACAGAGAAAGGCGTAGACTAGACTTAGGAAAAGTGAGAGATTTACAGAGGCAGCCACACAAAGAGTGAGGGAGACAGGGAAAGAGACACATTACATACAGGTGCAGAGAGGTGATGTACACGCACACACACACACTCACACACCATACCAAGGAGATGATAGTTATTCCAGAGTGTTGACTGCTAAACTTTTGGGTGTAGCAGGATCAACAAACTCCTAGAGTCAAATTGTGAGGTTGAATTATCTTTATGATCAAATGGCAACATTAAGATTATGTATATAAATTCCTCACACAGTGCTTGATAAAGAAAAGTTATTAATTTTAATAGAATCTTCTTTCAGTGCAGATGCTGGCAGAAGAACTCCTTTCCTGGTTGGAGGACCACTTTTATTACCCTCACAGAATTTTTTCTTCCCAGGATGAGTGTATCTTGGTTCCAGAACCTCCTCATCTATTGACATGTCCCCACCCCTTTCTGATTTGCTCCTGAGAGTCATGATGGACAGATGGGATATAACTACTATTTCCTCTGCACTAGCATGCCAGCAAATGTTACTTGGAGAGGAGGAATGGGGGCTGGTGGGCAAAGGAATTTGTTCAAAGAACAGACAGAAGTAAAATGTCCCTGACTGGGGCACCATATACTGTAAGACCCATGTCAAGTAGTGTTTCATGTGACTGTTTCACAATCTCAAAGTCCTTATGGTTTCTTAAATCCCAAGGAAAGAGGCCTGAAGACACAGAGAATGTAAAGTAGATCTTTGAAATCCCCTTCGGTTATTCTCTAGAAACTTATTCCTGCAGAAGTGCCTTCTGATTGACAAAAGCTCACTTTTATATTCACAATCTCACCCTGTCAAGGTTTAGTCTGAAATCACCCTCAGAGAATATTGTGCAGTAACTTTTAAAAAGCCCAAATCCTCTCGATTTATGGATTTAATTTATTGTTTTCCTCGATCAGAGCTTTGCTTGCACATAACCAAATCCCAGTTTTGAGTGCCTATCGCATTCTGCTAAGCCATGATGTTGGAAGGCGTTTTTTAATTTAGAGCTTGCAATTCCCTTAGTTTACTTTCAAGTCCCTAGTCCTTTGGAAATTTATATAAAATTTCCCACCCCCTCCCAACCTCCTATTTTCTGCTCCCTTTGGAAGCAGTTAATTAATTTTATTTCTCAAAGATGCTTTGTTTCCTTAAGTAGTTCAGTCTGGCTAGTCTTCCTCTGGATATCACTTTTCACCAGTACTTTATGCAAACTCATTCAGAAATACCTCATTGTGGGCAAGTTTTCTCTGTTTGGAAGGACAGTTGCTTGTGAGGTCAAGGTCCTTATGCATCACTCAAGTTATTCAGCAGTTTTCCATGAGTCCCTGATTTGGACCATGTCCGCAGGATAAAAAGACTTGACTTCTGTCAGTCCCTACCTTCACCCCATAGAGGCCCCAGTGGATGTGATTGGAGCTGAGTGGGGTCCTCACAGGCACTTTGTGTGTATGTTGGGTGAGGGGTTATCCTGAAAATAAAATACATGAGAGCTGTTGGGTGAGACCAAGCCAGTGCCTTTGACAGGGAGTTGAGAGATCAGGAGAATACACTCATCTGTCAAGCCAGCAGGACTATAAATGGGAGATAGAACCAAGAGTCAGTTGCCAGACAAACAGCAGATCAGAAAGGGATTAGGGAGAATCAGTTCCAGGATGCCTGCTATGAGCTCTGTTGGGGTGTTGACAGCTCAGATTTATGGTCTGGCAGGTACGCAGTGCATGGAATATAGCGCAGGTGCACAGTGGCTGGACTAAAGATACATAATCTGGAAGGGGTCTTTCCTGACTCACCATCCCTCAGGCCTTGCATGCAATATGGGATGGAGTGGGCAGCCTCCATTTCACTCAGTGAAAGTACAGTAGAATATTCTGGGACATTCACACCCAAAGCCTGATGACTGACTTCTTTTCTGGGTCATCTCCTTTGCATGGTTCTAGGTGTGGAGCTGGAAAAAGTGTTTGTGATAATCTGGTGTTTCTTTTATTGCCTTCTCCAGCTTCCTGTCTTGAGCTAGTGGCTGACTCTTGGGCTAGAGACTAGGAGGAGGTCACAGGTGCAGACAGGTCGGGTTAGAACAAAGTTGTGATCAAGAAAGGGAATGCGCATAGATGGTGTGGCTTGAGGCAAAAGTCAACATGGTCATTTACTGGTACAACCTAGGGTGGTTCTTTGGCAGAGGCAGATAATGATGACTGACACACTTCAAGAGTGGCTGGGTTGGTGGAAGCAGACAGAAGTCCAGTGTAGAAGTTTATCATTTCGGTTAGTGCATGATCAGAATTGCATGTGGCCTTAGAGAGGTGATAGCTCTATGATAAAATCTACAATGATGATTTTCAAGGAGTTTTCAGGGTTGAGAGCAAGGGGTCCCTTTGCTTGTCCCTCGTGGGCATTAGATTGATCAGAACTGCTTTGGGCTTAAAATTGTGCCCAGGCCTCAGGGATTTGCTTACCCGTTGTACCCCCTGCTATTTCCAAGCCCTGTTGTGTGGGCTTCTCCATGGCGTGTGGAGCTCGATGTTGGGTAGAGGAGACCCACTTACAATCTGTTCATTTAGGGGGTGCCCAGAGTGTCTCAAGTCATAGACAATCCCTGCCTTTTATGCTAAATTACCTTAATGAAGATCACCTGTGTCTGGCGTAAGGCACCAGTTTCCTGGGCAGGAAATTCCTTGGAGTAGGGTGTTTGTCTGTTGAGTCATAGGATAAGAAAACTGCTTAGCAGTATGAAGGTACAGCATTAAATAGAATTCACCACATTGAAGATTCAGAAGTAAGATAGGTGATGTTCCAGCACAGGCCAGTGTAGAGCACAGACGAGATGGGTCACAGATGACAGATGAAGGATGAGGTGCTTTAGCAGTAGGATGTGGCAGTGTGGTGTTGTTTTTTAATATATAAAATCATTATTTTGATTTTCATCCACAGTTCTTGGTTCATAACTCCCACAGCCCTTGTTATAATCTTTTGTTATAACATTGGGTGTGTTAGGTGTCGAGGCAGGCCTCAGGAAACAGAATCTAATCTTCCCTGACCTTTCTGATTGAGTCGAGACCCTCATTCCAGAGAGGGTCCCACAATGCCTCATAGTGTGTGGGAAGGAATGCTGACATCATGAAACTTCCATAGAAATTCCAGAGAACAAGGTTCAGGGAGCTTCCGAATAGCTGAACACATGGCAGTTCCTGGAGGGTGGCACACCCACAGAGAACATGGAAGTTCGGCACCCTTTCCCCGTACTCCACCCTATACATTCTCTTTATCTGTATTATTTGTAATATCCTTTAAAATAAACGACTAAACATAGGTAAGTGCCTCTCTGAGTTCTGTGAGCCATTCCAGCAAATTAATTGAACACAAAGAGGGGGGTCTTGAGAATCCCAGCTTGAAGTAGGTTGGTTGGAAGTTCCAGAGGCCTGGACTTGTGACTGGAGTCTTATGGGGAGGGCATCTTGGGGACTGAGCCCTCAACCTGTGAGGTCTGACCCTCTTTCCAGGTGGATAGTATTGGAACAGAACTGGAAGACACCCAGCTGGTCTCTGCTGCAGAACTCGTGGCTTCCGTGGTAGTGGGGAGAACCGCCCACCCATTTGTTCACAGAAGTCTTCTCTGCTGATTGTTGCGATGGTGTGAGAGCAGAGGAAAAACATGGCTTGTGAGTTTTCCTGAAATAGGCAGAAATGACAGTTCTGGGCCTAAGCTTTAAAGAGGCCAGATGGTTTCCCCCCTTTCACCCTGGGGAATCCTGGATGGCTGTGAGAAGTGAGGCTCAGCATCTGGGACTTCACTGTTCGTGTTCTTGCTGAGTCCAGCCTATCACTCACCGCTGCCGAGGAGCCAGACAGGTGAATGTTCAAGGCCTGTTGATACCCTAGATTCCTTCAGATGCAGAAAAGATCACATAGAACAGAAAAGTCACGCAGATGGACCCAGTCAATGCACAGAATCATGAGATAATCAAATAATTGCTTTAAGCTACTAGAATTTGGGGTATATGTATGTTAGAATTTGGGGTAAATGTATGTAGGTGGTGAAAAAAAGAGACATATATATCCTTTATAGTTAAATCTATTATAAGACTGGTAAGCTATGACTTATGGACCAAATCTGGCCCACCATCTACTTTTGTAAATAAAGTATTATTAGAACACAGTTATGTCCCCACTTGTTTAAGTGTTGCCTATGGCTGCTTTTGTACTACAATGGCAGAGTTGAGCTGTTACAACAGAGAACATATAGCTCACAGAGCCAAAAATATTTGCTCTCTTCCTTTGTAAGCTGACTGCTGACTCATGAGATTACCCTAGTAATTTATAAAAAGGTGAAAAATAAGCAGACTGATCTCTTTTAAAATGGCATATAAGACCCAGTGTGCAAAAAGTGGAGGGGTATAGGACATGGTTTGTCTCAATATGGAGGTTCTTTCTAATATTCCTTGGGCTGTAACGGAATTGGACTTTTGCTACAACATGTCTTCCTGCTACCACAGAGTACAATAGAGTAGATCTGTGGCAGGATTCACTCTCCCTCCTCCACCTCCATGGGAGTCAGATACTTCCCTGCCACCCCTCGGAGGTACTTGGCCATGACGCTTGTTTTGATGAGTGGAAGGTAAGAGAACATGACATGAACAAAGGTTTTAGCTGTGCTTATGTGGTTTGGCTTAACTTCTGGAGGCCCTGCTGTCTGCTGTGAGGTGAGCATGCTCCAGGTAGCTGTAGCTGATGTTGCCTGGGTCTCAGAATGAGTGACCATAGAGCAGAACTAAACCTGGCCTGAGGTCTTGCTGGCGAGTGAGACCAAATCCAGTTGAGTCCAGCAGAGCACAACAAACGTACAGATACATGAAAAGTAAACAAATCTTCCTCCTTTCCCCCCACTTCCCTCCCTTCCCTTCTTCCCTTCTTCCCTTCCCTTCCCTTCCCTTCTTCCCTTCCCTTCCCTTCCCTTCCCTTCTTCCCTTCCCTTCCCTTCCCTTCCCTTCTTCCCTTCCCTTCCCTTCCCTTCCCTTCCCTTCCCTTCCCTTCCCTTCCCTTCCCTTCCCTTTCCTTCCTTTCCCTTCCCTTCCCTTCCCTTCCCTTCCCCTTCCCCTTCCCCTTCCCTATCCCTTTCCCTTTCCCTTTTCCATTCTTTCTCTTTCCTTTATCTTCCTCATTCTTTCTCTTTTTCTCTTTCAATATTCTGTGACCTACAGCAGCAGCTCTGCCATTAGTCACTGAATTTTTTGGAGTTGTTACTTAGCATCATTGCACCCATAGCTAACTAACAGAAAGCCCCAGAAACATAGAAAGAAAGGAAATACTCTGTATGTATAAATTCTGCTAGCCCATTTAGCACCATTGTGAAAACTGAAAAAAGTGGTCCTCTGCCAAGATGCTTTCTTTTCCATCTTTCAAAAATTCCCATATAGTGTAGTAATCTCCCTTACCCACAGGGATACATTCCCAGACCCCCAGTGGATGTCTAATACTGCAGATAGTACCAAACCCTAGATATACCATGTTTTTTCCGATACATACATACCTATGATAAAGTTTAATTTATAAATTGGCTCAGTAAGAGATTAACAACAACAACTAAAATAAAATAGAACAATTATAATATGCTATAAATACAAGGTATGTGAATGTGGTCTCTTTCAAAATACCTTACTGTACTTACCTATTGTCGGACTGTGATTGACCTCCAGTAACTGAAACTACAGAAGGCAAAACTGGATAAGGGAACTACTGTAATTATGCTATTACAAGACACTCGATTGCTAACATCAGACATTGTTATGATAGATAAGTGAAGGTATGAGATCCACAATGTGAATGTCACGCAATCAGAGGTGTTACCTTTGTGCCATGTACAATACACACAGCCGTCAGTGATGACTCTATACCTTGAGAGAACTCAATGAATTGTATTGTCCTGAATTAACTCTTAAATGTTAGGGGCAGGAAGCAGGGTTGGTGTCATGAAAGACATTAGCTTGCTGCAGAATATTATTTTTGAATGGCAAAAGGTATAACTTATTTTGCAGAGCTAACTCTTTGCATTTTTTCATGAACAAATTCTAATTGCCCCCTTGCAGATTAGAATCTGATTGCGAAGTTGGAGGAGGGCAAAAATAGTGTACTCAGAAAGGGAGAAAGGAAAAGCTCTTAAAATGTTAAAATATTACCATTGCTTATGGATGGAAAGATTTTACACTTGTTGGTCTTTCTATTGGGGCAAATGCAAAAACAATGCCTCTCTCTTTGTCTTTCTCATTTCTTTTATTCCCCCCTAGGGTGAAGAGAAATACATAGACCTTGGTTTACTGGAGAGTCAGAACTGAACTGGTTATGATTAGATAAAATTTTCCCGGTGTCATATCTAAATTAGTTCAGGCTGAGGTGTATAACTTCCCAAATGGTGTCAGTTATCTAACTAAGGTCTGTGAATCTTAAAGCCCTGGTGAGCACACCACATACCATAATGGAGAAAACCTAGATTGGATAGTTTTTTTGTTTTGTTTTTTAAAAAGAAAAAGATATGCTTTGAATTCTGGTCCCTCAATTTATTAGTGACCCAAGTTTCAGCCTTTTCATTTATATAATAGCAAAATGAATTCTTATTTCAAAGAATTGTTAGGAAGGTTAAATGAGATAATACACAAGAATAATCCAGAAGAACGTACTATAATATTAGGCATTGGCTGTTGGTAATCTTTCCATTTCTCTTCAGACCAAAGGAAAAAAAAAAGCACAGTGAAAAGCCTATATCTTTGGTGTCTTCTCATCTCTCTTTTCTCATCTTTTGTATTTTATCTGCTATTTCTCTAGCTTCTCTCTTGCTGTCATTTTATGAATGCTCAGGTCTAGATTTTTGTTCACACAGAGTTGTAGAAACAAGTGCATGATTGTAGCATGTGTGCTCCTTGCTCAGTTAGATCCAGGCAAGCCCTCGGCACATCTGCATCTCTTACTAGATTCTAAACTCCCTGAAGACAGGGACCTATAAATCTTATCCACACTGTATGCAAAGGCCCCAGCCAGCACTCAAGTTAATTGTGAGCAAGTAGTGATGCCGATTGAATTACAAGTGTGTTGCGCAGTAATAGTGAAATTATAACTGTATCACATTGTAACAATTCTTCCATCTGCTCATTTAATAAACACTTATTTCTTGTTTATTGTCTTCATGCCTGAATTTTATGGCTATAAGTAGAAATGGTAATATTGTTGGAGATTTAACTTGGAAAGCAAATGTTTCCTAGCAGTCTTCTTCAAGCTTCTGGGTCAGTTTAAGATGTCCTGAAAAAAAAAGCTAACTAGGAGTATAAACTGTACATCAGTGCTGATGAGGCGACTGCTATTAAACTCCATAAACTCCTTATTCTAAAATGTTGTGTTACTCAAAGCTACCTTTCACAAGCGTTGATCAAATTTCCAACAAGTAAATGTTATATAAATTTGGATTTATAAAATGCAGTGCTAACAATATTTAATTATTTATCTATTCTGTATGTTGAGCATCCTGATAAGATTTTTATCTGAGAAAATTGCTGTCATACATTTGTTTAATATTGTTGCTGCCTTGGCATCCATTTTTAGGCCTGACAGAAGTTATTTATTCTGTTATTCGGGCTTGATGCAAGTTATCACCCGTGGCCTCAAGTACCTCTTCTTCCTGTTTGTGATAAGGCCCACTTGTTCCTCATCTCACTGCTCCAAAACCTAACGCATCACACAGCTGCTGACCATGTGATATGGTTTCTTCTACATCACTACCCGAATCTCATCTTGAACTGCAGTTCCCATAATCCCCAAGTGTCATAGGAGGGACCCAGTGGGAGGTAATTGAATCATTGGGGCTTACCCCCCAGGCTGCTGTTCTTGTGACAGTGAGTGAGTTCTCATGATATCTGATGGTTTAATGAGGGGATTTTTTCCCCTTTGCTTGGCACTTCTTCATGCTGCCATTATGTGAAGAAGGACATGTTTGCTTCCCCTTCCTCATGATTGTAAGTTTCCTGAGGCCTCCCCAGCCCTGCGGAACTCTGAGTCAATTAAACCTTTCTTTTATAAATTACCCAGTCTCAGGTATGTCTTAGTAGCAGCATGAGAATGGACTAATATACCACACTAAAACCTAATGGTCAACACCAGGGTTGTGTAAATAAGTCTCTCCCCTTCATAGAGATTTTCTTTAAATTAGCTAATCAATGAGCCTCTTAGGAAAGCCTAAAGGATAATAGTATCCATGAAGCTCAATAAAGGGATAGTCTCACAAGTTTTCTCTCTTTCTCGCTCCTTTCTCTCCCTCTCCCCTCTCTCCCTCTGTCTTCTTTTTTTCCCCCCACTTATCCCTACTGGTTGAGTTTCCTGCTGCCTCCAGACTCCCCCTGTGGGTACCTGTAGCCTCTCTGAGACTTGTGAGTAATAAACTTCTTTTGTTTTATTAATTTTTGTTCATTTCCTCATTGTGTCTCATCTGACACACACCCAAATGTAACTTTCCCCTCTCAGAGCTCACCTAGCAAGTGGATATCTTGGCTTGCGGTCATGCTCAATAAATAGAATCCTCAAGACCAAATTAAAAAGAAATCATAATAATAAAAGTCACAGCAGCACAACTGCTGAGAACACTACTCTAGAGCCATTAGCAAACTTTCTCTGCAAAGGTCTAGATAGTAAATATTTCCAGCTTTGCAGACCATATGGTCTCTTTCACAATCTCTCTGTCTGTTGTAGCATGAAAGTATCACAGGTAATAAGTACAAAAATGGGCATGGTTGGGTTCCAATACAACTTTATTTACAAGCAGGCAGCGCACTTGGGGTTTGGCTTGTGGGCTGTAGTTTGCCAACCCCTCGTCTACAGGAGAGAGGGTGGGCTTTATGATCTATAGACTTGGGTGAGTCAGTCAATCTCTCTCATCCTCAGTGTCCTTACTTGTGGAGGAGGGATAATAAAACCTATCTCACCAAGTGTTGAGAATATTAACTAAGATAGGGTGTAAAAACACCTAGCATTGTCATAGGTTTCTTTCTTGATTTTTTTTCTCCAAATAGCCAATGCTGCAATTCATTCTTTCCTTTTTTATTACCTTGATTGGAACAGTTACATTACTTTGGTACAGCTACTTGAGCTAGCAATTGTTATAATTTAATACTCACAAAAAAGATTACTAACACTTAATGCTCCCAGAGGAATTTGCATTAGTAACAAGAACTGTCTAGCCTAACTGATAGAAGATACTTTCAAAGTGTAAACTAGCCCAGTGGATTTTAATGTAACAGAGTATAATCAATTACTTGATAGGGTTTCAGATTCCACATTGTAACCAGCATTTAAGTTATCACTAACTGAGTTTTGATGAAATATCAGAGAAAAGTATCTGTAATTATCTGAAAAGGCTATTAAAACATTTCTTCATTTTGTTTTCGCTGCTTCTCCTCACACAGCTGTTTGAGGCCAGGTTTTCTTTATGTTTGGACCAAAACAACATATCACGACAAATTGAATACAGAAACAGATATGATAATCCAGCTCATCTGACCAAGCTAAACATGAAAACTGACCTTCCAAAATAGAAAACAATGCATTTCTTCTCATAATCTTGTTTTTGAAAATAGTAATTTTTCCTAAGAAAATATTTATTGCATTTAACATGAAATGTGTTTAGATTTTAACGTTTTCTCAGTTTTAATTTTTAACATAGTGAATATTTATAGATATAAAGCATATAAACAGAACCATTTTGGGTGTTTTGAAGAGTATAAAGGGATTCTGAGACCAAATATTCAAGAACTGCTACCATAGTGTAAGAAGGAAAGGAGCTCAAGAATGATGATAAGTAGCAGCTAATGCTCGGCTTGGCTTCACTGTCAGGGAGCGATGAGGGAGAGGTGGGGTTTGTGGCAGCCTGTGAAATGCATGCTTTGTGTAAGCAGCACAGCTCTCCTTCAGTGCAGGCTGATTTTTGCCTTGGGGGAAGTCATGTTCAGAATAGCCAGATGTTCTAGTTTTTAAAGAAAAGTCAACATTCCAAATCTTAATGCAAAATATCTGAAGACTAATATTGGCCATACATTCAAGAAATTATTAGCACCCTGTGTAGGCCAAAATAAGTCCACCCAGGGACAGGATGCTGCTTGTGAGACATCAGGTGTAGCCTGTGGTCCAGGTTTGTGGGTTGACAAAGCTCTGTAGTACAGGGGAATAGTATATGTCTATGATGATAATATTTATCAGTAAGGGTTTCAAGAATGGGTAAGGATTTCAGAATTTTGTGTAGAGGATAAAAGACTCTTTTTAAAAAAGAATCACAAAAAGCACAAATAGCTTGATTATTGTGTTCAGCCCATTGGGGAGCCTGGAGGAAGAGGGGGCCTTTCTTTTTTTCTCTGAATTCTTTTTCTGAAAATGAGTGCTTTTTGTTTCTATCCCCACTGTAAAGAAAACCAACTCCACACAACATAATAGCTCTTTATTAGTGTGGTTGTGTTCTGTTCTCAACTATTCGTCTCCTTATACATTGGCAAAAAAAAAAAAAAAAAAAAAAAAAAAAGACGTGTTGCTGGATTCCTTAAAGTTCTGCAGTTTATAGCTCCATTTGTATCAAAAATGAGAGACAACTCAAAAGTAGCACAATTGGAAAATTTTGGGGGAATTGTCTGAATAAAATGCTTTTGCATTTAATCTAACAGCCTAATTTTAAGAGAAACCCAATGCATAGAAAAAGGGCTTTTATGTTTCTAAATTAAATAGCTCTAGATTTGTAAAAGGTTTGAAATAATAAGTATTGCACATACCCAAATTTTCTTTAACATTTTTTGATATTCTGTTTATTTACAACAAACAAGCTCTTCTACAGCCCAACCATCAATTATTATTTTCCTCATAGCAATTATGTCAACATTTTTTTAGCCCTGACATAATCCATCTTTTTCCTTTGTGTGATGTGAGAACAAAATCAATTTTTGAGGTCTTTGGTATAATGGAAACAGGGAGGGTGGAGTCAGATAGATGTTTATGGATCTGAATTTTCCCTCTTTAATTCATATTAACTACATGATGTAATTTTAAACAAATGGTGGAACTCTATGAAACCTACTTCATCTTTTGCAGCATGGAAATGACAAGGCTGGTTATGCTAGCACTGAACACAGGGCCTGGCAGGTGGGAATAACTACAACAATAATAAGAGTTAACCTTTAGTGGGAGTTTGTCACCACATACTAAGTATTGATTTAAACCCTCTACACAGATCAGCTCATTTAATACAAAGGCCTCTTGATGGAGGTACTACAATCATTCCCAGAGATAAGTAATTTACCCCAAATTACATAGCAAGAAAATTGAAGAGTCAGGATTTGAACCCCCGACAGTAGAGCTTAATAAATCTTTTCTTCATCCTCTTCTACTCCCTCTCTGCTTTAGACACTTTGATTGTGAGGCTACTGGGTCTGTGATGCATTTGAGTAAAAGGAAAGGAAAGTTGGTGGGTGGAGCACGTCAGTGATACAGCAGAGCGTGCCTCTGCCAAGAGCTCCAAGGGTTGGGTGGAGCCGAGAGCTACGTTCAGACTCAAACCCCATTGTGATGATCACTCTAAGTTTCACACAACTTTGGAAATCAAATTTCATGGATGCATTTGAAGAAAAATACAAAATTTGTCCAAAGGTGAACAGTTTTTTAGGATGATAAAGGAAGCAATCTATTTTTAACAAGCTGATCAATTTCACAAGCACCACAAAATCCAGAAACAAAAGCATGTTTTCATATGTCAATGATTTCATAATATAGTTTTCCATACCAAGAATATAAAGATAATTCAGTTTGTTGGAACTTTAAAAAAATTATAAATAGTTGAGTAAAGTTCCCTTGAACTTCATAATTTGTTCTTGGTAATGTCATTTACATTCAGGTTGGCTGTCAGCTTTGAGAAAACCGCCAGCAAGTTCCATTTGTAATTGAGCTGTTACAGGCGGTGCACTCAGTTCGTGGTGCTGCTATGGGTTTTTTCCAGGAGATCCAATAATTCTGATGATAAATTTATTTCACATGTTTCCCATCAAAAAGAAAAAAAAGTCAATGGTGCATTTATAATTGTATATGCTACATTATTGAGTGTATTTCCCCAGTAAGAGAGAACTTCTGTTCTTATTAGGATTAATAAGAACCAAATCTACTTAGAATTGTAAATCTCTGATGATTGGAAGAATTTTTCACAGATTGGCTTCTGGTTCCATACATCTCCAATTATGTTTCTTCTCTAATACTTCCATCTTATGGGTACCATAAGATCTCTGAGTATTTCGATATGGCCTTTGGCCCTGATCCTAGTGCCACATAAGTGCGCACAGTGACTGATAGGGGTGTTCCTACACCAGGACCGTCAACAGTAACTTCACTTTGCACAGAAGTGACTGTGAATCACCAAAAGACACCCACTGAAATCTAGCAAAATGTGACCCAACTCAACTTCCTTTTGGCTTGATTTCTAAAATGGCTGTGGCCACTCTAACACCTGGCACAAGGCGAAAGCTGGATGGAGAGTACATGTGAATAGAAAGCCTTGCTAGTCTTAATACACAGCAGCTAAAATATCTTACTTTTGCACATTTAAAAAAGCAGTTGACCATGTGAACCATCGCTACGTATCTTCAACTGAACTTTGTGGCAAACTCACCAAGTAATTGAAGAAAGATCATGTCACTGACTGGTAGAGAACGGTTTTAAAAAGATACATTATCTTGAAATGATTTTGATGAATGTTAGCTAATCACCTAACTCAGAGGTTAAAAAGGAAGGAGGCAAAACATTTAGTTCAATTTATTAATTAATCCTGAGGTGATGACCTCATCATTATAAGCATTGGATGCCACTATCAACCAGCCTTTTAAAGACCACTTGAAAAAGCAATAGATATTATGTTACAGGAATTTTGATGAATGACAATACACCATGTTTTACAGTTATGAGACTGGGTACTTGTGCATTGGGATAAAATATCCAGTGCAACACTTAACAGTTCAATCTCATACACAACCTAGATAGGAGCGAAGATGGGCTGCTCTGGAAAACTATGTAATATAAAAACACCGCTATCTGAATTGTTTGTGAATTGAAAAGGCAGTGTTGTATGACTTATTATAAATCTTTAAGTATATATGTATAACTAAATAAAATATTATGGCTAGATTTAATGATTTCAACCATATCTCCACTATATTCAACCATATTCCAATGATAACAAGCAGCTGCTTATCTCGGTAGTATAAGCGACAGGCATGCATTTGTCACTCTAGTGTGTGTGTGCAGGCCTCCTGGGGTTGCCCTGGGCAAGCCTAGGCTCTCCCTGGGCCAGGCTCCAGGCTGTGGGCTCTGTTCAAGTTAGTGTCAGGTGCTCTCATTCTTCTGAAACAAGCAGGATGTCCAGGCATTTTCTTCCCTGGCAATGGCAGAAGCATGTAAGATGAAGCCCAGGCCGGGCGCGGTGGCTCAAGCCTGTAATCCCAGCACTTTGGGAGGCCGAGGTGGGTGGATCACGAGGTCAAGAGATCGAGACCATCCTGGTCAACATGGTGAAACCCCATCTCTATTAAAAATACAAAAAATTAGCTGGGCATGGTGGCGCGTGCCTGTAATCCCAGCTACTCGGGAGGCTGAGGCAGGAGAATTGCCTGAACCCAGGAGGCGGAGGTTGCGGTGAGCCGAGATCGCGCCATTGCACTCCAGCCTGGGTAACAAGAGCGAAACTCCGTCTCAAAAAAAAAAAAAAAAAAAAAAGATGAAGCCCAGCTATGCAAGCATAGCTCAAGCCTCTGCCTGTGTCCTATCCACTAACAGGCTATTGGCCAGCCAGTGATGGGGCTGAGTCCAAAGAGAAGGGGCGGATACACAGTTTCCTTTTGCCTTGAGATGACAGTCAGTCTCATGACCAAGTTCTCCATCAGTGGGGCAGGGTCTGTGTGGGGTGGTGAGGTGAAAAGCTTTCAAACAATAATCTAATGTACCTCTTATTAGTTTCTGAAGTCAGCTGTAACAAATTACCTCAACCCTGATGGTTTAAAACAACAGAAATTTATTCTTTCCAAGTTATGGAGGCCAGAAGTTCAAAATCAGTGTGGCTTGACTGAAACCAAGATGCTGGCAGAGCTGTGCTCTCCCCAGAGGTTCTGGAGGAGAAGGCAGTCCTTGCTTCTTCAGTTTCTGGTGGAGGCTGGCATTCCTTGGCTTGTGGTCACATCACTCCAATCTTTAAGGCAAGCACCTGCAAGTCTCTCTTTCCTCCTTCTTCATATTGCCTTCTCCATGTGTGCCTCCCTTCTCTCTGTCTGCCTCCCTTTTCTGAAGACACTTGTGATGGCACTTAGGTCTCACTTGGACAATTCAGAAAACCACACAGATGTCATGATCTTTGACGTAATCACATCTGTGAAGTCATTGCCATGTAAGGCAATGTCTACAGTTTTCCGGGATTAGGACCTGAAATTTCTGGTGGCCACTGTTCTGCCTATGGACACCACAATTCCTAAAAGTATATAGGTAAGAATTAACTCTTGTATTTAGAAATGGTGAATTGTGACATACTTAGAATGGCATTATATTTGGTAATTTAATTGACCATGTGGAATTAGAAAGATTGGGAATTAGGGCAAACACTTGCATTCAGGTGTTCAAACCTTAAATCCAAACCCTTTAACAGCTCAGCTGCACAGCCCTACTAAACTTTTCTGCCTGTTGCCTTTAATCTCTGACCTCTTGACCATTCCCTTTCTGATAAGATACAGAAACATGGTCAAGGAGAGATTTATTTCAATGGTTACGTGGAGCTACAAGATACAGACAAGAGATAATAAAATCTGTATTTTGTTGATATTCAGGCCAGAATGCTGCTAGGACATCTCTGCCTGTGAAGGGAAGGTCGGATGGCACACTGGGAATGGCTTTCTAGAATGACTTCCTGGTGCTACAGAGTCCATGCAGCACTTCTGGCCTTTATGACGTCTGAATAAAGAAGGCATAGGATTTTCCCCCAGGGGAGAGTCTCTTGTGACCAGTTTCTTAAAGACTTTGGAGATCTGCTTTGGAGGCGAGGAAACTGTGTAACTTAGTTTTCAAGTGCACAGCAGCTTAAGGAGGTACCTCCTAAGATGATAAAGCTTGTGTTTTTATTAAATATTATGCAATCTTCTTAGAGGTGGAAATAATAGGGCAAGCTTCATCCAGTTGCCTAACTTTACAAATGGAGTAACTGACACCCTGATTGATTAAGATTTACCAAAGACATATTATTTGCACCAGGGCATGGACTAGAACCGTGGTGTCTGGAGGCCAGGCTCAGTGATTTCCCACTGCGATGATGTAATAGTTGCCATTTGTTTGGGTTGCCTGGCTTACAAGGACTTCTCTTTCTCTGGGAAGAGACACAGGGATTTTCACCAGCATGTTTATTCCATTCATTGGATGGCATGAAGGCCTCTTGTGGAATTACACAGAAATATCCTGAAGTTGCTTTTAGACATTGCCATTTTTTATTCTGTAGAGTTAATTGAACCTGCTGCTATATATCTAATTTATGCAAAGCCTGTGATACAGGGGGATTGATCCCAAAGGCCATAGTTGTACAGTATGGCCCTGCCATCCTGTTGAGGGAGGGTCTCCTACCTACGTCTGCCCATGAATCTGAAATCTGAAGTAGGGACACCTGGAGAATGGCAGCAGATGCAGCCGTCACTTTGTAGCTGTGCTCTATACAGAAGGCAGCATGTGGGGGTCACTTGGAGTCTTGGCTCCAACACTCATCAGCTCTGTAACTTGGAACATGTTAATGACTTACCTTTCCCCAGTTTTCTCATCTGTCAAATGGAGATAGTGACACCTACCTCGAGACATTGTTTGCAGGACTAAATGAGAAAACACCTTTAAAATGTATACAGCTGTATCAGTTACACAGTAAATACTTAGCATTCCTCAGTTTTTTATCTCCTGCTGGGGGCAGGAGAACCCCCTGAGTCACCTGCACTTTCTGAGTCCTGCTTGTTCAAGTTTCCTTTGATCCTGGCTAATAACTTGGGATCCTTCCAATAAACATCTTTTCTTTCCCACCTTTTAAACCACCAGAATCAGCTAGTGTTTCTTGAAACAGAAATAACTTAAAAAAATTACCGATGGTCATGCATAAGAGCGTCTACATTTTAGAGAAATTATATAGAACGTGATGGCTTTCACCTCGATATGTGTGTGTGTGTGTGTGTGTGTGTGTGTGTATCCTGGTAGCAAAAAATGAGACCACATGTTCCATTTGACAAAAAAATTAAAAATCAATATTTGAGGGAAGGCATACTAAAAAGTAATGTGTGCTGATGATACTTTACATCTGTGAATGGAAGTTGAGCCAGTTAAATCTATATAAAGAGGGGATAGACAAATTGATCCAGATAATGATGTGTAGTGAAATGAATCATCATTAATATATTCAAGAGCTTGTTATCAATGCTTAAATTACCAAAATATTGACTTAAGTGACTTTATCTGTTAATGCTAGTAGAGAAAATTGCTGCATCTCACCATATTTATCAGCTCACATAGATCTAAATAGATACAATATACAACTATAAATAAAGTTCAGCTATTCTATTTAGGGGAGAAAGATCATTTTGTTAGCCTATATTTCATAACATTAGAGGAAGTGATTCCTAATATTATGCACCAAATACATTATTGTTTAGCAACTTGCTGTCTTTGTGCTTTGCATAAATTAGATATATAGCAGCAGGTTCAATTAACTCTATAGAATAAAAATAGCAATTTCTAAAAGTAACTTCAGGATATTTCTGTGTAATTCTACAAGATGCCATCATGCCATTCAATGAATGTAATAAATATTCTGGTAAAAATAGCATTTGCATGGAATCTGGAGTGGAAAATAGAATCAGTGGGGGATAATAATAAATAGTAAATCTCCAAATGAATCTTCAAGTCCATTAAGACTTTTAATGTTGTATTTGAAGCTTATAACTCCAGGCAATTCCCTGTCTAACTTAGCTTTGGCAAATGTTTATTTTGAGAAATGCTCAGTCGTCTGTTTTACAAGCTGGTTCTTTTTCACCTAAAACTTTTCATAAGGAAGTTGTTGGCATAAAAATTAACTCCATGTTTTGAAGTCTTGAGCTCACCTGCTTAGGGTTGAGGACATACATGAAACAAATAATGATCCTCTGAACAAGGAAGAATCTGAGAGGATATCATATCCAGCTCATATCACAGATTGGAAATTGAAGCTGAGAATGATGAGGTACCTGTGCAAGATCACACAGGAGTTTGGTAGGGCCAGGATCATGCTCAGTCCCAATCCCAAACTCTTCACCACATACGTGTTAACTGTCATCTTACACACAAAGGGACAGTATCCTGGAGAGGTTGAGTGACTTACTAAGAACGTCAGATGGCTAGTTAATGGCTGATGGTGACTAGCAAGCCTCTTAAGGTTTGTCTTCTGGTTTTGATCTAATTCTGATAAAGATCTGAGCCCATGGGCCCTGAAAACTGTCCTGTGACCTAAAGATGAATTCTATATCTTCTCCAGTATATATCTTCCTAGGTTTTGTTTTAATGAGGAAGACATCCCTTTTGTTCATGATTAGACATTGGGCTGAAAATGAAAACTACCCTTGGGAAAAATAATGGCTCAAATTTGCCCTAAAGCACTCTGATTTACAGAGACCTCAGCAGCTAGTGAGTACAAACAAGATCCCAGTAACATTATGACCCAGGTGTTTATGGCTCGTGGCCTCTACTGGCATAGACAAAAGTAGATTGGGCTCCTAGCTTAGGCTTTTCTGGGCTATCTGGCCATTCAGGGATATAAATGATAAGTAGGAATGAGAAGCAGAGGTACTAGAATTAAACTTCGCCTGTTGTACCATTGTGCCTTTAGACAGTCCTGCATATACCCAGAGGAGTTTCAACAACCTGGCAGTTGCTTTCAATAGCCCTTTTGCTCATGTCAACGATTAATTTTTCTTCTTCTATTAAACTTGTGACTTTCCTTCCTCAATTCATTCATTCAACAAATTTGTATGGAGCTCCCATTTACTAGGTTCCAGAACTAAGGATACCATGATAAATAGCCACATGTGGTTCCGAGCCTGGAGCTTATATTCTGGAGGGAGATATAGACAAGAAATAAATAAACAAACAAATATACCAAAGATTTACAGATTATGATAAGTGCAAAGTAGGAACTATAGAAAGTGTTATAATAAAGAATAATGGTGTGTGAGAGCAAACCCACTTTGTTTGGGGGGGTCAAGAAAGGCCTCTGAGAGGGTGACACAGCCTGAGGCATGACAGATGAGGAAGGGCCAGACATATGGGGACCCAGGGAGGCAGGGATTTCAGGTGGAGGCATCAACAAGGGTGCTGACAGACGGCTAATATGGCTAAGGGGTGTTGAGCAAGGTAGAGAGAGCCAGGGGATACATTTCTAAAAGAGACCTAGGAGTTTTTGCTGCTCCTGGGTGTATGTGGTATCCATGTATAGTGGATACTGTAATGCTGTGTGCAGATCTCTACTCCAGGGTTGATGTACCCACCCTAATCCTGGCAATATGACTGTTCACGGCTGTACCTATTACTGGGAATTCTCTTTTCCCTTACAGAAGGCGACTACCCAACATTATGTCCATCACTGCTCTTCTGAGAGCAGCCTGTGACCAATGACTTCTTGATGTGGGGATCCAAAAGTTTGGTATTCTTGACTCAATTTGGGGTGACTTTCAAGGACCATTCTAGCTCCCCAAAGCATTGTGAGGTCTCTTCCCAATCTCACATTTCTTGTTTATTCTTTATAGGCTTATCTCCTGTAAAATATCTACAACCCGATAAACATTCAGCATGCAATTCTCCGTCTTAGAGATTATTCTGAGCAATTCAATCTAGTATAGTTAGTCCTATGTGTGGCCCTAGAATGCTGACTCTAAAGTGGAATTTTGGATATGAGTCACCATTTTTTCATCGTGCCAGTGATGGCTGGGAATATCTATTCCTGGTGGGACAGTCCCTAATAGACTGAGGCATTGCAATTGTTAAAACTTTCACTAGCAGTGAGCTGAAATGGGATACTAGTGGAAGGAGGGATGATGCAGTATTATTGGCCATTGAGGGTTGTGACAAAAGTGTTGACTTTAAGGACTATGGCATTGGGTGACTGTTGCTGAGTGCGATTAATTCCTTGAAGAGCAGCAATAGCAGGCTCAGAGTGATTAATCACCATTTCAGGGCAAAATGTGAAAGCAAAAGATCTCCTTGGCAGCATTTAAGAAAACCCTAATTTACAGTTAGAGGGATGACAAAGTAGAGAACTTATTCTTAAGAGTAGTGGAGCTTCAGTGAGGGTTGAATTCTTAAGCCTTGGCAGGTCTCCTATGCTTCAGTTGAGGAACTTACAGAGAAGGAGAGGGAGCTACTTCGTGTGACGGGAATATCTGGGTAGATGCACTTTAGAGTTTTGAACTCTCGGGTTCTTCTAAACTGGCTGGGCCTGCAGAAGTGACCCAGCCCCCAGTTAGAAAATAGTGGTTCCCCTTTGTTTGCCTGAAGTTCATGTGGGGGGCTAAAGTGAAGCAGATGACTTGTAAGATAATGTCTTGCTCTCTCAGCATCCACCTCTCCATTCCCCCTCGATTTTTTTTTTTTTTTGGCCATTTAACAAATAATGAGAATCAAATTATGACACAACCAGATTGGGGAGGAGCTGGACCTGCTGAGGGAGGAGCAACAAAGTAGCCACAGATCCTGGCCAATATGTACGAGCAAGACCTAAGAGACTATGCATGGGACTGGAGCCTGAAGAAAAGCAGGGCATAAATTTGGATGGGGAGAGTTTACAGATATGGAATTCTATAACACATAATTTAATACACTGGCAAGGATTCCAAGAGATGATACTTATAAGCTTCTAAAATGGCTCTTAAAACTTGGAGAAAGTGAAGGTCCACCTACACAAAGTGAAGTAGAGGATATGACAAATGACAGAGGGAGGAATAAAAAGATCCCCAAAAGTGGGCATGCTAGAGTAGATACACTGTGTAAGACCAGAACATTCACCAGTTGACTCAGTTCTACAGGGAGTCCCAGAGAGGCACCAGCATTGGTAAGAATCTCAATAGGCTTCTGCAGGCCAGCAATGATGGCAGGAGATGTTGTTATAGAACAGGACTCCCTGATGTGGAAGATGTGAGGCTATTGAAGGTAGAGAGGCCAGGTGGCTGCATCAAGGAGTGGGATGAATGATTACAATGAGCAGTCAAAGCCAGAAGAATGGCCATGAGGCCAGCTGATAGAAAGATAAGGGGCTTGTTAGCAGATCATAGAACCTGGAACTCCTAGAAGCAAGATGAAAGGACAGCCAACAAGGACATTGCTTAGTTTATGCAAATCAGAAGAAATCCAGAATTAAGAGGCTGATGATTGTCACCTCAATAAAAACTTGTGATATCTTGTCAAGTTTCTAGGCCTGAACTATTTCTCAGATCCAGACCCATTGATAAGAGTTTGGGCTGTTCCCTGTGAAGAACTCTGGTGTGGCAAGTGTAGTCAGTAGTATATCCTTAGAGTGTTTCACAAAGGACCCATTTACTCAGATAATTGTGCATTGGCAAAAGAGAAATAACAAGTTATTTTGCTGATTGTTAGACAGAGAGTCTGAACTGATAGTAATATCAGGAACCCTAAAACCTTTAAAGTAAAGGTTATCAGAGCCAGGTAGCAAAGAAATCCTGGGACAGACCTAGATTACAGTGGTTCTTCTGGATCTAGACCTACTTGATGGTCATTTTCCTAGTCCCTGAATATGTAACTGGAATGGACCTACTTGGGAGTTGGTAAAATCCCCTTGACCTGAAGGATAAGAGCTATCTTAGTGGAAGAAGCCGAGTAGAAGTCTCAGCCAGTGCCTCCTTCCTCCCGAGCCAAGAATGAATCAGAGACAGTACTGCATCTCAGACATCAAAGAACTAAAGAAGGCAGGAGTGGTCATATTTGCATTTTATTCTCCAATATAGCTAGCTCCCCCCAGACCAGGTGGATCATGGCAGATAGCAGTGGCTACTCTAAACTTGACTAAGTAGCTTCCACAGTTGTAGTTCTTAGCTGGAGGTGATGTTTTTGTTTGGTTGTTTGCTGGAGCAGAGTAACACAGCCTCGGGCTAGGTATGTGGTCATTAATCTGACAAATGTGTTTTCTTCCATTTTTATTGAAAACACAGTTTATATTTAATATAACACATAAGAATAGTCATTTATACTTTCGTTCCAGGTCTATGTTAACTTTTCTCCCTTGTCCTGTGTAGTCTGAAGGGACAGGAACTATCTAAATATTCCTTAGAATATCACAATAATCTACTATATTGATCATGCTGTGTTAATCAGACTAGATGAACAGGAAGTGGCAGGCACACTGGAGATCTTGATAAGTCATGTGTCCTCCAGAGTATGGGAACAAACCCTGTGAAGATTCAGGGGCCTGTCCCATTAATGAAGCTTTTAAGGTTCAGTGGTGTGTGCCATGCTGGGACATATTCTTCAAGTAAAGGAAAATTTATTGCAACTTGCATTTCTCACTCACAAAAAAGAAGCACAGTGCTTCAGTTTCTGGGGGCAGCATATTTTGTACCATTCCTATTGACATGAGGTCATAGAAGTCTGTCTGGTTGAAGTGGGGTCCAGAGAAGGAGAGGGCTCTGCAGTAGGCCTAGGCGATGAAGGAAGCAGCTCTGTTTCTTGGGCCACATGGCCTGGAAATGTCTATGGAACTAGATCTACTGATGGTAGTAAAAAACAAAAAAACAAAAAACCCAACAACTGAGTGGTATTTATGGGAAACAGCAGTAGGAAAATATCAATGTGGACTCCTAGGACTTTGGAGCTAGGCCATTTCATCAGCAGCAGAGAAGCAATGTCTGGCACACTGCTGGATCTTGGTGGATATTGCATTTCTGACTGTGGGACATCAAATGACTTGTCTATTGTGAGCAGTTGTGTGTAACCCCCCCTAAGTCATAAGGCAAGGTTAGCCATCAGTATTCCATTCTTAAGATGGGAGTGGGGCACCCAATGGCCATTGTATGGTGTTGTCTCATAGGTCTGGAAACCATGGGAGAAGTCGTAGTGGTCCCTTGCCATCACCCTTGGCGACTCGCTTGGGGAATTCCTCCTTCCATTTCCCCCCACTGTAGGCTCTGTGGGTCTGGAAGTCCTAGTTCTCAGAGGAAGGATGCTTCTGCCACTGGCTGTACCCCTTTGGCCTTTAAACTGTGAGTACTACCTAGTCACTTTGAGCTTCTTTTGCCAAGAGACCCGCAGCCAAGGAAAGAAATTCCATTCTGTGATGTGTAATTGATTCTCATTGTTAGGAAGAGGGAAGACTACTGCTATAAACAGAGGGTGAGGAAGAAAATATTTGACTCCTATGTGGTCTGCTGGGATACCTTACCTGGTTTTAATGAAAAAAGAAAAGTCACTACTGCCTGAGAATGGCATGAGAATCAGGAGCTAGGAACCCTCAGAGAGAAAGGTCTGGGTCATCCCCTGAGATGTAGCATTTGGACTAACAGAAGTTCTAGCCAAGAGTGAAAGGAATCTAGAATAAATGTGGTCAAAGAGAATGGTGAGTATCAGTTACAGCCTTGAGACCAACTGTAGCAGCAAGAATTTTCTTTTGTAAGTTTTTGTCTTAGAAGGTTTTTTCTTTTTTTTTTCCTTGAAGGTTAATAGTTTTTATAAAAATTTATTTATTTTACTTTAGGTGCATAGTATATCTAGCATTTCTCCCCATGTTATCCCTCCCCACCCCCAACTGTCTCTCTCCTACACCCCCTGAACTGCCCCCAGTGCGTGATGCTCCTCTCCCTGAGTCCATGTGTTCTTGTTGTTCAACACCCACCTATGAGTGAGAACATCTGGTGTTTGACTTTCTATTCTTGTGTCAGTTTGCTGAGAATGATGGTTTCCAGATTCATCCAAGTCCCTACAAAGGACACAAACTCGTCATTTTTTATGGTTGCATAGTATTCCATATGTATACATCCATGATGTATACATACCACATTTTCTTTGTCCAGTCTATCATTGATGGGCATTTGGGTTGGTTCCAGGCCTTTGCTATTGTACACAGGGCTGCAATGAACATGCATGTGCATGTGTCTTTATAGTAGAATGATTTATAGTTCTTTGGGTATATACCCAGTAATGGGATTGCTGAGTCAAATGGAATTTCTATTTCTAGATCCTTGAGAAATTGCCACACTGTCTTCCACAATGGTTGAACTAACTTACACTCCCACCAACTGTGTAAGAGTGTTCCTATTTCTCCACATCCTCTCCAGCATCTGTTGTCTCCAGATTTTTTTAATGATCACCATTCTAATTGGCATGAGATGATATCTCAGTGTAGTTTTCATTTGCATTTCTCTAATGACCAGTGATGACAAGCATTTTTTCATATGTTTGTTGGCCTCATATATGTCTTCTTTTGAAAAGTGTCTGTTCATATGCTTTGCCCACTTTTGAATGGGGTTGTTTGTTTTTTCCTTGTATATCTATTTTAGTTCTTTGCAGATTCGGGATATTAGCCCTTTGTCAGAGGGGTAGGTTGCAAAAATTTTTTTTCCATTCTGTTTGTTGCCGAGTCTACACTCTAATGATGGTTTCTTTTGCTGTACAGAAGCTCTGGAGTTTAATTAGATCCCATTTGTCTATCTTGGCTTTTATTGCCATTGCTTTTGGTGTTTTAGTCATGAAGTCCTTGCCTATGCCTATGTCCTGGATGATTTTGCCTATGTTTTCTTCTAGTATTTTTATGGTGTTAGGTTTTATGTTTAAATCTTTGATCCATCTGGAGTTAATTTTAGTGTAAGGTGACAGGTAGGGGTCCAGTTTCTGCTTTCTGTACATGGCTAGCCAGTTTTCCCAACACCATTTATTAAACATGGAGTTCTTTCTCCATTGTTCTTTTTTGCTGGGTTTGTCAAAGATCAGGTGGTTGTAGATGTGTGGTGTTTCTTCTGGGATCTCTGTTCTGTTCCATTGGTCTATGTCTCTGTTTTGGTACCAGTACCATGTTGTTTTGATTACTGTAGCCTTGTAGTATAGTTGAAGTCTGGCTATGTGATGTCTCTGGCTTTGTTCTTTTTGCTTAGGATTGTCTTGGCTATGCAGGTTCTTTTGTAATTCCATATGAAGTTTAAAGTGGTTTTTTCCAGTTCTGTAAAGATGGTCATTGGTAGCTTGATAGGGATAGCATTGAATCAACCAGAATACTAGATGATGGGAGCAGGTTTGCTATAAAAAGTCAGTGGATCTGATTTTGTAATGGGGTAGGCTGCAACTGATACTCTTCTGCTCCATCCAGATCCCTTTTCAGAACAGATGGCTCTATTCCTAGCTCCTGGGAATATTTGCTGATAATGGCTCATGGCTCTATCCCTCAATTAATATTGCTTTGCAGTTCCAGAGAACTGCCTCATCTAAGGTGTGCACCCCTTCCTACGAGATAGCAGATGGCCACATAACTGGCTAATGTGTGTATAAGAGACCTGGCCTCTTATCTCAGTTTAGGACAACTCTCAGGGACCATCCAAGCAACACAGTCTGAAATCTGTTTTGCAACCACATCATGGGTCAGTTTTTTCCTCTGCACAATCCTGCCTTCCTCGCTTCCCTACATCCTGACAGCACTCCCCAGTAAACCTTCAGCAGGCAACTTTCCATCTCAGGGCCTATTTCCAAGAACCCCAGTTTAAGATGCAACAGAAGTGGAAACATAAACCAATTATTTGGTGCTTATCCTTGAAGTCAAGGCCTAGAACCTTGATTGGACGGTATGTATCTGTCCTCCTGGGAAAAGGGTATAAACAAGTTTGAACGATGTTACTCTAAGCTATTTGCATCTGGAGCCCAGGCCTCTGTTGGGGGTTCAAATTCATGAATGATCATTACTCTGTGCCTCAGGGAAAATGTATGGGTTTTGGGAACAGGGGCGGTAGAGTTGGGGGTTGTGGAGAGGACTTGGACTGACATTCTTGTAAAGGGAAGTACATTTTGTAACAGTGGCAGTGTGATAAGGAATTCAGAGTAAAAGAGGGGGACGGAGGAAGGAGATAACTGTTTCAAAGACATCCTGGGCTGCCTGTATTGGAGGTTTTGTTGGAGAAATACATTTGGGAGCAAAGGACCCTTTCCAGCATCTCAGGAATCACACTTTCCTTTCCTTTTGATCTGTAAGCTGTGCCTCCCTCGTTTTCTGCCAGCAATGATGGGAAGGCAACCTTCATCACCTCATTCACCAGCCTCTCCTGCCTGCCATCAACTTGAATAAACAAAGCCTCCGGGGGATGGGAAGTGTGGGGGAGTATTCAGGGTAACCTGGTTTAGCTTACTGTGTGTTGTGCTCTTGTTAGGGGAAGGGGGCTTGCTTGTGTGGTAAGATCTTGGTATTGGCTCCACTTCCTGCTGGGCTGTGGGTGGCCATGTGCCATGGCTGGGGGCTGGAACTGTAGCTGGATACTCTTGCATGCTTTATTCTTGCCCTCCTGGGTGGTATTCTACCCTTAAGGCCATGGGGACCGGTCCAGCTTGTGCAAAAATGGGTTCCCTGCTCAGGTCTATAGATGAATTGCCAGGCAGAAAAATGAGATCTGCAGTAGGCTCTGCCAGCTGCAGCCTGTGGGCTGGGAGGTAGAGTGGGGGAAGGCTGCTGAATAGGCAGGAGGTTGTCATTTTTAGACCATGACTAATAAGAAATCTGGATTTTCTCAGTTGTAAAACCTCTTCCCACTCTTTCCTTCTCCTCTCCACAATGTAATTGCAAAAGTCTAGAGCTCTGGAGTTATTTTATGCTCTCTTTTGATGGCCTAACGTGAATTAGAAGCTGGAAAACATTGTACATGGGAAACACTATATGTGCATTGTGTATTACATCTTAAGCTAAATGTTATATGAGAACAAATGGTTTAAGGGAGCTTGTGTGCACAAGAGGTTGGCAATCATTTTGAGCCCAACATTTGGCTCACATTAGCAATTTTCAAATATTCATGTTTACATTTGAATACAAAGATTTCTTATTTTAAACCAATTGCTGCTGATCAGTAGCATAACTTCAAATTTGTTATAGCCTACAGAAATGGGGAAGCAAGAAGGGCTGGAGTGAAGTGGAAACTTTGAACTTGAAGTTAGAAGACATTGGCACTCAGCTCTTCCAGCTGCTAGCTGTATGATCTTGGGCAACTTATGTTTTATCTTCCCTCAGTTTACTCAGTAATTAAATGACGATAACAGTTTGATCTCAGGGGGATATGGGGATGAGCAAAAGAGATAATAAATGTGAAAGTGTTTTGAAAAGCATTGAATTCTATGTAAATGTTAATTATTATAAGTATGTGTGAAAGTGGTACCAAAGCTTAAGAGGATTCCGGTAAAATTCAGGTCTGAGTCCTAATTTTAAAATCCTAATGAAAAATTCAGGCCCAAAAGGGTCAGATGTGAGTCACAAACAGGAATATATAAAGCCCTAGGAAATATGGCTGTCACTAAACCCAATTCCTAGTTCCACTGAGTATTTTTCCATGTGTCCTGTATCCTCACAAAACAACTTTCTTTTTCTCTCCACATTTTATAATTTTATGTAGTTATTCATCACTAACCTTCTAGTCTTGAACAAGAGATACTTCTGTTCCATGGTCTACTTCCCTTCGAAGTCATTACTATTGCTTCCAGGTTTATCTCTTAGGATTTTTTTCAGCCACTGGGACTTCAAACTCTGCAGATTTTGCCTTAAATAAAGAGTCATTCCAGTTCTACAACATACCAGTTTCACAGAACAGTTCACTGAAGCCATCAAACATTTAATATCATTGCAACGTTAAGAGTTTAGTGCAAACTAGGCACTTCTACCCATACATCTTATCACATTACAGACACTTCTGACGGCAATCTGACTGTGTGTTAGGGCGAGGAGAGAGGGATGCAATCAAGTTAAATCTGTGTTCTAAGGCCTTTGCTAAGCTTTTCTATTTGCTCTAGGGCCTTGTAGCTATTAGGGTGTTTTGGGCTGCAAGTAACAGAAAAATCCTCATTCGATCTGGACTAACCATAAAAAAAATGTATTACCTCACCTAAGAAGACCCTAGAGATTGGTTATGGGCTACAGTTTCAGTTCACCAAGGCCTGGCCTTCACCTCTCTTTTAGTAGCCCTGTTCTCTTCCGTATGTTGATTTTATCCTCATACCATTAGTTAGATGGCTCTAGTAGTTCTAGGTGTGAAAATGGGATGCAGAAGTTCTCCCAAAGAAGAGGGCACATCTCTTCCAGTGTTACCTTTTTAGAAGTGAGAAGCTTTTCCTTGAAGCTCCAAGTACATTTTCTTTCATGTCTCATTGGTCAGAATTTCGGGTCCTATGCCAGTTTATAGATCAACATTTGGCAAAGGAGAATATGATCACTGTGCTTGGATAAGACCAAATCAGGATCTACTCCCTGGAGCTTTGAGTGAAGGTGACTTTCTCTGAGTCTTGTAGACACCTGAACAAATTTGAGTTCTGAAAGGTTGGAAAAATGGGGAGAAATTGGTTGGGTGGGCAACCCAATGTATTCACTTCTTACCTTTCAGAACAGACTTCTGAGTGTGCAACTTAAAATGTTGAAAATTGCTATCCCTTGCTGAGAGTACTATTGTATACAAAATGCTTTAAATAAGAACCCAGAGCAGCGGTAAGTGTGAGCTGACATGGGAAAGTGCTCTTCCACTCCTTCCAAAAAAAGAAATCACGCATACCAGAAAACATCCTTTAGACAGAAAAATCCCCACAAAGCTTTGTAGAGAATTCTGGCATAACTTTTGTTTTGTTTCCTTTTATTTAAAATATACAGAAGGAAAGTAGAACTCTGTGGCTGAAAGTTGTGATAAATTATTTCAGAATTAAGCTGTAAAAGAGGAAAATCACAATTTCCTAGACTGAAACAACCACAGCTGGCAGTTGGGAAAAGCAATATAGGCTTTTGATTTTGAGTTGGCTTAAAGTCCAAAGCAATCCCAAGGAAGTTTTGACTCTGAAGTAATTCTAATTCTGGGTGATTTGGAAAGAATTCTAAACAAATCCCATGAATAAGGCTACATTAAAAAGCTACCATTGATAATAGATATTATTTACTCTTTTTACATACGCTTAAATGTGCTTTCTGTGAAAGCTCGCTCCATAAAAATCATCAACTATATTGGTTACTATTTTCAGGTAAAGAATTCTTGTTATGCTCCTGTGAGGCACCTTGGCAGAAGAATCCCCAGTGCAATAACATCCAGGAGGGAAAGCACCCATCTCTCCGACACAGCCACTGCAGTTCTACAGTTGGGAAGTGAGGCAGCCATCAGAGGGGTGGGGTGACACTCAGCTTCTGTGGGTGTTCCTGCCCCTTGCTCTGGGTCTGTGATACCTCTGCAGCATAGGTGGTCTGCTTCTACTCCAGAAGGGTCACCTCTTCACCTATACTCCTTGTCCCCTGCCTTGATTTCTGTCTGCATTCTGCTAGATCTGCCTCATTGGAGATGATATACATGGAAGTCTGAAGCATCTCTTCTCATTTCCAAGCCGGCCACTCCATTTTAATTGTCCATTTTTAACTTCTTGGCTTTTGAAAGGCACCTAGTTCCTTAACTCTGTATATGTCTTGGGCAAGGCTGTTTTCCCACTTAGTCCTGTTTTGTTTCTTTTTGTAAGATGAATCTTCCAGGACTGTTGTTGGTGAGCTAGACTTGTCACCTGCTGTCATCAGGCTCTGTTGATGAAACATCTCAAGAAGACAGATGGGACAGTCTGATCAAGCCATGGACTGTCGGAGGAGGTGGCCATTCACAGAGCAGATTATTGGGGTCCCCAAAGGACTTAGTGCCCTTATAAGTTTCAGGTGTCTTTCAGATTTTAATACTGTAAGGATAGCTGCAGATAAACTCTAGCAATTGCTCAGCAGGGTCTCATTGAAAATTTTAGATGTGTATGCTTGTATTATAAGACACAGAGTCCTATTCCTAACCAGTTGTTGACTGACATTAAGTCTGCTGGCAGGGTTAGAGACTATGGAGTGGGGAATACTATGGAGAGGATCAGACCAATCTGAGCACCAATCTGGGGTCCAAGGCCAAGGCTGGGCCAGTTAGATGGAGATACTATACAGGAAGGGGTGGAAGAGGCAGATGAGTTATAACAGGGTGTTACTAAAGAGGAAGCTGGAAAAATTGAAGTCCTACTAGTAATGACCAGCAGGGCTATGAGTATTCAGATCTAAAAGTCTGTGAATATTCGACTTTTAGATCTTTAGACAGTCATGCTGATGGGGGCCACACATTTTTTGCCCATTTCCTAAGGATGATATACTAATTTGTGGATAAGTTGATTTCTTTCTTTCTCTATGAGATCTATGTTGGGAAGATGTGAGAGGCAGCCCTGTGCTCTGGAAAGGTGAGCAAATAGATCAGTTTAACGTGAGGTTTCCTTATGAAGTTGTTTATATCACTACCCAGCTCTCGCATACGTTCTAAATATTACATTCTTAGGTGAATATGCTTTTCCTTTGCTTTTATTTTGTCTTTGATAATAATAATAATATCATTTATTGATTTTCTTCTATTTTGTGCTGTTTTATATGTCTATCTAATTATATCTTTTCACCTCTCACAAAAACCCTACAAGTTATTATTACTCACGTTTTATGAGTAAAGAAATTGAGGCTCAGAGACTTGACTAACAGCACATAGTAAATGATGGAGGGAAATACAGCCAGGTCTGTGATTCTCCAAAGCTTCAGTCTACCCAGTGTACCATGCTACCCCACCAAGCCAGGATGGAAAGTGAGCATATGATTCTTTGCAACCCTCCTCCAAGGTAACTTAAAGGTTAGTGGATGATCGCTATGCAAATTAGTCTTTCATAATTTAAGGGTTCCCACATAACCCCACCAGTACCAGATAATATGATTTATTTTCACAGAAGACTTTAATGATCCTACCACTTTAAGATGTCAGCATTTCTGTATGAGAAATGTTGTTTCTCTCCAAGCCTTGTGACTGAGGAAGTCAAATCAACATATCCGAAATTCTATTTTACAGTAGTGATTAGATCCCCACCCTGTACTGCACATAAGAAAGTGAATTTAGAGTTAGAACTGATGGGTACCAGATGGGCTGAAAAGCAGTGGGGTTGGGGGCGGGGAACTAACATTCAGCAAAAAAAGGTTAAGCTTGAGTGTTATTCAAAGTTGTACAAAGCAAAATTTTAGCCTTGACCACTGCTCCAAGGCGTCTTTCTATCTTCCTCCTATCTTGTGATTAATTAGGATTGAGGCTAAGAGCATGAGAGGAGAAATATCAATGGAGTAGCACAGATGAACAGTTGAGTGGAGGACTTGTTGAGGTTTGAGCAAAAAAATTGGCTCGAAGTTTCTTTACCTTATTTGTGTTTTGTTTCAGACTTCACAGTACTAGACTTAAAAATATGTATGTGTGTGGTGTTAATGCGTTTAACAGCATGATTGATTTCACAGATACTTGAAGAGACTGACCAGGGGTCCACGCTCTCAATGGCAGAACATCAAGCTTGAGCACATTTCATTTTGAGTAGCCAGCCTGTAAAACAGCAGCTTCCCTGGGTTTGTTCCTGCCCTCTTTGGACTTGCTGATGAGCTGAGCATGATGCTTGGCAATGGTGCCATTGTGAGACAGGGTGGCTAGGGAAATGGCAGCACCATTGCACTTATTACTCTAAACCGAAGCATTGGGTGTATAAATAAAAGAGTGTCATGGCTTTCTTGGTTTTGAAAGAAAAAAGCTTTTCAACAGCAATGTTATTAAGTTCAGCTCCTGCTTTCTTTGCCAGCAGCTCATTGAGGAGAATGGGGCTTAAAGGGGGTGGGGTGGAAGCGGGCAGCCAGTGAGCCTCATTAGCCAGCCACTGGAATCATCTGGGGTCAATATGTGGTGACCGCCCACTATGGCTCCATTGCAACAAAAGTCTTTGAGGCCTCCCAAACACATATCAACCCTCATATATCTGGGGGAGTGACTTGAAAAAAACAATTTTTAATACACAGAAGAATGCTTTTCTCTCCTTGATTGCGAAGGTGATGCTTCTTTGACTCAGGAGGGTCTACATTAGAGCTTACCACTTCAGGAGCAACATAATCAGGATTACTCAACGGAATCTCCTGAAATCCAGAATATATTTCTTTAGGCAGAGACTGGAGAAGATCAACCCTGAAACCTGTATTGTGCACGACCTTCACTTGGCTTCCGTTCTGGGCTGCTCTAGAATGTCCTGGGCAGTGTGGAACTGGGCTGTGACAGTGTTTAGTGTTGTATGTTGCAGGAAGGCTACTGCTTCCCAATGACCTGAGCCTGTCATCTTGTTTCTACTGCCAGAGAACCTGGGCTCGTCATCCGTGCCCTTGGCAGATCTGCACTTATTAGTAAATCTTGGTGTGTGAAAGCTGGAAAGGACTTTGGATACTATTTTTAGGTAATCCTTTTCATTTTACTGCTGAGGAAGCAAGCCCAGGGAGGACGAGTGACCCATCTAAGACCACAGAGCCCTTGGTACAGAACCAGGGACTAACCTCTCCTCTTGTCTCCTAGCCTCAGTTTCTCTGCTCGGTCCCTTGCCCTGCTTCTTCTGGGTCTCCTATGGGGCTTTTCCTGGGTTGGGTCTCTGGGATTTGCCGAATCCTGGTCCTGCCACAGCAGAGACTTGGCTGAGGTCCTTAAAATGTCCTCGGGAAGCTGCTGCCAAAGAGGCTCCCTTTTTGAGTAGCAGACAAGCTTGTTTAGCACCATCCAGGAGGTAAAAGAGAGTGGAGCCAATTCCATGTCCAGAATACTGGAACCTTCTTTTCCACATCTAATTCTCTGGTCTCCCGTGGTGTATGAGTTTCTTGTTAAATTAATGTTTGCCTGTCTGGAGTGCCAGAGGGATAGATATTATAGGCCAATTAGAGATAAAAATCAAACCAACCAGAGTTGTCCTTTTAAAAATTAAAAGTCCTTTTTATGTGCTGAGGAGGTGTTGGCATTATCATAAAGACTAATTAGGACATTTTACAACATCCTGGTAACAGGAGGAAACAATATTGTTGGTAACTTTAAAGATTATTAAGCATCTTTAGCACTTCAGGTCAGATATTTAAGATGCTTTCTGTGCTCACCTGCTGTTGCTGCAGGAAGTATTTTATTGTCTCATAAGAAGAAATGAGCATTTTGAAGGCATAAATGCCCGGCTGTAACGGACGGTCCTTCACTTTGCAGAGCCCAAAACAGGGTCTCCAGGAAGAGTTAACTGTGACTCCACATGAGATTTGTAACACAATGTTTATCAGCCTGCATGTGAAGGCAGTTTCCATCTTGACCACCTGGAGAAAAGCAATCCCCTCAAAGGCAGAAATTACTTACAAGGAGGAGGCTTTGTTATGGCATTGGCAGCAGGAACATGGAAAGCAGACCGTGCGTATTTCTGTGAAAAATGCTGCCTTCACTTGTAGGCAGATGATTCTCCCACATTCTAGCAGACAGGTTGGAGAAAACTGAAGCATGAAAGAGTGGGAGTGGGAATGGGGTCCATGGAGCAATTCCCGAGGGAGATCTTGTCTGTGATTTGCCAGTTTCTCCTAGAAAGCACTGTGAACTCCAGCAGATTCTTCCGAACTTGATTGAAGACAAAAGGCTTGTGGCAGATGCTGACTGGATGCTCAAATTGCATGCTGTTGTCATTGAAAGTCTTGAAATTCAAATGTCCTTAAACAAATATGTAAATTAATGTGAAGGTCAGACAAAGCAGAATGGTAAATTTTAGTGTCATGAAAATACCCAAAACATAAGATCTATGTGCAGAGATTTCCAGGAAGCTAAGGAAATCTTAAATCGTTCCCAGCTCCAACCTGAAACGCTTTATAGGCTGTGCATTTTTATCTGTGAGACTGTTGGAGAGACTTCCACAGTTTCAGCAATTTTAATTGAGACTAAAACCACACAATTAGGTTTTACTTAGTTATCAGTGAGAACAGTAGCTATTTACTTTATAGTCCTAATGATATTACAAATGTAAAGAAAGTGCGGGGCAGAGTTAATACTTAACTCTCAGCTTTGTACTCGGGGATTTTGCCACATGAACTCTTCACTTTAATTGGGATTTTTATAGTGTGATTTCAGAATATGGCTTTGAAACTTTGCCATTTCCTGCAGGCTGGTCTGCCACACTCCAATTCTCAAACAACAATTTCTTTTTTTTAAAGGGTATTTTAAAAATAGTAACTAAAATGTGGTCTTTTATTAAGCAGAATCTGAAAAAAAGAAAAACTTACCAACACACGCTACCCATACATAGTTAATGTCTTTGTGTATTTCTTTTCACCTTTTCACCCTTATGAATAGATTTATTTAAGTTTTATTTAATTGCAACCACAGTATTTATGTGATTTTATATCCTCCTCCTTTCACCTAATATATTGTAACCTTTGCCCACGTTATTTTATGGTATTTGTAAACATAATGTTTAAGGGCCTCATAATCTGTTATTAAGTGGCTGTATTACAGTTCCCATAACCAATATTCTCTTTTAGACCTATAGGTTGCTTCTAGTTTTTCTGGACAGGTTACAGAGCTAGAATGAGGTTAGAATTAGGTTTGAAATATTTATCTAAATTTGTGTTTTGCCCCTTTCCAGACTGCAAATATGCAATATGGAAGTTCGTTTAACTACACCCTAGCCAGCACAGATTTCTTTTTTTCTATTGAAAACCCTTTGCTAACTTGATAGATTACTAATGGTATTTTGGATTAACTCTCATCTCTTTGATTATTTATTCAGACTCTTTCCCGCCAACGTTTTGTCAATGAGTTGTACTTTCTTCACTATGCAAAATTATTTCTCAATTAACCTCTTTATTTTAGTTATTTTATCTTATGTTCAGAGGTTTAAACTTTTTATTCAGTTAAATCCATGTAGCTTTCTCTGTGGCTTTTTCTAAGCTCTTAAACTTAGAAATTTCTCTTCATTCCAGAGGTTTGACAAATATTCAATTTAGTTGCCTTTTAGTTTCTTTCGGTGGCTTAATTCTTTTACCATTTACTCTTTAGTGCACTCGGTATTTATTTCTGTTTATGGTGTAAGATATAGATATACACTGTTTTTGCTTCTAAATTACAGAACTGTTTTACTGACTGAGTTCCTTTTGCCTTGTGATGACTTCTTTATCGGACATTAAGTATGTGTGTGTGTGTGTGTGTGTGTGTGTGTGTGTGTGCGCGCGCGCGCGCACATGCTCGCGCGTTCAAGATTTAGGCATTTTTCGTAAGAACTATATCAACAGCCATTGGGATCAGTCACTTTTATTTACATATAAAAATATCTACATCTTTGCATTGTGTTAGGCTCCTTTGACTAGGCAATTGTATCGCTTATTTTGGAGTAAAAAAAATGGGGTGATTGTGAACATTAGACTATTGTGTGAAAATCCCTGAGAAGGTCAAGAAAGAGCGGACTCTTGAGCAGCCTGTCTGTATTAAGGGTGCTCATCAGATTTGTTTATGGAAACCAAAATATGTACGCATACAACCTTGGGCTCTATCAATAGCAATTTTCACTTAGTAGGTCTTAATTGGGGCCTGAGCATTTCTGTTACATAAAACCTGCACAAATGAGCCTAATTTGCACCCCCAGTTGAGAAAAGTCTGGAGCAGGGGTCTGTACACTCTGGACCATATACCAAATCCCAGCCTGCTGCCTGCTTTTGTGTGACTCACGAGCTAAGAATGGTTTTTACATTTTTAAATGGTTAAAAAAAATTTAAAGAATAGTATTTCATAAAATCCAAATTCCAGCATTCAAAAATAAAGTTTTATTGAAACCCACCTGTGCTCACGTATTTATGTTTTGTTTATGGCTGCTTTTGTGCTATTGTGGTGGAGTTTATTCATTGTGACAGAGACTGTATGGTCTACAAAGCCAAAGATATTTACTATCTGCCACTTTATGGAGAAAGTTTGTGACCTCTTGTCTAGAGCACTGAAATGAGAATTAGAGTTCCCTGGTTCTATCTAGGGTGTCATGGAAGCACACTGCTAGAATGTTTTGTTGTTGTTCATCTCAGTATGAAAAATACTATAGTTATGTCAGGGTTCTAAGGGCAAGAAACAGTGCTGAAAAATATTATAAATTGCAGGTCTTCCATCCTTCGCAATAATGTGAATTTGACATCCTGAAATCCTGCTAAAAAATAGCCCAAAATGCTGCATGAAATAGAAACAAACCAGTCTTTCAATACGTAGCTGAACTGGAAATAAATTTAGGGTAACTTTTAGAGGCATCAAACAAGTTAGAAGGACAAGCCCAGATGCCTGAGAGTACACTGAAACTGGCAGTTGGCTTAAGGGAATCTTCTGATCCCTGGTGATTTCTTGGGGAAACCAGAGACAAGGCCTTGGGCCAGTGACAGCAGGGAGTTGGAGTGTCCCTCTCCCACAGTAACACCAGGACAGTACCCTGAAGGACAACATCCTTATCAAAAGGGTGACCTAGAAAATAAAGGCACACAAGGGGAGATAAGAAAGAAACTTGCTATCTTGGCCTTTGGTTCAGAATAAGGAAAATATTCTCCCCTAATAATTCATAACACAAACTAGCCCGTATGCAGATTTGGGGCCTGGATTCACACAAAGTACAAGGTGTGAAGATCCAATGATTTAGTTTAGTTTCAAGTTGATGGTGCTCCTATGTACCTGGCAGTAGCAAATATGTATCCTCTCTGGGGGAATAAGCCATTCTACATGTGGCTTATATAATTCCTACATATAAAGTTCCAATAGGCATGAACTCACACATGGATATACACACTAATAACAAAGCACATGAGGAACTAAGGCACCATGAGTGAGAGTCGGAACAGATAACAAATAGCAGAAGTGGTCTTAAAAAGGAACTATTGGATATAGAATATAAAACAAGTTTAAGGAAATAAAAAAGTCAAAAGTATGAGTAAAGAAACAAGAGACCATTCTAAATGGCCAACAATTTAGAAAAGGATAAAATAGAACTTCTAGAAACACACACACACACACACACAAATAATTAAAATAGTGCAATGTCAATTTAATCTGCTGTCTGACCTTTCAGGAGAACAAGTGACTACACTATATGGGTGATATAGGTTGATATAAGATACTTTAACAATGACCTGTAGAGAGCTCTGAAGGACAGACTGAGGAGTTTGGAACTTATTTTGTATGCCCTGAGGAACCTCTGACATCTTTTGAGCAGGATTGATGATAGGAAGATTCAGGTCTCATCATATTTAACTCCAAGACTACCATCTTTCAGAGAACAGTTATGTCCCTCCGTAAAAGAGTCAGGGGCCAGGCACAGTAGCTCTCGCTTGTAATCCCAGAACTTTAGGAGGCTAAGGCAGGTAGGTCACTTGAGCCTAGGAGTTCAAGACCAGTCTGGGCAACATGGTGAAACCCTGTTTCTACAAAAAAATACAAAAATTAGCCAGGCATGGTGGTGTACACCTCTAGTCCCAGCTACTCGGGAGGCTGAAGCAGGAGGATCATTAAGCCCAGGAGGTGGAGGTTGCAGTGAGCCAAGGTTGGGTTATTTCATTTCAGCCTAGGCAACAGAGTAAGATCCTGTTTCAAAAAAAAAGAAAGTCTCAAGAACCTTTAATACTGCAACTCAGTTGCAGGGTAAAAATAAGGGGCATGGTGTGCAAATGGCAAGTCCAATCCTATCATCAAACAGACAAACCAAGACATTAATGTATGTGTTATTGATGTAAGCACGGCCACCAAGAGGCAGGAAAATGAAGAGCAAAAGAAAGATGGTGGGCTGAGATAGAGAAATTTTGTAGGCAAATGGGAATTGTGGCAGGGTGAGTAGGCAGGTAAGTTAACAATACGTAGAAGTGAAGATGGGAAGGAAAACAGTCTGGAATGAAAACACAGAAAGGTAAGTGGTTGCCGATTTAACCTCAGGACGCATAGTATCAGCATGTTACACTCTGAACATTGGTTCCCCCTGGAAATTCATGTGATGGAACTTAATTCCCAATGTGATAGTACTAAAAGGTGGAGCCTTTAGGAGGTGATTAGGTCAGAAGGATGGAGCCCTGGTGAATAGAATGCCCGCACTTGTAAAAGAGGCTTCAGGGAGCCTGCTTGCTTCTTCCACCATGTGAGGATGCAACAAGGAGGCGCCATCTTGGAAGCAGAGAGCAGCCCCCAGCAGAGGGGGCTTGGAAGCAGAGAGCAGCCCCTGAATCTGCTGCTGCCTTGACTTTGGATTTCTTATGATCCAGAACTGTGAGCCTCAAATTTCTATTGTTTGTAAATTACCCAGTCGAAGGCATTTTGTTATAGCAGCTGAAGAGATTAAGACACAGCACCAGGGAGTTATCAGAAAACCAATCTTATGTGGATCCCAGGACATATGTAGCAGAGAGGGAGAGAATTTTCTCTCATTCTGAAGACCGAAGCCTTGATTTTATAATCATTCCTGAAATTATTTGTAAAATAATTAGTATTATTTCCCTAAGAACTCACCTTTCAAAATTACACATTAACCCTTCTTTGTACACTTATTGCTTTGTTTGATGATGTTATTCGTTTAACATTGCAGCCCCTGCCCCCACCCACCCAGCCCTGCCGGCCTCTTAACACTCTGACTCCACTTTCTGAAGCCTTTTTCAAAAATTTCCCAGACGGCTCTGAGGAGGTTCTCTGATTCTGCTTACATCCTGTTTTCTGTCTGATCTTCGTAGGTTAATCTCACTGTGAGATGGCAGGCAATTAATGAGACGTTATGTTAATGAACACACCAGTTATTATTTAATAATTATGTTAGCGATAAAAACAGTTATGGGCTAATTGTTACAATTACTATTAAAGTAACAAACTGAAGGTTTAATTTATGTCTACAGTTCAGTTAAAAATAAATTTAAACATAGAATTGTGAGCAAATGACTGATATATAGGAGACAAAGAATGCGTTCATACGTGTGAATGTTGACAGCTGTCAACCCCAACCAACAAACGTGGCGTAAGAAAGATGTGGATGCTGAGAGACTTTGTGAAAAGTAATCGTAGGCATTTCCTAAGGAAAGCAAAACTGCTAGAAAAAATCTGTTTGAAAGAACATCAGCGAATAAGATATTGGGATTTTTGATTATAGTGTCAAGGTCAAAAAGGTATCTACACAGGATACAAGCCATAACTAGATCAGGTGAGCTCTCTTCTTAGTCACCAAATAGCCATTGACTTTTGGCAGTTCATCATGTTCTCTTAAATAAGAAATGAGTATTTATAGAGATGTTGCTTCCCAGACATCAAAGTAACCTTTACTGGAGTCGGCCTCTGGTTGTGTGTGTGGGTATGTGTGTACATGCGTGTACACAGGCACATGCAGGCACGAGACTGCAGGCAGACTTCTATGATTAGCCTATTTGCAATGAGGATTCCTTGCCCATAAATCGTTTCTCTTAAAATTTCCTTCTTGAGATAATACATTGCAAAAACTATTTGTTGTTAATGGCAAATCAAGCTATGAGGACGTTTCTGGATTTGTGAAGAGAGTGTCGTGATCATAAGTCATGTCTGCCTTTCTGCATCTTCTTTATTATTATTTTAAAATGTAGTCTTTTAAAAAACACATCATTTGATCTTAACTAGTTTTCTTCTTTTTTTTTTTTTTTGGCTTGGACTCATAGGCTATTCATCTGGGAGGGAACCTAGAGCTCAGCTAGTCTAATCCATTCATTTTCCAGATGAGACAATCAAGGACCTGAAAGAGAAAGTTATTTGCCCAGAGTTACCAGGTCAATTTGTGTCAGATTTGGAACTAAAATTCCAGCCTTTCACTACTTCTCAGACACTATCTCTGCTCTGTTCTTTCCAGGACTCATCATCAAGTACATCATAAATAATGATTTCATTTTATATTTGTAAAAAATTATATAGTTTTTAAAATACTTTGGTATATATCATCTCACTGACCCTCATAACACCCAATGAGATAAGCTCAGGCATTTTTATCTATATCTTCTTTTTTTTTTTTTAATACTTTTGTATTCTTTTTTTGTATGTGTGACAAAGTCTTGCTATGTAGAGGCAACATCTCGGCTCACTGCAACCTCTGCCTCCCAGGTTCCAGTGATTCTCCTGCCTCAGCCTTCTGATTAGCTAGATCTACAGGCACATGCCATCACACCTGGCTAATTTTTTATTATTAGTAGAGACGGGGTTTCACCATGTTGGCCAGACTGGTCTCGAAGTCCTGACTTAAGGTGATCCGCCCACTTCAGCCTCCCAAAGTGCTAGGATTACAGGTGTGAGGCACCGCACCTGGCTTTTATCTGTATTTTAAATGGATGAGAATCCTGAAATGTATTTGTCCAAGGTCACATGCTAAGTCAATGTTAGAAGTGCTACTGAAAGCCAGTCTTGCCAGTTCTGGCTTACTGCTCTTGCATTGCTCCAAGAGACAGGAAAACAAGGGCTGAGATAATAGGGATTTATTGAAAAAACTCGGAAGCTACTTTAAGTTTCCCTTATAAATATTTTTTCAAAATATCAGCCCATCACGCCTGAAGAATTTCCCCTAGGCATGTTCTGCACGAATTCTGCAGAGTCTATGTGGCAGTGAGGAAAGCCAGACAGACATTTGAGCTGTGAACAGTTCGAATCTATACAAACTTTTCATAGACTGTTTAGGGTCAGCAATCCTAATGCAGTGATGCTAAGCAGTGCCACTCACGAAGCCCAAAGCCCTACCTCCTCTATAGGCATTAAAGAAGGAATGGCAAAAAGGTAAGAAGTTAGAAGAATAAGAATGAAAGATATGACATAGGAGGTAGGGGTAAAAGAAGAAGATGGAACAGTGGTGATAGGTATTATACCAGTCGCCATTGCCTGAAAGTCTACTGGAGTGTCGGGGGTGGGAGATAACCAGTGTCAGACATTCTGGGTTGGTATTTAGAATCACCCCTTTTTCTAGCTCTTAATTGATCTATGTCCTTGCTCCATTTGTGATGGCCTAGGGTAGTAGTGAACATCAGCAAACCTTTCACTTAGGTTTTTTCAGGTCCCGGTAGACATGGCCAAAATTAATGAAAACAGCTGATAGCTATTAAGAGGAGCTGAAACAACAAAGCTAACATTTATTGAGAGTCTTCTGAGCGCCAGGCTCTATTCTAAGTCTTCTATGCATTTTAGCTCATTGAATTCTCACAGCTCTATGAAGTAATTTCCTTTTATAGATGAGAAAAATTGATGCACAAAGAACTGAATTATCTTGTTCAAAGTCACATAAGTGGCAGAGTTGAGATTCAAACCAGGGCACTTGGGATTAATCACCATGCTTTTTAGGTAAACGCTGAGAAAATATTAAATGGTTCCAGCAAGGACGGAGTCCCTCAGCCCTCTAATGCCGTCAAGGCTTCTAGGCATGCTGCTGTGTTACTTGGTGCAAACTGCATGCAAATAAGAGAAACAAGAGCAAAATAAGCCCTCTGTGGACTGACTGTGTAGACTGGTGATTCCATACGCAATATGTTAGTCTCCTAAAAGGCTGTAAAAACCAGTTAGCTGAAGGTTAGGCAAACCACAGCCTCATGAAGGAGCACTTCTTCCTGTGATTTAGAATATGCCACTCTCAGTGGACTTCAGCTCGAGAGTGTGGATGTAACATTTCCAAGTCCTCCTTCACCATTGAGCTCCAGGGATATAGGGTATTCAGCCTTTCAAAGGCAGAGGGAGAATCAGTCCTGAGAGGTGTTAGAGTCAGGCCAGGGTTACTGGCAGCTTTCTGTGAAGGAGGAAAAATAAATTAGGAACAAAAGTAATTCTCTGTCTTCATTGATTTCAGAAGCTGTTTATTTACAAGTGTTCCTGCAACTTTCCTTCTCCTTTTCAACAAATTTATCACTGGTAGAGGGAAAAGATTTGCTCAATGGTGGCTCCAAGAGTCTTGCAGAGCTTAGAGCTGCCAAGATCAGGAAATGAAACACATACTCTTTGCCAAGGCAATTTTTTTTCCTCATCAGATCAGTGGTCATGCAGAGAAAAGGAACATTTGACAGGTACTCAGGCAAATTTAGTGGCAAGAAAATAGCCACGGCCTCAAATGTGTTGTAGCTTCTGATCAGAGCCACTTGAAATAGTCTGTTCAGTTAAAACAGGGGCCAGCCTTCCAGTGTTGACTTCTGAGTCCCTGGCTTGAGAAAGGTTGAGTAGAATCTAGGTCATTGCTTCTGTGTAGCTGCTATAAGGCATTATAAGACTCAAGAATCCAATTACAGTAGAGCAATTGGATTTAAAACAACCAGAAATGATCGACCTTTGGGGTTAGAGCATGCAACATTTCCTTTGTTCTCCCAAGATGATTTAGCATTTTATAGATTACAGGTCTGTGATGATGCCAAATATTGTTTGAACCTATCTAGTTATCCAGCACGTTTAGGAGACATTGGGGAGGAGACAGCATTTTACTCACCCCTGTGAAGCATTTTCAGTACTCATGAACCATTCTGTTTTTCACTTTCAGTCTTGTATTCAATAAATTACATGAGGTATTCAATACTTTATCATAAAATAGGTTTTGTGCTAGGTGATTTTGCCTAACTGTGGGCTAATGTAAGCATTCCGAGCACATTTAAGGTGGGCTAGGCTAAGCTCTAATGTTCAGTAGGTTAAGTGTATTACAGGCATTTTTGGCTTATGATATTTTCAACTTATGATAGTTTATTGGGATATAAGTTGAGAAGCAGCTGCATGTGTTTTTCAGATCAGAAGGGAGAAGATGTGAAGTCCAGGACTTTATCACTAGCTGTACATATTAAAAACATTTAATACGTTCTCATTTCTTTTGAGTACAGCAAGGCATAAAGAGTGAGAAGAGCCCCCCTCTGCTTCCCCAACAGGGTTTCTCCCTAGGATTTTGATTTTGAGTAACTTCAGCAAAAGAGAAGCTCCTTGCTGCAAAGCCTAGTGAGCTCCTGGGGAGGACACATGCTTTCAAGTCAGCATGGCACAATCAGCTGAATGGTGGCAGAATCTCCACTCATCGCTGGACCTGGGCTCTGCCCTCGAAGTGTCCCCTTTGGGAAGTGCTACTAAGAGCTGCTCAACCATTGAGGCGAAGGTGAACACTTGGAAAAATATGTCACAATCTAAGCATCTAACTAGGAGCTTGGTGCTTAGGAAAAATTGAAGCTTAACCAAACAGCAGTTGTTGCTGTCAGGACCCTAGAGTTAGATGTGTATTTCTCTTTGAATGATGTTGTCTATCCCATGCTAAAGGCAGATGTCACCATTAAGGGAAGGGGAAGAGTCTGTAGGCAGGTGGCTTATGATAGATCAAAGCAAGGAACATCTCTCCATCAGAAGCTTTGTGGAGCAGACCATACAGTTAGGGTTCTTACTCTTTGAAGACTGTGTGGGAAGACTGATTTTCTGCAATACAGCAAGCTGGAGGTGGAGGTATCATACAAGGACAGCTGGGCATCAGAACAGCTTCGTCTGCTCTAACAAGGATGAAGCCTTGACTGATACCAAATTTTAAGAACTGGGAAGACCTGAGGTTCCTATGCATCCCCCAAACAGAAGTGCGCGCATTGTTGCTATCATGGCAATGTAAGCCTGAGCATAAATGAACAAGAATTCTGCTTTTTTCCCAAATCTGACAGATGGAGAAGCTGGGGCAGAGTGTCTATACTTGCATCTGGTCCAGGAATTCTCCTTGCTGCCTCCTCTGGATTCCCTACTTTAGCTGTGCCTGTGTGGCCTCTTCTCACCATTTGTAATGCTGCAAATCATTTCTCCGATATAACTATGTTTATGGTAAGATGGCAGGTGGGAGGGTAAGTCAAACCAAATATGGCAACTAGGTCTACTCAATTTTCTGAAATTTGAGTTCAACCAAGGTGTTATATAATGGCTAAACTGTAAATGAACCACCTTAAAAAAGATCGAATGAGTTAATTTGAGTCAGAATTAAGGTAGTACTGTTTTTAACTTTTTATTTTGACATATGTTCAGACTGAAGAACAAAGTTGCAAGAATAGTACAAAGTTTTTTCAGATGCCTTTAATCAAGAGTCCCCCAGTGTTCACACTTTACCACTTTTGTTTCCTCTCTCTTGCATTCTCTCTATATATTTATTTGACAAATTAAGAAAAAGTTGCAGGCACATGGTTCTTTACTTGTGAATTCCTCAGGGTGTGTTTCCTAAAAATAAGAACATTCTCTTACACAACCACAGTACAATCAAAATACAATTAATATTAATGCAGTACAATCAGTTGATCTGTAAACCTTAATCTGATTTTGCCAGTTGTTCTAATAACATCCTTTAGAGTGAGTGTTGCATTTAGTCTTCATATTCCTTTAGCTCACTCTGCTTTGGAACAGTTTACTAGTCTTCCTTCAAAGCAATACATTGAAAAGCATCGAGAGTAGATTAAAGGAAAGAATCAAAATATTACCGAGGACACCAGCTTTCCCTTGATCTCTGTCATAGAATCACGCGCTGATAGAATTTTTAGTTGGATACATGGTCAGCTTCTTAAAGACTTCATTTTCCAGATGTGTCCATCACATTTCTCTGGATGTGACCTTGAGGCTAAAATCCCGAGTAGTAAGAAGTGAGTAGAAGTGATGTGTACAACTTCCAGATCAAGTCCTTAGAGGCAAAGGATGTGTTTTTCCTTTCTCCTATTTTTTATTTTTGCAGTATGGGATGGGATGTGCTGGTGAAAGCAGGAGTGCTCCTTGCACAAGGAGATGATCAACAAGATATCTCTAATAGTGAAGGAACACTACCAGCCCTTGGCTGTCTTACCTAATCACCTCCACTCTACTCACTCTTCTCTAAAATTTAAGGGCTTAAAATAAAACAAAACAAAACATAACTACCATAAAGTTAAAATAAAGTTATTATCTAATATTATTAAATATTCATAACTTATTTTATTTTGTTTTTATTATTTTTTTAAAAGTTTTATTTAATTTCTTTTATTTCTGAGACAGAGTCTCAGTTTGTCACCCAGGCTGAAGTGCAATGGTATGATCATGGCTCACCCAAGCCTCAACCTCCTGGGCTCAAGTGATCCTCCCATCTCAGCCTCCCAAGTAGCTGGGACTGCAGGTGTGTGCCAGCACACCAGGCTAATTACTTATTGTATTTATTGTTGAGACAGGAGCTGATCTCCAACTCCTATGCTCAAGTGATCTGCCTGCTTTGGCCTCCCAAAGTTTTGGGGTTCCAGTATGAGCCACTATGCCTGGCCGTTTGTTTTTTTAAATGAGGAAAAAAAAAATCCATCTCGTATGCGTCATTATAATTTGGGGTTCCTTTCTGACAGCAGGTGTACCAGTAATCGACCAATGCAATTGTGTAAGCCACTGTTTAGGAAAATGTTCAAATCTCTGGAAGTATTTTTGCCAAAGGAAAAAAAGAACACCAAATTTTACAGTATAATAGTGTAACAGTGAGGTGAAGACATGTAAAAATTTTATATTACTAATTTTATCAAGACTGAAAAATTTTGCCTCCTTTAGACTTTTAATTAGCTTTTAAAAATCATTACATTTTCTCATTTGCATTAATGTCAAAGTGTATTCCTTGTGAAATTACAAGGCTGTTTTTGTTATGCAAATTGAATCTCCTTAGAAGAATTTTTGCTTTAAAGATCTACCCCTGCAATTTTAGCATATTGGCATCAGGTGGCAGCAGAGTTGTGGATGTTCTGAGTGTCCTCACCTACACTTCCACTGATGACCTTAGTGTGAATCCCTAAGCTCAATATTGGACAAAAATATGATGTACTTACTTTAAAAATGTGATACAAACTGAAGAAAATTGGCTTTACAGAAAATACAAACAAATCATATATTTTTTCATATGTTCTTTAGCATAATGAAGCTAAAACATTGTCTTAAACTGGCAAAAATTCCACTTTCTAATTCTCCCAGAACCATTCTCATTAACACCCCTTTTTCTTAATTGCTTTTTTCAAGTCATGGAGTTCTCTCTCTCTTGTAGTCTAGACACGGTTAGCCTTTCTGGTTATCGAAAATATCCTGAATTTAAACTTTTCTCTTTAGCTTCTTGCTAAAATTTTTCTCTTATTCCTAAAATATTGAGAGAAAAGATTGTAAATGGTGGCTCTTTAAGCCTATTAAGATCTTGTGTTTATCACTGGTTATACTACATATGGTGTTTTGCTACTCAGAATTCTTTCAAAGTGTTCTCCTCAAATAAGTTAACAGAGTTTGGAAACCTATTGGACTAATCTGCATACAATTTTTTTTTTTTTTTGCTTTATTAACAGTCTTGTTTAGCATTTGGGTTACCAAAGGTAACACCACAAAGACGACAGAAAATGGAAATAAAGTGAATAAGATTTGAATTAGTTTTTGTTACTTGTATAAAGATAAATCTTCTCACTTGATTTGCTTTTTACCACCAACGGGGGGCTACAGGGGAGAATGAGAAGGGAATTCTCTACATGTCCCAGAGAAGCTGCAAAGAAGCAAGGAACATTTTGGTTATAAAGTCGGGTGGGAATAAGTCTGGTGTAACTATGATGCTTGATCTTTTTCCCGTGTCTAAGTCACTGCATATGGCATTTAGGGGCATTTCCTCCTTGTTGCATTTTATTTGGAATTACTGTGTCATTTGACCTAGAAATAACTATTATAAATGTTAGGCACAGAATTTATGATTTGGACTTTGAAATCCTTGCATAAATTAGAAAATAAAAACTGTAGCTCTTTGTCCTACCCAGGTGCAAATATGTCCTTGGAAAGTTGCTTCCTGTTACAGGTAGATTTGGACCTAGAGTTCTAGACAGTGTGACCTGGATGTGAGATCTGGAGTCAAAGGAGATCATTTTGAAGCTTTAGAAGTTGTATGCCCCACTGGAATTTGGTCTTGCATGGTTTCTGTAACTTTGTTTTGGCCGATTTCTCTCATTTGGAATGGCTGTATTTACCCAATACCTGTACCCTCACTGTATCTAGGAGGTAACTATCTTGCTTTCGATTTTTACATGCTTATAGGCAGAAGGCACTTGCCTTGTCTCAGATGAGACTTTGAACTGTGGACTTTTAGGTTAATGCTGAAATGAGTTAAGACCTTGGGGTCTGTTGGGAAGGTATGATTGGCTTTGAAATGTGAGGACATGAGATTTGGAGGAGCCAGGGGCAGAAGGATATGTCCTCACACAGATTTCTTCTTGAATTATACTCCCATAAATCCCACATGTTGTGGGCAGGACCTGGTGGGAGATAAGTTGAATCGTGGGGGTGGTTTCCCCATATTGTTCTCATGGTAATAAATAAGTCTCATGAGATCTGATGGTTTTATCAGAGGTTTCCGCTTTTACATCTTCCTCATTTTCTCTTGCAGCCACCATGGAAGGAAGTGCCTTTCACCTCCTGACATGATTCTGAGGCTTCTCTAGCCGTGGGGAACTGTAAGTCCAATTAAACCTCTCTTTCTTCCCAGTCTTGGGTTTGTCTTTATCAGCAGTAGATGAACACACACACACACACACACACACACACACACACACACACACACACATCAATGTAATTTATAGCTTTATTTATAACAAGGAAATACATAAAAATATGATCCAAAATAAAATGAGCTATTTATTCATGAAATATTTATTGAGCACTTGAACTATACATCTGATGCTATATTAAGTGATATGACATTAAAGATTTTAAAAATAAGATTTCTTCTTCCATGGGGCTCACAGTCTCTTCTATGTAACACATGCTAGAGTAGATTAATGAGAGACTTGAAATATTATTAAGCTGTTAGTTTTCATTTAATTCTCACTTTTTGAAGGTATGAACCACTGAGCTACATAACACATGCTTAGTCTTTGTTAGAGCCTCTCTTTGATAAAAAGAAAAATTAAGGGAAAACTTCTAAAGTGTGGGACTGAGACTCAGCTACAATGTGACTCAGACTCCAAAATGGGCAACTTTCTGGAAATAGCAAATCCATTTATAATAAGAAGCAGCTTTCCAGTGACATTTTTTGCCCCTAGGGAGGACAAATTTTGCAAGATTTTCCCCTTCTGTTCTCCCCCACTAAAATTCTTTTCCATTTATTAAAACATTCAGACCTCACAACAATGTGAGGCAGTAATATTTCTATCTTCATTTTGTATATAAGAAAACTGGCACACAGTGTGTATTAACAACTTATCCCAAGGTCACACAGCCAGTAAGTGCCAGCCAGGATCTAGACACAGACAACTGGACTCCAGGATCTGTGCTTTTAGCCACTTCTCTATGTATTGATAGTCTTAAGCAAGGGGAGAGGGATCAGGTATCTATGACAAAAAAGACATCCCTCATTTTGGAATTTGAGGGATATGCAATGCCTCTAACATGAGTTGAGAAATCAACATGACCTAGCAGTGGTTGAGGCATCAGGGACTGAGTCTTCATGAACTTACCATGGAGTAGGGGTGATAGACATATCTACAAATAGCTATAAGTGAAAGGCAGAAGGCAACCAATGCTCTAAGAAGCTGATGCTTTGTCAGCACAAAGGAGGAAGGAAAGATATTTCATCATGATCTTAGTGACTGGAAAATCTTACCTAGAGATAATTGTTGGTTTGGGTTCTGTTTGTTTTGGAAAGAACTTTTGCTGCCCTTTTATTTGGAATGGACAATTCTTGTTTTTATTCTTGTTGGATGAGCTTTTTTTTTTTGACCTCTGTTATTTGGAAGTAATACCTATCTATGATCAGCAAATTTATAGATTTGTACTTAGGCTGACACTTCTGTCTTCAGCCCAATGGTTACTTTATTCAGCAATCTTGTTTTGGCTCAGAGAGTTTCAGGGTACTCACGTCATCGTGTGATTTTAAACTGGTTGATATTATCCATTGAGCTTAGCTCTTTTTGGATGGAGGGAGCACTTTTCAGCGGGAGGCCCCAGACCTAGCCTGGGACCAGGCACTCACATAACAGGCACTCAAAAGTGAATGTTCATGGAATGAATGAAATGCAAACAATTCACCCTGATGATGAGGACTCCTCTCTATCTATTTATCATATTGCCGAGTCCAATACACTTTTGACATCCCACCCTTTTAATGAGGACAGAAGCGGTTCATTAAATAAATTAACCATTAAGTTGAGAACATGAATGTCAATATAGACACAGGCTGTTAATTTGCCGATCACTGATGCGTCCAGTGCCCAAAGGACCTGAGACCTCGCACATATTGAAATAGCAGGGGATTGGTACACGACTGAGACAGACTGGGCCAATATGGAGCCCACACAATTCCATGGAATTGCAAAATGAAATTCTCTTCTCCCTTGAAAAATGGATGCTCCTTGGCATCAAACTTTGAAAATATCTAAGTGATTAAGCCCTTCTGTTCCCCTTTGACTGTTTTATTTCCATTTTAAAATAGATTGTACTCTTTCTTACTTGTAATTTGGCCTAATGTTGCCTTGAAATAAGAGAGTGATAAAGAAAAGGAGAAGAAATCTTTGATCATCTGTCATACTGTGGAAAATCTGACAGTGTCTTCAATTAACAGATGAGTCCCCAGAGCATTTCCTAGCCTGATCTTCCTCCAGTCCTCTGCCTAATTGAGTGGAGGAAAACAGCCTTTGCTGGGACCTTGGATGGCTGCCGAATGAAGCCATCGTGTTTCAGTGAGGCTAAAATCTCTGCTATGCTCCAGGCTTTTTTTGCATGCTGCTCTTGCTGGCTGCTGTAGCACAGCAGTCCAAGGATGATGGCATTAGTGAGGTGCAGTGAAAAAAGCACTGGAATGGAACACGGGAGAGTTGAGTTCCTGCCGGGTCTGCTGCAACCAGCTTTCAGCTTGCAGGTGCTCCTTGCCCTTTCTGGGCCTCAGTTTTCATATTTGTACATGCCTGGATCAGGGTCTCCAGGGTCTCTTTCAATTCTGACATTTGGTGAGTCCTTCTTGCCATGGAGAAAAGAGAAAGGAGCTTAAGCAGGATAGGGTTGAAAGATCTTTGTTTGGCATATATAAAATGAATATCCTAGAAATGGAATGTTTAGAGTGTTTTTGGTAAATGTGAAGACAGGTGAGGCCAGAGGGCAGGATAGACTATGAGGATGGTTTTGGAAATGCATCTGCAAAATGCTTCACCCTCCCCCGCCACCACCCCGCCCACCTCCATGCCTACTCGTTCCCTACAAAACTGCTAAAGGGATCATATCTGCTAAAATATGAATTCAATTGTATGTTTTTTCTTCTGAATCATAAATGCAACAAGGGTAGGGACCACACCTATCTTGTCCACTGATGTATCCCTAGTGCTGTGCCAGTATAAGGCCTTGCTCGGGGGGGATGCTCCATTAATATTTGTTGGATGAATGAATGCATGCATGCTTAAAGCTTTTCAATGGTTAATCATGGATTCTAATTTCCAAATTGAAACTCAGTACTTTTATCCATAAATAACCTTTGCGATTTTGCCTAGTGACCTCTTTATCCTCATCTTCCACAAGCTTCCTGAATGTATTCTTCCCTCCAACTCTCCTACATCATTGCCAGTTCTCCCAGCTTGTCACGAGGTTTTGCACCCTGTGTCATTGTGCGTGTTGCATTTTCCAGGAATATTTTTCTTCTAGTTTTCCTTCTGGTTCACTAGTTCATTAAAACTCACTTCAGCTCTCCACTAGTCCTGAAAGCCTTTTTGACTCCTCTTCCTTGATTGCAACATAATTGTCTCTTCACCAGTCTGCCGTGGCATCTGATGCACACCTCCTTCTGAATAACATGCTGTTCTGCAGCTCTCACAGTGTCTAGCACACTGTCTAAATATAATAGATGCTCCATTAATGTTGGTTCAATGAAGATTCAAGGAGTTAAGCTTTCAGCCCCTATTTCAGGCTCAAAGTGCTTCCACGTTTTCCCCTCTACTTCTATGGGGCAGGTCCCAGAGCCTGTCTGCTTCCTTCTATGGCGGTTCTTCTACCCCTAGAACCTCGGCTACAGAGCCAAAGTCCATTTTTTCTGTTCAGTCCTGGTTGTTGTCTCAGTGAATGTTCACAGGCTCTTTTTGTTTATTTGTTGATTACTTCATGGAAATAGGAGATAATAAAAATAACATGCTGGTCCTGGTAGTTACAGAGTTATCACAGTGGCTATTTCCCACTTCCCTCTCTACCCAATTCTGATTGTTTTTCCCTTAGTTTGATCCTACTTTTAGATATCTTGTAAAACTCTTCCTTTATAATCTATCTCTCTTAGGCTTGAGGATATGTTCAAGGCAGAATATTAATTATCTGTTGTTATGTAACAACTTATCTACTTAAGATAGCAAACATCTGTTATTTCACACAGTGTCTGAGGGCCATGAATCCAAAAGTGATATAGTTGGGTAGGTTTTGACTCAGGGTGTCCTGTGAGCTGCCATGTTGTTGGCTGGGCCTGCAGTGTCATCTGAAGGCTCAACTGAGGGAGGATCGTCTTCTAGTTCATTCCCACAGTTGTTGGCAGACCTCAGTTTTGGCAGGCTCCTGGCTGTTGGCTGGAGGCCTCCCCTCAGCCCCTCTGCATGTGAGCCTTTCCATAGGTCAGTTTGCAACATGGAAACTCAGAACTTTCATGTCACTACTTTTGCCTATTCTATTGGTCACATAGACCCAGCCCTGGAGCAGGTGGGAGGGACTACACCAGAGTGTGACTATCAGGAGGGCAGAGCATCAGCAGCCATCGTGAAGGCTGATGATCGTAGGCAGAATTAGGGCCTTTTATCTTAAGAAGAAAATAGTATTTTAAGAGATTCCCACCTAGATGATGCCTAGCTTGGATAATCTCTGGTGTATTTGGGGATAATTTTTTCTTTTGCTTCTTTCGTTATGGTCTATAGGTTTGTGTCCCCAACAAAGTTCATATGTTGACACCTACTCCAGTTCAAAGTATTAAGAGATGGGGCATGCAGAAGCTGATGAGGTCATGAGTGTAGATCCCTCATGAGTGCCCTTATAAAGGAGGCTCCAGGGAGCTTGTTTGCCCCTTCCACCATGTGAGCACAAAGTGAGAATATGCTTTCTATGAGAAACAGGCTTTCACCAGACACCAAATAGGGGAGAAACTTGGTTTTGAAGTCTGGCATTAAAGGTCATGGCAAACGTTTGTGATAGAGCATAGGTTTCTATTTCAGTTTCTCCTAGGAAGTTCCCTGAATGTCTCATTTTTCTAAGCTGATCCGGGTGCCTTGATCTTGGGCTTCCCAGCCTTTAGAATTGTAAAAAGAATACATTTTTGATGTTTATAAATTACCAAGTGTAAGATAGTTTGTTACAGTGGCCTAAATGAATGGACACATTTCCTTATCAATGTTATGGAATTTTAATCCAAATGCATTTTTACAATTTCGGTACATTATTTCAGCTGATGCCACTTTAGACTATTTGGAACAGAGCTGAGCAACCCATGCAGTCAGGAGCGTAGAATGCAATCTTGGCCTTAAGCCATCACATTTTCTAGAGTCCGAATGGCAAATTAGAATCAAAATGTCTAATTTTTGCTTTATAAGCGTAGGATTATTTTCAGCACACTGAAAGGAGGTTTCAGGAAAGCAGAAAAGTGCCTAGGCATGTGAAAATGATAGATTTTAAGAAATCACCTGCTTTGTGCTTACTTCTGTTGCTTATAAATTATACTTATGCATTATTCGCATAAGTGATTTTCTAATTAGTTAGAATAGAAGTCCTTAAGGAAAGACAGCCAATGCTGTTGCTCCTCAGAATCTAGTAGATAAATTGACTTGACAGAAACATTTCCAAGGGAATATACTTTAGGGCCCAATGATCAGAATGTGGTGTCGTGAAGTGGATCAGCACACGACCACACAAAGCCTCCTGAGCCACACAGTTCTGCACCTTCATGGCTCAGTGCTGGTCGGTAATCTTCAAGGTAACACTTGCAGAGTCCTAGGAACAGCATACCATGGGGAAGGGCAGTGACAGTTAAGGGTGGCCATGAACAAGGAAGGTTCCAGCCTTTCCCGTCTACCCTTTCTGCAAGCAGAGAAACTCTATAATATTTTTTGTTTTTAATATTGAGCTTCACATAATCACAATTTCACTTTAAGAAGAGATTTAGCAGCTTCAAAAAGAAAGCTAAGAACCTGTAGCCTGGGAGACAATGTAACTGGAGCATCTCAGGAAGGCATCCCTGAGCACACGGCAGCTTTCTTGGTAACCAGCCGAGTGAGCAGAGAGATCAAATGAGTTGTTCCTCTTCAAAATTTTCCTTTGGGAATACCAACGTTTTTTCCTAGTGATGTTGATTTTGTTCAATATGCTGTTAACTGATAAAATCCTATCAAAAGACTCAAGAAATTCTTCCTAATAACATCTCAATCTTCTGAGGGAGGATTTCACTGTCCTGAAGTCAGTGGCAGCTGAGTCTGATGTGGGGTTTCTCAATCGTGGTATTGCTGACATTTTTGGCTAGATGATTCTTCACCATGGAGGACTGTCCTGTGCACAGCGGCCTTTACTGCTAGATGCCAGTAGCACCCCAGTTCCTAGTTGTGACAATCAAATGTGTCTCCGGACACTGACTTATGTCCTCTGTTAGGGGGCAAAATCATCCTCCCTTGACCTCCATGGAGAAGCACTGGTCTGTTGAGTACCATGAACTACCAAAACAGCAATGCCGTTTTTGGCCCTAAATCTGAGGTTGAGTATGCACTGCTCCAGCTTCTTGTGCGGTTGGCTCAGAAACAGACTTTGAAGGAATTCTCCAAAGAGAAATGCCAAGACATTTTGAATAGAGTCCTGGCATTGCTGGAAGAAGTGTTAAGTGTTTGGTCTCCTCAGATAATTTCTTGGAAGCTGGCAGACTCGTTTGGTAGTGCCAGTCTAGTAGGTTTGTCGTAAACCAGGCCTGCCTGCTACTTTACAGGTTTGTGTTGTTTCTCACCAAAGCGTCTTTCTCACCCAAGGAAAAACTGAAGAGGAAAGAAACAGGACAGTGCAATTAATCTTGTTGTTTCAGTAAAATTTTGGAGGGAAAAATAGGAGAGAATCTCGGTTTTGAAGTCTGGCATTAGAGATCACAGCAAATGTTTGTAATAGAGCATAGGTTTCTACTCCAGTTTCCTTCTGGAAGTTTCCTGGATATCGCATTCTTCTGAGCTATCAATGCAATCTCTTTCTGTTATTTAATCACAAAAGATACTTTGTTTCCCTACCTGACACTTGAATAAATTTCCATTTTTCCCTTCTGCATGACTTCAGGCTAAGAACAACATAAACAATAACAACAAAAGAAAAGCTTTATTTGAAGAGAATCCGTATCTAATCAATTGCAGCTGTAACTTATGACACCACCAATTAAAAAGCCTGGGCTTGGGCTGTGCCCAAATGGGGAGGCCACGTGCTGACCTAGTGATTGGTTACCTTGGGGGCACCAAGGGTCAAGGGGCACCTGTTTGTCATTTCCTGTCATAACAGTGCCATTTGCAGGAATGTCCAGGGAGCACACAAGGATGGTATGGGCGTTCTTCCTCAGACATCTCCTCTGATGGTTTTTTCGAGAGGGGACCCAGGAAAGAAAGTGATTTCTTGGTGCTGAGCTGAGGGGCTCTGTGACAGGAACAGAGACCCTGAACAGCTTGTGATCCCAGGCTGAGCTACCCTTGGAGGAGAAGCCTGTGTGTTTCCTCAGTGAAGACCAAAAACAAGAATAGAAATTCTACAGAACAATGCAGTTCAAGAGACCTATGGAGCCCCTGCTTGCCATGGTGTGAGGAATAAATGAACAGAAAACCAGAATTTTTATAGGTTAGATGCTTTCAGCAGAAAGAGCTATGTAAATATCTAGAAGAATAAACTGAATATATTTCCAGGTTATTTTTTGTTATGGGCTAAAGTCTTCAAAGGATGGGGTTGATAATGAGATCTGCCTGGTGTAGGAAACAGACTGAGATAATTGCTGTAAGCTACCAGAGCTTGGCACCTAATGAATGATAGATAAAATTATAAAAATAATGACCTCTGTTAGGGGGCAAAATCATCCTCCCTTGACCTCCGTCATTAGTATTAATAGCTCAGAGGCTGTTACATATCCCTGTACATATCCAAAGGAAAGGAGAGAACAAGGTAAATATCAAGATGACTTAGATCTTCAAGCTAATTTTGTCTCAGTTACCTGTTTTAGGCAAACTGTGAATGATGCAGATAATTCTATCTGCCCTTATATTAGTTTCTTGTGGCTGCTGTGACACATTACCAAAAAATAGGTGACTTGAAACAGCAGAAATGTATTCTCTCACAGCTCTGGGGGCATGAGATCTGAAATCAAGGTGTCTGTGGCGCTGCATGCGCTCCCATTGATCCCCAGAACAAATCCTGTCTCAGTGGCCTGTGTCCTCATGGGCAGAAGAGAAGGTGTGACCAGGGTGGTGATCCCGGCAGGATGTCCTGACAATGGCATTCCCTGATTCATCCATGTCCCTATGAAGGGCACAAACTCATCGTATTTTTATGGCTGCGTAGTATTTCATGGTGTATATGTGCCACATTTTCTTTATCCAAATGCTGGATAAATAAAATGTCCATGTTGATAGACATTTGGGTTGGTTCCAGATCTTTGCTACTGTAAACAGTGCCACAATGAACATACGTCTGCATGTGTCTAGGGAGGGATAACATGGGGAGAAATACCAGATATAGGTGATGGTGGGAGGAAGGCAGCAAACCACCTTGCCATGTATGTACCTATGCAACAGTCCTGCATGATCTGCAACATGTAATCCAGAACCTAAAGTACAATAAAATCAAATGGCATTCCGTTGGGTTTGTTTACACTTAAAACAACTCTTCCCTGTGGCTGATGAAGGGTGAATGGAGAGGCTCTGAATGGAGATGACAGGGCTTGGTCGCTGATTGCATGTAGGGTTGGAGGCTAAGAGTAGCCAATGATGACGGATTTCTTGCTTCAGAGACTGGCAGTGTTACTGACAGATGTAAGGAAGCCAGGAAGGTGACCCATGCTGAGAGGGCAGCTGGTGAATTTGCTTTTAAAGCATGGATTCTGGCCTCATTAAAGCGTAGACAGCTCCTCCCTTCTCCATAGAGTCACTGTAACTTCCTGTCACCACGGCCACTTCTACATTCCGGCTTTTCTGTTACCTTGTCTGTGTGTGTGTGTTTTGGGGGAAGGGCAGGTAACATGTCAGCTTCACATCTCCAGGATGTCAGTAGTTGGAAAATGAAAGCTCCTTGAAGCCTCTTTTTTTGATAGGTCTGCAGAACAATTTCTACCAACTGTTTGTAAATGATGTGTGTTACTTCAAATGATTTATTATTTTCTAAGGTAGGAAAATATACAACTTCTTATTCTTAGTCAATAATTAGTTAATAATAAATTCCACCAAAGAACTTCTGTAATTTTCCAAGTACCAGATGTTTTACTTCTCAGATATCTGTTTTTCCCAGTCATTGACTGCTGTTCGACATTTAACTGGTTAATACGAGCACCAAGATAAATAAATGAAGACCTTTTAACCCACAGAGTTTGAGTGACAGCTTGGACTAAACCATCAGTCCCCTGCTAAAAGAAAACACAAAGGCAACCCTTAATGAAGTTAGACTCAGACGTGTTTTGAAGGTCAGGTAATTTATTTTTTTGAGTGAGAAGGGTAAAGAATTAAATTTTATTAATTATATGTATGTTTTTAGTCTCAGGAAGAAATATCCATTTAGTTTTGCAATACTAAGGAACTGCACAGAATGACTCAAAGTATTGTAAATTACAGAAGAGGTATAGACACAGAAGGTTTTCTAAATTAAAGTTGTTTTTCTCTTCCTCCTGGGTTTTTGTGTTCTGTCACAAAAATGTTTTTCGCTACAATGATTTTGTACCATTTCAGTACTTCTGATCAGATGTAAACACCTGAAAAAAATATATAATGTTTTTGTTCTCTCAATGTGATTTAGCCTGGAATTGGAAACACTGTCATATGAATTTATGGTTTGTACAATCCAGGAAAATGAAATACTAAAACATCCTGTGGTTTTGCAGACTGCAGTTCAAACATGCACACATGCCCAGGCACAAACATGTACACACATGCCTAAACATGTATATACACACGTATGCACATACACAATATCTGAGGAAAATACGTCCAGTTGGAAGGCTGAAGAGTAGAAGTAGAATCAAAACATCAGACACCCTGGAGAAAGCTCCCAGAGACAGGTTGCCTCATCAGTAAAACACTTTCTTGTCACTTCCTCAGCTCAATATTGAATTGCTCCAGCATTCTCATGAGATTGTATATTAATTTAATAGACACTTCTGTTGGAAATATTTCTCCCCCAGTCATGCAGATTTTTTTTCTCTTTGCCTTTTCATTCCTCCTTTCCCAAAGTGAGTCATTAGAAACGTGGGAAGTGATCCCACACTTGGTTGTGTTGAAGCGTAAGTCATTAATAGATATTAAAAATTCTTGGTCCTGAGGGGAGATCCTCCTTCCAGGTGGGGAAGGGGAGGGATGTGTTAAACTTTGGGGCCTTCTTTGGTTTGTCTGTTTACACCCTGGCACTCCTACAACAGAGAATATCACTCAGGAGCCCAATTAAGGGGCAGGTTTGCTGGGCAATTGCTCAGAAGGGTTAAGACATCACTTGAAAATTTGGAAAGGGCCTGCCAATTAATTCAGGTTATTGTACTTAACCAGAGAAGTAGGCAGCACCTCTAAATGGAACTTCAAAAATGAAACACTCCTTTCCAATGCCTTCTCTACCCCACTAAATACTAGATTTAAAGAATATCAATCTGAAGTGACCCCCCAATTGTTGGGCTGCCTGGTGCACCCAGATGCCTAGAGACCACTCTAACCAGGGCCACTCAGTGTGGTCACTCACTTTTCTGACCATTGCCTGCCACAAGTGATGGGCAGCCCAAGAGTGCCCAGAGTAGGAGGGATGGCAGGACAGCACTTCTTGGTTGTGTCCGTAATGAACTCTTGGCCCTAATCCCTTCCTCTTACAAACATTAGTCCAGTCTATCTGCAATTATTTTCCCATTAAATAACAATGACTAATATTATTATTTCTTGCAAATGGCTCTCCTTGTTTCTGCCTGAAATAAGTGACTTGCAAAGTCACAGTCTGTGTTCACAACATTGGCCTTGCTCCTGGCTTCTCTCTCCTGACCAATATTAATCCTATCCTCCCATCCTCCAGCCCCACCTTCCCAAATTTCTGCCTGTGCCCACCCTCACTCCACTGCCTGGTGCCAGCCTCCACAGATGCCCTGCCTGTGGGTCGGATGAGCTTGGCTGTGGAATGGAGTATCGCTGGCTGACTTTAGTCAGGATTATATTTTAAAGTAACTATATCCAGACCTTGATAAGAGTGAAAAAAATTTCCGTAGTAATAAAAACTTAGAAAACAGTCTCAAATTAGCCACAATAAAAAAGGTGCATTATACACGATTATAGAATGCCTGGTAAGTTACAGACAAGTTTGACCTTCTCTGGAAAACTTGAAAGGGTCTGATGTGCAGAGTGAGGTGAGAGTCTTTGTCTTAGAAGCTCTACCTCTCTCAGCTTCAAGTCAAGTCTCAAGTATCATATCCCAGATCACAAAGAGGTTTAAGAATGCAAATGGTCACAACTCTTCTAAAAATGTTGCCTGATAATAAACTTACAGGAGTTACCTGTAATTTGTACATTTACACATTTCTAGAAAACTCTTGCTCCAAAGCAAAAATTCCCACATTTTATTGGTGTATTTTCAGGGGGATTGCAGACCCATGAATAGAAGGGAATTAACCATTACGGAGCTATTATGACTCAGGGCTCAGGAGGGTATTGAGCTATTATGATAGCTCAGACTCCTGAGTCATAGTAGCTCATTGTTATATATGACAAAAACACATATATATATCTTTACTTTTTATCAAAATATCACAAGTTTTTATGAACAAATATTAGGATTAGTGTTAAAACAAACTCCTGAATTTCAGTAGCTTAACACAGTATTTTTCCTTTGCAACATAGCTCTCTTTGGTTTCAGGACAATGATATTAAAGATGAGGTGAGTGTCAGAGGTGGAGCCTCTGCTCCACATAGAGATTCAGGGACCCAGGCCGATGGAAGCCTTCTACAACATGCCGCTTTCAAGTGTACCTTTGATCTCAGCATCCAGAGGGAGGGAGTGAAAAGAGCATGGAGAAGGGAATGTGGGAGATTTTATAATTCTGGCTTTGAAGTTACATGTGATCATTTCTGTATCCATTTCATTGACTAGAACTAAGTCTCAGGGACACCCAGGACTTCAAGATTGACTGGTAAATGTAGCCTAGCAATAGGAAAAAGAGGAATGGAATGTCTAATGGATAGCTAGTGGTCTTTGTCACAGACTCCAAACTATAGAAAATATGATTCCCATTTTACAGGTAAGGAAGATGTAACTTGTCCAAGATAACTCAGCTAGTAAGAGGAAGGATATAGGGAGTACAGGGACCCTGGGAGTACAGGAAGCCCTGAGACCTCCAAAAATTTATGATTAAGGCACTGTAGTAATTATACTTGCTATTTATTAAGCACTGTGCCTTTTTTTTTTTTTTTTTTTTTTTGAGACAGGATCTCATTCTGTTGCCCAAGCTGAAATGCAGTGGCCTGATCCCGACTCACTACAGCCTTCATTTCTTAGGCTCAAATGATCCTCTCACCTCAGCCTCCCAAATAGCTGGGACCACGAGATTCTTGCCACTGCATCTGGCTAATTTTTGTATTTTCAGTGGAGACAGAATTTTGCCATGTCACCTAAGCTGGTCTTGAACTTCTGGGCTCAAGTGATCCATCTACCCCAGCCTCCCAAAGTGCTGAGATTACAGGCATGAGCCCCTGGTCTCAGCAGAACATTGTGCCTTTACTTAACAACGATAGTAAAACATGTATTTTATTATCCTAGAAGAGCCAGGCAAGGAAGTTGAGGCTCAACGTTGTTCTGTGTATACAACAAGAACAAAGTTGGACTAAGATGCAAGCTCATTTCTTTCAGGCTCAATAACCTATTTTTGGCCAAACTTCTATAGTGCTTCTTACCTTGTTTCCTTAGATTCATCCCTGAATTCATAATAGCAACTGGATGGAGGCTGGGGGAGGATTGGGTCAACTAGGTTAGGTATAAGTACATTTTGAGTACAGTTTGTCATTAATTAAATACAACTTTCTTCCACTATTTTAAGAAACAATCCCCCCACTGATTGATGCAACCTTGATGGAAAGTCACAGCGGCAAAACGTGCATTCAAATTGTGTAAATATTATGGTACTTCTTTCCCCCACATATTTGCAGTCATTATTCTGCAAAAAATAGGGGATGGGTGTTATTGTAAACAAACGTTTATTGGGTACCTTATTCCAAAAAAGCTTATGATGCTGAGAAATGGAAAAGCATACCACAGGATCCCTGTTCTCCCCAGACTTACAGATGGACTGGAGAGAGGGAGCGTGGATATATAAAAAGATAAATGATAACATAGGGTGGAGTTTGCTAGGAGCCGAAGGACCGGTGCCAATAGTAAGTGCTATAGGATGTCTGAGAGATGGTTTTTGAGCAGCTGCTAATGTGCTGGCCTCAGTCCTGGGTGATTTCATGTTATCACATGAATCCTACAGGAATTCAGTGGTGGGAGTAATCACTGTGGATTGGGATGGCCAGAAAGTCTTCAGAGAGGAGGTTAGACTTAAGCTAGGTTGAATTATATGGTGATATTTCTCAAGAGTAATGAAAGCTGGCTGAGCTAAAACCCAGAGCATAATTTCTCACTGGCTGGCTGCTCCAGATAGTAATAGCTTCAGTGCCCTTCAGAATGGAATTTTTCTGAGCCTGTGAAGATGTGTGAGGTGTGCCCGGCAGGTAAGCATTCTTCCATTTGCCTCCCACCCATTGCTTTAATTAAATGCACTTTGCTTCTCCTGGTTAGTTCTTCCAAGCCTCCAGAAGTTCTGGAATGTTGCTGCAGCAGCTGAAATGGCAGTTCATTGAGTGGAAATGATGCAGACAGGGGAAGGGATCTTTTAAGTCTTTTTTTCACATTGGTGGTAGTGGAGGCAAGGAGAGGGTGGGGTTAGGCTATCGGACCAAGGGAAAGAACGATTCCTGGGAAGATTTCCTCTAATCTCTGACTCCTTTTCTGATTTTATCGCTGCTGCTTTTTTTTTTTTTTTTTTTTTTTTTTAAATATAGAATTGTTAGATTTGTGGCAGGAGACTTGCAGATTTACACTCTTCCTCCAAGAATTGGGAAATGACACAAAAATAGCTACAGTTATCGAGGGCTTTCTATGATGAGTTTGAACCCTCCATATGGATTATTTTATTTAATTTTTGCAATATGCAGGTACATTTCACTGATGAGGAGTAACAGAAGCCTAGAGTGGTTAAACAAGTTGCTCGAGATTATATGGCCGTTGCTACTAAGAGGTTTAAAGAGGAATTGGAATTTTCAATTTTCTTTAAACTTTAAAAAATGTAACAACTTTATTAAGATATAACTCATATACCTTACAATTCACCCATTTAAAGCATATAATTCAATGGTTTTTGGCATATTCAGGTGTGCAACTGTTACCATAATTATTTTAGAGAATTCTCATCTTTCCAAAAAGAAACTCTGTGACCACTAGCAGCCACTCCCTAATTCTCCCCAACCCCTTGCTCCCCTTCGGCCCTAGATAACCACTAATAAACTTTCTGCCTCTATGGCTTTGCCTACTTCATGTGAAGGGGCTAATATCACAGGCAGCCCTCTGTCACTGGCTTCTTTCACTTAGCATAATACTTTCAGAGTTCTTCCATAGAATAGCATGTGTCTGTATTTTAATTCTTACAATGGCTGAATATTGTATGGCTATACCACGTTACTTAATCATTACTCAGTTAATGGAAATGTATGTTGTTTTCATTTTTTGCTACTATGAATAATGCTGCTATGAATATTTATGTACAAGTTTTTTTTTTTCTGTAGGCATGTGTTTTTTATTTCTCCAGGGTTACACCTAGGAGTGGACTTGATGGATCATAGAGTAACTCTGTGTTTAAACTTTTGAGGAACTGACAGATTATTTTTCAAAGGGACTGCACCATTATAGATTTCTACCAGCATGGAATTCCTCCGTGTAAACAACTCAGAGGGTCATTTATAGCTGGTCAATTTTGTACACACAGAATATCCGTACAGCTTAGTCTGGCTCTAATAAAAACCAGTGAGAAACTAGAGAATTTTCTTAATGAGGAACTTTAAGGCTGAACTCCAGGTTTGGAAGCTTCAGTGCTTTTTGATTTGAAGATGCCAATTGAGCTAAGTGCTGAAGAGGTAAACGATGAGAGCTGCCATATTTGCATGTCCCTATGTCCCTCCATTTCGTGAGGCATTAGGAAGATTTTCTGCTTGTTTCTAGAACTTAGTGGTTTTTAGCAGTACTTGTGCAGGTGTGGCAATAGCCCGGGACTATTATTTTGAAAAGCCATTGACATTTGCTGAAAGACAGAACACAAAAGAAGACACACATAATATCTATGCATATGTCATGCTGATCTCTTGAAATGTTAGGTAACTCTGGGCATCAAGTTTACTGTCACTTAATTGCAAGTGACATGAACCCAAGACCATTCTTTTAAGAGAAAATAGGAGAAAGGAAACCCAAAAAGTCATTCTTTTCTCCTCCTTGCAACAGATAGCTGAAAGAGGCCTAAAGGGTGATTTTCAACAAGGCATACTTGAATGAGTCTTGAGGCTTTCTGTCTGGGAATGGAGGAGCGTTTGCTGAGTGTTTATTCTGAGTGCACTGGCAGATGTGAGAAGAGCAGAAGCTGTGGTCTCTCCCCTCTAGCAGTTTCTATCCTGTGTTACCACAGAATAGCTCAATGCTGAGCTGTGACTGTAAGTGCTACAGGGGTTGAGGGAAGGGAGAGGCGGAGTGTGCAGGAGTGGCAGCTAAGAAAGCTTATGCAGGAAATGAGACCAGCCTTAAAGAAAGCCAAGCCTAGGACCGAGTTAGGCTGGAAGGAATGGTGTGACTATTGCAGGTGGGGTCAGTGGCACCCACATGACAGAAGCCACAATGTATTTAGGGGTCAGTGGACAGATGGGCCTGGCTGGAGCAGATGACATATGATAAAGTTGTAGTGAGGACAGGTTAGAAAGCAGAATAGCATCATGGAAGGAGCATGGGACAGAGAGTCTGGACATATGGATTCTGCTTTTATTTTTGCTACAAACTAGTTTTCGATGTAGGCTCTGTGATTTAGCACCTTGGGCCTTCTGTTTCTTTTTTCTTTTCTTTTTATTGAGACGGAATCTTGCTCTGTTGCCCAGGCTGGAGCACAGTGGTGTGATCTTGGCTCACTGCAACCTCCGCCTCCCGGGTTCAAGTGATTCCCCTGCCTCAGCCTCCTGAGTAGCTAAGACTACAGGCATGCCCCGCCATGCCCAGCTAATTTTTTGTATTTTAGTAGAGACGGGGTTTCACCATGTTGGCCAGGATGGTCTCAATCTCCTGACCTTGTGATCTGCCCACCTTGGCCTCCCAAAGTGCTGGGATTACAGGCATAAGCTACCCCGCCTGGTTGGACCTTCTGTTTCTTAATCTATAGACTATGGAAGCTGAACTAGTCCTAGTTCACAAATCTGGTTTTATATTACAATTTGAATGTTTATTTAAAATACAGACTCCTGAGTCCAACCCGTGAATGCCATGTTTCCCTAGATATGAAGTGTGGTCCTAGGGTCGTGGTTCTCTTGCTGCACAGTGGAATCATTTGGGACAATTTTAAAACTAGGGATGCCTCGGTTCCAGCTGGAGAGATTCTGATTCAATGGGTCTTGGGAACAGTGTAGACTTTGGGAGTTTGCAAGGCTCACCAAGTGATTCCCAGGAGCAGCTAGGCTGAGAAGCACTTATCTCTGGTGGGTTTGGTACCCGTGGAAGTACTGGAGGCCTGGCTGGAGACTCCATGGGAACAGAAGGACTCCAGATCTAATCCTAACTCTGAAGGACTTTGATTCTGTGAGAAGCATGTTGAAATCAGGCGGTGAAGGGCCTTAAATGCTAGACTAACTTATACCATATCTTGTTCTATAGGGAGCAGGAAACAAGTAAGATGTTTGAACTGAAGAGTAGTTTAAGGCGTCTAACCTTTGTTCATTGTTCTAGGGCATGCGAGCCACCAACAGGGGAAGAAAAGAGAAAACTGCCTCTTCATTCATGAGTTTATCTGGAAGGGTGATTATTGACAGTTCCATTGTGTGACAGTACCTAGTGTCTCTGCACAGCACAAACAGAAACAGTCCAGGGGGAGAGGTGGGACACCACCTGAGGCCGCAGGGCGGTGTAGTGTGGCTGTCACCAAAGTACAGGCATCCTTAACCAAAGGGCGGGCCACACTGGTGGACTGGAGAGGACCGCAGGCAGGGTGGATTTTAAATTATGTTTTAAATTACATCCCCTTCTCAATTCTTCTTTTAATCTTCAGATGAATCAAGGCAAGCCTTGGTTCATCAGTAGCATGGTTCTATCAGTTCTCTAACATTTGCCCATCTCCCCTTTTGACAAAGCAGCAGGATCCCCAGGCTTAGAGCCCCAGCCAGGTAACATATCTAGCAAGAATTTAGCAATAGGACGTCCCCCACTGCAACCCCTTGTCTAAATCTGTCTGGTCCTTCCCTTCTGGGAGTTTCAGATAGGGAAGATTGGGACCTTCTATAAATTTGCCTCTTGAATAAACTTGACTAAAAACATTAGTTTTCAGAGAAGTTAATAATAGCACAGATGGAAAGGGAAGGCAGAAGGAAAATGAAACTTTGACGGGCTGTACAAATAAATGATCCTCGGGAGACACTGGTGGGATCTCTCCAGAATCTGGACTAGAAGTCAGAAACCCCAATCCAGGTTGGTAGTACTGATGGGCTCCTCCTGTCTTTAGTCTATGACAATAACAGTTGAAGTCTCCACCCCACAATCATTAAATTTATTTTCAGGTCTGAAATGCTACATTTCCATAACAATATTTCTAAAATACAACCCCTTTTGGAAGACTGATCATATCTGGTTATTGACCAGGGGTCATGCTGCCACTCTCTCTCCTGCTGGCATTATTCCTGTGGGACCACCAGCTCTGGAGTTCCTCGGAAATTGCAGGGCAAAAACATTTTAAGGAATGTGGGCCTGCAGGCTAAAACATCAAAATATTTCAAGAGGGGAAAAAACACAAAACAAAATGAAATGAAACAAAATAAAGCTAATGAAAACCAAAACAAACCAAACAAACCAAATAGCCTTGTAGTTAACTGAATTTTCTCTACTTTTCCAACCTTTTTTTTTTTTGATGGGGGAATGTTTTTCTTTCCTAAAAATGTTTTGTCAGGGAACAGATGATGTATTCTACTAAAAATGCATTTGTTGCCACTATTGGGATGCTTCATAGATCAACATGAGAAATTCCTCCCCAAACTCCTCCTCTTACCAAAAAAAAAAAAGAGTGTCAACAAGTATCATTCCATAGATGACTTGGGAGAAGTTTTGTCGTTCTCTAATCTCTGATTCTCAAATGGAAGGCTTGCTAAACACGAAGATCCTTGGCTCAGCCTCAGTAATGTGATTTCGGAGGTGTGAGACAGGGCCCAGGAGCAAGGGTCTTTTACGAGCTTCCCAGGTGGTTTTGATACTGATGGCTTAAGACCACCGTCCAAGATCCCGCGCTGAGGGAAGGTAGGTGATGCAGTCTCTAGCCAGGGCATCCTGAGGGTTGTGACAGGAACCTCTACCCCCTACCCATCCCCTGCCCAATTTTTACTCAGGTCTTAGATTAACATCAAGGGCAACCCTGATGTAATCAGTATCTCAAAAACAGGGGGTAGGATAGGTTTAAGGGCATAGTTGGAGAAGTTCAAAAATCTATCTTTAAATCCCTGTTTGCTAGCTTTGTGACATTGGGCGGTATTATGGTTAGGCTTTGTGTCCTGGCCCAAATCACATCTTGAATTGCAATCCCCATAATTTTCATGTGCCAAGGGAGAGACCTGGTGAAGGTAATTGAATCATGGGGCCGGTTTCTCCAATGCTGTTCTCAAGTTAGTGAGTTCTCACGAGATCTGATGGTTTTACAAGGGGCTCTCCCCGTCTTCACTTGGCACTTTGCCTTCCTGCTGCCTTGTGAAGAAGGTGCCTTGCTTCCCCGTCGAGTTCCACCATGATTGTAAGTTTCCTGTGGCCTCCCTAGTCATGCTGAACTGTGAGCCAATTAAACCTCTTTCCTTTATAAATTACTCAGTCTCGGGTATTTCTTTATAGCAGTATGAAATGGACTCATATAGGCAGGTTGCTTGTATCAGATAACGTTCCCGTCTCGACCTCCTCACTGTTAAAATGAGGATCCTAACAGGGTTGACTGTGTTAATCCATAGAAAGCCGCTGGGTTGAGGTGAGCATTCAACGAAAATTAGCTCTTATCATTGTGGTAGGAGTTAGGAGATGGGAGGCATTGTGAAAGTGGAGTTGGTAAACAGAAAGTAGCAAGTGTAGGCCAGGATGTGAAACACTGAAAGCTTTGTGCACAGCCCTTGGTTGTGGGAGTGTCAAATGGTGTAGCTTCTATGGAGAACAGAAAAACAAGTGGAGCTTGGATCCTGTGGGTTGCAGATGACAGGGGTAAAAGGTACCTCATCCTGTCCCAGGCCAATTTCTGTGGCTCCCTGGTACCCTGAGTAGCAGCAAAAGTCAAATATCGCATGAGGTTGGGGTCCAAAGCTTGGATCCTAAGCAGGAGAGGAAAGTGATTCTCAGCTTGGCAGGCACAGGATGGAGGTGACTCAATGTCAAGTTTCTGAGCATTTGAGGGCACCTGGCGACATAATGGAGCTCATAGCTAGGCATCCCATCTCCAAGTCTACCTTGACTGTATCCTGGGCTGTTCTCAACACGCCAGCCCTGGGCAGCCTCCAGCACTTGGGGTGTTGGTTAATGCCTCCTAGAAAAGGCTTTCTGGGGGTGACTCAGCAAATAGGGGGCTGTTGCTTCCAGAAGGCCAGCAGGGCTTTGTTGGTAGATTGCTCCTGAGCCAAAACATGCTCTAGTTTTTCCCAGGTACCTCTCAAAATTTGTGCACAAACAGTGCAGGCTTGAGGTATGTGAAATAAATTCCCTGTATCCTTTTTCTGTATGCAAAAGCCCTGCACCTTGACAGAGACAGAGACAGCAAACCCTTCTCCCCAGGGGTGTGTCTGAGTCTCAGAGCATGAATCGAGCCTTTTTGAGTTCTTACAATGTTTGTTTCAGTGGTAAAGTCTGCTGACAAGGAAATATGAATACATTTGAAGAGTAAAATGAGAGATAATTTTTCTGTATGGAAGACAGTAAAACCAAGATAGTCAGTCTAGCTGCTGATCCCTCATGGCACTGATGCTGGAGAGGAGGAGAAAGTCTATTTTCTAAGCTTACCTATCCGTTTTCTCTTTCCCTGCATCTCTTTTTCTCTTTTCTCTAACTTCCACAAGATGATGAGGAGGATGGGAACAAACACAAGAGCAGAGCAACGAATTGTCTTTTTGGAGATAAATCTCTGATTTTTATCATATTTGAAATTTCTAAAGTTACCTTCCAGTCTTGGAATCCAACTTTATAAATATCTCCCACGTAGCAGAAGAGCAAGTATTTTGACTTAAACACCAATAATGATAGGTTTTATTATACTTAAGGCACAAGTCGTTACAATGTACAAACAAACCAGGAAGTTTGTTTGTACAAACCTCCTCCCTTTGTTCTCTGGCCACCAGGATATGCTCTTTCTCTGCCTCCTTGCATCTTGAGCCATTCTTTTCTGCCCACTGTCAGCTCAGCATGAATCCAATAAGGGGCCTCCCCCTCTGTCGCCAAACAAACTCCTGATGCAGGGGAAAGACAGAGCTCTGACTCCAGCCAATAATAACAATGTTGTAACATGTTCTAGATTTGCCTCTTAGGCACTCTGCTTGCTTTCCCCACCTGCCTTTAATTTTGCCCTTACCACAATCCGATAGAGATATGCATCAAAGACATCAGATGAGTGCGGTCCCATAGAACTGAAATGTTCAGTCTGTCTAATTTAGCAAATTCTAAATAGCTACCTTCAACTAAGTTCAAAGAATATTATTGTTTCCATGTTCCTTCTTTAAAAAACAAAGACGAAAAAAGCTCCTTTGCTGAACTGAATCAAGATAGCCACTAAGAGCATGTCACAAGGTATTTTTTACATATGGAAATGCAAGAAAATGGAAAGTTAACAATATTTTCAAGTGGCAATTTTAGTTTTCACAAAGGCTTCGGTCTTAGTATTCTGATGTCATTTGAAATATCCCTTGTTTAAATGTAAGTGCCTTAATAACTAGTTAGAGAAAGCAAAACTTTCTCTCCCAGGCAAGCGGCAGAGGAAAGCTTTCTGTTAGATGCCTTTGATTACAATAGTTCTTTGTTAACAGATTGTAAATTTTCCCCAGGTTGGGTGATAAGCTCCTAAAAGGGAGAAGACTTGTCCCTCCTGGGAAGAGAAGCTGTTGACCCTGAAGATGGATTGAAAGGAAAATGCTCAATGCCTGGCACCTAAACTCTCTTCTTATTTGTCTTTACTGTCTCTGACTGAGACGTCTGACAAAAATCAACATTAGTGTGGAAATAACGTAAAGTCAAAACAGTTATCCAGCAGGGGTGGGTTTTACACCCAAATGGAAAATATTATTCACACTTGTTGCTTGGAAACCCTTCCCTAATGGGAAAAATATCGTCATCAGGAGGTGCGTCCCTGCCACTCTAAGCAGAAGTTTGGCAATGATGGGATTCCTTTGATGAAGTGAGATACCAAGAGAAAAATTACCCACCTTCGAAGACCCAAAAATAATCCAGCCTGATTTAATGGTGATCAAGTTAAACCAGTCACCGACTCAGCAAGTCACATGGGAGAAGGGACATCAATGGGGTTTGGGTCTCACGTAGGAATAATTTCATCAGAGAGTGGACCAATTCTTTTATAATAATATTTTAGGCCATATTTCCTATAATGAAATCTAGGTTGCAGAACTGAGGAGGAACTTGAAAGATAATTCAATTTCCTCCCATTTTACAGTCAAAGAAACAGAGGCTGAAGATGTTACACCCAGCTGGTCAGAATTAGACTTCAGAACTACCTATTTCTAGGCCTGAAGGACTTTCTGTCTCCTGCCACTGCCTTGTTACTTATTAGTAGATGTTTACAAATGAGTTTAGATATTCCCCAACCCCATCTTGTGAATGCAATTTCCCCTCCTCTGGGTATCCTCCTATCTGTGTCTCATTTCAGTTCATTGATTGTCATGGTCAAGGGGAAAGGAAGATGGCCTAAAGAAGACAGAGGTAGAAAATGAAGGATTAAGAAAGGTTTGGAGGAAGAAGTCAGAGAAGGAGCCCAGGGAAATGGCTGGGCCAGCTGGGGCAGGTTTCCCTTCACCCAAAACAGGAGGAAGAGCCCTGCTGTCCTTCTCTTTACCCATCCCAACGCCAGCATTGCTTGCTAAGCGTCTCTTCCACACTCCATCTCCATCTCCCCCTACGGTGGATGAGTGTTTTCATTCCTGTTACGCCTGAGAAAGTTCCAAAAATACACAGAGAAAGTCTGGTTCTATGGTATTTAGAATTGGCCCCAGAACAGAAACTACTTTGGAAAGAAGCTTGTTTTCAGGGTCTGTTTGCCAGGACCCAGCCTCATCAGGGAGATGTGAAGTTTGAAACAAGCGCTTGCATATTTGTGTTTTGTTCCAGCCCATCTCAAGCATTTGAGTTCTTCTCATTGGCTAGGCCCAATTGATTTAATGACAATACCGCAGGGAAGAGCCCAGAACTTTTACTCAGGCAGACAGGAGTTGAATCCTGGCTGGACTGCTGCTTAACTGTGGGCAAATTTCTTAATCACTGCAGGCTCTGATTTTCTCACCGACAATAGGGATAACACGTCTCCTGGGGTAAATGAGGAGTAAATAAGACAGTGTTACTAAGGGGCTACCACAGTGTGTGGCAGGTGGTTAGAGTGTAGTAAGTGGTGATTGGCATTGTCATCCATTTGTAACCGTGCACCAGGTCTTGACATGCATTTGTGCTTAACACAACGTTAACCTGAATTAGGGGCTTTCATAGAGTAATCTAGAATTATTTTTTCCATTTTTTTGAGGACATAACTATAAGTTTAATTTTCTCTAGCTACCTACTTTGGGAGGATCTCGACAGAAGCAGAGTCTGGGCATGCCAGGCTGTACCTGCTGGTGATGAACTGAACACATCATCTGAGAGGAAGGTGGCAGAGAGAGGGGTCATGTGGAGAGAGGGTCAGTCATTTGGTTCACACTGAGGTTCTGAGATTTATTCTGGGCAAAGCCACAACCTGAAGGTCTTCATGGAAACTGTACCCTCATCACCTGCAGCAGGGTCCACTCCAGGTGCAAAACTACTTCTCTCTGGGGGTCTTGTGTGGCAGGATTATAAAGTTCATGAGATTCTTTCATGCTGAGAATGACTCCAATATGATGTACACAGAGAATGTAACTTCCCAATCGTCAGGGATTTCTAGGAATCCCTGAATCCCGCCTTACCATGCCTACTCTAAGACTTGGAATTACACCAGTTTTAAGTTCATACCCTAGTGCCACCATGGACTAGTTGTGGACTTTGGCAAGTTACTCAATCTCCTTGAGCCTCATTGAGAATGCTTCGGTGGGAACTGACTTGTCAGGCTACTTGCCCATGTAAGGGCTGGATGAAGAGGTGAGCAAGGGAACACAATAAACGTTTCTGATAAATGTCCATGGTGTTGGCATTGACCTTGGGTAGTAGAAGAGGGGAGCATGATCAGGAGAGTTGGCATACCCAGAGTTCCTGGAATTTCTTAGGATCTCTAATTTTGCAAGAAAACTAGAGCCAGGCAGATGTCTTAGTAGCTTTTAAAAAAGTGATGGGTGGGTCCTAAATACAAGTTGGACTATGTGTTTGGGTTTGAGAGTCATTATGACATAGGAAAAATTCCCTGACTTCTCTGATCCTTAGTTTTCTTGCATTTAAAAGGGAACAATAACTACTTCCCTGTTCACTCTGCCGCGTGCCGGGAGACTCAAGGTCATTCTTGTGAAAGTGCTTTGTAAAGTTGCTTATGCAAGTGAAACAAATTCATAATATTTTCTTACCAAAGGAGATGACAGAGTAATCCATAGCTGACTTCCTTCTATCCTATTTAATACTCCCCTTTCATTCTCCTTATCACCAGTTATGTGAGGAAGGCGGACATTGTGCTGCTTAGTGCAATATAAGAAAACCAGTTGAAATGATGAGATATTAGAAGACTTATCAACATGCAAGAGAAAAAAGTTCCCATTTCAATTCTTTTAGACAAAAGGTAAATAAATGATTAATTTGTGTTTGACATTTGCAGTCAGAAGTGGGCTTTGCTTTTTCCTAACAATGTAAAAACAAAAGGACTTGAAAAAAATTAGCTGTTTTGATGGCTTATAGCACAGTTTTGGGATTAGGGAGGGGGTGGTGATGGAGACTTGCAATTGAGAAATCAGCCAGAGAGATTAAAGTCTGGAAAATGCCTATAGAACCTATTCAGTTCTACAAAGGAAATTTCCATATCAGAACAGACCACTTGACCATATGCATTATAGCTCTGCCTGCCCCTGGTTTGAACTTTTATTAGGTTATTCCATCTGGCTCCTGGTCACAATTAGAAAGTATTCAATGTGAGAAATCTCTGCAGTCTGAGGTTTTAGTTCACAGAGAATTTGGATAATTCCACTTATCTTTATTGGGCTGCTTGTAAAGAGATTGAAGCTCTTTAACCAAACACTGTCTCCAAACCCATATGGAAAGAAGATGATGGGTAAGCGATTAAGATGTTAAAATGGAGAAAATGCAGGATCCGTTAATGGTCAGAAGGGAGATGCCAGGTAGAAGATGTACTAAGCTATTCGGGTGCTTGTCTGGGATACTTAATGAGTAGTGTGTGTGTGTGTGTGTTTATGCACATGTGTGCATCATATCCAGCTTAGGTAAAATTGTGATCGAGGCTATTTCTAATCATTCCTCCCTCTTCTTTTTAGTGTTTTCACTGCTTCTCCCTCCTAGCCCAATACTCTGATACTTTATTTCTCTTCTCCCTCTCCTCTCTAACCTTTCTCTTCCAAATCTGCCCTAGGCACTCTCCTGCATACCAAGGGTAATTGATCATTAACAGCTCAGAGTGGCATTAGCGGGGGTAAGGGAGACCTTTGCTATTTTAAGTTTATGCTTCAAAGAAACTCTTGAGCTGAGAAGGGTGGAAATGTTGACTAGGATTTCATGGCAGGGGTCTAGTGCTTGGAAAAGTCCCTTTGCCCAACCACCGGAGGATGTTTTCCTGGAGAAGTGTTTGCGAAAGGGAAAAATGAGAGCTGTCTTTAAAGGCAGTAACAGAGATGAGGGAGATGACTTTGGTGTTGGTTCACTGCATTGAGTAGAAGGAGCTGGGGATGTAAACCATAAAGGGAGAGATTTCATCTCAGCTCATGAGGGGGCAGGGTCCCCCATGAAGTGAGGCAGTGAGCTCTGAGACCTTGGCATGGCTGTGGAGGGCATTTTTGCAGTGAGCAGGGAGGCAGGGCGGGACTCTAAGTACTTCTTGGACCAGTTGTAGGGGGAGGTCGTCCGTGGAGTCAAAGTCAACCTGTATTTTTAATAGAAAATGCAGCTTTCCTTTACTCTTTTGGGTTGTGAAAGCAATATCAGGTTTTTAAGAAGGCTTAGGCTGTGCCCCTTTTCCTGCCAAATGCTATTTTTTGCTGCTTCTTCAGTGCTTTGTTCTATATTTTTCAAGTGGTGCTTGGATAGCTGAAATTTGCTAATTTAGACTTTCACAATTTCCTGGAGACCAAATAAATTCCTGCCTTGCAGTTCTCAAGTGCAAGGTCGTTCAGATGACATGAGATACAGCGGAAAAATGGCATCATTCTCATTTTCAATAAACATCTCTGATTAGTATTCATTGGAGATATTAAGAGTGCCGAGAGTAAACACCAGGGTTTTATCCCCTCATCTAAATGGGCATTAGCTCAAGGTATGTCCCTTCTGTTTTGTCCTGATTCATAAATCACCTGCCTGTGAAAAATCAAAGGCTGAGAATATTTGGTCAACTGTGGCAACGACGGACTTTCTATCAGTGACATTTGCCTCCTTGCACTGGGTTCTTTGTAAGTTCGGGAGCCTTTCTCCCTCACCTTTGACCTGGACTTCCTGTCCCAGCATAAACATCTCCTCTGTTTAATTCTGAGTGACTCCTGTAGAAGTGCAGTGAAATGTTACAAGACTTGGGTTTGTTTGTGTTTGTTTGGTTCTCTCTGCAAAGTGGTCTGGCTGAATATAATCAATGTGATTCCTCTGCTTTGTCGAATGAGCTTCGAGTAATGATGTGCAGATGCCAAATGTGACATGTCTGGGCACAAGGTAGTTTAATTCTAGTCTCATTTGCAGAGATGACTTGGTATCATTAGAGGCTTTGTCTCCAAGAAGCCAGCTGACAGAAAGAGAGAGCCAGCCCCTGCTCAGCAGTGAGGCAAATGCACGCTGTAAAAATGCTGGAGCGTTCACTTAGCTATAGACTCCAAGTAGGAGCATTTGGGAATGGAGCTAAATCATTGTGGCCTTTCTTTCTTCTTTTTCTTAAATGGCAGTTATGAGTCTGTCCCTCAGTTTGCAGCATTTGATGTAGGGAATTAGGAAGATAGCGTCAATAAAGCAGACCAGTTCAAAAGGTCTTAAGACTGGGAGTTTGGACTGAAACTCAGCCTATAAATACCTTGTTAGCATTCTGATAATGGAGTCTGTTGAGTGGAAGGTCTATGTGTTGATTCCTTGGTGACCTCCAGGCATTAAGTGCCATTAGTTACAAATGAAGAAACTTCCCTTGTCTTCAGATGTCTGGCACTGGAAATAAATCCTGATGAAATTATTTATATTAATCATTGTTTATTGTGATGAAATATACTTAACCGGCGCTGTGGCTCATGCCTGTAATCCCAGCACTTTGGGAGGCCAAGGTAGGCAGCTCACGAGGTCAAGAGATGGAGAAGAGCCTGGCCAACACGGTGAAACCCTGTCTCTACTAAAAATACAAAAATTAGCCAGGCATGGTGCCACGCATCTGTGGTCCCAGCTACTTGGGAGGCTGAGGCGGAAGAATCTCTTGAACCCAGGAGGCGGAGGTTGCAGTGAGCCAAGATTGCGCCACTGCACTCCAGCCTGGCGACAGAGCAAGACTCCATCTCAAAAAAAAAAAAAGTTTACCACTTCAATCATTTAAAAATGTGCAGTTCAATGGCATTAAATGCATCACATTGTTCTGCAGCAATCCATCTGTAAAACTTTTTCATCATCCCAAACACAATGATGTTACAGTAAACAGTAACTCCCATCTCTCCTCCCTGCAGCTCAAAGTAGCCACTATACAACTTGCTGTCTCTGTGAATTTGTTCCAGGTACTTCATATATCTGGGACATTGTGGATATCCCCCTTTTACCCCCACTTAATTACTGCTTCTCTCCTTAGAGATGTCCACTGCCAGTAGTGTGGTGCGTCCTTCCAGCTTCTTTTCATGCATTTACATGCTTATATCCCTCCTTATACACATTTCTTAAAAAAAAAAAAAAATCAATGGGTACTCAGTATTCTAACTGCTCTGCAATTTGCTGTTTTTATGTAATATGCCTTGGAAATCATTTAAGTTTAAAATTCCCTCTTTTACTGGTTTCACAGTATTCCATAATACCACAATTTATTTATTTATTTTTTTCTGGAGGTGGGTTTTTACCATGTTGGCCAGGATGGTCTCGAACTCCTGACCTCAGGTGATCCACCTGCCTTGGTCTCCCAGAGTGCTGTGATTACAGGCATGAGCCACCATGCCTAGCCTCACAATTTACTTAAATTGCTCTCCAATTGATGGTCATTTAAATTGTCTCCAGTTTTGTACTATATTGTACTATATGATAGTTATAAACAACTTTTAACATTCTCCTCTGTGCACATGAGCAAGTACTTTATAACACACGATTCCTGAAAGTGGATTGCTCAGCCAAAAGATGTACACTTACAATTTTCATAGACGCTGCCAAATTGTTCTTCAAAAAGGCATCACTAAGTTACACATTCCCTAAATGAATGATAATGTTTCATTTCCTGGCATCCATTTCAGCATTTGATATTATTAGTCTTCTAAACTTCTGCCAATCTGAAAAGAAAATCTTAAAACTTGGGATTCATGGGCTGGGTGCGGTGGCTCATGCCTGTAATCTCAGCACTTAGGGAGGCTGAGGCAGGCGGATCATGGGGTTAGAGTTTGAGACCAGCCTGACCAACATAATGACCACGTCTCTACTAAAAAAAATTAGCCGGGCGTGGTGGTACACGCCTGTAATCCCAGCTGCTGAGGAAGCTGAGGCGGAGAATCGTTTGAACTCGGTAGGCAGAAGTTGTGGTGAGCCAACATTGTACCACTGCACTCCAGGCTGGGTGACAGAGAGCAAGACTCCATTTCAAAACAAAACAAAACACAGCCAAACTTGGGATTCACATTAATCTACTATTGTAAAAGACGAATCTAAAGAGGGATTAGGAAGAAGCAGATGCATGGAAAGGGGAAAGGGAAGGGAAGGATAAAAGAATTGTACCCTCTGAGGAATGAGAGGCTAGATTAAGGCCAATAAGAACAGGTATTCCTAAAGGCATGTGCCAGCTCACTTATGCTGCATTCACAAGCCATGTGGCCTCTTGCTGTGTGGCTGGGGAGTGCTCCAAGGCCGTCTGTGTCCCCATGAGTTGGCCACAGTTGCCTCTGTCCATGGCAGAGGCCAACCCGTGCTTGCTCTCAGAAGAACAATGCTTTTTGCTGTCCTGAAGTTTAGCTTGAATCTACTTTCCTCTCCTCACTAAAGATTTCCTACACTCCCCTGTGGTTACCATCCCACATTCAGGGTTTACAGTGATGATTACTTACAGTGGCTTTTGAGCCCATCTTCCTTGTCCCTAAAATCCCTTTTCTCCAGCTAACCCAGTGTTTCTGCAACAGTAGGAGTAATGTAAGGTTGAAAAATCAGATCATATCCCTCTGCGCTCACAACCCTAGAGCTTTCTATTTCTTGTGGGATAAAGTTCAGAATCTTTAATATGACCTTCTTTGCCCTGATTGCACATGACCTTGGTCTTGCCTTCACCCGCTTCTCACCCTCAGCCATTCTCTTCCCAGCTCCTACTGGTTTTCTCACCATTGCTGGGATGGTCAGCTTCAGCCTCAAGGCTTTACCCACAGTGGTCTCTATGCCTGGTACTCTCTTCCCCTAACTCTTCATCTGCCCAACTGCTCACCTTCAAGTTAATTTGAAGGCCACTTCCCAGAAAGACCTTGCCAGGGTCCGATTCTTTTCCTTCAAAGCACTTCTAACAGTGCAGCTAAATGTTTGTGTGCTGATTGTCACTGACTGTTCATAATTGTCAATAATATCTGTCTCTCCTGCAGTGTAAGCTCAATGAAACTGGGAAACAGGTACATGAGAGTCACGTGGCATCCTGCCTGTCACTTAGTAGGCATTGAATAAATACTTACTGGATAAATCAAGGAAGGCTGGGCATTTCCAATTTAGAGCATTATTACTTTCATTTTAGAAATGAGGTAACTAAGGTCTAAGGAGGTTACACTGAGTGATAACCGCCTACCAGCCACAGTTTTCAGCACTTTGCTTAGTGTGCACAACAGCGTCTACTGCATGCTTGATTCTTATCACCTCCAAGCAACCCTATGAAGTGGTCATTATGTTTACTCCCATTTTACAGAAGAGAAACTACAGAACTCCTACTGGTAGTGAGATGAGGAAGATCTATTTGCATCATAGCTAGGGTTGGTCCCTGACAACTTTGTAAGAAAGGGAAAGCCAGTTAACCCTGTATTTGTTTGTCTTCATTTAAACACTGACAGGCAATTGGCTAACTGCTCTCACACCAAATGAGCTAAGGAATGAATTACTTAGGTATTCTACTAGGGTCCTGCGCATTTAAAAAGGATTCCTGGTGGGCGCTGCTTAACCAAAAGGATAGCTCTCCTGTGGAAAGGCCAGATTATAGGACTGAGCTACCACATCCAGCCTGGGGGAAAGATTCACAGTGTGACCTCACCCTTCCTGATGTCACATCAGAGAGGATCAGTCCCCAGCTCTCCAAGGTGAAGACGTCTGGCCTTGGATGAGGCTATGCTTGTATGACTCTCTGCCTAGGTGAAACTACCTCTTACAGGGGAAATTGTCTGAATTGCTTCATGGAGATGGATGAATGGCCTTAGGCCGTTTGCTTTCTCCTGGGCTCCAGAATACATTTAAGAATCACATTCCCAGTCTCAAAATAGAGACAAAAACCTACTTTAATTCATTTAATTTACTTATTTATATCCCAGATTTTCCACAAAGGGAGTCAGCCAGAACCTATTCTTGATAGCTTTGAGGCAGCCTGGGATTGTGCAGAGAATGTCTGGGGTCAGACTGGCTCGAGTTTGACTTGCCTTGAAAATAGTTGTCCTTGAATTGTGGCCCTGCTGCTCATTAACTGTGTTTTAAGCTTTCTGATCTAAAATTTTTCCTTCTGTAAAATGGAGGTGAGAATTCTTACTCTACATGTTGGACTGAGAGGATTAGAATAATACCTGTCAAACATCCAAACGAGAGCCTGGCAGATCTCAGGTAAACATCAGAATAGTAGCTACAAATTTTCAATTTAAAGAAATTTACAAAGTCAAGTTTTTTTTTTCACCCCCGAGACAGAGTCTTGCTTTGTCACCAGGCTGGAGAGTAGTGGTTCACAATCTCGGCTCACGGCAACCTCTGCCTCTTGGGTTCAAGCAATTCTCCTGCCTCAGCCTCCCCAGCAGCTGGGATTACAGGTGCCCAACACTACACCCAGCTAATTTTTGTGTTTTTAGTAGAGACAGGTTTCACCATGTTGGCAGGCTGGTCTCAAACTCTTGAGCTTAAGTGCTGTGTCCACCTCAGCCTCCCAAAGTACTGGGATTACAGGCCTGAGCTACCACATCCAGCCTGAAGTTAAGTTTTGGGGCCCGTAAATTCTCCTCAACTCTGCCCTTATAAATTTATTAGGTTTTGCAAGACTTTTAGAAGCATTGTTGTGTGTTTGATTTATGTGTTTTGTTTCTACTTCCTCCTAATTCATCTCACATTATAACGTTATGAAAAAATGTGTGACTCATCTAATAGTCACATTAATCCTGGAGAATGCTTTTTAAAATTAGCATGTATCTTTCAATTATTTTTATATTTTAAAATCCTTACCTGCATTATGTTTTCTCTCTTTAGCTACCCATAAAACCATAAACGATTTTATTTTATTGACAGTCATTTTCCTGGGACCACAATTAGGACACATCTCTGCAAACATGATAATTGCCTTTGAAAATTCTAATGGTGTAGAATGATTTTTATTTCTGACATCAGGATTTTCAAGTAATATATGTAATAAATATAAACAGCAAAGCTTAATAAGTATCACATAATTTCAAAAAACTCAGCATTTTGATATTTTGTTTAAACCTAGTCAAAAATTGATTGAAGATTGAATATAAAGGGGAAATGAAATATGGTTCAATAGGAAAATAACCTGCAGAGGGCTTGCTTGGATGCCTACTTCTCCTATTTATCCTTGTGTTCTCTGGATCTAGCACACAGTAGGTGCTGAATAAATGTTGATTGCATGAATAAGTGACTAGGGAGGAAAAGTTTTCATATCTCTATGTTGACCTGTGCAGTTACAATACATCTCAAGCCCTTTGTTAAAATATTCATCTGTTCATTTGTTCCACAAACTGTTATCAAGGGCCCGTATGCCAAGTACTGAACCTGGGGGTAAACTGGTGAGCAGAGCCAGATATTAATCTTTGTACTCTTGGATCTCCGACTCTTATGAGGGCAAGCCATCGCCCGGATAAGAATGAAATCACAACTGTTATGTCACTGGTGCAGTCTAGGAAAGGGACAAACCAGAGCAGTGAAGGATAGAGGGTAAGTGGTAATGGCATGTGAGGGGTCTGGAGAGGTGGCTTGAGGACAAGCCCAACAAGGCCATTGTTTGGACTGAATTATGTGCCCTCAAATTAATATATTGAAGCCGTCACTCTCAGTGTGGCTGTATATGAAGACAGGGTCTTTACGGAGATAACTACAATTAGATGAGGTCCTGAGGTCATAATTCAACAGCACTGGTGTCCTCAGACAGACATCTGGGTGCACACACACAGAGGAATGCATTTGAGGACACAGGGACAAGTTGGTCATCTGCAAGCCAAGAGGAGAATCCTCACCAGACACCAACCCTACTGCCCCTTCATCTTGGACTTCCAGCCTCCACAACTGTGAGAAAATAAATTTATGTGAGCTAAGCCATCCAGCATGTGATATTTGTTATGGCAGATGGAGCAGACAAATATAGCCACATAGGCATCTTGAGGAATCTGGCTGCTAATCCAAGAGTAATGGAAAACTCTGGAAGGTTTTTAAACAGAGGTAGCATGATCAGTTTTGTATTTTGGAAAGATTGCTCTGGCTGGAGTACGAAAAAGCAATTGGGAGGAAATAAGAGAAAATGTGGGTCCCTCTGGGGGTGAAAAAATCTCAGGAATATCAATGTAGAGTTTTTCCGTTATGCTGCTCAGAGTTGGGTCTCAAACGTTTCTTCCAGGGTGGCTTCTGAGATGAATGATCAAAAATGACCTATCATAAAGCCTCATTTGGTCACCAGTAATAGCTGTTACAGTTTATGGAAATCTCTTCCTTGGCTTCTCTGACATCAAACCAACCAGGAAACATCTTGCAGGAAGACAGGGGATGTTGGTGAAAACGTGCCTCATCTGCATTGCTCTGGGTAGGCCTGGCTCCTTTCTCTCTGCCTCTGAGGTTATTTTTGGTTGAATTCACAGGCCAACGAGAGAAGGGGAGAAAAGTAAGTGGAGTTCAAAGCAGAATGCTACAAGATACCTTCCTTGCCCAGGCATCCCACCTTTTTCCAGACTTTCTCAGTGTTTGAGATGGCTAATACTGAGTATCACCTTGATTGGACTGAAGGATACAAAGTATTGATCTTGGGTGTATCTGTGAGGGTGTTGCCAAAAGAGATTAAAATTTGAGTCAGTGGGCTGGGGAAGGCAGATACACTGTTAATCTGGTGGGCACAATCTAATCAGCTTCCAATGAATATAAAGCAGGCAGAAAAACATGAAAAGGAGAGATAGGCCTAGGCTCCCAGCCTACATCTTTCTCTCGAGCTGGATGCTTCCTGCCCTCAGCATTGGACTCCAGGTTCTTCAGTTTTCGGACTTGGACTGGCTCTCCTTGCTCCTCAGCTTGCAGACAGCCTATTGTGGGACCTGATGATTATGTAAATTAATACCATATATATATGTGGGAGTTCATTTTATATCTATATATATCTCCTATTAATTCTGTCCCTCTAAGAGAACCCTGACTAATATACTGTTTCATCCCCAACCAACATTTCTGATATCCTAAAAGCAGCTTTAATAAAAAAATTAACCCCAAATTAGTAAAACTATTATCTGTTACAATCACTAGGCAAAATAAACAGAAAATTGATTAGAAAGTTTCCTGGATAGTTTTAAAGAATAAACTTTTCTTTCTTTCCTTTTTAAGCTGAAGATTCTGCAGGCCGGCAATTTCGGCTGGGTTTGGCTAGATGGCTCTGCTATGGGGACATGGGGCTGGCCAGCCTCGTCTGGGGCACAAGTCTGTGTCTGGAGTCCGCAGCTGGGTCAGCTTAGGGGCTGCTGATCGTTAGCTGGTTGTCTCAGTTCTGCTTCATGTCATCTCTCTCACTTTTCAGCAGGGTGGGAGAGAGGGCAAGCCCAAAGAGCAAGCATTTTCAAGCTTCCCCTTAGGGCACACTTGCTAATCTGGCCAAAGCAAACCACAAGAACAGCCGGAATAAAGGGGTTGGGTTTAAAAGCATCAGGTGAAACTTAACAAAAGCTATTCTGGCCTCATCCTAAGCAATATCATCTGTGAAATCACATACTTCATGGGCTAGTTATTGTCAATGAGTTGAATGGTGCCTCTCCAAAATTTATGTTAAAGTCCTAACCTCCACTACCTCTGAATTTGACCATATTTGGAAGTAGGGTCATTGTAGATATAATGAGTTAAGGTGGGGCCATACTGAAGTAGGATGGGTCCCTGATCCAATGTGACTGATGTCCTTATAAGATGGAGAATGCCAGGTGATGACAAAGACCTCTGTCTTTAGAGTTTTGCATCTTTGAGTCAAGTAATGCCAAAGATTGCAGGCAAGTCCCAAAGCCAGGAAAAGGCAAGGAAAGCTCCCCCTTCAGGTTTCAGAGGAAGCAAGGCCTGCTGCCACCTTGATTTCAAATTCTTAGCATTCAGAACTGTGAACCAATAGATTTTAATTTATTTGAGCTGGCTAATTTGTGATACATTGTCATAGCAGCTCTGGGAAGTGAATACATTTATTTTTAAAGATGAAACATTAAGGAAAATGATATGAAATTGCCACTTTTTAGAAAATGTTTGAACAACAGCACTGCCACATTAATAACTACTTGGCTAATAAGAAAGTTTGTGGACTACCTAAATTTATCTTGTACACAATCACGAGTATATCACTATACTTTTGAAGATGTTGATTTGAAATGTTCTATTCAAAGATAAGGCATTTAAGTTTCCGGGGAAGGTCAGGCTGTAGTTAACATTTCTCCCTACGATATTGTCTTTCCTTGTTTTATATACTTGGGGAAGGATTAGAATAAAAATCGTTAGAATTCATTTGCAAATGCTCTAAACCTGGCTAATTTTTTTTTAGTACCAAACTTAATTTTTTTAAAACATGTAAATTATCCTCTGACCTTGACAAATTAGAAAATCAAGGAGTAAATTTTCTAAAATAGGCAAAATCTGCCATTTGACTGCTAAATAAAATAGGTGAATTGAATCACATTTCCTCCTCAAGGCAGTCCAAATTAACTTGTAACTACTTTAATAGAATTAGATCCCAGTTACTTTTGCATGGAAATAATAAAAAGAAAGTAATGAAATCTAAAATTTCTGAATCTTGCAAATACAAGCTAATTAGGAGACTTTATCTGACATGATTATTTTGAGCAACTGATCATTTCCATCAATCAACCAAGCAACCCTGATAAGCCAATCATTTTTTAATCGATGTTGAGCCACTGAAAAGTTGCCATAGATACCAGATTCTACAGCCATCACAACAGAAAGTAAGGTTAGAATTGGAAGTGACAGGTGTATTCATCACATAGTTAACAAGCCTTTGAAGGGAAAGAGAGAGTTTGTCAGAGTCCTTAGGCTGGGTATAAAAGATTGCAAAGAACACTCAAACAATTCCCAAAGAGCACTTCAAAAGAAGGGAGAAGAATCCGTTTTTCATTAGAAATACAGGAGGATGTTTGCCTGAAATTCAAGCTCTAAGTAACAAGTTCCTTGAAGTCCTGCTTGGCTGTCATTTACCAGGGGTCACCAGCAAGTTATCTTAAAAGTAGAGAGTTTCCCTTTTTTTTTGTTTCCTTTCTTTCCTGCATCAAAAGTGATAAGGATTGTTGAGAACGTGGGGCAGTGATTGCTGTAGAATGCAGTCCTGATTGCACTGTATATAAATGTGGAAATTTGAATGTATATGCATATATATATTTGCCCATACATGTGTGTATACATTTATATGTATATTTATTTGTTCATAATTTTAGAATCAAAAAGTAGAACCAAGAAGTATATTTTGAGAATCACTGTACATAAGCCAGTATATATTACTAGTGAAAATATTGCATGTCTAGAACTTTGGGGAATCGGTAAAAAAAGGAAAAGACTCATTTCAGGTGCAAAAAATTAATATATTTCAAAAGTATAGCACACAACTTCCTTTGGAGCAGGTGGGGCAAACTGGCTTCTCGTCCTCATTATGCACATCAGCAGTGGGACTGTGGAAACACAGGGGCATCCCCAGGCTCCAGGAACGAGCACTGGAGACGGAGTCAGGGGAACAGGGTTCCTACCCTGGATCTGCCATTTACTCGGTAGGAATGCAAGTTTCTCCAAGACTGTGCAGACCAGGAGCGGAGGAGGGTCTGTCTAGATTGCTAAAACTTTCATTTTGCTCTAATGTTCTTTGAGTCTGGGGTTATTTGTATCTATGCTACACAGCCAGCTGTGGCTTACAGGGACCCGTGTGTGTGGTTTGTGGATCACGTCTAATCATCGGCTCTCATTGGCTTCCTAACGCTGCATTCTAGGGATCCCAGCGCACCATTTTGGTTTCATGCTCCTAAAATGCTCCCAAACATCTGGGCACCATAAAAACAAATCAGTCCAAACAGTTCGATAAATAAAGGAAAGTAGGTCTGAGTAAGTTCCTGAAGTGAGCCGGGTATGGAACCAAAGCAGGAAGAGGCTCGGTTCATCCCCTAGGAGGGTGGTTTCCCTGGGTTGCTTGCTCTGGGAGCAGAATCTTGACCTTCATGCCCACTTGTCCAAGCATTTTGTTTTTGTTTCTCTTTCCTCTATATTACCTGGAGGAGGAATTTTATTTGGAACTTTATTATCACAACCAAAACGTCAATGGAGAGGAACCAAATCCATATCATGGCATAAACAGATTACCAAGCAGTCTGTATATCTGTCTGTCTATCTCTCTGTCTACCTACCCACCTACCTACCCACCTACCTACCTGCCTACCTACGTACCTGCCTACCTACCTATCTATTGTCTATCTAATCTATCATCTATTTATCTTTCTATTATCTATATCATCTATCTAATATCTGCCATCTCTCTCTCTCCATAATCTGTCTAAACTTATGTGTAAATTAGTAACCCAGTGTGAGTCCGATTATTAAGTACTTCTAACATTCCCTCTTCTTTTTTTCTATATCTCAGGTCATGGGTATGATATTAATCAATCCGTGGTGAGTAGTGGCTTCTTTCTAGTTTGTATGTTTGTATGTGTGTCACTTAAAAAATTCCTACACTTCAGTCCTCTACTGTCCTTAACATAGTCAATGATTTAATGCCTTGCATACCTGCATTTCTAATCTACATAAATGGAATTCTTTTTGAGACTGGTCTTGCTCTGTTGTCCAGGCTGGAGTGTAGTGGCGTGATCTCGGCTCACTGTAACCTCAACCTCCGGGGTTCAAGCAATTCTCATGCCTCAGCCTCCTGAGTAACTGGAACTACAGTTGTGCACTGTTACTCCTGGCTAATTTTTGTATTTTCAGTAGACACAGCATTTCACTGTGTTTCCCAGGCTAGTCTTAAACTCCTGGCCTCAAGTGATCTGCCCAAGTCAGGCTCTGGAAGTGCTGGAATTACAGGTGACAGCCACCATGTCCAACCTGTTCCTTGCATTTTTATTCACCAAACTATACAGATCATCCTTATTGTGTCTTCATCTTTTTGATTTGATATTCATTCAGCAAAATATTCATTGAGAATATAGTATGTGCCAGGAACTGATCCTAACTGGAAGATACAGTAATGAATTCTGAAAATAAGATCTCAACTCTCTTGGAACCTACATTTTACTGGGAAGCAATAGACAATAAAGTTAACACACAAACAGGTTAATTTTGGGGAGTGATCAGAATAACCACTGTGAACAGAATGAAAGATGGGAAAATGATGATGCCTGGAGGTCTACCATAGATGTGGGGATGGGTCAAGGATGATGTAGGGAGGTCATAGTTCAGTTGTGACCTGGGGAAGATCATTCCAGGCAGAGGGTACAGCAGTGCAGTGTTTACAAAAGACTTATATGTTCAGAAGCAGAACTTCGTAACCTACGGAGTGGTGAACTCCGTAGGCAGGAGCAGCTAAGGACACTGTGATGCATTTTGAGCTTTTTCAGTCCTTTGTTCCTTTGCATCCTTTCCTGGGCCTGATGTGAGGTGTGGGTATGAGTGGACAGCAGTGGGCAGCAGCCACAGGACAGTCACCGAGTTGCCATATGTTCTTCCTTGATCACAATGAATGGTTCTCTTTTTCTCCTCCTTCCCTCCCTCCTTGTCTTCCTTCCGTTCTTCCTGCCTATATTTAATATTTATGATGTGCTAGCGCAGTGCTAAGGGAGCGCACTGGTCGGCATAGTCCTTACTCCCGCAGAGCTTACACTCCAAACATTTCTTCTTCTGCGTTACATCTGAGGATGTCCTATTTCCTTCTGGTCTTCTTCAAAACCTGAAAGATAATGAGAGAAATAACATACTCCCTTCTTCTCCATGTTTCCCAACAGGGAAACCCCTCTTCATCACTACCTTCTCTATCCTAGTGATTGCTCAGGGTTTGCAGTCTGTCAAGGGCTATTCAGAAGGATTTTATTTAGTTTTTTGCTAGAGCCATTCACAAACAAATAAAATTACATTTGCTAACAAACAAAATGAAGAATCCAGTTGAGTTTCACAACTTTAAGAGATGCTCACCGTGAGTTTGGTAAACAAATGCATATGTTGGAAGAAAGATCTTGTGTTCTGTTGGCACAGAGGATAGTACCTGATGAATACTGACCGCAGTGCTCTCTGTAAGGATGGGCTGGGACTAAATGGTCATTTGTAAGAGAGTTGTTAAAGAGGATGGGCACGTTCCTGTGAACACGGGTCCTGTGGCATTGGGTCTTGAACCCTAAGCACAAACCGCTGGTTAACTCAGAGTATATTTATTGAATTGTCCAAGTTGTCCAGTTGCACTCTGAAACCTAGCCAATGTGTAACAGTGTCCAAAGGCATTCCCCATCGAGATAATTCCCCCAGCTGCTGTTCTGATTCACCATCTCCTCTCTCTTACCTGCATCTCCCCAGTAATGTCCTCACTGGTCTTTTTGCCTCTGTCCTATGTATCTCATCAGTATCACAGCCACCCAGAATGAGATTTCCAAAATACAAATCTGATTACAGCCCCCGACTCCCCCAAACTCAGCAATGGCTCCTTGTTGCCTGCAGAATGAGACTAGACTCCTAACCAGGATTCAGGGGCTGCATGGTCACTGTGTCACTCACCTTGTGAGTCCACCCCTGCATCTGCTGTGCTCCTTTGGGCCTTCGCTTTGTGCCTTTGCTCATGTTGCTTCTCTCAGAATACCAGTACTTCCCTTGACTGTCTGGAAATTGCTTCTCCTTTTCAGGATTTTAATCAGGAGTTCTCTCTTTCTCAGTTACTCTTCCCGCTCCTGGGAGTCCGCTCCTGGGAGTTGTCTGTTCCTCTTCTCTAAGCATCATCCTAGTATCTTGCACTTACTTGTTTGCGTGTTTCTCTCCCCAGTTGGATGTGAAGCTCCTTGAAGCCAGGAACTATTCTTATTCACTTGAATCTTGAGGTCTTGGTGCAGCAAAGGTGGTCAACAAGTATTTACATAGATGAATGTGTTCCTACTTGTGATACTGGGACCAGAAATAAGGGCTAGGAACAAGGTTCCACATCCTTACCCCAGGGGCAAAGACTCGAGGTGGGCTCTGGGATGAGGAGCACAGTGATGGCTTAGAACGGGCCTGGCTCTGAGTGGTCAGTGTGTATGCAGATGTGTGTGTGTGTGTGTGTGTGTGTGTGTGTGTGTGTGTGTGTGAGAGAGAGAGAGAGAGAGTGTGTGTGTGTGTGAGAGAGAAAGAGAGAGAGAGAGTGTGTGTGTGTGAGAGAGAGAGAGAGAGAGAGTGTGTGAGAGAGAGAGAGAGTGTGTGTGTGTGTGTGTGTGTTCTTGTGGGCTGAACCCTAGGGTTTGTGCACAGGAGTTAAGAGAAATAAGCCTGGAAAGTTAGGTTAAGGTCTCAAATGCCAGACTAAGGCATTTTTATTACTCTCTTTGCAATGGGAAATGCCAAATGTTATTTGAACCTGAAAATGATATAATCCCAAAGGCATTCACTTGGGATTGACACACTGCAAAAAAGCACTTTGGGACACTAATTAGTCCTTTGCAGCTGGTTTGACATAGGGGAGAGTTCAAGCAGGGAGACTAGTTTCAGGATGGCTGGGATAGACTAGGGATGACCTGATATGAATCTGAAGGGCAGAAGTGTCAGTAGGAATGAAAGACAAAGCCTTGTAGAGTTTGTCCTGATCATCAGGCTATTTAACATGGACTCTGTGAAATGTTTGACATGCTTTGAAATACTTTATCAGTGGCGCATGACTTTGAGCTGCTTTAGAGCTCTTTCAGGGTGGGCCTATGACTGCTGGCTCTCCAAAGCAAAGCAGAGTGAGGTGTGAGGAGGATAGAGCTGAAGCTTGCATCTGAGAAGACAATGACCCACCTAAGGATGAATGATCTTTCTTTCTAATTTGAGTTGGAGATATGTTGTTTTATATTGAGGCTAACAAGAATTTTGTGATCAGCAGGACTTCTTCGCTCAAATTCACATCTCACTGGGCATGAAGACAACATCCACAAGTAGGCTTCATGTATAGGCTTCAACTGCTCAAATGTGCATAGTGTAAGCTAATGCCATCCCATGTGAGATGAGCTCTACCTCTCAACTTTGGTGCCCACAGAGCCATGATAATATCTTTACATTAAATCTATACCTAAAGGCAGAGTAGGGGCACTCAATGTCAGAGACTCTTAGAGGTCTTCTTTAGCTGCTAAATGCATCCAAGTCCTAAATGCTGATGGATAAATTGACACAAAGCATCCACAAAATAGCAAAAATGTTTGGAAGAAGTAACATTGGCTTACATTTCCATTGAGGTATGAAAGCTAGGACATCCCTCATGCCCTGACCCCATTCCTCTTTGCCTGCCATGTACTGCTGTGGCACAGCTTCATGGAGGTGCGCCCTGAGAGAACCTTGCCCAGCTACCCTGTGCATTCCTAACTTACTTCTGTGAAGCTTCTCTGACAATGAGGTGTAGGACATTCTAGGAGCCCCCTCAAGACTCAGGCATGTATTGCCTGGAAGTGTGAGTGAGTCATTGTTTGATGGGGAGATTCTTGCCAATGGGGACAGGAGCTGGTGTTAAGTACTGTCTTTTGTCCCTCAGGTGGACAGTTTCGAGGGCCATTCTGCACAGAGTAAGCCCTAGTTTCTGTAGTTGTGCCCAACTGAAGGATATAATGTATTGACCTTCCTTCCTTCCTTCCCAGTTTCATTCTTCAGTCCCTTTCTCCTGTTCCTTGGGATTACCTCTAAAAATAAGCCACTGGCATGTGAGCTTGTGTCTCAGGTTCTTCTTTGTGGTGGGCAGGAAATCAAGTCAACCTCAGGACCAAGGGGTTATCCTTTCCTGAAAGTGGGTTTATTAGAAGTGGTGGCTGGAAAGGCAACATCAAAACTTAGTCTGTTTAGACCTTCATGCCAGTCTCAAGTGTGTTCTGAATGTGTTCATCATGTATGCAGAAGGAACTGGGCAAGAAAATGTGGGTTCCATGTCTTTTTGGACAAAGCAATTCAATCAAGCTGGAATATCACTCCAACCACAGGCCTTAGTGGAGAGCAATCATGTCGGCATGCTTGTGACCAGAGTTGATGACGCTGAGAGATAGACTGCTGGACTTTGGCTTGTTGCTCAAAGGGCTTTTTAAGAGGCTAATCGGTGTTTTTGATGAACAAATTCTCACTGTATAGTTGTCATCTTACACTGCAGTAAATTTTCCCTCACTAATGAATGCATATGAACATCAAAGGACCATTTGGATTTTCTGGTATATATTTTATTTTCATAATTCTTCTCTTTCTTCCATTTCTGCTCCTTTGTCTTCTCTTCTTTCTCTTCCTCTTTCTCATCCTTCCTCTGGCTAGGAGCTCAGTGCTCTGGGTATCTCTGGCCCTCTGAGAGGGTCAGTGCTTGACCTCATATTATGAAGCCACGTTACCTGCTACATCCCCCATCACCTTCTACCGTGTTCTCGGTACATGTGCTTTGGCTCTGTCACTCCCTCCTGGCTTCTCTGTCCTGAGTGTCTTTCACACCCACCATCTGCAATATCCAGTGGTAGGAATAAGACAGATATAAAAACCTTTAGGCCCTCAATTAGCATCTAAAACATTTCTTTGCTTCTCACATTCCCATTTGGGTTTCTGACTGCCGATTGGGTATCCTTTCTCAGGAGGAAAATTCCCACCAGAGCATGAAAAGGAATATGAAACCACCTTTATGGCCAAGTCTCAGGAGAGGTCTAGCTCTTAGCTTAGCTAGGCTAGACTGGCACATTTAGCAGTCTCCAGCCCCCTACCTGGAGGATGAGAACCTAGGAGTGGTTATCCTCATTGCCTCACAGAAGGACTCCAATTCCGGCCCCCCATCCTCTGCTCTGAACCTCAGATCAGTTCCGCCAACTTGTGCCCAGTATTCCCTGTTCAGCCCATCCTCGTTGGATGGTGACTTATTAGATAACAAGGGTGACATTCCCACTGGCAGAGACCCTTCCCCTCCTTGTGGCTGCTGCCCTTCCCAGGGCCAGGACGTTGAACAGATAAAGAAGCACATGGAGAAGAAGAGTTGAACCCTCAGCCCTGCAGTCCTCACTGCTATCTCCAGGACTGCTCTTAAGGTGCTGTTGATACCAAAGGCTTTCCAAACAACCATTGAACTTGCTCTGACCTAGGTGAATGTTGAACCTTGGCTTAGCGGGGACAGGTGTTCAGCCCACTGTAGGAGGAAGCATTATGCAGATGGGGTGAGCAACAGCCAGACTGTGTTTAGTATGACCACAGGGATTAACGTAGGCCATGGAAGCAGACAGTGTTAGCCATGATTGATGGTTAAGCAGGTAAGGTTCCACAAGTAAGAGGTCCTGGGCCTCCAGCCACACAAGGCCTCTTTACCCACTGATCAAGGGCTGTGCTTCTGGCATTTAGTTTTCTTCTCATGAATCTTCTGTCTTACCTCTTTATAATTGCAATTTATGATGTTCCATAGGTGTGATCTTCTTAGGAGAGTGAAGCTCTTTCCTTTGTTTCATGTAAAAGTAGAGAAAGCAGCCAGAAAAAGCAGCCAGGTCCTGAATCCTGATAGGTTGCCCATGGCAATAGGTCTGGCTTGGCCACAGATGAGTGGTTTGGGAGAAGATCAAGGACAGAGAAGATGATGAATTGCATTGTGTGAGAAGAACTCCCATCACTCTGAAGTTGATAGTTAGGACACTAGTTCTTAAAGTGTGGGCCCCAGACCATCAGAGGCACCTCATTTGGGACCATGCTAGAAATGCAGTTTGAGGGCACTGCCCCATAGCTACTTAATCAGAAACTCTGGGGGTGAGGTCTGTCTAGCAATCATCTTTTTTTTTTTTTTTCTGTGAGACAAGGCCTTGCTCTGTTACCCATGCTGGAGGGCAGTGGTGTGATCTTGGCTTACTGCAACCTCTACCTCCCAGGTTTAAGTGATTCTTGTGCCTCAGCCACCTGACTAGCTGGGATTACATGTGCATACCACCATGCCAGGCTAATTTTTGTATTTTTAGTAGAGACTGGATTCTGCCATGTCGGCCAGGCTGGTCTCTAACTTCTGGCCTCATGTGATCTGCCTGCCTCAGCCTCCCAAAGTGCTGGGATTACAGGTGTGAGCCACCGCACTGGTCATAGCAATCATCTTCTAAAGAGTCCTCACCACCAGGTGATTCTGATGTCTGGTAAAGTTTGAGAACCACCGAATTCAAGGGACTTGAACAGCAATTCTAAAAGTTGTCTGCCTGATTAAATTACTGAGTTATCTGGGAAAGTGATTAGAAATATCAATTCCCCAGGTGGCACCCCAGAGTAATTAAATTGAAATCTCTGAGGATGGGACCCAGGTATCAGTATTTTTTGAAAGCTTCCCGTGTGATACCAATGAGCAGGCAAAGTTGAGAATCACTGGCCTATTGGCTCCTAGGGAAAGAGAACATCACTGAGCTGAAAGTGTTTCCACCTCACCACATCTCTTCCTTCTCCTCCATCTCTCCAAACTCAGGGAGAAGACTGCTTAAAAGAGCATTCAAAATGCCCTCATTGGCCGAGTGCAGTGGCTCATGCCTGTAATCCCAGCACTTTGGGAGGCTGAGGTGGGTGGATCACGAGGTCAAGAGATAGAACAACATGGTGAAATGCCATCTCTACTAAAAATACAAAAATTAGCTGGGCGTGGTGGCAGGCACCTGTAATCCCAACTACTCAGGAGGCTGAGGTGGGAGAATTGCTTGAACCCAGGAGGTAGAGGGTGCAGTGAGCTGAGATTGTACCATTGCACTCCAGCCTGATGACAGAGCAAGACTCTGTCTCAATAAAAAAAAAAAAATGCCCTCACTGTTCGATAATGTATTTCTTGTATATATGTTTTATCATAGTCTAAATATGCATATGTTAATCACTTGTCATAATTTCCTTTCTTCCTGAAACGTGTGTCCGTGGCTAGGCTATGGGCTGGTTCAAGCACTTTTTGCCTAATACTGGCCTGGCTTTTGGAGCTAACCACATGCTGTAGAGGCCCTTGGATTAGGCGCCTCCATCCAGCAAACTGAGGAATTCCAAAAATTCTCTTTTCTTTTTTTGAAATTATCTTTGGACTTCATCTGAGATAGTCCTGAGAATTTATAAAATTGAGTTCTGCTCAGAAGAGCATTACTGCAATATGTGGCCCTCTTTGGGGCCCCTCTTAATTCTGTAACTGGGCATGTAGACAGAGAAAGAGGGAGAATTTAGAAATGTTTTTGTCTTTAGATTGGAAAATGACTAGGTCATGAGTACATGGTTTAAAGGGGTCTTCCCCTGGGAAGCTTTAAAATCATGGCCCGTCAGTGCATGAAGGGGCCTGAGAACACCCTTTCAAACTCCCTCATTTTAGAGATCTGGCAACAAGGCCCAAGGAGGGTTCATATTTGCCCCAAATCACACAGCAAATTAGCGGCAGAATCAATCCCAGAAACCAGATTTCTCAACTCCCGCTTGGGTGCCCTTCCTCTCCTACATCATGCTGCCTCTTATATTTTAATTTTTTTTTTTTTTTTTGGTAACATGGGCTTTATTCCATCCTCTCTCTCCCGCTAAGGGTTTTTATTAAGCATGCCTGTTTTATTTTTAAGTGGCTGATAGAACTCATCATTTAGGTAATTGAAATGGTTCTGAGGATGCATTAAGTCATTTTTATATATGCTGGAAAATGAGTCTGTAAAAGTATAATGCAGGGGTAATGAGATGTCAAAAGTCATGGAAATGAGAGGATCTGAGTAGAATCGTGGAGACCCTGAAATAGGCTTTGGAATTTTCCAGGATTTTTGGAGCATTTTTATTGTTGATATTTTATTGGTTGTATAATAATTGACATGAAAAACCCAAATAGCCACATTTTTCCATTTGGGCCTGTGATTCAGAAGGCCGAGGATCTTTTTAGAGAATTTTAACTATTTACCACACCTTTAATGAGAAAAAAAGATTTAAAAATTCCTTTATTTACTTTTTCACATGTTTTATATTTTCTGGATCTCTTAGTGGCAGCTGTAAAAAGGGCTTTTCATGTGATCATTTCATTCAGTAATTTGTCTAAACCGAGGCCTTTTCCCTTTTTTTAAATGCATGCCCAGCTGTCACTGTTGCCTGCTAAAGTGATTTTTCTCTATTATGTTGTCACTTTACACTCCCACAGGGTCCAATCCTGCAGGCCGTACATGCATGGAACTTGCATTAAAGTCATGGGAAGCTTTAACATGTGAGAATGTGTATTTAGGGCTCAGAGAAAGGGCCTGACTGTACCGCAGTCGGAATGCTGAGATTCGGGCTTATCTCTTATCTCCCTACGGACCTTGTGACGCTGATACGGCCAGTGGCCAGGGGATTTTGGGGGCAGATTCTGCATCTATCCAAAGGGTAAGCTTTCTAGAGTTTCATACTCCAAAGTGTATCCTCTCCATCCTGATTCTACCATTTGAAGTTGATATCCACAGCAGAAAAGTGAAGGCCCACAAGGGAGGTGAGGACATATTATATTAGATTCAGTATTTTCTTCTGTGTTTTCTAAGAGGAGTGGGGTTGGACGGTCAGAAAATGTATTCAGCAAATACAAGAGGAAGCAGAATTGTGCTTAGAAAATGAAAATACCCTGGAAGCGGGAGGAAAGCCGGTCAGTATGGAGAAGGCCTTGGTTTTCTGATAGTGAGTGCTATTTTTTTTCCTTCTGATGGCTTGCTTCTGCCTGCTCACATATGGTTTCAAGGTGTATGTTCAATTGATCTCCTGTGAACAAATCAGGACCAAGTGGTTCTTGGGCCTGAAATGTTCCATTTTACCTTTTCATCCCCATCTTTCCTTTAAGAATTGAAAGTACTACTACTTCCACCAGGAAGCCCTCCAGGAGTACTCTGCTTCCCACCCCCCACATGGCAGCTTTGTCAGACCTCTCAGAGCATGCATGACACGAAGGGGTAGCTTCAGCTGGCACTGCTGCTACTTGCGGATCTGACATAAATTATGACTGGGATGGGTGTGTGTTGGGTTGGAAGAAGAAGGAGGACTTTTCCCATGGAGAGGGAATTCTCTGAAATGAGAAGACTGGCTATTTCTCTACATAACATGAAAGGAGGGCTTGAAAAACACGATACCTGCTGAATTGTGAGATCCTGGGCATACACACAGGGGAATTTAGGGCCCAGAGATACAGAATTGGGGACAGTGCTCTTTTCTCCAAATGCCTCACAGATCTCCATGTAGTTCCAGTACTGGGAGCCCCATGGGGGTAGCCCCAGTGAGTCCTACAGACCGAGCCCTGCAGAATCTCACTGAAGTTACTAACCACACAGACGGAGGCCCAGCCCCTGCCTAGGAGGCCAGAGAAAAGAAACTCAACAGACTTATTCAGGAGCACAGGGACATCCCCAGGGCCTCCTTAAAATAACCAAGGGAGATTTTGAGGAAAGACTGCAGTGCTGTGAGAACAGATACGATCTCAGAGCTCTACAAATTTAGACATTAATACTAAGGCAGACGTCATTGGTGCTTAAACCCTTTTTGAGAACTGTAGGAATGTGACTTATTTTAGAATGAAGGACAACCCTGGATGTGGCCAAAGGGAAGATCTAGGGATGAGGGAGGGGCCCAAATGAAGACCCCTGCACCTCTTCTCACCCTCTACTTCCCAGGCCAGTCCTGGGATGAGGATGGGCTCCTATCTGCACACTCTTGTACACTCTAAGCACTCTTGAAGCTAAGTACCTTCCCAGAGGGAAAATTCCTCTGTTGGTTTAAGTATTTATCCATGTTTCCGGAGCTATTGACCTTGAACTTCCTGCTCCTGAGGGATCTATACCAATCTGGGGTTTGTTTACATGCTGTTTTATTGTAGACATTTTGTTGCTGACTGTCCAATGACACCATGGGGCAAGTGCAAGTGCCACCAATGCAGTTAGGCATGCATGCCACAGGATAATTTTTTGAGACCTCTTATTATGTTGTGGGCTAATACATGAAAAAATTGAAAAAAAAAAATGAAGTAGGGAAAAGATACTTGATCTTGAATCAGAAAAGCCAACTCGAATGGCTCTGCCATTTCTAGCTTTATGTTTTGGGGCAAATCACTCGAATGATGAATCTCAATTTCATCCATCTATTTCCCAGAGTGTGAATGAGGCTCAAATATTTTACATATATATTACATATGCAAAGATGTATAATATTCATTCACATAATATGTAATTGACACACATAAATACATGGTCTTTATCTGTGTATGTTATATACATGTGAATAGTATATATGTAAGCATACTAAAACCTTATTATACATATACTGTTTGGAAAACTCTAAAACATTGAACTGCATATATATTCGGGATTTTTATTTTTGAGATAATGTGATTATCACAATCCTCGTTATGTGTTAGTTTTGCCGAAACATGTTTCCAATGACATTTGAATTTTAAACAAGAATCACTGTGATATAAGAGCTCAGTTGTTTTAAATGGACTGTCCCTTTTCCTCTTGGGGAGAATGAAAGTAACCACAGAAAATCATCTAGTATGCGCCTCTGTTTCCACCTTCAATTTACTGTGTGGGCACAGGAACAAAGAGAAAGGTGAGTCGATCAGCTGTAAAGGGAATGGTGACCTTCATTCATTTTCACTCTTTCTTTTTGTGACTGAGAAACAATAATAATAAATTCTCTCTTCTCCTGCCTAGTTCAAGACAGAGAGAATTTAAGTGTGTTTTATGACTTGAGCTTCTCTTAGGCCAGTCTGCTTCCCTAGTAATGGTGAGTTAACGCTGGACGTCCATTAGCATAAGTGAATGTTATTTTGTTAACTCTGATGCTGATTCTCCCTTTGGCATTGTATTTCGGAGGGTGCACCCAGGTGTTCTCCCAGATGTGAAAGGGAGAGAGTACTGCTTGGCTCCCTCCCTGCCACCACCCCAGAATCTTCAGCTGCAGACGGTTCATGCCTGACTGAGAACCACTCAAGTGTTCTGTGGGCCACACGCTCTGCTGCATCTAATAAAACCTTTCTCCCCTAGTCCTTCTCTAGGAAAACAGACACAAGTGTGAGTGGCGAGAGCCTGCTCATGGCCCAGGATGGCTGGCAGCCACGTGCAGAAGAGGCTGGCAATCACATTCTCTGGCATCTCTGCCAAGAGAGAGCAGATCCCGCAGCCGGGGATCTGTCACCATTGACAAAGCTCCGGCACAAACGTTCAGTGGTTTAATCTTCTTTCCCTACAGGGGGGGTCCTTGCACTGTGTAGCTTAGCTCCTTCCTGGCAGTGTGTGGGCTAGCAAATGAGTGTGTTTGCAGGCGTGCCTGTGAATGCTGGGTGGACAGAGGAAGGAGGGGGAAAACAAAGCCTCAAGATGCTGAACCATGAAGAGAGAAAAAGTTCCCAGCAATTGCACTTAGCTCTGCAGGGCAGAAAGTAGGTGGATAAGCCGCATTTGGGAGTTAGAAGATCTGAGATTCAACATAAACTTGAGCATCTCCTGGAAATTAATCTTTCTGTGTCTTAGAGTCTACAGTCTATCTGTAGAATAGAAAATGATACTTGTCCTGCATTCTTTCCAGAATAGCTTGAACTTCTAATGACAGGTATTCTTTGTAAAGGATTGTCCGGTTTCTAAAACACACTTAAAAGTAACAAGGTGAGCTGTAGTATCTCTCAGAGTGTGGGCTGACTATCCCCTGGAAATTAATTCTGTGATCAGAATTAACCATACAGCTCCTTTGGAGGTGCCCCTAAGGGACCCCCAAGCTTGGGGACATGACCCAAAAGTCAGTCAGCAAGATGCTCTGTCCCGGGAGTTTACATCTGTTTATGAGCCACAAGAGAACAGAGGGCAGCTTGCAGTGACATCACAGCCATTCTCCTGGATCTGCCCCACAGAGGCTGTCTCCGAGCCCCTTTTGCTGAGTCCCCAGCACTGCTGTGGCTCCCATTCTTCCTGGAATGCCATCTTCCTTCAGTTCAGTAAGTCTCTCAGGTATTCTTCTAATAAATTCCCTTGTTTGGCTTAAGTTAGCCCCAGATCCTAACTGATAGGGCTTCCAAGCTTTCTCAACTAGAAACTTTCCATGAAGGACCACTGTGAGTTGGCCTGAGTGGGAGAAGTTTTCTCCATCACATTGGGTTTGGTCTCCCTTTGGGTTTCACAGCCACAATGCCTTCCACTTCGATCAAAATAGAAGAGGCACAGCAGAGGTCTCCGGGGAAGTCCTTGCTATCAGGGTGTAACTCTTCTGGGACATTTGGAAAATAGTCATGTTATGAGGCAACACCGTGGTGGAGCTTCTTGATGGGGAGGACAAAGAGGTGGTTGAGATCACAGGTTCTTGAATCAGTTAACCTGGCTTCATATCCTGGCTCTGCTGCTTACCAGCTATGTGACCTCCCAGGCTACTGTGTGCTTCACTTTCTTCCTCTGTAAAATGGGGGCAATGATAATATGACATTACTGGCTAGTATACTAATTAAATGACTTAAAACACATGTGATGCCAAGAATGGTCCTTGGTATGCAGTAAATGCTCAATAAATGTCAGCTATTAGTATTATCCTGATACTGGACACTCTTTGGTTATCACCACGAGAGTAAACATATAGAAGAAAATCTCAAGTTGGGTTAATGGGAAAATAAATGCAGTTTTAAAAATAATAAATAAATGAAATGAATGAACTGCTTTTTGCTGGTATCTAGAGAGATGTGCTAATGGCAGAGTTCTCTTGGATGGAGGCAAAACTTCATACTGTTGACTCCAGACTGGACAGTTCCATCCAATAAAGGAGAGGTTTCTAGCCCAGCTTTCTCTCAGCAGTTAGGCTGGAAGCCACAAGGGAGCTAATATGGCCAAGTGCAGAGATTGCATCACATTTTAAAAAACAGACTTTGCTTTTAGACGTATTTTAGGTTCACAGCAAAAGTGAGCATAAGATACAGAGATTTCCCATATACCTCTTACCCTCCATGTGTCCAGCCTCCCCATTTTCAACATCCCTCTCTGGAGTGGTGCATTCATTACAGTGGATGAACGCACATTGACACATCATTATCAGCTGAGGCCCACAGTGTAGAGTTCATTCCTGGTATTGTGCATTCTACAGATTTGCAGAAATTTATAATGACATGTGTCTATTATACCATTATAATAGCATGCAGAGAAGTCTGACTGCCCTAGAATCATGAGATTTTTTGCTCACCTGGGGTCTCTTGAGCAGGCATTGAGCACACAAGAGCTCTCCTGTTGGTGAGAGAAACAGACTTCAGGACACCTTGGAGGACGTGGGGACTGATGACAAATGTGTGTGTACCACAACACCCATGTAAAACAAGTCTGCCTGCCCCATGATGAAAAACTACTCACCTTGACAAAACAGGCATGATATTCATTTGGAGCCTTGCTTCTAAGAAAGATAAATCCTGCTGTCACTGCACAAAGAGATAAGAAAGACCGGATGACAGTTTTTCATTGATAAAAGATTCTGTCTGTATTTTAAAAGAATTTACTTTCTTCCCCTCTACTGATACCCACATGAGTTAAGGCAGAGATACGCTATCTTTCATGTTTTTGTCAGAATGTATTATTACTGCGGGTGGCAGTGACTCAATTGCTTCATTTAGTGATCTGACTGAAGTAGAATTTCGCCTGTACATGAGCTATAGGGCCCAAATAAAGTGCAACCTCCAGAATTAAGAAGCAAGACCCGGAAGCATTCTTGGCTGGAAGGGAAACTAACAAGAGTTCATGTAAAATGGGGGAGGTTCGCTGTGTGCAGAATTCTTCCTAGAAATTAATATTTCCTAATGGAAGTTTAAAAAATTTGTTGATGTCCAGGTTGTTTCTGAAAACCTCACTGGGAAGACAATATTGTACAATAATTAATGTAAGATAAGCAGTCATCCAATTAATTTTCACATGAAGTAATGTGGCAATAATGTTGAAAGAAAAGAATTAGAGAGTAGCCATTCTGTTTACAGAGTATGGGGCAGAAGTGAAAGTTCTGTTCCTCCCGCTGGGTCCAAATCTGAGTGAGCATGCTCTCAGTTATAAGTGTGAGCTGAATGATGAGAACAATGGACACATATGGGGAGAACAACACACACTGGAGCCTGTTGGAGGAAGTGGGGCAGGGGGAGGAAGAGCATTGGCAAAATAGCTAATAGATACTGGGCCTAATAACTAGGTAATAGGATGATCTGTGCAAGGCCACCATGCCACATGTTTACCTATATAACAAACCTGCACATCCTCCACATGTACCCCTGAATTTAATAAAAGTTGAAAAAAATAACAATAGATACACTTAGAGACTTACTTATGCAGATATTCGTCACGGTTACTTATAGTAAAGAAATGGAAAACCTTCGATATCTAACGAGAGGACTGGGGCTGGGCGCGGTGGCTAACACCTGTAATCCCAGCACTTTGGCAGGCTGAGCCAGGCAGATCACCTGAGGTCAGGAGTTTGGGACCAGCCTGGCCAACATGGCGAAACCCTGTCTCTACTAAAATTACAAAAATTAGCTGGGCATGGTGGTATGCACCGTTGTAATCCCAGCTACTGGTGTGTGCCTGTAATCTCAACTACTTGGGAGGCTGACGCAGGAGAATCGCTTGAACCAGGAGGCGGAGGTTGCAGTGAGCTGAGATTGTGCCACTGCACTCCAGCCTGGGTGAAAGAGAAAGACTTTGCCTCAAAAAAAAAAAAAAAAAAAATAGAGATGACTGGTTAAAGAAATGCTGGTTTATCCACCCATTCTTTTTTTGGTTAGTGATTCCAACATTTCTTTCTCTATTTATTTTTTCTTTTTTGTTACTTTACTTTTTCTTTTTTTTAAATTTTTTATTGCATTTTAGGTTTTGGGGTACATGAGCAGAACATGCAGACAGTTGCGTAGGTACACACATGGCAGTGTGTTTTGCTTCCTTTCTCCCCTTCACCCACATTTGGCATTTCTCCCCAGGCTATCCCTCCCCACCTCCCCCTCCCACTGGCCCTCCCCTTTTCCCCCCAATAGACCCCAGTGTTTAGTACTCCCCTCCCTGTGTCCATGTGTTCTCATTTTTCGTTACCCACCTATGAGTGAGAATATGTGGTGTTTCATTTTCTGTTCTTGTGTCAGTTTGCTGAGAATGATGTTCTCCAGATTCATCCATGTCCCTACAAACGACACAAACTCATCATTTCTGATTGCTGCATAATATTCCATGGTGTATATGTGCCACATTTTTCCAATCCAGTCTATCGTCAGTGGGCATTTGGGTTGATTCCAGGTCTTTGCTATTGTAAAGAGTGCTGCAATGAACATTTGTGTGCATGTGTCCTTATAGTAGAACGATTTATAGTACTTTGGATATATTCCCAGTAATGGGATTGCTGGGTCAAATGGAATTTCTAATTCTAAGGCCTTGAGGAATTGCCACACTGTCTTCCACAATGGTTGAACTAATTTACACTCCCACCAACAGTGTAAAAGTGTTCCTTTTTCTCCACATCCTCTCCAGCATCTGTTGTCTCCAGATTTTTTAATGATTGCCATTCTAACTGGCGTGAGATGGTATCTCAATGTGGTTTTGATTTGCATCTCTCTGATGACCAGTGACGATGAGCATTTTTTCATATGATTGTTGGCCTCATATATGTCTTCTTTCGTAAAGTGTCTGTTCATATCTTTTGCCCACTTTTGAATGGGCTTGTTTGTTTTTTTCCTGTAAATCTGTTTGAGTTCTTTGTAAATTCTGGATATCAGCCCTTTGTCAGATGGGTAGACTGCAAACATTTTTTCCCATTCTGTTGGTTGCAGATTCACTCTAGTGACTGTTTCTTTTGCCGTGCAGAAGCTGTGGAGTTTGATTAGGTCCCATTTGTCTATTTTGGCTTTTGTTGCCAATGCTTTTGGTGTTTTGTTCATGAAGTCCTTGCCTACTCCTATGTCCTGGATAGTTTTGCCTAGATTTTCTTCTAGGGTTTTTATCATGCCAGGTCTTATGTTTAAGTCTTTAATCCATCTGGAGTTAATTTTAGTGTAAGGTGTCAGGAAGGGGTCCAGTTTCTGCTTTCTGCACATGGCTAGCCAGTTTTCCCAACACCATTTGTTAAACAGGGAATCCTTTCCCCATTGCTTGTTTTTGTCAGGTTTATCAAAGATTGTATAGTTGTAGATATGTTGCATTGCCTCTGGTACCTCTGATTTGTTACATTGGTCTATATCTCTGTTTTGGTACCAGTACCATGCTGTTTTGATTACTGTAGCCTTGTAGTATAGTTTGAAATCCGGTAGTGTGATGCCCCCCGCTGTGTTCTTTTTGCTTAGAATTGACTTGGCTATGCAGGCTCTCTTTTGATTCCATATGAAGTTCATGGTGGTTTTTTCCAGTTCTGTGAAGAAAGTCAATGGTAGCTTGATGGGGATAGCATTGATTCTGTAAATTACTTTGGGCAGTATAGCCATTTTCACGATATTAATTCTTCCTAACCATGAACATGGAATGTTTCTCCATCTGTTTGTGTCCTCTCTGATTTCATTGAGCAGTGGTTTGTAGTTCTCCTTGAAGAGGTCCCTTACGTTCCTTGTGAGTTGTATTTCTAGGTATTTTATTCTTTTTGTAGCAATTGCGAATGGCAGTTCGTTCTTGATTTGGCTTTCTTTAAGTCTGTTATTGGTGTAGATGAATGCTTGTGATTTTTGCACATTGATTTTATATCCTGAGACTTTGCTGAAATTGCTTATCAGTTTCAGGAGTTTTTGGGCTGAGGCGATGGGGTCTTCTAGGTATACTATCATGTCGTCTGCAAATAGAGACAATTTGGCTTCCACCTTTCCTATTTGAATACGCTTTATTTCTTTTTCTTGCCTGATTGCTGTGGCTAGAGCTTCCAGTACTATATTGAATAGCAGTGGTGAAAGAGGGCATCCTTGTCTAGTGCCGGATTTCAAAGGGAATGCTTCCAGTTTTTGCCCATTCAGTATGATATTGGCTGTTGGTTTGTCATAAATAGCTTTTATTACTTTGAGATACGTTCCGTCGATACCGAGTTTATTGAGGGTTTTTAGCATAAAGTTGAATTTTGTCAAATGCCTTCTCTGCGTCAATTGAGATAATCATGTGGTTTTTGTTTTTGGTTCTGTTTATGTGGTGAATTACATTTATAGACTTGCGTATGTTGAACCAGCCTTGCATCCCCGGGATGAATCCTACTTGATCATGATGAATAAGTTTTTTGATTTGCTGTTGCAATCGGCTTGCCAATATTTTATTGAAGATTTTTGCATCTATGTTCATCATGGATATTGGCCTGAAGTTTTCTTTTCTTGTTGGGTCTCTGCCGGGTTTTGGTATCAGGATGATGTTGGTCTCATAAAATGATTTGGGAAGGATTCCCTCTTTTTGGATTATTTGGAATAGTTTTAGAAGGAATGGTACCAGCTCCTCTTTGTGTGTCTGGTAGAATTCGGCTGTGAACACATCTGGACCTGGGCTTTTTTTGTGAGGTAGGCTCTTAATTGCTGCCTCGACTTCTGCCCTTGTTATTGGTCTATTCATAGTTTCAGCTTCCTCCTGATTTAGGCTTGGGAGGACACAGGAGTCCAGGAATTTATCCATTTCTTCCAGGTTTACTAGTTTATGTGCATAGAGTTGTTTGTAATATTCTCTGATGGTTTGAATTTCTGTGGAATCTGTGGTGATTTCCCCTTTATCATTTTTTATTGCATCTATTTGGTTGTTCTCTCTTTTATTTTTAATCAATCTGGCTAGTGGTCTGTCTCTTTTGTTGATCTTTTCAAAAAACCAGCTCTTGGATTTATTGATTTTTTGAAGGGTTTTTCGTGTCTCAATCTCCTTCAGTTCAGCTCTGATCTTAGTTATTTCTTGTCTTCTGCTGGGTTTTGAGTTTTTTTGATCTTGCTCCTCTAGCTCTTTCAATTTTGACGATAGGGTGTCAATTTTGGATCTCTCCATTCTCCTCATATGGGCACTTATTGCTATATACTTTCCTCTAGAGACTGCTTTAAATGTGTCCCAGAGATTTTGGCATGTTGTGTCTTCGTTCTCATTGGTTTCGAAGAACTTCTTTATTTCTGCCTTCATTTCATTGTTTACCCAGTCAACATTCAAGAGCCAGTTGTTCAGTTTCCATGAAGCTGTGCGGTTCTGGGTTGGTTTCTGAATTCTGAGTTCTAACTTGATTGCACTATGGTCTGAGAGGCTGTTTGTTATGATTTCAGTTGTTTTGCATTTGCTGAGCAGTGCTTTACTTCCTATTATGTGGTCAATTTTAGAGTAGGTGTGATGTGGTGCTGAGAAGAATGTATATTCTGTGGATTTGGGGTGGAGAGTTCTGTAAATGTCTATCAGGTTTGCTTGTTCCAGGTCTGAGTTCAAGCCCTGGATATCGTTGTTGATTTTCTGTCTGGTTGATCTGTCTAATATTGACAGTGGAGTGTTAAAGTCTCCCACTATTATTGTGTGGGAGTCTAAGTCTCTTTGTAAGTCATTAAGAACTTGCCTTATGTATCTGGGTGCTCCTGCATTGGGTCCATATATGTTTAGGATCGTTAGCTCTTCTTGTTGTATCGATCCTTTTACCATTATGTAATGGCCTTCTTTGTCTCTTTTGATCTTTGTTGCTTTAAAGTCTATTTTATCAGAGATGAGAATTGCAACTCCTGCTTTTTTTTGCTCTCCATTTGCTTGGTAAATCTTCCTCCATCCCTTTATTTTGAGCCTTTGTGTATCCTTGCATGTGAGATGGGTTTCCTGTATACAGCACACTGATGAGTTTTGAATTTTTATCTAATTTGCCAGTCTGTGTCTTTTGATTGGTGCATTTAGTCCATTTACATTTAGGGTTAATATTGTTATGTGTGAATTTGATACTGCCATTTTGATGCTAAGTGGCTGTTTTGCCTGTTAGTTGTTGTAGATCCTTCATTATGTTGATACTCTTTAGCATTTAGTGTGATTTTGGAATGGCTGGTACTGGTTGTTTTTTTCTATGTGTAGTGCCTCTTTCAGGAACTCTTGTAAAGCAGGCCTGGTGGTGACAAAACCTCTGAGTACTTGCTTGTTCGCAAAGGATTTTATTTTTCCTTCACTTCTGAAGCTCAGTTTGGCTGGATATGAAATTCTGGGTTTAAAGTTCTTTTTTTTAAGAATGTTGAATATTGGCCCTTACTTTCTTCTGGCTTGTAGTGTTTCTGCCGAGAGATCTGCTGTGAGTCTGATGGGCTTCCCTTTGTGGGTGACCTGACTTTTCTCTCTGGCTGCCCTTAGTATTTTCTCCTTTATTTCAACCTTGTTGAATCTGACGATTATGTGCCTTGGGGTTGCTCTTCTTGCGGAATATCTTTGTGGTGTTCTCTGTATTTCCTGCATTTGAGTGTTGGCCTGTCTTGCTAGGTGGGGGAAATTTTCCTGGATAATGTCCTGAAGAGTATTTTCCAGCTTGGATTCATTCTCTTCGTCCCCTTCTGGTATACCTATCAAATGTAGGTTAGGTCTTTTCACATAGTCCCACATTTCTTGGAGACTTTGTTCTTTCCTTTTTGCGCTTTTTTCTCTGATCTTGGTTTCTCATTTTATTTCATTGAGTTGATCTTCGACTTCAGATATTCTTTCTTCTGCTTGGTCAATTCGGCTATTGAAACTTGTGCATGCTTCGTGAAGTTCTCATATTGTGTTTTTCAGCTCCTTTAATTCATTCATATTCCTCTCTAAGTTATCCATTCTTGTTATCATTTCCTCAAATCTTTTTTCATATCTTTTTTCAAGGTTCTTAGTTGCTTTGCATTGATTTAATACATTTTCTTTTAGCTCACAAAAGTTTCTCATTATCCACCTTCTGAAGTCTAATTCCGTCATTTTGTCACAGTCATTCTCCGTCCAGCTTTGTTCCCTTGCTGGTGAGGAGTTTTGGTCCTTTCTAGGAGGCGAGGTGTTCTGGTTTCGGGTGTTTTCCTCCTTTTTGCACTGGTTTCTTCCCATCTTTGTGGATTTATCCACCTGTCGTCTGCGTAGTTGCTGACTTTTCAATTGGGTCTCTGAGTGGACACCCAGATTGTTGGTGATGAAGTATTTCTGTTACTTGGTTTTCCTTCTACCAGTCTAGCCCCTTCACTGTACGACTGCTGAGGTCCACTCCAGGCCCTGCTTGTCTAGGGTGCACCTATAGCATCTGCGGAACAGTGAGGGATGCTACCAGTTTCTTTTTCTGCTATCTTTGTCCCAGGATGATGCCTGCCAAATGTCAGTCTTTTGGATATAGAGGGGTCAGGGAGCTGCTTGCGGAGACAGTCTGTACTTTTTAGGAGCTCAATTGCTGAGCTGTGAGCTCTGTTGTTCATTCAGGGCTGTTAGGCTGCTATGTTTAATTCTGCTGCAACAGAGCTCATTCAAAAACCCTTTTTTTCTCAGATGCTCTGTCTTGGGGGGTTGGGGCTTTATTTTTGGATGTCTGTTGAGGTGTCCTGCCCAGCTAGGAGGCAGTCTAGTCACTATTTGCCTGCCGAGGCTCCGCCCTGCTGTTGTGAGGTTCACCCTGTTGCTGCAGGCTCTGTTTTTCTGCTGCGGTCTCCGCCCTGCTGCCACGGGCTACGCCCTGCTGTGGAGTCTCTCTGTTATATCGGGTTGCCTCAGCAACGGCAGGCTGCGTCAGCAGTGGGTGTGTATCTCAGTGGGGTGGATTGCCTCGGTAATGGTGGATGCCCCTCCCCCACGGAGCGTCTCATGGAACGTCTTTACTGGGAGCATTTGGAATTGCTATTTTGTCCGTCCCACTGCGCTACCCCAAACGCTGTGTCCCTGCAATCCCCTGGGCTGGCCCACTGTCCAAGTCCCATTCAGTCTCAAGTTCAGCCCTCTCAAGTCTCAGGTTGCCGGTTCAACAGGGCACCCGGACAAGCGCGCCCTGTACGGAGCGCTGTGTAGGGCTGGCCTCCGCCACCCCAGCTGCCGGCTGCACCAGACAAAACCTCTGCCTGGCATCCCGCGTCTCCTTTATACCTGGGAATTTCTCCGTTCTGTGGACAACAAAGATCAGTCTGGAACTGCAGCTCTGACTCACCTCTCCGCGCATTCACTGAGAGCTTCAATCCTGGGTTGTTCTCACAGCGCCATCTTGAGTCCTCAGCCCTACCCACCCATTCTAATGTAGCCATTACAAATGATAAGGTTAAGAAACTTGAGACATGGAAAATAGTCATAATTTTATAAAATGTATAAAGTAGTTTATAAAATAAAATTTGTGAAAAAAACATCTTAATGAGAGTATAAGGCAAATTTGTGGAAAACTTATCTCTGTTTTACACTTTAGTAAATTCAGGCTAAACCAACATCAAATTAACCAGAATTAAGATTAGGGCTCAAGTCTTCTGACTTCTGGTCTAAATTGTTAGGCTTCCCCCCGCCCCGCCACACTATGTATAGTTTCTTAAATCTAACACTTTCTGAAACTGGAAGTTTTACTTCTGAGGATTATAATATAGCATTTCATAGTGAGACTGGATATAGCACAAGAAGCTGAGTAAAATTCCTTTTAGAAATAGGTGAAATTTAATGATGAATGTATTTGGAAAAAAAAATCTGGGTGAGCAGGCATAGTCCTTCCAGATCATACTAAGCAAAGAAACTGCTGATCCTCATTTGGTTCTCCAGGTAGATTTTTCCATTGGGAAGAGAATGCAGTGGCCAGTTGGTATGAATAGTCCAGTCTGCTTATCACTGTTACTTATTAACACTACATTAATCCTCCCAGCAATCTAAAGAAATAGGAACTCTTATTAACCTAGTTTTAAAGAATAGGAAACTAAAGCCCTGATATATTAACTTACATTTAAAGGGTTTTGGCATAGAAGATGTTATTGTCCCCATTTGACAGATAAAAACACTGCAGCTCAGCACACAGTGGATAAGAACTGAGCTCTGGAGTCAAAGTCTTGTATCCCAAGCTCCTTCACTCACTAATGCCATCTTCCTGGTGGCCTTAGGAAGATACTTGTGGCAGAGTGTCTCGACCGATGATAACCACAGCAACATTTCTGCTCACAAGTGCTCTTCTAGAATCTAGCCTTTCAAGGGGTAGAGTCTGTTTTACCTCCTCTTCAAGACTTTATAGGCAAGACTTTATAACTACCTCTGTGAATGCAATGAGATGGAAGCAATGCTGCCTGACTTCTGAGGGTAGGCTGTAAAGATGATGCCATTTCCACCAGGCTCTCCTTCTCTGGGGGGTCTTTTCCCTTGGAACCTGCTGCCAGGCTGGGAGGAAACCCTCACAGAGAGACTCCTGTGGAGAGGAACTGAATGAAGTTCCCAGCTCACAGCATCAAACTCCAGACATGTGAGTGAAAAGACTTTAGATGATTCCTGCTCCCTGCCTTTGAGTCTTCCAGTTGAGGTCCCAGACATGGTGGAGCTGAGATCAATCATCTTTGCTATGTCCTACTCATACTTCTGGGACCCAGAATCCATAGGCTAATAAATGACTTCTTTAGAGCATAAGTTTGGGGGTAATTTTCTGCACAGATAATAGTAACTGGAACAGTACTTAAGATACTCTTTGCTGTCTTCCTGTCCTTGTTTGCAAAATGGGAGTAACAGCAGTATCTATTTCATGGTGGTGGTGAGAGTTTGATGTGCACAAATTGCTCAGTGTACTTCCTGGAAAATAATAAGCTAATGTTTACATAGCACTTACTCCGGGCCAGGTATTGCCCTAAGAACTTTACATATGTTAACTTTAAATCTTGAAAACAATCTTATGATATAGGTGCTATTTAAATTTTATTTTGTTGAGATGAAATGGATATAGTACACAATTAACTTTTTTGAAGTGAGCAATTCGGTGGCATTTAATACATTCACCATGTTGTACAACCACCACCTCTCCCTGGTTCCAAAACCAGGGAGTACTACAAGGGTACTACTTCACAGTTTACAGAGGAGGAAATTCGGGCAAACAGAGGTCATGTAACTTGCCCACGGTTAGACAGATAGTAATGGCAGAGCTGGGATAAGAACACACTTGGACTTCAGGGTCTGTGATCCTTGCTGTCACTCTGGGCTGTCTGGTGTACAAGCGAAGCGACTCGCCCCAAACTACACAACTGCTACATTCACTGGCAAAGCCTGGATTGCTCTGTTCCTGGAGCTTGTGTATTTTCTGCTGAAAGAAGGCTTACATTGACCCCATCAGTCAAGCTTCTGAACACCCTGAGTCAACATGCAGGATCTGATCATTCCACAAACTCACCATGCTGAGGGTCAGACCCTGAACCTTCCTAAACAACACCCACCCTCCCCCACAAGGTGTGGTGGTCACCCACTGAAGTTGCACTAGAGATGGCCAGCTCCTCTGAATATCTTAACTGCCACATTGCTCTCTTTGGAGTGAAAAATGTGTACTACCACTCTGCAGTAAAATGGCTATTTGTCAGAGAAAAACATCCCTTGTCCAAAATGAATAATTCTTTTACTCTGTGGCCTACCAAAATATTTGCATAATTGCTTTAGATGGAGCTGTCCAATCTTAGGCTTCTTCACCCATGGTGGTCCTTCTGTAGCTGCGTAGACTCTGCCTGCATATAGAAAGATTTACAGCTCTTGGTCCTGGAAACAGAAATGTGTGCTGCCCTCATAAGAATAGGGTTTTATGCTCTATAGACTCAGTGTAGATTCGATTGATTGCTTTTCCTTTCTTTCACAGTGTCAACATTAGAAATACATAATCCTACACGAGTTAAGGCTTGAGTCTTAGGCAGGTCCAAGGAGCTGTGAATGGTATGGGCGTAGCAGTCAGGCTTCAGTTAGGAGACAGAAACCATATCTGTTATTGATCAGAGGTTAAAATCAGTTCTGGCTATTATGGGTGGGGTGGGGTAGAGGTTGTTTATGTGGGCCTGAGAGCCGGTCCAGAGGTGGAATGCCAGGAATTGAGGGAACATGCAACTAGGACCTGACTGTTAAGCAGGAGGCTAGTGGAAGACAAAGGATGTTTCTGACATCTGGGCCTGACGGGGCAGTGGAGTGGAAGCTTTGTCTCTTGTTACTTGGGCCTCATACACAGACCATATTTACCACATGTGACAGGGAAAAGGATGTCTGAGGTCCTAAGGGCAGGCACTCAGTGTGCTAAGAATAACCATGCTACATGTTCTGCAGGGACATGCCACTATTAATCCATCACCAGCAAAGCATGTGCTTTCAGTGGTTTTGCTTTTTCCAGCAGTCCTGGGTCTGTACTACACCATCCACAGCAGTTTAATAAAGAGGAGGGAACAGAGATTTTGGATTCAGTCAGATCCTGGTTTGAGCTCTGGTCATGTCATGTATTAGTTGTGTCACTAGGTCACATTCTTCCTTGGTCTCAATGTCCTCATAGGTATTATGGGACTAATAACATCCATTATGGCTTATTTTTGAAAACAAATGCATGGAATGCTGTAACATGTACCGCATGTAGTAGGTGTGAGATGACACGCAGTAGGTCAGCATGGCTTGCATATGCAAGAGACTGGGGACTTTCTGACCATAAATGGAGCCAGTTAATTAGGCCACACATTGAACTTTAATCTTGGCCTTTATAGCATTCTCCTCTAACCAATGTGCCAGGCATATACTTACGGTGTTGAGTTTATAGAAACTTCAGCTTCAGTGATTTGAATCAACATCAATGTTTTATTCTGGAGGCAATTAGCAACTCCTCAGTCACTTTGTAAATCCACTTTGCAGTTGCCATTTTGAGACAGAGCTGGCATTACGAGGCTTAATTCTGGCAGGTAACCGTTGCAGTTGCCCAGCGGAGCTGCAATCTAGTAATGGAAAACTGTTTCATTTTAACTATGAAATTTAACACAAAGAATACAGCTGCTCAACCGGGCAGTGACAATGTCTGTTAATTTGATTTATATACATGCAATGTACCATGACTAATGTTGAATGTTGGAAGACTCCAGCAAGCCTGATACCAGCCACATAAATGAGACTACCACTACGAATTGACTTCACGTGTATAAGCTCACCTGCTTGGAGCAAGTAAAGCTGTGGGAGTCAGTCTGTGCAAGGGAAACAAGAAGGGGCGTTCTCCTGCCTGGCGCATGTGAGGGCTGGGTTTTCCCAAACCAAGGACATGGCTTTTCGAGAGGTAGTCCCCATGGTTCTCACTATATACCCAGTCCATTGGCAGGACCGGGACATTGAGACCAAGTACATAAAGAATCTGTGGAGTGGGAAGTGGCTCAGAGCTCCCTGTTGGCTCACAACGTGTCCTACTTGGATAAGAAACTTCTGGCTAACCAGAATCCCTCAGGGCAAAATTCTTACAGAAACTGACAGCCATGTGAAATGCACATGACAAAAAAAGCACATGAATATGCCTCTGTGGGGCATGTGGGGGTGTGTGTGGTATATATATGCTGTATGTATGGTGTATGTTGTGTGTATTGTGTCTATGGTGCATATGGTATGTGTGTGTTGTATGTATGGTATATGTTGTGTGTATTGTCTCTAGGTATGGTGCATGTAGTATGTGCGTGCTGTGTGTCTGCATGTTGTATGCATGGTGTGTGTTGGGTGTATATATGGCATGTATATATGTGTTGCATGTGGCGTATATGTGTTATGTGTGTGTGGTGTGTATTATGTGTGGCGTGTGTGGTATGTGTGTTTGTGTTGGGTGCATTGTATGTATTCGTTCATGCTGGGTGCGTGTGTGACATCTAGCACTCATATTCACTTTGGACCAACACTGTGTAGAGATCTAGGTCCATCTTGGGTACCCTAGTGCATGGCCAGATCACTTTCTGTCTTCATTTTCCCACATTATAGTAAAGACAGGCTATTGACATATGGAAAATGTTGAAAGTAGAGGGGAAAAGTCACCCCTGTTCCTGCAGCCCCCTTACTCTAAACTGCTGCTAATTTGAGATCTTCTCTTGTGATGTTTATCCACGAGTCTGAGAGTGTATTTGTATTAATCAGTGGATGCTGCATCTTATGATAACTTTCCATGTTAAATTCCTGGTCTTCATAACTCCCATCCTTCATGGCTGCATAATATTCCATCGGCACTGAATCATTACTTCTAGTTAGATGGCTTTAGAGCATTCCATATAATAAATAGCACCACTCTGAATATTCTCCATTCCGTGTGCCCTGGTCCACCTTGTCTTCTTTAACTCTGAGATTAGTGCAAACAGTGATGGCTGTGGCTGTGGCTGGAACAGCTCATCTCTTGGCATGAACTGGCTTCTGCACAGATAAGGGTATGGTTGGCTAATTCATCTGCCTCCTGTTTTAGCCCTTCATCAAGGCTTTGCATAGGCCCTGAAGTGGACAGCAATAGGACAGGCTGCCACTCCGGTTAAAAATGCCATGAGCCAGCTCTTTCACCTCACCCCCTGAGTGTGCTTTCATTCCCTCAGTGCCCAGTACAGTGGCACCCGTTGCTTGCACTTCAAAGCCCTTTATGCTATGTTTACCCTTTTGCTTTTCCTCTTTGTCCCATAATAATCAATTTCCAGAAGATGTTTCATCTTTATCTTGAAATGGGCAGGACTTTTTAGAGTGGGCTAGAGCCCTGTGAAGTAATTTATTCTGTGGGTCTCCTAGAAAGGGTAGACTGCTTAAGTGATTTTCTCAGGATTTCCATGGTTCTCAGGAATTTGTACTGTGTTCCTTGCTGTCCCTGGCCCCCAACACACAATCCTTTGTTGGATCTGCAGGTGGGAGGTTGTGCATTTTTCCTCGGTGCTCTTCCCTAAGGTGTCTCTTATGCTTCCTCATGAAGCCTCTCGTCCATGTCTCCAGTCTCCCTGATCACCCCACAACCTGGCCAGCTCTGCCCTGCCCCTGAGCTGGCACCTCGTCATCCATTGGCCCCTGTGCTTCTTTCCCAGTTCTTTATTCTGAGGCTGCTGGTCTTGGTCTCTGGAATCATCTAATTGTTGAGGATCATATTATTTTCCAGCATGTAAATCACCTGTCATGGGGTAGGTGCCATATACCCTGGAGCAGTAGGATAATGAGGAGGGGGTAGTTGGCAGAAATGACTCATTGGTACTACTTCCAGTTTCCTGCTATGCTCTTAACACTGGAATTCAGAGTTGCCACCCCAACTGGGAAAATCAACCTTCCACTTGCTCAGGCCATCTCCCTCATTCCTCTTGGAGCTCATCTAACTTGGTCTCCTTTTCACTGGCCCAGGAAGTAGAAGACTCTGGACTTACACCCTCAGTGTCCTCTTCCTCTACCTTCTCTTCATTCTCTAACTGGTCTTTTGCAACACCCAGTGCCCGTTCCCCTAGGAAATGCTGCTCTCAGAAAGGAGTACCACAGAAGTGATCCTCACCTCACTGTGGAGTTGGGGCTTTATTTCCTTTTTCTGGGGAGGCAGTGCAGTGATGAAAGATTGTTTGGTCAGGCAGAGCTGAGTTCAAAATCATACTGTGTAACTCATTAGTTCTTTGTGAAATGGAAAAAACACCTACCACTGATGACATAAGGTTTGTAAAATACCAAAGTTTCCACACATAACTACTACTTATTGACATGGATTATTTTTACTTGAACTTTTGGTCTATTTGTGGGGTGAAAATATTTGAAAAAAATTTAAGCTGCAGCAGTAGATTCTGGTGAGTGCTTGTGTGTGTGTGTGTATGTGTGTGTGCACGTGCATGTGTGTGTGTGTGCGTGCGTGTGCATGGATATCCATGGATGACTGCATGTGCAATGATTTGGGGGAAGCTGGGAAATCTCTGAAATCATATGAGGAAAGAGCCTTCTCTTCCTGCTATTGACTTCATCCTACCCATTTCATGTGGATGCCAGTTCTCTTTGGCTTTCTTCTTTTAGTCTTTAACTAGCCAGTTGTATAGCTTTTCTAAGCATGGTGCTTTTCATGATCATACCTCTTGCTTTCCAAATGTCCACAACCTTGCCTTGAAGTATCCACTGGCCTCTGCCCTTCAGGCACAGCAGTGTCAAGCCATGAATATCCAGGGAAACCAGAGTTCAGAGCCCTGTTTAGTGAACATGGGCAAAGTTGTTGGCATGGCAAGAACATTTTGGAAAATGTAGTCTTTTGGAAAGCAATTTGGTAACATCTATAGATTAAAAATATATATACCTGATTATTATACCACTAGGAATCAACCCTAACCCTAAAGAACTTTTGCATAATATGCATAAAGAAGTGTATCTCCAAAGTTCATTGCAGTGTTATGTGTTGGTGTGGAAAACTGGATACAACTTAGCTGTTTATCAGTATGGGAATGGTTAAAAAAGTCTTACATATAATGGAATATTATATAGCCATGAAGAAACGAAGTTAATTTATGTGTCTTGCCACAGAAATCTCACCAAGGTGTTGTTAAATTTAAAACACACACACACACACACACACTCACATATACACTAACATTTACAATCTGATCACATCTAAAAGAAAATGACAGAGAAATATCTGGGTATATACCTCTGTATTGAAAAAGAAGTGACAGGATGAACACCAAACTGTTGATAGCTATATCAGTCAGTGTCAATCAGGGAAGCAGAAATATGAAGTATTATGAAATAAGGATTTTTATTGTAGAAATTAGTCCATATACATTATGAGAGGAGCTGACCAGGAAGGATCCAAAAAGGGGAGCTGAAGGATCAGAGAACAGATACTCCCCTGCTCTGGTACAGCAAATGTGTGAGAGTATACAGGGAAATCTAGAAGCTAGCATGTCCAGCTGCTGCAGCCAGCAGGATGCAAAGGTGGTTGGGGGAAGGTTGTTGACTGTTCATGGCTTCCACCTCTGTAAGTTTACAGTGAAGCATCTAGAGGTTGCCAAGAGTCACTGTTGGTCAAGAGGCTGGCAGTTGGAAAGGAAAGTTGGAAGTGGAAAGGAGAAGACCATGATAAACTGGACTTGGCTGGCGTCTCTACTCTGTCCCTCATCACCTTTGACTAATAACAACCTTTAGGACGTAATGACTGCTGCTTCACTTTTGTCTCCCAAATATCAAGCAACTTCACTTTTTGCCAACTCTAACCCACAAAGGGAAGGCAATTCTGGGAAATATTGTTCCCAAATTAACCAGGTCGACAGTAGAATAATTCAGTACAATAGGGTTTTCCTCTGAGGAAGGGACTAAGAGCCAGGAGGTCAAGGGTTTCTTGTACACTATGCTTCACACTATCCTGAATCCTTCACCACAAAAATGCACACACGGAGTGCTTGAGTGTGAAAACCAGGACAAAAAGGAAATCAGAGTCTCTTGACTTTTTTTTTTTCAAATTCTTAGCGGGCTTTCTTCTATCCTTCCATGTAATTATCTCCTGTTGCCTTATTGGTATTATTCTTTTCCTCCACGAGATTGTTAATGATTTCATTTGTCAAAAAAAAAACAACAACCCTGAAAAGGTGCCTATGTGTACAAGTGTGTACGTATGCACATATGTGAGTGTGTATATGTGCATATGTGCTGCATGTGTGTGAACCCACTATCTGGTTTACTCTTGGGTCCTTTCCCTTTAGTAATGGTTCTGTGACCTATGCCAAAGACACCCGGGGGACAGGAGAACCCAGGAGGAGGGTTTGGTGAGAGAACAATGGAAATGTAAGCTCCCTGGGAGATAAAACTCATGTAGCACACAGGGGGGTTTTGTTTCATTAATTTTTATTGGGAGAGGCACATCCCCTGCTGCTATAGACTGCCTCTCCCTCAGGCACAAAGCCAACTGTGTGCTCTAATGCAGCTGCCTCTTTGCAAATAACTTAGGAAAGAAGATGCAGGGTTGAGATAGGTGCATCCAGCCCAGAAGCTACAGTTCAAGGCCCTTTGCTTCCTCCTGTGGGGCATAGGAGATTGGGGGGAAATGATGTGAGCCAGGAGGAGAGCTGCTTGCATCCCATCAGTACACAGCACAGGCCCCTTCAGATGCTGCTTGGGAGTAGAAGTGTCAGTGGACCAACATCGCAAAGGAGAACTTGGTGTTGCGGCCTCTTGTTCTCTTAGAGACAGAGCCTTTGGAGTTTGTCTTCTATTAGACTGAACATCTGCCAAGGAGCAGGGGAAGTCACTTGAGACGAATATTCCCCTTTCTGAATTGGCCACCAAGTGACCCATGTCCAAGACATATCACCATTTTCTGAGGGTGGTGGTGGAGCAGTCAGCATCTGAGATGCCCCAGTGATCGGTAGTTGAACAAAGAACTAGGATACAGACCTTAACTCCTTCATGCCTTATAACAAGTTCTTCTGTAAGTCCAGCATCCAAGAATTCAGCTGGGCTCACTCAGAGCCCCTTTGTTCCTCCCCTCCGGTAACACCTTCCTCTGGTAGTTCGCAAGCTCCTTGCAGCAGGAGCCCAGTTGCTGGATTTGCGTCCTCAGTACCTAGCACAATGGCTGGCTTAAAATGGAGCTCCCTCCGCATTTGTCCATTGCCTCAGCTACTCCCTGCAATCCACCTGACTCCATTTTCTACTCCTAGATTCCTTCCTCACTCAGCATCTGTCATGATGATCTCCTCCTTGTAGGCATTTGAATGCACCAGGCATACTCCAGCCTAAGGAACTTTGCACTGACTATTACCTATGCCCAGAATGCTCTTCCCCAGAGACCCACAAGGCTAATTCTTCACCTGTTCCCAAATCTCACTTCCCAACCATCCTGCCTCATTTAAAACTGCAACCTGCCTCCTCACTCCTCCCACTGCACTACACCTTTTACTTTACTTGCCTTTCCTTCAGAGTATTTATCATCTTCTAACATACTATGTAACTCACTTTTTGATTGCACGTTTTTGTTTGTTTATTGTTTATATCCTCCGATGTAAAAAGTAAGCCTTTTGAGGGCAGGGATCCTAGTCTATTTTGTTCACTGATATATCCTAAGAGCATATAGAGCCTTTAACGAATACTTGTTGACATTTGTTGGAATTCATGGACAATCTTTCATGAAGAAATTGCTTAGAGATAGTTCATGTTTTGGGACATTATGCTGAGAGAACTTCTGGTCAAGTTAGCACTAAAATGAAAGAAGACTGGTATTTCAGAGCTTCCTCAAATTCCTGCAGTGTCAACACAGACTCAGGGTGGTATAGTGACAACAACAATAATCATAAATAACAACAAAGAATTGATTCCTAACCACTATATAGTGTTCTACAGGTGTTGCATGCCTTGTATTTGAGCTTCACGATTAGAGAACGGCAAGGCGGGTAGCATTCCTCTCATTTTGCTTATGTGTAAACAGCTTCAGAAAGCTTAAGTGAAGTCCTGGAGGTCACACAGCTAGGAAATGATGTAGATGGATCATCAGCTTAGGTACTGTGATTCTTAGTCTGTACTTCTCTGTCACGAGGACTTTCTTTCATATACAGGCTGTTCTTGATGGCCACAACTAAGAAGTTCAGGACAGAATGGCAGGATGAGGCACAGAGGCTGGAAACATGAGCTTGGAGGTTCCCTTTGTGCTGTGAGAGTCCTAGGAGTAAGCTATAAACTGGAGCTTTCAATATCAAGAGGTAGGATTTTAGAACAGAGCAAGATGGAGCTGTCTGCAGAGGTTTTGTTATTTATTTATTCTTAATTGCATAAAAACATAAACTTATGCAGATAATTTTTTCTTTTTGAGACAGACTCTCACTCTGTCACCTAGACTGGAGTGCAGTGGTGCTATCTCAGCTCACTGCAACCTCCACCTCCTGGGTTCAAGCGATTCTCCTACCTCATCCTTTTGAGTAGCTGGGATTAAAGGCACATGCCGCTACACCTGGCTAATTTTTGTATTTTTAATACAGACACGGTTTCACCATGTTGGTCAGGCTGGTCTTGAACTCTTGACCTCAGGTGATCTGTCCGCCTCAGCCTCCCAAAGTGCTAGGATTACAGGTGTGAGCCACCATGCCTGGCCATATGCAGAGAATTTTGATTGAGGTTTCACTGTGAAAAATGGGTAATACTGCCTTTAGCCAGCCTTGTTTGTCTAGGATCTTTTGTGGGCAACATTTTTTAGAGTCGTATTTCTCAATGAGACAAATCTGGGGGACATTTGGCAATGTCTGGAAACATTTTTTGTTGTCGCAGCTGGAGACAGGGGTGCTACTGACATATTGTGGGTAAAGGTCAGAGATGCTGTTATACATGCACAGGACAGCCCACAAGAAAAAATTATCCAGCCCAAAATGTCAATGGTGCTGAGATTGAGAAACCTTGCCTTAGACTATGCTGGGAATGACTGTTCCTGGTCCCCACCTTGTCCTGGTTTTTCTGGATCTCTAGTTCTTTTCCTTCAGAAGGAGTAGAGAATGGGCTAAAAATCTCTCTTTAAAATGATTCCTTCTAGGGAATTAATTGGCAAAAGGAACAAGGAGTTGCAAACTTCTACAGCCATCAGCTTGCCACCTGCTGCAGCATCAATCACATTCCTGCCTATGCCAAACCTGGAGGTGGAGAGATGCCATGTTGTGCTGCTGGTGCGGGTCTGCAGACTTCAGATGCCCTCCCTGGACCAGGAATGAGCTGGTGAACACTGAGGTAGGAGGGCCAGCACTCTGTGTTGTCAATTGCCTAGATGCCCAGGGCATTGTGTAACCCAAATGAACTCCTGGATCTTATCTTTGTCTTGACAGTTCTCTGGTACTGCTAGAATGCCCAGGGATATTTGTTCTAACTTATCCAATTGGTATTGAAATACTTTCCAAATGAAGGATAAGGCTGTCAGCGACTACTCTGAACATTAGCATATGCCTGCCAGTGTTTGCTTCCCTTACCAATAGAGTCAAATCACAGTTTCTCTCCTGTACACAGTGTCTTCCAGTTCTCAGAGAATAAGATTGGGTCATGAATGGACACACACATATCTTCACATACATAATTTTTAATAGAATGTTAAAATTGATAGTAGAATGAGAAAGAACAACAACTCCTTAAAGATTATTTCTTCCTTCACTATTAGAGACACAGAAACAGATCCTGAAATGATTTAAACTATATTCTAAGACTCCAGAGTTAGTAGCAGATCAGGACTGGAACTGTAGTCTACAGGACTCCTAGCTGTGAGCTATTTCTGCTATCCAAGGATTAAATAAACTATCAATTACTAGGATAAAGTTATCCCTTGTTTAGATGAAACTCATTTTACAAAATGTTAAGTTAGAGATTTCAGCAAGCAGGACATTAATCTGCATCACAGAGACATGAGGCTTGGCCACCTCATGTTGGGTATGCCATGCCTTTGACTTAAAACACTTTTTACTGTCTGGTTTTCCTCTAAGCTCTAGGAAACCTGATTTCTAGTCTCCTTGGCAGGCCCTTCTTTCTCTGGCAGTCCTTAACTTCTGGGGTTCCTTACGACGCTTGGGAGTTCTTTTCTTTTGTACTTGACAAATTCTCCTGGGATAACCTCAGCTCTCCCTTGTCACCAGTTGCTGTATTAGTTAGCCATTGCTGTGTAACAAACTATCCCCAAAACCTAGATGTTTCTTTGATGATGTGTGCCCAATCTGTCCTAAGCCCAGGGTATGTGTGGGGTGAGTTCCAAACTCTGTGAGGAAGGGCAGGGATGGAGCTAGGAGGCTAACAACAAGCTTTGTGGGATGTACATCTCATTGGATGAGACTCTAATCTCTCACAAGATCCTGAGCTCCACCAGGCTCTGCATTTCTTCAGGGCCTAGTGTCTTGATATGTAATCAATGAATAGATGAGTGCAGAAGGAGTTGCTGCATTGATGTGAAATACCTCCAGGACTAGTGGGCTGTGGAGTTGCCTACCTTCTTTAATTATTTACCACCCAGTGTTGGTTGTGCAGTGGAAGATTCTAGAGGACTTCTTTATAGCTAAAGATGCCAAGGCCTCACTTCAGGCCTCCTGAATCAGGACATTGGGATGTGAAGTCTGGGCATGTGTGGTTGTAGAAAGTTCTGCTGATGATTCTGTTGTCTGCCTGAATGAAGAATGTACAATTCACAAATTATCTACTGGTTGATTTGCTTTTCTGTGAAAACACAACTTTAGTATTCCGTAGGAAAATAGGATCCCCTTTGTATTCATTATTCCTGCACATACCTGTTGAGGTATCTGCTGTATTGTCAAGTTTAATCATTGTCTGTACTATCTGAACTCAAGTAATATATATATTCTTGCTACCACTGTAACTATGTGTTTGAATGTCCTGTTTTTGCTGATCCCTGATCCACTAATGTGTGGATATTTTAGATACCCACCTCGTTTATTATTAAAAGTAAAAGATTAATTTATTTTACTATTTAGGTATGGCAATCATAGTAATGAACACAAATAGACAAGTATTTTTGCCCTCACAGAACTTTCAGTCCTTGAGGGAAACAGTCAATAAACAAGATAATTAAAAAAGATGTATATATCTAGATGGTGATAAGGGCTGTATTAGTTAGCTATTGCTGTTATTACAAATTATCCCAAAACTTAGATCTTAACACCGTAACAATTTATCTCATCAAAGTTTTTGTGGGTCAGGAATCTAAGAGTAGCTCAGCTGGGTGTTTCTGGTTCAGGATTTCTTAGGAGGTTCAAGTAAAAATATTGACTGGGGCTGTGGTAAGTCAATGGCTTGTCTGGGGCCAGAGGCTCCTCTCCCAAGATGGCTTACCCTGTGACTGCTGACAAGAAGTCTCCATTTCTTTCCATGTAGACCTCTCCATAGAGTTGCCCGGGTGCCCTCTTTACATGGCAGCTTATGTCCAAATCTACATCAGCAATCTAAGAGCAAGAGAGTGAGCAGGAGGAAGCCATGACACCTTTATATGAGCTTGTTTTAGAAGCAGTATCTCATCACTTCTGCCTCCTTGTCCTTGTTAAAAGTGAATCACTCAGTAAAGCCCATACTTTAGAGGAGAGAAATTGGCTTCCACCTTTTGAAGGGAGAAATATCAAAGAATGTGTTGATATGTTTTAAAACCACCGCAAAGGCTGGGGGGAAAAATAGAAGCAGAGAAGGGAGATATGGAGAGCTGGTGGAGGCTGAGCTGTCATTTGGGATAGGATGACTGGGGAAGAACTTGAGACTTGCATGAATGTCTGGAGGAGGCCATTGTGGTTGGAGCAGAGGGTGCAAGAGGAGAGAAGCAGGAGGTAAAGTCAGGGAAGTGACAAGAGGCTGTGGAGTGATTGGGAAGACCTTTTTAGACCACTGTAAGGACTTTAGCTTTTACTGCAAGTGAAATAGGAAGCTAATGGAAGCTTTTGAGGATGGTGATTTTCTGTCCTATGAAGAATAAGACAAGGAAACTAAGGATAAAACAGGAAGATCAGTTAGGGGTTCTTGTAATAATCTAGGTGGAAGAGGACCATGGTTTGACCTAAGAAGGGGCCAGGGTATGGGTGATAGTGAACAACCGAAGACACGGTCAGGAGTGGCTGCATTCGGGATGTATTTTGTAGGTGGTGCTTCTAGATTTGCTGACAGATTGGATATGGGATGCGAGTGAAAAACAAAAATAAAAATAAGAATTGTTTGCAAGGGCTTTGCCTTGTGCAACTGAAAGAATGGAGTTGGCATATGTTAAGATGTGAAGAAATTACCATACGTCTGGACAAGCCTGCTGCACGAAGCCAATTCAAGCTTCTTCAGTGAAGGTGACCATTTTTTTTTGAACATTTTTAAGGCAGCACAAATACTCAAAAGCAAACTGATTATTGAAACCTCTGGTGTCTATTTTTTCAATTAATATTCAAAAACCATCATTATTGATAACCTAAAAAATAAAGAAGATGGTTATTAGCAGTGTCTACAAATGACCGTAGTCCCTGACAGTAGTCAGCATAGCTTCAGAGATGAACTGGAAGATGTCTCGTACAGAAAAATAATCAATGAAGGTGAGAAAAAGAAATCCATATAACAAGAATGTTCTATATGCAAAACAACCAAGCAAACTCTTGCTCATTCACTTTAACATTCTCATTTAAAATATTTGAAGATTCATTTATCGGTCATCTATCCTACACATATTTATTGATAACATAATATGCATTAGGTGTTGTTCAGAGTTCTCATTTAAGGCAGAGATATTGAGTCGAATCACATCAACTTGCTGATATTTGACCATTTGTGGTTCACCACCATGGCCGTTTCATATTGTTCAAGGTAATATTTTATGAAAAAAATTTGATGTACAGGTTGCTTGCTCTAATCAACATAACATTTCATCACATATGCATATGCTAACATTCGAGATTTTAAGGTCCATTCCTCCTACACTATCCTAATAATGTGGCTCCTACTTAATAACTTAGTTGTCCTCATTTCTGTCTTTTTACACCTGTCACACCTGCCTATTGTAATTGAAATGTTGTTCTCTCTTTTCCTGTCCCTTGTGTAAATGGAGCACAGCTGTTTCCTGTCACCTGTGTGTACAATGTCCCTTCATGTACTTGAACCTATCTGTAAGGTCGTATTATGAGGTATTACTAGGCCTGAGGACGTACTTATAACTAAGTACATCACATCTCAGCTGTTTTTGGTATCAGTTTAGAGTATTAAAGACCAGTTTGAGCCAGTTATAGCCTGACTCTGAGCCCCAGCTGTGTGGATCTTGCACAGATATGCTGTCTTGCATGTAGCATTTGTGACAAGCTTAAGCTGCTGGTAATAGCGTCCCAGCCTTGAGGGCAGGTTTAGCCAACACCAGTTTACAGTTACGATCATCATTTGATAATACTTTTCAATTTCTTATTTCAGAGCTGAATGTCTGTGAACCAAACCAGAACCGTCTCTAGGTACACACGCAATTTTATTTAAGATTGCAATAAGGAGTGGAGTGTTTCTCACTTCCCTTGGACTCACCTGCATTTTTTATTCCAACACAACATATGCTCAGCTCTGAACATCTCAGAAACCGAACATCTTATCACTCTGTGGGGATGTTACTCTCTTCCTATTATGTGGCTTCTGTTGTGCTCTACAACTTCATTTTGTATCATCTCATTCTAGAAAATGACATTCTCAGAGGCTTTCCTGAGTTAAGTAATACAGTTACATTGGAATAGCTGCAGCTTGTGTCCAGGCTGGAATACGAAGCTGTGCTATGTGAAAAAGGGTTGCTGTTATTTTTGCCTCTCTTACTTAATTAGTATACACACAGCATGACTGGGGTCCAGTCCCTACCCTGTTTATTGGGGTGCAACATCATGAGGTAGAAAGAACGTCTATAGAAATTGAGAAAAGAATTTTTTTGATGGTACATAAACAATTAGATAAACAGAGAGAGAGAATTATCCAGCACCTGTATTCTCAGAGACTCATCTGATTGCCTTGGAACCCATTATATTGTTTTCCTCCCCTTTCTTTATTGCATTTGGCTAAGGGTGCAGCGGCTGTCTCTTACAACATCTATTGTTCGATTGCATCCGTTGCTTTAAAAAATCCAGGTCTGTGAGCCCAATTCCAACTTCAAATGGAATTGGTGCAAAGGGATGGAGACAGCAGATCCTTGCCAGACATGGAGTGATGACTCCATTCCAATTGCATTTCCCTTTAATGAGGATCCTGATGCGGCTCTCATTCCTCTGCAAGTGCCATGCTGCATCCGGTGTAATGGCTGCACTTGATGGATAATTTATGCAAACAGAACACAAACAAGAAGTCATTAAGCCACCCAATGAGGGTCCTTGACTTTTGCAAAACCAAACAGTTATTCTGATCCTGATGAGTTTAATTTTACTTTTGGTTGAGTACCGATGAATACATTATATTTAAAATAAATATAATATTATCAATATTCATGATCAAACTGAATGTCATTAGGTGTTTAGTGTTTTTTTTTTAAAGAGTGATACACAGAGCTTGAATTCATAGTCACAAAGTATTCATATTTAGATCTTTAATCCTAAGTCTGTTTTTAATGGATTCCAACATAGCTAGTGAAAAAAAGGAGGCAGAAGGGAATCTATTATTTGCATATGTGTGAACACCTTTACTTTTCATTTGAATAGTTCTTGTTTGATATTTGCAGCTCTAGAATGTAGGTAAATGTGAATTTGAGAATTTGACATAAAGAAACTGTAAAACCCTGGACCACATAAAGAAACTTGATATTGAATATGATTTGGCTACCTAGTGATAAAAATCTACTTACAAGGAAATTAAAATTAAAAAAATAAGTCTTTAGCATGCATAATACCTTTGTTGTAACTCAAGGGCCATGTATGTGTACAATGTTTGGATGTCAGTTTACATAATGTGTTGTGTTCTCAGTGCTTTCCAGATGCCCAGCAGTTTATTTTAGTAATTTTAATTTTATTACAACAGCATCCTATGACTCGGTTGCTGTACAGCTTCTCTGGGAGCACTCACGTGAAAATCATTAAAGCCTAAATGATCCTGGCAGGTAATCTCACCATCTTTTCATCTTCCATTCCCTGGAAGGTGGCCCCTGTCGATTGTTTAAAGGAAAAGAAACACTGTGACACGAGGTACAAATAACAATGCTGCATCCTGGTCCATTCCTTGTAGAGAGGAAAATAAGGTGGTTGTCAATCTGTGGAGTGGAGGCTTATCTCTGGGAGTACCTGGGAAGAAAATATGCATCCCAGTATCAGGAGCCACATGGCACCAGCCTCTGGGGTTCACTGAGGACCTTTAACCTTAGTGAACCCCAGAGGGGACAGGACCTCCCGACATGTGATGGATAAGCCTCCTAGACTGGCAGCTGGGGCAGCCAGATCTACTACAGCCACCTCTTCTGCCACTTTAGAGTGACATGGGAAATGAGGAACTGGTGGGTTGGGTCCCCCAGTTTCAGGAGAAGCGGTCTCTAGGGGAGGTCAATGTGAAGCAAAAAAGAGGGAGACTGGAAGAGGACTGCAGGGAAGAAGGGAAGTAAGCTTTTTCAATTGTCAGGCCCCACATTTTCTCCAGGGAAGGGGAAAAGGGAAGGGAGAACTATAAATACACAGTCAAGAGGTGGAATAGATCCCCAGGAATAGGACTGGACAGTGAGCAGGCCTTCTGATGGATGATCGAACAGAGAAGTACACCATTGACAGCTATAGATGAGGTGAATTGTTAGCATCACTGGCTCACCTTGGAAGGAATGCTGGTTGCTACAGCCTGAATTTCTGGTTGATGCCAAGGATTTCCTACTCCTGGTACCCTTACTCCCAAAATATCTTAGAGCCTCTACAAAAGATACAATACTCAGGTTCTATGTCTAGATTTACTAGTTCTATGGGCCTGGAGGTTAGGTATCTAACAATAGCCTCTAAGTGGTTTTGATCTAGACAGCCAGGATCATGTTTTGACAATCATTGTCTTAGACTCTGAAGTTGGGCATTTGCAGCTACAGAACTCCCTCCGATCTACAGTTTGAAGACATTTTCATTTAACTTATGAGTCTCTGAGGACAGCTAATTTTCTTTGTCCTCCCTTTCTGATAATTTCCCTCTTCTCTCAGTGCCTTAAACCTTCATAGAAGAGTTGGAGTGATCTGGATAGGAGATTATTTTTAGTTTGGCATCTGTGCAAAATTTCATCAAGACTTCTGTCGGTAATACGCCAGTCTGCGCCCCTTGACTGTGAGGCTGGAGGCAAGAGACTCAAGAACAAAGAAAAGATTCTTGCCTGCTCCATTTGAGAGAGGGGAGATATTTTCATATATTAATATGAAAATGTTAATGGATTATGGAGAAAAAACTGGGCATATCCCTAGGATATGGACATAGCCTAGCTGCCCCCACCCCCTCATGGCTTGAAATCATATCTGTATTTATCTATTTATCTAGCAATATATTATTTTGTCTGTAACTACGGTTACTTACAATCATGTGGCTATAATTCCCAGGCTTTCTTGGTAACTGGTATATGAGTGGGTTTGGTCAATGGAGACACTTAGAGAAGACTACAGCAGGGAGAAGCCTTCATTTTTTCATTGTGGCTGCATCTCTTCTATGATTCTAGCTCCCCACGGTTTCTCCCTCCCTAGTTCCAACTCTTACCTGGAAGCTGCTAAACTGGTTCAGGGAATATTACCTTCTTCTTGTGTTCTTTCAGTCTGAGGAGGACAGCAACTTTCTGCTGTTACTAATCCCCTGGTTGCTTCACCAGTTTTGCTTCTTAGCTCGCCAGTTACGTGTAACAAATTCCCTAATTAATTTCCTCTTCTTAAAATACCTAGAGAGGAGAGGTTTCTGCTTCCTGGCTGGATCTTGATGAATTCACTGATCACAGGTAGGCACTCCCTTGCGTAGAGCTTGATAGCATTTAAGGAAGGTGGGGTGGTGGAGTATAACGGCTCTGGACACAGAATGCTGGAATTCAAGTTTTGACTACAGGCAAGGAATTTCATTTCTTTGGACTTCTGTTTTTTTGGTTGTGAACCTCCAGTGCATAGACCCATTCTTGACTTCTCTTTGTCCCCACAATAACTCTCTCACACAGGGAATAGAATTTCAATTTTAATAGGCTGATTGAGAGCAATAGAAATATCGTGATGATCTGCCTTGTGTTATGGCTTATTATAATTACTCATCATAAATGCTCACTATATATAAATACTCATTATAAGTATAAGCACTCTTTTATGCCGAGCCCAGGCATAGCTTCACTGATGATTTTCAACATAATGACCCTGGCAAAGGATGAGATTTGGCAAGCAAGTTGAAACCCATTTTCCACCCGTGAGTCCAAGTCTTTATTTTTGTTCAGATTCAAAGACTGAAGCCCAGAGAGACTAAATGCATATCAACTGCAAGGGAAAATACAATTTTATATTTAAATTATGTTGACATGTCAGCATAGTAACTCTTTTGTTATATATGTGTAAATACACATATATGTATATACACATATATATATATATACACATAGATGTATGCTTATGTGTGCATTTTATATATTATGTATATATGATATATGTATGTGTATATTTAAAATTATAGAATTTGTTTCACTTGGGAAGGCAGCTGTGCATTCATTCAATCCAATACTTTCATTTTTTGGATGTGAACAATTAACGTCGGTTCCTGAAAATGGGTATGTGTGTAAGTTCTACAGGGAAGTTGAAGGAAAACAATTAAAATTTTTTTCTTTCATTTTAAACTATCAGTACATCCTTTTTTTTTTTTGATTGGGAAGTAGCCCACCACCACTAGATGTGGTATAGTTTTTGTACCTTTACTTTGACAATTAACACACTTACCAACTTTATGTTTCATTTTTGGAGTTTGGAGAATGAAAAAGTTATTCTGTGCATTGTCACAGAAAATAGAGGGAATGAGAAACCCATAAATACTTTTAATTTCTCTTAAAATCTACCATGTCTCAAGTCTGATGAAGTCAGCTTGTCTTGAGTCCCACTGAAGTTCTATCTTTTATAGTTCTATATAGGGGTAAGAAAACAAAAGATGGCGGACAAACATAAAACTTCTGAGATTTCCTTTAGTGGTTCGTTTTTGGCAGAGATGATGAGATTGCAGAGTATATGAAACTCTGCTTTACTTTCTGTAATCTGTCTACCTGATGAATTTTTTAAATGTAAGTGGTATAACAGTGATTGCTGCAGATTTCCCATTCACTGTAAAAATGTAGGCATTTGAACTAAGGAGCAGAGGAGCTGATTTGTTTGGTACATTTCGCAGGGACAGTCCATTCCCCATGTATGTGCTCCAGATGTTGGTGAGCATAAGGCAGAGCGTTTCAGAAACCCGAGGTTGAGCTTTTTCCTTGCAGTTTTGTCCATTCTGTTATTTGCATGCCATAGGTTCTCTCAAATTCACCCCTCTGCTATATCAATCAATGCCTTTAATTTTTTTTTAGGGGGGTTGATTGTTGTTAAACTGTGATTGTCTCTGTCTTGAAGCATTTTCACTTAAATGTTTATTGTTCATGATGCACAGCTCCTGAGCCATACCCACCAGAGGGAGGGAAGAGAAACAGGAGGATGTCAGTCTCACCAGCTGGATTTACAGCTTCATTGTCTGGCCTGATATTATGAGAAGAAAGTGCATGGTGGTAGAAGAGAGAAATTGCTAGGGGGTAAACGTGTCCTTTGAAATGCCACTCTTGGCTTCCTGACAAGGAAGAAAGAAAAATCCTATGGTGGATTCGTTCAAGTACCCTGATGGAAAAGAAGCCAGGGCTGAGATTTTGGCAGGGAGCTGAATTTTCCCTTCTCACGTAGAGATTAACATTCACGGAGGGCACCCTCCCTCCCTGTGTGGGAACAGCATTATCTATCTGCTCCGCTAAATAGAGGGTTGGATTGTCTGGAGAGCCTCGGGGCCCTCAGCAGGACCTCATTGGCCAAGCAGCTTGATTTGTCATTAACTCTGCATCCTAATTATCAGCCCTAATTCCAAGAATCCAGTCAGTCCTCCATTTATTAATAGTGATCTCAGCCATCAACCGGCCCCCATACTTACCTGCCTCAGGGAAAAAGAAGGGGTAGTATTCTAAGGCTGAAGAAGATGCACCTTGGATTTAGGTTGCCTGTGTACAAATGTTATTTTTGCCTTCCATCAACTGTGTAAATTGAGCAAATTTCTCATATGTTAAAATCTCAGTTTTCCTAGCTGTAAGATGGGCATAAAACTATAACGTATCTTACTGAATTCTGGGGCTTCAGGAAGATCATTCATGAACAGAAATTTGCACAGTGTCTGACCCATTCTGAATGCTCAGAAAATGTTGACTTTTTTTTTTTTAAAAGAGATCTTGCTGTGCATTAAAAACATCATATACAGGCCAGACATGACGGCTCATGCTTGTAATCTTGGCTCTTCAGAAGGCTGAGATGGGTGGATCACTTGAGCCTAAGAGCTTGAGACCAACCTCGGTAGCATGGCAAAATCATCTATACCAAAAATAATACAAAAGTTAGTTGGGTGTGGTGGCACATGCCTGTAGTCCCAGCTACTCATGAGGTAGAGCAGGAGGAACACTTGAGCCTGGGAGGTAGATGTTACAGTGGGCCAAGATCATGTCACTGCACTCCAGACTGGGCAACAGAGCAAGATTTTTACACACACACACACACACACACACACACACACACACACACACACACATCATGTCATCATATATGCACCAAAGACATGTTTAGGCAGCCTCTAGGACTGAGGAATGTTAATGTTACATGGCAAAGGCAGAATGGGACTTTGGGTGGGGTGTTGGAAGTTGGCCTTTCTTTGATTTCTTTCTCCTTTCTGTAGGAAGTGTGCACTCCCTACTCATAGTGGTGAGATGCAGTCTGGTATCTTCTTCTTGGGAGGCACATTTGGCTCTGGAAGACTGAGTAAGCCAAGGGCATGACCAAAGTATAAGGAAACACATTTCTGTCTGCTTAGTGCTGATTCTGATGGGATATTGAAGTGTGAGAGGGATGAAGGAAACCATGAGGTTTCTGTATTGTCCATCTCAGCTGGGTATAACAGAAAAAGAGTGGAGCAAGAGCTCTGTCAGGAGTATCATGAATTCAGTTGAACAGCACTTCAGTTTTAAATCTTGGAGATGGTATGTAGTTGTAGAATTGTAGATAGGTATCAAGACCATTTCTGACCACGTAATGTGAAAAGTTGGTTAATTTCTGATAATTATGGCCTATTAATACCAAACTTGAGAAGCCAGAGCTATTTTCCTATCCCAATTTCCATAGTGTTTCTTAAAAGTAAATCTTTTTGAGGGTATACACATGTTTTGCTTAGGGAGAAATGGGTATGAAGTCTTGCTGGACTTGTTTTTTTGTTTTGAGATGGAGTCTTGCTCTGTTGCCAGGCTGGAGTGCAGTGGCATGATTTCAGCTTACTGCAACCTCTGCCTCCCCAGTTCAATGGATTCTCCTGCCTCAGCCTCTGGAGTATCTTGGACTACAGGCACGCACCACCACACCCAACTAAATTTTGTATTTGTAGTAGAGACAGGGTTTCACCATGTTGGCCATGATTGTCTCAATCTCTTGACCTTGTGATCTGCCCATCTTGGCCTCTCAAAGTGCTAGGATTACAGGCAGGAGCCACTGCACCTGCCTGGATATATATATATTTTTTTTTTGAGAGAAGGAAAGAAAAAACAAGGAGTGAAGGAGAAGAAGAAAGAGGAAGAAAAAGAGGGGGAGAGAATGGAAATGTTGCATTATTCTAAAAAATGGGTATTAATAATGGCCAATCAATATTTCATTTAAACCTATGAGTAGGTGTGATGTGGTATTGACAAGAATACATATTTTGTGTATTTAAAGTGTAGAGCTCTATAAATATTTATTAAGTTTACTTGTTCCGGATCTGAGTTTGAGTCCTGTATATCCTTATTAATTTTCTGTCTTATGAAGTCTAAGTCTCTATGTATCTGGGTGTTAGGATCATTTGCTCTTGTTGGATTGATCCTTTTACCACTATATCTTTGTTGCTTTAAAATCTATTTTATCAGATGCGAGAATTGCAACTCCTGCTTTTAATTAATTTATTTATTTTTGCTCTCCATTTGGTTGGTAAATCTTTCTCCATCCCTTTGTTTTGAGTCTGTGTATCCTTGCATGTGAAATGGGTCTGGATGTAACATGCCATTGGGTTTTGGCTGTGTCTTTTGATTGGGGGATTTAGTCGATTTAAATTTAGGATTACTGCCATTTGATGTTAACTGTCTGTTTTATCCATTCGTTGATGTAAATTCTTCTTTATGTTGATGCTCTTTACTTTTTGGTATATTTTTAGAAAGGCTAATACTGGTTGTTTCTTTCTATGTGGAATGCTTCTTTCAGAAGCTCTTGTAAAGCAGGCCTGGTAGTAATAAAATCTCTGAGTACTTGCTTGTTCATAGAAGATTTTATTTTTCCTTCAGTTGTGAAGCTTAGTTTGGCTGGATATGAAATTCTGGGCTGAAAGTTCTGTTCTTGAAGGATGTTGAATATTGGCCCCCACTCTCTTCTGGCTTGTAGGGTTTCTGCTGAGAGGTCTGCTGTAAGTCTGATAGGCTTCCCTTTGTGGGTAACCTGACCTTTCTCTCTGGCTGCCCTTAGTATTTTCTCCTTCATTTCAACCCTGGTGAATCTAACGATTATGTGCCTTGGGGTTGCTCTTCTTGAGGAGTATCTTTGTGGTGTTCGCTGTATTACCTGGGGTTGAATATTGTCCTGCTTTGCTAGGTTGGGAAAGTTTTCCTGAATAATATCCTGAAGAATATTTTCCAGCTTGGATTCATTCTCTCCGTTGCATTCAGGTACACCTATGAAACGTAAATTTGGTCTTTTCACATAGTCCGATATTTCTTGGAGACTTTGCTCATTCCTTTTTATCCTTTTTTCTCTAATCTTGTCTTCTCATTTTATTTCATTAAGTTGGTCTTCGACCTCTGATATCCTTTCTTCTGCTTGATCAATTCGAGTGTTTAAACCTGTGCATGCTTTCGTAGTTCCCATATTGTATTCTTCAGTTCCATTAATTCACTTATATTCCTCTCTAAATTGTCTATTCTCATTAGGATTTCATCAAACCTTTTTTCAAAATTCTTAGTTTCTTTACATTGGGCTACAACATGTTCTTTTAACTCGCAGAAGTTTATTATCCACCTTCTGAAGCCTGATTCTATTAATGGAATGCACTCGTTCTCTATCAAGCCTTGTTCCCTTGTTGATGAGGAACTGTGATCCTCTGTAGAGGGAGAGGCATTCTGATTTTGAGTATTCTCAGCCTTTTTATGCCGTTTTCTTCCCATCATTGTAAATTTATCCACCTGTCATCTTTGTAATTACCAACTTTCAAATTAGGTCTCTGAGCGGACGTCCAAGTTGTTAATTCCCAGGGCCGAAATTTGAGCAACCCACTGCACAAGCCAAAACAGCGGCGTTAAGACTGATGGTGCTTTTCTGCCCGGGAATCTCCAGTCTGGCTTCCTTCTTTAGTCTGTAATAGGTGACTCTGCCTTCCCAGAGCTCCAAACGTCAGTCAGAAGGGGAACCAGTCCCGTTTACTCTGCGCCAAGAGCTGCCGCACCGAGGTGCCGGCAAAACCTCTGCACCAGCCACAAGAGTCATGCTGGCGACCCGTGGGGCTCCTCCACTGGGAATCTTCTGGTCTGTGAGCGACAAAAATTTGTCTGAAAGTGTGGCGTCCTCTCGTTCTCTGCACTTTCACTGGGAGCTGCAATCCTGAGATGTTAGTGATCAGCCATCTCAAATCGTTCTCTCAAAGTGCTAGGATTACAGGCATGAGCCACTGCACCCACCTGGATACATCTTATTCATAAATTTAGTAAGTAGTTATTGTGTATGTGTTATGTGTCAGGAAGTGTAATAGGCATTGGGGTACTCTTGCCCTTACAGAGCTCCTGGCCTCTCATGTCACAGGCAAGTGTGGTGTGGGAGTTTGTCCACAAGATGGCTGCCATCAATCCCTTCCCTCTCTTTACTCAAATGTCACTGCTTTGACCAACAGAACATGGTGGAACTGATGCTATACCAGTTCAGGGCCCTTTAAGGGGACTAATAGGTTCTGCTTTCTTTGTTTCCATTTCTCTAGATCCATGGCTAGTCATGTAAGAAGTCTAACTATCCTGCAACTTCCATGCTGTGAGGAAGCCATCTGAAGAGGCCATGTCAGGGAAGAACCGAGGAATCTAACAGATAGCCAGAAACTATGCCATACACATATAGTTCTGGCAAGGCTATCCCAGTCTTCTCAAGCTGTTTGATCTACTCCTTTGTGTTCTCACTAATTCTGTGACTTCCACAAAACCATGAGCATGTTAAAGCACTGGTTTTGTGCCATTCATTTTCGGGGTGGTTTGTTAGGCAGCTGCTGATGGTTGGAACACTCAGTGTTTGGTCCATCTTTGATTCCCCAGCCAAGCCCAATGATGAACACATAGCATGTGCTCAATAAACATGCTTTGGATTTAATAAGCTGTGCTTCACTCTTCCCTCACATTTGTACCCCTGCATTTGAGGACCCCTATATTTATCCTGAAGAAGAGTCAGATCCAAACTTCTCAGAGGAAAAGTGACACAGAGGCAGAAATTAGGGCATAAGCTTTAAGGTTTAGGCTGATTCCATGTGATCCGATTTTCCCCAGACACCCCAAAGACAACCTTGGTCTCTATTCACCTCCCTGCCCACTATACACCCCTTTCAGAATTTCAAAATTGGCTCAGCCTTTACATGTAGATTCTTGAAGATGTGGATCTTGAAGATGTACCACATGCAGCTGAGGATGCCTTGCCTCTGCTAAGGAAGCTCTGGGTCCTATATCAGTGTATTAGGAGGCATGTGGAGGCATGCTTAGTTCTTCAGATCACCCTTAGAAGGCCTGAGCCTTGGCCTTGAACTTGGCTGACTCTGAAACTCTCCAACTCTGACTCTCGGCTTGTTTCTGGTGATGACCTTCACAGAACTTAATGTTGAGCCAGTTGGCTGCTGTACCCCCTCTGGTTTTTTTAGGTCAACCTCTCTTAGTTCCTGAGATGTCCTCATGTTCTGTGCTGAGTCCTGGTGCTCCCATAAAATCCTTTGTAGCTTCCTAAAGGAATTTTTCTGCTTTCAGAAGGACTCAACAGTGGCATTTGGCTAATTTGGAACCTCCATGATCGGCTACCATCTACAGGCTGCATTGTCAGACTTCTTGCTCTATCTCAAGTCTTCCATATTCAGATTCCAGGCTATCCTTGCATTCCTCCTGCTCACAACATGCCCCTTGCTTAGCTCCTTTGCTTTGGTCTCACTCTCTCACTCATGATCTCCATCCCTGTGTCTTCCCCTAATAATGCTCAGGGGTTTCTTGTTTTCCTGCCTTGGCTCATGTTCCACTTCTCCCTGGGGGGCCACTGCCACTCCCAGCTCTTCCATGCTTATCTAAAGCCATCCCATCCTTGGTGCAGATTCCCTTTTCTCCTTGAAGCAGTCCTGGTTCATTTCCCCCAGCTCTGTCTCTGGTCTTTGCATGGCTCTAATCCTCCTCTGCATCACTGTTAGGCAATTAATCATGCACTGGCTTGTGACACTTCTTGTACAGCATTGAGCTGTTATCTCTTGTATATGCTTTCGCTTTTCTTACATTTATGTCTTACCCCTTTGAGTTCCCTGAGATCACAGAGCATCTCTTTGGCATTCTTTTTTATCCTCCTCAGTGCCTTGCTTGCATGTCATAGCTGCCCTATAAATATTTCTGTAATATCAAGGTTTAACCTTCCTCAGGTTTTGCTACATTTCTTTCATAACAGTGGTCTCTGAGGCTCTAAGCCAGACAGTGACTATTGTGGACTTTTTCTAATGAATAGGGAGGCAGTGGAGGGATACATTTTGGCATATAGAAGCCTTCAGGTGTCCTTTAAGTCTGTCAATAACTATGACTCACTCATCCTGTGGGCTACCATGCACCAGGCTCTGTGCTAAACCCTCTAGTGTAATACTGTTTTAGTCCTTACCACAGTCTTATGGGAGTAATTGCTATCATGGTTCTAATTTTCCAGATTAGGAAACTGAGGTACAGAGAACTTCTATCATTTTCCTGAGACCCATAGCTCATATATGTGGTATGCCGAGACTTTAAATCCTCTGATCTGACTCCAGAGTGTGAAATTTCAGCCACTATTCATAGCATATCCTGACCACATAAGCAAAAAATCAGCCCTTGCTGTATAGTTTTATCCCATTTATAAACTACTTTCATACGTAGTGTCTTTATCTGAATCAACACTCCTAAGAAAAAATTGGGGCATTTTTAATTTACTCCTATTTTTATTATTTATATCCTAGATTTTATTATTTATATTCTAGATATAATTATTTCCTGTAATCTCAGACATTTTATGCTGTTGTTAAAATGTATACTCTGGTTTCTCTTCAGATCGTATGAATCTTTCGCCTTTTAAAATGTAATGCAAGTAACATGTAAATGCATTCTCATTGTTAAAAAAAAATCCAGAATGCCAAAGAATGCAGGATAAAGTGAAAAATCCATGCTTAACCCACCCCAACCACACTCCCTTCCCTGGAAAGAATTACTGCTATGTCTATATAATACATAACTATCCCTTCACACATATGTATAAGCATGGACAGGTATGTCACACACACACACACACACACACACACACACACACACACACACACAGGTTGTGCATCCCTAATTCAACATCTGAAATCTGAAATGTTTCCAAATCCAAAACATGAAGCGCTGACATGAAGCCACAAGTGAAAAATCCCACAACTGACCTTATGTGATGGATCATGTGTTTCTTGTATAAAATTATAAAAAATACTGTATAAAATCACATTCAGTCTCTCTGTATAAGGTATATATGAAACATAAATATACTTTATGTTTATATTTGGGTTCCATTTCCAAAATGTCTCATTATGTATTTGGAAATACTCGAGAATATTTTAAAAAATCTGAAATTTGAGACACTTCTCTTCCCAAGCATCTTATATAAGGGATACTCAACCTGTATATATCTATAAATACAGACACATATTCGTAAGTATTTTTCTATAAACATATGGAAACTTACAGTTTTCTACATAGAATTTGCTTTTTCTCTAAGTGGGAAGATCTTGTCAGTTTTGATTCTTTGATTTGCTCTTTTTCCCTTTGTAGTAGTCAGTGTGTCTTCGAAATCTTTCCATGTTTGCACTGATAGAGCTCCCTCATTTTTTTACCCCAACTCCAGAGTATTCCCTCTATTGGATGTGCTATGGCTTAGTCTTTCCTCTGTTTTTGAATGTTTAGATTGTCTTACCCGGAACAATAACCTGAGTTTTGAACTAAGAAGGTACAGTTCCATAGGGAGCAGTGAGCTCTGTCATTTGCACAGCTAGTTATTTAGGTGGAATGCTTTCGAGCCAGGTGTCAGGATTCTGCCACCCTGTCCATTTCCCAAAGCTGGCATACAGCTGAGTAAGGCCGTGGCTGAAGCTGCTCTGTGGGACTCCACAAGGAACTTGAAGTCACCTGCAACAATTCCTCTGGCAGTACTAATTGGTATAAAGATCACACATCGAAAGACTTCTAACAAAATAGCTGCCAGAGACATAGACATAAAAAGTGACCTCACAAGTTTTTCTTCCCGAAATGATGTATTTCAAGCATCCATGATTTCTTAAAAGGAGGTGATTTTGATTTTGTTATGGAGTTTCCTAGGCATAAAGGGGACAATAATGCTGAATTTCTTGGGCTTTATATTCTTCTGAAGATCACAGTGGGAATTAGCATTAGGATGGCCACATTAGGATGGTTTCAGAGAGTCATCCAAGTCTTTTTCCTCTTGTTTTGGAATGGGAGTATATTTGCAACAGTGCTTGTTTGAAAGTGTAACATGTACATTAACACTAACACAGGTAAAAGTCAATGTGATCATATAATGCTGTATTAAAGTCTTCAGAAGATCAAATAAAAGCTCAGCATACCTTTATGTTTTGGGGATTGGCAGGAAAGAACCACCTGCTAGAATGTAGTTTATGGCAGTTCTCGGTGCGCAACTACTTGAATGAATGCAAAAGGTTCATTACATTGTGCAGAAATGCTCTCTGATTTCTTTAGGTGTGGAGTAAGACCTGGACAGTCAGAGCACAGGATGTTAACTGTTCCAGATATTAATCAAGGTCAAGTGAAGGTGAGTGCTGGATGGCAGTAGAAGAGTTTCCTTTTGACCTTAGTTGGTGCATACAAACCAGAAGGAGAAAATCTCGTTATAGGAAAGGAAAAACATCATTTTCTCTTACTTCTTTCAAAGGCAAAGATTATTTACATAGACTAAAGTGTTCATTTTCTCAGAAATCAAAGCCGCTGGCAGACTGTTAAGTAAAATTCATGTGTGTCTGATTAATATTGGATGACCTCTTGCTCTAGTAGAACCTTGTTTTTTCAAAAGACATATGGAACTCATTCATGCTTATATTACACATATCTGTGTGTTCATATAGATCTTTGACTCTGTGTTCAGTGAAATGTCATAATTTCTTTTACAACAGAGAAAATGCTGCTTAGAGCAGAATGTTATGAATGGCAAAGGAAATGAAAGTGTGTGTGAGTGAACTGAGGATCATGACAGTGACCTGTGTTTCTATACTGGATAGAAAACTTTTAATAAAAGCTAAAAGGCAAGGGCCAAATTTTAGAAATGGGATTTTGCCTTTGATTATACTTCTCTGGGTTTGGACTGCCAATCTGATGTTCTGTTGATGAATGTTTGCTTTTACATCAGCATCTAATAGGGGAGATTTATGTCTGTTTAGGAGCTCCCAGCTTTGTTAATTCATTGGCTTGCAAATGTAATCAAAGAGGATAAGTTTGCTTTGGGGAGGTGCAAATACCAGTTCTCTTGGGCTTCCAGCAAGAAGAAAAGAGAGTCCTTTTACAGATATTAAAATGGATAATTTTAGGAAATTAGATAAAAAGTACCAAAATTTTCAGAAATAATTTTCATGGTAAGTGCTCTGATTTCAAAAACAAATGAAATTATTCCCACCTTCAGAGAATTCTCTGATTACAAAGAGTGTGCAATTACATAATTCAGGCAATGAAGCCTTCTTATTAACTCCATAAAAACATAGTGATATTGGAATAATTAAGCAACCACTGGTAATTAAGTGCCTTAGTAGTTCAGATAGTCATGGCTGCACTGAGGTCTGGGCTTTGGCTAGCAACACTAGGCAGATGGGAAACTGAAGCACTGAGAACAAGAAAGGAATCTGGGAAGTGATAACAATTCTTTTCCTCCTTCTCTTCTTCCTTCTTCCTCACCTGATGTTTCTTTTGCTAAAATCAATGCCTACCTCTTGGTTCTCACTTTTCTGATCACTCTTTCACCACCTCTTTTGCCGGTTCCTTTGCAGGCTTCTGACTTCTAAAAACTCAAGGGCCACATGGTTCATTCCCAATCTGTACACATTTCCTCAGTGATCTTATCCAGCCACATGGCTTTTATACCATCTGTCTGCTGATGGCTTCCAAATAGATCTTCCAGCTTGAACATCTCCCGTGAATTACATATCCGTATTTCCAATTGCCTGCTCGGTCGTTTCAGATGGTCCAGTAAGAATCTCAAACTTGACATTTTGAAACCTGAGCTTCTGATAATCTTTGCTAACCACTTCTACCAGAAATTTCTTCCTCTTGGTTAATGCAATCTATTTTTAAAAAATATTGGCACTGTCCTTTTCTTAAAGTTTTATTTTTAATGGACAAATAATAATTGCACATATTTATGGAGTGCAACACGTTTTGATACATGTATGCATTGTGGAATGATCAAATCAGGCTAATTAGCATATCTGTCACAAATATTTATTATCTCTGTGGCGAGAAGACTTAAAATCCTCTTTTAGCTATTTTGAAATATATATTATTATTAACTAATTATAACTAAACTATTAACTATTAACAATCATGTGCTATGCAATAGAAAACCAGAACTTATTCCTCTTACCTAGCTGAAATTTTGTAACCACTGATGATCTTCCCTTTCTGACCCCTCACCTACACCCCAGCCTCTGGTAGCCACCATTCTACTCTCTACTTCTATGAGTTCAACATCTGTAGGTTCCACACATAAGTGAGATCTTGGTGTCTCTGTGCCTTTTAAATTTCATTATATTAATATCTTTAATATCTTCACTTAATATCTTGTTTCATTCAATGTCTTCTAGATTTACGCATGTTGTCACAAATGATGGAATTTTCTATTTCTTTTTTAGGCTGAATAGTATTCCATTGTGTATATAGACCATATTTAGAAAATCCATTCTTCTGGGGGTCCAAAGTGGCTCCCGCCGGAGGTCATGGCGCTCGCGAAGGTGAGGTCATCAGTTCAAGGCTAACCTGAGCAACCTCATAAGCTCAAACTGATTGGCAAAAAAAAAAAAAAGAAAATCCATTCTTCCATTGATGGGCGCTCAAGTTGTTTCTATATCCTGGCTATAGTGAATAGTGCGCTGCAGCGAATATGGGAGTGCAGACATCTCTTTGACAAACTGATTTTGATTACTTTTGGCAAATAAATACCCGGTAGTGGGATTGTAGAATCACACGGTAACTCTATTTTTAGTTTTCTGAGGAACATTTGTACAGTTTTACAAAATGGCTATACTAATTTACAATACTACTAACAGTCTATAAGGAAGGGTTCCCCATTCTTCACATCCTTGAGAACCCTTTTATCTTTTTGATAATAGCCAATATAACAGGTGTGAGATGACATCTCATTGTGATGTTAATTTGCATTTCTCTTATGATTAGACACGTTGAGCATTTAACAGTTTATCTGTTGGCCATTTATATGTTTTCTTTTGACAAATGTGTGTTCAAGCCCTTTGCCCATTTTTTAATTGGATAATTTGTTTTCTTGTTATTAAATAGTTTGAGTTCCTGGTTTATCGTGAATGTCAGCCTCTTAACCAATGCATAATTTGCAAATATCTTCTCCCAGTCAGTGGGTTGTCTCTTCATTCTATTTACTGTTTCTTTCTCTGTGCAGAAGCTTTTATTGCTTGTGCTTTTGGGGTTGTGCTCAAGAAATCATTGTCCAGACTAATGCCATGGAACTTTTCCCTTATGTTTTCTTGTAGTAGTTTTATAGTTTTGGGTATTAATATTTAAGTTGATTTGAGTTGATTCTTGTATAAAAGGTGACATCAGAATTCATTTATATTATTCTGATGTCAATATCTAGTTTTCTCAGTACCATTTATTAAAATATACTGTCCTTTCTCCATTGTGTGTGATCTTGGCACCTTTGTCAAAAATCAATTGTCCAGAGATGTGTGTGTGTGTTTTTTTCCCTAGGCTTTCTAACCTATTCCACTGGGCAATGTGTCTGTCTTTGTGCCAGTAGCATCCTGTTTTGATTACTATATCTTTGTAATTTATTTTGAAATCTGGTACTGTAATGCCTCCAGCTTTGTTCTTTTTAGTCAAGATTGCTTCAGCTATTAGGGGTGTTTTGTGTGTCCATATGAATTTTAAAATTGTTTTCTTGATTTCTGTGAGGAATGACATTGAAATTTTGATAGGGATTGCATTGAATCTGTAGATTGCTTTGGGTAGTATGGACATTTTAATAATATTAGTTCTTCCAATTCATGAACACAGATATCTTTCCATTTATTGTGCCATATTCAGTTTCTTTCATCAATGTTTTATAGTTTTCAGTATACAGATCTTTCACTTTTTTAAATTTCCTTTTTTGTATTTTTTATATTATATTTTAAGTTCTGAGGTATATGTGCAGATCGTGCAGAATCGTTACATAGGTATACACATGCCACGGTGTATGTATGTATACATATGACATGGGGATGCATCCATCCCCCTGTCATCTACATTAGGTTTTTCTCCTAATGTTATCCCTCCCTAATCCCCCACACCCTGCTATCCCTCCCCTAACCCTTCCACCCCCCAACAGTCCCCAGTGTGTGATGTTCCCCTTCCTGTGTTCTCATTTTTCAAGATCCACTTATGAGTGAGAACATGTGGTGTTTGGTTTTCTGTTTTTGTGTCAGTGTGCTGAGAATGGTGGTTTCCAGTTTCATCCATGTCCCTGCAAAGGACATGAACTCATCCTTTTTTATGGCTGAATAGTATTCGATGGTGTATATGTGCCACATTTTCTTTATCTAGTCTATCATTGATGGGCATTTGGGTTGGTTCCAAGTCTTTGTTATTGTAAACAGTGCTGCTGTGAACATACATGTACATGTGTCTTTATATTAGAATGATTTATAATCCTTTGGGTATAAACCCAATAACAGGATTGCTGGGTCAAATACTGTTTCTGGTTCTAAATCCTTGAGGAATTGCCACACTGTCTTCCACAATGGTCAAACTAATTTACATTCCAACCAACAGTGTAAAAGCATTCCTGTTTCTCCACATCCTCTCCAGCATCTGTTGTCTCCATTTTTTTAAAATGATCACCATTCTAACTGGCATGAGATGGTATCTCAATGTGGTTTTTATTTGCATTTCTCTAATGACAAGTGGTGATGAGCTTTTTTTCATATCTTTGTTGGCTACATAATGTTATTTTTAAGTATTTTTTTCTGGTGCTATTATAAATGGGATGTTTGCCTAATTTCTTTTTCTTTTTTTTTGTTTTTGAGATAGAGTCTTGCTTTGTCCCCCAGACTGCAGTGCAGTGGTGCAATCTCAGCTCATTGCAACCTCTGCCTCCTGGGTTCAACCAGTTCTCTGCCTCAGCCTCCCGAGTAGCTGGGATTGCAGGCACCTGCTACCACGCCCAGCTAATTTTTGTATTTTTAGTAGAGACGGAGTTTCACCATGTTGGCCATGATGGTCTTGTACTCCTGACCTGGTGATCCACCTGTTTCAGCCTCCCAAAGTGCTGGGATTACGTCGTTAGTGTATAGAAATTCTACTGATTTTTGTTAGGTTCAGTTTGTATCCTGCAACTTTACTGAATTTGTTTATGAGGTTTTAACAGTTGTGTGGTAGAGTCTTTAGGATTTTATATATATAAGATTTTGTCATCAACAACAGAAGCAATTTCACTTTATTCTTTTTTCGATGCCTTTTTATTTCTTTCTTTTGCCTGATTGCTCGGCTAGGACTTCCAGTAGTTTGCTGAACAGAAGTTATGGGAGTAGGTAACCTTGTCTTGTTTCTGCTCTTAAAGGAAAAGCTTTCAACTTTTCATGTTGAGTATGATATTAGCTGTGGGCTTGTTGTATGTGGTCTTTATTGTGTTACATTCCTTCCTTACCCATTTTATTGAGAGTTTTAATAATGAAAGGATGTTGAATCTTGTTAATTTTGTTTGTATCTATTGAAATAATCATGTTTTTCTCTTCATTCTGTCAATAATTTATTTATTTGTGTATGTTGAGCCAACCTTGCCTCCCATGGATAAATCCCACTTGATTATGGCGATACCCTCTTAATGTACTGTTGAGTATGGTTTGCTAGTATTTTGTTGTGAATGTTTACATGTATGTTTATTAGAGATGTTGCCCTGTAGTTTTCTTTTCTTGTAGGGTCTTTGTTTGGCTTTGGTATAAAGGTAACATTGGCTTTATAAATGAGTTTGGAAATATCCTCTCTTTTTCAATTTTTTAGAAGAGTTTCAGAAGGATTGATATTAGTTCTTTAAATGTTTGGTAGAATTTGGCCATAAAGTCATCTAGTCCTGTGCTTTTCTTTGATGACATACTTTTAGTAACTCATTGAATCTCTTTACTCCTATTGGTTTGTTCAAATTTCCAGTTCTTCATGGGTTAGTCTTGGTAGATTACATGTTTCTTGAAATTTATCCATTTCTTCTAGGATGTCCAATTTTTTGACATATAGTTTTTCATATCAGTCTCTTATGATCCTTTGTATTTCTGTGTAATGTTTCTTTTTTCATCATGATTTTATTTATTTGTCTTATTTTTTTTTCTTAGTTTAGGTAAGGGTTTGTCAATTTTTTTAGCTTTTCATGAAACAAGATTTTAATTTTGTTGCTAGTTTCTATTGTTTCTCTAGTCTCCATTTAATCTATTTTTCTCTGATCTTTGTTTTTCCATTCCTTCTGCTAACTTTGGGCTTAGTTTTTTCTTTTTTACTAGTTCCCTCAGGGGTACCGTTAGGTTGTTTATTCAAGATCTTTTTTTGTTTTTTGAGATGGAGTCTTGCTCGTCAGCAGGCTGGAGTGCAGTGGCACGATCTTGGCTCACTGCAACCTCTGACTCCCGGGTTCAAGCAATTCTCCTGCCTCAGCCTCCCGAGTAGCTGGGACTATAGGTGTGTGCCACCATACCCAGCTAATTTTTGTATTTTTTAGCAGAGACGGGGTTTCATCATGTTAGCCGGGATGGTCTTGATCTCTTGACCTCGTGATTTGCCTGCCTCGGCCTCCCAAAGTGCTGGGATTACAGGCGAGAGCCACCGCACCAGGCCTCAAGATCTTTTTATCCAGACCATTAACAAACCCTGATGGCTTCTCCTCCTCAACTGCTGCCTCCTTGGTCTAAACTACCATTATCTTTTGCCTTCTCACTGGCTCTCTTGCCTTTGGCCTTGCCCTTCTGCAGTTTATCCTCACCTAGTAGCCTGTAGGATCTTGTTGGAACCTGTCATGTGTTTTTTCATCATTTAAATGATTATAATAACAGCATTAGGTTAGATCATGGGATTTTCCTGTCTGTAGGTCAAAATGGTGGAATGTTGCTGAACTTCTTCTGGTTCAATCTAATACCTTCCTCATGAAGGGCTACATACGATTTGATAAGGGCCAGATAAACTAGTGCCAGTGCAATGCATCATGCATGGGATGGCCTATAGTAAACTTGAAAAATTGTCAGCAATTGCTATTGCTAGACAAAGCCCCTAGTGAGTCACACAAGGCCTTCTAAAAGCTGGCCCCTGTTGCCTTTCTCCCTTCACATTCCTTTGTGCTTTCTACTTGATATACTGCACCTTGGTGATGTAGTACTTATTACAGTTTCCTAAATCCGTCTGACCGCCCCCCACCTTTTTTTTGAGATAGAGTTTCACTCTTGTTGTCCAAGCTGAATGACAATGGTGTGATCTCAGCTCACTGCAACCTCTGCCTCCCAGGTTCAAGCAATTCTCCTGGCTCAGCCTCCCAAGTAGCTGGGATTATAGGTGTGTGCCACCACGCCTGGCTAATTTTTTGTGTTTTTAGTAGAAACAGGGTTTTACCATGTTAACCAGGCTGGTCTCAAACTCCTGACCTCAGGTGATCTGCCTGCCTCAGCCTCCCAAAGTGTTGGGATTATGGCGTGAATCACCATGCCCAGCCACCCATCTGACTCTTTTATATCCTTTTGCTTTTGATTGTATCAATTCCTCTTTCTGGAACTCTCCTCTCTTTAGTTCCTAAAGTTTAGCACCCCCTTCTCTCCCTCCTCTGTGTAGGTGTCTCCATTCCTCCCCAGTCTGTCCCACCTTTTTCTGTGTTATTTCTGAATTTTGAACAAACTCATTGTATGTATTACAATGATTGATTTACATGTCTGCCTCCTTACTTGACCCCGACTTCCTCAAGTACAAAGGTGGTATTTTATTCATTTGTGTCTTCAACATCTTGTACAGTCTGACATAAATAGCTCCCAATAAATATTTGATGAATGAGTGGGTGAATGAATGAATGGACAAGCTGAGAACATGAACACCCTGTTTTAAGATAGCTCTTATATACCAAAGAGTGAGGGTAAGGTAAAGATTAAGAAAACATGCAAACTGCTGAGTCATGATGAAATGAACACATTTCAGAAATCAGGTTAAATAGGATGCAGGACTCTAACAGGGCAGGGAGAGAAAGCAGGATTGGGAAGCACAGATATTGAAATGATTTGGATTTGAGAGGATGGCTGCCTGCCTTTTGGCCTCTTGGTGATTCCTGATGGTGTGGCTGGCTTTGGCCCCATGGATGACTGTAGGAAGATGTATCCTGCCAGAGGGTGAGCTAGAGGCCTGTGGGCTGCACATTGGTTCTGAGTGATGTGCTGTAGAAGCCCGAGGATGGTGAGTAGGTTGAAACAGCTGTCTTTTTAGAGGCCCCAGGCTACACTGGCCTTGGAATAGAATCTCAAATACTTTTTAATTCAAATGAAATAATGGAGGAAAATTCCCCTGTACAATGGAACATTCTGGCCTGGCCTCAGAGCTGGTGGTTTAGGGCTGAGGGTGAATCTGGAAAGGTCCTGCCCTGCTTGCAAAAGTGGGCCCTTCCTCTACAGACTGTCAACTGGACACGAAAGAAACTTTCTTGTGCGATAGTTGCATTTCCCTACAGTCCCTGGGAATGAAGTGAAGTGATAGTTATAGGAAAGATAAAGTTAAATGGTGCTAAGATCCTGCTCAGTTAGATTCTTTATTTTGCTAGGATGTTTCCCAACAAGAATACGTAGGGTTGGATAATAACAAGCTGTCTCTCTGGTTACATATACTCCCATGTACCTTCTGAGGCCTAGTGCAGTGCCTTGCAAATGGCCAGTGTGCAATGAATTATGCTACAACATTCAGAAAAACAGTGAAAACCTGGCCAGGGAGTGAGAAATTTAGCGGGTCCATTTTGCTGGGATTTATCTCAGATGAGGAGACTGAAAGGACAAGATATCCTGTAATTTAGTTTCATAGCTTAACTATAGAAGACAGGACCACCCCAAATTTTTCAGTCTGATCTGAGTTCATGGCCCTTAAAATATATGTTATCGTTAGTGAGGGGAAGAGAATGATTTCATAGCATACTTGCAGTTCAGGGAAATCATTACAAGCATGGATTTTTGGAGGCAGAATCTCTGCTTACAAATCTTGTCTCTGATACATGCTAACCAAATGATACAGAATTCTTTTGTGTCTCAGCTCCCTGTTTGTAAGGTGGGAGTAACAGTGGCACCTATGCCATTGGATTAAATAGATATGTAAGGTGGTTGGCATAGTACTTGACAATGAATTAATGTGAACTAATAACATTGGGCTTGATTTCTACAGAATAAAGAAGATGAATTGGTAGTGTGAAGCTATGTCCCCTTTGTGCAGGCAGCTGTGAAGCCTCAACCCTTAAGAAGGTCAAACTCTAAGAAGAAAATCCTAGTCTGGCTCTGTAAGAACTGGAAGCTCCTGATGGGGAGGAGTAAACTGAAAGTCTGGCTTTTTGTCTGAGACTGACCTGCGGAGTAACATATGTGGGGTAGGGGAAAGATGTCAGACAGAGTAGTTGGACTTTTTCTTCCCTAGAGACTGCCAAGCTTCATGAAGATTTGCTGGATCTTCTTTGAGTGCTCATAAAATGGATTTCTTTGTATATATACAATACTTCACAGTTTCTAAACAACCCTGTGTGGTGAGCTTCCCAAGCTGCAATGGGGACTTTTAGCTCCCCACTGCCCAGGGAAGAGGGAGGCTTCTTTTTTCCCCAACAGAAAAGGGAGGACAGTGAGTCCTATAGGGGCCTGGGAGACACCAAGGGGGGATGATCTTGGGGTTTAAGTGTGGGGTTCAGATATGCTCTGGAATCTCGAATCCCTGATTACCCCTGGGGTTGTCCATTAGAGGTTCACCCACACAATGTGCCTATAGCTAAGATCATTTTCCATAGGAAAAAGAGAGTCTGCAAGGAGAAAAAAAGTCATGGTCTTCCATATCAGTAGTGATATCCAGCCCTTGACTTCTGAAATCAAAGTTTTCTGGGACTTCAGCTTGATGTCTATAAATCCCATTCCCCATTGGATCTGCATATCAACCACTTTCCATGTTGTGGCCCTGATACGGTTTGGTTCTGTGTCCCTACACAAATCTCATGTTGAATTATCATCTTCAGTGTTGGAGGAGGGACTTGATGGGAGGTGGTTTGATCTTGGGGACAGAGTTCCTACTTGCTGTTCTCATGATAGAGAGTGAGTGCTCATGGGATCTAGTTGTTTAAAAGCATGTAGTATCTCCCCCTTTTTCTCTCTCTTCCTCCACCATGGTAAGATGTGCTTGCTTCCTATTCGCCTTCCACCATGATTGTAAGTCTCCTGAGCCCACCCACCCCTCCCAGCCGTGCTTCCTAGACAGTCTGCAGAACTGTCAGTCAATTAAACCTCTTTTCTTCGTAAATTACCCAGTCTCTGGTAGTTCTTTATAGCAGTGTGAGAACAGACTAATACAGGCCCCCTGGCATAAGGGACCCTGAAGAGGGCAGAATGGGAAGACGGGAGCTCCTCCCAGCCCACCCAGTCACTGCCGTAAAGGGGCTGGAGTGAGGAGAAGGGAAGCTGAGCCTGCATGTGTTGAAAGAACTACAGGCAGTGGACGCTTGTCAAAAGTTCGAGCATTGGTAAGAGCTGGGAAAGGTCTCACCGCTAACTCTCAATCCCCATGAAAAAGAATCGAGGGTATCAATAGGCTCACAAGATATTATTATTTATTGGAGTGACCTTTGTTGCTAAGTAACAGCATGATTTTCAGACTGTATTAAAAAATTATAATTGGCATGAGCTTTAAATAATGTGAGCTGGCTTCAGAGACATTAAGCCACATGGCGGGGATGTAAATTAGCCAGAAAGGTTCACAGGGGGGTCAGTGCAATTGTCAGATAATGCTGAACCAAGTCAAATTAATTTCTAATAATTTGTAGAGGGTAAGCAGCAGAGAATCACCAAGCTCTTGGAAGCTGTAGGGACCGCAAAGCTTGGGTGTCAGGATAGAAATATGAGGACTCGCCCATGCCAAAAAGCATTAAAACCAGTAGTTGGAATTCAAGGAATGACATTTTTGAAGTTCGGACTTAATCTCATTCCAAGTCCTATTTCCTTGACTTTGCTGGGCAGAAAATTAAGTAATGACAGAGAGCCAGAGAGGATCTCCTATGCCTGGGCTACCTGCCTAAATGCTGTCCCTGAATTTTTACCAGAGTTAGAACACCTTCAAGTGTCAGCAACAGGTTAAGTGTTGAACTGATCATTAAGCTAGACCCAATTCCTTCTCAGCAGGCTGAAAAATCTAAATAAGCTAGGCAGGCTGAACACCAGGTAAATGAAGATACATCTTATCCTTTCACCCCACTGTGAAATGCAATCTTAATGTACAGAGGCCCTGTGGGGAGAAGAGTAAACTCTGGCTATGGAGTTGGAGTGGAGGGGTAAGAGAAGCCGGAACGAGAGACGCCTCCAGTGGGCCTTGCTGCCATTTCCCAGGTGTAGACATGTGAAGGGCAGAACACATGTCTACTAGTTAATTCTTGTGAGCTCCTGAAGCTAGGAAAGACAAAGCCGAGATTCTGTGGCTGGGGCTCTTTAAGAGGCTTGAGTGTCTCGCTTGGTACTAGGCTGTGGGTGGCACTGCAGACCAGCCTCTTGGTGGGGCTATTCCGGAATGATGCTGAGAGCAGAGGAAGGGATTTGAGTGGAGGCTGGACCGTTTTAGGAGCCTCTGCTCCTTCTGCTTCTCAGGGATGAGTTCTGGGATTGAGGACTCAGAGAAGGAGCTCCTATTCTGTCTCTGGTAGACACTGTGAATGCTCACCAACGTCTATGCCCTTCTCTTCTTGGGCACATAGGCTGATGACATTTCTTGAATGGAGGAGAGGCTGGGGAAGGAACTCACGCTGGGGAAAGGAGCTCCATCATAGAAAGATGTTCTTGCAGTAGGATTTTGAGTATCATGAAAGCCAGTGGGAGACATTATTATTAAGTAATAATAAGTATGGCTGATTTATTATTCTATGACTTTCTCAAAGAAGCATGGCCTACCTCCCCATCTGATTAATAAGCCCCAAGCGACTGGGTTTTGTGGTCAGACATCTGCATTCACATCCCAGTTTGCCACTTACTTAGCTGTTTGATCCTGGGCTAGTCATTATACTTAAGTTCTCTGGGGCTTGATGTCTTTTTGGATAGGACAGTGATAGTAATAGGCTTTCCCCAGAAGCTTGTGAGGATGAAATGAAATGAGTAGAAAAGCATGTTGCTCAGTGCCTCACACGGAGTCAGTGCTCAGTACAGCTTTGGCTGTATAACCCTGAGAGCAGCAAACTTCTTTATTTTATTTTATTTCTGAGACAGTTTCATACTAGTCACCAGACTGGAGAAATGCAGTGGCGCCATCTCGGCTCACCACAACCTCTGCATCCTGGGTTCAAGCGATTCTCCTGCCTTAACCTCCCAAGTAGCTGGGATTACAGGTACCCACCCACCAAACCTGGGTATGTTTGAATTTTTAGTAGAGACGGGGTTTCAGCATGTTGGCCAGGCTGGTCTTAAACTCTTGATCTCAAGTGATCCACCTGCCTTGGGCTCCCTAAGTGTTGGGATTACAGGGATGAGCCACTGCACCCAGCCTGAGATCACCAAACTTCTTATTCTGAAGACTTTATGAATGGAACACCAGACAAGACGTATTCCTGTGAGCTCCATGGAACTTCTAGATCTTAATTGCTAGCTCAGAATGCCTAGGAAGTGTTTGGGAAATGTCTGTTGGAGTACAGTTCTTCAGATTCCCAGTTAATAAAGGAGAAATTGTTTCTGGAGGTTAGGGGTGTTCGAGAGATGGCCTAGGTCCTTTTTGGAACAAGCACTGACTTTGAAATCAGACAATCTGGTTCAAGTCCTAACTCTGTCACTTTCTAGTAGCATGAACTTGTTTAGGTGATACACTTTCTCTAAGCCTCAGTCATATTGTCTATAAAAGGAAGTGATGATTCCTTTGTCCCAGGGTTGCTATGAAGATACATTATAAAACAAACAACTGACTTTGAGCTTTCTGGAAAATGACCAATACATAATTTGATGTCAATAGAAAAATAGATTTTTTTTTGTTTCTGATTTTTTTCCTTGTGTTGAGAATTCAAGAGTTACATGGAGCTAAGGATTTTTAACATTTTATTCTGCAGAATTTCTGAAGAATTTAAGAAAATCTGCAAATATATATTCCAGGTTATAATAATATGTGCTCATTACAGAACATTTGAAAAAATAAATACATAACACAAAAATAATAAAAAATCATAGCCACAAACTATAATTCTACAACCCAGAAATAATACCCAGTGATGTTCACATTTCTGTCTTTCCTTCCAGCCTTTCTTTCTTTGAAGAATATTCAGAATCATACTATGTGTACAGATTTTTTTTAAAAAAACTTAGAAATCCTGAATTTTTCTTACATATAAGCATACTTATATTATTGTTACTCATTAAGAATAATGATGGCTTGTCATGGCTACACAAATATTCTATTGTTTGCAGGAGTGATTGTATATTTAATTGTTCTCCAAATGTTGGGAGTATAGGTTGGTTTTTAATTATAAATAATACTTTGAAGACACTTGGGTTGGGTATCTTCCTTTTGCCTCTCTAGACCCGTTCCTTACCTTTCTCTGTCAAGCTTTCTGCTCCAGGAGGCTCAGAATCTGCTTTACCTCAATTGTGCTTTTGCCCTTTTACTTGCTCTTGGTTTTGGCCCATTTGGGACCCAGGCAATTGGTTTATCTATTTTGTTAGCTTGCTGCCTGCTTTGGTGGAAGGTCACAGAACCTCCTAAGATGGCCCTCTTCTTACAGCTCTTTCTCTTTCGATTCTAGCGCCTGCTTTCTCCCCATACACTTTCAGACTGGGAATGTAACAGCCACACTGCAAGTCCTGGAGTACCAGTCTATCCATTGTGTACTTTCTACACCTGCCCCCCACTTAATAGTTCCTCATAAAACCTCTTAAAATTATCCCATTTGAGTCTGCCATCTACTTCCTGCTGGAGCCCTGATTGTGTTTATACATTGTATACACAGTTGTATGTTTGGCAGTCTTTATATATATGTGCAATCATTCCTTCTATCTAATATTAATACATTTCTACAAGCCAGTTTAAAATAGCTGATCCTTAGTTCTCTCACCTGTAAAGAGACATTAATAATATCCAAATGGTGGCTTGAAGGATAAATGTGATAATGTATGAAACTTCTTTATAACCTATAAATTGACTTTTACATGTAAGACATAAGCTGAAAGGCTTTGATCTGGTTCCAGGATGAAGTCTTGCAATATGAACCCTTGACATGCTTTCAAACTCCCAAAGCAGCTGTGGCTAACAGGTTTTGGCACCCTGCTACCATAAACTTTACATTCTTGGCTTTACTTTTTTATTTTTTGAGACAGAGTCTCACTCTCTTGCCCAGGCTGGGGTGCAGTAGAGCAATCTCAGCTCACTGCAACCTCTGCCTCCTGGGTTCAAGCAATTCTCCTGCCTCAGCCTCCCGACTAGCTGGGACTACAGGTATGTGCCACCATGCCTGGCTAATTTTTTTTTTTTTTTAAGTAGAGATGGGTTTCACTATGCTGGCCAGGTTGGTCTTGAACTCCTGACCTTGTGATCTGCCCACCTCAGCCTCCCAAAGTGCTGGGATTACAGGCATGAGGCTTTACTTTAAGAAGGGGTGATCTTAGGAATCTCTGTGTTTTCTGCATACCTGGTAAGCCATTGTTTTTGCATTAAATTTAATAAGGATCTATAAGCAAAGTATTCTCTTGGGAGGTATATACTAATATGTGGTTTGAAGTACTACTAACCCAGGAGAATTTACTTTTCAAACCAAAGTGAGCAGTCTCTTTTGAGCTTCTGGGCTGATCTAGTCCATTACATTCAGCATGGATCTGTTTTTAAACTATCCATTCAAACACATAAGGTGAAATTTGCCTTAATGGCTTTTTGTCTGAAATTCTGGCAGAGCATAGACAGATTTCAGCATTTATTGCTCTTTGAGTGATTTCCAGCTTTGTTCCGGGAAAAATATAATTAGTCTTGTGATACGGTATCAATTTGTTTGAGGGACAAGTTGTTTCAGCTATCACCAGGGTCTCTGACTCCTTTGACTGTGCTCATCTTTTTGGCTGAATGTGAGCGTAACACCCGCCCAGGGAAGCCTCTTGCCTCCACCTGTGCAATTGTCTGCAAAGCCCCAAGACTTGCATGGGTGGGGGTGGGGGTCTTGTGGATCCAGCTGTGCTCGATCAGCCCCAGAAACACATCTGGGAAAGTAGGTGTGAGAGGCCCCCATGAGTGGATGGGAAGCGGGGGTACAATAAGTGTCATGAAGGAGCATGAGTAAGATCTGGTTGACTTGCATTTGTCCTGTACACAATGGATGCTGCTTGACTCTGGCTGGGTGAAAGAAGTGTCCTCATATTTGGAGAGAGTACCATTGGCTTCCTTCTTCACACAATCTTTGTTTTTGTAGTGGTGTGCTGTAGCATGGAGCTTTACTAGGTCCAGGACAGCTGATGGCCCTAGGGCCACTGAACATGCTTCTTTGTAACAGCTTTGCTGAGCCTAGTATTAGCCCCACTCTGAATCTAGCCCCAGTTGATTTAATTTCTTCACCTTGATTTAATTTCTCACCCATGGTGATCTGGGGTCACAGAATATTTCAGCCCTCCCTCTGTAACCCAGCCAGACTGTGTTCTTAAACAAGTTGCTTGATGTCTCTGGGTCAGAACATCCTCGTCTATATAAGAAGTTGGATTAGATCACAATTTCTCAAACTCTGACTCCTTCCCACAAATGCCCTGCTCTTCTGCCAAACTCAATACATTGCGACTCTTTTGTTTCCCAATAAAAACTCTAATTCATCCCTTGCTAATTTTATCCATTAAAACTGTCCATTTACTCCCATCTCCACAGCTGTTGCCATGGCCACATTACGTGGGCAGACTCAATAGCCCTAATTGTCTCCTGGTGTCCAAGCTTGCTCCCATTCTGGTGACAGTGTGCTCTTGTCAACTCCTCTCTCTGCATTGCTTGCAACCCTTTCATGCTGTTCCCATTGCTCAAGTGATAATCCAAAATGTTAAGCAGATGACCCACAAGGCATTGATCAGCTTCTGTGGTGTCACTGCATGTCACTCACTCTTTCCTCACTCTCTGGGAAGGCCACCCTGGCCTCAGTCCAGTAGGACTTTTGTGTAAACTGTTTCCTTTGCCTGGATTATCTTTGCCAGTTAACTGACTTTGCTAATCAATTTCTCCTCATCTTTATAGCTCATGGGTCAGTTTTCCAGATGGAGTCAGATTCCTCTGTGATGGGCTCTGCAGCTTAGTGCCCCTCCCTCACAGCATCCTCTCAGGGGGTCATGATGTGGAATCTGTCCGACCAGACCGAAGCCGTACCTGCACCAGGCCCAGCATGGTACCCCAGCATTTAGCACAGGGCCTGGTATGTAATAGGCACACCATAGATAAACATTAAAGCAAGAAAGGAGGGAAGGAGAAAGGGAGACCTAACAGCTCCCTTGTTTTGGATAAATTTCTAATTTCCACTGGAATCTTTTAAACAATGGGCATAATGTGAAATGCCCCATCTTCAGGGTACTGTCATGCAGGTTGGAACCCCAGTTGCAGGCAGAAGGAGAGGGATCTGTCTCTCCCTGCTTCCTTTTTATCACTGCCGTGGGTGGAAGGAGGTGATGCTGGTGCCAGTAACAGTGTGTAATCTGTTCTTCTAAATGGGCACTGCAGGGGTCAGGTAGAGTAATAATACAGAGTGCAATTTGACACAGGGATTATTAGTGGTGGCGGCAGATGTGAACAGTGATGGTTACATGGATAATAGGTTTTCTTTTTTCTCCTACTAGAGAGAAGCTTAGACCATCCAGCCCAATATGTCTGCAGTTTCCTTATTCATCAATTTCCTGGGAATTTTGCTAAAATACAGATTCCCAGGTCCAATGCACACATTCTGATTCAATGAGTTATGGAAATTCTGATTCAGTAGGCCTGTGGAAGGACTTAGACCTCAGTTTTATCAAGTAGGTTGGGAACCACGCACCTAGCGCCCAGTCCCCTTATTTTACTGTATTTTCATTATAATGCTTTGAATGTCATATCAACATGAAACTACCAATACAGAATTTTTTTGTTTTGTTTTGTTTACTCTCATTAAGAAGGCCTAGGCCAGGCTCAGTGGCTCGTGCCAGTAATTCCCACACTTTGGGAGGCTGAAGCAGGAGGATCACTTGAGGTCAGGAGTTCAAAACCAGCTTGGGCAACACAGGGGGACCTTGTCTACAAATTAGCCAGGGATGGTGACACGTGCCTGTGGTCCCAGCTACTCAGGAGGATAAGGTGGGAGGATCACTTGAGCCCAGGAGCTTGAGGCTTCAGTGAGCCATGATAGCACCACTGCTCTCCAGCCTAGGTGACAGAGTGAGACCCTATCTCAGAAGGAAAGAAAGAAAGAAAGAAAGAAAGAAAGAGAGAGAGAGAGAGAGAAAGAAAGAAAGAGAAGGAAAGAAAGAAAGAAAGCGGGAGGGAAGGAAGGAAAGCAAGTGTACATCTTTCAGTTTCATTTTATATTTAATATTTTAAAGTGCTCTCACTTCTCTTATCTCATTTGATTCTCATAAAGACCCTTTAAAGTCATTGGGACTGCCAAGAGCCACCCTCTTGTAGCTTTTGTGGGTGCCGAGAGGGAAGGTGGCCCATGGGAGCACTTGTGGAGGAACCCACAACATGTCAGTGGCAGCTCTGTTTCCACAGTCTTGACATTTGTTTGCCTCTCTGGGAGATGCTTCCATTTAATTCTAGAATGCCACATGCCTTATTTCCTATTTTATAGTATTTAACTTCTGTATTAAACACTGCAATTAGCCTTAACAAAAGTAACTGATGGCTGGAACCCCTTTTGGGTACCCCCTTCCTCTGCATGAGGAAGCTGTTGCTCTCTCTCTCTCTCTCTTTTCTTTTTTTGTCTATTAAACTTTCCGCTCCAAAAAAAAAAAAAAAAAAAGAGATTGATGGCCTTTCCTCATTTTTAAAAGGGGGGCTTTACAGATACACGAAGGTAAGAAACCGTTAGAGGAGCTTTTATGGCAGATGGTTCTTGGCAGCAACTGCTTTACTTTTATGGCAGTCTGGAAATTTTCCTGGGTAATAACTTTCTTTTCTTTTAACAGGCATAAAACAAAGAGGTTCTAGATAGTTGGATCATTATCAAATGATTTTCCAAAGACAACCATAAATTGTCAATAGCATTTAGGCAAAAACAAGAGTTGCCCACATCTGGAAATCTAATGCATACATTTAAATATTTTCCTCTTTTGTGGGTCATGATATTCAGCTACCCAAACTGTTATTCCTTAAAGGGCAATTAGAGTGGGGAGCTGGGAGAAAGAAGTTTGGGGAAAGGTATTCATGCAGCTTCCCCAAATGGTAATATTTCTCCTGTGAGCAGAGAAATTTACCTTTGGTCTTGCTCTCTGCAAACACAGTGAACAAAGCAAGCTTCAGTTTAGGCGAAGGAGGCAGAACATTGACACTGTGAAAATTTGCACAGAGAGAAGTTTGATGGGACTGAAAATAAAACATGCTACTTGTGTTCCTTAATTCACTTAACCACTATTTTAAACCTCTGTTATATGATTATATGCCAGGCTTTGGGCTGGGCACTGCAGATTAAGGTACCAAAGAAGCAAATGTAGATTACAGCCTGACAGGAGAATGCCATTGGCTAGAAGCCTCGTACTGTGCTGTGTAAAGAAATCATCATCCAAATCACAAATGCTGATTTATTGAGTGTTCACTTTATGCCAGGAACTGTGCCTTATACACACTAACTGGCTTAACCCTTACAACAACCCTGAGATGTAGACACCTTTATCACTTTGGTTTTGTCACTAAGCAAGGCAAGCAGAAGTTAAGTAACCTACCCAAGGTCATCCAGATAGTAAGCAGTACTGGGATAGAAATCCATCAGTCCAATTCCTAAGCCCACGCACTTATAGGGCTGCCTCGCTCTCAACAAACCCTTGCTACATGAATGAATGGATGAAGTAATTGCAAGTGTGCTGAGATTTTTCAAAGGGGAAGTACAATATGGCAGAGGGGTTTAATCCAGTCTGCCTTAGACAGCCTTTCTGAGAAAGTGGCATTTAAGCTGAGTCCTAGGATGGGCCATGGAAGGAAGTGGTAGAACTTTGCAGAATGCGAAGGTCAGGAAGACAGCAAAGATCTTGAACCAGCAGGAACCTTAAACCTTAAAGATCATGTAGTATGATCTCATTTCATAGAGAAGATAGGGGCACAAATGACGGTGCAGAAACCTGGGATGACTGGCTTTACGAACAACCCTGATGTGGCTAACTATAGTAAAAGTCGAGAGATATATTCTTAAAAGTCCATTTTCTCTGTTACAGCACATCATGGCACACATAAAGAATGGCAATATTGGCTGGGCACGGTGGCTCATGCCTGTAATTCCAGCACTTTGGGAGGCTGAGGCAGGCAGATCATGAGGTCAAGAGACGGAGACCACCCTGGCCAACATGGTGAAACCCTGTCTCTACTAAAAATACAAAAAAATTAGCCGGGTGTGGTGGCACGTGACTCTGGTCCCAGCTACTCGGGAGGCTGAGGTGGAAGAATCGCTTGAACCCAGGAGGCGGGGGTTGCAGTGAGCCAAGATTGTGCCAGTGCACTCCAGCTTGGCAGCAGAGCAAGACTCCATCTCAAAAAAAAAAAAAAGGCAATATTTGGATGGTAAAAGTAGGTTAAAAGGAGGCAGCTGTTTGTGGCTAGTGATAGCCACAAGGACTCTGCATGCTCTAGGCCCCACTAGACAGCAGCTGGGCACATCTGTGACCATCCCTGGTATGGAAGATCCAGCTTGGATGCATGTGAGTGGTTACCTGGCACCGCACTTCTCTGCTTCCCTCTCCCACTTTGTTGTCCTCCTGCTCTCATCCCTTGTATCTTCAGTGTGTGGGTCCACACAGGCCCACACTCCTAGATACCTCTGAAAGCCTGGAATCCACACTTGGAAATCCCTTCTCCTCCCCAGCATAGCCTAGTGCTCCAAGCCGACCTTTTTTCCTCCAACCCAACCAAATGGCCGTTCTGTCACCGTGAACCTTTTTCTGTTAGACAGAAACAGCTAATCACACTCACGTTTAGTTGCGAAGATTCGTTCTCTATTCCCTTAAGACAATATCAGGGTTTATTTGCCCTGTGAAGGAGGGGCTAGTTAACTAAAGGGAGTGAATATTAGAGCCACAGTCATGTTGTCTGCTGAAGAAGGCCTCCCTCCACTAGTTCCACGAAGATACCTGGGAAACAAGTCCCTTTTCCCCAGCAATGTTAGCAGTGTACTGCCTCTCCTTTCAGCTATAATGCATGCTATAGTTCCATAAGCCCAGACTAGGTAAACTTTCTTATGCTTTTCTATCTGGGAGTTTATTAGTAGACACTAAGTTCTCTTAATTGCTTCATGGTTGCATAGGGAATGCTTAATGTTACATGGAGAAAAGACATTGACAAAGTGAAATAGATCTGGCACCTTAGATGTATTTGCATGTGGATGAGAGTGTCTGATTGAAAGTGTATCCTGTTTGTTTTTATTATCAGTTCCAGGATGGGCAGAATCTTAGAGGTTACCTTCTGGTGGGAGGGAGAGAAGAACTGTTAGTGTTTAAGAGTCAAGGAAACCTAACTTGAGAACATCAGAAGTAAGTAGTGAATTCAGTGGTGGAAAAGTAGAGGTTGCTTGCCTGGCTTATAAATTGTCCTCTGTGTCATCTGTGTACACTGCTACTGTGCTATTGTGCACTCCATCTCCAACCTTTTGCCTCTCTCAGTTACCAGCTTGATGGGATGGTGCCAATTTCTGGTTGATAATGACACGCCTGACCTTGTCTCTTTCTGTGCTTGGATTTGACAAGTGGGAGACACACAACTCTTCCTGATAGAGCATTCTTTGGTCAATTAGATGCTCAGGTGATGGCTGCTTAGCAGAAGTTTGATTTATTTTAGCAGTGTGGGCCTGGCCAATAGTTATCTTATCAGCAATTTGGGTGGGAAGGCGTTAGGTGGAGGTCAGGGCAGGTTAACAATAGTTAAGGATTCACCCCAACTTACTTATGTAATGTCAAGCGTGAGATGTTTGCTGTGCCTGTCACACCTGAGCAAAGGGCACTGCAGCCTCAGCCACTCTCTAGACCAGACTGCAATCTGAGGTTGTTACTCAAATTCTAGAGGTGGATCCCTAGTGGGGGTTTCTTAGCTGTTGCCTGGAAGAAAAGAAATTTGGGCTTCACTTAGCAGATGCCACTGTTCTCGTTTCTAGGGAGTATTACCCAACTGGGATGTTCAGATATATCTTTAGTATATATGTTCTTTTTTTGGAGGGAGACAGGAGTTTTATTATTATTCAAATCAGTCACCCTGAGCATTTGGGGATCAGAGTTTTTAAGGACAACTTGGTAGGGGCAGCAAAGCCAGTGAGCTGGGAGTGCTGATGGGTCAGGTCAGAGATGAAATCATAGGGAGCTGAAGCTGTCTTCTTGTGCTGAGTCAGTTCCTGGGTGGGGGACACAAGATCGGATGAGCCAGTTTATTGATCTGGGTGGTGCCAGCTAATCTATCAAGCACAGGGTCTATAAAATATCTCAAGGCACTGGTCTTAGGTTTTGCTCTACTGATTTTATCCCCAGAAGCAATTTGGGGAGGGTCAGAATCAGAATCTTGTAGCCTCCTTCTGTATAACTCCTAACCCATAATTTCTAATGTTGTGGCTAACTTTTAGTCCTGCAAAGGGAGTCTAGTTCCTGGGCAAAAAAGAAGTTTGTTAGGGAAAGGGCTGTAATCATCTTTGTTTCAAACTATGAACTGTAAACTACGTTCCTCCCAAAGTTAGTTTGGCCTATGCCCAGGAATGAACAAGGATAGTCTGGAGGTTAGAAGCAAGATGGACTGGGTTAGGTCAGATCTCTTTCATTGTCTGAGTTATAATTTTGCAGTGACAGTTTCAATGCCTCCCTTTGGGTTTTATAACACAGACCACCTTTTTTTCTGCTGACCCATGGTGGAGTTGGGGTAGCTGTTGACCTCAAGGCGAGAGGAGTGGAACTGCTTTGCAACTGAGTGTCTTCACACAGGCCTGGCTGGGATCCCAAAGCTTGCATGACAAAGGCATTTGTATTGTCACCTGTAGCTTTAGTACCACATTGAAGGGGAGCAATGTACTAGAAGGTAAATAATGAGTACAATTCCCAGTTTCCAAAGTGAAATTTTGAAAGCATTACTTTGGGGACTTGTGCCCACAAAGAATTTAGGATTTAGTCCAAACTGCAGAAAAAAACCGAGAACAACTGACAATAGGTGTACTATAGATTTTGAAGCATATTTTTTCTCTCTCCAGTGCCCATTTTTATTAAAAATAAATCATGATGGGACTGTTTGTTTGTAAAATAAACTTTAGTCTTGTTATACTTGGCCTGATTATTTGCATAAAGTACAGCAAGAATAATTATTAAATTTTTTTAACATGGGTTCTTTTTAATATTGAGTTTGCCAAAACTTTGTTTTATAAGGAATCTCAGACTGTACTTTTTAAAAGCCTTGAAGCCCAGCCACGAATTTATTTATGCCTGCAAGTACCTATGAATTTCTCACCTTGAGGTCCCAAGATAATGTGGGGCTCCTGGGTCTGTCAGAAAGTGACATTCTTTACTTACCACAGGTCAGAAATCCTGTATAGGAACTGTGTAGACAAGATATGAGGCCAGCTTTCTTGAGAGACTTTTATTGGCTCTGTAAGTCAGCATTGATTCCTTAAAGAAAGCATTGGTAAAATAACCAATCAAAGCTTTGGTAAAATAACTAGTTTATCCAGCTGTGGCCTGTTGCAAAGAAAACTGATTCTTATTGCGCTATGCTGCCATAGTTGAGAATACTCACAAATGGTTTCCAAATTCTGGAGAAATCAGGTAGACAGAAAGCAATATGCTTCAAATTATGCTCCCAGGAGTATACTTTACTCACTTTCTAAAAGTTGTAAATAAGTCAAAAGAGATAAGTTTTCTTGACTCTGAAAACAAGAGGATTATCAATATTTAATACATCAGCTCTCCACTAGAATCCTAGAAGTTTGGTTTTTTTCCTCTATTCCAATAGCACAATTTTTAAAGTTATCAGAGACCTGCATTCAAAGGTAGCCATCAGAGTCTTATATCTGATTATAAACTACTTTTTGAAAGGGATCAAATCAAGACAAAATTGTCTGTGGATAACAAAAGTCTTAGGACAAGCACTATTGAAGATAACATATACATGTCAGAATTATAGGAACATTATACAATTCTGTGAAATAGGATAAGGAGTGCAATTCCCTTACACAATTACATAGAATATTAAACAATTCTCTGTAACATTCCTATAATGTTCTCACATAGACATGTCAGAATTATAGGAATCTTACACAATTTCATAACACATACTAATAACATATTTATATAAATATAAACAAAAGAAAGTTAAACATCATTTTATATTTAACCTATATGTTCTTATGCAAAGGAATTATCTGTAATGAGACCACATCCCCATCAATCTTAACAAACACCTGTTATCTACCTGGGTGTGTGTGTTATCTACTTTAATGTGTGTCCTTTCAAGTAATGACTTCTAGAGTGGAAGAGTTTTGCTCCTTCCTTTCTCCCTCCCTCCTTTCCTTCCCTTCCCCTCTTCCTCATCCTACTCTTCTATCTCCATTTCTCTTTCCCTACCTCCCTTCTTTTCCCTTTCTCTTCCTTCCTTCCCCTTCCTTCCTTCCTTCCTTCCTTCCTTCCTTCCTTCCTTCCTTCCTTCCTTCCTTCTTTCTTTCTTTCTTTCTTTCTTTCTTTCTTTCTTTCTTTCTTTCTTTCTTTCTTTCTTTTTCTTTCTTTCTTTCTTTTTTTTAGACAGAGTCTCACTCTATCACCAGGCTGGAGTGCGGTGGCATGATCCCGGCTCACTGCACCTTCTGTTTTCTGATTTCAAGCAATTCTCCTGCCTCAGCCTCCTGAGTAGCTGGGATTACAGGCACACACCACCATGCCCAGCTAATTTTTTTGTACTTTTAGTAGAGGCAGGGTTTCACCATGTTGGCCAGGATGGTCTCGATCTCTTGACCTTGTGATCTGCCTGCCTCAGTTTCTAAAAGTTCTGGGATTACAGGCGTGAGCCACCGTGCCTGACCTCCCTTTCTTTTTCTTTCTCTTTCTTTCACCTTTCAATGTATCACAGCATAATCCTTTATGTTCCTCTGTGTGAGTTTTGTAGCATAATAAACCTACGGACATTTAATTTTTGTGGTACCTTGGGAAGGTACAGTATCAGCTTTTGCATACAAATGGGAGAAATAAATCACTGACAGGAAGTGTCTTCACCATACTTGAAATATATTAGGATGAGATCTATTATTTGTTGAATTTTAAAATAAATCTAATATGGTTACATGTCACTTAATGACAGGGATATGTTCTAAGAAATGGGACATAGATAATGTTATTGTTGTGTGAACATCTTAGATTGTACTTACACAAACTTAGATGGTATAGCCTGCCTACTGCTTCTAGATTGCAAACCTGCAGTGTGTTACTGTATGAAATACTGTTGGCAATTGTTATACAATGGTAAGTATTTGTGCATCTAAACATAGAAAAGGTGGAGTAAAAATACAGTATTATAATCTTAAGGGACCACAATTGTATAATAAACTTATAATAGGACCACCATTGTATAATAATCTTTATTTATTTTTATTATACTTTAAGTTCTGGGGTACATGTGCAGATCATGCAGGATTGTTGGCATGGGTATACACATGCATTCCCCTGTCACTTACTTAGGTATTTCTCCTAATGTTATCCCTCCCCAATCCCTCCACCCCTGCTATTCCTCCCCTACCCCCTCCACCCCACAACAGGTCCCAGTGTGTGATGTTGCCCTCCCTGTGTCCATATGTTCTCATTGTTAAACACCCACTTATCAGTGAGAACATGCAGTGTTTTGTTTTCTGTTTTTGTGTCAGTTTGCTGAGAATGATGGTTTCCAGCTTCATCCATATCCCTGCAAAGGACATGAACTCATCCTTTTTTATGGCTGCATAGTATTCCATGGTGTATATGTGCCATATTTTCTTTATCCAGTCTATCATTGATGGGCATTTGGGTTGGTTCCAAGTCTTTGCTATTGTAGACAGTGCCACAATGAATATACATATGCACTGTATGAACATACATGTGCACTTTACATATTATAAAGAACATACATTCTTTAGAATAGAATGATTTATAATCCTTTGGGTATATACCAAGTAATGGGTTAGCTGGGTCCATGGTATTTCTAGTTCTAGATCCTTGAGGAATTGCCACACTGTCTTCCACAATGGTTGAACTAATTTACACTCCCACCAACAATGTAAAAGTGTTCCTATTTCTCCACATCCTCTCCGGCATCTGTTGTCTCCAGATTTTTTAATGATTGCCATTATAAATGGTGTGAGATGGTATCCCAATGTGGTTTTGATTTGCATTTCTCTAATGACCAGTGATGATGAGCATTTTTTCATATGTTTGTTGGCTGCATAAATGTCTTCTTTTGTAAAGTGTCTGTTTATATCCTTTGCCCATTTTTGATGGGGTCATTTTATTTTTCTTGCAAACTTATTTAAGTTCTTTGTAGATTCTGGATATTAGCCCTTTGTCAGATGGGTTTATTACAAAATTTTTTTCTCATTCTGTTGGTTGTTGGTTCACTCTAATGATAGTTTCTTTTGCTGTGCAGAAGCTCTTAAGTTTAATTAGATCCCATCTGTCTATTTTGGCTTTTGTTGCCAATGATTTTGGAGTTTTAGTCATGAAGTCCTTGCTATGCCTATGTCCTGAATGGTATTGCCTAGGTTTTCTTCTAGGGCTTTTATGATGGTAGGTCTTATGTTTAAATCTTTAATCTATTTTGAGTTAATTTTTTTTGTATAAGGTGTGATGAAAGGGTCCAGTTTCAGCTTTCTGCACATGGCTAGCGAGTTTTCCCAACACCATTTATTAAACAGGTAATCCTTTCCCCATTGCTTGTTTTTGTCAGGTTTGTCAAAGATCAGATGGTCGTAGATGTGTGGTGTTACTTCTAAGGCCTCTGTTCTGTTCCATTTGTCTATATCTCTGTTTGGGTACCAGTACCATGCTGTTTTGATTACTGTAGTCTTGTAGTATAGTTTGAAGTCAGGTAACTTGATGCCTCCAGCTTTGTTCTTTTTTGCTTAGGATTGTCTTGGCAGGCTCTCTTTTGGTTCCATATGAAGTTTAAGGTGGCTTTTACAGTTCTGTGAAGAATGTCAGTGGTAGCTTGATGGGGATAGCATTGAATCTATAAATTACTTTGGGCAGTATGGCCATTTTCACAATATTGTTTCTTCCTAACCATGAGCATGGAATGTTTTTCCATCTGTTTGTGTCTTCTTATTTCCTTGAGCAGTGATTTTGTAGTTCTCCTTGAAGAAGTCCTTCAAGTTCCTTGTTATTTGTATGTATAGGTATTTTATTCTCTTTGTAGCAATTGTAAATGGGAGTTCACTCTTGATTTGGCTCTCTGTTAGTCTGTTATTTGTGCATAGGAATGCTTGTGATTTCTGCACATTGATTTTGTATCCTGAGACTTTGCTGAAGTTGCTCATCAGTTTCAGGAGATTTTGGGCTGAGATAATGGGGTCTTCTAAATATACAGTTATGTTGTCTGCAAATAGAGATAATTTGATTTCCTCTTTTTCTAATTGAATACCCTTTATTTCTTTTTCTTTCCTGATCACTTTGGCCAGAATTTCCAATACTATGTTGAATAGGAGTGGTGAGAGAGGGCACCCTTATCTAGTGTACAAATAACAGACTAACAGAGAGCCAAATCAAGAGTGAACTCCCATTTACAATTGCTACAAAGGGAATGCTTCCAATTTTTGCCCATTCAATATGATATTGGCTGTGGGCTTGTCATAAATAGCTTTTATAATTTTGAGATATGTTCCATTGATACCTACTTTATTAAGAGTTTTTAGCATAAAAGGCTGTTGAATTTTGTCAAAGGCCTTCTCTGCATCTGTTGAGATAATCATACAGTTTTTGTCTTGGGTTCCGTTTATGTGATGGATTCTGTTTATAGATTTATATATGTTGAACCAGCCTTGTATCCCTGGGATGAAGCTGACTTCATCGTGATGGATAAGCTTTTTGATGTGCTGTTGGATTCTGTTTGCCAGTGTTTTACTAAAGATTTTGCATCTATGTTCATCATGTATATTGGCCTGACATTTTCTTTTTTAGCTGTGTCTCTGCCAGATTTTCATATCAGGATGATATTGGTCTCATAAAATGAGTTAGGGAGGATTCTCTCTTTTTGTATTGTTTCGAATAGTTTCAGAAGGAATGGTACCAGCTCCTCTTTGTATGTCTGGTAGAATTTGACTGTGAACCCTTCTGGTCCTGAACTTTTTTTGGTTGGTAGGATATTAATTGTTGCCTCAACTTCAGACCTTGTTATTGGTCTATTCAGGGATTCAGCTTCTTCCTGGTTTAGTCTTGGGAGGGTGTAAGTGTCCAGAAATTTATCCATTTTTCTAGATTTACTGGTTTATGTGCATAGACTTGTTTGTAGTAATTTCTGATGGTAGTTTGTATTTCTGTGGAATCTGTGGTGATATTCCCTTTATCATTTTTTATTGCATCTATTCGATTCTTCTCTCTTTTCTTTTTTATTAGTCTGGTCAGTAGTCTTTTGTTGATCTTTTCAAAAAACCAGATCCTGGATTTATTAATTGTTTGTAGGGTTTTTCATCTCTATCTCCTTCAGTTCTGCTCTGATCTTTGTTATTTCTTGTCTTCTGCTAGCTTTTGAATTTGTTTGATCTTGCTCCTCTAGTTCTTTTAATTGTGACAATAGGGTGTCTGATTTATATCTTTCCTTGCTTCTCATGTGGGCATTTAGTGCTTTACATTTACCTCTAGAAACTGCTTTAAATATGTTCCAGAAATTCTAGTACCTTTTGTCTTCATTCTCATTGGTTTCAAAGAACATCTTTATTTCTGCCTTCATTTCATTATTTATTCAGTAGTCATTCAGGAGCAGGTTGTTCAATTTCCATGTAGTTGTAAAATTTTGAGTGAGTTTCTTAATCCTGAGTTCTAATTTGATTGCACTGTGGTCTGAGAGACTGGTTGTAATGATTTCATTGTTTTGTATTTGCTGGGATGTGACTTACTTCCAATTATATGGTCAATTTTAGAAATGTGATGTGGTGCTGAGAAGAATGTATATTCTGTGGACTTGGGGTGGAGAGTTCTGTAGATGTCTATTAGTTCCACTTGTTTCGGACCTGAGTTCAAGTCCTGGATATCCTTGTTAATTTTCTGTCTCAGTGATGTGTCTAATATTGACAGTAGAGTGCGCATCTCCCATTATTATTGTGTGGGCATCTAAGTCTCTTGGTAGGTCATTATCAACTTGCTTTATGTATCTGGGTGCTCCTGTATTGGGTGCATATATAGTTAGGATAGTTAGCTCTTCTTGTTGAATTGATCCCTTTACCATTATGTAATGCCCTTCTTTGTCTCTTTTGATCTTTGTTGGTTTAAAGTCTGTTTTATCAGAGACTAGGATTGCAACCCCTGCTTCTTTTTTGCTCTCCATTTGCTTGGTAAATCATCCTCCATCCCTTTATTTTGAGTCTATGTGTGTCTATGCACATGAAATGGGTCTTCTGAATAGAGTACACTGATGGGTCTTGACTCTTTATCCAATTTGCCAGTCTGTGTCTTTTGATTAGGATATTTAGCATATTTATATTTAAGGTCAATATTGTTATGTGTGAATTTGATCCTGCCATTTTGATACCAGCTGGTTGTTTTGTCTGTTAGTTGATGCAGTTTCTTCATTGTGTTGATGGTCTTTTCCACTTGGTCCATTTTTGCAGTGGCTGGTAGTGGTTGTTCCTTTCCATGTTTAGTGCTTCCTTCAGGAGCTCTTGTTAGCCAGTACTGGTGGTACAAAAGCTCTCAGCAGTTGCTTATCCATAAAGGATTTTATTTCTCCTTCACTTAAGAAGCTGAGTATGGCTGGATATGAAATTCTGGGTTGAAATTTCTTTTCTTTAAGGATGTTAAATATTGGCCCTTCACTCTCTTCTGGCATGTAGTTTCTGCAGAGAGAGCCGCTGTGAGTCTGATGGGCTTCAGTTTGTGGGTAACCCAACCTTTCTTTCCGACTGCCCTTAGCATTTTTTCCTTCATTTCAACGCTGGTGAATCTTATGATTATGTGACTTGGGGTTGCTCTTCCTGAGGAATATCTTTGTGGTGTTCTCTGTATTTCCTGGATTTGAATGTTGGCCTGCCTTGCTAGGTTGGGAAAGTTCTCCTGGGTAATATCCTTAAGAGTGTTGTCCAGCTTGGTTTCATTTTCCCCATCACATCCAGGTACACTGATCAAATGTAGATTAGGTCTTTTCACATAATCCCGTATTTCTTGGAGGTTTTATTTATTTGTTTTCACTCTTTTTTTCTCTAATCTTGCCTTTTCATTTTATTTCACTGAGTTGATCTTCAATCTCCAATAGCCTTTCTTCTTCTTGATCGATTCAACTGTTGAAACTTGTGTATGGTTTGCAAAGTTCTCATGCTGTGTTTTTCAGGTCCATCAAGTCATTTATGTTTTTCTCTAAGCTGTCTATTCTAGTTAACATTTCATCTAACCTTTTTTCAATGTTCTTAGTTTCTTTGCATTGGGTTAGAACATGCTCCTTTAGCTCGGAGAAGTTTGTTATTACCCACCTTCTGAAGCCTGCTTCTGTCAATTCATCAAACTCATTTTCCATCCAGTTTTGTTCCCTTGCTGGTATGGAGTTGTGATCCCTTGGAGAAGAGGCATTCTGGTTTTTGGTGACTTCAGCCTTTTTGTGCTGGTTTCTTCCCATCTTTGTGGATTTATCTTCCTTTGGTCTTTGAAGTTGGTGACTTTCAGATGGGGTCTCTGACTGGATGTCCTTTCTATTGATGTTGAATATATTTCTTTCTGCAATTTTGTTTGCACATGCAAGGTTAGAAGTGCCTCTGTAATGGCAGACGCCCCTCCCTGTACTGAGCTCAACCATCCGAGGTCGAGCTCAAACTGCTGTGTTGGCTGTGAAAATCTCAAGCCAATAGGGTTTCAGTTTGCTGATCTTTGTCGGGGTGGGACCTACCGAGCCAGATCACACAGCTCCCTGCCTTCAGCCCCCTTTTTTTCAGGGGAATGGGTGGTTCTGTCTTGTAGGCATTTCAGGTGCTGGTGAAAATGGCCACCCAGTTTTGTGCTGGCAACCTGCAGCACTGGGGTTTTGGGCACCAGTGGGCATCTCCTGGTCTGTGGGCTGTAGAGACCATGGGAAAAGCACAGTATCTGAGCCAGAGTGCCAGAGTATCTGGAAAAGTCCCCAGTGGCCTCCCTTGGGTAGGAGGGGGAGTCCTTCAGCCCCTGTATAATAATCTTATACAGTATAATAATCTTAAAAGTGATCTGTTTACTTACAAGCTCTGTTCTACAACAGATCACTTATAAGATTATTATACTGTATTTTTACCTGTAGCTTTTGTGTGCATGGGACATGTGACTGTAGAGATATTGGCTACTTCTTTATAATAAGCCATTCTATAACTCAGGAGCTTAAAACAACAATTATTATTATGGTTACAATATAACATAGTAGTTATTATTATATTATTATATATTATGTTATTATATTATTATTATAGCTCAGGAACCTGTGGGTTGGCTGTGGGCCTGCTCATCTTGGCTGGACTTGACTGGGTGGCTCTGCTGATCTTGGCTGGCTCATGTGGTCCCTCTAGGCTGGGCATGGCCAGATTTGTTCTGTTCTTATATCCGTCATCTTCCTCTTGGGCTAGCAGGTTAGTCTTGGCAGGCTTTTTGCATGGTGGTAGCAGAGACACAAGAGGGCAAGCAGAAACTTGCAAGGCATTTTAAGTCCCTGGCACACCATACCATCACATCTATTCCACTCTATTGGCCAAAGTGAGTCTCATGCTGAACATAAATGAAGAGTGCAAGAAAGGGTGAAGAATTGGAGCCTAGAATGCAATGTATCACATCTAGTAGATGACGGATTCACATAATAAAATGTATATTTTTTCTTGGTGGGAGTGGTAAGAAATGAATATGGACAGGAATTAGGCAAAACAGATGTGATCCCAAGACCAACATCACAACTTGTTTAGTGTGCATGTGCATGCACACACAGTGTTAAATAACAAAGAGATACAGTCATTTTTAAAGACCTAGAAAACAAATATTCCTACTGTTTTACTGGAACATGTTTATCTCCCATTCTTCCACATATTGTCTGCGTTTTTATGCTTTAATTTATGATTTAATTCCTACCTTAGCTTATTTACTCAATTAAAAAAGAGATTCAACCATGGAAAACTCCATCACTCATCATTCAGTAAGATTTGCTCTGGGAAGGGGTGCATATAATTTTGCAGACTCATTAACTATTCATTTTTTTAATTGCACATTCTCGGTGCTGTTGGTTTATGTAAATGTTTCTTTGGTGTTAAAAGTGACCTTGTTTATTACCTCCTAGCCTAAAAGAAACTACTGCTTATTAAAGAATGAGAAGATAGGTCACCTTCTGAGGTTTGCAGAAAAGGTTGTCACCAGATGAACTGGAAAGGTTTAACTCAATCAATACCAACTTGTTCTTTCAAGTCATGGAAGGAACATTTATTTAAAAAACTGCAGGAACAGGCCCTTGCCCTAAATAAAATGATGTAAGTATTAGCCTACAGGCAAATTTGGAAAAACAAGAAACAAGTGTACCAAAGGAGAGGATTAAGTGAAATTTCTTAAACAGATTTTTAAAAACCGTTGTGAACTCCCTTTGTCTGTCCTGAGTAAGTGTGTTACCGTTTAATGAGATTATTTTGATGTTTTCACCAGGTTTGAGTGCAATGTATAACAAAGTGTCCTTTCTATTCTCCTTTCCTTCCAAGGAAATGTCTTTCTGTTGGGCTAACAGTTGATAGCTGAATTATTATACCCAATTGTTCTGATTTATATATTCCAGGTATGCCTGTAGGATTTTATATTCTGCCTGCCTTTGGGCTATGTCTACACTGGGGAACCAGGTCGACTGCCTTTTTTCTTTTGGCACCTCTGGCAAGTTAGCGGCACTGGCTGTGCTGATTCTCCATCTTTGCCCACTCCAATGTTGCTCTCTGACTCCTGTCCCTGAGATGAAGTAAAATGTTGTCTGTGCTACAAAGAAGGTAGTCTTAGGTTTGGCTCCCATGGGAATAGCCTATGATATTGGAAGAAATGCTTTCATCCTCACAGTCTCAGTTTTCTTATTGCAAAACAAGAGAGTTAAATTAAGTAATCTCTTTACAGCTCTAACATCCTTGGATTTTACGTGCCCTCCAGTCTCTGCTGTGACTCTTTGATGCCGACTGAGAACTTCAGGGAAGTGAGGAGACTTGCAAGTACCCAGAGTTGGTTGGAAGCAACGTAGAGATAGCATGTGCACTCCAGAGCCCAGTGCAGTGCCCATGATCTCACCCATATCCCTCTTAATAAACCATTCCCCTTGCTAGACCTCTAGTATACAAAATGTCTGCTCCATGTACTTTGACACACACACACACACACACACACACACACACACACACACACACACAGTATAACTTAGTGGCTCCTTTCTTAATTTCAGTGTCCATTTTCTGAAGTGTTCATGAGCTCCTGGAAGAAAGGACTATGGCTTTTCTTTCTTATTTTCATCCGACAGTAGTTTATTCAACAATGAATGATTATGATGTGTTAAGGCACTGCACTGCATGTTGGGGATGCAGTGGTGATTGAAAAAGATAGATGTGAATTAGGGCAGAAGTGAAGGTGGGTTTGATTTCAAAAGAGAGGCAAAACTTTGTCTGGGACCCAGTGTCAGGTTACTTTTGCTCTGGTTTCCTTCTAAGCCAACACATTAGAAGATGCAAAGGAGATGAAGATGCAGGTTGGTGATGACACTCCTCCAGGTCTCTCATGTAATTGTACGGAGATGTGTCATAGGTTTTTTGGTCTTGGCAATCTATGTGGAGGGGGCACTCTTTGAATTTGATGACTCCAGCTACTTTAACATCTGTAAACTATATATATGTGTGTATGTATGTGAATATATACACACACATATATTTGCATGTACATATAAATGTATATATGACTCAATTATTTTGACACTCATTGAGGCACGTGATCCAAGTCTAACACCCAATTCCCATATTCTAGGCCTGGAAAAATCTTGTTGTATTAGCACTGAGACAATCTCTCTTAGCCTGACTTCAAGACCAAAAGTTTTTAAACTTACATCCTCAAAGTATCTTCCTATAATCTCTTTCCCTAGTCCTGGAGCTCACATGCTCTGTGATTTTCTGGTGTGGACTCACAGTGACCTCAAGGAAAGCCAGAAATCCCCATTCAACCATTTGTTGTTTTCCCCCTCTAGGAGTGGAAAAATTCAGATAATTTATGTATGCTACTTACTGTTTTCCTGTGAAATTTTCTATGATTCAGCCACAGTCCTTTCTCACAGAAAGAGGAGCTTAGTTTTTCTCCTGTTTTGTCTGATTTTGTCTGTGTGCTTCTGCTTCCCATATTGATTTATGGAAGCCCATAGAGTTTGCTCTCTTGTGTTTGTAGTTGACGTCTCAATAAAAAATTAGGTAACGTCTGTCTTATTTTTTTTAATCTCTAAAATACAGGTAATCATCTCAATAACATTAGATTCTTGTAAACATTTGGTACCATGATGCCTATGAGAGAATTTAGCTCTATACAAGAGACTTAATATATGCTCAAGCATTTGTCCTACCCGATTTAGTTATAAAGATATTAAAAAATATACAAACATAGGGAAATCTAATAGTACCATTTCTTATTATTACTTGTATTTTCATGTTAAAGGCTTAAGTATTAAGGACTTGGAAGCCAAAATACTTGAGTCCTGTCACTTACTAACTTGGAAAATTTACTTTTGCTCTTTGTGGCTTAGTTTTCTCATCTGTAAAATGGAATTGGTACTACTACCTACCCTGTAAAGTTGTTGAGAGGAAGCAGTCATTTGTATAAAATACTGAGTACAGCAGTATTGTATAGTGGGCGTAAATGTTAGCAACTGTTCTTGCTCTTTTAAAATTTTTGTTCACTTCCACGTGCATGTTTATTTCACTGTAATTTTAGTATCTGTACAATTTTGTATTCTGAGAGTTTACTTTAAACAAGTTTGCACAGAAATTTGATTTTAATTAACTTTAATGGTTTATGACAGTCAATAAAACTGATATACTGTCTGCTACTCTTGAACATTTAGATCATTCCTCTATTTTTAGTATATAAATATTTCAATAATGAGCAGATTAATGCATTTGATTTTTTTCCCCTCTATTGAATAATAGCTTTACAATAAATTCCCCAAAGTGGATTACTGCATTAAGGGGTATATACGTGTATATGCCTTACGGACAATTATCTAGTGCTATACTGCTTTCCAAATAGATTGCACCAGTAGACATGGATGTTTCAAAGGTTTGGAGAAGGATTTTGGCAATTCAGCCACTAGGTCTAGTCTTTTAAGCAGTCACCTTGAGGACTTAGCAAAGAAATGAGAGTAGTGTCTGCTTTGTCCCTCTCCTTCCCTGCTTCTCCCCTACTGCTCCCCTACTTCTCCCCTCCATGTATTTCTGTGCTGCTGATAAAGACATACTAGAGACTGGGTAATTTATAAAGAAAAGGAGGTTTAATGGACTCACAGTTCCAGGTGGCTGGGGAGCCTCACAATCATGGTGGAAGGTGAAAGGCACCTCTTAACATGGAGGCAGGCAAGAGAGACTGAGAGCCAAGTGAAAGGGGAAACCCCTTTTAAACCATCAGATCTCATGAGACTTATTCACTACCAGGAGAACAATATGGGGGAAACAGCCCCCATGATTCAATTATCTCCCACCAGGTTCCTCCCACAACACCTGGGAATTATGGGAGCTACAGTTCAAGATGAGATTTGGGTGGGGACAGAGCCAAACCATATCACCTACCTACCACCACACTGTGGGAAACAGAGAAAAGGAAGCTGTTGGTGGTCAGGTGCCCTGGACTTAGGTATTGCCCCATGCTGCCTTCTTCTTGGTCATTCAGTAGTTTCCTCTTACATGCTCACTCCCAACTAATTCCTCAATATTTTCCCAGGCAGGCCTCAGGTCTTGGAAGCCTGTTTTTGGATCCTATGTCCTGGTTTCCTAACCTCTTTACGCCACCCTTCCCCCAACGCTTATCTCCAATCAAATCCTCTCTCACTTGACGCCAGGTGGCTCCTGAAGCCCAGGGTAAACTATCCTCTCAGCTGTGGGAAATTTCCACCAGCCTTCCCGGGGAGTACCTAAGCTCTCAATTTGATGCTGGCATTTTGCACCTGCCCAGCAGGTAATAAAAACAGTCTCCCCTGAGCACAAAGAGCAAACACAAAGAGGGGAACTGAACTGAGAGCTATGAGTGCAGGTCCTAGAATCCGCTTCTTAGATCCCACAGAGTCAGACCTCCATGAAAGAACTGCTATTTCTCTAGAATAGCAGCAGCACCTTCTTCAAAAATACCTGCAGAAGAGGAGAATCATTTGGAACTATCTATTAAAGTTGAATATCTGCATATACTATGACTTAGCAATTCCATTCCTAGGTGTTAACTCAACAGAAAGGAGTTTCTATGTCAACCAAAATGCATTGTGCTAGAATGTTAATAGCAACACTATTCATAATACCACAAAATTGGAAAAACAATGTGCATTTAAGGAAAATGGATAAGTAAAGTGGAAAATAATCATGCAAAGCAGTACCATTCAAAAATATGAATGAACACATGGTCATACATGCAACCACATGAATGAATGTTACAACCATAATGATAAATGAAAGACGCCAGTCATACAGGAGTGCAAACTGTGTGCACCCATGCAACGACAGCCCAGTGGCTCCAGTGATGGGGAATAGATGGGAGAGAGCATGAGAGGGCTGCTGGCATTCTGACAATGTTCTGTTTCTTCATCTGGGAGCTGAATGTAAAGATTCATTGAGCTCCACATTTATGATTGGTATACTTCTCTGCAAATGTAATCAACAAAGAATATTCCAGAACCCAGCCTAAGTGATACTTTATTTAGAATGTAGGATTTTTTTTTTCTTTTTGGCTACCTGTGTCAGCATTGCTTGTCAGTTCGAATGGAAGGAGATGACTAGCAATGGCATCTCTGTCTGTGATTCTTCTGTCTTGTTATTATCTCTTAGTAGGATGCAAGATAGTTTTATGTATCTCTCTGCCTCTGGTGCTTACCTGAGTGCTTGGCACATACAAAGTGATCAATATGTTTAGATAAACCATTTGCTGAAGAGGGCAAAAGTCCTCTCTAGGATTTAGGTAACTAAGGATTCATCCAAATAATTGTAGCAAAAAAAAAAAAAAAAAAGAAAAAATCGGAACTTGCTTAGCAATGTGGTGAGTATTGAGTGGTCCCAGGAGAGTTGGTTCTCTGGAAGAGGATGAGCTGTTTTCACAACAATCCGGTTGAGGCTGAGTAAAGGAGAAGGGTCAAGTCCCTTGGTCAGGCCTGTCAGGCCTGTCAGGCTGCAAGCGGGGAGAAGGCAGAGAGGTTTGCGTTTGAGCCCATCAAGCTGCAGTGAAGGGAACTCGTTTTGAAGGTGCTGCAGTGAACCAAATGGGTGCCGTGCTGGGGGGGTGGGCCACAGCCACCAGTGGGCACTCTGCATATCAGTTGCTGTGGCCAATCCAAAGTGTGGGAAGTAGAAGATTGAAGCATGGGAGCACTCAGGGATTGGTGGTTAATGTAAGCAGAGGCTTGAAACCCAGGGCATCAAATAGCAGGAATATGACATTAATATGTAAAATTTTGAAACGTGTGATTGAAGGATCAAGGCTGGTTTATTAAGCATTTTACTACGTGCAGACATTTTTGTAAGTAATCAAAAATACTAATTTAATACCCACAGCAACCTAATAAGGTAAATATTACTGTACCTATTCACAGATAAGGAGCTGAGTTCAGCAAGGTATAATTCATTCAAGATCACATAGCTTTTCTGCCTCAGAAATGTTGCTTCTTAGCCACCAGTAGTAGTAGTAGTAGTAGTAGTAGTAGTAGTAGTAGTTGTTCTTCTTCTTCTTCTTTTTCTTCTTATTATTCTTATCCTTCTTCGACAGGGTCTTGTTTGATCATCCAGGCAAAGTGTGGTGGTGTGATCATAGCTCATTACAGCCTCAAACTCCTGGGCTCAAGTGGTCTTCCCACCTTAGCCTCCTGAGTAGCTGGGACTACAGGTGGCACCACCATGCCTGGCTTTATTATTATTATTATTATTGTTATTTTCTAGAGAGACAGGTCTTACTGTGTTGACCAGGCTGGTCTTAAACTCCTGGGCTTCAGCCATCCTCCGGCCCCAGACTCTCAGAATGCTGAGATTAGGCATGAGCCTGTGCATCCCATCCAGTTTTACAGTCAAGATTCAAGTGCAGAATTCCAGTTTTTAGATAAAAGTAAGGAGGGAGATCAGGGCTGGTAAGAGGAGGCAGGGCATAGTTTGGTAGGCAGCAGAATACTTGCACAGGTATTCAGGGCAGAGGTGGCAATATAGAGAAAGAAGATGGAACCCTGTGCTGGAAATGAATGCATCAGACATAAAGATGAACTAATAATAATTTTCTGAGCTATTCAGCTGTACCCCTCAAAGTCTGAAAAAGGTGAAGGATCAAGTGGCTTTAGCCATAGGGGAAGTGAACTTTGGGAAGGACAAAGGCTGGGTCAGGGCTATTCTGCTTGCCCAGCATCCATTCCCTGTTCTTCTAAAAAGAGCACCTGTGTTTGCTTTGGGGAACTGCTGCTTCTCCTTTTGAGACAATCTTAGTGAGTCTGTCAGTCAGGGTGCCCCACCCTTATGTGGTAAAGGGATGGCTATGTGGCATAACAGAAGCTGACTAAAATCTCATGTGGCATGACAAAAGCTAAAAAAAGAGCATTAAGCTAGAGAGAAGCAACCTGAAGGCTCCATGCACTTTTCTTACAACCTAGACACCCAAAAGGAATCTGGCTCCTGTCCTTTCTGAGACTTTGTTCTTGGATTCTATGAACTCACCCTCAACCTTCTGAAGATTTCTATATTTTAAAGCTAGGTAGAAAAGGTTTCCTGTTTCTTACAACCTGAAAACCCTGTCTGATTCAAAGGCAATAAATATGAGGATAGTAAAAGGCCCAGATGATGAGTTTCTTTTAAGAAGGGACACTTGCTTCTTTGATTCAGAGGTCCTAGTTCAATGCCTTGCCCATGATAAGTGCTCAGGTGTTGGTTTAATGAACAAATAAATAAATGAATACAAAGAAGACCTTATATCATTCAGCGCACTGTAGCGTGGTAAGGCAGATCTGTTAAGAAGGCAGCATCTTTAAGCCTTCATGCCAATCATTTTAATTCAGCCAAGAATACTTCCTGTTATGGAAGTAAAACAAAGCACATCTTCATTTTTACTGCAGCCACCATTTCTCCTGAGAGAGATGGGGTTATTATAATTCTTAGTTGAAATACGTAAGGCTTACTCATCCTGTGCATAAAATTGATAACTGGTACATCTGGGACTGTCTATTTCTTTCTTATTAATCCATTTTAGACTTTATAAGTCAACTGAGCATTCAGCTTTTGAAAAATGATTCTGGAAAATTATTTTGCATAAGTACTAGTAAATACTGGCGTGTGTTCCTGGCAGGGGATGAAAATATTCCATTTAGACTCTGGTGGCCCCATGAGCAGAAATAGTGGCTGGAGAATTGGCTGGGTTGGACAGCAACAAAGCATGTGCGTGCTGGTCAGTTGTACTTTCCGAGTTCCTTTCTATTTAATGAAGATGATTTATTTTAAAATTTCACAAGGGAGGACCAGGCAGTTGAGAGAAACACACACACACGCATACATGTCAATAATGAGAATGACTAGTAGGGGAAAATTCTTAGCTTTCTTCCTTGGGTTCATGTATGTGGCCAATTGGAAGATTCTAATGATGTCATTAAGTTTATGTCTGTAGCCTGTAAGCAGGGCCAAGCTGTTAATCTTTTTATAAATTGTAAGCAACAGGATACTTTGCAGCTTTAAAATGACATGGTCCCTGGCAAGTTTAGCTATTTAATTCTACTATTGGCCATCTCTCTGTGCTGAAGGAATGGAAATAGTGGCTCCTTAAAAATGTCTTTTTGTGGACCTGTGAGAGACTAAAATCTTTATAAGCTGACCCAGCACTATTGTTTAGATCAAGCGTTATTGGATTAGCTATGGTTGCTGCTATAGGTGCATCTGACATTAGAACAGGTCTCTGTCAAAATGGTAAATGGAAGATTAATAGAATTAATCCTATAATTAAACTGAAAGCAAAATTTGCAATCTAATATTTTGTGGCTCTTAAGATCCAAAACTTGGAAAATTGCTGCAGCTTTCCATTTACATTTTTGTTAGTATAAACCTGAACTAATTTAATCATTTCATCTTTGAAGAAATTAATTTATTTTTTATAACTGGCCCCTCCACTAGTCTATTTTATTTCCTGCCTTGCTGTGAAGTTAACTAAATATTTTTTCTGCTTCTCAAAATTAGTTTGAGAAACTATGGTAACTATATATGAATGCCTAAAGCTGTATGAGAATTGCATGTGGTACAGGTGAATGGATTATCGTTTTCACCATTATGAATGTGATTCTTATTTGAAATGTATAAAAAGCAAACTTGAAAATTCACCTTTGGAAAACGAATGCTCTGGTTGGACTGTGCCAGGTCTGGCAGGTGGTGGAAGCCAGTTTTGGATCCAGTGAAGGGAGATCTCAGGAAGCCTCTAGAGCTGGTAGGCCAGAGAAGGGCTGAACTCAGGATGGACTTAGCGGCAGTGGCTGTGGCAGAGCCTGAGGCCTGGTGCTGGAGACAGATGTGACTCATTCCCTGAAACCACCTGTATTGGTCTGAAAATCTGGGTAGTCAGGCCAATGCCAAAGGATCAATCAGTTTTTCAGGTTCAGACATGCAACTGCAAGTCTGATTTGTCAGCCAAGAAGAGCAAAAACACAAAAAAGAGTAACAGGAGGTAAGTCTTGGGAAGGATTTTGGAATCAGCAAGTCAGAAACCAGGCAAAGAAGCTGAGCCCCAGATGAGGCAAGAGTTTGAGGTCAGAGCCTTGTCATGGGTTAAATTGTGCCCCTAAAAGACATAGTTCCAAATCCCAGGGCCTGTGAATGTGGCCTTATTTGGAAATAGGGTCTTTATGATGTTATCAAGTTGAGATGAGGACATTAGGGTGTGTCTTAAGCCAAGATGACTAGTGTCCTAATAAGAAGAGGAAATCATCACATGAAGACAGGCACAGGGAGAATGCCATGTGAGGACAGGCAGAGACTGGGGTGGTGCAGCTGCAAGCCAAAGAATGACCAGAGTTGGCCAGGTATGGGGGCTCATGCCTGCCATCCCAGCACTTTGGGAGGCTGAGGTAGGCGGATCACTTGAGGTCAGGAGTCTGAGACCAGCCTGGCCAACATGGTGAAACCCCGCATCTACTAAAAATACAAAAATTTCATTGCAGCACTATTTACAATATCAAAGACCTGGAACCAAACCAAATGCCCATCAATGATAGACTAGACAGGGAAAATGTGGCACATATGCACCATGGAATATTATGCAGCCATCAAAAATGATGAGTTCGTGTCCTTTGAAGGGACATGGATGAACCTGGAAATCATCATTCTCAGCAAACTGACACAAGAACAGAAAATCAAACACCACATGTTCTCACTCATAGGTGGGTGTTGAACAATGTGAACACATGGACACAGGGAGGGGAGCATCACACATTGGTGTCTGTTGGGGGGAAATCGGGGAGGGACGGTGGGGAGTGGGGAGTTGGGGAGAGATAGCATGGGGAGAAATGCCAGATATAGGTGAAGGGGAGGAAGGCAGCAAATTACGCTGCCATGTGTGTACCTATGCAACAATCTTGCATGTTCCTCACATATACCCCAAAACCTAAAATGCAATAAAAAATACAAAAGTTTGTCAGGCACAGTGGGCATCTGTACTCCCAGCTACTTGGGAGGTGGAGGCATGAGAATTGCTTCAACCTGGGAGGCAGAGGTTGCAATGAGCTGAGATTGTGCCACTGCACTCCCACCTGACAGTGAGACTCTGTCTCAAAGAAAAAAGAAAAAAAAGAATGCCCAGCGTCCACTTCCCCAATAACTGGAGGTTAGGAAGAGACAAGGAATTCTACCCAGAGCCTCAGTGGGAACACACCCCCACTGACACCTTGATTTTGGACTTGCAGCCCCCAGAATTGTGAGACAATCAATTTGTTGTTTTCAGCCAACCAGTTTGTAATAGTGTGTTATGCAGCCCTAGAAAACTAAGGCAAGTCTCCTTGTATGTTTCCCACTGTGCTGGCTGAAACCCTGAGTAGCTCCTTAGATGGTGGCAAATTTCCCAATAGAAGTGGGAAATGGGAAGAGGGTGAGGAACAGTTCTTGTCTACATTAGCGGATCATAAACCTGAGGGCTGACCGGTCTTTCCTCTGGCCACGTCATGGGCATCTTGGATGGGCAAAGCATGCCTATGTTCAAAGTATGAACAGGAGGAGCATGATACTCTGTTTCTCCAGTTTTGCATTCAAAAGCTCACCATCTTATGTTATCCATATTGTAGAGCAGAGAGGCAGAGAGGTAGATGTTGGCAGAAGCACAAAAGAATTTTCTTAGAAATTAACCCCTAGTCTTCAGGGAGGGCTCACGGCACAGAGAGATGCTGACACTAGTTCTCTCGGCTGAAGACCCACTCTAATGTCCTCATCTTAACTTAATTATATCAAAAAGACCCTATTTCCTAATAAGGCTATGTTCGCAGGTACCGGGGTTTGGAACTATGACATACATTTTTGAGGGCACAAGTCAGCGCATAGCGAGACTCAAGAATCCATTCTTGGTTGTTTGCATTGAGTTGGTGAATGCTGGGATGGTAGCTGCCTGGGCACCATGTGGTTAGAAGTGGTGAGGATGGTGGTAAACTGGGAAGCATTTCGATATGGCATTTTTCTTCCAATGCTACTGCCCTTTCTCCCTGCCATCCCCAACACCAGCAGGCCGAATTCTGTCCAAGCACCAGTGTCCTGAGGCTCTGGAACTGGAATCGTCTCTTGGTTCCTAAACTTGCATCCAATTTAGCGCTGCAGAAAGCCACGTGTCCTGACTCCTCACAGAGGCTTTACTTTGGGCTGTGCTGATCTGAGCACCAGAGCCAGCCCTGAACTGACCAGGGGTTGACATAGCCACCAGCTAGGACATCCAAGAGCCCTGTCTTCCGTCCTGGGCCAGTTTCCGGGATGCCCTCTTCTTTCTCAAGGGTGCTGGGATGCCACCTGCTTGCCTTCCTTACCACGCTTTGCTTTTCCTTCTGGGGCTCTCATTTTCCCAGACTGGCTGCAAAGCAGATGAGAACACCAGGCTTTCCCGCTTCCTGCTGTTTCTCAAGCTTTTTCTCCATATCTAACCTCCACCCCTAGCCTCAGGAAGTTCCTTTTTTTCTCTCTAATTTTTTTCTTAGTAACCATCACAGGGGAAACAGAGGAGGTTACAAAGTAAAACTCATGAACAAAGTAACAGAAGCTCACAAAAGGCTGTAGGGACAAAAATTATTATTTCTTTTGGTCCTTTCCCATTTTAATTCTCTGTGATTGCAGTCCCTGACTTTCTAGATAGTTCTATAGGATGATTTGTGTCAATTCTTGTCTCTTTATCCTTGAGAGAGGGGCTTACTAACTTTTTTGTTTTTAATGAAGGAAAGACCAAATGATTAATCTTAATTTGTTTGTCAAAATATTGTAGACTCCTTAGCACTATTACTACTGAGTATCAACCCAGCATTAAGTAATAAAAGTAACCTTTTCAGAATGCCAGGACTCTGAATAACCTCACTGGGACACCAAAGAATGCCCATCTTTTCAAAGAAAATAGAGGTCAAATGTATCACAAACATAGCATGGCAAAAGGACAACCATTATATGATTCCACTTATATGAGGTACCCAAATAGTTAAATTCAGACAGATAGTAGAACAGTGGTTACCAGGGACTGGAAGGGAAGAAGGAAAGGGAGTTATTGGGTTTTTGGAGGGGACGGAGTTTTGCTGTTGTTGCTCAGGCTGGAGTGCAGTGGTGTGATCTCAGCTCACTACAACCTCCATCTCCTGGATTCAAGCAATTCTCCTGCCTCAGCTTTCAGAGTAGCTGGGATTACAGGTGGCCACCACCACATCCAGCTAATTTTTGTATTTTTAGTAGAGATGGGGTTTCACCATGTTGGCCAGGATGGTCTTGAACTCTTTACCTCAAGTGATCCACCTGCCTTGGCCTCCCAAAGTGCTGGGATTACAGGCATGAGCCACTGTGCCCGGCTGGGATGAGTTATTGTTTGAAGAGTACAGAGATTCTGTTTGGGAAGATGAAAAACTTCTGGAGGTGAATGCTGGTGACGGTTGCACAATAATGTAAACGCACTTAATACTACTGGACCGTATTTTTAAAAGTGGTTAAAAGGGTATATTCGATGTTATATATATTTTCACACATGGACACACACACACACACACACACACACACACACACACACTGAGAAATGCATGGCCAAAAGTAAGGGTAAAAGCAGATGAATGTGAGGTATCTGGAGTGGGCTTTGCAAGGCACTATTCCTTGGTTGTCTCCCTTTCTCCATGGAGGTCATCTCAAAAACAGATGACTCTGAGGTAATGTGGCTTGGGGAAAGTGATATTCCACAGACCTTTTAGCAGGAGTTCTGGAGCTGCGAATCTGCACCATGAAATCTGTGGGCTTCTCATATTAAAAGGAAAAAAGGTAACACAATACCACTTACCAAATGATGTAAAACGAACATGCTTGTTTTCTCTGGCTTCTCACAGTCTGCCCCCCCAAAAAAGGTTCTTTATTTGTAATGCAAATACAAGAAAACAGAGAGTATTTTTGAGTACCTTTTGAAATTTTCTTTTAAAACCAGCATTTTCTTGGAGAGATTTATTAAATTCTTGGAAACTGCCAAGCAGCTTTTTCTCATATGATAGAATTTGCCTCAATAAAGATTCTTAAATACTTGGGCTTTTAAGAATTATCTGTGAAAAAAAGGAATATACTTTCTGGCATCAGCACTGAGGTCCATGTCACATGAGAGTACTTTCTGAGAATATTAACATTATAATATCCTGAAATTATTCATTAATAAAAAGTCATTCTTCATATACCTACAGTAATTAATTATTAAACACTACAATAAGCTATTCCAATCTTATTTAAACAAGCACTGAAAATACCTACCTAATATTAACTTATTCTGGAAAGACTTCCCCAGGATGTCACAGAATATTCAGCCTCTTTAGAATTACGTTTTAAAGAGGATTTTAGAGTCAGACAAAATTGGTTTATACCCTTGTCCTGTGACTTTTTGGTTTATATGACCTTGGACAAGTCACTTAATTTTCCTGAACCCCAGATTTCTAATATGTAAAATGAGGCTGATGATAGTTCATATCCAGCAGATTGGTAATATAATTAAATGAGATAATTAAGAGACTTTGAAGGGGAAGGAAGAGCTGGGGAATCTATGATTGCTTCCTTTGGCCTTTTCATTTATGTTCATTCTGGGTCATGTATTACATTTCCTACTAGGCATTGCCTGGATACAGAATTGGTTTTATGAAAATCACTGTGAGAACATTTGAAAAATACTTAATACAGTGCTTGGCACATATAAGGGCATCAGTAGCAGTAGACTTGCTTATTCACAGCCAACTCACCCATTCATTCATTCATCCATTTAATCATTTATTTAAGCAAATATTTATTGAAAACCTCATCTATACCAGGGTCTCTTCTAACAGCTATAAATGAGATAGACAAGGGTTTTGTCCTCATCGAGTTCATATTCTAGTTGTGGAAGAGAAACAATAAAGAGAAAAACAAACAATTCTGTGAGTTATCCAATGCCAGAAAGCAAATACTCTTGACAATTGGCGAGAGGGTGATGCAGGTAGAGGCCAGGCTTGCTCTTTGGCAGTTATGCAATGTGGTTAGGGAATTCTTCCCTGAGAATTTGATATCTGAGTAAACACCAGCACAAGAGGAGGTTAGGCCTATGAAGATATTGAAGAATGGTGTCCAGGTACTTGAAAACCCACTTGGAAATCCAGAATATGGGGAAGACATTTATGAACTAAAGCTGTGGCAAATTCTTCCCATTTCTCCTTTAGGCTCTGGGACCCCATGCCTGACTTCAAAGACTTCAGATGCTGGTGTTTTCTGTGTGGTCACCACTCCCTAAGGAGCTGCAAGTTGCTAGCTCCTGGCTCAGCTCTTGTACCAGCAGCAGGCTCTATGCAGCAACCACTTTCTGGGCCTTGGGCATGCATCCCTAAGCTTTGGGAGGTATGTAGACAGGGCCCTTAAAGTAACACAAAATGATACTGTTGATGCTGTGAGCAGAGAGAATCCTGCTTTTTAAAAAAGATTTCTGTCTGGGCATGTTAGTTCCTTTCTATAATCCCAGTACTTTCGGAGGCTGAGGCAGAAGGATCCTGTGAGCCCAGGAGTTTGAGACCAGCCTAGGCAACACAGTGAGAACTCATCTCTATAAAAAATTTAAAAATTAGCTGAGCATAGTGGCATGCACCTGAGGTCCTAGGTATTAGAGAGGTTGAGGCTACCGTGAGCTATAATCATGCCACTGCACTTCAGCCTGGGTGACAGAGAGAGACCCTATCCGTCTCTGAAAAAACAACCTACAGTTCTTCCCAGCCACACAGGACAGTGGGGCTTTGTTGTGCTGGAGACAAAACTAAGGGGAGGGATGAAAATCAGTGAATGAAAAGACAATCTTGACAAAACCATTCTGCTTTAGCAGAATGGAAGGATTTGTGCAGCAGGTCAGAAATGGAAAAAATAAGCAATAGTGGAGATCCAAAGGTGGGGTGAAGGGAGGTTAAGGGCTGGATGAATTCTCTGAGACACACTGGCAGCCACACATCCTCTAAACAGGGTGTCTGCTGCCTTAGTCTTGGGTCTGAAAGTTGCTGATTCAGTCACTGAATGGAGCTGTTTGTGAGGAAAGCCTTGGGTCTCTAGCAAGGCAGACTCTGAATCATCACAAGGAAAGAGGAGAATGTGGTGGCATTGTTTAGTTGTTGGGTGTGTGAGGGCTCTGGCAGATGGTCCAAGAAAATCAGAGTATTAGCTCAATGTGTATGATTTGTTCCAGAGTATATCTAGGCATTGTAGGGGACACATTTTGGGACACTCTATAGTAGTAAACCCCATCATTTCAGATACCTCAGAGGCCATGTGGTCTAACCAGTGCTTGGAATCCCTCTCTAGAAGGATTCTAGATGACATTCCACTACTTCATTGTATTGTAAACCTTGGAAGTATTACCTCACCCCCCAGAAATGACTTCTTCCTCTGTAAGCTGTGAATAATCCCACTCTGATAATGTGTATGTAGGTCCCTTATAAACCAGAAAATGCTGTACAAATTCAAGACTTTGTTGCAGTGAAAAGAAGAGCAAAAGACACCATGGAGATAGTGGATGGTTATAGATGGTACAACATGAATGTGGTTACCAGGGCATGAGACCTTTCCAGGTTAGAGTCTCACTGATGGCAGGACCTTGATGAGGCTGAGTCTTCCATATTCAGAAGTTTCAAGTCTTCAGATTTGGAGATACTCAGATTGATTTTTGTCAGTTAGTTCAGAATGACCAATCCCTAGGGGACTGACCACGATACTCAAACTCAAAATAGACTGATGTACAGCAGATCACTAGTGATTTATTCAAATGCTTTCCAGTATCAACATTCTAAGGTGGGTTTTTTTTTCTTTGATTTGGTGATAATCTTCATTCTGTGGTTAAATAGATTTTACCCATAGTCTGGGTTTGGATTAAAGCATGTAACTCAACTGTTTTCTAGGTTTGGAACTAAAGGTCAACTCTTTGATTGTGGAGCAAAGAGACAAACATAAGTTAAATAACTCTCACGTTACATAAGGTTTCAGGGGAGCGGAGTAGAGAACAGGTTGGGGACCTCCCGAGTGCTTGGTTTTACCACTTCTTGGAGAGACCTGGTGTAAGAAACTAATTTTAGACCTCTTTTTACTAGTCGTTGTCCTCCCATTAATTGCCCTTACACAGCCTTGATTCAGACTTTTACAAGGTGTTGGTACATTTTTTCAGAATACAATTGGAGGAATAAATTTGGCTTGCCTGTAATATTACAGGCAAGAGTCTAATACTAATACCAATATTAGATTGTTAGCATACCAATTTGTGTAAACTCCCCCATCTACCCTGGTTGCCATTTGGATGCCTCCCTGCCCACCACACTCACATTTCTCCATGGATCAGGAGGGAAAAATAAAATCTAAAATATTTACCAATTACCTCTTTAGTATAGAAAATGTGCATAGGATTCCTCAGAGAAAAAGAAATGAACTACTAAAATGTTAAAAACATGAAACTAGACTTTCCTTAGTTTGCTCTGGGAAGCACAAGGGACTCTTTCGTGAGCTAATTTAATAATAAGCCAGCGGTCTGCTATGTGTATATTCAGAGACTCAATACACTTTCAGAGGAAGGCTCCTGCTGAATTGGCTTTGATAAGACATTTTAAGGGGATATTGGGAGCTAGGTGAGTGACCGTCACAGATCTATTCAAATCAAGAAGGTTATTCCCATTGATATTTGAAGGATCAGGTTGGAAATTTCAGTCCACCCTACAGCTGATTTGATGACCAGCCAATGCTATTTTTTTCCACACTGTTGTATAGTACTAGTAGTCTGTAATAGTCTACAAAACACTCTGATGTTAAAAATACAAACCTTATTAATTCTTTGAAGAGTCTGGGAAGTAAAAATTATCATTACCCTCCATCCAAAGATGGGGAAATTCACAGAGGTCCAGCAGTTTTCCCAATGTTACCTGGCAGGTCAAAGATCCAGGTCATCTGACAATGGACTTTGTATATATATATTTTGAGACAAACTCTTGTTCTGTGGCCCATGCTGGAGCACAGTGGTATGATTTCGGCTCACTGGAACCTCTGTCTCCCAGGTTTCAAGTGATTTTTCTGCCTCAGTCTCCCAAGTAACTGGGGTTACAGGCGCACACCACCATGCCTGGCTGAGTTTTGTATTTCAGTAGAGACAGGGTTTCACCATGTTGACAAGGCTGGTCCAAAACCGACCTCAAGTGATCCACCCACCTCGGTCTCCCAAAGTGCTGAATTACAGAGTTGCATTCTGTACCCCAGACTAGAGTACAGTGGCTGGATCTTAGCTCACTTCAACCTCTGCCTCCTGGGTTCAAGCAATTCTCCTGCCTCACCCTCCCAAGTAGCCAGGATTACAGGCACATGCAACTGGCTAACATTTTGTATTTTTTAGTAGAGACGGAGTTTCTTCATGTTGGCCAGGCTGGTCTCGAACGCCTGACCTCAGGTGGTCCACCTGTCTCAGCATCCCAAAGTGTTGAGGTTACAGGTGTGAGACACCATGCCCTGTTCACTTTGTATTCTTAATAAAATTTTACCTATTAGGGGACAGATGAAAACACTCCTTCTGAGGTGGGTAGATCACAAGGTCAAAAGATCAAGACCATCCTGGTCAACATGGTGAAACCCTGTCTCTACTAAAAATACAAAAAATTAGCTGGGCATGGTGGTGTGTGCCTGTAATCCCAGCTATTCAGGAGGCTGAGGCAGGAGAATTGCCTGAACCCAGGAGGCAGAGGTTGCAGTGAGCCGAGATCACGCCATTGCACTCCAGCTGGGTAACAAGAGCAAAACTTCATCTTAAAAAACAAAAACAAAAACAAAAAACACTGCTTTTAGGAAAAATTACTTAAATCTAATCCAAACTCACAGGAAATATATTATTCACTTTACATAACAATTCACAATAAAGTTCTTTAAACTATTAGGATCTCCAGTGTACTTAAAATGTGGTCTAATTTACAAGCCACTGTTCATATCACTTGAGGAACACAACTCAAGCATGAAGATTCCTTTGCACAGCAGGGCTGAAGGTGAGGGAAGGGAGCCATTCTTGTTTGCAATAGCAAAACACTGGTAGGTGATCTCAAAATCACCTTTGGGTGGCGCCATTTGACCAATCCCCTCATGAGGGCGTGGTCTATGTTCAAGACAAAAAATATTTAATTATCTAAATGCTCAGAACTTAAATACTCCAGGGAGTTGTTTATCTCGTTTCAGGAATGATGGGAAACTTCAGTAGGGATTTCAGCCTTTTTATTGTCATTGTGGCTCAAGCTACCTTTTGAGTGCTGATGAAAGAAAGTATTTCAATTGCTCAAGTTGGATCGGATCAGAGAAGACGTTTAAGAAATCAGGCAAAATCATTCTACCAACAGGATTAGTCCAGAGGCTGATGACTAAAGAAAACAGAGAAACTAAAAGGAAAGACCAAAAGAACTTTCATTAGAGTAAGCCCATCTTATTAAAAGCTCAACCCCGTGGTCTTGCTGACACGGTCACATCACTGAAATTGGCTGCTGGTAGGGTGTGATTAAAGCTATGTCAATACAATAGCAAAATACTGGGTTGAAAAGTAGAAGATTCAATTAATAAACTGTTTTGTTTTTCTCCTAAAAGATCGGAACAACTGGTTTTGTGACATTTTCTTCATTAAACCGAGCCAACCAGTTGGTCTGGTATCTCAGGAACATGGTCTATGAAGTCTCTTTGAAGGCTGCTTCTCTTTGCTTTTAAGTGTTCGTTTGTAGATTTCCTTTCTTTCTTTTATCTGGGATTCTATAACAATGCCTGGGACTTTTGAAACCGCTATCCAAAGGTTTCTGTGGATTTCAGGGCAGCTTAATTGAAGGTACCCCAAGTATTTTGAGTTAACTAACTTTATTCAGTGATTATCACAGATTCTTCATTTCCCAATGTTTGCTTAAACTGATCTCATCTGTGCATTCAAGGATCAATGTGGGTGGGAACTCTAATTACGTCAATATTTTATTTTCAGAAAAATAGCAAGCAGGAGGGTCCATGGAGACCCATTACCTTTTCAGAGTTCAGCACGATTGAGTGCTATTAAATAAATCATTGACATGATCAACTGCCATTTATTTTAGTGTGAAATGATCTGTTACAGTAGATAGAAACCATTCAATACCATCGACAAACAGATAGTTCATAGCCTTAAATTAGTTAGCCTATTTTTGTAATGAATAGAGACTTAATTTGAGTTTTCTCATCCTGGGAACATGAAAAAAAATTATATCATACAGTGAGTAACGGTTTGAAAAATTTTAATTTAGTTTGGCACTGTGGGTTCTTCTAATTATTGCTGACTCTTCACACAGCAGAGACAGTGACCCTAAGCCCAGGGGCAAAACAGCTGCTTTTCACCTGCAGACTCATTATCGAACTAATTATCCTTCAAATAATTTTGTAGTATTCATGCTGAACCCAATTCTGAACCTATAAATATAGGTTTAAGTCGTTATAGTACGCGCTCCTGCTCATTCTTCCACTCCAACCCCACACTGCATGGTAGAGAAATCGCATGTTCCAACCACTCAGAGGGAAATATTTTGTGTTCTATCTTGGATAAGAATTAGTGATCTGCACTTGTGTTTCCAAGCCCAGTGCAACCTGGCTTTGCTTGTGGCTGAAATACTGTAGATTAAAATCCTGAATCAGTTGTCAACATTTGGAAATGGGAAATGCTGCATAAGAATCCGGATTCCTGACTTTGCTTGGAAATCTGACTACCTGGCAGCACGGAAACGCTTTTCCCAGGAGATAATTAAGTAGAGCTAAGTGACAAGTGTCTTTTAGAAGGAACATGCACTTGCCCATTTCCAGAGCCAACATGAAAGCTCAGTGTCAGTTACTGATCATTATTTTACACCTTTCTCTATTCATTTTATTTCCTGCTTGCTTCTAAAATTGTTTACGAATTTCATGGGTTCTAGGTGTTCTTACTTTAAAGGATCGTGTTCTCCATCATGTGAAATATATTTAATCTAAATCCCATATTAAATATGGAATTTCTTTTTGATCATAAATGGTTTAGTAAGGACTGTATAATTTTATTTTGAAAATAATTTCCATTTTTCATTTTTATTTTTTATGTTACAGAATATATATACACAAATATATATATTTCCATTTTCAGGCAATTATCATAGGCCATGAAAAAGCCAAGGCTGGGCACGGTGGCACATGCTTGTAAGCCCAGCTACTTGGGATGTTGAGGTAGGAGAATTGCTTGAGCTCAGGAGTTAGAATTCAGCCTAGGCAATATAGTGAGACCCTGTCTCAAAACAAAACAAAACAGTACATAGCCCTAAGCTACTGTGGTTGTAATACTGTAATACTTAAGGAGTCAAATGGTCCCCTGGATCCCCACAGGCATTTGAAGTTCTGACCCCTGGCTAGGTTCAAATCGGCATTTTAGAGAGCTTATATGTCCCAAGGAATAAAGAAGGCAGAAGTCCACTGGCCTGGGGGTGAAAAGAAGGGTGTGACTTCCCTGATCTTTTTGAGATTTGAGGTTTCCTTAAATGACAGTTTGGGTCTTGCTTGTCTTGCACCATGCTTCCTAGTTTGGAGTGGGCCAGGACTGTGGGGTGCTGAAGGGATGGTTTTGGGTATTAGAGATCTTTTAAGACCTTGTTGTTTCTAGGTACGTTCACTTCTTTTGGTTTGTTTGAGATGGAGTCATGTTCTATCACCCAGGCTGGAGTGCAGGGGCGCAAACCTGGCTTACTACAACCTTTGCCTCCCGGGTTGAAGTGATTCCTGTGCCTCAGCCTCCTGAGCAGCTGGGATTACAGGTACATGCTACCAGGTCTGGTTAATTTTTGTAGTTTTGGTAGAGATGGGGTTTTACCTTCTTGGCCAGGCTGGTCTTGAACTCCTGACCTTAGGTGATCCTTCCTCCTCGGCTTCCCAAAGTGCTGGGGTTACAGCTGTGAGCCACCATGCCCTCCTACATTCACTTTTTTAAAGCATCATTTACATGTACAGTCACACTGCATGATGTTTCAGTCAATGACTGTGGATCTATAAGATTACATAATAATACAGTATTTTTACTGTGCTTTTTCTATATTTAGGTATGCTTAGATACACAAATACTTGCCATTGTGTTACAATTGTCTACAGCAAGCTTGTCTAATCCATGCCCCACAGGCCACATGTGGCCCAGAACGGCTTTGAATGTGGCCCAACACAAATTTGTAAATGTTCTTAAAATATGAGACTTTGTGTGTGTGTGTGATTTTTTTTCCAGCTCATTGCCTATCGTTAGTGTTAGTGTATTTTATATGTGACCCAAGACAATTCTTCCAATGTGGCCCAGGGAAGCCAAGAGATTGGACACCCCTGGTCTACAGTATTCAGAAGAGTGACATGCTGTACACGTAGCCTAGCTGCCATGGCCTGTACCCTAGAACTCAGGCATGCCGTCAGTATACTCTATGATGTTCATGTGATGATGAAATTGCCTAATGATGCTTTTCTCAGAATGTATTTCTGTCATTAAGCAACACCTGACTATGATTTAATTTATTTTTAGTTGCAGTTGACTAGTTTACTAAATTTTACGGTGTAGACTTTTAATTGAACCATACGTTAATTTTAGATTTTATAGCTTTCTTTTATATAGATACATATTTTGAGGCCAATGCATTTCTTTCTTCAGTGCCCCAGCTCTTTGATTTGTCCTCAGCACTGTCTTTGGCATGAGACCTGTTCCTTTGCTGACTTACAGGTGCAGCGCCTCCTCTGTAAACAAGTCCATGGTATCTCAGAGGTCTGGAAGGTTTCTGTGTAGACGGATGATGCTTCATTCTGAGTTTCTGTGGCTTAGATTCTCCTCCCAGAGTTTAGCAGATGATGCATATGGGTAAGGAGAGCTGCTTTTTAATGTGGCTCTTTTGAAAGATCCTTGAGACCCAAGCCCATAATGGTATTGTAGGCCCCTTGATGGGACAAAGGGGAAACTCACTGCAACCCAAGGCAAACAAGTTCCCGATATATGACATTCCTTCTGTCACCGTTTATCCCAGCCTTGCACAGCACCCTCACAGGTGGAACCACTTGGGAGATGCTACAAAAGCAGATTCCTGGCTCTGCTCTGTTCTTGCTGAAGCCTTAAGCCAGGACGTATTTCAGGATGCCGTTTAACCTGATGGTAAATAACAACGACAACAACAAACAGAAAAGCCCTTTATTTTCTCTGATTTCTAATTGAAATATTAGCAGTTATGATAATAGGCAACAAGACACAATGGTATTAGCAATGCCTATGACTTGTCATCTATGGAAATCGCAGATGGTTTCACATCACATTATGGTGTTTGTAAGTGTCTTGAAATGTCTTCTCTGCTCTTTATTACCTCAAAGTCAATGATGGTTATCCCCTCACCTTTGATATCTGATCATCCTTAATATCTGATCAGGTTCCTCATCCTCCACCATCTCCGAGGTGATGTTTAATCATCCTGGCCTGTCTTCAGCAAGAATCCTGTTAGGCTGGTTTAGTCAGAATCTCTCTTAACCCTAATGTTTCCTCTTAGTAATTTTCCATCCACTGACTTCCATACTACTTCTTGGCTATAAATTTCCACTTGCCAAGGCTGTATTCAGAGTTGAGCCAAATCTTTCTCTCCCACTACAAGACCCATGGAAGTGGTCCTTATACCTATCTTACTGGTTCTGAATAAAGTCTTCCTTACTGGGCTTCAACAATATTATTAAATCTTTTTTCCCTCAGTGGAATAGAAGCAGAAAAGAGAAGAACAGAGTTGGAAGACTCACTTCAAAGCTTAGTGCAAAGCTATGGTAGTTAAGACTGTGTGATACTGGCATCAAGATAGTCATACAGATCAATGAATAGAATTTGTGGTCTAGGAATAAACTCTTTCATTTATCGTCAATTGCTTTTCAACAATGTTGGCAAAACAATCTGATAGAGAAGGAATAATCATCTCAACAAATGGAAAACTGGATGTCTACATATAAGAGAATAAAGTTGGACCTTTTTCTGACACCACACACAAACATGGACTCAAAATGGATCACTGACTTAAATAAAAGAGCTAAGACTATAAAACTCTTAGTATGAAGAATAGGAGTAAGTCTCACTAATCTTGGGTTAGGCAATTATTTCTTAGATATGACACAAAAAGGGCAAGGTTAAAAGGAAAAAATGGATAAATAAGACAATCAAAATTAAAAACTTTTATATTTAAAATGTCACTGTCATGTCAAGAAAGTGAAAAGGCAACCTGCAAAATGGGAGAAAATAATTTTACTTTTTTTTTTTTTGAGATGGAGTTTTGCTCTTTTTGCCCAGGCTGGAGTGCAGTGGTGGGATTTCAACTCACTGCAGCCATCGCCTCCTGGGTTCAGGTGATTCTTCTGCCTCACCCTCCTGAGTAGCTGGAATTACAGGTGCCCACCACCATGCCTGGCTAATTTTGTGTTTTTAGTAGAGACAGGTTTTCACCATATTGGCCAGGCTGAACTCTAACTCTTGACCTCAGGTGATCCACCCACCTTGGCCTCCCAAGTGTTGGGATTACAGGTGTGAGCCATTTTGCCCAGCCAAGAAAATATTTTCAAATTATATACCTGATAGGAAATGAGCATCTGGAATAGAAAAACTCTTACTACTCAATGTCAAAAATACAGAAAACCCAATTAAAAATGGGCAAGGGATTTGAACAGATATTTCTTCAAAGAAACTATGCAAATGACCAATAAGAATGTGAAAAGATGGTCCACATTGTTAAAATTAGAAAAATGCAACCCAAATCATGATGCAATACTACTTCATACTCACTAGGATGGTTATAATCAAAACACAGATTATAACAAGTATCAGTGACAATGTGGAGAAATTAGAACTGTCCCTCACACATTGCTGGTTGGAAATGTAAAATGGTACAGCCACTTTGCAAAAACAGTTTATAAGTTCTTCACAGTGTTAAGCATAGATTTACCATATGACCTAGGAGTTCCACTCTAGGTTTCTACCCAAGATAAATGAAAACATATGTCTACACAAAAATTTGTGTTACAGTGATGTTCATAGCAGGGTTATTCACAATAGCCACAAAGTGGAAACAACCTAAATGCCCATTAACTTTTAAATAGATAAACAAGATGGGCACATCCATACAACAGAATACCATTGGACAATGAGAAGGAATAAAGGACTGATGCGTGCTACAAGTCGGATGAACCTCAAAAATAGTATGCTGTCAAAGAGTCCAGCCACAAAAGGCCACGTAGTGTATGGTTCTATATGTAGGCAAAGACAGGAAGTAGATGAATGGTTATCTTGGACTTGGCCTTCGGGGAGGTAGTTATGGAGATGGAGAAAATGAATGGATTCTGCCCACTATGTTATTATGTTTAGGTAGTAAAGGTGCTAAGACTTGCTGGTAGAGGGGATGGGGATATGTGTGAAAGAGAGGGCTTAAGAGTGAAGCAAGTTTGGTTCTCACAGTTCTCTCCTGCTCTGCACATTCACCATGAGGCAGTTGGGTGGCCAATGAATTCATCCAGCTGGGTTACCTGGGCTCTAGCTTGTTGGCTCTGGCGTGGGGAACTAAAAGATCAAACCACAGTTACATGCATGGTGCTTGATGTAGTATTTATCTTGCTAGAAACAAAGGGAGGTGTCCAGCATTCAGTAAGAGTGATGTCTCTGAATTTCCTCTTCAATTCTGGAAAAGTTGGCTATTTGCAGGGTTCTTCAAGAGTAAAAACCACTTTAGTCCCAAATGTTCGTATATAGGTCAAAATCGTCTTTCTTCCTTATAAGCATTTCCTCTGAGTGTTGAGGGTCTGCTTTCAAGTTTAAAGCAGCTTTTTAGTGGTACCATCTCTTTTAAAACAGGATCAGAAGGTAAATGTTCTGGAGAGACTAAAATCACCTGGGTAACCGCTATAAAAGAGGCACACACGTTTAAAGACCACAGTGCTACCGAGATATGAAACTTTCAGTGTAAATTCAGCCCAAGCTGAGAACATTTATTTTTTTTCCCCCCTGGCTTTTCTGATGAGAAATAAGAACGGATATTTGGAGAGGAGGAAATTTCATATCCAAAGGGTTTTTTTTTTTTCATCAGAATCCAGCTTGAACATGATTACCAAGAGACTTGTGAAATGCATAGCCACTCTGAAAGAAGATGCTGGCCTTGCTAAAAGTGACAAATTGTCATCCAGCATTCTGGTTTTATTTCAGAAAACTTATGGACACTATGCATAGCCAAGGGAGCTAGGGACAGAACAAGCTACAGGTTTATACAAGAGAAAGTAAAGCTGTCTGGGCTACTGAAGGTTTTTATTTTTCTTTCAATATTGACAACCATTGACAAAGCATGAGAATAAAATTCCTTTGAAGATGGACTGTTACCTGGACAGGATGCACTATTGAAATCAGTGGCCTTAACCTCTTCAGACTCATATGAGGATAGGTCAGAAAGGAGGATAAGCACAGTCTCCCCTGTATACCAGGATTCTCAGTCACTTAATCAACTAACAGTTGTGTAGCTTAATGCTTCTGAGCACTAGCTTTTTGTCCAGACTTCCTAAGTTCAGATCCCAGATTATTTGCTTATTGTACATATGTCATAAGGCAAATTACATAACTATTGTGTGCCACAGCTTGCATATTTTCCAGTGCAGATGATTAGTACCTAACTCATAGGGTTGTTTGAGAATCAAATGAACTTATTTGTAAAAAATACTTAGAACAGTGCCTTGGCACATTCATGTGCTCAATAAATATTAGCTAGTATCATTTACTGAGTGGCCATTATGTGTCAGGGAAGGTACTAGATGCTGAGGATATAGTCGTAAGCAAGATAGGAGAGATCCTTGTACTTACAGAGCTTATGGTATGTTGGAGTCTTATTCACATGGTTAGCCTCATGACATGTGGGGTCCATAGATAAGAGATTCTATTCTAGAACCGTCCTAACCTCCACTTCCCTGTGGTGATAGGGAATTTATTCATGACAAAGATGTGGAATATGAATGCATGCACATGAAAGTCAAAAAGGGGTTCTTAGATGTGGGCAGAATTGTGGCTGCCCAAATGACTCACTGTTACTGATGGGAGTCATTTAGGGCGGAAATAAGCCTGTAAATCACTGGCTCACACCTGAGGAGGTGCTGAGTGTGCTAATGTCTTTGTCCCTGACTTGGTAGTGACTGTGGAAAGGGAAGAAGTGAGTTGACAAGCAGGTTTTCCAGAGGGAATTACAGCTGTGATGGCATTGGTTTATCTACTTCCTCTTGGTTTCATTGTTTTTCTCTTTTAACTATTATTGGGATGCATTAGTATTTTGTTATGAGAGTGGATTGGCATTAGCAAGAGGGAGATTTAATGATGTGGAGAACCAGGAAGACCTAAATCTGCTCCTCTGAAGGGCTGAGTTACTGTGAATGGTGAAGAATCCATTACTACACTCGTGATACAAAGTCTGCAGTGATAGTTTCTATGATATTGATGAACAGCCTTCTGCTGGAGGGACTTAAAGGCCACTCAGTAGAAAAAATAATTATTTTCTCTTGTTCTCTAGACTCCATGTATATTCTTGATCAAATACTGGTATGATTACTTTCTTTGGGATAATATTCTGTGTTTTCATGCTTCCGTTATGCATGGGGGAAGAATGGAAAGATTGCAGAATCTTAGAATTCTAATTTTCATTGAGATTCTACAGGCTACAACCTGCTATCTTCTGCCAGTGGAATACTATGCAGCCATAAAAAAGGATGAGTTCATGTCCTTGCAAAGGACATGGATGAAGCTGGAAGCCATCATTCTCAGCAAACTAACTCAGGAACAGAAAACCAAACACCACATGTTCTCACTCATAAGTGGGAGTTGAACAATGAGAATGCATGGGCACAGGGAGGAGATCATCACACACCAGAGCATGTCAGGAGGTTGGGGGCTAGGGGAAGTATAGCAGGAGGGTGGGAGACTAGAGGAGAGATCTCATTAGGAGAAATACTTAACGTAGATGACAGGGTGACGAATGCAGCAAACCTCCTGCTCCTTGGCCTCTTCCTGCTCCTGGTGCCCTCTTTGGAGAGGAGCAAGGATGTGGTTGAGTCCAGGTGCTATTGAAACCTGGCTGGGTGTGCATGTGCTCAGGGTGGTACTGACACACTAGCCCCCTGATGCCCTGACCTCCTCCAGACTTTGAGCACTGACAAGCACAGGAGGGAGCCCAAACAGGGGTTGAGAGTGGCTCAGGGCATGCCTGTAGGTGCCCCTCGGCATGAACAGCCTGGGCGCCATGGATAGCATGTTGATGGCAGGAGGCAGAGAGGTTCCCAGGTAGAAAGAGGTGAATCCTGGTGAAACCCCACCCTAAGCCTGGGGGCTGGGCTGCCAGTTCTGGGTGGAGTCTGTGGCTGGAAGGGAAAACTTACCGTGCTATTTTTGGGCCCTCTTGTGGATCAATCAGCATGTACTTCTTCCCTTCTGAGTCCGTAAAATCCCTATGCTAGCACCTGGAGCTGATTACCCCACCACAGCCACAGTCCCTGGCTGTGCCCAGTGGCTGGACCCTGTGCTCACTCACACACCCCATGCTGCCCTATGCCTGGCTCGCCCTTGGCAGGTGTGGGATCTGGGCTGGTAGCAGGAGCCAAACACAGCCTGCTGGGCTGAATGGGCAGAACAAGTCCAGTGGGCCTGAGCAAAACTCAGGTAAAGGTGCCACCTGCCACAGAGGTTTTGAACTGGAAAACTGATACCCCCAAGGGTTTTGTGACAGTATTTCCCCTTGAAACATTCATTTGTATGGAACTACATTATTTGGACAATTGCCTTAAATATGAATTTCAACTTGTCTGTATAGACATAACCTACATCATACTACAAGAGATAAAATATTTTATAAGAAAAAGTGTTACACAGCCCTTACGTTCCATGAATGGTTCCACCTACACAAATGTAGTACATTATTCTGGTGATTCTAATGTGGATTGGCACAATTTTTTGAACATGATGGCTAGCATAGCTGCTTTTAAAAAATATAAAATAATTTCTTCTTTTAAGCATTGGGCTATTTTTGTCAATCTTGGCTATACAAATTCTACAATAATTGTTTTGAAAGATTGAAAATTTTTAAAATTATTGAATCATGAACAATATATGTCTGTATTCAGAATTGCTGCTTATATTTTTAAAGTTCGGGGAAAAGAAAGTATAAAAGTAATAGAATCTTGCTTACATTGATGATTATTTAATTATGGGGATGCTGAGCACATAAAATATCTCCTATCTCTATTTGGCATTTAAAAATACATGGATTCAAGGGTGCTTTATTTTATCTTCAGCATACCACTTATCACAACCTAATATTTTTAATCGTTAATTTTTTTTACATATTTATCACTAATATGGTTTGTCTCTGTGTCCCCACCCAAATCTCTCGTTTAATCATAATTCCCAATGTTGGGGGCAGGGACCTGGTGGGAGGTGATTGGATCATGGGGACAATTTCCCCTTGCTGTTCTCATGATAGTGAGTGAGTTCTCACAAAATCTGGTGGTTTAAAAGTGTGTGGCACTCCCCTGTTCACTCTATCTCTTGCTGCCACATGAAGATGTGCTTCCTTCTCCTTTATCCTTCTGCCATCACTATACGTTTCCTGAGGCTTCTCTGCAATATTTCCTGTACAGGCTGTGGGACTGTGAGTGGATGAAACCTCTTTTCTTCATAAATCAGGTCATTCTTTATAGCAATTCGAGAATGGACTCATACAATTGCCATTCTGCACTGCTGTGGGGGAAGGGGTTCTACTGTCTTGTTTTCTGCTCTGTCCCTGGTGCCTAGAACAGTCCCCAGTACACAGAGGTGGGTTCATAAATATTTGTTGTCTGACTCACTGCTTTCCTTTTTGCATTATTTCTGAATGAAATATGAGAAAGATAAAGAAGTGACTGACCTTCCTGGCAAACACTTTTCTGGAAAGATGTTGTGTAGATCTTCTTCCACTCCACCCAGCTGGGCTAAGTTCTGAATCCTCACGTATGTGCGCAGGCACTAAAAGAAGAGAGAGCCTGTTAATTGCAAACTGTTTTTCAGTGTTGTTGAAAGGTCACCACTATCAATTATGACATATATTTGAAGAGAAGGAAGTCCTGTCTATATGGCAATATATTCCACGGTGTCTAATTTGTTTGCTGTAATAAGGCCAGGCCCAGTTATTGATGAATCAATCATCCGTGTCTTGTATGCTGATGACACCGCCTAAGTCTCCCTCTCAGATAATGGTGTTGCATACAGAGCTTGTTGCTGGGCTGTATATTATTAAACTCCATAAACATGTTGAACATTAATTGCAACTGCTGTGCAAGAAAACATTTTTTTTTCTTTTTGTGCTGGAGAGTTAAGTAATTTATACAGGATGACTCAAGCCGTGTCTCTAGGCAGTGGTGAAATGCTGTTAAATCAATCCATATGGCTGATCTCTGCAAGAGAATCAATTGTATGACCTGCATGGATGAATGACACAGGGTCTCTCAGACGTGCTGAGTTCTTTCTTGCTGTAAATGGACTAGCCCTTGAGGTGTTGTCTCCACATATTTCTTGAGCAAAGAAGTAGCAAAAATTACAGGGTCAATTTAAACCAAAAACAAATGCTCATCTCAATTAAGTCAAGTGAGTAGGACTTTTCCTTGATTTTCTTTTCTGGGTGCATTCTGCCTTCAGTATACAAATAATGATCTTAATGCCTCATTTCACTTTTCTGGCACAAATAGCTTAGTTCAGGGGAATAAACATCTTCTGATAAAGATAGGAAGTGAGGTCTGGGGCCAAGTCTGGGACAAGGGGGCTTGAGGTTTTAGTTCCCTGGAGAACCAGATGTAAGGCTGGAGCTACCTTTGGATTACTTTCTTTCTGCACGTTAGGGCTTTGCTTCAACTCTTTTACTTTCATTTATTTTCATTGTAGTCTTTCAACTAATTTATTACTTTTAAAACTGTTTTAAAGGGCAACTTTTAAGAATGTCATCAGAGAAAGCTGCTTTCTCACTCCTCTGTTCTCCTAACCCCCCAGCTTTGCTGCTGGCTTGGTTTGATTGTAATGTATTAGGGAATAATAATATTCTCTTAATGGTAAGGACACACCTGCATTTTCTAAGAAAAATATGCTTCTTAAATGGTAGATTCAGAGTTAGTTTTCCCTGTGCATCCACGAATGGCATTTATGTAGAGTTGTAGACTAAAGAATAATTGGACTCATAGATTTATAAAAATTTAGCAACTCTCAGTTTTCAAGAGAAGCCTGGTTAGATTGTATCTCGGATTTTCTTTAATGGAGAATGAAGAAAATGAATCTTATAGAATGCAGGGCAGGTCAAGGCATATGCATTACTATTTTAGCCCTTGATTTTCCATTGGCAAGCATCAATTGGAAAGCCAGGATGACCCATTTTGATAGTGATTTGTAGAGGATATATGTAGGTTTTCTGTGAATTTCTTCATGCAATCCTTATTCTGATATTATTACTTCTTCTTTCGATAAGCATATGTGGGTGGAGAGAAGGTTCCTTTCCATTATATATTAGTCCATTTTCATACTGCAATGAAGAAATGCCCACGACTGTGTAATTTATAAAGAAAAAGAGGTTTAATGGACTCACAGTTCCACATTGCTGGGGAGGCCTCACAATCATGGCAGAAGGTGAAGGAGGAGCAAAGGGACATCTTATGTGGCAGCAGGCAAGGGAGCATGTGCTGGGCAACTGCCCTTTATAACACTATCAGATCTCATGAGGCTTATTCACTATCATGAGAACAGCACAGGAAAAACCCACCCCCTGATTTAATTACCTCCCACTGGATCCCTCCCATGATACATGGGGATTATGAGGGCTAGGATTCATAATGAAATTTGGGTGGGGACACAGTCACATCATTTTATTGGATTCTGATAGTGTAGAAGACAACTGCATTAAGCATAGTACATAGAAGGGGTCATGTGATGGGGACCAGATTAATCTTAATATCCCATCCCCTTGGTTGTAGCGATCAGCCCAATGATGGATTTGAGACTCAAACCAAGTCAAGGAGAATTTTCCCATGGAATTTTTGTATGGACACAATATTTTTGGGTTGCTAGTTGAGATGTTATGAGTCTGAATTGTCTAAGTGGGCATTCCCTAGCACCCTCTCAGTCTATCCTCACTCACGGAGGGAATGTTGTAAGAAAGAGAGAATGAGAGCAACATACACAGAGAAGCAGTGGGCAGCAGAGAGAGAGAGCGCGCACAAGCACACAAGTGGGAGGGAACTATGCAAAGTGTTTAAGTGCTCATATTCCATTGTTTCTTGCCAACTCCTCTGAACTCCCTTGTTTCAAGTGCTTATTACACTTCAGAGGTTTTGTGTTAGTTTTCTGTCATGTTCAATGCCGGGTTCAAAGTAATTATATATACTTGCTATTAAGCAACAACTCCTGCCTTACCTGCCTTACTTGCTGGGAAGGACTGACAAGTCTCAGATTCTTGGGAGACACAGGGTTTCAGAGAAAATATTATAGAATGGCCTTGGAGTTTAATCCATCCAAAGATGAAGTGGCAAGAAGTTGAATTTATACATTAACCTTAGGCACAAGTAATTTTTCATCCTAACCAACACCCTAACATTCTTTTGTAATGCCCTCAAGCTTTTAAGACATGACTTTTTTTTTCCTTCAGTTCATTTTATGTTTCTAGATTCAGCTGTCAACAGTTGCTTCTTTATTTTCTTGCTTCTGTTTCTTAGTTTTTTTTTTCATCTTTTGAGATATACTTGCACAACTGGTAGTTACTACAAAGCCGTGTTGACTATTATCTTTGAGCAGGGGAAAGTATGTCTCCCCTAATTCTCTAGGAATGCAGACACCTAAGCAACCGTGATCCTTTGATAATTCGGTGATCAGAGTCTTTGTTCTCCTGATCTCGGACTTCTACAGATTCATGACTACATGTCACAAAGAATAGCTGCCTTCCCCGTGGAAGTCTCAGGATCTGATGTTAGATTTGTCACATGGCCTTAAAAATGTGACTCAAGTTTGAGAAGATTCAAGGGTTAAAGGAAGCTTCCACCCCTAGGAATTGCCTCTTATCTTTCAGATGGTGGAAGATTCTGCCTGCTGTGTGCTGGTTCATTTTTTAGGTATGTGACCATTTTTTGATAGCTATTGAAAAGGAATGCAGAAGAGAGAATCCTTTGAAGTGATTCGAGGTCTCCCATTTGCCGCCCTTATTGCCAAGAGCACAGCTTCATTATAACATTTACTGGGGAGGGAGATGGCAGAGAGTGGAATGAGTATTAGATGTCAAGTTGGGGAGCCTGAGATGGGAGTCTCAGCTTTGTTCAAACTAGCTCTGAGGCCCTGGGTATGCTACTTATGTTTTGTACTCCTCAGATCAAGCATCTGTGAAATGAAGGAGATGGTAGTACTTGCTTCATGAACTTCTTGTGTGATTCAAAATAAAAATGAGGATATAAATATGAAAGTACTCTGTGTATGGAAGAGAGTGGCTGGAACATAAGGCAGTGTTCTTGTTAAGATGCCATACGTTAAAAGGCATAACACATTCTAGGAACATAATGCAAAATAAAAATCAACTCTGCATGGTGTAAGTTTGTTTTTTTGGAACAAAATATTTTTATTAGGAACTAGCCATTTGAGGAGGATTCTGTGTTTATAATCGTTGTGTAGCTTTAAAATGAAAAACTTTGCGTCTATACTGGGGGACTGGTAAAGTCTATGAATTGAGCCAGCATGTGCGTTCACAGTGAGTAAGGAGCTTGTTCTGCTTAAAAATTGCTAATATGTATTTACTAGTTTGGTGCATTCAGACTTGTCGATTCAGATTGTATAATTTCATAAAACTCAATATGGATGTGTAGGCACATGCAGTTCTATTGGTTATTTTGGCTGTGCTTGAACGTTTTCCCAAGAGAGAAATTGGGATCTGGGTTTTCCTCATGGCAGCATGTGCCATTCTACACTGTGCACATGCATACGCATATTTCCCATCCACCCACCAAAATTGCCAAATCACTGGAGTACTGAGGCTTCTGTGATATTAATCAGGAGCATTATGAATCATCTAAGAATCTGCAAGCCGTGGAGACTGACTTTGCCTGTGCATGAAGACTGCTACTCCCCTTGGTCATTAGGTCAGATGGTATAGGCTTTTAGGGGCCCTATAACTTGCCATCCGCAAACCCCCAGGGACCATGAAGCCAGGAAAGGGTTGCCATGTTTAAATTCAGAACTTGACAAGGGGATACTGTCTCTCATAGCCCTCCTGGTCTGTCACAGAATGGCTTGATTACATGGGCATGTGATGAAAGGCTCACTGTGATGCACTAGGGTTCTCGGCCTCTGTTCATGGATGATTTTGAAAAATAGCTCCAGAACAGCTAATTACAAAATAAATAAAAGCAAGTCTTTCTGTGCAGAAGAGTTCTGAAAACAAAAATAATGTCTTTTTTCCTCACAGCTTCCTTTCCAGATAAGCCCAAGGCCAAGAAATAACTCCCTGAGAGCAGGTTAGAAGGGGAAGTCTGAGGATATTTTAAAAATAGAGTTCACCAGTTTATTCACATGTGTAAAAGATGATTCTATCAATACAGGGAGGCCTGGACTTTCATTAAGAGGAAAATAATGCAGAAGGGTTTTAACTAACCAATTACTGAGAAATCTGTAGAATTATTTGGCAAAAATAAATAAATAGCAGGCAACAGTGAATAATTAAATGTGCACTGTAACACAAGACTTCTTCAAGAACTTACTGGAGAAAGGAAAACAGCAAACCAAATGTATAATCCACTAGCTAGGTCTAGTTAAGAAGGAATCAACAAGAGAATCCCATGGAAGGCAGATGCAAATTATTTTGTTTTCTAAGCACCTAATTCCCATTAATGCCACCCAGACCTGCAACACAGGCTTAGCTGGGTACAGTGGCTCATGTTTGTAATCCCAGCTCTTTGGGGGGCTTTGGCAGGTGAATCATGAGGTCAGGAGTTCGAGACCAGCCTGGCCAGCATTGTGAAACCCCATCTCTACTTAAAAAAAATGCAAAAATTAGCCAGGTGTGGTGGTGTGCACCGGTAATCCCAGCTATTTGGGAGGCTGAGACAGGAGAACTGCTTGAACCCAGGAGGCAGACGTTGCATCATCCAGTGCTGCTGGACTCCAGCCTGGATGACAGAGCAAGACAGTCTCAAAACAAAACAAAATGACAAAACAAAAAAACCCCACAGGCCATCAGCTCCATTGGGAAAAAAGGGATGGAAGAGGCTACAGGGAGGAGAACTATAGAGAGTGGTGCTCAGGTGCATAAGGCTCAGGATGAAAGAAGAAAAGGGAAATCCTGGGGAGAAGGTTGGAGACAGAGTGACAGAGAGAAATGCAGGGGCCTAAGGGAAAAAAATGGGGCACTATGAGGTGAATTGCTTCAGGGAAAGCCTGTGTCCCAGCCAAAGGTAGAATGTGGAACCTTTTTGGGGGGGGATGGAATTGGTTAAGAATTTGATGGCTGAGTAGGTTTAGCATGCGTTCTTTCAGAGCGTGTCTTCCTCTGAAGCTTCCTATAAGAGCCCCAGTCTCAGGCAGAAACATGTGAACTTTCCTGCAGTATCTGTCTTGTGCTCCTGCAGGATGCTTTTGCTCAGGGAGAATCCCTGTTCTGATGGTTGGAGATGGGGAGGCTCCAATGGGCAGAGCTTCCTATGGCTTTCAATCTGTCCTGGGTGAATTCCTTCTGAACATTTTCTATGCACGATGAAAGCAAGAACTCCAGATGGCAGGTCTGAGACCAGCAGAAACCTAGAGTAGAAGCAGATACACAATTTTAATCATGAAGGTCTTGCTATATTAAATTACACTGGAGACAGAGCACCACAAGTGCAGGTTGTAGCCCATTTCCTCATCTGTTACACAGAATAGACTAGGTGAGACAAATGTTCTCAAAAAGGGTGGGATACTTGAGAAAGGCAAGTGACAATTATTGCTATTTTGTATCAGAAGATATGTGCTTCTATTTTCACATGGTTTAAACTAGGGCATACTTCTGATGTGATTATCTGACATTTAGGCTCAATAAACAGGTTTCTATAAACGATTCACTGAAAATATGGAAACCCCTCTTCTTCTTGCTCTTCACTTTGTTAACATGGGGTGTTAGGACTCAGAAATGGACATCTGTGTTCATGTAGTCCTAATTGAAGAAACTGAGTTTCAAGTGCAGGAACTGAGGGCCCGAGAGGTTAGGTCATTTACCAAGTCAAGCCTATTCCATGCCAAGTGCCCATTATAGGATACCACTGTGCCACTCCAGAGTGGAGCTCAGGTGCATAAGATTCTGTGCCTTGCAGGTTCACTCCCTGTACCCCATCTCTGCTCTGGCCTGGTGTCCAGGATGGGATGCAAATGAGCTGACCATAATGAACCCCACTTAGTGCTGAGAGGAAAATCTGCAAAACACAGGCATGTAAAAGATTTGGGAAAGTTAGTTAAGCCAAATTCTACATGAATCCAAGGAATGGAAGTCTGGCTAAAAGGCTGGTTTTGAGGTCATTGGCAGTGTGATGACAGTGCTGGGTGGTCAGATTTGTGTGTGTGAGAGCGGGAAAGTTCCTAAATTACATGGAACCAGGAATCTGGAGGAACGTTGAACAGGTGGAAAACCTGGAAAGAAGCCTAATCAACAGCCAATTAAGCCTGGATTTCTTTGCAGCAGTGGTGGCCGTCTTGAGCCCCAACAACATTCTAACTTCCTGGTATAGAATACAAGGAAGGCACTTTTGAGTGCCTTTTGAGTAAAACCAACGCCCTTTTGAGTTATCTCCAGCTGTACGTTCCCCAGCACCTTCCTCACATGCATAAGTTTCTGGAGGTGCTCCAGATCCACGAGGAGGCCAGCTAGATAAGCAACAAAGAACTCCTCTTTTCTTGGCCTAACCAGTGTTCTCACTTTAGTTGAGTGAGAAAAGAATGCATCCTACCAATCTCATTTAAGAGTCCTGCGAAATTAGAGATAAGAGGTTACTTTCTGGAAACCATGACAGTGTTTTCTTGGCAGACTGCATATAGAGACAGGAATTCCCACACAATCACAGTCTTTTGAGTATCACTGTAGATCATGCACTGTCACCAACATGGGGAAAGGAGGTTTTCTTATTCTCCTGCTGCAGCCGGTGTGCTATATTCACCTTCCCCTTCTCCTTTCAGGTCCTGTAGAGGAAGCGATACTTGCTACCAGCCATCTTGGTCTATGGGACACTGGTCGGCAACCAAATAGGGTCAATTCTGTTTCTGGGGGCCATAGCATCTGGACCTATGTCATCTCCTCTGGCCTTAATACCACAGACTGGCCTTTACCAGAGCTCTACTCAGGTGCTTCCCCTAGTGATGGAGTCTGTGTTGCTTCCTCCTGAGCATGCACCAGTTCTTAAACACCATGCTCCTCATTGTTCAGCTATGAGCACTCCTGCCATTCCCCTATATACTCAGCTTCTTCTTCTTGAAGAACACATTAAAGTTAGTTATTGCCCCCAGAAACAAACAAACAAAAAAAGCCCTCTTGCTTCTTTGGGGGGTTCACCCATCCCAGGGTGTGTTTGTATCCAGCTGGACTTTTAGACCATAAGAAAGGTCCGTCCTAACAATCCCATAACTACCCATGGCTGGGCTGATTGCTGGAAAGGTCAGCCTAGGGTGCATGCTCTTCAGTGTGCAGTCTCACCCTGGGTATATGCATCCTGTGCCCTTTCATTTTGAGGGGTTATTTTGCCCGGAACTCTGCTTTGGGGTTTCTTGTCTTCACTTCTTCATAGTTAAGGTGCTTCCTTATTTATTCCTTTTGATATACTTTGGCTCTGTCCCCACCAAAATCTCATCTTGAAATGTAGCTCCCATAATTCCCACGTGTTGTGGGAAGGACCCAGTGGGAGGTAATTCAATCATGGGGGTGGGTCTTTCCCATGCTGTTCTCATGATAGTGAGTAAGTCTCATGAGATCTGATAGTTTTATAAAGGGGAGTTTGCCTGCAGAAGTTCTCTCTTGCCTGCCTCTGTGTAAGATGCCCCTTTGCTCTTTCATCTTCCAATGAGCCAATTAAACATCTTTGCTTTATAAATTGCCCAGCTTCAGGTATGTCTTTATCAACAGTGTGAAAACAGACTAATACACCTTTTGATGAAATAAAAGCAAATCTGGCTCGGTGCAGTGGCTCACACCTGTAATCACATCACTGTGAAAGGCTGAGGTGGGTGGGTCACCTACAGTCAGGGGTTCAAGACCATCCTGGCCAACATGGTGAAACCCTGTCTCTACTAAAAATACAAAAATAAGCTGGGTGTGGTGGTACATGCCTGTAATCCCAACTACTCAGGAGGCTGAGGCAGGAGAATTGCTTGAACCCAAGAGGTAGAGGTTGCAGTGAGCCGAGATTGTGCCAGTACACTCCAGCCAGGTGGCAGAGTGAGACTGCATCTCAAAAAAAAAAAAAAAAAAAAAAAAAAGGGAACAAAAATCTCTGAAACCTAAGCTTGGCTCCTGAGGTGGCCCAGACACATTCTAAGACCTAATTCCTTTTCAAGTTTAGTGTCCTTTACAGACTGGGGAGTTTGAGGTAAAGAAAGGTCAGGAGGACCAAAGACTATTTAATTAATGCATTATACAGAAACCACTGCAGCTGTTTTAAGTAGAAGGACATTTAATAGAAGGAATAAGGTGGTTATAAAATCCACTGGGCCAGTACTACTAGGCCATATTTTCAGGAATGACTTCCAGGAAATTATGAAATTGATCCTCCAGGGTACCATCTCTCTAGCTACCACTGTTTGTATATTCAAGAGCACATCTCATCAAGAAGCTGCCATCACTGTGGCAGCTGTGTAACTGCCCAGGAAGCTGGAGGAGGGACCCTGCACACTTGGAGAAAAGCCTCATGTTTCTTGGTCTGTGCTGGTCAGGGGTATAGCAGCCAAGAGGGACAGGCAGGTAGTCACTGCCTCACTTCTGCCTTTGAAATCTTATAGGAGTGCATCCAGGCTTCAGGCAGAGCCCTAACTGCAGGAGAATCTGGGAAACATAACTTTTGGGTTTCAACCTCTCTAACTGAAAGATGGTAGCACAGAGGTTTAGGAACCTAATTCACAGCATTCACCTCAACTGTTGATGGCTTTTATGCATCTGCTGCATAAATTTTCAGAGTTACAATATCATTATAGGGAAATATATTGTAGAAAGAGATCTTGAAAATTATATATGTAGTATCTCATTTTAGAAGTGGAAAAACTGAGGTACAGAGGAGCAAAGTGACTCTTCTAAAAGCCACAATGGTCATTCTCTGCAGAGTCAGGGCATTAATGCCCACCTCTTAGCTCTAGATTATTTCCAATTCAGCACTTTTCACTTAGGGGTCCTTGGGCCTGCAGGAGGGCACACAGGGTTGTGTTAAGAGTACAAGCTAACAGGCCAGGTGTGGTGGCCTATAAGCCCAGCACTTTGGGAGGCTGAGGCAAGCAGATCACTCAAGGCCAGGAGAATTGCTTGAACCTGGGATGTGGAGGTCACAATGAGCCGAGATTGCACCCCTGCATTCCACATTCCAGCCTGGGTGATAGAGTAAGACTCAGACTCAGAAACAAAACAAAACAAAAGGGCCAGGCATGGTGGCTCATGCCTGTAATCCTAGCATTTTGGGAGGCCGAGGCAGGTGGATCATGAGGTCAGGAGTTCGAGACCAGCCTGACCAATATGATGAAACCTTGTCTCTACTAAAAATACAAAAATTAGTGGTGGCACACGCCTGTAATCTCAGCTACTCAGGAGGCTGAGGCAAGAGAGTTGCCCGAACCTGGGAGGCGGAGGTTGCAGTGAGCCAAGATTGTGCCACTGCACTCCAGCCTGGGTGACAGAGTGAGACTTTGTCTCAAAAAAAAAGTATAAGAAATCAGAGCAAAGTGAGGTTAATGCTGAATTAATTTTACATGTAATTTTAATTATGGGGGAAATAGTGTTGTTTGCCTTAAACCAAAGCACTATGTTAATGTGCACACATTTGTATTATAAATGGGATTTCCTGCAAGGGTAAGACAGACCAGGTTTCAGGACTTGCTTCCAGGGCCTACTCACTTCCTTGTGCTGTTGGGGACCATTCTAGGAAAGAGCTTGAGAAGCTTGGCAGCACCCCATGCTGCCTTTCTCATCTCAGATATTGTCATAATGTACTTCTGAGTAGTGCCATATAAAGTAAGTTTCATTTTTCACTCAAATGCCACTTGTTCTGTGAGGTCTTCCCTTATGCTCCCATTATAATTAATTGCTTTTTTTTTTTTGAAAAAAGAAAGAATGCCACTTGTTCTGTGAGGTCTTCCCTTATGCTCCCATTGTAATTAATTGCTTTTTTTTTTGAAAAAAGAAAGAGAAAGAAAGGTAAGAAAGAAAGAGAGAAAGAAAAAAAGAATGAAAGTGAGAAAGAAAGAGGAAGAGAAAGAGAGAGAGAGAACAGGAATCTTGCTCTATTGCCCAGGCTAGAATGCAGTCTAAAAATAGGCATTAAAAACCTCTTTTATGCCAATAATTGTGCTTAACAATGGAGACAGGAAGAAATAAGGGAGGAAAATAACAAGCAGCCAACCAATATTTCATTTAAACCTGTGAAATGCTATGCAATTGCTGAGGAGTGATTTACTTCCAATTATGTGGTCACTTTTAGAATAGGTGTGATGTGATTCTGAGAAGAATGTATGTTTTGTGGATTTGGGGTGGCGAGTTCTGTAAATGTTTATTAAGTTTACTTGTTCCAGGTCTGAGTTCAAGTCCTGGATATTCTTGTTAATTTTCTATCTCGTCGATCTGTCTAATATTGACAATGTGGAGTTAAAGTCTCCCACTATTATTGTGTGGGGGTATAAGTCTCTTAGTAAGTCATTAAGAACTTGCCTTATGTATCTGGGTGCTCCTGTATTGGGTGCATATATATTTAGGATCATTAGCTCTTCTCGTTGCATTGATCCTTTTGCCATTATGTAATGTCCTTCTTTGTCTCTTTTGGTCTTTGTTGCTTTAAAGTCTATTTTATCAGAGACAAGAATTGCAACTCCTGCTTTTTTTTTTTTTTTGCTCTCGATTTGGTTGGTAAATCTTCCTCCTTCCCTTTGTTTTGAGTCTTTGTGTATCCTTGCATGTGAGATGGATCTGGATGCAGCATACCAATGGATTTTGGCTTTTTATCCAATTTGCCTGTCTGTGTCTTTTGATTGGGGCATTTAGTCCATTTAAATTTAGGATTAATATTGATATATGTGAGTTTAATACTGCCATTTAATGCTAGCTGGCTGTTTTGCCAATTAATTGACATAGATTCTTCATTATGGTGATGCTCTTTACCTTTTGGTATGATTTTGGAATGGCTGATACTGGTTGTTCCTTTCTATGTATAGTGCTTCTTTCAGAAGCTCTTGTAAAGCAGGCCTGGTGGTGATGAAGTCTGAGTACTTGTTTGTTCACAAAGAATTTTATTTTTCCTTCACATATGAAGCTTAGTTTGGCTGGATATGAAATTCTGGGTTGAAAATTGTTTCCTTTAAGGATGTTGAATATTGGCCCCCACTCTCTTCTGGCTTGTAGGGTTTCTGCTGAGAGATCTGCTGTGAGTCTGATAGGCTTCCCTTTGTGGGTAACCTGACCTTTCACTCTGGCTGCTCTTAGTATTTTCTCCTTCATTTCAACGCTGGTGAATCTAATGATTATGTGCCTTGGGGTTGCTCTTCTTGAGGAATATCTTTGCAGTGTTCTCTGTATTACCTGCAGTTGAGTATTGTCCTGTCTTGCTAGGTTGGGAAAGTTTTCCTGGATCATATCCTGAAGAATATTTTCCAGCTTGGATTCATTCTCTTCGTCATATTCAGGTACACCTATCAAACGTAGATTAGGTCTTTTCACATAGTCCCGTATTTCTTGGAGACTTTGCTCATTCCTTTTTACCCTTTTTTTCTCTAATCTTGTCTTCTCATTTTATTTCATAGAGTTGGTCTTCAACCTCTGATATCCTTTCTTCTGGTTGATCAATTCAACTGTTAAAACTTGTGCATACTTCATGAAGTTCTTGTATTGTGTTTTTAAGCTCCACGAATTCACTTATATTCCCCTCTAAATTGTCTATTCTCATTAGCATTTCGTCAAACCATTTTTCAAGGTTCTTAGTTTCTTTGCATTGGATTACAACATGTTCTTTTAGCTCACAGAAGTTTCTTATTGTCCACCTTCTGAAGCCTGATTTTGTCAATTCATCACACTCATTCTCCATCAGGCCTTGTTCCCTTGCTGTTGAGGAGCTGCGATCCCCTGTAGGAGGAGAGGCATTCTGATTTCGGGTGTTTTCAGCCTTTTTGTGCTGGTTTCTTCCCATCTTTATGGATTTATCCACCTGTCGTTTTTGTAATTGCTGACTTTCAGATTGGGTCTCTGAGTGGACGTCCAGCTTGTTGGTGATGAAGTTTTTTCTGTTTCTTAGGTTTCCTTCGGTGGACACCCCTCCCCCACAGAGCTGGACCTTCCCGAGTTCAGCTGTGCTTGCTGTGAAATTCTCAATCCTCAGGATTTCCAATTGCTGTTTTTTTTGTGGAGGTGGGACCAGCTGAGCCTGATCACCTGGCTCCCTGTCTCAGAGCCTTTTTTTTTTTTTTTTTTAGTTGAACGATCGATTCTCGGCCAGGTGTTCCAGTCACCTGTTGAAAGGGTGCCGGAATCTGTGTAATTTCCCTTGCTGCGACCCACTCTGCTGGCTGAAACAGCAGCATTGAGATTCGTGGCACTTTTTTGCCCGGGAATCTCCTGATCTGGCTCCCTGTTTCAGTCCCCTTTTCAATCAGCTGAATGGGCGACTCTGCCTTCCCAGAGCTCCAAATGTCAACTAAAAGGGCACCCAGTCCCGTGTACTCTGCACTGAGAACTGCCGCACTGAAGTGCTGGCAAAACAGCTGCACCGGCCAAAAGAGTCATGCTGGTGACCCATGGGGCTCCTCCGCTGGGAATCTCTTGGTCCGTTGGCAACAAAAGTTCATCTGAGAGTGTGGCATCCACTCACTCTCTGTGCTTTCACTGGGAGCTGCAATGCTGAGCTGCTGCTAATCAGCCATCTTGGATCTCTCCAAGATGGAGTGATCTCTCCAATTGCTCCTTTCTCTGCACTTTCAGTGCCCCATATTTATTGCTGGATTAGAGAATGAATTACAGTGTGCCTTGTTTTATAGTAAAATCCACATATTCCTATCTCTTTTATAAGGATGTGAGGCCATCCTTATAAAAGAGAATTTTTTATATTCTGTATATATACATTCTGAATTGTATATATACATTCTGAATTGTATATATACATTCTGAATCCCAGCACCTAGCACAGTGCCTTTTCATATGGAATGAAGTGGTGGTGGGCATGTGAGTGTTTCCTCTCATTCTTTCCTCCTCTTTGGGTAGCATAGGATGGGGCTGCTCTGTTCCTTGTGGCAGGGCCATGTGCCTTGGTCTAGCTGATGAAATGAGGGTGACATGCGTCACTTCTAGGCTGAAGCAGTGAAACGGTCTTGTGTGACCCTCCAAAATTTTCTCCTCTGCTTTGATGACTGTGGAGGTCTTATATTGGGATGACAAAGCCACAAGAAGGAAATAGGGTGGCTTCCATGGAGAGTTGCTCCAACCCAGAAAGGACTTGGCTGTGGGGAAATAAACTTTTGCTGTGTTCAGCCATAGAGACTCTAGGGTTTGTTTTCCCAGCCTGGGCTAGCCTTTCCTGACTCAGACAAGTGGCCTATAATTCATGGAATTGCATAGAGAGCCCAGATACCTATAGATATATTTCCTCAATGATACAATTTATTTGCAACTTTCCTCTTCCTCCTTGATATAACCTCACTTAGACATTGGGAATTCTGAATGAGAAAGTGTAACATGCTGTTAAACTCTACAGGGGCCATAACTGGACAGAAGTTGTCATCCAATTCAATTATGTCATTACCCAGTCTAGGAAGGACTGAGGCCATTTGGAAAGCCATGAATGTCCCCAGCAGATGGGAAGGTACCATATCTCACCCAGGAGTTGCTGTACCTTTGACACGTGAGGGAAATTTACAACCCCAGTGGCTCACCTTCTCCATCTTGGCACATGCTAATTTTACTTTATTGTCTGTAGGGAGCACAGGGAGACATGGGTTGACTCAATGATGTTTTACTCTCCATGCACAAATTTTACTTTGTGTATGTGTTATTGGTAGCTTTCTGCATTCATTATAGATGTGCATTTATCTTTTATACATATATTGCAATCACATACATGCAACATTTGGAGATGATTTCTGGGAACTTCAAAAAAAAATCAGAAGACAACAGGTGTTTCAAACTGATCTTGTCTTTTACTGGTTTAGTCTCAGAATATTTTGCCATCATTGACAGAAAATTTTATTCTGGCTCAACCTCAGGCAAGATAGTTCTCTCTGCACATCCATGTCCTTCTCTGAAAAGTGAGGCTAAAACTTACTCTTCAGGTTGTGTGGAGATTGGAGAGAATGGTTAAAGGATCCAGCTCATTACTTGGCAATTTGTAGGTATTTTATTACAATAATTGGTAATACATATGTGCTATATTCAGATAGAACATTGCTGTTTGAAAATACTTTATTTTTGAATTTCAATTGACCCTCACCATGGCTCTTTGAAGAAAATTTTATTTATTTTGTAGCAGAAGAAAGTGAGGCTTAGAGAGGGCACAGTGAATTGTACAAGGTCACAGACCTAAAAAGTGGGAGACCTAGAATCGAATCTGACTCTTGTCCTGATGCTGTAGTTGGGAGGTGCCTTGAAGCAGTGATTAACAGCAGAGCAGGGAAGAAAACAGCCTGGGGTTGTTAGTACGGTGCCTGAAAGAAAGGGCTTCAGCAAATGGTTATGACTATTGTGTGATAGGTACTGGTACCCATTACCTATGTCTCCCAGTTCATTATTTCAAAGTAATTCATCATCAGGGACCCTTTGGCCTCATCCAATTGACTTCTACAAATAAAGCAGATGTATTGTTCAGACCATGCTATGTAAACCATTGTGAATAATCCAAGCATTTGAACAAAAGAGGAACAAATTATTAAAAATTTTCTGGTGGTACAAAAGTAACTGTGTTTTTGCCATTGAAAGTAATGACAAAAATTGCAATGACTTTTGCACCAACCTTATAGTTTGTATATAGTCATTCGCCAGTCAGAAAGCAATTCTCTGTATATTAAAATGTTAGAAATAAAATATGGCACTTCTCTGGGGTACAATATAAGAACCAGAGGTTTGTACCTTAAAGAAGTTACCATGTATCACATGTCATATGCCTCTTTTCCTCCCAGATGCCAGAGAGCCAAGATGCTAGCTTAGTTTAGGATGGAGAATAATTGTGCATGTCAATATTTATCCTATTCCAACACTCAAATTAGCTCCTCTAATAATCAAGCTGGAAAACACACCTCCCCCCTTGTAACCTGTTCTCTTACATGCAGCATTCTTCTGATACAGTTACTCATTTCAATTAATCTGAAAACAGAGGGAGTTGAGCTGCCCATCCATTTGGCAAGGGATTTGGGAATAGGATCAAAGTTGGTTTTATTTCAATAGGGTCCCTGGTGAGCTGTTAATTACTTGGGTTTCAAATCTGATGGCATTTGAAATAGAATATTGAATTACACCTGTGTTTGGGGGTCAGTTTATCTTCTGATATGAAGGTAGATTTGTGGCAGGAAGGAACAGGAGGAAATGAAGTTAGTTTTCTTCCTGTGTTTGATGGGGGAAGGTCGTTGTTGCTGAAATATTCCTCAGGGCTTTGCATACTGGGTTAAACCAATAGGGAAAATTATGTTTCAGGAACTCTGAGCAAGAGCAGACCTCCAATTATCCCTCAAACAGATTAAAAAATGTAATCTTAGACTTGTTAATATGAAATATCACTTGCATAGTTACACAATTTCATTTTTATTTTTTTAGTTTTCAGTACATAAGGTGAATTGAAAACCAGTTTGGTGGAAAACTGAAAGTGGAATTAATGTTTCTGACTTTACTATTCTAATATTTGTCTAGAACATTTAGATTCCAAATTTATTGAAAAATAAGCATTTTGTCTATTTGCAAATTTACACTTGTCAGAGGGAGATATCTTATTTTGGAATATTTCACTTGCTCACTAATCTCCAAACACCTGCCTCCTTTCTGTTCCTTAGTCTCTCCAGGCTCTTCCTTGCCTTGAGGTGCTTGCTTTTTGCCCCATCTGCCATTTCCTAGCTCTGTGTGTTTTATTGTTTAGGCTTCAACTCCAATTTCACTTCCTCCCAGAGGCTTTCTCTCCCACTGACGGTCTCATCACCCTATGTATTCCTTCCAAGCATTGACCACAATTTGTATGTATTTAATTCATTTATTTGTCACAATTGTGGTGTGCTTTGCTCATGGGAAAAGGCAGGGGAGGGGTGTAGCCTGTCTCCCATACTCCTGTATCTTCAGTACTTAGCATGGTTCCTGGTATCTTATAAGAATTTGGTATTTCTTTAGTGAATGAACAAACACATGGAATGAACACAAACCATGGCCAAACCTTCTCTTTTAGTGCACTGACCAAACTGTTTGGATAATGTGCTATTCAGGTTCAGTCTTTATGGCTTAAAATTTAATTTTATGAAGCTGGACAGTAACTGAAAATCTGTTGCAAACCTAAGCCATTTTTGGCCGGAGAAAACTTTGACAACACTCTGTATTTGGGAGCCGAGCTGTTTAGACACTAAGGACTGCTACAGTTTCTTTCCTGATTTCCCTTTAGAATATATCTTTGTTTCTACATCTGTGGGTCATTCCTGTTGTTTCCCCCTTCCCCCCTTTTTTACATTCTGCTTTTTGCCTTTATTTCTGCCTCACACAAACTGCTGACCATTTTCTCATGGGTTAGCTAAGAAATAAAAGCTATCTTTCTTTTATCAAATTCATAGTAGCTATTACTAGTAGAACTGATGGCAGCAGAATAAAACTGACAACGACTAAAACAACTTATGGTAGAGTTTGTCATTGGCTAAAAAAAATCGATGGCAAAATTAAATCTTCTTGACAAAATTTAGACATGCAAAATTTGATTTAGGAAAAATTAAACTTTCTTGAAGTAAAGAAAACTCAAAATGGCAGAAGCCATAACTGTTAAAATTTGATCTGGCTAAAAGAAAATCCTGATTTTTAAAATACTTTTATAAAATGTCTAAGGAAAAGGATTGATGCTGACCAAATAATGTCAATACAATGAAAATAACCACAAGATGAACACACTTGCCTTATTTAATCAAGAGAAGGTGAGGCTGGAGGAAACTCAGTGAATACATCTTAAAGTAGAGGAACGGCTATTACGCTGAAGAATGGATTGTGTTCTCATTTCCACTGACAAAGAGAAAGGTCTGGGAACATAGGAGGGAGCTTTGGAAGAACTTCTCGTTCACAGCTGCCTGGGAGGCCCTGAAATGCATTAACACAACCTGGGCAGTGAGGGATCCTAGAAGTACGTATGTGGTGGGGGGAGCCCACTCTGAAGTTTCTGAAAGAAAATGTAGTAGGAAGCTCTCATTCTGAGGTGGTTTAAGTGCATTCCTTTCTGTCTGAAGGCACAAAGATAAATGAAGAGTTTTCACCCTCTCAAAGACTCTTTTAGGCTCATATTTCTGTGACTTTATGACATTTTAAAATTCTGTTTTGCTCTTTCATAAGAAAGTGAAATTATGCTGTTTGGAAAATGGAATGATAAAGCTCTGTTGAGATGTTGCTTTATATTTTAGTGTTAAAACTTTAGTGTTGTTTAAGTGGTTTAAAGATTGTTGTGTTCCTTTGACCTAGGTTTTGTAACTCTAATATTTTTTAGGAATTAGTTTTCTGTGTGTGCAATTCTGTGAATAAAATGGTCACTGTGATGACTCCTAAGGATCATGGGTTTAAACTTGGAATAACAGAAGTTTTCACTTCAAAGGAGGAAACATCTAAAGGTTGAGGGAGAACAAACGATCCTTTGTGATAGCAAAAATGAAATTACAATCTTTTGGAGAAATAACATACAGGCTGTATAAATGAAGAATCTTTCATGATAGCTTCATATACATATATTTGAAAAATGCAGGCCATCATATAACTGATTGTGATTTCTAGGGCTACAAGTCTGTAATAAAGGGTTGCACCAAACAGGTGGGATGGGAGACTGAATGAAAAGATAGGTCCCCTGAATTATCCTAGGGGACAGGAAGTGACTCTGATCAAAACAGGAAAAGGTTACTATGAATGAAACCAAGATGGCAACCATCAGTAACAGGCAAGATAGTGCTTCTTCTGATGACTGGGAGAGTTACTCTGTTTTCTCTGCTCCTCTAGCATGTGGGCATCATGGGGGAGACAGTAATTGTGAAGAAGGGATCATCAGCATTCAGGATGAAAGAAGCAAAGATATATAGTATGCGGAAGGAGGCTGTGAACTAGAGAGAAACTGAAAGAGAATTCTAGTCTGTTTCTCAGTAATTACATTCAATAAAATCCTGGGAAATGCTAGGAGACCAAATATAGCAGTGAGTACTATACTTCTTAGAAAAGTAGTAAGTAATAAACCATCAGTGGTTGTGGATGAGGTTAATGCGTTTTGCAGACCTAAGTGCCAGGAATTCTAAGGTACTGTTGGCCATCTCTCAGGCTAATGTTAGGTCAGATCATATAGCATATTTTGTTAATATAGCTTTGTGGTAAGAATATTTGTCTTGTATTTCAAATACTCCAGGAGTGTAGGAGAATGGAATATATGCCACCTGCTGACAAAACAGGAAACAAAATACCTGGAGGAAATCATGGAGTCTTGTGCATGTATGTTATGGCACCAGGAAGGCAATGCATATTTTCCTCTTTGCTTGGCTTAGAAAATAGTCACATATCTAGTTTTTAAAAATATCAACTTTCATGGGGATGATACCAGTAGATAAGGAAATCTACAAGGGCTGGATTAAGTTATTGATGCCTTTTGTTGAGGATTAGAAATTACTAAAAGAACCGTGTAAATACACATAGACACACACATAAATATGCACACACACATGCATATACTTGTTTTTATCTATGTGCTTCTATTGAATTTCCTATGGTGATTAGTAATAAAGTTATTTTTGTTTTTAAAACTGAAGTGTTTATTATTAAAGTGTATGTAATTAAAAATTATTTATTTTTAAAGGCATATCTGAGTACATCATACTTTTTATTTAATAATCTTGTCATTTAGACCTCAAAGCCACATCCATGACTCTCATCTATCTAGTGAAGGATACCCTTATTTCAGGCAAAGTACCTAGGAGGGAGAGTCTTGCACACCCAGATTTCTAAATTGATGGTTTATGCCAGGGCATCTCTTTTCTGTAATCCTCTGAATAATTAGTGTTTGATATAGAAGAAAAACATAGAGAATTGACCTTAAACAAGATGCTTTAGTTCTGTATATTTTTGTATGAATTATGGGTCTAACAGAAGCCTGGATGTTCAAGCCAGTTTTGAACATTAGGAATGTGGGCTATTAAAAGGTTGGTTTATTATAGACAGACATGAATTTCTAAGCAATTTACATTGGTCAGATGAAGTTGTTCTATCTGCACTTCTTGCTGAATAGACTTAAAAAGTCTTCGTATGTAAATTGTTTAAAGATAGGTTTTTTGCATGTGAAAAAGAGTTGACAAGTAAATCTAATATTGACAGGATTATAGCTTATGAATATTTATGACAACTAAGTACCCTTATATGGATTTCCTGTTGCCTCCTGCAGCCCTCTCCTCTCCAAGAAATTTCAGTGTGGAGAGAAAGAAAGTTTTACCGTCAATTTGTGCCTGAAACACAAGATGAACAGACGTCTTCTGCATTAAAAAAGGACATAGGCATGCATTAAATCCCTTATGTCTTACTTTTTAATGATGCAATTGTGAATTATGTTCTTGTTGCATTTGTAATTAGAGGCTGCAGCAGATGGTGAAGACTTATTTTAAAGTGATGTGTCTATTAAAATAAGCCACACTGCCAAATGATTGTTCACTCTAACAGCATCTTTACACCCCTGAAACACTCTGATGCTTTGTTGATGTGCGGTTGATTACCACAGCTGATTACATATGTGCACATATTTGCTCAAAAATGTATCAGGGATATTTGATATGTGCAATACTTTATTTTAAAGTTTGTGTTATCACAATTACAGATAATGAAGCTTTCAATGAATTATTCAGTTACACCATCTACAAAGGGAAAGCACTGATTTCCCTTTTCAATAAAATTAGGCATGAATCTTTCTAAACTATTGAGGCCGATCCTCCCCACACAGTGGGAGAAGCTTTGAACGGAGAATGGGGAATTTCTGAGTATTGAAAGATTCTCTTATCCAAAATCTTGAAAGGAGCAGGTTTTGTAGGGTGCATTCAGTCCATGAATAGTGATGGTTTCTCCAGCTAAATGTGGGGATACGGGGAGACAGGGATTGAGTAAGGGCCAGGTAAAAATACAGTAGAGTAAGTAGTGAAATTGATGGCACGTATTAGAACAGGTTAATCTGTGATAACAAACAATACCTAAATCTCAGTGGCTTACAAAGAGTCACTTCTCTCTGACTACATGTCTAGCATGGTTTATAAAAGGGACTCTGCATCATAGTCCATAGGGACCAGGCTGATGGAGACAACATCTCCACACAGCCTTCTGCAATCCCTTTGCCAATAGAAGAAAGATGTGGTGGCCTATATACTAGCCTTTAAACTTCTTTCTGGAAGAGTCACATGACATTCCCATTTATATTTAATTGGCCAGAGCAAGTCATGTGATGAAACCTAACCTTAAGAAGGCAGAGAAGTACAACACTACTCTATGCTTGGACAAATTTAGTGAACAGCAGTCATGACCAACTCATGGTGTGATTCGCTGCTAGGCTATGCATGCTTTTTCCACCATCTACTCCGACTGTTCCAGTTCTAACGCTGTGGCCTTGAAGTAACACCAGATTGACCCTTTTATGTTTAGCAATGTATGTAGAGACTTAGAAAAAGGTTCAAGTTACCTGGAGGGGCAGAGAAGTCCTCAGTTTAACATTTCCCAAACTGTGCTATTTTAAGAGGTGTTAATGCAGAAGAAACAATTCCATGGTCAACTGAATCTGGGAATCTTCAAGTAAGCAAAGTTATACAAATGTCTTTACTGCTTAGGGCCTTTAATATGTTACTTTCAATATTCATATAGCCACCACTGTGTGGATGATTTCTCAATTCCGCAGCATCCCTTTTTCAGGGAAATTCTTATGGGACACTGTTCTGTGGGAACATGCTTTGGTAGTGCTGCTCAGGTCTCTCCCAGTGGTGCCTAATAGTAGGTTTGGTCATCATTTTGGCTTTTGGGTTGGTGAACACATTGAGGTGCTGGGAGGATGTTGCATTTGGACAGGGTCTGGAAGCTCCTGGCCCCTACCCATCATACCTTGCCCTACATATTTCCACCTGGGTAGATTGTGTCAGAATTGAACTTAATTATTGAATACTCGGTGTCTGTTGAATCAGAGAATCAGTTGTTAATTTGGGAAAATGCTGCAGAATCGGCTTTTCCCCAACCCTCACCATCTCTCTATCCTGGAAAGGTAGGAATATGATTTTGATGGAGTAGGGGCAGAGAAGAAATTCTGTGATGGGAAAATGCATATGTTCTTTGCAGACTGAGCAAGGCTGACAGTTTTAGGGTTGGGAAGGCTCTGTGCCATGATTCCAATCCCAAGAGACAGTTAAAATACTTCTCTGATATTAAATAATTTATATATATATATAAAACACTTAGAACCAGGTACATTGTAAGCAGTATGTGTTATTATTGTTATTATTATTACTGGGCTACTAAAACAATGGCAATGACAAAAATAGCTAGTAGCTTTGAATACGTTACAGGTTCTAAACACTGTGCTAGGTTTCTGGATAATCTCATTTGGTCATTAAAACACCCTGTAAGAAGTAGCTACTCTTATGCCCATTTTATAGATAAGGATACTCAGTCTAAGACAGGTTAACATATTTGTCTAAGGTCACATAGCTAACAAGAAGCAAAGGTAAGATTAGATGAACCCAGGCAAGCTGACTATGTTCTTAACCATTCTGCCACTGTAACAATTATTCCTTCCACTTGCTAGTGGTTTATGGTCCTTACAGCACATTTGTATAGGCTATGCCACTTGTTCTCCACACTCAGTCAAATGGCATGTTCATTTTCAGGGATAAAGAAATGAATCTGAAAGAATTTGTTGAATCCTCTAAGAAAAGGCATCTTAGCAGTTTTCTATATGTCTTTTTCTATCATATATCTTATTCCTTTCCATTTTATTTTTCTCTAGCTCTTTTCCATTTTATTTAATTTTTTCTCACTTATCCCTCCATTCTGTAGTTTGAATTCGCAGCCTGTGAAGAACTAAAAAACAGTCCCTTAGGATAGTCACAAAAATATCCAGAGAAGTATTAATATAAACTGCGAATAATGTATCTGATCACCTGAGCCCAAAATATGTGAATTTGAATGCCACTGGATTTTGTTTAATTTAACAAAATCTTCCCTCAATGTAGTCTGTGTGTCAGGTCTTTGGGGAAGTCAAAGTATGTCCAAAACAGACACACACACACACACACACACACACACACACACCCAGGCACACCCCAATGACAGAAGATTGAAAGATCCACGCTACACAAATCCTCTGAGATGAGCATAGTGGGAGGCGTCAACAGCCATGGTCTCTGTGCTTTGGTCTTCTCTGTTCTCCTTCAAAACTTCCCTTTCATCATGCTTTATTCAAGAAATAAAAACAGAGGGGAAGACAGGGCTGTAAGGACAAGGAACTAGAAAAGGGGAACCAGGAAAGCTCTGGAAAAGTGTGAAAAGAAAGGGTGATTAACCTGCATGAACATGGTTTACTGAGTGGAATTTTAGCTGCCTTTCAGCTACACAGTCCAAGTGCTAGGCATACTGGGAGAACTGTGGGAAGCCATGTGAGAATGACACCACCACACTTTCCACGTAGATGAAGGGTATCTTGAGTGTAATAATGAGCAGCTGTCTTTTTACTCAAATGACAACATGAAAGGGAGAGGCTTGGAATTTCAGCATTTGCCACCAATGTTTAATGCAAGGTTAAGTGGCAGCTGTTCTGGTCCTGGGTCAGGAAATGTGTGTGAGGGGCAGGGCAGCACCAGGGAGCACAGCAAAAGTGGGACCTTCAGGAAACCAAAGAGCCTGAATGACTGAAGGTTCTGGGCCTTCAGAGTTCTATCGTTTTACCTTAATAATAAAGTTTTTTTTTTTAAATAATAGACTGAATTACTTAAATGTTGAAAAATTATTTAAGAAATATATCCAGGATTATAGCAGTCAGATGATTTTGATGAAGTATTTTATTTGAGTTGATCAATGTTTATAAAAAATTGATATTCAATGCCTAGGTTAGCATGCATGCATCCTCCAGGTAGTTTCCTAGTCAAGGAGTCACTTGGTAGAAGTGGCTGGCTCTCCAGATATTTGTGAGGGCTCCCTGAGGGATCCATAGGTGGGTTCACTTTAAATGTCTGTGTTTAGAATAACAATAAATCTGCTTGTGTTCTTCACAACAGTAAGTAACTGCAGTTATGAAAACACACTCAGGACTTCATAAATAGATGTAATAGAACAATTAATCTAATGAGAATATCAGGGAAGTGGCTGAGGTAGTCTTTAAGCAGGCTTTGTGCTGTAAGTCTATGACCATTGTATTTTTCCAAGAGATAATGAGCCAAGGTGGCTTCTCAGCTAATAAGAAGGCAACAGGATATAGCTGAATGTATATGTGGAGTCTGGGACCTTTATTTTAATTCTGGCTTTGCCAATAGCACCAGGTCACCTTGTGAAAATTGCTGATCATCTCTGATTTTGGTAACTCATCTGGAAAATGTGGAAGCTGGTGGGGTGATCTCCAAGGTCCGGTCTAGCTTTAAAATTCTATGATGCTAGGAATATGGTTTGCCCATCAGTGAAAAGTCACTGAGCCGACCTTGGAAATTGCTGCGTGCCAATTAATCTCTTTCCTCCCTTTAGTGGCAAATGATCAGAAAATGGTTTCATCTTATAAATCATGAGTGTTTCCTTGGAACTCTTCCTCCACTGCCATATGAAAACCGGTGGCCAAAATCCACTTGTGTCTGAGATAAATGTTAATAAACAGACACTTCGAGTACTTCCATGAAGTTAACTCTTGAGATTGAGCTTGCTCAGGAGTACAAAGAAGTGGTTCTGAGAAAATTTTCACTTTTATGGTGCTTTTTAAAGCCGCCCTGCTGGGAAATCACTTTGATCAGCACACATACACACACAATGGATCATTTTTGGCTATTCTTATATTGTAAAGCCCCCAGTGGTGCTAGGCATTTGTGAGAATGAGAGTTGTTAGCTGGGCACAGCCTTGGTTCTGAATTATCTTTGCTGTCCTTGTCCCTCAGTCCCTCCCACTTGCTTATTTGCCATTCACTGAAGCTCTGAACTTGATTCTGGTTGTCCCTTCAGTATGCTCTGCTCCACTGGTCTGACTGGTCCCAAACTTCCTTGTGGTTGGGTTCATTTTGATGGGATGTTAGAGATGTATTCCAAAAGACTCACATAGTTTCATGGTTTTCTTCGGCAGCAAAGAGTTCAGGTCAGACACAAAGAATAAGCAGACCTACAAGTGCATCTCATACTAATCTCAGACTCTTATTATCATTTGACCAGGCTTATTTTCTAGGTGACTGGAGAGCAAAGTACAGGAATTAAAACATTTCTCTGCCCTACTAGGATTATATGTTCTTGATTTTCCCAAATTCTCAAATTAATATAATTTATTTATTCTTATTTAAAAAGATGACAGTTTGACAATATAAAAATAAAGAATAGTGAATTTTATATCATTGGGATGATATAAAATTTTCTTTTTCTAATGATTCCTTTTATGTCAGTTTACATATAGGAATGATTTCTTCATCAGACTGTGCCACTGAATTCTGGTTTCAGAAATTGGAGTCCCAGTGACTATACACCTATGTCTAATAGCCCAGAAAGAATATTCAAGCTGAGTTTTTAAAAAAAATCAAATAGTATTGTGGTATAACAACATGGTTATGTATCTTCATCAGAACCCAACCAAAAACAGCAACAAAGACTCATTAACTTAACTTAGGTTCACTCCTTACATTGGATTAGTGGCTGAAATTAGATGATGAACTCGATTGTTTGTTGAACTGCATACTAATTGGATTAGCTTGTTTCTATGTGTGCTTGATGTACCTATTTAGGCCCAGACACTAACAGACAGAGTTCAGTGCTGGAGACTGAGGACATTTAGAAAACAGCAAAGAGATGGGATTTTCCTTGGAGGGGTGTGTGTGGAGTACTCCATCATGAAGCATACCATAATCAGTAAGAAAGACACAGTAAGACAATACAGCCCAACCCAAAGTCAGACAAATGAGCAGTTGCTCAGGAGCATCGGTTAGAGTTACTTTAGCAGTGTGATAGAGATTTCTGGAAAGGCTTCTTCCTTCTTCCAGTCAAGCAGTCTTTAGAAGAAGAAAGGCTATAAGCAGATTCATGGGGCTAGAGTCAGAGATAGAAGGGGGACGCTCAGGCAGGAGCAGCCAGTTTGGAGAGGATAGGTGGAGAATGTGAACTCGGATTCTGAAGGAGGTGAGGGCATTCAGGAAGGTTCAGAAGGTCAGAGGAAGATGAGGAAATCTTGTGACAGAGACATATTTGAAGAGCTGAAATTTAAAATGAAGTTAAGGATGGTTGAATTACCTTCATGGCTGAAAAGAGATGAAGGAAAGTTTCAGAAAATGGGCACAATATATTCTATCCCTGAGGAAAGTCAATGTGTTAGTTCATTCTCATTCTGCTAAGAAAGATACACCCAAGGCTGGGTAGTTTGTAAAGGAAAGAGGTTTAATTGACTCACAGTTCAGCATGGCTGGGGAGGCCTCAGGAAACTTACAATCGTGGTAGAAGGGGAAGCAGACACATCCTTCTTCACATGATGGCAAGGAGAAGAAGAATGAAAGCCAAGTGAAGGGTGAAGCCCCTTATAAAACTATCAGATCTTATGAGAACTCACTGTCAAGGAGAACAGTAGAGGAAAACTGCCCCCATGATTTAATTATCTCCACCTGGTCCCACCCTTGACACGTGGTGATCATTACAATTCCAGATGAGATTTTGGGTGGCAACACAGTCAAACCATATCAGTTAAGGTTTTTAAAAACCATATCAGGTATGGTTTTTAGTGTACAGTCCTACTTTGTGATACTAAAAAATCTAATTCCTCTCTTTTTTTTTTTTCTCCCTTCCATTACTAAACTCTATTTAGGGATTAGAACCAGCAATGAGAGGTCGGTTCCTACAAGGCAGATTTTTATTTTGGTGGCAGGTCAGAGGTAGGGTGTTGGGTTCTCCCCTGCCCTTTCACCTCCTGGTGAGGACTCTCAGATATCACGAGACCGATCAGCCTGGAGTCAGCTGCCAGTTCCCAGGGCACATCTGCCTGCCCTGACTTGTTTGGGATGACTTCCTTTGAGGGCAGCAAACCAATTCTCAAACCTGAACCAAGTCATCTGAGCCTCCCAGAAAGGGTGTGTTTCACTTGTACTGACACAGGAAATACGATTCTTGTTCTTTTGAGTAAACAGTTCTATACAGTAGAGGGTGGGCCATATTAGAAAACAAAAGCCTAGAATTATACTTTTATCTAGTGCCAACCTCCCTGGGGTGGGCTCACTCCTCAGAATGACACCCTTCTAGTCTGACCCTCCTTTTTTGAAATTTAGGGTAGCATCTGCTGTCCTCTGCTCTGTTGCATCTGGAATTCACTTCCTCTGCATGCCACTTATAATCAGACGGAATCCCTTTAAGATCCCCAGATAAAACATGTGTAGATAGTCAGTTGTTAACCTGCATTGGATTGATGCACAATTTTCATTTCTATTTAGGCATGTTTTCTTGAGAAATACAGATAACACCAACACATATTCTTTAATGCTATTGGAGCTAGTGGCAAGGTACACCCTGTTTTCTACTTTATAGTTTTAAAATGCAAACTATAAATTCGAATTACTTTTCTGTCTGATTCCTCTGGTGTAGGTTATTGTTATGCTAATTCAAGTGTATGTCTTCCCAGACCTTCTAAGTATATAAATCATGTGTTCTTTTGAACAAATTAGATGGTTAATCCTTTAATCAGTTATCGAGAGATTGCTACAAGCACAGAGAGAAAGCTGGACTTCTAAGCTTAGCCATTTGAAGGTCGCCATTGTTATTCATTTCGTGTTTCTCCTTTGTTTTTTTTTCTTCTATTAAATGAGAAAGTTAGGCTAATCCTATAGCAAGCACTTTCCTTGAAAGTGGAAAGGTGGAACCATGGGAGAAGGAGGTTCTAGTGATCTAAACCACAGGTAATGCTGCTTATGGGAGCAGTCTCTTGCTCTCCCTCTTTCTGTCCCTCCCCGACTACTTCTTCTCCTTTCACATGTGTTAAAACAAAATCCTTTGCTAAATTAAATTTAAGAGAGTTTAACTGAGCAAAGAACAATTCATGAATCCAGCAGCCTCCCAAGCCAGAGTAGGCTCAGAGAGGTTCCATGCCAACCACGTGGTGGAAGAAGATTTATGGACAAAAAAAGAAAGTGACATACAGAAAATGGAAGTGAGGTACAGAAACAGCTGGATTGGTTTCAGCTCAGTGTTGGCCTTATTTTGAACAGAGTTTGAACAGTTGGCCTCCTTTGATTGACCAAAACTTGGTGAGTGGCACAAGAATAGGTTACAGTCTGTTTACACCTCCATTTGGGTTATAGTTGATAATGTACAGAGAAACCTTTAGGCCAAACTTAAAATATGTAAGGAGGTAGCTTCAGGTTAAACTTAATTTAACACATATTTTCTAAGAACAAAGATCTATCTCCCGCAGGCTAGCTGTATTTGTCATTTAGATGATCTGTTTTCTTAGCAAAGTGTTTATATGGATTATGTAGAGAACCTTTTATTAGCATAAATAAGTAGGCTGTTTTCCCTTGATCTGTCCCTGAAAATATCAGTTGAGACTTCATTAATTGCTCAAATAAGTGAAATTCAAACACATTATCATCTGTTGGCAGTGTCTGATCTGTCATCGAGCGTGGAGGTTTAAGTTCATCTGAATGGTTAATGCTGACAGTAGAAGTACAGTGAGCCTTTTGGCCGTCAGGTCATCTTTTGTAAAGGGTCCTGGCTGGAACTCTGTCCTACTTGGGTTGATGATGGTCTCTTGTCCTACTTTGTTTCTACATAAACGTGTTCTGAATCTATATATTTACAAGGACTGGGTCCACCTTTCTGCAACTCAGGCTGACCAAAGGCACACCATTTTGTAGCTTCCCTTCTCCTTAGGCTTCAATCCACAGAGTCTGGGAAGAACCTTTTTAGGGGCACTTGTCCAGTGGAAATGGACAAGCTCCATGTGGAAATGGCATCAAGGTGGCACAGTGGCCATTGTCCACTTGGAAAATGGAAACAAGGTGCAGAAATTGGAGGAAGTGATAGACATTGTGATTCTGACTTAGAAGAAGAAAAATTTCTTTGTAAACCTTCTCTCATGGAATAAAGTTGAGATCCAAATCAGAATCTGAAGTGCCAATGGGAGTCACAGACAAATGTCATTTACATTTTTGTGACTCTGAGGATTTAAAAATGTTCTTCTTTTTAAAAAGTTGCTACCTAAGATCTGTTTAAAATCTAAAGTACCTTACCAGATGTTCTTCCAGTGGCTCCTGTGTCTAACACCGGGCAGCTGGTGTGATCACAACTCTTTCTTTGTAGGACTTATGTTGAATAGATACAGGTGTTCATAGAATTCTGTGTTGGGCTGCACAAATTTATAACGGAGGAAGATTGCTTAGGCAACAGAAATGGAAGTTCCTCACATTGAAAATGAAGTCCATGTATTTGGAAATACAGGCCTAAAGTGATATGATAATCACAGTTACAAATTTGTGAGCTTTCATGATTTTTACTACTGCAAACTGGGCCTTACCGTGTACTGTTTTATAAAGGAGAACACTAAAGTTCCAATTAGTTAAGTGAGCTAGTAATAACAGAGTGGGGGTTTACACTTTGATCTTTTGGCCACAGTGATTGTTTCAGAGATAATCATGTGCTGAAAGCCAGGCCAATGGACAATTTTAGCGATAATTGGAAAGAGAAGCTCTCTTGGGAATCCCAAAAAATGGATGTAAACCTGATGCTTCTGTGATAATGTCCTAACAGGAGCTTGTTTAAGAATAAAGCCAAAGCAGAAGAAAGCAGAAGAAGTGGAAAAAATGGGATCTCTGAGGCCATGATTTCAACACGTGGATACAGCTATGCCTGAATCCCAGCTGCTTCTGGAATGTTTAGTTACATGAAACAATATATCCCTTTTTCGGTTTAAGCTTCTTTGAAAGACTTTTCTGTCTTAAAAATGAAAAAAGAAAGGGTCTTGACTATTCTGTTCTTTTTTGCCAAACTTTCTGAGTTCCCAAGAGATTTTTTATCTCTTGCCTCAGCCTCCTGAGCAGCTGGGATTACAGGCATCCACCACCAAGCCTAGCTAATTTTTGTATTTTTAGTAGAGAGAGGGTTTCACCATGTTGGCCAGGTTGGTCTCAAACTCTTGACCTCAGATGGTCCACCCACCTTGGCCTTCCAAAGTGCTGGGATGACAGGCATGAGCCATCATGCCCAGCCTTCTTCTACCCTTTTCTTACACCTGAAACCACAATCAGTATTGCACCAGCACAATGAATGGTGGCTGCTTTTTGAAACACATCAGTCCTTTACTAGACCGAAAAATTCTGCAGGGCAGGGATAATGCCTTTCTTTCAGTGTGTGTGTGTGTGTGTGTATGGGTGTGTAATCTGTTTTTTGTGTGTGTGTGTATGGGTGTGTAATTACTACCTATAGAACCAAGTTGACCCCAAATATGCAAAGTAATCTTCAGAATTTACACAACAAATTCTTTAGGTAGCATTATGCATGAAGAAGATGGTTTTCCAACCCATTCCCAGTATAATCCAACACGTGGATACAGCTATGCCTGAATCCCAGCTGCTTCTGGAATGGGCCTTGTTTTTTAAACTTCAATATGCAAACAAATCCTCTGAAGGTCTTGTCAAAATGTAGACTCTTTTCCAGAAGGTGTGGGGTAGGGTTAGAAATTTTCATTTGAGTAGCAAAATGTTGGATATGTGTCACCAGTCCTTTTAAGAGAAGATGTCAGGTCAGAACATGTAGGAACATTCTCATTAATCTTTGACTTGTTAAGTGGTGAAGATATATTTTTAAGGGCTAATCTGGAATCCAAACTTAGAGATTAACTTAATGTAATGTGAGATGCACAGAGCTATTATTTTCTTAATGTGTGTTGAACCAATGAATGTCGACTCATTTCCCAAGTGATCAATGTATGCTGCTACAAAGTCATGCATAAGTGAAAGATCCAAATGTAGGTTTATTGATATAGTTGTGGATTATTCATTGTAACTAGACATTAAGAAACCACCACTTGTAGAGTTTTAATGTTGCATCAAAGACTGTGCATGAAGTCTGTGGTGTTGCATCCACAATTAATTGAAAAGGCTAGTAAAGTACTTTTCCCTTTCCACATAAAACATCTGGATGAGGCTGGATTTTCTCCATATAGGTTAATGCAATTGACATATCACAACTGATTGCATGAAGAAGCAGATATAAGAATCCAGCAGATACTCTTAAGGTAGATAATAAAGAGGTTTGAAAAAATATAAAACAGTGCTGCTCTTCTCAATAAATGATTAGTTTCGGAAAATATAGTTATTTTTCATAAAAAGATATATAAACATAATGGGTTTATCATTTCTTAAATGAGCTTGTTTATATTTATAAATAAAAGTTTTTTCAGTTTTATATTCAAATATGATAAATGTTGACAGATATAATCTACACAAGCAAATACTCCACGAGATCCTCAATAATTTTAAGAGTATAAATTGATCCTGAGACTACAACTTTTGACAGCTACTGCTTAAGAGCAATTCGTCTCTTTGGTTTCTATCCCAATTCTGCCATACAGATATTTGAATTTGCTTAAGCATTGACTAAATTTCAGGTGCTTAATTGTTGCTAACCATGAGAAGGAGGTATAATTATTAGTCTCATTTACAGTCAAGGAAATTGAGATTTACAGAGATTTAAAAACTTGCCCAGTATCTCATAGCTAGGAAGTAGTAAAGATTTGAACTTAGGTGCCTGACTCCAGAAGTTCCACTCTTAACAACCTTACAACCCAGCTCAGCTGAAAAGAAAGGTTTAAAAAAGGAAAAGAATAAAAGATTTTTTTTTTTGTTAACATACTACACTCTTCTTTGGTAGCAGTGGTGTTACAGGTTTATTATAAAAAGAATTCTGGCTTTATTTTGGTTATACTCCTATAACTCCTCCTGCAAGGAGGACCACTTTACTTCATCTCTGTGAGCTGAATGACTCCTCCACTCCTGGCTGCAGCCTGGGAGACAAGATCCCAAATGTGCCTTTGTCCTTAGACCACAGGCACAGATTGGCTTTGTTCCCTGATTGCCCAGCAGTTTTTCTCCCTGGCTGTTTTTTTTCAGCACAGGTTCCATGTCTCTTCCAAATTTGCCATTTTTCCAGTGGATGCTCGGCTCTCAGCCCACAGCTGAGCCTGAATAAGCACGTGGAGCACAGGGACTCCATCAAGTGTGCACATGGCACCAAAGCCATGCGCTGGGCTCCTGATAGGGTGAATTGCACAGCCCAGTGACTTTTTCAGGAGATGTTCTCTTCTGGGTCTTCCAGAGCCATAGTCATGCCCATGTAGGCTCAGGAAAAAGGAGCCCTCAGGGTCATGTGATAATTGGCGATCACCTTGTCACCACTGGTTCATGCTGTAAAGATGAAGTTTGGAGATGCCTTGACTGGAGGGTCTCTTTGTGTAACAACAAGTGGCATTTCAAGGCACACCATCTGGAAAATTCTCCCATGACATAAACACTGTAAATATTTATTTAAACTTCCCCCACCTCCCACTGCCATTTCAGAAGCAAATTATTCAAGAGGCTAGATTTTTACACATAGTGTACATAAAGAATACTATGGGCAGTGAGAGTGTAAACATCCCAGCCGTGCAATCTAACTCTTAGTAGAAATTACTCTCCTTGGGACTGAGATGGCATTTCAGATTAGAAATGGTGATTTATGGTGCTTAACCAGTTTGCTCAAAGTCATACAGTTAGTAAATGACTTTGGAGTCAGACAGAATTTGGATTAAATTCCATTCTTGTTAGTTATCTGTGCAATTTCTGCATGTTACTTAATGTTACTGAGTCTTGAGTTCTTTATCTATAAAATAGGGATAGGAATGCTGTGATGATTAAATAAAATAAGGAATTTTAAGTTCTGAGCACATTGGTGCATAACATATACTCAATAAATTTTCTATAATGACCATTGTACTGTTACCTATCTTATTATTTTACAACTCTCATCTGTTCTCATGACCTTTCCTCCACCCATTGGTGCTGTGAACAGTAAGTTGTCTGTGTTCAGTCAATGCCTAGGTCAATGCTTAATATTTGGGGTTCTTAATAACTGTTTGAACGAATCAATGAAAAAAAGAATGAACAAATAATGAGATCATGACAGAGTTTTACTGATCAGTGAATTTCTAAATGGGAATGCTAGAAAATCTTGTTGGAATTATCGGAGGCTCAGCAATGACTGCTTAGTGTGAACAGTGAGGAACTGGGTGAAAGAACCTCCTTAGGCAGGAAGAAATCCAGAAGGCAGAACCTCTAGCTCACTCGTGGGGGCATCCATGCACTGTCTCTGACTGACTACAAACCTTTCCTGGAGGGCTATTAAAATGGTTACATATTTAGGTAACTTTTGAACGAGGTGTTGTGCAGGGAAACAGAAAGTTTCTTTGACCTTTGAAAATCTTCCCCTAATTGAGTTTCTCTGGTTAGGAAATGATTCCTCTGGATTAACTAGTGTTTAGGGTAGTATAACTACAGTTAAAAAACAAAGACCCAAATGTGCATTTCTTGCTCTTTAACTACATTGGGAGGGAAAATATGTATTAATACATGGGATGACAATCTTCCATTAAATAATTCAGGGAATCTAGGTTAAGAGAAGTTTGCCAGATCACCTGGGGATTATCTCGCTTCCAGTCAGCTGAATGGGGAAAGGAACATGGGCTGCATGGAAGGTTTCTTAATAGCAGCACTCTTGTCTGTGTTTCATTGGCCAGAACTCAGTCACGTGACCACACCAGACTGCAAGGGACTCTGGGAAATGTAGTGTCTGGCTGGCACTTTCTAGTAATGATGTGCAATATATGAGAAGGAACATAAATATGTTGTGAACCATGAGCTGTCTCTGCCATACTTTCAAGGAGACAATACCTCTGGGAAGGATGATTTAGTGTAAATTAGTTTGTCCCTGCCAGAGAAAGGAGATCCTTACCAGGAAGGTTTTATCCTAGAAAAGGTTGGGGTAAAAGGTTCAGAGCCATCAAAGCTGAGCAGTGTAGTCCAACTGTGGGAAAGAGAATGAGGCAAGCCTATGTCCTATGGTCCTGGACTCCTCAATGTGAGAAGTGATGCTTCAGGACAGGATAGAACTATAAGATAGAGGCATAAAGTCACCTAAATCACACTTTGCCAAGGATAAGAAATGGCTGCCCTCCAAGGAGGAAAACAGTGCTTGTGGGCGGCCTTTGCAATAAAGCACTTACAAGCCATTTGGGGGCTCTGCTCAGGTGCCCCAAGCTGTGGGGAAAGAATAAGGACATGTTTCCCCATACTACTTTTACCCCTTCAAGGAGAGGCAGGCTCATTATGTCTCTAGGTGGATTTTATAGTTCTGGATTTGAGCCTACAAGTTGCATGTGGTTTTCAAATACTTATTTTATCACACTCCATGATTACCTCCATTATGTGTGGCTAACATTGAGTCTTTTCAGATTTAGTAGGGATATAAAAGGTTTAAATAAGACCAATATCAGATGTGTCTGGGATTCCATTTCTTGCATGCACACTGTAAATAAACGCTGATGAAAAATATTTGAGTTCCAAATTCTGCCACCCCAAATCCTACAAATATTCACATTAAAGCCCCATAATCCCATAAAAGCCTTTTTACTTGTAAATAACACTATCTTGTTTTCCATCTCAAATTTCTTCTCCTGTAATTACACAATATTTGGTTTCCCCTTTTTAGGCAATTCAAATTAAAACTTATTTCATTTCATAATTACAAACATTCATTTTGAGTAAAGACTAATCTGACAGGAATTTGGTTCCAGTGATATTGTAACCCAGACTTATAATAGCAAAGCAATCCATCTCCTGACTAATGTCTTGGAATTTTTTACAACTCTACCCCAGCTAAACATTTGCATTTGGAAAGTTTTATCCTTTTCCTTGAAATAATAATGCTTTATTAAGAGCACTGTGTGATTAGATTTTTTTAAAAAAATAACGATTTAAATCAAAGACTTTAAGATATAAAGAATTTAAAGGGTGAGCCATTTCACTCTCTTAGTTTTGGGTTATTTTATAACTCCCATGAGCTTTAGAGAGAAACGTTGCTTAGAAAATGTTCATTATTAAGTTAGGTTTCAACTGTTTTCTGAAAAAAGGGGAAAGAAAATATTCTTTGTCTGGGTATCATAATAGGTGATAGTTTTGAAATACTAGATAAAGTATATGTTATTGCTATTCTGAGTATAGATAGAATAAGATCATGGCTGACTGATCATTTAGGTATAGAGAGTTAATATCTAGGAAAACACAGTGTTCATTAACTAAAATGAGAGAAAAATGTCAGATGGAGTGTTTGCAGGGTGATCCTGGCTTATCCATTAAAGTGTAAAAACCACTCCAAAACATGGTGGTTAAAAACAATGATTTATTATGTCGATTACAATGATCCATTCCTCTCCTGAGTCCTGGGGGTTGATGAACTCAGCTGGATGGTTCTTGCTTGTTGGGGTCCCTCACATGATTGTAGTCAGATAGTTGCTGATGCGGAGACATCTGAAGCTTCTGCTCCTCGTATGTCCAGCCCTGAGGCTGGAACGCCTGGGGGCTGTTGAACATTTCTCTCTCCAGTGGTCTCAATGTGTGGCTAGCTTGGTCTTGTGCACAGCATGGGGGTGTCTCATGTTGTGAAGCAGTGCAAGTAGTAGTCAGTTTTCTCACATGGCAGCTTGCTTCCCTCCCAAGGAAGTGCTCTAAGAGACTAAGGCAGGTGCTGCAAGGTTTTTGTGAGCCTGGCTTTGGAATTCCTGGAGGATCACCTCTGCTTCATTCTGTCTGTAGTGAGTAAGTCACGGGGCCAGTTAAGTTCAATGGAAGGGGATTACCTACAGTCATGAGTAGAGGAATGCGCAGGTCATTGGAGGGCCATCTTTGGAGACTGCTGACCACAATCATCAAACAGTTGGTTCGTTTGCCTACTTAGATTATTTCAATAGGTGAAATAATGACACTAAGTCACAAGTGTTTGTATTCAGAAGGATTTGAAATTTGCAGGAGCAAAGGGAGCAGAGGAAGGTTCTTTGTTAGGTCTACCTTACAACTCTTTGAATAACCTGTGAGTGTGTGTGAAAGAGAGAGGGGAGAGAGAGAGAGAGAGAGAGAGAGAGAGAGAGAGAGAGAGAGAGAGAGAGAGAGATTGATTGGTGGAATTTTAGATTACTTTGACTACTGACCCCTGAACAATGTGGGGTTAGGGACACTGATCCCCTCACTGTTGAAAGCCCACATATAACTTTGGTTCTCCCAAAAGTTAACTACTAATAACCTGTTGACCGGAAGCCTTATTGATAACATAAACAGTATATTATCATGTAAATAGACTGGTATGTAGATTTGTTTTATGCATTCATGACATACCTAACTTTCCTAGGCTCTGTGGCTCATCTTTGAGTTTTTTCAAATTGTTGCAGATCATTAAAGAGGTTTCCAAAGTATTTATTTTAAGAAGTATTCAGATAAATTGTTCCACACAGTTCGAATGCATGTTGTTCCAGGGTCAAGTACAGTTTGATTCAGAAGGAGAGAAATATTAAGTGCTTCCGTTGTGCCAAGTGTTGTGCTACACACTTGAAGCATTTAATATGATTACTGGGAAACTGGTAGGTTCGTGGTCATGTTCAAATCCTTGGTGGCTTTGAAACTCACGAGGGTGAGTTACTTAACTTCAGTAGGCCTCTGTTTTATGATATGTAACATATTTGAGGGGCTTTTGTTCATGGAGCAAAGCAATCAGTTCCTTTTGCACTTTTTCAGTATCCAGTTTATTAGCATTATGAATGTATTAATGAGTATTTTTAAAAATAAAAAAGCTTAACATTCCTCTAACTCTTTATATACTATTTATACAACAAATAAATTAAAAGTTATGAATTTAACAAATTATATTTTCTCAAATATGTAAATAATTACTGGTTAAATCTAGGATTTCTAAATATTTAATTAAAATTATAAGTCTAACTTATCATATTCTTGTAAATGTTTTAAACACTTTAGAAAGCAGACAACACTCATACAATATTAATGATTTTATGGTACTAATCAAGAATCTTACATGAAAACCTGGTGTAAAAATGTTAATACATCTGTTTGTTTCTTCATTATCTCTATTCTAATTCTGTTTGCTTTTCACCTGGTAGGTTGATTTGGTGCATTTACTCATCTGGAGATTCAGATGACCTTCCCAGATCTATTAATGTTGTGGAGACAGGATAACATTTTTGTTCTCTGCCCCTTCCCTCAATCAGAGCTCCATAAGAGCTTCTACCATTAATGGTCTGCATGTATACCCCTGAAAAACATGTGTTGGAACTTAACTGTGAATGTGACAGTATTAAGAGATGGAATCTTTAGGAGATGATTGTGTCATGAGGGTGAAGCCATTATGTTTTATTTATTTATTTTAGAATTTATTTATTATACTTTAAATTCTGAGGTACATGTGCAGATCGTGCAGGTTTGTTACATAGGCATACACCTGCCATGGTGGTGGCTTGCTGCATCCATCGCCCTGTTGTCTACATTAGATATTTCTCCTAATGCTATCCCTCCCCAATCCCTCCCACCCCCTGCTATTCCTCCCCTGGCCCCCACCCCAGGCCCCAGAATGTGATGTTCCCCTCCCTGTGTCCATGTGTTCTCATTATTCAGCACCCACTTATAACTGAGAACATGCGGTGTTTGGTTTTCCATTCTTACGTCAGTTTGCTGAGAATAATTGTTTCCAGCTTCATCTATGTCCCTGCAAAGGACATGAACTCATCCTTTTTTATGGCTGCATAGTATTCCATGGTATATATGTGTCACATTATCTTTATCCAGTCTGTCATTGATGGACATTTGGGTTGGTTCCAAGTCTTTGCTATTATGAACAGTGCCGCTATTAAAGGACTCGAGGGAATGAGTTCCCTTTCTTTCACTCTTTTGTCATGTTTGGACACCTAGATGTTGCCATTTATTAGAAATAGGTCTTCACCAGACACCAAAATTGCTGGCACCTTGATGTTGGACTTGCCAGCTTCCAGAACCATGATAAATAAATGTCTAGTGTTTATAAATGACCCAATCTGTGGTATTTTGTTATAGCAGCACAAATGAACTAAGATAGCTACTCTTTATTTTTCTTCATATCAATTGTTATCAGCTGATATGCATATTTTATGTATTTTTTGTCTGTATATCCATGCAAAAATATAAAATCTATGTGGACACATTTTTTTTTTGGTCTGTTTTGTGCCCTGCTGTGTTCTTAATGTTCAGAACAGCACTTAGAGCATAGAAGTTGGCCATAAAAATATTAAATAAACAGATGATGAATTTTGGACCATGATAATGATTAGCCTATGCGAGTCAGGTGCTTTCTCTGTAGAGATTCTCAGGTGGGCAGGCTCTGATCTAAGTCAGGTGTTTTCCATTATATGATGAAATGTTCAAATTATTGCCTTTGACTGAGGTCAAGAATTTTTCCTGAATCACACTGATTTGTAGCCTATATTTATAGAAACTAATATAAGTCCATTTTAGAGCTGCTTGCTTTGAACTGGAGCCTAGACTATGTTAGACTAAAATTTAAAATTTTTAGTCGCTTTGCTGCCTTGCAATGACAAATTTATTTATCAATGGCTATGAAGACCTATAGTATTGAAACCTATATCACAATGTTGAAGAATTAGATGGAATAATCCACATTAGGTAAGTGGAACAGCACCTGACAGATATTAAGATCTCAATATTGTTATTCTTATCAATAGTGCTGTTTTCAATTGTCCTTGCTACAAGGCCATTTGTTTTCTTATTTGGTGTTTCTGAGGAATTCCTTAGTCTAGTCTGAATGACTATGACTGAAGATATGTTACAAGTTATACATAGAAATAGTTACTTGACAGCAAACCTGTCCATTATATGTCATATCTATAGAACCAAATGTTGTATCTCTCACAATGAGCTGATAAGCAAATATAGGAAAATAACTCCTAGAATAGTAAAGGGTTATCTGCTCTCAACTTTTCCTTTTTAGGAAGCTAATATTTGTTGATTGCATCCTATGTGCCAGGAATTCTGCTATTTTTATTTATTATAACTAATGGCCAACTGAGATATGAGCTTTATCTTAAAGATGTGCCTTTTTTTTGGTTTGACATGTATTTTATGGATATGGGAACTAAGGCCTAGCTAGAAAGGTGAAAATGGCCAGGCATGATGGATTATGCCTGTAATCCCAGCACTTTGGGAGGCCGAGGCAGGTGAATCACTTGAAGTCAGAAGTTCAAGACCAGACTGGTCAACATGGTGAAACCCTGTTTCTACTAAAGAATAAAAAAGATTAGCCGGGGGTGGTGGCACACACTTGTAAATCCGTTACTGGGGAGGCCGAGGCAGGAGAATTTCTTGAAACTGGGAAGTGGAGGTTGCAATGAGCTGAGATGATGCCACTGCACTCCAGCCTGAGTGACAGAGACTCCATTTCAAAAACAAAAACAAAAAAAGAAAGGTGAAAAAAACCATCCTAAAGTCACATAGCTAGCAAGCATCAGAATAAGAGTTAGAACTCAAATGCGACTCACATAAGGCCGACTGGATTTTTTTCCACTGGACCTTGTTTCGGGGGAAGGGCAGTGCTTCTGTAGAACATACATTGTTATGGCTTTGACTATTGAATTGGTTTTCAATACCATCCAATATAAGTTTATCACTTAGCCTCTACACCAATTTTATTAAGTAAAATTTTCAAATGAAAACTTGAATTCACTATGGCCAGATACCTGTTGCCAAATATACGAATACAAATGGCATTTATTTGTTGAATATAATGTAAAATTATTTAAATGTAATAACAGTTTGTTATGCTAACATATAATTACGCTAGTACTTCAAGAAGATAAAGTCCTAGGAATGAAATCACAAGTACACACATTTTAAAATTAAATGGATATTGTAAAATTACCCTCTATAATAACTGTCATAATCTACCCCTCAAAATTCTTTTGCTTATATAGATGTTTCCAACTTTTAAATTTTTAACTGCTATTCTAGACACATTCTACTTTAATATGTATTAATTTGTTAGTGATATTGTGTGTCGTTTTCTTTATTAGCCATACAATTTCATGTGTTCTATGAATTCTTGTTCATTTTTTGCTCATTTTAATGGTAAGGGTGTTCTTATTCATTTTTAGGAGATTTTCTTATACTTGAGATATTAATCCTGCCCATTATATGTGTTACAGATGATTTTTCACATATCCTATCATTTGTCTTTCAACTTTGGCTACAAAATTTATTTTTCTAACAAAATTATTTCTAGAATAGGTTTAATTATTAACATAAGTAACAATTTATATAATCATAACTTATGTAAATAATTTTAACAATATAATTTGTTATGAATGCTGGTCTGATAACATCTGTTTATTGATCAGTGTTTATTTAACACTGTTTATTGAACAGTGTTAAATAAACATCTGTTTAATGAATGAGGCCATATTCACAGAACTATCTATCTTCAGGGGAAAAAAATACCTAATTCAGCATATGAGAGAGTTGACCATGAAAGACATAATGATATAATTTTTAATTGACCAAGAGTATAAAAATATACCTTAAACAACATAATTTTTGGAGAAATCAGCCGCAAATTAGAATGAAAATAGAAATATTTGAGACTGTAATAGCCAAATATGCTCAAGAGAGGAGCAACACACACTGGGGGCAGTTGTGGGGGGATAGGGGAAGGATAGCAGGGAGTAGGGAGGGTGGGGAGGGATAACTTGGGGAGAAATGTTGGATATAGTATACACCTAAAGTAAAATAAAAAGAAAAAAGGTAGAAGGAATAAATAAGACCTACTATTTGATAGCACAACGGAGTGACCATAGTCAATAATAACTGAACTGTACATTTTAAAATAAAGAGTGTAATTGAATTGCTTGTAACTCAAAGGATAAATGTTTGAGAGCATAAATACCCCATTCACCATGATGTGCTTATTACATATTGTATGCCTGTATCAAAATATCTTATGTGCCCCATAAATGTATATATATACTGTGAAAAAAAAGAGTGGAGGGGAAAAATGGAGTACTAAGGAAAATTCTCTCTTAGTAGCTCAAAATGAAAAAACAAAACCCATTTGAAGAAAGGACTCTTGGGGCCAGGCACAGTGGCTCACATCTGTAATCCCAGCACTTCGGGAGGCCGAGGCAGGTGTCCTCACTTGGGGACACTTGGCTCTGTGTCCCCACCCAAATCTCAATGGTAATAAATTATATAGAGCCCCTTGATCACCTGAGGTCAGGAGTTCAAGACAAGCCTGGCCAACATAGTGAAACCCCATCTCTACAAAAAGTACAAAAATTATCTGGGTGTGGTGCTGCGTGCCTGTAGTCCCAGCTACTTGGGAGGCTGAGGCATGAGAATTGCTTGAAACTAGTAGGTGGAGGTTGCAATGAGCCGAGACTGCACCACTGCACTTCAGCCTAGGTGACAGAGTAAGAATTCATCTCAAAAAGAAAAAAATAAAATAAAAGAAAGGACTCTTTTCTGTTATCAAACGAACCCACAGGGCAATCTCTGTTGATGGGTGCATGCATCTCTTGCCTTTCATTTGTCACCAGTAGCCTGCAAGGGTTTTTACTAAGCAGTTTGACTGAGATAGCAGCAGTGGGGCAACGCAAAATGTTTTGTCTCTACCACTTATTATTTGTGTAGAATTAAGTGGTTTTACTTAACTCACCAGCCTCAGTTTTCCCTCTGTCAAATGGGAATGAGAATGCTGACTCATGGAATGGTTGTGAAGATTAATGTGAGCCAGGACATGTGACACTATTTTAAAATTCATTCGTTCTTATAAATCATATGTTGTTTGTGATGACCATTCATAACATCGTTTTCAAATAATGGGCAAATTAATCAATTCAGTTACCTTGTACTGAGGAAATGAGGCATGAGAAGAAAAGAAGACATAGGTTCTGCTTGAATAGGCCTTAAAAATCTGATAATTATAATTAGCATTTATATAGCATCATAGAATTACAGAGTGCTTTCACCCTCTGTGTTATTCATTCATTCATTCATTCATTCAACCATGGAACTACAATGGTAATAAATTATATAGAGCCCCTGACCTTGTGGTTAGGGAAAAACAAATACACACAAGAGTAAATAAAATACTTAAAAGTTATAATACTTCCCGTGAAGGAATTAAGCATAGGGTAGAATGGTAAATGATAGGTATGAGTGCAGAGGGTGAATTTTAGGAGAATGGTTGGAGAATGTCTGTCCGAGGCAGTCATAGACAAGCTGAGACCTAAAAAGACCACCAGGCTATATACGGAATTGGGAAGAGTGTTCCAAGCAGAAGAGTCAAGTGGCCAAGAGGTCCAGCAGCAGGACAGACTAGAACACACTAGTCTCAAACCCAGAGGGGAGACACAGAGCAGGGTTGGGTCACAGAGGGCTGGTGAGGCCACACTAAGAAGTCCAGATTTTATTCTAAGTACAATGCCAACCCGCTGGAGGCTTGTAAGCCAGGTAATTTCTAAATGATGAGAAGATCACCTTACTGCTCTGAGGAGAATGGATTGAAAGGGATAAGAATGGAAATGAGGAAACCAATAAAGAGGCTGTTGCATTAGTCAGAAGAAAGAGAATCTTTATTTAATTGTGACAAGTGGAATTTGTTAGATATGAGAGCAGACACATAAGCTCTACCGACCTAACTCTGTCTCATGCCTGGGGTGTCAGGGGTTCGGAGGAGGAGATATTATTTCATCTTGTTCCAGGATGGCACTACTCTTTATTTCAGTGGTTTTGAGAGTTGAATTAAAATGATCATTGAAATTAAGCAATTATTTTGCAGATTTACTTTAACCAATCTGTCATGGATTTATCCATGTCAAACATCTACAGTTTGGGATTCTGATATGGCTTGGCTCTGTGTCCCCACCCAAATCTCATGTTGAATTGTAATCCCCATTTGTTGAAGGAGGGGCCAGGTGGGAGGAAATTGCATCATGGAGGAGGATTAGTTCATGCTGTGCTCATGATAGTTAATAAGTTCTCCTGATATGGTTTATATCTGTGGTTTAAATCTGATGGTTTAGAAGTGTGGCATGTTCCCCCACCCCATCTCTCCTGCCACCATATAAGACATGTTTGTTTCTCCTTCACCTTCTGCCATGATTGTAAGTTTCCTGAGGGCTCCCAGACTTGCAAAACTGTGAATCAATTAAACCTCCTTTGTTTATAAATTACCCAGTGTCAGGTAGTTCTTTATAGCAGTGTGAGAACATATGAATACAGAATCTGTATTAATTTGCTATGGCTGTGAAAACAAAGTACCACAGACTGGGTGGCTTAAACATGAATTAATTTTGTCACAATTCTGGAGGCTGGAAATCTGCGATCAGATTGTCACTGGGGTTGATTTCTTCTGAGGACTCCCTCTTTGGCTTGTAGATGGCATCTTCTCCTATGTTCTTACATGGTCTTCTCTCCATGTCTGCCTGTTGTAATCTCTTCTTAAAGAGACATCCATCATATTGGACTAATGCTCCTCTTAATTATCTAATTTTAGCTTAGCTTAACAACCTCTTTCTCTCTCTTTTTTTTTTTTTGTTGGACACAGAGTCTTGCTCTGTTGCCCAGGGTGGAGTGCAATGGCGTGATCTTGGCTCACTGCAACGTCCACCTCCTGGGTTCAAGTGATTCTCCTGTCTCAGCCTCCTGAGTAGATGCATGCCACTATCCACCATGCCTGGTTAATTTTTGTATTTTTAGTAGAGGTGGGGTTTCGCTATATTGGGCAGTCTGATCTCAAACTTCTGACCTCAGGTGATCGGCCTGGCTCGGCCTCCCAAAGTGCTGGGATTACAGGTGTGAGCCAACATTCCCAGCCTTAGACTACCTCTCTTTAAAGATGCTACCTCCAAATACATTCTGAGGCACTGGGGGTTAGGTGTAAACTTGTACCTTTGGGGGAGGTGCAATTCCTCCTAGAGCAGATTTTAAGAGGAAATCTGTTTTGGGGGAATCAAGTGTGATAATAAAAGTCAGAATACAGTTAACTTATTTCTGGCATTTGCTGAAATAGTTACATTTCTCCTAAGTCTTCAAGAAAAAGATGTGGTTTTCTTTCCTAATTAGTACCAACTGTGATGACTTAAATGCCTCCTCAAGGGATTGTTTGGCACACTCACTAAACCTTTGTTAGACCACCAGGCTACCTCTTGTTAATATTCATGTGATTTGTGCTCTGAGAGTAATACATTACCTTCTCTTCAGTTAGGTAAAATTTGGGGAGAAATGTGATGGGAACTAGCAGGAGCTAGTGTTGATGCATTTTGCTATTATGTGCTTTTTCCTCTTTCTCTCTGGTATATAATTGAAAGAGTCAATTTTCATGCACATTTTGTAGCCATGATGCTTAGAGGCACCACCTTCTCTGCTGAAGCAGCCATAGGTCAAGCCACAAGTTGTTCAGGAGATATTAGCACCTCTCTCGCTGTACACAACCTGAGCACATGAAAAGAAGACACTGGTCAGCCTGAGAAGAGGCCCAGGTCAGTGAACCTCAGAAGTCTCTCTATGGGCACTATGTGGATCCATGCTCACTCACTGCTTAGCAGTTTTGGATTTTCTTTCCTTTGGTGAGGAGAGAGGTTTATTGGTAAATGAAATTCAGTTGGGTTTTGATATTTATGTCTCATGAAAGTTTTGATTGAACTAGTTACAAGGCTTTGAGACTAACAAGGTGCAGGAGTGTTTACCAGCCCATGAGTAATGTGGAGTTGTAACCCTTGGAAAAACTCTCTGTTCCCCACGTGACTTATCATGATCAGAACCAGGAATGACTATTGGCATCTTCAGGAATCAAAGCTTGAAGCCAGAGAGTTTTTCTGGAAATTGGTGTTGCACTGTAACCTGTGGTGTGGGGCGAGGTCCTTAAATGAGGAAGGACTTGATATTCCACCAGAGAACTTTCACTGGGTTACTTAGGAAGTTGCTGAGGCCTTTGACTTCTAGCACCCTAGATGAAGCAGAAAGATAACTGGATTTGGACTCAGATGCTAGCTGGACCACTACTAATTGCGTGAACTCTCCGAGCCTCAGTTTCTATACTTGAAAATAGGGATAACTCATAAATGGCTTGGGTCATAGAAGCAGCTTAGTAAATACTTGGAGACTGAATGAACACTTCCCTCCTTAACTCAGTTCATCCTCCCTCCATCCTGCTGCCTTCTAGTTCTTTGTCTCTGTCTTTATCAAAAACACTTCTTAGAGATGGTTTCTTTAGATATTAATGTATTTTCACGTAGATTTAGCATACTGTCATCCATCTTAGGGCTATCTTTAATCTGTGTCCTTTACTATGAAGAGAAAATTCTGTGTCCTCTTAAAGGGTTTTAAAGCATCATTATTTAGGAAATAGGTGGGAAGGCATTGGTGGCACCACCTGAAGTATGGAACAAAGTGAATGGTTATAGGAGTGACTGTTTTGATAGCCTCAAAACTGTTGAGCTTCCATATCATAGCTAGTAGTCTTTCTGTCCCTATTGTCTACACCATCACTCAACCAATGGAAATAACATGGTCTTTCAGACAAAAACTAATTCAAGGCTGACTTTGCTACTTCAAACTGTGAACTTGGGTAAGATTCTTAACTTCTCTGAACCTCAGTTTCCTCATCTGTAAAATAGGAATAATATATAAATGACAACATTGAAGAGGTATTAGCAGCCTAAATAAAAAGAATACATTTAGAGCACCTAGCACGGTTGTGGACACATGTAAGTGCTCAGTGAATGGTAATTATTATTCTTGTTGTTATAATATTGATTCTAATGTATTTTTAAAAAGCCCCTAAGAAAATGTCTAGAATAGAGTATGCTTAGTATGTAGTAGTAATGGTTACTTTATTTTGATTGTTACAAGAAACCTTTAAAACTAATATAAGGCCAGGCGCGGTGGCTCACGCCTGTAACCCCAGAACTTTGGGAGGCCGAGGTGGGCAGATCACGAGGTCAAGAGATTGAGACTATCCTGGCCAACATAGTGAAACCCTGTCTCTACTAAAAATACAAAAATTAGCCAGACATGGTGGCACGTGCCTGTGGTCCCAGCTACTCGGGAGGCTGAGGTGGAAGAATCGCTTGAACCCGGGAGGCAGAGGTTGCAGTGAGCCGAGATTGTGCCACTTCACTCCAGCCTGGGGACAGAGCAAGACTCCATCTCAAAAAAAAAAAAAAATAGCATAAATATTCTACCCAGCACCATACCTATAAAGGAGCCTAACTAAACCAGGGCCTAAACTGCCGAGACCCAACAAAGGTGAATCTTTAACCCACAGCCTCAATGCCAGCAGTTGTCTTGGACTTTCTTATTTTCATAATCCCTTTTGCTCTTCTATTATCTGCCGTGTTCCTTGCCTTCTTACTCCTGATTTCTCAGCCTGGCCTTGCACTCCTACCTCTGTACATGTCCCTAAGGACCATGGATCAGGTGGCCAGCCCAATCCTTCTGTTTTAACTTGGGGACTGTGTACATGGCTTACCTTATCTTCGACTCTCACAAACTCCTGCCTTTCCCCTGCCTCTGCTGGGCTCTGGATGCCCAACAAGGGCTTGGACAAAATCTAGCCATGATCTGGGTTTGGCCATTAGGAAGTCCTTGATCATTTTCTTTAATGTATTACTTCCAAATATCTATTTGGTACCAAATTCCATCTTGATTACTTAATTCTGCTCTTTAGATGATCTCCCTTCATCTCTGCTGATTTATTTTGCTTATAAGAAGATTCTAAGATCATTCATCTTGTCCTAATGGTGAGAAATCTTCTGCTCATAGTATTAGCAATATTTTGTTGATTCTGACTGTCACTCTCTGGCACATAATTTTTATAAAGATTGCTTTACAGGATGTCTCAGTCTGTTTTATGTTGCTATAACAGAATAATACAGACTTGGTAATTTATAAAGAAATAATTTTTTTTCTTAACAATTTTTTTTTCTCTCATTCTGAGAACTGAGAAGTCCAATATCAAGGTGCTGGCCTCTGGTAAAGGCCTTTTTGTTGTGTCATCTCATGGGGGAAGACAGAAGGGCCAAAGAGCATGTGAGAGAGCAAGAGAGAGCTGAATTCACTTTCATCAGGAACCCACTCCTGAGATAATTAACCCACTTCTGTGATCATAATATTACTCCCTTCACGAGGGCTCTGCCTTTTAAAGGTTCTACCTCTCAACACTATTGATTAGGGATTAAGTTTCCAACACATGTACTTTGGGGGACACATTCAAAGCACCAGAGGGCCTGGTCTAATGATTAGGAGAATCATTGACCAATGGGTAGAACAGACTGAAACGCTTTTGGCAAAACTGCCCGGGTCTGTGCCAAAATGTCTAGAGAGGAGAGACCAAAGATCTTGCCAAAGCCCTTAGTCCCACTGCTGGCCCATGAATTCTGCTAGTTAAAGGGTTCAGCCAGCTTTAATTAAAAGCTTGATTCTATAGTTAGTTGCTTGATATCTATGCTATTTCTTACCCATTTGAATTCTGCAGACTTCCGTAACCTATTACCAAGCGCTATTTAATACAGGTTGAGCATCTCTTATCTGAAATGCTTGGGAGCAGAAGCGTTTCCATTTTGATTTTTTTGGGGGGAATTTGAAATATTTGCATTATACTTATTGGTTGAGCATCCATAATCTGAAAATCCTAAACGCTCCAATGAGCCTTTTTTAAAGCAATCATGTTGGTGTTCAGAATGTTTTTTAATTTTGGAGCATTTTGGATTTCTGATTTTCAGATTAAGCATACTCAACCTGAATATACACTTCAGCAAATCCTTGTCAAAGTCCAATAAATATGCTGGCTTAGCTCTCTAAACTGTAATTTCCTGTCATGCAGAAGCTTCCTGATAACAATTAGTAAACTGTGGTCATGCTGTCTGTGCCCCTTGGGATCTGAATAGATTTTCATTCCATGCAGAGAAGTGGACAGGTCGAATGCTTAAAAGAAAATACATACCCACACTCCAGTAAAAACAAGCCAACATTTATTTCAGGGTCATTCCATCAGGCAAAAAGGCTGCCTTTTAGCTGCTTCGATGCTTTGTGAAACCTTTCAAGCTAGGAAGAGAGTGATTCTGGTTTGTGTGGCTAAAACACTAGAGAGGATGATTGGTTTCATTAGTCAGAGAGGAGTGATAATATGCTGCAATACTTCTCCAGTTATTGGGCACTTTATGCTAATAACTCATGATGGCTTGAGTGTTTAGGTATATATTTCAAACTCAGTGTAAAATACCATGCCATTAAGAATTTAAACACATTCTAATTTAATTATGGCCAAGAGCTGGTTCAAGCAATCTTGTGTTTTTGTTGGCTAGTTTTAGTATTGCAAATTTCAAATACAGAAAGATTTATTTTCTTTTACTCTTTGCTGTATTTAGTCTGGATTGTTAGAAACCTTAATCATTTAAAAGAGCACAGATTTGGAAAATGAAGTGTAATTGAAGTTATGGAAAATTGTATTTTTCTTCAATACTATTTTGTTTTCCATTTAGAAATGTGCCAAATTTTTCCTGCCCATCATAGATTGATTACTCACATGTTCTTTTTACCTTCTTTTTGTCCTTAAATGACTTTTCCATTCTTTGAGCAGCTACACTGTTGTCACGAAATTTTTCTGCCACAGCCTAAAGTGAAAAAAAACCCTACCAGTTGAAAAATATATCAAAGAGATTATCATTTAATCACCATCCAACTCAACTTGGGATATAACAAATTGAGATGATTTCCTGGGTCCTGACTTCCGGGGGCTCCTGTATAGTGACTTAGCCAGGCTACTGTGAGGGGGCTGTGGGGGAAGAGTTGGCACAGGACAACTGGTAGTAAATAATATCTGGGCTTATGTATAAATTAAGACTACCTTGTCCTATGGTTCCAGAAGCCTTCAAGACACTCTTCATACTAACTCCTTTTGGTTTTCTTTGATAATCAATTTAACTAGCTTATATAAAAATATTTTTACAAATAAAATGAGGGCAAGAAAGGGGTTCCTGTTGTGGGATTTCCCTTAAATCTGAACACCCTGAATCGCTTAACCTGGACTCTTCAACTTCTAGGTATTAACTTGGTTATCAAAGGCATTTGGGGAACTGATGAATGGTATGCATTTAATGCCTATGCTTAGTTTATATTCCTGATGGCAGCTTTTTAGGGTCAATCCTCAGTTCTCTGCTATCTCTAGCATGGAGACCTTGTGATCTCCAAATGCAGTAGGCAATAGGCTCCTTAAATGTAAATCTTGGGTCTTTGAGTTCTCTGTGACTTTAAATTGGTAGCAAGCAGTGAAATGATGGATCCCTAGGGTGGGACAGTATGTCCCAATAATTTTGTATTATGTTATTTAATTTTGAAAAAAAAAATAGAATATTTAACTTGGAAAAAGTACAAGCACGTCAATCTGGTTTTCTTATACAAACTACAAAATGAGAAAAATAATTGGTTGGTTGAAATATGAAGATAAAAAATTGTAAAGATTTAGATACAGCTTTAGGGATAGAATGGAATTATCTTCTTAATTAGCCTATGAATTAGCTTCATAATTATATAATATGTGTAAGTTATAGATATACATATATATGTATCTGTATATATATAATGTATAGAGGCCATTTTATCCTCCAGGTTTTTTAGTTAGCCATTTATAAATGTTTTTTCCATGTGGCTTCAGAAGGCTTCATGTGTTATATGTCTAATAGATGAGAGCTATCCCATTGAGTTGCTATAGAATAATTTTCTTGAACTTTATGCCCTGTTCAATTTTTGGTGTGAGATTTTTGAGTAAAGGGTAATAGACAGAATGATAACTCTTGCTTTAATGGCCTTATTGACCAAAAAGCTGGCCCAAATTTACATGACAATCAGCATAGAGAAGTGAACCAATTTTCAATTTGACTTTACCAGCACATTCCCTCCTAGAAGCCACTTTCAAAATATTACCTCCCACATTGCACACTCCCCTTACCACAAACACCCACAGCCATTTCCTGAGGCTTGTCTCTATAGGACACCAAAACATTTAAGGGAAAAGTAAAATGCTCCAAATGCTTCCCAGATGTCTGAATGTGTGGCATAATTTGGCATCAAAATGATTGGAGTTTTCATTTTCCAACTAGATGGTTTGGTAACATGCAAATGCAACCTTAATCTAGTAAGTAAGTTTCTTTTGTTTTTCTCAAGTAGACAAATTCATAAAGTATTTAATGAACACAAACTATGCACCAGGTACAGTAGCAGGGATTAGAAAGCTTTAGTAAGTATGGGCCCATAATGAAGTGTATGCTTTCATGAAAAGTATGCATACTGCATGTATGGTACAAATATAGTAAATATTCATGCTTTTAAACAAGAAGATTGTATTTGTTATACACCTCTTTAAATTGATAAGTTTAGTATATTAGATTCTGGGCAATGTATCAATTATCTATCAAAATATTTTTCACATGTCAGAGGACAGAAAATGGAGACAAGGCAGGAAGAAGTCCAAGATTGTGAGAAGAGGGCAAGACAGAAATGTGCTACCCTGTTCTCAGTGGCTCATCTTCCACCCTCCAGGCTGTAAGAATGTTGAGTTGTCCTGCTGGTGTGGACTCATCTCAAGGAGATACAAAAAATAAAAAATTGTTCTCATCACCTCCCCTCGTCAGGATTGTTGTTCTGATGTCTGGTTATTCCAATCATACAATCTTGGTGTAAGAGGCAGACTTAGAATCTATCAATGAATATGTATCCAGTGCTACTCTGATCAAAGCATTTCTTTGCTAGAGAATACCCATGTGTCCAACTCCAACACACGCTATAGGTACGTGGCTAATTAGAAAGCTCTAGCGCACTGGTCCTTGATCTTTTTGGCACCAGGAACTGGTTTTGTGGAAGACAGTTTTCCATGGACTGGGATCGGGGGACAGAGTTTTAGAATGAAAGTGTTCCACCTCAGATCATCAGGCATTAGTTACATTCATATAAGGAGCACACAGCCTCAATCCTTCACATGCACAGTTCACTGTAGGGTTTGCACTCCTGTGAGAATCTAATGCCACTGCTGATCTGACAGGAGGCGGAGCTCAGGTGGTAATTCTTCCTCAGCTGCTGCTCACCTCCTTTTGTGCGGCCCAGTTCCTAACAGGCCTTGGACCCATATTGGTCTGAAGCTTGAGGGTTGATGACCCCTGGTCTAGAGGGAATAATCTGACTTGATTATAGGACCTCCAAGTGATGAGAGGCTTTAAGCTTAGTCTGTCACACTCCTTTTCAGGGTGAAAAATCAGAGACTCGAAGGAAGAAAGTAATTGGTTCAAGGTGACCACAACTGTTGATGTCAGGGCGACAAACAAAAAACATAGTCCTCCCATCTGTTGGTCTCCTGGATGCTTGTTTTCTTTTCCACCACTTGATGCTCCGTGTTCACTCCCTAGTGAGGAAGAGGCATAAATGGGAAGAAGTGAATGATTATGTGGAACTAATTTTATCTATTAAGCAACCTCTATTTCCCAGATTCCACTTCTGTGGTAGATGGCAAAGATGGCCCCAGGTCTTTACTCCGTCGTGTATCCATATGATTTACTATGCAACTCTGTGGCTTTTCTTATCAAGAGGCAGTATCCATTGCCAACAGCTTGAATTTAGGCTGGCCTTGAGACTGGCTTTGACTCATGGAGATTACCAAAGTCTCACTGTGCCACTTCTGAGCCTAAGCCTCAAGAGGCTTGAATGCTTCTGCCCTCTCTTGGAAATGTGCCAACATCTTGAGATTAAGCCTAGGTAAACACACAGCTCAGTCTCCCTTGTCATCCCAGACCGCAGCTATCCTAGACCAGCCACTCCACAGCCCATCTGCCACCTGACTGCAGTCTTATGAGTGAGTCCAAAAGTCAGCCATGTCTGCCCTAGGTCAGCTACACCACCCAGCTGGGCAATAATAAATGCTACTGTTTTTATCCAGTGAGTTTTGGAGTTTTTTTTTTTCTCAACAATAACAACAGATACAACTATAATGGTGTCTAGTCATGTGATCTTGATTTTGGTACATATTTTTCAAGTCTCTGCATTCTGAAGGGTAGAAAAAGTGTCTGGCACACATTTATCCTGGCTCAGCTGGATTTATGCAGCTTTCAAAAACTGTGGCACCAACATAGGTGTTGTCCTGGTGTGGTATCTCTCAGAGAGAGGCTCCTAGGAGGATGGGGTTAGCAGCTAGAGGGCTATAATGAAGCCAGGGGTCATGCAGCTTCTGGTACTCTGGTTCACTGAGTCTTTGCTTATGGGATCCCCCATGGACTTCAAAGGTTTGTCCTACTTAATACTCAGATGCAGACTGCTAGGGACTGAATTGTATCCCTCGACACCCTCAATTACATATTGAAGCTTTAATGTGATGGTATTTGGACATGGGCCTTTGGGAGGTGATTAGCTTTAGGTGAGGTCATGAAGGTGGGGCCCTCATGGTGGGATTAGTGCCCTTAAAAGAAGAGACACCAGAAAGCTTGCTGTCTCTTTCTTCCGTATGAGGACAGAGTGAGAAGGCAGCCCTCTGGAAGCCAAGAAGAGAGCCCCCACCAGGATCAGACCATGCTGGCACCCTGATCCCAGACTTCCAGTCTGCAGAACTGTGAGAAAATAAACGTCTTTTACTTAAGCCACCAGTCTATGGCATTTTGTTATGGCAGCCCAAGCAAACTAATACATAGCTGTTTCTAGTTAGACAGATGTTTGGCATTGCTTCAGGGGAAAATAATCTGAATGGGCAAATGCATTTTTGATCCAAAATGTTTTCAAAATGTGAAGAGTTAGCCCATATGTGCTTGTGGCTGTCCCGGGGAGTAGTTTCTGGGCAAAGGGAGAAATTTCATGAGGGGCCAGAAGAAGCTTCCTTCTCTTCCATGCCAGGAAAGCACATGTTTCTTTTTGGAAAGAGGGTGACAGAAATCTACATGCAAGTCACTGGCCCATGGAGATTTATGAAAAGCATATAACCCCCTCTTTTAGCTGTAAACTGACTATAGTAAGCAACCCCCCTGCTAGTATGTGATTGTCTTCCTTCTTTCAGATACTGGTAGCCTCTGTTGAATTTGTGATTGAAAATTGCAATAAGTAAAGTCTTCACAAAGTCAAATGAATGAGAAGCAAAATGCAAAAAAGAGGAAAAGTGATGACTAGGACTTGTGCCAAGCAGAATTCCCAGTACCCACTCAATTGGCGGGTCTTAAGGCATAAATATTAGGCATAGACAATTGTGCCCCACTGAGACTTCCTCCATTTCCTGAAAACCAATTATTCTGTTAAACAATTCTAAATTTCTCATGTGTGACTTGGGGAGTCGGGTTTTATGACCACACAACTGCAGGTTGAGCAGTTTTTCTGTACATGCCAGATCACAAATATTTTCAGCTTTCCTAGCTATGAATGCAATAATAGCTCAATTCTACAGTCATCTCATGAAAGCAGCCATATACGATGCTTGAATGAATGAGTGTGGCCATGTTCCTAAAACACACCTACAAGACGTGACAGGCTAGATTTGGCCTGTGGGCTGTGTGTTTGCCAAGGCTTGCTCTACTGAGGTAAAGGAATCAATGGCCACAAGGTGCTTTAAGCAGTGCCTATAACATGGTGATCTCTTCTGAACTGTTCGCTATTGGTTTTCCTTGCCTGGCATGGAGCAAGACAGCAGGGGCTGTGCACTAAGAAGAGTGGGTTAGGAAGGAGGAAATTTAAGACTCAGTCAAATAAATATAAGAACAGGGGTAAATTGGGTGGAGGCACATGTAGCCCCAGAACTTGGTAGAGAAGTAATTTAAAGAATGTAATTCTCTTGTGGTGCCAGGAAATTAACATGTCATGTCCCATCATGAAATAAGCTATCCTCCCTTTCTCTTCCATGTTAGCTTTATGAACTAACCGTTTATAGACATTCTGCATGCATAAACTCCCCTGATACCCTGTACTCCACTGTATCCAGCAGAATTATGAGTCTATCATTGTGACAAGACAAAGCAAACAGAGCTTTAAATCTCAAGGCATATCATCTTGCATGACCCAGATTGTGTCCACACTGATGTTGTGTCCAAAATTCTTACATGATTTACAAATCTTTTCACTCCATTCTGGTTGCATTGGCTCAATTCTGGATGCATTGCTATATAGCTTTGTGCAGGTGTGTGAAAACATTTGAGCATGATGAATTGTTTCTTCAAGAGCCAAAAGGTAAATGATGAAAGAATTGAATAGAAAACATGTTAACAAGATATTTTATATTAGCTCTAAGGAGCTAGATCAATTACTATGACATGTTACATGTTCAGAAGTCAGGAAACTCTGAATTATGGTTCCCAGTATGAAAATAACTCAGCCCCTTTGCACATGCAATATTTTATATGACTGTATATGGTGTTAACTTTAATGCTTTAACATCTATGCTTAATGTGGCAACTATAAATTTGAATTTCTTGACTTTAGAGGTTATAACATTTAACCATACAGCTGCATTGACATACTTACTTCATTCAAATATTTCTTGGGATAACAGTATGAAAAATAACTCTCCTATATGTATGAACCTGGTCTTTTTAATTAACATGAAGGATAAAAAAGAGTGTGGTCTTGTCAGTGTTTAGGTCTGTGGACCTCTCTAGATCATTTGAACTAAGTGGCTTGTGACTGAACAACTTTCACTTCCTGGTGGTTTCTACATCAAATCATATCTTGAGGAAGAAGGATTTCCTGAACTTTGTTGTGTTATTTATTTTAGGAAGTTTGATCATCCTAGAGGTTATATGAAAAATGTAAGACATGTGAAGAGCTTAATTCCAGGTTGCAATATTTACACTATAATAACCACGAATAGAATCCCCTTCATTTTAAAATCCAACAGGAGAGTCAGTTAGGAGATTTATAAATTATAAAATTCTGCATGGCTGAGGTATAACAATTTTTTCTCATTAAGAAAACTGATATTGTGGCTAAGTGTGGTAGCTCAGACCTATAATTCTACCACTTTGGGAGGCTGAGATGAAGGATCCCATGAGCCGAGGAGTTTGAGAAAAGCCTGGGAAACATGGTGAGACTTGTTTTTCTCTGTCTCTCTGTCTCTGTCTCTGTCTGTCTGTCTGTCTTTCTCTCTCTCTCTCTTTAAAGAAACTGGTATCAGGGGCACTTGTTTCTTCTAGATATATTTCTTTGCTACCATGTGCACATTGTTTTATGCAAGAACTTTCTTTAGTTTTAGGAAAATCCATCTCTCTTTTCCTCATTCCCACTATTCAGGGATACAGCTTTCCCTGGTTTTAGCAAATAGGGTGTGAGACAGCTGTTCGGACCACTCTTGGCAAGAAGCCGGAAGAGCCAGGAGGGAGTCTGTACTCTTAAACCACTTTGCTATTATAACTACTCCCAAGTTTCTTGTTCTTGAGCCAGGTACTCACCCTCTCCACACAAACCTACATGTAGGTACAGTCAGTATGGATCTTATTTCATAAGATCAGGTGTACAGGAAATTTGGTTTTCTTTATTTTCTTTAAATTGATTAAATTTTAACTCCCAGCACCCATTCTACCAGGCTGTATTATATGCTGCTCACAAGAGCCATATTTTAAGTATAAGGATATAGAACAGTTGAAAGCAAAATAATGAAAGGTGATATTGACATAGTTTGAATATATGTACCTACCAAATCTCATGTTGAGTTGCGATTCCCAGCGTTGGAGGTGGGGCCTGATGGGAAGTCTTGGGGTCGTGGGGGAAGATCCTTCATGGCTTGGTTTGGTGCTGTTCTCATGATATTTGGTTGTTTAAGTTTGTAGCACCTTTCCCCCACTCTCTTGCTCCTGCTGTCACCCTGTAAAGAGCTTGCTCCCACTTCACTTTCTGCCATGAGTAAAAGCTCCCTAAGGCCCCCCAGAAGCTGAGCAGATGCCAGCCCATGCTTTCTGTAAGCCTGCAGACCTATGAGCCAATTAAACCTCCTTCCTTCCTTCCTTCCCTCCTTCCTTCCTTCCTTCCTTCCTTCCTTCCTTCCTTCCTTCCTTCCTTCCTCTTTCTCTCTGTTTCTCTTCCTCCCTCCCTCCCTTCTTCCCTCCCTCCTTCCCTCCCCCCTCCCTCCCTCCCTCCCTCCCTCCCTCCCTCCCTTCCTTCCTTCCTTCCTTCCTTCCTTCCTTCCTTCCTTCCTTCCTTCCTTCCTTCCTTCCTCTCTCTATCTGTCTCTCTATCTCTCTCTTTCAATAGAGTCCTGCTCTGTTGCCCAGGCTGGAGTGCAATGTGCGATCTCAGCTCACTGCAACCTCTGCCTCCCATGTTCAAGTGGTTTTCCTGCCTCAGCCTCCCAAGTAGCTGGGATTACGGGCACATGCCATCACACCTGGCTAACTTTTGTATTTTTAGTAGAGATTGGGTTTCGCCATGTTCACTAGGCTGGTATTGAACTCCTGACCTCAAGTGATCCATCCTTCTCTGCCTCCCAAACTGCTGGGATTTGCAGCATCCTGGATGAGACTGAAGACTATTATTCTAAGTGAAGTGAGTCAGGAATGGAAAACCAAACATCCTGTCTTCTCACTGATAGGTGGGAGCTAAGCTATGAGGATGCAAAGGCATAAGCATTATACATGGACTTTGGGGACTTGGGGGAGATAGGGGGGGGGGGCGGCGAGGAATAAAAGTCTACAAATATGGTGCAGTGTATACTGCGCAGTTGATGGGTGCACCAAAATCTCACAAATCACCGCTAAAAAACGTACTCATGTAACCAAATAGTACCCGTATCCCAATAACTTATGGAAAAAAAAGTAAAATAAAAAATGTAATACTAAATTTTTATGACCCTAATAGTAAAAATCAAAATATATAAAGTGAAGTAAAAGGAGTTATTGGCAAATCCACAATTACAATTGATTTGTTAGAACAAATAGCCAAATCTATTAGAATAAGCAATTATTCTAATACAACTGCGGTTAGAATTTTGACACAACTGTTAGAATCCGTAGACAAACAATAAATAAGGATGTAGAAGAGTTTATCAACATTGTCTACCAACTTGACTCAATTGACATGTATAAAATTCTTCACTCAGCAACTGTGTAAGATAGATTACTTTCAAGTACACACAGAACATTTATTTAGCAAATACTGACCACATGCTGGGTAATAAAATAAGTGTCAACAAATATCTAAAGATTAAAATCGTGCATAGTTTATTCTCCAACCATAGTGAAATCAAGCTAGAAATAAATGCAAAATGATTACTAGAAAATGCTCAAATGTAAATGGAAATTAAGCAATACACTTTCAAGTAAATCCATGGGTCAAGAGAAGAGATCACAATAAAACTTAAAAACTTTTTTTCACTGAATGATAATGAAAACATAACATAGTAAAACTTCTGGGATAAATCTAAATAAGTGATTTGAGGGAAATCTATGGCTTTACATGAACATGTCTAAGAGGAAAGGCTGAAAATCAAAGGTGTTACTTTACATTTCAGGAGGTTAAAAACAGAAGAGAAAATTAAAAGGAAGGAAAATGGAAGGAAATGATAAAGAAAAAAATCAATGAGATACAAAACAAATATATAATAGAGAGAATCAACAAACCAAAAGTTGTTTTTCAAAGTATTCTAATGAAATTGAGAAAACTCTAGAAAACTAATAAAGCAAGCAAACACAAATGACCAATATCAAGAATGAAGAAAGGAATTAGCGTAGAGGTCCTGTAGATATTCAATGTGTAATGAGAGGGAATTATGAACAAATAACGCCATAAATTAAAAAATTTGACAAGATGAACAAATTCCTAGAAAAATTTAACAAAGCTGAAAGAAAAAAGTAGACAATCTGCATTTTCTAGTTTAATTTTAACAATTGAATGTGTGATGAAAATTCCCCCAAAGACAATGAAGGGCTCAGACGACTTCAGGACTAATTCTTTTCTAAATATCTAAGAAAGAATTCACACCAACCTTTCACACACTCTTTTACAAAATAGGAAAAGAGACATCACTTCCCAACTTGTTTTATGAAGATGAAGATAGAATAATTTATATGCCAAAACTTGATAAATGTATTATTAAAAATTCAAAATCACAGATCAACATTTTTTATGAACAGAGATACAAAAATTCTAAATAAAATACTAAGGAATGCAGTATGATTAATATATATAAACTGTGCATACACACACACACACACACACACACACACACACACAGCACTACTGCTGTCAAGTTGAATTTATTCCAAGAATATAGGCTAGTTTAAAAAAATTAATGTGATTCATAATAGTAGAATAAAAGAAAAAAGCTTATATCAACTTCATAAAATTCAGTACTCATTCATGATTAAAAATACTTTTAGCCAACTAAAAACTGAGGGAAATTTCTTTCTTTTTTTTTTTTTTTTTTGAGGAAGGGAGGAAGAGGGGAGGGAGGGAGGGAGGGAGGGAAGGGAAGGAAGGAATTCAAGCAATGAGAGAGACATTGCAGACCTGGATCTAGAGGTTTACAAGTTGATTTCTTTTTTTTTTTTTTGAGTGAAGGAAAGAAGAAAAAAATGAGTAAAGGAGAAGAAGAAAGAGGAAGAGAAAGAGGGAGAGTGAGTGGAAATATTGCTTTATTCTTAAAAAAGAATGGGTATTAATAATGGCCAATCAATGTTTCATTTAAACCTCTGAGTACGTGTGATGTGGTATTGACTAGAATGTTTATTTTGTGTATTTGAAGTGGAGAGCTCTATAAATATTTATTAAGTTTACTTGTTCCAGATCTGAGTTCGAGTCCTTGATATCCTTATTAATTTTCTGTCTCATTGTGTCTAAGTCTCTATGTATCTGGGTGTTAGGATCATTAGCTCTTGTTGTTGCATTGATCCTTTTACCACTATATCTTTGTTGCTTTAAAATCTATTTTATCCGATACGAGAATTGCAACTCCTTCTTTTTATTTATTTATTTATTTATTTATTTATTTATTTATTTATTTATTTTTGCTCTCCATTTGGTTGGTAAATCTTTCTCCATCCCTTTGTTTTTTTTTGCCAATCAGTTTGAGCTTATGAGGTTGCTCAGGTTAGCCTTGAACTCATGACCTCGCCTTTGCAAGCACCATGACCTCCGGCGGGAGCCACTTTGGACCCCGGAAATTTCTTAATCTAAAAGGTATCTGTAGAAAATCTAGAGCAACATCATATTTAATCATAAAATATTAAGTGTCTTCTCCTGAGGTAGGGAATGAAATAGGTTGATTACCATTACTTCTCCTATATAACATTGTACTGAAGAGCTAGCCAGTGGAATAAGGAAAGGAATGAAATAAAAGATATACGGATTGGAATGGAAGAGATTAAAATATTTTTTTGATGAAAATATTATTCAGTTTGTAGAATATTTGAAAAAATATTATCAATCAGAGAATTTTGCAAAGTCATTGAATGAATGTAAGGTCAGTATGCAAAGTGTTTCTATAAATTAGCAAGAAACATTAAAAAATCACTTTAAAATAATACCATTTTCACATGAAAACTATTAAATATCTAGAAATAATGCAAGATATGTATAACCCCAACAAAGAAAACTATAGATGATTATTGAAATAAATTATACAAGAACTAAATAATGGAGAAATATACCATGTTCACGGATTAAAAGACTTAAAATTATAACAATTTCAATTGATTTATAGATCAATTCAATGCAATCCCAATGAAAAATCTCAGCAGGTTTTTCTTTTCATGAAAATTGACAAGCTATGTCTAAAATTTATATAGAAATTCAGAGACAAGAATAAGATCAATAATCTTGAAGAATAACAAAGCTAAGAGATTTATAATACCAGATATCAGATTTTACTATAAAGCAAAATGAATTAAAATGTGATAATGGTGGCACAAGCACAAAGCGTACAACAGAATAAGAAATACAAATATAGACTCTCACATATGTGATCACCTGATGGATAATACAGGCATCATTGCATTGCAGGGGTGAAAGGAATGCTTTTTTAATAAATGTGTTCATTTCTAACCACCAAGGGAAAAAAATAAATCTTTACCTCTATTTAACACCTATACAAAATGTCAAATTCAGAGGGAACAGTAACCTAAACATAAAAGCTAAGACAATAAAGCTGTTCGAAGATAACATTTGAGAATGTCTTCAAAATCTTAGGGTTAGGGAAAATGTCCTAAACAGAACACAAAAAGCATATGTTTTGGCATGTAAATTATTCCATCTTCATCTTCATAAAACAAGATGGGAAGTGATATCTCTTTTCCTATAAAATGTATGATTTATAAATTGCACTACATTAAAATTAAGAACTTCTGCTCATCAAAAACTTTAGTAAGGAAGTAAAAAGGCAAGCCAAAGGATAGATATATATGCAATACAAACAACAGAGAAAGGATTCATGTCTAGATTTAAAAACAACAGAAACACAAACAGCTCTTGCCTTAGCCTGCTTGCCTGCTTGGGTTGCCAGCACAATACACCATAGACCGCATGCCTTAAATAGCAGAAATTTATTTTCTCACAGTTTTGGAGGCTGAGAAGTACAAAATCAAGGTCTGGTGGGATTTGGTTGTTCCCGACTTGCACATGGCTGCCTTTTTGTATCCTTACATGGTGGAGAGAGAGCGAGAGAGAGAGAGAGAGAGAGAGAGAGAGAGAGACAGGAAGAGACAGAGAGAGAGGGAGGCAGAGACAGAGATGGAGAGAGAGAGAGGCAGAGAGACAGAGAGAGAGGGAGAGGGGGAGAGAGAGAGGCAGAGACAGAGACGGGGGAGGGAGAGAGAGAGAGGCAGAGACAGACAGACAGAGAGAGAGAGGCAGAGAGAGAGAGAGAGAGAGGCAGAGAGACAGAGAGAGAGGGAAAGAGAGAGAGAGGCAGAGACAGAGAGAGAAAGAGAGAGAGAGGCAGAGACAGAGAGAGAAAGAGAGAGAGGCAGAGACAGAGATGGGGGAGGGAGAGAGAGAGAGAGGCAGAGACAGAGACGGGGGAGGGAGAGAGAGAGAGAGGCAGATACAGAGACGGGGGAGGGAGAGAGAGAGAGGCAGCGACAGACAGACAGACAGAGAGAGAGGCAGAGAGAGAGAGAGAGAGAGAGAGAGAGAGAGATCATCTGAATTGCTCTCTGCCCCAGGAATCAATATTTGCTCACTTGAGGACATTCACACCTCTGTTGAGCATGTATATTTAGAGAAAAAAATTCCTATGGCTAGTCCCTTAGAACATTCCTATTTCCCAATTTTTCTTAGCCTTGTTTGTTCAGCTCTTTGTCGAATTTTGTGAGATACTGCTTCGTCTTTTACTAACATTCCCTTTCTGTTACTTATAACTAAAATAACCTAAAGAGAAAAGCAAAATATCTACTAGTAAAGGCTTTAAAAAAATCTATTATGTTTAAAACACCCGGGGGGCTACTACAGGAATTTATGCCATGATACTCTTTATCAGATATGTTTTCATGTTAGCACCTGCTTTTTGTACAAAAAAAAGGTAGATACTAGTTTTTAATTCAAACTGAAGATACTCTAAATGCCACATTTATATCTACATGTTATAGAAAAGGCAACAGAAAATTGCTTTGAGTAATGGAAAATACCTCTGTATCTGAATAATTTAGATACTGAACCTATTTTCATTTGCATCTTACACGTGTATACTAGCCAGCCCACAAAATGCTGAACAAGTCGAAGAATCAATATCTGAATTTAATTTTGCAAAGAAATTTAAAAGCTGGTAGAAATGGAAGATTAGAAGAAGGATCTTATTTCATCTCATCTCATGCACTATTATACCATCAAATCAAATCTGAGATTAGCGTGTGAGTTGTTTTCTTTTAAGAAACTTACTTTTAAAAGTACTATCCTTTTAAATTTATTTTAAGATATCTTTGATAAGACGGGAGTTATGACTATTATATTAGGTTTTCATTCCTGACAATGTGCATACGTGTTTTTGTTTTTACTTTTGCTGGTAATGCAGATTTAAGATTCTGTTTTCTATTGTCTTGATAACTTACTAATCTGGGTGTTGGTGGTCTATCCTTTGTTCTCTTTATATTGTCATTCTCCCAGATTGGAAAATCGTTATTGTAACTTTTAATTCTTGTCTCTTTTGCATGTATGTTCTTTTCTTCCCTACTTTCATGTTTTCGATAACACCCATCTTGAAATCTTTAGATCATTTTTTCCATGACTCTTGATTTTAAGAGAGTTCTTAGTGCTTCTTTATAATTGTGTTATCTTCTCTAATATGGAATTGTTAACGACCATAACGTAGAAGTAGGATCAAGCATCTCTCCTCTGCCTTCCTGGCTTTACATAGCTTCCACTGGGGCTTTACAAATCTCCGCCTTCAATGGCACGGGTGAATATCAATCCTTTATTAACATATACATTTGAAGGAAATGTGGCTGCTTCTGCTTTTTCCTTTGGGTGGGAAGACAATTTTTAGATAATGTTTAATAAGGTAATTGATTAAAATCAAAGCCTCCATTCATTGAGTGCTTTCCTGGACATAAAGCATTATATGAGCTTTTGACGTATGTGATATGAGTTAATCTCAGGACAATGCTGGGATGTAAAGTTCTAATTCCACACCTCAGAGGGTTGCTTAACGAAACCGAACCTTGCACAGGTTGCTGGTGAATAAATGTCACAGGGCTGGAGAGTGGGAGGAAAAAATAACATTCAAATTGAAGTAAAATATAAGTCTATATAATCCCAAAGCCTAAGCTCTTTCCACTTAGGTAAATATTTCTGAAAAGTTTGAAAATATTAACTTAAAGGATAACAGATCCATGAAGATTTATGAAAGAACTTGAAGTGTTTAAGGGATATTTGTGTGCCAGGAGCATACTAGGTACTCACTCCTTGTTTGCTTTAGACTGGATGATTGATGGATTTATTAATAAATCAATGATTTAGAAGATTAATTGTTTTGTGGAGTCTTTTTGAGCCAGAAAACTAAGCAGGTTGGCCTCTTTTTCTAATGTACTTTGCATGTTTGTGTATTTGGTGCTGTGGAGATGTTTTAGTCAAGTGGGGAAATTCATGGTTTGTGTAGGTGACTGGGAGTTGATTAAAGGAACATTGTACGCCTTTTCCCCATGTGTCTCGCTTTGGCTCTCACACCGCCTGAACTAATATCCAGGGCACCTGCAGTCTGTGGGCTCAGCAATTGCTTTTCGGGCTGACAGCAGCTGTCAGCTGAGGGCCCAGGGGGTTTCTCATCACAAAGTGATCAGATGATCTCATCACAAAGAGGAGGTTGGAACTTTGTCCACTTCCTGGGCAAAGAAGAGCTCTCTTCTGGTTAGGATGTAATCAGGCACCCTCTTCTAATCAAATTGCACATGGGTGCTTCCAGTTACTTTGAGCTGGTATCTTTGCATCCATCAGCAGATTGACTGGGGGGAGAAACCCAAGGGGAGGGGGCCTGTGTTTCCGTTGAAGACAGCAGAATTGTCTTCTATGAGGCATTGACAGTTTTCATTTTTATTTTATAGGCCAAATCACAAGATTCAGTGGCAATGGAGAAGGATGCAGAAGTCAGGAAGTAGGCCTAAGAATATGCAGGTGTCAGAGCAAGTATTGTGGGTCAGAGAGGCATGTTCTTGTTTTCATGGGAGTGGACAGGAACCATAGGTGCACATCCATTCTGGCCTCCCAGCCAAATCCCTGCAAGAATGAAAGCCTGGCTCGCTTCCTGTATTATCCTTTCTGTTCCGTGTTCATTGGTATTTGGATAAATGATATTTATACAACACCTACAAGAAGCCAATCCCAGTGCTAGATGACATTGTAGAAAAAATGAGAGAAGAAAAATTCTGGAATTTAATGGAATGTACGGGCAGAAGATTTTTATATAGATAAGACTTATATGACCACATGAGACGGCATGGAATTAAAAGATTAATAATGATGCATGCATCTGGCAGCACCACTGGACTGCAAGCTTCACGAGGGCAGCTGCTTTGGGTCTTCACTAGTGTATCCCCAGCACCTAGAAAAGTGCAGGACTCAGAAATTGGCTGAATGAGTGAATGATCAGAGCATAGAGGATGGTGAAGCAGTATGTATTACAGCTAAAAGACTAAGCTATGAGATTTCAATCATGGGCCTGCCCCTCCCTGTCTAGTACTGGGCTCGTGTTTTAATCTCTCCAAATCTCAGTGTCCTTATCTGCAAAATGAAATTTACATGAGCACCTAAGTCATTGCATTGTTATGAAAATGAGATGAGATCATATAAAAAAGGAGATAAGAACACTGCAAGGTTTATATTAAAGGGTCAATACATCTTAGTTATTTTTGGTATTAATGGCTAGAGTGTCAGTGTGGTTGATTTTACATGGAGATGAACTCAGTAGATTGAGGCAAGACTTGCAACCTACTAGCAGCTCTGACACTCTCAAGCTGGAACTTTTGGGGCAATTCAGATCCTTTTTCTGGATCTCCTGTTCTTCATTTAGAAAAGGAGGTGGCTGGAGAAGATGGTCTCCAAGATTGAATTAGACATTTTCAGTTTAGAGTGGGTTGCAAAATCAACGCCTGCAGAAACCTGGCAGGTAATAGTAACATGCTGAGTGAGCTAAGTGTAAGAGAAACTTGATCTCAGCATCACGGACAACTGAAAGGAGTGGAGACTCAGTAAACTGAGCACTGCTGCTGAATGCTGCCATGGGGAAATGCGTGCTCCGCAGTACCGTATATTCTGAATTTTTTCAGAGAAGCTGGGAATTCACCTTTTCTATGAATTCTTGCAGTTTTTGAGAGCTAGGAATGAATTCAGTTGTTTGTCAATTTGTTTTAAATATTGTTTGGGCCACTGCTTGTGAGCCAAACAAAATATGTCCGTGAGTCACTGTGGTTTGCTGCTTCCTTTTGGGTCCAGGAAGTTAAGAAGAAGCCAGGGTCTGGAAAATGAGAGTTTTCAGGGCAAGTCTTAACAAAAGCAACATCACTTGCTGACTGTGAGATAGAGTGGCTTAGCCTCTGCTTTGCTTATGAAAGTTTCTGGGGATGGATGATCCCATGCCTACCAATACAGAAAACCATCTGCAGGTAGTGAGAGGACTGAAACTCAATCCTGTTCCTGGCTGGGACAGAAGTACTTAGATTTTCCCTTTCTCTGCTATTTTCAGCCACATTTGGGCTGTTTGAGATCCTTAAGGGTGTTAAGAATGCCATAGGACTCCTGAGAGGGAACCTAAGTTGATGCATACCCATGTGCCACTTTTCACGTATATGTTAAAACTCCCTTTAAATAGGAGATAATCAATTGGAAAGGGGGATGACCTCTCAGAGTTTCAAGATTAGGGGGAGATGTAGTAGGAAGAAGCCTCCACACCCAGGTGTTTTTGATATGCTTTTTGTAGGACGGAAGCAGGAGACATGGGATTTAACTACATTGTCCAGAATCACAATTTCTGAGTTTGAGGTCTTGGGAAAGACAGACAATCCCATTGAATCTATCAGTCTAGCCGGGGCCAATCAAGGATTGTGTGAGATCCAGGCCGCTGGTCCAGTAAGAATGCCCTTCTGGATGGGTGGCGGTCAATTTCTACAGATGGAAAATTCATCTTGATTCAACTGACTGACCTCGTGTAGGCATCAGCAGGAATCAAACTGAGCATGATATGGTCTTTAGATCATTTAGCAGCTGACCAGATCAATTGCTTTCTTTGTAACTGCAGCTTTTCATTTGGCATCGTAAAGATGCAACCTAAATAAAGCATTAGCTTCTAGAATGTGTTTAAATTGAGTTTCTGGATACTTTGGCATGTATCCAGTTTTAAATATGTTCTGATCGAACTCTAATCTCTAATCAAAGGATCCTAGTATATGGAACATTCCCGTTAATAATGATACCTTAGACATCCATTAAGTCTGGACATTAATTTTATGGAAATTCTCAATACATCTCCATTAGAATTTTTTTCTGGGGAAAGTTAGTAATAAAAGCTTTTAATAAATGTCATAAATATCTATGTTCAATCACACTATTATCCAAATTAAAGCCAGACCAAAATAGAAAATAGTTACCCCTGCTGAAAGTCATGACCTTCAGAAGACATTTTGAAGAAAGAAATTATGTGCTCTGTTATTACTCAAAATGCATTTGTTACAAAGAATAATTAGCTAGTGGGATCAAATTGCTACTTATTTGACTAGTGCATGAATTCCCTAGTCTTCCATTGCATGCCTAGCAGCTCATGCAGTAAACCCTATGGTCTGTCCAAGTTGTAAAAACAGGCATAGCAGCCAGGAAAGTCAAGGTTTGAGTCCTGTGCTCTTCTTTGACCAGATCTGAGATCCTGAGCAAGTTATTTACATTTCTTGAATCTTGCTTCCACCATCTTTAAAAGTAGTCTTACCAAGTAGGAATATGATAGCTTATGAATGGGGAACATCTAACACTGCTTTTGACTCATGGGTGGTGCTAGCTAAGTGCAAGCCATTATTGTTAATATCTGGCATTAAGGGTGACGTAGGAAAGAAGGATAATGAGGAGTGAGTGCTGGCTTTTATGCAGATGCTTTCCTGCCCTTCTTGGGCCCTTTCTTGTATTCTTGGTAACCACTGAGCTAGAAGTGACAGAGGGAAACACATGTGCATGTGCTCTAGTTCTTTTCTTTCACACCTAAAGCTATGGGCTATGGTATGATTACTGCCTAATATTTGCCCCATTTGACCTGGCCTCTAAAACCACAATAAAGCAAATCCAGTTCTTAAGAAATGTGGGTGGTAGAAGCTTACTGGAAATGTGGAAAGACAAGACACAGAACCGGAAACACTGGCTTCCCAGCTGCCAGATGGGTGTTGCCTTGCTTTCGGCCTTTATTATTTGGCCCACACCTCAGACTTTCAAGCTTCAGGCATCTGGCCTGAGACTCCTTTGTTTCCTGACCTTTTGGCCACCAACTGCGGTCCTTATACGTAGGTGGCTATAATTTGGAAACATTAGAAGTCATCTAGTTAAAGGATTTTCAAACTGTTTTTTAAAGACAGCATGACTGTTTCTTTAAACAAAATCTTACGAGGAAATATAAATGAATAAAAGAGATAAAAAGTATAATTGCTCTGGTTTTAAGCAAGAGTGGATGGAGTAGAGTTTTTCCCATTCATCCTCCTCATTCCAGCCCCCTGCTATTTCCAGGAATAGGAGTTAGAACCATAGATTCTAGTTTGATCTTGCCTGAAAATAAGTTCCGAGAGGATAATTGATCTGCTCAAGGTCACATAGTTAATTAATGGAATGATGAGTCTAGGGCACAGGTGTACTTACTTGAGGGTGATCATATTATTTGCAGCTCTGGTGTTGGACTATAACATCAGAAAATTCTCTCCCCTTTGTTCCCTGTGCCCCTGCCTACCGCAACCCTGATAGAATCTTAGGTCAGTGCTTCTGAATGTAGCAGAATAAATGTCTGGTTTGCACACAAATACATGTGTGGGGAATGGATGCTAATTTAACAATGGCATTACATAGAATGAGTAGGGTAGGCTTTTATTCAAAGGACCCATTATTTCTGAAGACTTTAACCACTCAAGTTCTGTCTGCATCCAACCCAGGATTAAAAAAAGCTTTTTAGTTTTTTCTTTTCTATCTCTGACTCCTGTATCCTTCCTCTGGCTCTTGCTTGCTTTTATGTCTGACTTAAATGCAGCTTAAATTTCCTAAGAACTAGGAAAGCACTATCTCTTGTCTGACTCTCAGATTGTAGATCAACTGGCTTATGGGAGGGTGGGTCCAGCTCGGGCAGATTTTAACTGAACTCCATCTTTCTATGTTGCAATGTGAAATCAACAGACTCCACAGAGAAACAAGATCAGATTGAGTCTATTGCAAAGGAGAAAACTAGAAAATTTGGCACACAAAGCTAAGCAAATGGAAAAAATAAGAGTCACCCACAATTAGCTATAAAGCAATAGTTAAAACATTTTGGTATGCTCCTTCTCTTTTCTTTTTCTTCCTTTTTTTTTTCTTTTAAATATAGACTTAGTTTATCTTAAATTTTCCATGATTAACTATGTGTTTTTCATTCTTTTTTCTCTTATGAACAATGTTGTTACAAACACTGTTGTACCTAAGTTTTCCCATATTCTTTTGATATACTCTAGTAAGTTGGCTAAATGGGTTATTGGAAATATGCAGTTTTAAGGCTTTTGATATACGTTGCCTGTTTCCCAATTTTGATCTTTTTTTTGGGCTTAGGTATGGTTTATTTGTTTATTTTTCTACTAGGCTCTTGTTTTCAGTCTATTACTGAAGCTCTAAGCAATCCTTCTGTCTTATAACATACTCCAGTTCTGATCATCAGTAACAAAAGACATCAGGAGACATTATTTCCACATGGTCATAAAGATGTCTTTCACAGGTAGACAGTGAAAAAACTAACGTAATTTGAGTTGATGGCTCAGGCCACTCTCACCGTCCTTTTGTTCTATTTTCGTTTTCCGTGTTCTGGGCTACACTCATTGAGCACTTTCTCTGTGAGCCAGGCCCTGTGCTGACTAGTTGACCCACATCATTTCATTTAATCCTTATAGTACTGAACATTTCTCTTTTGACAGAGAAAGAGACTGAGGTCCAGCAAGACTGCACCTTGTCAAACAGTACACAGCTGATTTGGTTGGCAGAATAGTATCCCCTAAAGATGTCCATGTCCTGATTTTTGAACCTGTGAACATGTGATAAAATAGATTTAGGAGATATGACTAAATTAAGTGTCTTGAGATGGGGTGATTATTCTGGATTACCTGGGTGGAGGCCTGATGTAAACCACTAAGGGCCCTATACATAATAGAGGGAGGTGAGAGGGTTAGAGGAAGAGGGGACGTGAGGATGGAAGAAGAGCGATGTGATTGCTGAAAGGGGGGCACAAGTGACCTCCAGGAGCTGGAAAAGGCAAGGATGCCGACTTCCAGAAGGAGCAGTTAAAGAACTTTCCTAGGATCATATACAACTGTCATCCAGATGACCCCAAGCCTATACCCTTTTTATCTTCTACTCAATGCCTTTGTGGACAGTTTCAGCTATTTATGGAGAACCAAGAATGATTTCAGCCAAAGTTGCTTCTTCAAACAAACCTCCAAACTCTTTGAGGGAAACTGGTTTAGACAGAAAGAGTTTGCTACCCACACCTGTAAAAGCTGATCTATTCCTTGGAAACGTATTTGACTGTCAACCAGAGTGGGTGTACAGCTGTCAAGCTAGCTTTCTGCAATGACAAGTGTATTGTGGATTGGCATTCTGTGTCATCTTGACTGATTTTAATTATTCTTTGGGTTTGAGTGAATACAACTTTTGTTCTAAAGTTGATAATGATAGCCTTCTATTGCCCTTTTTATTTCCACGAGGGATATATCTACACTTTAAAATTCCATTACATACACATCTGTGGTTACTCTCTTAGTTTTCTAAATGTAATTATCCAGCTAGGCTAAATTATGGAAAAGAAATTAGAAAAATCTTTTCCTGCCAACAATCTGAATCTGGCCAGCACATTCTTGGTCGTTCAAATGTTGGGTGTAGTTTCTTTTTATTCTTTCTTCTTCCCCACTACTGCCCCAAGATCCTTTTAAATTCCAACATACTTTTTAGTGGGACTGATATTTCTTAAGGTGTTTCTTTGAGCAGTGCACTATTGCCATGCACATATTTTGTAGGAATTAAGTATATTATAACTTTTATATTAATTTTGAGTTATTGTTATATAGAAAACAAAAATACACATGGTAACTTTTATACATTATGAGATATTCATAGAATGAAGTCATATTTAAAAATCACAACTGGGATTTGGAATGTGACATTAACACTATGTAATACACAATCTATTTTTAGTGAGAATAAAAATAATTGCAACAATTCTTAACAAAATTGGCTTAAGTTAAAAGGGGTTTAGGTAGAACCATGGCAATTAAAAAATAAGAGATTCTAAATTGCTTTTAGTTATTCAGCTGTGCTTGGTCACAGACCCTATTTAAAGCCCTAACTGTTCTTATTCACACATCACTGATGGGAGGGTAAACTGTTATAGCATTCTGGGAGGGTGAACTGACAATGGCATAATGTGTATAAACTTAAATATGCGATTGCCTTACACCCTGGAAATGTCACTCCTGGGTAGGTGCCTCAGAAACTTGCAAAAATTCTCAAGAGACAGATACAGATTAGGATGCACCCTACTTACTATTTGTGGTAGCAAGAGTTGGGAGTAACCTGGGTCTCCATCCCTGGAGGAATGGCTTTCTCAGATCTGTTCTGTGTTTTTGATGGAATACAATAGTCAGAAACAATGCACTGGGTTGCCCTATAGCAACATGGAAGTCTTACAAATAAGTTGGGCTGCAAAAGTAAGCATTGCATTAGGAAGCACGTGGTCTAAAGCAGTGGCCCCAACCTTTTTGCCACCAGGGACTGGTTTCGTGGAGGACAGTTTTTCCATGGATGGTGGGTGGGGTGGGAAATGGTTTCAGGATGAAACTGTTCCACCTCAGATAATCAGTCATTAGATTCTCATGAGGAGCTCGCAACCTAAATCCCTCACATGTGCAGTTCACAATAGGGTTTGCGCTCCTGTGAGAATCTAATGCTGCCACTGATCTGGCAGGAGGTGGAGCTCAGGCTCTAATGCTTATTTGCTTGCCCCTCACTTCCTGCTGTGTGGTTCGATTCCTAACATGCTAACAGAATGGTCTGTAGCCTTGGAGTTGGGACCCCTGGTCTAAAGGAAGAAACAGTAATAGGGAAAAGTCTTCATTGTTCACCCACTCTTTACAAAGAGGCAACTGCTGGAGCTGGCTGGCCTGGCTTGAAATCCCAAATCTTCTAGCTTTGTGATTTCTTTCTAGCTCTGTGACTTTAATCAAGTGATTTAACCTCTTTATGTTTCTGTGGCCTCAACTGCAGAATGGGCTAATACTAGTACAGAGCTCCTAAGGCTTAAGTGAGTGAGGCATAAATGAGTTAATATTTATAAAGTACTTAGAACAATGACTGGCTCATAGTAAATACTGAATCGGTGCACTATTATTATTATTCACTGGTCAATGAATGTTCATTCATTATTAAGTATCAAATGTCCGAGATATACAGTGCTTATGTCATCCAATCAGAGGAGGAGCCAGAAAAGCTGAGACTGCAATGTTCAACTGTAAGTAGAGTCATATGGTATGATTCTGGCCCTGGGAATGTCAATAAATAGCAGGGTATTAAAGCAACCTTGTTAGTAATTATCCTTTGATTGTGTAAATTTAATATTGAGCAAAATACACAACTCTGAACTGAATCTTACTAGCTGGCTACAGTGTATGACAAAATACTTCCTTGGATTTCAGAGATAACCGCAGCTGCCCATTTCTGCATTCTGGCTGCATTCACACACCTGGCTCTCTGACATCAAAGCTTGTTTGTCACCATAACTTTGCTCCCAGATGCCTTGTATCCCCAAAAAGCATGCAAACAGAAGTAGGAAAGTGGAATGAATAGGGAAGGGTCTGGAAAAACTGGAAATGAGCACTGTAACGTTGGACTCTGTTCACACCCCAAAAGAAGTTTTATGGATGTTGATCAGTCGCAGCCTAAGAAGGCAGAAATTATTTCCACCTGAGTGCTGAGAGCCACAGAGGTATCTTTGTCCTGCATTTTCTCTCAACTTATTCTCTTTTCTAAGCTTGGCAAGAAAGGTTCATTCAGTCCTACTCAACTCATGGTGGAGTATGGTATCCTGCACAAACAAACCATACCAGTCAGTGGGCCTCTATTCAAACTGCAATGGGTCCTTTTATTTTCTCCCTAGTTCTTAGGGGTGGCTGACCCTAAAATGTCATTGGGTGTTGGCTTGGCTCCATTCCAACCAAGTCACAATAATGAGATGTTTCCTGACCTTTTGGTTTGTGTTTGTTTTTTGGGGTGGGTCCTTAACCCTAAATCATTTCTTCTCAAACTTGGTGGCACATTGGAATGATCCGAGGGCTCTTAAAGAGTACGGATGCCTTTGTAGGGGTCTCACATCGGGAGTTTTAAAGGTGTTCTGGTGATTCTAACATGTAGCAATATGTGAGAACTTCTGCCTTAACCCATGATCCACATGGGCTTCTCAGAAGTCAACTGCACCCTTGGATATAGGTTGTTGCCTGTGACCATACAGTATAGAGAATTATCCTCCAAGAGTCTCATGTTACCCATCTGATGGCTGCTAGAAACTTTTGCAGTTTTTCAAGATCAGTGTTCCCATCACTGAGGACTGAGGTGACAAAGGCTGAATTGAGATACAAATAAAAGCAGCACAACTTGAATTCTAAAAATGTCTAGCTGGTTCATAATGACATGATTTCTTCTTTTCACTAAACTTTGTTCAGAAAAACTCTTAAGGAGGTTTTCTCTGAAAGGGAGACATATTCTTTTGTTTTCTGTTATCAGATAAAAATTACAATGAGTGTACAATTGTAAATAAAGAAAAACATGTTTATGTATACATGTATAAATATTAATGTACACATATATGCGTGTGTGTGTGTGCACACACACACACACACAGACACCCTACAGTGGAGACCACAAGACAAGGTCTGAAATGGGTGGAGGCCAAGTGTATTTCCATTTACTTCTTGTCATATTTTCAGGAAGGAAATGAAAAGCAAAAGAGGGAATTTCAGGATCTGTTGTGGAGGTGGTTAGAAACCTCCGGGTGAGCCTCATAGGTTCTGATGAACTTTTACAGGCAGTTCAGTTTATGTACATTTCATTTAGCAAATTGCCTTACTTTTATGGTTTTTATTTTCTTGATTTTGTGTATTCAAATACTACTCCATCTGCCAAAGGTCACAGATCCACCCAGGCACCAGCAAGACTTCCCCTTGAGGAATGGAGTTATTGATGCCCTCAGCAGGGGGTTTCCTGCCCCTGATGCTACAAAGTTAATTACTGGAACTAACACCATTTCTAGTCTGTCATTCTGCAGGCCATGTATACTGCTGCAACTTCCAAAAAATTGTTTTGGGGCTTCTTAGGATACTGATAACCCTGTGTGGCATATAGTATCATTGTATTCTAAGCACACACCCCAGGAGATCTAGAGATGTGTGGTGGAGAGGCTTGCGCCTCAGCATGTGCTGTTTAAACAAACACTTTTCAGTGTTATCCAGACTCCTGTCTTACAGATGCTTACCAGAATGTGAAACGAATTAACCATTACAGACTGTGGATTTTAGCATGACTAAATAGATCTGTGTTGGCAAGACAAGTTTTTCAATATTTGAGAAAAATATCTGAGTACATGCTCTGATATGAGCCGATATATTACTTGGGAAGTGGGACTTACTCTCTGAAACCAGAAAGGCTCCATATAATATGAAATGCACATTCTTCCCACTTTTATAAGCTTGTTTCATCTTAAATATTATTCCTATACTTTTGGTAGCTTTCAAATGGCAAATGGTAGTCCCCCCGATCCACGCATAGCCAATTAAGAGATCAAATAGAACAATTGTCTAATGGCTTAACTCTATTTTTAAATAAAGTATATTGTTAAAATAGACCAACCAACATCTGTTATTTTTAACACACATCGATTTTCTGTTTAAACTAAAATAGCATTGGAGCAAGTTTTCATAAAATTATAGAGCTGAGAAATACCTGAGATGTTACTACGTCTGACCATGCTTAATCCCTTTAAAAATCTGCCCCAGCAGTGAACTCTGTAGGCCTCTGCACGAGTGGAGCACCTAGTGGAAGCTCTGTATTCCAGGAGTCTCTCCACAGCTATCCTAAGTTACCTGCTCATACATCTGTCTTTTTTTTTTTTTTCTTCCACGTCAATACCTTTTACTTGTTTTCTGGGTCATTTTCCTAGAGCTTCAGCTTTATGGATTGAGTACTTTTCAATAGTTTCCAGCCTGGGGCCTCCTTTTCTGGCTTCTCAGCTAACTACTTACCCCTAGAGTTAATTATTTCCTTCATGGTAAGAAAGAAAAGTGCCTCCTCTGACCCTTGTCTGCTTGGAGTCGTCTGCTTGTAACAGCTAGACCGTAGAGTTCTATAGGACATAAACAATTTCACAGAATGTCAATATTAGACAATACCCATCACCAGTGTGGATGGAGCAAGACAAAAATAAAAGAACTCTAGACATGTTTGAACAGAGTCAAAGACAAGAGCATGTCCAGACTGAAATGGCCAAACATTTCCCTTTCTGGGCTAATGTGAATCATTGCTGCTGCTTTACCGATTGTAGCTTTAGCCTCACTGTTTCTCCTGTCAGAAAAAAAAATATTAAGAAACCCAGTAATAGAATTGCCCTCCTTTTTGATAGTGCCTTATGTGAAACAAAACTGCTTTCTTGAGCCTTTCTTTAAATTACCAAATCCAAATCCTAACACAAGGCGATTCTAAAACCCTGTAACTGAGATGCCCATTTCATGGTTCTCCATAATGTGGTGTCTTCTTCAATGTAATGAGCCAATACACCTGATTTTGTTGAATATGGATATAGGTCTGGTGCTCTTGGGCTGGAGAGCATTAGCAATGGAGACCTAACCTCTGGGAAATAATTATTCAATGACAGCAACCCTTCTTGACATAATCTGCGGTCTCTCAAATATCTAGTACCAGCCTCGGAGGCAGTCCCACCAGGAACAGATCTGTCCTATGAGCAGACATGGGCCATCTAACCCAATTTCTTCAATTTTCAAATGAAACAAAACCAAACACAAGCATTTTTCCTTTTTGAGGCCATTAGGTAGTTAGTGGCAAAGTGGTGATTAGCACCCAATTTTCTGATGCCTGGTGGAGCGCTTTTTCTGCTCTACCGTGCTGACTATGTAAAGAAGTACAAATCCCAAAGTATAATGCACCTTTGAGCACTAAATTCAATTTACTATCCATCTCTCCTTAATTGAGTTTGGTTTCCATTCTCTCCTTAGAAAACACTTTAACCTTCAAATATTGGGCTTTGTCCAAGGCATGGCTACCCACACGTTACTTTGAGCTTTGATTTTAAAAGCTCCTATGGGTACTTTTGGTAGGGGCATTAATTTCTTAGGTGTAAGAATCTTATTTAGCTGTTAACTCTGGTCAAAGCTGCTGTTCCCTTTTCTGTTTAGAATTGGCAGTGAGTTCTGTAGTGTAGCTAACCAATAAGAGTTTTTATTTTATTTTTAAAAATCTCTTACCTTCCATAGTTAAGACAGAAAAAGCTTCAGAAAGGAAAAAAAAGTGAAACAAAATACAAAAATTCAACCACTTGGCTTTCTTGCATTAAAAAATGGTTACTAGTGAGACAGGATTCTCCCAGATAATGTTTTTTTCCCCAACTCTTTTACCTCCCTTCTTTGTTAATCTCTAAGTTTTCTGCCTTTGAAAGAGAATTCTTTAAATACACTGTAGTTTTGCTACATGGATCCATATCAGAGACACATTGCGTTTTGAAAAGACTTTCTTAAAAAATACACTTTTGAAGAGACAGAATAGTTTGTTTATGGAAATCACAAAAATGATATTAAGGAGTTTTTAAGTAAGAAAATGGAACTTTGCTATACAACAAACCTGTATTTATTATCTTCATATTGCACGCATTTCTATGTCTTTTGAAAGAAGGTAGGCACATATTGATATACTATTTTTCCACTTAACATTATATAATAAATATGGCTTCTTATTTTTATATGGATTCCATTGTAAATAATTTCAAGGAAGCAGAATATTATTATGTTAATGTGTCATAAACCTGTTTTGGACATTTAATTGTTTCTAGTTTTTGAGGTTTTTTGTTTGCTTTGGCAGTGTGGAAAAGACCGCCAAAAGGTAGTAAATACCTTTGTGTAGATAGCTATTTGATTCTTCTGAATTCTTTTATGTTAATTCTCAGAATTTGGATAATAGTATTGCTGTTTAGAGAACAGGGTCATCTCTATGGCTTTTGTTATAGATTACCCTGTTGCTCACCAAAAGGTTGTAGGCTGCCAGGAGTCCTTGCATTACTGAAACCTCATCAAAATTGCATATTATCACTAAAAATATTTGCTCCTTGATTTTGAAATTGTAATATCACATCTCTGCATTATCTTGTTTTGCATTTCTTTTCCATTAAAAGGGAAAATTATCTTTTATCATGTGTTTACTATATTTTTTTTTTTTTTGCAACGGCAATTTCAAGTTCTCATGCTGACCTAAGGCTATTTATCTTTTGCTGCATCTCCAGCTATGCACTCTTTAAAATATTCAAATTCCCACCCTGGAAAGGCACCAGACTTCCCTGGAATTTGGGAAACATTTGAGAAACATTTCAGAACAGAAAAGCATGAACCTTGTAGTCTTTATCTAGTGAAGAAATGGGACCTTTTAATATGTTTCTTTGAGCCCAGAATTTATTTTTAACACCTATTCTGCTCTCCTCGCTTTTGTGGGCATTTTAATTTTAATTCTATAATAATTTTTATTCTTTCTGGTTTTCTTTAGCTGTAATATTTATATTGGGCACTTACCTTCTCTTTATAAGTTGGGAGTAGTATATATGCAGTATGGCAGATTTTCTTTTTTTATTTAAAAGGCAAAAGTAACAATCATTAGAGTGAATCCGCAACCAACAGAATGGAAAAAATTTTTGCAGTTTACCCATCTGACAAAGGGCTAATATGCAGAATCAACAAAGAACTAAAACAGATTTACAAGAAAAAACAAACAAGCCCATTCAAAAGTGGGCGAAGGATATTAATAGACACTTTACAAAAGAAGACATATATGAGGCCAACAAACATAGGAAAAAGTGCTCATCGTCACTCGTTGTTAGAGAAATGCAAATCAAAACTATACTGAGATACCGTCTCATGCCAGTTAGAATGACAATCATTAAAAAATCTGGAGACAACAGATGCTGGAGAGGATGTGGAGAAAGATGAACACTTTTACACTGTTGGTAGGAGTGTAAATTAGTTCAACAATCATGGAAGACAGTGTGGCGATTCCTCAAGGACCTACAAATAGAAATTCCATTTGACCCAGCAATCCCATTGCTGGGTATATATCCAAAGGATTATACATCATTCTATTATAAGGATACATACGTATGAATGTTCATTGTGGCACTGTTTACAATACCAAAGACTTGGAACCAACTCAAATGCCCATTGATGATAGACTGGACAGGTAAAATACACATGGTGGCACATATACACCACGGAATACTATGCAGCCATAAAAACACGATGAGTTCGTGTCCTTTGTAGGGACTTGGATGAACCTGGAAACCATCATTCTCAGAAAACTGAAACAAGAACAGAAAATCAAACACTGCATGTTCTCACTCATAGGTGGGTGTTGAACAATGAGAACACGTGGACACAGGGAGGGGAGCATCACACACTGGGGTCTGTGGGGAAGTACTAGGGGAGGGACAGTGGGAGGTGGGGAGTTGGGCAGAGATAACATGGGGAGAAATGCCGGATATAGGTGATGGGGAGGAAGGCAGCAAACCACATTGCCATGTGTGTACCTATGCAACAATCTTGCATATTCTTCACATGTACCCCAAAACCTAAAACACAATAAAAAATATATAGATATATAAAAGGAGGCCAAAAGAAAAATTTGCTTTCTTTAAAGGAAGTGGGAGTAACCTTTTGTTGGAAGAGAAGTTTCACTTGCTTGTGAGAAGCCTACGTACATGTTATCTACATGTTTAGCAATATTTCCTTTTAATTGGGAAAAGCATTATGGTTCTTTCCTTAGAAAATTCAACAATTTCTGAAATGATAAAACTCTTTGGACAATACTTCATGTTTTCTAAGTTAAATTTAAGATTATGGGGACCATGAATAAATTATTTATAGATAATACTGGATGTCCCAGAAAATTCAGAAAGCCATTCACTATAACTCTGGGCTATCTATGCATAGTCTTTTAACCAGATATGTAAAAACATGCAACTTTATTTTTATGGTGGACCTCACCTTGCTTTGAACCCCTCAGTTTTGTTTATGGTGGAATGGGGGGAAGTTTGATCTCATCAATCAAAGATGATTTAATCAGTGGCATTTCTATTAGTTTCTTTCAAATCGTCAAAGCAAGTTTTCTTCCTTTGAGGAGATCTCCTCTCTTCTTCCTTCTTCCCAATCACACACAGTGCAAGAGGAACTCTGCATAAGCTATGGAGGGTGAGGATTGGGTGGTAGGTGTTGGTGGGTCCTTGCTGGATTCCTCTGAGAGGTGCTTTGTTCTCTATGGTCACTGGCATCTAGTGCTATGGCATGCTGAGTGTATCTGGGCTCACCTGCTTCAGGGGAATCACGTTGGCTACTTTTGCTGAAGACCACGGTCCATGCCCTGGCTGACCTACAATCTCAGTAATCCCATGCCAGCCCACTGGTCCCCATAGCACTCCTTGCTGACAGGATTTGCTGAAATTTCTGGGCTCCCAGATGTCACACTTTGTCACAAAGATCTGCTTGGATACCTACCTCATCAATTTGGCTGTATGCCCAAGTTTTATCTTCTCAAGGAAGCTAATGCTTTCTGTAGTGTTCATCTTGAAAAACAAGAGGCAGGTACCCTCCCCTTTGGGGATCACCCAGATTAGTCTGGGAGTTCCCACCACTTCCTTTTCCAGCCTAAGTGTTTATGCTCTCCCCTCCTTTAGACAGTAATAATGGCATAGTTTGTTTTTGTTTTCCAGGTGGCAGGACTCAGATTACTGAAAAGGGAAAGATATCAGAAGCCATATCCAAAATGTCATTCTCATTCTAGCATTCTGGAAGATCCAGGTGAGGTTAGAATGAATGGGAGAAATGAAGAGGGGAATTCCTTGATAGACATTTTAGAGAAAACAAAAAGCTGCTTATTATATATAAAAAGATCCTTTTATAGCTGTCTCTAGGGCTTCCTTAATTAGTGGACATGTACATATACATGGCACACATATATACACATGTATTAACACATACACATGATGTTTGCCATTACTAATAACTAGAAGGGCATGGCCACTCAGCTTTTATAACCAGGGAGATAATCATGGTTCTAAGTTTTTTTATTTAAATCGGAATTTTGCAGCCAATTACACATTTTCCCTATGTCTCAAATCTAGTTAATAAACTGATTTCCTCATTCTCTCCTTGTTCGTTTATAATTTGAAAAGCAATTGCTTGACATATTTGGACTGACTACTGAATAACAGTAAAATAGCTGTTACTTACGGGATATGTTCTAAGTAGCAGGTAGTTCTAAACCCTTCAATTTATTAATTCATTGAATCTTCCTAACAACCTTATGGGGTAGGTACTCATCAGTGGCCAGAGATTATTCTGACTGGTAGTCATCCAGTCTTTCAGCAACTCTGTAAGTTTGGCAGAGACAAAGAACCTGGGACAGTTTCTGGGGTGGTGAGATGTAGACTCTCTAGCTGGCTTCCCCTTGGCCTGCACCAGAATGCATATGAGTGGTGCAAGGCAGAGTTGATGCCACCCTGAATTGTGTCCCATCTCTGCCCATGCATAGACTTTTCTGCTGTAGTGAATGCTCCTTTCTATGAGTAATACAGGAATCTTGTTTAAATGACCGGTATTTGGGATTGTTACTTGTGCTCATGGCAAATTCCTAAGAGGACCATGAATGGTTTGGAAGGGATATGGGGGAATAGGTCATGTATCAAGAAGTTCTTCATCATGATGAAACTAAATATATCAGTCTCTTCTTGCATTGCTATACAGAAATACCTGAGATTGAGTAATTTATACAGAAAAGATATTTAATTGGCTCACAGTTCTGCAGGCTTTACAGGAAGCATAGCTGGAAGTGGTGGTGGGGTGTCAGGAAACTTTCAATTATGTCTCAAAGTGAAGGGGAAACTAGGCACATCTTGCAGGCACATCTTAAGTGGCTGGAGTGTGAGGAAGAAGAGAGGAGGGGGCAGTGCTACACTCTTTTAAACCATTAGATAACCCACTTAGTATACTAAGAACAGCACCAAAGGGGAAATTCACCCACATGATCCCATCACTTCTCACCAAGCCCACCTCCAACACTGGAGATTACAATTTGAAATGAGATTTGGGTGGGGACCCAGACCCAAACCATATCACCACATTAGACCCATTCTGCAGCAACTCTTTATCCTTTCATGCTAAAGTCTCAGGATGACCAAAACATTTCTTCTTGGTTCTCACTCAGATGGACTTCTTCCCGCCTTAAAATATAAACTACTCCTCAGGAAGCACTGTGGCTTACTAAATGATCAGTGAGTGATTCTTAGTGCTCATCACAGTGCTGGGCACTTAGTCAATGCTAAAAAATGTGCTGAATAAATGAATGAACAAAGTTCCTCCTCGTGATAGAATTCACTGGTCTTAGCTTTTATACTGTTTCTTTTTGTAGACCTTTCCACATTAAGTGTTTGCGTATGTCTGTATTTTCTGAATAAATGACTCTAAGTTTCTTGAGGATAGGGGCCTGTTTCCTATTAATTTCTCTAAGTCCAGCACATTGTACAGTGCTAAGCGCCGAGTGGAGGCCCTCAATATAGGTCTGTTGAAATTCGGTGAAATGAAGGCAGCGTCATCTGATATTTTGGCTGGCTTTCAGAAAAATCATCTAGTGTAGGATTAGAAAAAAAAAAAAAAATGAAGGGAGCCAGGGCTACGCTCCTCAGGAGTGATAAATTGAGAAGTAAGTTTTAAGCCTAGTAGTGCACTTCAAAGCAAATTGACAAGAGATACGGGCCATAAGCGCATTTCTCAAGGTCTGTGTCATTCCTTCGTGGAATTTTCAGAGGCTGATGTAGCCTGGAATGGTCTTCTCCTTTACTCACCTCCTGTGTCTGCCATTAATATCTTTCATTTGTTATTGGTTTCCTGTCCTGTGCTATTAAGGGTATCTTTCAATGTTTATATTTTATCTTTACAGCTTGATTCAAAGCTATTTGAGGATGATTCTTTCTTGGGCTTTCTTATATCTCCCTTTCACCAGGTTCTGGGAGCCTGCTCCCCTCTTTCCAACATCTCTTTCTTTATAGAGCCTCAGGGAAACTCCCTACCCTCCAAAAACCTCTTTCCCACCAACGTGATTGAGGTTTCTGGCTCTAGTATTGTAACTCTCTGATTTCTTTCTGCCTTTTCTGCTTTTGCAGAGAAGTTCTGGTTCAATCACTTGCTTCCTTCTGATTTGTAGCTTTGCCTTCAATGAAATCCTTTGGATTCCTTGCCCTTAAACTCTGGTTGCAGGCCAGTCTTGCCTCTTTCTCATTTCTCCATCCAGTCTGATTCTCATGGTTTTCCCAGGTTCTTGGTCACAGGCCCTGGCTTGTCTTGGAGGAGAGTTTGCCGAAAGTGAAGCACTGAGTAAATATTTGATACCTGATGACACATGCTTTCCATAACTATTTCTCCCATTCAAAGAGCTGTTGTTATTAGTTTTTTTAATCAGAGGAATTTTATCTTTATCTTAAATATATATATATATATATATATATATATATATATATATATATGTTTATTAGGTTATTTAATTCCATCTAGATTTTAGGAAATCATGAATTACTAACATTTCATTTGTGGTACAATATTTTGCTGCCTCCTTATGAAGCATGACTTGGAAAAAGAAATTCATAGTCAGTTGGCTGACCCTGGTTGCTGTCTCGGGCAAGTCATTTACCTCTCTGAACTTGGTTCTTTTCTGTAAAATGAAAACAGAAACAGAGATCATAGATATGGCATAGAAGTTTTGTGAGGCTCAGTTGTGTTAACATTTATGAAAGAATTGGTAAACATTAAAGTTTAAACTTTATTTGTTATGCACATATAAACATTACTATTCTTATATGTGACTAAAACTGTAGCCAGCAGTCTAAAAGGAAAGTTTTTCTCCTACCAAAGAGATATCAAAACAGAATACTGTGTTTTATTACAACTAGCTAAAACAATTAAAGAACTTGGAACCTGAGTGACTCCCTTACATCAGCCCTTACTGAAAACTTTCTTTACCTACAAACAATAGGACCCGTTGGAACACTCACGTACATAGCACAGCACTATTGGCTTATTCCGCATTGTGCAGAGAGCAGGTTTGACATAACCAAGATCAACTCATTTGCAAATACAGGTTCAACATCCCAAATCCAAAAATCAAAAACGAAAACAATCAAACATCCAAAATGTTCTGAGCACCAACATGCTCAAGGGATATATGCTCATTGGAACATTTAAGATTTTAGATTTTTGGATTTAGGATGGTCAGTTGGCAAGTCTAATGCAAATATTCCCAAATTTAAAAACATCCAAAATCTGAAACACTTCTGATCCCAAGCATTTTGAATATAGATTATTCAACTTTAAAATTCCCAACTTTTACCTTTCACCTAGTTCAGTACATTTCTTCACTGGAATATATTCTCTTGCCTGGCAACCAAATAAAATGATGCATTTAAAATATATATATATATATATATTTTATATATATATATATATTTATTTATTATTACTATTTAAGTCCAATGAACTTTATTGCATTGACAGCATTATCTGCTGTCCTAACCTCTTCCTGCATTAGTCATGAGTTTTCTTCTTGCTCCATCTAATTAAGTGCTGGGAACACATCTACCAACCTGAAGTCCCACCTCCTCCATGATTCTTCTGTGATTGATGTCCAGAGATTTCCCCCTCTGCTGAATTTCTTTCATGGTAAGGAGCATTTGCCATCTTTAGGTTGCCCTTCTTGCATTCCTCCCTCCTGACAGCACCTCAGTGCCCTTTGGGGGAATTACTCAGTGGGTGGCAGCATAGATTAATGATAAACCCAGAGGCTCTGCCCTCCTGTGTGAGAGGCTGAGAAGTCCATACAGGTCTCTTTCAGTAGATCCTTCCTATTATTGCTCCAATATGGCCAAAGGGACCAGCCCACTGGACTCTTTCTACTGAGACTTTGAATCTTGAATAGAATCTTGGAAGACACAAATAACTGTTAATTCATTTTGAGGCTTCAGGCCTCGTCAGCCTTCTTTTCTATCCCATGGTAACCCATGGGCTTACGCTAAGTTTCTTTCTACTTCAGTCACTGTTTCATGCAGCAAACAGAACCCTAAATGGTGTGTTATTTATTTCATTTAATTAAACCTGCCATCTAATGCAGGTTTAAACATTTCCTGAGTGCTTGTCTTGTCTGCTAGATTATTCAACTAGATTATTGTATTAGCCTATTAGTCTATTAGTCAACTAGATTCTTTGTTCCATGAGGTCAGAAACCACATCTTATTTTTCTCTGGATGCCTCTCCCTGTCAATATCCTAGGGTGTACTTTATTACAAATAGCTAAAACACTTAAAGAGCTACAAACCTGATTGACTCCCTTACACCACTCCTTACTGAACTTAACTGAAAGTTTTCTTTACCTTCAAACCATAGGATGTGTTGGAACACCTACGTACACTGCACAGATCTTTCAGCTTATTCCTCGCTGTCCAAAGAGCTAAGATTGCAAGAAGTTTTGTTGATTAGTAGATTATAGACAGCTGGAGCTCTTAATATCAGATTGGCCCTCCTAATCTTTTGGGTCAATGTGCTCTAAAGAGCTGTGGCAAGGACGCTGGGTCTGCTGCTGCATGTTTGAGTGCCTCTGGACAAATCTTTAGAAATTTTCCTTTAATTTGCTTTTCTTCCTCCAAGGCGAAAATGAGATGAATAAATGACCTCCATCAACTGCCCAGGAGTGATTTCATACCAAATGTGGCTGTGCTTTGAGCTTCTTAGAAGGATGTGCTGTATAAATGCTATATGGGTGTAACCAGAAAGATTTTTTAAAACTCATAATTTATTTTCGAAAACAAAATGTACCCTTCCTGCTCCTCATAACTCTTTCTTATTAATCTTCCCCAGGGATATGTATATTTCAATAGGAAGAGTAAAGCTGGAGTTTGGCACTTCCCTGTTTCTTCTCTCCCTCTTCCTTTCTCTTTTGCTTACAGAATCTGCTGTCATTACACACTGACACGTTACCTGGTTAGGTCTTTTTATCCACTCAATATATCTTTATTGGGCACCTACTCTGTGTGAGGTCCTGGAACAGGTTCTGAAAACATGATGTATAAAAATAGTAAAATACTGTGCTTGGGCTGGGTGTGATGGGTTATGCCTATAATCTCAGCACTTCAGGAGGCCGAGGTGGATGGATCATCTGAGGTCAGGAGTTTGAGACCAGCTGGCCAACATGATGAAAACCCAACTCTACTGAAAATACAAAAACTTAGCTGGGCATGGTGAAATGTGCCTGTAATCCCAATTAGTCAGGAGGATGAGGTGTGATAATTGCTTGAACTTGGGAGGCAGAGGTTGCAGTGAGTCAAGACCACACCACTGCTCTCTAGCCTAGGCTAAAGAGTGAGACTCTGTCTCACAAAAAACAACATAACTATCCTTGGTCACTAGGGAAGACAGACATGCATGCATCCCTTCATTTATTTATTCAACAAATATTTATGGAGTTGACTATGTGCCAGATACTCTTCTAGGTTCTGGGATATGGTGGTGAATAAATAATGTAAACAACTCTTTGAATTTTCTAGGACACATGCTACAATAGAGGCACATGCAAGTTTCAGTGAGAATGATCTCCCAAGGGAGCCCTCTTGGGACTGAGTCTCGAAGGGCATACATGGCAGGAATTAATAGGAGTGGAGGAGGACACAGATGAACTTGTGTGGATTGTGGGGACTGGAGTTCCACATCATTATAGAAGAGCACAGAAATTTGAAGATGGAAGAGATTAAGAACCAGGAGCCAGCGGCAGAAGGGACTGATTATTTTACGAATATAAAACAAGTCCCTGATAACCTGAAAAAAGCATGTAACTGTTTGAAGCTTCCTCCTCCAAATTCGGCCCACCGATGATGGGTCTGAGAAATCTTACCTGCTTGCTTTGCAAGATGCATTTGATGTTTACTATTCAATCTTTCTATGGGGCAATGATTGCAGGATTGGAAATTCTTTGGATTAAAAGCAGCAGCTACATAGTGTGGTATTCCTAAATTTCTCTCATAGGCAGAGGGCATTTTCATTGTTTTAAGATGCAAGCCAAGTATTATCAGAAGGCATAGGCACTTGGGAGTTACCAAAATTTCAGATGATTCACAAGCCGGCGGTTACAGACAGTGACATCTTGATTTAACATTCCCCTGGTGAAGAGAGAAACACAGCAATTTTTAAAACTGCATCCATGACTCTGTTTGGGTCGCTTTTGAACCATTTGTATGTAATTTAGGATTTATTGGATTTTTTTTTGAACATTCATGTGTAATTCCAGGCTTAAGAGTTGCTCTGCAAACTATCAAATATTTATATTGTTTTTGCCAAATGTATTTATTATTTACTGTACAGTCTATGAAATATTTACACTGATTTTTAAAGAAAAGATATACATTATTTACATTGCCTTGAACTTTCTCTTGAAGCAGGTAAAATGACAGCACAGAAGGCTGGAAGACTCCCAGGCTGCCTCTCAGGTTTGTCAGTAACTGCACAGAGCCTCTGTCCCTCAGGAAAACACCTGACAGTGGAGTTACGTAATTAAAACAAGGTGAGGACCACCCGGGTTTCCTAGAAGCCCCTACTTACTCTTAGTTCTTGGGTCTCTAATGGCAAGAGGGAAAGTTGGAACAGTCCCTACCAACGTCTCTCTTTATTCTCCCAGGTTTCCAGGTGACTTTATAGGACGGGCAGCACCTTGATTTTCTCTCTAGGACCCAAAATATTCCTAGCTGCAGAAGGAATGATTTTTTTTTTTTCCAGGAAAATAGAGTTGAGGTTCCCTAGATCAAACTGATCATCAAACTTAACCAACAATAGTATTACTAGCAAGCATTCTACCTTATTTATGTGTGTTTCAAGTATTCTCTGTCTTATCCCAGGAGATTCAAAGTGTATCAGTTTGGGATGCTGCCTGGTAATCTATATTCTTAAAAATGTGTCTGTATGGGAGGATTGCATGAGGTCAGGAGTTTGAGATCAGCCTGAGCAACATAGTGACACCCTGTATCTATAAAAAATACTTAAAAAATAGCCAGGTAGACCGGCTGTGATGGCTCACACCTGTAATGCCAGTGCTTTGGGAGGCTGAGGCAGGAGGATCATGAGGTAAAGAGATTGAGACCATCCTGGCCAATATGGTGAAACCCTGTCTCTACTAAAAAATACAAAAATTAGCTGGGTGTGCTGGCATGTACCTGTAGTCCTAGCTACTCAGGAAGCTGAAGCAGGCGAATCACTTGGACCTGGGAGGTAGAGGTTGCAATGAGCTGAGATTGCACCACTGCACTCCAGCCTGGTGACAGAGCAAGACTTCATTTTAAATAATAATAATCATAGCCAGGTACAGTGTCATGCACCTGTAGTCCTGGCTACTCTAGAGGCTGAGGTAGGGGGAGCATTTGATCTGAGCCCAGGAATTGGAGAATTCAGTGAACTGTGATTGTGCCATTGCACTCCAGTCTGGGTAGCAGAATGAGACCCTGTCTCTAAAAGGAAAAGTGTGCCTATCGATTCTGATTGTCTACTAAGTGTAGAAGCCTTTGGAGGAGAACCTCATTTACGTGCATTTTCTTTTAGTTTAAAACATACTTAGATGATCCGCAGTCTCCTCTCATCTGGCTGTCAGCCCTCTCTTGTTTGTAGATCTCTGAAATCGCCCTACTAAGTCTTGGTGTATGACTCACTCCTACTCAGGGTTGGTGTGGGTTATTGGTGTGGAACATTATCAAGCCTGCCATTAGCACGTAACCTAGCAAAACAAAGGGGATTGTTCTCTGGGTTATCTGAACTGTTCCATTTTGTTGATAACTGTCATGTGATTTTTCACCATGAAATGCATGATTTTTGGGGGTCAAACAATTATTTTGTAAATATACTAAACAGCGTCAGAAATATCATTGAGAAATCAAGCAAATTGTCCTTTTTTAAAAAAAATTTACTTTAAGTTCTGGGATACATGTGCAGAATGTGCAGGTTTGTTACATAGGTGTACATGTGCGATGCTTTTTGTTGCACCTAGCAACCCGTCATCTAGGTTTTAAGCCCTGCATGCACTCGTATTTGTCATAATGCTCTCCCTCCTCTTTCCCTCCATCCCCCAGCAGGCCCTGGTGTATAGTGTTCCTCTTCCTGTGTCCATATGTTCTGATTGTTCAGCTCCCACTTATGAGTGAGAACTTGCAGTGTTTGGTTTTCTGTTCCTGTGTTAGTTTGCTGAGAATGATGGCTTCCAGCTTCATCCATGTCCCTGAAAATGACATGAAGTCATTCTTTTTTTTATAGCTGCATAGTATTCCATGGTGATTTGGGTTGGTTACAAGTCTTTGCTATTGTAAATAATGCTGCAATAAACATATGTGTGCATGTGTCTTTGTAGTAGAATGATTTATAATCTTTTGGGTATATACCCAGTAATAGAATTGCTGGTATTTCTGGTTCTAGATCCTTGAGGAATCACTTACTGTATTCCACAATGGTTGAACTAATTTATACTCCCATCAGCAGTGTAAAAGCTTTCCTATTTCTCCATAGCTTTGCCAGCATCTGTTGTTTCCTGATTTTTTTTTTAAAATAATCACCATTCTAACTGGTGTGAGATGGTATCTCATTGTGGTTTTGATTTGCGTTTCTCTAATGACCAAATGGTCCTTTCCTTAGGCAGATGTACTCATGACAAATTGATTTCAGGAAATGATGCTTCGATGTTCTTCTCCTTGCAATTACTCCTTAACTTTCTTTCCCAATAGTAACACCTTCAGTCCATGCCTCCCTGAGTCACATGAGCTACTGCAGCCTGGTTTGCAGCTACTATTACAGCTCTGCCATACCTGGTGTTGGGGATTTGCCATTAGATTCTCTTAGGATCTGTCTTGATGAAGAATATAGGACCTAGGATCCTATTTAAATATGGATTTTTGTTTGTTTGTTTGTTTTCCGCTTAGTGACTAGAAACCGGTTTCTGGGAGCATTTTTCCTTTTGGATCTCAATTGCAATGTTGAAATTTTTAGGTTGGCCCAAGTCAAGTAGAAGATACTATATATCTAGGCCTGTGATTAATGCTGTGGGGTGGAAAGAAGGGTAAGACTTTGTTCCTTCTCCATGAACATGGATGAAGCTGGAAACCATCATTCTCAGCAAACTGACACAAGAACAGAAAACCAAACACCACATGTTCTCACTCATAAGTGGGTATTGAACAATGAGAACACATGGACACAGGGAGGGGAACATTATACACTGGGGGGCCTGTTGTGGGGTGGAGGGATAGGGGAGGGATAGCATTAGGAAAAATATCTAAATGTGGATGACAGGGTGATGGATACAGCAAACCACCATGGCATGTGTATACCTATGTAACAAACCTGCACATTCTGCACATGTACCCCAGAACTTAAAGTATAATTAAAAAAAAAAAAAAAGGAAAGAAAAGTTGACATTCTGGTCAAGAGGATAAAACCAATGTATATATGTTAGTTAGGATAGGCTGCAGTAACAAACAACCTTCCTTTCTAGTTTCAGAAACTTAAAAAACAGGATTTATTTCTTATTAAATTACAAACCTAGCAAGAATTATCAGAAAGATGCTGCTTATTTTTGTTTCATTTTGTTTCTAAATCACTCCATTGAGGTAGAATTTATGTACAATGAACTGCATTTATTTTAAGAGTCCCGTCCAATGAGTTATAAAAAATCACGTTAATCGAGACATAGATCATTCCTATCACCCACAAAATTCTCCTGGTGTCCTTTCACAGTATCCCCCATCCTGTGCCCTATGCAGCCACTGGCCCAGCACTACAGATTTCTGTCACTACAGATTAGTTTTATCTGTTCCACAATTTCACAGATATGCAATCATACAGAATATACTCTTTTCTATTTAGCTTCTTTTGGTTAACGTGTTTTTTTGATTCATCCGTGTTAGTGTGTGTATCAGTAGTTCATTCATTTTATTGTTGGAGTAGTGTAGATTCTGCTTATCACAGTCACTTAGGATCTAGGCTAACAGGGGCTTGTCTCAATGAATGCTTCCAGGATTGATGACTGGAGCTGAGGAAAGGGTTCTAGAGGGTCTCTCGCCCGCAATTAAATGCAGTAGCTTGAAAGGGATTTGTCACTTTTGACTACAACTCCTTGGCCAGAACTATTCATTTGGGCTTGCCCCACTCCAAATGGCAGGAAGGGTGGGAAAGGACAATTTCCTTGTGTGCCTAGAAGGAGAACAGAGTATTGGCATTTACAATAGTATGAAGAAGATATAGATTAACCCTTGAACAAGGTGGGGATTAAGGGTGCTGAACTTCCATGCAGTAAAAAATTTGTACAAAATGTTTGACTCCCCTAAACTTAACCAATAGCCCACTGTTAATCAGAAGCCTTACCTATAACAAAAACAGTCAATTAACAGACTTTTTTTGTTAGATGTATTATATGCTATGTTCTTTTTTCTTTATGGAACATAATAGGTATATTTATATTAAAGACATATTTAAGACAAATAAAATATTACTTTACATATTCTATTATGGAAATTAAACAAGGATGTATTCATTCTAATACCTCATAGGTACATGCTTTTTAGAACATCATACGTAGGCATTCAAAAACAACCTGAATTTGAAGGTGTGTTCTTAAGTGATAATTTTATGGGTCAACTTGACTGGGCCATGAGATGCTCAGATGGCTGTTAAAGCATGATTTCTGGGTGTGTCTGTGAGGATGTTTCTGGAGGAGAGGAGCGTTTGAATCAGTGGACTGAGTGAGGATCATGGGCTGGCCTCATCCGATCTTCCCCAGGCCAGAAGAGAGCAAAAGGCGGAGGAAGATTGAATTCCCTCTCTGCCTGAAAATGGGCCTGGAACACCAGTTTTCTCTTGCCCTTGACTTTCCAGCTCTCAGGCCTTTGAACGAAGCCATGGGCTTTCCTGGATCTTCACCTTGCAGATGCCAGGCTGTGGGACTATGTTCTTATAATACAGCAAGCTAGAGATAAAGAAATGTTACTAAGAAAATCATAAAGAAGAGAAAATATATTTACTATTCATTAAGTAGAAGTGGGTTATCAAAAAGGTGTTCATCCTTTTCATCTTCACATTGAGTAGGCAGAGGAGGAGGAAGAAGAGAAAGGGTTGGTCTTTTTGTCTCAGGGTTGGCCGAGAAGGAAGAAAATCTAGGTATAAGTGGATCCATAAGTTCAAACCCATGTTGTTCATGGAATATATATATATATAAAATATCAAGTGCTGAGTGCAACTCATACGGTACACACAGTGAAGACAGAAACTACCTGAGAATATGGGGTAAATCTTTGTAGGTGGGTGGAATAGACTAGGCAGCATAACAGCAGCAACAATATATTTGGTCATAAAGTGTATGTTATATAGTGCCAGGAAAAGGGCTAAAAAATTAAATCACCATCCAATTTAATCATGATGACAACCATTGGAGATAGATACTGTTTTTATTAATATCTCCATTTTATAGATGAGGAAATTGAGGTTTAGAGAATGTTAAATACATTTTCCAAGATCTCAGAGCTAATAAATGGTGCAGCCCAGGATTTGAACGGAGAGAGTATTTGTTTAGAGGATGGAAAAAATTTGAGTAAAAGCAAGAAAATGGAAATGGGCCTGGTGTATTTGTGGCATGAGGAAGAGACCACCCTGCCACAAACAGCAGGGTGGTCTGCAATTAGGAGAGGACCAAAGTTAGCTTTATTTCCAATTCTACTTACAGTACAAGCAAACCTTTGAGACCTTTTGGGAAATAAGAGTGTTTGTGGTCTTAAAATAAGTAAAATAAGATTGCTGCCTTTGGTAAATAACTTTGACTTTTGAGGATTTGACCTTTAGTTTTTAACATGCTTTAAGACATTGCTGACCTATGGGATTATGCATAATTTACTCCTATCATCAATTTATAAACCTCCCCTTCCCTTGCCAAATCTTGATGGGAATGAAAATGACTAAAACCGATGTATATGGAAATTTGGATTTGTGGTTCCTTTCTTTTCAGGAACAACACCATAGAACTTATTTGTGAATGGAAACAAATTTGAGTGATGGACACATATGGTAATTTGAAATTGTGAAAACAGCCATGTCCATCATTTTGAAATATTCAAAGAGGATGATATCTGTTGAAACGCTTCTAAATTGGAATCCCTGTTGATTCAATGTGTGGTGAGTTACCCAGCCCTGAATTATTGGGCACCTGAATTATTGGCCATTTCTTCTAATAAAGAGAGGGACAAAACTGAGGAAAGTAAGTGTAAGCATGATTCAGATAAAAGGGTAACACCACACAATGGACCTCAAAAATAGACCAAAAAATACCCCAGCAAGAACAAGCAACAAATGATTCTGAAAGTTTAACTCTTGCAAAATGTGGTTATCAGAAGTCAAGGGATAGCTTGACGTTAATCATTTGTAGTACCTAACATTCATTTAATTCTTATTATATATTAGGAGCTTGACTAAGCATCTTTCTAGACATTTTCTTATTTAATTGTCACAACTCTTTGAGGTGGGTAGTATTGTACCCATTGTACAGATGAGGGAATTAGGGCTTCTAAGGAAAAGTAACTTGTTCAGGGTAACAGAACAAAAACACAATTAGGCTAACACTGTTATGTCTCAGTTTTTCCTCTTAATTGATATTTAAGAATACAGTCATCATAAGGATTTGAAGCCTTTACAGATAACTTACTTATTCAACCCATATTTACTGAGCTCCTAGTATATACTAGAGGCTATACAGGGCTTCAGAGTATGTAGATGAATAAGACACAATCCTTGACTTTGGGGACTTATTCAGCCTATATTTACTAAACTCCTACTATACGTCAGAGGCTATGCAGAGCTTCAGAGTATGTAGACAAATAAGACACAGTCCTTGACTTGGGAGACCTCACAGTGTTTGAAGGAAACATACAAATTAATAGGCAATGGTAAGAAATTCATCTCACTGGAACGAGAGACCCATGTGCAAGACATTATGGGAGCAAAGGAAGTTTTCTGGGAGGACAGTTATTACAGGATCTCCGATGTTAGCCAGGGTACAACAGTTGGGGGATTCTAGACAGATGGCAGAACCTAAGCAAAGGTCCAGAAGTGAAAACAGCCTGGGATATGTAGGGTCTCTGAAAAGTTTACACAAGTGGTCAAGGAGTGACAAGAAACAGTTAGAGTTGAACCAAGGTCACAGACACCACTCACGTGCCCAGGGAAAGCCCTGGGTGCTTAGCCTGTGGGTGAGGGAGCCTCTGAGGGATTTTAAACAGGCGTAACTGCCATAGTGAGCTGCTCAGTGTTCAAGGTCAAAGGCTGTGGCATTTGAATTGATGAAGGACGGTATTTGGAATTTCCTGATTGCTATCCTCTACAATCTGTCCTTCCTCATGTTCTATGATGTTTGAATAATATCAGTATTGGCACTCCTTTCCTTTCTTATTTAAAACCAGGATGTATGTCATCTTCCTTTCATGTTTTCTTACCATAACCCATGAGAACAGGCCTGTGAGAAAACACTGCATTTGCTTTTTGAGTAACATCCCAGCCCAGGACAATGAGGGAGACAGTTGTGGAGCAGAACAAGGGAGAAGAGCCTGGTTGTGGTCATGCCATTATAACCAGCAATCCCTGCCTTTTCGTGACAGCAAGGTGTTCGTTGTCTATTGGCACAATGAAATTCAACAGATGATTAACAAGGAATCAATGATAAGGGGCCGTTTCTAAAACCAGGATACATTCTACAAAGTGACACATATATGTTGTAATAGAAAATAAGTGTGGTGTTGCTTTCTATCAGGAATCAAGGGCTACAGTGTATAGCATATCCAAGGGAAAGGGTATGTTTAACAGCATTATTGAAATTAGGGCTCCATATATTTTTCATGAGACAACATAGCTTTTAATTTCTAAGTGTGCTTTTTCCCTCTTATACAAGTATAATAAAAAATTTAATTTGAAAAAAAAATCATCCCACATTTGGTTCCACAAGGTTACAGCTAACTGTTTCTGGAAACTTGGTCTTGATAGAATAGCAAATTTGCGGTTTAGGATAATCAACTACAAATTTGCTAGAATGTAGAGCCTCATATGATAAAAATTTATTGCTACAACAAAGCTGTTCAGAAAAAATAAATTCAACAAACCAGGAAGTTATATCCTATACTGATGAGAATTGTGGGCACTCCCAATTTTAACTGAAAAGAAATCCCAATGGAAATACTATAATGTTGAGATGAAATTTCATTTTTCAAACATAAAACTTTACAATGGCAAAAGTAATCATTTAGTCAATCAACGAATACAGGATTTTGTAAATGATCACAAAATTGTTTTTTGTTTTGTGCATGGAAAGTGTCTTCTTCCTTTTTTTTCAAAGTCTCTTGTTCTGATAATCATGTCGCATGCTATTTACAGAGCACGTGCCTGTCCTATTGTCCTTGAATGCTGAGTTGGTCCAAATTTTCCTGAGTGCCGTGGTCATGAGCAAGGAAACTCAGAGGCTGCCTGCTGAAATGCCGGACTGCTCAGAGTATGAGAGGCTGCCTGGCTGAGCGACAGGTTCACATTTTAAGGCCATGAATCCACTGCCCTGAATTAGGAGTCATGAAATTGTTGATAGCAAATCACTACCATGGCCACATAATTCTTGAGGAGGCCTAAAATTGTGCTGCCACAGCACGGGTGCCATATGTTTCTTCCTGCTCTGCTGCCTTGGAATATAGAGAGAGTTCAAGGGCAATTGTATCATTTAATCAAATTGCAGCATTAATGAGTATCAGAGCCAAAATGAAACCAACAAAAATGAAAACACCATATATATACACACACACACATATATATGTGTGTATATATATATTTTATAGGGAAAATATTTTACAGGAAATCAAGAAATGGATAAATTAAGTTTGTCTGTACTGCAAAATCAACCGTTTATGTTTTGTAGAGAGCTGTGTCTATGGAGCACATTATCTGACCTAGTAGGTATATGTTTATGACCAATTTTGCTCTTGGCAAATATTATCACCTTGTTGCATAGATCTGGGGGTTGAAAAGGACTTAGATGATGTCTTTTACAAAAGAATGAGTTTGGACAAATTGCTTAATCTCTTTAGACCCCATAGTTTTCCCATAGGCAAAATTGAGAAAATAAAAAAGCAGTTTCCTATAGTTGGGAGGACGAAGTGAAATAATGCACTCCTACAGACTAGTAGATAGCAGAGACCAAGGGATACATTGATATTGCTATATGCATTGATATTGTTGTAAATGTATCCTAACTAGTTATGAATAACACCTGCCTTCCAAATTCTTTATTTGTATTATTATTATTATTATTTTTTGAGATTGAGTCTCACTGTTGCCGAGGCTAGAGTGCAGTGGTGTGATCTCGGCTCACTGCAACCTCTACCTCCTGGGTTCAACTGACTCTTCTGCTTCAGTCTCCTGAGTAGCTGGGAGTATAGGTGCCTGCCACACACCCAGCTAATTTGTATTTTTAGTAGAGATTGGGTTTCACCATATTGGCCATGGTTGGCCAGGTTGGTCTCCAACTCCTGACCTCAGGTGATCTGCCCACCTCTGCTTCCCAAAGTGCTGGGATTACAGGCACGAGCCACTGCACTTGGCCCCAAATGCTTTAAGTGATTATAAAACAAAGTAACCAGTTGTGGATCCTTTTGTAATTATGAAGTCAATCATTTCGACCAACTAATTAGAAGATGAGAATTCATCCAATTCTAGAATGTACTTCCTCCACTAAACTGTGAATTCCCTGAGAGTTCTTAGCTCACCTCTAAGCTCCCAAAGCCTAATACCACAAGTTCACCAACTAAATAAAAATCTATTGCATTATATATGTTTATTTTCTTGACCAAGAATATTTTTTTCTTAAAGATTTATAAGGGCTTTTTAAGTATTAATAACATTAACTAACATTAACTAATGCCATATTGTTGCAAATGCTTCTTTATTTCTTTGTCTTTTTATAATATCTAGAAAATCACTTTCCAACTAGATATAAATTAAATTTTTCCTTTACAGTTTCTCTTGTTTTTCTTTTTATTTTCTGATATGGGATCTTTCTATGTTTTTCAGGCTATTCTCAAATCCCTGGGCTCAAGTAGTCCTCCTTGCTCAGCCTTCTGAGTAGCTGGTAATACAGGGATGCACCTGTGGCTGGCTTTGTTTATTTTATTTTTTTTACATTTATCTCTTTTATTGGTTTGGAATTTATTTTAATACAAGGTAAAAAATCTTATCTGATTTTTTAATTTTTTTTTAGCAAAATGTATTGGCCAACTGATTATTTACTCTGTGAGTTTGTGATACTTCTTTGAATGTACACACACACTCTTACATACACACACATTTATTAAGTGCTAAGAAATATATATTTATATGTATATATACACATACGTATGTAAATATATGTATCTCTATATCTATAAATATGTATTTTCTTGCACTTACTGGTTTTATTTTATCTTTTTCAAAGTATTAACATTTGTACCAGAAGAAATGCAAAGAAAAGTAAGTCTTCTTCAATTTTATACCATTCTTCCACCCAAGAAAGAAGTATTGTTATTTATTAATAATGATAATTTTAATTTAATTTCTTCTGTGGACCTCCAGAAACATGCCCTGACTATACAAATATTTGTTGTGTGTGTATCTGTGTGTATATACAGTGAATATATATATATGTATATGTATATATTTTACATAAGTGGAAAAATCCTCCGTATACTATTTGACTTTTTTTCCCTTTACCAGGTAACTTAACAGTTGTTTTAAAAAAACTCTATCTCATTTCTTAAATAATTCTATGCTATTCCTTTATGTGGGTATTCCAAAAGTTATTTAATCAGTTCTCTTTTGATGGCCCTATTTACTTTACTTTTGCTATTACAAACTACATTGCTGGGATTTTTTATTTGTAGTGTTTCTTTTGTTTGCATTTTTTACAGCTCTTATTATTGAGCTTATATTGTTTTAATTTAATTTTTATGTTTTTTAATGATTTAAAAATATAACTTCTATTTCTCATCTTTTAATATTCCTTTTTATCTCTCATAGGTGAGGAAATTAATATTTATGATTTTTCTTATCTTTCTTCCTTCTTTTCCACAACCCAACTTGTACTGTTTATATTATTTCTCTTAATTTCTCTAGAAGTTATTTTGTACTTTAACATATTATACTGAAGCCTGAGATTTTTCTGCTTTAAACTTTATCTTTTGACCCCAACTTGGAAAGAAGAGGAGATTAGTTTATTTACACTATTTTCTTACCTCCTTTCTTCACCTCTCAACATTCTTAGGTATAATATTTCTTCATTGCTTTGGTCTATAAAACTCATATCCTCTGCTCACAGTTATTTAGCCTGAATCCTATATTTAAATTTATTCAATGCTTACAACCAGTCTTTTCATTATGACTTCTCCATTCATGTCTTGATTGGCTGAGGTTTATTTTCAAGTCATTTCCCCAAGCAGTCTCCATAGAAACTCTATTACCTGAAATTTGGAATATATGAGGGTATATATCTTTGGCCTTTCTAGTTGCAGGTATATAATTACATACTTTTTTAAGACCACAGTTTCCCCCAGAACTCTGTAGAAAGTTTAGCAATTTCTAGCATTGAATGTGGCTGTAGGAAGGCTGAGGCTAAGCTGATTAATTTTTACTCTCATAGTTGATTTGGTGTTCTTGATGTCATGCTCACAAGAGTCTGGTAACTTAAGCAGGGCAAGTCTGCATTTATCAGTCAGTGTTATCCCCCTTGGAATATGATGTGTTCTTTTAATCTATACGTTTTGGTCCTACTTTATTTCTTGAATTTTTCTTTTATCTTTTTGGGAAAATTAGTTTTGGTTCCAGATATTTTTAAGTGTCTTTAAACACCAATTATGTATGTGTTGGATCTTTGTTTGTCTTCCAAATGTGCCATTTTCTGTTGAATGCTATTTTAATAATCTCCATGTTTCCATTTCCTCTTGCTTGACTTTCATCATTGATTAATCTTGACATTCTTACTCATTTTAGGAGTACTCCTCCTTGAAAGTCTGAAGAAATTTTCCTTAAGTTTTATTTGAGTTTAGTAGTCAGTGCATTTTGGTGTCTATCTTTGAGCACTATGTAAATCTACAAAGGAGAAAAAAAAAACACCTGAAATGTTTGGCTACATTATTTCCTCCAGCCAGTTTATTCTTTTACAAATACCTCTTCTTTCTCTGTAGATGTAACATGCAATTCTATGTGCTAAATTTCAGTGAAAGTGTTAAAAATCGATTTCATGCAAACTGGCTAAGTAATGTTCATGACTGATTCCATCTTCTGCACTCCAGGATATAGAATATTTCTGCTCATTTAATATTCATAAAAGGACCATTAGTACATTCTCCATAACCTACATAATTAAACATTGATTAAAAAGGACCAATTTAATAGTGCAGGTTCTCATTTACTCTTCAATAGATAACATGAGGGGAGGTAAGTCTCCTCTTGCCATTGCTCTTATAAGCCATTTAGTCATTTACTAGAACTTATAAAAGCCAAAATTCTTTCAAAAGCAATTATATTCAATGTTTCCTGTTCTTGTATATGCCTACAAATTGGAAGGCAACCTGCACTTTAAGAAAAAGAGATTGGTAGTTTCTTTCTTTTAGGTTCTTAGAAATTAATATTTTCAAAGAATGTTTAAGTTTATTAATATGGCAGATTGTATATGTAACTTTTGCTTTTAAAAGTGTTACTTGGGTTATTTATCAGCCCATATTTTTCATTATTAGAGTAACTCAATCTATCAACAAATTATTATTGAATAACCACTTTGTAGAAGATAATGCGTCCTGCACTCGACTGAAACTGGTGTTTTCAAAGCAAATCTCTATCATTGTAAGAGGTCATCAGCGTATTGTTAAACAATTGATTGAATTGGCTGTTTGGTTGACCTGATCTAGTCAATAAGGCAACAGAAAAGGGAGGCAATGACATTTGAATGAATGTGACATACAAAGGCACACAAAAACCTCCTTTGACTGCAGATAGGTTTTGCTATTTCTTGGATTGCTCACTTTTTGTTTGAGTTAATTTTGAAACTAAGCTTCTGTCCTTCCTTTTTCACTCCCTCCCTTCTTCTTCCTCCCTTGTTTTTATGTAGCTTGCTGTGTCACTCTGGCTTGTGTTGTTACAATGTTTTTGTATCAGTAAAATAAATAAATAAAAACCGTAGTTCAATATGATTGATGAGTTAATCCTACTAGCTGAAAAATACTAACATACATGAGTTTTTAAAAATTTAATGAGGTTATAATCTTTATCTGGTATTTCTCTGCCAAGCCTCATGCCTGTCAGATATATTTTATCAAGTTACTCGTAAGGAGGAGCCAGAAATCAGGTAGCCATACAACTCATGGACTTTTGGGTATATTTTGGCTTGTGTTTGGCTGCAATTGGTGAATGCAGTTTGACACTGCCTAATTCTGGAGACATCTGTGTCCTGGCCCAATGTTCTCAATTTTATAGCAGGGCTGCTGGTGGAGTCAAACCCTCAGGGACATTCTAAATGACTCACTTGTATTTAGACTAGTAATATTTTGGAGTATGTAAAAATCTACAAGGGTGGCTGCCAATGGAAAGTCCCTTCTTGGGATTCAGGTTGAGATCTATCTTAATAAAACCAAATTTTTTGAATGTGACTTAATCATGAATATAGACTGAATATAGCCTCCCCAAATTGAGTCTTCTGAATCATTTTGAAGAAGGTGCTTATAAAGATGAAAATCAATCTAATCCATAAATAAACACAAGATGGACAATGAAATGAAGCAATATTAAAAGTAACAGAAGCTTATCTTTCATTCGTCTATTTTCCCCTTGGTAGAGCCTTTATTTATCCTTCTGTTCTTCCTTTTTCTTCCATCAAATACTTTTTTATAAGCCCATTTTCAATAAATTGATAAATAAGTAAAATTTATCGATATGGTTTGGCTGTGTCCCCACCCAAATATCATCTTGAATTGTAGCTCCCATAATCCCCATGTGTCATGGGCAGGATCCAGTGAGAAGTAATTGAATCATGGGAGTGAGTTTTTCCTGTGCTTGTCTCGTGATAGTGAATAAGTCTCACAAGTTCTGATGACTTTATAAAGGGCAGTTCCCCTGCAACACACTCTGTTGTCTGCCACCATGTAAAATGTGACTTTGCTCCTCACCAACTTTCTACCATGATTGTGAGTCCTCTGCAGCCATGTAGAACTGTGAGTCCATTAAACAGCTTTTTCTTTATAAATTAGCTAGTCTCAGGTATATCTTTATTAGCAGCATGAGAACAGACTAATACATCTATTTACAACAGAATATACACTCAAACTGGTATAGTATTGTTCTTTTTATAGTGTTAAAGAAATCTTGACATCAGCAAGTAGCATTTATTTATTTTATAACAAAGGATCTCTGTCCTAGTTCCTACAATTACTCCACTTTTGCAGGTCTGCCTCTCACCAAATGTGTGGCAGAGAATCCTCTCACATGTGTGCGGTGATTGTATTCTCTCCTACCACTAGATGTATAATACACCTCACATCAGCAAACATTTGCATATGTTTACTATGTAACAGGCACTATAACAACTGTTTGGTATAGTTTTTTTTTTCCGTTAGATCTTAGCAACTATATAAGGTATGGGTACTATTATTGCCTGACTTTATTTTTTTATTTTTTTTTGAGACGGAGTTTCACTCTTGTTACCCAGGCTGGAGTGCAATGGCGTGATCTCAGCTCACTGCAACCTCTGCCTCCTGGGTTCCAGCAATTCTCCTGCCTCAGCCTCCTGAGTAGCTGGGATTACAGGCACGCGCCACCATGCCCAGCTAATTTTTTGTATTTTTAGTAGAGACGGGGTTTCACCATGTTGACCAGGATGGTCTCGATCTCTTGACCTCGTGATCCACCCGCCTTGGCCTCCCAAAGTGCTGGGATTACAGGCTTGAGCCACTGAGCCTGGCCTGCCTCACTTTAATGATGAAAAAATGGAGACAGAGAGTTTAGGTAACTTGTCCTAAGTCACACAGATAGTAAGTGGTAAGATAAAATTGGACCTGAGCAATGTAGAGCCCACATTCTTACCTGCCACTGTTTCCCTCCCACCACAAATCCACCAGAAATTAACAATGGCCCCTAACTACTTTATAGGAAGGAGGAGGGAAATATGAGAAAAATGATAGAGTCTGAAGGTTAGAGTGGAAAGGACCTCAATGATAATTGAATCCAGCCCCTTTATGTTATAAAGCAAAAGAGGAATAGGGATACTCATTTATCCATTCAGGTTCACCTAGCCTTCATGGGTGGCTAGATAATAGATCTGTTTCTGCAAGTCTCTTTCTACTATACAAGTTATAGGGATGAAGGCACATTAAAGATTCATGTTCTATGGATAAATTTCCCTGAAGTCCTTTATTTAATTTGGCCCAGTGTATCTAGGGAATTGACTGATGTCACTGTAAACACAGAAGGCTCAGGATTCCAATTATGAGAAAGAAAAAAAATCATTATTGATGAGAACTTGGAAGAGATGAGCCCCAAATTGCATAGTAACACCCCAGTGTTTCCAACTTCTTTACGTAAACTAAATTTGTGATATTGTTTAAATTTAAAAGCTTCCTTGGTGAGGATGCTGATTTCCTGGGTTGAGTTACAGGAGCAGTTAATATCTGAGATGCCAGTATACAGCCACCAATGTGAATACTGCAGTTTGATGGAGCCCCCGAGCCCTGCCTCTGAGATCTCTTGTATTGCAAAGATATGGGCTTCCTTTTTTTTTCCTTTGCTCCCCAAAGACTCTTATGATGGGCACTTTTAATTAGGACACTTCTGATGCACAAAAGGGATCTACATCTGACAGCTTCCTTCTCAACACATGTTTTCCCTCTCATCCATCCATCTTACTTGTCAGCCTCCTTTTTCCTCTGTGACTATGTTTGAAATGCTGTCCCACACATCCTTCCATTATAGAAAGGAAATCTGACAACTGGGGAGGCAATATTTCCTTTTACTCTCTAACGGTGGAGGGCATGCTGGCGATTTCTCAAAATAGCACAGTCAGCAGTATTGAGAACATTAGTGCTTTGTAGAGGAAACCAACGAATATTTTTTTTTTCTGATGAGATGCAAATTGTACATTCTATATCTCCCATCAGTGGGAACATCATTTTACCTTGAATAGTTATGCAAGCACCTTCACATCAATTAAGGGGCTGTGATGACACTGCTTTGACATCCCATTAGCCCTTGCCTTTAGTTATGTGTCTATTAGAAGCAGAAATAAAAAGTGATTTTGCCAGTCAGAGGTGGAACTTGAAATATCCTGGTGTTCCAAGGCAGATAAAACATTATGAATCGAAGGTGTTTTGTTTGCTGCATGGTTGTTTGTCATTGCAACTAACATTGGGCTAAATTTTGAGTTCTATGACAGCAGGGACAATATCTTAGTCCTTTCTGAGACACTTAGTCCTTTCTGTTGACCCAGGGCAACATCTTGCTTATACTAGAACCAGAAATTATAGACCATTCAGTTGTGTCTTCATATGTACCTTGAATATTTAATGAGTGGTCGTGACATGCGGGCCCTGTGCTAGATGCTCTTCTAACTGAGAAGGACTTTGGGGTTTATTTAATATAATTCTTCATCATGGAGTCCTTTGTTCATCAAAAATTTATGGAGCGCTTACTAAGTGCGGAGATAAAAATGACATGGTTTCTGGGTTCAAGAGGATTCTAGTCAACTGGAAGACACTGAGCTCCAGAAATGTCAAGTGCCATTCCTAAAGTTATGCACGTCATTACTACAGAGGTGCCAGACTTGGCCCTCTTTACTCAAATACTCAATACTCATTTGAATCTTAGCATTCTAGAAATGTAGGGCTACAGGGTCATCTCATTCATTTGGAATTCAAATTCTTCAACAACAGCTGTCAAATTGAATGTCCATGGTATATTGAACAAGGGCTAGAGTAGCTCAAAAGTATGTGCTTATAAACATTTATCAGATGAATTGCTCTTAATATTCTACTTATCAAAGATAATTGAATTTATTTTAGTGTGGCTTAAATGTAGTAGCCATCTTCAAAAATGACAGAAACAGATGGTTTATATGGTGTAATTTCAGAGCTATGGAAAGGTCCTGTGAATCTTAAAAAAAAAAAAAACAAAACTCCTTTTTCAGTATACCAGTCTGCTTAAAATTTGACCACTAATATATTGCTTTGGTTGTTTCTTTCAGGAGGCAGAGCTGAAGATAAATTTAATATAGGGGGAGTAGACAGGGAAAGTATAGATACTTAGAACATAATAGGCATTCAGTAATTGTTGCCCAAATAATTGATTATTTTAAATGTGTAAATCAAGGTACAAAGTGCTATGGAAGCACAGACGAGGAAGGAATTCTTTTTTATTGTACATTATGTTCTGGGATATATGTGCAGATCATGCAGGATTATTGCATAGGTACATACATGGCAAGGTAGTTTGCTGCCTCCATCCCCCCATCACCTGTATCTGGCATTTTCCCCCATGTTATCTCCCCCAACCTCCCCACCCCCTGCTGTCCCTCCCCAAAAGACCCCAGTGTATGATGCTCCCGTCCCTGTGTCCTCATTGTTCAACACCCACCTATGAGTGAGAACATGCAGTGTTTGATTTTCTGTTCTTGTGTCAGTTTGCTGAGAATGATGGTTTCCAGATTCATCCATGTCCATGAACTCAGCTGTCGTTTTTTATGGCTGCATAGTATTCCATGTGTATATGTGCCACATTTTCTTTGTCCTGTCTATCATTGATGGTCATTTGTGTTGGTTCCAGGTCTTTGCTATTGCAAACAGTGCCGCAATGAACATACTTGTGCATGTGTCTTTATAATAGAATGATTTATAATCCTTTGGGAAGGAATTCTTGCGGCAGAGGGAGGAAGTTTCATAAAAACGTGACACTTCAAGCATTGATGGGTGGATTGATTTTTAATAGGCAGAAACTAAGGGGGAATAAGCTTTTAAGGAGAGGAAATGCCGCAAGCTCGGGTGAACTAGTGTAAAAGCAAGACATAATTTACATAAAGCAATGGTTCTCAATGTGTGGTCCAGGAACTTTAGGGGTTCCTCACAATGTTTTCAGGGCATCCATGAGATCAAAAAAAACCTCTTTTCATAATAACACTAAGATGTTATCTGCCTTTTCACTTTCATTTTCTTATAAGCATACAGTGGAGCTTTCTGGAGGCTCCAAGATGTGTGATACTGCCAGAGCCTGAATGTAGAAGCAGATACAAGATTCTAGCTGTCCTCTATTAAGCCAGACAGCAGAGAAATTTGCAGATATAAAACCACTGTTTTAACTCAATATTCTGTTTTATTTCATAAAGAATGGTTATTTTTCATATTATTTACATCAATATATAGTGGATTTTTCTTCGTTTTAAATGAACTAATGCTTCAATATTTTAAAAATTTCAGTTTAATTTCTAATGGGAGTAAACACTGATAGACATAACCCACTCAACCACTAGCTATCGGGAGGGTATGTTGGCTATATCTCAAAATAGCATAGTAGGCAGTGTTAAAAACACCTTGCTTTGTAAAGGAAAGGAGTAATTTGTGGTCCTCAATGGTATTTTTCATGTATAAAGGGATCCTGAAGCCACAACATTTGAGAATTACTGGCCCAGTCTGGATATAAGGTAAGGTGTGTGAACCTCAAATATCAGAGACAGGTCTCAGTCAATTTAAGAAGTTTATTTTGCCAAAGTGAAGGATGCACCTGTGACACAGCCTCAGGAGGTCCTGATGACATGTTCCCAAGGCGATTGGGTCACAGTTTGGTTTGATACATTGTAGGGAGATGTGAGACATCAATCAGTATACATTAAATGTACTTTAATTTTGCTTGGGAAGGTGGGGCAACTGGAAGCCCCGAAGTGGGGAGCAAGCTTCCAATTAGCCTTTCCAAATGAGGCATTCAGATACTCATTATTCTCAGTGAGCAGAAGGATGACTTTTGAGTTCTGTCTGTCCTTTGTCCACAAGCAAATTTCTTATGAGGGGATTTGTAGCGTTTTTTTTTTTTTTTTTTTAAATCTTAGTAGCTGTCTTTTCAAGGAATAGAATGGGAGGCAGGTTTGCCCTAAGCAGTTCCAAGCTTGACTTTTCCCTTTGGCTTAGTGATTTTGGGGTTCCAAGACTGATTTTCATTTCACAGGTGCATGGTGTTAATGGAGATATACCAAGGAAGACAGGTTAGAGTCTTGATTGCCACTAACAGAGTTTTGGTTCCATTCTGCAAGCAAAGAGGAGCCATTGGAGGTTTGTAGGGAGAGATGACCACAATCAGAGTTGTGCCTTGAAAGAAACTCTGGCAAGAGTGTGAGGGATGGGTTAGAGTAGAAGAGGAATTAAAGACCAGAAATGCCACATATGGAGCTCTGGCAGTGTCCCGGTGAGAAGGAATGAAGGAATAAAGACCAGACCTAAGGCAGCAGCAGTGGGAATGTAAAGAAGGTAAGGAACTCTTTAAGGTATTAGTGAGCTTGGTGATTGCTTGAATATAAGGCAGAAGGAAGAATCAAAGATGACTCCAATTTGCTTGCTATATCAACACAATTATCAAACACATTCTTTCAGTTCTGACTAAATGCAAAGCCTGGGCCAGATGTTATCATTAAAAGGCCAGACTGCTTCATGTCAAGTACTGGCTTCAGTGGTTCCCAACTATGTTGGGCAAGTCACTAAGCTCTTCATGCCTCCCTTTCCTCATCCATAGAATGGTGAGAATATTCAGTACCTACTTAATTAGGTGAATGCGAAGTGAATTTTCCCTAATAAAGTGCTTGGAAAGGTGCCTGGCTTACAGCCAACGCTTTATAAATGTTTGTTCGGGAAAAGATGGTGTGTAGGAGATACGAGGATGCAGAAATTGAGATTCATAGGCGTCTTGCTCCTGCATGGAAGTGCAGGAAGGTCAATGACATTTATTGAATCATTAAAAATGGAAGGGCTCTTATATACCCAATCTCTATTTCCCATACTTACATCTGTCATATAGAGGATAGGGTTGGAGACATTGGCTGTTAGAAATCTTCGTAAATTTTTGTCTGGGCGCAGTGGCTCACCCCTGTAATTCCAGCACTTTGGGAGGCTAAGGAGGCAGATCACGTGAGGTCAGGAGTTCAAGACCAGCCTGACCAACATGGTGAAACCCTGTCTCTACTAAAAATACAAAAATTCATCAGGCATGTTGGCACATGCCTGTAATCGCAGCTACTGAGGAGGCTGAGGCAGGAGAATTGCTTTGAGCCCAAGAGACAGGTGCAGTGAGCTGAGATTGCACCATTGCACTCCAGCCTGAGTGACAGAGCAAAACTCCATTTCAAAAAGAAATGAAAAAAAAAAAAGAAAGAAATCTTCAATAACTTTTTTCAGAAGAATTTTCTTTTGTTGATTTAAATTTTAGCCAGGTGCTTTACTTAACCAAGGACTTCAAAGAGCAGAGGAGTGTGACCACCTGTGGGTTAGGGATGTGGGGAGACCGTGGGAAAGCAGTAGGAAGTAGAGAAGGTTGTGACTAGTGGCTTATGCAAAATGGCCTTATGTTTTCTCCTTAAATTCATGTGAGTTTTGCATTTGATTCTGTAATACATCTGAGTTTATTTTGGTACATAAAGATCTTTCAAATTACTTACCATTTAGGAAAAATGATGCTTCAGAAAGAGGCTCCATGTTTATAGAGTCTCTCCAGCTCTCTCCTGCATGCTCCCAGCGGTCCTCTGGTTTGAGCAGTACCGATCTAACCCAATTATACAGCCCCAGTAGGAGGAAAAAAAAAAAACACTAAAAATTCAACTTAGTTTATGCTTTAGTTCTTTGCAGGAGAAACAATGAATCATAAAGATTAATTGTGTCTTTTCTTGTGAGTTTAATAAATAATATCAGTTTACAGGAAAGACGAAAAGTTGATATATGTAATTAATGCTGAACAAAAATGCTATAAAGATTTGTACAAAATGCTGTCTTTTTAAATATATGGAGGGGTGCTTTTATTTTAAAATTCATGATGACTTGAGTAAGCTCAGCAACATTTTCCTGCAAAGGTAATTGAAGAACCCTTCACACAGCCAACCACCCTAAAAGAAAGGGATAAAGAAGTTCTACAAATAAACTAAGCGTTTTGGATTGCATTAAGTCCTAGGGAAAGGAATTTAACTTGGATTTCAATTATAAATAAATTTTGGAAGGTTTGCTTGAATGAGTTCCTGCTAGTATGAAGGAGGAGAATGCCCCAATATAGCAGACAAATCAGGTGGTCACCATCTTGATCTCGTGGTTAACTTTGGCGTCCCTAGTGGTGAACAAGTTGGCACTGTGTGCACCCTTTTGGGATGCAATATTAAGTAAGAAGCATTGCCTATCAATCATTCTTAGAAAACACCTTTAACTGAATCTAATGAAGGTGTTAGGTCTGACTTCTAGTTTCCGGTATATGTGGGAACTGGAAGAACAAGTTAAATGACATCATAAGGAGACAAGCAGACAAATCCAGAATGTGGAACACTCTATAGGACAATCGAATTACTTCAAGATTTCACTACAAAGTAATAAAAGTAATAGTAACAAGAATAATAGTGTGTTTGTATATGTATTGGTTAGAGGCTTTCAGAATCTTTTTTTTTTTTTTTTTTTTTTCAGATGAAGTCTCACTCTGTCACCCAAGCTGGAGTGCAGTGGTGCAATCGCGGCTCACTCTGCCTCCCACGTTTATGTGATTCTCATGCCTCAACTTCCGGAGTAGTAACTTCTGGATTACAGGCACCTGCCACCACGCCTGACTAATATTTGCTTTTTAGTAGAGACGGAGTTTCACCATATTGGCCAGGCTGGTATTGAACTCCTGACCTCAGGTGGTCCACCCACCTTGGCGTCCCAAGATTCCAAAATCTTGCTTGGAAACTAGTTTGAAAGTAAAAAGAGCCTTAAATATCAGTGGGTGAGATCTGAATGTGTTTTACATATTGGAGGAGAGTGGAATATTATTGTTAGTTTCTTTAAGCTGGCTTATGGCATTGGGGTCCTGCAGAGCAGACACCTTATTTTTAGAGGTGTGCTGAAATACTTAAAGAAGAAAGTAAGTGACATCAGTCACTTACTTTCAAATAATTTAGCAATAAAACTAGAGAGATTAACAAATGAGAAACACACACTAATTAGAGAGATTTGGTTGCTTATGGCACAATTTTCAGTTTTTCTGTAAATTTGGATTTTTTTAATAATTAAAAGCTGGTAAAATTTTGCTGTAGAGAAAACTTCTGTATATTCATTTATTCAAACATTCACTGACTATAATTTTTACAACCATCACATGCCAAGTGCTATGTAAGATGTTAGGGAGACAGTGGTGAAAACAATACACAGGGACCTTTTAATTTTAATTTTCACAACTCGCTATTAAAAAGTGAGACATACAAATAAATGAATAATCACATATTGCAATATGTTATTAAAAAACAACAGTAACGTTCATAAAAGAGAGTGATAGAGGAGACATCATTGGGATGAGGGTAGAGTAAGTGTCTGGAAGGACCTTTCCAGAAAAGCAGTTTCTTTCCAACAGTCTCCTTTGGACCCTTCAGTCCCCGGCAACCTCTCTGTCCCATAGGCTCCCAGGTCTTCACACTGTTCCTTCAGCACTTCCTCAAGAAGCCTAGTGACAGTTCCCTTCCTGTGCATTTAATCTTGACATCTCGGTTGAGGGTATGTTCCTTGAAGGCGAATCTTTTGATTTATTCATCTCTACATTCCTCAAAGCCCCATGTCACATAGGAGTTTGTTATTTACTAAATAACTGTATTTGTGAAGTTCTTTGCATCTTTGAGATTGTTTTACTATGCGTGAACTCATTTGATTTGAACTTTGAAATGGCCCTGTGATAGTTCATTTTATGTATCCACTTGGCTAGGTTAGGGTACCTGGCTGTTTGGTCAAACACTAGTCTAAATGCTGCTTGAAGGTATTTGTGGATGCGATTAATTTAGAATGAATTGACTAAGTAAACCAATTGCCATCCATAGATGGGTGGGTCTTATCTAATCAGTTGAAGCCCTTAAGACTAAGATTTTTCAAAGAGAAGAAATTCTGCCTCAAGACTGCAACACAGAAACCCTGCTTCACTTCCCAGTCTACTACTGCCCTATGGAATTCAGACAGTAACATCAGTTCTTACTGTAATGTCCAGCCTGCTGACCTTACATACAGATTTTGGACTTGTCATTCCCCATGACTATGTGAACTCATTCCTTAAAATAATCTCCCTCTCTCTCTCTCTCTCTCTCTCTGTGTATGTGTGTGTGTGTGTAGGTATGCACACAGACATACTATTGCTTCTAGTGTTTCTATTTTGCTAGATAACCTTGGCTAATCCAAGCCCTGAAAGATAAGGACAGTGACTTTTTCCACTTTACAGATATCTAAAGAGAGGCATGGAGCAATTACATACTTAATCTAAGGCTTCACACTGAGTTTGTGAAACCTGAAGGAAGCAAGTTCCTTCTAACTCAGAGTTTTTAAAATGGAGAGGCAGCTGCTTGATAAAATATCCGCCCGGTAGCTGAGAGAGCTTGAATGTCTGGGAGTGACAGTTTAACAACATTTTGTGTCTTTGGCACTGTACTGGGTCTGGACGTTAAGCTGGGTGACACTGAAGGGTTTCCAGGATCCATACACATATTTAACAGCTGCTGTTTCGATGGGCTTGCTTCAAAGGATAGATAAGCCTTCAGCTGAGCAAAACAATCACCTCACTGTAAATGTGTATGGGGACATGAAACCATCAGCAAGATGAAAGATTGTTATCCTTTGCAGACTGTAATGAAAGCCTGAAAAGGATTTCTCTTGAGATATTCCCTTTTTGATGGATTTTTCATTGTTTACAATGAACCTGGGACTTAAATATTGTAGGCTATTCTTGCTTGACCGAATAACTGAGCCACAATATCTGGAACAATAACTTGGGTGTTATTTGAAGTACAGTGGTCCAAATCTTGACTCAGTTCATACTAGGTGGAAAATTAAACAAGAAACAATTATAGTCTGGTGGCTCCCTATACAGTGGGCTCCCGAATCTCACAGGCAAGTGAATCTACCAAGCCTTTGGGTAGGAAAGTTCTCTGTACATGGATTGGGGAAAGATCTGTTCTCCTTATCAGGATTACATTTCTCTTTGATGCCTGGACTAAGCTGTTTCCTCCTGCCAAGAGGTCAGGAACCTGCAACCCAAGGGTAGATGTAGGCTTAACTGCCTTCCTTCTCTGCTCATCTGTCAGAAAATCTGGAAATCTAAACTTCTCTGTAGAGGCCGCCAACCACAAGATTGCTGGGCTCCCATGTGTGGCATGGCTTTGGTGTTGGGCCCTGGCACTCCACCTTCCCAAAGTGTATGTGGTCTTGTACAAGCTCCTTTACATTCTATGCTTTATTTTGCTCAGCTGTGCAATGGGAATAACACTTGCTTCACAGGATTCTTAAGAAGATGAAAGGACATTAAATAATATTAACAACCAAGCTTGGAACAGCTCTGAGCCAATAATTTCTCATTCTTTCTCTTGCCTGAAAGTCATAGCAATTGCACACAGGCAGGTGCAATTGGCCCTGTTTTAAAGATGAGGAAATGGCAGTTAGGCAGGTTAAGAACCTTTCCAGTGGTCCCTTACTGTCATTGGCAAGCCATATACTACACTCAGTGACTCAGGAACCCACCAGGGGTGCTCAGGACAGGTCAAGTTTCTCCTCCTTGGTGTAGCTTCTTGCCCACCCCCTGCCCTTTTTACTGCTCCTTTTGGGGCCTCTTAAATGGAATCCCAAACAGAAGTAGTGTAAGAGATACAGTGTTTCTGCTGTAGCTCATGGGCTCTCCCTGAAGTGAGACGAAAAACAACTTAGGATCCTTCCATGCCAGAAACGGGGAGGGTATATCGAATACAAATAGAAGTAAAGTCATCTCATTTGCTAAGTGCCACTGTGCTCTGTGCTCCCAAGAAATTATAAGCTGCTGGAGGTATGGGGACAAGTCTGTTAACTTATGGTAGACTCTTGAGTTTTCTGTTAAACAAATGATTTTTGATGAGGAAGTTGCAGATTCCTCCAATGATAATCTGCCCTGTGCATTGCCTGTCTCATTGTCAAACTCGACTGGCAGGGCTTTGTGAGTTCTCATGAAAAGCTTTATTTCCAGGCAGTGAGGAAGTTTAAGGTCAGAAGAAGGACACGGTGCTGAGAATGTAAAAGCTCACGGGATTTGTTGTATGAGGAGACCCTCTCTAGCACATAGAAAAACAGAAAGCCCTTTCTATCTGTCAAACTAAAAATGCATCGAGACAAGTGAAAAACAAACACAGGAAAAATTATTCTGCGAGGATTGCACTTTCAGTCTTCCCATTCTATTGGGAAAAACCCCGCATTCTCCATCAGCAAGGGGTAGAAGATGAATATTGTAGTGAACAGGATAGGATGAAAGAAGACACCCGGCATATATAGTAGGAGATTGGACTAGAATGGGAACTCAAGGCCTGAGGCATTATTGCCATCCATGTTAAACACACTGTGCTAGATGTCCTGCTTAAGATTGCAGCAGATGAAGAGCAAGGTATCTACATAAGGAGCAGTAAGCCCTACTTTGTATCTAAACATCATAGATGTGAAATCACAGTCTCCCAAGGGCATGGCTGGCTAGTTGTCTGGAGCATGGATCAAGAGAGACAGGATTATATTACATGCTCTGGTCTATTACATTAAGCTAGGTCCTGATTCAGGGCCAGTATTTTTGTTCAGTGATGCCTGTTGCCTCGGATCTCTCTCTGGCTGAATTTATCTCCCTGAGGAAGCATGGTAGTAAGTCTGATGAGCAGCCTGTAGACTATGAAACAAAATGCTGGAGTGCTTTTCTGTCTCAGGATAGAGACACCTAGGAAAATGAGCACTGGGCTGAGAGTCGCATGTACTATATTCTAGACCTGACGCTGCCATTGAGCAGGTGTTTGACTCAGGGCAAATCTGTCGTATTCACAAAAAAACTCCATTTTTTAATCTATAAAGTGAGAGAAAATGGTGGCTTTCCTTCAATTATGACCAACCAGAAAACCTGATATAAACAAGAGATAAATTCAGAGAGCCACTGGTTGTGTGACAAAGGACTGGGGACACATCGCTTACCTTGTCTTCTGCTTCTTCCTGCTATCCATCCCTTCAAGTGGCTTCTACGAATATTTAGGGATCCATAGTTCCCAAAATAGCCTCGCACGCTAATCCAGAGATCACGAAGCAGAAGTGTCAGGCTTTTTTTTTTTTTTTTTTTTTTTTTTTACCGTGATTTTAGATTTGTGGGCTTTCTCCTAAAATTGCAGTAGGAGAATAACTTCTGAAGGTGATTTTTACAAAGACGGAAGTGTGCAGGAGGATGTTCTGTGACGCACAGAGTTCACAAACATTTCAGTCCTTCTCCATAGAATGAAAAACTGTATTTATTTATTTTTCTTCAAATTAAACTATATTGATAAAATGTTATCATCTGGATCATGATTGTATATTGTTATTAGTTTTTTTAAAAAATCCACTTTGTTGGTCAGTTTCAAAAGAAACAGTGTGTGAAGACCAAAGCTTATTTAGTAGATGTTTTGCCCTGACTTGGAGAATAAACGGAGCAGTGGGGAAGTAACAGAAAGCAGACATTTATGGAAAGAGTTGTGTTAAGGCTCTTTAGTGAAGACTCCTGTTAGACCAAACTGTCAGGTGAAAAAAACAGGAAGTAGGGAGATAGACACATTTGAACCACTGGTTTCCTTTCTTTGTTTAAAGAATGTGTCTACATTACGAATAGGTTTTATAGAATCATAAAGTATTGAAATGTTAAAGGTAGCAAAGATCAAAATGATTTTCTCCCAAGGGAGGCTTTAGATTTTGAGAAAGAAGTTTTCCCTTTTTCTTTTAATGAATGTTCATACATAAGCAAAGGATTTTGATCCTTTGAATAGCCACTTTAGAGAATGTTCTTTCCAATGTTCATACAGTTTTGGAAAGACTAGCAAAGCCACTCTGAGAAAGAGCATGTGTTAGTATATTGGGGTGGAATAAGAAATCTAAACAATTACCCTAAATGTACCAAGATAATTCTATTAATACTGGTCATTGTCAAAAATTATTTTCGAGGTTACTAAACAGTTCTCAATTGAACTAGAATTACTTATGTACTTTACTCATTACATATATTTGTATTACCATTTACTCAAAAGAGAGAATACAATCAACTAAATCACAGGTCTGGGAAAAAAGGCCACATTTTAGCACTTATTTTACTATAAAGAAGTGTTGCATATAGAGTCACTGTCAATTACTAGAAATAATTACATATTTTCTTTGGTAATTTCTTGGTAATTAAAGTGTCACTGAAGCATAAGATGCTTTGTTAATGAAAATTTTAAAAATTCACATGAGTTTATCACTTTTTGTTGAAATGTGGTTCAATGTTTATTATAACAATTTCTGATTGTTATTGTATAACCTTGAATGGTATTAATGCACAAATCATGAGTATAAGCCAAATAATAGCTTGCTGAGTAAAAAATACATCACTTGAGGTGGTGCAATAGCAATCAAAATTATGATAATAAACATTAAACCATTTTTCAACAAAGAAAGAACAAAACAGTCTTAACGTATTTTTACTCCTGATTTTGAAAGAATTCCATGACACTAATCACAAAAGAATTACTGAAGAGAAAAAACAAACAAATGTTGAGCTGCTTATTTCCAAACATTCTATACTGGATAGTATAAATGAACGAAACTGTAAATGTAATCTTATAACAAGGAGATTTCCAAAATGGGAGTTTGAGCTGTTTTTCACATCTGGCATACTGTAGAACAGACGACACACTATCCTCTATTTTGAACCTAACAATAGTAACTTACTCTCAGCTAGGTGAGAGTTTTCAGTTGTTACTTTAGAAGGAGAAGATGGATTTAAATTAACTCACTCTTTCATTTCCCATCCTTCTTGAGACCAGTAAAGATGTGAAAAGTGAGCAAATGGGCCATTGTGCCCTTCTTGTTTCCAGATTTATGGATGTTTTGTGGGAGGAGGTAGAGAAACTCAGTAAATTTCATAGGAACAGGCAAGTTCATCTCAAGCAATATTCACCTGAGGATGCCCAAGGACACCAAACCTTAGACGAAAGGTACAAGATAAGTGCATTTCAAAGATGAAAAACTTAGGAGTTGGTTTAATGGTGTGCTAGAATTGGTTATTCCAGCTTGCAAGGGTCGGTTTTGTGCATCTCTTTTTAACTCTATTTTTAGTGACCTCCCTCATGTTGGAAGCTTCAAATTGGCCATGGAGGGGATATTTACGCAACAGAAGTAGAAAAATGCTACCGAACAGGGCATTTTCTCTTTTTTTTTGCAGAGCCAGTTTTTTCAGCACATTAGTGATGGGAAGAGAAGTGGACCATGGATTTTAAAGTCATGTCAATCAAAATAGGGACCAATGTAGAGGTCAGAAAGCTAATGTTAAGTACAGGCAGGCATTTGCATTTATTTACCTCATTGAAAATGACCCTAGTTTGATGGATAAGCCTCAATCAGTTGGGAGAATCTGGTCCTGTGCTTTTGATTTGACTCTACCATTCACAAGAAGCTCCCAATAAGCATATGACATCAGTTCCCCCTTCCTCCCACACACTCTTATTGGTCATGAATCTTTCTTCAAAAATCCAAAAGAAATGAATATTATCAAAAGGTATGTTTGCAAGACAAGTCTTGGATTGCACTCCTTTAATTTTCCAAGGAGTCATCATCACTTATGAAAGCTCGTGCACACTGTGTGGAAGACATTCCGGGGTCCAGACCCCCATGATGTCTGCCTTCCCACTCCCAATTCTGCACCACATGAGTGCCTTGCTCTTACAAGATTCCTCCTCCTTCTCTCTCAGTCTCTTATGCATGTTGGGTGCAAACAGTTCTAAGTGCCTTTGCCAAGATTGCTCTCCCACTTCTTCATCACCTGTCTAACCTTCAAGACTAAACCAAAGTCACACTCTTCAGAGAAAACTTTCCCCATAGTAGCTCATTTTGTCTGCAATACTCATTGATTTATATGTCATACTACCAAAGACTGAGATACTAAGTGGTAATTCAGTAGATATTTTTGTATAACTTGGAGTGGCAGTTCCAAGTATGTTCCATGTCCTACAGCCAAGGGTTTCCATTAACCTTGAAAAAAGTTTGGGAATTCACTCTTCATAAATGAAGGGATTGTCACCCACACAATGGGTTGGTTTAGTTGCCTGGTGGGTGTCAACCCAATGACCACAACCAAGGAGGATTTAGCAAGGGAATTTTATTACTTGTAACAAGTAAGAAGCTCCCAAAGCCGTGTCTCCCTAAGCTACGGGCTGGGTCAGGTTTTATAAGCTTAGGGTAATGAGTCATGATCTGACTAGATCTTGCAATGAAGTGGAGCAGGGAGGTGGGATCTCATTGGATTCTGCCATGGGGTGATGCCAGAGCTCCATCTGATTGGACAATAGATCTTGCCTTATTGTGTGCACTTGTTGGTCCCTGCTCCTTGGTCCCAGCACTTAGGTTCCCCCAGTGGTTACATGCTTGGTTCGTCTGGCCATCCTTGGGTTACATGACCTAAGGGCCCATGGCAAATGAAAAACACTGTTACAAAAAAAGTTGAACAAGATTGGTCTGGTGTGGCTACAGGATGAGGAGAAAGTGACGAATAGAGGACATCTATTCAGGATCAGATTGTCCTTGAATTCTCAGAACTCTTTAACTCTTTAATGATGATTTAATTCAGGATTAATATTTGTGGCTTTAATTCAGGATTAATATTTGTGGCTAGATAAGTTTACATTGTAGCATGATGCTGTAGAGAAACTAATCTAAGATCATTAACAAATTCTGACGTACAGCCAATAATTGAGTCTTAGAAATCCAGATTTACATTTCAGTCTGATTACTGAGGGATGGCTGTCTAACTGGAGCAGCTGGGAGAAAGGGTTCAGGGCATTTTTGTATATTTGATACCTTAGTTCTTTCTTTTCACATCTTCCTGTTTGTCATCTTCGAATAACTACATTATAATTTATTAATAAATATTTACATTTTAAAGTGTGAATATCTAAATACAGCTTTTGTTGGGATGCGATTTTTATAATATTTGCTTTATTGTTATTTTTTTGTCTTGGGAAGTTACCTGACTTTTATTTGTTGTTATTGTTAATCCACTTTTTCAAATCCAATGATCTAATTCTAGACAGAGGGTTTTAGAGAGATTTACTTAGGGTTTTGAAGCTGCTAGACCCACCTCTGAGAATCTAATCGCTTCGCTTTCATCTCCTTGTATTGTCAAACTTTTCTGATTTGTGTCCCTGGGTAAGTCTTGTTTCCATTTTTCTGAGGAACAGCATTGTCTTAAACATTTCTGTCTCCTCGCTTTGCTCCAATGTGTTTCTTTTGGCAAGAACCCTAACTTCCCTGGATTTGCTTTGCTGTGGGTGTTTCTTATATCCAAAATTTTGTATGGCTTTGCCAGTTTGGAGAGCCAAGCTCTCTCTTCTGACTGAAGATTACAAAATGGCAAAGATAAATGCTCAAGGCACTTTTCCTGAGATGATGATTTGAATGTATCATGCTCTCCTGGGGCCCTTGAGACACAGGCCACTCTCTGATCATTCTTGAGCACTTGCCAGCATGCCTGAAATATGAGGAGAGGGAGAAGATGTGTCTGCTTTTCTAATTAGTTCTTTCCTCCAGTAAGTCATATCCCCTTCCTTTTAAGTGACGGAAAACATTAGAGTTCTTAAGAGATGTCTATTTTCCACTGGGGTTTACATCATCATTTTATCTCATTATTTCCCAATTACGAATAATAATTAAACCAAATGGTGATGCAAACTGGAGCAGTAACAATATATCTTTTTAGAAGAGCTCCCCAAAGGAGACATAGAACACCAGGGTTGAACATTCTTTGTTCAGTCTTGACAGTGAGTGTTCAATGATGCAAAAGTCACAAGTCTTGATTTTCAAACCATGTGTGAGGTACCTTGGCCCAGACCTAAGATGGAAGACTGAAGAGTCCAGTATTCAACTGTTTTTGACACCTCAGTACTGTTTTAGTAGTTAAAATAAACAGTTCTGCAGAAGTTAATAATTGTTGATTGAATTATTGTAATGGGAACTATCTAGGATGATATTTAACCATTGTTTTAATGGGAATTTTTAATGTTAATTGAATTATTTTAATGGGAACTATCTAGGATGATTCAGTTAGAAGGCTTGAATCTGGAGTGATGATATGCCCGAGTTTGCTTGGAAAGTCTTGGCAAGTCTCTTGTCTTGGCATTATTATGGATGTTGTCTAGCATGCCCCTTTTCACTGTCAGGGTGCCCTACTTCAAACTCGTTACAACTTGCCAGGTGGAAAAATGGAATGAGATTAGACTTAAATACTACTATTGATTCTTACAGGTATTAATGGATATCTATCCGCAAGAGTCTAAGTCTTGAAACAAGTTGCCGAAATGGTATTTCTCAACCTCAGACACCGTATTTAAGACCAAGTAAGAAACTAACATGAAAATATATACTTCTCATCATTGCCCTTAATATAAAAACTAAATTTGTAAATCTTCAAGAAAATATAAGAGAATATCTTTTTGCCTCTCTTAATATAGGCAAATAATTTTTAGGTAAGACTTCATAAAAATTAAGAGCATTCGGCTCTTCAGAGACACTATTGAGAAAGTGAAAAGCCACAGACAGGGAAAAATATTAACAATATGCATATGTGACAAAGGACTCTTATTCAGAATATATAAAGAACCCTTACAAACCAATGATAAAAGGACAAACCATGCAACAATTTTTAAATGGGCAAAACGCTCAAATATTAACAATCCTTCAAAAAGGCTATTAGAATGGGTAATGTGTATATTAGCATGTGCTTAAATCAAGGAAATGCAAATTAAAACCACAATGAGATGTTTTGAACCTATTAAACTTGTTAAAATTAAAAACACTGACACCCTTCAATGCTGGCAAGGCTGTGAACAATGAAAATGTCTTCCTTTGCTGGTGGGAGTATCAAATGATGTGACCACTTGGGGAAATTGATTTTCTTATAAAGCTAAACATAGACTTACCCTATAGCCTACCAATTCCATTAAGTATTTATCCAAGAGAAATAAAGACAGATGACCACACAAAAGCTTAAATATGAATATTGACAGCAGCTTTATTTGTAACAGCTCCAAACTGGAAACTGCTCCATAGATTGTTAGCATGTTAATAGAGAAAGAAGTTTATGGCATCTTCATATGATGGAACACTATGTAGCACAGAGAAAAATTAACTGCAACTGTATGTAATAACATGGATAAGGCTTATAGATATTACGCTGAGAGAGAAGCCAGATACAGAAGCATACATACTACATAATTGCATTTATATAAAGGCAAAAATAATCTGTGGCTATAGAGCTCAGCTCAGTGGTTGCCTAAGGGTAGGGGTGTGTGTGTGTGTGTGTGTGTGTGTGTGTGTGTATAGACACAGAGAGAGAGGGCTATTAAATGGAAAGTGGAATGAAGGAACTTTCTAAGGAAAGAAAATGTTCAATATCTTTATTTGAGTGATATGTAAAGAGTATGCATACATACATAAACAAGTCATTGAGTGAGCATTTGAGATGTGTATATTTTTCTTTAAATTATGCCTCAATACAATACTGTAAAAATAAGTTACACTGCTTCTCACTTTAGCAAGCACATTCTCACACAGTAATGTTTTCCAAATATTTCTAAGCACTGCAATGCTTTCTTTATACTAAAATTTATGTGGAATTCCAAGATATGAAATAGATATAAGTGGAGCTTCTGGAGCTGAAGTGAGAAGGGGACCTGAAGCCCCATAATGTCTGCTGCCCTCTGTCCAGTTCTCCACCCCTGGCACTGTACTCCATTCTTTTGACAACTCTATGCTAGAGGCACTAAAGATTTTTGTGATGTTAACTATACAGATAAAGAAACAGGCTCCATGAAATTGTGACTTACCTAAATTAGATGGCTAAGAGATAATAAGACAAGGACCTGGAAATCATAGCTTGTGATCTACGATCTGCGTACTATATTTATTGAATAAAGCAAGTGTTCCAGGCTGAGTGCAATGTCTCATGCCTGTAATCCCAACACTTTGGGAAACTGAGTTGGGCAGGTTACTTGAGCTCAGGAGTTCGAGACCAGTCTGGCCAACATGGCTGACACCCTGTCTTTCCTAAAAGTACAAAAATTAGCCAAGCATGGTGGTGCATGCCTGTTATCCCAGCTACTTGGGAGCCTGAGGCATGAGAATCGCATGAACCTGGGAGGCGGAGGTTGCAGTGAGCCAAGGTTGTACCCCTGCACTACAGCCTGGTGACAGAGCAAGACTCCTTCTTAGCAAAGAAATAAACAAACAAACAAAAAACAAAGCAAGTTTTTCAAGCATTGTGAGGGATATAAAGTAGTATAAAAAATGCTCTCAGTTTCCAAAGAGTTTATGGCTTACTTGGAGACTTGCTGAAAGCTCATGTGGCTGAAAGCATCACCTTTGGTCAATGAGAAGTACTTTTAGGTAAGGGGCTACCATTCATCAGACCACAGGTGACCCTTTCCGGTCAATCCAGTAACTTCAACAACCAGGCTGGGGCTGTCTTTTGCCCTCTTGGGAGTTGCTTTTTTGTGGATTCTTTCTTACTTGGCATGAGATAGACTTGGTCAAGGTTATCCTAAATTTCTTTCTACTGTCTACTTTCGGTGGATCATCTATATAAAGCTTCAAGTTTGCATTTTGATGTGATCTCCCATGATTGCTGAAAACACCTTTATTTCCCCATTTAGATTAGGGCCATGTGAAAAACACTGACTGGATGTTTTCAGATCAATTGATGCCGAGGTTTCTTCTCTCACAAAGTCCTACTCATATATCTCTGCATTTCCCATTCCACAGCAGCTGCTTCTTTTCATTTATTTATTTTAAAGTTCAATTTGTGATGCAGTTAGAAGAGACTGTCAGCAAGAGAGAGTCAAGCAGAAAGTTTATTTTTATTCCCCAGCAGGGAAAAGCCAGAGGAGAAGGGGAATCACTGGTAGGGGGCTTATTGGATTTATTTGGTTTATTTTTTTCTAAAAGTTCTTCCCTCTGAGAGGACAAAGTTCTTTTCTCTTTAAGTGCAAAGCCTAAAGTGGGAAAATTTTAAATTTGATTTAATTATTTTTTGATGTGGAACAAACTAAAAGAAACAATGATGCCAAAATTTCTTTAATTGAAATGAAAGAGAAGTTGGAATTCTCCTCAAGGGGACTGATCGTTTAGATTCTTGTTTCTTTCTTATTTATTTATTTATTTGTCTATCACTAGAGATGCATTGATTTAGACTGATAAAACATTGAATTACGAGCTCAACAAACACATGTGAAATTGAGCCATAGAAACGATAAAACAATGGAAACCTGTGATGGCCCCACAGACAGAGAGACGACAGGTCATGAAGCTGTGAAAAAGTCCCTTTCCCCAACTATTGCCCTCACTGGCTCTCTCTTGGGCTTTTCATTTTCTACCTTAGAAATATTTCATGACTTGGGTAAGAGTTATACAAAAACAAAAAGAAATGATACAACCAAAAACCAAAAAATAACAAATAAATTCCATGGTTGAAAAGTTTGGAAAAAATGGAATAAACAAATAAAACCCTGAGGCCTTTGCTGCAGGATTTCTCAGAATCTGTAATACTGTCATGTAAATTATGCATCTTTAAGAGGAAGAACTACAGTATACAGCCATGTACTCGGCATACAAAAGTGTTTCTTGGTATATGGAAACTGATACTCTAATTTGGAGTTTAGCTGGTTTATGGTGATACCACTAGTGCAGCACCAAACCTGTTTCCTTTCATTTCTTTGCACACATTTCAGTGATATTTCCCAGTGTCTCATCCAGCTAGATAAAGCCACATGATTGAGTTCTGACTAGTGCAATTTGGGCAGAGGTGATAAACATCACCTCTCGTCCTGATGTATACAGAAAGTCCTGCACATTCCTGCATTTTTTTTCAACCCTCCCATATGCCAGTTATATTCTACCAGGGCAATAAGACAGGAGAATCACATGATTGAAGCAGTCTGGGTTCCTGAGTCACTGTATGGAGTAGAGTCACACAAGCACACATACTGGACTTTCTGTGGGTTAGAAAGTTTTAAGCCACTGAGATTTTTACTTTAAGCCACTGAGATTTTGCCTTTTTGCAGGGAAGAGGTTGTTAGTATAGTTCACGATAATTACCTTGACTGAGACAAACTCAGGCACTAAGAAGATGTATAATTGCAGAAACTAAATCTAGTGTAAGGCATTGCTCATAACTAATTCTTTTCATGTTGACTGCAACAGGATGGACGTTGTCTTACTCCTGACTTGTCCCAGGGGAGCTATACTAAAATCAGATTATGTAAGATTAACGCTAAAGCGTTCCAGCTTTTTTAATATCTCCCACTGGCATTCTATTCTTCTCTTCCATCTGTTGCATTAAAAGTGACCACCCTAAACTCAAGCATTCAGATTCCACCGTGGTGTGTTTTTGGTCATACACAGCACATGGGGCTGTGGGAGACAGTTTCCCCAGTGATGAAGTGTAGAACCACCCCTCAGAGAATGAGGCTTAGTTGGAACCCAGCCAGAGTTCTGCTGACCTCCTGGCCTTCCCATATTTGCACATACTGGCCCTTAGCCCAACCCGGCACAGCTGGCTATAACAGTCCTTGTTACTTTAGAAACTTCTCCCAAGAGAATTCCATAAAAGTAGGAGCTGGTAGAAAAACAAAGATGAAATTAATGTAAACCTTGCTTAGGAATTAAAAATGAATTTTCAGGAACAGGAAACTTTGCCAGGCACAATATTTTTCAGCCTTCTGACAGAATAAAGAGGTTAGGGATTATTTGTGTGCATGTTTACATGTGGCGAAAGTCTCATTTGATAAGAATATATGTATTTATTTGATTTTATATGTGAATTACTCCTTTTGGGGAGTAAATGCTATACTTGCTACCCAGAGGAACTCATAAATCTACGTGTCTTTTTTTTTTTTTAATATAGCTAACTACAAATTTCAACTGACAACTCAGCTATTTCGAAGCTGTGTAAGATGTGGCCTTAGTAACAGGGATGGATCTAGGCATTGTGAACCTAGAAATGTATGTAATTTTGAGGGCCTTCTTTAAAAAAATAAACTCAAATTGGGCATTAAAGTTAATATTTGTTTAGCGTGAGAAAAGAAATCACAGCACGCTACAAAATATAAATGTTACTGTTACAAACATCACAAAACGCAGAAACATAGCTCTATTAATAGTGTAGGACATCTTTATAATACTTTTCCTATATTTTTGCTTGATCTTCACTGAACCTAAATTGAGAAAATGCTGCATCAAAGCATTAATAAATGCTGGTTAAAATGCGAACCAGGGCTGGGTGCAATGGCCCACTCCTATAATCCCAGCACTTTGGGAGCCCAAGGCAGGTGGATCATCTGAGGTCAGGAGTTCAAGACTAGCCTGACCAATATGGTGAAACCCTGCCTCTACTAAATATACAAAAATTAGATGGGTGTGGGGTGCATGCCTATAATCCTAGCTACTCAGGAGGCTTAGGCAGGAAAATCACTTGAACCTGGGAGGCAGAGTTTGCAGTGAGCTGAGATTGTGCCACTGCACTCCAGGCTGGGTGAAAGAGTGAGACTCTGTCTTAAAAAAAAAAAAAAAAGACAACAAAAAATGTTAACCTGCAAACCAGAACAGGGAGATGATACTATTTGAAATCATTATTAACCAGCCTAACTCCTTAGTTCAAATTACTTTACCAAATTAACTCAAAGTAACTGAAAGTGCCTTACAAAACTCCTGTGGGAAGGAGCTTGGACGTAAAATATGTCAGGGGCCAGAGAGTATCGAGGGTGCTAAACGTGAGACCTGGAAGATGTGGTGGATTGATAAAATGAACTTAATGATTCTTTGGCCATCTTATTACGTGTCAGTATTTTGTAATATGTTCTGTATAGAAAATAGTTCAGTCTCACTCTTGACATGTTTAGAAGCTTCTTTGATCTCACAATTCATTACTGGTAATTTCATGTAAATTATTACAATTATTGTTAAATCTGGGGAAATTTCTATCATGTTCATTTCATAAGTGATATATTAAGATTGACAAACTTTCCCACAGACTATCTTCTGACTCCCTACTTTTAAACTTGGTTTCTCATCACTACCTGTGATACACATTCTTTTGGCACAATGTCACACCTTACCGTGGTGTCTGGCCCTGCTCCCATGCATCACAATGTTGGGTGAGTTGGTACAGTGGATAGTAGAAATTCCTGGAAGACATTTTTTTTGCACTGTGATGGTTGGAAGAAACTTAATTATACATGAAAGTGATGGCAACCCAAATACCTATATTAACCCCAACTAAATGTGTCTTCCAAGTCAGTGTCCCCTTAACAGCCTATCACAAGTGCTTGTTTCCAATATTGCCTTTAGACTCCAGCCAGCAGAACACCCAACCCAGGACACTGAGCCTCAGGGAACAGTGCACTGTGGAGTGACTTCCTCAAAATTGTCAAAGTTTCCCTCTAGTTCCTGAGATTGGCTGGGGCCACCATTGCTACCTGGGTGGGGCACATCCAGGCTTGGATCTAGACCTGCATGTACCCTGGTCCTCATTTGAGCGTGGGATGTTCTTGGACCCTCTACTGCATGTTTCGGGTTGGCCATATACCCCAAAGATGTGTGGCACTCAAGGTTTGAGATGCCTGGTGAGTATACTGTACCCACTAACCAGTATGGCATTTTTTTCATGATACCCTGTTGGTGTTGGGCCACCATAATAGTGCTGACAGACTGATTTTTGGTGACACAGGATGAGTACATGTGTCACCACCTACTGTGCTACTGACCACCTACTATTAAATCTGGGGCCTAAGCTCTGGATGTGGGCCTACGGATAGGCTCTTACTAGTCCGTGCTTCAATGGCAGAGCTGCCTCTGATCTACAGAACCTGAGGGCAGTTAGGGATGGCAGCAGTAGTCTACTTTGTAGGAGTCTTGCCATGGACATCCAGAGCTCTTACTCTAGTTCCTCTGCAGGTTCCATACTATCTGTCAGGGGTCCTCCACAATGGCTGTGCTTCTGTCCTCTGAGGGTTTTTCAAGACCATTGCTCTGTAATTTCAGTGGGCTCTTCTGATTGATGCAGTCCTTTGCCTCCTGGGAAGGTGGTATAATAAAATATGGTGATGTCCCACTGATTCCACAGAAATACAAACTACCCATCAGAGATTACTACAAACAGTTCTGTGTACACAAACCAGTAAATCTGGAAGAAATCGATAAAATCCTGGATACTTGCACTCTATCAAGACTAAACCAAGAAGTTGAAACCCTGAACAGACCAATAACAAGCTTGGGCTGAAGTTGAGGCAGCAACCAATAGCCTACCAACCAAAAAAAGTCCAGGTCCAGACAGGTTCACAGCCGAATTCTACCAGATGTATAAAGAGGAGCTGGTTCCATTCCTTCTGAAACTATACCAAACAATACAAAAAGAGGGAATCATCCCTAACTCATTTTATGAGACTAATATCATCCTGATACCAAAACCAGGCAGAGACTCAACTAAAAAAGAAAACTTCGGGCAAATATCCATGGTGAACATAGATGCAGAAATCTTCAGTAAAATACTGGCAAACCAAATGCAACAGCACATTAAAAAGATTATTCATCACGATAAAATAGGCTTCATCCTGGGAATGCAAGGCTGGTTCAACATATGCAAGTCCATAAATGTAATCCATTCACATAAACAAAACCAAAGACAAAAACCAGATGATTATGTCAGTAGATGCAGAGAAGGCCTTTGACAAAAATTAAACAGCCCTTAATGCTAAAAACTCTCAATAAACTAGGTATCAATGGAACATATCATAAAATAATAAAAGCTATTTATGACAAACATACAGCCAATATCATATTGAATGGGCAAAAGCTGGAAGCATTCCATTTGAAATCAGGCACTAGACACAGATGCGCTCTCTCACCACTTTTATTCGATATAGTATTGGAAGTTCTAGCCAGAGCAATCAGGCAAGAAAAAGAAATAAAGGGTATTCAATTAGGAAAGGAGGAAGTCAAATTGTCTTATTTGCTGATGACATGATTGACTATTTAGAAGACCCCATCATCTCAGCCCAAAGTCTCCTCAAAATGATAAGCAACTTCAGCAAAGTCTCAGGATACAAAACCAAGGTCCAGAAATCTGAAAGAATTCTATACACCAATAACAGACTAACAGAGAGCCAAATCATGAGCAAACCCCATTCACAATTGCTACAAAGAGAGTAAAATACTTAGAAACACAACTAACAAAGGATGTAAAGGACCTCTTCAAGGAGAACTACAAAGCACTGCTCAAGGAAATAAGAGAGGACACAAACAGATGGAAAAACATCCCATGCTCATGGTTAGGAAGAATCAATATCGTGAAAATAGCCATACTTCCCAAAGTAATTTATAGATTCAATGCTATCCCCATCAAGCTACCAATGACCTTCTTCACAGAACTGGAAAAAACCACTTTAAACTTCATATGGAACCACAAGAGGACCCGCATAGCTGAGACAATTCTAAGCAAAAAGAACAAAGCCGGAGGCATCACACTGCCCAACTTAGAGTATACTACAGGGCTACAGTAATCAAAACAGCATGATACTGGTACTAAAACAGAGACAGAGACCAATGGAACAGAACAGAGGCCTCAGAAGCAACACTACACATCTACAACTGTCTGATTTTTGACAAACCTGACAAAAACAAGCAATGGGGAAAGGACTCCATGTTTAATAAATGGTGTTAGGAAAACTGGCTGGCAATGTGCAGAAAACAGAAACTGGACCCCTTTCTGTACCTTACACTAAAATTAACTCCAGATGGATTAAAGATTTAAACATAAAACCTAACACCATAAAAACTCTAGAAGAAAACATAGGCAAAACCATCTAGGACATAGGCATAGGCAAGGACTTCATGACTAAAACACCAAAAGCATTGGCAACAAAAGCCAAAATAGACAAATGGGATCTATGTGTCTGTTAAACTTCAGAGATTCTGTACAGCAAAAGAAACAATCATTAGAGTGAACCAGTAACCAACAGAATGGGAAAATTTTTTTGCAATCTACCCATCTGACAAAGGGCTAATATCTAGAATCTACACAGAACTAAAACAGATTTACAAGAAAGAAAAAAAACCCATTCAAAAGTGAGCGAACGATATGAACAGACACTTCTTAAAAGGAGACATATATGAGGCCAAGAAACATACGTAAAATGCTCATCATCACTGGTCATGAGAGAAATGCAAATCAAAACCACATTGACGTATCATCTTATGCCAGGTAGAATGGCTATCATTAAAATATCTGTAGACAAAAGATTCTGGAGAGGATGTGGAGAAAGAGAAACACTTTTACATAGTTGGTCGGAGTATAAATTAGTTCAACCATTGTGGAATACAGTGTGGCTATTTCTCAGGGATCTAGAAACAGAAATACCATTTGACCCAGCAATCCCATTACTGGTATATACCCAAAGGACTATAAATGGTTCTGTTATAAAGACACATGCACATGTATGTTCATTGCAGCACTATGTACAATAGAAAAGACCTGGAACCAACCCAAATGCCCATCAATGATAGACTGGACAAAGAAAATGTGGCACATATACACCATGGAATACTACGCAGTCATAAAAACTAATGAGTTTGTATCCTTTGTAGGGACTTGGATGAATCTGGAAACCATCATTCTCAGCAAACTGACATAAGAACAGAAAACCAAACACCTCATGTTCTCACTCATAGGTGGGTGTTGGACAATGAGTACACGTGGACTCAGAGAGATACTGGGATACTAACTGGGGGCAGTTGGGGGGTCTAGGGGAGGGACAGCGGGGGAAGAGGATGTTGGGGAGGGATAACATGGGGAGAAATGCCAGATATAGATGAAAGGGGAATAAAGGCAGCAAACCACCTGGTTATTTATGCACCTATGCAACAACCCTGCATGACCTGCACATGTACCCCAGAACCCAAAGTAAAAAAAAAATGGTGATGTCATGTTCTCTCAGGTCATGCTATGGCCCTTAAGCCATACTGAATGAGGGATGGACATTATTTGTAGGAATGGGATGACTTTTCTCCCTCCCTCCCTCCATGATCCTTCTTCCTCTCCTCACCAGTGGTACAGTCAAAACGGTAAACGATTACATTCTAGAAACACAATGATTATGGCCTAAAGAGTTTAAGAGGAGAAATAGATGGTAGGTATGTTCTGTATTTAAGCTCTAAAGTAACAATTGAACATGACCAGCAGATAAATCATTGTTCACATTTTCCTGCATACTTTGGGTAAGACTTGAATTTATGGTCATAATCAATTAAATATAGTAACAACTTTGAGAGTTACTGGAAGCCAGTTTCCCTAGGTGGCACAATGGGTGATGTGGCTTGTGAGTAATCATGCAAATACCATTAGATAAATAGCATTAGGAGACTGCAGAGGCTAGAGGATCAGGATTGTTTCAGCACAAACAGGTTTCAAAAAGCCATGGCAGGATGCAGTGGCTCACACCTGTCATCTCAGTATTTTGAGAGGCTGAAGCGGGAGGATTGTTTGAGACCCAGAGTTTGAAATCAACCTGGATGACATAGTGAGACCTTATACACACACACACACACACACACACACACACACAATTAGCCAAGCATGGTGCCCCCCCGCCTGTAGTCCTATCTACTGGGGAGGCTGAGAGAATCACTTGAGCCTGGAAGTTCAAAATTGCAGTGAACTATGATTGTGCCACTACACTCCAGCCTGGGCAACAGAGTGAGACTCTGTCTCAAAACAAGCAGTGCACACACACACACATGCATGCATGTGCACCCCACCCCCTGCCCACACACTAAGCCATGCATTGTGAGTAATGAGTATGCTACTGTTTTCTCATGATGGGTATTATGAAATTAGCCAGGAACCACGCATTTGATTCTATAGAACAAAAAGAAATGGTTTCTGGCCCAGAATGGGCAGAGATGGTCCCTGGATACTATAAAGTATATTTATGTGTCTTGATGAGACAACAAACATATACACAAATTTCTCATCTACTTGTTATTCTAAGGCTTTGTTGATACATCCCTATACCTACTACAGGCCCATGAATTTTGTAATAATCCATAAAGCTGTTTATATAGACAGGGGTTTCACAAGAGTATTTTCTGGGGCTCTGCACACCCTATGGGAAGTTCTACCTGTGGCCCTGTAGTGCCACTTGATGAAAGAAAAATGTGGGCTGGGTGCGGAGGCTCATGCCTGTAATCCCAGCACTTTGGGAGACTGAGGTGGGTGGATCACTTGAGGTCAGGAGTTAGAGACCAGCCTGTCAATGTGATGAAACTCCATCTCTACTAAAAATACAAAAATTAGCTGGGCATGGTGGTGCATGCCTGTAATCTCAGCTACTCGGAAGGCTGAGGAAGGAGAATCGCTTAAACCTGGGAGGTGGAGGTTGCAGTGAGCTGAGATCATACCATTGCACTCCAGCCTGGGGAACAAGAGCAAAACTCCACCTCAAAAAATAAGGTTAAATGTGAAAGAGGAAAGTCTGTTGAAAAAAGGCACATGCCAGTCTAAACTGATTGAGGTAAAAGTCTTTTTGTCAAATTATCAAAAACATATGGCCATTGAGTACCTTGCAAAGTCCTCTCCCACAGCCCATGCAAATAAAGGACCCTGAAGCTTCAGGCCTAGGAGCTTCACTGAAAACCTATCTCTGCCAATTAACTTGAATCTCCAAACTGGTGGGATTCATACAGACTACTAGTAAGGCTTCATCGAGACAACAGGTTTAGGGTTTATTTAAAAATAAAATCATTTCTTATTTTTTTACACAATCCTCTCTGCTGCATCCTACTGTAAACCCTGCAGAGTGACTTTTTTTCCCTACACAATTGACCTTAATAGCAAATACAGCAGAATTTGATTAATTCATCTTATATGTCCATAATTAATGTAAAAGGGCCAACAATCTCTCAACTCTCTTCTCAGAAAAGATCTAATAATGGAGTTCAAGTGCAGTTTAATATGACCTAATTTTAAGAAATATAATGGCTGGAGAATTACTTTGAAAAGCGAGGAGTGCTATGCAAATGTAAAGTATCCTCATTAGTGTGGCTATTAGTGGAGTATCTATAAGTGTATTTGCTGCATTTAAAAAATAAAACGTACAATAGTCTCTTGACATCTTTCTCCCTGGGCTCCTTGAGGGATCATATCTGTCTTATTAACTGTAGTATACTGGCACCTAACCCTGTTCCTGGTATTTAGTGGTACTTTATAAGTGTTTGTTGAATTCAGGGATTAATAATCTCTGATCATATATTTAGGTACTTTTTCAAATTTTTGCTGTGATGAATAATTTTTTCAATACTTAATTTTTCTGAAATGTAAGTGTTTTCCGAGGATGAATTTCTAGAAGTTTAACATTTAGGCTGTAGTACACATTCTTAAGGCTTTTGGTACACATTGCCAAACTACTTTCTAGAAATGTTCTTTTGTTCAACAAGTATTTATTAAATACTTATTAGTGTCCAGGCATTGTTTCAAGCACTGGGGAAACAGTGATGAATAAGACATACCATCCTCCTGGAGCTTCTGTTTGACTCAGAAAGAAAGAAGATGAAAAGTAACCAAATAACAACAACAACAAAAAAGTAATGTGGGTAGTTATCAGTGCTATAAAGAAAAATAAAAGAAGCAGGAGAGTTGAGTAGATTTGTATTATTGTTTTTAAATATTCACTTAACTCTTCCATTTGTGAGTGACTATGGAAAAGGGGAAGGAGAGAAGAAAATACTTGAGAAAGGGCAACACTCAGACAATGAGAGATCAGTGAATACTGGCTCTGAAATTATGCACATTCCCGAGCACCAAAAGAAATTCTGCAGTGCACTAGTCAATGAGGGCCTTATGGTGGCCAAGCAATCAGTGAAATTTTGCCCAGGTCTTTCTCACCATTGGCCAAGACAGAGGCATTTCTTGTTAACCTATTAAACTCTCTATTTTTTTTTGAGAATGGAGCTTCACTTTTATTGCCCAGGCTGGAGGGCGATCTTGGTTCATGGCAACCTCTGCCTCCCAGGTTCAAATGATTCTCCTGCTACTTCCTGAGTAGCTGGGATTATAGGCATACACCACCACGCCTGGCTAATTTTGTATTTTTTTTTTTTTTAAGGGGCGAGGTTTCTCCACGGTGGTCAGGCTGGTCTCCAACTCCTGACGTCAGGTGAGCCACCTGCCTCGGCTTCCCAAAGTGCTGGCATTACAGGTGTGAACCACTGCACCTGGCTTAACCTACTAAATTCTTAATTTCGGTGGATCCCCTCCATTATATCAGGATATTCTCTACAGATGCCTGCACAACTCTGTAGAATACTTTAGAAAAATTCCCTTTCAGCCATCTCTAGCTTAATACGTAGAGACTTTACAGAAAATGATTGACTCCCAAACTACTCTTGTTCAATTTCCTGTGTAACTGCATGAGTATCTCCATGGGACAGTGATGTGATTGGTGGTAAGAGGCCAGTAGACACACTTATGAAATATGATATTTCTTTAATGGCAAAGGGTATGGAAACCGAAGAGTGTTACAGAAAGAAGGAGACAATAAGGCATACTCCTGGGAGAAGACGTCTCAGGTCCCGGAGTCTCTATAGGAACATATAACAGCTGCTGATACCACCTGCATAGAGTTCGAGTTCTTGCTCAGTAAAAAGTGGCTGTCTGCCATTATTGGGGTACAGTCATATTATCCTGTTTCTTACTGATGACATGGAGACTCAGCTGCCTGTCAGTTCGCAGTGCAAAAGCAACCTTGGTGCCATCTTGAGTGTTCACCTTCGAAGAAGCTGAATCAAAGGTTGGTTTCCCAGGTGTAGCATCTCTGAGGAGACCCATGTGCCAGGCTTGCTAAAGGTCCATTCTTGTACTTCTGTGCACAACCATGGGTAGCTCATACATTACAATGGAAAATATCTGCTCCTAAGATAGTGAAAGAGCAGAGCGAGTGCCTTACATTTTCCTTTCACTTCATTGTGATTTTCCTAAGTCACCAATATAATAAATGATACAAGTTTAATTGTGTTGCATCAGCAAAACTGGGGTACATGAAAATATTTCTGTAGGAACGCTTTTCTCCTGAGAAATCTTAGTAAAAACTGAGTGAATTTATAAGATCATAGAATGCCAGAATTAAAGGTAAACCTAGAGATGCTCTAATTCACAAAAAATTAGATGAAGTTAATATTTTGAAGACAGAATATATTGATCTCTCTGTAGGATTCACATGTAGCCATCTGTAAACCAAAATACTATAGTGGACAATAAGATAGTGGACAGTTTCTAAACCAAAACACTATAGTGACCCTCCAAAAATTATTTTATTCCAGATGAGTCATCTGACTCAATCAGTTTATGTCACTTCCCTGGTGGCTATTTTGGTCTAAGGTCAGGTGTGTGCCCTAGGTTGCCCCAGTTACATTGGGATGGAGACTTCTATTCCAATGTATGTTAAGAGCTAAGTTTTTTTTCTCTCTTATTCCAGATGCAGAAAGGGTAACCTGTATCCAAAAGGTGAAATCAAAGTCAATAAATGTATTAAAAAATGCATATGGTAAGACAGATAGATTGACAGAACTTGGGTCCTTTTTTGAAGATGGAGTCTCACTTTGTTGCCCAGGCTGGAGTGCAGTGGTGTGGTCTTGGCTTACTGCAACCTCTGTCTCCTGAGTTCAGGAGGTTCTCCTGCCTCAGCCTCCTGAGTAGCTGGGACCACAGGTATGTGCCACCACTACCGGCTAATTTTTGTATTTTTAGTAGAGATGGGGTTTCATCATGTTGGCCATGCTGGTGTGGAACTTCTGACCTCAAGTGATTTACCCACCTTGGTCTCCCAAAGTGCTGGGATTACAGATGTAAGCCACCGGCCCTGGCCACTTGGGTTCTTTTGGGGTAAAAATATAGATTACTGAATGTACCACCCTTAGGACTTATTTTACCTCTGCACTGCTGATGCATTTTTTAATTGTTGAAGCCAATCAGAGTAAAGTTTTCAGAAAGCACAGTCATTAGAGCAGGAACTCTGGAACCAGACCGCCTGGGTCCAAATCCTGTTCTGCTACTTTCTGGATGTGGTGTGGTCTTTGGCAAGTTCCTTAATATTTCTGAGCTTCAGTTTTCTGATTTATAAATAGAAAATGAAAATAGTGCCTAGCCTTCTAGGGTTACTCAGGTTAAATGAGAAAACACATAAACTGCTTGGAATGGTGCTTGGCTAATAAATACACTAAGAAAGCATTGGTTATTATTATTACTGCTCTACTAATATTGCTGATAATAATCTGAAACTTCTCATCCATTTGCTCATTCATTCACTAAATGTGTATCAAGTGACTACAGTGCATGTGGTTGTTTGATTGAGCTGAGATTTAAACACATATTTCTGCCAACTATTTAAACTCCTTTCTCCCATCCTTCCTCTTTCCCTCCCTCCCTCCCTCTGTTTCTTCCTTTTCCCTTCTCTCTCACTTTCTTTTTGCATGTGGCTTATGATATAGAAATGGTACATTTTGGGGCAATAAATATATAAAAATATTGTGGAAACTTTATGATTGAGTTATACTGTTTATTAATTTTCAAAAACATAGTGTTTTTTTTCTGGGTCAAATGGAAGGTTTTATCTAGTATGAATCAGTAAAAACTTGTAATATTAGTCACTCCCATACTGGTCATGTGAGATGCGCTCTTTACCATAACACTTATCCGTAACTCTTATCTGTAACACTTTGGATGAAGTTATTCAGTGGAGGCCCAAGAATGAAAAAGCAGACTGTCTGACTCTAAAGAATATTAAAAGGAATAGTGCAGGGAATTCTGGCTAATAAAATACCTTTTTTGCTGATGTAATGTGTTATAAAGAAAGGCACATTCACTGCCTTCTTTCCCTGGTCCATTGGTAAGCATTCTTGCTCCGGAATGTACTTCCCAGTAGAGCATCTCACAAAACATGGCAATTATGTTGATCTGTGGCATCATCAAAATGTTTGCATGTTGGTAGCCTGGTGATCGGCCACTTTAGAAGAAGCAGGGAAGCTCTATGAAGTGCAACTCCTACAGAGGCATTAACATGAAACTCATTTTGCTAGAGAATTAAAGCATTTAACATATGTGGTGCTAGGTAGCTTACTTTCAATCCCCATCCTGTGATGTGCCAAATTTCCCTGGATTTAGAGAAAATAATATGAGTTTTGTAAGGAAACTTCCTCTGGATTCCCAAAAGAAATGTGGAAAATGATTTTTGGACTGAGATCTTTTGATTCTAGGTGTGTTTCTTTTTTAAGGCTGTAGTAAAGCCATCTGAGTCCAGTGTACATGGTTGGCATGCCCTCTGCCTAAGTGCATTATTTGTTTGAACTAAATTTTCTCATGCCATAGCAGTAACAGAATGTTATTTTTAGGATGGGAAAGAATTGAGTTAGAATCTGGAAATCATAACATCCTAAACCCTGAATCTAGCTTCATCATTTTTTATTATTCTAAGATGGTGCTCACAAGTACTAAAATACATGAGTTCAAGGTGGGTGCTGCAGGTTTTGAATTTCTCTTTTATTTCTTGTGGTACTGAAGCAATGGGAACATGGGGTAGAGAACTAAATGAGATACCATATGTCACAGTGGCCAGTAGTGTGCAACTGGACTTGAGGAGAACCAAGAAGTCCTCATTTTTTAGTGTCCATTTATTAATAACTTTTTTTATCTTGGAATATAAAAACTTCAGATGTAATTTTCTCATGTCATAACAGAAATGCCAGAGGAATTTCTAAGAAACCTTTTTTCCTCTTTTTCTATGGGGAAAAAAGGTTTTCCATTTCCCGTCTTCCCTAAAAGTTGTTGAAATTGACCCCTGGAAAAACACATAACTCTTGTGGTCTGTCCTGCCCCACTGCCAACTATGTTTTGGAAGTATAGAGAAGTTTAATATTAATCATAATTTTAATTGGTAGTGTTTCTTTGCCTATAAATAACTTGCTGGAGAGTTTAAAAAATGACTTGAAGGAATCAGGAAACAGTGCCACAACTGATTAAGCAATTCAGTTAGTTAATAAGTGCCCAAGATTAGTATCTTCTATTCACATCTAGAGACAAATACTATATAATATTTTAAGTGACTGTTTAGTGCTTGCCATTTATCCTTCACTATGCTTGTCTTCTAATGTATGGTATTTCATTCATGCTTCAAAACTATATAAATTTTACTATAATAATTAATAGTTACTATTAATAATATTTGCTATTATTATTACCTACTGTTAACTCTGATCACTACTATTAACATTTTACAGGTAAGGAAACAAATCTTGTGAAATGACATGACTTGCTCAGGTATCACAGATAATAAATACTGGAACAAGAATGTTGGAATTATGCAATATTTTAAACCAATATGACACCCAGTACATGAATAATTGGTAAGCTCTCTACCCAATGCAAAACATGAAGGAAGTAAACATACAGCACTTTCCCACTATTTAGATTCTTCTTCATTTTACTTTAGCCTTATTTCCTTCTTAATTTGTCTTTCAATTCTTGTGAGTAAATAGCAGTGTATATGTTTATGGAGTACATGAAATATTTTGATACAGGCCTGTAATGAGTAATAATCACATCAGGGTAAATGAGATATTCATCGCTTCAAGCATTTAACCTTTCTTTGTGTTATAAACAATCCAATGATACGCTTTCAGTTATTTTGAAATGTACAATAAATTATTGTTGACTACAATCACAGTGTTGTGCTACCAAATACTACATCTTATTTATTCTAACTATATTTTTGTACCCATTATCTATGCCCTCTCCTCCCCCAATCCTCATCTCTCCCTCTCCAGGCTCTGGTAACCATCATTCTACTCTCTATCTCCAGGAGTTTAATTACTTTAATTTTTAGCTCCCATAAGTAAGTGAGAACACATGAAGTTTGTCTTTCTGTGCTTGGCTTATTTCACTTTACATAATGACCTCGAGTTCCATCCATGTTGTTGCAGATGACAGGGTCTCATTCTTTTTTATAACTGACTGGAACTCTTGTATATATGTGCCACATTTTCTTCATCCATTTGTCTGTTGCTGGACATTTAGGTTGTTTCTAAATTTTAGCTACTGTGAATAGGCTGCAATAAAAGTGAGACTGAAGATATCTCTTCGATATACTAATTTCCTTCCTTTGAGTGTATACCTGGCAATGGGATAGCTGGATCATATGGTAGTTCTATTTTCAGTTTTTTGGGGAACCTCCAAACTGTTCTCCATGGTAGTTGTACTAATTTACATTCCAACCAACAGTTTATGAAGGTTTTCTTTCTTCTACCTTCTCACCAGCATTCATTATTTCCTTCCTATCTTTTGAATAAAAGCGTCTTTAATTGGGATGCGATGATACCTCATTGGACTTTTAATTTGTATTTCCCTGATGATCAGTGATGCAGAGCATCTTTTCATATACCTATTTGCCAATTATGTCTTATTCTGAGAAATGTCTATTCAGATCTTTTGCCCATTTTTAAATCAGATTATTAGATTTCTTTTCCTATAGAGTTGTTAGAGCCCCTTTTGTATTCTGGTTATTAATCTCTTGCCAGATGGATAGTTTGTAAAACTTTATCCCGTTCTGTGGGTTTTCTCATCACTTTGTTGATTGTTTCCTTTGTTGTTAAATAGCTTTTTAACTTTTTGTGATCCAATTTGTCCATTTTTGCTTTTGTTGCTCATGCTTGTGGGGTATTACTCAAGAAATTTTTACCCAGACCAATGTCCTGGAGTATTTCCCCGATGTTTTCTTGTCATAGTTTCAGAGTGTGAGGTCCTCACTTTAAGTCTTTTTATTTATTTAATTTCTTTTTTAAATTGTACTTTAGGTTCTGCAGTACATGTGCAGATCATGTGGGATTGTTGCATAGGTACATACATGGCAAGGTCATTTGCTGCCTCCATCCCCCCAATCACCTATATCTCACATTTCTCCCCATGTTATCTCTCCCCAACCTCCCCATCCCTTCTGTCCTTCCCCTAGCCCACCTAAAGAGACCCCGATGTGTGATGCTCCACTCCCTGTGTTCATGTGTTCTCATTGTTCAACACCTGCCTATGAGTGAGAACGTGCGGTGTTTGATTTTCTGTTTTTGTGTCAGTTTGCTGAGAATAATAATTCCCATATTCATCCATGTCCCTATAAAGGACACAAACTTATAGTTTTTTATGGCTGCACAGTATTGCATGGTATATATATGCCACATTTTCCTTGTCCAGTTTACAATTGATGGGCATTTGAGTTGGTTCCAGGTCTTTGCTATTGTAAACAGAGCACCACAATGAATGTACGTGTGCATGTGTCTTTATAATAGAATGATTTATAATCCTTTGGGTATATACTCAGTAATGGAATTGCTGAGTCAAATGAAATTTGTATTTCTAGATCCTTGAGGAATCGCCACACTGTCTTCCACAATGGTTGAGCCAATTTACACTCCCAACAGTGTAAAAGTGTTCCTATTTCTCCACATCCTCTCCAGCATCTGTTGTCTCCAGATTTTTTAATGATCACCATTCTAACTGGCATGAGATGGTATCTCAATGTGGTTTTGATTTGCATTTCTCTAATGACCGGTGATGATGAGCATTTTTTCATGTTTGTTGGCCTCATATATGTCTTCTTTTGAAAATTGTCTGTTCATATCCTTCGCCTACTTTTGAATGGGCTTGTTAGTTTTTTTCTTTTAAATCTGTTTTAGTTCTCTGTAGATTCTGGATATTAGTCCTTTGTCAGATGGGTAGATTGCAATTTTTTTTTACCATTTTGTTGGTTGCTGGCTTACTCTACTGATTGTTTCTTTTGCTGTGCAGAAGCTCTGGAGTTTAATTAGATCCCATTTGCCTATTTTGGCTTTTGTTGCCAATGCTTTTGGTGTTTTAGTCATGAAGTCCTTGCCTATGCCCATGTCCTGAATGGTTTTGCCTAGATTTTCTTCTAGAGTTTTTATGGTGTTAGGTTTTATGTTTAAATCTTTAATCCATCTGGAGCTAATTTTAGTGTAAGGTATGAGAAAGGGGTCCAGCTTCTGCTTCTGCACATGGCTAGCCAGTTTTCCCAACACCATTTATTAAACATGGAGTCCTATCCTCATTGCTTGTTTTTGTGAGGTTTGTCAAAGATCAAATGGTTGTAGACATGTGGCATTACCTCTGAGGCCTCTGTTCTTTCCATTGATCTATATATCTGTTTTGGTACCAGTACCATGCTGTTTTGATTACTGTAGCTATAGTTTGACCTCCCCTACCCTGACTTGGCTTGCCCTTCTTGGGCTACACCCAATGTACAAAAAGTCCCATTGAGACGCACCTTTTACCTCATTTGTAAATGTGGTGATGACACACTCTCTGCATGGCTCTCTCTGGGAGCTGCACTCTAGAGCTGTTCCTATTAGGCCATCTTGGATCTCCACCCCCCACTTTGTCTTTAATTTATTTTTATTTGATTTTTGTTTATGGCTAGACATAGGGATCTAGTTTCATTCTTCCGCATGTGGATATTCAGTCTTCCCCGCATGATTTATTGAAAAGGCTGTTCTTTCACCAGTGTGTTTTTGGCTCCTTTGTCAAAAATGAGTTTACTGTAATGCATTGATTTATTTCTGGGTTCTCTATTGTCTTCCATTGGTCTATGTATCTGTTTTTATGCCAGTACCATGCTGTATTGGTTACTATAGAACTGTAATATAATTTGAAGTCAAGTAATGTGATTTCTCTGGTTTTGTTCATTTTGTTCAAAATAATATTGGTTATTCTAAGTTGTTGATGGTTCCACATACATTTTAGGAATTTTTTTCTATTTCTGTGAAGAATATTATTGGTATTTTGATAGAGATTGCATTGAATTTATAGATTATTTTTCTAGTATGAACATTTTATTGATATTTATTCTTTCTATCCACAAACACCAAATATTTTTCCATTTTTTGTGTCTTCTTCAATTTCTTGCATCAATGCTTTATAGCTTTTATCATAGAGATCTTTCATTTTTGTGGTTAAGTTTATACCTAGATATTATATTTTATTTGTAGCTATTGTAAGTGGATTACTTTTTTAAATTTATTTTTCAGATTGTTCACTGCTGGCATGTAGAAATGCTACTGACTTTTGTGTGTTGGTTTTGTATCCTGCAACTTTACTAAATTTGTTTTTCAGTTCTAAGTTTTTCAGTGGAGACTTCAGGTTTTCCAAATTTAAGATCATATCATTGGCAAACAAAAACAATTCGACTTTTTCCCTTTTAATTTGAATATCATTTATTTCTTTCTCCTGTGTAATTTCTCTACCTAGGATTTCAAGTACAATGTTGAATATCAGTGGCAAAAGTGGGCATTCTTGTTTTATTCCAGGTCTTAGAGGAAAGGCTTTCAGTTTTTTCCACATTTAGTGTGATACTAGGTGCAGATGCTTTGTATGTGGCTTTTATTGTGTTGAGCTATGTTTCATCTATACCCAGTTTTCTAAGAGTTATTTTTTTAATCATGAAGAGATGTTGAATTTTATCAAATGCTTTTTTTTAAACATCAATGGAAATGATCATATGGTTTTTTTTTTTCCTTCATTCTGTTAATATGATGTATCATGTCGATTGATTTGTGTAAGTTGAACCATCCTTGTATCCCTGGAATAAATCCCACTTGGTCATGATGAATGATCTTTTTACTGTGTTGTTGGACTTGGTTTATTAGTATGTTTTTGAGGATTTTTCCATCAATGTTCATTAGAAATACTGGCCTGTAGCTTTCTTTTTTTGATGCAATTCTGTCTGTTCTCAGTATCAAGGTTAACACTTGCCTTGTAGAATGAGTTTGGAAGTATTTCTTCTTCCTCTGTTTTTCAGAACAGTTTGAATAAGATTGGTTTTAGTTCTTCTCTACATGCTTGGTAAAATTCATTTATTTCTGCTCTGATCTTTATTATTCCTTTCCTTTTGCTAATTTTGGGTTTCATTTGCTCTTGCCTTTCTAATTTTTTAAGATGCATTGTTAGGTTGTTTATTTGAAGTTTTTCTACTTTGATGTCTGCATTTATTGGTATAATCTTTCCTGTTAGTACTGCTTTTTCTGTATTGGAAAGGATTTGGTATGTTGCATTTCCATTATCATTTGTTTTAAGAAAATTTTCAATTTTCTTCAAAATTTCTTTATTGACCTACTAGTCATTCAGGAGCACATTCTTTAATTTCTATGTGTTTGCATAGTTCCCAAAATTCCTCTTGTTATTGATTTCTAGTTTTATTCCATTGTTTTCAGAGAAGATACTTGATATAATTTTAATTAAAAATCTTTAAGATGTTTTGTGACTTAACATATGATCTGTCCTAGAGAATGATTCATGTGCTGAGGAGAAGAATGTGTATTATGCAGCCATTGGATAAAATATTCTGTAAATATCTGTTAAGTCCTTTTTGTCTATAGTACAGATTAAGATAAAATGTTCTGTAAACATCTGTTAGGTCCCTTTGGTCTATAGTGCAGATTAAGTCCAATGTTTCTCTGTTGATTTTTTGTCTGAATGGCCTGTCCATTGCTGAAAGTGGGGTGTTGAAGTCTCCAGCTATTATTGTATTGAGGCCTAAGAATATCCTTAGTTCTAATAATATTTGCTTTTAGTATCAGGGTGCTCCAGTGTTGGGTGCATATATAGTTACAATTGTTATGCCCTCTTGCTTAACTCACTGCTTTATCGTTAGATAGTGATACTCTTTGTCTTTTCTTATAGGTTTTGTCTTGAACTCTATTTTGTCTGCTATAGCTATAACTACTTCCACCCTTTTTGAGGTTCCCTTTGCATGGAATGTCATTTGATACTCCTTTATTTTCAGACTATGTTTGTCCTTGCTACAGATGAAGTGTATTTCCTGTAGGCAATAAATCCCTTGCATCTTGTTTTTTTTTTTTTTGTTGTTGTTGTTGTTGTTTGAATCCATTCAGCTACTTTATGTTTTCTGATTGAAGAATTTAGTTCATTTACATTTCATGAAATGATTGATAAGTAAGGACTTACTCTTGCAATTTCATTATGTTGTCTGGTTGTTTTGTGATCTTTCTTCTTCCTTCTTGTTTTCTTTTCACTGTAGGTGATTTTCTCTGATGGTATGTTTTAACATCTTGCTTTTTATTTGTTGTGTATCTGTTGTATATTTTTTGATTTGAGTTTATCATGGGGCCTGCAAATAATATCTTATAACCAATTCTTTTAAACTGATGACAAATTAACACTGAATACACTAACAAGCAAAGAGAAAATGAATAAAAATTCTACCCTTTATCTTCATCACACTACTTTTTAACATTCTGTTATTTATCGTTATGTCTTATTATACTGCCTATATCTTGAAAAGTTGTTGTAGTTATTATTTTTGATAGGTTCATCTTTTAGACTTTCTATTCAAGATCTGAGTAGTTTATATACTACAGTACCAGTGTTATAATAATCTGTGTTTTTCTGTGTATTTACTATTGCCAGTGAGTTTTGTACTTTCAGGGGATTTCTCATTACTCATTAACATCCTTTTCTTTCATGCTGAAGAACTCCCTTTAGCACTTCTTGTAGAACAGGTCTAGTGTTGTTAAAATTCCCCAGCTATTGTTTGTCTGGGAAAGTTTTCATTTCTCCTTTATGTTTGAAGGATATTTTCACTAGATATACTAATCTAGGATAACAGATTTTTCCTTCAGCACTTTGAATATGTCATGTTACTCTCTCTTGGCCTGTTAGATTTCCACTAAGAAGTCTGCCGCCATGGGTATTGGAGCTCCTTTTTATGTTGTTTTCTTTCTCTTGCTGCTTTTAGAATCCTTTTTTTAGCCTTAACCTTTGGGAGTCTGATTATTAGATATATTGAGGTAGTCTTATCTGTGTTACATCTGCTAGGTGTTCTATAAGCTTCTTTTACTTGAATATTGATATCTTTTTCTAGTTTTGGGAAGTTCTCTGTTATTATCCCTCTGAATAAACTTTCTACCATGATCTCTCTTTCTGTGTACTTCCTCTTTAAGGCCAATCAATAATTCTTAGATCTGCCCTTTTGAGGCTGTTTTCTAGATATCATAGGTGTGCTTCATTCTTTTTATTCTTCTTTCTTTTGTCTTCTCTGTGTATTTTCCAATAGCCTTTCTTTAAGTTTACCAATTATTTCTTCTGCTTTATCAATTTTACTGTTAAGAAACTCCAATGTATTCTTCAGCATGTCAATTGCATTTTTTAGCTCTAGAATGTCTGCTTGATTCTTTTAAATTATTTCAATCTCTTTGTTAAATTGACCTGATGGGATTCTGAATTCCTTCTATGTGTTATCTTGATTTTCATTGCACTTCCTCAAAACAGCTATTTTGAATTCTCTGTCTGAGGTGACATATTTCTGTCTCTTGGAGATTCTTCACTGGTGCCTTCACTAGGGCATGGAAGAGGGTCTTAGGACTGTTAATGGTGCCAAATTTTCCTGTGGGTGAGCTGGTTCTACCTGGTTTAAGATAAAGTCTTCTTTGCTTTCACCTCTCCTCTCCTGAAGCAGAAGGAAGAGTTGCTTCCAGAGCTGTGAGCAGCACTGCCAGCAGTGGGGGAAGGAGTGACACAAGCAGGCTCTTGGCTGCCCCAGCTTGTGTCTCATTAGGTCGTGGCTCCCCAAGCCCCCTGGCTCTGAGCCCAGCACAGCGTCGGGATTTGTCTAGGAGTTGCAGTCCTTGTGATCCAGACTGCCTTTCAGTTTTATTTAGGACCCAGAACACTTTAACTCACCATGACGGGGCTTGCTGGAGCTCAAGTCCTGAGCCGGAATGGACTATTCCCCTCTGGCCAGGGTTGCTCTACATGTTCCCTCTGTGTGGGCCAGCTGAGTTCTACCGGTGTAGCTTTCTGCTGTGACAGGGCAGCACTGAGTTACAGCTACCACAATTGCCACACTCTTCCTGCCCCAGGTGCACAGATTTTCTCTCTGTGTCCCTGGGCTCCTGCCGGGGATGGAGCTGGTGGTGTCAGTGGTTCAAGACTATGTCTTCTACCCTCTTCAGTGCCCATTTCCTTAACATGATGTTAAACCACTGTGATCACTCACCTGATTTCTGATTCTTATGAAGGTGCTTTTTTACGTGGATAGTTGTTCAGTTTGGTGTTCCAGCATGGAGGAAGGAGGATCACTGCAGGCTTCTCTTTGGCTATCTTGCTCTACCTCCCTACCACTTATTCCTTTTTTTAAGTGACTTGAACAAGAAAAAAAATCATTAGCCTATGTCTCCATATAGGGATGCAACACACTAATAACTTTTATTTTATGGTGTTTATCTGCTTTGAAAATTCCAACCTGCCCAAAGAATGTTTCAGATAAGCTGGGATGCATTATGTTAAAATTAGCTCTAAGTCAGTCAGTTAGGGTTTCAGTAATCCAATCAGTACATGTTATCTTCAGATAGAACTGATGTTCAAAGCGTAGCAGAGAACAGTTGATATAGTAGTGAGGAGCATTTGAAGGGACTTGGGTGTTGTGACCTAAGTCTTTGGTAACTGCGGCTTTGAATTTATTGCAGTAGTTTTGGGGTGTAAAAGGTATTAAGTGGGAAAATCAGAAGGCCCGATTCCAATCATGACTTTACTGCTCAGGAGATGTGCAACTGTGATCATGTTTCTTGGCCTCCCTAAGCCTTAGTGTCTTCATCTGTGAAAGCAGTAACTGTAATTACTCAATAGGATTATTATGAATGCTAAGTGTATTAGTGTATGTGCAATACTAAATGCCATGTGGTACACTGGCCAGTAGTGAGCAATTGGGACTGAATAAATGATATTGGAAACTGTGCTTCAGCACTTTTATAAGTTGTACAGAGGTAAGTGTTAACCTTTCTTCTCAAGAGGCCATTTCTAGTCATTCCAATAATTGCTTATTTTTATACTAAAATATGGATGAAACGAAAAGAGAAGTAAAAGCCTTGATAGTTAATTTTACTAAACTCATGTTCCAGGAAATAGTCCTTGGTTAGGCACAGTGTTTAATAACAATAACCACAACAATGACAATAACAATGATGAAATAAGGCCCGGAATTGCACGTTTCGGCAGCCTGACAATCTGTTCTTATGATGTGTGATTGGACACATTTTTCTCAAAGTAGCAAAATGCTTGTATGAGGCACCAGCAGAATCCTCTGAACATCTGTAGTCAAACGGAGCAAATTTTGCATGCTTTAAGAAGGTGTAGAGACAGGGAAGTGTGTCTGTGGAATTCTTTACATAACTCTATGAGATGCCCAATGGATGGATGCTTGGTGACGGTGGTGGACATTTGCATGTGAGAAGTCATCAAGTGGTGAAAGGGGAGCCCCACCTGTCTTGGTCAAAATACAGTATGTGTCATTGTTGATCAGGGCTCATCTGCTTCCTTTTCATAAGAAGGAGATTCTGTTTTTTGTTTTTAAACTTGTTTCCTTGAAAATTAAACTGGAAAGTTACACTTCAGGAAATTGGGCTTGATTGTTTCCAGAATAAAAATTAAAAAACAAATCCCGCTGGACTAGAAGTATTTCATTAATTCAGCAATAGCCGAATTCCCTTAACTCCAGGCCTGAGTCAGGTTCTATTTCAGCCTTGTGAGATCAGCTTTTTATCAGCACGCTTTCCTGATTCTTCACCCACAACCTGGTAGATTACTTTGGAGTTCATATTAATACATTGAAACTTCCAATTTCCTTAATTAAGTGAGATGTATGGAAAAGCACTTAGACAGTCTAGGGATACAGTAAAGCAAATAAAGCACTAGTCTCTTTCCTTATTTTCGTCATTCTTTCTTCTTTGGCCCTAACAATGACCGATGAAAACTTTGCATGAATACGCTACTGATTTCTAAGAGAATCTTTTAAAACAATGTTTTGTGCAAACACAAAAGCAAAAATAACAGCAGACAGCTTCTTCCACTTTTTGATCTATTTTTGTGAGCCCACAAGATGCATTGGGTCATTTATGGCTTCCTGGCGAGTTTTTCTTAATTGGATCTCAACGAGGTTCCATTTTATTCAATCAACACCTCAGAGAGAAAATTATTTGTATCAATTTGTGGCTTATTTTTGCTTTTGTTTTGATCATAGTGAGCTATTTACAATTCAGAATTGTATCATTGATTGATGGAGAACATTCATGAAAAGTTAAAATTTAATTGTACCACATGACAGAATATATTTACTTTTATTTCTCTTCTGGGAAGTTTTATGGAAGATTTTTTCCCTTTACATCCAGACTGGCAGAATCTTTTAACAAAATACATAAAAAAATATTACCCCTAAACTGGTAAATTTATTCAAACTCCACTCCCTCCCTTCCTCTCTCCCTCCCTCTCTTCCTCTGTTCCTTCCTTCCTTTCTTCCTTCCTTCCTTCCTTCCTTCCTTCCTTCCTTCCTTCCTTCCTTCCTTCCTTCCTTCCTTCCTTCCTCCCTTATCCTATCTTACTGTGTAGTAAGTTGGTATAAATAGGTAAAAAGACATGTTTTCACTCAGAGTCGACAGGCAATGAGGCAAGTTCCCATAAAGTAGTGATTTCTTTGCCAAAAAAAAAAAAAAACAAAACCCTTTTGGCTTATTCACAATTACAAATTCTATATAGGATATCCGATGTAGCATATTTGTTAAAGAATTTGTAATAAGTGCAATGATGGACTATTACACAGACATTTAAAAGTTATATTTTAAAATAACATTTATTAATGTGGACTGATGATCACTATAACTTCCTAACAAAGAGAATGCATACATATATACATACAGAGCTCTCATTTGGAATACTGCAGTAATAATAATAATACAAGAAACAAGTGCTGGCTGGGAGGGTAGCTCACACCTGTAATCCCAGCACTTTAGGAAGGTGAGGCTGATCACCTGAGGTCAAAAGTTCAAGACCAGCCTGGCCAACATGGCCAGGTTGATCACCTGAGGTCAGAAGTTCAAGACCAGCCTGGCCAACATGGCGAAACTTGTCTCTACTAAAAATACAAAAATTAGCAGGGCATAGTGTCAGGCACCTGTTATCCCAGCTACCCAGAAGGCTGAGGCAGGAGAATCGCTTGAACCCAGGAGGTGAAGTTTGCAGTGAGCCGAGAACGTGCCATTGTACTTCAGCTTGGGTGACAGAACAAGACTCCATCTCAAAATAAAAACAAAAAAAGCAAAACAATAACACAAGTGCCAACACTTACTGAGCCCCCTTTGTGTGGCAGACATTGTATTGAACATGCCTTACAAATATTCATTTAATTCTCACATAAGCTCAGCCTTATTAGCTATTCCAATCATGAGGAACCAGACTTAGGAATTATCTATCTTGCTCAAGATTAAACTGATAAGAAGGTGTAGATTTAAATTTAGCAGGCATAATACTGGACTCATGACCACGATTTCAATTTCCACCCACTATTTTGTGTTGTTGCTCTGCTTCAGGTATGCAAAATGAATGCAGTTACTGTGGGAATTGTGAATAAACCAAAGCTTATCTTTTGTATGCTGCAGCCAAATTGTCCAAATCTGGATAAGCCCATGGGAATGTCCTATGTGCAGAAGTGTGTGCCACACAGAAAACAATACATGCCGAAATCATGGGCCAGATGAAATAAAAACGTGAATAGTGGTCATCTTTAAGCCATAGAGTGTGGACAATTTTTATTTTCTTCTTTTGCTTACCCAAGTTTACTAATTTTTCTAAATGCATTTTCTACATGTTTATTAAACACATATTGCTTCTTAAATTAGAAAAGTTACCAGAAATAAATGAATGAACAAAGTTAAGAAACACATCTACAGAATAGAGTTGTGCCTATGTAATGACATATATTTATTAATTTTGAAATGTAGTAGTTGTAATTCCTCAATTTAGCACCCCCTCCATCTATCAATTAGAATTTTAGAGTCTCATAGGCCATGGCTGAGAAAAACTGTTAAGCAATAGCGTGAATGCCTAAGAGTCAAACAAGTCTGGAAAATGTTTGTTCTTGCCCAGGTGATGGGCTATTTTCCAATTTGAGAATCTGAAAAACAGTCATCAGTGTTTATGGATAGTCATCAATTAGAAGGGATGTGGGAGGCTGTGAACCATATCCTTCATTTAAGAGGGACTTATTGAACCTTAGCCAAAAAGGATTATTGCATTGTCAGAGTTTTACAAGAGAGATTCCCATATTATCCACTTAAATCTTTATTTTTACGCTCCCCAAATTTTCTTTATATATACCCTTGTGAAGTAGGTTAGACCCATTTAAAAGAAATACCACCCTAAGTAAATGGAAAATATCTAGTTACCTCCATGAGACCTCTATTAGATCGACCTTAAAGCTGAAAAGCCCAAGTTACTTTATCTTTTAGATTGAAGTCTTGCATTTTAAGCCATTTGTTCTGTGCCTTTCCCTCAATAGCCTTCCAATCTTCATGCTTCCTCCAAAGCTGAGAAAAACCTCCTCAGTTGTAGCCCCGAGTAAATCATGTTGCTTTATCAAAAATAATCCATTGGAAAGATAGAATAATGGTGGCTGTATTTACATATCTCAGCATCACATCAGCTGGCCCAGAGTAGGTGCCTGAAAAATATTATAAAATTAATACCCAAATGGCTTCTTTTAAAATCGAAGCACAAATATTGGTCCAATGTCATCATATCTTCAATTCTGACTGTTTATCTCTTTGGGTTGCTATCCCTTTTCAAAACTGGTAGGGCCTCTCTTCTTTGTGTTTCTTAGTTAGCTGCTCACATTGTTTCTCTCTAGTGAATCTCTCCTTCACATATCCTTTTCATGTTCAATTGTCTTTATTTCTGGATACTCTTCAAATACAAAAGGGCATTTAATCTTCCAATGCGAAATGCCAGCCAGTTTAAATTTGTGTCACCTGCAAAGCTTCATGTTGTGCTAACTATTTCATCATGCAGATCACTGGCAGAAACACAGAACACCAATATTCTTAAGTCAAAGTCAAAAAGAAATCCACTAGTGATGTTCCTCCAGTGCACCTCAGGTTGACACCCATCTATTGATTATCCTTCTGAGCACAGCCTCTGTAATAACACAGTGGATTACTCCTGCTATCTATCAAGTACTGTGGTCTCCCAAAGAGCCACAGATGATGCATTGAATTAGTTTATTGGCAGAGAACATCTTTAGTCTCAGGAGAACAAGACATTTTATCCAACAAGTGGGTGGTAAATCACATTTTTGAAAATTGAATTATTTTTAAAATGCTCTTAGGTACTGTTTAGGGAAGACCTATAATAAAACCTATTGTCAAATGAAAAACTTGTGAGAAAAGTTAATAACTATCCCCTAATGTATTTCTTTGAGATTGGCTATTTTATAGCAGATTTTCTCCAAGGAGATCGCCTGTACTCATTTTCCTCCCATAAGCTTTATAAAGTCTGTAAGGGCTAATAGCTCTTGGAACTGTATGTGACTTATCTGAGGATTAATGACTCAACCTCAGTGCTTCCTTGCTGGTGGCCTGGGCTCTCCCTTAGACCTCATAGCCTCAAATGTCTTGAAGAAAAATGGCTTATCTGCCTAAATCATCCATTACCAAAGCTGGCTCTTTCCAGTTTGCTTACCTTTCTTGTGTTTAGATGTTATTTAAATATAGCACAACTAGAGAAGTTGCTGGTTAAATTAATTCTAATTGTGTGCACTGCTATTGGGAAACAAAAGTTGGCTGGCCATGTTCCAGTGAAGTAGGGTGGAAGTGTGATGAATTTGTGATTTCTTATTCAGCATTTATTTGAGACAGATAACTTTGTTCATCATTAAGCCCATTTTTAGCCTATAGGAGACTTACAAAATTATACATAAAATTTTGTGGGTATGTCTGCCACACTTAATGGTTGTTTTCAGATTCTCAGGGGTCCACAACCTAAAGAACTTTAAGAACTAGTACGTTATGATTATCCTTTGTCTTTGGCCTCCTGTTTCTAGATTCTTTATTAGATATGTCTTTTAAAAATAAATTATCTTTAAAAAGTTTGACTTTATTGGTAGTCAAAGCAGTGTAAATATGTATATCAGATATTACCTTTTATTTATCATGTTGGTGAAATTTACAAGGATGAAACTTCTCAGTGTTGACAAAAATGTGAGAAAGGTGACACTCATATTATGCTGGTGAGAGTTGATATTCTGGCAATTTGGCAAAAGTCTTGAAATACGCATATGATTGGAGGAGCAATTCTGTTTTGAGGAACTTATCCTAAGGAAATAATCAGACAAGTATACAAAGATGTATATCTAAAGATCTTTACTGCAGTCGTGTTTATAATAGCAAGAAGTTTATATCTGTGCAATAGTAGGAATTCAATTGAGTCAGTTATCATGTATTCATAAATAGAATTTCCACAAAATAATATAGTTTTGATTTATCATTATGGAAGATACTCATATTAAATAATAATGGTAATTACAAAATGATATGTGTAGTATTGAATAGAAATTATATTTGTTAGGCATGAATGGGAAAGCAGTGTGAAAGGATATACACTGAAAAGATAATCAACAAAATTATATTTCTGTTTATACTTAAATAACTAGACTTTTGGTGGTTTTTCTTATTTACCTATTTTTAAAATATATATTTTGTCAACAAATATATATATAACCTAATTTTTAAACTTATATGTCATACAATTATGAAGGTTATAAAATCCTAATTTTAAAAAGGATGTGTTTTGAGAACACACAAACATTTTCTACAATAATCTAGTGGGTAAAATTTCATCTTCCTGTTACAGACACTAACCATCCACTTATTTAGCTATTGATTTGTAGAAAGAAGAACATTTCTTTTTGAGAAATCAGTTTATGTGGACATTTTGTGTTTGAGCCTGGAATTATCACCAGCTATGTGCTCTGTCTAGGATCACCAAACGCTTCACTAAAGGCAAGAAGAATGCATGAGCTTCTTACACTTTATCCTCTTTTCTTTTGCTTCACCTCCAGCACAAGGCTGAGAACAGAGTTTTCACCGAGTTAATATTTGGCCTGTGCAAATAAAAGCTGAAGATTAACTCATTTCATCATCAAAACTTTTATGGTACTTACTGGGTTCCAGGCACTATTCTAAGAGCTTTGCAAATATAAACTCCTTAATCCTCCAAGCCACCGTAGGATTGCAGGATTATTATTATCCCCATTTGACAGATGAAGGAACAGATGCCTTACACATAGGTCAAGTAACTTGCCTGAGATCAAGCAGCTAAGCAATGAGAGGTTAACCTTCGAAGTTGGTAATTGCAGTCACATAGATGAAAACAAGAAGTGGAAAAAGTCTGCGTGTTTCTATAATAGGGAAGGTTTAAACAGATGATGACAAATGTTTGCATTGGAATAGTATGCAGCCACCAAAATGTTTTTAATAACTCTTTTCCTTTTTTCTTCTTAAAAAACAGCTTTATCGAGCTATAATTTTCATATCACACAATTAATCTGTTTAAAGTGTAAGGTTCAATGGTGTTTAGTTTGATCACAGAGTTGTGCAGCCATTATCATAATTAATTTTAGAAAATTTTCATCACCCCTCAAAGACACTTAATAAGTTGTCCTTTGCCATTTCTCTCCTTGCCCTCCACTTATCCTTTCCCCTTTTCTCCCCACTCTAGGCAATCACCCCTAACTTCTACCTCTATATATTTGCCTATTACAGACATCTTAAGACATTCTAACTGTAATTATATATTCTTTGACGAACATCTCCCCATCCCTCATCTCCCCTGACCACTCAAGCCTCTGGTAACCACCATGCTACCCACTACTTCTATGAGACTAGCTTCTATAAATTTCACATATAAGTGAGATCATGCAGTACTTTGATAAATTTTTAATGATGTGAGAAAATGTTTCCAATAAAATATACATCAAAGATGTCAAATGTATAATTAATACCACAATTTTGTGCAAAAAATTGCTAAATAAATAACACGGAAAATAAAGACTGGTAAGTGACTATAACCAAATGTTAATGGTAGCTGCTCCAGGGAGGAGTGAGATTATGAACAATTTTAATTTATATTAGTTATTGTGTGATTTTCACAATGAGTAGCGTGAACAGCATTATTTTAAAATATCAGTTGTGTGTTTTTTTCTTTTTATTACTATCTAGCAATGAAAGCAACGCATCTCAAGAAAAATAGCACTACAGTTTGAAATCTGGAAACATGATGTCTGTTTCAATGGTGGCACCAATACGTGTTACCCTGAGCAGATGTGTTAGGGAACCGACTATAAATGAATTTTTGAATTGCCCCTAAGTCCTGCTCAAACATCAGTCTCTGGGGAACACGGTCATTTCTTTCTTCCAGTGCTGAAATTCTGTTAGGCTTCTCACTCTGTAAAAGTGCAAAGATGGAAAAGTGTGAAGCAAGAGTGTGATAAATAAAAAAGGGCACAGTAAACAGTAGATGGCCATCTAAGTAGAGGGCTTTGAGGTCTGCTGGGAAAATCTCTATTGCCTTTTCTTATCTGTCCAAAATTCTGATGCATGCTTCTAAACAACCATAATGTTTTAGTGTGGAGGGCGACACATTCAGTAGATTACCAGTAAGATATTAGATCTTCTTTAGCTAGAAGCACAGACAGCTAGAAATAGCAAAACTGAGAGTGGATCTTTTGCATAAAGAAAATTAATTATTCTGAGACAGGAATGGAATCTGATCTGGGGACTGAGATGCAGAGAACTTGCTCTGCTCTCTCTTTTGCTGGGATGAAAAGGTTGTGAGAGGTACTTTAAGCAGATAGCATAGTTAAATTTCTCAGCTAAGAGTGTGGGAGTATATGCACGAGCACGTGATTAAAACTTAATAACAGCAGAAACACTGGACTCAGGAGAAGAATGAAATTTTCACAGTGGAATGTAACCTCACAGGGAGGGGAGATTCCTTTTCTGCCCCTGGGTGAAAAGCAAATTACCAGAGGACTGTGGCAGTGATTCTCAGACAATAAATGCATCTCTTTTCGAGAGAGGCATTGGACCAGCTCTGGGTTAACAGGTTCACTGATGATGGGTAACCCAACTACACTTCATCAGCCTGTGAAATGCCAGTCTGCCATGTTCAATGGCCACACTCTAAGGCACCTGTGTCCCCTGTCTGGCAATTGTCTCTTTTTTAATCCTGTCTATACTCCTTTTCTTACCTTCTTTCCTCACTATTAGACAAGCTGGATTAACCTTTATACACAAACTGTGTCTTTCTTGTTCCCTGGAATTTCCAAGATAATTTGACTTATTGGATGGAGCAATGTTTATTTTGTTTTTGTTTGTTTCACTTTTTCTTCTCAAAGTACTAACATTCACAACTGATCCCTTGGATTGAACAGGCATTCCTCAAAGTCTTGGAGTTATCATGGAAGGAAGAACCTGGAGAATAAGGAGCAAGCGAATTTCTAGAGTTACTTGGCATTAGAACTGTTAAAAGAAAGTGACTTCATTTTGTACCTTAAGCTCTTGAAGGGGTACCAGTTGCCATGATGGGGAAGCTATGGATTACCCCTGTACTGTGTTCCTCCCGAACCTTAATTTGTACATATTGACACTTTGAAAAGATTCTGCTATTGTTCTTTTTTAAATCTATTTTCTCCATTTTCTCTTTTTTTTTCTTTTGACCTTAGTAGACAGAAGATATAAACCTTCTCTCCAACATTCACCTTAGTTTAATACTCAATCCCAATGTCCTAATGAGTATTTGCTCTTAGATGTCCTGCTGTCTTCAAATTAATAATAATAGATATTATGTAGATAGCACCCTCACCTTTGCATCAGACGTTCTGAACCTCATTCTGTTTGTCATTCTCCCAGACACTCGGACATAAAAATTCAGAATTGCCTTTGTCTCCTGACTTACTAGCTGTGGGAAAATTACCTTCACTTTTTCCCGCCGCTAGTAAGTTCCTAAAGGCTCTTGTGCTCTTCCTTTGGTCTACTGTTTTCCAGAATCAATGTGACATTTTCTATCTAAGCCAATAGTTAGGGTGCTTATATTAGTTCTCATTTTTATTAATTTTCATTTAGAAACAGCACAATTTAGGTATTATGAGCCACTTAGGCATGCCATATAATAGCACATCTACTAGCACAACAGCATATCAGCATTAGGCATAGCAGAAGCTACATTAACTAACCCCTATTTAGTCAGCTCATCAGTCGGATTCTTATTCTATCTTGCAAACATATTCAGTGATACCAATGATCTGCTACATGCTTTTAGTTGATTCATATGTTTTCCAAAATCAAGTTGTATTTCTTCTCAAACCTGTTTATGCACATGAAAACTTGCTATTATAATTATGCAGACCGTTTAAATATAACCCCCCTGATTAGTCTGTTCTCGCACTTCTATAAAGAACTACCTGAGACTGGGTAGTTTATGAATAAAAGAGGTTTAATTGGCTCATAATTCTTCAGGCTGTACAGGCTTCTGCTTCTGGGGAGGCCTCAGGAAACCTACAGTTACGGCAGAAGGGTGAAGGAAAACAAGAATGTCCTCACATGGTGAAGGGGAGGTGCTACACACTTTCAAATGACCAGATCTCCTGAGAACTTTATCAGGAGAACAGCAAGGGGGAAGTCCACCCCCGTGATTCAGTCCTCTCCACCAGGTCTCTCCTCCAACACTGAGGATAACAATTTGAGATGGGATTTGGGTGGAGACACAGAGCCAAACCATATCACCCCCATTTAAAGAATGACTTGTTTCTTGAAAAATGAAGCTGAATGGTTTTGAAAAACTTGAGAAACAAGTTGCTGAAAAGATGCTGCTTTCACTTAAATGTGTAGAATAAATATAGATGGGTATTTATATTTTAATGACTTCCTGCTTTAGCTAGCTTTTCAATTAATGAAACAACGATTCAACCTGACCATGGGGATCAGAGGCTTTAGTTTGTGCCTTAAGGGAGCGCAGCACAGGAATCTCAAGCATGGGCTCTGGCAGCTGTCTGTGTTCAAGTCCTGTTTCTATTTCTAACTACCTGTCCTTGGCTTTCCTCATCTGTGAAATGAGAATAACACCAATTTCTATCTCATATATAGATCAAATGAGTTAACTTTTGCAATGCCCTATAAAAAGTGCCTGGCATGTAGTACGTACTCAATAAATACAATTTATTGGTAATTTTTAGGTAAAGGTGGGAAATGGGAAACATTAACCATTTTTAGGTAAAGCTGGGAAATTAGAAACCTTAAGACATAGAATTGACCTAGGAGGAAACCTAAACGATGCCCTTGATGTCATGCAATTCATAAAATAAGGAGCCACTTCTGTCACTTTTCTGAGGAGACAATAGAAAAGATAATTCTAGCTATTGTCATCGATACAAATACCGACAGTATAGATAACAACAGCATTTTCATGGTACATTAATGACTTTTGAATGTTTGTATGACTTTTCTCTTTGATCCATTGGAATAAACATAAGAATTAGAATCAGGCTCCCAGTTCTAATTCTAGCTTTGCCACAAATTACGTAAGTGACCTCTGGCCAGATACATTTCCTTTCTAGACTGAAGGATCCTTCTTTGGGTTGTCAGAGGTAATAGTATCTGTCTACTTCATGGGGTCTAGTGTAATAAGGGTACAGAAAGATAGGTAGGAGAGAATGGATTAGGGAGAGGCTGTGGACCCCCTGCAAGAATGAGGTTACTACATGACAGCTGTAAGAAAGTTTTATTTCTGGGGGCTGGAATTTAAGGTGTATTCATTTTTTTATAGGTCATATACCTGTTCATGACTTAGCTCTGTGTTCTCCAATTCCCATTTATTGTATAAATGGGAATGATTGGGACTTAAATGACAGGATACAGAGCAGAAAATAAAATAGATGGGGGTGGTTAGTGTGAGATCTGGACTCGTTCTACATCTCTCTGAGGACAAGTCTGCTCAGAGAATATCTTTTGGGCTGTATTGGGCTGGAATTGCTTCAGATTTAAAGGTGTTGAGAAGCTTGGCTGTCCATTGTTCAAATAAGGTATATGCAACTGATGTCAACACAATGTGTTGAGGAAATGTCACATCTGTCTGCAATTGGCTACCTCTCCATAGGAGAAACACGGCTGGAAGCCTGGAGACCAGATGTTGCTTTCAATCAAATAGAGGTCAAGCAGCTTTAGACCAAGAATGTCTGCACCTCTCCATCACTGGCCCTCAGAGAAACATGCAAACCATTTCGATGGAATCATAATTTTTTTAGTTCATGTTCCCATTTTTCCTTATATATGACATTGAAGCCACTAGTCTAAAGCAAACAAAACAGTGGCTTCTGGTCTAGAGACTCAAAACAAGACATCGGAGCAGTGAGATTCTCATTCACCATGTCACAAGCCTCAGTTCCAGCCCTAGCTTTGCCATTGCAGTTGTTGAGGGAGCCTGGAAATATCACCTACTCTCTCTGGACTTCAGTTTTTTAAACTGAGGAATGAGAGCATTATCCTAAATGGTTTGTGTTATCTTTTCCGGGTTTAACATTCTGTAATTATGCAGATATGAAGGAAGCCTGGCCTTGGCTAAGCCTTGGAACAGCCACCTGGAAAATCAGTAAGGACAGTGAAGTTTCCAAGGCAAAGGCTCTTTTGGTATTTTCTACTAGCCCACGAGGGAAAAACGGGCTAGAACAGCTGGTTGGAAACATGTCCTGAGCCAGAGTGAGAGAAGACTGATTGTGAACTTAATTTTAAGGGACTCTCCAATTAAACCTCTTAGATTCAGTTAAAAAAAAATCTCATTCCTAACTAACCCTGTGTGCTGGGAGTTGGAGGGGGATCTAGGAATTAATGTGCATTCCAGGTGGGTTTGCTTCTTGCACATTTGCAAAGGTCTTCTGTTGGAGTGACAGTAAAACAGAAGAGGAAAAACATCCAGGTTTCTTTTCAAGTCAATTTCATGCCAATAACTATGTATATATTGAGCATTCATTAAATGAAAAGCTCTCTGTTAGGTGCTGCTCAGGATGAAAAGGACATTGTGAAGGGGCAATTGTTCACCCCAGTCCTGATGTTTTTTCCTCTATCTGAATACATTTCCTGACTTTTCTCTCCCATGTAGCTCACTTCTCATTGCTGAAGTTGGGGGACAGATTGACTAGGAAACTTGGGAAGAAAAACTAGCTTGATTCTGCCCTTCTTCCAGGAATCCCACCTCCCTGTGCAGGACATTTGTTCTGTGTTGCTTTGTTCCACGGCACCTTCTGCTACTAAGTTTTTGGCAGGAGGAGTGGAACTGCAGTTTTCAGGTAAGTGACTTTATAATCTTCCAGTATTTTTGGTATTGGCCAGAGGTATTGAAAGAGTGAAATTTGGAAAGCAAATTATACTTGTGGCAAGATAGGCCAAGATGCATGGTGTTTGATCATGGAATCAGTATGAGAGAAGGGTCTTCTGACTTAGTCAATTTGTGAAGGTTTGACAAAATTGCAGATGCATTTTTATACTTATGCAGTTGACATTTAACTACTGTGACCTGAGTGAGAGTCTTTGAGACAGCCACACAATATTTTGTCTTTGGTGAATGACAGAAGTTTATAAAGGTTTTTGTCCATAGGCAAGAGGCTATTTTTTATGGAGAGAACAACACGCGTGGGAAACTTGAACTGGTCCATATGGGTGCCAGAGAGCTCACACCTTGGTTTCTTGCAGAGGTCTGCTGGATAGACTTGAAGCTGAGATATGATTATTGAGAAAGAGCTTTTTCATTGGCCTTTTAGGTACTGGTGGGGAGAACAATACTAGCTGCACTTTAAAGTCAAGGCAGCTGGGTTTTACAAAGCTCTGGTGGAGTTATGGATTACTAATGTTAGGCCTGGGTGTTAACCCAGGTAATGCTAGATTGGCTGTTCTAAATCCCATTCTACATTCAGGAGCAAGGAGGAAGCCTGAATTGACGTAAATAGCCCACAGGTTCAAGAATGGAAAGTATTCAAGGAACTCGTGGGTGAGTTTCAAGGAGATTCAGTCTTTATAGTTGGGCATACATTCTAAAATCCAATGCAAAGAAGGTATGGAATTCAAGTCAGCAGAAGCCAATGTCTTAAGGAACACATGGGACAAAGGGTTTGGATTAAGTCCCTGAGAGCCTGGGGGCATGAAAATAGCATTAAAGCTTCAGTTCAGGGATACATTCAGGGGGTTGGGGTGGTTTCAGCTGAAGCAAATATGGGAATTAAGTAAAAAGTCTTCTCTGGTAGGTAGGTGTCTTGGGGCTAAGCAGAGAGTCATGGAAATGGCCGATATGACAAAGACTGAACATTCCTGGTCAACAGAGGGTGGATGTTGTGATTAGGTAGAGCCCAGACTCAGGGCAGTATCAGGAGGCAAGAGTGTATGGGGGAAAGAGTGTACAGGGAACACAGTTCAAAATATTAACACTTGCTGGTTGATAGGAAGCTCATTGAGCTTTATTGGTCGTGGATTTTAGGCAGCCGACATAGCCATACTTTGGCTAAAACCAAAATGCTTACACCTTGCTCTTTTTCACTCAGATACCACTGAGTCACTGTTATGGTTTTGGCAATCCTATGTTCTCAGGTTATAATTTTGTCTCAGGCAACTCCTTTAATCCCTTGGAGAAAGGAATTGGCTTTCTCCAAGTTTGGTGGGTGGATTTTCTTGGAAGGCCTATTAACTCCTTGGATGCTTTAAAACATGAAGCTCATCTAAGCTTAGCATTAAATTGATGTAACTTCAGAGGCTTTGAATGAACCACATTTAAGTCTGAAGGAGACGGCCCTAGCTGTTGCTGTTAAAGGGGACTAACAGGACCACACTGGTGAAGTCAGAGAATAAGTGGAAGAGGATTGATATGGTTTGTCTGTGTGTCCCCACCCTAATATCATCTGAAATTATAATCCCCACATGTCAAGGGAGGAACCTGTAATCCTCACATGTTGAGAGAGGGAGGTGATTGGATCATGGAGGCTGTTGTCTCCATGGGGAGATCTGATGATTGTATAAGTGTTTGGAAGTTTCTCCTTCGCTCATCTCTCTCCTGCCGCCATGTGAAGAAGGTCTTTGCTTCCCCTTTGCCTTCTGTCACGATTATAAGTTTTCTAAGGCCTCCCCAGCCAGCCAGAACTGTGAGTCAATTAAACCTCCTTTGTTTATAAATTGCCCAGTCTTGGGCAGTTCTTTATCACAGTGTGAAAACAGACTAATGCAAGGATGAATTCTAGGATTTAATTTTATTCAACTTAACAAGGTAAAAGAATTAAATTTCAACATCGATTCCTTTGAATTTCAATTGCTTTGGATTTTAACAGGCTCAATGGCATAAGATATTTTTAAGTGAGAAAAGTGGGCTACATAAGCAAAGGAAAACATGCTTGGGAAACAGTAAGAAGTCAACTTTGACTAAAGAATTGGCTCTGAGTAGATGAGAAGGAGAGGTAAAACTGTAAAGGGAACAGGAATCAAGTTTTTTTGAGCTGGAAGAGTCCTTTGTGGGCATCTGGTCAAGTCTTGAAGTGGAATCGAGACACCTGTGTTCAAACCAACTCTATGCCAATTAGTAGCTATGTAACTTTATTCAAGGGAACATCATTTGACTTCACTTTGCTGATCATTAGAATGAGGTTTAAATAACATATAATATGTGGAAATACCTAGTGGAATTCAGACATGTATTAGGTGTTCAAAGAGGAATTCTTAAACACGTTGAATCTAAATCTATTCCCTCTCCCAATTTAGTATATGAGATAATTGGGGCTTAAAGAAGTTAACTTATTTAAGTTTCCAGAGTTAATAGTGGCAGAGATGAGATTCAATCTACATTTCTCTTTTCTCCCTATCCAGCGGGCTTTCTGTTGCATCATGGTTAAAGTGGCATGATTATTTCAGTAACAGCCTTACAGATGGCTTATTACATTAGGATCACACCAGGGCTCTTGAAAGATGAGAAAGATTGTGCCGTCTTTGTCAAATCACTGATGATTTTGGTGACATGAGCCCGGGTGATCTGCAGGATGGAAAAAGGAAAGGAAGCTTTCTAGAGGACGTTGATTTCCATTTCTTTGTAAATTTCAAGAATACAGGTGGCTAGGCTGTCCTGTTCACAATATATACAGTTCAAGTAGTATTCAGTTCATAGATGTATAATAAATATACGTTAAATGAAAGAATAATTAAAAGAAATTTTAATAAATCAAGAAAGTAAATAAATAAGATACATGCGTGAGTGAATGTAGTGGTGTTTAATTACATACTGGGCTTTTACTTCCTTTTTCTAGCTGAACAGTAGAATATTCGAAGTTTAAAAACTCCTAAGAACATAATCAATGTCTTCTGGATAATTACTGTTAGAAATACACTAATTTTACCAAGACCTGTTTTTTCTTGAGAATAGATAATGAGAATCCAGTCTGGTTAAAAGCATTAGATTCAGAATCCAACAAAATTGGATTTGAGTCTTGACTTGGCTCTACTACTTATTAACTGTGTGATTTTGAGCAAAGACTCAAGGGGAGGAAATAGAGCAGGATAGGAAAAAGGTGGCCAATATACGATGATTGACAGAGATTTTTTTTTTTTTTTTTTACAAATAAGTTTGCCAACCCATGCAAACTCCTGGAAACACTTATTGTCATAATTCTTTGCTTTAGCCTGGGCCCTACTTTAGCTGATGGGACAAGGACCAATAAATACCAGAAAAATACAAAGTGTTCATAGATCTAAAGCTATTGTGATGCAAGGGTGGCGGTGATACATTTATTTCCAAATATACTGGAAGGCAGACATGTAGTCAGTTCCATGCTTTTCAGTTTGTGGAGTATTCATTTACTTTGCTTCACTTTTTTTATACCTTCCATTTGTGGAGAAGAAACAGAAGCGATATCCCAGTAGCACTCAGTTTTCTATTTACTACCAACTTCTGGGAAAAAATGTTCAACAAAGAGAAGTGCTCTCTCCTTTGTCTAAATTCTCAGAGTACATTGCAACTCCCTTGTCACACTGCACCTATCACCCAGCAATGCAGTTGTTTTTGTGTTTTATTGTCGCTTTTTTGATTCTCTTCCTTTCTCTCTGATGCTGCCTAGATCATAGTAGGCATTCACATCAGTTCCCTTACAGTTTTGAAGGAGCACCTTCAGACGGTCAAATTTGTTAACTGAAAAGTGTTTCTATTTATGTTTTTAAAATGTATTATTATAGATGATAATAAATATTATCATAGATGATAATAAACAAATATCCATGATATTTGCTTGACATACCTAAATTTCTCTTTATGCTGAAGGATTTGAACATCTACATATTGCCTTGAGGCAAGAGCTACCTAAAAGCTTTTTGTATGTCAAAGCCAAGGCAAACCAGGAAAATGATGTACCCCTTCTGCTCAGAATTTAGCTGACTGCATTAAAGAATCTCTAGATTTTCGGAAGTCTGTTCTCTCTTGAAAATGTCCCAAATGACTTTAAGCAAGAGGGTTTCCTAGAACTAGAACCACATTATAATTCTCATCCAACAGGATTTCTTTGTGAACAGGACATAGAGGATGGGAATTACTTTTCTTTCTTTTCTTTTCCTTACACACACACACACACACACACACACACACACACACAGCCTCATTCTGTCACCCAAGCTGGAGGGCAGTTGCATGATCATAGCTCACAGTAGCCTTCAACTGGTGAGCTGAAGCAATCCTCCTGCTTCAGCCTCCTGGGTAGCTGGGACCACAGGCATGTGTCACCATGTTCAGCTAATTTATTTATTTATTTTTTTGTAGAAATGGGGTTTTACTCTGTTGCCCAGGCTGACCTTGAACTTCTGGCCTCAAGTGATCCTTGAAGGTGGAAACCTTCCCCTGCTGAAGGAATCCCTGTGACTGTGATTCCTTATCTTTATCAGAGTTTTGTGCTCATGGAAAGCCATGGAAACCTTGAGCTACACAAATCATAGTTATTGTTGCTTAAGACAAGCACACTGGAGAGAGAGAGGGCATTTATTTTTCAGCCCTCATGTCCTACCATAGCAACTGATTAGCAGAGCAAAGAGGCAGCAGGATAGATCTATGGAGGTGGGAGCATCCATCTCTTCTTTATACTATAAACATAATGGTGGAAGAGAAGAAAAATTCTCTCAAGTGTTCCATGCTGCCTAATAGATTTATTTTCAAAGTCTAGATACAGCTTTTGCAGATATGGTCCTTATCTCAATTTCTTGCATCCTAAGCACATTAAACTGCTATAATTTCCTTAACTCCTCTTGCTTTTTCACACATAGTGCCTTGCATGCATGTTTCTCCGTGCTTGGCATGCCCCCTTGGGCAAGTTACTCACCTTTCTAAGCCTGTTTCATCATCTGTTGGGTAAAGATAATGAAAACATCTTCCTCATTGGGGCTATTGTGAGGATTAAATAAGATGATCCGTGGAAAGGGCTTAGCACAGTCTCTGGCACCAATGAGCTCAATAATTGTTATTTGCAATTTTTTTATTCCCCTGTCTGCTTGACAAAGTTGTGCTCATCCCCTACTAAGCATCTGAAATATAGTTTTTGCTTTGAAATCTCCATTGTCTGTCAATCAAATCATTGCTTTTTCTTCTATGCTTCCATATGATTCTATACTTATTTACATTACACTCCATTGAAATTTATTTAGTTGCCTATCTTCTCAGAAAGACTGTGACCTTTTGAAGATGGAGATCATGTCTGGGTCATTTTTTTCAGCATCTGAGTTCCTCTGTAAATAGAAAAATTAATGTTTGTTAAATTAATTTTTGATTGAGCAGGTGAGTGAGTCAGTGAATGAATAAATAAAAGAAATATTCTTAAAAAGATGTACCATGGCAGAATAAATTGCGGTTTCTAAAAGCATAATTGAGAGACAGTAGGTTTTGACTAGCTCGTTGCTACTTCATTTTTCTGAAAAAAGTTCAAGATTTTATAAGCCTTGGTTCTATGAATGGTGCAATATATAAGAATGTTACAGGGGTGAATCAAGAGAGTAAATTGACTTAAGGTCAATTTTCTAGCTGAGGAATAAAAGGATGCACTAGGAAAATATGAACAGCTTTATGAAGAGAAGAACAGAGGATGTGATTAGAGACAGGGAGCTAAGATAGGAGTGGCTGGAGGAATTTTAGGAGAGAGATAATTGAGACCGAAAAGAGAAGCTGTTTGGCAGAAGGTGAGGGAGAATTCAAAGATAATTTTTAGGAAACTTCAAGGCAACTCTCTTTTTCTTCTATCCAAAGAAGCCATCCTTAAACCAAACTCTAATTTAATCAACTTTCTGATTAACCAGCTCTCCCCATTTCCTCTGTAAAACACAGATACTTGGTGCTAGTGCTTGGGTGTTTCTCTTACATTTTCTCTAAAAATGCCAGATGATAGATTAGAGAGACGAATCTTCCCTCATTTGTTTCTTGTCTTCCCTAGATTTGTTTTCTGGAAATCCTTGGCAGCACTCTGCATGAGCTTTCCTGGTTCATGACCAGGTTTTCATCTGACCTTCCTAGATGGTTCCATCCACAACTTCTAAGAACAAGTCCTTCCTACATTCTTTCAGAGAGGTATCCTTGCTCACAGATGCAGGTCTGTCTTGGATTTCAGCTTTAACTACATGCCCTCAGTACTGCCTCTTCCCTGGAAAGAGGTACCACCTCTCCCGCCCTGCATTTTCTGCACTCCACATTATTGATTTATCTCAGAATATTACTCATGGAGCATGCTGGGTAGCTGGGAACATGGTACATGGCATTTAATCTCTATCTTCTTTGAAGCATATCAAAACATTAACATCAGCCAGCCTCTTACATAAAGCCATACTGTAAACACGTCTTTGCTTATATCATATTTTTGCTTTGTGATGTAGGAAGTGAAAAAGTTATTCTCTCTTTATGTATCCCCTTATTATGTTGCAAGTAGATAAGCTTTGGAGAAAATAACTAAAATGTGATGTACCTTGTTAGAAACAGATTCTGTAAATTGATCATATAGCAGTAAACACAGTAAAATGGGTGATTTCCTAATGAATAGAAGGAGAATTGCTGCAGAAATATCAAAGGGCAAGCAAAGCTACAGGATTAATGGCCATACACCCTTTTGAGTTTATCAAAGTGTGAATTTTTTGCAGGGAGTTAGAGAGGATCGCTGATTGAGTAGATTACTTTGTAAAAGTACAAAAACAGATTTTTATCACACTGGGATGTTTACAAGCTGATATTTATGGGCTAAAAGCAGAAGGTGAGAATATGAAAGTGAATTCATCATATTGTTTTTGTACCACATTGCATGATTTCCCAAAGGCTGTCTTGACCCAGGACATGCGTTTTTACCAACACTGTTTGCAAGAAAGGGAAAATTTGAGGTGCTGGTGGATTTGTCTTGAGCCCAGTTCTTTGTGCCACAGTGAAAAGAAGCTCCCTGTCCTATCTGGTGTAATTCCAGGGACAATGGCAAGAGCCTTCTTTTTCTGATACCTGAGCCTGATATACTAATCACTCATGCCTCTGGAGTTAAGTGTTGACCTCGTTATGTGACCAATTTAAAAGCACTCCTTAATAGGCTTTAACTCCTTAGCCTCTTACTTAGTTTGTTAAAGGATTTTTATTTCCAATACTAGTGCCTGAAGGCTTTATGTGTGTCATGGTGAAGGTGAAAGAAATCCTTGAAAAGGATGAAAAAATGAATAAATAAATTGCAATTTTGTTTTAATGCAAAGCTATTTTTAAAATGGATTCTTAAAAGCAGCATTTAGATTGTCAGTTCTAATCATCTGGGATTTGTTTGATGAATTTAATTTCATAAACTTCTGAAGATAATATAAAATCAAAGATGCCTTCCAGCTCAAATAAAAGATTAGTCCCACAATAAGACAGGATTCATGAGTGGGATCCTTCCTGGGCTACTTAATACCTTTTGGCTCTTGGGCATGCCACTTCACACTAAATGAAACTCTGAACTTGACCTCGAAATTGAAGTTGGGTAGGAAAGGAAGGAGAGTTGGATTAGGTGATCTTGGGTCAGGTAAAATCACAGCTTATTTCTGTACTGCTGGCTCCATGATGCCTAACTTTGACACTCAGTTAAAACATCTGCTAAAAAAATTAGGGAAATGGATCCACAAACCTACTCAAAAGAGGTCCCTTCACATGTGGCTGTTGGAATTGTTAACCATATAAGGCAAGTCATAGGCTAAAAGTTCATTGTAAGCGTGCAACTGCAGATCTCACCGAGGCATGGTTTCCTAACAATCCATGCTTTGTTTCAGTGTTAAATAATTCCCATGAATAACAGAACAACAACTTATTCTTTCTGGTACTTTAATGTGCACAAAACTCCTTTGGGGAATTAGGCTATGGATTACAATTCTCATATTGCAGATAGGGAAACTGAGGCTTGATGAAATTTTGCTTTTCCCAGGTTTGTACAGTAGATAGAACCCAAGCTGATATGCAAGCCCTAGATAATCACACTAATTTTTGGAACTCAATTAAAAATTGTTACGGTATATCATGTTTTTGAAAATCATTTCTTACAGGTACTCTATAAAAGTTCTTTTAGAGGAGGTTAAAACTGATTTAGTGAATTTAAGTATTATTGGGGTAAATTTAAGAAATAACCCAGCTTTGCCCCCTCAGTCTGTCAGTTTCACTGCTGGAATGAATGAGGTGGACACTTTAATGTCCATCTGGAAGATATTCACTTTATAAGATTGCTATACATCACCATATGGGTCAGAGAACCAGGCTAATCATCTAAGTAAATATTGTTGTTAAATTATTTCCCATTGTGTGGGTTTAAGCTTCATTAGATCTAGAGTGGAAAGAATACCATTAGCTCAGTGTTTATGGCTAACTACTGTTTTTCATTTTGGATTTGGTGTGATAAATTTAGCAAATAACACTGAAAACAGCTCTTATGCTTGAAAGACATAATTGAATTGCACTATAGCATTAAAATATTACAACTGGATACAAACTTTACCTATTACCAGTTCACTTTTATTCTAAAACTTCTGGTTTGAGGATTCAACAGGCACAATTTGAAAAGTGCAAGGAATGAAATCATGAAGTGTGCCAATGACTGGGATCTTTTTGTTTCAGTTTTTTTGTATGCCTTTTATAAGAGAGTTGCAAAGGCTTGAAGAGTTGGAAAAAATTTGCAAGTGAACTTGGAAAGTCAGTTTTAAAAGGACAACCTCGACCACTTAGAATATTTATGCTATAACTAGGCACCTAATTTAATATGCTGGAAGTCTGCTGATTGCACAAGCAATGGCCACTCACATCTGCAATTAACCACTTACACTCTTGTTTTTCCTCCAAACCCAAGAGGTTGATTATGTGATTGTAGGTATAACAATTAGCACACATGAAAAGAAAAACCCAGCAGAAGCCTCCTAAGAGTGTCTTTTTATTGAAAGCCTCAAATGGGAACTAATTAGGTTAGAAGGTACAGTAGATGGCCCCCAACATGTGCTATATCAAAACACTTTGCCTGTACTCTAGTTCCTCTTATTGTGTAATAGAAATTGCTCCACCACCAGTCCTATGTGGGGATGGCTCTCTGGGATAGTGTAGAAAAGGAGAAATGATATATATGAAGTTCGCAATTCTCAGTTATATCCTTGTCACTGTGGGATAACTCAGTGCAACTTTTAAAGTATGTAGACCAAAGACAGGTCAGAGGAATATACAAGACCCATCCATCTTTTAGAATGCCTTCTTTCCTTTTCTTCTTTCCCTTATTTCTGTCCTTCTTTGCAATTACGTTTTTGCTTCTGAAAATATGGCAAATTAAAAAAATAATAAGAACCCTTTCAGTTTTCTACTTAGAAAAGATAGAGTAAAATATCACAAATATCGAGTTGAGCTCATAGAAAAAATAGTGCAACACTCATATAATTGTTAGTAGTAATAAGTATATGAACCAATTTGGATACTTGGGGTTAGTACATAAGGCAAAAATCAGCAGAATTACAAGGAGAATGTGATAAATGCCTCAACACATAAAACTCTAATATATTAAAAAAAATTAGAACTTATATGTCAAGTAGATACCATTTAGAAAAATATATAGAATTTTGAAACAATACAATTAATAGACTTGATGGACCTGTGGTAATAGATGATATCTATGAACCCAGCATTCTGAATTCAAGAATGTACATTCTTCAGAAACATACAGAAAACTTTAACAAACAATGACCAAATACAAGTTCACAAATAAAAAATGAAATAATTTCATAGACTATTTACTCTAATCACATGAAATAAAAGTAGAAGTAAGCAGGGAGAGAAAAAAAATTAATCATTTTTTTCTATACATTTGAAAATAAAACAAGACACTTCTACATGATGTATGAGTGAGAGAAAAAATAAAATTAGAAATCAGAAAATGAGAAAATGTTGAGAACTGAATAACACTGAAACGACTAAACATAAAAGCTGTTGGGATGTAGTTAAAGCAGCACTTAGAGGCGAATGTGCAGCATTATTGCCCATATCACAGAAGAAGATAGACGAAAAGGTAATGATTCTATGCAAATAAGAGGGTTATGGGAAAAACAAAAACAGAATAAATCCCAAGAAAACAGAATGAAGGAAACTCTAAGATAAGAATAGAAAATAATAAGTTAGAGCACAGGAATTAAAAGGAATATTAACAAAGCCCAAATCTGGTTCTTTGAAAGAATAACAATAAATAAAATAAATATGGAAGCACAAACACTATATTATATTATACTGATAAATAATATTATGAAAATAGGGTTAGTATTATAATTAGAGATTTAAAAAGTCATAAGATAATACTGTATAGTGACTTTATGTTAATAAACTTGAAAATATAGACCAAATAGACAATTCTTAGGAAAAGGAAATTTACCATAACTGACAAATAGAAAGCTTAAATAAATCTGTCATTGTCTTGTATATCGAATTGGTAGCAAAATTTCTGGTTACCAAACCTATTAGACCAAAATGGTTTTCAGGTGATTGTTACTAAAATGTCAAGAAAAATAATATACAAACTCTTTCAGAACACAGAAAAAGAGAGAAAACCCGACTAATTTAAGAAGCTAGTATTACTTTATTAAAAAAAATGAAGAACAATATAAAAATATATAAACCAATTTTACTTGCAAATATAAATGGAAAAAGATTAATAAAATTTGACAACCTAAATTCAGGAGTGTGTGTCAGAAATTAATTCTCATGATACATAAATTTTTATTCAACTAACATAAAAAGATTTTAACCTCAGTGAAATCTATCCTTACAATATACCACAATAACATTTTAAAATGGGAAAAAATTATGATAATTCCAATAAATGAACAACAAAGTATTTAAAGAATTCAAAACTATGTTTATTAGAAAATACTAATAGAAAATTATGAGTAAGAGTGGCACTTAATTAAGCACTTTTATAAAAAATCTACAGCAAACATCACTGTTAGTGGTGAATTATTAATAGTATTCTATTAAAATCAAAAAACAAAAAAGGATGCTCACTATTATGATTCCTAATCTACATTCTCCAAGGCAATGTAGTAAGATGAGAAAAGAAAAAGATAAATATTAGGGAGGAAGAAACAGTTGTTATTATTCACTTATTATTGTTTATATAGGATATCAAAGAGGTTCTACAAACTATTTGAGCTAATAAGAGTTCATAAGGTTTCTGAATTTAAGGTCAATATATAAAAATTGTATTCTGTGGATGGACAGTGAGTAAGTACAATGTAAATTAAAAATGAGACGCCATTAACAACAAAAATAACAGTGATGTGCCTATGGGTAAATCTAACAAAAGGTGGGAAAAATTATAAACCTAAAGTTTTGTACTTGAAAAAACATAAAAGAAGACTTCACTAAATCAGAAAATATACCTTGTTTCTTTAGAGATAAAATCAATGCTGTATGGATCATAATGACTTCCCATATTAATCTATAACTACAATGAAACCCCAGTCAAATTTACCATAGAACTTCACAAACTCCTATTCTTCTTCTTCTTCTTTTTTTTTTTTTTTGAAAAGCAAGGAGCCAAAATAACCATAAGAATCTTAAGAAGATAGCCATAAAACAGCAGATGCTGCTGAGGCTGTGGAGTAAAGGGAAGGCTTATATGGTGCTGGTGAGAATGTGGATTCAGCTACTGTGAAAAGCAGTTTGGAGACTTCTCAAAGAACTTATAACAGAGCTACCATTCGGCCCAGCAATACCATTGCTGGATATATATATGAAAACACACACACACACACACACACACACACACACACACACACACACACATTAAGCATTTAGAAGAAAATACAGAAAATATTTTTGAGTAATACTATGATAGAAAAACATGTCTTAAATAAGATTAAAAAACATAAAGCATAAAAATTACATCAAACCAATACTTATAATATATAAAACTATAAACAAGAAGCAAAGAGACTGGTATAACAGTGATGATGGGTGCCTAGGTAGCTGTTACTTAATTTTCTGTATACTTTAAATGCCTTTACTAGATGCACAATTATAAACTAAAACAATAAAGACTAAAAATCATTCAGGGAATGTAGAATAGAGAGTAGGGCAGGAGAGCTGAAGATAAGCTTGTTTTTTTAAACCTCTGTTTCTCCTCTCTGATTCTCTCCCTCCATTCAGCTGCGGGATTATTTATGCTACTGATGTATACCTCCCTCTAGCCTCTTCTTAGTTCAGCTCAGGATATGTTGCTTTAGCAATGCTGAGAGCATTTGGGATTGACTACAGGCAGAGTTATGACTAAGAGGTGTCCCTGCTTGAAGCCCTTGCAAGCATTTTCTGTCCAAGTTACCATGAAGTATTTCTTGGGTCTCTGACAAAATAACTTGTGGGGTGGATGCATACCAATTTCCATAAGCTGGCACCCAGTTACAGCATGCCAATTCACTTATGTATCTTGAAAATGCTCATTCAGTGGTAATCCAGCTTGTGGATTTGCACAGACAATTCCCAGAGAGGTTTGATTGGAACTTAACCTGTTACGGCACTCCCACTTGATATTGCAACTGCTCAAACCTGTCATACCACACATCCCCACGGATGGTAAGTAGGTGAGGACCTCATTATACTCATTCATTTTCATTATCTTAGGTCTCTTCCCTAGCATATTGCTATCATATGGGGGCTTGTTCTTCTCAAAGACCACATTTGGATATGACGAGATCATTGGGCTCCTGGTACCACGAGAAAGCTGAGTTTACAGCAATATGCAAAGAATATTGAAGTGAACCTGGTCTGAGCTGCCTTCTTGTTTTGCATGTCAATGGAGACAAAGGAAACAAGGCTGTTCATTTACAGTTCTGTCACTGGAGATGGCCCCAAAGTGCTAAGTGAAATATTGCACTAAGATTAGTTGGAGATAAAACTGGATGAATATTGGCTTGATAAATGAAATGAAATCATACATAGTTACATGTAAAAAAGAGACAGAACAACTTTTACCTAAGTTACCTTGCTCACTGTGGTTTTGAGTCAAGGCTGGATTTATTTAATGGTTACTTAAAGTATATTTTTATAGTCTGACTTTGAGGGGCTTTTGGGAAGTACACATATTAAAAGATATTCCAACTCAAGATGGTGATTTCTGAAATTCCTAAAGTCATTTCATTAGCTCACACTACTGAAATACAATGATCCTCACCTCCAGCAAGTGCAATGCAGTAGACACCACTGGAGCTCTGTGCTGACATCCTTGGGTCACTTTTACCATTTCTGTGCTTCTCTCCCCAGACTTTGATATGTGTTTACTTCCAATGGTCCAAACTGAACCTTCAGGAGCTGCTTTGCCTCATTGGGAGTATATGGGGAGTTTAGGTCCCACCCCAACCCTACTCCCAGATGTCCTTAGCCAATAACTGCTAGGGATGCAGCTTTGAAAGGCCAATTCCTAGCTTCTAGTAGGATCAGGGTAATTCTGAAGAGTAACTTACTCTGCAGACTTCCTCCGGGGGATCAGGCTTCTTTCTCATCCCCATCCTGTCTCTCTCCTCCTTTTGTGTTTTCTTCTAGGAGCACCTTCCTAATAAGTCACTGACATCTATATCATGGCATCTGCTTCTGGGGAACCCAACGTAATAGGTGGGTGATTTATTAAAGTTTTCCAAAGATTATCAAGAAAGCTGAAGGGTCTGGAGCTCTTGAGGTGGCTAAAACTCAATCTATGAAATTAGAAGGGGTAGGAAAAGAAGTTTTTTTTCAGAGGGGTCTGAATGTTCAAAGAAAAGATTGAGCCACTTAAAGCATAGCCTCTGAACAACAGTTGTCAAAGTTATTGGATAAATTCCTCAGTTCTCTGCATTTTTTTGCTTATGGTGTTTCTTTCTTGAAACTGTGTCTTTCTGCTCCTCTTTCCTCCCTCGAAATGATATTCATATGTGAGTTTAAATAAATATAAGTTTTCTGTTTTCTTTAGAGACAGACTTTACAATCCTTGGATTGGTAGGCTACTTGGAAACATGGCTCACACATCATCTGGTTTGGGGAAACGTTCACGTTTTATAAGGATATAAAACTCTCTACCAGTTAAGAATCCCGTCAACTGAGAGACACATTATGGTTGTAGGAACACTTAAAGAATTCTGTCTTTGTTTATGAATATACATATAGTAAAAGTTAACAGCATGACTGGAATTGATAAACATTGAGTGAAGATAATGATGGTCACATGATGAAAAGGAGGGAGGGGAATAGAACTGGAGAAATATATATAGGGATTCAGTTTTTAGTGTAACTGAACTATTATTAACTAAAATATTCCGTTATACTAATATATAGTTTTGAATTTAAAGCAGATGGGCAGGAACATAAGCATTAAACAAATAAAAAAATCTCAGTATTTTCAAGTGAAGGGCTAAGGGAAGTAGCATGAAGGGGAATAGAGAATGCCTTTTGCTTAAGATGCACGATCAGCTGGTCAGGGAGTGAGGGCTGTTCCCCACATTCTGAATGTATAGCACTATTCACTGAAAATGTCTTCATTTTTGGAAATGTTCTGCACTTGTGCTACCTGATATGGTATTTATTGACATCAGGTGACTATTTAAATTAAATAAAATTTTGAGAGATTGAAACTTTGGTTTGTCAGTTATGCTAGCTGCATTTCAAGTGTCCAAGAGCGATTTTAGGCAGAATAGCTGTAGAATGAAGCCTCAAAGCACAGATTTTACAGACCCACCAATGGGAAAACTGAAGCCCAATTTTTTTATATAGAGGTGGGGAAATTAATTGAGTAAACATGGCTAGTAAGTGACTGAGGCCCAGTTTTCTAATTCCCAGTCAATGTTTTAGTCTCTAGCACCCACCTCAAGTGGTGTGTAGGGAGGTAGGTGAGATGAGGTGTGTGTATACAGACGTGGATACTTTCTGCTTCTGTGTAAGAATAACTCTAGGATGTAGGGGTATCTCTTCTTTGCTCTCTAAGCACCCTCTCCACCCTCTCCATCATCAGACTTTTTCACCCTCTGACTTCCTGTTGAGTTTGTGAAGAGCACTGGGAGGATTTGAGTCTAATACAGTTGAACAAGAGAGAGAGACCAGAAATATAATCACATATTTACAGTCAATTGATTTTCCACAAAGGTGCCAAAAACACACAATGGAAGAAGAAAATTCTCTTCAATAAATTGTGTTCGAAAACTAGATCTCTACATGCAGAAGAATAAAACTGGACCCTTATCTCACACCATTTACCGAAATCCATTCAAAATGGAATGAACATTTAAATGTTAGACTTAAAAGTATAAAACCTTTGGATATATACCCAGTAATGGGATTGCTGGGTCAAATGAAATTTCTATTTCTAGGTCCTTGAGGAATCGCCACACTGTCTTCCACAATGGTTGAACTAATTTACGCTCCCACCAGCAGTGTAGAAGTGTTCCTATATGTTCTGCATGTGTACCCCCAAATCTAAAATGCAATAAAAATAAATAAAGAAAGAAAGAAAGAAAGAAAGAAAGTATAAAACCATTAGAAGAAAACAGCAGAAAAGCTCAAAGACACTGGCCAGAGAAATAATTTCTTGGATATGACCCCAAAAGTATAGACAACAAAAGCAAAAATAGATAAATGGGTTGTACCAAAATAAAAGCATCTGTACAGCAAAGGATACAATTAACAAGCGAAGAGACAATCCATGGATTGAGATAAAATATTTACAAATCATTTTCTGATAAGGGGTTAATATCCAAAATATATAAAGCATTCAGACAACTTAATACTAAGAAAACATACAACTTAATTTTTAAAATGGGCAAGGGACCTGAAAAGATTTCTCAACAGGAGACACACAAATGGCCAACAGAGATATGAAAAAAGTGCTTAACATCACTAATCATCAAGAAATACGAATTAAACCACATGAAATGTAACCTTATACCTGTTACAGTGGCTACTAATAAAAAAGACAAAAGGATGATGAGTGTTGATAATAATGTGGAGAAGACAGAACTCTGGTACAGTGTTGGTGGGAATGTAAATTGGTGCAGCCATTATGAAAACAGTATGGAGATTCCTTGAAAAATTAAAAATTGAACTAACATATGATGTAGTAATCACATTTCTGGGTATATATCCAACAGAATTGACACCAGTATGCCAAAGAGATTTAATGATTAATTAATTGCACAGAATGGAATGTATTATGTATTTCAAAATTGATTACAAAGTAGATTTTAAATCTTTTGACCACACAAAATAAGTATGTGAAATGACACTAGGCTAATGTGCTTGATTTAATCATTCTACAATGTATTCAGATATCAAAATATCACATTGTACCCCACAAATATATACAATTATTATTTGTCAATTAAAATAAAATAAAATAGGAATTTGGGTCAAAAGATGACGAATAAGAGTAGGGTATGTGTTCTCCCAATTCATCTCCTTGATATCCTCTGAGTACCCAATTCTTATCCCCCAGACCTCTCCATAGAGCTCTCCCTGAATCATGCAGAGCTTCAGTAGGAAACACATAGCAATTCAAACAGGATGGTTTGAGGAGAACTTAATGAACAGATACTTATAGCTGTTCATTATAGTAACTTATAGTTATATTAAAAAGTAACATATAGCTACTTATAGTAACAGTGAGGAGCCAATATAAACCCTGGGCTTGGAAGGGAGAGGCAAGAGAGCAGTGTCTCCATACAGAGATAGAGTCACATTGTCACCCTGTCTGCTTCTAAGGCACATGCAAGTTTTGTTGGTGATGAGAGTATTTTACCTGGGGACCAGGGCACAGGAGAGAGCTTATATTTTCCTCCAGCCTCTAAATTCTTCTTGGTTCAGTTAAATCAATTGTTATTGGGTATCTACAATTGATAAGGTACTATATTAGCTAATTTGGAGATATGGAATTGAGAAAGACCTTGTTCCTACCTTTGAAGCTCTTTGCTACGTATTAAGATATGTGAGACACACATGCATGAAATCATTGGACCAATAAGTCTCAAATTAAATGTCCATATGAAATATGTTAGCACATTATGTATATGTATGTAAGATCTGCTACTTTCCGGCTGTATAGTTTTGGACAGGTTGTCTTCTTCCTCTGAGCCCTTATTCACCTGAAAAATTAAGTTCTCTTTCAAGGTTCCTTTGATTAAAATAATAATTTGTAAAGTGCATGCACTTCTCTAGTGAACTCTACTTGGCTGTTGAACAGGCATCTGAACTCTTAATTTTAAGAGTTGAAATTAAACTCTGGTTGAATTTCCAATCTACTTTGCAAATCTATTTACCTTATAGTTTTTCCATTTGAAGGAATGAAACTTTGTTAAGACTCCTTACTTTTTCACATATCCCATAATCTAGACATTAGGAAATAATGTTGGTTCTACCTGTCTTAGTCTGTTTTGTGCTGCTATAACAAAATACCTGAGAGTGGGAAAGTTATAATGAACAGAAACATCTTGGCTCAAAGTTCTGGAGACTGAAAAGTCCAATATCAAGTTGTTGGGTTCTCTTGAGGGCTTTCTTGCTGTTTCATCACATGGTACAAGGTGGAAGGGCCAAGAGAGAGAGAACCCACTTATGAAAACTCTTTTTTAAAGGCATTAAATCAACCAACGAGGGCAGCCTAACCACCTCTTAGAGGTCCCACCTCCCGATACCATTACATTGGCAATTTGGGTTTCAACATGGGTTTTGGAGGGGATAAACATTCAAACCATAGCAACCTTCAAATATATCTCAAGTCCACCCACTTCTCACCACCTGCACTGTGATTACTGTGTTCCAAGCTATCATCATCTGTGATCTGGATCTTTGAGACATCTCATTGCTAGTATTCCTGTTTTGATCTAAATCTCCTAAGCATGGCCATGTGTTATAATTGACCTTTGTCTTTTCTTAATTTTGGTTAGCTTACCTTTAACAACGTGTTTTTTGTTTTGTTTTGTTTTTTGTATGTTTTCGTTTTGGTTTTGGTAATCTGTTCTCTTTGGAGACCCTTTTGTGACAATTTTCCCTAAGGCTTTGTGACTTTTATACCTTTTTGAAAGGATGACATACACATTATTAAACATTTTCTTACTTTATGGAGAACCCACAGAGTCAAGCACTGAGCTATACATTTAAAAAATAACATTTAATAATCATATTAATCAGAATAGATAGGCATTCTATCCCCATTTTGCTTAGAAATCACTAAGAAACAGCTTCCAACAAAAGTCAGAACTTCGCTTAATGATCTTTGGCTCGAGACATTCTTTTTCCTTCCAAAGATAGATGTTTGAGAGTCTCTGTCACCAAGAGATTCTGAACCCAAACTTAGCCATGGCACATCAATCAAATATTATTTACCTTGGAATATGTGTATAATGCATTTGGTAAGCATTTTCTGGAGACCAACTTTATTCAAGAAATGCTGAGCTAATTCAGAGAAGAATAAGGCATTAACCTTGTTTTCAAAGTGGCAGAGAAAGAAATGTGCACAACGTACTTCAGTCTACTTCAGAACAATGTGATAAGAGTGTTTAAGTCATGTCAGAAGACTAAGCAGCTATTAATGTCCTTAGTATGGAAAATAATTAACAAAATGATTCTAAATCAGAGTTTATTTACACTTTCATTGTGAAAGAGAATCATTTGCCAGTTTAAGTAAAATGTTATGATTTGATAACAGGTGTTGAAAAAGAAAACTGTTAATAGGATCTGGGTCCCTGCCATAAAATTTAGAGGTTATGGAAATTCAAACACAGTTTACATTCTCTACATGGCACTGAAACATTTTTGAAGGCAAGAAAATCCCTTTTCTTAAAACAAGTAGTCATTTGCCTAAAGAAGTGACATGTAAACAAGATCCTTATTCTAAACTTGTCTTCCCTGTGTAGATATGAATATAGACATTTGGATTTAAGTTGTGACATGTGTATCTCTGTCTTGCAGATTGGCATATCCTTTCCTCTCTTAATTCTTTTGGTTAGTATAAGTTTCTTTATCAATCCCATGTTTTTTTTTTTTTTTTTTTCCTATTTAAGGAACATTTTGGAAGCTAATGACTTCAGTTATCCTGGTCTATTTTTTCATGTCCTTTTCAGAGGCACATTTCAGACAATCACATCCTCTCCCCATTTATCCCACTGCAGCCTAGAATTTCTTGAGTGTCTTCTGGAGCTCATTCCTAAGATGAATATGTATGACACTTTCTTTTAGGATTTATTGATCCATTCCTATCAAGTCCACCGATAGATGCAGGGTTAAATTTGCTTTCCGCCATATGTAAGGAGAATTCGTTTCAGTTAGTTATTTCCAGAGAGAATGGATATCAATGCATATGTTATTTCATGTTATAAAGATGGCTCATAATAAGTTCTGTGTCTGTGGAGAACGTTCAGAAGAATTGTCAGTAATTTCACTAATTTTATGGTTTGTCTCTCTCTGCACAAAAGGGCTTACTGAATATATATTTAAAAGAACTTTGGAAATAAGCAAATAACCCATAAAATCCAAGACAAATATCCATTAGGAAAAATAATTAATTTTTGTGAATGATAGGTAAATTCCCGTTAGAGTTTCTTATAAATTGTAATAGCTTCATATTAAATTAAAACTGGATTTATTATATACACAGTATTTGGTAATGTATAAAAAGACAACTCTGGCTCCCCACACAATACGTTCTGTTGAATAAAATAATCGATTTGTGCTTTGTAGTCCTCAAGTTACAGATTTAAAAAAAAACCGTGGCAGGAGCAATAGTGTTACATTTCCCAGGTTCTCTTGTACTTCGTGTAAGGTCATAAGACCGGTTCTGGTCAATGTCGTCGGAGTGAAAGTCATTCTTTTCGCTGCAGATTTAAGGGAATAAAGGTGGTTGTGAGCTCTGTATGCTCCCTTTCCTTGATGTGGTAATCTTGAATGTCACGTGTGGAAGACATGGTGATGTTACAAGAGGATGGAGTAGCCTCAGTCTGGGCCCCTTGTCGAATATGGAGCAAAGCCTGCTGATCTGTGTTGGATACATCTTGTAAACATGCATGTTAGCATTTACGTGTGGAGTCAGTGAGCTTTGGGTCTGTTTGTGGTACCAGAATTAACCTTGCCTAAAACAAGTACCTTTTTAAGGGAAATAAGGTTTGTTTCCTGGCTTCTCTTAACATACTGCCTACGGGTAAATGTAGGTATTTACCATAGAACAAGAGTTTATGTCCCTTTTCATGGAAAAGGGAAAGAACTATGACATCTAAACTTATACAAAAATATCATTGCTAAACAAGGTGTTCTCATTTACATAGCATATAAAGATAATGAAATTAATAGGAAAAAAACTTAAAAAGGCATGCTATGAATATAAAATATTTTCCATCTGATATTTCTTCCTTTCTAAATATACTACACAGATGTAAAGGCACCTGGGTGTCTTAGGAATCAAGATTGTGACCATCTAATGTGGAAATTCAGCATATTAAACATGTAAAAATGCAATGAGATGTTTCCCTGCAGCTGTTTCTGATGCACAGTTCATTGTCTGTCTCAATTAGAAACTCATCTTTTGCAATACCATTTCCTCCTCTGTGGTTGATTTGATCAAACATCCTATTGTGTAAGCCAAAAACATAGTTTTACCAAATCAGCCATAGTATTGTTTAAAACTCATCATTCATTACATTATTCTTCATCAAAGCTTATGATACTAATATCTGTGAAGAAAAACTGAATCTCAGATGAAGATTTTCAAATCCATTTGACTAGAAGTAGTCTGTGAACAGAGCTTTTCCCCCACTTTTTATATTTTTTAAAGGAAAACAAAATGATTTGGTCTTGTATGGATCATGACAATACCAAACAGATGCAAATAAATATTAAAGTAATATATTTTAGCGTTGGATCGCAGCCCAAATTCTTTGCCCCAGAAAATTACATAAGTGTTCTAGCCTGCATGTGGTTTACATTTAAGGTGTAATGAACTGTTCTAATAGAGAAGGGCAGGCAGCCATATGAAAAATAACCATCAAATTTTAACAAAGACACATCCACTTAGTTTACAAATAACCCTAATGGTTTCAGTTTATTGCAGCTACTCCAGCATACAGCATCTTTGGTGGAACCCAACTTCTAATTTTAGAGTTCACAGTGAATCTGGGAAGGTTTCTATGTATAATTCTTCCATGGAATAATTGTTTAACTGTGATCACATTGCCAGAGTGAGCACAGTCTCTAATGAGAGGCTAGAAGCAAGAGTAAAATAGGAAAACAAATGGTATATAAACACCCAAGACTGTGTAACCAAGGCCATTGACTCAGAAGTCAGTCACAATCTATTTGTGACATGCATCATTGTAATAGCACTTACTGACTAGTACTGTGATACCCCCGTCTTGGTTCTGATGCCATTGTGTTACATAGCTCTATTGAGAAAGCCAAGAAGAAATGGCAAGAGTCTACTCTTCCCATATTACTTTAGGTTTCAAGACACCAGCAAGGCATATTTCAAATGTTTGTAACCCACAAACACTCTGAAAGCTTAGGGTTTGCCACCTTTGTTTATAATGACAAATACACCCTGCTTTTTGCCTCAGTAAGTGGGTCTTTGTAATGAGGGAAATAATCTTGATTTTCAGACCAAAGAGAGACTGGGATGTTGTCTTTGTAAAAGATAAGTAAGTGGAGTCTATTGTTCCAGTAAACCCCTATGTTCTAGTTTACAGTTACAAACTATAAACTGTTAACTTCTCCTGGGGTCTTTCCAGATTCAACTGATAAAATGACAACCACTCTTGAAATGACACAACCAGTCCCTGATTTTGACATTGCTTAGAGTTCTGTCATTGGCAATACCACCTTCCTCTTTGCTTGCTAGAGACTGAGGGAGCAATTGTGCCACCCATTTGGGCTGACCAATGGATGGATGGCAGGATTCCAGCTTTGCAGAAATGATATGAGAAACCTGAGCAAAGAAAGTAGGTGGAATTATCCCTTCCAGGTTGTCTAACACTAGTCAGTATATTAATTAAATCTTCAAATTAGTTACTGAGCCCAATATTTATTTCTATTGTAATGGTCAGTAAGGTGAACCTGGATTTGCTCTAATATCAAAATAATTCCTAAATCCCTTCTTAGCTTCTTATAGTTCTTTTAGATTTTCATTTCTAAAAGTCAGATGCTATTTTTCACTTACCCATTGAGTGAGACTTTTCCCAACTATCTGAATCTTCTCTGGTTTCCAAAACTTTGTAGTCTCACAAAAAAATTCATGAGCACAGATTTACAAAAGAGATTAGCAAAAAAAAAAAAAAATTTGAAAGACAAAAATGGAATAAAATGGAATCAGTTACCTAAGAGGAATTTAACATGTATAACTTTCTTTGAACCACTTTTTGCAGGCTGGGTCACTGAAGGGTTTTGCAAAAAGACGGAGTTGAACTAGTTGTCCTGGGGTTACTTCATGGTATACCTGATTTTACATGTCCTATAAAGAGCTGGCATCGTCTCAGGCAGGAAATTCTATTATTTACCCTCCTTCTGAAGAATTTTGTATTTTACAAAGAGGAGGAAGCTCTAGGAGCTTTTACAAGTGCTTAACGCACTTGGGGCCACTAGGAAAAGAACAAGAACAAGGGCTAAAGGAAGTTAAAAGCCTGTGGGTAGGTGGTTAAAAAAAATCTGAAAAAGTAGAGGCAGGAAAAATAGAAAATTAAGACTCCCTACAGAAATCTTACAGTAATATTGGGAAACTCATTTATACTGAAGGGAATGAAAGTAGTCCACCTGATTGCTACTGGAAGTGGGAAAACATTTTTAATCTACTTGCTGATTATTAAAATTGTCTTATTGCCCATGCCAAATTTTCTGGTTTTTAATGACTAAAGTAATATGTGCGTAAACCAAATTCCAACAATACATGTGTTAAAAATACTGCTTTTCACTCTTACATATTTCATTTTGAATCTTTACCACTCTTCCTCATTTTAATAACTATAATAATTATAAAATTTTTTCCTATGGTCTTGCTACTCAAAGCATGGTCCTTGAATCAGCAGCATTGGCATCCTGGGAGTTTGGTGGTAACAGAGAATTTTAGGCTAGATCTTTTGAATTGGAATCTGCATTTTAATAAGATCCTTCATCATTTATATGCCTATTAAAGTTAAGAAGTGCTGTCCTATTACATTGAAATTTCACTTGCTGGACTCTCTTTCTAATATATATATGTATATAACAGCAAAAATTAGAAACAATAAAAATGTCTATTAGTAGGAAACAAATAAATACATCATGATGTAGTCATAAGGTGCAATGCACTGCACAATGATACTTCTTTCTTTCAGTCTTAGTCATGTATCATCCAGCTGATGCTTTGGGACCCATCTTTTCATCATCAAGAGACCTGCCAACATGTTTTACTAAATGAAATGAGATCTACCATAAAGAGATGCTATTTATAACCTTTAGGGATGAAAGTATTTAGAGTTAAGTTTTTCAATAACTTAAAAAATATTATATATTATATTACTATACATTATAATTTCTAGATTATATAACACATAAACATATTTTATGTAATATATTAAACAAATGGTAAATATCCATCTAGTGTCTCTTGCGTCCCTCACTTTCTCCATTTATTTCCTGTTGCTGCCTGTTAGTGAACCAAGCAGCATGGAGGTATACTCAGTTCATTTCAAAGGGACACAGACCTGTTTCCAAATCTGAAGGTGCTAAAGAGCCAGAGTGCATGGTCTGTTCACGAGGGAAGACCTGTTGTCTTCCAGCATTGCTTTAGTTGTTGCTACCTGGAGTCATGTTGAACCAGGGGCATCTATGCAGTCTAATATATAGTGTCCATAATTTCAAGGCTGCCCTTACTGGGCCTAAACCTTGTCTGGACCACAGAGCACTTAATCCCACTCCCAATGTTACTCACTTCTATGTAGTTTCCATGGGTTTCTTGTCAAAGGTTTAGCCATTATTCCTAAAGTGCATTTACTGTGTCTGAGTGACTGCGTTAGGAAGAGGAGTACCTGGCTCAATAATGAATCGAGACAGCAACAACTGAAGCAATGATGGGAGAGAACAGGCCTTCCCTAGTGACTGATCACATAATCTGTTCTTTCTCAACTTGGCATTTGGGAGTAGGTCTATCTCCCTAACCACATGCTGTGCTGTGGCTGTGTATTTGTAGATCAAAATTCTACAGAAGGGAAGAGCTTTCAGAGTGATACTTTAACTCACGGATTCTCAACCCTACATTACCTAGGGGAGCTTTATGTAATGCTGATAGCCAGGTCCTACCCCCGAGATCTTGATCCAATTGGGTTGCATTGAAAAACATTTAAAATGATTTTATTTAATCATCAGAATAAATGCAGAGAAATAAGGATGAAGAATTGAAGGGCTTAAAAAACTCAGAATGAATGCCCAGGTCTCCTGTCTATAGGTGACTTGCTGTTCCACCACTCACTCCCTTGTTTTGCAATGAGACATGAAGTTCAAGCACCAGAATGTTGCTGAGCTCTGGTATGGATTTGAGCACTTGGATGTGTTTGTTTTAGAATGGCGTTCAGAAGTGTGACTGACATGCAGCATACCTTACAAGCTGGAAGGGTCTGGATTCTCCATTGTGATCACAACCTGAGACCCATCAGACACTCCTGCTGGGAGAGATGGAAAAGACCACAGTGTTCAATACTCTGTCTTAAAATGTAAAGTTAATGGAGCAGCCTGACTAATATAATGTATTTATTTTGATCTACAACATACTGTTTGATACGTTAGAATGAATTTTAAATTAGCTGTAGTAAACAACAAAGAAATGTACTGAACTCATTCTAGAAACAGCTTTTTAAAAATAACCAGGATAATTTTTCAGTTTGACATGGAATTCAGATACCAGTAGAAGGAGCTATTGTTGGATGGTTCAGCGTATGATTAAATGCTCTTTTGGACAGGATCTGTGAGCACCGGATGGAGATTACTAAGTCATTTACAATTCATTACTGCGTGGCGGGTATTAATATCACTTTCACTTTTATCACATCTTGGGGCCAAAAATGTTTTTAAAAGGTCATTTATCGTTCAGAAAACTATGACTTACGGTGAAAGCATTGTTCTTTCTCTCACTTTAATGTGCTCATTTAGAGAAAAGTTACAGGGAAATACTTTTGCTTAAGCTGTGAATCTGGCCCTCCTGCAATTCCTCACATAAAATAACTTGTCATTAATGACTTCTTGTATTCTCCGTGCTCATTGTTGATTACGTAAACATTTTCTTAACCTACAGATAGCATTCAGAGTAAAAGGATGTTTATTATTTTTAGAATAATACAACTCCAATTGTAAAAACTGAGGGACTGACTCACCAGAACGATTTAAGATTGGAATTGTTGAATCAATCAGAGAGGATAAGGAGAATTTACCTATGAAGTGTCAAGCACAGAAAATGAAGCCATTTGGTTTTCATTTTAACAAGAATAAAATAAAATATTGGCCTGTTGCCTTGTTGGGTGACTTTCAAAAATACCTAAGGTGAGAAGTGGTTAATGATTAATATATTTTAATTACAATAGGAGAGAAAACTTGGTTAAAAAAATGTGAAGAATTGAAGCACAGCACTTCTCTAACTAGCTGCTAATTATTTATTCTGCATTTCATTTTCATTACTTAAGATTCAAAGAAGAAGCTAATATTTTATTTTTATTTTGTTTATTTTTAATTTTTGTGGATACATAGTAGGTGTATATATTTATAGGGTACATGAGATGTTTTGATACAGATATGCAATATGTAATAATCACATAATGGAAAAATGGGGTATCCATCACTGAAGCTTTTATTCTTTGTGTTACAATCTAATTATGTTCTTTTGTCATTTTAAAATGTCTAATTAAATTATTATTGAGCATAGATACCCTGTTGTTCTGTCAAATACTAAGTCTTATTCATCCTTTCTAGCTAATTTTTTGTACCCATTAACCTTCCTTGCCTCCCCATCATCTTGCTACCCTTTTCAGCCTTTGGTAACCATCCTTCTACTCTATCTCCCTAAGTTCAATTGTTTTGATTTTTAGATCCCACAAATAAGTGGGAACATGCAGTGTTTTTCTTTCTGTGCCTGTCTTGTTTCACCTAACATAGTGATTTCCAGTTCCGTCCATGTTTTTGCAAATGATAGAATCTCATTTCTATGGCTGAATAGTACTCCCTTGTGTATATGTACCACATTTTTTATCCATTCATCTTTGATGGACACTTAGGTTGATTCCACATTGTGGCTATTGTGAACAGTGCTGTAACAAACATGGGAGTGCAGCTATTTCTTCAATATACTGTTTTCCTTTTTCTTGGGTGTGTACCCAGCAGTGGGATAGTTGCTGGATCGCATGGTAGCTCTATTATTAGTTTTTTTGAGGAACCTGTAAACTTCTTTTTTTCTTTGAGATGGAGTTTTACTCTTTTGCCCAGGCTGGAATGAAGTGGTATGATCTCGGTTCACTGCAACTTCTGCTCCCTGGGTTCAAGCGATTCTTCAGCCTCAGCCTCCCAAGTAGCTGGGATTACAGGTGCCTGCCACCATACTCCGCTAACTTATTGTGATTTTAGTAAAGATGGGGTTTCACCATGTTGGCCAGGCTGGTCTCAGACTCAGGTTATCCACCCACCTTAGCCTCCAAAAGTGCTTAGGGTTACAGGTGTGAGTCACTGTGCTCGGCCTAACCTATTCTTCATAGAGGTTGTATTAATTTACATTCCCACCAAAAATGTATAAAGGTTTCCTTTTCTCTGCATCCTTGCCACCATTTATTGTTGTCTGTATTTAGGATAAAAGCCATCTTAACTGAGGTAAAATATTATCTCATTGTAGTTTTGATTTTTATGTCTCTGATGATCAATGATGTTGAGCACCTTTTCAAATGCGTGTTTGCCATTTGTATTCTTCTTTTGAGAAATGTCTATTCAAATCTTTCATCCATTTTAAAATTGGATTATTAGATTTTTTTCCCTATAGAGTTGTTTCAGCTCCTTATATATTCTGATTATTAATCACTTGTCAGATGAGTAGTTTGCAAATATTTTCTCCCATTTTGTGGACTGACTTTTCACATTGTTGATTGTTTTTCTCCATCTTATTAGTCAAGATTTTTTTCCCAGACCAATGTCCTGGAGAGTTTCACCACTTTTTTTTTGTTGTTGTTTAGTAGTTTAATAGTTTGTGGTCCTAGATATAAGTCTTTTTTTTTTTTCTTATTTTTTTGTTGCATTTTAGGTTTTGGGGTACATGTGCAGAGCATGCAATACAGTTGCATAGGTACACACATGGCAGTGTGTTCTGTTTGCTTTCACCCCTTCACCCACCATTTTCATTTTATTTTTGTCTATGGTAAGGGTCTAGTTTCATTCTTCTGCATATGGATATATAGTTTTCCCAGCACCATTTTTTGAAGAGACTGTTCTTTCCCAAGTGTATGTTCTTGGCGCCCAGTGAATGTTCTTGGTGTATGTCAAAACGAGTTCTCTGTAGGAGTGTGTATTTATTTATTGATTTTCTATTCTGTTCCATTGTTCTATGTGTCTGTTTTTATGCCAGTACCATGTTGTTTTGATTACTGTATCTCTGTGGTATACTTTGAAGTCAGGTAATGTGATTCCTCCAGTTTTATTTTTGCTCAAAATAGCTTTGGCTATTCTGGGTTTTTTGTGGTTCCATAAAAAAAATTTTAGGACTGGGTTTTCTATTTCTGTGAAGAATGTCATTGGTAATTTAATAGAGATTGCATTGAATCTGTAGATTGCTTTAGACAGTATGGGAATTTTAATAATATTGATTATTTCAATCCCTGAACACAGAACATTTTTCACTTTTTTGTCCTCTTCCATTTCTTTCATCAATGTTTTATTATTTTCATTGCAGAGATTTTTCACTCCTTTGGTTAATTCCGAGGTACTTAATTTTATTTGTGGCTATAATAAATGTGATAACTTTTAAAATTTCTTTTTTTGATTGTTTGCTGCTGGCATAAGAAGTGCCACTAATGTTTATATGTCAATTCAGTATCCTGCAACTTGGCTGTATTTGTTGATCAGTTCTAATAGTTTTTTGGTGGAGCCTTTAGATTTTTCCAAATTTAATATCATATCATCTGCAAACAAAGATAATTTGACTTCTTCCTTTCCAATTCAAATGTTATTTCTTTCTTTCTTTTGTGTAACTGCTTTACCTAGGACTTCCAGTATTATGTTGAATAATGGTGATAAAAGTGAATATTCTTGTCTTATACAAGACATTAGAGAAAAGGCTTTCAGTTTCTCACCATTCAGTGTGATACTAGCTGCAAGTCTTTGTATATGTCTTTTACTGTGTTGTGGTATACCCACTTTTCTGAGGGTTTCTTTTTTATTATGAAGAGGCATTTTTATCAAATGCTTTCTAAATATGAATTGAAATGATTATAGAGTTTTCGTCCTTCATTCTGTTGATGTGATGTATCATGTTGATTTGTTTGTATAAGTTGAACCATCCTTGCATCCTTGAAATAAATCCCACTTGGTCATGATGAATGACCTTTTTAATGTGTTGTTGAACTTGGTTTGCTAGTATGTTTTTGAGGATTTTTGCATCAATATTCAGCAGAGATATGGGCCCGTGGGTTTCTTTTTTTTGATGTTTCTTTATCTGTTTTCAGTATTAGGGTAGGGTAATACTTTCCTTGTAGAATGAGTTGGAAGTGTTCCCTCCTCCTCTATTTTTCAGAATAGTTTGAGTAGGATTGGTATTGAGTAGGATTGGTATTAGTTCTTCTTTAAATATTTGGTAAAATTCAGCAGTGTAGCCATCAGGTCCAGGGCTTTACTTTACTGAGGAACTTTTTATTATGGCTTCAATCTCTTTACTTGTGATTGGTCTGTTCAGGTTTTGTATTTCTTCTTGGTTCAATCTTGCTGGGTTGAATGTGTCTAGGAATTTTTCCACTTCTTCTAGATTTTCCAATTTATTGGCATATAATTGCTCATAGCAGCCACTTATGATCCTTTGAATTTCTGCAGTATCAGTAGTCATGTCTCCTTTTCCATCTCTGATTTTGTTTACTTGGATCTCCTCTTTTTCCTTCTAATTAGTCTTCTCATTAGGTTCATCAATTTTGTTTAATTTTTCAGAAAACCAACTTCTTGTTTCGTTAATTACTTGTATTCATTTCAATTTCATTTATTTCTGCTTTGATCATATTATTTCTCTTCTTCTACTAATTTTGGGTTTGATTTTATTTTGCTTTTCTAATTCTTTCAGATGCATTGTTAGGCTGTTTATTTGAAGATCTTCCTTTTTTGTAGGCACTTATAAACTTCCCTTTTAGTACTGTTTTTGCTGTATTTCATAGGTTTTGGCATGTTATGTTTCCTTTATCATTTGTTTTAAGAAATTCTTCAATGTATTTTCCAATTTATGACTCACTGGTCACTTAGGTACATATTGTTTAATTTCCATGTGTTTGTATAGTTTCAAAATTCCTCTTGTTATTGATGTTTAGTTTTATTCCATTGTGGTCAGAAAAAAAATCCTTGATAGTATTTGAAGTTTTTTTCACTGTTTTGACTTTTATTTGGGATTTAACATATGATCCTTGAGAATGATTCATATGCTGAGTAAAAGAATGTGTGTTCTGTAGTCATTCAATGAAATGTTCTGTAAATTACTATTAGATCCATTTAGGCTATAGTGCGGATTAAGTCTAATGTTTCTTTGTTGATTTTCCATCTGGAAGATGTGTCTAATGCTGAAATGGGGTGCTGAAGTCTCCAGCTATTATTGTAGTGGGGCCTGTCTCTCTCTTTAGTGCTGATAACATTGGCTTTACGTATCTGGGTGCTCCAGGGCTGGGTGCACATATATTTATAAATGCTATATCCTCCTGTTGAATTGACCTCTTCATCATTATATAGTGACCTTCTTTGTGTCTTCTTATAGTTTTTGTTTTGAAATCTATTTTGTCTGATATAAGTATAGCCACTCTTGTTCTTTATTGATTTCCATTGACATGGAATATCTTTCCATACCTTTATTTTCAGCCAATATGCGTCCTTATAAATGAAGTGTGTTTCTTATCGTGCCTTGTTATTTAAAATATATTCAGGCACTCTATGTCTTTTGATTGGAAAGTTTAATTCATTTACATTTAATGTCACTATTTATAAGTAAGGACTTATCCTGCCATTTTATTATTTGTTTTCTGGTTGTTTTGTGGTCCCCACTTCCTTCTTTCTTTCCTTCCTGTCCAGAAGGAGCTAATATTTAACATAAGAGAGATTAGAGAGTGGATTGATTTGATGAACATTCAATTTTATTTCGGCATCTGGGAGAGCAACCTTGTTGCTATTAGTCATGACAAAATTATTTGGTTGTCATTATGCATAATTCTAGAATTTGATCACAGGAATGTTATAATCATAATACATTAAAGGAAACATTAATAAAGAAAGGTTGACAGCATAATATTTATTGGAAATCGAATCCAAACCAGGCAGCTTCTGTTTCAAATAATTACTTAGACAGGAGTTGTGATCTGTGCTCATCTTGGCTTAAGATCATTACATTTCCTAAAGTAAGTATCTAAGAACATTTTGCTTATGATGAACATTTACCCTGGAATATATATTATGGGAAATATTTTTGCATCATAAATCAATAATGAAATAGCCTAATTCTCATTGATCTGTGGCTAAATGGAAAGTGAGCCACAGCTCAGACATGCACATAGAAAAACCTGAAGCCTACCAGATCTCGTGGGTTGTCACTTCACATGGAATGTTTCTGGGCAGGAGCTTTCCTTTTTCTGGGGTTCCTATATCTGGGGAATGTGAGATGAACTCAAAGGAAGCATACGCTCTTGTCACTTTTAAAGGTCCAAGGTTAATCAACTCAATGGACTATATGAAAGAAGACACTAAATCTTTACTGAGTTTCTATTAGTTAATAATTAATTAATAAATAATAAAATTTAAAAGTAGTTAGAAATACATCTAACATAAAAGCACACACACTAAAATAATGAAGAATGATTAATAAACTCCCAGATGTCAGGTTTGTGAATAGTTTTTAAGTAATTCTTTCTTTTTGGGAACATTTTATCATGGGTAAGAAAAAATAATTCCCTTAAATAATCTATTAGCTGCAAAAAAGCAAGCCAAAAATTAACAAAGAATGGAAACACTAACTATGATGTTTCAGTATAATTCTCTAAGGAGACAGGTTTAGTATGTTCCAAAGCTAGAGGGCAACTTAACCAAAAGAAACCAGAAGAACACAGTCCCCAAACTGTATGAAGGCTCTAAAAACTCATTCTTCAAAAGTCATTTTGCAGGTCTATGGCTATCCCAGAGATCACAACCTTTGGCATCAGGTAGAGTGGCAGAGGTTTATATTGGATGTCTCACAGATAGTGGCTGTGTGACTTTACGCAAGTTAATACTCTGAGGATGATTTGTTTGTTTCCAAAGTGAGGATGATAGTGAAGATAGAATAATGTGCAGTGAATCATTATTATTCATAGAGTACACATTTGCAAATGTACATACTCACTGAAATTTATGTGTAGCTCCCAAATTAATACTCAGCAGTGCTCTAGAGGTCATTTGTGGACATGTGCACACACAGAGCCACAAATGCTCTCGGATATGAGATGCCACATTCCCAGTGGAGATAGAACAAGGTGACAACAACATGCCTGATGCTCTACTTCTTTATGCAGCTCTCATACTGTAAACAAGCACTTTTAAGGTACATTTAGCACCATGTTTTTTTCATTTTTCTGTTTTTTGGGTGATTTTGCTATTTAAAATAGCACATGCCTGGTTCTGAAGTGCTAAGTGTTGCTAAGGATGAGAAGGCAGTGATGTGCCTTATAGAGAAAATATGTGTGTTAGCTACGCTTCATTCAGGCATATGTTATAGTGCTGTTGGCTGTGAGTTCAAGGTTAATGAATCAACTATATAGTAAATAAGATACCATTGAACAGAAACACATCTAGAACAAGGTTGTATATTGATGAAAACACTGTCACTAGAGGCGTGCAGTTTCCTAAACCTGTATTTCCCCTAGAAACAACTGTTCAGTATTAGCAGGGACATTATAGAGCATAACTACTGTGAATAATGAGAAGCAACTGTATAGAAAGTGTCCACACACTTTGGATTTAAGCCTATTTCAAAATTGGAATTTCTTTCATCGAACGTGCTGGACCTAAAATATAATTGTATGAGTCTGCTTTCTCTCCATTTTCTCAATTTCTATCAGCCCCAACATTATCCTCTGGTCTTTTTCACGCAGCAAAATAGATTAAACTGTAATAAAATTTAAGAAAAACATGTCCGTTAAGTATAGAATGTATGTCAAACACCTTGCAAAGAAATAGATGCCCTGCAGCTGTTTGGAGATCTGTGATCTGCTAAGATAGAGACATACATATTGGTTCACAATTGAACATGACCCTGATGTGATGGATTATGGACATAGCACAGTGGCAACACAGAGGATGGACCAGCTGAATGGTTTTGAAGGGAGAGGGATAGAGGAAGAGAGGGCTTAATATGGGATGTGGTATTTGCCTGGGATTTAATGTATGTAATAATGTTCACCGGGCAAAGAAGGTAAAAGCAGACCAAGAGATGACAACTGCATGTGGAAAGACACAAAGGTGTAAAAGAACATCTTATGGTCAATGTGGCTGGAAGGTAGAGTGTGAGGTGGGTGCAGGAGATGAGGGAGGACCAGAGAGAGGGCAGGGAGTGCCTAGAGATGAGACTTGCAGGAGAAGCTGAGACCATATTGTGAGGACCAGGTATCCAGGATAATTTAATAGAGACTATTAGGCAGGTTTTAAGAATCATTTTTAATGTGAAAAAAATACATATATTAAAATGCACAACATAAAAATGTATACTTTAAACATTCTTTTAAAGTGAATTCTCACATAACTACCCCCGGGTCAGAAAACAGAAAATTTCCAGACCCCTGGAAGCTTGCTTCCACCAGCTTCTTTTTAACTCTGATCCCTTCTTCCGTGGTAAAGGTAAACTCTGTAATGCCTTTTTTTTTTTTTTTTTTTTTTTTTTTAGACAGAGCTCTTGGACTGATATGGCGCGATCTCGGCTCACCGCAACCTCCGCCTCCTGGGTTCAGGCAATTCTCCTGCCTCAGCCTCCTGAGTAGCTGGGATTATAGGCACGCGCCACGACGCCCAGCTAATTTTTTGTATTTTTAGTAGAGACGGGGTTTCACCATGTTGACCAGGAAGGTCTCGATCTCTTGACCTCGCAATCCACCCACCTCGGCCTCACAAAGTGCTGGGTCATTACATCCTTGCTTTTCTTTATCGTCTCACCACCGATGGTAGGCGGAATAATGATCTCCCCAAATCTGAATGCCCATGTCCTAGTCTCCCAGAACCTGATACTGGGTTATATTATATGACTAAAGAGACATTGCATATGTGATTAAAATAGAGATCTTGAGATGGGAGAGCACCCTGGATTACCTAGGTGGGCCCAGTGTAATTGCAGGTGTCCTTAAAATTGAAAGAGGGAGGCAGAATGCTCAAAGAGACAGGAAAACAGAGGCAGATCACAGAGTGATCCGATTGCTGGAAAAGAGCCACATGTGAAGGAACACAGGAGGCCTCAAGAAAATGAAAAAGGACAAGTGGATTTTCCTCTAGAACCTCCAGAAGAAACACAGTTCTGCGGGCCTCTTATTTTTTAAAATTTATTTTTATTTTTTGAGATGGAGTCTTGCTCCTTTGCCAGGCTGGAGTGCAATGGCATGACCTCAGCTCACTGCAACCTCCACCTCCAGCATTCAAGCGATTCTCTTGCCTCAGTATCCCAAGTAGCTGGGATTACAGGCACCCACCACCATGCTGGCTAAATATATGTATATATATTGTAACTTTTAGTAGAGACGAGGTTTGACTATGTTGTCCAGGCTGGTCTTGAACTCCTGACTTCAAGGTGATCCACCTGCTTCGGCCTCCCAAAGTGGTGGTATTACAGGCATGAGCCACCACATCCTGCATGGCCTCTTAAATTTAGCTCCATAATACCCATTTCAGATTTCTGTCTTCCCAGATGGTAAGATAATAAGTTTTTGTTGTTTGAAGTCACCAAGTTTACGGTAACTTGTTACTGCAGCAATGGGATACTAATATACCACACAGCATTGCATCCATGAAACACTATTTTTTTTAACTTTCTGTAAGTAGAATCCTTGATAATGTTTTTGTTTTCTTGGTTGGTTGGTTGGTTGGTTAGTGTTTTTTTAGACAGAGTATTCCCCTGTCACCCAGGCTGGAGTGGCTCACTGCAACCTCTGCCTTCCAGGTTCAAGCAATTCTTCTGCCTTAGCCTCCCAAGTAGCTGGCATTACAGGTACGTGCCACCACACCCAGCTAATTTTTTGTATCTTTAGTAAAGATGAGGCTTCACCATGTTAGTCAGGCTGGTCTCGAACTTCTGACCTCGTGATCTGCCTGGCTCAGCGTCCCAAAGTACTGAGACTATAGGTATGAGCCAGAGAATGTTCCTTCTCTGGCTTCTTTTTCTGTGTTGTTGGACTTAGGGGATTTATTTTGAGGCAGAAGAGTGACAAGACCAGATCTATATTTTAGAAGCTGACTTTGACGTCAGTATTCTGCCTGGGAAGCATAAGGCTAAGAGTGGCAGCCCCTGGCAAGAGGCCAATGCAGCAAGCCTGGCAAGAAATGGCCAAGACTCAAAAACTAAACAGTAGAGACAGAGACTGGGGAGGAGGGCTCCTAACTGAGTTTGGAACATAGAGCTGGTAGGAACTGATGTCCAAATAGATGTAAGGGGTGAGAGGGGAGCTAAAAATAACTCCAAATACTCTAGTGTATACAACTGTGGGAGTGAATTGTGGTGGACACAGGAGAAATCCCTGGTATAAGAAGAAGATAATGTCTTCATTCTGAAATCTTTTGAAGTGCATACGAGTGGATGTTTCCAGATATCAAAAAGTTTCACCTGCGGATAACATTCCAGCTGCTGAGTTGACCTTCTTTTTAGGTCAAAAAGATGTAGAGGGAGCAACGGAAACCTCAATGAACGAATCCAATCTTAAAACACAATGGGGATGCCCAACCTTATCTTCAATAATGGATAATTACTTTGTTGTTCAATAGAAGTTAATTTCTACTCCCTCTTTTCTGCTCCGATCACATAATAGGTGTAATTATATCTCACACTTAGGGGGATATAATTGATACAAACCTTTGTAGAGGTGCATCTCCAGAGCGTCTTCTTAGGCAGCTGATTTAGACCCTTGTCAGGTTTATCACACAATAGATAAATGTTTTCTTCATGTAGCTTAATATAAAAGGGTATCTGCCTCCGAATGGGAGTGTTTCCAGAGAGTCCAGGCAAACAGTCTGTTTATTGCATCTGACAGCTTTATTGCTTTATCAGTTATTTGCCTAGGGAGGATTTTATTATATGTAAAATACTGACATAAATTATGGGGAGGAGAATTGATTTTTTTTACATAGGTTTGATTCATTTTTCATTGTGTGTGCCAAGTTTGATATTGCACATTTTCTCCTAATGTATTTATTTAGTTTACAAGTTATTTCCCTGGTTCTATAAATAGTGGTATTTAGTTCTCAATTCTTTTATTTCTGTGAGTGTACATGTTCTCAAATAAAATCATATATATAGTTAACACATAAATTATAGCCATATAGATATATGAATAAAATATATAGCTAATAAGATTAAATATATTAACTCTAAGAAGAATTTTAGAGTTTGGCATTTCAAAATTCAGAGAGACATGATTCCAGCTTCCCTCCTGGCAATCCGGAGAAAAGCAAGTAGAACATGGCTGGGGAAAGTCATGTAGATCATCATGGTCAGGTAGATCCAGGGGGTCAGCCCAGAAAGGATACCTCAAAGCCATTGTCATGGGGGCTGGCATGAGAAGGTTCAAAAGGCATATCCGAATCTCAAGCAGAGCAGAGCCAGGAATAGGGGAAATGTGCTCAGTTAGTGGAGAGGTTCAAATAGGCAGATACTAAGCTTGGAAAGTTGGCAACAGATTTCATGAATTTAGTCATAAGAAGCTGTAGCAGGCACAGTTCGCATCCTGCCCAGATTTTGACTGCTTTCGTGGGCCCACAGTTTTCTTCTCAAACCTTCAGAGGATTTTCCTTAGGCACCTGGCATTGCCTTACCCCAGTGGAGGGCCTCAGTTCAGAAGTTACATCCTCTAGGGACAGTTTCACACCACCTTCCATCCCTTAAGCAATGACAGGCAGGTGCAGAAGTATAAAAATCCAGCTCTTTTGCTTTCAGTCGGAACAAACTCTGAGGCACCGTTTACACTTTAAAGTTCCATCTGAGACCAGGCCGAGTCTGAACTTCACCTGAAATCACATCCTTCCTTAACTTCTTTCCATCTTACCCTGCTTCCCTAACTCCTGTACTGGTTTCTCCTAGGAGCAGTCCCTTAGTAAGTCACTTGCATTTAAATCCTTAGCTCAGTGTCTGCTTCTGGGAAAAACTGCCCTGTTAAAATCGGTGCACCAACTGCCAAGGCAACAGGGTTACAACAGCAAGGATAATAGTGATCATGGTAATAATAACCAACCTTGACTGAATTCTATTTTCCAGGCTTGGTGTTACTTGTCTTCTATGTAGTTTTCCATTTAATACTTCCAAGAGCCCAATGCCAGTAGATGTTACTATTATCTCTATTTTACAGGTGAAAAAAAAAAAACTGAGGCTTAGGGACATTAAGCAACTTGTTCCAAGATCTGATGTTTAAAAATTAGAAAGGGCTTTAGAGAGGTCAGTGGGACCATTATGGCATATTCAGTGTTGAATGTTATATTTTAGAGCTCCTCATCTTTATTTGCTCCAACCCAGTGAGAATGTGTCTGTTTCTGAGCCTATATTTGGATTGATGTAGCTTTACCTGCTGTATAGATGAACTCTTGGGATATAAGGCAAAGCCAATTATTTTAGTGATTCTTTTTTTTTGAGAAGGAGTTTTGCTCTTGTTACCCAGGCTGGAGTGCAGTGGTGCAATCTTGGCTCACTGCAACCTCCGCCTCCTGGGTTCAAACAATTCTCCTGCCTCAGCCTCCTGAGTAGCTAGGACTACAGGCGCGTGCCACCACACCCAGCTAATTTTTGTATTTTTAGTAGAGATGGGGTTTCACCATGTTGACCAGGATGGTCTCGATCTCTTGACCTCATGATCCACCCGCCTCAGCCTCTCAAATTACTGGGATTATAGGCGTGAGCCACCATGCCCGGCCATTTTAGTGATTCTTATCATCAGCCTGGCGCATTAATATTTTTGTGGCTATCAGGAAGCTAAGTAAAAAAGTCTGGATGGTTTTGGGGCAAATCCAGTTCATTGCTAGAACAATATAATGGCAATGATTTTTGGTATCTAGTACACAAATGTGAATTGTGTTGAATGACTATATTGAATGTGTGAATATGCTCAGGTGGTCAGTATAGGCAATCTGTATAGTCAATGGAAAGTGAGGAGGATGCTGTAAGTGCAAGGACAAGTGTCCAGATGCAATGTTTGAACTTTTCACCCAGGGTTGACCATTTGCTTCCAGGAGGACAGGATGCCTGGGGTGCTAGAACACTCACGGTCTGGAGCTTTTTTTTTCGTTATGCAAAAATTTATTCATTTCTACATGTTTAATGGAAGAATAATATATTGAGTTAAAGAGCCTCAAGTGTTTTATAGAGAACTTCAATATGTTTTCTTATCCAGAAGAATCTGTGTGATTAAATAATGCCAGGCTAAGTCATGGTGTCTGGTTTCTAGTCTGACTCTATCATCAAAAAGATGTTTAACCTTGAGAAACCTTTTTAAAATTCCCCAGAAGAGTTTGATTTCAGGGTTTCCCATCTGTAAAACCAAATTAATAAGTGATTTTTGGAAAAGATTCTTGATCCCCTGGGACCCTCAACCCTTTCCTTGATAAAAAATTATATACATTTTAATATGTGGTATGAAGTCATCAATAAAAACTTTGTAAGTACATTTCACTATGTTCTTATCCATTTATTTAAGTAACTCATTCAATATGAGATAATAGTGACAGTGAAATATACACAAATTATAAGAATACAGCTCAAGGAATGTTCTCAAAATAAAGACATTCATGCTGCAAGTAGTTAGATCAAGAAACAGAACTTAGCAGAGCCCTGGAAATGCTCCACACCTTTCCAGTCACTTATCTGCCCCTATCCTGAAGGGTAAATACTATCTTCACTTCTAGGATCATACTGTGAGACGGCCTGTTTATACACCTAATACGAATGGAAGCAAACTGCAGGTATTCTTTTGTATCAGGCTTCTTTCACTGAATATTGTCCATGAGATTCGCCCATGTTGTTCTGTGTAACTGTAGTCTGTTCGTTCTATTTTCTGTAAATAATTCCATTGTATGAATGTCTCAATTATGTTCTATTAGAGAGGACTATTTGGTTTGTTGGTTTGTTTCCGGTTTTTCTTTTTTGTATACTACCAAGAGAGTTGCTGTGAATATTCTTTTTTTTTTCTGAACATGTGTGAGCATTTTTGATGGGTATGTGTATACTTAAGAGTAGACAGGCTGGGTCCTAATTAATTACATTTAGCTTTTGTTAGTACTTCCAAATAGTTTTCCAAAGTGGTTCTTCAGGGATATTGCATGTTAACATATGAAAGAAGGCACAGAAAAGTCCCAGGACACCTCAGAACATCTCTCCCTTGGTGAGCTGGTGGATATGAACCTGGGTTATTTGTACATATTAAGCCAGAGGTGAGTGCCAGACAACAGAAATGAGAAAATCATGGTTAGTAGAAATGGAGTTAGAAGCTGTGGGAAGGCAGGTGGATCTTCCATGCTAAGACTGTGAAATAGGAGCAGTGTCTTACTCTTTTGCTGGTAACTTGAGAATAAAACTGCTCAATAGGAAGGCCGTGATCTGGTTGGATAGGGACCTGGGAGCCTGACTCTTTGTGTTGGCATTGAATATGTGATCAGGAGCCCTATTCTTTTCTGGAAAGGAGAATTGACCAGAACTGACTAATGAGCATGATATAATCAAGTCCAGTCAGGGATAGACGGATAGTTTAGGCCCTGGATTACACAATTAAGATTTTTGGGTTGTCCATAATATATTTGGTTTATGAATCAGAGATGCGGTTAAGAAATAATTTGTAGGACAGGCGCTGTGGCTCACATCTGTAATCCCAGCCCTTTGGGAGGCTGAGGTGGGTGGATTGCGAGGTCAGGAGATCCAGAACAGCCTGACCAATATGATGAAACCCTGTCTCTACTAAAAAATAACAAAAATTAGCCAGGCGTGGTGATGTATGTCCGTGGTCACGGCTACTGGAGAGGCTGATGCAGGAGAATTGCTTGAACTCAGGAGGCGGAGGTTGCAGTGAGCTGAGATTGTGCCACTGCACTCCAGCCTGGGCAACAGAGTGAGATTCCATCTGAAAAAAAAAAAGAAAAAGAAAAAGGAAAATAATTTGTAACAAAGACTAGTTAAAACCACTGTGGTTCTAATTTTTCGAAAATGTTCCTTATATCTTATTCCTCCCATAATTGCCTTTACTTAATGTCTTTAAACTCATGGAACGACAGCTTTTTGCATGGTTTCTACAGTACAGAATGTGGAGTGAGCAATATACAGACAAAGCAAGATAATCAGTGGGGAGACACTGGTCACTGTGAGGCTTGATGCACCTTCTGCTGATCCTGTAGATCTAGGACTCTGAAGACAGGAAGACCTTGGGTGGAGAACTTGGCAACCTTTAGGGGAAAAAGTATTGGTTGTGAGCAGGGACAGGGATGAGGATGGGACTCCAAATAGCACTTAGTGGGCTCTCTCCTGCCCAAACTTCAGTTCATGTCTGCATTCATAACTCCTCCCAGGGTGTATAATTATGTACTCATAATGTACTTGTTTCATTTTGACCTTTCAGTAAGTCCAATAATATCAGTGAGTTTCCACTGGCCAGTAACTGAACATTATAGTGATGGTTGTTGTACGTCTATAAATCTATGAAAGTAAGGCACATTCCAAATGAGGAGGGCTGCTGGGGAGCAAGTTTAATGAGATGAGAAATTATTTGAGTAGTTTCAGGGTGGTATTACTAAAAAAGGGGCAGCGGTAGCCGTTCATTTTATTATTAGGTCTTAGGCCTGCCTCTAGGCTGGGCAGAATTCTTCAGCCTGGATTCTCATCATTGAGTTCAAAGCCCTAGTAAAACCCTGTAATTATAAAGAGTTTACATTTCCCTGATCTTGTCCTCTATGCATATAAATCTCTTAGGATCTTCACATAGGAAAAGGGGATTGGTGGAGTATAGGATTTTCTGTTCTGGCTTTCTGACATCTCCCATTCTCTCAATGCAAATATAATTTTCTCTTAAAGCATATAGATATATATGTATATATAATATTTTTAGAGCAGTTTTAGATTCACAGCAAAATTAAGCAAAAAAGTACAGAGAATTATCAAATACTCCCTGCTCCACACACACACACAGCCTCCCTCACTATCATTGCCTCAGACCACAGTGGTACATTTGCTATAATCAATAAATCTACATGGATACATAATTATCACTCAAAGTCCAGAGTTTATATTAGGATTCACTAATGTATTGAACATCCCATGGGCTTTGACAAATGTATTATGACATTTATCTATCATTATAATATCATGCAGAATCATTTCACTGTCCTAAAAGTCTTTTGTGCTCCAACGATTCATACCTTTCTCCTCCTAACCTGTAATAACCACTGAGTTTTATATTGCTGCCATAATTTTGCCTTTTTCAGGTTTTCATATAGTTAGAAGCATGCAGTCTTTTCAGACTTGCTTCTTTTCTTAGTAATATACAGTTAATGTTCTTCCATGTCCTTTCATGGCTTGATAACTCATTTCTTTTTAGCACCGAATAATATTCCATTGTTTGGCTATATCATAGTTTATTTATCCACTCACCTACTGGAAGACATCTTGATTGCTTCCAAGTTTTGGCAATTATGAATAAAGCTGCTATAACCTGAATATAATGATATGCAGGTTTTTGTGTAGATGTGTTTTCAACTCCTTTGAGTAAATTACCAAGAAGCGTGTTTGCTGGATCTATGGTACAAGTATGTTTAGTTTTGTAAGAAACTGCCAAACTGTCTTCTGAAGTGACTGTGTCTTCATTTCGCATTTCCACTAGCAATAAACGAGAGTTCTTGTGACTCTACATCTGTGCGAACCAGCATTTGATGTTGTTAGTGTTTTGGATTTTAGCCATTCAAATAACTATGCAGTGGTATTTCATTGTTTTAATTTGCATTTCCCTGATGACATATGATGTGAAGCATCTGTTCATATGCTTACGTGCCATCTGTATATCTTCTTCAGTGAAGTGTCTGTTCAGATTATTTGCCCCATTAAAAGAATAAGATTGTTTATTTTCTTATTGTTGAATTTTTTTGTATATTTGGGATAATAGGGTTTTTAAAACATTTATTTTAAAAATTTATTTTTTATTTATTTATGATCCGGGTTCCTCTTTTTTTTTTTTTTTTTTTTAGTTTTTAAAGTCATTATGGTCGGCTTATTGCAAAACATAGACAGTGTTTTTGCTAGCATAAATCAATGGATAACAGTTCTTTACCATTTTGCAAATATTTTCTTCCATCCTGTCTTCTTATTCTCTTCATCTCAAAGTACTTTTAAGAACCTTCATACCTGATTCTATCACACCATGATAAACAAAACCTACCTCAAAGTTTCAAACAAGGACTCTCTTTTCATTTTTCTTGCCTGATTGTCTTGGCTAGAGCCTCCAATACAGTATTGAACAGAAGGGTGAAGGCAGACGCCTTTCCCTTGTTCCTGCATTTGGATAGAGGACATTCCATCTTTAAGATCACCGTTAACTACAAGATTTCCTGCGATTTTTTTGTGGAATATACTTTACCCAATTGAAGAAGTTTCTTTCCACTCATAAAATTTAGAGAGCTTCTATCAGGAATTAATATTGTATTTTAAAATGCTCTTTCTCCATCTGTAGAGCTGATAAAAATATTTTTATTGGTTTTTGGTTTGTAAATATGGTGAATTACATCAACTTATTTTAAAATGTTAAATTACCTTTCATTCCCGGGATATATTTCACTTGGTCATCATTTATTATCATTTTTGTCTATTATTAGTATAAATTTGCTGTAATTTTCCTATAGTTTTTGCATCTATATTCACTAAAAATATCAATCTGTAGTTTTCTTTTCCTTAATATATTTCTTAGTTGTTGGTATCAAGAAAATGTTGCTCCTAGAATGAGGTGTAAATTGTGTAAAAGAGTTTGCATAGAATTGGTATTATTTCTTCATTAAAAGTTTAGTAGAATTCACAGTGAAGTCAATGGGCCTGAGGTTTTTCTACATGGATAGCTTTTAAGCTATATTTTCAATTTCAAGAATAGTTAGAGGTCTACTAATTCTATCTACTTCTTATATGAATCTTGGTAATTTGTATCATTAAAAAATTAGTATGTTTTCTCTGTGCCAAATCTATTGTCATAAGGTCATAACATTGCCTTATTATGCTCTCAGTATCTATAGAATCTCTTATGATCACTATATTTCCAGTCGATATAGTTTGGATGTTTGTCCCCTCCACATCTCATGTTGAAAGGTAATTCCCAATGTTGGAGGTGGGGCCTGGTGGGAGGTGTTTGTGTCATGGGGGCAGATCCCTCATCAATGGTTTGGTGCTGTCCTTGCAGCAATGAGTTGATGTGAGATCTGGCTGTTTAAAAGATCCTGGTTATTTGTTCTCACTTGCTTGCTCCTTCTTTTGCCACATGAATTATCTGCTACTCCATAAACTTCTGCCATGATAAGGAGCTTAGTGACTCCCTCACCAGGAGCAGATACCAGGGCCATGCTTCTTGTATAGCCTGCAGAACTGTGAGCCCCCAACACCTCTTTCCTTTATAAATTACCCAGTGTTAAGCATTATTTTATTGCAATGCAAATGGACTAACCCAGAACAATGACACTGATGAATGGGACATTCCTAGAAAGATAACTGAAGATGTGAAAATGGCCTTGAAACTAGGTAATAGACATAAAATAGGAGAGTTCACAAGAAGTGAAGAAGATGAGAGAAAGTTTGAAACTTCTTAGAGACTGGATAAATGGTTGTGATCAAAATGCTGATAGAAATATGAACAGTAAAGGCCCAGCTGATGGAGTCTTAGATGAAAATGAGGCAGTTTTTGGGAACTGGAGTAAAGGCCACTTGTATTACACCCTAGCAGTGAACTTAGCTGCATTGTGTCCATGTACTAGGAATCTGTGGAAGTTGCAACTTAAGAGTGATGACAGGATATCTGGTGGAAGAAATTTTAAAGCAGCTTAGCACTCAAGATGTGGTCTAGCTGCTTCTAACAACTTGTAATCAAATATGAGAGCAAAGGAATGATTTAAAGTTGGAACTTATAATTAAAAGGGAAGCAGAGCATAAAAGTTTAGAAAATTCATAGCTTTGCCATGTGGTAGAGAAGAAAACAGCATTTTCAGGAGAGGAATATAAGTGGGCTGTGGACTAACCACTTACTAAATAAATTAGCATGACCAAAAAGGAGCCAAAAGACAATGACAAATAAAATAAGACAATGACAAAAAAGCCTTGAGGGTGTTTCAGAGACCTTCCAGGAAGCCCATCCAATCGCAGGACCAGAGGCCTAGGAAGATAAAATGGTTTCAGAGGCTAGGGCTAGGGCCAGGCCCAGGCCCAGGCCCAGGGTCCTGCTGCCCTGAGCAGTCTTGGGAAACTGCTCCCCACATCCCTGCCTCTCAAGCTTTAGCTACAGCTCAAAGCACCCCAGGTACAGCTTGGACTGCCATTCTGGAGGGCATTAACAGTAAGCCTTGGCATCGTTCATGTGGTGTTGTCTGCAGATGTGCAGAATGTAAGAGTGAAGGAGACTTGGCAGCTTCTGCCTTGATTTCAGAAGATACATTGGAAAGCCTGTGTACTCAGGAAGAAGCTTGCCACAAGTGTAGAGCAGCCCTCCAGCCTTCCACAGAGCTTCTACCAGGGCAGTGCTGAGGTGGAAATGTGGGGTTGGAGCCTGCACACAGTCCCCTCTGAAGCACTGCTTAGTGGAAGTATGGGGATGAGGCTACTTCTCTTCAGGTCCCAGAAAGGTAGAGCCACTAACAGCTTGCACTCTGATCCTGAAAAAGCTGCAGACTCTTAATTCCAACCCATGAAAGCAGACACAGGGGCTGCACCCTGCAAAGCCAAAGGAGTGGAGCTGCCCAAAACCTTAGGAGCCCACCCCTTGCACTAGCACGCTCTGGATGCAGGACATGAAGTCAAAGGAGATTATTTTGGAGCTCTAAGATTTAATGAATGCCCTGCTGGACTTTAGACTGGAGTGGAGCCTATTGCCCCTTTCTTTTGGTTGGCTTCTCCCTTTTGGAATAGGAATGTTTACCTAATGCCTGTACCATCACTGTATCTGGGAAGTAAATGGCTTTAAAAAAATCTTACAGGCTCATAGGTGCAAGGAATGTGCTTTGAGTCTCAGATTAGAGTTTGTTGATGCTAGAATAAGTTGAGACTTTGGGGGACTATTGGGAAGGGGTGATTGTATTTAGCAATGTGAGAAGGACATGAGATTTAAGAGGCTGGGTGAAATGGTTTGGATGTTTTGTCCCCTCCAAATTTCATGCTGAAATGTGATCTCCAGTGTTGAAGGTGGGTTTAGTGGGAAATGTTTAGGTCATAGGGGTAGATTCCTCATAAATGGTGTGGTTCTGTACTCAACAATAAGTGAGTTCTCACTCTGTGAGTTCACATGAGATCTGCCTGTTTTAAAAAGACTGGTACCTCCACCCTCTCTCTCATTCCCTCTCTTGCCATGTGATATGCTAGCTCCCCCTTTGCCTTCTTCTGTCATTGTAAGCTTTATGAGGCCTCACCAGAGGCCACACAGATCTTGGTGCCATGCTTGTACAGCCTGCAGAACCATGAGCCAAATAAATCTCTTGTTTAAATTAATTAGTCAGGTTCAGGTATTCCTTCCTAGCAATACAAATGGACTATAACACATTAATGTTTTTATTTTTTCTGATTTGTTTGGCTAGATGTTTATCAATTTTGTTAATCTTTTTAAAACATTAGCCTTAAATTTCATTCATTTTTATCTACCATTTTTCCATTTTCTATTTTAATTGTTTTTCTGATGTTCATTATTTATTCTCTTCTGCTTACTTTTTTTTTTAACACTTATTTTAGGTTTAGGAGTACATGTGCATGTTTGTTATATAGGCAAACTTCATGTCACAGATTTAGTACAGATAATTTCATCACTCAGGTAATAAACATAGTACCTGATAGGTATTTTTTTCTGATCCTCTCTCTCTTCTCACCCTCAACCCTCAAGTACATTCCACTGTCTGTTGTTCTCCTTCTAGTCTCCATATGTTCTTGTTATTTAGCTCTCACTTATAAGGGAGAACATGTGGTATTTTGTTTTCTGTTCCAGGGTTAATTTGCAAAGGATGATGACCTCTACTTCCATCCATGATCCCACAAAAGACATGATCTTGTTCTCTTTAATTCTGCATATTTCATGGTATATATGTGTCATATTGTCTTTATCCAGTCTTTCATTGATGGGCATTTAGGTTGATTCCAGTGCTGCAATGAACATTCTTGTGCATGTTTCTTTATGGTAGAATGCTTTAAATTACTTTGGGTATTGTATTAGTTTGTTTTCATGCTGCTATGAAGAAATACCAAAGACTGCATAATTTATTATGAAAAGAGTTTTAATTTATGATGAAAAGAGTTTTAAGTGACTCACAATTCTGCATGACTAGGAGGCCTCAGAAAACTTACAATTAAAAAAAGATATAGCCTGCTTCACATGGTGGCAGGAGAGAGAATGCAGAACTAAGGGAGGAAAAGACATTTATAAAGTCAGCAGATTTCATGAGAACTCACTCACTATCATAAGAACAGAATGGGTGAACCACCCCTTTGATCTAATCACCTCCCACAAGGTCCCTCCCACAACATGGAGGGATTACAATTCAAGACGAGATTTGGGTGCAGACACAGAGCCAGAGCATATCATACTACCAGTGTCCCTCCCAAATGTCATCTTTCTCACATTTCAAAATGCAATTATGCCTTCCTAACAGTTCCCCTGATTGTTAACTCATTTCAGCATTAACCCAAAGTCCAAGTCCATAGGCTCATCTGAGATGAGGCAAGTCTCGCTGCCCATGGGCCTGTAAAATCAAAACAAGTTAGTTACTTCTTAGATACAATGTGGGTACAGACATTGGGTAAATACATTTATTCCAAATGGGATAAAATGGCCAAAACAAAGGGGCTACAGGACCCATGCAATTACAAAATTCAATAGAGCAGTCACTGAGCTTTAAAGTTCCAAAATGATCTCCTTTGATTCCATGTCTCCCATCCAGGTCATACTGATGAAAGAGGTGGGATCCCATGGTTTTGGGCAGCTCTGCCTCTGTGGCTTTGCAGGGTACAGCCCCCTATCTTGGGCTGCTTTCACAAGCTAGTGTTAAGTGTCTTTGGCTTTTCTAGGTGCACAGTGCAAGCTGTTGGTCAATCTACCATTCTGGGATCTGGAAGACTGTGGTCCTCTTCTCATAGCTCCACTAGGCAGCACCCAAGTAGGGACACTGTGTGGGGGGCTCATACCCACATCTCCCTTCTGCACTGCCCTAGCATGTTTACCCAATGTAATGCTCATTGTAGAGATCTTTCACCTCCCTGGTTAGTTGTATTCCTAGGTATTTTATGATTTTTCTATGGCAATTGTAAGGGAATTGTTTTCCTAATTTGTCTCTTGGCGTGGCTGTGTTGGTAGGAATGCTAGTGAGTTTTTCATGTTGATTTTGTACCCCAGAACTTTGCTTATTGTATTAGGAGCTTTTGGGCAGACACTATTGGGTTTTCAAGACAGAATTATGTTGTCAGCAAATGGGGATACTTTGGCTTCCTCTCTTCCTATTTAGATTTCTTCAGTTGTTTCTCTTGCTTGATTGCTGTGGCCAAGACTTCTAACAGAATATTAAATATTAGGGGTGAGAGAGAGCATCCTTGTCTTGTGCCAGTTTTCAAAAGGAATGCCTCCAGCTTTTGCCCACTCAGTATGATGTTGGCTGTGGGTCTGTCATAGATGGCTCTTATTATTTTGAAGTATCTTCTTCCATGCATGGTTTATTGAGAGTTTTTAATATGAATGGGTGTTGAATTTTATCCAAAGCATTTTCTGCTTCTATTGAGATAATCACATGGTTTTTGTTTTCTAGCTCTGTTTATGTAATGAATACCATTAGTTGATTAGCATGTGTTGAACTAACCTTGCATGTCAGGGACAAAACCTACTTGATCATGGTAAATTAGCTTGTTGATGTGCTCTTGGATTTGGTTTGCTAGTATTTTGTTGAGGATTTCTGCATCTATGTTCATCAAAAATATTTGCCTGAAGTTTTCTTTTTTTCTGTTGCATCTCTACCAGGTTTTGGTATTAGAATGTTGCTGGCCTCATAGAATGAGTTGTGGAGGAATCTCTTCTCAATTTTTTTTTTTTTTGGAAAAGTTTCACTAAGAATGGAACCAGATCTTCTTTATATATCTGGCAGAATCTGGCTTTGAATTCATTTGGTCCTGGGCATTTTTTGGTTGGTAGGCTTTTTTCGTGACTGATTCAGTTTTAGAACTCGTTATTGGTCTGTTCAGGGATTAAATTTCTTCCTGGTTCAGTCCTGGAAGATTGCATGTGTTCAGGAATTTATTCATTTCTTCTAATTTTTTTGGTTTATGTACATAGAGGTGTTCACAGTAATTCCTGATGATTTTTTAAAAAATTTCTGTGGGGTCAGTGCTAACATTGTCTTTGTTATTTCTAATTGTATTTATTTGGATCTTCTCTTTTCTCTTTATCAGTCTAGCTAGCAGTCTATCTTATTATTTTTTTCAAAGAACTAACTCCTGTATTTGTTGGACTTGTCAATGGTTTTTCATGTCTGAACTTCCTTCAGTGAAGCTCTGATTTTTGTAATTTCTTGTCTTTTGCTAGCTTTAGGGTTGGTTTGCTCTTTCTTCTCTAGTTCTCATTGTGATATTACGTTGTTAATTTGAGATCTTTCTAATTTATTGACATGGGAATTTAGTGCTATAAACTTCCCTCTTAACACTGCCTTAGCTGTGTCCCAGAAATACTGGTATGCTCTATCTTTCTTCTCATTAGTTTAGAATAATTTCTTAATCTCTGCCTTCATTTCATTGCTTTGACCAAAGACATTTAGGAACAGGTTTTTTAATTTCCCTGTAATTGTATGACTTGGTCATTTTCTTAATATTGATTTCTGTTTTTATTGTGCTGAATCTGAGAGAGTGATTGGTATAATTTCATTTTTTAAAAAATTGTTGAGTATTGTTTTATGTCCAATTGTGTGGTTGATTTTGGAGTATGTGCCATGTGGTGATAAAAATAATGTATATTCTGTTGTTTTGGGGTGGAGAATTCTGTAGATGGTTGTCAGATCCATTTGGTTCAGATTTGAGTTCAAGTCCTAAATATCTTTGTTAATTTCCTGTCTCAGTGACCTATCTAATACTGCCAGTGGGTGTTGAAGTCTCCCACTATTATTGTATGTGAACCTAAGTCTTTTTGAAGGTCTCTAAGAAATTGCTTTATAAATCTGGGTGGTACTGAGGTGGGTGTGTACATACTTAGGATAGTCAGATCTTATTGAATTGAGCTCTTTACCATTATATAATGTCCTTTATTTTATTTTTTTTTAATCATTGTTGGTTTAAAATCCACTTTGATTGACATTAGAATTGCAACCCCTGCTTTTTTCTGTTCTCCATTCCTTGGTAGATTTTTCTCCACCCCTTTATTTTGAGCCTATGGATGTCATTTCATGTGAGATAGGTGTCTTGGAGACAGCATGCCATTGTGTCTTCCTTCTTTAACCAGCTTGCCATTCTGTGCCTTTTAATTTGTACATTTAGCCAACTTAAATTCAAGGTTAGTATTGGTAACTGAAAATTTGATCCTGTCCTCGTGTTGTTAGCTGGTTATTATGAAGACTTGTTTGTGTGGTTGCATGTGTCACTGGGCTGCATACTTAAATGTATTTTTGTAGTGGCTGGTAATGGTCTTTTCATATTTAGTTTTTCTTTCAGGATCTTTTGTAAGGCAGGTCTGGTGGCAATAAATTTCCTTAGCATTTGCTTATCTGAAAAGAATCTTATTTCTTCTTCACTTTTGAATTAATTTGGCTGGATATGAAATTCTTGCTTAGAAATGTTTTTCTTTAAGAATGCTTGATATAGGCCCCCACTGTCCTCTGACCTGTAAGGTTTCTGCTGAAAGATCTGCTGTTAGTCTGATGGGGTTCCCTTTGTAGGTGACATGCCCCTTCTCTTTAGTTGCCTTACACATTTTTCTTCTATTTTTACCTTGGAGAATTTGGTGATTATATGTCTTGGGATGGTCTTCTAGTGTAATGTATTGCAGGGGTTCTCTGCATTTTCTGGATTTGAGTGTTGACCTGTCTAGAGATGATCATTTTCATGAACTATGTGTTAAAATACGTTTTCCAAGAAGGTTGCTTCCTCCCTGTCTCTTTCAGGGATGCCATCGAGTCATAGATTTATTCTCTTTACATAATCCCATATTTCTCAGAGGTTTGTTCATTCTTCTTTCTTTATTTTTGTCTCGCTGAATTATTTTAGAGATCCAGTTTCAAGCTCTGAGATTCTTTTCTCAGCTTGGTCTATTCTGTTGTGAAAACTTGCAATTGTATTATGCAATTTTTGTAGCGTTTTTCAGCTCTATCAGATTAGGTTTGCTCTTTTTTTAAAAATGGCTATGTTGTCCATGTATTGTTTTATTGTGATTCTTAACTTCCTAGGATTGGGTTTTGATGTTCTCCTGACTCTTGATGATCTTCATTCCTATCCATTTTCTGAATTCCATTTCTGCCATTTAGCTACTTCAGCTCAGGTAAGAACCAGTGTAATGGGTTGGAGGAAAGAAGACACTTCAGCTTTTTGAGTTGCCAGAGTTCTTGTGCTGGTCTTTCTCATTTTAGTGAGCTGAAGTTTCTTCAGTCTTTTAAGTTACTCTCCATTAATTTTTTTTTTTTGCTTTTTTCTTCTTTGTTGTCCTTGGGGGTTTGATTATGGCATATGGTGGGTTTGGTTGACTAGCTTTGATTCTAGTCCACTCCTAGGTCTTGGAGAAGCCCCCTCTGATTACTATTATATGCCTGCTTTTTTTGTTGTTGGCTGTTCTGGTCCGTGGGGCTCCCTCAGTCAGGGGTTGTGGTTGGTAGACAAGCCATACCCTTTCCAGGCCAATCCTAATCTGCTGTCCATGTGCTTCCTGGGGAAACATAGGGTTATGCCTGTCTGCCGAGTTCAGGCAGAAGCAGAACCCCTGGGTTGGAAGCTCTCTGGGTGTGGCCTCGATGGCTATAGGAGGCAGGGGTGGACAGAGTTGCCTGACCTGCTGTCAAGGTATTTCCAGGGCAGCAGGAGCCTGTGTCTCTCAGCAAATTCAGGCAGAAGTTGGACCCCTGAGCCAGAAGCTGTAGTAGGCATGGCTTGCCAGGCTACCAATGGTGGGCATGGATGCAGAAACCTGCCTTGTTGCCTGGATGCTTCTTGGGACAACAGGGGGTTGTGTCTCTTGGCAAATTCAGGCAGAAGTAGGACCACTAAGCTGGTAGCTCTAGCAGGAGCTGCCCACTTGGCTTCTAGTAGCTGCAGTGGGTTGGGGTCACATGCTCTGCTGCCTGGGTGTTTCCCGGGGTAATCACAGAAAACTGAAGTCTCAAGCTGAGTCCATACAGAAGTGGGGATGCTGGGCCAGAAGCTCCAACAAACATTGCCTGCCTGGCTACCACTTGTGGGAGTGTTTGGGGTCATACAATCTGACTTTTGGATGTTTCCTGGGACATCAGAAGGCTGCACCCCCCAGCTGAGTTCACACAAAAGTGAGACTGCTGGGTTGGAAACTCTAGCAAGTGTTGCCCACCTGGATACCAGTGGTGAGGGTGAGTGGAGTAGACAGCTGAGTTCAGGCCAAAGTAGGACTCTGGGTTGAAAGCTGGAAATGAGCCCCATCTGGCAAAGGTATGGTGGGGCAATCTTACTGCTCTCAGGCACCACAACTGTGTCCTCTTCTGGGGCTGTGGTGCTGCTCTTTGTCTGTTCTGGGGCACAAGGATTGTAGAGGTCACCTCGGACTAGAGAGTTGCCCCCAAAAATATCCAGGTGTCCCTCTGCCTCAGTCCGAAGTACAGTGTGGGGAGGTCAGAGTGATTCCCCAACTCTCAGTCTTGTGTGGGTCTCTATGGAGAGTTTGAATGTCTCTGAGGGCTCTCACTAACTCACCCTTTCCTGGTCGGAGAGGTTCTCTTGGCTCTGTACGGAGGCCAAACAGGGAGAGGGCAGAGAGGAGCAAAGCTGGGCACCAGCCTATCTGGGCCCAGTGCAGAGCCAGGACAATCTCTCCAACAAAGGAAACAGTGAGTGAATGTTACTGCATTTTTATAATTTGAGGAAAAATTGTCAATTATCTTCCAGAGAGATTAACTTACAAGAATAACATCTCATATATATTTACCCACGTAGTTACCATACCTACTGCTCTTTCTTTATGTAGATTCATGTTTCTATCTGTTATTATTTTCCTTCTGCCTGGAGGACTTCCTTTAATATTTCTCATATTGAGGGTCTGCTATAGATGAACTCTTTCAGCTTTTGCATGTCTAAATATGTTTTTATTTCACTTCCATTTGTGAAAGATGCTATTACCAGATATAGAATTCCTGACTGACATTTTTTACAGTGCTTTAAAGATGTTGCTCCACTTTCCCATTTACATTACGTTTGATGAGAAATCTACTGTCATCCTTATCTTTGTTCCTCCATATGTATCTTCTTCTCTAGCTACTTTAAACATATTTATCACTTATTCTGAGTAATTTAAAAATGTGTCTTGCTGCAGTCCTCACCTCCTACTCTTCCTTCCTTCCCTTCCCTCCTTTTCCTCCCTTCTCATTTCCCTCCCTCCCTCCTTTTCTTTCTCCTTCTCCTTTCACTCATTGAGCTTCTTAGATACTATACTAAACCCAAGACCCTTGAGTTTATAGTATCACTATATTTGGAAAAATTGGGGCCATTATTCAATCAATTTTTTTCTGTCCCATGTCTCTCTTTTTTCCTTCAGTGAATCCAGTTGAACATATATAAGAGGGGTTAAAATTATCGCACAGTTTACTGATTATTGGTTTACTTTTTAAATTGTTTTTCTCTTTGTTTAATTTTGGATTTCTTTGTTTTGCCATTTTTTTTCCTCTGCAAGGTTTAATCTGTTATTAATTTTATCTAGTATATATTTTTTTCATCTCAAATATTGTAGTTTTCACCACTAAAAGTTCAATTTGGTTCTTTAAAAAATATCTTTCTTTTTTCTACTTACTTTTTGGAACATGTGAGATAGCATTAAAATAGCTGTTTTAATGTCCTTGTCTGCTGATTCTAACATCCGGGTCCATTTGGGGTTTATTTTGGATGATTGGTTTTTCTTCTCATCATGGGTCTTATTTTTCTTCTTCTTTGCATGCCAATTGTCTTTTATTGGATAGCAGGTATCATAAATGTTACATCATGGGTGCTGGCTATTTTTTGTATTTCTGTAAATATTTTTTAGTCTTGTTATGGGACATGGTTATTTTACTTGGAAACAATTTGATTTTTTCAAATCTTGCTTTTAAAACTTGTTAGGTAGGACCTGAGTATGATTGAGGTTAAGGCTAATTATTCTCTACTATAGAGGCAGGACATTTCTGGGTGATCTACCCAGTGCTCTGTGAATTCTGAGATTTCTATTCTGGCTGTTGGGACCAGGTTCTGTTTCTATCCTGTTATAAGCACTAAGCATTGTGGCCTTTATCTTTTCCAGTGTTTTTGTCCCCCCACCCCCAGCTTTGGGTAGTATCCTCATAACCATGCACTGATCAGGACTGTTCTGAACACTCAAGGGTAATTCTCGGCTGCTCTCCAGAGCCCTTCTCCGTGCAACTCTCTGCGCCCTAGTATCCTGCATGCCAGCTCTGACCATCTTGGTCTCCCCAGGCTCAGCTCTTTCTTCAACACAGAGAATTTGCTGGGCTTTCCCTGCGTTTTCTTTCTCGTGTCACAGCCTAGAAGCTTTCTCAAGGCCACAATCTGGGACAATCATAGGGCTTCTCTTATCTGTTTCCTGCTTCTCAGGTCTAACGATCCTTTGTTGTCTAATAATATTTTGAAACCTGTTGTTTCAAGACACATATTTTGTCTTCGTTGCTTTGGAGGGAGTGGGAGGGATGTAAATTTGGTCCGTGTTATTCCATTTTGTCTAGAAGCAGAAGTTCTCTACAGACTTTTGTTTGAATATAACCATTATGAACCCTGATGCTCTAACTCTTAAAGAGAGTTTGCCAGTTGCCTGCTACAAATTTTAAAAATTTACTATTGCCGGGCACAGTGGCATGTGCCTGTAGTCCCAGCTACTCAGGAGGCTGAGGCCAGAGGATTGCTTGAGACCAGGAGTTCTGGGCTGTAGTGCGCTATGCCGATCAGGTGTCTGCACTAAGTTTGGCATCAGTATGGTGACCTCCTGGGAGCAGGGGACTACCAGGTTGCCTAAGGAAGGGTGAACCGGCCCAGATTGGAAACGGAACATGTCAAAACTCCCGTGCTGATCAGTAGTGGGATCGCGCCTGTGAACAGCCCCTGCACTCCAGCCTGGGCAACCTAGCGAGACACCCCCGACTCTAAAAAAAAAAAAAATTACTAGTACTAGGTTCTTCTCTCTTGTCACCTTTTCCTGGTTCCCAATTGGCTTTTGCAACTCAAACATGTTCTATAGTGAAATGTAATCCAGCAGAATTTTTTTTTTTAACTGCATCCGTGGGAGAGGAAAGAGAACCCTTCATAAGGTAGATATGCATAGTGACCCCCTTTCTTTCATCCAAGAGTTTTCCATTCAAGGCGATATCCTCACTGCATGTACACCGTGAGTACTTGAGGAATACCAGTATTTCCTCTTGAATTAGAGTTGAGAAGGGTGAGGTTAAGAATAAAAAAGCTGTTGGGACTCTGACAAGCTTCCTTTGGCTTTATATTCACCTCTGTGGGAAGAGGAGTATAAGAAATGCTATCTCTTACACATAAGAGGCTGTTTCAAAAGCCATGAGAAAATGGGCATGAATAGATTATCCAGATAGACTCCTGTGATAGACACATAAAATGATGTGCCGATATTCTGAGCATGTTTTAGAGATTTGTGCAGCCAAATAATGATGAAATAGATGTCGTAAATATGCCATGAGCATAACATTGAAAAAGTATTTTTTTCACAGAACACAGTTCTTATCTCTATAGTCAATATTTGATTTATACTCATTTCTATTTCCTCATATTCAGTCAAGGAGGGAAAAAGTGGATTCATCTCTAAGTGATTGATCACCACAGCTTTACTCTGCAACATTAGGAGAAAGAAAAATTATGAGAGAATGCAGACTTTGAACAGCCATTCTGATTAGTAAAAGTCCTCTTGATAGAGTCAGAAGAATTGGAGTTGAGTTTTCAGAAGCACCATTGTTTCTTCAGAGTGTTAAGGGTGATTGACACATGTTCCAAAAAATAAAAATTCTGCTAGTTATTCTGAAGATTAAATGGAGGATAACAGGTAGCATATGGTTTGTCTTTTAAAAAGAATCCCAATTAAAAAGTCAGTTTTAGCTTCATGGGGAGGTGTTTACTGACTGAATGGGCAATGTCATAAAGTATGGTATCCAATAAATAGAGAGGTTAAAGTGAAAGTATATACACTCTGATTAATGGAAGATAAGAAAAGCCAAGTGCCTGGGCAGAAGTAAGACTTCTACGAAATTCACAGTACCAAATCCACAGCAGGTTCTCACAAGAAATATCTTCCAGGGTCAATATTAACATGCACTTGCTATGGTTGATGTGCTGAGCTAGGAGGTATCTCAGGACACACAAGGTGTTTTTGTCGTTAAGACACCCCAATCTAATTAGGGATAGTGGACACAACCTTAAAAAGATAAGTGGTCTCAAATGTGAGCCTGAGCCGCTCTGGGAAGGCATAATTGAAAAACTGGTTGTAGAAGAAATAATAGTATTTGTGTCTGGTAATGCTCTAATAGCTGGTATTACAGCAGTTAGGGAAATAAGGACTCTGCTCTCATGAAATTTAATTCTAGTGGGATTAATCAAATTAAATATGCTAAGGGCAGAATCAAGCAGGGTACATTTTGAAGGCAGACAAATAGACAACAGACAAGAAGAACAAACTTTGCCTCTTCAAGAAAATACCCTTTCTCACAGAGAGAAAACTGAAAAAGCACCTTGAAGGTGGTTGGTATTTTATATACAAGACGCTCTACGTATACCATGTCCCTTTCTCCTGAAACATATCTTCCTCTCACTTGCAAATGAGAAAACAGAAGTTTGGTCAAATGGCACTTAGCTAAAATACAAAAGCTTGAATCAAATCTAAGTCTATCAGATGCCAGTGCCTATGATCATCTCATGGCACTAGGGTAATCAGGATCCTTGCTTTATTACCAGTTGTTTTCCATGAGTATTTCAGCAAGTTCATCTTCAAGTCATTCCTGACAGAGTCTTCTTACTCTGTCTCCTTTTAGAAGGCATCATAAATCTTAAAGGTTGTAGTCTCTTTGCAATACAGGCCAAAGCAGATAAAACAAAAAGCTAAAGAAAATAAGAGAAGGGTAAATGAAGCATGTCCTCAAATCATCTACAGAGCATCTTCCTCTTGCTTGATGTGACTGATTGCAGCCTCAGAGTGCTGAAGGAACTTGGCCTTGGCTCATTTGGCTGGGAAGGCCCTCCAGAGTTGGTCTGGATGATTCATCAGGAAATGAAGCTCCCTCCTGCCCGTGGTTTGTGGAACAGTGGGGGATGACTTGGAATCTTGCCGATCACTTCCAGAACCGGAGAATTTACTGTGCTTATATTAAAACCTCAAATGTAGGGCACAGGCCAGGGAATATTTGGAGTTTGCTATTTATCCAGAATACTCTATAATACAGACTTGATTTAATTGCTCTCATGACTGCTTAAGATGTATTTAAGCAAGCATAAAACTTTCACTAGGGTTGATGCTTTCCCAAAAGCTGGTAAAAACTTTTCAGCCCAGATGAGAAGCAGGCCAACTGTTGGGATCTGTGAAGACAACAGCAGAGACTTCATGGTGTAATGCTGGGGGTCCTTTCAATTCTGAGCAGCCCGCCTCTATATCTACTAGCTCCATTCCAGGAGGACTGCGGGGCAGCTTTCAAGAAACTGGGCTTCAAAGCACCCAGGAGGCTCCTCAAACTGAGAGGAGTCCCATGACCAGTAGGAATCTCTTTAAGAAACTGTAAATGTGTGACCTTGAGGAAAAGGTGCACTTTCATGAAAAGAAAAAAGCCCCCATGGTAGCTGGCAGGATATTGAAGCCAGAGGAGCCCAACAGTGGCATCAAGCTGCGCTGTAAATCCTAGACATTCACAAGCCCTAGGCTGCAGAATCTGTCCTAAGTTTTGCTTTGTTTCCTGTCAATGGTGTTAACAGCTCTGCCAACATTCCGCAATTGTGCACGGAGGACAATGCTCTAAGAAAAATCAGTACAGTATTGTTTTATTTTTATGCCATATCCAGAAAGAAAGATCTCATCAATTCATTGTAATACATTTGTCATTTTAGTCTGAATAAATGCAAGGCTATGAGAAAATGCTGATACCAGTTGTCAGAGAAAACTATTTACAATTGTCCCTCCCTTCTTTCTTTAGGCAGTTTCATTATAATCTTTTCAGCTTCACAGAGAGATGAATAAAACTTGTGCACTGAGTGTAAAGTGGACGACTGAACTGCATCAATTACGACCTTCACTTTTAAGGTTAACAGTAGGGGGAAAAAATGTTGACTTTTCAGAAGTTTGGTTAATATTTTCCGGGAGAGGAGGTACTTTTTTCTTTTCTCTATTATGTCTCATGGAATTGGATTTTGTGTGAAGACCTTAAATTCATTTGTTAATTGATTTATTTATTACTCATTCAATACTTAATGAGTGTTGGCTACGAACAAAACACTGGATTAGTCCCTGGAGATACTGCTGTGAACATGACCTCTGAGGTTTTACTACAATCTAGCAAGGGAGATATCTTCATAAGGAAAGAGGAAATTCTACCATCAAAATCAGGGTTTTCAAAGAAAAGGAAGAGAACACTAACAGGCACAGGCGACCCTATCCGACATTCTTACACATCCCTCTGCCAAGTGTCTGATGAGCTTAAATTAAATCTCTGACTTTTGACTTTCCAGTCAAAATACCCTTATTTTTCTAAGTTTGAGAATAAGCCACTTTGAATAGAATGCAGGAGAGGCAAGGAATCAAATGCTGTTAACTCCTTTTTCATTTGACTTTGCTGAATTCCTTTTTGTTTGCTTTTTAGGATAAAGGAAACTGATGCATTTAATTAATAACAGGTGTTAAGAGACACCCTAAAAATAGCTTTTGAAACATCAGTCTGTTGTTCCTGTTAATTTAATACTGATTTTATTTAAGTATCTGCATGTTTTTTTCGAATGTTTTCATCATCACATTAGGGACTTACCTTAGGCCCTTCTATGTGTTTTTTTTTTTAATATTTTTTTTTGTACAAATTTTTATCAGTATTTAGGTTTTATCCAAAACAAGCATTTCCCAAACTTCAGTCATTTGTGCAAAACCTTAACAATTTTTTTTCATGTATTCATCCAAGTTCTTCTTCAATTATTTTGTCATATCTGATTGTCAAGTCTACTACTATGCGCACAATATTTTGTTTAAATGCACTTGCTTTTTTTTAAAAAAAACCCTCAAGCTAGTTTATTTTTAAAAGAAATTTTATATTATTACATAAAGGAAAAATCCCAGTTTTGCTTACAATAAACAGAAAGTGAGAGCAAAAAAAAAATAATGTTAATAAATGTAAACTGACATTCCTATATTCTATACAGAGGGTTCAGAGTCTTCTCACCTTTTATTAAACCAGAAGACTCAGCCCATGATGGCTAATGCTAAAGACATACTCAGACCCATCCAAGACTTACTTAGGTATAGGAAGGACTAAAAATATAAACAATGCTTTCCTTGCTATGTGATTGAGCATATTTAATGCAAGATCTGGAATCTCGTAAGCCTGAATTTCTTAGGGCACTTCAAAGGGCTATGATATGGCCACACTCTAGGCTCTGGTGGGAGTGACTTTGGACTATGAAGAGGCTGCCTTCCCCATTGCCAAGGAGTTACTGTAGTAAACAGGGGAGAGTGGTTATTTCAAACAACTGTTTCTTTCCTTCAACATCTATAACATTGACTTTATTCCACTGTTCAGAGATAGGGGATAACTTAAGGGAATCCACATGTCTCCTCAACAAAGCTTTAACACCAGCAGCCTGTGACGTCTGTCACCGACTTTCCATGGCATGCTTCCTGTATTAATTATTCTTCTCTTTAATTAACAGTCTGATTCTTAAAAATAAACTTTACAGTATGTGGATATGAGTGATTGTTTCTAGTCAGCAGAACAGAAGGCAATAACACTAGATCATGGCTGAACTCCCTCCAATAACATACTACCCAGCAATAATGACAACAGGAAGCCATTTATCAGGCCTGGGTTTCTCCTATTTCATCTAGAAATATAAATATCTTATTTTTAATAGAGAGAAAGATGAGCTGAGAAGATGATGATGGATCAAGTGGATGACATCAGGGTCCAGCCAAAGCTTTTAAACATGACATTTTTCAAATCATGGGGAAGAGAGAGCAGAAGAAGAGGAGAGAATATCAAACTGCATTTTACAAAAGCAGACCAAGCTAAACGATCACACATCACGTTCTTTCCCGAGTCTGAGAGCAAATCTCAAGTTTCTTAAGGTCTATTCCTCCTTCGATATTGTCACATTGCCGAGAAATGGACGTATAATCAGAAAGGATGGTTTGTTGACAGTGAAAGGAAATAGTTGATACCTTACTACAAATTCATCATGTGGTATTTTTACAGAAGAGCTTGTTGTTTCAGGAAAATAAGAAGTACAGGGATAGAAATTGCTAAGGCTGACCTAGGTCAAGAGAGAGAAAGGCTATCCAGGTATGTGCTCGTAAAATACAGGGACAAGCTCTGAACAGAATATTCCAGGCTTTCATAGGTGATGGAGTGCAAATGATTTTCAGTAAATGTGCACATGACACTAAGCTGAGAGTTTAGATGATATTTTTTAAAAAACGAACCATTTAATAAAATGTATTTCCCTATAGAAAGAATACTTTGAAAATGTGAATTGGAAGGAGGAAGCTTGAAGCTGGGATAATATTTACCATAATCTTTTCTTCCCCTATGGAGTAAGTATTCCTATGGATAGAGTGATATCTTTCTAAGTATCTCAGATGTCTTTTTCCCCCCAGGATTCTTGTACTTAAAAAGTAAAAATATAAAAGCAAAAAAAAAAAAAAAAAAAAAAAGAGGAAAAGTTACCATGGGAGCGTCTGAGGGGAATCAAAGAAGAGAGTTTTAGGAATTGATCTCATTCCACCATTTGCCATATTGTACCTGTCCCTAGTTTGCAAATAACAGAACCGCTGTAGAAGCTGGTTCTTAGCAGTTCTACGTGGCCTGCAGATGAACCATGCTGTACAAGGTAAAAGAAGATGGATAGCAGTTATAGGAAACCTTCATTGTAGAAAGGAGCAGGGGGTTGCTGCTAAATTGTCTAATTTTTTTTTTCAAAAAGATACTATACAAAGCTTTTGGTCATAAAAACGGCCTGTAGCAAGCAATGCATTTTACATAAAGGAAACCTTCCCAGGAAGGATGGTTATAAATTTAATTATAAGCTCTTCTCTTTGCATAAATTTGGTTTAGTCTAAATAAGACTTGAAACATGAAACAATGTCCATGGAGTACAATTCACCAATTGTACTTTTAATTATGTTCACATGCATAATTCATAAATACACTGCATGGACAAGAGGAAAGAAAAGATAAGAAGGAACAAAAGAGATGAATTTTCCATCAAACAATTACTATATAAATAGACAACATATTTAATACATTAGTTAGCAAAGTGATTCTTTGTTCTTGCCAGTCTGGGGCTTAAAAACGTTAAAAGAATCCCCAAACGTACATTGTTACATTTTGCTAATGTCTCTTTTAAATGAAAGAAATAGGGATTATCCTTTTTTATGGAGAAAAAAAAAACCAAAGTAAAAAAGTTTTCCTAAAATGTGCAGATTTCGGTATGGTAGACATAGCATATCACAATATATAATATTGTAGTAGATTCTAGTGTGACTTCTTAATATGAAAACATTAAAGAATGGCATTATTGTCTCATTAAGTGGTCTCTCTCTCTCTCTTTCTGTCTCTCTCTGTTTTGGTGCTAAGTATTGTCATTTCATGTTGCTATGAAATATTTGCTTTGTATAATTTAGTCAACAGTACAGTATATGCATGATACCGGAATGAAGTCTGAGAAACAGTGGTGAAAGACATTACCAAAGAGTCTATACTATTTCTCCAACTCTGTAATTTTTATGAAAGCATTTGATTTGATAGAGTCAATTATAGCCTTATTTCTGAGATGAAAAAATTAAATACAATATTGGTTAGCAAAATTATATGTTAAATTCTGAATGGAAGCTTTGCATTTAAGCATTCTTATTGCAAATTCTTTTTTTTTTTTTAATGTAAAGAAAACCCTTTTGGTTCCTGGTGCAGTTTTTAGACAGCCTGATAAATAATACCACATTTTCATGATCAATTTCAGAACCATTAGCACTAGATAAGTCAGGGACATGGCAACAAAATGTCAGTTCCACTTCCGGTATAGCCATGGAGATCTTCATTCACATATGTGGCAACAGAGTGCTCTGTAATACTAAATGTTGAAATAGTACAGGTTTATTCACCCAGTCTCAAATAGCACTCCAACTGTGGGCTCTTTGCTAGTTCATCAGCAGGACTCACTCTATTAAATGTTTCTGAAGAAACCAAGCAAAATGTGCACAGCTTGCAGACACCAAGTTATACCTGCTCAGATCCTTCTAAACTTTTCAATTAGATCCACTCTTCCTACCTGGGGGCAGGTGTAGGTGGTTAAGGCAGGAACCAGAGTGAAAATATAATAGAACCTTCCTCCATATAGAACCGATAGTCAAGTATTAATTGTTAAATGCTGATATCCCTGCCATACAGGTTGTTAACATTTTTACATATCATGCCTGCTTTGATATGGACAGAAACAATGCAAGTATGGAATTCGTGTTTTAACAGATAAGGGAATATTTACCCTTAAAAATCTTATGAAAATCTGAATTTGTTTAAAATATGAATCAGCCTATATGGTATAGCCATGAAAGGAAATTTTCTGCCTAGAAAATTTTTTGGCTTCTTATGATCAGCATTTGATATCAAATTTTCTTCTACCAAAAATGTTGATAATAACAATGTGTATCTTAGATAACTGTGTGGAAGATTAAATAAAATAATACATAGCAGTGCTTTGAAAAGTGTCTGGCATACTGAAAATACTCAAAAATATAACTGCTATTGTTATAAATGTCATCATCATCATTATCATGATCATCATCATTTTGTTGAGAATGAGTTTTGAGGATTCAGTGACAGATGCACAGTTCATTGGGAGGAAGGTTTCTTTTTATGATTTGGTTCGTAAGAATTATTAAGAGCCCACGTCATGCCTAATATTGTAAGCACACAGTGTGACACCTAAGTGTAAGGTGTAACACCTCTATATGTAAAGCTCAAAATCTACGTGATTGCATGAATATTTCAGGCTGCCTACAACGTAGTTCAGGAAACAGTGCTTTCCATGGCCCTAAAGGAGGTGGCTTTGCCATCTGACCTTGAAAATCAGGTAGGATGTATCCTAGGAGCAGCATCAGGAAAGGGAAGGATTTTGAAGAAATTTGGGTGTTTAGAGAATAACGAGGGGATTGTTCTGATTGGACAGGGCTGGCTTAAACCCTAGAAGAGAACCTAGATACCAAAGTTTGTTCTGGAAAATGCAAGAAGAAAAGTGTTTGCTTCGCCTTTGACTCCCACTGCCCTTACCTGAGGTCTCTTCTGCTTGGTGCCCTAGTCTCTACTGCATTCCGAGGGTGGTGCTGTCTGCCTGTCCAGGCCCATGCCCTGTGTTCTTTCCTCAGCCCACTCTCTTCCTTTCTGCTCTTTGAAATTTTATCCCTCTGTCACAGTCCCTTTGGATGGCTCAAAATGCCATAAACTGGATTATAAACAACAGACATGTATTGCTCACAGTTCTGGAGGCTGGGGAGTCCAAGATCAAGGTGCTAGCCCCTGGCACATTGAGCGTCTGGTGAGGGCTGTTTTCTCCTGATAACCTCACATGGTGGAAAGAAACAAGGCAGCTTTCTGGGGCTTCTTTTATAAGGACACTAATCCCAGTCATGAGGGTTACCTGATCACCTCCCAAAGGCCCCACCTAATGCCATCCCATTGGTGACGAGGTTTTTAACATATGAATTTTGGGCGGGGAACACAAACATTTAGACCATAGCACCCTTTTTTAAGGCCTGCTTTTTATTGTCACTGTTTGTTTCTTTTCTTTGTGTTCTTTCTTTTAAAAAAATTATGCATTCAGTGAAACTTTTTGAGTCTACTGTGTTACGTAGTCATGTCTCTCCTTGTTGATGATTAGTACATACAATCTGATCCTGAGCCAGAAGAACTAACCATCTATGCGACCACAGGTGAACTGTTTAATCTGTCTTCATCTCATTTTCCTCAACTACAAAAGGATGAGTTTAGATTGGACGGTCTTTAATGGCTCACTTAACTTTGTCGAACTTTGTCCTAGGTTTTTATTTCTACTGCTTATTGCATGTTATTCTTATTCAATTTTCTGATAAGTCTGTCTTATTTTTTCCCATGAAATGTTAAGCCCATTGAGAGCAGAGACTTTGATACCAGCCCATTACCTAACTCAGTGACTTTCATTTGTAGTGATTGAGTGCATCCCTCATAAAACTCACTGCTACCTATTCTTAACCTGTTATGAACATCATCTTCCTATCCCTTCCATTGCTTCCCAAAATGCCCTCAGTTTCTGGTCTCTGCATAATCCAAACAGTACGTATTTCATATTGACTTTCTGTGAGTGTTGGTATTTGTATTTTATAAACAATGGTAATTCATTGTATATAACAAAGGCAAACATCAAGAAGACGGGCGGCCAAGGTGAATCTGTCATTTGCCCTCATTTAGCAAGTACGACTCAGCCTTGTCAAGCACAATGCAAGAGAAATAAAGCTCCCCAAATCTAAATAAGACCCCAAAAGGCCACCATCTATTGCAGGCTGATGTGTTTATTTCTACAGTGTTACCACAGAGGGAACTGCCTTACCCTTTAGGCACCAAACACTGTCAGAGTTTCAGAGAGTTTTGTTTTTAATGCCATGTCCTTTTTATGCCAATTAGAGATAATCTCCTTGGGCTCTTAAGTAATTTGTGTAATCTCAGGCACACTGAAAAGAGTCACAAATCCTTTGCTGATTGGAAGATATTGTGGAAACTCCTCAGGCATTGTTAGAAATTAGTAGAAACTTTTAAGTCAGTGTGATGTCTTTTTCCCTCCATTCTTTATCATATAAAGAAAGCTTCCTACACAGATTAATGTATAAATTGAGCACACACACACACACACACACACACGCACCATCCACAGCTGAACAATCTTAATGAACCTAGGAATTAGAAATTTTTTCCCAAGGGAACAAAATACTTAGATTAAATACTGAGATAATTTTACTTTCTTGTGGTCCTTTACTATCCCAGATATTTAGAAGGATTAACAACCCTGGAGTTTATTAGGAACTCTCTTTACTACATTAGGCAACAAACTTCAGTAGAAGGAGCAGACTGGAATGGCTTAATTAATTCCTGATTAATTATAACTATTATGTTTTCTCATTCTAATGCTATAATACCTGAAAATGACCCTAGCAACATTTAAGTAGTAACCTTCATATAGAGAAATACACTTTTATGTTAGTGAATGGTCAATTTTAGCTATCTTGGAAAGGCCCTTGTGACCAGCCTTGTACACAAGGGAAAGAGAGTGCTCTGATCTAAACACTCCTCATCGCATGCCCCACTGCTGCCGTGGCCATGTCAACGTGCTTTGCCGTGTTTCCTAGTAACCACCAGTCCCAGCACACAATTTTTTGGCAGGTGTGTTTGAATTGAACCTCTTGACTCAAAATAAGAATATCTTTCTTTCTTTTTTTTTTTGAGACAGAATCTCACTCCGTCATCAGGCGCCAGGCTGGAGTACAGTGGCACGACCTCGGCACACTGCAACCTCCGCCTCCTGGTTTCAAGCAATTATCCTGCCTCAGCCTCCCGAGTAGCTGGGACTACAGGCGTGTGCCACCATGTCCAGCTAATTTTTTTGTATTTATATTAGAGATGGGGTTTCACCATGTTGGCCAGGATGGTCTCGATCTCTTGACCTCATGATCCGCCCACCTCGGCCTCCCCAAGTGCTGGGATTACCGGCATGAGCCACTGCACCCAGCCAATAAGAATGTCTTTTGCCTTCCAGCCCTGAATTAATGTATATTATCATCTAAAATCCAAGGTTCGTAGCCTGTATCAGACAGAACTCATAGATTAAGTCCCAGTTTGACCAAGTGAGCATTTCTTTGTCTTTTGTGGCATGTATTCCCCCTCATAACTCTTTTGTATGTATATACAACTAGTTTTTTATGTATACAATATGGGTATTGTTTCTCATTTATTCAAATTTTGCTTTGTAATTTATATTTCTTTCTTCTTTTTTTTCTTTTTGGGGTGAAGTCTTGCTCAGTTGTCCAAGCTGGAGTGCAGTGGCATGATCTTAGCTCATCACAACCTCTGCCTCCCGGGTTCAAGCAATTATCCTGCCTCAGCCTCCCTAGTAGCTGAGACTATAGGTGCGCACCACCATGCCTGGCTAAGTTTTGTATTTTCAGTAGGGACGTGATTTCACTGTGTTAACCAGGTGGTCTCAAACTCCTGACCTTATGATCTGCCCACTTTGGCCTCCCAAAGTGCTGGGATTACAGGCATTCTTTAATAAACATTGATAATCTACTTTATGACACACAATCACAGTATAAATAGGCATCCAAAGACATGTAGAAACAAATGGTCAAAAAATGGTTGAAACTTTTCCTTTATTTTATCTACACAAACACATGCACAGCTAAGGAAGCTCCCCAACCATTTATGATACTTCCTTGTTTTTTGTTTTTGGGGCTTCAAAAAAGATCCTTGTTCTCATCTTGTGAAAATATGGGCTTGACTGAAGAGCTATTAGGATTACTTAGAGTTTAATAAGAAATTTATACAGCATCATGGCTTTCTAATACACTAACCATAACTACTCTAGAAAATGGAATTATCACATGCCATTCACAAAAGCATAAAACATAAAAATGCTTAAGAAATATTTAAAGAGCATGAGAACATTTAGATTTTGTTAAGAAAACTATAGAACTTCACTGAGAGATTTAAGTACACACGGAGACATATTTCTATGTAGAAAAATGGAACATTTAAGTATATAAATTTATTCCAAGTAAAATTGTGGATTTGTTGCAATTCCTATTAATTGGATGGGGATATTTTTTATTGGTGTTAGGACTTGAAAAAGTGATCTATTTCTTTTACAAAAAGTGACTGAAAGGAAATACATCAACATGTTTACAACAATATTCTCTTAATACTTTTAAGTCTCAAATTTCCTGAAGTAAACATGTTTCCCTATCATTTGTTATTTTCTTATGACAAAAGCACTTTTTGGAAGAAATTCAGTGTAACAATCTATGCACCTTTCCAGAGTTTGAAATCCTGTGACAGTGGCATGATAAAACGAAGGGCAGATATCTCTTGGTTGGCCTTAGAGACAGACTTTGAAGAATATGCAGAGTGATTTAGAAACAATGAATACAGGAAACAAATATCTTCAGATCGCCATATGAAGGCATCCAAATTAACAGAGGACAAAATTCGGGTACTGGAGAGACATAAACCACGAGAAACTTTTCTAGGAGATATGCAGTTACATTGACAGGAAGGTGGAGGTCATTGGTCTTTACCCCTACCTAATTTGCATGGGTTACTATATTTTGCAGGAGCCAAATAGCTGAAGGGGTAGAAGTCGTCTTCCATGTCAACTGCTATTTACTTAGAAGGAGAACATGTATTCAGGGGATAAGATGGGGTGTGTAGGGACTGTGTTGTGCAGGCAGGGCGATGTGGGGAAAGACGAATTTGTCTTTCTCCCTAATGGAAGCCCTGACCCCCTAGGGAGCTACAGGTCTGCTCCTGAAGGGCCTCGGGCCTGACTTGTCCACACAGGGCCATGTTAGCAGCAGTGACTCAAGGGACGTGTATACGTATGTAAATGAGAAATAGAGACACGTCAACAGATGCAAAAAAAAAAAAAATGTATGTACGTTGAGGTCTTTTAACCATGATAGAATATTCATGCAGAAGTTTTTTACATTATCAGGTCTTTAACTGTTTATACTTTGTACAGACAATGCATTGATTATTTTCAATTTCAAATGTCATTTAAAAAGTAAAAAGATCTTACCTAGGTAATCGGAAATTCAGCGACAATTAATTGCAGGAAGAAAAGTGATCTGTTCTGAAATGTTCCACTCAAGAAAGCATATCACAAATATTATACTGAAAGACAAAAAAGTAAATCAGTTTTTCTTTCCAAACGAACTAGGTAAAAACAATTTCACTCATGAGCTGAGAAGCTAAGTGCTAGCTTCTTGTGTAAAGGTAGCAGTACCAGCAGTGATGCCACTTTTGAGAACCCAGGCTTGAAACAGAAGTGCTCCCAGAACTTCAGGTGTCTCCAGCCCACACGATCGCCCATAATATTTCATGTATGAATTTGCAAGACATCTGAAAGTATAAGAAATTGCATTCATTTATTTCTCTTCAGGTTCCCAGAACACTACTCAGTTTTATGTAATGCAAGAACAGTGCAGTTTGACGTGGGGAGTCATCACAGCTCCAACCAGCTGCCTCTTTGGGATTCGTAGCACTGTTTTAGATTTCGGCTTCCTGCTTCACGTTTCTGCTTCGGTTTCCTGATGTTTCACCATCACACCAAATGTCCTTTCAGAGCAGAGTTCTGTTTAAACACTTTCTTTTATTAAATGTGGTACAGTTAGTAGGGCTGGATTATATTACATAAAACTACCTTGGCAAATTAATTACTACACATCATCTTGTCATGGCAAACTTATACGTGCACACATACAAATGCAGTAAATCATTACTGTGGAGTAAATGGGTTGCTATAAAACATGTATTGCTACAGTTATAGGAGTTGTAATTACTTTATCATCATGGGCCTCATAGGTCTACCCAACAGCACCACAAATGTCTGTACAGTCAAAAAGCAGACAATCAAACAGTTGTGTTGATATATACAAAACAAAACAAAAAAATCAGGTTTAGTTATTCTCCACCCACCATCCCAAATCTATCAGGTCCCTTGCTACCATATGGAAATAATGGAGGGCTGTTGTCAGGTTCTCTTTGCATTAAGGTTTTCTGGAAGGAATGTATCTTTTTTGTTTTTGAGATAATCATTTTCAAGAATTCTTAATCACCTGTCAAGTGAAGTCATGAGTTTTTAGGCTTGTTTTCTAGTATTCAATTTTTCATGATTTCCAGAGAACAGAGATAATCACAAAAATTTTTGCAAATTTCACACTGATAATTACTTTTTAATATATTTATAATAGCAACTAAAGCTGTACACATTTCTAACTAACACAGCTTAGTTGAAGTTACTTAACAAAATTGCATAAGCCAATATTAATCGTGTACATGTTTACTTCATCTAGTACTTCCAATAGCCCAGCTGTCCATAGAAATTTTCAGATGAGGAAAATGAGGTATAGTAAGATTTAGTAAGTTACCCAGGTCACACACCTAGTGAGCAATGGAGTCAGAATTCAGTCTCTGGTAGCCTGGTCCTAGAACCCTGCTTCTAACCACTGTCCTGGTCTCTACCACTTCTCTATTCCTCCCTGATCCTAACACCCTTCTCACTGTATTCATCATTGGCCTGAGTTTTTACTAGAGTACAAGGTCTGGAGGCAGAGCCTTGTTTTCACTGTTCACCACTGTGAATGTAGCCCCTGGGGAAAATGGTAGGCAATAAATGCCAAATGAATGAGTGAATGATTAAAGCGTTGTATCTCTCTTTTAAATTGTTTTCAGACTGCCCTTTACCATAAGTCTGTGCTTGAGCCATGCAAAGAGAAAGGTGGAAAAGGCAGAACCAATGTGAGGCCTGGAGAACCAGGGCAGGGATGCTTGGAGACCCCTGGTGTAACAATGGTGATACCAAGGTGGGGAAAGAGGCAGAGGGAACCTGCAGCCTTTTAAATACCACAGTTACTATCATCCCTATGCTTCTGGGGACTTTAGCACCAGAGGAATTTAGGCCATAGTGCAGGTACCCGAAGGAAGAGCAACAGTGATGCACCCTCTCAGCACTGCTACCGGCCTTTCAGATTCAGTTCAGTGTTGCTGTACAAATGGCATCAAGCAGCATGATACTGAGCCATGGCTTTATCCCTGTGGTCCTTCTCAAGACTTCTGAAGTAGGGAGCTAGCTTCATTGTGATTTATGGGCCTGGAAGCTTCGTTGGCATAAATTAGTGAAGGAAGATGGAAATGGTCGAGAAAAAAAAGGTAGATTCCAGATTCTGGTGGAATGGGCTACATTTGGGATAACATATAATACATCTCCCAGGGACCCCCAGAAAAATTTAGAAGAATGAAGAGAAGGGCGGAGCTGTTTTAATAGTTCAAGACAGAGTTAGGTAAATACCATTTTTATACCCAGACTGGTGTAAAAGCTCCATTTTTATACCCAGACTGGTATGGCCTGAGGATCTACAGATCACATTTGATTATGTATAGAAACAAATGATGTAGGGACAACAAACCAACCTACCAATTTATAAGGCATTTGTAGGGGGGACATGGAGTGAGGGTAAAGTTCACTAAATCAAAAATGGTTCCTGTGTAAAGCCTGAAGAGCCTTGGGTCTTGAAAACATGTGCTTGTATCACATACCTGCATGTGATGTGTTGGAAGCATGTTAGCAGAACAAGGGATACCCAGTCTATGTGATTTGCTGGCCAGTTATTTCACTGAAATAACTAGCAGCAATAAATGCAAATTTAATGGACACAACTAATGCTCTGGAGAACACATCAAGTTTCTTGGATAAATTTCTATATCTTTTAATAACAGTTGAAAAATGGTTCTCTCTTAATTAAAGTGAGTGGGGAGAGGGTCCATAGGAAATGAAACAGAAGTGTTGGATCATGGGTTGGGGTATGAATTCCAGAGCTGGGGCAGGATTGAAGTTTCCAACGTAGGGCTTCAACTTGGGAACTTTTTAGTAAAACAAGCATACCTTGCTTGGTCGACAGGGGCTATTTGGACACTGCTTTTTTTTGGGAGGTGGGACAGGGTTCATGTTTGATAAGAGTCAAGAACCTTCTCTAGCTGGGCAACAGTGTTTGTGGAAGGCAGTAATGTTTTTGTTCAACCACAAAGGGACAGAGCCAGGAAAGAAGTTAAAGACTTCAAAGGTATCACACTTTGTAGAGAAAAAGAATATTTACAAGGGCACTCTGAACCTCAAAGAAGGAGGAGACAAGCTGCCCACCCTTTTTGCTCCAACCTGTCTGATGTGACTTTCTACATGTTTGTCATCTACATTTCTGTAGCTGGACTAGCCCTTGCAGAAAGTCTCCTTAATTTCATAGTTGCACAAATACTCCTTCTTCTTGATCAATCAGTACTGCTTTGCCTGTTCTCTTTTTCTATTCGCTGATGTTCGCACACTGAAGAGCTGCCTATAAACCTGCTCTCTTTCTCTATTCTCCACTTCTTTTCCCTGCCAGTCCACAGAGGTCTAGGGAAGTGTCTGGGATGGCAGAACAGGTTAGAGGTGAGAGACAAGAAAAAGTGAAGTCCCAATGTCCACTTCTCTCCTTTGCTATCACTATTCCAGATTTACTGTCCTCAGCCAGCTCTCCATTCTCACAATCGAAAATCGTGAAGACTGCTATTCTGCTAGAAATTGGAGGATTTTCTTTCCTGACCTATTCTGCATTTGCTGCTGCCCAAAAACTCAAACCTTTTGCTATTATTGCAGGAGTCCTCCTCATGTCCATACCTGGCCTTGATTTCTGTAATTATATATTAGGGACAGCTGGGTCTGAGACTGAATTTTTTTTTCTTGTAAGGTGAGCTAAATCTTACCCTTTTCTTTTGTGTACCCTACTCAAAGACCTCTGTGCATGGAAGAGAGCCTTACTGTTCCAATATTTTACTTACACAGGTGTCGGCACTATCACACTTGAAAATTGCAAAGACTGCTATTCTGCTAGAAATTAGAGGATTTTTTTCCCTTCCTTAATCTAGGTTTGCTGGTGCCATTGAGTTGGGGCTGGAGAGTTGTAATCCCCTCTTCACAGCAAACATGAAGGTCTGGGAGGTCACAGAAGGTTGAGAAGTTCCACATCCTTAGAGACATTCCAGACATCCCAGAGCAGTGGAATTCTCATGCTATGCAATATAAAAAAATATGTTAGCACAGATTTTATCTACATTGTTATAGAATACATGTTGTGGAATAAACAGACTTTTTGTGGGCTACCCCAAGACACTAATTATGTAACAGCTGGGCTGTCCTAAGTTCCAAATAAATGGCTTTCTTGAGAGGACCCACCTCTAAATCAGGTGCTACATGTGATAGGCAAAATAATAGCTATAAAAAGATATGAATTATTGCATTATATATATGTGTGTCTGTGTGTGTATTTTGTGTATATTTTCTTATACAGTATAGTTTTTTAAAATACTTAAATATTTTATTTAGATTTAAAATTATACCACAAATTTTCCTTTTTTGAAAAAGGTATTAATGGATATACTCCAGCTAATCAAGAGTTGAACTAAAACTAGAGACAAATTTACGGTGAAGCTATTAAAGCTTTGGCTTCAGGGCCCAACATTTATGGGCCCATCCAAGGCTCTGGGGGTGGAAACTGTGACTGATATTTTTACTGTGATTGGTTAAAACCACTGTCCCCATCTACTCTGATTCCCCTCCATTCCTCTCCTCATGGCCTATAACTCTAGGATGGCCCTAAAAATTTTTCTAAATAATCATTTTATGCCTAATTTTGAATTCACAATTTAGTGTTTTTTTTTTCCTTAAGGAGTTCTCCTCCAAGGTTATAAAATTCACATTCCTCAAAACCTAGATCTGCCCTGCTTAAAGTCAGAACTAGGGTTTTTGATGTGAAAGGACTGATGGTGAAGGTCCATGTGAGAAAGCATAGAATGGAATCTAAAAAATTCTTTGAAATATGCTGACAACATTGAACACAAACGTATACATATTTTTGAAGCGTGTTTGTCACATAAAATATTTTATGTTATGCCATGAAGCAGAATGCAATCCTACTAATAAGTTACCAATTGAGACCTGCTTTCAAAATTCTTCTCCTTAATCCAGGCTGTAGGCATTCAGTCTGCAAGCTGGGCCACAACTGTACCATGATGGTAAGCAGGTTGACCAATTAGTATGTAGTTAAGATTTTTGTTTAATTTCTTGCTACTCAAAGTGTGGTTCATGAATCATCAGCATCTACATCTCCCAGGGGCTTGTTAGAAATTCAGAATCTTCCAGCCCTGGCTCCATTGAATCAGAATCTGCATTTTAATAAGATTTACATGTGTTTTTATGCACAGTAAACATCACTACAAAAGCCTATTATACTTTTGATTGGCAAAGAATATTTGGAAATTGGTTATTTCTTTGAATTTAGATACATACAGTAATCTTACTGTTGGAACACAGCATAAAATTTATCCCAGAGATCTGGACCTGATATGTTTACCATATCGAATTGAGTACTTTGGGAAGTCTGAATGATTTTTCTTGGAATCCTGGTCTCCTCCCCTTTCTGCCAATGTTTCAACATGAAGAAGGAGGTCTCTTGGTGTCAGTTGCTTAACGAACCTTTCCTTGCAGGTGATTGGCAAACAAACCCAGTGGAAGGAGTGTGTCTGCCCCTTCTACCTGTGGCTCTCATTATTGACTGCCCATGGTTTTCATGACCTCTTTAGTTTCATGGCCTCTCTAGTGCTTTCTCTTTTGCTTTCTAAATAGACAACAGCACTTTCACAAGTTGAGATTTTCAGATCACAGGGAAGGCTGTAGTTAGTTAAACGTTGGGAGCGAGTTTGATATTGGATTCATTCTGAAACACCCATCCCTGCTTCCTCAGGCTCCTCTGCCATATTGCTTATTCTTCTGTTAGGAGCACTTACTTCATTTCATTCATTTTGTCTTATTATATTTGCTATATGCCTGCCTTTCCAACTGGATTATAAACTCCTTAGAGGCAAAGATAATTCATATTCATTTTTATCCACCCCATCACATCTACATTTTGTACAAGGTCTTACATATACTGCATACTTTCTGACATGTAAATTCACATGTCAGAAATTTGCTATATACAGATCTGTGTATTGACAGTCTCTCTCTTTTTAAAATTAGATTTGTTGTCATGGAGACATCAATGATTGTGACTTATAGATTAGAGATAGCAATTGAACAATAAGTCTTGGTTATTGACTAGTAGGATGCTAATGTTGTATTTCCACAGCCCCAGTTATAGCAGATGGACTATAGCACTCTAAAATTTGATCTAGTAACATTCATTAAAATCTGTGAATGAACCAGATGGTAAAGAGTTGTACTGGGGAGAGTGGGCTTAGATGTGATAGAGTCATAATTTTCTGGTAACATCTTTTCTTTTCAAATGTTATGACCTTTCAAAAAGTTTCTTTCATCCCTCATTCCACTATTTCATGTCATCCATAAAATCATGGAGAGACAGAGTAGACTCCCTGGTTTGAATTCTGGCTCGGTCACTTCTCAGTGCTGAAACTGCTCTGTGGCTCCAATTCTTTTTGCAAACTGAGAATGATAAAAATGTTTTTAAAAAATATGTAATTGAGACATAGAGCAGTGCCTGCTACATAGATGTTACAGGCGCTGTATGTCTGATGTTATTATCCTTTAATACAAAGAATAAAAATAACAAGTCTCTGGTTCAGCTTAGAGGTACAAACACCTGCATATTTTGCATAGCCATTATATTTCAGTAAAAACCTGAGGGTACACACTGACAGATAATCCCTTCCATCCAGTGAAAACTTCAGCTAATGGGCTAAATGCCATTTCTCATAGATCTGAAGCTTCCCCACAGGCTATGGTGTTCCAATGTGTTATATTTTGGGTTGCTGTTCTTGTTTTTTCAGTCCTCCCATTGGCCCATGTGGTGGACAGACCCTAAGGTGACTTCCAATGAGTCGTCTCCTCCTCCTGGTGTCCACACTTTTGTTCAATCCCCTTTCCTGAGTGTGTATGTGACCCGTGACTTGCTTCTAACAAATAGAATATGGCAAAGATGGTGTAATGTCATGCCTGTGTTTACACTGTGCTATACAATCACTTCTGAGCAGATGCAGAGAGATTCTCCTGGCTGGCTTATCAAGTAAACAGCCATGTTGAGGAAGCCCACATGGTAAGGAACTATGAGCCTCCAACCTCTGTGGTGTGAGTGTGGCCTTCAGTCAATAGTCAGCCAAAAGCTATTCACTACAACAAAATAAATTTTGCCAACAACCTGAATGAACTTGGAAACAGATTCTTCCCCCATCAAGCCTCCAGATGAGTTGCAGCTCAGTCAGCATCTTGACTGTAGCCTGTAAGAGCTTAACAGAGCCCCACCTCAGCCAAGCTCGGACACCTGATCTGCAAAAGCAGTGACGTAATAAACGCATGTAGCTTTAGGTCACCATGTTTGTGGTAATTTGTTACACAGTCATAGAAAACTGATATAGTACAAGTATCAGCACATAAGCAGGGCTTACATGTGGCAATAGGTCCAGCAGTCTGGCATCTTCTTTGTTTTGTCTTATCAGCTATTTGTGGTGTTTGGAATCTTTTGAGGTGGGCTTGCATGAGCCAGCCCAAATTATTTTTAGGCTCAGTTCCACCTACAAGAAGGAGTCAGTTTGAGGTCATGTTAGAGCTACAAATATTTTTTCTTCTTTAATCATATTATTCTTTACATTCTCCTTACCTTTTAAAAAATTAAGACTTAATTTTTTAAGAAAAATTTTAGATGTCCAGAAGAATTGAGCAGATAGTATAGAGAACTTCTACAACCACCCCAGCCATTACACACCTGAACACAGTTTGACCTATTATTGACATTTTACCTCCATGCGATACATTTGTTAAAACTAATGAGTTAGTATTAATATACTATTTATTCACTAGTTATTAACTACAGCATAATATCATGTATCCATTATTATAGTATCAGATGGAGCAGATTTTTACCTAAAAACCTTCAATGCTCTGCCTATTCATCCCTCCCTTTCCACCCACCTCTTGTGACCACTGATTTTTTTTACTGTCTCCATAGTTTTGCCTTTTCCAGAATGTCCCATGGTTGAAGCAAGGTTTGTCTCTCTTTTTTTTTTATGGCTTAATGGCTTATTTCTTTTTCATTGCTGAATAATATTCTATTGTAAGGACACACCACAGTTTGTTTATCCATTCACTTATTGAAGGACCTCCAGTATGGGGCAGGTGCTGTAATCATTTGTATGCAGGTTTTTGTATGGCTGTAAGTTTTCAACCTAATTGGTGAATATCTGGGAACTTGAATGGTATAGTAAGAGCTAGATTGTATGGTAAGACTGTGTTTAGTTTTCTGAGACACTGTCAAGCTTTTTTACAGGGTTGCTTTGCCATTTCGCATCACCAAGGCAACACATGAGAGCTCCCTCTGCTCCATATCCTCCCCAGTATTGTCAGTCTTTTTTAAACTCCAAGCATTCTAATAGGTGGCTGGTGGTTTCTCATTGTTTTAATTTACAATCCCCTAATGACATATATGCCGAACATCTTTTTGTATGTTTATTTTCCCTCTGTACATCTTCTTTGATGATATGTCTATTCAGAAATTTTGCCTGTGTTTAAATTAGTTTTTTAAGTTGTTTTAAAAGTATACAGTATTTAAAATCTTTGTATACAGTATTTTGTATAACAGTTCTTCAACAGATATATCTTTTGCTAATATTTTTTCCCAATCTGGGGTTTGTCCTTTCATTCTTTTAACAATGTGTTTGGCAGAGCAGGTTTTAAATTTTGGTTAGAAGTGATCTATTTTTCAGTGTCATCATTGGCTTGGAATAACCTCTGAATACAGGAAGTACCTGGTTTTGAAAACTCTGGGAAAGAGATGACTAATGTGTTGTTATCAATATTTTTTCTGTTGTCTGGTCTTAGAAACCCACACCGTATTTTAAGTACATAGAAAAACAGAAGGTTTTGCTAAAACTTACAATTGAAGCTCAGCAGGATATTAAATCCCCAAATGCAAATGCATAACCGATGATTAATTTTATGCCCTCTCAAGTCTTTTTTTCCTGATAATTCAACTATGTAGGATCATATGAAGTGAAACTAGATAATTTAATTTGTGTTCTCAAAATTTGGATCACTTTGGCTTTTAAAGTAGTTATTAGAAGGGAACTAGGGAACTAAGTAATTCACTATATAACTTTTCTTTTAGAACAATTGTTGTTTATTTGAAGATGGACTTCAGTTGTTTTTTTTTTAATAAGATACCCAATTGCTATAGGGTCACTTGTGCAGCCCCCTTTCATACATTTACAACTTCTTTTTATGGCAAAAAAATCATACATTCAAAACTTCTTTTTATGGCAAAAAATTCATACATTCAAAACTCCTTTTTATGGCAAAAATTCATATATTCAAAACTTCTTTTTATGGCAAAAAAAAGCTCTTCACAATTTGGCTGTAACTTTCCTTCCCAAGATTATCAATTCCATTTCCACTCTCTTCACAGATGTATGTGATAATACTCAAAATTCTCAGTTAAACTTTATACTTTTGCATGAGCTTTCTGCTGCTTGAAAGGCCCATTCCACCCCAATTTTTGCCTCTCCTGGAAAGTGCTACTCATCCTTCAAGGTCCATTTCAATGCTCACTTCAGAGCAGAGGAGGCACTTTACTTCCATCTAGAACTCAACTCTACATTTATTGAGCTTCGAGCATGATATGCTTTGGTTGCGTCTCTGCCCAAATCTCATTTTGATTTGTTGCTCCCGTAATTCCCACGTGTCATGGGAGGGACCTGGTGGGAGGTAATTGAATCACAGGGACAGGTCTTTCCCATGCTGTTTTCATGATAGTAATTCTCATGAGATCTGATGGTTTTTATAAAGGAGAGTTCCCTCTTGCCTGCTGCCGTGTATGGTGGTTTCCCTTTCCACCATGATTATGTTTGCTGAGATCTCCTCAGTCCTGCAGAGCTAACTATGTGTCAATTAAACCTCTTTGCTTCATACATTACCTAGTGTCAGGTATATCTTTATTACCAGCATGAGAACAGACCAATACAGAGCACTTTCCATGGTAATTGGTTACTCCTTAAGACTTTCTCCTGGAGAGAAAGTTCCTGAAAGGAGGGAACATTTTTTTCTTTACATTTTTGCCTCTACAGCATTTAGTATGATGTTTGACTCATGGTAGCTACTCACAATGGTAGCTGGAATATCACAGATAGTAGAACTCTCTCCTGCAATCTCTACCTATTGCTACGGAAGCATCTGGTTGTATTAATGACTCATGAAAACTTTGTGACTGCCAGTCATAGCAGAAACAATTTTTTTTCAAATGTTTGCTGCTTTTATATACTTGAAGAAAAGAGGATAAGTTATTTTTTCTCTTTCTGCTGGTTAACAGATGTTACTCAGGTTGCAAATGGATACCACATTACATGCAAAGCATACCAGTTGTTTAATGTTGGATAATCTTAAAAGGCAAAAGAAGAAACTGTAAATGATGACCTTTCTCTAGAGATTGTTGTATTTCTTGGTGACATGCTGCTATGTAATAAAGAAATAAATTTTCTTTGGGAGAAAGCAAGTAGGGGAGAAGATTCCTTCTTGATGAATTCTTTTATTTTTAATACATGTTCTTCTAAGCCCAACATTAATCTTGTGTTTTACTATAATATCCTGAAGATACATGTGACTTTAGTCCTGGCTAATTCATAGTATAGAACTTGATTCCTATAAATGGTTATTGACTCAACAGGTATTTGTTAAGTCAACTCAACAGGTATTTATTGACTCATATTGATTCATATAGTTCTTTATTGATTCAATACCCATAAATAAGTTTTAATTGAGCAATCAAAGAGAAAAATGAATAAATTAATGAACTCAGGGGAGTTTGTCCCACCCTAATCCTTTCTAAATAAGTGCAGCAAAATTATTTTTAGAACTTCTTTCAAGGTTTTTTAATGATGTCAGATAGGATTAGAAAAAAAGATGGTGAACAGTCTTGCATATTCAACCATGTATTGTGGGTTAACTTTCACGTGTGACAATGAGGGTGAGTCAGCAAGACCATGGTGTTTGCTGTACTCATTCGTGGAGTGTGCATTGAGTTTCATATCTTATCTCTGTTCAGTCTTACGATTATGAAGGAATCTGAAGGTTGACACATGGTTGCTACCCCCAGAGCTAACCATTTAGCCATATGGAAGATTAAATGACTTATGAAACACATAGAAAACTGTTACAGGAATGAGTTGAAGGAGGGAGTTATGGAAAATAGTCTGATTGGCACTGTCCCAATCCTACACATTGTCCATCTGACCCAGGTTCATTATTGACTATTTATCTTCTTGTTTATTTATTCAATCAACTGTTCATTCATTAAACAATCATGTATTCACCACTAGTTTATTTCAGGTACATTGCTAGATACAAGGGTATAACAGTAAGTAAAAACAGATGCTATTCTTGGCAGTAAATGAAAAGCTATACCAACATCTGTTAAATCGCAACTCTGGCAAGAACTGCAAGGAGAGAGGCAGCCATAAAGCCAAAGATTATGGCATAGTTATATTTTAAAAATTATTTTGAATTTTTATTGGTACATAGTAGGTGGATATATTTATGGAGTATAGGAGATATTGGTAAAGGAATACAAGGCATATAGCAACTACATCAGGGTAAATCAGTATCCATTACCTCAAGCATTTATTATTTATTTGTGTTACAGATATATCCATTATACTCTTCAGTTATTTTAGAATGTGTAATAAATTCTTGTCAACTGTAATTACCCTGTTGCTATGAAATACTAGATTTTATTCATTCTATCTAACTATAATTTTGTACCCATTAGCCATTCCCATTTCCCCGCAACCACTACCCTTTCCAGCCTCTGGTAACCATCATTCTGCTCTCTATCTCCAAGAGTTTAATTGTTATAATTTTTAGCTCCCACAAATAAATGAGAACATGGGAAGCTTTTTCTTTCTCTGCCTGGCTTACTTAAATAATGTCCTCCAGTTCCATTCATGTTATTGTAAATAACACAATCCCATTCTTTTTTATGACTGAATAATACTCCATTGTGTATATGTACCACATTTACTTTATCTATTTGGTTTTTTTTGGTTTGTTTTTTGAGATGGAGTCTCGCTCTGTCATCAGGCTGGAGTGCAATGGCACCATCTAAGCTCACCACAATCTCTGCCTCCCAGGTTTAAGTGATTCTCCTGCATCAGCCTCCCAAGTAGCTGGGACTACAGGTGCCCATCACTATGCCTGGCTAATTTTTGTATTTTTTTTTTTTTTTAGTAGAGATGAGGTTTCATCATGTTGGCCAGGATGGTCTCGATCTCCTGACCTCATGGTCTGCCAGCCTTGGCCTACTAAAGTGCTGGGATTACAGGTGTGAGCCACCATGCCTGATCCTATTTGTTTCTTGATAGATACTTAGATTGTTTCCAAATCTTGGCTATTGCGAACAGTCCTGTGATAAACTTGAGAGTGCAGGTATCCCTTTGATAAACTGATTTCCTCTTTTTTGGTCATATGCATAGCAGTGGGATTGCTGGATCATATGGTAGTTCTATTTTTAGTTTTTTGAGAAACCTGTAAACTGCTGTTCATAGTGGCTGTACTAGTTTACATTCCAACTAGCAGGCATTCATTATTGCCTGTCTTTTGAATAAAAACCATTTAACTGGGGTGAGATGATATCTCATTGTAGCTTTAATTTGTATTTCTCAGATAAGTGATGTTGAGCACCTTTTCATATGCCTGTTTGCCATTTGTATGTAATATTTTGAGAAGTGTCTATTTATTATATTCTTTGCCCATTTTAAATCAGATTATTATATTATTTTCCTATTGAATTGCTTGAGCTCCTTATATATTGTAATTATTAATCCCTTGTCAGATAAATATTTTCAAATACTTTTTTGTGATTCTGTGAGTTGTCTCTTCACTTTGTTGATTGTTTGCTTTGCTGTGCAAAATATTTTTTTAACTTGATGTGATCCCATTTATCCATTTTTGTTTTGCTTGCCTGTGTTTAGGGAGTATTACTCAAGAAATCTTTGCTTAATCCAATGTCTTAGAGTTTCCCCATTGTTTTCTTTTAGTAGTTTCATATTTTTATGTCTTAGTTTAAGTCTAATCCATTTTGATTTGATTTTTGTATATGAGGATTGATTGGGGTCTGATTTTGTTCTTCTGCGAATGGATATGCAATTTACCCAGTACCATTTATTGAAGAAACTGGCCTTTCCCCAATGTATGTTGTTGGCACTTTTGTCAAAAATGAGTTCACTGTAGATGTATGGATGCGGCACATTTATCTTTGACCCAGTGTCCTGTATGCTGCCTCAAGCATTGTAGCTATTTAAAAGGCCTTGGAGATTGATTAGAACAAGTTTTGGATGCACTGCAGTATATTCCATCAATAAATGGAAAATTCCAGCCAGGTGCCATGGCTTACGAGGCAGGTGGATCATGAGGTCACGAGTCAAGACCATCTCAACATGGTAAAACCCCGTCTCTAGTAAAAATACAAAAATGAGCTGGGCATGGTGGTGCACACCTGTAGTCCCAGCTACTCAGGAGGCTGAGGCAAGAGAGTCACTTTAACCCAGGAGGCGGAGGCTGCAGTGAGCTGAGATCATGCCACTGGTGACAGGGCAAGACTGTGTCTCAAATAAATAAATAAAAGGAAATTCCATTTGCTTTCCCCAATACCTACCTACCATGTTCTTTTAATGCGTATTGACTATCTGATTATAAATGAATATGTTCTTATTTTTTCTTTAAGAGTCCTTAGTTATTTATGAAGACATAAACTTCAAGTTTGGTCAAAACCATATTTAAGTTTTCCTTGTATTGAGACTGACTGAAATCCTCATTTCTAGGGTCCTTGACCATTTCCACTTTCCACAAAACCATGACACATTAGAGGTAGTGTGTTGTGGGAGGAGGAATGTGGATTTACAATTTGGTGAGGATATTTACTAACTCTGGGACCTTGGGATAGTTTAGTTGCCCTATCACTTACCTTTATGAGAATCATTTGAGACTATATTATGCAAATGTATAAATATATAATAATTACATTGAACATTAATGATCATTTTCTGAACACACAGCAATAGTGGGTTGGGGAAAGACAAACGAGAAGGTTTCAAAAACAGAATCAGCAAAAAATTGTGTTGATTTTAATTCATTTTATTATTTTAAGTTATATTTGAAAATAGTTTAGAATAAAATAGGTCTATAATATTTGTTATGAAAAACAACACTGTCCTATCTATTTCTTCACATTTTTCCCACTTCAAAGGCAGCATCTTTCAATTCCGTTAGCTGATTATTTTTGTTTTTACTTTCATGTTTCCAAATTACATTCTTGAATTGGTATTTAATTTTTTTTAAAAAATTCATCATTATATATTTACTTTACCTCTGTAAAATTAATTAATTAAATCCTTTTCTATTTTCTTCACCTTGCTTATGCTTCCTATTTTACTATTTTACTAATATAGTTGTGTTTTACTTAGATCAATACGCAGAGTTTATAGATTAAGGATTAAATAATTGCTATTTGCAGCAAAGCTCCATAGTAAATTCTAACTCTTTTTTTAATATAAAACTTTTATTATAGTTAAGAGCCATCTTGCTTTTATGTATGTTAGCTTATTGTGTATTGATAAGGAATTTAACCTCAAACATTTTGCCAGTTGCCTAACTCTCATCCAGAATTCAGATTCATTATCTATTTTCTCATTTTTTTTTTGTCTGTCTGGGAGCCTTTGGACTTGTTTCCATTTGAACAGTGTGCTTTTTATTGCCTGTTGTGCAGCTATCATCCCAAGATATGTTCCGTTATCCTGGGAATTGAAGTCATCTCTTTTCTATGGTGAATTTTCTTTTTTCCTATATTTCATGTCAATCTAGCACCAAAATGAGTCAATTCACATGACAGAAGTTGTTAATCTCTTGCACAAAGTTCACCGTGTATCTAAATGACTCTGGATGACTCCTTAGAACAGCTGTGTTGAGCCAGCATCGAGGGTGACTTTTATAGCGTGGTGCCACCACATTGACATGTGTTTCTGTGCTTGCGGAGGCAGGGGATGGGAGCACAGAGCATCATGCACCCATTTTTAAGTGCTTCAATCTAGAAGTAGCCAAACAAAATTATTGAACAAAGCAAACACATGGCCATGCCTAACTGCAGGGTGTGGAGAAATGTGTACTTTGAAAGAGAGGATAACAGAAAATAGGGGGTAGTCCCATATTACTTAACTCCTCTTGCCTCACTTCAGATTCTTACTGTCTCATCTCTTTCTTAAGCCTGCCACACTGTAATGACCAGTTCTGCGAGTACCCTGTCCAGCTCCACAAGGAAGAAGTCTTGGAGCCCCTGAGATTGGGCTTGAACTGCATGCCTCTTGCTTCTGGTCTTGAGCATCATGGTCATCTGAATGGCATATACTCCTGGAACCCACTAGATGCTCATGCATGTGCTCCCTGGATGGGCAAGAGAATTAGTTCCCTGTAGTGGGGGAAAGTTGACCAACAGCAAACAGGAATGAAACCACAAATGCTTCATCATTTTCCAGACAGGTGTTCTGAAAATTCCCTCTTCCTCTTTCCTTGGCTTTTTTCTATACCACTCACTCTTATTCTCTGGATCATACCTTATAGCACAATACTCATCTCTGGCTATGCTTTCTGTATAACATGAGCTAAGACACCTTGTCTTCTACTTTCTTGCTTTTCTGCCTTGCTGTATCAGAGGAAAGGTCCTTCCCAAGAGAAAGTGCATGAGGGGTAATTTTTTTTTGTAAACTCGGTGGCTGAAAACATGTTTATTTTACTGTAATAGTTGATGAGAATTTGACTTTATATGGAATTTAAGGTTGGAAGCAAGTTTCCTTTAGAATCCTGAAGGCATTTCTTCATTACCTTCTAGCTTTTAGCTGTTGAGAAATCTAAAATCAGTTTCTAACTCTCTTATGCAACTTGATTTTTATGTTTACATTTCTGAAGTTTTCTGGATCATTTCTGTCTCAATCTGAAATGTATAAATTTGTGTTTTGCTGGATCTAACATTCATTGTGCTGGCATTTAATTCCCTTGGATTATTTTATGCTGATTTTCATCATTGTTTTCTCTCTGAAAGTCTTACAACTCAGGTACTAAATCTTCTAAACTTGTTTCTTAATTTGCTAATTGCTTGTGTGCCTTTTTCCTTTGCTATATATGACGGAAGTTTTCTTCAACTTTATCTTTATGTGAACAGGGTGCTTCGTATTGCCTGTTGTACAGCTATCATCCCAAGATATGTTCAACTTTCAACTCATCTATTGAATTTTCCCTTTACGTTATAGTTTTACATTTCTCAGAACCTTTGTTTTTTTCTTTTCAAATTTGTCAAAATATGTCCCTGTTCTTGTTTAGCGTTTGCAGTATTTTTTCCAACTCTGCCACCATGCTAGGTGTCAAGTGGCAATGAGATATGGAGTTGTAGATGGGTTCTCAGCATCCGATATGCCTTTGTTTTCCTGACTCCTCTGTTCTCAGTACAGTGTTAACCACTAATCGTGATCTGGTGTGCTCTGTTCCAGAGCACCTCTGCATTTAACTCTTTGCAGGGTGGGAGAGAGACAGTGACCCATTTGCTCAGAGTGAAGGAGGGGATCTGAGTCTCTGACTCTTCCTTTTCCAGACTTTCAATCCTTTGTACATTTGCCATTAGCTTCAGCTCTCCTTCCAAAGGACTTGTTTTGCCAGTTTCTGAGGTTTTGGGAAACTATGTGGTGAAAATCTGGTTAGTTTCCAGTTTTTTCTCACTCTGTCTTGGAATGCAGTTTTTAAGGTCTGCTATCATTTATCACTGGTCCATCTGCTCCCCAGCTTCCAAAGTGTTATTGCCACAATCACTGCCATCATCTCTGTTCTTGAAAGTTATAACTTCAAAGTATCTCTTTACTGTCATGTTAGTTGGCTTTTAAGAGAATGTAAAAATAGAGGATTATGTTCCATCAGACATCCTTACACAGAAGTCTTCAGATGGTCTATTTTATGAATTTATATTTGCATAATGCAGTAATTAATACCAAACATACAGCCAGCAAATTGCTTTTTGGAAGAAGCTGTATCTTGAAAATTCTAGTTGATGTTTAACTCACTAGTGTAGTAACATATACTAAAATTGCCAAATACATAGCCATTGCCATAGAATTAAAATTGGACATTTTATAAAGGTTTGTAAGGAAACTATGCAAATTTCATCAGATGAAAGATTTGGGCTGCATAATTTTCTATTGTGGGGAGCTGTCTTGTGCATTGAAGGTGTTTGGAACTAGCATGCCAGTAGCACCCCCAAATTGAGACAACCAGAAAAGGTCTCCAGACACTGCCAAAATTGCCCATTTAGGACCTATTGTGGTATGATATAATGCTGGAATCATAAAACCCTGTTCTGTAAAGGGCCAGATAGTAAATATTTTCAGCCTTGTAACATGGTCTTTGCTGTTGGGCAGTCATTCAAATTAGCTCTTTTGGCTAGAAAGCAGGCGTGTAGATGATAATATGTAGAAAGCATAGGCATGAGTGTGTTTAATAAAACTTTATTTACAAAAACAGGCAGCAAATTATATTTAGCCCACAGGTGATAGCTTGCCAAACTCTGATATTGTACAAAGATCAAGGGCGTTAGAGAGAGTTGGTTTAAACCACTTACTGGCTGCATAATCTCAAGTAAACTTGATAAAAATAATAATGTCTGTTGGTGGGTTTGTAGTGGGGACCAGATGGAACCTTAAATGTGAAGATTTCTGACATATATAGTAATGATTCGCCTTTCTGATCCTTGACAAAAGGGTTGTAATGAAAACAGTGTTAATGTCTATCAGAAACCCCTTGTGTGGTAATTAAATATTCCTTTCTTCTTCACCAGATGATGAGTTCTGTAAGCTAATGAATTATGGTCATCTTTGTATGCCTTTGGTGAAATCAGTGCCTGGCACAGTGTTGTTTATTAGACGTTTGGTGAAGAAACAAAGAATTCAGTGCATTCTGTTGCACTCAATGCAATTTTTATCTTATATTTATATTGGTATTGGTTCTTAGAAGAAACACATCTTTATAGGGCTTTTTAAAAGAAAATATTTGCTTCCAAAACTAATAGAAGTATTTTTGCCAGACAATTTATAGATCAAATTTCTTCACAGATACTTGTAAAAAACATTTTGTACTTTGCCACAAACTCCAAAGCACTGTAATGAAGCATTTTCTATTATCTGTATGCTATTAAAAGCACAAAAACATAATGATATGATTTTTATATTAGAATCGAATTTTTTTAACACATTAAAACAAAACCCTGTACTGCATATTGTTACTACATATGTTTACAAAACCTGACCTCTTTTTTTAGGGTCCAAGAATCTACTGCAAATATTTGTAGTATCTTTTTTTCCTGATGAAATATATACAATTAAATTAATCTTAATTCTTCAGAAGGATTGATGTATTGAGAGAGATTTAATATGCATATTATAGGCAAACTGAAGGAGTCAAAAATATTAATAACAAAACTGGGCAAAGTGTTTGGAATTCTATAACTATTGCTAGATTTCAATTCTTATGTTTTCCATTATGTCCAGTGAAGGTGTGGAATGTGAAGAAATCAGGATATTGTCAAGCCTTAAAAGAAGTGAGTCACTTTACCATGAAACAACTTTAGAGGACAGTTTTGTGGGGAGATTGCTAATTCTAGGGAGTATTAAGGGAGCTATGTTCTGTCTTAAAAATGAAAGAAGAAATTTGAGTCTTCCAAAGAAATTATAATATCTCCAAATTCCCAAAAGTGGAAACAAGTTTTTGTATTTACCACTTCTACCATTGATTTCTTGAGGTCTGCAATAAAACAGAAGTATAAGCAACACTAGGTATAAGAAATGAATGACACCAAAGCCAAATTCACAGCAAAGCATCCAGACCCAGGTTGGGGGTGTGGGCAGGCTGACAGCTGCTCTACATCAATCTTTTGGGTGTACTAAAGTATTGCTGGGAAAAAAATCAGAAATGTGCCATATTTCTCTGTGATAACCTATACAGAGACAGTGGTGTGATTGATATGGTTTGACTCTGTGTCCTCACCCAAATCTCATCTTGTAGCTCCCATAATTCCATGTGTTGTGGGAGGGACCTGGTGGGAGATCACTGAATTATGGGGGTAGGTCTTTCCTGTGCTGTTCTTATGATAGCAAATTAAGTCTCATGATATCTGATGGCTTTAAAACGGGAGTTAGGGGAGATCCAAGATGGCTGAATAGGAACAGTTCTAGAGTGCAGTTACCAGTGAGAACTATGCAGGGGGTGAGTGATCACCACATTTCCAAATGAGATTTTACTGCCCACAGACCAGGAAATTCCTTGGCTGAAAAGCACCATGAGTTTCCAGCATGACTGTTTTAGCCAGTGCTGCAGGTTTCTGCACAAAAACTTACACAAATCTGGGTGGCTGTTTCAACTGGCACCTGGAATGCCTGGGAGACAGAGCTGACCATTCAACTGAAAAAGAGGGGGCTGAAACAGGGAGCCAGATGATCTGGCTCAGTGGGTCCTACCCCTACAAAGACCACCAATCTGAAAAGCTCTGGATTAAGAGTTTTGCAGCAAGCATAACTGGACCCAGGACGGTGGGGGGAAGGGCATCCACCATTACCAAGGTAGTCTGCCATTACCAAGGAAGTCCACAATTACTGAGGCAGTCCACCATTACTGAAGGAGTCCACCATTTCTGAGGCAGACTGCCATTACTGAGGCAGTTCTAACTGTACCTCTGTAAACAAAACCAAAAGGAAGTTTACACAGAAGCTGGGCAGAGCCTGCAGCAGCTCAGCAATGCCACTGTTGGCAGACTGTGACTAGACTACCTCCTTGTTGGGTAGGGCATCTCTTAAAAAAGGCAGCAGCATTTCAGGAACTTATAAATAAAGTCTCACCTTCCCAGGACAGGACACCTGGGAAAAAAGACAGTTATGAGTTCTGCTGCAGCAGATCTGAATGGAACAAGGGAGCTCCCAGCATAACATTTGAGCTCTGATAAGGGACGGACTATCTCCTCAAGCAGCTCCCCAACCCCCATATATTCAAAGAGTCACCTCGTAAAGGAGAGCTCAGGCTGACATCTGGCAGGTACCCTTCTGGGATGAAGATAACAAAAGAGAAACCAGCAGTAACCCTTATTGTTCTGAATCTTCTGTGGGTGTTACCCAGGCAAGCAGGGTCTGGAGTGCACCTCCAGCAGTCCTGCAGCAGAGGGGCCTGACTGATAGAAGGAAAACTAAAAAGCAGAAAGAAATAGCTTCAACATCAACAAAAAGGATGTCCACTCAGAGACCCCATCCAAAAGTTACCAACTACAAAGACCACAGGTAGATAAATCCACAAAGATGGGAAGAAACCAATGCAAAAGGGTGAAAACACCAAAGACCAGAATGCCTCTCCTCGTCCAAGGGATCACAACTCTTCAGCAAAGGAACAAAACTGGATGGGGAATGAGTCTGATAGATTGACAGAAACAGTCTTCAGAAAGTAGGTAATAACAAACTTCTCTGAGCTAAAAGAATATGTTCTAACCCAATGCAGAGAAACTAAGAACCTTGAAAAAATGTTTGATGAAATGCTAATGAAAAAAAACAGCTTCAAGTAGAATATAAATGACTTGATGGAGCTGAAAAACACAACATGAGAACTCAATAGCTGAATCGACCAAGAAGAAGAAAGGATATCAGAGATTGAAGATTAACTCAATGACATAAAATGATAAGGTAAGATTAGAGAAAAAAAGAGTGAAAAGAAATGAACAAATTCTCCAAGAAATATGGGATTATGTGAAAATACCTAATCTGCATTTGATCAGTGTACCTGAATGTGACAGACAGAATGAATCTAAGCTGGAAAACACTCTTCAGGATATTATCCAGAAGAACTTCCCCAACCCGGGAAAGCAAGGTAACATTCAAATACAGGAAATACAGAGAACACCACAAATATATTCCTCAAGAAGAGCAACCCCGAGGCACATAATCATCAGATTTACCAGGGTTGAAATGAAGGAAAAAATGCTAAGAGCAGCCAGAGATAAAGGTTGGGTTACCCACAAAGGGAAGCCCATCAGACTCACAGCAGATCTCTTGTCAGAAACCCTACAAGCCAGAAGACAGTGGGGGCCAATATTCAACATCCTTAAAGAAAAGAACTTCTGACCTAGAATTTCATATCCAGCCAAACTAAGCTTCATAAGCAAAGGAGGAATAAAATTCTTCATGAACAAGCAATTGCTGAGAGATTTTGTCAATACCAGGCCTGCCTTACAAGAGAAAGGAGGACTATACATGGAAAGAAACAACCAGTACTAGCCACTCCAAAAATGTACCAAATGGTAAAGAACAGCAACACAATGAAGAAACTGCATCAACTAACTGGCAAAACAACCAGATAGCATTAAAATGGCAGGATCAAATTCACACATAACGATATTAACCTTAAATATAAATGGGCTAAATGCCCCAATCAAAAGACACAGACTGGCCAATTGAATAAAAAGTCAAAACCCATCATTGTGCTGTATTCAGGAAACCCATCTCATGTGCAGGGACACATAGGCTCAAAATAAAGGGATGGAGGAAGATTTACCAACAAATGGAGAGCCAAAAAAAAAGCAGGAATTGCAATTCTAGTCTTGGATAAAATGGACTTTCAGCCAACAAGGTAAAAAGAGACAAAGAAGGGCATTACTTAATGGTAAAAGGAGCAATGTTACAAGAAGAGCAAACGATCTTAAATAAATATGCACTGAATACAGGAGCACCCAGATATATAAAGCAAGTTCTTAATGACCTACAAAGAGACTTAGACTCCCATACAATAATAGTGGGAGATTTTAACTCTCTACTGTCAATATTAGAAAGACCAACAAGACAGAAAATTAACAAGGATATCTAGGACTTGATATCCTTAAACTCAGATCTGGATCAAGCAGACCTAATAGACATCTACAGAACTCTGCACCCCAAATCCACGAAATATACATTCTTCCCAGCACCACATCACATCTACTCTAAATTGATCACATAATTGGAAATAAATCACTACTCAGTAAATGCAAAAGAACAGAAATCATAACAAACACTCTCTCAGACCACAATGCAATCAAATTAGAATTCAGGATTAAGAAACTAACTCAGAACTGCACAACTTCATGGAAACTGAACAACTGGCTCCTGAATGTCGAATGGATAAACAATGAAATGAAGGCAGAAATAAAGATGTTCTTCAAAACGAATGAGAATGAAGACACAATGCACCAGAATCACTGGGACACAGTTAAAGCAGTGTCTCAGGGGAAATTTATAGCAATAAATGCCAACATGGGAAATGAGGAAAGATCTAAAATCTATACCCTATCATCAAAATTGAAAGAGCTAAAGGAGCAAGATAAAAAAAAACTCAAAAGCTAGCAGAAGACAAGAAATAACTAAGATTAGAGCAGAACTGAAAGAGACAAAGAAACAAAAAAACCTTCAAAAAAATCAATAAATCCAGGAGCTGCTTTTTGAAAAGATCAACAAAATAGACCACTACCCAGATTGATATAAAAGAAAACAGAGAAAAATCAAATAGATTCAATAAAAAAAAATAAAGAGGATATCACCACCAATTCCACAGAAATACAAACTACCATCAGAGATTACTACAAACAACTCTATGAACATAAACCAGTAAACCTGGAAGAAATGAATAAATTCATGGACACTTGCATCCTCCCAAGACTAAACCAGGAAGAAGTTGAAATCCTGAATAGACCAATAACAAGGACTGAGTTTGAGGCAGCAATTAATAGCCTCCAAAGCAAATAAAGCCCAGGTCCAGATGGGTTCACAACTGAATTCTACCAGATGTACAAAGGAGAGCTGGTACCACTCCTTATGAAACTATTCCAAGCAATACAAAAAGAGGGGATTTTTCCCAAATTATTTTATGAGATCAACATCATTCTGATACCAAAACCTGGCAGAGACTCAACCATAAAAGAAAACTTCAGGCCAATATCCATGATGAACATAGATGCAAAAATCTTCAATGAAATACTGGCAAACTGATTGCAACAGCACATCAAAAAGCTGATTTATCACGATCTAGTGGACTTCATCCTGAGAATGCAAGGCTGGTTCAACATACATGAATCTATAAATGTAATCCACCACATAAACGGAACCAAAGGAAAAAACCACATGATTATCTCAATAGGTGCAGAGAAGGCCTTCAACAAAATTCAACAGCCCTTTATGCTAAAAACTCTCAATAAACTAGGCATCAGTAAAATGTATCTCAAAATAATAAAAGCTATTTATGACAAACCCACAGCCAATATCAAACTGAATTGGCAAAACCCAGAAGCATTCCCTTTGAAATCTGGCACTAGACAAGGATGGCTCTCTAACCACTTCTATTCAATATACTATTGTAAGTTCTATCCAGAGCAATCAGGCAAGAAAAAGAAAGAAAGGGTATTTAATTAGGAAAGGAGGAAGTCAAATTGTCTCTATTTGCAGACAACATGATTGTATAATTAGAAGGCCCCATCATCTCAGCCCAAAATCTCCTTAAGCTGATAAACAACTTCAGCAAAGTCTAAGGGTAAAAAAATCAATGTGCAGAAATCACAAGCATTCCTGTATGCCAATACCAGAATAACAGAGAGCCAAAGCAAGAGTGAACTGCCATTCACAGTGTCTACAAAGAGAATAAAATACCTATAAATAAAACTAACAAAGGAGGTAAAGGATCTCTTTGAGGAAAACTACAAACCACTGCTCAAGGAAATAAGAGAGAACACAAACATATGGAAAAACATTCCATGCTCATGGTTAGAAAGAATAAATATTGTGAAAATGGCCATACTGTCCAAAGTAATTTATAGATTCAATGCTATCCCCATCAAGCTACCAATGACCCTCTTCACAGAACTAGAAAAAAGCACCTTAAACTTCATATGGAGCCAAATGAGAGCCTGCATAGCCAAGACAATCCTAAGCAAAAAGAACAAAGCTGAAGGCATCACGCTACCTTAATTCAAACTATACTACAAGGCTACAGTAATCAAAACAGCCTGGTACTGGTGCCAAAACAGAGACATAGACCAATGGAACAAAACAGAGGCCTCTGAAGCAACACCACACATCTACAATCATCTGATCTTTGACAAACCAGACAAAAACAAGCAATGGGGAAAAGATTCCCTGTTTAATAAATGGTGTTGGGAAAACTGGCTAGCAATGTGCAGAAAGCAGAATCTAGACCCCTTTCTGCACCTTACACTAAAATTAACTCCAGATGGTTTAAAGACTTAAACATAAGACCTAATAGCATAAAAACCCTAGAAGAAAACCTAGGCAAAACCATTCAGGACATAGGCATAGGCAAAGACTTCATGACTATAACACCAAAAGCATTGGCAACAAAAGCCAAGCTAGACAAATGGAATCTAATTAAACTCCAGAGCTTCATACAGCAAAATAAACAATAATTAGAGTGGACCAACAAGCAACAGAATGGGAAAAAATTTTTGCAATCTACCCATCTGACAAATGACTAATATCCAGAATCTACAAAGAACTAAAACAGATTTACAAGAAAAAAATGAATTCAAACGTGGGTTAAGGATATGAACAGATACTTTTCAAAAAAGATATATATGAGGCCAACAAATATATGAAAAAATTCTCACCATCACTGATCATTAGAGAAATGCCAATCAAAACCACATTGAGATACCATTTCACACCAGTTAGAATGGCAATCATTAAAAAATCTGGAGACAACAGATGCTGGAGAGGATATGGAGAAATAGGAACATTTACACGGTTGGTGGCAGTGTAAATTAGTTCAACCATTGTGGAACACAATGTGGTGATTCCTCAAGGTTCTAGAAATAGAAATTCCATTTGACCCAGCAATCCCATACTGGGTATATAACCAAAGGATTACAAATTATTCCATTATAAAGACACATGCACATGTATGTTCATTGCAGCACTGTTTACAATAGCAAAGACCTGGAACCAACAACCTACATGCCCAAATGCCCACCAATGATAGACTGGACAAGGAAAATGTGACACATATGCACCATGTAATACTATGCAGTCATAAAAAGGATGAGTTCGTGTCCTCTGTAGGGACATGGATGAATCTGGAAACCACCATTCTCAGAAAACTGACACAAGAACAGAATATCAAACACTGCATGTTCTCACTCATAGGTGGGCATTAAACAATGAGAACACATGGACACAGGGAGGGGAACATCACACACTGGGGTCTGTTGGGGGTTCTGGGGGATACAGTGGGGGGTGGGGAGGCTGGAGAGGGATAACATGGGGAGAAATGCCAGATATAGGTGACCAGGGGGGTGGAGGCAGCAAACCGCATTGCCATGTATGTACCTATGCAACAATCCTACATGATCTGCACATGTACCCCAGAACCTAAAGTACAATTAAAAAACAAAACAGGAGTTAGGCCAGGTGTGGTGACTCATGCCTGTAATACCAGCACTTTGGGAGGCTAATGTGGGTGGATCATGAGGTCAAGAAATTGAGATCATCCTGGCCAACATGGTGAAATCCAGTCTCTACTAAAAATACAAAAATTAACTGGGTGTGATGTCTCACTCCTGTGATCCCAGCTAATCAGGAGGCTGAGGCATGAGAATAGCTTAAACTGGGGAGGCAGAGGTTGCAGTGAGCCGAGATCATGCCACCACACTCCAACCTGGTGACAAAGTGAGACTCTGTCTCAAAACAAACAAACAGGGAGACTGACTCAAGATGGCGCAGTGAGAACAACCCAGGATTGAAGCTCTCGGTGAATGCACGGAGGGTGAGTAAGGGCCACATTTCCAGATGGATCTTTGTTTCCCGCAGAACGGGGAAATTCCCAGGTATAAAAGAGATGTGGGATGCCAGCGAAGCGGTTTTGGCTGGTGCAGCTGGCAGCTGGTACAGCTGGCGGCCGGCACTGCAGTGCAGCGGTGCTCCATGGTGCTCCGCACAAAGTGCACTGGTCCGGGTGCCCTATTGAACTGGCAATCTGAGACTTGAGAGGGAAGATTGGCATATCCATCTGATTGAATGGGACTTGGACAGTGAGCCAGGCCAAGAGATTCCAGGGAAACGGCGTTTGGGCCAGGGCAGTGGGACAAACAAAACAGCGATTCCAAACACTCTGGGTGGAGAGTTTCACTGCAGACACAGCTGAACCCAGGATGGTGCAGCTTGGTGGGGGAGGGGCATTTGCCATTACTGAGGCAACCTGCCCCTACTGAGGTACACTCCCATTGCTGATGCAGCCTGCCATTGCCAAGGCAACCCACCACAACAGAGAGACTCTGCCACAGGGCGTAGCCCGTGGCAGCAGGGCGGAGACCACAGCAGCAGAGCAGAGCCTGCAGCAACAGGGTGGACCTCACACCAGCAGGGCAGAGCCTCAGCAGGCAAATAGTGACTAGACTGCCTCCTAGCTGGGCAGGATAGTGCAATGAACACATAAAGAAAACCCCAACTCCCTGAGACAGAGCATCTGAGAAAAAAAGGCTTTTTTTTTTTTAATGAGTTCTGCTGCAGCAGAATTAAATGTAGCAGCCTAACAGCCCTGAATGAACAACAGAGCTCACAGATCAGCACTTGAAGTCCTATAAAGTACAGACTGTCTCCTCAAGCAGCTCCCTGACCCATCTATATACAGAAGACTGACATTTGGCAGGCATCATTCTGGGACAAAGATAGCAGAAAAAGAAACTGGTAGCATCCCTCACTGTTCCACAGCCACTATAGGTGCACCCCAGACAAGCAGGGCCTGGAGTGGACCTCAGCAGTTGTACAGTGGAGGGACTAGACTGGTTGAAGGAAAACCTAGTAACAGAAATACTTCATCATCAACAATCTGGGCGTCCACTCAGAGACCCAATCGAAAAGTCAGCAACTACTCAGACAACAGGTGGATAAATCCACAAAGATGGGAAGAAACCAGCACAAAAAGGAGGAAAACACCCAAAACCAGAACACCGCAACTCCTACAAATGACCAAAACTCCTCACCAGCAAGGGAACAAAGCTGGACGGAGAATGACTGTGACAAAATGACGGAATTAGACTTCAGAAGGTGGATAATGAGAAACTTTTGTGAGCTAAAAGAACATGTTTTAAATCAATGCAAAGAAACTAAGAACCTTGAAAAAATATTTGAAAAAAGATTCGAGGAAATGATAACAAGAATGGATAACTTAGAGAGGAATATGAATGAATTGAAGGAGATGAAAAACACAACACGAGAACTTCGTGAAGCATGCACAAGTTTCAACAGCCAAATTGACCAAGCAGAAGAAAGAATATCAGAAGTTGAAGATCAACTCAATGAAATAAAATGAGAAACCAAGATTAGAGAAAAGAGCACAAAAAGGAATGAACAAAGTCTCCAAGAAATGTGGGACTATGTGAAGAGACCTAACCTTCGTTTGATAGGTGTACCAGAATGTGACGAAGAGAATGAATCCAAGCTAGAAAATACTCTTCAGGATATTATCCAGGAAAATTTCCCTCACCTAGCAAGGCAGGCCAACACTCAAATGCAGGAAATACAGAGGACACCACAAAGATATTCCGCAAGAAGAGCAACCCCAAGGCACATAATCGTCAGATTCACCAGGGTTGAAATAAAGGAGAAAATACTAAGGGCAGCCAGAGAGAAAGGTTGGGTCACCCACAAAGGGAAGCCCATCAAACTCACAGCAGATCTCTCGGCAGAAACTCTACAAGCCAGAAGAGAGTGGGGCCAATATTCAACATCATTAAAGAAAAGAACTTTCAACCCAGAATGTCATATCCAGCCAAACTGAGCTTCATAAGTGAAGGAAAAATAAAATCCTTTGCGAACAAGCAAGTACTCAGAGATTTTGTCACCACCAGGCCTGCTTTACAAGAGCTCCTGAAAGAGGCACTACACATAGAAAGGAAGAACCAGTACCAGCCATTCCAAAATCACACTAAATGCTAAAGAACGTCAACATAATGAAGAATCTACATCAACTAACGGGCAAAACAGCCAGCTAGCATCAAAATGGCAGTATCAAATCCACACATAACAATATTAACTCTAAATGTAAATGGACTAAATGCACCAATCAAAAGACACAGACTGGCAAATTGGATAAAAATCCAAAACCCATCAGTGTGCTGTATCCAGGAAACCCATCTCACATGCAAGGATACACAAAGTCTCAAAATAAAGGGATGGAGGAAGATTTACCAAGCAAATGGAGAGCAAAAAAAAAAAAGCAGGAGTTGCAATTCTCATCTCTGATAAAATAGACTTTAAAGCAATAAAGATCAAAAGAGACAAAGAAGGCCATTACATAATGGTAAAATGATCAATACAACAAGAAGAGCTAACGATCCTAACCATATATGGACCCAATACAAGAGCACCCAGATACATAAGGCAAGTTCTTAATGACCTACAAAGAGACTTAGACTCCCACACAATAATAGTGGGAGACTTTAACACTCCACTGTCAATAATAGACAGATCAACCAGACAGAAAATCAACAAGGATATCCAGGGCTTGAACTCAGACCTGGAACAAGCAAACCTGATAGACATTTACAGAACTCACCACCCCAAATCCACAGAATATACATTCTTCTCAGCACCACATCACACCTACTATATAATTGACCACATAATAGGAAGTAAAGCACTCCTCAGCAAATGCAAAACAACTGAAATCATAACAAGCAGCCTCTCAGGCCATAGTGCAATGAAGTTAGAACTCAGAATTCAGAAACCAACCCAGAACCGCACAGCTTCATGGAAACTGAACAACTGGCTCTTGAATGTTGACTGGATAAACAATGAAATGAAGGCAGAAATAAAGAAGTTCTTCAAAACCAATGAGAATGCAGACACAACATGCCAGAATCTCTGGGACACATTTAAAGCAGTCTGTAGAGGAAAGTATATAGCAATAAGTGCCCATATGAGGAGAATGGAGAGATACAAAATTGACACCCTATCATCAAAATTGAAAGAGCTAGAGGAGCAAGACCAAAAAAACTCAAAACCTAGCAGAAGACAAGAAATAACTAAGATCAGAGCTGAACTGAAGGAGATAGAGACACAAAAAAGCCTTCAAAAAATCAATAAATCCAAGAGCTGGTTTTTTGAAAAGATCAACAAAATAGACAAACCACTAGCCAGATTGATAAAAAAGAAAAGAGAGAACAACCAAATAGATGCAATAAGAAATGACAAAGGGGAAATCATGACAGATTCCACAGAAATTCAAACCATCATCAGAGAATATTACAAACAACTCTATGCACATAAACTAGTAAACCTGGAAGAAATGGATAAATTCCTGGACTCCTGTGTCCTCCCAAGCCTAAACCAGGAGGAAGCTGAAACTATCAATAGACCAATAACAAGGTCAGAAGTCAAGGCAGCAATTAAGAGCCTACCACACAAAAAAAGCCCAAGTCCAGTTGGGTTCACAGCTGAATTCTACCAGACACACAAAGAGGAGCTGGTACCATTCCTTCTGAAACTATTCCAAATAATCCAAAAAGAGGGAATCCTTCCCAAATCATTTTATGAGACCAACATCATCCTGATACCAAAACCCGGCAGAGACCCAACAAGAAAAGAAAACTTCAGGCCAATATCCATGATGAACATAGATGCAAAAATCTTCAATAAAATATTGGCAAGCTGATTGCAACAGCAAATCAAAAAACTTATCCATCATGATCAAGTAGGATTCATCCCGGGGATACAAGGCTGGTTCAACCTATGCAAGTCTATAAACGTAATTCACCACAGAAACAGAACCAAAAACAAAAACCACATGATTATCTCAATTGATGCAGAGAAGGCATTCAGCAAAATTCAACAGCCCTTTATGCTAAAAACCCTCAATAAACTCGGTATCGATGGAACGTATCTGAAAGTAATAAAAGCTATTTACGACAAACCAACAGCCAATATCATACTGAATGGGCAAAAACTAGAAGCATTCCCTTTGAAATCTGGCACTAGATAAGGATGCCCATGCCCTCTTTCACCACTCCTATTCAATATAGTACTGGAAGTTCTAGCCAGAGCAATCAGGCAAGAAAAAAAATAAAGGGTATTCAAATAGGAAAGGTGGAAGCCAAATTGTCTCTATTTGCAGACGACATGATAGTATACCTAGAAGACCCCATCGCCTCAGCCCCAAAACTCATGAAACTGATAAGCAACTTCAGCAAAGTCTCAGGATACAAAATCAATGTGCAAAAATCACAAGCATTTCTATACACCAATAACAGACTTAAAGAAAGCCAAATCAAGAACGAACTGCCATTCATAATTGCTACAAAGAGAACAAAATACCTAGGAATACAACTCACAAGAAACGTAAGGGACCTCTTCAAGGATACAAACCACTGCTCAACGAAATAAGAGAGGACACAAACAGATGGAGAAACATTCCATGTTCATGGTTAGGAAGAATTAATATCATGAAAATGGCTATACTGCCCGAAGTAATTTACAGAATCAATGCTATCCCCATCAAGCTACCATTGACTTTATTCACAGAACTGGGAAAAACCACCATGAACTTCATATGGAACCAAAAGAGAGCCCGCATAGCCAAGTCAATTCTAAGCAAAAAGAACACAGCGGGGGGCATCACACTACCGGATTTCAAACTATACTACAAGTCTACAGTAATCAAAACAGCATGGTACTGGTACCAAAACAGAGATGTAGACCAATGGAACAAAACAGAGTCATCGGAGGCAACACAATATATCTACAACCATACAATCTTTGATAAACCTGATAAAAACAAGCAATGTGGAAATGATTCCCTGTTTAATAAATGGTATTGGGAAAACTGGCTAGCTGTGTGCAGAAAGCAGAAACTGGACCCCTTCCTGACACCTTACACTAAAATTAACTCCAGATGGATTAAAGACTTAAACATAAGACCTGGCACCATAAAAACTCTAGAAGAAAATCTAGGCAAAACCATCCAGGACATAGGAGTAGGCAAGGACTTCATGAACAAAACACCAAAAGCATTGGCAACGAAAGCCAAAATAGACAAATGGGACCTAATCAAACTCCACAGCTTTTGCAAGGCAAAAGAGACAGTCACTAGAGTGAATCGGCAACCAACTGAATGGGAAAACATTTTTGCAGTTTACCCATCTGACAAAGGGCTGATATCCAGAATTTACAAAGAACTCAAACAGACTTACAGAAAAAAAACAAACAAGCCCATTCAAAAATCGGCAAAGGATATGAACAGACACTTTACAAAAGAAGACATATATGAGGCCAACAATCATATGAAAAAATGCTCATCATCACTGGTCATCAGACAGATGCAAATCAAAACCACATTGAGATACCATCTCACGCCAGTTAGAATGGTGATCATTAAAAAATCTGGAGACAACAGATGCTGGAGAGGATGTGGAGAAAAAGGAACACTTTTACACTGTTGGGAGTGTAAATTAGTTCAACCATTGTGGAAGACAGTGTGGTGATTCCTCAAGGCCTTAGAAATTGAAATTCCATTTGACTCAGCAATCCCATTACTGGGTGTATATCCAAAGGACAATAACTCGTTCTACTATAATGACACATGCACACAAATGTTCATTGCAGCACTGTTTACAATAGCAAAGACCTGGAACCAACCCAAATGCCCATTGATGATAGACTGGATTGGGAAAATGTGGCACATATACACCATGGAATATTATGCAGCAATCAGAAATGATGAGTTCGTGTCCTTTGTAGGGACATGGATGAATCTGGAGAACATCATTCTCAGCAAACTGAGACAAGAACAGAAAATGAAATACCACATATTCTCACTCATAGGCGGGTGATGAACAATGAGAACACATGGACACAGGGAGGGGAGTACTAAACACTGGGGTCTATTGGGGGGAAAAGGGGAGGGCCAGCGGTGGTGGGAGCTGGGGAGGGATAGCCTGGGGAGAAATGCCAAATGTGGGTGAAGAGGAGAAAGGAAGCAAAACACACTGCCATGTGTGTACCTATGCAACTATCTTGCATGTTCTGCACATGTACCCCAAAACCTAAACTGCAATAAAAAATTAAAAAACAAACAAACAAACAAACAAACAAACGAAAAAACAGGAGTTTGCTTGTGCAAGATCTCTCTTTGCCTGCTGCCATCTATGTAAGATGCGACTTACTCCTCCTTGCCTTCTGCTATGATTGTGAGGCCTCCCCGGCCACATGGAAATGTGAGTTCTCCATTAAACCTCTTTCTTTTGTAAATTGCCCACTTAGGGTATGTCTTTATCAGCAGCATGAAAGCAGACTAATATAGTGATCCACTGAAAATTGATCTCCTTTTTTCTTGTCTCCTTCCCTCTCTCCTCACACTCTCTTTATTGGGCTTTCCCCTCCCCTCCCCTCCTCTCCCCTCCCCTCCCCTCCCATTTCCTCCCCTTCCCTTCCCTTCCTTTTCTTTCTTCTCTTTTTCTATAGTGATACTCCTCTATCTTTAGAGTTTCAGGTGACAGTGTGACTTCTTTGGTAAAAATAGAAATTGTTTTTCTTTCTACTGTTCCATGTAGAATGCATTGGCCTTTGTGATCTTAATATTCAGGACCATCAAGCATTTCTTACGTGGTATAAGGCTTTATTATGGGAAGCAATCGTGGACTCAATGCTTCTTGTTTTGAAGTAGGATAAGGAAAGAGACTTGGTCATGAGATAGAGCAGCATAATTAGTGATGTGCTACCAAGACACCGTCAGACTTCTCACCATCACTCCCAGGACCAAGGGTGCTGACTGATTAACCTTGATCAACTCTCCAGGAATTACCCTTGACTGAGGGAAACTGCCTATCCCAAGGACCTGAAGACACTTCATTTACCAAATAATAATCAATGTGCTAATGAGAGAGACACCAGAATTTTTAAAAAGTACATAGTGGACTGTACTCTGTAGACCAGCACTGAAAGAGGGAGATGTTAAAGAATTGTGCTCCCTGAAAGCAATGTGGATTATAGGATTTTGTAAAAATAGATGCTAGCTGAAGATGTTTAACTGGCAAAAACAAAGTGGGCACATTTATTATAATGAGGAGCAATGTTCTAGGAGAACCAGAAGCCTGACCTAAAAAGAACTATGTAGATGATGAATAGAACATCATGTTCCTTGGGACAGTTTTACGGCTTGAATATGTCCCTCAAAGTTCATTAAATGGAAACTTAATTTTTAAGGCAGTGGTGTTGAGAGGTGGTACCTTGAAGGGGTGATTGGGTCAGGAGTGCTCTGCCCTCATAAATGGATTAATGCACTAATGCATATTCCTGTTCTTCTGCCTTCCACCACAGTATAATGTAGCAAGAAATCCCTCAGTAGAAAGATACTGGCCCCTCAACTTTGGACTTCCCAGCCTCTAGAACTGTAAGAAACAAATCTCTTAGTTTTAAACATTGTCCAGTCTCAGGTATTCTATTATAGCTGCATGGAACAAACTAAGACTGGCAGGATAAAAGGTCAGTCAGTAAGAATATTGCTTGGTGTATACAAGAAAAGAAAACAAGTATGTATGATCAGTAGACAGAAATCGACTGCTCCAATAAAAAAGTCGTAATCTTTTGACCAGTTCTCTAACTCAGAACCCATGGGTAAGAGGGAGATGTCAGGTCCTTACAAGGATGAACTCTGCAACATCATGGCAAATATTCTCAGTAGTGATTATTCTAAGGCTTCTCAAAGACACCTACAACCCTTTACTCAAATTATCATATATTGAAGTGATATGGCTTGGCTGCAGTCCCCACTCAAATCTCATCTTGAATTCCCACGTGAGGTAGGAAGGACCCAGGAGGAGGTAATTGAATCACGGGGGTAGGTCCTTCACCTGCCACTCTCATGATAGTAAGTCTCACGAGATCAGATGATTATTATAAGGGGGAGTTTTCCTGCAAAAGCTCTCTTTGCCTGCTGCCATCCATGTAAGGTGTGACTTGCTCCTCCTTGCCTTCTGCCATAATTGTGAGGCTTCCTTAACCATGTGGAACTGTAAGTCCAATTAAATCTTTCTTTTTTAAATTGTCCAGTCTTGGGTATGTCTTTATTAGAGCAAATATCAAAAAAAAATTTTAATTTTTTTTTAAATTGTACTTTAGATTCTGGGGTACATGTGGTACATGTGCAGATCATGCAAAATTGTTGCATAGGTACATTCATGGCAAGTTGGTTTGTTGCCACCATCCCCCATCACCTATACCTGACATTTCTCCCCATGTTATCCCTCCTCCACCTACCTCCCACTATCCCTCCCATACCCCCCAGTGTGTGATGCTCCCCTCTTTGTGTCTAAATGTTCTCATTGTTCAGCACCTGCCTATGAGTAAGAACATGTGGTATATGATTTTCTGTTCTTGTGTCAGTTTGCTGAGAATGATGGTTTCCAGGTTTATCCATGTTCCTACAAAGGACACTAACTCATCATTTTTTATGGCTACATAGTATTCCATGGTGTATATGTGCCACATTTTCTTTGTCCAATCTGTCATTGATGGGCATTTGGGTTGGTTCCAGGTCTTTGCTATTGTAAACAGTGCCATGATGAACATGTGTGTGCATGTGTCTTTATAATAGGATGATTTATAGCCATTCTAACTGGCATGAGATGGTAGGTATCTCAGAGTGGTTTTGATTTGCATTTCTCCAATGACCACTGATCATAAGCATTATTTCATATGTTTGTTGGCTTCAAATATGTCTTCTTTTGAAAAGTGTCTTTACATATCCTTTGCCCACTTTTGGATTTTTTTTTCTTGTAAATCTGTTTCAGTTGTTTGTAGATTCTGGTTATTAGCTGTTTGTCAGATAGGTAGATTGCAAAAGTTTTTTCCCATTCTGTTGGTTGCTGGTTTGTTCTAATGATTGTTTCTTTTGCTCTACAGAAGCTCTGAAGTTTAATTAGATCCCATTTGTCTATTTTGGCTTTCGTTGTCCTCTCTTATTTCCTTGAGCAGTGGTTTGTAGTTCTCCTTGAAGAGGTCCTCTACCTCCTTTGTTATTTGTATTCCTAGATATTTTCTTCTTCTAGCAATTGTGAATGGGAGTTTGCTCTTGATTTGGCTCTCTGTTAGTCTGGTATTGGCATATAGGAATGCTTGTGATTTCTGCACATTGATTTTGTATCCTGAGACTTTGGTGAGTTGCTTATCAGCTTAAGGAGAGTTTGGGCTGAGACAATGGGGTCTTCTAAATATACTATCATGTAGTCTGCAAATAAAGACAATTTGACTTCCTCCTTTCCTAATTGAATACACTTTATTTCTTTTTTTGCTTGATTGCTCTGGCTAAAACTTCCAATACTATATTGAATAAGAGTGGAGAGAGAGGGCATCCTTGTCTAGTGCCAGATTTCAAAGGGAATGCTTCTGGGTTTTGCCCACTTATTATGATATTGGCTGTGGGTTTGTCATAATTATCTTATATTATTTTGTGATAGGTTCCATTGATACCTAGTGTATTGAGAGTGTTTAGCATAAAGGGCTGTTGAATTTTGTCAAAGGCCTCCTCTGCATCTATTTAGATAATCATGTGGTTTTTGTCTTTGGTTCTGTTTATGTCGTGGATTACGTTTATTGACTTGCAAATGTTGAACAAGTCTTGCATCCCTGGGTTGAAGCCTACTTAATCATGATGGATAAGCTTTTTGATGTGCTGTTGCAATTGGTTTGCCAGTATTTTATTGAAGATTTTTGCATCTATGTTATCATGGATATTGGAGTGAAGTTTTCTTTTTTTGTTGAGTCTCTGCCGGGTTTTGGTATCAGGATGATGTTGGTCTCATAAAATGATTTGGGAAGGATTCCCTCTTTTTGTATTGTTGGAATAGTTTCAGAAGGAGTGGTACCAGCTCTTCTTTGTATGTCTGGTAGAATTCGGCTGTGAAGCCATCTGGACCTGGACTTATTTTGGTTGGTAGGCTGTTAATTGTTGCCTCAACTTTAGTCCTCGTTGTTGGTCTATTCAGGGTTTCAACTTCTTCCTGGTTTAATTTTGGTAGGGTGCAAGTGTCCATGAATTTATCCATTTCTTTCAGGTTTACTGGTTTATGTGTATAGAATTGTTTGTAGTATTATCTGATGGTAGTTTGTATTTCTGTGGAATTGGTGGTGATATCCCCTTTATTTTTTTAATTGAATCTATTTGATTCTTCTCTCTTGTCTTTTTTATTAATCTGGGTAGCGGTCTATTTTGTTGTTCTTTTCAAATAACCAGCTCCTGGATTTATTGCTTTTGGAAGTTATTTTTTGTTTCTCTATCTCTTCATTTCTGCTCTGATCTTAGTTATTTATTTTCTTCTGGTAGATTTTGAGTTTTTTTTCTTTTTTTTTTTTTAATGTTGCTCCTCTAGCTCTTTCAATTTTGATGATAGGGTGTTGATTTTAGATCTTTACTTGTTTCTCATGTGGGCATTTATTGCTATAAATTTCCCTTAGACACTGCTTTAAATGTGTCCCAGAGAATCTGGCATATTGTGTTCTTGTTCTCATTAGTTTTGAATAACAACTTTATTTCTGCCTTTGTTTCATTGTTTATCCAGTCAACATTCGGGAGCCAGTTGTTCAGTTTCCATGAAGTTGTGTGGTTTTGAGTTAGTTGCTTAATCCTGAGATCTAATTTGATTGCACTGTGGTCTGAGAGACTGTTTGTTATGATTTCTGTTTTTTTTTTTTTTTTTTGCATTTGTTGAGTAGTGATTTGCTTCCAATTATGTGGTCAATTTTAAGTAAATGTGATGTGGTGCTGAGAAGAATGTGTATTCTGTGGCTGTGGAGTGGAGAGTCCTGTAGATGTATATTTAGATGTATTTTAGGTCTGCTTGTTCCAGTTCTGCATTCAAGTCTTGTATATCCTTGTTGATTTTCTGTCTTGTTGATCTGTCTGATGTTGACAGTGGAGTGTTAAAGTCTCCCCCTATTATTGTGCAGGAGTCTAAGTCTCTTTGTAGGTCATTAAGAACTTGCTTTATGTGTCTGGGTGCTCCTGTATTGGGTGCATATATATTTAGGATAGTTAGCTCTTCTTGTTGTATTGATCCTTTCACCATTATGTAGTGCCCTTCTTTGTCTCTTCTGATCTTTGTTGGTTTAAAGTCGATTTTATCAGAGACTAAAATTGCAACGCCTGCTTTTTTTGTTCTCCATTTGCTTGGTAGATCTTTCATCCCTTTATTTAGCATCTATGTGTGTCTTTGAGAGTGAGATGGGTTTCCTGAATACAGTACACCAATGGATTTTGACTTTTTATCCAGTTTGCCAGCTCGTGTCTTTTGATTGGGGCATTTAGGCCATTTACATTTAATGTTAATATTGTTATGTGTGAATTCGATGCTGCCATTTTGTCACTGGTTGTTTGTTTTGCCCGTTGGTTGATGCAGTTCCCTCATTGCATTACTGGTCTTTACCATTTGGTTGTTTTTGCAGTGGCTGGTACTGGGTTTTTTTCTGTGTTTAGTGTGTCCTTCAGGAGCTCTTGTAGGGCAGGTCTGGTGTCAACAAAATCTCTCAGTAATTGCTTGTCTGTAAAGGATTTTATTTCTCCTTTACTTACGAAGCTTAGTTTGGCTGGATATGAGATAATGAATTAAAAGTTCTTTTCTTTAAGGATGTTGAATATTGGTCCCCACTCTCTTCTGGCTTGTAGAGTTTCTGCTGAGAGATCTGCTGTAAGTCTGATGGGCTTCCTTTGTAGATGACCCGAACTTTCTCTCTGGTGGCCCTTAGCATTTGTTCCTTCCTTTTAACCCTGGTGAATCTGAGGATTATGTGCCTTGGGATTGCTCTTCTTGAGGAGTATCTCTGTGGCATTCTTTGTCTTTCCTGTATTTGAATGTTGGCCTGCTTTGCTAGGTTGGGGAAGTTCTCCCAGATAATATTTTGAAGAGCGTTTTCCAGCTTGGATTCAGTTTCCCTGTCCTCTTCAGGTACACTGATCAAGCATAGTTTAGGTCTTTTCACATAATCCCATATTTCTTGGAGGCTTTGTTCATTTCTTTTAACTCCTTTTCCTCTTTTCTTGCCTTCTCTTTTTATTTCATTGAGTTGATCTTCGATCTCTGATATCCTTTCTTCTGCTTAATCGATTTGGCTATTGAATCTTGTGTATGCTTCACGAGGTTCTCGTGGTGTGTTTTTCAGCTCCATCAGGTCATTTATGTTCTTCTCTAGTCTGGTTATTCTAATTATAATTTCATCTAATCTTGTTTCAAGGTTCTTAGTTTCTTTGCATTGTGTTAAAACACTTCCTTTTAGCTCAGAGAAGTTTGTTATTACCCATCTTATGAAGCCTGCTTCTGTCAGCTCATCAAAATCGTTTTCTGACCTGTTTGATTGCCATGCTGGTGAGTTGTGGTAATCTCTCTGGGGAGAAGAAGCATTCTGGACTTTAATGTTTCTGTCCTTTTGGCACTGGTTTCTTCCCATCTTCTCTGAGTGCACATCCTGTCTGTTAAAGTTGGGGTTATTTCTCCTGTATGAGGCTTTCTTTTTTTAAACGCAGGTGTCAGTGTGCCACTTGAGACAGTCTATCCATTGTCTGCCTGTGGAGGTGCTGCTGGGCTGCTTCAGTCTCAGCCAGGCTGCTGTTTATTCTTCACCTGGTTTCCCTACTGCTGGGGTCAGCCCTGCCTTCCCAATGGCAGACTCTTTCCCTCTGCAGAGCCCGCAGCTCCCAGATGGAGGATGTGTTAACTGCAAAACTCTTCCAGGAGAGGGACTCCAGTTGCTGAATCTTGTGGGGGAAGGGCCTGTCGGGTCGTATTCCCCTCCCTGCTTTCTACCCTCCTTTCTGTGGGATGGGCAGTTCCTTTTTGCAAACTTTCTAGGTATTCATCCTCATCTCTTCCCTGAAATGCACTAACAAGGCACCGGTCTATCACCCGGATCTGTGATTCTGGGTGGTTCTCAGCAAGGAGGGGTTTTCCTGGTCTGTCTGTTATCGAAGTCTTGGAGTGAATTGCTGTATCTGATTAAGAGAACTGAGGAGGTGATGCCCTCCCAATCCTTCATGCCTGATACACTTTCCAGGTGGGACAGTGTCCCACCTTTTCTCAACTGGAATGTCTTTGGGCTGCTTTTGCTGCCTTCTTTTTTTGGGGGGGGGGCTAATCCCACTTTTCAACCAGTCCCTTTAAAACAAAACCAGCACCTCACTCGGAGATGTGGATATGGCTTTGGTTCTGTCTCACTGGGTGGTAGCTGCACTCTGGAGAAGCTTCCTTTCGGCCATCTTCCCCTGAATCGAATATCAAAATATTTCAAGGCTATTTCAACATAGGATCTGAGTTGACAGGAAAGAGTGAGGATATTTGAGAACCAAGCAATAAAGGGATTTTTGGCCCAGGTCTTCTGGCTCACAGGTCTTCTGAGTTCACAACCAGGGAGTCCCTGAATAAATAAATGGCATGGATATACTTGGTAGTTTGAAGAACACCAGTGTAGGTTTCTTATGTTGGCTCTGATTGATTGACCAGGTAACATGAAAAACTATCAGCTTTGAATAGGACATAAAGCAACCATGACAGGGCTCTGCAGTGGATCCAGGCTGTGATCAAAGCATATAACCCAGCAGAAGCTATGGTACTAGAGGGACATGAGGTGGAAAATGGCATTTGTGATGCTTAGCTGGTTGGTCAAGGACTGGAAGGGAAACAATTGGGGATAAAGGATCTGGGGAAGACATCATTCTTTGAGGAAACCAACTCACTACCTGGTAGGAATTTCATTAGATTGTGTCCCCTCCCCCTGGAAATAGAAAATATCTGTTCTGATAGGAATAGACTGATGTTTTGGGTATGGATACACCTTTCCTGCCCACAGGGCTTTAGCCAGCAGCATTGAAAGCTTAGACAGTTTGATCCATAATATTGCATCAGACCAGGAGACCTGCTTCATAGTAAAAGGGAATGTGGCAGTAGACACTTGGTCATGGAATCCACTGGTCCTGTTATAAACCATAAAGTCTGATGACCTGGCAGAGTGATGAAATGATCCTTTGAAGACCAAGATGAAGTACCAGATTAGAGATGATACCCCGGGGGAAGGTTGCCCTCCTCTAGGCTGCAGTAGATACTCAAAGTGAATGTCAACTATATGGTGCTATGCCCCAAAGATGAGGAATATTTGGTCCAGGCCCATGAGGTGGCAGTAGTAGTGGCTTTGCTATCATCACATGTAGCAATGCCTTGGGGAATTTGTTGCTTCCACAACTCTAGGCTCTTGAAATTTCTGAGTCATAGAGAAGGAGCACTTCCACCTTCTCAGTGGTCGTTCCACTGAGGACACAGTGAAGATCTCATTACCCTTTACACTTTGGCTGCCTGAAAATTCCTTTGAGATACTTGTGCCAAAAGACTAGCAGGCAAGAAACAGAGTTACCATTCTAGAAGAAATAATTGACTCTGATCATCCAAAAAAGATAAGACCTGTCTTACATAACGAAGGCAGGAAGAATTTGCTTGGCACCAGATAATTCACTGGGACAAGTCTTGGCACACCCTTACTCATTTTGATAGTACAGTCTTCTCTTGGTATTTCGAGGGCACTGGTTCCAGGACCCCCATGCATAGCAAAGTCTGAGGATGTTCAGATCCCTTACACAAATGGCATAGTATTTGTACATAACCTATACACATCTTCCCATGTGCTTTAAATCATCTCTAAGTTACTTATACAATGTAAAAGCTATGTAAATAGTTGTTATACTGTAGTTTTTATTGGCACTATTTTTATTATTGTATTTTTATTTTTATTTTTTCCTACAAATGATTTGATCTGTAGTACTTTGAATCTGAGGATGCTGAACCCATGGATAAGGAGGCTGTACTTTTCTTGGATAAATGCCCTTCATTAGAAGAGTGTGTTAAACAGAAGCTCAGCTCCTTCAAGGGTGACAGTCTTGGCTACCCCACCAGGTGAGTTACCAAGACCAGAAAAGGTACCAATCAAGGATGAGAGGAGTCTAGAATGGGCACTAAAGGAGAGAGAAGAGGAGTGCCAGTTGCAGTTTAAAAATCAGCTTCAGTGGTGGTGATTTAAATCTACCCCATTAACTTTCCTCTTGTAAGTTTTTCTAGAAAAAGAGACCAATCAAAGTCAGGGAGCAGTCATTTTCAGATGGGATGAACTCAGTGTAAGAGGCAAGCAGAGTGTGGAAGATTAGAAGGTAGTGGTTACCATTATGCCATCCAGATTCCTCTTCAGGACCGAGGACTCATTCTCCAGCTGGCAGGAACATTAGCTACTGACAGTCATGGCTGAGTTCCTCTTCAGGAATTATCCTCCACTTGAGGGGAATTGCTTTGTTCAGTGTTACATTCCCTCCATAGTGGCAGCCCACATCCGTCCACTGGTTGATGTGAGGTACAAAGTCCTGGACCTTGTCTTAGGTGGGATAATTCTGAAGGGCTCTTCTAGTTCAAGAACTCCTCATAGGATTGGCTGAGGTCTCCTCTGCAACTGGATCACAGTTCAACTTTTTCTTCTGCCCAGTCCTGCTTCTTTCATCTGTTGCCAGTTTTATCCCTGAGTGTGTTTCCCAATAAATCCCCCACATGCAAATCTCAGAGTTTGTTTCCGATGGAACACAGTCTTTGATGGCTAGTGAAAGGAACTTTTACATGTATTTGGAAGAAGCCTTTGGATGCATATTTATGTTAGCTACCTCTAACCTAAGTGAGTGAGTGACTAATGCTATCCAGTTATGAATGAAGGAAAAACTGTAAAATGGAATGTAGTTCCAAATAGTCAAAATGATTTGTTATCCTCAGGAAAATCCCTTCAGTTGATCATGAATAAAGATGAATAGAGTTTTTAAGAATGGAAAGCCCCTCAAAAATAGAAGTTACATATCGAGTAAAGAATATTGGATTAGAAGAGCACAAAAATATGAAGCTGCCTGTGTCACCAATGCATACTTTGGCTTTGGGAACAGTTTCTGAACCCAAGAGTGAAATACAGAGGAGGGGGCCACAGGGCTCTGATGGAAGATGTGCTTTCCCAAGGTACCCAGGGCTTGGTCAGCACCTGTCCCCTTCCCACAAACCCCTCCGATTTACCTGAGAGTAAGTTCCTTCTCTGTCCCTGAGCATTTTGTTTAGGAAGAAGAGGAAATCCTGGCACTTGCCTCCAAGTGCTGCTCCCAGCAATAGGTGCCAGGTCCCTCTTCTACCTCTTTGCTGGCAGGTGGATAGGCACACATCCAACCCTAACCAAATGGATTGCTGGCTAGGGCTCTGAAGCTTAAGTGTGGGACATGAGAAATGGGGACAGTAAGAAGTCGCATCACCATCCACTAAGATGGCAATAAGAGCAATGGACTATCCCCAAGTGATGCTGCTTTGTCCATCTTATGTTCACCTCCCATGCCCCATGCATAGTCTTCCTCTTCCATCATTTCAATGAGATTCCAACAGGCTTCCAGCAAGGACTATGCTTTACTTAAGATGGTCATAGTTGGTTTTCATTGTTTACAACTAATCATCTTGGCTTATTCAGTTACTTACCAGGCTTTCACTCCCTAGAATGGTGAGTTACCATGAAAGAAGAAACAGACATGTTCATGCTTCTTTTACTTGCTCTCTGCTAAAACTAGAGTATCAAAATCTGTATGAGAGGAGAAAACTCAACCGTTAGATATTTGGTTAATGGTTTAATTTGTGGTAGAGAGCACAGATTTGTTTAGGAAGAAGAGGAAATCCTGACACTTGCCTCCAAGTGCTGCTCCCAGCATTAGGTGCCAGGTTCCTCTTCTACCTCTGCTGGCAGGTGGATAGGCACACATCCAACCCTAACCAAATGGATTGCTGGCTAGGGCTCTGAAGCTTAAGTGTGGGACATGAGAAATGGGGACAGTAAGTTTAAGAAGGTGACATATTTATGCTTATCAATGTGAACCTCCAGATTTCAAAGACTCAAAGAGAAGACACTAAAACTGTTCTGTGTATATTGAATCTGAGGTTGATAAGAATCTGAGGACACAGACTCATTTCCGAGTCATAAGGAACGTGGATGTTTCAGAAGATGGGACCCAACTGCTACTGAGCTTTGGGTATTGAATACATCCCTGATGACAGCTTACTTATCATTTGTCTCTTTCTCATAAAAGAGCACAAAACACGCAAAACTGCTTTTGCTTTCTGTGTTTTCAATTGTTGGCAAGCTGTCTAAATGGTAATTTACTGTATTTTATTTTCAGTTCGGAGATGCTCCACCTTCTTTAAAACATTTTCTACATTGTTCTTTGTTTGTTATCTAATACTAGGAAATAGTGCTTGTTCTGAAGCCTACATTTCTATCCCATCAGAGATCCCTGAAAGAGCCTATTTCCCAAGGAAGCAGGCAGGGATGGGGTGTAGGCAGAATGTGCTAAGAAACCTGCCACTGTTCTGTGGTATGATTTACCCACACAAATGGAGAATAACAAAACCCTCCATCTCAGAAGCACTAGTGCAGTTCTGTCTGGATTTATTCCAAGCTCCTTGCTTCAAAGTTCTACAACTGGGAAAATCTGTTTATAGTCTTTTTTTTTAATACAGAGCATGTAGAGAGAATCAGATTATTTTCAAATACAATGGTGCCATCTGGCCACAGGGACCTTAGAGACCGACATTGTCAAAAGGTTCCTTTTCTTTTTTGGTTTCCATCCTAAGTGAGCTGGGAATAAGTACAGTGAATGATGATTAAGTCATCCCTACTCAGAAGCCACTTTGTGTGAGCATTAGAGTTATTGGATGGAAGGCACTTTCACCTTTCTGGATACCAAGGGCAACAATGAACTCATAGGACATCTATCTATCTATCTATCTATCTATCTATCTATCTATCTATCTATCTATCTATCTATATCATCTATCTATCAGGATTATTTTTAAAAATTGATATTAAGGGAACATTTCTATTTTCTTGAGTTTAGCTAACATTGTGGGATAATTAGGATCATGCCATGTCCATCACAATTCAGTTTTGATATTAGATGCCCTAATTAGTCTATGTGTCTGATTTTTTTCTATCTCTAGCTAAAAAGTATAGTTATATATACAATAGCTGGAATCACAGCTATTCCAGCTATTGTATGTATAATTCCCTGCAGCTTTCCATAGGAGGACAGGAATGCCTCACATATAAAGAGCTTCCAAAGTCATGACCCTCTGAGCTTTGAGAAAGAAGACTAAGTCTCTAGGACAATCACTTCTAGAACCAGGGCAGAATAATTACAACTAGAGGGACTGTACTCATGAGGGGGAAAGGGAGGCAGAGAGAGAAGAGGAGAAGAGAGAGAGACAAACAGAGAGACACGCTGTTGGGGTTGGGAAGACAGAGAGAAATAGAGAGAGAGAGAGAGAGAGAGAGAGAGAGAGAGAGAGAGAGAGAGAGAGAGAAAGAGAGAGAGAGAAGAGAAAGAGAGACACAGAGAAAGGAGAAAGTGAGACAGACACAAAGAAAGAGGTGGTGGGGGCAGAATTAGGTTTTCCTCTTATTCTTCACACATTGTCTTAGCCCAGCCAAGCAGGATAATCTAGGTGGTTTATCCGAATACTTTTTTACAAATGTGATTAATCTCAATTTATAAATAAGGAAGAAGCGGGCTTTCTCAGGTGATGCTGCTAGGGTAGGTACTCAGGGCATACACCTGCTTCCTCTTTCTAGGTATTTTCTCAGGCTGCTGCTCAATCCATTTGGGCACCATAGAAGCCTGAAAGCTCTAACAAAAACTGTTTGAAAAATTCTGCTCTGATTAAGTAATAATATCCTATGTTTGAAATCCTAATAGCTTCATTCTGTGAAAAGTTTAAACAGAGGGAAACTCCTGGGAGATCTGACTTGAGAAGAGCGAGCAATTTCTGCATCATGGGGCCCTGCCAGGCACCCTTTCTCCTATTTTTGATGATCACTTCCACTTTGGAATTATTTCTTTGGCAATACTGCTATTATGGTTTCTGTTAGGAGAACAAAACTTTATCTCAAATGATCACCATATTCAAATTGAGCCCATCATTGCATGTCCAATGGGTACTTTTTCACACCCAGGCGGAGATAGGGTAGAACAGTTCCACCAGTAAAGCTGAGTGTAGGGGAGACACCCTTTGTAGACTGTGATTCTGTGAGGTCAGACGTTGGACAGAGAAGTATTGATGCGAGGGAGGGGTATGAGTTATTTTCTTAGCTTAAACAGGAGATAGTGTCTATGGCAGCAGCTTCTGCAGCTATCATGGGCCATCCTATGTAACCAAATGCCAAAAGAAGAAATGTTGACGACTTCCATTAAGAAAAAAAAAGATGGTAATACATACACTAGGCTTTGACTGCATCGTGATTCTTTGGAGGACCAGTTGGCTGTTATTTCCAAGTGTCAAATGGAATTAAAGGACATCAGTGAATGAACTTGTCACTGATGCCTAAATAGTATAATGTGGAAAATCATGAATGAAGAAAAGCTCTGCTATAAATGTAGAAGGTTAGATGGCATGCCATATAGTTATCAAAAATGTCAATCCATGGGTTTATTAGATTGGGGTAGGAGAACTTCTTTCAAATCCTGTTTTAATATTCTATCTTTATTCCTTAAAAACAGTTATCAAATTTGTTTCCTGTGTCTGCCTTTATTGATTACAAATGTTCCCAAATGTTAAGACCATGGAAAATGGCAACAAACTATCAATTCCTCATGTTAACAAGCACCACATTTACTCCAAAAGTTTATAAAGAAGAGGAAAAGAATCACACACAGATGATTTCAATCATACAGCTTATAAAGATATACAGAAACAGGCTTTGCTTAGGGTGCAAGTTGCTAGGATTTCAATTTCATTTAAAGATGGACAGTTTCTCTACAGGGTAGGCATTTTGTCTTCCTGAAGCCAGAATAGATTCCATCCAGATGCTTCATGTTTTTGCCTTGAGAGCAAACATTACATGGGAACTGAGCTGACGGAGCTGAACAAAGCAGCCTTATAAATTCTAAATTCGGGCGATTGCATCATTGAAGTCCCAACCATACTAAGAGTCAAATCCAGCTTTTATTTTTATTGAGCATTTGCAACTAATTCCCACTGATCAAAGACAACTTAGTCCTCTTTTTTTCCTATTTTTGTTTTTGGCAAATAAATAGTACTCTGGAAGGATGACATGGGAATCATTCTGCTTTCCAACAGGCATACAAATCCGCTGTTGCAAGGAGCAAGTGAAATGGGGAAAAGCAGTGCATTTCGGGAATTCATTAAGTGGCTGAATTCATTAAGTACTGGAAGGAGATAATTTAGATCTTTTTTGTTAACACAATAATTTGCAACTGTATAATTATCAGGGTTTGCTTTAGTCTGGGACAAAATCTGATATTTATACTTAAATGAAAATTACCTACCACTTACACTGAGAAAAATATGAGCTTCTTAGTTGTGGTTATTGGTAAGATGTGGGGTTACAGAATCTCCACTTTTCTTTTTCCTAATTAGGTTTTTTTTATAGTCTAGGGGGTGGGTTTTATCGCCTGATGTGACCCAGAGGGAGATGGTGCCTGTCTAAGGCATGTGAGTTAAGTAAAAGCCTAAGCCTGAAGCTGGAGCAAAGCAGCACCGATCTTACTCCTGGTCATCTCAGGGCTTTCTTTATTTAGCTATAAAATAATGAAGACATTATCATTGTGGTGAGCCCAGGGGCAAATCTATATATTTGGGGGTCTAGAAATTACACAATTTGAGAGGCCATCCCTAAGAAAAAGAATACAAATATTGTGAATTCTAAGTTGGGTATAAAGGGTTGAAATGGGCTCTTGCAATCGAAGGACCCTGAAGCTTAAGCGTTTTTAAAGGTAAATCCACCTAGGTGTGTGCTAATACCACTGGAAGGAAGGAAAGCTGACTCTCATAGATTCCCCCAGCAATCCATAAAAGAACTGTTAGTTGTGCTGGCTGGTCCACCTTTGAGAGGGAGGTGGTAAGGTCTTCTGAGGAACTGGGAAGTATGGAAGCAGACATCTGTCTGCGGGCAAGTGAAGGCTTTTTGTAAGAATTATTAGGAGCTGTCCCAGCCTAAGCCTCCACTGATAAGGCATCCTCTGTTTTGCAAACATGATTACTCCTAGGTGTAAGTTTCCTCGGTGGGGATGATTATGTGTTTGGAACTACTATGTTTCAGGAAGTCGTAAACTATACCATGCAACTCTCACAGCAGCCCGGGGAATGTTTTCAACTTCATTTTATAGATCTGGAAACGGACATATCAAAAGCTCAGGTGATTTGATCACCATCCAGGGCTAGTAAAGAACATGGACCTCAGCTAGTAGCCCTGAAGTCTATGCTTTGCTCACCCAACCCTTGCAGAAGCGTTCTTAGGGGCTGCAGCCTCCAGGAGTTCGTAGGTGGTTTGAGCTCTCTGAGTGCTCTCACTGGCAAGCTGTTCACTTAGCCAAAGTGACACCCCACTTCTTGGGACAAAGGCCCAGACATGCTTACAACATGAGGACTGTGTCCTCCCTGTGGGTTGACAGCTGGTCACTGAAATGAAAACATTTTCTCTGCTTCAAGGTCAGAGAAGTCCTGGCCTGGAAAGTGTTAACAAGAAGGACTTTTGGAGCAGCAAAGCAACATGAAGGGTTACAGTACATTCTTGTAAGAGTGTTTTCTAGAGTATATCCTCATTCTCACGCTGTTCATGGAGTTTATTTCATAAATTCCCAAACAAATGAGATTCCCTGGGCAATTATTATGAGTGCTGGGCCACACCAAACATGGTGATGGGTGGGAAGGAAGTGATGTCTTGCTAGATAAGACAGAAAAAATTCTGACCCAGAATAGGGCTTTTTTTTAAAATTTAGAAATCCACCTTTTCTATAGTTATTTTGCTTTTTCTTCTCTACTAGCCCATTCTAGCAACACGCACGCACACAAACACACACACACACACACACACACACACACACACACACACACATACTTTTTTACTACTTAAAGGTAGTAATAAAAAGTTAACTAGGATCCAGTAGCATTTGGATGCCTACTTTTCTTAAGAAACTGTTCAAAACTTGGAAGAGAAGATTTTGATTGTTTTAAACAAAAGAAATAATAAATGTTTTAGGTGATGGATATCTCAATTACCCTGATTTGATCATTACATATTGTATGCATGTATCAAAATATCATGTGTACCCCATAAATATGTACACTATATGGATCAATTAAGAAAAATCTTTGGGCAGGAATGGAGTCCTCTTTCTCACAGATTAATCTCTATAAATTTCATATTTAGAAATATGATCTGCTCTGATGGCAACCAGCATGTATTTGTTATGCTCTGTATCCATGGTGATTGAATACATATTTCTTTTTTTTTCTTTTTTGAAACCATTAAGAACCACAGAGGTTACCTCCCCCTAAGGCGGGACATTTTTAAAGGCAGTTAAGTAAAGGAGGCTTTTAAGGTGAAGGTTTATGTAAAGGAGGCAGCTCTGGCTCCTTCAAAGCCTCCCAGCCTGGTAATCAAACCAAACTCACTCCCATTTCTGTGACTGTGCTTAGGAGCTTGGAAACAATAACTGTGCTGGGGCAGGTTTGGAATACATTGAAATAGGCCTGTCAAGTGTCAGTCTATACAGGAGGCGATGGAGTATGCACTGACATCATGTAATCAAAAGGAAAAAATTACACTGTGAGTCTTGCCTGGGAAAAATAGACTGCAACTTAGCAAGCACATTTCATGCTCCTTGAACAGAACTGCAATTCCTTCCTCTATTTCCTCATGGAGCACCTATTTAGCCACATGGTGGTGGCTTACAAATAAAGGGTGGGACTGTCTGGTGTGTTGTAAAGATATCAGCTCTGGTGGATCAGATAAAATCCAACCCATCTCAGCAGGTACTAACTTGTTTAAGAAAACCAGCTGTCAACAGGAAAAGAAACTCAGAGGGCTCACCAAGTTAATCATTCCTTTGGCAGGCCCTGAGAAATTTACTGCTTGATCTTTTGGTAAAATTCTGGGTAAATGCAGAAAGGCAGCTGCCTTCCATCAACTGGGAATCAATTATGAGGCTGATTGGGGTGTTTGTTTTTTTCAGTTACTCAAACAGATCAAGACGCATGGAATGGCAGAAACCTTCGGGTCTTCACTAAAGGAGCACACGGTACAGGGATACAGGTGAGAAATTCTGAGGAGCGATGAAGGGCTGGGGAAAGCCCTTCTGGATTCTCTTCTCTCTTTAGACTGCAGGAGGTTCAGTCTTCCTCCAATTTGCTGACCTGAAAACCTTTACCTTCTCATAGCTGCCATTGAGTTTTTACCTGGAGCATTACTAGGCAGAGTTACACGCATCACTGTCACAGAAATTCATTCCCTGCCTTTGCCTTCCCTTGACCTTCCAGCCTGTCCTAGAAAAACCTTTGCTGCATTACTGTTAATTTCAGGTGTGCAATAAAAATGCCAAATACATAGTCTATGGGACGATGCTGATATTGTCTCTAAATAGGTTTTTAATCCACCTGGGAATTTACAAGGCCTTTGTTCTGGAAACTCCCAATATTATCTGCTTGTTGTTAGATTTCCTAACAGTTGGCATTTTTCTGGGAGGAATTTTAAAAGCATACCTCTTTGGACAGTACAAAGGGATTTTTTTGTACTACAGATATATTTTATAAACTTGAGTTAATTGTTAAGTATAACACACCTACCAAAAAGGGTAACACATGCCATAGATATTAGGTAGTGCAGGAAGCTTTCTGACAGGGAGATTAAATAGACTTGTCATAAGCATACTAGCCAAAGGCTGTTTTACATTTTGCTTTTGTTAGTGGAGGTGGAGGTCGGTGAGAAGGGATGAAAGGATGTAAGTTTGACTCTGATGATGTACTCTGTGAATGAAATCAGGCCCTCCTTAAGTTTGATATTTCCCCATTTGTGTAATACTTCATAAATCAGGAAGGCAGGCTTCTCATCTAGGAAGACAACTAGACCCAAATCACAAGCAAACAGAAGCTCGCAGTTAGGGCACTTTCTCTCTGCACAGTACTCATGGATTAAAATAGACTTATGGAGAAGGATTTTTAGGTCAAAGAGAAGTTACAGGAAACAATGAGAAAGAAGGTGGATGTATTATAATTCAAAAGGTTTACATTCAAAATATTAAATAGCAATGTTGAATGGAAAGCATGGATGGTGTGGCATTTAAGAGCATATACTCTGGGGTCAGGATGCTCGATTTAGAATCTAAGTTCCACCACTTTCTAGCTACATGACATTCAGGGATTGGTTTACTGTCTAAGCCTTAGACCTCGTAGCTGTCTAACGGGGATGGTAATACTCCTCTCACATAAGGTCAGTTACGTAGTGGTTATCCATGTAAAATCATAGTACAGTGGCTGGCACCTAGAAAAAACTCGATAGATACAAGCTGCTGCTACTGTTACTGCTCCCATCACCATCACTGTTGGGCTTCTCAGAGCCTTCACTCTGCCAACAAGTGTGTAAGTCTGTGGAAGAGACCTGTATTGTTTAGCCTGTTCAAAATTTATTTAACCACTAATGCTTTTTCTGCAGAACATCTGGTTGGAGTCAGGGTTTTTGGAATACCATTTGGTAAATATTGTGACAGACATATCTCCAAGAGCTCCTGGCTCATATTCATTGACATCTGATAGAGAAATCTCTCTCACTTCTGTCTACTTACTCAAATGCTATTCATTCTAATAAGTGCAACTCCAGTTACTTTTCCAAGTGCCAACTCTGACATCCCCAGCCAGTGCTTGGCTTCATTCTCTTGATTCAGTTGGCCCATGTCACTTGCATTGTATTGTCTTTTGGACTTTTTATCTTGGTGTCCTCACTGTTTTAATGAATTTCTAGCCATAATAAACTTGTCTTCTTTGATTTTATTTTACATAGAAAGTGTTCCGTTTTATAACCCTTTATTGACAATTATGAGATCCACTGTGCCCCCCTCAATTTCTACTAGAGTGTAGGTTTCATCAATATTTGAAGCCTTGCATTGGATTTTGATTTCCCATTTATGTAAATCTCAAGCTCACTCATCACTTCCTGCCTTTAACACTAGAGGAGCTAGTGTTGCTAGCTTTTAGTCCAGATGTAGTAAGTTACCCCTCCTTCTGATGTCCTTCCTAACCCATAAAACAATTGCCTGGATTTGTATTTCCCTTTTCATTACATTTCTTTTCTCTGAAGTCAATATTTCATTCTGTTTCTTGGGAATATGTTTGTCTCTCCTTTAAAACAATTTATTTTGTTTCTGTATATTACTTAGTGAAGCTTTGCTTTAACAACATTTTATTGACCATTATTTGATCTATTGCACCTAAAAATTTTGCCTGCGGGTGGAGAGCTGGTTACAAAAATAGATGTGATCCTTTGTTGAAGAGATTCAGAGCACAGGCTCTGATGTTAAGATAATCTGGCTTCTGTTCATCATTTGTTAGCTATGTGACCTTGGGCAAGTTACTTAAACTCTCTCCTGAAGTTTCCCATATATAAAAAGAGATTGCCTCCTAAGGTTGCTGTTTATATTAAAGAAGACAACGGAAGTGTATCTTTTAGCAAAGTGCTTTAGTGCTTTGTACCCAATAAAGCTCATAGACATTGTCTGTAATTAAAACACATTTTCTGCTTTCTTGAATCTCGCCATCTGGAGTAGAAGCAGAGGGGGCTTTGTGAAGGAGAAAGGATTTAAGCAGGAAGTTGCAGATTGTATAAGTGGAAGTTTGGAAAGACTGTTTCCACTGAGGGCACCGTGGGAGATGAGGTTGGCACAATGGATAGGAGCTGCCTAATGGGTGCTTTGAATCCCAAGTTATGAAATTCTGTAGGCATCAGGGAGTCACTGGACTTCTTGAACCAAAATGGTAATATGTATAGTTTTTTGTTTCAGGATCCTAACTTTGGGAATAGTCAGAAGTAGGGATGGGAACAGAGAGACAACTGAAGCAGACCGATTAAGTGATGAAGTTCCACTGTTTTTTTTTTTGTTGTTGTTTTTTCTTGTTTCTATTTCCCCTGGTTCTTTCTTTTTATATGATAGGATTTTTTTTCATGCAACTTCCATTGATAATCATTGATGAGACTCTCCTTGGACTTTTTAATCTTCCTCTATCAGACTAGATCTATTTGGTTCACTTCACCCCCAGGAATGCATTCAGAAACAAAATAGATTGTACATTGTATGTTTTATTTATAAACCTCAATTCCCTTAACTGCTGACCACTATCATGATATTGCTTCAGAGATTTTCTCAGTGCTACGTGTTCTCAGTTTAGTGCCCAGTTCCAGTGGTGAGGGCTATATTCATCCTCAAAATGGAATAGTAATGATAAGAGAGATTTAGATAACTGTCAGCCTCTTGATACAACAGGGGCATAACCTTGGGGAAACAGAGCTGGCTGTTCTCTTCTAGAATCTTCTGAAACAATAACCCTGTTTACACTACGTACAGTTGTATGATGCAGATTTTCAATCCAGTGAGACTCACAGCAGTGTCTACTGATGACCTTACAGGTGCTTGTCAGAACCTTCCTATTAAAGTCTCAGTCTGCTTAAAATAGAGCACCAATACCTCTGGGCACCTCACTTTTGAAAAACACACTAAACCATCAGATAAAACCATGGGGACTTGGGCTTTATCTAATTCTACACATTCTTTTTAAAATTGATTCACTTTTCTGCCAACCCAATATGTCCATGAAAGAGCCTAGCTGCTGCTACAAAAACAATTATTATTCTGCCCGAGGTGATTCGTATGGTCTCAAGGCCCTGCAAACATCCATTTATACTGAGATGGATTGGAGATAAGGCAGACATGGACTGGCACTTCAGAAGATACCCATTGTCAGACATGCCACATGGTGACAGCTGGAGAACTGCCCCATGGCCTTATGGGAAAACACACTTCCCAGTTTCTCACAGACTAGTATGCGTGGGAAGAGTCTCAATTTTGTTTGGAGACAGGTACCATGAAAGTCCAAAGGCCTTCAAATCTGAGTTGTCCAAATTTTCAAACTGACAGACCTAAAGTCTGTAAGCAAACAGGGAAGTCCCCATGGAAATTACAGTTCACTTGTGCTGTATCTTTCCCCATAATCTAATGCCACGTTGCAATTAGATGTTATTCAAGCTATATGTAATTGCAATTCATTCAGAAGAGATTTATTTTTTGAGAGGTTCAGAATGAGAAAATGGGCATAATACTTTATAGGTTTTATTGACACAAAGTGGATTTAAATAAATGCACATATATACCCTGCAGTGATTCATTTACCCAAAACAAAATTTACTGTTGAAATAAATTTCAAAATATACTGTTGAAATATACAGTTGAAATAAATATACTATGGAAATAAATTTCTACAAAAGTATATTTTGTAGAAATTTACATCCTAAGATATTCTCAAACTAATATTAATCTCATTGTGGAAGTATTATTTCAGTAGCCATTTTGTAATTTCTATATAAAATTCCAGCCAATGTTTGGCCTTCTAAGACATAGTAAGTGTTTACAAGTCTGAACTAGGTGTATTTGTATTTTATAGTTACAAATTAGTTCCCAGTAATCCATGAGGTCATCTCAGGTAAATGTAATAGACCCCAGAGGTACGTCATAATATACTCCCTAGCAGGAAAATAAATATTAACATCTGAAGCCATGAACAGATGCATCTTTATTTTTAAAGAAAAACAGACACAGAACTGTCAATCCTCTCATGAAAATGATTTGCAACAAAATTATATTCCATTATTTCCAGAATCACTGAAGAATACCTACACAGATAACTGGAATAACCACTCAAAACATTAAAGATAAAGGTGAATATTGTTCAATCAAAATGCTTATTTTATTGGTCAATTCGATTACTTCAGTAAAATAAAAAGCAATACTAAATGTTTGAATACAATTCCAATTTAGTCAGAATTATCAATCACATAGACTTGTATATTCATACACCAATCATAAAAAATGAAGAATTGTGTTTTGTATCTAAGGATTCAAATATAGAAGATAAGAACAAAATTACATCAAGTTCTGTTTTTGACTTTGATTTCAGTGAGTCATACAAATCCCCCCTTGTCACAAAATGAAGAATCACAAGTAAGTTTCCCACAGGTCAATGATTTTAGTAGCAAATAGTTATTCTTCCCAGACCGCTCAGTTCCTAGATTATTTTCAGCCTTGACATTGCTACAAAGATCTACTTGAGTCTTGAGGGAGGGGGGTGCACCCCCTTCACCACCACCACCACAGTGGAAAATAAACCAAGTCAGCTGATGCAGGTTCACATCTTCTTGAAACATTCAAAGGTCTTCTGTGGCCTTAGGGGATTTCCATTCTATTCTAGATCTCAGACTTCTGAGTGCCCAAGGAACTCATGGTGACTGGGTGAGGGCCATGGGAACCTACAGCAAAATGCTGCTGGGAAGTACCCCAGAGAAGACCCAGTGTGTGGTTTATAACAATCTGAACCTCAGGGACCTGTCCTCTACTTTTAGCATTAAAATCTAACCAAATTAGAATGTTGTTATTGGCAATAGGAACCGGTTTTTGACTATAATTTGGATTTTTGCTCCCGTCAGCAATAGATACTGAATTGGAATTAACCTCTCCCTTGCCCATTGTCTTACTTCAGGCTGCTATAACAAATTACCGTCGATTAGGTGGCTTAAACAACACATTTATTTCTCAAAGTTCTGGAGGCTGGAAGTTTGAGATCAGGGTGCCAGCATGGTTGGGCTCTTGATGAGAACCACGCCTTCCTCCTAGTTCACAGATGACTGTCTTCTCATGGTATCCTCACATGGTGGATATGGAAATATCTCTTGTCTGTAACTCCCTTATAAGAGAAGGCATTAATCTAATAATGATGACTGCATCCACAAGACCTAATTACCTCCCAAATTTCCTTCCTCCTAATAGCATCACATTGGAGGTTAAAATTTCAACATATAAATTTTAGAGGGACACAAACATTCAGTCTATGACACCCCAATCCCAAAGCAATATTTACAAGTTAATAATTGCAATATGCCTTTAATTAGTTTAGAAACATAGGGTTGACCATATAATTCTTCTTCAGGCTTTCAATATTTCTTGGCTTGGTAGTTAATACACTTCCAGATCTGGCCCCATCATGCATGGTTACTATCTCCTTTCACTTGTTTCAACATACTCCATATCATGGCCATATCAGTTTATTTGCCGATTCTAACCATGACATCAATTTGTGCCATTGCTTGCACTGTTTCCTCTGCCCTCTGCCATTATCCAGCTTGTGACTGATGACTTTCAGGATCTATCACAAATGTTAGCCATGCCATACATATGTTCTTAATTCCCTCAAAAGGATTTAATGGCACCCCTCAAGTTTGTTTCTCTGGTACTTTACACTTCTTTTATTGTAGTAGTTAGCACATTATGTAACTAGTAGGATAGTAGAGCTTCCTGGTTCCTGAGCTAAATCCTGTATTATTTGAGGTCTGACAGCCTATCCCTGTAGGAGGAGACCTAGTGTCTGAGGGATTAGGGATTTTAATGATTCCTCCATGTTTATGATGAGTCATGAGATAATAACCATAGTTGAGTCATAGAAGACTGGAGCCAGTGGCTAGCACATCTTCTATGAATCGAGAGAGTGATCAGGAGATTTGTAGATACCCACAACTGAGAGTAGACAAAGGTGGTATCTTTGCATGATGTGAGCCTCAAGAAAGCAGTGGTTTTGGCAGGATGCAGGGGGAAGTGCTGGGCTATGAGTGGTAAGAAGAGGCAGGGAAGATGCCCTGACATGTGTGTGCAAATTCAAAACCTCTCTGTGCACAGCCTTCAAAGCAGTCTTCAGAAGACAAATGAGTTTTAGTTGAGGCAAGAAGTGAAGATAATGGAAGGGTTTGAGAGAGAGGGTGAAGGATAGTGAGTGGGTCAGACAAATTGTGCAAAGCAAGATAAAGATAGATCTGGGACTTGGATTTTTAATGACAGGCAAGAAGATGGTGGTATGAGGCCTAATATATTGGTCTTGATGGTCTCTGCTGTGTGACTGGTCAACTGAACCAAGCACCAGGGTTCTCAAATACTTTTCTCTTTGATATGGTAGCTCACAGGACTGGAACTCTCTGAGGTTTTTTTGGAGGGGTTGTTATTGACTCATGTGAATCAGGACCTAAATTGGTCTTTGTCTCTTGAGATTGCACAAATGTAGCAGATAGGTTGACCTCACTAGACTTCTGTTTTCCTTACATGTAATATAAGAAAATTAGATTTAAGAATCTCAGAGATTGATTTCTAGCTATTATCACATGAAATTTCTGTTTAGCTTATCAGTAAGTTTAGGCAATTCTGATTCCTTCAGTTATTTTACAAATTAGAAAAGTTACTTCCTAAAGACTAAAAGGAAAATGTAATGTCACAATTTCATGCAAGAAAAATTAGCTAAGCATCTACCCTGTGTCCCACATTGAGGGTTATTAAAGAAATGAATACATTTTGTGCTCTCCAAGATGTTTTAAACTATTGGGAGAAGTGATAAATTCTAAAACTAAATGGCATCTGCTGAAGTAATGCACATTCCCACCCTCAACTACTCACTGCTGAGACCAATGCCCTTTGAAATTCACCATTTTTATTAGAGCCTCAGTTTCTTATAAGGCATATCTTTGCCTCCAGTACTTGAATATTCCAGTGCTCGGGTCAGTTTTAAAGTATCTGGTATGTTTAAAGATAACACCAAAGACAGTGCCAGAAATGGAGCTGATAAAATATGTATATTACCTCCCTCCTCTTTTTTACTTTCACCTGTTTATTTTTCTCTGAGAAACTTGAGGGGCAAGAGGTGAGAAGATTTTTCTTGGTTCCTGCTCATAGGAAAGTGAAAACATCCACCTAGCTGTGAGTCGACTAATCCTAAGAATTGTTGCTTAGGGGACCAGCCATCTTTTTTGTATATGAAGTCATAGCAGAGAAACTGGAAACAGGGACTGGAGATTTTTGTTTTTGTTTGGCTCAGACTTTCGTTTTTAAGTTTGTGTAACCTACAAAATTGTATTTCTTGTCATCGGCCTTTTTCCTTGGGAAACTGAGAGGCTTGGACTAGGAGGTCTAAATTCCCTTCAGGTTTAAACATCTGTGATTCTAAAACTCCACATTTGAAGTGCTGTGTAGGAAGCTGGCTGAGTATTTGGTGTTTGAAGGACTTTCTGTTCTGAGGAATACTAATATATTGGATCATTCTATTCAAATTAAAAATTGTATTTTTAAAGATAAATTTTTCTTGCTCAGATATTTTTCAAATAGGTTTTGCTTCTGTTCCCAGACACAGGTGTCTCGAAATGAAGAGAGGTGAGAAAGGGAACAAGACACAGAATTTGACAATACCAATAATTCGTGTGTAAGGCTGTTTTGTTGAAAGCACATCCCGGAGCCCGTGGAAACCTGAGGAGGGAAGTATTAGGTGTGTTTCATACCTGGCAGCGGACGATTTCACGACAGGCTGGCTGCAAAGAGGTATGTGCCAGCATTTGTTATCTTGGAGTGTCTTGTCCTGAGTGCTCTTGATCACTGCTGGTCTGCCGTCTTCCACAGGTCACCAATCGGTCATCTCTGATTAGGAAGACACTGCCAATAAATGAGATGATTGTCTAGTTTGGTCACAAAAAAAGAGGCTGTGCCACAATCTGGCAAATTCTAACGAATGGTTGCTGTTATGGTTTGGCTGTGTCCCCACTTAAATCTCATGTTGAATTGTAGCTTCCATGATTCCCATGTGTTATGGGAGGGACCTGGTGGCAGGTAATTGAATCATGTGGGTGCTTTCCGCCATACCATTCTCATAATAGTGAATTAGTCTCATGAGATCTGATGGTTTTATAAGGGGTTTCTTTTTCACTTGGCTTTCATTCTTTCTGGCCCATGGCCACATAAGATGTGACTTTTGCCTTCTGCCATGATTGTGAAGCCTCCCCAGCCACGTGGAACTGTGATTCAATTAAACCTCTTTCCTTTATATATTACCCAGTCACAGGTAGGCCTTATTAGCAGCATAAGAATGGATTGATACAGTTGCTTTGAGCTATTTATTTTGTAGTTTCAGCTGTTTTTATAGCTGTTTGAACCATATCTACATGACTTTAGGGAGATCATTTAACTGTCCAGAGCTTCTGTGTCTTTATCAAGTGCGTTTCATGGGCCTCTGAGTTGTGTTGAGATTTTTATGAGATAATGCTTGTGAGAACATATTTTACACTGTTGAACTAATGCACATGTTGGTTATTACAGCCAGTTGGACAAGTAATGGTTAAGAAGTTATTTTTCTTTCCCAATTTCCCAGAAACAATCAGATTTTTTTGTCATCACTGCCTTGTGAAGTATAATCTGTTACATCTACTTCTAGTAAACGTGCCAGTTTGGTAGCTTTGGATCAGATTGACCAAATTTCCCATAAATCCATTCTGAGCAGGACTCTGTTATTGTTGGAACTGCAGATCATTAACTGATGTTCGCAGCTGCCAAGACTTTACCACAATGGAAGAATTAGCTATGGAAGTCAGATTTACACCCGAATTTCTTTACATTTATTCATTTAAATTTGATCCTTGAAGTATTTGCTTTACTCACTATGCTGCCTAATTTGCCTAAAATAAATCAGGAATCGGTCAGTGCTCCTGGGGTAATTGGAGTTTTTGGTGTCAGCAGTAGCATTAACAGCTATTCCATCATAAGTGCCTGCAACTCGTGTGCGTGTGTGTGTGTGTGTGTGTGTGTGTACAAGAAAGAAAGTTCCTTTTGTCTGCAAATTACAAGTAATTTTGGGGGGATATTTTTAGTCCATCTATAAATGGACATAAAATGCTGCTGTCTAAAAGAGATAAAAGGCTGTTTGTTTCACATGTCAATATTACCTGAAAAAAGGCTGGAGAATAAATTGGATGAATATATTTCAATTTATTATCACAGAAATATGTATAGTATCTTTCCAAACTAATATATGATTTTGGTGCAACAATCATAGGGAACAAGTGAGCATCTGGATATAATCCTTAGACAAATAATGTTATGATTTAGACATTTGAATTGACTCCTCTAAAGGCAAGTAAAAGAACACACATACGGCAGAGGGCAGATTGGATTGGATTGGATTGATAGTCTGCAATAGTGTCTTGCTTACTTAGAGTCTGCACCGTGATTTGCAGGAAGGGAGGGATTTGGGCAAGTAGAACCTTCATTACTCAACAGAGTTGTAAATGAAACTTGAAAACGGAGTTGTTCAAGTTCAAGGTTTTGGTGGTTAGGGATGTCTCCTCTGCTTTAGAGTACTGACTAAAGAAGGGATGACTGCACACTAGGGGTTGGTAGGCAAAGGAGACCCATTTGCCTTCTGCCTGATCTATATTTTGGGACCTGGGTCTGTATTGACAGCCTCTCCTGCCTCACCCAGTCAGTCACCAGTGGAGATGATAGATGAGCAGGGAAATTGCAGGTTTGGTCCTGTGTCGTGAGACTTGTCACAGTGGACAGGAATCAGAGGAGTGGGGCTGTACAGAGTGATGATCTAAAACACCAGTGAGGTGGCTCAGCGGCAGACAGGCCAACACAGTAAAAGCAGTTGATTTTCCCTTGGGGAGAAGCGAGCAAGGATTGAGAGCATAAGGCTGGACGAAGGTTCAGGCCAATGCAGATTGTGGGAAAGAGGAGTTTTTTCCCCCAGCCAGGGCCCGGATGGCACGTTCTCGAGGATACAGAAGTGCTGGGACGTGGGCCTGCCTTAAAGATGCAATACACCTATATGAACAAATACTGCATATTGTCTTTTTGCACAGAATGAAGCCAAAAAATTCCCATAGATTTCAAAAGATAACATCCAAGGAAAGTGTCTTTTTAGTTCATCCTCCTTAAGAGAAATTGGAGGCTATTCTGCATGGACAAGGCTGGCATTTTGGAGATAATATAAATCTGTTATCCTGAGGTCTGTTCTCCATTTTGACTTTTTTTTTGGTTTGATAACAAGAACAATAATTTCTGTGACAAAATCAGTACATTTTTTTTTCTATAGTTAGATGCAACATTTGAAATGAGGATTGATCTAGCGGCCAAAACGTTTGACCTCTTTTTTCCATAGGCCGTAAGCATAGCCTGCAGCAGCCAGACCAAGACACTGCCCTTGCCAAAATGTCGCCTTCAGTTATTTGGTTCAACAGGTGAATGCCAGAAATTGCTGGCCTGTTTATTGGAAATGGAATCGCCACCTTTACTGGAAATCTCAAGTGATGCCCAAACTTAGATTGCACAAATATTATTTGTCATAATATTTAAAAACTAGCAATGACTGTGGTTTTGTTTGTTTTGTTTTGTTTTTGAGTTGGAGTTTCACTCTTGTTACCCAGGCTGGAGTGCAATGGCGCGATTTCGGCTCACCTCAACCTCCGCCCCCTGGGTTCAAGCAATTCTCCTGCCTTAGCCTCCCAAGTAGCTGGGACTACAGGTGCGCACCACCATGCCCAGCTAATTTTTGTGTTTTTAGTAGAGATGGGGTTTCACCTTGTTGACCAGGATGGTCTCGATCTCTTGACCTCGTGATCCACCCGCCTTGGCCTCCCAAAGTGCTGGGATTATAAGCATGAGCCACTGCGCCCGGCCGACTGTGGTTCTTTAAGGGGAATATCCACAAGATTGACCGAATCCTTAGATTTTCCAAATATCTGGCATTTATTAATATTGGGTGCCATGTAATTAAACAGCCGTGTCCTGAGCTACTTCCTGGAGGGATCTGTCACAGAGAGTCATACTGAAGTTGCCAGACAGTGGATTGTTCCTGCCAAGGTGGGGAAGTGTTTTAAGATCAGACAAAACAGAGAGAAACTCTTCATGGCATAGGGGTTCAAACTCTTCCCTGTCACGTGCCCCCAGCTCAGCTTTCCCCTCTTTGCAGAAAATGCTGAACCCCTAGACTTCCATGACAAAAATCCTAAGATGATTTGACACAGTGCTGCAGCCTCACACACCTGTAATGAGCAGGGCATATTGAAGGCCATTAAAGGGCTCTACAGAAACCCATTGGGGAGGAATCATTTAAAAAATATAAGTCACAGACATTGTGACATCAACATAGTAGACTTCCCAAAAGGAAAAGCAGCCAGGACGCAAGGCAAAACAGAGTCTCTGTAAGGCAGGCAGAACTGGAAAAGATCCACCACAATTAGTGAGGAGGGACTGGAGATTCGTTCTCACATCCACCATATTCTCCTTAAGCAATCATGTAAAATGCCATTAACATCCTATTGGGTGTAGGTTTTATTGCCATTATCAACAAAATCCTGTGATATCTTCATTATGACCAACTTAAAGAACTCTGTCCAGTGTTAGTGTAAAGAATAATTGCCTCAAGATCCCATCTTTTAGAGCCAAGAGCTTTGTGCATGGGGTTAGTAAAACCAGATACGCAGCCCCCCTCTGTTTTAATGAGGTTTCCTGAAATGTGGACAGAGCGGAGGTCAGCAAACTATGGCCCATGAGGCAAATCTGTCTTTAACCAAGTTTTATTGGAACATAGCTGTAGCTGTCCTGATTTGTTTACATATTGTCTATAGCTGCCTTTTCACTACAATGGCAGAGTTGAGAGGTTGCCACAGAGACCTTATGACTCACAAAGCTGAAAATATTTCCATTTGGTCCTTTATGGAAAACGTTTGCTTTTCTGTAAAGAAAAGCATAGACTAAATGAAATATCACCAGACTGTCATGAAGCAGGAGCCAGGCACCTACAACTAGAACCATAAACATTAATCTATTCATTCTTTTTGCTCATTTCCAAACAATCATTGAGCACCTACTATGTGCCAGATACTATTTGGGGATGCTTACATGAGCAAAAATTAGATGAGAATGTCTATTTTGATGGAACTTACTATCTAGTGCAGGAGAGACAAACACTAAATAAAAACAATAATAGGCTAATTATATTATAGAAAGTAACAAGTGCTATAGAAAAATTAGAGCAGGGATGCCTAGGTGGGAAGCCCTTGGAAAGGGTTGCAATTTGTGAGAGTCAAAGGAAACCTCTTTGAGGAGGTGGCATCTGAATGAATATGAGAAGGGTAAGGGATTGAGTTCCTTGGGCCTGGAAGAAGAATGTTTAAGGCCAGAGAACAGCAAGTAGGAAGGTCTTTGGCAACCTCTACAAGATCCTACCTTAGCCACCAGCTCAGCACCATAGGTTGGTTTTCAAGCTGAATGAAAATAATCTCAGAATTCTTTTCCCTCCTTGATATGGCTTGGCCATGTCCCCACCCAAATCCCACTTTGAATTGTAATAATCCTCATGTGTCAAGGGTGGGGCCAGCTGGAGATAATTGAATCATGTGAGCGGTTTCCTCATATTGTCCTCATGGTAGTGAGTAAGTCTCACGAGATCTGAGGGTTTTATAAATTGGAGTTCTCCTGCACAAGTTCTCTTGCCTGCTGCTATGTAAGATGTGTCTTTGCTTCTTCTTTGCTTTCTGCCATAATCATAAGGCCTCCCCAGCAGTGTGGAACTGTGAGTCTATTAAACCTCATTCCTTTATAAATTACCCAGTCTCAGGTATGTCTTTATTAGCAGTCTGAGAACAAATTAATATACCCCCCAACCCCAGCAAATTCTAACAATTCCTGCAGGTTTTCCAGGATTCCATGCAACTACTACAGATTTTGATGCAATAAACCTGTGTCAGGGGCTGCAAATTTGTGTTTTGTGAAATGTGAAAGTATTTTAGGTTTTCCAGGTGCCTCTGTTTGAGAACCATTGATCTAAATCAAAATAAGAATGCCCTCCAAATATGCTGAGAGTCATTCAGCATCTGCTTAAACACTTCTAGTAATGGGAAGCTATTAACTCTTTTAGAGAGTTAACTTCATAAAATATTTATAACATTTAATTAATTTATTCATTTATTCAACAAAAATGTGTAGCCTTCTTACTGTGAGTCAGGTACTGGAAATGCACAAACACATGTTCTGTGCCTTCATTGTTTTTCATTTGTTTGTCTCTGATGGCAGAATCCATATGTTTTTATTTTAGAAAAATCAGGAAAAAATAGCAAAACACGTAAGAAAAAAATTAGCTCTTTATTTTACAGATAGAAATATTAATACTTTAGCTTATTTTAATTTTTTTGTCTCTACACTTAAAAGACTGGAATCTCTTTTTCTACTAATAATGTATTATGACTATTTCTGTGTCTACAAAACATTTTTCTCCTCTGTGCTTTTTTAAGAAACAACATAGTATCCCATATGTTATATGTGGTGTGTGTGTGTTTCATATATGTTTCATATATATATATATAAAATGACTAGATTATTTCAAAATATTCACCCCCTACAAAAATGCTGCAATTAATTTTCTTATAAACTTTGTCCAGCATTTCTAATTATTCATGTAAATGTACGTGATATTTCTAAAGGATATAGGCTTTCAATGTTTTAAAAATGTTTTTAAAAATTTCTTCTCCAGAAAAAACTCAAATTTCCATCCCCATTTCAATTAAATGAAAATATCCATGTCTTTATACCCTTGGCAATTCTGATATTTCATTCTTTTGATTCAAAAAGGTACAATTTTTCAAATGTTTTTTCTTGAACTGAGTTCAAATTTGCCTATTCAAATCTATTGATCAGATTTTTCTCTACTGCAGATTTGAGAAATAAGCTCAATCTCTCTTCTTTAAAATGTAATTTCAGATATTTGAAAATAATTATGCCTCCACTGTGCTCTGTCAACAGTTATAGTATTGTTTTTGCTCTAATAATTACCCCTCCTATAATCTAGTTTCTAGTCTCTTCACAGGACTGGTATTACATATAGCAGTCCTGATAAGCCTCAGTTAATCAGGACTGCTATGTGTGTGTGTGTGTGTGTGTGTGTGTGTGTGTGTGTGTGTGACATACACATGTATGTATATCTGAATATATATTCACACTTCTATAGACTGCCTATGTCCCACCCACTCCCTGAGTTCATATGTTGAAACCTAATCCCCAATGTGATGGCATGAAGAGATGGGGGCCTTGGGAGGTGATCAGGTCATATGGGTGGAGCCCTCATAAATGGCATTAGTTTCTTTATAAAAGAGACCCCAGAAAGCTCCCTTACCTCTTTCACCACATGAGGAGTGTCTATACACCAGGAAGTGGGCTCTCACCAGACATGGAATCTGAAGATGTTTTAATCTTGGGTTTTTCAGCCACAGACCTGCGAGAAATAAATGACTGTTGTTCATAAGCCACCCAGTCTATGGTGCTTTGTTATAGAAGTCCAAATGGACTACCACAAGGATTAAACCAAGGACTATTGCTATAGAGCACTGTCTTTTTTGTTTTAACATGATACTGCTACTGGCGTGACCTAAGTAGGCATTAGTTTTTCTTGGCAACTATTGGCTCCTAAAAAGATTGTTATCAACCAAAATTCCCAAGCATTTTATAAAAAATCTCATAGTGACATCAGGTAACCACTGTACTCTACTGACACAGTTGCTTTCTGAGGCCCAAGTACAGGACTTTAATAGGAATCAATGCAATCTTTAATTCTAGTTGTTCAAGTTCTTTTTGAAAACTGATTTTATCACCAGATACGTATTTAATACAAACTTGATAAAGATATATCTTGACTTGTAGTAATTAAGAAAAATACTGGATGACATCTATTGCAGACATCTTGCTGCACCCTACTAGTCTGTTATTGATCCATTATCAACAGACAACGTGTGTGCATGTATGTACAGGTATAGAGGGAAACTTCGTAAAATAAATCACAAACAAAATATTTTCAACTTGCTGATATCAAAATATATTCTTTGTATAGTATTTTTCTGACCTTCTTGCCTGTATTTTTTTTAATGAAAATTAGCATGATTGGCTAATTACCTATGTTGGCTCTTTCACTTCAGAATATAGCCAGGGTCAACATCAAGCTCAGCTGTATGCAGTCTCTAGTACCTAATCTTATTTCTGTATTTTAAAATGTATCTCATCTACTAGAACACCTTGCTTTTAGAGTAACATAAGCATGTGTTAATAAGTTGGCCTTCTATATAACTCATTTGGGTCCAATGACTTCTATTTATTTCAAACAGAGAGATGTTACTTACCAACTCCTAGCATCTTTACTTCTAGTTCCCTGATAACGGTGCTTGTAACCTGTGTTTTCCAGTTTTAAAATCATTATGGTAGAAGTAGAAGATAGAAAAGGTAATCTTAAATAGGTGTCAAGTACTCATGCTTTTGCATCATTTGTTAATGATGTTATTTATCTGAATTTGTGGATTTAAGCCTTTCTGAATCTTAATATTATGGCTATAATTTTAATAACCCAGTATATTACTCTTGACGCTTTTACTACATCTGTTTTTCAACTTAGATTTTACCTTCATATATAAAATCAATTGTCCTTATCGTAACTGACCTACACATTTCAAATAGTTCAGTTTACAAAAATAGTTTAGTCCCAGTGGCATTTAATGTGAACAGATCAGTAGGAGCATCAGTAGTAACTTACTTCCTCACATGTATGCTGCTTTTAAGTTTTCAGAGTATTTTGTACTTTTAAATCTTAAAAACTAGATCCAGTCATAGGATTAGATTTGATCATAAGTCTAAGTTACTTCCTGGCTCATGCAATGTGAGATGATGCTGAGTAAGGTAGAGAATACTTCATTTCCTTAAGAGCAATGTGTGTGTGTGTGTGTGTGTGTGTGTGTGTCTGTGTGTGTTTCATACATATATGTGTATGTGTGTATATATATATCCACATGATGTACTCCTTATTTAAGAGTTTCCACACTACATAAAAATAAATAGAGAAAAAAAACGAATTGGCATCTAAATACAGAAAGAGAGTTGTAATAAGTTCAATGTGAGGGACATTTTAAAATAAAACAAGAATGTAATCTTACAGTTTTTTTTTAAAGGTGACTAACCATATTCATTTGCCTGAGAACTGGATTTCCCAAGATGCAGAAATTTCAGTCCTCAAACTGAGAAACTCCTGGGCAAATTGAGATGAGTTGGTCATCTCATCTTTCTCCTAATTCTTTCCAGATGGTGCCTCCTCCTGCTTTTTTTTAACACCTAGAATGGTTGACTATCTTCCAATTCTTTTATTATTATTATTAATATTATACTTTAAGTTCTGGGGTACATGTACAGAATGAGCAGGTTTGTTACATAGGTATCCATGTGCCATGGTGGTTTGCCGCACCCATCAACCTGTCATCTATAGTAGGAATTTCTCCTAATGCTATTCCTCCCCTAGTCCCCTACCCATTGACAGGCTCTGGTGTGTGATGTTCCCTCTCTGTGTCCATGTGATCTCATTGTTCAAGTCCCACTTTTTGGTGAGAACATGCAGTGTTTGGTTTTCTGTTCCTGTGTTAGTTTGCTGAGAATGATGATTTCTAGCTTTATCCATGTCCCTGCAATGGACATGAACTCATTCTTTTCTTATGGCTTCATAGTATTCCGTGGAATATATGTGCCATATATTCTTTATCAAGTCTATCATTGATGGGCATTTTGGTTGGTTCCAAATCTTTGCTATTGTGAACAGTGCTGCAATAAACACATATATAGATGTGTTTTTATAGTAGAATGATTTATAATCCTTTGGGTATATACCCAGTAATGGGATTGCTGGGTCAATAAACTAGATATGATGGAACACATCTCAAAATAATAAGAACTATTTATGACAAACCCATAGCCAATATAATACTGAAAGGCAAAAGCTGGAAGCATTCCCTTTGGAAACAAGCACAAGACAAGGATGCCCTCTCTCACCATTCCTATTCAACATAGTATTGGGAGTTCTGGCCAGGGCAATCAGGCAAGAGAAAGAAATAAACCTTTTCAAATAGGAAGAGAGGAAGTCAAATTGTCTCTGTTTGCAGATGACATGATTATATATTTAGAAAACCCCATCGTTTCAGCCCCCCAAATCTCCTTAAGCTGATAAGCAACTTCAACAAAGTCTCACAATACAAAATCAATGTGCAAAAATCACAAGAATTCCCACACACCAATAATAGACAAATAGAGAGCCAAATCATGAGTGAACTCCTATTCACAATTGCTACAAAGAGGATAAAATACCTAGTAATACAACTTGTAAGGAATATGAAGGACCTCTTCAAGGAGAACTACAAACCACTGCTCAAAGAAATAAGGGAGGGCACCAGAAAAATGGGAAAACATTCCATGCTCATGGATAGGAAGAATCAATATTGTGAAAATGGCCATACTGCCCTAAGTAATTTATAAATTCAATGCTATCCCCATCAAGCTACCATTTACTTTCTTCACAGAATTAGAAAAAAAAAACTACTTTAAATTTTATTTGGAACCAAAAAAGAGCCCATATAGCCAAGATAATCCTAAGCAAAAAGAACAAAGCTGGAGGAATCACACTACCTGACTTTAAAGTATACTATAAGGCCACAGTAACCAAAACAGCATGGTACTGATCCCCAAACAAATATATAAACCAATGGAACAGAACAGAGGCCTCAGAAATACACATCTACAATCATCTGATCTTTGACAAACCTGGCAAAGACAAGCAATGGGGAGATGATTCCCTATTTAATAAATGGTGTTTGGAAAAGTGGCTGGACATATGCAGAAAACTGAAACTGGACACCTTTCTTACACCTGATACAAAAATTAACTTAAGATGGATTAAAGACTTAAATGTATGACCTAAAACCATGAAACCCCTAGAATAAAACCTAGGCAATACCATCCAGGACATAGGCATGGGCAAAGACTTTATGATTAAAATACCAAAAGCAATGGCAACAAAAGCCAAAATTGACAAATGGGGTCTAATTAAACTAAAGAGCTTCTGATCTTTAGTTTTTTTTTTATTTTTTATTTTGCAATCTATCAATCTGACAAAGCTCTAATATCCAGAATCTACAAGGAATTTAAACAAAATTACAACAAGAAGAAAACAACCCCATCAAAAAGTGGGCCAAGGATATGAACAGACACTTCTCAAAAGAAGATGTGGCCAATAAACATATGATAAAAAGCTCATCCTCACTGGTCATTAAAGAAATGCAAATCAAAACCACAGTGAGATACCATCTCATGCCAGTTAGACTGGCAATCATTAAAAAGTCAGGAAACAACAGATGCTGGAGAGATGTGGATACATAGGAATGCTTTTACACTGTTGATGGGAGTGTAAATTCGACCATTGTGGAAGACAGTGTGGCGATTCCTCAAGGATCTAGGACCAGCTTCCAATTCTAACATGACTAGCTTTTCTTTGGCCAATTTTATTTTTTCTGGCTTTGAGATACTATTTCTGGTTAGTCTACAGACTACTATTTCCTTCTTAAAACTACCCTCTCTTCCATTTCCATCTCTCTCTCTCTCTCTCTCTCTCTCTCTCTCCCCCGCCTCCCTCCCTCCCTACCTCATCCACCCACCTCTCTTACTTGCTGTCTTACCTTGTGAGAGAGCAGCTAGGGCCACACAGTTTATTCTTTTTTTTTTTTTTTTGAGATGGAGTTTCGTTCTGGTTACCCAGGCTGGAGTGCAATGGCAAGATCTCGGCTCACTGCAACCTCCGCCTCCTGGGTTCAGGCAATTCTCCTGCCTCAGCCTTGCAGGTAGCTGGGATTACAGGCACGTGCCACCACGCCCAGCCTATTTTTTTGTATTTTTAGTAGAGATGGGGTTTCACCATGTTGACCAGGATGGTCTCGATCTCTCGACCTGGTGATCCACCCACCTCGGCCTCCCAAAGTGCTGGGATTACAGGCTTGAGCCACCGCGCCCGGCCCACAATTTATTCTTAATGCTCACATTTCAATGTTGAGTTTATGACCATTAAATGATCACTAATACCCCCAGATAATTTGCATTTCTATTTTCACTGGGAAATCCCTGTATACCAATGGCCTATAATTTTGTGATTTGAAGTTCAAGTTGAAGCAGATAAGTTATATGACACACTTTTAAAGACCTAAAGTAACAGCATACTGGAGCTCCCTGAAAGTAGCAACATGGTCTTGATGCTTACGTTCCCAGCTGCTAACAAAGAGACTGATCTTTTATCAGATTAACAGAGCCCAGGTGCACACAGGATCCAGCTATAGAAGTGTTAACTCTTTTCGTTTTTACCTGTCATTGTATATAATGACCAAGGGTTGCAAACTGGGGTATTGTATAGCAAAAGTGGTCTACAAGATGATCATATCACACAATCTTTGCAACTCAGAAGGGAACTTTGCAACCATCAGGTGTAATTTATTTATTTTTCACTTGAAGAAACTGAGATCTATCCAAGAGATTAAGAGAGTTCCATAATATCACAAATCCAATTAGTGGCAGAGCTAGAATCTCCATTACTCAGAACCCATAGCCTTGTTTTCCACTCTATGCTGTTGAGAAAAATGGCATGGAGGAAATGAAGAAATACAGGAGAGAATTGTTTGTGATCCAGCCACCTTATAGCCATCTCTGCTGGAAACAGGCTTGAAACAACTTTATAAAGTACTGTATCTCTTCCACTTGCTTCCTTTTTGGCCACCTTGAAGACCAAGAATCTTACAAGGAACCCACATTGGGGTCACTGGTTTTCATATTTTGTTCTTGTTCATCATTGCCCAGAGTTGGCTCCTAATCCATGCCTTACTCTTCTCCTCTTCATTCTTTAATATTAAATTCTTAATTTCTGGAACTCCCATCTCATCTGGCTTAGTGACTGCCTAGCACATTTATATAATTGGTCAATGACAAGCAGAAGATGGCTGATGTGGGAGTGGTCACCCTCAAAAAAGTAGGAGTCCCTCCCTATATGCTTTTATCTTTATTCCTGGCTTTCATACCTGGCTCAACATATAACTTATTTTCACTGTTTGGTACAAAGCCTCTCTGAAACTAGTAATCACTATTGTTAAACACCATATGCCACTAAAACCTAACTCCTATAAGGTTTGCTTGTTTATTTTTTTCTTATCCAACGAAAATTATATATCTCCTTTAAAACAGCCATGGGAGGGGGGAGTATGTTCTAAAGCCTAATAAATAAGGCTTAATGAATTAAGGAATAGTTATTTTTAAATTAACTTTGTATTTCAGAACAAGTCTAAGATTACAAAAAAGCTGTAAAAATAGCCCATAGAAGTTTGTAATACTTTTCATACCATTTACCCTAATGTGAACATCTTATATAACTACGTTTGTCAAAACTGAGAAATGAATGTCTGGACATACTTTTGACTAAATTGCAGACCTTCTTTGTATTTCACCAGTTTTCTATTGATGGCATTTTTCCACTCCAGGATTCAACCCATGGTACTGCACTGCATGGTGTCTTCCTGTTCTCTGTCAATCTGTGACAATTTCAAAGTGTTCTCTTAATTTTCATAATCTTGGCAGTTTTGAAGAACCCTGATCAAGCATTTTGTAGAATGCCCTTTGCTTAGTCTGTTTAGGTTTCTATAACAGAAAACAGCATGGGTGGCTTCACCAACCAACACTTATTTCTGGAGGCTGGGAAGTCCAAGAATAAGGTTCAGCATGTTTGGTGTCTGGCGAGGGTCTGCTTCCTGGTTTGCAGATGACCATTTTCTCATTGTGTTCTCACATGGCCAGGAGGAAAAATTATCTCTCTAGTGTCTCTAATAAAAACACTAATCTCGGCCGGGTGCGGTGGCTCAAGCCTGTAATCTCAGCAGTTTGGGAGGCCGAGGCGGGTGGATCACGAGGTCAAGAGATTGAGAACATCCTGGTCAACATGGTGAAACCCCGTCTCTACTAAAAATACATAAAAATTAGCTGGGCATGGTGGCGCATGCCTGTAATCCCAGCTACTCAGGAAGCTGAGGCAGGAGAATTGCCTGAACCCGGGAGGCGGAGGTTGCGGTGCGCCGAGATCTCGCCATTGCACTCCAGCCTGGGTAACGAGAGCGAAACTCCGTCTCAAAAAACAAACAAGCAAAAAACCCCCACTAATCTCATGCACAAGCGTTCCAGCCTCATGGAGCCAGTAATTAACCCCCAAAGATCCCACCACCAAAACCATCACTTAGGGGTTAGGATTTCAACATGTAAATTTCATGGGGATACAGACATTCAGTCCACAGCATCTCTAATGTGGGTTTAGCAGATATTCAGAGTGGATTGGGTTTAGGGGAAAATGTCATGGAGGTGAGGTATTTCTCTCATCACATCATTTCGGGGAGTATGATGTTAAGCTTAATTACTTGACTAAGTTAGTGTTTACCAAGTTCCTTCTTCATACATTTTCTGTCTTTTCCCTATCTATGCTCTATTCTTCAAAGTGAGTCACTAAGTCCAGCCCACACTCAAGGGGAGAGAGAATTAAACTATAACCTGGAATCCTTTTACCTATGTCATCTCTGCCTGTAAACTTGTTTCATTTTGGATTCTAGGCAGCTCCACCACTAGATGGACTACATTTATTTTAAGTTTTCTCCTTTTCAATGCACTTCCCGTCTTCCCTTTTCTTGCGACCAACTCTCTAAAACTTTTCAATTTTCATCTATTCTGCAACTATTCTCAGCAGCGTTCATCTGATTTTGGCTTCCTCTGATGAAACTTGGCATGGCATAGCACAACTACGTTACTTCTCTACTTCCCGATGTTTTGAATTGAAAGATGTGTGTTGAGTTAGAAAATTACTGATGAAGAAACAAGGAGTCTAAGCCAGATTCAACAGATAAAGAGGTAACTCCCCTCATGAGTTAATAACTGATTTCGTGGGCTAACTACCCGATGAATGTTGCTATGTGGGGATTGTAAGGAGGATCTGGGGAGATACAGAGCTTCTTGGGGGAGCAGGCCCCTCTTTGTTGATCTTTTTACATTCATCTCCTAAATCATTACATTGCACTAAGTACGTATCCAATACATGTGTGTTGTTTATTGAGAATATCTCAATAAACAACACACATGTATTGGATACGTACTTAGTGCACATTGAAAGTGCATGGACGGACACAGAAAGGGGAGTACTAAACACTATTGGGGTCTATTGGGGGGAAAAGGGGAGGGCCAGTGGGAGGGGGAGGTGGGGAGGGATAGCCTGGGGAGAAATGCCAGATGTGGGTGAAGGGGAGAAGGAAAGCAAAGCACACTGCCATGAGTGTACCTACGCAACTGTCTTGCATGCTCTGCTCATGTACCCCAAAACCTAAATTCCAATAAAAAATTAAAAAAAAAAAAGAAAGTAATGGCAAAAACTGCAATTACTTTTGCCCCAACCTAATATATAGCTGTAGATTGAAATACACACATTTCTGTATAATAGGCACTCACAGAAAAAGCAGAGCACTAGGAAAAACAAAGCTTTTGCAGTTGGACCTCCTAGAAGATGCTGTAATTTAGACTTTGGATTTGAATCCCAGCTCAGCTACTTACTAGCTGTGTGATCATGGGCAAGATATTTACCCTCCTCGTGTTTATCTGTAAAATACATATATTATGAGCACCTATGATACAGAGACATGAGAAATAAATGAATTAATGTAGGTAAAGCACTTAGCAGAGTAGAATGCTGGAACATAAACATTTAATCAATATTAATTTTTATACTGTTATTACTCATAATGCTTTAGGTATGGAGTGAGCCATGAGTTATTTTATAAAACTACCGCACAACAAAAATACCAGAACAATTCACTCAGCGCATTAACTGCAAAAAATAGTTTCTATGTAGTGAATAGTTTCATTTCTCTCTTTGAAAACAAAATTATCAATTTACTTATATCTTTTATGGTAAATTTACTTACAGTTTGGGTTCATTAATTTAAAATATTTTAAATTAAGATGCCTTTATTTAAAATATTTTAAACAAAATTGTATGACTAAATATGAAATGACGATCATGCCCACAAATTTTTGCTTTCTTTCCCTTGATAAGTGATTTCTAAGATGAGTCCTGTCTTAGGTGTCCTGGACTTTGGGCATCCAGAGCAAGGCATAGATCCTTTCCCTGACTCTGAGTTTAAGATACGCAGATGACCTTGGCAGCATCTGAATATCTATCAATAGTGATCTTTATATTTGCATTAATTTTGGATATTCTAAAACACAGATAAATTAAAACATACATCTTTACCAATTAGGCTTCTTCCTCATTGGTAAATACGGTCATGAGTTTTTTGCAGACATAGTTTTGAATTAGCTACGGACAACTCTTCCACCAAGTAATTTAGTTAGTGAGTTTAAAATATTGTGTGTGCCTACACGTAGCTGATCCAAGAGAACTGCTGAGCTGGGTTACTGTGTATTAGCCTTCATTATGCAAATAGCTGTCCCAAGAGAGCCATCCCAAAGACTATTAGCCTCTTTCACCTTTAATAACCTAAGATCTCCCCTTCGTGATGTGTGCAGATGAAAATATGTTCTGCCTGTGGGTAAAGGTGTTATTAATGCATAATTCTTTAGCTTTTTTCCCCCTACATTGGAATTCTATTTTGGCAAACCTCTTGGGTTCGGTTGTCAGAGAGATAAAATCTTGTGAACACTACAATAGAATCTTGAGTGAATCTTGGTAAATTTAGAGAGCCAGGTTACTCTTTGAGGACTTCTCTTTATCTGCCAGTAATTCTACATCTTCTCTTGCCTGTTGTACAGCTGATTGTGTTACACATGCTCTAACTGGCTCTCACTGGGTTGGAAACCTTTTAAATGTGACCCTTTGTTCTCACCTATAGATGTGTTGAAATTGCCAGTTACATTTCAGATACAGCCTGTGCTGCAGGAACAGCCGATTCACGGGCGATGTTAGTCTTTTTTTTTAATTGCATTTTAGATTTTGGGGTACATGTGAAGAACATGCAAGATTGTTGCATAGGTACACACATGGCAGTGTCATGTGCTGCCTTCCTCTCCATCACCTATATCTGGTGCAATGTTAGTCTTTTTTTTTTAATGCATTTTAGGTTTGGGGGTACATGTGAAGAACATGCAAGATTGTTGCATAGGTACACACATGGCAGTATGATGTGCTGCCTTCCTCTCCATCACATATATCTGGTGCAATGTTAGTCTTATGCAGATAGTGACTTTATCTGGAAGAAAGTCGGCCAAGATCTTGGAAGGTTCAGAGGAATTACTGCCATTTGGTGGCTAGAATGGTCACTGTCACTTCACCCAACAAAATCTAACATTACAGCCTTCTAAAAAGTTACTCGCTTGATTCAGGTGTCTGCTGACATTCCTTATGTGACATGAAGAGGGTGTGATAGTTCACAGGTCTCAAATAGTTACCCTGGGTATTCCCGGAAATGAATCAGAGGTAACTTCAACCTTGGAAAAGTTTGAGAAGACTACCAGAGTAAGCGTTAAACCTAATGGGCAGGATTTTCCAGCTTTGCTGATGTCATTTAATTAGTGTCTTACAAACAAAATAAACAAAATATTTTTTTTTCTGCATTCTTTCTGCTACCCAAATTTCTATGAAGTATTCCTTGTCTCAAGGAGACTTTGGGGCTTAGAAGGTAGACTGCTTTTCTTGGAATGGCCCATCAAAAGAGCCTCCTTATAGTGCCCTAGTGTACTTGAAAACTTCATAATTTGACTTCATCTCATGTCTGAGGCAATATATGGCTGAGCAGTTACTGGAAGATGGGCTAGTTATGCATGTCCTAGGCACTTAAAAATGTCAGATTACACAGTGGCTCATGCCTATAATCTCAGCATTTTGGGAGGCTGAAGTGTCAGAATTGTTTGAGTCCAGGAGTTTGAGACCAGCCTGGGCAATATAGCAAGACCCCATCCCTAACAAATAAAATAAAATAATATAAATTAGTTGACCATGGTGACACATGCCTATAGTTCTAGCTACTTGGGAGGCTGAGGTGAAAGGATCACTTGAGCCCAGGAAGTAGAGGCTATAGGGAGTTGTGATTGCGCCATTGCACTCAGCCTGGGCAACAGAGCAAAACCCTGTCTCAAAAAAAAAAAAAAAAAGTCAAAAAGCAAAGAAAAAAATTACATTAAAAATCAATCTACCATTTTGGGGAAATAAGTGGTTGAATTTGTTTCTTTTATTATCTGTTTTAAATAATTTGTTGTATTATATTCAAAGGTTTTCTTTTCTTTTTCCTATATACACTGCTTCACCTTCTTCCTTACCTCTCTCCGCAGATCTGCCCTTTGTAAAACACTGTGTTCATCATTTTTTATGTATTAAAGCATATTTCATATGATTCTGATTTCTGCTTTGCTGAAATCTGACTTCCCTTCACCTGACTCTCTTCACAAAACTTTATTTTTTTTCTCACTGCTTAAAAAAATTCTCGTTTGTGGTTTATCTTCCAGTGAGATCTATCTGTTTACATTTTGTTCTCTGTCTTTAAGACCTTATTTCTTCACTCTTCTGATGTTTTTCACATCCTGGAACATATTTGCTTGGCCAAACCTGTTCATATAACATCTTTAATTCTCTTCGAGGTTCTGTATCAGCACGATCTCTTTATTCTTTGTAGTTCTTCATAGAAGAGAAACTGAGGAATATCTAGGTCAGACACTGTTTCTAAAATTATACAATGGAGTACTGGAAGAGTGAGAATTGTGCTTTTTTTATTTCCAAGAGAAATTATTAATCAGTGGAAACCCCACTATTAAATATGTGGTACCTGGGCCAGCAGCATGGGCATCACCGGGGAGCTCGTTAGATATTCCGAATCTCTGGCTCTGCCCCAAGCCTACCAAATCAGCATTTGCATTTTATCAAGATCTCAAAGGATTCAAAGACACATTAACATTTGAGCAGTCCTGAATCAGACCTCTGTTTTGGAGGACTGGTCTCTGAAAGAAACTGCATACCAGTGGTAAGTTTCCTTTGCATTTATGAGGCTTCTCCTGAGTCCTAGCTGCCCTGATTGAAGATGAGAAGACAGATGGAAAACCTAGGACTTGGTTTCAGTATCTGTCTGATGTCTATTCTGCAATTTAGATTTCAGTTAAGTTGCACTTGTAGAGAATTTCAAGTAGCAGATGACGAAGCAAGTGGAGCATTCTTTTCTAAGCAATTAGTTTTCTCTGTGCTTATTTATTTGCGGTTCGCTGATTCAATTTAGAATCCTCAGACTTGTGGGTGACTATAGGGGCATCATAGCTTTAACACAGTATTTAGTTGACATCTGTTTCTTTGAATATATTGTCTGCAGTTTCCTGAGCACAGAGTAAAATATATCGAAGAGCTTCATGGGATATTTCAATATCCAAAATTATTTTTATTATTTTCCCCAAACTGTAATAAAAGAGGTGTTATTGCCTTCATTCTCTTGACTGAATTTTAAATTTAAAGGAGGGAAACAGTGTATGTATTTGGCTGCCACAGGTGTAAAGGAAAATCTATTTTATATTAGAATTAAAATGAATCGCTGGCATAGAAAACAGTTGTGAATGTTTTCTCATGAGGAGAAAGTTATTGTCAGATTTAACCACTATCATATCTGCTCATGTAGAAGGTGGACATCTCAGTTTAGGATTTTACGGGACAAGAGTGGAGTAATCATGAGAAATGGGTGGTAAAGCAGTTTCCAGCAGGAAAAGAAGAAAGAAAATGAAGATGGACCTTGAGGGATTCAAATAAACACTTTTGAAATGTTTGTCTTTTAGAAAAATTTTATTTCCAAATAAACAACCTTTTCATGTGAAAGACTATCAAGAAGGAATTGTAATTTAAGCCAGAATCATGCAAATTCATGCATATCTCAGAGGTTTGAGATAGAATTTACTTTACGTTCCTGAATGTTTTTACCAACCGAGAGCAGTCTCTCCGAAGTTTACATGTGTTCAAGAGGATATGTGGCAATCCGGGAATATTCCACAGATGGGAAGCCTCTGCCCAACATGATTTGAATCCAGAATATTACTGTCGCTTTTTAAAATGAATTAATCTTTTTTGAGGCAGTTTTTCTCTGTTGCCCAGGCTGGAGTGCAGTGGCGTGATCTCAGCTCACTGCAACCGCTTCCTCCCAGGTTCAAGTGATTCTCCTACCTCAGCCTCCTGAGTAGCTGGGTCTACAAGTGCATGCCACCACAACTGGCTAATTTTTGTATTCTTAGTAGAGATGGGGTTTCACTAAGTTGGCCAGGTTGTTCTTGAACTCCTGACCTCAAGTAATCTGCCCACCTTGGCCTCCAAAAGTACTGGGATTACAGGCATGAGCCACCACACCTGGCCTCACTGTTGCATTTTTATTTTTATTTTTTGTATTTTTAGTAGAGATGGGGTTTCACCATGCCGGCCAGCTTGGTCTCGAACTCCCAACATTAGGTGATCCACCCCCACCCTGCTTGGCCTCCCAAGAGCTGGGATTACAGGTATGAACCACCACTCCTGGCTACTGTTGCTAGACACTGTGGCAGACCTCTGCAGGCTGATTTCCAGAAGCCCATCTCAAAATTAGAATATTTGGTAGCATTATAACCTCTTTCACCTACAATTCACCAAACCCACCACTTCTGTTTTTATTATAGTAGCAAGTCTGAATGGGACTTAAAGGCCTTTAGACAAAGGTCACAAGTAAAAAGCTCTCATCTTCAGAAATGTGCAGATAAGACATCCAAATACCTGAAATAAAATATATCTTCTCTTTATTCACACACAAGATTAACCCCCCTTTATAAACTCATAGCAGATTAGAAAGAAGATGAGAAAAATAAAAAACCCCAGCAATGTCATGCCTGGCAGAATGGGAATAAGAAATGACAGTTGATGGGATTTTCCACCCCCACCCCTCATGGACTCATTACCCATATGTCTGCAACGAGGAACATAATAGTGACTCCAAAATGGCTTTAGACTCTGGCCATGCACTGGGCTGACAGCTGTCTTCACACACATTCCCACTTTTGTGACCGTCTGGAGGGAAACCTACCTCTACTCTCCCCATGGCTTCATCCCACTACTGAAGATTTATTGCCTGGATCTGTTAACATTCCTTACCGGTTATCCATGATGATAACTTCACAATGACAGAAAGTTATGCAACTCTGGAAAGCAAGAGAAAATGCATGGTACTTCCTCTTTGCTATGCTGATGCAGTTATCTGCCCTTCAATTTTGAAATTCTTAAACTGCAAGAGATAGCATGTTCTTTGACATTTGTGCTGATGCTGTTGTTCGCTCAGTCTTTGTTGTTTGGGAGGTGCAAATTGATGTGATTTGAGAGAAAAATTTAAAATTCCCTGGCTTCCATGCTAAAAGTATTATAAGTTTTCATTTGAAATAGAGGGTTGTCTTAGTACTCAAAGTGAAATTTCTGTTGAAAATCTAAGTTGAAAATTCACAGTGACTCCCAGCAGAGTGCCAATGATGAGCCTTCTGTAGTTTACACTGGAGATAACCTAGAATATTTTTGTTTTGTTATTCCAATTCCCTTCTTAGAATTACCTGCTACTGACTCTTGAACATTAAGAACATACCGTAATGTGTGCTTAAAATTGTAGCTACATTGCAAAGCAGTTCCAGTGCACTTTTAAGGCATCTCAGGCCAAACAAAACACATTATAGAAACCTTCAAGTTTGTGTCTCCCATGTATTATTTTTCTTTATGAAGACTTCCATGTACCTTCGATGTCTGTTCCTGGAAAGGGAAGTAATGAAAATGACAGCATTCTCACATAGGATTGATTCATTGGTGTGTAGCATAGGATGTGGCTCTTGGCTATGTGTGTGAAAAGTTTGTGTGAAGAGTGGCCTGTGTCCCTCCCACCTGCTCTGCCATTGCCTGAAGTGCTATTTCCATCAGCATCTCAAGGTCCTGGATTTCTGTGAGATAAATGTTTCATGCTTACTGAGCTCCAATGTGGTGGAGATGTTTAAAGGCTGAATTCAGGTAAGAATCATAGAGTACATGTGTAGATGTTGTCTGTGCTGTGCCACAGTTGAGTATTGGTGGTTTATTTCATTCATTCATTCAACAAATACTGAGTGCCTGTTATAGGAAGAGCCAGCTGTTTGGCTGCCTGTGTTCTAGCCTTTGTGGTATCAATCAGCAAAAACAGTGTGATTCTGAGCATAGTTGTCCTTTTCTGCCCTTGAAGTACAGCACTGAACAAGAAAAACGCCCCTGCACTTAGAAGGTTTACTTCCCAGTAGGGGAATCAGAGAGTAAGCAAACAGATGCAGTTATGGGTACTCTGTGGAAAAACGAAAGCAAGTAAGTGGTGGAGGACGGAGACTGTCTTAGTGTGATCAGGGAAAGACTGTTTGAAGAGTTCATACTTGAGCAGAGATGGGAATTAAAATTGCAAATGAGTGATAATGAGCAAGAGATGTAGGTCTGGAAGAACATTCTAGTCATAGGAAGAAACAAGTATTAAGACCCTGGAGGCAGAACTGAATTAGATAGAACAGACAGCCTATCTGTTCTATGATAGATAGAAATATGACAGCCACATGTGCAATTAAATTTTTTAAGTAATCACATTTAAGAAGTAAAAATAAAATAAGATTGAAAAGTAAGACACAAAATAAAATTAAATTATAGTTTTCATTTAAACATGCAATCAGTATACAAATTATGTAATAATTTTTATACTTTTTCCAAAATTATGTATATTGTACTTAAAGCACATCTGAATTTAGAAGCTAAATTTTTATGAGAAATAATTGATCATTCTGATTTCATGATGTCTATCATTGATAGCATAGATTCATACATCTGTGTCATCTGACCATACTTAAGAGTTTTCTGATAGTTAAATAGGTACTTGTTTTTCTTTTCTTTCTTTCTTCTTTTTTTTTTTTTTTGAGACAGTTTCTTGCTTTCTCACCCAGGCTAGAATGCAGTGGTGTGAACTTGGTACACTGCAACCTCTGCCTCCCAGGTTCAAGCGATTCTCCTGCTCAGCTTCTCAGGTAGCTAGGATTACAGGTGTCCACTAACACACCCAGCTAATTTTTGTATTTTTAGTAGAAACTGGGTTTCACCATGTTGGCCAGTGTGGTCTGAAACTCCTGACCTCAGGTGATCCACCCACCTCAGCTTTTCAAAGTGCCTGGATTACAGGCATGAGCCACTGTGCCTGGCCATTTTTAAATGTAAAGTTTTAATGTGAATTGAATGAAATAGGAAATTTGACTTCTCAGTCTTACTACTTAGATTTCAAGAGCCCAGTAGGCACATGTGGCAGTGGCTGCTGCACTGGAAATAACGAGGCCAGAGTGTCTAGAAAAGAAGAAAGCCGTTGGAGAGCTAGACTGGAACCAGATGACAGAGGACTCTGGAAGCCATGGGAAAATGTTTGGATTTCATTTGGCTTGTGATGGAACGTCACGGAAGTTGAGTGAATGGGTGAGTGACATGCTTTGATTTGTGCTTTAGAGAGATCTACTCTGACTTTGGTAGGGGAGAGAGTGGAAGAATAGAGACATGACATGAGACTGCTAGGTAGTTAAGTGACAGATGAAGGTGATGGTTTAAAGCAATCATCATGCTGCAAGTCTGAGACTTTGTTGGTTTCAGGCATTTCCAGAAGGTAGAGTTGATACTACTTGCTGCTTTATTCTCTGCAGACAGTCAGCAAAGAGGAATCAAAGGAGACTTCTAGGAGTTTGAATTGACCAACTAGATAAACAGTGATGCCACAGTTGAGATGGAAATGACCAAGGAACAGACAGTTTTGGTGAATAAAATGATTTGGGCAAATGAAGTTTTGTTTGTCTATTAGACTTCCAAGTAGATAGCTGAGTTTGGAATTCAGAGGAAAGCTTAAGGCTGGAAATTAAATGCGACAGAGTATAGATGGTATCTAACGTCATCTGAATGAGGTGGTCAGGGCACTGAGGGTACTTTGAGGAAAGAAGTCCGAAAAGTGAGTTTCAGGGCGGTCTGAAATCTACGTATTGAGAAAGTTAGATGAAGCCAGAAAATGACATTAAGATAGAGAGGCTAGTGAGGTAGGTGGGAAATCAAAAGAGTTTGATATGTCAAAGGTAAGTTTATCAGTCTTGGCAAGTAAAAGTTTGTGTGCTCAAGAGAGAAAGAGAAGAAAGGTTTTGTTTTGTTTTTTTGAGAGGCAGTCTCACTCTGTCATCCAGGCTGAAATGTAATGGCATGATCTCGGCGAACTGCAGCCTCCACCTCCCAGTCTCAAGGGATTCTCCTGCCTCAGCCTCCCAAGTAGCTGGGATTACAGGTGCTCACTAGCACGCCTGGCTGTTTTTTTGTTTTTGTATTTTTAGTAGAGAGGGGGTTTCACCATGTTGATCAGGCTGGTCTTGAACTCCTGACCTTAAGTGATCTGCCCACCTCAGTCTCCCAAAGAGCTGGGATTATGGGCATGAGCCACTGTGCCCAGCTGAGAAAAGAGTTTTATAAAAGAAATGTTGCAATGATGTGATCAGGGTATAGGGAAAACCTGAAGGAAACAGTTCAGTTATTCAAAGGGTGAAAATGGGGTTACCAAAGCTAAGTTGAAACAGATGAGAGAGAGAGAGAGAGAGAGAGAGAGAGAGAGAGAGAGAGAGAGAGAGACAGAGAGAGAGAGAGAGACAGAGAGAGAGAGAGAGAGAGAGACACTATGGAGAGAGGTCACCTAAGAGAAAATGTGGTCTTGGTTTAAGGAAGCCAATCCATAGCAATGCTACAGGGAATGAGCAAGGAATTGGTCATTCAACCTCCCTTTTCTTTATCTTGCAATCTTTGGCCATTTGCTAAATTCAACCAGAAGACAGAAGGCAAGAGATCCTACTGACTTGGTCTATGCCACTCAGTCTCCTGGGGCACAGTGCAAGATGGAGAAGGGTGAGCAGTGGATCTTTGGGGGGCAAATATCTGGTGGATATTCAGCTCACCAAGTGAAGAAAGCCATTAACAGGATAATAAATGAGAATTATATGAAGTAGAATCAACCCCTAAATTTTTTTTGCTTATGTGTTTATCGAGGTGCTTAGCAAGAGACAAGAGATCACAACTGGAGAATCTGTGATCATTGTCTACGTGCATTGATTTATTTCCCTCTTTGTCTTTCTGCTTCAGTCTTCATCTACACAGTCCTATTAGTTTTTCATATACCTATCACTCTTCTAACCACGTCTCTTTTTTCTCGACCTTCTTCTCTCATTCCCGTTCTTTTTTCTCCACTCTCACACACTTCTGTTTATTCTAGTCTTTTTTGCCAATTTGTTTATTAAAGTGGATCCATGGAAAGTACCTGGAATAGCTTAGAAACAAAATAATATGTAAATATCATTCATATCAGCTTGGCCTATGAGAAAAAAGAATCAGTATTTAAAAATTATATGTGGTTTGAGAGTAGCCCTTCACACATGTATGTTTTAGAACAATAATTGTTCCTCTCCTAGAAGAGTGGGTGACTACTTATTTGAACAAGAATAAGTTGAGGCTTGGGCAATCTAAATGTATTAGTTTATAGAACGGATAATCTGTAACAGTGTTCCTCAAACTTGAGCAAGCATTAGAGTCACCCAAAGGACTTGTGAAAACATAAGTTGTGGAATCCCACCCCCAGCATTTCAGACTCAGTAGGTTTGGAGTGAGGACGAGGAATTTGTATTTCTCACAAGTTTCTAGGTGCTGCTGCTGTAATGCTGGTCTAGAAAGAACCACTGATATATTGAGACAGGAAATTATAGTCAATCCTTAAATGGGATTGGGATTGGGAAGAGTAAACACAGGGCTAACAACTGGATACCTTAAGAGGGAAGACAATGGATGGTACTTCGGTGATAAATTTGATGACATTCAGAGGCATAGAGGTGTTGAAAAGCATTGTCTCGTTATTGTGGGTTCTAGTACGTTGGGTATATCCCACACAACTCACATCTCAGGGAGATCCATGCACTCAGGGAAACATCGTTTGAATACCTATTATGTGCTTGTATTGTCCACTGCCTGCTAGACATCTCTATTTGAATACTTCACAAGTGCTTTAAACTCAATCTGTCCAGAAGTCTTGTTATCACGTCTCCTTCATCCCCAATCCTCTTTTCCCATCTGTATTTGCTATCTGCATCAGTGGCTGCACTAACAACATCACCATGCCAAGAATCTGAGAGTCTTTCTAAGCTCCAATATTCCTTTTGTCTTGCTGTATAACTTGAAAACCCATTTTTTGTTTTTCTACTTTCCTAATAACTGAACTATCTTAGGCAAAACTCTTAACACTTCTCAGATGGAAATTGACTCCCGCATCTAATTTATTCCTCCATGAATTTTTCAACTGTGCTTTCAGGAATGTTATGTTTTTTGTATTTTTCTGAAATACAGATCTTGTCTCTTTACCCCTTTCTAATCCTCTCCTGTGTGGCTTCACATGGTGCAGACAGCCTCATGACAGGGTTTCTGTCTCTTGTTGCCCCTTCCTAAACTCATTTTCTAACAATAACAAGTGATCTGTGTTTCTCTAAGCACACCGTATGTCACAAGCCTGCATGATTGGCTTGGACTATCTTCTACACTCTGGTTTCCTCTCTTACCTTTTTTTTTTTCCTTACAAGCCTGTTAAAGTCCAGTTTCTTGATGAAATCTACCTTATGCAAAAGCTACATTCCTCTTATGTGCTCCTTCTGTTCCTTAGGCGAACTTTTATTTTAGCCCTTAGTATAATAGTGGTTACTACTGGTTTATGTGTCTGTAATAACTTTATAGGATGTCTCTTGCTTGAAGGGCGAGGCAGGTGTCTCTTAATCTTTGTATCTTGAGGGTCTGAAAACTTGTTTGCCTGGGTTGTAGAATTATTTCAGGATACTCGGCAAACTAGTTCTAGATTTGGGTTAAAGTAAGGATGAACTAGGAACTCAGGAAAAAAATGTTGAGGCAATCTGATCTTGTATGAACTGTACCAAGATCAACAGATGGCCAAAATCTGTATAGAAAGGACCCTGACAGAGGCTAACCCATCCAGAAAACGGCCCGTGTGAAGGATGCTCTTTAACCACTCTCATTACACTCTGTTCAACTTCCACCCTTTTGTGTAGCATCATAGTATATATTCTTCACTTGAACTAGATAAGTCTGCCATCTGTCTTTTCACATCACTAATGATGCACTTCACTTCTTTAAACATCATTTTTCCAAGGCCTATAATAAGCAGTTGACCTACATTGCCTTATTTAACCCTTCCAACAACCAAGCCATTACACAGAGAGGCGGCCAACCCCTTCAGTTAATAGCATGGACTCAAGCCAGGTTTCCAAGTCCTTGGGAAAGTTATTTAACATCTTGGGGTTTTAGTTTCGGCATCTTTCAAATGGGGCTATAGTGCTTGCCTTATAGGATTGATATGAGCATTGCTGAATCAATATTTATAACATAGTTAAGACTGCCTTAAATATACCAATGGCTATGCAAGGGGTTATTAAATGGATTATACAATTTTCTCTCCTGAATTTCTTCAACTTCTCCATCTTCCTTTGATCAGACCAAGCGTCTCCCCTCACAGTTCCTCTCATCTGTAATGAACTTCCAAATTGATGCAGTTTATCAGGAAATATGAGATTGATTATCAAAGGGATTGGGATCTGTTTCAGGGTCTGCCACTGGTGCCTGCATCATTGTGGGCCAAATCATTGACTTTTCTTGTCCTCAGATCACTCATAATGGGTTGATAATACCACCACATGTGGAAGACTGCTGGGAAGGTCTAATGAGATTGTATATTCATTAGATATATCTAAATGTAAGCTATAAGAGGGTAGAGCAGTGGTAGGCGAAACACAGTAGTAGTAGTAACGATGAACATAGCTGCTGTACTTGGCCCATTCTTCAGATTACTCTGGTGACCTCATTTGGTGGAAGGCTCATACCTACTACCACTGTCTGACCCTTCTAGGTTAAGGTGTCCCTAGAGCCACATCTAACATTCCTTCTTTTACCAAATATAAAGAAGTATAGACAATGAGGGTCTGGAATCTATTTAAGGTCTGGAGTTCTTCAATCATCTCCCTTTTATGATTAAAACACAGTCAAGTATTACATGACACACAACTAGGAAGACCACATGTTACTAGTGGCTTTTGTCTGGATACACTTGAGTCCCGGGAGCTTAGTAACTGCATTGCCTCCCTTTCGCTTTTGCATCCCACCCAGACCTAACTGTTCCCTTTTTGCTTTGCGTAAAACGGCATCTCAGGACTGTAAATGATTCAGTTTTATCTTCTAGGAATTGCTTTTTGCTGATCCTAGCTTTGCACAAAGAAATCATGAAAACAATTGAGTTATTTGTAATCTCATCCAATGAATACTCAGTAATTTAAAAAATCTACTTCTCCCTATGATTTTGACAATTCATTAATAGTCACATAATCCAAGTAATCTGAAATTTGAAAATTGTTATCTTTACAAATTGAAATTTTTCTCTTGAAACAGGAAGTGGTATTTAATGTCATATGTTAAGGAAGGATATTCCTTTGACTTTAAAGACTACTCCAAGTATTTTTGCAACACTATGCAATTTGTGGTGAATCTTTCCATTTAAATGATATTGCAGTAAAAAGAGAAAGGTCAGAGTCCAGAAGGAGAATGGCAGAATGTTACTTAAGACAATATGCTATGGACTCGCAGGTTTTAATTCTGAACACATCTAACAGTGAGTTTCCAAAAAGTCTGGTATCCATTTTGATGATTATGATATACTTACAAATAAATCACAGTTGAGTTCATAGACTCAAATTATTTATTGTAAAGAAATGAACATAGCAATATGTTTTCTGTGCCTTTCCAATTAGAGTTTAGATCAATTTATCTTTGTGACGATATTGCCTAGTTGAATTTAAAAAATATATTATGACATGTTCTTGGAGTCAACTAGCTGGAACACAAGGTTTCTGAGACTCAACATGCATTATTTATCCATTTATACTAATAAACCTTCATATCCCACATGTCCCCTGCTCAGATTTGAATGGGACCTCAAAAGCACAAGCTGTTTTAAATTTATGACACAATTGCTTATGATAAAGAAAAATGAGTTTGAAAGAAATGCATCTATTTCCCCCCCCCAAAGGAAGACAAGCGATACGTCTTTTTTAAAAAAGAAATGGCATTCATCTTTCTTTTATAGAAGAAAAATTATTTATCAAAAAATTTAAAGATGATAAATCATTAAAAAAAATTATTTGAAGATGCAAGATGGGTTGAGTTATAATATAAAAGTTCCTGGTCTTTTCCTACTGAAAGGCTGGACCAATTGATTTATAATCGCAATTTTGAGCTAGCTTGCTTTCTCCTCTTCCTCCCCTTTCTCATTCCTGTCCCTCCCCGTTGGGAAGGGAGTATAGACATGAGGTTGGCATGTCTCTTTTGATTTACCACGCTACGTCTTCATTATGAGTGCTGGCGATCAGGCAGTAGTGTTTTCTAACTTCAGAGACGTCAGCAGCCTGCGCAGCATGCAGGGGAACTGATGTGCCAGGATATAGGGTAGTGTCAGCTTGTTCTTTATTTGTGGCACATCAAAGTGAAAATGAGGACACAAGGAAGCTTTTTCTCCTTGTTATTCTCTTCTTCAGTGATAGTAATGTCTTCCAACCCAATGCCCAAGCCAGGGTCCTAAAAAATAATTCTTTTAAATTTAATGTTTCTTATACTTAAAGAACTTTGGGGGAAAAGGCTACCAATAACAAACTGGAGCAGAAAAGCTGTGTGCTGCTTATTGAGAAACGTGATTAGAGAATCCAAGAGCATATTTACAGCTATGTAAGTATTGCTAGGCGTTAGTGAGAAATGATAAGGTAACAGTAAAATAATATTAGCAGAAGCTAATGTTTATTCAGTGTTTCCAAATTACCGGACATTGTTTTAATCACTCTTATGGGTATTGGAAATGTGGCTTAGAGAGCTTAAATAACTCAACTAATATACAATGTGGTGTGGAGCTCGGACTCTAACCTATTGGACTCAGAGCCCACTCACATGAATATCAGTAATTTAGGCCGAGGCAGGTGGATCATGAGGTCAAGAGATTGAGACTATCCTGGTCAACATGGTGAAACCCTGTCTTTACTAAAAATGCAAAAATTAGCTGGGCATGGTGGCGCGTGCCTGTAATCCCAGCTACTCAGGAGGCTGAGGCAGGAGAATTGCCTGAACCCAGGAGGCGGAGGTTGCAGTGAGCCGAGATCGTACCATTGCACTCCAGCCTGGGTAACGAGAGCAAAACTCCACCTCAAAAAAAAAAAAATAATAATAATAGTAATAATAATTTAGCAGAGTATCATATTTATCAGGAGTTAGGTTCTCAATTCAGTACTTGGGGCAAACATCAAAAATAGTAAAAAAAATTGTTAACTTGGTCACAAAATACAGCATACTTTTTTATTTCTGTGTGTATGGATACACCTTCCAAGTCATACTTATAAAAATATTTAATAAATAAAAGAACAGCATAGCAAAATGAAACTTTAGATTCCTTTAAGGTACAAAAAGGACCAAGCATACGTAGCTGCATTTGCTTGTATAATATTGATATGTAATGTGACTTCAGTGAAATATAAAAGTGAGGTGACTGGAGGTTGGTTTCTTTGTTTAAAAAGAAGCTACATAGACATAGGTTATAATCATTGAATCCTGTGGATTTATGCCTGTTTTCCCAGGAAATGACCTTTATATGAGAGCCCAAACAAGAGTGTAATCTGGGGAAGTAAAAGCTGCTTGTGACTCAGAGTAAGAGCTTCAGGTGATACGAACACTATCATTTTTGCTTTACTTCTCCCCCTAAATGCCTGATTTAGCCCTCACAGTGACCATGTGGGCTTGGAGATATTTCCATTATTTTTAGAGTAGATGGTCCTTCAAGGATGTTAAGTAACTTGTCCAAAGTCACAGAGTCAGTAGCTGTTTTAAGAGTTCGGTACGAAATCCTTGGAAAGCTCTGCTTCTAGTGTTCTTTTGTCAGGTGGTGATCCTTCCTTCATATGTGAAAAATATATGAGCTCAATAAAATTGCTACCAGGAGAGGGTGTGCCACCAAAATTGGCTCTGATTCTCCAGGGATGCCCTGTCTGTATCAATAAGAGGAGGAGATAAAGGCCGGGCGTGTTCAGCAAAAATGTTTCTATTTTGCCCTGTGTCATGATAAATTATGCTTGCTGGTTGCATCAAATATCTCTCTTGAAGAAGAGAGAATGCCCCCTCTCAGCATCCAAATTGAGGAAAAGGTAGCTGTTCTTGGACGTCATCACTGCTAACCTGCCCTGAAATAAAAGAGAGAGTCCATTTCCGCTGTCCTTCAGGGAAGCAGTGAGCCCCAGAACTTGACAGGTTTCTCTTTCTGCCCTTCCTCATCGAGGGAAAGGGAGAACTTCTGAAACAAAAAGAAGGAAACCTCACAAGCAGAGGGCTGAGAAACCTCTGCTAGGTAGATAACATCTCCTTATTTCCTAACACTCTCTTAGCAAATTAAAAGAACTTGGTAGAAAAATCCTTTTGACTGACGGAGTAGCTCCGAGGGACAGAGAAAGGCAGATTAACATGATGAAAGAACAGGAGCCAGTGGACCCAGACACTTCGAGGGCAACATCCTCCTTTTGTTGGAAATAATTAAGTGGTTCCTCTTATCAGACTACGAGTGAGGTATTGAACACTCCGGCAGTCAACTGCACAGAGCTCCATTCTTCGAGACCTCCCTGCCAACAGTTCTGGAAGCACTCAGTTTCAATAAAATCCTTTTTCTGTTTAAAATATCTAGAAAAAAATTCTGTTTTCCTGACCAGCTTTGATGGATACAAACAGAAAATGTGCTGCCAGGTCCTGCAACCATCATGTTGTAGACAATCTTTTCACAATATTCCAGTGTGCTGAGGATGCCAAGACAGAAAGACAACAGATTCTCAGATGATGTCATTGAGCCACTGCCCCAGATCCCAACAGTGTCACATTTTCACTGCTTTTTAGGTAAAGAAAAATGAAATATATTTGGGTCAGCCAAATTAGTTTAGTTGTAGTCCGAGCGTTCCTGTTTTATACCCAAATTTTTCATCTGAAAAATGGAGATACAGCATGGTTTAGTATATATTTAATGGGATATGCAGGGTGCTTGGCATCAAGTAACCTCTGAATGTTGGTAATTAATGCTGATTATTTTACTAGTCCTTAAGTTCAAAATAAGACGTATCTTTTCCTCTCAGTGAAATTTCCGTGGAGGAGAATTATGCCAGTGGAATGCACTTTTTAATTCAGGCCTGGACATTCAGTTAAATAAGTTAATACTAAGTGATAATATTTTCAGTTGACTCCTTTCTATTGCATTTACAAATAGAATCAATGGGTGTGTTACACAGGGAGCCATGTGTAAAGTGTGAACTGTGTCTTAGAAACATAAGGAAGAGATTGGGCTCGAGATAGCCCTCTGTGATGTAAAGGAAAACAAACTTTAATGTTATGGGTATAAGTTTCTCTCCTAATGGAATGTTCTATAAATATTTCTCATTCTATAATAACTTACTTTAAATAGGGTGACCACTTATAAATGCTCTGCTGGAGACAAAAAAAGGAAAATGTTGATTATATCTCATCAGCAGAGGATAACTGGGAGGTCATTATATTTCTTACTGTTTTCTGAAACCAAGGCTATAATCAGTGCTTTGGTTGGGAAAATCTATTTTCCTCACCCAGTGGTTTTACCTAGTTAGTGTCTGTAATATGGAAAGGTATTTGGCTTGTCCAACTTCTCTAGCTGTGTTCATAAATCAGGATAATCATTATCAGCAGAACAAACAAGAGAACAATATTATGATAAAATGTGAGACGTGAAAGAACATTTTTAAAGGTACAATGCTAATGGAAAACAGAAAATCATTCTTTTGTTTTTCTTTTTAAAGTGATTTACTTTCTCATGCAGAATCTTTCCAAATTTGTTTCACTGGTAAGATACTGAAAGACTATAAAGATGTATTAATATTTTGTCCCTGAACTCTTGTAGTTACCTATATTTTCAAATCAAACTTTCCCTTCTTCGAGGTCTATAAAAATAAAATTGTATTCAGGGCTATCACTGGGGCTCCATAATTATCTTTGCATTTGTGCTGTAATCTGTAATTTCTTCAAAAAGTTGAGGCTTTACAAACATGATTTAAATATCTGCCATAGCAATATAAAATGCATTTAAGTGGCTCTCTTTTTTTTATTCTTACCACCTTGAACAACATTCTGGTCTCGGTGGACTGACACCAAATTGACAAACCACAGCAAAATTGCTCATACACTGAGCCTGGGAGATAAAATGGCTGAGTGACAGGTGGGACTAATCAGTTCATAGGTAAAAATCAAGATTGGATTTGATGAGGGGATTTCTTGATCCGTGGTGGATTCAATCCTCTTTTCAATATACTGAAAAGCCATTTTTGCCGAGTTTGATTTTCATTATTCCCAACCCTAGCTCTGTCAGTTTTCTTCAAGGGAACGCCTCAACCCTAATTCTACAGCTAACCAAATAGCCTGGGGGAAGATTCGGAGTTAACAAAAAGGTGGGGAGAAAATTAAATGCCTGGTCCCCTGTGAAATCTATTTTAGAGAACTGCTATTAGTTATGCCAGCAGTTAGTTGCAAAATAAAAAAAAAAGAAAAAAGCCATACAGTGAGGTGGCACCAAGACCATTATTATACTTACCTCTTGTCCTTATCATTAACAACGATGAAGAGAAGTGATTATTTTAACATTCAAATTAATTTTCTCATAGCAGCAATCATATTTCTGCCCAGATAACATTTTCTTTATTCCGTAGATCAGATATTTCCAACAAAAGGGTATTTCCCAGTCACTGGACGAGCATTTTGTGAATAGCACAATGAATCTTTTCTTCGCTTCTTTAACATGCATTTTGGAAAAAAAAAAACTTCCCCAAGAATCTTCATGCCTCTCTCCTCCTCTCTCCTCAGTGTGAACATTGGAGGCGTTTACCTGGTTGCTCTGAAGAGCTACAGGGGTAGCTGAGGTCCAGCAAGCTTTGTCAGTGATTGCACTGAGGTAGATGGGCAAGTTGAAGGAAGGAGCATCTTGTGGTCATCTGGTGGCAGCTTGAGTGGGGTTGACTGTGGCCTCTGTGACTCCAGGCCAGTGTGAGCATTTGAAGATAATGTCTTGACATCACTGATATAAAGTCCAGCAGTTTGTGGCTGTGAGGGACTTAATCCACCTTTCCTCACAAGATTAATTTACTTTAAAGAAATGAAAGAAAAAATTGTGTTTCTGAGTCAGCTAGTACTAAAATGCTTGTGATAAAAACAGCCATCCCCTGGCCGAGCCTAGTGTTGCCTTCTCAGTAGTAACCTCCTTCAATTCTTCTGGCTGTGTTCTCAATGATTTACATTCAGATTTTAACTAATATGCTTACATTCCTATTTCATTCCTTCAACAAATATTTAATGAGGCTCAGCTCTAGGTGCAGGCTCCCAGCAGTGAATCAAATTGTCAAGTCACTGTCCCCTTGGAGCTGACATCCTTGTCATGCGAGAAGCACAGTTAGCAAATAAATAAGCAAAATATATGATACATGTTGGTGAAGAACATACAGGCAAGGGGACAGTGAATGTGAGAACAGGGTGGACAATTTTCAACACAGTAGAGAAGGGAGGTCAAAAGAAGAATGTGATGTTTGAATTAAACACACACACACACAAAACACAAACACATACACACCAGAAAATGGAGAGAGTGACTTGTATGCATATCTGTATGAGTCTGTGTTCTCCAGAGGGACAGCACTAATAGAATAGATGTAGATATGAGGGCGATTTTATTAAGGAGTATTGACTCACATGATCACAAGGTGAAGTCTCACAATAGCCTGTCTACAAGCTGAGGAGCAAGGCAGCCAGTTCCAATCCCAAAACCTCAAAAGTAGGGAAGCCAAACGTACAGACTTCATTCAGTCTGTGGCTGAAGGCTGGGGAGACCCTGGCAAACCACTGGTGTAAGTCCAAGAGTTCAAAAGCTGCAGTACTTGGAGTCTGATGTTCGAGGGCAGGAAGCATCCAGCACAGGAGAAGGATGAAGGCTGGAAGACTGAGCCAGTCTATTTCTTCCATGTTCTTCTGCCTGCTGAAGACAGCTGATTAGATTGTGTCCACCCAGAATGACAGTGGGTCTGCCTCTCCCAGTCCACTAACTTAAATGTTAATTTCCTTCAGCAGCACCCTCACAGACACACCCATTTAATACACAAAGTATTAACTTTGCATCCTTCAATCCAATCAGGTTGACATTCAATATTGACCATCATAATATCTAAGGGTGAAGACCGCAGGTAGCGAAAACATAAAAATGCAAAGTCCTTAGGTGTAGGATATGTTGCATGAAGAACAGCCAGGAGGATCACAGGATGGGGTGGAGTGAGCAGGGTGCCTAGGTGATGATGTGGCCAGACAGGACACATGGGGTGCACAGGGACAGATCGTATAAGACCTTGCACCTGTCAAGACCTCCAGCTTTCACTCTGAGGGAGCCTGTGAGGGGTTCAGGTAGGGAAGAGACAAGATCCTAAGATAGGACTTAGATTTAGAAAGAACTCTCTGCTTCCTAGAATCAGAACAGGTGGAACAGGAGCAAGACTGAAAGAACCAGGAAGGATGCTTCTGCAATCCAGCCTAGAGTTAATGTTTGCTTGGATCAAGAAGAGGGTGGAAATGAGGGGACTTAAAACATATTTTGAAGGTGGAAGCTGGGAGGAGTAGCTGATAGATTGAATGTACGTAGGTACGTTAGGAGGAAGGAAGTCAGGGCTAACTCCAAGCTTCCTGGCCTGAGGAACTGGAAGAATGAGATTTCCACTAACAAAGGAAGGTAAGAGTTTAGGAAAAGCAAGTTTGAGAGCAAAGCGAGAGTTCAGTTTGGTCATGCTAGTTAATTAAAAATATCTCTTGGAAAGAATGACCTACAGCATGGTTGGCCTAGAAAAGTCTTAGCTTACTTTGTTGTCATGAAAAATTATCAATATTGTATTGATTATGAGTATCTTCCTTTCACCCTGAACAATACCCCTGTTCAGATGATATGTCCACCTTGCTGCAGGCACCTGACTAAGGAGGTCAGAGACATAAGAGTGTGAGTTCAGGAAGAGGTTGTGCTGGTGCTGAACTTGGAAAGAGGAAAAACCAGCAAAGGAGACATAATGAATAGATAATGAGGTAGGTGGAAAGCCAGCTAAGGAAGAGGCATGGCAAACTCTGCAGATGTTACATTGGGCCAAATAAGATGAAACTGGTATTGACCACTGGATTTGGCTCTGTGGACGGTAACTGTGGTCTTAGTTTCTGGAGAGGAATGGAACTGAAAGCCTGATTAGAAAGCTGCTTCCTTTTTGGACATTGACTTCCCACTATGGTAGAGCAAGACTGGAGACTTGTATCTCCCTTAACTCCTCATTATACTTCCTCTCCCATCTCTTCTCCTCCACTCTTGTTATATCACATTCTCTTTTGCTTACATCCATCATCTTTGCTTTCTTCATTTTGGATGCTATAAATAATGTTCATGGCTGATCCAAGTAGTAGCCTAGAAATACACCATTTTTTCTTAACTAACCCTCTGTTAATTTTTTTCTAGCATTAAAAATGATGTTTTGATTTTTTTGCCTTATTTTCTGTGTACTTTTAGACCTTCAGCATCTCTCAGATGCCCATCAATAAAATGTTTAAAATGCTAAAACACATCACTCTTATTTCCCACCGGAGCTTTTGCTCTGAGAGTGTATGTCGGTTTTGTACAGCTGGAGAGGGAAAGGAAATAAATGCATATTTGCCATGTTTAGCAACTAATTGACCTTTGATCTGAAACCTGTTCACAAAAAGAAAGAAGGAAAAGAGACATCCTATTTTATCTACATTTTTGAATCAGATAAAAACTACATTTTGAATTTCCAATCAAGTTATGGCTCTACATCTTATATGATTCAATCTTTCCCTTGAGAAAAAAAAAACAAACACATAAGCCAGATCAATATCTTTAAAGCCAATCTTAAATGCTTTGAATGAAAAAGAAAGCGCTACTTTACATTTTTTTTTTGTGTTGAAAACGTTCCATATTTTATGAAACTTGATCAGTTGTTTTAAGAGAAGCTAGTTCCCCTGAGTGTCGAGAGACAGGCCTTTCTCTGCCTTGTTAACAGTGCTTTGCTCTGCTTTTGACTTCCTTTATGGCCGTGGTTTAGGTTGAGAGCAGTTTTCTGTGAAGAGCTCCTGATTTCCCACCAGAAGCAGAGTCAAGTGTTGTGATGCACATATTGCAGCATCTTTGTTCTCAGATGATGGAACTGTCTGTCTCCCGACAAAGCTGGCAGGGCCTCTGGTGACTCAGATCAGAGCTTTAGGAGCCATTCCGAACACAGTGGTTAAACAAGAAGCTGGAGTCAGTCCGACTGGTTCTAAATCCCAGCTCCTCCACTTACCGTCTTGCAACTCTGGGGACACCCTTGAGCACTGATCACCTCTTTTACAAAATGAGTTTATATATAATGATGGTGCCTGCCTCATAGAGGTTGTGTAATGATTAAATAAATTAAAACATGTAAAACACTTGAAAGAGCATCTGACATGATGAGGAGTTAGTAGAAGTTAGCTACTATCATTATTTTACTCCATTTTGTATTTTTCCATTTTTGAAATTTTATTCCTCATTTATTATATGGATGGCCTCTTTGACAATCAGCTTTAACCCTTCCTCCAGCTACAACCATGCTGATGAGTTTGGTAATTCTCACAGTTCAAACTCTTTCATTATTATTATACTATTTTCATTATTATAATATTATTATTATGGTGATCTGTGATTAGTGATCTTTGATGTTACTGTTGTAATTTGTTTTGGGGTACCCAAGCTGTGGTCATATAAGATGGTGAACCTAATTGATAAATGTATGTGTTCTGACAGCTCTACTGAACTCTATATACTCTGTCTCTCCCTGTCGTTGGGCCTCCCTATCCCCTGAGACTCAAGGATATTGAAATTAGTCCAGTTAGTAACCCTACGATGGTCTCTAAGTGTTCAAGTAAAAGGGAGAGTCACACATCTCTCACTTTGAATAAAAAACTAGAAATACTAGTTTTTTAGGCTTAAGCCTTTATAGTGTATGTTCTTTTAAATTTTAAAATAATTATATATAGTTGATCCTCTATATCTATGGATTCTAGCATTCTAGCAGTTTTGATAACCACAGAGTGTCCTGGAACCAATCCCCTATGGATATACTATATATAATACATATAGTATATAAGAATATATATCATACATATGTATATATTTAGATAATATGTTCAAAACAAAAGCTGAAATTTAGCCAGTTGACTTATTCCTAAGCTACTGGGAAAAATTACTTTTCTGGCATATTAATCCACTTTTTCATTAGAACCTTCCTAAATGTTCTTGAAAGAGTTCCAACTAATATGCGCAAAATCACTTTTTCATGGTTTACACATGTATATGTATATACAGGCATACCTCATTTTGTCAAGTTCTGTTTTATTGCTCTTCACAGATACTGCATTTTTTTTTACAAATTAAAGGCTTGTAGCAACTCTTCCTTGAGCAATCCATCAACATCATTTTTCCAACAGCATGGGTTTACTTTGTGTCTCTGTGTCAAATTTAGAGAATTCTCACATTTCAAACTTTGTCATTATTATTGTACTATTTTTCATTATTATTATATTATTATGGTGATCTGTGATTAGTGATCTTTGATGTTGCTATTGTAATTGTTTTGGGGTACCCCAAGCTGTGCCCATATAAGATGGTGAACCTAATTAATAAATGTATGTGTTCTGACTGCTCTGCTGAATGCTACACCCTATCTCCCCCTCTCCTTGGGCTTCCCTAACCCCTGAGACACAAGGACATTGAAATTAGGCCAATTAGCAACCCTACGATGGTCTCTAAGTGTTCAAGTAAAAGAGAGAGTCACACATCTCTCACTTTAAATCAAAAGCTAGAAATGATTAAGCCTAGTGAGGAAGGAATGGCCAAAAGCCCAGAGAGGCTGAAAGCTAGGCCTCTTGTGCCAAACAGTTAGCCAAGTTGTGAATGCAAAGGAAAAGTTCTTGAAGAAAATTAAACGTGCTACTCTAGTGAATACATGAGTGATAAGAAAACAAAACAGCCTTGATGCTGTTATGGAAAAAGTTTTAGTTAGTGTCCTGGACAGCAGATCAAAATAGTTACAATCTTTTCTTAAGTCAAAGCCTAATCCAGAGCAAAGCACTAACTATTCAATTCTACAAAGGCTGAGAGAGGTGAGGACACTGCAAAAGAAAAGTTTGAAGCTAGCAGAGGTTGGTTTATGAGGTTTAAAGAAAGGAGCTGACTCCATAACATAAAAGTGCAAGGTGAAGCAGTAAATGCTAAGAAGCTGCCGCAAGCTGCCCAGATGGAGGTAAAATAATTGATGAAGGTGGCTACACTAAACAACAGATTTTTCATGTAGGCAAACAGCCGCCTTACATTGAAAGATGATGCCATCTAGGACTTTCATAACTAGTGAGGAAAAATCAACGCCTGGCTTCAAAGTGTCAAAGGACAGGCTACTCTATTGTTAGGGACTAGTGTGGCTGATGCTTTTAATGTTGTTTTTTGGAGCAGATGTTCATTCACCATTCTAAAAATCCTAGAGGTCTTCAGAATTATGTTAAATCTACTCTACCTGTGCCTAATAAATAGAACCACAAAGTCTGGATGGCAGCATCTCTTTTTACAGCATGGTTTACTGAATATTTTAAGTCCACCATTGAGATCTACTGCTCAGAACAAAAGATTCCTTTCAAAATATTACTGCTTATTAACAACGTACCTGGTCGCCCAAGAGCTCTGATGAAGATATACAAGGAGATTAATGTGGTTTTCATGTCTGCTAAGACAACATCCATTCCACAGTCCACGGGTCAAGGAGTAATTTTGACTTTCAAGTCCTATCTTATTATGTAACAAATACATTTCACGAGGCTATAGTTGCCATAGATAGTGATTCCTCTAGTGGAACTGTGCATATAAATTGAAAACCTTCAGGAAGGGCTTCATCATTCTAGATGCCATTAAGAACATTTATGGTTCATTAGTGGAAGCGAAAGTATCAACATGAATGGGAGTTTGGAAGAAGTTGATTCCAACCCTCATGGATGACTTTGAAGTCATAGCCAATGCGGTGGAAGTAGCAAGAGAACTAGAGATAGAAGTGGAGCCTGAGGATGTGACTGAATTACTGCAATCTCATAATAAAACTTTAAAGGAAGAGAAGTTGTTTCTTATGGATGAGCAAAAAAAGTGGTTTACTGAGACAGAATCTACACCTGAAGATGCTGTGAACACTGGAAAAATGACAACACACTTTAGAATATAACATAAACTTATTGGATAAAGCAGCAGCAGGGTTTGAGAGGACTGACTCCAATTTCAAAAGAAGTTCTATGGTGGGTCCAATGCTCAGACAGCATCACATGCTACAGAGAAATATTTTGCGAAAAGAAGACTCAACAAATATGGCAGACTCCACTGTTGTCCTATTCTAAGAAATTGCCACAGACATACCAGTCTTCAGCAACCACCATTCTGATCAGTCAGCAGCCATCCACATCAAGGCAGGACTCCAACAGCAAAAACGTTATGATTCCTTTAAGGCTCAGATGATTGTTAGCATTTTTTTTAGCAATAAAATATTATTTAATTAATGTGCATACATTTTTAAAACATGATGCTATTGCGGACTTAATAGACTCCAGTATAGCTTAAATATAAGTTTTATACACACTGGGAAACCAAAAACTTTATGTGACTCACTTTATTGTGATATTGCTTTACTGTGGTGGTCTGGAACCACATTTTTAAAATCACCAATGTATGCCTGTACATAGAAAAAAAAAGGTTTTCTGCTATGAGGTGCATATGTGCTTTTTTTGTACATAAGTGGCATCATGCTATATATGTAGTCTGCAAGTTGTGTTTTACTCAAAATTTATTTTTGAGATTTATCCATGTTGATTTATGTAAACTTAATTCTTTGCTTTTAACTTCTGAATACCATTCTGGTGAATAAATATAGCACATTTTATACATTGGTGAGTATTCTAGATTCTCCAGTTGCCTCTTAACCGAAGAAGCCTACAGAAGTGTGTCTGAGTGATGCAGTGAGAGAGAGTTTACTCCCCGAAACTGAAGTTTCCAGCCCTTTCAGCAAGTTTCCCATTCTCTGCTGGGTTAGGTGTGATTCCTTCTTTGCCAGAGCAGGTACACTTGGAGGAGTGCCCTCAGACTTCCATCTCCTGCTTATGAATTGATTGGATTAGCAGGAGGTCACAGCAGAAGTCTTACACATGCGAATCTTGTAAATGCCATAGGGCATTCAGGTGCCTAGCCCACTGTTAATGCCATGGTAGGCAGGTATGTTCCTATGAGGATGTGGAATACATTTCTGCAGATGAGTCTAGCCCAGTTGAACTGGTCTGAAATCAGACACCAAGAAATTGTTCAGGGCATGTTTTGAGCAAGTTAACTGAATCATAAAAGATAAATAACAGTCATCTTAACTGTCATAATGGTTGTGAGCAATAGCTAATTGAAGAGATGGTAAAGCACTTTTTATTTGCAAAGTTCCCCACCAGAGGAAGAGGCTTAGAGGTTGGCATCAGGTCAGCACAAAGTCTCCTTTGCAGGAAAACAGACTTCATCTTTGAATGCATGATGCCATAAAATTTCTAATTTGAGGATTTGTGACAAGATGCACAATCTGTTGCTTCATACAGTCCATAGCTGGAAATGCTGGGGCCCATCTGTTCACTGGGGAATGACTTGAGTGTGCCTTCTCTTTAGTATTTTAATTTCAGGTGTAGGTGTTTAGAAAAGGCAGTTACTAAAATTAATCATATGAGGACATGGTATATAAACTTGTAAAGTCAAGCTGCATGGTTGGGCCATGATGTAGTAATTTCATCCAGCGATCTCTGCAGAAAGTTCCACTGGGTACAGATATTTAAAACCAAACTCCAGGCCAGCCTAATTCTAGGACTGTATTAGTCCTTTCTCATGCTACTGGTAAAGAGATACCCAAGACTGGTTAATTTATGAGGAAAAAAAAAAGACATTTAGTAAACTCATAGTTCCACATGGCTGGGGAGGCCTCACAATCATGGCAGAAAGCAAAAAGCACATCTTACATGGTGGCAGAAAAGAGAACAAATGAGAGCCAAGTGAAAGGGGTTTCCCCTTATAAAACCATCAGATCTCATGAGACTTATTTACTACCACAAGATCAGTATGGGGGAAACCACACCCATGATTCAGTTATCTCCCACCGGGTCCCTCCCACAAGATGTGGAAATTATGGGAGCTACAATTCAAGATTAGATTTGGGTGGGGACACAGACAAACCACATCAAGGGACATGGAATAGAATGGGGAGGATAGGGCCAAGGCCCTGAGACTGTTTGTTGGTGAAGTCCTCCTCTGGGTTTCACTAACGGAGCTCTGACTTTTGCTTTATGAATTTCTGTATACCTGGGAGGCTATGCACCATGAAAAAGTACTTTTGTGCACAGTAGTTTGAATTCTCCCAGGAAACATCCAGTGACTATGTAAGAGAAAAAAAAAAAAGTTTATTCTCCTGGGCCATATATATTTTTCTCTAGTAGCTTAGGAATATGTCAAGCAGCTGAATTTCATCTTTTTACTTTTTTTCTACAAAAAATGATACCAAAGCACATAAAGAAATTTTATCTGACATTCATTATCATCTTTCTAATTGTTCATTTTAATATATTAACCACCCTGATATTAAAATGGGAGGATACAATGTAAAATGTGTTTTATAATTGGCTCAGTATTTGGGGAAAAAAGTTTCAACTGTGGCATTGAAAATGTAGAGGTGCAGTTTAAGTGAGTTATAGTTACTTAATAAATGGTTTTTGCCTATTTTGTGTCAGACTGTGTATAAAATGCAAGACTAGGGAAAACACACATTGGTCTTTGCCTTTGTAGAACTTCAAGTCTCATGGGAGGCTCAGAAACAAGTAATCATGCCAATCCATATATAATTTCTAATTCTGGAAGTGCTACTGGTTGTTATGAGATGCATCATGGTGAGGAATGCCCCAGCCTGGAAGTCAGGGAGTGCGGCCCCTAGGTGCCTGTTTTGATGGAGATCTGAAGAGTGAATAGGGTTGGGATGGGCCAGAGCAGGTGGGCCAGCCTGCAGGTGTGAACAGCTTCCCCTGTGAGGGACAACACATTTAAAAGGCCTTGTGATCAAAGAGGCTGAGAGCCCTTTGAAGAATTGAAAGTGGGCCTCTGTCACTGAAGAACAGAGACAAGGGGCAGTTGGGAAAGGGGAGGCCAGGAGTGTAAGGAGGGAGGAAGAGGCAGGGCTGGAGGCTGTGTTAAGGCCACATGCAACACAAAGGGAAGTCCCTGAACCATTGTGAAAACATCATTCTGGTTGCAGAGTAAACAAGGAAATGAGTGAGGCTGAGATCATTAGTGAGTGGGCTACAGCATTTGTCTAGGTGTGGATTATTTTATGGGACACACAACACACTCTTACACACAAGGACAAAGAGATAATTAAAGTAAAAGAAAGAAACAGAAAGATAGTTTGTTTGAATAGTTGTGTGTGCGTGTGTGTGTGTGAGAGAGAGAGACGGAGAGAGAGAAGCAGAGAGACAGCACGGACGAGAAGGAGAGGAATCTGAGAGAGATGTTGATAGAGCGAGAACTGAATTGATTAAGTAGAGATGGTGGATTTTAAAGTTAGAGCTAACTGTTCAAATCTGAGATAATGATAAAAATACATTTAAAATGTGGTCTTCTCTCTTAATATCAGGGTGGTTGATATAGGACAATACATAAAAAGAAACATACGCTTCAGGTAAAATTGTTTGTAGAACTTCTCTATCATTTTTCATGCGACAGGAAAAATGAAAAACACTGGTTTGAATCTTGGCCCAGCTGCTTTGTAACCACGTGAATTTGAGCAAGTTTTTTTTTTTTTTTTCATATTTGTGTTATACAATGAAATTTTTTTTGTTAGTTTTTTTTTTTTTTTTATTGAACAGAAAATGAAACACCGCATATTCTCACTCATAGGCGGGTGATGAAAAATGAGCAAGTTTTTTTTATAGAACTCACCTTCAGCTTCTTCCTTGCAGCTGGTGCTAACACTGTTCTGCAAGCGGAATGGGGTCACGTCTGTGAGGTACCTGACTTAAAGTGAGGCATCCTTAATCTTTACTAGCATGACTGCTATTATTATTGTCATGTTAACGACATTCCGAAAACAAATACATCACTCTTTCGTCTGGAAAAGCAGGGTACTTATTGCATTGTGAAGACAAGTATATTCGTATTATGTGGACTCACTAGCTCATGAATACCTTGACCATGTGGCCATATCTCAGTTGCATTTCTTCATTATTCCATCCTTTTCTAGAAAATCACTGAATATGGATAATCTCTCTCCATCTCCTTAGTTGACATTGGAATGGAGACAAGATTTAAGTAAGCTAAAACCAGTTGGTAATTCTCTGATATTTAGAAAGATATTTTGAGACATTTTGTACTGAGCATAGAAGTGAAAAGTATGAATTTTAGCTTCAATAATAAGTTAATAAAATAAAAACTGATGGAATGAGGAAAGGCTTCACATTGCTGGTGGAACTCACTGCCAGAGGCCTGGTGGGAGCCCTAGCCCTGCTGCTGAGTTCATACCAGCTCATTTGCTAAATAAAACAGACAGTTCATGCCAATTCCTATCATAAGAATGTTAGAAGTACCTCAGTGCTATGAATTGTCCGGATTCTCCTATCATTTTTCCTCTGTGTGTGTGTAGGGGTGTGTGTGTGTTTATGCGTGTGTGTGTGTTTATATGTGTGTGTGTGTGTAAACTGGCTTCCCCTTCTGTTAAGGCATTGGCAAACCAAGCATTCCCTCAATGTCTCCACATATACTTGCTCCCTCCTCTTCCTCAGTGACTTTGTCCAAGCCCACAATTTTTATTGTTGCTTCTAGGCAGTTACACCACAATTGTAGCCTGAATAGACCTTACTCTTGAGTGAAAGCCTGAACTCAGACCTATATTTCCAAGTATCTGTGAGTACCTACTTTTCAGTGTATAATTAATATTTTAAGTTCACATAGGTCTATATTGAGATTCTATAGAAAAAATATACTGGAGGAGAAGATCTGAGTATTCATCTAACAGAACAACTCAGTAGCTTTGTGCAGTTAACTATTTGGGGCCCCATTGCCTTCAGTTGATAGATCCTTGGCCTAGAATCAGGGATCAGCCACTGCCTGGTTTTGTAAATTTTATTTACAGCTGTAGCCATTCATTTGCACAAAACTGCCACAGAGGACAATGGCTGTGAATCCTAAAATATTTACTTTCTAACCCTTTACTTAAAAAGGTTTGCCAATTCCTGGATTAGATCACTTTCCCTTTTCTCCTCTCCCTCTTCCATTTTTCCCTCCCTCCCTCCCTCCTTTCCTCCCTCCCTCCCTCTCTCCCTGCTTTCCTTCCTTCCTTCCTTCCTTCCTTCCTCCCTCCCTCCCTCCCTCCCTCCCTTCCTTCCTTCCTTCCTTCTTTCCTGTCCCTTCCTCCCTTCCTCCTTTCCTCCCTTCTTCCTTGCCTCCCTTCCTTCCTTCTCCTATGTTTTTCTTTCTTTCCTAACAACTGAATCATTTCTCCAAACAATATATTACACAGAAGCCCAGTAGAGAAGACAGATAAAAGTAGGCCTCCTCTATTTTGAAGGTTTGGTTGTGGGAGTGGTTTTCAGTTATTTTAATTTAAAAGTCACTAAACTAAATTATTTTTTAAATTCTATAATTATAATGATGTCTGCAGAAGCCCTGAAACCTGAGAGCTACCTATAGTCTTTAGCAGATAGTCAAGTGATGAAGTGTGTTTTGGTGCCTGCCTCTTCCCACACTTTCCCCTCTGAGCCCCTTCTTTGACTTTGCTCTCGTGTTCATTCCCCATCTGCTCCCTCCGTGTAGCTGTGTAGCTGCCCAGGAGCCCTGACTGGGGCACACATGTGGCCAGGCCCCTTGCAGCAGTGACCAGAGTGTCAGACTTTCTCTGTCTCTTCTCTGAAGGCAAAATTTCAACTTGGTGTTGTTCTCCCCTTAGTGTCTGTTTTCTACTCAATGACAGCTGGCTAATCAGATAAATTCAGCCTGCTAATTTTAGAAAGACTGTTAATTTTTACTAATAGTTTAATGAATTTATTCCTCCCAGGTAACACATTTATATTTTAATCAGGGCTTTCTGGAGATGGTGGCTTCATTAACTCAAAGGAAGGAGTTTAGTGGAAGGAATCCAGGCAACATTCTGACAGCTTAAGAGGTATTTAGAGCAAAGGAAGCCTCTGGACACTGCTCAAATAGCGCTACAAAGGTGGCTGTCCATTGCCTCCGCTACTTTTGATGGACCCAGTCTTCTATTTCACAGCCATCTTGCTCATTTTGTGGCCAGCCTTGCAGGCTGGATCATGTTTCCCTCGCTGTGGGCCATGTCACCATGGGCATGTGACATAGCACCTTTGGGTCTCCGACTCCTCGTCGGTCCTTTGTGGAGTTATGGGGGGACCAAATTAAATAATAGGCATTAAAAGTGTGGCACCTTATTAGAATCTTAGTAAATGCTGCTTCTTTTCCCATCAAAGTGCAACCCATCTCTTTCGTTTAGAAGAAACCATCATTTCAGTTGTTTTCAGAATTTGTTCCTTAATTTAGAAGGGAATAATTTTTTTCCTTTTTATATGTTTTTATCTCACTGTCAGTAAATTAGTTAGTTAGAAGACATAATAACTGGAATGAGAGACATCTATAACTGTAAGGGACATTAGAAAACATCTAATTTGCTTCTCTTATTTCCCAGACACACTGAGAGGTTAAATGGTTTATGCACGGTCTCTGGCTGTCTGGTGAGTGGCAGATCTAGAACTAAAAACCAGGCCTCCCAAACTCCCACTTTTCCCCAAGTCAACAAACAAGCAACATACTTTGTTCCCTGAGGCTTCTCTCCTATACTGAAGAAAAGGCTGGATCAAAACTTGCCTTTGGCACAACACATGTAGAGATTTGCTCAGCATACCTCCACGATTGGCAAGATTGCGCATTTCATCCTGTTTGTGACGAGGGAAATGGTCAATTTCTCAAATCCCCTTCATAAAGCAAGAAAATCGGTCATTTTACCTTGACTATCACTTGGCATCTTCTTTTTAAGTCTGCTTCCATAAGTAGCAATGAAATCTGCCTTCATCACATTGATTATGGGATGAAAACCAAGCTTCTGCATGTCAAAGGCAGACTCCAGGGAGTCACCCTGCCACTTGAACCTTCAATAGGCCTCTTATGCTGTATTCATTTCTTCATGCAAAGCGCTCTCTCCCCATGGCTGGATAGCCTGACAAGAAAGTGGCTAGCACAGCTGCTTCCCTGTGCCCTAGCATTTGGGGTAATAACCTGGCAGGCTGCGGTCTTTTTTTCCCACCCCTCTCCCCAACCCCCATGCAACTGTTTGAATTTCTCCTTGCACCAGCTGCCCCACCCTCCTTTTCAAAAATTACTTTCAGTAATTACTACAGCTCAAGGATGCTGTCCAATCTAAAATAGCTAATGAGAACCAGTCCTTCAATCTAAACTGTAATCAGCTTATAACAAGCTCCCTTTTCCTGTGCTTCATTACGGTGACACAATCTATTTTTCATACCTCAAAATGATAAGGCAGAGTTGGGGAAAAAGAATCGCTCTCCATCACCAGGCTTGCATGAAAAGGAGATGGGCTTAAGCATGCAGAATTGATTTATTTGCATTCATCTATTGCTTTGGTGGCTGCATCTTTGAAAGAAGTTAATATTGTATTTTTGATTTGGCCCTAAAAACAGCAGGGCCTGACAATCAAAGCATGCTTATTACAGCCGGAAAAAAAAAAAAACAAAAAGAAGAAAAAGGAGTAGCCCAGCCTAGCTCAAGTGCATCATGATTTATTTGGACATGTGCAGACTTGGAGCAGAAAGTATTTTAAATTTTTTTTGCAGAACCTGACAATGCTGTCTTTATCTACATGCCTCTCTCTGAAATTTGTATGTTTGCTACCTATGACTCCACTAGCTATTTACCTGCCTTTCTTTTTTTGGGCCTATGCGAAGCCTTCATTGTTTATTTTCAAAGAAAGAACATAGAAGGCGCCCACCACAGGGCTTCTCACTAGAAGTTTGGGGAATCTGCTTGGCTAATATTGTACAATCTGTTGATAAACACCCAGGCTATTTTAATCTCCTTTCCAAGTTTATCCTCCTGAGTTAATTTCCAAACTGTCGTTTTTTGCCTGGTGTGATTAAGGTTTGGCCTGTTTAAGCGTCTGCATTCTCCTGGCGTGATTTCCTAGGCATTGAGGCTGTGGCAGAGCGTGCCTATTAATCCCACCCTAATGATTAGAGCATCTGAGGAGCTGCAACATTTGATGGGTTAATACTGGTAGCTGAGTCCTTGGATTTAATCCAACTCAGTCATCACTTTGAATGAGGCAGTTTGATGAGCTTCAGTAAGGCTGGGACTGCTGTCATTGTCCATTTGAGACCCCAAATACTAGGAAAAAAAATAAAAGCCAGTCTTCGACAGCTAGACAGGTCCTAGGAGTATGAATGTCAATAACGTACAGATGTAAAATGCAGATTGGGGCATCTTTGTTATATAATTGTTAATGGGCAGAAAAACCACACAAAGAACTCCCTGCCCTATTCTATTTATCTCCCTGCCCTAAAAAGAAAATAACAACAGAAACATTAAAATACATCAGCCAGATTTTAAAAGTTGTTTTTCTCTGCTTTGTCTAAAAATGTGTAATAGATAAGGCTAAATTAGAAAATCTTTTACCCAGCCTCTTCATTTGTGTAAAATAAATGCACCCAATTCATTTAAAGTGGGAGGCTTGCAAATTTACTCATTAGATACAATAACCAGTAAGCTGGTGTCTCAACTCAAGAGGAGTCTTCATCAGGCAATTAGGGAAGGGGGTTCTCGGCTGCCTCTCCATCTTCAAGAGCACTGAGATCCAACTTGCTTTTAAAATAGTGAGGCTGTCAGAGGACTCAGATTGAGCATCTGCACTTCAGGCGAGTCCATAAATTAACTTCTAGTACTTATGGCATTCTGAAAGAACCGTTCATTGCAATCCATGATGTGTCTGTTTCAGGAATGTTATGTAACCATGCCTGCTCTACAGGGAGAATTTTCTACCTCCAACGTTTATAGGAAGTTATTTTTCTTGCCACAACAAGACATTATATTATCCTCCTCTCTCTTTCCCCTTCTTTCCCTCTCTCATCGAACATGACCCCCTGAAAACAAGTAAAGTGGGTTACCTTTACAACTTGGTGGCATGAGACCGAATTCACAGCCTCCGCCTGATTTTCAATCAGGCCTTCCTTGTTTGAGTGTTCAGTTTAAGTGAACTTGAGTCAGCTGGCAGAATATCTGGATTTATATCTTACTGAATTATTTTCTTAAGGAGTATTGATTTCCAATATGCATAGTGCTTACCATACTCTCTGCACCTGCCGATGAGTGTCAAGATTCTGAATTGTACCGCAAGTCAGAATACCAGTTAGCTGATCCACAGACAAGTCTTTGCTAAAGATGAAGATGAAAGCACCAAGTTGTTTCAGGAATAATGTACATTTACAGTCCTGTATCATTACTTTTTCCTTAGCCAATATGCACATAATATAATATGCAGTGAATCTTTATTTTTAATTAAGAACGTGTTTTAATACCTTCTATGTGCTGAGCTAGCAGTGAGGCATTGAAGATGTTCAGACTGGCAGCACTACGTCTGAAAGTTGATGGTCTCCCACTTGGAATCTTTAAGTAAATAGACTTTTACTGACAGCATTAATAGAAAGGGGAAAATAATAATAATAAAAAGCCTGCTCCTAAGGTGGTGTTTAAAAAAATATTTTTCAGATTACATATTCTGAAGTCATCTTTACATCAGTGATATTTGCAATACTGTACAGTTTATCCATGACTAAGTATTTAAAGATGTTTGCATTGTTTGGTAACCAATTGAGAATTTGATCTCAAAATAAACTAGGGAATATATAAATGATTTTAAACATGGACTATTCGTGATGCAATTTCTTAAGGATAAAGAGATACATGAAATATTATTCATTATTATTCTTATTCTACTTTAAGTTCTAGGGTACATGTGCAGAACATGCAGGCTTGTTACATAGGTACACACGTACCATGGTGGTTTGTTTGCTGCATCCATCACCCCATCATCTATATTAGGTATTTCTCCTAAAGCTATCCCTCCCCTAGCCCCCCAGCCCCCAACAGGCCCTAGTGTGTGAAGTTCCCCCACTGTGTCCATGTGTTCTCATTGTTCAACACCCACTTATGAGTGAAAACATGCAGTGTTTGGTTTTCTGTTCTTGTTTCAGTTTTCTGAGAATGACGGTTTCCAGCTTCACCCATGTCCTTGCAAAGGACATGAACTCATCTTTTTTTATGACTGCATAGTATTCCATGGTATATACATGCCATATTTTCTTTATCCAGTCTATCATTAATGGGCATTTGGGTTCCAAGTTTTCGCCGTTGTGAACAGTGCTGCAATAAACATACATGTGCTTGTGTCTTTATAACAGAATGACTTTATAATCCTTTGGGTATATACCTAGTAATGGGATTATTGAGTAAAATGGTATTTCTAGTTCTAGATCCTTGAGGAATCACCACACTGTCTTCCACAATGGTTGAACTAATTTACACTCCCACCAACAGCATGAAAGCGTTCCTATTTCTCCACATCCTCTCCAGCATCTGTTGTCTTCTGATGTTTTAATGACAGCCATTCTAACTGGCATGAGATAGTATCTCAGTGTGGTTTTCATTTGCATTTCTCTAATGACCAGTGATGATTAGCTTTTATTTCCATATGTTTATTGGCTGCATAAATGTCTTCTCTTGAGAAGTGTCTGTTCTTGTAAATTTGTTTAAGCTCTTTGTAGATTCTGGATATTAGCCCTTTGTCAGATGAGTAGATTACAAAAGTTTTTTCCCATTTGATTCGTTGCTGGTTTGCTCTAATGATAGTTTCTTTTTCTGTGCAGAAGCTCTTAAGTTTAATTAGATCCCATTTGTCTATTTTGGCTTGTGTTGCCATTGCTTTTGGTATTTTAGTCATGAAGTCCTTGCCCATGCCTATGTTCTGAATGGTATTGCCTAAGTTTTCTTCTAGGGTTTTTATGGTGTTAAGTCTTATGTTTAAATCTTTAATCCATCTTGAGTTAATTTTTTATAAGGTGTAAGGAAGGGATCTTGTTTCAGCTTTCTGCATATGGCTAGCCAGTTTTCCCACCACCATTTGTTAAGTAGGGAATCTTTTCCCCATTGCTTGTTTTTATCAGGTTTGTCAAAGATCAGATGGTTGTAGATGTGTGGCATTACCTACTTCTAAAGCCTCTATTCTGTTTCATTGGTCTATGTCTGTTTTCTCACCAGTACCATGCTGTTTTGATTACCATAGCTTTGTAGTATAGTTTGAAGTCAGGGAGTGTGATGCCTCCAGCTTTGTTTTTTGTTTGTTTGTTTTTGTTTTTTTTTTGCTTGGGATTATCTTGGATATGCAGTTTCTTTTTTGCTTCCATATGAAGTTTAAGGTGTTTTCTCCAATTCTGTGAAGAAAGTCAATGGTAGCTTAATGGGTAGCATTTAATCTATAAATTACTTTGAGCAGTATGGCCATTTTCACAATATTGTTTCTTCCTAACCATGAGCATGCAATGTTTTTCCATCTGTTTGTGTCCTCTCTTATTTCCTTCAGCAGTGGTTTGTAGTTCTCCTTGAGGAAGTCCTTCACGTCACTTGTTAGTTGTAATATTCTTATCATCAAGGAGGTTAAAATGTGGTGGAAGAAATGGATTCACTGAAATCAAAGTTTACATGTTTCTTATACTGTATTTACAAACACAGCTTAAAAATTACACTAATGCTTTTTAAAGGGTTTTAAGTTGAAAAAATAAGAGTTTAAAAAGTTACCTAGAAAATTACATTGATGAAGTATTTTTCAGTAAACTACTTACAAGTTGTATCAAAAAAGCAAATTTTATATCTACCTTGTCTTAAGGGTCACATTGAAGGTGGAGAATAAGGTAAAGATAAAATGGCTAAGGTCTTGCACTTGGATTTCAGAGCTAGTACTTCATGTTCAAATTTCTTTTTTTTTTTTCTGTCTCCCATTTTTCTTCTTTCTCCACTCCCAAAACATGGATGATATATCATGTAACTAACTTGTTACCTTTTTATCTTTAAAATATGAGCAGTCAATGCCTTCTTTGGATATTATCAGAGGAGATTATTCAAACAAGTTTGGTTTTAGAAAATAACCTAAAATTAAAAAAAATTTTAAAATAAAGTTTTATAAAGTCTAATTTATTATCATGATTACCCTCACCAAGGACACCTAATGATATAACATTTTTTAATGAAAAAAAATTGAAATATCTCCTTACATTTTCAGTTAGTAGTTTTCATATGAAGTGATCATGGGGGCTTAATCTTTCGGTTAATGACTTAATGACAATGAAATTCTAGTGATGAAAAATATGCTGTAATTATAAGTGAATTCTAGTTAGTACATTTGTATCATCTCAATGGAATTTAGACAGAATTCTCTGAAGGTTTATTATTCTGATATCTGGGTCTTATGGATTTTCTCCTCACAGTCCATTTGATCAGCTGACAAAATTAAATTTTAGGCTGTTCTGGGACAGAAAACGGTGATATTGCAATGATCCTGAGAAGAAGGTGAAAAATGAAATTAGGAAGCACTGCTCATTGCTATAACCTCTAATTTGAGCACTAAATTTACATGTTGATCAAAGGTGGCAATGAGCCACTGTTATAAATCAGGGCAGTGGCACCACGGCTTCTCAGATTTTGTTTTTCCAATTCCCATTACTGGAGTCGGAGTGAGCCCAAAATGCATGGCAGAAGATGCTATAAGAGAGGCATACAAGGAGATGGTACAAGAGTGAGACAGTGGGAAGGCCTCAAGTACATGGGCTAGTGTTTTGGAATTCTGCTTTGGGACAGTCAAGCTAGAGTACACATCAGTAACAGTAATAGTATTAATAATGCTAGCTACTATATATGACTGAATGACAGTGAAGGGGATATCTGGAAAGACTTCATGGAACTGGCAGCGTGTAAGCTGAGAAATGAAGGACAGCAAAACTTGAATATTCAGAAAGAGAGTAAGGACATTGAAGATAGAGTGAGCAGTGCATCAAGAGAGCTGATTGTGAAGCTATTCAAATTATACATTGTGGAAACCATCTAAAACCACTTTTGGTAGTTGCATTTGACCAACGTGGCAAGAATGTTCCCTTATTAAAAAAAAAAATGGTACAAATTAGCCTATTAAGGTACCTAAAATATTTATTCATACTTATTTGCCACTGTGAACTCAATCAGTACATACCGTGATCACTGAATATCACAAAATCAAGAAAAATTGTTGGTAATTTTACTAAAATCTATGGACTGGAGAATGTCAGTACAAAGAACAAAATCAGGAGTTGTCAAGGTTCGTGACCAGTGTTCAGCTGGGAAAGTACACTAAAAAAATACGCATAGAATCATTTATTGTTAATTGAAAGAAAAGAAAAAATGTTTCTTGATTTAGCGACACAGTCACAGTCTTACAGATTTTCTCTTTTTAGACCAAAGTAAATCCAGCTCTTAGAGGATATTTTCTGTCTGAGTCACACTGATAAAACTCACTGAATAAAGATGGAAAGATGACACCAGAGCAGTTTCTACCCCCTGGGGATGATCAAAATGGTAAAGAACTAAAAATCTTGTTTTTTGTTAGCTATCTAATCCCATTTTGCATCAAAATAAACCTGGAATGCTTGGCAAATTATTTTTTTTTACACTAAAAACATATTTTCTCATAATGCAATGGCTTTTAATCATCCTTTCAATCCTTAGATTTGAAACGTTTTTAAGCTTCTTTTTTGGTTTGGGGTAATTTTTGCTTTTCTCATTTATTCATGGTGAAAAGTGTAACATCTGGTGATTAACACATATTTACTGAACAGGCTTTCTATGAGTACAGCACTGAGTAAAGCTCAGTGCTTTAATAATTAAGGATTACAGCAATTTATTTTACTTTTTAAATACTCTCCTAGCCTTCCAGGGCTGCAGAATCTGTGTTTTGGGAGGGTGGTGATTAGCACATAAATTATGCTGAAGGAAACCTAGGTAGTAAGTGTGGTGAGACTAAGAGGTCAGGATTCGTTGGTTCTGAGAGGGCTTCTTGGAGGAGGCCTTTCTACTTGTTGAAGGTTTTATGTTCAAAGTAGCTCATTTGCATACTCACATTGGCCTTACCCTTGACTCTGCTGAGAGCTGGAGTTGCGGCTACAGAATTCCCAGAATTCTCTGTTCCAGAACCTCTGTGCTTTTCATTTTCTAGGCAGATGGAATCATTGCTTCTTTGTTCATCTATACATCCTCAAAATATTTGCATTTGATAAATAATCACTAAGTCATTTAGCATATAATTTTTACATTAAAAAATACAATACTATAATGGAATATAAGAGTCACATGAATTTTTTGAGATAAAATAAAACAACAAAGTTTTGCATTTAAAGCAAGAAGCTGCTGGAGGAACACATTTACTTTCTCTTGTTATTTGTGGTGTTCTAGGGAGATTTGGGAAGATTCTGCAGTGGTGACCACAATAGGATAAAAAGGGCCCCAATCCTCTCAGCTAAGTATAATAACCCATTCTTTTAGATTGCATGTTTGTCTATATGTTTTTCTTATGAATGCAGAATATTTTTCGTAAGCTTGAAGAGCATTTCCTGGAACAGTTTAAGTATGTTAAAAATATTTTATCTAATTCTTACCATGATTCTTCAAGCAGATATTGTAATATTTACTTTACAGGTGAGTTACCTGAATTTCAGGGAGATCCATTTGCTTAGGATTTTAGTCAGTAAGTGGTGGATCTGAGCTTTGAACCCAATTATTATTATTATTATTATTTTCCATTCACTTGACTGCCTCCCACTGGATTTGTCTGAAATAGTTTGTTCACACAGAGGCTTTGCTTGAATTGTGTGTTTGCAGCAGATCCATGTCACTGAGCCTGAATTGCATTTCCCAGAATTACTTTATTTATAGAATTCCTTGTTAGTGTAGGCCACTGAGGACATCTGTGTGTGTGTGTGTGTGTGTGTGTGTGTGTGTGTGTGTGTGTCTGTAGTTTTGGAAGGTGGAAGTGAAGGAGTGGCCATATTTCTTTTCTGTGGGGAGGTCACTGCTAGGCATGAGACTCCAATGGAGCTCACACATGTTTACCTGCTGGCTTCTCTTGTGGGTGTCAGGCAATGGTTGGGTCCTGACAGTCTGCAGCTCATGCTGGATTTTCTGCATCTGCTGCTTCAGCTCCTAAGCCAAGTGTGTGATGAGGGGCACCAGTTTCTCCAGCAGGCATGATTGGTTACATAATTTGTGGGGCCCAGTGTAAAATGAAAATGAGGTCTCTTTATTCAAAAGTTATTTAAAATTTTAAGATGGAAAGAGCAGAGCACTAAAATAAGCATGAGGTTCTTCTAAGCAAAGAACCCTATATGGCTTCATGGGCCATAGCAGTCACCTCTATCCTCAAGGTTTGAGCCTTAGAAATGATCAAAGACCAGTGTGAATTCTGGTTCAGTCTTGTGATTGATTCTAGCTTGCCCCTGCTTCCCCACCTCAAGCCTACTTTCCTAGCTCATTGCCTGTACTGCAGGATTCAGTTACACAAGTAACAGACTCCCATCAGCAGAATAATTAGCTTCCACAATAGCATAGAGTCAAACCCCTTGAGATAATTGAGAAAATAATTCTCAGTGCCTTTTGGGGGATTCTGTGGTTCAGATAAGGACCCAAGATGAGAAAGCCTTAAAGAAGTAGACATTAAAGAGATAATCTCAGAAGTGTCACTGTGATTGTCATCAAGATCACTGCTGCAAAAGAAGGATTCAGGGTCCTCAAATGCACTTCCTTTGTTTATACAGGTATTGTTTTGTATTGGACTCAGAAGTTGGTTTTTGGATGCATTTTGTGGGTAGAACGCACAATGGAAAATAGCTCCATAGATCTCTAGCTAGGCAGAGTAGAAGATATAAATCAGTAAATCATTGATTTTGAGTTTGGACTAAACTTTGAAGTCAATATTTCAAAGAATCTTGATTTTTTTTTTTCCCTAGCATCCTCCTGACATTCTGAAGTCCCTAATGGATAACTCTGGGAAACAGGAGGTCTCTGAAACATCAAGCCATTCATTCTGTTATGGTATTTTTTCGGGGATACCAATGGATAATCTGTGTTTTCTCTCATCTCTCTATTTAGCTTTACTTTATTTTTTTAATAGTGTATTTAAAATTTATGATAAGAGCCAAGACATGTTGAGAAAGTTCCTGAAGATGAAGAGTATATACTGTCAGTTCCTTCTTTGGGAACATAGGGAGGCTGGAAGAGGCAGAACAACCTATGTGGACATAAAGACCACTGGCAGAATAGGGAAGTGGCTCTAGGACAGTGTTGGAAAACTTCTTCTGTTAAGGGCCAGAGAGCAAATGCTTCAGGCTTTGTGGGGCCTGTGGTCTCTATTGTGACTGTTCACCTCTAGTGTTGTAGCCAGAAAACTTCCATAGAGGAGACATAAAACAACAAATGTGGCTGTATTATCATAAAACTTTATTGATGGATGTTTGCATTTTACATAAATTTCACAGTATGAAATACGATTTCTTTGACTTTTTTCAATCATTTGAAAATGTAAAAATCATTCTCAGCTCTCAGGCTGAACAAAAATACACAATAGACTGAAGTTTGCTGAACTTTTCTTAGAGGCAAACATCCTGGATGGTAATTTTGCCTAAAATTGGATTTGCCCCAAGGTCAGTGTGTTTATAGTGTGTCACTGGGCGTTAGCACCACTGAGGGAGTTGTTACAATGCAGAATCCTACACTGTAGAAATTAGCAAATTTTACAAGTAGTCCAGATAAAGCATATGTATAGTAAAGTAGCATTTGGTAGCCCTTTCTCTGGTTTCTTCCCTTTTGCTTGTGAGAAGAAAGAAAAGTTAAATGGCAGACATGGTCTTATTTGTAGTAACTGAAACAAGACTACATATATAAACACATATGGACACATTTACACACTCATGTTTGCACAATATTCTAGATGCAAAGTGCATATCATATATATACATTTATTTGAACATGCATACATGTGTATATGAACATGCACACACACACACATAAGCAGCCACACTTTTATGCATATGAAAATGTATAGATATGGATACACTTGTGCATGCCCATGTACTAAGTCTTGCTTGGCAGCTCTTTAGTATGGTTATAAAAATGCTCAAATGCTCATCTGAAAATAATTGCTGATTCCATACCATGCACATGTACTGACATAGAATGAAGTAGAAATTATCTACTCTCACATCTGCTGAAGTTGGAGGTATGTGCGGAAGCAAACGTGATTTCTTTCAGGCTTTAAGCCTCATTAATATGTGTTGATCAAATCCTTCATCACATCAAAGCAATACTATCTTTTAAAGATGGTTGCTTTGAATAAAAGGTTTAAAACATGGGCGCAAAGTAAAATTCATTAAAATATCTAAATGAACAAATTTGAATATTATTAATAAAAATAATATTAATGGACTTTATAGTGATCTGATTGATTTGAGGTATTTTTCAGATGAAAGACTGTTTAATCTCCTTCTCTTGTGCCATTCTTTTATTTTAGCATACTTGTTTATTCCTTTAATTTGTGTAGTTTAGCTTTCAACTTGACTTTCTCAATTCCATTTAGAGAGATGTTCCCAAACACAAGAATAATTCCTGCTGGTAATGTTGCTCATTAGGAACATTTCCAGAAAGAGAGGTGAATGGTGCTGCAAATATCTCTTCATTTCCAGCCTGGCAAATAATCTGTCAAGACGACACCCCAGCCAATTGTTTAATTGTATATCAGGTTTAGGTGACAGGACTTGGATATAACATGATCAAAGGGTTTAGGAAGAGTTATCCGTCTTCCTTCCTCTTAGAACAGAAGGGTCTTCAATAAAGACATCTGTTAAGTCTTTATTTCCTAAGGCAGAGAGAATCAGACTTCTTACCTTTCAATTAGTAGTGGATAAACTTCAAAAAGGTAAGGTTTTCATTTTCATTTTTGCGTTGCTGGTAGGTCTTAGATACTTGGAGAGCTTAATGGATCCCATCCCCTCCTCTTCTCTGTTTCTTTTTGTTCACACCCTTAGGATGACTCCCATTAGTTACAAATTCTTTGGGTTCTTTTACTTATTTGCATGCATTTAATTATTTTTGAGAGTTGGCCAGGAGAGAAAGAATAGAAAATCTCTTTGCAGAAAAGGTTTTTTGTTCTTTTTTTTTTAATGGCCACTTTTTAAAGCTGTTAAATGAGTTCATTTGAGGTACAACTTCACCCAATTTACCCATCATTACTTGCCAATCAATATTTCCCAAGGTCAGGTTTCCTGCAATTTTCCCCAAACAGAAAAAAAAAAAAAAAGAATGTGCCCAAGATTAAAGAGGGTCTTTTCAGATTAATCCTGTTTTTATTTCAAAGTTTAGTAGATATTTGGATTCTCCTCTTTTTCAGAGTTCCTAAACTGGTTTTGTTCAATATGGAGATTGAGACTTCCAAATTATACTTCTTATTGTAAGCATACCTGGAGATCTGAACTGTGACACTGGATGTAGCTACTGTAAATAATGTCTTGGAATCTCTCAGTCATATGTATTTACGCTTATCTCCATGTAAAATGAGACATAGCCTTACTTTCACTTTAACCTAAGTCTGACACTAATGACCTCTCTGATAGTAATTAAATTATCCATCCATCCAACCAACCATCCATCCATCCATCCATCCATCCATCCATCCTTCCATCCACTCCCCCACCCATCAATCCAATATGTATTACTAGATACCTACTGTATGTCTAACGCTTTGCTAGCTGCTGGAGAAATAATAGTGAGGAAGAAAAAGAAACAGTCTCTGCCTCAGGGAACTTACAGTCTAGTGTGGAATAAGATATTATTTCAAAAAATTATGCAAATAATTATGTATTTTCAGGGAAGAAATACATACTTGATACTATGACCATGAAAAGTTTTAGTAAGGCAAGTTGGGCTCGTTAGGACAGGCAAGGAAGCCTTCCCTGAGAAAATAATGGCCAAAGGTGAAGGTTGGAAGAGGAAGGAATAAATGTTAACTGGAAAAGGAATGGAAGAGTGGATATTAGACAGACAACACATTTGTCCTCCCTCCCAAATTTCACATTAAAACAGAAACGTTTTAAATTTATATTGTGAATGATGAGTACTTTACACAAAGTTCTTTTCATGTGGTGTTTCTCATTTCTGCATTGTCTATAGCTTATAAACAGCTAATGAGAGAAGCTTTGTCATCGTAAGCAAGTGCCCCGTCTTCTGCAAATGATAATCAATACTTATAGATGATGATGATTATCTCACATCTTGGTTAAGATCCTAATCACTAATAAAATAAAACAAAGAGCCAGTAACTGGGGACCCAGAGTAGATTAGCCACAATTCCGAAATCTAACCAGCTCTAACCACTTAAAAAATTGTAACTCAGGGCTGGGCACGGTGGTGCATGCCTATAACCCTAGCACTTTGGGAGGCCGAGGCAGGTGGATCACCTGAGGTTGGGAGTTTGAGACCAGCCTGATCAACATAGAGAAACCCTGACTCTACTAAAAATATAAAAAATTAGCTGGGCGTAATGGTGCATGCCTGTCATTTCAGCTCCTTGGGAGGCTGAGGCAGGAGAATCATTTGAACCTGGGAGGTGGAGGCTGCGGTGAGCCGAGATCATGCCATTGCATTCCGGCCTGGGCAACAAGAGTGAAACTTCATCTAAAAAAAAAATTGGAACTCAGTTACTAATTGAAAATTTTTTGGTAAAATCTGACCTGCACTGATGTACGGATATTTATTACTTTTATGGTTCTCGAAGTGTTTTCTTGTGAAATGCATATGAGGGTGTTATGGAACCAATAGAGATTCCATTTCTTCCTCTTTTTTGTTTTCTTTTCTTCCTTTTCGTTCAATCCGATCTTCAAAATTCGGTATGCAAAAAGAAACATATGGTGCCAGGTGCAGTGGCTCATGCCTGTAATCTCAGCAGTTTGGGAGGGCAACGTGGACTATCACTTGAGACCAGCCTGGCCAACATGGAAAAACACCATCTCTACTAAAAAAAAACAAAAAACAAAAAACAATATATATATATATATATATATATATAACAAAGAAATAAAACTAGTCAGGTTTGGTGGTGCATAACTGTAGTATCAGCTACTTGGGAAGCTGAGGCAGGAGAATCGCTGGAACCTGGGAGGCAGAGGTTGCAGTGAGCTGAGATTGTGCCACTGCACTCTGGCCTGGGTGACAGAGCAAGACTCCATCTCAAAAAAGAAAAAAAAAAGCATTCCAGAATTTCATATATGTACTCTTCTTCCCTCTTTCTTTTTAATATTTATTTATTTTTTAAATAATTATGTGTGCTGTGTGGGTGTGTGCATGTCCAAGCACATGTGTTTAAATAGGGGTGGTAGAAAGAAAGAAAGAGCTGGTTTTTAAGGCAATGTGAAATGAAGCATCTGAGGATCAATTGCCTTGGAAAAAGCTTCATGAAACGTTTGCAAATAGACTTCTATTTCTATTCCCATCTATCTTTGATATGTCTTTGATATGTTGATTATCTGTAGGAGAGATATTTGACTGTTTTTATTCTTAAACAATTAGATAAACACATTCCTAGATCAGATCATACATTATTTCTCACTGACTTCTGTTGTTCTGGCCGTGAAAGAGTCAGCAGGTGACTTGTCTATGATGATGGGTGGGATATGTACTTCTCCAGTGATCAGGAGGAATGGGAAAGATAAAGGCTAGTGAGAAGCCTGGACAGTGAATTTCAGGGAGGGGAAGGGTTGGCAGCCCATATTTTCAGCAATTTCAATTTTCACTTCTGAGCAGAGTCCTCCCCTTGATGCAGGTAGAGTGTATTGGGTATTGGGGAAAAGTTCTGTTGGCTAGAGACTGTGCCTGACAATACACAACTTCCTTGTGACAATTCTGATTTTTCAATAGGGACCTACATGACAGTGTAAAATCGTCTTCTCTAAGAATGATAAAGAATCATAGGGTTCATCAATCCAAGTCTCCTTTCTCACCATTGGGAGCCCCTTTACAATCTGAAGAAAGCCTTCTATTCTAAGACAACTGTACATTCCCACAGTATTTCATGTGCCATTTTTTTTTTCTTTAGATTTCACAGTTTTGGAGAGAGGTCCTTAGACAACAGACTAAGAAATAGCTCTTGATGCAATCTGCTGGTTATAGTCCATTTCACACTAAGTAAAACAAAAACCCTTGGAAGCAATGATATATAATCAAAACCACAAAATAAATGTATGTTAAAGCGTGGCTTAAAACCCAAATCTAGCTACTTCCACCTCGATTTTTTTTTCCTGCAATGTCAGGAGTGTATCTCCTTAGCAGATTTATTTTTCAGTTTTTAAGGAAAGAAAAGCCTTAGCTTCTCTCAGCAGTTTTAAATCCTAGAAGGGCAGTAGGCAGGATGAATTTTTCACTAATTTCTCCTCTTCCATTTTATCTGAATTTTCCAGTCTCTATTTTAGTTTCTTTAAAAATCTAGCCCATCTTTCTTCTCTCATGTCCAGGGCTGATCAGGGATGTGACCACTCACCTGCTGCTGACCCTTCACCATTTAGTACTCTGCAGTGTTGACCTCCCTGCTGAGCCCGAAAGCCTGGACCAGCTTGGGAAGGAATGCCTGTAAGCACTGTCCTTTGTTCTGATCTTGGCTCCTTGCTCTGACCATGTGTTCCAGGCAGGACTTCCAATTAGAATGCCTGAAAGAAAAGAGCAGATTGGAGATGCTATGTCCTCCTCCGCCGCCAGCAGGCCTGGGGGTGGCATAATATGCTGCCCAAAAACTCACTGGGAAAGACTTGCTTCCAAGGAAAGAAAATGTGGCGTTTCAGCCCACAGGTAGAGAATAGGAGAAATGGAAAGTGTGGCAGATCTGAGGCAGAGTTCTGCTGAGATTGATCAATGTATTCATAGCCTTACAACGAAATTAACATGTCCAAAAGCTGAGTATAATCTTTTCTTATAATTGTTGCACCTTTTATGTGCTGTGTCCCTATGTGAGCTGAAAGGAGTTTAAGACTTATTTTACCATTGGTATACTTACCAGAGATACTATATCTTTCATATATGTATCTATAGGTCATAATGTAAATTCCATAAATACAGAGATTTGAGCTTTTGTTCACTGCTGTATCTCCAGTGAGAGAATGGAACTTAGTAGATAGTGAATACTAGGCTGATATTTTAAATATTTAGCTACAGTTCAGCGTGGACAGCCAATCAGAAGGCTATAAACAATCAGTGTGCTGGCATAAATATCAGTCCCAGAAAGCTCCAAATGAAATTTGGTTGAATGAGGTATTAGTTAATAAGAGGCACTATTCTCATACAGGTGATGAATATATAATTTAGAATTGGTTTTTGAGAATTTACCCACTTATAATAGGTATTGGGCAATTCACACGCACACAAACATATTAAAATGTGTGCATGAATGTACTTACATGTATATGAGAAATGGTAAGCCTGTCTAACAATCAAAGAAATACAAATAAAAACAATATTCCTTTGTGGTGGTGGTGTTTCTTTGAACTTCAAAGACTAAGACAAATAATATTCCTTGAATTTGAGTGGATATGGGGACTGAATAAGTCTGTTATTCCAGTGAGCCACTACGTCCTGGAAGACAGCTTTATTCACATTGACCTGTAAGGGAGTAAATTGATAAAATATTGCTAGACAGCAATCATATTACAATTTGGTAATATGTTCCCCAAAACTTAAGTATATGTTGAAGAGTGTTTGACTGAGTAATTATGCCTCTAAAATTTTATTCTAAAGAAATATTTAAAGTAATTCTATTAGTGTAAAAGATTATATATTAAGTATATAGTGATATTTCTTCCACCATTGTTAATAATAATAAACTGGAAGCTCCTTAAATGTCCAAAACAGGAAATTGATGAAGTGCATGATATTGCATCTATACAAGTTTATCCTGTGCAGCTCTGTTAAATGTTCACGAAGCCCCTGAACTGACGGCACGTTGCACATTATGATCATACAAACAGACGCAGATGGATGTTTTTTCACCAAATTGCTATAACAAAAATAATGTCTAAGAATATACTAAGTTCAAAATATACTGAGTAGAAAAAGAAAAAATGGAAAAAGCAGTATTTATAATCTTTTCATTTCTTATTTAAAAAAAAAATCCACCTAGATGGACTGTTTGACAGTTAAAAGAGATCAGATGGCACAAAATGTAATCATATAGTTTGGATGTCTGCCCCCACCCAGATCTCATGTTGAATTGTAATTCCTAGGATTGGAGATGGGGCCTGGTTGGAGGTGACTGGATCAGGAGGTAAATTTTTCGTAAATGGTTTAGCACCATCCCTTGGTGCTGTCCTTGTGATAGTAATTTCTTGCGAGATCTGGCTGTTTAAAACCGTGTGGTGCCTCATTCTCTTGCTCCTTCTTGGGCCATGTGACATGGCTGCTCCCTGTTTGCCTTCTGCAATGATTGTAAGTTTCCCGAGGCCTCCCCAGAAGCCAGGAAGATGCCAGCATTGTGCTTCCTGTACAGTCTGGGAGCCTCTTTTCAAAATTACCAAGTCTCAGATGGCAATGCAAGAACAGACAAACGCTTATAAGCTACTTGGATAGATATACAGATATATAAAATAGATAGATATAGTACCTATAAAATAGTTGCTATATAGTTATCTATGTACCACCATATAGATATAGAGGTGAGAAATATCTGAAGTAATATACTTCAATATGTTAATGGTGGTAATTTTTTGGTAATTAGGTTGATGACATTTCTTTCTCTTTTATATCTTGGTTAATGCATATCTTCTGCATTTTCTACAATTGCCATGTATTTTTTGTGACGTTCAGAATAAATAATAAGTGTAAAAATGTAGCTCCAAGAGACATTTGTAAGAGCAAGTAGTCCTGCTCAAGTGAAGTGTTATGGGCTTTGAACCTGGACAGATCCCAGTTTGATTTCTTGACATTTTCTGTGTGATCCTGGACAAATCAGTCAACCATCCAATTTCTCATTTGTCTATTGAATAGGTGAGTAACTCCTGCTTTGCAGGATAGTCTTAAGGATTCGAGATGATTTGTATAAAAGTCCTCACATGCTACCCAGCATAAGATAGACCACCGGTCCCTTGTGATTATTACTAGTGTTGAGAGACTATCCCTTCTTAAATTTGAAAGATATCAACCTTTGGCTCTTCTCTTTAAGATCCATCTTTATGAGCCCAGATTGGAAATCTGCCAATTAGGGAACTCAGTACTGTTGTGAGTGGTAACCATGCAATGCCATGTTGATAAAGGAGCCGTGTGTTAGTCCACTTTGTATGGATTCAAAGGAACATCTGGGGCTGAGTAATTTATAAAGAAAAGATGTTTAACTGGCTCATGGTTCTGTAGGCTGCACAGGAAGCATGGCACCAGCATCTTCTTCTGGTGAGGCCTTAGGAAGCTGACACTCATGGTGGAAAGCAAAGGGGGAGCAGATATGTCACATAGCAAGAGAGGGAAGCAAAAGAGGGGAAGGGGTGCCAGGCTTTTTCAAACAATTAATTCTCGCATTTATAAAATAGAGCAAGGACTCACTCATTACCATGAGGAGGGAACCAAGCTATTCATGAGGAATCTACCTCCGTGAACCAAACACCTCCCACTAGGCCCCAGCTTCCACATTGGATATCACATTTCAACATGAGATTTGTCAGGGGAGGACAAACATCCAAGCTATCAAGCCCTGTATAGTAAAAAGAAGCTCAGTCTAGGTATAGTTTAAAAATTGGTTTAGGTTTTTTAATTTCCATCCTTAGGTTAGGGGTATAGTACATACCTGCTCAAGTAGAGTACGTTGTATTTTGAGGGTGACATCCCTTCCTTAACACACATATACATGCACACATATTCAATGTTTTTGTAAATCAAGAAGTGCTTTGTGTGCTGAGTTTTTCCTTTAAAACTAAAATAAAAGCCGGGCACAGTGGCTCATGCCTATAATTCCAGCACTTTGGGAGACCAACGTGGGCAGATCACCTGAGGTCAGGAATTTGATAACAGCCTGGCCAACATGGTGAAACCCCATCTCTACTAAAAACACAAAAATTGGCTGGCCGTGATGCTGCATGCCTGTAATCCCAGCTACTTAGGAGGTTGAGGCATGAGAATCACTTCAACCCGGGAAGTAGAGGCTGCAGTGAGCCAAGATTGTACCACTGCATTCAAGCCTGGGTGACAGAATGAGACTCTATCTGAATAAATACATACATAAATAAAATAATTAGCAAATGCGTAGATGTATAAACATAGACCCACAAACACACACACATACATGCATACACACTCTCTATTGTCACAACTAGAAGAACCGAGTGGTACTGGAGTTTTTGTCCTCATCTTCTCTTATTCCCATCCTTTGTCACATTTCTTTGCCTCCTGGGAATCGAAATGACTCTCCAAGGATATTTTCAGGGAACCAAGTGCAAAATCCAGGGAGTAGAACAGGTCTCTGAGAGTCATCTTGTGGATACAAACTGAAGTTGTCTGAGGTTGGCAGGGAGGAAGGACATCCCTCAGCCATCCTCAGTTTCCCACTTGTTCCCATGTGGCCAGTTCCACCCCAGTCAGACCAGGCTGTTTACAAAACAGAGTTGATGTCAGTGCAAAATCCTCAGCCATTACCTTTTTGCACTTACAACTGGGTTTGTTTAAATTTAAACAGCTCTTTAAATTTAAAAAATATATTGCTATGATATGGGCAAGAATATTATGTAGATTACAGCAACTAATCACAATTAATACATCTTTTTAAAGCTGGATCTATAAAGATATGTTAATACCAAAGGCGGGGCTGTGAGTTTTTTAGGCATAGTCAATTTAATTCTGTACTGGAACTTAATATCCCAACAAACAACTGCTTTTAACCTATCGTTATGGCATTATTATTAAAAGATAAGTATTATCTGAGGAAATGATTCTATCACTGTTTAGCTCTTCTCATAAAATGCTTTCTTCTTTTACAACTTGTAATTTTGGCTTCTGGAAAAATGGCAATACTGTAGGACAGGTGAGGATGGAATTCTTAGAATTAAAAATTTTTTTGGTGTGGAGGCTGTTGTAATTGAGTTAGGATTAAATTTTTTAAATGTATGCATGAACTAATATGGGAAAATACGGTAAGAGTCCAGAAAACACAATTAAATACCTTTTTCTTACCACATTTTTGTATAAGCAGGCCTGAGCCTTTACAATGTTGGTAAAGATTTAAAGCTTCTATTGAATAAATAAATGTTTCTATCTAAACCCTGTCATTATTCCTGGTGTCACTGGCTTTACCACAAGATCCCAATGTGTGTTCCATTCCCAGTTGGTCTAGTTCTATGCTAATTAAGATAATTCCCTATGGTGAGCTATTTCTTTTCGGGGGAGGAGCATTGAATAGGGAATCTGAGACCTGGATGCAAGACTCAACTATACTACTCACCAGCTACAGAACCACTGGTAAATAAACTACACTTCCTTTATCTGAATGTCTCATCTTAATATACATGTAAATATAATTCCCCATTTTGTAATATACATTATAGATATATTATAGTATTCCATGAAGAATAATTTAGATGACATATCAAAACTGTAGAGCATTATATAATATAAGCTCTGATTACAGTTTGGTATAGATTGGCCATTTGCATGGATAACATGTGAACTTGACCAGTGATGTAGCTAATTAAATCAATGTAGATAGACAGTCATCTAAACAGACCCTCAAAGAATAGCGCATAGTTGGGTAATTAGGAGTACACCTGGATGAAAAACATTTTACCTTTCCAGGTCTTAGTTTTCTAAGTTGACAAAAAAAATGTTGCATGTAAAGACTTAAAGACTTAACCAGCACTGAGTTCTAGATGATAAAGACTATTTTCAGAAAAAGTTATTGTCTACATTGTTTTAAAGTAGGATATTTTTAACAGCTCGAATGTCCTTTGATCATTTTTGTAATAGAAAGGGAAGCTGCCACTGAGATCTGCTATGTTGGTATCACAGTATCCAAAAAAATTCAATAACAGATAAATAGAAAATGAAAGCAGAAAGATCAGAGTGTGCCTTGGGAATCTGGCAAACAGCAATGGTGCCCAGCCATTTCAATCACAGGCCAATCTAGAGGTTCAGATGCAATAGGTTTCACTTAACTCATTGGGAGACTTGCACCTGCCACGGTTTCCTCATCTAGACCCTCCTGACATCCAGGGTTTAATGCCTAACAGAGAATTGGCAAGCCAGCTTTACCGACAGTCTCTGGTGTATCAGTGGACTTCCAGTTCCTCAAGGACTTTTGTGTTACCAAATGGCCCCACTGGGTGACCAGAGAATTTTCACATTGCTACTACATGGTGAAGCGGGACAGCTGTAAGTCAGATTTGAAAAATATGTTGAATGATGAGTCCTATGGAAACTCTGCAAACTGTCCACATGGACCCCCTTGTAAAATGGAATGATGAAGATGAATGACTAAACCATTATATAAAGTGAGGAGTTGGATAGTGTAGCAAACATTTATTGAGCACTTACAATGCATCAGGTACTATCTTGCATTTCATATGCATCATTTGACTTATCCTCTCAACATCTATTTAAGGAAGGTGCTCTTAGCCCAATTCTCATCAACAGAAGAAAGAACTGAGGCATGGAGAGGTTGGGTAACTTGCTCAAAGCCACACCTACTTAGGAAGCTTCCTCCAAAGTGAAGGAAGAGCCAGAGTAGGAGCTAATTGCAAATGTGACCCAAATTGCAAGTTTAACTCTGTTCAGCATTGAATACTGAGCTGTACACAACATTTTCAACTGGACATGCATATGTCTATGAACTGTAACACCTTTTGTATCATTAAATTAATTTCATTAAATCCCTGCACAGAGAACGCCTCATGCCTCCAAAGCAGATGTTCAATGTTCTAGATTTCAGGTGGCACATATAATTGGTTTTCTATTTCACTAGAAAGAAACAAGAATGACCATTTCACGTTCATTTCATCCTGAGCAGAGATGAGAAAGGATGAATGATTCTTTTAGTTTCATGCTCTTTGGTACCATTTAAAATTTTAGGATAGACTGAATAAAAACTGATTATAGTACTCTGATAGTTCCACCAATCTGTGTGTGCATGAGATAGGGAGAGGAAGAATGTGTGAATGCAAGCATGTGCCCATGAATCATGAGGTTATCTAAGGAGAGAGTATGCTTGAAAAAAAAAAAAAAGCAAAACTAAATAGAATAAATAGATTTCTAAGAATGTTTCTAAAGTTTTCCAGTTATATTCAGATAGCTATTTATTACAGAAAAGTGGGGCAGTCTTGCGTTATTTTCAGCACTTCTATGCAGAGGAGAGAATGACTGCTGCTAGAGCTGAATCGTAGCGGTGATTTTGTGTCGTGGAAAATGATGTCAATACAGCTTGAAGTAGATAAGTTTGAATGGGATCTAATCCTTTGGGCAGCAATAGTTGAGACATTGCCTAAGTGAAAAGTTGAACAAGTTCAATACCAGACATATTTTAGCTCTCTAAAGTATTGTTTCAAGCTTTACCTAACACAAAAGCTTTATGAGAAGTTCATTTAAGTCTCTGCATTAGAACCTATTGTCACCTTGGTAGGAATTAGAATCTAAATGTAAAGCTGAAAAGAACCTTAATGAAAGCCAGGTAGTGTTGATATTGTTGGATGTATTCCTATGGCTGAAACTGTACATCATTTCAGAAGGCAGATTCCCATTGTCACGCTGCTGCCGGTGCACAACTCTAGGGGCACACCGCTCACATAGAATGAATCTCCTTCAGCTGTATAGTGCATTCGCTTGGGGAGGGTAGGGAGTGGGAGAGATTAAAAAAAAAGTGGATTGTAGCAAAATGGAAAGGTAATTATGGTGATATTCTAAATTAAAATTCAAATTATACAATTCTGTCTATGAAATTGTGGCCAATATGTAAAAATTAGATGTCTGTTTTTTCAATGACTAGAAAATGCCCTACAAATGAAAGTATTGATTTGGTTAAATGACAAGATTATGGACAGTTTTGTCTTGAGTTTATCTTCTTGTTTTAATATTGCTATTTAAGCAAAATAGTATTATTTTAAACAGCCACAGCCTCCAAGTGATTGTGGACACTTATTTAGAGAAAATGCACACTTGAGGATTTCTACTCAAGAGAAAAATCAGGCAGTCAAGCTCCATCATCTGACAATGGGAGAAATGAGGTCTAAACTGCTGAGGCCACTTGGTTAGGGACACACAAGCAGGGACCAAGTGGGATTTCAGCTCATAGATTTCTACCCCTACAACAAGGTGACTTCCTACCATCTCTCACCCTTGGGAATTTTTCTCCTTCCTTACAAATCACTCATATTCGGATAACTTCTGTAGGAGGCTGAAAATGGCAGTCCAAATATATCAGGTCCTAATTCCTGAAACCTACAATTTTATCTTATTTGTAAAAAGAGTCTTTGCAGATGTGATTAAATTAAGAATACTGTGATGAAGGGATTATCCTATATTATCTGGGTGGGACCTAAATGTTATCGTCAGTGTCCTTGTGATACTTGGGGACAGAGAGTCAACACAACATAGAAGAGATACAAAGATGGAGACAGAGACTGTAGTAAAGTGTCCACAAGCCAAAAACACCTAGGAGAACTGATCATCACCAGAAGTTGAAAGAGGCTTCCCTAGAGCCTCTGGGCACCGCTTCATCATCACCTTGATTTCTGACTTGCAGCTTCTAGCACTATGAGAGAATGCATGTCTATTGTTTTAAGCCAGTTTGGAATAATTTATAATGACAGCCATAGGAAACTAATACAACTCCCAACTTTATTTCTCTAATGCTGAGCTCTCTTCTGAATCTTCTGAATTGAGATTCAAATTTCTATCTTGTGGGTGCCTCAATTTCAATTCCAAAATTCCCACTACCTGCCTTCTTCCCTCCCCTCAATATGCATCCTAGTTCAGGTAATCACTCACCATTTCTTAATCACACTAAGTTTTACTTCTTTTCCCTTATTCTCCACATCTAGTTAGTTACCAAATCATGGTGATGCCATCCTGAAAACACTGCATGGGTCATCACCCACTGCCCACTCTCAGCACTGCTAATCTGAGCTAGGTTCTTATTATTAACATCTCATCTTAGCTTTTTGCATATTCTGTACTCCCATTCTCTAAATTGCTCTCTATTATACCAATAGAATCACCTTTCTAAAATGGCAAAGATGGTAGATATCCCTATATTTGGAAATTCCTGTAGAATTAAGTCCAATATTAGAGCGTTGCTAAGGCAGCGAGAAAGTGCAGGCTCCGGGGATGTGGCCACCTGGGTTTCACTCCTCTGGACTCTGCCACTTACTAGCTTTGGGAGTTTAGGCAGGTTGCTTGTCTGTATTTCATTGCTCCTTCTATAAATGGAGGATAATGTTAGTGCCTCCCTTATAAAGGGGCCATCAGGAATAAATAAACAGATACCTGTAAAGTCCCCAGAAGAGTATCTTGATCACCAATTAAATAAGCTGGAAAAGTATGGTTTGTCAGTAATAATCATAATGTCTGAAATAAATATTGGCTGTGTTTAATATGCCTCACTCTATCACCCAGGCTAGAGTGCAGTGGCCCAATCATAGCTTACTGCAAACTTCAAGTCCTTGGATAAAGCAGTCCTCCTACCTCAACCTCCTGAGTAGCTAGTGCTATTCATGCCACCATGCCCAGATAATTCATAATTTTTTTTTTTGTAGAGACAGCATTTTGCTATGTTGCCCAGGCTGGTCTCAAATTCCTGGCCTTAAGTGATTCTCCCACCTCAAACTCCCAAAATGCTGGGATTACAAGCATGAGTCATTGCATTTGGCAACTTCGGAGTTTTTACATTCCAGTCATGTTTACTGTTTTAATCTCATGTTATGCCAACTTTTCTGTATTTGTCAGTTTTTTCCCCCAAAAATTGGACCAATGGGAAATATATATAAATGGTTGAGCATCTCTATTCCAGAAGTCTCAATCTGATGTGCTTCCAACTCTGAAACTTTTTGAGGACCAATATGCAGATTGGCCATTCCCTAAGTGAAGTTTTTCCCAGAAGGCATTCTGCCACTCGTTCCCTGCAAAGGGAATTTGGGGACGACCAGCAGGAGTGCCCTGGCTGAGCTGAATTACTGTGATGGTGCCCAGGGAGAGAGGCAATCTTTGAGGCACCCAGGTGGTAACATTTATTTAATTGGCAAGAAGGAAATCAATGACACATATGGCATTAACAATTTTAGATTTTGGATTAGTTTGTGGTGATATCTGTTGATAAAAAAATAGATTCAAATAATCTTCAAACCATTTTGTGTCCAGGAAAATTCCCAAGGCATTTGTTACATTTCTTAATAAGAAATCAGATATTTAAACTTGCATAAAGAACAAAAAAATAAAACCCAGCAACTTACATAAAAAGTTATCTAAAAAGATATAAATGTTAATTACTCCCCTGCCTTTGTTTTTTTTGCCCAAGAAATATCTGTTACCCTTTATTTTTATTTTAAATTTTAAAAAAACACTGAAGATAAACAATATTGGCGCACTCAAATCAAGTTGCTGAAGGACGCTTCTCCAAAATGAAATAGCTATTTATCTTAGTAAGTAACTATATCATTTGGGGTTTGGTGCAGGAAACAGAAACTGCTTTAGGTATTTTAAACGGAAAGGGATTTAATGCAGGAAATTAAGAGCTTAGAAAATTAGTGAGAAGGCTGGAGGTGGGGATGTCAAGGGACACTGAGGAGGCAGCTCAGTGGCCAAATACCACTGTAGCATATCTGGTGCTGCAGCTGCCACCACTACCCCCTGACACCCAGAGCTGCTGACCCAACACGGGAATGTGTCCCTTGTCACTCATCTCCATGACGTCACTTAACAGAAGAAACAGGAGTAGTAGTACAATCTTGCTGAAGAGTCCATATGACATATACTTTAGAAAACCAATCTCGCCTGTAATCCCAGCACTTTGGGAGGCGGAGGCGGGTGAATCACGAGGTCAAGAGATCGAGACCATCCTGGTCAACATGGTGAAACCCCGTCTCTACTAAAAATACAAAAAATTAGCTGGGCATGATGGCGCGTGCCTGTAATCCCAGCTACTCAGGAGGCTGAGGCAGGAGAATTGCCTGAACCCAGGAGGCGGAGGTTGCCGTGAGCCGAGATTGCGCCATCGCACTCCAGCCTGGGTAACAAGAGCGAAACTCCGTCTCAAAAAAAAAAGGAAAAAAAAAAAAAAAAAAAAAAAAGGAAACCAATCTATAGCATGTGTGTACTTGGTTACATAAACTACAATCAGGCAAGAAAAAGAAATAAAGGATATTCACATAGGAAAGGTGGAAGCCAAATTGTCTCTATTTGCAGACGACATGATAGTATACCTAGAAGACCCCATCGCCTCAGCCCAAAAACTCCTGAAACTGATAAGCAACTTTAGCAAAGTCTCAGGATATAAAGTCAATGTGCAAAAATCACAAGCATTCCTCTACACCAATAACAGACTTAAAGAAAGCCAAATCAAGAACGAACTGCCATTCACAATTGCTACAAAAAGAATAAAATACCTTGGAATACAACTCACAAGGAACGTAATGGACCTCTTCAAGGAGAACTACAAACCACTGCTCAGCGAAATAAGAGAGGACACAAACAGATGGAGAAACATTCCATGTTCATGGTTAGGAAGAATTAATATCGTGAAAATGGCTATACTGCCCAAAGTAATTTACAGAATCAACGCTATCCCCATCAAGCTACCATTGACTTTCTTCACAGAACTGGAAAAAACCACCATGAACTTCACATGGAACCAAAAGAGAGCCCGCATAGCCAAGTCAATTCTAAGCAAAAAGAACACAGCGGGGGGCATCACACTACCGGATTTCAAACTATACTACAAGTCTAAGGTTACATAAACTTAAAACAGAAACTTACAAATCCAATTAAACTCCTGTATGAGAACATTTTAGAAATGAATACTCTGTGCTGTCAAAATAATGTTTCAGTTTGAAAATTAACTAATCTAACACAAAAGATCAGTTTATCAGGTCGGACTTTCACAAATCAAGAATCTTCCCCGATGTCCAGCTTTACTAATAATCTTTTTTTTCCTTTTCTTTTTTGAAACGGAGTTTCACTCTTGTTACCCAGGCTGGAGTGCAATGGCGCGATCTCGGCTCACCGCAACCTCTGCCTCCTGGGTTCAGGTAATTCTCCTGCCTCAGCCTCCTGAGTAGCTGGGATTACAGGCACGCACCACCATGCCCAGCTAGTTTTTTGTATTTTTAGTAGAGATGGGGTTTCACCAAGTTGACCAGGATGGTCTCGATCTCTTGACCTCGTGATCCACCGCCTTGGCTTCCCAAAGTGCTGGGATTACAGGCTTGAGCCACCGCGCCCGGCCTTTACTAATAATCTTGAAAAGATATAAGCAATGAAAAGGCACAAGTGAAGCGCAGGACAGGTCAGGTCCGGAACTTTGATAGAAGCTCCCAGTGTCTTTCTGTACACACACACACACCCCTGATCAGGTGAAGTCTTTGAAGTATACAGGTTGCCTCACATAGCAGAGAACATTTTGGTTATAAAATATCTCCATTGTATACACCAGATGGTTACCTAATTTATGTGACATTTTCTAGGAAATTCGTAAATCCTGAGTTTGTTTACCTTAACCCTAAACCAGGTTCATCCTGCTAAGACGATATAATGCTGTCAATACAAACTCTCTTCCTGAGAAATATCAGTAGTATATTTAACAAGAGGTTCAGCTTGTTTGTAAAAAAATAAGACCAAGTTTAAACCACCTTTGCAAAATTGTGACAGTAAGAAATACAAAATAGTTGACTCCATCTTGCTTCTGATTTCCAAGCTGTCCTTGGTTATTTCTGGGTGTAGGTCAACATAAATTAGGGAATAATTAAGTTTATTGTTTAAACTTAAAGCGAAGATTATAACAGCCCCTCTTCAAACTAAACCCCTCTTTGTAAAACTAAAGGCTTCGAGGTTAGGATTAGGAGAGAGGCCTGAATTCTGATAAGATAAGCATAGTTTATATAATCCCTTACTGCTCAGGGGTCATGTGACCAAAGGTCCTGTGATTTGTGACTTTCTCTAGTTGCTCCAATAGATAACATCACTATTGTAGAACCTAAGATTGGCTCTCAAGGCATCTTTCAGACTGACCCTACCTGGACTCATAACTTGTGACTCAACTGATCTATGGCCCTACCCACAGGTGAACTCAGTGCCTGAGGACCATTTTCCATACGCCTATGAGTTCAACCCCACCCAATCAGAATCATTAGTTTCCTAGCCCCCTCCCACCAAATTGTCCACAAAATCCCTAAGCTCTGAATCTGCAGAGAGACTGATTTGAGTTATAACTCCAGTTCTCCCGCATGGGCCAGTAGGCTGGACTCATGTCAATTAAACTCTTTCTCTAATGCAATGCCACGGTCTCAATGGATTGATTTTTCTTTCTGTGTAGCAGGAAGGAAGAAACTGTTGGGTGATTATAAGGTTACCAACATTCTTTTTCCCCCTGGGGAAGTACCCTTTGATACTAGGGAATGAAAAGAGAAAGAGGTCACAAACCCACTATTTTAAGCCTGTCCTCCCCAATATAAAACCTACGGAAAAGTTTATATTGGGGAGTTTATCTTTTAAAAATATAAAAGTTTATATTTTAAATTATTAAAAATAATTTAATTATTCTATCAAACTCACCTAGATTCACTATTGATAATATTTTATATCATCTCCTCTCTCCCTCTGTCTGAGACATTTTATATCTATATCTATATCTAGCTATCTGTGTGTGTGTGTGTGTGTGTGTGTGTTGACATATACTGCACATACCCTTTTATTTTTTGGTGAACCATTTGAAAGAAAGCTGTAGGCATCCTTGACACTTTACCAATAAATACTTCTGCTTTTACTGCATATTCTGAATAACCTACATAACCATGATACCATGATCACATTCAAGAAATTTAACATTACGATCTAACATATAAAGTCCATATTCAAATTATCCCAGTAATGTTTTTTGAACTTTTTTTCTGATCCAAGATCTAATCAAAGATTGCACATTTTATTTAGTTGTCATATCTCTTTAGACCACTCTAACCTGCATTAGATTAGTTCTGTCAACTCTTTTTGTCTCTTATGAATTTAATAGTTTTGCAAAGCCCAGGCAAGTTGTTTTGTAGAAGGTCCCACAGTTTATACTTGTCGGATTGTTTGCTCACAATCAATGCAGGTTAAATAATTTGGGAACAGTACAAATAGATGATTTTTGTTCTTCTCAGTGTGTCATATCAGGAGACATGTAATGCTAGCCTCCCCAAAGTTGGTGACATTAAATTTTGTCAGATGGTTGAGATGTCTACCAGATTATGATACTCTGAAAGTAGGATATAACGTAGCTATTTTAGAATTTCTTCTCCATACCACAGTCCTTTCTCACCTCTCTCACTGACAATGTCTTCATCAATTTCTAGTTCTCCAGACACATAGTTCTGAAGTCATCAAAAATTAGCAAAAACCAAAACCCCTTTCATCTAAGCCTACACACTCATCTTCTGCTCTCTTGTTAATCCTAAGTTTTGCTTTTGCTTTCTTTTTGGTGATATTCTTTTCTCTCCATTACACAACCACAATACTGGTTTATTTCTTAAAATTTTATTCTATTAACTCTTGGAAAAATGTATAGGCCACACTCATCTTCCACCACCACACCACCTTCTACCTCTTTTGGTTCCACTCTGTATGTATTCAGTAATAAAGTTAAATTTTCTTGAAGGTATTTAGCTTTCAATGTGGTAGTGATGAAAAACTGATATGTCATATTCTTTGTCTTAAGTGTAGTTGATATGAAAATTATCTTTCAAGTAAAACTAAACTTTAATTGTGAGATTTCATGCTATTCCTCAGTTTCACCTACTATATCTGTATTAGTCAGGGTTCTCTAGAGGGACAGAACTAATAGGTATATAATATATATGTGTGTATATATATACCCATATATATAAAGAGAAGTTTATTAAGTATTATAAACTTAATACACACATATATATATACACACACATATATAAAGGGGAGTTTATTATTATAAACTTAATACACACACACACACACATATATAAGGGGGAGTTTATTAAGTATTATAAACTTAATAAACACACACACCCACCCACACACACACACACACACACATACATATATAAGGGGGAGTTTATTAAGTATTAACTTACATGATCGCAAGGTCCCCAAATGGGCTGTCTATAATCTGAGAAGCAAGGAGAGCCAGTCTAAGTCCCAGAACTGAAGAACTTGGAGCTTGATGTTTGAGTGCAGGAAGCATCCAGCACAGGAGAAAGATATAGGCTGGGAGGCTAGTCTGGTCTTATCTTTTCGAGTTTTTCTGCCTGTTTTCTATTCACTGGAAGATGATTAGATGGTGCTGATCATATTAAGGGTGGGTCTGCCTTCCCCAGCCCATGGACTCAAATGTTAATCTCCATTGGCAACCCGCTCACAGAAAGACACACCCTGGATTAATACTTTGCATCCTTCAATCCAGTGGTGTCGACACTCAGTATTAACCATTACAAGTCCACTCCTTGTCAACACGAACCCATACACACCTCCTGAGATCATACATAATCTTTAAATATAGCAATGAAAAGATCATAATTGTGTGTAACATAATACAACTATCTTCATACAACCAGAAACACACCAATCCCCAACCCGAATACTATTACATAAAGTTAACAATACTTAAATGCTGATGTGAAGTCAATAAATCTTATGTCACCTGATAAAGGACAAAGAAAGAAAATCAAGATATTTTCATAGCATAAATGTATACATGTACAAACATGTTTTTAACAAAAGAAGGAGGAACTACTCATGACAGTTAGGGTCTTCATTTCTGCAGGTGGTCACATGGTTGTAGCTGGTATTGATGACTACCTTCTTCCACTACCCATTCTGTGTTCCCTTTGCCTTCAACAAGCACCTCAGCATGTCGTGGTTTTCTTTTTTTTTCCCTGGTAGAATGACCCAAACTTTCATTCCCGAAAGGTCTGGGTCATTTGTACTCGTACCTGGATTGGGCTGTTGCAGTTTCCTACTGACCTTAATCACAAGGCATGGTAATAACAAGAGACTCCCTAATGGATCTTCTGTATTCTGTGCATACTCTTCTTTACCTCCATTATAGAGTAGTAGACTAATTTCATCTTGATACTCTGTGTCAATCACACCAGTCAACACTGTCACTCGCTTCTTAGCTGGTTGACCTAGTGGCAGGAGGAGCCCAAAGTGTCCATGTGGCATTCTTAACTTCCAGTTTACCGGAACCATTGTTGTGTTTCCTGGTGGCAACGTTTCTCCCACTGGAACTAAGACCTCTAGGCCAGTAGGATATAATGTAGAATAGGAAGCAAAAGTTTTGCTAGTGGATCTGCTGGGTCATATGGCCCAAGTGGCAGAGCAGCTTGCACAGCAGCCTGGACCTGGTGCAGAGCCTTCTCCTGTTCTGAACCCCACTCAAAACTGGTAGCCTTTCAGGTCACTCAATAAATGGTCCAGAGTAACACACCCAAATGAGGGGTGTGTTGCCTCCAGAATCCAAATAGCCCCACTAGGCGTTGTGCCTCTTTCTTGGTCATAGGAGGGGCCAAATGCAGCAACTTATCCTTTACTTTAGAAGGAATATCTTGGCAGGCCCCATGCCACTGGACCTCTAGAAATTTTACCGAGGTAGAAGTTCCCTGAATTTTAGCCAGATTTACTTTCCATCTCTGGCACACAAATGTCTCACTATGAAGTCCAGTGTTTTTGCTGCTTCTTGATCACTGGATCCAATCAGTACAATATCATTAATGTAATGGACCAGTGTGATATCTTACAGAAGGGAAAAGCAATCAAATTCTCTCAGAATAAGAGTATGACACAAGCTGGAGAGTTGATATACTCTTAACCTATACAGTAGTAAAGCTATATTGCTGGCCTTGCCAGCTGAAGGCAAATTGTTTTTCGTGGGCCTTATGGACAGGAATGTTATTTACAAGTCAATGGCTGCATACCAGGTACCAGAAGAAGTGTTAATTTGCTCAAGTGATGAAACCACATCTGTTACAGCAACTGCAATTGGAGTCACCACTTGGTTAAGCTGTCATTCTCCAAGATCCATCTGTCTTCTGCACAGACCAAACCAACCCTGTGTCTTTCAAGTCCTTGATGGTGGCACTAATCTCTGCAATTCCTCAAGGGATGCAATATTGTTTTTGATTTACCACTTTTCTACATAGAGGCAGCTCTAATGGCTTCCATTTGACCTTTCCCACCTTAATATCCCTCATCCTACCTGTCAGGGAGCCAATGTGGGGGTTTTGCCAGCTGCTAAGTATGTCTTTGCCAATTATGCATTCTGGTACTGAAGAAGTGGCCACAGGATGAGTCCGGGCACTCACTGGACCCACCAGACCCACTATGAGTCAGAGGTCCCATTAATTAGCTGACCTCTATAAGTCCCTCCTTTAACTGGAGGACCACAAAGACATATTGAGTCCTCTGGAATCATCATCAGTTCAGAGTCAGCATCCAGTAGTCCCTGAAATATCTGATCATTTCCTTTTTCCCAATGCATGGATACCCTGGTGAAAGGCTGCAGATCTCCTTGGGGAAGGATAGGAGAAAGATTTACTGCATAAATTGTCAGCGATGTAGTGGGATCCTTCCTCAAGAGGGCCCAGTCTCCCCTTCATTCAAGGGGTTCCAGGTCTGTAAACTGGCTCAAGTCTAGAAATTGATTAAGGTGCCATGATTCTCTGTTTTTATACTTCAAATTAGTCTTTTGTTCATTCTATAGAAGTTTTCTGCTTATAAAATTAAATAGGAATGCAGCATGCTTTCAGTTTCACTACCAGGAACACCAAGATTAATTAGCCAATGCCAGAGCTCAACATGAGTCAGGCTATTCTTATTACTGCTTTGCCTCTGCTGTCCATTATGGTAGCTGCACTCATCTTGTCTTTGATGGTAGAGTGCTGCCACTTGGCACCTGCCACCTTGGGATCCAATTATTCCCATTGTATTTAAATTTTACAGTTGAGTGACTGTGGTTCCCACTGTTAGATCTGACATACAGAAAAGAGGAATTACAGGGCTCTTCAAAGATGCAGGTGCTGCCCTCACAAATCCGTTTTGCAAGGCATTGGTCAAGGTTATATTTCTAGACCCTCCCAGCTGGGATGAGTAGGTCTGAAGTGACTAATTCACTCTACCATCCCAATCTCCCTAAGTCTTTGGTTCCCTTCTACTACGTTAAATCAAGGGAGACCAGACATTTCCAGCTTGCTCACAAAGAGCCATCTTTTAATCCATATTTCAGCTAACCAACCAAATAAACTCTTAGAACCTTTTTTAACTCCCCGAGCTGTAACGTTAAAAGCAGAGTCCCTAGTTAGTGTGCCCCAATCAATAAATTCAGCCTGATCCAACTCTATGTTTCTTCTACCATTACCCCATACCCTTAATATCCACTCCCATGCCTGTCCTCCAGATTTCTGCTTATGTAAATTAGAAAACTCAAACAGTTCTTTCCAAATATAGCGCATCTCCTCATGGGTCACACTCCCTACCTTACCTCCAGGGGCCCACTGGTACTTTAGTCTAGTTATAGGTCTAGAAGCAAGCAGGGGTGTTGAGGGTGGCTCCTGAGGAGAATCAACATGACTTTGCCTGGCATCTGCCTCAGGAGAGGCCATCACTGTTGCCTCAGGCAGTGCAGAGTTTATTTCCTCTGACAAAGGTGGAAAGGCTGATGGCAGCATGGGTTGGGGAGGGAACGTTGGCACTACTGAGGGTGTGGAAGCGGTTCCTGCTGACAAAAGAGGTTCATCGGCGTTTACAAACTCAGTGTCCCCAGCTTCACTAGGATCTTTCCACACATCCCCATGCCAAATTTCAGGGGTCCATTCTTTTCCAATCAACATCCTCACTTTAACAGTAGACACCTGGTAAGGCTGTACAGGCATCTTTCAGCCACTCATATGATAAAAGCTTGTCTGTTTTCCCACTATTTCAGCTCTTTCTCTACAGGAGATAAGACTCGAATTCAAGGCAATCTTAGCAAATTCGAAGCTCAGTATCTGCTTCTGAAGCTCAGAGACAAAATCCCTGAATTCATCATTCTCTTTCATCACTTTGTCCACTGAACTTAGGAGCAAGCAACCAGCTTCATTACATTTTTTTGTTCTCTAAATATGGACAAAGATATTATGTATAGAGTCATTAAACTCCTTGCCTCTCACAAATGGTGAATCACAAGTGTCTAATGCACTTATTTTGCATAACTCTCTAAACAGTTCATGCCAAGTACATATGTGTGTGTGTATATATATAATTTTAGATGTGTCCCTCTACATATCATGATCATGTAAGTTAATACTTAATAAACTTACACACACACACAAGGTCACACAATAGGCTCTCTGCAAACTATGGAGCAAGGTCAGCCAGTCCAAATCCCAGAACTGAAGAACTTGTAGTCTGATGTTTGAGGGCAAGAAGCATCCAGCATGGGAGAAAAATGTAGACTAGGAGGCTAGGCCAGTCTCTCCTTTACATGTTTTTCCACCTGCTTAAATCTGCTGGATGCTGATTAGATGGTGCCCAACAGATTATGGGTGGGTCTGCCCTCTGCAGCTCCCTGACTCAAATGTTAATTTACTTAGGCAACACCCTCACAGACACACTTTGTATCCTTCAATCCAGCCCAGTTGATACTCAGTAATAGCCTTCACAATATCCAACTAAAATTTTAATTTACCTCTGATCTAAAAAGAGAAAGCTATCTCCTATTGTTTAGATCTTGATTGGTGGTCTCCTATTTCATTTTAACTTTTTTTCTATCCCAAGGAATTTTTGCATTTTTATTTTAATTATCCTTAAATTCTGTGTTAGTTTACAAGAGCAGCTATAACAAAGTACCACAGACCGAGTGGCTTCAACAACAGAAATTGATAATCTCGCAATTCTAGAGGACAGACTCCAAGATCAAGGTGTCATCTGAGTTAATTCTTTCTGAGGTTATGCAGAAGAATCTTCTCTATGTCTCTCCCATATCCTCTGGTGATTTGTTGTCATTCTTTGGCATTCCATAGCTTATAGAAGCATTACCCTTTACCTCCCTTCAGCTCCACCTAGCATCCTTCCTGTTATGGCTCTTTCCAAATTTCCTCTTTGTAAAGAAGGACACCAGCCCATATTGGATTAGGTGCTCACCCTATTCCAGTATGACCTCATCTTAAGGAGTTACATTCAATGACCCCATTTCCATGTAAGATCACATTTCGACATACTAGGGGGTTAGGACTTAGGGTTAACACAAAAACTTTGAGGGAAAGACAAAATTCAGTTCATAACAAACCCTAATATAAACTCCTCCTGTATGCCGATATATGACTTTCTACTTCTTTGATGTAGTTAAAACGTTGTTTATAATGTCTTCCTTGTTTTATCCCATCTAGTTCTTTTGATTTAAAATATCTCACTAAAATTTCCTTCACACCTACCATCTGCTATCGTAGTAAAACCGGATCCTTACTTATGTCTATAGGCACTGATTGTGCTTATATACTAAGTGGGTGCCATTCATTTTTCAGCTGAAAGGAACCCATTTCATGTAACAACAGTTGTGGTTGGATCTGGGACCTCAAATGACAGCAGCAGGCTACTGCCTCTCTCAGCTTCCACAATCTAATTTCTCCCTGCTTTGATTGCATTTTCAGACATAATTATTTTCCATGTAGCCATTTGACATGGCCAGGTTGTATTGATACCCTACAAACTGACCAATCCCAATGGAAATAAAATACATGTTCATTTCTGAAAGAGTTCTGCTGGCTCCTGACCCTGCATCCCATTGTTCAAGAAGAGGGCCGGGCGTGGTGGCTCAAGCCTGTAATCCCAGCACTTTGGGAGGCTGAGGCGGGCAGGTCACAAGGTCAAGAGATCGAGCCTATCCTGGCCAACATGGTGAAACCCTGTCTCTACTGAAAATACAAAATTTAGCTGGGCATGGTGGCATGCACCTGTAGTCCCAGCTACTTGGGAGGCTGAGGCAGGAGAATTGCTTGAACCCAGGAGGCGGAGATTGCAGTGAGCTGTGATTGCGCCACTGCACTCCAGCCTGGCACCTGGCAACAGAGTGAGACTCTGTCTCCAGAAAAAAAAAGGGATCACATATTTGTCCCTGAGCCAATGATTATACTCATGTAATTGGTCAAGCTCTGGAGTTGCAGGCAGTGTGCAATCAGGATAAATTTTACCCAAAGGAAAGTTTTACCCAGGCCTTTTTATTTTTTTGTACAAGAAAGTAGTGGGTGCTGAGAAGACAAAACAAACCAACAACTCACCGTGTGCTCACTATAGTTAGTGCTCATGCTTCTTTTATCATTTGATTGGCACCTTCTGTAAACAAAAATATATGCATTTACACAAATATATGTGACTGTCATAACTTCTATAGCAAATGTAGTTGGTGTCATAGCAAATGAAGTGGATGTAATTCTCTAAATCTTGATTAAGAGAGCTTTCAGAAACATACCTCTTCAGAGCAAAGTGCGGCATGTTTTTATCTTGTAGGAATAATACATGGATTATCCAGTACTTTGCATATAAAATGTACAATATAAATGTATCCTTTAATTATGATCCTGAAAGTAATATCTGTTTTCCCTTTCTAGTAGGAATGCCATCAGGTAACAGAAATTAAATGTAAAGAAAGACACCAAAATTGATCATGCTGGGACCAAATGAGGAATAGAGACAAAATAGGTAGGCAGATTCTTTCCTCTTGAACACAAAAGCAAATCCAAAAATGAGTTCAACTTGCTAAAATATAAATCACATCCACTTTCTTCACAGGCTTCTTTATGTATTGCAAAAAAAAAAAAAAAATGACCTTTAACCTACCGTGAGAGATAGCAGCTGACTAGAAAATTACAGTTATTAGCAGAATAACCAGAGATTAGCTTATTTAGAGTATTGTAAAAGAAAAAATACTAGAGACAGGTGTTAATAATTTGCAACCTCAAAGACAACTACAATAAAATCCTATATTGTAGTGTTTTTAAAGGATGATTGGGGGATTCATGATAATATATGTACCTAGAAATCTGAATGCAAATACATAAAATTACCTTTTTAAAGAAATTTATTAGAAAAGTTTGATTTTTAAAAATCATGGAAAATTACTGATTATATTTATCAAGTATTCACCTTTGCCTCAAAGATTTTTAAGTGCAATGCTTTCCCTCATTATACCTATCTAACATATATGTTTACATCTTTTGAAAGACAGTCCTAAAATAAAGACAACATAATGATTATAGTCTGCTCACTGTTAAACCTTCGGCAGAAGGGCAACAGGAACTACTGTTGAAACCCTAAATTGAATGTTAGGAATCCTGAGTTATAGACATTATGATTAATTTTTGCTTGATTCTGGACCAATCATTTAACAATCTTTTTTCTTCTTCTTCTCAGAGGGGAACTCCTGCAAAGTTATCTCTGGGCAAAAGTGGAAGGAAATAATGTGTTCTGGCACCAGCCAGACATGGGTCCCAAACACACTGTCCCACTGAAGTCTGCAGGGGCCATGTAAGGGGACCATGAAACTCAGAGACCCCAGCAGCAGGCTGCTAGAGTTTGAATCCTGCCTCTGCCTCTTCTTTTTGCTGTGGTCTTTCTCTAATTACTTAACTTTCTATGCCGGGGTTTCTTCATACCCCAAATGGAGATAATTCTTGTTCCTGAAGTTATGAGAAGTAGAAGGCCTAATATATGTATACATATACATATACATATACATATACATATACATATACACATACATATACATATACATATACATATATATACATATGCATATGCATATACATATATGTATAAAATTGTACTTTATATATATAAATACAATATATATAAATTGTACTTTAGGTTCTGGGATATATGTGCAGATCATGTGGGATTGTTGCATAGGTACACACATGGCAATGTGGTTTGCTGCCTCCATCCCCCTGTCACCTACATCTGGCATTTCTCCCCATGTTAACCCTCCCCAACCTCCCCATCCCACTGCTATCCCTCCCTTGGCCCTCCTCAACAGACCCCAGTGTGTGATGCTCCCCTCCTTGTGTCCATGTGTTCTCATTGTTCAACACCCACCTATGAGTGAGAATACGCGGTGTTTGATTTTCTGTTCTTGTGTCAGTTTGCTGAGAATTTTATGGTTTCCAGATTCATCCATGTCCCTACAAAGGACACAAACTCATCATTTAGGAATTGAAACATTGCCTGGGTAAGAATTTGCTGTAACATGCTATTTAAAAACTCTTGGATAACTAAATCCTGACTATGTCTTTAGTAAAACAGAGTCAGGATGCTGTGGTGCCTTATAGTTCATGAAGTACCTACCTAAATGCTTTATCCACCTCTGCCACCCAGTGCATGATAGCTGCTTTCCAATGGATGCGAATTTTACATGATGATAGTGGGACATGGGACAGTGGCGTTGCTGTCTCCCTTGATGACAACCTCAAGTTTTAATGATGTCTCTAGATGTTTAGAGATGTCCTCGCATACCTCTAATGCTTATTTTAGAATCATATGAATTCCGCACTTATTTTGACATATTTTATATGTGATTCTGTCAGGCAGAGGAATGGGAGGCAGAGCTAAAGAGAAGAAGATGCACTTGACACCTCTAATGGGGATCATTGCTTGCCCCCATCTAATCTGTGTAATCCTCATATGTTCTTTGCTTTAGTCAGCATGACCATCCCCCCAGTTCTTGAGGGCCTCTTGCATTCTCTCCCTCGCCCTCTGTATACAACCAACAGCCAAGACTCATTGAGATTCTATACGGAGCCTCTGTCCCCACTGCCACTATCTCAGGTTTGGTTCACATTATCCTTTTCTGGCACTATTGATGCAGCCTACCTGACCAACTCCCTATCCCCATCTCCACCACACCCAACCTCCTCCTCCTTTTTTGTCCACTTCTTTTGTGGGTCAGATTAATGGCATTCATTTCCAAGCTAGCATTCCAAGAGTTTCTTACTGTTTCTCTTTATGTATTTCATGATGTACTCAAACTGATCTTGTTCTTCCTGTTCATGCCTTTCCTCCTGCTGCTTCTCTTATTCAGGGAAACCCATATCCCCATGCCTCCAAAGGCTAACCATATTCAGTGGACAATTTCAAACTATTTCCTGTTCCATGACATCTTCTCCAGTTGTCCCTGTTCCTCTGTTGTTGCTGGAATGATCTTCCCCCTCATTCCTAATTTTCCTAACATTTCAACTCTACCTCTTTTATGTCACTTACGTTAAAATGCCTTGCATTGTATTTATTTTTCTGCCTGTCTTCTATTTTCTATGTTGTAAATTCTTGGAGAATATAACACAGACTGATTTATCTTTATATCTTCATAATGCTGAGCACAATGAATATAGACACTCAAAAGTACTTATTTAATAATTAAAGAAATAAACGGTGAAAACTTTATGGCATTTATCTTCCATGAGTTCAGCATCTAGTGGAGACAACATTTATGTATATACACACACAAATACACACACACACTGTGATGCAAGCCCAACTCTGAAAATGCAAAAAACAGTATTTGTACAAACATCTTGCTAAACAGGTGTAACAAATGAATACTTAACACTGACTGGGAAATTTGAGTGGGGTGGGCATCTAAGAGTGGGTGGAATTTCAGTCAAACATTGAAGGAAGGATAGAAGACATAAGCAAATGGGAAGCTAAGATATTTTGGGTTGAACCAACAGTCTCAGCCAAGAGCTGGAGGCAGGTGAGGGCAGGGGGGCTATGTTTAGGAAACAGTGTCCTTTTTGGTCTCATTGAATGTGTTAACCATGAACTTATTTAAGTCTTTTATTATCTGGAAGGATTGCAGGTATATTCCCCTGAATATGTTTCTCTCCTCAGTACAGTTTAGCTGATTCAAGGTTACAGAACCATTTTCTTAATAGTTATGTGGAGACAACTCTATTATTGAATAATAGTTATTTTGTGAACTATAGACCTCTCCCCTTACTGAATATAATCAATAGTTACTAAAATCTGTGGGAAGAAATGTGCTCATCTCAACATTTTTATAACTCACCATTTTGTTTCATGATAGCAGAGTGTGCTACAAATCAAACTTAATATGTGTCAGTATATTTTTTAGTGGTGCGCCACATTTAATTTTAAAAGAGTTAATTCATTTAAGTGTTATAATACAGCATATAGATTGACAAGCATGAAAAGTTGAGTGGTGTAATGCCCTGCACATAAAAAATGTGCTTAATAAATATTGGCCATTCTGAACTGGAAATAGTGTCCACTCATCAGATTGTCTGGCCAATATTTTTCTACTTACCCATCCACACAGGAGCAACAGGAGCCACTAAGTTGAAAAGTTACACATACACATTCCTGGCCTGGTGTTTGATAAAACACTCCACTGTTTCTATAAATAAATCCCCCCTTTCTTGTATTTATATATATTTTTTTCTGACTGTGCTTTGGTGTTTTTCTACCCAAAGAATTGGAACAAATGTAATTCATCACTGCTTCCTTTTGTATCTTTCAATTAAAAAAGATTATTTCTATATACCATTCAAAAATCAAAATTGAAACTTTGTAGTAATAATTTTCAACTTGAATAAGGCTATAAAGACTCCACACATCTTATCATAGATTGAAAAACATTATTTTCTATACCAGTATTAGAGGGTGAAGACTTTTTGTCCAGAGAACAGAAGGGCCTCTCAAATGGCTATCCCCTCCCAAGCTTGGCAGATTGCATTGGGTTTTCTAATTTATTTTTCTAGGAATAAAACACAAGACTTAATATCTTAACTTCACTGTGAGGCCAAAAAAAAAAAAAAAAGATGTCTACAATATGATTGTCTTCCAACATTTTCCTTTTATCTTGGGTAGTCTTTCCTCCTACACAACCAAAACTCATGGTTGGTGTGAAATTTGGTTACATCAGTTAACCATTTCACAAGGATTTCTAGAACTTGGGATCCAAGAGTTAAAATAAAACCCATCTAATGACAAAAGCAATAAAAATAGAATTCAGGTGTTGTGTGTTGCAGTATTCCCTACAAAATAGAGAATAATCATAAGAGAAAATCATCTTCATATCCAGAGAAGACAGAATAAATGGAAAGAGATGGCTTTGAAAACAAGGTCTACAGCTGATCCTGGGTCCAGCTACAGCTTTGCCCTCCCATTAGCTGGGCTCTATCTTTGGATTCTACTAGTCAATGCATTCCCCTTTTGTTTGAGCTTGTTGGAGGTGTGTATTTGTCACATGTCACCAAAACTACTATAAGTTAGAATTCTGATTCATCTTGGGAGTCAGGAAGTTGGAGCTAATCACACCAGTGGGGAAAGCCTGGCCGACAGCCACAGGATGTAGAAGAGCAAATGACAACTGGTGGCAATGCTTAAGCTGGAAAGAGCCAGAACAAAAGCAAATTACCTGACTTGAAGTAAAGGGTCTAGAATGGCAGTCAGATTTGACTATTCCTCAGGCAGCCACTAGGAAAGAGTACCCTATGTAGGAAAAATAGGTTTATTCTCAAATGCCTGTGGCCTTATCCTTGGGGTTGGGGAGCAACCTTGAAGACCCTGAGCCAGTTCTTACGCTTATGGGCTGACTCCAATGCAGGACACTTTTTATAGCAGTGCACAAAGGGCCAGAAAGGAGAAATTCAATGTAAGTTACGGTTTAAGAACAAACATAATAGGAAAGAGCAATGCTCCTTGTTCCTCTCATACCTGGCGTCTTAGTTCATTAGTGCTGCTATGACAAACTATCATAGCCTGGGTGACTGAGAGACAACAGAAACATATTACTGATAGTCCTGGAAGCTAGGAAGTTCTAGATTGAAGTGCTGGTGGACTTAGTTTCTGGTGATGGTCAGCTTCTTGGTTCATAGATAGCCATCTTTGCAGTGTGCCCTTACTTGGCAAAAGGGGCCAGGGAGCTCTCAGGGGTCACTTTTATAAAGTTGCTAATCCCATTCTTTTTTTTTTTGAGACGGAGTTTCGCTCTTGTTACCCAGGCTGGAGTGCAATGGTGTGATCTCGGCTCACTGCAACTTCCACCTCCTGGGTTTAGGCAATTCTCCTGCCTCAGCCTCCTGAGTAGCTGGGATTACAGGCATGTGCCACCATGCCCAGCTAATTTTTTGTATTTTTAGTAGAGATGGGGTTTTACCATGTTGACCAGGATGGTCTTGATCTCTTGACCTCGTGATCCACCCGCCTCGGCCTCCCAAAATGCTGGGATTACAGGCATGAGCCACCACGCCCAGCCACTAATCCCATTCTTGAGAGTTCCACCCTCATGACCTAATCACCTCCCAAAGGCCCTACCTCCTAATAACCATCACTTTGGGGGTTAGGATTAAAACATGAATTTTAGGGGAGGAAGTGCACGCATTCAGTCTATAGTACCTAAGAAATGATTCAACATCACCTACTCCCATTAGATCCAGATGGCCCTGAATGCTGTTAATAAATATATTACTGTAAGAGAGCCAAGTAAAGCACTATGCCATTTTAGTGATGCAATTGGCTCTTCATTACAGCATTAACTTCTTAGAATATGTTTACATGAAAGAGAGAATTCAGATGAGAACATTCCAGACCAAACTTTTGAAATTATATAATCTGAAATAGATGCTCGGCCTGCATTTTTCTCTGAGAAGTCCAAATATCAGTAATTGCAGGGTCCTAGAGTCCATCTGGACTCTTAGTTTTTGATGCTGGCTATAAAGCAGAGTAGCACCTGAGAGGACAGAGTTAGGTGCCTTCTGCGCTTCAGAAAAGTAAACCTGTTTAGTTGCACAATTGATTGACAAAGAATTATGAAACACCTTATGATTTAGTTCAGTGGAAACTGCCAGAAACCTCTCACCTAAAATCCCCGTCTTACCTTGAGAGGTGAGGCGATGCAAGGCTTTTTTGGATAACATGCCTTAACTTTTCAAATTAGTTTACTGCGAGCCTATAAATCAAAACTATTTTTCATTCTTCACTCTGGTGGGCATCCTTTGTCTAGTAGCTACATCTTAGGGTGGAAGACCTTTCCTCTTACCCAGATGTGTTCAGAATGCAATAATTCTCTCCTTCTCTCTTTGTTGCTAATTGCCTTGTCTCTTAAAGCAGGCAATTGCAAGTTGAGTGTATGGGAGGATGTGACTATGAGGCTTTGTTAAATCAGGACCAGTCAGGCTAGACATTGTGGCATAACTTATGTCTACTTTTCTGACCATGAACTTACCCAGATTCCTGATCCTCAACTCTTTATGGTCTATCACATTAATAATGACTATATGAAAATTAAAAATAAAACCCCAAAAGCCCCCTTTTTAAATATTTGAGCCAAAGAAGTGTTTGAGGACTTCACAGGGTTTTCCTGGTTTGGTTTGGGTTAATCTAGTAAAGAATTTAATTTCTCCACTTTTTCCAGCCACCCCATTTCTTAGAGAGAAACTTCATTTTCCCACAGTTCTTCTCATAATATACTGAGCTGAAGAACATGCTAAGCTAAAAATAAGTGGTAATTTAAATTATTTAACATTCATATATGATTAGCACACAAAGGCCTGCACAGACCCTGGGCAGTAGGAATTAATTTATCAAGGTGGGCAGCCCCGCTTTATCGTGGTGGCCTAGACAGGAATTATACAAGTTATATCCATCTTAAATTCTTTTCTAAGGAGGAATGTCGTAAGGCTTAAAATATATATAAATGAATGAGAGGTGAGTTTGAAACCCATAAGCCTCTTTCAATGAAGGGAGCTCTATACACACTATCCAGGCAAACGGATTGCGTTTCTGTTTTTATTAATCACAAAGGAGGCACATACTCAACCAGCCAAGACCAGCTTTATTAGTGAATATACATTCCTTGTGCCTAGGTTTATAGTCTGCATGCTGAAAGTGTTTTATATTCTTCCTTCTGGTTATGGCTGTTCAGAGTGATTGAGCTCAAACCCAGTCCTCGTGAATTCACCAAATAACCCAGTTCACTGATGAGGAGAGTGATGCCTGTCTTTCTGATTGGGTCTGTAGGATGCCACATGCTCCCAAGTAAAAACAAAAGCCAAAGTAGCAAATATCTTGTGAAGATTTGATTTGACTGCTGCTAAGGACTTAGGAGGTTGATGGGATTTTCCACTCTTCTGCTGGATCTTTCCCTGATTTGTCCGAAGACTGTACAGACCAGACCAGGACTCTAGTTCTGAACCCTGTATACTTTGCTTCTTACCCGGAATTCACTGAAGGGACATTTGATGAATGATCAGATCTGCTTCCCTGTCATAAATCTTAGCCATTAGGGGAGGGAGAGATTGGACTGACACATCACCTCTGAGGACTGGGTTACAGACTCCTCACTGATTTATTGGCCCATTTCTCCTCATTATGAAAGAAGGAAATGCTTTAACTCAAACATTTTACAGGGACATTTGGTCAGGGTGAATCTCTTCCAGGGGGAAGAGACTCCTGTCTTTATCTTGTTTATCACTCTCCAAAAGCCATTGTTCTTCTCTCTAGACACAACCACTAGGCCTTCATCAACAGATTTTTTTTTTCTTGGAAATAATAGATGTTAAACCTTGGAACTTGCTGAGGCCTGCTTGCTTTAGCAAGGACTTTGTTATGATTAACTTGGGTACTTGGAACCCAAGGGTTCCTGATAGCAAGTGCTGGCTAAAATGAGCAATGATGAAGAGTCAGGGAGATATGGGCTCAAGTCCGACCAGCCACTTCCCAGCTGTGTGGGGACCATGCATGTTATTTAACTTCTCAGTCTCAGTTCTTCATCTGCTAAATGATGACAATCATAACACCGATCTCCTAGAGTCAAACGAGTTAGTGCGTGTCACATGGTAAGTGCTCACTAAATAATTGTTGTCATCCGTCAGCATCAATTCCATCATCCCCACAGCATGAGCACCAAGATACAAGCACCTAGTGGGAAGAGGACAGTGTATAATTTTTAGCCTTGTTGTCTCCATTATGTTTTAATTCTTTCCTACTGAGGAAACTGACAATCATCTCCTTGTCTTGGGATTATGCAGACTTAGTCTTGCATTAAACGTTGCAATCATCTGCATGTACATACAGAATAAATCCCAGTCTCCTTAGCCACATATACACATTCACATCCTTCCCTTAGAGACAACATCATCTGCGGTTTTCTGCTCAGTGCCACTTTCATGACTTAGACATGCTGCTTCCTCTGTCACAAACATAGTTTCCAATTTTCTTACATTTTTATTTCTTGTTCGGAAATATTTGATGGGCAAACTTTCTCCTAAACTCTCAGATTGATCTCAGTGACCAGAGTCTCCCTGACTCTCAGTGACATATATTACTCATTTTAGCCAGCACTTGCTAACTCAGTGACTCAACAGTTATTTACTGAACACTTACTATTGATGAAATAATTTCCCTAGAGATTATAAAATTGCTGCATTTTAATGAAATCGTGTGCATGTAAGTGTTGTCTTCCCCACTAGACTGGAAGCTCCTCAAGGGCAGGGATTGTTAAATCAGTGCCTGACACAGAAAGTTTTCTAAACATGATTTTAAGGGTGTTTTAAGCTTCATGTTGAGATAAAAGGATTATACATGACACTTTCTTCATGTATAAGAATGCAGGAGAAGCAAATAACTCATATACAGATTATTATTTATAGAAATATTTATTGATATGTATATAGATGCTCAGATGAATATACACACATATATTTCTTTGCTCTGTTAGCTAAGAGGGCATAAAAAAAGGACAGCCCAGCTTCAGTGAACACATCTAGCACCCAGATGTTGGTTTCAAGTAAAGAACCCCAGGGTTCATTGGAGAAATGGAGGATTCTAGGATATGGCAGGAAACACACAAGATAGGGTTGGAGCATCTTTTAGTGCCATAACATAAGGAAGTCCTAAAACACAAGCACACACATATACATACACATCATGAGTATGACAAAAGGGAAGGAGAATTTTTAAAAAGAGCTCCCGATGACCAGAAGCCGAAATAATTTGATCAAAAAATTTTGTTGAATTATAACTCAAAATATAAAATAAATATTCATGAATATGTACTAAATAAATAGTACAAATACTAGCAATAAATAGATCATTTAATAAGTCAGGAAGGAGAGACAAATCCCCTAAGCACAATAATTTATTTAACTACTCCAACTAAAGGATTAGAATGGTGTAATTCTCCGCTCTTTAGCTATAGGCTGTGTATTGAGACCACCTTCCAAAAGGTAGAGTATGGAAAGGGAGGGAGAAAATAACTCTAGAGTTACATACAGAAACCTGATGACTGCAACTTCAGGTCGGTGATTATAGTTAACATCAACAGTGGTAAGCCATGTTGATAGCATGCACCCTTGCCATAATATGATGAAAATGAAGCTTTTCCTCTATGCTCTTCCTCCTTGAAACTCATAACCCAGACTAATCATAAGAAATAATAAGACAAATTCTATATTAGGGATATCCTATAATATTCCTAGCAAGTACAAACTAGTCAGGGTCATCTAAACAAGAACAAGTCTGAGAAACTGTCATAGCCAAGAGGAGTCTGAGGAGATATGATGACTAAATGCAGCATGGTACCGGGGTGAGATCCTGGAAGAGAAAAGAAAAACAAACAAAAACATTAGGCTGGTCATGGTGGCTCAAGCCTGTAATCCCAGCACTTTGGGAAGCCGAGGCGGGTGGATCATGAGGTCAAGAGATCAAGACCATCCTGGCCAACATGGTGAAACCTCATCTCTACTAAAAAATACAAAAATTAGCTGGGCATGGTGGCGCATGCCTGTAGTCCCAGCTACTCAGGAGGCTGAGGCAGGAGAATTGCTTGAACTCAGGAGGTGGAGATTGCAGTGAGCCGAGATTGCCCCACTGCACTCCAGTCTGTCACCTGGCACCAGAGTGAGGCTCTTCCTCAAAAAAAAAAAAAAAAAAAAAAAAAAAATTAGGTAAAATCTAAGGAAATCTGAATAAAGCATAGCCTTTAGTTGATAATAATGTGTCAATAGTGGTACATTAATTGTAACAGCTGTGTTATACTAAGGTATGATGTTAATAATAGGTGCAACTGTGTGTGGAGTGGGGATGGAAACATGGGATCCCTGGGAACCATCTCCTCAATTTTTCTGTAAATTTAAAACTGCTTTTAAAATAAAGTCCAGTAAAGATTACTAAATAACCAGGAATGGTGGCTCACACCTACAATCTCAACACTTTGAGAGGCCGAGATGGGAGGATTGCTTGAGGCCAGGAGTTCGAGACCAGCTTGGGCAACAGAGTGAGGCCCCATTCCGACAAATAGTAATAATAATAATAAATTAGCTGGGCATGGTGCTGCAGGCATGTAGCCACAGCTACTCAGAGGCTGAGGGGGAAAGATCACTTGAGCCTGAAAGGTTGGGGCTACAGTAAGCTATGAGTCACTATACTCCAGCCTAGGTGACAGAGTGTGAGGCTCTTTCTCAAGCCAAAAGACTAACTAAAAAATGAAAAAAGCAAATGAAAGAAACAAAATCAGGGTTTGTCAAATAACACTGAAGAAATATACCACTTATTTCTTAACACAGATGCACCTTTTCCTAACATATCTAAATAGTTCATGCAAACAAATTTATGCCACAGATTAAGTCAATAATTGCCACTACTTTCTGCTGTATTGTGTGTGTAATTATGTCTGGAATGAGGATAGTTCACATGGAATCTTTCCCACCATAAGAACAACATGTTCTACCAACACTCAGATTGTTTCCCAGTCAGTTGCAATCCTATGTAGAGATGCATCCACTCTCATCCTTGCTTAGTGTAGGTCGGTGTCCTGGTCATGAGAAAGGACTATTCCAATTTTATTTAAGGGCTGACTTAGCAATGATCAAAAACACTTGCTTAGAAAAATTAAAAGCATTATAATGGCCACTTAACTCTTTTGGGAAACGTATGGTGGGTGAGAGAAGTCTAGGCACCAACCTCTTTGGGTGAGTTTAGCCAGAGAGAGGTGTTTGCTTATCTCACATCAACAAGGAATGAACCTAGATGCTGGCCATATGAGCTCCATTCTGCTCTGTGCTTGTGGCCACAACCAGTGACTTATTTTCTGGGCAATAAATGTTTTGGTTCAAGCAGAAACTGCTGAAGTTAGCACTCTTAAAGTGTTAACTTCAGACTTGATAAAGAAAAGCTGAAAAGTTAGCTTGCAACTCCTAAATGACCCTGCGTTTAGATCTGTGCTTAATTTTATCTACGTGTTTCGGTGTCTTTGCTGAGAGCCTCAGCTAAGTCCTTTTGACAAACAGTGGTGTGGGAGAAAAAGAGAGGATGTCTGCTTGACAAGGTGGCTCAGGTCAGCAAATTAATGTTCCTCCTTGGGGCCAGAGCTGACCAGGAGAAGGATGGCTCTGACCTTGAGAGTTTCACACTGGAGGCCTGCAGAGGTGGTCCATCATGGAGGGAGAAAGACAGGAAAACATCATAGCAATTTTGATGAAGTTATTGGATACATTCACTTCCCGTTTAAACTCTAAGACCCATTCCTACTAACTAGACAAAACATCCAAGTGACGGAATGAATGCCTTTCATTATCAGACATTTGCAGGGTTGTCTGACCAACATGCCCTGAGGTACAGGAAACTTTGCTTAAGATTTCATTCACAATTCCTTATACCTATGCTGAGCCTTCAGTTTTTCAAACTGCTTTACAAACCTGCAGTCACTCCAGCCCAATTCTGCAGACAGTATCTTCTCCCATTTTCCCTCAGGGGAAAAAAAAATCAAGAGATGAAATGGTTTCACACTGCCTTGGAAAGTTGACACACTATGATTTTATAAGTCACTGGGAACAGGTGGTGGTGGGAGGAGGGCAGTAAGGTATAGGAGTTAAAGAGCACAGGGTCCTGTGCAAAAGGAAAAGGGGGCTTTTGGCAAAAACTCACTAAACATTTCACGATGGTGACAGCAGAGCATTAAAGGAAGCACACTCCATGGGAGTGTCTAGGTCATATGCCCATGAAGCTAGCCCTGGTCTGGAGTATTACAAAAATGGCCTCAAATCCTGGCTTTGCTTTTTGCAGATTGTGTCACTTTGGGCAAGTTTCTCAAACTCTTGAAAAAGGAGAGTAACAGTATCTACCTCATTTTTAGAGCATTACATAAGACCATGGATACAAAGAACAAAGTATATTGTATTATGCAGTAAGCACTCAAGAAACTAATAAGGGGCCAGGCACGGTGGCTCATGCCTATAATCCGAGTACTTTGGGAGGCCGAGGCAGCTGGATCACCTGAGGTCAGGAGTTCAAGACTAGTATCGCCAATATGGCAAAACCTCATCTCCAGTAAAAAATATAAAAATTAGCCAGGTGTGATGGCAGGTGCTAATCCAGCTACTTGGAAGGCGGAGGCAGGGAGAATCGCTTGAACCCGGGAGTGGAGGTTGCAGTGAGCCAAGATCGTTCCATTGTACTCTAGCCTGGGCGACAGTTTAAATTAAAAAAAAAAAAAAACAACTAATAAGAATAGTAACAACATTAATAACAGCATAACCAGGAGTCAGGGGTTGGGTTGGTGGCACTGAATCCCAGCCCCCTAGAGCTGTCCCTGGAAGGCAGATGTGGTGTGACCAGGGGAAACTGCTGCCCCTCCCCAGCTGGCTGCTTGTTCTCACCTGCAGGCCTCAGAAAACACCACCTGGAACTGGCATTCAACACTCCTCATAGCATAGAAAAGACCAGAAAGTAATGTCAGGAAACTGCTCCTCTGGTTCCCTCCTTGACAGGGGCATATGTTTCCGTTTACCTTACATAGTCTTGCTCTCCCAGAACCCTAGTCCCTTACCACGGTCTGAAATTTCCTGAGGGCTAGTGCTTGACCTCCACACCTGGGTCTGTTGAGTTGGCTTCCTGCTGTCGCCTCTGCCCTTCGGCCTGCTGTCCACCCACTTGATGCCCGTCCACCGCCTTGTTGACCTCCTGTGGGCCAGACCTCATAGCGTGTGTGCCCTGTGGCCTTTTTGTCTCTACACTCTCTCTGACCTGACACCGTGACGTCTGTATTTGCCCTCGGGCTGCCTGCTGACTCTGTGCAGCCCTTTGCCTCTGTTGTACATCCCCCACCCCCAGTTTTGGCTCTTTGCCCAAAACAGTGACCCTAAGGGGCTGGGAGCTTGTCTGCCAATGCCCCAAAATACACTGGCAAAATGCAGTTCATTTATCCACCGAGAATAGCCTAGGCCTGCTATCCCCGTGGTCATAAGGGCATGGAACAACAGCTAGTGGAAATTTCTCCGCATGCCTTGATCTGGGTGCGCTTCAAGCAGCGATTCAGTGAGTTCAACCACCGAGTGTCGGTCACTCAGCTTTAATCAGCAACATTGAAGAAAGCTGTTCTCATCCCACAGAGTCCTCCTCCCTTTCCCCTGACTCTGGAAAGGCAGAATGGTTGGACAATCTTTCCTTAGGGGTCAGCAAGAGTTCTCCATGAACATGTCTCTTTGTTCTTTATGGTTTGATTATATTCACTTAAAAAAAATTCAAGTAGGCTTAGTGCAGCATTAACCCTTTGGGATTGTTAGTTGACAATCCCTAATACCAAGCCATTAATTTTTCATTTTGTAGGTATTGTGGCAGTGAGCCGAGTTGCAGTGGGAAGATTAATAGTCCATCTACCCAGGTTTTGGTGTGTTTAACATTGTGCTAGAGCAGTGGTAACTTCCCTAGCACCAGTAGGTGCTTGTGATCTAGCTGAGGAAACCCAATGTGCTTTTAAAACATGCATCTGCAGATACTTGAAATTTATTCCAGGCAATGGTTTTCCTAACAGATAAGTGCTTCTCAAAGCAGGGGCTGGGCGTTTGATAGTTTGCAGGTATCTCCAGCAGTCTACAACTCGGGAGTCTTTCAAGAAGTGATTATATTAACATTATATTACTTAGCAACCTTATGTGTAATCACTTTCTTCTTCCTGAAATCCTTTCTACACCATGGAGACATCTTTTTCTAGATTCTCCCTCTACCTCATAGGCAACTTTTCTGTCTCCTTGAAGTTCCTTCTCATATCCAAGACTTCCAGATATTGGAACATCCCTTACCTTTGTGCTAAGGGAAACACTTCCAGGTGCTCCTGCAGGTTCTCTCTTCACTCACCCTTTCTCTGCCCAGCTTTGTACCCTGGGAGGTTAACCTCTATGAATGACATCATGGACTTTAGTGCCTGTTTGGTTGTGTCCTCCAAAAATTCATGTGTTGAAGTCCTAACCCCAGTACCTCAGTATGTGGCTTCAGTAGGTTTTTGCAGACATAATTAGTTAAAATGGGGCATACTAGAATAGGGTGAGCTCCTGTCCAAAATGACTGGTGTTCTCATAAGAAGGGGAGTTTGCACAGAGGCAGGCAGACTGGGAGAACACCGTGTGAAGGTGAAGGTAGAGAAGATGACGCATTGTTGTGCCAAACTTCTGTTGACCCCTGTGGGGATGGCACCAAGTTCAAGAGCCAAAGAAAAGACCCAGAACCAGCAAATGAGATGTAGAGTTTACATACAGGGAAGAGAGTCCAGAGGTGGCAGGCTGGGCAGGAGAACTGCCTTACACATAGTCCAGTGTTTGGACAGGATAGGCCAGTGGCAGCAGGCTAAGCAGAAGAACCATAACCACCTACAGAAGACATGTATTTTCTACAGCATTTTCACTTAGCACCCTTTCTCTAACAAATTCCACCTGGCAACCTTCATTCAACCCAAACTTGGGGGCTTGAGTATGACTAGTGGGCTCAGATGTTTCTTATAGACAGGGGACAGATGTCCAGGTTAACCACTCCCAGATTCCTTGGAATCACATTCAGTGCATCTGCCATAGAGGGTCATTCTCAGGGTATGCTTAAACTATTGATATCAGGTACATCTACCATACACACATCTGCAAGCCAAGGAATGCTAGCATTGCCAGCAAACCACCAGAAGCTATGGAGAGGAATGGAACAGATTCTAACAGCACAGTGTCTCGTGTAATTGCCTTATGCCTTCCTACAGCTTTGAAATCCTTTAAAATAAATATTCTTCTTGCTGTGCGGAAGCTCGTTAGTTTAATTAGATCCCATTTTTCAAGTTTTGCTTTTGTTGCAATTGCTTTTGGCGATTTCATCATAAAATCTTTGCCCATGCCTATGTCCTGAATATAAGTTATTGCTTAGATTTTCTTCTGGGGTTTTTATAGTTTTACATTTAAGTACAGACAGGCTACAGAATGGGAGAAGGTTTTTACAATTGATATATCTGACAAAGTTCTAATATCAAGAATCTACAAGGAACTTAAGCAAATTTACAAAAAAATGAAACAACCATTAAAAAGTGGGCAAAGGACATGAACAGACAGTTATCAAAAGAAGACATACATGTGGCCAACAAATATATAGAAAAAAGCTCAACATCACTGATCATTAGAGAAATGCAAATCAAAACCACAATAATATACTATCTCATGCCAGTAAGAATGGTGATTATTAAAAAATCAAGAAATAACAGGTGCTGGCAAGTTTGTGGAGAAGTAGGAATGCTTTTACACTGTTGGTGGGAATATAAATTAGTTCAATCATTGTGGAAGACAGCATAACAATTTCTCAAAGATTTAGAACCAGAAATACCATTTGACCCAGGAATCCTATTACTAGGTATATACCCAAAGGAATATAAATAATTTTATTATAAAGATATGTGCACACATATGTTCATTTCAGCACTATTCATAATAACAGACATGGAACCAACCAAAATACCTATCAATATTAGACTGAATAAAGAGAATGTACATATATACCATGGAATACTATGCAGCCATAAAAAAGAATGAGATCATGTTCTTTGTAAGGACATGAATGAAGCTGGGAGTCATAACCTCATCAAACTAACCAGGAACAGAAAACCAAATACCTCATATTCTCACTTACTAGTAGGAGTTGAATGATGAGAACACATGGACACAGAGATGGGAATGACACACACTAGGGCCTGTCGGGGAAGAGTGTGGAGGAGAGAGCATCAGGAAAAATAGCTAATGCATGTGGGGCTTAATATCTAGGTGGTGGGTTGATAGGTGCAGCAAACCACTAAGGTTTACCTACATAACAAACCTGTACATGCTGCACAGGTACCTTAGAACTTAAAATAAAATATAAATAAATTAAATAAATGTATGTTTCTCAACTTATCCTAAATTTGAGCATGCCACTTTTCTCTAAGGGCACTAGCTTGTACAGATCTTCCCTCTTTTCTATACATGCTACTCTCTTCCTCATCTCCTACAGGCGCAAGGCTATCTCCAAATACTGCCTCTCTACAAGATGTCTCCAGTGAATTCCAGACTCTTCTAATTGCCCACTCACGATTTCTCATTAGTTGCTAAATAGGCATCATAAACCTTTACATATCCAAAGCTAAGTTTTTGATATTGTCCCCACACTTGTTCCTCTTACAATCTTCTGCCTCACTAATTGCCACCCTTTCTTCTGGTAGCTTGGGCCAAAAATTTTGGAGTGGCCTAGGTTTTTGTTATTCTAAGATGTATCTCTGACATCTCACATTCAATCCACTAACACATCTTGTTCTGTCTGCATGAAAACATCAATATATCCAGTTTGGAGAAGTTGGTGGTCTTGTACATTGTTAGTGGTAATAGAAAATGGTGTAGCTACAGTGGAAAACAGTTTGCCAGTTTCTCAAATGATTAAACATAGAACTACCATATGACTCTGCAATTCTATTTTTTGGCATTGTATCCAAAAGAATTAAAATCAGGGACTGGGACAAATATGTATACACAATTTCCATATCATCTTTATTCACAATAACCAAAAAACGGAAACAACTCAAATATTCATCAATGGATAAGTGGATTACCAAATGTGATATCAGTATACAATGGAATATTTCAGCAGTAAAACACAATGAAACTTTGAGACATGCTACAACATGGATAGACCTTATAAACATTACACTTAGTGAAATAAGCCAGACACAGAAGGACAAGCATGATTCTGCTTATATAAGGTACCCAGAATAGTCAAATTCAGAGAGACAGAAAATGGATGGTGGTTGCCAGGGACTCAGGGAGCAAGAGAGGGAGAGTTATTATTTAATGGATACAGAGTCTTTTCTGGGGGTGATAAAAAAGTTTTGGGGCTGGGGATGGTGGCTCACACCTATAATCCCAGCACTTTGAGAGGCCAAGGTGGGTGGATCACCTGAGGTCAGGAGTTCAAGATCAGCCTGATCAACATGGCAAAACCCTGTCTCCACTAAAAATACAAAAATTGGCTGGGTGTGGTAGTAGGTACCTGTAGCCCCAGCTTCTTGGAGGGCTGAAGCAGGAGAATCACTTGAACCCAGGAGGCAGAGCTTGCGGTGAGCCGAGACCACACCACTGCACTCCAGCCTGGGTGACAAAGTAAGACTCTGCCTCAAAAAAAAAAAAGCTTTGCACATAGGTAGTAGGATGGCTTCACAGCATTGGGGAGGTATTTAAAGCCACTTGATTGTATACTTATGAATGGCTAAACTGATAAATATCATGGTATGTATACTTTAACACAAGAAAGAAGTTATATACACACACATGTCTATGTAACATACATACACATATATATGTTCATAACCTTCTCCCTTCTCACCATGTCTGCTAACACACCTGGGTATAGGCCCCATCGTGCCTCACGGCGATGATTGCAGTAGCTCCCTTTCTGGTCTCTTCACTTCCAAGTTGCTTCACCGTAGTTTATGCTACGCAGGAGTCAGCCAGAACAATCTTGTTAACATCACAATATTCAGATTGTGCTATTCCTCCATTTGACACCCTAAGGCATTTCCCATGTCTTCGAGAGTAAAAGTCCAAGTCTTTAGAGTGGCCTGTAAGGCTCTCCATGATCAGGCGTCAAGCAGCCTAAGTCTACTCTCCTACCTTCTCCTCTCCCTCTCCGCTCTCACACCATGTCTGGTCTCCTTATAACTCTCCCTCTTCTTGCTCTTCCTCAGTCACCTCAGGCCTAGTCTCCTTCCATCCCCTCCTCCTCTCCCTCTGCCCAGCCACGCTGGCCTCCTTGCTTCTCCCTGAACATACCTCATCACAAACTCAAATCAAGAGCATGCTGGGTGCCAGACATCATTCGCTGCTCCTCCCGCATTGAAGGTCCTCTCCTTCACTTCTGTCAGACCTCTGCCCAGCTCCCATCTCATCACTGAGGCCTTTCTCCACACAAGCTAGGTAATATTAAGCAACCCTCACCCAGACACTCCCTAGGCTGCTTTATTTGCCGCCATAGAAATTACAACTATCAGGTGCATGGAACGTATAGCAATGCTTACTTGATTATTGTTGGTATTTATCTCCCCACCAGGACCCTTGAAGGCAAGAACTTTGTTCACTGGTGTCTCCCCTGCACCTAGAATGATGTGTGGCACCCAGTATACACTTGACACATATTCACTGAATAAATGAATGAAGGAAATATCTATGCTTCTATTCCTGACCCAGATGAATAATTAATGCAATTAATAAAACTTCAGACATTTCTAATTGGGGTGTGTCTCTGACATTTAGTCTATTTTTTGTTTTCTTTATGATGTCAACTTTTTTTTTTTTTTTTAAGTAGGGTCTTGCCCTATTTCCTGTGCTGGTGTGCAGTGGTGTGATCTTGGCCCACTACAACCTCTGCCTCCAGGCTCAAGCTATTCTCATGCCTCAGCCTTTCGAGTAGCTGGGATTACAGGTACCCACCACCATGCCTGGCTGATTTTTGTACTTTTAGTAGAGACAGGGTTTCACCGTGTTATCCAGGCTGGTCTTGAACTCCTAAGCCCAGGTGATCCACCTGCCTTGGCCTCCCAAAGCGCTGGAATCCACTTTTAGATTCGATGGGTATACAGCGTGATTATGAGGTTTAGGATATGAGTTATCCCCTGTAACCCAAAGCCCACCATTTAAAAAAAAATATTTACTTTCCACTCGAAACAAGAACACATAGAAGAAGTGAGCCACAGGGCCTTGAGGCCATTATGCCTGATCAGCCTTGCTTAGGTCTCCAGGCTTATGGCTTGCCTTTCTCCATGCACTGTGTTAGACTCTGGCAGCACCAGACTCCACTGAAGTTCTTACAATGCACTATGACCTTCCTTATCCCTAGCCCCTTACTCAGTGTATCAGTCAGGTTCTCCAGAGGAAGAGAACGAACAGGATAGATAGATGATAGATAGATAGATAGATAGATAGATAGATAGATAGATAGAGATAATAGATAGGAAGATAGATAGAGAGATAGATACATTATAGGTAATTATTGCTTACACATTGATGGAGACAGGGAAATCTCAAGGTCTGCCATCTGAAAGCTGAAGACCTAGGAGAACCAAGGGCCGAACCCAAAGGGCTGATAGAACCAAGCGCTGAACCAAGGACTGAACCCAAAAGCCCTTAGTCTGAGCCCAAAGAGCTGATAACCAGAATAACCAGTGCTGTAAGTTTTAGTCTGAAAACCAAGAAACTTGACAGCCAAGAAGAGCTGATGTTTCAGTTTGAGTTCAAAGGCACCAAAGACCAATGTTCTAGCACCTGCAGTCAGGCAGGAGTTCCCTCCGACTCGCAGTCGGATCATCCTTTTTGTTCTGCTCAGGCCTTTGACTCATTGGTTGCTGGCCACCCACATTAAGGAAGAAAATCTGCTTTACTCAGTTCTAAAGATACAAATATTAGTCTCATCAAAACACCCTCACACACATACCCGGAATATTATTTGATCAGATATCTGGCTACCCATGGCCCAGGCCATTTGACATACAGAATTAACCATCACACTCTATTTTAGCCCTCCCTTCACCTGACTATCTTTTACTTGTAGGTCTCAGTTGGGATGCCCCTTTTGGGAAGTGGGTTCCAAGCACCTCAGGTCATGATTAACTTTTTGTTCAATGTACTCAGATCAAACGCTTTCTTCCTACCATGGTTCTCCACCTCTGGATTGTAATTTTGGTTTAATTTAAGGAGCAGCTTTTTCTGCTTATGACTGCATACTTTAGCCTGGCACAATGCCTGCAGCAGAAAAGGCCCTCCAGATTATTTTTCTCCAACTGTGCATATGAGCGATGGTCCACAGAGGGTCTGGAATCCCAAATTCCTTTCAGCAGGGAACACGAGCAAGAGGTGCTAAGACAGTGAAAGAAAAGGAAGATAGTGAAATATGCATGGTAGTAAGATGCATGGTGTGATAGCATCTTAGAAATTCTAAGGCAAAATGGGAGAGAGAGTCTGAATTCAGTGGCAGTCTGTGTAATCATTACACAATTTATTGCATCAGAAAAACTTCAAGGAACCCAGCCTCTGACCTGGCAGGCTTTCAGGACCCTCATACTTCAATTCTATTCAAATAGTGGACATGGGCTAACAGCTTCATCTTCGTAGGGGCTCTGTCAGAAATGCATACTCTCAGACCTACTGAATAAAAATCTGCATCTGAATGTAATCTCCAGGTGATGTGAGGAGCCTGAGAACCTCTAAGCTATGGCTACTAACCAATTGCATAAATATGGGGGAGCTTGCTTAACCTCTAGACCAACATCTCCTCATCTGTAAAGTGGGGACAGTGATACACAGACTCGTTGTAATAACTAAATGAGATCCCTCCTGTTGGCTGCAGTGCCTGGAGTAGAGTAGATGTTCAATGGGTTTTAATTTTTCGTTCATCGTGAAAGCCATGGGTCAATGGAAGTGGACAGAATGATCGCTGTGTCTGCGCTCTAGCGGCTGTGGTGGGTTTCTGCTCACCTCAGTACCGATGCTCTCAATAAAAGCTTGCTTTTGCTAATTTCCTGATGAGTTTTATGCAGAGAGCTTCATCAATGCCATAAGGTTTGCTCATACCAACCATAGTTTTGTTTGTTTGTTTTTACTTTGAATATTGGTTTCTTTCATTTCTGGGATCCACTTTGGATATTTTCTTGGATATTTACCAACGTTCACTGAGTACCAGTTATACTAAAGTTCTGTGTTAGATGCTGTTACAGACTCAGAAGATAAATAAAACCAATGCCCTGTCCTGAATGAATTCATAAAATAGTAGAGGAACATAAACACATATGAAGTCAGAAATTGAGAAGTGCCAGCCAAGGTGCTAAGAAAGTTACAGAATGGAAACACTTCTTCTTAGTATATATTTTACATTTCTCTAGTAGCTGTTGTCTCAATTTATTTCTCATTATTGAAATACATATTTAATAAGTGGTACTCAGGCTCACCCTACAAAATTAATGTTCACTTTTTACTGTGCTCTTGTTTTGAGCGAGACTTATTCTCTTTCATATTTAAAAAATTGGAATTAATATGCTCTTTCGAAATAGTTCAATTTAATTACTACTTTAAAATTCAAAGAGAAACATCATTAAATATTAATAGGCCAATCTGCAAAAACAAATTTCTCTAGAAGTTTGGCATAGGTGAATGCAGATTCGAGAAAGTATGACAGCCCTTGAGAAATAACAGGACTAGGAAGCCCTATTCTCCAGGCCCCTAGGGAATAAGAGGCCCCATTCTCCAGGCCCCTAGGGAATAAGAGGCCCCATTCTCTATGCCTCATTTCCTTACTCATAAAATTGAGTCTTAGAACTGGGATCCCCAGGTTCTACAGGTCTCTGCTGGTGGCATTAAGAAAAATAGCTATTAAAGATGCAGGAAACCACCATGGCATGTGTATACCTATGTAACAATCCTGCATGATCTGCACATGTACCCCAGAACTTAAAGTATAATAATTTTTTAAAAAGCCATGTAGGTGGTGGCTCAAGCCTGTAATCCTAGCACTTTGGGAGGCCGAGGCGGGTGGATCACGAGGTCAAGAGATTGAGACCATCCCGGTCAACATGGTGAAACCCCGTCTCTACTAAAAATACAAAAAATTAGTTGGGCATGGTGGTGCGTGCCTGTAATCCCAGCTAGTCAGGAGGCTGAGACAGGAGAATTGCCTGAACCCAGGAGGTGGAGGTTGCAGTGAGCCGAGATGGCGCCATTGCACTCCAGCCTGGTTAACAAGAGCGAAACTCCGTCTCAAAAAAAAAAAAAAAAAAAAAAGCCACATAGGTACTGTTGGTGAGAGAAGGGAACTGATGTGATATGCAAAACAGTGACTAGGACTGTGGAGAACTAGAGAGACCCGTTTTGGGTGAGAGGGTAGACGTCACGCCACTTGGGTCCAGCCAATGTGCCCTGCAGAATGTCCAGAACTTCCTTTTTAGAGGAAGCCAGAAATCTGTATTTTTATGTAAAACATCCTGTTTTTATTTTTATATTTTAAAATATTGGCTCAATTTTAAGCATAATCCTTGCCAAACCAAGCATGTCTATATTCTAAATTAAGTCTTCCGGCTTCAAGTTTGCAATTTCTCACCTATTCCAAGGGCTTATGAGCAGTCGATCATCAATCACAGTTACCTAGCAGAGTTGACCCACAACTCAGTGATTCTCAGCCCAGACAAAACATTCACCTCATCTGGAGAGTATTTTACAACTAGCAGGTCCTGGGTCCCACCTGCAGTGATTCTGATTCAATCAGTCTTGGGTTGGTCTCCGACTTCAGTAGCTTTCAAAATTCCTCAGATGATTGCAATGTGCAGCTGGGTTTGAGAACCCCTGGACTCCAGGAATCGTCTCTTTCTCTACCTGGCTGCCACTGCTCGCCTTGCTCCCATGGCTCTCGGGTCCCCAGGACTGCCTAAGACCTTCTTCAGCAACACACACCTTTTTCGTTGTTCCAGAACATTTATTGGTGATGAGAGACTAGAAAGAAGTCATAGCTTGCTTCCTTTCTGAAGGATGTTGTGATTTTGGCTCATTTGCAGTTCATGATAACTCTTCTCCAACAGCATGCCATAGGCCATTGTCTCAGGTTCCCATTTTTCCACCAGCTGCAGAGCAGGAAGGGAAGAATCAAAGTGGATATCCTCTTGCAATTTTTCAATTTTATGCTGCCTAAACAATATTCATAACAAGCGCTGTGGTAAATCTCTCATTTACCGTCACAGTTGTTCTACTGTTTTGGTGTACTTTTATATTTTTACTCCCTCTAAGTATTGAAAACAAATTAAATTCAGCAAAATAGAAGATCCAGGGAATACAACAAATAATTATTCCTGCCAAGCATGAGTATTTAGCACCTGCATGTTTGGGAAACGTTCAAATTGGTTTGCTTTGTATATGCTGTAAAAGTGCTCCCTGGAGCTAAGGAAATCTCTTTTGGATTTACTTGTTATTTATGTATTTATTTGATTTTTAAAATGTAGGCAATAGGCAAATTAGGTTAGGTTGCAAGGTCTCTGGGTACAGCCACAAGATTTTGGAATATTGCATTTGGTCTGGATCTCATACTGGGGTCAGGTTTGGGTTATTAATCTGTGGCCCTGGGGGTGGACGGATTATATTAAAGTAAGACTTTGTGTGCTTTCATATCACTCATTTTTGTCAGGCAGCATTATATTTCTCAGTGGCTAAAGCTTTGCAAATGGCTCATAAATATTTTGTGAATGAAGGTTTGGGGATGATAGTTTGTCATAGCAAGAGTGAATTGATGCAAGGGATAGAAGAAAAGGAAAGTGAGCTGCAGAATTTTCACTGCTCCTGCATATCATGGAGAACTGATTTAGAGGCCTGTGTAGTTTCTCCTTAATTACTTCAGAGATGGTTTTGGAAAATGCAACTCTAAATGGAGCGCAGGATGATTTATGGCACAATTTTATGAGATGGAATTAAAAATTCAAACCAGAATGTGTAACTGTGGCAGTGTGGGGCTACTCATTAAGAGGCAGTGAACGCTGCCATTCGTTTGCCTGCACCTGCTGGGGGTGGTGGGGGAAACACGCTGATACCTGCCCACTTGACTGGCCTTGGCAAGAACAAGAGCTTCCTGGATCAGTGACTGGAGAAAAACTCTTTGGGGAGGTGGGAGAAACTCCCCAACTTCTGTAATGAGAACAGTCGGCAACTTACACGGTACAGGACAGTCGGCATCCATGCAGTGTGGAATCCAGACACACAGCTCTGCAATTTAAGAGCCTGTGGCTCAGCTTTCCTTATCTGTCAAATGGGATTGGTAACAACCACAGGCTGCTCTGTAAAGATGACATAAAATCATATATGGAGAAACCACTGGTGATCTAAATCAGGGGATACAAATGTGAATTATAGTGTGTTATTATAAAAATCTCCAAGGAAACTGCCTCAGTGTCTTTTACTATTATTATTAGCATGAAGCAGACCAGTTGCTTCACAGCTTGGTGGTCTACCTAGGAGGTATGCTGGAGGTCACGAAGAACCCGATTTTGTGAAAATTCTCTAGATTTTGCCCATTAGCATCCATCTAACCTTGATGGAACTCTGGTTGTATGCACAGGATATTGGGTCAGTACTCATGGTCTATTCACATGTGCAAGAAAGATGCAGTTTCTCCATCTCATCTACAAGTGATAGGCTTTTTCTTAAGATCACGCTTCCCCTACATTGTGGGGATAGATCCACTTGGTAAGTTGAGTCTGAGAGAGGCGAAATTATCTTTTCAGATATCTCAGCCTCTAAGGAAAAATGCTAAGACCTCTCAATTTCCCTTATTTCCACCCCAACAGCCCTCTAAAGTGGTTCATGTGACCTTGAGGCAGCAGACTGATGGAATCCTAAGTCTCAGGCAGAATCTTTTGCTGGCTCTGCTCTCTGACAGAGACCAGGTGGTCTCTGTCAGCATCTGTAGCCAGCACACCTGTGGTGGGTTGGTTCACTCTTGCTCCATTGGGTTCAGTAGCCTTCTTCTCCAACTTGACCTCACCTGGATTCTTTGTCGTCCTCTGAGTTTCAGCCACATCCCCTTTCCACCTCTGGTGTGGTCCTGATATAAGGTTCCTTCTCTCCTCATGATTAGAGGCCTACTGCTTCTGAACCCCACTGCCTTGAAGTTATCCCTCACAGGCTGGCAGGAGGTCCTGGGCCCCACCCGCATTATACCAGAAACAAGAGTGGCTCCAGTAAGTTAAACCCTGGCCACTCCTCTGTTGACAATGTTGGGATTGCTAATTACCTTGATGTCACCCTCTCCCCTCACCTACTCCTCACCGATCTCTACCAGAATCTGTTCTAGAGTTCTCTGCTTTTGGCTTTTTCATCCATTAGCTAAATTATCTAAAAAATTTTTTCTTCATCTCTGGGTCAAAGTCTTGACTCTTGCCCTCCTGCCTCGTGGACTCAGTAACCAGGAACTGCCAAAGCCTGGCTGGACTTGTGTTTGCTCCTTAGCACATATTCCTTCTGTTTTGGCAAACAATCTTATGGCCTAGTTGTCATGGATGGAAGGGTTATCTTACAACACTATGGAAAACACTTTAACATCTGAGTCCTCCAGGTTTGGTTCTGGTTAAGCAAAATTGCTTTAACTTTTAGGTAAATATTTTTCAACAAAGCCTAGCTTCAGAGGCTTTGTCTTACTGCAAAAATCTTATTCTGAATGATAAACATAAACGTAGCTATTTCTTTCACACATATTCCCTCTCCTAAACACTGAGACCATGTATCAGATACTGTTCTAGGTGCTAGGGATACAATGGAGAAGAAAACAGTAAATTCCTGCTTTTACGAAGCTGTCTTTCTAGTGCAGAGTGACAGGCAGTAAACCAATTGAATAAGCAAAATAAATACACGAGGTGTTGATATGTGTTACGGAGGAAAATAAAGCGAGAGGATAAGTGATGCAGATGAGTTTCTGGACTTTAAGAGTGACATTTGAACTAGACATGTTGGATGCAAGAAAGTAAACCATGGCATATGGATTATTTGAGAGAAGGCCATGCTAACAAAGGTCATATAAAAAATTTAAAATAGAAAAGCATGTTAATATTTTCAAAATATCCTGATACTTTGCCATCACTGATCCTAAAACTATTTGATGCTTTGTTTTAGGCAGGTGTATCCAGACTAAATATTATTAACAAATTATTCCTTCTAAAATGCCACAAAGATCAAGTCAAAAGTCTCTGGGGACTCTTTATTACTTATATGACAGAGTCATTTATTTATTTATATAGAATATAATAAGAGCTGTGGATAAACAAAAATGAATCTGATAGTGTGATATAGTTCCTGCTTTCAAGGAGCTCTTGATGCGTCAGAGAGGATTGACTTAATAACAAGACTGTGTAATAAGATTGATGCCAGACAAGAGTATGGGGTCTTTTGGAAATGTAGAGGCATCTAATATGACCTAGGTGGGAGAGGGAAGTCAGAAGAGAACTTCTCAGAGAAAGCAATACTGCTCTGAATCTTAAAGGGCGAGTAGAAGTTACCCAAACAATGCTGTGGAAGAGGTGAACAAAGCAGAAGGGGCAACATCAGTAGTGCATCCACATGGGCCATGCAAGGTGAGCTAAATGTGGCTCATAGCTTCTGGAAGGAAGGCATGAGTTAGGTGATGATGAGAAACAAGGCTGGAGGTGTGGACACAAGTAGGAAAGCCAAATTAAGTCCAAGGTCCTTCACTGGCACATATTCCTTACCAGGCACATTTCCAGCAGTGAGTCAACTCCAGCCTTTGCTCTATTTAGGCTGAGCTGGGTGTCTGGAGTGTCTTCCCTCTGCTGCTCATTCCTATAAAGAGTATGTGTTTCTCAAGTCCTGACTACAGCCACCACAGCCTGAGAGCCCTCCTTCATTGTGGCTGCCCAGGTGACCTAACCAATATTTGCCTTAGGTTCCACTCAGGCTAGCTCAGTCGCTGCCCCCTCTTATTGTCATTTAAATGTTTCATGTATGTATTTTCATTTTATGGATTAACAATTTGAGGGCATACACTACCCTATGCATACTCAGAATGTATTTGTTAAAAAATGCATTTTATTATTTTAAGCCTGCATTGTCCAATATGGTAACCATGAGCCCCAGACAATTACTTAAATTTAAATTAAGATGATATATGAACCTTCAGTTTCTTGATCTCATTAGTCACGTTTCAAGTACTTTGTACATGCATGGCTAGCGGCTGCTGTATTGGGCAGCACAGAAAACATTTCCATCATCACAATTGGCCATCGCTGCTATAGAATACTTTTTAAACGGAATTTTCAGGTGAGAACAGCTTCAGGCCATTTTTGGAATCATACCTATAAATTGTCAAAAGAGTGCCAGTCAATTCTATTGCACATGATATTAAAGTTATTGATGAAACATTAAAATATGACTCCAGGTAATTTATTTTTACAAGCTTGGCAATACACAAAATGTAGATATTTATTGAAGAAATAAAAATAATAGCATTTTATTGATGCCTACTCTGTGCCAGGTAGTATACTAATATGCTATATATTTTTATGCTATACGTCTTTTAATCTTTAGCTCTTTGAAATACATATTATTAAAGAAGAGGAAACTGCGGTCATTCTTGTGAAATAAATTACTTAGGATATACAGTCATGAAGAAGTAGAGCCAGTATCCTAACCCAGAGCTGTGACCCAAAAGCCTGTCTAGAGAATATTTTTATCTATCTATCTATCTATCTATCTATCTATCTATCTATCTATCTATCATCTATCATCTTTGTCTCGCTTTCTCATATATATATATGCATAATTTGTCAATATCAGCCACCCAAATCTAAGATATGTTACCATTTTCCATATTTACATCTTTCTATGAAATAAAGACCTAAACATTTAAAGACATCTTTAGCCCTTCTATACTAGTCCATTTTCACACTGCTATAAAGGACTACCTGAGACTGGGTAATTTATTTAAAAAACAAACAAACAACAAAGAAACAAACATTTAATTAACTTACAGTCCTCCTGGCTGAGGAGGCCTCAGGAAACTTACAATCATGATGAAAGGCAAAGGGGAAGTAAGCATGTCTTACAGGGCAGCAGGAGAGAGAGAGTGAAGGAGGAAGTGCCACTCTTAAACCATCAAATCTCATGAGAACTCACTACCATGAGAACAGCACTGGGGAAACTGCTCCTATGAACAATCACCTCCCACTCGGTCCCTCCCTTGACATGTGGAGATTACAATTCATGATGAGATTTGGGTGGGAACAAAGAGCAAAACCATATTATCTTCCCTGATTCCATTCTTTTTTCTTCTTCCCTCTGCGAGGATAACTACTATGCTGAAGTTAGTTTGTTCCTTTCCATTCAGGTGTCAGTAGTTTTATTATGTTTACATTATCCAAAAGCAGCATATAGCATTATTTTGAAAAATTTTAATATAAATAAAAGGAATGTAGTATTCTGTGGTTGACATTTCTACCCAATATTTTGTTTCAAGATTTATTTCTATTGATGCTTGTAGCTTTAGTTCATTTATCTCTACTGTTCTGTGTTCTTCCATGTCAATTAAGTACAATATACTCATTCTCTTATTGATAGCTATTTCTGTTGTTCCTAATTTTTGTCCATTGCACAAAAAGCTGCAGATAAAGTCTGCATGTATGTTTCCTTAAGCTTATTGCAAGCATTCATCTAGGATATATATTTCAGAAGAAAATCACAGGGTGCTTGATAGTAAATTGTTTTTTAAATGGAGATTTCAATTTATATTCCCATTGATAATGTTTGAAACTTTTTGTTTTCACAAACCTCTGTATACTCGGAATTTTCATACTTTCAAATTTTTGCTTGTTTAATGAGTAATAAAATAAATGGGTTTTCACCTTAATTTTTATTTTCTTAGTGAAATTGAGCGTATTTTCTATTTAGTGATGATCTAAATATCCTCTTCTGTGGCTTGCCTAACCTTATTCATTGTCCAAATTTCTATTGGGCTGTTGATCTATTTTTTAGTGATTTGTGGGAATTCTTTATATGTTTTGATTACAGATTCTTTGTTATTTATGTGGGTTGCAAATGACTTCCAGGTTTGTCTTTTCTTTGTCTTTTCATTTTGTTCATAGATGTTTTCAATTTTGATGTAGTTATATTTATAATTCCTTCTTTGGAGTTTCTACTTTCAGTATCTTAAGATTTTTTTCTTGCATCAACATCAGAAAGATAATTTCATTTTTTTTCTAAAAGTTTTAAAGCTTTGCTATTTACAGTAAGGATCTCGGTCAATTTGGATTTTATTTTGTGTATAATGTAATACAGGTATGTACTGTTTTCATATACATCACCAACTTGTCTATTTCAGCTGTGACCAACCTCCCTTCTCATCATGCAAAATGCAATGGTGTCATTTATGGAGTCACCTTATGTGTGTGGGCCTGTGTCTGATCTCTCTTCTTTGCTGTTGGTCTCTTTATTTATCCAATTGTTTATAATCTTGTGACTTTTGATATGTCATATTACACTTATTTTCCCTTTGTATGATTCTTTGAATTGGTTTGGCTAGTCTTAACCCTTTCTTTTTCACTCTTAGTTTTTGGAACAGCCTTCCAAGTTTTGGTTTATGATTTTTCCATTCTGCCAAACTACTTTTAAGTCCCACTGTGGTGCTAGCAGTTTTTTAAAAAATTACTTTATGCTGTTTCTAAAAGATAAGAGTCTCTCTCAGGAAGGATGGTCAGATTAAATCTTAAGATGACACTGGGAAAGAGGTAGTAGTTGATCCTGTCAAGCCATAGGGATTTTGGCCAAGATCAGATGGACAGATATAGGTGAGAACTGGTCATTGGCTATGCACGCCTGAGGTTAAATGCATCATCCACTTGGGCAGGGTTAGAATTAAGATGTCAGACACATCATATGCAGGACGACAAGCCAAGATCTTGGAAGGATAAGGGTACTGGAACATCCAGGGCCTATGACAACTGCCTGGATATCTAGAGGGGGATGTTAGTTACTCACAAAAAGCTAACAGAAGTAATGTCACTGCAACTGGAAGCATTTCTACACTAGTTATCAGCCCATCCCCAGACTGAGATCTTCTCTTGTAATAAGACAGCATGGCACAATGGGGTAAGGAGCAGGACTTTCAAATCCAACAGGTGTGGACTCCAGCCCAGAGCCACCACAGGGGAGCTGAGTAATCTTGGATGAGGTTCTCCGTCTTTTCTAAGCCCTGTAAAATGAGGAGGATTCTAATTTCTACCTCACAAGTGAGCAAAGCAACAAGAAAAATGCATGGCAAAGGGTAAGTGCTTAAAAATGTCATTTTATTCCATTACAAATGACCATGGACCTATAAAAAGTGAGTCACTTCCCAAATGCCAGAAAATATGTCCTCATCCCTCCAGCATCCTGTTTGTCAACTTTGGGGGATTCACTTCATTCCAGTCATGTGCATAATCATGCATCATAAAGACATTTCGGTCAACAGTGGACTACTTATATCACAGTGGTCCTATAAAGTTATAACATCATATTTTACTGTACCTCTTCTATGTTTAGATATATATGGATATACAAATATTTATTATTGCATGGCAATTCCCTACAATATTCAGTATAGTAACGTGATGTACAGGTTGGTAGCCTAGAAGCTACAGGCTATATCACATAGCCTAGGTGTGTAGCAGGCTATACCATCTAGGTTTGTATAAGTACACTCAGTGATGTTCGCATGACAACAAAATCACCTAATAATGCATTTCTCAGAACATATCCCCATGGTTAAAGGATTCCTGAGTGTATTTCCTTCTGCTGTGAATAGTGATTAATAGCAGCTTGTCACTGCATTGGACTCTGTGCCTATGGATGCTGTAAGCCTCAGCTCATAATCTTTTCTCTTCCAGGTCTTAACCTGGGCTCAGAAACCAGTCACTCTTCCCTTCTTAGACAGAGAAAGTAATAATAATTTCTCACTGCCTCAGTTTCCTCATCTGGAAATGGGTCAAATCTTAGTTTTGGTTATGAACACAAGTAAATGGGTGGATACGCAAAAGTGCTTAGCCGAGTGCTCAGTGTATATGGGCCTTCTATAAACATTGGTTAAATAAATGTCCTATGCTAGACAGCATAGAGTTTAAGAGTATTCACAGATTGATGACAGACAGTGTGGGTCAAATGTAGGCTCTGCCACTCATCACATGTTGGGGAAATGTGCTTAAAGTTACTTTCTCTCAGCCTTAGGTCCTCCCTTGTGAACTAGGAAAAGGAATAATCTTCATCTCAGGGGGTTTGTTCTGAGGATTAGTAGAAATCAGGTATATAAACTGACTGGCACACTGGAACCACTCAGCAAATCAGAGCTTTTATTATATATTATAACTACACTCCTAGCAGAGGATTGCTTGCTCAGGGGCTTCTTCAATTTTGGATAATATTTGAGCCAAGGATGAGGGTGATTGCCAGACAAATGCAATAGAAATTCTAGGCTTTAATTTTTAGCACATCATTTGGTGGGCAAGGCTGGTAAACCCCTCCTTACCCCTCCGCACAGCTTACTTTACCAAAGCATAACCCATCACAGCCATATTGGGTGTGGTTGGTATATGCAGGAGCCTTGATCTGAGGCCTTCCTGGTTTGGGTCTGGGGCTGCTCTGCCCCCTTATAGAACTTGGCCACTTCCCCTCTTTTGGCCTTGGTACCCAACGAAGAGAAATTGTCTTATTTCCATCCTAAGTGGCTGGAGGGTGACACACAGAAGCATTTGAGTTTTCCTCTTTCTCTCTGTTTGTTTCAGGATAGGCATCCTGAGCTCCTACAAGGATGTGACAATAGCAATATGAGATATTGGAATCATGGGTGTGCTGGTCACTAAACTCAGTATGCAAGTTGGAAAAAAAGACTTGAGAAAGGGAAAGGAGAGGGGAGTTGGAATTATTTTAATCTTAAAGAAGTTAGATATAATTACAAAACAAAACCTCAGTATCACAGCTGTGGTTATCTACCCAAATACAATCTTCACAGTTTGTGAATTTAGCTTCCTATTCATTAGCGGCTCTCCCTCAGTTGGTGAATGTGTTCTAATCATAAATGAATTTTTAATAGCTTCAAACCAAAGGAATTACAGCACAAAGGTCACTGTTTATTTTTAAATGGCTTTTTGTAATATAATACCAAAGACCCATAATAAGAAAAGTCACTCCTCTATAACTGGTTGGAGGATAAAAGGCCACTTTCCTCAAAGTTCCAGAGTGACAATGTCACATTAAAGCCACTGAAATAAATGGAGGTCCCAAGAGTGGCACTACACTCTCATGCATATACTCACAGGCTTCTGTTTCAGGAAAAACTATCTGGAGCTCAGTCTCAGAGGGCCTGAGAATATTGACTAGACTATAAGAGCAGGTATAGCAAGAAAAACCAAATTAACAGTAACTTAAGTCAAATGAAAATTAATTTATTGCTCTCCTTAAAATCCAGGCTGATGTGGAAGTTCTGTTGTAGTACATAGTCCTCAGCAGTTCAAGTGCCCTTATAATGTTCTTCGTTTGTGGTCAACACATGTCTGGATGCCAGACACTATAAAGAGAAAAGGGGAAGGGGCAGGCACACACCTTGATTTTAAGGACATGACCCAGAAATCCCACATGTCTTTTCTGCTCACAGGCCATTGGTCTGAATGTGGTCATGTGACACATTCTGCAAGGGAAGCTGGCATATGTAGTCCTAGCCTTGGGCAGCCATGTTGTCAGCTAAAATTCCAAAAGTGACAGAGGTGATAGGAAAGATCAGATGAGACCTGGGGCAATCTTTGTGTCCATAAGGCCTTAAGACATTAATTTGCGTGTACCACAGGGCCTAGGAGAGGTTCCCATTTTGAGCCAGCTCTCAAAGCCTTCGTCCATCTAGGTAGAACTAGTCATCCATTGCTACCTAGAAACATATGCCACAGTAATAGATTTTTCATACAGTGCCCATATTTTAGACCCTTTTAATCTGTGTAATCTAGTAGAAGAGATAAAGAGATAACTTAATGATTATACAAGCAGACAGCTGTATATACCATAGGGAGATTCCAATCAAGTGTCAAAAAATTCAGTAAGTGCAGGTTATACTTGCCATAAAAATGCCACCTTTTCCCTGGTCCACTCATTTGCCACTTCTTATCCACTCATAAGGCCAAGTAATGTTAGTTCTTGACTCTTCTAGCAAAGGTAGCAGCCAAGGAGAAAGTGTTCTAAGCTGAGCAAATAAATGTGTGTAGTTTCACTTTGGCTAGGATATACGGAGCTGAGACTGGGAAATGGCAGATAGATATGGAAGGCTAGGGCCAGATTTGACAAAAGGTGTTGGTATTATGTTTTTCCAAACAGCTATTGGATAACATTGGACAGGTTTGTAGAATTCCACTTACTAAGGGCACTCACTGACTTAGCAGAAAAGAAAATGGAATGTATAGACTCTGTTCCACATGGGTTAAAAGAGCAGGCTACTATAAACTGTGGCAACCAGGCAACCAGCATTTCTCTCTTCTCTCCTTTCCTGGAATCAGTCTTAGGTGAGAAATGATGCAGCAGTAACTGTCTATCTGTTGAGTTTTTAGGAGTACCAAAACTTGCTCACCGATTTCTGATGACAGAAAATTCCCAGGTATTAACTCTCAGTTTTATTTGGAGTGTGATCATAACTGCTGCTTTTATCCCCTCTTTTTCTTTCTCCTCCTTCTTTGTCTTTGTTACAAATGGAAACATTGGACTATAGACGCCTCATTTGTTAATGCATAAAGAAAAATGAGGAGTGGGCATCTGTGTACCAGCTCCAGGTCAACCTTAAAAGTGTAACCCTGGCTCAGGACATGCCTAGCTCAGCTCTTTGAAACAGATGCTTCACTGTTTCATACTATTAGGGGCTCTGAGAAGAAGAGACTCCTCAATGACCTAGTTGAAAGATGTATGGCCTTTTCTCACCAAGATCACTATGGAAAAGAAGGTAGTGGTTAATAGGTGATCTAAGAAAGGAGATAAAATTAATTTTATTTTTCCAATCACTGGCACTTGGGCAAGGCATTAGAGTCTTTATAGGATAAAGACATGAGGATTCTAGACAACCTTCTGTAGACCCAACGAGTCTGAGTAACACTGGGCATCATGTGGATTACACAGGAATAGAGAACATAATGAAGCTACAATGACACGTCAAATTATTATGGTGATTATGGGCACTCAATTATACATTTAACATGTGTCCCATTAATCATTAGGAAATTAATTAACAATTTAGGTAGATGTAATTACATTTTTCAGATAATGTAGTCCAAACACACAAAGATATGGAAATGTGAGAGGTTAAGAGAGGATTAGTAAAATAACTTGATTAGTACTGTATATCTTCTGAATGCTTCAAAAGTTTGGAATAATCAATGTATCTGACTTTATTTGCCACGGGTGAAGAAGATGTATCCTGAATGCACACTTAGCAGTGAGTTGTCTTTCCATCTTTGTATTCAGGAAGTAGAGTTTGTATTTTACAGAATAACCTTCAGCTATGTGAAAACATAGTAAGATGAAGGGTAAAAAAAATGAGTTGGAAAAAAGAGAATTTTTTGTTTTTGTGTTTCCTCAGGAAAGTGCTTTGATTCTTCTTGTTTTTTAAGAACACATTTTCTAAATGTAAAGTTTTAACCTCAGAGGTATCTTGGAAAGAAAATAATAGATTCAACTTACATCTCTAGCACTATAAGTTAAATATCTTGAAGAACTTAAAAACTTTAAAATACTAGCCCTAGTCCTACCCCTGGGCAGCCATGTAAAATATTTTACATAAATTATGAAAAAACAAAACAAAACCAAATGCACGTATCCTAAACACAAAGAGAAAGTAGAATCCTAGGATATAAATAGGCATTAAAGCTGGCTTTCACCTTAAAGGTCTCTGTTAAACCTTGGGAACTCTGAAATTTCAACTTCGATTGCTTCATGGGGTTAGGGGTGGATATAAGGGTACAGAAATTAAATTCTAAGCCCACTAAAGTGGAGAAATTTAAAAAGAAATTTCTGAATAAGGCTCAGGTATGAATAAGAAATAAAACCTGCCCTTCAGACAAAAACAGCAACGGAACTTGCGCTTCTCAAACATGGCTCTTGGTGGGAGGAAAAGAATGTCACCAAGAATGTATAGCTAAAAACCAGTCTCCATGCAGTTTTTTGGTCAAACGTTAAGTTACCTTTATAATCTAAAATAAACATCTGATTTATTTTAACATAGTCTGGAGCTAGTAGTCTCCCAAATTTATTTTCCCTTCCTTATTTTCCAATAAGAGACAGGGCAAGCAGACTCACATTCCCCCCAGATTAACACTGCGTTTTAACCTAGACCTCAAGAAATTCCCACTGAAAAATTTATGAGGAAAAGATGCTTCCCACGTTTAGTATCAGAAAGCTTGTACACATACACAAACACACGCATGCACACACAAACACACACACACACACACACCCTCCATCAGTGAGAATCAGCAGAAATGAGACAGCAAAACCAAGACTTCAATATGGAAAGTGTCTTGATTTTGTGAAAACCTGTAAAGTGCTCAATTGCCAGAATTAGTAGATATGAAATATAAAATAATATGTTTAGCTTAAATAGAGCTTGAAGGCATGTGTAGAAAATATTAGGCATTAAGAAATGAATAAGCAGATTTTAATAAGAACCAAATAAAACTTCAGAAATTAAAAGTACAATAATAATTAACATTAATACTCAATGGATGAAATAATAACTTAGGCATAGGTAAAGAAAGAATTAGTGTGCTGCAAGATACATCCAAATGCATTGTCCAAAGATAGATCCAAATACATTGTCCAAAAAGCAGTCTAGACAGATTAAACATCAAAAGATGTGAAAGATATAATCCCAGCACTTTGAGAGGCTGAGGTGGGTGAACCATGAGGTCAAGAGATCAAGACCATCCTGGTCAACATGGTGAAACCCCGTCTCTACTAAAAATACAAAAATTAGCTGTGCATGGTGGTGTACGCCTATAGTCCCAGCTACTCGGGAGGCTGAGGCAGGAGAATTGCTTGAACCCGAGAGGTGGAGGTTGCAGTGAGCCCAGATCACGCCATTGCACTCCAGCCTGGTTAGTGAGAGGGAAACTCCATCTCAAAAAAAAAAAAAAAAAGATGTGAAGGAGATCTTAAGAGATATGATAGAGTGAGAAAGATTAAGATTTGCCTAAATGAAATTTCAGAAAGAATGGATAGAATGGAACAGAGAATATATTTTAATATCTAATGGTTTGATAACATACAACGGCTTGACGTGTTAAAAGATACCAACTTAAGATATAGGAAGCTCACTGTACTCCACCTCCCCTCCAAGGGGAAAAAGTAAGTCCACATACAAACACCAGAAAGTACAGAGCCCAAAGATAAAGACATCTTAAAAGCAGCTAAAGAGAAAGATCAAGCTGCAAAGAGATTAGGTGGACAACTGATTTCTCCATGACCTTAAGAGAAAATAGAAGACACTATGGAAAGAAAAAAATCTCTGCATATAAAATTCTTTACCCAGTGAAGCTATCTTTCCAAGATTAAGACGAAATAAAGACATGTCAAACATATTCTGAAATAGTTTACAACCTAAATGTCATTTCTAAGGGATATTATGCAGAATATATTTCAAGAAGAAAAAAGGGATCTAAAGCAGAAAGTCTGAGAGGTAAGGAATGATGGACTTGGAAATTGGTAAATAGCTGCATAGAGATAATATTGTTGATTGCTTAAAGCAATGAAACATTATAATATTTCATTTTTGGATAAAAGATGTTTAGTACTAAATTATTAAAGTACAATGGTATATAAGTCAAAAGCAACTAAAAGTTTCCTAATTTCAGGAGAAGGGTAAATCATCTTTGGACCCTGATAGATATTTGTGTTAAAACAGCTTTGATAAGCACTAGATTATTAAGCAGAGAACATATAACTTCCAAACTAGTGATAGTGGAAAGAGGGAAATGGAATTAGAAAATGAAGAAACAAACAAAATGAAACAAACAAGAAAACCAAGAACCCTCTATTGTTTTGAGAGAAAGCAATGAAGAATTGGAGGAGTGGGTTCAAAGAGACAGCATGAAGCAACATGAAAAATAAATTCAGGCCGGGCGTGGTTGCTCACGCCTTTAATCCCAGCACTTTGGGAAGCCAAGGTGGGCGGATCACCTGAGCTCAGGAGCTCAAGACCAGCCTGGCCAATGTGGTGAAACCCCGTCTCTACTAAAAATACAAGAATCTGCTGGGCATGGTTGCATGTGCCTGTAGTCCCAACTACTGGAAGGCTGAGTCAAGAGAATTGCTTGAATCAGGAGGCTGAGGTTGCAGTGAGCCAAGATCGTGCCATTGCACTCCAGCCTCGGCGACAAAACAAAACTCCAAAAAATTGAATTAATTCATTCATTAATTAAAATATCACAGTGATATAGAAATAGTGGTTATTTATATATTTTAATACTGTACAGTACCGAAAATTAACAAACTGTTCCCCAAAACATGTTTTTTCCTTCCGCCTGGCACATGTCAGCTCTATCAGCTATAGCTGATGTTTCCCAGTCTCCAGTGAAGCTAGGTCCTTCTCTAGAACTAAGTTTCTGCCAAAGAAATGTTTGTAAGTTTGATACACTTTTCTTTAGCTTTGCTTTTAAAATGAGATCCCAACATTTCTTGGTCTAGACTTTTTTCTTTTCTCTTCTCTGGGATGAAATATGACCATGCCTGGAACCCAGATTTGATCAGACAGATATAGTCCTAGCTCTAGGAAGTGCCATGGCAACCAGATGGGTGCTCCTGAGTACTGTATGACCATGTAGAGTAAAGCCACATCCTGGCTTCCACTGCTGTCTAAAAAAGGGAAATTAACTTGTCTTTGTTTAAGCCACTGCTTTTTTTGTTGTTTGTTTTTTAGTAGAGATGGGGTTTCACCATGTTGGCCAGCCACACTGGTCTGGAAATCCTGACCTCAGGTGATCTGCCCTCCTTGGCCTTCCAAAGTGCTGTACAGGCATGAGACACCGCGCCCAGCCTGCGTTAGTTTTGTTGTTGCTGTAGTAACTTAGCCCCTATCCTAATAAATGCCTTGTACATCAATATGAATAAAGCTCTAAAGTATAATGGTCAAGTAAAGAATAATGTCATGGAAGATAGCATATAGTGCTCTTCCATACCTAAACACACACACACACACACACACACACACACACACACACGTATATATATATTATGTAAGTGGGGAAAGATAGTACATATTTACATACACACAGAGAGAGACATTCAAAGCTAAGCAATATTTTATTTGGAGATTTACATAGATGGTAAAATTATGATATCAGCAAATAATCTACAACTCAGAATAATGATTCATGATGACCTTTGAGGAGTACTGTTGAAAATGTAATTGAGGAGTGATACACAAGGGACGATTTATTAACTTAGGTGGTGAGTACATGGATGTTAATTCTATTACTATTATTTAAAATATACAGGAATGCGCCATATACTATTTTATAAGCGAGAATAGTTACAATGAAAATAAGTAGCAGAAAATAGGGAGCCAGGAGGCCTAGGCTCTAGGTCAGGTAGTTCAATTAAGTATATGCACAAACTTTGACAAGTCACTTACATCTCTATGTCTCACTTTCCGTATCTGTAATAACAAATTCTTTTGGATTGAGCTTCTATACATTTTCATTAAATCTTTGCACAGGCTGGACCATGTTTTCACAGAAGTCATAAGATTCCCTGAACATTGGACTGGTTTTAGAGAATAAAGGTTTTCCTCTCTCTGTAGTTTTAGAAGAGAGCATAATTTCACAGGTTATGGAACAGAAAGTAGAGAATAGATTATAATAAGAAAATTTAGAAAAAGAAGCTCAAGAAGCTAAATGAGGTTACCACAGTATCAGAAACAGATGTAAATAAAGATATATGTAAATTCTTTTTCATGTACTGAATCCAAAATATGTTTAGAAATATTGGAATACTAGGCAGCCATAAAAAACAATGAGTTTGTGTCCTTTATAGGAACATGGATTAACCTGGAAACCATCGTTCTCAGCAAACTGACCCAAGAACAGAAAATCAAACACCACATGTTCTCACTCATAGGTGGGTGTTGAACAATGAGAACACATGGACATAGGGAGGGAAGCATCACACACTGAGGTCTGCTGGGCGGAACTAGGAGAGGGGCAGTGGGGGATAGGGAGTTGGGGAGGGATAACATGGGGAGAAATGCCAGATATAAGTGATGGTGATGGAGGCAGCAAACCACACTGCCATGTATGTACCTATGTAACAATCCTGCATGTTCTTCACGTGTACCCCAGCACCTAACGTGCAATAAAATCTATCTATCTATCTATCTATCTATCTATCTATCTATCTATCTATCTATCATCTATCTATATCTATCATCTATCTATCTATCTATCTATCTATCTATCTATATCATCTATCTATCTCTATCATCTATCTATCTATCTATCATCTATCTATCTCTATCTATCTATCTATCTATCTATCTATCTATCTATCTATCTATCATCTATCTATCATCTATCTATCATCTATCTAAAATATATCCCTGGGAAGTTTTTGTTTGTTTTTTGCTTGGTTTGTTATTTTGTTTTTCTTGGGGAAAGTCTTTTCTAATGTGTTTGTTCCACATTAAACCACAAAATTGTTTAACTTTACCAAACTTCTGTTCCTTATCTGTAAATGCAGAAAGGTACTCCTTACAGCATAGGATTATTTTCAGGATTAAATGAGATAATGCAAGCATAGGGCCAAGCACAACATCTAGCACTTAGTAAGCCTTCAAGCAAGGTTAGAAGTGATGATGAGCATGAGAAAGGAGAGAAAAATAATGGGATGGGGACTTCTGTATTTTAAGCAGTGCAATGTTTTCCATTAAAGTTTTGGGGTTTTGAGTTCGTTTTAATAGAGTTACATTTGTGTGAATGTAAGTATATCAAGAAGAAAAACGCTCATTCCCTCTGATGGTGAAGCACTCATTCCACGACTGTAAGGAGAGTGTATAAAAAAGTGCCCCCACAGGCAGGCATGGCTGCAAAGCCACAGATTCACCAAAAGTGTGAGCCTTAAGTCATTCAACGACAGACTTTTCAACATCTTTTTTTTTTTCCTATTGATATGGGCTTGCTTTTCAGATGTGCTTCTGAATGCCAGTTAAACAAATTGGTAGTATATCAGCAACAATTATTCTTACTCTTTCTTATTACTTATTCTCCTCTGTCTTCCTCCTTCTCCTTCTTTCCTTTTCCTCCCCTTGTTTCTTCAATTCTCCCTCCAATTTTTTTAATAATTATCACACCATCATCATTTATCAATTATAGCAAACAACTTTTTTCTCTCCAGCACCCTTTTTTTCTCCTCTTTTTCTTGAGGCTTCTTTCCCCCATTTTATATGAGTAAGAAGGGCATGGCCCTTTCTTTCCAATTGGCTACCAAGCCACAGGTGAAGACCCAGGTAGGAATCTGGCTAAACAGAGTAACCTAGCTCCCTGAACATGGTAATTGATGGAATGTTGATATCTGCCTCAAGCAAAGCCAATTAGACACTTGTCAGATATTTGAGTTTTGATATATAGAAGGTGCAAAGAAGGTAGGGCCTCCTTCTTCGTGATAAAAAAAAAAGAGAAAGTTATGGCTTTTTGAACTATAATCATTTGGAATAATTTGTTTGCTGGAAGAAGGAGGCCAAAACAAAATTAGAAGAATAAATGAAAGCAAGAGGGCAAGAGAGGATGACAGGAAGAGAGAGACAGAGAAAGAGAGAGAGATAGAGAGAGAGAGAGAACTAGGGAAGAATTTGATGATAATTTTTGATAAGTGGATTTAAAATTTCTCAAGCCACATTTATACATAAAATCTTACAGTTACATGAAAACATAACTTTTAAGAAATTGAACCAGTTTGAGTTGGGTTTTTGTCATTAATACCACAAATATTTATTACACGATAATTTGAATGAATTAACTTATGATGATTCAAGGTATAGGTACTAGCATGTAAATTTGTAATCAAAAAAGACATGCAACATAAAAACTACATATTTTTCGAAGCACTCTTATTAAACATGGATAGTTAGATCGACTAAATTTTTCTGGCTGGTCTGAATAAGTCATAGTCAGTAGACAACTCAATTTGAGATAAAGTTTCTTACTTAAAAGTTTTTAAATGTGAAACCATCTTTCTTATTGCATTGTTCTGTGAACAGCAGTATACTTACACAATATTTCTTTATAAAATTTGGATGGTTTATAAACGGTAGTATTAGAAAAATTTAACATTTGTCATGCATTGCATGAGTGGCCGAAACAGACACCGTGTTTGAAGAAAATTTTAACAACAACAAAATCAGTTATTTTTCACTTGCTTTTGGCTCCATATTTAAACAGAACAAAGTGAAAATAGTAAATATTTCACATATGTAAATACTGGTATCACATCTCTATTAATCATATAGTACAGCATTTGATATTCTCAATTAAAACCCTTGATTTGCCTGCTACGATGCCTGCAGTCCCCAGAGTAATTGCTCTCTTATTTTCCTGGATAACTTATTTAGGGAAAACTAAAATAATGAAATGATCTTAAAAATGAAAAAGCCTGAAAATAGCGCTCTTATTTAAATTACAATACTTCACACTCATCTGAGATTTCTTCATCTCTGCAATAACGCAGCTGTTTTCCTCAGGGTGTTCTCACAAGTTCATAAAGAAAAAAATTGTTATGAGCCTTTGGAAACCCCAAGGAAGGCAGCTGTGTTTTTGACAAACTGGCTAGAGTTTCAACACTTCAAGCTATGGAGAAATTTACACGGGAATTTTCTGTATTATATATCCATGAGCAATGTATTTTCAACAATAACAACATACACTGTATTTAGTCAAAGTTTACACGGCAGAGCAGCCAGGCTGAACACTGTGAAATTAAAAACTTGACCTTTGGCAGAAGACTCTGCCCTAAACATACAGAGTGTCATTCCCTCCAACCTCTACAAAAACAGGAGGGAAATCAGGGCATGGTAAAGAGATGCATCGGCTGAACTTCCCATCAAGTGTTACATGTTCCTTCACGTTCAGTAGAAGAGATATGTCATAAATCAGTGGCATTAACAGAGGATTTTAGTAAAGAAAAAGTTGACCATATTTTGAGTTATCAAAGGGTCGAGATGCTGCCAGTCCGAAATTCTCTTGTGCACGAGGTTGTACTGAATCTTCCCTGCTCCCTCACCTTTACTGTCAAAGCACTTATCCTTCAGATTCTGGATAAGGAAGGAAAATCTCCAGATTGAACCCATTTTAATATTTCATGTGTACATTTTTAGGAAGTGTCCCAGGTTGTGTCTACCCAGTTGCACAGGGAAAATACTCATCAGTGTGTCCTGGGGTGGAGGGTACTCACTTCTCCCTGATGTGCTTTCACCCCTTGTAGTCGCCTTTGCCTTGCATTGAACAGTCTCCTAGATGATTCCTCCAGGCACAGCTATCATTCTTTGTTAATCTGTTCTCCATCAAGCCAACTCTCATTATTCAGTGCTTGGTTTTTCCTCTGTGCACCATTTATCCTGCTGACTTTTCTTTTACGGTTGCTCCTGGCTGCTCTCTTAGGCTTCTAGACAATGGCCATTGCAACAGATTATCTAAGAAAAGTCCAACTTCAACTTATTCTGTGAGCGACATCTCTCTTAAGAACTCTGTAGTTGTTTTTGCCATTTATTTGTTTGCTTTGTGGGAGAGTGACATTGTTTCTGTGACTATTCACCAATCTCATTTATGGAGTACCTGTGAATTCCTGTTATGGGTTATTTTGTGTGTTTTCTAATGAAGAGCACAGAGGCAGACAAGGAAACAAGTGACTGTGTTACAGCATGATGTACACAGTTGGAGGAACAGGGAACACGGACAGTGCTGGAACTGAGGGCCTTTATGTGAGGTGAAACCAGCAGTTTAACCATTCCTGTGCACTGATCATCACATGAGCAGCCTACGTGCATGCTAGAGCTTCAAGTGGGTTGTGCTGTTGAATCAGCTACTCCGTGTTAGTCTCCTTTTATAGGTGAGTCTCTGAGGTAAAATAATTTTCCAGAGATCACAGGACTGGTAAATGACAGCAGCAGGATTCACAGGTGTGTCTGTTTCCAAAGCTCATTTGTATCCCAACACTAAGAGAGACAATCTTCTTTTCTCCTTTATAAAGCTGGTTTTATATCTCTGTTATACATATACAGTCCTGAAATTGAAAATCCAAGCTCATGTTTGTTACACATTAAGAATAAGTGGCATCTAATATAGATGAAAACAAATTATGATAATTTGATGAACTTACCATGTTAATACCTTTACTACCTCTCTTTCACTAGGGCTGGGGCAATCAATAGTGTCACAGACATCAAAACAACTTCATCTGTCTTATGCTAGACATCACCAATCAAGCACCACATACATTGCATACACCCAAACAACTCCATCGGTCCCATGGTAGACATCATCAGTCAAGCACCACATTCTGCTCTGCTTGTGCTAGGTATAGCCAGTGAGGCCTTCTTCACACAGTGCTCAGAATGCTGTACCTACAACCAGCCTGCTTTGGTAGATGTCACGGGCTAAACTGTGTTTCCCCCAAAGTTATATGTTGAAGTCCTAACCTCTGATATCTCAGAATCTTACTTCATTTGAAGAAATCATCTTTGCGGTAGTAATCATGGTAAAATGAGGTCATTAGGGTGAGCTTTAATCCAATAAGACTGGATTCCTTATAAAGAGGGGAAATTTGGAGACAGACATGAGCACAGGGAGAATACCATGTAAAGATGAAGTAGAGATTCACAAGCCAGGGAGTATAAAATTTTCCAGCAAACCACTGGAATCCAAGAGAGAAGGAAGCAACAGATCTTCCCTCGCAGCCCTTGGAGGAAACCAGCCCCACTGGCTGACACCTTGACCTCAGACTTCCAGCCTCTAGAACCCTAAAACAATCCATTACTGTTGTTGAAACCACTCAGTTTGTGATAATTTGTTATGGTGGTCCGACCAAACAAATGTAGTAGATAAGATAAAAGCTGTTTTCCACTCCCATACTTGGGAAGGTAGGCAAAAAACAAAACAAACAAAAAAAGAAATTATTTGAGTCTGCTCTTTCCTCTGACATTGATGTCATATACTGCCAAAAAATTATGGTTCTTAATCCAAATTCAGTTTTCCTGTTAGAGTCAGTATAATGTATGGTTCCATGTGACAGAATAAATTAGCAATGGATGAAATTAGGTGTTATCTACCTCAACTGTTCTTTAGACTGAGGAAATTAACACATCACATAGAAAATCATGGCCACACTCATATGCAAAGAACTAATAGCATTCATTGGGAGTGTGAAGCTGGGAGCAGTAGAAGTCTCCTTTCATCAATATTCCTCAGCTCCTATCCAAATTGTGCCACTAATAAAGAATACCTGCTCATGGCATAGCCATGCTAGTAAATAATGATATCAGGCACTATGATGCTTATATATGTTATTTCAGCAAATGGCTATTATCACAAAGTAGAAAGATAAAAGTTAAAAGACGTGTGTGTGACTGTATGTGTGTACATGCTTAATACTAGCTGAAAATTAGACTATGTTATATACTATTGCTAAATGAATAAATGAATGAATGAATAAATGAATAATTTATCACACAGTGCCCAAAAAAGACCATGGATTTTGGCATGAGGCAGAATTACGTTGCAAAGAATAAAGCACCACCACAGTAATAATACTTTATTTCACACTCCTTGCTTTCGTTGCCACTTTTATGCAAGGACTGCAGGCTTTCTTTCATTGAGCACCTTGACTTACCTTCCCTGGTCCTATTTCTAGCATTGGAGAAAATTTATCTAAGGAGAACTAGGTGAATTCAGTTGAGTAAGTTTCACTTTAGGTACAATGATGACCTCTTTTAGGAAAGAGTGACTCTATTGAAAAACCAATGTTTTGTAAATTAACGTTTTATTCATCAATTACCATCCTGCAATGAGTGAGTTCATTAGCAGAAACCAAGCATGATATACCGCACTACTGATCAAGGAGTATGTGGTAATGACATACCCATTTATGTCTCTCAAAGTGCGTATTACAGTCATAGCTCCCACATTTCCAAGTTCTCTGTGCTGAATGGTACCTATTTTGTTCCTCATTATTCTAAATTGCCCAATCAACCAGCTGGCCCTGAAGACACATTCAGCACTTATGGAACTTTGCATAAGGTAGCTAACTATTGCTCGAGCCTCGAGGATTCCTTTTCTGTGACACCAGAGTTCTTCCTGGTGTCAGACCTGGGTCTTTCTGACCTTTGAAGGTCATAAATAAAGCCAGAGAATTTTTAAAATTTGCTCCTATACTTTTACATCATACCTTAAGTTCTCTTAAATCAGTAAGTTGTGGCCAGGTGCGGTGGCTCGCACCCGTAATCCTAGCTCTTTGGGAGGTTGATGTGGGAGGATCACTTTAGCCCAGGAATTTGAGGATATGGTGAGCTGTGATTGCACTACTGTACTCCAGTCTGGAAAACAGATTACTTGTCTCTCCACTCAGCCAAAAAAGTTGCCTAAAACCAACTTCAGAATATAGCAAGGCAGTAAATACTTCACCAAAGAGAGGCACAGATTCAGCGTCACTTGACACAGAGGTTTTGGCCCTTTTCAAATGGTATTGGTTGACTTAACTGACCTTTTATTGTCAGAATTATAGATAGGAAGCTCTATTAAAAGTTCTTTCTAGTTAATAATTTTTTTCCAACTTTTGCTCTTATTTCCTGCTTCTAAATCTCCTGCTCCTAAAATAGGAGCTCCATTTAATACCAATGAAAATTAGTACAAGCATATCCATGAAATATTTGAGATATATACTAAAAAATTATTCTTTGTTTATCTGAAATTCAAATTTAACTGGTTGTCCTCTATTTTATTTGCAAAATCTGGCAACCCTAGTTATATGTAACTTTCAAAGTAGTGTGTTTTCCTCTCCAAAAGAAACTAGCATCAATATAAATTTAACTTATGGGATTTGTTTTGTATATATGTTCAACTTATTAATAAAGGCAACTGAATGGGAAAAAAAGATTAAGAGGCACTGTCACCATGGATGTAGTTTATTTTTTAAGTCAGCTTTTTCTCTTAAGTAGTCAAGGAATCTTTGATAGGAGCTTGGCATCTCTGAATGATAATCTCTTCTTCTCAGCGTCAGAAAAAGTAATATTAGAGAAATATTTTTGGTTACCAAATACCCTTATTTGTATCCCAAGAAGAAAATTATAAAGCTGACATTATAACTAACTTAGCCAATGTCATTCAATTGTTTTTGGTGTTTTTACCTGAAGATGCTGAAAGAAGATAGTACTGCTTTTCCGCAAGCGGAAAGGATGTCTTAATATACCAATCCAACTGCACGACCTTACCAAGGACTGTAGTGGCAGGCAAAGCCCCTTGATTCATGTTGAAGTGAGACGTGGAGTCTCACTTGGAAGTAGAACTGCATTTACAGAAGAAACGTTATAGCTGCACATGTCAACTTTGTCTGCTCTATAACAAATGTGCCAACTGGAAGCTCACCTGAAAGTCTGCTGCAAAGCCTAGTGCTGAAATAATAGATTAACTTTGATAGTTTGCAAACAACTTTTTTTGTCTATACTATTATCTTGCCTCAATGATATCACCAGTAATGAGAGAAAGTGATGAGAGAAAAGATAATTATAACTTTCTTCGTAAAAGGTAATTCAGAGCATAGCAAATAAAACTATACATAACTGGTAAAGAACAAGGACTTGAATTTGAGGACAATCAGGTATAGGATGTCTTCCATCTTCCTTTGGAATGCAGCTCTGTGAGACAGCAGGTACATATTTGCTGCAGAAGCATAACATATGGTGAAGGAAATTGAAACGGGCTAACTGGCAAACCAAATACAGTATTTTCTCTTTGCTTCACGATACAAGTGATATGCTGCTAACAAAAAAATAGGATTCAGATTATTTAGAACTTGAATATAAGGCTGATACCCTTTTGGAAACATAGTGACTGACATTGGATACATATAATTGTTAATGATGTATGAATTCAGTTAAGGTACAGACATCATTTTCTAGTGGTCCAGAAAATACAAAGAACACAAATTGTCAAGCCAAGAGACTTATAAATATAGCAGACTTTTCTGTGCTCAGATAAACTGTAAAAACAAATGAAGTCATCAACAATATCAAGTGTAATTTAATAATAATTTTTTATTCAACATTTAATAGTTTCCAGATGGCTTGATATTTCTCCAAAAATAAAGATAGTATATGCACTTATAAAATAAAAGTAAGCAGTTATTTTCCAGAAATAGAAGCAAAAATCTGATAAAACATGCACTTTAGATTTATCAAATACATTTATCTACAATCACCGATATCACATAGAAGAATATTTAGTCAAGATATATCTTTAATATGCTTCAGAAGATTTGCCTCACTCAGGAAGTGTTCATTTTTTTCTCTGCTTAATTTTGTCCTTTCTATCCATGTTTTTATTTGTGAAGCATGCTTGTTTTCTGTTCTGAGTTATTTGATGGTAAAACATACTATTTTAATTTTTCTTCTTTAACACAACTTGGAAAATGGCTTTAAATAACTGTCCACAGGAACTTAGGAAATGCTCGTCATTCTACTAAACCCTGTGAATCTTAAATGCCCAAGTATAAGAGGATGTAATAGGATATTTTGATGTGTTTTGCACTTGCTTCATTGTACATGGATGAAGAGCAAAACAGGGACTTCAACATTGCTTCTGTGGTGTCAACTTTTTCCTTATGTCCTGGAACTCATGATTTTTCTAAACCCCAAGATGTTAATAATATAGTTTAAGGCATTCTACAATTCAAAAAAGGTTTAACACGCTCCACAACTCAAAAAAAGTTTAAGGCGCTCCACAACTCAAAAAAGTTCATGGGAATTTAAAATAAATGAAAAGTAAACAGAATTTCCTTACGTGGCAACCCTGGTGGGTGTGGCAGGAGACATACACCAAGATACATACATAACACAAACCTTATAAATTTTTAGAAAGAGATATCACATAGCACATGTTCTTAGACTATAATGGAATTAAAATATAAACCAATAACAGAAAGATATTGAAAAAATCCTCAAACAGTTGGATATTAAACCACACACTTCTATGTAACCCAAAGGTCAAAGAGGAAGTCTCAAAGGAAAATAACTAAACAAAGATGAAACCATATTAAAATTTGTGGAATGCAGCTAAGGCAGTGCTTACAGGGAAATTTTATGTTAAATATTTATATTAAAAAGGAAGAAACATCTTGAATCAGTAACCTTAGCTTTCATATTAAGGGCAGAGAGAGAGAGAGAGAGAGAGAGAGAGATACAATTAGCAAGTGAAACCTAAAGGAAAGAAAGAAAAGCTATAGTAAAGGTAATAACAGATATCAATAAAGATGAAAACAAAAAAAAAGTGAGAAAAGTCATTCAAACCAAAACCTGACACTTTCAAAAGATCAGTAAAATGGATAAACCTCTGTAATGGTTCATTGTCAACTTGATTGGATTGGAGGATGCAAAGTATTGTTCCTGGGGGTGTCCCTAAAGGTGTTGCTGAAAGAGATTAGCATTTGAGTCAGTGGACTGGGAGAAACAGACCCACCCTCAATCTGGGTGGGCACCATCTAATCAGCTGCCAGCCTGGCTAGAATAAAGCAAGCAGAAGAACGTGGAAAGACTAGACTGGTTTAGTCTTCTGGCCTACATTTTTCTCCTGTGGTGGATGCTTCCTGCCCTTGAACGTCAGACTCCAAGTTCTTCAGCTTTTGGACTCGGACTCAGAACAGTAGTTTGCCAGAGGTTCTCAGGCCTTTGGTCACAGACTGAAGGCTACACTGTCAGCTTCCCTACTTTTCAGGTTTGGGACTCTGACTGATCCACCACTGGCTTCCTTGTTCCTCAACTTGTAGACAGCCTATGGAGCTTTACCTTGTAATCATTTAAGTCAACTCTCCTTAATAAACTCTCATATATACATCTATTCTATTAGTTCTGTCCCTCTAGAGAACCCTGATTAATACAACCTCTAACCAGACTGACAAAGAAAAAAAAAAAAAGAGAAGACAAAAATTATTAACATTGGGAATGAGAGAGATGGTATCACTATTCACTTCATAGTTACTCAAAAGCTAGTAAGAGAATGCTACAAATAATACTACATCTGTAAATTTAAGAACAGAGAGAAAAATGGCAAGTCATTGAAATGTCCAAACTATCAAAACATGCAAAATACATATGTGTGTATGTTGTAACTTAAGCATTCTTAGATTACTATATCTATTAAAGATTGACACTATAGATGCAAACCTTTCAAAAATAAAAGCTTTAGGCTCAGGTGGTTCTTCTTCTAGAGTCTACCCAACATTTAAGGAAGACACAATTCCTCTTTTATAGTCTCTCCCAAGAAATAAGAGAAAAATAAACATTGCATTAATGTAAAAATCAGATAATTTTACTATATGGCAGCACATCATCATCAACATACATATAAATTTTCAATCCCATTAAAATGTAGCTATATATATATTTAAATGTGTATGTGTGTGTGTCTGTGTTTATATATAGATACAGCATTTTGGGATGAACCCCACTTGTCATGGCTATATATATTTATATAAAATATATAAGAATATATATAATACATATTTATATATACTATATAAACATTTATATATAAAATATAAACAAATATATAAAAATCATTACTATTAAGGTTCATCCCAAAATATAACAGGTTCAATATCTAATGTAATTCACCATATTAGTAAATTAAATAAACACATGATTATTTCAGTAGATGCAGAACAAAGCATTCAACATCATTCAAATCTGTTGTAGATAAAGGCTCTCAGCAGGCTGGGCCCTGTGGTTCACACCTGTATTCCCAGCACTCTGGGAGGCCGAGGTGGGTGGATCACCTGAGGTCAGGCGTCCGAGACCAGCCTGGCCAACATGGCGAAACCCCATTTCCACTAATAATACAAAAATTAGTCGGGTGTGGTGGTGCGCGCTTGTAATCCCAGCTACTTGGGAGACTGAGGCAGGAGAACTGCTTGAACCCGGGAGGCCGAGGTTGCAGTAAGACAAGGTCATACCACTGCACTCCAACCTGGGAAACAGCATGACACTCTGTCTCAAAAAAAAAAAAAAAAGAAGGCTCTCAGCAAACTAATTATAGAGCTCCCATAATCTAATAAAAGAAATCCCTGAAAGTATCTGTACTAATATTATGCCTCATGATGAGAGATTGTTTTTCCTTAAGATTGAAAAGGAGGACTGTCCTGTCTCCCCACAGTATTCAGTGTTATACTGAAAGCACTAGCCGTGAAATAAAAAACTGAAAAAAGCAAAGAAAAGCATAAAGACTAGAAAGGAAGAAATAAAACTGCTTTAATCTGTAGACTAAATTATTTTGTAAGAAAATTGCAAAGAATATTTATAAAGGCTCCTAGACCTAATAAATGAATTCAGCAAGTTGCAGGACACAAGGTCCATATACAAAAGTTAATCATATTCTTACAAGCAGTCCATAACTGGAAATTTAAATTTTAAAAAATATCTTCATAAAGCATTAAAACAACAGTGCTTATGTATTAATCTAAGAAAACATGTGTAAGATCTGTATGCTAAAAACTACACAAAACTGAACAATTTATTCAAATATTTAAATAAACAAAGAGAAATATCATGTTTATGGGTTAGAAGACTCAATATTTCCAAAATGTTAATTCCCCCAACTTGATCTATAGATTTAGTCATTGCCATTGCAAATCTGGGTAACATATTTTGTAAAGGAAGTAGAATAGCCAAAATTATTCTGAAAAAATATAATAAAGTTAGAGGACTCACATTATCTAATTTCAAGATATACCATAATCTACAGTAATCAAGGAAATGTGGTATTGACAAATGGGTAGATTAATGGAAGAGAATAGCTAGCCCATATATAGACCCATAAATATATACCAACTGATTTTTGACAAAGGTGTGAAAGCAATTAGATGGAGAAAGGATAGTCTTTTCAACAATTGTTGCTGGAACACTTGAATACCCACATGAAAAAAGTGAATCTCGACACCTACCTTATTTGTTCCCTTTACAAAAAGTAACTCAAAAGAGATCACAAACCTAAATGTAGAATATTAAAAAATAAAATTTTAAGAAAACATAGGAGAAAATCTACGTGATATTTGGTTTGTTGGAGGATTTTTAGATGTGACATGACAAGTATGATCCATAAAAGAAAACCTGTAAGTTGGACTCTATTGATATAAAAAACTTATGCTCAGTGAAAAACACTGTTAGCAGAATGTAAAGATGACGCCCAGGCAGAGAGAAAATATTTACAAGCCATGTATCTGATAAAGGACCTATATCCAGATTTTGTCAGGAACACTTATTCTATTATAAAGACACTTGCACACATATGTTCATTGTGACACTGTTTACATAGCAAAGACTTGGAACCAACCCAAATACCCATCAATGATAGACTGGATAAAGAAAATGTGGCGCATATACACCATGGAATACCATGCAGTCATAAAAAAAAGATGAATTCATGTCCTTTGCAGGAACATGGATGAAGCTGGAAACCATCATTCTCAGCAAACTGACACAAGAACAGAAAACCAAACACCACATGTTCTCACTCATAAGTGGGTGTTGAACAATGAGAACACATGGACACAGGGAGGGGAACATCATACGATGGGGCCTGTTAGGATGTGGGGAACTAGGGGAGGAATAGCAGGGGGTGGGGGGATTGGGGAGTGATAACATTAGCAGAAATATTTAATGTAGATGATGGGGGGTTAGATGTATACCTATGTAACAATTCTACACGATCTGTACATGTGCCCCTGAACTTAAAGAATAACAAAAAAATTTTAAAAAAGAACACTTAAAATTCAAGAATATGTAAACAAATGTATACTTTTTCAATTATCACAAGCAGATGCACTTTCTGGGCTTCTTTACCTATATTTTCTTCCTGAGTACCATTGGTAGTGTAAATGGGGTCAAGGGAATGGATTTTTTTCTGTATCTTTTCATAGTTTATTTTCTTTAAAAAAATCATGGATTTAGAGTTAGTTTTGAGACCTACTAGCTGTAGTCTTGATCAGAATATTTATCTGAAATTGTTTTCTTTATATCCAAATTAAACAACTAACATGCTTGTTGTAAAAATTAAATAGACAATGGTAAGAGATAATGTCTGGCACATAATAATTTCTCAATGAAAGTCAATAGTTTCTTCTGTTTTCTCCTTTCCTTTTCTTGATTCCTCAGAGAGAATAGTCTATAGATTTTGTTGTTGTTGATCCCCAAGAATGCTGAAAGTTTAGTAGAATGTAGTCGGAAATACTAGAAGTTTATAATCTACTTTATAAGGTTACATGAGTTGATGCCTTATAAATTGAAGGTTGAAGCCCTTACCATGTAGGAATGTTGCTGATGTAATATCAAAGTATTCTCGAAGGAAATCAAGTCAATTTATCTGAGACTTTAGGGCACCCCAAATCCTTCATAACCTTCATGTTATGAGAGTGCTTAGAGACACAAAGATGAGCAGGAATAGTCCTGGCTCTTAAGGTGCAACTAATTTGATAGAGATGTAAAACAAGCTACGAAGTACCCATAAAACAGAGCAGAATAAAATAAATGCCAGGTTGAGATATAAACAGTGTGCTGTGAGATAGGAGAAGGAAAAACTTTGTTTTTATTTGAATTTTAGTGAAAGGTACTACAAAAAAAAAAAATAGATACACAAAACGGCGAAAAGTGACTGGATTTTTCCCATGATGCCACATTCTCATTTCACACAACTTTGGAGTTTAACTACCAGGCATGTCATCTAATGTGCCAAGTTTGGGCTAAAAGATGGATGGCACTGTGAAAAACAAAGGAAAAGGTATTTTTGTCCCAATACATTAATCTGTTAATAAAGGACTCATGTAGGTCAGCCAGCATATTGCTCCATAAATTTGCTAATTTACAAATATGTGCCAAAGTAATTTGAAAATTGTTTTCATGTTCCATATAGTAGTAGCAGGGGTAGTAATAGTAGTAATGTGGCAGCAGTAGGAACAGCCGCTGAGTGCTACTTCATAGGTTAATCACTGTCTTTTTTGTTCTATCAGTTGGCTGTATTACGTTTCTGTTCAATTTGTGTTTTCACCAGGAGTTTCAAAGTCGTTTGATTGTTTTTCCACTTTGGTAAAATTTCAGTCATTGTTTCTTCAGTTTTTTTAAATGAGTTCATTCCTTTTTCCATTCTGATATTCTAATTATAAACAAGTTAGGCCCCTTGATAGTGCCCTACATTTTTGAGGCCTTGATTATTCTTTTTATTTCAGTATTTTTTCTCTTGATTGACTGTATATGCTTTCTATTGCTCTGTCTTCAAGTCTACTGATCTTTCATTTTTAGAGTTTTTAGTCTGTTATCAAGCCCATTTATTAAATTTGACATATTAATTATTTTATTATTCAGTTCTAAGATACTCATATGGCTATTTTTATTTGCTTGTTTTAAATGAAAGGAAATGCCTGGCTGAAATTCTCTTTCTGTTCACTCATTGTGGAGTGATTTTTAATAAATCCTGAGCACATACATATTGCATTTGTTGTTGGGGTGTGTGTGTGTGTGTTTCTATTTTGGGGGCCTTTCTGACCCTGGAAGAAATGCCCCTTTCAGGACTAGTCAGTTCCTTCAGATAGTAAATAACTTCTCTGTGAGTCTAATTGTCATATGCAAACCAATCCAGAGCCCACACTGCCCTAATTAACTTTGGGCCAAGTACCAGCAACTAGGGACAGTTCCTATGCCCTAGAGCCCACTAAAATTATTCACATTAACCAGTCCTAAGCCTGCTTACTCTGCCTTAACCATATGAATATAGTACAGTATATTTTTAGCTACATGACTATAGTATAGCTTGTTTCAATAATACAACTTTCGTATTATTATGACTAAAGCAACTACAAATATTCTTATGCAAGGTTTTGGGTAAAAATCCACTTCTATTTCTCCTAGGTAAACACCTAGAAGTAGAGTTGCTTAGTCCTAGGGTACGTGTATGTTTAACTTTATAAGAAAAAATTGCCAAACACTTTTCAAAGATATTGCAACATTTTGTACATTTAACAAAGTCTAGCAATTCTAGTTGCTCCATATATTTGATAATATGTGGTATTGTCACTTTTTAAAATTTTAGCCATTTTGATGAAAGTAATGTCTCATTGTGAGACATTTGAACACAGACACTGAAAACACAGCCTGTGTTTTCCCCTTGCTCCCTCTGCCTCCTGACTGGCTATGGTGACCCCCCAGTTGGCTCCCCAGGGCATGCTGTAGCCCTTCTCTTAGAATATGTGAATATAATACATGATCTTTCAATGTCAGTCATATCCTGATCTGTTGGCATTGTCATATCTAAGTAATAATAAAACATTTAAAAACACTCACAAAGATATACACACACTTATACCCACATTTAAGCATACATATATGTTAACATATTAACATAACATTTGTTAATAATAACCTCTCAGTGATCTTTTTTGCAATTATGTGTTACATTTTCATGCTTCTTTATGTATTTGATATTGATTTCATTGAGTGCTGGAAATCACTGATGATGTTTTTCTATAATTCTGAACTTTATTTTCATTAGACAGTGTTAAGTTTATTTTGTGAGGCAATTACTTTATTGATCCATCAGCTTGATCTCATCAAGACTTGGTTTTAGGCTTTGTTAGATTGAACCCAGTAGAGACCTCACTCTAGGGCGTAGTTTTTTGCCCTAACACATGTCATTTCTAGGTTTTAGCTGAATAACCATTGTCTTAATAAGACCACCTCACCCTAGCTGGAGGGAGCTCTAATATTTTCCTGACTATATAAGCTCTAAAATCTCCCTTCTTCTCACAGCTCCCAGAAGGTCTTGCAGAGTCTCACCTATTGAATCCACAGCTTAGTATTTAGCCAAAGATGGAAGGAGAACCCTATTCATATCCTTGGGGTATCATCTCTAGACAGCTCTTTATCCAGCTGTTATCCTGCTCCATAATTATAACTGCCTCAGTAGGCTTGAAATTGGTCTTGACTTTCTCTACACAGTGAGACTGCTGTTACCTGTTCATACATTGGTACAAACATTCTTGTTCAGATGTTTGAATGTGAACACAGAAAGTTCAGGTGAATGTGACACTAACATTCTGAATATACTTTCTCCTAAGGATTATGGACCTGTGTCTCTGTTTTCCAATGCATAGACAGAATTGCTTCTTGTAGTTCGTCCAATATTTATATATATTTATAGCTGGAGATCAAGTGTGATACTCACTCCTTTGTCAAAACCAGAACCAGAATGCCAATATATGCTTTTATTTGAAAAATGTTTTTTTTTTTTTATGGTTGTTTTCTGAAAGATGCAAAATGTAGAAATTTCTTACTTTTTCCTATTACTCATTCTGGTATTGCTTTAGGATTGTTTTCCAATATTATGCCAACTTCAAGTGACATCTGTGAATTTTGTTCTTTCCTTATTTCAAATCTTCCATACATGCTATAATTCTTCCACAAATTGCTCTCTTACACAGTGAATTTCTCTATGAACTTGTCTCATGCATTCAGGTTTTTGAGACCTCAATTGTTCACTCTATTATGATGAGCACATTAGGGACTATGTGGAGAACTCATTATGATTTTAGTGCTTTCAAAGAAGAACTATAATGATAAAAACTTGAAGGGAAAAGTACCTTAATAAAGTATATTTTACAATTTCTAATTTTATGAGCTATAATAGGATTTATTGTAAAGTTTCACAGAATATGATTAACTTTAGTCTGCACAGACTCAGGAATTATTTTGAGATAGGTTTAGTTGATTTCTTAACAATTAATTGGTTCAGCATAGAATCTGTTTGATTTAATTGCTAAAAGAGCCTAAAACAATTTGACCATGTTTTAGAATAAGGAGATAAGGTTGATTATGTGTTGATATGAATGCAATTCATAGATCAGTAAATTGAGAAATAACTCCTCCAGTGTTCCAGGCCATTCCAATAGTTAATCTGGGTCACTGTATAGTAAGTTCTATCGATTGACACTTTCTCAATAAACACTAATTGAACCTACACCCTACAAAGAGATTGAACTCAGAGCATGAGAAAACACAAGGAAATCAAGGTCACATCTAACATCTTTGTATTCAGCTGCCAGGGCTATTATAACGAAATATTACAGACTAGGTGGCTTAAACAAAGACAATTTATTTTCTACATTTATGAAATTTTGAAAGTACAAGATCAAGGTGGTAATGGACTTGATTTCACCTGAGGCCTCTCTTTGGCTTTCAGCCTTCACGCTGTGTCCTCACACAGCCTTTCCTCTGCACCCAGGCATTCCGAAGTCTCTCTCTGTTCTATCAACACGAGTCATTTTGAGTTAGGGCTCCACCTCATGAGTAGTTAGCCTTAATTACCTCCTTAAAGACTTTTTCTCCATGTACAGTCACATTGGGGGTTAGGGCTTCAACATACACATTTTGGAAGGGGACACAATTCAGTCCATGACAATCTTCATGTGACAGTATATTCATATGTAAGAATGCATGTCAAATGACAAGAAAAATACTAAGCTATGAAGTTTCAGCTTTTAAGTTTTGCAAACAGGATTAAATATTTCTTTTTTCTAAAGAGGACATAAAAATCCCATGACCTGATGGTAATGATTTGAAGATAAAATTAGATAAAATAGAAAATATGTAAATACAATTTGAAATTTATAAACATGATAGAAACATGTTTATAAAGGTTTCTATTGTTATTTGTGTTAACATTCAGGCTTCCTAACCATTCTTTTAATGTTCTCTCTGGTGATGTTCTCTCAGGCAAAGACCTCACACCTTAATGTAGACTTCATTCTACACTTTTTCCCTCTTTATTTTGAGACAGAGTCTCGCTCTGTTGCCCAGGCTGGAGCGCAGTGGCATGACCTTAGCTCACTGCAGCCTCTGCCTCCTGGGTTCAAGCGATTCTTCTGCCTCAGCCTCCCGAGAAGCCTGGACCACAGGGGCATGCTACCATACCTGGCTAATTTCTGTATTTTTAGTAGAGGTTTCACCATATTGGCCAGGCTGGTCTCAAACTCCTGACCTCGTGATTTGCCCACCTCGGCCTCCTAAAGTGCTGAGATAACAGGTATGAGCCACCACGCCCAGCCCACTTTTTCCCCTCTTAAAAGATGAAATCTGCATTAGTCAGTGTCCTCTCGAGGGACAGAACTAATAGGAACGATGCATATATGACAGGAATTTGATTAAGGAGTATTGACTCACACAATCACGAGGTGAAGTCCCACAATAGGCCCTCTGCAAGCTGAGGGGCAAAGAAGCCAGATCAAGTCCCAAAATCTCAAAAGTAGAAAAGCCAACAGTGCAGCCTTCAGTCTGTGGCTGAAGGCCCAAGAGCCCTTGGCAAACCACTGGTGTAAATCCAAGAATCCAAAAGATTAACAACTTGGAGTCTGATGTTCGAGTTCAGGAAGCATCCAGCATGGGAGAAAGATGAAGGCCGAAACACTCAGCAAGTTTTCTCTGTCATCTTCTCCTGCCTGCTTTATTCTGGGCGCACTGGCAACTGATTAGATGGTGCACACCCACATTGAGGGTGGATCTGCTTTTTCAAGTCCACTGACTCAAATGTTAATCTCCTTTGGCAATATCCTCACAGACATACCCAGGATCAGTACTTTGCATGTTTCAATCCAGTCAAGTCGACAATATTAACCATCACAAGTTCATCCTTTGTCAACTTGAATCCATACACATCTCCTGAAATCATACGTAATCTTCAAATAAAGACAGTAATAAGGTCATAATTACTCCTAACATAATACAGCTATCCTTCATGCAACTGGAAGTATAAAATTCCCAACCCACATGCTAATACATAAAGTTAACACTTAAATGCTGATAAAATCAATAAATCTTATGCCACATGATAAAGGACTAAGAAAGGAAATTAAATGAAGATATTTTCTTAGTAGAAGTGTATACATGCACAAACATGCTCTTAATAAAATTAGGAGGAAATAGTCATGACAATTACAGTACTTGTTTCTGCAACTGGTCACGTAGTTGCAGTTGGTATTGACAACTACCTTCTTTTATTGCCCATTCTGTATTCCCTTTGCTGTCAGCAGCTGCCTCAGCAGGTCATGGTTTTTTACCTGGTGGAGTGACTCAAACCTTCATTCCTGAAGGGTCTGGCCCATTTGTAGTCCTGCCTGGATTGGGTTGTTGTAGTTTCCCATTGCTAATCAGAGGGCATGGTAAAACTAGAAGACACTCTAAGGAATCTTCTGTATTTCATACATATTCTTGCTTACCTCCATTATGGAGTAGTGGACTGATTTCGTCTTGACAGTCTGGGTCACTCAACTGCAGTCAACACTGTAACTCTCTTTTTAGCCTGTTGACTTATAGGTTAGAGGAGCCCAAAGTGACCAGATGGCAATCTTAACTTTCAGTTTAATGGAATCGTGGTTGTGTCTCCTGGTGGTAGCATTCCTCCCTCAGGAACTGAGACCTCTAGGCCAGCAAAACGTAATGTCATGGGAATAGGAAGCAAACATTTTGCTAGTGGGTCACTAGGAGTGACGGTAAGTGGTGCCACTTTCACTTCCACCCCTTGATACCTGGACACGTGAATCCTGGCTATGGGAGAAATAGTACATTATATTGAATATTGATTCAGAACATATACAGCCTTCTGGAGAACTATGCCCAAGCTTGTCACTTAGTTGGCATTGCAATTGTGGTATCAAAGGACCATTCCACCATTCTATCAAACCAAGTGCTTCAGCATGATAGGGAACATGGCAAGATCAGTGAATTCCATGAGCATGAGTCCTCTGCTGCACTTGTTTAGCTGTAAAGTGAGTAGCTGGGCCAGGGACAATGCTCTGTGGAATACAATGATGCTGGGTAAGGAATTCCATCAGTCCATGGATGGTAGTATTGGCAGAAGCATTGCATGCAGGATAAGTCAACCTATATCCAGAGTAAGTGTCTGTTCTCTTGGGGACAAACTGCTGCCCTTTCCATGATGGAAGAGGTCCAACTTACTTTATTAGTTTGTTCTCATGCTGCTTTAAAGGACTGCCCCAGACTGGGTAATTTATAAAGGAAAGGGGTTTAATTGGCTTACAGTTCCGAAATGGCTGGGGAGGCCTCAGAAGATTTAACAATCACAGCAGAAGAGGAAAAAACATGTTCTTCTTCACATGATGGCAGGAAGGAGAAGTGCCAAGCAAAATGGGAAAAAGTTCCCTATAAAAACTACCAGATCTTGTGAGAACTCACTATCATGAGAACAGCAGCTTGGAGATAACTGCCCCCATGGTTCAATTACCTTCCACCAGATCCTTCCCATGATATATAGGAATTATGGGAACTACAATTCAAGATGAGATTTAGGTGGGGACATAGCAAAACCATATTAATATCCTAATCCATATTGCTAATCATAAACCTTTGCCATCTGCTTATAGGTTTGGGGGCAGGAAAATCGCTAAGTTCACATAAACTCATTTTGCCTACAGATACGTTTATTCTGTGCAGTGGAAGCTGCAAGGGCAGGATATGTCCTTAGAACCCCAAGAAGTGATGATTGAGAAAGAGAACCCAGGTTTACAGAAGCCCTGACATTCAGAAAAGTGAAATCAGAAAGTGTAAGGAAAAGTCAGACAGAACAAAAAGGCCAATACAACACATAAATGTAGACTTTTTGCATGTCCCCTTGAAAGGAAACATTATTCTGCCACTCTACTCATTTCAGCCTGAATTCCCCAATATCGAATTTGATCTTTTGCAGAAGTTACAACTGATCACCTACAGTTTATATGTGGTTCTTAGTCATGCATATTGGCATTCCCCAGGGCTTAACATTTTTTGTTATTCTCCCTGCTTCATTTTTGAATTTGGGATATTTTCCAGATAAACTTGATATCTGATGTCTTCGGAAAAATTGAAATTATCTGACTGTACCAAATGCTCAATCATCTGACACTGAGTAGCAGTTATCCCTTAAAGGGACACGTACTCTGTGTTCCATCCTTGTCTCAGTAGTCCTACTTCACTCATGTGTGTTATCTGCCCAGACCCAGTAGCCATTTAAATTTATGATTCCTTCATTTCTTAGTGGTAGGAAATTTCCACATGTGAAGACAGGCTGCTTTTTTCCAAACCATTCTCCTGACATGCACATCTTCCCTCGTGCTAAACTTGTCATTTCTTTGTACCAGAGATAAGAGATTATTGACAATATTCCCTAGCTTGGCTTAACAGTGTATTCTTCATTTGGGGGAATTTGCTATTTGGAAATATATTTCTTATTTGGGAGGATCTTTGCAAATGAAGTGTATTACTTGGGGAAAAAAGACTGTTTTAAGTCCTTCTCAGAGCCAAGCACATTGTTATTTGTACAAAACAAGGTTTCAGAAACTTTAACCATAAGCATCTGATTGCGTATGGTCCTTGCCATTGGACCCAAAGTGACCATAACTTTTGCCATAGGAACAGGAGTCTGCAGGGTCAAGGGGACATGGATGCTCAGAGACCAGGCTTCCTCCCTATCCTCTATCCTGGACCGTGCTTCTAGAATTTTTTGCCCCAGTGACTGAGAGCCCACTTCCTGGGGTTGTGCATGGTTCTTTTCTGGTTTGCTCTTTGAGGGCTGACTGAGCCACCACTGTGATTACTCCTAGGCCTCAGGGGTGCCAAATGTTAGCTGTTTGGGAGGGGGCTATGGACATGTGCTCTGGATTATCCACACACATTTGCATTAGGTCCCTCAGAAGTGAGACATATAAAAAGATGGCAGCTCAGGGGCTAGGGATCTCCAACTGCAGTCTTTCCACGAACCCACAAATCTTAGAAGTGGCTCCAGCTCTTTCCCGGCCTTCACACCTCAACTCTGCCTTTCCCCCAAAACTAGTCATACAAGTTTTCTTTCTGTCCCTTAAACAGTTCAAATTTGCTGCCTCTGTATATGTTATTTCCTTTTCTTGGATTATACTTCTCCTAATTCTTCCACGGCTGGTGCCTTCTCACTATTCAAATCTGAGCTTAAAAATCATTGGCTCTCCTAAGCCTTCTTCCTCACTACCAGTCACTTTTTTTCATATACTCCTTTGTTTGCTGCATAGGACATTTCATCACGTTAAATAAGTTTCTAAAGGCACTTACCTGTGTATTGTTCATCTCTTCCTACTTAAATACAAACTCCATGAGAACAGAGAATGTGTCCTGCCTACCACAGTCTCCCTAGAACCCAGCGCAGAGTCCATGCTCAATCATATTAAGTTAATAAATGATTGACTGAGTAACTGCTCACGTGACTACTTGTTGTCTCTGTGCGATATAATGACAACCACATGCAAAGCTAAAAGTACAGTTTTAGTGTCAGTATTAATCAAGATAGGCCAGGATGAGCTGCAATAACTCTGGCTGAAAACAGCAAGGTCTACCTCTCATTCACCTTTTATCACCATGTGGGACAGCTGGCACTTGATCTTGTGTTGTCTTTATTCTGGGGACCAAGTGACACTGTCCTCCATCTGGAGTATCACTGGTGACCATGCTGCAGGGAGGAGGCTATTAAATCATTAGCTGTTGGTCAAAGAAAGCCACAAGACTGCTTGACTTTGTGAGTGTCCTGAAGGAGTTTCAGAAACATGGGTAAATAGCCTCAGTCATTACCATATTTCTACTTGGCAGATTCTTTACTCCCACTGATTTTTGCGGGTATTTTACTTAGCACTGACACAACTTAAATTTGGGATACAAGTCAACAACTCATTTGTGAGTAGTCATTAGTATTTTAAATACATGTATTCTTAAAAACTAAGTCTCATTAAAACTAAAGACTGTTTTTCTACATATTTATTCTTGTCATATTTTTAGTTTTAAAGGATTTTAAATCTTTAAAATTGTCGATAACATTTCATCTAATTTCTTTGCCCCTTTAAATGTGATTGCTTCTGACATATTAACCAGTATGTTTAAAATAAAATGATGGGAAATCAAATGGTTTATTCCCCTGCATACATATAGTTCCATAATGAAATTATTCCTGCTGTGAAAAATAAATCTGCATTTTCAGCTGGTCATACTTAGTGAGAACAGAGGGTGTATACCTCTTTAATGGAGTGTGTTTCTCAGATTCTTATGGCAAGTGTGACATCCCTTATTCTCTCCCACAATTGAGTAAGCAACTTTTGATTTCAAGCTTTCATTAAGGAGATGGGAGACATCACACACAGAAACAGCATCTTGCAGGTTGCCTTTTAATCTATGGTCTGTTGTTTCTCCTTTTTTCTCCTCTGCCTGTCTCTTCCTAACTCCCAATGATCTGTTCTTCCAGACTCTGCACAAACAATGTGGGTGTATGCAGAGGATTTAGATAAATTTCATTAATATTCTCAACATATTTCATTTAAAAAAATTAAATTAAGACAAAGTTTGCCATTGTGAGGCCCATATTTTCCTATATATCTATTCCTTTTAATTTAGGAAATAGTTTCCTTATTTTTAAAGTTGATAGAAGCCTCTGGGTTCAGGGAAGCAGGAAAGAAAAGAAGAGTCCCTCAACATTTCTCTGCTTTATCAGAGAAGGCTGGCTCTGTATATGAAACTGTCAAATGGTTTTAAGAAGCATGTCAACTATTGCTTTTGCTCAAGCTACTGGATGTGACCTATCTCCATGGGTAACAGTCAGTAGAGCTCACAACTATTTTTATTTTTAACAACTTATGGAAATATAACCCATAATGAATGGTCATAACATATTTAAAGAGAGGCAATTTTTAATAATAATTTTAGAAATGCTTGCTTTTTAATGACAAATCAAGTATTTTTAAGTATGTCTAACATGTTTCTTTGAAAAACTTCTCCATCTTTATAGAAAAACAAGAAGGAAATGGGGGAGAGGTACCTCCATATGTGCTAATCACAATAGTATTGCTTTACTTAAGTTATCTAAGTATCTCTCCCTCAACTACCTGTGAAATAGCAATTATTCTGGTTTACATATTTGGCTTTAACAAAGAAATAAGGGTATCCAGAGCTTTACTGAATAAAAAGCCAACAGGAACCCATCTCACAGTGTTAGACTTAGGAATAAGTATGGTAACCTCACTCTCCAGGCAGTCAGGATGGCCATGCTTGTAATGTTGTTATTAAATAATGTCCTCCAATATGTGATTTTCCAAGGGATTCTGATACTGCTTAAGTTATTTTATCATGTTGAACTGTCAGGTTGGTTGTATAAAATTATAGCCCAGTAGAGACAAATATGCATTATTATTGCATTCATTTATTTGGGAAGCCAAGGCAGGAGGACCACTTGAGCCCAGGAGTTCAAGACCAGGCTAATCAACATAGTGAGATGTCATATCTACAAAAAAAATTTTAAAATTGCCGCGCGCGGTGGCTCAAGCGTGTAATCCCAGCACTTTGGGAGGCCGAGGTGGGTAGATCACGAGGTCAAGAGATCGAGACCATCCTGGTCAACACGGTGAAACCCCGTCTCTACTAAAAATATTAGCTGGACATGATGACGCGTGCCTGTAATCCCACCTACTCAGGAGGCTGAGGCAGGAGAATTGCCTGAACCCAGGAGGTAGAGGTTGCGGTGAGCCAAGATCACGCCACTGCCCTCCAGCCTGGGTAACAAGAGCGAAACTCCATCTCAAAAAAATAAATAAATAAAAATTAGGCAGGAGGATCACTTGAGCCCAGGAAGTAGAGGCTGCGGTGAGCCATGGTCCTACCAGTGCACTCCTTCCTGGGTAACAGAGTGAAAACCTGTCCCCCCAAAAAAGGATATATTTACTTCTAGTCTAATTTAGTTTCATGTATAATATACCATATCGATCTTAGGTCTATTTTAGTTTTATAAAACATAGATTTTACCATGTACATAGTTTTATGCTTTCTTCACTTAAACTGTCATAATAAGCATTTTCACTTGACTTTATTGTTAATCAAAAACATAATTTTAATAGCTATTCCTTTTTTCATTTATGGATATGCAATAATAAATACAGCTTTTTCTCTACTGTGTCGTTGATGTTTTTGTGTGTAGGTGTGTAGGATAAAATTACATTATCTCCACCTATTCCTCCAGTTGTTCTCAGTTTCATTCATTTAACAAGTCAGATTACCAAACAATGTATTTTAATTTCCCATGAGTGTATCACTCCTGAATCTGCTTTTAAATGGTTTAGTATTATTTCTCCTCCATTTGCCATTGTGAGACCTTTATTTTCCTTTATATGTAGTCTTTTTAATTCTGGAAATACTTTCCTTATTTTTAAAGTTGATAGAAGCCTCTGGGTTCTGGGGAATAGGAAAGAAGAGTCCTTCAACTTTTCTCTGCTTTATCAGAGAAGTGGTTGGCTCTGCATGGCAAACTACCAAATGCTTCTAAGAAGCATGTCAGCTACTGCTTTTGGTTTAGTATTTTTTTTTTTTTTTTTTTTTTTTTTTTTTTGAGACGAAGTTTCGCTCTTGTTACCCAGGCTGGAGTGCAATGGCGCAGTCTCGGCTCACCGCAACCTCCGCCCCCTGGGTTCAGGCAATTCTCCTGCCTCAGCCTCCTGAGTAGCTGGGATTACAGGCACGCGCCACCGTGCCCAGCTAATTTTTTGTAATTTTTAGTAGAGACGGGGTTTCACCATGTTGACCAGGATGGTCTCGATCTGTTGACCTCGTGATCCACCCGCCTCGGCCTCCCAAAGTGCTGGGATTACAGGCTTGAGCCACCGCGCCCGGCCTGGTTTAGTATTATTTCTGCAGCAATGATTAGGAGTCTACATTTGAAAAAAAAGGCAACATGAAAAACATTGCTGTGTTCTGTATAAAACCATCACAGCAAGGAATTATTCACTGCATGGAGAAGGTCTCTGAAATATATTTCTATTAGATATTAGGGATGAAAAAGAGACCACTTCTCTGAATAACAAGGGCATTTTCTTCTTTTACTCAGGTCATCTTCTTTGTTTCCTAGGACTAACAGGAAGTACAAACCTAAATGTAGTGTTCAACTATAGAAATATCTGTAGTCTGGATCTGTGCTCTCCAGTAGAGTAATCACTAACCACATGTGGCCATTTAACCACATATGACTTTTTAAATTTAAATTAACTAAATGAAACTAAAATACTCAAAAATACATTCCTCGGTCACACTAGCCACATTTCAAGTGCTCAATAGCCACATGTTTCTATGAGCTCCCATAGTGAACAGCACACATACAGAATATTTCTGTCATTATAGAAAGTTCTATCGGACAGCACTGGTCTAGATTATGGATCAAATTATAAATTTATAGCATTTGATACATCTTTATATTTTAGCTTAATTGAAGCTGTCTGGATGATTGCTTACTTAATACTGCATGCTACTCTATGATTTTTAAAATTAAGGGTCTGTGAATTGCAAATATGTGGTTAAAAATAGTATCTGTATGGTGGCTCATGCCTGTAATCCCAGAACTTTGGGAGGCCAAGACAGGCAGATCACCTGAGGTCAGGAGTTCAAGACCGGCCTGGCCAACATGGTGAAAACCCGCCTCTACTAAAAATACAAAAATTAGCCAGGCACATGCCTGTAATCTCAGCTACTTGGGAGGCTGAGGCAGGAGAATCACTTGGACCTGGGAAGTGGAGGTTGCAGTAAGCCAAGATTGCACCACTGTACTCCAGCCTGGGCGATAGAGAAAGATTCCATCTCAAATAATAATAATAATAATAATATCCTAAGTTCTTACAATGTGGATACCCAACTGTTAGATGACTAGAGAAGTTATCAAGGCTTATACAAAAGGGATTTTAAAATTGATTATCTAGGTTATCCAGATTTGCATTATTACATTTTGTATGACTCCTGTCCACCTAAGTAATATGAATGTCCCAATCTCATTCCCCTCATGCAATCTCATTAGCTACATTCTTTACAATAAATGTAACTGAGTACATGCCTTCTCAGTCTTGTTAGGGTGGTGCATCCCATTAGGGTGGTGCTGGAAATGATGATGTTTCAATGATTCTGTGCTTCTGTTTCTGCTGTGCAGTGTCCTGGTCACCATTACTAAGCACAACTGCAGTTAGGTGAACACCAGGGAGAGTTTCAGGAATAGCTGTGTCAGTTTTGGCTGGATGACATGGAATTTTTTATATGCCATTTGGGACATTTGGCTCAGTTTGAAAATCCTAAGGCAACATTCATATTTTAGAATTAGAAATTCCTCATACCTGTTCATAGTGTGCCCTGATTTGAGCTGGATTTGAAATAAACATATCAGCAATAAATCTTCTTAGGGTTAGTGGTGGCACATACTTTTGAAATGCTTAGGTATAAACAAAGCAAACATATATTTTTCTAGGTCTCACTATACAGTCATAAAACGCTTGGCCATAAATCAGCATGGACCACTTTAATTTTATTTCTTGCCCACATAATCAAAACATGAAGCTCCCTTTTCTTTAACACATAATTCTTCTCAATCATTACATAAATTGCCATATTTCTTAATAACAAAGTAAATGCTTGGGTTCAGCTATGATTTAGAGATTGTGTAAATTAGCTATATGCTTGGAATATTCTGATCTGCTTACAAAATATGTGTTTTAAGTAAATACATCTATGACTACAAAAGAGAATGTTATCAATTACTATTTAAATCTTTTAAACATCTTCTCTATACCAGGGCAAATACTTCCAGCTGGGTTATATTATTTGTGTTAATTTTTTTTCAAGTCTTTATCGTTGAAACCTGCAAAAGTCATTAAAGGCATGCCTTCATACTACCACATTTATCATTTACTATGAAGATATCATATAATTTTTTGTCACTAATTCACTTTCCAACTTTCAGAAATTATTTGACTATGTTGAATTTGTTATATTTTCCAGGTACCCAGATGGCACTGATTGTATAGGGTACCATCAACTTACAGATAATCTTTCTGAGGGTTAAGCAGGGATCAATGTCAGTAAAAGTAATGTTGATTGGCGATGAGGTGGCACATTCTGCCATTATCATCTAGCACCAGAATTTTTCTGCAGGAAAGAGTTGTTTTTGTTGGCAAAATATTTTGTTGATGATTTGGAGTTGCTACTCAGCAATGTGTGAGTGTGTGTGTGTGTGTGTGTGTGTGCACGCGTGCACGGGCATGTGCATTAGGGATTGAGTATGGAGAGGTGATGAAGCTCTTCATACAGACCAGAGATTTTGGAGCTTGGGGTAGGGCAGTCCTGGAGATACCAAAAAGTCAGGGAGAGTGATGAGAAGGGCATGTACAAATTGGAAGTGAAGGCGTCCAGTTTGACTTCTTCATATCTCCCACCAACTCTTCAGCAAACCATGCATTCTCACTGAAACCCTAATGGGACTATGCTTTTGTAGAACTTGGTAAAAAGGCCAAAAATGTTTCACGCCTGAGTAGTGGCAAAGGTGTAGGAGTCAGAGTCGGAAGAACTATGGAGTGTAAGTCTGAGTCAGTCTATGTTGATATCAGTAGATGTAGTCTGTTTATTGCAAGAATGTATCAGTGTAGTTATGCATGCCCTGTGGAGAGAACTTAGTTCTTGTCAGTATTTCTTCAGTATAGTCAAAAGAACACCTCTACGTGTCTCCTTAAACACATAGAGGAGAATTTCTCTCAAACATGCACCTAGAAGTATGATTTCTGGTTCATGTTAAATTTACTACATATTTTCATATTATCCTCCAAAGCAACTATATAAATTTATGCTTTGATTTTAGTGTATGAAAGTTTTCCTTTACCCTTACTTTTGTGAACAAAAGAGATTATCTTTCTGATTGAGGATGGGATGCTATTTATTATTTTATTTATTAATGTTTATTTTATTTATTTTTTGCTGGTTGTTAGTGAGACTGGGTAACTTTTTAAATTGCATTTTAGGTTTTGGGGTACATGTGAAGAACACGCAAGATAGTTGCATAGGTACACACGTGGCATTGTGATTTGCTGCCTTCCTCCCCTTCACCTATATCTGGCATTTCTCCCCATGCTCTCTCTCCCTACCCACCGCTATCCCTCCCCTATTTCCCCCAACAGACTCCAGTGTGTGATGCTCCCCTCCCTGTGTCCATGTGTTCTCATTGTTCAACACCCACTTATGAGTGAGAACTTGCAGTGTTTGATTTTCTGTTCTTGTGTCAGTTTGCTGAGAATGATGGTCTCCAGGTTCATCCATGTCCCTACAAAGGACACAAACTCATCGTTTTGATGGCTGCATAATATTCCATGGTGTATATATGTCACATTTTCCCTGTCCAGTCTATCATCAATGGGCATTTGGGTTGGTTCCAGGTCTTTGCTATTGTAAACAGTGCTGCAATGAACATTCGTGTGCATGTGTCCTTATAGTAGAATGATTTATAATCCTTTGGATATATACCCAGTAATGGGATTGCTGGGTCAAATGGAATTTCTATTTCTAGGTCCTTGAGGAATCTCCACACTGTCTTCCACAATAGTTGAACTAATTTACACTCCCACCAACAGTGTAAAAGTGTTCCTATTTCTCCACATCCTCTCCAGCATCTGTTGCCTCCAGATTTTTTAATGATTGCCATTCTAACTGGCGTGAGATGGTATCTCAATGTAGTTTTGATTTGCATTTCTCTAATGTAACTTTTCATAACTGTATTAGCCATTATGTTTCCCTCTTCTGTGTATTGCCTCACATTTTCTTTGGCAGGCATTGCTAATTATCTCTCCTATCCCTCCTTCACTTCTTTATCAACGTGTTTTCATTTTATTTGAGATCCCAGTATGCCCAGGTAAACTTGTTTTCCCACCCTTCTCTTGAGTCTGGAGGAGGGCTGTGTAACCCAGCTCTGGAAAATGGAAAGTGGGAGTCACTGGGGTCTCTAGGTGAATTTTTAAAAGGCAGATATTTTACTTTTGTCCCTGGCACATCACTTCTGTTTATTTCTGGGGCACAGACCCAATATCTAGAGAAGGGGAAGAAGGCTGTTCTGGGTGAAGAGAAAGCCTATTGAACAGGAAAGAAGCCCAGCCCTTGATGACTTCCTCAGATGGCTGTGCTGACCTTAGATGGCCTCCCTCCAGACCTCTGATTATGAGAGGAAAATCAGCCCATATTCACTTAAGCCACTCTAACCATATTTCTTTAATAAGTAGCAACATGTCATATTAGTATAGTATCTTTGTCCTATTTCTAGTTTGTTTTTTCTTATTGATTTCCAAGAGTTCTTAATATATGATAGATAAAAATCCTTTGTCAGTTATATGTGCCACAAATATCTTCTCCCAGAGACAGATTTTGTTCTGGCTCCTTCTCTAATTTCACTATGTGTTCTGAAAACATTGCTTTCCCTTTCTAGGTCTTGGGTTTGTATTTTGTGAAATGAAGAGTACACAGTATCCAAGGACTTTTCCAGCCCTTATATTCTGAGTTCACCGATATGTGCTTAATAAACACATCTCTGAACAGCTGCCCAGACTGGCTGGTCAGCCACAGCCCGTCATCTTGATAAAACTCTTTCTGTCCCTACTGATCGATCACACAATCCAGACTGATTACTTAAGAGACTATTTGCAAACCATTCTGGTTAGCTGTAGAGTGATCCATCTTTTTGAGCCTGTATAAAAATACCCTTACAGCTATAGAGTTGAAAATTGTCTTACATTACCCAAGGCAAAAAAACATATATAGGCAAACAAAAGAACAATATTACAACATTCAGCACATGTAATATTAAACTAAATGGACATGAATTGTCTACAGAACTTGAAAATAGCATATTCTACTAATAGACAATAGAAGAAAATGGTGAGTAATTCTTGATATGTTTCAGAGATACTCATTAAGTTATTTTAAAGAACAACTTATTGAAGTAAAGTAGTTTGCTAGCTGTCAGTTTTGGGTTTGATTTAAAAGCAAATTGTGGATAAATCCTAAAAGACAAACAAAACAACAGGTAGATTATACTGTGTATTCGTTCACGATGGTCTGTTTTCCAGTGTTACTGAGAAAGAAAATTATTTAAAAACTGAGAAAAAAAACCTCCCATAAACTTCAGTTTTTCCTTTGTGCTTGTGTAGAAGCCTATATAGAAAGGATTATGAGAGACAGTTTGCATGAAATTGAGAGAATACGTTTTCAGGAGTCAGGACCATCTTGGACTTCCGTCTAGCAGCACCAGCCCCTACATGAGTACCGAGTTTGCCAAAGGGCTTTTCATGACCCTTTTATTTTCATTCCTATGCTCTTGAAGAGACGAACCTACCAAGCTGTCTAGAGCTGCAAGTCTCAAGTTCATAACAGTTTACATGAGGTTTACATGGGAACTGACCGCATGAATGCACTGACCTGATTCGAGTGAAGGATATCTCTGAGTAAGGAAATTTTGAATGCAGAGAATGGAAAAACAAACAGAAAAACCCGAAGGTGGTTAATCACTCCCATTCTTCCCTTACAACTCTGTGTATGGAAAAATCTAAGAGCTGCCCACTTTATCTCATCTCTCATCTCCTGACTCATTACCTTTTCTTTGTTATAAGTCCCCTACAGTTTTCTGGAGTCTGATGTAGGAGTTAGCCTAATGTCACTAACTGAACTGCATGGGTAGTCCTGACTTTCCAATGCTAGGTCTTGGGCTTCTCTCTTTCTCGTTCTCTGTGAGATACAGAAGAAAGACACCTGGACTTCTTCCTTAAATCCACACAGACTCCTGCTGCTGCCTTCTACCTATTTGTGGCAATGCTGACCCACCTTAGACAAGGTGCCAGCATGTCCCCCTGCTCCAGTGCCACCCAAACTGCAGCAGCAACACCCAGGAGGCCCACAAACTGGGACACCTCTTGGGGTAACTTAACTCTCCATGGTGGCCACTGGGAGCTGCTCCCCTTTCTTACTTTATTCTGGGTTCTATGTCTTGAGATTCTTACTTGCTGCTAGCAAAATGGATTCCCTTGTCTTTCCCTGCTTCATGTCTTCATTTTGGTGAGGGTCAGAGGTGGGTTAAGAGTCCTGAAGTCAATTTGTGTCTGGTGGATGCAACTTAATCCACAGCCCCACCTCCACAGGTCAGTTTAAGAGTAGTTAAGACCTGGTGTGGTGGCACAATCCTGTAACCGCAGCACTTTGGGAGGCCAAGGCCGGTGGGCCACCTGAGGTCAGGAGTTCATGACCAGCCTGACTAACATGGTGAAACCCCATTTCTACTAAATACAAAAAAGTTAGTCAGGAGTGGTGGCTCATGCCTGTAATCCAAGCTACTTGGGAAGCTGAGACAGGAGAATGACTTGTACCTGGGAGGCGGAGGTTGCAGTGAGCCGAGATCCCACCAGTGCACTCCAGCCTGGGCAACAAGAGTGAAACTGTCTTAAAAGAAAAAAAAATGGGTAGTTGAACACAGACCTGAGAAACCCTCCCTTGCAAGGTCTTGCAAGGTGTTGGGTCCTGGCATTACTTCTGCCCCTCATCCCAGGCTCCTTGCTCACTGATGAAGGGGAATCCTCAGTGCACCCACCACTGGCTGCATACCTCCAGGAATCTCTTCCATTTTCTCCTCTCCTCTCACTTTACTTACTATTGTCTGTGAATCTGAACAGACTTCTTCAAACTCCAATTTTTGGCCAGCGTTCAATTATTTCCTTTTCTGTACATGTTTGTGTGACAGACTAGCAATGATTTCCATAAAGATTCATAAGAGGTCTTTTTGTGAATTTGTTGAGTATATTGATTCTTTTTCTCTTGGAATGGGGCAGTAGAAACCTTTAATGCCCTTTTCTATATTTATGGGACCATCTGAGTTTACCAGGACTGCTGGTTAAGTGTTTCCAGCCCACTGAAGTTTTTGATATAAATTCTGAAATGTACATCTAACTTGATTTAGAAAATGCCCCCCCCAACACACACACAAAGAGTAAAAAACTACCCTGTTCTCCTTTGTTGAGTAATCAATCCATTCATTTCTTCCCCGATTAACATCTTGTGGATGCCAGCCTTGATTTCCATGCTTATCTGTTCATTCATTATGAAAATTAGATGAAGACCTGAAAGTGTCTATGTGAACAACCTACATACTATTTTTGTTTGTGTAAAAAGTTCATTCATTCTTCTCTGTTTTTCCATCATCCATATTTTATGCCAAAATAATATGTTTTCCATTACAGTAGTTTTATAGTCAGTTTTTATATCTGGTAAGGTAATCATGATTAATCTTTCAAAAAACAATCCTTGATATTTGTACTGATTTTTAAATATGGATTTATAATAATTTTGTCCTCAGAACCACCACATCAAGATATCACTAACAGTTAAGTCATACCCATTGTATTGGAAATAGTGATAGCTTTGTAAAATTTCATTTTTCCATTGAGTTATATAGAAGTATATATCTTCATTTATTAAAATGTCCCAGTAAGATTTGCTAGTCACGTTCACCAGAGAAACATAAATGGCAGCACATATATCTGTTACCTAAGTTGGCCCATAAAGGTACCCATTGCAATAAGGTTTTTTACTTTTCTTCAAATCCTGTGCATATTTTTAAAGTTTATTCCATAATATTTCATGTTTTTGCTTGCTATTACAAATGAGGATGTTTCCTCACACTATGTTTTTAAAATAGAACATTCTGGTGTAAGTAATGCATATAAAACTTGTAGAACAGTTCTTGGCATATGAAAAAGTCTTAATGAATGCTGTTGTTCTGTGTATATTTATTTTCCATCCAGGTACCTGTCTTAGTCTATTTTATGTTGCTGTAACAGGATACCAGACTAGGTAATTTATAAAAAGCAAAGCCTTATTTCTGACAGTTCTTGGGGGCCGAGAAGTCCAAAAGCATGGTGCCAGCATCTGGTGAGGGTCTTCATGCTGTGTGATAACATGGCAGAAGTGCAAGTGAGAACGAGAAATAGGGAGAGAAAAGTGGGCCACGCTCATCCTTTTATGAGCCCACTTCCAGGATAACTAACCCACTTCTACAATAATGGCATTGATCCACTGACCTAATTACCTCTTAAAGGCCCCACTTTTTAATAACATTATAATATGAATTAAGTTTCAACATAAGTTTTGGAGAGAACATTTAAACCATAGCAACTCTTAATACTCTCATACCAGTTTTAAATTTTCCTTCTGTTAAATATTTAATTTTATATTTATAAATAATATAGTCTATAATATGTTTAATTTTTACCCATTATTTCAATAAATGCCTTGACAAATGGAGTTGCCTGAAAGTAAAAATCATCTGCATGGCAAAACAAAACAAAACAAAAGAATGAAGAGGTGACAGTCCACAGATTGGGAGAAAATATTTGCAAATCATACATTGGAAAAGACACTAATATAAAAAAATACATTAGGAACTCAAACTACTCAGTAAAAAGAACATGAATAACCTTATTAAAAATGGGTAAAGGACCAAACATTTCTCAGAAAAAGACATACCAATGGCTAACAGACATATTAAAAATGATCAATATCTCTAATCATCATAAAAGGCAAATTAAAACCACAATAAAAATCACCTCATACCTGTTAAAATAGCTACTATCAAGAAGATGAAAAAGTAAGGGTTGGTGAGGCTGCGGAGAAAACAGAGCTCTTGTGCTCTTGTACACTGTTGGTAGGGATGTAAATCAATAAATGCATTGCTTATTGTTTTGGCTGGATCCTCAAAAACACATCTTAATAGTATTAACAGAAGAAGACATCTTGGTTTTATTCCTGAGAGTAAAGGGAACCCCCTTCTTGCATGTTAATTTTCTCCACTAAATTTTCTTTGTTTTATTTGGGGACAATTTTTCACTTTGTTTGTCCTGGCCTCTTTCATACTTCGTATTTTTCTTATTTTCAGGCCACCCTTAGTTGTCTATTTTTAGCAATGTGACAATAAAAAGCCATTTGGCAACCCTTCCTACAAGAGCAGAGCTTTTAGTCTGATGGACTTTACTGAAGAGTGATGGGGGTGGGAAATTTTTGTGATGCTGCCTCAAATGTCAGAAATTAGGGCCTTTCAATTTCTCCAGCTTTTAGATCTCTTGGACTCCTTTATTTGAAAGCGTTAGCAAGGGCTTCGGGAGTGTTGCATACAGGGTGGGTGCGGAATTAACTATACAGACTCTAAGTGACTTCTTTTTGCTGTCAGGCTCATGTCTTATTCTTTCTTTTTCTTCTGTACCTTGTACCTAATCTTTCTGAGATTCTGAAGGGGTTGGATAGCTTTTTGTCCTGGATTATCATTTTAAATTTTAATTGGCGGGTTGTTTGTTTTTGTTTTTTGAGACAAAGTCTTGACCCGTCACCCAGGCTGGAGTACAGTGAGGCAATCTCGGCTCACTGCAACCTCCACTTCCAGAGTGCAAGTGATTCTAGTGCATCAGCCTCCCAAGCAGCTGGTACTATAGGTATCCATCACTATGCCCAACTAATTTTTGTATTTTTAGTACAGAGACAGGGTTTCACCATGTTGGCCAGGCTGATCTGGAACTCCTGACCTCAGGTGATCAGCTTGCCTTGGTTTTCCAAAGTACTGGAATTACAGGCGTGAGCCATTGTGCCCAGCCAATTTCTAATAAGTCTTTAAATACAGTAATTTTGTTAGTTGCTTGATTTAGTCTTCTAACATGTAAAAACTTTAATTTCTAATCTTCTAAAAGCTTTTAAAATTAGGAATTTCAATGCCTTTTGAAAACTCTTGATTTTTGAATTGTTTTTATTATTTACCCATTATTAAACTTTTCCTCCTCATTCCCTAAGTCTTCAACACTAATTGAGTATTTGATATTCTGTAGATGCTTCTTAGAGAATACAAAACTAAGTAGAAGATACCCTGGGCCATCACAAAGCTTTTAATATAATTGAGAACCTGTTTAAACAATTAAGTATAATTAAATAAGTGTAAAATAGATGTACAGGGAAAATGCTGTGGGGATCAAAGGAAGAAGCAATTAATTAGAAGTGAGAATATTAGGGCAAGTTCCGCATTGCTGTTGTCATCTGGGTTGGAGTTTGAAGCATGAGAATCTCTTTTCTATAGTACTAACAGGGAGTTGTGATGGACTTGCAATAATATTCTGGGCCAAAGGAAGAGTAGGAGAAAACCAAAAGTGTGGGGAAAAAGTGAGGATACATGGACAATGGCAAATAACCTTCTCTGGTTGTTCTTTAAGCTGTATGGAAGAGGAGATGTATTTCAAAGTTGAAGGAGTCAGGTTGATGAAAGCCTTGAAGGGTTTTTTTCTTCGTGCCATGTGTGTGCACATTCAGACTTGTCAAATAGTTTTTATAATAGCAACATGATCAAAACTCTGCTTTACAAAGATAAATCTGGGGAAAGCATAAAGAATGGACTGGAAAGGTGAAAGATCAGAACCAGGGAGCCTGTTAAAAGGCCGGGGTTCAGAGAGAGATTAATAGAGCCCAAACTAAGGCATTGGGCATAGCAACTGGAAGAAAGGGATAGATAGGAAAGTCATTTGGTGTATGTGATAGAAATCACAGACTCATTGGAAATAAGGACTAATAAAAAACAGAAATGAAGAATACAGCAAGCTTTCCAGCCTGAGTAACACAGAGAGTTTCAGGATGATTCCCCTAAGTTAACACAAGAAGTGAACAGAAGGGAATAAAGGAAAGGTAATAGAATGTTCATGAAAGATACCATGTTAGGAAGTACCACTCAAAGCTTTTCTGCTCACAGGGAGGAAAAACTTTCCTACACTTTAGAGTAGTCAAAATTTCTCCATGTGGAGCAAAGTTCTAGCTTCATTATATCGCTGCTATACCTAAGAAGTTCCAGAATTTGAGGAAGAATAACTTGGAGACTCACTTAGACTATAATAAAAAACCAGATTATAGATACCTGAATAATAAAATGCAATTTGAAATGCTGGCTTTTCAACAAAGACACTTGAGGGTGAGGTTTACACATACATACACACAACACATGAACACACACTCGCTTGTAGTTGGCCATTCACGGTGGGAAAATCGCATTACTAAGAATCTGGGTGCTCTTCAACCCAGGACTGAAAGACAAAATTGACTGCCTTGGAATCACCATTGCGCTAAAATTATGTTGTAATGCAACTGTGCATGACTACGTAACTTAAGGCTGTGCCACAGAAAGGTAACCCCGAGCTTCTTTCTTCCATCCATTCAGAACAAGCAGAGATGCCCTCTTAATTTCTTGGATGCCTAATCATGGCCATAGATTAGTCTGTTATTCTGACTCCTCCTGGGCCACTGTGGAGTGATGCTGGCTGTCTCCTTAGAACAGAGGAAACTGTTCTGGGAGGCAGAGTTGAATACCCAGCACTAAAAGCGCTGCTCGCTACCCCTAACTCTAAATCATACTGGGCTCTCCCAGAAGCATGGTGTCAAGAAAAGCAAGGAGATGGGGGTTGGGAGTAAGGAACTTCTCTTGTGGCTAGAATTTCTGTGAGAGCTGAACTTTGCCACTCTGATTCCTAAAAAACCTGACTTCCCAAGGGCAGTAATGCGGCCCCTAGAGAAAATAAACAAGGGCAGAAACGCATTCTTTCTGAAAAGAAGAATGTCTAGCTCTCTGTGTCACTTTGAGTATCCACTTTTGCCAAATGATCTATCCACGCTATTCAGATTGAGCTAATATAACTATCAGCCACAATTTGCTAATTTCCCTTTTCTGATTTCCTGATCAGGGCGAGTGTCCCCTTCTAAAACTCTTCAAGCCACTTGTTGTTCTTTGGAGGTATCAACTTTTCCTTTCTCCTACCTGCCATCTACTATACTTCTTGAAATTTTCCATCCTTAGTTATATTAATTAGTCCAGGATTTCCTTGATACTGATTTTGTAACCACACTATAACTTTGTTAAAACATTCTTCCACAGTGTAATTTCCCTTGGGTACTACCATGACCTGAGGAAGATCTATAATGGAGAGACTCTGAGTGAGGATAACAATAATAAAATTTTGCACTTAGTCCAAAATCTTATGAATGAGAAGCTTCAGAACATTTTTGTGGTTACCTCTATAGCATTAGGCAAAAGCTAACCTCTGATCTTCAGATGGTAGACTACAAAGGCTGGGCTGATGTTACAAAGCCACTTAGTGTGGGAGCCAGGGTTTTAGGTAATGCACATCCCCTTGAAGGCCTTAAAACAGAGAATGCCTGCTCATGCAAGACACAGCAAGCTGGTAGGACCTGGCCTCTATCCTACTTGGTATGGCATCATGAAAAAATACTATGCCTGTCTGTACAACAGATCAGCGTCTCCTTAACAATACCCATTTTCTTTTTGCCAGAAAGTAGTTTATATACTGAAGGTATTAGTCATTATAATCTTTTATAATCCCTCAGTTTTGTATAGTACTTCTCAGTTTATAAAACTCTGCTCACACTTGATCTAATTTAAATCTTCCTATGACCTCAGACAGTATACTTTATTAACCTCCCTTTGCAAGTGTGAGGACTTAGAACCATGGGGATTAAAGCAACTTTTCCAGGGCCTTTGCTCCTCCTCATCAAGTACTTTGTCCAGTAAACCACAACTGCCCCATGATCAAGGACCTGGATACTCAATGCAAGCCTCAGGACTGGCTTGGACAACATGCATCAGCAGAGTTGCTCTTGATGCTCCTTTAGAACTGGGCTGTATGTCCTTGGTCGTCATGTTTCCACTGACATACATACACATTCTTTCCCTCCTTGCCTTAGTTACCAACTGCTCACCCCTCCAATCTCAGCTGAGTTGTTGATCCCTTTTGGAACGTTTCTCTGACCTCACTTACATCCACCTCACCCTTTACTCCGTCCTATAAAAACCTTCTCTTTTATGTAATTATGTGATAAATGTTTATGTCCCCTTGGAAGCCCTTGTGTGTCTATTGAGAAAGAGAAATCTGTTTTTGTTCATTGTTATGTCTCAGTGTCCAGCAGTTTCTACACCATAATAAGCACTCAATATATATGTTTTTGAATGGATCAATGAATAATTAAGTCTTACTTGAATAAGTTCACCCATGTGTTAGGAAAGCAATACTTTAATAATCTAGTGATGGAAATGTCTTTAAAGACTTTTTCCCCAACTAAGCACATTTTCTTATTGTGAAACAGACCATGAATCCAATTCCCCTGGTACTTAAACTATTCCGTGGAAGTATATGAAGCTACATAAAATTAGTTAAGTCAAGCAGAGGAGTATTTAAGAAGTTTCAGTTTGAGCACATAAAACTAGTTTCATCCGGAATGAATTATTGAATCTATCAAAGATATCAAGTTGTTTTCCCCACAAGAAGGCTAGCCACAGAAAGACTTTTATACTAGTGGATCAAATTGATTTCCAAGTATACATTTCAGTTTAAGGTAAAGGTAAATGTATCTCAACTGGCCCAAAACATAAATGTCAACTTGTGAGGCCCTTGTCTGGCATGCACAAACTTTTCTCATGAGGACACTGAATCATGAACTGACAATCTTATTTGTCCGTTTTCTCTTTGATGCTAATGCTGTAGCAGAAATGCATACTCATATTGTTATTTATAGGAAATCTGTCACAGAGAGGTTTGAGAGGTAACATAAAATTTATTATCTTTATCCATGCTTTTAATATCACTAACAGACAATTCAGTGAGAGCTGGTGTAATTCCCACTGTACAGACAGAGTAAACGAGGCAGAGCGCTTTGCTGGCTCTGTGCTTCAAGAATTAGATGAGCCAGAAAACATGCCTTTTGTGAAACAAGTTTCTTGCATTGACCTGTGAGAGGTTTTACTGTGAACTTTTGTTTTTTTTAAAAAGTGAATTTGCAGTGAAAGATTATCTGAGAATACAACCAGTGAAGAGCTGTAGGAAGCTGCACGGAGGTTGCTACATGACACTCCTATTGCTCTAGTGGGAGGCAGCCCAGCAGAAAGGGAAGAACTGGGAGCTGGGAGACCTGGGTTGCAGTTCTAGTTTGCAGCAACTTTCTGTCTAATCATTGGCAAGCACTTTACTACTCTGGCTCACAGTTTTTATATCTATAAAATGAGTAAAATAAATTATGTATGGTTCCAAATGTGAAATTGCTGCTGTGTTGCATCAGAAGGACCAGGGACTTTTTAAAATACAGATTTCTGGTTCCTTTCCAAGATTTAACATATCAGAACCTTTGGGAGAAGAGTCAAAACTTGGGAATCCATATTTTTAATAGCTCCATAGATGATTCTTGCAAATTAATGAAATATAGCTGGAATATGTCCAGTCACAGACTGTAAGCTCTGGCTCCTACATTCAACAACCTAATCACAGTCCATATCTCCAGGGCAGCAGTGGAGAAGTATCCCTGGTTTTGATAGAGTACAACTGTTTATCAGGATGTACTGTCTGGGATGGTTAATAGGTACAAAAAAAACCGTAAAAATAATTAATAAGAACTAATATTTGATAGCATAACAGGTTGACTAGTCAATAATAACTTAATTATGCCAAATGTGGGTGAAGGGGAGAAAGGAAGCAAAACACACTGCCATGTGTGTACCTACGCAACTGTCTTGGATGTTCTGCTCATGTACCCCAAAACCTAAAATGCAATAAAAAATTTTAAAAAATAACTTAATTTTACATTTTAAATAATGAAGAGTGTTTGTAACACAAAGAATAAATGATTAATGGGATGGATATCCCATTTTCTATGGTGTGACTATTTCACATTGCATGCCTGTATCAAAACATCTCATGTATCCCACAGTTATATGCACCTCATACATACCCACAAAAATAAAAATTTGAAAAAATTTGAAAAAGATGTAATGCCTGGATTTTTTTAGGCCATGCATAATTTGAGGAATACAGAGCTAAACCATTACTAGTCTCTTCAGGGTCAATACATGTTATAAAATAGAAATGTGACATAGCTCTGCCAACAAAGAAGACCCATGAAAAACTTTTGAGAAGACTGTCATTCACATCTTGCGTCTTAGGAAGTTATCTCTTGCAGTAGGTTGGTGGACTACCTGTTGCTGCCACCTAGGCAATGGGTCATGAGCACCAGAACCAGGGCAGTGACCTACTGCATCCCTAAATCAAGCCAAAGACTGTCAAGTTGACCCTACTGCCATTTAGAATGAATGGTGGCACTTCAGAGGCACAGTGTGTGTGCGTGTGTGTGTGTGTGTGTGTGTGTATGTGTGTGTATTCTTCTATCCCACTGTTTTTCTTAGACATTTAAGGATATTTGTTTTCTTTCATGTACCTAGATGTGGTGTATGTATGTACGTGTATTTAAGCAGTTTTGGTGGTATTTTGGGACGTAGGATCCAGAACTGCTCAAAATGCCAGTGGGAATTTGGAACTGGGAAAGTGATAATTTGCAGACTTATATTTCTTTCATTTAAACAACTGACTCATAGTTAAGACATACTTTCAGCATACTGTGTATAATTAACTTTATTTCCTTTGAAAACCTTTAAGTTTAGAATCAAGATAATGGTTTTTAGTTAAGACCCTTTCACACAACATTTTTAAAAATTGAAATGATTCTTAGTGTTAAAACCTTTACATTTCATAGAAATAGAATTTTTTCAAGAAAAAAATTCACCATTAGACAATCATTTTCCCAAAAGAAAGTAAAATCTTTTATGTCGTAAGAGAGTAAAAAGTAAATTTTTCTATGTATTTTAATGAAGGGTTTCTAGTCAAACAACCCTTGCTTGTATATTGAAGCCAGAATTTTTAAAAGCCAATTAATGTTTGGGTATTTAGCTCATCTTGGCTTGTTTTTCTTGTTGTACCTCCTGACAGTTTATCCTGATACAAAAGATAACAGTTTAAGCAGTTTATGTGAATATTCATATTTGCATCTTAATTTCTGCTCTGAAAATCTTGTTTTAGGGAACTTATGGGTTGTGGAAATCTCTGTAAGATGGCTTTGGTCTAAACTACTTGGTTATCAAGATAACAGTTCAAGAACTAAGACAATTGATATTCATGATTGTGTTTGTTTCAGGCAATCAACACCATGGTTCCTTGAAGGTCTTCCAATTGGTAGCCTTCTGTAGGCCATATTGTCCACTCTTTCATGCTATCAACAAAAGATTCTCTGGCCTTTCTCTTTAGTTCCACAGAAATTTATTGAGATGCCATCATGGGCTCATTGCTATACCCAGTGCTTTTAGACAGAGATCTATGAGCTGCCTGGAAACACAGAGCCAACTACAGGCTTCTTTTGAAATTTCACAGTTGAAATATATGATATATTAACATTCACCTTGCAGGTGTGAGCATTTGGATCACCAATGCTGTGACCTCGCTATGTGAACGAGAGCTTCTACAGGAAGGAAGCTTACAAATGAGCTGCATGGATCCCCATTTTGCTAAAATCAAATAGGACCTTTCCTCTTTGTTGAACGCCGTAATACACAAGAAATAAGCCAGCAGGATGTGCATGTCTAAGCTACTCATTCTTTTCACCCAATTCAAAGAGAGCCAGTTTCATAACCTTTATTCTGCAGGAAAAAAATTCACCATTAGACAACCATTTTCCCAAAAGAAAGTAAAATCTTTTATGTCGTAAGAGAGTAAAAAGTAAATTTTTCTATGTATTTTAATGAAGGGTTTCTAGTCAAACAACCCATGCTTCTCATCAGAAGTTGTCTTTATATAGGAGAAATAACCCAGACTTTGGTGTCAAACATACCTCAGTTCTAATTCTGAATCCAGAACTTAATGGCTCTTGCCTTTTCATATTACTTATGCACTGAACTTCCATTGTTTTATTCATGAAATACAGATAATTTATGGGACTATTTTGAGGATTAAATATTAATTTTGAAAAAGCTACTGTACTCAGCTTGTGTAAGTCTATTGAGTACCACCTAAACACATTCCCAAATTGTCTCAGGAATAGTTGTGTGTGTGTGTGTGTGTGTGTGTGTGTGTGAATACATGTGCATGTAAATTTTTGTAGCAGAATAAGGATGGGCTGGGCACTGGAGATGTGGGTTTCAGGCTCTCTCTCTTTCTGTCTCTGTCTTTTCATCTTAGCCTCAGTTTCCTCATCTTTAAAAGGAACGTACCTCAGGCAGATGTCATGATGACTAGTTGAGATAATCTATGTAAAATGCCTAGAACATGGCCAACACTCTGTGTGAATACTAGTTTTCTTCCCCTTTCCCTGTATGCCTTTGCATATGGAGAGAAAGGGTGAGCAGGAGAAAATTAAACGTAGTATATTTCACACTTGCAAAATTATTTCCTAATTATGCTACTGATGATATTGAACATCCTTGCTTATTTTGAACAGCAAAAATCACTTATACATATTATCTCCGGTAATTCTTCCTCCAGCCTTTCTGAGAGATGCTGTTATTACCTCTGTTTCATAGATAGCAAGGTTCAGAGATTTAGGTAACTCACCTGAGATTGAACACAGGTCTCCCAGATTCCAATCCAAACAGTGCGTTCAAGCGTTTGCTTTTCTGCTTCTCTAACGAAGCTTCCTTGTCCTTTATTCACCAGCACTTCTGTTTTTTGTTTTGTTTTTGTTTGTTTGTCTTTTACTAATCTTTAAATCTTTAAATTTAGACCAGAAAGAGTACTGTCTTAAAAATATAGACAGGGAGTGTAAATTAGTTCAACCATTGTGGAAGACACTGTGGCGATTTCTCAAGGACCTAGAAATAGAAATTCCATTTGACCCAGCAATCCCATTACTGGGTACACAGCCAAAGGATTAAAAGTTGTTCTACTATAAGGACACATGCACATGAATGTTCATTGCAGCACTGTTTACAATAGCAAAGACCTGGAACCAACCCAAATGCCCATTGATGATAGACTGGACAGGGAAAATGTGGCACATATACATCATGGAATATCATGCAGCCATCAAAAACGATGAGTTTGTGTCCTTTGTAGGGACATGGATGAACCTGGAGACCATCATTCTCAGCAAACTGACACAAGAACAGAAAATGAAATACTGCATGTTCTCACTCATAGGCGGGTGTTGAACAATGAGAACACATGGGCACAGGGAGGGGAGCACTACACACTGGGGTCTGTTGGGGGGAATAGTCGAGGGACAGCGGAGGGTGGGGAGTTGGGGAGAGATAGCGTGGGGAGAAATGCCAGATATAGGTGATGGGGAGGAAGGCAGCAAATCACACTGCTATGTGTGTACCTATGCAACTATCTTTCATGTTCTTCATATGTACCCAAAAATCTAAAATGCAAAAAAAAAAAAAAAAAAAAAACATATAGACAGGAGTAACCTCAGCTGTCTTTAGACCTGTGCTAGTCTAGAAGGTATCATTGTTTTCAGCCTGAGTATTTGATTGCTCCTTTTATAAATACATAATTGACATGCACTGAGGAAAAAAGACAGCACTGCACTTTTTCATTTGCTTTGCAGCAAAGGTATATGGTTTTGAGAAACCTTACCCTTAAATGATTAGACAGCTTGTGTGACTAATAAGAATATTGTCCCTAAAGGAAAGTGAAACATCTTACGAATACAAGAGCACTCAATTAGAGTTTTAAATTAGAATGTAATTAGGTGTTTTCTTTCCCTTTTTTTGAGGAAGAAAAAGAGCGAGCTTTTAATCTTTTAGGTGGCCTAATTTTGGTGAAAAAACAATTTTAGAAAGTGTTTAAATTTAAGAAGCAACTCTATGTGTTGCTTAATTTTGGACCTAGTCCAATCCATGAAGAACTAGAAGGAGATAAGTTTGCTTATACCTGGCTTTTTAAGTCACTTCATTTTATAATTCAAAACAGGGATGAGCTGTTGATATGGATTACTGCACTCAGTATAATGAAATTGTCAATATGCTTAGAGATGCACGGCATGTAATCAGACATGTAGAGAAATAGCCCATTCAACCTCTGAAACGAAAGATTTGCCTTTGAGACCATGACTGTACAAAAGCAACCATGCTCTTTATTTAGGAAATAAACTGAAAAAGTGGTAGATCTCTTAGCGTGAAACCAAATGTACTCTTTGACACAAAACACTCTCCTTTATACTTTCCACGGACATTTTCCAGGTGGATAAATAAAAGGTTACTGTTTGATTCTGGTAGGCCAGGCTCTTATCTTGACTGATCAATAATATTATACTTCCTATGACTTTACAGAGAAGAACAACATGGACAATAAAGACCAGTGTGGTTATTTGTAAATCTCTTCTTTTGAGAGGTCCCCTGTTATCTATCACCTGAATTGGCACAAAACAACTTCTGGGGTTCATATGTTCTCAACAATGATTCAAGTCTTAGCAAATTTCAGAAACAATCTAAAGAGGAAATAAACAGCCTTTTGTTTAACTTGGATCAATTTCTCCTTTTGGTAAGAATCTGTTCCCATCCTGTGTATTTCTTGTCTGCACTATCATTTGAACTTAGATGTTTTCTGATAGGAACATTAGTAAAAACTATCAACTGGGCCCTGAAATGTTCTGGGTATGGTTGTAATTGCTTTACACTTACATTTTATCTAATGCTTTAAATGTCATCAAGGTGTTTTGTTTCTCCATTCTATGAGTGATTGAAGAAGCAAAGTGACTTGCAATTTCCATAAATATTATATGGTAAAAGTTAGGTTTACCGGCCTTCATTCTTAATCATACAGATATACTCATTGAGGATTGCTCTTAATTATACAGGTAGACTTATTAGGGATTATGAGGTGGGGTCTAGCTCATTCTGCTAGTATTCTTCGCGGTCAGACCCACCATCAGTTACTGGCTATGCTTTCCTAAAGCCAGTCATACCAACACGAATTTGGTTAGGAAAAGTTTCCTAGAATCCAGGAAATACAGAGTTTCAAAAAATGCTAGAGGTCACAGGATCCAGTTCCTCATATATACTTGTGAGAAACTGAAGACCAGGAAGACAAACAAATGAATAAACCAACTACAACAAAAACCTTGTCAGGATTCACTCAGATGGTGAGTGGCAGCACTGAAATGAATATTTACTCCTTTCTGCTGTGTTCAAATCACGCTGCTTCCATATTACTGTTGATATATTTGCACCTTTCCTTGTTTCTAAGAACACATTGCAGAATTTTGCAGCATTCTTAAAGGTTCTTTAAAAAAAACTACATAGGAATTTTAAAACGCTTATTGAGAAAATAATTATAGATGAAAACACAAATAACTGGAATGCTATTTTGAGACATCTCAAACCAGGGTAGGAGGCTTAAAGTAACAGGGTGAACAAGTCACTGAATAAGGAGCTGGGAATGGCATTAAGAAATCGTACCATCCCATTAAATGTTTTCTGAAAACGCTCAGGTAGTGGGATTATTAGGGGGTATATGTTATGATTTTTGGTGATATAAACACAATTCTAGTATTTATTTGATGATATTAGTTTATATGTGCACATGTGTTTATATATATAAGTATATATGTCTGTACATATCTATGCATATTTATGTATATATATATTTTCAATATATATACATAATATATATATGTATATGTATCATTGGAAAAATATATATACATAAATATGCATGAAAACAACATTGGCCATGAAGATTGTCCCTACAACTCAAGGACTATTTGAAGTTTGAAGTCTTTCAGCCCAGACAACACTGGCTATTTTCACTTTTGTCTTCAACTATAAAAGCTGGGCTCTCTCTGCAGGAGTGGGTAAGTACAGCCTGTGGTGGAGAAGAGAGAAAAGTCTTTCAATGCAGTACAGGCTCTATCACAGTAGATGGGCCTCATTAGCCATTCTCAGCCTCATAGATAATGCAGTCGTGGATGGCATCGTTTGGTCTAGTGAAGAATTGCCCAGGAGATTGTGTTGACATCTGAGATTTATTTTAATCCTTTCTTGCAGATTTTATAATGAGCATTGTAACAAAGTACGCCGAAGAAGCATTACATATCTTATAAAATCTTAATAATACAAAAATTAGAAACGTTCTTCATGCATATGTTCAATTTGTTCAAATTACTGATTTCACTTTGCTGATTAGCATACAGTGCCCTGTGAGGGGACTCCGCCTTTAAGAAGTCATGCTCCCTGGCTTGCTCTGTGGGTTTTTAAATAAATAGTATGCATATTATGTTTACAGGCTGCTGACTGTCAAATCTTACAGTTTGAACTAAATGATGTAGAATGGACACATACCTATGCACATGGGTTCTTTTTTTCTTTCTCTTGGTCACTAAATCCTTATTGACTGTCTAGCTTGAGCATAAAAAATAAAGTGGAAAAAGAAGGCTTCAGAAATAAAGAGACATTTCCAATGTGGAGCAGAAGATGCATGAGGGGGACCTGTCTGGAAAAGCAAGTGATTCCTACAAGGGCCTGCAGCCGGAGTAGTCGCCGTAGCAAGAATGAGGGACCCAGGGTTGGATGCATGCCTTCTTTCCCTGAGTCCACACTGAATAGCTGCATGATCCCAAACAAAGAAGTCAATCGTTTTGCCCTCTTTTCTCAACTGGAAAATGAGATTAATGTCATCTACTTTATAGTGCTATTGTGAAGATGAAAGGGAATATTGTATGCAAAATTACCTAGCACAGAGGAGATAGATAGCCAGTAAAGTTTTTTACTTTTTCTCTTTCTGTTATTTAGTGGTAAGACTTCAAGCAACTCAGTATCCTTAAAATGCAGTAGTGTATGGCACATAGGTCATTGCAACACGTCTCCTTCATGAAACTCTTCCTGGCCTTGACCTGGCATCTCACGCAATGGTCTTCCTTTCTCCTTCCCTCTCCCAACCCAGAAATCAGGTTGTTCGTTTTTTCTTTCCCCCGATTTCTGTTTTCTTGATCCTCCAGGCTTCCTTTCCTCTCGAGTATCTACTTGCTTCCCTTTCCTTTCTACAGCTTTTTCTTTTTCTTTTTGATTATACTTTAAGTTCTGGGATACATGTGCAGAACATGCAGGTTTATTACATAGGTATACACGTCATAGTGGGTTGCTGCACCCATCACCCCGTCATCTGCATTAGATATTTCTTCTAATGCTATCCCTACCCTAGTCCCCCACCCTCCACCAGGTCCTGGTATGTGATGTTCTTCTCCTTGTGTTCTCATTGTTTAACTCCCACTTATGAGTGAGAACATGTGGTGTTTGGTTTTCTGTTCTTGTGTCAGTTTGCTGAGAATGATGGTTTCCAGGTTCACCCATGTACCTACAAAGGACACGAACTCATCATTTTTTATGGCTGCATAGTATTCCATGGTGTATATGTGCCACATTTTCCCTGTCCAGTCTATAACCGATGGGCATTTGGGATGGTTCCAGGTCTTTGCTATTGTAAACAGTGCTGCAATGAACATTCATGTACATGTGTCCTTATAGAAGAATGATTTATAATCCTTTGGCTGTGTACCCAGTAATGGGATTGCTGGGTCAAATCGAATTTCTATTTCTAGGTACTTGAGGAATTGCCACACTGTCTTCCACAATGGATGAACTAATTTATACTCCCACCAACAGTGTAAAACATTTCTTTAGATTCTATTCATCTCAAAACCTGTATGTATGTCTATAGGTACCCATGTATATTTATGTGCATACATTTTTTTAGTTCCTGTTGTATGCTGCTACTGTGTGACACTACTTTCAGGTCCCTTATTTTCCTGGTATCAAAATAGTATCACTGAAATCATTTTAATTTGGAGGCTTTCTTGATAATAAATAGGGATAAGAAAAACATGAACCATTAAAAAAGAAAAATATTCTGAAATCTCCCAAAATTCTTACTTATGCTCATATCAAGACTTTGTTATGATAATAACTGATTCTTTATTTTTTGTACTGTATTTTTTCTTCCACCTCTCCCCATCCAATCCAAGGGAATAATCAGGCTTTTTGACTGAAGGGTTTCCATTGTAAAGCCTGCCTGTAAGTCCTGTCCACCGTTCATCATGATCACCCCTGCCCAATCCTCACTATCCTTCAGACACTACAGATTTTGTTTTCTAAAGTTAAAGTAACTGAAGAGATATTTTAAGAGGAGGAAAAAGAGGCAAATACATTGAGCATTGGGAGAGGTGATAAGAAAATATTAGGAGAAATTGTTAAGGACTAGGAAGGAGATGGTGGCCTGAATTTGTCTGAACAAGGAGAAATGGTACAGAACTCCAGGGAAGTGGGGCAGACCTGCTTCCCAGGGAATCTGGGAACCCAGGAACTGAACTCAGCAATTGTAAACTGCAGACACCAGGGTTCCACGCTGGCAGGGTCTACTGTGCCCAACTGTAGCAAGGCAGCTCTGGAATGAATTTAATACATTATGAGTTACCATCACTCCCAGGACTTTCACACAACTCTGGAGTGGAAGGAAGGAGCTCCAATAATAATATAATGAAACTTCCTACCAGTCTAGTTGCATGAGAGCTTAGTGTTAGATTAAATTTTATTTAAGAACATGTGTGTGTGTGTGTGTATGTGTGTGTGTGTGTGTGGATGTGTGATTGTGTGTATTTATTATGTAACTTGCTAGAATCTGTTAAATACAATAAGAAAATAAATCAAGGAGTGTTGATGGGAAATGTTACAATTGGAAGAGGTTGGCATTTGAATATTGTAGACAGAGAAGATTTTACAAAAAAGAAAACACTTGAACCAAGTTTGGAAAAGGGTTAAGGAAAGAACTATAAAGAGATCCAAAGGAAACAGTATTACAGATAGAAGGAAGAGCACGATCTGTGAGACCTAGAGGTAGGAGCATGCCTGCTCTAATGAGAGGCACTGAGAAGTTGTAAAACTGCACCAGCCCTGGCCACATACAGCTATCGAGCACTTGAGGTGTGGCTAGCCTGAATTGAGATGTATTGTACGTATAAACTACACACCAGACTTCAGAGACTTCGTAACGAAAGAAAAACCTAAACTAAATCATATGCAGTTTGTATTGATTAAATGTTGAAAAAACAATATTTTGGCTATATTATGTCAAATGAAGTAGATTATTAAAGTTAATTACATCTGTTTTACACATTTTTTTGATGTTGCTACTGGAAAATTTAAAATTGCACTTCTTTCATGTAGCTACATTATATTCTTCTGGTAGTGCTGTTGTAGATGAGACCTGAAAGGTGATGATGCCCATTTTTTAATGCCTCCTAGGCCGTTATAAGATACTTGTATTTGTTCTAAGAGGGAGGCTATTAATTTCAAATTATTTATCAAAATTGGGATATCACTAAGAGCTTATTTTGTTATACTGCAATTTATATTATAGTATAATATACATATAACTATATATATAACAATATATACATACATATATGTATATACAGTATACTTATATGTATATACATACACATATATGTATGTATATATAGTTGAGGGTTTTGAGCAGAAGATGAACATAATCTACCATTTTTATAACCAGATCACACTGGCTACTCTTTTATAGGCTGTAGGAGGACAAGGATGAAATCAAGGGGACCTGTTAAAGGGCATTCCAATAATCCAGGCTAGAGATGGTGCTGACTGTGTAGTAGCATAGATAATGATATGTGGTCAGATACCAGAGATTTCTGATATATTCAAAGTGGGATATAAGAAAAACAGAATGAGGATTACTCCCCAGAATGTTTGTCTCAAATATCTATACAGATTTGTTTTTTATTCAGTGAGATGGAGAAGATGGAGAGAGTGGAACGGGGCAGAAGCTCAGGAGTTTAGCTTTGTATGTTAAGTTTGAAACACTTATTGGGCATCCAGGTAGACATTTATAGAGGCAGTTTGATACAAATCAGGGAGAGGTCTTGGCAGAAGATAAACTTCAGAGGATCATCTATATAAAATTTGGCATTTGGGTCTGGATGCGGTGGCCCATTTCTGTAATCCCAGCACTTTGAGAGGCCAAGTGGGTGAATCACCTCAGATGAGGAGTTCAAGACCAGCCTGGGCAATGTGGTGAAACCCCCTCTCTACTAAAAACACAAAAATTAATCTGGCATGGTGGCATGTGCCTGTAATCTCAGCTACTCAGGAGGCTGAGGCAGGAGGATCACTTGAACCCAGGAGGCAGAGATTGCAGTCAGCTGAGATAGTGCCACTGCATTCCAGCCTAGGTTACAAGAGTGAAACTCTGTCTCAATAAATAAATAAATTAATTAATAAATTAATAAAAATAAAGAAAGAAAAAGAGAAAAAATGGCGTTTGGTCCCAGGAGATTAAATGGTATCAACAAGGGAGCAAATTAGAGACAGGGAAGAACAGAGGCAGGAGGATCGAGGCAGGGGTCTCAGAGCATTCATGAGCAGAATTATTGCTATGGCTGCCCTGGAACACACTTCCTCGCACTGGCAGCTGGAGTTCTCATTGATGTAGACTTATTCAGAAGGAGAAACACTAGTACTAATTGGAAAGGTCCTGTTTGTCCTGAGCTGGATAGTTACAGTAGAAAGAGTGTTAATCAGTGTGAGAAAAGTCAGATGTAAAGTATATTCCCCCGTATATAGATATCACATTATTTAACTAGACAAATTATATTGCAATAAGCTCTTAGTTATATCCCAATTTTGGTAAATAATTTGAAATTTTAGCAAACTCAGTATCATAGTGTGACATCGATTATCTTAAAGGCTCCCTGCAATCTCTTAGTAAAATATTTATTTTATATCACCTTAATTTTTTAATGCTACCCAATATCAAATTTGAAGTCCAAATGAAGATGACAGGGTCTTAGAACTCTGCAATAGTGGAATCACTGTGACACAGACTTTCTAAATACACATTATGAAGACATTTTCAGGTGCTCTTGACCTTGTCCTCTGGAAAATATGCTCCTTATATGTCCACTTAGTACTATAATTTTTTTAACCATAGCCTCCAGGTTTCTGGGTCTCTTTTCCCCCTTGAACTGGATCAACATGTTCATTTCTTAAAGGTGAAGATTCCTCAGAGGAATAGAAGGTAGAGGCTGAGTGACCAAAAGCAGAATAATATTATCCTACTGCAGAATACCTAGGATATAATATCAAAAATTGGCTGCTTCTTCTAGAAGAAGGATTTTCCTCTATTCATCTAGCTTGGAAGTGAATAGAGTATGGGTAGCGAAGAATTTAGTCTCTGGGGCTGTACTTCCTGAGTTCAAACATTGGTTCTCCCATTCTGTAGTCATTTGATCTTCGGTAAAAATTTAATCTCTGTATTTCATATTTCTCATCTGTACAATGGGAAGAATATTGTTATTGACATCATAGAGTTGTTGAAAGGATTAAAATGACTTAATGCTTGTTAAACCTTATAATACTGCCTAGCTAAGCACTCTGTACATGTTAACTATTTTTATTTTCTATGTACACATTGCACTTTGTATTCTGAAATTGCTGTGATCAGGAAGTATTTGTTCCTATTTTGCACACAAAAAAGATCAATTTTAGTTTCTGAGCCCTCATCCTTTTGAAATTGAGGATGTCATTAAAGCCCAAATTTTGCAGTATTTCCTACTGCCTTGAGTCCTCAGGCCATTAGTCATAGACTCACATGAATTAATTAAAGACCATTCTTTGTTATAACCCTTTTGATTCCTTTATGTCCCCAACTTCTGCTGCTTTTGTGCTACATACCACATTGTCATTTCTTCTGGGGGCTTTCCATGTCCTTTAGGTACAATGAGAACATAATTCAATAGTTCAAGATGGTGTAACAAAGATCAGATTTGCCTGAAACCACTACAAAATGGATATAATACATAAAACATGCTTTGTGGGACAATGAACACCAGGCAGTGAAATTCAGTGATACCTGAAAGACAGCACACAGTGTGAGTCCTACAATTGCCCCAGTTTATGGCCAGGAGAGAGTTTCCAAGCTTTAGTGCAGAAGAGGGCACCCAGGCGGAGTCTGGCATACTCCTGGAGCTGAGGAGATGGATCTGAGACCCTGGTAAAACCAAAACAGCTAGAGTTTGCTGGACAGAGTACTAGAGAAGAGAGAGCTGCACACAGAGAGAATTCCAGAGAACTGCAGAGGGTTCTCTATCATTCAAATGAATATTCATGTACACATGCATGTGAGGAAGCGACCCAACATCAAGAAAAGAACCACCTGAAGGATTAGAGGCAGCATTTTCAACATTCAAACAGGTCTGGGAATAGTGCCTGTTCCCATCACCCATGCTGAAAAACCTCAAGATTTATGCAGCATTCAATAGAATATTTAGGAGGATCTTGCATCAGAAGTGGGAAAAATTAGTCCAAGGCTGAGCACAGCTCTGATCTCACATAAGGAATCATAAGTGCAAGACCCAAAGGATCTAAGTACTTCCAAATAACTCCATCCTGGAACAAAGTTTCAAAATATTCATAGAAACACAAAATCTCCTAGCTTCAACAAGGTCATAACTAGGTTATACAGCAACCACTAAAAACTTACTGATTATGAAAAAAAGCAGAAATATCAATCAATTAAAGCCAAATCAGTAAAGACAAAGGTGTTAAATCTAGCAAATAAAGGCATAAATGAGCTATTCTATCTATATCACATATAGCTAAAAAATTAAATAGAGATGTAGAAAATATAAGAAAGAAATCAAACTTTTACAGCTGCAAATGTCAATGTCCAAGATAAAAAACATTCTGGACGCTAATAATGGTAGATTAGACACTGTAAATGAAAGTTCAGCGGACTCAAGTGCATAACGATAAAAACTATTAAAAATGAAATACAGATTTAAAAAACTAGAAAGAGAAAAATCACAAAGCATCAGTGGGGCAAATTGCAGTTGCCTGATATCTGTGTAATTGGAATCTCTGAAGAAGTAAGGAGGAAGAACATACATCCAAACAAATAATAACTGAACAGTTTTCATATTTGCTGAAAATTATAAACTTCCAGATTTTAAAAGCTCAATGAACGTCAAGCACAAGAAATGTGAGAAAGCTACAGCAAGGCATATAACAATCAGACTTCTCAACACCAATGATAAAGAGAAAAATATTATAAATAGTCAGAAGGAAGAGTAAGACATATGCTGTACGGAAAGAACAAGATAAGGACGACGAGATTTCCTATCAGAATCAGAAGAAGCAAGAAGGAAATGGAGCAACACTTTCAAGTACAGAAAGAAAAAAATGGATAATCTACAGTTCTAGACAGTGAAAATATCTTTAAAACCAAAGCTGAAATAAAGACTACCTTCATATCTAGAAGATTCACAGAATTTTATCACCAGCAGATCAGCAGTTTAAGAATGTTAAAGGAAGTCCAGTCCATAGGGCAGAAGGAGTATATCCCATAGAAATATGGATCAACACGAAGGACTGGAAACAGCCAAAATCAGTAACTGCAAAGGAAAAAATAGAAGTTTTTTATTTAAATCTTTTTAAATATAATTTAATCTTTAAACAAAAAAATGTAAAATCAATTTTATAATATATATACAAGTAAAATATGACAACAATAACACAAGGGTCAGAACAGAGAAATGGAAATGTACTACTGTGAAGTTCTTATGCTAGATATGAAGTGGTATCATATCACTTGAAGGTAGATTGTGACAAGTTAAAATATACACTACAAACCGTAAAGCAATCACTACGTTAAAGAGTGATAGCTAAGAAGCCAACAGAGGCAATCAAACAGAATCATCAATGTGCTGTCTAATAGTATGTTTTGTTTTAAATAAATATCTTGACACAGCACATCATGGCTTCTGGAAATCTATTCTTTTGAAAAACAGAAAAGTTAATTTTGAAGAAATAGAAAAACACCTGGGAAAGTGGAGACTAAATCAAGCTCAGAAAAGATGGATCTTACACTGATTCCAGGGTATGTCAATCATCTTTGTCATGCGAATAACCTGAAAACAATAAGTTTATCCCAAGACTGTTGTAGGGATTAGTTGGAATTTCCACAGGAAGTACAAGATTTGAATCAGGAAGCAATCCACTTCCTGATTCAAGTCTTATACTTCCTGTGGAAATCCTGATCCACTGCATAGGGCAGATTGCAAACTTAAGTGCTGGGTTTCATTTCCAACATTCAGCCCCCTGTATGAAGGCCCCGTAAGTCTGTAGGAATTGGCTTATAGTACTGATTTTGCTTTAGGTACTACCTAAAGCAAATCAGTCTCAACAACTAGCCTGTGTCTATTAAAATGCATTTTATGAAAATATATACGTTTTGTAAAAATGGGCCAGGTGTGGTGGCTCACGCCTGTAATCCCAGCACTTTGGAAGGCCGAGTTGGGTAATCACAAGGTTCAAGACCAGCCTGGCCAAGATGGTGAAACCCCGACTCTCCTAAAAATACAAAAACTAGCCAGGCACAGTGGTGGGCACCTGTAATCCCAGCTACTTGGGAGGCTGAGGCAGGAGAATCGCTTGGACCCAGGAGGTAGAGGTTGCAGTGAACCGAGATTGCGCCACTGCACTCTAGCCTGGGTGACAGGGCAAGACTCTGTCTCAAAAAAAAAAAAAAAAAAAAAAAAAATGAAGAAGAAGAAAAAGAAAGAAAGAAAGAAAAAAATAATAAAAATGACACAGCCTTACCAAAACAGTAAATGCCTTTCTACCTGCAGATGTCAACTAATTCCACAGATGGAAGAATATTAACTGAGAAAGCAGAGTCGGAGAAATATCAACTTAAAGTACCAACAATGAGATTCCTGTAATAGGGAGAGAATGTGACCTGCCTATCAGAGAATTCCAACCAGAGGGTGGAAGTGAGAAGTAGAATAGAAATCAGAGGCATTTTAGAGATATTATTAGTCTATATACACAACAGCTGTCAGCCCTTATTTTCTACTCCTGCTTGAAAAACACCTGACTGCTACATGTTTATTCCCCAGTCAAAACAACAGCAAAGCGTTTTGGGGTTTTGTTTTTTGCTTGTAAAACTGGAAGATATTGTTATGAGGAAGCAGAGTAGATAGTGTGAATGCTAGTCACCTTGAAAAAACCCTCCTCGTTCTGGCATTTGAGGAAGGCTACTTCCAGCATAATGGTGAGCCCATGCCCATTCCTGCTGAATTAAAACTTGCAGCTAATTAACGACCTCTCTCCTTCAGTAAATCTTTCTATTGCTTCATTTTTAAATGTGAAAAAATAACTGATGATCATCAGGCATCTGAGGAAACAATTCATGCAAATAGAAAAACTGATCAAAAGTAAAATGAAGTGACTCACAAACAGAGAATAACTTAAACATCTGAAATCCGTATTTATAAAAACCCAAGAAAATTTTACAGCTGTAAAACCAAATCAGGATGCTATTAAAAAGGATCCATCAGAAAATAAGAAAGAGCTCTTGTACATTTAAAATATCTTTGCCAAACTAAAAGAAGACAGCAAAAAGGTTGAAAAAAATGTTTAAAGACAAAGAAAACCACCTACACGTAGAGCAAAAGACAAGAAGTCAGAAAACATGGAGGAAAAGTAAATCATAAATTGAAGACAAGTTGGTTAGTTTCTGAAGAAGAAAGAAAAGGAAACAAGAGAAACTATCAATGTCCTCGGAAGGTGCTCAGGGAATATTTGAAGATTGGGAAAATTAACAGAATCTTGGGTTTGCTGTTTATGAATAATGTGAGGTTGGAGAAGTTGCTCATTCTGTCTGGAGTTTCTTCTTTTGCAGCACCATGAGTGTTGGGTATGAGGCTTTACATTTTGCAAATTATTTTGCATTTATTTTAACTACCTTTTTAAATTTAATAATTTTTATAAAATAGGGCATAGCCCTATAATGTAATATTATCATTACTGCAATAACTAGTATTAATTTTTAAAGCTAGGGCATTGATTAAAAAAATTCCCTTTTACCTATCACATGTGCAGACTGATGCTCCTACGTCCTATTTAAGGGATTACTTTATACTTTAAAAATGCTTTATTGAAAGGGTACTTCCCAGTGTACATTGGCCAGGCTACTCATGCCACATGGAATTATGATAGAGTTGATACATGTTGAAATTCCCTTTTCTTGTCAATTATTCTCTTTTGCTACTTCCCTTCTAGGCTCATTTAGAAACAAATGGAATTTACTTTATTGCAAACTATTGAATTTCAGGTAGCTTTGGCTAGCATACTTTATCTGTGAAGATTCAATTCATAAATACATTCATATGAATAGTTTTGTAATGCCAATCATTGCTTTTTGGCATTTTTTTTCTATTTTAAATAGAAGCTAATTGAAGGTAGCTTCAAAAAATCACATCCAAGTACCTTTTCCCAAAATCATATAAATTCTGAACCTAGGACACACTTAAGAGTTTACACAGTGTAATTCAGTATCCTCATGTTAGAAATCAGGAAAGTAATTAAGGACAAGATTGGTGAAATCTATTCTTCATGGCAGAGCCAAGGTTGATCCCAATTCTTCTAACACCTACAAGAATGTCCATTCTGGTAATTAAAAAAAAAAAAAAAAAGACCAACTATGTATTCTAAAAAGAAATACATAAATTCGTAAAAAGATAGGTATTTCCAAAGTAAATGCAAGTCTCCAGGGATGAACTAATCATGTGTACAGAAAGTGTCAAGTACAGTGTAAAAGCAATTAGCAAAATTGAAATATGTTCTTTATTCAAATCAGATAAGTTAGAACGTATGTTCCTACATGATATCATAAAGCCCTTCTATTTTCTAATCTTGTTACAGCATCACCAAAGGGTATTTTATTTTCTGTCTTACTTTCTACTTTTCTTGGTTTAGTAATCCTTTTAAAGGAAAAAAAAAACTCCCTAAAATTGAAGTGAATACATTTCATGCAGCATAATCAGCTTCTAAATCTACTTAACTGGAGCCCCATCATGCATTTAGTGCACTGAATGAATGGCACAAATGGGAAACGTATTATAATGAGGACCGGGTGAATTTTGTGAGACTAAAACTTCACTTTCCTTAAATGTTTTTAAGCCTCTGATTTTGTAGTCAAGTATAACTCGATTTGCATAGCTCCTTATTTGCATTTGACCTAGACACCTGCATTGCTTTTTGGAGAATTCTACTTTTATGGTGCTTTCGAACACTTCGCTGCCACCCCACTATGACAAAATGCATTGTGCTTGCATTTTGATCTTTGAGGGGTGCACAGTGTGAAGATTTTTAACTTTTCACTTGTATTCATTTACGTTAGAACAAGTTGTTTACTTACATTACAAGGCTGTTTTGCTTTTCATGGGTTTATTTCCTTGTTCATTTTTGAAAAGACTAGTTTCTGTTTTAGAGTTGTGGACTTTTTGTGACAATAGACTACAAATTACAACTATGGATACTGTCAATGTTCATGTCAACACAAAGGGCATCCCACTTCTGCTGTACTAATATCTAGATTACATTTTTCTGTCTTCATTGATCTTGAGGAAATAAATATTCAAAACTCACGTGTCCTAAATTCAACTTAGGTTTCCCACTTCACTTTGCTATAAAACAGTGCATTACTCTAAATGCCATCGTTGTTCTTTTTTTTTTTTCCAGTTTGAAAACATGGGAATTACCTTGATTCTTTTCTTTCCCACCCTCCCACATGCAATCAATCCCAAGTTCAAATGAATTGGCCTCCTTCAGAGGAGAGATTCGGTATGTTGCTTTGCTTCTCCATTCCCATAGCCCTTGTCTCTATTCAGGCCCACATCATTCTGCCAATACACCAGTTCAGCATCCAATTTTCCTCCTTTTCATTGTAGTATTTTTTCCAGAATTAAAGTGGAAGTAGCACCCTGCCTTGTTCAACACGAGAAATGCAAAATATCCTGATTGCTTTTAGGATTAAAAAAATAAACACTTTCATGCTATACATGACATCTTCCAAATCTGGCCTCTAACTCCTTCTTCAACCTCATACTGCTCACTGATTTAGCCTCATTTGACTCTTCAGCCATACGAAATTTCTTCTTAGATATCATTGTATTGGTCCTTCACTTACTTCTGAACCTGTGTATATACTTCCCCTAGAATTCCCACTTCCTGACTGCATGGCTAGTGGTATATGTCAAGAAGAATAATGGGTTTTCAGAGTATAGGTGACAATATAGGGTGTTCATTCCAGTCTTCCCACCTATTAACTGTGGGTCCTTGACCAAGTTACTGAGGGGAACCAAGTGTCAGTTTCTCATCTCAAAATTTGTGATAGTAATACTGTCTACCTCGATGGATTTTTGTGAGGAGTATGTGTGTAAAGAGTGACGTGTTGTGTCTGGAACATGGTGATCAATGAACATTAGCTGTTATCAATGCTAATAACTGGAAATAATAAGCCATTTTCATCAAAGAAGATCAAAGCTACTAAAGATATCCTGTTGTATTTCATAAAAACTGCCTAGAGGTAAACTTGATAGCTACGGAAAAAAAAAAAAAAAAGAAAGAAAGAAAAGAAATTGCTTTTTCTCTACTATGCCTTAAATAATCTTCTAATCTGTAAGTCTAATCTGCGATTATATATAACGTAATTCATCTTCTATGGATTTCCGTGGAAAGAGCTGAGAAATTACAGCCACCAAGAACATATTGACTGCTAGACATTATTTATTTGATTAATAAATTAAAAACTTCTGAGGCTCATTCTCTTGAATTTTCTTGCAGAGGGGAAGAGTCATTGGTAATTTCCTGGCCCTACAAAGACAGGTTTCACAGGGGGCATCTCCAGAGAGGTACAAGGTGCAACTGAGTCTTTAGTCCAGAAAACCCCTGCTGTTTCCACACTCTGCCTTCTTCTTTCTTATCTTGGTTAGCCATTCCTATTATTTTTACTTTGCCTCTGGGTTCAGACTCCAGGGCCTGCTGGAGGGGACTGGGGGTGGTCAAGAGAAGGCCCTGATTTTACAAGTTCTTTAAACACTCCCTCCAGGGCTCACCCAAAGGGCTGAGCTGCTTCCTTTCTCTCCTTTCTTTTTGACATCCTCTGCAGTCAGCTCTTGTTTTCACTTTCTTTGTGGTCAGAACTACCTCCATTATTGAAGTGATCCTTTCACCCCAACTCCCAGAACAGCCATCAGTGCCTGCTTCTTGATAGTCTAGAGAGCAGGAAAAAGTCTCTGCTTCACTGTTGTGTGAAATAAGTAATTATTAGAGTACCCAAAAGTGGATGGCAAGAAGGTAAATTGAGTAGGAAGTTTCACTGGGTGATGCCAAGGTCTTTTCCTCGCTGACATCTTATGATTCTAGGTTTAGAGGCATTTTATTTTAAAATCTCCCATTGACAAAAAAAAAAAAATATATATATATATATATATATATATATACCTGTCCTCAGGTTCTCTGTATTCCATCTGCCCAGGGTTAGTTGCTACTTGGTGGGTTCAAGGAATCATCTATGATTTCAAGGGAGGGTGGGATTAAGGAGCTCTAGTCTTATTCTCTAGGACGGTTCCTGGGCGCCCTGGTGTCTCACTAAGTTGCCACCGAAGAGTCAAGATGTGGAGGGAAGGAAGAGGACTGAGGCTTAGGCTTGGAGCTTCCACCAGAGCTCTCCATTTACCATTCTTTCACCTGACAAATGTTTTCTGAGCCCCTCTAGGGGCTAGGTACTGTGCTGGATCCTTCTGGGTTACAGGTGACACAATCAACAAGGACTCTACTTCTTGGACAAGAGTCAGGAGGATGGTTTTGTGGAGTGCAGGCCAGTGGTGGGGGTAAGAGCAAATAAGACAATTTCAGTGAGTGATAAGTGCTATAAACATTCATTAATCACTTATGAAAAGAGTGATTTGAGGGGCTGCCTTAGATAGGGTGCTGCCTGAGGAGAGGGCGGTAGCTCTGCCAGGAAGTTCAGAGAGAGGGTTTTCTAGGTAGATGGTTTGAAGACTGCAGAGCTCTAAGCCAGGAAGGAAGTCTTGTGTATTCTGGAACCAAGATCACTTATGAGGGTGTCAGAGAGAAGGCAGGAGGCAGGTCACTTGGGCCTCATGGATTACAATACAGAGTTAGGATGTCAATGCTAACATACTGGGTTTTATGTAAAATTTCAAATGAAAAAAAGGATTTATCATACAATGAGTAGAATCTGGAGATAGAAACCATAAACTAGGTTGAAAAGAAGTTTAACAATCCAGTCTATTATCAATGGGCATTTTGGTTGATTCCAGGTCTTTGCTATTGTAAACAGTGCTGCAATGAACATTCGTGTACATGTGTCCTTATAGTAGAACGATTTATAGTCTTTTGGATATATACCCAGTAATGGGATTGCTGGGTCAAATGGAATTTCTATTTCTAAGGCCTTGAGGAATCGCCACACTGTCTTCCACAATGGTTGAACTAATTTACACTCCCACCAACAGTGTAAAAGTGTTCCTTTTTCTCCACATCCTCTCCAGCATCTGTTGTCTCCAGATTTTTTAATGATCGCCATTCTAACGTGGCACATATACACCATGGAATATTATGCAGCAATCAGAAATGATGAGTTTGTGTCGTTTGTAGGGACATGGATAAATCTGGAGAACGTCATCCTCAGCAAACTGACACAAGAACAGAAAATGAAACACCGCATATTTTCACTCATAGGTGGGTGATGAAAAATGAGAACACAAGGACACAGAAAGGGGAGTACTAAACACTGGGGTCTATTGGGGGGAAAAGGGGAGGGCCAGTGGGAGGGGGAGGTGGGGAGGGATAGCCTGGGGAGAAATGCCAAATGTGGGTGAAGGGGAGAAGGAAAGAAAAGCACACTGCCATGTGTGTTCCTACGCAACTGTCTTACATGCTCTGCTCATGTACCACAAAACCTAAAATCCAATAAAAAATTAAAAACAAAAAAAATACAAAAATTAAAAAAAAAAAAAAAGAAGTTTAACAAAAGTACTTATGAATTCTGTTGGAAGAGTAACTGCAAAATCACAGAAGGGCTGTGTTCCGGGCCTGCGGCCGGGCCAGGCTTTACCTGATGGACCAGGCTTTACATGATGGTTGGAGGGGCTCACAAGACATTTGTCCATCCACCTACACTGCCAAGCCCTCCTGCCAACACTGTAAATTGTTCCTGCAATCTTCCTCCGGCACCCTTTACATAGAAAGGTTACAGGTTGTGCTCACTTTAAAGGAGAAACTTTTAAAAGGATTCTGTTATCAGAAAGCATGTATAAGGGTGTCTTTGGAGCTGAGAGACAATAAATTAATAACAAAACAGAGACCCAGTGGCTAAAAGTAAAATAAAATAAGAACCCTACTTGATGTCAAGTTTACTTGGTAATGTCTCTGCTCTGATCTTGGCCTTCATTTCCATTATCTATGCCTATCAGAAGAGGCATTTCCCTCTGCCCTTGGCTCTTGCTGTCATCTCTGGATTTCACCGCAGCTCTCTAGGCATGGGTGTATATTTTTCATATTCCTCCTAGTCCTCTAATCTTGGGATGGGAGACCTGCTCTGCTGTTCTTGTATTCTTCTCCTGGAGCCTCCGTGATGTCCAGCTTAACATCTGTCTCACCCTTGCTTATGGACTTCCTGGGGCTAGACTACCTGCCTACCAGTCCGAGTTCCTAAGTACCACTGCCCTGGATTCTCCTCTTCTTTCCACCATTGCAGTAGGGACCACCCTCTCCCCATCTATTCCACCTGCCCCAGGACAGCAGAAGCTGCCACGTGCCAGAGGAAAGAGCCCAGACTCCCACATTAGCTCCGCTTGCTCCATTGCAGGGTTGTTTGCGAGGAATAAAAGAAAGAAGAATTTGAAATCCAAAGCATAAACCACCTAACACAATGCCTGGCACATAGCAAGTGCTCCAGTTGCATTAATTTCTTTTCATCCCAAAGGGCAGCTCCCAATCTTCCTGTGAGTGTCTCCTAGCTGGTTCCATCCTCTGGTAAACCCCAGTTCATGGCCAATGTTTCCAAAAATAAGTAGAACAACAGCAACAACAACAACACTAGCTATTTATTCAGCCCTTATTGTTTTCCAAGGGTTGAAAAGCATTAACTCATTCTAACATTAAAATGGCCTTCTATGGAGATAGCATCAATGCCTTTCAATAAATGAGGAAACTGAAGCTCAAAGATCTTAAATAACTCATCTGGAGTCACCCATTTATATGAAGAGCTGGAGCTGGGGCTCTAGGTCACACATCACAGACTCTGCTTTTGACGCTTTTAACCAAAGGTGCCTCCTAAGACAGAATATCAAGAGCTGATTAGCTCTCTTGGCTCTGAGCAAGTGCTCAGGTTTCACACTGGGCATCTTCTGGAAAGGCACTAAACCCTAGTGCTTCAAAATGTTATTTGGGGATGATGATACTTACTTTCAACACAATGTAATAAAGATTAATTAGCGAATGTTGGTAAAGCACTTTGAAGGGGAGTGATTTAGGCATAATCACAAGTCTTACCTCTCATTGATCTTGAGCATCCTTTTTATTTGGTATTGATGCATTGTTATTGACCAGCTGGATGGCCATTAATCAGGCTGGCTCAAGTCTTACCATTTCCGAATACATTTCTGCAAATGGGTAGTATAAGTTATTTTTGTCATAATGCATGTAGGCTTCCAACTGTCATTTTAACTGAGAATTTGAAAGGTTGAATTAATTCAACCTTCAATGACAGTTTTTTCATACTTTTATTATAGCTATTAATACATGGTTTTATAATTTATTGCATTTGTGTCATCCGAGGCTTCTACACTTGAACTCTTTAGAGCAAGGATTATAATTTCTTAGTTATCACCAAACGAATGGCTCCAGTAAGTGCCAAACATAATGTCTAACATGTACTTCAGCCAAATATTAGTTGAATGGATGGGATTGTCTAAAACAGTTTAGTATACTCGAGGCAGACTCTGTTGAGATGGGGTTTGAGGACAGACACTTAAAGACAATTAAAACTTTTAGGTGGTTAAATTATCCATTTATTTTCTCTCCTCACCTGTTGTATACTATACTAGTTCAGACATGGCATTTTTTTCTCTTACTATCCCACACCCTCTGGCAAGCAGGAAGAAAAGACGAAAGAAGAAGAAGGCAGCAAGGTTGTGGCTAAGGTGAAGTTCTCAGTATCAATCTGAGTTGGAAAGGCTAATCTGTGTAGCCTGTGATCAACCTCTCCACCAATATTGGCAGCACCAGGTAGGCTGAGGTGAAAATACTGGAACTTTAGCACAAGAAGAAGCTCTGTCTCCATGTTAGTAATGCAAAAATGAAGCAGAACATACCCACAGAACATGGAATCTATAGGACCCTCAGAGACCTGAGTAGCCTCTTCCCATGACTCATCTGCTTGGGGGACTGGGGGAGAGTGCATTGCCAGAGAGCCCACATTCAGAGATGGGAAGCTTAATTCACCCTTCGATTCATTCATCACACAGTTTTAAGTATCTACTACATGCCAAGCAGTGTGTTATGTATAATGTATGAAGTATTGAACAAAACAGATTCAGACTTGCCCTACAGGAGTCTACACTTCAATGGAAAGGAAAAAGCAAGACTTGAACCCTTCTGCTGACTCCCACTGGATGCTCCTACCTGAAGGCCTCAGCATGAATCAGGACTGGAGGCCATTCTCCTTCCTTCTCTTGGTCGGTGCCTCTCGACTTACATCCTCCCAGAGAAGCTCAAAGAGGTGTTTGACTTTTTTAGATAAGGTTCCTATGCGGAGAGGGAAGAGGGAACGGGGAAAGAGAGGAGAGGCAGAAAGAACATACTGTTTCTCGCAGTATGGACTCCAGAGAGTGTTTCTGCAGCAGCACAGAATGCCCTGGTCCTCATATGCCCTGCAGTACCTCACTGGAGACTGGTCCACAAGGTCAGCCGATTCCTGTCCAGCATATCCTGAGCCTCCTCCTCCAGCCCTATCTCTTTGTTGGCACCTGCTTCTTCTTGTTCCATGGCTTATAAACTAGTTCCCTAGATCTGTAAATGTGGGTGATTAATATCGTTAGCCATTGTTCCAATGAACCTGGGACAATTTCTTCCTCTTTCTATTATTATATCATGAATCCAACTTGATGGAAGCTTACAGGACATTAAAAAATACATATATAGGTTAGGCGTGGTGGCTCATGCCTGTAATCTCAGCACTCTGGGAGGCTGAGGCCATTGGATCACTTGAGACCAGGAGTTAGAGATCAGCCTGGGAAACACGGCAAAACCCCATCTCTACTAAAAATTAGCGCAGCATGGTGGTGTGTGCCTTTAGTCACAACTACTTGGGAGGCTGAAATGGGAGGATCACTTGAACCTGGGAGGCAGAGGTTGCAGTGAGCTGGGTTCTCACCACTGCACTTCAGTCTGGGCAACAGAGCAAGACTCTGTCTCAAAAAAAAACAAAGCATCTACATATATATTTTAGTTATGTAAATAAATTTTACATGTATATATATAATTTATTCATATAACTATAATATATATGTAGATGCTTTTTAAATATATATTATATATATATGTATATATATATTACTTCAGCTAAAGAGACACTGGTCTATGCCAAATTCCTCCCTTATTGCATCAAAGACATTTGTGAAAAGAATCCTCTTCCTTAGGCTTTTAAAAAAACCTGACAACATGCATTGACCACTCTCAGGGTTACAAATTCATAAAAGATTCAAAGACAGCAGCTCTCCTAAGAGGAAGGAGGCAAAACTGTGTAGGGAGAGAAAGGGTCAATGGAACTACAGAAATCTGGGATTCCTAGCTCCAAAATGACCCCCAGGACCTTGGGACTATCTTGGCATCTCTTCATGTTGCTGCACACGAAAATGCAAACACGAGTGGGGCTGAGATGTTTCCTAACTCCTTCAACTTACCCGAGCTTCAATTGGCCCAATGATACTGCAGCATCTTGGGCTCTAAAAAGACAGTCCAAACTGGTGGTAGTGCTGAAATTATTTGGAATAAAGATTTACTTTCAATAGCTGCCAAACAGATTAAATAGCATAGATACTACTCTGTTTTAGTCTATTTTTTATGACTTGAACTATTGCAAGTATACCCCATCCAGCTCCATAATTGCGTAGCAGATTGTTGAAGGGTAGTTTTGGATTGCTGCAGATGGTGCCACCTACAGCCAGCCCTTCAGTTCTTGTTTACTCTGCCGGTAGCCTTGGTCATGATCTTCCAATAGCTCATGTAGGAGAGAAGAGGGAACCATGCGGCCTTTTTGTTCACAGTTCACTGACAATCAGCAGCCAGTGTTATATTGTCATGGATACAGTGGTACAAGGGGTGGGCAACTGCTGATTTTGCCAAATTCATTTCCGTATTATTGCTCAGGATACGTACTGAAGAATAGAGATACATGGTATATGTGGCAAAAACATATTAAAATGATCACAACCAAAGCCTGTTTATCAAATATTCAAGGCTGCAATAATTATTGATGGATAGTTCCCTTTAAAATTATAGAAACACTTGTTCAGATAGTGCCAGAGCCGAATTTAACTGAAATGTCTAAAAGTGGCTATTATCATGTTTCTAGGTTATTTTTACTCCTCTATGTGTTGTGAATGGGTTTTCAGAGTTTTCATTGCTTTAAAAAATTTTTTAGATAATAGCAAATCTCAAAAAGTTCTTTCCAGGTCCATGATGTTTTTTGTTTGAAGGCCCTTGAAACAGTCAATAGGTATTCAAATAATATTTATGATCTTACTGATCACAATTCTTCTCCTTCTCCTTCTCCTCCTTCTTTTCAGGACAATAAGAGCATATTTTGGAAAAATTATAAAGTAGCAAAAAATTACTCTGCGGTCAATGTACTTTTCAAAGCAAAATGTTTAATATAGAGAGAAAAGAAATGCTTGACTATTTAGATATCAGGTATAACTAACGTGTTAGTCTCTAACAAATTGTAGGTTACACTGTTTGCATGTCTAGACTAGCAGGGTAGTGGAAATTTTATGCAATTGCTAAGATGATTCAAGCTCCTGTCTGATTTTTTCAGGTAACTGAAGCAAATACATAGGTAATATGGGATAATTATTAGATAATTATAGATGCTTTGGTACACCATTTCATCATGAGAATAAAACCGTAACTTATAGTTCAACTACAGACTCTGTTATGTGATTGTAAAATTACTGAAAGTAAGAGAGGGAGATTGAGAAAGGGAGGCAGAGAAAGGGAGAGGATGAGAAAAAGGCAGAAGAAGAGAGGGAAAGAAAAGGAGAGACACAGAGAGACAAGGCATCCAGGTACATATTATGAAGAGTAATAAAAAAAAATGTGTTGGCACATTTTGCTGTCCTCTGAGATATCACCAAAGGCACGAGAGTGATTTGGCTCAGTGTTGATTGATGTTATTATCAGCAGTATACTCTGTGAGGGTTTTGCTCATTACAAAGTGAACACCTAGGAAACTCATTCACCACCTGGAGTTTAATCTCTCATGGAGCCTAACATGGGGGTGGGGTAACCATAGAAGAACATTTCAAAGGAGGAAGAAAGAACTGACTAAGGTTAATGTATTTTTGATGGAGAGATCAAATAATCTATTCAATACGTAATAGATTTGAAGTTAAATATGTAAGGATTGCTTAGAACATAAAATCGATTAAATATCTAAAAATAAGTATTTAATAAATACATTTAGTAGATAAAGTAAATCTATAAGAAAAAACAGGTTTATTAAAAATACCATCACAGATTTAACAAAATTACTGCTATGGTGCAGAGAAATTTAGATTTTTTTTTAAACCTGTACAGTCCAAATTCTAATGATGGCATTTGTGACTGAAAAATCTTTAAAAGTTGATTGGATGAACAAAATTAGACCAAAATTCTGTTCATCAAACAAAATGTCTGTGACATTTTAAGTCATGGCCATGAAAGTGACCAAGTTTGAATTTTTTTATTTTGTTTCTTCTTGTCTTGTAAGATATTTCTAAAGTCGTTGTCCAAGTTTCTCTTTTATAATGGGATTTATTTGGAAAGAAGAAAAATAGAAAACATCTGATGTTTGAAGGATATAAATGAATTAATACTAGGTAAGTTTTAAGATTAAAAGAGAAAAGAAGGAACAGTGAGCTATACTCTCCTCAAATATTTTTTAAAGTGACATACTATATATATATATATATATATATATATATATATACACACATACGTATATATGTACACACACTATATATATAATGGTATACATAGTACATATACCATTTCTTCCAGAGGTAAGAGAAATGATGATGACAACTTCAGGTCATGATAAGAAGGTCAATTGCTTGTCTAGACACTGTCTTCGATGACAATAAGCATTTTAAGATAGTAGGAAAGCATATCTTTTTCAAAAAGGTAACTAAATAGGGTGCTGAGTTCTTATATTACCGATAATTGACCCTGGGATTGAAAGTAGAACATTTTCCTTTCAGTAACTGGCTTGTGCATCCGACTAGATACTGCCTTCTCCTTTGTAAGTGAAATTCAGAGAAAAGAGAATAATTCTGGTTTTAATGAAGGTGATGCATTAGTAGAGACCACACATGAACAGATTTCATATTCATTATTGTGTTAGATACTATATGGAATTGATGATGACCTCTTTCAATAGATTATATGCAGCTATATGGACTAGACAGTATTCACACTCAGTTTTATCTCTTATTTTTAAAAATCCTCCTTTTATTCTTGGTTATTATGCTTTCTTATTGGATTTTGCTGTCATTCATTTGTTTCTACTTATACTTTTATTATCAATGATACATATATGATATCTCATAAGACACTGTAAGCATTTCTTTTTGTTTCAGTTTTTTCTTATTGCAAGGGTGAGTTTTGTTGTTATTCTGAGTAGAATTGATCCTGCTAAAGCATGCTGCAGCTAGCTGAATTTAAACTTCATCAGGTTACAATGCAAAAATATCACAAGAGTCTTTCATCTTGTCTTTTGATGAGCACAGCACAAAGTAGGAAATGTTCCCTGTTAGCGCTGACTGCCAGATTTCTAACCTGGTGCCCTAATTACACCCTTGCAACATGAACGCTTGTCCATTTGCACATCAGGTAGAGCAAATCCTGCAGCACACTGAGGGGCTGGTGCTGTCAAGTAAACTAGGACAGTGGCTAAATGACTCTGTCCTATAATCTTTTTTCCTAACGTCTCATAATAAAGATTTTCAAACACATCACGAAGTTTTGAATACCTGTGTACTTTCCACCCTGCATTCTACCATTAACGTTTTGCTACACTTGCTTTATCTCATATCTATCCCTCTATCCATCCTGCTACCTGTAGGCAATCCATCTAATTTTTGAGATGCATTTCAAAGTGAATTGCAGTGCTGTTTTTCTAAATACCTCAGCTTGCTATGATGGTTTTGATGAAGAAAATGGACGCATTTCTTCCAAACAACTCTGAAAAAGCAAATTCTGAGAGACAAATAAAGGTAGAGGAAATTATTTTCCAGGAACAAAGATATGGGAAGAAGTAAGTTTTGAGATGCCACACAAGGTCATTTTATGACACGCTGTTCTATCCTGCTGCAAGTGATGATTAACATGTGAGAATTGCTAGTGGATTTTCTTGTTATACCACTAAGCAGATAGAGGAAAATTTTGTTTATATATGTTGTTAAAAGCAAATAGTAGAGTCAGGATGGCCTGGGCTTAAAATGACATAAAAGTTATCATTTTATTAGACCATTGTTTTGCTAAAATGATAAGCATTAACACATGTAACAAAGAGATTGAGATACACGTTCATTTCTACACATTGTTACATTGTTCTTTGGCTGCTCAGTGACTCAACCTTACTTGGTAAAACATGGTTGAGTGTGTTACAAAGCAGTGCCAGGGTGTGGAAAGTGAGTGGAACTAGGAGTTCTGAACAGGAGATGTTAGAACAATCCCTTTGGCAGAAATTCTTAAATTGGAACCAAAGATAAATTATATAAGGCAGCCCTCAATCTGCCACGCACATAGAATTAGAGATAATTTAACATTGGGGTTCTTCATGTTTCAGTGATTCAGGAATTGATAAATGGGGCAGGATGGTGCATAATGTAAAATGATTGTACTGTGCGACTTGTGTGGCAAAGAAAAATACACACACTCCTGTTGCCTAGGGGTGGAGGATGATGATGAAATGGGAGAGTTCCCTGATTCCCCTTGCAGGATTTGTAACAGAGACGTGCCTCGCCTGTTGGGTCACTTAAACCCCTTGAAGAAGGGGGAGCATGCAGATGGACAAGTGCAGAGGCTGGGGCCAGCACTTTGGGCTGGTATCTAGGGGTAGGTACCTGCAACCGTGGTGTTACAAAGCTTTGCCACCTGCGGATGGCTTGAGTGTTAACCAGCTCAGTGGACCCCCTGCCTTTTCACAAGGGCAGAGGGCCACTATGACCACTTTCTGTATCCTAAGCACTTGCCCAGCATCCTGGCACAATAAGGTCACACGGACTTGAAGGATGAAGGCGAGGTTTTATGGATTGGTGAAGGTGGCTTTCAGGGAGATGGATGGGGAACCAGAAGTGGGGGATGGAGTGGAAGGTGATCCTCCCCTGGAGTTGGGCTACCAAGCAGCCAGATTCCTCTCCCACCACCCCCAGGCGAACTCCTCTCAGTATTGAGATGTTCCCCCTCTTCTCCCTTTCTCTACTGTGTTGTTCTGCCTCTGTCTGCTGGTCTGCTGGCTTGCTGGTCTGCTCAGGTTCTCAGGTTTGGGAGTTTACATGGGTGCAAGACAGGGGACATGGTGGCCAAAAGGCAACTTTTTGGGCTTGAAAACAGGAATGCCTGTTCTCATCTAGGACTGCAGGTCTCCAGGCTTGAGGGTGGGGCCTTTGCCAGGGAACCGCTGTCTCCTACCCAGTATTTTCCCGTCTGTTGTCCCTATCAATAGGATGGTGGAAAACATCCATGGAAGTCTACAGAGGTTGAGTTGTACCCAACCTAAGGGTAAGTCAGAGGAGGAGGATTTGAAACTCCACCAGGGTTAGAAAAAGAGAGTGTTTCAGAGGGTTACAAAGAACAGAGAGAAAACTGATTCTGGTAGTTGAAGTTTGGAAGGGAAAAATGGCCACTGAATAGGTAAGGAGAAAGAATGGGAGGTGTACAGGCCTTTTCCATGAAATAACATGGCATTTGGTCTACCTGCTCCTCCAGATGGGGGATCTCTGATTCTTACTTTTGCCCGGAAGTATCTACACATCCATGTGTAAGATCACATGGATATTAGGTCTCATATCTTCCAGTCAAGGCTCCCCAGTCCTTCTACCCATAGAGATCTTGTGCCTGATGATATACCCACTCCCACCTGGGAAGCTGACACAGGGCAGCATCTGGAGAGAAGGAAAAGGACAGTGGCTATCAATTATGTATTATTTTGGTTAAACATCGAAATATCACAAAATAAGAGGCCTGGAGGAAAGTCAACCTTCTAACTTTAAAAAAGTTTAAGTGATTCACCTAAGTTCATACAGCAAGTTAATTAAAAGCACCAGGCTTTACCTTTACTTATAGTCCAACTCGTTAAGAGAAAGTGAGAGATGAAGAAAAATAGAAAGGGAAGGAAAAAGAGAGAGAGGAGGAGGAGGAGAAGGGAGGGAGAGAACAAGGGAAAAAAGAAAAAAAGAAAAATATAGGTAAGACATCCCCCAGTTGCCGAAAATATTTTATTTCTTAATTTTTTTTTTTTTTTTGAGATGGAGTTTCACTCTTGTTACCCAGGCTGGAGTGCAATGGCGCGATCTCGGCTCACTGCAACCTCCACCTCCTGGGTTCAGGCAATTCTCCTGCCTCAGCCTCCTGAGTAGCTGGGATTACAGGCATGCGCCACCAGGCCCATCTAATTTTTTGTATTTTTAGTAGAGACTGGGTTTCACCATGTTGACCAGGATGGTCTCGATCTTTTGACCTCGTGATCCACCCGCCTCGGCCTCCCAAAGTGCTGGGATTACATGCTTGAGCCACCGCACCCGGCCCTATTTCTTAGTTTTTAAAATATAATACACATGCTCACACACACAAATACTCCTTTTTATGGGCAAACTATATTATTCATTTAAACATACGAACTCTTACTTTCTCCTGGCTAAACAAATGACTCAATTTCATAAATGACTGCAGTAATTACTTTAGACATCAGTTATTCACCAGTATTTTTATTAAAAAGAGAAAAGATCCCACTATTTTTAAATGTCCATAAATTCTAATATTATCTTTAACTTCCCCGTCTTGTTTTAGTTTAAAAGATTCTGCCATCCTCCTGACCTCTAACCATGACTGGGTGAGTGTTCTCAGCTCACGGAGGCTGCAAGCTGTTCACTTGTAGAGAGCGATACCAGACAAACACATTCAATGCCTTCTTCCCTTCCTTGCTCTCCTTTAAATATACTATATGTATATAAACAATTTTCTAAGAAGAAAAATCAAGAATTAAGTAATTAGCTAATTTAGATAGTTTTTCTCAAAACGTCTGTAGGAGAGAAAAAAGACTATTTCTTGACATTTTCTGGTAAATCCCTCAAAAATTCCAAATAGCCCCTCTTTGCCATCCAGGGTCCACAGCTGATCACCCCACCCTCCACCCTCACCCTCAGACAGCCTTACCTTCCGTTCCTTTCACCTGCACTTGACACACGTTAACTCTTTGCTCCACAAATGTTCATCACACTGTTAATAAGAAATGGTTCTAAATCGATAATATGAAGATGCATGTCTTCTTCTCCCCTGTTCTTTTCTACAAAACAAAAGTCAATGGTAATCTACTTTATAGTCACCTTTGTGGGAACCCTTTTTTTTCTGCTGGATAATGGAAGAAATTTGAATTTTAGCAAAGGCACAGTTTAGAATAGGTACAATCAATAAGCAATAAATATAGCCCACAGAGATTTTGAAAATGAAAATATTTCTTACATTATGCCATTATGCTTGCTAAAGGAAAAAGGCCCTTCCCTGAATATCAGAGAAAAGAATAAATGAGGTAAATTAGATTTATAAGTTTTCTTTTGGACCTTTGCCAAAAGACACTCATATGAATGCATTCTTTATTTTCGTATCTTATATAAGGTTTTCATATTTATGTCAACAATGGTTACAGCATTGTGCAAAAGGTGAAGAGACCATAAGGCTAATTATAGGGTATACTTTTAAAAATTTTATGTGATTGGCAAAAACAGATGTTTTTCTCTTTGCTTAGTGTCATCTGTTGCTTTTATATCATTTGTCCACCCATCCAGTCAGCCCAGCCAGCTAATATATAATACATCCGAGACATGTGCTAGGGTTACAAGAGGAATGAGACACGTTCCCTGTCTTGAGTAAGTTCACAGGGTAACAATATGCCCTGACTTTCAACTCGGGCTTCACCCCAGAGGTTTATGTAAGGCAGTCTGTAAGGCCAGAGGACAAATATGGCATGTCTTTCTGCAGCTTCACTCTAAGGCTAAGCTATTGAGAGCATTTTTGCTGGGTGAGGTGAGATAACACCTGTAATCCCAGTACTTTGGGAGGCTGAGATGGGTGGATCCCCTGTGGTCTGGAGTTCGAGACCAGCCTGACCAACATGGAGAAACCCCATCTCTACTAAAAATACAAAATTAGCTGGGCATGGTGGCACATGCCCATAATCCTAGCTACTTAGGAGGCTGAGGAAGGAGAATCACTTGAAGCCAAGAGGCAGAGGTTGTGGTGAGCCAAGATCGCACCATTGCACTCCAGCCTGGGCAACAAGAGTGAAACTCTGTCTCAAAAACAAAACAAAACAAAAGTAAGTCACTTCCACATTTTTATAGATAAAACAAATGTGAATATTTCATGGAACACAGGCAAAATTTGCAAGGATATAATAACATTTAGGAGTAAACAAAGAACCTGACAGATATTCTATGATTCCAGAGGAGGGCCAGCTGTTTGGGTCAAACCCCCAGAAGGAAGCATAGCAGGCATAGATGCACCAGGGAAGCGTGTGGGGACTTATACCACCTGAGCAGGTAGAGCCAGTCTGGGAAGGGCTTCAAATGCTATGTTGATGAACTTGAACTTTGTCCCAAAGGCTCTGGGAACCCTCCCTGAGTGAACCAACACAATGAAGCTCTCCAAATAGTTTCACTCTTATTGGTAAGCTGTTATCAGGCATTGTCTAAAACTTGTTGAGGCAGCAGAATAAAATGGATATCGTGCTATAAATGGTGAGCTAAATAAACCTCCCTTATGGGTCCACCAACCAACCAATGACGATGTAAGTGCGCTTGTATAAGTAGCTCAGGCTATCTGAGACTCAGACACCTAATCTACTAAAGAGAGAAAACGATTTCCCCTTTTGCCCTGTCAGGGTCATTGTGTGTCCCAAGGGACACTATGTCCATGAAAGCTCTAGGTAAATCGTTGCACTGAACAATACATTAATGAGTCATCACAACTGTGAAATAAAAGCACTCTGTAAATATTCTCATAATTTGTATGTGTTTCCAAATCCGGCTTCTATTATTTTTAATTCCCATAGCATGCCCTTAGTCACAGGATTAAGGGGTCATGTTCTTTCAAGACTTGTTTTTCTTTGTTTGCTTTTTATAACATCTAAGTAGAGCCACTAGTGCAATAATTCAGTAGTAGCTCAATAAATATTTCTTGCATGACTGTTCCTATGGCCGACTGCTTTACATCCAGCCTTGTTTATGTCCCCATCAAACAAGTGAAATCTCCTTCTCTCCCCTTTTCTTGATGTTTCTCAACTCTGTGTTCAGAATGATGCTTTGATCTTGTGCTACCTGAGACCATCTGGGTATCTCTGTGTTTCTAGAGAGTCATTCATCTCAGGGCTTCCTGATCACTGTTCTCTGTATTCTTTTTCTTTCCTTTTTTTTTTTTTTTTTTTTTTTGAGACAGAGTTTTGCTCTTGTCGTCCAGGCTGGAGTGCAATGGTGTGATCTCAGCTCACTGCAGCCTCTGCCTCACAGGTTCAAGCAATTCTCTTGCCTCAGCAATTTGAGTAGCTGGGATCACAATTGCCCACCACCACGGCCAGCTAATTTTTGTATTTTTAGTACAGACGGGGTTTCGCCATGTTGGTCAGGATGGTCTCGAACTCCTGCCCTCAGGTGGTCCACCTGCCTTGGCCTCCCAAAGTGCCGGAATTACAGGTATAAGCCACTGTGCCCAGCCTGTTCTCTGTATTCTTTTACCCCATTCGCTGCTCTCTTAACAAATAAATGTAACCCCAGTTTCTTTTATGTTATCATTATGTATTTATTAATACAGCAAGAATTAAATGTGTCCCTACATGCAACATAAGATTTTGGGAAAATAAAACTTTTTGTTCCTGGCTTGAAGGTGCTGCAGAATGGTGGGATGAATGAAATGTAGGTAATTACTTGTAAAGCAGTGCAGAAGGGCTAAAATATGTGTCAACAAAGCATGCAGGCTTTCCAAGCAGACACTGACCAACTCTGCCTTGGAGAATCTGAGGCTTCACACACACACAAAAAAGGTGGCATTAGAGAATCTCAAATAATGATGACTGGTTTCTTTAAACTCTTCCGGTCATGTGTAACCAGAAGAGTTTTAATCCATCTAAAACTATTTCAGATGGATCTCAAAACGATAGGCAATCCCTATAAAATTAAGTGAGGAAATCAGGATATTGAGAAAATAGGAAGAATCAAATAAAATAAAGGCATGGTGAGATTAGCCCACAAACAGTAAAAAGAGATCCGTAGGCTCACTAGAGATGGGTCGCAGATTCTGCTCTGAGCTAAAGCAAAGAAGAAAGCCATGTGAAATGAATCAGAGTGTGCTTAAGATAAACACAAACCAGCCCCAGGAGATCTCAACTATTCCAGGTACTGAGAGACATTTCCTTGGTGGCCTCCATAGAGAAAATCCTGCAAAACATGACAAACAATACTTTCAAACAACATTGCTACAGTCAAGAGGGTAGCAAATTTCATGGGTTTGTTCTCACATCTTATGGGAACCAATGGCAGAATGTCCATGCCAAGTTCAGTAAAAGCAATTCTGTGTTGCCAGGTATACAACTCAGAACAATGATATAATTTTGTCAGGTGGGGCTGGCATTCGGAGCTGAAGGAACAAGATGAACTGCACAGAGAGTTGTGAAAGTGCCTGAAGTGGATGTAGAACCAGCCAGAGTTTGGCACGGCTGTAGTGTAAGGTGTGTCTGGGAGCTCCTGCTGCCTGTAGGATGGAATCCAAACTCGTTAGCATTGCAAACAAGGTCTCTGATGATATGGCTCCGTGCCTACATTTTCTGCCCTAAGCATCACTGCACCTCATCCCCACCCTTGAACTATAAGATTCAATCTTTCTAAATGTTTAATTTTTTATTTCCTAGATATCCCATGCTCTTTCATGCCTACATACCTTCGTTTAGGCGAGGCTTTTGGTCCAGATACTCTACCACTTACCTATCTCTATCTGCCAGGTCTGTTTCTCTTGCTTTTTCAAGACTCACCATCCTCCATCAGCTCCATAAAGAACCTCCTAGGTTGCTTCCAGTGCCTCTGCTCTAGATTCCATGATGCCCTGGCCTATCTCCTTTGTGTCCCTCATTAATTTTGTAATTGTATGTATGTGGATATCTTTGTTTTGTGTCTAGTCTGCAGAAATGTGATAAGATTCTATCTCATTCATTTGTGTTTCCCTACCACCTAACAGAATGTCTTACCTAAGTAGGCATTGCATAAATATTTGTGGAGAAAAAGAGAAAAGGAAGGGAGGGAGGAGGGAGGCAAGGGAAGGAAGGAAGGAAGGAAGGAAGGAAGGAAGGAAGGAAGGAAGGAAGGAAGGAAGGAAGGAAGGAAGGAAGGAAGGAAAGGTGATTGAAGTGACAGGTAGGTGATGATATTGAAGTAGTTAGTTGGCTGAGAAAAGATTGCAGAAGAGTCCATATCTATGCTAAAGATTGTGAACTTCATAGAAAATGGAGCACCAATGAAGATGGTTACATGAAGGAGTTAATGGGACAATTCAACATTTAGGAAGGATATAACTAGATGTGTTATAATAAGACCACTTGGTGCTTATTGCAATTTCCCTGGTGTGAAATAGTGCAGATCTGAACCAAGACAGTATAAAGAGCATGAAGAAAAAAATGGTTAAGCTTAAATTGTTAACCTTGGAACCAGTTTTTTTTTCTGAAACTGCTTTAAAGACACTGCTTGACATATACTTCACCAGCTTACCAAGTTCTTTTCCTGCTCATTATTTATTATTTTTAAATTAAGATGTAATATACATGAAGTGCAGCAATCTTAAATACACAAGTCAATGAACTTGGTATATTTGTACAGCTGTAACTACCACCCAGATCAAGAGAAAGTACATTTTTTTTTTCGTATCAGAGGGCTTTTCATGTCACCTCCTAGTCAATATCACTCCTCAAAGGTAGCTATTATTTTTATCATCATTGATTAGTTTTGCTTGTTCTTTATGTAAATAGACTGCATAGAACACACTCCCTTATCTCTTTCTTCTTTGTTGCTGCATGTGATTATAATTCATTCATTTTCATTCATGCATAGTATTTCATTTTATGAATATATCAAAATATTTATCTATCCTGTTGATGGGCATGTGTTATTGTTTTTCCAGTTTGTGGCTATTTTGAATAAAATTTCATCATTTTCTTATCTTAAATTGTTCCATGAGTCCTACTTGGACTATAAAAGGCAATTATATTGCAAAAAGTCTTGGGCTTGGAATCTAGCATTGGCTCTGACAGTTATTAGCTTTATAATGTTGGCAATTTATTTCACAAGTTTGTCTCGGTGTTTTCAGCAAAATGTGGATAACTCCCTGAACTCACTCGATCCTAAAAAGTAAGTGGGGCCAGATCTAGTATGTGGGGGATGGAGGCTGCATGAGATTATCAGGAGGGGAGTCTGATTCACTCACTGTTGTAGCTGCTGAGCCTGACATGTATTTAACGCCCCCAAACTGTTGAATAAGTAAATGAATGTTAATAATAGTTGATAATTTTACCATTAATCTTCCCTGTCTAAACAATAAGCCTTCCTAGTAGACTTTTTAGTCATATACCAAGCCATTATGGGATTCATGGATAAGTGATTAAAATACATATAGTACACAAGCATGTTCTAGTGACTCCTACATTTATCTTAGCTGAAATATGCGATGTGGACATTGCTCAATTTTTGCTGCTTTCTCAGTCACTGTTTTCTTAACGTGACATTCTACAAATGGAGGGACTGTTGTTTGAACAGGCTTTGGGCCCTGTGGAGTGCTTCTCAACACTGACTTTTATGATTGAGAGCAGATGTTACTTCTCCTTGTGTTTGGCTTTTAGTGCCATTTTAATCCCATTCCACCAAATGCACTTAGCTCTTCTTATTCACTGTAAATACTTGTAACATTTACCAAATATGTGCATTTGTTTAACATCAGCCAATTTGCGACCCTGTCTTTCAGAGGTACACCTATCTATACTGCTGCTACCTTTCCTTGAAGCTTCTGGGTAGAGATCCTGTTGGTGCTCATCAGCTCAATGCCAAAACAACTATTTACTGAGGGAATGATGAAATCAGCCAGCTGTTTGGGTTTCATGAGACAAAAATAACTGCTTTGACTCCTGTAGAAAGAATGACAGGTTTTTGTTTTTGTTAAGAGAGGGGCTCACTCTGATTAAAGCTAATTTTCACACTTTATGTTAGCCAAAGAGGGAACATTATGAAGATAAACAATGAAAATTTGTTAAATTTGGAAACCCTTTCCTATGTCCCTTAATTCTGAGTCAAGTCTGACTTTTAAGAAATTTTGTCTAATCAATTGTGAGGCTCCTATGAATGGTTAAGGGGCCATTCAGCTATTGGTGCCAAACACCAGACTCTTCTCAAATCCTAATTAGGCATCTCTTCCTGGGTTTTCTATAGGAGATGAAAATGTAACCCATCCCAAACAAACTCTTTTTTTCTAAATTTGTGCCTTCTTTTCTATACCCTTCTTGGTGACTGACAATACTGCTGTGCAAACTGGAGGCCACTCTCCTGGATGCCACCTCACCCACACCACATGGGGCCGTATTGAACCTGTGACTTACTTCCGTGGCCCCCGCCTCTTTATCCCTCTCCTCTGCTCCCTCATCTCCCGCTCCCCTTCCACTATCATAACTCCAGCCCTTTGCATCATTCTCCTGGGTTATTGGTTTTGGTTCCTTTACTTCCAAAATCAACCCCCTTCTATTTTTTTCCATACTTTTTTTCAACACATTTTTTTCTAAAATTAATACTAAACAATGCCATTTCCTCTTTAAAATCTATCATTGTCTTCTCAAAGCATTCAGGGGACATTTATAGATGCCTTGTTTGATTTGTAAGGGCTCCTTGCATGAGGTGGCCCTGGCTTGGTGTTCTAGGCTCAGCCCCATCCCACTCTGAAAGGTATTTGTCACTCCAATAGTAACAAATTTTTTCAAAAGTGTCATGCAATGCTTTTTGTGTCCTTGCGTTTTACTTTTTCTTTTAATATTGATACGTGTTTATGAATAAATTCTTATTATGCAAAATTTGAGCATCCTAAGCTATGAAAAACATAATATGAAAGTTCCTTTTCTCCCCAGTCCAGGCTTCCCCAATGCCATGCTGTTTCAACCCTCTGCATGTACACATATCCTTCTCTTTGTCTGGGAGGCCATTCTTCCATGTTACCTAGCAAATTCCATGTCAGCCTTCAAAGCTCAGGTGGAATTCTGGCTGCTCTGAGAAGGCTTCTCTGATCCCCTTTCTAAAATAGGCATGGGCTGGGCACAATGACTCCCAGCACTTTGGGAGGCTGAGGTGAATGGATCACCTGAGGGTGGGAGTTCAAGATCAGCCTGGTCAACATGGTGAAACCCTGTCTCTCCTAAAAATACAAAAAGTTAGCTGGATACGGTGGTGCATGCCTGTAATTCTGGCTACTCAGGAGGCTGAGGCAGGAGAATCACTTGAATCCGGGAGTTGGAGGTTGCAGTGAACTGAGATCAGGCCACTGCACTCCAGCCTGGGCAACAAAGCAAGAGTCTGTCTCAAAAATAAGATAAAATAAAATAAAAAATAGGTGTGCATCCCTAGGCTTGCATTTCACCTTGTACGTGCCTGAACGCTAACATTTGCACTTGTCCTGCAATTATTGATTTGCTTGTCTTTCTCCTCAGCTAGAAGACAGGCTTCGTAAAGGAAGGGAAATTCATCTTGCTTGGCTTTGTGCCCCGAAATCATGCTCAGTAATTGTTTGCTAAAACAGTGAATGAGCAAGTTGTTTAACTTGCTGCGGGATCCATTTTCAGCAAGAGGAATGAAATAGTCACAAGAAAAGGACTTTTGAGTAATGGAAAATGATCTTCTCTACAGTGATATTTTCTTCCAATCTGAAATCATAGAAGATAGAGAAACATTACCCATAGCAGCAGCACAAGACAAAAGACATGTATAGGGATGTAAAGAATGTCGGGGAGTGGTGGCTATTCTACGTGGATTAATGAGCTAGCAGTTAGTAAAGTAATTAGAAATAACAACTTCTTTTAGCATATGTATGATGACTTCTATGCAGCCTGTATATCAAGGTTTGAACTCTGGAGTTTACATGTGAAGAGTCTGAGATATCTCCACAGTGAAATGTCAGACGCAGTCAGTCTGGCATGGGTTGGCTTGGGGCACTGAGGGTCAGACACTTCAAGAGATAAAAAGAAAATCAGAGGCAGGCAGAGATGCTCGTGGGCACTCCCTGTTTGAGTTTTAGCAATGCCTTAAACTGGTAAAGTAGTTCGTGCAATTTCGGACATAATGACTTCTGAATATTGTTTGCAAATTGCTGAACCTATTTAAGTTAACTTAGCTATATGTATACAATTTATTCCATAATGCAAAGTGATCTTTCCCAAATAATATGTCAGTTGTTTTGATAAGGTCTCAAGTTAATGAAATCCTCAGATGTTATCAGAGTCACCTGAACCAAAGAGGTACAAATGGTATTATCTTGCTCTGCTGGTGACGTGATTGACTAAAGCAATTGAGGAATCCCTACATAGGCCCATTTCACGTCTAAATATGCCTCACAGTACATGAATAAAAATAAAAAATTATATTAATACAATACTCCGTGAATGTCTACATAACAATACATACACTTTATTTTATTTTCAAGATACATTATTTTCCCTAACTGAGCTAAACTCATTATATATGATGTGATAGTATACCATAATGTCATTATAAGTAAAACAGGCAAAAAAGGATAAATCAAACAAAAACCAAACCCAGAGTACAGAAGTAACAAGATGTCGTAGGAAGCAGTGATCAGAAGCCTGGCATGAATTATTATGTGGGTTGTATTAAAACTGAGGCCAGAAATGAGAGGAAGTCAAGCAAGTCTGAACAAGGCTAACAATGACATTTTATGAACAAGTTATAACTATAAAATTTTCATAGGGCATGAAATATTGAATAATGGCTTTTAAGGAAAGATAAATATCAAGAGGTCAAGAGATTGAGAGAGGTGAGTGAATATAAATGAATTAGGGTACATGCATCCCTGTATTTAGTTTCTTCAATGTTGCTAATTTAAAAAGCTTAGGCACTGAAAAATGAATAAAAGTTAATTGATTGTAAGGAAAACATATTAACAAGACAAAATTATTGAAATTTAATATAAATCACATAGTTAATTTACCTGTGACAGTAAGAAATATTTTAAATGCAGTATCTTGTGAAAAGGGAGGTCCAAAGAACTGCTTCCCATGTTCTGAGTGAAAGAAATATACCCCAAATTTTCTTCCCATTCTTTCAGTGCTCACATCGCCCCACCTTCCTCTTACCCTGTCCAATGAAACCATTTTCTGCTGACGTATTGGTGGCCTCCTTTTTGCCAAATTCCGATGGAGTCATTCAGCTTTTCTTATTAACTGACCTCTCTGACACAGCTGACCATTTTCAACTTCTCAAAAATTTCTCTTCTCTTGATTTATCTTCAGTCTTCCTTTGGTGATTTTCTTCCTGCCTCTCAAAGTTCTCATTTCCAGGTTTCCTTACTCGATTCTTTTTCTTAAACTAGCCCTTGCATTTTTATATATACTAAACTATCAGCTCTTTTCTACTGTCCCAAGGGCTCTCTGAGGTCTTAGCCACTTCCAAGGTTTCATCCATCAATTACACAGCACTGACACCCCACAATTTGCCAGTTACCTCTACCATCTGTACTCTGTTCTGGTTTGTTCTATCGACTGCTCAGATTCCCTATGTGGGCACCTCATTATTTTCTTAAAATTGACACGTTTTTCTCTACCCCAGATTCTCTTTCTCATTTATATCTCATTAGAAATGGCTCCATCGTTCACACCATAAATTACTGAAGTAAACTTGTGTTCATCTTTGATTCTTCCTTCTTTTTTACCCACCATGCCAAATGGTCATCGAGTTCTGTCAACTCTCCATTCTAAGGTTGATTTTTAAATACATCTCCTCCACTTTTTCTTCTTGCCAGCCTCTTAGCCCAGACCTACGTTCTCTCTTACCTGCACAAGTTTCTGCAGGTGAGTTAGAATCATGGCCTCCTTAATGATCTTTCTGTTGTCTTTCTCTCCCTCTAGCCATTCATTGTCCACGTTTCTTCCAGAGTCGTTCTGCAGAAATGCAATAAGGATTGTGTCACTTTCCAGATTTAAATCCTCAAAGGGTTCTCAATCACAATGTAGCTAAAATCCAAACCACTCAGCAGGGCAATAACAAACAAACAAAAACAAACAACAGCAACAACAACAGACATTAGCGCTTTATTCTCCCAAGTCCACCAATTATACACAGGTTGACCACTTCCCTTCCCCACCCACAATGCTGATTCCTTGTCTTCTATTTTGCCTTTTGTTTTGTTGTCTTGCCGTCCGTTTTCTGCCTGGTGAAATTGTCCTCTTCCACTCAGATACAACTCACAAATTTCCTTCTTTAAGAAACCTTTCTTGTGGGTAACTTATCTTGGCTGCTTCATGATCTTGTGCACATGCCCCAGTCATAGTACCAGACAGACAGTCCTGTGACCATCTGTTTACCCACCCGTTTTTCCCATTAAGCAGAGATCTTAACATTTTTTCAGATGTGACACATTTCACAGATGACATTCAATAGTGCAACACATTTCCACCAGTATTCCCAATGAGGTGGCTATAACTCCACCATTTTTTCTCCAATCAAGAAAACACATTAATAGGAGTGAGAATGACAGATGATAATGACCTTGGATCTGTCCATGCACACATGCGTGTGAATTTATTTGTATTTGGAAAATCATTTAGCACTCTCATTTCGAAGTCGGACTGCCCAGGTTTCAATTCTGGGTTTATAATTTATTGCCCAGGGCCTCTAATGTATTATTTAACCCCTATCAGCCCAGTTTCTTTCTCTGTATAACAAGAAATATAATAGTAAAAAAGACTCTTGAGAGGATAAGAAAAATAAAAAAAAAACAACGAATTCATGTGACTCACTTATACAGTGGTAGGAATATGAAGTATTTGCTGTAAATTTTAGCTATTATGATTATTACTACTACTGTTTGGTATAGATGGGTCAATTTCTCCTTCAGTGGATCAAAGTAACTCACCTTTATTTTCCTGCTACAGAATCTGACTTCACGTGAGTACATTTGTGAAGAGATAGAAATGATTATCCCTGAGGCTTGTGTTACTCATGAAATTGGAAAAATAATGCCCACGATATTGGACAAAACATAAAAATAACACTATTTGAGATCATCGCGTGCATAAGGCTTGTGCAATAGGCATTCTGTGTTCCTTCCCTTCCCCCAAACCAAACCTGTGAACCAGAGGTAAAAAAGAGGGCAAAGCTCTTCAAATCTTTGGAAGCAAAACGGTGTTCAGAGACCACAATGAGATCAGCTTGGCTCAGTTATATAAAGAGAAAAACACTTTACCAGGAGAGGCTCCATCAGCCTGAACACCGAAGAGAAAGAAACAAATCTGGTGATTGGAAAGGAAATTCTTTAAGTGTGAATTGCTCCGAGTACAATATAAACCTTGTCAGTTATGGGATTCCAGCTGTTGTTTTATTGCCTTTAATTTCCCATTAGTGGTTCAATGTCTGAGAAAGGTATCCGGCCTCCAGGAGGGGAATTAAGGTCTAAGGTCGGAATTGTTGTTCCTGTCTCCACCGACATTTTGAATCCTGTTTGAAGGAAGCCATTCAAATGATTATCTTATGCCTAATTCTTATACTGAGTGTTTGTGACTAAAATAAGCTCTTCAGGTGCCCTTTCTTCCTCTCCTATGTCTCTTCCTCTACTCTTATTTTACCCTCACCAAAAAATGAGATGCTTTTGTATTAACAAAAAAGTCATTATAATAAAGTCTTATAGTGGTAGCTATTACTTGCCTGGGGTGGTGTGGGGATGGAGGGGGATGGAGTGTGTGGCAGTAGAGAATGGGCTTTCTTATCTCACCTTATCCTTCCTGATCCATGGAGTAAGCATCTTCCAAATGTGTAATTCCAAAAGGGAGGTGTTTCAGTGGGTTTACTTTGATTCTACCCCTTTCCCAACAGATTGCCGGGGGGTATCTATCCGGTGGAATTAGGTTATGTGTACTGCCACAGTACAATAAGATATTCATTTCTTGATCATTATGAAATCTCTTAGTGTCTGTACTTCATCCTAGCTGCAGACTGAAGCATGAGGGGGCCAAGCATTTGAACTAAGATAGGGCTGGGCACAACAGCTTACGCCTATAATGCCAGCACTTTGGAAGACTGAGATGAGAGGATTGAGGCCAAGAGCTCAATGTGAACCTGGGCAACATACTGAAACCCTGATTCTACCTTTTTGTTTTTTTTAATTAGCTGGATGTGGTGGTGAGTGCCTGTAGTCAGCTACTCAGGAGGCTAAAATGGAGGATAGTTTGAACCCAGGAGTTCAAGGCTGCAGTGAGCCATGATCGCATCACTTCCCTCCAACCTGGGCAATAGAGCAAGACCCTGTCTCTAAATAAATACACGAATGAATAAACTAAGATGGAAAAAATTGATAGATAGGTATTTTGGACCTACAGTTAAGTATGTTTAGTTTATATCATCACATTTATTCTCACAGTATTCACGTGAGGTATAGAATAGTATTCTTCACGTTTTGAGACCAGGATTTAAAGATTCTGAGAAGTGGAGACCTATAGTGGTTAAGTAGAAGGGATGGAACTCAAACTCACATTTTATTAAATAATTCTTTGCTCTTCTATCTGTCCAACTTTCCCAAAAGAAGACAGTTGAGTTTCTTCTCTCTTCTGAACCTGAGAGTTTGCATTGCTGAGAAACTTCAGGTAGTAAGAGGGAGAGCTACTCCCTGTCACCAGTGTAAAGGGGCTACATCTTCAGGTCTGAATTTACCACCACTTAGTTTATGCATCCAGAGACAGTCATCTGTTGAGTCTTTCAGGACTGAATACAAACTTATTATTTGTACCTCCCCTCAAATACATTGAGAGTTCTACAGAAAAGATCAAAAAGACTCTTTTTTGTATGTCTGATTTTCAAGTCTTTCTGTGGAGCTTCAGGGAGTCAGGTAATGAAATGCAGGTGTATTCCTCTGACAGCCAGAATGCGAAGGTTACAAATATTTGGTTAGAGTATTCAGCACTTATAAATGCTAACCTTGTAATAGCAGCATTCTTATTTCTCCAAACCCTGGAGTCAGGATTTCCCGGTCCTGAGCTCTAATATGAGCCATATTTTTCCTGTTTAGCCACAGACACAATGGTCACCTTAAAGTGCCCACAGGTTAAATCAATTACAATGGGAAGATATAACATATACAAGAAAACACACACTAGCAGTTAATACCCGAAAGGCCAATTGAATTCAATGAGAATTTTTATTGGAATCTGTGGCTGAAGAGCAATCACTTAGCTTCTGTTCATGGCCTATGTTTGAGAGAAGCAATCACAACTATTAGTTGAGGCATATTGTTTTCTATTAAACAATACATAAATATTGTTGATCCTGTCTATACTACTAGGCCCTACTTAATTCTACATATTTCAACTCTTTTGAGTTAAGGGATGGGTTCTTATGGTGTTTTGTTTGTAATCTTGTAACTTATACAAGATTAAACATGACAATTCCATTACAAACAATGACATTGCCATTACAAACCCATTCCCCAGCTGGCTTAAATATATATATATATACACACACGCACATATATGTGTGTGTATGTGTGTGTGTGTGTGTGTATATAGGCAATACAAATATATGTGTATTGCCAAAATGCAGTATTTTGTATGTGTGTACATATGTATCCTATATATATACACACACACATACATACATACATATATATATATATTTGGATATATATACACACACATATATATATTTATATATATACACACACACAAAATACTGTATACACACACACACACACACACACACAAACAAATACTGTATTCTGGCAATATTTTTCCCATTACATAGCAGATATCAAAATTCGAAATACTGCAGTTTTTTAGAGATGACTGTCATGTATGCTCCCTGAGCAGGGTTGAGGCAGATGGTGGTGCAGAAGGGGTGGGAGACCTCGCTTCCCATGTTCTCAAAATGCAGAGCAAGGCAGGCCTTATTCTGCCAAAGCTGTGTGATGTTTGGCCCCAAATAAAGTTGGACCTTGTCCTCTGTTTCTCCATCTTTTCCCCACCTTCTGTGTGGAGACCGTTGCCTGTCTTAGTTACCATTCTGCAATGCAAATTCTGCCAATATTGGTATGCGTATGTGGCCCAAAGTGGAGAATGCAGACCCAGAAGGAAGCACACCAGTGACTCTCTCTGCAAGCCAGAGCAGAGGTCACCTCAGGTATAAAGTTATCCCCAAGATGGAAATTCTAAAATTCCCTTCGTTAAGAATTTTTTGCCGATTCACGATCTGGCAATTTTTCTCTTTATGTCTAACTACTAGACATGTCTCCATGATATATAATTACTGATTTTATAAAAATTAATTCAGTCGTCCAAGTGGTCGGTTCTTGTGCCAATCATATTGAGAGGCAGAATTTTAGTCATTAGGGACATGAGAAAACTTCCATTACAGCTCTAAACATTGATTTGGTTTGATCCTTTGGTCCTAATTACTGTCATTGATACTTTCATACCTATAATTACAGAAGAGTCTATCATGGAAGCAAATTTCATAGTGATCCTAACAATAGAAATATAAATACAAACTTTAATTTAGAGATGTTTTTGTGGCATTCTTCTTGCAGCAGCTGGTAGAATATGTATTGACTTTTTGTTGGTTTTATGATTTTGCTTCTTTTGGAGGGCTCAAAGGATATAAGGAAAAGTGGTAATCTAATGCTTTTCTGCTTTATTCTGTCATTTTAGAAATCAAGTTTGAATAAGATATGCAGGTTTCTTATCCCTTTGACCAAAACTATCGAGGAGCAGAGAAGTGAAACATGACCATAGCCCTCTCCTGGCAAAATTTTTAAGTGATTGGAAAGTACATGCCTCCATGCCTTTCCTCACTAAGCCCCTTTTCCTTCTAGTTTCTTTGTCTCTCTATCCTTCAGTGATGTTATGCTTATTACGTCTTTGTCCCTGCCAACACTTCCTCTTCAGCTGTATCCACACTGAACTGGAGGGATGCATCTTCATTTGGTTTATTTTAAATCAAAGTGAGTGAATCACCTCTCTTAAGAGAATTGCCTTTTATTTCTTATCTATAAGTACTAAGATGGAAGCTTTGAAATTGTTTTAGAATGAGGAAGTGCACAGCTGTCATGAACCTTAAAAATGTCTGATACATTCTTATAATTCATCCATTTATCTACTTTTTAATTAAAAAATAATTTCTAGACTGGGCGCAGTGGCTCATGCCTATAATCCCAGCACTTTAGGAGGCTGAGGCGGTGGATCACAAGATCAAGAGATCAAGACCATCCTGGCTAACATGGTGAAACTCCATCTCTACTAAAAATACAAAAATTAGCTGGGCATGGTGCCGCGTGCCTTTAGTCCCAGCTACTCGAGAGGCTGAGGCAGGAGAGTTGCTTGAACAAGGAAGACAGAGGTTGCAGTTAGCCAATATCATGCCACTACACTCCAGCCTGGTGACAGAGTAAGACTCTGTCTCAGAAACAACTAACAAAAAAAATTCTGAATGTCTCTGTGCTTTGGGTGCCATAGCAGGTGTTGGTAATAAATAAAATATAGTTTCTTTTTGAAAGCGACTTATCCTATCAATCTAGTAAATGAGGAAGTAAATGTAAATACAGTCATGTAATTGAATTCAAATTTGCAGATGCAATTATATTGCCTTTGCAGAGTGCAGTACATATGAAAAAGAGGAGAATTCGGTATATCTGATGAGAGGAGTCAGACGAGACTTCACAGAGAAGGTTATATTTGAGCAGAATCTTAAAGGAAAAGTATGTGTTTACCAGGAAAGCAGAGGGGAGAAGGACATTCAAGGCAAAAAACTTGGGAGGATAAGGGAGGAAAAGATATTCTAGAGACAGAAAAATCACAGGGGCATAAGATAGTATTGCACATTCAGGGACCTACAAGGAGTTCATTTAGCTAGAATGTGAGATGCAAAGAAGAAGAAACTTCATGGGAACTGATCAATCTTGAAAAGAAGTCAGGGGCTATGTGTGCTATGTCATTGTTGTTTGCTCTGAATTATTTTCTGGCTTTTGTGCAATCCTAGATGTATCCATTTAATGGTGACTCTTAAGGTAGGTATTTTGTGTAACAGTACTCCAGACATAACGACGTTCCCATTTCTCTGGTAAGCTTCTTGGAAATGGCAAGAAGCTTGAGCTTGTTTGACGGGAAAGATCTTGAAGGATTTTAGACAGGAAGGGAACATGACCAGAAGTGCTACCTTGGCAGCAAGGAGAATAGATTGAAATAGGACAAGCCTGAGAGCACATCAATGATAAATACTTGAAACATCCCACACAACAGAGTCTGAATACAGTTGGTAACAACAAGAAAGCTGCAGGAGACCTTGAGCAGATAGAATCAATTGGATTTGGCCACCAATGAAATGTAAGAGATGAAGAAGCAGTCTTGGGAAAATTTCAGGTTTCTGATGAGAATGCTTGCATGGTATGGCATTTCAAATAAGACCAAGTCTGTGGGAAAAGATGAGCTAAGATGAGGGCATGTGGAACTGGGGATGTAAGTGAGACATCCAGGGAAACTGTTTTGTAGACATTAAATTACAGGGGTCTGATGTTAGGCCATTCTTTTATCACTGTAAAGAAACACTGGAGGCCGGTAATTTGCAAGAAAAGAGGTTTAATTGTCTAACATTTCTGTAGGCTGTACCGCAGCATAGCAGCCAGTGTCTGCTTCTGGAAAGGACTCAGGAAGCTTCCAGTCATGTTGGAGGCAAAGCGGGGAGTAGGCACATCACATGGCGAAAGCAGGAGCAAGAGAGAGACGGGGAAGGTGCCAAACACTTTTAAACAACTAGATCTCAAGAGAGCCTACTTGCTATTGCAAGAACATTACCAAGGGAATGGTACTAAGCCATTTATGAAAAACCCACCCCTTGATGTAATCACACCCCCCAGCCCCCACCTCCAACGTTGGGAATTACAATTGAACATGAGATTTGGATGGGGACACAGATCCAAACCATATCAGGTCTGGTGCCCAGAAAATGGGCTAAGTAAGGCTGGAGGTACATGTTGGAGGGTGGCAAACCACTCAATGGAAGTAATTATCCAGCAAGCATTCGGAGAGATAAGATCATCAATGTTGAAACCCTGCTGTATGAAGACATTTAAGAAGGGAGAAGAGTTCTCACCAGAAGAGGTCAAGAAAGAACAGTCAGAGGTATACAAAGAGAGCCAAGAGTTGAGGGTAGGGAGAGGAGTTATAGAAAATAATATAAGAACCAGCCAGGCGTGGTGGCTCACACCTGTAATCCCGACACTTTGGGAGGCCGAGGTGGGCAGATCACAAGGTCAGGAGTTCGAGACTAGACTGGCCAACATTGTGAAATCTCATCACTACTAAAAATGCAAAACTTATCCAGGCATGGTGGCATGCACCTGTAATCCCAGCTACTTGGGAGGCTGTAGCAGAAGAATCACTGGAACCTGGGAGGCAGAGGTTGCAGTTAGTTGATACTGTACCACCGCACTCCAGCCTGGGCAACAGAGCAAGACTCCATCTCAAAAATAAATAAATAGCCATAAGCTATAAAATAATTAAATCTGAGTTTTAATGACACAGAGAAATACTTATTTGGAAAGAAAGAAAAGGAAAGGTGGGGAGAAAAAGGGGGACAGAGAGAGAAGCAGCACAGTAAAAAGGCTTTCTTCCTTGTGGACTTTTTTCAGTGAAAATACCGACTAGACTCCTGGCTAATGTGGCAGTGACAGGAAAAGGTGGCATTAGCCAGAAGAGAGAGATGAGAAGAGCCATTTTCACATCTGAGTTTGGAACTTGATGTGCATGAAAGAGGGTGTCAAAAGATGAAGTCAGCATCTAGGCCGTGCTAAGGAGCTTGAACTTTGTCTCAAAGGAAACATCAAAGCATTTTAAGCAGGGCAGAGATAAATCCAGGGTGGTGCTTTAGAAAGAACATTCTGACAGCTATGCAGAGGAAGCCTGGACCGGAACAGCGCTACAAAAGGAGATCAGTCAAGCGGTTGGTGAAATCCCGGCCAGGGAGGATGAGACCCTTCATGAGGGTAAGCCAAGTGGGCACCAACCCCGTGACTGCTCTTAGATTTTCTTATCTGTCTTTGATAGAGTGTGGCTTGTTGGTCCATCCTGGGGATCCTAATAATAGCCATCAGTATGAGCAGCCAACAAATTGCCCAACTTGCTCAGAAGGCAGATACTAAGCATTGCTGCTACTTTGTATGATCATTCTTGGCTTTCAGCAGAACAGTGTTTCTGCTCTCCACTTCACCATGCCACAGCTGTAGTCTTGAAGGAGGACTGTGATTTCAGAATCACACAGTTGCTCAGCTCAGCTCTAGAGGTGCATTTGCATCTGAGCTCTATGAATGGCACCCACCAAATGCTTGCAGTATGCAGCTTTTAGCCCTTAAAGGGATTTTCTCTCCTTCAACACCATCCCTCACATAGGAGAATTACTAACAGTAATTCTGCAATCTTCTTGACCTATATTTTAAAGCTGTGGTTCTCAACCAGAGGCAATTTTGCTGGCTCAGGGGACATGTGACAACGTCTGCAGACATTTTGGTTGTCACAGCTGGGAAGAAAGGGGCAGAGTGTTACTGGCATCTGGTGGGTAGAGGTCAAGGATGTTACAAAATATTCTACAATGCACTGGACAGTTTCCCACCTGCCCCAACCCCCTAAAACAAAGAATGATCTGGCTCTAAATGCCAGTAGTGTCAAGGTCGAGAAACTATGTTCTAAAAAGCTGGACAATTTTTTCTTAAAAACAAACATTTTATTTTATCACTTATCACAAAAACGTATTTATCAGGTTATCTCTTTCCAGCCATCCTGTAGGTACTACAAAGTGAAATGAAGAATTGAGTAAGTTGTCTGGCCATGTCCAACAACCAAATATTTAAAAGAATTTTTACTCAATTATTGCTACTCTAATTTTTTTTTAATTTAATGGTTCCAAGTGTGCCTAAAGGTGCTAGAAATCTTCACTGTACTTTCAGCTTTGGACTGTGAATTGATTAATAAAACAAAAGTTGAAACATGCAGATAGGTTATCTTACAAGATCTGGGCCCAATATATTAGCATTTTCAGGTACCTGTAAGCTTAGATTATCTTACTAGATTTGGGACAAAAATATTAGTATTTTCAAGTACCTGTAAGTTTTTTCTACATATACTTAAACTCTGGTAAATCAGAAAAGACACCATTACCCTCTCACCCACTCCACTGAAATAGGATCCAAACAACAAATGCCCTGACCTTCATGTTTATACGTTGAGATTCAGCCAACAGGTATACAGCATTGATCCTATTGAGAAACCATCATAGTTTCTCTCTAGAATATTAGCTTCATTTTGTTTTATTTTACTCAAAAAAGAGATTGTATGCATGTTATAATCCTCTCTTCCAGGATATTTCGAGGAAAGAACAAATTCTGGCAGAATGCAATAGATCTATGCCTCTATAAGGCAGAAGACAATTCACACATCCCACAACTACTAAAAATGTATTAGGTTTATATTAGAAAGATAATCTGTCTTCTTAGCAAAGTTTCACTTAGTTTCTTGCCACATTCTGACTTCCGTTTTTTTTCTAGCCATTATTTATAATGTAAAAAAATGAAATTCAAACAGAATACTGCATTTATCATAAACTAAAACTAAAACATATGTCATCAGGGCAGGTGTTTAGGCATTCAACAACTCAAGTGAATCGTAAAAAAAAAAGTGTTCTCTGGAAGGATTATTTTATACTGCAGTAAACGAACTCCTTAGAATTACTATGGGAACCAATGAGTCACACAGGAGCCCCAGAAAGGTAGACAGGGTGGAGTAGGAGCCCACTGCGTTCTTCCTTTTGGCAGCATGCTGATCAGGACCTTTGTCTAAATTGCATCTGCAATCGCTTTTCAGTGTCATCTTGGAATTCCCAGAAGGGCACTCTGGCACCATATCTTCCCTTCTAACTTAGAGGAGGATTACCATGAGAGGCAAAGTTCTAAAATGTACTAAAAGTCATTTTTTTATGTTAAAAAATGTTCAAATAAAATAAAAATCCGGTATGATTGTAGAGAAACCTGTTGCTGTTGTTTGCTTTGGAACACACTCCTAATCTTTGGTTATAGGACTTCAAAATAAGGGGAGCATAGCCATGTAGACAATAGTTTGTATTATTAAATATCCTCCACTCTGAGCTTGTTTAATAATCCATGCATATCTCTGCCACTGCATTTGTCATATTAAATTTGAATTATCCCTTTATGTGCTGTCTCCTTCATTACAGTGGAGGACTTTGAGACAGGGACTGTGTATTTATCCATGTTTCATTCCCAATGCCTGGGTCCAATTACAAAAATAAATAAATTCACAGATAGGTGGATGGAAGGGAATTGAGCACTGAGAGATAGCATTGAGAATAGGTCAGAGGTGGCATTAATTTGGGCTCAGGGATAGCTGGAGCATATACTATTAATGAATTTTTAGATAAAACAGTCAAAGCATAAGGGTAAAACATATTTAGAAAATGTTGAGTTGTTAGAGTTTATAACTTGTCCATATGCACTGTGAAATTTTGAAGACAAATAGAGCATATAATGTTTCAGAAATTTACTTGACCACATCACACCCATTAACTATTTCTGAAATGGTATTTGGTGAAATGTCATTTGGAGAGCACTGGCCTGCATCCAGAAGCCTTCTTTAGTGAACCATCTTTATTTTATTTCATTAATGTTATTATTATTATTACCGTTTTTAGAGACAGGGTCTCTCTCTGTTGCCCAGGCTGGAATGTTGATGTGTGATCAAAGCTCATTACAACCTCAACCTTCTGGCGTCAAGTGAGCCTCCCTCTTTGGTCTCCCAAAGTACTGGGATTGCAGGCATGAGCCACCATGCCCTGTCCACTGCACCATCTTTAAAAAGAAGTCCAGAGCGATTGGTGAGAAAAAAAAGAAGAAAATAGGAACATGAATGGTTAGGTTTGGGAAACGTAATTTTCAGAGTGAGTAGTATGGGTTTGTAGAAACGGCAAATTATTTTTAGAAAACTATGAATTGGGTAAGTGCCAAGCTTCAGTAAAAAACGAAAAACAAAAAATCATAGAGATTTGGAGAAGTAGTCAAACTAGTGATACAAGATACTCAGATTTTATTTGTTTTTAAAACATTTTTAATCTTCCATAGTTATATATAAAAGTGGTTTTAACAACTGATTTTTCTTGCCTAATCAATAACCAAAATACCTTCAAACCACTACCTCAGTGATGTCATGTCTTAAGACTCTTTGCCTCTGTCTTCCCACTTTAGCCACATGAAATAATTGCTGTCCTTCAAACACACTGATCACGCTCTCATTTTGGGGTCCATGTGTCATTTTGTTTCCCTATGTCTGAGAAACAATTCCCTAAGTACCACTGATTATTCTGCTTTCCCAAATGGCACTTCCTCAAAGATTCCTTCTCTAGCTAAAATATCCTGCCACTACTCTCTCCTAATCTTATTTACTTTTCTTCATCACGCTTACCACTGCCTGAAATACTACATAGATGTGTATAGTTTATTTTCCTTTACAGGAGTATAATATTAAAAAGGGGACCAGATGTTAAAGGTATAAAGACAAATAAGAGACAGTCCTTGCCTTCATGGAGCTTCCAGGCTTAACTGAATATAGGTCCCTCTCTGTCCTCCATTCCCTGGACACCCCAGTCCTAAGGGAGACTCCTTAGCATCTATGGCAAAGTAAGGAAACTAAGAATGGCTCAGTCATACTAAATTTTGCACAAATTTGCCAAAGATGTGGGAAAATCCTAGTCATAGAACTTCCTCACAATGTGATTGTGAATTAAACACACCTTTGTAAAAGGTAAAATATTGTAGAATGACATATTTATTATTATAATTAGTGTTGAACCAGCACTTACTTTTTATTTAAGCTTGTATTTCTGAGCTAAACTAATAAATTCATCTTTCACATGAACAGCTTGTCTCTCGGCATAAATTGGGTACATTGAGAAACACATTAGCAATTTCAGGCTCACCAACTTTGAGAATTCTAATGCTGGAAGGGACCTCAGAGGTTGCCTAGTGCAACCCCCTCATTTTCGTATTTATGCTTACGGCACTAATTATTACAATCTACCATAATGAACAGTGGTCAGTAGGTATTAACAGACCCAGAGGAGTGCTCTACCAACTTGGTCTGTAATTGGTGGTTGCAACTCAATCTTGGCATAAGAGAAGGAATAATTTTTTTCTTTCCTATAAACATATAACCTTGGTCTACATAAAATGCTTCTTTCCATATTGAAGAGTGAAATAGTGGGAGAAATTATGCATTAGATATTAAGCGAGCTTGCCTGTCTTTGCCAAATTACATTTTGTCATTTGGAGAAAATAATCTGGATTGAAAATTGTTCATTGAATGTTCTCAGCCATTCTGAAATAAATATTCTGATGTGAAAATTCAATGGACTGCATGATCTAAAGGAACATTCAAACAGAAAGTAGTCAAATCAATAGTGCAATGATCACACTAGAGCAAGATAAATGTGTTCTTTTATCAAGACACATTTCAGGAGCCAGGGTGGCCTTCCTTGATAATTCACTTCAAAAATTCGCTTGTGGAAATGAGTGCAGACATTTGTCAGTGACTCTGAGGTCTTGAAGAAGTCTTTGCACTATTTTTATAATTCCACTATCAATTTTTTTAATCCCCTGCTATAAAGTACAAATGTCATTAAAGGGTCATTTTTTTTCAATTGCTGTTGTTGGAGGGGGGATAAGAAGTGAACATTATCCACATTTTTCTTTCTTTCTTCTTTCTTTCTTTCTTTCTTTCTTTCTTTCTTTCTTTCTTTCTCTCTTTCTTTCTCTCTTTCTTTCCTGCCTTCCTTCCTTCTTTCTCTTTTTCTCTTTCTTTTCTTTCTTTTTCTTTCTCTTCTTTCTTTCTTTCTCTCCTTTCAAGAGTCCCACTCTGTTGCCTAGGCTGGAGTGCAGTAGCATGATCTCGGTTCACTGCAAGTTCTACCTCCCCGATTCAAGCAACTCTCATGCCTCAGTCTCTTAAGTAGCTGGAATTACAGGTGCAGGCCACCACACCTGGCTAATTTTTGTACTTTTTGTAGAGACAGTGTTTCACCATGTTTCCCAAGCTTGTCTTGAACTCCTGGCCTCAAGTGATCCACCCACCTCAGCCTCCCAAAGTGATAAGATTACAGGCGTGAGCCACTATGCCCAGCCCCCTTTTTATTCTTCATTAAAGTATTTTCATCAATTAAATTGACTGAAATATTCTTATAACCATAATTATTACTTAAAATTTGCAGAGCTGACCTAAATTTTTATTGTAATTGGTTTTAAATTTAAAAAAAAAGTTTGCAAGGAGCAGGATTGATCAATTGAACATATAAAGGATAGTAAAATAATACTCTTGACTTGGATGTAAACTCTATTATATGCTGGAGTTTATATTTATATTTACTGCACACTGAAAAACCTTTTAAAACTTGTACAATATTTCAATGGCTTTTTAATTCTACAATACTCAACATCGGGTTTAACTGACTTTTACTGGCATTCATGTGTCACTTTGGGATGGTGGACAGAGGCTAAACTGTGTAGCAAATGGGTACTCCAGCAAAGCTCCGCTGTTAGAGTTGAGCAGGAATAAAGCACTTAAGCATCAAACCAGCATATGACTAATAAGCTGCCTTAGATATAGATCTGTGTTTTGTAATGAAAATGTAATCACAAAACTTAGACTGGATTTTCTATCCTGCTAAGCCAAGTTACCATCAACAAACATGTTAATACTTGAAAGCACATTTCAGCACCTTAATGTCAGAAAATAAGGGCATGCCAATTTTATTCAGATCTCAACGAATTCCACCTACCTAGGCATCTCCCAGCTTGTGGGTTAAATGTAATTTTAAAATTCTGATTGCTCAATAATTGATAGTCATATTTTAGGAATTGTGTTTTTTTTTTGTTTTGTTTTTTTTCTTTTTTGAGATGGAGTCTTGCTCTTGTTGCTCAGACTGGAGTGCAGTGGCATGATCTTGGCTCACTGCAACCTCCACCTCCCAGGTTCAAGCAATTCTCTTGTCTCAGCCTTCTGAGTAGGTGGGATTACAGGCACCCACCGCTATGGCTGGATAATTTCTGTACTTTTTTAGTAGAGATAGAGTTTCGCCATGTTGGCCAGGCTGGTCTTGAACTCCTGACCTCAGGTGATCCGCTCACCTTGACCTCCTAAAGTGCTGGGATTACAGGCACCAGCCACTACTCCTCGACGGAATTGGGTTTCTTATTCAGAAGGCAAATAGTAATTTACAGTAAAGGTTGTTTTTTTTTTTTAATAAAATATATCTAATGTTTCACAGTTAAAAATATTCTGTGGCTTATTTAACAAGAATATTTTGTAATTGAATTATTCTATTCCTCTTTTTCCTTCTCATGTCCTGTGTTATACCTTAGCCCATGTGTCAAGACAAATGTTTCCTATTAACAAGACTGCTTTATAAGTTTTAGGGCTTATTTTTAGTCATTCATTCCACAAACATTTATTAAGTTTGTTTTCTAGGGCAAACAACACTGTTAGGTGCTAAGGCTACAAAAATGAATAAAACAGAGTCCCTTCCCACTGAGAGCACACAGGATAGACGTTCATGTAAACAGATACCCACAATACATTTTCATAAATAATGTAACCAAGTCAGGGACAAAGACAGAGGAAGTTCATCCTCACCCCCAGCTGTCTCCCCTAGCCCCACTTCCGACTGACCACAGTATGTGATGCTCCCCTCCCTGTGTCCTCATGTTCCAATTGTTTAACATCCGCCTATGAGATGTTGGGCAATATTTTTAAGAACCTTAAATGGGCTGTGCCAAACTAGTTGGACTTGATCCTGGCAAAACGAAAAGGTACATGGTATTAAAATACTAATTTAGACATTTAAGATTATGTTTTTTCGCCTGTCAGTTAAAAAAAAATAATGTTTTGATTGACTTAACTTACTTTGCACGTGTTTCCAAGAATCACTTTAACACCAGAATCGCATCTGTGGAAAACAATCTGAGCCCAAGACTATAGTCTAAATGTATAGGGGTTCTCTGAATGTCAGTGTCCAAGAGACTCACACAAAGCCCTTATCCTCAATCCCCAAAAAGATTAATGCCCAGAACAAGTTTGGAAGATCAATTAGGGAACGTCAGAACAAACCCAAGACTTTCCGGCTTTTGGCCGGACCTATACACGGGTGGAGTAGGCAGATGGCTGCATGTTGATATTTATGGAACACTAAAATAAATATCTCCAAATATCTAACATCCATAATTGAGTTTGTTGAGGTGGGCAAGGCACTGTCCCCTGAAATTGCTATTTTTTTTTTTTTTTTTGACGGAGTTTCGCTCTTGTTACCCAGGCTGGAGTGCAATGGCGCGATCTCGGCTCACCGCAACCTCCGCCTCCTGGGTTCAGGCAATTCTCCTGCCTCAGCCTCCTGAGTAGCTGAAATTACAGGCACGCGCCACCATGCCCGGCTAATTTTTTGTATTTTTAGTAGAGACGGCGTTTCACCATGTTGACCAGAATGGTCTCCATCTCTTGACCTCGTGATCCACCCGCCTCAGCCTCCCAAAGTGCTGGGATTACAGGCGAAATTGCTGTTAAAGCACTAGCATCTTGCCTAGGAGTTACTGTATGAGCATATTAGCATCAGGTGCCCCGGACACCTAAAGGATACCAGGTATTCAATTACCTCTCAATTGGAAAGGAAAGGTAAGTAAATTTGGATCTGAGGTATCGCCTTCCCCACACTGGCCAGAGAATGGCATGGCAGAAAGTTCAAAGGAGGCAGAAAGTCTGGGTAGGACTAGGGAGAGATGTGAAAATGCTTTTGTTTCTTCTGACCCAACTAACACATCTAATGTCTTTCTGTAGGTTTAGAAGCCTGAGTCACTAAAAGTCATAGAAACTGAATTGGGGGAAACAGAAGCAAAACAAAAACACTTGCAGCTAACTATATTCAGCTGTCTGCAAGGTACCAGGTGATAGAGTTGAGTTAACTCCTTTTCCAGATGGGAAAGGACGGTCAGGTCTCCCTACATCTTTGTCATTTGGTTTGGGTACCATCCGCCTTCTTTTCTGGCATCATTTCCTTCCACTTGTCGCCTGGAATGAAAAGATCTTTCTTATATAAACTCAGTAATTTATCTCTCTGAGTTCAGACTGACTTCACAGTTGCTCCCATCCAGTGTCCTAGGGAATTCCAGGGTTCCTGGCAGGTTCTGACCAGTCCGTGGCAGCTTTTGTGACATGCTGGTCACTGTCTGACACCTGTCACTCGCCAGCTTAGGGCTGAATGCCTCTAGCTCCCTGCAGTCGACCTCAGTGGTGGTCCTGCCTCATGTTGTACTATTCTCTGCCTTGTCAGCCCTCTGTGACAGCTTAGGGCAGAGTCCTCTTCTCCCATATCAAATCCCTTTGTATCCTTCTTTCCACGTGGTGTCCGTTCTAGTTGAATGTAGAAAACATCAAGGACTGACAACCCAGAGCTCACTAACTGATGAAGCATCCAGTCCAGATTACTTCATTGATAATAATTTCCCTGAGGCATGTATATGTGTGAAGGGAGGATGGAGCTAGTGTTGCTTAGCAGAATCCTGGGGTCTCCCTTATCACTGTGTGTATTCACATAAATGAAATATGTGCTATAATAATCATTACTATAAATTGAGAACAGTTATTGAACACTTACTGTGTGCCAACCATGTAAAAATATTTTTGGGGGGTCCAAAGTGGCTCCCGCCAGAGCTCATGGCGCTCGCGAAGGCGAGGTCATCAGTTCAAGGCTAACCTGAGCAACCTCATAAGCTCAAACTGATTGGCAAAATATATATATATATATATATATATATATATATATATATATTTTTTTTTTTTTTGTAATTTTACAATTTTAGCTTTAAATACCATACTGTACTGCCCTTAGAACAAAAGAGGCCAGTTCTCTACATTTGCAGAGCAGTAGGCTTGATCTGACATTTTTCCAGAGTTCCTTTGCTCGTTTCCTCAATAGAAATCAGCACTCTGCCTCTCTTGACTTAAAGTGGGAATATTGCCTGTCTCTCAGACACGTACACACACATGCACATGGGCATATGCACACACACACACAGTCACATACACACACATTTTCAATTTCCTCCTGCTTTGTGTTTCATCGGGGTTATGGTCACAGCGGCTCCCCTGTGGGCCCCCCACATTGTTAGCATTCTGCTGTTCACTTATGAGTGAGTGAATCAGGAACAACATATTCCCTGGTAAACTGGGAGTTTAAAAGGCGTGGTCACAATGCAACAAAAAATGTGCATAAGACATTATGAGCCAAATTGAAGATTTCGAGCAATATTTTTTTAAAAAGCATTTTTCTGCAGCATTTCTCACTTAAAAATAGCAAAGTTGGAACATAAAGACAAATTTCTTAAGCCTCCCAGAAAGCCCAGGATTTAAAGAAAGTGAAAGAAAGCATAGATCCCACCTGTGCCTTGACCCATTTTCCAAGATAATAAACCAAAGGTCCCCTGCCTCCCCACTCACTCTCCTTCCCAGAAAAAAAAAAAAAAAAAAACTTACGGTGCTATACAGAATTCTTCATTATTTCCACAGTTTGTCAATACCCTATTTTCAATTTTCCTATGGAGAAGGAATTTCTGCCTGGTTGAAAGGAACATAAAAAAGCTATCTGGATATAATTCTGCTAAATACCCATCATTTCATAATAAAGCACTCAATTTAAATCGCTGTTCTCCAGGGCACTGATTACAGTATTTCCTCCTTAAACTGAACAAATTTTCCTTCCCTTTTCATAGAAAAGTGCCAAATCTTAGACATAACAACCTGCTTTCATAAATTCAGAGTATTTCCAAAGTGACAGGACATCAAATCTGAAATATGTAATATCACCAAACTAGTGTTTTGGTTTGTCCTCAGAGCCAAAATCATGTTTTAAATCAACATCAGCAAGCACTTCACTAAAGATCTCTGAAAAGTTAAAAAGATCATATAATACGCCAGATAAAAGTAGCATATTTTCCTTATATATACATATTTAACTGTGTTAATTATATAATCACAGATTTAATGCATTTGAGTTTTCTTTTTTATTGGAAAGCAACTAAAACATTTTTCTTACCTTAAAGATACTCTATTATGTAATAGGACTATTAAAGCACCTGAAATATCACAATATGCTTAGATTTATTCACATTTGAGACTTCCAAAAGTCATTGTTCTTGTAATAGGTATTGCTTTGATAAATGTCCATTTTAATTATTTGAAAGATTCAAGTTCAGGCTCCACCCCCGGGATGCCTTTGATCTGGGCTAGTTGGTATGCGATGTCCACAAATTCAGTATTCTCTTTGGACTATTTTCTCCCTTTCCCTGCATACAACTTTTAATACATGATGCTTACACCTTACAGAGCTTATTTTAGTGTATGTGTCCTTCAGAATGGATTGTGATTAAATTGTATTAACCAACAACCCCCAAACTGCAGAGAGGCTTCTGATGAAGGGGTATTTCAGTCATACTGCGCTTCCATCTCGAGTCAGCAGGGGGCTCTGTTCTACACTGTTCTCTCTCCGGGGCCCAGTCCGCCCAAGCAGGACAATCTAAAATACTGCAGATCATGGTCGCGAAGGGAGGAAACATGGCGAATCACACATCGGCTTTACCCAAAAAGTAAGAGACTTTTTTGTTTTTTTGGTTTTTACCCAAAAGTGATACACATCACTTTTGCTCACATCCTAATGGCCAGAGCAAGTGAAGACAAGCTTCAAAGACTGACTTCAAGGGGCCAGTGTGAAGACTAACTTCAGAGGGGTGCAGCAGTGCAATGGTATCACGTGCCTGGATGAAGGGGGCATGGAAACACCAGCGAAGAGCATTGCGGACCCATTCGATCCTGGAATAGTTAGTACACTCTCCTTTTCACGTGCAAAATACGCTTACCCTTTTTATTCCAGGATAACCCCAAATTGCCATACGGTCACAGCATCTAGCTCAAAGAGTAGGATCTCTGGATGACAGGAAGGATGGGCAGAGTCTCCATAGCAGGGGCTGATGTGTGATAGTCGGCAAGTCCAGTGCCAGTTATGCCCCCCACATGCTCACGACCCCAAAATGGAGCAAACAAAGGACCACGGAAATAAATACTCCCATTCAGACAGAAGAATGGGGGCACACACAGCAGACATAGGGCGGGCTGTAGCAACTCTAAATTCTCATTTCTCAAGTATTTTGAGGACTACCTTTACTTTTTGTCTTTATTTATTTACATATTTTTTGAGACGGAGTTTCGCTTTTGTTACCCAGGCTGGAGTGCAATGGCGCTAACTCGGCTCACTGCAACCTCCGCCTCCTGGGTTTAGGCAATTCTCTTGCCTCAGCCTCCTGAGTAGCTGGGATTACAGGCACGAGCCACCGTGCCCAGCTAATTTTTTGTATTTTTAGTAGAGAAGGGGTTTCACCATGTTGACCAGGATGGTCTCGATCTCTTGACCTCGTGATCCACCCGCCTCGGCCTCCCAAAGTGCTGGGATGTCTTTATTTTTTTGAGACGAGGTTTCACTCTGTCACCCAAGCTGGAGTGCAGTGACACAATCTCCACTCACCAAAGCCTTGAGTTCCAGTGCTCAAGCTATCCTCCCATCTCAGTCTCGCAAGTAGCTGGGACTACAGTCACGCACCACCACACCCAGCTAACTTTGTTTTTTGATAGAGACAGAATTTCACTACATTGCCCAGGCTGGTTCTGAACTCCTGATCTCAAGGGATCCACCCATCTTGGCCTCCCAAAGTGCTGGGATTACAGGAGGACTACATTTAATTAGGTACTGTTTTCACTTACTGGAGGTAACCCCCTTGTCTTTGGTTCTCTGTGGCTCCTGGTTCTGCCCTCTGGGAGAGTCCTCCTTTCCATTACTCTCCTTCAAATCCACAGGGAGTACCCGAGGAATATGCCCACCTGAAAACTGAGCCGTCTGCACTTCCTGCCTGCAGACAATTGGAGGTCCCTGGGTCATTTGGAGTATTAGTCAGTCCATTTTAATGCAAGTTGATGATCCTTTTGGTAGTATAACTCTCTTAAAAATTAAGTTGGCTTCCTACATACTTGACAGTAGGCTCTATTTTCAAATATTCTCACCCACAGTCCTTTTTGAGACAAAATTTGACTTTCTTTGGCTTTCTCCTGTCCATGCCTTTCGGTTCCTGCTTCATTGAAGCTCTGCTGAGCCCATCAAGTTTTTGTGGAAGAAACACGTACTTCGTCTTCTTTTTGTTCAATTGAGTGGATTTAATGGACACCACATCCTTGTGAGATGTGAGAACTTTGATATAAGACATCTTAATTCTTTCAGTGATTTTAACAGTCAGTGTGAAGGCCATACTCCAAATTTACCTTTGTGAAAAGGCTACATGTTGCTTGCCTTCATTTCTCTAAGATTTTTTTAGTTTTATCTTTTGCTGTTAAGGATTGAAGCATAATTGCTACTTCAAATGCTAAATGTTCTCTAATTTAAGGACTCTCACTATTTCCCTTCAACTTACTGCAGATTTGCCTTTGCTCCCTGGGCTCATCCCTTTTTCTGTAATATACCTTCCAAAAGCAACCACCAGGAACTGATACATACTAGCTGTTTCCAAACTCTTCCCCTAAAGCTACCAATGCATTAGGCACACCATCCGCTGCCCAGACTACTGTGAGGTTTTTGAGACAATTTTAATAGAAGGTTTCACTGTGGCATCGCATCGGTCCTCACCTTGTTTGCCTTCAGCAATAGCTTCCTTGACACTTGCTGCCTGAACACTAAGCTGTTGCCACAGAGTTCGGGATTTTGATCTCCTAGTGCTCCCCACAGAGTTCAGGATTTTGATCTCCTAGTGCTCCCCACAGAGTTCGGGATTTTGATCTCCTAGTGCTCCCCACAGAGTTCGGGATTTTGATCTCCTAGTGCTCCCCACAGAGTTCGGGATTTTGATCTCCTAGTGCTCCCCACAGAGTTCGGGATTTTGATCTCCTAGTGCTCCCCACAGAATTCGGGATTTTGATCTCCTAGTGCTCCCCACAGAGTTCGGGATTTTGATCTCCTAGTGCTCCCCTTCAGGTTTCCATTTTCTGTGTTAGTCCAGAATGACTGGATTAATGCTGTGGTAAGAAGAAATTTCCCAGATCTCAGTGGCCTAAAACAACACAAGTTTATTTTTTCTTATTCTACATGTCCGAGGCTGTGCTTACGTATCTATCACCCAGAGATCCAGGATACGGAGCCTCCAGTACCTGCTCTGTCCTCATGGAAGAGGGAAAATCATGTAGTGAATCAAAAGGGGACTTTTTAAGTCTTCTGCCTCGAAATGGCCATTTTGAATCATTGGTCAAAGAAAGTCACATTGTAGTGCCTAATTTAGTTGCTGGGAAGTGCGAAGTCCTTCCTAAGCATGCTGTAAACCCTTGAGTACTAACTTTTGCTTCCTCTCTGAGCATTTGCACACACTGTTTTCTCTTCCTGGAACATCCTTTTCTTTCTCTCCTCTGCCTTATGAAATCCTAATTCAAAACACAGTTCACAGGTCCCCTATGCCAGTGGTCCCCAACCTTTTTGATGCCAGAGACCAGATTCATGGAAGACAATTTTTCCACAGACAAGGTGTGGTGTGTGTCAGGGGGTTTTGGACTGAAACGGTTCCATCTCAGATCATCAGGCATTACATTCTCATAAGGAGCTCACAAGCTAGATGGCATACATGCAAAGGTCACAACAGGGTTCACGCTTCTGTGAGAATCTAATGCTGCCCACTGAACCTGACAGGAGGAGGAGCTCAGATAGTTAGTAACTGCGGCCCAGTTACTAACAGGCCATGGACCAGTAGCAGTCTGCTGTCCAGGGGTTGGGAGCACCTGCCCCATGCTCACATTTCTCAATGTGAGACTGAAGAATAAAGCCTACTGTCTGGTGTTCTTATGGAATGTTGCTCCAGCATTTGCTAAATTGCATACTTAATTATATCTGATTTTATCACTAGACTTTGGACTTTTTGAGTGTATGATTTGACTAATTTTTTTTTCAATTCCGAGTACCTACACAGTGCCAGGCTCATGGTGGATGCTAAAGGAATTATTATGGAGTGAATTTGTTTTGAGATATCAATGACAAAATCTATGGTGGATTTTTTCTTCAGATTAAGATTTTAATGATATTTTTTGATGTAATAATTGTGAATGAAGCATTTGGTCTTGCAATTATTTTTATTTGAAATGGTCTTCCATTTCTTTCCTTCCACTACTTCTTCTATTATCATAGTCGAGGCTTTCGAAACAATGCACTTAGACCACCCTAACAGCTTCTTAGCTAATGTGCTTAGTTTTACTCCTTCTCATTCATTCTGTGGCTGAGATAATTACTTCTCATCATGAAAAAGTCATTGTTTTGACCATACCATGCCCTGGAACCTACAATGATTTTCTATCATTCGTCAGTTCTCACTCTTAAAATACTATCAAATTTGGAACTCAGTTTTCATCTCACAGCCCATTTCTGGTTGTCATTATCCATTCCTCCTCAAAGCTTCCACTCTCCTTCAGTCTCAAATAACTTCCCACTGATTTCAAGATAAAGTCAAGGCAACTTTAGGATTTTCTAAGACCCTTCATGACCTGCCTCCTTTCTTTCAACTCGAGACTCACCTTTCTCCCTATTCAATTCTCTACTTCCGTTTACAACTGGAGCGACATCTAACTTATCCAAGTTCTTCACATCCATTGCTTCTCTCTCAGTTCTAGAACTTTGACCTGCTGGCCTGAAACTCTCTTCCCCTTTCTTTTAACAGGCCAAATTCTGCTTTCACTATGACATTCTTCCAGTATGTCTTTAAACATGACTTCATTGGAATGTAATCATTCTTGACTCTCCTGGACTTGGTCCTGGGTCTGTTTAGTATGCTATAGTCCCACATAACCTCACCTGCCATATTTTATTATTTTCATCCATTTAATGGTCTAGGGGTGAGTGCTGAATTGTATCTGCATGTCTACAGTAATAATCACAATGGTTAATATTTATTAGGTACTTTTGTGTCAGACATTTTGATAGGAATTTTGTATAATGTTGCAGATACTAGCTAGTAGTTCAGTAAATCCTTTCTATCTTCTGGCATTTCCCAGGCTCCTAGGTAGTTTGATGTAAACAAGTCATCACATTCTAGCCAATGAGAGGTGAGTGAGATAATAAGTGTCACTGTAAGATCTAATGTATAAATCCTCTCACCCAAGACCATCTGTGTTCTCTCCCCTTCCTTTGAATATGGGCTGTCTGACTCATTGCCTAGTAGAATGCAGTGAACGTGATGCTGTGCGGTGTTAGGGGCCAGACCTTAAGACATCTGCAGCTTGTGCCTTTGCCTTCTTAGACTGCTGCTTCTAGAAGGCAAGCCACCATGTAAGAAGTCTGTGTTAGTTTGCTGAAAATAACATGATCTCATTCCTTTTGATAGCTGTGTAGTATTCCATAGTGTATATGTACCACATTTTCTTTATCCAGTCTATCCTTGATAGGCATTTGAGTTGATTCCATGTTTTTGTTATTGTGAATGGTGCTGCATTTATTGAACATATGTGTGCATGTATCTTTATGATACAATGATTTATATTCCTTTAGGTATATACCCAATGATGGGATTGCTGCATCAAATGGTATTTCCCATTCTAAATCTTTGAGGAATTACCACACTGTCTCCCACAGTGGTTGAATTAATTTATATTCCCACCAACAGTGAAAAGCATTAGGAAAAATAGCTAACGCATGCTGGGCTTTACCTAGGTGATGGGTTGGTAGGTGCAGCAAACCACTACGCACACATTTACCAATGTAACAAACCTGCACATCCTGCACATGTACTCCGGAACTTAAAATAAAATAAGTCTGTGATGAGAGCAGCCAACGATGTTTCTTTATGCTTCCAGCTGTTCCTTCTAGTATGCATGCCTTTGGGAGTTCCCTTTGCTAAAATCTGGGCTGGGCCTGCAACTTGCTCTTGATTAATAGAGAGTGGCCAGGGTGATGCTATATCACTTTGAATTCAGGTCATTAGAAGCCTAGAAATTTCTTATCTGAACTTTTTGAGACACACACTCTCGGGATGTGCCTCTTAGCACCCAGCCGCCATGAAGTGTGAAGTCAAAGTCACATACAGAGGCCAGGTGTAGGTGCTTCCGGTGATGCTTACAGCTGTGCTCCCAGAAACAGCCAACATCAACAGCCAGTCTGGGGCCTGAGCTTTTAGGCGTCCAGATCAGTCAAGCCTTAGGATAACTATAACCCAGTCGATATCTGGCAGCAAGCATATGACAGACCTCAATCCCGTGAGAAATTATCATAAATTATTGTCCCATTACCAGCAATGGACAGCTGGAGCAAAATCTGACTACTCTGAGACCTTCATAACAAAGCAGCCTTCTCTGCTACTGTGAAGGATGGCAGCCTGACTGCCCTAGAGGGGGTGCTGCATTGGCTGAGAGTCTTATTATCTCTTAGCCATGCAGGAAGAAAGAGGCCACATTCAAGAATACAAAGAGCTGGATATGCAAGTGAAATCTTTTGGACTGGCTGACCCAGGTTAGCCACTGATGAACACAGATGAGTGAATGACCAGGTGATACCACAGGGAGCAGAGAAATGCTTCTCTGAGCCCTGCTTAAGCTCCTAGCACCCAGAATGGTGAGCAAATGAAAGGTTGTTGCTTTGCACCATGATGCTGTGTTGTAATTTGTAATGCCACATTAGATAATCTCAAAATACAGAGTATTTGAGATTAGATCTATTGAATTCAAAGCCAGATCTTTTTAGACTGTGATTCTAATAAGCCTGTAAATTAACAGGAGCAATGGACTAAAGTCTGAAGGTGCTTAAGGATACGTTACTGAGTGCATCGAGAAGAAATGAAGTTATTTAAATACTTATGTCCAAATTGTTGGATGGGAACAGTGATGGAAAAGGACAGAGAAGGAGACTCAGCTGCTCCTGTATTTGTGGAGGGCATTAGATACATTATAGAGGAGGATGCAGGACTCTGATTGCTCAGACCTGTAGCTATCTACCCATGGCACACAGAGTATGCATTTGTGGGCTGCTTCTCTCTCCTACCTCCTTCCCTTTGACACCTCTTTCTTCACTTCTTCATGTCCCCAGAAGCATAGGCATATTCTCACTCCTCACTGTAGTGCCTCCAGCATATTAACTGATCACGAACATCTGAGTTATTTGGAGAAAACCAAGGAACACAACCAATACAGAAATCTCCCTATGACTGACAATTCTCTGCTCCACTTGCTTTTTCCTTTAGCCACTTCTCCAGATAGACAACAAACTCAGCGGATGCTGCTAGAATCAAGGCATCTGTTCACCCACAGACCCCTGCACTAGAGCCATCAGCAGTTTGTATGTACAGCAGGGAAGCCATTTGTTATTAGCTGCTTCCAAAACCGTGCACCCTGTCACATCTCCTCACATTGTCATACTGGTTTGAAACCCACAGCTTTCCAGAAAGCTCCACCCCCAGAGCTTGGTTATTTCTGGGCAACATACTCTTGGACCCTAAAATCCTGATTGCAGTTTGATCTGAGCAATTGTTAATTGTACAGTGTAATTGGGACAGAAAACAGAGAAGCCATCTCTGCCACTGCGATGGGCAGCAACATGACTGCCCGAGAGGAGCTGCTGTTTTTGTTGGGAGTTTGAGCATTGACACTGCTCCCTCGGATCCAACCCTCAGAGAAAGAGTGCTTTTCCAGAGGGTCTGCCTGTCCCTGTCTGTGCTCAGGTCAGCTCTGCAGAGCATGGCCTGAGATTTTTCATTTCTTCTATTAAAAAAAATCTGAAGTATGCAAATGCTTAGCCTGAAGGAAGAGCTGGCACTTTCATCTTTCAGAAAGTAAAAGAAGCAGTGGTGGGAACGACTAGTCTGGATTTAATTCTAACCTACAAGGAAGGACATGTCGACCGGCTCTGAATAATAGGAAATTTAGAAGAAAGAAATGATCTCATCTTAGAGTTGCTAATTATCAAACACAAATGTAGTGAGTATATCAGACTCAGACCTAGGCTTTATAAAAGCAGATTTCAAAAGTTTCCAAGAAAATATTTAAAATAAATGTCTCAGTTGGCTAGAAATTCTAAAGTAGCAGAAGATGGACATTCTTAAAATAAACAAACCAGGAGCAAGGAAACGGAAAAGGACATCACATTCCCATACATGTTTTCAATGAGGAAAACATCTGGAGGAGCCTGGAGTGGAGGGTGATATGAAAAGAAATCAGTAGCTGAGTGTGGTGGCTCACACCTGCGATCCCAGCACATTGGGAGGCCCAGGCGGGTAGATCATGAGGTCAGGAAATCGAGACCATCCTGGGCAACATGGTGAAATCCAGTCTCTACTAAAAATACAAAAGTTAGCTGGGTGTGGTGGTATGCACATCTAGTCCCAGCTACTCAGGAGGCTGAGGCAGGAGAATCGCTTGAACCCAGGAGGTGGAGGTTGCAGTGAGTCAAGATTGTGCCACTGCACTCCAGCCTGGTGACAGAGCGAGACTCTGCAACACACACACACACACACACACACACACACACACACACACACACAAATCAGTGTGGCTGCACAAGAAACCTCCTACCCATTTATATTTTAAAATACCATACATGGAAGACAGAAGGAAGAATGACGGCCTAAGCCAAATAAAAATGAGTGATAAACTCGGCAGGTATAGTGACAAGGAAGTTAATGATTCAGAGTAAATGAAGGCTTGTAGAAAATGCATGTAACACTTAAAACATCTTTGGGTGAATTTAGGTTATGAAGGATAGGGAAGAAATAGACTTGTTGCTGAGGCTGGATTATTTACAAATGAAAGATAATAAAATAACAAAACCAATAAACAGACACTTTGCTTCAATAATTCCTATAAGGAAAAAGAAATTCTAGATGTTAAAAGGCTAACAGACTGTATTTAAATAGAATTGGTGTCTGAAATGGGTTAACAAGGCACTGACCCAACAGCCTGAAATGGTTCCCTTCTCTGCGCCAAGCAGATTGTTCCCTCTGCAGTGTTGCAGAAGAGAAGCATAGCCAATATGAGGGACAGTGGCAGAGAAGAAGCCTCATTAATTCAAGTGTGCTCCACAGCCTGGCAGTGCGAATATCACCTGGAAACTTGACGAAAATACAGTCACAGACTTCACCTCAAGCCTTCTGAAGCTGCATTGTAACCATATGTCTTACATGATACACACAACACAGTGAAGTTTGAAAATCTCTGTTCTAAAAAGAAAAACAGAGACAAATAAACAATATGATTTTCAAAACAGGTCAATTCTGTACACAAAAGCATGCTGAGTTTTGACACTAATCTCGGTAGAAATGGAGGAAAAATGATTCCAGAGATGGCTTATGTGTACATTGAAGGGCTGTAGTCATCTCTAGGCCTGGGAGAAGTTTGCTAGGAGTTGAGCACACCAACTCAAGCCATCCTAAAATAAAATGAGGGTGGTATATCAGAATATCAGGTACTGTTGTGTGTTTGTGAAAAAACACAGCAAAAGGGTTTTTTTGTTTTTTTTTTTTTAAAAAGGCTCTGGAGCCAGAGTACTGAGTTCAGATGCTAGTTTTGCCACTTGCTATGTGACTTTCATCCGTTGCTTATATTCTCAGTGTCCGTTTCCTTATCCGTAAAACAGAAAAAAACAAACAGTAACTACAAACCACAACATTGCTTGTCTCATAGGTGACGGTGAGGATGAAATAAGCTGATAAAAGTAAAACACTTCTAAATGCATATGGAACCCGGATTGTATCTTGGAACAGAAAGAGAACAGTGATGAAAACTGATAAATTCCAAATAAAACCTGTAGTTGTAGTTAATAGCATCACGTTAATTTCTTAGTTTTGACAAATGTGCAGAGTTATGTAAGAAGCCAGTATTCGAGGGAACTAGGTGAAGGGTATAAGAACTTCCTGTACTATCTTTGCAATTTTTCTACAAATCTAAAATGTTTTCAAGATAAAGTGCATTTTCCAAAAAATAAGTACTTCCTAACATAATAAACACTCTATAAATGCAAGCCTAATTGTGCCTAACACATAACAGATAACACCTAACATATAACACAGCCTAACATGTAATAAACACTCAGTAGTGTGAGCTATTATAATGGTTTTAAAAGTTTGTTTATTGATAGACAGTATATAAAAGTTAAGAGCATCTAATATAGGCATACTAATCCTGATTCAGCAATGCCTCTTTGATAAAGATTTATAAGATGCAATTATGTTTTGAGCTAGGATAAAACCCAAAAAGAGCTAGTGTATTTAAAGCTTGAACCCACTAGTTTTCCTTTAAGCAAAAGACATCCACTTTAGCTTTAGTGTGGTTTATGAATCAGAGGAGGTGCAGGATAACAGGCCCTGGAAAGGGAGGATTAGGGAAACTCTGGCAGTCTAAGAAGCAGGAATGAATGGACAGTCTATTCAGCAGGCAGCTCAGGGAGGTATAAACCACGGTAGTTTTCATCTTTGTGTCCCTGAAAGACTCATATTCCAAGGAGCAAGAACAACTAATTAGCCTAGACTGAGTTATACGTCCCCTCTGGAGTCTAGCACAAAACCAGAGAAGGGAGGAGGGAGCTGTAACAAGAAGGAGGGGAAGTAGACCCTGGGCAGGCAAAAGAAACCGACATTCAGAAAAGACAGGAGTTTCGAAAAGATCTTAACAAACTGGAAAAGGATTCTAATAGTATAAAGTATATACTATTCAATGGTGGAACTCACCCTGCCACCTACCTGCCCTGACACCTCTCTAGGAGGAGGTTAGAGAGCATCCTTGGTGGGTGAAGCTCCTCCTGACACAGCACTGAGAAGAAGACTTTCTGCTGTTGTTTGGGTTTTATATTTTAGTGGAAATTTTTAATCTGAAATAAATAAGGTAATGTTCCTGGAGATTCAATTGCTGGGTACCTTGATCTCCAAAGTGAGGTATATGCAATCCAGAGGGGGGCAAAATCGTTCTTTGTGGGAAGGTAAAATTATTAGAACTGCTATTAATATTTACATTTTATAGAGAGAAAGAAATTCATTGAACTTAAGTGATCTTTGTTCTACAGATTCCCACTGTCAGGCTCTCTGGGACTGGAAGCTAGATGATCACATGTCCTGTACCCCATACCATAGATGGAGTTGGAGCAAAGGTTTCACCCTGGTACCCACACTCTTGTGTGCTCCAGGGATTGTGACATACTTCAACTTAAACAGGCCCAGTTAAGTGGGTTGGAGAAGTAACTTGAGAAGTTTCTCTCAATGAGGTGCCAGATCAAGAGTAAAACTAATGATAAAACAAGGAAACCAAACAATATAGGAGAATTTGTGCTTCTAATTCCCAGCACAAACTCCTCATCAGCCACATGAAGAGATAAAAGCAATAGCAATCTAAAGAAGTCGAAAGAAGCTGGCCAACAAATTTGAAATTGTCAAGAAGAACATCTGAACTATAGGTTTAGATCTATAACATTGAATAATAAAATTTGCTCTCTAGGCCAGCACTTGGGGAGGCCGAGAGGGGAGGATCACTTGAGGTTAGGAGTTCAAAACCATCCGGGCCAACATGCTGAAACCCTGTCTCTACTAAAAATACAAAAATTAGTTGGGTGGGGTGGTGCATGCCTATAATTCCAGCTACTCGGGAGGCTGAGGCAAGAGAATGGCTTGAACCTGGAAGGCAGAGGTTGCAGTGAGCTAAGGTCGAGACATTGCACTCCAGCATGGGTTATAAAGTGAGCATCCATCTAAAAAAAAAAAAACAAAAACAAAAAACCTTGCCCTAAATCGATAATTCTAAATGGGATCACTTTGCCTCTGAGAGGACATTTGGAGTATTAGGAAGGTCTAGACATTTTAGTTATTAAAACTAAGAGGTACTACTGGTCTCTAATGGGGAGAGACCAGGAATGTGGTTAAACCTCCTATAATATACATTTTATAGCCCCCACCACCAACAAAGAATTATCTGGCCCCAAATCAATAGTGTCATGGTTGAGAAATCTTGAACTAACGTATATATTCTAGGCATATACAATTTATAAAGTAACATATAAAGTTAAATGTAACAATATGTATTCAAAGTACATTTATCACAGACAACTGTAAATCAAAAATAGAGTTTGGACAACATCAGAATAGCACAAAATAGATGCTTGATAAAAGTTATCATTTGCCTTTATTTAAAGGCTGGTTAAAGTTTTTGAAACCATGTTACTGAAATTATTGAAGAATCTGTGATTGTAGAATATAAAATAGAAGACAAAGAAGCATGTTAGCTGCCTTCAGAAAGCTGAAGGAGTATTCTGTAGAAGAAAGATTTGTCTTAGCGGTGTACCTCCGGGGAGTCAGAGCTAAGATCACTGAAATCAAACACCAAAAGACTATTTTGATGCGATAGAAGGAAGATTTTTCTAACAATTTTTGTGGCCAGGTGATGAAATGAGCTAAAGCACTACAGGCTGTTCTCACTTGGGATGGAACATGGACCAAGAGGAGCTATCTGGGCCTCAGCTTGACAATTCTGCAAATTTGTTCTTAAAAGTGTGAACAGCTTTTCAAGTAGTTTCTGTTATATTCCAATGCGCCACACTGTGTGTTTAAAGTAGAGCTTTCCAACTGTGGTCCTTCGGAGTATGTTGTGCTCTCCAGAATGGTGTTTAAAAACATTTATAAAAATAATACTCAATATTTAGCAATATTTAGTTTTCTTATTTTATTTTAGAATAAAAGGGATACATGTGCAGGTTTGTTACAAAGGTATATTGTGTGATGCTAAGGTTTAGAGTATGAATGAATTCATCACCCAAGTAGTGAGCAGGGTACCCAATAGGAAGTTTTTTGGCCTTTTCTTTCCTCCTCTTACTGCTCTAGTTGTCCCCGGTGTTTATTATTCCCATCTTTATGTTTAGCTCCCACTTATAAGAGAACATGTGGTATTTGGATTTCTATTTCCACATTAGTTCACTTAGGATAATGATCCACAGCTGCATCCATGTTGCTATAAAGAACGTGATTTCATTCTTTTTGATGGCTGCATAGTATTCCATGGTGTGTATGTATCACATTTTCTTTGTCCAGTCCACCATTTATGAGTACTTGGGTTGATTCCAAGTTTTTGTTATTGTGAATATTGCTGCAATGAACATAGGGTTGCATGTGTCTTTTCAGTGGAATGGCTTATTTCCCTTTGGTTACATACTTAGTAGTACTTAGTAATGGAATTACTGGGCTGGTGGTAGTTCAACTTTTCATTTTTGAGAAATCTTCAAACTACTCTCCACAGTGGTTGGACTCTTTTACAGTCCCACCAACAGTTTGTAAGTGTCCCCTTTACTCCACAACCTTGCCAATATCTGCTTTTTTTTTTTTTTTTTTTTTTAGTTTCTAACAAAAGCCGTTCTGACTGGTATGAGATGGTATCTCATTGTGGTTCTGATTTACATTTCTCTGATGATTTATGATGGTGAACATTTTTTCATATGTTTATGGGCCAATTGCAAGTTTTCTGTTGAAAGTGTCTGTTCATGTCTTTTGCCAATTTTTAGATGAGGTTATTTGATTTTTGCTTATTGATTTGTTTAAGTCCCTCACAGATTTTGGATCTTTGTCAGATGTATGGTTTGCAAATATTTCTCGCATTCTGTATGTTGTCTGTTTACTCTTTTGATAGTTTCTCTTGCTGTGCAGAAGTGCTTCATTTAGGCTCCACTTACAAATTTTTGTTTTAGTGGCAATTTCTTTGGAGAATACCTCCATACATTCTTTGCCAAGGTAAACATGGGGAAAAGTATTTCCTATGTTTTCTTCTAGCATTTTTGTAGTTTGAAGTCTTACATTTAAGTCTTTAATCTATATTGAGTTAATTTTTATATCTGGTAATAGGTGGGGATTCAGTTTTGTTCTTTTGCATACAGATAGCCAGTTATCCCAGCACAATTTATTTAACAGAGGGTCTTTTCCCCATTGCTTACTTTTGTTGAATTTGTTGAAAATCAGCTAGATATAAGTGTGTGGCTTCATTTCTGGGTTCTGTAATCTGGTCTATTGGTCTATGTGTCTGTTTTTTTGCCATTACCATGCTCTTTTGGTTACTGTAGGCTTATAGTGTAGTTTGAAGTTAGGTAATGTGATACCTCTGGCTTTATTCTTTTTGCTTAGGATTGCTTTGGCAACCTGTGCTCTTTTTTGGTTCCATATGAATTTTATGGTGTTTTATACTTATATAAAAAGTGATGTTGGTAGTGTTATAGAAATGCCATTGATCTGTAAATGGCTTTGGGCAGTATGGCATTTTAACACTATTGATTCTTCCCGTTCATGAGCATGGAATGTTATTCCATTTATTTGTGTCACCCCTGACTTTTTTCAGCAGTGTTTTGTAGTTCTTGTAAAGATCTTTTATCTCCTTGGTTAGCTGTATTCCTAGGTATTTCATTTTTTTTTTATGGCTATTATAAATGGAGTTGTGTTCTTAATTTGGCTCTTGGATAGAACGTTATTGGTGTATAGAAATGCTGCTGATTTTTTATATTGATTTTGTATCCTAAAACTTTACTGAAGCCATTTGTCACTTCTAAGAGCTTTCAGGTGAAGTGTTTAGGGTTGTCTAGGTATAAAACCACATCATTAGCAAAGAGACATAGTTTGAATTCTTTCCCTATTTGGATGCCTTTCATTTCTTTCTCTTGCCTAATTGCTCTGGCTAGGACTTCTGGTGCTATGTGGAATGGGTAAGTGGTAAGAATGGGAATGTGGAGTGGTAATGGGAATGTGGAGTGGTAAGAATAGGCATCCTTGTCTTGTTCCAGTTCTTAATATTTAGAAAGCAAATGACATAAGTAATCCAGGTTTCCGGTTTCTTCTGTAATATGAATAGATAATGTCAGTATCAAGTCCATGGTCCTAGCTAGCAATCAGAAGCTGGGATTGTCTGCTTTGCTCATTTCTATAACCTGTTTTAACCCTAGAGTACTTAAGTTTTGGAGGTAAGTAGTAGTTTAGGAAGCCAACTATAGCCACAAGACTTAGCTGCTAATCCTTCTGCCTTCATTTACTAGTGGTGTAACCTTTGGCAAGGTATTTAACTGCTCCTTAATCTTTTCATCTGGGATATGAAAATAACAATAATACCCACCAACTCATAGGGGTGTATGAAGATTAATTGAATTCACTACATACGAAGTCCCTGGAAGAGTTTCTGACCCATAGCAATTATTCAGTAAGTGTGACAATCATTTCAGTTTGTGGCCCCTGGCAGAAAGTCTGCCTGCATGCACACATTCTTGGCAGAGTGTTTGAGTCAGAACAGGTCCATCGACCTGTCATTACTGTTTTAATGGATGTTATACTAGGAACACAAGTTATGTTTCCATGCAGAAGTTGAAACAATAGTCTAGACCATTTTTTTTATGTCAGCCCTATGACTACGTAGAGTAATGAGCATGAAATAAAGATGTGGTTGGGGAGATGAGAAAGGACAGTTTGCTCTGTTTTATGTGTCTTTGATAATTTCATGTCAGAAGTTCACAGTGGAAACATGAATCTACAAAATTACAACTTTGGGGGAACAATGGGCACTATCACTATAGTTCAGCACAATGACACTGGGGACTAGAGGAGAGAACTTGAAAGAGAAATTTAGAGGAGATGGAAAGAATAATGTTCAAAGATGTCTATTCAAGCACCGAAGGGTAACTTCAGTTCCCAAAGACCACTGACCTAGCACTTTATCATCTAGGATATTTTAATCAGTTAATGTCAAATGAAGCTTGAGTTAAAATTGCATTATCATCTTGTCTTGCTGGAATTAAAGGTTTATTTTTATTATTTGTGTAGGTTTTTTTCAGTTTTATGGAAAAAAATTGAAAAATGGATAGAGTCCATTAGAAGATAAATGGAATTTAGTGAATTTTTACCTGATGGACAAAAAATGGCTTTGAAATGTGTTGTATAACCTTCTTATTTCAGGATCAGGCCAAACAGAGATGCCACACATACCTTTTGCTATTGGCTGCTATTCAGAGCAAAACCACAAAGCCTAGAAATTGCAGGTTCGTTCATTCTTCAGTGCTTAACAATCTCCCAAGGAAGGCAGATGCATTTTCCAAGATAGCAGTTTCATCAAAGAACAGCCGATAATGAGAGATAAAGAGCTGCCTGGCGGCTTGAGCTTACGTCCGTTTCAAGGATTTACTGAATACTAATAGAACATGGCTTTTGTTGGAGAAGAAGCCTTTGCAGTCAGTGATTGCCTTGTGTCATTAAACCTAGCCCCCAATTGGTTTGCCCCACAGGATCTGTAATAGTTTACCAAGTCAGGGAAAAAATATTAACGAGATTTTTTTTTATTTAAAAAGAAGATTGACTTTAAGTATGTATTTGTTCATTCGATAGTGAAAAGATTTGTGTGTGTGGTGAGTGATTTCCATTTCATTACTGCAGAGTGGCACATGGCACGTGTAGGAGGCAGAATGAAATGACCTGGAATCGCACCTTAGTAAAGGGAGTTTGAAATCCCACCTGCCTTTGTGAGCATATTCTATTGGTCCATCCTGTTCATATATCCCCTGAACTACACAATTACACTTTTCATTACATATTATCTTACGTTTTCTCTATTTGTGTACGTCACTTTTGCTTCCCAAGGTATAACATACACTTCACAAGATCATGGTCCTATCACTTCTTTTACCCTTCCATGTTGTTATTAGGAGAAACTGGGCACATGTCATAGGTTAAAAATACATGTTGATCGAGTGTCACAGATTGTGGGTTCAGAACGTGATGGGAAGAAAGAAGGCTTTGGCAGCTGCTGAGTTTTTAAAGGAGTAAATGGAAAGGTATGAAAACATTTGCCAACATTTGACCTAAGTGATGAAAAAAATACCACTCCATTTCGGTGACTCGTTCCAACTTTCTCCTAAGGCAAGACCTTCAAAACAGAAATCTACAATTTTGAATGATGAAGAGAAGTCTTTGGCTATACAAAAATGGATGTAATCTTCAAACCATACTTGATTTCCTCATGATATGATAGATTAGGGAGATGTAAAACGAAATTAAAAATCTGAGTTCTTTGAATATTTGATATTCAGGTTTCCCTCTCACTTCTCTCTGTTTTTCATCTCCATGCTTTTTGGTCTAATAAAGGCTTAGTTAAAAATAGATAAACAAAAAGGTGTCCAGTTGCCTTTTTTACTGGTGATAATCATAGGAAATACGTTTACTTTCCTTCTGGAACCAGTGGTGTTATCCCCATTCATTTGTGGTATCAACAAAAGGTATTTGGAATTTATGTGAAAATTAGTATCACATAAGAATTTCAACCTGATATCTTAACATGATATCAGTCAAATACTTGGGCTGAGGTTCCAAACACAGCCGTTGGGTGGGATTGGTGCCTTCAGCACTTTCTCTGAAGTTGTTAGAGAGAGAGAGTGAATGTCATCCCCACTGTTCCATGGCTTTTCTACAAAAAATTTTTTATGTACATACCAGCATTTTTGACATGTACAATTAATCTGTGTGTGAATCAAAATGCTGCCTCTCCTACAATGGGTGAGTGATGGATTTTTATTGTATCAGGGCATACTCAGGCCCTCCTGTGTTTGGGTAGCTTTCATAAAATCAGTACATCACTGAATTCCTTCCTACAGAACTAAGTAATGGAAGCAACCACCTTAAGTCACCACGTCTATTCATTTTTATAGTATAGTTCACCAGACATATTTCCTCTATTCTTTTATTTATTGTATAAGAGAAAAGAAGATAACTTAACATTTGCTGAACAACTCCTATGTCAAGTTTTGTACAGGGGCTTAACATTATTGACTCTTCCATAACACTGAGTGAAGTGTGGTTTCATTTGTACAAAAGGAAATTGAAGCACAGCAATTAAGTGACTTGCTTAGGGTACACACACTAATGGACGTTAGAGTGGGGATTTGAATCTAGACATAGTCTAGGATGATTATCCTTTTCCTTTGTCTCCTGTTTAAAATAACCATTTTCAATCTTCGGCAAGTCTACCACTCTACTTACATCATATGTATAGAGCTGACATTTATTAGGTAGGACCACATTTCACAGTTTCACATACTGTTTTAAATTTACACTTTTAATCCTCATCATAATTCTGCAAAGTCAGTAAAGTTATTACCTCTTTTATATTACAAATTGGAAACTAAGGCATAAGAATGCCATTTAAATTGCCCAAGGTCATGTGACTATTTAGTGGCAAAGCAGGATTTGAGCCCAGGCATGTGGCTCTAGAGTCTGTCCTTTTAATCACTATCCTCAGCTGATATACTCTGTATACTGCACTGTGTTGAAGAGTGCACAGACACAGCTCTGACCTTGAAGTATGCCATTTAGTATATTGATAGCTAATTACCTAATAGGTACTCAAAATAGTTTCTCTAGGTGTCTCCTTTCAAAATGGTTTATGCGCTAGCTGAATTGGGCTGAATAAATAACATTTCTCTGTGCTATGAGTTATACATGTTCAAGAGTTAATTTATCCTATTTAATAACACTGTATCTGTGAAAGACCAATTCTCTCTATTCTATTAAAAACACAGGAGAAATTATACTTTTATTCTTTTAATAAAAGTATAATTTCTGTGATGTTTGTCTATCAAATTATCTTTTCTGTTCACTATAAATTAATTACAGATGGTATGCAGCCAGTGCGGGGGGGTTACAATATATTCAGCCATTCGCATTATTTCCAATGGAGGACTCAAAGTAACATCTTACAATTGCTTTGAGTTGTTTTTTTAATAAAATAAAATAAATGGGCATCTTCCTTGCCTTCGAAGATTCCTTTGCTAATCTCAGATTGCCATCTGAAATTTTAATTAGTGATTTGAAATGTGCTTACTCAAAGAACCTTGTCCAAGTTGTCTGTTTCTGCCAAATTAAACTATTAAACTAAGTAACCTAATTAAAATCCTTTTAGCTTTAATCAATATTTTATTTACATCCATATTTCCCAGGAAGCTTAATGAGTTTTTTGGAAGTGATAGTTATTTCTGTCCCATTTATCAAAGGTCAATTTTAAGAAGTAAGTTCTCTTCTCTAAGGCCATGGAGGCAGTAAGACACAGATGAGGACACCTTTGGTGTGAGCCCTTCTGTCCTCTACAAGCCCTGGGTGCACAGGAAGCTGGGCAGTGCTCCTGCAGCTTCCGCATGAGGTAGCTGATAGGAGCAGCTCCACTGCCCTAGACACAGCCAGTTCCCTGCCCTTTGCTCCCAGGGACCCTGGCAATATGCCTGGCAGTGATTACAGGGAGTGAAAACCACAATGTGCTCTCCAAGCAAAAACGTAGGTTCCCCTATTCCTTATTCTTAAGAGTCAAATAGTTTCATGCGGGTTCTGGGTGCAGTAGCCTGTTACCCCAGCACTTTGGGAGGCCGGGGCAGGTGGATCGCTTGAGGATAGGAGTTCAAGACCAGTCTGGCCAACATGGTGAAATCCCATCTCTACAAAAAACGCAAAAATTAGCCAGTCATGGTGGCAGGCATGCATAATTCCAACTACTCAGGTGACTGGGGCCTTTGTATTGCTTGAACCTGGGAGGCAGAAGCTGCAGAGAGCAGAGATTGCACCACTGTATTCCAGCTTGGGCAACAGAGTGAGACTCCATTTCAAAAAAAATAGTTTAATGAGGTTTATGAAAATAGCATTCTGTTTATTCATTTCCTGGTCATTTCTCCTCACTCATCCCATTTACCTGAGGCAAGCACTTTCATATCACATTATAAATTTATTTATCAAAATCTCTAAAAAGCATACATGACTTCCTAAATTTCTGAATTTTAGACATCAACCATTAATTTCCAACTGTAGAAAATAATGACTTAGCTTCTTCAATTTCCCCTCCTCCTATCCACATCCATATTTCAACCAATCATCCCATTGTCTCAATACAAATACAGCAGAATTTGATTCTTTAGGCATTTAATGTTGATATTTTATGACCATATAAACACTATTCTCACTTAAGTCAGTAGGATAGCATAATTTATTTTCTTTCCTTGAAAACTCTTTTTTCTTGAATTTGACTATCTTATTTTCTTGTTTCCTTAGTTTTCTTTTTTTAAAATTATTACACTTTAAGTTCTGGGGTACATGTGCAGAACGTATAGGTTTGTCACATACATATACACACGCCATGGTGGTTTGCGGCATCCATCACCCCATCATCTACATTAGGTATTTCTCCTAATGTTATCCCTCCCATAGCCCTCCACCCCTCTGTTATCCTTCCTCTAGATCCCCAGCCCCCAACAGGCCCCAATGTGTGATGTTCCCCTCCCTGCATCCATGTGTTCTCTTTGTTTAACACCCACTTATGAGTGAGAACATGTGGTGTTTGGTTTTCTGTTCTTGTGTCAGTTTGCTGAGAATGATGATTTCCAGCTTCACCCATGTCACGCAAAGAACATGAACTCATCTTTTTTATGACACAATAGTATTCCATAGCTATATGTGCCACATTTTCTTTATCCAGTCTATCATTGATGGGCATTTGGGTTGGTTCCAAGTCTTTGTTATTGTGAACAGTGCCACAATAAACATACATGTGTATGTGTCTTTATAATAGAATGATTTATAATCCTTTGGGTATATACCCAGTACTGGGATTGCTGGGTCAAATGGTATTTCTAGTTCTAGATCCATGAGGAATTGCCACACTGTCTTCCACAATGGTTGAACTAATTTACACTCCCCCCAGCAATGTAAAAGTGTTTCTTTAGGTTCTAACTAACAAGAGATGTGAAGGACTTCTTCCAGGAGAACTACAAACCACTGCTCAAGGAAATGAGAGAGGACACAATAGAAAACTCAGGATTTTATGTTTAGAAAACACCATTGTCTCAGCCTAAAATCTCCATATGCTGATAAGCAACGTTAGCAAAGTCTCGGGATACAAAATCAAGGTGCAAAAAATCACAAGCATTTCTTTACACCAACTACAGACAAACAGAGCTAAATCATGACTGCACTTCCATTCACAATTGCTACAAAGTAATGAAATACCTAGGAATACAACTGAGAGGTGAATGGAAAAAGAGAGCTGGAGATCACAACATGCAGAATATGAGATTTCACTGAATTCTCTGTTTCTCAGCCTTCATGAGGACCCTCAACTATGCCTGGTGTTCTCTACTCCAGAGACCCTTTCTTTTACCATCTCATCAATACAAAAGGAGTGAGGCATAATAAAACTTCACTCCTTTTCTCTGGGTGGCCTATTGAGAGAATGGGGATTGGATCTCAAACTGCTTCTCAAAACAACTTTGAAAAATTATTCTTTTTATGTCTCTCTCACACAAACACATCCTTCCAAGGGCCCTGGTGCTGTACATTTCTGATCATCTTGGAATTTCTGCTCAAAGAATTGTGTTTCTTCTCATTGTTTTCCTATAGCTGAGACAGCTTTTGTGTGTGTGTGTGTGTGTGTGTGTGTCTGTGTGTGTCTCTGTGTGTTTGTGTGTGTGTGTCTGTGTGTGTGTGTGTGTGTCTGCTAAATCTATTACTAAGTGGTCCTTTTGTTTTTGAGCTTCCAAAATGTTGTTTCTCTATTCTGTCCATTTTTCTTTATTCTTATGGATTAGAAACAAAACAGCAATAATGAATACAACTCTTTATTGTCATTAGATTGAGTTTTTGAAAGAAGTGGAGATAAATATCAATATCATTATGCTCTTTTTCGTGAAAACCTGTCAAAAGACTCTAAAACTGAGTGTCTTAAAGCAATAAATATTTAATATTGCTGTGAGTCCATGAATCTGCTGGATAATCAGGTAATCTCAGCCAGGTCTAGCTGATCTTTCCTGGACTCGCTCAGGTATTATTGTGAGCTGACAAGTTGGCTGGACTCTGTCTGGTCTAGGATGGTCTGATTCACATATCAGAGCATCAGCTGGTTGTCCAGCTGCTTGCTGAGATGATAAGTTTGCCCAACCCAAACTTGTCCTAAGCTTGTTCTCTGATGGTTCTTAGGATGAGCTTTCCAAAAGCAAAAGCAATAGGATGTAACCCTCATGATTGCACATGACACATCATCACTTCGGCCATATTCCATTTGCCAAAACAGGTCACAAGTGCAACCCATATTCAAATAGTGAGGAAATCTTGGTGGAAGGAACTACAAAGAAACACTTCAAAGGCTTCAATAAGGGAGTGGTAAAGATGTGAAAACTTTCTTGCAGTCAGTCTACTACTTAAGCTCTATGCAGTGATGTTAATCAGAATTCCTCTTGTGATAGATAGAATAATGATTCCCCCAAAGATGTTCACAGAATAATCCCTGAAACCAGTGAACATGTTTTCTTGCATGGCACATGGGGTTTGCAGTTAGATTAAATTAAGGATGTTAATGTGGGAATGGGGAGGTGATCTGAGATTATCCTGGTGGGTTCAATGTAATCATAAGGGTCCTTATAAGCAGGTGGTAGGAGAGGAGGAGTTAGAGGAGATGCGAAGACAAAGCAGAAGTCTGAAAGATGCCATCACAGGTAGGGCCTACAAACCACAGGGAAGGCAGAGAGTTCCTATAATATGGTTTGACTGTGTCCCCACCCAAATCTCATCTTGAATTGTAACTCCCCAAATTTCCACATGTCCTGGGAGGAACCTGGTGGGGGGTAATTGAATCATGGGGGCAGGTCTTTTCCATGCTGTTCTTGTGATAGTGAATAAGTTTCATGAGATCTGATGATTTATTCTTATTATTACTATTATTATTATTGTTATTATTATTATTATTCTGAGACAGAATCTCATTCTGTCACCCAGGCTGGAGTGCAATGGTGTAGTCTTGGCTCATGCAACCTCTACTTCTAGGGTTAAAATGATTCTCCTGCCTCAGCCTGATGAGTAGTTGGGATTACAGGTACCTGCCACCATGCCCAGCTAATTTTTGTATTTTAGTAGAGACAGGGTTTCACCATATTTGCCAGGCTGGTCTTGAACTCCTGACCTCCTGATCTGCCTGCCTCCGCCTCCCAAAGTACTGGGATTACAGACATGAGCCGCTGCACCTGGTCTGATCTGATGGTTTTAAAAATGGGAATTTCCCTACACAAGATCTCTTTTCCTGTCTGCCACCATGTGAGACATGTTTTTCACCTTCCACGATGATTGTGAGACCTTCACAGCCACATGGAACTCTAAGTCTATTAAACTTCTTTCTTTTGTAAATTGCCCAGTCTTGGGGATGTCTTCATTAGCAGCATGAACATGGAAAAATGTATCCTTGAAGGTAGAAAAAACAAACAACAGATTCTCCTCTACAGCCTTCAGAGGTTATACAGCTATTCCAACAAGTGGATTTTAGGACTTTTAATTTCTGAAACTTTTAGATAATAAAGTTATGTTGTCTTTTAAACCATTACCTTTTTGGTAGTTTATTGTATATTATTATTATGGAAAAGCTAACACATCTCACTTTCCTTTCAGTTCAGCCATGATACATTTAGATTTTTTGCCATATCCACATGCCAGTTCTATTATTATTTTCTTCACAAAAGGAAATCTATTTTGAGAAAAGTATATTCCTACTGTAAACATTAATATATCTAAAATAAAGAGGTATTCCAGTTTTTTTCTAACACACGTAAAATAAATGAAGTTATTAAGAAAAATATTTGTTCATATTCCACAAGAGGGGTATATAGTATTCAGTATTTCTCAGTTTATTTGACTATGTTGCTCTTTCTTTGTACAACTCTGATTTACTAATTAGCTCATTGAATAAATATTTTATTGAGCATTTACCATGAATCAGACATGTGTGAATAAGAAATATGAAATCTTGTCTTCAGAGCTAACACTTTAGTGCAGAACACATACCATACATACATTTTTTAAAGTGCATAATAAAATTACAGGCTCTGATAAAAGAAATAAAGTATTGTGCTAGAGAACAACTGGGCACTGTGAGGTGAAGAGCTGGGGTGTGGGCTAGGCTAGTATCTGCCAAGATTAGTTCCCTGGAAAGAGGTCATTTACAGGCTCATATTCTACTTATTTTGACATTGAAATCTTCCAGCTCCCTATTAAGGAAAGAAAATTTCTCATTTTGGCCCCTCTAATTTTTGGCACCTCTAATCCATCAGCAAATTCTATTGATTGTTGTTTGTATATCCTCTTGTATCACTTACTTATTTCCATTCTCAATTTCTCACCCAGGCTAAAATTCTTACAGCAATTCTTATAAAGTGCCTTTTCATCTTTTCCTGCCTCAGTAGCCTGAATGGATGCAACATGCTCTCCAGGGATTGAAATACGTTCTGGAAATGAGGGTCAGGGCTAGAAGTCCCATGGGTGATTGACAGTGTTTCCACAGGCAGGGACTGTTATACTTTAGTGACGCCATCACTTTGAGTAGGAGCTGCCTCATTGCTACTTCAGGACAACAGAAGTGTTCCTTCTTGGTCAGGCACCATGGCTCACGTCTGTAATCCCAGTACTTTGGGAGGCCAAGGTGGGCAAATCACAAGGTCAGGAATTTGAAATGAGCCTGGCCAACATGATGAAACCCCATCTCTACTAAAAATACAAACAGTTAGGTGGGCATGGTGGCAGGTGCCTGTAATCCCAGCTACTTGAGAGTCTGAGGCAGGAGAATCACTTGAACCCAGGAGGCAGAGGTTGCAGTGAGCCAAGATGGTGCCACTGCACTCCAGCCCAGGTGACAGATTTCTTTTTCTATCCTGGTAGCCTGGATGGATGCAACATGGTCCCCAGGAATTGAAATAAGTTCTGAAGAAGAAGCATGTTGCATCCATCCAGGCGACCGGGGGGGAAAAATAGTATGCCTTCTCTTGAGAAGTAACTGAGAGCTGGAGGTGTTAAAACAGAACACCTGTGGGTCTGCTTCTCTGCCCCCTTGTGCCCTTCCTGACCCAAGGCTTTCTTCCTTACAGTGCCAACTAGGAGCAATCCTGAGAGCTGTCAGGGTGCACCAGGATAAAGAGTAATCAGTTTCCCAGTCTTCTTTAAACTGCCAATCCATGAAGGCAAATAGGAGAAGGTTTATATCAGTTTTAGGCTTGTTTTCAAGTTCAGCCTTTCCCACCAAGTGCAATCTCTGACCACTTGTTTTGGTGTGTAGGTGGGTGTGCTTTCCTCTTTATATCACATCATCATGCCTTTTAGAGTAAAAATATATTTTAGGGATTATTTAATCAAAAAACAGTTTAAGAGATAAAATTAAAGTCTAGAGACATCATGAAACTGGCTAGAAATCACATACTTGGTTGCTGACAAATTTAGGATTCGAATTTGGGATTCCTGACTCATATTTCAAGTCAAAGCTACCATATTTACCATCCTGCTGAGAAAATGTAGAATTGAGACAAATGGTTGCTTTAAAGTTTATTTACAACTGTTGTTTGAAATTATATAATATACTCTTAGATTTATTTTATTTTATCAGTGTATAAATAGTTTTTGGTAATGATTACCTACAATGCAGTCTATGAAATATATATTTTTGGTTGAGTTTTTTCTTAACTTGTGTGCCCTTGATTGTAAATGATTCATTATCTTCTCACTGTACTTATGTCTGGGGAATTTTACAACAAATGCTTCATAAATTCTTTCTGTTTCTCCTGCAACAATTTTCCCTGTCCTTACTACTCATAAACTAGAAGAAAATATAGCAATGCTTCAGAGATGTCCTGAAGGACCAGTTCTTGAAACTTCCTCTGATACAAATCACAATGTGTTTTCTTTCTTTTTGGGATGGGGGGAATACAGCCTTAAATATAGACCTTCCGAGAACAAATTGCAAGAGGTTTTTCTCCAATTAGCTACTCTCAGAAATATATTTAGAATAGTTTCTGAACAGTATCCTTCTTTAGCAGTCCCCAGATATTGTAGGAAATCATTAGATAACAGCTATTTCAATTCCCTGTTCTTCATCCAAACAGTATGAAGTGACCACAAATGCATTTGATTTGTCATGTTCTGATTTTTTTAAAAAAACTTTGAAACTCTTTATAAACAAACTATTCATTGTGTTGACAGGAAAATGGAATGCACAAAGCTAATCAAAGATTTTTATACTCTACCTAGTGTCATGGGATGGGCAAAATTAAACTATGGTATTCCTGTCCAGTCCATGTTTGCATGTACTTTGGGTACATGAGGCACAACAAAGTGCAGCACGTATGCCATTTCTCTCATTCCCTGAGCCAGGCAGACATAACCAACCAAACACATAACCAGGATGTCAAGGCTTTCTTTATGTGCCCTCAGAATCTTTCTTAACACAGCCTCCAGGCAGTCACTACACAAGAGTCACCTTATATATGTAGATTTCCAACCTAGTAAGCAAAATTATACTACTATAGTTATTATGGCTACCTTTAAAAAGCACAGATAAGAAATCCTAATCATAAACAAATAAGTGATTCATATAATATATTGTTACTCTTTTTTTTTGAGATGGAGTCTCGCTCTGTTGCCCAGGCTGGAGTGGAGTGGCACAATCTTGGTTCACTGAAGCCTCCATCTCCCAGGTTCAAGTGATTCTCCTACCTCAGCCTCCCAAGTAGCTGGGATTACAGGTGCCCACCACCACACCTGGCTAATGTTTGTATTTTTAGTAGAGACAGGTTTTCACCATGTTAGCCAAGCTGGTCTCAACCTCCTGACCTCAAATGATCTGCCCAACTCGGCCTCCCAAAGTGCTGGGATTACAGGTGTGAGCCACCGCATGGGGCCAATATATTGTTACTCTTATTGCTTTCCCTTGATGTTGCCCATTGAAAGTCTTTTCTTTTCTTAGTTGACAATGGCATCCCAGAAATTTGTCTTTCTTTAGTGTAAAAAACCTTTCAAAACCTTAATATTCCCTGTATTAGTCCATTCTCACACTGCTATAACAAACTACCTGAGACTGAGTAATTTATAATGAAGAGAAATTTAATTGACTCACAGTTCATCCTGGCTGGGGAGACCTCAGAAAACTTACAACCTTGGCAAAAGGTAAAGGAGAAGCAAGGCACCTTCTTCAAAAAGTGGCAGGAGAGAGAGAGAGCAAGAAGGAAATTGCCATACTTTTAAAGCATCAGATCTCATGAGAAGTCACTCACTATCACAAGAACATGAAATAAAAAATATGCCCTTGTGATTCAATCATCTCCCACCAGGCTCTTCCACTGACACATGAAGATTAAAATTTGATGCAAGATTTGAGTGGGGACAGAGAGCCAAACCATATTATTCTGCCCCTGGTCCCCCCCACCAAATCGTATGTCCTTTTCTCATTTCAAAACCAATTATCCTTTCCAAACAGTCCCCCAAAGTCTTAATTCATTCCAGCATTAACTCAAAATTCCAAGTTCATCTGAGACAAGGAAAGCCCCTTCCATCTATGAGGCTGTAAAATCCAAAACAAATTTGTTACTTCAAAGATACAATGTGAGTATAGGCATTGGGTAAATGCTCCCTTTCTAAATGAGAGAAATTGACCAAAACATAAGGGCCCCATGCAAGTCCCAAACCCAACAGGGAAGCCATTAAATCTTAAAGCTCCAAAATCTCCTTTGACTCCATGTTTCACATCCAGGACACACTGACACAAGAGGTGGGCTCCCAAGGCCTTGGGTGGGTCTGTCTCTGTGGCTCCATAGGGTACAGCCCCCTTGACTACTTTCACAGGCTGGTGTTGAGCGCCTGCAGCTTTTCCATGCACACACTGCAAGCTGTTGGTGGACCCAGCATTCTGGATGATGGTGTCCCTCTTCTCACAGCTCCACTAGGCAGTGCCCCAGTGGAACTCTGTGTGGGGGCTCCAACCCCACATTTCCATAGTGCATGCCCTAGTAGAGGTTCTCCATGAGAGCTCCAGGCAGCAGACTTCTGCCTGGACATCCAGGCAATTCCCCCCCATCCTCTGAAATCTAGGTAGACGCTGCTCAACTCTTGACCTCTGTGTACCCATAGGCTCAACATCACATGGAAGCCACCAAAGCTGGGGCTTGCACCCTCTAAAGCAATGGCACACACTGTACCTTTGCTGCTTTTAGCCATAGCTGGATCTAGAGCCCCTGAGATGCTGGGCACCAAGTCCCAGGGCTGCATAGAGCAGAAGCACCCTGGGCCCACAAAACCATTTATTCCTCCTAGGCCTCCAGGCCTATGATGGGAGGGGCTGCCATAAAGATCTCTGAAATTCCCTGGAGAAATTTTCTCCATTGTCTTGGCTATTAACATTCAGCTATTCCTTACTCATGCAAATTTCTGCAGCTAGCTTGAATTTCACCCCCCCAAAAATGAGTTTTTCTTTTTTACTACATGGTGAGGCTGCAAATTTTTGAAACCTTTATTTTGCTTCCCTGTTAAACATAAGTTCTAATTTCAGATCCTCTCTTTATGAGCACATATGAGCATACATTTTTTTGGAAAAAACCAGGTCACATCTTGAATGCTTTGCTGCTTAGAAATTTCCTGCATCAGATACCCTACATTATCTCTCTCAGGTTCAAAGTTCCACAGATGTCTAAGGCAGGGGGAAAATGCTTCCAGTCTCTTTGCTAAAGCATAACCAGAGTGACTTTTACTCCAGTGCCGAGTAAGTTCATCAGCTCCATCTGAGAACACATTAGCCTGGACTTCATTTTTCGTACTACTCTTGGCATTTTGGTCACAACCATTCAACAAGTATCTAGGAAGTTCCAGACTCTCCTTCAACTTTCTGTCTTATTCTGAGTCCTCTGAACTGTTTCAACCTATGCTTGTGACCCAGTTACAAAGTCACTTCCACATTTCTAGGTATGTTTATAGCAGTACCCTACTGTTAATACCTGTCTTCTGTATTAGTTTGTTCTCACACCACTATAAAAAACTATCAGAGACTGGGTAATTTATAAAGTGAGGAGGTTTAATTGAATCACCGTTCTGCATGGTTGAGGAAACCTCAGAATACTTACAATCATGGCAGAAAGTGCAGGAGAAGCAAGTATCTTTTTTGTAAGGTGGCAGTAAAGAGAAAGGAAGGGATAGTGCCATGCTTTTAAACCATCGGAACAGTGAGAATGTACTCACTGTCATGAGGACAGCAAGGGGAAAATTCACCTCCATGATGCAATTACCTCCCATCAGGCCCCTCCCCTGACATGTGGGGATTACAGTTTGACATGAGATTTGGATGGGGACACAGAGCAAAACCCTATCTTTTTCCTTGGTAAAATAAAGATGTGACTTGAATTAAGTTTCTCACTTCCAAAATATGTACGTCTATTATTTATATCCAAAAACATTTGCTAAGAAAACACATTTAAATTGATGTAGAAATTAATATATAACTAGAGATGGTATCTATTTAAAATTTTTACAAAAAGAGGCCTAGCATGGTGGCTCAGGCCTGTAATCCCAGCACTTTGGGAGTCAGAGGTGGGCAGATCACATGAGGTTGGGAAGTTTGAGACTGGCCTGACCAACATGGAGAAACCCTGTCTCCACTAAAAACACAAAATTAGCTGGGCATGGTAGTGCATGCCTGTAATCTCAGCTACTCAGGAGGTTGAGGCAGGAGAATCACTTGAACTAGGGAGGCAGAGGTTGCAGTGAGCTGAGATTACATGATTGTACTCCAACCTGGGAAACAAGAGTAAAACTCTGTCTCAAATAGACAAACAAAAACAACAACAAACACTTCCCCAAAAAAATGTCTGAAACTCTAGTGTGTTTATAAAGTACTAAAAAAGTTTTCAAGTTATATGATTATATATACCAATAATATGTAAGTAGAACTGGTATATAATCCATTTTTCTGTTACTAGTAAAATGTAATATTTCAAAATGGAATTCACATCATGTAACATATTTGTGAATGTGACGTTATCACTCAACCAGCATCTAGCTTAAAAAGAATAAAGAAACAAAAATGGGAAAAAATTTGGCTTCATATGGCCAGGGACAGGAAAACCTTTGGATATTGAAGTCATGAAGTATGGATATACTTAGAATTTTGCCACTAATTTTCCCCATTGCAGGTAGGTCTTCTACTTTTTCATGCATTCAGTGTAAGGAATGCATTTTAGTTGAGGGAAATGGAGGACGTGATTCATTGACATTTACAAATCTCAATTTGTAGAGAATCTGTCATGTTCAAGAGAGATGGAGATTAGGCTTACCTTCTACACTAGCTTCTTACACAGGGAGAAATAAAATGAAAATAAGAATAGGTCAGTTCAGAGCACTACCATATAAACCCTCAGGAAGTGCAACAATAGCAAGAACTGAAAACAAAAGAGTCAGGTGATTAAACTGGAAAGCCCTCAGGCAGAAATTAGCTTTAGAAACCTAGCCAGCTCTGTTTGTGATGGGCTGGATATCACTCTAGATTCATATCAATAAAGTGAATTTGAAAGAGAAGTTGAACTAGGTAAATACCTGAATGAGAATAAGCTTTCTCCTAGAGACACAGTTTTCGAACTGCTCATTTAGAAATAATCATGTTCTTCCTTTTAAAACATATTTTTGTATCAATTGTATAGTAGATATTGATACTATCTCAGAGAGAAATATACACATAAGACACAAGACAATATGTTTACTTATGTAGATGGTTTTTTATCATGCAAATTTAGCCAAAAGTTTTACTCTCTAATTATTAATGGTAGACACCTAAGCTGTGGTATTCTTTAGGACTGTTACCAGTGTTTCAGTTCTGGTGGAATATTACATCCCATAGACCATGTAACTTGCATTGGCCTAACATGATGAGGAATGTGAGCAGCAATGATGTATTTACGTCTGGGTGGAAGCCTTGGTGAGCCCATATGTGGTCAACCATGTTCCTTTTTTCATGCTCCCGTGAAACTGTAGATGTAAAGATTCTATCATGCTGAGTCCCTGAGTGGGAGTGACATGGAGCAGAGCTGCTTTCAACCTAAGAAAGCAATGTAACATACATGGGAAATATATTTTGGTTCAGTCACTTAGATTTGGAGGTTGTTCATTACTGCAGCCTAGTGTAGCCCATTCTAACTGATAAGAAAGCTTTCTCTAGCATCTAGTGTTGTAGCAGAATTGCATGATGAAAAAACCAGTAACTACAACTTAGCTGGAGAGAATATTGGATCCAAATCACTTAACTATAATCTAACCCCTTCTCAATACTCTATAGTCAGGTAAGTGCAAATCTCTCTGGTGGCCTAAACTCTCTTTACTTCATGGATACTCCCAAATCATAGAAATGATTGATCCACAGTCCAGTGGGGGAAGAGAATCAGAGTAATGATTAAATGTGGGTGACTCAATGGATGGTGGGATTAGTTTTGCTGGAATACATGTTGGAAAGAACTCAATAATTCTACAAAGTGAATGGTAAGGTTTTCTAAATTAGTTATGAGGTTTGAAAATTCAATAACCTTGTTCTTCTGTATATCAAGAATCTATAATAGGCTGAAATTGTAAGACCAACAAATAATCAAGTTGTTTGAACAACGGTTAGATAATAAAAATATGAAAATCAGGATGTCATTTACTTACAGCATGACTTACCGAAGTCCCTTTAACCTGTTGGCTTCAGCCTCCTCATCTGCAAAACCAAAAAGTCTTAAATAGAGATGAAATTAATATTTGAACTAGATTTTGATAAATTCCCTTACATATGATCATAGGCTGGTAAATTTTCCAACTTTTTTTTTCCTAGTGTTTGCCTCTTTTTTTGGTATAAAAATACTTCCAAAGGACAGTTTCATGCTGTTAACCTAACATGATTGAATGCAGAGCTGGCAGAACTTGCTGATGATCATCCTGCATCGCAGCCAGAACGGGCTAGCTTCAGCACACCAAGATTATATTAGGTTGATGCAAAAGTATTGCGATTTCTTGTTATTACTTTCAGCGACAAAAGCAGCAATTACTTTTGCATCAACCAATATCTTTACTGCTATGATCCTTGCAAATAAGATGACTTCTGAGAGCTTCATGATTTATTCTGATTCCCAGGATCTTGACCCTTCTCTGAATTTTTAGGATTTATTGTATGTGCCATTCACTTGGCATTTAACTGCATATTTTCTTAGACATGTCTCACATTTACATCTTGCTTTGCTTAATTAAAAAAATTAATGGTTTGGTAGTGATATGCCTTTTTTTTAAGCTAGAAAATACATTATATAAGGGTAAATTTTCGTTTTCTGCCTCTCAGTGTCTCTTCCATATCTTGGCCCATTTAATGAGTTTTCAGGTAAAAGTGACATTTAAATGTTTCCCCTGCTTATTTCTTTGCTGAATAAATTCAGCTTAATATTTTCAGGTATGTACATGTTTAGCAAACAATAAGCCCAAGTGGCTATTTTGCATGTAAGATTCTCTGCCAAATGACATTTGTCATTTTATGTGCACCTATTTTAAATTACAGATTTCAAATATAGTAATAATTATGAGGAAGAGGTTGAGAAAAAAATGAATATTTTGAAGAGTTTTACATTAAGATACATTCTTCATAAAATTAGTTTATAATAGAGCCTACTTGCAGTATAAATGATCAGATTGTAAAATGCTGAGAGAGCTGCAGATTTAAAGAATAATTCACCATTTTATTGTTTACAGGCACAAATGCCCAATCTGATGACAAAATATGCTTCAAACATCTGTTAAAAGGTTCTTTGGTTCATTTTTGTTTCAAAGAAAGGGAATATTAATATTGTTGAATGTTCAAGTTATTCAAGTGGCATTCATTGTAGAGCATAGTATTAATTACCAACTGAATCAATGAGAGAAACAAAAAGCAATTGTTTGATTCAAAATAAAAGGTTGGAGACATTTACATGTGTGTATGTGTTTATTTTCTGTTTCTCTAATATCCTGCATCAAGAGACAAACTAGTGTTCATCAAAATGAGCTAGATTTATGGAAAAATCAGTGCAATTCAGCATCCTTTCCCAAATTGGAGTAATTTAGATATAAATAAATTATAATGGTGCTTATTTCAGGCTTCTTAGCATGTGCCAAAAAGTGTTCATTAGCTGTCCCCGAAGAGGTTCAGGACACTAAGAAAGAATGTATCTGGTTGGAGGCACGCAGCCATAGCACCATCACAAATAGCATTGGTCAATACAATCACTCATCTTTTCAAGACCAAGAAAACTAAAGAACATAAATCATTTCAGTTATGTGTGAATGTGCTAAAACAATGAGAAAATAACTTTTCTCCTAATAGCTTCATTTACACTGAGTTTGGGTTTGTTATTTTCAAAAAGGGAAGAAAAGGTGAAACACCAGAAGTCATGGTCTGTGTCTAGGAATTAGATGGAAAACCGACAGCTGAGTGAGTAAATTCAAATTCTACAGGATGTTTCTGTAATTCATAGGCTATCACGAGTGATAAATAAAAACATGTCCTAGTTCCTGCAGTTAGCCAATTTTATCAAAATGTAAATCTTTGGTGGCTTTTTTGTTTTTTTATGTGATTTTAATGTAAGCATTTTATATCAGTAACTTGAGGAAGGATCAATCGAGTTTATAAAGTCTGAACAACAGCGAAAAAATAAACTAGAAAAACGTGAATGAAGCCTCAAGGACCTGTGGAACAATAGCAGAAGATGCAGCATTTGTATTATTGTGGTCAGTAATACAAATTGTCTATTTCTGTAGACTACTATTATTGTAGTCAAAGAAGGGCAGGAAGAAGAGAGAGGTGCTAAAATAGTATTTGAATAAATAGTGGGTGAGAACTTCCTAAATTCAGTGAAAAAAAATGCAAACCTACAGATTCAGCAAACTGAATAAAATTCACATATTCACAGTTATTTAATTTTAATTTTCATAGGTTTTGGGGAACAGGTGGAGTTTGGTTACATGAATAAGTTCTTTACCGGTGATTGCTGACATTTTGGGGCACCTGTCACCTGAGCAGTATACACTGTACCCAGTTTATAGTCTTTTATCGGTCATCCCTCTTCCATCATTTCCCGAGTCCCCAAAGTCCACTATATCATTCTTAAGCCTTTGCATCCTCATAGCTTAGTTCCACTTCTAAGTGAGAACATACGATGTTTGATTTTCTATTCCTGAGTTACTTCACTTAGAATAATGATCTCCAATTCCATCCAGATTGCTGCAAATGCCATTATTTTGTTCCTTTTTAAAGTAAGTAGTATTCCATGGTATATGCATAACATGAATTCTTTATCCACTCGTTGATGATAGACATTTGATCTGGTTCTATGTTTTTACAATTGCAAATTGTGCAGCTATAAACATGTGTGTGCAAGTATCTATTTGATATAATGACTTCTTTTCTTCTGGGTAGGTACCTAGAAGGGGGATTGCTAGATCAAATGGTAGTTCTATTTTTAGTTCCTTAAGGAATGCCCAGTGTTTTCCATAGTGGGTGTGTTAGTTTACATTACCACAAGCAGTGTAAAACTATTCCTTTTCACCAAATTCCCTCCAAAATCTTTTTTAAAACATGTTTTCATTATGGCCATTCATGCAGTAGTAAGGTGGTATCACATTGTAGTTATCATTTGCATTTCCCTGATCATTAGTAATGTTGATCATTTTTCCATATTTTTGTTGGCCATTTGTATATCTTTTTTTGAGAATTGTCTATTCATGTCCTTAGCCCACTTTTTGATGGGATTGTTTGTTTTTTTCTTGCTGATTTGTTTGAGTTCCTTGTAGATTCTGGATATTAGTTCTTTGTCAAATATGTAGATTGGGAAGATTTTTCTCCCACTCCATGGGTTGTCTGTTTACTCTGCTGATTGTTTCTTTTGCTGTGAAGCTTTTTAGTTTGATTAAATCACATCTATTTATCTTTACTCTTGTTGCATTTGCTTTTGGGCTCTTAGTCATGAACTCATTGCCTAAGCCAATGTCTAGAAGGGAGTTTCTGATGTTATCTTCTAGAATTTTTATGGGTTCAGGTGTTAGATTTAAGACTTTGATCATCTTAATTTGGTTTTTGTATAAGATAAGAGATGAGGATTCAGTTTCACTCTTACTGGTGGTTGGCCAATTATCCCAGCACCCTTTGCTGAATAGGGTGTTCTTTCCCCACTTTATGTTTTTATTTCTTTGTTAAAGATCAGCTGACTCTAAGTATTTTTTTTTTTTTGACAGCGTTTTGCTCTTGTTTCCCAGGCTGGAGTGCAATGGTTTGATCTCAGCTCACTGCAACCTCCACCTTACAGGTCCTAGCAATTCTTCTGCTTCAGCCTCCCTAGTAGCTGGGGTTACAGGCGCCCACCACCAGGCCCAGGTAATTTTTTGTATTTTTAGTAGAGATGGGGTTTCACTATGTTAGTCAGGCTGGCCTCGTACTCCTGACCTCAGGCAATCCACCTGCCTCAGCCTCCCAAAGTGCTGGGATTACAGGTATGAGCAACTGTGCCAGATATATATATTTTTTTTAGACAGAGTCTCACTGTTGTTGCCCAAGCTGGAGTGCAGTGGTGCAATCTCAGCTCACTGCAACCTCTGCCTCCCAGGTTCAAGTGATTCTCCTGCCTCAGCCTCTTGAGTAGCTGGGATTACAGGCACCTGCCACCACACCCGGCTAACATTTGTAATTTTAGTAGAGACAAGTTTTGCCATGTTTACCAGGCTAGTCTTGAACTCCTGATTTCAGGTGATCCACCAACCTCGGCCTTCCAAAGTGCTGAGATTACAGGCGTGAGCCACCACACCTGGCCGTATTGCCTTTATTTCTGGTTTCTTTATTCTGTTTCATTGGTGTATGTGCCAATTTTGATTCTAGTACCATGCTGTTTTGGTGACTATGGCCTTATAGTATAATTTGAAGTCAGGTAATGTGATGCCTCCAGATTTGTTCTTTCTGCTTTGGCTATGTGGGCTCTTTTTTGTTTTATATAAATTTTAGGATTCTTTCTTCTAGTTCTGAGAAGAAACTAGATGGTGGTATTTTGATGGGAATTGCATTGAATTTGTGGATTGCTTTTGGCAGTATTGTCATTTTCACAATATTGACTCTACCCATCAATGAACATGGGATATATTTCCATTTGTTTGTGATCTATTTCTTTCAGCAGTGTTTTGGAGTTTACCTTGTAGAGGTCTTTCATTTCCTTTGTTAGACACGTTCCTAAGTGTTTTACTTTTCTTGCAGTTATTATAAAAGGGATTGAGGTCTTGATTTGATTCTCAGCTTGGTCTCTGTTGGTGTATAGCAGGGCTACTGATTTGTGTACATTACTTTTGCATCCTGAAACTTTGCTGGTTCATTTATTAGTTCTAGGAGCTTTTGGGAAGAGTCTTTAAGGTTTTCTAGATATAAAATCACATCAGCAAACAGCAACAATTTGACTTCCTTTTCACTGATTTGAATGGTTTTTATTTCTTTCTCTTGTCTGATTGCTCTGGCTATGACTTCCAGTACTATGTTGAATAAAAGTTGTGACAGGAGGCATCCTTGTCTTGTTCCAATTCTCAGGGAAAATGCCTTCATCTTTTCCCCATTCAGTATTATGTTGGCTGTGAGTTTGTCATAGGTGGCTTTTATTACATTAAAGAGTATTCCTTCTATGTTGCTTTTGCTGAGGGTTTTAATCAAAAAATGATGCTGCATTTTGTTAAGTGCTTTTTATGTGTCTATTGAGATGATCTTGTGATTTTTGTTTTTAATTCTGTTTATATGGTATATCACATTTATTGACTTCATATGTTAAATCATCCTTTGTATGAAAACCACTTGATCATGGTGGATTATCTTGTTGATATGCTGTTGGATTTGATTAGCTAGTTTTTTGTTAGGAATTTTCACATCTATATTCATCAAGGATATTGTTTTGTAATTTTCTTTTTTTGTTATGTCCTTTTCTTGTTTTGGTGTTACAGTGATCCTGGATTCATAGAATTATTTAGGGAGGATTCCCTCTTTCTCTATCTTGGGAATGGTGTCAGTCAATAGGATTGATAACAATTCTCTGATTGTCTGATAGGATTCAACTGTGAATCTATCTGATCCTAGACTTATTTTTTTGGAAATTTTTAAAATTACCATTTCTATCTCACTGTTATTGGTCTTTGCAGAGTTCCTCATCCTTCCTAGTTTAATCTGGAAGGATTGTATGTTTCCAGGAATTTATTCATCTCCACTAGGTTTTCTAGTTTATGTGCATAAAGGTGTTCATAGTAGTCTTGAATGATTGTATGTCTGTGGTATTGGTTGTAATATCTCCTGTTTTGTTTCTAATTAAGCTTATTTGTATATCTGTCTTCTTTTCTTGGTTAACATTACTAATAGTCTATCAATTTTATTTATCTTTTTAAAGAACCAGCTTTTTGTTCTATTTATCTTTTGTGTTAAAACTCACATATTTAAAAGTGAGAAAGGTTAAGGGACCTAAATGGGATGGAAGTTTATACATTTACTTGAGTGGTAAGATGCTGAAATGTCTACATTTATATCTATATCTATATCCATATTAACAGAGACCCAGAGCAACAACTACAAAGATTAAAAAAAAGATACACTCTTACATACTGCAAAGAAATACTAAAAATAAATCAAAATGGAATCTCCAAAAATGTTCAAGAAATCCACTAAGAGACAGGGAAAGAGAGACATAGGAATGAGGAAACAGACAAGACACTCAGAAAACAAATTTTTTAAATGGTAAATTTAAGCTTTAAATAGTTATTAGTACTTCAATATAAATTGTCTAAATACACTACTCAAAAGATGGAAATTGGCAGAGTGGATAAAAAGCATGAACATTTTCATGTATATGCTATTTGTAAGAAATTCACTTAAAATTCAATAACATAGGAAGATGGAAAATAAAACGGAAACACACACACACACACACAGACACAGAGATACCTTTTAAACAGTCAAAAAACTCAAGCAGAATTGACACTATTAATATCTGATAAAAAGATTCCAGAGCAAAGAAAATTACTACAGACAAATGGAACATTATATAATGATAAAAGAATCAATCCACCAGGAAGATATAACAATTTGATTTGTGTGCACACAAAACAACAGAGCCTCAAGATACATAAAGCAAAAATTCAAAGATTAAAGAAGAAATAGACAAATTCACAATTATAATTGGGGACTTCAACACTATTTTTAGCAATTGATAGAATTAGTACATACAAATCAGCAGGAATATCGAAATTCTGAAAAACACAATAAACCAGGAGAATCTAAATGACATACGTGGAACACTTCACTTAATAATAGCAAAATACATAATGTTTTCAAATGCCACAGAATATTCACCAATATATATCATATCTTACCATAAAACACATGTCAGCCATTTAAATGCATCGGTATCATACTGAGTGTATTTTCTAATTATAACATAATAGTTAGCCAACAATGGAAAACAATAGTAAAATACCTAAGTATGGGGAAATTAAACATCACCCTTCTAAATAATTCAAGAGTCAAAGAGAAAGTCTCAAAGGAAAGAAAAAAATACATTGGACTAAAGGGAAAGGAAGAAGAAACAAAAATATTTGGGGCATAGCAAAGCAGTGTCGGGAGGGAAATTTCTCACACTCAGTGCTTACATTAGAAATGAAGAAAGGTCTCAAATCAATACTATAAGTTACTACATACAGAAATAGATAAACAACAAACTGAAAGCAAGCAGGGGAAGAAAATAAAGAGCAGAAATTAATAAAATTGAAAATAAGGAAACAATAGAAAATATCAATGAAACCAAAAGCTAGTTGTTTTTAAAAAATCAATAACATTGATCAATCTCAAGGAAGGCTGAAGAAAATAAAAGTGAGAAGACATAAATCATCAATATCAGGAATAAAATGTAATACCTCATTACAGATCATGCAGCCATTAAAAGACTCTTAAGGGAATCATATGAACAACTTTGCACTATTGAATTTGGCAATTTAGTAGAAATAGACTAATTCCTTGAAAACCGCAAGCAAGTAAAACTCAATCTAGATTAAATAAATGATCCAAATTGTTATATATTCCATTAAGGAAATGTAATTTATAATTTAAAATCTCCCTAAAATAATTCCAGGCTCAAATTGCTTCTCTGGTGATGTCTACAAAAATTTAAAAATTAACACAAATTTTAATTTAAAAAAATTTAAATCTTTTCCTGAAAATAAAAGAGAGAATATCCCACAACAATTTATAAGGCCAGTATCAGGCTGATACCAAAAATGGACAAAGATGGTATAAAAAAACAAAATGAAATGAACTTAAATTCTCAAGAAAATAGTAGAAAATATAATTCATAATATATGTAAAAAAAAGTATGCATCATGACCAAGTGGAATTCATTCCAAGTACACAAGGCTCTATGTATTTTTTTACATTTCCTTTGAACATTTGAAAACTGATAGGGTAATCTGTCACATCAATAGGCTAAAGAAGAAAAATCATATGATCATATCAATTGATGCAGAAAAAGCATTTGACAAAATCTGACATTTATTCCTGACAAAACCTCCCAGAAATTTAGAAATAGAAAAAAATTATTTCAACTTGATAAAGAACTAATAAATTAGTTTGCAAAATGACAGGGTCCAAGATCAACACACAAAAATCAATTACAATTTTATATACTAACACTGAACATGAGGAAAGTAAAATAAAAAACACAATTTACAATAACTACAAAGAATACTTAACAAACATGCATGGGTTCTGTGTGCTAGAAATTACAAATTCTGATAGAAGAAATTAAAGAAGACCTAAATAGACCGAGAAACATAATATATTTATGGATTGGAAACTTCAACATAGTAAAGATGTCAACTGCTCCCAAATTGATCTATAGATTTAATATAGTTCCTATTAAAAATCACAGCAATAATTTATTAAATGTAGGTATAAGTTTATTTTTAAAATTATATAAAAGCAATGCCCTAGATTGGCTAAAACAATCTTGGCTAGGAATATAATAAAGCAGAAGTCACTCTACCCAATAGTAAGTCTTGTGGAAAAATGAAAAGGACATGAAAAGATAGTTAATAAAATGGCAAATAAACTATAAAAAGTGTCAATGTCATAAGTAATCTAGTAAATATAATAGAAAATAAAAAGATGTTACATTTTACATAAATTCTTAAACATTCAAAAGGTTGTCAATAAGTACATGAGATAATATATATTCTTGCAGACTTTGTATAGAGCCCTAATTTTCTATTACTTCTTTGGAAAGTGCCTGTTCAGTATCTGTCGATCTTCAAAATATGCTTGTGCTTTCGAGAGGTTTTGTTCGTTTTCTTCTGTTCCTTATGTTATTTCTTTTTCCTATAGAGCAGGTGGTTGTAATTCTTCCTCTTTTTCTGTGATAAGGATTGTATTGTTGTTGTTTTAATTTTTTTTAGTAGAAGGGCTTCTTTAAATATTTTAGAGTGAGACAATGTAAGGTTGCTTATTGTCTGTCTAAATAAGTAATATTATTCTTTAATGGTGTAGTCTGACACAGTGTGAAATCTTTTCTCTAGAATAATTCCATGTTTTTGGAGAAGAAAACTTTAAAATATTTTTTCCATAGCTGAAGAAATTCTCTGAAAGAAAACATAGGGTGTATTGGGAAGGAGAAAACTCCCTGCACAGATTCTCAATTCATCCTCCTAGTTTCAGCCCAATGCTGCTCTCACATCTTTCTTTTTTCTGTTTTCTATTTTTCTCATCACTTTTGTGTCTCTTTTCTGTTTTCTGCAAGGTAAATTGGCTCGTTCTTTGGATTTACCTCTCTCTGTGGTTTTCCAAGTACTGCTTTAGCAATTTCCACTCTTCATCAACTCTTTAGAAATATGTTCAGATCACTCCTATCTGAACTCTCTGTTAAAAAAAATTATTCATTATGGTTTTAAAAATCTTTTAGGACTCTTTATTATTGCTCTACAGAGGCCTCTGAGGAGGGAGGATATAAGGCTTATCTGCTTTTAAAAAATACACAGTTACATTAACATTAGAATAATTTCTCTCACATTTTTTTTCTGTATGCACTCATTTTTATTTTTTTAGAAACATAAAATCAAGTCCACAGTAAATTTAGTTTTTGTAAGCAATTTTGTGGAGCTGAAAAGTATCTTCCCAGAAAATTCAATCCCTAAAGCAAGAAGCCAGAGTCTTCTCCTGGCAGTCTATCTCCGCTGGCAGAATTAGAGAAAATAAAAGAGGAAAAATACATAATAATGACTCAAATATTGATTCTATATACACTGCCTTTACAGTGATTTTTATATTATTTTATTATTTAATAAATGAGAAAAATGAGATTACAATACAAAGGCAAATTAGAAAAAAAAATAGAAAAGAAAGGCAGTTAGATACTCCAGGAACAACAGAAAGCTATACAAGAAGGAATAAAATCAAATGAAAATAAGGAAAACAAAAATGGAAGGCTAGCTCTGTCATGAATATTTGTATTTCAAAATGATACACTATTGTTATTGATTTATTAATAAAACATTTGTTAATTTTAAACTTTTAAAGATAATTTTATAAAAAGTATAAAAAATAGGACTAACATTTATGTAAAAAATGCAATGTAATTAACCTTCATAGTGCAAGAGAAAAAAATTCCGATACTAGAAGTTGAAAAGATATTGAAGGAAAGTAGTTAGAGAGCTAAAGATAATTCAGTTTTCCTACAAACCTCATTTTGTAAAGTAAGGTGTAGTCAAAAAGAAAATAAAAATATTAATTATTCTAGTAAAACACCTAATATTTCAAATGTTTTCAACAAAATAACTTAAGGTAGAGATAGATGTACACTGGAATCTTTTAAGTAAAGATAGTAATATAAATACACTAAAATCAAAAAACAAGACGAACTGATTGAAGCATATTATCTAGACAAGTGAATATAATTATCAAAGAAAGCTAACAGAATTATAAGTGTTCATTCCTTAGAGAATGGGATTTGATGGCAAGAAGTTTGGAAAGGAGGCAGATAATAATATTCTTGAAACTGTGTACTTAATTACTTAAAATAAATGTAAAAGTTATCTAAACCTATGTTTATTTATTTACAAGGATAATTTGTTGTTCACTGTGATCTAAAGGGTTTTTTGTTTCCATAATGACAGAGAAATATGTAAATCTTTTAAGAGAATTTGAAAAACAGAAAATTTCAAAATACATGATTACTTGGTATGTTATTAACATTCTGCTATTTGTCTACCTTATTCTTAGCACAAATATATATTTTATAAAACTTGTATAAAAATCTCTCTTTTTAAAAACCTATGTCTTGAATATTTTTATATTAGTTTATAAAAATAGTTTTAAATTAACTTACTGTATTACTTTATATAAAAGTATAATCATTTAATAACTAAATCATTTAACTAATCATTTATTAGACTTTTCTCTCTTAAAAGTATCTTTCTCAACAAATATTTTTATGGTTAACCATGATTATTCCTCAGGACAAATTTCTACATATATATTGTCATAGAGGCAGGCACTCTTCATAAAGATTGTATGAATTCATATTCTCAACTAAAGTGCAAACTATAACCGTATCTATGTGCTTTCATTCAAACACGATAAGAAGATTATTTTAATCTTTGCAAAATGTAAAAAGGGAACAGGCATCTTTTTACAGTTCTTTGAAAAATAGTAAGGCTGATTTGGTGTGTGCATTGACCATTTTTAATTTTTGAAATTATCTTTTTTATATTGATTTGTACCATTTTATATTGATTTATAAGAAGTATTATCATACTAGTTTGTAAGACTTCTTTACATATTCAGGGTATTAACAGATCTTAAAATGATTAATAAAATGTAAGCATGGTGATATAATAGACACACATTTTAAAAAGAGACTATTAGGAAGGAGGAGATGTTTATGAGTCCTGTTAGAATTGGGAACTCGTATTCTGATGCTGGACTGGGAACTGGGGAGTCTGAAAGAGGTTAACAGAAAGAGGTTTTTAGCTTTATTAAACATCCCTCTGCAGAAGATGGCTTAATTTGAATCTCATAGCTGGCTGGAAGCTAGATGTTGATATTTAGTTGGTTCTATGAAAAGAAGTACAATATTTCTTGTATATGTCAATTTGTGGACTGAGACCTATACCCACTATATTGATTATATAAGCATGTGTTCTATAATTTCATGTAAAGATTTTGCAAAGACAGGCCTTGACAACTCTTGATAATTGTTACTTCTGAGAAGTGGTGTGAAATCTAGGGATGTAAGGTAGAATGGAACTCATTATTGACAACATATTTGTAGAGTTTGGTTTTGTTAAACCAAACTGAACAGTTAATTTTTTGATTAGCTCTATAATAAAAAACTAAAAATAAAGACCTCCATATACCACATGTTTACAAGTTATATATATGCATATTTATTCATCACATTAGATGAACATTATATATGAATATCAATATTTTAATATTTGAAATAGCTATTTTTATAGCTTTAAAAAATCATTTTTAAGATTTGCAATACATTATCATACTATGAATCTGAATTCTGTACTAACTGCTGATTTTCTAATGTCTGCCATAGGAAGGATACTTTTAAATAAAGGGCATGTAATGTGCCAAATAAAAGGCAAATGGCCTGCTGTTTAAATATATCTGGAGAGAGAATCCAAAAATTACATTGATTTTAACTGCTCTTAATTTTCTCTCTCTCTGTATCTCTTTATTGCTACCTTTATCTCTATCTCTGTCTCTCTCCATCTATCTCTGCTTACCACATATAATACTCTTGTTGAGATGGAAAAAAAAATGCCCCATTTTTGGCTTCCTAATCCCACCTTTAATCTCTCTTTAGAATTAAACAGATATAGATAAAGTTATATTGTCATGGACACTACTGACACTTCTTCAGCCAAAATGGGCTAATCCTTATTATTCTCTTGAACAGAGGCAAATGGCTGTCCATGCTTTCTGAAACTGGAGCTAGAATATATAGAAATGTAAAGACACTTTTCATTCACATGAGGTGCTTCTCTGTTAGATTATTTTGTGCCAGGGGATGACTCCCAGGCAATAACATCTAAACACTTGAGTCAGGATAGTTTAACGAAAGGATTTCTCAAACTTGCTTTTCAAAAGATTTCTTATACCACCTGTAATGAAAGATATGTATTATTAATTAATTTATTTATTTGTTAATTCTTTCATTTTGAGATGGAGTCTTGCTCTGTCACCCAGGCTGGAGTGCAGTGGTGTGATCTCAACTCACTGAAACCTCCTTCTCCCAGACTCAAGCAATTCTCCTGCCTCAGCCTCCGGAGTAGCTGGGATTACAGGCCCATGCCACCATACTCAGCTAATTTTTTCTATTTTTTAGTAGAGACAGGGTTTACCATGTTGGCCGGTCTTAAACTCCTGATCTCAAGTGATCCTCCAGCCTTGGTCTCCCAAAGTGCTGGGATTACAGTTGTAAGACACCGAGTCTGGCCAAAATCCATATTTAAAGAGAAAAAAAGATGACAAATATTTTAAATGAATTTGTAAACCCTGTCTTTAAAATGAAACTCAAAATCATCAGACTTTTGTGTGGTTTGATATTATTCTTCTATTAAATGTACTTTTTACCACCTTAATTTGATGAAAAAGAGAAAGAGGTTATCCTCCAAATACAACATTTCCCACTAACATAAATCTGAGAGAGAAAGAGAGAGAGAAAGAGACTGACTCAAGGAGAGGCAGCCAAATATTTATTCTTTGGCCATGGCATGAAATTATATTTTGGCCTCATTATAAATCACAAAACCAAATCATCAAGCCATTGGCAAGTATGATATGCTATGATACTTACTGGTTGGCCCTGTGTATACATAAATCAATCAAAAATTGATCATCCCTGTGCATTTGATCCAACTTTCTTCATCAATATAACTGGCCTGGTAAAAGGCCATCGTTTTCAGTAGTAAATCAGCTGTGATGAATCAAATTTATCAACTGGTATGCTAAGAGATTATTTGACTAAATCTCTTTTTTTATTCCAACCATTATAGACAGAAGTTTTGATCTTTGCCTTCTTGCTCAGCAGGAGAAATATGATCAGAAATATATATATAAACAATCAGTGCAATGCTGGAGATGTTCGTTACTGGATCTGAGTGAATGGTAACTTGGATGTATTCACCTTCTAAAAATTTATCCAACTTTAGACTTACAATGTGTGTGGTTTTATGAATGTATGTTATACAGAGATTTTTTAAAAGCAATAAAGAGTCATTATTCTCTAAGATGTGTTGATGTGATTTTTATCCATAGGCAATGAAATTAACCACAAGTGACATTTGTAAGCTTTTTAAATCATCATTTTCTGACTCATGCCCAAGCATAATTTTTCCAACCAAAGGAGTTGCTTGAATACAATTGTTCTCTCATCTGTATAGTTTTATATTCCATAACCCTTTAAAATTATTTTCTTTGGTTTTGTCAGATTAATAAATGAGTTGGTCATTTTGAGCACTTATGATGATTGTATAATTTCCAGTTCAAGAGACAGAAGCATTATTGAAAATAATTGTTTTCCAGATGAGCACAAAGGAGAAGTAAAAGCAATGAAATCTTAACCACAAGTATTATCCACAGATTTAAAGCATCACCTTAGGTCGAAAGCATGCCTCATAAATTTTGAAATGTTTGAAACAAATCTGTGATGAATAAAAACTTTCTGTAGGATCCAGTTGATTTTTCTATAAACTCACAAGAGATCCTTGCTTCACAAAGTTCTATGGATCTCAAGATTTCCTCCCCCAATATGTGTTCATTCTTACAGGAGTCCTTCATTTGATGTAGCAGAAGTTCTCCACCTTAAGAAAATGAATAAGTCTTGTGTTTTCAGGAAACTAACAAGCAGTCTAATGCTTTTGTTGAACATAAAGATGAACAAAAGCAACAGTAAACATGACAATGTCAAGCTTATCCATCATTACTATCACTGTTGTCACAATGGCCTTTTTTATTCCTTTCTCTGCTAAGTCAAATGCCGGATGTTTTACCCGTAACACCTGGAATAAAAACTATTACTATCCATAACCTATTAAATATTACACATAATATTAAATATTACACATAATATTTAATCCATATTTAATGGGGTTATTGAATTCTCTATTATATTCATTTTATAGGTTAAAAACAAACAAACAAAAAAAACCCAGAAAACCTGTGACATTAAGTTTCCAAAATTCAAGATAATAACTTCTTGAGAGAGGGAGAAAGATGGGATTCGGACAGAGCATGTAAGGAGCTTCACAGAACAAATTTTTTACTTTTTTGAACTAGAGAGATGAATAGTATATTCAAGAATGAATGCTATATCACTCTTATACCTTTTGATTACTTATAAATATTATTTTGTATTTAGTCAAAATTTTAGCAAGCAAAACCTGAGACACAGAGGTGTGGATGGACGGGTACGGTGTCTACTATGCAATACTGCATCTCACATTCATTTTATAACCATCTTAAGACTTCACTGTATTTCTGCTTTTCAGTATAGCAACCAATTAATTGTCTCTTCTATCTACTTTTTGACTACTCAATGAAATCAGTGTGCCTATAGTTGAGAATTGTACAATTTAGTTACTTCGGTGTAGGAGGACTAAGGTGTTACAAATATGGTGTTTTAAAAATAGGTCCCAATCTCAAAGCACTATAGTAGTTTTAGTTGAGTGGAAACTAGGAATCAGGAAAGGACACGTGTTTCTTATTAAACTGAAGTACTGTAGTTAAGAAATCTAGGTGATCTAAACCAACCTAAAGGACGCAGCTGGACTGAGGAAGACAATAAAACAAAACAAAAAAACACTTCACAAAGCTAGATATAGAGATTCTAGAAGGTAATAAGGTAAGATTGGGATGGGAATAAGGAAGTTGAAGGGAAATATCTAAGATGAAATATTTTAACCGAACTTGTGAGTCCAGACATTTAAAACATCTAATAGACCAGAAGGGGACTAAAACAGGGAACCTTCAAATAATATTTTGATTAGCCTCTGTCTCCATTCACCTTGGAAAAAATATTAGTTGCTGAATAAATCAGACATAGCAATCTCTCCTAGATAATTTGAATGTCCAATATTGGTTTGAACATGTATGGATAACACTGCAAATAATTCAAAAGCATATTAATTAATGAGAGGAAAATTAATTTCCTAGTTGGTGACCTATCTGATGCATGACTCAAAAGAATAATATTTATCAAAATTTTACACAAGTTTACTTAGTGTTAACCATGCAAGAAAATGAGGACATATACATTTTTAACTTCAGCAAGTGTTCCATTTGGGAATAGTTGAATTAAATGCAAACCTTAGCCTCTATGCTGAGAGTAAGCAGAGAGAGAGCCTGGAGGTAAGTAAAATGCTCCAGTCAGATTTAGCATGATACTAAAAAATAGAAAATGCTTTTGATAAAGCAAGTTCTGAGGCTATGTCCAAAAAAAGTATCCTATAATTACAGCTGTGATAAATATCCTCACTACAACATGAATTTGGGCCCAGTAAACCCATTCCAAACCTCCTAATTACCTTTCTTACATCTAGTCTCAGTTCAAGATATTTCAGAAATTGACAGACATTTTTTAACTGGTTGAATTGGTGAAATATCTTGACTGGTTTCCAGTAAGTCAGAAGAGTGAGGACAAATCTGTCAAGGCAGGTCAAACAAATTCAACTGATTCTTACCCAACCTAACAGTAAATAAACCAACAATAATGAATAATGATGTGCTCTTCACATAGCATATGTAAATGCTGTTTGTAAAAGTTGAAATTGAATGTTTCATGTTTTAATGAATGCTCAATGTTTCAATTAAATTTATGAGAACAGTAATACAGATCAAAAATCCCTAATCTGAAAATCTGAAACTTGAAGTGCTCCAAAATCCGAAACTTTTGTGGTGCCAACATGATGCCAGAAATAAAAGATTTTGCACATAAGTATTTAACACAAACTTTTGTTTCATGCAGAAAATTATTTTAAAATATTATATAAAATGATCTTTAGGCTACATGTATAAGGTGTACATAAAATATAAGTGAACTTAGTGTTTACACTTGAGTCCCATCCCCAAGCTATCTCATGATGCATCTGCAAATATTCCAAAATCCAAAAAAAAAAAAAATCAAAATCCAAAACACTTCTTGTCCTAAGCATTTAGAATAAGGAATACTCTATAGTATATAATCTGTAGTCTATGGACCTGAAATCGAAACTTCCTGATTAAGCTATATCAATACCAATTTTAAATATCCATCTTGTTCATTCATATAAAAAGGAATGAATACAATACATTAGTAAACAGGGTAAATATTTAAGTGTAATAAATATCCAAGGGTGACAACACGAAACTGGGACTTAGGAGGTATTAATTTCAGGATTGTTTTGGCTGCCTTAATAAAAACTAAATAAAAGTGGCTTGAGCAAGGTAGAATATTTATTTCTCTCTCATGTAAAGTCTGCGTTGGTCGGTGGTTCAGGCAGGTGGACCATCCTTGCTCTGTAAGGCCATCCAGGTTCCTTAGGTTTCTTCTGAATTGTTACTTGTTCATTCTCACAAGAATGGCAAAGCTGGCTTGCTCCTACCACACTTCATGTCCACCACACATCTTCATTCCAGCAGAGGAAGGGGGTAGAGAGTAAGCATTTTTCATTCAAGAACATGACCCAAAAGGGCTACACATCAGTTCTACTCATTCATTGGCCAGAACTAAGTCACATGGCAACATATGCTGCAAGGAACGCTGGGAAATGTAGTCTCTGGGAGAGCCGCCACATACCTCCATGAAGACTAGGTTGGCTCTTTTCACAAAAGAAAAATGGGGAAAATGGGTATGAAAGAAAATTATGAGTCTCATCAAATAAGGTAGTTACACTTTGGAAAGGACCCTAGTTTTCTCATTCAGGAATTAATTCTGTTACCCAATAATATCATTTTCCTATGTCACAACATCACTCTTCAGCTTATTTGGAAGTTATTCCTGCAACCCAACATACCATCGACAATGCAGTTATTATCCTGTGGATTTGGAGAAACACCACCTGCCCTCAAATATTACTCCACAACTTTGCTTTCATGGCTCTTAAAATTTCCATTTATTCTTTAAGTAAAGCATAAATTTTAGGTTAGATTGATCCAGCTAGTAGGTTTCAAATCTGGTTTGATCTAACCTAAAATCTATGTTTTATTCTTTATATAATAGAGTGGTACTAACTTCTTGTATGAGATTTGGAGATAACGTATGTAAAGCACTTTTTTGTCTAGGAATTATTGTATCTTCAGATAATCCTTATTTAAATGCAGAACTATATATTATTAAATTAAGGTAACGTCTGTAAAATATACTTAGCTAGTGCTTACTTCATCAAAAGTACATTTTAGACATTGAGTTTTATGGGAACAGCAATTTTACTTAATTCTCTGCCTTTACTATAACCTCCAAAGGTTTTAAGTTTATTTAGATTACAGGCTACTTCCAAATTTTCAAGCTCCCTTTTAACACCCTGTGTGTTTACCTTATTTTTTTAGTAAGTCACCCTGCCAGCAGCATGCTTTTTCCCCCCTCAGCAATCATTTTTTATATTTTAGGTAAGTTTTAGTTTGTAGATAAAATTAACTGAAATTACAGAATTCCCATATATTCCCTCACTGCTTCCTCATTTATTTCCCCTATTATTAACATCTTGCATTAGTGTAATACATGTGTTACAATTGATAAGTCAATATTGATACATTTTTCTTAACTAAAACCTATATTTTATGTTAGAGTTCACTCTTTACATTATACGTTCCATGGGTTTAGACAAGGATATAGTGGCATGTATCCACCATTACAAGATCATACAGAGTAGTTTCACTATCCCCCAAATTCCCTGCACTCCACTTATTTATCCCTCTTCCTTCCCCTGGAGTCCCTTGCAAACATTGATCTTTTTATTGTCTCCATAGTTTTGCCTTTTCCAGAATGTCATAAAGCTTAAATATACACTACATAGCCATTTTAGAATGGTGTCTTTCACTTAGCAATACGTATTTAAAATTTCTCCATGTCTTTTTGTAGCTTGATTGCTCATTTATTTTCACTGCTGAAGAATATTCCATTGTACATATGTACCATAATTAGTTTATGCATTTACCTATTGAAGGGCATTTTTGTTCTTTCAAGTTTGGGACATTATGAATAAAGCTGCTATAAACATCTATGTGCAGGTTTTCGTGTGAACAGAAGTTTTCATCTTATTTGGGTATATATCAAGGAGTGTAATTGCTGGATAATTATGATTAAGTGTTCATATAATTTGGTAAGAAACTGCCAAACTGAATCACAAAGTGATTGTACTATTTTATATTCCCATCAGCAATGATGAAAATTTCTTTTTGCTCCATAAGAGCATTTGATGTTAATGTTTTGGATTTTAACCATTCTAATAGATTCATAGAGGTATCTCACTGTTGTTTTAATTTGTAATCCACTTTATGATGCTGAACGTCTTTTCATATACTTATCTACATCTATATATCTTCTTTGGTGAGATTTCTCTTTAGGTCTTTTGCCCATTTTTTTTTAATTAGGTTGGTTGTTTTCTTATTGTAGAATTTTAAGAGTTCTTTGTATATGCTGAATATTTGTCCTTTATAAAATGTGTTCTCCAAAAATTTTCTGCAAATCTGTGGCTTGTCTTTTCATTGTCGTAATGTCTTTTGAAGAGCAGAAGCATTTAGTTTTAATTAAGTTCAACATATTGATTTTTTTTTTCCTTCATGGATTGTACTTTGGGTATTGCATCTAAAGAGTCATCATCAAACCCAAGGTCACCTAGATTTCCTCCCATGCTATCTTCTATGGGTTGTGGTTTTACATTTATTAGCATGCTATTTTTTACCAGCCTTTTTATATACACACACATAATTAATGGCATGTTTTATCACTGGAAATTTATAGCAGAAATATCTCTGACTAACCTGCAGAAGCTACAATTTAATTATGGCATGAATTAATAAAGTTTAAACAAATTTACTACTCCAAATTTGTTTTCTTTTTTCAAAATTGTTTTGACTAGTCTAGTCTTTTGCATTTTAATACAAATTAGAATCAGTTTGCCAAGTATGACCAAAAAGCCTGTTGGAATTTTGATTGAAATTGCACTGAACCTATAGATCAATTAGTGAGAATTGACACCTGTGCTTCATGAGCCGGGTAATCTCTCTATTTAATTAAGTGTTTTTCAATTTCACTGAGCAAGGCTTTGCAGTTTTTACTGTACGGAATTTTGCATTTTTATGCTATTGTAAGTGGTATTTTAAAAACTTATTTCTGATTATGCAGTGCAAGTATACAGTAATACAACTGATTTTTGTCTGTTGACCTTACTAAGCTCTCTTATTGGTTCAAAAGCCTTTTCATAGTTTTGGGGATTATAGACAATCATGTCATCTGCATTTAGAGACAATTTTATTTCTTCCTTTCCAATCTGTGGCTTTTTATTGCTTTTCCTTGTCTTACTGCACTTCCTAGAACTTCCTGTTCAGTGTTGAAAACGATTGGTGAGAGTTGCCATGCTTGCCTTATTCCCAATCTTAGTGGGAAAATATTCAGTCTTTCACTCTCTAGTATGATGTCAGTAGCAGCAACATTTTATAATGACTCTTTATCAGTTGAGGAAGTTCTTTTTTATTCCTAATTTGCTGAGAGTTTTCATCATGATTGCAAATGAAATTCCGTTATGTGCTTTTTCTGTGTCTATAGGATGAGCCTGTGATTTTATTTTATTTTATTATTATTTTGAGGCTGAGTCTTGCTCTTGTTACCCTGATTGGAGTACAGTGGTGTGATCATGGCTCACTGCAGTCTCCCCAGAATATCCTTTATTTGGAGGAGTCAGGGAAGTAGCATCCATGTTAAATATATTTGTATGAACAGTCTAAGTTACTTAAATTGTTAAGATTGTTGTCTGGTAGCAGAATATAAGAACCTGGGGTAACAGAAAAATTATATTTTAAAGAGAAAGATTTTGGAAATCTAAAATTTTAGGTGTGTAGGTACCAAGAAAGGAAGGGCAGTTAGGGTACCTTTTGCCCATCTCATAAGTGCAAAATTTGGCCTTAGTTTTTACAATATTTATAAATCACCTAATTTTTAGTTACAATTTATGTTCGTAGATTCAATTGCCTTGATGAATTCAATTTCTTCTTAAAAGGGTCTTACCATTACAACACATTTTATTATATACTTTATGGCTATCCATCAGCAACACATGACTCGTTCAAAATTAAAACTATATTTTTATGTGAGTTACATTTGGTGATACCTCAAACTAATTTTGAAGATTCACTGAGTATAATCAAGATGATAACAAATTTCCCCACATATTTTGTAAATAAAAAATGTATTTATAGATATTAGTAAGACTAGTTTGAAACACAAATTATAAGATTAAGCAAAAGGTTATATTCTTTTCTTGTTGGGGATTATCTGTTATTTAATTTCAAACTAGAGTCTAAGATGACATAGAAAATATGTTAGCTATTTCTTAAAGTGAACTTACTGAAAATGAGGTGTTGTAATGTAATTCCAAGATTAAAGAGTGACAAAATATCTTTTGTTTGTGATCTTTGCCCCTCATTCAAAATAATATGATTAATAATAGGTGTGAAATTGCAAGCAATTAACATTTATATTATTTTTGAGACTCTTGTAGAGTTAGATTTGTGATTAACAAGACAAAAATCGCATCAAAAACTGTGGTTTTGCCTTCAATTTCACATAATGTTAAGTATTCTTACGTAAAAGGAGTATGTTGGCATTTTCTATGCAACATGGTACAAAAGAAAATTTATTTGTTAATTATCCCTCTTCCTGGAGTATCAAAATGTATTAGTCATTAGTAATGGATGAACAGGCTAAATTTTGAGAAGGTGAGTTTCCTTCCCTTTTTTTCCTTTTTTTTTAGACACTAAAACATCAAAGGTCAAATAGCAGATGGTTTGAGAGTCCCACCACAGACATTTTACATAGCAACTTCAAATGAAAATTGTTTAATTTTTCTATAGCTTCATAAAGAAATTATTTCAAAACTTAAGTTTGAAATAAGAAACATTTATTATAACACAGTTTCTGAGAGTCAGGGAACTGATTAATGCTGGTGCTTCTGGCTGGATGGTTCTCTTAGAGTTTCAGTGAAGATGTCAGCCAGGGCTACAGTCATTTGAAGGGTTGATTGGGTAACTCGTGTGACGGTTGTCTAGAAGTCTCAATTCCTTGTCTCATGGGCTTTTCCAGAAGGCTCTGTAAGTGTCCTCAAGACACTGCAGCTGACTTCCCCTCCATATCTCCCAGAAAAAGCAAGGCAGAAACCACAATGTTTTTCATAATCCAGACTCAGAGGCATCAAACCATCACGCTTGCCACGTTCTCTTGGTTACCTAAACCCACCCCAATACAACATGGGAAAAAACTACACAATAGCATAAATACCAGGAGGTGGAGATTGTTGGGTATAATCTTGGAGGCTGGGCACCACAAAATAAGGATAAATTTAGTTTGAGGTTAGTTTGATTTCTTCTCCTCCTCATTGTCCTCTGCCTTCTCCCCTGCTTCTCCTCTTCCTCTTCTAATTTTTAAGAGACACATTGTAATCACCATTAGCCATGCATTAGCTACAAATCTAAGAACACTCATACTCATGTATGTAAATGGGCCAATAAACAAATGGACCCAATTATTTGCAATTTAGCATATAAAATTGTCCTACATGCAAAACAATTTAAAACGCTGATTCAGAGCCTAAAAAGAATCCATATCCAAATAACTATCACTTACTATTTTACTGGAAAAATGTCATGTTGGCAATCTTTATTAAGTTAATAGTGACAGTTTTCATAATTTTACTAACTTTAATTGGCTTGGTTCACTTAATAGTTTCTGAACATTGTAAAATATCTTGAAATGTATTTTAAGAAAATGAAGAGTTCTCATCATTTCAGTAAATCTTTTCTACTAATTTGCACATGAGTAGATTAATCATAGGTAATGAATAAATAAATAATTGAATGAAATTTTACATAGAAACTTTCATACATGTGTTTTTGTATGATTCATATCAAAATGGTCTTTTCAAATATTTTTCAGTGTGATTCATTAACTAGCAGAATTACCAGTAATGCTTACCAAAAAATGTAGATTCTTAGCCGCTACCCAAAGCCTACTGACGTTTGAAGCTACTGAGATTGAATTCCACATTTTAGCAAGCTATTAGGTGATCCTTATGGCTACCAAAGAGGTCAAACTGCTTATCTTTGCAATATATTTTTTACATTTAGCAAAACCCCCTTTTGCATATTTGCCTTATCCATGCCCTTTTCAGTGCTAGGTTTCCTTGTTGTGCTTGGACTTTATTTTACTACATAGCCATGACATGGAATCACGGTATAAAGAAGGGTGTGTTCCTCACTTGGGTGGAACCTTGCCAGATTGCCTCACTTTATGTGGGAGGAAAGGAATCTGAAAGTTGGGATGCCAATTTAGTGCTAGCAAGTCAATGCACACATCAGCACCCCTTAATCCTTTAAAATGCTCTTATATTTAAAATGTTTTCAATTTTTCTGTAGTGGAAATAATAAAGTGTCTTTGAATAAACAGTTTCTTCTGCTTCAGAAAGTTGTGTGTTTATCTCAGTGTGCCCAATCAATGAATTCCAAAAGGTTTATGGTTTTTTTACTCCTATGGGGCAATCAAAGGCTAAATTCTGAAGGATTTGGAAATGTCAACTCGTAATACAAACTGGGTTGGCCTCAGGACCTGAGATCAGAACCATAATTCACCATGTTTACAAATTATATCATTTGGTCTAGTGTATTAACTGTAAACTCACTGACAATTATAGTAAAGAATTACAGTCAGCCGTTTTCCTTTTTTCCTGTTGTCTGAACTGTCATGGCATATGGATTCTTCATCAGTCCTCAAATCACACAGAGGGCCTCCCTAGAAGCTACTCTTGAAATCAATAGGCAGCTAGGCTTTCAGATGAAATAGGGAATTGCTATAGACCTTTTAGGAAGGAGAGCAAATGGTTTCACTAAATGAGTCCTGTATGTTATTCCAGACAGTTGTACACACATCTGTGATCTTCAATAGAAAGGATGAAAATATTACATTTTGTTAGGTAGCCTACCCATTTGAAAAGTCAGTCTTTTCTTCAGGCTATTATTTTTCTGTTTGTGGTTCCTTCTCAACCAGTTCTTTCCAGTTGTGCTCAGAAAGGCATGATTGTGCACCCTTCTGAGGACAGAATGGAGATACTTCTCTCTCAATATCCTCTTTTCCTGTTTCTTTCTCTACCCTACTTCCTCTTTTCTGTCTGTCCTCTTCTCTTCCCATTAATGTAGCTTTCAAAGCTGTATTAACGTTTCAATTGGCCTAAACAAGATACGCTCACTTTATGACTTCACATAAGAGAAAGGTAAGTAATTTGTGGCTCTTCCCAACTGGCTGCTTCCATTGTCAAGTTGTGCAGTCTAGGGAATGCATAAATCCTAAACTGTCAAATATTGCCATTGAACTTATGCTCAAAGGATTTGGCAACTTAAACAGAGTAAAGAAACACTGGCCAGGCACGGCAGCTCACGCCTGCAATCCGAGCACTTTGGGAGGCTGAGACGGGTGGATCACCTGAGGTCACGAGTTCAAGACCAGCCTGGCCAACATGGTGGAACCCTGTCTCTACTAAAAATACAAAAATTAGCCAGGTGTGCTGGCATGACTCTGTAATCCCAGATACTCAGGAGGCTGAGGTGGGAGAATTGCTTGAACCCAAACCCAGGAGGCAGAGGTTGCTGTGAGCCAAGATGGTACCACTGCCTGGACAATGTAGCAAGACCCCATCTCAAAAAAATAAAAAGAAAGAAAGAAACACTACTTATTTGCTAAAAGCCCAGCAGCCTGATGGGTACTACATTTACTTTTAGAACATTGTGCAATATTGACTCTGGATTATATTGATATAGATACAAATACAGATATATAGATACCAATATCAATATACCTGAGAAAATGTAACTTCTTTACATTTCACATACTATATATATAATTATTTAATATTTCATATGAAATTATGTATTTCTTATATGGTATATAAAATATACTAATATATGTGAAATTGTACTAATATATATGAAATTATACTAATACGTATGAAATACATATACACAAAATTATGTGTTTCATATATATTATTTTTCCATTATATGAATAATATGTATTTCATATATATTAGCATATCCATATTTGGAGGGGCTAAAAAAGGTGACAGAAATTAAGGGACAAAAAGGAATAGTGATAAGACAGGTGATATATTTATATTTTTATTCTAATACATACATTAGCTGATATATTAAGAAGTACTAGTGCCCATGGAGAGGGGATGTGTGTGTATGCGTGTCTATATGTGTGTGGCACCATCCGTGAATATTTGCTTTTTAGGCAAAAGGTGTTGTGAGCCATCAGCCATCCTATTTATTGCTTAGTTGTCGATATATTACATTTTAATCCTGTCAGAAATTGCCAAACCAGTAAAGGCAGAAGCCAGGAGGATGGTACACAAGAAAAGATGAGCATTTGTAGGAAAATACTATATATGTTAAGGTAGAAACAATGGGACTTTGTTAAAAGTTCTTAGAAAATAATATGTTTTAGAAGTTATTTGTAGAATAATATTGAGAAAGTGGAGAATCAAGTTATTATCAAAAAGACAAGTTGTTCTGTCTCCAACTTCAAAACTGTATTAGTGCATCAATTGGCAAGACTGATCAGAACCATCCAGAAAAATTCAACAGTGAGGGCCGCCCATCACAGAATCTAGCTGGTCATATTTCCTAGAGTTCCTTCAGCCTCCACTCAGCTGCTATGGGAGCTAAGGACTTTGCACCGACCCAGGAAACCAGTCTGATGGAAACAGAACAGCTCTGAAGCTCAAAGTTAGTCCCCAAACCCCCAGTATTTGCCAAGGCCAAGCACTGAGCTCTGTTCCCTCCTATCTATGCATAATTTTTATAACCTCTTTTCTTCCTTAGGAACCAATTTAGGGTTTATTATAATTTGATATGATGTCTAAAAACTACATTTTCCTTGGCCCCAAACACTTTCCAGAAGTATGGTAATCATCCTGTCCTGTGTGATCAGTGTAATTGTGGGAGCCTCATCATATTTTATTATGGCATGTATTTATGTGAAGAGTAATGTTTATATGTATTTTTAAAATAATCTAGCTTAAGGTTATCCACTAGTGAATTTTCTCTGTCAGGTCAACACTATTTCTTACTTAGTTATCGGCTTGGTTTTTTAAAATACCACAACTCTCTCTAAATTCAATATTGATCTATTACTTTGGCTTCCTTTTTTCATCTATAAAAATAAAAAATGAGATAGTTATGTTCTATCAGCACCTTTATGAATATTGATATTTCTCAAAAGTATGCTCTTATACTTCAGACCTCCTGTAAAGAAAATATGGAAAGAGCTTCTAGTTTCTTTGAAAAAAAAAATCAATGAAAATCCCAAGACAAGTCATAATGTCAAGTAAGTCCAATAATCAGACCACAGCTAATGACTAAAAAATCATGAGGTGGCAAAAATGAAGTTTTACGCCTGTTCAGGTTACTAAACAAAAAACTGACTGATCTTCAATCAAAGTAAAAATAATGGAGAATATATTGTACACCCCAATCAAATACTCTGAAAGGTCATCTAATTAACATTGTGCACTAACTCTTACTCTTCATTTTGACCTCAAAACACCAGAATATACTGTGGCATATTAGAGATTCATAGTGATTATAAAGAGAAAGCTAGAAAGCACTGCAAGTAGGGAGGACTCCTTCCTTTGCATCAGAGATGTCAGGAGAGATCAGGATACTGAGCAGACAGCCAGATGTAGAGGGGAGCATAAGATGGAAGCTGGATGGTTATCCAAATACCCTGGTACAGACAAAGGCAGATTAGTTCCAGAGTTCTTAAATAGCAGTCATCAGAGACCCACAGCTATGTTGCTCTCAGAACAAAGGCAGTCCTGAGTCTTGATTATATTAAATCTCTTTAGGCCTGTTTGCGGAGTGGGCTCCACAAATAGATTGGAGAGGATGCTTATAAAATGTAGATACTCAAATAAAATGTTTCCTATTCTGCTTATCATGGTGGTTCAAATTTTGCCACTGTTGATCACTCTCTGAAATGCTGAGTTGCTGCAAACAGTAAGAGACTGGGAGTATAGAAGAAACAAGACATATGGAAGGTTGATTAAAAGTCAATAAAATATTTAATAAGCAACTACTAAATCAATATATTTGTATAAAGAAGAAGGGAGGGATATAAGGTGGAATTTATTTTTTCAATGAGTAAACATTTACAGAATACCCAGTATGCATCATGCATTGTATTTGCAGATAGATCAAATGACAAAAAACAACTCAGCCCTAGAGAAGCTTTAACTTTTATAATGCTTTCCTGATTTTCATATTACAGAGACAAACTACCTTGACATTCTTCACAGAATTAGAAAAAAAACGACTTTAAATTTCATATGGAATCAAAGAAGACCCTGTATAGCCAAGCCAATCCTAAGCCAAATAAAACAAAACTGGAGGCATCACTCTACCTGACTTCAAACTATACTACAAGGCTACAGTCATCAAGACAACAAGGTAGTGGTGCCAAAACAGACATATAGAGCAATGGAATAAAACAAAGACCTCAGAAATAACACCACACATCTATACCCATGTGCTCTTCAACAAACCAGACAGAAACAAGCAATGGAGTAAAGATTTCCTATTTAATAAATGGTGCTGGGAAAACTGGCTAGCCATATGCAGAAAATTGAAACTAGACCCCTTCCTCATACCCTATGCAAAAATTAACTCAAGATGGATTAAAGATTTAAATGTAAAACCCAAAACCATTAAAACCCTAGAAGAAAACATAGATAATACTATTCAGGACATAGGCATGGGCAAAGACTTCATGATGAGCCAAAAACAATTGCAACAATAGCCAAAATTGACAAATTGTATCTAATTAAACTAAAGAGCTTCTGCACAGCAAAAGAAACTATCATCAGAGTGAACAGGCAATTTCAAAACAAGAGAAAATGTTTGTAATCTACCTATTTGACAAATGTCTAATATCCAGAATCTATAAGTAACTTAAAGTTATAGGAAAAAACAAACAACTGCATTAAAAAGTGGAAAATGGATATGAACAGACACTTCTCAAAAGAAGACATTTATATAGCTAACAAACATGAAAAAAAAGGTCATCATCACTGATGATCAGGGAAATATAAATCAAAACCACAATGATATCTCACACCAGTCAGAATGGGGATTATTAAAAAGTCAAGAAACTGTAGATGTGGCAAGGCTGTGGAGAAATAGGAATGCTTTTACACTGTTGGTGGGAATGTAAGTTAGCTCAACCATTATGGAAAACAGTATAGCGATTTCTCAAGGATCTAGAACCAGAAATTTCCATCTGACCCACCAATCCCATTACTGGGTATATACCCAAAGGAATAGAAATAATTCTACTATAAAGATACATGCACATGTACATTTATTGCAGCACTGTTTACAATAGCAAAGACATGGAACCAACCCAAATGCTCACCAATGATAGGCTGTATTAAAAAAAATTCAGTACATATACACCATGGAATACAATGAAGCCATAAAAAAGAATGAGATCATGTCCTTTGCAGGGACATTGATGAAGCTGGAACCTATCATCCTTAGCAGCTAACACAGGAACAGAAAACCAAATACCACGTGTTCTCACTCATAAGTGGGATTTGAACAATAAGAACACATGAACACAGAGAGGAGAACACACACCAGGGCCTGTTGGGGATTGGGGGTTGATAGGAGGGAACATATGGAATGGGTCAATAGGTACAGCAAACCACCATGGCACGCATATGCCTATGTAACAAACTTGCATGCTCTGCACAGGTATCCCATTTTTATTAGAAGAGATAAAGAAAAACAACACAAAAAAAACAAAAACAAAAAAAATTTCTCCACATGCACCTATTGTCTTGAATCTTAGCATAAAGAACCCCATCCCCTGCCCCTTTCATCAATCCCTCCCACTTTTAGACTTCTGCTTTAAGTCTGAAGCTGAAGCAGAGAATCTACCTTCCAGAATTTCCAGTGGACACCTGCTCACACCTGTAGCCTTTTATCAAAGTTTTCTTCCAAGATCTGAATCATTAGTAATGAGAGAAGGATGGGGTTGAATGGACGTGGGAGCCAGGAGCACTGCTAGTTATATCCCCTTCATCATCTCCTCCCTGGGAACTGCTGTCTCCAGCCCTTTTGACCCCATTTTACATGGACATACCTGTCCACTGCTTTCTATGTGCAAGAAGAGGTGTTCTGAGTCAGAGTTTGTCTTCTAAACATTCAGTAAGTAGAATCATTATCATGTCTCTACCTTCCAACACACAGGATGCACCAGGTAGGCAACAATTTTGCTGACATCTGCCTGAAGCTTTATGGGAGGGAGGAGCTAATGACAGCAGCCAAGAGCAAGTTGCTAGTGTCCATCCAGACAGAAAATGGAAAATTATGTGCCTTATTGAGTGTACCAGCAGAAGTGGGTCTAGACATGGCTAATTGATCATCAGTTATTCCATAAATAGAATAACAGGGTCTAGACATGGCTAATTGATCAGCAGTTATCCCATAAGTGATCATCCTATTTTCCCTTACTTTTCTCCTTTCTCACTTCTCACAAACCTTTACTTTGAAAAGGATGGCCCATAATAGAAATGTAAGCTACCAACCAGCCGTGGGCATCTAAAACAATAAAAGTGCCTTGTAAATTATAAAGTAGTACCAAAATGTTAACATGATTATTAAATTCATAAATGAGGCAGGAGAATGAGAAATAATTTCTGCCTTGCACAGGGGAGACATAACCACCTCAGTCACAGCAGGACAAACTCAGGTATGTAGTTGTTCTCTTCCAAATAATTGAAGGCAGGGTTATAAATACAACATAATCAACTTGATGTAAAATTTAAAATAAAATAACAAGCTCCATGCACTGTCATCATCAAGGTCAAGGTGACAAAAGTCTGGCCCTCTTTCTGGTAAATTCTGAGTCATTCTTCAACCTCCAGGACAAAAACACTTTGCAATTGTGCCTGGTTTAGTTCCAAGTTTAAAGCTAACGGGCTTTAAACTCAATTACCATTTACCTTAGAAAATGTAACTACTTTACTAATTAGCAGAAAGTTACTCTGAGTGTGAACGGAGGATCTGACTGAGATGGTTAACAGAGGAGTGAGGGCATGGAAGGACCACACAGAGTCAACGCACCTTTCCATGATTGAAGGCCTAGAATAGGGAGAGGTGTGGTCCTTGCCTTTGGACACAGGACATAGGACACTTGTGTGTAGGGATATATGTGCAGAGATAGCTGGATGCTCCTCAACTTAAGACAAAGTAACACCCCGACAAACCCATCCTAAGTTAAAGTTATTCTAAGTCAAGAATGTATGTAATATACCTAAGGGAACATCACAGCTTCACTTAGCCTACCTTAAATGTGCTCAGAACACTTACATTAGCCTAGAACTGGGCAAAATTGTCTAACACAAAGCCTGTTTTATAATAAAGTGTTGAGTATTCCATGTAATTTATTGAATACTATACTAAAAGTGAAAAACAGAATGGCTGTATTGGCACTGAAAGTAGTTTTTACTCAATGTGTATCACTTTGCATCACCCTGAAGTCGAAAATGGTAAGTGGAACCATCATGAGCCAGGGACCTTCCTCACAGGGATAAATACAGAGGTTTCTGGAGCCTTACCAATTCAGGAAAATGGGATTTAATGAGCCCAGGGGGACATGGAAGACTGGAAAAGTGGGCATAAAAAGAGTATGCACTATAAGCATAGAAAAATTGGAAGCATAATATTTTATATTTTCACTGCATTTTCTTGTAAACGTGAGCAGTCAATGGATGCTTGAGCAAATTAGAAAATCTGGTCAATGAGTGTTAGCATTTATATAATATTTTGGTCCTTTAAGTTGTTTTCCTAGAACTTGTTTTTATATTAGTTAATAAGTATGCACAATTTCATCAATTGTTTTAACAAATTTCTTCATTGTTTTTTTTTCCCCCCAGCTTTAATTTTTGCATCTGGCCAGAGTTTCTGCAAATCCCCTGTGGTAAAGATGGCAGGCTGCCCTGGAGATCTTTTCCTCCTTTTAGGGTGCTGTGGCTTGGAAGTGGTGCCTCTCTGGAGGCTGTGTGTCCATTCCCCACTTCCTTGCATCTAGATAAGGCCTCATGACTAAATTCTGGTCAATAAAATATGAGCAGAATTGATGTTCACCACGTACAGGCCTCAGTCATGTTAAAAAACAAAACAAAACAAAACAAAAACCTCCTATGCAGTCCTGTCCTCTCTTACTTGGTGTCAGATGGATATTATCTCCCAGGATCCCAGGATAACCCCCCATGTGTTGAAGATGATAGTTTGGTCAGTCTGGGTCACTCTGTCTCCCACTCCAGCTGTAGGCTGAACTTTCTGTGAGCAAGAAATGAATATCTGTTTAAAGTCACTTAGGTCTTGCATGTGATGTGACTCTGTCTTTTCTTATATAATTCAGTACACTCTTGGTGTGCAATGGAACCCACTTATTAATTCTTTTTAATGTTGGTGTTTTGGCTCTAAAGAGCTAGCACATTGCATACGTATCTGCTAAGAAACCTGTAAATAGCTTGCAGTCAACTGTGTGCCTTTGGTCTCAGACTCCTTCATAGAGACAGGTCCACTTTGAAAGATGAGCCTTACAAACTTGGCCATCATGTGATATGGCCTTGTCAGCAACAGAGAGTTGGGGGTTCAACTTCAAGAAGATCCTAACTACAGTCATTGTCTCCAAAGGTCATTCACAGGTGGTGGCCATTATGCAATTAAACTGGGATTCCAAATCAAATAAACAAATGAGGCAAGAAGACTTATTTTTTGTTTCTTGTCTTTTCCTTCTGAAGCTTTAGAGAAGTGACAGAACAAGGGCAAAAGTGGCTTGTACTTGTTATCCAAATACTCTATTCTGAATGCTATGGGAAACAGGCACAGCAGGACCAGACATGGATAAAATGAAAAGGTTGTACTCAAGTGTTTGTAGCAAAAAGAAACACCAGGAACAAATATTTCTGCCATCCATGGCCAGAATTTTGATTATGAATCTTGAGATGTATTTAACCAAAGATACCTAAATGTTTAACTTCATAGAGAGTCAATGACAATGTTTAGTCAAATAGAATAAAGTTAAACTAAGGGATGAAGAAAGTGCCCCCATCAAGAAGAAACTGCATAAGCCACTGCTGTGCTTCGATTTTTGTAGGATAATTAAATCAATTTAAAGGAAAGATGGGATTAAGAAACAAAGTGAGAGGTCATCTAATCTACCAGTTTTTCAAAAGCTAATTCTCTGATCTATACTAGTCTGAGATAATGTCTTCCCAGTTAATGAACAAATAAAATAAATTAGAAAAATGAATGAGTTTTTAATATAGTATGCAACATAAGTTATTATTCTTTATCCTATAATTATATGCTTCTTAATTTTTATACTAAATATTCTTTCTTCAAAGAAATTTTAGTCATAATAGTGTTTATTGGTGGTTTTATTTTTCTTTTTGATATCTTTTACTGAAAAATAAAGTAACCTGGGCTGGGCACCATGGCTCATGCCTGTAATCCCATCACCTTGGGAGGCCAAGGCGGGTGGATCACGAGGTCAAGAGATCGAGACCATTCTGGTCAACATGGGGAACTCCCGTCTCTACTAAAAATACAAAAATTAGCTGGGCATGGTGGCACGTGCCTGTAATCCCAGCTACTCAGGAGGCTGAGGCAGGAGAATTGCCTGAACCCGGGAGGCGGAGGTTGCGGTGAGCCGAGATCGCATCATTGCACTCCAGCCTGGGTAACAAGAGCGAAACTCCATCTCAAAAAAAAAAGAAAGAAAGAAAGAAAGATAAAGTTACCCTTAGTGCCTTCAAATTTTTTTTTAATTGTACTGGTTTCTGAAATTCTAGAAGCCACTCTTTCTAATTTATTCCCTGAATTCAAGTAGGACTATAATTCAGACTTGAAAACAGAATCCTAATTCATGTTTTTTTAGAAAGAGAGAACATTTTATAAGATCTCTGAATATACTTGTTTATGCCAAAGATATTTCACCATTAGAAATGCTCTATTTTCTCTGATACTGAGGGTTAGATGGGTTAAATAACTTTATATATCTTTTTCCTGTTCAGTATCATAGAAATGTAGAGCTAGAAAGAGCATTTAAAAATGTCTAGTTTAATTACTTCCTTTTATATAAAGATGCAGGTAGAGACACACAACAATAAGGTTGCTGGATCTGTATTCTATGATTGGGTCATTGCACAAATAGGTCCCTTGAACTCTTGGCCATACCATTTTCCTTATACCACATCGGCACCTTAATTAGATAGCAAATCCCACTTCTCAGCTCTTTCAAGTTTTGGCAAGCTTTGGTTTCATCTGATTCTTACCTGAACCAGGTAAGAATATCTATATTATATTTATTATATTATGTATTTATATCTATATTATAAAAATAATAATGCTTAATAGAAATTGCATGTCATTTGAATGTTAAAGTAATTGTATACTCCTTTACATATCCTGTGTTGGGCAAGCTTCATATGGGGAAGCACTTGCCAACAGGGGGATCATGGTGCCAATGAAGGTTCTTTAATTGGAAGAGCTGGGCTTACTTCAAGGGTACAGAAGGGAGGAGAACCAAACTAAAATCATATTTTTCCTTAAAATAGCTTACATTTTGGCAAACAACAATTTTTATTTACAACTGATACACAAATGAAAACAAGATATGGAGAAAACTTGTACAGTTTTTAAACAAACTGAACTCTTTTACGTCCCATATTATGATAGAATTCCAAACTTTCACAGGAAATGGAGTTCCCCTAAAACATGATCCAACTTGAATCTGTGTCACTGGCAGTTTTGAGTCTTCAAAAGACAGCTATTTTAAGCTAAAGATTTTCAAATGTATTTCCTTACAACTATATATGTAAAAAACTTACTATCACAGGAATATTAATACAATCCCTGTTTACAAATTGTAGAGGTGATATAAGTGGAAAATATGAAATAGAAAATTCAGAATAGTTTAGAAAATGAAATGAGAAATTGCTGCTGCTGTGTTAGCCTTCCATCTCCCAGAATCCAGAGAAAATAACACCTCTCCTCTCCTTAGCTGTGAAAGCAGGGAGGGTCCTTGGGGACAGAATCAGAGCACACCCCATGTGGGTGTCACAACTGTGCTTTGCCTGGTTGGAAAATGGGTGCGTGGCTTTGGGAATAATGATCCTTTGACACATCTGACATTTATAAAACTTGCCTTAGTGGAGTATCCCACTAGCATGAAGCAAGCATTGCACAAATGAAAACTCTATGATACTGTCATTTACATGTGAATGTGTATACAGATGTATAACAAGCATGTGTGTGTGTGTGTTTCTGTACAACTATATGCTTGACTGAATCAGCCTTTGTTTTCTTTCACTATCTTATTCTACCTGCACATTTAGGAGTGGTAGGCATCACTTATAACCTTAGCCTATCATTCCTACTCCCACTTATTTCCACTTCCTTGCTACAAAGGCTCTAACTGTGCTCACCTGGGCTCCCTGGAAGTGCCCTTTCCTTTGTCTGGGTACTTACTGCCATAAACAGCGCTTCCTGCTGTATGAAATTTAACTCATTCCTTCCTGCCTACCTACCAAGTTCAAAACTTCTGGTCCTATCTGTAACTGCCCACCTTTCCAACTCAATCCCTTACCAGAGTTGACATTTTTCCCTTTTCCTTAATAATTGCCCCCATTCTTCTGCTCACACCAACTGTTAAGATCTTAAGATGAGAGCTGTCCTTTTTTTAACTTTTTTGGTTTACTCCATCAAGAGATTATATAAAACAAAAAGGGTGAAGTTTAGATAAATAAGCATGTGTGTATTATTACTGTAGACAGAATTTTGTTCCTAATGAGATAATCAATGTGCATTTCTCCATAAAAATCTTTAAGATTTAAATGGGAGCTCTAGGCAAGTAAACTTACATGGGAACTAGAACAATGGCCCTCAGATTCTGTACTGTGGTTTTTGTTTTTGAACTGACAATTTCTACTCTCAGTTGATTCACTTGCTAACCTAGGTAAAATACTAAATGGTTTTGTTTTGTTTGTTTGTATGTGTGTGCATGTAGAAATACATTTTGACATTATGGAGGTAGAGTTAGCACTGTTCTAATTCCTAGTTCAATCTCCACGTATCCATTTCATGCCCCACCAGTCATGCTTAATAAATAGTGAATTCTAGGAAGTTTGAAATACATGTTTTCTATAGTTAAATTAATTATAATTAAGATAAAAAAATATGCCAGTTGCCAAAATTAACAAAGTAAATATTATTTAGACACAGAGACTGACTCTTAATGTGTAGACTTCAGCATATGTTGTAATGTTTTACTGTGTCTGCTTACAGTTGACTACTTGGAAGCCTTTATTTCATAGAGTTTACATCACTGGGCTATTCAGTGAATGTAGACTAGAAGTGATGGGCATGGCATGTGCATCCTCTGGTATTTGTAACTGTGTTTTAAGAAGTGTATCGGCATGCCTGCTATCAGTCAATGTGCTAGGGGAATTCTGTTGGTATTCTGTAATGTTTCAAATATAGAGAAGCACTCATGAGTTCATGGGTCATTGTACTCTTGCTGATTTTACATGTGGGTAAAGATGGATGACTCCCTGGTGTAACGTGACAGACTCCATAAAAACCTTTCCTCAACATTTTCTCTCTTCTTTTTGCTTCTTACTCTGTTTAATACAGGGTACTAGCCTGTGGAGTTAAGGCAGTACAGCCTAGTGATTATAAGCATGGACTCTGGAGCTGGATTACTGAGTCCAAAGTTCAGTTCCAGTAACTATCAGCTATGTGGCTTTGATCATCTACCTCATCCTCTCTGAGCTCCAATTTCCTCATCTCTATTGATGAATAAAATAATAGCACCTGATCATTGCTTTGGGGTTAAATATGTAGATACGTACGAAGTATTTAGAACAGTAACTGCCAGCCACATAAGATGTGCCAATAGAGCTATTATGATTGAGTATTTTTTCTGGAGTTAAAAAACACTAAACTAAATCCAGAAGTCAGTAAATTTACTGTGTCTCTAGGAAGTCTACTGGATAGAGGAACTCTGAAAGAAAGAGAGGAAAGCAAAGATAAACTAATTTGTTTGGAGGTTCACCACATATTCATAGTTCTAAATATTACATCCTCTGAAAAGCAGATATTTCACATTTTTACAGCCAAAGAAAAGTATTCTGAGAAATGCTAGAATGGCAGCCTCTGGCAAATGACTTGGGATACAAAGCAACATGCCATCTTAAGGGAGTAATTGGGGCCTCCAGGTACACTTATTTATGCCTACTGTATCGAGTTAGTCCTGCTCCCAGAGTAACACCAGAGGAGCCAAGCTTTTCAAGCCATTCTAGTTTCTTCTTGGCTGGGTCCAGAACAACAAATTCCAGGATGGTAATTTTCTCACTGGGGATATCCCAGAACACTGTTTCTCTGATGATGAATTCTTGGGTATGTAAATGACAAAAATGCTCCCTAAGGACAATCCTTAAGAGCAAAGAGTATATGAAGTTGCTCTTTGCTCTTAAGCAAATGTCACTTAAGATAATAAGGGGATGTCTTGCCACCCCAAAACAGAATTTAGAAATGAAATAATATAAAAACTGAAAGAGACTTTAAATGTAAATTACTCTAGTAAGCATTATTCTCATTGTCTGGTATATAGTAGTTGCTCAATAAATGCCTAAGAAATGAATGGATTAATTAAAATGTGGCCCAGCTTCTGATGTAAGCTATAACTTTCATTGTGCAAAGCTGGAACATTGCTAGTAATAAGAAATTCACCACCCAATCCAAGATTAATCAATCTCTTTTCTGTGCCATGGATTTCTTTGGCAGTCTTATGAAGATCATGAACATCTATTTCGGATAAGGTTTTTTTCAATGACTTTATGGATATATAATTGAAGCACAATAAACTTTACATATTTATGATGAATAATATGATGAGTTTTTACATGCACAAATATCCATGAATATATCACCACAATCACGATAAAAACATTTAATCACTTTCCAAGGATCCGCCATGCTCATTTGCAACCTATTATTCTCTCTATCCCATCCCCAGGCAACCACTGATCTTCTTTCTTACACTTATTTTATATTTCCTAGTATTTTTTATAAGTGAGACCACACAGTATAGGCTCTTTTTGTCATTTATAAATGTCAGTTCATTCAAGACGATTGATAATGTTATTTAAATCTGTGTCTTTGCTCATTTTCTTGCTTAGTGTGTTATCAACGGCTAAGAGGGAGTTTAAAGATTTCTGCTATAATGGTGAACTTGTCTATTTCTCTGTTTCATTCAGTTGATTGTTGCTTCATGTATTTTGATGCTCTGCTATTAGACCCTTACACATTTATAATTGTTATCTCCCTTTTATTATTATGAAAAAAATCCTTTGTATAAGTAGTACTTTCTATATTGAAGTATTCTTATCAGATATCAAAACAGTAAGTCAGCCTTTTACTGCTTACTCTTCGTGTGGTATATTTTTTCCCTTTCATTCACTTTGAACTTATCTGTGTTTTATATTGTCTTTAATAGGAAATATAAAATAAAATCTAGCTTGAGGATCCACTCTGTTAATATATGCCTCTTAATTGTAATTTTTGGACTCTTGACATTTAATGAATTATTAATATGGTTTGATTTTCTTCTATCATTTTATTGTTTTCTGTTTTTTACCATTTTATTGTTTAAGTTTTTCTCCTATGTATTCTGTTTCTGTTTCCTTGTTTCTTTTCTTTTTTTTTTTGCAAGTTATATAATTGACATTTATTTCTTCTTTACAGGTCTTCTTGATAATGTAACAGTTCTTATTGGAATTGCTTATGAAGGAAAAGCAGGAATTATTAACCAGCCATATCACAACTATCAGGTATTACTACAAGTGATAGAAAGTTATTTCATTCAATAAATAATTATAGGGTTATATGATTCTTTATGTTATCTAAGTGAGTAGTTTTTAGCTTGGTTGCACATGCAATCATCTGGGGAACTTTTCATTTTTAAAATTTTATTTATTATCTTCAACGTTTCTTAGCTATGCTATTAACTATTGAGAAACTTAAAAATATGGATTCTCAGGCCATTCCCGAGACCTATTGAATCAAAATCTCTGGTGGCATTGGTACTAGGCATGTAAATATATGTATGTGTATATACACAGATATACTGTATGCATTATCTATTTTTAAATTAATCCCTTATGATTCAAATACAAATGTTAGAGAATTACTGATATAGTTCTTGATTAGCTTGGGCATCAACACACCTGATTTATGATTGGTTCATGAAGCACATTAAAAAAATGAACCATTTCAACCAAGGAAAGATGCTAGCCATGTTGTTTTCCAGGTAATGCTGCCTTGTGCCTGAATTACAGTCCGTGTTGGTAAAAGAACTTATTAAGCTCTTGCACTCTTTTCTCTTGTCTCTTCTAATCTGCTTTGATTTTCTATTAGATATTAGAGAAATTGCCTTCCATAGAAGCAGGAGACTAGAATAATTTCAAAGCAGAAATAAGAATATGCCATTAAATTACATTAAATTTTCTAGAAAATTGTTGCGATAAAGTAGTTAAGGTATTTATATTAACGTGACCTTGATAGAACTTTAGAGAAACAAAATAATCAGAGTGGGCAATATTACTTTTGATTTTCCACTCTGAGTTGAAAGCAGTATTAATCTTTATTTCTAATATAAATTTGTTTTTTTCTGCTGTTCATATGATTATAAATTTTTTTAAAGAGTCATGTGTTTCTTAGGATTTACCAAAATAGTTATGTGTTATTGAGAAAATCTCTTGGGTTAAATTGCTTGTGTCTATTAATTCTTTAAATATGATTTTAATATCCATACTGTTATATGCAGACACAAGTTTGTGGTTTTTATGTAAACTTTAAGTAAAGACTGTTACTTTTTTTTTTTTGAGACAGAATCTTACTCTGCTGCCCAGGCTGGAGTGCAGTGGTGCGATCTCAGCTCACTACAACCTCCGCCTCCTGGGTTAAAGGATTCTTCTGCCTCAGTCTGCAAAGTAGCTGGGATTACAGGCATGCACGACCACATCTGGGTAATTCTGTTTTTCTTTGCATTTTTAGTAGAGATGGGGTTTCACCATATTGGCCAGGTTGGTCTCAAACTCCTGACCACGTGAACCGTCCACCTTGGCCTCCCAAAGTGCTCATGGTGTTTCCTTTTTTCTTCCCTTCTTTGGACTACCTGAATATTTTTTAACATATTAATTTAAGTTTTCTGTACTTGGCTATATTTCTTTGGATTTTCTTTTTTCTTTGTGGTTGTTCTAGTGATTAAAATATAACATGTCTAACCTAGTAAGTCTATCCATATTGTACTACCTCATTCAAATGTAGACTTTCATATTGCATTTATCATATATGTACTATACATATGAACATAGTTTATACATTACTTATATACACATACATATATACGAATATACCTCATTTGATAATCTTAATTTTTGCTTTCTATAATTCCACACACTTTAAGGAACTTACGAGGACAATACACTCTACTATATTTACCTATATTTTTACCATTTATGTTGCTGTTCCTTTATTTTATTTTATTTTTTGAGGTGGAGTTTTGCTCTTGTTACCCAGGCTGAAGTGCAATGGCACGATCTCTGCTCACCACAACCTCCACCTCCTGGGTTCAGGCAATTCTCCTGCCTCAGCCTCCTGAGTAGCTGGGATTACAGGCCCATGCCACCATGCCCAGCTAATTTTTTGAATCTTTAGTAGAGATGGGGTTTCACCATGTTGACCACAATGGTCTCGATCTGTTGACCTCATGATCCACCCGCCTCGGCCTCCCAAAGTGCTGGGCTTACAGGCTTGAGCCACCATGCCCAGCCATGTTCCTTTATTTTTGAAGAAAAACTTGCCCTTGGATATAATTTCCCTTCAGCCTGTAGACCTTCCTTGACTATTTGTGGAGTTGGCTGGTGGCAGGAAATTCTTTTAGTTTCTCTATATCTGAGAATTTCTTCATTTCACCTTCATTTCTAAAGAATATTTTTACGATATATTGTACTTCGATTTCACTTTTTTCTTCTTTCAGTACTTTAAAAATGCCATTTTGCTATTTTCTCACCTCCACATTAGTTGGTAAGAAGTCCATGGCCATTTAGGTCATTGCTACACGATCCATTATGTGTCTTTCTCTCTAGCCACTTTCAGGATACATATTTATCTTTGGTTTACAACAATTTCATGATGATGTTTACAAGCACGGTTTTCAATGAGTTTATCCTGCTTGCAATTAACTGAACTCTTTGAATCTCTACATTGATGTCTTTCCTCAAAATTGGGGAGTTTAGAGCCATGATTTCTTCATACTTTCTCTGTTCCAAACCTTTTCTTTTACTTCAAACACTCTGGTGATGTGTATATTTGAACCTTTTAGTATCATCTCACAGATTCCTAAAGTTGTTTTCTCCCCTATCCCCCATTTCATTTCTCTCTGTGTTCTTCAAATTGGATAATTTCCATTACTCTATCTTCAAATTGGCTGAGTTTTTCCTTTGTATCTCAGTTTTGTTGATGATCCCATTCAATAACTTTTTCTCATTTAGAGGTTCCATTTTGGGGTTCAAATTTATCATTTGGTTCTTTTTTATATATGGTTTCTCTTTCTCTGATGAGAATGCATCTTTCCATTCTTGTCAAGTGTATTCCCTTTAGCTTGGAAAGCATGTTATAATAGCTACTTTAAAGCCTTATCTAATAATTCTAACACCTTGGTCATTTCAGAGTTGGTATTTGCCAGTTGCCTGGTCCCTTGAAAACTGGTCACATTTTCCTGGTTCTCTCTTGTTGTATATTATAAATATTGGGAGCATATCCTGAACCTTGTGTACATTATGTTGCTTAGACTCTGATTCCTCTAGAGAATGTTGAGGTGTATGTTTTAGTAGAAATTCACTCAATGAGGGTCAGATGGCAAACTCGGCTCATCTTCTTAGGGCTGTGTTCAAACTTCAGTTCAGTTTTAAAATATTTGCTATGGTTTGGGTCTGCTGTATGTGTATATAGAACCTGAGATTTTGATGACTTCAGACACAGAAATAAGGGAACTCTTCTGGATTTCTCCCCACCAAGGTTTGCTCTCAGAATCTCCAGCCTACAGTCACCTCTTATTTTGGTTCCTCTGGCAGGAAAAAGATCTTTCTTGGAGCTTAACTGCCTGCATCACAAAGATCATCTTGCTGTGACTGGGGCTTTCCCTCAGAGGAAACCACATGTAAAAAAAAAAAAAAGTATGTGTTAAAAAAAGTGAAACTCACCTACATATGGTTTATTTATATAAGATGTGAATCCCCTTAAGAAGCAACCTGTATAGTTTTTTTTTTTTTGTTTGTTTGTTTCTTATCCATGAGTTTCTAGTTGTAATCAGTGGGATACAAGGGCTGTTCTGTGTTTAGGCTCCACCATGCTGAAACTGAAATGCTCAGGTAAGGATTTTGTTATTTTGGTTTTCAAACATAAACAGGTGTATTTTATTATCTATTTTGGGTTGAAGAATTTTACCAATTCTCCAGTGAGAAGAAATTTTAAGTACAATCAGAATGCCATCATTTGTGGATTTGTTATATATTATATTATTGGGCTTCAATTAACTATATGATAATATGTTCATAATTCTTTTTGAATGTTGTTGCCAATTGTTTTGCTGTCTTTGCAAAATGAAGCCCCAAACTGAAGAAACAAGTCATTTAAAATCTTGATAAAATTTTAGAATAAGATTTTGAATGCTGAAAATAAATAGATAAGACAAAGAAAGTTAATTGTGTAATATCCTTATTGGATTGGGCATGATATCTTAGTTCTCCCATTAAGCCATGTCATTATAAACTGTTAAACTGGGGGAATCCTTCCAAGTCACTCAGTTTGCTCTCATTATACAAGTGAATGGTTGAAGACAATAAAAACAGAGTGACATTTCAAAAGTCTAGAGTCAGCCAAGGCAAGCGGATCACAAGGTTTAGAGATTGAGAGTATCCTGGCAAACATAGTGAAACCCTATCTCTACTAAAAATACAAAAATTAGCTGGGCATGGTGGCACATGCCTGTAGTCCCAGCTTCTTGGGAGGCTGAGGCAGGAGAATTGCTTGAACCTGGGAGGCAGAGGTTGCAGTGAGCTGAGATTGCACCACTGCACTCCAGCCTGGCGACAGAGTGAGACTCTATCTCAAAAAACAAACAAACAAAAAAATGCCTAGAGTCAATTAATATCAGAACTCTACTTTAACTCAGATCAGTTCTATTCTGATCAATTCTATCGGTCTAGTCCAGTTCTGATCAATTCTATTGGTCTAATCCAATTCCATTTCCCCACATTATAATTAGATATTCAGTCCTTTAAACGGAGGCATTGTATTTTCAAGATTTTCATGGAAAGATCATTATCCTTACTTATATAGCCATAATCCTTACTAACTGCAAAAAAGTTTAAGTGAGTTTTATTTCCAAGAATAATGTAAGAATCATTTTATTTAATCAACAAATAATGCTCTGAACTACGTATCATTTTTAGCCTCATTTTCCAGATGAGGAAACTGTTAAGAGGTTTGAGATATTAAGTGTCTCATCCAAGGATGCAAAGCAAGTATATTGGCCAAAGCTAACTCCAAAATTTGTGAACTAATCATTCTGACCCCAACGTTTATAGTCCTAAATCTATGAAATGATATGTCATGATCTGGCAAAAAACAAACAAAAGCTTTTGTAAATTTTTTCATGTGAAAGTATGTAACCTTATATGTAATATGATTTATCTTGAGAAATCTGGGCTGTGATTTATACATAGGTACCCCATAGTTATTGAATAAATGAATGATACCATCATCATCACTACTAATAAATGTTACATAACATTTATCGTGTCCCATACACTATTATAAACATGTCATATGCATTGTCCTTCTAAGATCTCAGAACAAGTCTTTTTTCATATAACAGATGTGGGAATTGAGACACAAAGAAGTTGAGTAACTTTCCCAAGTCTGTAAAGTTAGTTAACAGGGAGATCTGCAGACAGTGCTTTTACCCAGTGTAAAAGAAGAGCATCTGTCCAGTATGTTTTCAGTGAGGAAATTATCTTTAAATATTGGTTTTATTTAGTAACACATCATTAGGCACTATTTGACATTGGTTATCACGTCATTATTTACTTTTGCAACATCCCTACCCCTGCCATCTTGGCCACCATACCTCAAATGGAAGCAGTATGGAAGAGTTCAATTTTGCTTTCTGGCCCTCTTTCCTTACTCATGAACATTTCACTCTTAAAAATTTTAAGTAGAGACAGACCTATTTAGAGAGAGATCCAAGATGGCTGATTACTAGCAGCTCAGGATTGTAGCTCCCAGTGAAAACACAGAGAACGAGAGGACACCACACTTTCAGATGAATTTTTGTTGCTCACAGGCCAGGAGATTCCCAGCGAAGGAACCTGACCGGTCGCCAGTGTGACTCTTGTGGCTGGTGCGGTGGTTTTGCCAGCACCCCGGCGTGGTGGTTCTTGGTGCAGAGTAAACGGGACTGGGTCCCTTTTTGGTTGATGTTTGGAGCTCTGGGAAGGCAGAGTCACCTATTCAGCTGATTGAAAAAGGGACTCAAGAAGGAAACCAGACCGGAGAGTCCTGGGCAGGAAAGCACCATGAATTTTAACACTGCTGTTTTACCCTGCACAGTGGGTTGCTCAGATTCTGGCGCTAGGAATCAACAAGCTGGACGTCCACCCAAAGACCTAATTTGAAAGTCGGTAATTATAAAGACAACAGGTGGATAAATTTACAATGATGGGAAGAAACCAGCATAAAAAGGCTGAGAATACCCAAAATCAGAGTGCCTCTCCCTCTACAGGTGATCACAGTTCCTCATCAATGGAGGAACAAGGCCTGATGGAGAATGAGTGCATTCATTAACAGAATTAGGCTTCAGAAGGTGGATAATAAGAAACTTCTGTGAGTTAAAAGAACATGTTCTAGCCCAATGTAAAGAAATTAAGAACCTTGAAAAAAGGTTTGATGAAATCCTAATGAGAATAGACAATTTAGAGAGAAATATAAGTGAATTAATGAAACTGAAGAATACAATATGAGAACTCTGTGAAGTATGCACAGGTTTTAACAGTGGAATTGATCAAGCAGAAAAAGAATATCAGAGGTCGAAGATCAATTTAATGAAATGAAACAAGAAGACAAGATTAGAGAAGAAAGACTAAAAAAGAATGAGCAAAGTCTCCAAGAAATATAAGACTATGTGAAAAGACCTAATTTACGTTTGATAGGTGTGCCTGAATGTCATGAAGAGAGTGAATCCAAGCTGGAAAATATTCTTCAGGATATTATTCAGGAAAATTCTCCTAACCTAGCAAAGATATTCCTCAAGTAGAGCAACTCTAAGATATATAATCATTAGATTCACCAGGGTTGAAATAAAGGAGAAAATTCTAAGGGCAGCTAGAGAGAAAGGTCAGGTTACCCATTAAGGGAAGCCTATCAGACTCACAGAAGATCTCTCAGCAGAAACCCTACAAACTAGAAGAGAGTGGGGGTCAGTATTCAATATCCTCAAAGAAAAGAATTTTCACCCAGAATCTCATATTCAGCCAAAGTAAGCTTCATAAATGAAGGAAAAATAAAATTTTTTGTTAACAAGCAAGCACTCAGAGATTTCATCACCACCAGGCCTGCTTTACAAGAGCTTCTGAAAGAAGCACCATACAGAGAAAGGAACAACCAGTATCAGTTATCACAAAAGCTTACCAAAAGGTAAAGAGTATCTCCATAATGAAGAATCTATATCAATTAATGGGCAAAATAGCCAGCGAGCATTAAATGACAACATTAAACTCACAAATATCAATATGAATCCTAAATTTAAGTGGATTAAATGCCCCAATCAAAGACACAGACAGGCAAATTGAATAAAAAGTCAAAACCCATAAGTACACTGTATCCAGATCCATCTCATAAGCAAGGGCACACAAAGACTCAAAACAAAGGGTTGGTGGAAGACTTGCCAATCAAATGGAGAGAAAACAAACAAACAAACGAAAAAAAAAAACAGGAGTTGTAACTTTTGTCTCTGACAAAATAGACTTTAATAGTAACAAAGACTAAAAGAAACAAAGAAGGACATTACATAATGGTAAAAGGATCAATGCAACAACAGGAGTCAATGAGGATAAATATATATGCACCCAATATAGGAACAACCAAATATATAACACAAGTTCTTAATGACCTGTAAAGAGACTCAGACTCCCGCACAATAATAGCGGGAGACTTTAACACCACATTGTTAATATTTGATGGATCAACTAGATAGAAAATTAACAGGGACATCTATGATTTGAACTCAGACCTGGAACAAGTAAACTCAGTGAATATTTATAGAATTCTTCACCCCAGGTCCACAGAACACACATTTTTCTCAGTATCACATTACACCTCTTTTGAAAGTGACCACATAATTGGAAGTAAATCACTCTTCAGCATTTGCACAGCATTTCACAGACTTAAATGAAATATTGGTTGGCTGTTGGTTATTTTCTTCCCTTATTCCTTCCTGTCTCCACTGTTAAGCACAATTATTGGCCTAAAGGAGGTTTTTGATACCTATTTTTGGATTGCATTCTGGCCTGGGCAATAGAGCAAGACTCCTGTTCTCTCTCCTCCTTTCTCTTTCTCTTTCTTTCTTTCTTTTCTTAAAAAAAAAGAAAGAAAAGAAACAGACCTATTTAGAAAAATAGATTAAATAATCATATAACAGTGTTTTTAAAGACAGCTTTTAATAAATGTATTAAAGGCAAAATAAATACAGTGTGATTCTATGTCATTACCAGTAGAATCCCATTTCCTTTACCTGTTTTCCCCCAGTTCCTCCCCAACGGCCGTTATGAAGCTTACCTCAGTCAAAGCTTTTACTTCAATAGGTGTGTTCCCTGCATTTTGGTATGTCATCAGTATCTTCAGTATTATCTTTCCAGTTGTATCATTCTAATAAAATATATTCTCTTTTTTGGAGAGATTGGAGAGAGATTCTTTAAGGCTAGAGTGACCATTTGTTATTCCTCTTCATACTCACCATATGTCTTATCCTCAGTGTTTGATAAAGTCTCACTTAATGATTGAATGGGGAAAGCCCCTAGCCGGGTTATCACAAGTGCTGAGAAATGTTCAACTGAAACAGAATGAGCAAGAAAAACTGCATAAAATATCCTTCCTCCATTTCCACACTCTTCCACAATGATTTTTATTTGTTTATTTTTTTTTTCTGAGGAAAGGAACTCCCAACTGTTTTCTTTGTGGTCCTCAACTTCTCTTCCCTACACTTTATAGTTTTCTTACCTGACTGGGTGGCACAATACTTGCATTTAACCTTTATTTTCTTCTTTAATTTTCTCCTTCACCTGGCTTTTGATTGCTAAGCATTTCTTCAAAATAATTTTCTCAAAAAACCAGTTTTCCTTCCCCAAACAAAGTATTTTAAACAAAACTTAAATGTGGCCATTGAACAGACGTTTAGTTCAATGTCATGATATCTAGAGCTAATTTTTGGGAAACAGTGCCTTGGTGAGCAAACTTAAGCCTGAAATATCTTTCAGCACTTGCAATTTCATAAAGAAGAATTTTCAAAAAGTGCAAACATAGACTTGTTTATTGTGATGTCTGTGGATGTAAAACTAAAATTATTAGGGAAAATAACATATGAATTAATTGTCTTGCCTCAAATCAAAGATTATTTCCTTATGGATTCTGAAGGCATCCATACTCATTACAGCAGAACAAATATTTTACAAGTTAAGTTAATATTTGGTAATGTACAAGATGTGTCCAAGGTTTGGATTCTGTGCTACTCTCCTGGGAACTTGTTCAGTAACATAGGTGTGAGCTGGAGATAGGAAGTGCTTTAAATGAACCCCTCCAGGTTCTCTGAAACAATTTCAGCTTAGCTCTACATCTCCTTATTAAACTCATGTAGGACTTGAGGGTGCTTGGATTCCTGACACAGTTGTGACCCTTGGTGGTGGGCTTTGCAAGGCAATAAAAAGGGTAAGTCCCCAGCTGTGTACGTGTCAACTAGTGAACCTCAAAAATAGGGTCATTGACAAGAGAGAAAGACTTAACTTTATATAGGTTTAAAAAGGGAGCACAGGCAGAGAGCAGAGAGATGACAAAATGCGGAATAAGTAGGCTTACAGGTGTTGGGGGGGTGGAAACCTGTACTTTGCTGACCTGTTAAATAGAAAAAGGAGAAAGCCATAAGCAACAGAAGATTCTTAATGATCTGAATACGGCCACAGATGCCTGAGGCTGGGCCTATTTCAGGCCAATAATGAGCTTTTGGGCTTATGGAGTCATTTATTTGGCTCTGCAGCCTGGAGCCTAAGGACACCGTTCATTAGGAAGCAGGAACTTTACCTAAGGGTTGTTTGTACTGGTCTTTCTTGCCAGAATGAACTGTTCATTAGCATCTGAGAGAGATCCTCTCTCTCTCTCTCTCCAGATAAAGGGTTTAAAATAGAACTTGTTGATTGGGGTTGGGGTAAGAGAAGAGAAAGAAGTGTTCAGTAGAATCTGCTAAGCCCCTTTGATGAAGGCTGAGGTGCAAAGAAGCCCGCCCAGCAGAGATAAATCCCGAATCACTGCCTGACTAACTTGGTTTTATCACGAAAATGGCAAATTACCTTGGCCCTGTGTATGGTCCAGTTATTTGGGTTTACTTAATGATGTAATTGGATCAACTAAGTGGTAATCCAATTGCTAATGCAAGCTATCACCTGTACCTCCATTGGATCGTTACTTCACCTAACCAACTTCAACCAGCCCAAGGATTTTTCCTGCACTGTGGAAACATCTAGAGGTGAGTAGAAAATGGAGAGTTCTAGAATTTGGAATGCCAAAGGTTTGGAGAATGTAGCAGTGATGCAGCACCTCCTTGCTTGTCTGACTCTGTGTGATAGTATAGCGATTTCTTGCTTTTTAATGGAAAATTTGGGTTTAATAATATTTTACACTTGATTATTCCCTTTCATTGTAGAGCTGTTATCAGTAATGGCATGGTCCTGTTAACATGTTTCTTTGTTTCTCTTTTTACTGAAATTCTCCAGAAAGTATTTTGGAGAGTTGAAAATGTATGTAGCCTAGAAACTATAGTACAAAAACTGTAAAAATAAAAATAAATTAACCAAAAATAAACTTTCTTTCCAGATGGAGATTTTTGTAGTCTGGGATGAAATGAACAGGTTTATGTAATTGATTAGTAACAGGAAGGCTGAAAAACAAATGCTAAGCTACATGAAGGGTGCTCCTGGTGACACTGGCAATGCAGATTTGACGAACACCTTCCCAAAGGGTAGAAGCAACCCACTGCTGCAAATCAGAAAATCAACTTTGTCCTGGAGGTTCCTCTTCATTGAGGTGAATTATGATGTTATCTTAATTACTGTTCTTTTCCCTAGTACTTCTGGCAAATATTCCATTGGCCTTGATTCTAGCACTATCCACTGAAATGTTGTAAAATTACCAATGACTGAAACAGGGAGCAACGCATTAGAGAGACCTTTAAAGATTGGATTCCTTTTTGTGAAGGTCCACTGCTAATGACTTTTCAGCAAACTGCGCTGTGTAATTTAAGCAGAACACATGTTTTTTCACAATAGACTCGTAGGATATGGAAACATACAGATGCTTTCACAGCCCAAAATGAAGAATTAACAATCTATAAATTAATTATAGGTGTCTTTTGTATCTTTCCCCCTAATTAGTTTAATGTTCCTTTCCTTTTTTATTCAAAAAGCTCTCTTTCAATCAATTCTGCCAGGACTGGGATTCTCAAACCTTTCAGCTATTTCTTAGCTTCAGTACTTGGAATCACTAAGCAGTAAGGACTGTCAACATAAAATTTCCTTCTGCCCACCAGCTGCATTAACATATTTTTTTTTCCAGGAGCATCTCCTGCTGCTAGTTTTCATTTAATGCATTTCAAGTGTCTCACTTCAAGTGAAAAGTGTCCTGTTCTCTCTGCCCTAGGTCTGTATGGGTCTTTTCCAATGAGCAATATAGCTATTATCACTCTTAGAAAGTGTGAAATTTTGTGAATGTACCAGAGTAAATTATTATTTTTAAAAATCAATTTAGCTACCCTCTGTCTGTTTTACTTGGCTTAAAAAGAATCAAATTACCAGTGCCAAGCTCAGCAGTTGGAACTGTCTACCTACAGAATCAGATTAAAGAAATGAGAAAATGATAAGCATTTCCTCCAAAGCAAATGTTTGCCATTTGCTCTATAACTTCTAATGCCTTATAATTTAATAGCGTAATGAGCTATGAATCAGCAAAAGTTGCTTTGTTATTTAACCTTGTTACTATTTCCGATCACATACTGCCTAGACTATGTCATGCCTTCCTGATATTGGCAGTATGTACCTTTCATTATAAGAGACAATATTTAGATCATTTGAAGGTGTTGCAGACTGGAGATTCAAATGGATTTCTTTTCACCAGGGGCATTTTCTTGGAACAGTAATTTCTTGACTACTTCTTGTTGTCTCTGGATGCCTGCCATTTATCGATTTCATAGCATGTTTCAAAAACTGACAGCTTAGTTGTGAATTACTAAGGGAACTTTATAAGAAATACACAACTGAGCAAACCATGGCTCTGCATCCATATGCATCATTGTAATACTTACCAGCATAGAGAATGGAAGGGGCACATAAAATATTAATACTTTTAAAAAATGGTAAGCATAAATACAAAAAATTATAAGAATAGTATTAAAATTATCATATGCCCAGTAATCAGTGTTAAAAATTATAAAACTGGGCCGGGTGCAGTGATTCATGCTTGTAATTCCAGCACTTTGGGAGGCTGAGGTGGGCAGGTCACCTGAGGTCAGGAGTTTGAGACCAGCCTGGCCAACATGGTGAAACCCCGTCTCCACTAAAAAATACAAAAACAAAAAAATTAGCTTGGTGTGGTGATGGGTGCTTGTAATCCCAGCTACTCAGGAGGCTGAGGCAGAGAACCAACCACTTGAACTAGGGAGGTGGAGGTTGCCCTGAGCCGAGATTTTGCCACTGCATTCCAGCCTGGGTGACAGAGCGAGACTTCATCTCAAAGAACAAAACCAGTTGAAGGAGTTGACCTAACACTATCCTTCACCAATGTGTGATGCTATGTTTGTCACATCCCAAATTCTGAGACATGCTTGGTCTTTCTATGGGCTCTGAATTCTGATGCATCAAGTCCCTCATCTGTTCCTTCATTGATATAGACTGCTTTAACTCTGCAGCTTTTTAAAACAGTTTTTACTCTCTGCTGGAGTAAGTCCCCAAACCTTGTTTATTCTTTTAAATTGTCACATTGCTATTCGAACTGTATTCTTTAATCTGAATTTCAATAATAGATTTTCTAGTTCCATAAAAATATGTTTGAGATCTGTATAAAATATGTAAATATATAGACTAATATGGAGGGGAGGATAGATATGATATTAAATATCTCTATCCATAAATCTGAAATATATCCCTGTTTTATCAAGGGTTCTGTAGGAGTGTTTAATTGTATTTTGTACATTCTGTTTCTGTTCATCTTTTGTTTGAGTTATTACTAGGTTGCTTAAAATTTTTTGATATTATTTATCTATATCTTTTAAAAATATTTTAAATGACTGTTCTATTTTTATGCTTATATTAATTCCAGCAACCCTAATGAAAACTCTTATATATTTTAATACTTTGTTTTAGTTTCTTTTGGAATTTCTTTATAGAGCATTGTCTCTTTATCTTGCTCATTTCTTTTTCTTTATTATTAGCTAGGAAAAAAACTGCTAGTAAAATGTTGAGGAGTAGAGGTGATATTAAGCATCCTTATCTTATTCCTGAATTAATTACAACTGCTTCTGAATTCTACCATTAAGTACTGTTTGATGCAGATAAAATTTACTAGGAAAAGAAAGCCAATTCAATTAAATATTGAAAGCATATCAATTGAATATTAAATTGAGCAATTGCTTTTGCTATGACAGTTGAGATGATTATCTGATTTCTATTTCCTGATCTGTTAATGTGGTGAATTACATTAATATATTGACATGGAATACCATTGTTGTATGTTTTGAATAGTTTAATGTATGCATTATATATATTTGGATATTTGACCACAACACATTGTTGAACTTGGTTTTCTATATTTTATATATATTTTTCCATCTACATTCGTAATCAGATTTGCCTATAATTTTAGTTTTGAACTGTCTGTAACAGATTTAAGCATCAAAGATATACTAGATACATACTCTGAAAAGCATGGATCTCTTTCTCTCTTCTCTCAAATAGTTCAAACAAGATAGAATTCATATATTCCTTAAAAGTTCACTGAGATGCCAATAACAGAGTTTGAAACTGGTTCTTTTTGCATTGTATGTGTGTAAAAAGTGTTACAATCTGGAAAGTAACCATTTTCTGTCAATTCAATTCTTCCAGTGGTATCTAACCATTTCATGTTACATATTCTATAATAAATTATAGCTAATTATGATTTTCTGTACAATTTTACAGTGACCTAAGTTTGCAAATTTATTAGCATACATTTTTTTCATAGAATTCTCTTACGAGTCTTTAAATTACAAATATATTTGAAATCATGGCACCGTTGATAATCACTGATATTGCTTCTCTGCTTTCTCTCTTACTTTCTGTGACTGAGGCCCACCACGAGCATTCTTGGGTGTCATTTTCATCATTATGTCCTTTTTCAGTGGAAATACCCTTCCCCTCAATGTGTCAATGTGTCTCCTCTCTTGTCCGTTTCAAAATATGAGAAGTCCTGGTAGGCTCCTATGGTCTTATAAGAATTAAAGAAATAATTTTTTTCTAGGAATATTTATAGTTCAGATGAATGAAAGAAGGATGGGTTAGAAGAAGAGATCTGTAATAGAAGTTCCAGCTCAGTGAAGTAGTGCACAGTTGTGGATTCAGGAATACCTTCATAGCTTTCCTAAAGTCATGTTAGATAAATGATTGCCTCTGACCAAAGGCCAGCTCTACCATTAATAAAAATCAAACTTACAGACATTTGTATCTGAGACTATTTTGCTTGTATGGTTTGAGAATATTGTTCAGAAGTATAACAAATACATTAAAATAATTATTTGAGAGCTTTTTACATTTAGAATAATTCTATCTGCTTCAGTATTTGGGCTTTATATCATAAGTTTAAAACACAGTAAAAAAGTGATAAGGGTTTATTTTAACTTCATTGTATATCTTCTAAGCAATCAAGTATGTAATAACAATACATAAATAAAAAAATTATTTGATAAGATCATGTGCCAGAGAGTCTTACCAGTGAGTGTTCAATTTTGTTGAGTGTCCTACTGTTGTGAGAAAATGACAAGAGATTTCAACAATTCTACCAGAAAAACATTTGCATAAAATTTGGAGGTACAATGATCTTAAAGCCCAAGTCAGAATTCAGGTGATAACCTTTATTCTGGACCATCCAATATGTTGTAGCCTGTGGGTAAAATTATTCTCAACTGTTCCAGAAATAGAACTGTTAACTTGTTTTAATGTGATAGTAGCTTGTTCTTAACATGTTTTCTGAAATCAGATGTGTGAGGTCAGTGTTTTAATTCAGGTCCATTAAGCAAAACAAACAAAAATAGCAGATGCCTTTTTTATGAAAATCATGAAATTCCCGATTTCTATTGGAAATATACTCTTTCCTCCCAGGTTTCCTTACCCTCTTGTCTTCACATATGTTCTTTTGCTACCTACTTGAATTAGATGACATTTAGCCCTGAGGATCAGATATAATATTCTGTAAGATGTTTTTTCTGAATCTCTTTTGCACTATTAGATTTTTGCAATTTTAGAGTAAAATAAACCTCAGGGGCAGAAGGCCCCTAAGAAATAAAATTTAAATCTATTTCTGGAAACTATTTTGTGACTCCCAACTTAAACATATTATCTTTCTTCATTTTTTTTGTCTCTCTCTAGCACAAAAAAGCCCAAGTTGGCATATATTTATTTTTTGAAGTTAATCAGGTGAGGTATGTATTCTGTTTGTTTTTTAAAGCAATTAGGAAGAGTTTCTGGAAAACTTTGAAGATAATTAAGATAGTTAATGAGTGTTGAAAAATCACTATTTTTATGTTATATGTTCATATTAAACCAACTCTTCTGGAACATTGTTTGGGTCAATTAACGTGATTTTGCACTCTTAATGCTTTCAGAATTTTATGACATTTTACAAAATTGGAATAACTCATCTCTATGTAGCAGATAATTTATTTTACCCATTAAAAGGAGTCTGTTAGGTCAAAAGTGATGTTCACTATAATCTAAATAAATCATTTGGTTTTTAACAAATAACATTTATTAAAACCTCTATCAGAAATGGAAAAACAAAAGGTGAAGTTTCCAAACAGAACTTCATCTTACTTAATGTTAATAATGGAACATTAACATGATTATTCATGAGACTTATTCTTGAAGGATATTCTAATTAAAGGACATTCTAGGTTCATGAGTTTCAATTTGGAAGGAAAGAAACTCTACTTTTCATATAAATATCTTGATAGTCATTAGGAATAATCATTGAAATGATTTTCTAAAATGAAGAATCATGTTATAGTTAATGAAGCTAGTATTCAACAGTGCATGTTAAGAAAAGGGAAATTTCCTCATGTATAAAATTTCCCAGGATGTTAAAAGATGTAGCATTGATCTCACTCCTGTGCTTGTGTGCTGAGAAGCAGAGCCTGGCTTCATCTGTACCCCTGCATAATGTCGAGGATTTATGCAAATGATACTAGTGCAGGTGCTAGGAGACTGTGGACAATTCCTTTCAGGGGATCTTAATAAAATGACACTGAACTAAACCCTTGAATTCAACAAAGCAACCAGCTGGGCAAAGCTGTAGCTCATTCTCTTTATTCAACATAAAGGATGAAAGGAGCACATAATATATTAAATATACTTTAATATTATATTTAATATACTTTAATAATGCCACAAACCACTTTAGTTTTTATAATTTTATGAAATGTGTGTGTGTGTGTGTGTCTGTGTGTGTTGTATATGTCCTCTCATAATTTTTGCACTCATGGCTGACCTTCTCAATTGATAAATGCAAGCTTGTTGACTGTTGCAGTAAAGCTCTCGGGCTGCATAATCAAACTTGTAAGTCCTACAAATAGTTCTGCTTACTACTTGTGTGATCTTGGACATGTTTCTCTAAATTCTCAATGTCTAGATATGTACAAAGGTGGCCTGCTCTATTTGAGCTACTACAACAAAATAGCAGGAAACATGGCAAACTGGGTAGCTATAATTCTCTTTATTTCTCACAGTTCTAGGGCTGGGAAATCCAAGATGCAGCCATCAACAGGTTTGGTGTCTGGTGAGGGCCCCCTTTCTGATTCATAGATACAGCTTCTAGCTGTGTCTTCACATGGTGGAAAGGGCAAGACAGCCCTCTGGGGCCTCTTTTATAAGGGCACTAATAATATTATGAGGATAAAATGGTAGGGTGACCAACAATCTCAGTTCCTCCAAAATTGAGGGGTTTTCCTAAACACAGGTATTTTAATACTAACACCAAGAAAGTCCCAGGCAAACTGGGAGGACCTGGTCACCCTAACGAAGGGGAAAGTAAAGGTATCTACCACCAGTGGTGTGCCAGACCTAGCTTCTACTAGCTGGGAGACCCAACTGTTAGTCAGGAATTTAGTGGGCCAACTTTAATATATTCAGAAATTTTGTGAGCTGTTGGTAGTTTTAAATTATCTATGCTAGGAATGTTTACACCATAGTAATAAGCAGATGCTACAAATTAAGGTATTTTGTTTTTCTCCTCAGAGAACCAGTTAACTAACATATCACTGCCTATCATAAAACAAAGCTGATGAAATTACTATTGAAATAATCCATGTAAAATGCTCAGTGGAGTGCATAATACAAGGTAAACGCTAATTCAGTGTTGCTGATTAGTAATTTATTATTATCCCTATTAATTATGCATTAGCAGTCAGTAAATATCTGCTACATTGAACTGAACTGTGCCTGAAGTCATTCTCTATAAATTATTTCAATTAATTAAAAAAATACTCAGAAGATAGACAGACTTGGTTTATCTTCTAGGTCTCCAAATGCGTGGTTTTTTTCTCTCTTCACTTTCTCTAAATTTCCTCTGTATGAACCTAAAAAGATACTTGTCCCCCAGTCTGGCTGAGCCAGTGTCTCTAGCTCCAGGAGTGTGTGAGAATTATTGCATTGGTGCTGTACACGGGGTGAAGCAAATGGGGTTATGCTAATTATGTCTCTTCTGAGAGGACACGATAAAGGGGGCCCCTCTGTTGTGACTGATGCCACCACCACTTGGCTTGTTCTTGTCCACTGACCAAATCTTCCCCTATTTCTCTGATATCCAAAACCACTGAAAATTCCTATTTTTAGTTTTTGAATTTCAGACACTTCTTTCAGTGCCAGTCTGTTGCGTACCTGGAAAAGCTAACACACATACTAGGTCATCAACGAAACACAAATTGGGTTATCAAGTTAACTCTAGCAAAGATTCTTGCTCTAAAGAAATTGGTCCAGAAAGGTGGTCAGAGGAACTTCTTGACAACTGGAATGTTACAGGAGAGGGCAGGCCTCAGGAGACAGGGTATGGACATCCAGTAGGCAGCACTGGAAAATTCAAGTTGTTGAGATGAAGAAGTGAATTCGAGGTAAGGAGGGCAGAGCTGGTACACGAATAAAGCCAAGATAAATAAAGGCAAACACACATCTCCAATTCTTGATTTTAAGATAACAACCCAGTGAATGTCCAGATTATAGAAAGAAGTTGGAGTGAAGAGCGGTAAAATGGGTTTAAGCCTCATCATAGCTTTGTCGGGCCATGCCTAGGTCTTCACGCCTACAATTGTATGACTAAGAGTAAATATGTCTAAGTAATTTAAACTCTGGTTTATTAGGAATCCTAAGTTATGAAAATGAAGACATTGCCTGGACTGATGCAAGACAGTTGCATCCTAATCCCAATGTATTAATCATCATTTAAAGATTTTGTCCCCTCTCATGCTCTGTCCAGCCAAAGTCAGCAGGCATTCCCTCCTTGGGAGGAACAGATCAATCCCTTAGGATGTTGATTTGTGCTGAAGAGCCCTACTGGTCTTCCAGCAAGCTATTTCAAGGAGAAGCAGTGTGTGAGCCAGTCAGCTCCTTCTCAGTGTTGCAGGATTTCCAGCTGATCGCTCTGATTGCTCTCATAGAGATAATGCAGCATCATAAAAGGGGAGTTTCTGTAGCAGCTTACTTGCAATCAATGGCTGCCTGTGGCGATACAGCTTTCCCTGATGTGAATGCTAGTTTCAGTCTTCTATGCAGTTTAAGAAAGGGAAGGGATGGCTAAGGGGTACAGGGGAATTTCTGTCCAGGCCTAGGTCTTCAAAAGTGCTGGCATGGTAAGAGGGGCCAACGAGAAACAGCAGCCGCCAAGGCATTTCCAATACATGCACAAGCATTAAACACCCCAGCTTTTTTTTTTAAGATTCAATCTCTCTATTGAACCATATGCTCTTTCCTGTATCTGTTTATATTCTCACTGTCTTTTCAATGGCCCCTTGGCTTTTAAAACTATTGACCGAAAGCCTTTTTCTTTTCTCAAGTCAATTCACTTCAGCAAGTATATACCCCCGTGTCTCCAGCAGCACACTCCATCCATACCACGAAGCAAACAGAGACAGACCTAAAGCTTGGTTTGCGTGCTGCTGCCACTCACACCCGTGGCAAGTAACCACTGCACATTTTATTTTTAAGATGGAGTCTTGCTCTGTTGCCCGGGCTGGAGTGCAGTGGTGCAGTCTTGGCTCATTGCAACTTTCACCTCTCAGGGGCTCGAGCAATTCTCCTGCCTCAGCCTCCCAAGGAGCTAAGACTACAGTTATGTGCCACTGTGCCCAGCTAATTTATAATAGAGATGTTGTTTCACCATAATGGCCAGGCTGGTCTTGAACTCCTGACCTTAGGTGATCCACCCACATTGGCCTCCCAAAGTCCTGGGATTACAGGCGTCAACCACCACGCTGGGTCCCGCTGCACATTTTTTAAAGAAGTGAAAGATTAAATAGTTACAACATCATACATGACACTAGGAAACAATTTATTGTGGATAAAGAAAAACTGAAGCAAATGTTCTAGACCTTTTTGGAAATGTTGCTAATTATGAAGTCAAAGATAATGCAAAGAAAAGAACAAAATTAAAGTTTTAAACTAAAGCATTGAAAGCACAGGGTTTGGAATAAACAGCATGTGGTATTGGGGTGTTTGTGTGTATGTGTTGTTTGTTCTTTCATGCAACACATATATCCTGAGCTGCTCCGTGTGCTGGTATTGTTCCGGGGAGCTGGCACGCAGCTTTGAAAGGAACAGTCATTGATACCCGGCAGTTCATTTTCTAGTAGAGCCAATAAGTAAGTGAATGGTTTTTAAAATATTAGAGATTAGTACAAGCAAGACAATAATACAGGATAAAGTGACAGAAAGGGTCTGGCGTGGGAAGGATGCTTGGAGTTAGGATGGCCAGGGTTGGTTTTTCTTACATGACGACAATGAGGAGAAAACAAGACGTGGAGTGGAGGCACAGCTTCACAGACAGACAGACCAAGTCAAGGCCCCAAAAAGGAAACATTTTGGCAGGCTTGAGGCAACCCTGATTCTACATTAGAATTACCTGCAGAGCTTTTATAACTATATCCCTAATTGGGCCCATCTCCAGAGAAACTGAGTTAATTGTTTTGGGGTGGTGCCCAGACATGAGTAATTTTAAAAACCTCCTCAGGAGATTCAGATATCAATGAAAGCTGAGAGCTACTGAGGTGGAGCGCGGTGATTCTCAAACTCAGGCATCAGAATCATCAGTGAGGCTTATCAGGTAGAGATGGCTTACTTAGCCCCATCCCTAGAGTTTCTGATTCAGTAAGTCTGGGGTGAGGCCCAAGGAGTTGTAGTTTTAACAAGTTTCCAGCTGGTGCTGATGCTGGTGTGGGAACCTCACTTGAAAACCATTGGGTCACAGAACAAAAACAGGCACCAGTTTTGAAACAGGAGGTGAGTGATATGGAAGAAACTGGAATGAAGTTGGAACTTTTGTCCTGTAAAGGAGAAAACACAGAGGACAACTGCAATCACAGAAATGATGAGGGCAGAGGCAAAACTGGGGGGATTGTTTTGGACAACCAAGGAGAAGATACACAAAGCAAAGTCCAGACACAGATGGCAGGACAGAGAAGACACCAGAGGAACTATTCTGAATGAGCCGGGTGGAGAGGTAGACATACATACACAGAAAAGAAGCGCAGAAATGGCTGGGGAAAGAGGAGCAATTGGAAGACTATTCTGGAGTTTGAGAGAATGACCAAATGTAGAGTCATCAGTACTTATAGATGGTGTTTCAGCAACAGAACTGGATTTGATCTCGTAGAGTGCATTTAGGTAGGTAAGTGAATCTAGAAGCAAAGGCAGGAATGAGAGAAAGTTAAGGCGGTAGAGGGAAATCACATGCAAATCTTTGAAACCACTATGGGTCTGCCAACTCATTCAGGGAGAGACAGGTAATGGAAGTCAGTGAACAGGGTCAGTTGTGAGCACCTCGAACAGGCAGGCTCTGTTTAAAGAGAAAGCAGGGGCAGCTCCAGGTGATTGTGGTCATTCAGAATTACACGTCTTCTTCCTGCCCTGCTGAAAGTGCCAATGTATGCAGCCCTTGAAAATGGGCTTTAATTTTTATTTTTATTTTTTTGAGATGGAGTCTTGCTCTGTTGCCCAGACTGGAGTGCAATAGTGCGACCTCGGCTCACTTCAACCTCCACTTCCCAGGTCCAAGCAATTCTCCTGTCTCAGCCTCCTGAATAGCTGGGATTACAGGTGTGTGCCACCACACCCAGCTAATTTTTGTATTTTTAGTAGAGACAGGGTTTCACCATGTTGGCCAGGCTGGTCTCAAACTCCTGCCCGCCTCAGCCTCGTAAAGTGCTGAAATTACAGGCGTGAGCCACCAAGCCCAACCCAATTTTTCTTTAAGGTATCATATATGCCAAATCTGTGTATACCAGATCAACTGGGTTTGTGGGCTAGTTTGCTACCTCTGGACTACTTAGTATCTATGATCCTTTATATCTCTCAAGTTTTGTGAAGGATTAGAGTGATGTCACCAGGAGTTACTGGATGTCACCAGGAGATGTCTAGTACTTAAAAAATAAATGGAGAATGACAATTGCCTTACAGGTGTGAGTTGCCTATGTAAGCATAATGGGAGTCAAGAATAGTCACTAACAGGCTGCCTTGATCAAAGCATACAACTAAACACAAAAGAAGGTGTACTTTGTATCACACTTATGGGTCTGTTCTCAGTTTGGAGCATGAACTATGAAAAATAGCAAGCTTGGCCACTTGTATGTCTTTTCTTTGAAGAAGTGTCTGTTCATGTCTTCTGTCCACTTTTCCATGGGGTTGTTTATTCTTGTCAAGTTCCTTAGAGATTCTGGATATTAGACCTTTGTCAGATATATCATTTGCAAACGTATTCTTCCATCCTTTAGAATGCCTGTTTAGTCTGTTGATAGCTCCTTTTGCTGTGAAGTTCTTTAGTTTAATTAGGTCCCACTCATCAATTTTTATTTTTGTTGCAATTGTTTTTGAGGACTTAGTTATAAATTCTTTCCCAAGGCTGATATCCAGAATGATGTTTCCTATGTTATTAATAACCAGATAAATGCAAACTGAAGCCACAATGGCTGGAAGTCAGAATGGCTGTTATTAAAAAGTCAAATAACAACAGATGCTGGTGAGGCTGTGGAGAAAAAGGAATGGTTATACACTGTTGGTGAGAATGTAAATTAGTTCAGCTACTGTGGAAAGTAGTTTGGAGATTTCTCAAAGAACTTTAAAAAGAATTAACATTCACCCCAGCAGTCTCATTACTGGATATATATTTAAAAAAAAAATAAAACATTCTACCAAAAGACACATGCACTCATCTGTTCATTGCAGCAGCATTCACAATAGTAAAGACACAGAATCAACCTAGGTGCCCATCGGTAGATTGGATTTTTAAAAAGTCACATACTCTGTGGAATACATGCAGCCATAAATAAGAACAAAATCATGTTTTTTGCAGAAAACTAGATACAGCTGGAGGCCATTATCTTAAACAAATTGACCCAAGAATAGAAAGCCAAATACCACATGTTTTCACTTATAAGTGTGAGCTAAACATTGGGTAGTCATGGACATAATGATGGCACCAATGACACTGGGGACTACTAGAATGGGAAGGAAGGGAGAGGGCAAGGGTGGAAGAACTAATGGGTACTATGCTCACTACCTAGGTGACAGGTTCAGTTATATCCCAAACCTCAGCATCACACAGTATACCTTGGTAACAAATGTGCATGTATACCTGCCTTATTCTAAAGTAAGAGTTGAAATTATATATAAAAATGATAAGGATACACTGGAGGGCATTCAGAGAAAACTGGCCAGGAATGTGAGCTTCTTTTTTTTCCAAGTCTAAAGAGAAATTGTTGAATGACTTGGCGATCATTCAACAATGAGTCAGTGGAACTGTTTTCACATTCTGAAAGAACGTCTTTAGAAAGAGGAATTTAATTTATTCCAACCAGCATAAATGGACTTTGTGATGGAATTTACCCCACTGAATGAACATCTTTCCATTGTCAGAACCATCTGTGTGAGAGTGAGCTGTCCAGGGAGCAGCGAGCTTCCCATCTCCGGAAGGGACCGTTCACAAAATGCACAACCACTAGAATTCATGTTGAAGGGACACAAACATGCATTGGATTTTTCTAAGATGACCATTTATGAGCCTGGAAGTCTGTGTTTTTATTATTCTATGTTTCTTTGCAAATGAAAAAAATTTTGGAGAACTTGCGTGAAGTCAACCCAAGTATGTGCCTCAAGCTCTGATCTGTCACCATTATGCCTCAAGGATCCTGTAGCTCTGATTTGTCACCATCACTTCCCTCGCTAACTCGGTAAGCCACAAGGCATGAGTGATCACAATTATGGGCCACGTTCAGTCTGAACACACTCCCCGATTCTTTAACATGTTTGCAACATCCAAGGATAGGAAGCAGGACAGACAATCAGATGCAATACTTGGGTAATCAAGTTGAAATCCTTTTACTACTTCTAAGGAGCATTTATTAAGCCTCCGCTGGGTACCATTTCTATGCTAAGCCTTTCCTGAATTTATCTCCTTTGGTCTTTTTAACATGCCTGTGTGGTTGCTACACTTTCAGTACCTACTAACACTTGAGAGAAGTTATGGCCCCAAATCAGAGCCAACAAATGAACCCAGGTCTCCTAAGATCCTTACAACCTTGGATGAGGCATTCTGTCCCTGTAAAAATTAGTTTTGATCCCAGCACTTTGGGAGGCCGAGACGGGTGGATCACAAGGTCAAGAGATTGAGACCATCCAGGTCAACATGGTGAAACCCCGTCTCTACTAAAAATACAAAAAATTAGCTGGGCATGGTGGCGCATGCCTGTAATCCCAGCTACTCGGGAGGCTGAGGCAGGAGAATTGCCTGAGCCCGGGAGGCGGAGGTTGCGGTGAGCCGAGATTGCGCCATTGCACTCCAGCCTGGGTAACAAGAGCCGGAACTCCGTCTCAAAAAAAAAAAAAAATTAGTTTTGACATTTTTTAAATGAAGATACTCTTTTTAGCTTGTAAGTTTGTAGTTCCAAGTGAGCACCTCCACGTGAACTTTCTGTCAGTGTTAACATGGAAATATTACCATAAAAATATGTGAATCCCTGAAAGAGAGCTTCAATGTATTTTTCTGTTACTATATAGGTGGAAGACGTAGAAGAAGCTGTCTTGTGATTATGAGCTTTTTGAGTTAGGAGTGATTTAAAACCTTTTATAATTCTATGCTATGCCCTGGAAGTAACGAAGAAAAGAATTAAAAAGAGAAACTGCTATGTAGACAGATCTCAGTATTTAAAAATCAAGCCTATAATGGGATAAGCAATTGTCTCTATGTGAGACCAGGCAATTTAAATGCTAAAAGTAGAAAAGCTGGAAAATAATAATATTTACATTGTAATGAAATATTCAACTAAATGGCTCCTTACCTTTAAAATATTTGAGAAGCCTGATTTTCTAAAATATAAAAATAAAAATTATATTGTATTTCTTTGAACAGGAGTGGTTATGTACTAGTAGTGAGAGGGCACTAGGTACAATTCATCTTAATTAAAATCAGCCAATTCTTCCTTGGTCTTTATTGAGTGTATGTGTTTCATTTAAATAAAGTCATAATCTCTTCTCCAGATACATGTACCCTTTCACCAAGCTCCTTAGAAAATCAGCTCCCATTTTATTGTATTTGTGTAAACAGAACAGTTATTCAAAAAAAAGTATCTGAGAGTCCACATATTTAGCTGACAATGATATGTTCAATGTGTGGGGTTTTCTTAATCCTCTTGTTCTTATGCTTTCAAAAATATCTTCACAGTTAGAAACCATTTATGTCTATATTATGAACATATTTGACACTACTTAAGGTAGCCTGATGTTTGTATCACATTTCCTTCTGAGAAGAACATCTGGTTCCTTTTGCTGCTTAGTCAAGACAAAGGTTATTTTTCTCCGTCTTAAATTTTTGCCTTCTCTCAGGCCTATCTTGCCTATCCTTGGGTTGCCTATTGCCTCCTTAAAGCCTGAATCAAGTACTGGAGTTTGCGTTCTTCCCTATCTCTACAGCAGTTAGTGTCCTACCTACTAGTACGCTTACAAGACAGCGGGACTCAATGGTTTTCCCCCTCAGCAGAATACATTAGTGAAAGAGAATCCTTAAATGGATGCCTAATATGTAAACTCGGGAAGAGCCTAGCAGGGCCTTTCTGTTAGAATCCATTAGGCCTGAGTTAGGAACCTCTAGTGAATTCTAATAATTTTATGTTGCCTTGACATCTATTTTCAATAAAAGTTTAGCTTTTTCATACCGCAAGCAGGCCTCAGTCACCCTTCACAGTTTCCAGTTCTACTCTACACTCAGATAGCTCAAGCCTATGGCCAGCGATAAAAACTTAGAGGCAAATTTTTTGTCTTCTTTCCTAAAAACTTCCTTTAAAGGGATCATTGGGTATTTATTTTTAAATTGGTGCAAAGAAATGCAATTACTTTTGCACCAACCTAATATTTGCCCATGAACTTAAAGTGATATGTATCCCCTTATATACACTGCTAATTGCCTTATATACACTGCTGTGTACTCTCTCTCTCTCTTTCTCTCTGACTCTTCATTCCTGCCTCACGTGACAGGGACAGACATTATTGCCAGAGCGATGGTCAGGCAGCTGCGCACGGGTCACATAAGAGCTACAAGGGCACCTTCCAGTATAAACAAGTTTCTCATGTGAGGGACCTCCTTTCACGGGTTGAAAAATGAGGCATTAGGCTGTCTTCCAGGTAAAAAGGTATCCCGCGAAAGGCATACCTCCACACTTATGTCCAGCTCCCCTTTGTTTTCTGTTAGGGGAGGGCTGCTGGCCACCTCTGTTTAGCTGGGGGCTCTCAAAGCAGAACCCCTCTCTATCTGACCAGCTGAGGCCCTCATCAGAACCCCTAAGATTCCACAGAGAATAATATGAAAACCACTAGGTAAAAACTGACAAATTCCAGTTTCTACATGGGCAAGGCAGATGATACAGAGAGAGGAAATGAGCTGGTGGGATGCGGGCTATACGAGGGATGTGTGCTCAGTCTTAAGGGACTGCTACATCTCACGCTGATGTCAAGGAGAAACTAAAGGCCTAGTGTTTCCAGATCATATTATTCTTCAAGTGAAGCCAAATTTCCAGATTGCCTTTAATATAGTACTCTCAACTTATGAATATTGGCATAAATTTATTTTAATTTTTATAAAACGATGGATAGGCAAAATTAAGCACATCTGCTGCCCAAATCTGGCCTGCAGACTGCCAGACAATGACCTCTGCATCTTTTAATGTAGACCTGAGTAAAGAAAATGTCATGCTTGTTGTATTTACTACTTTATCTTCAATGCCAAACATAATCCCTGGTGCACAGCAGGTGTCCACATTTGTTGAAGGAAAGAATAAGTGATGAATGGCTAGATTGTCTAGACTGCTATCAGGATGTTTCCAGCAATTGCATTGTTTTCTGCCTTAAGTAAAGGCAATGCGATATGGTAGAAAGAGCACCTGGTAAGAAGAGAGGTGTGGTTCATAGTATGAGTCTGTCTACTCCTATTTTACTTGAGTCTTAGTTTGCTTATCTACAAAATTAGGCTGATAATTAGATGACAGTATTGTTTTTTCAACCAATACTTCGAGGAGCTTTTAAAATTTGGGTAAGAGATAAATCAAGTGGCTTCTGGAGGGATGAGATGAAAGCCTGAGAAGGAGAGGATCTTTGGGATTTAGGGATTCAGAAGGTTATATTTGCTTTTTGGGTAAATGATAGCAGTGTAAACATAATTATTTTTCTACCTCTTTCCAGAACCTTGCAGAAATGACAAGAAAGGTTTAATTGTTTGAATTTGTAATATAAGGCATAAGAGGCATAAGAGAACAGACCAAGAGACAGACCAAGAGAATGAAGAACAATACAAGTGCAAAAAGAAATGAGAAACTTGGAATTTAGCAAACTCAAGAATGTTTAAATCTAAGTCAGCCTGCTACTTTTTACACCAAGTCCGATCTTGTAGGATTCTTTGATTCATTGGACTATGTCCATGTATAACCTTTAAAATGTATTTTAAAAGGATACATTTGAGCAGAAATTTCTGAGGCTAAAATTATTGTAAACCCTTTTCATAGAACGTCCTCCAGGATTTACTATTCTATGATTATATGTGGCACAGTAGGCTGCACTGCATGGAGTTGTGGGTTTTGTACATTCCTCCAAGTCCTAACACAACAATGTTAGATGGGCATACAGCTTCAGGTTCATAAATGATTCTTGTCAAGACCACATCACTCTGGCATCTTTACTCACAACAATCAGAAGAGTCTGAAGAAAGACACATAACACCCTCTCTGGTAATGAGTTCTGTGAAATTCCGTGGTTTTAAAGTTCATTGTCAAATCGTTCATTTGTGAAACCTCTGTAAGAATCCAGGATTCGAGTCATTTGTTTTTGTAATTCATTAATTGGCATTTCAGAGCCAAGACAACAAGTATGGCCGAAGAATCATTTCTGATGAGATCAGCAATAGCCAAACTGAAGCAATCTCATTTTAGAAAATATCTAAATGGGTCTCACTCATCAATGTGTTTCACATTCTTTCATGGCTCCAAATATAATGGACAGAGCTGGGTTTCCTTGAGATAGCATTTCAGTGAAACACTTTTTAATTCATTTTACACAGCTCTTATTAGATTTGTAAGAGGATACACACTGCATAAGTACTCCATGGTCACTTGAGAGGAGAGTAGTTACGTGACTCATTTAACAGGCAATTACCTGTTTAAAAAGAGACAAATATCCTGTGTCTGACAGAGGCTATGACTGCATGACACGAACCAAATGTTTCAGACTATTGAAAAATCCTACAATGAAGTGGATTCTGTGCTCCTATACAGAATTCACTGGTCTTCAACTAGTAAAAAATAGATGCTTGATGAAATGGTTCTGAATCTCGATGTCTTAATCATGGTAATGGTTACACAGAGCTATACATGTGACAAAAATGCATAAAAATAAACAGATACACATGAGTGTGCACATAAAACAGTAAAATCTGAATAAGGTTGGCAAATTGTGCCAATGTCAATGTTCTGGTTGTGATATTATACTGCAGTGTTAAAAGATTTTATCATTAGGGGAAACTGGGTGAGCAGTATACAGTATCTCTCTATATTATATCTTTCACTGCATGTGAATCTACAATTATCTCAAAATAAAAATTCAAAAAACCTAGCAGTTTTTAGCTGCTTCTATTGAAGCACTCCACCTGCTGATTTACTTTCATCATCCCACTTATATGTACTGTGAGGTAAGGGTGTGGCTCTTACTTCTGGGCAGGTGGGCTTCACATGGAAGAACAATTTCTAAAAGACTCTTCTGTTTCAGAATATTATTGCTGATGCTATAATTTAGGTTAAGATGTCATTCTTTTCATTCCCTCTTCTCATGCATGCTTTGGAATTTGGGATCAAGAGAGTTAGCATGGCACCCTGCCTTTGTTTCCTATACTTTATATGCTGATGGTTTTGTTTAGCTCTGGATCAGTTTGATAGAGATATTGGAGTTGGTAACCTGACAGACAGGTTATTGGGTTCTTCTGAAAGCATATTTGTGAATTGCATTAATGGTTTCTTTCTGTGCCCTTTGCCATGTAACTTTGTAGACCTCCTTCTATGAATAGGGCTTTGTTTCTACCCCTTGACTCTGGGCTTGGCCTTGTGCTTGTTTGGGGCAATGTTAGCAGACATGAGCAAGCAGAGACGTGAAAATCATTTGTGCAGTTGAGCTTTCCCTCTTGCACTTAGAACATGGCCAGGACAAAAACGTGCCTGGACTAGCCCATCCTTTAGCAGGAGGATGAGAGAAATGTGGAGCAGAGCTGTCCAATTAAATTGCACCAGCAAAAGCTCAGCCTGAAGCAGAGTCCCTCGTTGACCCACTGACGTATAATAAGCCCAGTCCAGAGTAGCTGCCCTGTGGACACATGAATTCTAATTGTTGATTATTGTTTGAAGCCATAGAGTTTTGAGGTGATTTTATATGCAGGAGTAGTTGGTAACCACTATAATTGTGAAGGATGACCATTTGGATTCCAGATAGCTGACGGATATCCGAAAGGTTGAAATAGAAGGGCGGTGTGTGGTAGGGGAGTGTCTGTTAATTCTCAATGCTTGCAGGAACTAGAATACCACATGGCAACTCAGTTACAGAAAATGGACAGATACCCATTATTAGAGTGTAGGAGATAAAGTCTCCTTAGGTCATGAAGTTAAACTGATGCTCAAATACCTGAGCTTTTTAATTAAGTTCATTTGAATAAAGACCAAGTGGGGTTGAACCAGCAACAGTGAATTAAGTGACCTTAACTGTTAGGTCTATCGAGGAAGAAATCAAGCAGTAGTTTTAGGTTAGATCCAGATCAGGGGTTGGAATTGTTTTCTGTGAAGCTCCAGAGAGCTAAAATTTTACACTTTGTGGGCTCTACAATTGCTATTTCAACATGCCTATGTTGCACAAAAGCAGCCACCGATAACATGCAAATAAATGTGAGTGGCTGTGTACAATAAAATTTCATTTACAAAAACATAGAGTGTCTGGAATTGCCAACAGATTATAGTTTGCTTACTTCTCACCTAAATCTTTGTAATTATGTTGTATTATTGAATAAAACATTTAAAACTAATTCTTGTGAGAAATATAAGGTAAAAATGGCATATATGTGGCATGTATACTCAAAGTTCCACCTTTGAGCCAACAATAGACATCACAAATCTTTCCTCGAATTCTTTCTCCCAGTTTGGAAATGTCCTCTGCATTCTTCATATCTCAGCAATCCAGACAGTCATTACCAATCTGTCATTTCTTGTAAGCTACATAAAGGAAAATAATAATAACAACAACTCAAAGGCTTCTCTTATATCAGCCATAGAAAAATGTTGTAACTTTACAAAGTGACTGTGAATTTAAGTTAAACCCTCCGACAAGAAATTGGAGGTAAGTGTAATAGAATAAAAATAAAAACATTGAATCTGTAAAAATGTATTAGTATTATTTTATGTCAAAGCATTTCTTTGGATGTATACATATTTACTTTCGAAGCTGGGGAACTTGGGTTAAAGACACAGTAGGGAACATGAAGACCCATACTAGGGATCATCTGGTTAAGGTGGAGTGTGGAGCTGTAAAAAGGAGGGACATGGGAGGTGGAGCAAGGGAAGAGTTGTTTGTAAAATTAGATAGGTTCCTTGGTGTGATGCTCCATGAATTTAGCTACACCGCGTGTCTGTGGACAGTGAGATATGATGATGAGACAGACTGGATAAGAATCTTGGTGACTAATTCCCTAAGCTCAGTGGAGGTGAATGTAGTCATTGCCACAGAGCTGTGATGGCTGCACATGGAAGAAGGTTTGAAGAAAAACTGTGAACACTGCAAGCTATTTTGAGGAAATCTGTCAAAATTGGAAAGTATTTTCTCCTCAGTGGTCCAACACAAATCCAATATGGACTATCGATCAGGCTTTTTGGTAATTTCACTTGAACTGAACCTAGATCATCAGGCACGTGCGGAGCTGAGTACTGCCAACGTTGTTTAATTGCAAAATCAATTCCAAGGCACTGCAGCTCCTAGCCAAGACCTCTGCTAATCAGGCCTGAATGTGTTGGGTCGGGGGTAGCCAATAAGATGCAGTACTGTCCTTCTGTTATAACAATGGGATTTCCTTTTTGCAGTTCTTTATGGGGCCCTCATCCCTTGGTAACAGCTTGTGAACAGCTTGAACTCCTCAGGCAATTCTTGAATAATCTTTTCCTCCACATAGCCATAAAGAAGACCAGCCTGGAAACTTGCAATTTATCACATGATTTGATCAGTCTGCTGAGGGGCTGGAGAGTTCTCTTGATACTGACACTTGTGAAGTGGTAGTAAAGCTGGGTCTGATCCACAGTGGCAGGTGGCTCAGGCATCAGCGATGCAGTCATTTAATAAGATAAACTCGAAAACACCAAGCAAAAGTCTGGAGGACTGCATGGATAGTGAGAAAGTTCAATGAGTAGTTATTCTTTGGAGAGGCTTCCCCCCAGAGCCTTGGAAGGAGTAAATATTGTAGGGCTATGATTTTTGAGTGAGCTGTAAAACTTTCTAATTCTTGCTAAAACAGAAAGGGTTTTAAAACATCAAGTTTGATGAGGTTCCTCTTGAAGCAGGAATTACAGTTGCCCTAGAGTCATAGGGAGTTGGGACTAGGACAGCTTCGACTTACTTTGCATTTTCCCAGCCATATTAGTCCATTTTTACACTGCTGTAAAGATGCTAACTGAGACTAGGTAATTTATAAACAAAGATATTTAATTGACTCACAGTTCTGCACAGAGGCCTCAGGAAACCTACAATCATGGTAGAAGGGGAAGAGGGAGCAAGGCATGTCTTACATGGTGGCACGAAAGAAAGAGATTTGGGGGAAACTGCAACTTTTAAACCATCAGATCTCATGAGAACTCCCTCAGTATCAGGAGAATAGCATGGGGGAAACCACCTTCATGGTCCAATCACTTCCCTTCCCCCAGGTCCCTCCCTCGATACATGGGGATTACAATTTGAGATAAGATTTGAGTGGAGACACAGAGCCTAACCCTGTCACCAACCTATGCCCTACTGAAAGACAGGTATTCTGGGATTAAGTGACACTAATCATTCTGAGCTGAGATTTCCTGGCATTCCTCTCTACCCCCACTCTTTCTTTGACACCTCTCTGACTACTTCTCAACCGCCAACTCCCATGCACATCTTCGATCATGAAAAAAATAAAAGAAGAAAGGACCTCTCCTATTTATCTTGTTTTTGCTTTCTAAACTCAGAGTCTCTTGTCCAAATGGTTGGTCAGACCACTTATCAGTGAAGCTGCATCTAACAGTGTCCTATGTCTATAAATTGTTAAGCTCTCTTGTCCACTAAATCTCGCGTAGAAAATATCTGTCAAAAGTATAGATACTCCCAGTATGTCAAAACATGAAGTCCCTAGACACAAATTTCATTGATCCAATTCCTAAAATTCTTCAAAAATTCTTCTCTTCACCCTGAATCCCTTGAGAGGGGGGATAAAGATGAGAGGAGTGTTCAAGGCTATGGGGCCAAGAGTTAGGGGAAGGATAAAAAATGTTGTAAGACTGAATGTGTGAGGCTTCTGAAGGAGTCTTTGCAAGAGAAGAGCTAGCTTTTATTTGCCATAAAGGCTTTCAGTAACAATGGTCCTCATATGACTCATGCACCTGTAGTCTGGCCAGCTAACAAAACATCCGTTTACAGAAAAGTGATGAAATATGGAAACTACCACTGCTAATTGTATTTCTATTTTACTTCTTTCATTTTCTTCCCAGACTAGAAACTCAGGAGCTTTCCTCATTCTTTTATCAAGAAGAAAATGACCAACAGGAGAATGATGTGAAATTTGCTGAGACCTGAATGAAATGCAAGAAAATACGATTATGAAATGGTCTACCTAATTAATAATGTTGCTAAATTGAACTTCAGTGTCTGGTTGACAGCTGACTTAATATAACCTAAATAGGAAGACAACAAAGCTCATCTAGGAAAACTCATTTTAAAGTTTATTAATGCTGTTGTCCGTACGCCTGCTGGCAGATCATTTTATTTTCAGTGAAAGAGTCCTACAGAACCCCATTATAGGCCATATAACCTATATTATGGTCCTTCTGTGTTGAGTGGGAGTGACACACAGTCCATCCCCATCTGGAAACATCATTTGATGCATGCTACGACTGATTAGATGGAACAACCTCTTTCTACATAATGAAGTTTACTGCAGAGAAATTTACAGGGAAAATATTCGGTAAACACTAAGATACCAAATATTTGCATCTCTATCAATGATCATATGGTCTCTCTCTCTCAAATCCTATAATTGTACAATTTAACATAGCTGTAAACATAGTGTGTGCATATGGTTTTGTGTTTTTGCTTTCTTCACCTAACATATCGCATGCATGTTTCCATAATGGAATACACAATACAATTTTAAAGCCCACAGACGGTTTAACATATTGATGTATTTAGCGAATATTTTAATACCACTTCTCTGTGCTCAAGCTAATATCCTAACATCTGCCAATTGGAAGTAATTTTTAACTGAATTAAATATGTATGTACTTGTTTCCCAGGACACAGAAGCCTAAAAGATTAAAGATATGGTGGTTATACATCTCCCTAGGAAGAGCCATAGGCCTTGGGTCCCACCAAGGTAATTCTGGACCCTAGTTCCAGGTCCCTTTCTTGTGATGATAGAATTCTCTTGAGGCTTTGCACATGTTCTTGGAGAGCCATTGTCATTTTCCTCTTTGCCCCCATATGGCTCTCCAGCTGCTACATATTGAGAATGCTTAGTGTCTATCACCCTTGACTGCCTTCCCAGCTTTCTGAACGTTGGTATTTCTTTCCTCGGTGTGGTTCTAGCTGCACTAACCCTCAGGAAGTTATCATCCTGACTGGGGGAATGAATCTCTTTCCACCATGGATAAAATCAGGCTGTTGGTTCTCACCTTTAATCCATGCACTCATTCATTCATCAGAGAGCAATGAGCACTTTTATTTTTTTTGAAATGGAGTCTCACTCTGTTGCCCAGGCTGGAGTGCAGTGGTGCAATCTTGGCTCGCTGCAACCTCTGCCTCCCCAGTTCAAGTGATTCTCCTGCCTCAGCCTCCAAAGTAGCTGGAATTACAGGCACCCACCACCATGCCCAGCTAATTTTTGTATTTTCAGTAGAGACAGGGTTTCACCATGTTAAACAGGCTGGTCTTGAACTCCTGACCTTAGGTGATCCACCCACCTTGGCCTCCCAAAGTGCTGGGATTACAGGTGTGAGCCACAGTACCCAGCACAATGAGCACTTTTGAAGGCTTTGGTCCAATGCATGACACTGGAGATGCAGTGGTGGACATGCAGACACAATCTCTCCCTCTGAAGATTACAGTCTTGCAGTTGTCTTCCATTACTCCATGTTAGCATTGTTATTATTAATTTTACTTACTTTTTAAATGTAGTATTTCCTCACTGCCACCAACCTCTGTGAACATGGTGAATTTAGATGATACTCTTACCACTGATATTTAGTCAATAGCCCCAGGGCATTATAATATACTGTCACCCCTAACAAGTAAAATTTTTCCTCCTCTAACTTATTCATTGAGAGGTTAAGGTTTGTCCCCTGAACTTCCTCACAACCTCATTTTTGAAAGTATGAATGCATCTCATCTATCTGCTGCTTCACTCCCAGATGCTAGTGATGAGTGCCTTTGGGGACACACAGAATAACACCATTTCGAACTTCATTACCTGTATAATTTTTATACCTAAAAATGTAGGTAAGGTACCTCACTTTGAATTAAGTAATGTGGACTCATGTGTTTCATACGTTGATATGATACAACATGCTAAAATGGCTAAAAATGAGTGCTATAGAAATAAACTTGCTGTTCATATTCAGGGGCTTCTGGGGCTTCTGACAGTATCCTAGCAACCACCACCTGTTACTTGAAGTCACCTAAGTTAGATGCTGATCATAGAATGAAGAGGTGAAGGGGGTTAGAAAGCAAGGTGAAGTGGAAAATCAACCATTGAAAACCCCAGGGATGAGTCTTCTATTTTATTATCTTAAAATGTCTGAAGCGTAATATGGGAGAGGATTTCGTGAAGTTCCTTCAACATTTTATATAATACCCTGGGGGTAAAGAGGAAGGTTTGACTTTCTCCTCTCCTTGAAAGAGCTCTTAATTCCCTTTGTTTTTTTACTCAATATCCCCAGTGTGCTAGCTACTGCAGGTACACGAAGACAAACAGAACATCGGCATTTCCCCTACTGGTACTCACTCCATCCTGCTGCCCTGTGAAGAAGGTGCCTGCTTCTCCTTTGCCTTCCACCATGATTGTACTTTTCCTAAGGCCTCCCAAGCAATGCAGAACTATGAGTCAATTAAACGTCTTCCCTTTATAAACTACCCCGTCTTGGGCAGGTCTTTATAAAAAGATGTGTTCATAATTTCACAAAACATTACAATCTATCAGAATGTGATTGAGAAAATCAAAGTGATATTCATGATTTTAAAAACAACACAGTATTTATGATAGTGACAATAAAAGCACAAGAACATTTATTAGGGATTTATTCATAGATTATCTCTTCTGATCCTCACTATATTTTTTTATTTTTTATTTTTATTTTCATTTTATTTTTTTGAGATGGAGTTTCGCTCTTGTTACCCAGGCTGGAGTGCAATGGCGCGATCTCAGCTCACCACAACCTCCGCCTCCTGGGTTCAGGCAATTCTCCTGCCTCAGCCTCCTGAGTAGCTGGGATTACAGGCACGTGCCACCATGCCCAGCTAATTTTTTTGTATTTTTAGTAGAGACGGGATTTCACCTTGTTGACCAGGATGGTCTCGATCTCTTGGCCTCATGATCCACCCGCCTTGGCCTCCCAAAGTGCTGGGATTACAGGCTTGAGCAACCGCGCCCGGCTGATCCTCACTATAATCCTGTGACACAGGTTTTATTGCCACCTTCAGAAAGACTGAAAAAGTTTAAGGTATCAGATCCCTATGAAATGGTAGAGGTAGAATTTGAACCCAACTTTTACGATTCTAAATGCTAGGTTCCTACTCTTATACTATGCTGCTCATATTTTCAAATAATTATAGATAAGAAGCCTTCTCTCATAGAAGTATAAAAGTTTATATCAAAGTTTAGGGGAGAAAACTGTAGTTTTTCTCACCACCTTCCCTTACCCATGTCACATCTGACAAAGACACACACACATTTTCATACACCGTTGTAACCAAATGGAGCCTTCATGTCTTTTGTTGCAGATACACGTTGTTACATATTTTAGTACATTTTAAGTAATGCTTTATGAGGCTCTGTGACATTCCTATTCTAGTCTAGCAGGTTTTTCCGGAATGATGACTTCTAAAAGAATAGACTAGATTTTTAAATGGATTTACTCTTTCATTTTGAACAAATGATTTCATCTTGAACAATATTTATTTAGTACTTACTGAATAGGTATGCTTGGAATTTTACATCATTAGCCAAAGTACATTAATCCTTTTGGCTCTTATTTTACAAACCTTTAAGAATGGCATCAATTCTTTTGTTGCATCTCAAATTGCCTTCTATCAGCAAGGAACTCTGCTACCGACTATGGCAACATATCTATACTTGAGTGTGTGATGAGCGCTATGATAATGGCAGAGAGACAGGAAATGACTTTCCCAATGAAAAGGGCAAGAGAAGAAAGAAGAATTTTTGTGTCCATTGGAGACATAAATGAAATAGTTTGAATTCTGGCTCAAGAGTTTTGTGCTCTTTTAACTCATTCCCCATCTCTTCCACCATATCTTCCACTATGGTTTCAACGTGTCACCTCCAAAATACATGTGTTGAAACTCAGTGGCCAATATAATGATATTAAGAAGTGGGGCCTTTAAGAGGTGATTACATCATGAGAGCTCCTCCACTTATTAATGGATTTAGGCCTTTGTGAAAGAGGCTTTGCACATCACTGGGATGGCTTACCCTTTGCCTTTCACTGTGTGAGGACACAGCATTCCTCCCCTCTGAAGGATGCAAAAACAAGCTGCCATCTTGAAAGCAGAGAGTAGTTCTCACCAGATAATGTACTAGCACCCTAATTTTGAACTTCCCAGTCTCTACAACTGTGAGAAAATAAATTTCTTCTCTTCATAAATCACCCAGTCTCATGTATTTTGTTATAGCAGCACAAATGGACTAAGACATCTGCCTCTACATGTTTGATAGGTTTCAACAAGCAGCGGCAATTAACAATGGGGAAAGAATAGGACCTCAGCTACTGGCAGGTGCATAAGTTACCATGGTACTGGTTGGAGGAGAGAGATGTCCCTGTGAAAGAATGAGCAATACTCAGTTCAACAGGAAATTCAGCCAAGTCATGAGCAAGAGATGGACTGCTGTCATCTTGTGGGAACCCCTGTATCAGCAGCTTTAGAAATATGTCTTCTTGGCTAGGACTCAGCTATGGATTGGAATGGGTCTCAACGTAGAGTCAGGGTTCCAGAGATTACAGCACAGCAGTTTTTAAGGACAAGACTGACGTCATTCTGAGCCACACATGTCACAGTGCTGAAAAGATTAAACCTTAATTAGTTAGATTGTAGTGAGTAAAACTTACTGAAATTATGTATCCCTTCAGCTACACACACAATCACCTACAAACACAAAGTGATAAGAATGAACACAAGGCTTTATTTTAGACTTCCTCTGTAGGTCTGAAGGCATCTCTTTTGAACTGTGATGCAAGCAAAAGTATAACACATACATTAAAAAGAATATTCTTCAGAGATGGTGAAAATGAGCTCAATTTGTATGAAATGATAGAAAATGAAACCATCCAAATATCAGTAGTCTCATTCTTCTCTGAGGCACAAAATGCCACAGCTTAATAGGAAAGTTACAAATGAGCTACAAGGGAGAAAAGAAGAAAATCTTCATACCTACAGAGAGAGCTGTTTCTTTATTGTTACCTTGATAAAACTATAATCTTTCGAGAAAAATTACCATCATCACAAACTCTGATCATTCATATTACAACCAGTGATGAGAAAGTAATGGTTAAGGACAAAGTTAAAAGATTTGCCTCAAATTATTAGCACCACCACTGCATTTTGACATACAAATATGAAATAATAATCACTTGGCAATCATTTATAAATTCTAAATTATACCAAATAGTACACGTTCTTAGATACAATGAAGAAACATGAAGGAATTCTATTAGCTAGTAAGTACCTCTATCCATATGCCAGTCTAAATCTCTGCTTGCCCATTATGTTGTAATGAATTCAAGAAATCTCTATGGTAACTTCTAGATACATATCTATCCAAATAACTATTTTTCATTTGTCTCACATATTTTAGTTTTTATGTTTTATCATTTGTAAAATTGTGCTTTAGGTTCTAAGGTACACATATTTTATTTTACACATGGACTTGCCTTGCCACCTGACTGCATTTATGTGAACATTAAATACACACATACAAACACATGCGTATATGCAAATACACATCCAAATTTCTAAAAATAGTTTCAAAACTCAGGAAAAACTGATACAGTTAGTACAGAGCAGCTGAAGATATTTTATTGAGATTGTTAAAAGGAGGAAGATAACTATACTAGGGAAATGAGATAATTTAAATGTTCTGACAGTCCAGTAGTCTGGGCAGAAAGAAAAATGTATTTCTTCCTTAGTTGTCATTTGACAAAAAAGAAGTAGAAGACAAACTCGTCCTCATCCTTAATTGAAATGCTACAAGACCACAGTAATCAAAACAGCATAGTACTGGCACCAAAACAAAGATATAGACCAATGGAACAGAGCAGAGGCCTCATAGCAATGCCACACATCTGCAACCATGTGATCTTTGACAAACCTGAGAAAAACAAGCAATGGGGAAAGGATTCCGTGTTTAATAAATGGTGTTGGGAAAACTGCCTAGCCATGTGCAGAAAGCAGAAACTGGACCCCTTCCTGACACCTTACACTAAAATTAGCTCCAGATGGATTAAATATCTAAACATAAGACCTAACACCATAAAAACCCTAGAAAAAAACCTAGGCAAAACAATTCAGGACATAGGCATAGGCAGGGACTTCATGGCTAAAACACCAAAAGCAATGGCAACAAAAGCCAAAATAGACAAATGGGATCTAATTAAACTCCAGAGCTTCTGTACAGCAAAGAAAACATTATTAGAGTGAACCAGCAATCAACAGAATGGGAAAAATTTTTTTCAATCTACCCATCTGACAAAGGACTAATATCTAGAATCTACAAAGAACTAAAGTAGATTTACAAGAAAAAAACAAACAAACAAACCCATTCAAAAGTGGGCAAAGGATATGAACAGACACTTTACAAAAGAAGAAATCCATAAGGCCAACACACATGAAAAATGCTCACCATCACTGGTCATTAGAGAAATGCCAATCAAAACCACATTGAGATACCATCTCACACCAATTAGAATGGCGATCCTTAAAAAATCTGGAGACAACAAATGCTGGAGAGGATGTGAAGAAATAGGAACACTTTTACACTGTTGGTGGAAGTGCAAATTAGTGCAATTATTGTGGAAGACAGTGTGGTGATTCCTCAAGGACCTAGAAACAGAATGGCCATTTGACCCAGCAATCTCATTACTGGGTATATATTCAAAGAATTATAAATTGTTCTATTATAAAGACACATGCACACATATGTTCATTGTGGCACTGTTTACAATAGCAGAGACCTGGAACCAACCCAAATATCCATCAACGATAGACCGGATAAAGAAAACGTGGCACATATACACCATGGAGTACTATGCAGCCACAAAAAATGATGAGTTCATCTCCTTCATAGGACATGAATGAATCTGGAAACCATCATTCTTAGCAAACTGTCACAAGAATAGAAAACCAAACACCACATGTTCTTACTCATAGGCAGGTGTTGAACCATTGGAACATGTGGACACAGGGAGGGGAGCATCACATACTGTGGCCAGTTGGGGGGTGGTAGGGGAAGGATAGTAGGGGATGAGGAGGGTGGGGAGGGATAATGAGGGGGAGAAATACCAGATACAGGTGAAGGGGGGATGAAGGCAGCAAACCATCTTGCCATGTATGTACCTATGCAACAATCCTGCATGATCTGCAGGATTAAAGTACAATTAAAAAAAAAAAGAAGTAGGAATTAACTGAGCTGTAGCTTACAGAAAAGACATTCATATTGTCATTAAAAAAATACTCCAACCAAAGTAAGGAGAGCATATAAACACAAGCTGTATAGAAACATATGTCAATTTCATTTACAGTGGACAAAGGCCAAGGGACGGAGTTGACACCATACAAGTCTTGACTACCTTTATGGAGGTAACAAGCCTGGATCTGCTCTGAGAGGTCAACCAAAGGGTACCTGAGTACCTAGTGAACTAGGTGAGATTGTTCTGTTTCCATACTCTTTCATATAATTTTCCCTGCTGCCATTCAGTCACATTCTGCTCACTCCTACACATTGAAACCTATTCCTAGGGAGGATCTGATATTTCCTTAGTTAAGTCTTTTTATTTTAGGAATCTTCAGTGTTTGAATTTGCCTCCAATGTGAAATGCAAGGATTTTGCCTTCACTATTGAGCTTGGAGAAAGAGGAAGAGATTTATTTGGGGTGGAGAATGAGAAGCCTTCCTGGTGACTGCCTCTTCCTCGAATTGCCTTTCTGCTCCAAGGTAATGACTTCAGTGTTGTCAACGAGAAAGCACCTGAGCTAGTAAAGAGAAGCCAAGCAAGAGAGAGATTCACCCCATTGCCACTCATTAAATACTTTGCTCATAAAAAATTTTGGAAATATATTTATTAAAGATCACTGTGTGTAACAATTTCTAAAATGTCATTTGGGATGTTACATGAGTGATCAACGTGAGGATGACATGAAAATCCTGAACTATTTCTAGCAGATTTTAGCAGTGAAAGGCATTTGGTTTAATACTGTAAATACAGTACCAAAGTTTGCAAATTGCTGAACCATGGACCACAGAGAGGTTAAAAGCATGGGTATTTGAGGCAGATGGCCTGAAGGTTTATGTCCCTGCTGCGTCATTTACAATCTCCATGATCATGGGCAAGTTACTTAACTTCTGTAAGCCTTAATTTCCTCCGCATAAGCTAAAATAAAGGTTTACCTTCCTTATGAGTATGGTAAGACAAATACCTTAGATAATGCATATAAAGTAATCAACACCATGCCTTGAACACAGTAATTGCTCCAAAAATGTTAATTATTGCCACTACCATTCTATTATTATCAGAGTTGTTATTTTTTCATATATTTGCTCAAAAATACAGTGGAAATATAAGCATGTAAATGTTATTGGGTTCAGTATAATATACAAACATTAGCATAAGTATTTCCTGTCTCATGAGCTTTGCATGGAGATCACCTGCTAATGAATGTGGAAAAATAGAAATAAATTTAGAAGATTTCTGTAGAATTGAAGTTATTTTCAGGTTCTCTGTTAGAAAAAATAAAAGCAGTAAAAAAATTTTATCTTAAAGCACTCCGTTAAATCAAATGCTTTGAAATATTTTATTTAAAGAAATGCTAATTCGGATATCTTAAAAAAGAATGAGATCTAAAAGATATCAGATGGCAGACCAAAAGAAAACTGGGCATAATTTTCCAAAAAATATTTTATACTCTGTCCTTGGTTTTCATTTATTTTGGGGTAAGTTTCCATGGAGTTCTATCTTTGTGGAGTAATTGAACGAGGCTGATGTTTAAAAAGCCAGAAAATATTCCAGAATATTAAGCCTGAAAGCTAACATAACTTTCCCTTTAGAAGCATTTAAGAGAGATGGGATTTCTCTAACCTGTAATCAAAGATTACTTGGATCAGAATCACCTGGGGGCATTTGTTAACAAGGCAGATTCCTAAACCCCAGAGGCCACATTAAATCAGACTATTGTCCCAATAATACACATTTTTAAAAGAATCTCTTTACATTGTTTAAAAGTCATTTTGATAAATGCTGGGCAAATAAATGCCTTCTTTGAATATTTTAAAGGAAAGCACTTCTTTTGCTAGTATTTATTTTAAATGAAAGCTCCTCATGGCCAGGTTTTTAAAAATTATTGTTATTAAGCTTTGGCTTTATGAGGCTAGCGAATATGATTCTCATTTCTGGCAACCGCCAAGTATTAGAAATGGATCATCACAGCCTTAATGAATGAATGCACTGAACTAAAGGATGAAGGAGGTAGGGGCGTTTCCTGTGCAGTCTCTATGCGGTTGCTTGCCTGCTCAATCAAGTGTTCATTTACACCTCCAGGACATTTCCTAATTGAAATGGGTCTATTTAACCCAGTCCATATAATACATAAAAGCTGCCTCATATACATATACATATACATATACATATACATATACATATACATATACATATACATGGGATCTGAGATAACAGGCAGAACGTGAGGGAGAACATTAGCTGTCTCTATGCAAAAATGTTTAAATAAATTATTAAATGAAACATTAAAACCAGTCTTCAAAGGATAGCATTTTTTACCAGCCCCCCCATAGGCTATATCTTTTTTGCAATAGACCTATTCATGTAAATTGGGAGCCATATTCTATGAAATCTGTGAGTAGCATTTCCACATGTGGTGTTAGAATCATTGAAAGAAAGAGACACTAAATTTCAGAAAGATGAAAGAAAAAAAAACATTAAATGGCCTAATAAAATTTAAATTTGCAAAATACGATTTTCTACATTTTCATCTGGGCATAAATTTAATAGATCACCACCTAGATGTATTTGGGGTTTCTGCCAAATCTCTTTAATTTCTTTGAGACAGAAATTATAAAAGCAGAGAAGGGTGTGTGTGTGTGTGTGTGTGTGTGTGTGTGTGTGTAAAACAGTCAAATGTTATAAATTGTCTTTTAAGATTACATAAGTCTACTTGAATTTTGTTTTCTTTTTGAGATGGAGTCTTGTTCTATCACCCAGTCTGGAGTACAGGGGTGCAATCTTGGCTCACTGCAACCTCTGCCTCCTGGATTCAAGAGATTCTTCTGCCTCAGCTTCCTGAGTAGCTGGGATTACAGGAGAGCACTACCACGCCCGACTAATTTTTGTATTTTTAGTAGAAATGGGGATTTCACCCTGTTGGCCAAGCTGGTCTCAAACTCCTGACCTCAGGCGATCTGCCTGTCTTGGCCTCCCAAAGCACTGGGATTATAGTGTGAGCCACTGTGCCCAGCCTTCTTAATATTCTTTAATCTGATTTTAAAAAATAAAAAGGAAAAAAAAATTTAAAAAAAAAAATAAATAAATAAAAAGGGGCTTGAAAATTAGAAGATGTTCTAGAAAATGAGGTATGTTTGTGCCTGCCAGTATTTTTGAGTCCTATCATTAAAAAAGTACTCAGAATACTGTTTTAAAAAACTATAGCAGAGTAAAACAAAACTAACCAAAGCCCACCCCTCCAGACCTCCCCCCGCCCCGATATACACACTTACTTCTTACTACTAGGAAATATCTATCTTCAGAGGAAAAAAATCCCCATGAATTTCAGGGGACTGGAGACCGCTTATTCACATCTTGTGTTCTTCCAAATGCTAAACATTTCTTTGCCTAATATTCCTTCATTTTTCTCTTTCTTAATATTGCTTTCTGGTATGGACAGGCATTTGGGTAGCAGCCAATCAGCACTTGGGAAATTACTGGAAATCACAAAGTTACTCACTGTTGCTGCATGGTGAAAATGCTTAGATTATGCCTGAGATGGCATTCACCATCCATCCCACCCTTGATTCTTGAGGAATCTGTTGTCTAGGCCCCAGAACTGTATTTATGGTTTTCTTAATGAATCCAAAGCCATGTGACTAACATGGTAATTGCTAACATCTTTGTTTGATTCCAGCAACTTAGAAATTCGTGGCCAATGATTACCGTTTTCTGATTTCTATCCCCAAACTTTTGGCATGTTAGATTGGTGTCAATTTTGTATTGGGTTCATTTGTGAGACCCAGTGAGAATGAACTCCTTTCTTAATCCATCATGGCTTTCTGGTAACTCCCCTAAAGTTTCTGAGATGAGACCTTTCATCAATCCAATGCATCCCCTAATTTTTTTATCACAGGATGTGTTCTGAGCCTTCTGATCCTTTCTGTGTCCCTGTTTCTTAGAGAATCCCATCTTTAGGTCAATACTGGCTTTCCTTTCCAGATTTCGCTATTCCTTGCAATCAGTCCTAAGATCTTTTCCATCATCATGGAGATAAGATGGTCTGGTTGATGCTTCATCTTCAGTATTTGAAAAAAGATCTCCATTTCTCCTGGGCTCTGCCATTGGCTGGTTTCTACACAACCCTATCCATGTCGCTAATGCCCAAACAACCCCCAGACTTGGAATCAATAAACCAACTCATTCATCTCTTTGCTGCATGTGTTGAGGGGCAGCATGTCTGAGTTCTCTCTTTGTACAATATCTCCAGGATCTTTAGGTTATCTTCCAGCACGACAGCAAAGTTTTGAAGTTCAAATACACATCCAACCTCTTCCCACCCTCCCTTTAAATTGCTTCTGCAGGACTTGAACTGACTGTAGGCAGATAAGACTCTACCTCAAGGATTCTCTAGGAGTTCAGGGACTTTTGAAGAGAATGTGAGAGAATCCATGGGGAGATCACTTTAAGGAAAACCAAATACAATGGTTTTTAGGTGGTGTATTTGGCTGTTCTTACATTGCTATAAAGAAATACCAGAGACTAGGTAATTTATAAGAAAAGAGACCATTGGCTCACAGTTCTCCAGGCTGTACAGGGCGCATAATGGCATCTGTTTCTGGGGAGGCCTCAAGAGGTTGACAATCATGGCAGAAGGTGAAGTGAGAGCAGGCCCATCACGTGGCAAAAGCAAGAGCAAGGGTGAGCGAGCAGGTCCTGCACACTTTTTTTTGAGACATAGTCTTGCTCTGTCACCCAGGCTGGAGTGCAGTGGCATGATCTCAGCTCACTGCGACCTACGCCTCCCAGGTTCAAGCAATTCTTTGCCTCCTGGTTTCAAGCAATTCTCTTTCTCAGCCTTCCTAGTAGCTGGGATTACAGGCATGCACCACCATGCCTGGCTAATTTTTTGTATTTTTAGTAGAGACAGGGTTTCATTGTGTTAGCCAGGATGGTCTCGATCTCCTGACCTCGTGGTCCGCCCACCTTGGGCTCCCAAAGTGCTGGGATTACAGGCATGAACCACCGTGTCAAGGCAGTTCCACTCACAGCCAGACCCCATGAGAACTCACTCACTATAGTGAGAAGAGCACCATGTGGATAGCAAAGTTTACTTATGAGATATCCACCACCATGATCCAGTCACTTCTCTCAAGGCCCCACCTCCAATACTAGGGATTACATTTCAACATGAGATTTGGGTGGACAAATCTCCAAACTATACCATCTGAGGACCACATATGATAATGTCTCATTAGCAAAATGTTAATGTTCTCTTGACACTCAGGGTGCCCAGGGCTTCTTTCTTATTATCACCACCTCCATCATCACCCTGTAGCCGTATATTTGGGTAGTACTTTATTTTTTAACTTTCAAAAGTGCTATCACCCCTCTTGTTCACATAACCTCACAACCACTCATTAGCTCTGACATTTACTGGAGTGCATTCATTACTTAAATGAAATTAAATCTAAAATCAGCACATCAGGCAAAAATTGTGTAGAATCAAAATTGCCCTTCAAAAATCTCTTTAAAAGCTCATAAAATGTAGCACAAATGATTTTGTGTTTACTTCGTCTTCCTTATGAGGGCAATCTAACCATCTTCCTATTGCATTGAAAAAGATTACTTTTTTTTTTTTTTTTTTTTTGAGCATCAGAACTACTAGTTTATATGCCTTTGAGGCCTTGTGGTAGGAAAACTATCACTGCTGTTGTGGTTATTTGCTGAATCTGTATAGTTGAATTTGTACAGTCAAATGCTCATATGACACAATGCTACTGAAGTCTGTCCATGTAAAGATCAGAAGGGATACAGGCGAAGTGAAATTAAACAATTTGGCTAACGTCACAGCTAGATACTGAAAGAAATGAGTTTGATACCCCAGTCCTAAATTAGAGTTTCCTCCTATTAGATGGAAATTGGCTAATTACTTCTATCTCTGGGAACTGATTGATTGCTAATGTTTGCCTGGTTTCCTGAATTGATTAGGGCTCTGAAACTGAGTCTGGGCTCAGCAAAGAAAAGCACAAAAGTCGTCAGCCTGGATGGGCACGGTGACTCATACCTGCATTTTGGAAGGCCTAGGTGGGAGGATCACTTAAGGTCAGGAATTTGAGACCAGACTGACCAATATGGTGAAACCCCATTTCTATTAAAAATACAAAAAATTTAGGTGGGCATGGTAGTGCACCCCTGTTATCCCAGTTAGTAGTGAGGCCGAGGCAGGAGAATTGCTTGAACCCAGAGGGTAGAGGTTGCAGTGAGCTGAGATCATGCGTGCCCCACTGCACTTCAGCCTGGGCGGCAGAGTGAGACTCCATATTAACAACAACATCAACAGCAAATCATCAGCCCACCATGGGGCAGAGGTGAACTGCTCATCTCAAATTTGCAATTTTCCCACTAGACCATACTACCCAATAACTTGAAATGGGAATATGAAGCAAAAACAGAGGGAAAATTAGAAATATTCTTCCTTTCTCAACCTATCTGTACAATCACATGAAAACTTTAAATTCAAAAACTAATCAAATCTTTCCAATATGGTTTCAGTTAAATGAGGAGGTATAAGAAACAGGAGAAAACATTAAGAGAAGAGATAATTGATTAACTTTTAAGTGTATCTTTCTGATGGACAAGTTCTTAGAGTATTCATTAACTAATGGAATTATGGCAGTATGTGATTGCTGTCTCTATAGAATAGGAGGTTAAAAAGTGCAAGGGCATAATTGCCCCTCATCTCTCAAAGAGCTGGGAAATGGCCCCGGCACATTCACCTATGCTGAGAAGGATCAAGGATCTTATTGATATTCATGGTTATATTCGTCTAAGCCTCAGTAGATGCTTCCACTTATGGACAGTCCTAGAGGATTAGGGGAAAAGAGAAGAAAAAACCTGACGCTACATTCGGGAAACAGCCATTTAGAGATGGTGTTGCACTGGGTTCATGATTCCAGGGGGATTCATCTTGACAAAATATTTTACCCAACCTCCTTGAAGACGGCTGGAAACCAAGTCCTCTTAGCCAAGCATTTATGCTGTCTGCCCCAAGCAGTGGTCCCTGATTAAGCATGATGACAGGACAGTACGAGAACCATCTTACACGCCTGCCTCTTAGAAGTATCTTTTTACAGAACAAGCAGGGTTGGGTTTCTTTCACTCTGACATAAAGGGTCACCTTCTAATTCGATGGGAAGGGGAGGCTTATCTGTATCTACTGCAGAATGCCCAAGAAAGCAGCCTGATTCCTGCTGTCACTAGACATTGTTTGTCTTCAATACCTCTTACTGCAAGAGTGGGCCACCCACCCTCCTTCAGGTTTTAGGAAAAAATTTATCTGTCCAGGGTCTTTGACGGTGGCAAATTTTTACTCAAGATTTGCGTGTTAACCATGGTGTCAAGGTACATTGAGGAGAATTTCTAATACTTCAGAATTGGAGACAACTTCATCTTGAATAATAGACATGAGCTCTTCTAACTGGTTCTTTGATTCTTCTGGCCATCTGGATTCTCTCCCTGCCATCTCCCCTCTTAGTGGTCACTGCCTCCCTTCATGGCCTCTTCCTGGCCTCCCCTTCCTTGCCTCAGACATGTCTAGCATAGCTCTTCTGGGCTGCTGATACTCTGGAGGGGTCCTCACCCCTAGACTTCTTGGTTGCCATCTGGAACTCCTAAATTTCTAAGTCCATTGTTTTATGATGCCTTAACTCTAATGTGGACCTATGGCAAGTTTTTGTTCATTTTGTTAATTAGTTAATTGTTTCAGAGAAAGAAAGCAAGAATTAAAATGTACTGAGTCTCTACTAAATGCTAGGTATGATACTGGGGACATTTAAATGGTTTTATCATTTGAGAAATAAACTACCTCTATTTCTCATGGTGTTTTGGCACGTGGGCACTGAATTCAGGCAGACCAGGTTCTAATCCCAGCCCCAATTCACTCATAAACTCTTAGGCTATTTAGGTTATTTAACATTTCAATTTGTTCATCTGTAAGGCAGGCATAACAATCCTTGAAACACAGGCTTCATGTGAAAATTAAATAACTCACTCTGTGAAAGAAATGCACATTGAAGCTTGATTAACCACATACCACTGCTACAATTACTAGTAATATTATTATGAAATTATTAACTCTTTCTGAACAGTTCAGTTGGAGAGACAAGATACATGCTTACTTCCATTTCCATGACATGATCACTCCCTGGGAGTTCAAAGCCAAAGTAGTCCAAAGATAATTCCCGCCAAAGCACCCTTGTAGCGTCAGAGGCCTTTGAACCAGAACTCCATCTTGAACAAGGGCTAGGTGAAATAAGGCTCAGACCTACTGGGCTATATAGTTAGGGCTATATAATTAGACATTCCCAGTTAAGCATTCTAAGTCACAGGATGAGATAAGAGGTGGGTACAAGATACAGGTCATAAAGACCTTGCTGATAAAGAAAAGAAACAGTAAAGAAACAGGCTAAAACCCACCCAAACCAAAATGGTGATGGGATCGTCCTCTGGTCATCCTCACTGCTACACTGCCATCAGCACCATGAGAGTTTACAAATGCATGACAACGTCCAGCAACTACCCTATATGATCTAAAAACAGGAGGAACCCAAGCTCTGGAATTACCAGCGCCATTCTCAGGAAATTCATGAATAATGCACTCTTGTTTAGTATTTCATCAAGAAATAACCATTAAAAGGGGCAATCAGAGGTCCATGCTGCTGCTCTGATTAGGCACTGGCCATTCTTTATTTCTTTACTTTCTTAACAAACTTGCTTTCACTTTATTCTGTGGATTAGCCTCAAATTCTTTCTTGCACGAGATCCAAAAACCCTCTTTTGGGGTCTGGATTGGGACCCCTTTCTGATAACAATAGCATACTGTGTTTATAGAGTGCTGGGTTTACTGAGGACCCCTCAGGAAGGGGATCACTCCCATCATCAAAGGTCTCAAGGGTTATACACCAGCCTGTCTATTCTTGTTTTCAGAGACTGATAGTGATAGAAAATCTCTTTCCATATTTCACAGCTTCAGATATACTCAATTATATATTAGTGTTTTCTCATTACTAACATAGTGTATGAAAAGAATGGTGAACAGGAGAATTGCCTGAACCCAGGAGGCGGAGGTTGCGGTGAGCCAAGATCTCGCCATTGCACTCCAGCCTGGTTAACAAGAGTGAAACTCCGTCTCAAAACAAACAAACAACAGCAACAACAAAAAAAAACAAATAAAAATACAACATGAATCTCTTACCTTGTGCCATGAATTCTCCTTGATGGCTGCTCTCTACCTGTCCAGCTTCTGTTGCACCCTGGCTGTGCTTGTTTTTCTCCAGCTAGGCTCTTACAGCAATAGAATAGAGTGCCATTTTACAAAAACAAAAAACAAACAAAACATCCAAACCAAGAGCTTTCCTCCCCCACTTAATTCTTTCTGTGCCAGCAATAGAATAGAACACTGTTTCATGTGAAACACACAAAAAATGAGGGCTTTCCTAAAGACTGGTAATAACTACTTATCATTTCATAATGGATACAAAGATTTCATTTATTATGTCAATAGAAACTATTAGCATATGTAGGAGTAAAATTAATCCTGAAAAATATGTGAGACCTATATGAAGGATAAACAAGAAATTTTAGTGAAAGTCTTAAACAGCAGGGATATGAGAGTCAATATTCATGGAACATGGGGAGTTTTTGATGACCTTAAAATAAATATAAGTTAATGCCTCACCTACCTATGTGGTTGGATACAAAGCTAAGCTGGCAACGACTGTCTAAAACTCACCATTGGTTCTCCCATCCCCTAACACCCCTCCTCCTAATTTCTTCATATTAATGATCCCAACATTCCCCATATCATTAAATTTTAACCTCATCTTTAATGCCCCCTTCTTCATACCATGAATCTGTTTCCATATATTATTGAACACATACACTATACCAGGAGCTACTTGATAAAAACTTACAAGGCTGACATTTCCACAGTGATGTACTATTCCCTAGTATATCAGAAGATACTCCTAAGTGTCCCTGCTTCCTCTCCCTGTGGTCACTAACCTAGTCTAGGCAGAATCATGGCAATCCTCTTCTTGCAGATCTTGTTTTACACCCTCAGTCTTCATTTTTATCTTAGAAAGTCATTGCAGTCATCTCCCAGTGCAGTTCTGAATATGCTACTCCCCCGATTACAAAGTCTCAATTGCTTTCCATTTTATGCCCTCGAAAGTCCCAAATTTAGAATTGTCATGAAAGCTTTCCACAGTGTACTTCTTTTTTTTACTGCATTTTAGGTTTTGGGGTACATGTGAAGAACATGCAAGATTGTTGCATAGGTACACACATGGCAGTGTGATTTGCTGCCTTCCTCCCCATCACCTATATCTGGCATTTCTCCCCATGCTATCTCTCCCCAACTCCCCACCCCCACTGTTCCTCCCCTATTTCCCACTGACAGACCCCAGTGTGTGCTTCTGCAATGCAAAAGAAACAATCATTAGCACTCTAATGATCAGCAACCAACAGAATGGGACAAAATTTTTGCAGTCTACCCATCTGACAAAGGGCTGATATCCAGAATCTACAAAGAACTAAAAGATTTACAAGGAGAAAACAAACAATCCCATCCAAAAGTAGGTGAAGGATATGCACAGTGTACTTCTTACAGTCTTATGGCCTTCTGTTGATTATTTTAAATTTTAATTTTATTGTGAAATACATACAACCTTCAAAAAGTATAGGAGGTTCACACAGTGCTAAGCCTAAACAAAATTAAACACTACTGTTGCTAAAAGGAACAGTTCTTCGCTGTATCTTTTGTTTCTTTTCATGCAAGGGGCACCCTGTTGGCATAATGCACCAATGCATCTTGGGAGGTGGAGTAATTTGCAGATGGAAACCTTCTGCCATGTGGAGCTCAGTTTCTCCGGAGAAGGGATCTGACTGCAGAAAACTCAAGTTTGTATCTGCAACTTCGTGCTAGGATTACCTGTGACAAGGTGGTTGAATTTGCCTAATCCTAAAATCCGTTTAGCAGATCCGAGCTACAGTGTTGAAGTTTGTCTTTGTTGATACTAAACAGGCACTTTGCCGTGTAAATGGAGTCATGACTATATAACACTTGAGTATGGCTTTTTTCATTCAACTTAATTCTTTTGATCAATGGTAGACAGAATAATGCTTCCCCACCTCAAAAGATTTCCACGTTTTTATTCCCTGAAACTGTGAATATAGAAAATACAGCAAAAGAGGCATCATTGCTGTGATTAAGGACTTTGAGATGAGAAGAGCATCCTGGGCTATCCAAGTGGACTCAAAACAATCCCAAGGGCCCTTTTAAGAGGGAGATTAGAAGGTTAAAAGAAAAATAAGAGATGTGACAATGGAAGCAAGAGAGCAGAGTGATATAAGGAAAGGATCATGAGCCAGTGATTGCAGACAGCTTCTAGTAGACGAAAAGAGGGAAGGAAACAGCTTCTTCCCTGAAGCCTCTGGAAGGGAGTCAGCCTAGTCAACATACTGATTGCATACTTTCAACTTCCAGAACTGTCAGAGAAGAAATGTGTGCTGTTCTAAGCCACTGTATTGGTGGTCATTTATTATAGAAGCAATAGGAAGCTAATACAAAATCAATCTATTCTGTGCTTGTATCAATAGTTTGTCTCTAAATTGCTGAGTACTATTCCATAGCATGGAGGTACCACAGAGTTTGTTTAATTGTTCTCCTGTTGAAGGTATATTTGTGTCAATTCTAGTTTTGGTCTATTGCAAGTAAACCCGCTATGTACATTTTCATACGGGTTTTTGAATGAACATATATTTTCACTTTCCTGGCATTAGGGCTGTAGAGTATAATGGCTAAGTCATACGGTAAGCAGATGCTCAACTTTGTAAGGGACTTCCGTATTTCCCCCCTATTTTTTTTTTTTTTTTGAGATAACCAAATTGAAAGATACTGTAAGACCGGTACAAAAATATCTTTGACCATTTGAGCTCTAATACAAGTCTTGAATCCCCAAAGTTACATAAGCAGGAAGGAGGATCCAATTTCTATATAGACCCCAAGGATAATACCCGTCCTAACCCATTACGGATATTGTATAAAGAATGACGGACAAAAGGAATCTCTAGGGGTGCCAAGGACAAGATAGTTCCTTCTAAAGAGCAGAATTGAGATCTAACCAAGGAATGATTCCACTGTAAGGCAGAGGGAACTCATAGTACTCATCCAACAGGATTTGATCACTGTTTCGAACTTCCTGGTATGTGCTCCCATTTTCACTTTTGTGCATGGATATGTTTATTGAAGTTATTCTATCCATGATGATAGCGGAGGTAGGGGCAGGAGGGAGTATATGATTTTTCTTTTGATTCATAAATCACTGGATGATAAAAAGCCCCATTCAGACATAATACAGAGGAATGCATGTCACCTGGACCACTAACTTTGAACTGAATTTCCCGCAAGATAGGACTTTGGATATTTCTCGGGGCAAGATTGGATATGCTTTATGTATGATGTTTTAATGTACAGTTTCAGAGTTTAAAAATTTAATTTAATATGTTTTAATGGGTATTTGGTAACTACAAAATAAAGAGTCAGCAGCTGCTAAATGAATAGCAAACTCATTTTCTCTTCTCTCTGGTCTAAATTTCCAGTCTAAATTTCTCAACCTCTTTTAGGTAGCTGTGGCAGTTTTACCTGTTGAGAAATGCCTTTGCTCGTTGTGTTAAAATTCTGCTAACGTGGGATTTATCTGCTAACAGCAGTAGGCACTGCCCCTAGTGAATACACTTATTCCATAAATAATTCTAATATTTTATAAAAATTAAAGTTTGTATAGCTATTGTTCTTCAGGTTAAAGAAGTTTCTATTCTTGATTTTCTAAGAATTCATAATATAAATGCACATTGAGCTTTATCAAAAGGTTTTCCTTTCTATAGCAGTTATAGTGAAATCACGTTTTTTCTTTTTATCCAGTGATACAGTGAATTCCATATACAGATTTTCCATTGTTAAAGTACCCCCGTATTTCTTAACCCCTATTTGTTTTACATAGAATGCTGAATATGGTTTTGTGATTTTCATATCTATAGTCATAATTCATACTATACTATGATTTTACTTTACTATTCTCTGATGTTTGTGTGAATGCCATATTACCTCATAAAATGAGTTACCTTTCAAGGGAGTTAGTCTGCCACATATGTCAAGTCACATGTAGATTTATAGAGAAACTCATCCGTAAGTAACAGATTTTCATCCTGAATAGATGCCATTTATGAATTCCTTGCTCCCTTTTTCTTGGGCTCCCCCACAGACCCTTCTTAAGGAGTCCAAATAGATCTCTTAAAAGAGTGGCATGAAACTCTTGGCTTGGCTTATTTCTTGGATGAGGGATATAGAAGGAGATCTATTTGGACTCTTTCTCTGACTTATTGAGCTCACTTTGCTAAATTTTACACTCAGCTTTATGTGTTTATCTCTTTTTCGGCTTCAAATAAGAGATAGCCCTACATCTAGCCTCACCACCACAAAACTGACAACTTTGGAGTAAACGGGAGGGACTAACATTGCAATCAAACAACATTACTTGATGTTTGCCTACTCCTTGGCAAATCGCCACCTCTGTAGCCTTGCACATATTGTTGTGTCTACCTAGAACGGGCTTCTTTCTCATCCCTGCATTTCCAAATCCTGTCATGTTTCAAGACTTCATTCAAATGCTATGGCTTCCATGAAACCTTTCCTCATAACCCCTGCAACACTTGGAACTTTTCTTAGAGTGTCTTTTCTTTACTATTTAGTTAATTATTGCTGCAAAACATTACTCCAAACCTTACTAGTTTCAATGATAAAAACATTTGTCATCTCAGTTTCTATCAGTCAGGAATTCAGGAGTAGTTTAGGTCCTTCTGTCTCAGGGTCTCTCCTGGAGTTTCAGTCAAGAAGTAGGCTTGACTGGATCTGGAATGCTGGCTTCCACACTGGCTCCTGCATGGCTGGCAGGCTGATGCTGGCTACTGATGGCAGGCCTCAGTTTCTCTCTACACAACCCTTGGCTGCTTAAGTGTCTTCGCATGCAACTGGCTTCCTTCAGAGCAGGTGATTCAAGAAACAGCGAAGCAGAACCTAGAATATTGTTTATGACTAAATTTCAGAAGTCACTCCCTGTCATTTTTTTAAGTATCTTTTTGGTAACACAGGCAGCCACAATTCAGCACAGGAGGGGACTACGCAAAGGTATAAAAACCGGGAGGCAATCACTGAGGGTCATCTTGAAAGCTGAGTGCCACACTTACTGTTTCGCATTATGATTAGTTTTGCTTAATGTCATACCATTTTTAGAGGGACAATTCATTTTGGGGTTCCCTTTTCATCTTTTTATCTTCTACATAATCAGCATGTGGTAAATACTTGATGCATGTTTCATGAGAGAACAAATAAACAATGATAAGAAATTCAGGTGGCATCATAGAGATTATTAATCCTCCCATTTCATGATACCATCCAGACAGACAAACGTTAGTCATAGTTCTTGGAAAAGGAACAGAAGTGCCTGTCTGGAAACTACTGTAATTGCAAAAACAAAGTGACCTATGTTTGCTATTTGCTTTTGCCTTAATACATTTTATATACAACATTGAAAAATATATGTGTTTATGAGAAGGTGCTCAGTCTTCGACATATGGCATGTTTAGAAATGTTTCAATCATGTGGTAGTATCTACCATCACAGAACAAAATACTTTATGGAAAAGATTGATGTCACTTTAGTTTAAGGTGTCACACTTTTATTTTGCACTCATTTTAGGTCATTTTATGTTTGGTAAAAAATAGACAAAACAAAAAACCAAACTAACACTAAAATATTAAGTCATTCTTCTTGCTGTAAAGAAATTCACAATACATTCCAGCTCCTATAAAATAAAAATGATGGAGAATTTATAGAGTTAAGTTATAGAAGGAAGGCACTGAGGTTTTCCTACATTCAATTATCTAGAAAAGCAAATCAATTTTGTTTTTGTTAATAGCACTGAAATATGCATGCCACTCTTTTAATTAAAGCCGTTGAGAACACATGTGTTCATTTTATGCCTATAGATTTCCTCTGGGAACAAGTCAAGCTCTATGATAAAGCATAGTAAAAATAATTTATATGTAAAGCAATAAACTCAATTCACTAACCTAGAATGTTTCAAATGAGGTATTTTCAGATCACCCATCTCAGGATCTTTCTGGGAAAGAGGATGGTATTAGATAAATTGTTGATTACTAGCATTCACCTCAAACATACAAATAAATGTCCTAGGGGGAGGCCAGGAAATTTGTAACAAATGACTCAGGTAATTAGTATGTATACTAATTTAGGAAACCAGTTATCTAACAGCAAAAGCCACCGTACAATAAATGGTAAAGGACAAACTTCAGAATTACAATCCTGAACCCGAAAGAAAGGAAAAGGGCAGCTCTCTGCACCTCTCTTTTGACCTACCAAGTGCCTGGAAATTGTGAACAACTTCCAATACACTTCCGGTTAGACATTGTGATATGAATTCTTTCCATGTCTAGCAGTCCTGACCCTGGAGGAGAATAATAATACATAGAGCCACAAAATGAGTCAGTCCATTTCTGCTTTGCTTGCGACAAAAAAAGAGGAATTTTCTGATTTTTTTTCTTTTTGCAATTTTGCAAAATCTACTGTTGCAACAAGTATGAGTTTGGAGCTGGCACCAATAGTTCCCACTATTAAGGAAATGTGTCTCATTCTCATTTTCTTCAGACACCTAGAGGAGAGAGGAGGTAGAGAAAAGCCAAAAAAATGAAAGGAAGCCAAAAGACACAGAGAGTAGTGCAATGAAACAGTTTGCACGTACTCCCTATACAAACAATGTAGAAGCTGACCAAATTCATCCAGGTTTCTTTTCCATACCTCACAAGTTTTATTCTATGAGGTTGGTGTAAAACTAATTGTGGTTTTTGACAGTGAAAGTAATTGCTGGCCCAGCACAGTGGCTCATGCCTGTAATCCCAGCACTTAGTGAGGCTGAGGTGGGCAGATCACCAGGTCAGGAGTTTGAGATCAGTCTGACCAACATGGAAAAACCTCATCTCCACTAAAAATACAAAAATTAGCCAAGTGTGGCAGTGCGTGCCTGTAATCCCAGCTATTCAGGAGGCTGAGGCAGGAGAATAACTTGAACCCAGGAGGCGGACATTGCAGTGAGCTGAGATCACACCACTGCACTCTAGCCTGGGCAACAGAGCAAGACTCCATCTCAAAAAGAAAGAAAGAAAGAAGGAAAGAAAGAAAGAAAGAAAGAAAGAAAGAAAGAAAGAAAGAAAGAAAGAAAGAAAGAAGGAAGGAAGGAAGGAAGGAAGGAAGGAAGGAAGGAAGGAAGGAAGGAAGGAAGGAAAGAAAGAAAGAAGAAAAAGAAAAAGTAATTGCAGAAACCACTATTGCTTTTGCACAAACCTAATATTCTGAGACAGGTAGAGGAGAACTAAAGAGACCATGGTCATCCATTCTCCTACGCATAAGATGTTCCTTATAAGAAGAGGTGCACACTCAAAAAAGAATACTGAGCATACTTTCCCTGAAAAGTATGGAAACAGTGCTTCTGGTTTGTCAAAGCGCCATCTTGTTTTATTTCATTGAACAATTAACATATGTGCACACAGGTTATAAAGGCACTATAACCAACACTGAGGGAAATCAAACTTTAAATTTTTTTTGGCTTAATCAATGTTAACATTTGCATCATCTTCCTCTTAATTTCACTTCAGTAACTACTGAAGAGTTCTACTTTAAATCAGGATAAATAAAGGCTAACCCAAGAAACACATTCACCCTCGAATCTTGGTGACTTAACAATGGTTTGATTTTCTCGTATCACAGTCCACAACAGGGATTCAGGTGTATTGCATGGCTCCATTTCCAGGATTCCATGATTTTCAAGGCAGTACAAAGGAAACAGAAGGAAACATGCACAAGCCAACTCTGTTACAAAAGGAAGCAACTGAAAAATATTTGGCAACCAACACTAATAACTACCCTAAGTTCCAATCAAATCTAATATCCACATTCACCAAGAAACTGTAGTCCTAACCTGAATCATTTTTAACTGAACTTTTTTCCTATTTTTAATTTTCCTTAGATAGTAAATAGCATCTACTCAAATGCATTTAATATGTATTCAGTCATCCCATAGTTCTTTTCCTATTTGGTTCACCTTATTTAAGGTGATGTATATCAATACCTCCTCCTCCTACTCTTGTGACTTTGCTACATTTTTCTTTCATTCTTCTCTTGATAAATATGTGTGTATATATGTATGTGTGTAGGTAAATTAAAATACTGAATTGTTTGTTCTGTAATGATTCATAGTTATTATAGCTTTGTTTATGGATTGTACCTTCATTATAGAGCAGGAGTTAGTTATGTGAAGATATGTGTACAGAGTAATAATATTCCAACACCTATCAAAAGGTACATACAGAGTATAGAGTAAAGAGGTGAATTCTAGATAGTAGAAAACTTACATTCCAGCACGTTAATGAGAAACAACATAGAGCTTGTACTAAGAATTACAAGAAGTAGTTGCTTCCTTTCAGAGCAACAGTATTGGGCAAGGAATTGTGAGAAATTGGAACTGGAGAGTTAGACAGGATCTGGGTGATGATGTGCCTTGTTTATCTTTCTTATTCCCGAGATGATTATGCTGAAGAAAAAATAAGTGCAGTAACTCTCATTGAAAATGTTTTGAGAATGTGATCATTAAAGTCATCTCACATTGAAACAAACATGTTCAATCAAAATGACTTTAACCTCAGTTATAGAGTCACTGAGGTTGCAGGAATTAGTTTTAGCATGAAGTTATGTTACCACAGAAACACTATGATCTGGTGGAAGAAATTCTCAATGGGGCACATGAAAATTCATGCCCTATTCCTGCTTTTTGTGGTTAAGCAGTTTAACAACTTTAGATAACTCAGGTAACCTTTGTGTCTCAACTTCTTCATAAATAAGATTGATATTTTTACAGTTTTCATTTTTAAAGCATAAGGTTATAACATAATGGGTGTGTAAAGGTCTCTTGAAAAATAAAATTAAAATTACCATAAATAATCAAGATATTCTTGATCCCCATGATAAACAACTCATAGAACATGCCATCAATATTCAAAGTAATAAAAATCTGACATTTAGTCTGGGCCTTCAGTACTGATGAAATATTCTATTAGATTTTTTTGCAATAAATTCCATCAAGACTAGAATTACTTCTTGCATAAATAAAAATGTAGTATTTGAAGATCAAGCCTCTCAAAAAAATTAAATTGATGTAAACGAGACCAAATTTCAAATATCTCTTTTAAACATACATATGTATGACATACTAAGGGCCTCGTCATGACTGGCTGCCTGGCCATTCATTTAAGAACCCATCACAATAATTAGGATGGTCACTTTTAATTCTGGATGTTGTCATTTTGTAAACCATTGTAATTTTCCATTAATTATAAATGTTGACCCCTTGACCAATCAGAACATTTTCAATCAGTTTAATTATTCCTCAAGAATCCAAATTACTTTGTCAATAATCAGAATGAATGCCATTAGTCATAAACTTTTATGTGCCATTTAGTGAAGGCTACATTCATTTGAAAGTTAAACCAACCACCTTTCCATGTTCCCTTTGAATTTGATTCTCATGATGCTCAATGGAATGGCAAGAGCTATGAGGAACTTGGGGACCAAAAGTACCAGGAAGCAGGGAGTCATCTAAACAGACCCTAAAAAGGTGAAATTGTCAGATTTCTCTGCAGGATCCAGTGCACTGATAAGAATTAGGCTTTGCCTTCCCATGTTAACAAAACACTTTATTCAATATATGTTTAATAAGTATTTAATATATACCAAGCATGTAGTCATCCTTGAAATTTCAGTAAAAAGGTAAAGTAGACAGTATCTCTGACTACGAAAAAACCATAGGTTTTTGTTTTTGTTTTCAATTAAAGCAAAATATACATAGTACAATGCTCAGAAATTAAATGGACAATTGCATGAATATTGACAAATGTATTCACCTGTGTTACTGTGGCATATAACATATAACTTTGGAGTTTTCAGCCTCACCTGCATCCTCCAGGGAAGGAAGAGGGGCTGGAGATTGACTTAATAATGGATCATGCCTACATGATGAAGCTTTTATTAAAAAAATCCATAATATTTAGAGTTCAGAGAATTTCTGGGTTTGTGAATGTGTCCACATGACAGCAGAGTGGCGCATTTCAGCTCCATGGGGTCAGACTCTCCTTTGCTCAGACCCTTCCAGAACATACCCTATGTACCTCTTCCTCTGCCTATTTATTTATGTCCTTTATAATAAACCAGCAAATGTAAGTAAAAGGTTTGAGTTTTGTGAAAAATTACAGTAAATTATTGAAACTGAGGGGGTTGCTGTGGGAACCACTGATGTGTAGACAAGTTGGACAGAAATGTGGGCAACCTGGAGTCTACTACTTGCAATCAGCACCAGAAATGGGAGGCAACCCTGTGGGACTGAATTCTTTTTTTTTTTTTTTTCTCAATAAATTTGTATTTATTTATTTTTTTTTTTGCATTTTTGAGACTAACTTTATTATTTCTCCAGGTTAGGAAAGACTTTCCTTTTTTTTTTAATTTTTTTATTGGATTTTAGGTTTTGGGGTACATGAGCAGAGCATGCAAGACAGTTGCGTAGGAACACACATGGCAGTGTGCTTTGCTTTCCTTCTCCCCTTCACCCACATTTGGCATTTCTCCCCAGGCTATCCCTCCCCACCTCCCCCTCCCACTGGCCCTCCCCTTTTCCCCCCAGTAGACCCCAGTGTTTAGTACTCCCCTTTCTGTGTCCATGTGTTCTCATTTTTCATCACCCGCCTATGAGTGAGAATATGCGGTGTTTCATTTTCTGTTCTTGTGTCAGTTTGCTGAGGATGACGTTCTCCAGATTCATCCATGTCCCTACAAACGACACAAACTCATCATTTCTGATTGCTGCATAATATTCCATGGTGTATATGTGCCACATTTTTCCAATCCAGTCTATTATCAATGGGTATTTTGGTTGATTCCAGGTCTTTGCTATTGTAAACAGTGCTGCAATGAACATTCGTGTACATGTGTCCTTATAGTAGAACGATTTATAGTCTTTTGGATATATACCCAGTAATGGGATTGCTAGGTCAAATGAAATTTCTATTTCTAAGGCCTTGAGGAATCGCCACACTGTATTCCACAATGGTTGAACTAATTTACACTCCCACCAACAGTGTAAAAGTGTTCCTTTTTCTCCACATCCTCTCCAGCATCTGTTGTCTCCAGATTTTTTAATGATCGCCATTCTAACTGGCGTGAGATGGTATCTCAATGTGGTTTTGATTTGCATCTCTCTGATGACCAGTGACGATGAGCATTTTTTCATATGATTGTTGGCCTCATATATGTCTTCTTTCGTAAAGTGTCTGTTCATATCCTTTGCCCACTTTTGAATGGGCTTGTTTGTTTTTTTCCTGTAAATCCGTTTGAGTTCTTTGTAAATTCTGGATATCAGCCCTTTGTCAGATGGGTAAACTGCAAAAATTTTTTCCCATTCTGTTGGTTGCCGATCCACTCTAGTGACTGTCTCTTTTGCCGTGCAGAAGCTGTGGAGTTTCATTAGGTCCCATTTGTCTATTTTGGCTTTTGTTGCCAATGCTTTTGGTGTTTTGTTCATGAAGTCCTTGCCTACTCCTATGTCCTGGATAGTTTTGCCTAGATTTCCTTCTAGGGTTTTTATGGTGCCAGGTCTTATGTTTAAGTCTTTAATCCATCTGGAGTTAATTTTAGTGTAAGGTGTCAGGAAGGGGTCCAGTTTCTGCTTTCTGCACATGGCTAGCCAGTTTTCCCAACACCGTTTGTTAAACAGGGAATCCTTTCCCCCTTGCTTGTTTTTGTCAGGTTTATCAAAGATTGTATAGTTGTAGATACGTTGTGTTGCCTCCGGTGCCTCTGTTTTGTTCCATTGGTCTATATCTCTGTTTTGGTGGGACTGAATTCTGAATCTGTGGGTTTGCTCTAACTCCAGGTAGAATTAGTATCAGAAATTAAATAAATTATTGGACACCCAGTTGGTTGGTTGGTTTGAAAAAAAAAAAACAGAACAAAATCAACTTCCGCACTTTCATATTTGGTGTCAGAAGTGTTGTGAACAGAGGAACAGTTTTCTTCAGGAAACAGCAACCCACTGAAGATGGAGACTTTATCCATCACCTCAGTAGATTTCCCCTTGCTCCTTCCAGTGGATTTCCAACCCTCACGGGCAAACTCTGTCCTCATTTCTAATCAACACAGATTCCTTTGGCCTGTCTTAGAAATTTGTGGAGGGGATGGATTCCTATAATTCATATTATTTTGTGTCTAGCATCTTCTGCTTTCATATCATGTAACATTCTCAAGATTCATTTTTTTTTCTCATGTTCTAGTAGTTCATTCTTTTTTATTACGCAGGTGGTATTTCATTGTATAAACGTTACTGTTTATAGTATCTGTTTTTGAAATTTTGTGTTATTTTCTGTTTTGTCTATAATTAATAAAGCTGCTATAAATATTCAATAATAGACTTTTTATGAATATACATTTCTATCTCCGTTGGGTATATACCTAAAAGGGAATGGCTGAATTGTATGGTAAGAACATGTTCAACTTTAAAGGAAATTGCCGAACAGTTTTTCAACATGATTGTAACATTTCACACTTTAACCAGAAATGTATTTTTTGTTTGTTTGATTTGAGACAGGGTCTCACTCTTTCATCCAGGCTGGAGTACAGTAGTATGATCTCAGTTCACCACAGCCTCAACCAACCTGGCTGAAGCAGTCCTTCCACCTGAGCCTCCCTAGTAGCTGAGACTACATGCTTGCAACACCACACCACACCTAGCTGATTTTTGTATTTTTTGTAGAGACAGTGTCTCGCCATGTTATTCAGGATAGTCTTGAACGCCTGGGCTCAAGCGATCTGCCCACCTAGACCTCCCAAAGTGCTAGAATTGCAGATGTAATCAGAAATGTTTGATTCTTCCAATCGTTCCCTATCATTAACATTTGGTGTTATTAGTGAAGCTTCCCTTTTCGTGTGCTCATTAGACATTTCTACATCTTCTTTTGTAAAGCTTCTGCTCAAGTCATACAATTTTTAAACTTGAGTTGTTGTGTTATCACTGTTTTAAGAGTTTCTAAAAATATAAATCTTCTGTTAGATATGTGTATTTCAAATATTTCTCTCAGTTTGGGGCTTATCTTTTATATTTTCTTAATACTATGTTTTTGATTAGGAAAGTCATCTAATTTTGGTGAAGTCTAACATATAACTTCCATTATTTCTAGTGATTTTTGCATTTTTCCATAAATTTTTTTACTATAATAAATATATTTTCAAAAATCTTTATAGAATTAGCTTTTATATGTAGGTGTATGATACACTTCAAATAAATTTTGGGTGTGATGTGAGATAGAGATCAATGATCATACTTTTCCATTCATTTATCTAGTTGATCCAGTGCCATTTGTAGGTGAAAACAACAACAAAAAAAACTTTCTTCATTAAATTGCCTTGAATCCTTACTGAAAATCAATTGACTTGATATTTGTGAATTTATTTCTGGACTCTATTTTCTTTCATTGATCTACTTGTCTTTCTACGCACCAATACCACTGTTGTAACTTATGACAAACCATGAAATCAAGTGGTATACAGCCTCCATTTCCCCTTTATTTTTCAAGACTGCTTCAACTTTTTGTAGGTCTTTTTTGTTTTCATATTAAGTTTTAAAATTGACTCGCCCATTTCAGTAAAAGCGGCTGCTTTGGTTGCAACTGGGATTTCATTCAATCTATACATTCATTTGGTGAGAACTGTTATCTTAACTATTAACAGTATTGAGTCTTCCAGTCCACGAACACACCGGTTGGACCAGACCTCCCTCATCTTGCATTTCTGTGTGAAATCATCTACCGCCGCAAAGCTGTCAGTCCTGCAGCAAGCACCGCCACCTTCTCCTTGGCTTTGTGGGTTCTCTTTCTATGAAGGCACAGCTCAGCCTTCAGTCCAGAACCTACTGGAAACTCTTAGGCAGACTTTTCCTTAGCACCTTTCTCCTTAGCTCTAACATTTCCATTCCCTCCAGCAACACTGTATTTCAATCTCAGCCTTCAGCTCAGCAAGACCACCTGGAGCTGCCTGAGATCCACCTCTGGGTGCACTGGTTTGGAATATATTCACCAGGGTAAGCAAACATGACACTAAACTCGTGTTTATTCCCTTTCTTGAAGATCACAGTCTTATGCAAATTTTTTTTAATGTACAGAAACAGTTGTCTCATAATTTCTCAAATTTTATGGGTTTTTTTATTTTTTAATGGCAAGAGGGTAGTCTGGATCAGTTACATCATCATGACAAGTAGCAGAATTATTGCAATTTATGGTTTTAAAGAGTTGGACAAACACGGAACATGGGATTTTTAAATTTCAAAAGGAAATACTGTACTGTGTATGAGTGTGTATGAGTGTGTGTGTGTGTGTGTGTGTGTGTGAGAGAGAGAGAGAGAGAGAGAGAGAGAGAGAGAGAGAGAGAGAGAGAAGCTGCTATAGTTTAGAGGAGGTGCAAAAAGGGCCTCTTGGAGCAAGTGATGTTAAGTATACACCTGAAAGTTAAAGTGGGAATCAGGCAGATGAAGGGAGTGGGAGAGTGTTAAAGTGCTCTGTTTTTAAATGACGAATCATGATGGCTATCATCAGATGTTATTGCCAAGGAATCAGTGGCTAAGACTCAAGCACGTATATAAACATTATATTCCTCAAATGCCCTTCTCCCTAGGGAGCTTTCATGTTGCCACCTGCTTCCAGAGGAAGGGCGTGCCTTGCACTGCTAGGACTCCCAGTAACTGAAGGTTAAATAGTATTTCTATGATGCATACTTTCTGTCTCTAAAGAGGTTACATGCCAAATTATCTAGATAATTCAGAATTCCTTTTTATAATGTCAGTTTTCTAAATAAAGGAATAAGAAACAATTTTAGACTAGAATTAGCAAAATAGTCTTTATGTTCACATTTTATCATGAAAATTTCCATATTTAATTTGTTTGAGGAACACGGGAATCTCATCTCTACTAAAAAAGAGAAACCTCAAAATATATACATAAACTTCACTAAGTACCTTTTTCAAAAAAATACAATATTCTATTATCTAAATGACATATGAACTGAATTAACGATCTCTGTCTTGGACTGTCCGCTGGAAGCTGCCTGAAAAGGACCCGAGGAAGAGCCCTTCTCTGCCATCTTGGTTTTGATTTTGGTATTGTTGTAACTCTCCAGGGATACCAAAGACTTGTAAATAATATAACGGGGGTTTATCTTTTTCTCATCTTAGCAACATTAAAGATTAGTAACATATTTCTGATATACTCATTTATGTCTTGAGAATTTAAATTACATTAGGAATTCCCATTTTCAATTAAACGTTATTCCCTATATCTTTCAAATATCAGGAGAGAAAGTATTAGGCAAAAGGAAAAGTTATTAGCCAAGGATGTAATCTCAATATGTCTTGTTATCCCACGGTTTTTAGTGTCTTTCTCTTCTTCTGTACCTTGGAGACTGTAGTCAAGCTACATTCGTACTTGCAATCTTATGGTCTATTTTAGATTTGTAGCTAGACCGGCTTTCAGAAAAATTCTGTTCACTCTGCAGTCACATACATTTATAGTCCTCTGGAGGATAACTCATCTTCAAGGCATTAAACTTACAGATTCAGGTCAGACTCCAGTCCACGTTGTCTGAGCTTCAGAAAGTACAATAACATTTGGTCATCCTGGTTTGATTTTGAACATCTGTTTTTTGGTTGAAATGTCAGAAAACCTATTCTCAAGTCAAAAGATAATAAATGGCATTGATTCTCTCTTTATGTGAACCAAGGTAGGCATCATGCAAAATACTAATGAGACTCCCAGTAAGGGGTGGGAAAGGCGTGATTTGGCAAGAAGCAAGTTTAATTATTTAGACGATGTTAACATTATTTTACAACTAAATACGGACCTTTTCCTTTTTAAAAAATAAACCTAACATTTTAGAATCTATTTAGGTTTACAGAAAAGTTGCAAAGGCAGTGCAGAGATTTCCCATATACCTCATACCCAGTTTCCTTATTATCAGCAGTTTTATTAGCATGGTGTATTTGTCTCAATTAACAAACTAGTAATTATGTATTCTGATTCACTACAGTCCATATTTTATTCGGACTTTTTGAGATTTGACTAATGTTCTTTTTCTGACCTTGCAGAGGCTAACACATCACACTTAATCATCGTGACTTCTTAGGTTCCTCTTGCATGGACAGTGTCTCAGACTTTCCTTTCTTTTGATGCCTTTGACAGGAATCTTGTCGGTGTTCTCTCAGTTGAATTTGTCTGAAGTTTTTTCCTCATAATTAGGCTGTGATTATAGAACTAAAAGGCCATTCTCAGCTGGGCATGGAGGTTCACCCTTGTAATCTCAGAACTTTGGGAGGCAGAGGCAGGCAGATCAGCTGAGGCCAGGAGTTTGAGACCAGCCTGGCAAACATGTTGAGACCCCCATCTCTACAAAAAATACAAAAATTAGCCAGGCGCGGAAGCACACAGCTGCAGTCCGGCCTACTTGGGAGACTAAGGCAGAAGAATTACTTGAGCCTGGGAGGCGAAGATTGCAGTGAGCCAAGATTGCACCATTGCCCTCCAACCTGCTGATGGGAGTGAAAAAAATAGAATTAAAATTTCTCAAATTTATTTAAATTTCTCAAAATAAAAACATCTCAAAAAATAAAATCATAATTAAATAGTCATTCTCATTATATCTCACCAAGGGTATATATGATCAATAGGAGTGATCTCTGTTGATATTAATCTTGATCATTTGGCTGAGGTAGTGTTTGTCAGGTTTCTCTACCTTAATGTTACCTTTTTCTCCTTCTTTCTCCACCCTATCCTCTTTGGAAGGATATCATTATTATAGCCCACACTTTAAGAGTGCGAGATGTTATTCTTTACCTCCTTGAGGGCAAGAATATCTACATAAATAATTAGAAATTTTTTGGCATGGGTATTTGTCTGTTCATCCTCATTTATTTATTCAATGGTTTCTTTATATCCTGGTGGACTCATGAATATTTATTTATACTCAGCTTATAATCCAATACTACTTCATTGATTTTGCTGCTCAACTTGGTCCATTTTTGGCCTTTGAGAGGTCTTTCAATTCGCTCCTGTGTCCCCTTGACATGAAAAATGTGTTCTTGTTATTTATCATCTTTTTGTTGAAATGCAATAAAGAAAAAGAAAACTGTAGGACAAAATTATAGTGCATAAATGTTGGAAAAATATACAAATGGGTAAAATTTGTTGTTCGGAGCTAGAAATTTCATCATGGACCCAACACTAGGTTGTCCCTGCAACCATTCCAACAGCACCGAAAATGCATATGAAGTTTCTAGAAAATACAAGTTTTTAAAAATATTGATTTTTACTTTAATTTCTCTGTGAAATGCTTAAAACAATAGAGTAAATGCACAACTTACTGCCTAGGTTAGAGAAATAAATGAAATGCACTTCCTTTATTTTTTTTTTCTTTTGGAGGTAATATCACCAATGCCAGTGCCTGAGCCTTTGAGTTGCTTTTATCTCCTGCTTGTATCATCCTTTGTGATTCCTTTTAGTTGTTGTTTTTTTCTCTTAATCTTGTTTCAGATACGACCCATGTCTCTCTGATTCCCTTCCTCATCTGTCCCTCCAGGAAAGTCTCTGCTATCTGGTTATCCCCAGACAACAATTTCTTGATATAAACTAAACCGTGTATAAGATACTGTTCCTTCTGGGCTTGAAGTCTTTCATTTGAAAATAAAATGTTTGGACTAGATGATATCCCAAATTCCATATATTTCTAAAATTTCATGATTCTGGCAACTTATGTTTTTGCCAAGTATTAAGAGACCATGCCACAGAACCCCCTGCCTAGCTGCAAATTGAGAAAACAAGTTGCACACAGAGTAAGTGACGAAACGAGAAATAGCTCCAAGTCTCTGACCACCAAGAACCGCCTCCCCAAGCCTGTCCACTGTACTGCTTTATGCATGGTGCATATCCTTCCTTCCCTTCCTTGCTTCCTTCCTTGGTTCCTTCCTTCCTTCCTTCCTTCTTCTTTCCTTCCTTCCCCCTCCCTTCCCTTCCTTTCCTTCCTTCATTTATTCTTTCCTTTTCCTTCCTTCCTTTCTCCCTTCCTTCCTCCCTTCCCCTCCCTTCCCCTCTCTTCCCTTCCTTTCCTTCCTTCCTCCCTTCCCCTCCCTTCCCTCCTTCATTTTTTCCTTCCTTTCTGTTTTCCATCCTTCCTTCCTCCCTCCCTCCTTGCCTCCCTTCCTTCTCTCTTTTCTCTCTCCAAGCTCTAAAATTAATACTCTCACAATCCCTTGAAGCCTTTATTCCACTCTATTTGATTAGCACCAATAGCTTAAGAAGATAACTTCATCTTCATGATTCTTAGCATATTGCACTGTGAAAAGAGCCTCTACTCTTCTCCAAGCAGACTGAAATGCAAAATTTTTCACCTGAAAGCAAAAGAGGAACAACAAAGATTATTTAATATAGTGACTAATTCCCTTTCTCTCTCCAGTTAGTCTGGGTTTAAAGAAGTGAAAACAAAATACAAGGATTTCCAAAGAATTAGCTCTGTTTCAAGTGCTTTGAGAGACAGGAAAGAAAAATTAAATACATTGCAGGTATGAAATTAACAGTCTGCCATTGGAAGGGCAGTATTAGTATACTTGAAATAATCAGTTTACAGTACAACATTGTGTAATTAATGGCTAAGTTGTGTGGGACTGCCTCCCTGCTTCCCACGATACCTAATTAATTCTGGATATCCTTTCAAACAGGCTTTTGACGCAGAATAACAAAGTTATATCAAGTTGAAAATAACATAAAAGTATTTTCTTTGCCTGAGAATAAGTGGCTGGCTTCCAAATCATTATTTATATTTTCCCTTTAGTGCTGCCATTATAAAAATGAACTGTATACTGTATGGGGTACTTCTAGACATGTTTTCTAAACAGGGCTTCAGGCCAAGTGATGTTCCTGAATATTTGTAACAAAAGTGACAACTAAGGAGAAAGATTATGGCATCTGATACAATGTGGCCATTTGGTAGCAGCTCAATAAACATATAGACTGCTTCCCTTGCAGGTGTGATGAAAGATCATGTGGTTCCCTCAGAATTACAGAAGTAGAGAAGTAGTCGGGATTCATCAGAGCTTGCAGTGCCAGCTCCTCAGATGAGTGCAATCCTTGAATACGCAGTATCTAGAGCTGCTCTCTGCATCCCTTTGACTTGTACCTTGTAAGGCTCTTTTCCCTTTACTCAGAATGAGCTTGCCAACCTTTTACCATTTTTTTCAAGTCTTACTAGTAACCTTTTTTAGAGTCCACCAGGATTCTCTTCTCAAAAGAGAGAAACTAGAGTTATTTATGGCCACTCTCTTATCTTTCTACTCTGGTCTATAAAAGCTTCTGCAAGTCTACTCCATATTTCTTTTCTCAGTGGAAAACATTTCTGCCTTCGACCCAAGATTAACTTACCTGCTTGAGTCCCATTTCTGCCTTCAATCCAAGATTAACTTCTCTGCCTGTGTCCCTGGGCTTCTGTGATGAGTATTCTCTCTCCCTAGAACTCCCTTTTCTCACTGCCTGCATAATGGAACTCAGCTTCAATCTTGCCTCCTCTACAAAGTGTGTGTTCTCTTTTTCTAGGCACCATTACCCACTAAGACCCCTCAAAGGAATGCAATCCCATGGCTGCTATTTCATCTCCCCTACCTTGTTAGGTTGGTGTCCTCAGTAGAACTCTTAGATCCTCAAATGAGGAACTTATCTTGTTTGATGAATGAATATTTGTCTGAAATTTTCCATATTTGTTTTAATACTTCTTTAATAAGAATATTAAAAGTATAATACACCTTTGCTGAGGAAAGTTTAGGAAACAGAAACACATAAGAACATACAAACAATTACTGATATCCCACTTCAGAGAAATGGTTGCTCTTCAGTTGCATAAATTTCCCTCCAGTACTTTTCTTTACCAAATACATAGAAATGACATTCTACTTTACATTTGGAAGATATTTATAACTTTATATATTTCTTTCCTGGCTCAACATTGTATTATAAGCAGTCCTTCACGGCATTAAAAGGCCTTCAAATATATATTTGTTTCTATAATTTATTTAACATTACCAGAAATGAAATGTTTTTTATTCCTGTTGCTGTTGCAAATTTCTACATAAAGTTATGGTAAAAAATGTTTACAGATAAATACTGTTCATATGTATTAAGATTTTTTCCCCTTAAAACAGCATTATTGGCTCAAAGGTATATCACTTCATAAATATTATTAAAAATATTTAAGACTCTTTACATGGCAAATTGTTTCCTAGAAGTCAGCACTAACTCATATTTTAATGTGTATCATATGAAAATGTCAATGTCAGTGTCCACTTATTAGTATTAATGACTATTTTTGAAATCTGCTAATTTGGAAAAAATAGTATCTGACTTTTAAACCAGCATTTCCTTGATAATAAGATGAAAATGTATCATTTACAGGCATGAGTTATTTGTATATCTGCCTTTGTGAACTGTCTACATAAGTATTTTGGGGGGAGATTATTTTTTCTGCTGGTGTCTCACAATGAACTCTTTATGTATTAAAGACATAAACATTTATTATTTATATGTTTTAAAGTTTATGAAATTTTAAATGCAATTTTTAAAAGTTTAAATTTATTTTTTTGGTTTATCGTAATTTACTCTCCTTTTATATTTATCAAATACTTCTTCATCTAGATAAAATAAATATATAATTATATGTGAGATTTTTATGGTTTATTTGCACGGTACTAGAATTTTCTTTAGTGTTGGATAGAATTCTAAATAAAGTTTTATTTCCTTATAACCTAATTTTCTATAGCATGTTTAAATAGTCCATTTTCACCAATGTTTAGTATTCTTCTATTACATATTTACCAAGTTTATTAACTGTTTATGTAAAATGCCTTATATATTTATTAATATATTTATTAGATATACTTATAATATCCATATATAAAACTTAATTATACTTATCTGCACACCTATATGTATCATGCCTATAAATACTGCTGTATTCATGAAATGTATATATACCAGTTGCTTAGTATGTGATAATGTGTCCTGACTATATATTTTTATGTGACTATTGTGTGTGAATATGTGTGTATGTGTTTCCTGGGCTATTCAGTCAATTTCATGGAACTGCTAATCTATTTATGGAATAGTAAGACTGTTTTAATTATTGCAGTTTAAAAACACTTGGTAAGAAGGCCCACCCTTTATTCTTCTTTTTCAATTTTATTCCAATAGCCCAACTTTTTATAATAAAAATATTATATAAATAAAACTTGAGAATAGCTGCTGCTATCATATGAATGTTTGTATCTTCCCAAAATTCAAATATTCAAAACCTGGTTCCAAAGACGATGGGATTAGGAGGTGTGGCCTTTGGGAGCTGGGAGGTAATTCAGTCTGAGGGCCTCATGAATGGGATTCATGGCCTTATATAGGAGGCCCAAGGGAGCTCAGTTGCCCTTCTATCATGTTAGGACATGAGAAAAGGTGGGATCTATGAACCAGGAGGTAGGCCCCGGACAGACATCAAATATGCCAGCATCTTGATCTTGGACTTTCCAGAGTCTAGAAGTGTGAGAAATCAAATATCCCTTGTTTACAAACCACCTGTTTATAGTATTTCGTCAGAGCAGACTGAACGGATTAATAGTTCACCATGCCATCTCTGCTCTTTCCTGACTGTCCATTCTCAAAATCCTTAAAATGCACTTGAAATTTTATGGATTCTATGTATTATCTTGGAAACAATTAGAATTTTTATAATATTCACTTTTTGTGTTTGGGAATGTGACCTGTTTCTCTAAATCTTCAAATCTTCTCTGATATTCCGTTGAAGTTTTATAGCTTTATTCATATAGGTCTAGTCCAATTTGGGACTGTTACTGAATTTTTATCAATTTTCTAAATGGTTACTTATGATCTACAGAAAATGATTTGTATATGTATCTTATAACAATCTGATTTCTATATTTTATTTAACTCAGAAAGGTTTTGCAGTTAGGTTTTCTTTATTTTAAAAAATTACAGATCTACAGGAAGTTTTATATAATAATATAATAATAACCTCTGTAAGGGATTTTATATCTATACTTATATATGAATTTATATTTTTATTTTGTTAATTATTCCTTTTAAAAGTATTATGCATATATTATTTATGGTTTTTAGATTGTTTAATACCTTAATATTTCAGAAACAGCAATATTTTGAAAACAGCTAAATATCTTTAGTGTGTGTTATTAAATAGTTAAAAATAGATTTAAGCTTTTTATTGATTTATTGCTGATATATATTAATAAGGTATTGGAAAGACACTCTGTGACGAGAAAATAGGTTTTATCTTTTGTGTTGGCTACATGTACCTGTTAGTGGCTTCTTGAAGCCTTCTCTTGAATAGGATAGTAAGTCAAAGACTAAACCCAATGAAAAAGAATGGTACAATTGATTACTAATGCCTGCTATGGATGCAGAAGAAAGAAGAAATGACATCTGCAGCACAAAATTGACATCTGTGAGCCAAATCCTTACTAGATGAAGCAAAAGCCTTAAGTCATATTTAAACAAAACATCTAATTTTTTATATTTGTGTGTTGATTATAAGTTCATGCAAATAAAAATTAACATTATCAAACTTTAGCTTATGAATAGCTATCACACATTTCATACATAATATATTATGTGTGAAATCACAAAGTTTAAAAGGTATACAAGATATAAAGTAAAAAACTCTGCTTCCTATTAAATCATAAAGTTTGAACGGTATACAAAATATAAAGTAAAAAAATTCTGCTTCCTATTACAAAAAAAAAAAAAGACCATTATTTAGAGTAGTTTCAGGTTCGCAGCAAAATTGAGAGGAAGGTATAGAAACTTCTTATTTCCCCTCTACTCCCACACATGCCTAGCTTCCATGGTCAAATGTCCTCCCCCAGAAGAATAGGTTTGCTACAATTTATGAAGCTACTTTGATACATCATTTTTATGTATAGTCCATAGTGTACATTAGGGCTCACTCTTTGGTGTGGTACACTCAATGTTTTTTTTTTTTTTTTTTTAAGCAGTTATTTCTAGACTTCTTACTTTTGAAGATTTCTTTTTTTTTTTTTTTCTTTTTAATGATAGAACTATCATGGACTTCACTGTAGGATTTTAAGATTACATGTTTTCTCAAACAATGGATATTTAAAGTCCAACTATCATAAGCCCAATTAACATGATTAAATTAATTGTGGCCAGGCACGGTGGCCCAGGCCTGTAATCCCAACACTTTGGGAGGCTGAGGCCAGCAGATCACGAGGCCAGGAGTTCAAGACCAGCCCAGCCAACATGGTGAAACCTTATCTCTACTAAAAATACAAAGAAAATTGGCCAGGCATGGTGGCATGCACCTGTAATCCCAGCTACTCAAGAGGCTGTGATAGGAGAATTACTTGAACCTGGGAGGCGGAGGTAGCAGTAAACCGAGATCCAGGCACTGCACTCCATCCTGGGCCACAGAATAAGACTCTGGTCTCAAAAAAAAAAAGAAAGAAAAGAAAAGAAAAAGAAATATACTCCTAATTTGTTGTTTTGTTAATTACAATTGTATCCACATGCACTTGAAAAAATTATTTACAAAACATATGGTTTTATTTATTCAGCATATTGACAGTACTGGAAAGACAGATAGACTCTCAACACATTTTGCAGTTAAATGGTAAAATAACCAAAATAATTAGAGAAACAAATTCTATAACAATAAAGTAATGGAAAATTTTAAGTCATGATAATTTGTAGGGTTTCTATTCACGGAGTGTTTGCTGTCTGTCAAGGATTAAATTACATACTTTTCATTCTTCCTTTCTTTTAGTTATCATGACCATGCTATGACCACATATTATAAATTCCTAAGTTACTCTCTGGCTTCGACACAAATACCACATGTGAGGTTACACCTATAAATGTTGTGCACCTAAGCTTTAAGGATCGATCTCGCTGGCTCCAGTCCTTGTGTTGTTACCAGACATCTCCTGCCCATCTAAGCATCAAGTTAGCCTAAGGTGCTCTGCTTTGGGGTTTAGAATACATTCTATATTGTACATTTTATTTCAGGTTTATCCTTTAGTTATCATTGTCTTAAGTCAAGATTAAGATATACTTGCATGTTTTGAATGAGCATTAACTGAGGACCACTTGGGATAATCCAGAATAAAATCTGTGGTAAGAAAAATTTAGATGGATATTACATTATGACAATGGGTGACTGGAAACTGGGATGTCCTATATCCAAGAATACACTCATGGTTGTAAATACATATTTGAGTTAATGCTATATAAAGGGAGATAAGGGCCAGGCGCCATGCTGGCCCAGTACTTTGGGAGGCCGAAGTGGGCGGATCACGAGGTCAAGAGTTTGAGACCAGCCAGGCCAAAATAGTGAAACCCCATCTCTACTAAAAATAGAAAAATTAGCCAGCAGTGGTGGCACACACCTACAGTCCCAGCTACTTGGGAGGCTGAGGCAGGCGATTCTCTTAAAGCCGGGAGGCGGAGGTTGCAGTGAGCCAAGATCAAGGCATTGCACACCAGCCTGGGTGACAGAGTGAGACTTCATCTCAAAAAAAAAAAAAAAAAAAGGGAGGGAGATAAGAAGAAGCAATAAAGCTCAAATGGCTTACATTTGATAAACTAAAGAAATAACGTTTAAATGACATAGAAGTAGTCAAACGTTAGGTGCCTTCGAATAAAAGAAGACTCACTTTTAATTTCACTTTCACTGTTTGACCAGTCTTGGCTATATCACATAGGTAATTTAAACACACACACATACACATACACACACACACAATGTTTTAATGTTTGAACAAAATTTGAAACTGTTAAGTTTCCGTTTCCCTTACAATCACCATTTTCCAGTCCCCCTGGATAATGCAGTAGTCCTTATGTGAACTGCTTTTTTTTTTAAAACTTGGCTCAACTGCACACATTCTATTAGCCTTTGTATCTATAAAAGGGAAATCTTTCATAAACACTTTTCATTGCCAGTACTGTAGGAAATGCAAATGTACCACATGGCATCTGTTTTGCAATTAATTGGCAATAAAAAGAGACAGGAGGTTTATTATTATTTCTCCAATAGTTATTTCCCAGGGCAAGAAATAACTTACTTACCATTGTGAGAATAATTCTTTACTGAGTACCCTGTGACTAGAAGAACTGAAAGCATAAACATTTAAATTCACCTTCTCCCCTTAGCTGGAGAACTGAAATACTGCATCACAAATATTCCATCACTTCTATAGGCTATGAATCAGGGCACAAGGTGAAATATTGCAGAATTACATCTAGAATTATTGTGACATGGCATGAATCCTTATATAGATACAGTTAAAGCAGTAGCCATTATTGTTATTAAAAGTATTAATTACATACTATTAATCCATCTTCATCAGTGGGTTGACTCTTACTAATAAACATTAAAAATGATTCAGATTTATATTTGAGATAATTTTAGTCTCTTTTAATTGGTGCAAATTGAGAAATATCAAAAGGTTTACTTCCTGGGTTAGTCCATTAAGACTATCTTATATCATATCATCCCCTAGGTTCATGGGAATAGAGAAGTCACTAATTGATAGCCGGCCTCAGTGACTCACGCCTGTAATCCCAGCACTTTGGGAGGTCAAGGTAAGTGGACCACCTGAGGTCAGGGGTTCAGGACCAGCCTGGGCAACATGGTGAAACCCTGTCTCTACTAAAAATACAAAAATTAGCTGGGTGTGGTGGCGCTTGCCTGTAATCCCAGCTACTCGGAAGGCTGAGGCAGGAGAATCACTTGAGCCCGGGAGGCGGAGGTTGCAGTGAGCTGAAATTGTGCCGTGGCACTCCAGCCTGGGTAACAGAGGAGATTTCATCTTAAAAAAAAAAAAAAAAAAAAAAAAAAAGGTAATTAATTAGACTAAAAATATCTTATTTGGGAAGAATGAAAATTAAAGCACTTTGTAAACACAATTGCAGTTGTGTCCACACAAACGTGTTTGCTGTTTACTAAGCAAAGATTATCTCTTTGCCAAGAAATCAAGTGCCATAATTTTGTTTCCTTTTGTGTAAGATCAGTTAAGAGTTTATGTAAAGTATGTGCTTTTATCTAAATAGCAGTTTAATATTACACTGAAGACAATTCAAAATCCAAACATGAAACCTACTATTTTTTTTTTGTTTCTTATTCTTTCATTTATTTTGGTTGGCAAACAGTCTAGTCATGCTCCTTAACATGGTGCTTTTGGTCAATTCATCATATTAAACAACTTTACGTTGACTCACCAGGAGAACTTTAAGAAGCTTGTTGTACGTTATGAATGGAAAGGGAATGTCAAAACCGCTAATGTAGGAACATGTTTTAAATGTTGTATTCCAGTCTGTCTCATCTCTACTTTTTCTCAGGTTTCTGTATTTTCTGCTAAAAAAAAATTATACTATGGTCTGAAAGTTGACATTCAGTTTACTAGGCTGTAATAATTTTTAAGACAACAGTTTAAATAGTCTGCTAGGCAATAGAAGTTTTTATTCTTTAGTCAAATGCCACTGGTAATTTTAGAATGATGTATTTCCCTTCAGCACTATAGAAGTTGAAGATTATATGCTCTGGCAGTCACATTCTGTGATAAATCCGAGTAAATTTACATAACATTTCATCAACTCCTAGTGGGGGAAGGGCATTTACAAAGGAATTACAGGTCCTTAGAAAGACAGCGCTACCCAGTGCAAATGATCACATAAATTAGGTTTTGGTAATAATCAAATTTGGAAAAATTTAATTGAATTCTGAGGAAAGGGGTCAGCAGAGGAATGCAGAGACTGTAGGATTTAGCCTGTCATTTGTGCTCAGCTCAGATGCAAAATTTAAAACTCCAAAGGAAACTAAGACGTGGTGGACATTTTATATTCTCTGTCCTTTACAAGATTTCAGAGGACATGTGGAGATATGCAATTTACTACAGAGAGTAAAAGGAACTGTACAGGTCTGCAGAACTGACACGAGAGAGTAGCGATGCCATTACTGGTATCAATAATTTGAAATCATGAAAGTTACGATGACTCATGACAGTGCAGGACATTGTGACGTGGCTCATCTGGTACCGTAGATATTCTGGGATCTTTTTTGCCAGACCCCCACTGTACCCATGACTTCAGCCACATCCCTGAGATGGACCTTACCCCTGACCCTCACCCCTCATACTCACTGTAGCCCCGACTCCTACCTTTTTATTGCTCTTTTATTGTCACCTTCTTTATTCTTACTCTCCCCAAAATAAGCTCCCTTCCTGAGCTGCATCCTACAGTTGGGAGAAGTAGCTATCAGTGATAGGGTCAGGCTCAGAGACAGGATGAATGATACACCTTACTTGATAAGGAGAAAAGAATAATAACATCAAAATGGCAATGGTTGGGCCAGGCATGGTGGCTCATGCCTGTAATCTCAGCACTTTGAGTGGCCGAGGTGGGCAGATCACGAGGTCAGGAGATCAAGACCATCCTGGGCAGCGTGATGAAACCCTGTCTGTACTAACAATTCACAAAATAGATGGGAGTGGTGGCAGGCACCTGTAGTCCCAGCTACTCAGGAGGCTGAAGCAGGAGAATCACTTGAACCCAGGAGGCAGAGGCTGCGGTGAGCAGAGATGGCGCCACTCCAGCCTTGGCAACAGTGTGTCTCAAAAAAAAAAAAAATGGCAATGGTTGTTGTATTGAGCCTTAATGTAAACTGGATGTGAGAATCAAATGTTCCTCCTATTAAAGTATGTGGTGTCCAAATGCCACACACCCTCTGTTGCCATATTGTCTGGGGCAGTGGCTTCACCCTGAGAACAAAGTAAAAAATGCCCTGTGGATTCTGATGGGTTGCAGTCAAATCCTACCCGGCATGCAGGGAGTTGGATGGAGACTCACGCTATTGTCACTGCTAGTTTGATTCTGAAGAGACTTAGATCCAAATTCATCAGGCATTCATCTGCTCAAGTGTGGAATATTTAGTGTATCCATATGACTCTATGAAGGCAGCATTGTTCTAAGATGGAGGAGACAAGTCTTGTGCAAAAGCTCGTATACCTTTTCCTTAGCATTTTAATGTCGATGGTGTGGGAGCATATGTTTCAGAAGCTGAAAGAAACTTAAGGTGACTCTTTGCTTTCTTGGAGTTTGTTTTTCAGATAGGAATGCCCGAGGTTGAATGGCACACAGAGGGAAAGAGCTTCTGACACTATTTAAATCTCTTGCTACTGAATAGCTGGTGGATTTGTCAAGGCTGAGAATGTCGAGGAGTTTTAACAGGGTTGGCAGAGTTAAGAGAAAGTGACAAAGCGAGAGCTGGATTTTTTTGAACTCATATTCTCCTCTTTTTCTCCTGTGAAAATCTGATCACTCTACGAATTTCTTGTTGAACCAACTGTATTGGGAGACAGCAGGTCCTGAAGTAATGTCTCACCTCGTATTATGAATTGGAAACAAAATTCCTCATAAATCTCTAAACAGTCGGTCTGGTTTTGACATTAAAGAAAAGAGGGGGAAGTAGAGGAGGGGTGAAGAAGAGAAGCAGGCAGGGAGGGGAAGCAAGGGGACCAAGATGAAGGGAGAGTGTCTAGAGCTGCAACACAGGGCATCGCCTCTGTCATGGTGGCAGCACCTTTCCCAGGTGAGACTGAGCTCTCCAGGGAGCTCCTTTCCTCCTCCCTGCCCTGGGAATTTTTAACATCAGCTGCTTGCAAAAGCAGCTGGATCCCTAAATATGATGTTGACTTCTCCAGCCCTTCTGTAGGATACTGGCTCAGTCACCACACACACAGCTTCAGTCGAAGGTGAAAAGTGTTCGGGGAGCTGTGGAGAGACACCGAGCTGTCTCTAGGATAGCCATGCAGCCGGCCCCTCTCCAGACCTTCCTGCTGTAAGTAACCACGCTTCTTAGAACAAATTATTTCCCTGAAAGATTCACTGAAGTGGTGTCACATGTCATGTTCACAAACCTAAACTCATATATAAACACATGAATGATAATGTTTCTTCTTCAACCAGAATATTGTCTTTTGGTAGATAAAAGTACTACTGGGTTTTCACAACTATTATTAGTAAGCGAAAATAAGCATAGAAGACAGAATGCAGTTTTTCTTGGAAAACACAGTGGTGATCTCTCGACAATAATTTATCTCATCCCTATGTATATAGAAGGGTTCTAAATAATCTATGTTGGAAGACCTTTAAAACATTAAAGATTAAATCATTAAAATAAAATATTGCTCCATTTAATAATAGAGATATAAAACATTTTGTAGAGATATATACTAAGTATAAAATTTAAAAAGATAAAAACTGAAAAGGATTTGCAACAGACATGGTTAGAAAAAGTTAATAACCTTACTATGTAAAAGGTTCTTATATATCACAAGAAAATATTGCTATAGATAATTGAAGATAAATACAAATGGCACAAATATGAATGCTTAATTTTACTAGAAATCAAATAATTGCAAATTGAAGTGTTTAGTCTTATAAATCTCAAATAAGACCAGATTATATTTATTGAGATATAGTTAGAAATGAAGAATAAGAAAACTCTAAAATGCTTGTGGGAAAAAATTATTATACAAACTTTAGGCAATTACAAAACTGACATTACTGATTCTGTTTCTAGAGATTTCTCCCATGAAATTTGGTGTTAAATTCACAATAATGTTGTAAAAAGTAATGCTCATTGTAGATTTTATAATATTGGAAATAATCAAACCTTACTTTTAACAAAAGAGTATTAGAAATGGTCTAGGGTATTTATATGATGGATATATTAGAAATCATGTTCTCATAAATATTAATGAACTATAAATATTAATATATAAATTAACAAACATTAATGCATTACTACATGTAAGTTTAAAAGAATTTAAGTATGCAATATATGCAAATAATTTTGTTGCCTAATAATGGAAATATACATTTATATAATTCTTTTAAAACTCTGTGCATATATATGCACATATATAGTATCTGTCTCTCTATATGCATACATATGCACCTCTCACTGTTAATGATAATTAATTTTAGGTGTCATAAATGAATAAAAATATTGTGTGCTTTTATACTTAAATTTAAAGAGTTGCATAAAGAAATCTTTCTCCTCCCTGCCCTTCATCTCTCTCACTTACCTATACTGACTTCCCTGACTCTATTCAGTGCCCCAGATACCAACGAAGGCTGTAGTGGTGTTGGGAAAAAGAAATAGAATAAGGTGAATATTTTGTTCACCTTGCATTTGGAGACAGCCTGCCACTCTCTTTAGGTCTCTAAGAAACGAATAGGAACATCTTCTTCTAGAGCCTCTACTGGTATTTTGCTAGCCCCTTCTGTGCTCTGACATCCCCTGCACATGCTTCAGATAGCTTTGTCCAAGAAAAAAAAACATTGCTTCACAATCCTCAATTTTTTTTTTCTTTGTTTTGGTTTTTTTTCTTTTTTGAGATGGAGTTTCACTCTTGTTATCCAGGCTGGAGTGCAATGGCGCGATCTCGGCTCACCGCAACTTCCGCCTCCTGGGTTCAGGCAATTCTCCTGCCTCAGCCTCCTGAGTAGCTGGGATTACAGGCACGCACCACCATGCCCAGCTAATTTTTTGCATTTTTAGTAGAGACTGGGTTTCACCATGTTGACCAGGAAGGTCTCGATCTCTTGACCTCGTGATCCACCCGCCTCGGCCTCCCAAAGTGCTGGGATTACAGGCATGAGCCACTGCGCCTGGCCAATCCTCAATTTTTATCTAAAAAACACTGGTCTTTTTTTCTAAATATAATATAATTCTTATAACACAATTTTTAGAAAATACTTTAGTCAGGAGATAAACAACTTCAAGTCATCCTGTGAAACAAGGCACTTCATGGTTAGTATTTACTCCTTGAAAATAAATATTTCATGAGAAGGAGGGGAAATGAGGAAGGGTGAAGCGAAAGAAGAGGAATCCAGTTATCCCTTAGTCTACATAAATGTGGCTTTGGGGAATTTCAAAATACTGATGTGATAGAGACAAACTAATTCACCCTAAATAATTTAAAATTTTAAATAAGATTTCCAAGCTGGATCAATTAGATGAATGATTCTACTGATCATAGGGAAGCTAAGCTCTCTTAGACACCGTAATAGAGAATGCCTTCTGAAAAATAAGAAAGGAAGACAAAATGCGCCCAGTTAACGGTGAAAAAAAAATCACGGGAGACATTCTTACAGTCCAGAGACAGCAGTGGGTTTGTCAATATCAGTGGAGAGAAAGATTCCAGAGAGGGAAAATGCTGCAAAAGACACAGTGACTTGCTGGATACACCTGAAAATGTAGAATATCAGTTCTAGAGCTAAAAAGTCACCACCATGACTGAACATATTTCTACTACCCCCAAATTCTCCACTTAGCGTACTTTTTATTTCTTTTCTCTTTAGAACAAAGTAAAAAACAAATCTCAATTTTAGGAACCAATGAAAAATGTAATTCATTCTACAGCTGACTTGGCTTGACCATTCCTCTCATAGAATGTGAAAGAAGAGCCGGAAAGTAAGTGTTATTAAGAGACTAGTTTTTCAAATAATAGAATCAAAGAAGTACAAATGCATTTAGGCATGAAAGCAATCGTTTGAACATAAGATGAACTTTAACGGTTAGTGAAAAACTGTATAAAATTATCAAGAAACCATTTGTTTTGAGTTTACGTTTAAACTTCCAGAAGAAAAATAATTTTAAAATAGTCCCAAACATTTGGAGCACTTTTGAATTAGGATTCTTTGAAGCATGAAGATAAATTGATTCCAGGATGATTCCACAAAGGCACCAAAAGAAGTCATAAAGCTGCTGAGTGCATACAACTGTTGAATGTTTAGTCTATGAGCTCAGCACATTTTCTGGGCCTGGGATGATGGAGATTTTATTGCGGATGGGCAAGATGGTTTAAGTTGGGGTAAGGCTGTCATTTTGACATACCTGTGAGACTTAATGTCTGTAGCCCTTAAAAAGTTCTTAAAATGCAAATGTCAACCACTTCTGTTTCTGAAGTTCTAGCTCATTGTAAATGACTTAGAGAGATCAATGTTTCCTACCTAGCATCCTGTATGAACCATATTAGTTGTGTAGAGCATATGTTAAACTTCTTAGTGTAATAATTTTATTAGACAACTTGAAAACTTTACAGACATAATGTATTAGGTAATATGGTAATTCATTAACACATTGTGTGGTTTTAAATTTTTGTTTATTTTTTGATAATTTCGTTGGCTGACGTAAAGAGGATAGTGCAATAAACTATTAACTACATGAAATGAGTATTTCAAATTATTTAAATAGTCAGAAGGTTAATTTGGAGTCATTTAATTAAGATACTTATTAGGTGCTATAATTTATATCCAGAAAGATAATATGAGCCAGGCATTCTAGTATTTAGAATCTTGGTCCACATGTCAGTTCCAATGGAGCTGTTCATGTTTAATTGCATTCTGGGACCACATGTGTGTTCCTGCTTATTTACAAGTCTTCTCTCCCCACCTCCTGGGATTCTTTTATCAATCTTTCATTTATCCTTTTAATCTTCACAGGGCTCAGTGCATTCCTTCCTACAGAGAAAACAGAACAGCTTGTGTACCTCCCACAATTCTTTACAAGATCCCATTTCTTGATGGTGGCATGGTAGCCCATTAAGCTGCTCTCATGGAGGGTACGAGATGCTAAAGAAGGGAGGAGGTGGCTGAATGAAAAAGAAAACTGAATATGCACGGGTCCTACGAGCATGTGTATCTCTGGGCTTCGGCTATATTAGAGAAAAAGGGAGAAAATCATGCTTTTCTCCATGTGGATTCCATTATATTCTTCTTCTCAGAAAGACAAGCTTGATAGGTCTGCTTTGATGGTGCAGTACTTAAAAAGAAAAAAATCGGGCTTGGAGCCAGATAGTCCTGAACTGCAATTCAAATCTTAGTTTTGCTGCATTTTGTCTCCATGGCTTTAGATGAGTTGCTTGAATTCTTTAAGCTACAGTTTCCTTAACTACAAAATGCCAACAAAAGTTCTTAATTTAGCACCTTATTTTGAATATGAAACAATATAAATAATTTTAATGGCATGTTTCATGGAATTCAATAAATGGTAGCAATTGCTATTATTAATCCTACTAAATGGTTCAGAAATTAGTCTCGCTACCTTTATACCTACACACTGACTACTTATGTTGCCCTAAGGCCAAGAATAGCATTGGTTACCTTTCAAGATGACCTAATGTAATTGGTTTAAGTCCAGAACCTGAAAACTTATCTCCTCTCTGGTCTGAATAAGCTGGTCCCTTCTAGTGCAAAAATGTTGGCTACTAGGTCAAAATGTTTTATGGGGGAAAAAATGTAACAACCACATGGAAAAGAAAGAGCACAGAACTGAAACTCCCTTACATTTTGTTTGTTTGTTTGGAGTTTTGGTTTCAAAATGTCTGTAGTCTGGGTGTGGTGGCTCACACCTGTAATCCCAGCACTTTTGGAGGCCAAGATGGGAGGAGTATAGGAGTTTGAAAGCAGCCTGGGCAACATAGTGATACCTTGTCTCTACAAAAATAAAAATAAAATAATTAGTAAAGCATGGTGGTGGGTGCTTATAGTCCCAGCTCCTCAGGAGACGAGATGAGAGGATCGCTTGGGCTCAGGAGGTTGAGGCTGCAGTGAGCTGTGATCATGCCACTGCACTCCAGCCTGGGTGACAGAGTGTGATCTTGAGACCTTGTCAAAAAGAAAAAATGAAGAGAGAGAAGGAGGAAGGAAGGGAGGGAGGGAGGGGGGCAGGCAGGCAGGCAGAGGCAAAATATCGGTATAGGTTCAGAGAACCCAGGATACCCACTGCTCACTGATGCAACATTCATTGGATGCGTTCCATTTGTGCTGTCTCTCATATGGAGAACATACTTTTTCTTTAAAAACAAACAAATAAAAACAGTGCTCCTCAGCCAGGGCCAGGTGCAGTGGCTCACACCTGTAATCCCAGCACTTTAGGAGGCCGAGGCGGGAGGATAACGAGGTCAGGAGTTCAAGACCAGCCTGACCAACGTAGTGACACCACATCTCTACTAAAAATACAAAAATTAGCCAGCTAGATGTGGTGTTGGGCACCTGTAATCCCAGCTACTCAGGAGGCTGAGACAGGAGAATCACTTGAATCTGGGAGGCAAAGGTTGCAGTGAGATAAGATCCTGCCACTGCCCTCTAGCCTGGGAAATAGAGCAAGACTCCATCTCCAAAAAAAACAAAGTGTCCCTCATGTTTTCCAAGGTGTTAATTAAAATTAGTATCTAAATGGACTTTTTCTATATACAATCAGCAAAACATAAAATACACAGACAAAAAGAAGAGAAAATAAACATCAGACTTAAGTACTTGGTGTCCATAACAAATTTTTGAGAATTTGCCCACATTCAGCAATCTCTAAAGTTCTTACATTACCTATATCCACCATCCAACCATGGATGGTGACCCACTGTGAACATTGTCCAATGCAACTTAAAGTTTCTGGGTGGTCTGTGCCTATAGATCCCTCTGGCCTGACAGTTACTACTTCCTACTAGATTCAAACATACACATCAGAGAAAATCAGAAATTAAAGCCCAACAATAAATCACGCAAATGAAAATTCATTACATTTTAGATTCTGAAGCCATTATTCCAGAGACCTCAGTAGCTCAGCTTCTCTTGGTCCTTTTCTCTTGCCTCAAATTTTATATATATATATATATAATTTGTATATTTTATATATATATAATTTGTATATTTTATATATATAATTTATATATTTTATATATATATAATTTGTATATTATATATATATAATTTATATATTTTATATATAATATATATAATTTTATATATATTATATATATAATTTGTATATTTTATATGTATTATATATAATTTGTATATTATATATATAATTCGTATATTTTATATATATGTCTGTGTGTATATATATATACACACACACACATACCTATGTATATACACACGTATATTTTATATATATGTGTATGTGTGTATACATAGGTATGTGTGTGTGTATATATATATACACACAGACATATATGTAAAATATACGAATTATATATATAATATACAAATTATATATATTTTATATATATATGTGTATGTGTATATACATACGTATGTGTGTGTGTGTGTATATATAAAACTGCTTTAGATATTTTAATGACAAATAATATTGACACATAGTCCATCAAGCTCACTACTGGGTATATTCCCAAAGGAAATGAAATCAGTTTGTCAAAGAGATATCTGCACTCCTATGTTTATTGCAGCATTATTCACAATAGTCAAGATACGCAATCAATCTGAATGTCCATCAATAGATGAATGGATGAAGAAAATGTGATATATGTACACAAATTCAATTTTGTTTTTTATTTTTTGAGATGGAGTCTTGCACTGTCACCCGGGCTGGAGTGCAATGCTGTGATCTCTGCTCACTGCAATCTCCGTCTCCTGGGTTCAAGCGATTCTCCTGCCTTGGCCTCCCAAGTGGCTGGGATTACAGGTGCCCGCCACCATGCCTGGCTAATTTTTTGTATTTTTTAGTAGATATGGGGTTTCACTATGTTGGCTGGGCTGGTCTCAGACTCCTGATCTTGTTATCTACCTGCCTTGGCCTCCCAAAGTGCTGGGATTACAGGCGTGAGTCACTGAGCCTGGCCACAAATTCAATGTCTTGAGCAAGAATCCAGGTTGCAGAAGATAGGAAAGGTAGAGAAGCGGTCCTTAATTGTATTAGTTTAGAGATGCCTTGATTACATTTCTTGGTCAAACCTTATTATATGGCTCCCTATATGGGAGTAATGTAACACTCCCCTACATCTACCCTTTCCTTAAATAGTACTAAATATTTGGTCAATGTTAACTCTTTGCCAGAGTACATATGCATACATTTAAATATGTATACACATATATGTGGGTGTGCATTTATAGGCATAGAATGCATTGAAATATTCTGAAAGTTTCAAAGTCTATTATTATCCAGTAACCATGGGGAAGTGAGTGGGATTTAGTGGGTAGGGTAGTGAATGGGAATTTTTAGGATTTTTAAATCCACATCTGTATTATAATTATTACAAAATCATATTTCACTGATTTCTCTTTTTAGTTTTTAATAAGCAGTCTTCATTTACCTTTAAAAATTCTTCATCTTCTATTGACTTACTAATTACTACAACCCAATTTCTGCCCCCACCACTTCATAAAAACAGCTCTCACAAATCTCATGGTGACTCACTAATTGTTAAACTCAGCAACCCCACCTGAGTTTAGATTGTCCTTGACTTCCTGTAGCATTTGCCACTGTTATGCTTATGGCCCTTCTGTGAAATTCTCACCTTCTATGACATTACACTCTGTTGCTTCCTCTCCTACTTCTGTAATTATTCTTCACTTTCCTCAATTTTATCCTGTTGCTTATTAATTACTTAATGGAAGGCATCTATACAAATTTTCTCTTGAACTGTCTTCTTGAGCATACTATTTTCCTGAGCTGTTTAAACAATACTCAGAGATACAACTTTCATATTTCTAAGCAGAAGATTCACAAATATTTATCCTAGTCTCTCTCATAATTTTCTGCACTCAATTTCTAGATTATAAGCCAGAGAGCTACACATCAATGTTTCATGGGTAACTTAAATTCTGTATGTAAATTACTGATCCTGTACCTGTTATCTCTACAACTTTCTCCCCGTCCTGGGTTTCATATCTCACATCATCTGCCAGGGAATGGACTCATCTCATCTTTCTTATTGGGTTGAAAGGTAATTCCCCAAATTTACCAGCTATGTTTTTGGGAAAATTGTTAAAACTACCAGATATTAAATTCATCATCAATGAGATAAATATTAGTAATTATAATGTTCCCTAATGGTTGATGAGATTTTTATATATGTAAAGAACTCATTGACATTTGAAAATATTTTTAAAAATAATCTTACTAGACACTGAGACTAGAAACCTTTATGTTAGCTTTTTTCTCTTCTTTTGATTGCTCTCTCCACAGTATGTCTTTATTAATAAAAGAGTATCAGAACCTACCAATTCTTTGCTGAATTATCTCCTATTTCACTCCCTTCTTTCAAGAACCTCTTCTTTGCTAAATTGCATTATGAAAATAGCCCTCACTACTCTCCTTGCCCTCTATGTCAATAGCATTTATTGGCTCCCATTGCCATCCTAGTAATTTCCAAATTCATTAACTTATTAACACTTTAGTCCAAGACTTCTCCAGTCAGAATCCCATTTCTCCTTCCAGTCTAATTCCTTACTATCAACTCTATGCTTTAATCAATTCAAACAATATACTTCTCTCTGTCTTATTTTTTCTTTTTTCTTTTTAGATAGAGTCTTGCTCTGTCACCCAGGTTGGAAAGCAGTGGCGTGATCTCTGCTCACTGCAGCCTTTGCTTCCCAGATTCAAGTGATTTTTGTGTCCCAGCCACCTGAGTAGCCAGGATTACAGGTGTGCACCATCATTCCCAGCTAATTGTGTGTGTGTGTGTGTGTGTGTGTGTGTGTACTTTTAGTAGAGATGGGGTTTTACCATGTTGCCCAGGCTAGTCCCGAACTCCTGACTTCAAGTGATCTACCTTCATTGGCCTTCCAAGGTGCTAGGATTACAGATGTGAGCCACTGGGCCTGGCCTCTTACATACCTTTCCTCATATCTGTCCCTCTGTCTAAATACCTCTTGTTTCTTCCATATATATATATATATATATATATATATATATATATACACACACACACATATATATTCATTCTTTCAACAAATACTTTCTTTTTAAAAAGCATAATAAAAAAATTTATGTATTATACTTTAAGTTCTGGGGTACATGAGCAGGTTTGTTACATAGTTATACACGTGCCATGGTGGTTTGCTGCATACATCACCCCATCATCTATATTAGGTATTTCTCCTAATGCTATTTCTCCCCAATCCCCCCACCCCTTGCTATTCCTCCCCTAGGCCCCACAACTCCCAGGCCCTGCTGTGTGCTGTTCCCCTCCCTGTGTTTATGTGCTTTCATTGTTCAACACCCACTTATGAGTGAAAACATGCAGTGTTTGGTTTTCTGTTCCTGTGTTAGTTTGCTGAGAATGACGGTTTCCAGTTTCATCCATATCATAAAGGACATAAACTCATTCCTTTTTTATGGCTGCATAGTACTCCATGGTGTATATGTGCCACATTTCTCTATCCAGTCTATCATTGATGGGCATTTGAGTTGGTTCCAAGTCTTTGCTATTATAAACAGTGTTGCAATAAACATATGTGTGCATGTGTCTTTATAGTAGAATGATTTATAATCCTTTGGGCATATACCCAAGATGGGATTGCTGGGTCAAATGGTATTTCTATGTCTAGATCCTTGAGGAATCACCATACCGTCTTCCACAATGGTTGAACTAGTTTGCACTCCCACCAACAGTGGAAAAGTGTTCCTATTTCTCCACATCCTCTCCAACATCTGTTGTCTCTTGATTTTTTAATGATCACCATTCTAACTGGCATGCAGTAGAATCTCAATGTGGTTTTGATTTGTATTTCTCTAACGACCAGTGATGATGAGCTTTTCTTCATATATTTGTTGGCTGCATAAGTGTCCTCTTATGAAAAGTGTCTGTTCATATTTTTTGCCCATTTTTTGATGGGATTGTTTGTTTTTTTCTTGTAAATTTGTTCAAGGTCTTTGTTGATTCTGAATATTAGCCATTTGTCAGATGGGTAGTTTGCAAAATTTTTTTCCCATTCTGTTTGTTGCCAATTCACTCTACTGATTTTTTTTTTTTTTTTGCTATGCAAAAGCTCTTAGGTTTCATTTAGATAACATCTATTTTGACTTTTGTTGCCATTGCTTTTGGTGTTTTAGTCATGAAGTCCTTGCCCATGCCTATGTCCTGAATGGTATTGCCTAGGTGTTCTTCTAGAGTTTTTATGGCTTAGATCTCATGTTTAAATGAGTGAACTCTCATTCAGAATTGTTACAAAGAGAATAAAATACTTAGGAATGCAACTAACAAGGGATGTGAAGGACCTCTTCAAGGAGAAATACAAACGACTGCTCAAGGAAATAAGAGAGGACACAAACAGCTGGAGAAACATTCCATGCTCATGGTTAGGAAGAATCAATATTGTGAAAATGGCCAAACTGCCCAAAGTAATTTATAGATTCAATGCTGTCCCCATCAAGCTACCAATGGCTTTCTTCACAGAATTGGAAAAACACTCCTTAAGCTTCATATGGAACCAAAAAAGAGCCTGCATAGCCAAGAAAATCCGAAGGAAAAAAAAAGCTGAAGGCATCACACTACCTGACTTCAAACTATATTACAAGGCTACTGTAATCAAAACAGCATGGTACTGGTACCAAAACAGAAATATAGAACAATGGATCAGAACAGAGGCCTCAGAAAGAACACCATACAACTAAAACTATCTGCTCTCTGGCAAACCTGAAAAAACAAGCAATGGGGACAGGATTCCCTATTGGGTGTTGGGGAAACTGGCTAGACATATACAGAAAGCTGAAACTGGATGCCTTCCTTATACCTTATACAAAAATTAATTCAACAAAGACTCTCACAGTGGATCTGTTAAGTTAGGTCCTGTGAATTACCCCAGTGGTCCAAAGAAAAGCAACCTGTATAGTTTTCTTTCTTTTACTATTTAAGTTCCTGGAAGCCATTTCTGAGTCATGTCATCAGTACTTCTTTCTGCAGTTCAGCTCATTGTTTGCCTAGAAGAGATGACTATCAGATGTGCCTTCTGCAGAGTCCATCTCTAGAAATAAAGTATTAGGTCAATACTTTCTTCAGAAGGTTAGCTTGTCTATTTGTAATCAAATTCTCTCTGAACATCTGAGGTATAAACTAGGTTTCCTTTTTTGAGGGATTCCAAACTTTTTAAGTCTATTTCTGCCATATTTATGAGTAAATACTGACTGAAAGAATGCCTAAGGTCAGGCATCTCCATGGAATTATTTCTTATCAGACTTGAAATTTTCAAAGTACTCCAACCAATTACTCTTCTTGGGTATATACTGATTATCCTCTTTGGAAAGAGTGAAATTATCTTGGGCTCTCCAGGGAGGGAGAAAATCCCCAGTCCTAGATGAAGTTAGCACTCACCTTTGAAATCTGGATGACCAATAGTCTTGTCTCAAACACTGCTAAATCTTTTTAAGTAATATGAGAAAAGGGAATGGGAGAGTGGGTGCTAGTGAAGTCAGAGAGTGAGGGCACAGAGGAGGCAGAGTCCAAGCACAGAACTTAGAATCCTTGTTCTAACTCAGCAGACCCCAAACAGGAAGAGGTTTAGTGGCAATTTGTGTTTCACAGCCTGTAAATCATGTCTGCACTCTACCAGGTCAAGATGTTTTCAAGATTTCTTTTAGTTTCATATTGCACATCACACTCACCTTTTCGATGCAAAGTGTTAGAAGTTTGATTTTTTTTCTGTTAGTGAACATTTGCATATGTAAAAAATCCCTACTCTTTTTTTTTTTAAAAAAAAGCTTCCCATATAGAAATTTTAAAAATACTCTATGTTAAATCCCTATTCTGTTTCTGAATCCATCAAATATGTAATTCCATATGCCACAATAATATATAACCTTGTAACTTTATAAAGAGACAATGAGAAAATGCTTTCAAAAATAATGATAGCCTTTCTTTTTCCATTTCAGGTGCTTGTTTCTTTTTAGTGGCAGTTAAAATTATTTAAATAACTAGATTTTTTGTTCTATATAAAGCTACTAATTGATTTGTGTGATTTTTAAATAGTTACTATTCTTTTACAAATGAAAGGGTTTATTTCTAATTAACATCAGAGAAATAATTATGACTCTATCATCTACAGAGGAAGGAAACAATTGTATCACTGCATAACAAATGCATTCATTAAAAGTATTTTGTGGAGGGGTTAAGTTTTAACCTTGGAACAAGATTACCAGCTTTTAAAACTTATGCAATGAATATTTTAAGTTTTCCTTAAAAATTTTTTTAAGGAAAATTTTTATTTGGTAGTAAGGCAAAACAAGATTAAAATTTGACAATGGCATGTGGTTATGAACATCTACCATTAATTACTTTGAGTCTATTAAGACGAACACATTGGAATTATCTTTAAACAAATTTAATGACTTTTGTGAAAATATATTGTTCAGATAACTTAAACCAAAGGACTGGTATAGGAAGGAAGGGAGGGAGGGAAGGGAAAGGAAGGAGGGAGGTAGGGAAGAGAGAGAAGGAGGGAGAAGGAAAGGGAAAGGAAGGAGGGAGGGAGTGAAAGGGAGGGGAGGGGAGGGAAAGGGAGAGAGGGCTGCTAGTTAAGAATTTAGGAGTAATAAGAGGGATAAAAACTTTGCAATAGTTACTTGGGCAATATGTTTTCCTGAACATAGATCTAAAGTTTGATCTGTAAACTACCAAGAATTTGAACTGAGTGATATAAAGTATGCTAAATGGTACCTGATTCCCAAATGTGTAGGCATCTGATACTAAAATTAGTTTCTTAAAACATTTGCATAAAACAATTAAGTGGCTAATATTTACTGAGCACTTATATGCCCAGCATTGTTTGAAGTTCTTCATGTGCATCATCATCTTAAATACCCTATGAGATGGTTAATACTGTTACCTCCATTTCACAGATAAGAAAACTGAGGAAAATTAAGTAATTTGCACACATTTTGTACAGTTAGGAAATGGTAACTGGAGGTCTGATTCCCAAATCCACATCATTCATCATTCTTTTGTCCATATGAAAGTGCACATTCCATTAAGAAATGATTATTGTTAACTTTTTGTAATCTTAGAAGATCAAAGTTATATGCCTCTCCTGATACAGTGAGTCAAGGAATGCTTGGAATGGACATAGGCATCTTCCCAAATAAATAGAGTCTTATTTTCCCACCATTTTCTCAAAAGTTGTTTAAATAGTCATCTTAATAAACTCCATGTCAGCATACGGTCTGGCCAATAGTTATTAAGGTGTAATTTTGGACAAAAGCTTTGAGCTCAGGAAGATAAAACACTCCTGCTGTTACTTCTCCACTCTCCTACCCTAACCAGCTACATTTCTGAAGTTCAGGTACATCCTTAGTAATGTATTCCTTTAAGTTCCAAATATTTAATCATTTATTCCGGGAAGACAAAACATGTGGGACCCTGAAGAGCTGTGTTTTAGAAGACTTAGTGCTGCCTGTGGTCTAAGTGAAATTACTTTGGCTTTCAAAAGTTACTGAGCTCAGTGTAAAATGACATGCAGATCCAAATGCTTCTTTGATATTTTTGATGTGAAAAGAAGCTCTCAGCATTGCTCCCTTTATGTTCACTCTTAATGCTGAAAACATTTTGCAGATTTTATGGAATTCCCACTGAGAGAGATGAAATGCTGCCTTTAGACGGCCCATGTTTTAATGATTGAATAGGCACTCAGCACATTGTAGTTGCTCAATAAAGGCTTGTTGAAAGGAATTGCGCTTTATCAATGGCTTCATTCCAAGAACAGCATCTGTTAGGATGATGCAAGTTCAAATTTGGATGCTCCTTGTGTGGCTTATTTAGGCCAGGTGTTCAGTAAAGAGACTTTGAACTGAAATGTTAAAATAAAAAAAGGTGGGTGCCTTTTAAAGGTAAATCGAGCATAGCGATACCTTACCTTTTTATCACAGTTGCCAGTTTTTTGTTTTTTTTTAAATCACCCTGTGAGGTAGGTGGAAAATATTGTCTCTCCATTTGGCAGGTTAGACAATTGAGACTAGGAGCAGCAGGAGTCACATCTGCAAGATTAGTTGGTGCATGATAACACTGAGACCAGAGTGGAGGAGATTTAACTCCAGGAGACCACGCCACACTGCCACTCAAAAGAAAGCTCTCCTGAAACCAGACAGCATTGTTTCTGTGCCAGATCTACTTACTCTACCTCCACCCGAACTTTCCTTCCCACAAAACTGAATTACTCATTGCTAGCACCACGCACATTCAACAGTCATGTGTGTGGTATTCATTAAGAGGGAAAAATAACATAAAATAGCTCAGCTATGTATCTGCTTTCCTTAGGAAGAGTGAAATGACTCCCACAAACAGTGGTGGAGCCTTAGGGTGCAGATGGTGGAGAGGAAAGAGAAGGGAAGAGGAGGCGGGAAGGCCAGTCTCAGTGGGTGGGGCGGATATTTACATGAGCTCCTCACCTCACTTCATCAACTTTATAACTCACCAGAGCGCAGCAATTGCTCTTCCTTCTCTAATATTTCCCTTGGACAAGCTGTCTCAGTGTGCTGCTGATGTTCATAAGCTTCGGGGGGATAAGTGTCCCTGAAGGTTAGATACATTTTTGTTAGAAAGGAATCCATCTTGCATATTTCTTACAGTGCAAATTAAACATAACTTTGAGTATCATAGCTGATTCTTTTATTGCTGTGTGGTGGCTGAACTGCTGTTAGAAACTGAATTTAACATTGTTCTGAGCCATGCAGGGGCCCTGCAGTGTGTGCATTAATGCCTCAGTTGTTTGTGATTCGGCAATGAAATAATCTCAGGCTCTGACCCAAAATATACATAAACCTGAATTCTTTATTTTCCAAAATTTGTTTGGCTTCCATGTAGGAGATGAGGAGGGGAGGTATTAAAATGTGGGAATTTGGCTGCATGTGAAAATAAGAAACATTGAAAATGAAGTTAAGCATCTTTCGAAACTCTCAAACCTGTTTTGGATATCCAAATAAATGCAGCAAAAATGATTTATTGATTTAGAGAATTCTGGAAGCCTCTAGGTTGATGGAGCACATGCGTTAATTATTAGATCGTTGTCTTTGAAAGACTTTATTAGTAACAAGACATCTAAGACCAGTTTCCTCGCTGCCGTTGGAAAAGACACAAATTCTAGGAACTGGGCCTTATACACTGGAACGTAAAGAAATGGTATCTCCTGGCTAACATGGTGAAATCCTGTCTCTACTAAAAACACAAAAAATTATCTGGGCATTGTGGCATGCACCTGTAGTCCCAGCTAATGGAAAGACTGAGGCAAGAGAATCAGTTGAACCTGGGAGGCAGAGGCTGCAGTGAGCCGAGAGCGTGCACTCCAGCCTGGGTGACAGAGCAAGACTCCATCTCAAAAAAAAAGAAAAGAAAAAAAAGAAATGATATCAGTGCTAAATAGCCACATGGAGTCTAGGAATACTTTAGTCATTAATTCGTTTTGGTTCCCCTCTGTGTAATGGCAACAACACTCTTTTTAAGAGAAAAACATAGTTTTGTAGATGAAATACTATGTACTGAAAGTATTTTAATCGTAAGCCCCACATATCTGGGTTCTCTAAGCGTATTACTCCTTTTTCATGCTGCTGATAAAGACATACCTGAGACTAGGCAATTTACAAAAAAAAAAAAACCAAAAGAGGTTTAACTGAACTCACATTTCCATGTGGCTGGGGAGGCTTCACAATCCTGGCAGAAGGCAAGGAGGAGCAGGTCACATCTTAGGTGGATGGCAGCTCACAAAGAGAGCTTGTGCACGAAAACTTCCCCTTTGAATAACAAGCTCTCTTGAGATTTACTATCACTAGAACAGCATGGGAAAGATTTGCCCCCAGGATTCAGTTACCTCCCACCGGATCCCTCCCACAACACGTGATATAATTCAAGATGAGATTTGGGTGGGGGCACAGCCAAACCATATCAGTAATCAAGTAAAACAGCACAGACTTCTACAAGGTAGTTAAGGTCAACGACTGGGGTTTAAACTGAACATCCATATTAGGCCGGCTTTGAATATATTTTCGAAGAGTAAGTGTCGGGAGGTGTTGTTTATCTGACCATCGAATTAGGCTGGATCACTCTGGCAATGGGTAACAAAGAAAAAAATCACAATGCAGCAAGGGCTCGAGGGTGGAGGGGAGCCAGGGAAAAACAACCTGGCCAAACTGAAGAAAATAGTACTGATGTATTTTTCTTAGGCGCAAATACATATTGAGCACGTATTATAAGGTGTAAGCCCAGGCACTTCAGCACTTTGACTTAGACGTCTATTTTACCTTCACTGGCTATAACGTGCAGCTGTAAATACCCCTAATGAATGGCAGAAAGTAATACATTTCCTAAAGGAGTGATAACAAATGTGCTTTGTCCACACAAAGGCGTCTAAAATCACTCCTGAGATGAGGAGCACAGTGAGGCTTTTAAGTCAGAATTAAAGACATGTGTGGCATGGGGTGGTGTCGACCATTTCAGACAAGGAGAATATGATTTAAATAAATGTATAATAACACAAATAATATTAACAAAAGCGCAAAATTGAAGAAGTATAAAATTGGCATATGAAATGAGCTAGCTGGCTAAAAGAATAGAGTGACGATTCAGGGTGAAAATTATGTAAGAATAAGTTGTTTGCGGTTCTTTCTTTACCTAATTATTGAAGTTTTTATGTGTCTATTGATCAAGTTATACAGGGGCTGTATTTAGGATTAATATGACAGTTGTGTATATTTATGCTACAGGATAAAGAGACCTATAAAGAGAACATTACTATAATTTAAATGAGGAGTAACAGAGGAAAGCCTTGCTAGTCCCCGTCACAGCAGAGAGACAATGATACCAGGAATTTGGGGTGAGTTCCCAGAGAAACTAGTGGCACCATCGAAAGAATTGGGAAATCAGAAAAAGGGGAAGCTTTGCAAGGGAAAATGAATGAGCTCAGCTCCAGATAATGCCTTAGAGATCACAATTCAGATAATCTAACTCCAACAGGAGTTAGAAATCCAATCTTGAAACCCAGGAGAGAGACCAAGATGGTAAATATAGATTCGAGAGTCATCCGCTGCCTAGATGCAATCACGGAAGCTGACAGATTAGATGAGAGTATTAAGGGAATGATTGCAAGGGAAAGAGGAAAGTCAAGGACAAAGACCCTCACGTCTTTCTTTTGGGAGTAAAAATGTTGGACTTCTAAATAGTCACTGCTTCACCAAGTGCATTTCTTTTCTTCCAAAATATTTTAGGATTGTTTGCAATATTCTTAAGACAGAAGTTGCCAATATGTTACTTAGCGGCAGTTAACAAATTTCTCTAGAGAGTTGAGTTTCTAATGCACCTCAAGTGTGTTGTGGGTGACAATGGTGACAAGAATAATGATAGTAGTTATCCCTCTGTGTGTGCTGGGGAGCAGGTATAGCCAGATTTTCTTTGTCATAAAAGAGCTAAATAGGGAAATGTATATAACTATGTCCACCATTATACTAGCAGTATTACTAAAGCAATTAATAGTTAAATTCTATACATGCCATTTATAGAATTATTTGCAACAATTATTTGAGGTGGGCACTCTTATCATCCACACTTGATACACAAAAAAGTGAGTCTCAGCATAGTTCAACATCTCTCTCAGCACCAAAAAACTATTAAGCAGCTGAAAAAAATTCCAGTTACTGACTCTAAAACAGATATGAATCACTGTATTTTTCTGCTTTGAGGTTATTTCTGAATTGACAGTAAATCAGTCTGCTAACATGTATGCTATTATTATTTATCCATTTATACTTTGCTTGATTTATGTTTTGAATTTATATGCAGTTAAATGGTCTTTCTTTGGTGTACAGTTCTATGACTTTTAACACAGGTGTAAACTTCTGTAACATTCACAATCAGAATACACAACACTTCGATCATTCCAAAAGCTTCCTGGTGCCATCCCTTTGTAGTCAAACCCTCCCCTACTTGTACTCCCTGGAAACTGCTGATGTATTCTTTATCACTGTGTCTTTCTCTTTTCAAGAGTGTCTAATCTAAATGGAATTGTGCCATATATAATCTTTTGAGACAGGCTTCTTTATCTCAGTACCATGTCTTTGAGATTCATCCAAGTTTTCCATATATCATTAGTTTGTTGAATAGTTTTCCATTTCTAGATGCAATCCCTTTGGCTTATCCATTCACCAGTGGGTGAACATTGGTTTTGTTTTGTTTTATTTTCAGTTTTTAGCAATTATTAATAGAACTGCTATAAACATTCTCATAACACTTGTTCTGTAAATGTAGGTTTTCATTCCTCTGGGATAAATACCCAGAAATGGAATTGAGCCATGTAGCAAATGTACTTGTATCATTTTTTGAAAAAGCCATTTGAGGTAAGAGAAACCTGTTGTAACACCTACAGGAAGCCATCTTGGCTATCTGTGAAATAACACTTTCCAAAATATGCTGCCAGTGAAGAAAAGAGTGGTTTGCTAATGTCAGGCTAGGACACTCAGAATTTAGGAAGGCATCAGCAGAATCTCCAGACGTCCGTAGAAATCACGTAGAGCCTTCTTAATAGTCTACAGGAAAGAGATCAAGGCCCCAATCTACTGTGGCTTGTCATGTCATGAGTTTTTATGTGGCTGAGAACAGACTAGGCTCCTTAACTCCCAAACCATGGGAAAGAGCTGTTCTGGAAAGGCAAATGGAAATCTTCTCCCAAGAGAAGCCACAACCACAGTGGGAGTAGGGCTAACAATTACATGTTTTGAAGACAAAGAAATATAGGCCCTGTTTTGGACTTTAAGGATTTTTAAATGATGTACATGAGTATGCTTATCAAAATTTTCTCTGTTTCAATGTTTTGAAGTTATAAACACTAATTTTAAGTTTTCTGTAAATATTTAAACATGAATGATATCCTTCATAAATAGAGCATCATGTCAAGAAGTTGTGAGCCGTTGGTTTTATTCTGGGCATTTTGAGGTCATTTGATGTAACAAATGTTTAATGCTAACCAAATATTCCACTATATAAATAACTATACCTCAAGTTATACTAAACAAGATGAGGTATAATAGCTTATGAAGCCTCTATGTCTAAGAGCAATGTTCATTTACTATAAATAATTATTATAACTTATGTTTTACCATTAGTTGAATTCCTCATACAATGCTTTGTTTTAAGGTCTGCTGAGTTTGGCAGATAATAAAATATTTAAAATTCCAGTATTTTCCAACTGAAAAAGAGAAGCATAAAGGAATTCAATGGTCAGTAGAGGTATATTTAAAGATGACATTCCTTCCTACCTCAAACATAAGGTTTGTGAGATGGACTGCTATCCAAAGAAGCGTGAATTTAGTGGAGGAGGCAGTAGCAGAAAAGGGTAAAAATGATGAGATCGCTGTCCATCTGATCTAAAGATTGTTGATAGAATTACACAGAAATCATGTGAGGCTAAAAAGACTGCCATGGGGTTGTGGTGGTCTGGGTATCTGCTATGTATTTTTGGAACAGATCAATATCCGGCTCTGCCTGTGTATCTAGTAAGGATGCAGAAGCCAGCTGAGCTCCAGAGTGGTGACAGATGACGTTCTACTAGATCATTTACTTTCTTTGTAATCAATAAAAAGTAGTTTGCCATTTTTTTAATGAAGAAAATGACAAAAGCACCAGGTTAGAGAAAAAAAATAGAAAAGTTATACTGGGTAAAAAATAGAGACTCGCATTAAAGAGGAGAGGAAAAGGTAGTACTCCCAGCACAAGAGGGTACCGTGGAGAGCCTGGTCTCCATTACTTCTCTGATGGCAACTAATAATCTTGATGTTTCTTAAGGGACTGGCTTTGTATTTGCAGGATTGTTGATATTCATGTGCAATCTGTTGACTTAATGTTTAATGCTGTTTTATGGCAAACGATACATGTTTTCAGTGGCTTGAGGGACCCCTCAGTGATTTCTTATCTACTTTGTAAATACCAGTGTCTTATTCAGGTCCTTGTGTCATTAGTCACTGAAGATAATGTCCTGGACCCCAGGACTCATCTTCCTGGTGACCACTGTCCACAGTGTACCTGGGCAGAGAGGATATGGAGAGACCCCTTTATTAATCTGTAACGGAACATTAGCAGAATGAGACTAGTAGATGATAATACAGAGGGAGAAACAATTCAGGGGCAGGAGAATGGAGGGGAAGCAAATTTGAATTAAGGGTGGGTGAGGCCAGGGCTAGAGATAAAGTTCGAGAGTGCTGGAGCTCTGGGTTTGTACTCTGGTGGTGCCATGCAAAAGCCAGTGGCTTTCCCAGTGTTATCCCCCATGGTGGGTGTTGAAAACCGTTCCTCATTTTGCATGGAGGTGAGGCTGTCATTGCAAGGTAGAAGCTGGAGTGAGTAGGGACTCAGGGAATGGGGTGTGAAGACCAACGGTTTTGGCCAACAGTGGCAGCATGAAGAAGTGCTGTACTCCCATAGACAAATCCGGGTGTACAGACAGATCATAGACAGAGAAGAGCAAAAATTAAACCTGGGATACCAGTGCAAGCACTTATTAATTTATATTTTAATAGAAATTATTAGTATCAATACTGGTTAGTAGTTATATAATAGACTGATTGACTATCTGTGACTTCTTTTTCTACCTTGCCTTAATGATAACATTCTCTTTATGCCAGATGTTCTGGGAATGAATGCCTGGTTTTAATTCACTAGTTAACATTTTTTAATGTTGCTAGGTCAAGGTACTGTATATGGGCTGGGAGAGCTAGGAAAAAGAAACTGTGTGGAACAACTCTCTACTCGAGGGAGACACTTACATCACAGAGCTCTAGGTGAAAGTATAGGTGCCTTTTGATGACCAAGCATTCACACCAGGCATGCTAACTGGTTAACTATCTGTCATGTGAACTTCCCTCCCAACTCTTCTCAAGGGTCTTATTTCTCATTGCTGGAGAGAGTTTACTTGCCTTAAGAGACACACTGCTTCATTCGCAGTTGCAAACACATGAAAACAATTGAAATGCCACATACAAACACACATCACCATCCATTTATCCTGCAGACACATACCATTGTGAGTAGGGTAAGTACAAGTGTACTTACAACAAGATGTAACCTTTGTGAGTCCTGTTTGATACTAGATCATTATGTTGTTCATCTTTGGAACTGAGCTGATAAGAAAAGAGAGTTTTTAATATATTACTGCTGAATTTCTCCAGATTCCCTTTACATGAAGAAGCTGGACTCAAATTCCAACATTAAATTTAAAAAATTATGATATACCAATCATATTAAAGAAACTCCTGACAATAAAATCTCAGTATTCCTTAATTCCTGAAATACTATGTATTCATTTTTTCACAATGCTTTCTCATTTTTATCCAATGAAATGCATATTTTCATAGTTACATCTCTCATATATTCTGCTTCTCCATATTGGATTATAATTTTTTCATATTTTTTCTATATAGCTTTCAGATTCATAATTTTAATAACTAGTAATTATTATTTTAAGGCTGACAATGTCCCCTACCTAATTTAAGACAAAGAGTCTTGGCTATTTATGTACAGTTAGAGAATAAATACAACTATAATATAGCTATGGATATTCATAGGCCATATTGGAATAATGGAAATTTTTGGTTATATTACTATAACCAAGGCTAAGTCCTTGATTTGGCAGCTCAAGTACTTTAAAAATGGCTTTTGCTTTCATTGTGCTAAATATTAAATTTAGACATTACTTTCTGGTGGATAGTAATCATGTTAGATATATCTAGGATATAAGCAATTGTATTTTTAAATAAAAGAAGGAAAAATATGCCTAAACATGTTTGTGGTTCACCCATCACTAATCTCCTTAACACTGAGTCCTGCAACTCCAGTGAGTGTCTTGAGGAATGTTTTGAGAATCAGTAGGCCTTTGTACTTGACTCTTCAGCTAACTCTCTGGGTCGATGACAGCTGCTCTTGCAATTAGCCCTTCCCCTGACCTCATGGTCAACCACAATAGCCTTGGAGATTTCAGAAAGGGAAACTATTACTTTTTAGGTATCTGGACAAGTCCTGCATGTGTGCAAATTAATGGGGGAACTGTTTTCTGTGCTTTATTCTCCTCTCTTGGTTACAAATTGTCCCCATCCATATGTGACAGGCACATCTGGTTACCTACTCTAATGGGTGCAGAAATGGATCTAACAGGAAGGGGAAGCCATATAATACTCCCCAAGAATGTTTAAAAGAGGATTCTTCAGCATTTCATGGAAAACAGGAGTCTTAAGGGAACATCCTAGGTAAGTCATTATAGAAAAAGGAGAATTTGCTTGCCTGACTTGTCTCTCTTAGTTCTCTCTTAGAAGGTAGAAATATGTAGAATAAGAGAATACTAGGATGTGTCAAGGGTATGAAAATACAATACATGAAGCAGTTAAAGTCTTTAACAGGTTGCCATAATAGGTTTATAATTAGCCAAATTCCCTTTTCTTTCTTTATCATTGTTTAATCTTCCCATTTTATGAAAGGGTTGTAGGCTTTGAATGTCTACGCTCTTCAAGTCTGTGTCTGCTGAGTCCAGAAGGCAGACTGCAGCTCAGAATCTAGGTTGGAGTCATTGGATAAGTGATCCCATGAACAGGCCCAGCTCCTTTTCCACTTCGTGCTGTCCTTTCATTTCAAGCAGGTAGAGTTGTCTGTCATTTGTGAGAAATAGAGTTGAACTGGAGAAGGTCAGTCAATGAGCATGCCCACAGAAACTTGTTACATAAGAAACTTAGGAATCAAGAGAATTGATCAATGAGAAAGGAGGTGCTAACAGGGAAGTAGACTGAGTTACGGTTCTGGGAGTTGTGGGAGAAGGTGAAAGGGGAAACTGAAAGTGGAGCTGGAGAATGAGCCGGTTGTGAGGACTTAGTGGAACTGACGCAGGCAGTCAAAATGGTGAAAACATACTAAGGTGCAATTCCATAGTAAAGCATTTTTCTAAGTCTTTTCAAGCAGTGGTGACATGTATAATGTTCCTCAAAAACATCAAGAAGTTTGACAAAACTAACTCTAATCCCAACTATCCTTTAGTCTCAAAGGAAATAAAAAGAGAAATTACTGTTTTCCAGAAAGCCTATGGAAACAACATTCCAGGAACGCTGTTCACTTTCTTCTTGACCAGACTTCCGGCATCTTTCATAATTAAGAGGGTTACACAACTAACTTCCCCAATTATATTTTGTGTATTATGACAATCCTGCCTCATTTGCTTTTGAGGAAAAAAGAGAAACATAAGTTAATAAACAACAGGAAAATTGAATTGATAAAATAAGGACATTTTTATAGTACAGGCCAAATAACCCAAGAACATATTATGATAAAAAAGATCACAGCAAAAACATTCTTTAGAATAATAGTTTTTTCTACCCATTATAGTTGTCCCATTCTATGTGAGAACTCTGAAAAATTAGAACATGTTTTTCATATTTACTCATTGAACTGTTTTAGTTGCCAAAACACAGAGAGAAATCCATGCCACAAAGAATATGACTTTATTTTATTGGTGTGACAACGGGAGCTACCACATTACATAGAAAGTGTTTAATAAATGTTTGTCAAATTAAGTAAAAAAATAAAAGACGTGAAACCAGTATTTAAATATCACAAACGACTTTCAAATAAATGAAAATTTAAAAAACAGTTACAAGAGGGGGGAAGTGTCCCCGCCCCGAGGTATTTAACAAGGAGACCCGAGTATAGGCTAGCAGCAAGTCATTAAGGACAGCAGTCATTCCAGGAATTTCTGATGAAATTAGCATTTAAAAATATTTCCAGTAGAATTAAAATGTAAGGTCTCCTGTGAAACATCATTTGGCAATGGGCGGAGAGGTTTTTACCCGTGGAGGTCAGAGAGCATTCCCAGAAGACAGGAAGAACAGATAACTCTTTTATCTCGAGTCTCTCACGAACACTGCCGAGTTTTTGGCAGCTGCCTCTATTTAAACTACATCACATCAGTGCCTGAGAGATTTTGGATTTGTCTGAAGCTGCTGCTTTGACCGTATTAGAGATATCAAACCAATAAGACCATGGATTATTCAAATTGGTGTCCTTGAGTGATCTCGAGACCTTTTTAGCAGGTAACTTTTAAACGCCAAGAAATTTGACTTAATTAATGCTAACGGCATTGATATTTAATAAGAGTTTTCCTGTAACAAAAGTAGTTGTTAATTTCTTTAAAGTAGAGATGTAAGGTGTACACCAATGGGACTTACTGAAAGTCCATTTCTTTCCCATGACCCTAAAGGACATGTGCCAGTGTCCGGAGACATTTTTGGTGTTATGCCTGGGCAGGAAGGATGCTATGGGCATCTAATAAGTAGCAGCCAGGGATGCTGTTAAACATCTTATAGTGCTTACAACAGCCCATTTCCCCACAATGAAGAATGATTGGTCCAACATGTCTGTAGTGACACTATTAAGAAACTGTGATATATAAGGATACAGATTAATTATCATGCAATTGGAGGGAGCACCAGAATAAAGATGCTTGGAGATTTTGATTTATAGTCACAAAAAATTCTTACATAGTACGTTTCCCCTGTGCCTAAACTACTCCCTAATAATAAATCAGGCCTCTTCTGATGCTGCATTAACTGTTTAAAACCACTAGGGAGCTATTCAGTATGTTACTACTTTGGTGTATTAAATACAGCCTTAGGGTATTTAGAAAGGTATTGGAATTTTCAAAGGTACCTAATTTACAAGTGAGCATTAAGAAAACCAACACATGTGAAAGGGACATAAATGTAGTTAAAAAGGAAGACATAAACAAGCTCAAATGTTCAGAGGACAAAATCTTAGTTAGGTGTGTGTGTACTGCGTTAAAGGGAAGGGGGTCATTAGTCAGGAAGGGCCGGAGGTGAGTTTTTAATCTGGGTTTTCAAGAAAAAGAAAATGATAGATTAGTTAGGAGGACATTCTAGCAATTCAGTAGCCTTTATTAATGTAAAACAGAAAGTGGTTAATTGCTAATTCAATTTCCTAAGGGCTTTCAACAACTAGGAGTTGAAGAGAGATTAGTATCTACTGAGCAAAAACTATTTAAAATTAATACATCTTTTGATAAATTTTACATAAATTTTTATGATAACATTAATAAAATGTCCTGGATACCTAGAGTATGATTGATGACTTTAAGGTAAGTTTATATATGTATATATAAAATAATATTTTACAATGTCACAAATTTAGCCCACTAATTGCATGGGAGGAAAAGTTGACAAATCTCTACTGGTACTCTTTATTAAAAAGAATTGATAAGTTTTAAAGGTGGGCTCTGTAACCATGGGTCTAAAATACAATGGGAATAATTTTTGTTTTTACTTTCGAGAGACACTTCTGGAAAAAAGAATAAATTACAGCTCTTGTTAGACCCTGTTTCTTCCCTGACCATCTAGCAGGGTACTTTCTGCACATGTAGACAGAGATGGGAGGAAGACTCAGTCAGGTTTGTAATAACGTAGGAGAAAGAGTAAAATAATACAGTTAAGAGCAGATGTTCTATTTTATTTTATCTTCTAAATATGCTTTAGACAGTAACTTTGGTAGATATATTTTATTGTCAATCTAAATAACAAAGAGAGGCTCTCTAAAAAATTTTGGTTATTGGGGAATAGTGCATTGAAGTGAATACGCATGCCATGGTAAACTATGTGTGTATTCAGGTTGGTAAAAAAGACAAAGGGGCCAGGTACAGTGGCATATACCTATAATCCCAGCACTTTGGGAGGCCAAGTGGGGTGGATCACCTGAGGTCAGGAGTTTCAGACCAGCCTGATCAATATGATGAAACTCCATCTCTGCTAAAAATACAAAAATTATCTGTGTATGGTGGTGTGCACTTGTAGTCCCAGCTACTCGGGAGGCTGAGACAGCAGAACTGCTTGAACCCAGGAGGCAGAGGTTGCAGTGAGCCAAGATTGCACCACTGCCCTCCAGCCTGGGTGACAGAGCACAACTCTGTCTCAAAAAAAAAAAGACAAAGTGTTTTTTAAAGCAAATACATGAGGAGGACTGCATACTTGTTTTGAAATAATTATCCTTGGCAACAAAAGTGATGCCAGTCTGACACTGGACGGGCACTGGTAGGCAGTGGTCAGAAGCCTTTTTGTGATGACCTTTGCACAGTCTTTTGTGATGGTTTTTGTTGTCAGGTACACATGTGTGAAAACTAACTCTTCATAGCCTTCCTCAGCTCTAGCTGTTAGGGTTTTTCTAACGTTAGTGACTTCATTTTGATTCTGACAACTTTCACATTATTTTGGGGGGGAACTTGAGGGGCAAAAACAATTCATAACAGAATGTTTTTTTTTTAATTTTTTTATTGCATTTTAGGTTTTGGGGTACATGTGCAGAACATGCAAGACAGTTGCATAGGTACACACATGGCAGTGTTTTTTAGAGAAACATAAGAATTTTGGAATATCATGTCCTCTGCCAAAACCTGGCTAACATTTGATTTCCATGGTGGCTAGAACTCCAAAGACAACATGATGGTTAATACAGTGTCAACCTGATTGGATGGAAGTGTGCGCAGTATTGTTACTAAGTGTGCCTATGAAGGTATTGCCAAAGGAGATTAATATTTGAGTCAGTGGACTGGGAGAGGCAGACCCACCCTCAATCTGTGTGCGCACCATCTAATCGGCTGCCAGAATGGCTAGAATAAAGCAGCAGAAGAAGTTGGAAAGAGCAGACTTGCTGAGTCTCTGGCCTTCATCTTTCTCCATGCTGGATGCTTCCTGCCCTTGAACATCAGACAATGATTCCTTCAGATTTTGGACTCTTGGACTTATTCCAGTGGTTTGCCAGGGGCTCTGAGGTCTTTTGCCATAGACTGAAGGCTGCACTTTTGGCTTCCCTGCTTTTGAGGTTTTGGGACTCAAGACTGGCTTCCTGGCCCCTCAGCTTGCAGATGGCCTATTGTAGGACTTCACCTTGTAGTCATATGCGTCAGTACTCCTTAATAAACTCCCTTTCATTTATACGTCTATCCCATTAATTCTATCCCTTTAGAGAACCCTGACTTATACAGACCATATAATTGCCATAAAAGATTTCAACAGATCTGTGATGGTTCATTTTATGTGTCAACTTGACTAGGTTGGAGTTTGACCCAGATATTTGGTCAAACATTATTTTAGATGTTTCTGTGAAAGTATTTTTTAGATGAGATTAACAGTTAAATGAGTAGACTTTGAGCAAAGCAGATAACCCTCCATAATGTAGGCTGATCTTATCTAATAAGTTGAAGTCCTTAAAGCAAGGACTGATGTCCCTGGAAGAAAAGAGACTTTTGCTTCAGACTGCCTCTGTACTCAAGGTGCCACTCTTCCTGAGTCTCCCGCCTGCCAGCTTACCTTACAGATTTTGGACTTGTCCTCCACGATCCTGTGAAACAACTCTTTAAACTCTGTTTCTCTCTCCCCACTGCCTCTCTCTGTCACTGTCTCCTCTGTCTCTGTCTTTCTCTCTCTCTCTTGCTGGTGCCCTACTTACAATGGTTCAACTTAACAATTTTTTTGGCTTTATGGTGGTACCCATACTACCATTCTGGCTTTTGCTTTTAGTATAACATTCAATAAATTACAGAAGATATTCAACACTTTATTATAAAATAGGGTTAGTGTTGGATGAGGCTAATATTAGTGTTCCAAGCACATTTAAGATAGGCTAAGCAAGGATGTTTGGTAGGTTAGGTGTATTAAATGCATTTTTGACTCACAGTATTTTCAACTTACAATGGGTTTATTGGGGTGTAATTCTATAATAAGTCAAGGAGCATCTGTGTCCACACACACAGACACACACACACACACACACACACACACGCCCTAGTACTTCTGTTTCTCGAAAGACCAACCTAGAGTACGGCAAATCTATATATTACCATTCTTCACACTCTCTTTCCTTCCACAAATATTTGGTAAATGTTATTATGTAGAAGTTACTACAATAATGGCTGACCAAGATCAGACATTATACATGCTAATATAGAGCTACAGAATCTAAACTAAATAGACCATAAGGCAAGGAGAAATACTAGAGTTAAGGGGGAATATTTCATAATGATGAAAAGTCCATTAAAAACGGACTTTTGAAATATATCACAAATGTAATTTGCATAATCCTGATACCAGAGCTTCAAAACATGTAAGTGTAACTAATAGAATAAAAAAAGATCAATAGGTGAACCTGCAAACACAGCGAAAGACTTTAACACACCATTCTCACCATTTGACAGGGCAGGCAGACATGAAATGACCCAGGATATGGAAGATCTAAATAATTTACAAAGATCGGAAAATTAACAAAGCTGGCCTATTCCTGTAAATATTATTGTATGCATATTCTTTTCATGAGCACATAGAACATTTACAAAACTCAACCATATAGTTAGCCATAAATTTAGCCTCAATTGTTTTTCAAAATTTGGGATCGTTCAGGATATATTCTCTAATTATATTGGCAGTAAGCTGAAACTAAACAATTGGAAACCCCAAATCACCTAAACAGTAAAGAAAACATTAAACAATACATTTCATCTTAACACATGAGTTATAGAAGAAAACAACATAAAAATAGGATTTTCTTTTTTCCTGAGAGCATATTATTCTGCAAGTATCTGGAAGCCTGGATATATTGGGTTTTTTGGATCTGAGAAGTAGAGTCTTCTGTCAATTCTGCAAAAATTTCAGTGATTGTTTTTTCAAATATTGCCTGTCTTAACTGGAACTCTGCATATATATTAGACCTCTAGCTCTATCCTCCCTGGCTCTTAATCTCTCTCTCTCTCTTTCGAAAGAAAGGAAAAGAAAGAAAAGGGGGAGAGAGAATAGGAGTCTCGCTCTATTGCCCAGGCTGGAATACAATCCAAAAATAGGTATCAAAAACCTCCTTTATGCCGATAATTGTGCTTAACAGCAGAGACAGGAAGGAATAAGGGAAGAAAATGACGAACAAACAGCCAACCAATATTTCATTTAAGTCTGTGAAATGCTATGCAAATGCTGAAGAGTGATTTACTTCCAATTATGTGGTCACTTTCAAAATAGGTGTAATGTGATACTGAGAAAAATGTGTGTTCTATGGACCTGGGATGAAGAATTCTATAAATATTCACTGAGTCTACTTGTCCCAGGTCTGAGTTCAAATCATAGATGTCCCTGTTAATTTTCTATCTAGTTGATCCGTCGAATATTAACAATGTGGTGTCAAAGTCTCCCGCTATTATTGTGTGGGAGTCCAAGTCTCTTTATAAGTCATTAAGAACTTGTCTTATGTATCTGGGTGTTCCTATGTTGGATGCATCTATATTTGTGATCATTGACTCCTGTTGTTGCATTGATTCTTTTATGTAATGTTCTTCTTTGTTTATTTTAGTCTTTGTTACTATTTATATTTATATTTTAAGGTGAGTGGTACATCATATCAAAAATGCAGCCAAAGGAATACTTAGAAAAAAAGTACACTTGAAATGCACATATTACATAAGAAGCCTAAAATACTTAATCCTCTTTTTTAAGCCATGACAACAAAAATACCAAATTAAGTAAAGAAAATAAATTACAAAGATTAAAAAGATAAATTAATTTAAAAATACAGAAAAAAATTGTACCATACAAAATTTAACAAAGCAAAATCTGTTTAAAATATAATAAAATGGTAGCTCTCAAGGAAGGTAGATTAAAATATAGAGTTTCAATATAAATATTAGAAGCAACTCTCACTACAGATACTGTAGACATCGAAATGTTATTAAGAATAAGAGTTGCAGTGTTATGACAATTTGGATTAAGTTTTAAAAATTTTTTTTGAAAAAAGACTTACCAAAACTGACAAAAAATTCCTGTAAGAAATTGAAACTTATTAAAAACTTCCTCATATAAATAATTCTGGGTTTATTTGGCTTCCCTCATTCTTCCAAACACATTGGTAGAAGTAACACTGATCTTGTGCACATTTCTCCAACAAATGAACAAGTATTTAACACATTTACACTGAAAACTCAAAACATTATTGGGAGAAATTTTTAAAGACTTAAATAAATAGAGGATATAATATGTTCATAGACTGGAAAACTCAATATTATAAAGATTTTTATTCTCCACAAATTATGCATTTGATATCATACTAATAGGAAATGGTAAAATCTTTCTAAAATGCACATGTTGATGAAAAGTGCTTAAGGCAATCTTAAATTTCAAAGTTGGGAGACTAACAGTAAGAGATAATAAGACTGAACCAGGCTGCAATTATAGCAGTTTTGTACTGGTGCAAGGAAAGACAAACAGACTAATGGTACTGAATAGAGTATATGAATCAATACGCATGTGCAAACACCTGATTTACCTCAGAACGACACTAGTGTGCAATAGAAAAGACAGCCTTTTCAATGAACAATGCTGGATCAATTTGTTATCCACATGGATTCATAACATGTGCCTTGGATTCTATTTTATATCATATTCAAAATGCAACTCCAGATGGATTGCAGGTTTAAACATGGAAGGGGAAACAATAACGCTTTTAGATGAAAACACAGGAGCACATTCTTGTGACCTTGGTATTGGCAATGATTTCATAAATAGGACACAAAAGGGTCTTACTGTAAACAACCAAACAAAAGAAGACAGATCAAAGACCAATTTATTTTAACAACAAGAACTTGTGTTTATCAAAACACATCACTGAGTAAAAATACAGCCTCAAAAGTGGTTGAAGTTATTCTCAATATGTCTATCTGGCAATAAGTTGCATCTAGAATATGTAAACAATCCTGACAAATTAATAAAAAAAGACAGACCATAGAATAAAAAAAAGTCAAAAGAGACTTGAATAGACCCTTAAAAACAGATGATTTTAAATGATAAATATATAAGGTGTTATATTTATTACTCATTAGGGAAATGCCTATGAAAACCATAAAGTGATAAAAACCGAATATCCGTCATAATAGCCAAAATGAAAAAGACATTAAATGCCAAGTGTTGACAAGGATGTTGAACAACTGGAGCTCACATATACTATTCATGGGGGTATAAGTGGTTTAGCTTCTTTGTATCTTCTATAGATAAACATACATAAATCTTTTAAGATCCTATTATGTATGCAGCAGCCCCACTCTTAAGTGCATATGCAGAAGAAAGGAGCCCAGTCCCAAACTAGAAACTGCTCAAATGCCCATCAATTATAATATGGATGAGGAAATTGCCATATATTCATACAATGGAATTACACAGTAAGAATGAACAGGCCAAGTGTGGCAGCCAAGACTGTAATCCCAACTTTAGGAAGCCAAGGCTGGAGGACTGCTTGAGCCCAGGAGTTTAAGACCAGTCTTGGGCAACATGGCAAAACCCTGTCTGTACAAATAAAAACAAAAATTAGCTGGGCTTAGTGGCACATACCTGTAGTTTCAGGTAATTGGAGGCTGAGGTAGGAGGATTGCTTGAGCCCAGGAGGTTGAGGCTGCAGTGAGCCATGATCATGCCACTGTACTCCAGCCTGGGTGACAGGATGAGACCCTATCTCAAAAAAAAGTAATAATAATATGCACTCACATAAACAGTATCAATGAATTTCACCAATAAAATACTAAATTTGAAAAAGTCAAATGCAAAAGAACACATGCTATAATGCTTCCAATTATTTACAAAATACAAAATGGCAAAGATAATCTGGTAGAAGTCATAATGGTTTAGCTGGTTTAGGATTGTGGTTCAGGAGGGAAGGGGAAGCACTAAAAGGAAGGCAGCAGGAATATTGCTGGGGTGTTGATAATAGTATGTTTCTTGAACTGAGTGCTAGCTACACATGTGGGTTCCATCTGTAAAAATTTCCCAAACTGAGCACTTGTAATGTATTCATTTCTGTGTATTTATGTTATTTTTTTAAGTATTAGGACAAATACCTAATGCATGAGGGGCTTCAAACCTAGAAGACAGGTTGATAGGTGCAGCAAACCACCATGGCACATGTATATCTATGTAACAAACCTGCACATTCTGCACACGTATCCCAGAACTTAAAGTAAAATAATAATAATAATTTAAAAAGCAGTAAGCTTAAAAATCAGAAACAAAACAAAAAAACAAAAGCAATAAACCTTGGCTCTGGAGGTCAGAGTACTTGGGTCTATATCCCGCACTTACAAGCTGAGTGATCTTGGGCAGGTTATTTATCTGTACTGTGCTTGACTCTTTATACGGAAGGTAACCCTAGAAGAGTACTTAGTTTCCAAGCTGTAAGGATCAACTAGTGATGCATTTAAAACACACAAAACACTTCTCGAAAGAAGGTGATCCTCAAATATTGGTTGTCAAAGAGTGGCTCATAGGCGATTTAGCTAGAATTCAGCTAACGTTTACTCACCTAAGAGGGAATTCAATTATATATAGATTGGCTCTCTGACAGAATTTTAGAAGACAAAGTCTGCAGATGAGCTATGAAATAGAACATCTTATTTTATTTTTCTCCTAGGGTAAACTGATTGATTAAATAGACCAAGGAGGGCAATTTTCCCTTGAGCAGACTGGAAGAGTTATTGGGGAAAGAAGAGGAGGTCTTTGAAGGTTTTCTAAGAAACTTCTGCTCTGTAGGTGGAAGACTGGATGGGTCCTTATGTGAATGCCTCCTACTTAAGCTAAAGCTGCAGCTTCTCTGTCATTGTGATTCTCATTTTCCTCTTCGAGTCATCCTCAGCTTCCAAAGGAACTAAGATGACCATGAAGACTTCTATCTGTTTTAGAAGTGGTATAATCAGCTGCTTATATGTCAGCTCAGGATAATGACTATGTAGTATCCTGAAGCACCTGCAAATCAAATAGCAGAGAAAAGCAAGGAATAGGAGTGATATTATAAGAAATGTTTAGGACTTATTCGGTTTCAGTTTTTTGGTTCACCAAGGCATAATCAAAAGAATAGTTCTAGTGAGGCATGGTAGCTCCCGGTGCTTTAGGAGGCCAAGGCAGGAGTATTACTTGAGCCTAGGAGTTTGAAGTTAGAGTGAGCTGTGATCACACCACTGTACTTCAGCCTGGGAGACAGCGCAAGACTGTCTCTAAGAATCACTTTGGCTGACTTTAGATAATCAGATGACTGTTCATCTTAGTTGATTAATAGTTTTACTTCCCAAATTGCTTTCCCAGATAAAGCAAGATATTTTAGTAATTGCATCTCCACTCTTGACGACCAGTCTGTATGACTGTAGGCAATTTTATTGCCTAGAACTACTCTATTTGGTTAATACATACTGCTCTGTATTAGGCCTTTAAGACTTGTCCTGTTTCATTTTCTATCTGGGCCAGAATAAGAGATAAATTTCAAAACACATTATTTACTTGGGGAAATCCTAGACAAGGTAGAATTTATTACAAGCCAGTGAATTCCAGTGTCTTAGACTTCTTCTAAGAAATGAATATAGGAAAGGTGTGGTGGCTTATGCCTGTAATCTCATCACTTTGGAAGGCCAAGGAGGTGGATCACCTGAGGTCAGGAGTTCAAGACCAACCTGCCCAACATAGTGAAATCTTGTCTCTACTAATAATACAAAAATTAGCTGGGCATGGTGGTGGGCCCTTGTAATCCCAGCTACTTGGGAGGCTGAGGCAGGAGAATTACTTGAAACCAGGAGATGGAGGTTGCAGTGAGCCAAGATGCTGCTGCTGCACTCCAGCCTGGGTGACAGTGCAAGACTCCATCTGAAAAAAAAGAAAAGGAGAAGAGAAGGAAAAATAAGAGAAATGAACGTAGTTTTATCTGAATGAATGAAATACAAGCAACATGTTCTGGGCTGATGAACACATCGCTGTGCGGGAAGATGGCATGCTCTAATTCCATAGGGACAAAGCACCTATGCTCAGGACCCTTCCTGACTTTACTCTGCATATACTTCTTTATCTGGCCATTCATCTGTATCCTTCTTTATAATATTCTTTATAAAAAATTGGCAAAATGTTTCCCTGAATTCTTTGAGCTGTCCTAGCAGGTTATCAAACCCAAGGAGAGACAGCCGTGGGAACCATTTATAGCCAGTCAGTCAGAAGCACAGGTCACAACTGCCACTTGTGTCATCTGAAGTGACGGGCAGTCTTGAAGGATGGAGCCTTTAACCTGTAGGATCCAATGCTACCTTCGGACAGATAGTGTCAAATTGAATTGAATTATAGGACATCTAGTTGGTGTCCACTGAATAACTGCCTCTTGGTAGGGAGAAACTCTAAACCTCCAGGCACAGAAGTGTTCTGTGCTCTGTTGAGTGTGAGAGTAGGAAAAATTGTTTGGTTTTTCTATCTTATACACAGCTAGAGAGAAAAATAATAAAATATAAGAAAGAAAATAAAACATTAGACATTATGATCATTAAGATCATGGATTTTGATTCAATGGTCTTAGAAAGATGTCTACAACCAATATAGTCTTGATCTCAGATACTTGAGCTAACTGTCTACTACTGAGTCGAAACTCTTCTGAGGCATTTTAATGAGTCTCAGCTCTAGATCTCCAGGTGAAATGAATGTCTAGATTATAAAATCTGTAGCATATTTATATTTGGAATGCTGTGTGCATTTGGAATGCTGAGAGATATGTGGTAGAGTTGAAGAATTGGTTAATGTAATTGAAATGTTTCTTTCTAATGTGATGCCAAGACTGACTTCAACTTGTGTCTTTTCTATATATCCAATCTCCAGTTTGTGTATCAGATAGGGATGTGTCTGGTTGTATTACTTTTGGAAGGGCAGCTTACCCCTCTGGGGCATGAGGCAATGTACATAATATTCATTTTTTTATAATACCTAACAAAATCAGAATACAACACGGTAAACTCTGTCAAGTTCTTCAGTTGCCACTGCTGATAGAAAAAGCGAGTTTACATAGTCCTTAATGCCCAGAAAATACTTGCCAGTGGTGCTTATGGGCTACAGCATTTGCTCCGAGATAACTTTACTATGATGTATCTCATTTTTATTATTATTTTCACATTGCTCTAATATATCAATTTTTGGAAACAATAAACATCATTCTCTTTGTTCTGTGTTTAGTAGTGGTATTTTAATTTACAAAATATAGTAAATCTCAATCACTGAAAATGTCAAATTCTAGAAAATGTAGGCTTCCTATGGGGCATAGTGGCTCGTGTACATAATCCCAGCACTTTGTGAGGCCAAGGTGGGTGTATCGCTTGAGCCCAAAAGTTTGAGACCAGCCTGGGCAAGATAACAAGATCCCATCTCCTAAAGTAAATTAATTAATTAAATTTTTAAAAAGAGAAAAATGTAGCATTCCTACATTGTTATCTGATGTTAGCATTGTTCTCAAAAATTGTTGGCCAAAGATTCATTTGATAAGTTCAGGTTTTCCGAAATAGATGACTCTGATGCTTCAGACAATTCTGACATGAGTTCTATTTAGAAATAACTCCAAAAACAGTTTTCATATTTTATTGTCACCTTAAAAATCAGTCAGATTTGCTTCAGCATTGTATTTATCCATTCTCACACCACTATGAAGAAATACCCAAGACTGGGTAAGTTATAAAACAAAGAGGCTTAATTGACATACAGATCAGCATGGATGGGGAGACCTCAAGAAATTTACAGTCATGGCAGAAGGGGAAGCAAACATGTCCTTCTTCACAAGGCAGCAGGAGACAGAAGAGCTGAAGGAAATGGAGGAAAAGCCCCTTATAAAACCATCAGATCTCATGAGAACTCACTCACTTTCATGAGAACAGCATGGAAGTAACTGCCCCCATGATTAAATTACTTTCTGGTAGGTCGTCCCACAACATGTGGGAATTATGGAAACTACAATTCAAGATGAGATTTAGGTGGGGAAACAGCCAAACCATATCAAGCCTCAAAGAACATGTTTATGTAAAATTAAATGAGTGCTGGCAGTGAGCTGCATTTTTTTTTCTAAATAGGAAAAAGGTTAAATTCCTTTTTCTCTTATTTTCATGTGGTAGCAAAAAGTAATTTTTCCAAAGACTGCTTTTAGTATGAACTTATTTTCACACAACCAAAGCAGTAATTTAAATAGCTGTTTCACTACCACATGCCATGTATATCCAAATCCTTGAATAACTGTATTTTTAGTGCTTTCGGCTTTTCTAGATTAGAGAACCCATTCCAGATTTCTTCCATTTCCTCCATTTCTTGCTTTGTTGCCTGCTCTCCACTGACAGTTCCAACTCTCTACCAATAAGGGCTTTGATCGCAAACAACTAACTCTGACTAGTTTAATCAGAAAAGAACTATATAGGGAAGATATTGGGTAGTTCAGAAAATCAACAGGAAACCAGGCAAACACGGTTTTAAAAATTGGCAGAAACCAAGGGCAGCCAGGAAGACAGACAAGACCCCACAACCTGATTAAAACTACCCTGGGCCTGGCCCCATCATGGCGACCACACTGTAACTATTACTATCACTACTGCTGCTGCCACCATTGCTGGATAATGTCCACCAATGCCAGCACCACTGCCACAGAACCACTTGGTGGATATGAGAGGTTTTTTGTCCCTGCCTCTGTGCATCACTCCATTTAAACTCAAAGTTGAACATGGGAGCACTGGAGTGTCTGAACTTAGATTCTGCATGTGAGTTGTACATACCAGCAATTTGGAAAAGTTGAAGGCACAAAGTGATATTCTACAAATATTAGAGGAAGTTTTAGATACTGCATGAAAAAAATGACAAATTTCCACTATTTAACCTGCAACAAGATTTTATGCTAGAAGATTTTAGGCTAGATTGAAAAATAGATACATAGAATTATGCATGAATATATACACACATACATAAAGGAGAAAAATATTTCAGGCTTTGGGAGAAGAGCCATAGAAAAGATATATTCTCTTATTTATCTGCTTAAATTCATCTATGCCTCTCATCTCTTTTCTATGTTTACTACCACATATAGTCCTGGCAACACGGCAAGCTCTGTAAGAGAAGAGAATATATCTTATAAATCTAGCATCTCCTTTAACTCCAAACAGATGATGCTGTAGAGAATATGTCCCTGATAAGTAACTATTGATTTATTGATCCTTTATGTCAATATCTCCTTGAGCACCAATTGATTCATAAGCAAAAAGAAAGGCTGAGATGTTAGAAGTAACCCACAACTGTGAAGAAAACCATGGATATCAAGGGATGGGCAAGTTCAGAGAGTGTGGCATTGAAACTAGTAGGTATGAAAAAGACTCATGGATTTCTGTCTTTGAAATCTAAGAAAGAATAAATGAAAATCATAACCATTAAGAACTGAGAATTGAACCTAGTTGTTTCATTTCTTTAAAAGCATACTCAATGCAACTATAATATCTACTTAAAATAATACCATACTTGACTAACTTAATAACATGCACTGTTTTCCCACAGGAACATAAGGAAAGAGATGCTATTTTATTCAAAGCTGAAACCAGACCCACCTGCTATTAAATATATATGTAAGTTTAACTTATAGATCTAGACATCTAAAGTAACTAAAGGACTCTCGTAAAGTACTTGTATTGGCATACTTCATGGCCTCCATTTTGTGCCTGCAATTCTGTACTAATTGGTATTGACCAGCAAAATTATACATATTCCCTTCACCCCAAATGATAGCTTTGCTCACACAACTAAGGCAAAACAGTGGCAAGTTATTTCAGCATTAGGCCCAATTATATTTTTTCAAGAAAATTCTGAAAGGACAAATTCTTATAAAAGAAATAAACTGAACCCTTAAAAGCCCAAGAACATTTCTTAATTAAAATGTCATTGCTTGAAAAATTCAATTATGCTTTAATGTTTACTCAGCTGGCTCTATTGACCTATAAAGATGTACTTCACCATGATGGCAATATTGAATGGTCTAGAATTTTAATATATAGAACTTATTAGTGCTTATGGAAACCAAGAGGCAGATCAGCAAGTGTCTAAATGACCTAGGTCATAGTAAAAGTTTTAAGAGAGAAAAGGCAAAGATAAAATAACTTGGATCCCTTATAGTATTGATTATTAAAAGGAAAAAATTACTCAACAAGAAGCCATAAAAGAAAGCATGCTAATATTCTCATATATGAAAGTCAATTTGTATATGTTTACAAAGATGTTTGAATGTCAAACCTGGTGGGTGGAGGTGAGGTGTACATTGGGAGAGAAGAGTAAGACTGGTAATAATGGCAAAGCTGTGTCTTCAGAAGGAGCATGGCAGGATTACCCACAAAGAAAGCATGCCATGAAGACTGAAGATGGGAATGGTATCACGGCTAGTTGTGATGGAGGTGGTCCGGACCAGATTGTTATATTCTATTTCTCATCCCCATACTAGATTCCAAGAGGGTGGATACCCACAGGAATCTCTAAGGATATAAGACACAGTTTGTTACTAGATAGCATTTGTGTTCAAATCACCATAGGATATTCTACACTTGAGAAGGTGAAATGAGCTTAATAAGCCCCAAGGCTCTCTTTACTTTTTTACTGCAAGTTCAGATTCAGGGTTCTGGTTCAGAAACAGGGTCCTGGTTCAGAAACAGGTGCAAGTGGCCTCTGTCATTGTTCCTTTTACCCAGGCCAGCCCTGGAAATTGGCCCTCTGCATTTCTGCATTGTGAGATGTGTGCAAAAGCACCAGAGCACTGCAATTGACTTGAAATAGATGTGGCCCTCTCCACACACCTTTTCCCATGGACCTGCCTGTGATTCCTACATGGCCTTCCTCAAATTGGCAATGTTCGATAATCTAGGCCACTGGTTCTTAAATTTAGCTGTATATTGCATCACCTGAGGAAATTTTTTCTTTTTTTTTTTTTTGAGAGGGAGTTTCACTCTGTTGCCCAGGCTAGAGTGCAGTGGCATGATCTTGACTCACTGAAACCTCTGCCTCCTGGGTTCAAGCAATTCTGCCTTAGCCTCCCAAGTACCTGGGATTACAGGCATGCGCCACCACACCAGGATAATTTTTCTATTTTTAGTAGAGACGGGGTTTACACCATGTTGGTCAGGCTGGTTTTGAACTCCTGACCTCGTGATCTGCCTGCCTCAGCCTCCCAAAGTGCTGGAATTATAGTCGTGAGCCACCGTGCCCGACCAGCCCACCTGGGTAAATTTAAGAACTACTGATCCCTGGGCCCCACTTCCAGAAGTTCTTATTTAATTGGTCTGAGTAATGGCCCTAGCATCAGTTAAAAGCTCTCCAGGTGATTCTAATAGGTAGCCAAGGGTGAGGACACCTGACCTAGGTCAGAGACAATACAACAGTTGCAAGCCATGGAGGGACCAATAAGAGCACCTGCAACATGGAAAGACAGTGAAGAGAAAGATATGAATAATAATGAAGCAAATGACAGCAAACCATGTAAAGGAGTTTTTTTATTTCTTTGCTGCACCATGGAGGACCATTCAATACTAATTCTGACTGCCTAATCTATTTTTTTTAACCCAGACTCAAAGTGGTGAATGGATAGTTCCACTGCAATCAAACTGTTTTGGATGTATGAATGTTTGGTTATTGGCCTTTTCACTTTTATTCAAAAATACAGCCTCTTAACTTAATATACTATCATCATACTCTGTAAGAAAATTGAGACCTGGTTAAAATAAATGAAAAGAGAAAAATCTATCCCTTGAAAGAGTAATCTTTAGCAAGTACTATAGGCAGTCAGAATTAATCAGGACAACTTTTTAAATAAACTTTTTTCTAGCGTTATCAAATAGGAACTGACCTCTATGATAAAAAATAGCTACAGGAAACATGATGAGATAAAGAAACTATATAATATACTTTGGGTGGCAGGAAATAAAACTAAAACTGGCCTAAACAATGAAGGAGCTTGTATTGGTTGATTTTTACATTGCTTTAAAGAAATACCTGAGACTTGGTAATTTATAAAGGAAAGAGGTTTAATTAACTCACAGTGCTGCATGGCTGGGAAGGCCTCAGGAAACTTATGATCATGGCGGAAGGAGAGGCAGCCACCTTGTCCTTACGGTGGCAGGAGAGACAGAGAGTGTGTAAAGGAGGAACAATTAGACACAACACTTATAAAATTAGATCTCATGAGAACTTCCTATCATGAGACCAGCATAGGGAAACTGCCCCAATTATCCAATCACCTCCCACCAGGTCCCTTCCTAAACACAGAGGGATTATGGGGATTATAATTCAAGATGAGATTTGAGTGGGGACACAGAGCTAAACCTTTTTCGAGATGTATTGGGTTATATGTAATGGGAAATCTAGAGGTATAAGAGGTTTTAGCTGTAGTTTGGTCAGGATTTCAACTTGATTTCCCTATTGTTTTCAGTTCTGTTGTCTTTTTTGTCATGGTTTTGTCCTCAGGCTAACTATCCTTATGGGGTCAAAATGGCAGACAGAAACTATAGGGAATCTCTTTGCTTAATGTTTTTCATTTGCAAGAAATTGTATCTTTTGGCTCTGCTCCTGAAGGCATCAAAAAAGTTCTTATATTTTTGTTTCAGTCCCCAGAAAACAGCTTCTAAAATCTTTTGTCTCAAATTGGACCACATATTCATCCCTGAATCCACTACCAAAACTAGCAAAATGGAATGGCTTGAGCAAGACAGGGCCTACTCCTGAATCTGGGGGTGACATTAGGCTTTGTAAAATTATATGAGACCCCAGATGTAAATTTTTTTAAAAACGGAAATGAGAAGATATGGGGCTGGGCACATAGCAGGCATAAGTATAAAATAAATTTCTAACAGTGAACCAAGGTTCCAATTTAAATTCTACAAGTTTTGTGTCCTTGGTAAAGAAGTCACTTTTATTGTTAAAATGAGTGTACTTGATAAGGTGATCTGATTTCTAAGGTCTTATTAAAACCTGAAATCTGAACTTCATATATCTAAAATATCTTGTGCCTGAGATACTGGCTTTCAGTTCTATTTTGGGGGACACCTTTAAAGAAATAGATTTGATTTATGATCTGGGGCAATATTGTCAAAGGAAGTTAGAAGAACATTCCACTCTCCTTTGGTAACACAGGCACCTCTGGTCTTTTTCGCATCTACTGATGGAGTCAACTATTGGCTTCTCTTTTATTATTTCTCTGGGTGACTGATAAATGAGGGCAATTTCTCTGACTTGTATAAGAAAGGATTTTCTTATATTTGTTTTATGACTTCCTAGAATGATTCACTTTGCTACCACCATTCTGTTGCACTTGCAAAATGTTATGTGACACTGCTATGGTAAATTTATTGAGGCTCTCAATTTTAATTAGTTTTTTTTCTCATATTTTCTCTGAAAAGTTAATCCTCTTTTAATGAAATTGTAAAATATAAGCAAATCTTACATGACACTTTTATCACCTGCTCATTTGAGATCAAAAGTCTAACTGTATTGCCTTCTAAACTTCTACCAAATTTTAAGTGCATATTAAAATGGTAATTTTTATCTCAGATCAATGGTTGAGCTTTAATTTGAGCAAAATAAAACAATGCAGATGATGGTTTATTGTTGTATTTCAACATGTTTTATAGTACTAAGATATTATTATAGTGATTTTATCATTGAAGTAAAGTAGAAAGCAGATTCTTAACTTGAAAACTTAATGGGTCTAAATTTTCCATCAGAAAATAATCTACCAAATAACATCTTCATAATGAAAAAGGGATTTACTCTCATCTCTCTCCCAAGTTTTATGATGTAAAATAGTACCCACTGTTACATGTGAGTGATTGTAAAAATCTAGCACATGTGAGAGTTTCCTGGAATAATAGTACCATGACTTTAGCTTTGTGCTAAAGAAAATATTTGCACTCTAATGTCTCTTTTAACTTTTCCAACTATCTCTTACATTTAAGACCTGAAATGGCATTTTTGGCACTATGAATGGTGCAGTGGTATTCTCCATTTAATTTGGGCACCCAGTTTATATTGTTTTAACTTTCTTCTTTATTTATGATCAAAGTATAGGCTCACTTTGTAGCCTTATGTTGACAATTTACAGCCAGCTCATAAATGCCCCATCTTGCGATTTATGGTGGGCCTCCTACTTGCTGTCCATGACCTCTTTCTCCCAGGTCCCCACTCATTGCTCATCTCAGGCAACAGTTGAAATTCATTAGCTTAGGTACCTGTTGGAAAAGAAAAGCCAGCGTTTAAACAACGTCTGCATTATCTCCAAGCTCTTGAAGCCAGTACGTCAAAGGAGTGAAAGATAACAATTTGCAATGATTGGGTCGGCCGACTGCTCAGAATAAGACTGAACTTTGTTGATAAATGTAGCTAACACTCGTCAGAGGAAAAATAAAAGGCAAAACTAGTGTTGGTAATGAAATTAATTGAGAAAAAGCCAGTCTAACTGTCAAACTAGAAGAACCTTGAGAAGAAAGTCAGCTTCTAAAGGTCAATACTCAGCGTGCTGTAATCTTTACCATCTGTGTTCAGGCTGGTAAGATTCTGAGACTGTCATATGTAGTCTTTTTTTTCTGAAAATAACAGACAAGGGAAAAAAAGGCTTGCCCAACAGGGAACCTGGATGTACTTAGCTGGATAGAAAATGAAAACACTATATGGTATAAACTTAAGATGACCCTTCATTTTCCTTCCCCTTGACCTACATGGGTCCACAGATAGTTTCAGAAAAGCGGTGCCATAGCAAATTGAAATAATTCAGTCATCAATGAAATGTAATGTTATATTTACAAGGTGGAACACTAGGCAGCTTGATTCAATATGAACACCCTCTATCGCCTGACTCTATTCTGATGAAGGCTAACAAGGCCATCTCCATGTTTTCCTAGTAGGAAAGTTCTTTTAAATAAGAGGAAAATGGACCTGTTTCTCTTTACCTGAAGATTTAACAAATATATTAGAAATCTAGAATGTTATGATTCTATATATAGTGGCATAGCTTACTCTTGTTAGAACAATATCTGGAGGTTTGGTATTGCATAGGCTTTTTAGAAGACTTATACGAAATATATCAGATGTTTATTGCTACAAGAGATTATTTTATGCACTCTCATTTCTTAAATCAGTAGTGTTTTCACATAATGGGAAATGATTAATATATAAATAAAAATATAGAATATTGATATACATATAAATATATATGAATGTATATGTGTATGTATATGCATATGTAACAATTACATATTATGTATTGTTATTGTTAAATTATCATTATAAACTTTAAATGATTCTATTGAAATTTTGTATATTGTAATTAAAGCACAAAATACTCTTGTTTTACCTCCCTCCATTATTCAAAGCTCTTGAAGTACAATGTTTCCAGTATTGTTCACAAAATATCAATTTCTATTTTTTTCTAAAAATTTAAACTTTTAGAGATTTTCAGCTCTAACTTTTCCTGTGTACTACCTCCATCTCTAGATGACCTCATCTACAGAGCTCATTTTTTATGCATACGACTTCATTTTATACTCAACATCCTGAGGATTCATGAATACACATATGACTTTAAAGATCCATGATACTGTCTTATAATGAAACGTTTCCCCTCTTCATTGGTGCTATTTTAACCATGATAGGGGTGGCAGGTTTGACTAAGTATGCTGGCATCTGAACTCCATAAATAAAGCTTCAGGTTAACTGATTTGTTTTTCTCTTCTGTGATTTCCTTGATTTGTTTTAGAAACACAAAAAAAAAAGGAGTTTCTAGTCTCTGCAACATTTGTCACTGCTTCCACAGCCTCCCAGGAAAACAGGATCCATAAAATCTCAGACATAAAAAATAATAACACTCTCCAAATGCTAGTTAATAAAATGCTCCGCCTCTTAGGAGAAAGAGATACTTTATTTGTATTCATTAGGGTGACCTAACCACTCACTAGCACACTTTATTATACCTCTCCTGTGTGATGTAATAACTTGAGCACATGAAAATAAAGCATGCAGATCGCATTGCTTTCTCTCTTCATGTATTTAAACACAGGTACCCTTTGTCACTCCCTCTTCCTATCCTCCCTTTTTATTTCCTCCTCTTACTCTTCTCTTTGTTTCCTTCTCTTTCTCCTCCATGATCTGCCCACCAAGCCTCCCCTAACGAGCCATTCATTTTTATATTCTGAAGACAATCCTGTTTGTTAAAGCCCCTGTGAGATTACTTGAGTGAGTTACGTTTATTTTCTTGTTGTTGCTTTGACATCGTGGGTTACATATTACTCATTTCAACTGGTTTATGTTGACCTAAAGACCTTTTCTTTTCGAAAGAATGCATTGCTTTATAACTAATTTGCAAAGAAAAAAATTATTGCAATTAATGAATATAGAACCCAGAATGAAAAGCTCTTCTAGAAAAAGAAAAATAGAGAAAGAAATAAACGTTTTACACAAAGCCTGCTAAATAAACGTCTCTCTCCTTAGTTTTAGGAAAAGGAATGTCACCATTAACAAATGATACTACTCTGAGCCTATTATGTTGAATATTATATGTCACTGTCAATCACTTGGCAATCCACAGGGCAATACTTCTCCATAACAACTGCCAACTTCAGTCAATATATTTGCATCATTTTACTTTAGAGGCTTATGAAATGCAAGTAAACATTCTACCAATAGTGCTTCTTATTTAATTAGTTCTGCCTGGTGGATATTCTCTTTCTTCAGCAAGGCCTTAGAAGTAAGAATTTCAATTCCAAGCCTGATTTGGTACTTGAATTCTTTGCATTGCTGACCCGTTGCTTTGAGGTTGTGGACCAAGGAGATAGGAATTAAGACATAAGAAATAAGACCCTTTTGGCCGGGCGCGGTGGCTCAAGCCTGTAATCCCAGCACTTTGGGAGGCCGAGGCGGGTGGATCACGAGGTCAACAGATCGAGACCATCCTGGTCAACATGGTGAAACCCCGTCTCTACTAAAAATTACAAAAAATTAGCTGGATACCGTGGCGCGTGCCTGTAATCCCAGCTACTCAGGAGGCTGAGGCAGGAGAATTGCCTGAACCCAGGGGGCGGAGGTTGCGGTGAGCCGAGATTGCGCCATTGCACTCCAGCCTGGGTATCAAGAGCGAATCTCAGTCTCAAAAAAAAAAAAAGAAATAAGACCCTTTTTTGAAAGAATGTACACAATGCAGAAATCTGTCATACAGCATATTATTTAAAAACCCAGAGAAAAGAATCATACCCACGTTGTTTCTTAAACTAATTTTAAAAAACGTCTTTGGGAAATGGATACTGTGTTTCTGTCTGAAGTCAGTCATCCACTACAAATATTCTGCTCTGTTAGTCTACTGAATGTATGTGCATGTTTACCCAGCAGCATTTATTTTGAGAAAATATTGCCTACTTCAAATGCTTTATTAGGATAACATTTATTTGCATTTCTCCTCCACCCCATAGTAATTCTGTTTATATCTAGAGTAGATGAGTGACACAGGCCTGGCAAATTAGAATAACCCATTACCCTAAATAATTCAGAATAGAAGCTGCCCAGCTAGTTGTTTGTGGAGTCTAGGATCATTATCTAAGATCTATTCTGCCCTCTAGAAGGGACACCCTATTTCAGAAACCTTGACAGCCAGCTTGGATTGACCATGGTGCTTTGTTGAATGAAGTGAGACAGGTGCTCACCAGCTTTGTACCCTCTTTTCACAATTTTTGGCTCCATGGAACATGACCTCAACTCAGCATTGCCAAGGAAGCAAGGCAGTGTTATTACACTACAGGAACTTAGGTTTAAGCCATGAGGATGATGTGTTAACAGATAATTGGGAACAATGTGAATTATATTATACATAGTAAAAGCCTTTTACAAAAGATATTCCAACCTATCTATATCACCAATGTGGCACAGTCTCAAGCTGCTTTATTTCTTTGGATTAAGATGGTGGCATTCTTCTATCTTTTTCTTTAATAACCCCATTTTAAACTACAAATCTCACATGAGTCAAAAAATATACTTTGAAAAGAATTTAAGCTGCTCTTATAGAGCAAACAAGATCTTTTTTTCTTGAGAACTTTCTTTTCCAACCTTTTACACTCCACATAGATCCTGAGATTATTCTATGAAAACATAAGTCTCTGCAGAAATAAGTGCATGAAAAAAGTTGAAACATTGAATTATTAAATATATATGAATCATCTCTTCAGGTTCAATCATTCCTTGCACTATACTCCTACATCACTAATACTCTAGAGGTTACTCATTTTAATTAGTAAGAATATATAGAAATGGGTGAATTAGTGGGTAGATGGGTGGATGATTGGAAACAGGTATGTATTTTTGAAAGAGAATGGGAATAGATAAGTCTGGAGCAACGAGTACAGGAGATGGTAATGCCACAGTTGAGGGGAACACTGACATGCCAGCAACATTATAGTGGGTCCCTAAAGAAGAGAGGTTTTTTTTTTCACACTGTTTTTTTATTCTTGAACGTGTCTAGCCCAATCAGTCCTACTATTTTTGCAGTTAGTATTCTCTCTACCTGGATATCCTGTGTCCAGATTTCCTTGCAGTTGGCCCTTCTCCCCATACCTGTGGCTGATCAATTGCAACCTTCTCAGAGAACATTTCCTTGAACAATTTGAATGCAGCACCCCTTCTACAACCTGACAACCACCCCATCATATCACCCTGTTTCTTTCAGGCCACTCTCAGAAATTATTCATTTGTTCCTTTGTTTGATTTTGCCTGTCTTCCAACTAGGATATCAGCCCCGTGAGAGTGAGGGTTACTGAGATTATCTGTCCTCCTTATTGCTGAATGCCCCACATTTAACACTGCTTGGCATGTAGTGAGCATTTGATAAATACGTATTGAATGCATGGATGTCCTCCCTCAGATAGGAAACTGGAAACAGGGTTGGGAGGAGGCAGGGTTTAAAAAAAAAGAGAAAAAAAGAATGAAGGAGAGGAAGGAAGAGGAAGAGGGAGAGAGAACGGGAGTGTTGCCCAGGCTAGAATGCAGTCTAAAAATGGGTATTGAAAACCTCTTTTATGCCAATAATTGTGCTTAATAATGAAGACAGGAAAAAATGAGGGAAGAAATAACAAACAAGTAGCCAACCAATATTTCATTTAAACCTGTGAGTAGGTGTGATATAGTACTGATAAGAGTGTCTATTTCGTGTATTTAAAGTGGAGAGTTCTATAAACGTTAAGTTTACTTGTTCCAGATGTGAGTTCAAGTCCTGGATATCCTTGTTAATTTTCTGTCTCGTCGATCTCTCTAATATTGATGCTGAAGTCTCCCACTATTATTGCGTGGGAGTCTAAGTCTCTTTGTAAGTCTTATGTATCTGGGAGTTCCTGTATTGGGTGTCTATATATTTAGGATCGTTAGGTCTTCTTGTTGCATTGATCCTTTTATCGTTATGTAATGACCTTCTTTGCCTCTTTTGATCTTTGTTGCTTTAAAATCTACTTTATCAGAGGCGAGAATTGCAATTCCTGCTTTTTAATTTATTTGTTTATTTGCTTATTTATTTATTTTTGCTCTCCATTTGATTGGTAAATCTTCCTCCGCCCCTTTGTTTTGAGTCTTTGCATGTCCTGACTGTGTGCATCCACAGCTGTCTTACATGCAAGGATACACAAAGAAAAGAGTTTGGTTTAAGAAAAAATTAAGGATAACAGACATGGAGTCAGTATATTTCATCCACTTCCTAACTTTGCTGAGGGATAGGTCTATCACAAGCAATTTCTTTCCTGACTTAGTATTATATAGACACAGCCAGGGCTGATAATATGGGTGGACCTGTTTGGGACATTAAGACATTACCACTCACGCCCATATGTGTTAACTTGCTTCCTGCCAAAACATGTCTTTTGAATCATGTAGGCTTGTGCTAAGGGGAAAATCAGGCAGCATGTTCAGTGGAATGTGGAAAAATATTCATGAGATCATGGGTCTGTGACTTCCCACAGGAAGTTTTGCTTTCTGCTTTCAAATTAACCTGTCCCAGTGCTGCTCAGAGACTTACAGATTATGGAGATCAATTCAAAAAACCTACAGCAATTGCGGGTGTAGTTAAGATTCTTACTTTCTATTAGAAAATTCCTAAGTTGTTGGTAGAACAATAAGCAGAAAATAGTGTTCAAACCATTTACAGGACACAAAGATCTAAACAGATTGCTCCAGTGCCGGGGAAGGACAAACAAAACAAAAACAAGAGTGTAGATCACATTTAAACCCACAGGGTAAATATGAACAAAGGGTAGACTATATGTTTTTTTAACGCATCTGGGTGTAAACCTTTTCTTCCCTCTTTGCCAGAAACCATAGTGTTTATAGGCATGTTTTACTGGAAATCTGCTGCTTCTCACAATGTTTCCTGCACAACTGTCTTAGTAAAACTACATCTGGAAATGACAAGCACACAGTTGTAAATCTGGAAGTCAGTGTGTTGTTGTAATAGCTTGCAGCTACAATATGGCTGTCTTGCTGAACACCAAAGAGTTATAAAGACAGAGGCCAGCTGTAGCTACCGAAATAAATTCTGTTTTTCTGAAGGGATAGAATGAGGTTTAAGAAGGTTATAATGTCTCCTATTAAACTATGCAATGGAGCATTGAACTGATTGCTTCTTGGACAAATCAAGTATTTCAAAAACCTTGACCACCAGCCTGATTGACCAAAGCATGCTTTGCTGAATGAAGCAAAAACAGGGAGAGAGTCATTGAATTGTAGACTTCTAGAGTTTGGTTGGATCATAGCAGCTACCTAAATCAAATGTCTCCCTAAATAATGAACTTCCCTTCCCAAGAACCACAAAATGCCATCATCAAATATTAGCTTGAACGTTTCTACCATTCTCAGTCCTAATTGAGTAATGAGGTCCCTATATAGGTCCTAAACACAGCAACCTATATGCTCAGCCTGAAGTTTTCCCTATGCTTTGGTTTGAATGAGTCTTCTCCAAAGCTCATGTGCTGAAATTTTATGGGTAATGTGATAGAATTAAGGCATGGAGAATTTAGGGAGTAATTAGATCATGAGAGCTCCTTTCTTATGGATGGGATTAGGTCCTTATTAAAGAGACTCCACATAGCATTCAATTATTGCCCCCTTCTATTTCTTTGGCCCTGTAAAGACACAGCATCCTGTCTTTCAGAGAATGTAGCAATATGGTACCATCTAGGAAGGAGAGACTGGGCCCCTCATCAGACACTAAAACAACCATAAACTTGATTCTGAACTTCCCAGCCTTAATGAGCGTAAGAAATAAATTTCTGTTCTTTATAAATTACCCATGTACAGGATTTTGTTGTAGTAGCACCAACAGACTAAAATACCCTTTGTGTGTTTCTTTGAATCTTTTTCAAATTAATCTGGGGAATCAAAGAATGATTTATCACCACGGGAGGTTCATAAAACCACATGTTGATATCAAAACCAGTAAGAATTGTAGTGATGAGTTAAGCAATGATTAGTTAGTAATAAGCAAAAGTAAAATATCAACCAAATTTTAATTAATTTATTAAATAATAATTGAGCATTGGTATGTTTAGACACCATGGGCTTTGGTTGTAACATATGTGTATATGAACACTGTTTATCTTTAAAAATGGCTTAGGATTTCAGTAATGCCTCTAAGCCTGTGTATATTAACAAGTGGATATCTGAAATAACTACAGTGCCTTATCTCTTCCATTTGTTTTTTTTTGAGATTGAGTCTTGCACTGTTGCCCAGGCTGCAGTGTAGTGGTGTGATCTCAGCTCACCGCAATCTCTGCCTCCTGGGTTCAAGCAATTCTCCTGCCTCAGCCTCCCAAGTAGCTGGGACTACAGGTGTGCACCACCACACCCAGATAATATTTTTTGCATTTTTAGCAGAGATGGGATTTCACCATGTTGGCCAGGATGGTCTCAATCTCCTGACCTCACGATCTGCCCGCCTCAGCCTCCCAAAGTGCTGGGATTACAGGTGTGAGCCACTGCGCCCAGCCACCTCTTCTTTACTTTGTTTCTAGCATGTTCTTTCTTCCTTCCTTTCTGTGTCAGAGGAATAACAGATCATCTTTCCTACAGGGCCAAACTACCTTTTTATATTTCTTTCATTTCACCTCATTCTCAATTTCAAAAAGATCATTGTATTTTATTACTTATTTTTCTCTGTGTCTTCAATGTTTGAACTCCCCATTTAAACCTTTTTCCTTGCTCTCAATTATACACATATTTCTCCTACATGAAAAAATTTTGAAATGAATTATATCACCTACTGAGTCTGCCAGAATTGAAGAAAAAAAACCCTCATCTTGTCAAACAATAGCTTTTATAAGATCCGTGAGGTAGGATCGTGTCTGATTCATTGGTGTTCCCATTTTCTAAAAGGATGCCCAGCCCAGCCACAATAGATGCTCAACAGACATGTGTCAAATAAATGAATGAAAATGGTAAATGAATGGATAAATAGTAATGCATACATATTAGCTTAACTTTTACCTTACCTCCCTCACAGTTTGCTGGCTGTTTTTGTTTCCCCACACCAGATTCTTCAAAAGCACCCTGATCTGCTAGACATCAAGGTATTATACACACACACACACACACACACACACACACACACACACACACACACAATCTCTCTCTCTCTCTCTCTCTCTCTCTAATAGAATTTTGTTGAGAAACTAGAATAGGTTTCATCCTACCTCTAGCTCTGTGCATCTTGGTCTGCCTCTGTTTTTGACTTTTTCAAGAGACATTTTTCCCTTGGTTCCAACTCCCCCACATACTAAACTTGGACTTGTCTGAGCTCACATCTTGGTGATCTAATGACTTCTCTTTAATGAGAGGGAGAAAAGGAGTGGGGAGAAAGGGAAAAATAAAAAGGTTTAAGTAGGATTTGTAGTTGGAGAAAATCTTTCTAAACAAGACTAATACTTTTGCTTCTCCTATTACCTCCTTCCTCTGTTTCTCAAATTGTGGCTTCAGTAAAACCTATGTCAGAATTGATACAAATATTGATGTCCGGGCTCCAGCTTAGTCCATTATAGAATTTCTTCTAAAATAGAATTTTAAGGATGGGGGCCTCCAAAATCTAAATTCAAAAACAAAACAAAAGTCAATTTTTTCTAGTTTGTAGAGAGATTTGGGGACCACTGAACTGTATAACACTGCATAGAGGTAAATAAATAATGAAAAAAATAGATATGAAAAAGTCCATGACACCTGGATCATTCATGGTAACCTATAAAATCTACTGCAGCCTTCTCCTCTCTCAATTTTACAAGAGTCCTGTACTGAACTAAGCTGTCTCCAGTGTGCTGAAGACTATACCTCACCTTTACTATGCACTTTACTATGTAGGTATCTCATCCTACAATAGATGACTCTAGCAAATAATTTTCTTTGAAGTTGGTAAATTGCTATGACTTTTTGTAGGAATTTCTTCAAATCAGCAGAGATCCAACCAAATTATATGATTTGCTGAGACTTTACTAATTCTATTTCATTACAAGTCCTACAAATTTCTACTTCTATTTTCAGCTTTATCTTTTTTAATCTTTACTACCTGTACTAAATTTTTACATTTCAAACAAATTAATTTTAATAACTCTACTTTTTAAAATCAAAATATTCCATTTATGATATTATGCATATTAGCAACAAATGTAAAATTACTTCTAAAATTTTAAGAGCAAGGATAACTGCAAATACTTGGTATAAGACATGATTTACTTACATATAATAATGGAACTAGGTTATAGCCACATACGAAATGAGTGACTTTTCTTTTTTGAGACAGAGTCTTGCTCTGTCGCCCAGGCTGGAGTGCAGTGGCATGATCTCTGATCACTGCAGCCTCTGACTTCCTGGTTCAAGCAATTCTCTGCCTCAGCCTTCCGAGTAACTGGGATTACTGGCACATGCCACCACACCTAGCTAATTTTTATATTTTTAGTAGAGACGAGATTTTACTCACCATGTTAGCCAGGGTGGTCTCGATCTCCTGACCTTGTGATCTGCTGCTCTCGACCTCCCAAAATGCTAGGATTACAGGCATGAGGCACTGTGCTTGGCCCAACCATTACTTATCTAGGTACAATTTGACTTCTCTCTTCCCACTAGGGAAAAACTATTCCTTATTACCATCTTTATATCTTTTCTCTATCTTCTTCTTAAAATTAGTTTGTTGTTTCTCTTTTTAATTATAACATTTGGAAAATACAGAAAATTCTACTGAACATAAAAAGTCATGATATAGTAACACTCATGATGTCATCATCCAAAGGTACCCAATGTTAATATTTTTAGTACTTCCAGGCAACCCTTTTCCTTTCCTGCCTTTTTAGAGGTAAAAATCACATCATGTATTTTTAATTTTTTTCTTTACTTTTCTCAGTATTTTATTATAAGCATTTCCCATTTAATACAAAACTTCATAAATATTATTTTATTGATTTCACAATTTCCTACTAAAGAACACTAATATAATTTATTTAAGCAGTTTCCTGATTGGGGATATTCCGACTTTTTCCAAGGATATGGACAGCATACATTTCAGAAATGAACATGAAAGAGCATTTTATTTATGCTTCTAACCAATTTGTTTTTCTAGAAGTAAGGAGGCAGATTCAATGAATTAGAGTGAGTATTTTTTGTGGTTTTCAGTACATATGACTCCTGACTGTTTTCAAACCTGATTTTAAGTTTTACCTAGTTCCAGATAGTTGTGACTACATGTAGTTAATGTTCATTTATGAGAATGTGGACAAAATATAACAGAAAGTAATTGAAGGAAAGTGCAATGAGAAGGGGGTAATTTTCTTGAAATTTCTATCTTGAAGAGATATCTTATCCTTGATTAAGTTATATGTCAATTTTAGTGTGACTTTTCTGACTAGAGAGAACATTCCAGACCTTTCAGCTTTGTTTTAGAAGTCGTCCCTAGTATTTTTTCTTGTTTACTTTTTCTTCTAATTGTTAAGCGAATTTAAACTCTTCATTTTTCTGATGCAAACATCATGTGATCTGGACAAAAGAGAAGCATTCTTCTTTTTTCCTCCCCTACTGTTTGGTTCACTTTATTCTGTAACACAAAACAAGTTATCCCTCTGTTTTCTAAACATTTTTGTGCTCTCAGTTTTATTCTGCCCAGGTTCTTTTTTTGGTGCCTAAATTCTCCCAGCTCATTCTCGCACAGCCACTTCTGGAGGGTACTTGTTGCTTCAGGTTAAGCACCTCTGTATTAGTCTGTTTTCATGCTGCAGATACAGACATACTCAAGACTGGGCAATTTACAAAAGAAAGAGGTTTAATGGACTCACAGTTCCATGTGGCTGGGGAGGCCTCACAATCACGGCAGAAAGTGAAAGGTATAACTCACATGGTAGCAGACAAGAGAAGAGAGCTTGTGCAGGGAAACTCCCCGTATAAAACCATCAGATCTTGTGAGACTTATTCACTATCAACAGAATAGCATAAGAAAAACCTACTCCCATGATTCCTTTACCTTCCACCAGATCCCTCCCATAACACTTGGAAATTGTGAAAGCTACAGTTCAAGATGAGATTTGGGTGGGGACACAGCCAAACGATATCAGCTTTATTCAACTGTGTCCTGAGAGCTATGTATTCAGCAGGGTTTCCAATGCCACCATTCTGCAATCTTAGAGTAAAATTTCATCACACGTCCTTGTCAAAATGTCGTTCACTTTGTTCTCACTCTATTCTCTTTCTTTTCTCTCTTCATGAAAGAGAGCTGAGTCCTTCTGCTGAGCGTGAAGCATGAAGTCTTGTAAGCAGATCACTCCTTCTCCAGGCACAGCTGTGGAAGCCATGGAAAGCACTTACACTCCAGTGATGATTTTCCTGTGGACGATCCCATTTTAAACAGTGAGCGGGGAGATAAGTAGCTATGGCTTCTCTCTAACTTTGGTTTTGTATGTCTTTGCATGTGAGCAGCAGAAGGCAGTGAAATGGGCAGAGGGGCAAAAATAATTAGTCCTTTTATTTTTGAATCTTAAAAAAATTGTTTGCTATGCAGTTCTGTGTTTAACATTTTTTCTTAGGTAAGTTAGACATTTAATAGCAAAAGTCATTGGTGTCCTATGGAAGGACTTCACCAGTCTTCTCTGTAAATGACAAACTGCTGGAATGTAAAGCATTTGGTTTTTTACAAATGCCTTTACTTGGGTCGGAAGTCATGATCTATGTTTCAGGTCAAAGGCAAGAACATGCTTTCCCCTATCTGTTTCCTGTCTCCAACTGATCAATCATTTATTTCCCCGGAGAACTGTAGTTCTTGGGCATGTGGCCTGTTTTCCATTGGTTTCTATTATCTTTTGCTAATTAGATTACAACCTAGTATTTACCTTACTATGTGGCTTTGAGACTTTCCCCTGCAGTGTTTTTCTGTTAGCTTTATGAATTCTGCACATCGTGAGTTCTCTTGGCCTGCTTTGTCAAACCAGGCAAAGTGAGGAGCCCTGCGTCACATTTGAGAGGAAAGGAGTAAATAAAAAAAAAGAAAAGAAAATTAATTAATCTTACTTTATGTTCAGATCTAATTTACCTTTGAGAATATGCCCTCAGGAAATTTCAGAGTGGTTGCTATCTCTAGACTGCCTTAAATTTTAAAATATAAGTCTCACCTTGAATTTACATTTTGCTTAATATTTGATAAAAATTTATTATCTGATACCAAATAGTATTGTGTTCCGCCGTAATGATTAATTTTATGTGTCAATTTGGTTAGGTTATGATGACCATTGTTTGGTCAAACACCAGTCTAGATATTGCTGTGAAGATATTTTTAAAGATGTGATTGCCATTTAAATTAGTAGAATTTGAATAAAGCAGGTTGCCACATATAATATGGGTGGGCTTTATTAAATCAGGCAAAGCCTTAAAAGACCAAAGACCCACAAAGAGAAAGAAAGTTTTGCCTCCAGACTACACAGTAGAAATTCTTGATTTTCTAGCATTTACATTCAAGACTGAGATATCAATTCTTACCGAAATTTCTAGCCTGCCCTGCAGATTTTCATCTTTGAGTCCCCACAAGCACATGAGCCAATTACTTGAAATTTGTCTCTCTTGCTCCCCACATGTGGGGTGTGTGTGTGTGTGTGTGTGTGTGTGTCTGTCTGTCTGTCTTTGTGTTTGCATATATATGTATCCTCTGTGTTTTGTTTCTCTGGAAAACCCTGACTAATACACCCACTTTGCCCCATTCACCCTCAATCTTTTCTAATTTTTTTCTCAAAGATTCTACTTATCAAGGAACTTTCTTCTAAAACTCTATATTAATCAAAGCACCAAAATCCTTCAGTTTCTATTAATATCTGACCTTGTAAGGATAGATACATTGATTTCTAATAAATTAAAAGGTCTCAGGGCCTTAGGTACACAGGTATCACTAGGGAATATAAGGTAGTTTAGCTAGAAAGGCAAGAAGCCTTTCTCTACAGCATAGGAGAGACATTGATCACAATGGAATTATTGGCTATAAAATGTCTAAGGAACATTTTCAATTTGAATAGAATCTGGTTTGCCATAAACCTTATATATTAGAGATGACATTTTAAAAGTTGGCTACAGAGGTTCTCTGTAGGGATAAGGGAGCTGTGTGGGGCATATATCAAATCTCCTGTGAAGCTTTTGAGAATTTTCTCCTCCATTCTAAGAAGACACCTTGTTCAGTACATCTCTGTCCATGCTGCTTTCATGAGCTTCCCAGGACTCACTCACAGCCCTCCCTCTCCATCCCCTCCTCCTCACTGTCTTCCATCACCATTTCACTATCACTGGGCTCTCGGGAAGAGCAGAACAGGCAGAGAAGAGGAGGCTTTCTGATGCAGAGTTAGATAAAATGTTCACCTGAAGGTGCAAAGTTTATTTTAGAACTTCCAAAATGTTCTAGACACCCCGCCAACAAATGATAGTGTCAGACGATTGGTTGCAAATTTCTTCCTGGAAGTCCTGGCAAAATTTCCTATTTCTACCTTACCTCCTCATCTCCCAAACTCTTATTATCACAATCTAAAATAAGAGATGGGAAGAACTGAGGAGCAGACAAGAGGGATACACATTTAAGAGCTCACTTATTTTGTCAATCTAAAATAACCAAAAAGATCAGAATCTAGTTTAAAGAGAGTTTATTCAAGTGCAAACGTTGAGGACTGCATTGAAGTCCTGGACACGCTTCCAAGATTCCTTGGTGAATGCCCTGGAGAACAAAAGAGAGGCTCAAGTTTTTAAGGAAAAAAAAAAAAAAAAAAGAATGAATCAGAAGAAGGGCAATTATGACCGTTGTTCATTGAAAATTCTCACTGGTTTACATAAATAACATTGGTTAGTGATTGCTTGTACATTGTACAGGCTGTTTAGCATTTTGTAGATACTTGGAGTCAGTTAGTCTAGAGCCTGCATAGCAAGTGGTTTCAAGACTTAGTTATTTAGCTCAAGGAGGAGTGAGATGTGGCTGTTGGTACATTTTCAATGACTTTCTGAGCCTGATAATTTCAAAGGGCTTGCATTTCTCCAATGAATTTTAGTTTTCTTTCTCAATTCTTTGGGTTTTCTCTGGATGGGGGCACAGGGGAACAGCATCACACTCTGTTACCCATGCTGGAGTGCAACGGTGCAATCATAGCTCACTGCAGCCTCATCCTGGGCTCAAATGATCCTCCCACCTCAACTTCCCAAGTAGCTTGGAAGGTCCACAGGCACACGCCACCAAGCCTGGCTAATTTTTTTGTTTTAACTTCGTGTGTGTGTGTGTGTGTGTGTGTGTGTGTGTGTAGAGATGAGTGTCTCCCTATGTTGCCCAGGCTGGTCTCAAACTCCTGGGCTCAAGTGCTCCTCCTACCTTGGCCACCCAAAATTCTTGGATGATAGGCATGAGTCATGGTGCCCAGCCAATGCTTTGGTTCTCATTGAGCATTTCATTTAAGGGGTATATTGAGTAGAATGTGTGTTGGGTAAATGAAAGACATCATCTTCAATGTATGGCTAGCTGAACATTTCTCATGGTTGAAAACTTTAAGTGACATTCGAAAATAAAAATGTGGTACATTTTCTACCTTCACCAAGGTTCTGATTCAGTTGAGAAGAAAAAGAAGATGTCCCAAAACATAATGATAAGACCAAAGAAATTCCCAGGGAAGAACTTTCAGTGTTAAAATTGGAAGAGCCACAGGTAACCAAGGATGAGTTTGTCACCGTCGAGTTTCAGGCAGGAGTAAAGGTCAAGAGGGGTGGAAAATAAAGAGAAACCATATAGGTGAAGCGGAATTGTGAGGGAAGACCTCCTTGATCAGGTGGAACTCTAGGAATTTAAGATTAGGGAAGAAATGCCTAGGCAGGAGGAAGGAGGCATTCCAAAAAGAAAGCTTTGGAGAAACAAGGAAATGAGGCTAAACTAAGCCTAATGCATCCAGAAGACAGCAGGGAAATAAGAAAGGAAAGGCCACTTGGATCAAACTCACGCATTTAAATTTTATTCTGTTAACATTAAGAACCAGTGGTTTTTTGAGCAGGGTCCTGTCATGATCTAAAAAAGATTTTTGTTTCAGGTCATAAAGAAGTTGGATAGGAGATAGAACAGACTAGAGTCTGAGAGATCAGCTATTTTCCTAATTAACATTTGAGGAAATTAAAAAATATAAATTCATTTGATTGCATTAGAAATACAAAAGTAAGAACACATACGAGAAGCATATCAAGAAAAAAGCTGGCAGAAAACTGTAACTGATTTGGAATAGAAGTGGATAAAGAACATGGAATCAATGATGCCATCAGACCTTCTGGAGTCAGAATCACCATGATCCTGGCATCCTCAGAGCTCATTCCCTACCAGGAAAAGCTGATGTCTTTGGTTCTTTTGATGATATCATCTCTGAGGCATGTAAAGGGATTTAGTCTCCTACTGCTAATGCCTTGGATCATCTGCTAGCTGGTCATGGGTACATGTTTGTTTTGGGTCTGTATCACGGGTCCACTAACTAAAAACATACTCATAAATCTATTTCAACCTAATTTCTATTTTGAGGTCACGTGAGCCAGGGTAGCAACATATTCTACACAGGCTTTTGAGCCACAGTTATTTTACTAAAATCGTACCTAAAGTTTGAGTGTTTGAGGTGTGACCAGAAAAGCATGGAGGAAAGGCAGCCACAATCTGGGCTTCAAGTCATTTTTCCAGGTGGCCTCTGAGATATCAGTCATGTTCTGGGGTCCCACAAAGGTGGCTGTTAAAATAACCCTCATTCTCTCCCAACTAACTGTTGCAGGGCCGTTTTCTCCTTCAGTGATGTCTCTGCCTTGCTTGTGGGCTTGTGTGCAGCATGACTTGCTGGGGCGTAGAAATCTCTGCCAGTTGGCCAGGGTTCCAAGCATCCCAATCCACTGTGCAGCTGCCCCTCTTTTGGGGTTTGTTTGCTTTCATGATATTGTGTCCTTCAAAAAGGAGACAGCCTAGCCCCATTAGTTGGGGTCACTGATATTCCTACATTCCTTATGTGATCACCAACTAATCCAAGGCCCCTCAAACTGATGAAAAATCCATCCTCTACTCTTTTTCCTTTTTCTTTTTATCTTCTTTTCCTTTCTTTCTTTCTCTCTGTCTTTCATTCTCCCTCTCTTTCTTTCTCTCTCTCCCTCCCTCCTTCCCTCCTCTTTCTTTTATTCTTTCTTTCTCTTTCTTCTTTCTTTTTTTCCTTTCCCTCTCTTTCTCCTTCTCTTTCAATCCCTCCCTCCCTCTCTCTCTTTCTTTCTTTCTCTCCTTCTTTCCTTCTTACTCTCTTTCTCAGACTCTTATTCTATTGCCCAGGCTGGAGTGCAGTGCTGCTATCATGGCTCACTGCAGCCTCACCTCTCCCAAGTAGCTGGGACTACAGGCATACACCACCATGCCCGGCAAGTTTTTTTTTTTTTTTTTTTTTTTTTTTTTTTTTTTCTGTAGAGATGGGGTCACCTTATGTTGCCTAGCCTGGACTTGAACTCCTGGATCCAAGTGATCCTCCTGCCTAAGCCTCTCAAAATGTTAGAATTACAGATGCGAGCCACCACACTCAGCCATAAATAAAAAGGTAACAAATAAAAGTAAAATATAAAAAGAACAAGCTAATTTTTAAAATCTGGATCATTGGACATAAAATTACCCTGGCAATTTTGATAAACATTTCTAAATGCCTCCTCCTAATATCTGTACTCACTTTATTGAGGCCTAGTCGTACACACAGGTCCTCATCCATGATCCACACCTTAACTGGTATAAATCTACCTCTTCATTTTTGGCCTAAAAGTATTTTCTCTGACTGGGGATAGAACTGAAAAGAAATCACATAGATTATCAAGAGAAAAATAATATCTCAAGATTTTTTGCCACATGTTTAGCATTAAAGTTAAGCTTCTCTGAACTCTGTACTCTACCCCAGACCACCCACACACACATTTTAAAATTATAAACTGGGCAAATTACTGAAACTCTGGGAAACTTCATCTGTAAAATGGGATTGAACATCACGTCTATGAAAGTTCATAAGTACATGAGGATTTCATAAGAAAATGTTCATAAAGTGACTGGTTTTTCATAAGTGATAGAGGATGGAGGCTGCAGCTGCTACCATAACGATACAGGCTCAAGGAAAAGTGAAGTTAGGGGTGAAGGGCTCTGAAATCCATTTCAGAAAATAGGTTTTCACACTAAGAAAGATGAGAACTACTTGGTATGTCTTTGGGTCTTTATCACAGAGATTTAAGTTCTTGCTAAGTGTAATCTAATTAATCTTGCTCATACTTATGGAGGTGTCGTGTGCAGCATAGTGTGAGCTATTGGTTCATTAACTACCAGGAGCCTCCCTACTCTATGACTCAGATACCTATTTGCTAGACTTCCTTAACACTTGAGAGTTAAACAAGTCCCTTGTATTTATGGGTTTTAAAGCGCTTTTGGATGCTGCAGGATTTAAATGCATTATAAGAATGTCTAGCTTGCAATAATATCATCGCTTATCCTTGCAATGTTAAATACTGCAGTATACAGGATTTTCAATATAATCTAGGCAAACAAATCTTTAAGCTATCTTTCTTGTTAACTAAAAATGACACAAATTTAAATTAATAACTGATATAGCAATAAAACTGCTAAAAGATAGGATTCATTGTGCATTAAGCTCTAGATGCTTTATTTAGTCTAGGAGTGATTATGTGATAATAGGATAAATGCTTTGCTAAAAAAAACTAAAATACTCTGTATATCATAGAGGCATATTACATTTGTAGGGCATTAATTTACCTCATTATGCAATAAAATTTTTCTTTTTAAGTGAAATCTCAAGAAGAAATCAATTTGCTGAATGGAACTCAAGATATGTTAACCTTGGATCAGAATCAGCATTTGGCATAAGTTCCATGTCATCCAAATAGCTTTCTTTTGACCTTTAAAAAGAGGAAATGATTCTAGAGAAATCCTAATATGCCTTGGCAAAAATTCAAGCATACTATTCTACGAACTCAAGATATTTTCCTTGAAAGAATCATGGCTTATCCCTAACACCTAAGGGAAATGAATAGTTTAAACAGAGTTGTGCTGCTCTAAGTCAAAATAGTTTATCACTATATCAAGAAAATAAAGTCAATGCTTAGAATTTAGTAATGACTCTACAAAGTTACTGATAAAGAAAAAATTGTTTACATATAGTTTGACTACTAAGAAGACTACCTCTGTTTCCATTGTAGTAGTCTGTTTAGATGGCCAGGGAAGTAACTCCAGTAGAATCTACTCAATTGTTCAAGTCAAAAGCCAAGAGTTAGCTCATCCTTATGTCTCTTTCCTCCATCTCCACATCCAATCCTTCACTCCATCCTGCCAGTTTATCTGCCCAATTATATCTCAAACCCATACATTTCTCTCTATCTTTATCAAAAATCTCAGTCTCAGTCCTCAGCATCTTGTGCCTGCCTGGACAGTACAATTGCTTCCTAATTTGGCTCTCAGCTTTCTGTCTTACTCTGTTATGGTCTATTCTCTATGTAGCCTACAAGGATTTTTTTTTTTTTTTTTTTTTTTTTTGAGACATAGTCTCACTCTATTGCTCAGGCTGGAGTGCAGTGGCTCTATCCCGGCTCACTGCACCCTCTGCCTCCCGTATTCAAGCGATTCTCTTGCCTCAGCCTCCTTAGTAGCTGGGACAGGCATGTGCTACCACACCCGGCTAATTTTTTGTATTTTTAGTAGAGACAGGGTGTCACCATGTTAGCCAGGATAGTCTCAATCTCCTGACTTCGTGATCCTTCCACCTCGGCCTCCCAAAGTGCTGGGATTATAGGCGTGAGCCACTGCGCCCCGCCACCTAGAAGGATGTTTTAAAATGTAAGTCAGATCATATTGCTCCACTGATAAAGCTTCAGGTAATATTCTAAGTTAGGATAAAATCTATGTCATTCTCTGGATCAGATCTCTTCTGCTTTTTATTTCATACCATTCTCCTCCCCTTTCACCATGATTTATCCAGGTAGGCCTGCTGCTTTTACTTCAGATACTCAACAGTTGTTTCCAATTTATTCCCAATGCTATTCACTTTGATGGAACACATTTCTCCCAAATTTTTGCAAGGATGGCTCCTTCTTATCAAGCAGGTCTTACCTCCAATGTTTTCTTCTCAGAAAGGTCTCTGACTGTCCTATATGTTGTGATTATTTCCAGTTAATTTCTATTCTATTTTTTTCTTCATATGACTTAACACAAGGAAACACCTCATAGCCTGGTTGATTGGTTTGCAATCTATTTCTCTGGACCAGAGGATTTGTGAGAATCGTGATTCAATCTGCTTTGTCACTTCTGCATCTCTAGAGCCAGCACTGTGCCTGGCACTCAGGAGACCATCAGCAAATATTTATTGAATGTGTTCCTTGACTAAAGTGTGTGGATTCTGATAGGCAAAGTGCTGGCTGCTGAAAGGGCTTTCTGGCCTGTCTAAAATAGAAATATGAAAGGACAGGTATTCAGCCTATCTGCCTCGTCTTAATAAGCCTCATCAAAGACCTCTTTTAAACAAGCAAATTCGTTTAGAAATGATTGGTTTGTTAAGCCCTTTGAGCTACCTCTAGAGGTTTATGATTGACTGATGACATTTCACGCACCTTTAGAGAGGTGTTCTTAATGTTACTACATTCTCTTGTGGACTATTGCAGCAATATGTTACTATTTGCCATTTTTATTTCTACCCCATAAAGTGCATAAATCAAAAAGAATGTTGCTATCATGGATGATAGACATTTTATCAATTTTTGCTGCCAGGATTAAAAATAATGTTTGGACTGTTTCCCCAAGAGATATTTAATTCTCTTGATAAATTAATGGCTGGCCTCTGACAGAATAAATGAAACTCTTCTTAATCTATGCAATTAGGGAAATTGGCTCATATATATGCTTCAGGATGCTTGCAACATAGCAGTACATGGCCAGAAACACAGATTACAATCAGGAAGGCAACCTGGAGTACTGGCAGCCAAAATCACTCAATTCACCTTAAAGCGGTTAAATACAGCTGATGTAAAATTGAAACTTCATATAGAGAAGATGGTGGGAGAAAGGCTTCACCCCAAGAAAGATGACATGAAGAAAATAAAAAGGCAAAACCCCAAAATGCATTCCGGTGGATTAAGTAGAAGAGAACATATTTTGGACATACATATTTCATTTTTCTTAATTAGAAATTCCTTTGAGATATTGTTTTATCTAGGCCTCCATCAGCATTTTCTCCTGTCCCTTTATTTATTTTTCTATGGCTTCATCTGGGACATTCCTCTAAAGGTCAACCTCCTTGCCAGAATGATCTACAAAATTTTTAAATGTCAGGGATCAATGATGGGGGGTGGGAGGAGGTAGGGCCAGTGTACAGGTGCACCTGGGACTTGTCAGCTCAATAGGGGTGAGGGAAGAATGGAAAGGCAGGCTCAAGGAGGTGGAGAGAAGTACAAAGGGTAGAATCTAGAGTTGGTGACTTCTGGGGCCAGAGAAAGCTGCAGCCTGACCTACAGCCATGTGGAGCACATCCTTTATACCTCCTTTGCAAGTGAGGTTGGCGAGATGCAGGTCTCACTAATGAAAAGTCAGCACTGGAGTACAAGGCAGGGGACTAAGCGGACACAGAAGGATGGAACAGACATGGAGATTTTCTAGCAAGGCACATTTGGAGTGTGCTTACCTCGGGACATACTCTGGGCCTTCATGAAATTAGGGTGATGAAAACAAAATCAGGAAGCAGCCTAAAAAATGTTTTATCTAATTGCCACTCCTGTCTTATCCTCTGTTCTTCATAATACACAGAATTTGTTTGATTGTTCTCCAGAATCTCTATTGTCAAGAATCCTGTAAGTATCTTTGTGCTATTAGTATCCACCTGATGCATTTATCTTCCTGCTTCAGTTCCCACTGCCCCTCTGGCCTCTCCTTCCAAACTACTCTCCATTCATACTGTTGTTGGAGGAATGACCAGTACATTAGCATTACTTCTTTTAGGAGCCTGTGTATTAACTACCATCAGATATGTAATTTAAAAAGATGAGGGAAAACGAAAATGTAATGAAACATAAGTAATACAATCTACTTACTGTTGTTTACAAACACAGCGGTCATTCTCAAAATATTCAATTTATCTAACATGAATCTAAAGTCTGTTTAAAAAGTCATGTAAGAGATGTCCATTTACATTCTTTAAGTCAAACTGAGCACTATGAAGTTTTCATCCTTGTCGAAAGATGGGATAGCCAATCTTAAACATTCCTACTCCTTCCCCATTCTCTGATCTGACTCCTGATCAAGTCACACCAAATACTTGGAAAGTTATGTGATGCCCAGAAAGCAGGGTCAGCGCCGTGAGCTGCAGGTGTCTTCCCTCTCCAGACGTGACCGTAGGCGCATCTGCAGCTTCTTAGCCACACATGCGCTGGGAAGATTTGCTGAGTCCCAACTATGCTCCTACTCCTCCTTGGGACACAGCAAGGGAGCAACGCAGGGTGAGTGCCGAGTCCAGCTTTCCATTTAAGACATATGGGTCATGGAGACCTCACTGGGGGTGGATTTTCAGCAAAGGCCAGAGAAAGAGAGGGAGAATCACACAGAGTGGTGGACTAAGAGCTCTACAAGCCACAGGCTTCTCAACCTAGGGGAAGATTCTTCCTTCCCAGGGAACATTTTCAACTGTGTGGGTGTGTTTGGTTGTCAAAATAACTGGGTAGGGGGTGAAGGATAAAGGAGGTACTCTTGTTGGTAATTAGGTGACAAAACCAAGGAAGCTCAAATGCCTGGGAGGCACGGGGCAGCCACAGACAGTGAAGAACTCAAGAAGAGTCCAACAAAAAACGCCGGTAACATCCTTGTTGAGAAACAGGAAGCAGAAAGAGCAAGTGAAAAGCCATGAGGCTGGAGTACTCCCACTGCACATTTTTTCTTAACCTAAAGCAGGACTGCAATGGTCTCCTCACCTTCACACCTTCTCCAGATGCACTGCAGCTCAGTGGCTCAGACGCAGTTTGTGCTGCATGTCTGCCCCTCTGTGATGTGTGCATTTTATCACAGCACTTGGAATACAGCAGAGCTCAGGAGCTCTGTGATGAGAGCATGCATGCTTGCTTCAGATTCGTGGGTGAATTTGCTGGTGGTGACTGTTAGCATAAAGTAGGAAAAGACCACTGAGAGACCAAAGGTCCTGTGTATTCTGCTCACATGCAAAAATTGTTCTCTATCTGGACAGTTATTTTATAAATAAAAAATTAATAAAATAGGGGATGCTCCACAATATAAAATACTCCCAAAGAATTTTATCCACTTTGCTGGGAAATCTAGAGGAAAATAGCTAACGCTATTTTTTTGAGACAGAGTCTCACTCTGTCACCTGTCGCCCAGGCTGGAGTGCAGTGGCACGATCTTGGCTCACTCCAATCTCTGCCTCTCAGGTTAAAGCAATTCTCTCTCCTCAGCCTCCTGAGTAGCTGGGACTACAGATGCATGCCACCCTGGCTGGGTGATTTTTTGTATTTTTAGTAGAGATGGGTTTTCACCATGTTAGCCAGGACAGTCTCCATCTCCCGATCTCGTGATCTGCCCGCCTCAGCCTTCCAAAGTGCTAGGCTTACAGGCATAAGATACTGAGCTAACGTTTTTCATAGAAAACTTAGACTCTAAATGATCAATTTGTGGACTGTATTTGCAAAGACGTTTTGCATTTTGCATTTTCCCTTTCCATATACATATATTCATAATTTTGTTTATTGGTGTTTTTCTATTTTATTTAATAATTAATTAATTAATTTTGACAGGGCCTTGCTCTGTCACCCAGGCTGGAGTGCAGTGGCACAATCTAAGCTCACTGCAACCTTCGCCTTCCAGGTTCAACTAATTCTCCTGCCTCAGCCTCCCAAGTAGTTGGGATTACAGGCTCATGCCACCATGTCTAGCTAGTTTTTGTATTTTTTGGTAGAGATGGGGTTTCCCACGTGGGCCAGAAGGCTGGAACTCCTGGCCTCAAATGAACTGCCCATCTCGGCCTGCCAAAGTGCTGAGATTACAGGCATGAGATACCACACCCGGCCCATAATTTCTTTAAAAATGAAATCGTCTGGCATAGTTGTTCTACAGTTCAGATCCTCTCTATAAACGTTTTCTTCCTCATCTTAGTATGAGCTTCTAAAATATAGGTTAAAAATATTAGGCTATACTTTGATAAATTTAACTTTTCTAAACAATAAACTTCCTTGTAGCTTTAAGATCCATTCAATAGAATCCTCCTGTGTGTTTGAGCTCCTGTTTCTCCATATAATGAAATCTTACATGCTTATTAATAATTTTGTTATTTTGCCACCTTTGAAGAAAAACATCAAGCATTACACTTTTATTCCACATTTTATTTAATTTTATTGACTAGGATCCCAGAAGAGACATTGAAAAAAAAAAAAAAACTTGCCTCCAACCAGTTGTGAAGCAACTTGTGCATTGCCTCACAGGTCCACAGGCTACCAAGCCACGCTATAACCTAACTCTAACAACACATTCCAGTAAATAGGGCTGTCTTGGTTGACTGGATCAGTGCTCCCTTATCAAGTCTACTTCGTTGTAAATAAGGGAGCAAGGCCAGAATGAAGGCAGGAGTTGAAGTAAGACTCTTATACCTTATCTCTGATCATTTTCTCACTGAAAGATATTTTCTGTCCTTTGATAATTCTTTAGTAACTCTTGCAGAACTGGCTGAACAGAACTATACCTCACCTAATTTCTTTTCTAGCCCTGAAGGACATAACAATACATCTTCTCTAGCAGGGAAGAAGGTCCAGTCCTGCCTTTGCTCTTTGCATATTTAACCTGAGATGAATTTATAATCAGTTCCTAGGATGGAATACTTAATGCTCACTGATAGCCTGGGCAGCAACTGTCCAAGACACTTTTAGCAGACTCTGAGAGACACTTGTAAATGCTCCCATGAATGATTTGGGTCACTCTGGACCTGGAAGTCTAAATTATGTCTTAATCTTTCCTCTTCGTATTGATTATAGCCACGCGAACACCATCACAGAAGCTAAATCCTTTTAAAAATGTAAACTGTCCTCTTAGAGGAAAATAGAAAATTTAATGTTTTATTTATTGAATAACCCAATTCTTTTGCTTGTGGTTTTTCGTTTCATCCCTGGAGTAAATTATCAATGGTTTGCAGTGGAATGAGGATAAATGTGGTACTCCTTCTGCAGCGTCTGTGCATCATTCAACCTGTGGCATATTTTGAGATTCGACATGATATCTAATATTACCAAAGAGAAACCGCTAAGATATGACACTGTCATTATCCCAAACATTGAGGAAAAACAGTTTCAATTAGGTCAGAAGTTCTTCAATAATACCCCATAATTATCTCCACTTTCGAAGTCTCATTGCAATTAACTCAAACACTTATTACGGTGTTCATTCTTGTTTCTTTCTTATATTTATGCTGTTTATTTTTATGCTTGATCTTCTGAATTGGATTATGAATCCTTTGAGGATTTTATCATTTCTGTTTTTCTACAACACCTGCAGCAGGAGGAAACTACTGCAGATGCCCATGAAACATGAGTTAAAGAAATGAATTCGAAATTAGCCATGAACCTACCCAGTATTGTTACCATTTCAAAAATTGTGAGGGATGGTTATTACTAATAATTTAAGGTAGAAGACTTTCAGGTAAAATAGCTTGCTTCAGTGATATAAACTGTTGAGTTGCTCAGCTTTTAAATAAAATGCAATACATGCTATTTTCATGAGCAAGAATATTTTCCCCCCAAATGCTCACAACAATCCATAAACATTATCCATTATCAAAATAAATGTGTTTAGTTCCCTAGCTAGACTGTGGATCTCATTAGGGCAGGTTTCATTCTTCCTCTAGATAGAAATTAAATATATCTATAATGTTCATATGTGAGTGCTTTACATGTGATACTCAATAAATGTTTAAATTTTCTAGAAATTTCTCACATTTTGGCAGTCAATTATATGAATAATTTTAGATTTCTTTTCCTCTCTCACTAGAATTGATGCAGACTTTAGGGCTTAATGTGTGATCTTTTAAAGGGGTAATAAACTGAATTATCCAAGTGTGGCATGTGGAGAAAAAACAATCAATGGCTTGGGACCTTGATAAATTCTTGCCTCTTCCCCAATCCCAGGGTCTGAGTGGTGTGGCCTATGCAAATTACCATAAGAACAGCTTGAGCATCATAGAAAACTGGCAATCAGTCTATGAGTATGGCAAACCCGGGGCTAAGAGAACCAGCATTGCAGGGGAGATGACACTAATTACACTGTCTATGATCTGAGATCTGACCTGACCAAGTAGGCTTCATCTGACCATGCTGACAAGGACCCCAGCCTCAGGAGTCTCTGGACACCAAAGACAATTCTATTGCAATTACAAAGGTTGCCAGGAGTCCATCTGAGCTAAATTAATGCCTTAGTCTGGGGTCTAGAGTAAGGGGTCTAGGGTGCCATACACCGATTCTAGTAACGGCTACCACCACCCAAGGTTATTTGGCATTCAGAATAGTGCAGAAACACACTTAAGCATGTGGCCTCAGTCCCAAAGGTAAAGGTGAGTAGGTGATGGCACTGTTCAATGACATCAAGTTATTGGGATATGACTTCTAATAATATCACATGTTAGCCTGTGATTGGTTCAAGGACTGGGCTAGGCTAAACAGGTAGTGCTTAAGTATAGGTGGTCTCAGTGCTTAAGTATAAGAAAAGCCAGCCGACTCGGTCCTAGGTCTCTGAACCTGATCCAATCTCATTACATTGTGTTTCATTTCAGCATTGCGCTTACGTCCTTAAACAATCCGTGAATGGCCATCAGTATGTTATTTCTCAATCACTCTGCCTATGTGAAATGGTTTCTCTCAGTGGCTACCTTCTCAGCTGACCCCTGAAGTTTACTAAAGGCTCTTAGCCGCTAAATACCAGCAAGTCAACCTTGTCATAGATATGGTCGTTTTCATGACATATGTAGGAAATTGACACACAGAAATGATATGTGACTTGTCACAAAAAAATTAGTTCCAGATATAGCAATACAGTAAGACCTCTAATAGGCTCTATCATACAATGCTGTTTTTTCTTTTTCCATTTCCAAAATGACTTTTTGCTTTATGTATTTAAAAACCTCTTATTCTAAACTAGGTTCTCTCATTATTAGTTGATTCTTAATAAACTCTCTCTGTAGCCAGCTTCAGGCTAAATTTTCCCTTTAAGGAGCAAAAGAAGTAATCACAATATTGGGATTTTTTTAATGAGAGAATCACCAAGCCAACCTAATTAAAGAAGGTCAATTAAACATAGTACTAAACCATTTGAAGTACAAAGAGCAATTTTCTGTTTAGAAATTCAGGATACAGCAATTACCTGGTTAATTTGACATGTAAGCAGGATACGGATTCCCAATGCACAATCCTGTTTCTTAGGCTTTCAAGTACTGTAGTTACTTTACATTGATTTTAACAAGCATTCATTTGTGGGTTAAAATTTCTTTCGTAGGTTGCTTTGGAAACCACATAGCTGAGTAAGATTCAAAAATCAGCTGAATGTAGTCTGCCTCCATTCTGTTGTTATCTTACCAGACTCATCTCTTGGTTAATTCTTGATTTAGCATCTAACTGGGAAGACAGTTAAAACTAATGTCCTTCGGAAGAAAGCAGTCAAGTAAAATCATTCTCAATTAATCCAGAAAACCTTCAGTTTCTCATTAAGTGGTTCTCAGAATTTAGGGTTAAAATATTACCTGGAGATGTGATTAAAAACATTAATTCCCAGGCTTTCTAGAAATTTAGTTGGTAAAAGGTGAAGTCCAAGAATCTGCATTTTAATAAGAACATGCTGGTGATTTTTATGTGCTCCACAGACTATCTTTGGAAATATTCATCCTTCATAAAACAAATGATGTATTAAACATCCTCCAAAACCTCTCTGTGTACCTACTTGTCCCAATTACAATATTAACTTGAATTTGATATTCTCATGTAATACAGATCCCAAGGATCAAAAGGCTGTTCAGTTCTAGCTACTACTTTGTGATTTATCTTACAGAGTTAAATAGAAGCCACAACATCTTGGAACTACATCACCTTATGTTTATTCCTCCCTACTCAGACCAAAGTCCAGAGCCTGTATATTTGAAACGTAATCTCCTTAATCATGTGCGTCTCTTGACTTAAGATTTTTATTTACGACTTTTCTGTGTCCCTACAGAATTGATTACTAGGCGAATCATTTCTGGCTTTCTCCAAAAGTTGATTTCTATGTGTTATATAGAGTTAGACAGACCCGTCAGGGGTTTCAAGGATATTATACAGGTGGCTGTGTAACAGAGTTAACAGGGATGTGAGAATGTGTCCCAGAGGGAACAGAGGTTTTCTTTTCAAAAACAGAAGATGGATGTAAACAGAACATTAGCAAAGCTTCTATTCTTCAGCAAGATTTCATTTAAAAAGAGAGAGAGAGAGAGATAGAATACACACATTTTTAGGTTGAGGCCTTCTGCCTCTTGATCATGCAACAGAGATATATGAAAAATAAACTGATTCATTTTCAAAGCCTGACAATTGTCAATAGGATGAATTGAATAAATGCTACCCCAAGGAGTGCTTTTTAGCCTGCTGCTCTTTTTCCATTCTTGCAAAAATGCCTGCCCTCAAAGCAGAGCCTGGGTCAAACTTCACAAACTGGCATGAACTCTAAGCCCATCTTCTGAGCAGAGAGAGTCCTGACTTAGTGCATTTGAAATGTAGGTCCATTGTGATGCCCATTTAACCCCTGAAACTGAGCCATATAACCCCTGAAACTGAGTCATTGATAGCTCTGCTTGTCCCCAAACAGTTTTCAGTTCTGGGGTGTCTCAGGGCTTAACGTTAGTGTATGGTGGTCTGGAACTCTCTAAGGCAGAGTTTCATAACTCCAAGCAAATTATTTTACTTCCATATCCTTACATCTCTGAAACAAGCCACAAATCCAAGGATCCCCTGGAATCACCTTTTGTTCTAGAATCCCTAAATTCCTAGGTCCTCTGAGTAACCACTACAGAATCTTCTTAGGCACTAAGTACTGTCTTAGAATGGCAAAGACACCAATATTTTCACTGCCATATGAATGTGCTCCTAACAAAAACAGGTTAGTTATATCTGTTCATATGCCATTTTAACCACCCATCACCCCAAATCACAGACCTATGAGGCCTCAGAAGACATTAAACCCAAGTATAATCTATTGCTACTTAAATTGGATCATATGTAGCTCCAGGATTACCTGGTAATTGTACCAGGGAGAGACCTAAGCCCATAGGATTTAAGTATGGCACAATTTTCTGCAACACAAAATTTGCTTTAAAAAGTATGAAAGAGGGACTTGGCACGGTGGCTCATGCCTGTAATCCCAGAATTTTGGGAAGCCAAGGTGGGCAGATCACAAGGTCAGGAGTTTGAGACCAGCCTGACCAATATGATGAAACTCTACTAAAAATACAAAAACTCTACTGAAACTACAAAAACTAGCTGTTACAACCTCCATGGTTGTATGCACCTGTAGTCCCAGCTACACAGGAGGCTGACACAGGAGAATCACATGAACAGGGAGGCGAAGTTTGTGGTGAGCCAAGATTGCGCCATTGCACTCCAATATGGGCAGCAGAGAGAGGCTCTGTCTCAAAAGAAAAACAAAAAACTACAAAAGAGGCCAGGCACGGTGGCTCATGCCTGTAATCCTGGCACTTGCAGAGGCTGAGGTTGGTAGATCACCTGAGATCAGGAGTTCAAGATCAGCCTGGCCAACATGGTGAAAACCCTCCTCTACCATAAATATAAAAAATTACAGGAATGGCTGTAATCCCAGCTACGTGGGAGGCTGAGGCAGGAGAATCATTTGAACCTGGGAGGCAGAGGTTGCAGTGAGCCAAGATAGTGCTGCTCTACTTTAGCCTGGGTGACAGAGCGAGACTCCATCTTAAAAACAAATAAATAAAAATTAAAAGTACATTTTTATATTCATATTTAAATATTATGGAGTAGGATTTGACTGGATTTTGTAACATAAAAACAAGACTCCAAAGAAAAATGTTGCTTGCATTGGTCTCTCAGGGCACTACCTCTTAAATTCCTTAGGGAATATGATCATTCCCTTCTGTCAATGAGGCAAGTGTTTAGAAAAGTTGGAAAGCACTATGTCAATCATTTCATAGAAACCAAAAGTGAAGCCACGATTTGTTCAAAGTCAACCATAAACTGGTATTAGAACTACGTTTCCTTTGCATAGCCCTCACTTTTATTACTACTTGCTCAGTCTCCCTTGTTACATCGTAAATCCCAGGAAGGTCTTTTTTTTTTTTTTTTTAGATTCTGTTAAGGTTTACATGCAAATAATTCCAATAAAGACATAAGACTGATATATTTTTAAGCATATGTAATTAATATGTCTAATTATTTTCTTGAGTATTTTCACAGGAAAAGGGAGAGACAGAGTTTAATAGTGTTCTTGGAGTGAACACAGCTTTCTTAAGAGCACGTGTATGCATGTGTGTGCTGCACATGCGTAAATGTAAATGTAAGTGGGTCTAGATCTCTGAGTTTTGCAGTAGAACTGCATTAGAATAAGACAAATATAGCATAAAATAGGGGGAAGCCCAACGCACTGAATACACATTTCCCTATTTGCAATTTTGCACAATATGATAGCAGTTGTGGCCGGGCACAGTGACTCAAGCCTATAATCCCAGCACTTTGGGAGGCCGAGGCAGGTGGATCACGAGGTCAACAGATCGAGACCATCCTGGTCAACATGGTGAAACCCCGTCTCTACTACAAATACAAAAAATTAGCTGGGCATGGTGGTGCGTGCCTGTAATCCCAGCTACTCAGGAGGCTGAGGCAGGAGAATTGCCTGAACCCAGGAGGTGGAGGTTGCAGTGAGCCGAGATCACACTATTGCACTCCAGCCTGGGTAACAAGAGCAAAACTCTGCCTCAAAAAAAAAAAAAAAAACTGATAGCAGTTGTTATAACGCAAATGTTGCATTCCTAACCTTGGCCTTTCCCTTGGAGAAATCATGCCTTCCTGAGTGTTTTCATCACTCATGTGAAAATACAGCTAAACATCTTTCCACTTACAGCTGCTCGAAGTAATGGATTATGCCTTTGAACTTGCCAGTAAACTCCATGGTCCTGGTATAAATATCAAACTTGTCAAACTTGCTTTCCATGGAAGCCCTATAATGAAAGGCTTATCTGTTTGGGGGGTAAGTTAATGCCTCAACCTTACCTCAAAGCAAGATCCTGAGAAAATTTAGGTTGTAGAGAAATTCCTGCCAGCTATTGGGGTCATCTCTGGCCAGGTCCAGAGGCTGGTTTCACTGAAGTTTGGATCCAGCCCCTCTTCCAGCTTCCACAAAGCCCAGCCCTCTCCCTGTGAACTCTATGCCTTCCTCTGCTCTCCCTTTCCCTTTGAATCAGCACATCAGAGGATCGAAGGCGTCCACATGCGAGAGCTACCATGGAAGTCAGGAGGGTGTGATGGGATTTCACCAGGGACCTAAGGGGTGCCTAATGCTGCTAGGCAGATAGTTGAACAAATACAGCTCAGCCAGCTCATTAACAGACCTCAGTCGGCAGTCTGTGAGGGCCAAGGGCAATCTCTGTGAATCTGGGTTGTAAGGGAATAGCTAACAGTTTTCTTCTTTCTGGGAAATATAGATTTAAAATAAAAAAAGAGAGAAAACCTTAAAACAAAATATCTGCAACATAATAATGACAAAACCACATGTTGGTGTCAAATTGCAGAGGGTGAAAATATTTTTTAAAAAGAGGAGTTAGAACAGAAATATTACGATTAAAAGTAATTGCCTTACTGATCTATTCCTTGCAAAAACTTAAGTCTAAATCATGTTTTCATTATGAAAACTTGCCTCCCGCTTGGACGGGCTGTTGATTTCTTAGCCATCCCCACTAGGTGCTGGCCATCTGAGCAGTGTCAAGAGTCTTGCATGGGAAGAGCAGGGGTCTTTTGTTTTCTCCTTTAGGGTAGTTGAGGAATGATTTTCTAATGAGAACCTTCTGTTCTTTAGACAAGAAACTTAGTGATCTCAAGTTTCCACACTACGCCCTAAAAAAAGGCTGTGGGTTTTAATGTGCTCTGTGGTACAGAACCAGAGGAAAAACTCAGGGAACAATTCCTGGTCATCAGACAAAGCCCTCTGAACAAATGTTTCTACCTGGCCCCACTAATAAAGATGCCAGATCTGTTGTTTCTTTTTCCTTTTTCATTTTTTTAAAACCACTTCTAGATTTGTGGCCAGCTGTATTGTGGTTAAATTTCAAAATACTCATTTGGCAGCTTTGTATAGAGGTACTATAATGTTTATAAAGCCCACGATGCTAGTTTGAACGTGACATGCACAGATAGGCACTTTAAAGGCGGCATAAAATGAACAATATGCATTACCAAATGCAGTATCCAGTGTTAACCACATTCATGTGAGTTTTGTATTTATTCTAATAAACCAGTAGTGCCAGATGTAAAATTAGCCTGTAAAACTTTCCCTCTACTTTACCATCCACTATTACTACTCTCAAATACCGAGGTACAAAGGTTGCATCTTTCTTTAAAACAAAATGTTTTAGAAAAAGCTGTATAATACAAACCAAATGCAGCACACATATATTCATTATATACTGTATGTATTAATATGTATATAGCACTCACAACATATTGCACTATTTATGATGTGTGTATGTGTGTATGTACACACATATATAAAATAGTTACAGTAATTTTAATTATTGAGAAAATTGAATGATTCGCTTTCATTTCCAATTTTACTTGCTCATGACAGATATTAAAGGGATTTAAAAATCCATGTGTCCTTGAAATTGTTCCCCTGATGTGTATCTATTTTCTATTCTTGAAAGAGGACAGTATTTTGTAAAGGACCTTGTTGCTTATGGGAGGGTGTAGGGAGGACATGACTGAGACTTTTAAAAATACCTTATTTAATTATTTGGTAATAGGGTAGAGTCAGTCTCCCAAAAGAGGAATCATTACTTTAGAAAGAAAAATAGAATTTTCTAGAACTCTCTTCCAAATATTTGGAATAACAATCCAGAGCCCCCATGTTACTGCTTTTGCCCAGCCAGTGCACAATATCCAACCTTGAGATAAAACCATTGGAATTTTCCTTGGGGAACCCACTTGCAGCTTAAGCCAGTTAAGCCCATTCCCTCCTCTGTAAGCTGGGGAAGCAATGGGCACAGAAGCCAGGACCTGGATAAGCAGGTCACTTGGCTACCACTGTCAGCAGTTAATTGGTCTTGGATGGACATGTGAACCACACCAGGGCCATGAGCTGTGATGCAGACTTTTGTTAGAACCTTTGGGAAGAGAAGACACTTGCATCATTACACTTGAAGCTATGAAGATGTGTGCCTATTTCGGATGAGGGGCATTTGCAGACGAGGCTACCCAAGAATGGAGCTTACCCATTGGAAAGCCCAGTTAAAGAATGAAAAGAAGCAAGTCCCTGAATTTATTAGTTGAGAGGTGGCTCCAAGTGTGCTAAAGCCAGTTCTTCTGTGGACTTTTTGGGTAAATGAGTTGGTAAATCCCTTTCTTTGGCTAAGCTATTTTAAGTTAGAGTTTCTCTCTCTTGCAACTGAAAGTGTATTGACTAATACATCTTTATTTCATAGGTTCCAGTTAATTTTCTCAGAATAATCTGTAAGTTAAATATTATTATCTTCATTTAACAAATTAAATATCTGAGACTCAGAGGAGAAAAGTAAGTTAACTCACTAGACCAAGACAATTAGTCAGTCACAGGTGAGACCTGCCTAACTCCAGAACCTGGGTTTTTAATATACATGAATCTAGGTTTTTAAGTGTATCTTTAAATGTGAATATATTTGAAAGGAGAAATAGTTTAAGCAAGTTATAAATAATTTAAATCTTCATTAAATGAAAGATCTAAGTGTACTTTTAGTTCAAAAAATAAACTTCAAAGGAAGGGGAATCTGAAAGAAGGCCAGATGTGTGACTGTACTGATGAGAAACACCTGGAGAAAGCAATTAGTAAGAAGTTACATTCACGGAGGGCACCTAAACAAACTGATGGAATCCTTCCCCAAGCCCTATGAGATAAATACTATTATTATCCCCATTGTGTAGATGGGAAAACCAAGGCACACATAAGTATAATAGCATGTTCAAAGTTACACTGCTTCTAGGTGCAAGCAGCCCTCCACATCTGAATCTTATTTTAATGCACACTAGAAAATAGAAGATGAGTTCTTAAGTAGAATTTATTACCTGTGCTAACAAATCCTTGTTCATTGCTTTGACAGAAATATTCCTCTAGAATTCTACAGTATCTTGAATATGGTTTCATAAACTACATGATCAAACAAAAGACTTCACCTTTGAGACTGCACTTTAAAAAAAACTTGCTAGAAGGAGGATATTAAATGTTTCCAACACACACACACACACACACACACACACACACACACACACACAATTGTTTGAGGTAATGAATGTGCTAATTACCTTAATCTGATCACTCACTATACATTATATAAATGGAAACATCATGATCTACCCCATGAATATGTACAATTACTATTTGTCAATTTAAAAAATTAAATTAATGGTTTTAAAAAGAAAAACATTGTTGTATAGAAATGTATTATAAACCATTATTTTCCACTGAGCTATCTAGATGATGGAAATTATAATGACAATAGCTCTCATCACTGAGAAGTTTATTTAGCAGACTCTGAAGTCCTAAGGTCTTTATATTTTAGAAAAAATGGAGGGGAAATAGCAAAGACTTTTCCTGCAGCCTAACTGCCAGAGATGTTACTAGAAGTTATTTGATGATTACAGACACAGTGCTGGCTCTGGGGTAATCAATATGATTTTCGATAACCATTTAACATGACTCTTGAGAATTCAGGTAAGTTCTGAAAATATAAGAGCAAAAATGGAGTATGAAAAGGTGTGTTCATAGGTAACATATCTGCACTACTGATCTCCAAACCTTCAGAGGGTTCATTGATAAGGAAGGGATAAAGGTCACCTAAAATATTTCTCTTTAAGCAATGTGGATTTGAGTGCTCCTGTTCTCTGTCCATTTTCGATGGTCTATGGTTTTTAGACAGCTATGAAAAGAGCTTTGTCTAAAGCAAATCTTTAGATGGTCCCATATGACCTTACCCTAATTTCCCAGATACATTGGGTGACTTTTCCTTTGTGGGGAAGATCAGGCAGAGAATATCTTAAAAGAGGATAAAAAAGATGCTGAAGAAATGAAGGGAATGTAATTCTTTCAAAACCTTGCCATAGAGCTACCTCCATGTGCTAAGAATAATTTCACATTATAGATGCCTGCTACTTTTGGGTCTTTTATGTAAAAATAGTAACTTTCAAGAAGTGTATGTAATGGTCATTTTAACCAGCTGTAGCAGGGTCTTCATATTAAGCCCCAGCTCCCTGACCATGACTTCCTGGGACATAACTAAAAAACAGACTGTTCCAATTCATTGACTCTTGAAAATGCCTATAAATGCAATTTTTATACACCTTGTTGCTTGTGGGAGTGTGTAAGGAGGACATGACTGAGACTTTTGAAAATATCTTATTTAATTATTTGGTAATAGGCTAGAGTCAGTCTCCCAAAAGACGAATCATTACTTTAGAAAGAAAAATAGAATTTTCTAGAGCTCTCTTCCAAATATTTGGAGTAACAACCCAGAGTCCCCAAGTTACTGTTTTTGCCCTGAAAGATTTTACAAATATAAGGAAACACGCTTCAAAGTTTACAATTTTTTAATTTTAGTTTTAGTTTTTGCAGAGATGGCAGTCTTGCTATATTTCAAGGGTGGCTCAAACTCCTGGGCTCAAGAGATCCTCCTGCCCTGGCCTCCCAAAGTTCTGGGAATACAGGCATGAGCCACCACACCCAGCCCAAAGGCGACAACTTATTTCTTCATTTCATTATGATGGCCATGTTAAAAAACATCTTAAAGGAGAGAGAGAGAGAGAGAGAGAGAGAGAGAGAGAGAGAGAGAGAGAGAGAGAGAAAGCAAAGATGTGCATAATTGAATACAAATAAAAGCACTGTTCTATAAAACAGTTCACTTACATAGGCCTTACATCTAAAATGTAATTTTCTTCTTATAAATATGTCATCTATCAGGATAATATCTTACTATGTAAAGTAGATTTCAAATGTTACTTGGTAAGTCAAATGTTGTTGCTGTTTTTACTCCCCCTAACTGGAAGTACTCACTGCCTATATGGAAAAAAACGATCTTCTTACCATCAGATCTTAGTGTTTGGTTGATATGCATTAATACTAATACTATATACTTCACAAACTATAATACAGAAAAAAACTTGGAAGCAATAAGGGAAAAAATGACCATAGCTACCCTAGGCTATACCTGTATAAGTTTTCACTGTATAAGTTATCCATATTTTGGTTCTCCTGCATTTGTGTGGGTAATGAAGAACTGACTGTAACTGCGTTCAGCTCATTGACGCTGAATTCAATCTTAGGTCTTCGATCATTACGTGACTATTACACCTTGGCATTATAAACGCTCTCTACTGCTGCAATCAGTGTTCTTAGATTTGTTGGAAGCCCAAATTTTTTAAACTTGAGTTTAAGAATTTGCCTAATGTCCTTACAGAATAAAGATTAATAAAACTCTGCCCTACATAAGATAAATCAAGCAAAGATAATTATATTCATTTTAATAATTTTCCATTATAATGGCCTTTCATAAAAGAAATCAAAAGGACTTAGATTTGATTACTAATAGATATCTCTAACTAATATATGACAGATAATAAAAGATAATTTACATAAAAAATCAATGTGACAATGTGAAACAATTCTGGAGCATCAACACAAATAAGGTGACAGAAGAGCAATACCCTTTAAATAATTTGTTGCCACCTATATTTTGGTTAGGATGTTTCTGTGTTTTTTGTTTTAACATTTCTTCACTCGTGCTAGAATTTATTTTCAACTCTAAAATGAACCATTACTGAATAACAGTATTTGTCTCAAAAAATAAACCTAAAGTATCCACTTTTGAATTTACTAATCATAAAATAAATCCATATCCCTATAATTATACAACCTATTTTCTTCTGTATTGCAAAGTTTGAGTCTAGTTATTTTATATTCAACATATTAACATTTCTTGAGTCATTTTGATGTTAGTCATTATGTAGGGCTTCAAAATAACTTTTTATCCTTTAACGTAGGTTCTCTACCTTCATGTCTTTAGTACTTTTAAGATTGATAGTATTTCAGAATAAACAAAAAATACTACCGTATAATATGCATTTCCATTTGGTAAACTATATTACAGTGTTACATTTTTTGTTCTCAATTACCTGTTTTTAGAAGTTCTACAAGGTCATCAAATGTCAGTCAGAAGATATTAACAGATGTTCATCTCCCTTAAGCTTTCAGAAATCAAGAACAGATTATAGTAAGTTCTCCTACCTTTGAACATTGTATGATGGTTTCCAAGGGTTTTAGCAATTTCTATTGTTTTTAGTTGCAGGTAACCTGCTCCATAGAGAATGTATTTTCTTTTTGACTCCACATTCTAGTATAATGCTAAAAATAAATTTTACTTGAAAAATTGAATTTTAATTTTTAGTGAAAATTCAACTGCATGTGGAGCCACTATTGCCAAAAATGTAATTAAGGTAACAAGAGAAGGAAAGTCGCCTCTACACACAGCTGATCTCACATATGTGTAGCCAAAGATCACTGCTTCACAATTACACCCTGCCTGGTACTGATAGTAACGTGCAACTCAATACCACTTTGTTTAATGTTAAATTAACCATTTTGTTTAATGTTAAATTAGACAAAACACAAGCATGCCTTAGACTAAGGTATTTCTGCTTTCTGAAATTCCTTTAATGTCCCCCATATTTCTTTTTCAGATTCTGAAAATTTCAAGGCCTTTGTATTCTTTGGCAAAGGAAGCCTTCTCTCCTACAACCTCCTCTAATGCATTTTATTTCATGGTTATTTATGCATCTGTCTTATTTCTTCTAGTAGATTGTAGCTGTTGAAGCATGCATGGAGGACTGCGCTTCTCCAGCCGCTTTTAGCCTGGCTTTCTGTGCCAACATATTCCCGCATAGCTCCAAGAGTTTCACCAAAATTCATTCAGTGCAAAGATACATATAGGCACTACCAGCAGCTATACTTTGTTACAATGGCCATATTATAGAGTTAGCAAATGCAGGGATTAGTGGGAATTCTAATCATGGGTCCCTTCTGCTGAATATCTGAGGAAATCCATTTTTCTTTCTTCCAAAATAATTATAGTGAGAATGTTCTGCATCCCAAACATGTTCATTCTTAGATATAAAGATAGGTTGTGAAGAAGAGGCAAGACTCATATTCCTCTTTACAGCAGCACATAGCAAATGCTGTTGAATGAGTGATTTAATATCTATTGAATGGGTGTTGAATAAGATCATATAAATTACAGTCTCTGTGTATTCATGATTTATTGCTGCATAACAAAATATCCCAAAACTTTGCAGCTCAAAACAACAAATATTAACTTACAGTCTCAGTGGGTCAGGAAACTGAGTGTGCTTTTAGTTACCTAGCTCTGGTGCAAGGTCTCTGATGATGTTGCAGTCAACTGTCTTCAGGGGCTGCAGTCATCTCAAGGCTCACATGGGCCTGAAGGATCTGCCATCAAGCTCACTCACGTGGTATTAGCAGGTTATAGCCAGACTTAGGGCCTCCATTCCTCATCATGCTGTGAGGGATGCTCACAGCATAAGAGCTTTGCTTCACCCAGCACGAGTAATCCAGAGAGAGGGAGAGAGAGAGAGAAACATCACTTGCTCAAGATGGAAGCTACAGTCTACTTTTTAAATATATAACCTTATCTCAGAAGTGGCTGTTCACCACTTCTCCCATATTCTGTATCTCAGAAAGAGACAGTTGTGTAGCTGACATGCAAGGGGAGGGGATGGCACAAGGCATGACTACTAGAAAGGAGGGAACATTGCAGGGGTCTTCTAGAGACTGCCTACCACAAAGTACATGTGACAAAATATTGCTCTGTCATTTTGAATATAATAAACTTACCGGAAATGGCTACATGTAGCTTGGAGGTCAAGAGAAATAAAGGGAAAGTGGCTTAGCACTTTATTTCCATAGGTTATCATGCAGAACAACTTGTTTCCCACCTTGTTTGACTTCAGAGTGTGTTCTTGTTCATGTTTATTAAAGATTATTGTTGAGGACAATAAGCTACCATTTAAGCATCACATTGATAGCATTGGTATTAACCAGTGACTTCCATTTTTAAAACATATTTTATGAGATGATTTAGTCCAAATATCCAGCCATACCCAGTGAGATGAATAGAAATGAATAGAAGAAGCAATTGTATTTCAGTTATTTGCAGTTATTAATTATGGGAAATCATTTGATGTAGTATCTTTTATAAAAAAATCAAGTAAAAAGAAGAAAACTGTTATCTTTTTTAACTACTGCTTTTTACTTCAACTCTTTTTCTTAACAATTTCTTGAGCATAGCTCAATGCAAAAGAAGAGAAAAACTTCCTACTTCAATTGTTCAGTTTGCTTTTATTAACTGAAATATCAACACAGTAGAAACAACCTGAATATTAGTATGGTTGCCACATTTCTTGATATCTTGGAATTAGCCACTACACATTCAGGCCTGAAAGTGGCTTTTAAAGAGAATGCCTAACAAGGGAGAACAGCTAATGGGATGTGTGGAAATTATTCTTTCTAGGATTAGGAAATCCTAGAAATTAGGGAATTAGGAAATTCCTAGAAATTAGGAAATCCTAATCAGAGAGGAGCAAATTCAAGTACCATGGAAGGTTTATTCTCTCTACTTCCTGAGCAGTACATTTTTCTGGGCGAGAACAGAGAAAACATTCAGCAATAGCTATGGGTAACAGGAGGAGTCACCCCTGTGGAAGGGGAGTGGGTGCCTAGAAAATCAAGGCTGCATGGAGGACAGAGCCTCAGATCATGGCCTCCATCTCAGGTGAGAAAAAATCAGACTCTCAACAAGTTGCTCAAGGTCACATGCAAGTTAGTGTGGAAGTTGCCAGCAAGTGGAAACCTCCCTCACTTTCCAGTATCCCCTGCAGTGCATCGCAATCACCAACTACCCTGAACCTTCCAGCTGCCTCTTTATCTGGCTGCTTTCCGAGTGTCCTCTCTCCACTTCCCAGATCTGAGTCAGAAAATCTCCAGTAGGTAGGCTTCTGGATCAGACCTATTCCACTCTCTGCCTATGCTTTTACCTCTGCCAACCATCCCAGACCTAAGAATTTATGAACTCAGTGACAGCATAATTCCTTTCAAAAATGCAGACGTTGAGCATACACAGATTTATACCCCTGTATCGTCTCAGCAAGCAGGAACCTATAGCTAATGATTGACTGTTCTGCACTGAATGTGCAGATTGCTCCAGTTGAAAGCCGTGGAAGACACATTTGGGAAGGGGACAGGCATTTCCGTTCCCTTCTCATATCACATTGCTGGCTTTTTTACTGTCTCCTTTTTTATGTTTTTAATCTCTATTGTTCTATTTATTTGATATTGATTGATAACTTGTTATACATACTGGGATGGAGAGATTCTTGTGCAGCTGATTTGGAAATCCAGCTTCATGGAAATCTTATAGAATAGTCAGTAAGACTTCTGCATAGGTTCAAATCCAGGCTGAGTCTCTTATTAGCTGTGCAAATCATGGGAGTTCCTCCTCTGCTATTGTGAAGACTGAGCAAATATGTAAAAGCTTTTAATAGGGTCTGTTAAGAGTTAGTTATTCTAATTGGCCTATTATTGCAAATTGCCCTATAAATTTAGACAATCCCTAGGACTGGGGAGGGACATAGACCTGAGCTGAGTAGATCACTGACTGAGATTAGAACACTGAATTACAAAATAATTATGACGTTGACTGACTTTACCTAGAAAAAAAGAAATGGTGTTTTTTGTTTGGTTTGGTTCTTAGATAAGAATGGGGATATGAAGCAGGAATTAAGGTGCATTATAGAAATATATTTTTAAATTACCGTTGTTATCTGAGTTTGTGAATTGTGAAAAGATTACAGCTACTAACCGTATGATCACAATGGGATAGAGTAAGACCTATGGGATAGAGGTAGGCTCCACCTACCTCACCTCCTACCCCCACACTCCTTCCCCAGTCCTGCTCAGCATAGAGACTAGAGTAGAAAGTTCAAATGCAAAATAAAAGATGTCTTCAGGGGAGATATAACTTTGCTAAAACCAAACAAGACTAAGGGGAGACATGGGGCCGGTGATCCAGGTGGAGAGAATCCCTTTTGTTCAGCTCAAGAAGTGACAAAGAGATTGGAAATCCCAAAATGAGCATGTTTGGCAAGGCAGCATGTTTGGTACCTGGAAGGAAGCCTGTTAAGGATAGGTAAAGAAAGGCCAGATGATGAGGGGATTGGTAAAGCTGTTAAGAAGCTGGGACTTGACTGAATCATTGTTGTTGAGTCTTTAGAGGTTGATAGGGTTTGTCTTTGTGTCCCTACCCAAATCTCACTTTTAATTGTAACTTCTATAATTCTAATGTGTCAAGGCTGGGACCTGGTGGAGGTAATTGGTTCATGGTGGCCGTTTCCCTCATGCTGTTATGAAAATGAGTGAGTCTCATGAGGTCTGATGGTTTTATAAGCATCTGGCATTTCCCCTGCTGGCACTCATTCTCTTGCCTGCTGCCATGTGAAGAGGTGTCTTCTGCCATGACTGTAAGTTTCCTGAGGCTGCTCAGCTATGTGGAACTGTGAGTCAATTAAAACTCTTTTCTTTATAAATTACCCAGTCTCAGGTATTTCCTTTTCCTTATAGCTATATGAGAATAGACTAATACAGGGGTTTAAGCAGGAGATTTATAAAGTCACTTGAACTTTAAATAATTAAGTTTTATTTCTCACTGTTTTCTTTTCCCAATGGACAACTCTCTTCATTGTCTATATATATATATAATATATATGGTTATATAACATATTTATATATATATTTGTATATTATATATATATTTCAGTAGAGCACTGTATGGAAGAGGCATAAAATGAAAGAAGGGAAGAGCATTTATAGTATGTAAAGAGAAAGATTTCTGGGAGTTGTTTTCTTCTTTTACTGAAAACAACACAATCTGTGTTTTTCTGTTTTTTAATTTCCACCTCTGTTCAACCACTGATTTTTGCAAAAAGGTGAGCATCCTTTCACTTTTTGAATCTCCAAGGGAGCTATTGCCAAAAGGAACTGAGATAAAGAGAGCTTGAGGCCTCAAGAAAAGAACGTATTGGTAGAGAAAGAAAATAAAGCATTCTACCCTTATTCCCCAGTGAAAGCTTCTTTTCCAGCTTTGACTTGTTTTTCACTCTCTTATTCTTTCTCCCATGCATACAAACACATATATATTTTTTACATGAAGCATTTGTAAAACAGTTGGTTCCAGAGATATTCAAACACATTGAGTAAAGTGATTGCCTAATATCTTGATTTTCACTCTCATAACAAGATCTTGTAATCATTCTGCGATGATGAAAAGAAACAGAAGAGTTTAAGACCAAAGACAAAGCTGTCTCTTAATCCTTGAACCATTTCTAACTCTATTTTAGGAATATACTGGTAAAGAGATGGAAGTGGATCCCGTTAGAGAGGGAAAAATGATTTGTGGAAAACATATGAAGAGGATGGAATGGACGTTCCAAACATCTCTAGTTTATAGTTTATGTTCTTTTTAAAAGGACAGAAAAATCTACTTTGGAAGAGAGTGGATTATTCAAATATGTTCAGTAGTCATACAATTTTATTACCAAATTTGAGTGACTCAGAAAGTGTGAAAACCCATGGGGTAGAAGAGGGAGAGGTCAGAAGCTTCGTGTTACCTGTAGCAATCTCTCCTTGTCTTCGCTCCTTGTGAATACTGAGTGCAGCAAGGGACCCTCATTGTCTCAAAGCAAAAGTCTATGGAAATCAATTGTTACATTTACTGCTCATTTAGGATGTAAATAATGTCATTGATTTTATCTTAATATTCTTTATTTTAAAATTTTGTTTATAAAAACTTCTCTCTTGTATCTACCTATGTGTTTCTCTATTTGTAGCTTTCCAAGTTTTCGGTTTAACCAATTTCTCCTAACCCTGAGTCCATAAAGTCCAACATTACTCAATCTTACATCTTCACTCATAATTGTTACAAGATGTCTAACTTATCCTTTATTGCTTTGTAAATACTCTCAAGGGTTTAATGGATAGTTCATTGAACCAGATTATATCTTAAGTATGTTTGAACTGAAGAGAGTTATCCAGTCTTCAAGTGTACATGCCCCCAACAAGTCTTTTATCCCAGACAAAATGTTACATGGAACATCAGTGTAACCAATATATCAACAGGTAAGCATATAATTCCTTTCTTCTGAACCAAGAAGAAAAGAGTTGGGATCCTGCCTATTTGGTTTTGACATTCTCATTCTCTTTTCTCAAGGATTGTCTTGTAGTCTAAGGCTATTCACGACCCCTTAGGAAAGCACAAATCCATTTTAACCCATTCACAGTCAGGAATCTAAGATCCAAAGTAGTTGATTCTTGTAACATCTCAGGGATAGTGGTCACCAAAACTAAGACTTTGACTCAGGGGTTCTAAAGTCAAATTTTGGCTTTTTCAACTATAAGATCCTGGATGTAGAAACCATGTATTTTAAAATTTACTTTTAGTCTTCTCACTCACTGAAATCATGCCGTGAGTATGATATAGGCTATTTATTAATTAGATGGGTATGTTTATCAATACAGACAGAGCTGAGTGAACCATTAGTGTTGGGGATTTAAAATTTAAGTAAACAACAAAGGTATGAATGAAATTGGGGGACCGACCTTAAAGCAAGAAGAGGGGCTGATTGTAAAAGTCTTGTGCCTATACTTCTCAGAACAGTACTAGCATTGCCTAGATTCATAATGATGCACTATGTTTCCAATAAAATAGGTTCCAAAATATTATATTGCTCATTCTGAGGTATTTCTTTGTAATATAACTTAATTATGCTATCTAAAGTAATAAGAATGCCAATAATGTCAGACATACTCATATCCAGAAATAAGTACAAAACATTTTAAACTCAAGTTTCTATGCCTTTTGGATTACCTACTATTTGGGGATTATTTTCGGACTGTTCCTCCTCATGGACACTAGTGACTAAGGACTAATGATAAAATTAGCTGAAAGGAGAACATCACATGTCATAATAAATTCTTTCTGTCTCTTGTAACAAAGACCAGATTCAAATGTTAACTTGTTGAAAAGTAGAAATTATAGAAAACCACAATTACATTTTACCAGAAAAGGAATGTAGATACTCATGTTTTGGACATCTAAATCCAAATGTTTTAAAAAAACAGTCATACATAAATATACCAAAAAAAATTTTTAAACATAGTAATATAAATATTTTTTGGCCCAAACAGTTGTTTTTATCTAAACTTTTCAGGTGTTAGAATTGTAAATATGTTGTAATTACCATGGCACCATTTGGAAATAAATTTGAGTTATTACTATTGAGGCCATGTGTTTTGGATTTTCAAGAAGAGTTCTGACTTCCAGAGCAGTCATGATTGCCAATATCCTGTCCTGTTATTAGGCCATGTGTTCCAAGAATGTTCACAAGTTTTGGTAAGGAAAATATTCACCAGGCTCCCAGTTAAGTTGCTTGGATAATAGATCATCATTCCCGTTCTCCCATCTTGGAAGTCCACTCAAGCCAGAGTTTATTCCAAAAGCTCTGATACTCCTCCCAAGACAGTGGGGGAAGACGACCTGAACATTCCAATCCATTGTAGGGCAAATATGAGGCATCTATTTCAAACTATAACAACCTCATAGACTCAGAATTACACAGGGAAATATGAGCAGATGCAAACCCATTTTCAAACCAAATCTGGCCCTTGTCTAAAAGTAAGTTGTGAGGTTGACTTTGATCTTTCACTGATCTAAACCCCTGGGATGATGCGAGAAGCCATTTATGTACCCTAGAAGAGGCTTATTAGTGCTTCCGTGCCCCACACCCCTTTTTGTACTTAAATTGCATACAAAGACGCAGATTCCAAACTCTATGGTTTGATGAATGTCATGCAGCCGGAAGGCATAAGAGAGGTTGGAGCTGGTTGCCATTGGACTAAGGTTGTCCTATTTTCATATAAGCAAAAAAGATGACTAGGAAAACATAAAACTATTGTTCATGTAGAACTAATGCTAAACTAATGAAACGTCTTTAATAAATAACAGAACTTGTCAGTGGTAAAAGTTTCATCTGACAGTTCACATGACTTTAAATACTGTTTAGCCACCCACATGTCATAAGCAATATCAGTAAATGAGAAAAATAGTGGCATCTGTTTTTCTTAATATATGTATATGTCTGTGTATGTGCATGTCCCTATCTATAATCCATTTAAAAACTAATAAGTAAAAATGTACTGTAAGTAAAGCAATTAAATTACTACTTTTAGAAGCAGAGTCACATTCTAGGTTGGCCAAGCTGGAGTGTAGCGGCTGTCACCATCATTGTTCACTGTAGCCTAAAGCTCCTGGCCTAAGTGATTCTCCCATCTGAGCCTCCCAAGTCCTTGGGATTATAGATATGAATCACCATGCCTGGCTCCTAAATACACTTGTTTTTAAACTTCACCAGACAACAAGGGGGGAAATAAACAATACTTGAGTTCAAATGCTTACTTGATTTGGAGTATTTTCCAGATATTTTAAATTTGCCTTCATCTTGATATATTAGTTCATTCTCACATTGCTGTAAAGAAATACCTGAGACTGGGTAATTTATAAAGAAAAGAGGTCTAATGGGCTCATGACTCCACAGACTGTACAGAAAGCGTGATACTGGCATCTGCTCGGCTTCTGGGGAAGCCTCAGTTCACTTAAAATTGTGGCAGAAGGTGAAGGAGAAACACACATATTACACGGCTGGAATAGGAGCAAGAGGGTCGGGGAAGGTGCTACACACTTTTATATGACAAGATTTCACGATAAGTCACTCATTCACTGTCATGAGAACAGCACCAAGGGGATGGTGCTAAACCATTCATGAAGGACCACCCTCATGATCCATCACCTTCCACCGGGACACACTCCAACACTGAGGATTACAATTTGGCATGAGATTTGGATGGGGACACAAATCCAGACCATATCACTTGGTGTATATCAAGTAGTGGCAATGCCATTGGATAGGATCTTGGTGGATGAACAGTTACTTCCTCCATTAGTTAGCAATTCTCAAAGGTGCTCTACTGTGACAGAATCCTCAAGTACCCTTTTAACAAGCTTCCACAAGTGGCCTCATGATCCTAACACTTTAGGACCCCATTAGCAGAATTTATCTTGGTCTGTGCCTATGCAGCTGGTTACACAGCTGGGAAACCAGACAAAAGAACAGTCAATCAATTCATTTTGGCTATTTCCATGATTACCAGTAATTGCTCCAGCTGTACTGATATATAGTGATCAATATTCATTGTAAAGAGGCAAAAATGGACAGCATGGGTGCCCCTTTGTCTTTTTATTTCACACATGTCATCCTGGCACATATACATAGAATGATTCATTCAACTGGCATCACCTAGCTTCTAATTCTTCCCTTGCAGAATGCCACTATTGACTATCAATGACTATTAAAAACAAAGCAAAACAAAACCCTCTAACAACTGGGTGCCTTAATTAATGCAAAGAATAGTTTGGAGGATAGATGGGTGGATAGAGAGGATGGCAAAATGCCAGTGGTCCAACATCTGCAGTGTTTAGACACTCAAAGTTGCATCCCAGCAGGTCAGTTGAGTCCTTGAATTTACCCAAATTGTTGGATGATAAGATGACTAAGAAAGTGAGCTCCAGTGGGGACTCCAAGGAATCTTAAATACCACAGGACATGAGAGATGCCATCTTGTTCTTATCCTTGGGATTTGGTCAACCATACCCCTGAAGGACAACTACCCTCTTTCTGTGTCTCCTTTGTCCATATTGAACAAGTTCCTACAGATGGCTTTCAAAAGTCTGTGCAAAGTATCAGCCTCAAAAATGTAGAGGTTTATTGAGACCATTGCCAGGCCACTCAGAGGTTTCCAATTCTTTGTCCCAGGGGAGGGGACCAAAAAGGGAAGAAGAGAATCTTCTGGGCACCCTGATAATTGTCCTTGAAATCTCAGCCCACTTTTATTCTTTCTTTGAGAAGACCAGTGAGTTTTTGCTAACATAACTCCTTGTGTCTTACCTAAGGGTTCTTGGGTCTATTGAATGAAAGATTAAATTTCTATCAGAACGTTTTAAAAATTAGGTGAATGGAAGAATGAGTGAATGATATCAGATCTATGTATAATCAGAAATGTCTCTCTGTAGGTAGAAATATGGAAAGTTTGTGGTTCAAATTTCTTTTTTAAAATAAAACACGGATTTCAATTAAAAGTCATAAATGTGTTTTAGAGAGTAAAACACAAATGCTTAGCCATGCCAAATCTAATTTTTATAAATTGCCTTCACTGTCTCACATTCAGATGCTGATATATTTTTCTTTCCTAATGGATCTTCCCTCAACAGCATTAGTTTTGGTTTTAACTTTTACCTGGACTCAGTGTATGTTCTAAAACAATCACTTTATCACCTGAGGCTTCAGTTATTTCATTAATAACAAAGGTTTAACCTAGCCTTCTCCAGATGCTAGGATACTTTAGACCAGAAATTACTTATAAGGCAGGGGCATAGTAATTAATTTTGCGTTAAGAGCTCTTGAGACACGGCTCTTTACTTCACCCTCTCTCTTCTTCATAATGGAAATTTTCTTCCACTATGGATTGGAGGCCATGTAACACCAGGTATTCTCAGCAAATTGCTATCTGATTCAATTGAACAAGAATGCAATTGGTTATAAGAGAAATGAGTACTATTAATCCTCATTATTACATAAAACTTTCTTTCTTATGACTCACTTTCACATACATTATATCAGTGTTATTCTCACAACACCTTATAAACTACTAATTAGGTAATGCTCTATGATTTGCACTCTTACAGAGTTTTCAGGCTTTCAATTACAGGGCTGGCCCAGATTCTACTTGACTCGTTTTTCTTAGTTTGGGGTTTACAGAAAAACTGGTGTTTGGCTTTAGATGTGAACCCAAAGAGGAGCAGCAGAGCAGGTTCTGTGAAAGATCCTGGGGTCTAGGCCTAGCAAAACCTCTTGGGAAATTTGAAGAAGAACATTTTTTCTTTCCAGATTTTAGCTTCATTGGTTGCAAAATAAAGGCATTTATCCTGATGATCCAGAGCCCCCTTCTAGTCTTCATGATTCTTCAGAATTGATGGCAGAGCATAATTTAAATTATGTGTATTGGCCAGGTATGGTGGCTCATGCCTGTAATCTCAACACTTTGGGAGGCTGAGACGGGAGGATCACTTGAGTCTGGGAGTTCAAAACCAGCCTGGGCTTCATAGTGAGATCCTGTCTCTATTTTTAAAAAAATCAAAAAATTAACTGGGCATAGTGGTGCATACTGTGGTCCCAGCTACTCAAGAGGCTGAGGTGGGAGGATCACTTCAGCCTGGAAATTCGAGGCTGCAGTGAGCAGTGATTTTGCCACTGCACTCCAGCCTGGGAAACAAAGTGAGACCTTTTCTCAAAAAATGAATAAATACATTCTAGGTATTGAAGTTTCAAATTATTTCAAATACTGATCGTATTTCACTTTTAAATTAATATTAATATTAATGACCTTCATTGTGGCTAAGTGCTTGGTTTGTTCCTGGTCCTTGGTTTGATTCATGTCACTTCAGCTGGGGTAATAAACAAAAAATCTGGGAGTCTGAGCTGAATGTACCGGGATGCAGAAAGGTCTTTGGTTGGAAGACCATTACTAATATTAACTGGGGACAGGGTATTGCCTTTTAACTCTGTGTGAAACAATGTTAAAGATTTAATACACTTTATTTCATTTAATTCTTTAGGTAACTCTCAAATATGCCTACCAATATTCCCATTGTATGGGGAAGCTGAAATGCAGAAAATTTAGATTACTTGTCAAATGCCACACAGATGATGAGGATGGATCTAGAGTTTAAACTTGTGTGTGACTGATTCTAAAGTCAATATTCTTTATGATTACCTACTACTACCTACTGAGAAATTGAAAGGCACACACAGGTACATGTACACATACACATATGTACACATATGTGTACTCCAGAAAATGTGTCTACATGAAAGTAAATAAATGCTTAATTGAGAAATGGGTTGCATATATGGGTGACTTTGTCTATACTGGTTTTAAAGAGTCTGAACAAAGTGATATGCACCTAAGCCTCTCCTCCAGTTGCCAATGAGTGTGTGAGAGTCTGTTCTCATGCTGGTAATAAAGACATACCAGAGACTGGGTAATTTACAAAGAAAAAAAGGTTTAATGGACTCACACTTGCTGATGGCTGGTGAGGTCTCACAATCATGGCAAAAGGCAAAGAAAAAGCAAAGGTACATTTTACATAGCAACAGGCAAAAGAGCATGTGCAGATGAACTGCCCTTTATAAAACCATCAGATCTCATGAGAATTATTTGCTATCTTAAGACAGGGCGGGAAAACTCTGCTGACATGATTTAATTTACTCCTACTGGGCCCCTCTCATGACACACGGGGATTATGGAAGCTATAATTCAAGATGAAATTTGGGTGGGGATATAACCAGACTGTATCATGCTGCCCCTGACCCCTCCCAAATTTCATGTCCTCAAATTTCAAAACCAATCGTACCTTCCCAACAGTGCCCCAAAGTCATAACTCATTTTGGCATTAACTTAAAAGTCCACAGTCCAAAATCTCATCTGAAACAGGCTCCCTTCTGCCTATGAGTCTGTACAATCAAGAGCAAGTTAGTTACTTCCTAGATACAATGGGAGACCAGGCATTGAGTAAATACACTCATTCCAAATGAGAGAAATTGGCCAAAACAAGGGATTACAGGCTTCAAGCATGTTCAAAATCTAATAGGGCCATTATTAAACCTTAAAGATCCAAAATGATCTCTATTGACTCCATGTCTCACATCTGGTTCATGCTGATGCAAGAGGTGGGCTCCCACAGCTTTGGGCAGCTATGTGGGGTACAGTTCTTTTCCTTGCAGTTTTCATGGCCTGGCATGGAGTGCTTTCAGCTTTTCCAAAAAACACGTTGCAAGCTGTCAGTGAATCTACCATTCTAGGGTCTGGAGGATCGTGGCCCTCTTCACACAGCTCCACTAGGCAGTGCCCTAGGAGACTCTCTGTGGGAGCTCCAACCCATATTTCCCTTCTGCACTGCCCTAACAGAGGTTCTCCATGAGGGCTCCATGCCTGAATCAAACTTCTTTTTTCTTTTGAGATTGAGTCTCTCTCCATCATCAAGCTGGAGTGCAGTGGGGCAATCTCACCTCATTGTAACCTCCGCCTCACGGGTTCAAGCAATTCTCCTGCCTTAGCCTCCAGAGTAGCCTGGACTACAGGTGTGTGCCACCATGCCTGGCTAATTTTTGTATTTTTAATAGAGATAGGGTTTCACCATGTTGGCCAGGATGGTCTTAATCTCTTGACCTCATGATCTGTCCACCTTGGCCTCCCAAAGTTCTGAGATTACAGGCATGAGCCACCACACATGGCCCAGCAATGTTTTATCTAGCTATCAAGGCATTTCCATACATCTTCTAAAATCTAGGCAGAGGTTCGCAAACTGCAATTTTTGACGTCTGTGCAACTACAGGCTCAATACCACAAGGAAACTGCCAAGGCTTGGAGCTTGCACCCTCCGAATCCCCTACCTGAACTGTACTTTGGCCCCTTTTGGCCACAGCTGGAGTGGCTGGGACACAAGGCATCAAATACTTAGACTACACACAGCAGGGGGTCCTGGGCCTGGCCCAAAAACCATTTTTTCCTCCCAGGCCTCTGGGCCTATTATGAGAGGGGCTGCCATAAAGGTCTCCGACATCCCCTGGATGTCTTTATTGTCTTGGTGCCTAACATTCAGCTCCTTGTTACTTATGCAAATTTCTGCAACAGGCTTAAATTTCTCCCCAGAAAATGGGGTTTTCTCCTCTATTGCATCATCAGGCTGCAAGTTTCCCAACTTTTATGGTCTGTTTCCCCTCGAATGCTTTGCCACTTACAAATTTCTTCTGCCAGATACCCTAAATCATCTCCTAAGTCCAAAGTTCCACAGATCTTTAGGGCAGGGGCAAAGTGCTGCCAGTCCCTTTGCATAACAAGCATCACTTTTGTGCCAGTTCCCAACAAGTTCCTCATCTCCATCTGAGATCACCTCAGCCTGGACTTTATTGTCTATATCATTTTCAGCATTTTAGTCAAAGCCATTCAACAAGTTTGGAACCTCTAGGAGGTTCCAAACTTTTCCACATTTTCCTGTCTTCTTCTGAGCCCTCCAAACAGTTCCAATAGCTGTCTGTCACCCAGTTCCAAAGCTGCTTGCACATTTTCAGATACCTTTACACCAGTGCCCTGCTCTCTGTGGTACCAACTTACTGTATTATTTGGTATCCCACACTGCTAATAAAGACATATCTAAGATTGGGTTATTTTTTTTGTTATAACAAAAAAAAAAGGTTTAATGGACTTACTGTTTCACATGGCTGGTGTATTAATCCATTTTGCTGTTCAGGAGGAGCTTGCACCCTCCAAATCCTAGGTTATAGACATAATTGAGACTGGGAAATTTACACAAGAAACAGATTTAATGGACTTATAGCTCCATGTGGCTGGGGAGGCCTCATAATGATGGCAGAAGGTGAAAGGCATACCTCACATGGCAGCAGGCAAGAGAGGAGAGCTTGTACAGGGTGACTTCTAATTTTAAAACAATCAGATCTTGTGAGACTTATTCACTATCATGAGGATAGCACGGGAAAGACCTGCCCCCATGATTCAATTACCTCTCACCAGATGCCTCCCACAACACATGGGAATTCAAGATGAGATTTTTGTGGGAACACAGTCAAACCATGTCATTTTAGCCTTGGCCTCTCTCAAATCTTATGTCCTCACATTTCAAAACCAATTATGCTTTCCCAACAGTCCCTGAAGTCCTAACTCATTTTAGCATTAACTCAAAAGTCTACAGTCCAAAGTCTCATCTGAGATAAGGCAAGTCCCTTTCACCTATCAGACTGTAAGGTCAAAAGCAAGTTAGTTACTTCCTAGATAAAATGGAAGTACAGGCATTAAATAAATACAGACATTCCAAATGGGAGACATTGGCCAAAACAAAGGGGCTACAGGCCTCATGAAAGTCCAAAATCCAGCAGGGCAGTGAAATCTTAAAATTCCAAAATGATCTCCTTTGACTCCATGTCTCACATCCAGGTCATGCTGATGCAAGAAGTGGGTTACCATGGTCTTAGGCTGCTCCATCCCTGTGAATTTGCAGGGTACAGCCTCCCTGCTGGCTGCTTTCACAGGCTGGCATTGAGTGTCTGCAGCTTTTCCAGATGCATAGTGCAAGCAAATCTAGGCAGAGATTTCCAAATCTCAATTCTAGACTTCTGTGCACTTACAGGCTCAACACCACATGGAATCTTCCAAGGCTTGAGACTTGCACTCTCTAAAGTCATGGCCCAAGCTCTATGTTGGCCCCTTTCAGCCACAGCCAGAGAAGCTGGGATTCAGGGCACCAAGTACTTAGACCACACATTGGGACCCTGCTCAATTAACAAACCCACTTTTTCCTCCCAAGCCTCTGGGCCTGTGATGGGAGAGGCTTCCATGAATACCTCTGACATGTCTTGGAAACATGCCCCATTGTCTTAGGGATTAACATTTGGCTCGTCATTACTTATGTAAATTTCTGCAGCTGGCTGGAATTTCTCCTCAGACAATGAGATTTTCTTTTCTATCCTATCATTCGCCTGCAAATTTTCCAAACTTTTATGCTCTGCTTCCCTTATAAAACTGAATGCCTTTAACATTGCCCAAGCAACCTCTTGAATGCTTTGCTGCTTAGAAATTTCTTCAGATACCCCAAATTATCTCTCTGAAGTTCAAATTTCTACAAATCTCTAGGGCAGGGGCAAAATGCCACCAGTCTCTTTGTTAAACATAACAAGAGTCACCTTTGCTCCAGTTCTCAACAAGTTCTTCATCTCCATCTGAGACCACCTCGGCCTAGATTTCATTATCCATATCATTATCAGCATTTTGGCCAAAGCCATTCAACAAGTCTCTGGGGAGTTCCAAGCTTTTCCACATTTTTCTGTCTTTATCTGAGCCCTCCAACTGCTCCAACCTCTGCCTTTTACCCAGTTCCAAAGTTGTTTCTAAATTTTTGAGTATCTTTTCAGCAGTGCTTCACTCTGCTGGTACCAATTTACTGTATTCGTCCATTTTCACACTACTGATAAATAAATATCAGAGACTGGGCAATTTACAAAATAAAGAAGTTTATTGGACTTACAGTTAAAAGTGCTTAGGGAGGCCTCAGAATAATAATAGAAGGTGAAAGGCATATCTCACATGCCAGCAGACAAGAGAAGAGAGCTTGTGCAGGGAAATTTCATTTTTAAAATCATCAGGTCTTGTGAGACTTATTCACTATCACAAGAACAGCACAGGAAAGATCTGCCCCCATGATTCACTTACTCCCACCAGGTCCCTCCCACAACAGGTAGGAATTCAAGATGAAATTTGTAGTCCTCACATCATGGCAGAAGAGGAAGGAGGAGAAAAGGCATGTCTTATATGGTGGCAGGCAAGAGAGAGTGTGCAGCAAACTGCCCTTTATAAAGCCATCAGATCTCCTAGGACTTATTCACTCTCATGAAAACAGCATGTGAAAAACCTGTCCCCATGATTCAATTACCTCCCACCAGGTCCCTGGCAGGACACATGGAAATTATGGGAGTTACAATTCAAGATGAGATTTGGGTGGGGACAGAGCCAAACCATATCAGAGTCAAATTGGCTGCCAATATGAAGTTTACTTCCTTATTTTTTAATCCCTGCTACCTGCAATATAACACAAAAACAGAGGTGTGAAATATGTATCATACATTTTGGCAAATATCCACCATTCCTGAGAATCAGCCTCCTCTTGTAGTGGTGGCCAGAATGTGAAGCATGTTACCTTGAACAAGTTGCTTGCAGATGGTAACTGACTTTATTTGCAATCTGGTGACTTTAACAAAGTAGGGTTTTTGTTTTGTTTTGTTTTTTGTTTTTCAAATAACTTCCTATTTGGTAGAAAAAAAAAACAGATTTCCTTAGAAAAATACTTCTGCACAAATAGAATTATCACAAGTTGATTATTTGAATAACTAGAGCAGAGCAATAAAATTGCCTTTAAGAATTTATGTATGGTACCCAAATTCCCCTGGAGTACATATTATTCTATACCAAGTAGTTATGATCTATTGACTGACCAGAAACATACTTACCTTACTGTCTTATGACACAGCTATCCTTTATTTTCTTTAAGAATAAAGATGAGTTTCATTTGAAAGCTATTACCTCTTAGATGACCAAATCCTGACCCAAGATGCCTAATACATACTCTGCCTTTGAAGCATGATAGTTATTTCTCCATCTGCATGTCTTTTTTTTTTTAAAAAAAAAAGCTTCTTAAAAACCTGTCTAGTTATGACAGAGACCAAGCTTCCACAATGTAAATGTGCCTCATTAATCAACTCGATTATTTTGGGGAGTAATGAACATTTTGCTATTTGACATCTGGTAGTGATTTACAGTAACAGGAACTCCTAGTTTACAGAAGTGCACATGTATAATTTGATTCCTTTTGGTGTACAAAAAACAATCTCCTTGCTGCTTTTCTTGGAAAAAAAAATGTTGGGAGCAAGGGATTTATCAGGGTGGGGTTAGACCTTAAACTTCATGTAGATTTATAAGTAACTAACCAGCTTAGAGCAAAATGTTGTGTGAGCTTTGTAATGTGTAAAATCTGGTGTTTATGTAAGCTCTCAGGCTGGCTCAATACCAGTTACTGGTGAGTGATATCTAAACATAAAATAATTTCTACATAAACTGTGGGTTTGTAAAACTGTAAGCACTGTATTTGTGTGTAGTCTGAAAGAAGGTATTCTTCAAAATAGATTATTAGTGTAGGGCATGATTCCATCCACTGTATTTTTGTGAGTTTTTCTTCTCTTTTTTCTTTCTTGGAAGACTGATTAGGGACTTGGGTCTTTACCAAAAAGTCAACATGTACTTATGCAAAACTTGATACATGGTGCACTGACTAAAATGAAGTTTATGATTTACTTTAAGTCAGTCTTGCTACTGTGCAATGAAAGCTTTAAATGAAGGCATAATCATTAGGAATGTTTGGTCCCAACTAAGCTATTAGAATACAGGCAGGCTTCTTGGTAGGATTATCTTACCAACAACCCAATGCTATGTTAATGATTAAATGTATAAGTGCATGGGTAAAAAAGTCACTGGGCTAGAGGCAGAAAGAAAAATGAGATTAGAAAAGATTTTCAAATCATGAGAATTAAGCATTAATGGGTAGTTGTTTAGTTTTAAGAAGTGCAATACTGTCTTCTACAGTGGGAAATGAATTTAGGTATTTATCCCTTTTAACAAATTCCACATGTAATGAATAAACATGTCAGTGGGGCAGTTATGATGCTTTTTTGAAGAACTCTTTCAAGACACCTTTCTATGGTCAAACTTCTTCTTCTTCACGGTCCTCTTGTTAGAGTCACTTCTAGTCATTGAAAGTGGCATTTGACATCTAAAGAAGGAAAAATCAAAACCAGAAGGCAAAAGCAGGGATGAGGTGGTTGAGTAATATTGGCAATAAAAGATGCCACCCCATACATGACCCTGAATCTGAGGCAAAAAGACAAGCCCAGTGGTTTCTCTCTAATTCCTATCCACATCCTACTAACCGAGGCCAAAGCTAGCAAGACACTTCCTGGTGGTTAGTGCTTTGGAAAGAGAATGGTTTCTTGGCTGCATCAGTGGTGACTGCTACTTTTGCAAATGACAGAAAATGGCTTAAGAAAAGAAAAGTAATATATTATCTCATCAAATGAAAATCTCAGGGGAATGGCTGGCCTCAGGAATTTGCGACTTGGAATTCATACATTTTCATCATGAATCAGTTTCTTCCCATCAAAGTTCTCTGCCTTGCCTTGTGTTGTCTTCATCTTCAAACCCCACATGGTGATTCTCAGTAACTCCAGGCTCGCATTCAATACATGCCCTTAGAGCCAAGCAAATTTGGGCTTCAGGACTGCACATGTGTGCTTTTGTGGGCCCAAATATTACAAACATAAGAAGCGCAACCTTACTAAAGACACCGGAGTACTTCCTCACTTATGGTTCTAAGCTGAACTCTGGCCCAATGCAACCTATGACCTAAGCATCTCTTGTGACTAAGTCTCTTCAGGTCCCCAGGGAAATGATTCTTTCTATAACCCCAAGACAATGACCAGTTGCTTCCAAAGACTGCATCTGAGATAAGGGAAGGGTATGTGGGTTGGTAGGCTGTTGACACAAGAGGTGGGCACCTCTTTGTAGTCAGGGGCTATTTAAGCAACAGATGCGCTTAGGTAGGAGGGAAGAAAAATTCAACTTGTCAGATCTTTTCGGAAAGCAGGAATGGAATACTTCTCCCATAACGAGATATCCTTCCCAGGTGGTGCTGCCTGCTCATTTTATTGCTTCTCTTCGCATTACCATCATTAATTCTGGAAGAACACATGACTTACCACCATTCTTACAATAGTTACACATAGTGACTGAGAAATATTTTGCAATATTAAACAATTCAATTATTCTTAAATTTGTACCTATTTAGGTTCAGATGGAACATAAATGAGGTAGTATACAAATTTTTTACAAGGGCCACTGGATGGACATTTAATGCTAGAATATACATAATTTTATTTCTATGAAAGGTTTGATAAGATTTAATTGTTTCAAAAAAAGATAAAAGTTGGTTTTACATTTAAAATTGTGAAAGAGTTAGTTCTAATTTATGTTTTAATTTTGTTAAATATTTTGAATATTTTAGAAAAATGTGAAAATCGCAATAAAATTGACTTAATTTTCAATTTTAATTTATGCTTTTTATTAAGATACACTCAGACATGATGTACTTTGGTTACAGTTATATATTATCCTTAATCTTTTAGCTCATCAAGAATAACATAACAAGTAATTTTTCTAAATTTCTAATCATACAAAAATAGCAGAATTAAGCTTATTTTAAAAATTTTACCAATATGAAGGTATGGTTGTGCCAAGTTAGAAAACTAGTACATGTTTTATTTAATCATTTATTATGTTGAGGTATAACTTTAAAATATGTCTAATGTATAAGTCTCCATTTGCAACCCTCGACCAGGTTCTGCAAACATTTAGGGCCGGTCTGAGCAAACCATTTCAACACCAAGCCCAGCAGAAGAAGTGGGCCTAGAAAGCAGTGAAAGAAATTTTGTTCAAACATAAAGTTCTGGAATAGAATTTCATTTGTAACAATTGGCCTCATGTAGTCAAATTTCTATTAGTTTTTACCTATCAAAGACCTGATTCATACTGCAGTGAAACCATAAGTGAGTGCACCAATAGTTTTAGGGATCTTTAAGTTTTACAGACTAAAAAAAAATGTGAACATTTCTAACACGCGATTTTAGAAAGAAATTGATTTGGCTGAAAGGTGAAGATACAGACCTTAAACTATGCTTCCAGACACCACCTGTAGAGATTTATATTCAGTTAAGGAAGTTTTGTTTTGGTAGGCAAAGGTTGAAATAAAGACTCGGAACAAAAAAACCTATAAATGATCCCACATCCTAATGGTTTTACATGCAACTTTCTCCGTAGGTCACTCTCTGCCCGAAAGACTGCCTGCTCCTGTGTAGACACAGAACAAACAGCTAGATGTTTCTCTTACGACACACATAATCAGATTATCTCTAAGCACAAAAATCAATGTTAATAATTTAGAAGTACAACCCAGAAAGATATCTGATCTTAAATAGCATACAATAAAAACAGTCCAAAGGGCCCCAAATCAAATTGAAACTTATTTATCATTAAGATACCAGTTACATATTTTAAACTTTTATATATAATTTTTTCAAAATGCTCTGACATCCATCATCTTATTCAATGGCAATTTGGACAATGTAGCAAACTACACTGATTTGTTTTCCTTTTCAATTAAAGGATAATGTTGCCCTAAGAAAGATAGTGGAGCATTTCCTTAGTTTTCTCTACAGTTGCGTGGTTTTTAGTTTTGTGAATGTTTGTAAATGTTTTGATCCACATGGATGTAGTCCAAATAGATGCATGGCAGGAGTTGAAGGGGTTTCAGCAACATGTTATTTTGTTTTCTCATATATAAATAACTAGCCATACCCTCTTTCAACTAAGGGACAAGTATTGGTACCTAAACTGACAAGATACACTACTTGCTTAGTACTATCGTATGATCTTCTGGTGAAGATGAATCATTTCCACTTCCATAATGTGGAATCGATCAGAAACCAGTCAAAATTAAAACAAAAGTGATCATTTTTATTCATAACATCAAAATTATTGCTTTTGGCCTATTTTGGTTATGTCTAGTGCCACTGAAGACTAACTAAATGAAAAGTGCAAAGAACTTGGAAACGACAATTTACTGGAGATTGTTAGTATTAGACAAATACCAACAAGAAGGCTTGGCATCACATAACTAATATCAGTCTTTAAGGGTGACAGATAACCCAGTTGGGTTCCTTGGCCTTTTTCTTTTTTGAGATGGAGTTTCGCTGTTGTTACCCAGGCTGGGGTGCAATGGCACGATCTCAGCTCACCCCAACCTCCGCCTCCTCGGTTCAAGCAATTCTCCTGCCTCAGCCTCCCAAATAGCTGGGACTACAGGCGCGCACCACCATGCCCAGCTAATTTTTGTATTTTTAGTAGAGACAGTGTTTCACGTTATTGACCAGGATGGTCTCGATCTCTTGACCTCATCATCCACCCGCCTCGGCCTCCCAAAGTGCTGGGATTATAGGAGTGAGCCACCACACCTGGTCTCTTTGGCCTTTCAAATCTTCCAAGGGGCATATTTACTCCAATCACAAGGGTGGGTGCAACTCTTTAACCTACCTAGGTTATGTATGAATCGCTTCTCTTTATGATTGAAATCAGTGTTTACATTTATAAAAGCTTGTTTCTTTCAAGGGCAGAGATCACTGGATTCATTCATGTATTTACTCATTCTCCCAGGGAACATTTCTTGAGCAGCATGCTCTTCAGCTAAGACCATCATTCCTCAGGTAAGTCGCAGGCACTAAAGCTAGGTCAATAGGGAGCTGTTCTAGAGGCACCGTACTCACCCGTATCCAAACCCTGGCCTTCAGAAGAAAGTAAGGACTTGGGCTGGAACCATGTGCATAATATTCCACTGAAGTTGAAATTTACTTGGGGTTTCTGTCCACACAACCCTCACAGAGGATCTTTCCAATTCACCTTTTACCTCTTCACTATCATCTCCCAAAGAGGATTCTGGAGTTGCTTCCAAATCTCACACTAAGAAGGTACTGTCAACCAAACCTGCCATTAACATGATTTGTAAGTGAAAGGGGAAATTACCAACAACACAAAAATGGCCTTTGGTTTCAAGTATTTTTTATATTTTGCAAAAATAATAATGATAAAAACATTAGCTGGGTATTTGATATGTTAAAAATCAGTTAAGATATACTGTTTAGCCAATTTATTTACTTTTTGTATTAATTTTCTTGGCCTGTTATGCTTCCTACTGGCCAAGGAAACAAAGTTCCTCCTCTAGCCCTTAATTTCTTAACGTAATTGCTGTCAAGGCAAGTACCAGAATGATTGCCTTTGTGTTCACTATCACTTTGCTGGTGCCAGGTGGGAAAATTTGTCTTTGGACTCTGGAATGGAAAATACTAAACTGGCTCATTGTTAAATGACAAAAGCATTTATTAAAAAGATATGAGAATACTACAAGTATAAGCCTCAAAATCGGTGTTTATAAAGTAGGGGACCTCACACCAACATACTTCATTTCCCAGATCTGTCTCAGTTCCTTTCCCCATAGCCACCGCCAGCCTCCCACTCTTGTCTCCAGGAGCACAGAGTTTTGCATAGGCTTGGGCTCAAGGCCAGTAGCAACAGAGACTGGTAGACACTGGCTGAGCTGCTGCCTGAGAGGTCGGGTAGCGCCCAGTAGATTGCTCTCAAGGCTGGGCTCTGTTGCTCTGCCATTGTGGCACAGGGTCACCTTGAAGCGCTTTCAATACACTTCTGGTGTGTGTGAAGATGACCCTCTTCAATCAAGAAAATCTGGGAGTGAGATTTCGCTATTAATTCAACCAATCTCACAATGTAAGAATGTGACTGTGTTGAGTCAAAGTTCACAGTTGCTGTCCAGCTATGACTCCAAATAAAAGCCTCCAGCACATTGTCTCATCCATGATAGCTGTTCAGTACAAAACTGCTGTCATCATTTTTCTTATTAGAGGAGGGAACACACTGTGGAATGTCTTCCCCAATTCCAGGCAACTGGGTGGGTGCTGACTCACAAAAGGTGAATGGAATGAGTAAAAGTAATCTATTTTGGCTTAAATAAACTTGTGTTTGCATGGTTGTTCTGGGCTTCTCTTTAAGCGGCCCCATCTTTCTTCATTTCAGACAATCTCCTCTATCCCTCAGCTCTATCTAGCTCCATTCCATAACACACCCACACACACACATATACACACTCACACCACCACTACAGCCACCACAGACAACAAAATAATCTATTTGGCTGAACTCTCTCAGCCTGTGTCTCAGTCATCATCTTTCTCTGCCCTTGGGTCACAACATATTCGTACATCTCTCAGTCCCCCAGAACAGCCTTAGAAGCATCTTGCTACCTAAGCATTTCCCAGGGTTGCAGGACACCACCCTTGCACACTTGTAGGTAATCCCACAGACTCCAAGAATGTCAGAATGACAGGAAGCAAGTTCAGATCAATGCTCTCCATTCTCCACCAGATTTTCACAGTTTTGTACAAAACAAAAGACCCTTTCTTTAATGTCAGTTGAGGCATAGTGGGGACTTGTTTTTTCAGGGTTGTGGACCTCTGACCTATTTAGGCAAGAGATAAGTAAACAGAAGATGAAAGAAAAGTGTACAGAACCTCTCCAGACCCAAGGGATGTCCCCAAAGCAAGAAGTTCCTTTGGGGAGACTAAAATCTGCCTTGCTGCCTGAGCAAAGGAGGTTTGGGGGAAGGGGAGGGAGAAGGGAAGTTGCTCGCCTTGTACTCAAAGCTGGAGCCAGGCATTCGCTTTGACTTTGCTCTGATGCTTTGGGCTCACTTATGCGCCCAATTCATCCCAGCTTCCATCAGTTGCAGATCAATTTCCAAATTGTTCTGGGAAAGCCACATAATGAAAACTTGTCAGTGAAGAAAAATGACTAGCGTCAGTCCTAGCCCTGACTCGTGACTGGTTACTAGTAGGAGCTTAATGTTCCCAGGGTGTCCCTTAGTGGAATATCACATATACCACCCTTCTAATGCATTTAGTGGTGCGAATTAGCTTTTTGAAACTGTAGGAGAGCCTATAATTTAAGGACTCAGGGCCATAACCACAGCAAAGGAAAGGATTAGGGTTAAAAATAGAACGGTCCAAAAATACCACTGGAAGCATTTGTACGTAGTATCAAGGTTTTGCCAAGAGAAAGAGCAGCCAGTATACTCTCAGCACCTCCTTAGAGAACATTAAATTCAGAAATACAGCTTTAGTTTTGTCGATAGGATACATAAAACCCGACATTCTATGCTATAATTAAATCACTTTAAAATCCCAATCTAAAACACAATAACACATTTTAAAAATCATTTTGTCATATGAAGAGGATAGGAACACTTTAAAAGTGCATATCTGGAAATTTTATATTTGAGCTAGTTGGTGAGTTCCGCCAGTACATAGGTAAATTGCTTACAGGTGCAATTCCATTGTATGCAAATGAAGTTATTTCTAACTCCACCTAAACAGGCAACTAGAAAATGTTGGAGGAGTTATTGTGAATTGAGTGTGGGAGGTGCTTCATGGATCTGCTCTCATTACTAAAACATTATGAAAAGCAAATCAGTTGTTTGCTAGTCCTGATGGCAGAGTCAGGGGACAAGCCTGGGAGATCCAAGGCACCTTCTTGCATAAAAAGAAGCTACAGGTTTAGGGTCTTTACTAAGAAAGAATAAACCCGACCTACAAATTTGATGATAAGTGCATTATAATACATAAAAGATTCTCTCAATAATTGTAAACAAGATTCTGGTTTCCTAATTTTCTTTGGCCTGGTTATTCCTACTGATTACACCATACTAAAACGCGTTGAAACACCTTATTTAGGGAGTTAACCCTAACTGTTAATTGCAATAGTCTCCTAACTGGCTTCGCAGTTTTCTCTCTTGTTCCCCTAGTGTTACGACACAGAAATAAATCGAACCACACCTTTCTACTGCTCATTAACATCTAGCCTCTTACCTTGTGGTTGCAGTGCCTGAACTTGCCCCGACTCCTTCTTCCAGATTACCTCCCATTGTCTTCGTCCTCACTCCCTCATTTCTAGCCATCCTGGCCCTTGTCATATTCCTAAGAGACATTGAGCTAGTTTGCACTTGCATTTTTCTCTGCCTGAGATGCTCTTCCCCAAGTATTTTCACACAGCTTTCTTATTTCATCCAAGTCCTGACCAATTGTTACTTTCTCAGGGAGGCTTTATTTGGCTTTTCGAAGAAAGAGCCGTTCTGCCACCTCTCCTCCCTCTCTAACACCTTACCTGTCTTTTTTTTTCCCCCTTTACAGTATTTATCACTACTTGACATTAAATAACAGATGTATGTTATCATTCAATATTATCTTTATCTCCATTAGAATGTCAAATTCTGTAAGGGAGGAACCTTCTCTTAGTTTTATTCACCACTGTATTCTTACCACCTGGAAAAGTGAGAATCGTAAATGTTTGTTGAAATGGTAAAACATCCATAAAGAGTGAGAAAAGAACTCTGAAGGAAATAGGTACGAACTAAAATGTTCACAAAAATAATCCCATCAACTCGTGCCTCCCAGATCATAAAAATCATTTCAGTAGCTTAAAACAAAACGAAACAAAAACAATGTGAACTCTTGGGACCCATCTCAGGCTTAGTAATTTCGGGACTTCAGAGGAAGGCCCCTCTGTCTTAGCCTGCTCAGGCTGCCATAACAAAATTCCATAGACTAAAGTCTTAAAAAGTAGAAATAAATTTGTGCACAGTTCTGGAGGCTGGAATTCCAAGATCAAGGTGCTTATAGATTCAATTTCTGGTGAGGCCTCTCTTGCTGTCTTGCAAGCAACAATTCTAGCTCTGCCCATATTCACACGGCTTCTTTGCTCATGTACAGAGAAAGAGAAGTGCGATGTCTGCTCCTCGTATTATAGGAACACCAGTCCCACAGGAGTAGGGGCTCACCTTTACTCCCTCATTTAACCTTGATTACCTCCCTAAATGCCCTATCTTCAAATATATATTATAGGTTAAAGCTTCAACATATCATTTTAGGGGACATAATTCAGTCCATAATGCTCTTAGGAACTATATTTATGACAACATCCGAAGTTCCTAGGTAATTTTTATGGTCAGGAAAGTCTGTGAAGCAGTACTTAAGAATGAAACAACCACCCCTGGCCGTATGGAAAAAGAGTCCTGTGGTTCTTTGTGTTTAAATCAGTCTTGCAATATGGGAAAATATCCTTAGAAAATGATTTTGAGATTCAGCTATAGTTTCCAGTGCACTGAAAGAAGAACTATAAAGATATGAAGGATAAATCCTAACCTTTTTTTTTTTTTTTTTTTTAAAAAGTTTCTGGAGAAAGTCAAAGTTGTTCCTCAGTTTTACTGAGATTTACCTAAGTGGTCTGTTGATTGAAGAGTCTGAGCAGGGTGCCAGTGTTGGGGGCTGGAGGCAGATAAATTCTAGGCAGGGAGGGGCAGGTCCCTGGCAAAGCACCATTCTCAAGCTGAAAATCCTGAGACCGTGGCCCAAAGGGAGAACTTATATCCCTGTTTTCCTTCTTGAATGTTGCCTTTTCCTAAACCACCCATGGCCTCTTCCTCAGATCACAAGGTCAGAAGATGGAGACCATCCTGGCCAACCTGGTGAAACCCCGTCTTTACTAAAATAAAATAATTAGCCAGGTGTGATGGTGTGTGCCTGTAGTTCCAGCTACTTGGGAGGCTGAAGCAGGGGAACTGCTTGAACCTGAGAAGCGGAGGTTGCAGTAAGCTGAGATCATGCCACTGCACTCCAGCCTGGTGACAGAAGACTCTGTCGTCTCAAAAGAAAGAAAGAAAGAAAAAACCTCAGAACTCAGCCAACAGAGAGGAGAAGCAGCTGGGTGTTGGGGGCTGCAGCTGGATGTCAGAGAGAAGTGGCTTGACTTCAGAGGGACAGCCTGACAACATAACTTTGGAGAAGAATCCAGCAGGAAATGGCTGGATTTCAGGGGAAGATTATCTTCCCACTGCATCCCTTTTTCAGCTCCCCTTCCCACTGAGACCCACTTGCGTCAGCCAGAAAATCCCCTGCATTTACCATCCTTCAATTTATTCATGCAGTGTCACCTTTTCTTTATGCTGGACAAGAGCTCAGGAGCCACAAGTGTGGATACAAACCTGTCACACTGGCCCTTTGCCCTTGCTGGTGGAGGACAACCACCTCATATGAAAAGGCAGAGGGTACACTGAGTTTGCTTCTGTCAGGACCCAAAAGTGCTTGCCTGGCTTCTGCACCCTGCATGCTCCCTTCCGTGAGGGGTGGAATGTATTGGGTCCCAGTGATTGCAGTTTGCCCCTGCCATCCTTGAAGCAGCCAGCTGCTTCTAGCACTTGTGCACTCCAGTTTCGTGTGTACGCTCCCTCCTGCACGCAGCTGAGAGTGGCAGGGCTGAGTAAATAAGGTACCCCTTTCACAAGTCCCACAAAGGGGTCAGAGAAATATCCTGCTTCACTAGAGTGACAAGGGTGGGGTGGGTAGACAAGTATTGTTTTAATGCTCAGCATTTGCTATGGAAGTCTATGTATTAAGGTGGCTGGTCCAGTTTAGGCCAGCTTACGTCTTCTATTGCAAATTCAATTTAGAGCTTCCCTCCTCTCAGGCCTGGATTTAGAGAGGGAACGGGTTGTGCTTTGCCCTTCCACAGCTTTATTTTTCCCTGTTTTTCTTTGTTTCATTTTGTTCTTGTTTTTAGATGGAGCCTTGCTCTGTCGCCCAGGCTGGAGTGCAGTGGCACCACCTTGACTCACTGCACATTCCGCCTCCCGGGTTCAAGTGATTCTCCCAAGTAGCTGAGACTACAGGTGTGCACCACCATGCCCAGCTGATTCTTGTGTTTCTAGTAGAGATGTTTCACCATGTTGGCCAGGATGGTCTTGATCTCTCATGATCTGCCCACCTCGGCCTCCCAAGGTGCTGGATTACAGGCGTGAGCCACTGGCCCCGGCCTTTTTCCCTGTGTGTTTGTTTGTTTGTTTGTTTTTAGCTCTTCAGGGTTAAGAAGGGAGGTGAAGATTAAAAGGATGAAACCATTTTTCATTAGGTGGATCTTGTGGTCTTCCTTTGGCTATCAATGCACCTCTGTGTGACAGTAGCCTAACTACTGTTTAGGGAGCCTAAGTGAACTGTGTAAGGCAGTTAGCGGAACATGGGGGGATCTTCCTACTTCCCAGCTCTCTGCTGGAGAGATGTTCTATGTTTTGACCTCTTGAAATCCTCTTAGCTTCCTCCCCAGTAGATTCACGGTTATCACTTGTTATTATGATTTCTTTGACTGTATTTCACAGTATCTTAATGATTGATGGAAAATACAGGCAAAGCAGGCAAAGTAGTGAGACTCTAGAATGTTTCACTGTGGAATTTTCTCTCTTTCTACTTCCCTTTCCACTTGCTCAAATAGACAAAAAGCAGACAAGTTGTCTTCCCAAGCTGGAGTACAACCAGGAACTGAGATGTCAGCCTCTTCTAGCTACAGATATTCCTTATCCCACCAAAGGTCTTCCTGGGAGCTTTCTTTTGCTCCTATCTAGGGAAAATCTTCAGACCTTTCCTCCTAGGCCAAGCCCTCATTAAATTGTCTTTAAATTCCCTCTCTCCAAATATCATCTGATTACGTAGGGGTTGGAAGGAGGGAGGATGTAGCAAAGCTGGCTGGTCGCACCTTCAGAGGCCCAGAATAGGCTTAGGAGTCTCTGGCAGTGTTATTTTCCCTTACACTAGTGGTCCCCAACTTTTTGGCACCAGAGACTGGTCTCATAGAAGACAATTTTTCTACATATGGTGGGTGGGGGTAGGGGATGGTTTCGGGATGAAGCTGTTCCACTTCAGATCATCAGGCATTAGATTCTCATAAGGAGTGTGAACCTAGTTCCCTCACACATGCAGTTGACAACAGGGGTCACACTTTTATGAGAATCTAATGCCACCACTGATCTGACAGGAGGTAGAGCTCACTGCCACTCACCTTCTGCTGTTTAGCCCAGTTCCATACAGGTCACAAACAGGTACCAGTCCACAGGCCAGGGACTGGGGATCCCTTACACCTTGTGCTGCAATTCTGAAACAATGAGAAAAGTCCAGTTCACATCCACCGTCAAAAAGTTTCATGAGGCTTACATTTTTGACACATAGTTACAAGTTCCTGCCAAAGCAGACTCTGTAAAATGTGTCCTATGTCACTGAGGGGCTTCTGGAGGTTCTGATGAACCACTTAGTGGTGGGTCTGGGTTTTTCCTTTACACAGTGAATAAACCCTTGGATAGGCTAAATTTTAAAACTCATTGTTATCTTCTCCCAGCATTTTAAGATTCTTTCCCTAATTATTTTCCCATGATACACAGACACACTTTCTAAATTCTATGTAATAACTAATATTTTCCCACCTCCCCTCCCAATAACTGGTTTTCACTTCCTTGGGGCAGTATTGCCCCTATTGAGAATTCATGGGGTAAAGTAACAGCATTGAAACAGCAGATTTCAGACCACTCTTAAATATAATTTGTTTCCTAAGGCTCAATTACCATAACTCTTATCCCAGGTAGTTGTTAAAATGTTTAGAAGGACTACTTCAAGTCCGTGCTGAAGTGCCCCCTTGGTCTTCACAGTGAAGTTCTTATTTTGGGAAGACTATGATCACCAAACGGGGTCCCAAAACCCAGTCCCCCATTACGCGGGCAAGCTGTTTCATAGTTTTTCCTCTCCAACTTCCATTTCAGCCAAGAAAAAAAATCCAAGAATTATAAGCCCTTACCTTCAGCAGAGGTCCTCTTTATAGACACTGGACTTCATTCAAAGTTAACCTTTGAGGACAATGTCAGCTCTATGTTCCTTTTGACATGTAAGTGCTACACTTTGTCAAACTCATTCTCTACTTGAGTCTATTATGTCAGAGAGGGACATAATATGTGATTTTCTGCTTTCACCTAAACTTTAAAGGTGAACTTCAAATTTCAATTAGAAGTAATAGTCTATAAAACTTCCACATAAAAATGTACAATTTTCTTTCCCTGTGTCTTATTCTTTCTCATTAGAGAGCCATATTGAACAATGGGGCTTTGCTTATACATGGTAACGAAAGTGCCATGCCTGAAAAAAAAAAAAAGCCATAAAATGAGAGCCCAAAACAAAGGCTTGAGAAATGTAAATGAAAATCTGGGGTTTTGGCCTGGAGCAGTAGCTCACGCCTATAATCCCAGCACTTTGGGAGGCCGAGGTGGGCGGATCACCTGAGGTCAGGAGTTCAAGACCAGCCTGGCCAACATGGTGAAAACCCTTCTCTACTAAAAATATAAAAAATTAGCTAGGCGTGGTGGTGGGCACCTGTAATCTCAGCTACTTGGGAGGCAGAGGCAGAGAATTGCTTGAACCAGGGAGGTGGAGGTTGCAATGAGCCAAGATCGTGCCACTGCACTCCAGCCTGGGTACAGAGTGAGACTTGGTCTCACAATAACCAAAAAGAAAGAAAAAAAAGATCTGGGGTTTTATTGTAATTTCCCTGAAATAATGCTATACACAGTACATTTTAAATCTCTTTCATGACAATAGTGATGGAAATTGGGAAATAATCTACTATTCCTTTATTCATATACTCTCTTACCTCTTACCTGTCACCACCCATCATCATCAGCTAAACATTCAATTGTAAGAATAATTACAAAATTAGAAGTTAGAATTTGGACTTGTATAGAGTACTTACATCTTCTACAAAAAGTATTCCACTGGAATAAAATACAAAAAGCTGAATAAAAGATAGTAATAGAAAATTAAGAATGAGAGATAAAATGCCAAGAAGTAATCATCTTGTTTTTATAATGTACCACATTCAGCTACAAGTTAACAGAGAACTTCAACTACAAAAAAAAAAAAAAAAAAAAAGAAAAGACCACCCAGGGACAAGGCATAGTTTGGTGACTGGCTCAATAATGGTATCCTGGACCCGGTTTCCTTCTACCTCTCTCCTTTGCCATCCAGCCACAGAAGCTAGTTTCCTCATGGTGATAAGATAGCTGCAGTAGCTCCTGGCACCCCATCCAGGTCTGAGAAGGACAAAGTCAGATTCTTCCTTGTGTTTCTTTTTATTAGTCAGGAAAAGCTTTCCTGGAAGGTTCCTAGCCCACTTCCCTTTATGTCTTCCTGGCCAGATTCTTACCATATGTCCATGTCTAAAACAGTAATTAGCTGAAGTATGTAGGGTCACCAGCAGTAGGTTAGAAAAATTCCCTAGGGCCTGCAAGTGGGAACAACTTCCTAGTAAAACCAAAGGTTAAGCAGAGGAGGGCAGAAACCTAGATAACATAGAGCACAGTCAGCCAGAAAGAGGGATGGAGTGCGGGGCTGGGGGTTAGCAGCTGGAGCAGCAGTCACCAGGTCACCAGAATCCGTTCCATATTTCTAATTCTATTTAACAGAAATAGGTTTCATTTCTCTCCTGAAAGATTTTAAGCTACTAAATATTCTGGAACAATTTTATCTGTTTCATTGAACACTATAAAGATACAATCCCAATTTGCTTACTACTGAAGTTCAACGTGCATTATCAGTATACCCAGTGAATGTAAAGGAAAATTTTAATTTAGACCTTCTGGCTAAATTCTGCAGGTTTGATGTATACTCAAGCAACCCTTCTTGAACTCTCTAGAAATTTTTGCTACTGATCTCTTTCCCAGTCCATTCCCCTCAATCTTCTTGTAATTCCCCCTTCTCTTGGTTTTCATAACCATTCACTTCTGTCCCACTCTTTTCGTTCCTTTGGTTTCACTTCGCTGATTTGTGATCATCTTCTCCCTAGGACCAAGCCCATCGATCAGGTTTCTGTTTCTGTTTCTGTTCCTTTGGAAATTTCATGTGCTTTCAGGGCATAAATGGCCTCTTCTCTGAAGCATAGCTCAGAAATTGCTAGTCCAGTAATTCTCTTGAGTTCAACTTGGCTAAAAGTTGTCAGCAAATCTTTCTCCCCAAACTGACTAGTGACTCTGAACTCAATAGCATCATCATTCTGTGAACTCAGACTTAAAACTTCGTATTGTGATTGAGTCATTTTTATATTAGCTTCTGCATGATCAGGTAAGCCCTACTGTTTCATTCATTTATTTATTTTCTACTGAGCCATCTCTGACACTGGCTTTGTAAATGAGACAGTGCATATAAAATACTTGAACTAAGAAATTAATACATGTTTGCTGCTATTGCTATTATTATAATAGTACAGAATAGTACAGTTGGGTTACTGAAAAATCCTCGTAAGCATTCCTACTCTATTTCATTTCTTTCCAAAGTCATATTTCACATCTCTTTATAACAACACTGGCACCATGTTATTCCATTACTTAAGATTTTTTCTTTAGTACCTTCCTGGAAGTATCATTTCATCTCAGTATCTCAACAATGCTGTTCATGGTCCTTTTTTCCAAGATTATCCTATTGACTACTCAGTAAACCTCTCCTTTCACAGAATCACTCACTTTTTTATTTCTTCTTTCCTTCTTGCCTCCCTAACCCCGCATTCAGGGGTTAGTGTAAACTGGGAGTGTTTAATCTACCTTCCTCTGTGTGTAGCCAAGCATCACATTGTTGCCCAAGGTCAATTGGTCACTGCTGGAGAGACAGAGGCTTGATTCAAACTCAGATGCTCTGTCTTCTCTTTCAAAGCCCTTTTGAATTCACCACATCTATTGCAGCATAGTATTGCTGCTAGTATATTAAATTCAATGTTCAACTAACCCTTCTGTTCATTTTTTACATCAATTCAGCCTTCCTGGTGTCCTGAAACTTTTGGCCCAAAACAGAAGATTTTTCAATGGAGACTCGATATTTTTTAACTGTTTACAGCTCTGTGTTCTGAGTCAATCAAGATCACATCCTCCATGATGTTCTGGGCACTAGGCCGGCCTTTTTAACCACCTGCTGACCTAATGCCCACCGGAGCACAGGTTTAGGTGCTCATATTAGTAAGGCACAGAGGATATAATTTAGTCCCACTTATACTTAAAGCAAACCAGTGAATCCGGTCTAATATGACTTAAACAACTTTTCTGAGCATGGAGTCAGAACTATATTTAATGTGGCACATAGCCGTATATGTAGTTCGAAAGACACTTTTACAATGACTCAATTTATAAACACGGAGTGGGTGGAGATAATAAATAGCCAAAGGCTTAATCTTCAATCAGGAATATGCTTATCAACAGCTTCATGTTGATAGTAGATGCTTCTAGAGCTTTGGCCTCTAGTTTTCCCTAAACAATGCAAAGATCAATTAATTAGGTCCTTGTTATCTGAATCTATTTTCATGTGTTTTTATTTCTATTTATTTATTTATTTTTGAGACAGAGTCATGCTCTGTCATTCTGTCCTACAGGCTAGAGAGCAGTGCCTTGATCACAGCTCTCTGTAGTCTCAAATTCCTAGGCTCAAGCGATCCTCCTCAGCCTTCTGAGTACCTGAGACTATAGGAGTGTGCCATCATGCCCCACTAATTTTTTAACTTTTTGTAGAGATGGGGTCTCACTATGTTGCCCAGGCTCATCTCAAACATCTTGCTTCAGCCTTCCAAAATGCTGGGATTGCAGACATGACCTACCATGCACACTGAATCTGTATTTTTATATTAATGTTCTCATTTACATAATAGTCTTCCCATGTGAAAAATAAGGGAAAATGCCAGTTTAAGAGAGAAAAGTAGTGATGGAGACATAAGGTAAGGAACTGGCAGAAAGAACAGGAATAATCTTTGTTTTAGAGAGTTTAAATGCAGGACATCTGGATGAATTCAGACCTTATACATGATCTTGTGTTAGATTCTGACACCTCCAACCAAAAAAACAGGAAATGTAGGTTAACCAGTCTAGTCAATATAAAATAAGTTACATGCAGGAGAAAATAAATTAGAAACAAGAGGAAGAAGTCATGAATGAAACAACATCTTAATGTTTAGTTCTTTGTGGAAATATCTACCCAATAAAATCATTTCTCTGCATTTTCTCATAGCTATGCGTAAGTGATAACATTGACTGTGATTGGGAATAAGACTCAGAGGGCTTAGTGGTTCAGAAGTGAACAGGAATTATGTCAAAGCTGTGATCAGCAGTACAGATTCAATTGCCCTAGAATAATACCAAGTGCAAAGTTGGTTTGCAAAAGAAAAATTAGTTTCTTTTAAACCAAGAGAGTACAAATTAGCCATTACACCACATCTTCTGCTGATTGCATTGTACTGTCCAGCTGATGTACTCAGTGGCATGCAGATAAGATTTTGGTATCCTTGTTTAAATCCTCATACATTTATCTGGCTTCATTCTTCCTTCATCTGCTTAGCACTATTTGGCCATTAATAAAAACAAAACTATCTCCTGAGATAGAAATTGTTTTCAAACAGTCTCTAAGCTGACTCTGAGTTTCTGTAACTGCCTCTTCAGTTATTCGTATCTCTGACCTATTTTAAGTACATCATTGCCCCAGGGGAATTACTATCTCTTATTATGACATAAGATCCAATTATCCAATGCGTCAGTATCACATAGGAGATAACATATGTGTTTTCCCCTTGAATGTTGCTTTAGAAAGATTGACTTGGTTTCCTCTATTAAAGGGACTAATAGGAGTCTCTTCTAAAAGTAATCATTTATGGCATAATTAATCCCTCATTCAAACCCTTCTCAGATGTGCCATTTGTCCTCTTAGTGCAAAGCAGTTATTGAACTATTATTGATATGATTGAGAATATTTCAGCTTCTCCAAATTTAATGATAAACTCCAAATGATAATTATAAGCTACTAAAATCATCTTATAATATGTTTTGTCTTTCGTAGTCCATATAATCCTAAGACATAATCAATTAACTTTAAAATAAGTTTAATAGAAAAGCTCTATTAATATTTTAATGATGCTATTTAAAGTTACCATATTTATTTTCCACCCCCTGGAAAATAGCATCATTCTGATCATTTTTGTACAAATAAACTTCACACTAAAGGAAACCTGTGTCCTCAACTGCCTTACTTGATATGATCTATCACCCTCTTGTTTTAATATAATATCTAGCATTTCTTAGCTGAGTTCCATCCCAAGATCATCTCTGCTAAGTTAAAAATGATTTGGCTGTAAAGTAACATTTATTTGAGAAGTTTAGGATGCCTGGATGAGTACATGAGAGAGATGTGACCACAAAGGAGAGAGGGATGGAAACTGAAATAGAGAAGGGAGGTGGTCATTCACACTGCAAAGGCCCTAGAGAGCAGTAGTTACTTAAATCCACCTTTCCATTGGCCTCCTTTCTTAGGATAATTTGCTTTGTTCTAATGTTTTTGAATTTGGAGAGGAACTCTTGAAGATCTCGAAACCTCTGCAGTCCAGGGCCTTGGTTAATGAAGAGTACACATTTACAATTTGTTTGTGCAATGCACAGCTCTGGCCTGTAATGATTGCTCAGTTAACCACTATATCTTTCAATTAAAAGTATGATCATCACCCCTCGGGAATTTTTCTGTGAAATCTGTCTTTTGACACCATTCCTGTAAAGACAAAGCTCATATCATTGGTAGTTTAGGCTTTTGATTGACAAAGAAGGACAACCAGAGACCTCCCTCAATGGAGCCCAGTAACTAGAAAGAAGTGTGGTCTAGCCTCCAAATGGAGGAGTTCCTTAGCCATCCTATCAAACTACATGATGCAGGCAAAACCTAAGATACACTTAGGAATGTTCACACAAGATAGTGGTCATCTAACAACTGAACAGGCACCTTCAACATAAAGATAAATGGAAAGAGATCCTGCGCTTGAGGAATAGCTATTCTAAAAGATAGATTCAAGAGGTGCCTGGGATATGATAAGCACTCATCCATGTCTGCATTAATATACAGTTAAGCACCTAATTGTCCAAAGTGAAAGAAGGTTTATCAAGAATTGTCCTAGGTTTATCAAGGTGTTTACCTTTCACAGAGGAAAGAAGAAAGTCGGTGTCAAAAAATGAACAAGATGTAGAATTAGTCCATAGTTAATTACACTGTCGGGATTTAATTCATTTCACTAATTACTCCTCAGCTCCACTACTGCTTGAGTGGTTTACAGTTGCTAATATTATAGGCTGGCTCCAGTTGCGTGTGTTTCTACATAAAGCCTGTGTTAGACTCGGCTATTAGGTGATAAATGTAAGTGGGTTCCTCTCCTCCTGAGTGTGCTGCAGAGAATTTGCCATGCCCTGGGAATTAGCAAGTGAAAGACTTTTTTTTTTTTTTTTTTTAATTTATGAGGCCAAGGGAAGAATGGAATTGGGGTTAGAGCCAAACAAAGCTTGGCCCGCTCAGTTTTGAAAATCGACTTGTTGCTCTTTAATCACTGAATTCTCAAGATCATAGATTGAACCAGCAGGACTGCCATTCTGATGAGCTTCGATTACAGGTATCGCCAAAATTTATGTCACTTTGTAGTATACAGCTATTGAGAATTGTCCTAATATTTTATGTTGATTGGTATGTATAAATGTCTTTATGCATATTGATATTTTTTAACAACACAAGTAAATGTGTGCTAAATTTGTTGGATTGTGTGCCTACTCTGTTTTTAAAAAATAATCTTATCTTTATAATAACGTTGTAAGCATTTATAGTCTCCCATTACAAAGGAGAAAACTGCTCATTCAACTTTGTCTTTACAGTTTCTGCAGAACACAATGTCACACACATGCTTTGGATGAGCATCAGCTTCAGATAGCATGTTGAAGCCATATGTCTCCAAGATGACTTTTGCATTTAACCACTCTGGCCAACAGTGTAGGCTTTTTTCTCCCCCACTAGCACAGGCACCCAGTGGGACAAGAACCTAATGAATGTACATTGATTGAATTAAGAGATTATTATATTCTCTTAAATAGAAGCACATTTTTTTTCAATACCCCTTAAGTCTTACAATGAGTGCCAATAAAACAAGCTAGAAAATCTATGCCAGGTTAAAGTTTCCTTTGCTTCCCTTAAGTAACCCCCAGGAAGCAAACTCCCTATGATTCAAATGGACTTGAAATTTATGGCAGAAATAGCTTCATCCTCTACAGAAGCCTTCTTTTCTTTTTCATTTGAGACAGAGTCTGTTGCCCAGGCTGGAGTGCAATGGCGAGATCTTGACTCACTGCAACCTCTGCCTCCCGTATTGAAGCAATTCTCCTGCTTCAGCCTCCTAAGTAGCTGGGATTACAGGCACCTGCCACCATGCCCAGCTAATTTTTGTATTTTTAGTAGAGACGAGGTTTCACCATGTTGGCCAGGTTGGTCTCAAACTCTTGACTCAGGCTATCCATTTGCCTTGGCCTCCCAAAGTGCTGGGATTACAGGAGTAAGCCACCATACCCAGCCCAGAAGCTTTCTTTTCTTATAGACACCTCATGATAGCTGGGCCTTTTACAACAAGTTATCCTTTAAAACGCAAAAAAGAACACAGGTAAACAAATCTTGACACTGAAGTCCATTTTTCTGCTTACAGAAAATAAGCATTTCCAGAGCTATTTGAAACACATTGCCACCTTCTTCTTCTTCTTTTTTTTTTTTTTTTTTTTTTTTTTTGAGATGGAGTTTTGCTCTGGTTACCCAGGCTGGAGTGCAAGGGCGTGATCTCAGCTCACTGCAACCTCCGCCTCCTAGGAACAGGCAATTCTCCTGCCTCAGCCTCCTGAGTAGCTGGGATTACAGGCACACACCACCATGCCCATCTAATTTTTTCTATTTTTAGTAGAGACGGGTTTTCACCATGTTGACCAGGATGGTCTCCATCTCTTGACCTCTTGATCCACCCGCCTCGGCCTCCCAAAGTGCTGGGATTACAGGCGTGAGCCTCCGCGCCCAGCCCTGCTACCTTCTTTTAAAACATTCTCAGCAAATAAATTTTCATCAGTAATTTTTAAATTATAAGGCCACGTAAGTAAGCTACTCACAAGGGAACTGGGAGAAATCTTGTGTTGCATATTCTTTTTCTTAGCTTGTATTCTCCTTTCAAAAGCTTAAGATACAGTATTTTCCTATGTGAGCTCATTAATTCCTTCCAAGGAATAAAAAATTTCCAGGATGACCAAGGAAGCCATAAAATGTGGGAATCTAGTTTATGAACAAATGTATTGACCTTAAGATCAGTATTTTACAAAAGACACGTAGTTGCTTCTTAGAATCATCTGGCAACTGTCTGATGATGTTCTAGTCCATTCCAACGAAAAAAGGCGTGTGGCGATATAAAAACAACGGCACCATTGAAGATAAGTAGTCCTGATCCTCACATTTCTATAATAATAATATTGGCCTTTTGCCTCTGTTAGAGCAAATGTATTAAATATTCATGTTGATGTTTATTTTCTAAATGTAAAATGGAATTAGGATAACAAATAAAGTCTACCATCTGGTGATAATATTGGTTATATATTATATTTTTGTGTTTTGTGGGCTTTTATATGTTTGACTCAAGGTAGCTTACTGAATAATGCATAAACATCTTTAAAAATGCATTTGGATAGTTGAGGTTGTAGTTGGTTGTCAGGGTATCCTCTTGAACTAAAAAGCAGTGATTTTCTTTTTGTACTGAACAAAACTACGGAGAAGATAGCCATTAAAAACCTAATTGGTTTTGAGTCAAATATTTTTATCTAAGTGAGTTTACTTTCTAAGAGGAAATCACAATAGTCTCTATAAAGGTTAGGTTTCCTGAAGCTTCTTCTTAGGAGAGCTTTGTGTGTGTGTGTTTCATTGTGAGTAATCTAAAAATAATCTAAAGATCTAAGAAACAGGCTGTATTTGCAAAATCTAAAATTATAAAATGATATAAAGCTATGGAGAATGACATATCTGTTTGTTATAGTTGTGTCTTTTGGAAGGGATCATTTTTATCTTTCTATTCATCATAAACTGGTAGTATATGTATTTATACTTCACTTTGGAAGCAGAATAGATATTAAAGGTTTAGCTTCTTTCTGTAGGGCTTTCTAAGTAGTAACTGTCTGTAAAGCTGCCACCTTCTGGATTCTGATTTTCAGTTCTAGATGCCCAGAAATTGATTGTAGAAACCTACCTTGTGATTTGTCATGTTTGTTGGTAAACCATCTTTAATTAAGCAAACTTGTAGAAGATAAATTGATAATGTGAAATTCCCATTTATTAATTTTCAACATGAAACATAAGCATAAATTAGACTCTAGGCCAGCTACAGTATTGGTAGAGCCCAGCACAAAATGAAAATATGCATCCCCTTGTTGAAAATGATTAGAAATTTCAAGGTAGTGATGGCAGAGTATTAAACCAAGCACAAGGCCCTTCTACAGGAGGGGGTCTTGTCCAATTGAGCAGGTCACATGCTCATGAAGCTGGCACTGATTAAACGTATACATCTGTCAAAGATTGCTTCTGTCAAAGGATAGAAATCGAGTAAAGGGATTTGGAGATACACCTGCATTCCTGAGAACACCGGTCGAATTACTCTTTCCAGCATTACAGTGTGTGGAAACACATTAGCACTTCCTACTGTTGGTTCATTTTATTTAGCTCACTGCTATTCTGCTGAAGTTAGGCAGTCGCTCTCTCCATCACGTTACAATCCAGTTGAGCTGCTAACAGCTTTTTGCAAAACACCTCGTCTTCTTAATTGGATTCAGTAGATGACCTAGTCTCATCAGCCGCACTTTGAAAACATGCCTAAGTGTACATTATATTTTATACATAATGGGCTGGCTTTTAGTGATTTACATTTCAGAGGACTGCCTTTCTCAGTCCTATCCCTGGACTGAGAAGTAACTTATAACAACCCTCTCTGCATGACTAGGCTTTATGTGTTTATTTAATACATCTTTACTGAGTACCTACTATGTATTCATTGGATGCTATAGTATTTAATATTACATCACACATTTTTCACTGAGAATAAATACATATATTTGTCTGTTGTGTTTGGGCATATGTATTAATCAGGACACTTCTGATTACATTAACAAAACCCAAACCAAAATACCCTAAAGGTAGTTAGATAGAAAGAAAGAAAAATAGATGAATGGATGGTGGTCTGGTTTGGTTGTCCCCACTCAAATCTCATCTTGAATTGTTTTCAGCTCCTACAATTCTCATGTGTCATGGGAGGAACCCAGGGGGAGATGATTGAATTATGGGTCCAGGTCTTTCCTGCACTGTCCTTGTGATAGCCAATGAGACTCATGAGATCTGATAGTTCTAAAAACTGGAGTTTCTCTGCACAAGCTCTCTTTTTGCCTGCTGCCACAAGTAAGACATGACAGCTCCTCCTTGCCTTCTACCATGATTGTGAGGCTTCCCCAGCCCATGGAACTGTAAGTCCATTAAACCTCTTTCTTTTGTAAATTGCCCACTCTCAGGTATGCCTTTATCAGCAGCATGAAAACATACTAATACAGATACATAGACAGATAGATGGAGGAACAGACGGAGGGAGAGACACATGTATAGATAGATGGTAGATGATAGACAGATAGATGATTGATGATAGATAGATAGATAGATAGATAGATAGATAGATAGATAGATAGATACATGTGTCCAAGTTTGGCTGATTCAGTAATACAAAACATGCCATTAGAACCTTCTCCTTCTTCCCCTCTCTTATTCTCCCTATCTATTATCCCACTTTTTATGATCTGGATTTATTGTCAAAGCAGGCTCCCTCCATGTGGTGTCAAAAATAAACTCAAATACCTCCAAGCTCACATGCCGGAAAAAGAGAACATCTCCTTCTTTGAGCATCCAGAATGATTATTTCAAAAGGTGCACACTGGCCTTAGGTCACTTGCCTAGGCTGAAATAATAAATGCATTCTGGGACTGGGGAGACTATTATTAGCTACCTATGGGACCATGATTGACATCCTCACTGGGAAGTGAAGGGGCAATTTACAAAAGGAAAAAGGAGAGGTTTGGTTACCGAAGAAGAAAGAAGGAATTCTGGAATGGTAAAAACAATAGATATCTCCTCCAGCATGACTACATTAGAACCCTATGGTGGAGTGTAAGAGAGATTAAGATTTGAACTCTGGAGAAAGTTATGTGCTATTAAGACCTGCCGTATATGGGAATGGGTTCAAATCACTCTGATCAGAAGAGCAAATCATTTTGATTCTCTAAGAAAAACATGACACAAATAGACTGACTTGTTTTATGGTTCTAGAAGAAACTCCAAAAAGTTTACAATTCAGGATAATTGAGCTACCCATTTTGTCCAATTTCACTTCATATGTAGAGAGACAATACGTGACTTTTTGAACTTGGCCAAATGTTTAACTCATAGAATCGAGTTTCCAGTCTATAAAATGGCCATATATGCCCAGTATACAGCCTTTCACCAAAGACAGAAGGAGGCCAGCACCTGCTGGGTTGAAGATAGGACTTGGGTTTCGATTCTTCTAAAAGTTGCACTGATTCTTGTATGTCTGTCTAAATTTATTTCTAAATTCCAAATAAACCATGTTTTGCCCACTTCTCCTGACCCCCTATGAGAAATGCCCAGAGGCATTCACATGGTTTGTATCAAACAGATTTAGCCTTGTGCAGAGTTGATACTTCTAAGTACTTACTAATGCTTTTCTTGAATTTTATCCTTACAATAAACTTTGAATAAAGGTAATATTATTATTATATAATGCTAAGGGACTTGGCTAGAGGTAAACAGCTCTCATAAATAAACTTGTGCACATGTATTTTAATAATTGATTTTGTCATAATTCCATTTCTGCCTCTCTTCATGTAAGACGAGGTAGAGCAATATAAAAAGCTGCCATACTCCACACACAAAAGATGTGCTCATGTCTCTTTCAAGCGCCACTCCTTCCACCCACACCCGCGCTCCAAGAGTTTGAAAGTGCACTTTAGCCCACATGACAACACATTAGAAAAATGTCTCTCTTGTGTATATGATTCATCTGTTGGGTGATGGGACCCTCAAGCTTGTCTCCCAAACTCCTCAACTGCATCAAGCAACACTTCTGAGAGCCATGGTGACAGCTGATGCTTATCCTATTTGAGCTGAGAAGGGAGGCACACTTTTCTTTCTGCTCCTTTGCAGGGATGCTTGAACAGGTTTAGGGGACAGCAGGTCCCATCTCATGTTTATAATTTTAAAGAGATATTGCAGTCACGGAAACCCTGAGATCAGTGAATCATCACCAAAGCACTGAGAAGTAATAGTTACAACAAGTATTACAGCTTTTTGCCAGACAGCCATACCATGACCACCACCACCAAAGTCAGTACCAGAAGAGCCTGCCAACTCCAGCATCTTATCAATACTGCTGTGGTCATTTCAGCATGGTCTAAATGCTTTTGTCAGCTCGATGTCGAGTCTCAAAGAAGGAGGTTTTTAGGGATTGGGGCCACTGCATCAAAGAGACAGTGTTGACATTGGGCTGATGACAAGGGCTGCAGGAGCAGGTTCTTTCCAGACAACAAAGAAATTCTCATAGTATGGATTTGTCACAGACATGACACTCAGGTAGAAAAGAGAGAGAGAGTTTACATGTATCATTTTTTTTTTAAACTTCAGGTGTAGAAGAGGAAAAGGATAAAAGTTAAATAAATGATATGGAGTTAAGTTCCATGAACCAACTAAGGAAAATTAAAAACAGCCAGATCCCTAAACAGAGTGTGTCAGGGCTGTCTGCAGTCTAGGGTCCTGAAGACTAAGCATTCCAGCAAATCTACCAAGGCCCTATGAAGGCTTTTGTTTTCTCCCTTAATGGATCCTCTCAGCACTTAAATTGCCCTAAATATCTCTAATGACATTGACAGTTCCCTAGAGACAGTTGGCAGGTATCTGTGAACAATGGTGGGGTTCTTCCCTGGGTGTGTTCCTCACAGCTATGAGACCAACAGGGATGCCATCTTGGCTCCTAAAAGAAGGAAAAGCTCATGGCATTTCTGAATTTTTTTTACCTCAAGTTGCTGAAACTTGCTCAAAACAGTCTCCATTTGTAAAATGCCTTTAAAATAATCTTGTTTGCATTGAAGAGTGATATCATGTGCTATCTATTAATAGTACAGGCTTCAGGTATAATTTAACCCATTAAAAATAATTCTTTCACTGCTTCCTTATTCTTAACCAGCACATGGGTTTGTAAAATGTTATCTTATTTCTCAGACTTGTCAAATGAAAAATGCTTCAACCCAACCTTTCTCCCCTTCAAGTTCAGACACTGTTCCCCATCAATCCTTCTTTTTCTCTCGTTACACATTCATCCAAAGCTGCCTAAGGCAAAATTGTGAAGTCTGTGGCTCTTGCCTGCAGTGCCCCTTTATCCTTCTTTCATCACTTGTCTCTGCTTTTTACAGCCCTTGCCTTCCCTTCCCTTGGGCATTCAGTGTTCTTGAACTCTGTGGCTGTTAAGAAGCTTCTTCAGTAGTGACTACTGAGTCATTAACCCGCACTCAGGACCGCTCATTCCAGGATCCCTGGAGGACAGCAACAAGTAGGATCGGACCCTCTGAAACCCTGGTGCAAGCTGTGAAATCCTGGGCAACTCAGTCACTCTGAGCCACACTTTTCTTATTGTCCATTGAAATAATACTCGCTTCAAAATCCCCCCTCACATCTGGAGTCCTCCTCACCTCCTACTTGCCCTCAACATCCTACTTGCCCTTACCTCTTTGTCTCACCAACTCTCTTCTGGACAGGCTTTCCCTTACTTTTCATCAAGTCTCAGCTTAAATTTTATTTCAAGAACATCTTCCCCAACCAGCCTAAGAAGCTACTCCCCTTCTATTCTAATGGACACAATTTGAAATACATGATTATCTTATGTTATTTTATTCATCTGTTTGATTTTTTTTGACAGTCGTCCTCCTCTACCAGACTATAAGCCCTGTGAGGGCAGGTGTCCTGTCTTCCTCCAACTTCACTGCTACTCCACACCCTAGTGCAACACAGAGTACTTGGTACTGGAAAGTACTCAGTACACATTTTGTTTGCCCTCTGGGAGCATGTGCAGAGATAAACTAAGACCACCCAAACTTGAACAGAGGCATTGCTTTCAGATCATGGTAGAGCTAGAGAGTCAGCCACCTTCTCTTGTGTTTGACAAAGACTCAAAGGCTAATGGAGTGAGAGGGTTTTATAGTGAAAAATGGGGAAGGCATTATTAAGCTCTGATTGAAGGTTGCCAGCATAGGGAAACTGGAGGTGGGTGTCTTATGTGATTGGTTTGGGGAGTATATTTGGCTTTCTCAGCTGATCCTGAGTTAGGAGTAGGGGCAAAGAGTAGAGTAGCTGGCATTCATCAACCAAATCCGGACGTTCTGGGCTGATTGCTGTGGAGGTTGAAGGCCATAGGTCTATTGTCACATGTGGTCTGGCCATTTAGTCTTTCACAGGATTCCTTCTCCTTTCTTTCTATACCCAGTGCATAACCTACTCTTTCAAACTGTAAGAAGGGAATATATTAATTAGCTTAAAATAAGCTGTTAATATATGATAATATATCCAGGCATATCCATTTCAAAGAGAATTGGCATTTATTAGAGCTATTGAGAACTCAAACAAAGGAGTGGATAAGAATAATGAAGACTAGTGAGAAGAGCAATGTTTAGGGACACAGTATTACGTTGGTTATTCTCTTCAAATTGCACTGCAGGAACAACCCGGTTTAGTTTTCTCTTTAAAATGTACAAAGATTAATGGGTTAATCTCTCAAAAGTTATACATCTCTGTATGGGAGACCAAAGAAGAGACTTTTGATACCTGTGCATTGACCCCAGGACACACCATGCACACTGTCACCTCTAAAGTCCCTGTGTCCCTGGGGCCCCATATCTGGGGCCCTTTGCCCCTTATCATCTCCACTCTGGGCTCAGCCCTTCAAAACACACACCAAGAGTCATCCCTCACCAGGCAGTCACTGCCAACAGCTCCTCTGCTGTCCTCTAAATTTCGGAATCTCTTAAATGTGTCACTCAAGACTTTAATGACACTTCGCAGTGGGATATTTCTTATGTTCATGTTTTTTTCTCATCAATTAAATTGGAAGTTTCTGTGACTTTTGTGTATCTACCACAGCAACTATAATAGATACACAATCAATTGATACAGCTATATAAATGCTTTCCTTTTTAATAGCGATAGGAAATCAATAGACATTAACATTTAAAAGAAAGAAATCTGATTATTTTACCTTGCATATGTGTGAATAGCAATGCACAATATTTAACTACATGGGTTCTGGGTTAGGCTGGGTTTGGATCCATGAGAATGTACATAATGTGTACATTCTTAGGCAAGTTTATAAAATATTCTTAAAGTTTGGTTACCATTTTATGAAATGAGGATATTAATATATGTCCTATGTGGAATATGCTGTATAGAAAGTATTTGAGACCTAGTAAGTAATCAATAAACATTAATATTTGCTATGCTATTTAAAGTTAACTAAAATCATACAGTAACAGTAACATTTGTTATAATCTATTTATAATACATACAGTGTTCTAAAAGCTGGGTAATTAGAAAAATGTTTAGAATGTTTTTGAAAGTGTTCAAATGAACATGAAACTTAAATTATTAAATATGTAGAGAACATATTAATATTATGATTATTTACTACAATTTGAGTGACAAACCAGAAGAGTCATGGTCTAGCAATGAAAGACATGTGGCAGTGGAGAGGTATTCTTTTCTTGCCTCTCAAGCAATCTACTCACCAAATGACCAAATGACAATTTCCTGAAAGAACAGAGGTCACTATGGCATGGTATAAAAGTCTCCACTTGGAATCAGAATTCATGACTCAAGATCTACCATTCACTACCCATATGTAAAACACATATCTTCATTAAATCTTTTACCTCATTGTAAAATGGAGATAATGTATTTCATTTAACCCAGGATGAATGAAACAGAAATATGAAAGGATTTCTGTTTCTGACTGTAATTGACATGGTTGCAGCAGAATGATCTGGCACCAAGAATAGCCGAGAAAGTTGAATAGAATATATATGCACCCCAAAATTTGAGGGCAAAGATCCCAGGAAGAAAAATGGAAGTTATTAAGATAAGCTCAACTTCTCCATGCTTCTCTTCTTCTTGGGGTATTTGTTAATTTTCAATATGAGTGGTAGTGTGAGAAGCCAGGCAGACAGCTGCCAAAGGGCAGAAGAGCCAGCAGAGCTTCTGAAAATATCATGAGGCTTGTAAGACAAATACTGGAGTTTAGGCCAATTGAAATCAAGGGCTTGAGGGACCAAGATCATAGAAAATAAAGAGGCATTGGGAAGTAAGCCTGACACTCTTTGGTACTCTTCGTTAGGCATGTGCCAATTCTTTATTGAGCAGTGTCAGGGGTTAAGAAGCTAAGTAAAAATTAGCTGAAAAGAAGAGTTTTTGGCAGTCTCACAACACTGGGTAAACAAGAACTGGAATTCAGCGCTGCCAAGGAAAAGAGGTCATAGTAAACACTCTAGTCTTTTAGTCTGGACCATTGGCAAGCTTCACTCTAGGAATCGGAAATAAATAAACAAACAAAAAAAAAGATATTGAGACTTAGTGACTGCAAATTAGCATTGGGTCAAAGCATTTCCTGGCTGGATTTAGACAAACCCTTCTAACTTAGCAGTAGGATGGGGTGAATCCTCATTGTAAGAGAGCATCATCTAAACTCTATCCCACTAGAGCATGCCTGGCATTCAACCAAAATTGCTATTTCAAAATTGAAAGACAACAGAAACAGAGTCACAAGTTAACTGGCTGGATTTTTCAGACGTAGACCCTAAATTGACTCAAATGAACAATTTCAAATAAATAAATAACAAAATGCAAATTTAAAGAGATCAGAGAGCTATCTTAATGTTTAATAAAAAATGCTATGCCTGCAAAAAGAGAATAATGTGACTGAAATCAATGTAAAAATAGACAATAAAAATAGATAGAAATGATGCAGATCTTGGATTTAGCAGACAAAGACTTTAAATAGTTATTAATATTTTCAAGAAAACTAAGAAAATGATTAAAAAATAGATAAAATTTAAAATTTCAACAGCAAATATTTAATAATTGCATATTAAAAATAATGATATATTATATGAGATTGTTTTCTTTAGAATAAGTCCATGCTTTCCTGTACTAGACTGAAAAAGAGAAAGCTTATCACTTTTATCTAATTATGCACTCAGTTGCAGCCATTGTTGCAAAGTTAAGGCTCAGTCTCCCTCTGTTACAGGAAAGCAGTCCCCATCCAGATTCCAAGGTTCTTGGATTTCACCCAAGAAAGAATTCAGGGCGAGTCCGCAGTGCAAAGTAAAAGCAAGTTTATTAAAAAAGTAAAGTGTTCAAAGGACAGCTACTCCATAGATAGAGTAGGACGTTCCTGAAATCAAGAGGAGGAATGTGTCCTCCCTAGGTACGATGTGCAGATATATAGGGAGATGTGCTCTGCTATCAGGGTTTGTGATAAAGGATTAATTTTCCTAATTACCGTATTTTGCAAGAATCGATATTTTTGTCTTTAAAACAAAATTAAGAATCCCTTTGTTCTCCAGCTACTGGAATATCTGGACACTCCCAAGTCTGGGTCTTTTTAGTAAACAATATTAATTTGTTCCCTTAACCATAAACGTCTAGAGGCTAGGAATGCCTAACTTTCTGAGTCCCAGCCTCATGTTTCTAGCCCTCACTCAAAATGGAGTCGCTTTGGTTCAAATGACTCTGACACCTCTGGTTCTCGCATATTCTAGGAACGTAACTCTGGGACTCAGACCAAGGGTATTCACAAGGCCCAGCCCCTGCTGGGTCCTGCACTCTCATTGCCATCCACTCAACAGTATGGGACTGAGGAACATTCTGCTCTACGTTGTAGATGTTTTCAACATAGCTCTTTAATTTACCATTCTACACAGCTTTAGAATTTGGCAAATGTGTTGAAACACTGGCTGTGTGTCGGAGGACTGTAAAGTCCCCACTTTCATCTTTCCAGCTTTAGAGAACTGTAAAAGTCTCACTCGTTTGCCATTCCCAGGCTTTCTCCCAGAATAGATCTTGGATCCCTGGCCTGGTGCCCACACCAAGAATCTGCACATCTTTTTAGGAAAAAAGGCGGCTACAAATGATAAATTCCCATTTCATCATTTGTCTTCTCTTTGAAATCTCAGTCCTTCTAGTTCTTATTGTTTCAGCAGCTCTTTGATGCCTTTAAGCAAACTTTTTGTTTTATTTTATGTAGGTTTTGAGTTGATCTCAACAGGAGCATTTGTCTGCCTCAAGCTACTCCTTCCTGCTTGATTAGACTAATAATGTCAAGTGTTGGCAAGAACATGAAGCAACTGCGACTTTCACGCATTGTGACTGAGTGTAAATTGGTGCAACCATTTTGGAAATTGGCAATAATATACATGTCCCATGGTGACATAGCAATTTTCCACAAAAGACTATACTAACCCACAAAAATGCATCTATATGTTCACCAAAGGACGTGCACAAGTGCCCCAAACTGAAAACAACTTAATTGCCCATCACAGCGGAATGGATACATAAACTGTATTATATTTGTTCCAAAAGGAGAAAAAACTACAACCACTGTGATGGTTTCTGTGTGACAAATTGACAGGACCCCTGGGGTATCCATATTAAGCATTATTTTGAGGTGTATTTGGGAGGATGTTTCTAAATGAGATTTATATTTGAATCAGTAGACTTAGTAAAGCAAATTTCCCTCCCCAATGTAGATAGGCATCATCCAATCCACTGAGGGCCAGAATAGAACAAAAGGTAGGAAAAGGAGGAATCTGTGGCTTTTTCTTCCCACTGGCCTGCCTGAGCTGGGACATTGGTCTTCTACGGCTGGACTGGACTTACACTCTCATGTGTCCTGGGTCTTCAGCTTGCAGATGTGACTTCTCAGCCTCCATAATCACATGAGCCAATTTCTCATAATAAATCTCTTCACACACACACACACAGAGACACAGAGGTTCTGTTTCTCTGGAGAACCCTAATACAACCATATACAACATGATAAATCTTATAATGTTTAACAAAACTATACATAAAATAACACTTTAAATTTGAAAAAAACATTGTAAACAGCAAAGCATCATATTCATAAGGAATTATTATTGCTGAAAATATACTTAACAATGTGTAGAATATTGCTAGGCCCTGAAAATTTTATTCCCTATAAATTTAACTCCTAATAATTGTATGTACTTTCAGTGAAAATCCATAAAGTAAATTTTAAAAATGAAAGATGAAAAAACAAAAATATACTTGTCTTGAGATAAACTTAGTAGTCAGTATCAAGACACTCTGTTATCACCACCACAAGTTGCTTTCTATTTCTCTGAACTAAGAAAGCTGCCAATGTGCTCAGCATTCCACAGCTTTTATCTCCTCTGCTCCAATGCAGAGCTATGTATTTTTGTGTTTCTTTGGCCTCATATATGTCTCTCAATTTTGTCACTTATGTTTGAAAGTGTCAAATTCTAATTTGGATTGCTTATCTTAAATCTGATAATTGTGGAGTTTAAGGAATGTAGTGGCTACATCACATGCCTTCTCTCAATGTTTTGACAATAACAAGTATCTTTTCCAATGACCAAATGCTTCTGATTTTATTCTGCGATTAGGCCTCACAGTACTGCGCAGTTTTTTTCCTCTATAATATTACTTTTACAAAGAGAATATTTTGAAAAGGATCTGAGAAGACAGAAAGACCTTGACTGAAGTTAAACAATGCCAATGTTTACCCATAGAAAGGCCTTCATATAAAGGACTACTAATACTTGAACACATCTCATAAAGAAAATCAATTATATATGGGGCTGGTTTTTCTCAAAGAGACAAATTCTTCAGTTTAGAAATGTCAGCATGCTTGGTAAAAGCAACTTGTCTGAACCTCCTTTGGAACTATTGCCCATGAGAAGTTAAATATTTTTGCAGCCAGACATTCAACTTACTCTTCACACATCTGGAATATCACTTCTTAGACATGCTCATATTTTTTCCTTAAAAAAAGGAATGTCTCCACATTGGATGATTTTTTTTCATATAGCACTTTAAAAAATCTCTTTATTTCTTATAATTTCAAACTGACTAAATAGCTGCAAGAATAGCGCAAGCAACTTCTACATATCCATATAGTCACATTCACCAATTATTTACAACAAACTTATCCCCTTGCTTCATCATGCTGTCTCATGTGCACACAAACATACACACACCCACACACACACAGCCCCCACACTTTTTTTTTTCAAATAAATACAGGTCTTCTATTTAAGAGTGAGTTGAAGATATCATGCCCCTTTATGCCTAAATACTTTAGCAATGGTTTCCTAAGAATAAGAAGCATATCAAAGTATGATCATCAGAACTTAACATTGACCTGTATTATGTTCAAATCCACCATTCACATCTTTTTCAGGACAGATCTAAAACAAGATCACACATTAATTCATCTGTCCGGTCTCTTCAGCCTCCTTTGATCTAGTACAACCCACCAGCCTTTCTTTGCCATTTTTTGATCTTGATATTTTAAAAGAGTTAAAGTCAGTTAATTTGTAAGACATCCTTTAATTAAGATGTATTCAATGTTTCTTCATCATGAGTTTTGGGTTATTCATCAAAAATGCAGAAACGCCATAGCAGTGATACCGTGTTTTCGGTGTATGACATGAGGAGGAACATAATGCTGGGCTGTTTCTGATATTAAGCTTGATCTTTTCTTCATGGCATCTACCAGGTTTTTTTTCAAATATTACCCACAGGTTTTACCATCTGTTGGAGATTTTCTCACTTCATCACCCCTTCTATATTGACGAGTTGGTATTCTTCTATAGGAAAAAGATTTCACTTCCCTCCCATTAAGTAATTCATTAATTTATTTAATTACTCTTATAGGGACTCATGGGTTTGTAGCTTAAGCAATGAGTTATAATCCATTATGCTCAAATCGTCCAGGATTTGGCAGCCTCTACAAGTGTGCCCCTGTGTGTGCCTCGATGTGTGTGTGTTTACATATTCTCATCATTCTTTGAGAGTTTTTTTACTTCTGGGTAAAAAGTAAGTTCCAAGCTCACTTGCCTTAGAACCAAAATATTTCTTTTTTTGAAGGAACCCGGATTTCTTTGAGTGGAGAGCAGTATTTTCTGGTATCAGAGCAGTGTTTTCCAGTACCATTTATTTTAGGTACTCACGGCAGAGTTGGAAAAATAAATTAATACATCTGTGCCTCTATATTTTTACGTGTATTTATATTTACATCTATAGTTGTAAAAAGCAGGAGTTTATATTGACACCTCCAACTTCAATCCAGTGTCATAAGGTATGTCCTAGTCTTCTATTCTTCAATATTGATAACTCTAACACCCCATATCGAGTGCATTTGCTTTTTCCTTCTTCATTTTTCTCTCCTTCTGTCTCTCCTCCTTTCCTTCATTGTTTCCAAATGTACTTTATCTTTTAAAAGATGTTAGTTATAATATTGCAAAAGTCTCAAAATATTTAATCAGTGTTAAGGATGACCAGTAAAAGTTAATGGTCTAAATACATGTTTTTTTCCATAAAATTAGTGACTTCAGTTTTAAATACTGCATTTGGCCTATACATATAAATTTGCACTACTCATTATGTTGTAGATTTCTTTAAAATTTGTATAAAACAAATATGTTTTTATTTTTTGTAAGATGATGGTTACATGGAGGTAAAAAAACATACTGTAATTCATTGGTGTTTCCGTTAAGTGATAGATAGGGGCATAATGGGTATCTTCTGATTTTGTCAAAGTTTGATGGAAAAGGAATTTCTTTTATTGAAATCCTCAACCTGTGTTTGTTAAATGCCTATGATACACAAGCATTACCATTGTGAATTTGCATCCGTCAAAAATGACAAGGATGACCTAGATTATTTTTCCTGAGTATTACCTTCCAATGCCTTTTGGAAAAATAGACCAATACCATATTCCCAATGTCTGTTCCCAACCTCCTTTTTGAAAATGTAATGCACAAATAATGGACTAAGCAGTCATAAAAATATTTAAAAGTACCAAATAGAAAACCACCAATAAACCAATGTGAGGTGTATTGTTCTACATTTGGGAGAAGAATGTGTCTTTAAAAAGATGAGGAGGTACTAACCCAACAACCACTTAAATAAACTCATAAATAAGAAAAGCACTAAATAAAAACAAAGAAAAGGCACTTTTGTTTTTTGTGAGGTTCCGCCTTTCAAATAACACTTGACTTGGAAATAATTATTCCTCACCCACAAGCTGAAAAGAACAGAATGACTTTCCAGACCTACGCTTCAGAACAGAATGGAGAAATGTCATGAGGAATATTGGGTGTAAGACCAGAATGTCATTGTAGCAGTTGGATTTATAGTCAGCAAATTCAAAATGTGTGTTTCAGCATCACAGTCACAGTGCCTGGTGTCACTCAGATATGAGCAAAGGTGATTCAAGGTTTAGAAAGCCTGTGGTCCAGGTGTGGCCTGACCGGAGACAGAATCACCACCTGGAGAGGGAGATGAGAGAAAGATGCAGGAATTAGTGCAGCACCAGAAACTGACATCTCTGAGAGCTTGACACAGCCAGTGCAGCCCACCTGGGCACAAATTCCACGTGATAGAATGAGAAGCATGTCTATTGTTTCTGTGGCTGGACTGGACTTGTTTTGGGTTTGATCTTTTTTTGTTATCAATTACATGGAGAATACTGCTGTGTACGCCATACACTGCTGTTGTAGAAATGTGCAAATGTCAGCAGGTGAAGGGGAGAGACATGAGAGAGAGACCACAGCATAACAGCTGCAGCTGCAGGAAGGCCAGCCCACCTGGGGTGTTAGGAAGCCACACCTGAGACCTCTGGCAAGGGGGCCACCTAAGCTCAGAGCAGGATGCTGCCCACTGGACAGATCCTGAAGATGATGCAGAGAGGTGGCAGGGCCGGTGACTTTACTTCCAAGCCCTCAACCTCAATCCTGCCATTAGATCCCCTGCTAGGGGCCAGCCTCTTTATCTCCTCAAGAAGCTCTCACACTGGGAAAAATTAATCCTCATTTTACAAATTAAGAAATTGAAGTTACTATTGCCCCACCATCTGATCCCAGGTCTGCTGGGCTTTCCACTGAGCTGTGGTACTTTGTTGGGTTAGAACTGTTTATCATTCCTTTGAGGATGGAGGGAATTGAATGAGATTATACCTGGTAAGGGGCTTCTGGCAGAGAATGTCTTTTATTATTCATTCTCACACAAACACAAGGTCTCCATGTGTCTAAGGGAAGCATTATTAAAAAAATTCGCTGACTTATTTACTGCCCCTTCTGGGACATGCATTAACCTAAGGGCTCTACATGTATTAATATATTTAATCTTCACAAAAGCCCTAAAAGGCAGGTGTATCATCATCTCCCATTCTATAGGTGAGAGAATTAAGACAGGAGTTAAGTAACTGGTCCGAGATTACTCAGTACATTGGCTTGCCAGGGCTGCCGTAACAACTCACCACAAACTCAGTGGCTTAAACCACAGAATTGTATGGCCTAATTGTTCTGGAATCTGGAAGTGTGAGATCAAGATGTCAGCAAGGCTGGTTCTCTCTGGGGGGTAGGAGGAAAGGATCTGTTCCAGGCCTTTCTCCTTGGATAGTGGATGGCCATCTTCTCCCTGTGTCTCTTCATATTGTCTTCCCTCTGTTCATGTCTGTTCAATTTTCCTCTTCTAAGTACACACATTATAATAGATTAGGAGCTGCTTTGGACTGAATTATGTCCCTCCACTGAGGAAAGGCCACGTGAGGACACGGTGAGAAGGCAGTGATCTGCAGGCTAGGAAGGAGGCCCTCACTAGAACCCAACTATGCTGGCGCCCTGATCTCTGACCTGCAGCTTCTAGAACCATGAGAAAATTAATTTCTGCTGTTTAAACCACGAAGTCTCTGGTATTTCATTACGGCAGCCTGAGCTGACCAAGACAAGGACCTCCTCCTAGTTATATTGTTAAAAGAAAAACTTCAGGCTGGGTACAGTGGCTCATGCCTTTAATCCTGGCACTTTGGGAGGCTGAGGTGGTGGATCATGAGGTCAGGAGTTCAACATCAGCCTGGCCAAGCTGATGAAACCCCGTCTCTACTAAAAATACAAAAATTAGCTGGGTGTCATGGCAGGCACCTGTAATCCCAGCTACTTAGGAAGCTGAGGCAGGAGAATCACTTGAAATGAGGGGTGGGGGTGAGGGCGGAGGTTGCAATGAGCCGAGATCATGCCATTCCGGCCTGGGCGACAGGGTGAGACTATATCTCAACAACAACAAACTTCAGCCGAATAAAATGTAAAGGACTTTGATTGAGCAATGAACAGTTTGTGAATTGGGCAGCCCCCAGAATCATGGCAGATTCAGAGAGACTCCAGGGATGCTTTGTGGTCAGAGCAAATTTATAGACAAAAATAGGGATGTGATGTACAGAAATCATAAGTGAGGTACAGAAACAGCTGGATTGGTTACAGGTTGGAGTTCGTCTTATTTGAACAGTTTGAATATTTAGCAGTCTACGAGAGGTTGAAGTAAGGCTGCTGCATTGGCTAAGACTCAGCTATTGTTACAGGCTCATGCTCCTAAGTTAGGTCTTCAGTTTTCTCAGTTCATCCACAAGGACTCAAATATGGAAGCATAGAGTCCTTCTCAGGCCATATTTAGTTTGTTTTAACAATATCTACAATGACACCTTTTCCAAATAAGATCATATTCTGCGGTATTGGGAGATGACTTCAACATATGAATGCTGGAATATAATGTAGCCCATAAGCTCAGCTTATAAATTACAATGTCAAGATTGAAACCCAGGGTTGTCTGGCTGGAAAGCCCTCACTCTAAACCACTCTGTTATATTGCCCACTACGTAAAATAACCTCCTAATTCAACAACTATTTATTAAGCACTTGCTGTGCACCTCCCTTTCCTCTGTCTCTGTAGTTCTCGTCTTTCCTAAAGAGGTTTTTCTCTGTTCATCTTTGTCATTTCTGGTAAAGTAAGGCCTTTTTTTTTCTGATCAGTGACATCATTACACTTCTTGTTTTCAATTAAGCAGTTGTTCAGTGAAAATGTACCATGTTACCATCACAAAAGATGATTAAGTTATTATCACTTCAGTTTCAAACAAATACTGGTTCATGTGGAAGGATGCCTGCTTGTTTACTTTCTGACTCTGGGCCTCTGAGTATGCTAGAGTCCCTCACCATCGCATTCTTCATGCCTAGCACACAGTGTAAACTTAATACACATTTGTTGAATGTTGCTATTTCAGTTGAATTTGTCAATGGAGATGTGTCATTGCCTGTGGTCCAAAATTTATTTAATTGGTTTAAATAAGCTTCATCAGGCAAACCTATAAATATCCTCCAATTAGGATTAACAGATGCCTTATTCTTTCTAGTGAAACTGTCTCTGGACAAATTTAACAACCTTTCTTTTTTCATAAATGCATACATGTCACAAAGATAATGGGAGTTAAAATAGCCCATGGGAAATGCCTGCCTTTATAAGCTACAACTCAAGGAACAGCAGTATAGAGCTTGACTGCAAAATAACATACATTTTTGAGACAAATTAAGTGTTCTACTGTGGACTAATGGACACATAATTTAATGAGGTTTATATAAATGAAGGTGATTCATAACCGACTTGAAATTAACTTAAAATGATACAGAAGTCATGTTTTCCCACAAATCTTATCAAAACCACACCCAAATTGCCCTCCTTCCTGCTTGCAATCTTTTTTTTTTTTTTTCACTTTGTTTTCTAAAACACAGAACTGACTTTGTCAGTTCTCCTACTTCACAATGTTGGCACCCAGTGCTTACAGAACAAAGAACAAACTGTTTTGTTTTCTCTCCGACTTATCTTTTATCATTTATCTGACTCACTCCCAAAGCCTGGTGTCCTCCTCCCACTGTTCTGATAAAGCCCATAGGAGACTTCCATGCCCTCTGCTGCTTGGACCCCTTTGTACACTGGACCAATGACCAGAATAAGTGACATCTGCTCTCCTTTTCTGGCCCACCCCTATTAAAACCATCAAGGCCCATTTGAGACATCACGTTCTCTAGGAAGCCTACTTTGAACTTCATCTTCTATCCTAAGGAGAAAAAACCAGTCTTTCTTCCACTTTTGTCTGAAGTGTTGTCCGTCTATAACTCTTTTCCACTATTTCTCCACTATGACATGAACAACTTGAGGGCAGGTGCCATGTTTTATCTCCATCTCCAGTATCCTGTTAGACGTGGGCAGAGAAACTTCCACATAGTAGGTGCTCAGCAAATATATATTAAAAGGAGACAGGAAGGAAAGAAGAAGGGAAATCAAGAAGGAAGGTAGAAAGAATGGATACCTTAAGATATTTCAAAATAGAAGAAATCACAGTCACGCAATCCAGTGTAACTGTCTACAGGATGAAGGAGATCAGGGACTCCTTGCTTTTTCTTCTCCAGATACAGGGAGAAACAGAAAGATTTTTTTAATGAATTTTGGTTAGTTATGAATGAATATCTACCAAAGTACAAGTAACCAGGTTTAAAAATAGGAAGATGAGGGCCAGGCATGGTGGCTTACACCTGTAATTCCAGCACTTTGGGAAGTTGAGGCAGGCAGATCATTTGAGGCCAGGAGCTTGAGATCAGCCCATCCAACATGGTGAAACCCCATTCCTACTAAAAATGCAAAAATTAGCTGGGTTTGGTGTAGTGCTCTTAGAGTCTCAGCTACTTGAGGCTGAGACACAAGAATCGCTTAAACCTGGGAGTTGGAGGTTGCAGTGAGCTGAGATTGTGCCACTAAACTCCAACCTGAGTGACAGAGTGAGACTCTTTCTCAACAAATGAATATTAAAAAAATAGGGAGATAGATTTGCTGAGACCTAGGAATTATTTCGGTTTCTTCATAATATACACAATAACTATGAATAACCAAGGTTAAACCTTCAGGTAAAAAAAGAAAACTCCTTCCCTCCCCAAATGTGTCCCGAAATCCAGATGTTTAGCATAGAGATAGACAAAACATGCAGATGACTAAATTTGTCCATTGTCCATTGATGTTTTTTGACACAATGGGTGAGGTTATGAGTCTGGATTTGTATGTAAAGGCCCCCGTACTTATTTATTCTATAGTTTATATAGTAAGACAGTTGCCAGGAAGGGAAGAGTGCAACGGAGTTAAACAGAAGGAAATAGAAACATGATTCCCTTTGAATAGAGGATATGGGATGTCACTTCTGATTGCTAGATGAGAATTTCTCAATTTTCCCCCAGGAAAGATTAATAACAAAATAACTTTTTAGTTCAAAGATACACCTAGTCTTCTAATACGCTGGCTCAAGGCTATGCCAGGAAGACCTCTTTAAATGGCTTGTGGGTTTTATAGTTTTCAGGGATTGGTTATATAACTATTCTAAAAACAGTTTGAATTGAGAGTCTAGAGTACTCCATGGTAAATTTTATTTTTCGAAGTTGGCTACAATACTACCTCTCATCCCCCAAGCTTTTCTTAAAATATGACTCTGACACTTTTTGTCAAAAAGATGTGGGGCTGTGTTCCCTCTCCTTGAACAAGAGTGACCTTGTAATTATTGCAGAGGTATGACTCTTTGTGACTCCCAGGTCTACATCAGATAAGATGATACAGCTTAGTTCTGGTTTTCTTGGGTCTCTTCCTCTTGACACCCAACCACCGTTGCATAAAGAAAGCCAAATAATTCATGAAGAGGTGTATATGAGGAATATCTGAGGTCCCCACTCAGGCAGCCCAAAATCATGACCAAATTTTCAGACAACAGCCTGAAGAAATACACTTGCATAACTTGAGTGGCTGCAGTAGATACCGCATGAGATCATGTGTCCCTGCCAAGCCTTGCCCAATTTGCTGATATTAAACAAATAAAGGATTGTGGCGTTGTTGCTATTTTGGAGCTGTTTGCTATATGGCAACTAATAACTGGAAAGATTTATAAAGGGAAACAACCTGCATTTTGACTTCCAGCTTTGTACCATCTGAAAATTCCTTTTTTTTTTTTTTTTTTTTGAGACGGAGTTTCGCTCTTGTTACCCAGACTGGAGTGCAATGGCGCGATATCGGCTCACCGCAACCTCCGCCACCTGGGTTCAGGCAATTCTCCTGCCTCAGCCTCCTGAGTAGCTGGGATTACAGGCACACCCCACCGTGCCCAGCTAATTTTGTGTATTTTTAGTAGAGACGGGGTTTCACCATGTTGACCAGGATGGTCTCGATCTGTTGACCTCGTGATCCACCGGCCTCGGCCTCCCAAAGTGCTGGGATTACAGGCTTGAACCACCGCGCCCGGCCTGAAAATACATTTTTAAACTTAAGTTGTGTGGTAGGCAAAATTATGGTCCCTCCCAAAGATGTCCACGTCCCAATTATTAGAACCTGTGAACATGTTAGCTTACTTGGTAAAAAGGAAGGGACTGTGATCAAGTGAAGGAGCTTGAGATGGGGATATTATCCGGGTTAATCCAAGCTGACCCAAAGTAATTGAGGGGGTTCTTATAATTAAAGAAGGGAGGCTGGAAAGTTGAGTCAGAGAGATTTGAGGATGCTGTATAGAAGACAGAGCTATGAACCAAGGAACACAGCTAGCTCCTAAAAGCTAGAATGGGCAAGGAAACACATTTTCTCCTAGAACTTCCAGAAAAGAAATACAGCTGTTGATTGTGTTCCACCAAGATGTGCTTCAGACTTGTGGCTTTCAGAGATAGAACATAATACATCTGTGTTGTTTTAAGCCATTAATTTTGTGGCAATTTGTTATGGCAATAATAAGAAACTATTACAAGTAGTTACATTTCTGCAGCTTAATTAGTAGCTCATCCTACCCCTCCTTAAATTGATCCTGGGACCATAACTAGCCCTTATGCAAAACCTCAGCATAGTTCTGGATTAGAAAAAAGGCTTTAGGGACTAGAGGGTTCAGCCCTCGGGGGTTAGTGTAGGAGTGAGACCCATAACTAGCCTTTATGCAAAACCTCAGCATAGTTCTGGATTAGAAAAGGCTTTAGGGACTAGAGGGTTCAGCCCTCGGGGGTTAGTGTAGGAGTGAGACCCAGAAAGGATCAATGGGTTTTTCAGAGTCCTGAGCAGGTTCAATTCTCAGCGGGGAGTATGTAACTCCAAGACCAGTGCCTGGCTTCAGCATGCCTCTATGCTGGTTTTCGGAGACTCAAGGATCTCTGTCTCAGTTGTCCAGTGTTTTTCTACTGATTCTGGTGGAACAATAGATTAACCCCAGTCTAGAGTTCTATTCTAGTTGCCTCTCCCCTAGGGATACCAGTGTTCCCTTTCTCTTCATTAAAATTTTAATTCCTTATCTCATTTGTGTTTCCAGTGACTCACAGACTGTCTTGGTGAGTACAGAGTAATTTGTTATTCTTTCAAAGAAATATGCATATAAAAGCCACCTTCAACTCTTAAGGAAACACTTTAAGTACTGTGATTTGCCTATAGAAAAAAATAATCTTGGTTAAAGCAGACTCTCCAAGCTCCTTCTCAAGTCCTACCTTCTAGACAGCTGCTGAATTACCTAAACCATTAGTGAGAATGTAAATTTGTTCAGCAGTTTTGGAGCTCAATTTGACATTAGCCGTCAAAAGTTTAAATGCACACATCATCTAACCCAGCCACTTCACCTTCAGTTAAATATATCTGCACAAAGAGACAGATGAAAGAATGCTGTTTATGAGATGGCATACCCCTACTCTGGAATACTCTAAAACCATTAAGAAAAGATAAACTAGATTTTTTTATGCTGAAATGGAAACTTGTTCAACATATATTGAACATGTGAACATTTCTTACTAGTGAATACATGTAACTGAATACTTCCTTACATGAATGGGGGGAAGGTAAGTAAGCTATTGATTAGTTTATATCATGATGTACTTTGTATTTTAAAAAGTCACATTTTTATATCCATATATGCCTTTATATAGGGGTGGCCTTTATACAGAGAAAATTCATATTTAACTCAGAGTCCACTTATTCATTTATTAATTGAAACTATTTATAAGCTGACCCCTCTGAGCTAGGCTGAGTATAAATAATATTAAGTAAAACAGATATGGTATAAGTCTTCAAGAAGCTCACAGTGTACTGAGACATATATAAGATAATCTTTTAAAAATAAAAATAGAACACACTTAAAAACATTGATAAAACTGGTGACAAATACATGATGCTGTGGTGTAGAATGAGGAGTGGCTTCTATATACAGGAGGATGTGAGAATACTTCCAGAAGAGATGCCATTTCAACTGAGACTTGAGGAATATAACTCTTGATTCAATGTATATACAGGATAATTTGGCTCTTTCTTTTCATTGACTGGTAAGAAACATGAGAGTTAACAGTATTGGCACTGCAAAGTTTAAAGCACAGGTTTACAAACTCCTATTCTGCAAGTACTGAAGATGAGAAAATTTGATGTGTTTCATGACCTGAAGAGCCACAGGTAGAAACAAAACAAAAAAAGAAGGGAGGCCGGCAGCGGTGGCTCACGCCTGTAATCCCAGCACTTTGGGAGGCCGAGGCGGGTGGATCACGAGGTCAAGATATCGAGACCATCCTGGTCAACATGGTGAAACCCTGTCTCTACTAAAAATACAAAAAAATTAGCTGGGCACGGTGGCGCGTGCCTGTAATCCCAGCTACTCAGGAGGCTGAGGCAGGAGAATTGCCTGAACCCAGGAGGCGGAGGTTGCAGTGAGCCGAAATCCAAGATCGCGCCATTGCACTCCAGTCTCGGTAACAAAAGCGAAACTCCATCTCAAAAAAAAAAAAAATAAATAAATAAAAAGAAGAAGAAGGGAATGGGGAGGGAAGGGGTGAGGACGTTTGGAGGGGAGCTGAGCACAGTGAGCAGCAGTGCTCAAACCTTTTAGTCTCATGATTTTCTGACTCTTGAAAATTATTGAGGATCCCAAAGAGTTTTGTTTATATGAGTCATATTTGTTGATACTTATGACATTGGCTATTAAATGGTGAATTAAAAAATAGATACTTATTTCTTCCTCTTAAAATAATAAGAAACCCATTACGTCTTAGTAAATTGAATTGTGATTTCTCCAGAATCTCCTAATCCTGAACATGTCTTAATCCCCAGAACATTTAAAAATGACCTTGTTATTTGAAAAAGAGTCTTTGCAGATGTGACAACGTTAAGGGTCTCAAGATGAAATTATCCTGTATTGGGGTAAACCCTAAATCTAATGACAAGTCCTTACAAGAGATGACAAGAGGAAACAGACAGAAAGAAATACAGGGGACAAAGCCATGTGAAGACAAACACAGATGTTGACGTGATGTTGAAGTGACATGTCTAAGAGCCGAAAAACACTGAGGATTACTGGAGAGAAGCTGGAGAGAGGTGCTATCCCTCAGAAGGAACCAACATCAACACCTTGGTTTTAGACTTCTGGCCTTTGGAATTGTGAGAAAACAAATTTTTGGTATTTAAACTACTAAGTTTGTGGAATTTATTACAGCAGTTCTGGGAAACTAATACACATATCAATGTAAACACAATAGTTTTATGAAAAGTAACTATATTTTCTAAAAGACAACAAATGAAAGAGAAGAATGATATTCTGTATTTTTGCAAATCTTTTTAGTGTCTGCTTGATAGATGACAACTACATTCTTATATGTGCTACTGAATTCACACTTTTAAGATGTGCTTTTTTTTTTGGTTGATATACATGAAGAAAATTCAGCTTCACAAAACTGGAAATTTGAGTAATATTATAGCAGATGTTTATACTATGCATCAAAGTACTTTTTCTTTGATACTACACCAAAACTTGACAGGTGTACTCTCTTAAAGGTAGTTGCAAAGTGGAATCTGAGATCATATTAATAAATTTTTATATATTTTAATATTAATTACATAGGCTTATCTTGAACATTGAATATGTCTTTTCCCTGATGTGATTTTGAACATTACATGTTGGTCATCTGGAAAATCTTGGTTCACTGAGTAATGCAGATCATCCAAATGTTGACACATTCCACTGTATATTATTAAAGAAAATTACATTCAGTAAAGCCACCACTTATGTTATGAAGAAAGCATCAGAAAGCTGTCAAGCTCACAGTGGTAGATAAAAGTTTTTCAAAATTTGAATGTTTGTTTGAAAGTTTGCATTTAACATTGGCAGCAAATACTGTCAATTGCTTTCCTTGAAGTGACAGATTTATCCAAATCTGAATAAACATAATTTGTCGGTCATTCTTACAAATAAAAAATGGTGCTCCTTGAAAAAGGTGGCTAGTTCAGCTCACAACTCAAACAATTGCACAAGTATATATGCACAGTACTTTCCACTTCCTCATACAGAGTATTAAGAGCTGTATACTCGAGAGTTGCAATTTTGAAAAATTAACCATTTTTAGTGCCTCACCAAGGATATTCTCATGTGAATTTTGCTCCCTCCCCTTTTTAAATACTATTGTATGGCAGAGAAAAACACGAAGTCACTGGCATAGATTGATGCCACCACCTTGATACATAGTAGGATCCAACAGTTTTATTCACTATTGCCTTTGCAGCATCCATGAAAATGTTAACAGGGTTAAAAAAAAAAAAAAGGCAAATGACGTTTCATAGTATTATGAAAATAACTTTGACCAAATTGACCCCTGAGTTCAGGGACCAATCCCCCTCCCCCAGGGATCTGCAGAACATTCTTTAAGAACTGCTGATCTCGAGTCTTATAAAGAAAGAGTTAGATTTTATTTCACTTACAGTCAGCTGCTCTTGGTGGGATTGTAGCCAAGGAGTGATGTGATTTAATTTAAATTTTTAAAAGATGACAGAAAGATTTCTTAATTGAGGAAGTGTTTTATGGTACCATTTACAGAGAAGTAGCAAAGGCTGTAGGAGAAGGCAAAGGAAGGAATAGAAACAGTAGCTTGGGTACATTACATTTGTATTGCCTCTTCTTAGACCGTATCTCTTTTGAAAGTATTTGAGGAAAAATTTCTTCTCTGTAGGTTGGAGTCACAACTTGATATGTTAACACACAAAGCCTTCAGTTCTGACAGTTACTGGAGGCTGCCTTGGAATAGGTTTATTAGCCTTGAGAAATACACCAAAGATAGTTTAATCTTCTCTTCCATCAAGAATTCCCCATTGCATTTCACTTTCTTTGTCATGAAACAATTTAATAAACTTTATGTAAACCTGAAATTTTCTAACCTGCCAATCTGAGCAAAACAGTGTTTTTCAACAAGGGAAGCACTGAGAAGTAGGGCAAGATACTCAATTTATACAGTATTGGGATTACATTAATTCACAAGTTGTCCTATATTGTGTTACCCTAGAAGTAGAGTCTGAATCAAAGATTCGAATTTGAGTAGTTTATTAGAGGAGATTCTAGAAAGCACTGGGACAGGAATAAAGTGAAACTGGGAAGAAACAAATGTCAATAAACTATATATTATCAAGCAAGTTACCTCTTGGGGCAGTTGAGGCTCAGTCTTGCTGAGGAACTCTAGAAGATACTATGAATTGCCACCACAGAGATTTCACATCTGAAGAGTAAGAAGGCTGGGATGTTTATTTATCCTCTATCCCATCAATCTTTAGCTGAGTGCTTCTCCAGGAGTCATGAACCTCCTGGAACTTTCTACCTCCCCTCTGCATAAGTGAGGGCCACCAGAAAGCCTTCAGGTGATGAGTCCTAGGTGCCCGAAGTAGAATACTTTAGGCATGTGCAGGGTTTTTATGTAGGGAGGAGGAGATGTACACAATGGCACAGCCAGTGTCTGCTGAATGAACCATGTATTATTTGGAAAGAGAATCTCAACTTTTAAAGAATCAAAGGCTTTGCACTTCTTCCTGTAATTTCACTGATAATGCTGTATGCAAGCTGTAATGGCAACCTGTATGCCCTCTGAGAACAAGAACCATATCTCATTCATCCTTGGGCCCTCAGAAGGCCTGATCATAACGAGTGCTCAACAAATGTCTAACAGTGACTTTGTAATAAATGGATGAGACACTTTGCTGTAAACTACATTTAGATTAACTGTGGAAGTGTGTATCGTAGTGTTGAGGAGTACATAGCTCTGGAGTCAGACTGCTTAGATTGTAACCTGGCTGTATGCCTTACCCATGTGGCTTTGGGCAAGTTTCTTAACCTCTTTGAGTCTTGATTCTGTCATCTGATCCATGGGCGGTATCATAGTTCTTAAGCACTTGTGTTGCTATAAGGATTAAATGAGAACATTTGTGGAAAACAATTATGATAAAGCCTGACACCTGTTAAATATGAAAAACCTGCTAGCTGTTAATATCACTGATCACTTGAAGAATATCAATTAAAACTGCCCAACATCTAAGGAAATAATATTATAGTTGATGAAATCCAACTTCACACATATGTGTGACTAAATAACACAGTTGTGATCCTGTCTGAGGCAGACTTGTCAAAACTAATTATTTTCCAGTAAGAGGTAGACATAACTTATCCCAGTCTTCTCACTCTTGAACATTGTGTTTGCCAATATTTAACTTATTTGGGGAAGTAGCCTGTGTTTAAAGTGAAAAACGATATATCAACATAACCCTTTTAGTGAGACAGTTTAAGATAAGATTTCCAATACTATTTTCCAACTTTATAGATAATAGATTTTACTATATATCAAAATGTTAATTGTGCTGTCTCTTGAATTTTATTTATGTAGTTAATATTTCTGATTGGTTCATTTACCTTGTAAGTCAAGGTTAGATTTATATTTTTTCTTTAAACTCTTAGTTAAAGTCCTGCTCAGCAAGAAGCAACATGCTGGGTACTTGAGGTCACTTGAGCCATTTTCTGCCTTCAAGTACAACAATGCTGAATATATCTTAGATAGAAGAAAATGTACTCTAGAAAAAAAGTTTATAGTCATTCTCAAGAATACATTGCCATGAGAAATAACTTTCAGTACATGTCACACCACTTCAGCACCTTTCCTCTTCTACCACCAATGGAAATGAAAACCCAGCAACCTTTATAAATATAACTAGAAATTATCTTTGATTAGCTTTATTTTATATGGGCTAGATCGCCTGTGGCCTTTTTACCTTTTGAGAAAAGCAGCTAAAGATTGTAGAAAAATCACTGAACTAGGATAAACAAATATATAAAGTCTGATGTTAGCTTTGCTTCCAAGCCTTTGATTCAATGATATCACAAGCACTGTTGACAATACTTTCATTCAGTGATATAACACTGTGGATCAGAATTTAGATACACCTGAAAAAAATATAGGCAAAGTCTGCAGATATAGGGTTGGAAACATAACCACCAATTTATTATTATAGAGACAGGGATCTGGATTATTAGATTAATCTAGAGTAGGCAGGGAAGATCTAAGTAACATTCTTCTGTGTAGAGTTTAAGATCTGAGATGTTCATGCAAGCCAAGTTGGGCATCATTCTAATGAAGAAACACACATGTGGTTGGGAAACACACATCTTCTTAAGGTGGTCCAGTAGCAGAAGAAATGAAGGCCGGGGCTCCAGCTTGGTGGTTGAAACTCAAGGGAGAAGACAGAGGTAAAACAACAAGGGACATGGACTGTAGAGTACAGACACAAGGTCCAATGCATCATCCAAAGACAGAATGTTGGCAAAGAGGGGAGATTTAGTAACGGGGGATTGTAAAACACCCACTTTTGTAAGACTCTGGAAGCAAAATAGGAACCAGGACTGTTCTCATACTGGGGAGGGATGAGGGAAAGAGGGTATGTATTCATTATCTATTGCTGTATAACAACCTACCACAAAACTTAGCAGCTTAAAACAATGTAAATTTATTATTTCATAGTTGCAGTGGGCCAGAAATACACGCAACAGGTTTTCTGGCTTATAACCTCTCACGAAACTGCAATCAAAATATTGCTTAGGGCTGGGGTCTCACCTGAGTGCTCAGATGGAGAAGGAACAAGCTCTTCCTTGTTCTGAATTGAATTCTGCAGGAAGAATTCAGTTCCTTGAAGGCTATTGGATAGAGGCTCTCAGTTACTTGCTGGCCCCTCAATTTCTTTTCATTTGAGCCTTCCCATAGATCAGTGAAGAACATGGCAGCTTTCTTCCTCAAAGCCAACAATAAACAGTGTATGCTAGGAAGATGCAAATAAGAATCTTGTAGCATCTATTATTAAAAGTGAATCTATTACTTTTACTGAATTCTGTCTGTTAAAAGCAATCACCTAGCCCATACTCAAGGGTAGAAGGAATTACACAGGTTATCAGTACCAGAAAATGGAGATAATTAGGGGTCATCTTAGAGTCTGTCCAATATGAGGAGCTAACATTGTATCGAGTAACTACTGTGGCAAGGTACACTGCTCTTAAGTTGTGTGAACTTTAGAGGCATGGAGCCAGGGAGGATAATATAGTAGCTGGAATAAAAATATCCCCTTTCTTCACATGAGTTTCTTCAGCTCTAAGAAGACAGGGTATGGATTAAGGTCTTATCCAGTTCTCTGGTTTCATCCCTTTAGGATTTTCTATAAGCTTATTGTTGAAACCTTTCCCAGTTATCCAGATCATTTCTAAATTATAGAACCTGACATTGTACTTGCTATTTTATAAAGAGTATAATGAGGTTGTAAAGGATGACTATATTCTTAAAAATGTACCTCAGCACACACAGCCATGACACTGCTGAAAAATAAGATGCAACCTACATGTTTGTATACCAGAAAATTTTTAATTAATTATAAAATTTTTCCATAAAAGTAAGCCTATCTTAAAAATTACTAAGTAAAAGAATAAAGAAGGGATGAGAAAGGGGTGGTAAGAGGTGAGATGGGAGACAACTGACCTTTATCAAGCACAGTTGAGTGTCAGGCAGGTGCTAACAGACATTTAACCTTATAACTGTATTTTGAAATGTGAGCAATTACTTTTTCAAAGACTCTCTCATATATTTCATCTGTATTTCTTGTTTTTCACAGACTCAACCCCAGTGTTTCTTGCATTTTCTCCAAATTTTCAAATATTTTACATCATCCAACTCCCTTCCTCAATCCCTTGAGATGAATGTTGTAGGAAACATAACACATATGCTTTCGATAGCAAATTGAACGTGTTCAGATTTTTGTTCCCCTATGCAGGAGAAAATATTTCCTCCTAGGATCCCCATGACGACTGTGATTCAAATATGATCATGAAAAGCAGCAAGAAATTGACTGGTTTGCTGTGTCCATGCTAATGCTGGTTGGAGGTAAAACTGAACCTCAAGCGATAGAGATGGTGGTTCTTGTCTTTCATGAATCAGTGATAGTTCCAGTTTGTATTGGAGCAGCCCTTTTCCACTGGGTCAGCCTTCTGGCTGGATTCAATCATAGTTTCCAGCCTGGGTTTGATTCGGTAGCTCAGTATAGACACAGCTTCAGTCCGTGGCCTTTTATTGCTCTAAGACCAGTTTTCAAATAAATAACTGGCTAAATGGTTTCCAGATGGCAGATGCAAATATATTGCACTTAATTTCAAGGTTCTTTAAGGTTTTCACTGTACCTAGAGAAGAGAGCTATAAAAAATACATGTCGCTTTAGCATAACATACTTCATGAATTACTCCATTAACAATAACAATTGAAAAATAAGGGGTGAAATTGAGTACAACAAAGCAATGGAGAAAATGAATATAAACAAGAGATGGAAAAAGCAATGAATTAATATTGAACCATAGCTACCCAGAGTACTGTTCAAGTCATTTTTGAAAATATGATGTTTCTGACCACCGATCAATAGGGTCCAGGATTTTGAATCGCTTTTCTCATAATGATGAGGTTTTGGGACATTTGCGACCATGCTCCTCTGACCTGTCCTTTTTATGACCCACAATACATGTTCCCAAGATAGCTCTATGTGGGATAGTAGTCATAGAATAAGGAACCCTCCTGTCAGCAAGTCCTAAAATATTGGGTTCATTAGCACCAGTCCGGCTGTATTTTGGCATTCCCATGATGCAAGGTGAGAATAGACTAGTCATCCCTGAGGTTACATGGCTGAGTGGACAAGAGGAGAAGTTAGGATGACACAAAACTATTCTCATTATAGCAGGAAATTGACATCTAATCAGAAAATGTTCACCCACTGCATTAAAAAATATTTAAAGCAACAATCAAATTAGGTGGCAATAGAAGGAACCATCTGAGAAAAAGAACAGCTCAGGAGAGAAACTAAAGTATATAGTTTACAAAATTTAGGTTGACAATTGTTTTATGGAAGTCATGACCTTAAAATAACAGGATCTCAATTATAGTAAAATTTTAAACTATTAATTCATGGCATTTCTCAGGAAGGTAGAAAGAGAAACTATACTATTGGACTATAAAGAACAAAGAAAAAAAGGACATTTAGAACTACTTCAATTTACTTTTATAGGAGAAAGGCAGATCATAAAGAAGAGAAAAATAATCTAGCATGTGAACTAGGAATGCTGAGTAAATTGTCCGTTTACAGAAATCCCTGTAAAGTCATGAATTATGATGGAAACCCTTTGGTTTATACCAGGTTACATGGTGAATGGGCTGAAATAATCATGAAGAGAGAAGCCCATAAGACTTCATGTGAGGAGAGGAAGATGATAGGGATCTGATTCCCTTTGAGCTGGAGCTCAGAGAATCTCTCAGTGATTTTGTCAGTCTGACAGTATGGAGCAAGCCCTTCTCTGCACATGCCTGCAGTTGGAGGAGCTAGGTAAAATGGTGCTGCCATGATGCTTTCATCCCTGTACGTTTTAAACTTCATGACAATTTTAACTCTTTCATTGGGTTTCTATCTCATTGCCTCTGTATCTGGATGCTCTCACCTAATTTGACTACAAATTACAATTTATGATCTGACTTTTTAAATTCAAGAACTTCTATTTGGCCCACAGATTCACCCACCTTCTTCAACTCCTCTCATTAAAGTCCAGAGATGAGTGAACTTTGCCCCAGTGTCTAATACAGTTTCCTGGTGCCCCTGGCCCTAATGTCAATTCCACAATCTTCAATTTGTCTCAAAGCATAGGCTGTGTATATTCTAGCAGACTCAGTTTGTAATCAGACTGAATCAGATTCTTATGGATACGATGTGATCCCTGAGGATTCCACAGGTACATGTCTCTCTGTGTTGTGCATGCATACTTTCTAGGGAGCATCTTGCCTCTCCAACCTTGTTCAGCATCTCCCCAGACCCCAGGAAAGAAGTCAACTGAGAAGTTCAAGGGGAGGCCATAAAACATTGTGCAAAAATGTACGGGGCAAAGAGCTAGGAGAACTGGGTTGAAAACCTGCAGATGCCACCAACTAGCTGTGTGACCTTGGAAAAGACACTTACTCCTCTAGGTCAGGTGCCTCATTTGCTAACCCAGCATGTTAGACTCAGTCACAAAGACCCCTTAAATTTCTGACATCCAAAGGCTTTAAACAGAGAAGACACAGTATTTTGCAGTGTTAGAAGAATCTGTGTTCCGCAGCTTCTAGGAGAATGGATGGAAAGTGTTAAGAATTTAGCCAACGCTCCAGTGAAAGAATTTTTGCATCTTTGCCCATTGTTTTCTTCCTCTGACCTTGCTCCTACCACAAATTTATAAGAAAAAAGACATCAATGACTGTATTTTACATCCATGAAAGAGAACACACCAAGATGCTTTCCATTCATGCGTTCACCGTCACTACACTGCAAACCAGTGGGATTCTACTGCATTTATTTAAACTTCTGTCACCATCATTGTGAATACAACCAGAAGTCTCCTGTGGGCTTCTAGATGAAATGCTGAATGTAAAAAGTAAACAAAGTAAACCTCTCACGTTCTATTCTCCTGGCGGCACCACTGGTATTTAATGACATAAGAAATACCTAGAAGCTACAGTTAAGAATGAGCATAAAAGTGACAATCTGTGAAGCAAGAATGCACATATCCTAAATTCAGAAATCAGATTCCATTCTCTCAGGGCATCTGTCAAGCAGAAGTTAGGTTTTCCTCTATCATTACAAAATTTACTTTAACAGAGGGCTTTTTAAAAATTGAAAATGTAGCTTAGTAAATAGAGTTTCCTTCAGGTGAAGTTCATCTTATGCCCCCATGTTTGCCTCTTCTGTGCCCTTTGGTCCTGAAATGGGCTCTTTCTTCTTTCTTCCTCCTCAGGAGCAAAGCATCTCCACAGCCTGTTACACCCCAGGGTAAGATAAATAACTAAGAAAGACGACGGTCCTGATATTTGAAATACTTTTCATAGCCCATCTCATTTTAGTATATAGAGCTTGCCAGTAAAGTGGGAAGAGAAATGATCAGTTTCAACTGTTGTAATTGCCAGTTTGTTACAGTTAGAGGCAGGGGTGTCCAAGATGTGGGTTGGGTGGACTAGTGTCTCTTAGTTGCAAAGGCAACACGCACAAAGTGGGTCAGGTACGACAAGAGGTGGGGCAGGTGTCTTAGGTACAGGACAACAATGCCTATGAAGAAATGGATCAAAATGGCATCACTCAGAGCTTGAATGAAGATGCCACTGGCATATGAATAAGGGGATCAGGATCACAAAACCAGGCATCTAATCACTTCTCTAGCACCAATTAACTCCTTGGCTTGAAGAGAAAGACTGCATCTTTCTACATCCATATCCTCACCTGAAAATTCATTCATTGGCTTATTTTTTTAAAAGAAAAGTTTCATTTGATTTTTGTTTTCAAGAATGAGTAGTTGGAATGGTAAACAGACGAGCAAAAGGAAAGAAGTGTGGAGATTGAAAAACACTCAACGATTTAAAAACCAGTAAATCTTCCAATATAACCAGATTGCATGAGCTTGAGAATGAGGCATATGAGAAGGAAACTCTTTGTAGACCCCAGCTATGAATAATAGTTTTCTGTCACACTGGGGCATTGGAACTATTCAGAGAACCCAGGAGAAACGCTATTTTTTTAAGCATAAAAATGGCATTATCAGGGCACGGCTTCTTTTATCACTTAGAGCATGAATAATGTCATATTAATATTGAAATTAATTAGATAAGTCTTCATTGTTCAGATTAGCAGGGACTCCAGCCCCTTTCTCTAGACCTCTGCCCTACCTGTCTTGATAGGCTAAGAATCATAGGGTATAGATCTGTCCAAAGAGAATAATCATGCCTCAGAACAAAAGACTATGCTTGAAGTGAAAGAATGAGTTCGTATGTTTTCTGCTCTCTCTGCTTCTGTCATTGATGTTGAAAAGTGGCATTGTCTTTTAGAAAACTGACTTCCTCTAAATCCCACGTTTACCTTCTCATTCCTTTAAGGACCACATTGTTTGATCTACAATGGTTTTTTTAAAGTAAAGAGGATGAAGAGAGAAGAGGTTCCCTCCAAGTTATGGCTACTTTATCTAGCTTTATGCTTGGACAGAAAACTCTACACCACCATCAGCATGAGCTTTCACATTTTATTTTTTAAAACTTATTAATAGAGTCATTTCTTCAGGTCTCCCAGAAAAGTTGTATCAGAACAATTGTGGTTATCTACACAAATTCTCTTGACTTCTGTATTCTGCCTTCTCAGGCTAAAAACTTCTCATTATACTCATTCCAAGTCCATTCTCATTTCCTGCTACAGAAAAAATGACACTTCTTTGTAAAGAAAAATCATGTCATGTTACACTGTGTTTTAGATGACAGCCTGGAGCAAATTTTCAAAGCACATGAGCCACCTGCACAAAGGTGAATGACTGTTAAAATACACATGGGGTTCAGATGGCTGGCTTCCACCCTGACCCTAACGAACAAACCTGAAAATGGGGTTGGGAATCTGCATTTTCAACACGTTTCTCAAATGATTTGTATGCATACCAAACTGTGAGACCGCTAATCAAGCTGTTGAGAATAAATAGATGGAGAAGACATCAGAAGTGAGGAGACCAATTAGGAAGTTTTTGTAATCATGTAGGCAAGAAATGATGAGAGTTGTTACTTTACAGTGATTGTGGTAAAGGAGGAGTGGGTGTGCTTGGTATCATTTCAGATGTGGTTTTCACCTACTTGTAGCATTGAGATTGGAGTCTGGCTGAGCTGGCTTCTGTGTGCATGGTGTCACCAGTTTTAGGAATGGTTCAAAGTGTAGATTTCTCCATCTCCTTTGCTTGCTGACCAAGCACACTGTATCTGCATCAAACGAATTCAGCCAAACTAATCTGCTGAATGCAGACAAATCTGCATCAAACTAATTACAGAATTGGGGGTGGGATCAGAAGTAGTTTTAATCACACTTTCGGTCATGTTTCAGCTACTTTATTTTATTCTCTGCATGAACAAAGCAACTGGGATACGGAAAGAAGGCATCAAGATGGTGCAAGTGTGAGGTTGTGAGCTGGGATAGCTACCAGGAGCAGGCATGGCCCAGTCCCTTGGCAATTAGAGCAAGCACTGTGAAACCCATTCTGTACCATAAGGAAAGAGTGACTTAACTGCAGCTTTCCGAAAACTCAGAAGCATCACTCTGCCGTGTTTTTGAATCTTCAGCCTGAAGACACCATAGTACATACAAGGGATCACCAAGGATGGTGACATGGAAATACAAATACAGCCATGCCTTAGGGCAGGAATCCCCAAAATATTCCCTTGTAAGCAACACTGCCTCTCAGGAGATTAACAGGGTTGTCTCAGCAACAAACACAATAAAAGAAATTGCTTACATATCTTTAGAGAATAGGGGCTTGAATGTTAACCAGCTTTCTTTACTGCACTACTTTCTGGAGACTCAAATAGAATAATGTGAGTGGAGGCTGCAGCAGAATGCTTCTGAGCAAACACCCTGGATCAGGAACACTGAAGGTCAGCTCCCAGTGTGGCCACACACCAGGAGTGTTGATCCTCTGTGCGCTTCGGTTTCCTTGTCTATAAAGGGTAAGCAATAATCACACCCGGCCTCATCGAGTCATGAGAAATAGGTAAAATAATGAGGGCGCTTAGGGCAATGCTTGGTACCTGGTAAGTTCTCAATAAAGCCAGCTTAAAAAGCAAAAAAAACACAAAACAAAAAAACAAAACAGTAACAATCAAGAGGGAAAACAGCATTTTGTATATGGAAATATATATGTATTCATGGAAGAGTATTCTTCAAGACAACATTTAGAAAATTCTGCACGAGGAGATACTAGTGCACGATACACACTACTACTTTAGGGAGTAGGTGTCTACAGGAACTTGATATAAAAATATGTGATGCTTATCAAGCATCAGCATACCTTCCAAAGGCCACTGTAGGAAAATACGCTGTGACAAAGCAATCTTTGAATGAATGTGTCAACACTCAATTCTTGAGAATCTCTGGATGTCTGTAATGTAGGCAAAGCATGTTGGTTTATAAGAAGCAGTAGTTTTAAACTCTGTCTACATTTTAGAATCACAGGGGTAAAGGAATGTGAGAAAGGCTTTAAAAAAGAGTTTCAGGGTCCCAGCCTCAGAGATTATGATTTCACTGGTCTAATTAGAGCCTAAGATTTAGGAGTTTGTTTGATTTTGTCTTAATTTATCAAAAGTATTTCTAATATTCAGCAAGGTTTGAGATCACTGGTTAAAGGTATAGACTGTGTTATAAATATATTAAATGACTTCTTTATCTGATACTCACAGAATATTTAAAGGGAAGTAGCCATTTTCCCTAAAGAAAAGATTGGCATGTAGAGATTAGAGGCTACCCAAAGAATTTTTATTTTATTTTATTTTTTAATATATGTTTTATTGAGTTTTAGGTTTTGGGGTAAATGTGAAGAACAGGCAGGATTGTTGTATAGGTACATACATGGCATTGTAGTTTGCTGCCTTCCTCCCCATCATCTATAACTGGCATTTCTCCCCATGTTATCCCCCACAATTCCCCACCCCCTGCTGTCCCTCCCGTAGTCCCCCCACACACAGACCTCAGTGTGTGATGCTCCCCTCCTTGTGTCCACGTGTTCTCATTGTTCAACACCTGCCTATGAGTGAGAACATGTGGTGTCTGATTTTCTGTTCTTGTGTCAGTTTGCAAAGAATGATAGTTTCCAGGTTCATCCATGTCCCTACAAAGGACATGAACTCATCGTTATTTACGGCTGCATAGTATTTCATGGTGTATATGAGCCACATTTTCCCCATACAGTCTATCATCAATGGGCATTTGGGTTGGTTCCAAGTCTTTTAATAGAAAAGATGGTAGAAGGAACATGAGAATACTTAAGAACACTCAGGAGATGAGTTTGGAAGTGATGCTTCTGAAGTGAGATCAGAGATGAGGAATGGGAGATAGAGAGGCATGGAAACCTTATTTTGCCAGCACCTCTTTTTTGCAGAAGGCAGCTGAGGGCATCAGTGTTTGTGGTAATGAGCCCTGATAGAAGATAAATGATGACAAAAATGATGATGATGATGGTGGTGCTGGTGGTGGTGCTGGTGGTGAATATAATGAAGAAAATTAACAATTAGTGAGCCTTTGGCTGGGCGTAATTACGGGATTACATACCTGTAATACCAGCACTTTGGGGAGCCGAGGTGGGCAGATCACGAGAACAAGAGTTCGAGACGAGTCTAGCCAACATAGTGAAACCCGTCTCTACTAAAAATCCAAAAAAATAAATTAGCCAGGCATGGTGGCGGGCACCTGTAATCCCAGCTACTGGGGAGGCTGAGGCAAGGAGAATTGCTTGAACCTGGGAGGTAGAGGTACAAGACTCCATCTCAAAACAAACAAACAAACAATTAGTGAGCCTTCAATATATAGTGGAAACTGAATTTTTTTCTTATTTACTTTTCACAAAAAGGTATATGGAATAGATGTCAAATGAGACTATCTAATTTCTAGTTACGTGATTGTCATTATAACTCTTATCTTCCTTCTATAAACAAATTGGGATACTTTGATCTTTAACAGATTTTAAAACCAGGAGGAATTAGAATAAAAAATAATTGACTTTCTTGAGGAATTCAAAGCTAATCAAGTTATAAAATTTTTTTCCAAGCTACAACCCCTTTGCTGAAAGACAGATAAACAGATACACACACATACACACCACAAACAGAGCCCTCTCTTATGAACTATTGGCATTGTTGTTTATTAACATCCTTAGGAAGAACCCAAGAGCATGTTTCAGAAGTCAAGGTGTTCTTTTTCTGGTTGTCTGTGTTACAGATGTTCTCACAATAAGAGCATCCAGTTACACCAAGAGTGCAAGGCATTGACATGATATCATGTGGAACCTGGTGGTCAACCAGAACACCTGAAATGGAATTCCAATCTAGATGTCAAGGACTATAGATAGAATAATTCAGTCCTAAAACTCTATTCCTGAGACAAAAGTTATAGACAGCAGCTGACCTTCAGCTTTATCACTGTAATTTTGAGAAGTTTAGAGAGAGTCATTTCAGTCTATGTTTAATTGTTAACCTCTTAATATAACTGTTGTAGTTAGTTTAAAAGTCTCAATTATTTTCTTAGAAATGTGCTTATGTAAAGGGCGAAATGCTTGAAAGTCTATTTATTTTGCCTCTGAATAATACAGACCTTCCGGACAAACTAAGAAACATTCTTTCATTTTCCCAGTTACCGCTTTTGAATAATATAAAACAAATCTGTGTTTAGCTTCTGCCAAGACAATGCATTGAGGACTTCCATCGTTCCCTGGGAATCATTACACTGTTTTGGTTTGCTTGGGTTCAGAGCCCTTGAGATGGCCCTTGACTTTCAGATTCATTTAAACTGCTGAGTTGGGACTGGTTTCCATCTGCGACCATAAAATTGCTTTGAGTTTCTCCAAACTCAGCCCAGGTTTGCTGAAAGTGCATCTAAGAGTTGGCTAGGGTTCACTGAGAGGTTTGCAGATCTATTTGATTATTTAGCTGTTCAGATCCCACTTTCTAAATTGCCAGGTGAGAACTTCACCTGGTTGAAGATTCGCTCATCTGGAGGCACTTGCCTTCTACTCATGCCTAGGTCTAAAGGCTGCGTTAAGAGTTAAGGTATCTTAAAGGAGAATACATGTCTCCAAATCTCAAAACGCCTCTTGAATTTTTCCCTAGATGAATGGCGAAAGCCTTCTCTTATCAAACCCTTCTGGTATTCAACATGTGCCTCTGTTCCCTGTTAGATGTTCTATGTCACTGGAAGTTGCTGGCATTATGTTTTCCAGTTGATTCTGATGTGAATTAAGATTTTTCAAATATGAATGAACTGAAAGACGTTTAGATTTCAAAATCAGAGACTAAGTAGTGTGTGAAGGCATTGGGGCATGCATTCAGTAGAAGCATATGTGTGTAAGTATGAGTAGAAGAATGCATTTTTATGATTGAAGGTCAAAGAATGAAAAATGGAAGACTCGAATCATGGAGGGATATATGGGGCAGTTTCTGGTAAAAATGGTGTGTCATAGATGTAAAAAAATAAGCTTTATAATTTTAAAAGATTTAATACAATTTAAAAATTTGTCTCTTAAAATACATTTTAGAAACAGTGGTTAGTTTCATTTTGCCTCCCCACCCCTGCCATGAGGATTTGCTAAATCAAGCTTAAACTCAGATACTTCAGAATGATTTACTTCTAATTTGGAGTCATTGTCATCATTATTTTAAAACATGTTCTTCACTTATAATAACTTTTAATCCTAATGCTTGTCTATATTCAGGGCTATGCATAAGGCTAAAATGAAAACTAAAATTAGGGCTTAAAATTAGTTTGAAATGATCATGGCTAAAATTTAAAAGATCATTTTGATGGATCTCTAATAAAACTTAGTTTTGATGGTACCAGTAACTAGTTTTATTTCATCTCTGAAAATGCCAACCTAGGTATTTTTGCTATAAATTTCATAGTCCAGCAGTATAATTACATTGAAAAATAAGGAACTAAGACAAAAATAAATTTTTCCCATGTATAATTACATGGGAAAATTGAAGAAATGTGACAGAAATAAAATTAGAAAGCAAGTTAATGAACTGGATGAATGATAGCTTATTTATTTAATTTTCCTGGTGCACAGAAAAGGTTTAGTGGATAAATGTGCTTATAAGACAAGACTGCTATACATACACATTGCTAAACTTTTACACAGTACAATCTGGAGAATGCTCACATATGGTTAGTGACGCCTTTTATAAACTTCATGACTTTGTTCATTTCTAGCTCCTCCATGAAACCTAGAAAGGTTTTGTACTTACGGTGTGTATACTGGCCACAGTGATTCAGATATAATATGTTACCAAATTCAGAGTAGGCTACACTATCTGTGGTATTGTCTTCTCTGATAGGTACAATTCTAGAGAAAAAGTATTTTTTGTGGCTTATTTTCATGTATTTGACCTCATTATCCACAGCTGGAGGGATCAGACATGGCCAGATTCTTTATCTTTACTAATACATCAGAACAATCTACTGACTTCTCACACACTTTGAAAATTAATAGGGCTGGTGGAGAATTTTCTTTCTTTCTCTCTCTCTCTTTTTTTCTTGAAAACTTTATTAAAATAAGGATTAAACCTGAAAAAAGATCAATGAGAATGCTAGCTCTTTGCATAAAATCAGCAAGAAAAAGGAAACAGGGAGAGAAAGAGAGGAAAGGAGGAAGGAAGGGAGGGAGGGAGGGAGGGAGGGAGGGAGGGGAGAATTTTCCTTCTCGATCTGCCTAGCAGACATTTCTATTGTGGCTTGCATGATGTTCTCCCTTGGATGTAGGTTTAAGGTCGTTTAACCTGTTCTCAGCTTAGCCACTTCTGGATACATGCTTTCCGCGTCTAACACCCAAAAATAATTCCTACAGAAGCTACTGCTCTCATCTTGAGATTCATTCCCCCTCCCCAACCAAAAAACCTAGTTTAATATGAAATCACCTGCAGAAAAAGTGATTAGGCAGGAGATGTCTGAGATTAAACATTTCAAAGGCATTATCCGTGTCCTCAAATTGTGCATCATTGCTAAGGGACCCAGTTAAAAATTATTTGAGAAAAGAGGAAAACAACCTACAACATTTGTTTTTGGTCCTCAAATCCTGTTTTTACTACAGGAAACAAAAAAAAATGAAACAAATATATATATATATATATATATATATATATATATATATGAACTCTTTGTATAAAACAGTGTTCCTGAATGTGCTGACTTCATAGAGATACTTCTGGAAGTTCTAAAAGCAAAAGTTAATAAGTAGGCTTCTGGCTGGGTACAGTGGCTCACACCTGTAATTCCAACACTTTGGGAGGTTGTGGTGGAAGGATTGCTCGAGACTGGGAGTTGGAGACCAGCCTGAGCAATATAGTGAGACCCCATATCTGCAAAAAATAAAAATATTATCCAGATGTTGTGGCACATGCCAGCAATTCCAGCTACTCAGGAAGCTGAGATGGGAGGATCCCTTGAGCTCAGGAGTTTGAAACTCCAGTGAACTATGATCACACCACTGCACTCCAGATTGGGCAATGTAGCAAGACCTTGTCTTGAGGCAAATAAACTAATAGGCTTCTTCTGAAACAAAAGTTGTAATTTACAAGTCTTGGTGGTGGTGGTGGTTTGCTTTTGTTTTTGTTTAGGAGATTTTGTTTGCATATAAAAAATTTTAAAGACTTTATTCTTGCTGACCATGCAAAAATAATTTGTACACATTCATTTATTCTTTCTCTATCAAACATATATTTACTCATCCATCATTTAGTCCATGTTATGGACCAAATTATGTTTCCTCCACCAAATTCATATGTTGAAGTCCTAACCCCCATTAATTCAGAATGTGACCATATTTAAAAACAAGTCTTTACAGGAGGGACTAAATTAAAATGAGATCACAATGGTGAGCCAGTATTCAATATGACTGGTATCCTTGTGATAAGAAGAAATTTGGACACAGGCACAGATGGGAGATGATCGTCTACTAGCCAAGGGCAGAGGAATGGAACAGATCTTTCTCTCAAAGCTCTCAGAAGAAACCAACCCTCTTGACACCTTCACCTGAGACTTCTAGCCTCCAGTACTGTGAGAAAATAAATCTTTATTATTTAAGCCATTCCATATAAGGTCCTTTTTTTAAAAAAAAATCATGGCCTTAGCAAACTAATAGCTAATCAATGGAAATGTATTGAACAATCAACTACATGGATGTTCCAGGTTGTATAGAAAATAGAAAGAAGACTTCAAGAGATGAGCACAGCTAATAGTGACATAAAAATGAGATAACAAAAAGGTAGATTACATGGTGGGAATGGAAGAGAAGCAACATTTCTGGAATATCTAGAGATGGCAGCCCTCCACCAGGTGTTTCACATGGGTAACTCAAAGCAGAACACACCAGCTGGAGTGTACCAGAAGGTCCCAATAGTAGCTGTGAGTACATGATTTCTCTTAGTCTTCTCTCCCACAAAAGTACAGCAATCTTGATTACAAATCTCTCTCTTTCGTTTCCTGGACAAAGAAAGATCTGGGGTGGGAAGTGAGGTGATCGCCTATATTTACCCTTGCCGGCCTCATGATCTCCATATAGATGCATCTTCCAAGTCCTTGGAGATTTCAGTCATCATGACCTTGAGGACTCTTTCTGACATACAAACTGCGTCTCAGAGGCTCTCTCCTTTTCCAGTACGGCTATGTGTTGCCTAACAATGCAGATCCATTCTGAGCAATGCATCCTTAGGTGATTTTGTTGTTGTGCAAATGTTGCAAAATGTACTTACACAAACCTAGATGGTAGAGCTCGTTGCTTCTACGCTACAAACCTGTAAAGCATGTTACGGTGCTGAATGCTGTAGACAATCATAAGTATTAGTGTATCTAAACATAGAAAAGGTACAGTAAAGCACTGTATTATAATCACTGTTGTATGTGGAGTCTATTATTGACCGAAATGTTGTTATGCAGCACATGACTGTAATTGATAATGTTGCCCTTTGGTCACAAAGCTGTTCCTTCATTCACTTCTGAGTTTACCCCACCAAGACCATTCAACAGAAAACACACGTATCACCCTTCACCACATGGTGGTTCAGATTCCCTCCTGATAAATCCATTTACACTACAGTAGAGATGCATTCTGGGTTAATCTGTAGGACCCTGTACATTCTTAAATTATCTTAATCATCCCCACAGTCCTTTAAGAAAGTTATTATTCAGTCTTTGTTAGAGGCAAGATCAATATCATATTTTAGGTGAATTACCAAGTCTGGATTTGAACTCAGTATTCTGAATTTCCAACAGGAATCATGCCCCCACTCCCTTAAGGATCAAAAGTAGTGAAATCCTGGGCATTTAAATGAGTGTGGAACCCATGGTATTATTTGACTCTAAGATAATTCTGATCTAATCTCATAAAGAAATGGGAGTGAACCTCTCTCTAATTGAGAATCACCTGACAAACTTTGAAAACACAGATGCCCAGGGTCATCTTTCCAGAGATTGGTTTCAGCTGCTGTGAAGTGAGGCCAGGCATCAGTATTTTTAGAAGCTCCCTAGACAATTGTATTACAGAATACAGCCAGGTTGAAAACTACTACTATGAATAGTGGCTGCATACTGTTAAGGAAATAAAAGATAAAAATGGGAAATATATTCCATTAGGATTAAAGCAAATAAAATCTATTAAATAGAACCATTAATAATTAGCTGAAGAGTTTCTATTAATTTAATAGAAATGTGCAAAAAAGCAAAAGAAATCAACATAAAAGTGATCATTTTTCCCTTAAATAATTTATGGATAAAAATACTTAGAGAATCAAATCCCAGATATGTATGTTCCATGAATAGCCAAAGTGTGTATCTTCTTTATATAAATTTAACTTCTGTGGAAATAATTAAAAACCTCTTGCTGAGAATCTTTTCTGAGCTTATTTAAGGGTCCTTTATTGGGTAACAGTTCATCCTGCTGTCCAGCACTTTCTCATTGTACTTCAACCAGACTGTTACTATAATGCTTTTCTGAGAAGGAAATGCTTTCTTTCTTCCTTAGGCTTAAAAATTGAAGTCATGGTTTTACTATTTGAAAAATCCAAAATTCAAGCTGAACACGGATGTTAGTTACACTGCCATGTTTAAACAGTTTTTGATAGAAAATGCTTTATTGTCACTGACTCAAAGCCACAAACACGCTTTGAATCCAATTCAATCTATTTCTTATTTGTTTCCGATTTTCTTTTTTTCCTTTTAATTATTATTAGAAGGTATAAATTTCCAGAAAAGCTTGGCCTTGACAAGGCTCCATTATTTGCACATGACAAGGCTTATCAAAAACAGTTGGATTTTTCTAAGGAGGCTTTTATGTTTCTTCCATAAAATATAAATAAATGGAAAGGATTAGACAGAGGAAATGGAGTATAATTCATCACCAACGTGAAACATAGTCAACAGGTTGCAGATGGATGAACTGTAGAACTTGGCATACTGCTTCAGGCAAGAAAATGCTCTTGCCTGTGCCAAGGTGACCGGCATCTTTAAGGACAGTAGAGGAGCAGGGCCCACTTTGTGGTTTGTGATGTCATCTTAATTTATTAGCTTTTTTTTTTGTTTTTTAGTGTTCGTTATGTAACTCTAAAGCTGGGTTTGACTCTTGAAAATCTATCGTATTCTAAACTATACTTGATTCTAAGCTCTGCTTAAGACTCTTCCTCTCTCCTCTTCTCTTCCTGTCTCTCTCTCTCTCTCTCACACACACACACAGAAAAATAAAACAACACAAAGGCATTTACCACTGCAAAGGCAGTGGTTGTTAGCTGCATAACATATCATTATTAACAGACGTTGCCTTTCAAAACCAATAATTTAAGTAAATTTAAGTAAAAACCAGTAATTTAAGAAAAAAAATCACTTTTATGTGTATAAATGCAATATTGCTCTACTCTTTCAAAATCAAATATTTTAGCTAGTTTAACCTAAAACATAAAATTACTTTGGCTTCTATATCTGGCTCTAATTTTGTCTGCACTGTGCCCATGAAGTCTCATTCGTGGTGAAATAGAAATTCACGGCGCAATTTCCCCCTAAAATCTGTCTGAACTTGCAGAAATAAGAGACTTTTCAAGTCCCATATTCTTTCCCTGAACTTCCATTCCTATCTAATAATAATAGAGTGCTTTATAGCATATAAATCACATTTCTGTTGAAAAGTCACCTTCCCTGTGACCTTTTTGTCTCTGCCTGTCAGCACGAATTCTTCTAGTAATAATAAGCTCTAGCCAGGAATGAGTGCTCAAAATTAGACCAATTCCAGGAACCGCCCATATGAAGGCTGGAATATAGCTCATTTTGAAGTTAAATAATTTAACAGCTTTCCCCAAAAGTAGACAGAAAGTGGATGTGTCATTTTAAATAGAGAGAAGTTTACCGATTTTTGAAAAGGAGAAAAAGAAAATATGCCAATAAGTTTGCAGTTTGAGAAAGCCCTCTAAAAATGATAATCCAAACACATTCACATCATCATCTGTTAAAGCAGAAGTAGGAATGTATTATTTCTTTTTATTCTAGCCCAGTTCTTAGAAGCCAGAAGAAGCTGGAAACACTGTTATCCTTTTAACCTAGAATTCTTTTGATCTCATAATTCTTCAAAATTTAAAATAATATACCATTGTCATTCATTTTAGCAGAACATATTTACTTTATAGTTTAGAGATGGGGTCTCGCTGTGTTGTCTAGGCTGGAATCCGTTGGCTATTCACAGGCACCATCCCCCTACTGATCAGCGTGGGAGTTTTAACCCACTCTATTTGTGTGTATGTGTATTAACCTTAATTTACAAAGCTTCAGCACAAACATTAAAAGCATACAATTTTCTGGTTTTAATATTTTCCCAATGAAATAATCCCACTTAATGGCCATAACAACTGTATCATTTGTTTGGGGAAAAGAAGGATATAAGATTGAGTCTTGAGAGGCTAGCCCCAGAAAGATTTGAAACTGACTATCTGGTAGTTTCGTTCTCTTTTCAAGCAAATAATTTTATTTTAAACCTCTGGTGTAAATTTATACAGATCTTACTTTGGAGTGAATCATAATGAAAAAGCAGCTCTCTTCCATTAAGTCAATTTATTATCCATCCTATTTTGCATTCAAAGTTGACTTTTAACTGTGAGCAAATTGCTTTTATCTAAATGCAAGTTAGGGAGGCATAGGAGACCAGCAGTGCAGTGGCCCAAAATATTAATTACTTCCTTACTACTTAAGCTGTTTGGACAGTCCTGTCCAGGAAGAAATAAAGGAGAAATATGGGCTGTTCCCAAGATCACAGAATCATAAAATATCAGCCCTGACACCTGTCTTGGAGATTATCCACAATAGCATTTCCCACCATGCATCAGGGGATGTAAGCAGTACTCTAGGAAGAGGTCATCTCCGTCAAAGATTGGGGAGGCTAAGTATGCTGTATTTTCTCCTAGATATTCACCTTTTACACTAACATGTAATGTACACTGAGATGTTTCAAGGGAAAGCAGCTCACGTACCTAGTGTTTCCTGCATTTAATTGTTCATTGTGAACACTCCTGTCTCTTCTATACTTAATTTCCTAGGAACAATGTTCTGTAGACACTAATTTGAAACTTATTATTTAAGAATAATAGAACAAAGTCCAGAGAAGTAAAGCACCAGCCCCAAGATCTCATAAAGATCAATGTTAGAACCCCAGCCTTCAACATTCACATATTTTTGCTGGACACCTTCAAATGAGAGACTAATTTACATACTATCTGTACACAGATGAGTTCTTTGCTTGTGACCAGCCCACATCCTTGTTTTGATTCAGCGAGATATTTTCATGAGAGACACCTTTCTGGGTCCTCAGGGGCCACAGGCCACATGAATGATCATAGCAGTTATGGAAACATAACTTTTCAATAACATCCTATCCAGTCACACACAAAGACACATGGCTATATACACGGGTAAGATGAGGGCAACAGAAGATAAAAGACCCAAACTCATATGTGGAGGCCCTGCCTTTAATAAATATCACCCTAACATCTGGTTCACTGGTGAAGTTCCCCTGAGTATCTTCAAGTGGACCTGGAATCTCATGCTTTTCTCCCGGAATTTATGAAGTTTTAAGAAGCAAACACTAAGAGAAAGTTTCTTTCTTCTTCTCTTACTCACATTTGTGTGCAACTTTGATTTCTCTCAAATAAAAGTGGATGAGTTTATAAGTCAACCTCATTGCTCAAAGCATCGTAGAATACGGAGATCTGGAGATACTAACTATGGCGTGGGATAGGTCTGTGAGCCAAAGTTCAAAAGGAACTGTTGATGGATTAAAAAAACCCTTAATGGTAAGCAGAGGGAAGCTGCCAGCAATTGCTGGGCCCTGCACTCCCCACTGTCCTGTCTGCTCCTATCAGCCCCATCAGTCCTATCAGCAATTTTCATCGCAGCCAAGTCCTTTGAATTGCTACAGTGGGCCAGGTGGGAGATAGCCAGGCTCTGAAGATTCTTCAGAATTGAGTTTAAAAGGAGGATGAATTGGCAGGTTGCAGTTGAATTATTGAGTCTTACTCTCTTGTTTGTGTCAGCAGCAAGCTATTCTTCTTTGTCTCAAACCGCAGGCCCCAGGCCCATCAAAAACAGTGACGTAGAATTATAAAGATCTCGGTGAAGAAAAAAGAAATTAAGCTTCTTTTCCTTATGGAAGTGATTGCTGATCAAATCACCCTGTTTAAACGCCAAGGCAAAACAACACAGATGCAAAGACTTCTCTGTATCCTTAATCATTTTGGGGACTGTTTCTCTTCAACACTAGCTCTATATTTCTGCAGGATGTGGTATTTTTCTTCATTATTTTCCCTTGAAGTCAAACTCTTGTGTGGGGCCTCTCAGAGTTTAGTATGCATACAAATCACGTGGGGATCTTGTTAAAATGCAGATTCTGAGTCAAGAAGCCTGGACTGGGCCTGAGATGCTGCATTTCTATCGAAGTCCCGGGAGATACTGTTGCTACTGGTCCATCACCATATTTTGATAATCAAAGCTCCAGTACCTTGCAAGCATGGCTGAGTCGCTGCAATTGTTCACATTACCTGTTCACAAGCCAAGCACTCAGCAGTAGATTGAATTCCCAAAGAGTTGTTTTGAGTAGGCATTAAAAGTAGATATGGTCACTCTTTTTACTAAAGTGAAAAGAGTGTTACTGAGGATAATTGAATAAAATGAGGACATTTTCAATTCAGTCATTTCCTTCCATTTATCATCATAGCTCATGAGTTTCAAAATGTTTTAACTGAAAATGAATGACAAAAAGAACATAATTGCAGGCAGTTTTCGATTGTCACTTACCTGAACTTTTACTCTCCTTTAAAAACAAATGCAGATATTATACCCCAAGGGCACCTCAGAACTCTTCTCTGTAAACCTCACCTTTGCCAGACAGGGCTAAATATCAGACGGGAAATTAGGTCAACATTTGAATGAGTTTTGTATATTTTTGAAATTTGATCCATTTTTATTCATTTTGGGTAATATAAAGGTCAAACTCTGCACTTGAAAAAATGAATTTTAATCACGATGACTTATCCCAGCCAGTCATCCTGGAAATGTATTCCAAGGTGCTCAGTCAATTTTTTTCATTTTGAACAACTAACCATGATTTGCAGAAAACAAAATGCATCTGGCTGATTAAATCACTGAATCGTCCAGATGCCTCTAACTTGTGTAACAGAGAATAGGGATGGTGATGAAAAGTCTCAGAACTGGTAAGGATTTATGATGCAGATGGCCTTTGTCATCTACAAGAAATAGCATAAGACCCAAGGCACCCCCCCATGTGTGCAAGAATGAATTTAATGATTCAAATCCAAGATAACTTTCAAGACCCACTTTCATGCTGTTTTTTTTTTTCTTTGAGACGGGATCTCATTCTGTCACCCAGGTTGGAGTGCAGTGACAAGATCATGGCTCACTGTAGCCTGGCCCTCTTGGGCTCAGGCAATCTGACCTCGGTCTCTTGAATAGCTGGGATCACAGGTGTGCATCATCATAACCAGATAATTTTTTAAAATTATTTTTTCAGAGACAGGGTCTCACTATGTTGTTCAGGTTGGTCTCAAACTCCTGGGATCAAGCAATCCTCCCATTGTAGTTTCCCAAAGTGCTGGGATTACAAGCACAAGCTACTGGGTTTTGATCATCATCATCATATTAGGTGAGTTCAATCTTCCTTCTTACTATTCTACATTTATTAGTTGAGTTGGTACCTGCTTTCTGCCTCTCTTTGTAGATTGAAAGCTGCTTGAAGTCAGTTAATCTATCTTCCTCATTTTGAAATTGTTCAGAGAATCAGTCACAGAATCTTACATAAAGAAAGGCCCCATAACTGTTTATTGAATAGAAGTTTATCCCAAAGATGATCTTAAAAACAACATTTCCTTGTTTGGTTATGGAGGAAAATGATATTTGAGGTTAACTAAATAAATTTCTAAATCTTCTTTATTTAAAGACTTTCCTTTTTTTTTTTTTTTTGAGACAGCTTCTCGTTCTGTCACTCAGGCTGGAGTGCAGTGACATGATCTTGGCTCACTGCAACCTCCACTTCCTGGGTTCAAGCCATTTTCCTGCCTCAGCCTCCCAAGTAGCTGGGACTACAGGCTTACGCTACCACTGCAGGCTAATTTTTGTAATTTTAGTAGAGATGGGGTTTCATCATATTGGTCAGACTGTTCTCGAACTCCTGACTTCAGTTGATCCACCCACCTCAGCCTCCCAAAGCAATGGAATTATAGGTATGAACCACTGTGGCCGCCTGGAAAGATCTTGAGGAAACTTTAGGTCAGGATAAAGCACTGCTCAAACTGACCCAAATTAAATGAGAAACCATTCAAGAGGAGGAGAGGGAGTTGTAGGGTGAGGTTCATCCTAGGACAGACGGAGAGCAGAGAGAAAACTACAGACCTGGAGAAAGCTGTACTGACAATGACTTCTACTTATGCAATTAGAAGAGATGGTGGCTTTACTTTTGATTTTCATTATCATATTTATTGAAATGATAGACAATTATATAGTGAGAAAGGTGGAAACACCCATGATTTCATTTCCCTTGTTTTCCTTCAATACTGATCCAAATACAAGAGTCTCATTATTATCAATGTGGGTGCTGTTTAAAAGTCAAAATTCGTTCAACCATAAAAATTGCATGACGAGCACTGGATTTCAACATAGTACAGCAGGGTTTGTTTTAATCAAGAAGTAACATTAATCACGTGACAGTATTTTAAACAAAAATGTTTCTGTAAGTCCTTACCTCCTCTTCTCTCATCTACTCTCTTAGGTCAACCAATTCCCCACCTTTGATTATGTCCTTTATTCCTTTCCCTCTTCCCTCCTCCTCCTCTCCTTTCCTACTCCTTCCTTCTCCCTTGTTGTCAAATCATCTTTTTATTTTAGGAAAGACCTCAAGTCATGAAAACAAGGTGGGATTACTTTACTGTAGCACTTTCCTTGGAGTCCCAATGTAGAGACATAAATTTTAATGACATTAAGATAGATTTAGATAAAGGTGATAATTAATGGAGGAAGTAGTACCAAATGCTATCAATTCACTTTATGATCTTGAACACTTAAAAATACTTTTTGCGTTTGCATTTGTAGAACACTGCGGAGAAATAAAGCCAATATTCCTTTTCTTTTGTTGGTAGATTTGTTGCAGTTTATCAAAACACACACACACACACAGACAGAACCCAACAGTTCCAATAATGTGTTTACTGTATTCCTCATTTGTTTATGTTGGATATGCTCTGTTTTTCATGTATCTGAGGACTAGCATTTATATTTGTTCATTCTCAGACTTTATTTATTCCATTCCTAATGCTACTGACAATTTAATGAAGGATTAATCTGCTATATGCATATAATTTATTTAATTCACTACTAAAAGAAAGCACTTAGCTTAATATAATTCTGTTAGTCTTTTGAATTGGAACACAGCTTAACATTCTTTACTTTTCCTAATAATTTTGACAGCTTTGGAGGTGTTTGACATGGATAGAGAAGCCAAGTATCACGAATAATTCAAAAACTCCTAAAATATTCAAAAAACAAATAAACATTGAAATGATCCACAAGTTAGATATCCTTTTAAAAAGTTACTTCTTAGTAAATAACACTTCAGTGCTATAAAATCCTTCCTTCTAAGGGCATAAAAAATTATTTAAGGTGTTAAATTGGCATCCGAAGAATTGATTTTATTTTACACTGGATTATTAATGTAACCTACTTTTACCTGAGACAGTGTTTCAGTATAAATGACATTATCATTAACATGGTTTTTTATTTAATCTTTTCAATATGTTAGTTTGTATAGGGTAAAGGCTATATGTAGAAACGTGTTAGAGTCAGACAGAATCCACTGAGGTTTCTTTGCTGACAAAACTTGTGGCAAATTTCTTTTGATATTGGGATAAACTGTGTTCCTCTTCATATTTTATATTTTTCCTCTCAGTCTGGAGAGGATAAACAGCTGTCATTTCTAGAGATTTATGATATTAGGGTTTATAAAACATGCCCTGGGGTAAAGCTCATTGAAAAGTCTGCAAAGCAGTAAAGTTTTGCTGTGATTCTTGAGTGCACACCAAAAAGCAAGATGGTTTACAACCAAGCTCAGTTGAAAGGCACTGCGGTTTTGTTAGTTCTCCCTTTCAATAATTCTGTAAAGCTCATATTCATATCAAAAGCGAAAAACAAAGCTTGTTAAGATCCTTACACGTATATTACCATAGAGGTTGCACTGAATAACTCATTTAGGTCACTGCCATATTTATTGCACCACTGAAAACCTGGCATTTGTAAATATTTCTTATTTTTATGGGGTGATTATAGGGTGCTATGCCTTACACAAAATTCTCTTACAAGATTTTTTCTATTCATTGGCTAATACGTAAAGTGTCTGGCATCCTTATTTTTCTTTCAAAATTCAAAAGATCAAAATAAAATTAAAAAGGGAACACAAGGACATTTCCAAACTAATAATATACCCAAAATGAAGGTTGCTGTGCTCTCTCTCTTAATACCAAAGTTGACTAAATTCTCTTAAAACTGATGGGACCCCTCATCTCTGAAGTGAAAGAACAAACGCGTCAAATAGTCTGATTTCACTCAATTAAAATTTGGTTAAAATATGAAGGATTACATACCATCTACTGCAAAATGCTGCCTGGGATTTCAATAACTACAAATTCAATCTAAGTCTTGACCTCATTTTAAAGACAAAATTTCTAAGGTCATAGTCTTGAAATCTGAGCCAGGAGTCCTGAATAGCCAGCATAATAATAATGTTTTTAGCAATTGAATATATTCTATGATATAGGCCAAGCATAGATCAGACCAAAATTTATCTATCCATGTTCTACTTCTTTTAAAAAACTATATTTATGGGCATTTCTTATTTAAAATACCTTTCTTTTGCAGAGCTTGTAGTCATGAAATGTACTTTTTTTTGTCATTTTTATACTTCCTGATTATGTATTCATTTTTCAATTGTTTACCACATTTACTGTGAGGATGCTATGTGCTGGGCCCTGGTCAGCCTCAGTTTGAAGAGGAGGTGCCCAATTAGGATTTGAAGTGAAATCCAAAAGGGCCAAAAAAAAAAAAAAAACCCAAAATCCTAAAAGGAAGAGAATTCCTTGCACTAAAAACTGCATTCAGATTTAAATTTTCACTGAATTGACACCAGAACTCCTCGTATGTACCTTCCTCTCACCCTCCACATCCCCTTGGAGAAATGGTCTGTTTTTCAGGTGCTTGAATTTTTAGTAAGTCTGCTCAAAGATGAATAATAACAATTTTTAAAAATGCTGATGAAGAATCAAGTAGCATTATCAATCAGTATTGCACAGGAAAATAGCCACTCAAATGGAGCAACTGAAGAGAGCTTAGTGAAGGAACTGTTCATGAAGGGGCTGGCTCAAAGACATCAAAAGGAAAGGTGCAACTCACACCAGAAAGCAACATGGGGAAGCATGTGGTAGAGGCCTGAAGAGGGAAGTGAAGGATAGAGGCTTGCTGGGGTCTGGAGAGGTTAGAGCTATGTTTGAGAAGAGATGTCTAACAGAGACTTGGCCTCGGCTAAAGGAACACAGCCATTGTCAGTTGAACCCACAGAAAGTCAGGGAAGAAGCTCAGAAAATAAATACTTCTGTTTCCCCTTCCTTCCTTCCTTCCTTCCTTCCTTCCTTCCTTCCTTCCTTCCTTCCTCCCTCCCTCCCTCCCTCCCTCCCTCCCTCCCTCCCTCCCTCCCTCCTTTCTTTCTTTCTTTCTTTCTTTCTTTCTTTCTTTCTTTCTTTCTTTCTTTCTTTCTTAGGGTCTCACTCTGTTGCCCAGGTTGTGAGTGCAGTGGCTCTATCTTGGCTCACTGCAACCTCCACCTCCCAGGCTGAAGTGATCCTCCTACCTCAGCCTCCCAAATAGCTGGGACTAAAGGCATTCAACACCATGCCCAGCTAATTTTTGTATTTTTTTGTAGAGGTTGGGTTTTGCCATGTTGTCCAGGCTGGTCTTGAACTCCTGGACTCAACCAATCAGCTTGCCTTGGACTCCCAAAGTTTGGTATTACAGGCAAGGGCCACTGCCCCTGGTCACCTACAGGCTTTCAATTAACCAAAGCACATCAGAAGCCAGAGTGCAGGGCACTCCATTAGTGCAGTCCATGGACATTAGTCTCCCAACGTCCGAAGGAGACTGGAGAAGAGGAAAGAATTGTTCTGGAAGGGCAAAGACTCTCCAACACATATAAAAATAAAAATTCTTATCCATAATAGGCAAATACATTGAGAAAGAAAGCGGATTAGTAGTTACCATGGGCTGGGGAAGGGGACAATGGTCAGTGATTGCTAAATGGATACAGGGTCTCCTTTTGGGGTAATAAAAAAAATTCTGGAATGAGATAGCAGTGGTGGCTACACAATATTGTGACTGTATTTAATGCCACTGAATTGTACATGTTAAAATAATCGAAACAGTAAATTTTGTGTTATATGAATTTACCACTATAAAAAATAATGATTCCTATTGAACAATTTGGGGAAAAAAAGGTGAATCCTCTGTCTCAGATGTAAGAGGCAATTATAGTTAATGTTTGTCTCAAAAATTGAAAATGAAAATCATCTAAGTGGACAATTAAATCCAATGAATAAAGTGCTGATTAAACTGACACAAACCTAACAACAATCCTGTTGACTTGATTAAAAACATTTGCAAATTTGTGCGAGCTTTATGCAAAGTGTATGTACACATTTTCTGCACAGACATTTAGCTTGAGAAAATAGCTATAGTTTATAATATGTACCTTCTCTACTTTTTCTTTGGTGGCACACTAGTTTATATCACTGAAGTTTTCTCTTAAGTCTTAGATTCAGTAGCTGGTTCCAATGTGGGAATAGAGGAATTAAAAATGTTTGAGATCTGAGCTCCAATTTACATGAACTCAACTGCAGTTTAAAGCAACTAAATAAAAGTACCGAAGTATAAGACGTTTTATGGCTCACATGAGGAAATGATTCCAAACCACTGTTTTCTCTAACAAGGAATTCCTTCAGTGTGTTTTGGAAACAATTCTATAAATGTCAGTATGTTTTATGCTAATTCTTCATATACAATGCATTAATTTTATAGGGATTTAAATCACTAGGGTTTATTATTCCTTTTACATTGTATGCGTCTTTGAAAAGAAACATGACTCCTTGATTTATCTTTATACAATGCTTTAATTGTCAAACGGCATTGCGATTTTAATAATGGGTCAGATTCCCTTTGAATCAAGTTTGATGATAATTTTTGGGTAGGTACTAAAACTCAGACCCCCCATACCTTCCTAAGGTATACAAAGCAGTGTCCTCTTGATTGGGGGATGGTTATAAATAGCTTTTAAGGTGATTTTCAGGCCTAACATTCTATTATTGACTTATAACTTGGCACTTTAAAAGCTTAAACCCACACAATCCCACTGAAACCTCAAGATACTCCTATTGGCAGGCAAGTATTTTCCTTGTTTTGTAGATGAGGAAACTAAGGCTTAGAGAGATTATGTTACTTGCTCAAGAGTAAGTCAAGATTCATGGCCAGTTCTCATCCTAAAACTATTACACCATCAAATCCAGAGTTATATCTTGACCAAATGAATACACTTTCTCTACTTGTATTCCAATGGAGGTAAGCCTAATATATCTTAAAGTTTTCTTATAAATAAGCTTTACACTCTGGATCAAAGGATTCGTTGCCTCTAATTTATTACATTTAATGAAAGGAGACTAGTAAGTATGAGTTCAGTTTTGCCAGCCTATGACCTAGAAAGAAAAACAAAAATTGACTTCAATGAATTATAAAAGCTACAATCTTCTAACAGTGTTTATATTAAAATGATTCATTATTTGTTAATAATGGCAAAAATAAGAATTAACCACTGCTTAGATTTTAAATATGTCCTTTAAATGGTATATCATTTTCCCTTTTACAAAACATTCATATTGTTTTTGCTTAAAAGATACTGTGAACTTTCCTTGGACCATACATATTCTACTCACTTATATTTTATGATCATATGTACTTTATGATATTATTTCATTTAAAATGTGATCTAATTACCTTAGTCAATTTTCTTTTGTTTTCTTTTTCTTCAGAAAACTAAATTCTGTTATCAAAATCTTTATATGGTTTAGATAACTCCTTTATACTGTCATACTACTAAAAAATTACTAGTGAAAGAGTTTTTATATTTTTAATATTTCTGGGAAAAAAATTGCCAAGCTTGTTTCCTAGAAATGCTATGAAAACTTAAACAGAAAAAACAGTGCCTGAGATTTATCACTTGCCAATTCTCTTGCAGATATTTTGAAAATTATGTATTTTCTAATTTGATGGTGGAAATTGGTAGCTTTTTTTGTTGGCATGGTTTGAGTGACCATGATAATGTACGATTTCCTTGTGTTTATATCTTTCCTGGTTTTGTATATATTATTAGTTTTATTTGTCTGTTGGGCATACATTTATTTATCATTCTTTATGTCAATAAATTTGATTTATGTTTAGAAAGGACTTTCCTAACTCAATTGTATATAAATATTTATCCAAACTTTCCTTTACTTTTATGATTTTACTTTGATGTAAATATAATTTTAATACAGCTGGAATATATCTGGTTGTATGTCATAAATATTTTTCATTTTTGTCTCTTTTTTTAAATATATTTAATAGATTGAAATGTAAGAATCCTCTATTTAAAAAGTCATATGCCCAAGAACTTGATAGGTCATATTTATTCTATATTAAGTACTTACATGTAAATAATTTTGTTTTCTTTAAAATGTATTTTGTTATCTAATGGTAAAATTTTCTCATGCTTTGCTTTGTAAATGATTTACTTGGAAATTTTGGCTATTATTTCCAGTGAAATTAAAGATTACTTTGTCAAGTTTGTTATGCTTCGAGAAAACTATTTGGGGTATTAATTGGAATAATCTTAAACACTGATTTGAGAAAAAGATTTTAAATTTTATTATGTTTAATTTTTAACATCATTAAAAATGGAGTGGGGCATTTTTCTATTGTATTTTCAAAATGGTTATTGTTGACACAAAAGAAAGATCTTTTTCTGTGTGTGTATATGTGTTATAACATGTTACCTGACTGAACTCATTCTCAATGTAACTAATAGACATGGTCGAAACTGGTTTTTCTCTGTGTGGTTACTTTGAGTTATTCCAGATCTAGCAATGGTAAGCCTCAGCAGGGCTTTAGTTTGATAATCATCTGTGCTAATTTAATTATGTTTTCTTCACTCATTTATTCCTTCAACAAAAATTTATTTGCTTCTTTCTATATTCTCAGGACTGTATCTGACAGCAACAAAGGGCAACAGCCTAGGAAAGCAATGTAATAATTAGCTCAAAGTTTTATGATAGTTTTGATAGATTTTTAGCGGTTCTGAAGCTTTCATGAACCTCACAATCACTTACAAAATTGGTAAATGTATCAGTGTTCAGGCCCAGTTCTGCTTCAACAAGCCTGGGCTCAGTGGTCTTTGTGAACTCTTCCAATAATTCTGAAACACCCAGTTTGAGAATGACTGCCTTAATCTCAAAAATAAATTACAGGTGGATTAAGACAGGTTTCACTTATCCTAATAGGGATGATGCTTAATAATATCATTTATTGATATGTGTTTTACAGAAAATAATTTAATTCTGTCAACCAAATTCTATAGTAGCTATATGATTCTTCCCATTTTACAGGTGAGGGCCTGGAGGCTCAGCCAGAGGAAGTAACACACCCGGGGCATGTCTGAAAATATATGACAACAAGGATGGATATCCAGGCCACTTGGTTACATTTAATCACTCTGTTATTTTATATGACCTCTACCCCTCTTCACTTACTTTTTTTACATTAATGGGTTTTTAAATTTTAAATACATTTATTTTCACAAGAAACTTTATATCGTTAGCATAAATGGAATATGTGTCAGATTTACCAAAAATAGAGAGTGCTTGTAAAAACAAATTTAACACACATGAAGCCGTATTTCTTAATGTGTGCTTGATACTGTCTCTGGCTCTGAGCCCAGTGCCCCCTTTTGTTTGTTTGTTTTTTAAAGGAGATTAACATGTGTTTTTAAAAGTTTCAGAGACACACTAAACTTAATCTTAGACATTCTTCTTGATTTAACTACAAGATTTAAAAGAAAACTAAAAAAGGATAAATGTAGCTCTATATCATTCAAGGAAATTTAACCATGAACCTGTGCTGCCTGAAATTATATTTATCCTTAATACATGGACCATATAATGGGTAACAATGTGTCAATGAACCAACTAAAAAAGCCACAAACAAAATAAAAAATACGGTAAGTATGTGTCTAACATTGGGTCAAGCAAAAACTTTATGGGCACCAAAGCAGTAAGATAGAGCAATTGCCAATTTCTTTGATTATAAAAATGTTTAAATAGCATATACCAAAAGAAAGAGATGAGATAAGCAGACAACAAAATCAGAAGACAATTGCAAAATATATAACAGACTAAATATTAGCATCTTCTAATAAAATGTATGCATGTAAATGTTAAATTGCAAAATAAATGGAGAAATTGAGCAAATCAAGAGTCAACGATGATTTTTCTTTGGATCATGGTTGATTTATTTTTCTTTTGCCATATTTCTATATTTTCTAGCTTATTGCCTGTTAGCACATAGTTTTTTATATTCTGAAATGATTCTTTAATGAACATTTAAGAGAGAGTAGAAATGTGAATGAATTTGTAGACAGAGACTCAAAAAGACAAAATTTATCACAGCAGGTGCTTACATAGAGATAAAATTAGGTCACCTACACTAACTGGAGAAACATGAATCTTATACACATATAGTCTGATTTAAAAAAATCCATTAATACAATTTGGCCTACATGAAAAAAAAGACAAATCCACTGTAAAGAAATGACATCCAAATTGATAAACCTCTCTTTCTCTCAATGGTTTGTCTCCACCCCTACTCCCCGCACCCACTCCCTATAAACACTGCAAACTCTTGTAGTGAACCATTTGGTTCACTAAAAGAAATTTGACAGAGCTAAAGGTCTAGCAGTGAAAGCTGACAATACACATGTATAAATCTCATTTGGTATCTTACCCACCCTGAGAGATTGGTTAGGCAATAATCAATGTAATTTCACTTTGTTGGTAAGGATATAGACTCAGCATCTTGACCTTTTTAGTATTGTGTTTCTCAAACTAGTTGTTAGAATTACCTCCTAGAAGTATTCATCATCTTGGACTGAGGCACTGGTAATTGATGTGTCTAAAATATGTCTCACATAATTTGACTATAGAGCCAGAATTAAATGCAGAAGAGCAAAATTTCAAAATGCGATTTTCTGCCTTAAATTTCTGTGATAATTTTACTGTTCCTAACCCCAGGAGTTGTATTATTCAAATACGCCAGTCTTAAAGCATGTAATTTTGTTATGGACAACTGAGATTTGGCATCTTTAAGATGTTTTACCATGTTTGTAGCAATACAGATTTAAGAGCCTAATATGGTTTTTATTTGTGTCCCTGCCCAATCTCATGTCAAATTGTAATCCCCAGTGTTGGAGCCTGGTGGAAGGTGATTGGATCATGGGGGCAGATTTCCCCCTTTGGTGCTTGCGATGATTAATATTGTCAACTTGTTCAGATTGAAGGATGCTGGGTGTGTCTGTGAGGGTGTTGCCAAAGAAAATTAACATTTAAATCAGTGGATTGGGAAAGGCAGAACCACTCTCAATTTGGGTGGGCACAATCTAATCAGCTGCAGCTTGGCTAGAATAAAAGCAGGCAGAAGACTGTGGAAGGACTAGACTGGCTAAGTCTTCTGGTCTCCGTATTTCTCCCATGCTGGATGCTTCCTGCCCTTTAACATCAGACTCCATGTTCTTCCGCTTTTGGATTTGGACTTACACCAGTGGTTTCCCAGGGACTCTCAGGCCTTCAGCCACAGACTGAAGGCTGAACTATTAGCTTCCCTACTTTTAAAGTTTTGGAATTGGCTTCCTGGCTCCTCAGCTTGCAGACAGCCTATTGTGGGACTTCACCTTGTGATTATGTGAGTCAATTCTAATTAACTACCCTTCATATATTCTTCCATCCTATCCAGTCCCTTGAGAGAACCCTAACTAATACATATAGTGCTGTTCTTGTGATAGAGTTCTTACAAATCTGGGTGTTTAAATGTGTGTAGCACCTCCTCTCTGCCCTCTCTCCTCCTCCTAGTCCCATCATGTAAGACATAATCTGCTCCTGCTTCGCCTTCTGCCATGATTGTAAGTTTCCTGTGGCCTCCCCAGCCATGCTTCTTGTACAGACTGCTGAACCTTGAGCCAATTAAACCTCTTTTAAAAACAAATTATACAGTCTTATGCATTTATTTATAGCAGTATGAGAATGGAGTAATACGGAGCCTATGTTTTCTTATAAATCTCTTAAGAAAAACCTATTTATCTATAAGGCTAATAAAGGGGAAGTATAGCATCTGTACTTTGTTTATGCATCAGGTCTAAAAAGCTATCAAGGACATTCACTGTAATTTTTCTTTCCAGATTTGGAAAATCAAAAATTTTGACAAATTTAAAAGTTTGAAAGTTTAACTACTTGCTACAGTGTATTAAAACATGTTGGTTTGATATACATTACGTATTTTACACTCAACTTGAAAATATTTATTATTTTAGAGCAAAAATATCTAATATGATTGTTTACTACTTTGCCTTAAAATTAAATATTCAAAAGTTTCAATAGATATCAGATATTACTTTTTAAAAATTATATTATGAGTTAATTACCATGTTTAATAATTAATATACTGAATTATACATTTAAGGAAGTTTCTTCTTTATGCATTTATTGGGCAAGTAATAGTCACATTATTTTAATATATGTCTTGCCTGACTAAATTCATGATACCCATTTCTAAGTTATTTGGAAGCTTTTTGTGAAAGAGTTCATGTTTGCCAATGTGCTTCATTTCCTTAAATGTTATGTTGTACCAAGTAATTAATCTCACAGGGTAGAGACCGTAGAATTTGTTATACATGCTTGGAAGACTTTTATTTCATCAGCAAAATATTAAAGATGTAAAAAATATTTCATTGATGCTACTAAAACTGTTGAATATGTACTGGCAATTGAAACAGCATTCTATGTAATGCAATAAAAAGATTAGTTTAAAGTGTTTCTCATAGTGAGAATTGGGTGAAAATGTTGTTTCCACTTAAAAGTTTAACAAATTGATGTATTACCAAATAGATTTTTCTTTTCTTTCTCTTAAAAAGCTAATCTCACATGAAAATTTCATAATGAATTACTATAATGTTAAAAATGGGGAATGGATTCCTGGCATAAAGAGGCAATTAAGCTTAATTTAAAAAAAATACTTGGGTTCTGAGGTTAGCAAGATTCAGGTTCAAGTCCCTGCTTAGGTATGTGAGTACATTTTAAGCAAGTTTCATAAAGACTGTAGGCCTCAGTTCCTTAGTTATCAAATAGGTATAAAAAGACCTACTTATATTTGTTAAGAGATAGAAAATGGAGAGCAACTAACACAGGATGAAAAACATGTGGTTTATTTATTTTCTTCAGTCTAACAAAATCCTGTAGAATTTAGATAGAATCTGATTATAGTCACACATCATAATATGTAATGTGTTTCTCATTTTTCTCTAGACACATTAAGAGCAGAGGTCATGTTGTAATATTTTTAGTGCATGCACAATAAAGATGATAGATGGAAAATACTGAGAAAATATGTAAATATGCTTATTTATTTATCAAAAGGATTCTCTTTGTATGGTATTACTAAAGACAATACAGTATAAATATTTCTTCAACTATAGAAAAAGCCTGAGTTTATAAGGGAGCTGTCATATAAAGTCTGATTTCAAATGGAGAGACTGTTTTGCACCTCTGCATTCTTAGATTCTTAATTTTGAATAGTGATCTCCCTGACCCAATTAGCCAAAAGTAGACTGTAGGAGAAACATGGTTGACTTGTGGCTTCCAGAACCCACTCTTGTGGATAGAAGCCATCCTGTTATGGTAGACAGCAGGAGCCATTCTGTCATGGTAGATAGCAATGCGAGCCCAGTTTCTCTCCCCTGTACTCACACCTTGTGCCATGCAACTTTGCAGTATCATCTCACTGTAAATGGGATGCCACCCTTTTTCAATAAGTATAATCACATGACTTGCTCTGGCTAATAAAACATTTATAAGTAGTATGCAAGCAGAGGCTGGAAATGGGCTTAAATTCAAGCTTTCTCCGTTGTGCATCTGATATTGCCATGAAAATATGCTAGAGCTAGCTTGCCAAAGGATAAGAGACATATAGAGCAGAGCAACCGCAGCTGCCCCAGGCAACAGCCAGGTGACATCCAGACAAGTGAACAAGCCCACAAGATTAGTGCAGCCACCTAGTTGAAATTCCACTGTCTTCTTCAGACATGTGAGTACAAATTGATGGCTGCTTGTCACTAATGTTTTGTGGCTCTTTGTTCTGTGACATTATTATGGCAATAGATAACTATTACAGATGTCCTTAAAAATCATTTTTAAAAGGTGCTGTTGTGAGCTAAGCAAATGCTCTAAAGCAATGCATTTTATGTCTACTGTGTTTTTATAAATAAATAGAATAATTCCATATTTTAACATATAGTTGCTTCAGTAGACATATAGAATAGTGACTCTTGGTGATGAACATGTATTCAATGCAAAGGGTTAATTATCTACACCTGGAAACTGAGCAAGCTTCTCCCTGGTGCCTAAATAATCTCATGGTAGTAAGATGACTCTTTTTGTAAGAGCCAAATAAATATTTTTAAAGGATTAAGTCACATACAGTTAAGCTTATGGACATGAAACTCTAACACATATTGATACTGAAAACATTTTTCCTTCATATGGCTTTTGTAGCTTTAAGTGCCCTTTTGTAAAAATAGCAACAAATCAATCTATAAACATTTACATTCTTACTGCTTCAAATCTCTCTATTTCCTACAAATTCCAAATCCTGACCATTTTCCGGAGCTCCAGACAAATATATTTAACTGCCATCTTGACATTTCCAACCAGAGGTCTGTCAGGCACCTCCAATTCAACACATCCACAGAGAAACTCACGACTTTTCACTGAAAACTGACACGTGGATTTCCTGTCTCTGTGAATGGCTTCACCCATCACCATGCCAACACTAAGACCTCCATTCCAAAGTTGTAACTGAGACAGTGAAAGAGATCTGACCTAACAAACTCCATCTTACGTTTCACCTCCAAGCTGTCCTTTTTCATTCCTAGGTGTGGGCTAAACTGACTTTGGGAGGAACTTAGTTTATAATTTAAAACAAAGATGATAGCAGGTCTTTCCAACGCAAACCCCCTTCTTGCTGGGGGACTAGACTGCCTTTGTAGGACTAACACAATAGCCAGAAGATTAGAATTACGGTTTAGGAGTCATGCAGCTGGAGACTACAAGATTCTGACCCTTCTCAAATTTCTCCTGGGGATAATACGGCTACTGTAAAACTAAGACCAGTGCTTTAGATATTTTGCAGACCCTGTACTTGATGGATCATCTGGCACCACCCAGATGGATAAACTAGATCATCTGATCTTTTGGTCCCCACCTGGGAACAACTCAGCACAAGATAACTTGAACTCCCTGTGATTTCATCTCCGACCCAACCAATCAGCACTCCTGACTCACTGGCTGCCCCACATCCACCAAGTTATCCCTAAAAAATCCTGTCCTTGAATGCTCAGGGAAACTGATTTGAGTAGTTAAAAAACTCTATTCTGCCTCACACCAGCTCTGCATGAATTACTTTTTATAGTAATTCCCCTGTCTTGATGAATTGTCCCTGTCTAGGCAGAGGGCAAGGTGAACCCGTTGGGTGGTTACAACCCTTGAGTCTTCCTTCAGTTTTCCTTTTCCCCTCATCCCCCTTTCCCCAAACCGTGAGAAAACTAAAGTGGTTCACACATTCCCAAAACATAGTCATTTTACAATTTGCTTGTCACGCAAGAACCATGTATTTTGCATGTATATGTACGTATGTATGTACTTTTTTTTAGTAATCCAAAATCATCACTAGAAAATCAAGCCATTCATTTTGTACAAAATCTGTTTGGGGGTTGAACATAGCCTCAGAGTAGAAAAATGCAAGGCATTCTTTTTCAATGATAATGCCAAAGTCATTGTTTCCTCATCCACAGGTGGTTTTGAGAATAGCTTTTAGAGAACCCAAAGAAAGAGAAATTCCCATCTTCAGTCAATTCCTTCAGAAATCAAGTTTTTCATTGCAAGGGTTAAGGGGAGGAAAGAGAGTTTAAATTTTAAAACACACAAATAGTTATCTGGCATGAGTGCCTTAAAGAAATTGTTAATGCCTAAATGCTCTATGCTTTTCAGTGGCCTGGTGCCTGAACTTAAACAGAACTTCAATAAAACTCATACAGAAAAAATAAATGGAATGGAATATAAGGAGCTCAGCAATTATGTTAGAAATGTTTATCTAAGGAGAAAAACTAAACACAAATTTTTGAATCCTTTTTTATTATATAGTATAAAGTCACTGAAAGTTTATCTCTAGATTGCACTGGGCAAATGAAATGCATATGTGTTTGTGTGAGGGTTCTACAGAGAAACAGAACCAATCATATATACAAAAAGATTTGTTAAAGGAATTGACTCAGTGGTAATGGTGGCCAAGAAGTCCAAGAGAACCAAGAAAACCAATGGTGTAATTCAGTTTGAGTCCAAAGGCCTGAGAGTTGGAAGGCTGGTGGTATAATTCCCTGTCTGACTCTGGATGTCCCAAAACTAGGAACACTATATCCAAAGTCAGGAAAAAATGAACATCTCAGCTCAAGCAGAGAGAGGGAATTCACTCTTCTGCCTTTTTATTCTATTTGGGCCCGCAAAGGTTTGAATGGTATACATCCACATTGGGGAGGGCTGTGTGCTTTACTCAGTTTACCAATTCAAATGCTAATTTCTTCCGGAAATAGCCTCAGAGACACACCAAGAAATATTGTTTTACCAGCATTCTGGGCATCCCTTAGCCTATTCAAGTTGACACATGAATATACACTGTTTTTCCCCAATAACAGAAATGCCATGTGGCTTATTCAGTTCTGCTCTTGGTGTGGAAATCCTGAGTATACAGCCTTGAAGAACCTAGAAAACTGAGCATATGAGGATCTTGATGGTGGCACACCTTCTCTAAAACAGGTACATTTCTGCAGCTATTAGAAACTTTAACAAGCAGTGAATGAAACTACTATACTCAATGTGACTGATTCAATTTGGGTTTATAGTGAGCATCAAGTACTTAAGCCGGAACACCGTGACCTGATGCAACCAGGTGGGGTTTGTGTGTTAATAACAAGCTGCCATGCCCACTACTGCAATGTGGGGTGAGCTGTCCAATTTTATTCTACTTACTAATTAAGAAGAAAATGTTTGCACCCACCCACCCTTGTTGCTCCATTATTGAGAAGCACAGAGGATTCAGAATTGAAACAGTAAAAACCTTAAAGGGTCGTAAAACCAGCAAAAGGAAGCTCAGTCCCTAATCATAAATGACCTGAACCAGCAATCATTTGTGCAGCTGATATTACAAAAGGTAAGCTGTAGATTCTGTATCGAAAGCACTATGTGCGCTCATGAAAGCAGAGCCTGATCATTTTCTTAATGTGATGCTGTTCTTGGTCAAAATATAAGAAATCTCAAAGCAAAACATCAGAAGAGTGTGTGTACACTGAAAAGACCTTTGGTAAACTTGGATAACACAGGGAGACCAAGAACCCAGGCAAGAGCTAAATAAAAATAGAGATAGTAAGAGGTTCCACAATTGATTAATAGGAAAACTGGTAATGAACATCAAAAAATCATTATTAAATACTTAAGATTTGATGAATATAATCATTCTAACAAAAAATTGACTTCACAAAGGCATGAAGATTAAATGTCTATACAGTTGACCCTACATATGGGTTTTGAACTGCATGGGTCTACTTATATAGGGCATTTTTTCAATAAGTACAATTGGCCTTCCATAAAAGCGGGTTCCACATCTGCAACCAAACACAGGTAAAAGATACAGCACTCACGGGATATGAAACCCATGTGTATGAAGAGCAAACGTCATTTCAGTGGATTCTGCAAAGCTGACTGCTGGACTTGAGTAGGCCTGGATTTTGGTATCCACTGGAGGTGCTGGAAGCGATTCCCCAAAAATACTGAGGGATAACTGTATTTGTAATTAGTTAAATTAGTAATAATTTAACAATGTGCTTGGCATACAGTAAATATCTAGGTTATGGTAAATATTAGATACATAGTTTTATATCCAAGTGGGAATTTGGTGATTCTCAACAGATTCTTTGACCACTTAATAATGTCTTGAGTTTAGTATGAGTTATTTTTTTAGGTAAACCAAAGAGGCACACATTAGTTTTCTTTTGCTGAATAACAAATGTAGTGGTTTAAAACAATATTTATTATCTCATAATTTCAGGTCAGGAATCTGGGTACATGTTAACTGGGGACTCTGGCTCAGAGTCTCTTACAAGGCCATAATCAAGATGCTTATGTGGCTGCTGTCATCTCCAGACCTGACTGAAGTCTGAAGAATCTACGTCCATGCTCACTCATGTAATAGTTGGCAGGATTCAATCCCTTGCTGGTTTGTGGGGCCAAGCACCTCCATTTCTAATTGGCTGCTAGCTGCAGACTGCCCTCTGCTCTTTGCCCTGTGGGCCTCTCCATAGGGTGCTCATGGCATGACAGTTTGTTACATCAAAGCAAGAAGAGCCAGGCAGAACAAGTGAAACAAGATGGCGGTCAGTCTTTTTAAGTGGCATCCCATCACTCTTGCTATATTCCATTCATTAGAAGAAAATCCCTAGGCTGGTCTATGCTCAGAGGAAAGGAATTACACAAGGATGTGAACATCAGGAGTCACAGATCATCGGGAGCCATCTTAGAAGCAGCCCACCAGAGGGCAAGTTGAGAAAACACTCCACTGATGAATTGAAGTCCTCAGTTTCACATCAAGGCCTACCACTATCTAGCTGTCCCATTTGAGCATGCCACTTGACAGAGCTGGAGTGTCAAGTGTGTGTGCTCCAGAATAGGCTGCTTGGGTTTCAATTAAATTTCATGCAGTCAGCATGCACATCTGCATGGCAAAGTTACAAACTTTCCTTTGTGGTTTCCCTACCTGTAAAGCTGTGGATAATTATGACATATACTCCATATTTTATAAGGACTACTTGAATTTACATATATATTATATAAATATATACGTACATATTTATAATATAGAATGATATATATCAAAATATAATGTATATTATATATAATGGTTTACATTTTGATAAACTATATTTTGATATATATTTGAGATATACATATATATATATACACACACTATATAGAGAGAGGTAGTATTATTATCCCCAGGTAGTCTTCTATATTTTATATATATATTTAGAAGAAATATTTATTTTATATATAATACATATTTCCATATAAATATAGAAGAAATATTTATTTTATATATAAAAAATATATATTTCTTCTACATAAATATAGAAGACTACCTGGGGATAATAATATATACATACATATATATATATATAAATGACTATATACGTGTGTGTATATATATATAATATTACTATTATCCCCAGGTAGTCATATATACATATATATATAGAGAGAGAGAGAGAGAGAGAGAGAGAGAGAGTAATGGTAAATATTACTATATATATATATGAGACTACCTGGGTATAATAGTAATTATATATATATATATATATATATAGAGAGAGAGAGAGAGAGAGAGAGAGAGAGAGAGAGGTATTAAATATTATATATGTATATATATAGAGAGAGAGACAGGGAAAGAAGTAGTATTATTGTACATATATATCAATATAAAAGACTATGTGGGGATAGTACTTATAATACTACCCTTTTGGGTGCTTGTTGAGAGGATTAAATGAGATCATGGATGCAAGTTCTTAGCACAGGCTTAGCTAGGAAACTTTCAACCCATGGTGTGTATCTACTCTTTTTAACGTTTTTATTCCTCTCACTAGGGCAGGGGATCCTCCCATTCCACTCCTGCTATAGGTACATTCCCCTTCATCTGCTCTTCCCCTGGTTTCTGTAAGGAGGGTTAATTGATCTATGGAGGATCAGCAGCACAACCTGAGGAGTCCCCAGTGTTCATGGCAGACAGCCCATCTGAGTCTGGCTATCTGACCACCAGTGTCTCTGTGCCACCTGGCCAAGGCTAAGGAGAAAGTTGTATAGACATGTGTTGCTTCACACAGTAGGTAGAATAAAGAAATTCACAGTTCCTCAAGAAGATTGAAAAGGACTCTGATAACTGGCATGGACCGAACTCTAGCGAGGGAGCCCTGGCTTGCTGGGGGTTATGCAAGGAGAGGCCGCTCTCAGCACAGAGGGGTGAGAGAGCTGTCTCTAAAGCCCGGGCTGAATGAAAACATTTTGCAAAACTTGCTTAGAAGCACTGGTTCCTACGTAATTGATTCCTGTTGGGGTCCCACTGGGAAAGATTGTTTCTGAACAGTCTGGATGGAAAGGAAATGGTGGCATTTTTAGAGAGAGAAAATAAACTTGCTCTGTTATTTAAACTCAGATACTAGAATAAATACTAGAATCTCGGGTCCTTTTAAAGTTGTTTCAAAGCTGCAGAAAGAAACACAATAAAAGTTGAATAAGGATTTATGTTATATAGTCATCCATGCAAGCGAGTAGACTGACTGGTAAATAAAGTATAGTGTGATTATTATAATGTACGTCACAGAGAGCATAAGCATAGTGAATCTCCTGCATTAGAAAACTAAGCCTCTTACATTCAGTGAAGCACACTGGACATTTAATATGGTTTTTACAACCAAAACTGAGGTCTATAAATGGAAGGTCCTGAAATGATGGTGTGGGGGGCAAGGAGGGGGAGTGTTCTAAGTTGAATTTCGGGAGAACAGATTTTATGGTTCCTTATAAGTAACAACACCACTTTCTCTCACATCTCCACCAACTCAAACTAACCCCATGAAGTCACTGACAACCTTGGGATTTGGAAACCTGACATCATAGGTAGCAAAGACAGGTGAGAACCGAATGACAGCCAACCATAAAGAAAACTTTTACCTGTGACCCGTCAAACAAACAAACTTAGATAAAACTAACTAACCAACTAACCAAATACATAGAAGTATTTTGAGAAAAAAGATATATTTTATATATTTCATATATATATAAATTTATACATATAAACATACAAATACACATACATACATATACACATACACCTATATGTTGTAGGTATACACATACATACATACATGGCACATATAGATATCATACTTCTCTGAAAAAATAATTTAAAAGTGTGTAAGTAGTGTTTTTAGCTTAAGATTGAAAGGCCTAGTATCATAACAAGTAAATAATAGGTAGTCTGTGATTATGGTGGTGACAGACAATTACATCCTTTGACTACCTGAGCTTTCAAAATTCAGAAATTTACATTCTTACAACAATTAAGTGGAAAATGTTGCCATGTAATGAAAATGGGTGTCTTTCAACAAAAATTATTTCTCAGAAGGAAAGACTAAAATCCTTCCTTCTAAAATTTAGAGAATCACGACTTTTCCTATTCTATGGACAAACGTGACTTAAAAGACGTCCATGGAAGGAATCCTCTGAGGTGTTTTAAAATGGCAAATATGTCTGGCCCTGAATGACTACATGCTGTGATTTACTTCACAGTGCTCCTGAGAATACCAATGAGCCCTGGAGCCTGATCTGGAGTCAGAGGGAGTGATGGCTCACTGGGGTCAGCAGTGCAATGATGGGAATGGGTGCGGTGCGATGTCAGGAGTGCCGGCAGAGGGAGCATGTTATAGACCAGCTGGGAGCTTGACCTTGAAACAGGAAATCAGAAGTACACAGGTTCTACTTTGAGTTTATGCCTTTAAATAACAGGGAAATTCAGACGATTTAAGTAACCTTGACAAACCTTTTCTCGCATCCTTAATGGGGAATGATGAGGCCTAGCAGATTGCTTTTATGAGGATTAAATGAGATAATACATGTGAAACATTCTAGACAGTACACAGGACTGTTGAAGCTCTCTATAGAGAGTAGCCACTATTATCCCCACCCTTGCATTTTATATTTAGAAGTATTTTATGTTCTTTGTTTATGGGCCCTAACAATGTCCAGGGATGTTTTTAAAGGAAAATATTGGGGAGATTAACTTCATAATAAGCTGTAGATATTAAGTTGCGCTTTAAGTATAGCAGAGGTTTGAGAAGGCTGAGATCAAGGGCCTGTTCTGAAAAACAGATAAATCGCCTTAAAAGACTTTTGAACCTTCCTAAGTCCCCTTTTGTTCATCTATAAAATGAGAATAATAATACAAGTTCTTTACTTCTGGGATGATGGGGGAGCATAAATGCCTGTGAAGTGCCTGGCATGGTGACTGATGTATATATCCAGTCCTCGGTAAAAGCTGTTAATAATATTAATACAAATAATTACATATATTAAAAACCTAAAGAGTTTTTTAATTTGTAAAATAAAAACATTTCCCATTTTTGATGTGGTTCTATGTCAAATATATAAGGCAATAAAATAAAAATAAGCAAATAAATTTTTTAAAACCCACAGAAAGGCAAACAGTCCATAAAGGTATAAAGAGGCTGGGCGTGGTAGTTCACACCTGTAATCCCAGCACTTTGGGGGGCCTATGCAGGGAGATCACCTGAGGTAATGAGTTTGAGACCAGCCTGGCCAATATGGTGAAACCCCATCTCTACAAAAATAAAAACAAAAAAATTAACTAGGTGTGGTGGTGGGTACCTCCAATCCCAGCTACTTGGGAGGCTGAGGCACAAGAATTGCTCAAATCCAGGAGACAGAGGTTGCAACGAACCGAAATCACTCCTCTGCACTCCAGCCTGAAGTACAGCGCAAGTCTCTGTCTCAATAAGTAAGTATATAAATGAATAAATAAATGTGTACAAAGAAAAAGAATCAACATCATTATATCTAAACATCTGGTGAACACGGAGAACAATTTTTAAATAAAAAATATTCTAATTTATATTTGTTTAATTTGCCCATGCTCACAACTGCTATGCCTTATATATATCTAGTGGAAATATTTGTTTATATAATCAGTCATTTATGTATTAAATATTTTGGTACATCAACTGGTTCCTGCTCCCAAGGAGCCTGCTCCCTGATGGGTATGATAAACAATAAACAAACTGACAAATTATACAAATTATTCTATATTAAGAATCCCAGGGAGTGCTGTGAAGGAGTAGAGAGTGCAGTTAGCAGTAAAATCTAACTCAAATGGGGGGATGAGGGAGGGGTTCCCTGAGAAGCTAACATTTAAGCTGGGACCAGAAGGGTGAGCAAAAGTTAGTGGTAGAATTAATATTCAAGGCAGAAGCAACTGGAAGCATGAAGCCTCCAATGTGGGAAGGATGAGGAGAAATCTCCAGGAAATAGACCAGCCTGCAGAATTTTGAGCACCAGGAAAATGTGCTAATGAAGCTACCAGAGTATGGAGAATCCAGTACATATAATAGAGTCTGCCTGACCGTGTCAAGGATCCTAGTCCTGAGCCTATGAGGAAAGAAAAGCCACCAGATGGGTTCCTGACGGGGGGGAAAATGAGAAGGGTTTTGCAGCTTAATTATTTTGGCTCTCATGCAAAAAAAATGATTGGAGGAGAGCTGGAATAGATATAAGGAGATTTATTTATTCAGAAGCTTCTGTAGAAGCCCATTTAAGAGATAATGGTGTTTTGGATGCAGGTGGTAGATATGGAAAAAGTTGATCATCAAGAAATTTTTGGTTTCCATTTGTTTGTGTCATCTATGATTTCTTTCAGCAGTGTTTTGTAGTTTCTTTGTAGAGGTCCTTTGCCTCCTTAATTAGGCATATTCCTAAATATTTTGTTTTTCATCTGTTGTAAAAGGGGTTGATCGCTTGATTTGATTCTCAGCTTGGTCACTGTTGGTGTACTGAAGAGCTACTGATTTGTGTACATTCATTTTACATCCTGAAACTTTGCTGAACTCTTTTATCAGTTATAGGAGCTTTCTGGGAGTATCTTTAGGGTTTTCTAGGTAAACAATCATATCATCAGGAAACAGTGACAGTTTGACTTCCTCTTTACCAATTTGGATGCCCTTTATTTCTTTCTCTTTTCTGATTGTTCTGGCTAGGACTTCTAGTACTGTGTCGAAGAGGAGTGGTGAGAGTGGGCATCTTTGTCTTGCTCCAATCCTCAGAGGAAATGTTTTCAACTTTTCCCCATTCTGTATTATGTTGGCTGTGGGTTTATCATAAATGGCTTTTTTCATATTGAAGTATGTCCCTTGTGTCCCTAATATGCTGATTTTGCTGAGTTTTTTGTTTGTTATTTTTTTTATTTATTTATTTATTTATTTATTTTGAGATGGAGTTTAGCTCTTGTTGCCCAGGCTGGAGTGCAATGGTGTGATTTTGGCTCACTGCAACCTTCCTCAGGTTCAAGCAATTCTCCTGCCTCAGCCTCCCGAGTAGCTGGGATTACAGATGCCCACCACCACACCCAGTGAATTTTTTGTATTTTTAGTAACGATGGGGATTCGCCATGTTGGCCAGGCTGGTCTTGAACTCCTAGGGTTTTTATCATAAAGGGATGCTGGATTCTGTAGAATGCTTTTTCTGCATCTATTGAGATGATTATGTGATTGTTGTTTTTAATTCTGTTTATGTGGTGTATCACATTTATTGACTTGTGTATGTTAAACCATCCCTGCATCCTTGGTATGAAACCCACTTGATCGTGATGGATTATCTTTTTTTTTTTTTTTTTGAGACGAAGTTTTGCTCGTTACCCAGGCTGGAGTCCAATGGCACGATCTCTGCTCTCCGCAACCTCTGCCTTTCAGGCAATTCTCCTGCCTCAGTGTCCCTACTTGTGGGACGAGCAACGGAGACCCTAGGGAGGGAGTGGGGATTAAAAGAGAGAGACAGGAGATGCGGAGAATGGAGACAAGTCGAGGATCTGATCAAGTCTCGTTTATTAGCTACAAGGCGGTTGCTTATAAACAAGTAAGGGCGGGAAGATCTGAGGGCTGAGGTCAGAGAGTAACCATGGAGACGAGGCTGCAGGCTAGCCTCCTAACTAGGAGGAATGTGAAACTTAAACAATAAGGGAAGCCCACAAGATGGAGGTTTAGGTAAAAGGAACAAAAGCTTAAGCAACATAGTTACAAGATGGCTACTGCTCCCCACACCTCAGCCTCCTGAGTAGCTGGGATTACAGGCACACACCACCAGGCCCAGCTAATTTTTAAAATATTTTTAGTAGAGACGATGTTTCACCATGTTGACCAGGATGATCTCAATCTCTTGACCTCGTGATTCACCCGCCTTGGCCTTCCAAAGTGCTGGGATTACAGGCTTGAGCCACTGCACCCGGCCAGATTATCTTTTTGATATGTTGTTGGATTCAGTTAACTGGTATTTTGTTAAGGATTTCAGCATCTATGTTCATCGGGGATATTGGTCTGTAGTTTTGTTTTTTTGGTTATGTTCCTCCCTGGTTTTGATATTAGGGTGATACTGGGTTCATAGAATGATTTAAGGAGGGTTACCTCGTTCACTGTCTTGTGGAATAGTATCAGTAGGATTGGTACCAGTTCTCCTTTCAGAGTCTGGGAGAATTCTGCTCTGAATCCATCTGGTCCTATACTTTTTTGTTGGTAATTTTTAAATTACCATTTCAAACTCATGCATTTTTATTGGTGTGTTCAGGTTGTCTTACTCTTCCTGATTTAAGCTAGGAGGATTGTATCTTTACAGGAATTTATCCATCTCTTCTAGATGTTCTAGTTTATCTGCATAAAGGTGTTCATAGTAGCCTTTAATTATCTTTTGTATTTCTGTGATGTCTGTTGTGATAACTCCCATTTCATTTCTGAATGAGCTTATTTGGATTTTCTCTCTTCTTTTCTTGGTTAATCTTGCTAATGGTCTATTAATTTTATTTATCTTTCAGAAAAACCAGCTTTTTGTTTGTAACCTAACACCACCTGTTCCTCAATAACCTATGGAAATTAAAAAAAAAAATTAGAGGTAATGTTAAATATAGATGTAAATTTATGTGTATAAAATGTCTATATTCCCAAAGAACAAATGATATTAAAATATTGTCAGGTATATTTACTTTGATTTTTTGGGGTCTGTTGTTAAAAGTTATTATTTTGTTTTGAAAAGATGACATGTCTTGTAGAAATTTTTAATAAAATAAAATTAGTTTCAGAAAAGAGAGAGAGAAATAGTTTGGAGTCAGAATTCACAGGACCTGGCTGGCTATTAATAGACTCCAGCACAAGATGGTGAGGAAAAGAGGTCAGGAAAAGTAACATAGACACAAGTCCTAGTGAGCAGTTGGATAAACAAGGGTGCTCTTTGCTGATGTGGATGCAGAGAGGAAGTGCAGGGACATGGCAGGGAAAGTGGGAGGTGTGGTAGTGGTACTGGCGAAATAGGTTAAAATATATTTTTTTAAATGCACAGCAAAGGTGCAAAAACCACAAAAATGAAATCTACGATCATTAAATAGGAGAGTTAGGAAAAGATCAAGACAGATATTCATAGTGAAGGCACCAAGGACCTTAAATGGGGATGACATCTATTCATATAAAGTGGCTCAGGCCTTCCAAAGACACAGTGTTTGCCTAAAGGCAACCACAAGCTCCAGAGTTATGTTTAGAATTGCCATGTTTAGAATTGGCATTGTTCAATGACACTGACCAAAGTAAGTAAAACTACTCGTATTTAGAATGCCCACTGCATGTCAGACAGTGACCAAAGTATTTCTTATGTATTGCCTAATGCAATTCCCATGGTCACCTCATTCAGTAGATCTATTTTACCCATGAGAAAACGGAGGCTCAGAAAGGACTGGTCACCCAGCTGGTAAGTGGTAAATCAGGTGGTTCTGCCTCCAGTGCTCAAGCACTTTCTCCTTTATGATGTTGTCTGTTATTGCACCCATGTATCTTAAGTGACTTCTAGAGGTACTTATGCCACTATCTCCAGTAAAGTGTAAGGTGATGATTCGCTGATATTTTTGCTTACCTGGAAAATAGTCCTTCATCTTTTGTCCATAGCATCCTTATTTCTATCTGAGTAAATCCCTTCCCACCATGAGGCTTCAGCCCGGTGGGGCTGTTGGTAGAGCACCCTGTGTTTCCTATGACAAGGAGGTAGAAGGGTCAGGGGTTCAATAAGAATCAATGGAAAGTCTTCCTGATTTAAGCTAGGAGGATTGTATCTTTCCATGAATTTATCTATCTTTTCTACATTTTCTAGTTTATGGGCATAAAGGTGTTCATAGTAGTCTTGAATGATCTTTTGTATTTCTGTGGATTTTTCCTGGATCTGGAATGAGGAGCAGAGTGAAGCAAAGGCTGGTGAGTGGGAGCCCAACAAGGCTGTCAGGCAGTTCTTGCTGCCTTGATTCTTGTGCTTCCAAATGTCCTCTTTGGCTGCTCTGTAATTCTGTTAGGTCCTTCAATTTTTTTTTTTCAGTGATTTCCCTTTTGGCTTAGGTTAGACAAACTCAGTCCCTCCTAATTTCAACCAAGTTAATTCCCACTAAAACATTAGACCCATTTCATTCTAAAGAATCAGGAGCTGTGTGGAGGGGAAATCTTGCCCTTGAAGTTGTGTCTGCAGCTATTTTGTTCTGTTGTGCTTTGTGAAGGAGGGGAGGGACAAGTGGCTAGCCTCTTTCTAACTTGCTTATAAAAAGAGGGTTTCGGCCGGGCATGGTGGCTCACGCCTGTAATCCCAGCACTTTGGGAGGCCAAGGTGAGTGAATCGCGAGGTCAAGAGATCGAGACCATCCTGGTCAACATGGTGAAACCCCGTCTCTACTAAAAATATGAAAAAATTAGCTGGGCATGGTGGTGCGTGCCTGTAATCCCAGCTACTCAGGAGGCTGAGGCAGGAGAATTGCTTGAACCCAGGAGGCGGAGGTTGCAGTAAGCCGAGATCGCACCATTGTACACCAGCCTGGGTAACAAGAGCGAAACTCCATCTCAAAAAAAAAAAAGAGGGTTTCATAGAAAAAGTTGATTTTGAGCAGAGTTTGCAATAAAGTGGTATTTTTTTAACACTACTACAAAGAACTACCTGAGACTGGGTAATTTATGAGGAAAAGAGGTTTAAGTGACTCACAGTTCTGCAGACTATACAGGAAACACGGCTGAGAGGCCTCAGAAAACTTACAATCATGGTGGAAAGTTGAAGGGGAAGCAAGCATGTCTTACCACGGCAAAGCAGGTGGGGTGGGGGAAACTGCCCCACACTTTTAAACCATCAGACCTCATGAGAACTCTCACTATCATGAGAACAGCATGGAGGAAACTGCCCCCATGATCTAACCACTTCCCACCCCCTCCCTGCTCTAACATGTAGATGTAATTGGAGATGATATTTGGATAGATGGAAACCATATCAAATGATTTTAAAAAATTGCTGGTCAATAGGTAGGAAGTTGCTTTGTTAGCATAAAGTTATAAAATTTTTATGTCAGAGATAACCTTTTACTGGGTACAGACAAAAGGAAATAGTTGTTAGATGTAATTATGTCTAGTGAATACTAGGCTGGCTAGGTTTAAACCAGATTCTTCACAATAAAATGTTTTATATGTTTGAATTTTTATTATAACTCATTGGCTTTTTGAGAAATATTTTCTTCTTAAAATATAAGGTATGATTCTTCAAATACTCCAAGATCTTCTTTAATGAATTATGTCAACTTTAATTCGTGCAACAATGCATTCTTCTGAGTGAGTACACAGTCTTATTAGAAGGACCATTCCTACAATTCCTTGGTTTTGAGATCACAGGTGATCATGTGGAATAGCTAATCATTGGAGAATTATCTGGGGAAGCAGAATGGGTGTTTCCAGGGATACCAGAGAAGGGTAACAAACATAGGCATGTGAGACTTGTAGATGTCAGAACCAGATATTTCCTTAAAAAAATAAATTTAAGAGTGCACTTTGGGTACACTGTCTGAACTGCAGAAGGAGGCATACTGACCCAGGGAGACAGACACTGTGGGAAAAGGTGACTTCCAACACTGATGCTAAAAAGAACTGAGATTCCTACTGAAATGGGCTCACACTGTTTTTAAGTTTAAAGGTGGGCACTGCCCTTTCTCCTTTCTACTTGTATCCTTCACTGAAATGGTCTGTGACATCTTTTTCCTTCAAGAGTGTCATTAAGGTAGACTTTTATTTATTTTTGTTTTACAAAAGTATTTTAGAAAGTGAAAAATGCAGTGTCCTTGCCCTGTGTTAGAAGACCTGTCTTCAGGTCTTCTCAGGATAGCCTGAAAAGCACGTGTGAACTAGACACAAAACATTGAATTTGCCCTTTTTCCTGGTTCTGAGCACGCTGTTGTAGGCATGATGTTAAATGAATTTTTGGGGTTTCAAGCAAAACATTCTACAAACAAGAATCCCAGGCTGGTACAAAGCTGCGTAGCATGGTAGACCATTCCACCACTCTCTGAGAACAGCTGCTTGCAGACCTCACAAAGACAAAGGCCCACATAAGTCAGGCCATCGGCAGAAGGCCTGGCAAGAACAGAAGTTTCACATGGCTTCTATGGACACCCCTTACAATCCTGGGACACCATTGCTGAGAAACTAATATTAGCCAACTCCAATGACTCACCTTCTGATTCCTGATATGGTACCTTAACTTAAGACTATCCACTATCTAACAGAAGGTAGGGAACCATGCTGAGCCCTTTCCTCCAAGCTGAAGACAGCAGTGGGTCCTTTTGAAAGAAGAGTCAGATCTCTGCATGCTCCAGCCACCGAGGAAACCTGGGCTGTATTTCGTCACAGCTAACTAACTGCATTCTGTAGAGCCAGACCTTCTGCCAGTGGTCTGACATGTGTGGGACTGGTCTTGTCTTTACCTGTGTGGGGCCTACAAGCAGCTGGTCTGAGAGAGTGGTGGACTGGTCTACTGTGCTATTCAGTTTTGTAGAATGTTTTGCTTGAAACCACTAAATCGATATATGGTGCTAGCTTGCCTGGAGCAATGCATGGAACTATAAACCAAGAGATAGAGTTTCCACATGGCTTGTTAGGAAAGTGAGCAGAAAGACCTATGAGAGAGTCATGGGTCAGGCTAGTTTGATCGATCCCCAAGTAGGGATGTCAGATTTTGCAAATGCAAATAGAGGTTATATAAGTATGTCTGTAACACTTGGGAAATACCCTAAAATTTTTCATTGTTTTTCTGAAATTTAAATTTAACTGGGCATCTGTATCTTAACTGGCAACCATATCCCTGAGACATGGGCAATAATGAAAGAGAAAGTGATTCCATGGAAGCCAAACTGAGGACAAGCAATTCGAACAGAAGCAAGACTTACTTTGGCAAAAAGTCCTCTTTATCAAGTACAGTGAGTGGCTAAAGCACATCTGACTCCAAGAAATTTGTTCCATTAAGACTACATTCACCATTCCCACCCTACTTTCCTTGTCAGTAACCTTAGCCTATTTTCCATTTTTTGTCACCATCATCTTCCACCACAGACAGACTTGGCCACGTTTATCCTGAGAGGTGCTGTTGAACTGAACAGGCTCACACATGAGGCATTCCTTCCTGTCTCATCTTACCCTGGATATTAACATTCTGTTTTCCTAAACTTACTGTTAGTTGAATGCTGCCCTCCAGGAAAAAGAATCTAAGAGTAAGTCACAGTTGCAGCACTCTGGGGAGAGAGAAAAGAAGATTGGAATAGTTGCCATGATCCTATCAAAACCCTGACCAGAGACGGAGGGTGGGAAGGAGCAAAGAGAACGTTCCCACTTCTGCCGGGCTCTGACTGTGTCAGGCAAAGGTACTGAGCCTCTGCTCTGTGTCAGATGTGGTGTTTGGAGGGATCGCAAAGCTTTGACAGAACAACAGGTTTTCTGCTTTACTCACGTGGAGTAGCACAGTCCCTGTAGTTTACAGTCCGTCCCTCCTAAGAAACTTTGCCATCACTTCCGAAATCAAGGAGACACAGGGCAAAAGGGACAAGACTGAGAGTAAATGTTAAAGCATGTTCAAGGCTAGAGTTTATTCACTCAAGAAATAAGGCCGGGAGCAGTGGCTTACACTTGTAAACCCGGCACTTTGGGAGTCCAAGACTGGTGGATCAACTGAGGTCAGGAGTTTGCGACCAGCCTGGCCAGCATAGTGAAACCCTGTCTCTACTAAAAATACAAAATTAGCTGGGGGTGGTGGCGGGTGCCTGTAATTCCAGCTACTCTAGAGGCTGAGGCAGGAGAATCACTTGAACCTGGGTGGCGGAAGTTGCAGTGATCTGAGATCACACCGTTGCACTACAGCCTGAGCAACAAGAGCAAAACTCCATCTCAAAAAAAAAAATGTTAGTGAGAAAATTTTACAGGATTTATTCCCCGCCCCGCCCCTCGCCCCCACAACTTAGGTGGTATATACACTCACCGCCGAGTACCTAGTACTTAGAAGACATTGCAGAGCCATGAAAAAGATTGAGAGCAGAAAAAATACATTTCTGGGCTCTGAGACATAAATAAAAGTTTCAAAAAATTTTTATTCAATGCTTTATCAAATATGTAAAAATGTAGCTTTATTTTAGTTATGCAAGTTAACTTATAATTATATAAAAAGTTTAAATCAGAAGAATAAAATATTTTTAAATGCCCAAAATGATAATAGTTAAAATCATTTAAAAAATGTTTCAGTAGAAGTTATGTTTAATATGGAATGCAAGTGTGTTAAGAAGAAAAGGTATTTTTTTTTTAAGTTGTAGCACTTTATGTGTATATTGATGTTCCAGGGTTTTAGTTGTGTTCCCTCTTTAATTTTCTCAAATATGGAAATTAAGTCATATTTTTCCTTTTACATTTTTAGTATATATGGACTCTATGCCATCTGCAGTCCTTTGTAATTGTGAAGTTATTCACTGATAATTTCCATTTTATTTTTTAGAGGCATTTATATTCGTCATAAATACATTAGCTCTGAAAAGTCTTTAATTAACACTCTGGTTCAATCTCATTGTACAGATGGGAAAATTGAGCTCCCAGTGATTAACTTGACTAAAATCACACACTTAATAAATGACAGAGCTTAGAATCAAAATTGGGTTTTTTTGTTCCACCTGCAGGGTTTATTTCTACTACAGAATACTAACTTTAAACTAAAACATATCCCAAACATTTTCTCTTCTTTTGCAGGACAAAAACACTGTTCTTACATGTAAAACTGACATTGGCTCATCTTATTAAAATATAGTAGCAATATTATTTGTACACTTGATTCTTCTACTCAGGTACGCAATTAGCTGTCCCAACCAACCTGAATTACCCATGATACAGTGAAGATCATCACGCTGTTTACTTGTAAATCCTTCTCATTTTTATTCTAAGTGTTAGTCATGCCAAATGAATTTGGACATGAATGCATTTATTACTTTGCAATTATTTGAAATTATAAAGCAGATATTAAAATAAAAGTTCTTTTGGGGGTGACTTTGATACAGCATATTAATTTTAATTACATCGTTCATGATCATATTATGGTTTTATTGTTTGCTTCTGAATTTTCTTACACAAAAATCTACTTGTCCAAGAATTTCTGTAGTCTATAACCAGAGTACTTCAGTGCTCTGAAAGGAGGGTTGAATTAGCACAATAATAGCTTTCTTCTCTTTATAAGAATATTTTAGTGTAGATAAAATAAGAGCATATTAGAACCACATTTATAATTATATAGCAGGTTTTTTTTTTTTTTTTTTTTTTTTTTAGTCTGAGCTTCAGGGAGGCCATTTCAGCTTAGAGTCCTTAAAATTTTTAAATATTCACTATGAATGTCTTATTAAAATATGTTCTACATATTTTTTAAAGTCTTACAATAGAACCATTTCCTTCCAGATTTTAATTTAAAGTATTTTCATTGCTTTTTACTTGGGCATATTTTACCTTTTCAATGACTTAAAAAATATTCCTTAGGCTTTGCGTTTGCATTCTTCTTTTATATTAATTCAATAAAATATCACATTACTATTTATAAAACATATATATTTAATGGGTTTGAAATCTTTTTAGTTTTAAAAAGCCACGGTTTCGGCTAGCTGTTGTTTTTAGTATACAAGAACAAACATGAAAACTGAATTTGAGAGAAATTTCTAATTCCTATGCTAGTGACATTTCAAATTCAAAGTAGCTTAAGAACACTATTAGATGAGGCCTGTGGTATAATTTCTAACAGATGGAGATGAGTGAGGAGAAGCCAGTTTTGGAGTCCTTTCGTTAACTAGTCATGAAAGAAATGTCATTCTCTTATTCTTGATTTCAACTCCATTCCTTCAAGCTGCCTTCCATTTGGATTTTACTGGAAAATCCCGTCAAGTGTGTTCTTTCATTATTCAAACATCCAGGAAATTCCTTGTTAGCTTTGCTGGCAATCTGCCCACCTTGGCCTCCCAAAGTGCTGGGATTACAGGTGTGAGCCTCCATGCCTGGTCTTCACTTGATTCTTTTACCTTCAGTTTATTCGCCTAGAAAGTAAGGAGGCTAGAAGAAATGATCTTTAAACTCCTTTTTCCAGCACTGTACAATTATATGAGAAGTTCAGTCATTTGCTCTTCTGAAATAGGAAATAGTCATGTGATCAGACTGTTATTACCTTTTTTGTATGTTTGTTTGACATAGAGTCTCTCTCTGTTGCCCAGCCTGGAGTGCAGTGGTACGATCTCGGCTCACTACAACCTCCGCCTCCCAGGTTCAAGTGATTTGCTTGCCTCAGCCTCCTGAGTAGCTGGGCGTCTGCCACCATGCCCAGCTAAATTTTGTATTTTTAGTAGAGATGGGGCCAGGCTGGTCTCGAACTCCTGACCTCAGGTGATCTGCCCACCTCAACCTCCCAAAGTTCTGGGATTACAGGCTTTAACCACCATGCCCACCCCAGACTGCTGTTATCTATATGTGTAATCTTTATTAAGGTCTTTCTCAAATCTAGCACCAAGTATCCTTATTTGTGGAATTGTTGCCTATATTTAAAGATTTGAAAAGTCTCTTTCAGATCTCACAATTTTAGGATTATATACTTTTTTTATATATACTGTCATAAGTATTTAGGGATACAAATTATAAAAGTAGACTATTTGCAGCCTTTAATTTCTCTCTGTAAGCTAATAGGAAAAAATTAACTTTCCCATTCTTTCTTCTTCACTCTTCTAGAAAGTTCTTAAATGTGTAAACCAGAAAGGGTAGGGGAGGCCTCAGAAGGCTAGGAAAAGATAAAGGAGTTTTTCTGGAAGCAGGACATTGGAGCCAGGTGCATCAGAACAGCTGTGGTGTATGGGAGCAGTAGATCAGAGGAGAAAAATTAAAATACTGAAAACGTATTTCTGAGATTTATATTTAAATGTCATGAGTTATTTTGAAAGTATTCCCTTGAATGAATATGTTCTTTGCACTGGGATATGTCTCCATAATTTAAACTATACTGTTCATAGCTTTGTAAGTGTTCTAGAAAGCAGTATTGTCTAATGAACTAAAAATTATCCCAGAATCTGAAGTGTAAAACTAGTAAAACCATTTGGGGTTTCCAAAGTTCACAGTATCTTTTCTGCTGCCCTGTGAACTGCTCCTACCCACCTGCCCACAGAGACGACCGTGCCAGGCAGACCTTGCCTCTGCGTCCATGAGGAGCTAAGTCATTCCTCGCTCAGTCTCAGCCTTCCTGTCACCTGTCTCTCTTGCTCTTTCCTTCCTGCCTTCTTTCCTCTCCCTTTCCATTATCCATCTCTGCCACACTCTGCATATCTAATTCACTCTTGTCTTTCTCTCAAACAGCTTTTACTGGGTCCAGTTGGATACAAAGTTCTCATAGTTACTGGGTTCATGTACCCTTAGCAACAGACCTCAGCAAAGATCAACCAATTGTTTTCAATCCCAATTCCAAATTTACAGCAAAGAGAATTTGGCCAGCCCAGCTCTGTCCGGGTGTCTACACCTCGTGTCGGCCTGGGCCTGGCAGTGTTATGGCAAAGCCTCTTGAACTGTGAAGCACTGAACAAATACAGGCCACTGCTAGTATTCCTTAATTCTCTAAATCTACTGTTTCTAAAACGCTATCATCCTGTGAGCTTTCCATATGCAGGTTACGAAGATCTGGTGCTTCCACAATCCTCCAATTTGCCACATCATTAAGAATTACACATAGCCCATTACCCCACAAGCAAACAAATGCATACTCTGTAATGGGGAAGATCTGGGCACTGAACCATGGATTCTCTCACTGTGCCAGCCCCACTCCACAGACACGGATTACAAGACATTATTTACTCTGGGCTTCTGTCCCTGAAAGTCAGAATTCTCTAGTGGCCACCACACTTGGCATTGTTCATCCTCCCCATCCAGTGTCCCGAGTGTTCTGTCTCCAGGCATTTTGTCAGTAACAGCATCCATAAAGCAGAGATGCTTTCTGAACAATTTATGAATGCTAACTAATAATCCCTCCGAAAGATAGCTGACTGAAATGGGTCTCACTGTCACAGAGGTAATTAAGGAATATTGCCTCAAAACAATGGAGTGTCACCTCACTTCTACAAGAAACTTGTCTTAGTGACTGTTATGATCTGAATTATGTCATCCTAAAATTCACATGTTGAAGCCCTAATCCACAATGTGATTATATGTGGAGATAGGAGCTTTGCGGGGGGGGGGGTAACTTAGGTCAAATGAAGACATAATGGTGGAATCCTAATACAATAGGACAGTTGTTATTTATAAGAAAAGGGAAGAGATACCAGGGATCGGTGTGTACAGAATAAAAGCTACATGAGGACAAAGTAACAAGGCAGTCTTTTGCAATCCGAGGTGAGAGGCATCTCTTGAAACCGGTCCTGACACCACCTTGATCTTGTGCTTCCAGCCTCCAGAACGATGAGTAAATAAATTTCTGTTGTTTAAGCACCACCCCTCCCTCCAGTGTTTTGTTCTGGTGGCCTGAGTGGACTACTACCATGACCCTGTTGACACACACTGGAAAACAAAAAATGAATATCCGTCTGTGGCCCAGGCCACCCCCAGAGAAGATGATCAGTTTTTCTCTCCAGGTCAATTTCTCCAAAGACATTAACATCTGATTTCCACTCAAGTGATGTGATCAGCTCTGTGCTGATCTGAACTGGTCACCAAGACAAGCAAAAATCCCGAATCGGACCTGCCACCTTTTGCTGTTTTTCAGTTGTCTAGACATGGTCATAAATAGCTGGATGACTGCCCACTATAAATTTTTAATGAGAGATTTCAAAATTAGAAAAGTAGAGAAGCAATTGCACTTTATGGCCTGAAGTTATAAAATAAGCAGGGACCCACCTGAAAAGCCAGCCCTGGGTTTCCATCAGCTTCCTCACACCAGCAGCTCCCTTAACTATGCAGGTCCAGAATACCAGCCCCATTTTTAATGCCCTGCCTCCTCCTAGAAAAATCCCTCTGTACTTCTTTCTTATTCTCAGCTTAAGAAATGAGAATTTTAAAAGTATCCAGAAAGCATCACATATAAACCAAAGTAAAATGATTTGAGATTATCTGCTATTCTAGCTAAGCAGTTCTTAAGCAGATTGGATTAATGACCCCTTTGAAAACATGAGGCAGGGACAGACATTCTCCCCAGAGAATATCTATATATTGCAAAACATTGGGGAAATGTGCAGAAATCTTGAAGTTTATTCAAGTACGTGTGGATGCCTGGTTGAAATTCTTATAAGATTAACAGTGCCTCAGCTTCCTTCTCTCACATGGATCTAGGTTTTCTAAGCTCTGCTTCTATATAAATTTGGATTTTCAGAAAGCAATATTCCTGGACAATGTTCTATTAAAATATGCTCACTGAATTGGGCTATTATAACTGTGCCCTCAGTAAGGATAAAAACACATTTACATCTATAGGCAAAATGTATTTATGCATAAGTATGTGCTGTTGTTCTTCTTTTTTCCCAAAAATTTTAGTGGAAGACATTGTGCTTAATATTACCTAATGTGTTTTTACATAAAGATCCTGGTGATGAAACTTTTTCCCCCTTGTTTCTGTCCACTGAGTTTCCTTCCACAGGCAATAAAAGTTATACAATTCAACATGTTTACCTTTATTTCTTGGCTCCCAGAAACCTTACAGCACAATTTTATTGCTAGTAACCATAAACAACTTATTAAAACTTTCTGGAAATTGTCTTTTAATTTTAAGTTTATTTAATTATTTTTAACTAGTTTAACCCATGGAAAATCTTTTTTGAGCCAGGCAGCACACAGAGGATAAAATGGAAAAAGTTAGTGGCCAGCAGATAACAATTGTCCTCAACAGCAGGATAAGTGACATATTTTAGTAGAAAAAAAATTATATAATTTCCAATCTTGACTCAGTAGAGTGAATGATACTCTCCTCTCAGTACAAGGATGATACTAGATGTTTCGCCATCAATGGGATATTCTTTCATTCTTTTAGCTAACAGGTACTGACAATTAAACTAGATGCTAAAAACTCTGTGACATGGAACTTGGGGTAAACAAGATAAAACCCCCTACCCTTAGGAGATAAGCCTTTCATAACTTCCAGGAGAAGTGGTGATTATAGAGCAGTGTGAGAAGTGGTATATGGAGCGTACACACAGAATATAACTTTCGTATGAGGTTTTTCTTTTCAGTAGCTGAGTAGATATGCAGTCCCTGACTCCAACTCTTAACTGTACAATCAATCTTTCGTTTTGTCACAAAGTCAATCTTCCTAAAATTTTCACTTTCCCATTTAGTTTTCTCAATAAAAAGTATAGTTTCAACTTTTCAATCCACAGGAAGAAATATAAATGAACAAGAAAATATTAAAAGGGTTCAACCTCACAAAAAGTAAAAGAATCTCAGTTAAAGACTAGCTATCTTTTATTTTGCTAACAATTTTACCAAAAAATCCATGGTGGACCATTGTCAAAATGTGGAGGAAAAAACACCATTATATATTGTCAACAGGGGACAAATTGACAATATAGTTCCACATCTGTAATTATGTGAATGACTTTTGATTCAACATTTTTACTTCTATAAATTTACTCTAAAGAAATAATTAGTTATACATGATATATATATATATATACACACTATTACATATATGTATATACATAAAAACAGCATTATTTATAACAAAAATCTTACAAACTATGGTACATAAAATTCAGTAGCTCTTGAAAATGTTCAATATCATACAAAAAATTTAATAAAATTACTAACCGTAAACAAAGCAGGTTATAAAACAGAATGTCTAGTAAAATTATGTGTATGTAAATATGTATGTGTGGGTGGGTGGGTAGATATGTAGGTTCATGGATAGGTAGAAATATATAAAGACATATGGATTCAGAAGTCTGAAGAATAGAGACTGAAGCATTGTCTCTAAAGCAGTGTTTCTCAATATGTGTCTCTAGGCCCAGTGGCATAAAATATCAAAGATTTTGTTAAAATGCAGATTATACAGTCCAAACCCATCTTCTGAATCAGAGCATTGGGGATGGGGGCTAAGGTCATATTTTAACAAGTGTCTCAGGTGATGATTATTATGTTGTAGAGAGGTGTACTCTACAATTAAAAAGAAACAATATTAATGCCTAGTTCCAGTAAAAAATGTTTTCTGATACAGGAGTCAGCCCAAAGGTGCTCCGGATGGCCAAAGTACAATAATTAGTGTGAGAATATAAACAATGATAGCACTGAATTTTGAAACACATAATAAAATACCAATTGTCCATTAGACCATGTTTATAAAGAACTGAATAAAGTTTTCCTTACAAAAGAATTCCAAATTATATATGTAGAGACAAAGAGGAATAGAAAAATTACCATTAAGCAAATACCACAGTAATTATTATAAATATGATCAACAATAGATGCTAAAATTGATGGATGAAAGTTTGAGGGCAAAAAAAAGATATTTTCACTGTCTCAAAGTATCTGCCTTTCTCAAGACATTCATTACAAAGGAAATCTTTTACAAAGGAAAGATTTTACAAATCCATTACAAAGGAAAGATTTTAACTTTATGGAGAAATGTGGCAGATACTTCTTTAGCCAAGTAATTTAAGGTTAAAAGTACCAGGAAAAAGAATTATTGGCATTATGAACTTGATAAGATGTACTAGGAAGGAGATGACATTATTTCTGTGGCATTCTTGCCAAAATACTTCAATGCCATTATAACACGAGACTGTATCAAACAGACCCACACTGAGGGAACAGTACTCTTCAAAACTGCCAAGGTCATGAAAGGGAGGGGAAGACCAAGGAAATGTTACAGACTGGAGCAGCTTGAGAAAAAGAACAATGGAACCCAGGATATAATCCTAGAGGAGAAAAAGAACATTGGTGGGAAAACAGTTCCAATAAGGTGCAGTTTAATCACAGTTCATTTCCAGTTTTTGATCATTGCACAATGGTCACATATGTTATTAATATTAGTGTGGCAGGTGGGTGAGGAATATAAGCACAGTCCATACTCTTCTTAGAAGCTTTTCTGTAAAATTCATTTGAATTTTTTTAATTGTTAAGCAGTCCCTTGACTTGGCATTTTTCAATTCTCAATAATATGTTTGTAAATCACAGACATAGACAGTCAAGAAGTCACCAAAACAAACTCTGCACCAAGTGACAGATTCTGAAAGGAATTCCTTCTAAATTGGGCTGGTGATGTTAAACTGAGAAACTTGGTTGATAGCCAACAAATAGCTTAGCTGCTTAAAAGAGAGTGAGTAAACTAGTAGGACTGAAAGAACAACCCCTGATCACGATTCCTCGTCATCCGCACCTGGCTCTGAAACTCAAAGTCTCTTTGAATCTGAAAGCTGGACAGCAGTATCTTCAGATTCAAGATGGAGAAGGCAGGAGCTGTTTAGTTTGGGCAGGCGCCTCTGTAGTCCTGCGCTATCTGCCTGAAACACAGTGAGGCTTTGGCACGTTGAACACTCCAGCTCCTCCTGCTCAGAGCTGTGAATGCACCTACAGTTGGGCAATGCCCAGCTCATCAGACTTTCAGGGCAGACCCCTCAGGACCCTGGGGGCCAGCCATTGTGGCCGGCTGTGGGGAGGCCCCTTCCTGTTTTGTAGCCAGCTGAACCTAGGCAGAGGACTTCAGCAGTGAATACTGAAGCAGGAGAGGGAGGGAAAACTTGCCAGAGATACCAACTTGTGTGTGACCACGTGTGAGACATCTCTAAGGATTTTTAGAAGTTATTGAAAATGTTTGGAAGGTGTAATGGTACTGAACGAATGGCAAGTGCTGGCATTTGTCTGTGGAATATGGTTTATTTCTGAGCTCCTAGCGTATGGCAAAGGCCCAATACATGTTAGCTATTGTTTTTATTGTTATCTCATTTGTACCCTCTGGCTGGGGAAATCTGATCAAACACTGGGTAAGCCTGGTCTGAGTTAATAAAAACTTCTTTCCTGATGCTGCTTGAGCTGGAGGTAGCAGCAGGGCAGACACAAACAGGGGAGTTCAAATCAGGATGTTGGTTCTGGATCTGAATGAAATTGGACCAGCCTCGGTTCTTCCTGGAGCCTCCTTGTTGTCTATAAACGTCAAGGTGGGGTGGAATTGCCAGGGCTTCCTTTGTTAGCCAGAAAGTTCTTTAACTCCACATTTTTCAAATTCTTTCATTTCACTAATTCTTGGACATGATTATGCAAGCTCTTGACCCCCTTTTCAATATCAATAGAATGTACAAAGGACTCCGGTTAGAAACGTGACTCATCAAACCTTTCTTCAGACCTACTGAGTCAGAAACTCCAGTTGATTGGGATGCTGGCTCAAGTTTGAGAAGCACAACTCTAGGCTCTCCTGTCATTTCCCAGGGAAGACAAATGATATTCTAAAAAGAGCAGTGACTTGCCTGAAAGTCTAGAAAATGGGTTCCTATTGTGGCCGATCTGAATCCAGCTCTTCTTACTACTCAAAATGGTAACAATAACAGCTAACAGGGAAAAAGCCCTTCTTACATGTCAGGTACTGGGCTAAATACTGAATGTGGATACTATGCTTAACTAACAAAATATTAGAAATATTGCTTGAATTTTTCTATTTAGATTAGGAATATGAGATTTACATAAGGGTTAAGCAACTCTGCTGGTGCCAGCCCAGAGCTAACAGATGTGGAGCTCATTTAGTTATTCTGGAGCCCATGCTGAACCATTTCATAGCAACAGATTCTTCATGTCTTCTTTTCCTTCTCCTGCTTCCTCTCCTCCTCCTCCTCCTCCTTCTCCTCCTCCTCCTCCTCCTCCTCCTCCTCCTCCTCCTCCTCCAACGCTGATTCTTACACTGACTATATGTACTCCAAGAGAAACAAAAAACCAGGAGGCAAGAACAAACCCTTTTTGAAACATGAATTTTTCTTGCAGATGGGAGTAAAAGTATGTTCTTCTATTAGAACAGACATTAGTGAATAACCAGGTAAAATGTACACAGAATTTTAAGAAAAAATTGCCAGGTGCAGCTTACATCCATAGTTCCAGCGCTTTGAGAGGCCAAGGTAGGAGGATTGCTTGAAGCCAGGATTCTTAGACCAGCCCAAGTAACATAGTGAGACTCTATCTCCACAAAAAATTGAAAAATTTGCTGGGCTTGGTGGCACATGCCTGTAGTTCTAGCCGCTTGGGAGGCTGAGACATAAGGACCCCTGAGACCAGAGGTTTGAGGCTGCAGCTTCCCTCTCCCATGTGAGTCCTCACTTTCCTCCCTGCCTCATTTAGATTCCATATACTATTATTATAAATACTGCCTTGATGGGTTCTTCCTCTTTCTGTACCTAGAAAACTCCTAACCCTGGTTAAATCCAGCTCCTTTTAGATTCTACAACTGCACTTGCATAGCTAAATTTCACAAGGGGAATATACCAGGCATGTTGACTGGAGACGGGTCTCACTTGTATTTATGATAGTAAATCTCAAGTGGACCCTCAGTGCTGCCAGGCAGCCTGGCAGCATTCCCAAGTTGATTCACTCCCTGTCTCCGATACGGCCAATTAATACCTTTTCTTCACCCCTGAAACCTCAGCTCCCCCGTCTCCACTCTGCACCCTCAGCCAATGATGTCCTAGCCTCTCATTTACTGAGAAAGCAGAAGCAATATGAAAACATTCTCTGCTTACCACCAGCCTTCCACATGGTCTGCTTTATGCCTTGAATGCCGCCTGCCTTGCGGTGATGGTGGGAGAATCAGCAGTGCTCCTTGTCTGCTGTCAGTGTTTCCACTTACTCTCAGCATCTCTTCCTGTCCCCTCACTCAAGCACTTTGCTATTGTCATTTTTCTCCCTTCTCTAGTAAATCATTGATGTTTCCTTTTCCACGGGGTCATTATAATTGGTATACTAACATGCTGCAATATTTTTATTTAAAACCTTTCTCTCCTCCCACATTCTTTTTTTTTTTTTTTTTTTTTTTTTTTTTTTTTTTTTTTTTGACAGAGTCTCACTCTGCTGCCCAGGCTGGAGTGCAATGGCACTGTCTCCACTCACTGCAACCTCCCCTTCCTGAGTCCAACCATTTCTGCTGCCTCAGCATTCCAGGTAGCTGAGATTATAGGTGCACACCACCACACCTGGCTAATTTTTTGTGTTTTTAGTAGAGATGGGGTTTTACCATGTTGGGCGGGCTGGCCTCAAACTCCTGACCACAGGTGATCCAACCACCTCAGCCTCCTAAAGTGCTGGGATTACAGGCATGAGCCACCGCACCCAGCCTCTTCCCACATTCTTATACATCTACTGCATAATTTCTTTGCTCTGCTATAAAACAAACCTTGAAGGTATTGTCTATATGACCTTTCTCCAAGGTCTCGTCTCATTCTGTCTCAAAATCACTCATATGAAGCTTGGTCTCAACACCCTCCCTGATCACTACTCCATTGAAATTCTGTCTTTCAAGGTCCTGATTGACCCTTATGTTGGCAAATTCAATGGTCAGTTTTAGGTCTGCACGTTTCTCGATTTCTCAGCAGCACTTAGTGAAGTTAACTATTCTTACCTTGAAACATATTTTGTCTTGGCATCTGAAAAACCAAAAAGCTTTTGTTTTGTTTTTACTTGTTTGTCTTTTCCTTTCTCAGTTTGCTTTGCCAGATTCTCTGGTTTTCTAACGTTGACGGTCTGAAGGTCCCAGGCATCAGGCCTCCTCACGTATCTTCTGTGGCTACCCTTATTCAATAGGTATTTCATCTACTGCCGTGGAGTTAGATACCATCTAGAACTTGATGATTTCCACATTTGTTTCTACAGCCCCAGCCTGTTTCCTGAACTCCAGACTCCGTCTCTAAACACTTCTCTGTGAGTTATAGCTGCTTAAAAGGCATCTCAAACCTAAGATACGTAAAGCCAAATGCTTAGCCTTCCCCAACAAGTACGTTCTTCTTGGTAGTTTCCAACTTCATTTATGGCCAGACATTAGCCCAGATGCTCAGACAAAATCTGTGGAAACATCTTTGGCTCCTCTCTCTTACTCTTCAGATAGAATCTACCAGCACCCACTGTGCATTCTATTTCAAAATATGTACCAATATTTTTACCAGCTAGACTAATCTTCAAGCTATTATGTGGCTCAAAACAGCCCCAGCACCCCTTTCTTACCTCATTCTGAGCAGTGCAGACCTGACTTGACCACTTCCTAGGTGTTTGGACTAAAGCAAGTTATGTCACCTCTGGAGCTCAGTTTCCAAAATTCAAATATATGCATGTATGTATCTGTTGATATGTATGTATATGTGTACATATGCCTATGTGAATGCATGCATGCGTGTATGTAGGAACAATAGATAGATTCCCAGATGTTAAATATGTCTTCTCACCACTCTTACCACTCCCCCTTGCTCAATTCACCACCATCTTTTGCCTGGAGAATTAACAAATGCCTCCAAATTTGTCTCCCTGCTTCCTCTGTTGTCCACCCCCACTCCCATTTTCTGTTCTCTGCTAGCAGCCTGAGAGATCCTTTCAGAACACAGAGTCACATCATGTCACACACCTACTCAAATCCCTCCAGTCACATCCCATCCCATCCCATCCGGAACAGCATCCTGAGTCCTCATGACAGTCTGCAATTCCCTCCATGATCTTGGCCCTGCTAGTCTTTCCTCTCACTCCCTCTTCTCCAGCTACACTGGCCTCTTTGATGTTTTACTAACTCATCAGGCTTCACCATCTCTTAGGGCTTCGTGATGGCTATTCCCTCTCTCTGTAATACTTTTCTATCATAAATCTGCATTGCACAATTCCTCTCTTTATTCAAAGCTTCTCTCAAATCTCACCTCCTCGTAGAATCCTTCTCTGTCCACTAATAGAATTCAAGAGCCAGCATGTAACAGCTTGGAAGAAGCATTTGTGAGCTTCTGTTCCCATCTCTGTGTTCTGTGATGTCATATCAGTAGCTGGAATCAGCCATAGTGAGAATATACCATGGAATCGGAAAATGCTACAATCAGAGCACCTCCTACATTTTTTTTTTTAACCAGAGAGCATACTACCCTATCTCAAAGAACACATCTCTTAGCTATAAGTATTTTTCAATTGAATAAATAAATCAACAAATTGTGAACATAATTCCTATGCTTGAAAAGCTGAAACTTGCAAAGTGCTTTCAGTGACATGAACTCTGTGCTTGTTCATTCCTTTCTTTTTCCTTACGACCTCCCTATTTTCCTCAGTTGTTTTGTTGTTGTTGCTGTTGTTTTGGTTTGGTTTTTGGTTTTGGGTTTTTTCGTTTTTTTTTTTTTTTTGAAATGAAATCTCTCTCTGTCACCCAGGCTGGAGTGCAGTGGTGTGATCTTGGCTCATTGCAACCTCCACCTCCCGGGTTCAAATGATTCTCCTGCCTCAGCCCCCCAAATAGCTGGGACTATAGACGCATGCCACCATGCCCAGCTAATTTTTTGTTTTTTTAGTAGAGACAGGATTTCATTGTGTTAACCAGGATGGTCTCGATCTCCTGACATCATGATCCACCCTCCTTGGCCTCCCAAAGTGCTGGGATTACAGGTTTGAGCCACTGTGCCTGGCCTTTCCTCAGTTTTTATACTCCCAGGGCACCATTAATTTTCTTCTTCCCAAAATTCAAGTTTCCTTTCATGTCAATTACTGATGAGAATTCTCAAGTCCAGCTTTCTTGTCTCTCCAACATAAAGCTTGTGAGCTATTCAACTTCTAATATTATCCCATCACTTAGTTTTCTGACCTATCTCTTTGACAACTGAGTTCACACATTGGGCCCAGTTGCAATCCTTTATGGCAAAATTCTTTCAATCTATGTTCTGATATAATTCTTATCCACAAGTTCATGTCTCCTGAAATAAAGAAAATGAACCTGTGAAGATATAGAAGCAAGGAGGAGTAGAGGAGGTAGAAAATAGTCTATGAACTTGAAAAAGTTAGTCTGCTCAATTGTTTTTTAGTGGGGAGTGGGGTTGGTTTTTATAACTAAACCATATCTGTTCTCCTTAGTTTTCAGAATAAGACTCTCTTTTTCAACTTTCTGTGTCATCTGTTCCCCTCTCTAAGAAGTCATTGTGTGGTAGAGAATCCATGTTTTAAAAGCCATTGACCCCAAACCAGTGCTGTCAAGCTGTTTCTGTTAACAGACTTAACGTACACAGGAAAGAATGGCAAGAACACCTGCTTGATCCCCATGTTTCATTTCGGGGTCTCATAGGCAATCAATGCAGAGAACTAAGAAGTATGAAGGTAACTAACAAAGCATTTTTTGGATTCCCTTGTATCATGTCAGCAGAGTGTATAATTGCTGAGGTTTTCTGAAATGGGCAGCTCTCTGAGAATGACCATGCAGTCATAGAAATTTTTATTGTCACAGAAGCTAAAATGCAGACAATGACTCAAAGAAATGAATTATTTTATTCTGTCTTCCTACTTTGTTCCCAAATGGTGACATGTAAGAAATTAATCTATTGCATTTGGCATAATCTTATAAATATAAAAAGGAAATTTTTTGCTAATTTTATTAAAATTAATTGAACAGGAAATACAGGGGATTAGTTTTTCAAACTGAGCCATGTGACAACTAATAAATTGTACTGTCATTTCTTTTTCCAGCCTACAATCCCTCATATGTCTGGAATGGTCTCACGATTGAACAGGTGTTTTAATAATAGACTGGAATTTGCTTAAAAATATCTCCCTGAAATGTCCTTTTGAGGGACTTAGAGCTAAGACCCACATTATAAGAACATCAAATTGAAAAGCTGCTGATCTCAAGGAGACCTGTCTTTGGTTACAGGCAGAACAGGTGACAGCCAGAGGCTTGCTCGCAGGGGTGCTGAGAAAGCTCTCCTGGCCCCAAACGCTCCCCAACCTGTTTGGTAAAGCTTCAGATTGAACATGTAGAAATTTTTCTATGGCTTAATATTTGTGAAATATTTCTAAGCCAGATGAAATAGATTATTTTCATTCCTTGTGTATGTCTGTGTGTCGATGTATGTATCTACATATGTATCTGAGTGTGTATATTTTGTGTGTGTGTACATATGTATATCCATCCCTTTTCCAGAAAGACTAGATATCAGAAAACTAGATGAAGAGGCAGGGCGTGGTGGCTCACATCTGTAATCCCAGTACTTTGGGAGGCCAAGGTGGCCAGACTGCCTGAGCTCAGGAGTTTGAGACCAGCCTGGGCAACATGGCAAAATCCATTTCTACTAAAAAGTCAAAAAATTAACCAAGTGTAGTGGCGCATGCTTGTAGTGCCAGCTACTTGGGGGCTGGGACAGGAGAATTGCTTGAACCCAGGAGGCAGAGGTTGCAGTGATCCAAGATGTGACCCAAGACATGCCACGGCACTCCAGCCTGGACAACAGAGAAAGACTCTGACTCCACAAAACAAAACGCAAAACAACACAACACAACAGAAAACCAGAAGAGAACTTGAGGACCTAGAAGTCTGTGTGTCTGTGTGTGCGCTTGTATGCGATTATGTGTAGTTATGTATATGCATATGTGTATTCCATGTGGTATATGAGTCTGTTGTTTCTGTGTGTCTTTATATGTATGTGCATCTGTATATGTGGTGTATGAGTGTGTGTGTGTGTGTGTTTAGGTATATGTATGTGTGTGTGATGTGTGTGTTTGTGTGTCTGTGTGTGCTTATGTTGGTATATGCATGTGTCTCTGTGTGTTTATGTATGTGTATGTTTACCTATTTGTATGTATATATGCATGTATATGCGTGTGTTTATATGTGTGCACATAGTTCTATGTTTATGTATCTGTGTGTATCTGTGTGTATTCGTCTATATATGTGTGTGTGTCTCTGTGTTCATGTACAAGTATGAGTGTGTCTGTGTGTGGTATATGAGTGTGTCTGTGTATATGCCTGTATCATTTCCTTTTCCAGGAGCAGTTTTTGATTTTAGGAAACCAGATAACACCTTGATGACCGAGGCATTTTGATGCAGGACAAGAAAAAGAAACCTGTAGAAAGGGAGAAATGTTCATACTGCAGGACTTCAGCAGGATGAGAACGGGCTATTCCCCAAATAACTTCTCCCACTTCATTATTTTGCTTATATCCTCCCTGATAGTTGGTCTTTCAGAGTCTTTCAATGGTGATTTTCTAAGTTTTTATTTACAGACAGAAAACACCAAATAAAACAAAAAATATTCTAATCAGTGAATATGCACAAATTCAGGCAATTTCCTTTAAAATGTTTACTTTTTAGTAGTCCCAGCTACTTGGGAGGTGAGGCAGAGAGATAGCTTGAACCGGGAGGCAGAGATTGCAGTGAGCTGAGATCGTGCCACTGCACTCCAGTCTAGCAACAGAGAAAGACTCATTTGAAAAAAGAAAAAAGTTTACTTTTTATTCATTGTCATTTTATGAAATAGTCACTTGCTGACTACCCTACCTAAAACAACCGCCTTGGCACACACACTCCCTTCCAATCCTGCTTCAGTTTTCATTGATCACCACTCAATATTTGGTTGTTTGATTATTTATTGGGAGTCTTTGCCCTCAGAATGAGAACTCAATGAGGCAGCCACAGTGCCAGGAGGGGCACCACAGGCACATCTTGGGACCTTCAGAGTTCCAGCTTTCCTACTCCTTCCCCAGATTCCTGGCAAGACCCAGAGCCCCTAATTTAGAGAAGGAGGCACAACTGAAGAGAGGAAGATGGTCTTGGCTGTCCATGGACCCTCTGACCTTGAACTCATAGCAGCTCCAGGGCCGTTAGTCCAAGGGTCAGGGATTCCAAGAAGTTTTGCTGAGCAGGCAGAAGACATAGCATGAGGACATCCTGGAAACTGCTTACTCGTTTTGATCTAGAGGAAAAAGAGAGACTGAGGCATGGACCAAATTGTTTTATCATGGGCTCTGGAATCAGGCTCTCTAAAATTTAATACTAACATTTATGTCCTACAAGAATTTGGACAAGGTTCTTAACTTCTCTGTTCCTCAATTTTCTAATCTGTAAAATGGTGTAAAAATCTGTAAAGTCAAAAATGAGTACAGTTTATATTCGTTTGCTCTTAAAGGACTAAATGTATATGATGATTACAAGGCTTGGAACGTGTAAGCAGCCATCAATGGGTCGCTAGTGTTGTTATTATTACTACTGCTCAAATGTGTACTCGTAATCCTACTGCCACTCTTATCACACCTCACAGTGTGCTTGGACCTGGACAGATAGTTTATAGCTTTTAAATTCAATGGATGAACTAGATTGAGGCTCTGTTGTGCTTAAGATAGAGAGCAAAATGCTGTGGAAAAAATTGAACATGAAGAAAACATGGCCTGACATCTATTTATGATCCAGCAGGGGTTGGAAGACAGACAAAAACCCAAACCAAACCAAACCAAAGCAAAGGCACTATCTGATAAATATTGTAGGAAAGATATAAACAAAGGGTTGCGGGCCCTCTGGAAGACAAAGCACTTTCAGCTGGAGGTTCATTTATAAGGGGAGAGGCCCAAATTCGGGGTGGGAGCAGGGCGCAGTGAAAGATCAGTGGAAGGAAAGGTGAGTGGAAAAAGACATTTCAGAGACAGTCACAAATCTGTTACACAGGAGACGACAGAAAATGTGAAGGAAAACGTCCTATATTTAAAGCCAGGAAATCTAGGAGGGGGTTAACAGAAGATAATAATAATAATAATAACAAAGCAAGAAAAGCTTTTTGGTGAAGAAAAAGGATGCTTGCTCATCTTAGTGAACACTAGACAAGCCACTTATGAGCATACTCTTAATTGAATTTTTGCCTTGGCCAAGTTCTCCAGCATAAGACGTGTATGTATAGGATTGTGTATCTTATCCATCTCAGTTTCAATGTTCACTGGTCATTTTGGCACTGGGTTTTCCCCCCTTCTAATTATATCGCCTATAGAAACAGTCATCAGTGATTTTCTTCACTGTAAGAGCTTATCATGCTCTATGAATAAAAAAGCAAATTCCCCTACATTTCTCCCTAGCCCAACTGAAAGTCATCAATAACCCCAGCAAACCCAAAGTAACAAGTGAGATGTTTTAAAGCCAGTCAAATAATGCTTGCCATAGATCACACCTGCTACTTCGTAACAGATGTTTGTGTGGCTGTGATTTACTGGGGAAAAATTCACACTCAGTAGCCCTTGTACTTCCACTTCCAACTGTGTTGTAGCTATTGTTAGTATTTTGGCCCAGAATAGAAGACATATCGTAGAAATACCAGCTGGCTCCCGTGTAAGACACTCAAGTTAATTTTTCTCTGAAGACTCTGCTCCTTTGTTCATCTGGACTAATTATTTTTGTGTTTATCAAAACAAAAGGGCATATTGCAGAAAAGAGAAACGAAGTTACATTAATCTTCTGCACAAGCCTTTTGGGCCATGGTGAAGGAAAATTAGGGGCCTTGGCAGTACTCAGACCCCATATTCTAGTATCAAAAGATGTTAGCACCTGCGGTGAGTACAGTTTAGAGAAATGCCCCTGAGAGCAATTTAAGTGCACCCTTAGAATTACCCTATACAGCAGATGTAGCTGAATGTGTTTCAGGTTAGGGACTGCAGGAGTAGCCAACTCAGAGATCCATTGCTTGTCTTTGAGGAACATTTGAGCCCTCAACCCACCTATGGAACATGGACCAAACAAGGGATTAAGGCTCTGAGTTTTAGGGTGGATGCAGGTTTCCAGGCAGAGGTTGTTAAGGGGAAGGTGTTAAGTGAATTCTACGTGAACTGCATGCTGTTTGCTAGCAGTTGTGGTTTTTTTGCTGCCCAGCCTGGGCCATGTAGTTATGTTGTCCGGCCCACCACCACTGGACCATTTATGTACATTAGGTAATTCTCCCATCCAGCTTGCCACCACTGGACTCTCTCCCCTGTATCTAAGTCCTGAATAAAACCCCATGTCACCTTTGTTGGCTCTGGGTCTCATCTTCGGCATCTTGAACCTGATGCCTTCCTATTGAGGTTAATAGGGGTTGGGCACAACAGTGAGGCCTAATCCCCACAATTTATGGATGGAAAATGGGACGAAATGGTGAAATGACTAGTGCAAGTTTATTCAGTGCATTAAAGGGAACCCCAAGCATAGAATCTGGGTTTCTTGCACTCAGGAATCTTAGCACCAAAAAGAAGAGAAAAACCTGGAGGAGAGGGAGGAAGAAGGATGCCTGTAATATAGCATGATCATTTCCAGGTGCTGAGCCCAAGTGTGGCTGAGAGCATGGTGACCCCAGACCACCAGCAGTCTGAGGCAACATCCGCATGTGCTGGGCCAGGGAATCCCAACAGAATCCTCAGGCAGATGGTTTCTCTTTCCATGGAGCAGTGAATGTAGGTTAGGAAAAGTGGCTGGACAATTTAACAGCACAATTTTTCTACCACCTTTTAAAGCAATCCATGTCCTTCCTAAGATCGTGTTTCTAAATGCAGGCTGCTGAGGGCCCTGTTCACTCTCTGCAGTTACACTGCATTTTTAAAAATTGAGGTAGCAAATTGGAAGTTCCTGAAGTATCTGTTAAGAACCTTCACCATCCCTGAATTAAATGGATCTGAGAGTAGTCAAGTCAGGGTTCTTTGCCCTTCTCCCTTAGGAGATTAATGCAGGGGCACACGTCTGTCTGTGCGACCAGCATTGACCCTTTATTCTTATTCTCCCTCCTCTCTATCCCACCTCTTCCCTTCTGTGACCTGTTGAATTTAGCTTCTAGGGCTTTACCTCTCCCTCTGAAGGAGAGGGTTATTATAAAACCAGGGAAGGAATGGAGAAAAGAAAGACGAGAGGTCTAAACAAACTCTCCCTGCATTCCAATTTTTTTCTCCACGAACTCCTCATTAACTTTCAAATGATCATGAGCAAATATGAGCAACGTGCAAAGGTATTATTAACCTTCTTCAGAGCACACGCAGGCAACTTAATAGAACACAGCTGCTAACTCTATCAGTGTCTGTAGAGACCAAAAAGACCTAACTCTTTAGGTATTTGGGGGTTTGGCTATGACCACGGTCTCTTGTTATATTGCTATTGAGGAAGACAGAAGTTGTTTCTTCTTTCAGATTAATGTCTCCTAATTCCTAGTCTATTTCCCTATAATGCGCTAGATGTTCTCAAGGATGAATTTCTAAAGACATGAACTGACCTTAACATCTCTTCTTGTGATAAAATTGAAGTTGCCTGTATCATGACAATGATAATCTTTTGTTTTAAGGCAGAGCTGAGTAATTCACTTGGATGTGGACTTTAGTTCTGTTAATAAGAAAACCAGACTAACTGCTTAATTCACCATCAAAAAAAAAAAAAAAAAAACACCATAATGAAACTGGCTTATTCTCCACTAAGTGAAAGCAAATTTCCGATTTTATACCTATGATTGTACTAGCTGGTCCACTTGATTACTTTAGCAATAACAGAAGAAGCAAAATGTAGGTTTGCAGAACTGGTGAGCCTTCCTCATAAAAGATTAAATCAGCCTATTGTTCTATTCACTGTGTAAGGGTTTTATATGTGTTTTCTTTTCGAGATATTAAGTCAGGATTCAGTGTCATTTCTGAGCTCTCTCAAATTACTTATCAGGGTTGTGTGCCCTTCAAATGTCAATATCCCTTGTGGCAAATTAAAGATGGCCACCAAATCTTTGTCTCCCTCTTTATAGGAAGTGAAATCCATTCCCCTATCCTGGAATCTGGGTTGACCTTGTGACTTGCTTTGACCAATAGAATGAGGCATTTTCATCGTTCTTTCTGGGAATAGCCTTAGCCAGATCCAGGAATTCACAAACTGTCCTTTCTTACTTCCATGTTACCATAAGCAACAATTTCACTTGTTATAGCGCGATTACATAACTTGAGTCCTCTTTTCTCTTAACTTCCCAAAACAATGTTTTCACTGCCTTCATAACGTCACAGTCTCCTTGAGAGCTTTCCAGCTTCCTCCTGCAGCAGTTCCATACTCATGACTGCCCTGTTTTGTCACGGCAGCCACACGCTACTAACGCCAATTCTGTTTTGCTTATTTACTACTATGGAATGAACTACTCCAAAGCTTAAAACATGAATGTGCTTATTATCTCTTACAAATCATGGGTTGACTAGATTCTGCTTGGTGGTTTTCCTGCTCCATGTAATTTTCTATGAGAGCTTGATTGGGCTGGAAACGCCAAGATGCACTCCCTCTCCCCCACCATACTCACCCAGTCCCCATAGCTGGCAGGTGATGCTGGGTTGTCAGTCAGAAACTCAACTGGAACTATCTATCAGGGCCATATGTATATGGCATCTCCATGCAGCTTGGAATTCTTCCAGCCAAGAGGAAGATTCCAACAGGACGTATTCCAAGAGTAAGTGTTCTAAGGGGGAGAAAATGGAAAACTTCAGTACCCTTAATAAGCTAGCCATACTGGGAGTATAAAAACTGAGACAAATAGGGAGGTTGTAAGAAAAAGAAAAGAAATAAACAAAAAGAGCTTATAATGTCTCTGAAAGCACTTTGCAAATTTCAACTTTTCAAGTACAGAAATTATATTCACAATTTATTTATTCAATCAGCAAATACTTAGGAGCTAATAGATGTGCTCCTTGAGATAGGGTGGTATGCTCCCTGGAAAAAATAAAGTAGGAGGAATTCTGATTTGTAGTATTTTCTGATTCCATGGTGTACTCCCACTATAGCTGGTTTCAGCTACCAATGAGACATCACTGAATACAGTGTCATACAGAGATAGGAACAGAAACTCACAAGTGCTTCTTCAGAGCTGGTACATGCTGGCTCCAGAATTCTATTAGTGGACAGAGAAGAATTCAATAGGAGTTGAGATTTGAAAGAAGGTTTGAATAAAGGGAGGATTGTGCAATGCAAATCTGTGATAAATATATATATCCCAGATAATATATATATTATTGACATATAAATACATATTTATCATCTATATATGACAAATATGTATTCGTATGTCAATTGTATATATTCCAGAGAGAGGGAATAGCCATTGCAGAGTTCTGAGATAGCCATGGCTGCTGAGTTAGAGGAACATAAAAGAGGCCAGGCCAGCATACCACAACATCATTTTGGCCACATCCATTAGGCTAAGGCATAAGCATCACAGTTCCAGGGGAAGGAACTAAACTCTACTCACTGGTGAAGAATTTGTGGGCCCCTTTAATCCACCTCAACCTTCAAATATTACTCTCCTCTGGATTGGTATTCCGTAGTTCATGGACCCCTTTCTCCTCTCTTTTTTCTCTCCTTTATTTCATGCTTTCCCTTTCCAAATTAGCAATCCAGACACTTGCTGGTTCTTAACAGTATCTAGTTATATCATTTCCACTAACTTTCTAGATACAAGATTACACTTAAAAATTTAAGATATTAATCACGAAACACTACCATGGTAATTGCTGAAGGTAGTATCTCTACCTTTGTACACACTATGTTTTCCCTGGTAAAAAGTAAGACAAGAGGGTAAATATTAGGCACTGGGATGTACTCTTAATAATCTTGCAGCACCTAGCTGACTTAAAACACTATTAGCTGCTTCATAATTTTGTATAAAAAGTCTTCAAAGTCCTAGAATACACATAATTTAGACAGGGTCACAGGGAACTTAATTAAATGCATGAATTTACCTGGTTTGATAATATGGGAGGAGGACACAGTTCTTTTTTTAAATTGTACTTGGGGCTCTGGGGTGCATGTGCACATCCTGCATCCTGTAGGATTGTTCCATAGGTACATACCTACCATTGCGATTTGTTTTCTCCATCCCTCCCACCACCCCCTCCCATCATCTACATCGGGCATTTCCCCCAGTGTTAGGTGTTATCCTTTCCCATCCTCACCACCCACCCCCTCCTGTTCCTCCCCTCCCCAACCTCCCCTCCACACCCCCACCTAGCCCAGTGAGTGTTGTTCTCTTCCCTGAGCCCAAGTGTTCTCATTGTTCATCATCCTCCTATGAGTGAGAACATGCGATGTTTGGTTTTCTGTTCTTGTGTCAGTTTACTGAGAATGATGGTTTCTAGATTCATCCATGTCTTACAAAGGACACAAACTCATCAATTCTTATGGCTACATAGTATTGCATGGTGTATATGTGCCACATTTTATTTTTCCAGTCTATCATCGATGGGCATTTGAGTTGGTTCCAGGTCTTTGCTATCGTAAATAGTGCTTCAACAAATATACATGTTCATGTGTCTTTATAATAGAATGATTTATAATCCTTTGGGTATATACCCAGTAATGGGATTGCTGGGTCAAATGGAATTTCTATTTCTAGATCCTTGAGGAATCGCCACACTGTCTTCCATAATAGTTGAACTAATTTACACTCCCACCAACAGTGTAAAAGTGTTCCTCTTTCTCTACATCCTCTGCAGCAACTGTTGTCTCCAGATTTTTTAATGATTGCCTTTCTAACTGGTGTGGGATGGTGTCTCAATGGGGTTTTGATTTGCATTTCTCTAATGACTAGTGATGATGAGCATTTTTTATATGTTTGTTGGCTGCATAAACGTCTTCTTTTGAAAGTGTCTGTTCATAATCCTTTGCCCACGTTTGAATGGGTTTGTTTTTTTTCTTGTAAATCTACTTTAGTTCTTTGTAGATTCTGGATATTAGCCCTTTGTTAGATGGGTAGATTGCAAAATTTTTTTCTCATTCTCTTGGTTGCCAGCTCACTCTAATAATTATTTCTTTTGCTGTGCAGAAGCTCTGAAGTTTAATTAGGTCCCATTTGTCTATTTTGGCTTTTGTTGTCATTGCTTTTGGTGTTTTAGTCATGAAGTCCTTGCCTATGCCTATCTCCTGAATGGTTTTGCCCAGGTTTTCTTCTAGGGTTTTTATGGTGCTAGTTCTTATGTTTAAATCTTTAATCTATCTTGAATTAACTTTTGTGTAAGGTGTAAGGAAGGGATCCAGTTTCAGCTTCCTGCATATGGCTAGCCAGTTTTCCCAACACCATTTATTAAACAGGGACTCCTTTCCCCATTGCTTGTTTTTGTCTGGTTTGTAAAAGATTAGATGGTTGTAGCTGTATGGCATTGCTTCCAAGTCCTCTGTTCTGTTCCATTTGTCTATATCTCTGCTTTGGTACCAGTACCATGCTGTTTTGATTACTGTAGCCTTGTAGCATAGTTTGAAATCGGGTAGCATGATGCCTCCAGCTTTTTCTTTTTGCTTAGGATTGTCTTAGCTATGTGGGCTCTCTTTTGGTTCCATGTGAAGTTTAAAGTGGTTTTTTCCAGTTCTGTGAAGAAGGTCAATGGTAGCTTGATGGGGATAGCATTGAATCTATAAATTACTTTAGGCAGTATGGCCATTTTCACAATATTGATTCATCCTAACCATGAACATGGAATGTTTTTCATCTGTTTGTGTCCTCTCTCATTTCCTTAAGTAGTGTTTTGTAGTTCTCCTTAAAGAAATCTTTTACATACTTTGTTAGTTGTATTCCTAGGTATTTTATTCTCCTTGTAGTAATTGTAAATGGGAGTTCACTTATGATTTGCCTCTCTGTTTGTCTGCTGTTGGCATATAGGAATGCTTGTGATTTCTGCACAGTGATTTTGTATCCTGAGACTTTGCAAAAGTTGCTTTTCAGTTTGAGGAGGTCTTGGGCTGAGATGATGAGATCTTCTAAATATACAATCATGTTGTCTGCAATTAGGGACAAATTAATTTCTTCTTTTCCTAATTGAATGTCTTTATTTCTTTTTCTTGCCTAATTGCTCTGGCTAGAACTTCCAATACTGTATTGAATAGGAGTGGTGAGAGAGGGCATCCTTGTCTAGTGCCAGTTTTTAAAGGGCCTGTAGTTTTCTTTTTTAGTTGGGACCCAGTTCTTAAAATGTTCAATTGTCAAAACCTTAGGAAGCATACCTGTGCAATTACAGATAGAAACAGAAATATTTGAAGTAAAATAAATGTACTTGATAGAGATTTTATTATAAAGGCTAATCTTTGAGCTAGTTCAAATATTGAGACTTAAAATGCCCTGCATAATATGCAAGATCTGATATGTGTTATTTCTGTATCCTGCTTAAGAATACTGTGTGGGATGCCATAAACACCACAATGGCATTATCTGTTATTATCAGCAGTGGCAGCAACAAGAAATGTCCTAGCTGACACTGGCTTCTGTGGTTCAGTATAGGACCTTATTTTTGAATGCAGTCATGTAACAACAGAAGACACAGGACAAAGACAGTGACCACAAAAGACCCAGTCTTAAACAAAGAAACATATCGCCCTATGACTTTCATCCAAGTCCCAGGAACAAAGTCTTGATAGGTTGATATTCCCTGCTGTGAAGTCTTCTTGCCAGTTTTAGTATGTTTAACTCATAAGCTTATTTAGTCAACAGAAAAATCAATTGAAAAAACAAAACAGCAACAACAACAACAACAACAAAAAACAGTGGCTCTCGCCTGTAATCTCAGCACTTTGGGAGGCTGATGAGGGAAGATCAAGAGATCAGGAGTTCAAGACTAGCCTAGCAAACATAGTGAAACCCCATCTCTACTAAAAATACAAAAAATTAGCTGGTGTGATAATGGGTACCTGTATTCCCAGATACTTTGGAGGCTAAGACAGGAGAATCACTTGAAGCTGGGAGGTGATGGTTGCAGTGAGCAGAGATCACACCACTGCACTCCAACCTGGGCAACAGTGCAAGAGTCTGTCTCAAAAAAAAAAAAAATCATAGGCATATTGAGAATCACTGACCTGCTTCTCCAAAGAGCCTGTGTCTTCAGGTCTCTTTTGCACCAGAAAGTTGCCATTGCCCTTGGATATTTTTCTATTTTGAGTTTACAATCCCAGATGGTAAGTTCACAGTGAATTGGAGCCTAGATAATTGCAGTTTTCTTTTATTTATTTGTTTGTTTATCTCCTCTCTTAGAATGCAAGCTTTCTGAGGTCAGAGCCAGTATCTGTCTTGCTCTCCATTGTACCTCCAGTGTCTAGAACAGTGCCTGACATGTTTGCTGAATGATTACATGCTGAATTACTGAGTTTACTAATGTTCTGGGTTCAAAGAACCTCTTTGGGTAATGTCAAGAATCACTTCACAAAATGGGTGAATATCATCTTTATTTATTTACCATCTGGGTTTCCAAAGTTGATGGTAGACATCATCTTATACATCTTACATGGTGTTACTTGAATAGGGACCATTTCTGTTTGGATACAGCACACCTCACAAATACTCAGGAGGCATGTCATCAATTCAGTGGTTCTTAATGTATTCTGGCATGGACTCTACGTATTTTGCAAGAAAGTTTTATTTTATTTTAAGAGAACTCTACTCAAAATCATTTTGATCTCAAATTTAGTAAAGGTTTAGATTAGGTAAAATCTAGTATGCACCCAAAACTTTGTCATGAAAAGCATATGCATTTATATTTATTTTTATATATGTAAACACATATACTGTACTAATATAGATGTTTGTGTACATATATATGTATACACACATTTAAAACTATTCTATCCTTCTACCTACATTCTCCCAAGAAATGTTGTTTTTAAAGTGATTAATTAATTTACATCTGGAGTGATACACATACATAACATTTGAAAAACTATCAAAAATTCAAAGCATGGCACAGCCTTTTTAAAACACACTAGCAATAAAGTTGTATATAACACAGCCATTGGCATCATTTCAATTTGTTTGTAGCTATTAATGTTAATTACTGGTGTATTAGTCTGGTTTTACACTGCTGATAAAGACACACCCAAGACTGGAAAGGAAAATAGGTTAAATCGAACTTACAGTTCCACGTGACTGGAAGCCTCAGAATCATGGCAGGAGGTGAAAGGCACTTCATGGTAGTTGCAAGAGAAAATGAAGAAGAAGCAAAAGTGGAAACCCCTGATAAACCCATTAGATCTCATAAGACCTATTCACTATAACGAGAATAGCACAGGAAAGACCAGTGCTCATAATTCAGTTACCTCCCCCTGGGTACCTCCAACGACACATGGGCATTCTAGGAGATATAATTCAAGTTGAAATTTGGGTGAGAACACAGCCAAATCATATCATTCCGCCCCTGGACCCTCCAAATCTCATGTTCTCCCATTTCAAAACCAATCATGCCTTCCCAACAGTCCCCCAGAATCTTAACTCATTTCAGCATTAACCCAAAAGTCCACAGTCCAAAGTCCTCATCTGAGACAAGGCAAGTCCCTTCTGCCTATGAGCCTGTAAAATCAAAAGAAAGCTAATTACTTTCTAGATATAATGGGGGTATAGTTACTGGGTAAATACAGCTTTTCCAAATGAGAGAAATTGGCCAAAACAAAGGGGTTACAGGGCCTATGCAAGTGTGAAATCCAGCAGGGCAGTGAAATCTTAAAGCTCCAAAATGATCTCCTTTGACTCCAGGTGTCACATCCAAGTCATGCTGATACAAGAGGTGGGCTCCCATGGTTTTGGACAGAGTTCCCAGTACAGACTCTGTGTGGGGGCTCTGATCCCACATTTCCCTTCCACACTACCCTAGCAATGGTTCATCATGAGGGCTCCACTCCTGCAGCAAACTTTTGCCTGGGCATCCAGGTGTTTCCATACATCTTCTGAAATCTAGGCAGAGGTTCCCAAACCTAAATTCTTGACTTTTCCAGCAGGCTCAACAACACATGGAAGCTGCCAAGGCTTGGGGCTTCTACCTCGGAAGCCACAGCCTGAGCTGTACATTTGCCTCTTTTAGCCACAGCTGGAGCAACTGGAACACAAGGCACCAAGTCCCTAGGCTGCACACAGCACAGGGACCCTGGGCCTGGCCCACGAAACCACTTTTTTCTCTGAGGCCTCCTCGTCTGTAATAGGAGGGGCTGCTGTGAAGGTCTCAGATATGCCCTGGAGACATTTTCCCTGTGGTCTTGGGAATTAACATTAGACTCCTTGCTACTTATGCAAATTTCTGAAGCTGTCTTAAATTTCTCCTCAGAAAATGGGTTTTTCTTTTCTACTGCATAGTCAGGCTGCAAATTTTCTGAAGTTTTACGTTCTGTGTCCCTTTTTAAAGGGATGCTTTTTAACAGCACCCAAGTCACCTCTTGAATGCTTTACTCCTTAGCAATTTCTTCTTCCACCAGATACCTTAAGTCATTTCTCTCAAGTTCAAAGTTTCACAAATCTCTAAGGCAGGGGTAAAATGCCACCAGTCTCTTTGCTAAAACATAACAAGAGTCACCTTGACTCCAGTTCCCAACAAGTTTCTCATCTCCATCTGAGACCACCTCAGCCTGGACCTTTCTGTTCACATCACTATCAGCATTTTTGTCAAAGCCATTCAACAAATCTCTAGGAGGTTCCAAACTTTCCCACATTTTCCTGTTTTCTTCTGAGCCCTCCAAACTGTTCCAGCCTCTGCCTGTTATCCAGTTCCAAAGTTGCTTCCACATTTTTTGGTATCTTTTTCAGCAACACCCTACTCTGCTGGTACCCATTTACTGTATTAGTCTGTTTTCAAGCTGCTGATAAAGACATACCTGAGACAAGGAAGAAAAAGAGGTTTAATTGGCTTACACGTCCATATGGCTGAGGAGGCCTGAGAATCATGGTGGGAGGAGAAAGGCACTTCTGACATGGTGGCAGCAAGAGAAAATGAGGAAGAAGCAAAAGCAGAAACCTCTGATAAATCCATCACTTCTCTTGAGACTTATTCACTGTAACGAGAATAATAGCATGAGAAAGATTAGCCCCAATAATCTAACTACCTCCCCCTGGGTCCCTCCCACAACACATGGAAATTCTGGGAGATACAATTCAAGTTAAGATTTGGATGGGGACACAGCCAAACATACCAACTGGTAATATTTTTAGTACTTTATAGTTTGAAAAGTACTTTCACAATGTCATTGCCCTTTTGGTCTTCACTGTAACTTCATATCTAATATATTGTTTCTGTTCCAATAAAACCACGTCTATGGCATTATTTCTGTTCTTCATATAAAAAAATAAGGATTGGGTATTTTGATTTTTTCTGCGAATTATCTGTCATTCTTGCATATTTAAATGTCAGAGGTGTCCTAATTACCTCTAAAGCCCTTTGAAAAGTTTTTATTATTTTTTGCATTTATTTATTCATTTTAAATTTTAATTTATTTTAGATTCAGGGGGTACTTGTGCGTATTTGTTACATGGGTATATCGAGCACTGGTAGGGATTGGGCTTCATATGTACCCATTACCCAAATTGCAAACATTGTATCTGAAGGGTAATTCTTTAACCTTCACCTTCCTCCCACTCTACTTCCTTCTGGAGTCCCTAGTGTCTATAATTTCCATCTTTATGTCTGTATTTACCCATTGTTTAGCTCCTACTTGTGAGTGAGAACATTTGATATTTGATTTTTTGTTTGTTTGTTTCTGAGTTAGTCCTCTTAGGCTAATGGCCTTCAGCTCCATCCATATCTCTTCAAAGGACATAATTTCATTATTTTTAATGGCTATGTAGTATTTCATGGGGTGTATATATCACGTTTTCTTTATCAAGTCAACTACTGATGTGCATTTAGCTTGGAATTATGACTTTGCTATTGTAAGTAGTGCTATGATGAACATATGAGTGTAGGTGCCTTTTTATGCAATTTTTTTTTCCCTTTGGTTAGACACCCAATAGTGAAATTGCTGTGTCAAATGCTAGTTTTATTTTTAGTTCTTTGAAAAATCTCTCCACACTGTTTTTCGTAGATGTTGAACTAATTTATATTACCACCAACAGTTTACAAGCATTCCCTTTTCTCCACATTCACACCAACATCTGTTGTTTTTTTGCCTTTTTAGTAATAGCTATTCTGAATGGTGTGAGATGATATCTCATTGTGGTTTTTATTTGCATTTCTTTGATAATTAGTGATGTTGAACACTATTCATATATTTGTTGGCTGCTTGTATTTCTTCTTTTGAGAAATATCTCTTCTTGTCCTTTGCCCAGTTTTTAATGAGGTTGTATTTTTCTTGTTGAGCTATTTGAGTTCCTTGCACATTCTAGATATTAGTTCTTTGTCAGATGCCTAATTTGCAAATATTCTCTCCTATTTAGTAGGTTATCTGTTTACTCTGTTGATTTTTTTCTGTGCAGAAGCTTTTAAGACCCATTTATCTATTTTGTTGTTGTCATTGTTGCATTTACTTTTGGAATCTTCATTATAAACTATTTTGCTAGGCCAATGTCCAGAATATATTTTCCTGGATTTTCTTCTCGGATGTGTTATAGTTTCAAGTCTTATGTTTAAATTTTTAATCCACTTTGAGCTGATTTCTGTATATGATGAGAGCGACAGGGGTCCAGTTTTATTCTTCTGCATGTGGCTAGTCTTCCCAGCACCATTTATTGAACAGGGAGTCATTTCCCTCATTGTTTACTTTTGTTGGCTTTGTTCAAGATCGGTTAGTTGTAGGCATGTGGCTTTACTTCTGGGTCCTCTATTCTATTCCGTTGATCTATGTGTCTATTTTTGTGCCAGTATCACACTATTATAGTTATTCTAGCTTATGGTATAATTGGAAATGAGGCAATGTGATGTCTCTGGGTTTGTTCTTTTTACTTAGGACTGCTTTGGCTGTTCGGACTCTTTTTTTTGGTTCATCTGAACTTCAGGATTGTTTCTTCTAATTCTGTGAAAAATGACGTTGGTAATCTGATAGGGATTGCGTTCAATCTGTAGATTGCTTTGAAAGCTCCTTTTTAAAAAGCATGATTTGTTCATGTTATCAGACCCTCCATGTGTCAGGAGAGATTTTAACCTTCCTGGAGGTTACTGTCATTTGGAGGCAAATGCCAGGTGGACTAAACAGGGTTAAATACTACTGACTGCTTAGACTATAGAAGAATGAAGAACTCCTATGACTCAGTTTTCTTTTTCATTCAGAACAAGTTTTTAATCATTTCACCCCTCTAGAATTCACATCTGTTCATGACATAATGCTGTGGGTCAGCCTGGGCTCTGTCAAAATGAAGTCCGTATTACCAAATCCCAAATTACTGTATGTTTTACTAACCGGTTTTATAGACTAGACATTTCACTCAGGCAGAAAGGAATTCCCACTGCACTTGAGGGGTAGCAGAGTCTTGAGAACAGGCTACTGGTTCTGTTTGGCTCTGTCCAGGCATACTGAAGACAAAAGGGCAGAATAAATTTGGTGAAAGACGAAATTACAAAACAAGCCAGCTTCTCAGCTTCTTGATTTTAATTCACTCTTATCTGTGAATATTATCATCTTTTACTAGGTTGTAGCAAACACTTCAAATCTAAAAATAAATCTTCTTAAAGCCAAAAAAGCCAAAGTCCTGACTTCAGAAGAGAGGGAGAATATGCTTCCCGCTACTACACAAAAGAGAGGAAGTCCCAGTTCTGTTTTTTAAAAATACCTTTTATCCACAAAATTCTGCAGAATTAATGTAAATGTTCTACGTCATTTAATGTATCTTTCCCTCTGGATTTACTTAGCAAAAATCACACCAAAATATGCATTTTTAAAGTTAACCCTGTCAACTTAGTCACGATTCTAGGTAAAATTGTACACCATCAGTGACGCCGAAGGAAATTAAAGGAGATGCAAGACTAACGATATTACATCAAAATTCAAGGCCATTTACACACATGTTTATTCATGCATTAAAAAAATACCAGTAGTATTTAGGTGTGTTTAAGTTTGTGCTTAATAATGGTCTCAGAATTAGGGCCCAAGATCTTTTCCTGCTATAATTTTGTTTGCTCATTCATCTATTTCTTTATACACCAGGTCATTAGTTACTGCCAGTCTAGTATATATCAGGTACTCTTCTAGGCACAGAGGATACAGCAGAGAATATGAGAGAAAAATTCTCCTACCTTCTTACTAAGACAATTAATAAGTAAACAAACGTGACACCATTTCAGGTAGAAAAAAGTGCTAAGAAAAAACAGAAAGCAAGAGTAAGAGTATAGAAAGTGAGTAAACTGGAGTGCTTTTCTAGGTCTGGTCAAGAAAGCTGTCTGAGAAGGCAGCATTTGAACAAAGGGCACAGACTTAGTCTATTTGCTGGAAAACGCTACAGAATGTCATGTATGGGTCAGCAAATGGACACAATACACTGATATTGACACCCAGTCCCCAGGGCTATTTTTCTTAGTCACCAGGACCTCTCTAGGTACTTTCCCTTGAAAAAAGGCTTTATGATGAGAGAAGAAAATTTAAAGTGCAAAAACTCAAAACAGGCAGCAAATAGGATGCAATTGTTGAGTCTGCCCTGGGTACTTGCACTCCACAGATTGTCCTCTAGGTCAGCTGCCCAGGGATTTAATGTGTCAGAGCACTTGGGACATGTGCTACAAAAAAAAAAAAAAGGCTATAGTATCCCTGTCTCCAAAAATTTATCATTCACATCCAAGACTAGTAAGAGAAAACAACCCTTGTGTGATGTAAGGACATTTTATTTGACTTTATGATGGTCTTTTAAGGACATTTTATTTGACTTTATGTGTAATAATAATCTCACACCTTCAGAAGCATCAAAGAATATCATCAAAGAGACATGGTCTGGAAACACATTTGATCTCTCAGTCACCTTCTTTCCCTCTTCCTCTGTTAACAGAACCCCTTCCTCCTGTGGGAATACCATTCCCTGTGGGTCATGTAGAGCTAAACCCACGTCCTGTCACCACAGTGATTTTTTTTTACCCAGTCAGCTTATTCATCCCTCAAATAAATCAATTATTGAGGGATGAGCAGGTAATACAAACCAGAGTCATTACAATTCTCAGTAGAATGTTTCTTTCGGAGCTATTAGAAAAATCTTTTTTTACCTCAGACTGAAAAAGCTGAAAAGATGCAAGTGTGCCACTGTCAATCACTATTCATGATCACCATTGAAGAGAAAGTGTTGACATTAGAAGAAAGAGACAGAATCCCTATGACAACATTTGTGAATCCCTAGATCCAGCTAGATATGAAGACATATGTACCCACAGATGTACCAGGTTCATGAATCAATACATCCTTGGTTTTGCTTAAATAAGTTTGAGTTGGACTACTGTCATGAGTAATTTAAAAAGACTCACATAAGGACAACCATGGGTCCACAGAGAATCTATAAGCAATGACAAGAAATATATCAGGGGTATCAGGTACTGGCAAAAGTCAAGGAAGTGTGCCATCCTAGAAAGCAGAGGAAAGGCTATAAGGAAGAAGAGAATCACAGTTGTCCACAGTCACATGTAAGGTGCCCAGGGAAGTCTTGTAATGAAAGAAAAGAAATGGTGGTGAGTGGTTTTCCAGGTGTTCTGACAAGGGTCCTTCCCAAAAAGTTGCTGTTATTTTATTATCCCTATTAGATTGTATCTAGGCAGATTAATGTAACCTAGTCAACTGGATTTTATTATTGCATATAAACACTTTATTTGATAGTGTTTTATTTATTTACATTTTATTTAATACTTTATTTAGCATTTATATAAACACTTTACTTAAAATTTTCGGAGCCAGCGAGAAACAAGTCCTGAGGTACGACATTGATTCAGCACACGTTCAACAAATGCCAATTTTGTGCTAGGCCTATCTGAGGCAGGTATTGAAAACAGAAGGATAAGATTATTGGCTTCAGTATCATACCTCTTTTAACTTGAGTACTGAGAGGTTTCTTTTCAGGGAATCAGACAACAAGAACAAAACGTTTCCTGAAGCATGAACATAAAAGCAATGAGGTAACTGACCTCCTTCTGTAAATGTATGTTGTGGGGGTGGAATTAAGTATTTTTTATAGCAGTTTTGGATTCACAGCAAAATTGAAAGGAATATTTCCCTTGCCCCCACACATGCACAGCCTCTACCACTATCAACATCCCCCACTAGAGTAGTACATTTGTACAACCGATGAACCTACATTGATGCATTATTATCACTCAAAGTCCATAATTTACATTCAGGTTCAGGCTTGGTGTTGTATATTCTGTGGGTTTAAACAGACATATAATGCCATGTATCCATCACTATAGTATCATACAGGGTAGTTTCACTGCCTTAAAAATCTTCCGTGTAAATGTGTGTTGTGGAATATTTTTAGCACAAGCTGGAGGCACCAGCTGTTCATCCCCCTTACTCTGGATGCTGCCCTGCATCAGTTCCCAACCACTGATGGCAGGTGCAAGGCAGGTGGCTCCTCACTAGGGTGGGTGCAAGGCACAGCAGTCCCGAGGCTCTTTCCTTGATAAAGAGATGATTGCCCTCTTTCCAAAATGGCTTATATTGAAAGATTTGCTAAACACAATAACATTAGCAATAATAAATGTTTTTTACATGATGTAACATGAATATTTGAATGAGAAATAGCATAAATCAAGGAGGCACCCTTTAAGCATGCCTCCCCCCGCCCCCACCACCACCCTCTGAATCTTTTCCTTCCCCTTGCCTCCAGGTTTGTTAGAGCTACTGCCCTTCATTAAGTATGTGGGGATTTGAGGTAGAAAACATATGTCTTAGTCCATTTTGTATTGCTATAGCAAACACCACAGGCTGGGTAAAATGAATTTATTTTTCACCATTTAGAGGCTAGGCAGTCTGATATGAAGGTGACACCATGTGGCAACAGGCTTCATGCCACATCATCCCATGGTGGAAGGTGGAAGGGAAAGACAGCATGAGACAGCAAGAGTGGAACTTACAGCCTCAGGTCCTTTCATAATTGGCATTAATCCATTCGTGAAGATAGAGTCCTCATGACTTAAGCTCCTCCATTAAGCCCCACCTCCCAACAATGTTGCATTTGGGATTGCATTTCTAACACATGAACTTCAAGAGAAATATTCAAACCATAGCAGTGTACCTGCCAAGATTTATACAACAAAGGGCAAAGGAATAGTTAAAAAAATGAATGGGAAAGATGTTGCTGTTCCTTTGGGAATGATAAGGTGACTATTCTGAAGGAATTACCTGGTGTTGAGCGGTTAACTCCAGGAGATGAGCTATCACATACAAAGGGAAACAGAATGACTACAAAAGGGGTATGAATAAGTCATATGCATCTGGGCTTGACTTGTGTGACTATTTTACTCTCTCTTCCTTCCCCTCACAGTCTTGCCTCTTCCACAAAGTATTGCAACATTCAATAGAAATCATCTTGCCACTCCCATTGCAACCAGAACATGGCACCTGGGACAGCTCCCTGCATGCGACCTGACACCCCTGAAACAGGAGGAGGGCTACCTGTTCTCTAAACTCTGCAAAACATAAACAAGGAGAAGGTCTAAATGTCACTGAGTCCTCTTGCAAAAGGACAAAGAGCAGAGCTTCTAAGAATTTCCTATAGGGCACGCACGCACATAGTTAATTTAAACACATTCACATTAACAGACTGTGTTGACTGAAGGGTGAATTTCTCTTCGTTTTGGATAAAAACTAATTTAAATGTGGTGGTACCAGACAGCGAGCACATTCCTACAATGAAGTAAACAAATGTTATTGCCTTCACTTAGAGAGTCTTGCCCAATTAGGTTGATTATAATGATGACAGAGATGTATCCTGAATGCACAAGAAAGTAGTAATGCACAGATTTGTTATGTAATATTTATAGACTCTGTGGTAAAACTTCAGATGAATTAAAATATACAGTCTTGGATTTCCATGGATGAAGGGAATGCGATCCACATGTTTGCTAAAAGTAAAAGGCAGAGCCAACAAATTCCCTGACATTTACATTGATAAGACCTTCTCGGAGAAATAGTAAACTCCTGCTGTAAACTGCTATTTTAAACAACAGAGAAGCAGCTTGTCTCTGTCACCTGTAAGTTTAACCCCAAATTACAATTTGGTCTTTGCTTGACTTTAGAAATTGTCTCTATCATTTTCTCTTAAGTGAATTGATTTAGGAAAGCATGTACCTTATGAAAATAACATGTTAGATTCTATTTAGTTTGAGTATTTCATTAGTGTACCCTAAGTGTTATCAGTAAGCTGATTTACTTAGATATGGCCATGATGAAACATGGCCGTGACTTTGTGTCATGGTCATTAACAAAGGAAGAACAATCTTTAAAACAGTTATTTATTTTAATAATAGAATCTATATCATGATTTGATGAGCAAGTACAACATAATAGAAGAGCAATTGTTTTGCACAGTAAAATTTTGGATGAAGAATTTAACCTCCCTGGGCCCAGTTTCCTCATGTAAAATGATAGAGTTGTTCCATGTGATCTCATAGGGCTTTTCTGTCCTAAACCATCTGCTATCTTTTATTACTAACACATTTATATTTTGTGTGGTAGCCAGATTAGAAGGACCCAACCTAGGAAGGCCAATCTGTGATAAATACTTGGTTCAGTATGACAGTCATTTGTAGTTATTTGAAAACAAAAATAAGATAGTCATCAAGAACAGGAATACAGTTGAGACTGAAGGAGGTATAAATTAAACAAAATAAAGGTATATATATATATATATATATATATATATATATATATATGAAAGGAGTATATATATAGGTATATATATATGAAAGGAGTATATATATATAGGTATATATATATGAAAGGAGTAATAAAATAAAGATATACATATATTCATATATGTGAAATGACATGCTTGCATTTAAAATAAATATTTATTGCAATTTCTTTTTTATAACGTGTCTTAGGAAAGATGGTTAATTGTTTAGGAAAATACCTCAGTGGGTTAGGCATAAAAACTGATACTGCTTGTGGAACAGAAGAGTCAAGGGGGCCTCCATTCCAAACCCATGTGTCCCTCTACACAATCTGAAAATGCAAGAATGTAACCAGCACTAAGCACTACTTTAATAGCATTTGGCTCAGTATCAAGCTGTATTTTTGCTGGCTTCACTCATTGATTTGTTGTCTCACATTCATGCATTTCTAACCTGGGGCTGCATCACTAACAAACTGTATGGTAACCATACAATGATCTTGGTATCAACACAGATATCTTGGTATCTATCATTTCTTTATTCATTCAGTCACCATCTACCAATTGCACTGGGAATATAATGATGATTATATATAAACTGTGTACTAGTAATGTTCAAAGTCTAGTACACTGGTACTCAAATTTGAAATGCACACAAACTACTGGATAACTTGATAAAGCATACGTTTCTGGAGACCTTTCCTAAAGATTTTGATTAAGCAGGAAGGGTAGGATCCAAGAAAAAAATATATTTTTATCAGACTTTTCAGGTAACTCTCCTACAGGTGATATGAAATTATCATTATGAGAAATTCTGACCTAGTATGTGTTCTCCCTTCTCCCTCACTGAGGTCCACAGCTTCCCTGGTTTCCAATCCTCTCCAAGGTGTACATCCCATGCTATCTGCATTTATTTTGCATAGGATCTTGCCAGTTCTGCCATCTGACTTGTGTGTATATCCCTTAACTGCCATAGACTGACCCTGAGCATTACCATAAAAAGACAAAAAGAGTAAATACCAAGTGGGTTTGGTTATGCACAAAGACAAAATGGATAAAAGAACTTTTTTTTGAGATATATGCAACTAAACTTGTGACTCATCACAGGAAAGACTGGGTAGCAATCTGATGATTTGATCAGTGTCAGCAATTTACCTGTGTAAAACAAATCCTAATGTGTTTCAGACACATTTTAGACTTGAATAGACCTTTACAAAAATGCAAGCACCTCTCATTGCTATCATTTCCTGTAGTCACTTTGCATATAAAGATACAACTAGTGTTTGATCAGGAACTACTAGTCCATGATGATATATATCATACGGATAACAGAGAGATAATATAAACTCTATTATTTTAAAAAGCTATTATACCTAGACGTTTCATAAAACAAAAAGAAATTTTAAAAAGATATTTAATAGCAAAGCTAGAGCAAAGATGGGATGATCAGGATATTTTAATTGATGCCATGTTTTCAATTAAATAATCAAAATATTTAATCAATATATCCACAAGTCTGTATTGAGCACTTTTGCAGAGGATTTACATGTGCATGTATCTAAATAAACTATCATATGGATAGGAAAGCACAGCTGGAAAATAAATGAGAAAAAATTCTGATCTTTGGGTATTTTGTTTGATTCATTTCTTTCTACAATTGTGAAATGCACATGGGAGTAAAATTTATGATCCCCATGCAATAGAAAAGCATAATCTTAAGTTAGGGAAATGATGGGACCAACTGCTGGTTTCTAAAATGTGGTGAGAATGTGTATTTAAAGAGGACCTTATCAGGCCTTTATTCTCTAAAATAGCTAGACAAATAAATCTGAGGCATCTGAGGGTAATGGCATCTTGAGAGATAATGGATATTCAGTCTGGAAGATGGGAAGGAGAGAAAATCTTGGCTAGGGTATGCTAAAAAAAAATTAGACTGGCTGTTAAACTGCTGGATAGACTAGCCCTTATAACTTTTCAAAAGAGTGCCCTGGGTTTTATCCTGGATGCTAGTGTGAATGAGATAGACATTGCAAAAACTCTCCACAGTCCTTCAGAAATTTTAGGACAGGTTCATGCAACACACACCTCATTCCTGGGGCCAATCACCAGCAGAACACAATTTTTAATAATCTTAGAGCCAACCCATAAAAAAAAGGAAAAATTATTCAATTTTAATTCGATAATGAGGTAGATTCCTAATCTTGTCTACTATCATATATTTTCCAAATGTTGTAAGAAAAATTAGTTGTTACCCCTATTAGCATTTTTGTTTGTTTGTAATTGTTTGAGAAGCCAAGAACTGTGCCCATATGTGATGGCAAACCTAAACAAGGAATGCATGTGTCCGGACTGCTCCACCAACTGGCCATTTCCTCATCTCTCTCCCTCTCTTCAGGTCTCCCTATTCTCTGAGACCCAATAATATTAAAGTTAGATTAACCAATAAACCTACATTAACCTGTAGGTGGTCAAGTTAAAGGAGGATACATGCCTCTCACTTTAAATGAAAAGCTAAAAATGGTTAAGCTTAGTGAGGAAGACATGGGCAAATCTAGGCCTCTTGTATCAAATAGCCAAGTCATGAATGCAAAGGAAAAATTATTGAAGAAATCTAAAATTGCTACTATTTGAGCACACAAATGATGTGAAAGCAAAACAGCTTTATTGCTGATATGAAGAATGTTCCGTGGTCTGGATAAATGATCAAACCTAATTCTGAGCAAGAGTCTAATTATCTACCACTCTGTGAAGGCTGAGAGAGGTGAGGATGCTGAAGAGGAAAAGTTGGAAACTAGCAGAGGTTGAGTTTGTGAGGTCTCTTGACATAGGAGTTATAGAAATGTGCTGTCTTCATACCATAAAAGTGCAAATTGAGGCAGCAGGTGCTGATATAGAAGCTGTTACAAGTTATCTAGAAAATCCAGGAAGACATTCATGAAAGTGGCTACACCAAACCACAGCTTTTCAGTATAGACACAATAGCCTTATATTGGACAAAGATGCCATCTAGGACTTTTATATCTTGAGAAAACAAAACTTCAAAGAACAGGCTGTTGTCAAAGTTTCAAAGAACAGGCTGACTTTCTTGTTAGAGGTTAATGTATTTGATGACTTTAAGTTGAAGCCAATGCTCATTTACCACTTCAAAAATTCCAGGGCTATTAAAAATTATATTAAATCTACTCTACCTGTGTTCTATAAATTCAACGACAAAGTCTGGATGCACATTTGTTTACAGTGTGGTGTACTGAATATTTTAAGCCCATAGTTGTGACCTACTGATCAGAAAAAAGATTTCTTTTAAAATATTACTACTCATTGAGAATGCACCTGGTCACCAAAGAGCTCTGATAGAAATGTACAAGGAGATTAATACTGTTTTTATGCCTGCTAACACAACATTTATTGTACAGCCCATGGCTCAAGGAGTAATGTTAACTTTCAAGCCATTAGCTAACAAATACACTTCATAAGGCTAAAGCTGATTCCAAATCCATCACAGATACTGTGATGGATTTGGCCCAAGTAAGTTGTAAACCTTCTGGAAAGGGTTCATCATTCTAGATGCCAATATGGACATTCATGATTCATGGGAGGAGGTCAAACTGTTAACATTAATAAGAGTTTGGGAGAAGTTGATTCCAGCCCTCCTGGATCACTTTGAGGGGTTCAGTATTTCAGTGGAGGAAGTCACTGGCAATATAGTAAAAATAGCAACGGAAGTAGAATTAGACGTGGAGCCTGAAGATGCAACTGTGTTGCTGCAATCTTATGATCAAACTTTAATCAATGGGAATTCACTTTTCATGATAAGTAAAGTGGTTTCTTGAGATGGAATCTACGTCAGGTGAAGATTCTGTGAACATTGTTGAAATGACAACAAAGGATTTAGAATATTATATAAACTTAATTGATGAAGCAGTGGCAGGGTTTGAGAGGATTGACTCTAATTTTGAAAAATGTTCTACTGTGGATACAATGCTAACAAATAGCATCATATGCTACAGAAAAATCTTTGGCAAAAGAAAAAGTCAATAGACGTAGCAAACTTTACTGTTGTGTTGTTTTAAGAAAAGGCTACAGTCATGCTAACCTTCAGTAAACACCATCTTGATTGGTCAGCAGTCATCAACATTGACACAAGACCCTCCACTAGCCAAAATATTATGACTTGCTGAAGGCCCATGTTTTAGCAATAAAAGTATTTTTAAATTAAGGTAGACTCCTGTATAGTATAAACATAACTTTTAAATGCATTGGAAAAATGCAAACATTATGTTTTTTTGAGAGACTCACTTCATTGCAATATTTGCTTTATTGCAGTGACCTGGAACCTAACCTGTAATATCTCCAAGTTATGCCTGTATTTCTTAGTCTCTTAATTACCAACTGGCCTTGTGAATTGCTTTGTCTCAAGAGAATATGGTTTACAAAAGAAGACATACATGAGGCCAACAAACATATGTAAAAATGCTCATCATCACTAGTCATTAGAGAAATGCAAATCAAAACTACATTGAGATACCATCTCATGCCAGTTAGAATGGCAATCATTAAAAAATCTGGAGACAACAGATGCTGGAGAGGAGGTGGACAAATAGGAACGCTTTTACACTGTTGATGGTAGTGTAAATTAGTTCAATCATTGTGGAAGACAGTATGGCGATTCCTCAAGGACTTAGAAATAGAAATTCCATTTGATCCAGCAATCCCATTACTGGGTATTTATCCAAAAGACTATAAATTGTTCTACTATAAGGACACATGCACACGAATGTTCATTGCAGCACTGTTTACAATAGCAAAGACCTGGAACCAATCCAAATGCCCATCGATGATAGACTGGACTGGGAAAATGTGGCACATATACACCATGGAATATTATGCAGCAATCAAAAATGATGAGTTTGTGTCCTTTGTAGGGACATGGATGAATCTGGAGAACATCATTCTCAGCAAACTGACACAAGAACAGAAAATGAAATACCACATGTTCTCACTCATAGGCGGGTGATGAACAATGAATACACAGGGACACAGGAAAGGGAGCACTACACACTGGGGTCTGTTGGGGGTAATAGGGGAGGGACAGCAGGGGGGTGGAGCTGGGGAGGGATAGCATGGGGAGAAATGCCAGATGTGGGTGAAGGGGAGGAAAGCAGCAAATCACACTGCCATGTGTGTACCTATGCAACTATCTTGCATGTTCTGCACATGTACCCCAAAACCTAAAAAGCAATAAAAAAAAGAATTGCTAACCCATACCCCTTGAGAAACAAATTTATTAACTACAGAAAAAAAAAGAATATGGTTGAAATGACATTGTCACGACCTTCTGCCTGATGATATCCTGTAGCCTTTCCTTCTTATTGGTTCCTGACTGCTGTTAGATTAAGCTATAGTCAGTGATTAAGAAATGAAAGACAAAATCAAGGAACTCTCAACTTCCCAAGCCAATGTCTTCCTAAACAGACCTAGAGGAAGCTCATCTGCAGAGATGTGAGACAGCCCAGTCAAGATTAACAGAGACTCTAGCTGAATTGTACTCATCATAACACATGAGCAACCTAGTGACTTAGTATATTCCCATGCTGCCATGAAGAAATACCTAAGACTGGGTAATTTATCAAGGAAAGAGGTTTGATTGACTCACAGTTCTGCATGGCTGGAGAGGCCTCAGGAAACTTACAAGCATGGTAGAAGGGGAATCAAACATGTTCTTCACATGGCAGCAGGAAGGAGAAGTGCAGAGTGAAGGGTAGAAAAGCCCCTTATAAAACCATCAGAGCTGATGAGAACTCATTCATTATCATGTGAACAGCACAGGCAAACCAGGCCAATGACCTAATCACCTCCCATGAGTTCCCTCCCCTCTCCCCCAGCAGGTGGGATTACAATTGAGATTACAATTCAAGATGAGATTTGTGTAGGAACACAGAGCCAGACCACATCACTCTGACCCTGGTTGCTCCCAGATCTCATCTTTCTCACATTTGAGAGAACAATTACGCCTTTCCAACAGTTCCACAAAGTCTTAACTCATTTCAGCATTAACCCAGAAGTCCAAGTCCACAGTCTCATCTAATATGAGAGACGTCCCTTCCACCTATCAGCCTATAAAATCAAAAGCAAGCTAATTACTTCCAAGATATAATGGGGGTACAGGAATTGGATAAATGTACCCATTTCAAGTGAAAGAAATTGGCCCAAACTAAGTGGCTACAGGCCCCATTCAAGTCTGAAATCCAATAGGGCAGTCTTAATGACTTAAACCTTAAAGTTCCAAAACAATCTCCTTTAACTCCATATCTCACATCATGGTCATGCTAATGCAAGGAGTAGATTCCCATGGCCTTGGGCAGCTCTGCCCCTATGGCTTTGCAGGAGATAGCCTCCCTCCCAGCTTCATTCACAGGCTGGCATTGTCTATGGCTTTTCCAAATGTATGATGCAAGCTATTGATGGATCTACCATTCTGGGGTCTGGAGGACGGTGGCATCCTTCTCACAGCTCCTCTAGGCAGTGTCCCAGTTGGGACTCTGTGTGGGGCCTCCAACCCCATACTTCCCTTCTACACTACCCTAGCAGATGTTCAGCATGAGGGTTCTGCCCCACAGCAGACTTCTGCCTGGACATCCAGGCATTTCCATACATCTTCTGAAATCTTGGTGAAGCTTTCCAAACCTCAATTATTGTCCTCTCCACACCTGCATGACCACATGGAAGCTGCCAAGACTTGTATCCTTTGAAGCAATGATCTGAGCTATACCTTGGCCCCTTTTATCCATGACTAGAGTGGCTGGGACAGAGAGCACCAAGTTCCAAGGCTGCACACAGCAGAGGGGACCTGGGCCTGGCTCAGGAAACTATTTTTCCCTCCTAGGCCTCTGGGCCTGTAATGGGCGGGGCTGTCACAAACATATCTGACATGCCCCAGAGATGGTTTCCCCATTTTTTTAGCTATTAATATTTGGCTCCTTGTTACTTACACACATTTCTCCCCAGAAAATATGTTTTCCTTTTCTTCTGCATCAAAAGAAAATAAATTTTTCAATTTTTTAGGCTCTCACCTCTTGAATGCTTTGCTGCTCAGAAATTTCTTCTGCCAGATATCCTAAATAATCTCTCTCAAGTTCAAAATTTCACACATCTCCAGGATAGGGGCAAAAAGCTGCAAGCCTCTTTGCTAGCACATAGCAAGAGTTACCTTTACTCCAGTTCCCAACAAATTTCTAATCTACATCTGAGACCACTTCAGCCTGGATTTCATTGTCCATATCACTATCAGAATTTTGGTCAAAGCCATTCAGCTAGTCTCTAGAAAGTTACAAACTTTCACATATCTTTTTCTCTTCTTTTGAGTCCTCCAAACTCTTCCAGCCTCTGCCTGTCACCCAGTTCTAAAGCTGTTTCCACATTTTCGGTTTCCTTATAGCAGCACCCAACTAATTCTCTGTGGTACCAATTTACTCTTATTAGTCCATTCTCATGCAGCAATAAAGAAATACCTGAGGCTGGGTAATTTATAAAGGAAAGAGGATTAATTGACTCACAGTTCAGCATGTCTTGGGAGGCCCCAAGAAACTTACAATCGTGGTAGAAGGGGAAGCAAACACGTCCTTCTTCACATGACAGCAGGAAAGAGAAGTGCAGAGCAAAGTGGGGAAAAGCCCCTTGTAAAACCATCAGATCTCATGAGAACTTATTCAGTATCATGAGAACAGCATAGGGGAACCACCCCCATTATCTAATCATCTCCCCTAAACATGTAGGTATTACAATTCAGATTACAATTCAAGATGAGATTGGGTGGAGACACAGAGCCAGTTCTTATCACTTAGTCTAGTCTAAAAGACTTACCCAGCTGACCAACAACTCATAAGCAGTGATAAACACAATAAAGTTTTAGGTATTTTGTTAGGCAATAGCTCATTTATGTTGTTGCTTATATTTAAAAAATCAGGAAGTCAATGGAAGGAAACAAAGATATAATTTTGTCTTTTCAAGAGGCAAAAATTGCTATGCTGTGTTTTTCAGAGTACCTATTACATTTGATGAAGACTAGTGCTTATGTTCTGTTAGCTTTGGATGCGAGGAATAACCATGACAAAGATGACAACAGCACTGAAAAATGACAAGCTAAAAATTCCAAAGAAATGTGGGTGGAGCTTATGCAGATGGGAGAAACTTTTGCATGCCTGTTGATATTTTGTAAAAGTATTTTCCAATCTGTACTATACATTTGGGCCATGCATCTCATTATGCTATACATTTCATTAGGCTATAGGCTTCATTAGACACTTGAATCAAGAATCTCATTACACACTCCAGACACACATCTCATTATGCTATGCATCTCATTAAGCTCCCAGCCAGGAACAGATGTAAAATAGACAAATTTGAGCAAGGCTTTGATTCCAGCCCACATGTCATTCTCATCAACAACTGAGCAAGGGTGGACCAACAATTGGGTGATTTTTAAATGACACTTGACAAAGAGGAACCAGCTCAATCAGGCACTATTAAATAACGAAGGAGAAAAAATAACTTGGTGTTACATTCCACTTTGCTGTCCACTCTAGGAATGTGTTTCTACCGTCAATCAGGAATCATCTATCAGCAAAAAGCAAGAGATGGGGTAGAAGAGGGCATGTGTCTGTAACACTGCAATCATCTGTCATGAGACAGGCACTCAACAAAGGGTAACATCAATGTCACCTTGGGTTTGGCTTCAACACAATTGTATCTGTTCTGTGTCCCTAGCTGTAATTCATTGTTTGGCATCTTGAGGATAGTTTCCTTGATGACGTTCCTAGTTAAGTAGTACTTCGGTCACAAATGATAAAAACTCAACTCACACTCATTTAAGACTAGCATGTACCGAGGAGCCCATAGTGTGCAGCAGATTTCAAGCCTGACTTTATGCAAAGGCTGAAACATGAGTAGGCTACATGTCTCCCTATCTTTCAGTTCTCCTTTGCTTTCTGTTGGCTTCATTATTCTGCATGTTTTCCCCATGAGAGGGTTTCAGATGGCTGCAAGCTTCCATCTTCCTCACCGATATCAGGTCCAATGAAAGGTAGTGTCTTCCAGGAAGAGATCATTGAATATTAGGGGATGACTCTCCCTGATTACCTGTGGGTAAAATGATTGTTAAGCCACCAATCTCTTTGTGTCATAGGGATGGAGTAACAAGAGTTTCTAGCTATGTGTTGTATGCCATCCCTAAATGTAGTCATGGATTGGAACTGAAAGGAGGCCTGGACATACAGAGAATGCTCAGTAGACAAAAATACCACATCTACGATGCCTGCTCCATTCTAAGAATACTCAGGTCTGGTAAGGATTGTGTAACACATGTGCAGTCTGAGAACTTAGGGCTTGTCACTAATATTCAAATACGTGATGTATTTTAAGCGATTGGGACAGCTAGATAAGTGCCATGAATGTTTCTGGGGCTCTTGTAATAACACAAACTGTAAATATTGTTATTCTGTGGAAACTAGGCTAGACAATAAACCACCAGCAGATAGTATAATTTTCATGTGTCAGCAAGTATTGTATTTTGAATGGCTTAACACATTTCATCTTACCACTGGCTTATGCTTGAATGTCTTTAGAAGGGTTAAATTAAGGAACATAAAACACACACACACACAAAAGAAACAGTAAAGACAGTTGATTTAATTTCACACTCAGGTGCAAATGTTAAGCTGAATGCCTTCTTGAGAGGAAGTTTGGGTAGAAAAAGTAAAGGAGAGTCCTCGAGAATGTCAGATATTTAATGGTAAAGGTAGAAAGGCAGGTAAGCAGAGGTAGATTAAAATGGAAGAAAAGGAGCGTGGAGAAGGTCAGGCAGTACTTGAAGGCAAATTCTTCAACTTCATGGTTTGCCTAGGGCTTTCCCCAGGTAGCACTCTGCAACTCTGAATAAATAAAACTTTCTCGAATCCGAAAGGATAGTGGTTTTATTAGTTAGGACTATAAAATGATGTCCAACCAGAACCACTTATTACATATTTTCACTGGACTTTTCTAGACAGTATTATTCTGAAAAGAGTGGGTGTCAATACAGTCCTGACCTTCTGGGTCCTTGTGAAGCTCTTTGCATGTGAAAACATTACAGTTTAAACATTCCCTCCACATTCCTTTGACATGAAGTGCTGTATCACTGATTGCCCAGAGTAGACAAAGTAGTTTCCTTTTCTAGCTTAGTGAGTTTTTTTTTCATTTCATTTCTCTAAAAGATCATTTAGCAGGAAGATGTTAAGGCAGAAGAGAGGTTGGAGTAACTGTTATGGGTCAAATTCTAACTTCATGTCGTAATGGGCTCCCTCTGGTACCAAGTTTCACTGAAAAAGGAATGAACTACTTCTAATCTGCAGTTGATTGTTTTTACCCTAAGAACACCCTAGAATAGAGGAATTCAATACATTCATGGCCACAGAAGCAGCAAACTTCTCACACACTTAAAAAAACTCCCATCAAGTCTTATTTATTAATAAATAATAAGCACAAGGACTAATGAAGTACAAATGATGAAAATTTTAAAATGATCATTCTTTTCCTTTTGTTTGATATGATTTGTCCTTAAGCTTTTTTGATTTTATTCTTTCAATTAAAATGCTTGGGTTCTCATCATACCATTTCTGAATACAAAGATCAGTCGATTTAGTATTTAGCTTCCTAGCTCTTACCTTGGCGCTTGGAAACATACCCTTATTCACTGCTCCATTCTTCACCTACAGCTGATTAAGAAAGAGAATTTTTATGTAGTTAAAAAAAGTAGCACGCATCCTCCTTATAGACATTTTACTACAGATTCAGAATCAGAAGTAAGCTATTCTCCCTTCTTTGTCTTATAAGTGCAATTTTGAAAACATAGACTGCGTTGTTAATTACAGGACTAAGGTAAAATTCAATTTGTTTACCTGTGAGATTTTTTCCCCAAGTTTTCCTGAATACAAGGACATGAAATCCGGAAAGTCTATGCATGACATATCACCTCCCTACCTCCAACTTTCTGGACAATTGGATAGATGGGCTTTGCAATGGATGTTCATGATTGTAACACGACAGCCCATGACTCCATTTCCAAATAAGGTGTAGGAGATGATTCTTTTGTCCTTCTCCTGCCATTTTTTTTAATTCAGAAAAAAAAGAGTAAAGAATAAAATTAATGATTATGCAGCCAGTAAATTTCAAGGAAAAAATGAGAGACAAAAGGATCTTATCTGATTGTCCATCTCATGCCTTTCAGGAGAACCTATTAGCTTGGAACCTGGTCGTATATATGGCACACATGAAAATATAATAGAGACTCTCTGGGTTTGGAGTCCTAAACCTGTGCAATATCTTTTCTCTTCAAAATAGTCCCAGGATGGCACTTTCCTATCTCCATTTTGTTGTGAAGGCCTTTGATTTTATATTACAAAAACTATAAATAATATTTATATAATCAAAGCTAAAAGGATTTCTTCACTTGGTTAAGGTGTTAGCATATTTTGGTTTAAAAAAAAAAAGGCATTCTGACCTTTGGGTGAACGGTAGAACTTAAAATGCTATTGTTAGAATGTGGCATGGGGAAAGCATGATTTAAATGTAAATCTTTTATCTCTAAAGCCATAAAAGACTATGCCTTGGAGGTATGAGAAAATACAAGCTCTAATGTGGAGCATATAAAAAAAATTAAAGCACTTAGCACAGCACCAAATCTGCCTTTCTGAACTGCATTCTTGCTCATGAAATACTTAGAGTAGATGGCATTTTATTTATGTTTAAAATGAGCTGTTCTTTAACTGTTTAGTCTCAGGTTCCTTTGCCTGGTTCCAGAAGTCAAGACATCAGTGCACCCTGTGAATGCCACTTTTCCCCTTCTCTTCACCTCCGAGCTCTTGATGTGCCTTTCAGCCTGTCCCATGAATGTCCCCATGGGTGGACCTGCCCCCTGAAAACACTCCAGTCTGTCTCTCACCTCTGGGAGCTGCAGAGGTAGCCAGGAAGGACGGTGTCAGTGTTGAAGGTCGTATCTCTATTTTCACATTTCTTGACTTGCCCTATACCTTTGAGAGAAAAGAAATAAAATCCTGCAATTATTTGGACCAAAGCATAGGTAGGACTGGGCTTATGACAGCTTTTGTATATGGGCTACAGATTGGACACAGTTGGAACTGAGGCTCTTGCCCAGATTTCACTCGCTATTTTCCATATGGCTTTGTTGGTGCTTATCATACCTTTTCCAGGACCAAATGTGCCCTCCCCTTTAGGAGTATCCTGCTGGTTCCTCATGTTTTCACCACCTGCTGGCTTATCTATGCTTGGCACCAGTTTCCCAAGCTTTTCTCCCTGCTACCACGTGTGGACCAAGCAGAAGTCTTTTCTCCCTGCCCCTAAAAGAAACCAAGGTCTTAGGCAACTCCAAGTCTGGTATTTGTTTCTCTCGGGGTCAAGTCCTCTGGGAACTCTTTAATTCAAAAATCCTATTTTTTTGCATTCCCTACATCATCACATAATGTATGTGATGATGTTTTTTCAGTGAATGAATGAATGTATTTCACATGCTTTTGAATTTTAGATGTATTTCTTTAACCCTTTATATAACCTGAAGAATAAACTTTCAAATTATCTCCTGTGTCCTCTTCCTGGAATCCTCTTCTACACCTCCTTCTAATCACCATCACATTCCAGATGAGAAGTGGTTCCCTCTTTCAAACTCCTACCACACCAATGTGTTCCTCCTTAGCCCTAGTGCAACTGATTAAATAATGATGTGTATAATTTAACATGTGTTCTCCCACCTAAATGGTAAGCCTATGAGAACGAAAGATTATCTCTTATTCTTCACTGCGTTTACACCACAAAGACAATGCTTGATGCATAAAAGGTATACTACTATTTTTATTAGATGAAAAATGAAGAATAAATCATTGATTTTCAAGGTGCATATATGTTTGGTTGTTTCCTAGTTTGCCTAATATATCTTTAGTTACTCTTTCAAAATCTTTTGAAATTTTTCACCAAATCTCTGCCACTGGCTCTGAATGTCTTTCTCTGCTCAGTGTTCTTTGAGCCTCAACTTCTAACCCTTTATTTGGTTGGGTTGCTATACCCTGGCTTTCACACAAATGGATTCCAGGCAACCTCAATACATTCCCAACATGTATTCTTGTTCACTCATAAAACTTTGTCCTTAATACTGTCTTCGTGAAAATGAAACTATCTCAGAAGTTTTTTTTATTCTTAAGTATATGTAATAACACACATACCAATTAATCATCACTTTATATTTAGGACTATTAACCCTATGAGGTAGGCACTGCCATCCATTGGTCAGTTAAGGAAACTGAGGTTTTCTAACATGCAGCAGAGCAGCCATTGATTAACTCTGCACTGTACCAAGGATGCTTAGTTCCAGTCATAAATGACCAGTCAAGGATGCTTAGGTCAGATGGCTACCGCTTTCAGCAGTTTGTACCAACCGCCATAAAAATGTCTATGTCTGATTACCCAATAATTCTCCATTCAAGAATCTAGCCTAAGGAGATCATCACAAACTGAAATAAAATTTTACGTATTAAAATTCTCCACTGTACTGGATTAGGTCCTAGGCAATACTGTTCACAATAGTGAAAAACATGGAATCAACCCAAATGCTTATAAATGGTAGACTGGATAAAGAAAATGTGGTACATATATACCATGGAATACTATGCAGCCATTTAAAAGAACAAGATTGGCCGGGCACGGTGGCTCAAGCCTGTAATCCCAGCACTTTGGGAGGCCGAGGCAGGTGGATCACGAGGTCAAGAGATCGAGACCATCCTGGTCAACATGGTGAAACCCCGTCTCTACTAAAAATACAAAAAATTAACTGGGCATGGTGGTGTGTGCCTGTAGTCCCAGCTACTCGGGAGGCTGAGGAAGGATAATTGCTTGAACCCAGGAGGCAGAGGTTGCAGTGAGCCGAGATCGCGCCATTGCACTCCAGCCTGGGTAACAAGTGCGAAACTTCGTCTCAAATAAATAAATAAATAAATAAATAAATAAAAGAACAAGATTATATTTTCTGCAGGAATGCAGATGGAGCTGGAGACCCTTTATCCTTAGCAAGTTTACTCAGAAATGAAAAATTAAATACTGCATGTTTTCACTTATAAGTGGGAGGTAGATGATGAGAACCAGTGGACACAAAGCAGGGAACAACTGCCACTGAAGCTTACCAAAAAGTAGAAAATGGGAGGAGGGAGAGGATGAGAAAAATAACTAATGGGTACTAGGCTTAGTACCTGCGTGACAAAATAATCTGTGCGGCAAATCCCCATGACACAAGCTTACCTCTATAACAAACCTGCACATGTATCCCTAAACTTAAAATAAAAATTAAAGATAAAATAAAATTTAAAAATAACAGAAAAAAGAATTTAGAAATAAACTAGTAATTAAATGATGATATTAAATCAATATTAAATTTTCAAATGTTGAAAACTGTGCTGGTTTTATGTAAAAGAAAATTATTGCTTTTAGGACGTATGCACTTAAATGTTAAGGAGTAAAGGGACAATTTACTCTCAAACAGTGTAGGAAACAAATTGTGTGCACGTGTGTGTGTGTGTGTACATGACAGAGAGAAACAGAAAAAAGAGAATAATAAAGCAAATGAGTAAAAGTATAAACCATTTATAAAATTGAGTAAAAGCTATAAGAGAGTTTCCTGTAATAATCTTGCAACTTTTTCTGTAAGCTTGAAGTTATATCGAAATAAAAGCAACAAAACATGCTCTTTAGTTTGTTATTTATAAAAGTAGGAATAGAATGAAAACTCACATGCTAAAAATAGAAGAAAGGCTAATTAAATTATGGTATATCTACTTGATGGAAAATAAGGAAGCCATTAAAATTGTTTACAAAAATATTTATTAAGGAAATGAGAGGATGCTTAATTTATAGCATAAAGAGTTGAATAAAAATGGCAAATATTCAATGTTAGTGTGCAGAAACAATAGAAACTATCAATTGCTGATGGATTATGTTTTATTTTTTATTTTATTTGCATTACTGTTCTTTATTTTTGCATTTAAAATAATAGTATATTAACTATATATAAAATTTTCAATATTTAGTCTTTTTTTGATTATTTGCTAAATAATAAAAAATAATTGTACACCTTGTTCCATGAAATCCTTCTCTAGAAGGGCAAGATTAGGGCCCGATGATGTAATACAATCCTATGTCAGGATGTGTTGGGTGTCAGTCAAATTTCCAGATGCTTTTTCATGCCCATGCTCTCCACTCTCATCGTAAACTTCCAGTGTGGGAAAACACCCTTTTGCTATCACGGACTAATAGCTCAGAGTTTAATGCAAGAAGCTGCTTTTTGGTAATGCAGGTGTTTTCCATTCTGGGTCCTTGGCAGCCTATTGAAAACGGATGCTTGGAGGCCAGGAAAAAGCTGAGTTTGAAAACTGAATCGTAACTAACCCTACGACCTTGAGGAAATTTCTAAAACTCCATGCTTTGGTTTTCTCACCCCTGAGATTGGAATGTTAGTACTTACCTTGTAGTGTAGCTGAAAAAAAAATTAAATGGCAGCATGCATGTTCCATTGGTGCCCAAAGCCCCTCTATTAGACATGGGTGTCACTGTTGACATTATATTGATTGAGTTTGTACATCTGAGATGCCAACAGGGAATGCACTTATAATTCCCTCTAACTGATGAGGAAGAAATGAAAGCCTCAAGACCTGCACACACATCCAGTGTTTTGAGTCTGTGTTTTTGGTCATTAAACAGAACACAAAGGAGGGCAAATTCGAATCATCGTATTGATAACCTTGAGGTTTCAACAAGGTTGAAAATTCTTTCTTAAAATTCAAAACCACTCACCCAACTCTAAAAGAAGAGTGCTCCTATGCCCTTCTGACAACTCAAGTCATAAAAATTTCCACAAAACCAACAAAAATGTCTCTCCTTATTCCCTATAATGCCTCTCATAGAGGAGTTACTGGCAATCTCCACCTTTCATACTTTCAGGTTTTCACGGCACAAAATTGCTTTCTCCAGAAGATTGCACGTGAGTCCACCAAGTCTCCCGACCAAAGCAGCACATCCCCTCTGCTGAATAAACTGAGACATGGTGGACAGAGGCCACAGGCAAGTAAGCAGAGGCTGAAGACCCCTTCCTCAACCCCCAACCCCGGCCAGCAGTGTCATGCTGCTTCTCCTCCGCTCACCTGGGTGAGGCTGAAAGGACCTAGAAAAGCTAAGAATTTGAAGACCAAAATGTAAAAATCATAAACCTTTTGACTTATTTTCATTTCTCTCTGCAAAAGAATAAAATCAATTTGTAATGTTTCTAAAAACAAGAAATAGTGTAACCACTCAGCTTGCAGAAAAACACAAGGAATATACTTAGGTTCCTAAGGGAAGATTCGGTCACTTCTTAGCTCTTTCTGCTGTTTTGTTTTGTTTTTTTTTTGAGACAGAGTCTCACTCTGTCACCCAGGCTGGAGTGCACTGGCATGATCTTCACTTACTGCAACTTCTGCCTCTCAGGTTCAAGTGATTCTCGTGTCTCAGCCTCCAGAGGAACTGGAATCCACCACCACACCAGCTGATTGTTTGTAATTTTTGTAAAGACAAGGTTTCATCATGTTGTCCAGGCTGGTCTTGAACTCCTGGTTTCAAGTGATCCACCCGTCTCAGCCTCCCAAAGTTCTGGGATTACAGGCGGGAGCCACCATGCCCAGCCCCTTTGTTCTTTATTATTGCCATCTACTGAGAAGAAACAGTCTTTTGTAAAATTTCCATGAAGTAGAATACCCTAGCGCAGATTCATCCAAAAGTCTGTCTGGAAATCAAATCATTCTGTGATAGAAAGAGAGTGGCTGAATAGCACCAGTGGTCAGGACTGTGATAAGAATAAGATTCCTGAGTACAGATCATAATCCCAGCTCCAGGGCCCGTCTGCCTCACCGGAAACTTTTTTTTTCCTGGCATCTCAGGTTCACTCTACAAGTTACTAGTTCCTGTCCTCTTGTAGAGTTCAGCTGACAGTTTATAAATTCCCCATAAATATTAGCTAACAATAATGATGTGCTCTGCTTCTCCCCAAGGGCATTTGCATCTAAGAATAAATAAGCTTTCATGTTCCAAGGAAATGAAGCTGTAATGACAGAATAATCAGCACTGAGTCTGAGATTTAATATTCTGTTTATTCATTCCACAAACTTTATTCTAGGTATTGACATAGGCTCCAAGTCTCAAAGAACTACAGCATTGTGAGAGAAAGCTTACGGTCTAGTCAGAAGGTATTTTACCTACTGATAAAATATCCTATAACCATCTTTAGTACTGGTATTTGCTGGGTTACACAGAAGAAAGCAACTGAGACTGGGGATCAGGGATGCGTAAGAGTTACCGGCTGGGCGCAGTAGCTCACGTGAGCCTGTGATTCCAGTGCTTTGGGAGGCTAAGGCAGGTGGATCACCTGAGGTCAGGAATTCGAGGTCAGTCTGATTAATATGTGAAGCCCTGTCTCTACTAAAAACACAAAAGTTAGCCAGGTGTGGTGGTGTGTGCCTGTAGTCCTGGCTACTCAGGAGGCTGAGACAGAAGAATCGCTTGAACCCAGGAGGCAGAGGAGGCAGTGAGCTATCATGCCACTTCACTCCAGCCTGGTCTACAGAGGGAGACTCGGTCTCATTAAAAAAAAAAAAAAAAAAAAAAAAAAAAGAGTTATCACAAGGCATTGTCACATAGACACATAGAGAGCATTACCAATTCCGTATCTCCTACAAGCATTATTAGGGGCCTGCATCAAGTGTTATGTCAATTTCACAGGTGATTATACAGGAGCACAGAGTGGGTTATTGGCTTGGCCAAAGCAAAACAACGAGTCATGATGGAGGCACTATTGACAGAAATCCATGCCGCTTCTAACTACTGAGTCAGGGCCCATTTTCCTGGACATATTGTGCGTTCAGCCCACCCCCTTCTACACTCTGATAAGTGTATATACACTCATGATATGATTCAGGCTTCTCAGGGGCAGAAATGATCAGTTTGGTTTAAGTGACTCAAAAGTTTTGGGACAAATCTAATGGAATCACCATCATACGGACTAAGCCTTCTTTAATTTTTCTTCTGGAAAATAATGGGAAGTGGCAGTCAAAGAAGGAACGGAACACTGGATGGTTTAACTTTCCAGCCCAACCTCTGTTCTGGAAGAAAAGAAAAAAAAACACCCTGACTTCCTGGGAAATAAGTGATATATAAGCCACACTTATAAATGAAAATCAAAATGTTTTTAATTATTTATATCTTAAAGAAAAATATTAGGTGAGGTCTAATTTTACTAAAACCCATGAAAGTAGATTGTGAAGATACCTTCATACTTTAAATTCTGCAAGAGTCCGTTTATTTAGTCATTTAACAAATACTTGAAAACTACTGTGTCCGGGTACAGTCACAGGCCACTAGGGATAGAAAAATTCAGGCCATAAAGTTCTTGCCTTTGAATAACTCAAATCCTGATAGCAGAGGATCTAGGGAAAAGTGAAACTGAAGTTCAGTGTAGTTAAGTTCTGTCAAGGAATACGGTGGTGAGTAGTCCACCATCCAGACCTGGAAGTGGACCACCCAGGCAAGGAGGTGAAGCTGACACATGTGTAGCAGGTAACCAAATGCAGAGAGAACAAAGAGCTGCTGGGCCCAGGAAGTAAGCAGCCACAGCTGCAAAGAATTGAGGGGAGGAATTAGGAGGGACAAACCAGGATGGGAAACTGAGGCCAGTAGCAAAATGTTGCAAAATCTGAATTTTGTGTTGAGTTCCATGGGGGAGCCACTGAAAAGTTGAAAGCAGATATACAGTATACAAAATTTAAAAAAAAATTGTTTGGAGACAGACTCTCCCAGGCTGGAGTGCAATGGTGCAACCTCAGCTCACTGTAACCTCCACCCCTCAGGTTCAAGTGATTCTCCTGCCTCAGCCTCACAGGTAGCTCTGGGGTTATAGATGCCTACCACCATGCCCAGCTAAATTTTTGTATTTTTAGTAGAGACAGAGTTTCAGCATGTTGACCAGGCTGGTCTGGAGCTCCTGACCTCAAGTGATCTGCCTACCTCGGCCTCCCAAAGTGCTGAGCCACCCTGCCTTGGCCACATTTTTACTTTAGATAGACTACGTGGCAAAGTTAGGGAGGAAAACAATGACAGAGCTGATTGTAGTGGTAAAAGTTACCACACCCATTTCTGTGGGTGGAACCTGCAAGAGAATAAGAGACAGTTCTACTAGATAGAATCAGACCCTGCTATTAAGAAAATTGGTATGATTTAACCTACATTGAACTAAAATTTACCTTCGCTTTGTTGCAAAATTTAAAAAGTATTTCAAGTGAGATAACACTGGGCAAACAAGATTGCGGTGAGATTGTTTTTAAAGAACAAACTCTTTTTCTGGTTTTGTTAAACATGTAGAGTATTCATTTACGTATCAAAAATGTCCTTGGATAATTACAAATGAGTATTATTTATTCATTAAAGCAGACTTGACAGTTCAGTGATCTTAAAATTATAAAAGTGCATTTAAAAAAAAAAGAAGAACATTTCAGTAATTTAGACTGGCTTCTCTCCAATTTGTGGATTTACTCTATCAGCTTTAACTGATTTATTCACAACATTAGCAAGCAATTTTGGAATTGTGTAATCAAAATCTAAATGGATCTTAATAGTCCCAAAGAATTAATATGTCTGCTACAATGTGAGCAATTTATTCCTTTCACACCAGTAGATTCTGGTTCAATGATTGTGAAATTCTAGATTATTTGTAGGAAAAACATTCTATGAATAAAGTCATCTTTTAGATTTGTCTTTTTTATTGGATTTTGTTTATTTTTGTTGGGTCTCCTCCATCAACAGTAAGATATTCATTTTTCAAATATTGGGCATGACTATGTGCCAGACCCTGCTCATTGCAGGGACCTGGACGTGGAGGGGTTGGCTTCTGCTTTTAAAGTTATCACCATCTGGTGAGGGATACCAGGATATAAACAAATCACTATTGAATGATGCAATCAATCCCATAATAGGAGCTTACTTCAGGAATTATGACCATGAAAGAGCAAGAACTGTCCAGAGAGTTTAGGAAAGGTTTCTCTGAACAGAAGATTCCTTTGAGTTGACTTTGAACAGCCTGATAAAAAGACATAGCAGATAAAAGGCATTTCAGGGAAAATAAATGAGACCATAGAGTAATGCTGGATGTGTTACAGAAAGTACGATTAGTTGAGACTAGACAGAGATGTCTTATGTAGAGAAGATATGGGGGGAAAGAATAACAATGTAGGTAAGACACCTTGCAAGGGGCTTCACATTTCATGGTAGGGATCTTGAAGCCAACTGATAAAGCATCTAAACATGAATTTTATGCAGGCCACTAATTTCACTACTCTTGGCATGTTGTCTGTTTCTGTCCCCATCATTCCCAGAAGGTGTTAACATCCTTATCAAATGACAGGGCAGTGATAGATTCCAAAATATCCTGGAGTGAAGCCTGGTATCTGCCCTCACATAGCTTACAATATTATCAAATTGTACCCAGAATATTTAAGTTCTTTTTCAGTCCCCCATGTGCCTACTCAGATAAGATGAATTAAAACTTTTTTCTTCTTTTTTTTTTTTGAAAGAAACAAAAAGAAAGAGAGAGAGAAAGAAAGAAAAAAAGAATGAAGGAGAGGAAGAAAGAGGAAGAGAAAAAGGGAGAGAGAACTGGAGTGTTGCTTTATTGCCCAGGCTAGAATGCAGTCTAAAAATGGGTATTGAAAACCTCTTTTATGCCAATAATTGTGCTTAATAATGGAGACAGGAAAATATGAGGGAAGAAAATAACAAACCAGTAGCCAACCAATATTTCATTTAAACCTGTGAGTAGGTGTGATGTGGTACTGATAAGAGTGTCTATTTTGTGTATTTAAAGTAGAGAGTTCTATAAATGTTTATTAAGTTTACTTGCTCCGGATGTGAGTTCAAGTCCTGGATATCCTTATTAATTTTCTGTCTCCTTGATCTATCTAATATTGATGCTAAAGTCTCCCACTATTATTGTGTGGGAGCCTAAGTCTCTTTATAAGTCTTATATATCTGGGTGTTCCTGTATTGGGTGCGTATATATTTAGGATTGTTAGCTCTTCTTGTTGCATTGATTCTTTTATTATGTAAGGTTATTATGTAATGACCTTCTTTGCCTCTTTTGATCTTTGTTGCTTTAAAATCTATTTTATCAGAGGCGAGAATTGCAACTCCTGCTTTTTATTTATTTATTTATTTTTGCTCTCCATTTGGTTGGTAAATCTTTCTCCATCCCTTTGTTTTGAGTCTTTGTGTATCCTTGCATGTGAGATGGATCTGGATGCAGCATACCAATGGGTTTTGGCTGTGCCTTTTGATTGGGGGATTTAGTCTATTTAAACTTAGGATTAATAATAATATATGTGAGTTTATTACTGCCATTTGATGTTAGCTGGCTGTTTTGCCCATTAGTTGATGTAAATTCTTAATTATGTTTATGCTCTTTACTTTTTGGTATATTTTTGGAAAGGCTAATACTGGTTGTTCCTTTCTGTGTGTAACGCTTCTTTCAGAAGCTCTTGTAAAGCAGGCCTGGTGGTGATGAAATCTCTGAGTACTTGCTTGTTCACAAAAGATTTTATTTTTCCTTCGCCTCTGAAGCTTAGTTTGGCTGGATAGGAAATTCTGGGTTGAAAGTTCTTTTCTAAAACTTTTCTTTTTTTTTTAAGTTTTTGTAGAGCTGGGGGGTCTTACTGTGTTGCCCAAGAATTGGAGACCAATCTGGGCAACATACTGACACTCTGTTTATACAAAATATATTTTTAACAAATTAGCTGAGTGTATTAGGCTGTTCTCTTACTGCTATAAATAACTAACTAAGACTGGTTAATTTAGAAAGGAAAGAGGTTGAACTGATTTACAGTTCCACATTTCTGGGGAGGCCTCATAAAACCATCATGGCAGAAGGGGAAGCAGGCATGCCTTACATGGTGGCAGGAGAAAAGTATGTGAAGGGAGAACTGCTGAACACTTATGAAACCATCAGATATCAAGAGAACTCATTCCCTATCAGTAGAACAGCATGGGGGAACTGCCCTCATGATCCAATCTCCTCCTACCCAGTCTCTCTCTGGACACCATTTCATGGACCTTGCCCATGAAACCATTTTTCCCTCCTAGTCCTCTGGGCCTGTAATGGGAAAGGCTGCTGTGAAGGCCTCTGACATGACCTGGAGACACTTTACCCACTGTCTTGACTATTAACATTCAGCTCCTCATTACTTATGCAAATTTCTGCAGCCAACTTCAATTCCTCCCCAGAAAATGAGTTTTTCTATTCTACTACATGGTTGAGCTACAAATTTTTCAAGCCTTTATGCTCTGCTTCCTTTTAAACAATTTTCAATTTCAGATTATCTCTTTTAAGCTCAAAATTCACAGATCTCCAGGGCAGGGGCAAAATGCCACCAGTCTCTTTGCTAAAGCATAGCAAGAGTGACTTTTGCTACAGTCCCCAGTAAGTTCTTCATCCTCATGTAAGACCACCTCAACCTGGACTTCATTATTATCACTATCAGCATTTTGGTCAAAACCATTTAGTAATCTCTAGGAAGCTTCAAACTTTCTCACAGCTTTCTGTCTTCTTCTGAGCCCTCTAAACTGTTCTAATCTCTGCCCATTATCCAATTTCAAAGTCGCTTCCATATTTTCTGGTATCTTTATTCCAGTGCCCCAAACTCCTTGTACCAATTTTCCATAGTAGCCCATTTTCACACTGCTATAAAGAACTGCCTGAGACTGGGTGCTTTCAGAAGCAAAGAGGTTGAATTGACTCACAGTTCTGAATGGCTGGGGAAGACTAAGGAAACTTACAATCATGGCAGAAGGGGATCTGTCAAACACTTATAAAACCATCAGATCTCATGAGAACTCACTCACTCATGGGAGAACAGCATGGGGGAACCACATCCATGATCCAATCATCACCTCCCACCGAGTCCCTCCCTCAACATGTGGAAATTATGGGGATTAGAATTCTACATGAAATTTGGGTGGGGACCCAGAGCCAGACTGGGTGTGGTAGCATATCACTGAGTGTGGTGGCATGTACCTGTAGTCCCAGCTACTCAGGAGGCTGAAGTAGGAGGAACACTTGAGCCCAGGAGGTCAAGGCTGCAGTGAGCCATGACTGCATTGTAGCCTGGGTAAAAGAGTTAGAACCTGTCTCAAGGAAAAAAAAGAAAAGAGAAGAAAGAAAAAGCAACTGAGATTTAATACCAATAATTTTAATCACAAAAATGAGCATAGATAATTAGAATATGAGGAAATGAGGTGGTAAAAGATATTCAAAATTGCCCATATATGTGTATGTGTGTGCCTGTGTATATGTGTGCATGCCTATGAACGTATGTGCACAAGTGTGTGTACATGTGTCTGTTTACTTCCTTTTGCACCCAACTATTTAAGGAGAAGTAGGCTTTTAAAGGTATGCTATCCTTGGAGTAAGGTATTAACCACAAATATGCAAAGAAAAGCAGCATCAAAGTTGATTTAAATATCAAGACCAAACACATCATGGGAAGACTCAGAGAAAAGTGTTTATGTCATAATTCTAAGAATGAGAAATAATTCAGGCAGATGCAAGAGCTGTTTTCTGGTCATCTTGTAAGGAGATTTAAATCTTCTCTGTGAAGAAAGAGAAGGAGAGATAAAATAGAGAAGAGAGCATAGTGCAACATTTCTGGGGTGGGATTTCTGCCCCTGAGGCTATGTCTCCAGTTATGGGATAAAAGAAGCCTTTGATATATTCTGGGAGATTGTAGATTATACATTTAGCCAAAACCTTAGAAAAGTCACAGCATTCTTAGAAAAGTCAAGCCCTTCTCCTGCAGGTGGGACAAAATTGAGAGAGCAGACCTAACTGAAGAAGAAACTGAAAGAGTTCCCAGTTTTTCTGTAGCCACAGAGCAATATGAAAAAGGATGCAAAAGCTTTCTGTGCCCCCAAGAGCAATACAGAAAAATCTGGAAGGCCAGAGACTACTTGAGGCCCATGGTGGGGCAAGAAGGAAGCAGTGTGAGAATCCAATGCAAGTGGCCACAGTAGGAAGGCACAGTGACAGCTGAAGCAACACAAGTAGAGGATGATGACACAGGACTGGTCACTGCTCAGAGAGGACATCGTGTTAAAAGATGCACATAGACCAATGCACACCTGCCCCAAATCACAAGGACTGAGTGGAAGGGATACTGAATTGACTGAGGAGCTGCCCAAAAGTGCACTCACTTTTAAACCAGAAGTGGTTAAGTTACCTTGATTTGTTAAAACTGTGTTATCTGCCACCAGTAGTAATGGGATCTTATGAGCTGAGTAGACCTCAGTAATTTAGAAATAAAGTAAGTTTTATTTTGCACACCTGAGCTCATCACTGCACAACTTATCTCCACATCACATGTGTATCATCTTAAAAGAGGCAAGTGGGAGACCCAAAATTGTCTCCTCTAAACTAAGTGAAGTAACAAGAGGCTTAGTTGGTAGGAGTAAAATCAGTGCAGAGAGCTATGCATTGCGAAAGCAGAAAATGAATGAGTCCATACTACAATCAATCCAACAAGCTTGAGCTCATTTGCACTTTCCTATCATTCTTTTCAAACTGGGTTAGCATCAGACTCTACTTTCAATTAATGATATTTTATGATAATGTATCCAAAGGAAAAATGACACCACCAACAAGCTGGATCATGGACATGGAGGACATTTTTAATAGCTTTAAGAAACAGATACTGTCTCTCTTAACACTGACTTATACCAATGATGCTGTTGAAGGTAGAAGTTCTACTTGACATTTCTGTCACAGAAATCCTGTCTATCTAGGGTGGAAACATAAAATAAGAGGCCTTAAACTTCTTAGCTTTAGCTGGTCCCCCTCCAATCCTGCCTTCCTGATAGGATGAAGACATTTAGGAGCTGAAGAAAAAATGGCCTTAGGGGCTGTGAGTAGAATAAGATTATTTGGTCCCAACTATCTGAAGAGTCCTCCAGAGATCTAATTTCTTAGTAGCCACATCCACTGGCCCTAAAAATAGTATGGAGGAGACCGGTCCCATCTTAAAGGACAAGCAAATGTATAGCTATTTTGGAGATTTGTTCACATTACACATTTTATAATGAGCTTGGATATCAACAAACACCCTTTTGTATGACATAACCTAACCTTCCTGCCCAAGGCCAAATGTGCCATACAGAAATTTTCATTCCCACACTCTAAATATCTAAGGTGTAAACCAGTTGCTAGTGGGGAGAAAGGTGTCAAGAAACCTTCCATTACTCTTAAGCAGAAAGCAGCTAGGCCAAGTGGTCAATGATAGAATTTTTAAAAAATTTTTTTCAATGCAGTCATTGTGTTTAACTGGAGAAAACAAAATTGATCTGTACAAGTCAGGACCTAGAAACAAGTGTGCAGTTACTAATTATACACTTAGGGGTTTATTCTCACCTAGATACAGACGCCCAACTCCCACCAAAATTAATCTGAGTCGCATTCAAGTGTGGAGGAGAGAATGGGCTTCATGGCTGCTCTGCAGAAGTAATGAAATTCCCTTATAAGCCCATGTTGCCTCATAATAATACTGCAATATTGAACTGCAAGTTTGTTAAGTAGCAAAGACTCAATACAACTATTCACTGTGAAGCTTTCCAAGGAAAAGACCCCAGTGTGTATTGAATATTTCAGTGTTTGCTCAGAAATGATTAGTTTTTTAATTACTTTAAGTAAGGGGAGGAAAACTCTTTTCATAATTATTCAGTTAAGGAGTGAAGTCAGGAAATGAGTAGAAACAGGATTTTACCAAATCCTTAATTTGGTCCTTTACTTTTCAACCACATAGAATCAAGTATTTTCTTAATGAAGAGAATAATGAAATAATATACTGGGAAGTGTATGAGATGAAGAAACTGTTGCATGCTATTTACGAAGGGTAGAAACAATACTAAAAAAGAGAATAATGCTGTATTTCTTTTACAATTACATGTTACTGTTAGATTTCTCTATTGGCCTATTGGAGCCTCTTAAAGAAGGGAGAACGTTCTAGGGACATATTCTCAGTGTTTGCTTACAAACACTTTTCTGTGTCAAACTTTTCCATTCACTGAAACAAAGCAGTTTATAATACATTCTGAAGAAGCCATGCTTACTTTGGCTTTTTATTTTTTTCTTTTGCTTTATTGATGTGCACACTCTAAAAATTACCTTCATGATCATGATTAAGCAAACTGGTATTTAATTTTTCTTAGTGTTTTACATATTTAATTTATTTTTATGGATTCAGGGGTACAAGTGCAGTTTTGTTACCCGGGTGTATTGCATAGTAGTAAAATCTGGGCTGTCAGTGTACTCATCACCCACATAGTGTACACTGTACCCAATAGGCGGTATTTCATCCATCACCCCCCCAGCCTTCCCATGATTTGGAGTCTCCAATGTCTATTATTCCATTCTGTATGTCTGTGTGTGTCTATTGTTTAGCTCCCAAGTACAAGTGAGAACATGCGTTTATTTTCTGTTTTAGTCAATTCACTAAGGATAATGGTATCCAGTTCTATCCATGTTGCTGGAAAATACATGATTTTACTCTTTTATATGGCTGAGTAGTATTCCATTATTTTGTGTGTGTGTGTGTATGTGTGTGTGTGTGTATGTGTAGACATACACACCACATTTTTAATCCAATCACCCACTGATGGACACATAGGTTGATTCCATGACTTTGCTGTTGTGAATAGTGCTGCAAAAACGTACAGTTGTCTTTTTTATATAATGTTATAAAAAAGGTGTCTTTTTTATATAATGTTTTCTCTGGGATAGATACCCAGTAGTGGGACTGCTGGATCAAATGGTAGTTCTATTTTTAGTTCTTTGATTTTTTTTTTTCTTTTTTGAGACGGAGTTTTGCTCTTGTTAACCCAGCCTGGAGTGCAATGGCGGGATCTCAGCTCACTGCAACCTCCGCCTCCTGGATTCAGGCAATTCTCCTGCCTCAGCCTCCTGAGTAGCTGGGATTACAGGCACGTGCCACCATGCCCAGCTAATTTTTTGTATTTTTTGGTAGAGACGGGGTTTCACCATGTTGACCAGGATGGTCTTGATTTCTTGACCTCGTGATCCATCCACCTTGGCCTCCCAAAGTGCTGAGATTACAGGCTTGAGCCACCACGCCCAGCTCATACTGTTTTTCATAGAGGATGAACTAATATAAGTTCCCACCAACAATGTGTGTTACCTTCTCTCCACATTCTCACCAACATCTGTTGCTTTCTGACTTTTTAATAATAGCCATTCTGACTGGTATAAGATGGTATAATTGTGTTTTTTTCTCTCTCTCTCTTTTTGTTATTGCATTTTAGGTTTGGGCGTATATGTGAAGAACATGTAAGATTGTTGCATAGGTACACACATGGCAGTGTGGTTTGCTGCCTTCCTCCCCATTACCTATATCTGGCATTTCTCCCCATGTTATCCCTTCCCAGCTCCCCACCCCCCACTGTCCCTCCCTGTTTCCCCCCCAACAGACCCCAGAGTGTGTGATGCTCCCCTCCCTGTGTCCATGTGTTCTCCTTGTTCAACTCCCACCTATGAGTGAGAACATTTCTCTGATTAGTGATGCTGAGTTGATGATTAGTAATTTAATTTTTTTCTTAGGTTTGCTGGCCACTTGTATGACTTCTTTGGAAAAATGTCTGTTAATATCCTTTGTTCACTTTTTAATGGGGTTATTTGTTTTTCTCTTACTGAGTTGTTTGAGTTCCTTGTAGATTCTGGATATTAGATCTTTGTCAGATGGAATGTTTGCAAATATTTTCACCCATTCTGTAGATTGTCTACTCTGTTGATTATTTTAGTAGAAACTTGAATTGCTATTCACTATACTTAAGCATATTTTAAGGTAATTATTTTTTGCTTGTAGATTAATACTGATTGGGGAGAAATTGGAAAATACATAGAAAAATAAGCCTGAGTCTTAAACTTTCCCACTCAGATTATCAATGTTAATATTTTCTATTTTCAACTATTTTTCATACTTTTATTTTTACAAAGTTCAGATGCTGAATCTATACAGTTTTGCATTTAACTTTTGGACATTTAATAGGCACTTTGATTGTATTAAATAATCTGTTAAAGCATTGATTATTAAAAGCATTATTTAAATTTATTTCACCAGCTTGGTTCTGTAGGTTGTTTTTCTCCTTTGCTTTTGTGCTAGAAATGGGGTGGGATCTATATTCTTATAATTAACTCTGTCTACATAAAATAACAGCATATTTCTAAAAGTGAAATTCCCTAGCAGTTTGTTTTCATAGGTTTTTCTTTTATTTCTTTTTTTTTTTTTTTCAAAGCAATGCAGGTGCATGATGAGATACTTAGTAAGAGGTAGGAGCACATTGAAAAGTCAGTTTCCTTCCCACGCCTGGTCTCCCAGTTCATTCCCAGAGACAACCCTATTTCCAGGTTCTTACATGCATTTTCAGAAAAATGATGACATGCAGCTTTACTTTAAAGACGTTTTGTAGATGGCTTTATTAATTTCTTTAGCTCGTTTTTGTTGTTTTTTTTTTTGTCATCAGCAGTACCAAGAATGTGGTACAGGTGGATGCAGAATTTAATGGTAACGGTACCTATGTTTCCATCAATCACGCATAAATACTTTCTTTTACCAGTGTGCCTGGCACTGCTCAACTGCAGCACTGCAGACCTTGCATGGTTGGTGGCCATAAAGACAATGAAGCCAATTCACAAGAAGCAAAGCTAAGTAGAAGACAGAGCATCGCAATGGCTTTACCTGAACCCCAAAACCCCAAGCCAAGCCACTAAAGCCAACAAGCCTACGTTAATATTTAAAAACTGATTTGAGTTTGGTTTTGTCACTTATAACTGGAAGAAACACAGTAAGAGGTGACATTTTTGTGTATAACAACAATGTGCCAGCAACAAAACGGAGATCCCAGACCTCATCCTTGATGAATGCCAGGAGACAATGCAGCTAGAGAGATGCTTTCAGAAGCACTGCCCCTCTGAAATAATATACAGTGCTTAGTAGTAACTTGGAAACTAAAGCAATGTATGATGGAAACATTATGCTCTGCAGTATGTTTTTACGAATATTTGTGTACCCTGGAAAGCAAAGAAGCTCTAGCAAATACCCTACCTGCTGCAACACCCATAGTAAAACTGCTCAGCATGTATCCATTCCCTTTAGCTCTATCTGACTTCTTATTTTCATAGGGGTTTTTGTTTTGGTTTAATTTACCTGAATTAGGGAAGAGAAGACAGAGCAACTATTTTGCAATGTTTATGTCCAGAAACATTTAAATGCAATTTAAACAAAGCCTGCCTTACCAGGTGGGAAGTAACCATCTCTAGTGGTCCTTTTGTGAAATTTGAAATTAGAGGGCCTGGAACAAATCAAACACTCATTCATCTGAGGGTGATATTTGTAGTGCTCATTCCAGGACTTTGCTAGGGCAGACTAGTGGGGAAAATCAACTCAGCTAACAAAGACTTAACATATACAAACATGCTTGCACAGTCAAGTACACACCTACATACATGTACTCATATACATATGTGCACTAATGCTCACACATTCACATTTATAAATACGTCAACCTTGTAAGTCAATAAGCCATCATAGTGATAACAGGTACCCACTGTGGGAGAGAAAGAAAGAACTGGGATCTATTCATAAGCTTCTAATGTTGCATTTGAACTTGAGTTTACAGTATCAAAGAAGGAAAAGATGCTAGCATTTTGTCATCCCCAACCATCATTATTTGTAACAAATCCTTAAGTAATTTGGACTCATTAATGCTCTGACACCCTTAATCTATTTGCTCTATTTAGTTGAGCTATTGAGTGAGGTCTAAAAATGCCCTCACCCTCCCACATTTCTGCTTTCTGTCTTCTTGATATGAATTGTAGGAGCAAAGTAAACAGAGGGCTCTGTTAGAATTTCCTTTTTTACAAATGAGCCATAAAATTGTCCATTAATCAGTCCTGGCTCCCAGGGACCAGTTCGCTTTGTGGAGGTTTCCTTTTCCTTTTCTGATCCCCGTTTTGTTGAAGAGATTACTCAAAAGAAAAAAGAAATCACACAGCAATAAGCCCCAGAGAATAGGCTTAAGAAAGCCAGGCTTTTAAAATTTTTTTTCTTCTTCTTATAATCTGGCTTTGGCTGGAATCAAATTCTCATCATTCTGCACCATTAAAAACTTTAACGTTTACTTTGTTGGCTTTAGAAATCTTTTAAAATATAAAATATTCCTTTTTTTCTTCCCAGAGGGGATGGTGTTCCCGTCTACTCAAACAAGTACTTGATGTAAGTCTTTTAGCACCACGTAAAGACCTCCTGAGGATGTCTCAGACCAGCTTCCATGAGCATAGAAGTAAAGAAACACTGGGGAAATCTACTCCGAGCCTGGCATTTCAGACATCCCCTCACTAAATTCCTACACAAGGTGTCATCTCTGACAGGTCTTGCATTTATCTTGAGGGTGTTTCCCTTGAAAGACAGAGGGAGGAAATATATATCAAGGTTTGAGCTATCTGAGAGCAAAGAGAGGTCCTGGGCTACGTACCTTTCAGGCTGCAGCCTTCTCCTTGGGTGGCTCTTACCTGGGACCAGCCATTACCTTCATTTTTCCCATGAAGTAGATTTCATACCTGCAGGAAGATTTCTCATGAAATACGTACATGCACAAGCATCATGAATACATAGGTTATTTTAAAATATATGTAGTAATATGCCTATAGTATATATTTTAAAATGTATTTAGTAGTCATATATATCTCCATATAGTCTCTATATAGCAATCATATGTAAGCATAGTAATAAATGAGACAGCAAAAATTGGCTTTAATGGAATCATAACCAAAGCATTGTCTTTGTTTAATTTGGGGCTACTGGTTTCATTGAACTCCTACTTTTCCTTCCTCTGTTTCTCCCTTTTGTATTTTGTTCTTTATTTACATTCAGTGGAAAACTTTCCATAATCTCTCTTAAGGGATTTCTTTACTTTTCTTTACCTTTTTTAAAAAAGAAAGGCTAAATTGTTTGTCTAACCCGAAGAGTTTGGCGAGAAAAAGAAACAGCCTATAAAGCTTTTTATTTCTAGAGGAGAGTCACCCTGAGGTTAACTTGGAAGCTAAACAGTTTTAAAAGTTTATCTCACAAAAGTAAAAGTGAAATGCTATAGTGTCCAGTCCCTGGTGTGCAATATAGCTATTTCTCCTAGCAAGATTCCATTCTTGATCTGTGAGATGGCAACTGAGTTTTTAAATAAGCTAAGTGTGACAAGCCGGAATACCTTTTTCTCGGTCATTAACATTGTTTAGTTATCACCCTTAGTAAATTAAATGCATTGGCCTGAATTGATTAATTGTTCCAGGAATCTTCTGAGGAAGTAGACAGGCTTCATAATCATTCTTCTATTTCTTGAGAGCTCCTCTAATAACATTGTACTTACGCACATACAATTTCGGAATGCCTGGACTTGTATTTGATGTGACTCACTCACACCTAGAAAACCATTTCTCTCATTCAGAGACTACAGAAGTGTGAGTTCCTTGAATCATTCATTTGATTAGCACAAACATATTGAATTTTGCTAACATACCTTAAGACTTTATTAGCCTACCTTACTTTGTATGTCCTACAGGCTTTGGCAGTTTTGCACATTTAATTGAAATGCATTGGCTTCTCTAAAAAAGAACTTGCTTAAATCAAAAAGGAATTACTCATAATCTCTCTAATATTAACACTTGGACGTTTGGCAGAACCTGCTGCATCCCATGGTGTTGCATTTATGCAGCTCAGATCAGGTCTCGTCTGACTTAGTGTCTGTTTCAGTCAAGCTGTGTGAAATCTCTTGGCTTTTGTACATACACACAGGAAGGTCTGAAGGGGTGGGGTGGGGGGGGCAACACACTGTGGCCAGACTGGAAGCCAAGAGAGACCTTCATTATGCATATTTCCACTGATGCCAGTGTCACCCAGGAAAACCACCCTGGAAAGGGAGTAAATGAAAAGCCTGCTTCACCAAAAAGGAACCTGAGTCTAGAAGAGAACCTGCCAAATCAGTGCTATCCATCTGCACAGGTCCCACTGACTCATGTGGCTTCCTAAGTCACTTAACCCTGACCCACCTCTGAGCTAGCCAACTACTGCAGAGATCCTCTGCAAGGCAAATCACATTATCCTTTTCTGAAACAAATGATGCATTTTAGGACTAACACATGCAGGCCCTGGCCTCATTCTCTGGCACGATATTGGAAACCAAAAGCGATTCCTGCTAGGACAAGGTAGCCTGCTGAAAGCAGGTGAAAATCTCAGATAATCCACATTCCCCATGTAGCCATTCTACTAATTCTTTCTTTATTGACCTTCACAGGAGAGACCAGGTTGTTCTTGGATAGGGACGCAGGGTTGCAAACATACTCACACCTCCCTTAGATGTGCAGAGGAAATTTGTTGCCTTCATTCCTCTGCAGATGTACTAATCTCTGTCACAAACCCATCCAAATTCTTGTAGAGATATTGAGAAGAACACCCTATGTAGAGTGCAAGTCAGCAATTTAAACTGTTTCCTTAAGGACTAGTTCAGTTTTTCAAGTTTCCTTTCATTCCCACAGCTCCTCTTAAAGATGGGGTTTCTGAGTTTAGGGAAGGAAGCTGTCAATCACCTTAAGAAGCAGAGACTGAGGATGGGAGATGGCTGAAAAACGTATGGTCTGCTCCTAGGAGGCAAGGTTCTGAAGGGTGTCCACTACCTGTCCTGGATGAATGGGTTATTGTTATTGCTATAGCTATTGAGTATAACATCAGTTGAGCTAGCACATTATAACCTTAACCATTACAATGCAAGACTTTTAAAAATTTAACTACACAGTCGGGTGCAGTGGCTCACACCTGTAATTCCAGCACTTTGGGAGGCTGAGGTGGGCAGATCACAAAGTTAAGAAAGAGATCGAGACCATCCTGGCCAACATGGTGAAATCCTTTTTCTACTAAAAATACAAAAATTAGCTGGGTTTAGTGTTGCGCACCTGTAGTCCCAGCTACTCAGGAGGCTGAGGCAGGAGAATGACTTGAACCCAGGAGGCGGAGGTTGCAGTGAGCCAAGATTGAGCCACTGCACTCCAGTCTGGCGACAGAGTGTGTCTCAAAAACAAAACAAAACAAAAACAAAAACATAAAACAAAAAAACTTAACTACGCAAGAAGTGACTATAAACTATTAAAAATATCCCAGTAGACTCACACCATCACTTCTCCAATCCAACTTTCCCTTAGCCAGTTACTAACATTGACTACTGACACTTCAATGACATCTGATAAGAGAGGAAGTTGTTAATACACCTTACGCTTGCAAATACATTGTTAGGGCCCAGTCTAGGTCTCACAGCTCATGAGTCAGTAACTTTTTAATAAATTCAGCTCTAGGTAGAATCTGAAAAGTAAATACTTATAGACACCAATAAACATAGTATTATCTAAATCTAAAATGAGAAAATATTTACAATAATGTTAAAGTGAAAAATGATATCATACATAATAATCTTCATATTGCAAATGCACAGACATAAACATGTGTACACACACATGTGTATACAACCAAAAACAAATGTCTGAAAGAAAAGGTCCAAATGTTAATAAAGATTATTTCCTGATCACCCAGAGATGATTTTATTTTCTACCATGTACTTTCTTGTTTTATACATCCTCTTCTGCTATTTGTATTTATTTTGCATCCAGGAAAAAAAACTTTGTTTTTATAGATAAACTTTTATTTTGAAAGTTTGCTAATTAAATGTCTATATAATAAGTTCATTTTATAAGCACAGAGACAATGGCGATATGTATTAAGGATTCATTTAACTATTTTTCCCAAAGAAGATTAACATTTTTTTTCAACATAAGTTCCAAACTTTAAAAAAAAACAAATTTGCTTTATTTATTTTTGAAATGGAGTCTTGCTCTGTCACCCAGGCTGGAGTGGAAGTGGCATGATCTTGGCTCACTGCAGCCTCTGCCTCCCAGGTTCAAGCAATTCTCATGCCTCAGCCTCCTGTATAGCTGGGATTACTGGCACGTGCCACTATGCCCAGCTAATTCTTTTATTTTTTATTTTTTAGTAGAGATGGGGTTTCACCATGTTGACCAGGCTGATCTTGAACTCTTGACTCAGACGATTCACTCACTTTGGCTTCCCAAAGCTTTGGGATTACAGGTGTCACTGCTTCTGACCAAAAAAATCCAATTTACTTTAAAACAATAGCTTTGATTCTTTTTGATCATTTGAAAAATACTTAAAAAGAAAAAAAAAACATAGAACTGCAAGATTCTTGACTCTGAGCAAGTGAGACAACCAACTTAATTTGCCAGAATTCCTGCCAAAAGCAAGAAAACGTGATTATGCATTGAATTAAACCAAGCAAAATGATACTATTGGGGTTTTTTTTAGTGTTGAAAGTTACTTACAGATTTTCCTTTCCATCTTTACAGAGAATGTTAAATTTCGCAGTATCCCCTGAAAGTGGCTGTGATACACTGCTCAATGAAAAAGCAGAATGGAAAATTGTGATTGCACCTGAATTTCTATTATCAATTTAGAATGCATTTGGCTGGCCTTCGAGAACAGAAAACCCACTAAGCAGAACTAAGCAGTAGCTCACAGGCATGTAAGTTGCTGTACTAACTTACTTAATCACCAGCACAACCCCAGGAGCATGTAGAATTATCACTGATGGTGAAAAGGAGGAATACAGAGGTTAAGAAACACATCCAAAGATACACTGCTAGTAGATGGCAGATATGGAATTCAAACCCAGACAGTGAGGATCTGTCCCTTCTTAAATTCCGATATTCTGTTTACAGAAAAGGGAGGGACTTTCCATGATATCCAGAAACAGATTCTTTTTTACTTGGGTCTCTTCAATGGTTCTTGTACACTGGGAATTTGTGGGAAGCATCAGACACCCAGAAGTCAGTGCATTTGTGTGTGTGTGTGTGTGTGTGTGTGTGTGTGTGTGTGTGCGCGCGCGCGCGCGCGCGCAAGCGTGTGTGTTTTAATTTAAAATGGGAGTCACTTGGGAGTTTGCTAATGCAGCACTTTCTCCACCTTTCCGTCTGCAGAAAAGTTGAAAAGACTTCTTCCTCACAGGAAATAACCCGCAAATGAAATCACAAGATGCAGTTGCTCTCCTTGGTGAGCTGTTGGAAGGGCAGACGATTCCTGGTCCATCCATTACCATGTAAATAATTAAACACCCAGAGCCCGCAGCCCAGGGTGGGAGGTCTGTGGAGCAATTTGCTTTAAATATTGGTGAGCGTAAACTTGGTCAGTCATTAGCTCCTCCTAGTGGCTTTGGGGACCTTCAATCAGGAGGCAGCTGAGAGGCTGCTGTCTTTGAGGAACAGAAACCCTGATTGATGAGTAGCCTGAAGTTTCTTCTGACATGACAAGACCTTTCTTCACCTCTCAAGCCACAGGACTTGACCACTCAGGGAAAGCTACCCTAGCTCTGAGTGCAAAATCTGATTTGGTCAACAAACTACTTTTATGCAGCCAGGGCAAAGTATGTTATCATCTATGTTTGTGCCATTTATGATAACAATCAATACTATATGTATAATTCTGTCCAAAAACAGAGTCTAGACCAGGAATAGTGGCTCATGCCTGTAATCCCAGCATTTTGGGAGGCCGAGAAGGGCGGATCTTTAGAGGTCAGGAGTTCCAGACCAGCCTGGCCAACACGGTGTAGAGTAGAGATGGTGTTTCACATCTCTACCAAAAATGTAAAAAGTAGCCGGGCATGGCTGAAACAAGAGAATTGCTTGAACCTGGGAGACGGAGGTTACAGTGAGTCGAGATCACACCACTGCACTCCAGCCTGGGCAATAAGGGCAAAACTTCATCTCAAAAAAATAAATAAATAAAAATAGAATCTAACCACAATTATTTTCTCTGTTAAAGAGGAGTAGACACATGGACAATTAAAAAAGACAAATAACACATTGAGAACTTAAGTCTGGCTTTTAATTATACTCTGCTCTTGCCTGTGAATGAAGCCACAGCTGCCACATTAAAGTTTGTGATTTCAAATAAAGCAACAAGGCCACACCTGAAGAGAAAAAGAAAAAGCACGGGGAGGTGGTGGGGAAGGCTAAGAAGTGGTCCATCTTTCCCCTTCTGCCCTCCTACTCAAGTCCTCTGTGGAAATGACTTCACATTGTTAATCAACAGATCTCTTTCAGGCTGACGTCACATGTCACCACTCTTCAGACCTTTGATGGATTAGGTGAAGTTCAGTGTTTTAGTCCCAAAGGATATCTTGACAATAAAACTAAATAGAAGGAGCTGAGATGTCAATAGAGTCTCAAATTTAGAGTAGGCATCATTCATAACTTACAAGGACATTCATTCTTGGACAAACCCAAATTAAATCTACCCGTAAGCTGGGTGCAGTGGCTCACACGGTAATACCAGCAACTGAGGAGGCTGAAGTGGGAGGATTACTTGAAGCCAGGAGTCTGAGAATAATCTACTTATAGATAATCCAGAATAGTGGCACAAAGGCAAATGCAAACCACATTGAGAAAAAAATTCAGATATCTACATTGCAAGTATAATCAAGAAGGAAAAGCTCCAGCTCCCAATTTTGCTGCTGTATGATCACATAGTTTGATACATAATCCATAATCTACTCAACACTGAGTAAATACACTATGAATTTTATTATTGATGCTGGTAGGCACTAAAATTCCACTTTTTTTTTTTTTTACCCTGCCAACATTGATTAGAACACAAGCGCACGCACACTCGAGCGCACACACACACACACAGACACACATACTCTCTCTCTCTCTCTCTCTCTCTCTCTCTCTCTCTCTCTCTCTCTCTCTCTCTCTCTCGCAGCTTTAGAGCTTTAAGAATAATTTGGGCTGCCTCAGAATACCAGAAACCCCAGAAAACCAGCAACTACACTGGAATTTCTTGAATAACAAAGGTGGTTGTCTAGAAAAAGCTACCGACTCTGGAGTCAATAAATCTAGGTTAGTATCTTGGCTCTGCCCTTGAACAATGCTTCCCCTTAAGCATATCTGATGACATCTGTAAGCCCTAGTCTAAAAGAGTGCCACTAATACCTCATTCACAAATCTGCCAATGAGAAGGGAGTGATCCCATATATAAACTGCTTAACAGTGCCTGGCACAAAGCAAGCACCTAAAATACTTAAGTTTCCTGCTATTTTCCTCCTCTTGACAAGGGCTTGTTCTGGTGAATCTCCAGGGGAGTAAGTAAGCATGGACACATGCCTGAGAATTTTTAAATCCTTGGAATTATTTTTTTCCTCCTGATAGTCAGTACTGTTGACTGGTTTGGAAATTCCTAGTGAATTTTTTTTTTTCAAATCTTGGAGTATTTTTAGACTTTATAGATCAGTATCCTTCCAGAATGGCTCAGCCTGACCTGCCCCCAGCCTGTCTCCATCACTCAGTCTGTGTTTTCTTGAAACCTGCAATTCTTTCCTGTTCCAGCTACGTGTTCTTATTCAATCATCCATTGATTCAACAAGTATTTACCACATGCCAATCCTGTACTGGGATACAAGGTGACTAAAACAGGCTTGGTTCCACCTTCAAGGAGATCATGTTTTTGTAAAGGACACCAATGAAAAGTAAGCAGGCATATAATTGCTTTAATATAACTAACACTGTAGCAAGTGCTTCGATGGGGGCTCCAGGAGAGAACAGACGTGTGAGTATCGGGGCAGTGGTTACCACCTGATGTAGGACATGAAATGAAAATGATAGGAAACGAAAACTATTGGCAACAGGACACTTTGTCAGGTTATTCTCTCTCTCTCTCTCTCTCTCTCTCTCTCTCTCTCTTTGACACAGAGTTTCACTCTGTCACCCAAGCTCAAGTACAGTGGCGTAATCTCAGCTCACTGCAACCTCCATCTCCCCGGTTCAAGTGATTCTCCTGTCTCAGTCTCCTGAGCAGCTGGGATTACAGGCTGGCTAATTTTTGTATTTTTAGTAAAGATGGGTTTTCACCATGTTGGCCAGGCTGGTCTCCAACTCCTGACCAGATTCTTGTTTCTAGATTCAACTCCACTCTTACAATCCTGAACTCCTAGCTGAGGATTTAATTGCATCCATAATCTTAGGATACATTACTGTGACTTCTATCTTATTTATCTAAAATTTTCTGTCAAAATGTCTACTCAATAAGTTAGATATGTCAAAAGGTCTACTTAATAAGCTAGATTGCTTTCCTTTTAACTGAAAGGAATTAGAGAGGAGTGCTGCCCGGAATCCTGCTTCCTTAGCCTTGTGTTCTACTTTTTCATCTACACAGGATTTGTGTCAATTGTTGGTCTTATGGATGCTCCTACTGTGGGGAGAAAACTATAGGCTGAAGACAAGGACTGCCTGACTTCCCAGTTTCACTCCAGGAGACCCACATCACACCAGCTTCCTCTTGATGCTGTAGACACAGTCACGAGGTGGCCGCCAGTGTCTTTCTCACATCCATCTGCTGGGGAACAGGACTCTTTCCTGCTCTGCAAGGTGGAAAATACCATCACCCGCAGTCGCTCCCTTGGAGATGGGTCCCACACTCCAGGCACGAGAGCTCCCTGGCTGCGTGTGGCTGCCTGTTTTCAGTAGAGGTCTTCAGCCAGCACTTTCTCCTGCAGGAGAAAGTCACAGTAGGAGAAAGCAGGAGAAAGCACTGAGCTTTCTTCCAGCTGATGGCTCTGGAAGGTACCACAAGTTCTTTTTGGCACATTTTCCACCTTCTTTCTCTCCTCCCACTCCCCTCTCTCTCTCCTCACGCCACACAGATCCTTTGCTGATTGACTGCCATCGCCAGGCTTCCATACCAGGGAATCAATCAAAAGAGACCTTCCCACACAGAACAGCCCCCGCCCCTCCACCAGGCTGCTGCCTCTGACATTTCCTGCGTGCCTGGACTTATCCTGTTTGGAAGGCTCCAGACTCCTCCTATCAATCTGGGCACTCAGGGCTCTGGCAGCTGCTGCCGCTCTGAATGCTGACACCCTGCCACGTCAACACTGGCCCGGCCGATGTTCCTTCACACTCATCTGCTGAGCCCAAACTTCCCCTGCTGGCTGGCTCTCCCTGTTTGAATGGGCTCCCACTCAGAAAGGGCTCCCTGTAGCCTTAGCTCCTTGAAGCTCTCCTTTTGCAGCCTTCCGGCTGGAGGATGTAGATTTTGGATCAGCTCAGTGGTCCTTGGTTCACAAAAAAGAAATTCAGTTCAATGTGGCCTTTCCTGAACCCCCTCAAACAGCCTTCGTGCAGATTGTGCCTGCTGGCCTTGGCATTGTCCTTCTGACTTGATTTTTCAGACTATCTTTCCTCTTTTCTGTGAGAATATCATGGGGCTCAAGGACCCGAAGGAATTGGTGCATGTATTTCATTTGAACTTTGCTGAAGCTTTTCATTTTAAGCCAAGTTCTTCCTCTGCTGTCTAGAAATAAAAAAAAGAAAAGAAAAGAAAAGAAAAAGAAATCCTTCTCTTGCTGTCTCTTTTGCCCACACAGATTGTAGCTTCTCATTTTTCTGCTTCCAACTTTCAGGTAGTTGTATACTAATTGCAACTAATTCTTGAGTGTAGACTGATCAATAAATATAGAAAACCACAATGGGGTAAATTTTAAAAACCTCCTTAGGCCAGGCATGTGGCTCATGCCTGTAATCCCAGGACCTTGGGAGGCCAAGATGGGTGGATCACTTGGGGTCGGAAGTTCAAGACCAGTCTGGCCAAAATGATGAAACCTCGTCTCTACTAAAAACACAAAAATTAGCTGGGCATGGTGGTGCATGCCTGTAATCCCAGGTACCTGGGAGGCTGAGGCAGGAGAATTGCTTGAACCTGGGAGGTGGAGGTTTCAGTGAGCTAAGATCACACCACTGCACTCCAGCCTGGGTGACAGAGAGAGACTCCATCTAAAAAAAAAATCCTTCTTATCTAAGGAGCAAGAGATTATACTGATCAACATGACAGGATATAGCCTTACAGTTTAGTTCTCTGCATTATACACGCAAATAATAAACACACATGTATGACTTTTCTTTCCATGTATAATAAAAGCATCATCACTTGACACATCTCAGGACTGTTTCTGATTTAATATTTTATGAATCTTAAAGACAGGATTATTCTTTGACCCACCAATTCCCCCCTGGAATGGAAAAATACATCAAAGTGTATGCGCTAGGCTGTTTATCACCACCATTATCATATTAGCTCCAAATTAGGGACAATTTAAATTCCCAGGAACAAGAGATTGGTTAAATAAATTGTGGGATAACTGTGCAATATAATACTGTGAGAATATTTAAAAAATGGTCATACACACACATGCACACACACAAATATGGGCATGGAACCCTACTAATAAAAAGATCACAAATTAGTATGCATAACATGTTACATGTATCCATCTGTCTCATTTTTGAAGATAATATCCAAAACATTGAAAATATTTATCTTTGGCTTGCTGTTTTGTGAGTAATATATGACTTTAGGTTGCCTGATTGTTAGAATTTTTATAATGAACACTTACGCTTGTGTAAAAAGTTAACAGGAGAAAATCTACTAGAGATGATTTTTCCATACCATTGTTTTTCTCAAAAATGACTATTAATGGTTTGATAGCACCAAGTATTTACTTATTTCCCTATCTTAACTGCCTTATTGTATACTGAGGGCGGGAGTGGGAAGGAATGAGGCTTAGAGACAAGAAGGATCTGACTAATTAGAAACAAGCCTGGACTAGAATCCAAGTCTCTGTTTCAAAAGTCTAAATCCTATGCTGCTTTCCAATTGTTATAAATCCAGGAATCTGTAATGTATCCTACCAGTATGCTGTGTGTATGCGTGCATGTGACACATATGCACACAATATTTTACCATATTCTTTTTAATGAGTAGTTGAATTTGGCTTATAAAATGGCCATTTATACTTTTCCAGTTCCCTACTGCCTTTCCTTTGAACTTGGAAACCATTTCTTACTCTTAACTTCATCTCAGTTTTCTCTACGCCACTTGTACTCCAACTGAGGTCCCTCAGCAGCAGCAGCAAAATCATGTGGAAACTTGTGAGAAACGCAAATTCTGGGGCCTCACCCTAGCCCTGTTAAATCACAAACATTGGAGAGGGGCCTGCCACCTGTGTTTCAACAAGTCCTCCAGGTGATTCTGATGCTCGCTTAGGTTTGAGACCCTCTGCTCCACATAAACCACATCAGCAATGATGGCAGTCAAAACCAGCACAAAACAAAAACCAAGAGAAAAACTACAGTGAACTGTGTTTTTTATTACTTTCCTTCCTCAAGTTGCCCTCCCTTCTGCCTCCTCTACCCCTAAATTAACCAAAATATGAAGAATGTGGATTCCAAGGGTCAGAGTGCCCGGGCTTAAATCTCAATTTTATCCCATCTTAGCTGCATCACCTTAAATGAATTATTTAGCGTTTTTGTGTCCATTTCCTCATCTATAAAATGAGGTGAAAATTATAGTACATATCTCCTGGCACTACTGTATTAGTGTGTTCCCATGCTGCTATAAAGAACTGCCCAAGACTGTCTAATTTATAAAGGAAAGAGGCTTAATTGACTCAGAGCTATACAGGACTGAGGAGGCCTCAGGAAACTTACAATCATTGCGGAAGAGGAAGCAAAAAATTCCTTCTTCACATGATGGCAGGAAGAATTGCCTAGCAAAGGGAGAAAAGTCCATTATAAAACCATCAGATCTCATGAGAAACTATTCATGATCACAAGAACAGCAGCACAGGGGAAACCACTCCCATGATTCAATTACCTCCCACGGAGACCCTCCCGTGACATGTGGGGATTATGGGAACTACAATTCAAGGTGAGAGTTGGGTGGGGACACAGCCAAATCATATCAACTACTAAACATACAGAGTTGAGTGTCTGGCTGTGCTAAGTATATAAAGGTGTGTGAATTATTTCTTTCAGCTCTGCCCCATCAGAAGCCTGACATACTCCTAGTGTCCCCATCCCTGCTCACATTTACAGGTTCTGTGTTTAGTCTCCCAGGTTTTCTAGGTCGGTAAGAATCATCTTATATTCCATGTATATTAATGGATTACTAGTAGTTGTGGGTAGAATGAAAACATTTTCAATTTCTAACCCCCAATTCCTATGAATGTGACCTTATAAAAACTATTGCCTTTGCAGGTATAATCAAGTTAAGATGACATTATACTGATTAGGGAGGCCCTAGTTCAATGGCTGATGTCCTTCTATAATGAGGGAAACTTGCAGAGACACACACAAGAAGGCCATGTAAAGCAGAAGCGGAGACTTTAGTTATGCTGCTAGAAGTTAAGGATGGTCAAGAATCTCAGTAACCACTGTAAGACAGCAAGAGTGAAGAAGGATCTCTCTCTACAGTGTTCAGAGAAAGCACAGCCTTGCCAATGACTTGACTTTGGACTTCTGGCCTCCAGAACTGTCAGACATTACATTTCTTTCATTTTAAGCCACTCAATTTGGGGCAATTTGTTACAGCAAATTCAGGAAAATAATATGAAAATAGCAAAAATAAATAAACAAAAAGCAGGAGTTGCAATTCTCACATTTATTAAAATAGATTTCAAAGCAACAAAGATACAGTGGTAAAAGGATCAATGCAACAATAAGAGATCTTAATACCCCGATACATAAGACCCATAACGAGATTTAGACTCAACGAGACAGAAAATTAATAAGGATATCCAGGACTTTAACTCAGATCCGGAACAAGTAAACTTAATAAATATTTATAGAGTTCTCCATTTTAAATACACAAAATATTGATCGGCCAGTATTAATACCCATTTTTAGAATGAAGCAATATTCCTGTTCTCTCTCCCTCTTTTTCTTCCTCTTTCTTCCTCTCCTTCTCTCCTTTTTTTACTTTTCAACATCCTAGTTCCTCACCTCTACTCAATACCTTCCTCTGAACACCTGATTCCTTGTGATTCTCCCATCCCACTGAAACCTCCAATCCATAAAAAAAAAAAAAAAAAAGATTCCACAAAAAAAAAGAAAGAAAATAGCTTGATATGGGAGTCCTATAGCTCACTGTATTAGTCTGTTATTGAATTGCTCTAAAGAACTACGTAAGATTAGGTCATTTATAAAGAAAAGAGGTTTAATTGACTCAGTTTCACAGGATATGCCGAAAGCATGGCTGGGGAGGATTCAAGAAACTTACAATTATGGCAGATGGGAAGGGGAAACAGGCACATCTTACCTTGGTTGGAGCAGGAGGAAGAGAGCAAAGTGGGAGGTGCTACACAGTTTCAAGCAACCAGATCTCATGAGAAACCATATCTCATAAGAACTCACTCTTCTCACAAGAACAGCAAGGGGAAAATCTGACCCCATGATCCAACCACCTTTCACCAGACCCTTCCCCCAACACTGGGGATTACAATTTGACATGAGATTTGGGTGAAGACACATACCCAAACTATGTCACTACTTATCTGGAAGATATACTTTCAGTATTTTCAGCAATATGTAGAACAGTTGTGAGCCCTAAACTTGAAGTCAAAAGCCCTAATGTCCAAATTTCAACCCTAACACTTCCCAGCTAGGTAAATTTTTATAGATTTCTAAACTCTCTGAACTTAATCTTCTCACATGTAAGGTTGCCAGATAAAATGCAGAGCACACAGTTAAATGTGAATTTCAGATAAACAGCAAGTAATTTTTAGTGTAATTACATCTCACATAAGTATATCCCTTAAGACATAAAAATGTGTTTATTTATGGGAAACTCAGTATTAATGAGAAAACTTGCATTTTTATTTGCCAAATCTGGAAACCCCACTCACATGAAAATACAGTTGATAATATCTGATTTGCGCTCTTATTGCACAAATTAACATGTGAAAATGCTTGCTATGTTTTAAGTGTTCAATAAATGTGTATAATGATAAATCCACAGAAATGGATTACCTTTGAGAGACTCAAAGAGAGAACATAAGCTATTTCATAGAGGAGCCCTTGGATACTACCATACTGAATTTTCATAAGCATGATTTATTGGATTTAATTAGAAGAGGGATGTCATACGTAGCTAGAGGTGACAGCATGGGTAGCAGCTATATATATTTATATGCAAATGTATAATATTATACACACAGAATATGTGTTTATTATACATTACATTTATTTATTAGACAGTAAAATATGTGAAAAACAATTATTAAGAAGCAGACACAAATACTTTGAAGAAACCAGTTTGGAGTCAGGTAGCGTGGGAGAAAGCAATGTTATGCAGCAAGAACTCCCAGGTACATCATGGTTTCATCAATCATGGTACAGTGATTAATGACAATAATTACAACTCTATGTCATTGGATGAAAATTAACTTGTGTCTGTTATTCTCTTTGTGACAACAGGGCTGTGTGTAGCATTTTAGAAATCTCTCTCCCCCAAAAAAAGGTCTAAATAAGCTTAGGCATTAAAAGAATAATTTTCATTCATTTATACATTTCACTCCTCAGCAGATGAAATACTTGCATATTTTAAGAATGGTCCTCTCTGAACGTCTACTATAATGGCACAAGTTTCCAGTATTTCAGACAGTTGGGGAACCCCTCAACTGGCAACTGAAAGATGGTTATTTGTTTTGCTTCCACAAATAACTGGTCTATGAGAGAGTTTTTCGGCTACTAACTTCAAGTCAAAACAAAATTACTAAGTAATCCATTAACTAATACATAAGGAAAAAAAAGTAAGAACAATATAATGTAAATAAGAAAAGTCTCTTGAATATAAGTCTAATGGAGTCATATTTTTCCTATCTCTAAATGCCAGAATTCAATTCTAAATGTGGTGCCAATTTTTATGAACCTAATATTTGCAGACCCCTTCAATAGTTACTAACCATTGAATAAAAATAAGATGGAAAATATGGTCTTTTAAAAGCTTAGAAGAAGAGAACATAGAACATATGCATCCTTAAAGCTATGTTGAATCACAGAATATTAACCCACTCAAAATAATGGAATTTTATACTTTAATTCTGCATTTTCCAGCAGAAATCTTTTCTTGTCATTTCAGTGAATTCCTATTCATATTTAGTGGAACACATTTTGGGAAGCACAAGCTATATAGGATACCTCCCAGTATTGTTTAACCATTGACCCACTTTTCAGTATTATTGTTTCTGCTACCCAAACATCTTGAACTTGAGCTGTATTGGAATATTTACTATTAAGTGTTCTGAAGCAATGTCTTCAAAGTGAGATATGCATAAGCCAAGGATTGCACAGCATTTATTGAGGTATTAAATAAAATCAGACTTTCTGCTCCTATTTATCTAAAAAAATAAAATAAATTCTACAAATATCTAATATGTAGATTAACACTAGTACATGCATATAGCTTATCAAAGACGTGTACAGCAGGAAGGTCAATATTCAAAGTATTTTTTTTTCTAAAAAGGGTGTGCAACTAAAGATCGAGGTACTTTTTCATTCATGCCTTTCTCGTTCTTCTGAAGTCTTTCCCTAGTTCTTTCAGCACAGGGCAATTAGTGGATGTTAATGCTGTTTCTGTTGCCTTTTTTTGTTTATTTGTAAATTTAGTCCACTAAATTATAGGTTCCTTAAAGGACCTTTGTATCACCTTGAACTATTGAAGCATTAAGTATTCAATAAAGGTATGTTGAATAAATGAACAAGTGAAAAAATGAGCATCCAACCTTGGTGGTGAGTCTGAATCACACAAAAAGACAGCCTGAAATAGCAAATCACCTTTCAGCAATTTAGATCCCTTCTGCCAAATTCATGTCTTATCCAGCCAAATATTCTTTACCTTTCATTTGTCCAGTTTGTTTTTCATGGATGATAGCTAGGCAATTCTTGCTTTGCAATGATTTCTATCTGTAAAGCTTAGATAGATGAGAACACAGAGGATAATCACAGCTAGAAATTATAAGCTATGGGAACATGTAAAAATTGTAATTCTTTATTGAGGAAAAGGTAATTAACTGACAGATGCCTTGCCCTAATTATAGCACTCTGTCAATTACGTGGCCCCATTTATCAAGATCTCCAACTTCTCCAGATCATTTTGCTGCTCAAATTAGTACGTGCAGGGATTTTTTTTTAATTCCCTTCATTAGACTAACGTGATTCTCCCCTTGGAAGTTCAGAAATGATAGTTGAGTCTGGTTTCACCACAAAATACCTCTCAGAGCACTTTCCCATGTAAGGAAAGCCCTTGAGGCATCCCTTAACATTATCTGTATCTGTATAGAACTGAATTTTTCCATGGATACTTTAGTTATATTGAGCCAAACAATATTACATTAAGATAATATCTAGTTGTTTAAAATAAAGACTGAAAAAAAAAAGTAAGGTCTGCTGGAGAGATTTGTGTTAGAAGAAAGATTGACTATCAACCAGACCTACTGAGTATTAAAAAATAAAAAGCACTGCCCACATCGGTTTAGGTTTTTCAAAATAGAACACACGAATCCAGAAGTGTTTATCTTTAAATTTGCCTGTAGGAAAAAGTAAATGAGTTTTCAAGGTCCTTTCAAACTCTTCAGCGATGGAAACACTGGCTATGCGTGAAGACTACTAAGGACACAGAAGATGCATAGTCGTGATTTATACATTTGTTTACATTATATTGTGCTATGGAGTAAAGAAAGGAGGGCTAGTTCTGTCTTGAATTATGACTTAGGAAAAGCACTGAGCTGTGGGTTGGTGAAATCACACCTAGAATACCATAGTCAAGTTGGGGCATCACAGCTCCAGAAGGAAGGCAGTAGATAAATTGGAGAGAGTTCAGAGACAAGCAAAGAGAATGATAAATGTACTGGAATACATGACTTATGTGGCAAGATGGATGCACCAGACTATACATTCACAAGTATGCTTGCCAGAGTGATGACTAAGGTGATAACATGATAATACTTGAAAAGCATGAACAACCAGGGAGCAGGAAGAGGACTGGGGTTCGAGGTGCTCATCACTTTAAGAGATGAATAATGAAGGTTTTCAAGGATGGGAAAGGAAAGATTAGTGAATATCAGGAAAAACTATGCTCACAAAAATGCTTAACTAAACTAATTGGGCTTTTTAGAATACCAATATTACATAATTGTCCTTAGATTTTTGCAATGTGCTAGAGATAAAAGGAAAGAAATAGAACCCCTGGGTTATAAGTGGAGGGTAAATTGCTGTGTCTTCTTAGGAGCATAGGGTCTTTGCAGGGAACCTGCCTGACGAAGAACTAACCATGATTACTTCTTGTAGTTATGTTGTTGGTGCCAAATTTTCCATAAACAACTAGGAATCCAATACATAAAAACATCTGACATTTTTATATAACACTCTTACAGGTATATAAAACGGTAGAAATAAACATTTGAAGAACTATAAGGGACTAAAGTGTCATAAATCATAACTCTTTTTAAGGTTGCTTGTTCCATAAAAATATGTTTGAATCTCTAGACCTCAGTTTCTTTTTCTGCAAAATAAATGCCTGGGATAAGACAATCTATAATTTCTTATTTAATTAGAAAAGGATGCAACATAATAGTTTCTAAGTCACTCATCTTCTTTCAGTAAGCACTAATGTTTAAAAATGTACTGTAACCACATATTTCTTTCTCTTTTTCAGATATCCTTAAAATCCAGAGATCAGCAAACTTTTTTGTAAAGGGCTAGAAAGTAAATATGTTAGGCTGCGCATGCCATATGGTCTCTGTAATAACTTCTGAATTCTGCTGTTTTAATGAGAAATCAACCATAGACAGTGCATAAACAGATAGGTGTGGCTGCACTCCAATCCAACATTATTTATGGATACATATGAAAATTTTATATAATTTTCATGGATTATAAAAATTGCTTTTCTTTTGATATTTTCCCCAACCATTATAAAACGTAAAACCATATTTTTAGCTCAAGATTACTAAAAAAAAAACAAGCCGTGGGCTAACCTAATCAAATTGATAAGTAGTGTTTTCCATTTTATTTCCGGTCAGCATTATTTATTACAGACCTAAACAACTTTTGACTCTACAATTGGTATATTAAGATCTCTGGATAAAAGAAAGCCAGGGAGAAAAAGTCCTTCAGCCACAATGTACTGACAGAAATTTATGAAAAGCAATAATGATGACCCTGGTGATAACAAGAAAAAAGTCATTACTGTATGGAATTACCCTGGGGCCTCTGTAAATTATCAACTACTTTTGTTTCACCAAAATAATCAAATGGACTTCCCCAAAAAGAAAGAACAAGGGGAATAAAAAAAGAAAATGTATTCTGTGCTTCTCTTTTTCCAAGTTTCCCTAAAAGGATTTTAAAAATCATCCTTCTGTGCTGCAGAAGAAAAATAGAAAATATAAATTCTTCCTTAGCCACCTAGACCTTCTTTTTAGATGTTTAAGTCATTCAGGCATTCTTTCGGTAGGTTAGACAAACAGTTACCAGGAATTAAGTATTTCCTTTCACTTTTGAGTCAATAGGATATAAATGAAATGTTACTAAAATATGAAAATGAATGCAAATAAAGCTAAAATCACAACTAGAATTAACTAGGTATTCCTATAAATCAGAATGTACATCAAAATGTACAGTTGAGCACTCTAAAAATAAGCCACAATCCAAAAGGGAATTATCATCTTAAAACTGATGCCTTCAGCTCAGATAGCAACTCATCAGTGCTGCAACCTAAATGCTTATCCCAGTTTGTCTGGGAGAGAAAGAAGTGGTTTTGGCTCCTGATGCTGTCAATTCACTTGAGTAAAAAGGCACACAAAAGAATACATGTATATATTTGCAATTAAAATAAAATTATTGTCTCTTTCAGCTTTACCCAGTTGAGTAAAAAGAAGTTGGGACTTCACAGCTGCGACTTTCACTCAGATTTATAGGAACCATATTACGTTTATCAATGACTTTTAATAGGCTTACAGCATCTACACTGGCAATGTTTTTAAAAGTCCATAAACAGCTGCATTATAATTTTGAATGTTTATGTCACAAAAAGGTAACAAATTCACTCCTTATGGGAAAAAGTATTTCAGAGCACATGCATAAAGAAAAAAAAAAAAAAAGAAGAAATGTACCTACGCTTTTACGGTGATAAGGCCAGTTAGAATGACTACCATTTTCTAAATCGCATGAGGTAATGCAAATTTATAACAAAAAAATATTGTCTTTGAAAAATGAATTGCAGATTTTGATCACTGCCACTACTTTAACCACACAGATAGCAAGTAGTCAAAGAAGAAAATACTGTATTGTCGATTTTAGTAGAAAATGCACACTAATTTCAATAAATTTATATGGGCTCTGAAATAAAATTATATTGGTTGCCAGATCTCCAGGAACATAAAACTGGAAAATACCTAAGTGTGAAAACACACTGAAGTTTCAGATCAAATGGAATTGGTTGACTCATGAGGTTAAAACACTGACACAACAAGAAAGCCCTCAAAAACGTGGGCATCCGGAAAGGAAGGAGGGAATACAACTGAACAATGTAAGTTTTAAGATCTCCCACTCCACTTCTAAATATTCAGAGCCAGGCTTCATAAAGATTGTTGTAAAATGCAGCTTAATCTAATATTTACCATTATTGACTCGGGAGCCTGGATTTAAACCCAAACTCTGCTACTCACCAGCTGTATGTCCCTGGGCAAGTCGCTTAACCTCTCTGTGCCTTAGTTTCTTCATCTGTACATGGAACTCATACCTACCTCATAAGGTTATAGTGAGGAGTCACAGAATTAACTTTTGTAAAATGCCTTATTTAGCTTTCACTTTCCATCAGACGGGAGTGTTTGATTGTGAAATAAAAGTCTTTGTCTCTTGACTTTTATTCCATCTTTTCTGTCTAGAGGCCAAGTTCCCCAGCTGATTACAGAAGTCCGTCATGCTCACCTTGAATCCCTCCAGAGGCCACTCCAGTTCTCACCCATTTCCTCATTCAGTAACTCCCTCCCTTTCCTCCCTTGATTAAATCTTTCTTTTCCAAACTCATTCTTTCAGCTCGTTAAATCTGATAAGCAACTAATCATAGCTAAAATTTTTGAAGTGTGAACTATACTCTAGATACAATGCCAAGTTCTTTTCATATATCAACTCACTTAATTTGATTTAAACCTGTGGGCTAAGGACTTTTCACGATCTTATAACAGAGGGAAGTAAGACTCCAAACGGTGAATAAATTGCACAAGTCACACAACCAGCAAATGATAGGCACGGGGCCTGAAGAAAGACCATACTGCCAGGGCTGTGCTCCCTTTCACAGTGCATTGCCACATTCCCTCCACTGCAAATCTAATCAGGAGCCAGGGTGAAAATACTTTGTTCTGGGTACCTGAATGCATTTTAACAAAAACCTTTGCAGACAAAATCTAAATTCAGAATTTCAGTTTCTAACAAACTACTGTCAGAGTATTGGGAAATTACAGACACTACTCAGATTATCATCTCTCATATGGCTTCACGCATCATTTCTTCTGCAAAGCTTATAGACTTTTATAAGAACTTGGAACCATGAAGGCTGTTCTTATTTGTTTCTTAATGGAAACAAGGTCTCTTACAACTCTAGATCCCATAAGGAAAAGTATTAAGGCTTCAAAAGAAATGGGCAGTGGCCTCATCCCTCTCTCTTGCCCTTTCTCCATTTTTAGTCCTGGAATCTAGATTTAAAAATTGACCTATTACATTATTTCCTCCCAGGTGAAACAGACAAATATAAATGCACTACTAGCCATGCATTTCTTCACTGGGTATCTTCATCGGAAGGAAATAAAACCACTGCTTATTTCTAGAGCATTCTGTGTTATTGGATCACCCTTCACAGGAGAAAATATAAGTGCCATGCTTTTGAGATAGGAAGCAGCAAGTTGTGGAAGGGAAGAGGACTTGAGTTAGCAAAGGTGGATGAGGGAGTATGTGTAGGAAATGGAGCGAGTGACTGAGTCATCAACATGCTTCAGTTCTGACCATTTTTCTAATCTCTGCATTTTCAGATTCTGAAGTGTTAATTCCTTAACTCTTCTCAGTGTCACTGAATGCTGTAAAATCCTACAGCTCGTAAATTCAGTTTCAATTTGGAAACAACTTCTCAAGCATAAGCTTTTGACAGGGAAAGTTAAAACACAAAATTAAGGAAATACATACTACCCACTTCCTCTCTGACCAAGATGCTAACCTGCAGAGGTCACTCAGTACAAGTCACCATATAAATAGGCACCCACTGGCTCAGTTGCGTCTTTCTACATAGTAATCATTCACTTGCTTGTAATTCACCATAGTGTGTTTAGTTTTTAAATTAATTCCCCAGCTGATTTTAAGATTTATGGCTGAGTCTTTGCCTCAAAAGCTGACTACATTATGAAAAACACTCAACTGAAAAATAATTAATCTGGTGTCTTAAACTATCTTCACACTGAGTTTAGATGGGCGCATTATCAGGCCCATACACTGGATGTAATTTTTGAATCTGTTGAAAGCAAAAAAAAAAAAAAAAAGCAATTATTTTAAATTTCCAGTAGATCATATTCTCAAGAGGCCAAACATATCTTTGATTCTGGAAGAAAAATTGCCTCTCCCAGATGGAACCTGAAGAAAGAAATTCCAAGACTTAAGTGTCTTCTATATACTGCATCTCCTTTAACTATTATGCGTGGTCTCTGGGGAAGGTATTGTCAAATACATTTTATGAGTAGACAAGGAAATCCAGGCACAGAACAGTTATACTGTTTGCCCAAGGACCACACACCACTGGAGAGACCATGGTTCCCTCTTTGGCCACTCTTCTTGTCCTGTGTTACACTCACAGGCTCATTTAAGGGGTCCCAGTAACACTTGAAACTCTTTCTGACGTACAGATTTGGTGTGCTATTCACTCCTTTTTGCAGATACTTCTGGTTTCTTCTCATACTTCTAGTCTCAGTGTAGATCTCTTAAGGTCTTCCATGTTCATTCTATCTGAAAATAGAGCTCCCTTTCTATTTGGTCTCAGCATGTTGTTTGTTTGCTTTACAGCAGTTGACTTTACAAAGTATGTATTTGGCCAGGCACGGTGGCTCATGCCTGTAATCCCAGCACTTTGGGAGGCTGAGGCAGGTGGATCACAAGGTCAGGAGTCTGAGGTCAGCCTGACCAACATGGTGAAACCTCATCTCTATGAAAAATACAAAAACTAGCTGGGCGTGGTGGCACACGCCTGTAATCCCAGTTACTCAGGAGGCTGAGGCAGGGGAATTGCCTGAACCTGGGAGGCGGACGTTGCAGTGAGCCAAGATTGTGCCATTGCATTCTAGCCTGGGTGACAGAGTGAGACTGTCTCAAAAATAAAAAAAGAAAAGAAAAGAAAATATGAATTTTTTCAGTTGAGTCTTTTTTTTCTTTTTGCCTTTCTCTTCACCTACCTACTTAATTGTAAACTCTAAGAGTGCAGTTTTCAGGTTCCTTTTGTGCACCCAACATCTAGAATGGCCACCAATACATCATTTCAGGTCCTAAGTAAGTGTTTTTTAATGAATAAAGGAAAGGAAAAGAGTGGGCAGATAGAAAGTAGAGGACTGAGTCCAAATTCGGCCTGACTGTGGGATGTTAGCTTTTCTATAGCTTCGCGGTCTAGGTGGACTCACAAGCTGGGAGTCCTTGCAGCTGATAGAACACTGCCATGAGGAGTGAGAGATGTGTGATCTCACCAGGGACTAAATCACCAGCAGGAGTTGAAGAGTTAAGTCCAAAGATCTGCTGTCAGTCAATGCTTCACCTGAAGAACTGCTCTAGGTTCAGGGAGGCCCAGTACCCTCCAGCAGGAGCACATTGGACCTCTGAGGCCCTGGCCAGCCAGTGACCTGCTGGCCTCATTATGGAGTTCAACCTTTATCTTTGTACTATTGATTTTTCTTGAAGAGTTTTTCTTTATTTATTCCCTTTCATTCTTCTCTTTATTGCTGTGTTTTCAAAGCATTTGTGTTTTCCAGTTGTCTCATTCTATATTATATTAAATTTAGTATCATTCTGGCCCCTCATGCTTTATTATTCTTTTTGATATTCTAGTTGATATTTTTTAATTGAAAAAAAAAGGATTTGTAACCTTTATTTTGCTTCTTTAAGCTACTTGTTTGGATTAGTTAGTTCAGGCTGCTACAACCCAATACCATAGACTGGATGGCTTAAACAATGGAAATTATTTCCCGTGGTTCTAGAACCTGGAAGTCTGAAATCAGAGTGCTAGTGTGGTTGGCTTCTAGTGAGGGCTCTTTTGCTGGCTTGCAGACAGCTGCCTTCTCAGTAAGTCTTCACATGTTGAGGAAAGAGAGAAACAGAGATAGCAAGCTCTCTGGTCTGTCTTTCTCCTTTTTTATGAGACAAGGATCTCGCTCTGTTGCCTACACTGGATGCAATAGCACCATCCAGGCTCACTGCAACCTCTGCCTCTTGGTTTCAAGCGACTCTCCTGCCTCAGTCTCCCAAGTAGCTGGGTCTACAGGTGTGTGACATTAGGCGTGGCTAAAATTTTTTTGTATTTTTAGTACAGACGGGGTTTCACCATATTGGCCAAGCTAGTTTCAAACTCCTGACCTCAGATGATCCACCTGCCTTGGCCTCCCAAAGTGCTGATTACAGGCATGAGCCACCATGCCCGGCCAGGTGTGTCTTCTTATAAGGGCACTAATTATCCCATTAGGAAGCCCTCCCACACGTCCTTTTCTAAACCTATTTACCTCCTAAAGGCCCCATCTAAAAAGACCATCACATAAGGGGTTAGGGTTTCAACATACATATTTGGGGATGGGGGACACAATTTAGGCCATAGCACTATTTTATGGCTGTCTTTCTGTTTATTCGTTTCTTTCATCTTTTTTTTTTTTTTTTTTTGCTTTTTAGTATTTACTCATTAGCATGGAATCCCATTTAAACATTCTTCTTGTCTCCTAGATGTTGCTACTTCATTTTTCATTTTCAGCTTTAAGTATGTAATTTTATTTCTAAGTTTTAATTTCTGTTGTATAATTATATAATTTAATTTTTTTTAATTTATAATTTATAATTACATGATTTGCCTGTGTTTTATTGCCTTATTTTTGTGACTAAGATTCTGGGCCTGTATAGAAGGAAGCTCTGATGACAGTTCTTTCTCTGAGAAACAGGGATCAGTTCTCTTTCCACCTCCAGCTGATCATTCTTAGACTTCACATTCCCTCATTCTAGAGCAGTAAGCAAAAGATCTCCCCTTTCTCTACTTCTGCTAACTTGAAGGAAATACATCTGAGTAACCAGAAGAAGAGGACAACTCACATCATAAGTCCTTTACACCTTCCATGAAGAAAAGCAGGATGCATGATGCCTGAGCCCTGCCAGGCAACCACCATGCCCCATAGAGGTCATGGCCACAGGACTTAATCTGGGAAGAAGAAGCAACAGGGTGAGATATTCCATCTGGGGAGGAGTTCTTCATTCAGTCTTTGTTGGGGACTTGTTGCATGACCTGTCCCTGCTCTTGAGGATTGCTCAATCAGTGCCCTGGACATAGAACACTCCCTTATAATTGAAGCTGGGTGTCAAGAGACAACTTGGCAGCAGATTATTCCTCCTTGTTAGGAGAAATCTTTTCTTCCTTCTGGGTGTACAGTAAACTTTCTTGTATCACTTTGGCAAATGCATTGTATGATACCTGGCTACTGCCCCCATAGGAAGAAAACAGGGTGTCTGTGCTGCAGCATGGGAGGGGTGTATGCAGTCCATCACTCTGCATCAGCTACTGGGATGAACCCAGTAGCCGTAGGAGAGCGGCATACAACACACAACTGATTTTGCTGTTCCTCTCTTTTCTATGAGTAAAACATTGTTCCAGCTAGTGCCTTGTATGTTGAGTGCTCCTTGACAACTCCAAACTCATAGTTGACGCAGGAGGCCAAGGTCTCTGGGCTTCTACTTCTGATGCTACATGGTAGTAATCCTTACTTGGGATTGGCAGCTGAGCCTGATTACTAGATAGTGTTTTAACAAACAAGCAAGTAGTCTTGAGTCTCTGTTTACAGCCCTTGAAAGAAAGCATGAAAACCCATAAGCAGGGCTCAAAAATCTTTCTATAGTTAATAAAAATGTCTTTCCATACTTAATAGAAATATGTCAATGTGACTCCAATATACTAATTATCACATAGACTAAACATTCTTGCTGTTGCTTGTTATGTAGGTCTCCCTGACTCCCCACACACACCCTATCAGAACAACAACAACAAATTCAACGTATTTGCTATTACCTCATCTCCCTCATCAATTGCTTGGTTAAACTTTGAACAATCCATAATCTGGCATAACTTAGTTTAATATTGTTCTTCTGTTATTTTCATCCCATTGGCTGAGAGACCAAGTACAATATATTTTTTGAGCTTTCTAATCCCAAGGTAATGGTTAACTTTACATGTCAGCTTGATGGTCACAGGGTACTCAGATATTTGGTAAAACATTATTCTGGTTGTGTCTGTGAGGGTGGTTTTGGATGAGATTAACGTGTAAATCAATAGACTAAGTAAAGTAGATTGCACTCTCCAACATAGGTGAGCCTCACCTGACTTATTGGATGCCGGAATAGAACAAAAGGCAGGGTAAAGAGAATCCTCTCTCTCTGCTAGACTGTTTTTTGAGCTGGCACATCCATCTTCTAAACTTATACTGGAATATACACTGTTGGCTCTCCTGGTTCTCCAGCCTTCGAACTCAGACTGGAACTACAACATCAGCTCTCCTCCAGGTGACGTATGGCAGATTGGAGGACATCTCGGCTTTCATATCATGTGAACAAATTTCTTACAAATAAATGAATCTCTCTCTCCTCTCTTCTCTCCATCTCTCTTGGTCTCTATAGATAGATTGATTCATACACACACAGAGATGCACACACATACTATACTATTGGCTCTGAATCCCATTAGTTTAATGCAAAAGTAATTGTGGTCTTTGCCATGGCAAAAACCACAATTACTTTTGCACCAACCTAATACTATCCCTTTGTTACCTCATCTGAGAAATACTAGTCATGATAGTATCTAAATTATTAGGTCATTAATAAAATAAAAGGAGAAGTAAAATCAGAAGTGCTTACCTGTATTACCAGTGCTCAGTAGACACTAACTTTCATTATTCAGTAGCTCTAGAAATTCATTGAAAATCTTCACAGCAAATCTGATTTATTTACAGCATCGATGTCATCAATTTATTGTCTACTTTGGGAATCACACACGGCGTTCAGTGAATAAATCAGGTCAAAAAAGGACTCTCAGAGAGCTCCCGTCTTAGTTTCCCCTGGGGATCCTGGCAAGGGTTCAGGCTTCCACATTCTGAGTTTTATGTCAAAACTTCTCAGCCGGCACCTGGCACCTAAAGAATGCTCATCATATTGGATCTTTGATCAAAGGACCACAGGGTGAGGGGAAGAGGAGAAGGAATGTACGGGGTATGAAGAACAGATGACATTTTCTTCCACCTACACAAAGGGGAGTACAAAGCAAGCAGATTCTGTGAAGCAAAGGGAAATATGAGTTCCAACAACACCTCGTGTAAGTTTTTCCAGTGGCCATATTTTGTTTGTTTGTTTTTGAGACAGGGTCTCACTGTGTAGCCGAGGCTGGAATGCAGTAATGCAATCTCAGCTGACTGCTGAGACCTGCTGGCTCAACCTCCTGGGCTCCAGCAACCCTCCCACCTCAGCCTTCCAAGTAGCTGAGACTACAGGTGTGCACCGCCACACCGGGGTAATTTTTGTATTTTGGGGAATGGGGTTTTGCCATGTTGCCTAAGCTGATCTGGAACTTCTGGGCTCAAGCAATCCACCCACTTCAGCCTCCCAAAGTTCTGAAATTACAGGTTTGCACCACTGTCCCCAGCCAGTTGCCATATTTTTAAACATACCTTTTAAGAAAACCTACGATAGGTCAAACAAAATTTTTTGGTTACTCAGATATATTTCCTTTACAATTTGAAGAAATACAAGTATTTACTCTTTGATTTTTATGCCACTGCAAAGGTGTAACTCACTTAGTTGCCTGCTACCTCCCTGACTTCTCATCTTTTTCCCTTAGTAACTATACATTGTCATTATTCAATGACCAGTTAGTTTTACAGGTTTATTACATGAAGGAGGACTTAGTCAACTATTATCTAACTCAGTCACGTATTATCTTCAAAACTGCAAATGCCTTCACATATTTGAAGTTCAGAAAGGTCACATATAAAGCGAGAGAACTATCTATTTGATTCCTTTTTGGGTCATTCTACATGGCCACTACCATGATCAAACAAAGAGTGAGAAGTAGAGGGGGAATAATTAGGCTAGGTAAATACTATGGCCCCTCACACTGCACTTTGTGACATGAAAATGTTTCAAAAACCTTTAGGCATACCAAGTTTGAAAGAAGCAAAAATTGTGCTTTACACACATCATCTGGCAACCAGTGTGCACACTGTAAGTCATTTAAACAACCAAATAACAACCAAAGAAGCGACATAATCCATCTTGCCCCAAAAGTAGTTCAACTAATATGGCTAAAAACACAACCATGATTCCATGGATATTGAATTTATAAAGAGTTATAGATACCATAAGAATGGAATGTATGTGTTTTATTCTTCTCTTGCATTTGCTTCATCATTAAATATTCTGATAAACATAACAAGACAAACTGTTAAACATAATTTTGTAAACAGTTAAGAGAATCTTTTAAAACTTACTAAATATTAGAGTACCATATGGATGCTTTAACATTATAAACAAAAGCAGGTTTTATTTTTTCCAAGCACTCAGTTAGATAACAAGTGAAAATTTAATTCGACCGAGATTCGGGGGCTCTGTAGCTTTTAGTATAGTAATACATGTGGATTTTCTTTAAACCAAATGCATTAGTTGCTTTTTAAACCAGGTACAATGAATATATTTAAATAATTTTTAAGAATATAAGAAACAGGAGGGTTTTATAAAGAGATGATTAGAAAGAAATAAGACTGATTTTTCTTGTGTATTCTATAAAGCTTACTCTGAAAGAAATTAAGAAACATTTAAAAAAAAATCCTTAGCATCTATGGAATATACATATGTCAGTGTCCCAATTTTAGCCTCCAGGCAAAAACTGCCCAATAACATTAAACTAATTTACATTCTCTAAGTTCCCGTTTCCTTATCTGTAAATATAATAACAGTATTTAACACATAATTTTGTGAGGATTTTAAAAGATGATAAATGTCAAAAGTTTGGTGTAGTGTCTGACTTACTGTAAGCACGTGGTACCTTCTAGCTGCTTTCATTGTTGTTATCATTATTAATCCCTTTCAAGGTTTATTGGACTTGTTAAAAGTCAGTATTTTTACTTGGTATCAAGCAACTTCTGATCTTACTGTTTTAATAACATGGTAGTAATTTACGACAGATAAACAGATTATTCGGACAGACTATTCCAGTAGCAACCTTCAATGCTTTCCTAATATGCAGGTAAAAGTATTTCAAAAAGGGAAAATATATCAGCAATATGAGGAAAACACATGAGGAAGTGTGTTGATAATTTTAAATCAAATTAGGAAAAGTTAGCACTTTGTAAATATTATAGTAGTGAGTCAGTATAGAGAATGCAGGTACCACACATATTTTTATGCTCAGTACTTGGGATTCTCTTTTTTTCCATTTATGAAGAAGGGAAGAGTCAAAGGATAAATGGTACCATTGACTTGTTACTGATGACCACATGTTAAGCACTCAAGAACAGCCTGCAAGAGGCCTTTGAATCCTTACTCAGCTGAGCTGGTTCAGAAATCCTTAGGGATTAGCTGCTCATTGACAACTAAGCCTGGGAAATGTCTTGAGGGTTACACTTAGTACCCGTTCTTGTTAATAAATGTTAAAATACTTCTCTAGAAAATTAGATACAAATCCTGAGCAAACCAAAATCCAATTCCAAGAACAGCTTTCAAGTTTGAGAGGTTTTCTCTCTGTTCCATGAAAGCACAAGGAGCAAGGAGCATTAATTGCAAAGAACATGACATAAAGACTCCATGGAGCATTCAGTACTTCCTCATGTGAATTTCCAGTAGAAAGAAAAATAGGTCTTTCATGAAAAACAATCTCAAACTACTCCCTTCCACTCAGAATTCATAATTATGCTTAATCTGCTGCTCCTCTTGGCTCGCTTACAGGTCCTGTTGGCAGGTAGTGAATACAAAATCAATTTAATAGGGGAGTCCCCTGGGAATGGAGCAAAAGTTTGAGCATTTACCTTTCACAATGGAGAAAGGCCAGCTGTTGGGAGCCCTGAGCTCCACGGCCACGGCTCCCCCAAAGCAGCCACGCACATGGATGGTCAGCAACCTGGGAAGGAAGAGGCAGAGGCTGGGCAAAGGATGGCCCTAGTGTGAGAATGGGAAAGAGGGCTGCAAAGCTGTGTGGCTTATCAGCAACAAAGCCAGACCGGCAATCCCTAGTGAGATGTGGCAATGCCCAGCAGGAGGTATACTCCTGTCTGCTTTCCTTTGGCAGAGGGCTGCCCCAAGGGCAAGTGCTAATGAGAGTGAGGTGCTTGAAGATAGGAGATGCTTGGGTCCATCAAAGGACCCATTCAGAGCTTCCTTGTCTCCACCACCCACTCAGGAGCTGCCAAACCAGCTTAAGTTACTATCCTCTCTACATTCCTAAGGGTATGGTTACTTACAGACCCACCAGACAGTCTGGGAGTAAAAGAGAAAGCATTTCTCATTGTAAGTGTGTGTGTGTGTGTGTGTGTGTGTGTGTGTGTATGTGCGCGCGCACGTGTAATACTGACATTTTGTTGTGTGTATTTTGTGTTTCTGTGTATTTTAATTTATATTTAAAATAGATTTGAAGGAGAGATAATGTTACTAATTCCAAAGAAAGCTCTTTGTTTCTATCACACTCACTCATGCATTAATTCATTCACTCATTCATTTAAACATTCTTCAGTATTTGGTGCATTCTGTTATAAATCACCTATGCCCTTTTTAAAAATAAAGCTGTCATCAAAGAGGAATTTCTTTCACTGTGGTATAAAAACACCCCTCCCCAAACTGCCAACATTTTGCAAAAGCATTCCATGTTTTGCTTTATTCTTTGTTTCAGGAATGTATTTTTAATGTATTTTTTTCTCACTCCCGAGTCCTGTAAGCCCTTAATCCTGTATGTAATATTCATGCATGTATGTATGTTTGTATGCGTGTATACATACTTTTATTCATTAATAAAATTATTTATTCAACACCTACTATGTGGAGGTGTTTACATGATGGGTATAGAAAGAGGAGTAGGGCACAGTCTAGACTTCTGAAACTCTCCCTGACAATGAGAATATGTGCATGTCAACAAGTCTGACGCTGTAAGCTCTTAAAGCATCCAAGAGTAGTGCATATTAATCACCACCACAACCCCCACAAAATGGCTTCTTGCACTGAGATGGGAGGGTCTTAGTTAGAAAAAGATGCCTGACTTGGATCCCACTGTTTATATTCAGTTTTAATAAAAACCACCAATAACAATGTGTTTTCTGAATTTATCTCCAGCATCTCTTTTTTATTTCGAACAAGCCCCATAATAAAGTCACAGTTAATAAAGGTCACAGAGTATTTAAGGGACAATCGCCATACTCTTAGTGGGGGCCGTAGAGCTCTGCACTGTTCAAATGAAGAGACCAGGCAGCATGAACTCCAATATGTGCAACTTATACATGAAAAATCTGAGGCCCTCAGTGAGAAGAAAGGATCATTTGCTTGGGTCCTTAGGCATCTTTAGATTCTATAGAGACCCAAACAGTTCAATATTCAATTAAAAAGAAAGGAACAAAAGCCCAGAACATGAGAGCTTGTTTTAAATCCTCTCTAGGAAATTTACAGAAAACCATATCAGACAAAGAGCATGATTTAACATTTTTTTTCATTACAAAGAACATTTATTACATATTGTGGGGACCTGGCCCTTTTTGTAAGAATAGCTGTTTAGATGATATACAACCCACACACCATTTCTCAACTAACCCTAAATAATGACTATTAAATCTACCACCCTATCTTCTCAGGTGATTGTGGTTTAGCTGACACCTATGTCTCTACAGCCTTGGAAGTTTATTTATTCCTTTGTTCAACAAACATTTATTAAGCATATCTTTTGTGCCAGGCACTGTGCCTGTAGCCTTCAAGAAGTATACAGTTAAATGGGAGAATCGAAAATGATATGTGTTAGACAAATTGTAATATGAAGTAAAAGAAAAGTATAGCAATCAAAGTATGAACAATGCTGATATGGTTTGGCTCTGTAGCCCCATCCAAATCTCACTTGAATTGTAATCCCACAGGTCAGGGAAAAGACCTGGTGGGAGGTGATTGGATTATGGGAGTGGTTCCCCCATGCTGTTCTCATAATAGAGTTCTCACAAGAACTAGTTGTTTGGTAAGTGTTCGGCTCTTCCCCCTTCTCTCTCTCTTCTGCTGCCTTGTGAAGAAAGTACTTGCTTCTCCTTCACCTTCCACCGTGACTGTAAGTTTTCTGAGGCTTCCCCAGCCATGTGCAGCTGTGCATCAATTAAACCTGTTTTCTTTATAAATTATCCAGTCTCAGGTACTTCTTTATAGCTGTGTGAAAAGGGACTAATACAAGAAACTGGTACTGGGAGTTTGGGGCACAGTTATAAAAGATACCTGAAAATGTGGAACTGACTTTGAAACTGGGTAACAGGAAGAGGTTGAAACAGTTTGGAGGGCTCAGAAGAAGATAGGAAGATGTGGGAAAGTTTGGAACTTCCTAAAGACTTGTTGAATGGTTTTGATCAAAATGCTGATAGTGACATGGACAATGAAGTCCAGGCTAAGGTGGTCTCAGATGGAGATGAGGAATTTATTGGAAATTGGCATAAAGGTCACTCCTGCTATGCTTTAGCAAAACGATTGGCAGCATTGCTCACCTGCCCTAGAAATCTGTGAAGCTTTGGACTTGAAACAGATGATTTAGGCTATTTAGCAGAAAAAAAAATTCTATGCAGCAAAGTGTTCAAGATATGACCTTGTGTTTTCTAAAAGCATACATTCATATGCATGAAGAAAAATATGGTCTGAAATTGGAACTTATGTTTAAAGGGAAGCAAGCATAAAAGTTTGAAAATTTGGCAACCTGACCATGTGGTAGAAAAGAAAAACCCTTTTTCTGGAGATAAATTTAAGCCACAAGCAGAAATTTGCATAAGTAACAAGTATCCAAATTTTAATAGCCAAGACAATGGGGAAAACATCTCCAGGGCATGTCAGAGATGCTCACAGCAGCCCCTTGCATCACAGCCCCAGAGGTCTAGGAGGAAAAAGTGGTTTCATGGGCCAGTCCCAGGACCCCACTACTCTCTGCAGCTTTGGGATATGGTACCCTGTGTTCCAGTCATTTCAGCTCTAGCCATGGCTAAAAGGGGCCGTACGGCTCAGGCCAATGCTGCAGAGGGTGCAAGCCCCAAGCCTTGGCAGTTTCATTTGTTGTTGGGCTTGTGGGTGAACGAAGACAAGAGTTGAACTTTGGGAGCCTCTGCCTAGATTTCAGAGGATGTATGGAAATGTATAGATATCCAGGCAGAAGTCTGCTACAGGGGTAGATACCTCATGGAGAACATCTACTAGGGCAGTGCAGCGGGAAAATGTGGGGTTGGAGCACCCACACAGAGTCCCCACTGGGGCATTGACTGATGAAGCTGTGAAAAGAGGGCCACCATCTTCCAGACCCCAGAATGATGATCCTCTGAGAGCTTGCACTGTGCACCAGAAATAGCTGCAGGCACTCAATGACAGCCTGTGAAAGCAGTCATGAGGGCTGTACCTTGAAGAGCCACACGGGTGGAGCTGCCAAAGGCCTTGGGAGCCCACTCTTGTATCAGCATGCCCTGGGTGTGAGACACAGAATAAAAGGAGACTATTTTGGAACTTTCAGATTTAATGACTGCCCTGTTGGGTTTTGGATTTGCACTGGGCCTGTAGCTTCTTTATTTTGGCCAATTTCTCCCATTTGGAAAGAGAAGATTTACCCAATGCCTATACCTCCATTACATTTGGAAGTAACATTTACCCAATGCCTATACCCCTATTGTATCTTGGAAGCAACTAACTTGCTTTTGATTTTACAGGCTTGTCGGCAGAAGAGACTTATATTTTACAGATGAGACTTTGGACTTGGACTTTTGGATTAATGCTGGAATGAGTTAAAACTTTAGGGGGCTGTTGGGAGGGCATGATTATGTTTTGAAATGTGAGGACAGGAAATGTGGGAGGGGCCAGGGGCAAAATGATATGCTTTGGCTCTGCTTTGTGGCCCCATCCAAATCTCATCTCAAATTGTAATCTTCACGTGTCAGGGAGGTACCTGGTGGGAGGTGATGGATCATGGGTATGCTTTCCCCCACGTTGTTCTCATAATAGAGTTCTCATGAGATCTGGTTGTTTGATATGTACATGGCTCTTCAACCTTCTCTCTCCCTCTTGCTTCCTTGTGAAGAAGGTGCTTGCTTCCCTTTCACTCTATGCCGTAATTGTAAGTTTCCTGAGGTCTCTGTAGCCACAAAAAACTATAAGTCAGTTAAACCTTTTTTAAAAAAATAAACAAATTACCCAGTCTTAGGTAGTTCCTTATAGGACTATGAAAACAGACTATTACAAATGCTTATTCGTTGTACTAATAATAGTAAGGTCATTGTATAAAACAGGTATCCAAGAGTCAACACTAGTATAAATAAATCAATACAGGAAAGGGAAAACCAATAAACAGCAATGACTAGCAGACAATTAGTGTTCAAGCATCAAGAGCATGAGAGCTTTGAGAATTTGGCCCAGCTGGATTTGCATGTTTCTGTCTTTGCTTAGGGCCAGTTTAGAAAGTAAAAGATAACCATCATTTGCTGATGTTTCCTTCTGCTTCTTCACCTTGTTCAGTGATTCTGTTTCAACAAGATCTGAATGGAGTTCTTTTCATGTGAGGTTTTAGAAACTACTAGAGTTTGTTGTGTTTGACTCTTTCTAATCTCATGTTGAAATCTGATCCCCAGTGTTGGAGACAGAGCTTAATGGGAGATGTTTAGGTCATGAGGATAAATCCCACATGAAGAAATTAATGTGTCCCTAGAGGAGTGGTGGTGAGTCTCACTCTATTAGTTCTCCTGAGAACTGGGTTTTAAAAAGAGCCTGGCACCTCCTCTCGTTCTCTCCCTCTCTCACCATGTGACCTGTGCATACCTGCTCCCCTTTACCTTCTGCTATGAACAGAAGCAGCATGAAGCCCAAACCAGAAGCAGGTGCTGGTGCCATGCTTCTTATACAACCTGCACAACTATGATCCAAATAAACTTCTTTTCTTTATATATTACACAGCCTCAGGTATGCATTCATAGCAACACAAACAGACTAAGACAGAAAGCAAGAAACATTTGTGTAGAATCCATTGTAGATTCTACTACTATTGTGGTCAGGCTTTATATACGTTTCTAAAAGGCCTTTGTTAGAAATAGAGGTGCTATAATCTAATCACTAATTCTGCTGCATAGGAAATGCTAAGCTCTTCTCTCCATGATCTGTTAGTGAATAGGACTCAGGCTACATTGTGCTTTTTCTTTCCTGAGGTATCATCTCATTGAGGTCCCCATTAATTCTTACTAGACTAAGACTAATCTCTCTCAGTAATGTTTGGGAAGATGACTGGATGTAGGAGCCCATTCATGTTTCCCTTATATTCTCTAACACAGCTGCTCCAGTGTGAGAAGTTCTGAAATAGTTTCCACTTCCCTCTATTGCTGCTGTGTTTCCATGATGATTGTTTTCTGTACCTTACTGCCCTTACACTCCTGCACTGTGTAACTGCTGAACCACAAGCACTTCTCCCTGGATGGTCAGCAAACTACAGCTTGTCTTATTATCTGTTGCTCTTTGCTTTGGTTCCATTGAGAAATCAGTCCAAGAAATGATGTTCTCTCCACTGCTAACAGACGCCCCATGCTGAGGCCCATGACTAGACTTCCTTTGTTTCTTCTTTGAAATGCTATCTTTTTCCTTTGCCTGCCTATTTCCCACCTGTTGGACCTCTTAGAGGATCTTCATCTACCAGTCTAGGTGAAACTCAAAGCTTCTGTGACAATGACAAAAATATGTACAATATTATCTATACAGAAACATTTGCTCATAACAATACTGCTGCAAGCTTCTTGATCTTTGTGACTTCGTTTAATATCGTTTTCCTTCTCAAACCTCATTGGCTTTCTTTGTGATCCCTGAACTTGACCGGGCATTCCTGCTGCCTGTCTTCCCTCCATTCTCTCATGATTGTTCCCTCTGCATGGCTGCCAACTTCTTGTCATTAGAATCTTTGTTTAAAAGCTCTTCTAGAAGATACCCTCTCTCTGTGGCTGGGTTGGAGAATGCAAAAGATGAGCCTGGAAGACCTTGCAGTGCCAGAAAGTAAGGAAGTATCATGTTCAGAGGACACAGGGTCTAGCACAAAGGAACTTCCACCTGGACATTCAGATCATCAAGGTAAATAATAGTAAATAATTGCAAGACACGAAATAAAACAGGAATCCAAGAGTCTACACAGACATAAGTAAATCCAGAAAGGAATTGGGAAACACAATATAGAAGGAGAGATGGAATTAGAAAGTAATATTTGGAAACTATCATAATAATAATTGATTCAGGCAAAAAAATATATAGGAACTATAATTGTAGACCTGGGTGAAAGTACGAGAAGTAGCAGTATTCATAAACTATCTCTCCACAAAATACTTACTAATAATATAAAGGAAAAAACAGTAATTTCACAATAAAGAAACATGTCAGATACTACCTTAACCAAGTGATCAAAATTAACATTATTAGTAATGGAACAAATTGACATCACATGCCCATTAATAGGATGCCAACATTGCCTAATGGTATTTCTGCCAAAAGTGCAGATTCTCAATCTAATCATGAAGAAACCAGAAGACATTCCAAAAAAGGATTGGTTTCTTACTTTTCAAAAATATCAAGGTTATGAGACACAGGAAAGATTGAGGAACTCTGCTGAATTAAAGGAAACTAAAGAGACATGACAACTGAATGCCACACATGTTCCAGGGTTTTCTTTTGCTGTAAAAGGCATTATTTGGAAAATCAATCAAAACTGAAGAAGGTCTGTAGGTTAGGTAAGAGTATTGCACCAGTGTTAGTTTTCTGATTTTGATAATTAAAAGGTTGCTATGTAAGAGAAGGTCCTTTCTTTCAGAAAATGCAAATTTAAGTATTTAGAGGAGAAGGGGCCTTATGTCTGCAATTTGCCCTAAAATGTTTTGGGAAAGAGAGAGCAAATATGTATGTATGTATGTATGTATGTATGTATGTATGTATGTATGTATGTATGTGTGTGTTTATGTGAGAGAGAGAGGGAGAAGGCAACTGTGGCAAAATTTCAACACTGGGGAATTTGGGTGAATAATTATAATCTTGAAACTTTTATGTACACCTGAAAAGTCATGAAAATTAAAAAGTTTAAAGAAGAAAGAAAATGAAAAAAAGTTTTCCCTGGTCACATAATGACTTTACATATCCTGTTTCAGTTCTCTTCACGTCAGCTGTCTCTACTTGATATGATGCCTGACTTTACACTACTAGTTTATCTGTATATTTCTTGCCTTCCCCACTAGAATGTGGGGCTCTCCGAGACAAGAAACTTGCATATCTTACCTGTGGTATAAATTACCACTGAAACATTCTATTTCTGACTCAAAGTTTCCTTAACTATCTCACTCCACTTAGTATTGCCATCCTAGGGTAAGCTAAACTCAGGTCTTCGATGGAAGAATTTGAGGTCTTTCAAAATGGGTTCTCTACTTCCATTCTTCCTCTGATGTAGTTTCCTAGTGGCTATAGTCATTACTGCACATAAATCAGATTCTCTTAAAAAAAAAAAATCCAATGGCTTTCCTTCAGAATTAGAATAAAATCCAAAGTCTAAACCATGGCTTCCACCTAGATTTTTTCTTCTATTATTCTTTATTTTTTGGACTCAGTGTTACATACATTGCTATTTCCTGTGCCTCAAACACTTATTTCCCATAAGCTCCCACATTCGCTAATGCCCCTGCTCAGATATCCCCTCTACCACTTCTTCTGATCTATTTAAATAGCCTCCTTCTCCCTACCAAACTAGTTCTGATCTCTTAATCTGAATCATTTGAAAGTAACTTTCTCCTTTACCTCTAAATACTTTTTCTCTCATTATGACTTAAAATGCCATTTAATATGTATTCGTATGCCTGTTTGTCTCCCCTACATGAAGTTAAGTGTAGTCAGAGCAGAGATTTTTGTCAAACTATTGAACACTTTATCCCCAGCCTAGGCACATAGTAGGTCATCAATTAATTTGTATTAAATGAATCAATATTTAATGTTTGCTGTAAATGGTAAATATAATTATAGAATATAATGCCTTCTTCAGTAAATCAATTTTTATAGCCATCAAGGTGGGACTCAGACTTTTTGATAAGTTGGCTACAAATTTATTAATGGTAATCACAGCTGTTCTTAAGACCTGTCTAATCCTGTAATCACAGTGTCGTATAATTACCTCTGGCTAGGTTGTCAGGCTTTAACAAAAAAAAATCCTGTTGATATCCCATGGCCGCAGGTTTTGTTTGGTTAGGACCACCACCCAGGACTAGTCAACCTGGGCTTAGGCCAAGAACCAGCCACGTGCGGCCATCACAATTTCATGATTTCCACTAACACTCCAACGTCTCTCTTGGGATTCTCTGAGAGCTTCATTGTTTTGCCTCCATGATTTTGGGCTGATAGAAATAGTCCCTGTGGCAAGCATCACAGTAGTATAACTTCCTTAGAAAACAACAGGTTATTTTCTCTATGACTTTTCTTCATTCCTTTCTCAGAACTTTTTCCCACATTGATGGCAGTAGGAGAAACATCTGTGGTTAATATTCAAAAGCCATGGCTTACATTCAAACTGCTATAATCCTAGTGGGGGCAAAATATAAACTGGTAGCACCTGAAATCCTTTAACTCTTTTCTGTCACATTATTTTATGTGCCCATGTACAACAGGATCTCACAGTCTGGTTCTGCTAATGATCGGGCAAATTTACAATTTCCTAAGGAGTCAGGATGGCATATTGGAAAGCCTATAATTTTAGAGTCATGCAGACTTGTTTTCTAACCCTAGTTTTACTACTGTGTCTAACAAGTGACCTTGGATAAGCGACTTAATCTCAGTGGCCTTTCGATTTTCCAGAGGCTTTAACTTCTGCTTCAGAAGGATTTGGGGTAGATTAAAAGAGGAAACAGATGTGTGCCACCCAGCATGGAGACTGACACGTGGTCAATGCCCACTGACTAGAACATGCCCATTGCATTAGCCTGGCATACAGAAAGAACTCAATACATTTTGCAGGGTGAATGGGCAAATGAAGGCCTGCAAAATGTGAAGTCCATGTGCTTTCCTCTTCCCACTAGTTCTGGACCCATTCCATCCCCCAAATGTTCACAAGAATAGAAGCAATAATGTATACTGAAATTCATCAGCATGAATGATTTTAAATTGCTTCATATTTACTCACATCCATTGGCAGAAAGATTTTAGCTCACAGAGATAAAACAAACAAACCAAAAAAAAAACAAAAACAAAAACAAAGAGAAACCAATACAATTTATCGTCCATTAGCAAAAGCCTCATTTCAGTTGGGAAGCTGAATGTCCTAGTAGGTGGCTCTTCCAAATAGAAAACAACAATAACTAACCCACAATTAAATTAAAATGAGATCTTCATTAACATATAAAGCTAGGGCTGTCCATCATTGCCACTTAGTTTACTCTGAGCTTGTTTGATATCTGAAGACAACTTGTGTAAACTGATCTGATACCAGGTCATTACACCAACTAACTGGGTCAATCACTCTTCCTGATCCCATTGTTTATGGCAGAGACTAACAGATCAAATCTATATTGTCTTCTTTATCCTGAGCACACAGCTAGACTACATTTCCCAGGTTTCATTATGGTTAATTATTGCTACAGACTAGATACTAGATACTAGTCAATGGAAAGTGAGTAAAAATGAAATGAATCACTTTCAGGTATGGTCCACTGAAACCTTCCACTAACACTATCCATGATTCCCTCTTTCTGGCTAAAAGAATAGGGAAAATCTTAGGGTTACCTTAGAAACTATATGTTGAGGATAGCTGCACTTCAGTAATATCCTGTGTCCCTGAATGTCTTTGTAGAGGCCAACTATTTCACCAATGTATTTGTCTATGGATCTGCCCTGTTATGTGAGCAAGAAATAAACTTCTATTGCACCGAGTCATAATACATTTGGAGGTCAATCTGTTACGAAGATTATTCTGCTCTACGAATACACTGCTGAAAAGAAATAGGTTTTCTCTATCAATCACCCCCCTACACACATACACACAGAAGTGAAGGAGTTATAAAAGTAACCAATGTCAAAGTGGGTACTCAGCATATACATAATCCTTCCGTTGTTTTTATCTCAGAATTCCTTATCCTTACAACACTTTCAGACCAAATACAGAAAATTTCCATCACTACTTGCTTTCTCATATTTTACAGAGCCTCAGTACATCTTACACTGAACATTCCTTAAACTAATACTAAGATAAATATTCATAATCATTTCTACATTTCTATGATAAATCCTACAAGAGTTGCTTCTTTAAAAATTTTGCAACTAATACTTTTTTAAAGAATCTTTATATTCTTCTTTTACTTCCTCTGATGAATTACATGAAGACAAGGCCAGAGTTGCTTCTCAATGAATGTCCAGTACATAGAACAATGCCTGGCATATAGGGGAGCTCTCAGTAATCATCAAGCTCCCTAATATTAGAGAAACATAGTCACAGGAAATATATTTTATTATTAACTCAAAGTTTCTATACTTTTAGTCAATCAATGCCATATCATGTACATAAAATGGTCACACAGCAATAATACGAGCCTTAAATTTGTGCCTAGTGTTCCATTATTGGAATGCTAAGCATGTCAGTGTAATTTATATCCTACGACTCAAGGTAATCGCCAAGGTCTGGTTTGGCAATTCAAAAAATTGCAACCTCAGGCATAAATGGGTTAAAGAATAGGATAAATGAAACAAAAGAAATGGCCTCTCCTCTTAATAATAAGTTCCAGGAAAGGCACAACATTGGTACTGACTTGGAGGATGCAACCCCAGTAAAGGGCATGAGCCAAACCGATGAAGATTCTATCCTCCTCTGGCTTTGTGCCCAGTGCATCTGCACACCTCGCTAGTTCTACTGTTGTTCTTAAAGGCTATTTTTAAGACTCAGCAGCAGTAAATCTTTTTTTTTTTCTTTAAGAAGCTTTTCTAAGCCTTTTTAGTGCACAAAGAAAAGCTGTTTCTCAAAAAGTAAAGAGTTGCTGAAAGCCAAAAGCTTTTGATTTAGTAGAAAACTCCAAACTCATCAATTTTAATCAATGCTAAATTGGGAAATCTCAGGATCTTAGGTTTTGTATATTTCTTAACATCCAATGTTTTAAAGATTATTTAATTAAATCAGCTAACCTGAAAAAATATAATAAAGAGTCAAGGAGAAAATACAGGGAAATGTCTCAGGGCTTACATAGAGGATTCTTTTATTCATTGCAAAAGCTGCGGGTTCACAGGCCTGTAATCCAAGGAAAATTAGTTCATTCATCTTTAACCATATGCATAGATGTGCCTCTCATATTTTTACCCTACCTGCACTAATTCATAACTGTCAATCAACTTTTAAAGCCTTGATTATGTCTGATGATCTTGGTGAGGTTAGCTGGCCACATTATAAAATCTTCCTAAAAATCATTATATTTTCTTCAGTGTCAATGCTCACCACCTAAATGGAATCTTCATTTCAAATTCATACTCCCTGCTCACTACAAGTCAATATGAGAGGTTTTGTAATTATTGTGAAAGTAATATGCACTTATATGAAAGTTTTAGAGAAGAGAAATAACCAATTTCAATTAGTCTAGCAATTGAAATGCGTAAGTTTCCTTAATCTTCTTGAAAGTTTTAGTAATTTATGTTTCCTTGTTTAATATGGCAGAAAATTTATTTGTTAACTTCTAAAACTTCTAAAACATTTTGTACAAAAGCTCAACCTTGACTACAAATGACCTACATATCTACTCCAACTGTTCTACCTAGCGACTATAGGAACCAAAAAGCTTTATAAAAGGCAAAAACAGAAGTGAAATTCTAATGTTGATACAGAGAAAAAAAAAAAAAAAAAAAAAAAAAAAACATTGGCAGGCAGGTATGTTTTCCACCAGCTGCTGGCTCCCTTAGATGAACCACCGAGATTAATTTTTTAAATTAAGGTATAAACAAGAAGCACATTTTTTTAAAAGTCATCTAACAAATATCGGATGGGCACCTACCTACTTTGTAACAGTCCACTGCTAAGGAAGATAACAGTAAAATAAACGGAAAATGTCTTCTCATGGAGTTATATCCTAGTGGGAGGAGTTGAGTTACTTGAGATAGATCTTGAGGGAAGGTCTCTGTGTGGGCAACATTTCAGCTAGTTCATGGGGAGACCTGTGGGCAGAGTTAAGTAGACGAATTAAATGGCAGCAGGGCTTAGGAAACAAGATTGACAAGTAGCCACTGTCCAGTTCTGATGGGAACTTGTGGCTCCTGTCAAGGAGGTAGATTCTTTCACAAGGGTGATGGGAAGCCATTGGATTTTTGTTGTCGTTGTTTGTTTTGAGATGGAGTTTCACTTTGTTGCCCAGGCTGGAGTGCAGTGGCGCCATCTCAGCTTACTGCAACCTCCGCCTTCCAGGTTCAAGTGATTCTCCTGCCTCAGCCTCTCAAGTAGCTGGGAGTATAGGTGCGTGCCACTACACCCAGCTAATTATTTGTTTTTTTTTTTTTAATTTTTTATTGGATTTTAGGTTTTGGGGTACATGAGCAGAGCATGTAAGACAGTTGCGTAGGAACACACATGGCAGTGTGCTTTTCTTTCCTTCTCCCCTTCACCCACATTTGGCATTTCTCCCCAGGCTATCCCTCCCCACCTCCCCCTCCCACTGGCCCTCCCCTTTTCCCCCCAATAGACCCCAGTGTTTAGTACTCCCCTTTTTGTGTCCATGTGTTCTCATTTTTCATCACCCGCCTATGAGTGAGAATATGCGGTGTTTCATTTTCTGTTCTTGTGTCAGTTTGCTGAGGATGACGTTCTCCAGATTCATCCATGTCCCTACAAAGGACACAAACTCATCATTTCTGATTGCTGCATAATATTCCATATGGTGTATATGTGCCACATTTTTCCAATCCAATCTATTATCAATGGGCATTTTGGTTGATTCCAGGTCTTTGGTATTGTAAACAGTGCTGCAATGAACATTTGTGTACATGTGTCCTTATAGTAGAACGATTTATAGTCTTTTGGATATATACCCAGTAATGGGATTGCTGGGTCAAATGGAATTTCTATTTCTAAGGCCTTGAGGAATCGCCACACTGTCTTCCACAATGGTTGAACTAATTTACACTCCCACCAACAGTGTAAAAGTGTTCCTTTTTCTCCACATCCTCTCCAGCATCTGTTGTCTCCAGATTTTTTAATGATCGCCATTCTAACTGGCGTGAGATGGTATCTCAATGTGGTTTTGATTTGCATCTCTCTGATGACCAGTGACGATGAACATTTTTTCATATGATTGTTGGCCTCATTTGGCAGAGATGGGGTTCCACCATGTTAGCGAGGATGGTCTCAATCTCCTGACCTCGTGATCTGCCCGCCTCGGCCTCCCAAAGTGCTGGGGATTACAGTGTGAGCCTCCATGCCTGGCCTGGGTGTTTTTAGAGAGAAATGACATGTCCTTATTTTCTCTAGGATGATGTTCATAAATGAACTCCTTCTCACACTTTTGGTAATTGAGTTTTCATGTAGAGGATCTGATATAGAAAAAGAAAGTCCTATTAATGTGACTTTCCTAAGAACCTGTAGGGAAGGCGAAACTCACATCACCTTTCCTTTATAAATGCTGATGAAATTAAACAATCTGACCTCTATACCCTCCATCATAAGGCCTCTCTGATTGTTTTATAAAATGCTGTAATCCAATAATGTTTGAATCTTGTCATCTTCTATGATCAGTCATTTTGGCTATCACAGTAACTCTTTATTCACTGGCTTTTCAGACGGGGAAAATTAAGGTGTAAACTTATAGATCAATAGAAATGACCTAGAGGTTTATGTCTCGTTTTCTACAGAAATTGATATACTCGTGGCCATTTTAAAAACTCAATGACTCTTTAAGAATTAAGAGTTATGTTATCAAACCAGATCTCTTTAGAAAATCTAAACTATCCTATTTTACTACATATATCAGCAAAGAAAAGATTTCCATGAAATAAAAGTGTAGGAATTTAAAATGATCTGTTACTAGGAAAGGATGATTTTCAGTTTGCTGATAAGATAAACATTACTGGAATATGCTTGTGTTGATAATAAAGATATGCCTTCATATGTCATTCTAGAGTAAAAGGAACCAAAGTCATGAATTCCTCAAGAAAAAAAAACCCTCAAACCATTTTCTAATAATGGGAGGTTTAATATATTTATCATCTCTGAATTTCTATTAATTTACTAATGACAGCATTTCTTCTGCCAAATAGTGTAGCAACTAAAAGCACTGAGGTAAGTTAGAGTAAAATCTGTACCTGTGCACATATACCCTTGTAGGCTTTTCCAAATATAAGATTATGTTTTTAGGTAGAAGATTAAATTGAACACAATGCTTCATTCATACGGCAATATGGCAGTGTAAGCAGAGAAACCAATAATTTCTAGTCCTTGACATCTGCAAGGCTGTGTATGTGTATGTATTTACTAATTTAAGCGGATATTGAGTTCCGAGCATGACTTGCACACTGTGGTAAGCACTGGAGCACAGCAGTGAATAAGACAAACAAGAGCCCTACCACCATGCAACTTACGCTCTAGCTAAACCATGTAACGAAATGTATTACTCATGCAAACTGCACATGTAAATTTGTCCTATATATTTTCTTCTTCCAGAACTAAAATTAAAATATTTCAAAAAATTATAGTCACCATTCTACCCCACTTTCGTTTGATAGACTCCAATCTCTCAAGAAAGAAAAAATATGTGGTCTTATAATAGTTGACAAAAATATTTTTAAAGAATATGTTAAAAATTTTTGTATCTAAAAATGTCCAAGCAAGAAGTTCAGTGGCTTTAAAATATCTTAAGATGTTCCCCCTCCCTGTTCCTCCATTTGTATTTTTTTTTTAAATTCCTTACATAGACATAGCTATAAGTATATACGGAACAAGATAATGACTATTTTTATATCAGGTATGAAAAGAATAAAATCAAGTCCCTAAAGACAAGCTCCATTTTCATGGATTTGTCACAGTTTTAGAGTTATGTTTAAAAGTTTTGCTTTTCAATTTCATTGTTCTTCTCTTTCTGTCACCTTTTCTTAAAGGTGAGGCAGGAGGAGAGAAGAAATACAAAAGTGTGGTGGTTTTTATTTTATTTCCTTTGTAAAGACAAAAGGCGAACTTTTTCCCATGAAAATTACTTCTCTGGCCTCAGTCTTGACTACCCTGTAACAAAATGGTCCATTGATTCTCATTGCAATAAGATTTTTCTTTGGCCACTGAGTCTGATCTCAATGTGTCATTCGATCAAAACTTCTGAAACAATCACTGAATTATAACAGGTACTGGCCTTAGGTCACCACAGCCTACGAGCCCAACACCATCTGCATCTTCACCACAGATGCCATGAGAAATATGGAGTCCACAAGTCAGATGTTCAGTTCCTACACTGCTTGATGTTATATTGAGGATATATATGTATAAAAATATACATGCAAAAGCAGGCTGACTTTCCTTCAGAACAGTAGCTAAATACATGACACAAACCAGTATTGGTATCATAAATAGTAACATGACTAGACTCCAACACCCAGAGCAGCAGAGGAATTCTTATTTGGAGGTGTGTCTTAATGTGAGGACTTTTCAGATGACCTCCAAATGCACTGCAAATTATTGGAGTAGGGCTTCCCCAGTTTCCTCATGAGTCAGGGTCAAGTATCAGCAGTATTAAGAGCAGAAGGGCAGAGAACCTGAGAAGCAACCACAGCAGCACACTATCAAACCAAATTCTTTGGATAAAACAATGAGGGTGCAGATATAGGTCACTACCAACTGTTCATGCCTAACAATTTTCTCAATCTCCCCACATCCAGTCTAGAAAAATACTTCCCCTTCAATCAAAATAGATCACTTAATCCATTCATATGCATGAGAGTTTGCTCTGTGACTTGGAAAGAGGAGAGAAGGATCTAGTGATGAGAAATTCGGAGAGGGCTGAGGAGGTTTAGACTTCATCTCTCACTGTAAGTGACTGAATTGTTCCAACCAACTATAGTGAAAAGTAATTAGAGGCCAAAGTTGATAGTGTTACTTAGAGATTTCATGTGAAACTGGGTATAGGGTGAGCTCCAGAGCCTTTAACCGAGTGTGGAAGAGCAAAATCTCTTTCAATCCTGTATATGTCCTGTAGCATCTGAGTACCTGGAGTCTAGGAAGCTTTGGGTGCACCCAGGAACATTGGAGTTACGAGCACCATGGCTGTGGAGAGTTTTCTAAGGAGGGTGAGTAGGGGATGAAGACATGGAAGAGGGAGCCCACTAGGGCCAAGTCAGTGACTCCTGCTGCCAGACCACCTCGGGGCTCATGTGAAGCATTCCTTTAAGTGAATCCCAAATTAACAAGGGGGCCTTTGCATTTTAGGTGGGCCTGAAGACCTGCTGTTAGGAAGACTGACCTATTGAGCTGGTAGCTGTTTGTACTAACAGGTAGCACAAAATGTTGACTGTGAACTTCCACCAAAGAACCTGAATTTAAAGAATATCAGACTATACTTTGAGAGCTGATTGTAAGACTCACCTGATGTGATTATCACGAAGATGTGAGAAATCCTTAGAAGAATATTAAATAATTATTAGACCTGCAACCTTTGTTTATTTTTCGATTATATATAGGTGTTAAGATATAAGTATGTTGTTTATATAGTTAGAAGCAGTATAAATATGTAAATTTACACACTAAGTATAAAAACATAGACATTTATATATTTATAATACCTATGTCTTGTTTAGATATAACTATCTTATTTAACTTTGTTTATAACTAGAGTATAGGTTTTAACATTAGATATAAGTATCTAATGAACAAAAGTATCCATGAGAAAGGGGATTTACAGTCAAAGGGTGTATAAACAACAATAATATATCATCTTACCCTTTTGGCAGTCAGAAGTCTAAAATGAGTTGATAAGGATGTGTTCCTTCTCAAAGCTCTGAGCAAAAATCTGTTTCCTTGCCTTTCCCAGCTTCTAAAGGCTGCCCGAATTCCTTGGCTCATGGTCCCTTTTCAGCAATGGAATCTCTCCAGCCACTGCTACTGTCTTCACATCTCTCCTTCCTCTGCTTCTGCTGTTGTACTGCTTTCTCTCATGAAGATCCTTCTGCTTCCTAACACAGGGCCCCTTGTGAGTGTATTCACCCACCTAATGACACAGGGTAATCTCCCCATCTGAAACTCCTTTACTTAGTCACATCTTCAAGGTCCCTGTGCCATGTCAGATAACATACTCACAGGTTCTGGGATTAGGACATGGACATCTTATTGGGAGCATTATTCAGCCTACCCCAACGGCACCAAAGGATACAAACAAGAACACTTGCAGAGATCAATGAAGTAAGGCCGGCTCAGATGGAGATCCGGTCAGTCCAGCAGTCTGGAACAATCTGTGGGAGCAAACATAACAAGCTGGTTTGGCCTCACACTATCACTTACCTCCAGCTCTGCCCTGGACTCACCATGCAACCTTCTATGGATATGATACCCATGAGATCTTCCTATACTTCTTGGACGTGCTTAACTGCTGCAGCTCTGATTGTGAATTATCTACCTACCACACTTGGCAGCTGGCTGCCCACTGGAGCTTTCTTAGCTTGAGAATGACTATTAAGAATAATGCCATTCACACCGGGCCCAGTGGCTCACACCTGTAATTCTAACACTTTAGGAGGCCAAGGTAGGTGAATCACGGGGTCAGGAGTTTGAGACCAGCATGATCAACATGGTGAAAGTTGTCTCTACTAAAAATATGAACAAATTAGCTGGGCATGGTGGCAGGCACCTGTAATCCCAGCTACTCAGGAGGCTGAGGCAGGAGACTCCCTTTAATACAGAAGGCGGAGGTTGCAGTGAGCCAAGATTATGCCACTGCACTCCAACCTGGGTGACAGAACAAGACTCCATCTCAAAATAATAATAATAATTCCATCCACAGTCACATACTAGACATACTTACTCTTGGCTCTTTGTACTAAGCATGCATGTATCTTTATTTACTTCTCACAATAATCCTAGAGATATTTTAATTATGCCACAATTTTTCTTGCAAAATTAAGTTCACATACTATCCAAACATTGCCCCAGATAATAGACAAGGAGTTCATTTCAAGCCAGGTCACTTAATGGACATTATGGAGATTTCTCTATCTAGATACACCTGTTCAGGTCACAAAAGTAGAAGACTCATGTTATGTTGGAGGTTGTCACTTTACTAATAGGAAAGAAGGGTTCCAGTGTGGGACATGACAGGCTCATAATTCTAGACAGTTTTAAAATTTAAGACCCCCTAATCTTTCTTCTTCATTTGATCATGTTGCCTTCCAATCTGGTCTAAGTTTGGAGTCAGACATAATCTTTACTTAGCAACATCAGAGTTTGCTCCAGCTTGAGCATCGACTTGCTGGCTTGTTAAATGGAAATTTAAGGGTTTCATTTTCATATGCTTGTTTGTAACATAAATATGGTCATAAAAGCCTCATACAAACTCTCAAAATTGACATAATGGTCTGCAGAATATAAGCAAGTTGAGAAAGGAAAAACCTTGGGAAATGTATGGCATAAAATTTACCTAAGAAATAAGGCTAAGTGGAGACATGATACTATTAGGGAAAAAAATTTGATTACATTTAATTAAATCTTCTTAATTAACGTTCACAGTGAGGCTATAAGAGAACTCCCAACAGATAGAGCTCTGAGTAAATTGGACTTGCATTTGACCTCAACCTGTTTTATATTCTCCAAGAATAGTGTGTGTATCATCATGTGTGTTGTGTTTGTTTTGTTTTGCTTAATACTGACAAATATTACCTTGGAAGACAAAATTATATAAAGGAAGAGATGGATTCTGGAGGCAAACAACACTGTACCTTGTCCTGTTTTGTAAGAGCAATGTGACTTAAAATAAACTTCTATATTCATAAAAAGGTGCTACCCATCTCACAGCTCTGGGGAGATTCATTTTATCAGAGTCAGAGACTTGGGCAGTGCACAGCCTGCATTTTATTGGCAATTCCTGATGGCATGCCTCAGTGTATCACATCTGGCTCTGGGTGGGTGCTCAGTAAGTTTTAATTACTTTTTCCTCTCATAACTATTGAAGGGAAATAAGGAATATATAGGCTCCTTATATATTTTCTACATAAGTTCACTCCTTCACCTCCAGGGTCTAGCTTAGTACAGATCAGAACAGGAGATTCTGTCAATATTACTTTGTACTAAAGTATGAAACTGAGTGCCTACAGGTTTGGGGGAAAAACCACATCTGTGCATAGTTGGCAAGACGTCTTCTACCTTAATGTATAACGGTGGACACAACAATAAAGATGAGGCAATCTATGAAACTTTTCTTGTGATGATTCTCATTAGAGAAATAGTTCGAAATTCACTGGCATAGTTCCTTGGGACTGGTTCTTTTTTCTAAACTGGGGTCAGCAAACTATGGTCCATGGGCCATATGTGGCCCTGTGCTTGTTTTTCTGCAAGCCATGTAATAATAATAGTTTTTATATTTTTTAAGGGTTGAAGAAAAGTCAAAAGAAAAATGATATATTGTAATATGTGAAATTATATGAAATTAACATCAATGTCCATAAATAAGGTTTTATTTTGCTTCCACATCCATTTGTTTATGTGTTGTCTATTGCTGCTTTCGTGTGGTAGTGGCAGAATTGAGTACTCAGTGCAGAGATCATAAGGCCAAATATTTTGGAAAAGTCCCAGATGGACTTTTGGACTTTGGCTCAACAAGAGGACAATAAGGCCTATGTCATGAAAACCATGTCAGAGAACCAGTATTAGCGAGAAAGGAATCAGTATTCCTTATCTAATAACTGTATAACGTTATATACCAATGATCTATATTTAGGTAGCAAAATACTATATGATGCAAGCTTTTAAGAAGTATGACACCAAAACAAAACAAACAAAAAAAACAGACACTGACTTCAAACTACTGGTTCTTAATTTTTTTCTGAATCATTTGTCTTTTTGAGATGATAACTATAAGCTCTCCACTGGCAGTTGAATTGTGGCCCCCTGAAATTCCTATGTTGATGTCCTACTCCCAGCTTCTTAGAATTTTTGGAGATCAGGCCTTTAATGAGGCAGTTAAGGCTAAATACGGTCATGAGGGTAGGGCCTATTTCAATCTGGCTTGTGTCTTATGACAAGAAATTTGAACATACAAAGAGATGCCAGGAATGCACCTGCCCAAAGAAAAGGTCATCTGAGGACACAGAGAGAGGGTGGCCATCTACAAGCCTAGGGGAGAAGGCTTCAGAGGAAACCAGACCTGCCGACATGTTGATCTTGAACTTCCAGCTTCCGGAACTATGAAACCACGAATTACTGTTGTTTCAGCCACTTAGTCTGTGGCATTTTGTTAAGACAGTCCTAGCAGATGAATACACTCTCATTCCACACACAAAATTATGCACATGTTTTTTAAGGGGGCTTGTGATCTCCTGAAAATCGCGTTGTTCAAAGCTCCTAGATTAAGGACTCTTACTCAAATGATTATTTGTTATCATTATTTCATAGTATCCTTATTTAACTTACACACAATTCCTTGAAGAGTCATTTGTAAGCTCTGGAAAAAGAGGCCTATAACCTACAAAAGCTTGTTTGAAAAACAAATTTCTATTATTCTTTCCTTGTGCAGCCTCAGAAAGGCTGTGCCTGAAGAAGCTTTACCAGCTAGATTAGTCCAGTCAGCCATGGTATCAATGCAAGACTTACAAATGTTTCAGCCAGGCCACCCTAGTGTGTGGTGCTCTTCCTGGAGTCATCCTTCTTTCCAGCTTGTACTTCCAAAGGGTCTCGTTCTTTATCTTGTTTGGCAAAACAAACTCTTCTTCTTCCATTCTACCAACCCTGTCCACTCTTAATTAACTCCTTATCCTTATTCTTCAGTCTTTTTATGTCTGCCAATGGCCTGCAATGAAGTCCATCTGATTTTTCACCTGGCTCTCCAGCATCCTGATTTTTATCTTTAGCTATTTTTTTTCACATGTTTTATTTATTTTGTCTGTTTTGTAAGCTTCCTTGGAAAGGGCATGTACTCCAATACCTACTGCTACTCCATGGGTTCTCCTTGGCATGTCAGAATTTAAATATAATTCATTGGTACTCAGTGGACGCCATGCAAGTGGTACTTTCCTCTTGTCTTTATCTCCCAGCTTCATCCTTCCTTTTTGATCAGTGTTAACCTGTGCTTCCTTTACTACTTTCTACGTCTCAGTGTTCCACCGCTAGCTTCAATCAAAGCTCTTTTGATAAGGAGTTGTGTAATGTAATTTATTCTTGGTTGATTGTATGTTCTAATCATAATTTGGAAAGAAGTCTTTTTATGCAGTGCTTCACAGTAGCCACCATCTTGATTTTGTTGCCAATTTTTAACTCACAAATGAAGTGTTACAGGAGACATCTCTGTTCCGAGGAGTTTCATTTGAGAGGAGTTGGCAAACACTTTTACTATACAATATTTCAATTTAAGCTTCAGCAAACTTCATATCTCTCAAACTTGGCTAAAGACAACTCAGCCTCATTTCTATTCTTATATATTCAAGTTGAGGAGGAATGAGCCTTGCTGGTTAGAAATATGTACTGTGGAAGCAAACAGAGTGGCTTAAATCATGCTCCCCGGGATTTAAGAGCTGTTATCACCTTGGATAAGTTCTTTAAAAACTTTGTGCCTCAGTTTCCTCATCTGTATAATTCAGCTATTTGTGTCTACATCATAAAGTTATTTTGAGTATTATTATTAATACAAAAATCAGAGGCTAGCTTGGTCCAGAGTAAGTGCTATGTCAGAGTTTGCTATTACCAAATCTTACACGTATTTTTGCATATATAAATGGGCCACTACAACATCTATATGTTTCAAAACCAGCATCCTTGTCGTGCATTCTGCTATTAAGGAGATAGTGTTAGCTAAAGTGTAGCATAGTTCTACATATTCCTGTATCTAGTAGGGTCCAAGATGAAACTATTTTATCCTAAACTGCACACTAGAATGAATTATACCAGAAGGTCTCAGTGTATTTGGCATGGTCCATTTTAATATGTTCAAATTACATTAAAGTTATATAAATCTAGGAAATTATTTTTATATTTGATAGTGTTGCAAAGACTGATGACAAGGCTTAATTGTCTGTTGGTGTGAATCAGTTTGGGCATTCTTATGTGTTATTGTGCAGTTTAAGATATCCAATCAATAGGTTTATAGACCTCTGAGGGGGAATTATATTTATCAGGCAACATTTTGAAAAGGTGACAAGAAAGAGTAGTAGACTTAAAATAACATAGTTTCCAAGCTGCAATAATTAGGTGGCTGGGAGCGGTGCATTTCTCTTCCATATGCCTTTTCCTTCCGATAGTGGTAATTATTTTTTCATAAAGTAACTAAGAAAACAACAAGACAGTTTTTTTTTTCAGTATTCACCAACATTTTCTTGATAACTAAAAGAAAATAATGGAATTAGGTCTTTAGAGACACTGAAATGAATACTTAAAATGAATGTGTGGCTTTCTGAACTCAAAGTGAACTCATCAGCTATTTATAAGAATCTTTATGACTAGGTCAAGTTTCACGATTGAACTAAAAGCCCAAAATATTTCTACCAAATTATTAAACTTTTATATTTTTTATTTTTTCAGCTATATCATGACTCCACTTTACAAGTGCAAAGAAAAATATGGTTTTAAGGGGACTTATATATTTATTTATTTGTTATGTAGTGCAAATACCTGTACTATGGTTTGAATATATCTCCCAAAGTTCATGTGTTGGAAACTTAGTCCCCAATGCAATCGTATTGAGAGGTGGAATCCTCATGAATGAGTTAACGTTGTTATTGTGAGAGTGGTTTCATTACGGTAAGATTGGGCTTGTCATAAATGAGAGTCCAGCCCTCTCTTGTGCTCTGACATTTTCTTGCCTTTCTGTCTTCCACCAAGCAGCAAGAAAACCCTCACAAGATGCTAGCGCCTCAATCTTGGGCTTTCCAGCCTCCAGAATTGTACGAAATACATTTCCATTCTTTATAAATTACCAGGCTTGGGTACTCTGTGACAGCAGCATGAAAAGGACTAAGACATCTTGTTTGAACAATTTTGTCATTGAGTAGAGTGATTGTTTAGGCATTGTTTTGAAATCTTGTGAGGCAAATGATGTAGAATTGTGGTCAAGTTGGGATGTATTTTGTAGTGAGACAGATTAGGTTTGGATGCCATCCCAATCTCCTAATAGCCTTAGGCTGGTTAGTCAACCTCTCTAAAACTCAGTGTCCTCATTTGTAAAATGGGAATTACAAATAACTCTCTCATGATGTTACACATCATGATACAATGTGTGATGCATAAAGAATCCATACAGCCCCAATGGCACACAAACAAATGCTTGGTCTCCATTCAGACTAGGAGAGCCAATCAGCCTCCAGTGCTTTAGCATCTGTCTCCTTATGAATCTAGTTTATTCCAGAAGTCTTTATTCAGATACTATCTTTGATTACTTTTGAGGCTTACTTGCTTGAACAAAACATAAAATTCTTTGTAGAAACAACGTACGCTCATTTAACAAATCAAGTTGACCTGTTGAATAAAGAAGTGACGGAAAATGTCAAGTGGATATGGTTGACATATTTTCTAAACTGATTTCACTGCAAGTTTGTATATTGAGTCGGGTTATAAACATGCGGACTAGCACTGAGTGGAGGCTAAAGCCTATGAGATTTTCTCTGTGTGAGTATTCTTATCCATCTAGCCTGATGCGAGGTGCACTGGAATATTCAAAAGATCATTGTTCCTCTCTAATGCCCTTCAAACAAGGCTGAAAAATTAACATAAATATGAGAAATAATTGCAGTATAATATGAGTGCACATAACTGTAGAATGAATGTTCTATAAGAGAGACAGGCAAGAAAAACATACTAGGGGTTCCATTACTATAACAGAGTTGAATCATTACCAACTGCATTGTCTGAGAAGGCTTAGAGGGAGAGGGCTTATTCACTATGATTGCTGGCAGTGAGTGAACGAACACTCATTGGAAGCTAGAAGAGAAAATGCACCTGTCATCAATGAACATGGAAGGAAGGGAGGTAAGAAGGTAGATAATTAGCCTGATGAGACCAGAGTATTTACTTGGACATAGGTTAGGCAGCAACAAAAGGCCAGATATAAAGGAAATCATATTGTAGAGATTAAGGGCAAAGCCTTTGGAAACACACTCCCCCAGTTCATTCAACTACTGACCCTTCAGCTTAAACCCACGTAGCCTAAACCTTACCATGCCTCAAAGTCAAAACATAAAATAGAGAGGACTTGTTATGAGAATTAAATAAGATGATGCAAATGAACCACTTAGCACAGAGCATGAGACAAAGTTAGCAACTGTCCTCATCAGTTCAGGCTGCTATAACAAAATACCGTAGAGTCAGTGGCTTAAACAATAGAAACTTATTTCTCTCAGTTCTGCAGACTGGAAGACCAAGATCAGGGCTGGGTGTGGTGGCTCTTGCCTGTTGTAATCCCAGCACTTTGAGAGGCTGAGAGGAGTGGATTACCTGAGGTCAGGAGTTCAAGACCAGCCTGGCCAACATGGTGAAACCTGGTATCTACTGAAGATATAAAAATTAGCCAGGTGTGGTGGCGAGCTCCTTTATTTCCACTTATTAGGGAGACCGAGGCAGTAGAATTGTTTGAACCTGGTAGGTGGAGGTTGCAGTGATCATACCACTGCACTCCAGCCTGGCTGACAGAGTGAGACTCCATCTCAAAAAAAAAAAAAAAGACCAAGAGCTCAAGATGCCAGCATATATGAGTTCTTGATAAGGGCCCTCTTCCTGACTTAGAGACTGCTGCTGCCTTTCTCACAGTGTGCCCACATGACAGAGACAGCTCTGAGCTCTTCCTCTTCTTGTTAGGGCACTGATCCCATCATGGTGCCCCTTCACGACCTCAACTCCATCCAGTTACCTGCCAAAGTCACCACCTTCTAATACCATCATACTGGGGATTAAGGCTTCACGTGTGAATTTGGGGGAGAAGGACACAAACATTTGGTTAATAACAACACCCAATAATAATTGTCTATTACTATATTTTGAATAGAAATTTTTCCATACATTTTTGAAGCTGAGAAAAGTGAGGCCAAAGGGGATGTAACAGTTGCCAAGGTCACATAGCTGCTAAACACTAGATTTTGAATAGGACCCAAGTTCTGCCTAAATTTATAGCCCATTTTTCTCACTATACCATCTTGCTTCAGTCCATGAGGTTAAATAAATTGAAGCTGGTTTAAGAAGAGTCATATAACATCAACATGGTCCCACACTAGACCAGTGGATTGAAGGCATCAGCATCACCTAAGAACTTGTTAGGAACACAGACTGGCCACATCCTAGATATTCTGAATCTGAAAGTGTGGAGTTGGGACCAGGAATCAATCAGTCTGTGATTTAACAAAACTGTTATGTTTGAAACCCACTGCTTTAAACTAAATTCTAGAGTTTCGAAAGGATCCAGAAGTTAATAAGACCGAGACTGTTTGTAAATCTTTTCATGATAAATAGAATAGAGAGGTAAAAAAGAATTGTTGTGGTAGTGACTATGAACTTTACCCCATGAGGTTTCAAGTCTACACCTCCAATCAACCAAACTGAGAACTGCAGGTGCTAAGAAAACTACTGGCTAGAACTTGTAGGGCAAAGTTGCAGGACCACAGAGATCACCTAAACAATACATTGAATAAAACTGCACATATACTCATCAAGAAAAAGAAAGAGAGAGCTTTTCACTGACTCTCATGCCTACTGTCTATACCCGTCTACCATCCAGTCCCAGCTACTGTTACTCTATGCTTCTGCTTCCACTGTACGCTTGGTAATATTTAACGGTAAATCAATTGCAACCTTCTTCCTCATCGCTCCCACCCTCTGTTGTACTTTGATGTCTCTTCCTCACCTGGCTGACTGCTACTATCTGCTAGCCTATCATAACCCAAAGAAGCTATGCCCACAAACATTCCATCTACTCTCAGATTGGCTGCTTCTCATCTCTGCTCCTGGAGAGCTTGTACAAATGGCTGTATCTATACTCTTCACATCCAGCAACAGTCAAGCTCAGTGGTTTAGCACAAGGACCCTGGAGTCCCATCTCCCAGGAATAAATCACAACGACACCAGTTACTTGCTCAAATCATTCACTTAATGTCTTCGTATCATAGCCTCTTCATCTATAAAGTGAAAATCAGAGTTCTGATGCATATAAAACACTACAGATTGTTAGCACATAGTCCCTGTTAGCATATAGTCCTTGTTGGCCCATAATTATACATAAAAATAAATTTGGGGCATAGTAAGATTGTGCTGCTTATTACATAACAAAATCTATCAGCAGATCTAACTACTATAATTTCGAGGAAGTGATAAGTGTAAATACTACCATGAGATAACTGCAACAACTGAAATGTGATATGAAAGTAACTGATTGCTTTGTGACAAAAGTAAAAGGCACTGCGAATACTGTCGTGGTATGTTGTTTAGATGAATAATTAAAGAAAATGCTCAATTTCAGGTAGAGGTTAGTGAAAATGTAGACCTAACATTCTCGTCAGTTCCCAGACCTTCTTAGCCCCAAATTAAGACCCACATGCTTGACGCTTGACTTAAAAAACCCGTGAAGTCTGTAAATGGAGACTACAATAGTGATGAGATGAAACAGTTCCCTGTGTTTTCCATGAGCTTTACAGGCAAAATCAGCTCCTATACCATGGGATATGACTGCCCAGTCTGGTTGATTTTGCTGAACAGGCTGTGATGTTTCAGAAACAAAACGGTCTCTCCTGGCCTTTCCTAATGCTTTTTTGCAAACAGTTTCCAATTTAGAAAACTCTACTTAATGGCTTAATTATTGCATTCAGAAAAAAATAAATATGATACTTTGGCTTTAGTTAGAGAGGAAATATGTCCCATTTACAATGCTGGCACTGTGTCGAAGTGTGAGGCAATTTGCACAAGAGAAAGCTCTTTCTCCTTTGGGCTGGAGCCAGGAATCTTGATAATGCTCCCTTTTATCTGAGTGAATCCTGAGCAGTTGCCCTGCTAATATATTCAACCTCTTTTAATTCTAATTCTGCCTTTTTAATAAAATACCAAACCAAACAGGATTCCACATTCCCAAATTCCTATTTTTTAGATGTCCTCAATCTGCATTGCTTTTACATAGAAAAAAGTTCCAGGGAAGGTGAGAGCAACATTCAGTAATTATACAGAAGGTATGTCTGATGTGCCCATAACTACAACTTTGGTGGAGAACTTGAAATCATCCGAATAACTCCAAATTTACATTTTGACTTAGATTGTTGAAATGAGAATAGTGTATTTATTTGAACTAAAACGTTAATGGATCTGAGAAAAGCCGAAGACTGATGAGCTCCTTCCTAGCTGAGTGATCTTGACCAGTTTTGTTGCACTCATCTATGAAGATGGGGATGGTGCAAACTTTCCTACCGTGCGGTTAGGAGGATTAAATTGGATAACATATATAGAAAACACTTGATAAACTAGAAAGCACCATATTTCCTCAATTTGTCTTTGCTGGAACAGAACTATTATAGGTAATGATGAAAATTATGTAATCCTTCTAGGGTAAAAAGAATTCAGTTTGGTGGAAGTGAAATAAGCACATTTCTGAAAAATCAGTTATCTATTTGATAGGGGAACAGTGACCAAAAATAAAAGTGTTTCATCTGAGGAGTATTTGAATTGCTAAAATTTAAAGATAACTTTGAAATGCTAGTGTAATTAACACTTTAAAGTGGTGACGATCCAAGGACTGTCTGACTCCATGAAGACTGGCATAGATATTCTCAGCCATTTACTAAATCAGAACAGATTGTCAAGTGTAAAGTTTTACAAGACTTGTTTCTAGTTCGAGGATTGGTATCATATGTTTGGTAAAATGAAGGGAAGCTACTTTAACTCCGTTGCTGATTTTTTTTTTTTCTGAAACAGCTGAAATACCAAACTGAACTGGGCCATTGTTTTAAAGTATTAAGGTCAGCGCTCTCAGTACCCACAGCCTTTAAGATCTTCGGAGCAGTGCAAAGAAAAAGGCTGTATATTAGGAATATATATTTATAAACCATCTAGCCTATAAAATCCTGGAATAATAACAGAAAAAGAAGTTCCAAATTCCCAAAATGATGAAAGGTGGAAATTTTGCCTTAATTATATTATAAATCATAGCAAAGACATCTCTATTTTTATTTGTTTATTTACTTACTTATTTTGAGACCAAGTTTCACTCTTGTCACCCAGGCTGGAGTGAAATGGCACAATCTCTGCTCGCTGCAACCTCTGCCTCCTGGGTTCAAGCAATTCTCCAGCCTCAGCCTCCTCAATAGCTGCGATTACAGGTGTGCACCACCATGCCTGGCTAAGTGTTTTTTTGTTTTTTTTTTTTTGTAGATATGGGGTTTCACAATGTTGGCCAGGCTGCTCTGGAACTTCTGACTTCAGATGATCTGCCCATCTCAACCTCCCAAAGAGCTGAGATTAGAGTCATGAGCTACCATGCTCGGCCGACATCTGTATTTAAACGTCATTGTATTGTCACCAGTCTGTTCATTAACTTTCATTCTCTATAATGTTTTGGACTATGAATAAGAACAGTTCAATAATTAGTTTTGCAGTGTTATTTGTCTTGCATACTTTTCCTTTTCTTTATTCAAAAGAGTGGGGCATTTATGAATATACAATGACAAGCTTAATAAAACCCCAGATGTGAGAAATTTATAAGCAGAAGAAAGAGGTCTAAATGGCATTCACATTGCCATATGATTCATAAGTCCTCTTTCCCATTATGTAGTATTATTGAAACTTAGAATAAAAATAGGTAATAACTATGCTGTATAAATCTGATCCTAGAAATTACCATTTTGAAGTGTGCCTTTGCACTCTACATGTCTGAGGCTATAATATACAATTATTTTTTTAAGGGATAAAACTTCCCACACTTTAAAAGTGAATTTTGAAAATGAAAGTTAACATATCTTTAAGAAAAAATGAGGATTTATTTTAAAAGAATGATTTGAGGCATGCCATTAAAAAAAAAAAAAGTTGTTTCCCCTTAAAATATGGTCTGATTTGTCACAACTTATCTTTAGGGCCAAGTCATGTGACCCAAAACTGAACGCTCGGCTCTGCTGAACCAGGTGGACCTTATTTTTACAGACTCACGTCCAGTTTGCTGTCTGTCATCACAAGGACTTAATGTTGAGAACTGACAGGTTTCAGATATTGATGGGCAAATGCTGGTGGATTCAGAAACCTGGAGCTCAACCAAAATATCCAAATCTCACAAGTCTGTAACATCAGCCTGGAAAACAGGCTGTTTTATATAACATCCTCAGCCGCCCTATTTTCACATAAAATAAAATAAAATCCCACAGGAGAAAACTGCTTCTTTAATATTTTAACACATGAATTTTTTGGAGTTTCATCACCTGAATTTAGAGCCCAGTTTAAAACAGTTAATAATACATCTCTGCAAGAGAGACAGAATGAATTTCTTCAAATGTATTTGACACTTAAAACATTTACTTGAGAGTGTTTTTTATTGATTTTGTTTCCTTTGATGCTTTTTTTCTAATTTTTCTACATCCATGATGCTCAAGAATATGAAATTCACTCAGTACTTCAGAAAGTGTCATGACTTCTCAAATAAGCCTTCTGCCTCTGTGGTCTTGTCTCCTTTTGTGACAAGTACACTACCTAGTGTCGTGTCTGTCTCAACGAAATCCCTGTTCCTTTTTGCTTCATTGCCTACTGATTTTTTTCCTCCTTTGAATTGAGAGAGGAAAGGAAACTTATAATTGTGCTGGTTCTGCGTGTAAATAGAATGTGTGCAAACTCTCATGCACTATCTCGCCTAGAGGAGTGATCTAATTTTCTCAATTATTTCATGCTAATGAATTGTTCCTTTATGGTGACAGTACTGGAGATAGCTGAATGTATAAGGTAGCATTTCATATTATCAGTTTTATGTTCTACTGCCATGCGTGGTACGTGTGTGTGTGTGTGTTTAAGATATGGCTATAGAACCATAGCCCTATCAAGTGTACCCACTTGAAATTCTAATGCTAAGAGAGAGAACAGATTTCAGGATTTGAATAATTTCATTTAGTCAATAAAGGGATAAATCATTCTGCAACAGCTATTTTTCCTTGACGCGACTTTGGATTAGAAATTCAGTCCATCTCGGAGAAGCACTTATGCAAATGCTGGAGATAGTGGTGTGGCTGATCACATTAGAGTCTCAGGTTACTAGATTACCTGTGTGGCGGTGATGAAAAGATCAGTGTGTTTTCATACTGAGATGAAATGATGCAACGCATCATATCATGTCATCAGCAAATGTTATTTTAATAGGACTACAAATCATTGTGACATCAACAACCTCAAACAAATCTTCTGGATATTTAAATACACTGATTCTTCCCTAAAGGCCAATGAAAACATAAGAAAATAAAAAATAAACAAAGAGAATGTCTCATTCATAAAGTAACAACATCCAGATAGCAGAATTTTTCATTATTTTAAGCTAAAAACTAGCTTATTCCCCCAGAGAACAAGTGATACTAAGGCTTTTGGGAGACTGTGGATGATTAATTCCCAAACAAGTTGAAATTAACTCTCAACCTACATGCTAAGGCTGAGAAAAATTCTGAACAGGGGTTCAGAATTTTTTTTTTGATTACTGGCAAGATAATCAGGAAAATATTATAGGTACACTATTCATTCCTCCCATCCCTGGAATCAGCAAAAAAGGAGAAAGTTCTAGAAAAAGGAATACTGCCAGCAACATTTAACACACAACCTAGACTTCTGTTATGCCTAGATAATCAAATCTGCCATTTTCTTATAACAGATTTACTCAAAAAGGCCTGTGACACTATCCAATGATTTATTGGTTAAAATAGCCTATAATTCTTCTAGAAAAAAGCTGAACAGTTCAGACCCCAAATTGTTTGAACACAAGTTGAATTAACCAAGGAAATTAGATGCATGCCCAGGATTGTTCTAGGGTGCTACAGTAACTCTGTAACAACTGTAACTTCTTCTTCTTCTTTTTTTTGACACATTTAATTTCATCTTTATTTTTTATCTGGTAAAAAAAGAATCTATGCTTTGTCCGCACAAAAGATGTTTTCTCTCCCAGAACAACGTTTCTACCTCCACCTCTCCCACTTCTAGTTTTCCTTTTTTTTAATTGCATTTTAGGTTTTGGGGTACATGTGAAGAACATGCAAGATAGTTGCATAGGTACACACGTGGCAGTGTGATTTGCTGCTTTCCTCCCCTTCACCTATATCTGGCATTTCTCCCCATGTTATCTCTCCCCAGCTCCCAACCCCGTGCTGTCCCTCCCCTATTTCCCCCCAACAGACTCCAGTGTGTAGTGCTCCCCTTCCTGTGTCCATGTGTTCTCATTGTTCAACACCCACCTATGAGCGAGAACATGTGGTATTTCATTTTCTGTTCTTGTGTCAGTTTGCTGAGAATGATGGTCTCCAGGTTCATCCATGTCCCTACAAAGGACACGAACTCATTGTTTTTGATGGCTGCATAGTATTCCATGGTGTATATGTGCCACATTTTCCCTGTCCACTCTATCATCGATGGGCATTTGGGTTGGTTCCAGGTCTTTGCTATTGTAAACAGTGCTGCAATGAACATTCATGTGTATGTGTCCTTACAGTAGAACTTCTTCTTTTAAAAAATTTATTGTTTATATGGTATGCATGAAACATAAAGACATACAAAATAGTGCATTTAAAATATTACAATTGTATTGCAGATATGATTGGATCACTTGTTTACTTCAAATTATTAGAGTCTTAGACAAGAAAAGGCAGAGAAAAGAAAAGAGTAAAAAATAAATCTGATGTGTCTTTAGGTGTCCTCTAAGAAAGTAAATTGAGGGTAGCCTTGCAAACATGTATTACCTAAGAAATGCCATTCTGTTACCTACTTAAAAGAGGCGAATATGTAGCCACAAATGCCATAATGAGAACAGCAGAAAAACTCAGAAAAGCCAGGAATCTTGGAAATGCCTTTTGAGATTTAACTTGGAAAGCCCTGGCTGGAAGTTCAGTTGTTGGGACAGTGACGGTAACCACAGGCATTAACCAAATAAGGGTGTTTCAAGGTATTCCAAGCCTGGTTTCTTTGGAAATTTTCAGAACAAAAAAGTGTTTATGATGTGTTCTGTCTACAGATGAGAGTTTGTGGCCACACTTACAGCTATTTTTAAGTGCAGATCCATTTCACATTCAATAAGACAATGCCATGTAAAGTGGTGAAAGATTACTAAAAGCATAATTTTGGGGAGGTTTAGGAAGGAATGGAAATAGCTTATTTTTCTACCACCGTGGATTCTCCAACCTCCCTCGCATTGCAGCCTAACCACTGGTGTTCGCACCACAAAAATAAAATGCTCCTTCCAAAACGATTGCCAGTGGGATATCCATTACACTATCCTAGATTTCTTTTTCCTTGAAAAAACATTAAAACATACCTCTTTACCTATGTTTTATTTTAAAATATACCAGCTTCTCTGTGTGCATTCATACTTATCTCCTATCTTCTCTTTCTTAATACTCTAGAATATAAGGTCTTTTTTTTTTTCAGCATTTGTATTCGTGGGGACCCATGAAATCACATTGCAAAGTTAGATGGAAACATTTTATACTGAATATGCAGTATTATTCACCTAACTTTAAAAATAAAAATAATGGTTGAAGTTACTTCTCCCTTTAAGACTGATATAATATATATCATATTGTGTGTATGTATACATACATTTTTTTTCATTTCCTTTTTTTAAGACAGAGTTTGGCTCGGTCACCCAGGCTGGACTGCAATAGCAGGATCTCAGCTCACTGCAACCTCCACCTCCCAGGTTCAAGCGATTCACCTGCCTTACCTTCCCAAGTAGCTGGAATTACAGGCACCTACCACCATGCCCAGCTAGTTTTTGTATTTTTAGTAGAGACAGGGTTTTGCCATGTTGGCCAGGCTGGTCTTAAACTCCTGACCTCAGGTGATCTGTTCTCCTTGCCCCCCCAAAGATCTGGGATTACAGGTGTGAGCCACCACTCTCAGCCATATATGACTATATATTATATGACATAATATACTACAGAAATTATTATATAGTTTGAGTACCCTTTTTTTGTTTTCAAAGCCTAATGCATGTTTCCTACTAACAACTGATTTTTGTTATCTAACCAACTCATAGGAATTGTTCATAATTTATTCCTAATATTTCATTTCAATCTTCTCAGTATGTGTGTGTGTGCACATCTCTATGTGTATATACTGGAAAGTGTATATGTATGTATGAACCCTTTGAAGGGTTAATTTCCCCCAACCACCAATACTACAACAAAAATATTTTTAATCCTAACTTTTAAAGACATTATTTCATTTTTAACCAAATCATTGTAAGAACGAGTGCCAAACTGTGCAGGCTGAAGTGGTTGGCATTACCTAGTCCGGAACACAAAAACCTCTTCACAGCACCAGCTGTGCCTTTGGTAAAGATTCAATAGAAGAAGTGCAGCTCAGAGAGACTATTGGAAGTTGTAGATCCTCACAGACAATTGAAGAATGCTGTCCCAGAACTTCCTTAAGATTCTTAAAGCCAGTCAAGGGTAAAGTGGAACAACCTCGGGTTGTTCACTGTTGTAGATTAAGAAGATAAAACATCCTCAGCAGGCTGCACGGGGTAACTAAGACAGAGATTTGGAGGATTGGAAAATAAGTTTAAGTTGAGTGGGCCTATATAAAGTTGCCAATATTTTATTTTATGCTTCAAAACCATTGATATTAACACCAACCATCCACTTAAGATGATCGTTTCTAAAATGTTTCAGAATCAAGAACAAGCCTTAAATTCATTTTAATGACTTTGCTAAGGGTCCTTAGCAAATGCTGAAAAATCAGACCTTATACTTCTAGAATATTAAGAAAGAGAAAATAGGAGATAAGCATAAAACATTGTTCACAGACAAGCTGGCATATTTTAAAATAAACCATGGTAAAGAGGTACATTGTAATAGTTTACCAAGGAAAAAGAAAATATAGGATAGTGTAATGGATATCCCACTTGCAATTGTTTTTGGATGGAATATTTTACTTTTGTGGTGCAAACTTCATCACAGAATTGCATCTGTCCCTTTGAGAGCAATTATGACTCTCTTAAGTGAATGCCCGAGGTTTTGTACCCCTGTACCTGGATCACTCACCCTTAATTATTTCACTCTAACACTACATACTGAGTACTTCTGCAGGCTATTAAGCTAGGCAGTGACAAACACTGAGGATTGAGAGCAAACAGCATCCCTACCACAGATCATGGACTAATGGAATATACTACCCCTTCTTTTAGCTGTGTGACCCCTTGCTAATTACTTGAAATACTTTAAAAATGGGTAAAACAATAATTTAAAAATCCCCATTGCAGAACTGAGAAGCTAATTGACACCCAGTTGGCATTCAACTATGTGTTATTATCATCAAAAATTATGAAGCTTTGAGTTATCTGAGAAGATTTTTCTCTGGGAGAAAAGGAGATAAAGTGGCAGCTTATTCTTAGAACATTTCAGGGCACAGAGATAGAGACAGAGAAGATGAATATGGTACCAGCACAGACAGATGCTTCCTGAAGGCACCAGCATCGAATAAGCTGACCACAAATCTATTAAATGTGTCTGGTGAATAATTTCATCAGTTATTGGTAGAGGTGTACAAAATCCCCTCTTAGAACTTTTGTCATAAGGCAGTAGCCCAAAGAATTGGGATAAAAACCTGAATGGTATCATAATGGGACTCTGAAATTATATTTTTGTTAAGCATTATACAACTTAGAAAATCTAATAAAACATCTGACAAAAGCAATAGGTTCCGGCTGACAGCATAGCCCAGGGGCATGTGCTCCCACTGACTAAGAAGTTAAGATGTCACAAACTTCTCAGCCCTTTCCTTCACTTGAGCCTCAAAGTATTGGTTGCGAGGTGGAGTAAAGGCACTGTCAGATTTAAATTTTAAATAGATACATATGGAACAACATTGGTTTTTTAGAAAGGTTTTTTTTTCTCACTTCCCATGGAACCCACAGTCCCGAAACTCACACAGCCTTTCCCCAAACTGTGTTAGGGCTTTTGATGCCAGCCATATTTTCACCTATACACAAAACACAACTCTGCAGAAACTTTAACTCCCACTGAAATGAGATTCTAAATGTTTCCCAAAGGGGTTGATGCCGGTAAGTTTTGCCATCTCTCTCAGGTCCTCCTTTCCCCCGGAAGTATGGTACCAATCCTGGATTCAGGGCCATAGCACCCTCAAAAATCTGCTTATGTTTGTATGATTCTTACCCTCAGATTCTTCATTTTACTAAAGTACAATAGTCTTTATTATTTATTTACTTGTGCAGATTTTCAATAAAAAGCTAGGTAACAGGACAAAAGGTAAGAGTCAGACAAACAGTTTAGGGATAGCAATTCAACAAAAAATTTCTCAATAGGCAGGGTTTTGCTCCTAGGGACAAACCAAACTCCTGCTGTAAAATCAATCCTGTTTGTGTACACTGGCAGCCCAGGGCTCCCTGGGCCCTGATAGCCCTTTACATGATCAGGTAAGAAACTAACTCACTTGTCACATTGCGGGAGAAAACGAGGGAAAGGCCAATACTGAATACGTAGTTATGGAAGGGTCATTTTGCTTGAAGTTTTCGATCTTTTTCCTTATTTAGATATTGACTATAAGTAAGAACATATTTCAGCATAGAAGTCGCTGCAACTAGAGTAGACTATCTCTTTAAACTCAATTTTTTTTTTCATTCTCCAACATGAGTTTGGTTCTGTTCAATGCAGCCTATGGCTCATGACTGCAAATCTTCATGTAAGGTCAAACCCACTTGTTTCAGCACACAAGTCAGTTTGATGGTAGCTCCTCCCACAATTGCTCAGTCCTGAACACACTTCTATTTCAGCATCCTCACACAGGTCTTTATTTTCATCCCTTTGTGTAACTCCTTACAACTGGATGGTTTCTATCCAGGTGGTCTCCTCTCTAGATCCCCTGTCACTGCACACACACCACCACCACCACCATCACCATTGCCACCACCAATCCACCCAGTACCATGCTCCACACTTAGGAAGTAAGCATAAAGTTATACACACACACACACACACACACACACACACACACACACATATTTATGTATCTATAAAGAGAAAGAGAATGAGAGAGGTGGAGTCTCACTCTGCTGCCCAGGCTGGAGTTCAACGGTGAAATCATCTCGGCTCACTGCATCCTCCACCTCCCAGATGCAAGCAATTCTCTTGCCTCCGCCTCCCAAGTAGCTGAGACTACTGGCTAATGCCACCACGCCTGGCTAATTTTTCTATTTTTAGTAGAGATAGGGTTTCACCATGTTAGCCAGGATCGTCTCCTGACCTTGTAATTCTCCCAACTAAGCCTCCCAAAGTGCTGGGATTACAGGCATGAGCCACTGCTCCTGGCTGGAGTTTTTAAATGCTGCTTTTCCCACCTTAGTTCCTTCTCAGAAAACTTCCACAACTCTCACCTGTGGATTAAATTTAAAAAAATACAAATCTTAGCTTAACTACTTTTACTTAACCTTATCTGTTACTCTTCCTTGTACAGATGTCAAGTTCCTTCCACTTTGGTCAGCTTTGCATTTTGGAACATGCAGCATGCTCCCTGCCCCCACATTAAGTTGATCCCAGTTTCTCTATCTCAAATCTGCTCTCTACATCCTCTTCAAGAGTTCCCCCTTCATAGCGTTTAAAGTCTTCACCTCCAGACTTAAGGAAAAGGCTTTCCTGGGAGTGTCACTTTTCCTAATGCTTTCTGAGAGTCATTTTGGATGTGCAAAGTGTCCTTCAAAAAGTCACAAAAATATAATAATGTAGAACTATTCAGAATCTGGTACAATAATATTCTAGGAATTTTCATACAGCTCTGGCATTTTAGACAAAAATTTAAATTTTTTAAACTATTGTCACTTAAACATAAGGCTAGAGAAAAGGTTAAAAGAAAACTAGGATGTGGTGGAGAAAGCATACTGAAACTCTGCTCCTCACAAGTTATTACAATCACCGTTCAATAAATCCATAGAAGAGTGGGAAGCAAAAAAAAAAGAAAGAAAGAAAAAGAAATGATCCTCAGATCTTTGGTGTACACCCAAGTCCCTGTCTATGAAAAATGGAGGAGACTCTGAGATGATCACAGCCAGTGGAAATCTAAAAGAAGCCAGGAGAGAAATCATCTCCATTTGAAGTCTCACACAGCAGGACGGTTGCGTGGTGCTGTTAAATCTTAAAACTCACACCCCATTTCATGAACAAACGAGACCTGTTCTGAATAATGATTCAGGTTTATCAATAAGGCAGATTGAATTCTCATTTGATGAGCAGCCAATAGATGAAAAAGGGATTCCTAAACAATTAAAAATGGAGAAAGATGATACCATGGAAGTAATTCATTCTCTGATTACTTTCTGAAGATACAATGAGAACTAAAACATGTACAGTTGCTGCTGTCATGGATCCTAGGGTCTGGAATTTGATGTATTGTAGTCGAGACAGGAGGGGTGAGCTCTTTAAAAAAGAAACTGTGGCTGGGCGCGGTGGCTCACGCCTGTAATCCCAGCACTTTGGGAGGCCGAGGCGGGTGGATCATGAGGTCAAGAAATCGAGACCATCCTGGTCCACATGGTGAAACCCCCGTCTCTACTAAAAATACAAAAAAAATTAGCTGGGCATGGTGGCACGTGCCTATAATCCCAGCTACTCAGGAGGCTGAGGCAGGAGAATTGCCTGAGCCCAGGAGGCAGAGATTGCGGTGAGCCGAGATCGCACCATTGCACTCCAGCCTGGGTAACAAGAGCGAAACTCCGTCTAAGAAAAAAAAAAAAAAAAAAAAAAAAAAACACACAAAAACAAAAAACTGTTAGTTAATTCCAGATCTGGGCCCCATAGAAAACAAAACGCTGTCAATTAGAGAAGTAAGACTGGATTTTGCTGTATCTTTATTACTTCAGCATAATAGAGTCTATTAGTTGATCCTCCCCCACACCAATTATATCACATTCCTTCACTGTTTCATAATATACACCCAGATGAAATGTATAGGGTGTTTTGGAGAAGGAATGAGGATGGAAAACTGGTTGTGTAAGAATAATCCCTCTTTTGAATAGTAGCATATTCACCAATTAAAAATAATTCAAAAAACTGCAAATTTTGGTACATAATGGACTGCTTTAAATGAAGGAACATACATAACATATATATGTAGAGAGAGATACACAAATGCATGTGCATACATGTATACATATACAAAGACATGCATAGCTAGAACATGGGTTGCACTGTCTTCAAGGAAAAAAAAAGTCTGCTCTAAATGTATTAAATTTAGGTCATTTTCTTTTTGACTCAAGTTTTTCCTGTTTCATTACCTTTACTGACTATTTAATAAAGATATCCAATAGATAATATTTAGTTAGCAAAGGTGTGGTGAAACGAATATTCCCAAATAGTGCTGGTGAAAATAAAGTTGGTAAAAACTTCCTGGAGAAGAATTGGGCAATACAAATCAAAAATCTTAAAAATGTGCATATCATTTGGTCTATAAATTATACTACTAGATGTATATTAATATATGTATCTATCTATAATATCACTACTAGATACATCTAGTACCTAGTCCGTTAAGACTACCTATCAAAGTTTGCAAAGATTGTTAGAATGTTTTTGTTTCATAGAATGAGCAAAATAACATTGTTATATAAAGATATGTGTTCAGTGAATATACTGCTACTCAAAACAGGAATTATTTTTATGCAACCAGTTTTCCCTCCTCTTTCTCTCCTGCAGCATGATAGTTAATGTGGATAGGATTTCTGTTTTCTCTCTTGGCTTCTTCTAGATTCCCACTGGCCGTGATTACAGAGTCTCTCCCATTTTTTATAGAAGGGGGTTTGGGTGTATTCCAAAAGATCTGAGGACCATTTCTTTGGGGTTTTTTGCTCCCCATTAGGTTTATTGAATGGTGATTCTTGTAGGTTTATTGAATGATGGTTGTCATTTTATAGGCTTATTGAATCATGATTGTAATAATTTATGAGCAGTAGAGTTTTTGTGCTCACAAATTACTACTAGATAATAGGTATATCCAGAATTTTAGATCCAATTTTATACACACACACACACACACACGTATCAAAAGGAATATAAATATACAAAGATGTATTTACAAGGATATTTATTATAATGTGGCCTGTAGTAGAAAAAAATAGACTCCATTTAGTATTTATTATAAAATACACTATGATAGTCATAGACTGCATTTAATTCTGTACAGTCATTCCAAATAGGAATGTATAATAGAAGGCATAAATGTATATTGACATGAAAAGATGTTCATGATACTCGTTAAGTAAAAAAGGGATTATAAAAATAGTAATGATGATAACTAATATTTCTAGTCTTTATAATAGACTAATATGACTCTGTTCTTCACATCCGGCAAAGTAGCTCCCTTCAACTTCATTGTCCCTGGTTTATGAATGAAGAAACCAGGCCTAAAGGTTTTAAGTGATTTGTGAAGGATAGAACAGCTGGTAAATGACAGATATGATCTTTAATCTTTGGCAGTCTGGATTAAGAGTTCGCATTTTCTTTCTCTCCAACATGATACCTGTCTTTGTATAGAAACGTGGGGTTTTACTCATAAATTCACCTTTTTGTGTGTATATACAAAAAAAAATTAGAATGACATTTATTAAGATTTAACATGATTATCCTTAAGTGACTAAATTTTTTAATTTTAATTTCTGTTTAGCTATGTGTTCTGTAGTGAACAACGTATTACTTTTATCCACTTTAAAGAAAGAAAAAATGTGAAAAGTCTACGAATATATTCTGCTCAGCACAGCCTGGGTGCATACCATGGGGTGGCACTTCTGTCCTCCTCACCCTGCTGCTGAAAATAGTAACAAAGAGCTCCCAAGGGACACAAATAATGCACAATATAAAAAATCTGCATAGAGATAATTGAAAGTTGAACACAAATTATTCTCTCAGCTTCTGTGAAAGTGAGACACCCTGAATACTGAATTACTCTTTCTGGCTTCTGAATTATTGCTTTCTTGCAAAATGCTAAATGGTGCCACAATGGCCTGAAACAGTGAACAAGGGATCCAAAAGCACCTGACTCTTATAACCAGGTGGGTCAGCTTTAGAATTTGCTGATCTTGGGTTCTGTGTCTGGGTTCTGTCAAAAGTAGAAAGATTTACTTGCAATTTCCATGTAAGTGTTTGTAAAGTACAACTTGTCATAGTATCAATTTTATTTTACTTTCAAATGTAACCAATATGGTTTGTTTGTTGCCATTTTTTTAATCCAATAAACTTTAAGAGAGGAATGTGGAAGACATCTGACAAAGGCATACTTCTTAAATTCATCTGCTCTGGATGAAATTATACCATGCTTACTTCAGGTCTCAGAAAAGCACTTTTGTTTCTCCAGGTAGAACTTACCAGCAGTATCTTCCAATTTTATTAAAGTCATGTTGTGATGTGGTTTGGCTGTGTCCCCAGCCAAATCTCATCTTGAACTGTAGTTGCCATAATCCCCACATGTCCTGGGAAGGACCTGGTGGGAGGTAATGGAATCATGGTGGTGGTTACCCCCAGGCTGCTGTTTTTGTGATAGTAAGTTCTCATGAGATCTGATGGTTTTCTAAGGGGTGCCTTCCCCTTTGGCTTGGCACTTCTCCTCCCTGCCACCATGTGAAGAAGGATGTGTTTGCTTCCCTTCTGCCATGGTTGTACATTTCCTGAGGCCTCCTCAGCCATGCAGAACTATAAGTCAAATAAACCTTTTTCCTTTATAAATTACTCAGTCTTGGGTACGTCTTTATTAGCAGCATGAGAACAGATGAATACATACTGTTTTGTCATCTCTCCAGTAAAACAAACTTGAAATCTCTATGGTAAAGTGAGCATCTGTCAATGGATTATCTCTCTCTCTTTCTTTCCTTTCTTTTTTCCTACTTTCTTTCCCTTCTTTCCTTTCTCTCTCCCTCATCTTCTTTTCTTCCTTCTTTTTAAAATAACTGTGATTCCGTTTTTATGTACTCTCACAAAATCTGTCCTACAATTACACAATCTGAGCACAGCTCCCTGTAACCCTACACGTGCTTTCAGGAAAAGCTACGTTTTCGAGAACTGAAACTTTAGCCACCACTGCATGCTGCTCTTGTCTGAGCTCTGCGATTGCTTCGTTATTTCTCCCCGGAGGATTCAATGCATTTGGTTCAAGCACCATTGAACGTGATGCTGTATTAATTGCCCTGGAGGGTAGCGAGGCCTTTGAACTGTGGCTGTGAGGAATATTTTGCTGTAAGACATGTGTCAGCACTTGGCTGGTTAACTCTGGGGCTCGGCTGTGCAGCATGCTGGGACCAAGGATCTGGAAAACTACTTTGCATCCTAATCTTACATCTGTTTTCCATCATGTAGTGAGATTGACTGGCTAGTCTAACAGGGAAGCATCATTCTGAAATAACCAGAGTCTACGTACAAATATTGTACTGTCAAATAATATTTAGAATTTTCCATCATTTTACAAGTTATTCCAAACAGCTGGCACGCATAGGTGAATGGGTGATGCAATAGATTAATTGCCTGACCTTTCACCTTAAGAGAAATTGTCTGTGTGTAAGTTATATGGCAGCATTATGATACTGAAACTTAAATTGAAGTTGATGCCTCTGCTTTCAATGAAAACAAAATTGCACTTTTCATTGGCCTAATTTTGAACCCATTCTATGTTTCACGTGCTATTTGGAGCTTATTCGTATTCAGTTTGAATGGAGAGTTACATCTCAAATGCAGTCAGCACCTTTCTTTAAAGAACACGGTCAAGTCTATTTACCTGGAATAGTTTCTTCTTCCTTCCAGCTCTCCTTAGTCATAACGGCCATTCACATTGCTACAGATGGAGACAACTAGGAAAGTTTACAATCACATAGTAAGTCTACAGTTATAATTTCAGATTGTGTCTCAGAGCTGTCATTCTATTCCTGGACTGATAAGTAGCAGATCAATTTGTTTTCTCTGGATGCTGTGACCTCTCCAATAATATTGGCCATTCTTACTTCTCTCATTGACTCCCAGCTTTACAATGGTTACAGACACACTTCATAATTGCATATGGCGCAGTTGGCAAACATACAGCAAATGGCAAATTTCAATGGAAATGTCCGTTTTTAGAGTCATTTGTTCTCCTAAAGTTCTGTGATTAAAAAAAAATTGAAAATAATCGTTGATCTGTCTTTCCAAACGACTCTTTAGAAGCAAGTGTCTGCATATTTCCTGCTTTTTAGAGAAAGGGGAAAGGTAGTAGAATGTAAGGCCTGGAAAGAAAACTTTCATAGCATCTGTAGAAGGAGAAAAACATGACTGATCATGTGTCAGTTAAGCATCCTGCTTGGAAACCTCAAGCGGCGCAGTGTGCATTTTTCTTTAATTTTTAATTGGTTAACAGCTTGAGTTGTGGGAATGCCACCATATTCATGGTTGCAACAGAGTGACAGAGGGTGCTGAAAACTGTACTGCTTTCCTTAATTATTATTATTTTTTCATTCCCAGGTTTGATTTTAGCAAACTCTTTGCAATCTGGGATCTGGCACATAAAGACTACATATGCTCAAGACTAATTCTAGAATAGACAGCAGTGGAGAGGGGCCCAGGGGACAGGTTTAAATCTTTGATGTTTTAAGTAGCCAATCCCTTCAAAGTTCTGCGATCTGTGGTTTGTCTTCTTTCTTGCACTGACCTTTCTTGGAGCCCTTCTCATCAATTTTGGGGCCAAGCCTTTACTTGTTTGATAGTTACAATAACTCCTTAACAGGACACATGCCTCTTTAAAGATTATCATTTACCCAACAACTATTGAGTTCTTTCAGTATGCATCAAAAGAGAAGGTAGTTTATCTTTATAGATAGGATCATTATATAAGAAACCAGGACCTGGTTATAATATAAGCTAGTGTCTGATTTGTAAAATAAGACTACAAATGTTGAGAGAAATGAGAGAAAATGCATGCAACCCTATTTTATAATTTTCAAGTATTTCCACAATGCAAGCTATTATTCCAAAGAAGAAAGGATTAGCAAAAGGGTTTGGAATCTGAAAAAGTGCTTGAGTTGACTACAGTGATCTGTAATCAAAGGGTGACAAGTAAATTTGCAATCTGTTTTAGGGGCTTGGCTAATAAGCACCACCCTGGCATAATAGGAAAGCAAAAGCATCAATTTGATTCTGGCTGTAACTATTCTGGGGAAAGTCACTTAAACTCTCTGAGCCTAAGTAGGTTTTTCTGTATATAGGGGAAATATGACTTGCCCTATATGTTATTGTGAGCACTAAATGAGATGGTGTTTATAAAAGATGACGAAAAATAGGTATTTGGTTCTCAAAAAATGACTTGTATCCATTTTTATAATAATTATTGTGACTACTATTATTGTGATATGTTACTGTTACAACAAAAATCCCATTATTTATAGCCATAGCTTATTTTTAGAAACAAAGAAAAAAGTCTGTGTTACGGTTAGATTTACAATGAATAAACTATTCATTTTTTATTTTAAGCAAGTGTGACATTTCATGGAAACATCAAAGCTTCTCTTTTTAAAAAGTGTACATCATATTTGACAGAAAAATAATTCTTTTATAAAATCTTTGACTCTGAAGTAGTACTAAAATATTTCCCAATAATTCAAAGACTAAGATCTAGCATAATAATTGGTTTTTCTTCTTCAGACAATGTTTTTGTTTTGTTTTGTTCTGTTTACTATAATATTTGCAGTCTAAAGTTAAAAGTGTATGTAGATGGCAACGAATTCTAGAACAAATTAAAAACATGTTAAATTAAATATAAATGTATATGTTAAACACATGTAAAATACAGCAATGCATGTAAAATTAAATATAGTGTGTACATTATATATATGATATTTATATATATATCATTTTGTTTTAATCAAGTTTCATATGTAGTCATGAAAGGTGCATGTATCATTAAAAGCAAAGTGGGTTTGCCATCTACTCTTTATTAGAATAAAAGAGTAAGGATAGATTGATAAGAAACAAAGAAAAGATAAAAATACAAATTCATATGTATAGAAAAAATACTGTTTATTAACAAAAAGAATAGGAAAACTTGAAGATCCAATTGTAGTATCATGATTAAGCCAATATTGTTACTGCCTAACATGAATATGTATAGCAAGGGTCTCAAATCTTGGGCCATGGACCAGTACCAGTACTGGTGGCTGACGTGTTAGGATCTCTGCCATACAGCAGGAAGTGAGCAGCGAGTGAGCAAGCAAAGCTTTATCTGTATTTTCAGGCACTCCCCATCAATCGCATCACCACCTGAGCTCTGCCTCCTGTCATATCCTGCAATTAGATTCTCAGAGGAGTGCAAATCCTATTGTGAACAGCGCAGCTGGGGGATCTAGGTTGCGAGCTCCTTATGAGAATCTAATGCCTGATGATATGTTACTCACCCCCAGATAGGACCATCTAGTTGCAGGAAAACAAGCTCAGGGCTCCCCATGGTTCTAGGTTATGGCACATTGTATAATTATTTCATTGTGTATTGCAATGTAATAGTAATAGGAAAAAAATGCACAGTAAATATAATGTGCTTGAATCATTCCCAAACCACGTCTCCTTCCCCAGATCTGTGGAAAAATTGTCTTCCGCGAAACCAGTTCCTGGGGCTGAAAACGTTGGAAATTGCTGATGTAAATAATAGTTTACCCTTATCTTTAGGGCATACGTTCCAAGGCCCCCAGTGCAGGCCTCTAACCATGGTTTGTGGATAGCACCAACCCTAATATACTATCTTTTGACCTATAACTCTATACCTAAGTTTGATTTGTAAATGAGGTACAGTAAGAGATGAACAACAATACGTAATAAAAAACAGAACAATTACAATCATGTGCTGTAGTAAAAGTTATGTGAATGAGGTCTCTCTCTCTCTCCAAGGTCTGTGTAATATTTTTGGACCATGGTTGACCATGGGTAACTGAAACTGATGATAAAGATAGACTACTACACTTTATCATCCAAAGCCCTCATATTATTATTGTTAATATACATGTATTCTTCAGTTATCAGCTCAGCCAGTGGTAGAAGCCATTCTAGAGCTAACCCAGGAAGAGCTGTTGATCAACAGAGGTCTGTGACTTGAGAGGGGCTGAGTTTAACACCTGCAGCCAGGGGCCCTTGTCAGTAGCTGGCCTCTGAGGCCTGGAGGCACACCTTATCATTCATTCTTAGTAGCACTGTATCACATTATATTTTCATCACTCTTGACTTCATGGCATACCTTTTCATATATTAGCCTGTAGATTATTTCATTGATTACATACAGAAACTTTAGATAGAAGAAAACAAGGTTCAGAGGAGTTAATGAATTTTCCAAGAAAATAGCAGCTTTCAAATTCAAGGGTCTTTTTTTCACACTATAGCTATCTCTGAGATAAACCCAGATTGACTTCTAGTTACCCTCTTCCTCATCTTATAAAAAAAAAAAAAAAAAAGAAAGGAAAAAAAAACATTGACACTGAACATCTAGGTTGGAACTATAGTAATCATAAGTACTATAGCAATCATAACTCAAATAGGCTTTAAAAAATATTTATAAAGTATTAAGCACTGTGCCTGCCTCATAGTAAGTGCTTCATAAGTGTTTGCTAAATAAAAAATGAAGAAAAAACATTTTCCTGAACACAGGAGTAAAATGGTGTTTTAGAACTCAGGATGGATTGATGAATGTAAGTCTTCTTAAAACTCGAGTCAAGACGTACAAAGTTTCAGTTATACAAGATGAATAAGTTCCAGAGATCTACTATACAGCATCGTGCCTATAGTGAATAAGATGTATGATATACTTCAAAGTTTGTGGAGGGTAGATTTTATCTTAAGTGTTCCTGTCATTATCATCATCATCATAAGTAAAGCAGGAGGAAAATTTGAAGGTGATGAATATGCTTACGACATCAGTGGTGTTGAGGGTTTCACGGATGCACACTTACCTCTAAACTCATCAAATCATATATGTTAAATGTATACAACTTTTTGTATGTCACTCTTCCTCAATAAAGTGATTTAAAAGAAACAAACAAACAAAAAAAACCTGAAAGGAGTAGCATGTCACAACTCCTTAAGGAAGACGTTTTATAAACCGCCCGTATCCACACTATTTATGGAGAAAAGATAGCACTGAATTCCAAGTGGTTGACAATTCTAGAAACTGTACGTGCCACTTTAACTGAAGTCTTAGTTAGTGGTCAGTGACTCTTCAAGAATCCCTGACCTGGTTCTTTTCTGTTAGCCTTGCTAATCTGCCAACCTCCCAAAGACCCTCTCCAGAATGCACTAGTACCAGCTTATCTGGACAGACCCTTGCCACACCTTTGCAAAGCCCCCTAATTACCCAAGACCAGTATCATCATCCACACTTGCCGCAGGTATGGCTTCCAAGAGACTGCACATAAATATTCTGGTCCAGCCAAAGGATTCTTATGAAAATTATCTAATACTTTTCTGTACATTTTATCACATTATTCTGCACAGAGAATATTTCCATTTTTCTCGTGCCTCTCAGATTACACCCCACTGCCAGATTCTGAGTCAAATCTTACCACCCTCTCAGAACTTTAGCATGGGTATCAAAGAGGTTAATTTTTAAATCCTTGGTGCTATCGTTTATTACCTATGTAACCCTGGGCAAACCATTTCCCACTGTGATTTTGACTTTATCTGTAAGACAGAAAATACCTACTTGGAATTTCTGTAAGGATTACTGAAAATAAATGTAAAGCACATACTAGGAATTTAATAAATTAGATTTCAGAAATTATAATTCAAGGAAGAATTACTCTTTTTAGCTCTTTAGAATTTATCTAGCATTACTTTTAGCATTCCTGTTTCATGCTGAGTTCATTTAAAACATATATCTACAAATTATTTGATCCTTCTTTCATCGAGACATTAAGTCTAATTCCTTCACCTCGAATATGGGTTGAGTGGGACTGGCCTTAGTGACTTGCTTCCAGGGAATGGGATGAATTGAGAAAGACATGATTTGATTTGCATAGCCAGGTAGTAAAAGGTAATAGAGCTTCTTACTGGCTCGCTCGCTCTCTCTCTTTCTCTCTCTCTCTCCCTCTCTCTCTCAAAGGCAAGTGTCAAAGGGGACACTTGCCTTTGGAACACAGCTACCATGCAGGTAAGGAAGCCCAGGCAACTTGGAGAAGCCCACATGGAGGAGAACTGAGGCTCCCAACCTTCAGCCTCTGCTGCACTTCCAGGTGGCAGTCAGCCTGTCTTTCCAGCCTTGTGAGGAGCCATCTTGGGAGCACATCCTCCAGGCCACAGCTAAGCTATTCCACTGTTCACTGAGCAGGGCAAAGACCAGCCTTCCCTGACAAACCCTGCTCAAATTGTAAATTCATGACCAGAACAAATGATTGCTGTTTTTAAAAGTCACTGCATTTTGAGGCCATTTGTTACTCCACAACAGATAACAGGAGCGGTACCTATATTCAATACCATGAGCTGGAAGTCACCATCTTACAGGCAGATGTCCAAATTTTCTTAGAGAATTTAAACATCTGCATATTAACAACATTCAGAGCTTAATAAATGCTTTGTTATTTTTAATTAACTAAATTGATTTAGACATACTCATACGACCAAGGGAATTATTTTTTCCTTTGTTAATTTGAATCAAATGGGTATTTATGGATAGAAAAATAAGACATTGCGCAAAAAAATGTTATTTTACAATTTTCACCTTTGAGATTCTTATTTTGAAGTTGAGGTGATCAAAACAACTTTTAAGAAGCTGTTAGTTACGCTGAAAATTACATTTTATAAGCTAGAAATTGCTTGTCACCCTGAAATGTTTGGAAGAAAAAAAGATATAGTATTGGAAGTTTAAATAGGTAGAGGTGACATTTTCTCATGACAGGAACTGTCTTTTTCATGTACCAGCTTTCGTTGTTCATGACTGATTATATGACAGATTGGTATTCTGAGTTTTAAAAATGAAGAACAAAATATAAGCCTCTGAGTGGACTAGTTCTGAGATATGGAACACGAGTACAACACACTGAGTTTGGTATTCTGGAGTCTCAGAAATCCTATACTCTCCAATAAAGTAGGGAGGATGAAAGGAAGTGGGAGCTATTCAACCATTATAAATTCTTTAATCATTTCATTTACTTTCAGGGAGAAAATAATATGAAGAGAGGAATTCTATTTCTTTTTTAAAATAACAAAGAAAATATGGTGTGGAGGTATAAGTAGACTCATGTAAATACATAGTGCCCAGAGATTTCCAAATGGTGGTTGCTAGAAGAAATAGACCCCAAAGGGAAGCCCTGCTGAATGCCATGGGAAAAAAGTTAACATTGAATGTAACAACCTTAAAATCCTGCAGGCAACTCTAGGAAAAGGCAGATGTACCAGTGGTCCTAAGAAGCTTTCACAGCTCCCTAAAAACCTGAGCCAAGTTTTTGAGTCATTTTCTATGCAGTATTTAAGGGCCAGAAGGAAGATGGAGGCGTCAATCTGGTTAATTTAGGCAAAAGCAGAATTTGGACTTAAATGAACCTGATGACTCTACTTGACTGTATACATTTTTTTAGCTGAGTAAACCTGATTCTAGATCATCACTACTTATGTTAAAATGTAGGGTCAAGTTGGCATTAATTATCTCTAGGCTATTTCTCTGTGAACACAAAAATATTCACTTATTAGATGTCACCGATCAAAATCCTTTTATAGGTCTACTGTGATAGATTTCAGTCCTTGACTCGGATGTCTATAGGTAGGTCGAGAAATAATTCTATCAATGAGAAGAGATGCAGACAGTCAAAAGGACATAAATGACCATAATCTAATTACAAAATAAACATCTATTTAGTACACAGTTGTCTAATTTTAAAAAGCAGAATAAGTCCCAGATTGGTATTATCCATCTTTAATTTCAGCTTTTTGGAGAAAGTGAAATATGCATAACTGGAATGGATATTTATTTGTTGTTATGTAGAGCAGATTTACTAGTTTTTTGCTAAACTAACAAAGAAATGGATATTGTAGAAAGAACTTTCATTATAAACAATCATATCTATAATGGTAAATAATTTATAAATAATTAATTGATAATAATTATATGTTATATATTAGTTTTTAAAGATTATTTATAATAGAGACCCAGGCACTGAGATGAATTGGTAGCAGATCTTCTTTAGCATGTAGGATGTTTACCTGCTTTCTTCCTCAACTGTAAAATCAAGGCATGATTAGACTGTGGGGAAGCTAAGCTGCTTCTTTGCACAAATGAGTTTCTATGTCAACTTCAGCAGGAGAAAATAAAAATAAATTCTGTGTAAGTTTAGCAAAAAGCTAGTAAATCTGCTCTACATAACAACAAATGAATATCCATTCCAGTTACGCGTATTTCATACTCTCCAAAAAGCTGAAATTAAAGATGGATAAATCCAATCTGGGACTACTCTGCTTTTTAAAATTAGACAATTGTGTACTAAATAGATGTTTATTTTGTAATTAGATTTTGGTCATTTATGTCCTTTCGACTGTCTGCATCTCTTCTCATTGATAGGATTATTTCTCGACCTACCTACAGACATCCGAGTCAAGGATTGAAATCGATCACAGTAGACCTGTGATGTTTTAAAGAAAAAGAAACCAGTTAAACTTTTGAAATCCCAACTATCAACCAATACATTTCTACAAACTTTAAAAATGTACTTTGGCAACTATTTAGCAAGACAGATTATTTGAGGGACACTAAACAAGTCAGTTGCAGAATAAATCCAGCCGATGAAACATGAGTGTTCTGCCTGACTTTGCCTTATGAAGTTGCCTTGTTAGATAATTTTTTAAGCATGCTTGGAATTTTCAGTCCTTGACATGATTTCCATGTTGATAGATTAAGTTTAAACCATCTGTCTATAAACATTTGGTAAATTTTTCCCTACCTTTTAAAAAATCAGATATACATGAAGTAAAATATAATAAACCAACCTGTGGTAATTTCATTATATTGTGGTATTTTAGGATCATTTACTGCTTATGGGAATTAAAGCCATGTTAACATATATGTACATATGTTATACACACACACACACACTCACGAGTATTTTAAAAATTATTCCATAAAGTTTCTTTCTTAGAGACAATGTTTATAGGTTGGCATTCAAAAACCAATGAAAACAAGATTCAATTTTATGTTACATTTACACTTTCTTTTCTCAAGTAAAAAAACAGTTTTATTTCTTTCATATACAATATCATACAGATTAACAGGCATTAATATCAAAAGCTTTCAATGCACTTCCATTTTGAAAGTATGATAACAGTGATAATGAATGTTTTTTTGCATTTTTATGCAAAAATATGTCTGTATATTAAAATATACCATTGAAATGTTCATATAAACATGTACTTTTCTTAAGTTGATATGACTGAGAAAATAAGGCTAAAAATGTCCAAATGTACATTTTTGACTGTGTTTGTGTGTACCTCTGCAATGTGTGTGTGTACACATAATTATTTTTACATCTAACTAGTAGACAAATGTTTCAACAGAAGGCTGAAAGAGGAATGTCAGAATTACTCTTAAAATCTGGCACATGCTGAGGTCATTTAATGGGTTATAAAATGCCTTCTAGGTGGAGATTGCCAGCTTCATCTTGGCCTAGAAAAAGTTATAGTTTCAGAATTCTGTTTAAACTGGTAGGAGTCTTTGGTAATGGATAGGTTTAGTGTTTTCTAGGAAGAATGGAAGAAAAAAACATTATTCTTAAATATACTTTGCAAAATAACAACCTGCAGGCTGAGAAAAGTCATAAAATGGAAAACATTGCCATTCAACTGAGTAAAAATGGCTTCACTCTTCTCTAAGAATGTTATTCGTATTTATTCTCCCCATTAGAAGAAAAAAATAACAACCACCCTCTGCACTAATAATACCTTTTAAGTAATTCCAGTTTTTAAATGGTATTAACACCTACACAGAATCCATACCTCTATTTGTGAACAAACATTTACAAGCATCATTATTCAGAAGCCATTTGAAATATAAAATGATAAGTAAAAACAACACCCTCAATTTGTGTATTCCAGTCATTTTATGTGACCTTTTCTTTCATATCCACTTTGCTGTGTTTCTTTACCAACCTGTGGTATCAAGCATTAAAAAAAAGAGAAATACTATTTCCAGTCTACTCAAATAGTTGACTGGTTTTATCTTATATGTCATACCTAGCCTAACTGACACTTTAAATATTACGTATTTTTCAAAAAAAAAAAGGTAGAATGAAAACTATTTGTAAGGAAAGAAGAAATATCACCAAGAGATTTACTGTTTCATTGGGACACCTGTAAATCTCTAGCCTTGGCTCTGTGCTGTCCTCTGCTTAGGTATGTTACTTATCTCCTGACATATTTCCCTATGTCTTCAGTGGGAGATTCCATAATTCTTATACTCCCACAAATCCCAATCCTATATCCCTACCCCTCAACAGAAGCATATGGCCTTTCTCTCTGCTTTTCTGGACAGCGTGGCAATAAACTGTTTTCCTCCACTGACACATCATGTGTGTCTTCACCCACATTTTTAATCCCTAGTCTCTCCAGAAGACGTGTCCTCTCCCTGTACATTGCTAACTCCTGCGCCTGTGTTCTCAAGTTCTTTCTTTTCTTGCTTTTCTTACATCTTATTTGTTTCTACTCATTATACCCATGTTCAAGTCAACTGAATTATAAAAATAATTTTCTTTCTCTCTTGCTACCTCTTCCATCAATTAATATTACTTTTTATTTTACTGTCCTTGCACTACCTAGCTATTTGAGAAAAAAGTCTATTCCTTCTATCTTTCCTCTCCAAATACTTTTTATCTTTTTAACGAGTAAAATACAGCTTCAGTCCATCTCAGTCTACTGAAGACCTCCAAATGACTTCAATGATATTACTTAGACCTCATTTTCTTACCTTGCTTGGAAAAGTGGCAAACACTGAGGAAGAGAAGCCACCTGTCTACCAACATGTACTCACCTCTCCTATAGTACAGATTTATACCCCGAAAGGGGCTGCCGACTCTTATAATTGCATCTGGCTGTGGCTAGTACTTGCCAATGGAATATAAGTGGAAGGATACAATTCACTTTCAGATCAAAGACTTTCCCATGTCTCTCTCTTTCAGTCAACAACAGCAATACCCTCATGAGTGCTGGTGCCACCAGATGGAAGGATCCATTGTCCTTGAATCACCCATGAACGAGGACCACCTGTCTTAGACTATTATGTAATGGGAAATAAACGTCTATTGTGTTAAGCCATTAAAATGTATTTGTGAGTTTGTGACCATGCGTAGCCCAACCTAACCGAAGCAGATACTATAGACAAGTATCTTGCTCTGAAACACATTTCTCCCTAGGATTTATGGCATGTATCTTCGTGGTTCTTCTACTCTATCTAATATCCCTTCCCAGTTCCTTCTAATGATGTCTCTTCCAATTCTGCCTTTATAGTGAACTGATTCTGGCCTCAAGATTTTTCTTTTCTATCACTAGTCTCACCTTGTCAATGTTCTCTTTCATGTTTACCTGCCCTTGGTTCCAGTGACCATCTCCATGAACATGACTTCAAGGTTCATACTCTTGGCCCATTAACCAACCCATTTTCATAGCCAAACCCTATTAGGTAAATTGTGGTCTCTTGAGCAAGCAGAGGAAGAATAATGGAAATTTTTCAAAAGATAGAAAACAAGGAATCAATCAAGGACGGGAAATATCAAAATCAGGACACACCACATAGCTCAGTTTGAGGACTTCCGTGTCCTCCACATCTTCCACTCTAAAGTAGTTTATTTAATATACTGTTTAGTTCAGCTGGCAATCTTTTCATAGCAAGATTCCCCTAGTGAAGAAGGCAGTGTGCCAATTCACATTCCGGTGTGAGCTCCTTCTCTAGTGCAGCCGCGCACTTTGATGAACACAAGCCTCAGGTGCTACCACTGACGTGAAACAGCTACCAGCCACTCTCCTAGACACAGAATCTGATTGGCCAACTTGAACAAATTGCTTTAAGCTAGAATAGAATCATGTGTTGAGTTTTAGTAGAATTACAATCCTTGGAATGAGGCTTCCATTTGCACTTCATCCCAGACAATGTGACCCTGAAATTTGGCCATGGTTCTCCAACAGTAGCCTGGGACTGAGCTAGAATCTGGAGCTAACTGAATGTAAGATAAAACCTAACTAGCTCTACGCTTAATGATTTGGTTACAACATGAATGATTATCATAACTGACTAAGGTGCTACGCCCCCAAGAAATAGTTTTCTTGCATCTCTTCATTCACTTCTCACAATTATGAAAGTATTATTAGCATGTCAACTTTATAATAGAAAAACTTGAATCTAGAATAATATTGTCAATTCTTCCAACCCTAGATAAATAATTGAATGATATACAAACTTAAGAATACTATACTAGAATTTTAGTCATCACTGAAATGCCGCAGAACAGCTTAATACAACTGAAGAAATTGATCGAATTATGTGAAATGATAATTATTTTTTCATTCAATGAATATTTGCTGTGCGTTTTCTCTATGTCACATACTGCGCTTGGAACTAGCAATACGGGGGTATAAGGTTTCGTAACTCTTCTAAAGAAACTTGCAACTTGGCAAGGAAGAATGACAAGTGAACTCAGGGAGTGTGGATGGATGACCACATTAGAGACAGGAGTAACATGAGGTGCCAGAAACATCTACATGAAAGCACAGGAGTGAAACACACATCCAGCCCAACATTATGGGAACAGGGAGAATTCCAAAAGCCCATGCTAAGTTGAGTTTCGCTTTCATAAATATTGTATGATAATGAAAGTAGTATATGTAGGCCAGTTGCGGTGGCTCACACCTATAATTCCAGCACTTTGGGAGGCCGAAGTGGGCTGATCATGAGGTCAGGAGATTGAGACCAACCTGACCAACATTGTGAAACTGCATCTCTACTAAAAAAAAAAAAAAAAAAATTAGCTGGGCAAGGTGGTGCATAATCCCAGCTACTTGGGAGGCTGAGGCAGGAGAGTTACTTGAACCCAGGAGGCAGAGGTTGCAGTGAGCTGAGATCGTGCTACTGCACACTCAAGCCTGGTGACAGAGCTAGACTCTGTCTCAAAAAAAAAAGGTAATATATACAGAATACTTGTAAAATACATGCAAGTCAAAAGAAGAAGACACAAGTCAAATGCAATCTTGCCACCCAAAGATAATCACAGTAAATATTTCATATATTCCCATCTAATTTTTGTCTATGGCCATATACACATAGTTTTAAAATACAATGGAAATCACACTATATATAGTATTATAATCTGATTCTTCACTTAGTAATATACCGTAAATATTTTCCAATGCCATTAAAATTTTTAGAAAACCTTGTTTTTCATGGCTATGTAACTATTTCACCATATGAAGTGTATCAATTAGGGTTTTTGGTTTCAAGGCACAGAAATAGACTCCAGCTGATTTAAGGATCAAGGAATTTATTAAAAGGATATTGGGTATATCATAATCTCATTGAGAAGGCCAGAGATCCAGGGCTCATAAAACGGCATGAACAATGGAAGACATAGAACTTTCTGGTAAAAATATTGCTGCTTTCATATCTTCCATCTGGATGCTGCAGCTTCCAGCTCAGCACCACAGCCACTACTGACCTGGACACCAGATGCTGCTTCCAGCGTTATCTTTTACCTCTTCCAGACTGAATTTTCTACTGTCTATGTGTCTTCGTGTAATTAGTTCCTGATTCAAATTTGAGGGCTAATGAATTTGATTTGTCTGAGCCCAAGTCAAATGCTGATATTCTGTCAAAAAGGAAAGCTAGGTAAGTGAATGTTATAGGCTGAAGTGTGTACCCCTAAAACATGTATGTTAAAGTCCTAACCCTCAGTTCCTCATAATGGGATTGTATTTGGAGATGAGGTCTTTAAAGAGGTAAATAGGTTAAAATAAGGTCATTAAGATGGACGCTAATCCAACATAACTGATGTCCTTATGAGAAGAGGGAATTTGGGGCAGACAGGTATGGAGGAAAGACCATGTGAAAACACAGGGAGAGGATGATCTGTAGGTGTTCCTCTTCCAGCTGTTCCATATGAAACATAAGTTTACATAAGTATCTGCCTTTAGTGAACATGAACAGATAGTTTAATCACTAAAATTACCTTTAAAAAGAGGGTCTTAGAACCAGACAGCAAATTAGAATCACCATGGGAAGACTTTTAAAATATCAACACCTGGGCCTCATCTCTAAATGTTAGATTTGATTGTTCTGGGTGCGGCATAGTCATCATTATTTTGTTAACTTCTCAAGTGATTTTTGTATGTATAGCCAATTTCTTTAAATTGCTTTAAAGCAATTTAGGGAAAAAATCAGAGAATTAGCTTTAGAAACTGAGAAAAGTGGTAATGATATCTCTCCTAAATAAGTGACGTGCTAGAACATGTTCAAAGTTTGTAAAATCATTATCTAAACAACAGCAATTCTTTCCATACTGGCCTATAGAGTAAGTGTCATTCTAATCAGAAGCTAAGAAGAATTGTTTATAAAACTTGACAAGCTCATTTGAGGATTTTTGTGAAAGAGAAAGGGACACAAAATAACCAAAATACTCATGAGTAAAGAGGGGAAAATTATCCCCTCCCCAAATAACTATACTAAGAAACTCTAAGAATGAAGATGGTAGAGTGAGAGGCTGGGAAAGACAATTGGCAAATAGAACAGAGAATACAGAAGGAAATTCATGACTAAGTAAAATGTAAATATGCAATAAAGGTGTCATGGCAGATTGCTATGTATAGAACCCAGAAACTGTTATTTTTATGGATAGAAAAAATGATTAAAAACATTCCTACATCACACAATACATAAAAATCCATTTCAGATGATAAAAGACATAAATGTCAATAGAATTTTAACAATTTTAGAGAAAAGGTTATATAATCTTACATTAAGAAAAGATTTCTCTTTCTTCCTTTCTTTCTTTCTCTCTTTCTTTCTTTCTTTCTTTCTTTCTTTCTTTCTTTCTTTCTTTCTTTCTTTCTTTCTTTCGACAGGGTTTTGCTCTTGTTGCCAGGCTGGCGTACAATGGCACAATCTCAGCTCACTGCAACTTCTGCCTCCTAGTTTCAAGATTCTCCTGCCTCAGCCTCCCAAGTACCTGGGATTATAGGGGCCCACCACCACGCCTGGCTAATTTGTTTGTATTTTTAGTAGAGACAGAGTTTTACCATATTGGCCAGGCTGGTCTCGAACTCCTGACCTCAGGTGATCCACCAGCCTCAGTCTCCCAAAGTGCTGGAATTACAGGTGTGAGCCACCATGCCCGGCCAAGATTTCTTAAATAAAACACTAAAAGGTGTTAATCATAAAAACAAAGTTAATAATTCTTTTTTGGGGGCAGATGGGGTCTCACTCTGTTGCCCAGGCTGGAGTGCAGTGGCACAGTCACAGCTCATTGCAACATCCTGGGCTCAAGTGACCCTCCCACCTCAGTTTCCCAAGTAGCTGGAACTACAGGCATGCAACATCACACCCAGTGAATTGTGTGTGTGTGTGTGTGTGTGTGTGTGTATATATATATATATATATATATACACATTTTTGTAGAGATGGGGTTTTGCCATGTTGCCCAGGCTGGTCTCAAACTCCTGGGCTCAAGCTATCCATCACTTCAGCCTCCCTAAGTGCTGAGATTACAGGTGTGAGCCCCTGCACCGTGCCTGAATTAAATCTTTTTTTTTTTTAGAAAAAACAAACAATATACATAAAAAGTTGACAAAAATATAAACAAGTATTTCTAGACAAGGGAATTTCCATAGTCAATAATATGGAAAGATGTTCAAACTTATTATAATGAGGACAATGAGATCAAAATTAGAAATCATATTTGATTAACAAATATTAAGAAATTTGATAATTCAAAGTGTTGGATGTTTTATACCTGCACTGAAAATATATAAATTCATTTGACCACTTTAGAGGGTAACACAGTATTATATATATATTTTCTTATCTTGTGACTGCAATTTTATTTCTTGATACAGGGCAACAGAAATTGTTCTAAATGTGCTTCATAACAGATGTATAAAACCATTCATAGGAAAATGTTTATAATAGCAAAAATCTGGAAAGAAATTTAAAAATCTGTAATGGAAAAATGTATAAAGAATTGTGGTGATGGGTGAAAAAAGGTGAGGTCCAGAAGCAAGGTTTCACCATGTTGCCTGAGCTGGTCTTGAAAGCCTGGCCTCAAGCAATCCTCCCACCTCAGCCTCTCAAAGTTCTGGGATTATAGACATGAGCTACCATCCCCAGCCTCCTCTGTTCATGGATCTTGAAATAGGCATTAAAACTTTCTTAATTTAAACACGGAACTCTAACTCTTTGCTGCTCAAGAAATGTCCTCCCTTTTAGAATATGCCTTGCACATGTCTCTTCTCAGTGCCCGGATATTTGGTGAAGTTGCCGGGCCTACTGATTCCAAGTCTATGAAAGTAGTGAAACTGTTCAGTGAACTGCCCTTGGCCAAGGAGAAGGAGACTTATGACTGGTATCCAGATCACCACACCTACTCTGGACTCTGCAGACACTCTGACTTCTGGGACTCTACAGAGATGAGCATCAGGATGTTATGGGTGAGCAAAAACAACTGAAGAAGCTTCGTGAAAAGGGGAAACCAAAGAAAGGAGAAGGGAAAGAGCAGCTAAAAAGAAATAGTGTTGGTTCCTGAAGAGGGAGAATTTCTTCCCCAGTGGCAGAGAGAAGAAAGTGCATTTATTATTGTCTTTCCACATATTGGAGGAATGTCATCTTCCTAAATGAAGGTTATTTGGAGGAACACAGTCATGTCCTTGTAGAAATCTAATCCAATTAAATTGTGGCTGGTTTCTTGAACACATTCTAACTATGCAAAATTATTTTGGCCTTGGCCGTGTAATGTGACGTTTACCTAGTTCTCTAATGAAATAAATACATTTTTTTAAAAAAGAATTGTGGTATATTCATGATGTGGAATATTATGTAACAATGAACATTAAAGAGTAGTTACTCGCCACAACACACATGCAAGAATTAACATGTTGACTGAAAGCACAAGTCTCAGAAGACTTCATGAAGTGTGACTCTTAAATAAAGCTCAAAAACAATCAAAGATAAACCATATGCTGTTAGGCCTTAAAATCTATGTAATCAAAACAACTATAAATGCAAAGGAATGATCAACACAACTGTCAGGGTAGTCGCTACTTCACCATAAGATAGGGAGACAGCACATGGGTTGATGTTAAGTGTTGATAATATTTTAGTTCTTAGGTGGATTTTGATGTTCTCAAAACAATTTTCGTGAATAAATAAGAGAGATATGCAATAATAATTGGTTGTGAACCAAGAATTATAATAAATCCAATTCTGTGGACTTAATTAATCAGTATAATTTCCAGTGTTGTTCGTTGGAACCACTAAGGTGATATTAAGACTATTGGCAATTTTATTTATATACTTCCTGATATTAAGAGTGGCAGTTGATGCGTCGGGTGCTATGGCTTATACCTGTAATCCCAGCACTTTGAGAGGCCAAGGTGGGCAGATCACTTGTGCTCAAGAGTTTGAGACCAACTGGGGCAATATGGTGAGACCCCCATCTTTATTAAAAATACAAAAAAAAAAAACACCTTAGGTGGGGATGTTGGTGCATGTCTGTGGTCTCTGGTCCCAGCTACTCAGGAGGCTAAGGTGGGAAGATTGCTTGGGCCTGGCAGCTGGCATTACAGTGAGTCGAGACTGTGCCACTGCACTCTAACCTGGGCAACAAAGCGAGATCCTGTCTCAAAAAAAGAAAAAAAGAGTGGCAGTTAATGTAGATGATCAGTATTTGTTGAAAGGAGAATATATTAATGTATTTACTTACTGCTTGAAGCATGGTTTGAAACATTTTGGTCTCAAATAACAGAACACACAATATACAATGTCTTGACAACGTGAAAAGTCCAAACTTCTCATAACTTGAGAATTCCTGAGGTAATCAAACTCAGGCTCTGTTTTGCCTTCCAGTCTCTGCAATTCTTTCAGCAACACCTTTCTCCTTTTGCCAGTCTCATCCTCAGGTATTTTTTTTTGCTTATGGTTTCAAGACTTGCATCCACAGGCAATGTCATTCAGAAGAAAAAACTCCCAAACCACAAATAAAGGTTTCAGCTAGAAAACACCACACACAAACTCTGGTGTGCCTGGCCGTGCTTGAGCCAGTCCCTGTAGGAAATGGGGGGACTGATCAACACAACTGTCAGGATAGATCAATCTCTTGAGTCAAGGGTTGATGAAAGGCAGTATCCCATAGACTCTGAACTACTGGAGTTCTATTAGGAAACAGGAAAGGGAAATGTATGCCAGAAAAGTACCAAAATATTCACTGCATTTAATTAGGAGTTAATTAGAAATCAATCATTTTTTAAATATCAAAATTAAAATTAATGGTGGAAATTTTTCATATATATCATATATTCATTCTTTAGGAGTCTCTTCCTTAGTACTATCATATAATTCAATTCCTAGCTCTCTTTTTTTATTAATTTTTCATTTTATTTAATATTCTGTGGAAGTGAATTTGACTATAAAAACCAGCATTTCAAGCCTGCAAAGCAATAATTATGCAATTCACTTTTACTGGCCAAAATGCAAAGGGATCCAAAAAGCCTCTCTTACTTAAGAAGTTTTAATAATACTAATTTTTTAAACCATAAAAGAAAGTACACAGTGTTTAAGAAGACAATTTACTAGCCTTCTGGAGGAGTTTCTAATAAAAAGCTTTTCTGCAAATGAAAAGAGAAATAACATAATGTACTTAGATTTCCAGATTTCAATGGAATTTCTTCCATCACAGATTATTTCCTGCTACTTGATCTTCACAAGCCAATGTTTGCTATTCACTTTAAGTTTTTGACAAATTATTGCTTTATACCTAAATAACCACATTCACAAATGCCATCTCCATGAAATACGATGGTCCATCATCAGATAATTAATGCAGCAAAGCAACTGTGGAGACTAGTGTGTCTCAAGTGGTTGCTGTTCAAGGTTAACCTCGTTGCTTTGACATCATAAAATGATAGTGTACCACGTTTCAAAGGGCCTGTTTTAATTAAAATATACAGGCATTGCTAATAGGAATGAAATGTCAGCAGACCTGAAAATCTCTGTGCAAACATTTTCAGTGCCGTTCTTCACTATAACACCACACTGCATTGTCAGTGAGGCGGACAGAATAATAGTGCCTAAAGATGTCTATGTCATAATGCCTGGTACCTGATGTGGCAAATGGGACTTTACAGCTGTGATTCAGTTCAGGACCTTGAAACGGGAAGATTATCCTGGATTATCTCGGTAGGCCTGCCCGACAGAATCACATGGGTCTTTAAAAGCAGAGAATCTTGCCTGGTTGTGAGTAAAGGGTGATTTCTACCCAAGAATCAAAGGGATGCAGCAATTCTGGCTCTGAAGATGGAAGAAGGAGTCCAGAAGCCAAGGAATGTGGGCAGTTTCTGGAAGCCAGAAAAGAGAAGGAAACAGATTTTCCTCTAGAGCCTTCCTAAGGAAGGCAGCCCTGCCAAAACTTTGATTTTAGCCCAGTGAGACCCATGTCAGACTTCTGGAACCAGAAGACAATGAATTTGAGTTGCTTTAAGTCATGAGTTTGTGGTGATTTGCTACTACAGCAAGAGGAAATGAATACAGTCAGCAAATACTGCAATATTTAAAATATATTCAAAATGTTAAATATGTACAAATTATCTCTCATTTAAATTAGGTTTCACATACCTTATATGTTGATAGTGACATATGCTTTTAATTCTTCTGCAAATTCTCAGTTCCTCCATTAAAAAAGACAGAATTTCCTTTAATAGGATTTATTAGGGTAAACCCTTTTTGAATATTCTTTATTTCTCAATCTAATGAATCATAATTAAGTAACTTTGAAATACCGTTTCTGTAGCTCCTTCCGTGCTTAACTATAGTGCTTGATTCTGTTCTTCCAGAATAAATTTTGAAGTGTGCCTCCTGGTGGGTAAAAGAGACTTCTAAAAAACCATCAGTCAGCAGGCAAAGTGCTGAGGTCTACCCTTTACCAATATTTCATATCATGGAAAGAAAAACCCTAAAATCTGAATTCAGTTACTTTGCAGAATCTGCTCCAACCCAGGATGTAAAGCAACATCACATCCAGGGATTGCAACTGACATGTGGTACCTCCTGAGCAGAAGCATGGGAGGCTGATCTTGACCACAGTACCTGGTGTGTACCCTGTTGTTATTGCTGTCATGTGCTGAAGGACTGTACCCTATCACCTTGGCTCCCACTTCATTTCTGTGTTACCCACCCCACCTGCAAGGCTTGGCCCATGGTGACTTCCATGCTGAGTCTCCTCCTAGTTACACCCTGTTTGCTATTTCCAAATTGTTTTGCTTCCTTCTAGAAAATGTAGACAGAAAGGCGCAGGTGTTTTGCCCACATCTGCATAACGTAAACTGTGTATGTATATATACAGTTGTTTTCAGGAGCCCATCTCTGTGGGATGATGGGTAATTCAAATGCCTACCAGACTGAAAGCAGCTTTTGTATACTTGGCTTCTGAAAGAGCTGCTGCTTCCCTCTTGCATGTAATAAAACTGTGATATACATCTAAGTGTATGCATATTTGTTCATATCTTAGTACATAGCACCTGGAAGAAAGACAGAGACCACAGACAAGTTCTAGGACTTGCTCTAGAGAAAAAATATATATTTATGCTATTGTATCAGCCTCTTTAATCACCTGTATCATGGCAGAAAAGATAGCCTGACTAAATAGGACTCTGTTCACAAAATCTGCACATGGTTTTCCACAGTAAAAAACTGCATTTCTGGATTTTTTCTGATTGTACAAGAGTGCCCTTTTAGAGCAATACAGAAAATTAGAAGATGCCCACTTTGAAAAAAATCATGAAATCTTACCCCTCTGAGATTACTTCCAATAATAGCATGGAGTATGCTGTGCCTTTTTTTTTTTTTTTTTTTTTTTTTTTTCAGACAGAGTCTTGCTCTGTCACCCAGGCTAAAATGCAGTGGCTCCATCTTGGCTCACAGCAGCCTTCCACCCTCAAGTGACTCTCGTTCCTCAACCTCCCAAGTAGCTGGGATTATAGGTGCACACCACCACAACCAGCTAATTTTTGTATATTTTTAGTAGAGAAAGGGTTTCACCATGTTGCCCAGGCTGGTCTCAAACTCCTGGCCTACAGCAATCCACCCACCTTGGCCTCAAGTGCTGGTATTACAGGCTTGAGTCACCGTGCCTGGCTACACCGTGTCTTTAGACACAAGCAGATGTAACTTTTCATAAATGAGTAAATGAGATATCAAGATTTTTGGTTTTAATGGATGCTTTTAATATTTTAAATTCAGGTATTGTTTTCATTGTTCTTGTTTGGATTTCTCATTCCTTCTAATTTTTACATTTCCCCATTAACATATTACAGTCATATGTATGTATGTATATATGTATATGTTCCTGCATTTTGGTAGTGTTTTGTGCTGCTAAAAGTCAGGATTTGGAGGAGATGGGATGTTTGCTTAAAAAGATACTTCAGTGAGTTTTAAAAATACAAAGTTTAGCCTGATGCCTAGTATTGATTGAGGGAGGAGAGTCTCTCTGCCTAGAGAAGAATAATTTAGAAAAAGAGTTAATGATTTTCAGCTACAGAGGGAACAGAAGGTTTCCAAAGTGAAGAGAGAGACCTGAAAAAGTGGAGGTTTGCCAGGGCCCGTCAGGATCAGGTGGGGAGGAAACCTGGTCCATGAGAATTCCTCTCAACAGGCACTGCCAATGGACAAGGGAGGCAGGGAGAGCTTCTCTTTTACACTCTTTCTCCTATTCCCTGTTGCCTCGTAATTCTACCTTATCACCCACAATTAGGGACAAGAACAGCGAAGAGATCCGTGCAATAAGAAAACGCAGTGGAATAAGAAAAGAGGGAACCGTGGCAAGGATGAATTTAAAAATTCCGTAGAAGCAGGAAATGATAGTAAAGAAATCGCCCTCAGAGAACGCTCAGAAATTCTGGAAAGCAGTGGTGCTGTAGAGCGTGGACTGAGAATGATGCTTTGAGGAGTAAAGGAAAATGTTAACCTGGGAACGCCAGGACTCAGGAACACCGGGGAGGCTGACAATTTTGATAAAACCTTCTTTGGTGTGAATTTTCATAAACACAACTACCAAGTCTGTGGTAGCCTGTATTTCATCCTATCTTCATTATATTGCCATGAAAATGTCTATGTAAAGTTCTGTTTTTATCATATTCCAGAACAAAAGTGGGTCTTTTTCTCCTTTTTCATCAATTTGGTAGGTAAAACGTCATATACAACGGTAGAATATACTTGCAGTTCATTGATTTCTAATGAGGTTGAAAATCCTTTATTTTTTTTTATTTCCACTTCTGTGAATTTAGGTATTATAATTCTGAATTCAATCATTGAGTAATAGCCAGCTAATCCAGTTATCTCCCTATAAAAATATCCCACATTTTTTAACTTGTAATTTTATAAATGCAGTAAAAAGGACATTTTTAAAAGCAGGACCAAACTTATATTGTAGAATGAGAACAGATTTATTTCACTACATAGCTGGCTTAAGCATACTTATTTGTAACAAACAACAAATAATTTCTTAAAGTAAATGTTCAATTAATATCTCATTGGTATGTGTTGGAAAGTTGGAAATCCCAAGGTAGATGTAGCCAGTAGAATGAGTTGCCTTTGTTCTGGTCAAGCTGGGATCTCTTTTCTATACCGTTATATTCTGCCTTTTTTGGATTCTGCATTTGAGGAAGGGATGAAAGGGATTGAATTCTGCCCTGTTTTCTGGGGAAAAAAAAAATGTTTTCCCAGTTAGGGCTTGGGCCAAAACACAGATAGATTTTCTATGGCTCGAAAACACAAAGCCCATGAACCTCCCTGTATGATAGTAAGTAACTATTCTCCTTCAGTTCAGGATGTACTCGTCAGCTTGGGTTGCTATCCCAAAGAAACACAAGTTGTGTGGCTTAAACAATAGACATTTATTTCTCACAGTCCTGGAGGCTGGAAGTCTAAGATCAGGGTGCTGCCAGGATTGGCTTCTGGTAAAGCCTCCCTTCCTTGTTTCCTGATGGCTGTCTTCTTACTGTGTCCTCACATGGCCTTTGCTTTTGCATGCAGACAGGCGGGTGCGGAGGCGGGTGCAGGGTCTCTTGGAGTCTCTTCCTCCTCTTTTGAGAACACCAATCATGAAAGATTTGGGCCTCACCCACCTTCATTTAACCTTGATTACATTCTCAAAGGCATTATCCCCAAATACAATTATATTGGAGGTTAAAGCTTCACATGTGAATTTTGGGGAATGCAAGTAAGTTCACAGCACAGGAGCTCAAGTTTTACTGTTGATCCCCCATCCAGGAGTATGTAGGTTACGCTGTAGCAGCAGTGTATTGCACAGAGATATAAGGTGGATTTCCAGGATCTCAACTGTCATTTCTGGTTTTCATTGGGAAATATATAATTCCAGACTGAGGGATAAATCAATGGGGTAAATAATACGTAATTCCACATTAACAATCAAGTACTGTGTATGTGATAAATGAAACACACTGTGCAAGAATTATTAAGCAAAATCAGAATAAACATATTTTTAAAATCACTCCTACATACCAAAGCTAAGTATTTCAAAGTTAAGACTACAAATTGAAAATGGCTTAAAAGATTGGGCTTTTGTTAATATATTGGTGCATTAAGAAAACCATCAGCAAACATTCCACCCAGGAGTTTTACCTTTAGTTCTTCTGACATTTGCAAAGGTCCCCTCCTCCCTTCTCTTTTTATTATGAGTTAGGGGCTTTCCAGCTGCAAGGAAGCTTTGAAGTTTCATATCTTTCTAGGACTACTGACTTCCTCTGGAGATATCGCCTTAAATCCTCTTAGAGAATATGCTGCTCAGAGCTTTTGTTCTATATAATCACTCCCTGTTAGAAAGAATAAACTCAGGACCAAGCAACCTGGCTGGGTGCTTAAAGCCGGTTTGTGCAGCCAGATACCACCAGGTGTTGTAGGATTCTGAGAGGAAAGAGAGAGAAGCTCCCCTTGCCCCACCCCATGACAGGCACACACAACCCTGAGAAGGAGCAGTTTTCACCAGTAGTATTTTTACTTGGAATCATCACCACAATATACATCAACAGGCAGGGAATCAGGAATAGGCAGCTGCGTCAGGAAAGAACGTTGAGAGCTGATGTGTGTGTGGATGCATGCATGGATGCACATATGTATGGATGGGTGGAGGGATGTGTATGTCACACACACCCACTCACACTAACACACCCTTAAGAGTTTTATATTTTCTTAAGTGCATCTCTTTATTTTTTTTTCCTTTCAATACTGTTTACCACCTTACAGAGCTCTCACAGAAAAACAAACACCAACAAATTGTTCTCCTCATTATCTCCGAGGCTTCTTTGAATGTTACTTTTATTCTACTATTTAAAATAGTAATTGATTTGGTATTTCAAAGGCATCTGAGCATTTTCCACTCAGGTCCTGTATGTTAACCCTTTGTTTATGAACTTTTAAGATCTCTAGACAATTCCAGAGCCTTTGAGTTACGTTCTACAACCTAACTTTGGCTGTTGCCAAAAGAATAAATCATTAAATATTGGCCCGAGAAGCCTGATTCTAACAGTTTCAATAAGTTTTTCTAATCTGATACAACATTAGTGATATAGATTTTTATATAATTTGTAGATTTTTATATAATTTTGCTTTTATCAGATAAAGGATAAAGCAAAGCTTTTATGCCCTTTTGAAATGCCATTATAAAACAACATTAAAGAACACTTTATAATCCTAACTGGGATTCCAAAAATTTGATGAAATGTCTAACTCTAGATGTCGTTTTTCTACAACTAAGAATGTGTTGTGCTACCATGAATGCAGCAGAGAAGTGACCCATCTTAGAGATACTGTGAAATGGAGAACAGAAGTGACCCAGAGCTCAAGGCATTCTCATCCGTCCACAACTCTCAAGTCCACTGTTCAGAGTGCCCTGCAAAGTGGGTAATCTTTCTCCAAAGCAAATTCTGCTTGGGCTGAGCCTCTCTTTTAGCTTTTTAGCAATCATTGTGTCTAGAATAATAAGCTTTTGGCTTAATGTTATTTTAGGTCATCTCAGGCTTTCTGTACATTGGAGAAGATTCAACTTATAATATGAGAATCTTTTAGACTACCACCAACTACACTATCAAGGACCTTTTAAACTGGGGTACACTGGTTACTTCTGAAAACTGTTTTGTTCCATTATGGCATATTAGAGATCTAAATGGGCTCTGCTTTGCTTGACTATCATGTACACTAAGATACAGTATTAAGAAAACAGAAGCATGATGAGTAAGTAGAATAGAGAAGAATTTTGGAGCAATGAAACTACTCTGACACCAAAACAGTGGATATATGTCATTATGCATTTGTCAAAACCCATAGAATGTACAACACCAGGTGTGAACCTCACTGCAAGCAATGGACTTAGGTGACAATGAAGTGTCAACAAAAGGTCATCCTTTGTAATGAATGTCTCACTGCAGTGGGGGATGTGGATGGTAGGAAGGCTGTAGGTGTGTGAAGGCAAGGAGTGTTTTTTTATTTTTAAAAAAACAGATATGATACAAAAAATACGTTTTTATTTTATTTTTCTTCAGTTCCTGTCACACAGCTCCTGAATCCCTTGGAATTTGGTGAATAATAGGAGGGTCTTTTTTATTCACAAATATAACCATATTAAATCAATAGAGCAAGATAATATAACAGTTGTAAATATACATGCACCCAACATTATAGAACCTAAATATGTAAAGCAAATATTAATAGATCTGAAGATTGAGATAGACTGCAATATAATGATAGTAGGGGACTCCAACACCACACTTTGCTCACCTAGCCATAACATCAGGAAGAAATCATTGGACTTAAATGACTCTAGACCAAATAGTACTAACAGACATATATAAATCATTTGCTCCAATAGCAGCAAAACATAGATTCTTCTCAAGTGTATGTAGAACATTCTCTAGTATAGCTATTATGTTAGGTTACAAAACAAGTCTTAACAAATTTTTAAAGACTGAAATCATATCAGGTATCTTTTCTGACCCCGAAACTAGAAATCAATAATAGGATGAAGTTCAGAAAATTCAAAAACACATGGAAATTAAACAACGTGCTCTTGTCCAACAAATGGACCAAAAAAGAAATTAAAAGAGAAATGTAAAACTATATTGAGACAGATGAAAATGGAAGCATAACATGTTGAAACTATGGAATACAGCAAATGCAGTTCTAAAAAGAAAGCTAGAACTATAAATGTATTACATCAAAAGCTATAAATGTATTACATCAAAAAATAAGCAAGATCTCAAATATCTTAATGTTGCACCTCAAGAAATTAGAAAACCAAGAACAAACTAAGCCTGCAGTTAGTAGAGGGAAGGAAATAATAAAACTAGAATAGGAGTAAATAAAACAGACTAGAAAAAAATTTAAAAGCTCCATGAAATTAAGTAAGTTTTTTTCTTTCTTCTTTTTGCAGAGACGGGGTTTCACCATATTGACCAGGATGGTCTTGGTTTCTTGACTTTGTGATCCTCCCACCTGGCCTAACGTGCCAAGCCAAGTTAGTTTTTAAAAAGATAAAATCAATAAACATTTAGCTATACTAAATAGAAAAAAGAAAAAAAAAGCCAGATACATGAAATTAGAAATAAAAAAAAAAGACATAACCACAGATATTATAGAACTACAAAGGGTCATTAAAGACAGCTATAAATAACTATACACTAATCAACTCAAAAACCTAGAGAAAATGGATACATTCCTAGACATATAAAACCAACCAAGATTGAATTATGAAGAAATAGACTATCTGAACAAATCAATAATGAGTAAAAATATTAAATCAGTAATAAAAAGTCCCTAATGAAAGAAAAGCCCAGAACCTGATGCTTTTACTGCTAAATGTTAGACAGTTAAAGAACTAATACCAATTCTTCTCAAAGTCTTTCCATAAATTAAAGCAGAGAGAATACCTCCAAACTCACTTTACGTGGGTAGTTTACAATGAAATAAAAGCCAGATAAGAACAATATAACAAATAAAACTACAGACTGATATTTTTTGATGAAAACATTCTCAAAAAACATGCTAGAAAACTGAACTTAACAGCACATTAAAAATATCTTTCATCAGTATCAAGTGGGATTCATACCAGGGATGCAAAAGTGGTTCAACATATGCAATCTAGAAATGTAATATAACACACTGACAGAATAAAGGACAAAGACCATATGATTATGTCAATAGATGCAGAAAAAGCATTTGACAGAATTAAACATCCTTTCATTATACAAATGCCCAACAAATTAGACATAGAAGGATGTAACTCAACACACTAAAGGTCATATATGATGATCCTACAGCTAATATTGTACTCACTAGTGAAAACTTGAAAGCTTCTTCTCTAAGATCGGGAATCAGACATGAATGTTCATTCTCACCACGTCTATTCAACATAGTACTGGAAGGTCTAACCTGAGCAATTAGGTAAGAGAAACAAATAAAAGTCATCCAAATTGGAAACAAAATTTTTTTTAATTGCCCGTTTGCAGATGATATAATTTTATATTTCAGAAATCCTAAAGACTTCATCAAAAAATTGTGAGAATTAATATTCAGTACATTTGCAGCATACAATACCAACATACAAAAATCAATAGTGTTTCTATATACTAACAGCAAACCATCTGAAAAAGAAATTAATAAAACAGTCTAATTTTCAATACATACAAAAAAACACAAAATATTTAGGAATAAATTTAACCAGGGGGTGAAAGATCTTTACACTGAAACATAAAACATCAATAAAAGAAATTAGACAAGAATCAATGGAAAGATATCCCCTGTTCCTAGTCAGAAGAATGAATATTATTAAAATGTCCTTGCTACTATTATTAAATGAGGACTCACCACCAAAAGTGATGTACAGGCTCAACATGCTCACTATCAAAATACTATCGTACAATACGATGACTACAGTTAATAACAATATATCGAATTCTCAAAAAATACAAAGAGAATCAATTTTAAATGTTCTTGCCACAAAAATGATAATTTTGTGAAATAATGCATAAGTTAATTAGCTATATTTAGCCATTATGCAATATACATATATTTCAAAACATCATTTTGTACACAATAAATACATACAATTTTATCATCCTATTAAAAATTAAACTTACAACAAAAGCACCCTTGGATCACACCTGAATTTATGCTAATGAGACAGCTTTGAGTGGGGCTCCTAGATAGCCTCAGGATGGGCCTTGTCACCAGAAAGACCAAATCATTCGAGCTGGAAATTTCAGTTCCACCCACCAACCTATTGAGATGGAAGGAAGCCTGGAGGCTGGGTTATAAAAAGTCTTGAACAATAAGATTCAGATAGTGTCCCAGTTGGTCAGCACACTGAGGTCTTGGGAGGGCAGTGCACCCAGACACGACACAGAAGCTCTATGCTACCCTCCACCCCAGCAACTCACCCTATGTATCTCTTCTATTTGTCTGTTACTGGATTGTGGCCTTTATAATAAGCCAGTAAATGTCAATTAAGTGTTTTCCTGAGTTCTGAGAGATATTCTAGTAAATTATCAAACCTCAGGAGAGGATTATAAGAAATCTTGGTTTTTGGCCAATTGGTCAGAGATACTAGAGGCCTGGGACTCGAGACTGGTATCTGCAATGATACTTGAGACTGGGAGTCCGGTGGCAACACAGGGCCCTTTAGCATGGGGGTCTCCCACTACTCCAGAGCCCTTTACCATATGGAGTCTGCCCCTAACTCCAAGTATATAGTATCAGACTGGAACTGCATTGTGGAATACTTGGTGTCAGAGGATTTGGGAATCTCACAGTAGGTAAACACAATTGAGAAGCGGTTAAATGAAGTTGGACATAAGCGTTGAATACAACATTAACCTTAATGTATTCAGTTTTAGGGCATCAAAGACATAAATATAAAAGGCTTCTCATGATCTAGGACCACTCCTAAATTAAGATGAAGAGCAGACTACAAATCAATGCAGTAATGTTTATCTAGAATACAACTAGACAAATATGCTGTCTTTATCAGATCTAACCTAGCCCTTTTCTAGTATTCATATCCAAAGACTGTATAGACAGAATGCACGATTCTCTTGACAGTAAGTGAATGAATACACAGGCCCTACTGTGAATTTCATTCAGTGTTTTCTCTAGCAGAAAGTATGACTCATAGTCATCCTTTATACACATATAATACTTTTTATTTACAGGCACTTTTATATCCATTATTTCATCTGATCTCACTTATTTGCAACCAGTGCTGCTCCTGAATTTCAAATGTCATAAATCAAATTCAGAATTCTCGGTGAAACTCAAGAAGAAATTCATTGCTCTGTCAGTCAGGTGTTACATTGCCTGAGTAGCAGATATACATAAATGAACAAGCTGGGTGGTCCCATTTATTTTGCTGATTTTATGCTATGCCTTTGCAAAACTGAAATTGTAATTTAAGAGGTCTATTGCACAGCTTCAGAACAGCAAGACGTTATTTGTTTCAAGCTATATTTGCTCCTGTGTTTTCAGCCCAAAGTCAAATGCAAACATCCGCTAGTATCCTATTTATGACAAAAAAATCATATTCAAAAAAGTCTCAGCAGATGATCAATGATGAAAGATGTTATTAGCATAGGTGGTTAAAATAGAGGAGAAAGAAAATATTCTTAATAATTCCAAACACTTTGAAAGGGAGGGAAATATGAAGCGTCATTCTTAGATTACTGGGGAATAAAATCATATGCTTCCAGGACTAATTCAATAAAGATGAAATCTAAATAAAAGAAGACTTAAAAAAAAAGTCAATGACTAAATTTTTTTACTCACATTAAGAGGAACCACTAATAGCCCCATGCTAGAGATGAGGAAATATTAACAGATGTCAACCTGAGATCATCAAAGGTCAGAATGTAGTCTAAAGAGAGTTTATTCAAGCACAAAGGTTGAGACTGCAGCACAGGACACACTTCTAAGTTGCCTTGCAGGGTGCTCTGCTCTGGAGAACAAAAGAGAGGCTTAAGTTTATAAAGATAAAAATGACCAATCAGCAGAGGGGATGATTACAAAAGCTGTTCATCAGGAATTCTTATTGGTTTACATAAATGACATTGGTTTGTGATTAGCTATACATTGTTAAACTGCAGAATATCTGGCAATTTATGGCTTCTTGGTGTCAGTTAGTCTAAAGCCTGCATTGCAAGTGGCTTCAAGAGGTAATTCTTGAGCTCACGGGGGAGTGAGATATAGGGACTATTACATTTTAGATACTTTTTTGGGACTGATCATTTAAAAGAGCTCTCATTCCTCAGACAAAAGGTGTTTTTATTTTCTTTTTCAGATACATCATCAACCCATGGAATGTATTTCACCAGATATACAAGACAAAGTGTTGTAAACTAAAGTGCAAACGTGAGTCCTAGAAAACTCTCAGTCATCTTCACCTGAGCAAACAGTCAAAGGACACCAATCGTCAGCCAGTCACTGGGTCCCTGTACCAAACCCTTTGTTCCTAGCGGTTCCCAAGGATTACATATCTTACAACAAATCTGACAAAGTGAACAAGCAAAGACATACATTTTTAGTGTAAATGCATTTGAATCATTCCAAATATATGTACTGGAAATAAAAGCCCTGTAACTTTAGTTATAATTTTTAGTATCCAACAAAGTGATCAAATCCATTAACATTCCTCCGAATTAAGACAAATTCTGCATCTCAAAAACCATGGAGAAGCTGCAGAAGCTTAAAGAAAGGAACCCTAATATGAAAATTTAACTCTAGATCCAAGTCACTTCTGACCTAACGGAGCTGAGCAGGCTTCTCTTCTGAATGACAGCGAGAGAAAACCAGTACCCGCTGTCATCTGGGCTTCAAATCCCAAATCTGCCACTTAGTCTCAATCTGTAATTGATAATATGGTGAATTCTAGTTTAGATATTGAAATGAAATAATACTAGTTTATAAGGCTCAGCAATCGAACAGTATTAATACCAAGAAGAAAAACAGAATGTGGATCTATCCAGCTGTATTCAGGCTAATCTAAACTAAGCATGTCCAGAAGTCAGGAGGTGACATGAAGGACAATGTTGAGCATGGGTGTGTCAACTGTTTACCAAGTGCCTATGATGTGTCAGGTAAATTACACAAGTCTACCACAATAAGCAGAACAGAACCCTCACCTTCAAGATGCTAACCATCTAATAAAATAATATCATATGGCAAGTTTTCTACAGAGTTTTGGGTTAATGGGTTGTCTGCTCAAAGGTGTGAAGAATATTGCAGTAAAAAATAATAGCTCTCATCCAGGTGTGGTGGCTCATGCCTGTAATCCCTGCACTTTGGTCGGGAGTTCGAGACCAGCTGGACCAACATGGAGAAACCCTGCCTCTACTCAAAATGCAAAAAAAAATTAGCCAGGCATGGTAGAGGGCACCTGTAATCCCAGCTACTCAGGAGACTGAGGCAGGAGAATCACTTGAACCCAGGAGGCCGAGGTTGCAATGAGATGAGATTGTGCCATTGCACTCTAGCCTGGGCAACAAGATGAAACTCTGTCTCAAAAATAATAAATAAATAATAGCTTTCTTGTGCCAGGCACTGCTCTAAGTGTTTTACATATATTCACTTTTTAAAGCTTTCAATCCATCCAGTTAGGTAACTGCTATTATTATCCCTGATTTTACTGACAGACACAGGGAGGCTGAGTAGCTTGCTGAACATCACACAGCAGGGTTTTCAGAACTTTGCATTTTGAATTTCTTAAAAAGATTGGAGTACAAATATTTCCCAACTTTTTTGATCACAGAAATTTTCTTTTTCTCTAATGGACCATTTCATAGAAACAACGTTTTAAAGGAAATGCCAACGGAAAGATGACGTAACAAGCTAAAGGGAAAGAATACAACTTTAATTCCAATTTTACTTTGCTCTATGCCATCAGCCACATTGAAGGTTTAGTTTATTTCATTTCATTCATTTTGAGAAAGTTAAAGTTCCAATAGACTACCTCTATTGTCTTGCCTTTGTGCTCAAGGATCAGACTATCACTTCTAACGGATTTGGGACTGAAAGTGACTGTGGACCAGATGTCAAGGCTGGCTTTTCAGCACACCTAGTAATGACTGCATCCTGGAGATCAAGATCATTACGGAGCCATAACTTAGAGAAGAAAAAGAAATCTGACAAGTCTTTTTCCTAACAAGATCAAAGAGATTGTGACAGATTGTGAAAATACAGCCTTATTTTTCAACTTGCTAATTTGTCTTCTTGCTGCTTCCCCGAGAGAGGCTGCTTATGAAGGGCCCTTTCATAGAGGAAGTTTAACAAGTGGTTGACGAAGCCCTTCCCAGCTGAACGGTTTGAATGGCTTGAATGATTTAACCTTGGGTGAGCAAATATGGCTTTCACTGATTTGCAAGTGACAAGGTGCAAAGGGGAAAAGGAACGTTATTTTTATTTAGTTGGAATCTGAGTTTTTAGCAACACAATCACAGATCATTGTGGGCTTCTTGAAAGCAAAGTAGAAGGTGACATAGGCAATTATGTATCACCTATACTCAGCTCTCAAACCCAGTGAATAATACTTAAATTTGAATGTTCTTTATCCCTCCCCCAAATATAAATATTCTAAAAATAATGAATGACAAAATGGTAAAATTGCTTATTACCTTGGTCAGACTTAAGCAGCTCCTTTTGCGACTCATATGCTTCTAGCACACATTTTAATAAAGATAAATTTCACAATACTGCACTGTGATTAATATAGTCCCTTTTCTGTACAACAGTTTAACGGAGGTCAAATTTGGGAAGGTTTTTTAGAAAGTATTCCAAATGCATTAGATATCTCCAACCAAGGATTATGAAACTACAATCATAATTAATATTCGTAGATCTCTATACTGTTTACAAAATACAGGATGTGAGAAAATCGAGAAGGCTGAAGGTAAGTGGATGAGAGTCCTCCTGACTGATGCTTCTGTTCTCTCACAGGAAAATAAAGCAAGGTCGTTAGCAGGTAGAGCAGGGGACAGGAGATGGGGTGCAATACCCATCTGAGATTTGTGGCCAGAAATTAAAAGTAAAAATATTCAGCAATCATTTGTATTTTTCTGTGGGAACATTTGACTCAGAATACAAGCCTAAAAAGAAGAGTTGATTACCCAGAGCAGGAACTTCTGTGAACATTAGCAGGAAGGAGAGAAAAGCAAAAGAGTTACATTTTTATGTGTATTTATATATTTTGAGACAGAGTCTCACTCACCCTGTCATGCAGCCTGGAATGCAGTGATGTGATCTCAGCTCACTGCAACCTCCACCTCCAGGGTTCAAGTGATTCTCTTGTCTCAGCCTCCCGAGTAGCTGAGACTACAGGCACGTGCCACCATGCCTGGCTACTTTTTGTATTTTTAGTAGAGATGGGGTTTCATCGTGTTGGCCAGACTATTCTCCAACTCCTGACGGCAAATGATTTGCCCACGTTGGCCTCCCAAAGTGCCAGGATTACAGGCATTAGCCCCCATGCTTGGCCTGGCAAAGGGGTTATATTTGCTATATTTGCAAGAAAGTGTTGCAATTACAGACAATAAAATCTTATCTGGGTTTTTTTTTAAGCAAATGAAAACACAAAATAGAATAAATGAGAGTGAGATGGTGGTAGATTTGGTGGACAGGAGGTCTTTTGAGGTCAAGGGTATGAGCCTGGGAGTCCATGGCTTAGTTGCATAGAAGATCAGATAATTAACCTTTGAATAAATTATCTCAACTGCTCCCTACCAGGCCAAAAGAGAATTATTATTGCCATTTTACTGATGAGGAAAATGAAGCTCAAAGAATTTCAACGTCTTATCTAAAATCACAGAGTACATAATAGTGGGAATCAGGACTGCAACCCCGGTCTTTGAACTGCAAATCCTGGACTCTCAACAGAAGAATAAGGATAATTGCCTAAGATATTTCATGACATCTCCACTATTCATTTAGTTCATTACCCTCCAAAAGAATGCCTTTTCTGGGAGAATAAAGAAAAATGATGTTTGGATTAAAATGCTGAATGGTACAGCCACAGAAGACTAAAATGATATATCTTTGTGACTATTCCCCACCCAACATGGGAAAATAAAATTTGGAACCCCGAGACTTAAAAAAATAGTTTCAGTGCATCATCAGAAGGTGTCTAGTGTTGAATTTTAGATCTTACTTACATGTTAGCAGTACTGCAGAACAGAACTAGTATAGAGCTGCCTATCAAAGTCCTTGATCATGAGAAACTACTCTCTCCCACATGACATTGTGACTCTCAGTTTAGGAGCCTAAGTTTAAAATTGCTTCTGTTCCTTCTATTCTCAAGGGATCCTTGAGAATTCACATGAGAGGCATCTGATCCAAAACACATGTGTTATTCTTGCCCATTCAAAGAGATGGCAACCACATTGCACTTGAGTTTTCACAGAAGAAAAACAAGGTCTACTTTCATTTTATGCTTAGGGAAGCAAGAAAATTTCAAGTGAGCAAGTTCGTTCCACTCCTATATAGATTGTGAATTTTGCCCAACTAGACAGATATTGGGAAGTAAATATCACGACAGGTAGAATACACAAACCAGCAAGGCTTTATGAGCCATTCAGTGCTTTTGCTTTATGGATGCAGACAATACTTACTTGTGCCCTGTCTTTTTTTTTTAATTTTATTTTTAAGAATATAAAGTACAAGAACCCCTGATATCAATATGGGAAAATGTAAGTAAGGATGCAAAACCAGAACTAGAGAAAATGTACATATGAGTATAAAATAAAGATGAGTGAAAAGAAAGAACGTACAGATGTACAGGCTGGGAAGGTCTCTCTCAATGCGATCATTGATCTGTAAATGTGGCTTAAACTTCCTGGAGGTCACTGTGGGAGGAAGTCTACCAAGTCAGGTTATTGGTTTAATAACCAATATTCATTATTTAAAACCAGGTTTTCACATCTCTGAACTCAGTGTTCTTCCCCTCAGGGTGTTTTCTTTACTTCCTCTTAATGAATGCAGGTGCAAGCCTCAGATCAGCCTGCACCTGCTCTCTGGACTGACCTCACCAGAGAGCCAGTGCCACCCACAAAAGGAAACCCAGATAGGGAAGAACTGTTACTCAATAGCTGCCTTGAGAAGTGTTCTGTCTGATTAATCTAAAATTACCTCTATTTTGATTTTGTTGTTATTATTAATGTTGCTAGTGGTTAGTTGGTTTATATACCACCTTTTCCAATACCTGGATCTTCTGGTTTCACATCATCTTCCTGAGCTGTATATGACCCTGGAGTACCCACTACTGCCCAGGATAGAGCTGCACGAGTGTCCACTGCTCCTTCCTTTGGTGTCCTGGTTCTAATTCTTGGATAATGACCCTCATATAGCTCTGATGATAGTTCAATCTCCTCTCCCAACCCATACGACTGAAACTGAATGGATTTCAAATATATCTTCAAATATATCTTTAAAACTCAGTGACAATCCTCCAAATAATGACTAACGAAAGAGCACTGGAGATAAGCAAAGTCATTAATGGAAATAGGTAAAACAAGATAAAAAGACCCAGACCATGCCTATGTCTTTCTCGCCCCTAAATCAAAGGCCATGCATTGTTGATGTGTTATTAAATATATTGATCTCATTTGTGCTGTTGGTAACATGGCCCTAAAGCTTGGGGGACAGGTAGAAGACGTTTGCAATCAAATCTGGCACAGTGCCCAGCAGAACATTTACTTCATAGATGCAATGTTACTGATGATGAAAACTTCAGAAGGGTGGAAATAATTTGGAAAGCCTTCAGAGGAAAGCAACAAAGATAGCTGTTAAACAGTTGAAAATGATCTACACTTAGGGGAAGGTTTGTAGAACCAGGCTATTTAGCCTGCAGAAGAGGCAGTTAAGTGCGGCGTGATAGTAAATCCATGCTTACAAGGTATCAGTTATAAAGATCATAAACAACTCTTCTCACCTTGACCCATTACAGAACAAGAGAGAAAGAACCTGAGTGGCAAATCAAGAATTTCAGCTCTATGCAAACATGAATTTCAGCCATTTACATCTATGCATGCAAGATTTGCATTTTAGCTCTGTGCAAATCAAGAATTTCAGCCATATACATCTATGCATGCAAGAGCTTCTTTTGAAAATCAAAGTTTTGGGTTTTGTGGCAAAGAGATTGTAATTCATCTCCTGAAATAAAAAAAAAATGGAACAGCAACCTCTTATCTTCCACCCTCTCCATTTTACAATGACAATCTTTGTTGTTCATCAGCTGCAATATTCTTTCAGATTTTTTATACTTTACATATACATGCGTATTTAATATCAGACGCCTGTCTAGAAAGCAACATGCACTTAGTATACTGGATTTTGTGCCTGAAAACAGTTGTTTAAAGTGCCCAACTCCAGCACTTTACTCCAGGAACACCTTATAATGGTCATTTTCAGCAGTCTGTTTAAATCCCCTGGATTATCTATTTGAAGTCATAAATGTGCTAGCGCCCAGCAACTGAACCTCCTGTGAACCCATGTTATTTTTTAAGGTTGTTATAGATGGATTTGGTTACTAATATTTTATGGAGAAGGGACACACTGCCACAGAATATAAACAATTTCTCCTTTTGCATAAATCACCCTTCCCCTGTGTGGTAGAGTAGCCCCTGGAACAGCTGGTATCTGAGGATGGCTGTTTACTTAAGACTTTGTTCTGAAATCGATAAGAACTGACAAGCTAAGGAAGTATATATATACTTCCCTTTATATATATATATATATATATATATATATATATATATATATATATATATTCATATATGGGGACGTCTCAAACACAAAGCATAAAATCTTCATCATTTAGGCTTCATTTCAGTATTTGCAGATATAAACAGGTCCATTTGGTTGGATTTAGCTCTGCTCAATTAAAGCTGAATTTATGTCATACCATCAAGCATCGGTATTGACATTTGGTGGCATTCAAGATGTTATTTACACTCAGTGTGCTGAACGTCCACGCAACTGTTTGTATTAGGTTCAAGCCTCAGGCTCCTTGTTTGTTGAGGTTCACCTAATGTAGTTTAGCCCCATAAAGATTCCTGAAAGAGGCTCTTTGAGCTAAAGCAACTCCACAGAAAGTCATGCATGTGCAGCACAAAATATATCAGCCATCTGTCAGGAAAATGTATCCATATGCTTCTTAGTACATTTGTCAAATCAGACATCGGCTCAAGTCCTCATAATCATGTTGGAGAAAGAGCAATTCTCACCTAGCTGCCCCCCTCAAATCTGTTGACCTTAAATAGCTTCCTATTTTACTGTTTTCTCATATATTAATAACATTTAATTTTCTTGATAATCCTCTGAAGTATCATTACTTCTAGTTTATTAAAAAATTGAAGCTGACAGAGATTGAGATTTGTCCCAAGATTGCATAACCAGCAAATGGCAAAACTCATGAACTCTCAGCAAAGAGAGCAATACACTACACTATAGTTACCTGCTATTGGGATGGGGGGAAAATACGCACACACGTACACACACAAGTACACACAGATATATACATATGAAGGTTTTTTTGTTTTTTGGTTTTTTTAGACAGTGTCTCACTCTGTCACCCAGGCATGCTCCACCATGCCCAGCAAATTTTTGTGTTTTTAGTAGAGACGAGGTCTGGCTATGTTAGCCAGGCTGGTCTCCCACTCCTGACCTCAGATAACCAGCCCACCTCAGCCTCCAAAAGTGCTGGGATTACAGGCATAAGCCACTGTGCCCCGCCATCCATGTGTTTTTATATATACATATATGTGTAAATGTGTGTATGTATACACAAACCATAAAGTTAGCAAATATACCTATCTTTTTATTAGAAAAGTTTAGAATTATACATACATATATATATATATTACTCCATACTCTGAAGTTCTTAAAAGGTCCAATGGATTGCAGATATTATTAGACTTAATTTACAATAAGAAAAGACTTTCCCTGTGACTTACTTGGCACAAGAAAGAGGAGTCATTTTTCTCTGCCTCAAAGCTTTCCATGTCACTGTCATATTCTAAATATCTAATGAATTGACTTTTCTCATATTGCCCTCTACTTTTACACTGCTCAGGTGCCAGCCAGAGAAAACTGAAACTCTTCCTATTAGTCTCTTCTTTGGCTCAAGACACTAAAGGCTACTGCTGTAGAATACGAATATACTATCTGACAGTGATTAAACAGTGGTTACTTATTAACATCTTAGCACAAGCTAAGTTAAAAAGTAACTAGCCAAACATATGGCAAGACCTCAAGAGACTGGAACTTCAGGTAGTTATGTTTTTGTGTGACAGCTGGAAAGGTCTATATAGAGCCAGGGAATTTAAGCTTATTCGATGCTCGTCCAGAAGATGAGTCAAAATCACTGCCAGACAATAAAAGTGCATCAATAGCCATGAAGAGTCAAGACGGTCCCTCTAAATAGATGTGATTCAAGAATGAATCCAGGGCATAAAGAGAAAAGCACTGAATTTCTTCTGCTGGTAAACTTGCCAAAGTTTTATGATGCAATTTTCAAAACATTAATCTGAACTACTCAAATTCATATCATTAATTACTTCCAGCTTCTTTACTTGTACAATGTTGATTAATCCAGCCTGCCAGCATGATTCCTGGAAGGAACTCATATAACAATGGTAGCAGGAGCAGATGCTAGTGCCTGACACATCCACAGATTCATGTGGACTAGAAAAATGTGAAAGCTGGGGGTAATGAGCCACACACACCTGTAATCCCAGCAATTTGGGAGGCTGAAGCAGGCAGATTGCTTGAGCTCAGGAGTTTGAGACTAGCCTGGGCAACATGGTAAAACCCTGTCTCTGCAAAATATAGAAAAATTAGGCAGGGATGGTGGTGAATGCTTGTAGTCCCAGACATTCAGGAGGCTGAGGTGGGAGCACTGTTTGAGCCCAAAAATTGGAGGTTGCAGTGAGCTGAGGTTGTACCACTACACACCGACCTGGGCAGCAGAGCGAGACCCTGTCAAAGAAGAAAGAAAGAAAGAAAGAAGAAAGAAAGAAAGAAAGAAAGAAAGAAAGAAAGAAAGAAAGAAAGAAAGAAAGAAAGAAAGAAAGAAAGAAAAGAGAAAGAAAGAGAGAGAGAGAGGGAGGGAGGGAGAGAGAGAGAGAGAAGGAGAGAGAAAGAAAGAAAGAAAGAAAGAAAGAAAGAAAGAAAGAAAGAAAGAAAGAAAGAAAAGAAAAGAAAAAAGAAGAAAAAGAAAAATATGTAATCTCATCCCAAACCAAAATTCTTAGGTGTTCACCATTTAGGTATGATGTTGGACTTCAAGATCTAGACTTGTAACATACATTGAGACAACCACTTGTCGCATGGGGCTACTTACTGTAAATTTAAATTAAATTAAAAATCAACTTCTTAGTTTCACTAGGCACCTTTCAAGGGCTCCCTAGCCACGAGGGGTCAGTGGCTACATTATTGGGCAGCACAGATATAGAACATTGTCTTTATCACCGAAAGTTCTATTAGATAGCACTGGCTTTAGAGAATAAGACGTGATATTTCTCTAAAGTTGGGGTTCAAGATTGATATCTGAGGAGGTAAATGGCAGCCTAAATAGAAACAGAGAGGTCAAGTGTGGGATTGCCTAAGAATGCTGGCAGAGTGACTTCTAAAATTCACCAGGGGTAAGTAATGGCACACATACCTCAAATATAAATTCTCACTCAGCTTCACAGTGTGTTTTAATGTAAAACATTTAAGGAAACTGGCCTTGTTCTAGACTGGTCAAAGACAGATTAGGTAGAAACTTGAACATCATCACTAACAAATTGCTTTGCCTGTGTTGGCAGAGCGTCAAGTTTCCCTCACATGAAAACATGACAGAGCTGTTTTAGCCTGTGTTTCTAGGAAACAGCACTCTCTCATCTTCCAGATCCAGGAGATTCTCAAACTCTCCAAAGTGCTTGATGGTTCTCTCCTTTCTTTAAACCTCATCGCCCTGCCCCAGTTCACCTAGTTCAGGTCCTTTTGCAAGAGTCTCCTAACTGGGTACCTCCTCTACCTCTCTCTCCAAAGCACCTTTCACCTTGCCCCTGGAGTTTCTTTTTTAAATATACATCTGATCATTTATTTCTCCATTAAAGGCGATTGTTAATTCTAGTAGCCTAAATTTTCCAGATTTATGGGTTTACTTTTAATGTCCAAATTAAATAATAAACACACATATACAAGTCTTTCTAATATATAACTTATTTATTATACAAGATAAATAAGGGTATAGGTATCTCTATCTGTGAATTAATTCCTGGGCATGAATAATATACCTGCTACCTCTTGCCCTAATCAGTCACTCTTGTGTCCTCTTTTTGTTTCCTTTTGATATCTGGTAAGCATTTCCATAGGTTGGTGCCCTCTCCAGCACCACAAGATAAAGTAAGAATGAGGCTTTATTCTTCATTCTAAAGACACTGCTAACACAAAGCTACATAAGGTTTAGTACTTTACTCATTATTCTGACAATCTAAGGATCACATAAGAAAGAAGTCATGCAGGAAGGGTAAATTTAAGCTCCATATAAAATATTAGGCTTCTAAAGTCCGTAAACCCTACCTGATCCACAAACACCACTCCTGGCTATCTCTTCATTCAGTACCTAATCTGAGGTCATGCTATCTGGCTCTAATGCCCACTCTGATCTAAGCACCTGCTCCCTTTTTCTTCTCTGCCCAAATCCTAGAGGCACAAGAACCTACCTCGTCCTACTAAAAGTAAAAGCTCATGTTGCATAACTTCCCATTCCAAAAAATATTTCTTTATCTTGCACAACTGTCTGACTTCTTGGGCCTGAATTCTACGTCTTGATTTTATAGGAATAAAAATCCTAATAAAGTACTTTTTAAACGTGAAGATATTTATTCCCCAAAAGACAAATTGTGAACATGAAAACTTTTCATAAAATAGTATCACATTCACAGCATATGGGCAAACCCTACATAATGTAGTTGAAGGAGAATTAAATGCAAAAAGGTGTTAGAAAACTAGGTGCATTTCTCCATCTTGGATGTGTAATTTTGGTCAAGTCAGGGAATCTCTCTGCATTTCTATTTTTCTCATCTACAAAATGAGAATATGATATTGTATGCAAAAAATTATAAGCTATGATGTACACATTTGGACGTCATATTTACCATTATTATGATTCACACATTCAAGACACACCATTCTTTATTTATGACGTTAAGCAGATTGAGGAGGAAGAAGAGGAGGGATGCTTTTGCCATCTGCATATGAGTGAATCCATGCAGTTCAAACCTGTGTTATTGAAGGGTAAACTGTATATACTTATCAAGACCCAGCTCAAATGCCACCACTTTCATGGGGTCTTCCCTGCTACCTGTCTAGGCTAGGAATTCCTCCCATAGGCTTTATATCACTGAGTGGCATGCAATAGGTTCTCATTAAATATTTACAAAATTAATAAGTTAGTATTTCATTTTCCCTTAAAACTATAATATTCTGGCCAGGTACAGTGGCTCACACCTGTAAATCCAGCACTTTGGGAGACCGAGGCAGGCATATCATGAGGTCATGAGATCGAGACCATCCTGGCTAGCATGGTGAAGCCCCTTCTCTACTAAAATACAAAAAGTTAGCTGGGCACATACCTGTAGTTCCATCTACTCTAGAGGCTGAGGCAGGAGAATCGCTTGAATTTGGGAAGTGGAGGTTGCAGTGAGCCGAAATCACACCATTGCATTACAGCCTGGGTGACAGTGGGAGACTCCATCTTCAAAATAAAAAAATGTTATGAGGAACAGGGCAGTCACTTATAACAACTTTTTTGCAGCATCTAAAATTGTGTTTTACACATTGAAAGCATATAAGTAATATTTGTTGAATAAAACATAACTACTGCTACTAATAGTGACATTTTAATAGGAGGTTACAATGTTCTATACATGATGCAACTGACCACAGATGCATGGGTGAATTTACATAAAATTAAAACCACTCAGCCAGCTATAGGCTCCTGAGTAACAGCAAATGGTTAATTATTAAACCAGTAAGTTTTTAGATGGATTGTTCCACAGTAGTAACTGATGGAAAGGGTAACTAAGAGAAGTAAATAAAGTCTACCATATACTACTAGTCATTTTATTTTTGGTACACAGTGGACATATTTTACCCCATCTCTAGTCTTAATCTTGTTTCATTATCATACAAACGCTGCCTGGGCAGCTTCAGTGCACTAGGAACCTATACCCTAGCCTGAAAAACACTCTCTTCTTAGTGCTTACTTTGTGGGAATCTTTTCTTCAAAACCATTGCAAACGTCACTGACATTTAGATCAAAGATTGTCTGCTTTCTCTGCCAGAGTTTAGCTGACTGAGATTTGTTCCGGAACCTCGTAGTGGAATCTTGCATACCTAGACATAGGTAGTAGGGAAGACACCCCCTCCCACTTGAGAACAATATTAAATGTGGTTATGAAGTCACCAGTGTCAGAATGTGCCTCCAAAGGAGTATGGGTTAACTGATCACAAATTAACAAAGAAACCAGAACCATGCATACCCCTTGATTATGATCAGCCCACCAACCGCTGCTCCTCCGAAATACAAGGAGGCCATCTGGGGAACTGCCTGCTATAACTCCCTTAGTGTCTCAAACCAAAAGCCATAAAATCACACTTACCAGGAAGCATGCAACATCTATTACATAAAAATGACTTTTAAAGAATGCAGAGTTGGTTCAAAACAATTTCCTGGAGGATATATATTTTATCACTAATTTTCTGAGCTCTATCTGAAAACTGAGTTTCCTCTCACCAATCCCAACCTTAATTCAGCCCGATTCCTTTTGAAGATCTGCCTTAGAGGAGTAGGGATATGCTAGCCTTCTGATATTGGACTTGTAAAAAAGAACAGGCACATAATAGATTGTAACTGAAATGGGAAGGCTTCATTTTACAGACACTCAAATATTTGGTTTAACAGTGTTCCAGGATGTATGATTAAGAATTGGCCTGAGTGAGCAGTTTGAAATTTTGGGTCTTCTGTGAATGAAGCCTGCTGCTTTGTTTTGTTTTAACTAATGTCATGATGTGTTCTCATTTATTTCCACTAAGGGTTTAAATTTTAACTTAGTCCCTGTCACATGCATGCCACGTTTTGTTCACATACGTGGAAAAAGTGAGCATAATCTACCACCATGTTTCATTGTTTCTCTTTTCCTGTTGTGCCCTTGGTCATGTAAAAAAACACATGACTGCTTATTGTAAACCTCTGTGACAAAGTCAAGATCTTCTACCTTAAAAAAATCTCGGGTCTTCAAAGGCCCTATTGGGCAGGACATTTTTGCAATCAGTCTTTCTCCTTCCTAAGGAAAAAGGGAAAGCCAGATAAATAAGCAACTTTTTAGGCATTCAAAGAGTTGTTAGTAAAGACCCTGAGCTGGTGGCATTAACCTGTTTGCAACTGTGTAGATAAACTATGGCTAAATGCACAAACCGCTGTATGTCATAATTAGATTTAAAAATAAGTAGGTTTCAAAGGAGTGCATTTGTCTTAGCTTTGAGAACATGATTTTTGGAGAGAATAACCAGGCCCTTAATTATACCACATATAGAGGAAATTTTTTAAACTGAGGGTATGGTCATAAATTCCTATTTGTGTGTGCTTGTGTGGTCTTTCCTATGCATCCCTGGCAAAGAGATTCAGCATTTTCCTAAAAGTTTGTATTAAGGAAAAGACCAAATTCTAGAAGAAAGTGCATCAGGGAAGTACATTAACACCGTGTCTGAGAAATTTGATTTTGACTTTTTTTAAATTCACAAACAAGAGTAGTCGGGTCTTTCCTTACTGAATGGGAGGAGGCAGTGACCTTTCTCTCTATTCCTTATCACTCATCCCACTGAATTCCAGTGGGTAAGGACAATATAAAGACACAGCTGTAAGCAGGAAGAGCCAGGCAGCACGTCTAGTATGTTTAATCTTAATGGCCATTGGTGCCATATCTAGAATTAATTAAAGTAGTGTATTTTGACATGGTCATCAAAAGGTGACTATCCAAATGTAAATTTTGTTTTCTGGGGGGTTTTGTCTTGTTTTTATCAAAATAATATACCTGACACCTATCCTGCCTCTTATTTTACCCCTTACTCCACTCCACTCTGAGACTGTCACTTTGTAATTTTCAGTGTTTTATTTTTTTGTGAACAATAATTATTTTTATTTATTCTAATCCCAGCAGGGACACATACACCTTGAGATAGGTGTATTTTGGTGTCATAGGCATTTAGAGGTAGAAGGGAAAGATCTCAAAAGGGCAACAGATTGATATGTTTTGCTTAATTCATGAAATATTTGTCCACATTATATGTTTTAATTGAATCTGGATTTCAGATATCTCTTGAAAAATCTGCAGATCTGGAATAATCGTTTGGCAATAATCTAGTAGAATAGAGCACTGTAATGGCTACCTTGTTGGGGTGGGTATCTACTTTCTTCTTCTTTTTTTTGAGATAAGTCTCACTCTGCTGCTCAGGCTGGAGTGCAGAGGTGCAACCTGAGCTCACTGCAACCTCTGCCTCCCGGGGTTAAGCAATTCTCCACCTCAGCCTCCCAAATAGCTAGGATTACAGGTGTGTGCCACCACCCGTGGCTAATTTTTTGTATTTTTAGTAGAGACAGGGTTTTACCATTTTGACCAGGCTGATCTTGATCTCCTGACCTCATGATTCACCCAACTCCACCTCCCAAAGTACTGGGATTACAGGCATGAGCCTCTGTGTCCCACTGGGTATCTACTTTCTAGCTCACCACAATTTCCACCATTCCCATCCTGCTTGCTTCACTGATTCCCTTTAACTATTTCATCTCTGTAAGCATTGAGTTTAGTGTAGGCATTGAGTTTAGCATGTGCAGCAATACTTCGCAGCGGGTCTATGTAGGGAACCACTCCGGTGTCCTCACACAGGAGCTGTTTTACAGAAGGAGGCAGACAGAGATGCTAAGGACAAGTTTTACACTCAGCATGATTTTCATGAGGACAGCCCACATAGCTACTATGAAGAAAAAATCATCTTCAAAGTAATTGCCTACATAAAACTTTGTCTGAAAATACACGAGTTTTTTTAATTATGAAAATCAAAATTTAAGAAGGAAAGGTACTTGTATGGCAGTCAAATAGAAATTATTGGCCAAAAAGCAGAGTAGTAATAAACTCCAGTTTAGAAGTTTTAACTTTTAAATAAAATTAGTTCTGGCAAAGAAGAAAAATGGGTAATTTAAGAAAAGTGTGTGACAAAAGAAAGTAAGATTTTACTAGAATAGATGATTATGGGCTTAAGAATAGAAATTTAGACCTAGAAACATATGCAATAGCCATTTAAACCATTTACGAAGTGATTTTATACTTTTACCATCATTAGTCAAAGCACCAAGCAATGACTAAAACACCCAGCACAAAACCATCATATTACAATTCTGAAATGTTATATTGAAGTATTAGCACACCTTTAAGGGAACTGTAAGTATAAACATTTAAAATGAGTTCGCTTGTGAGGACACTTCAAATGATAGGAAACAATTTACACTTGGGTTTGAAAAATGACTCAATTCCAAGGTCATTTTATATTCTCTCTGTAGCCTGGGAGAATCCAGGGGGATTTGGTGAGCCTGCTCAATTACAGTTGCCCTTCTCTTTTCCCCCGACCCTATGAAGGCACTCTCTCAAGTTATACTTTATGAGAACAGGTAATTTTTGCAATGTGCTTTATTCTCTCACTGCCAATGTCAAGCCTCAAAGGCAGTAGATTACAAATTGCATGACTCAAATCTGGGACAGAAATGGCTGGGCGAAACCTGGGAGGCATAGGTAGATCCTGTAAGACAGTGAACGCTAAGATGAAGTCTGGGATCCGGAGAAAAATTCTGAATGAGGGTCTGGAAGAGCTAAACAATAGATCAGAACCAAATAGGCAAGCAAGGATGAGCCTTTAGAAAATGAATGCTAACATCCAATACTGAGTTCTTACCATTTGCTGGGCACTATTCTACACTCTTTGCATGCATTAATTCATTTAAGCCTCAATACTAATAAGTTCTGTTATTAGCAAACTGGGGCCCAAAAATATTAGATAACTTGTCCAAGCTCAGACATGACTGGAGGTGATAAAGACAGGATTTGAACCTAGTACGTACTGGATTTAGCACGTCTGCATGTTCCTACTGTAATGTACAGTCTCACTGGACAGCCGGGCAAGCAGAGGCTGGCAGAGTCATGCTGCAGAACATTCTGTGATGATGAAAATGTTCTACACCTGCCCTGCCCAATATAGTAGCCAATGACCCTTGAAATGTCACTACTGTGCACTTGAAATGTGGTAGGGCGATTAGGTAAATTAGGTAGTATGAGGAACTGCATTTTTACATTTCCATTTTATTTTAAATTTACTTTTAAATTTTTTCATGTGGGCAGTTGTTATCAAGTTGATTGGACAGGGAGTGGAGAGGCCAGGTGCACTCCTCATCAGGAACTACGAGAACACAAACAGTGGTCCTCAAAAGGAAGGCTGATATTTGGAAAGCCAAAGCCATCTTTCTGATCAAATAAAACTCCCATTCAAAATCCCCCAAAGGCTCTCTACTGCTTGCATATAAACAATGAAGACTATCCTTCACCTACCGTTCTGTACCCCAGCTGCTGCTCTTCAGCCCTTGGACACACCCCCAAACTACACACTACTCTTCTTGCAGTCACGATGCAATCACTCTTCCCTTCACCTACTCCAGACCTCCTCTTCTCAACCTCAGCATCTCCACTTTCAAAGCCCAACTTCAGAGTCACCTCCTCAAGAAAACTTCCCTCCAAACTGAGTGTGTTGACAATGCTTCTCTACTTCCCCAGATCTGCCTGGCCTTTTTTCGCAGACCTCCTTCAGACATATATTGCAATGCTTGCTATTTGGAATCTCCCCCTCAGAGGATGTAACCTCCTTGGGGACAGGGACTCTGTTTTTCATTTTTTAATCCTCAGTTTCTGATCTGCCATTTGGGCCATAGTAGATATTCCAGAAATGCCCATTAAATGACAGATTGAAGATCTGCCATCTACAAGGTGAGCGGAAGAGCCCCCGTAAGAAGTCTCTGGAGAGCTGAGGTTGTTCTTGACTTGTATTATTGCTTCCTGGATCACTGCTAGGAGATTGAAGGTCACAGAAAAACTTACTGTTGGGAGGATCAGCAGCTTCTGACAGGCACAGTCTGATATTTATTTTCTTTATATCTCATTTCATATTTAGATAGCACCTTACCGATATTATCTCTCTAATCTTTCCATTAGGAAAGTGAGAAGAGAGGAGTGAAAATGACTTGTTCAAGGTTATGAAAGGCAGAGCAGTAACAGAAACGACTTTAACACTTTCCAACTAATCCAAGGCCCTACGTGTGTAGGATTTAGGATGTGCTACATTAGCACTTAAAAAATAACATGCTAGAGAGTAATTATGAGTTGGCCCTGTGCCTTGGTCCTATACCTGGGATGCCCAAAGGGATCATACGTGCCTGCCAATTTTGTAAAGATCGGTGCACGATAGAGTTTAACAATGTGGCAGTGGACAGATGGGAAAGCAGGGGTGGGAGATGGGGTGGGGGGATAGAGAACAGCCTTGAGACCACGACTACCACAGAGATGAAGGCAGTGCGAAGAGTGAGCTCTAATGCCATGGGGAAGGACAAAGGCAGGGTCAGCAAAGACCTGGAAAGAAGACGATAAAATAAGTCATAGTAACAGAACGAACAACAGAATCAATAAATTCTGAAACTACAAGTACAGTTATTTCTTCAGTACTTATTATGTAAGGGTAAATAATGTGTTGATTTTGATTTTGATTCAAATTCTAAAGGCAAGTATTGTCCACTTTCTGGATGTGAAAACTGAGGTTGAGAGAGGTTAAGGAAGTTCACGCATGAGTGAAATGCATGAGAAAGTAGGTGAGAGAGATGGGGTGTGGGGACAGAGAACAGTGCGAGACCGTGGTGGGCGACCACAGGAACCAAGGCAGTGAGAGGAGAAAACTCTAGCACCACAGGGCAAGGCAAGGGTGATGTCACTGAAGCCCTGTAGAGAAGATGATAAGTGATCGTAGTACAATGAACAATGAATCAATAAAGCCTAGAAATACATTTACAGTTCTTTAGTACTCATTATGTAAGGGCATATAATGTGTTGCTCTTAATTTTCTCTCAAATTCTAAAGGCAAGCATTATCATGTCCATTTTCTGGATGTGAAAATTGAGGTTCAGAGAAATTTAAGCAAGTTCAGTGTACACAGTTTTTAGATGGCATGATTTGGTGCTGAGCCTACTTTGTTTTCTTCTATGCAAAAGTGCCAGGAGAGGCTCTGTTGCCTCGGATCATTCAGGAACTACCATCTACTGGGCCCATTACAAGTAAAGCAAACATTCATTTTTAGTGAAAACCAGGCTCCTGTGCACATAACCTCTTCCCCCTTTGTAGAACTAGTCCAGCCCTCCAAGAAGTTTCAGCAAATCTAATTAGCGCATCTCAGGATGCCGGAATCCCAAATGACTATAATATTGGCTTCATAATGTTGTTTTCTGCTCTCTTCAGAGACTTTCTTTTCCAAAGGAAGTGTTTAAGTTACAGCAAAGTGGTGAAAAACTTATTCCTTGAGAACCTACGTAAAGCTTTTGTCTAGAAAATACATCATTGTTTGACAGATATAAGTATCTCTAATTAAAAGTGTCAAGAAGGGACTCTAAAAAAGGGTGAAACTGTTTTTTCCACAATGAAACACTTCTTCTCACTGCCACATGTGTCCATTTATCCCCCCCATCAAAAGAAGCTTGTGTTTACTGAGAAAAAGACAGAAGCCCTGTTAGAACCTGTGCAGTCCTGCTAACGATAGAGATGACGTGGCTGGGCATGGTGGCTCACGCCTGTAGCATTTTGAGAGGCTGAGGCGGGTGGATCACCTGAGGTCAGGAGTTTGGGACCAGCCTGGCCAACATGGTGAAACCCCATCTCTACCAAAAATGCAAAAAGTAGCCACGCATGGTGGCACACACCTGCAATCCTAGCTTACTTGAAAGGCTGAGGCGGGAGAATCGCTTGAACCCGGGAGGTGGAAGTTGCAGTGAGCTGAGATCACATCACTGTACTTCGGCCTGAACAACAAGAGGGAAAGTCTGTCTAAAAAAGAAAAAAAAAAAAAAAAAATAGAAACAAAGCACTAGCACTGGAATTGGAGATTTTTCTGGCATCCACATTTCCATTCACTTTCAACCCCAAATTCTATTCATTGATTCTTCTTCAGGAACAAAGGAAAAGAAAACTGAGGAAAATGTTAAAAGTCCACACATGTGATCTCATTTTATAGTCTTTTTTTTTTTTTTTGAGACGGAGTTTCACTCTTGTTACCCAGGCTGGAGTGCAATGGCGCGATCTCGGCTCACTGCAACCCCCGCCTCCTGGGTTCAGGCAATTCTCCTGCCTCAGCCTCCTGAGTAGCTGGGATTACAGGCACGCACCACCATACCCAGCTAATTTTTTGTATTTTTAATAGAGACGGGGTTTCACCATGTGGACCAGGATGGTCTCGATCTCTTGACCTCGTGATCCACCCGCCTTGGCCTCCCAAAGTGCTGGGATTACAGGCTTGAGCCACCGCGCCCGGCCCTATAGTCATATTTTTTATTCCCACTGAATACTCAGAAAACTGAGGCTCAAAGAAGAGATCAAAGTTCATAGAGATAGTATATAAAAGAAGGAAATCTCCGACCCAGTTCTTTTCTTGGTCTTAGAGAAGAAAATGGGTGAAGGAAATGAAGGATCTATGGCAAAATAAATAGCAGAATTTTATAACTTAGACTTAATGTTTGACTCAATTCCAGTATTTTATCAGAATTTTCAGCCTTTGTTTCTCCTCTTTTCAACAAAGTTGTGAAGAAACAAGCCAGGACATTTGGGTTGGCCTCTGTATTCCAAGCTCTCTTATCTTTCCCCAACTACATGCACAGAAAACCACACCTCGTTATTCCATGATCTAGCTCCTTGCTACTCAAAAGTGCAGTTCAATAAGGCAGCAGCACTAGCATGACCCGGGGACATGTGAGAAATGCAGAATCTCAGGCCCCACCCAAAACCATGATATTCAACAAGATCACCCCTATACATGTTAACATCTGAAAAGCACACTTTCCTAATCTCTCTTTAGCACGGATGCTTCTTATAGGAGACTAATTCTATACTCCACGTTTTGTTTGTTTGGTTTTTTTTTTTTTTTTTTTTTTTTTTGAGACAGGGTCTCACTCTGTCACCCAGGCTGGAGTGCAGTGATGCCATCACTGCTCACTGCAGCCTCAACTTCCTGGGCTCAAGTGATCCTCCCACCTCAGCCTCCTGAAGAGCTGGGACTACAGGCATGCCTCACCACACTCAGCTAATTTTTGTATTTTTTTGTAAAGACAGGAAGTCATTTTTTGCCATATTGAACAGTCTGGTTTAGAACCTGGGCTCAAGTTACCCACCTGCCTCAGTCTCCCAAAGTGCTAGGATTACAAGTGTGAGTCACCTCACCCAACTTATACCCTGCTTTTTTCTATCCTGGGTTATGAGCAGTGGAAATACTCTCTGCTGTGGTATGAGCTGGCTAAATATAGGCTTCTCCCCAGTTAGCTCCATTAAAAATCCCATGGCACTACAAGGTCTTTGAAGAATAATACTGTTGACATTTTAGCAGGCCAGTGAGGGAATATTTTCTTTTGAATCTTGTTTCTGTTTCTAATGGAAACCATGTCAGCTATGGCCTCTTCTCCTTAAGCCCGTCGACATTACTGCCTTCATCCTCTTTTTGTGACACGGTGTAAATAACACCATGCTCAGGTTGATGTGCAGCTCACGATTGTTGAGCTATGCAAAGGCTACACTTCAGGACTAGCTCAGCCACTGCATAGCTCAATGAGCTGCTCACAACAACCCGCTTTGATCTCTGTTTCCACCTTTATAAGATAGGGGTGTTAAGTGAGGAAACAATTTTTCAAGTGTCTCTCACAGAATATTCATAGAGATCCACACATACACACACACACACACACAGACACACACACACAAGGGCATGCATACACACACAGACTCACTTTGTGCAGGCTCACTTTTTGAGAAATCCCTCTTTCGAAAATTTAAAATAAGCTTAAGTATTAAAGGGCCTGAAAAGTCTTTTTTTTTTTTCCATTTTCACACTTTGAGAAATACTAGGCTGGAAGACCTCAAAGGGCTCCTCCAGCTATTACATTCTATTACCGTTCCATCATTCTGCTGTATGTCCTCTCATCACAGAGGATTCTGTTGATTTTTGTCATATTGGTTTTCAAAGTAATTTCAGAATTTATTATCATTATTTGAACCAAATTTTGCTTTAGAGGACAACAGAGTCTCTACTTTCCATACACATGAAGCTGGAGCAATTCCCTGACTTGGTACGAACAACTTTTATTGTACGTGACCCAAATCATCTCTGGCAAAGTGAACTCCCATTTCAAAATATGCTGCTTTCAATTCATTTTGAAGTCTAGATTAAAAGGGATTATGCAGTACTTGTTCAGCTGGAAATACTATTGTTTTGAGGGAGATACACACCAAAGTAGACCTTTGTCTTCCCAGAAATTCTGACAATGCAGATTCTGGCACTATGAAATTACTCTTTTCTTCTTCTTCTTTTTTTCCCCCCAAAATACTTGAGTAGAGGCTCTCCCTTCTTCAGATTATAAATATATTCATTTTTCCCTAAGAGCTGCCACTACATTCACCAGACCAAGCTGCGTCACGGCCTTTCCTTCTTTACCCTAATTATACCTTTTATGACAATAAATATACCATAGCAACAAATGATAAAACATTTTAACCATATTTGATACGTCACTCAATATAGTCCTATTCTTTTGGGGAACAATTTGTTGCTGAGTTTTCTTCCTATTGTTTTTTCTTTTTTCATTTGAAAGCTACAGAAAAAAACCTTTCAATAACTCTGTAGCAATCAATAATTATTCGAAGTGTAGCTTTTCACAACAGGACAGCTGGGTAATAAAGGCTTTCTATAACTTTATGGGCAGCAAAATCATCTGAATTAGGCAGGACCAAACAGTGATAAGGCTAATAAGATTGCTTATTTCAAAGAATAAATAAGTTTTCTGAGTGGGTCAAAAGTCATATTGTGATGATTAGTACTGAGTGTCAACTTGATTAGATTGAAGGATGCAAAGAATTGCTCCTGGGTGTGTCTGAGGGTGTTGCCAAAGGAGATTAACATTTGAGTCAGTGGCCTGGGAGAGGCAGACCCACCCTCAATCTGGCTGGGCACCATCTAATCAGCTGCCAGCCTGGTTAGAATAAAGTAAGCAGAAGAACATGGAAGGACTAGACTAGCCAAGGCTTCTGGCCTCCATCCTTCTCCCATACTGGATACTTCCTGCCCTCGAGCATCAGACTCAAAGTTCTTCAGCTTTTAGACTCTTGGATTTACGTCAGTGGTTTGCCAGGCGCTCTCAGGCCTTTGGCCACAGACTGAAGGCTACACTGTCAGCTTCCCTACTTTTGAGGTTTGGGGACTTGGACTAGCTTCCTGGCTCCTCAGTTTGCATACTTACTACGGTCCATTATGGGACTTCACCTTGTGATCATGTGAGTCATTTCTCCCAACAAACTCCCCGTCATGTATTTATCTATACTATTCCTTCTGTCCCTTTACAGAAAACTGACTAATACACATATCCTCCTCCATCTCAGGTGGACTGCAGAGGGAAGGTGACAGGTATAAGAGTATTTTCTTTTTCCTCTATGAAAGGAATCTAAGGATGAAAGGACAAGGGTCGTATGCCTACGACATTTTCAAAACCTATTTTCCAGCTAGCTGAAAACCTTTTACAGAATTCAGTTGTCTCTCCCTGATACCTCGTGCCTCCACACAGGCATGAATGTATTGACGTGAAAGGGGGGTATTTGAAGGAAGTCTGTCTTGTGATCTCCTGTTAGAGCTCCTGCTTAACGCTGTGTGTGACCAAACCAACCTTTCATCAAAGGAGCCCTTGTCACAAATCTCAGTGATTTCAATCATGAGGTTATTTCTCTTAATTCGAATGCAAGGGTAAACAGAATTTGAAAAAGCTCTTTTAACCCCTTGGAATGCATCTGAGGCTTTGTGTGCCATAGATAGATATGGACAATCTTGGTGTTAATAAAACACTAACTGAAAATTTTCAATTCTAAGCCCATTATTACAGAAGATTGTTCTAACCCATGGTGATTTTATTCCAATAATTCTCATTTAGTTATCACTTTCCATTGATCTAACGTGCTTGCCTACCCTTCATAATAGTCTAGCCTGACAGGACATATTTGTGAAAAACGTCTGATTACCTCCAATAAAGATGTTTCGCTAAAGATTGATTTGATTAATTTATTCCCCCACATTTGCTCCCCCTTAGAACTTGCAGGTCTATAATTTACAAGCTACATCAACTCACCTTCCTAGTGTTACCACTTGAGTCTAGTCATACAGAAGAATAGCTCCAGGTGCTAGAATCATTAACTAAGAATATTAAACCTGTAAATAAGAGCTTCCTGTATGTGTTTTACCAACAAGGAGTCTTTCATATTACCACCAATTAACGCTAAGAAAATTAAACATCATTTATAAACAAGATTAAAGACATCTTTCCTTCCATAACCAATTAAGAAAATCAGAAGGAAAATGTTTTGATTCATGCTCATCATATATGTGTAAATATATCACAGAATGGCTCATATTCAGCAAATATGAAATACCACAACACAAATGGCAAATATTTTGGCATCTGTCTGGCCCTTGAGCTGGCTAACGCGAAGTGTGATATGAACGTGTGTTAGTCCTGCTGTTAAACATTCACTGATCTTAATAAATTAATTGCAAACTATTTTTTTTTAAAAACATAGTGAACTTTCGAAACCCAGAAAAGGAAGCACCTGTTCCAGTCACTCACATTCCACAGAAGATGAGAGAAAAATTAGCACTGAATAGTTGATCCAATGAAAAATAAAAATTGTCTGGCTTTTGGGCAAAATGGCACAGTGGGTTCATACTTCAAGAAATACCCCCTCCCATATGAGCATAACAATAAATTTGTTGATAAAATTTTTAAATGAAAATTAACAAAAGCAAGAGGATCCATTTTCTTGGTCCTGAAACAAAGCAATGATTCCTACTCACATCAGGGAGAATGGTGCCTTGAAACTTCTGGCATCTAGGCTCAGAATCTGTGGGTAATAGAATCAAAAGCAGCCCAGATCTTATAATGGACTAGCACTAGGATTATCATACTAAGCTGAAGGCTTGGGAAAAGTTCCCCCAACCACTCAATTTAGCTAAAATCACCTGCAGAGAAATCTGGCTTAGTAAGATCTGCAGTATCCACCCAAACAGTATTTCATGGGAGCCCTAAGCCACCAAAACAAGATTTGTACTGACCTGAGAATGTATGGGACCAGGTGGAGACAACTACAAAATGACTAGACTGGAATAATCAGGCAGAGCAAGAGAAACAACTTTCATTCAAGATGAGTACTCAAATGAACAATTCAGAGCCACTGATGGAATTCATGCTGAGGAAGGCAGTAATGAGGAGATGGGTTAGTATATCCATTTTCTCCTATGAGCAAGCTGTTAGTCCCTGCCTGGGTAATACTAGCATGCATGCACACCCTGCTAAGGGCGATCTTACTAACTTAAGGGTGTGTGTGTGTGTGCATTGTGTGTATATGAGAAAATATGAAACTATGGAAGCAAATAAAAACACGTGCCACACTCTAAATTACAGTGATAGAAAAATAAACATGGCTAGTTTCAGAGTCACTGAAGAATGATTCAATATGTGGCTTCCCAGAATTCCAAAGTAATTTTCTTTAATATGTAAGTAGACAATAAATGCTCATTGGGTGTATTGAGAAGAGAAGTTTCATCACGTTCGCAGTTATAATTTAGGTCCTAATGAGAGGTAAGTAAACACTGCATTAAGAGATAGATGATTTAAGCTCAGATCCAGTCCAGTTTGCCAGATGAGTGACCTTGGGTAAATCCTGTGGCCGTATTTCAATCTCATTTTCTCATCTGTGAAAATATCTGGCCACCTAGAACATGAGAACAAGAAGCTGGGGATGGTGGCTGTCTCCTGTAATCCCAGCTCTGAGGGAGGCTGAAGCGGGAGGATAGCTTGAGCCCAGGAGTTCGAGACCAGCCTGGGCCAAATAGCAAGATCCTGTTCTACACAAAAAGTGGGGGAAAAAGACAAAAGAGAGAGAGAGAGAGAGAGACTATAACAAGAAATGATCAAAGCACTTCCCCGCTTCATCAAATCTTACAAAATGAAAATATATATATATATTTGCCCATATTAATGCTTCAAAGCAAGACAGAATGTCATTTATTATGCCAGAGATTATGAGGAGTTCCTGAGATTAGAAGCTGATAGACTTACATTAATGAAGCAGAAGCAGAGAGACCACAAACCTAAACATGCTCAAGAGGAGAGGGCTCTTCCAGAAATTCCTGAGATAACTCAAATTCAGAAAAATACATACCAAGAGCAGACCAAACGCACTGGACAATTATCAAAGGAAGAAATGAAAGAACTGCATTTTAGGCTGGGCGCGGTGGCTCACGCCTGTAATCCCAGCACTTTGGGGGGCCGAGGCGCGTGAATCACGAGGTCAAGAGATCGAGACCATCCTGGTCAACATGGTGAAACCCCGTCTCCACTAAAGATACAAAAAATTAGCTGGGCATGGTGGCGCGTGCCTGTAATCCCAGCTACTCAGGAGGCTGAGGCAGGAGAATTGCCCGAACCCAGGAGGTGGAGTTTGTGGTGAGCCGAGATCGCGCCATTGCACTCCTGCCTGGGTAACAAGAGCGAAACTCCGTCTCAAAAAATAAAAATTAAAAATAAAAAAGGAACTGCATTTTAAATAGTTGGATAGTCATATCCTTCCTAAGCCTGCACTATGTACCATGAAACAGTAGTATTTTATCTCTATTTAGACATTAAGGTAATACTTCCTTTTAAAAAAAAATAGTGGACAGTATATTTGGAGAGGGGACCTAAAACGGGTGTTAATTCTAGACAGCACAGCCTGAAGATAGAAGCGTGGTGGCCAATTCAGCATGCTCTGAGCACTAATCCCTGAAATGGGGTCTAGATATAAGAACCCCACAGAGCAGGCCCTAAGAACATGGCCCATGTAACTTATTAGGGGAAATAGGAGTCCCCGTGTGCAGAAGAGAATCTTGTCCTGCACTCTGCCCCACTTCTTCTGTAACAACTTAAGCCCCATTTGCAAAGGCAAGATATTGGAAATAAAAATCTACATCCACTAACGGTGATCCAGATAAATCAAAGGCAAGATAAAATTATAACCCAATATAATGAGAAATGAAGGAAACCAACCACATGAGAGATAAACACAAAATTCATTAAGGAGAAAATCTATCTTCTATGAGGGAAGAATAAAAATGGGACAGAGAAAGATCTAAGAAGCTATCACATTTATAAAAATTTTTAAAGCAGTATTTAGTGCATTTATTTCATACTGTTGAGTACAAAATGACCACAAATTCAGAATCTTAAAACAATATATATTTGTTATCCACCAGTGTATTCTGATATATTCTCATGTTCTCCATGAGTCAGGAGTCCAGGTACAGCTCAGCAGGACTGTCTGCTCAGGATTTCACAAGGTGCATTCAACGTGTCTCCTAGGTTTAACTTTTTTTTTAGATGGAGTCTCATTCTGTCACCCAGGCTGGGATGCAGTGGTGCTATCTCGGCTCACTGCAGCCTCCACCTTCCAGGTTCAAGCGATTCTTCTGTCTCAGCCTCCCAAGTAGTTGAGATTACAGGCACATCCACTGCACCGGGCAAATTTTTGTATTTTTAGTAGAGATGGGGGGTTCACCATGTTGGCCAGGCTAGTCTTGAACTTCTCACCTCAAGTAATTCATTCACCTTGGCCTCCCAAAGTGCTGAGAACACAGGTGTGAGTCACAGCACCCTGAGTGCATCTTAACTAGAGCTCAGAATTCTCTTTCAAGCTCACATGGTTGGTGGCAGAATTCATTTCATTGTAGATGTAGGACCCATCGCAGATTTCTTCTTCAAAGACAGCTTGGAGAGAGTCTTTGCCCTCTTGATTCTGTTTTAAAGAGGTCACCTGATTAGGTCATGCCCACCCAGGAAAATCTTTTAATTAACTTAAAGTCAACTAATTAGGGGCCTGAATTATGCCTACGAAATCCCTTCATCTTTACCATATAATGTAATATAATCATAGGGGTCATATCCCATCATTTTTGTCATATTCACTTAGAGACAAGTTAGGTTTACTCAAGGAAACATATTATACAATGTGTAGGTCATTAGGGGTTGTAGAATTTTGCTTATCACAATAACAAATATGGAACACATAAAATATTAAAATAAAAAGTAAAAACTCAAAAGCCGAATTGTTTAGGAGACTAGATACCTGGAGACTAAATTTAGATCATCACTGAATAGAAATGACATACATCAAAATACACAGATTATAATGAATATATCTTGGCAATATATACCCAACCAAAATTTTCTAGTGCCTCTTTGTAGAGAGTCCTAACCATTTCTCCAGCAAAGACTTTTCTGATTTTTAGTACCATAGATTAATTTTGCCAGCTTTAGAATAAAGGTTTGGAAAGTGAAAAATGTTGCCTTGTTCCTAATCTTATTGAGAAAGGTCCAGTATTTTAACATTAAATACAGTGCTATCTGTAGGTTTTCCACAGATGCCTTTTATCAAGAGTTCCTAGTTCGTTTGGGTTTTAAGTCATAAATAGGCAAATATTGTTAGATGGTTTTTCTCTATCTATTGAGGTAATAGTACACTTTAAAAAATCTTAATAAATTGCAGTAATTAAGTTTTGAATGTTTCACTTGATATTATCTATTCTTTTATAAAATAAATAATATGTTATTGTTAAAAAGAATAGATAATAATATCAAGTGAAAAATAACGTTGCCCACTCTGGAGTGTAGTGTCAGTCACTGCTCACTGCAGCCTTGACCTACTGGGCTTCAGTGATCTTCCTTCCCTGGCCTCCTAAACTGCTGGGATTATTTGTGTGAGCCACTGTGCCCAGCCTATTCTTTTTATATATTGATGGATTTAATTAGTATTCTAAGGGATATTAGGAATATTTTCTTTAATTGTAATGTCTGTCTGGCTTTGGTATTAGAGTTTTGTCAGCCTAATAAAATGAAATAAGAACATTTTCCTCCTCTATTTCCTGAAAAATAAGTTTATGTATAATTTTTGGGTTTTCTTTCTTAAAGGTTTCAGTTCACCATTAAATAATAGGAATTTATTTATAGGGGGTTAATTATAAATTCAACTTTCTGAACAGACATGAGGCTAGTCTGATTTTCTATTTCTTTTAGCATCAATGTTCTTGAAGTGTGTTTTTCCAGGAATGTGTCCATTTAATCTAAATTGACAAATTAAATTGCATGGAAATAGTTCATAATATTTCATTAATTTTTACTACCTAAAAGATTCATATTCATGCATCCTCTTCTATTTCTAGTAATGATCAGTCTAACCAGGGGCTTATTAATTTTATTGATTTGTTCAAATATTCATTTTATTGATTTTTCTCTATGTCTCCATTTTCTGTTTTTTCTCTAGTGTTACCTTTATTATTTCATTTAGTCTATATACTTTGGGTTAATTTGCTTTCATTTATTCTATATACTTTAGGTTAATTTGCTTTGGGGCATGGATTAATTGGCAAAGTTGAGCAAGGTTATGAAAAGTTCTACATTTTGGTGATCACGTGGATAAATGAGTGCATGAGCTTGTCAAAACTCATCAAATTGTATACTTAGAATTTTTGTATTGCAACTGTCTCTAAATTATCCCTTGACAGATCTGAAGACAAATATTGAACTCTAACTGGTAAGTTTACATTTTACAGTAATTAACAATCCTAAAACTGCTTTCCATATATCCTAGACCTGAGCAAATGAATATTTATGTTAAAGATAATTTAAGCCAAGGTTTTTATCACTACAGAAGAAAGTCACAACTGTGGAAAAGAATAAAAACCCTGTAGAGTTAGTTTGAAACTGGAAGTACAATGTCTTTAACTGACTTCCAAATGTTTCCAAAAATAATATTGTGTCTGTCTGTGTGTAAAGAGACAAGGAGCAATAGAAAAATAATAAAGAAAATTATAAACAATAGGTAAAGAATATACCTTGTCCTGTTTTTGGTCTTTTCCTGAAATAAATTTGGATATCATATAAAACTTTAAAAGTTACAAAAAAATAAGTTCTGCTATACAAATGAATATTGACCTATTTAATGATTTAACAGAGAGGTGCGCTCTTAGCTGGTGACTGAATGATGGACTGGCTCTGATGCTTGCCTTAGGTAGGCCTGGCAGTTTTCTGGGATAAAGAGGTAAAGAACAGAAGCACAGGACACATTCTCTGGAAAGAAAACTGTCAAGATATGTTTGCTCTTGAGGGACCCAAAATAGAAATTCTCTTTTCCTTTAAGAATACCTGCTGGAGCGGGTAGGGAGGAGAGATAAAATTAAACATTGGCACAATAATGCTGGAAGCCACTTTAGGAATAACTTCTATAACCTTTCAGTAATTTTCCATTCCCTGGACAAAAAATTTTCTATAATTTCCAGTTCTAAAAACAAATTGTCCTTTTTCTAAGAACTATGCAACATGTTCATTTCCACCTTTTTTCTTTCCTAATTTTAGAACAAAGCAGGCTGTTATTAGGTTGTCTTTTTGCATTTATCATGTAAAAATCCCCTGCCGAAGCCTTTCTTCAAAACTGAAATAAAATAAATGCGGTATATTGTTTTCTTTTTTATTTTCCTTTATCTTTCTTTTTTTTGGTGTGGTATGTGGATGTAAAGGTAAACATTTCAAATTGCCACGATATAATTTAATTCCTCTCCAAGTCTGACAGTGCCTTAATAGCACATTATTCAAGGAACTGCTTAAGGTTCCTGCCTCCATTTAACTTTTTATCTAAGTATTTATCTATTGTACTTTATCCCAGATTTTGTGATGATAAAAAATACACATCACTTCACTTCTGACCTGGTAGGAACCTGCTTATATAATGCCAGGAAAAGAGATTTTCTATTTTCACTTTCAGTCTGACACTCAGGACTCAAGAGCCTATTTGGAATGACTGTCACTTCTGGTAAAATAAACTTGAGCAAAGCTTTAAAGTCAAATACTTTTTTTTAATTAAGTAGATTTCTGTTGGAGGAATAGACTTCTTATTTCTAAAAAAAAAATACATGTAGAAAGCATGATTATTAATTCTGAGATGAATATGTTCTATTTCTAATAGGGCATGTTTTTGGTACTACCAGATGTTAGTATATACTTAATTCAAATCATGAGGTTCAGTTACATCACCAGGAAGGGCTGTTGTATTCTTCCTGTATGTCAGCTATTAATAAAATATGTTTTTAATTTTAAAAATTGCTTGGCTTTGGTGTGGGGCATTACTCTGGGGAGTTGAAAATACGGGAAAGCAAAGCAGCATATTTGGACCACTGAGGTTTTCTAAACACACTAAAATAAATTTCACATAATTTTAGAGCCATTTCCCCTTTATACTTTATGTGGCTTACGATACAGTACTGATTTAAATATACTCATTAATTCTGATGGTGGCATTTTAGTTACAGATATATAACACGTTAATGAACCCAACATCATTTCAAATCTCTGAAAGAAAAGAAGTGTATGTGTGTGTTCATATGTGTGTATATGCATGCATGTGTGTATTTATGCACGGTATGAAAACAAATTCTTTTCTGCAATTCAAAGCCTTTCTGTTCATGACTTGAAATGAAGGGAACGTACCCTATGGGAAGCATTCACCCAATCTGTGCACAAATGTTTTAGCTGTGAAGTAGTGGAGACATATGGAAATCATTTTCCTTACATAAAACATGGCTGAGATAAGTCACACGTAAACAAAGGTTTCCAGAATCTTCAAGAGCCAGAGTAGTTCAGAGTAAAGGTATAGTCCTACTATTCTACTACTTAAATGTCCGTTATCCAAAGAAAAAGAGAAACTTATTTTTTCACTCTTAAAAATAGACTTACTATGAAAGATTATTATTTACTTAAATTATTTTTAAATATGTATAATATTGCTATCATGATACCATTTTATTTTACTGATTTTAAATAGAAGTAAGCGTTATATTTCACATTAAAAAATAGAAGGTAATTTTACATAACTTATAGCCGAGAAGGAATATATTTTTTAAATTACATAGGAAAAAACCTCTAAGGCAGAGAGGGCAAAAGGGTTTCATACTGAAAGCCACTTTTAATCAATTGGTAGTGACTATATGAAACATGGATTGAAAAGGAATCTGAAGTGGTGTCCAGGCTTCAAGGGAATGAGAATCATTATTGATTAATGATGTCTGCCATGGACACTAGACTGGAAAGCTGCAGCACTTCTCTAGTGTATTTACCAAACCGAAGCATGGTGAAATGTTGTCAGCTCTTAAGTACATATTCAAAAATCACGACTCACAAGAAATAGTTACATGCTTATAGACTATTGGTGAGAAAGTAAATTAGTTCAGCTACTGTGGGAAGTGGTTTGGAGATTTCTCAAAGAACTCAGAACTACCTTTCAACACAGCAATTGCATTGCTGGATATATATTCTAAAGAAAATAAATTGTTCCACCAATAAGACACATGAACTTATATGTTCACCACAGTACTATTCACAACAGCAAAGGCATGAAATCAACTTAGATGCCCATCAAAGGTGGATCTGGTAAATAAAATGTGGTGCATGCACACATGGAATACTACGCAGACATAAAAAGAACAAAATCATGTTCTTTGCAGCAACGTGTATGCAGTTGAAAGCCATTATTGAGCAAGGTAATGCAGAAGCAGAAAACAAAATTTGTCATATTTTTACTTATAAATGAAAAGCTAAATATTGAGTACCCATAATGGCAATAACAGACACTGAGGACTATAAGAAGGGAGGGAGGGAGAGGAGCAAGGGTTGAAAAACGAACTCTTGGGTACTATGCTCACTATCTGGGTGACAGGATCATTCATATCCCAAACCTCAGCATCAGGCAATATACCCCATATACAAACATGCACATGTACCCCCAGAATCTAAAATAAAAGTGAAAATTATAAAAAATAAAAAACCAGTTACAGATATTATAAAAAAGAAATATGATTTATAAAAATGAAATAAGCATGAGATCAAAGTGAGACAAGTACCTAGGCTAAACCATACAACTGATATGTACACCTTGGAAGCACCATAAACTTAACCCTTGATTCTCTATGCGCCAACTGAAAGGGAAAAACCAGGGTACATAATTCATAGTGTCCCTAAGACAAAAAAGAATCATTTTCCAGGTGGCTTACACATGTTCTTGATATGAAGATTGACCAATAATTTTGCTCTAATAAATTATAAAGATGAAAGAATGCAATATAGTCAAGAATACCCTTAACAAAAACATAACAATGAACTTAAGAGGCCTGTTTTGATCATGACTTTTCATATAACTTGAGAGCATGCCCCTAAAATAGAATTTAAAATCAGCATTTTTACAAGAACCAACCAAATGTGCTCTGTACTGACCTGGTTAAGTTATAGTTTTAATGTCTAAACCAAGAAATCTTTGAATATTGATTTAGTATGTAGGTAACTACTGAGTGGCTGCAAGCTAAAGACTGTTCACTAGCAAGTATTTGGAATGCATCACTTTCTGTTGCCAAGTATAGATAAATCTGCGTGCATTGAAAGTCAACCTGATTTTTAAAAGGGTGAATTTCAGTCTTGCTTTTGAAGCCCATGGCTGCAGCTAAGAGGCCAGCATTCCTCCTTCCACTAGCAGGGACTACAACATTAAACTTCTACCTTCTCTGTAAAACACCAAGTGTATAACATGTGCCAGTTTTTCTTTCCTTTGGTTTTATTTTCAATCCATTCCTACATCGAATGGAACTTTACTTTTTAAAACAACAGAATATAATACTTTGACATTACAGAAATGTATTATTGAAAAGCCTAGTTGCATAAGGAGAGAGTCACCCAATCAAGGAAGTTAACAAAAGCATTAGCAAGTCCAGGTCGCTTCTCTCCCTAGCCCAGAGCTTTTGAGTTTGGGTTTATGAATCCTCATAGGCCAATTAGCTTAGCTGGTTAGAGCCTGGTGCTAATGATGCTAAGGTCAGAGAGTTGGTCCTCTGGGAGTCAGTGAGCTTTGAGTAGAAAAACGTAGAACAAAATCATTTCCACAGCCAAGTTGTGGACCTTTATCCAAAGCCATCCATGTCTCAAAGCCTCATTCGCACGTGGCTGGCTCAAGGCCACCTTTCACTACCATCTGATTGTCTGATGGTGGGCTACTTCTAAAAAGAAGAAATTTTATGACTTCTGCCTTTTAGTCAAATTAGATATGCTGTTTCCATGCCAAATACACATTGATTTTTCTAAGTTAATTTCTACTCAATTCAACAGAGATAATGAAATCCAGATATAAGAAGGCAAATACTAACATTTATTGAACATCTATTCTGTCAGGCACTTTTGGATACCTTATATACATGAAGTTGCTTACTACTCATATCAGTCCTTCTGGAGGGTGGACATACATGTGCATATAAATAACTGCAACTCTAAAACTGGGTTTTTCAGACAGACTTTAATTTAATTCTCAATCCCTAATAACTATAGTGTTAGGTAACCTTGTGTGAAGAGTTTTTTTGTGTGTGATTAAATGGGAGGTATTAATAATACCTATCTCACATCAGGCAATGTTAAAATTAAGTGGAAAGATACACATTAAATGTTTACCACAATACCTAGAACACAGAAGTATTTGAGAGCGAAGGGAAGAGAAGAGAAATTTGAGTAAACGGTTTTGTCCATGTTCTTGTACCTTTGAGTGAGACAACAACATTTTAATAAAAACACTCAGTAGATTTGTTTTTTTCTGTAGAGGGTAAGATAGTAAATGTTTCTGACCCCCCAACTCCCAACAACTACTTAAGTCTGCCATTGAGGAAAGAAAGCAGCCATAGACGAATGGGCAGGACTGTGCTCCAATACAACTTTACCAAAAAGGGAAGCAGGCCAGATTTGTCCACAGGCTATAGTTTGCCAACCAACTCTTGGTCTAAAAGTGTTTTATGTTCTTTGGTTACATATTAATAACCTATTAAATTTAACTTTGGAAAGTGAAACTTTTCAATTCTGAATGAGCTTTAATGTTGCATTGCTGTTAATTTTCTATTCCTATCTTTCAAAGTTTCTTTGTTTAGCTAATGTAAAGATCAGCTAATTTGACCATGATTACAATGTTTTTAGAAATGAATAAAGAAGTAGGAAAAGAGATAAGTTTAAAATAATTTACCAGGAAAAAGAAATCTCAGCATACATCATTTCTTATATATCAGATTATTGAAAATTAATAAATCAACACAATGGACTTGGATTTTGAAATCAGGTACTTCAGAGTACAGAGTTCATCTTATTTCTAGAAAAAATCATTACTTGTCTACAGGTTATGGAAATCTCTGGAGTTTTCCTGCCACCTAAACTTTCCGAGGCCCAAGCCCTAGTATCTATCCTCTGCAGAATATTCTCAGCATTGTTGGCAAGATTGTAGTTTTGAGTCTGACATTCAAGTCTTTAATCCATTCTGAGCTGATGTTTGTATAAGGGTCCAGTTTCATTCTTCTGCATGTGGATATCCAGTTTTCCCAGAGTCATCTGCTGGAGAAACTGTCTTATCCCCAATGTATGTTCTTGGCACCTTTGTCCAAAATCTGTTGACTACAAAAATATGGGTTTTTTTCTGGGTTCTCTATTCTGTTCCTTTAGTCTCTGTGTGTGTTTTTATGACAGTACCAGACTGTTTTGGTTACTATAGCTTTATAGTATATTTTGAAGTCAGGTAGTATGATGCCTCAAGATTTGTTCTTTTTGCTCAAGCTTGCTATAGCTATTAAAGATTTTTGTGGTTCCACGTGAATTTCAGAAATGCATAGAAATATTTTGATGTATTATCTTAACTGATTTATAACTTCTTTACCCAAAGACATAATTTTTTAATACTATTTTCTTGCCTTGATACAAAGAGTTTCCACTAAAGATAAGAAGTCGTCATTTATTAAATAAAATGTTTCAAAGTCCAATAAATCCTAACACCACTTAACTTAGCATGTGTAAGCCAGGTTTACATCAATTAGAAAAATGGATGATGCTTTACAAAAAGAGGGAAAGCTTGCAAAGAAAGAAGAGGAAAATGCCAGGGCCCTTGTCAATTTTTTGATAAAACATTAAAAAATGAATAATTTTATTTGGTTTCACCTGTTTCAGTTTGGTCTGCCTCTTATATCAAAAACATTTGTTGCCTCTGAGCTCACTGACTGCTCAATGGTTTTTATTTTGTTATTATTATTTTTTTTAGGTCTGGAATACTTTGAAAGAAGAATGTTGGCTAATTCCTAACTTAGACTGCCCTAACAGGGCCACAGGATTCATACAAGAAAAGGTTTTGCCATTTCCTTCTATAAATCTCTGACATCTTCCCAAAACTCAAGTGAAGACTTTATTTTGTGCTATCTGCTACAAACAGCACCATATTTGTATCACTGTGATTTCTGTTCCCTGATGCAAATGGTTGGAAAGAGGTGAGAATGTGGCTATCTCCTCCTCACTGTCTCACAACTACCTGGTGAAGAACATCCACTTTCTTCTCCCTCTCACATATGTTTAGGAGATGCTAGGATAGCTGTCCTTGTTTGTGACAACTTGAATTTCTCAGTATCTAGGAGAAATATTATTTTAAAATAAATCATTCTACTATAAAGACACATACACACATATGTTCATTGCCGCAGCCCTGTGTACAATAGCAAAGACCTGGAACCAACCCAGATGCCCATCAACGATAGACCAGACAAAGAAAATGTGATACATATATACCATGGAATACTATGCAGCCATAAAAAATGATGAGTTTGTGTCCTTTGTAGGAACTTGGGTGAATCTGGAAACCATCATTCTCAGCAAACTGACACAAGAACAGAAAGCCAAACACCACATGTTCTCACTCATAGGTTGGTATTGAGCAATGAGAACACATGGACTCAGGGAGAGGAGCATCACACACTGGGGATGGTGGGGGGTGGGGAGGGAGGGAATGGTGAGGAGGGGTAACATGTGGAGAAATGCCAGATATAGCATGCACCTAAAGTAAAATAAATAAATTTTCCAAACAAGACACAAGAAGGTTTATAATTGCTATATTCATAATTGCCTAAACTGAAAGCAAATGTCTAAACATTTGAGATGTCCTTTACTATCAAAAGTAAACCAAGTCTGGGCAACATGGTGAAACCCCATCTCTACTACTAATACTACTACTAATAATAATACAATACCAGTTTTAGAGACTAATGGCTAAAAAAATTAACATTCAAGATGGGAGTACTTTCTGGCAAGTCCATTCATTCATTCATACATTCATTCATTCATTCATTCATTGTATCTCAATATACATATTCTGTCTCCCCAAACTCAAAAGCTTACTGAGAACATTCCATTTAGCAGACTCTATACCATGACATCTAAGAGGAGTCCCACTAATTGGTTTCCAGTTCCAAAGAGTCAGCACAATTTAATTATACTGAAAATCTGATAAGTGTGACATATAATAAATTTTTTTACCATTTCATGTGCATTGTAAGTATTTTATGGCACTGCCAAAATGCTTTGGCACATTTGCTTACAGATTATTTTAGAAATCAAATTTGTTTGGCATTATTAATATCTAACAAGGAAATACCATTGTTTAAAGGAATTGAATAGCATGTCTCTTCACCTTCAACTCAAAAACAGAAATATGACTTGGGTAGTGAACATTTACAGGAAAGTAACTAACCTGGCTGAGAGAAACATGCTAGATTATTCCAAAATGTCAGCAATGTGGATGGAAAGTGAAATAGGCCTAAGACTTGAAAGACCTTTGACTTCATCCAGTGGAAATTAGACTCCAGGAGAATAAGAATTAAGATTGATGCTTAGGCTTCCTTGAAGCCGTTATGTGTAGTATAGTTGCTTTGGCTTAGCTATTCATACAAGTTAGGAGGATTACTGGAAACCAGTATAATGATATAATGTGCCTAGGCCAATAAGACCATACAATTTTTATTATGATAAACATTGTGGTTGACATTTAAATTGTTTTCTTTTCAAAGCCAACCTTATAATTTAATGTCTTATTTAGTTTACCCAAACGTTGGGAAGTGGGTAGGTTGGACGTTAGTGTTTCTACTTTATATGTAAAGAAACTACTATCTAAGATGGTTCACACCACCTCAGAGAAGTGGACAGTAACAAGAGTTACATTTCAACCATTAAATCTTCCAAATTTAATTTTTTTAATCAAAAAAGTTGCGCCTTCTTTTTAATAATGCTTAAGGGTGAGTGAGTGCTAATATTTGACTGATGATTCTTGTTCTTCACACAGTTTTTAATATTCACGTGACATTATCACTATATAGAGGCACAAAGACCATGTCGAAGTCCAATATGCTACAAGAGGAAAGTGATTTCCTCATATTTTGAATTTTTCTTTGTCACTTTTAAACTCTGCAGCCACTGTGGATTCTATGGAAATACACAAAGAAGGGAAACCAAACAGGAAGCCCTCTATTTTTTTAATTATCGCAGGAAATTCAGCTCAGGAAGTACAATAAAACCTTGGCCATTCAGAATCCTTAGGGAATAGATCCTTCCAGAAAACCAAGCTTTGGAACTCTCTGAGGACAAATTCCCTTACGTCTTGAAACCAGCTTATTTAATTACTTTGAATTGAAACATTCTGAAATGTACTAGGCATTCCCTGAATGTTAAACTGAATTAGTTCTTTCTCAGTCAGACACTTTAATGCAAATCATTTACTTTATATTACCTAAATGCCCTTAGATTCAACCGAGGAAAGTAAGAACACTTCAAGAATTAATTAAATCACCTAAGTTTGCATGTGTATGTATGTGTATGCCTCCTAATTGTGTTTGCTTTTGGAAGATTTTCTGTCATTTTCCTTGCAATCACCTCTCATTCATTTTTTGACAAACTCTCTTGCCCCGTTTAATTAGCAAAATTGAATATAGATAACCAAGCCTGTTAAAATTGTAAGTTAAGAATAGGCTGCAGGTGGAAAGCTGAGCTCTTCTGTGGAGAGCTAGAAGATGGCTTTATCTCATAGACTCCGTGATACCTCAGTAAAACGAAAAGTAAATAAGTGTTCTTTATTGTACAGTCTGGATCCAACTGGTGTTCTTAGCTATGTAGACATAGTCTAAGACAGAATGGTTTTAACAAATTTAAATATAATGGTTTATAGTAATGGTACAATAGATATGCATGTGTATTCAATGATAATTTGGGTCCTTGGGGTTTTTTAAGAAAATAAGCTCATATTGAAATTTTTCTTGAAATCAAAAGTATCATACTTTTAAAACTACCAAGTTAAATTTCAGCAATTAGTGCACTAATTCAGGAATATCTACTAAATGGTAATTATGTGCAGGCACTACCTTGTGTTCAATGTATAAATAAATTGAGCCACATTGACCTGTGTATTCTTAGCCATTTTTATTAACTAGGCCATTTTTTATTAATAATTTGCTTTCATTAATTTAAGCTGGTATTTAGTTATTCATGCATGTCAGTATTTATTAAGTGCCTCCTATTTGTAGAGACTATGACAGATCTTGAGGAATCAATAACAAACTAAAATAGATACTTCCCTACCTTTTTATGGAGCCAGTGTATTCTTGGTGGAGTGAGACAATCAAATCATCAGCAAACATGTAAAAACACACTGTGGTCAAGACAACGTACAGGAGGTACCGAGGTTCGTGAAAACACATTCCTGACCACTTGACTGGGATGTCAGCTAGCCTTCTGCTGGATAGTCAAAGTTTAAGATAAAAGTGAATGAGTTAACCAGGTATAAGCAAAGACTGTGGGGCAGGGCTGGGACACATGTGAGCTATGCACAGAGAGCTGCATGATTGAAGCTCAGAGACTGAGAGGACACATGAGAGGATGGCCAGATGATAAGGGCCTTATAAATCTTGTAGAACAGATCATCTTAGTAATACTAATTTTAACCTGCATATGGGAACTTATTGAAGTAGTAACTTGTTTACAAAGAGCAATAGCAAGTGCAATAGAACAGAATAGTTGCATATTAAAATATGAATGAATTTTACATGAAATATAAAAGAAGAGAAACATGTATTGAAATGTCCTCTGTGATCCCTTTAATGATTCCTGCATTCTACATGGATGTACCTTGATATGAACTCCTATGCCCATTTCATTCAATATCATGCAATTTCAATTTCTGGTTTATGTTTTTCTGTGTTGTTTCCCATCCAGAAAAGTAATACAAGATAATCTTCAAATTACACTCAGTATCAAATCAAAAAAGGGCTCATCTAGATAGAGCAGAAAGAGATCAAGAGCACCCGACCCTGATTGAAGGGGAAAGACGCCAAAAGGGTATGCCAAATTCAATAATAATATTGAGGCTGGGTGCAGTGGCTCACCCATCTTTCATCTAAGATACTTATTCAGCACTTTGGGAGGCTGAGGCAGGTGGGTCATGGGGTCATGAGTTTGAGATCAGACTGGCCAACATGGTGAAACCCTGTCTCTACTAAAAATACTAAAATTAGCTGGGCACAGTGGCGGACACCTGTAATCCCAGCTACTCAGGAGACAGGCAGGAGAATCACTTGAACTTGGAGGTTGCAGTGAGCTGAGACCACACCACTGCACTCCAGCCTGGACAACAGAGCAAGACTCCACCTCAAAACAAAAAAGAAAAAGGAAGAGTGATATGGAAGTTTCTACAATGGGAGGTTTCAGAAGAAAATGGAGGTCATGGATTATCAGCTCAATTAAACTTTTTGAAAATATTAAAGGCAAATGTTTAATACATGTGTCAGAACCCTTGGGAAAAATATAGTGAGTACATAGAAAGCTAAGATAAAAAAAATTTAGAAGGTAATTATTCCCTTCAGGAAAAGTAAAGAATTGTATAAAAAAAGGAAAGAAAGTTGTGGTATACCTCTTTGTTCAGGAGAGGCCACTTTATGTAAAGATGTGCAACTGGACACAAGAAGAAACTGAAAGTAGGGTGTGTGTATGTGTGTATGATATAAGATAATTAAATCTTCATAAACAGCTTATATACTCAACAGCTTATATACTGATAACACTCACTGTAAAATGTTATTTCAGAATACAGGTTTAATTTACATTATATTACCTTATTATAATACTTAATGCAATTAACTCAAAGAAGTGAAAGTAGTAAGTACAGAAGGGAGAAGAGAGCTGCTGTTTCTGCTAATAAATGTTATAGGAATTTTGACATTTTAAGACATATAAATAAGATTTTTGCATAAACATTAACTTTAAAAACAGGCATAGGCATATCTTTCTCAAATTATTTTAATTTATGTGATCAGTGTAAGCCGAAATTTGGACTAGCATTTAGACAAAATTGTAAAGAAGATAAGTCATTTTAGAAAGAATGTACTGATGTTTTCAAAACTCTGTTCCTTCTGCATTTCTGTTCTTATAATTTCCTTTTTTTTTTTTTCTAGAACAGTTCAGGAATTGCCAATACTACTCTTGAGGACATTTTTTTGAGGTGTGAGTTTAAATGGAAAATATCTGTCTTGAAATTCTGCCAACAGATGACAAGTAGGGAAAGGAATAACTTGCAGCTCCATTATTCTGAAATAGAGGTACAAAGACAGACAGTTCATTGAGGTCAGCTTCAGGATTCAACCTGAAATAGTAAAAAACGACCAGCTCCTTTTGAGCTTAGGAAACATACTTTCAGCACCTGAATGACATGACCTTCCTTGTACTTTAGAAATTATTAACATCTCTGGCTTACAGATGTTTAAAGACCAGGAGATTAAATGAAAAATATCAGAGAAATACTACTAATTATTCCTAATTAGTCTTAAAAGATCCATAAGAGCATACAGTTATTTGAAAGACTGTTTCATCTAAGATACTTATTCAAATTCATGAATATTCTGGAGTAAAGGTCAGTGGTCAAATCCTCATGACTTTTGGCTCTATGATGAAACTGTTTTGCCAAGACAAAAAAAAAAAGTAGTTAGAGACAAAGTGTATATTAAGCAGTTACTTTAAATCCATTTTTTATCATCATTTTTAAAAAATGTTATCAACCAGAATGATTAGGCAATTTTATAAAATAAGAAATTTCAAAGATAAATTGTAATCAAGGTCATCAGTGAAAATTATGGACCTAATTTCCTTGTGTTCCCTAATAATGTTGTGCTTTCCACTAGTCCAAAAATTTTTACAGAAAAAATATTAATATCTACGTGGTAATCTTCTTAAAGCTGAAGGAGTAAGGATGAACCTTGTGTTAGTCAGCAGTCTAGTTGCAAAAACCAGTATCCACTCTGCCTGGTTTAAGCAGAAAAATAATTTATTGTAGGTTATTAGGTGTTCACAAAGTCTACCTGAAGCCAGATAATGAGGCTTAAATGCTCTACATGCTCTGCAGGATAACCTTTGCTGGAAGTTTTGGCTATAAGAGCCAAGACAGCATGATTAGCAAAACCTCATCACATTTTGGAGCTTCTTCAGAGAAAGCAGGGTGGCAACCTCCTTAGGGGCCCTGAGTGGCATGAGTGGATACTGTGTAGGATTAGGCAACAAAAGCTCTGCCACCTCTGTTCCCTAAAAATCGATTTCTTTCAGAAGACGATCTCTGCACACACAGCACCTCACTGTGCTCATGTCTGAACTGAGGTCCTGCCTGGATCATTGTATGGCCGAAGGTTACGTTGTATTGTACACCTGGACCCTGTCTGGGATGTAAAACTCTCACTAGTGCATGGAGGACATGGGCTTCATAACACAAGAATGTCTCCAAACTTGAAAAGACAGACAAGAATGTTCTGGGCAACCATGGCACATGACAAATGTCTACCCTTCAAATGCCACAATAAATATAATTGGTCCAATCCCTAGCTAGTGACAATCAATGCTAGGGAGTAACAAGTAAATCACATTATAAAGCAAGTCAGTGGGAAATTCAGGCATTCAGTCCTGTATTTAACTGAGATGAGACTGTGGTAATCAGATGGCCCAGGGCAATGGAATCTCTCAGGATATCATGTGGATTCTATAATGTGTGATTTTCCATAGAGTTATCATGGAATGAAGATGATGACAATGATGATGGTGGTTTAATAATGATGATAGCTAATGTTTACTAAATGTTTTCTATCTCCTGGGCACAGTGCTGAGTGTTTTAAATTAATGAACAACTCAGTTATTTTATGTAACAAACACATTAGGTTGGAATCATAATTTTCTCATTTTACTATGAGGAAACCAGGGCTTAAAAAAGTCAAGGAATTTACCAAGAGGTAGGTGGAGCTGGAATTTGAACAGAGGCAAATCTAAAGAGCACTGGAATTCTGTAGCTTAAAAGTCTGAGAGTTCACTTCCAGCTCTATCACTACCATAATATTTTTTGTCCTCTGAGTGTTGGTTTCTCTGGAATGTGATAACTGGAACTCCTGTCCTCCCTCTTTTACCTGGTTATTTTGAACATCAAATATACTAAATAAACTTCAAATTGTTATTAATATGTAAGGTCTTATAACCAGTCATTCAGAAATGCTTTTTCGAATCTTGGTTGCTGTTATGTGTTTAATATTGTGTTATAAGCATTTGCTTGTTTGTTCTCTAGCTTCCATATTCCCTCCTTCAGGTAACAATTTCTTTTTGGAGAAATTTCATTCTACCCATTTCCTGCCACAGAGTATGGATAGAAATGTTCTTTCCCTCAGCTTCAGGAACAGGTCCAGATTGACTCCAGTCAATATTTATGTCTGATTCTACTGACCTCAGTGATTGGCTCACAGGGAAGCATGCCACCCAATGAGAATAACATGATTATAGGAGATGTTTGCAAGTTTCTGGAAATGAGGGTCTGCCCTTTTACAAAAGCTACCAGAAGAGATCTTTCTCTTTCTTTAAGTAGCATAAAATGAATCTCCATGATCTGGAGTTTTCTGTTTTCATGAGAAGAGAGCTGGGGCTGGCAGGGAGCCATCCTGTAAAGACTGAGGAAAGGACCAATCAAAGGACAGCAGGACAGAGAGGGGACAGTTGGGACCCTGGCAACAACACCTGAGTCATGGATCTCACATAGCTGGAATGCATACCTTCCAATGGACATTTTGGTTACATGGACCAGTACATGTCTTTGTTGTCTTGTCTAGCTTAAATTAGATTTTATGTAACTTTTACAACATAGTATTGCATAAGCTTTTCAAAATAGTATTTTGTCCTGTCAAAAAATAGCAATTATCCTTCAACTCCTGTTAACATTTTCCCATTTGAAAGATCCCATTTAAATAAATATCTAAACAACTCAGCAGTAACAATGGCCTACATAGTGATGAAGATCCTCCACAATCTTATGATTCCATGTATAAACAGTGCAATTCCCATCTTCTCCTACTACATTCAAATCAAAATAGTGAAGCTGGAAGGAATCATTTAGCACAAATCCCTCATTATACAAATGGAGAAGCTAAGATTCATAGTGAATGACTTGCCTGACCTCAGCTAATTATTTCCAAACCTAGGGCTAGATTCCAGGTATTCTGATCTTTTTTTCTTCTTCTTCTTATTTTTGGCTTATTAGTTCATAACAAAGAGAGTGCTGGATCCTCCTTCTGTTGCCTTCGGATTAGAGCCTATGGCAGAAATTTTTGAATCCTTTCAGTATTAAGAGATAGTTATCCTGAAGATGGATTCGATTTGGGGGAACAATCAGAAATCACTTAGGGCCAAGTTCAGTAAACAAGGTGGGTAATCATACCAAGTAATTTATGTATTGGTCCAAAAATGGTGTAACATTGAAGTAATTAGGCTGATTTTTTTAAGCCAGCTATGATGTCATTATAAACCAGTTATTATATCATTATATTAAAATGGAAATTCCTTTGACATTCATTTTGGAGTTATATTATTCACAATTTGATTGTCTTGTTCCTTGGATTTTAAGGGAGGCCCTGCTAATATTACTAGTTAAAATAACAACAACAATATAGAATTTTTCTCGCTTAAGTAGATATAAATGAGAAAGAAAATAAATAATGCAATTTAATTTAACTATACTTTGTATAATTTGTTTGATGCTTACATATCAAGCACTAAAGCAGACCTTGATATAAAGAAAAGAAATACATGACACTGAATATTTACTCTAAACTTCCTATCTTAATGATGAGAAGTTGAGACTCAGAAAGGTTAAGTAAGCTTAGTAAAGATTCTTGATTCCCAGACCAGCTACATTGGTAAAGAACCAACCTGTATTAACATCCCACTCCTGATATATAAACTCAAAATAAAAGCAGTCTTTAGCCAGCATAGATAGTGAACTGGCCCCCAAAATCAACAATGCACACTTACAAGCATGATCCAGAATGTATAAAATTATAGTTCTATTTATTTCAGGAAATACAATAGAAATGTTAATACAGAACGGGGAAGATGGGGAAAATGATATCACCTAGAAATCATGAAGATAATGGAAATCAGAAAATATGCAAAAAAGAATACGGAAGCTTGAAAAGTTGAGTGGAACAAAAGATCAATATCAGTATTAGTTGAGCAAAGCAATGAAGGAGAAGACTTTTTAAACAGGGTACTGAGAAAGAGAGAAAGATTTTCCAAAAAACTGGGGAAAAAATAGCCAGTAATTCTGAATTCTTGTTTATGATTTCACATTTACTAAGCAATTGATATTCATTTGGTTGCATAATAGGTTTCCACTATAAAATCTTTGAAGGTGGCCTTCCAGGTACCAGTTTTACAATAATAACTCCTCCCATTGTACAACTTCTCTGGATCCTGCCAGAGACCTGGGCCTTAGGCTTATGAGACTGGTTCCCTAGGGAGCAGCCCTGTTGTAGATTGAGGAATTGGCATTCTAACCTGGCATAAGCATACCTGTGGGGTTGATATTCATGTTCAGCTGAACAGTACACCTGGGTGTCCAGATCTAGGGACAGAAGTGAGCTTTGTTAAAATGATTTTAACAAGGCAGAGCATGTTAAGTTTTTCTAAATCGTTATGGACACAACTATCTTAAACTAAAATTGTAATCTTTGTGTACGATGGCAAGCTTAGGTTGCATCTCTTGGCTTTGAATATTTTACAAGAAAGATAGAATAAGTACTCCAGAAAAGAGGAGGGAAAAGGTGGCTTCCATGTATATGGAATATGGAAATGTGCACGGTAGGTTATATTAACAAACACACACCTATGATACATTGAGGATGATGAATGTTTGATGGTCAGATAGCTGTGTATCCCCCCTTACTTTCCCTTTTTCCTTCCTCCCAGTATATGTCAGTAAACTCACAAACGTGCAGTGACTTGAAAAATCACATGAACTATTAACTAAGCCAGACCCTTCATGCATATCTCACAGGAGATGTGATATGATGATATTGAAGATACATAAGACTGATATTCAGTAGTTATGCACAAGTGTGGGTCTACTAAGACAAAGAGGTGGTTTAGCTATTTTAATAACACCCCGGGTCTGGGCAGACTGAAAAGTTCCCTAAAGTGATTCTGATATGCTCCTTTACCTTAGGAGAGGCTCCTAGAGGACAGGACTCTGACTTAGTACAGAAATAAAATAGTCAGTAGGTCATGTGGCACCTATTGTTGTGGTGTGATATTTAAAGTCAGGCATGTTGCGAGGTGGGTGGGTCACTTGAGGCCAGGAGTTCCAGAGCAGACTGGCCAACACGGTAAAACCCAGTCTTCACTAAAAATACAAAAATTAGCCAAGCATGGTGGCAGGCATCTGCAATCCCAGCTACTCGAGAGGCTGAGGCAGGAGAATCACTTGAACCTGGGAGGTGGAGGTTGTAGTGAGCCAAGATTGGAACACTGCGCACCAACCTGGGCGAGGCTCCATCAAAAAAAAAAAAAAATGGTGAGGCATGTTGGTTTTAAAATATAAACTACACACTATGAATTTGGAGTAATAATTACTGTGAAGCTCAGTTTTCTCATCTATCAAATGGTTATAATGAGGCATATGACAGAGGACCTTGTGACTATTAAGTAACACTGTGTGTAAAATGACCAAAATAGGGCTATTTAATAAACGTTAAACATAAAAAGCTTATTCTTAACCTCCCTAATGATTGAAAAAAAATTACAGCATTAATAGGAATTTTTGGAGGTGTCGCTATCAGAGGGTTGGGATGACGTTGACTTCTCAGTGTAAGAATAATTTTCCCATTTACACATTTAACTATCAATATCTAAAACTTCCATCAGACAGGTTGTGTTTCTCCTGTGTATCATGCTTAGAATAACAAAGCTTAAAATGTCTCAATTACTTCCTTTATTTAAGTGTGAGAAACGGGGGAGTAGGAATGCAGGGTGGAGCTATGTAAAGTCATCTTCCACTGACTCAATTAAAAGTATCCTTGCAAAACAACAACAAGTTCATAACACTTTGCTGGTACATAAGCATCTTTTGTGTCAAAGTCTACCTCTGAGGTATCTGCAGCACTAAAGTCGTCCCCCTGCTTTTAGCATAGACTAGAACAAGGATTGAAATCAAATAATATCAACAGTTGATTTCATATATTAAAAATGTGCCTATTATATTATTTAGTTCAGACAAAGAAACATTCCTCTCTAAGGAAAATGGTTATGGGATTTTCAGACATATGGGAGTAAATTTAACCTCAGTTGTCTTTTAAAATGTAATCTGAGGAAAGAAAATTGTAAGACTTTTGTTTATCTTTAAATGTAATTTTCTTAGTTTCTCTGCCACCATAAAAGATTTTCAGTACCAATCCCTATCTTATACAATGTGTGTCTAAGAAAAGAGTGATAATTACCAATTCTATTTTATGAGGTTATACCATGAAGGCCAATGGGACAAGAAGAGTATATTAACATAACTTTGGGTCAGTGCAGTGGCTCACGCCTGTAATCCCAGCACTTTAGGAGGCCAAGGCTGGCGGATCGCCGGAGCCCGGAAATTTGAGACCAACCTGAGCAACATAGAGAAACCCCATCTCTCCAAAAAATACAAAAATTAGGCGAGTGGTGGTGCAAACCTGTAGTCCCAGCTACTCCAAAGGCTGCCGAGGGAGGATTGCTTGAGCCTGGGAGGTTGAGGCTACTGTGAGCCATGAGCCTGCTGCTGCACTCTAGCCTGGGCAACAGAGCAAGACCCTGTCTCATTTTTTTTTTAAGTTATAAATATATTTACTTTTAAAAATCTGCAAACATACCTTTGGAAGTTGTTTCTGCCAAGGTCCCCTTAGGAAGACAGACAATTTATAACAGAGATGATTAACAAATTTGTTTAATGTCTTAAGACTGTGAAGCAACTGAGAGGTTAGCAATAGCAGATAGCCAATACCAGCCCTAGAGCAAAAGGTACAAAGACAAAAAGTGGTTTTACTGGACCCCAGGAATGTGCGCAGGACCACATAGACAAGGCAGGAAGGATGGTGAGTTGTCTCGTCGGATCTGAGAACCATATTAGAGAAAAGTCTTAGGAAATGGAGCTAGAGAGGTGACGTGGCTACCACTAGACACTCAATCTGGACAGGAAGGAGAAGTGTTTCCATTTTTCCACCCTTCACTTCACAACTAGTGCTTCTCTTGACCAGACCTACTCAGAAGCCAGTACTCAATAAAGAATAGAAAATGTAGGCCAGGAGCAGTGAATCACGCTTGTAATCCCAGCGGATTGGGAGGCTGAGGGGCATGGACTGCTTGAGTTCAGGAGCTCAAGGCCAGCCTGGGCAACATGGCAAAGCCCCGTCTCAAAAACAAAAAAACAAAAATTAGCCAGGTATGGTGGCATGTGCCTATAGTCCTAGGTAATTGGGAAGCTGAGGTGGGAGGATCACTTGAGCCCAGGAGGTGGAGGTTGCAGTGAGCTATGATTGTGCCACTGCATTTCAGCCTGGGTGACAGGGACAGACCCTTTCTCAAAAAAAAATGTTTCCTGTAATACACAACAAAGCAGAAGGAATAGATCGGACAGTGAAGACGTAAATAACTGAAATTATGAATATCAATGCAAAAACTCTCAATATAATATGTGTAGTTAATCTAGCAAGGTATTTTAAAACATTATAATCAAATCACTTTATTAAAGAGTGCTACAGTTATTTCACATCACAAAACCAATAAATTTCATCAGAAACAGAGGAAGAGTAAAAAACTATGCATGCAGAAGTCATTCAATAAAATTCCTGACAAACTAGGTATAAAAAGGAACATTCTTGGCCGGGCGCAGGCACGGTGGCTCAAGCCTGTAATCCCAGCACTTTGGGAGGCCAAGGCGGGTGGATCACGAGGTCAAGAGATCAAGACCATCCTGGTCAACATGGTGAAACCCTGTCTCTACTAAAGATACAAAAAATTAGCTGGGCATGGTGGCACGTGCCTGTAGTCCCAGCTACTCGGGAGGCTGAGGCAGGAGAATTGCCTGAACCCAGGAGGCGGAGGTTGCGGTGAGCGGAGATCACGCCATTGCACTCCAGCCTGGGTAAAAAGAGCGAAACTCCATCTTAAAAAAAAAAAAGAACATTTTTAACCTGATGAAGAGTACCAACTATAACCTGATGAAGAGTACCAACTAAACCTAAAACAAGCATCATAAATTATTAATGATGTAATTTTCAAAGATCTTCCATTCAGTCAGGAATATTATAAAGATGTCCTCTATTTCCCATTTATTCAGGGTTATAAAACGGACTCTAATAACTTTTTAAGAAAGTAAAGGAGCATATGATTTTAAAAGAAAGAGGTATTACAATTTACAGATGTGAAAACCTAGAGATTCTACAGATAAACTAGTTAGAAAGTTCGGCACATTTACATAATACTGATAAAGATGAAATTTAGTCTTGCTATCAATAAGTGACTGAAAAACAAAATGTCAAAGCAGAAATTCATAATAGCCATGAAAACTGTAAAATATCTAGAAGTTAGTTATCAAAACTATACGAGTATTTTAGGCAGAAAATTTTTAAAGTTGCCATAAAATGAGACCTCAGTAAATGTCTGCATATTCCATTTTCATGGAAGGAAAAATTCAACAAGGTATCGATTCTCCACCAAACCCAATGCAATTCAAAATCTATAATGAATATAATTCTTCAATAGATTAGCAAAAGAATTCTAAAATTTACATGAAGATAGAAATTAATAAGAATATACAGACTAGAAGAAGATGGGGAAAACTTGTCCTTTCAGATACCAACACTTACTATGCTTTAGTAATTAAGAATACACAGTATTGGAACAACGACAGTCAAATAAGTAAGACAAAATAGATGGTCCCCAAATAAGTGCTAAATGCTATCATGTACAATAGGGAAGAAATTGCTAAATTCGGAAAATGAAATGGACTAGTCAATAAATGTTCTTGGGACAACTGGCTTTCCATATGGAAGAAAATATAATTATGTCCCCTCTTCATATCATGCATGAAATTAAACTCCAGATGGATTAAAAAATAAACAATAAAAAAAATTAGAATTTCAGTTATTAAAAGAAACTGCCAAATAATATACTAATTTTTTACACCTTGAGCATACTGCATTTCCCTAGCTCACTTCACTTCGGTCTCTGCTAAAATGCCAACTCCTTGGTCAAGTTTTTCATGAAGAATTCATCTATGGCTATGCACCCTAAATGACTATATATATATATTTAGTCATATGTGTATATATATATATATATATATATATATATATATATATATATAGTCATTTAGGGTGCATAGCCATTTGTGGAAATGCTTCATATACTTTCTGATTTCAAATCACTTGCATTACAAAGGTCTTCTCTCATTTGTTGCTTACTTTTTAAATTTATTCATGGTATAGTTTCTAATACTAAAATTTTATATCTTGATATAGTCAAGTTTATCACATTTTACTTTATGATTTCTAGTTTCAATGATTTCTTTAAGAAATATCTTTCCCCTTTTTCACATTATTCATTCAAAAATAGTTTTTGAACATCTATTATGCTACAGGCATTCTTCAAGGCACTGAAGAATATAGTGGTTAGAATGCATTAGGAAAGATAGGCAAGATACAGATAACCTTATCCATAGCAAATTTGACTATATATATATATATATATATATATTTAGTCATATATATATATATAGTCATTTAATTCTTCCAAATTATTGAAGACATGTTATATCTAGTCAACTGTATTAGTCTGTTCTTATGCTGCCAATAAAGACTGAGTAATTTATAAAGAAAAAGAGGTTTAATTGACTCACACTTTCATGTGGCTGGGGAGGCCTCATAATCATGGTGAAGGCAAGGAGAAGCAAGGCACATCTTACATGGTGGCTGGCAAAAAAAAGCATGTGCAGGGAGACTCCCTTTTATAAAATCATCAGATCTCCTGAGACTTATTCACTATCACAAGAACAACATGGGAAAGACCTGTCTCCATGGTTCAATGACCTCCCACCAAGTCCTGCCCATAATGAATGGGAATTATAGGAGCTACAATTCAAAATGAAATTTGGATGGAGACACAGCCAAACCATATGATTGACATTAAGATTCCTACTTTATCAATAAGGAAACTGAGGCACAGAAAAGATAATCAGTAACTGTCCTCAGCTAATAAGTGGCAGAGCCAGGATGCAAACCCAGGCAATCCAGCTGCAAAGGCTGTGACTTTAACTTTGTTGCTATTTTGTCCCTTCTGTTTTATTTTTCTTTATAGTAGTTATCAATACCTGAGATTAAATTTGCTATGGATAAGGTTATCTGTATCTTGCCTATCTTTCCTAATGCATTCTAACCACTATATTCTTCAGTGCCTAGAAGAATGCCTGTAGCATAAGAGATGTTCAAAAACTATTTTTGAATGAATAGTGTGAAAAAGGGGAAAGAGATTTCTTAAAGAAATCATTGAAACTAGAAATCATAAAGTAAAATGTGATAAACTTGACTATATCAAGATATAAAATTTTAGTATTAGAAACTATACCATGAATAAATTTAAAAAGTAAGCAACAAATGAGAGAAGACCTTTGTAATGCAAGTGATTTGAAATCAGAAAGTATATGAAGCATTTCCACAAATCAATAAGAAGAAAAACATTTAACAGAAAAATGGAAGAAAACAAACTATGAATATACAACTGACAGGAGAGGTAGAAAAGAGTCAATAAACATGAAAATTTGCTTGACCTCTCTAGCAATTAGGGAACTGTAAATAAAAACAGCAATCAGATAATATTCCCCACACTAGAACACTAAAAAAAGCTTGAATAACAGAGTACCAAATATTGGCTACAATGTGGAGACGTGGGAAGTTGCAAAACTGCTGATGGAAGTACAATTTCTTCGAACATATTGAAGAATAACTTAGCAATATCTAGTAAAGTTGAACTTGTACATACCTTATAACCCAAAATTTCCATTTCTTGGTGCATACTTGCCAATACAAATACAGAAAGACACGCAGGTATAATTGAAATTGACTATACATTTTTTGTATAGTTAAAAATTGTGGGAAAAGACAGCTAAAGGTCTCTCAGTATATGAATAAATAAATAAGATATGAACAGTTTATAAGAATACTATACAACAGTTAAAATGAAAAAGCAAGCATATAGAAGAATATGTGCCTAATGAACTGAAATGACAGCTATCAGTTCAGAACAAAATACAAAGACAACTACTGAAGAACTCTGGATATTTATCTAAAGCAAGGAGACTTTGAGAGGACTCAAAACTTGAAGAAGATGATGAGCATAAAATGTGGTCCCTGTGTTTTGGAGGCTGTTCCCTAAAAATCTTACTTTACAGTAAGGTAAAGTCAGTAATACTGGCAACTGCAGTGGTATGGGCAGCTAAAATTCTGGATGAAGCAAGCATGAAAAAAGCTGCCAGGGAGCAAGAAGGACCCCAGCAATGAAGGAGCAACAGAAAAGGAACCCCGGACCATGCATAAACTCACCCTACTTCTAGCTGACCACAGAACTGAGCAGGCACAGGACAAACTGAACATACTAGGAACTGAGGTTTTTACACTGTTAGTGGGAGATTAAATTCAGCCATTGTGAAATGCAGTGTGATGATTCCTCAAAGAGCACAGTTAGAAATACCATTCAACCTAGCAATCCCATTATTGGGTATATACCCCCAGGAATATAAATTGTTTCATCATAAAAACAAATGCCCATGTATGTTCATTGAAGCAATATTCACAATAGCAAAGACATGGAGTCAACCTGTTTCCCGGTTGATGGAATTAACCATGCCCATCAATGGTAGACTGGTCAAAGAAAATGTGATACATATACACCATGGAATAGTATGCAGTCAGAAAAAAAGAACAAGATCATGTCCTTTGCAGCAAAATGGAAGGAGATGGTGTCCATTATCATAAGCAAACTAACACAGGAACAAAAAAAAAAAAAAAAAGAATACCTCATGCTTTCACTTATATGTGAGAGCTAAATAATGAAAACACAGACACTAAGAGGGAAACAACAGATACTAGGGCCTGCTTGAAAGTAAAGACAGGAGAGAGAGGACCAGAAAAAATACCTATTGCATACTATGCATATAGAACCTGGGTGATGAATTTATCTGTACACCATTGTGACACAAGTTTACCTATATTAAAAAAAAAAAACTGCACATGTACCCCTGAACCTAAAATACAAGTTAAAAGAAAAATGAGAGAAAAAGAATCCTTAACTGAGCTCAGGCATGATATCTCAAAATGTGTGTCTACCCAAGTTTATTCTCTTCTAAACAGAGATGTCAATACTTTGGGTAGAACAATGTAATAGAATTGAGTTAACACAGCACAGCATTTTCAAGGTCCTGAATAATATCCCAAAATAAGATTTTTAAAAAGTCAAGAAGATGTGAACTATTCTTAAGGAAAAATGTAGGTAATAGATGCCAACACCAAGATGACCCAGATTCTGAAACTATCAGACAAAGTCTTTAATGCAATGGCTATAATGATGTTCAGTAAGGTAAAGACAAATAAACTTAAAATGAACAAAATACAATAAATTTCAGCAAAAAAATAGAAAATATGAAAAAATCCTAAAGTATACCCAATATTAATTGTATTACCTTTATTACATATAAAATACAACTTTTTTTTTTTTTTTTTTTTTTTGAGACGGAGTTTCGCTCTTGTTACCCAGGCTGGAGTGCAATGGCGCGATCTCGGCTCACCGCAACCTCCACCTGCTGGGTTCAGGCAATTCTCCTGCCTCAGCCTCCTGAGTAGCTGGGATTACAGGCACGCGCTACCATGCCCAGCTAATTTTTTGTATTTTTAGTAGAGATGGGGTTTCACCATGTTGACCAGGATGGTCTCGATCTGTTGACCTCGTGATCCACCCGCCTCGGCCTCCCAAAGTGCTGGGATTACAGGCTTGAGCCACCGCGCCCGGCCTTAAAATACAACTTTTTAATGTATTTTAATAATATTTACTAAATGAACCTACAAAAAAGTGATTAATTTATTAATTGACTTGAAATCGATTGATGAAAAGCATGCAACTTGAATACAGAAGAAAAAAAGAAAAATAATGAAGAGTTTCAGAGAGTTGTGAGCCAAATTCAGAAAGTTTAATATGCAGGGAAATAGAGTCACAGTAGGAGAAGAGAAAATGATACGGGAAAAGAACGCTGGAAATTTTCAATAATTTAAAAAAATCTACCATATGATCCTTGGCATTTTTTAAGAGAAAATGAAAACATGTCTACACAATGACATGTGCATAAATGTTCACAACAGCTATGTTCATGGTGCCCCAAAACTGCAAACAGCCCAGTGTCCATTAACAGGTGAGTGGATAAACAAAATGTGGTCTTTCCATGCACTGGAATACCATTCCTCCATCAAAAGGGAAAACATACTGAAACATACAACATCAATAAATCTCACTATCAATTTGATTAAGGGAGGAAGCTAGACATAAGAAAACACATGTAATATGATTTGATATATACAGAATTCAAACTAATGTATAGTGACCAACAGCAATTCAGTGGTTGCCTTGAGTGAGGGGCAAAAGGAAAAGGAATGAGAAATATTTTTGATGTGATGGGATGTTTTCTAATTTGATTTTGCTGGTGGATTTATGGATGTGTACAACTTATTCAATCGTGCACTTTTGATACAGATCATTTGCATATGTTGGTGCTAAATAAACGGGAAGAAAAATAAATAAATGAGATATACATGTGTGAATACATATAGTCAATATATAATCTAGTTCTTAATATTAAATAAAAAGCTACTTATAGAAGTTGCTCCATAGCTGTAGTATGATACCACTTGTATGCAGTTGTAAAGTACACAAAAATACCATGACATCATATATTTTATATATAATTATACATATTATATGTCATATATAACCATGTGTTAGATATGGATTATCGATAAATTTTTATTTGTTCAACAAATATTTGAGCACTTATTCTAGTTACCAAAGATGGTCAAAATTTCTGTGCTGTACATTGAAAGTTTACATAGTAAAGTTAATAATAGTGGCTGTTTCTGTGGAGGGAGGGAGAAAAGGAGACAGCTAAGACTGGGAAAAGCTACAAAAGGGATGTACATTTTAAAATAATAATTCTTATTCTGAAGCATTTTGAAAAAGATCAATATTTGTGCATTTCAGGTGGTGAGTACATGTGTGTTTGTTATATTTGGTCCTTTGCACTGTTCTATATTTGTTTTAATATACAGTCAAATGTGATGAAAATGTGGTAAATCTAACATGAGAAATTAAATTATGGATCTAGATTTAGCACTGATTGACAGATAAACAAAACTAAATATACACCTGCATTCAAATTTCATTACTTCCTTAACTTTGGTAGAGAGGGAGAAGGAAAAGCCACATAATCTGAGAAATATTTGAGAAAATGTGTCTTTTATTATTTGAAAAGAGCATAAATGTGGGTGGGGGAAGTTTTTGAAGACACCAAATATTAAGAAGTTGTTTCTGTGTATTGAAATTTAGGAAACTTTCTTAGTTTGTTTTTGCTACTAGAAGAAAATATACCTGAGACGGTGATTTAGATTAAACAGATATTTATTGTCTCCTAGTTCTGGAGGCCAGGAAATTCAAGATCAAGAGGCCAGTATCCTTGCTGTGTCGTCTCATGACAGAAGGCAGAAAGTCAAGAGAGGGCAAGAGAGAGGCGAACTTTCCCTTTTATACCAGCACTTACCTCCTCTTACAGGTCCCAGCTCTTACCACTGTTACCATGGCAATTACATTTCAACAAATGCTTTAGAAGAGACACACATTTAAATCCCAGCAGGGACTCTAATTTTCTTTCTTGTTTATTTGTTTATGTGTATTTTCTAATTCTTTAAGTTTTGTGGACATCTATTCCTTAAAAGAAAAAAAATGTTTTAAGTAGTACTAATAATATTGGTTTTAGAAAACTGTGACTAACTACTACCTGAAGAGTCCTATTACATTTACACGTTGCATATAAATAATCATATCCACTGTTTACATATAAAAACACAAAAGCTGCAATCAAACAATACAAGGTAAATAAATAATTATTGTAGATCCAAAAGCATATACAAGTGTGAGAAGTTTTTATTACATGTGAATATACATATACAGACCATTTTTGTACCTATATTCTTCAGATATTTACACTAAATAACTGGCTAGACAATCTTTGGTTCAAAGAATTGCAAAGTCTTTACTATTTTTACATTTCCAAATGAGCATCATTACAAATCATTTTGCTTTGTTTGTATTATTTAGATTAAACTTTTCAAAGAGAATCACTAGGTTAAAAGATACAATTTTTAAAAATATATCTATTTGGTCATTTTCTTTATCTCTATTGCCAACTTCTCTTTCCAGACTAAGGTACCAATTTCCACTCTTATGAGTAGTGTACAGAACTGTCCACTCATACTGTCTTGGATAATTGAGCATATTTTCAAGCTTTTTTTACTTCGATAAAACCAGGATCTCTTGTTCTGAAATGACTGGAGTTAAGGTTGTGCCATAGTCGGCCCAAGCCAATTACTTCCCTAGATGTCTCCAGTTCAGAGCCAATCGCTCCTTGTGCTCCCATATCACTTCATCTAACTGAGATCAGGTTACATTGGCCTTCAAGGGGAGCTTCAAGGTCACTGGAGTTCAGCCTTGGGAGTTCGTGCAGATGCGGGGCGGGGGGACATTTCCACTTTAGGTCTTCAGTGGCTTAGATTGCCTTAAGGCTTACACGTCATACTCTGGTATTCAGTGTAGTGAGATGTCAGCACCCTCTCCTACTTATCCCTCCCACTGTCTTCCTGAGTCATTGCTTAGTGTTAGATGTGGGATCCTCAAAACCAAGGGGTCAGAATTCTCTTTTCACCCTAGCAATGGTTAAAACTATAAATGTCTTTACTGTTTAATTCCTTTTCTACCTGGGTTGGAAACACGACATCCTCTTTCTCCATGCCCTGCCTTTCTTATTTCTAGCCTCTTTCACTAATAGAACATACAGATAGTCTTAATTTAGATGCTGGAATGTGGGGAACATCTACTGATCAATATGGGGAAGACTGCTTTACAGCAGAGTGCCTATTACATTCCCAACAACATTTAGTACTTATTGATATGCAATTAACATAGAATTAAGGGTTTCTTAAGTCATGTCTTCTATCTTCCTCTCATTTTAAAAAACTGCTCTTGATTGAAGCAAGGCAGTGGTTCTTAATAGAGGTAGTATTGCCCCCAGAGAACGATTTAGACATGTAGAGGAATGTTTTAGAGTCATAATGATGGAAGGACACTAACGACGTGTATGGAGGCATGCACCAGGGTTGCTAGGTGGGCAACAGTGAAGAGGAAAGTCCCAAATAAGTAACAGCCTGCTTGCAATTAACTAGGCTCAGATGCTTACTCTCTTTGATATATAGACACAGAGTGTTATCTGCATATTCCTAATACACAGTGAATGTTTTAGAAATGGAATTGATGAGGTGAAAGGAAAATTGGACTTTGTTTTACTTAGAATATTAGTAAGTATTGTTCACCATTTAAGAACCACCACAGCACTCACGTTAACACCAAAGCAACCCACCTTCAGCATTCCCATAGATCTACAAATAGGCATAAGCGTCAGATTCTGTGTTTCCTATTAGTGGTTGTGACCTAGCAGTTATCTATTAAAATATAAAAATTGTACATGTATATATGGTTTTTCTTATAAAATACATATCCTTTATTTCTTTATTATGTTACAGAGTATTATATTGATTTTTTAAATTATATATGTGAAAAATGGCATAGATTTTATTTTATTTCAAGATAATATCAGGAGCATTACAATATATTATAAAAAAGCATCTTTGCGTGAGATAAGGCTGAAAACCCTTTGTCTAGAGAATAATCCTTAGCCACCCAACCAGCTCCCTAGACTAATGAGGAGGTTAGTATGCACTTTGACCTTCAGCTGGGTTCTTCAACTGGAAAAACAATCCAACATTTGTTCATCCTTTGGGAAAAAAAACTATTTGCCAAGAATCAGAAAATCATCACCAGAAAAAGGATAGTAATAGTGTGTTCTCTTTTCTCTCTCTCTCTCTGTCTCTGTCTCTGTCACAGTCTCCCATACACATATACACACTCCCCCCTCACACACACATACATGCATCCCTGTCTCTGGCAAACAAAGAAACCACAAACAAAGGAATAACTTGGTAAATGCTCTGCTTGAGAAAAACGAAGGGCGAGTCCCCCAAGCCAAATGAGTTCTCTCCACACCAACCAGTCTCTTTGTTTTTCCCTCTCCCTAAGATGTCTATACTCTTTTCCACATTGGCTTAACTTCTACTTGTTGTTTGTGATTTTGCCCAAATCCTGTGCTCACTATAAAGCCCTTCTTGGAAAGCAGGAGCCATGGACAATTATGTCCCTTTGAACTTCTCAGTTCCTTTGAACACATCTCTCCCTTTCCCCTTAGAGCTTATCATCTCAACTATTTAAAGCAAGGAATGTGTTTATGTTCTAGCTTTCAAAATGTCTACCAAGTAGTGGCATTTAGGAATTGTTTGCTTTGCATTGTATTTTGAAGTCAAGTACTGTGATGCCTCTAGCTTTGTTATTTTTGCTCAAGAGAGCTTTGGCTATTCCAGATCTTTTGTGGTACCATAAAATTTTAGGATTTTACAATATATATTTCCATGAAGAATGTCATTAGTATTTTGATAGCAATTGCATTAAATCTGTAGATTGTTTTGGGTAGTATGGACATTTTAATGATTTAAATCTTTCAATCCATGAACACAGAAAATCTTTTCACTTATTTATATATATATAAATATATATATAAATGTTTTATTTATATTTATTTAATTTCTTTAATAAATATAATGTCTTATTTAATTTCTTTCATTGATGTTTTATCGTTTTTTTTTGCAAAGACCTTTTATCTCCTTAAATTTATTCCTAAATTTTTGTAGCTATTGTAAATTAAAACTTTTTAAAATTTCTTTTTCAGATAGTTTGCTCTTGGTGTTTAAAAACACTTCTGGGGCCGGGCATGATGGCTCACGCCTGTAATCCCAGCACTTTGGGAGGCCGAGGCGGGTGGATCACGAGGTCAGGATATCGAGACCATCCTGATCAACATGGTGAAACCCCGTCTCTACTAAAAATACAAAAAATTAGCTGGGCATGATGGCGCGTGCCTGTAATCCCAGCTACTCAGGAGGCTGAGGCAGGAGAACTGCCTGAACCCAGGAGGTGGAGGTTTCGGTGAGCCAAGATCTCACCATTGCACTCCAGCCTGGGGCCTGGGTAACAAGAGCGAAACTCCGTCTCAAAAATAAATAAAATAAAAACACTTCTGATTTTTGTATGCTGATATTGTATCCTGAAACTTTGCTGAATTTATTATCTTGATCAAAATAACAAAACTGAAGCTATCACACTACCTGACTTCAAAATATGCTACAAAACTAGAGTAACCAAAGCAGTATGGTGCTGGCATAAAAACAGACACAAAGACTAGAAGAACAACAGAAAACTCATTAATAAATTCATGCATCTATATCCAAATGATTTTTTGACAAAGGTGCCAAGAACACAGAATGAAGAAAGGGCAGTCTTTTTAATAAGTGGTTGAGAGAAAACTGAACATCCGTATGCAGAAGAATGAAATTAAACCCTTATCTCACACCATGCACAAAAATTCACTTAGAATGGATTAAAGACTTCAATTTAAGAGCCAAAATGTAAACTTCTAGAAGAAAACCTATGACTATAGAGAAGAACTTTGTGAATAAGACCTTAAAATCATAAGTAACAGAACTGAAAATAAACAAATAGGATTATATCAAACAAAAAAGAAGTATGTACAGAAAAAAATCAGTAGAGTGAAGAGACAACCTACAGAATGAGAAAAAAATACATGCATACATACATACTTCATAAAATACAAATTGCATACATCAGATAAAAGGCTATTATCCAAAATATACAAGGAACCCAAGCTACTCTATAACAAGAAAACAAATTACTCTTTTATAAATAGAACAAGAACTTGAAGAGACAATTCTCAAAAGAAAACATACAAATGGCCGACACATATATGAAAAAAAATGATAGACATTTCTAAGCATCAGGGAAAAGAAAATAAAAATCATAACGAGATATCATTTTACCCCTATTAGAATGCTATTATCAAAATGATGAAAGATAGCAGGTGAAGATGTGGCTGAAAGGAAACATTTGCACACTGTTGGTGTTATACACTGTTGGTAACTCAGTTACAGCCATTTTGTAAAACAGCATAAAGGTTCCTCAAAAAACAAAAATGGAATTATTATCTAATCCAGCAATGCCACTACTAGATGCATGCCCAAAGAATTGATACCAGTATGCTGAATAGATACCTGCACTCCTATGTTCATTTCAGTCCTATTTACAATAATCCAAGACATGGAAACAACCTAAGTGTCCATCAATAGATGATTAGACTTTAAAATGCTATGTATATATGTGGGTACATATGTATATGTATATGTATATATAGCTATGTATATATAGCTACACATATATACACATGTATATATATATGTAAATATAAAAATACTATGTGTATTGTTGACAATGCTCAACATTGTCTGGTATGGACATGACATGCTGCTCCTGATGCCTGATGGCTCTGGGTAGGCACCCCATGTGGGTGAAGCTGGCAGGTGAGGTGGTGGAGCTCTGGAGAGAGCATGGCAGGTCCAGAGAAGTTCCTGTCTATGGCTGCTACCTGCATTTGCTGGGCCCGATGTTGTGAGATCTTTGTATGTTTCAAGAGAAGTCAAAAATTACATTTTCAAGTGTTGGGAACTAATTCCGTTAAGAGACTATTGTTTTGATTAAAGATACTAAAAACTGTGAAGATCAGCTTTGGCCTAACAGTGCTGGTTTAAAAGTGTCCAGTAGAAAAACGAGGTGATTATAGTTGACAAAAATTTATTGTATATTAAATAGCTGGAAGACTTGGAATGTTCCTAGCACAAAAAAAAAAATACATGTTTGAGGTGGTGAATATCCCAATTACCTAGCTTTGATCATTACACATTGTATGGTTTTATGAAAATGTCATATGCACCCCACAAATATAATGAAGCCATGTAAAGTTAAAAATAAATTTTAAAAGTATTTTTTAAAAAGCTCTTCTGTGTAAGAGACTACCTGGATCCTGGTCCCTCTACCCCTGAAGATGTCTCTTTATGAGCTTTGTTCATTTTATTAAGAAAAAAAAATAGAATTGGGGTGGGCAAGAGGGGCTAAATCTTGGCTTTATTACTCACTAGCAGTATAACCTCAGACAGTCACAAACTTATGCTGTCTGATCTATAAAATAACAAACATTGGCTAGATGCCACCTAGATGCCCCTAAGCTCTAAGATTCTGTAATTCTTTCATTCTGACCTTAACTATTGCTCTTGTTTTGTCTAACACATTCACCATCCATCCTGAGAATCCTCAAAGGGTATTTTTCTATTTCTTAAAAATGATATTTGTTCTCCTATTCATTTCTCAGGTGCCTGGCTCCTAATAGATGTACTACTAATACTGATTACTAATAATTTTAGTACTGAGCAGTAGCAAAATGTTACCCTAAAGCAGAATATATGACTATATTAATTTTTAACCCAAAAATTGGATATCTTTCCTTTGTATTGTTACTATTATTACAAATTATGCATAAGCAAAAATTTGAAGAAAACTTTTTATTTTACTGAATATGTTTTAGATAGTGAGATTACAGACTTTTTTTTTAACTTCTCTGTTTTTCTAGCTTTGGGATTTTGTTTAATGTGATTACATTTAATAATAAAAGTATTAAAATATTATTTTTACTAATAAACAATACTATATAAATTATCATTACAGATACATGGATAGAAAAAGTACCATGAAGGACACACAGTGAACTATGAATGATGGTTACCTTGTTTGAGAGAAATGAGATTTGGGAGGGGGATAGGAGCATAATAATTCAGTTCTCTATATACTTTTGTATTATTTGAAATTGGAACATTCCTTCATGCATTATTTATGAACTTAAAATGAATTAATTAAATTTTAAAATGAATGATTTACCTTGCATTTAGAGGAACTGAGTCTTTCTTCATTGCAGATTGCTTTGCCAGTTTCCTGCCAAACAGAACCTTACATGTCGGCCTCGGTTTCTGCATCCCATGAAAGCAAGACAGGCTGGGGAGCGTATGTGACTTGTCCAAGCAGGAAAGAATGTTGGAAACTACGTCTGGGCTAAAATCCGGTACTTGCCTACACTGAATCTGTAGCATTTTTATTTGGCTTTTTAAAATTTCTTTCTGAATTAGCGTCTATTTGTGTTTAAAAAAAAAAAAAATCTTTGATTCCTTTCTGTCCTGAAGTCCATAAGTCTTCCTCGATGTTACTGTAAGAGATAAGAGGAAAACATCAATTTCCTAACACTTTTGTTGTTTAAAAAATAACATACATGATTAACAGATAATTATTATTATTTTTCCTTTTGGGGGAAGGTATAGGGACTACAGATACCAGTTGGATTATTCCTTGAATAGACATCATAATTTACTTCCTTACATAAATTCAACAGATGCACGTCTATGTGAAGCAAAATACATAGGAAGTTTGTTGCTTGCCATTTGTCTCTCTTCAAGTCCAAAAGAGCCTAGCTGGAATTGCTTTTCCCAAAAGCAAACAGAATTTTTTTTCCCAAAGCAGTCTGTTTCTTGCACAAATCTTTCCAAAAAGAGTCATTTACTCTTTCTTCTTTTGAAAGTTACAAAAGCATCTTTCTTAATCACCATATTTTTACCTACAGTGTAGTGCCAGAGATAAATCTTATTTGGATTATAATTTTTTCTTTGAAGAATATGCACTCCATTTAATTAGGGGAACTTGGACATTACCATGACTAAATCATAACTATAAAGATTTGAAGAGTAGCAGAGATTTCTGCTTTTTTTTCCTTTAAAACAAAAATCCAGCTTGCATTTCTTTAACTTTCATCCTCAACAGCAAGGCTTTTGTATCTTCAGTTTTTGTGATAACCTGTTGCTCCTTTGTCTACAAATGCAGTTTGGGCTTTGGCTCTTGCCTAGGGGAAACTACTAATAAATACATACATTGCATTTGTTTTTGGAAAGTTTCAATCTGTTCCAGTCTGTTTCCCTTGAAAACATCCCTCATCCTTCTCCTTATACAATCAGCCTTCACTAGCACAATCCCATCTGTGCCTACCAGAGATGTGGGACCCACATGCTTGACAGGTGAAGGCCTCTCCTGCCAATTTCCTGTGGCTACCTCTCTCCTTCCTCTCATTGTTCCTTTCTTTTCTTTCTCGTTCATCCTTCTCCAGCTGCTACATCAAATAATTTCCACCGCTGCCTTCTTTTCTCATGTCCTTTCATGGGACTGCTTCATTATCTGGAACTGGTGAATTCTCTGCCTGCTCTGTTTAAACTTGTTTTGGGTCTGGGACAGGTGAGGATGCCTCCACCTCCTTATCCCCTTCTTATTGTCTCTAGCCCCAGGGCAAATGCTTCTCTTCTTTGCAAAGGTTGCACCATCGCCTCTGCCCACAATTGCTACCTTTGTGTTCAGAATCCAAGCACCTGAAACATCAGAGCAGGCTGCATACCACGCTAATTTTGCCTGTGTGGATTAAGGCATTATAATGATCCCGCGGCCATGCCCTGTGACCTCCACAGCCAAGTTCCTGCTCTGAAGCCATGGTCCAGTGGCATCAGAATAGCCCTACTTATGAATAGGACACTGAAGACATTTATAAACCCCTTTCTGGACCTCTACAATGTCTGACTCACATCTGAATCCTTCAGGAAGGACCACATAGCTATCCCTTAAATGCACACACAAAGCACTCTGATAATTAGAGTTTTCACTCTGCAATTTCAGTATAGGATAGAGTCAGCTCATAATGAATCCCATTATTAAATTTTAAAGAATTTTATGAATCAATTAATATAATGTTGGTGGCTTAAAATTGGCCATTGGGGGAGTGTTTACACTACTGAAGTTGGCAATTCTACAAACTAAGACTTTTTTTTTTTTTTTCCTGGAAAGCCAGTTATTAAACATTTACCACTAAGCCAATAGCAGGGCTCTGATAAAAACTCGAGTGAAAAACAAAACAAAGAAAAACAAAAATCACATAAAATGTGACAATTCAGCTTTGTGAACATTTTTCGAATCTTATATCCAAACATCTTTTAGGCCCTTAAGAGGCCCTGCTCTTTAGATGTGTTTTTCTTGATTTCTCTTTCTTCCTAATATTTGGTCTCTTCTCCTTCTAATGTTTTAGCAAGAACAAGCACACAACCAAAATTAAAACTGGTAGCAATAGGTGTAGAATGTTGCCTTCTTTGTTCCATAGTTTATTTTCTATTTTGCTTCTTCATCTTAAGGTTTCCATTATGAAAGGTGGATGAGGTTGACTGGACTGCCATCGTGTATCACAGAAAATGATGCCCCTGTCTTAATTTGCTTATGAACCTGATTCTGCAGCTTTTCACCTCTCTTTTCAGACCTTCCAATATCTAACTGACACATCTCTTCCCTGGCCATTTTCCAGAATTTCCCTGGAAGCCTCTTCATTGCAATTTTATCACTCATAGAGGTCATTTTGTGAGGCTTGGGCAAGAAAAGAATTCAAGGTGCTATGACACCAAGAGATCATGTTCCCAAGGAACTTTAATTGGTGGTACAACCAGGACTAGAACCCAGGTCTCCCAAAACCTGAACCTAGTATTCTCACTAACATACAGGTCTGCTTATTTTAATGCTGAAGTACCTGTAATTCGTGCTTTCACTTTCTTAAACTTAAGCCAGGTGGTGATTCAAACCTTATTCAAAAAGTTCACACAAGAAAAATGGAAATGAGAATTTATCGGTTCATACCTGGGCAGTCCTGATGATGCTACAAGTTTTCAAGTAGCATCATCAGGAGTTTCTCTCCATCCCAGAATCTTCTTTCTTTCCTCCATGTGTCCCTTCCTTTCAAATCAGGCTCTTCCCATGTGATGGTAAATCTAGGGGCACCCAGCTCACATCTTACAGGTTGAGAAAGTCCAATAAAAGCAAGCAAAAGGTTCTGGAAGTTTCTGCTTGGTCTGAAATATTAGGGTGCTGCAATCAAAGACTGGAAAATAAATAATGAATAGGCAAACACACCATATGTCTGATAGAGCCCCTAATGGGGAAGAAAGAAAAGTTACATCTGCCATTTACACTGTGATTGTGCATGGAGATGGTGCTCAGTACGAGGAGTCCCACCATGTCTTCCAGCTTCCTGGAGCATGGAAAGCCAGACTGATAACTTCACAGGTGACTCAGTCAGCGTGGTGAAAGCATTCATGTTGGCAGACAGAAAGCTGATACTCTCCCAGTTTCTTTGTGTCTGAGAAATTAAAAACAAATGGTAGCTTTCTTAACTCTTGACATGTTAGTTGAAAAGATATTTCCTTCCAACTATCTTTTTTTCTATTTATATCTCATTTCTTCATTTTTTATAGTAATTTTGGTGGGAACGGACAAAACACCTGAGTGGCTCTAGGCAGACAGGATGAGGAAAGAAATGACATCGTGGGTCTCTGCTATTCCTAATTTCCATAGTTTTTAGAGCACAGGCTGCTGACATGAAAAGATGTAAGTAGGAAAGTTGCTTGGAACACAGAAGTTCAACGCATCCAAAGACCTGAGAGGCTATTCCCGGCTCAACCTGTCCCAAATGAGTATATTTTCCACAGGGTGATCTTTCATTTGGACTATTTTCCCAGTAATGAACTGCTTTCTCCTGTGTAATTTAAGCATCAAATATGTATCATGACCCACCCTGAAGCACTGTCTCCTCAGATGACAAAATAATTTAAAAATAAATTGCATTTTAAAGAAAAAAAGTATTGTTAAATAGCAGGGTACCCTTGAATAACAGGATACCAAAATGTGTTGTGTACATGTGGAAGTGTTATGTCTTATTCAAGGTGTGTAGAGCACTGGTTTTCCTGAAATGATTCCAGAATACACTCAATCAGGAACTCTGAGAGGGACACCCAGCACCGTGTGTTTTAACAAACCCTCTAGCTGATGCAAGCTAAGGTTTCAGACCCATGGGGTTTTATTCATAACTTTCCTAAGCTTCCATGTCATTGTCTATAATATGTGCATAGCACCTAATTTGCAGGGTTTTCATAAAGATTAAATTTGACCAAAATTGTTATTGTTATTATTAATATTAATAACAAAATAAGAATGCATGTGAAAGTTTTTTTAGATATATATATGATGGCATAAAATTCAGTATCTTTTCTTTTTCCATAAAAGAGACAGGTACAGGAATTCAACACTGAGTGACAGCATATAATAATCAAACGCTCAATGAAAGATGGCCATAAAGTTATCAGTCCAACGCCTTCTCCCTCAGCAACTTTATCTACTACTTCTACTCTTACTAAATTCATTTACTAAATTTACATTTTAACAGAGATGGGTAGAGTAAAACCTGATATTTCAGTTCCAGAAATTCTTTTCCCAGAACAAGATAGAGCTTGAATTAAGTACAGTATTATTCTGCTCAGAGGAAGGATAATGAACAAAAATATTTCATGAATACCTTTTCCCAAATAGATATAATCACATTTCCATTCAATCTTAGGATTCTTTGAATCTAGGAATTAGTTTCCAATTATCTGTTATCTCCCAATAGAATCCTATAAAATAGATGAAATTCTTCTTGCCACGATTAACTTTCATTTCATCTCAAAACGTAATGGAGAAACTTTCATTCTAAATTCTTGCTAAATTTATTTTGAGATTTATAGCCCTGGATAAAAGGAATGGGAGAGCCATGGCTCCAGGATGGGGACTGGATCAACATTAGGTTCCAATTAGATACCTGGAAATTCATCTTTCAGAGATGAGGCATCCTCAGACACCAGCTATTCAGGAGGGAATTCCATTCTTTTTCCCCCCCTCAGGAAAGAAATAGATTTTTTACTTGCTTAGTGATTTGTGGACTCCTAAAAAATTGCACTGAGACTTGAAAAGGACTCAGTTCAGTTCAAGTGACCTCAGCACAAGGAGCAACGAATTGAGATTTATTCTTTTTTATTCCTTTCATCTCAGACAACTGTGTTTACTTGAAGTGCCAAATATCTAAGTCACAAAACAGTGGAAGCAGAGGGTGAAGGAATGGTTTTCCACTCAGCTGAGATTCCAGTTCAGCAGACGTGGGGACCTAGTCGTCTGCATTTTACCAAGCACCCTTTTCTCCTAGTGGTTCTAATCCAGGTCTGCACATCTCATTTTCAGAAACACTGATAGAGAGAAAAGACAACAGAGTTTTGAAACAGAAAAACTGGAATTGGAAGTTCAGCTCTGCCATTTGCTAACTGGTACACATGGATGACTTGCTTAGTATCTCAGGTTGTTTCCAGGCCTGTAAAATAACGACCTCAGTGGTTATTCTAACAATCATACGAGTTAATACATGCCACGTGCCTAGCGTATATAGTACGTACTCAACAAATATTTGTCCCAGTTTTAGAGGCTTTTAGGAATATAACTTTAAGCTATATGAAGTGATATCAGGAAGACATGAACACACACACACACACACACACACACACACCCTACCTTTCTGTGATTTTTCCAAATTTATAATAAAAACATACATAACATACTGCTGCTTACTCTTACTCTTTTGCCATTTGTACTGTTGTCTTGCATTATTGTGTAACGTTTACCATGTGTGTTTATATGTCTGTGGGTACTGTGCGTGTTTTCTATACAAGCAGCTTGCAAACTTTTAGGGAGCAAGGGCTGTTTGGTGCATTGTCAGAAATATCTGGCACACGGTGACAGTTTCCATCACAGCACTCTGCATGTCAAAGATCCTCAATAAATATACATTCAGTTAATGCATTTGTTGCGGTAAATAATGCCAAATTGCTCGAGAATTGGGCCACACTCCTCTCAACTCTGACTAAATAAAAATAATTGGATCAAATAATCTTGCCTTAATTGAAGCATGGTCTCAGGTAAATTAAAAGATTTTATAGTGCTTTTTATTTTAGAGAACAGAATAAGAAGAAGAATGATAAGTAACTAATAATGCTTTGCATTTCATGTAGTTCTTAACATTTTCAACTGTCCTTGAGAATTAGCTGATGTTCACCACCTAAAGGATCAGTTACCTGGTAAGTTGATGAAATCATAATATTATAAACTATTGGGGTATTTGTTTTTAAAAATCCTTGGATTGATGCAAGCAACCCCCCAAACAGGGAAACATACCCTGACATATTCTAAAGAAACCAAGCAAAGTGAAAAAAATATATACATTATAACCCACAAAAAAAGCAAATAAACATGGCAAATTATCTGTGGCAGCAACTTCATCCTGATTCTCAGCAATCTGGGCTGCATATACATCCCATCATCATTATGCTATATCCTTAGCACAGAAATAGCCAAAAGCCCTTTCAGCATCTCTGTTCAGACCTCTGATATCATTCTACCCGCCTGGGTCAAAAGTTGAAATATATAAACAGTCTTTCTGTGCTTGAACTTGAGAGAAAAATCAGTCATCTGTACATGATCTGTGTTAGAGTAAAATGTAATTTTTCCCTCTGACAATGTGTTTATGGTTGTTAACTTATCTTGATTGCCAAGAGAAATCTGTTTTGTGTGGCAGGCTTTTCTGACTTAAAATGTCAGATGCCACCCCTACCCCCAACCCCATATCCAGCCATCCTTTGAACTAATTCACAAATTGACTTGACTCTCAGCTAGGTTAAAAAAATAATTTCCTGAAAATTAAAAGTCTGGCACAATACTTTACTAAAAGTCCATTTATCTTGTCTATTTTTATAAAGCTTCATTGAAGCATCTGGCAAAACGCCCACTTCCAGTAACAAAGGTCCCTGAGGACATTTGGCAAGAGAGACTTTTCTTCTAAGACCCCAAAAATGATCCTGGGCTTCCTAACATATGATTTTAAAAGCTTACAATTAGGATTTGTAAGAGGATCCTGTGTATGATTTCTTAAAGGTGAAGAGTGGGTGAGAACCTTGTGGAAATCAAGCGACTAAAATACTATGGATGTGTCCTTGTCATCTCTGTTAGGAGCGCCACCTCTTCGGTGATCACATCAGTCAGGGGCTGACTGAAAGCTCAGGATTTTGATGTTATTATGAAAGATAATGGCTAAAGATTATCTAGATGGAGCAACGCAATGATTCACTTTTGTTTAATCAACTACCACTTTTACTAAGCACTCAATATAAACCAGACTAATCTTTCCACCTTCCTGCAGGAAACTGCGATGGCACCTGTTTATTCGGCTCCGCTAGTGTTGAGTAAATCCTTTCTTTTCGTCCCTCCTTCTCCCACCCATCAGCTGGGGGAAAGGTTTTCAGCATTTCTAATCTAAGACTGATTGGTCTTTCCTGTTGATGTCAAGTTGAAGCATTCCTTTGGGAAAGCAACCTCAAGACTGTTGACTTTCTCGTGGCCCTGAGCTAACCAAATGATTGCAGCAAACGCACCCCGCTCTCAGGTCATGAAAGACAAACGGTTTGTGAATTGCTTGCTTGGAATGATTCATGAAGAATTGACCATTTGTGTTGAAGAAACTGCAGATGTGTTTCACCCAATTTGGTACAAGTTTTCCCATTTTTTTGACCATAGTTCCAGTTACCAGATTCTTTTTTAAGCAGGACTTAGGCTAATGCAAAGCCACTTTGTCAGTTTGGTGACACCCAAATCAATAGTCATTTTGCCTCAACGATTTACCCTCGACGTCATTTCATCAATGAATTCCTTACTTTGAAACTACTGATACCAAATTCCAAAGAGATTGCAGAATCAAGTTTTTTTTTTTTGCTTTATTACATTTGAAACATTGAAAGTTTTTTTTTCTTTATTAAATTATGTACTTTAGAAACGTTTGAAACTCTTCTGAGGCATGACCAAGGCATAATTCCATCTGTTTTGTTTTCCTTATTTATGACATAGATGATTTTATTTTAAACAGTGCATGCATTTCACTTTAATTCTTCTTCATGTCTGTCAGAGCACATCATCTGTGATGTGTGCATAGTTAACTGGAACATTTTGCAAGAAGATTTAGGCAGGAAGTAAAAGCAGCTTTGAAAAAAGTCAGCTAAAAGTGGAAACTGAATGCTTATGGGGTTGCTGGATGTCTGCTCTGTACTGAGCAACGACTTTAAGGACAACTTACTGATACCTGAAACATGTTGGAAATTGTTCTCACCCAATTAGTGCATGTTAAGCCCTTTCTCCTGGACAGGTGTTGAATGTCCCAATGGCTGCATGCGGTCTCTCGCATTAGTATTTTGTGGCTGGGATAGACGCCAGGGACAGAGCAGCTGTGTAAATGCAGTCCTCCTCTGGGTACGCTCTTTGGTCTCCCCTCATTAGAATTGAGTTGTACCAGTGCAGAAGCTTCCACCTCTGAAGGGTTTGGTTTGCCCTGTTCACCATGTTCCTTAGTCTGGGATACTCACACAACTTTCACCCCACTGCCACAGAGAGTGAAGAGTGGAGTCTGGGATCCACTGTATCTATGGGACATTTCTTCCTAGAACATCAGTCTTGCTCTATGGTAAGAAATTTAGAATAAATTTTACACCAAAGCAAGCATAATATCTCATGGAGTAAAATGTTTAATTCCCAAATTTTCAATAACAGAGGCTTTAAGGAAACCTCACCCTAGTTGTAAGGCAATTTGAACTACCCCTGAGAGCACACAGTGACTCTTCCTCCCCACTGCTGGGTTGGGAGGGGTTCAGGAAGTTCTGGTGAATGCTCTAAATTCTCTTTCAGAACAGCATCTTTTATTATATTTTCAGACCTTGAGCTCTTGAAAACCAAGAGTAGTGAAATTGGCATCACCAAGATGCCACATAGCTGAATTGCATATCGGGTTCTTTTGGTTATAACCCCTAGTAATGTCAAGCCATGACTTTTATTTCATGTATTTCTGAAGCCTCCACCCCAATAAAAAGCAGTCTTGTGGAAACTATTTCCAACCATGATGGGTTCAAGTTCACATGAGATGTATCTGCAGGTTATAATATTTACTCAATACACATTTTACCGAACACAAAATTATATATCTTAGAAATAGTTTGGGGTTAGTTTTATAATCTTGTGCCTGGTAAGATTCACGAACCTCAAGTATTTTTTAAAAAATATAATTACAGAATTAGAGGGTTTTTTATTTATCACATTTGGAAACTGAAAGTACTCTTTCTTTATTAAAATAAGTACTTTAGACCAGTCTGAAATATTTGTGAGTCATGACCAAAGACACAATTCCATTTATTTTGTTCATGTGAGGTATACATGCAGATTTATTACTTATTTAGTACTCATGTATAGATTTAGTATTTTTTTAGTACTCACCTTATAATACACAAATGATGGATCCTGGAAACAGTCTAGGGTCAGTTTCATGATATTGTATCCACTAAGGTTCACAAGCATTTTGAAAAAAAAAGAAGAAATCTGGTTCCCAATTACTCATTACATCAGGACTCAATACTGCAATATAGGCTTCAAGAAGGTTCCTGTCCTTTCCCTTTCAATGCAGTTATTCTTTCTCCACTTCTGTTTCCAAAATGAGATGTGTATGGTACTAAAAAGCTCAACTGCTTTTCATGGTAAGGCAGGACACACAAAAGAATGAAGCTGCTGGCTGAGATGTCAGACATTACACTAGTTGTGTTTTGATCAATCATATTATTTCCCTAGTCACATCAACTTCATGCAGGCCAAGTTAAGCACATTCACTAGCCAAATTCACCTTGTCAGCCTCCAGCATGCAGCCTCCACCTGGAATGCCTTCGCCAAATTCACCCTGTCAGCCTCCAGCATGCAGCCTCCACCTGGAATGCCTTCGCCAAATTCACCCTGTCAGCCTCCAGCATGCAGCCTCCACCTGGAATGGCTTCCTTTTTCCTCTTAAGGTGGTTCCCTCTTATTTCTAATGCTGCCTTCAAAATCCACTACCTTCGCACCACAATTACTTGCACCAGTGCCTGTCCTAGTGTCCACGGCAGGCTCCCACCCAAGGATGGGTAAATAGTAACTGGCAGGGGTGTCAGCTGACCTAACAGGAGACACAACTCCTCAGAAACAAGCCATGTATGGTGTTCTCTCTGTGACTCTGCTTACCTGGTTTACTCCCCCTGACACCTGAATCATGGCTGCAATCATCATGCGGAATTCTTTTGGTACAAGTACCTTCTATATCAAGTCTTGGAGGTGTTCTCCATCTCAGGTCATACAGATAATAAAAGGCATCATTGAGAATAAAGACCCACACTACAGGCATGCACTGCAATCAGTTTAGTAATTAGTTACTAGAAGCATAGTCATCGGTATCTATCAAACAAATCCTAAATGAAACACATCTACTTCAGGTATATACTTCTCATTTATTCCCACCCTCCATGCCCCGTACCCCTGACACACACACACACACACACACACACACACACACACACACACAGAATTGCTGGAACCTTTAGTTTGTATAGTTAAAAGAAATTATTTGTTCTTAGTCTTCTTTATTGTGGCCCTTTAACATTTTTTGTGTCTTTTACCCTTTCTTGGGATTCCTAAATTAGAGATTTTAAAGCCAATTACAGATCATTTGTTGTCTTTCTGCTTAACGATTCTTTAAAATTCACACCTTCAGGGCAACACCCAAGCTGCTGGCACTCTGATAAGGTGACCAGTAGCCTATCTATAAACAAGGTAGGTTCAGAAACATAGCCAGAAGGCTTGTTGAGCAGAACATTGACTGACCCTGCTTAGGTTAGGGATTTGTGCAGTGCCCAAACTGCCCAACCATACAGGCCAGCCCTGTACCTTAACTTGTATTTTACTTTAACTATTTCATAGTTTCTTTTAAATTTCATATTCATTTTTCTTTGGTGTGTCTTATCTTCTTTTTGATTTATAACACTTAATCGATTTCATAGCAAAACACTATGGCTTGAGGTAACATACAACACAGTGAGGAAAGTAGATCTGCTCCCTGACAATAGGTGAAAGTAAAGGTCTCTTAGAACAAATAATGAATAGGGCTGAATGTGGAGCAAGTCAGTTTTAAGGTACTGAAATGACCCAGTGCACAATGCTGCGCTTTACCTTGATTCACAAACCACAGTGTAGTTAGTGATAAGGGGTCTTGTCTTAAACGTCTGTGCCATCCCAGAATCACACTGGAAGCTCTGTAGTAGCAGGGACAAAGTCTCTGTCCTCTTTGGCTGCTGCCCTTTCCAAACTTTGGTGGAAAGGCCAACCCAAACTATCAGCAGAGGACAGGTGTGGAGGATTCATCAGCTTGAAGCCCCCACCCCAGAGTCTAAAATATGCATGAAAGTTTGTATCTGTTTTACCTCATGTTTCTGTGATGTATTTTATTCAAAGGAACACAAATTCAAAAATCGAGAAAGTTAGTAGTCATAACCTTAAAAAACAAAAAAGCATTATTTTTTCTCTAAAGACAAAGTGAATTTCATTATTCCACAATTTTTATGCATTTCAACTACCCAACTTTTTTTTTATGTCCCCTTCCTTTCAGTTCGAATTTTCAAGATATTCTGATGCCTTAGACTACCCTAAACAGTATCACTTCTCGTTAAGGAGAGGGAAGCCTTTTGCCAATACAGCATTCTCATCTGTTCCCAACATGAGAAGGTCATGTATGCCACTGCTGCGTCAAAGTTTTTCAAAGTAATAAATTAATTGAATTACTGTTTTGTGATGAATGAAGAACAGCAGAAGCCTCACTGCCACGGTTGCTCCTTTCAAGTAAATATTTAAATTTCCTGGGCACAGAAAGGAATTCCCCATAAACTAGACAAATAATCCATCTCTGTGTGATACATCTATTTTTATTATACCTGTGGGTGGACATTGATGTACCCATTATTTTTATCCTAAACCAGAAACATTAATGAACAAGATGAAGTTATAGCTCTCAAAATGGGGTGATTTCTTACCTGAGTGACTGTCACAATCTATGCCAAGTTGAGGAAAGAGTAGAAGGAAACAGAGAGAGAGGTGGCACAGACGGGTTCCAGAAAGCTCTTTTGAAAGTTCTGATTTCTTCAGTTTGTTCCCAGAAATCTTCTGACCTAAACTCTATGGATTTTAGTTTAACACACTGTAATAATTGCTATAAATTCTTTTCTTTCTTAAAAGAAAACTTGAAAGCTATCCTGAATTTTCCACTTAGTTTATAGCTGAGCTCTCTATTGTAATTTCAGCAGGATTATGAAACTTAGAAATAAAAAACAGAGAAATCATCACAACATGAAATAATGAGCACTTTTCCATAAAGAGAAAAGGCAGCGTGGCTCTAACAAGGATATCTCTAGTCTGACCAGGGCAATATCCTTGTGGGAGTTCTGGTCTACCAAAGGAAGCCAGTGATATAATCAATCTTAAGTTTTAGCAGTGTCTTTGATTCTGCCCCACACAACACACACATCAATTAAGTGGAAAAACAAGGTCTGAACTACTCAGTCATGAGGAGAGTGGAAAACCAGCTGGGAAGTCAGACCTAAAGGGAGGTTATCAATGGATCAGTGTCAACCTAGGGACACACAACAAATGGTGCCACAGTTCCTCCAGGGTCAGCTCTGAATCTGGGGTGGTTTAACATTTCTATCAGTGACCTAAAGGATTCAACAGAGAGAAGGTTCTTATTAAGCTCTAAAGGGCAAAGAGGGAAGGCCGGATTCCTGGGACTAGGGCAATAAAATCCAAAGCAATGGAGTAAATTGCCAAATAGATCAGCTGCAACTAAAATGAGGTTTAATGCGGATACCAGTGTTGTACTGAAGAAGATTTTGCCTGATGAAGGTGGGAAAAAGCCAGGCATATGTAACTCCGGCAGTAGAAGTCATCTAGGATTCTGCCACAGATTCCTATTCTTTGGTTATAGTCCAAGCCCTTTTCCTCTAATCCTGACCCAAAGTTTATACTGATGCATGCCATAGACTTGTATTTCTGAAATCTACCAATATCAGGTTGCTTTGTATTTTTTTAAAGACGTGTTGTTTTTGATTATTTAAAACCAGAAAGTCTCATCTCAAAAAGAAAATATTATCTTCACTCCAAAGATCTAGTATGCATTTTGTACAGTATTTGTAAAACATTTATTTGTTGTACTCAACTTCCATATATGTGTCCATGCACACACACACATACACACACACACAAACTCACGCCACCTTAATGTATTACACGAAGCCCTCTGTCAATAACTTGCTCCTGAGAAAGACCATGCCCAATAGTCCCTTGCCCTAACCTCAGGAACAGAATCAAGCAAGAAAAAAAGTAGACCTGAATAATTAAAAAAAAAAAAAAAAAAAAAAAAGGACACAGCCTGGGCAACATAGCGAGACCCTGTCTCTACAAAATAAAAAAATTAGCTAGGCGTGATGGCACAGGCACATGCCTGTGGTCACAGCTACTCAGGAGGCTGAGGTGGGAGGATCACTGGAGCCCAGGAGGTTGAGGTTGAGGCTGTAGTGAGCTGAGATTAAGCCACTGCACTCCAAGCTGGGTGACAGAGCAAGACCCTGTCTCAAAAACAGAAAAAGAAACAAACAAAATAAGTACAACATAAAGATACAAAAAGTAAAATCCATAACATCAAATCTTCCCTCTAGTATTGAACTACTTGGGAAAAGTGAGAAAAATTTATCTATAAAAAGGTATTTTAAAATTTATATGAAACATTTTTAATAAAAAAAAGTATAAAAATTTATCTATAAAAATAGAGAGTTAAAATATAACAAAGCTAAAGTTTCTGAGATTGATCAATGCAGAACAAAACCTACAGGAAGATTGATCTTAAAACTGAGAAAATGTTTGTAAAGAAATATTAAAATTACCTGTTCTTTAACTTCACTAACGATGTTGGGGTGGGAGGAGGAATGGGTCTCAACTCTGAAATGGAAAGATATAAATAACAACTTCTAAAATTTGGATGGATGGATAGATAGGACAGACAGACGGATAAACTCTAGTGTGCAGTTAAGTTAGGCACTTGCCTTGGGCACATATTTTAAAAGGCACCAAAATCTCAATAATCAAGATAAATAGTGTTTTAATGCAATATCTTTAAAAAATCAAAATTAATGCAAAAATTCCACAATGAATGAAATAGAAACATTTTACATAAAGACAGGATCAGGATTACTGATGTTTCTCTTTTACCTCAAGCTCCAACATGGCTTGACAACAATATGGCTCCACCAACTGCTCAAGTTACTACCGATAAGGAGTTGAAAAAATCTGTAAACAACATAGATTTTTATCCAAGGATTTAACTATTGTGAGGTATTCTTTCAAAGAGGCAGATTATTTAAAGCAAAGGTATATTATTAGTTTCCTAGATAGACTTTGAGGTTGCCTTTATCTTTCCTCCAGGAAACTTAGCTAAATGTCATGCCTATTAATTAAAATGTTCCTAAGACAAGGATGACAAAACATGGATCATCATGTTCTTCGAATTTACTGCTGAACACACAAAAAAGAAAGAAAACACTACCTCTATTCCAAAGTTACCTTTTATACCAAAGCCTTTTTTCTTTTTCTTTTTTTCATTTAATGTTCAGGTCCATATTTGGTTTTGTATTATTTAATCTTATAAGTGTCAGCTTCTTCATGTATTACCAAGAAGGGGAGGTGAATTTCTTTACAGTTTCCTGTTCCATTATTCCTTCCTGTAATGCTATAAATCAGTGAATATTCCCTGGAATCACTTTTGTCAAAAGTAGTAAGTAAAGTAAGATCTCAGATGAATATAAAAATCATGTCTTCCGTAAAATGTGATACTATGCTGTAGGTATCTGTCTGTTAGATCTCTGATAATTCATAAAACATCAAATGATCCACCTCTGATGTGAAATCTCAAGTAATTTTGGTATATAAACTTGTTTAACTGCCATAAATTGAGGAGTTTTAATGGTGCTTTTATAAGCATTAACAAATTTCAGTTTCAGCCTAGTCTCTTTTCTCACTCTCTCTTCTTTTTCTCTCTCTTTCAATTTAGGTTTTAACCTCCACATTAAACATATTTTATCATGATGAGAATCATTTATACTTTCTTGATTCAGACATTCTTTGGCAGTGGAATCATTATATATCCTGTTTCTTTTGTTCCTTTTTTTGATTATTAAGTAATCTCTGGTGGCAATAAAAACATAGTACTGTGGATGACACAAAAATGAGAAGAGTGAGATACATTTCATTGTACTTGAAAGTAAACGATTATTCAAATATGCTTCATAGAATTTTCATGAATGTAGAAGATATTCAATTATAAGTGGCCAAGAAAAATACTGAACCCATAATTAGGGAGAAATAGCTAACGCACAATTTTTCCATTATATACTTTTCTTATACAGCCACGAGCATATTTACCCTAGAAAGTTTTCACACAAATAAATATTTATGTTTGTGCCCATATACTGCTGAAATAGATAGTTCTGGGATGGGTGCAATTAATTATAAAGACATTCGCTTATTCATCATGTCAAATCAAGTCATTCAGGCATAGAGATTTTATTTATTTGGGTTTTTCAGGGTGAATGTGCTAAATTATCAGGGCTGACCGGAAGAACCACTTAGATTCTCAGGATAACATACAACCATTATTTCTCATAGATGTATGAAATAAAATCTAAAATCAGCTTAAGTCTGAATGTATTATCTTTTCCAGAATTCAAATTTAGATGGACTCTAAGACATCTTGATTCAAATAGAGAGTGGGCTGAAGAAGTGACCCAAGTGTCTGTAATTCTCATTCTTATCCTGTCATCTGGGTTTCACGTTCAAAAGAATTAAATTAAAATCCTTCCTTCCTCTTGTGGTCTAGAAAATTGCCTTTTCCATTCTCAAGAACTCCCAGATGACAATATAGTACACATCTCTTTCTTAGTGACAAAAAATCCCAAGGCTTTGTGGAATAAAGGTTAGGGGGGGAAATAATATGAATACACAAGTACAGACTGGAAGGAGAGGAAACTAACAAGATCATTATTAGTGAATGACATACCGTGTCTGCTCTCTTGAGTTGAATTAATGGTGGTCTTGTTTCTAGATAAAGGAGGTGATGGTCCTATCAATGCTGTTATTCTCTAACCACTCTTGAAAAAACACCATGCTTCATTCGGTCCACAGCCATTAACACAAAAGGACTCTGAGGGCAGTAATTAGCCACCACACATATAAGGTTCAGTCAAATAAATGATGGCTGTGAAGCCTCGAGAAAAGATATAGTTACAGTGTTCAAATACCTGCCAGGCCCACAAGGAAGAAAGAACACATCTGTTCTGTGTGATTCTACAAATGGTCAGCTGAATCTCATCACTAAATCAACTTCCAAGTTTCTTTCCATTTCTAGGATTCTAAGAATATTTCTGAGATATTATGACTTTAATTAATCAGATCTTTTGTTTGCAAACCAGGGAATAATGAATCTCTTTAAGTGTTCGAGAATCTCTTTTGCTTTAAAGGTCTACATCTTCTGTTGAGGTGGAGGAAAGCTATAGGCTGCTCTTTAAGGAAAATCAGAGTACATTGACATTCAGTATTGAAACCTGAGGTAAGAGCTACCATTAAAAAAAAAAAAAAAAAAAAAAAAAAAAAAAGGAACCCGGCGGGGTGCGGTGGCTCACGCCTGTAATCCAAGCACTTTGGAGGCCAAGGCAGGCGGATCACCTGAGGTCGGGAGTTTAAGACCAGCCTGACCAACATGGTGAAACCCCATCTTAAAAGAAAGAAAGAAAGAAACTCATAAATAGAGGTAACGGCTGGGCATGATGACTCAAGCCTGTAATCCCAGCACTTTGGGAGGCTTAGGCAGGAGGATCACCTGAGATCAGAAGCTCATGACCAGCCTGGACAACGTGGTGAAACTAAACTCTAAAAAAAACTCTACTAAAACTACAAAAATTAGTCGGGCATGATGGCAGGCACCTGTAATCCCAGCTACTCAGGAGGCTGAGGCAGGAGAATAGCTTGAACCTGGGAAGGCGGAGGTTGCAGTGAGCCAAGATTGTGCCACTGCATTCCAGCCTGGGTGACAGAGTGAGAATCCCTCTAAAAACAATCATATATATATATTTTTTTTAATAAAAGTGGAAATTATTTTTAAAAAGAAGACTTCACTAGCCATAAGGAAACTAGACACTCCAAAGAGAGAATTATGAGAAACAGAAAAATAGCCTTGGTAAAAATTTTCCAAAAAAAATAAAACTTAGAAAAAAATAGATGTGCATTCTATTTTAAAATAAATTTTAGCATAGCAAATGTCCTGTGATACAGGATGATTCCATGGATCTGGATGTATAGTAGGATAAATTATGTCCTCCAAAAAAAGGTCATGTCATAAATATAACCCAGGATACGGTTGACAGTTTTGCCCCACAGTTAAACGGGTTATTTAAAAAGTGATTATATTTTTAATAGAGAAGTTTAAAAAGTGGATCTCAAACCTTTACTTTTAAATATAATGTGCTAATGAAGAAGGAGTCATCTCATCTGCCTAGAGCTTTTGAAGACAAGACCAAACTCAGTCTTTACTTCTACCAGTAGTAAAAATGTAAAAATATTCCATGTATCCATATTCCATTGACCAGATTGCCTCTTTAGGGATATATCACATCTGTAGGTTTATCTGAAAAGTAAAATGTATCAAGGCACTGTCCACATTTAAAATAATGTCAGAATTGGGAATGAAAAGACATGCATTTGCATCTAGACTATGTCTCTTATCAAGTATGTGGGATGGTCTAAAGGGTTTCATCTTAGAATCGGATATGTTTTTCAAACCCAACAACAGAAGTTTCTAAAGACCTGTTCAAAAATTAAATGTGGAATATAAAACGATCTTTTGAATAACAGAAATAAGTTATATACACATGCATAAATATGCTCAGAAAATCTTTTTAAAAGTATCCACCGCTCGATGATTGCCTTTCCTTCCACTAACTAGTAGAATGATCATGAGAAAGTCACTTAACTCCAGCAATCCTCACTTTTCTTACTGAAAAATAAAGTAGTTGCACTCTGGAATGTCTAATATTTTCTGATTATTGTGGGAGATAAAATTCTCCAAAAGCCAAGTATGTGAAAATGCACAAAGTTTCTGCACACGAAATTGAAGATGTATCTGTTATTTTTAACTTCAGAAGATGGTGACCTTCTTCTAATCTCTGCTCATCTGGAATCCTATCTAGCCCCACTCTTTTAAGATTAATTTACAATCAAGACCAGATGGTTCAAAGCCACCCATTTTCATATCCAGGCCCAATCATCTAATTATCAAATCTTCAACAAAAACATTTTGGCTGGCATGCAAATGCTTGCAGAAAGCATGATTATGCACATGAAATACTAAGAACATATATAAATATTTATGTATGAGTGTATGGCCTTCTTATAAAAAGTGAGCATTTATATTTAAATGTCAACAGACAATGTTGGCTATGGGGCACTAGGGAAACAAGATGCTGTGTGCAATAACAATACATTGGGCTTATCCTAGCCTTGTCACTTGATCTCTTTGACCTTGTTCAAAGGGCTTGACCTCTTAGCATCTTCATTTCCTCATCTCCACAATGGAAATCTTGAATTAAATGAGCTCCAATGATATAACTAGCTCTAAATGTTATTCACCTGCAAACGTGGATTGTGAAGATCAGTAAATCACACTGAAAAATAGAAAAGCTTGCTCTGTAACTTTCAGTCAGTTAAGAGTTATTATAAACTGTCCAGTTGTGTAAAGTCTTAGAGTCTATAAGGTCTACTTTCAATGAAACTGAATTTTGCAGTTACATCAAAACCATGGGTGCTGGTTTGGGGATCACTACAATAAATTTTCAGTACCTGATGGCTGGTCTCTCCCTGCCAGACTTGATAATAACAAATATATTTCTCTTTTCTTTTGTCCTATCTCTTCCTTCTTTTCCTCACTTAAAGCATATGTGGAAAAATTTAGTCGCCCATTAGGAATAGTGTTTGCACTGGAAAACGTTACTCTATAAAAGACAGGGAATGAAAGTGAGCTTACATTGGTAAATCCACTATATGCCAGGCACAGTTTGCACAGTAATACATTTACTTGTGATGTATTATTACAAATTATTATAAATTATTAATCATTATAACTCTATAGGAAAACTATTATTAATCCCCCATTATCCAGAAAAGGAAATGACTACTGCAAGTTCAAAACTTGCTAAAGGCCACATGGCAAGTGTCAGAAAAAGAATGAACCTTGTCTATCCAGTTCATTCCACGACACCATTCTCTCAGAGAAACAAAGATATTAGAATCCTCATAAATTAAATTTGTATTACAAAAATAAGAGTCATGGGTATTTTGTTCGATCACTTGGCACTAAAAGAAATGCCTGTTATGTTCCAGACACTGTGCTGGGCATGGAAAATATAGTGGGAAATAAAGCAGAAACTGACCTTATTGTTATGCTCCATAAAATGGACTAGTTTGTCATATCTGCGTGATAGAAATAGAAGTATTTTGATTCGCTTTTATTTTTGCATTTTTCCCATATTTTAAATAATCTATAATATAAATATAATAACTTTCATAATCAGGAAAAATATTTTAAAGTAAACTTTTATCTTTTATAGTTGTGTATAAGATGGATATCGACCACTTTCTTCCTTTTTTAATAGAAGCTATGCAATTTTTTAAGTAAGTTATTTTGGAGAATATCACATTGTAATGTTGTATAGATCTGTTTTTATTTCAATGCAGTGAACAAAAATAACAAAGCATATAATAAAAATTATTTACATGGAAACATTTTAAATGAATGTTTGAGAAAAGAAAAATTCTCATAGTTATGCCTTCTGTATATTATTTCTAAGTAAATTCAATATCCCCTAACCTGGATTCAGGTTATATCCACCCTGGATTCACCCCTAATCCTGTAATTCACCCCCAATCCTTATGTTACATCCCTTAAGTCTCAACATTTTTATGTTCTCATTTGATTGAAGTAAATTCGTAGAGCTAGTCACCCTCAAACATATTTCCAACCGTTTCTCAAAATATTTAGTGATCCCTTCAACCCGTCATTTGCCCTTAGCAGAGTGCTCCCAGTTGCTGTAGGTACTTTCCTTTCACTCGCGACAGAGTGCACTTTAAAGAATGTTTTATGGGTTGGACTCTACTTTTGGATTCTGAGCTTCTTAAGGACAAGGTTTCGTCATTTTTTAATGATATATTTTCTATTATTTAGCAAATACATACACAAATGCATATTTTTAAAGGTCAAGTGTACTACATGGATTATAGTGAAAAACAGCCATCTCCAGCTCTGATTCTTCTCTGGTCCTTTTGTTACTTTGATCTCTGGTTAGAAGTTTTTCTTAAAAGCTGTTAGGGCACTGAGTACAAACTTTGAGAACAGGAAGGATTTCCAAACATTAGGGGTCTTGACTATTTCATTATGAGGCTCCCAAATGTTAATAACTATTTTTTCCCCTCCAGCGCTATCACAGTTTCTTCAGAGACATATGCTTGGTTTCTTCAACTGAGTGGAAGAAGGAGGTTATAGGTCTTACCAGTTAGGGTGTTTTTCAGAACACAGTGCTGTGAGATTCTCTACAAAGCAAACAGATTCTTTGTTTAATGGTCAAGTAAGTGTGGGAGAAAGTGCATGTAGGAGATAAGGCATGCCTGCCTTTCTATAATTTAGTGTATTCAAATGTCAGCTAACCAAAATTCCTTTTATCTTTTTTTCCTTTTTTCTTGTTGAACAGGGGGGAAAAGAACTATATGTGAGATCGTATACCTTGCCAACAGGGAGCTATTTACAACTGTATTTACCTAGTGACATCTCATGACCACGGGACACACTTTAAAAGAATAATTATCTAAGTCAGAGCTGCTCAATAGAACTATAACGCCAGCAGGCCGGGCGCGGTGGCTCACGCCTGTAATCCCAGCACTTTGGGAGGCCGAGGCGGGTGGATCACGAGGTCAAGAAATCGAGACCATCTTGGTCAACATGGTGAAACCCCGTCTCTACTAAAAATACAAAAAAAAAAAAAATTAGCTGGGCATGGTGGCGCGTGCCTGTAATCCCAGCTACTCAGGAGGCTGAGGCAGGAGAATTGCCTGAACCCAGGAGACGGAGGTTGCGGTGAGCCGAGATCGCGCCATTGCACTCCAGCCTGGGTAACAAGAGCGAAACTCCGTCTCAAAAAAAAAGAAAAAGAAAAAAGAAAAAAAAGAAATATAACTCCAGCTGCAAATGTGAGCCAGAGAAGTAAAGTTTTACTAGTACACTTTAAAAAGTAACAAGAAGCAGGTAAAATTAATGTTAATAGTTATATTTTATTAAACCCAATGCAGCAAAAATACAATTACTTCCTGTTATCAATAAGAAAAATATGAAATACTAATTTCGTTTTTGGACTAAGTTTTGAAATGCAATGTATATTTCACACTTACCGGATATTTTAATTTAAATTTAGATTAGCCACATTCCAAGTATTCAGTAGGCACAACATACTAATGGCTACCATATTATACAGCTAATATCAGGTCAAAGATCTTGACCTGGAGGCTTAGTATGTCTATAAGATGTTGTTTGTTTATTTGTTTGGAGGGTTAATTTTGCTTTGTTTTATTGAGAGAATAATTTTAAAATAGGGGATTAAACATGATTGATTCCAGACTTCTAAATGTTCTTGAAAATTGGGAGATTTTGGCCACATTGGGCCATTTGGCAACATTCTCCATTTGGTGACTTGTCACCACCTGAGCTTAGTAATGGCTGCACTTGCCCTCTTGGTCACACTCATTTGCCGATCATGTTACACATACATATCACCTGCTTGGTTCTGATAGGACGCTGAATTTGCAACTCCAAATCTAGGCCAACCTTTCTTTCTTACAGGTAAGAAAACTGAGTCCCAGAAAAATGAATTCAGTTGTCATTCATGCTACAGATGGTAACAGAGCTAAAACTAAAAGCTGCGTCCATGATAATGCTTTCTAGGGACATCAGGCTATTTTCTCAGGCCCAAACTGCAATCTTTCCCACTTTAATTAGCCTATTTCTCCTTTTTTCCTCCATAGACTCAGAACAATTGCTTAGAATCTTTCCTCTAAAAGCAACTCACATATAGTACTCATAGTTACACAGTTTCTAGCTAATTATAGCTCCTCTTAATGTGATAAAAACAACTCTGACTTTCTAACCATAAAATTAATGCATTGTTTTTGAACCTTTAAAATGTCTGTGTCTCTTTTCTAGTCTTGGCATGGTTTACTTAGCATAAATATTCTTTAAAAATTAAGTACATACCACATTACAGAATTCTTTAATGGCATCATAACTAATACTAAACATGGAGAAATTATTTTGCTTGCCATTCTCTTTAATTAACACTAAATTAGCACTAAAATTATTAATAATTTTAAATAGGAATCCAGACACAAAACAGTACATATGGAATTCAATTTACAGGATTTGCAAGAATATGTGACGCTAGCTGATGGAAATAGAAGTAGGAATAGCGGCTACCCCAAAGAGAGGGAGAGGTGTATTAATCTAGAAAAGGCCTGAGGAAACCTCAGAACTGCAGGAGATGTTATATATTTTGATGTGAATGGGGATTACACAGGTATCTAGAAAGATATGCAAAAATGTATCACTTGAGAGTACTGCAGCTTCATACTTTATTGTATTTATTTTGATCTCAGTTTTAGAAAGAAGGTGAAAATTGCATCTTTTATTGATTCATTGCTTTGTTTTAACTTTCAACTAAGATGTATAGAGCTTTACATACCAGGATAGAGTCAAGTAAGTGAAGTATAATAATAAGCAATAAGGCTCAGAGGATCCAAGGACACCAAAAGACAGAAGAGAAGCATAAACATATACTTAGGGCTTGTACACTAATATCAGTTGCTCCACACACACAAAAGTGACACACAACAATCAGACCTTATATATGCTGAAATATACAATCATCTAGTTTGGGATCCTTTCAAATCAGGTTTTACATCTGCCTGTGCCCTAGGACATTCAGACGTGACTGATGCCAGTAAGCCTAATGTGTGACCAATATAGGCAAATTGCCGTTTTTCTGGTTCATTTATTTTTTTTTAATTGTGTTAAGTAATTAAATAATTAGTTTAAACATGCTCAAAGCCAAACAAAAGTAAAAATGTTGCAAAGGAAAGGAGAAAATGTGTTTGCCTCTCTTTATTCTTGAACTAGTGGTATACTGCGTGGAATTTAGCATGATTGACCATTGTAATTGCTTTTTCTGGAATGAGCAAGAACCATATTCTCATTCCTCTGCCACCACAAATACTAAGCAGTCACTGGAATGTCTCTCGTGGTGTATCTGTGGGTTTATATCATGTCACTTCTACTAGAATTATAATCACTAATTGCTTAAGAGTTTACTCAGTTTAAAATATTTTCCATCAGAAGCCACTCTCAAATAAATACTTGGAATAAAATGGGAAGTAGTGAGGAATTTTAAACTGTAGCTTTTAAAAAGCAGAAGTTAACTTTTTCATACTCTATAAATTGTGCCTACTTCAAAATGCAACTTGCACAGCGAATTGTTTTTCATTTATGAATACAGAATTATTTCATCTGTGTTGGTTTATAATGCTTCATTTTTTTAAAAGACATTCAACTAGAAAGCTCTCATAGTCCTTGGTAGCTAATCCAAATGCTTCCTTAAAATAAACCTGCAGGGACCCCATTTTCCATGACATGATTATTACATATTGCATGCCTGTATCAAAACATCTCATGTACCCCATAAATTTATATACCCATGTACCCACAAAAAATAATTGCTTTTTTTTTTTGAGACAGAGTTTAGCTCTTGTTACCCAGGCTGGAGTGCAATGGCGCTATCTCGGCTCACCGCAACCTCCGCCTCCTGGGTTCAAGTAATTCTCCTGCCTCAGCCTCCTGAGTAGCTGGGATTACAGGCACGCGCCACCATGCCCAGCTAATTTTTTTTTTTTTTGTATTTTTAGTAGAGACGGGGTTTCACCATGTTGACCAAGACAGTCTCGATATCTTGACCTCGTGATCCACCTGCCTCGGCCTCCCAAAGTGCTGGGATTACAGGCTTGAGCCACTGTGCCTGGCCAAAAATTAAAAATTATAAGAGAAAAAACATTTTTTCTTATGCATTTTCAAAGAAAAAAAATCCGGCAGGGCATAGATTCCAGCAAGAAATTGCTTTCAAGCAATAATTTTTTTTTCTAATGATATTTCAACAATGTCAACCAATTTTTCAAGATACATGAGGAGCAAAGAAGATAACATTTTTAGATAAATTTTATTCTTTACAGTAATCCAAATCTTTAAATATTAAAATTTTATTTTCTTTTCCCTTGGAGGAAGAAATAATTTATTATCTTCTGATTTAAGGAAAGAAATAATTGAGAAAAGCTAGCTCTCCAATTTCTTGGTCATTGATCTCCTAGTATCAGAAGCTGCTTATATAAATGGGAGTATTTCCTTTTTAAAATTTGTTTACAGATTTTGCCAGATGAGGATGTACCCTGCTAACCATAACTGTGGATTTCCAGCCATTACCCGAAATCTTGGTATGCACAGCTTTGGAACTCAAAGCATGTCCAAAGATCAGCCACTGGTAAGCCTAAAATAATATAAAGTATTAATTATTGGTAAACCTTTCAACAAAGGCTGCTGATTCATGAAGACCATAAAATTATAGGGATGAATATAGTCTTAATAAATCCCTTTTTTTTTTGTCCACTGAGGCTTGAGTGGACTTAAATGAGCCTAAACAGAGGAGACATTCTGTATTTTAAAGACTATTCCAGTAATTCAGTAACTTCCTTTAGGGATCTACTATGGTGTTTCACCATCCTTCTTTTCAGAGTATTTTTTTCCTTATTTATCATCAAAAGCCCTCTGGCTGCAGTTGAAATTTGAGCTGGGTCTGTGATTTTTCTACTTTTTGAGGAAGTATTTTCTGGCTTGGCTTTTCATGGCCTGGAAATGCAACCCCTAAAACAGAACTAAAAGGGGCAGAGTGCTGAATCCTCCACTCATTGTCACCAACTCCCTTCTCCCTCCCCCCGCAACACACACACACACACAGTCACTTTGTTTCTCCATCTTTTTCTTGTCATATTTATACAATGTTATTCTCAAAGCATAGTTGAATGAATTCTCCCTGATTCCTGGGTTAGGGCAGAAAGACTAGCAAATGTCAAACTAAAATTGTCTGGGCAGTGGATAATGCAGTCTCTTCGAATTTCTATCTAAATGACAACCAGCTGGTGAAGTCCCAGGGTAAGAGACCAAGTTAGGAGCCCAGTTATAAGGACAGGGGACAAGAGCACTGGGGCAGATTGAGTTTTCCAAGCTGGGATTGACAGCAGAAGCAGGGAACTCCCAAAACGGATTTAGTCTGGAGCCTAAGGCTGAAACACAAGAGGTGTTTAAATGCTGTCTGTTGCTTCAGGTCAGGGTTGTACCATTGAGAATAAATGGTATAGGAAGCTGGTTAGTATGAATGCTATAGTTATCCTATGAAAAGGGAGGGGAGGGCCAAGTCTAGAAACCAAGACAGACATGAAAAAAACTGTCTCCATTTACAAAGTAACAAAACATTAAATATCCAATGGGATTGTTATATACACAATAACAACTCAGTGGAATATTATGCAGTCATTCAAAATGATGACTATGACTATATAGAGGCATGAAAACATATTATGATATTAAATGTTTTATTTTGACAAGGTTGTCATAACAAAATACCACAGACTGGGTGGCTTAAACAACAGGCATTTATTTTCTCACATTCTGGAGGCTGGAAGTTCAAGACCAAGTTATTGGCAGGATCAGTATCTTTTCAGCTTGTAGATGATCATCTTATCCTCTTAGTCTCTTCTGTGGTCTTTTCTCTCTGCAAATGCATCCCTGGCATCTCTTTGTGTGTCCAAATTTTCTCTTCTTAAAAGGACACCAATCAGATTGAATTCACCCTAATGTCCTAATTTTAACTTAATTACCTCTTTAAAAGCCCTGTGTACAAATACAGTCACATTCTGAAGGGCTAGGGGTTAGGGCTTCAACATATGCATGGGGGGAGGAGACACAAAATCTGGCCCACAATATGAGCAATAAGAAAAAAAATGTACTAAAAATGGTTAGGATGATGGGAACTCCAGGATCCACCACTCAATAAGACTTACTATATATTAGTTCCTTCAAATCTCCCAAGAACACAAGTCATAATTTGAAAGAAAGAAACAGAAACTCAAAGAATAAAATAATTTGCCAAAGTGCCCACAGTTATTAATTATAGAATCTGGGATTTAAGGCCAGGTACGTATAGCTCATGATAAGTTAAAATAGAGTTATCTAATTTTAAAAAGTATACGTCATTATACAATTATTTTATACAAATAAAAGGGAAATGAATATAGTCGAGAATTAAATATGCACCAAGTTACTTTGCAAGCTGGCATAGGGTCATAGTAAATGGATAAAATAGATGTAGTCCTTGTTCCTAAGAAGAGGGAAAATTTGCATGTATAAATGCATAAAACAGCTACAGGTAAGAAAAACAGATGTGATAATTACAAAACAGGTTAACTAATTAATGAAGAAATTAATTATCTTAACCACGTTATGCTTAAAACTAAGTTTTGGTAAATCCATTTAAATTTTTTATATTGTATATCTGTATGCATTAATTCATTCAATTATATTTATTGATAATCTACCATGTTTCAGACATGAATATATAGGCATGAATAAAACAAAACTGGTTGATTGAAGACATGGAATCAACCTAAATGCCCAATGACAAACTGAACAAAGGAAACGTGGTACATATACACCATGGAACACTATGAAGCCACAAAAAAGAGTGACATTATATCTTTTGTGGTTATATGAATGAAGCTGGAGGCTATCATCCTTAGTCAACTAACACAGGAACAGAAAACCAAATACCACATGTTCTGACTTACAAATGGGAGCTAAATGAGAGGAACTCATGAACACCAAGAAGGGAATAACAAACACTGAGGTCTGTCTGAGGGTGGACGGTGGGAGGAGAGAGTGGAGCAGACAATATAACTATTGGGTACTGGGTGATGAAATAACCTGTACAACAAACCCCCATGATACGAGTTTACCTATGTAACAAACCTTCACATGCACCCAAGATCCTAAAATAAAAGTTAAAAAATATAAAGGGAAAGTCTAGGAGCCATAAGAAGTTACCTTGCCCTTTGTCCCTAGGCAATAAGCCTCAAACAAACACAAGTAGATCACAATCTTTGCTAGCCAAGGGCTTCGTAGAGATCTCACTTTTTGAGCAATGTACGATTAAGCCTAACAATCCTAGCTTGCCCTGAAGGATTCCCTTCTGGCCATTAAAATCTCTCTTGCCACAAGGGAAAAAAAAAGGTTGTTTGTAACTTCCGGAGAGAATTTTCAAACATCAGGTCTTGAGACTATATGCATAAAAGCCCTCTGAGCCTTTTCCAGAACTATTCAATCAGACTATCTGAAGCTGGAAATGTTTATTTTTAAGAGTTCACCATCAAAAGTTTGTGGTTTACCGATCTATGGGGTGCTATAATAATTATCTACTGCTGTGTGATAAATTATCTCAAAACTTAGCATCTTATGACAGCAAATATTTATTATCTCACAGTTCTGTGGGTCAGGAATCTGGGTGCTTCTGCCTCAAAGCCTCTCTCCCAATCTACTCGAACTGAAGTCTCACCCAAAGGATGAACAGATGGCCCAGCTTCCAAGCTCACGTGGATTTGTTGGAGGCTTCCCTTCCTCTTAAGTGGGAGGACTGAGGGCCTTGGTTCCTTGCTGGCTGTTGTCCAGAGGTCTTTCTTCGTCTTTTGTCATATTGGCCTCTTCATAGGGCAGCTCATGACGTGGAAACTGTGAACAAAAAAGAGAGCAAAACAAGACAAAAGCCAGGGCCTTTATGTAACCTCCTGTTGGAAACAACATCCAATTCCATTAATCTGAAGTAAGTCTCTAGGTCCAGTTCAAACTCAAGGTGAGGGAGGAATAAGGGCAATAAGGCCGAGTCTTCTCAGTGGTGTCCACCACTTGTCCCTCGCCCAGAATTGCAAGGTCAGCAAAGAGCCTCTGAGCTCAGACCTCAAGAGTAAGTAGCCAACACTGGGGGGAATGGAGAGACCAAGGACTATTCCAGAGGATGAGGAAATTACCACAAACTCAGGGGATAGAGAGAGTTCAGTGCATCCAGGGAAACCCTATTTGTCTTGTAGATGTCTCAGCTGTTATCAAAAGCATACTATTTCTGCTTATTTTGGGGCACTTGAGAAGAAAATCTTATCTCTGCACTATCAGGATCAAGGGGATTTTTCTCTTCAAGCAAATGAGATTCTGGATATACTAAAATCTTTAATGAATCTTAAACCTGCCCTGTGTGGGGTTTTGTTATTGACAACAAGAAGAAGAAATTAAACACATGAAAATAAAAAATATATATGTTTAGTAGCAATAAGCTGGTTTGTTTTCTTTTAGTCTGTCTTTCTTGTGGCAGAAGTCTTTCACTAACAATAAATCCTATCTCCTTTGCCCCATTTTAGTCTTAACTCTTCATCATGCAAACGTGGTCCAGGTGTGGGCTATACATTTAAAAAAAAAAAAAAAAGAAGAACAAAGAAAAAGAATTAAAACTACTGGATATTTGGACTCTGTTGCTAACTGAAGGGGAAAAAAAAAGAAACCCTTGCAACAGAAGCTGCTAATCTGAGTGTCAATGTGGATTGGAATAAATTTATTTGAATTTTTTAGACTGTATCATATAACCCAAATTCAAAGTGGGGAATTGTGGTATCATAGAAAAGGCTCTGACCTCAGCATCTGGGAGAATAGGGTTTTGCTGGTTTTGTTTCAGCTGCTAACTGATGAGTAAGCATGGGTAATTAGATTATCTTTGCGAGGCTTCTTGCCTAATCTGGTAAATAGTTTGAGTGAGACCCATGTGGTTCTCAGTGTGATGCCCAGATCAGTGCCTCAGAATCACCCAGAAGGAAACTTGTTAGAAATGGAAATTTGGGGCCTGACTTCAGACATGCTGAATCCAGGAACTCTGGAGTGGAGTGCCAGACTAGCCATTTGAATAAGTGATTCAATGCATTCTGAGACATGCATACAGTTGAGAACCACTGAGCAAGAAAATCAGATCTTTCCAACCTAAAATCTATAGAATTCTGGAACTTTACGAGGGTAGCAAAAAATGCTAGAAATGGTAAAGTTTTCCAATTTAGAAAATTAAAATTGTTTTTGGACAAATAAGGGAGATGCTAGCACATAATGCTCTATCACATAATCATTAAGAGAAATAAATCTGGGCAGATTATTATTTAAGCCCCTACCTATATTGTAGAGACAAGTAAAACCAGGACTGGAGATTAAGCACGTACGCCCAGGGTCAAAAAGCAAATAGTGGCAAAGTCAGAACTCATATCCAGAATCCTGATTCCTGGTTTAATATGTCTTCCTCTCCACAGCTATTACTGCTTCTGTTTCAACATACTTGGGTACCATATTTTGCCCACATACGTTCTCTAGACACAGAAGCCAAGCATTAACTTCTGTAAATGTTTGGGGGTCAAATTTTACCTCTGATTTCAATGGTTTTTCTTAAAGCACGAGTCACAATAGAACACAAATATATGAGTATCCTGAGAAATAGAGCATTTATATATACATGTGTGTGTGTGTGTGTGTGTAAGTTTCAGTGAATTATGTTCTTTGAGGCTCCTAAGCAGAGTCATTCTACTTTGGCTGGGTGCCTATAACTAAAGTTTTCCAAAGTTTTCATTCAAACTTTCATCTTTAAAATTTATAGTGCCATTAAAACAAAGGGACATAGATATTAACTGTTCAGTAATTACTGACTATTAGATCTTTCATGGTACTTGAAAAGCGATCATTAAAAAATCTGGAGACAACAGATGCTGGAGAGGATGTGGAGAAAAAGGAACGCTTTTACACTGTTGGTGGGAGTGTAAATTAGTCCAACCATTGTGGAAGACAGTGTGGCGATTCCTCAAGGCCTTAGAAATAGAAATTCCATTTGACCCAGCAATCCCATTACTGGGTATATACCCAAAGGACTATAAATCATTCTACTATAAGGACACATGCACACGAATGTTCATTGCAGCACTGTTTACAATAGCAAAGACCTGGAACCAACCCAAATGCCCATTGATGATAGACTGGATTGGGAAAATGTGGCACATATACACCATGGAATATTATGCAGCAATCAGAAATGATGAGTTCGTGTCGTTTGTAGGGACATGGATGAATCTGGAGAACATCATTCTCAGCAAACTGACACAAGAACAGAAAATGAAACACCGCATATTCTCACTCATAGGCGGGTGATGAAAAATGAGAACACATGGACACAGAGAAGGGAGTACTAAACACTGGAGTCTATTGGGGGGAAAAGGGGAGGGCCAGTGGGAAGGGGAGATGGGGAGGGATAGCCTGGGGAGAAATGCCAAATGTGGGTGAAGGGGAGAAAGCAAACAAAACACACTGCCATGTGTGTACCTACGCAACTGTATTGCATGCTCTGCACATGTACCCCAAAACCTAAAATGCAATAAAAAATAAAAATAAAAGAAAAGAAAAAAAAGAAAAACTTTAAAAAAAAAAAAAAGAAAAGCATCATCCTTTTAAAAGATATAACAGGTAGTAATGGCTAATAGCCTAATTTGATTCTAACTTTTATCAGCGAGTAATAATAATATTATTAGAAGTGTAAGAAATAGAAATCTATTTTGTGAGACCCGAGGAAGTCCTAGGCCAAAACAGATTCTCTAACACCTTCCGTAAATTGAAAGGACACTAACGAGATGTTCATGGTCACTTGTCCTCATCTGCTATCCCATAACCTTTGTCATAAAGCTCAAGCTTTTAACCTCAGTGCCCCGCCAAATTCCTACTTTAGTAATACAGTTTTGTCTACCTAAATTTTTTTATAATTTCCAGTAAGTAAATTATATATCTACTTTTGTTTCTAAAATAATTTTATAGTGTTATAGTTTATTCTAACAGGTCTTGTTTTCTCATTCTCTCTCCCTCTCTCTCTCTTTCTCTCTCTCTCTCTCAGGGTTAATAAAAGGAGGTTATACCATCTCCTTTAATCCGAAACTAGGAAAACGTGAGATAAACTGAAATCCATATGATCTAATGTAGTACTGGCTATCGGAAGCCTTAAAACACCATGTGTTGGAAAAAAACACTTGACAGTATCATCAGTTTATTTTAAAACTTTCTTTTAAAATCGACTTTCTTTGATCCATCCTTAATTTCTTATATTTTGAAACATGGCTATCTCTTCTCATTTGAGTTGTCATCTATCTCTCTTCCTAGGTCGCTGCTCTGAAATCTGTTCAGGAACCTGTAGACATGTGTAATAAAAAGACATTCCCGGTCTTGGGCTTACCATGCTACAAAGCGAGGCCGGCCCTTGCATCACTCCCTGCAGGAATGGCAGAGGCAGTGTGGGTTGGAAATCAGGTCTCATGGCTTTGATCTTGACTTTTATTTCTGCCAATAGCTAGTGTAGACGCTGGCCTAAAGCACTCAAGTTCCCTGGGCTTTGGAATCTTCATCTATAATTCCTTTTAGCTTTGACATTTCATTAATTTTATCCCATTTGGCCTAGAAGCAATTTTGGAGTCCAGAGGGTTCTTTAGAAAGCTTCACAGACTTCCTAGGAGAGAGGAGCGCTTGCAAAGCAATGTAGCTGGCAGAGTTCCAAGGTCTCCATCCCACCTTAAACATGACAACTTCCATTGTATCTCAGCCTCCATCCTCATTATACATGGGAACAGATTCCAGGTAAGATTATTTGGGGGCTGGAGGGTAAGGAGTGCATGAGAAATTCCAGTGCTAACTCTTCGTTTTGACAACCTTGTGCAATAGAATACAATAAAATAGTATATTGTAATAGATTATAGGAATCTATTTATAGATACAGACTCTTTTTGAGTCAAGGTCCTCTTTACCTTATTAAACTAAAAAAACTTTGATATTGTCATGTGTTCTAGATCAGAGGTTGACAATTTTCTTTCTGGAAAGAACCAGATAGTAAATATTTTCAGCTCAGCTGGCTTTTGGCCTTGGTTTCTGTTGCACTGAGTCTGCCGTTGCTGTATGAAAACAGCCATAGACAATAACTATACAAATGGGCATGGAAGGGATTGAGCCTTAAACTGTAGTTTGTTGATCCCTGATAGAGATTAAAGGATTGGATTCACCTGTAAAAGGCGGGGAGGCATATTTGCTTGTTGGAGAACATTTTTTAGAACTATAATAAAGATTTTGGAATTTTTTAAAAAATATCTATTTTAGAAAAAATTGTTTCATGATTGTATTTTTTTCTTAAAAGATAATATGTCAAAGAAAAATCTTTTTCTTCTGTCTCATTCTTATTTGCATTTTCCAAAACACACATTCGTTAAATATTTTGGAATAAATCAAAATAATATTCTTATAAAAAGTTTTAAATTAATAGCCATTCTGTCTTGTAATAATAATTTGCCATCAAATATCTCACATTAGAATTCTTTATCAAATGAACACTTTACTATTCATAATCTTAGAATTTGTGGTTTAGAAATAGTTTCATTATTTTCAACAGTACCTTGATGATCTTTTATTTTCTGTATTTACCTCTAGAAAAATCTCTTGCCTCTCATAGAATAGAATTTATTTTTAACTGCTGAGAAGACACAAAGAAAACATTTGCATTTGCATAGAATATATTTTTTGTTGATTCATTTTTAGCAACAAATTCAAGTTTCTTCAGTACGTTTACTTTTCAGTCTATGTTGATGACTGTATAGAATCATGATTTCTAAATGGGTCGGTTTTAGAAAAATCTGTCTAATCTATACAATTTCTGGATAGAACATTTGTTCCAATGAAGAAACACACTATAGTGCGTGTGGTAGATAACAAATAAATGATAAGGATATAATGAATGACAAGCTTTCTAAAACATTATTAAATTAATCTTAAGCAGGACACAGCCAAACCAGAGATCCAATTACTTTATCCTAATAGTGAATAGTCTTATTGAGTTTTTTTTTGTTGTTGTTTTTTAAGGGAGTCTCTCTCTGTTGTTCAGGCTGGAGTGCAGTGGCGCAATCTCAACTCGCAATCTCAACTCCCCATCTCCTGGGTTCAAGCAATTCTCCTGCCTGAGCCTCCCGAGTAGCTGGGATTACAGGCATGCTAATTTTTGCATTTTTAGTAGTGACAGGGGTTTTCCATGTGGGCCAGGCTGGTCTCAATCTCCTGATCTCAAGTGATCCGCCTGTCTCAGCCTCCCAAAGTGCTGGGATTATGGACATGAGCCACTGTGCACAGCCTTATTGAGTTTAGATTATTCAACTAAAGATGTTAGCTTATGCCAGGTGTGGTGGCTCATGCCTATAATCCCAGCACTTTGGGAGGCCGAGGCCGGTGCAGATCATTTTGAAGCTAGGAGTTCCAGACAAGCCTGGCCAACATGACAAAACCCCGTGTCTACTAAAAATACAAAAAATTAGCAAGATGTGGTGGCACAAGCCTGTAATCCCAGCTGCTAGGGTGGCTGAAGCAGAAGAATCACTTGAAGCCAGGAGGTAGAGGTTGCAGTGAGTCGAGATCGTGTCACTGCACTACAGCCTTTGAGATAGAGTGAAAGTCTATCTCAAAAAAACAAAGAAAAAAAAGTAAAGAGAAAGAGTAAAAACATAAGAAAGCCAAATGATAGTATTTAAGATTTTCCAAGTTCAGTGTAACTATGATTAATACATAACTAGAAAATCGAACATGGTCTTTATGGTATTTAATCTTCCTATATTTGCTGGTTAATATCAATACCACAAACTAAATAAAAATAGAAAAAGAAAAGAATTAAAATTATTTAAACCTCTCTGATGCGTTAACGTGAGCAAAAGCACAAGGCTAGGCTTTCAACGGAGCAGCAAATCCATGACCTGAGTCTACTGATTTTGGAAATATAAGGAAGCATTCAAGGGAGTGGTAACCTCGTTGGGATCTGACTTCACTTTGCTCAAACCTGAGAGGAAGGGTCCTGTGATTGCAGGTGAGTTGAATGGAAACTACGACCTCTCTTGTACGTGGAGACTATGTATTTGGAAACCAAAGCAGAATTCAGATTTCTGCCCCCACCCTTTCCAGCTGATGTGCCTGTAACACTGCCGTAGAAGTGTTATAAAAATTCTAAAATGGCTGCGAATAATTCCTCATGCACATGTCTGGTCCCCACTCCTCCCCTCAGGGGTAGAGTCCATTTCTATCCTCCTTTGAGGCTGGGCTAGCCTTGGGAATTGCTTCCACCAATCAAATGTGAAGAAAGTGACCATCATCTGTAGCCCTTACAAGGCCTAGCAGCTTCTGCTTTTGTTCTCTGGGGGGATCTGAGCTACTACATAAAGAGGCACCATTACCTTCCTGGAAAAAAAGAGATCCCAGCCTTCTAGCTCAGGCATTCCAGTGAGCCCCAGGCATTCCAGTGAGGTTATCTCAAAGTACCAGGCCCAGGCTTGCTCCCAGCTGAATGCAGCCAAGTAAGAGACCCCAGCTGACACCACGTGGAGAGAAGAGCTGCCCAACTGAGTTTAGTCAACACAGAGAACTGTGAGAAATAAATAAAATAAATAATAAATCAGTAGTTTGTAGCATAGTCTGTTACATAAAATAGAGAACTGAAAAACACATCAGTTTATTTCAGCTTTGCAGCTTACATTTTGATGGCTGCCTCTATAATATTTCTAAAATCAGTCTACCACATTAACCTAAATGCATTCTGTTGAAGCTTCATTTTTTTCTGCCTCATGACTAATATCTCAACACACACACACACACACACACACACACACGCATACATACATGCACACACATACTAGTAATGTTTAGAATTGGCCAGGATCTACATGTACTCTCCAGGGCTGTTTGTTTGTTTGTTTTTGAGATGGAGCCTGTAGCCCAGGCTGGAATGCAGTTGTACAATCTCTGTTCACGCAGCCTCCACCTCATGGGTTCCAGCAATTCTCCTGCCTCACCCTCCCAGGTAGCTGGGATTACAGGCAGGCACCACCATGCCGGCTAATTTTTGTATTTTTAGTAGAGACAGGGTTTCACCATGTTGGCCAGGCTGGTCTCGAACTCCTGACCTCAGGTGATCTGCCCACCTCAGCCTCCCAGATCACTAGGATTACAGGTGAGAGCCACCACAACACCTGGCCTCCAATGCCATTTTTATTCTCTCATATGCTGTCTTCAAGGTGTCAGTGAAACGTCAAAAAGAATTTTTCTTTTGATTATTTTCAACCTGTTTATAGCATATGCCAGTGAATTCTACAATTGATCCAACAAATCTTTACCCCTAAGCAATTAGCAGTAACATGAATTCACCAGAAAAACAAAAGAAAATGCTGTGCTGCTGTGTTTGTATGTATGTGCACACTAGGGCGTAAATGTTTGTGCATTTTAACCTTCCATCTACTATAATTAAACTTGCCCATGCCTGTTGTATTCTTGCGATCTGAAAGGCTTAAAATGAAATTTAGCTGGCTCCATCCCCAGAATGTCTAAATTTTCCCAGCTCTAGGAAGAATGACTTTTACACCCTCTGTACACATCTGTCCCCCATACTCTTGCAGTCAGCTTCCCCCCGCCCCAGCATTAATCCCTTAGGTTTCTTCTTGCCAAAGATGTTCTGCTGTTTGATAGAACACTAATCTCCTAGAAACTCAAAGTATCAGCTTACCTGTGAACGCCCAGAAACTGTCTCCATCCTTAGCCTCATCCCCTTTTATGTTTTCTTCATCTTTGAACAAATGCATTGCTTTCTGTCTGAGAATGAGGCTTACATTCTGTTGTGGTTAGGAGGGATATTGACCTGAAGGCACACTGTTCCCTCTTAACTCAAAGAAGCAAGATCAACATTCAGAATCGCTCAGTGACAAATATCAATTGGTAGAACAGGTCACCCATGGGCAGGAAACTCCGGTAAGCTCAGGGAAGAATTCTTTGTTAAATTAACCTGAAGGCTTTTTCTGAACTAAAATAAGTCTTGGAGAAAGAAATAAAAGGCAGAAGTAGACAGATAAAATGTAACAGGGAAAAAGTTCTCTTTCAATATTAATCTCCTGTCATGGTTCTACACATTTGTAACAGGAGAGAAGAGGTGATACAAAAGGAAAGTGCAAATTGACAGTCTTAGGACTCCAATTCGGGTCAATTTATTACTAGGAAAGAGGCTGAGCTGTGAAATGAAAAACTCGGTTCCTGCGCAGATGAAGGGTCTCAAACTACAGTATTTCTTCACTGCGAAACTGCAGCAGATTTAATAGAATCCCATGGAGTACAGCTAAGAAGTTCACTTCTGTATGTCATATAAGCCCAATTTTCTTTTTTCATGTCTTTCTTCTCTTTCCTTTTCTTTTTTTTTTTTGAGAGGGAGTCTTACTCTGTCACCCAGGCTGGAGTGCAGTGGTATGATCTTGGCTCACTGCAACCTCTGCCTCCTGGGTTCAAGCAATTCTCCTGCCTCAATCTCCCGGGTAGCTTGGATTACAGGCACGTGCCACCATGCTCAGCTAATTTTTGTATTTTAGTAGAGACAGGGTTTCACCATATTCGCCACGCTGGTCTCGAACTCCTGGCCTCAAATGATCTGCCCGCCTAGGCCTCCAAAACTGCTGGTATTACAGGTGTGAGCCACTGTGCCCGGCCTCCAACTTTCAATTCTAATGGGCGTCAAGATTTTCATGCTTCAACCTAAATGACGATTGTATGAAAACTTGTCTTTTGCAGGAATGATCTTTGCACTTGCTACCCTATGTCTAACCTTCTCAGGTTCACTGGTGACATGGGGTTAATGGTGACAGGATGGTGTCGAGCTTTCCCCCTCCTCCCAATCACAGCAGAGCTTCCTTCCCATCCATATCTGTGCTGCTGAGCTCTGCTGAAAGCCCTGGGGTTTCCTTCAATCTGAGGCCGAGATTGTGTTTGGAATCTTTACCAACACATCTCAGGAAATGCCATGATCTAGCAACAAGGTGAAACAGCGTTTCAATGTTTGCCAGACTGCTGATGGTCAGTAGACCACATGTGTCCTTCCAAACCCTGTAGGCTTATGGGAAGGCAGAGAAAAAAAAAAAAAAAAAAAAAGACAAGTGAGATTCATCTGAAAATTCAGAATCAGCATGGACTAATAATGGTATATGTGTTTATATGTGGCAATATGACCTTGACCTTACTTCTAGGTCCCAGGATGCCTCTAACTTTGTCAGGTAGGAGTGATCTGCCTATGATGTGACACCTAGTTAAAAAAGAAAACCTCTCGCTTCATGCTTCTCATCGCATGCAGAAAAGCTGGGAAGAAAGAAAAGAAAAAGCTACACTAATCGAGGGTGGAAAGATACTTATTTTTGAAATGGAAATGGAAACAAGTTTCAGATGCATTCAAGATTCTTTCACTCTTTTTCCCTCTTAGCTCCACATGATTGTGGAGAGACCACACCCAGATGGCTGTGTGTTGTCTTGGGTACCTGAGTACCCAAAAACTTGGACTGAGTTCAAAGGAGATGATTAAAGGAATGGGGGAATTGGAAGTGATTGACTGAGGAGAAAAGATTAAAGGAGCCAAATCAAGGAACCTGACAGAGCAATAGCTGAGGGGCAAAATGATAAAAGCTACAAGTACTAGGAATGTGCAAACACCAAATAAGAAAAACATTCCTCGTAATAAATTAGCAAAGGAAAGTTTTGGCTGAGAATTAGAAAAATCTTGCAAGAGAAAGTGTTCAATTAGCCAACTGATTACTAAGTAATAAAAGTGGAGGCTGGATCAGGAGGGACATTTTACGAGCAGGCAGAATATATTTCCAGAAGGTACACGGTAATGAGCGCTCCAGCACTTAGAAGGCACCATGGCCCGCACAACCTATCAGAACAAAACTCCAATAATTAGGACTAGTTATGTTAAAAATTACATTAATTACATTAATTTGTTCAGTCTTCCGAAAGGTAACTAGTTACTATAGGAGAAGGGCAGCAAAAAACTGCGGAAATTATAGACTCAGAAAACCAGCTTTAATGTCAAACAATTTACTACAAATTATAACATGGAAATTAAATGCATAGCATCTTAGTGAACTTAATGAGGTGAGCAACAACTGCAAAGACTTCTAATGAAAAGGGAAAATAATTGAAAAAAGGCACTTCTTATAAAGTCAGGCTCTAGTAATGAGAACCATAGCTTCTTTGAAGCTTTCAAACAATTCATCCTGATGACCAACAGGGATCACTTTTGCTCACGGAAGTCATTTTTTAGTTGTCCTCCTAAAATTCCTAGTATGACCTTGCTGATAAAAGTATGCTAGCTTGTTAAAGAAACTCTTCTATTTAGAGTCTTAGCACAAAGGTTATAGAAATCTTAGCTACGATTTGCATAATCATCAACCAGATAACTTGCAGTGTTAAAACTATTCCCGTAAGTGTTGAAAAACGGCTCTTGAAGATGACCACCCCGCCCTGATTTTTAGGAAACACTGAGTTTATCAAGTGTTCTATAAAAATCTACTGAACTAAAATCATCAAATTATTTTGGAGTTTAAAACCTAATATTTACGTATTTGCCTATCACCTATTCTTTTTGCAATTGTGTAGGATTACAGACATATTGGAACTCTTCTTGATAACACTTTTTCTGATTTCTTACTCATTTTTATCCAATTAAGTCCCATTTCTCTAATAAGCTAGACAATTCTCCCCATGATAAGCTTTACCCTCTGCCCTCATTTAACTGTGCACACCCCAGTTTCCTCAGTGGTAACTTTTACAGGGCCCCTCTACCAGATTAAGAATCATGAGCTTGCTTTAATTTGAAATTGCCCAGTCCTTTGCTACAATAAACACCCCCAAGATTTCCTCCACTGGCATTTAATAATCTGCTTAATTGCACCGGCAGACACAGGTATGATTCATTTAAAGTCTGGCCATTCCATTCTGTTGCCATTCTTTGTCCCCAATAACTGGTAAACAAAACAGAAAAAGACTGGACATAAACATGTTATTCTATTGTATGTGATGAATGTGATTTTTACTCTCTAATTATTACCTTTGACATTTTTCTCCTTTCCTTTTTCATTATTTTTCCCTAAAGAAATGTATAAGCCCTACAGCCTGGACACACTGAACTGAAGCATCTGCCACAATGTGGTGTCTGTTTCTGATTGTACCAGCAATTTCAGCTTCCCACTTGCAGTGTGCAGTTTCATTTTATGTCAATAGTGGTTTCATGCAGAGAACAAGATCTCAATGTGAGGGTAAGGATAGGAAACCATCCCCCAAATCGCTGTCACATAACTTGAAGTGGAAAGGAGTCCAAAGATCAGGAGAGAGGCACAGGATCTAAAGACTGAGTGGGATCAGATAGACTGTACTGGAGAAAGTTTTCCAAGATCAAGTTCCTGAAATGACAATCATTCATCCCTCCCTGAGAAAGAGAAGATGCATGTGTGCTCATAGGGGCTTGCTAAAGGGTCTAGGGTTATGCAGAAACAGTTCCTTGTAGTTTATTGTACTTCTCCAGGGAATATATATATATATATACAGAAACCTCCTCTTATTACGTAAAATTCCAGTAACTTATCAATAGGTTAATTGCCATCTGTGACTTGCCCTTCTTAGAAATAATAAGACTAAAGAATATTTTCTTTTTAATTTCAAAGTTATATGCAGAACTACCTTAACTTGTTTTTATTACCTTTAATTAGCTTAATAATCTTCACATTTCCTTGTTGAATAACTGCTAACTTAATGTGTTGCCATAATGCATTTTTAAATTACTGCTTCAAAAAATTCAGTGCTGATTTTCACTTTCCGCTCACTGTATTAATTATCTATAAATATGTGTGAGATTTCCTTCAGCAGATTTTCACAATCTCCTTATTATTACTATATAGACAATTTAAGGTGCTACAACAATTCAAACTTCAACATCCTGTAATTTACTCAGCCTTATAATTGATATTTACAAGCTCAGCAAACATGGAAGGAAAGAGAAACATTAGCCAGCCCCATTCAGGTTCACAGACCTTTAATTTGAACATAAGCATCAGGATCTCGGTTGTAGAGAGTAATAGTCCTACCCTCCTTTGTGCATAGATATTTGTGCCTTTCAAGACACCATTTCTCCTTTTTAAGCAAGAGATGATTTTCCTGAGCCCATTTATTCCTGTAAGCATGAGTTGAAAAAGAAAGTGAACAAACAATTTGTAGCTGTGTGTAGGGAATGGACTCTCTTCAGTATTAACAGAGTAGAATGAAAAATAAAATTTCAAAGTTATATGCACAACTACCTTAATAAAAAATAAAATGCCTAACTTCTAGCACTTGTTATACAATGAAGAATGTGTCACTTAGAGTCACAGAACCTCTATTTTCTCATCCATACAGCGGACATAATATTTGCTCAAAATAAAGCTTAGCAGCCTTGTGAAGAACTGAGTCAATGTAAATACAGTGCTTTGAAAACAGTAAAATGCTGAAAGTGTGAAGACATGATTATTAATGTTACTCATCTATGAGGGCTTGGAAGGGCATGTAGACCCATGGACATCAACGCATGTGCTTATAATCAGCAGCATCAGCAGCCCTTGAAAGCTTGTTAGTTTCTACTGCATCCAAAACTCTAGGGTAGGTGCAGCACTCTCTGTTTTAACACGTCCTTCAGATAGTAACAATGCATCCTACAGTTGAGGAACTAATGACTTTGCCTATATCTGTGATTTACCAAAGAAATTTCAGGTTGGATTCTCTATGAAGTCATAAAAGGGCCTAGAGCCCATGAAGAGAAGAGAGGAAATGGAAAAGCTGTTCTTTCCTTCATCTTCCTTGGGCAGCAGAAGTGGGGAGTGATCAAAGGTGTGTGTCCTGCAGTCAGATTACCTAGGATCAAGTCACCGCTGGCTGACGTCTGTATCCTAGAGGCTCACCTGAAGATGTTATCAAGTAAGAAAGCTAATTCATACGTACGATGGTGCTGATCATGCCACACGTGCTCAAAACATGGTAGATATTGTTATTCTCTAAGTTTGGCTTTCTGGACAGCCCACAATTGTGTATCTAGTTAAGTGACTATGTAAATCAAGTAAGAATAAAAAAGATATTGTTCATGGTTTGGGGAATATATACACACACATGGTTCTTACATGCAAACCCAGGCAAACTTTAAAGGCAAATTGACAAAACGATCCCAGATTGTATCCCCAGCATAAGAGTACCCCAAACCCTATCTCCCTTTTATTAGTTACTCTGATGCTGTAGATTTATGACTCTGCATTTTGCCTCCATGTAGATAGAAACTGTTATCCATCCTCCTTCAAGAAATGAGAGGCAGAGTGGATGGGAAAACAAAACCCAGGATTTTTATGAATCCATAGAATCAATTTCAAACAGGCCCAGAGAAAAGAATCTTGAAGAATTCCACATTTAATGGAGAGAAGGTAGTCATTAATTTCATAAAAAGAAGCATACAATGTTTATTCATTAATCTATCTGTGAGGTGCTAAGAATGTTCCAGGTACAATGCTTCTTACTGGCATTAAATGCACTGCGATGCCAGAAGCAGACAGTGAAATAATACAGATAAATCTGTGTGCATGAAAAAAAAAGCCTTGGGAAATCTGCGAGACACTACAATTAAGGTGAGATAGACGGCAACTCTTCTGAAAAAGGAGAATAAGGGAATCAAGGGCTTTCAGTGTGGTTTCACGGAGGATTATTCGAAGATCTAAGGGCAAAAAAGAGAAGCCCTGCAGGGGAAATGGAAAATACAGGTCGGAACCAAAGAGACAAGAGGAGAGGATAAGGACAGAAAAAGAATGCCGGAGTGTGTCCTTGAGGATCAGAGGAGGCTCCGTGCAATAGTGTTCTGTCCTGGCAGAAAGAAGACTTGGTAGGAGAACTGCGCCTTAATGACTACATCCAGTTCTCAGCTTACTAATCAGCTCCTTAAGTTCATTGGTAAGTCAATGAGTGAAACTCAGGAAGAAACAGTTTTCCTATGGAAACATCATTCATGGTGGTTTGGCTTTCTGGACAACCCACAACAGGGTAGTTGACCCAAAATGAAATTGAATATAGAACCTAAGCCTTAAAAATATGATTTCAACTGTATCTAAACAGCATTTTTAATACTTGGGCCTTTGGAAAAACAGAGTTCAAGTTCAAAGGTGGGATGAATCAATGGATTCCTGGGCCTGGGCCAGCAGCTTAGCTCTTGGCCCCTCTGCCTAAAATGCTCTTTCCCCAGACGACCTCAGGACTTCGCAGCAAACGGCACCTTCTCAAGGAGGTTGTTCCTGACCATCTCTAGAATTTCAACATCCTGTCTCCACAGCATTCTCTAACTCTCTTCTTTGCTTTATTTTTCTGTATAGCACACCGTCTGATATACTCTACATTTATTTTTTTGATTCACTTACTGATTTGTGTCCCCAGGGAGAATCTAAATGCAGTGAGGGCAGGTTTTCCTGTTTATTTCCCCAGAGATGTATTATACCACCAGTGCCCAAACAGTATCTGATACACAGTGGGCTCTGTTGAATACACATTTGTTGAATTTGGTTATTTATTTGTTTAGCTATTTATTAACTGCAGGTTGGAGAGCTGCAACTGGGCCAGAGACCAGGCAGATTCTCCTGGATCCATGGTAATGTACAAGAGAAAGTGAGTATCTAAATCAGTCTTTCCCCAAGTGCTCTAAATTGGAGACAGAAATGTGTGTGTCTTGGGTACGTGGGGTTGGGAGAATGGCGGGGGTTATACATAAAACATTCCTGGCCTAAGAGTGAAAACAGCCTGAGATCTTCTCTTGTCTCAGGTACTTACTAGCATATGACCTTGGACAAAACATTCACCCTCCAGAATCATTGTTTCTCTCCATTTCACAGAGAGGCTGTGCCCTTCATATGCTGCAGGGCTGTTGATGAAGATCAGCTGATAAAGATCAACATGTGATCTTCACGTGAAGAAATTGAATATAGAACCTAATCCATAAAAATATAATTTTAACGGTATCTGACCAACATTTTTCATATTTGGGCCTTTGGAAAAACAGAGTTTAAGTTCAAAGGTAGAATGAATCAATGAATTCCTGGGCCCAGGCCAGCAGCCCAGGATCTTCTCATAAAGATTAATGTGTGAAAGAGTTCTGCAAACAATAAAGCGCATCCCAAAATAAAGAACTGATGATGATGAAAGGATGATGTATACAAATACATAGGAAAATTAATTCCACAGTGACCCCTCTGTAGGATGCTAGGGCTGTCGTTTTCTGAATATAGTTAGCTATAATGCTTAGCTTAGTAGGCTACATATGCAAAGTAATCAGAAAGACTGAGAAAAATGTATATACAACTGACATTCTCCATAAAAGAAAAGAAGGGTTTAGGGAAATATTCAATAAAAATATGATACAAAAACGTCTTGCAGCCTGACGTAGTGGCTCACATATGTAATCCCAACATTTTGGAAGGCCAAAGTTGGAGGATCACTTGTGGCCAAAAGTTAGAGACCAACCCGGGCAAAATAGTGAGAATCTATAAAAAATAAAGTGAAATAAATTAGCTGGGCATGGTGATACACACCTGTAGCCCCAGCTACTCCGGAGAATCACTTGAGCTGAAGAGTTTGAGGCTTCAAAGAGCCGTGATTGTGCCACTACACTCTAGCCTAGTGACAGACAGGAACCCTGTCTCAAAAAAAAAAAAAAAAAAAAAAATGACAACAACAAAAAGTTTGAGTTGGAAAATTATACCTTAGTTCAAATGTAACTTTCTCAGAGAAGGTTTCCCAGAGTTAGCCACCTATCTATCCATCAAAAATTTAATCTCTCCTTAATAGCTTCTATCACAATGGTAATTATATGGGTAAGACATATAATTTATTTGTTTACAACCTGGGTTTCCCCACCATTTCCATGCTACAAGTGACATGCCCACAAGACCATTTTTGGCTTGCTCACTAATGAATAACCAGAACCTAGTACATTACCAGCAATATTGTAGCAAGCACTCAATAAATATTGGTTGTGTGATCAAATTAACAAGTGCATAAATGAATGAATAAGTGAACAATGAATGAATGAAGACATGAATGCATACACATGTACGTATGTTCAAGGTCTGAACAGGAGAACTGAATCCATCTGGCAATTTCTTTCATGCATGTGTAATAATAAAATATGATGGTTTTGTGTTCTGTTTTAGCAAAGACAGCTTTCCTGGTGAAATAGTTTACTAGTACCTGATAAGAAGGGCTGAAATGGGCTGTGAGCTGGTGATTTTGCTCCCACTTTTCATTCAAACTTTGTCATTGGCACAGGTGCAAGCAAGTCCTGCTTGACTAGCTAAACCTGTCAAGCAAAACTCTACTTAATTACAGGCAGAGAACCCTGGCACACCATTTGCAAGTCTGTCTTCAGACGGGTTTGTCCAACAAAGTCCAAATATGTGTGTCTGCTGTTTTACTCTGGCTAATTGGTCTGCAGCAGGAGGGGCTGGAGCCTGCTGGGGAATTGAAAATGTTAGAGGGCAGGCCAGCCATAGAGCTCACTCCCTACAAATTTCTAGGGCACAGATGTGCCTCAAATGACCACGTAGGACATGAAAACCAGGGAATGATATGTAATAGAATGGCCAGGCATTGATGAAGATAAGGCCCGAGGGAAGGACACTCAACCTGGTCTCCCAAAGAGCATATTCCATCTTTTCTTCAATATGCCCAATTATTAAAAAGAGTTCTGGTTTGGGAATCAGACGTCCAATTGATTTGCAGCTCATTTACTTAATATTTACAATCTTCTGTTTTCCCTTTTGTAAAATAAGAATAAAAATACTTATTCCTCAATATTGTAAAGGTTAAAAGTGTATGTATATGGCAGGCATATGGTGAGAATTTGAAAATTATAGTTATTACTGTTATTTTCTGGATTATATCCTTGTCTCCTAAGTCTCAGCATACAAATAGTTTACACAGGGGTATATTTCTCCAGCGCAATCTTGGAAATTCAAAGTGGATAACCTGGGGTGCTTTAAAAAAAAGAATTGTGGCAGGGCATGGTGTCTCATGCCTGTAATCCCAGCACTTTAGGAGGCCAAGGTGGGCAGATCACGAGGTCAGGAGATGAAGACCATCCTGGCCATGGTGAAACCCCATCTCTATTAAAATATAAACAATTAGCTGGGTATGGTGATGAACAGCTGTAGTCCCAGCTACTCAGGAGACTGAGGCAGGAGAATAGCTTGAACCTTGGAGATGGAGGTTGCAGTGAGCTGAGATCGTGCCACTGCACTATAGCCTAGCCTGGCATTCCAGATTTTTTAACCCTCCCCAGGCGATTCTAATGAGCAGCTAAGGTCACTGCTTTGGCTGAAGAACTTTTCACCCAAAAACTGACACCAAACCAAACTCTCTCTACCCCACAAAGCACTAACATCAGAAGTCCTTTCTAACAAAAACTCAGCCTTTTTTGTTCTCCAGTGAGTTTAAGGGGACATTTTCCTGGAAAAAGCTACTCATTAATTTAAGTTGCGATTAGGATTTTAAAGTCTTTCTGTGGAGCAATTTCTTAGAGGAGAAAATACAATGGAGCATCAGTACAGAGAAAGGAGGCTGGAAACAGCACGTGTTTTCATTTCTCACCATCTTTTATTCTCCAGAGTTATTAGCAAACTCAGAACTCAATTTTATACTCAGCTGCCATAGCTGTGTCTTCAACCAGAATTTCTTGATAGTTTTCTCTTTGCCTCTTTCTTAACTTCTTGATGATTTACTTTTTTCTTGCGACAATTGGCTTTGGGTTTATCTTAGCTCTTCTTTTGTTGTGGAACCATAAAAATTGTTTTTGGAAGAGAATAGAAATTAAATAAATGAGTAAAATATGCCACCATTTTGCTGAAACCTTGCCTTGAATTATTTTATAAAAATATAAAAATTCGGGCCGGTCATGGTAGCTCACGCCTATAATCCCAGCACTTTGACAGGCCCAGACAGGTGGATTCCTGAGGTTAGGAGTTCAAGACCAGCCTGGCTAATATGGTGAAACCCCGTCTCTACTAAAAATACAAAAATTAGCTGGGCGTGGTGATGCATGCCTGTAGTCCCAGCTACTCAGAAGGCTAAGGCAGGAGAATTGCTTGAACCCAAGAGGTAGAGGTTGCAGTGAGCCAAGACCATACCACTGCACTCCAGCCTGGGCAACAGAGTGAGACTCTGAACAATTAAAATTAATAAATAAAAATTCTACTCATCACTACTAATGCAGACTCTCAAATGTAGTCATAATGCCTGCGGTAATAATAATAAAAAGCAAGCAAAAGTCATCATTTTTGAGTACTTACCCTGTGTCAGACATCATTCGGAGGGGTTCGCATGTATTAACTCAATTCATCTTCATAACAACACTGTAAGCTCGATCAGTTTCATTCTACAGATGAGGAAATAGAGGTATTAACTGTCCCAATTTCCAGTAGTTAGAAAGTAAACAAGTTAGAAGTGTAGACTTGCCAGAAAAAATATATAGAATACCCAATTTAATTTTAGTTTTATACAAGCAATGGATAGTATGTTAGTATGTTTTAAATATTCAAATTGAATATTTTAATATTCAAATTAAAAATATAAATTTTTTAGTATAAGTGTGTCCCATGTAATTTTGGGGACATAGTTACAGCCATATATATATATATATATATAGTTTATCTGAAATTTACATTTAACTGGGTGTCCTGCACTTTTAATTGCTAACTGTGGCAACCCTAGTTAGGAGCCAAAGCCAGCCTAAGTCCAGAACATGTGCTGCTCCCATTATGACCGTCAGAAAAATGTTGACCGTTTCTGCCTTTAGGAATGATGGCCAACTCCATGATTCCAGAAATTTGGGAACAGGAGACATGGCTGCCATGTGCAAAGGCCATGCTGACCACCAGCCTCTTTCCCTTTCTGTCCCCAAGGGGATCACTTAGTCTATCTGCAGGCTCAGCCTTGCTACCAGTTTTTAACCTAAAGCAGCGACTTTGGCCCAGCTGTTAGCAACACTGAAGAGTTCAGAACATCTTCTTGCAGTCGACTCAGACTTCAGGATAGCTTTCAGGACTTACACGATGTCCTGGATCTGAGAAGCGGTCTCTCATTTTCTCTTCCATCATCCGTTCATGGTGGGTCCCCAGCATCTCAAAAGCTGAACTTTGGCCTTGACTGCTGTTATGAGTGGCCACTTAGGTAAAATGACTAGTGCATCTGCCCCCTCCAAGGCTGGCATCCTGCTTTGTTTTCGTCAGACCTTCTCCCAAGGACTGCAGCCCTGCCTCCAAATCTTAGCCCAAAAGTGTTACTACCTGTTGATAATCTTCCCTGAGGCTGATGCACTTCTCCTTTAAGTTTGGATAACATTTACTCCAGATTCCTCCTTGCTGAGTTATCATTACTTATCAGGACACCCCCATTCTTCATCTTAAATTTCTGTCTATCATCAATTGCATCTGAGACTTGGCCTGCTGGACAGAACCTTCCTGTGTAAGCCTGCCCTTATTATTCTTCCCCTGCCAGCTCCTAGCCTATCCCAATGGCTGGTTTGAGCTCTAGGTCTTGGTGCTCCCCACCTGCGCTCTCCAGCTGCAAGCAACCAGCCAGTTGGCCTTGGCTGCCTCCCAAGACAGGACAACATGAACAGTCTCTTCCCCCTGGCACCTTCCTAACACCTGGCTTCATCACTTTTTAGTAGGGTTTGAATTCACTGTTCTGTGGACTTGGACCCCTGTCTGAAAGTTTAAACTACTTGGCAGTTCATGGGGGTCGTGGCAAGAGGAATACACAAAAGCTTTGTTTATATCCAAAGAAAAAGAACTAAATAGTACCCAATAAACCCTGAAGTAAATATTAGGAGAGGGAAAACTATCCAAATTCGAGAAGTACAGGAAACTTGGGTTTATTTTTTAAAAACAAATCATGCCAGACAACCTAATTAGCATTTTGATGGTGTTATGACATGACTAGTTAATGTAGCAGTTGGTGGTAATATCCTGGATCTTTCTTTTAATGAATCATTTGATAGCATCTCATGAAATTTTTACTCACTGTTATCACTGTGTAGTTTGTTGCAATTTGCTCAATGCCTCTTAATAAACATACAGACAAACAAGTCTTCTGCCCAAGGGAGCTTACCATCAACAAGAAAAGTCAAGCAGAGAAGGGGTTTCCACAGGAAGGAAATAAAACCTCTTACTACCAACACAGCCTGCTCTAAATTACCAAGTGCACTGGCCGCATCATCCGTCATCTTCACAAACACTTATTAAATGCTAATCCGCACGTGGTGATGTGGAAGGATCTTGCTCAAGGGAGTGAAGCAGAAACAGTCCATGCTCTCTGCAGAAATTGACAATCTAGGGAGCCAGAGAAGAGACTGGGTTGCACCTTTCTTCTCCTGTTTCCTGGTGGCTCACTGAGTTAGTGCTGCTTTTGCCTGGGAAATACTAAGTCATTGTGTCCTTGGGGCTTGCTTTTGCCCCCATGCTTGGGAAATACTAAGTCATTGTGTCCTTGGGGCTTGCTTTTGCCTGGGAAATACTAAGTCACTGTGTCCTTGGGGCTTGCTTTTGCCCCCATGCTTGGGAAATACTAAGTCATTGTGTCCTTGGGGTTTGCTTTTGCCCCCATGCTTGGGAATACGGGAGTTGACCTTTTCAGCTTCTGAACATTTTCTCCCTAAAACAAATTAGGTTTACTTTTTGATTGTTTGTCAAATCTGAAGTCCTTCCATATATAACTTGGTCTCCTTTTAAAGAGCTTTCATTTTGGATTCTTACTTAATTTTTAACACATGTTCAAGTGTGCTCTGCTCATCTTTCAAGAGCAGATTTCAAAAGCAAGTTTATAGTAAAGTATCCTATTTCAGATGGTGCATTAAATCTTGATGTAATTTACTTGTGCTTCTGAGTAGACACGTGCATAAGCCTCTGTGTGAGCCCCTCCATCATTAATTGCATATATATAACGTATAATATGAATATGTAAAATAATAATCAGGATTTATTGGGTATTCCCAAAGTTTTATGTACTGTGCTAATAAACTCAACTTCTCTTAGAGGAAAGGTAAGATGTTTTATCAACATTTTATATGTAAGAAGATGAAGCCACGGAGAACAGCCACACAGTAAGCTATGAAAGTGGTCTTTGAACCAATAGTCTAATTCCAGACCTATGGTCATAACCATTACACTGATTGAAATTTTATTTTGAAAGTTTCTATTTATAAAACATGCCCAGGAGATTCTGATGTACAGCCAGTTTGAGGATCAATGATATATAGAATGCTTTTCCCTCATTTAAGACAGACTATGGCGGACTTCTAGAATAGACATGAGTTAAAGTGCCTCTGTGGGACCCTGCAGATGTGGCTGCCATAATCTCACCGTGCACCACTGCTGCTGCTCCTGGACTAGGTTCCACCTCCCTGAAATCTCCCTGGACCCTTGTGCTCAGACTGATGACTTTCACCTTGAGAACACAGGTCCTTCCCCTTCCTGGTATCCCTCTCACTATCCATCGGCAATACTTTTCCAAAGAATTCTCAAACACAACACAATTTACTTTTCTGTGCTAGTGAAGATTTATGAGGGCACAGAGTGTATACTGGCAGGCAATTACGGCCCACTTGAAAATGCCTTTGCAGAAAGCTGAAATCTGATAAGGAAGCAGGGTGAGATTCTCAGAGGGAGCAGGCCTCCTGTTCTGCTTTTTCCATGTTCAAATCACCACAATTTGGGAATGCAATATTTTTTAACTTGCACAGATTGAGTTTTGTGCTGCTGCAATAGATGAAACACTTAAATATTTTTCCAGAGCACACATAGCATTAGACCTTGTGCATGCTGGATTGGACAGGACAGGTCCAGTGTTCCCCAGCCAGACTGCCCATCTGAGAAGTCAAGCCCACAGCTCTAAGGAAACGTGTTAAAAACAAATAAGTCACCATGCTTTTCACTACATGACATCACAATCCTTGTGACAAGACGATTAGACCGAGATCATCACCTGACCCAAGGCAGCCATTTATAGGATGTCTGGTTGTATTTGTCTGTTCTCACGCTACTAAATACATACCAGAAACTGGGTAATTTATAAAGGAAAGTCGTTTAATTGGCTCACAGTTCAGCATGGCTGGGAGGCTCGGGAAACTTACAATCATGGCAGAAGGAGAAGTAAAGACGTTCTTCTTCACATGGTGGCAGCAAGAAGAGTGCAGCGCAAAAGAGGGAAAAGCCCCTTATAAAACCATCTGATTTCACGAGAACTCACTATCAGGAGAACAGAATGTAGAAAACTGCCCCATGATCCAATTTTCTCCACCTGGTCCCTCCCATGACCCATGGGATTATGGGAACTACAATTCAAGATGAGATTTGAGTAGGGACACAGCCAAACCGTACCACCAGTGATCCATGAAACAGCTGCACTTGAGAATTCCACCCAACAGGGTGCCTTGTACTGTGTAATTGTTAATGAACCTCACTAATCCTCCCTGTGCCAGAGAATTTGAACCTGAAAAACAGTAGAAAACAGAAGTGTAAATGCAAATACAGCCAGGAAGTAAAAGTCAGGAGGAGAGAGCAGTGCTGAGTACATGAGTTGGTAGAAACAAAAATAATAAAAGCTGTTACCACCATGGTTTAGTCTCAAAAAATGGAGGCCTCAGATGCTTGTTGCTAAAATAGGAACTAGAGAGCCAGAGCCACAGTAAAACCATTCACAGCCCTTCTGTCAGGCTGGCTTTGAGCAAGGAAGGGTCCTGCCAGTGGTTTAATGCTCTGTTGCTGCCATCTTCAAATTCTTCAGAAGACCAAGGGGCCCCACATTTGCATTTTGCATGGGGTCCGGCAATTATGCAGCTGGCCCTGCTACTTGATGTCTTTTTAAAATAATTATATAAGTTCTTTTCTGTTGACAGGGCCTTACTGTGTTGCCCAAGCTGGTCTCAAACTCCCAACCTCAAGTGATTTTCCTGCCTTGGCCTCCCAAAGGCAAAAGTGCTAGAATTGCAGGTATGAGCCACCACACCTGGCCATTGCTGTCTTTGAAAAGCCTAGCCTTTTGGTAACTGAGATGGTTTTCTTTCTTTCCTAGTGGACTACACAAGCTTTGTGAATCCTGAAACTTATATAATCATGAGAGCCCCCTTAAAGTAAAAAGTTACAAAATTATGACGATAAAAATAGGTTTGAAGTGAATATTTTCCTAAATTGAATAAATAAATCCTAAAAAACACCACCAACTAGAAGATCTAGAAACGGATGTATTTCTGTAATACGTGCCTCGCATTTTTGCATTCTCTTTGCGTTTTTATACGTCAATGATTTTGTAACTATTTTCTCAGTCTTTAGCATAGTTGGTCAACTTTTTTCTTTTCTTTTTAGATTGAGTTTCACTCTGTCTCCAGTCTGGAGTGCAGTGGTGTGATCTCCACTCACTGTAACCTCCGCCTCCTGGTTCAAGCGATTCTTCTGCCACAGCCTCCTGAGTAGCTGAGACTACAGGCATGTGCCACCACACCCGGCTATTTTCTGCATTTTTAATAGAGACGGGGTTTTATCACATTGGCCAGGCTGGTCTTGAACTCCTGACCTCGTGATCTGCCCACCTTGGCCTCCCAAAGGGCTGGAATTACAGGAGAAGTCACTGCACCCAGCTGCTCAATTTTTTAAAATTGAGAACTAGGGAGTTTCATTTTGTTTCACAACTTGATATTGGTAATATCATGTAGCTTTTCAGAATTGTCAAATTTGGAAAACTCATTTTATTTATATGTGAGTTCAGCACATTTCAGGATTATTTGTATAAGGACTTGCCTTAAATGCCCCTTGAAACAGAAAAGTCATTAACCAGTTTGTCTCTGATGTCTTACATTGCAGTACCAGGTAAGTTCTCAAAGGCAGCACCCAGGTGAATATTTCTGGAACCCATTTTGACCAGCATTAACTTAACACTATCTAAAAGTGACAGATAACCCAACCATATGTTCTACTTATCCTAAACCAAATGTATACCCTGCCCAGTTTCTCCTTAGTTGAATCTCAAAAATACCTGTACCTATTCCAGTTCCACCTAATAATGGGGAAGTATAATTTAGAAGTTGGACTAAAAGAGATGGTTTTCCTGAATGAAGTTAAAATATCTTAATTTTTGCCCATTTTGCAAAATCCTGTAATTACATTGCTAGGGCCACTTCATGCAAGGGAGGGGGCCCTAAAGCTAAGCTTCCTGAGCTTTTAAGCACACTTAGAAGATACCTAAGTAAAGATACCAAATCATCTTTGTTCTTGCAACCTGAAAGAACCCAGCACACACCCATCCAATGCTGATTTGCCGGCTTTTCAAACAACGTTCAAAAACATCGCAGGCTGAGTTCATGTGGTCCTCTAACTACCAGGGGCGGTGGACAGAGAAGGCTTTAAGGAAGAGAGGGTTATTACGACCTCTTAGTCTGGACAACTCTTTCCAGCTACACCAGCAGAACCTTTTCCTGGACCAGCTTTCATCTGTTTTTTTTTTTTTTTCCTCAAGCCCGTTCTAAACTAAACTACTCTCTACACAGCACCTAAAAAAATAATACTTCTAGGTTGTGAAGAATCCAAGATTTCCTGTCCTGCAGTTTTACTGCATGAAAGGATCTCTCTTTCTTTATTTCATTTTAATTATCCAGACACCAGTGTACTTTGTTTATCATGACCTTGTTTTTACAGCTTAAGCTATCATCCTTTAACTCACGTACACAATGCACCAGCAATACTCTCTACTCCAGATCACTAAATAGGGGAAATTTTCTCTATCTCCAAAACTCCACCACACCTTTTCATTCTTGGAACTTGGTTTAAATGTGGTTTTCCTTTAATATCATAGATCTGAACTAGGAGAAGAGTAGCAAACCTGTCTCAGTTTCATCCAGATCAAACTTTGATGAACCAATATGTGTGAAAGTTCTTCACAAAATATGCTGTTCGTAATAGAAATTCAATAACTGCTTATACTTTTTTTGTTTTGCTTCTCTGATTCAAAGGTGTACAACATGCATGGGAAAATTAACATTTTAAATGTCTTCTAAAGTTTTTCTTGAAAAATATATGACTCAACTTTCACCTATAAGACTGAATGGAGTCCAAAAATACTCATTGTCTTTTAAAAAAATTTTTCTCTAAGTTATTTCAAAGCATAATTCTTAATTCTAAAATGTACAAGGTAGTCTTAAATTAAGTTAATTGCTAGAATCAGTTGAAATATTTCACAATCTCTTCTAACTGTATTATGCTATGCTGGTTTAAAAGCAGTTAATAGTTCTATAAAATAATGTATTAGCAGTCAAAAATATGAATCAATGATATTACTCTAATATCATTTTAGAAGCAACCAGAATGGTGGAATTAATAACATCCTATTATTTTATTATTGTGTAAGAATTTATAGTGATGCTGACACCACACTAGGACTAATTCTCTCTTTTATTGGATTTATTAGACAATGGATGACAGGGCCTTCTCCAATGTCCCTGGGGAACTCCACAATGACCCAGGCAAGGTCACTTTCTTAACACTCATCCAGAAGCTCATCATTCTTTTGTCTTTTCAAGTTCACACAGAGTTCATGCATGCAAATACCTGTCTAAACCGGAGGTCAACCAATCAACAAGGTGGTATTGGAACACTTAAACACTTAAAACCCAACTTGAATTTGATAAGTCATATATAACAGGCTTTCCATCAGCAACTAGCTTTGACAGGGTGATCTATCTTTAGATTGATGCTTTGAAACATTGACCAAAACAAATGTTGTCTGGCTGTCCTCTGAATTTGCAGGCCGAAGGTGTGAGGGGAGAAGACTTCGATTGATGATAAATTGAAGAAAGAATTTCATTCAATGTTTCTTTATCAGCATGAGAGTTTGGGGAAGTTCTGGGTCCACATAGGTTGAAAAGCTCATCCTAATCAGCTTATATTGTGAGGTAGAATGTATGATTCGATCTGCTATTGCTATCTGGATCTATAATGCCTGCTTGTGGGCTAAGCATTGATTTAAAAAGCTGCTCATCCCAGTTACCCATTCACTTAAATGATATTTGCCAAGCACCTGATATACGCTAATCATGGTTCTAGATATCAAGGAGCCAACATGGAACAAGGGATCATTCTCCTTAAGATCATAATTCAGTCTTTCTCATCCACTTATAAGGCCCTGCCTTAGCTAGAGATAGCATGAAGAAAGTTCTGTTGCTGTCTTTTTTTGGGGCCCTTGGTTCTAACTTTAGAGAGAGCCTTTTTTGTTTTGGTTTTGTTTAAGTTTAGGCCATTTATATTGAAAGCTTCTCTTCATTTTCAAGAATATAGCAATGGCCAAAAAAAAAATCATTGTAATACTCTACATATTTAATAAAGTTTTATTCAATGAAGAGAATAAAATTGTGTATCATTTGGCTATAATAAAATTTCAGATCCAAGAGAAGAGATATCGAAATTACTATATTCAGCTCTACCAACGTATGCTCTTTCTTTTCACTTTGTATTGTATTCTACATTGATAGCTCTCAGGAAAATATTCTTGTGTATTCCCAAGAGACAAGAGAAGTGAACATAAAATAATAACACAATGAAGCTAGAAGAGACCTTGTGAATCACTGAAGCTCTTGATTTACATGGGAGAAAATGGCCTCGTCTTCCACTATTTTCATTCCTAGAACACTGAAGTTTTTCAATGGCAGAAGCCATATGTCTTTGTTCATCTCTGTTTCTCAGCCTGCAGGAGGAATCCTATGGTGCCAGTGAAACTGATGTGACCTTCTCAAGTTTATACAGTGAGTTATCAGCAGATCCAGAACTAAGACATGCTTCTAATCCATGGTCTTGGTTTTTTTCTACAATACTACATGAAGGAGTGTGTGGGAGGAGAAAGTCTCATAAATTGAAAAGAAAAGGCTTTGAATAGTTTTCTTTAAGCCAAATTAATAAAAATTAATGAGCACTTTTGCCCCAGAGCCTGTGCCACCCACATGAGCCCATTACTGGTCTTCAGCTACTTAACATGAGCAGCTTTTGTTTTAATGGAAGAAGAGGAAAGTAAATCAACATTTATTGAGCACCTGCTATATGCCAGGAAGTTATCAAATACTATCTCATCTATAGCCACATAATTTGTAGAATTATACCTTCTAATTTGTTTTCCTTTCATGTTTACTTGTGAAACTCTTTTTAAGTAGTAATAAAGGGAAAAAAGAAATTGGAACAAGAGAGTTTGCAAGATTCAACATCTCCTGGTAGCTTACAGAAGTGATAACAGCCTGATAACCTGATAGAGGATTAGGTGAAAGATGGTAGAGCTAGAAATAGGTGGAGATAGGGAACTTGCCTAGGTGCACAAGACCCCAGGTAATCCATGAGACACAGCCTCTCAAGCTTCACCTGACTTACAGGCTTTAAGCAAATAATAGGAAATCTGGAAGTAATTGTTAATAGTGTCAGTTAAGTGTTAAATCAGTCTGCAATTTTGTGATTCTCTTGGCTTTTCCTTACTGTTTCTCACTTTATGATTTCAATATGGTTGCTCAAGAGCTTAATGTCTCAACTTGTACAGAAAGAAAGTAAGAAGGGGTTCCTTACACCTTATATAAAAATTAACTCAACATGAATTAAAGACTTAAACATAAGACCTAGAACGATAAAAACCCTAGAAGAAAACCTAGGCAATCCCATTCAGGATATAGGCATAGGCAAAGACTAAAACACCAAAAGCAATGGCAACAAAAGCCAAAATTGACAAATGGGATCTCATTAAACTAAAGAGCTTCTGTACAGGAAAAAAACTATCATCAGAGTAAACAGGCAACCTACAGAATGGGAGAAAATTTTTTAATATACCCATCTGACAAAGGGCTAATATCCAGAATCTACAAAGAACATAAACAAATTTATAAGAAAAAAAACAACCCTGGCCGGGAGCGGTGGATCAAGCCTGTAATCCCAGCACTTTGGGAGGCCGAGGCGGATGGATCATGAGGTCAAGAGATCAAGACCATCCTAGTCAACATGGTGAAACCCCATCTCTACTAAAATACAAAAAATCAGCTGGGCATGGTGGTGCATGCCTGTAATCCCAGCTACTCAGGAGGCTGAGGCAGGAGAATTGCCTGAACCCAGGAGGCGGAGGTTGCAGTGAGCCAAGATCTCGCCATTGCATTCCAGCCTGGGTAACAAGAGCGAAACTCCATCTCAAAAAAAAAAAAAAAGAAAGAAAGAAAAAGAAAAAGAAAACAACCTCATCAAAAAGTCAGCAAAGATATGAACCAACACTTCTCAAAAGAAGACACTTATACAGCCAACAAGTTCATCATCACTGGTCATTAGAAAAATGCAAATCAAAACCACAATGAGCTACCATCTCACTTCAGTTAAAATGACAACCATTAAAAAGTCAGGAAACAACAGATGCTGGAGAGGATGTGGGGAAATAGGAATGCTTTTACACTGCTGGTGGGAGTGTAAATTAGTTCAACCATTGTGGAAGACAGTGTGGTGATTCCTCAAGGATCTAGAACCAGAAATGCCATTTGACCCAGCAATCCCATTACTGATTATATACTCAACGGATTATAAATCATTCTACTATAAAGATGCATGCACATGTATGTTTATTACAGCACTATTTACAATAGCAAAGACTTGGAACCAATCCAAATGCCCATCAATGACACTATGGAATACTATGCAGCCATAAAAAAGGATGAGTTCATGTCCTTTGCAGGGACATGGATGAAGATGGAAATCATCATTCTCAGCAAACTAACACAGGAACAGAAAACTAAACACTGCACGGTCTCACTCATAAGTGGGAGTTGAACAATGAGAACACATGGACACAGGGAGGGGAATATCACACACCTGGGCCTCTCAGTGGGTAGGGGACTAGGGGAGGAATAGCATTATGAGAAATATCTAATGTAGATGATGGGTTGATGGGTGCAGCATCACCATGGCACGTATATAACTATGTAACAAACCTGCATGTTCCGCACATCTATCCAAGAACTTAAAGCGTAATTTAAAAAAAGAAGAAGAGAAGAAAGAAAGTAGGAAGGGGAAATGACAGCCACTTGTATGCTTTTTATCAGGATATGAAAATTCTATAATAGGTTTTTCTTATATCTCATTGGTCAGAACAATGTCATATGATCACATTTGTCTACATGGGAAGCAGAAAAGATGAATACGCTATAGTGCAAGATGAAGAGTGACAAGGACATTGGGAATAACTACTGGGGAAGCAGCATCTGCTTAGGCTTCTAGAAGTAAATTGAGGCTGGTGACCTTTAAAAAGACTGTAAGTCTTTTAAGGGAAACATTTGTAATTTCCTGGTGGCTGTGTCCTCAGAATTAAGTGGGAGTCAAATAAATGAAGCATCAGTCATTGGATGAATGAATGGAACCTGAAACTGGGGAAAGGGCAACACGGATGCTTGAGAGAAACTGGGCTTCCAAGAGGAGGAAAACGGAGTTGAGGGCCGACAATACCAGTGGGAGGTGCTCAGAGTAGAGAGCAGAGTGGAAAGCTCCTTCCTCAAGTTCCATTGTGACACCGTTTTTCTAGGTCACCAATTTTCTGTGCCTTCAGAAACCAGCCCTGGCTTACACCAAAAGCAACAAAGCAACAAATGTTAGCATCTGAAAACACGTGTTCTGCATCCCTTTCCCAGTGAAATCTGAATTGCTCTTATTAGGTAAGCTGAAGAACCAGTTAGCAATTGTCAAAAGCCTGAAGACACTTTTTGGATGTCATTGTTCCTTCTCTTCCCCCTCCCCAGCCCACATACCAAGTAATTATGTGTACACTTAAAAAAAAAAAAAAAAAATCTTGGTTCTTTTTTCTGACTATATAGAAATGTGCTTAATTGGGCCTTTGTCATTCAGGGAGAGTGAACAGATGGAGGAAGAAAAAATATTAACTAAGATTTCCCACCTCATTGATTGAGCCATCACAAAGGAGATTTAAAAACTTGAGATTTCTTATCATGCTTTAGAATATGATTATGTAAGCCACCAAGCAGTTTCAAGAAATCTTTAGACAAAGCCATTTAATTATCCTTGTAATCAGCATGACCCGTATCTCCAGCTTGGGGAACAAAGAGAATATATCTTTTGCTTTTTTCCTCAAAATGTATTTGTTCACTCCACCCTCTCCCACAGCCCAAGTCTAGTATTGCTCTATGAGCCTCTGTTCACTACTTGAATAACTAAGAGTCAGATGGTTACTTATTTAGTCCAAAGGGTTCAGTCTTCTCTCTAAATGCTTCCTGGACAGAAGGTTAAGTTGTCCCAAAAGTCGACAAGTGAGTGATTCTCAATTTTTTTTTTTAATCAACTAATACTAAGAAATCATTTTGTGCTGTGCACCTTGATATTTTCTATTATATATTTGATTCTTACCTACTAAAATGACTGTACCATGCTACTCATTGCACTTGGGGGAAGGGGTTGTGATTTTCAGTTGCTGTCATATGGGTGTTGCTATTGACAGCCAATCCAATGCCTCTCTGTCAACTGCTGCAATGACACTATCTGTGACTTCAGAATATGCACTGACCATAGTTGTGCCCCATCCTTTGGACTTTCACAGTGAGAGTTCTTTGAGTGCATTGTCTCAGAAACATGAATACCATGCTGTGGTAGTAATGGAAATAAGCACGGTGGGCACCACAGTGGGTGCATTGTGGGCAACCTTTGTGCATGACCCAGCCTTCATCACGCACTAGGGAAAATGTCAGCCATTCCCTCACACACGTTAAACTTGGGCATTAGGTCAAAACTAACATTCCAGGCTCATTCTTCTTTCCCGATCAGTTTCCCCTCTGGGGTAACCATAGGAGCCCTTTTAGGATGGCTACAAAGCAGAATAACATTGAGCCTCTTAGGAATTCCAATATTCCTTGTGTTTACATAGAAAAAGGAGGTTGCTCAAGATCCTAAAATAAGAATCTGCTTTATTTATGGTTTCTACCTGAACAGAAAAAGAAGTAGTAACTTTTTTTTTTTTGAGAAGGAGTTTCGCTCTTGTTACCCAGGCTGGAGTGCAATGGCACGATCTCAGCTCACCGCAACCTCCGCCTCCTGAGTTCAGGCAATTCTCCTGCCTCAGCCTCCTGAGTAGCTGGGATTACAGGCATGCGCCACCGTGCCCAGCTAATTTTTTGTATTTTTAGTAGAAACGGGGTTTCACCATGTTGACCAGGATGATCTCAATCTCTTGACCTCGTGATCCACCCGCCTCGGCCTCCCAAAGTGCTGGATTACAGGCGTGAGCCACCGTGCCCGGCCAGACACATTTTATATTGCAACTTCACTTGTTTAAAATAATAACTGGCTGGGCACAGTGGCTCACGCCTGTAATCCCTGCACTTTGGGAGGCCGAGGCGGGTGGATCACGAGGTTAGGCGTTTGAAACCAGTCTGGCCAACATAGTGAAACCCTGTCTCTACTAAAAATACAAAAAATTAGCCAGGTGTGGTGGTGTGCACCTGTAATCCCAGCTACCCAGATACTGAGGAGGCTGAGGAAGGAGAATCAGGTGAACCTAGAAGACAAAGGTTGTGGTGAGTCGAGATCGCGCCATTGCGCACGGGTGACAATGTGAGACTCTGTCTCAAAAAAAAAGAAGAAGAACAACAACAACAATGATATTTCACCAAACTAAGCCCTGTTACATTTTACTATGGAGAACTAAAAGGAAAAGTATCAAGATTCACATCTGGCTTTATTGAATAAGCTAGGTCACCCTGGTTCAGTTGCTTCATCTTTCCACACGGCTGTTTCTCCACATCTCAGACAGAGGTCATATATCTTCACTGCCTAACTTCCACAATTATTATGAGACTGTTGAGCTATTAGAGGTAGGGCTAGAAAAAATTTTAAAAATTATCCTGATACAAGTAAATGACCATGAATGCAACTTTAAGGCTGTCTAAGGAAATTTTCCCACTGAAAAAGTGAAATGAACATGAAAGAGGCCATGTTTCTAAGAACATACTTTGCTTAAAGTCAAAAATCACCTTCCTAGCCATGCAAACTCCAAGGGTTTCATTATTATAACTTTTTTTCCTGGAATCAAAATTGCCTTCTCTGTTCACCCTTGAAGCCACTTCAATAAAAGCTCTTCCTAGTGGGCAGTCAGCGGAAGTCATTTGTTTGATGTATATATTTAATTTTGTGTACATTTTGTGCCTCATCTGCAAATCCCACTTCCAATATTTATCTCAAGATCCTCTACAGGACTCCTGATGTCGACTCTTTCCTTCCAAGAAAAAGGAACTAATGAACCCACAGAGAGTTTTGTAAAAACAGGGATAAATAGTAAATAAAAATCAAGGTCAAGGTAAAGGGTTTGTGTCATCTTGTTGCCTTTAAACCTGAATTGTAAGGCCAAGGCAAAATAATGTACTGATTTTTCTTTCCTCACTGATGACTTTGTTGCTGGATTGGATATATAACATATTAGCTTTGAAAGAATGAATGTTTTAGAACAAATTTTCTCTAAATCATTTTTCAAGGCTTCCTGTTACTTTATCTAAAGCTGCTTTCCATTAATAATTTCTCAGTACAAAGCATCTAGACACACAGACACCATAATTAGGGGGATTTCAATTACCTATGTGAGGAGGCAGGTAATTGACAACCTAATTAGTCTCATTTCAATTACCATTTTTCTCTTCATTAGAGCAGTTAGTTGGAGAGTAGAGAAAGTTTGTAAAATATTCCAAGACCATGCATTTTCAAGCTAGATTTACAAAAGATTAAGGCTGGACTTTTCCAAGACCAAGGGAGCATACAAGACAGGAAGAAAAGGGCCAAGACAGCTGCTGTGCACAAGAGCCAGACAAGCATATTAGAAGCTCATCAGGCAAAAATGTGACTCCAAATCCTGGGGTAGAAGCTGGCAGATTCTTCAGCTAGGACTAATTCATTGTCCAAAGGAGAGGTTATTTGAAACATGCGTTATTTAGTGAGTTAATAATCACTCTCATTTATTGTTTGCTATGTGTCAAATACCACGTAAGCATCTGATGTGTAGTATTCTCTTGTTTTATAATCGCTTCAACTCTCCGATGTTGTAATTGTCATCTCTACTTTACAAATAAGGAAAAGGAATGAGACAGGGAGAATGTACAATCTCTACACCCAGATATTTTGACCCTGGGTCCCATCTCTCAAACTCTGTGTTTATTTCTTGATTTGTGGAAGAAAACATGGTTTTGGATTTTAGCAGACCTAGGGGCAAATCCCAACTCCTCCACCTGAGCTGTTCCAGTCTCAGCAAGTATCTGAGTTCTCTAACCCTCAATTTCTTCATCTATACATTAATCATTGTACTTTTGTCTTCTTGTGAGAATTAAGGAAGCTGATGTTTATAAAGTACTAATCAGGGTTCCTGGAACAACAACAAAAATCACAGCCAAAATACTATGTTCTCCCTCACCCTCCTGAATAAAATAACAGCTGCCTTTTTCTTGCTACTAAATATATGCAGTATACATATTAAGTAGATATGTATATAAATATGTATGCATATAGAAAATTAAAAGTACCTAAAGAACAAAATCAAAATGCCAAAGCCAGTAGTTTTAACCCAAGAATAGCCCAAACTTGTATCATCTCCTCTCTGAGCCCTATAGCTCTGTTGGGTACAGCTTGTGCCCAATCACCCAGTGCCCTAAGCATCCCTCTTCCATGTAGCATGATGGTCAGTTTCATTTGTATTTCTCTCCTTCTTTTCCCCTTCCTATTATGCCCTCCCTGAATCTTCCAAGACAACTTAAAACACAAAGAAAAGGCCGGGCGCGGTGGCCCAAGCCTGTAATCCCAGCACTTTGGGAGGCCGAGGCAGGTGGATCACGAGGTCAAGAGATCGAGACCATCCTGGTCAACATGGTGAAACCCGTCTCTACTCAAAATACAAAAAATTGACTGGGCATGGTGGCGCGTGCCTGTAATCCCAGCTACTCAGGAGGCTGAGGCAGGAGAATTGCCTGAACCCAGGAGGCGTAAGTTGCAGTGAGCCGAGATCGTGCCATTGCACTCCAGCCTGGGTAACAAGAGCAAAACTCCGTCTCAAGAAAGAAAAAAAAAAAAACAACACACATACACAAAGAGAAGTTGACACTGAAAAAGGTAATAGATTTACTCAATATGTATGACTGTCAGGAACATATTAGTTTATTTCTGGGAAACTTTAATGGCTTAATTCAAAAGTCATCAGGGCCCCTGTGTATCAATTATAAGAAGATAGTCCTAAAAATAGGGAAATGAGGTCATCAAGCTTCTGGGCCAGTGCTGAACAACAGAAATATAATGCAAGCCACAAACACGAGCCATGTATATAATTTCAAAATTTCTAGAAGTCACATTTAAAGAAATAGTATAAAAAGGTAAAATCATTTTTAAACATATTTTATTTTATTTAACACAGAATAACCCCAAATCATCATTTCAATGTGTAGTGGATACAAACATTATTATTGAGATACTGTGTTTTGCATTTTGGGAGAGAGACCAAGTCTTTGAAATTAGTCATTTTACACATCAGCATGACCCAACTTGGAGTAGCCCATGTCAAGTGCTCCATAGTCAGCCAAAGCTGGTGGCTACACACTGGACAGCACAGGTCTAGATTTCTCATGAATCATACTCCTTCTACAGTCAGTCAGAGCCAACGGAAGATTCCATATCCATCCCAATGATAGGGTGAGCCTATCCTCTGCCACAAAGGATAGAATTTCAGCTGCAGTGCAAGTGAGCCAGTCTTCAAAACAACAATGAACATCTCTCCAAGTTTGTTGCCTTTACAATGCTTTGTCATGGTTTATTTTATGTGATCCCCACAGCAAATCCACATTTTATCATTCCCCTTTTATAGTGTAAATTTCCACTGATTACTGATGGGTTTAAATACCATATTCTAGTGATATGATTTTGGACAGGTTGCTTAACCTCTCTGAGGTCCCCTTTTCATGCCTGCATAATAATTATTCTTGGTATGGATGGTGCCTGCAAATATTAGAGGGAATGTATATAAAGTGTCATAGGATAAATTCTCCAAGAGGATAGTAAACATTCAAAATGTATAGACTCCAAGTCACATATTCATTGCCTCAGATCATGCGGTCTGCATAAACAGGTAGATCCAAAAGATTTCACCCAAAAAAGAGAAGCCACCCAGCATCTGGCAGAATAGTTTCTCATCTAGACGATGCTTTGATGCTTTAGCCAATATTTTCTAAAAGTCCTTCATTCTCAAACTCTCTACATAGATCCTGGCTTACCTTTGTAAAGATTCTCCAGTGTGGATAACTTGGGATGTGGCATATGGGTCTTTTGGGGAGACTCACTTTGATATGAACATGATGGGCATGGTGAGTGTTTGCATCTCTTCCCTTGCCACTGGATACCCGACTTTGACCCAAAGTCTAGAGTCCTGAGTGCCTTGATGGGGCATTTGCCCCAAAATTGGAACTCAGTGCCTCTAGAGTGAATCAGAACTCAAATGTGTCTAGAAATCGGAATTCTCCAGAGCACTGGTCATCTCAGAACAAGGGATTACCAAGATGACACTGAATAAGTGGCAAAACTCTGGGCTTAAAATACTGGCACTCTTCATAGGACCCTATTCAGGTACCTGCTTATTTTAACTACATGTGAGTCTTGTTCTGATTGTAATAAAAACTCTGGCCCCAGGCTCAACTCCTTTGGATTTCACTAGAAATAAAAATTGTACCTTTGATATTTATTTGGTGCATATTGTTCACACACTTCCATTTCTGAATTTTGACAGTCTTATTACTCCCACATGCAGAAAAAGAGGCCAAAGTAGATTTTAACTGTTTTATTTGTAATTCTAAAATGTTACAGTATTTATGATAATGGACTCATCATGGGTGGCAGTGGAATCTGAGTTCTAGGGGTAGCTATAATACAAGTAGATTTTCAATAATGGGGGAGCTAGTAGAAGAGGTTGGAGCACAGATAAAGTCAAGGTTCAAAGTGGGCAAGATTGGGGATAAGGGACCCATAGAATATGCAGGAAGTCAGAAATTCAGGTTCTCAAGATGGAGGTGAAATAATATTGACTTTCCTCCGTCTCTGATGACTTCTAGTCACTTTGGCTCTTTCTGATGCTACTATGGCTTTTGAGATGCTCCTGTTTTCAATAAACTTTACTTGTAAGGACCATAACCATTCTTTACCAGGCTAGTCTTGGAATGACAGTATGTATTAGAAGTTGTTTACTGTACCTAGCACCCCTGGGAAACCATTGTTTCAGTTAGTGTATTTCTTTGGCCATGTAGATTCTGGAGGATAATCTTAGGGTATCTTAGGGTTGGGATAGCTGGAGAGCTCTGATCACCTTTTTGACCAAGACAGGATACAGCTACTTGCTGTCTCCATGCAGAGGTTTGAAGTTGGCTAATATCAAGCTGTGACCTTGACTACGGCCGACTTCCTAAGCTTTCAAAGGATCAGCGTGGGTCTTCAACTACTGACCATGACTCAAGCTAAGACCATCTACTGCTGAACTAGTACAGTTCCTCTCTCAAGTACAGTCCTGGAACTCTTACCTAGCGAGCATGAGATTTCCAGTGTGCTTTTTAGAATATGCTGTATATTATTTTAAAAAAGTGATCGAGCTGGAGACTTTCTTCCCTTTTAGAAACACTTCAAAAGGAGAGGAACAAAAAGAACAAATCTATTCCCACCAACAAAAAGACAATGTTCAGTTAACCTTGTTCCTTCAAATGCCCACGGTTTCTTTGGTTCACCAACTGTCATAAATTTGCTCCCTCCTAGCACAAAAGCGTTCTTTGAGGTTGAGAGGTTGAGCTTTATCTGCCTCCAGGGATATAGGGTTGCTCTCCTCTGCAGCCGAGGACCCTGGACTACTGTTGCTGGCCTCTTTTTAGATGGACTGGGTATTCTAATGAGTGAGCTGCAAAATCAGTTCCGAGCTCTCCAGAAGACAGATGAGGCTGCCTTGTCTTCTCCAATGTCAACTGCATCTGTCCATTACAAATCAAAGTAAAACCAACACCTAAGCAAATCAATCCATCCCTAGAACTTCTGTCAAACATTAACTCCCAAAGCAAGGGAAAGAACAGTAAGGAGAGGTGACCCACATTTTTCTGTTTCCCTTTAGGTAAAGAAAAACAGTTCCCTGTTTGCATCCTGTTAAAATTATTTTCAGGTGGTGAATTCTTTCTACTACTTGTTATAACTAGGCTATTGGTGAAGATCAACTTTGGGTTAAGATTCAGCATTTCAAAGGCACACTGGGAATGGACTGTTGTAAGAAATATTCAAGTTAAAATATGCAGTTTCCTAGGTAGAATTTTGTACCATTGGGTGTCTTATTGCCAGGAGATTTATATTCTCCACTATATTTTTTTAAATTCAATTACAAGAAATCTATAAGACTATAGAATCTGCAGTTGGAAAAAAAAAGTCCTATTGGGAATGTAAACAGAAGCAAAGCTATGGTGCTTCTAGAAGCTCTATTTTAAAATCTGTGTTACTGAAAGTCATAGAAACAGAAAAAAAAAAAAATATATATATATATGCAAACCATTAAGAAAGGGCAAGAACTATTCACTTGCTATTCCCAGTAGGGACTGGAAGATATTTGAAAATTGAAATATTGGGATGCCTTGATTTGGGCTATACTCTCCTACTAATGTCATTAATAAACTAGATCCATTGAGCTGAACACTTAAACTGTGTTTAACATTTCCCAATCAATACATTTAAGGCACAGTCATAGCTGCCAACCATGAAATAGGTTAGATTGTTCTGTTTTGAGCACTAAAACAACAGGAACTAAACATATGCAATCAACAGAGTTATTTTGGCCATTTTATCAACCATGTGACTCCCCAGTTGTTTTGCAATTGCTAATTATCACAACTGAAAGAAGACTAAAATCCCCATAGAACAGTTGCTTCCAAACTGCATGCAGGCAAAGTTCAATTTTTCTGTACCTGCTTCTGTAAAGCATAAGGCATGCAGCATTTCCCTTCTCTGGAAGAGTGCCTTCTCATTACACATTCTAACAAAACTTCTCAGGACTTGCCAGGGCTTTGTCTAATCTTCCCCTTATTATATAGGAACATTTATATCAGTAAGACAAAGATGATTAAATCTTTTCTGCTTTTCTTTATGTTTGAGTAATAAGCATCTGTGTTATTTTTCTCATTTCTATGTTTTGAGTCTCTTGCTTCAAGGTCCCTTTGTAAACTTGGGGTTTGGCCAGCTCCTCTGCTAGATTCCAGGTGTTAGGGGATGCAAAATCATTTCTCCCTGCCTATTGTTGCACAGAGATCCTGACAGCTGGAACCTGGAGGGCAGTGTCATTTTTATTGGATGATTGGATAGATTTTCAGTCTGGACTGATATTCACTAGAGTATTTAACTAATTTCAAAGGTAAGAATGAGAATGATGGTGTTTGGCTAGCTGAGTCACTATAGAATTGTCTGGGATGAATAACTTTCTAAAATGAAATGACACCAGAAACTTCTCCTGTCCAATCAGAATAGACAGCAAGACATCAAGGCGGTCCAAACCACCATAGTTTATTTAGTACATGCACGCAGATGAGGATGACTCAGGCACTCTCCCTCAGCACATTGATTGACTCTATAAACTAGGCTCTGCTTTGAGAGGCCATTTTAATCAGAAATAAGAATTATCCTTAGAAGATTGAGAAATGAGACAACTTAGAAGACTGAGACTGAAGTGAGAAGGAGTAAATGTGTCATTTTAAACAATGTAAAAATATTCAGGTAACAACAGTGGTAACAAATCTCCATGATTATATTATACACAATCAATTCTATAAACTACAAAGACATCAATGAAAAGAAAATCAAGTAAAGCTCCATAAACATACAGCTATCTGTGTTGATGAGAAATTCACCAGTTCTATTTTCTTATAAACAAACTTTCATCTACAATTCCACCCTGTGGTATTTGCCTTAATACAAGCAGTTATAAACATTTGGAGATCTTGCATCCATAGTTAATATGCTTGCCTATCAAGCTAGACCTTAGCATATTAGGAGTTCCGATAATTCCTGCAGTTAAAGAAACTTTGTTTTCCTTGATATCACTCAATTTCTAAATGTATTCAAATTAGAAACACTTTGTATTTTTTTTTTAGTTACACCTTTTAAAAAATAGCAGTTATAAAGCACCATTTTAGAAACATGACATCTAATGCCTACTCTACACCAAGCTCTGAGCTCTGTGCTGGCATGTGAGGTTACACAAAATAGACAAAGTTCCTACCCTCATGGGTTTTACATTCCAGCAGCAAGAGACAGGGAACAAAACTACAAGCAAGTCATTTTAAGGTGGTGGTAAGTGCTGTGACCACCACAAAGTGAAATGAGGAGTGAAGGCGGAGTAGAGCAGTGGAGACAAATGTGAATCTCAGGAAGGACCTTTCTAAGGAAGTCACCTGCCATCAAACAGACGTTTTGGCTACCTATATAGGTTACCTTATATCACCTACCTAAAACAGACAAACCAAAATGTTCCAGACACATTTTCAAAAACAAAGTCGAATTATGGCTGCAAAGCCCTGAGATTCCAAGAAGGATAAAAAATTGTTATATATGAAGGAAATCCAGGTGCCAGCAGCCCAGTAATGTAAGGAAACCTGTGTTCTAAGTTTGTAGAAAGTATTCAAAGTTAAGTTTCCTGAAATCTGAATGTCTCCTTTCCTGAAGGCTTTATATGAAATGACTTTTCTTCTTACACCTACCCACATGCTTTTGAGTTCGGAGGAATTCTAATTCCCTCGTGATTTTTAAATCACTTATAGTCTAGATGGCATCATTTAAGGTTCGGATAGTCTTCCATTGCATCAGTTCTGTGTATCACCCCTGCTTTTATAACTAGTTTATAAGCCCTCCTACAGATGTCCCTGCTATATCTCATAGCAGGATCAGCAAAATTTTCCATAAATGATCAAATAGTAAATATTTAGGTTTTGTGGGCTACATATGGTTTTTGCTATTCTTCTTCTTTTTTATTTAAATGCTTTAAAGATGTAAAAATTATTCTTAGTTTGCAGGCCACACAAAAACAGTCTATGGACAGTATTTGGCCCATGGGCCATAGTATTCTAACCACTAGGTAGAGCACAAATCACATAGCAAATGTGTAACAGCTATGTGTTTATTGAGAGCATGTACATTTTCTAGAGTAATCTCCATGTCGGTTTTCTAAGAATTGAGGCTTGCTTAGTCAAAGATTCAGCAGTCACACACTCAAAGTCACTGCTATACACACACACACACACACACATATTTACACACTCACACACCTACCACAGAGAAATCATTCTTATGAAACAGATGGCACAGTGATAATCAGCCATGTATCAGCTTGGATGCTCTTTAGACATACCCATATTGGCCAGGCACAGTGGCTCATGCCTGTAATCCCAAAATTTTGGGAGGCAGAGGCAGGAGGATCACTTGAGCCCAAAAGTTCAAGACCAGCTTAAGCAGAATAATGAGACATCAACTCAGGAGGCTGAGGTGGAAGCATCACTTGAGTGTGGAAGGTTGAGGCTGCAATGAGCTATGATGATGCTACTGTACTCTAGCCTGGGAAACAGAGCAAGACCCTGTCTGAAAAAAATAAAAAATAAAAAATACCCATGCTCAGGCCACACTATAGATTAATTGAATCAGAATATCTGGATTGGTGCTCAGATTTTTAAAAGTACTTTTTAAAGCCTTCCAAGGGATTCTATTTTGCAGCTTAGTTAAGAACCAATGTTTTAATAGCAAAAATTTGGAACCAACCCAAATGCCTGTCAATGACAGGCTGAAAGAAAATGTGGCACATGTGCCCCATGGAATATCATGCGGCCATAAAAAAGAATGATTTCATATCCTTTGCAGGGACATGGAAGAAGCTGGAAGCCATCATTCTCAGCAAACTGAAATGATGAGGAATAGAAAGCCAAACACTGCATGATCTCACTTATAAGTGGGATTTGAACAATAAGAACACGTGGACACAGGGAGGGGAACATCACATACCAGGGCCTATCAGGGGGATAAGGGGCAAGGGAAGGGAGATCATTAGAACAAATAAATAATGCATGTGGGGCTTAAAACCTAGATGATGGATACAGCAAACCACCATGGCACATGTATACCTAAGTTAACAATCCTGCATATTCTGCACATGTATCTCGGAACTTAAAGTATAATTAATGAATAAAAATAAAAGCCCCAATTGGTGGCATGCCCCAGAATTTCTGATTTAGTGGCTCTGGGATGGGAGGCCTAGAGTTTCTTTTCCTAACAATTTCCGAGGTGAAGCTTATGCTGTTAGTCTGGAGAATGCACTCTGAAAATCACTGTCATAGAGAGTGGAAAGTTGATCCAGGTGAGAGCTTTCCTCTTGTTGAGGTTTTCTGGTTGGTTCAGTTGGCTCGTCCATTAGTTAGTATTTTTGTTTAGTTTTTTCCCTTAATTTTGAAGTTTTTAGGGTTATTGCAAAAGAAAGAGAGCAATTTGAAGACAGAAACCATGTGAAGGCATAGAGTGTATTCTCACCAATTATTTGTTTAATTTAGAACATGTCAATGTCTACTAGGAACAAGGGAGAAAAATGGGTTTGCTCTCTCAGTAGAGAAAGAAGAAATCCTGAATAAATAGCAGAGCATTTCACAGACTGCTTTAAATACATATTCCAATAATAAAGAGAATGAGTATGTTGAGGAAAACCCTACTATGATTTGGCTCCATGTCCCCACCCTAATCTCATCTCGAATTGTAAGCCCCATGTGTTGAGGGAGCGACCTGGTGGGAGGTGACTAAATCATGGGGACAGTTTTCCCAATCCTGGTCTTGTGATACTGAGTTCTCACGAGACCTGATGGTTTAAAAGTGGCACTTCCCCCTTCACTCTCTCTCCTGCTGCCATGTAAGATGTGTCTCGCTTCCCCTTTTGGCTTTTGCCATGGTTGTAAGTTTCCCGAGGCCTCGCTAGCCATTCAGAACTGTGAATCAATTAAACCTCATTTCTTTATAAATTACCCAGTCTCAGGCATTCTTTATAACACTGTGAAAATGAACTAACACAGTTACCAAAGCAAACAATAACAGTCAAAAAGTTAGCTGATATAATGCTCTGGGCCAAATATTTTGGGGAGCTCATCCAAAAGAGAAAATACATCAATCTTTAAGAAGTCGGTGCCATGAAAACTGGCAACGGCATTCTCTGTTGAAAGGTTTATGCATGAAACTTTATTTAATAAGAAGAGATCCCAGATATTCTACATGGTTTCAGATGCCTCACTCATCAACCACTGTAAGAGAAAACCTAATAAACCCTTGCTACTCAAAGTACAGCCCCTGGACTAGCAGCACTGCTATCACCTGGGAGCTGATTAGAAACGCGGCCTCATTAGACTTTTGTGAGCCACAAAGACTTTTGTCTTCACGAGCCCTTTCTTTCAGAAAGAAAATTAAGAATTATATCTTATAATTAGGCTAACATAAATATATATATATTAATATTATTAATTTTTCTTCAACCTGAGAGTTCAGGGTTTTTTTTCTTTTGATTTCAAAAGATGTTAAAACACTGCCTTGGGCTGCTAAAAGTACCAACGGCTCTAGGCATTGTGCATTGCATCCCCCGTGCCTAACAAATAAGTCAGCCCTGGTTAGAAATACAGAATCTTAGGTTCCCCCCAAAGTTACCAAAATCGAAATCTACATGTTAACAAAACCCACAATGGACTCAAATACACACTGGAAGTTTGAGGAGCACTGGGTGTAATGTTCACTTTAGCTTTACAAACAAAAAAAAGTAATTCTCACTTTTCTGTGCTTTCTGAACGCTACCATGTTCTCTGTGCTGCACTATCAGCTGTCTACCTCCAGAATCCCCATTGGCCTTGGGGCTGCACTAAAATTACACAGAGCTCTATAGAGCTCTATAGCGGTGAATACAGAGGATATGAGGGGAATTATAGCGAGGTTCTTATCCTTTAAAATCACTGAGCAGCCACAGAGGTACTAGGTTCTAGAAGCCACTCAATATGTTTGACTGGACTAGATCACAGGAACTAGTGGAATCCTGATGTTATTTTCAAATAATACTGGCAATGATGGACATTATTGCATAATAATATTGGAAATTATAACAGACTTAAGGCACTCATTATTCCCTGACTATAGAATGGACTAGAGTTATATAATAGATGTAAGCATTTTTACTCCATTTTTCCAATAACATTAATGAACATAATGAAAAAACTGTACAGTACACTTAATGTTCAAATGTAGCTTCACATCTGTGAGAAAAAATATCCAATCAGCAGTATGAAATATATCACCAGTCTTTGGGGCAGCTATTCTAAAGCTTCTATCTCCATGATTCTTAAACTGTTAAGTGGAAGTACTTTAAAATTCTAAATATTAACAAATAAAAAAAACAAAGTGGATCATAAACCCAAATGTAAAACACAAAACTATAAAAATTCTAGAAAATAACATAGAAAAACATAGAGGTGACCCTTGATTTCATGAGGACTTTTTATATACAGTTAGTTAAAAAATAGTGGATAATAAATAAATAGATAAACCCATGAAGACAGTAAAAAGATCAGTGATTGCTAGGGGATTGATGGGACAAAAGGAGAGGTAAAAAGGTGTTTTCCTCAATTTTTAGGGAATTTTTAGAGCAGTGAAATGATTCCATATAATACTGTAATGGTGGATGCATCATCTACCATAACAAATGGCATTGCACATTTTTCAAAATCCATACAACTATACAACATAAAATGTAAAACCTAATATAAACTATGGATTTATGAATAATGTGTCAATCTTGGTTCATCAGTGGTAACAAATGCACCACGCCAATACAAGCTGTTAAAAGTAGAGGAAACTGTGTAGGGGGAGAAAGGGCATGTAGGCACTCGCTGTCCTTTCTGCTCAATTTTCCAGAAACCTAAAATAACTCTAAAATATAAAGTACATTAATTTAAAAAGATAAAGCTTCCCAGCATGATGGGGGAGTGGATGGCTTAGAATTTTCTCCACTAATTCCTCTCAGAAGCTATTACCCCATGCAGGCTACTGAACTCATCAAACTTACTATGGTAAAACAGGTAAAAATAGTTTCAACTGAGTCTCAGACTTCATTCTTGACAATCTCTGAACCCAGACCATTGTGACAATCTCTGAACCTGGACAATCTCTGAACCTTGACAATTTCCGAATCTGGAGCATTTCTTACACAACTATTGTGTAAGAAAACCCTAATGAATTCAGCAAGAATAATTATAACCACGACATACTAGAAAATGTGCCACCCATTTTGCATTCTTTTATTTAATCTTTATAACAACATGTGACATTCTTTTATTTAATCTTTATAACAACATGTGACATAATTACCTCACAGGAAAAAATAGAGAGACAATATGATTTCCTCAACATAACTGTATTAGTCCATTTTCATGTCACTGATAAAGACATACTTGAGACTAGGTAATTTATATAGAAAAAGAGATTTAATGGACTCACAGTTCCATGTGGCTGGGGAGGCCTCACAATCATGGTGGAAAGTGAAAGACACATCTTACATCGTGGCAGAGAAGAGAGAAAAGGAGAATCAAGCAAAAGGGTTTCCCCTTATAAAACCATCAGATCTCGTGAGACTTATTCACTACCATGAGAACAGTATGGGGGACTGCCCTCATAATTTAATGATCTCCCACCAGGTCCCTTCCACAACACATGGAAATGATGGGAGCTACAATTCAAGATTTGGGTGGGAACACAGCCAAACCATATCAGTAACACACCTGATTATTATGAGAACCAAGTTGCACACTCTGATCTATTGCATACTAATATTTGTGCTCTTTCCATTTGGCAATTTTTTTTTTCAATTCCGTGGGAATTTCCCTGAGTTGCAGCCCCTAGGTTTTGTGTGTGTAATATTTTAGATTGACATAATGCATTTCAGACATTTTTTCCGGCAAAATATTAACATGTAGTCTCCAAAAATTGGCATTCTAATCATGAGGAGCTTGTTTGTTGGTGGTAACACATTTGAATGCCAATACGTCAACTTTCAAATACGCCCCTGCTCCAACCAAAAGTTACCTGCATGTTGTCGTTTTAGGTCAGAAAGAGCAGCGGGTCACAGCTATCATGGGAGCAATATGGTCACAGCTATATGTCAGTCAGGGTTAAAACAAACCAGCATTCTCTGTCTGGAATCCAAAATGGATGGCTCAGAATCTTTCCCACTAATTCCTCCCAGAAGCTATCACCCCATGTGGGAATCCATATTTTCAAGGAAACAGGTGAGTGTAAAGGAATCAAGCAGTAAGATACAGAAAATAAGCAAATAATCAGTAATCAAGAGACCCACCCACAGCATGAGATGACCGATCAGGGAATAAACAGAGACACAGAAAGATAAGACAGAACTCAAACCAGCAGGGAGAAGCACTGGGTAACTGAGCTACTCTGCCTCGTCTCTGGCACTTTCGCCCGTTTCCTAAGAATAGCAGATTTACGGGTTGAAATATATGAATCTCATCAGGCTGGAGTGAACAAGTGGAGAGGAAGATAGCTCCCATAAGATTCTTTTGTTTTCCTGAAAATAAGGGTAATAATATTTTTAAGATTCAACTATGTGCCAAGCATTTTGTCTATCCTATATTATTTCAAATAATGACCAAAGACACCCAGTGAAAAAGACAGCATTATCCTCATTTTACAGAAGAGAAAGGGTGGCTCCAAAAGCTTAAACAACTTTCTGATAGTAAGTTTGAGTCAAGATTCAGACTGAGCACAGTAGCTCACTCCTGTAATTCCAGCACTTTGGGAAGCTGAGGCAGCAGATTGCTTGAGCTCAGAAGTTCAAGACCAGCCTGGGCAACATGGTGAAATCCAATCTCTACCAAAAATACAAAAAATTAGCCAGGCATGGTGGTGCATGCCTGTGGTCCCAGCTACTCGGAAGGCTGAGGCCAGAGGATCACTTCAGCCCAGGAGGCAGAGCAGTGAGCCAAGATCATACCACCACACTACAGCCAGGGCAACAAAGTGAGACCCTGTCAAAAAAAAAAAAGAAGGTTCAGATGCAACTCCTGTTGATTCCAAAATCGATGATATAAGCTGCTATAACATACTGCCTTGCTACCAAATATTGGGTGGTGATAAACTACTACTTTCTTGCATTTTTTTTTTTATTTTCTTGAGACAGAGTTTTGCTCTTGTTGCCCAGGCTGGAGGGCAGTGGCACAATCTCAGCTCACTGCAACATCGCCTCCTGGGTTCAGAAGATTCTCCTGCCTCAATCTCCCAAGTAGCTGAGATTACAGGCATGCAACACCATGCCTGGCTAATATTTTGTATTTTTAGTAGAGATGGGGTTTCTCCATGTTGGTCAGGCTGGTCTCCAACTCCCAACCTCAGACGATCTGCCCTCCTCGGCCTCCCAAAGTGCTGGGATTACAGGTGTGAACCACCACGCCTGGCCCTCTCTTGCATTTTTTATGAATCTGCTTCATTCATTCTACAGTCTTACTAGTCACAATTAAAATGGGATGGCCCTTTTGGGGGAATGAAGCCTTAAGCTGGTGGAAAGAATGGCAGAGTTGCACCAGGCTGTTCAAGCCTCCACACGATGTAATACAGAGATGCTGCCGGCCTTGCCATCCATTCTGGCAGCATCAGGAACCTAATCTAGTTCCCCTTTTGTGCTATTTAAAGTGCGTACCTTGCCTGGAACTTAGTGCTTAATAGATGCATGATTTTTTTACAGGCATATTATTGGCATTATAGTTACAAGGGGCTCAAAGTCAACATATTTGTGTCCAATTCCTAGTTTCAGTTATTCAGTGTATAATCTTAGTAAAGTTACACAATCTCACTGAGCCTCAGTGTCCTCGTCAGTAATACTGGCCTTCATAACACCTACCTCATATTGTTGAAATAATTCCAATGAGATTACATATTCAAAGCATTCAGTACAGTGCCTGCCACATAGAATGCAATAAACAGTAACCTCTCCTTCTTTCATTTCTTTTCCACATAACCTGTTGTACTTTCTCACTAACAGATGATTACAGTAACTTTAATACTGAAACGTATACTCCTAAGGTTGACATGAACATAACTATCTTATTTTGAGTATTAATTTTAGAATACAGTAGATTATTTTCTCAACGGATGAGAAGTTACTTAAATAGAATAGTAATCTTCTTTGCAAATTAGAATCCCAGTCCCATAAATCTGCTATCTGTTCATCTTTTGAATTCCATCAATCCTCAGTTCTTTAGGCTACGGCTGTTTTATGCAAGTCACAGCAAAACAGGGCTCCGATTTGTCAGTTACACTCCATAGATATAAGGGTACACAGATAAAATCTATTAGGCCAGCAGGGCACCCATTAATGTTCCAGTGGCAGTAATTAAATCCGGATGGAAAAATAACTACAAGTATTTTCTCAAAACTGAACCAGATGTTTTGGCAACTGAACGAAGGCACAGACCTGAAAAGCTCCGCACGCCATGGGCAAGTCTCCTGAGAAGCGAACCTTCTGTGAGCCACCGACTGCACTGCGTCTCAGCCTGCTGCCACGTTAAATAACAGCCGAAAACAAGTCTCTCCTTCTGGGGAACTGCAGTCCATCTGAGCACACAAAAAAACAATTGGAAGAAGCGGAGTTGTATTAAGAACCCCTCTGATGATGAGGCACTATGATTAACACATTTATATTTCCATGTGTGAGACCAGAAGCAATTCACAGTGGTGCTCCAACTTAGTCATGCCTCATATATCATCTTTCTAGGTAGCTTATGGGGGATACATTTTCCTAATTAATGGGCAGTAAAAATATTAATTATTGCCATTTTCATTTAGTGTTCAATTAACAAATGAAAACATAAAATGCATTTCCACAGCTGGTCAAAAATGACCTAGGGGACCCCTAAATAACCAGCATCCTTTTCTTTCTCTCTTTTAGATCATTGCTTTCCTTTTTTTAACCCCTATCTTGCTACTCTTAGGCAGGCACTCTGGCCCATTTCCCCTCTCAGTATATCATTTAAATATCTTGACAAAATGTTTTCCAGCGAGGCAGAGCTCACTCTTGCCCTGGCATGCATGTCTACCATGAAGCTGTCATGATGTCCCGTCATGAAATGAGATGAGAAGAGTTATTTGATCCATGGAGACTTAAATTAATAACGGTGGCACTGGTTTCCATCAGCGGGGTCAGCAGCAATGGGTGAGAGGAACACTGGCGCAGCTGGACTTTAATTCAATGCAGTGAGTCTTGAACTTCAAGGGAGGAATAAGAGGCTTCTCAGCCATCACGTCTGCATAAGACTGTGGAGCACAACAGAGTGACACTGGCTACCGTCTCCTTACACTGGTGAATTTCATTCTGTCAAGTCAATTGCTACCCTGGTACCTCTCTTATTAGTGTTAATTTATCTGCAGTGTTAAGGAGGTTAACGACACTGTTATTTTCTCTGCTACTGAGTTTTCCTGAATGTCTGCGGGATAATATTCACAGTAACCTCATCAGAGGAAGGAGTCACAGAGAGGACCTGCCAGGACAATAAATAACCTTTAAAAAATAATGTGTCCTTCAGAGAGAGGAAACCAAGCAGCATAATGTTAATTGCGCAGACTACAGAGGAAACATTTTTCATCCATCAAGAATGACAGTATAAGGATTACACAATATCATAAAACACAATATCACATAACATCCTATACAAAGGACTGAGGCTATAATTTCAAGCAGTTCTTACTGGTTCAAATTGAAATTCATTAAGGAAAGAGTTGCAGATATTTACAAATTAGCCTTCATAATTATTTTTGTGTCAAACACTGCTTCATAGACCTGAGCTTCCCGTGGTAGAAAACCACAATTAGGAGATACAGTTTCTTGACTCTCTCAGTACCAATAAGCCATATATTCCAAATCAAAGAATCTCCTCATGTGGTGATTAGATGTGTGCCCCTCTTGCCTCCCTGCAATGCTTGGTTTGTATTGGAATTTGCTGACCTGGTAATTGTCAACTTTCTAAAAGTCATGTGTATAAAAGTCCATACTGTCATAAGCACAATTTTAAAAGTTATTGTAAAATCAGCATCTAATATAACTAGAGAGACTATTTGAGGTGTTCTGTGGTTCTCAGTTTGATGATCCTCATGTTGAAAAGACTGTTCTTGAAATTCTTTGGGAAATGATTGTATTTTAAAGTTGCATCTTAGGGTTAGCCTTTCTTTCTCCTTTTAAAAATCCAGACCCCCTAGCATTATATTGAAATCCACCCACGGCAAGAAAAAGAAAAAAATCTGCTGTTCATGAACTTTTGCCAACCAACAAATTCCAAAATACTACTACAGCAAATAATTCCCGACATAAACTGCTGTAAAATGTGAATACAAATTTTAAATGACCCCTTAGCCTCTTAATTTTCTGTCACTTGAGAAACAGCTTTGAATTGGCTGAAGCAAGTGCAAAAGTGTTTTCATGTAATGCTGTGTCTCACTCCGACATGGAATATATGTGCACCTTTGCCCTTGGTAAATTTATGCCATTGCTGAGGTCAAATTCAATTCTTTAAGTTACCTGTTCTCCCTGTACCTCTTCACTCTCTCTTGCCTTGCATTACCCATCCTTTTTTGAGGTCCCTTCCCATTAAAAAACACTCATAATTTGGTCACCTCCTGATTATTATAATAAATAGGAGGAGTTGGGAGAAAATAACAAAGATGAGCCAAAATGTTGATGCTTATAAGTCCACTGGGTTTGCTCTTTTGCGCCACCCTTGAAGAAAATGGTTTAAACATCCACGCGCTTCATCAAATCTATGTTATTTTGTTTCATAGAGCTCTAGAACTACTCCTAAATAATCAATTTGTAAATAGGATTTCTATGAATCCTAGGAGCCACACAAACACAAATACATATATATATATAATTTTTCCCCTGGACTTTTGACAGACAGCTCCTTGAATCATCTATTTCTTTATTATACCCTCTCTGTGGACAATGATTCCCACTGAATATGGTAATTAATAGAAGTTATAACAAAAAAAGAAAGGTTTTTGGCCAGGTGTGGTGGCTCATGCCTGTAATCCTAGCACACTGAGAGGCTAAAGTGGGCAGATCACTTGAGGTCAGGAGTTCAAGACCAGCCTGGCCAACGTGGTGAAACTCCATCTTTACTACAAATACAAAACTTAGCCAGGCATGGTGGCACATGCCTGTAGTCCCAGCTACTCGTGAGGCTGAGGCAGAAGAATTGCTTGAAGCTGGGAAATGGAGGTTGCAATGCGCCGAGATCATCCTGCTGTACTCCAGCCTGGGTGACAGAGTGAGACCCATCTCAAAAAAAAAATGAAAGAAAGGAAGGAAGGGAGAAAGGAAGGAAGGAAGGAAAAAAGGAAGGAAGGAAGGAAAAAAGGAAGGAAGGAAGGAAGGAAGGAAGGAAGGAAGGAAGGAAGGAAGGAAGGAAGGATAGAAAGAGAGAAAGAAACAGAGAAAAAGAAGAAAGAAAGAAAGGAAGAAAGAGAGAAAGGAAGGAAAGAAAGAAAGAAAGAAAGAAAGAAAGAAAGAAAGAAAGAAAGAAAGAAAGAAAGAAAGAAAAGAAAGGAAGAAAGAAAGAAAAGGAAGGAAGGAAGGAAAAAGGCAGACTTGGGCACCAACATTCATTCAATATCTACCGTGTACTTTAGAGTCATGAACTCTTGCTTACAAACAGAAGAATATAGGAACGTATCCCCATTGTGCACATGAGAATACTAAAACTTAGAGAAGCAGGGCAATTGTAAGGATTGCACAGTTGTCATCACAGGAAAAGGTGACTACAAAGCTTGTGCTCTTTGTGCAGCAGCTCTCTGCCTCTGAATTTTGTGCATCTTGTGTTGACATGCCCATCCTGAAAAACAACCAACACCTCTAGGCTAAATATTAGTCCAGACATCAAGTATATCATCCATTTTGATGCCTGTTATTAACCCTGACAACCTAAAGGTATCTGTTTGTGTTGTGAACCGCTGTGTTTTGAAAAACATCCACATGTCCCTGGTAAAAATTAGAGATATAAAGATTAACTTAGTCATTCCCATTAGTGGTATGGCTTGTACAGTATACTTTTCTCATTGTACTGTCACATAACTATGCTTTTGGCCCCAAGCACAACCACCCACTTGAGTTAATTTAAGCTTTGGTGATTCAGAAGAGTAACTGGTAAACAAGTTGAATGGGGAGCGTAAAGAATCAGGATTGAAAAACAGAAAGCAGGGAAGGAAGGCTAGGGATGAGAATCTGGAAGGAACATCCATACCTATGCCACTGCATAGTCGTGGCACCACTGAATGCAAACTCCACAGTGTCACCACTTCTGCTGAGTTACACCATCTCAGTGCAAATCATGCACTCAACATTCAGAGTCCTGGGGGAGGGCATCAGACTGATGAGTCCTAGGTCAATCATCTTTCCTCCCAGCTGGTCTCCAGGGGACAGGGAGAAGTCAAATACACTCTGTAGTAAGGTGGTGACCTATCTTCCTAATCAAGACTCATATAGTAGAGTGTCACCAAAACAGAAAAGGTTTTCTGTTGCTGTTGCGGTTGATCATAAAATAAAAGGCAAGTGTCCACAACAAGTAGCTTTGAAAGACTCTTTTAAATATTTCTATTCACCATAAATAAGATTTATAAATACTTATTTGATTGAATGAGAACATAGTGAGATGAAAAATGCTTTATTTAATTCCTAAGTCTCTAAGTTTGTTTTTATTTTAAATATGTCGATAACTATTGCAGACATTGGTTATTAATCAGTATTACACCTCACAACCAGAGTGATATAGCAAAGAATCTCATAATTCAGTATAGGCCTCTTTTCATTTTTGCAACTTAAAAACATAGAAAAATACTGCTTTTGGAAAAATTAGTGCTCCGGGAGGAAGCTGTGACCTGGTGGAGATGAAGTCAAGAATCCTGCCATCCAGTCATTGTTCTACACCTACTCTCTCTGGACTCTGTGCTGCCAGAATCTCTGCTCCAAACCCATGTCCCTCATAGGTGATTTGAGGCTAACAATACCCCGCAGGGTATTACTGATGGTGAAATGTGGTAGTGCCTGGCAGGTGGTAAGCACTCAGTAATTATTAAACCTAAATGTTTATCTCTTTACAGGATTGAAACCTGTGGTTATAAACTATTAATCAGCACAGTTTTCTCCCATCACTACTTTATGCTCATAAGGGCAACTCTATATCCTAAGTGCTTTTAAACTGGCAGTTCCAGATAGGGTTGACTTTATTGGGTTCTAAAACTGAAACCACAACTATAAATCACATTCATATCAAACATGTTCCTCTGCTACCTTTATATTATTGAGATTCTCTCTGAACAAACTCATTTTGCCTGGGGACTTCACCAGTTGATGAGCCATCATGATCAGGGTGTCTGCTATGTTAGAAGCATTCGAATAGGCTGATGTCGAAGGTGGGCACAGGAAAAGTGCACTTCCTGCCCTCTTGGGAGCTTGCAATTAAGTTGAGGAGAAAGAGACAGAGACAGACAGGTATACAACCTATGCCAACAAGAAGTTAGCTCTGCATTTGAGTACACTAGCCAACGAGGGCTGTTTGAGCCCAAGGATAGTGATCACTGTGCCGTAGCCTAAGCAGGATGGAGAGGAGTGAAAATTAATGGAAAATGTTTGCTTTTGAGACAGGGATTAAAGGAAGACTATAACTTGAATAAAAAAGAAAAGAGGGGCCGGGCGCGGTGGCTCACGCCTGTAATCCCAGCACTTTGGGAGGCCGAGGAGGGTGGATCACAAGGTCAAGGATCAAGACCATCCTGGTCAGCATGGTGAAACCCCGTCTCTACTAAAAATACAAAAAAAAGTTAGCTGGGCATGGTGGCGTGTGCCTGTAGTCCCGGCTGCTCGGGAAGCTGAGGCAGGAGAATTGCCTGAGCCTGGGAGATGGAGGTTGCGGTGAGCTGAGATCACGCCATTGCACTCCAGCCTGGGTAACAAGAGCAAAACTCCGTCTCAAAACAAAAAAAGAAAAGAAAAAAGAAAAAAAAAGGAAGTCTAGCACTGAACCGGAGAAATCCATGGGTTTCCCCATATCCCACCTCTGTAGTAGATTTCCTATCTTCTTCTTCACTAGACACCTGAAAATCAGCACTGATGTGTCACATGGTCCCACAAAATTTCTGGTAACTTTCCTCACCTTGAATTTACATACTGATGATAACCATCAAACTACTTTAAAATTATATTACTATATATATAAATTCTCTTCTCCAGTTTCATGAAGATATGTCTCAAATTGTTCGGTTTAGAAAAAAAAAGATTTCCCTGAAAATAATTTTAAGGCTCTAGCATCCTTGGAGGCTGTCCATGCATATTTCCCCAGAGGTTTTCTAAACCTCTGAGCCTCCTCATCCATACAGAAGAAACTTAGATTCACAATATAGAAGGTAGCTAAGGGACCTGAGAGTTCTTGACAAAAAAACATTGTGTGAGCCTCTGTTTGAAATGTTATTTTTATGATGCCAACTATGGTAATTGCACTGTCCCTGTAGTATTAGAGGTAGGTGGCTAATTTTCACAGTAATTCAGGCCATCATCGTTAGACTAGGTGTTTACTGTCCTGGTCTCATTAGATGATGGCTGATTATTTTTCTCTGTGGAATTATAAATGTTTTTTCTTCCCTTGGTGGATTTTATTTTCCACATTCAAAATGTCTACTTTATCCAATGTCCTGCTTATGTTTACGCTGAATGGGCTTGGGATATCTGAGCATCGATGCTAAATCTTTCAGTGTTTCAGTCCTCAGCTTCTAAACTCATTTTCACACTATTTATTGCTTTCTACCTTTAAAAACTGGTTCTATGGAGTAATTTTGCTACCACTTCTCCATGAATTAATGAAATGATATAACTTCTATTACAGTGGATTTCATCAAGATGTTCAGGGCTTTTGCTACGTAGCACAGGAACACTTAAAGGACAGCACAGACTTGTGGCCATAGAGCAAATGTATACACTGTACTACAGTTATCAGAGATGTTCTTAGGACGGAGCTCTACCAAGGCTTACAGAGCTGATACTAGTGATGGAGGAGGCTCTGAGGCTCAGACAGATGGCATTGTTCACTAACATTCTCATTCAACAAACTCTAAGGAACCGGAGTAAAAGACCTGTATTCACAATTCTTTCTGAGCATGAACACCAGTATACATGGAGCAACGACGAGTGAAACAAAAGCAAAATAGGTATTAGAGAGGGAAGTAAAAAGAACAGAAGAAAATAAGTTGCTTTCATTTTAAATACCTTTCCACAGGATTCTCTGGCATTTTTCTGTTTATGCTAAGAGCTAGTCTCCTCCCTAGTCAAAGATTGGCTATCAACAAGCTAACACAGTAACAGAAAACCAAATACCTCATGTTCTCACATAGAAGGGGGAGCTAGTGATGAGAACATATGGGCACGTGGAGATGGAACAACACACTGGGCCTATATGAGGGTGGAGGGTAGGGGGAGGGAGAGGATCAGGAAGAATAACTAATGGGCACTAGGCTTAATACCTGGATGACAAAATAATCTGTACAATGATCTCCCATGACAAAGTTTACCTATATAACAAACCTGCACATGTACCCCTGAATGTAAAATAAAAATTAAATAAAAAATAGGCCGGGCCCACTGGCTCATGCCTATAGTCCCAGCACACTGGGAGGCTGAGGTGGGCCAATCATCTGAGGTCAGGAGATTGAGACCAGCCTGATCAACATGGCAAAACCCTGTCTCTACTGAAAAAAAAAAAAAATTAGCCAGACTTGGTGGTATGAGCCAATGATCCCAGCTAGTGAGGAGACTGAGGTAGGAGAATCACTTGAACCTCAGAGATGGAGGTTGCAGTGAGCTGAGATCATGCCACTGCACTTCAGCTTCGGCAACAGAGAAAGACTCTCAAAGAAAAAAAAAAGAAAAGAAAAAATCAAATTAATATAAAGAAAATAAATAAATAAAAAATAAAGATTGGCCATCTACTGCAGATGGCTAGGAGGAGAAAAGACTTGCCTGCCTTATATTATTATTTTTTTCCTTAATCGGAAAACGTTAGGTGGAAGGCTTGCTGGAGTTCCACTAAACTACATGCTGGCTTTCCCAAGCTGTAGAAGAAAAAGACATAAAGAGACAGAGACTGAGTTTGGGAGAAATGAACAGTGAGGATAAAATTCTTGTATACAAACACCCAGCTCCTTAAAATTTGAAAAATCATGCCCAAAGTAGCAGAGATGTATTCATTATTTATTCCTTTATAACAAATGATTCCCCAAACTAGGTTGTGTAAAATAGCAACATGTATTATGTCTCATTTCTGTGGGTCAGGAATCCACGTGCCATTTGGCTGTGTGATTTTGGTTTAAGGTCTTTGTTTTAGTCAGGGTTCCCTGGAGGGACAGAACCGTATATATGTATATATGAGTTTATTAAGTATTAACTTAACATGATCACAAGCTCCAACAATAGGCTGTCTGAAAGCTTGTCAATCAAAGAGAGTCAGTCCAAGTCTCAAAACTGAAGAACTTGGAGTCTGATGTTCGAGGGCAGAAAGCATGCAGCACAGGAGAAGATGTAGGCAGAGAAGCTAGGCCAGGCTCTCATTTTCAAGTTTTTCTGCCTACCTTATATTCCCTGGCAGCTGATTAGATTGTGCTCACCAGATTAAGGATGGGTCTGCCTTTCCCAGCCCACTGATTTAAATGTTAATCTCTTGGCAACACCCTCACAGACACACCCAGGATCAATACTTTGTATCCTTCAGTTTATTCAAGTTGACATTCAGTATTAACCATCACAGTCTTTCAGGAGGTTGCAGTCAGACCATTGACAAGGGTTTCAGTCTCATCTGAAGTCTCAACTTGGGAAGCATCTGCTACCAAGCTTGCTCACAGGGTTGTTAACAGTCTTCATTCAGTTCCTTGCTAGTCATTGGTCTGGAGGCCTCAGTTTATTACTAGCTGTTGGCCAGAGACCTAACTCAGTTCCTTGACATATGAGCCATCTCATGGGGCATAGAGCATGGCAGCCAGCTTCCCTCAGAGCATGAAAGCAAGAAAGAATGTTTAAGATGAAAGTCATGGCCTTTCTTCTTCTTCTTCTTCTTCTTCTTCTTCTTCTTCTTCTTCTTCTTCTTCTTCTTCTTCCTCTTCTTCTTCTTCTTCCTCTTCTTCTTCTTCTTCACATTTGCCATACTCTATCAGAAGTAAGTCACTAGGTCTAGCCCACACTTAAGAGGTGAAAATTACACAAGGGCGGCCAGGTTTGGTGGCTGATGCCTGTAATCCCAGAACTTTGGGAGGCCAAGGTGGGCAGATCACTTGATGTCAGGAGTTTGAGACCAGCCTGGCCAACATAGTGAACCTGTCTCTACTAAAAATACAAAAATTAGCCAGGTGTAGTGGCACTTGTCTTTAATATTTGGGAGGCTGAGGCATGAGAATCACTTGAACCTGGGAGGTGGAGGTTGCAGTGAACCGAGACAGTGACATCACATTCCAGCCTGGGTGACAAGAGCAAAACTCCATCTGAAGAAAGAAATAGGAAGGAAGGAAGGAAGGAAGGAAGGAAGGAAGGAAGGAAGGAAGGAAGGAAGGAAGGAAGGAAGGAAGGAAGGAAGGAAATTACACAAGGGTATAAATAGCTCTAAAAGGTGAAGATCACTGAGGACCATCTTATAGGACACCCACCACACCTACTTATGAGCTTGAAAGTATTGAGAGACCATTTGCATTACTTGTGTCTTCTCAGCTAAGCAGTACAAAGACCAGAAATACAATTTCAAAAATAGTCAATCTAGCTGAGGTGTCTGTATATCCTGTCTTGCCCAGGAAAGTCATGGTTAAGGCCTATTTCCCGGGTGTGATTATAAGAAATGTCCTCATTTTTTAGGTGCTCTCAAAGGTCCCTAAATTTAAATAATACATTACATTGGAGCTGTTAAATACAACTTTCTGTGTTAATGGAAATGTCTTGCATCTGTGCTGTTCAAT